>NC_064245.1:65292500-70092500 GCF_003254725.2 Canis lupus dingo
CAGTAAGCCACATGCACCCTTTCTTTCCTTGTTACACAGAGGCCGGTGTGCTATTCTTAGTTCCAGCGGAAGTGGATCTGACGTGGGCGATCAGCACCTTCCTTTACCAATGGCTTATGGAACTCACGTCCTGCACGAGAGTGGATATTTGCCCAACAAAACTCACAGTAATACTGCAGGCAAGTGACATTGGCACAGAAAAAGGGAGCAAATTTTCCACCACAACGTGCGCCCTGGCATTCATCACACATCTGGTCATCTAGCACATATGGCTTTACCTCCACCTGGAAAAAAAGAGTGAAAAAAAAAAATCTCCCATTAAATTTCCTTCAGAAATCATTTTAGTAAATTTAAAATGTTCAGAGGCATTTTCCCACAGAAATAGTAGGCAGCTTCCCAGGGAAATAGCTTTACCATATAGTAGATTAAAAAACAAAAACAAAAACCAACAACAAAGTCACTCTATTCTGACACTAATCATCTTTTTCTAAGATGTTTCATGTTCATAAGTGACAATGTGATTAAACGAGCACTTAGTTTGGTAGTTTTAGTTTATCTTGGTACATTTTCTTCAGAGGACTATAAACTAAGTGTTATTTATTATATCTTTTCAAAGGCATAAAAGACTTAAACTATACATCTAATTGATTCGTAAAACATTCTACCCTCACATAAGAAGTAACATCTTTAAAACAGCTGTGTGTTAGTATTTTGGGAGTTAGGGTGTTTGTGAGCGAAAAAGAGAAGGGCACGGGAGACAAATGGTTTTTATACCTTTTCCCCTTCATTCCAATAGCACCTGAGAGACGGCCCAACCCCAAACCACCGATTATGGCAACACTTCTGTATGTATTCTGCTTTTAACTACTTGGTATGTACACACACCAGAATTGTGGATAATCTTATTAAGGGCAAGTCTGGACTTCTGTGAATTTGTAGGATATAAAATCAAAGGCCCACGGAGAAGGTGTGACTCAGGAGAAGACCTCAGACTCCAGTCCGCTCTGAGTGCTAAGCCTCTTAAACCTCAGTTTCCACATCTGTAAAGGAAGAATACTAGAACCTGCTTCACAGAGCTGCAGCACATAAAAACATTTAAGGCAGTGCTTGGCACACTGCAGGGACTCTGCAAGCCAGTACTCCTTAGGAACAATAACTCCAAATGGAGAGCTACTTACTAGCTTTGAATGGTGCCAGGCAACCTAAGACCTCAGCCTATCCTGAGGAGAGGAGGGAAAACTGAGTGTTTAACAGTTTGGTTAGAGATAAAGTAGTGTTTGTCCAAGGTAAAAAATAACAAGCCAACAATTTCTATTCTGAATGTATTAATACTTGCACGAGTGCAGAAAATGAATATATAAGGGTATTTATCTTCAGAAGCATTATTTATCACAATGGCAACAAAGAACAGAGAAAAACTGAAAAGTTGATGAAAAAAACTATAAACAACCATCTGACAGAAAGGTAATGGAATTAAGTTGTCTATATTTGCATTTCATTGATTACGGCTGGATAAACATATTTTATGTACACTGAACATTTTGCTTTTCTGAACAGTCTATCTTTTGCATATTTTCTTGCTGAAGGTTTTTTCTTTTAAATGAATCCTCTTTGCCAGTTAAGGATTTTTAACCTTTTGTTCCATTGGCTTTTGGTTTTTAAAAAGATCTTTGACACGAACTGACATGAACTGTAACATTTTTATGCTTAATCTTTATTTTTCAACTTTTTTCTTTATGGATTCTATCTTGATTGCCTGGCTGCTATTTATGATTCATTTCTTCATTATAATATTATATAACCAAATACACATATCTTAGTATTGTTATAATATAACTGATAATAATTAAAGGAATTATCAAAGAATATCTCATACTGGATTTCGTATTACTAGATGATAAACAAAATGAGCACAGGGAAAGTGTCTGCTCAATACTTAGTACCTAGGATCTAGCAGGATAGCTAGCACAAAGTAGAAACTGTATCTGAAGAAATGAGGTACATTTACATATGGTGAGTTTCTTTCTCATGATTATATCTCGTCTTTACTGTAATTAAAGACAGAGTGTCTGTGTGGTTTACTTCATTTCCGTAATATCCCATAAAATGCTTGGTGCGCAGGAGTTACTTAATGTAAAACTGTTGAAAAAAATTTTTAAATGCAATGATTTCAGTTATTTGTATTTTAAAATTCTAGATATTAGTTTATGAAGCTAATCTATTTACCTTTAACAAATTGCAGACTTTCAAAGATGGAAAATTGGATTTCAAACTTGTAATTTTAGACTATTCTGATTAATAATCTCTAAAAATTAACTCTTGTAAGTCTGAAAAGCAGTTGGAATTTCATCAATTCTGTAAGCTATTATTTCCTATTATGATGCCTTTCCCTAGAACTTATCTGTAATACTTTGTTGCCTGGATTCATAACTAATGAAATAATTCATATTTAATTATTCAACTTGAACTGTAAACACAACTCCCCCAGTAAGTACCAGAAGGTACAATGAATATTACTCATATTACAATGGAGTAACATATCAAAATTACAATGAATTACACTTTTGTGGTGATAGTGCTTCCCAGCTTTTGGGGAGATAGGAATTAAACCTCAAAGTGTTCATGAGCCAAAAGAGTACGCTGAATGAACAATTTTAATCCTTCTCAAATCTTTGGGTTATCAGTTATTAATTTAAAATTAATCTGTTGTTATGGTTTAATAATTAAATTCATACCAGAGACACGAAAGGTACAAAGATTAGTGGTTTTTCTTTTGTGTGTGTGTGTGTGTGTGTGTGTGTGTGTGTGTGTATGTAAGCAGTAGTTAAAAATAGTTAAGGATAAATTTTTTAAAAATATTTTAAGTAATCTCTACACCAAATGTGGGGTTTGAACTTACAACCCCAACATCAAGAGTCACACACTCTATTGACTAAACCAGCCAGGCATCTCTCAAATTATTTCAGATAAAATCCAAAATATACCTTAGTAGCACTTATCTTAAAAAATAAACTTTTCTCTCAGATATTTCAATGCCTTTTTAAGAAGGCATGCAGGTGTTCTCAATTCACTTGCTCTGCATCTGAGTTGCTCTTTAGGAATCAACTCTGCCCTAAATAATTGGCCCTTCAGCTATCATTTTGGAAACAAAGGATGAGGTAGGACACCTATAACATTTTTTCCCCTGTGCTTCTGCATATTAAAGCACTATAAAAAATAAATAAAGCACTATAAATTGTATACAATGTAGATAACCTCCTCCTTGACTGGATCACTTCTTGGCGAAAGTCAGGGTTAGACTAGATAGGTGGTCTAAAGCATGGCTGCACATTAGAATCACCTGGGAGCTTTATAAATTTCTGCTGTTCCTGAGCTATATTATAGCACAATCTCTGGGGTTGGGGGGGGACCCAGATGTCAAGATTTTTCTAAGTTCCCAGGTAACTTTATTCTGTAGCTGAGGGTGAAAACCACTGGACCAGAGGAACTCCAGTTCAACAAATTTTCCTGCCAGCAAAGACCTTCCACTTAGGTGTGTGTTGCAACATTTTAAGTAACAATGCAACAAAAATCAGTCTGCTTGTATGAACTGAACCTATGATGTGCTTTTTTCCCCATTTATGGGATGGCTTGGAAATTAAATTGATGACTACTTTTTAGAGCCCGTGGTCTAGTCAATCCATATCCTTTAACCAGCTCCCCTGCCTCCAAAAGTCTTTTAATACATACAGATAGCCTCAGGGAAGAAACTGCTAGAAACTGTTACACTGGAAAAATAAATACTGACTCAAGTTGTATCTACTAATTTAGATATTAAAGTTAAATTGCCTCTTATTCTTAGCATATCTCATCTGCACCATAATGCAAACATGACAATTTTAGAATAATGCTTAGCTTTATATGGGAACTATGAGCAGATTTTAGTATGAAATAGATTCGTAAGTGAACAACTGAGTTTTGGTCATTTTCTCTATTTTAGCTGGTAATCAGTACTAGGAATTATTCAATGGAGTAGCTTTTAGTTAACATTCATAGGACTTCCTAAAAAGTTCTTATTGTGATGACCTAAACAATGCTACTAAAGAGTAAATGTTTAAAGTTTAGGATAATTATTGTGTGTGTTTAGTTTATTTGTATATTTATTATTTTGTACACTTAGGGAAATATACAGTGTATTTTATTTTAAAATTAATGATAAAAGATAAAAATGCTTTAATACTTACTTAGTGCCAAACTAAATGCTTCTACATAGGAAAATTCATTTAATTCTCAAAGTAACTGTGAAAGACATACTATTATTGCTTTACATTTGATAAATGAGGAAAAAGAGGCACACTGAGAGTTAATTTCTTGAGGATTACAGAGCAAGTGGTGGAAATGGGATCTTGGGCAGACTAGCTTCAGGGCATAAGCTCTTAAAAAAAGCTCTGCCTCCATGGTCAGAAGGATATTAAGTATTAAGACCTTATTGGTGGATTAAAAACAAAACAAAAAAAACAAACAACTTGACAAGGACATTTATATTTTGTATATTGTATCTAAGGTCCAAAATATGTTTAATAATTTTACATTTCAGGGATATTTTGATATAATACTCTTTAAGAGTTAAAGAAGTATAAAAAAAATAAAGTGTTTGAATTATAGTATTAACTCTGGGTAGTAAGCTTTGGATCAGCACCTTATTATAAGATGTTAAATGCTTTCCCAATACAAAACTTACGCGTTTATCGATATCTCCATGCTGAAGCTGAACAAACCGAGCACTGATGGCAGCAATATAGCTCTGCTGATTAGAAAAAGCAACTCGACCAGCACCTTTTGGATATTTTAGCTCAGGATCTGTATCAATTCCTGCATAACAAACTCCACCATACAGCCGGTCCATGATCATAGCAAGTTCCACTTGAAAAGGAAAAGAAATTCACATATAATGTGAGAGAACACAGTATATCAACAGTTTTTAAGTACTCTTTCACTATACAAATATTTTGCAGTTCTCCCTCCTTTCTGTACCATCAGGTTTTCCCTCTATATTGGATCACTCTTAATCTTTTAAAAAACAAATCAGAACTCTTAATTCTGTTTATTTCTCCCTCTTGGTAACTGCTTAATTTTTATGTTCCCCCTTTACAGCCTAAATGTTAACATTTTTTTCTTGTACTTCCCCATCCCTCTCTTCCTTGTTCAACCTTTTATAGCCAGACCTTCACCCCATGATTCCATGTTAATTGCTCATGCCACTGCCAAGTACAATGGTCAATCTACCTGGAAACAACAGTGAACATAGTTCATTTTTTCCTTTCCCTTGAAATACTTTCTTCATCTGGCTTCCAGGAAACATCATTCTACTAATTTTCATCTGGCCTCACAATTCCTTCCTAGTCTTCCTTGTACCTGGTTCTTCTTCAACTCTTGACTTTTCAATGTCAAAAGTTTTAGTCCATGGATTTCTTTCTATACTTGTGGGTGTAGTGTCTTCATCCCATGTCATGGCTTTAAATACCATGTTTCAGCCCCTAAATTTCTCTCTTCTCTGGACTCCAAATTCATCTATGCAACTATCTCCTGGACAATTCATACTGAGACATTTAACAGACCATCATCACTTAGCGTGTTTGAAATGGCACTCCTAATCTTCCCCATCCCACCAAATCTGCTCCAATGAATTTTTGCTGAGTCAATTGGTAATCAACAGAAAAGATGAAGTTGCCAAGACCTTTGGCTTCATCCTATTTTCTGTTTTCCAAACTGTACATGCAATCTTATGAACTTGATTTTCTTTCTTTCTTTTTTTAAAGATTTTATTTATTCATGAGACACACACAGAGAGAGGCAGAGACAGAGGCAGAGGGAGAAGCAGGCTCCATGCAGGGAGCCTAATGTGGGACTCGACCCCGGGACCATACCCTGAGCCAAAGGCAGACGCTCAACCGCTGAGCCATCCAGGCGTTCCTGAACTTGATTTTCCAAGTTCATTCTAAAATCCAATCTCCTCACCTCCATCACTAACACCCTATTCCAAGCTCTCATTATTTTTCATCTGGATCGTAGCAACAGCTTTATCTCTTTTCTTCTAGATTTACTATAAAAACAGTAGCAAAGCCCCTCAAAATTTATTATCAAAACAGTAGCAAGAGTAATTCTTTTAAAAATGTTATTAGATATAAATGGCTTAACTGAAATTTCTAGGTAGGTGCTCTAAATAGTACCACAAACTTGCTTTCAAAACCGAGACCACAATCTTCCTCCAGTGTTCTTCTCCTCAATAGAAGGCACCACTATCTACTTAAGTGGCTTAAGATTGAAGCTGAGATTCAGCCTTTTGAGTTTACCTCACAAATCATCTGTGACATGTGTTCATTTTGCTCTCTTACCACTGCTACCTCCAATCTAAGCTCACGTTATCTTTCTCCTGTCCTGCAAAAATGGGCTCCTTAAATGGTCTACTCAAATCTACTCTCAACCTAATTGCCCCTAAAACGTATCATTAGCTACACTTATCCAGAACTCTTCACTGATTTTCCCTTGCTCTGAGGATAAATACCTAATTACCTTATTAGACCTGTATGATTTGACTCCTATTCACTTTTTCAATGCCTTTTTGTGTCTCCCCTCACTCCTTATACCCTTAGTCAGCCACTCTGGGCTTCTTTCAGTTCCTCCAACGCCCTCTGCTTCCTTCCACTAAAGATCTCTGAGTATGTTCTTCCCTTTGTGAAACACACTCCTCACAATCCTCCTGCCACCTCAACTCTATTCCTTCTGCTGTGTGTCAGCTCAAATAGGAGTATCTTTTAAATATCAGATTATACCATATTCCTTTGATGTTCTTCTATTCTCTATAGGCTTTCTTTGTAGAAGTTACATTCTCTAAGTATTTACATGTGTGAATGATTCTTTTAACATGTTATCTCCTGTATTGGAAGAGGATGTTCTCAGGGGTGGAAGACACTAGCACACTTCACAGGGCACATGGAATCATAAAACATGCTTTTACAGTGGGCATTTATGTCTGTAATTATGTTCCTAGATGACATCTCTGGTAAATCTCTGGTTCCTGGTTATTCGTGAATAGAAGTTTCTTACTTGTATCAAAGTGCTATTTAAAAAAAAAATACTGTTTATGTCTTCTTCAGATATCAGAATCAACCCACATAAAATAAAGAGACCCCAAATTCTTCTTTTAGAGACATACTTAAGAACTCAAAAGTCTGCTTGGAGTTAACTATTAATATTGATAGGTAAGTGTCCATTTCTCCACTTACTTGATGGTTTTAAAAATGCTTCTCAGAATTCTATAGAGAGTAACTTTTAGAGCCATGAGGAATCTGCCCCTTTCTTGTCCAATATCCAATAGTACCATGTACATACACAATAGTTCCCAAGTGTTTATTGAATTAATTCATATTTGATTTTTAAAGAAGCAACATTTGTTAACATCCTACTTACCAGCCCTTAATGGCCTAGGAACACCTCCAACAAAAATTGTTTTTCGAGGATCCAAAGGCTGAGAACCATCCATCACAAAATCACTATCACTTAAATTCCAAGGACGGATCTGAACCTATGAAGAAAATAACATCACTGTAATGAGTCCTACTCCCTTGACAGCTTATGCTGCTTTGTGCCAGTTAACAGTGGTCCTTCTATTTTTCAAAATTTTGTATATTTTAAAACATTAGTATTTTTTAATCTAGATACTGTAAGCTATCCAAATTTTTTTAAAACTGAACTCTTAACATGGTAGTTTCTTTTTTTTCTTTTTTATCACTAATGCTTACTTCAAAATTGTTTTTGGAAAACCTGAATTTGTAGCCCAAAGCCCAAGCAGTATTTACTTACTGGTTTGTCCTTGATGGTGGGGCTGGAAACACACAGATAGAGTTTTCCATCTTCTTCAATACAAGCATCAATTAGTGCCTGAACTGAGCTCTCTTCTTGAAAGAGAAGGAATGCATAGCCTGTAATAACCATTAAAAATGAGGCATTATGGGAAAGTAAGCTATTTCACCCCAAATTTCAGTACTGTTTAGAAAAATACATGCTTTTGGAAAAGAAAAAATATTAACTATCAAATAGAGCCAGAACCATTAGACTTTCTAGAGGAGAACACAATATCCTATGGAATTCATGCAAAAACAGATACTCATTAATTAGTTATCTTATATAGAGTGCCTACTCCCCCAAAACTGTGCTAAAGGCTTTAAATAAATAATTTCATTAGACTCTCACAAGCCTATAAAACATTCTCATTTTATAGAATAAAAAAACTGAGGTATTTAGCAATTAAATGACTTGCCCCAAGTCAGTCACATGAGCAAGCAGTTGGTGGAGTAATTTCAAATTCAGGACAGCCCCCGAGGTTTTAAGAACTTGGCAGGATTACCCTGTTAAGCATATGAGGAAAAGATTCCTAGATTTGGATTAGAGCGCACTTGGAAAGGCTCATGAATTTCCGTAAAAAGGGGAGAATTCCATAGTCAGCATCACAACTTCAAGATGGTACTAAGGAAACTACCTGAAGGAGGCTGGAGTGAAACAGGTCCTCCAGCATGTGTCAGAACCTTTAATCAATTCTTGACTGGGATAAGCAGCGGACACTCCTTTCAAACAGTCTGGACACTATATTTGGACTTTGGGCCCATGCTCTTGTTTAGATGCCTGGACTTTTGGGAAATAAGCCCCCCCCCCCCTTTCTTTGTGATAACTGATTGTCAATCTTTAAGCAGAAGACTTTATTATAAAAAGAAGATATCAAAATTTATACCACAAGTTCACCATTATATGATTATTCCTAGATGCTGACAACTAACTGACCAAAAAACATCCCTTTTTCCTTGATGAGATTTCTATGCAAATAAACCTAGAGAACTGTAATCTGGTTCTAATATGAAGTCATCAAGCAGGCCAGGCACATCTATTATACAATGTGTGAGGTCACATTTTACATAGAAATCTAAACACACAGCTTTATTGTTGACAATGCTATGACTGCCACAAAAGTCTGATGTGACATAAAAGTGCTTCATTTTAAAATTTTAATACCTGATTGCATAAATAAACCATCAAACCAAGCTATGCAAATAGAAACTTTCAGAGGTATGATTATGCAAGATTAAAAAACACATCACAGACCTTTCTACTTGCTAGAAATAATTTAAATATGCTTGAGAAAACTGGTGTGGCCTGGGTAGCTCAGTCAGTTAAGCATCTGTCTTCATGATCATGATCCCAGGGTCTTGAAATTGAGCCCCGTGTTGGGCTCCCTGCTCTGGTGGGGAGTCTGCTTTTCCCTCTAACCCCCCTGCTTATGCACTACCTCTCTCATTCTCTCTCAAATAAATAAAATCTTAAAAAAAAAATGCTTGAAAAAATAAATAATAAAGAGTGGTTTTTCTTTAAGTGAAGGCTTTAATTTTGATACAAGGATTTGAAAGTTATAACTGTTCTGTAATAATTAAGAGGATAAAAGACCAACTTATTAAAATAGTATTTTAAATTCAGTATATTTAATGTTAAGATTTGTGATATTAATTTTTGATATATTTTAATTTTGCTTAGTTTTACAGTAATACTTTATATTCAATATTCTTAATATTGCTTAATTATTTGTGTGATTACAAGGGAAGAAATGTTTGTGTCACAAAACTAATTAAGCAGCATGGCAGGTAAGTTATGATCTAGCTAAGGCAAACCATTAAATATTAAAATACTCTTACCAAAAACATACTATATAGCAAGCTCATACTCACATAGGGTAAACCTCATTCACTGTAAAAGAAACACATGTACATGTGTGGCTCCATATCCAAGGGCTCATGTCACTGCCTTAATTAGAAGGCAGCATCACTAACAGGATGCCTTCTGTACCAGTGTTTCCAAACCATGGAAAACGAATTACAACAACAACAAAACTGCTTGAAAGAACAAGGTTTGGAAATACTGGTCTCTGGCAACAACAATTAACTATAATTGTATCAAAAACTGATTTGCCAGTGCTACTTTTCTGAGGTCTTTTTGTTTTGTTTTCAGTTTGAGAAAATAAACTAACCATCACCGCAAAAACCACAACAATGGCAACAAGAGCAAAGACAGCAACTATTCTGTTTGATCAAATTTGTGCCAACACATCTTTCTAGGCTTTGAGTCCACCATCCTTGTTCATATATGAACAAGAGGCTCAGCCAAAAAAATGTATACCTGTCTCCACACAAACCAATTCTCACTCCATTGTAAAACTATTTCAATTCCTGCCTGGGACTCTGTTCAACTACTTTATATCTATCTAAATTGCACAGTACGTTCAGTTCAGATTTCGTTCAAAACTTCTAAGTGAAGCCTTCTCCACCTACTTCAGGTCAAAGGAATTTCCCTATCCTGTAGTATTTATAGCTGATTACATCATTTGTTAGTCAATTACTATTCTGTGCATTTCCAAGAACACAAAGATGAGTAAAAGCATAGTCTTAGAAATTATGGGAAGACTTGGGTATTAGCAAAGTCATCACAGATTTATAGAGTTGTAAAAATGTAACACTGCAGCTGTAACAAGTGCTTTCAAAATGCCGAGCCTCTGTGAACTGTGAACTGCGAGTCCTGAAAGTTTCCTATGAGCAACCAATATTTAAACTGAGACAAGCAGGGGGTATGCATATGAAGACACATGAGAAGAGCCTTCAAAAAAAAAAAAAAAAAACGAAGAGCCTTCAGGGTGAGAGAACACCATATGAAAGAGCCCTGAGGCAGGAGAGAACAAGGCCTGCTTTTGGAATCAGAAGGGAACAAGAAGCAATAATGGGAGAAGAAACCAGAGAGATAGGGAGGCCGGGCAGGGCAAATACATTTTTGCCTTTATTCTAACTAAAAGAAACCACTGAAGGGTTTTAAGTAGATGGTCAAGGGATTGGACTATCAGATGAGTTTTTGGAGAGATTATCCTGACTGTACTGTGGGAGAAAAACTGAAGAGCCAGAAGTATGGAGAGACTAGTCACATTCCTCAAGTGGGCCAGGGTATTTGTAACTTAGGACTATTAGAAGCTAATTGGCACTTTTATTGAACACTCAACGAACTTTATAAAAGGACAAGAGAGTGAAAAAATGGACAACAGATTAAAACTTAGTAAACAGGGATCCCTGGGTGGCGCAGCGGTTTGACGCCTGCCTTTGGCCCAGGGCGCGATCCTGGAGACCCGGGATCGAATCCCACATCGGGCTCCCGGTGCATGGAGCCTGCTTCTCCCTCTGCCTATGTCTCTGCATCTCTCTCTCTCTCTCTCTGTGTGTGTGACTATCATAAGTAAATAAAAATTTAAAAAAATTTAAATATAAAACTTAGTAAACAAATGAATGTCTACATCTATATGGAGTTAATTTTCTGTCTATACCAAGTATCAGGAGGGCGCCTCGGTGGCTCAGTTTGTTAAGGGTCTGCCTTGGGCTCAGATCATGATCCCAGGGTCCTAAGATTGAGCCTCAGCAGGGAGTCTGCTTCTCCCTCTTCCTCCTGCTTTTTTCTCACTGTCTCTGTCAAATAAATAAAAGTCTTAAAAAAAAAAAAACCAAAACCATAAACTAAGTATTTGGACCTCCAACACACCAGTAAACTCCAACAAATTTGAGTGAAAATATAGAGTACAGGGAGAAAGGTCCATAGCTTTAATCAGATTCTCATAGAGACCTGGGATTCAGGATTCCTGCTTAAAAGATGTTCTTGATTCTATAAGCATAAGATTTAAAGGTGTAAAATGAAAACATTGCATTATTCCATTTCTCTAAAAACCTACATGAATTGGTAAATGACAATTCTAGAATTCTCAGTGACAAAAAGTGGAGATGTCCCATATAATTACTAGAAAACTTTAGTTTTTGTATGCCAATAACTATTCTAATGTGTTTCCTTTCCCAGAGCCCAAATCAGACCACTTAAGAGATCCATTGGAGTCTTTTATCCAGGCTTGAAAATCTACTCAGCCAGGAGAATAGGTTTTTTTTTTTTGTTTTTTCTAAAATTTTATTTCAATGATGTTTAAAGAAAAGCCTTGTTTTTTTTTTTTTTCCAACTTCCCCCTTTCTTTTTATTCACTTCACAAAATCTGCCATTAGCAACCTGACTGGATTCACATTTAATTCTCTCCCCTCACCACCCCTGCTCATTGTGGGCAGGGGGTACTTCCTCTCCCCACTGACTGTGGCCTTGCTTTGCTTACAGGAATGACAGTGTAATTTGTGATTCTTGTGCTATGGTAACAGGCCACAGTAGTATCCTAGCAATAAGTTACTGGCACAACTAGGTATCCTGTTCACATCTGATCTCTTAAATATAATGAGGATTTGGACCAGTCACTTTCTTCTCCAGCTAAATTCACCCACAGAGTAAATATTGCTCTGTTATCTGTTATTGTTTGAAACACTTAAGTAAATCTTGCAACATTTATAATGTTCACGTGTTTATTACTATTTTTTTCTCAAATAGGTCTTAATTTCACTGTGTAGAGGGGCACTTTTTTTTTTTATATATATGTCTGTACCCGTTACTTAGAAGGATGCTTCAGACAGAAAAAACCTCAAACATTAGCTGATTTGAGCCTTTGAAAATATTGTCAAATCATTATAGAGAGAGTGCAGCAAGTGTCTTATGGTTTCTGACTGGCTTAAAGTGAAACTATGAGAGTCCTTAGGCCCATTCTTCCTCACTTGACAAACATTACTAGCCTTCAAAAATTACTCTATTATTTAGTTTGTATATAAAGGTGTAAGGATATAATATTCGAAAGAGAACAAAACACAAAGTAATTTATGCTGTCTTATTTGCTCTCACAAAACTGATTCCCTAGAAAATATTAACAGCAAAAACTCTTACCTTTTGGTGGAAAATAGGACTTGCTTTCGGCTTTATGAGGCCAATCTACTACCAAAGGCCCAAATCTTCTGAAGCTAGCAGTTATTTCGTCTTAAAAAAGTACAATAATACACATTAGGAATTAATTTTAATGGCTTATTTTGAAAACAAACCATATTTTATAAGTTAAACTAAGATAAACTAGAATTAGAAAACTCAAAACATGTCTAATATCCTTATTAAAAGAATATATATGAATAAATAACTATTATAGTCAAAATAAATTCATTTTTAAGCAACACATTGGCCAGAGCAATCAATTCAGTGTGAGTTTTAAATTTTATATAACATGTGGATACTAATGGATTGATAGTATACCAAACTATAAATATTACTGGCTTGATAAGCGTGCCAACATTATCTTAAGTTAAATAAAGAGATAGTTAATGCTTGATAAGTGAAATCTCATAGGGAAAGAAAAGGTCTCTAGAACAAGACATGTAGAGTTATCACACTCATAAAATATACTAAGGTCTGAAACACTTCAGGTAGCTTCACTGAAACACACACAGGTCAAATCCAATGATATGCTCTAGGTTATTTCATCACATGAAAACCTTATTATACTAAATAACACTTAGAATAAGCTTCTGGATATTTGAATCATAATTGAAAAATTTCTCAAAGCAATTTCCTATTAGTTGTGAATAAGGGTGGCAGATTTCCTACAACTGCACAAACATTAGACAGTTTCATATTTTAATATTTACTTACTTTCTTTTGTTATTATTACTATGATTATTTTTACATCTGTTTAGTATTTGTACAACCTGAATTTCCTGTTTATGTTCTGTTTCCATTACTCTTTAGGGTTTTATTGCTTCTTTCTTACCTGTTTCCTAGAGCCTATTTATCCTTCAGGAAATTATATGGTTGACTACCATGCACTGCAGGCATTTTATTTTGTATGTGTTGTATTATGGTAATATCAAAGATTTTAAGTTTTATAAGAAATTTTTTTGTATGATAATCTTATTTACAAAAAGATACAGTAACAATATGCATTTTAACATATAAAGAAAAAATCTTTAAACTGTTCAATTACCTCCTATTTCTTATTTCAACAGGTGACAAAATAAACAGAGATGGATATCCATTCTGACTGGAAATCTCAAGGTAAAAAATTCCATATCCCCACATTCATGTTATACTTTAGGTTTTTGTTTAAGCTCAAATTATCATCCTACCTTCATCAATATCTGGAGGAAGACCACCAACAAAAACTTTTCGAGAGAAGCGTTCTATTCGTTCTCCATTTTGATGAGCTGAGTAACATGTGGGTGAATTTAAAACACCAACTTGATCATTATGACCATCATCAAGCAGACCATCATCTATTGGAAAAAGGGAAGAACGACCTAAAATATAAGAACAAATATAACTTGAATCTCAGATATATAAGGAAACGAGAAAGTCAGGCATAAAAATAGCAGTGACAAATCCAAAGGCTTAAAACATGAAGGTGACATGGGGACAAAAAAATAAGGGAAATTTAGATAGCTTAAGGTTTTAATTTACCTGGATTCAAAAGAGAAGTAGTCTAAAGAATGGCTTAGAAATAAATGTAGTCATATGACAACAATTATACTGCAAACAAGCATTAGATCACTTCAGTTTTTTTTATGGAAAACAGCAAGAATCTGGTGTATGGGGACAGTTTAAACTGGATGCGTAAAAGGAGAAACCTTTGAGAAATTGGTGGCAGAAGGGAAATGGCACAGACTAAATAGATAAGAGGACATAATAAAAAGCCACTTGCAGACCACAATAAGTAAGGACAAACGCAACATGTAAGACTTGCATAGAAGGTTCTGAATTGATTACACATGTGACAATTATATATAAAAGGGTAAATTAGACAGGGCTTCTGCACATGTGCAAAAATAGAAAAAGGCATCCTCTCTAGGACTTTGGTCCCCATCTGATCCCACCCTTTAGGGGTGGCACCCTTTGTACCAAGCACGTCCTATACAGTCCTCTGCAGAAATTCTGATGCTAGTCTCCACGTGGATCAAAAAAATAAAATGACCTAATAAAATACAGCTTCTTGCTCTCAGGGAATGTACATTTAGAAAAGATAAGATCTATACATATAACTATGGCATATATCCATAAGAAAGCTTCAAAGTACTTCAGAGGAAGTCTGTTGGAGGAAGGGAGTAGTCTGGCTAATTTAATAAATGGGTAATTTTTTAAATCCCCAAGTGAAACTGAATGGTAAATGTAAAAAGGGAAAGCAAGTGGTATTTACTCAGTGCATTAGAGAGGGTAAGATATTTCTAAGTGAAAATATTTATTAGAACATGGCTTTGAGTAAATTTTCCAAATGGAAAAGAGACGTATAAGAAGGAAAATATGAATTTATTTAAGAAATAGGAAGTAGTCAAAGTAGACTACTACATGTTGGAAATAAGGAGAGTGCAAGTAACAGCTCTGAGGCTAGTCAGAATGCTTAGACCTGAATGCCAGGCTAAAGGAGAGGTTTTATTGAGTAGGTGATTACAACAAATAAAAGTGGATACAGGAGCTAAAGCAAGATAACTTTACTGCTGCTTTAGAAAGACTGATAGCAAATGTGGCTAAAGTGATTAGAAGTGAGCAGACCAAGAAGGATGGACAGGGAGGTAACTATAGTGGTAAAGAGTAGATACCTGGGAAACAAAACAAAAACAATGGAAAGGAAGAACTAAAAGCAAGTGTCAGAAGATGAATAATAAGAATCATTAATTAAATATAAGAACAATAAAGATCACAACCTGGTATTAAGAAAGGGTAGATATGGAAACAACAAAATGCACAGGCAACATTTGGGATGGGAGAAGATATTTGCGAATGACATGGACATATTTGATAAAGCGTTAGTATCCAAAATATGTAAAGAACTTATAAAACATGCAAAACACCATCGAGTTAAAAAATGGGCAGAAGACTCAAAATAGACTTTTCCCAAAGAAGACATATAGCTGGCTAACAGATGCATGAAAAGTTACTCAACATCATTTATTATCAGAGAAATGCAAATCAAAACTAAAATGAGATATCATCTCACATCAGTCAGAACAGCTAAAATGAACAACTCAAGAAACAACAGGTATTGGTGAGGATGTGGAGAAAGGGGAACTTTCTTACACTGTTGGTGGAAATGCAAATTGGTGCAGCCACTCTGGAAAACAGTATGGATAGTCCTCTAAAAATTAAATGATTCAGCAATCGCACTATTAGGTATTTACCCAAAGGATACAAAAACACTTATTCAAAGGGATACATGAAGCAACTGTTTATATCAAAATTATCAACAATAGCCAAATCATGGAAAGACCCAAATAACCATCGACTGATGAATGGATAAAGAAGCCATTGTGTGTGTGTGTGTGTGTGTGTGTGTGTGTGTGTATGTATACAATATATATAGTATATATATTCCATGTATATACACAATGGAGTATTAAGCCATCAAAAAGAATGGAATCTTGACATTTGCAACAATGTGGATGGAGCTAGAAAGCATTATGCTAAGTGAAATAAGTCAGTCAGACAAGAACAAATACCATATGATTTCACTCATATGTGGAATTTAAGAAAAAAAAACAGATAAACATGGGGGGAATTAAGAGTGGCAAACCAGGAAACAGAATCTTAACTACAGAGAACTGAAGGTCGATGGAGGAGAGGTGGACAGAAGGATGGGTTAAATAGGTGATGGGGATTAAGGAGGGTACTTGTCATGAACACCAGGTGTCATATAGAAGTGATGAATCCCTAAGTTCTGCACATGAAAACCAGTATTACACTGGATATTAAGAAACAGAAATTTAAGTAAAACCTTGAAAGAAAAAAAAAAGGAAGGGTAGAAATATGAAACTGCATGGGGCTGAGAGGGTGTTCAGAACTAAATGTAAGGTGGGAGGTTGCAAATGGAGTGGAGAAAGGAAATAAGCCACATTTTTGAGAAGAAGGTGAACTTTACAGAGGAGACAGTTGAAGGTTCTTTGTCATATCACTGATGACAATTCCAGAGAGAAATGATAAGGTAGTTCCTTGAGAAGCTTACAAGGAAGTAACAGAACATTCAAGAAGCTCAAGACAGGAGTGGTAAGAAAAGTACAAGAGAAGCCAAAATACTATTTTAACAGAGTGCCAAAGAAAAATGTGATAAAAGTTAAAAAAAAAAAAAAGCCATGAAGTAATGGTGTGAAATGTTAAGATAATCATTTTAAAAAATGACAACTGTTTGAGGACATGCATGATCTTCAAAGGTAAGCGATTTTAGTAAAGTTGGAGGAGAGTCATGCTGCACATAGTTTTATAAAGTAAAGACATCAAAAGATGATTCTTTAGAAGTTTATTAGAGAAGGGAAAAGAAAGTAAGAAGGTAGACAAATTGTTTTTCTTTCTAGATAGAATGAAAGGTTTGTTGGTTTTTTAGATGGGATGATGCACAGAATCCAAAGTATGTTGCCTTAACATATACAATATTCAAATTAAAATATTATTAATATATCATCTTGAAAAATATGACAAATAATGATACAGGTGATATAAATAAAGACAATGTGGAATGTGATGGCCTGCAGAGAACTGAGGTTGGAATGAGAAGGAAGGGGGCTATATGTGAACTGTAGCTAGCTGGATGCTGGAAATAAGAATTTGAAGTTTCTAACACCAAAAACAGGGAGGAAGATCATGTTTATATAGGAATAAGGAATTATTGTACAGATTCAAATTCAAGTAAGATGCTTTGAAAGATGTCCATGTTCACTGAGTAACTTTGTGAATACTAATTTAACCTTTCCAATACCTTTGTTATCAGAAATAAGGACCAATGTAAAACAAAGGTCAATAGTCTGTGTAATCATTAGAAAGAAAGCCCTTCAAAAATATTTTATCTAACCATTTCATCTAAGAAAACAAACCTCATCAAGATCCATTACAAATAATATTGTGAATAACTGGTTCAATTTCTAAGGTTGGACTTTAAATAATTATTTTAAAAGGAATACGATGAGGCAGAAAACATGCATATCAACTAGTTTTTAATAGAAAAATTACAAATCCAAATTTTATACTTATTTCAGGCATGTCAAAACATTGGAAATTATTTCACTCCAAAGTGCCCTAACACACATATGAATTTAGCAGTCCCATGAATATAATATTTTATCTTGAGGAAAAAATTTGGATCATAAATACTTAGGATCTAAATAGAAATACTAAATGCAGGGATCCCTGGGTGGCGCAGCGGTTTAGCGCCTGCCTTTGGCCCAGGGCGCGGTCCTGGAGACCTGGGATCGAATCCCACGTCGGGCTCCCGGTGCATGGAGCCTGCTTCTCCCTCTGCCTATGTCTTTGCCTCTCTCTCTCTCTCTGTGACTATCATAAATAAATAAAAATTAAAAAAAAAAAAAAAAAAAGAAATACTAAATGCAGTGACAAAGGAAATCACTACGTAAGAGAGGTGATCCAAAAAGGGTTTAAACTTTCTGTGTTAATTATAATACTGTAAGCATATTCATAATATAGCTACATTTTAACAATGATTCTATATTAGTAACTATAATACAGTTTTAACTATAACAAATAGATTATAGTTAATAATTATCAAAAATCTCTAATCTATGTTTAAGCTATGGAATTAATTACTCTTTTAAAAGAAGAGTTAACTGAGTATGTATCAACAAAAATATCACTTTTTATCTTGCCAATTATCTTTTCCTATAATCTAAGGTAATATATGACTCTAAAAGGAGAACCACTAAATAATGACATCTTTCATGTGTAGTACACTTTAAACATGCTAAGAATGATACACACATATATTTAGTGCATGAAAATAAGTGGCAATTTTACCTTAATAAAGGTAAAATTATATATGTTGACAGAAGTAAAATTTGATTTTAAATAACTTGGACTAAAATACTTAATTAACAACAGTTTTCAACCAAAATTAAATTACCTTTCTCTCTCTCTCTCTCTCTCTCTCTCTCTTTTGATCTGAAACTAGGATATATTTTCAGGTTCTTGTGAAATTTATGATAAATCAAAGGATTCAAGATAGTTCATACAAGAGAATAAAGTCAGAGGATTGATTATACGATCAGATTTCAAGACTTACTAGTAGTTAGCTATGATTATTAAGAATGTAACACTGATGTTAAGACAGGCAAATAGCTAACTGGAACAAAACAGAGTCCAGGAACAGACCCACACATTTACAGTCACTTGATGTTTTTCAAGGTTATGAACCAATGGATATCCAGCTGGAGGGAGAAAAAAAAAAGGAATCTTGATCCCTATTCTCACACCAAACTAAAAATGAATTCAAGACTTAAATGTGAAAGATAAAACAACAAAGTTTCTAGAATTTCTTCATGATATTTGGGGATAGGCAGTAATTTGTTAGGACCAAAAGGCACTAATGATAAATGAAAACAACTGGACTTCTATCAAAATTAAATATTTTGCTGCTTATCAAAAGATAGTAAAAGTGAAAAGGCAACCACTAGAAAATAGGACATAATCCTAGTAAAGAACTCTCTTAAGTGAAATGGGCAAAAGACTTGTACTGAAACTTAATACAATGGATGGGTTATAAGCATATAATTGAGATGTCACTTCCAATACCTATCAGAATCTGTAAAATTAAAAAGCTAACAATACAAAATCTTATACTCTACTGGAGTATAAAACTAGCAAACTAGTTGGTAGTTTCTAATAAAGTTAAATGTACATTTACTCTATGAACTAGCAATTTCACTCTTAGTTATACATCTAAGAGAAATGAGTGCTATGTACACACAAACATGAAAACGAGTATAAAAATGTTTATGGTAGTTTTATTTATAACAGGTCCCAAATGGAAAACTCAAAAGCCTGTCAATATTTGGGAAATGGACAAATTGTGGTATATTTACACAATGATTCTATTTACCAATAAAAAAGAAATAACTACTGAGACATAATTTCCCTTCTATACAATCTTACAACTTTCCTTTGAGACTGAAGTTTTTAAGTATCTAAAAAAGCAATTATTTATGAAATTTTCAAATGTTTTCTTTTTTTTCTTCTTTTAAAAGAAGAACCAGATATGGTTGTTCCTAAGGTTCTTACCATAATAGTTAAAACTGTTTTTTTTTTCCTCCAGATAATCTCAAAAGATGAGATTTCCATGCTGTTTAAACCAGCAATGAAAAAGGATATTGATTAAAAACCCTACAGTCAAAAGAATTTATTTTTTAAAAATATTTTATTTATTTATTCATGAGACACATACACACAAAGAAGCAGAAACCTAGGCAGAGGGAGGAGCCGGCTCCAAGCAGGGAGCCAAATGTGGGACTCAATCCCAGGACTCCGGAATCATGCCCTGAGCCAAAGGCAGGCGCTCAACCGCTGAGCTACCCAGGCATCCCCAGTCAAAAAAATTTTAAACTATAATTACAGTTGCATTGTTTGAAGGGTTAACTTTTTCCCTATTTTTGAAATTATCATTTGATCTTGACATTAAACACCTCATTTATATTCTCTAGCTATTGTTATGAAAATCTTGACTCAAAATTCTTGACCATACTACAAGGTAACAAGGATGAACTGTTAAAAGGAATCCTACTTAAGTGATTCTAACTTAAAATGTATATACACCCATATTTGTTTGTACTATGTACGTGTAAACATACATACATATGTAACACATGCATATACATGAACATGAAAATTAATACAATGCAATATGAGATTAGTTATAACCAAGATTAGAGTAACTACTATTTTACCTTTATAGTTTTTATTGTACATTTTAGGTGACAAGTAACTTACTGTAAGGTATTTTACTTTTATTTGTAAGTAGGTCTTTTGAGCACATAGCTAATGATGTCTCCAGTTTTCTTTATTTTACCTTCATCTGGCCTTTTGAAAGTGCCTGTAACTTTTGCTTCAGTATTGCCTTCTACCTATAAAGGAGGGATAATACTTCTGCCTATAAATTATCTTCTACCTATAAAGCATAGTTACTACGACAAACATGAGCCTCATTTGTTATGGATAATTAGGATTCAAATTACTCACTTCAAAATATTTTAATAAAAAGGACTGGAGAATGCTTGAGACTTCTCTATATCCCCATAAAAAATGTTTACTCCATTAAATAATAAAAGCTACATGATGAGCTTCCTATACCAAAGACAGGGCAAGAGTCTAAATTACGACTGGGTTGCTTGTGTGACCAAGATGGACAGGTGCCCCCAACACCTGGGTGTGTTGGTGTGGGCAGGTACATACTGCACACATGCCTACATTAAGAAGGGTTGTAAGCAATTATTAACTTTACTTTGGTGGCTATATTAATACGCCCAAACCAAAGCTATACTGACTTTTTCAGATTTTGATCTTATTTCAGAAGACCAGATTAAAGAAATTTTTCAACATATCAAAAGGGGAGGTAGGAAAAGAAAAGAAAAACATTTGTACAAAAATGAGGCAATTTACAATTTGAATCTAAGCATAGTTCTTTGATCTCAAATGTGTTATCCTTTACTTTCATTTACTAGATGTTCTAAACCATATAAATTAAGGATATCAATATTCTTCCCCTCTTCTAAGATTCTAGCAGTCACTCTACTGGAGTAGAAAATCTACCAATATGATAGCATGGTTTTTATTTAATATGAAAGGATAAAAAAAACTATCAAAACAAGAGGTAGATCCAAGACTAAACTCTCTTAAGCATCATCTGTTTAATCAGATAGAATCACTGAAAAGGGATACTTTTCCAAAGAATTAAGGAAGAAGCTCTAAGGTACCCTTATCACCTAGAAAGATTTTGCCCCAGGGGACGCCTGGGTGGCTCTGTGGTTGAGCTCCTGCCTTCGGCCTGGGGCTGTGATCCTGGAGACCTGGGATCCTAAGTCAGGCTCCCTGCATGGAGCCTGCTTCTCCCTCTGCCTGTGTCTCTGCCTCTCTCTCTCTGTCTCTTATGAATAGATTTTGCGCCAATAATAGGTTCATCTCATGGAGGATGGATAATATATTTAATTCTAATAATCAATTAGAGCCTAGTAATGTCTTTGTAAATTAATTTCTAGATGTATTTCAAGTTCACTACAACTTTATTTCTTTTAGAAATTGGTATAGGTGCAGAGTAGGTAGAGTCAGCCTCTTCGAGAAGGGGTAAGCAATCTTTTCTGTAAAGGGCCAGATAATAAATTTTTTAGACTTTGTAGTCCACACTGTTATATGTACTATTGTAACTACTCAACTCTATCATCACTGTAGCTCCCAAGCAACCAGACAAAAAGTGAATGGGCATTGCTGTGTTCTAATATAAAAATTTGTTTATAAAAATAGGAAGTTTGGCTTGTTGGCCACAGTTTGTTGACCTCTGTCTCTGGCTTTTTTTCATGCTTGGGAGATTCTGCTCATTCTCTTATAGTTATCAAAAGTATTTATCAAAGATGAAGAATTTCAGCCTTGAATATACCATAAAAGGATATGATAGCAATAGATGGTATACTGTATTATTAATAATTTCTTGTTTATTATGGTGCATAAATCTGAATGGCTACATAGTATAAATAAATCCAA
Organism: Canis lupus dingo; assembly: GCF_003254725.2. Classification (NCBI taxonomy): domain Eukaryota; kingdom Metazoa; phylum Chordata; class Mammalia; order Carnivora; family Canidae; genus Canis; species Canis lupus. Next base: position 65,314,977 of record NC_064245.1, read on the forward strand.
CTTCTCCATAAACTTCCAAAATGTCATTCTCTTTTAAGATCATTTCTCCTGTTTCATTCCATATACAATCCACTAACTCAAGCTTTGGGATTACCTGCTAGAACAGACTGCATTGTGAGGTTTAGCCCTATTAACGAAAATAGGCTTTATTTCCATTATTTAAAATATCCTATATATTTTTGTTCCTTTGGGAGCACAGTAGCCCTTTAATCCTTTACTAAATAGGGACAGATTGCAATATAAAAATATTTGAAGTGGAGAGACAAAACTTAAATTACATTTCACATCTCCCTTTACACTCCCACCCTACTTCAACCCCAGACCAGTATGTTCACTCTTAGAAGAAATGTTGGACAGACAATAAATACAAAAGACAGTTTTCCAGGACACCTGGGTGGCTCAGCAGTTGAGCGGCTGCCTTTGGCCCAGGGCGTGGTCCTGGAGTCCTGGGATGGAGTCCTACATCAGGCTCCCTGCATGGAGACTGCTTCTCTCTCTGCCTTTGTCTCTCCCTCTCTTTCTGTGTCACTCATGAATAAATAAATAAAATCTTTTTTTTTAAAGACAGTTTTCCATATGTGAAAGTCAGCTCCCCATAAGAGACTCTTTCTCCTTCCTAATCCTGGCCCCCAGAATATAGAGATACACAGGAGTTGGGACAGGTCCCAATTGAAAAACAGGGAAAGAAATATTTGCTCTTTCTTAATTACTTCCAGTATAATTAATTTTGAATATTCATAAGATATATTTCATATATTAATATCTACAACCAGCTTGATTTACAGTTCTTGACATTATTAAGGAAATTAAAATATATAAAAGTCATTTGGTGGTAATTTGGTTTGACTGCAGTCAAGTGGGAAATCTTTTCAATGAAAACATCTCCTCTGTGCCTGGGTTTAAAGGTGAGTCAAAGGTATCAAGTAAGAACAAACAGTTCTTCCTAAACTGGATTACAAAGTCAATCTTGTAAAGATAAAATACTGTTCACCTACCACTGCACTGATAAAGAGCTATGTCCTATTTTTGGTTAAGAATTATATCAACTCATTGTGACACATCCCACATGAGCAGATTTGATATGTATCAGACTTTTTTTTTAAGAAAATAAAAATAATTGAATAAAATTAATGCAGTTCCTTTGATGGACAAAATGTTAAATACTAAGCCCATACAAGGGGGATCTTGGTAGTTAAAAGGTTATCAGTGTGATAATAATACTGTATCTAGCTAGAAAGGGGAAAAAATGAGTAGAAAATAGGAAGAGAGCCAGGCTACTTCTAGTTCTTTCTGAGTCACTCCTTTGGTATGTGTGTGGGTTTCTTTCTTTTTTTAATGTTTTATTACTGTGTCAAAGTACTTTCAAATTCAAATAAAATGTCTCAATAGGTATTTCTAAAGGGCATACTTTTCATCTGGCCATCAAAATTGAAATTTTAAAAGCAGAATCTGACTATTCACAGAGGATCAACTAAAAAATTACTAATGCCATATAATTTGAGAGGAAAATTCAGGCATTACCCCTCCATGTTAAGCCAAGTAAGTGTGACAACTCTCAGTTTCGTCCTAAAGAAAGCTTCTCCAGAAGCTTTAAAACCACATGAGAGTCTTCTTTCTTCCAAAGCTGGCAGGCAGCTCTGAAGTAGAGGAAATCTTATATATCTCTATCCTCTGAGAGCCATAAAGAGTAGTAAGTTCCTATCTGAAAAGAAAAAATTTTGCTTTTTCATAATATTATAGTCATAGTCTGTAATTATTAAACTGAGATAAAAGAAGATAAACAACAATGTGATTTTCTGATATCGTGCTAAGAACTTCCTAGATCATAATACATATGTTGGAGTAAGCCAAATTAGATTAAACATAAATTACTAATGTTAAAAGATGAAAAGTGTATAAAAGGAAAAGATCCTAAATTAAATTGCTCTACAGTTTCAAAAATACCTAAAAATCACAGGTTGATAAGCAGGTTTTTCCAAAAGAATTGAAGCTCCATATTAATATAGCACAGTTGAAATAGGACAGTCCATAGATGTGAAAATAGGTACTAAAATTCTAAATTGTTCCCCGTCTTTTCTCAGTTGCTAACTACCTTTAGAAGATTGTTCAGCTTTAGTTTTCGGAGTTTTGAGTTCCTATATTCTATATTTAAGTCAGAGAACTAAAAGAATCAAAAGATTCAGTCAAGCATTTGAAGAAACCAGATTCCAAAAATGAAGTTAAATTCAGACAATGTGACATACAAACTGGCAATACTACTTAGAAATATATATATATATATATATATGTGTATATATATATATATATATATATACATATATATATATTCATTTCGGTCGTCAGTGGTGGCAGAAAGTTTTAGCTTATTTGTTTTCAAAATGCACATACTTATGACTACATGAAAAGAAACTGAAGCACTGGCACATATTTATAAAATTTATCAAAAGGCACTATTATTAACTCTCTATCCTTCATGGTTCAAGGGAGATTTTAGGGGTCAAGGAAAATCCTTTTTATTCATTTGGTACTTAAAACAGCTATTTAAATATCATGATTATTGTGCACTTAGAGGATAATCTAGTGGTGTAAAGTTAGTTTTGCTTCTCATCCCATCTACTTTTCTCCTTCCCAGTCTGCATATGAGAAAGAGAAGCCAAGTTTAAGCCACAGAACATGTCAGCTGCTATCCAAAGAGGTTTAGTAGGCCAGCATCTTATAACCTAAGGATAGTCAAGAACTCAGAAGGGAAGACTGGTGTGGGAGAGAGAGGGTGTGAACAAGTGTGTGAGTGTGCCTACATGATGTAGAGAGAGGGAGAAGGAAAGCATATTCTTAGAAGACACAGAGGAAATATTAGCAACATCATTTCTATAGATCAGTGTTAACAAGAGCTTATTAGAGTTGTAAATTATATACCATAGATAATCAGTTATAGATTTAGAGACTAGAAAAATCATATTGCATGTCACCTTCACTAGTCTTTATTAGACATATTTCTTAAACTATAAATAGCAGCTTTATTTTAAAAGGTATAAAAATTAAATAGTTAAAATCTGAACAGTTTAAAAGGAAGACATTTATTAAATAACTATATTAGTATGAAAATGTGCTTTAAAGGTTAAGAGATTTAGGATTCAGAACTTTGACAAGTACACAAATCAAAATATAACTTTTCTGTGAGTGTTCAGATAGTGCATAAAAAAATCTAGGCTAATTACAGCATTGATCAGTAAAACCCAATTAAAAACAGTTATACCATAGCAAACAGAAATGAATTACCTCGTCTTCGCCCATAACTCCTTGCTGCATGTAAACAAAGGACAAATTGTAAAATGTCAGAACTAAAAACAAGCCCACCCATACAAATATTCGTGATATGAAAAGCTAAGTGGGCATGTGATAATCAGTGCTACTTTAAGAACTAGGACAATGTTGCCATATAATATCTGCATGGTTTTTTATCATTTACAAAGCACTGTTACTATATCTAAGATATATATCTATATTCTTCTGAATTGTACAAAAAATAAAATTAATAGGAAATAAACCATTTATTCTCATTCATGCTCAAAGTCATGAATAAATATTTCTTTCATCTGATCAGGATAGTAATATATAACTCCTTACAGTTAAATAGCTTCCCAAATAATGAATGGAAACAACCTGAATTAAATCCTTATTTTCCTAATTATAAAGAGTGATACAGCAGACACAGTCCAACAAATAGCTATTCAAATCCAATTCACATTACACCAAGCCTTGGAGAAGGTACTGGAAGACATAGAAGAATGAAAAGATATAACAACGTTAAACTGATACTCTGAAGCTTGTAGAGCTTAGATAGAAGGTAAAGAAATTAATTCAAGTTCAAAGATGCTTAGTTGAAGAAATGACTAACGATATAGCTAACAATGCTTTCAATTCTTTTGGCACACTTTATAATCCTTATCTAAGTGTTTATATATCTGTCTCTGGGATAAGAGGGATTCAGACACAAATTATTATTAGTATAATCATAGAATAGCACATATGTCAAATACTATAAAAGTATAAAGCAGAAAGGCATTTCAATCTACATTAGCAGTTTACTTAATTCTTTAGGGAAAATAATACTGTTATTTATTCTCCATGAGAAACTATCAATTTCATCAAATCTACAACATACTTTTAAATAACTCTTCCCCACAGATCTGAATATACATTGAGTATTTTTACTCTGGAATTAATAGATGAAATCAAAACAATAAACCAAAAGGAAAAAAATGACTAGTAAAGTCAAGATCTTAACCCATGTTTCATGAATTTTTTTAGGCCTGGGAAACTTACTTTCTGAATAAATCTCAAATCAAAATATATATTGAAAGTCATCAAAAATATAGTCCCCCCCCAAAGTATAAAGGAAAGATCAAAAGAAAACATTTCATATCATTAAATACATTCTATTATAGAAGTTTTACAAAACATAAGGCTTTAATGTAAAGAACGGTGTCTCCACAGGTGAGAATACAGTCAAATTCCTTTATAATAACAGTGGGAAAAACAACTTGTCAACCCTTAGTCATTTACACTTTAAAAAATAAGTCAATAAATACCAGGCTTACATCAGAATCTTTTATAAAAAAAAACCAAAACAAACCTTCATTTCCATCTGTCTATTGTCTTTATTTAGCTAGAATTACTGCAGATTTAATCTTTTCAGGAGCTCCAATTGCTTCAGCCTAGCTGATTGCCTGATCTGTACATTAGTTTATATATAAGCTTACCTGTGTGTTTGTGTGTATAGGCAGCTTACATGTACATTAGCTGTATATATTACATATAACCTACCTGACCTATTTTTAGTTTAGGGTAAGGGTAGGAGTGGAAGTGACATTTAGAACTTTGCTATGGAAGTCTTCGAAGATTATAAAAGACTTAAAAATTCAGGGTCACAAAGAGATGGGAGATCAACTATGGAAAATCTAATACCAATTTTAAAAGCTAACAAGTACAGACTACAAAAGAATCAATTCACTGAAGTCTTTATAGTTGTATTAAGTGTGGAGATGGTCAATAGGCCTCCAAACACTCAAAAGCACCAGTCTTAGAATTAGGCTTCCTACTTATCTATAGGCATGATCTAAATGGTATTAATCCAATATGTTTGTTTTATGGTATTTCATTCATGAGTGTAGAAGGCTGGATCATTTATAAAGCAAATAAAACTATTCTCATCAAATTTAAAGTCAAACTATGATAATGAAGTAATAACATGGCACACAATTCTTGACCTACTGAGAAAATTAATGACATCATAACCAGTTTATATTCTTAGCTGTTATATTCTTTGCTGAGGCTATTCAATACTAAAATAGTCAAAATATGTACAAATGTTCATAGCATCTTAAGGTTTCATCTCATTCCTAGGCTTGAACACATTATTTAGAAAATTTCTCCAACTATCTCATACCTGAGGAATTTTAGAATCCTGTAAAGAGCTATTCTGCTTATTTTTTGGACAACTCTCAAATTCCAAATCTCTACATAACCAAAAATAGAACTGACTGCAGATGAGGCTAAACCATGTGACACATTTCCTATCCCCTGTCATGGAAATAAACAATCTGCTACCATCACACTAAACAACGGTGTGTGTACTCACTTTCCCACCAGTGTTCTTTTTTTTTTTTTAAATTTTTATTTATTTATGATAGTCACAGAGAGAGAAAGAGAGAGAGGCAGAGACACAGGCAGAGGGAGAAGCAGGCTCCATGCACCGGAAGCCCGATGTGGGATTCGATCCCGGGTCTCCAGGATCGCGCCCTGGGCCAAAGACAGGCGCCAAACTGCTGCGCCACCCAAGGATTCCTCCCACCAGTGTTCTTATGAGAATTTCCTCTATAACTCTGATTCAGAATTGTCAAGAGCCCCCAGTGAGAAAAGAAAATCATTAAATTACTATTCATTATGTTTTAAAGAAAACTTCTTTAAACAATATGCCCCTCCAAATTCATTTAGAAAATGACTTAGAAAAAAAAAGTGAGGTCTTGTATAAAAACTGTACTTAGAATATTAAATTACAGATATGTAAGTTTTATAAAACATTATAAAAAAGTACAACTCATTCAAAAGTAAGGAACTGGCTATTTGACATACATATATAAATATATATGTGTGTGTGTGTGTGTGTGTGTGTGTGTAAATATGCACGTTAGATTATATATATATATTTTTAAAGATTCTATTTATTCATGAAAGACACACACACAGAGAGAGAGACAGAGACACAGGCAGAGGGAGAAGCAGGCTCCATGCAGGGAGCCTAACATGGGACTCTATCCCGGGTCTCCAGGGTCACGCCCTGGGCTGAAGGCGGCGCTAAACTGCTGAGCCATTGGGGCTGCCCTATATTTTTAAATACATTTATTTTTGTCATGGAGATAATAAGCCTGTGAAAAAGACCTTTGCTATATAAGTAACTTTACAATTTGGTCCTGGGTTACCAATAGTCTTATTTAGGTTCTAACCCATAAAAAAGTAGTAGGAAGATTCTGACATTCTCTTTGGCATTGTTATGCCCCTATGCATTGGCTCTTGGCTACAGCTGTGGTATATGAATTACTGCAGCTGGAGGAAGAGACGGGTAAACATACTAAATTAGCTGGAAATATTTAGGTTAAAGTTCTCTTGGTGTGAAACTAAAGAAATTCTTATTTCTTGCTCTAAAAAGCCAAAACTAGGCAGAGAAATATACCCGCAAATCATAATCCTTTTCCAGATCCAAAATAAATCTGTTATCTACTCCACTTACTTCCATCAGCATAAAAAAGAACTGATTATGTACTCAAGTTTCCTATTTTCATGACTTAATACAGTATATTTAGAATATCTGCCCTCAGAAACACAATTTCATTACTGAGTAAATTTTCTTAATTAAAAGATAAACATAACTTCTTTCCTCCCAAAAAGTAGAGCAAGCTCTTGATTACAAACATGGCTGTTATGTGGTTAATCACAGCAAATTTAAATTTCAAACCCGCTTGCATCAGTCCATACTTCTGCTGTCTGTTCTCCTTTTGAAAGCTGTATATTCTAATAAAAACATAATCTAGTTTTCCTCAGGAGAGGGGTGAGAGAAACACAACATGATCCAAATAGAAACAAACACTTGAACGATACATCATTTTGCATTGGTCCTCACCACAAAAAAACAAGCTGGCTCTGCTTTTTTTCCTACTGATAACAAAATATATAAGATTTATACATTCACAGATATAAACATTTGAGCTGTCATTCTAACTTCAGACAGCACTTAACTTTTGATTTTTAGACAATCTACCCATTATAATGTGACTTCCCTAAAGTACTTCCGGATGTTAAATTTGGACTCTTGTACAGTATTATTCAAAAGTGGCATTTTCTACCCATCAATTCAACTCTAGTTAGATTGAGGAACATGATCTGTTCAGGAGCCTACTTGCAGTTATACTTCTATGGCATTTTTTTATTGTTAATTTTTTTTTAATCTATACAACTTCATGAGTTCTATAGATGTGGGATTATACCTCTTTTTCTCTAAATTAACAGAGGCTCAAAGTTAAGGATTTGTCAGAGGTATTTCACAGTTTTACCTAGTCTAACCAACTTCCTGACCTTTACACCTCGTTCCCTGTTTATCCCTTAAAGGAATATTTCAAAGTTTAACTCTAATATTAATTGACCAGGAAGGTAGAATCATGAAAGCTTTACAACATTTGCCTTATCTGCATAACAATTATACTAGTATTTATATATTATTTTTTATTAAATAGACTCAAGCCCACCACCTAGTAATAGCCTAATAATAATATCACAGATTTCTGCAAGTTCTGTGTTTTCTAAGGAATGTTCTTAAATTGTAGTAGTCATGCATTTATTTTAATATGTATTTGTGTACCACCAAAAGTGATCTTGGGTACCACAAGGGACATGCACACCACACTTTTGGAAACACTGCCTGAGTCATTTTGCTTTTGACCCAAATTTTGTTCCTATTATAGCTCCTTCCAAATGGTTCTGGTTTGGCTTCCTGCAGTAACATAAAACAAACCTTCTTTGGTCACTATACATAACTTCCTTTAAATACTTGAAAACATTGGTTACATCTTCTTTTAATTTTATATTCCCCAACACTATCATCTATTTAGAGGACACGTTTGTATTCTTTCAAAGTCATTTTGTCACCGTTCATCATAACCCACTGCCACAGCTAACTTACTTATAGGAACTGTTCTAAACACTCTACATGAATGAATTCCCTCACTTCTCAAAACCATTCCTCTGAGGCAGGTAGCATTTTATCTCCTTTTGACATAAAGAACATGAGTCAAATTGAAGTTAGGTAAACTGTCCAAGGTCACACAGAAAATAGCAAAGTTGGGTTTAAACCTAGATAATCTAGCCTGTGGTACCAAATACTGTTAACTATTGCTAGACCACCATAAAAAAAACACTGATGTATAATTTATTACCAAATATGGATTTCCAAAGTTAATAATGTTAGTTATGCTTGTTGGTTAAGTAATACAACTTCATCAATTGTTAACAGTGAGTATAAATCTGTGGCATACTAAAAAAAATGACTTAAAAAGTCTATGTATTGAGATGCTATGATTTCTTTCATCAATAATATTTAACAATTATTTAGTACAGGTGAAGGCTTGGCTTGGTATTGATATCACTTAATTCATGTTTCATAGAGAGATAATATGTTAAGAACATATTGAATTACAAGAATTAAAAGCAGATCAAGGAAAATTTCCCCTTATTTTTTATTGTCATTTGGCTACTTCTCTCTTCAAAATGTAGATGTCTACACAAAAGTTACTTAAATCCTTAATATACTTCCTTATCCTATAAATATACCCAATTTCCTGATTCTTGCTTCCCCCTTAACAATGATCCCAAATGAGTAAAATAATTTTTTTTTTCTCTTTGGATCAAACTGTCCTTACTGACCTAAACACATTTTGATGTCCTAGTTTCATTATCTTTTCTCTTTCCTAGTCCCTTGCCAGACAAAGTTCAGAATATCCAGGACAGCTTACCTTATCAAATATGTAATGTGGTCTTAGAGTGGCAGGCTATTAAGAGGGCTCACATAATGAAAAAACTGATTTGTCCACAAGATTCAACTACTGCCTAAAATAAAATATTCTTGTGTCTACTATGTGATGAAACACTTGTAATATTTAGGTTATTTATGAAGGCTTTATGCAACTGATGAAACCAATTAATTTAATATTTAGTGCAACCCCAGAGTGCCTGGGTAGCTCAGTCGGTTAAGTGTCTGACTCTTGGTTTCAGCTCAGGACATGATCTCAGGGTCCTGGGATGAGCCCTGCACAGGGCTCCTGCTCAGCTCGGAGTCTCTGCTTGTCCCTCTCCCCTCCCCCTAGCTCATGTTCCCTCTCTCTCTCTCTCTCTCTATAACAATAAAATCTTTAAAAATAATATTTATTGTAACCAAAAGTATAAGTTGCAAAAGCACTGTGGCTCCTAAGTTCTTTGCTCACACATAACTGATGTATTCTATTGTGATTACAATATACTTCTGAATTGCCCTACACATGCAGCAACATCTGTGAATGACCTAACAAACTGTCTCATACAGTACCCTTCCTTCAAATGGATCTTAACAGAGTATGAGAAATAAATACAAATTCATTTTTTCCCACTGAATTGTTTTAGAAGTTAAAATAGAAGTGTGAACGATCTTTATCACATAGAATGTCCCCAAAGAAAATTATTTAAGGAAGTCAGGATAAACATATAATTTGTTACCTAAACCCATCATTATTTTATAAATCACATCATGAAGATAAAAATTATGACCATTTTCAGTTTGTAAACTCAAGTTCAACATCGTAAGTTTTAGAAACAGACTTAGAATTCAGAGACCAGGGATCCCTGGGTGGCGCAGCGGTTTGGCGCCTGCCTTTGGCCCAGGGCGCGATCCTGGAGACCCGGGATCGAATCCCACATCGGGCTCCCGGTGCATGGAGCCTGCTTCTCCCTCTGCCTGTGTCTCTGCCTCTCTCTCTCTCTGTGACTATCATGAATAAATAAATAAAATCTTAAAAAAAAAAAAATTCAGAGACCAGCTACTCGATTGGCATGGTTTTTTTTGTTTTTTTTTTTTAATTCCATGGTAGAAAAAAAAGTTGACTGAAGAAGTCCAGGAATGTGATTTCTAGTACCTTTCTGGTCAAAATCTGTAGGTAAGCACTCTAATTCACTGAATTCATGAATGTGGCCTATTGGGCTATTATGAGGTCTAGCCCAGATATGGCCTCAACCTAGAGAGCACAGTCAGGCCCCAGGGTAAGATTCTTGGCGACTCAACCTCTAACCATCCTTCAAGACCCTAATGGATAACCCAATGCTTAGAATAAGCTGGCATGTGGTGGGCAACTCAATATATAATAGTCCAATGTTAAATGAACCAATCATATCACTAGACACTTTGCTTATTCAATTTTTCTCTCATCCCAAAATCCTATCTACTTTGACAATCTCCCAGGTGGCCTGGACTTTATTACCACCTTTCTGTCACTATAGTTTTTTACTTAGTATTAGTTCACATGGTTGAACTTTACACTGGCCTTGTTTTTAGACTTTGTTCCCCAACTTCACTGCCATTTGTTCTCCACAAAGCTTTAGTTGAAATAGAGGAGCCAAGCCATTCTAATTATATAATTCTGTATTTTAAAGTAAGTACTATCTCTGCTCTTCCTTCTTCCCACTTTCCTTTCTTGGTCCACCCTCTGATTTAAAAATACCTTTGTGAAGGATATTTTCATCCTCCATGGCTACTCCCACAATCATGGATGTGCTAAGGACTGTGACTCTGAATACACTACTTGTCCAACAAAAGAAAACAGTTTAATGAAAGTTTATTTATCCTGTTGAAGTTCATTGTGTAAACTTTCTAGTTAGAGTAAATTAAGTTAGTGTGAGCACTATATTTACACAGAATCATTGGTATATTCATTCCTTGGTTAACATAACCACAAGTCCCATATACTAAGTAACAAGTTCTCTGCACTTTGCAAACATTATCTCGTTTAATTCTCAAAATAAACCCTGAGATTGTTATTCCCATTTCATAGATGGGAAACTAAAGTTCACAGAAGTTACTAAACAAAGTCTCAGCATAAACTAGAAAGCCAGTATTCAAACCCTGGACTCTATCCAAAGTCTGTGATCAATGAATTAAATCACACCATCATAAATACACTATAATGACTGCTTTGACAGCCAGAATATATTCAAACTTGTAATTCCACTTTCTGTAAAAAAAGTTGTAGTTTTATTTTTATACTTATAAAATAATGAACTTCTGTGTATGGGGAAGGTATAGAGAACCATGCTCTCAATCATATTTATTTATAGGAGTCAAATCAGAAACAAAATATTTTTATAAAACTTACCATTTAACATCAACAGATTATCAGTTCCTGGATGTGGATAACTCAATCGACCTTTAAAAAGACAGGAAAGGGAAGTTTGAAGATTATGGAGCTATTTGAAAAGTAAAAAAAAAAAAAAAAAAAAAAAAGGAAGAGAAATAGGCAGGAAATTACTGAGCACAGTATATTTCTTAAATAAAAAACTAACGTTTAATGCAAAGCATATTAACCAAAATCATCTTTGAAATTTGAAAGCAAAACACAAAACAGCCAACCTTAGTTCCCAGATCGTACAATTTGACTTAGGAGCAATACCTAGAGAATAAAGCCTGTTTTTTTTTTTTTTTTTTTAAAGATTTTATTTATTTATTCATGAGAGACACACAGAGAGAAAGACACAGAGACACAGGCAGAGGGAGAAGCAGGCTCCATGCAGGGAGCCTGATGTGGGACTCGATCCCAGGCCTCCAGGATCATGCCCCGGGGTAAAGGCGGCACTAAACCGCTGAGCCACCTGGGCTGCCTACCTGTTTGTTTTTTGAAATGTAAAAACAATGTAGGTGTCCTATTCCGCCAAACTTAATATAGATGTAAGCATTTTTTAATATTTTCAAAACTGCTTATATAATTATCTCTACAGTTTCTTTTCCCAAAAATAAATCTGAAGAAAAAGAATTTTTATTCCTAACGAAAAAAAATATTAAAAAAATGAGTAGCAAAGACTTACCAAAATTTGTTATTTAATTCGATTTTATATATATTTTATATATATTTCATCAAATGTCTTTCTTTAGACTTGATGAAAACCTCTTCAATATATTATTACAAACGATACTGCAAATTTAACCTGTTCAGTTTACAACCAATTTAAAAATCAAAAAAGGAAAATAAGAAAGTTTAAAAGCATAGTAGCCTATTATTTTCTTTGATCCATTCTTCATTCAAGAGTTTTGCGCTTAATACATGCAGAAGGCACAGCAGTACTACAGACTGCTGTGGAAAAGTAGAGAAGGTATGTGTGAACATACTGTGGGGCTCATTCAGCATTTCCACATTCTAACTCTTGTTTGACCACATGCCAACATTGAGGATGATTATTGTTTTTAGCCCATTAAAATAGAGGGTTTTCCTCTAATGCCTGAATCTCTGATGGACTTTTAGAAAGGTTCATTAAAATCCATTGAGAAAACGACTAAAATTTAATGTCTATGCGAAGGCATGTCAGCAGCTTTCAGCACAGCCCTTTAAAGATTCTGTGACAGTGTCGGATGTGCTGCCACTAGAATAGTGACCAATACATATCTGAATGAATCTGACATGATTAGTAAGTACAGATTAACTCCATCTACCTTGACTGCCTCAGTCAGCACTCTGTACTCTAAGGCCCTGTATTACACCCAAATATCCCATACAAAACACAGACTAGACTGTCTGTTGGCTTTTATTTCATTATGAAACTAAAGAAGCTAATCATCTGCCAATGAAGGAGATAACCCAATTCTGACGTTAAACTATACATATTAGAGATATAGATATATACCCATACCCATACCCAGACACCACACACACTTCATGTATGCTCTAATTGAACTGTAGCAGACTGTTTTCAGACTCAAAGTAGTCAAACAAAATGTTACTGTCCTTTGGAAGAAACTGACCACCTCTTATTTACCCCTGCATTTCATGAAGCGTGATGACCTCAGTTAAACTAATAAAGTCGTCATACTCTAATCTAAAATCATACAAATAAGCTTATTGCTGTAATGCCTTAAAATGGAGTGAGAAAGATGAGAACATGTATAAAAGGTACAAGATACTAACAGCTAGAAAGCAGAGCTTTTTAAATTGAGTTTCAATAGCACCAAGCATTACTTTGCTGAAGTATTATAACTTATCATGGAAATACACGTATTTCTAAACATCTTGTTGCAGATGTCCAAATTTAAAGCACAATTTAAGGCTGTGAAAATTCCTGTTATTTTCGATTTGAGTTTGAAAATTAAGACCCCTATGAAAGTGGTAGCCTGAATTGCCGTATCTACTGCAACAAGTTCACCTACAGTATGTAGGATGCTGAGGACAGAGCTATGAGTGAGTCTCTGTTTAGGCTGTGGTACAAAAGATAGGAAGAAACAACTTCAATAAAATTTGCCAAGTGTTAAGAGAATCATGTACAGTATGCTACACAAAAACGCAAAGGAGGGGCGTCTGGGTGGCCCAGTTGGTAAAGTGTTTGCCTTTGGCTCAGGTTATGATCTCTGGGTCCTGGAACTGAGCCCTACATCAGGCTCCCTGCTCAGTGGAGAGGCTCATTCTCCCCTCTCCCTCTACCTACTGCTCCCCCTGCTTGTGCATGCACATGGTGTATCAAATAAATTAATAGTTTTTAAAAACCCCAAAAAACAAATGCAAAGGAGTATTAACCAACCAGGGACTTGGGCAAGACCCCCTAGAAAAGTAAACTGAGCAAAGCCTTCAGCCTGGTTCCATTTCAAAAGACACTCACCTTTCAACTGCCATGTAATTATTCTCTAACAGGTTCATTGTTAGATTTACTTATCCCAAGACACAAGTAAGAAGGTATTTTCATTACTAATAGTCTTTTGACTTCTTGGCTCTGAATAGACTGAAATGCACACCCCTTAACATAAAAAGTTCACAAAGTAGATACCTATTTGTAGGATATATATTTGTATATATGCTCTAAAATACAGTTTTCCAAATAGGAAAATCTCATATTCACTATAACTAATCAAATACTCCATGAAATAAGCAAACTCAGACTCATTTTTCAATTATCCAATCCTTTTACCTCTACCACAGCAAAATACCAGTACGTCTTAATACAAATAATGATTCTATTTTACCTGGGGTTATATTAAAATTATTTTCACTAAGAACATGCTAATTTATAGAAATAAAAAAATTTGAGGCTTACTCCATTCCAAGAGCTTTTCTAAGTTCTTTACAACCAATTATTTAACCCTTACAGCGATCCTGTGAATTAGTTACTATTATCTTCTTTCTCATCTAAAGGTGAAGACACTGTGCCACAAAGGTTACAAAACTTGTTCAAGGTTACACCACTGGCACATAGCACTGGCAAGACATGATTCTGGGTAGAGTGGCTCCGTACTCTTAATCACTAACTTATAATGACTTCTCAGTTAATACAGAGAAAGGTATGTATGGTTGGTTATATAGGGCAAATTCCTATGCTAAATCCATTAAAAATACTCACAGAATGACTGTAGTATATATTAGATAACTTATACTTTAATACAGAAAAAAATCACATTGCTATAAAACCAGTTTCTCCCTATATTGTCTAAAAGCTCTGTGCCACAGAGACTACCAGTTGTACACTAACTCCTATACATGTCAGTATTAAGAACACCAAAATCCTACTGAGGCACGGGGCTGCCCAGAGTAAAGAAACTAAATTTCCTAGCCTCCCTTGTAGTTAAAGTGTGTCCATGGGAGTTAAGATCAGAGGGATGTAAAACAAAACTGGTGTGTGCAGTTTCTGGGAAGTATCCTTAAAAGGGAGATCTTCCCTTTCTTTTCCTTTTTTTTCTGCCTGCTGGGATGTAGATGTGATGGTTAACCTGAGTCAGCCATATTACATTATGAGGCCAAAGCTGGGTGGTAAGGACAGCAGAACAAAAAAATAGGGCCTAGATGCATTAAAATCACCACACCACTTCTAAGGGTGTTATTTTTTTTTTTTTAAGAGAAAAAGCTTCTATCTTGTTTAAGCTGCTTATATGTTTCCTGTTGTCCCAGAACTTATCCTTATAAATAAATTTGTGCAAGTTGAATTTTAGGTAACTGGGTTATTATATATTATTGTGAAAATATGATATATAATTTCCTGATGGCTTTAATATATCTATAATTAGTATACCGGGTTACCTATTACTCTTAGCACTTCTTTTACATTGATATTATTAAACTTAAAATAAATAATTTTGAAAATACTCAGCTGTCAGTGAATAACTAGAGGATCTGCTGTATCTTAAAATTTGTCTTATCAGTCTATTATGATTTTAATTATCTGTATAATAAATACATGAGAGGCAATTCATGTTGGCCATTCTAAATGTATATTCAAAGAGCAAAAAAGAGAAATATGACAACTGCATCCAACTTATCACTTATATAGATGAATTATCAATTACTAAAATTTAAAGCAAAGCAGTATTTAAAGACCTGCAATAACTTAAGCCATCATTAAAGACTATTTCATATACATAAGTTCTTTCTCCAAATTACCTACTTATTCTCAATAAAAAGAATTTATAGAATAGAGATGATAAAATAAGGGCATATCACTTCTCTCCCGATTTAAACATACTTTTACAATTGCAGAAACGTGAATCAGAAAGGATAAAACGAAGCAATTACTTTCCCAACA
Source organism: Canis lupus dingo (assembly GCF_003254725.2). NCBI lineage: Eukaryota > Metazoa > Chordata > Mammalia > Carnivora > Canidae > Canis > Canis lupus. The sequence goes on from NC_064245.1 coordinate 65,330,823, forward strand.
TTTCTTAATGGTTGTAAAGCCTCAAGCTGAAAGTCTGTACTAACAAGTAAAATCTAGTACCCCATTTGCTAAAGCATCCGATTTCCCTCCTCAGATACCATACACTATTGGTATGCTCTCACTAGTTACTCCAGAAATTCTCTCTGCTGTGTCTTCCTTCTCAACTTTTAAACGCTGAGGCCGCAGTATTCACTCCTGGAACTTTTCTTTCTACATCACCTCCTTAGGTGATATCTAGTATGAAAGCTTCATATATTATCTTAAGGAGAGGACTCTCACATTTATATTTCCAACTGCAACCTCTCACCCCATACTTCCCCAGAGTAGCATAGAGCCTTGTCTTCCTTCCATATGGATACTCATCCCCAAACTCTGGGTTACCTCTATACTTCACTCTGTGTAATCTGTGTACAAGTCTGTCAACAAATCCTGACTGCTCTTGACCTAGATTTGATTGCTTTTCATCAGCTCCCCTTCTTGGTTTCCCCAGCCCAAGCCATCCCCATCTCTTCATAGAGTACTAGCATAACCTGACCATCTAGTCTCATTCAGCAACCTGCGTGATCCTTTTAAAAATCTAAAGCAGTTCGTGTTCTTCAATTGCTCAAAACCCTCCCACACTGGCCTCTCATCCTCTATCATTCTAACCATGCTGGCCTCCTTGCTATTACTCAAATCTGCCAGGCATATTCCCATTTCAGGATCTACTTCCTCTTCTATTTAAAATGCATTTGCCCAGATATGACCAAAGCTTCTATCTCTCACTTCATTCAGGTGTTTAAGATGCCATCAGAGAACACCTAAAATAGCAGTGTCTTTCTTCCTCTATCCTCTTGACACTGTATTTTTTTCTTCATAGCACTGATTCTTTTTGTCCCCATCCTTCATTAAAACAGATCCATGAGGAGAGGATTTTGTCTTTTTTTTTTTATTCTCTACTGTATCCCTAGCATCTAAAACAGAGCCCTTAGTTAAATGGATACATGAAATATCTCATTGTATTATGTGACCTATGAGCTCAGTCAAAAGCTTAGTACTAAGTATGTGTTTGTATGTCAGGCATAGGAAGGACATTCTCTAAATAAATGGAAAAATTACAGAGTAAGTTTTTATTAGTTCATTTCTAAACTCCTTAAGAATGGTGAGGAGAGAGAGGAAGACAAATCTTGCTCTTTGCTCTTTGTCAAGATAAATTTTCCTTCTCCACAAATATTTTCTTTTTTTAAATGAATACATCCAAAACATGACTTCCACAGTCTCAATATTGACAGTAATGATGGCAACCCATTCTTCATTAGTGATGACAAAATTACCAAAAAACAATGTTACACATTCTGCCAACTCTTTTTAACAGAAAAACAATTAAACCCCATATTAGAATCATAAAGAGATTGGGTTAGAAGTAATATTAAACCAAATGATAAGACAGGCAGTACAGCACAGCAGTTAAAAGCACAAACTCAAGAGTCCAACCACTTAGTAGCACTGAGACTTGGACAATTACTGTTAGGAAGCCATCACAGTCACCCAATTGTAAAATAAAAGTAAATACCTACATCTTAGCTATGAGAATGACATAAGTTAATACACACATATAGAGTCCTCAGAGCAGTGTTTGGCATGTATCAAGTGCTCAATAGATGACAAATATATTTTATATTGTGTGCATATGCATGTGTGTTTACACATGAGTTACACAAATGAAAAGATCTAATACTTCCATCTTATATGCTTTGAACATAAAACATTGCTTCCACTGGTTTGGTAGATTCATCTAATATTTTTTCATCCTCTATGTTTTAGATTTCCAAATCTAATTAGAAAGGAAATGGTTCATAGGAAGTCTGGTAAAATCCACTTAGAATGTGGTCATTACCAACCTTGAATAACTCCAATCTCTGCTCAGATCCAAGGGGCAGGACAGTCATTCCTGACCTCACTCCCAAATCTCAATGCATGCCTCATAAAAGCCTAAGAATAAGATCATACAAATGCAGAAAAGACCCTTAGATCCAAAGTACCAGATCCCAAGAGAACAACAGAATCATTCCTTAACAAAAGCCATCAATCTAAGTGAGTTTCCAGGAAAATTAACCTAATTAACTCACTCTTAAAGCAGGGTCCCATCATAAAGTTTTTTCAACGAATAATTATTTACAACTTTTAAAACTTTTATCCAATCTATACTAGAAAATATACTAAGACACACCAAGGAACATAGAATATCAAAGAGTTTGTTTCAAGTAAAGTATAACTACAAAAGAATGACAACAAAAGATTAAACAAAAGATTAAAGTCATTAATCATCTGGTAAGAATGTATCACCATAAAGTTATTACAATAAAATTGGTATTAATTAAGATATATGCAATATTAAATCAAGTTGAACTAATGGTTGCAAAACTTCAAACTGTGATAGTTTTATAAATGAAAATAATATTAAGAATAACAAATGGGCAATCAAGCATTGCCAGTGGTAGTGTAAACTGGTATAAAACTTAAAAAATAAGCTGGCAATATGTGTCTAGAGCCTCAAAAACAAATGTATTAAAAGTCTATTCTATGGAAATAAACCCAGAAAAAGCTGACTTTTACTTAAAAATTTGAAATACCTAAATTTCCAACAGTAGGGGAATGGTTACATAAACTATTTTAAATGCATATAAATGATTTTTAAAAGTTCTAAGTAAATATTGGTGAAAAATAAGAAATACTATAGAAAAATGTTTAAATCATTCAACCAATAATTTATTGAGCCCTTTCTATTTGTTTGGCACTAAATAATAAATGCTGATTCAAGATACAAAAAACAGAGGTGTTCATTGCTCCCATGACACAGTATCTTGTAAAAGATACAGAACGTTGAAAAAACCTACTGACTCAAATGAGCAATCCTCCCCCACCCTTTTTTTAAGATTTTATTTGAGAGCGCCGAATCCTAACCACTAGACCACCAGGGAAAAGATTTTATTTGAGAGAGAGAGAGAGACAACAGAGGGAGAATGAGAGGGAGAAGAACACTCTCTGCTGAGCAGAAAGCCTGGATTCTTCAATCTTTAACAAAGTAATCTATGACGACTAGGAGTATTAGGGAGGTTTCACTAAGGAGAGAAGTAGACTAGGGATTGTAGAAATTTCCAATTGAATGGGATGGTCTGAATGCATTTGTGCATCTCTGTTGATTTCTAAAGGCCCTAAAATGATACTATAGAAGTTTTAAAGAGGCATAACTCCATCAGGACAAAGAAAACAAGACAAGATCACAGAAGAACTGTTAACAAATTTCCGGAAGCTGTGAAAATGAATGGTTGAGTGGTTAACTGCGTTTGTGGACCAAAAACATCACTGACAACGCTGAAACCTGAACTGGTGTGTGCATGGGCAGACTATCCAGAAACTAGCCATTTACCATAGCAGATACCTGGAGAAGTTCAGAAACAAGCAGCTGGAGTTACCACTGAAAATAGATGTGGAGTGGAGAATCAGAGAGAGACACACGCCCCTATTTGGCGTCTCTAAGGTGGCTAGAAGTCAGGTCTCCAGCTCTCAGGCAGAAGAATGGAAGACACAGATCCAGTGGTCACTTCTCAGACCAAAAGAAAAGACCTAAATACAGACATGGTTGAAAGTTCTACTTGATTGGCTTATTGCAATGCTCACCTGTTTATAAACCCCAACTACATATACAGAGCTTCCAATCACCATTTTTGTCTTATTTTTTTAAATGAACAGACAACAAAGGCTTATAAGATATGGGATGAACTCCTCTAGCATGAGTAAAAGAACAAAACCAAACAAATAGAAAAGAGGAACTTAGAAGAAGTATAAACAATACAACAAAAAATAAAAATAAATCTTCAGATACAATATAGAGTTTAAAGATAAGCACACCAGAGAATTAATATCAAGGAAGGATAGGAAAGTGCTGTGAATTTTTTAAAAGAGGATCTTAAAAGTTCTTCAGAGAAAAGTTTTTAAATACAAAAATCAATGAAAGGGCTGAAAAATAGTAAATGAGGAAATGCCTTCAAAAGCAAAAGATAAAGCAATGGAAATAGAAAAGCAGAGGAGTATAGGAGGTCTAATATTTGAGGAACAGGAATTCCAGAAAGAGAAATACTAAAAATAGATGGGAAGAAATTGCCAAAGAAATACTAAAAATGTCCAGGAACTAAAAGAAATGAATCTCCAAATTAAAAAGACCCAATGAGTGGCGTCTGGGTGGCTCAGTTGGTTAAGCATCCGCCTTTGGCTCAGGTCATGATCTCAGGGTCCCAGGATTGAGCCCAATGTCCTCTTGGGGCTCCATGCTCAGCAGCTTCTCCCTTTTCCTCTGCCCCCACCCTCCGCCTGTATGCACTCTTTCAAATAAATAAATCTTTAGAGACCTAATGAACATGCAGTGATGAAAATAAAAAAATGGAGGAAGAAGGGAATGAAGACAGGCAGTATCCCCTCATATTAGAAGATCCATATTTCACTATTATGAAATTTCAGAACCACAGGCATGAAAAAATATCTTCAAAGTTTCCAGAAAGACCAAAAATTAATTAATTAATTAATTAATTAATTTATTTATTTTATGATAGTCACGCACAGAGAGAGAGGCAGAGACATAGGCAGAGGGAGAAGCAGGCTCCATGCTTACTTACTTACTTATTTATTTTTTTAATTAATTAATTAATTAATTAATTAATTAATTTTATGATAGTCACGCACAGAGAGAGAGAGAGAGAGAGGCAGAGACATAGGCAGAGGGAGAAGCAGGCTCCATGCTTGCTTATTTATTTATTTATTTATTTATTTATTTATTTATTTTATGATAGTCACGCACAGAGAGAGAGAGAGAGGCAGAGACATAGGCAGAGGGAGAAGCAGGCTCCATGCACTGGGAGCCCGATGTGGGATTCGATCCCGGGTCTCCAGGATCGCGCCCTGGGCCAAAGGCAGGCGCCAAACCGCTGCGCCACCCAGGGATCCCCCAAGATCAAAAATTTAAAAACACAAAACAAGGTAGTCAATCATGCAAATGAACAGATTTCAGAATGGTAATACACTTACAGTAACCATGGAAGTTAAAGGACAACAAAGCCACACTTTAAATATTCTCAATTACTAATATATAATTCTATACCAGTCCATCATTTACATAAATATATTTTTATAGATATTAGATCTAAAATCTATGTCCTACCTGAAGGAACGTACTGTAAGAAAGGCCCCAAAAAACAAAAGTATAGACCACTAAAAAAAGGATATGGAGATCAGAACATGGATTCCACAGGAAAAAGGAACTCCCAGCATTAGTGAAGTCCCACAGTAACAGTTATGAAAGGCTACAAGGAGAGTGCCTTCAATGACAGGGGGGAAAAAAAAATCAATCTAAGATTAGAGGTTTTTAAATATATTGAAAGAAGCTTCAGTGTTCTACTGATAAATTCTGAGATGAATTAGTGACAAGTACTTAGATAACAAAGCAATCAAACCGAGAGTCAATGATTAATTCTAGGAAAAAGATGTAAGGAAAAAAAGTTATATTATGGTACAAGGTATATGAGGTTCATCTATGAATATTGGCATTATTGCAGCAGTAGATCTAGTTTAAACCAAAATGGTCTGTAATCATTTTGAGAGGACAGAGCAGATTAAGTGTTAGGGGATGGGTAGGTCAAAGTAGAGTCAAGAGATAATACCTAAAATGCAGGAAATTTACAAGACTAAGCATGTTATTTACAAATAATTACATGAAGAATCCATTTAAAAAAAAAAGTTGAAAGTAGCTACCTCTAAGGAATGGGAATCTATAGCAAATAGAGAACAACCTCTAAGGAATGGGAATCTATAGCAAATAGAGAACAAGGAAGAAGACTTCTATTTTTGTTATATGAGGCTTATGGCACTATGACTTTTTAACCTAGGTACATTGTTTTTTTTAACTAAAATTTATTAAAAGTTAACCAGGTTTGAGGATTGATAAAGATTTGAATATTGCAAATATTTTAAGCTTATATGTAGAAAAAAGATTAGAAAAGTTATTCACCGAAATATCAAATGTGGTTCTTTTAATTATGTGGAAATAACTTGATGATTGAAAATTTCCAGTTTTCCCAAATTTTCTTTAATGAACACATATTACTTTTTTGTAATAAGAAAACAAATATTTCAAAAAGGATAAAGTCCTACACTCTGGAGGGTGCACCTTCTTCATTAGAGATTCTCAGATACCCTTCAAATACTCTAAGCAACTGAAATCCATAGGCCTAGTTATTGAGGTACTCACATTTATGACAGATTCTATATAAAAATTGTATTTCTTAATAAGAGTTATAAGCCCATAATTAAGTCCTAATAAAGCTCTGTGGTGAAAATCGGCTTTTAGTAAACCCATGGATGCTCTGAATAAATAAATGTGATTTTAAGAAAATTCACTGTGGTTTCCAATGGGTTTTAATTTTTCAAAAAGAAAAACTGCAGCTTGTTGTAACTCAAATTGCTTAAATGCTCAAAACTGCATGGAAGAAATAACTCAACTATGTTTTCAAATTTAGTAATACTGTTGCTAATTACCTAAAAATAATATTGTTGCTAATAACCTATTGTTGCAACTACCTGAAAAGAAATATAAATAAAAATGAGTAAAATTTAAAAATCTCTACTCATAATGCCATACTTCAAATCAGTTTTCTAAAACAAGAACTTTTACAACCACGTTTTCACAATTTCCTTTTCCATCTGTGACATTCTTACTGACAATAAAAATTTTAATCTTGAAAATTGTGCTTTTCTTAAGATGAATTAAATTATGGGTAGTTGGACAGTAAAGTATTAAGATTATCAGGTATATATTATAACAGTGATGATCTTAAAGTCAGAATAATTTAACAAAATTGTATGGCTTCTATATACATAATTTATTCCCAAGTTAATAATGATTTTTTTTCTTATTTATCAAAGGCCTGTGATCTATAGGAAAAAGAAAAGTACAGGGGAAAGAATAGGTAAATCTGACTCCTTTTTAAAATAAAAGGAAACATTTTCTTTAAAGACTGAAAGCATATACAACAATCCCTCCTTATCTTTTATTGAAGACATTCTATTACACATTATTTTTCATTTGTACTTTCTGGCACCTGTGATAATTCTGATTCCAGGAAACCTAAGTGAGCCAATGAAAAGTGCAATTAGTTCTGAGAGATGCATTCCTCTCTCTGCCAGAGAATCAGTGAGGGAAGGGTACTAGGAACTTAAGAGAATCGACATAACTGCTTGGGCGTATATATTATTGATACTAGCTTTATTTTGCACTTTGTGGTATTTTAATAAATGCCATTTAAATTTTTACAGTTTTCCTTAGATGTCTTTGATCTTGCTCCCCTACTCCAGAATTCCCAAGTGTGCTCTTTACACAACCTGACATGCAGTCTCTTGGAGTGGGGTCCTGAAACCTGCCTAATAAATATGCTCTCTGAGTTTGAGAATCTCTGCCCAGCTTGAAAGTCCTTTAGTTCTAAAATGTAAATTTTCACGCCACAGACTATTAAAAACGTATACAAGTTATTCTGTGATTCTGTACTTCAAATTTACATCCAGGTCAGTTGAAGAGAATCAGAAAGAAAAGAAGAGGCAAGAATTTATTTGATTATTACATACAGCCACTTTTGCCTTACACAGAAGCATCCTTATTTTCTCAGTAGTTATTTTCCTTAAAATAGCAGAGATTCTACTTCAGGAATCTTGGAAAACAGGAGTTTAAATATGTTGGCATAAAATCATACTCTAAATCCCCTTTTCCTGAATTCCTTTAAACTGTTGAGGGAATATTGGTAAAGTCATTGTGACTTGCTAAAACAGATCCTTCCAAGAACTGTTAGATCATGGCATTTCTTTCCAGTTTTCAAATAATTTTTTTTTCAGTTGAAATTTAATTTTTTGGTTTACTCTTATACTTTTGGGGAGGAGGTAAGCAATTTTTGGTAAACATACTTACATAGTAAGACCTTTTTGCAAATTGTTGAGGGCAGGGAGGGGAGAGAGCTTAATGATAATCACTGTCTTGTTCCTTTGTTTAGAGCAGAATGAACTGACCCACACACACATAAAAAGATCATTTAATATAGGTATACAAATACAAAATTGCAAAATCACAAAACCGCAGTTGGCAAAGCATTTTAACCATTAAAAGAATCTATATTTGTTCTTCCTTTGAAAAGAAAAATATTTGCCAAGAATGAAGACAGTCAACAGACAACGGGATGTTAAAGGCAAGAAACCACTGAAGAATAAATAAAACAGATTGGTGTCACCAAGGAAAGCATAAAATGGTGTGTTAGTGTTCCTGATCTGGAAGAAAAGGTAGCCCAAAAGGTGGCCCACTTGCTCCCCAAGGCTGGCTGAGCACTTACATCCCATCAGCATCAGGCAACCAGAAACAAGCTATGCCACTTGTCTGCTTTCAGTTCCTCAAAGGTGACAGGCCTTTCCATGCACCCTGGCCCTTCTGTCTAGTTGACACTTTTCTCCAATATTTTTTCATCTTTGTGCTGCTGTTCAAGCTTCAGGTCTTAGCTTTCTTTAGTCCACAGATAAATTACATCTCCCCTCCCCTTACTTATTACCTCCCCAAGCACCTTATCATCTCCCTCCACAGAACTTATAACACTCTATGGTTACAGGTATGGATTTTACGTATATGAATATTATAGTAGTATATCCTATGTATATATGTATATTACACTTAAAAAGATAAAAGTCCCTCTTTCCCTGGTAGGGTGGAAATCCCTCAAGAACACAGACTATATCTGTTTTACACAAGGTCTTGGACACTGCCTGGTACAAAAGTAGGAACCCTTAGTGGAATAAAGTGTATCTAGAGACCCTTCCTACAAGTTACACTAAACCACAGAACCTTAACATGACACAGTGGAGGTTCACTACTGACCAGTAAGGACCACTGAAAGGCAGGAAAATGGAAACAAGCGGTAGTGAACTATCTTGGGGCTGCAGTGGGGATGGCACTATAGCTCAGTTCTCAGGCCAGTAACCTGCCAGACTTCCTTTGGATTCCAGAGAGCTGCTTGACTGTTTTTCTTTCTACTGACACTAACTCTTACCTTGAGTAGTTTTCTCTTTTCCTTTAAGAGAACTGAATGCAAATTTATAGTTTCCAGCATTCACATCTCTTGAGTAGCAGACCCCTCTCCAAGTTGCGAAGGGCTGACCTATGTAGGTAGTAGGATGTCATGGAAATGCTGGTGTAAGACTTCTGAAACTAGGTCATAGAAGCACTGGGACATTCACCTGGAGCTTTATCTTTGCTCTGGGGATCCAGGGAATATCCTGTGAGGACACTCCAGCTGTCCTGTGAAAGGGCCACATGGTGAAGCAACTGAGTTCTCCTGCCAATGGCTTGTACTAACATGAGTGAGCCACCCTGGAAAAGGAACCTCCAGCTCCAGTTAAGCTTCCACATGACTGTATCAGTTCAACTAACTTAGTTTCCAAATTCTAACCTACAGAAATTATGTTGAGATAATAAATGTTTATTGTTGTTTTAAGCTGCTAAACTGAGGGCTAATTTGTTATTCAACAATACATGAGGGGATCCCTGGGTGGCGCAGCGGTTTGGCGCCTGCCTTTGGCCCAGGGCGCGATCCTGGAGACCCGGGATCGAATCCCACGTCGGGCTCCCGGTGCATGGAGCCTGCTTCTCCCTCTGCCTGTGTCTCTGCCTCTCTCTCTCTCTCTCTGTGACTATCATAAATAAATAAAAATTAAAAAAAAAAAAAAACAATACATGACAAAATAATCTCTCATCACTTAAGTTCCTGTGGAAAATTTTTATATTAGAAAATTTTCTAGAAACTTTTATCATTAATAGAAAGGGAAACAAGAAAATAAAGAAAAAATAACCGTACAACTCCCCTTTTCCTTCCTGTTAGATCCCATGAAGAAAACAAAGCAAATGGAAGACTTTTTGAAAACATTTAAAGATGATAAAATAAGATTCATTCTTTTTTTTTTTTTCTTGTATAAAACCGAAGGCAGAATTTTCTGAAAGGAATGAAAAGATGAGATTGAAGAGGAAGAGATGGCAGAGGCTGAAATGCTGTCCTAAACATGAGGGATGGAAAAAAGGGGAAAGTTCAGAGACTGGCTGCTTGTTTTGTCAAAACTTTGCTTTTAGCAGATTTTAATGAGGTCCCACCCAGAGAAAATGTGCAAGGATCAGAGTGCGAAGAGGAAGATATATAATATGATATCTTAGAAGGCAGTTAAGTCTGTACTAGTAAGAAAAGAAAAATCTTTATGTAGCGGCACTTGGGTGTCACAGCCATTTACATAAGTGTACGATGGCAGTATGCAAAAGTACCAGTCTTATTTCTTTTTCCATGTAGAGAAGAAATCTCAGTTTTTTCTTTTATTTTTTTCTCTTTTAAGTCCTTGCCACAATAAATGTGGAACATAAAATACTCCAATTAGAGCAGAGATTTGTTACAATAATTCCAAAAGGTGGTGCTGAGCACATATCCCCTCTTCCCATGGCCAAAGACAATTTTTCTAACAAAAGAGTTTGGAGTTCATCTGAGATTTTTTTTTAATTATTAAATTCCTCTGAGCCTTAGGCTGTTTCCATTTTCTTTTCAAAGTCTCCTTTCTAGGTTTCTCTCCAGTTGTACTATAACATAGACTTTAGAAAAAAGAAAACCCAAGATAATTTTCCAGCAGAGAATGGTTTTTCTTAGCATCTTTAAAAAGATCTTTTTAAGGACTAGGAGAAACACAACAATGGAAAACATTTCATTATTTACTGATAATAGTTAATGATGACTTTATCGTGCATTGGAATTTTTAAGTTTTCTTTCTAGATAAGCCAAAGAAACAGACGAAACTTCTTCATAATCATAAACTGCTGGATTCTATTATTAAACAGCAGATCCAAGACACATGCCGCTAGAACTGTCAGAGTAACAATGAAAGAGAACAAGACCCCAAGATACAGATACTCAAAAAATTAGATTAGGTTTTGTTTAGAAGCACCCTCCCCCTCTAAAAAATCCCAAAGTTTAATAGTCTTTATTAGTTTGTGAGAATTACCATTGCCACACACTGTTAACAATCACTAATCTCTTGAGCTTTACAAGCTCCTTAAAAATAAAGGAATTAGAAAGACAAGAAACTCCTTTATAAACAAAATCCAGAAACAGAACAAAATGTTTAGATATCTGATCAGTATTGCCAACTCAGCCTCAAGGCACCACCTTGCAGCCAACACTGAAGTTCTAGAGTTTTTGGCTAAATCCTGCAAGGGAATTCTTACTTAGCTTTATAGAATTAAAAATATGGAAAGATTTCCAAGTAGTCCATAGTTTTGAGTCAATGAGCGAGAGAGAGATGCTGAGCCAGAACTAACCAGTTAAGCTGCTCCTGAATTCCTGACCCACAGAACTGTGTAAGGTTGTTTTAAGTTGCTAAATTTTGGGATAATTTATTACGCAACAATAGATAGCATAGGTCTCATCACTCAAGTGCTGTTTGGTAGATTTTCACCATGAATACAAAAGGCAATGAGATATATTGTACAAAGAAATGTAAAATAATTAGTAACATGTAATGTACAGACAAATGAAAACAAGTATCTTAATGAAATATCTTCAGATCAGTTAACAAATAAAACTAATACTGTAAGATGGGTGGGGCTGATTCTTTTTCCTAATTTGCCCCAACTCTTATGAAACCTCAGAGACGCTACTATAAAAGATCCCCTTTCAAAACCCTATGACAAAAAGTGACGAAAGGAAGTCAACTTGGGGCAATTATAAGTTGGAATCATGGCAAATTGTAAATTCATGTATTCTAAGGATTTTTTTTTTTTAAATTCTGTATCTGATTGCATTCTAGAAAAGTGACTATACTATATACTTAGATCCTTTGGCAAACTGCAAAATATCTCTAAACAGTGGCTTTTTCTTAGATAACAGGAGACATGGGTTTACATTTCTCTCTGCATAAATCAGCATAAATCTAAATAAGCTACAAAAGAAAAAGAACACTTTATAAAGATTTTTTTATCAACAAACATGATAGAATTTTATAGATGACACAGGTGCTACTTAGTGCTAATTTTCATATAAAAAATGGTGAGGTAAACACAATTTGGTGCATGATTTAAGAAATAAAAAGTCACCTACCCTTAAGAGGATCATGCTCTGCTCTCATAATATCAATAAGGGAATTTTCCAAAGAGTGCATATTCAAACTGTCATACATTCTACTTCGATCCTAGAAGAGAAAAAAAAAAAAAAGACTCAATGTGATGTATGCAACTTTTTAAAAAATCGATGATAAATATACCATTCTAAACCTTTTTACATAAAATATGACATCTGATTAATATAGTATTACTAACTGGCTGCATCCTAAGATTTACCAGTAACTAAGGATCTCATGAGCTACAGTATCTCTTGTACTGGAGAAGACATTTAATATATTCATCTCTAAAATCATATTGAAAGTAATCTTACTTCACTGGCAGCATTAATATAGTAAAATTATTTCTATTGTTACCATTCTCAACTTATAAAGATTTCTGAAATGTTATACACATAGAAAGCATTTTTAGTTGTTAAATTTAACTTCTAAACTTTTCTCATGTATCTAGGAAGATACTGGCACTTGAAAAATAAATATTTGGGGGGAAAGGAATTAATCCCATAATGGCACCATACTTTAAATATCTATCAAACAGTGTACATTATTTGACTTAATCAGAATTTGCAATATTAAACACAAACATATAGTAAATCTCAAAAGCATGAACTACTAACATCAGAACCAAGACTAACACCTAGAATATTTATATTCAGATCTTGCTCTCTGAAGTTCTCACATACTGGTCTCCTCATTTCTAAATTCTCTTTCCCTCCACACCCTGCAAAGGCGGCAGGGGTGGAGGAAAGAGAGGATAGAAAGTATTCTCATCTCAACAAGTTTCCTACCTCATCAAGTCCCAGAACAAAGCCTTTTTTAATAGCTGGAAGTCTTGTTTGCTAAGTGTTAAATCTGTCAACTTGCTTACTAGAAGGAATTTGATTAATGTCTATGAATTTATACCATTATTCTGCCCAACACACCCTCACCATACTTGAACAAATAGACATGGGGAACTACCAGAGCAAGCTCTTGGCCCATGCCCCCTAAATCACCAAAATGTCAGTGATGACCCCCACCCATTTAAATGTGCATAGGTTTTTGTACAAGTGTATGTACATGAAGGAGAGGCAGGGAAGGCTGTTTCTAACTTTCAAAAAATGATTAATAAAGAAAAAGAAAATGGAAGAATCAGAAAAGTAGGGCAAAGAAGTCTCTACAGAAATCAGAATTAGGGACTTTTTAACCTGAGTCCGTGAACTTCAAGGAGCATGAAATCTCTGAGATTATATACAATATTCTATACATCTGTGTACACATAATTCTTTCCTGAAGAAAAGGTTTTCATCAGTTTTTCAAAGGAGTCCACAATCCAGAGATGATTCAGAGCCAGTCTTTTAGAAAGCTAAAGAAAAAAGTAAGAAGCTTTCCTGGAAATATGCTGATTTATTTACTCCACTTGATGTTTAAATTAGGGTTGTGAGCTTTTAAAGCGAGGGGGCCAGAATCAGTATTGTAGACTAAACAAATTGCTGTTGAGGAATGTAGAAGTGTGCAAAGTAATATTAACTGGTAGGATGCTGGACCAGCTGTTCTCACTCCAGCTTTATCACCAGACAGCTATACTGGTACTCCTTATCTTTACTTTATTTGACTTCATTAACAATGACTTTGGTAGGAGAGGCACAATCACTGAACTAGAATAGTAGTTCTCACACTTGGGCATGCTTCAAAGTCACTGGAAGGACTGTCAAATGCACAGATTACTGGGACCCAGAATGCTGGCACTGCTCAGAGTCAATTTTCAACAGGCTTAGGGTGGCCCCTGAGAATATGCGTTTATAGTAAGTTCCCAGGTGATACTTAGACTGCTAGTCCAGAGACCATACTTAAGTGCCGAGCTTCTTAATCTTGAGTAAGTTAGGGATCCCTGGGTGGCTCAGTAGTTTAGCGCCTGCCTTTGGCCCAGGGCGTGATCCTGGAGTCCCAGGATCAAGTCCCGCATCTGGCTCCCTGCATGGAGTCTGCTTCTCCCTCTGCCTCTCTCTGTCTCTCATTGATAAATACATAAAATCTTTAAAAAAAAAATCTTGTTAACCAAACATCTTTAGGTTCTGTTCTATCTTCTAGAAAAGAAAATTCAGACTACACAGTGCCTAAAGTCCACTTTAAAAATAAGAGAAATAGGGATGCCTGGGTGGTTCAGTGGTTAAGCGTCTGCCTTCGGCTCAGGGGCATGATCCTGGAGTCCAGGGATCGAGTACCACATCAGGCTCCCTGCATGGAGCGTGCTTCTCCCTCTGCCTATGTCTCTGCCTCTCTGTCTCTCATGAATAAGTAAAATTAAAAAAAAAATAATAGAGGCAAAAGACTCAAAGAACTATATAATAAATGAAATAAAACTGGAATAGAGAAAAGCATGGCCCTTGGGCAAAAATGACATACAATTTTAGTAATCTATCCAAATATTTCCATCTTCTGTGCTTCCACTATACTTTGTTCATAACCAATTTGTTGATTTTCCTGCCTTACTCATTAGACTAAGTTCATTAGGGGTAGGGACCTTCTAATTATGGAATATAGCTATCTCTCAAATGTTTGTTGAATGAAAAGTACTTTATCCCTACTACAAAAACTCTGTGAATTGAAGTTGAGCTCTGTGAGGGTAAAGACTGTTCAGTCTTACAATCCTCTATGGAATAGTATTCAGATGTTAACTGACAAAACTAAGATGTATTAAAAACATATTTAAAAATAGAACTTAAAAATGGAAACTATCATGATAAAAATTGTACATATAATTAAGTAAAAAAAAAAAACCCTCAGAAGATAAGCTACCATATAGATTCTAAGATATATTATAAATACTTTATATTCTATTTACCTTAAATTCTTGCAAAGAAAATGTGTTATGGTTTAGGGATATCTTAATCTCTATGAGTAATCCTAAGTTATCTAATGGTTTTTGAACAGAATCAGACTATGACCCATCACAGTGGACCTATGAACTTAATTAATGATGACTATTACTGCCACCCAAATATTTCTCTCCATTCAAGGTTTATGATCCTGCTTTAGAGCAAAATTTAAAGTAAAATTAATGAAGTAATTCCATAGACACTGTCAATGGGCCATGGGCAATATTTAAGGTAAGAAGGGAAATACATAAGCAAGTTATTCAATAATTATCAGTGGCCACTAGGTAATCAACTGACAGTGTTTATTCAAAAAAGCTGATAGTTTTAGCTTTCTTACTGAAATAGTGCAATGATCACTAATAAGGCCCCTTATTTTCCTTTCAAGTCTCTCATCATAAAATAAACTCCTCCTTTAGTAAAGAAAATAACAAAATTATTATAAAACTATTAACTAACTTACACTTGGGTAAGCATCAGCTGCATCCCACATGATTTTTAAAACACCAAACACAAAATAGCCTTGAGCAGGCAAAGATCACATGATATGTCAAAATCACTTTCTGGATTTAATGAAACCTATAGGCTCATGTTAAGAAAATACAGATAATCCCATTAAATAAAGTATGGGGGTTAGAATATAACTTCTTAAAAAAAAAAACCAACAAAACATAGAAACAGAAACAGATAGAAACATATCTGATTATGAAACAAATACTCATGCATTTTTTCTGAAATAAAGCTATTAGAAAAATCTGTGTTCATACAAACTACCACTGGTTTAAAAACTAAATGGAAATCCTGGAACTATTTTAAGGTAAGCAAACACATCAAAACCAAGCAGCATAGTACATATAGAAAACCATAGTAATGTAACTTACATTCATCACTACATGACTAATTTGATAAGTCAAGATGTTTCACAAAAATAAGAATCTCTATGAGGAGGGGCACCTGGGTCGCTCAATGGTTGGACATCCGCTTTTGGCTCAGGTAGTGATTCTGGGGTTCTGGAATGGAGTCCCACATCAGGCTCCCTCTGGAGAGCCTGTTTCTCCCTATGTCTCTGCCTCTCTCTTGTGTCTCTCATGAATAAATAAAAATCTTAAAAAATAAAAAAATCTCTATGAGGAAAAGTTTACCCTAACCTACTTTAAATATGAAAATTACCTGGCAAGAGTCAACTTAAATGGGTTTTCAGAAACTGAGATCACAGATTCCCACAGCAATGAACAGGCAAAACTGAGGAAAATATTGTCGGCAAAGCTACAATCAGTATATTCCATTCTAATGTTTTATTATTTTCTTAAACTTAGACATTTGCCTTAAAGACTTATAGAAACAACATAGTCCCAGAAAGACTGAAAAATACAGAAAGCACAAAGTAATCCTAATCTTAAATAGGATAGCCTAAGAAATGCTGAAAAACAGACCAAGAATATTAAAATTATTACAACAAAAAGAACTTGAACTTAATTAAAAGGGACACTTCAATAGGATGCTATGTTTTTACTTTGATATATTCAAAACCCTGTCTCATTTCAAAAGAAGTGGTCAGGTAGAACATTTTCCTCTTGAAAATGAAGTATTCATCCAAAGAAAAGGGAGATGGATTATAGGAAAACCCTGTATTGTCAAATTTAAAGATATACCAGATGCTTTAACATACATTCTTCTAAGTAGGAAGATCAGCTTTTGTTGTATTTTTGTGTTTCGATTCCAATTTTCACTTAAAATAAAATAAAATAAACTTAAATTAGTATCATCCTCAATTCTAAGTGAATATGATTCTACATTCCTGATGCCCCCCTGCCACTGCACTGAGTTAGCAGAGGACATGATACTACTGTCTTACTGCACATGTTGTGCTCAGCCTCCTACTCTCTCGTATCGGTCTCTAGCTGTTCCACACAGATACTCCTTCTTCATCTGACTGCACTTTCACCTTCTCAAAGGCAAAGAATATACCAAAGGTAATATATCCCAAAGGTAATTAATACACTACCACATACATCAAAGAACATACATTTTTTCAACTTCTTTTACTAATCTGAACCTTGACAAAGTGCTATGACAGTGGCTTTGAAAAAAAATTTTATTTATTTTTTTTTACAGGCCCCAACTGACTAAAACTATATTAGTATCCACAAGGATTAAATGGAAAAGCAAGTAGAAAATGTGTAGTATAAGAATGCATCAAGTGCAGTTAAAGAACTGAATGCAGGATAAAAAAACTTAAAAAGAAAGCATGGGTTACCAAAGTACAAGAGAACCTAGTCTTTCTCATTTTCTGTACGTGCTAACGGTTTGTTGACTACAAGGTTCATCTTATTTAAGAATCACAGTTTAAGGAGTGCTTTATTAAATGAAAAATTAGACTTGGTCTGCCACTGTTTCTTGTGTAAAATGAATAAAGACACCAAATATATTTTTATGAGAGACCCACATATTATCATCTATTGTGTTGTCACATAACAGTCTGGATATTAAAGACTGGTAGAAAATAGCTTCAATTAATTCAAGGTAGTTTAGGTGACATGCTCAAGAACTTCCACAGGAACAAAAATCTAGAACTGAATATATTGATAATTCCAATCCCTTAGAGGACAGGCCAACGTCCATAAGGCTTTACAGCTACATTACACTTTTAAAGGCATTACGTTACTTTGCTTACAGAGAACTGATGTACTATATATAAACCTGTAAGTAATAATCTCAGCTACTAGTATATTTACTTTCTGATTTAAAATATTCAAGTATTAATAAATATACTGTAATCTCAGTACCTAATTGAAAATTTAATTCTGAGGTAATTAGAATTCATACATATCTGAGTATGACTTCTTGCAAGGGTTAACTAGCTAACAGCATTTTAAAGAAAAATATTCTTAGCCTTAAGGAAATTAACACATATATCTAATATTCATTTTAAAGTCAGAAATGTATATAAAACTTTACCTTTGTTTTTAAAAAGTTTTAAATTTGAAGCTTTTCCATAAGAAAATACTTAAAGGAAATGCCCAGCAACCTTAAAAACTTTATATGCAACTGAATAAAACCAATCTACAAAACTATTTCTATCCTATTTGTTGAATGTGAAACTCATGTCTAGTTTTTGGTATACATAAGGCATCAAGTATCTGGGTATAAGAGTTAAGACTCCAGGTCTAGAATTTAGTATATTTTAGATGCCTAATCAATTTGAAACTAAAAGAAATAAAAAGTTAAATGTTTTAAAATAATGTATTTGTTAACTGAGATTAATTAGTATCAAAATGCTGGATGTGATGAAAAAAAATCAGAATGAAAATACTGCCCCAGATATTTAAGTGCAAAATTTTTCAATAATTTTAATTTTGCTAAACAGTAAGGAACTACCCAATGGTGTAAGATACCAATTGAAGTTTGTAGTTGTTGCTGTATTTTTAAGAACCTCAACTTCAAATACCTCAACCTTTTATGGAAAGATAGAAACACAGAACAAATTATGTATAATATGTACCCTTAGGGGCCTCAAAAGAGAGAAACACATTGCTTTTTAAGACCAGTTGGGAGGTCATACACTACACCTTGACTGCCTCAATCCAATTCCCCTTCTCCCCAATAAACCAAGACACTCGTATTCTAAAAATAATGAGAGTGTGTGTGTGTGTGTGTGTGTGTGTGTGTGTGTGTGGCGGCGGGGGGGTGGGGGGGGCAGATAGTGCACAGGGAGGAAGAGAAATGGCCAAAATAGATCAGAGAAAACGTAAGAGCTGGCTAAAAAGGCTTTTCATGATCTAGTTCAAGGTTCTCCTTTTATAGATAAGAAAACTATGATCCAAAAATATGAAAGCCCATAGACTGTCACCTCTGATGTTACAAGGACTGAGAAAGAGGAAGATGGAAGATGGTTCAGGTTCCCTTCTTTTAGTTCACTTCACACTCTTTTTCTTCACCACTCCAACTTCATCACATCACACCTCTGGCTCAAGGATCCGCAGGGAATGCCAATATCTCAGCAGTTTACCAAAAAAAAAAGTTATCTTTAAGCACCTAAATCCTTTTACATAAAATCAATTTACCTAAAATCCTAGGTTATAAAACAGGTAAGAACAGAGTGGATTTGACTGAAATCTAAGCAGGAGTGCTGAGGCCCTCATCTTCCAGCAACCTAAAGGCCCTCCTGTAGAGCCCCGCTTACAAACTTCCCTTTCATTATCACCTCTATCTACTCTCTAGCACTAGACAAACTGAAATAATTTCAATAACCTCATATGCCCCACCCCCATGGTCCCTTTATGCCAGCTCATCTGTCTTCTTTCTTCTCCATAGTTAATATCCCTTATACATATCCTCTGCTTCTTCTTACATAGGCTCTTCAAATAATTGTCCTTTCCTCTCTAAAAACATGTCCCTTGCCACCTTCAAAATGATTATTGTAATTTTCCTCTTCTACCATCTCCTAGGCATTTATATATTCAATTTGAACAACATGAAAGTGCTACCATAAAAATGTCACTAATATGGACTAACCGAGCCAGAGTGAAGTGAATAGAAATAGATGGGACAGCTAACTTAAATTATTAACAAAACAATAAATTACACATTACGTGAGGTAACTATTTTATTTCTAAGTGGTAGGACTATTTTGGTAAATAGGTAGGACTTGTCTAAAATAAATGCTAATGATAGATTATTGAAGTTACTGCTAACGCTGCAGATTCAAAAGCTATTTGCAAACATTATTAATCTATTATACAGTCCTTACTTGTAAAATCATCTCATGTTGATAAATTAACTAAGGAAGAGCCTTAGCTAAGGATAACATAGCTCCATTCAGTGGGCTCCCACAATGTCAAGTCTATGCTCATTCAAGCTGCGGCTCTGTAGTAAAGAATCCTCATGAAGGACTGAGTTTTCTACTTGTCCTGTAATAATGCTCATCACCGGGTACCCAGTATGAATTCAAATTTAGTCTGCAGGAAAAGAGATAGCATTTTGTAACCACAAAGGGCTTGAAGGTAATTTAAGACTGATTTCTAGCTTTTCGATTTAGGGTTTTTCTACAGGAAACATTATTTGGAAGAAGATAGTATATAAGAACAGTGACAAATTTTAGAATAAAGAAATACTACATATGAATTTTTTTTTAAAAGGTAAAAAAATTGCAGCTAGGGCTTCTTTAGAAATACGTCTCAAGACAAATGTAGATTTGTAAATGTAGATTTTTTTGTTCATGACAAAAATTCACTAAAAAATTCTGTAGAACACTGATGAAAATTTTGTAAAATTGAATGTTAAGTAAACACATGGTTTTGTCCCCAACTGAAAGTAATTCAGAAAGATAAAATCTGTTCAGTTTGACTGATGTCTAAAGTCAGGTGCTCTTGGGTATATAATTCCTTTTTCCAAAAACAAATTGTTTTGGAAATATAATTAAGAATTACTTATAAATTTGAAAATGAAGCATTTCATATTAAATAAGTGACATTTTAAAAATAAATTGCTTTAATGTTCTTTGACATATGCTTTAAAAAAGTATTAATTGGAAAGTAAATAATAAATCTTACTCATAATACAAACACTAAACTCCTAGTCAAAATCCTGAAAAGTATACACTGTGCAGCCTACCTGGTCTATTCTGGATGTTCCGGCTGCAGTGCACCAACTATCTTGGAGTGAATCTGAGCCCCAAGCTGGTAACTGCAAACTAGATCTCACCTTCAATAGCATAGAAGTTTTCATCAGAAATAAGCAGTTCTCTTCCCCACACCCACCCACAAAAAAAAAAAAAAGAAAGAAAAGAAAAAAAAAAACAAAAACAATCAAAGTTCCTTCTAACTTGTATCTTTCGTCCTCTTAAAGGCCTTAGGGGGGAAAAGTTTTCATTTTAAATGGCTATAAAGATCTTTATTACCCTATAATAACAGTAAAGCATTAAAAGGTCTGAAAAATATCTAATCATCATAACTATTAGGCCACATTTAGGAAAAAATAGTCATTGGACCAGTGAGGACAAATTTTAATTTGATGCAAAAAGCCCTAACATTATTTTGCCATAATTACAGCTGTACTAACTATATCCTAATATATATATATACAGCTGATCAAAGGCAAATCTATGCACAATTACTTAACATTTTAGTTTACCTATATCGGAGAAGAAATTTATTTTGGTGGCCTACTAAAGATGAACAAATTCAGGCATTCTTGAGCTGCCAATTAAAAAGCTTCATGCATTTAAGAAATACAGCAGGTTTTTCTATATCTTATGAAGCTTCTTTCCTACTGTGTGTCTCAAGAATATACATATGTATTTTATCCTTTGGCAATTAAATTATAGGCTTAAAAATTAGAGCTTTTTTATTATGTTTTAATCTGTTAATTTTACCATACTAGTATTACTACCACCACCCAATTTCCTATTTTGAAAGATAAACATTAAAAATAAGACCATTTACATACCATTCTTACCTGTAAGGGTAAGAGTGTATTACTATTGTTGTCTGTTCTGAACACATTATCTTCGATCCAAGATTTTGGAGTCAGTGATGGAGTTGAGCGAGTAAATTTCGGTGGTGCTATGACATTACCAGAAAACGGTTTCTTCAATGGAGATATCTGATTCATAGTTCCTGGAATTCCCATGTTTCCAGTTCTACGATGATCTCTGCCATGCACTGCTCCCCACGACATACTTCCAGTGCCCCAGCCACTGCTCTGATGGTTGCTCCAAGGAGATTGTTTCAGAAGAGGCTGAGAAAAACACATCTGTTTAAATTACAGGCATTTAAAGAGTTTATAATTCAAACTCAAATTTACACCTGAGCTAAAAATATAATCTTAAAAAAATCTCTAAAGGCAACAGAATATATCTTAACAGGTTACGAATAGTAATAGGTTTGAGATCTTGCTATATGAAAACATTCATTTAATGCTAGATGGGTTTTCATCCTCTTGTCCATTTTAAATGATAATGACTCAAGCAGATATTTCATAACAATTATTAAAATAAAACCACGCAGTTACTTTTCTTTCCCTTCAAAATTATATAATAACCAGAAAAAAATAAACACTTTAAAATTGAAATTAACTTTGAAGATCCTCAAAGATAATAACCTACACTGTGATCTTAAAACAACCATATTCTGCTAGGCTTACAACTAAAAACATGGTCTTTAATTAATAAAGATAGGAATAATGATAGGCGAGTTCCAAAACAAACTGCACTAATGCAACAGTGGATAATGGTAACCTTTGGTGGTGGTCTCTTGCGTGAACTAAAAACACCTTTCAGTATAGTGATAGTACAGAAAAAAAGCCTTCTTTGTTTATTTAACTTTTTAAGATGTTTTATTCCAATTTTAATGTAGTTTCATTTAAAGTGTTTTTGTTTTTCTTTCACTTAATTATCCATGAACAGTTAAGCAATTATCTGCTGTTACCCATAGGTGGATCCACTGAGATATACCAAAGATAAACAACTATATGCCTTGATCATTCATTCTAGCAGAGATCTCAATAATACAAATCTCCATTCAGTTCATTCATTTTCAAAAGTAAATTATATTCCAAACTAGAACCTATAACCAAAAAAAAAAAAAAAGGTAAGAATGTGCCAAGAGGCAGTAACTATAGTTTTTTTTGAAAAGTATTAATTGCTAGCAATTATGTTGTCAATAAGCTTACACTAACAGTGAGCCAGAGGAAGTATGGACCATGCAGTTGTTCTAATAAGTTGGAAGAAGTATTCTTATCAGAAACCTCCTTCTTACAAGACAAAAACAAACAAAAAAACAACTGAATCTATAGTACCTATTTTAAAACATTCTTAAATTCCAATAAATTCATAAATATACATTGCCCCCTCCACACAGTTCCAAAGGCATAGCTCAGGGGCAGTGAACAAATCACTCCATTCTTGAGGGGCCTTCCTTTCCTTACTGATAAAGTGTTCAAGGTCTCTTCCAGTGATCTTAAAATTCCACATGACAGCTGGGTGACCTCCTAAACTTCACTGTGAGAACCATCTTCTGACAAAAAGCAGATTATCGTTAAATATGAATCATAACATTAGGTCTTCTAATGTTCTACATCATGGGTCTAAGAATACGAAAGTACCTAAAAATAATTACCTGTGGCAACCTACAAGTTGAAAAAAAAAAAAAAAATGAAGACCCTGACACACAAAAGATACCCTCTAGGGGTTGTGGAAACCATGGGAAAGTGGAACATTATTTCAGAATTCCGTAATTTCAATCCTCGTAGGCCACATTCTCGTTTTTTGGGGAGACACCAGTAATCCAAAATTAAAAAAAAAAAAAACTTAACTGTTACTCTGGTTAATTCAAATAAACTCGGAAGTGTTACTTTGGTTAGACAGTATTCATCTTTCAAAAGGTGAGCTCTTGAAAACTTCAACTGGTCAATGGAAAAAGTTATAGGAGTAAGCAGGCACTGGTTAAGGTCCAATTTTGCTGGTCTCTCGATCCTCAATCACGAAAATGACCTTAAACATACTAATCACTACAATAAATGCTGACTGGATCGGAAAAGAACAAAATAGTCTTTCAATGTCAATTAACCAACCCAGAGGTCATTCAAACACTGTATTGAGAAGATAACAAAATAGAGCTTGAATCAGAAATGACTCGGATGAATTAAAAAAACAAAAAACAAAAAGCCCTGCCGAGCGTGATTTCATAATCGCATTACCGCAGGTAAAACAGACAAACCCCATCGTTCAAGAAAAGGTTAAGGCCACCGAAACACCCCGGGAGTCCTCCTCCCTCCGAGGTCGCACACGAATCCCGGGCTCAAGTTTAGTTCGGTCTCAAAACGCCACAGAATATTCGTCACGCACGAAGAGGCGCAGAGACCCAGGGCCGGGCCTCCGGGCCGCGACCGAGCCGGCGCCGCTCTACGGCCGTCTGACAGGTCCGCCCTGACGGCGCCCGCGGCGCCTCGGCCGCTGCTCTCCCGGCGCCGGGCCCTCGGCGGGCGCAGCGGCCGGCGGACGGGCGGGCGGGCGGACGGGCGGGCGGGCGGCTCGGCGGCCACCGCCTGCCCCTCCAGACCCCGCGCCGGCCGGGGCGCCGTGAGCCAGGCTGGACCCGAGGGCGCCTCTCCGCCGGTCCCCACTGGACGACGGGGAAGAGTCCCCGGCGCCTCGCACGCACCGTCCGCGCCGTTCCGGTTCCTCCTTCCCGAGTTCGCCTCCCTCGGCCGCCGCCCGGGCCCGCCCGTCCTCGCCGCGTCCCTCGGGCTTGCGGGCCGCGGACGGCGGGCCTCCTACGCCAGCCAGGGGCGCCCGCCGCGGGGGACTGCCGAGCCGCCCCACCCGCCGCCGCCGCCCTCGGCCCGGGCGCCATCCGGCCGCGGCCCCAGCCCCCACCGCCGCGCCGGGCGGGCGTTCGTTCGAGGGGGCGCCCGGCCCCGGCGGCTTCCAGCACCAGCCCCCGGCCCGAGCCCCGCAGCCCCGCAGCCCCGCAGCCCACGGCGGCCGCTGCCCGCCCGCCCGCCCGCCCCTCCGGGGGCCGGTGTCCCCGCGTCCCGTCAGCCTTCTCCGCCTCTCGGTCCCGCTCTCCCTCGGGCGAGCGGCCCTCGCCACCCGGGTCCCCAGCCCCGCGGCGCAGCCCGGCCGCCGCCTGCCGTACCTGGTGGTGGTTGTAGGAGTTCCTCTGCTGCAGGAAGGCGGCGGCCGCCGCCTGGTGCTGCTGCTGGAGCTGCGGGCTGACGGGCGACCTGCGGCTCTGCGGCTGCTGCTGCGCCGCGGGCGGCGGGGGCTGCTGCTGAGGTAAATTCATGGCGGGCGGCGGCGGCGGGGGCACTGCGGCCGCCGAGAAGGGGCCGCCGAAGCCGCCGCCGCCGCCGCCGCCGCCGCCGCCGCTCGCCGGCACGCTGAGTCCCGCGCAGCCGTGCGGGGACACGGGCGAGAAGCTCGGGAAGAAGGCCGGGTTCATGGACGACGGCAGCCCGGGGTAGAAGCCGTTCTCTGAATCGGGGCTGGGCGGCGGCATGGCGCTGAGCGAGCCTGAGCCTCCGCCGCCGCCGCCGCCGCCGCCCGGGGTGGCGGCCGAGGAGCCGGGCTGCTGCGGCTGGGGCTGCGGCGGCTGCTGGGGCTGCGGCGGCTGCTGCGGCGGCGGCGGCGGCGGCGGCTGGGGCTGGGGCGGCGGCGGCGGCGACGCGGTCTGCACCGACCAGGGGGTGCCGAAGCCGGGCAGCGGCGGCGGCGACGCGGAGCCGCCTCCCCCTCCGCCTCCGGGGGGCCCCCCGCCCCCGCCGCCGCCGCCCGGGTGCGGAAGGTCCGGGCTCTGCAGGCTGCTGAAGGCGCCCGCGCCGAGCGCCCCGCCGGGCAGGAGGTTACTGGGACTGTTGAGCAGAGGGTGGTTGGGGGACTCCATGGAGCCCGGCGCGGGGTTCACCGGCGGCGTCGAGGGGGCCAAGCCCGCATTGGGGGGCTCGGCGGCGCTGCCCTCGCCCGCGGCCGGGGTCTTGCGAGGGCTGCCCGCGCCTCCGTGGCGGCGCCGCGGGGCTGCGGGCGGTGAGGGCTGGAGCTGCGGGAGCGGGGGCAGGTCGGCCGGGCGCTGCCGCGGGGCGAAGTCCTGCGGCGGGAGGTGCTGCGGGTGCGGTACGCTGAACGGCGGCGGCGGCGGCGGCGGCTGTGGCTGCGGGCGCTGGGCGAGCTGCGCCGGCTGGAGGAGCGGGCCGGGCGGCGGCGGCGGCGGCGGGCTGAACCGGCCGGGGCAGTGGAGCGGCGGCGGCGGCGGCGGCGGCGGCTTCGAGTCCGGAGGGTGGGGAAGGTGGGGAGGGCTGAACTCTTTCCTCTTCTGGCTGCTCAGCTGCTGCTGCTGCCGCTTACTGAAGTCCTGCGGGGAGGAGGTGCGGCAGCAGCAGCAGGAGGAGGCGGAGGAGGAGGAGGGGTGGTGCAGACTCGGTTTGAAGTCCTGGGAGGGGAGGAGGTGGGTCACACCCGCGTTCGTGCCGCCGCCGGGGTGGTGGTTGGGGAGTTTCTCCGCGGCCGCCGCCCCCGAGAGCGGCCGCGCCGGCTGCTGTGTCAGCCCCAGCAGCAGCTCATCCTGCATGGTCTGCTGATGCGCCAGGAACGGGGAGGAAGAGGAAGCGGCGGCGGCGGCGGCGGCCGAGCTGGCCGAGCTGGCCGAGCTGCCCGCGCCGCCGCAGCCGAGAGGGATGGGAAAGGGGGAGGCGGCCTCCGAGATGCCGGTGACAGGCAACGGCGGCGGCGAGAGCGGGCCGAAGGGCGTGGCGGAGGGCTGCGGGGCGGCGGCCGCGGCGTAGGGCCGGGACGCGCCGCCGCCGCCGCCGCCGCCGCCGCCGCCGCCGCCGCCGCCGCCCAGGGGCCCAGGGCTGCCGCCTCGCAGCGGGGCGGCCTGCAGCACCCCAAGCCCCAAGTCCCTCATTTATGAGGCCGGCGGCAGCGGGAGGGGACGCGCCCCGTCCGCCGCCCCGTCCGCCGCCCCGTCCGCCGCCCCGCCTAGGAAGCCGCCGGATCTGGGGCGGCGCGGCCGTGGTGGAAGGAGGGGAAACCAGTGAGAGGGACACCGTGACTGAGCCAGGGGCACCTACTTCGGCCCCGCCACCCCCGCGGCAGTCACCGCCGCCTCCCGACACCGGCTCGGGTACCGCCGCCACCGCCGCCGCCGCCGCCCTCGCCGCTTAAGAACTCCGGAACGTGCGTCAGCGCCACCTCACAATCGCACCGCCCCCCGCGGTGCGTCCCGGCACGCGCGGGCGCGAGGCCTCCGCGCCCCCGCGGCCCCGCCCCGCCCCGCCCCGCCCCTCATTAGTATGCAGGCCCGGGCGGGGGCGCGCTCGTGCCCCTCGGAGGGCGGCCAGGGCCGGGGAGCGCGGGAGCGAGCGGCGCGCCTCCTCGGCTCCCTCGGCTCCCCTCGGCGTCCCGGGGAAACGGGAGGCCGGTGGCGGTGGCGGGAGCGGGCGCTCGGCTCGGGCCTGAGCCCCCGCCGCGCGCGCACCAGGGCGAGCGTGCGCGGGCGGCGCCGACGGTTCCTGGGCAACGGCCCCTCCCGGCGCGGGTTCCGCGCAGAGGCTGCCCTTTGGTCGCACGCGCCCCGCCCCGGCCCCGTCGCCCTCGCGGCCCCGCCCCCTTCCTGTCACCTCGGTCCCGCCCTCGGTCACATGAGGCTTGGCCGGTGCGACGCGGGCTTCCCGGGGCTGCGGTGCCCCACGGGGGAAACTGAGGCCGGGGACGGCTCCGGGGAGTGGCTGCCGGCCGCGGCGGCCGCGCTGCGAGCGGAGCGGGGACGCCGGCCCTCCCCGCCCTGGAGGCTCGGCCCGGGGACCCTGAGGCCGGCTGGGTGGTGCGTGCGGGCGGGCGGGCGCCGCCTGCTTTGCAGACCGCCCAGCGCGGTCCCGGCTTGCAGCCCTCCTTCCTGCTCGCCCTGGAAGGCGCCGTCTCGGGCTGGTTTCTGGTTTGGGCTTGTCGTGCTGCCTGCTGCCGTGGACCTTGCTGCCGCCGCGTGAAGGCGTTTTCTGCGGGCAAACAGGAAGCCCCGGCGGTACAGCAGACGCGCTCACTTGGCCAGCGAGGGGCGAAGTCCCGGGGACCCAGCGCGGCTCCCCGTGGTTGTCTGCACACAGAGGCGCATGAAGTGGGTTCGGAGGCGAGCTCCCGTGGTAGCCCTGGGCCAGCTCCAAGTCTTAGGATTTCATAAAAACCGTGGAGTGTGCCAGCCTCAGGACTGCCCGTGTGGGACTCCTCCCTGCCACTTTCGTTCTGGCTCCCCTGGCCCTAACCCCTCCCCTCCCGCCCCAGGGAGACTCAATTTTAAACATTTCCTAAGCTTTATGAGTTTTCAAGGGAGATTTCTCACATCAGGGGAAAAAAAGGAGGTTCTGACTCAGCAACAGACTTGTTGAGGCTTGCAAAATGGAAGGGGAGAGAGCTTTCCATGGTGGAGCTCTTGTTGAAAGCAATAGAAGAGGAACTAATCCTGTGTATTTCCTTTTTTTAAAAGAAGCATTTAACATAGAGAAAAAAGAAATATGTGAGGGTCTACATAAAAACAGAATGATCCTGTTTTGCAATTTTAACTTTTTCTTGGCACTTAAGAGAAGTGAAACTATTGGAAAAAAAAAAAAAAAGTCCCAGAATTCAGACTAATCCTAAAAGCAAGAGAGGATGTCCAGACTACTTGATTTTTTTTAAGTTATCATTTTTTTTTGGGGGGGGGGGTTGAGATACGATTGACCTATAACATCGTATTGGTTTTAGGTGAACAACAAAATGATTTGTCTATATGTTGGGAAGTAATTATCACAATAAGTTTAGTTAATATCCGTCACTGCACAGAGTAACAATTTTTTTTTTCTTGCAAGACTCTACTGGATATTGATTTACAACTGGAGTGAGATTGGTGTTCTAGCTTACAAATGTACACTCCTACTGGTGTAGGCAGAGTGTACATTTTCATGAGTCCTTATTCTCTTTAATTTCATTTCTACTTTTGTTACTTCACTGTTTCAGATTTACATAAATCAGGATAAGTATAGTAGAGAACAACATTGCAGGAGGAAAATATGTTCCACGTATTATGTTTATGTCTGATATCCTGTCTAATGAACTAAGTTTGATATAGGTAAAAGTATTCTTAAAAAAACTCAAATGGTTCAGAAATCGGTCAGGTGTATAGAAAATTGGTTCGAGTACATAATCTCAAAACCATTTTTAACAATCAGGCAAAACGTAGAACTGGAGAAGCACTTTTGTTATTCTAAATTACAATGTCTAGACAATAACTTGAGCCCATTACAATTAAAAATATAAATGGCCATTTCCACAGCATCTATCGACGTATTCTTAACTATTATTCAGTAGTGTATTACAGGGAAAAACTACTTCACAACTGAAGACTTTAAGACTGTCTTAAAAATGAACGCATTTCTTTTTCTAAGTGAAGTTATATTTGGAATCATCTGCACATCCAACAACAAATCTTGAAAGAGGAAGAAAATATAGGCATGAAAATTAGCTCAATCATCCACTAAAATTGCAGTTAGTGTAATATACGGAGGAAAGAGAGCATATATTTACAAGCCAAATGCTGCCATTCTGGGCTAAAGTTTGAATAAAAACAAGATTTCATGGTGTTCTGATACTGGTTTTGTTTGGGAAGATTTAGAGATCTCCAAAACAGAGAAAAGCCATCTCATTTAGTATCATGTAATAAGGTCAAATCTCATATTAGGTATAGTAAATTCCAAAATCCAACTGCCAGACCCTCTGCTCACCACTTTTTTTTTAAACATCTCGGTCTGTTGTGAGGACCCCATTTTTTTTATCTAGAGAAAAGTTACATCCTGAAATCTCTATCTTTTAAGCTGATGAATAGTGCCATTTCAATAATGCCATTATTGAAAATATTCAAACAGAAAGATTTCCTATGGTGGAGGTGGGTGAGAGGGGAGGGATTGTGGTCCTCCAGCAGCTCCAATGCCAAAATCTTCTGAGGCTACATTCTGTGTTGATTGTTAAACTCATGTGATTGTTAACTCAGTCTCTGACCTTATATGAGAGTCTCTTGTTCTTTCCTACCACTGTCCTGAGCCCATGTTTTAAAAAATATTTTTGCTACAACCTTGGACACACACATACACACGTGCACTTGAAATAAAGTTTTAGGCAATTCTTACTCTTTATAAGTGCAATGAACTCTAGTTTTAAGTTCTATGTACTATGTCAAATCACTAAGCTGATCTCAAATCACTAAGTTGATTTTAAGTCCCATGATTAGGCCATGAGCTGAAATCTATTCACACTGTTCTAGAAGACTACTTCACACCTTCTCTATCTCAATGTCTCCTGACACCTTCTCTCCTACCCTCATTCTCAGCTGACCTGGCTTTCTATTTCACTGAGAAAATAGAAGCAGTTCCAGGAGAGCTTTCACAGGTCCTCACTGTTCCCTTTTCCAGTCACTGTGCATCTGTTCCTACACACCTTCTTCCTTCCTGCTACATGGAGGGCCTGCCCACACTGCACACTACTATCCCCTCCACTGCTACACCAGATCCTTCCCACACCTGCTCAGAACACAGCTTTATAGACATTCCAGTCTCATAGCCACCCCACATTTAGCATATCCAATATTGACTCTCCCATCTTGGCAAATGGCACCTCATTGTTATAGTTTCTTGGGCAAAAAAAAAAAAAAAAAAAACCTAAAAATACTAATAATAAATAAAAAGGTCATCCTTGACCTTTATTTTTCTTTATGGCATATTCAAAACATTATTTTGTATGCTGCTTGTCCTACCTTTAAATTATGTCCAGAACCCAACCACTTCTCACCACTCCTACCACAAGCAGCCTGAGCCAGGCCAACATGATTATCCCTGGCTTGTTGCCCTCACCTCCTAACCAGCCTCCCAGCTTCTGATCTTGTCTCCCTATGGTCTCTTCACACGGCAGCCAAAAGGTTCCTTTCAAAATGGAAGACAGATCATGTCAACTTCCCTGACTAAATACTTACATTTTCCTAGAATAACAGTCAAGACGTTTTCGAGAACCAAATGGTTATTCGTGATTGCCTCCTACCTCCATGAACCCCTCTGACCATTTCTGCCCACACCATGCCAAGTCAGCCTCAGAGTCTTTGCCCTTTCAATTCTCTCTGCCTGGAATACTTGTTACCTAAATACCAGCAGGACTCGCTCTCGTGTTTCTCGTATCTCTGTCCCATTTCTTTTAGGTCTCTGCTCAAACTCATTTTCTCGATATTTCTCCCCCCCCCCCTTAACACCATCACAAATAGCAACCCCTTCCTTCCCCTCCAGCCTCACTATTACTCATAAGTGGTTTGATTTCTTTTCCTCATCTGGCACTCTATGTACTTGCATTGTTAATCTGTCCTTCCTGTTAGACGGCAAACCCCACGAGGAAAGTTACATTGTTTTGTCCACCGCTGCATCTTCCACACCTAGAACAATCCTGGCATGCAGTAGGCACCTAACAGTTAAATGTGCATGCACTGTTCCACAAATGAATAACAGTTTTAGAAAATAATAATAAGTATACTATAGTAATACAAGGGTCTTTTAAACAGCTGCTTATTTGTTGGCAGGAGTTACCCAAACACCATCCACAGGCTGCTAGGAATTACAAGCAAGGCAAGATAGTTCCAGGCATTGATAGGATACATGTGTGAGGACGCACAGTTAGGGCAGCTCAGGATTGTAACACCAGGGAAGAGATAAGCCTGGACTCCAGGAGGCAAGACTTCTGTTTTATGAGCTTACAGGAGGATCCCAGGCTTCAGAGACTGGGATATTGCGGAAGGAGACTGAAATGCAAGAGTTCATCATAGGAACTTGAACAAAGAAAGGAGTCAAGGCTCCAGCTCACAGAAACAGGAGTTCACATAGAATGGCCGTGAGGCCAACTTGATGCTGAGTGGTCATCTGCTGGTGTCCTACTGTGGCCTTGCCTGTAAATGCGAAAGAGTTAGTCTTTGGAAGCTCATTGGCCTGGCTTTGGGTTGGAGGGGGGAGGGAGTAGAAATTGAGGCCCATACTGACCTTGTCCAACTTCACGTGGCTTTATTGACACAGCACTCCAGAGTATCACCCTCTTTAATACTTCTGGTTCTTTTCCACTTTTCCAAACTTCCCTGCATACTGCCTTCCATTGCCTTCCTTAGCTTTCCATATCCTTCGCATGTTGGAGTTCCTTAGGCTTATATTCTTGGTCCTCTTCTCTACTTCTACATACTCTTTCTAGGTGACCTTATCCACTAGCATCGTTTCAAATATCATCTATATGCTAATGTCTAACACATCTCTCTCTAGCCCAGAGGCCAAATTCATATTTCTAACTGCCTGTTAACCAGCTTGACCTGGATGTCCCTTAGACACACCAATTCAATATGCCCATACCCTAATTTACCATCTTCCCCCAAACCTGCTGCTCCTCCTCTTTTTCTCCCTATCTGGGTTGATGGCGTCACTACATGAGTTGCTTGAGCTGGAAACATGAGTCATCCTCTTCTTCCTTCTATCTCACCCTCCAAAAACATTTGGTCACCATATTATTAATTCTGTAGCAGAAATACTGCTCAAATGTTGTCCCCTTGGTCCACTCCTCTACCTGTACCTTACCTCTCAATCTTTTCTCTGTCCTGCCCTAGAGCACAGCATCTTAGCTGGCTTCCCCACCAGTTCCTCTTCTGAATCTCTTCTCTTTAATGGTGTCAAGAAACAACTATAATCCTGTCAAACATCCTCCTTAATAAGTACCTTCCTAGCTTCTGCTGTATCACATCCAAACTTGCTGGGGACTAGGACCTTTCAAAAGTTATTTGTAACTTTTCTCATTGCCTTTATCACTTGCCACTCCCCATAGTACCCAATCCTCTGGATCAGACATGCCTTTTGATAGCTCTGGTCTTTTGCACATAATGTGTCTACTTTCTGGAATGCCTCTTACCTCTCTGAATCAGCCAATGCTTCCTTACCATTCAAGACACAGTTCAAATGCCATAATGTTTCTTGGTTCTCCCTGGACAGTGAGTTAAGCCCTCTTCTATGTTCTCTTACAGCATTGTCATATATTTTTTTTATTAGAATACTTGTCACAGGGACAATAATTATCTGTCTCCTTGGCTAGACAGAGTCTCCTTTGAGATGCTGAGTTGCTCTAGGTCATGGGCTTTCCTTTATGTATCTCCACAACTCTTTGTCTGCCATTATGCCTGAAACACAAGTGCTCAATAAATGTTTCTGGATTAGTAATTGCCCTGTGAATGCTGTAGGATGGCGAGATGAAAGGAAGGAGAGGAGAGAAAGAAGGAATGAAAGGGAGGAGGAAAATGTCTGTCTACAAAGCACACTTTTGAGGAGATAATGCCATTTTCTAGAGAACCATAACATTAATGACTTATGTTTGCTAAAGGAAGAAATTAAAAAATAAAAAACAACCGGACCATAACAACAAGAACAAAATCTCACTCCCCTTCCCATTGTTTTCTTTGGCAACACCAACCTGAAAACTTTATTCTGGTTGTTATGCTATCCAAGAATGAATCCATCAACAAAGAAAAATATCTAGAACCTTTCCCTGCCATTAATGTATAGAGTCCAAACACAATAAAAGGTCTTCACGGGTTATGTCACCGTTTGTGGAGCCTGGGACATTTATCATCCAACTCCAGTACTCCCACCTAGAAGAGAAGCCGTCAACCTCTGCAGTAATATTTTAACTATTCTATCACTTCTTGACTTGTATTCTTAGATCTAGTCAATTTGACTGGATTATAAATCTTTGGGGTCAGTGGCCATACCTTATATATTCCTTTCTGTTCCTAGTTCTTCTTGATGCTTTTATGAACCCAGAAACTACTTATTGAGTGTCAACTATGTGTCAGACACCATGCTAGGTACTGGGGTACAACCATGAACAAAACCAAAGACAAATGCGCTATTCTGCAGCATTATAGAGCCTTTTGATATCAGCTGTGATCATTCCCAGCCCTATTTGTCTAGACAGAATAGTAAACAGTGAGATTATAGGCCGAAACTGACCTACTAAATTGGCAGTCCTACATGCTCTAACATAGCCTCGCCGGACTGGTCATGGGTGGAGCCCAGGACGGATATGGAATATTGAGCTAAGGCAAATTCAGCAGGAAGGCAGGAGACATCACACACTGAAATACGTTGTAATCCTAGCTAGACAAGGAATTTTAACTTTTTATCCCCTTAACTTGTCACGATATTCTTTGCGACTAGATAAAGCAAATAATATTCCTATTTTAGAATTGGAAAACCAAAGCCCAGAAACAAAGTAATTTGCTTCCAGTAGTTTGCGTAGCTTGGGGTTAAAGCCCCCATCTCCCTGTTGTTCAGTCTGCTGCTTCATTGGCTATCACCCGAAATCTACAACATGTCTGAGCCATACGGAGCCACAGGGACAGGCCCCAGGAACAATGGTTGTTACTTTTACTAAAGGATAACAGATGGAAAGGGTAATGCTTTTTCTTTAAAAAAAAAAAAATTATTTATTTATTTATTTATTTGAGAGAGAGGGAGAGAGAGCAGGGGTGAGGGGCAGAGGGAGAGGGAGAAGCAGGCTCCCCACTGAGGAGGGATCCCCATTTGGGGCTCAATCTCAGAACCCCAGGATCATGACCTTAGCCCAAGGCTGACACTTAACCTACTAAACCACCCAGGTGCTCTGGAAAGGGTAATCTTTGAAAACTTGCCAGTAACACCTAACTAAATGAATAACAATTGGCAGTAGTGATCTCAGAATGAAACCTTTTTATTTTCAAAATACATAGCAAATAAAAACTCAGAAATGCTTCTCAAATGTGCATACTAATTTTTCTCCTATTAGAATAATGAAGCCTGGCAGTATATATTGGATATATTGCATTTAATTTTTTTCTTTCGTTCTGGAAAGCTAACTCCTTCACTTGATAAATTATTCTCTGCAGAGAAAAGTGGAGAAGCATTTTGACTAAATATTAAATATTTAAACTTTATGTAGATGAAAAATATTTCATCTATTAAATTTGATCTTAATATTTTTAGAATCTTAGAAAGATTACAAGTTTTAAATATTTTTTTTGGGGGGGGGAGAAACACTGAATGTTTGGTAATGAATAAAAATCGTGAAGTGTATTTGGTACCAGGGAATACCTCCCTCCTTTGTACAACAATTGATTAAGTATAAAAGACAATGTCTTTTTACATTTAAAAGAGATATTTAATATTAGTCCAGGTTACTGCTTCATCCTTACTGTTATCTATTCACTTTTTGCTCCAGGCAGGACTGTAGGAGTTTATATCATCTTGTATCCAAAATTCATGTATAGCCTTAAGTCATTGCATTAACTTTGCAAAACATAGCAAGAAGAAGAAAAATAGACCTCAAATTTCAATAGAAAAAAAAGTTATAGACAAATTTGTATGAAAAAAACTTTAGAAAGTTTTCACAAGTGCATGAATCATGTATATAAATACTAATGTTTTTAGGCCCACAGTTGATCCGTGTTACTCTCACATTAGGAGACAGGAACAAGAGAAATGCTAGACACAAAGGGGCTCTTGAATCAGAGTCCCAACTCCTGTTACTGTGTAACTTTAGCAGTAAAATTTTGGGGACCTTGTTTTCTCATCTTTGTGAAAGTGAAGGGAGCAACAACCATCACCTGGGAAGTATGGGTTGTGAAGATGATTGCAATATTTTAAGTAGAAAGTCTTCTATAACGTTTGACACAGATTAGACGTTTAAACGAAGAAACAAAACCTCTTAGCTATTAAGTGCCATGCAGCTTAAAGCAAAGTGTAGACTCAAAGGCCAGATAGAAAAATTCAGTGGTAGTCCTGGTGGTGGGAGGTGGGGGGTGGCAGGAGGGGTTAGATAACAAAGGCAAAATAGAAAACAAACCAATTATCCAGAACATGCACATAGATGATTGTAATGGCTTGATCCCTAAGGAAGACAGACAATGGGTATAAATAGGGCATACTCTAGCTTAAGGACAGAACCAAATTCCAATACCAGTTCTGACACCTACAGGGTGGAGTTTGTTAACCTGGGCAAGTTAATCCTCCTCAGTCTCACTTTTCTCCCTGGTAAGTAATACAAGTTTACTGTGCATGAAAGATATCCAGTGCTGTTAGAGCACTGGTCTTCAAAGATACATCTAGATTATCTTGGTCTCTTAGATATAGAATGTGAGCCACAAATGCAAGCTGCATATGTAATGTGAAATTTTCTAGTAACTACATCTAAAAAAAGAAAATGAGACAGGTGATATTAACTTGAGCAATATATTTTAACTTAACATATGCAGAATGTGATTAGTTCATCATGTAATTGATAGAAAAATAATTACTAATTTTTGTTCATCTATTGAGTTGATTCTGGTTTTTGTGGTTTATTCACAATATAATATATATTAATTAATATAATTATATTAATATAATAATGTATTACATTGGTTTCCAGATGTTAGACCAATCTTGTATTTCTGGGAGAAAACCCTCTTAGTATAATATATGTAGATAGATAGATAGATAGATAGATAGATAGATAGATAGATAGATATACACATATAGCTAGATATGGATTGCTAGTATTTTGTTGAGGATATTTGCATCCCTTATTCACAGGGGATTTTGGTCTGTATTTTCTTTTCTTGTGATGTCTGGTTTTAGTATCCAGGTAATTCTAGTCTCATAGAATAAGTTGGAAAATGTTCCTTCTTGTAATTTTTTGTGACATATGTGAAGGATTGGTATTAATTCTTATTTACATGTGTAGAATTCACCAGTAAAGTCATCTGGGCCCAGTCTTTTCTTTGTGGGAAGTTGTAAAATTGCTAATTCAATCTCCTTATTATAGGTCTATTCAGATTTTTTATTTCCTCTTACTTCTGTTTCAGTTGTTTGTGTTTATCTGGAAATGTGTCCATTTCATCTAGGTTTTTAATTTGTTGATATATAATTGTTCATAATATTACCTTACAGTCCTTTTTATTTCTGTGAGGTTGGTTTCCAGATCCTCTCTTTTATTCCCAATTTTGCTAACTTGAGTCCTTTTTTTGTCAGCCTAGCTAAAAGGTCACTTTTGTTGATTTTTTTTTTTTTCAAAGAGCTAACTTTGGGTTTCATTGGTGTTCATTATTATTTCTGTTCTCTATTTAATTTGTGCTCTAAATCTTTATTATTTTCTTCTTTCTGCTTGCTTTGCTTTTAGTTTATTCTTCTTTTGCTAGTTTCTTACAGCAGAAGTTTAGGTTATTGATTTGAGATCTTTATTCTTTTTATAAATGTGAGCATTATTGCTCTGATTGTTGCTTTAGCTGAGTCTCAAAAGTTGTGGTATACTGTGTTTTGTTTTCATTTATCTCAAATTATTTTGTAATCTGCCTTGTGGTTTCTTCTTTAACCTATTTGTTACTTAGGTGAATTTTGTTTACTTTTCACATATCTATGAATTCTTAAATTTCCTTCTGTTATTATGACTTTAATTTCATTTTATTGTGGACAAAGAGCACAATCTATTGTGTGATTGCGTGCTTTTGAATTTATTGGATTTGTGTTATAGCTTCTAAACATAATCTCTATCCTGGAGGATGTTCCACATATACTTGAAAAAAGATCTACCTTGCTGTTGTTGACTGGAATGTTCTATAGATATGTGTTACATTTAGTTAGTTATTGTGTTCAAGTTTTCTATTTCTATTTCCTTGTTGATCTTGTGTCAAGTTGTTCTATCCACTACTGAAAGTGGGTTATTGAAGTTGCCAGATATCATTTTTGAATCATTATTTCTCCTTTTAAGTTATTTATCTTATTTCATGTTTTGGGGGACTCTGTTGTTAGGTGCATTATGTTTATAATTGTTTTGTATTCCTTTTTTTTTTTATAAATTTTTTATTTATTTATGATAGTCACAGAGAGAGAGAGAGAGAGAGGCAGAGACACAGGCAGAGGGAGAAGCAGGCTCCATGCACCGGGAGCCCGACGTGGGACTAGATCCCGGGTCTCCAGGATCGCGCCCTGGGCCAAAGGCAGGCGCTAAACCACTGCGCCACCCAGGGATCCCTGTTTTGTATTCCTGATGCATTTTCTCTCATTATTATTATGCCTCTTTTTTTTTTTGGTCTCTAGGAATAAATTTTGTCTTTAAGTCTATTTTCCTAGATACTGGTAGAGCCCCTCTGGCTCTCCTTTGGATACTGTTTGCATGGTATGTATTTTTCTATCCTTTTACTTCCCTCTTCTTGTATCTTTGAATCTAGTGTGTCTCTCTCAGATGGCATGTAGCTGGATCAAGTTTGCTCCATTCTACCATTCTCTGCTTTTTCGCTGGAGAGAGACACACATTCTTATTAGAAGAATGATGTCATCATTATTTCATAAACTGTACATTCATTGCTCTATTACAAATTAGTTAATGAAAACTAGCATATTGATTCATATTGATTCATCTTTTTACAGTTCATGAACATAGATTATTTATATTAGATCTATATTATTTTAATCTCAACTACTTTTCATAATCTTACAGGATTCATTTTGTAACTTATTTCTCAATGTTTTTATAATATTGCAATGCTTATTAGCACATTTATTTGAACTAAAAATATAAAGGCAGAATTTTTCTGAAAGAAAGTATAATTTAGCTTATTGGTTTGCCAATAAGATATATGATGGACAATTTCCATAAATTGAACTAAATATGCAGGTCCATAGTTTTGCTTTCATATAATGTATAAATTCCAGGGAAAAAGTATAATGGAAATGTGAGTTCAAAGAGAAAAAGGAACGAGATATTTATAATAGCTGGTCATGGGTATTAAATTATTATAATATTTTATTGAATATTATAATATTCAAATTTCATCAGATATATTTAAAATGATATAGTCACTATATTTAAATATATGCTAAAATTACATCCTTTGCAACTCTCTGAACTTATGATAAACTTTATAGATGACTTAAAATGTATAAGACATTTCAGGGTAGCCCTGGTGGTGCAGCGGTTTAGCGCCGCCTGCAGCCCAGGGCGTAATCTGGAGACCCTGGATAGAGTCCCACGTCAGGCTCTCTGCATGGAGCCTGCTTCTCCCTCTGCCTGTGTCTCTGCCTTTCTCTCTGCATCTCTATGAATAAATAAATAAAAATCTAAAAAAAAATGTATAAGACATTTAAAACAATTTAAATATATAATATTTTTTTAATTGTTCAAAATTTCTGTAGGTGATTCTTGAAGAGAAATGCTTGAACAATAAGTACAAAGTGAATTCCAAATTCATTGTCTCTGGTTGCCTTATTTACTGCTATATTCCCAATGTCAATCAGATCCCCATGATTGAATGAATGAGTGAATGAATGAATGAATGAATATCATGAATAGTAACATTACAAATTATATACTTGCT
Organism: Canis lupus dingo; assembly: GCF_003254725.2. Taxonomy (NCBI): domain Eukaryota; kingdom Metazoa; phylum Chordata; class Mammalia; order Carnivora; family Canidae; genus Canis; species Canis lupus. The sequence continues at coordinate 65,369,800 of NC_064245.1, forward strand.
GCTTAAAAGAAGAATGGCCCTATCATTTTTCCCTATCTGGGGTAGGTTATTATTAGTTGGTAGGTAGAGAGAGCAGATAGAAAAGGGGTAAAAATCTTCATTCCTAACTTGAGAAGACAGCCATGAATGACTAGCTTTACCCTTGTCAGACCCCAGGAACGTGAGAGAAAGATTGAGACCAAGATTTAAGGGAGGCCAACAAAATATGATCCATACATAGCAATTGCCTTGAATTCTGTAAGTATTTTGTGAACATCTACTTCTTGTCTGGCACTCTGCTAGGCATTGGGCATGTAATGGTGAAGAAGACAGGGTACATGAGGAATACATTTAAATTAAGAGGTCTAATGAAATGGGATAAATGCTATAAAAGGGATATATTAAATTACTATTATTTGACCATTTTTTACTTACCCCAAACTGCTAATTCATTGGTTCAACCTACATGGAAGTGTAAATCCAGTTGAAACAACAATAAATCTTGAGGGATTCACTATTCAGGGAAAGTGATATATACTCAGTAGCATTTGGGCTGAACACTGAAGGATCAAAAAGAATGTGAGTGGATGGATGGATGGATGGGTGGATGGCAGATAAGACTTTTGAAACAACAGAATCAACAAGAGCAAAAGTGGAGAGGTACAGAGGATATATATGTGTTCTGGAAAGGTGCATTAAGTTTTTGTGTGTGTTGAGGTCTGAGAAGTGTGGAAAAAAGGAGAAAGGAGCCTGAGACTTATGTTAAAAGTCCTGTAGGCCTAAGAAGACACTGCTGGATCAGCAATAGGAAGCCATTGAAGATTTCCTAAGGGAGTAATGTGAACAGATACCAGCTTTAGAAAAACTCAGGTGGGAAGAGAGGGAAGAGGGGAAGTTGAGACTACAGATACCCAGATGCTGAGGAATCTCCTGTATTAATAGTCAAGTTGAATGTAGTCAGTGTGTATAGGAGTCTTGAAGTGGGGCATAACATTTCTCTGACAGAATTATCATACTTTGGTCAATGATTAGGTTGAACAGTTAGTTGGAATAGGTACAGGATCAAGTACAGGGGGAAGAGAGTAAGCTACATGGAGGTATCAGTGAGCATGGAATTCTGGGCTAGGGGTCTTGACTCTGTTGGTGCATTGTTGATAGCTGAAGCCATGAAAGTGGATGCAGTTATCAAGGCAATCTGTCTTGAGAGAGCAGGAAAACTGAATAAGCACAAAAGGACAGAGCTGGGGAGTAAGAATGAATCTGTACCCTATGCTTTACCTTGTTGTATCTCCATCATAACACTTGTTTACCTGAGTGTCTACCCTTTGCAAGTGCAAAGGTGGGATGATAAAAGATCCCAAAGGTGGGATATCTTATCTATTCCTTGGCATCCTGCAAACTCACACATAGTCAAGGGATAGCCACTTAAAAAATTCTCTTCTGAATTATACCAAAACTTTTATGGAATACTTTCTTTTCTAGGCATTATTCTATGTGCCATGCAGGTGCCCTTCCAGTTCGTATTTTGCAAATGAGCAAATGGAAGCATTAAACTTGTTCAAGGCCATAGTGGGTGACAGCCTGGATTTAAACTCAGGTGGTCTAACACAAGAGGCCAGCTGCACTTAATTCCCATGCCATGGAATGGGTGGAGTCAGAGTGACATCTGCAGCTGAGAATTATTTACACAATAATGTTTTCTAGAAAATTCTAACATCTTCAGAGTAACTTTGTGAGATGGAGGGAAGGCACAATATTTCTATTGAGTAAATGAAAGCTAAAGTTAACTGAATTCATGAGGAAACACAGGTAGTAAGTGCCAAAACCACTGTCTCCTGAGTTATACCCATGTCTTATTTCAGTTTTGCTCCCTGTAAGTCCAGTTGTTTCCCCTATCATTCAAGAAGATGGAATGCCTCAGCATGTGTCCAGAGGAATCTGGAGAGAGGGGCTGTGGAAAAAGCAAGAAGGCTCTTTGCCTAATAGATTCTATTTCCTTGAGGGACTTAGGAACTTGGTTCTGGGTAAGACTATAAGAATCTGTGGGTCAGGCATCCCTGGGTGGCTCAGCGGTTTAGCACCTGCCTTCGGCCCAGGGCGTGATCCTGGAGTCCTGGGATCAAGTCCCATATCGGGCTTCTGCATGGAGCCTGCTTCTCCCTCTGCCTGTGTCTCTGCCTCTCTCTCTGGGTCTCTCATGAATAAATAAGTAAAATCTTAGAGAGAGAGAATCTGTGGGTCTAACTTGCTTGTGATTGCTAGCATAATATTCTCCCTTTTATTACTAATCATGAGTGTTCAAATTTAGACACAACTCACGTGTAGAAAAATATTGGTTTGTTGACTTTAAATGTGAATGAAAGATGATCTTTTAACTTGTTACTTATTCATCCTTCTTGAGGACGTAATCTGGAATCTGTCCGTGGTAAAACATCAGGCATCCCTTGACAGTCTAAAAGCCCCACCCTCTTTAGAGCCTTCTCTGGTTCATTTAATAAGGGGGATAAGATGTACCCTCTTAATAGGAGACTGGAAAGAATGATGGATACTGAATTTTTGTAAGCATTCGTTTAACCTAATCCTGTATAACACATAGACTCTTCTCTGATGGCTGGCCTCCTTAGATAGGGGAGTCTCACAAAAAGATTTCAAAGGAACTGAAAATGAGATCGATAATAAGCTTTGTACTTGTGTTCATCTCAGTCCAGTTGAGAAAAAAATATCCTGGTGCATCTGACAGATATTGCCTTGTTTAAATTTTATGAATCATAGGCAAGGTTGTCCTGCCATTTCTCAGCCATTATACAACATTGGCTATCTTGCCAAGTTTCAACATTGTCAATATAGACTCTGAAGCAATAAATACCACAGAGGACTCAAAGATGGAAAATCTCCTATCTTGTGAGTTAAGTGTAGACATATTTATACAGAAGATGAAAATATATCCTCAACGTAGCCAATATATTTAATCCTATGACTTCTAAAATACACAGTGTTAGGATAATTAAAACAGAGGCACCTTCATTCTTCCTATTTAAAGAAGGATAGAATGAAGAAAAGGAATTCAGTAGTTCTTGTCTGTGTGTTAGCTAACATATAATTTTAACTCTTAACAACTTATGATATTAAATATTAACATTTACCTAGTACTCTCTTACATGCAAGATGCTATTCCAAACATTTAATCCACTTTACAACTCTCTGGTAAAAACTCTATTATTGCCCTCATTTCACACATGGACAAACTGAGGCAGAGAAGTGTTAAGCAGCTTACCTGAAACCACAGAACTAATAGTAGAGCTAGAATCCCAGAGTTCCTGCTCTTAATCTGCTGGGCTAAAATTGTGGTGAGTCCAATGACTTTGTCCCCACTGAAATAAAATGAATTTAGACTTTAGAATATATTTCAAAGATGGGGACAAATTTAGAAAAATGAAGAGCTAGAAATTTTACAATGTTTGTAAGTAAACCCTCTCTTGTGTAGCTTTGAGGGATTCTTACACTTAGATAACTGAAGTCTCACTGAAGTCTAGAGCAAGGTCTCTGTATGCAGCAGAGTCAGGATGGTGTCTCAGGTCTATGAGAAGCTGATGGCTTTGTGCTGGGATGGTTTTCCTGTTGATCTTTTTTTTTTTTTTTTCTTGTTGATCTTATTGGAATGGGGCCATCTAGTCCCACAGGTGCATTCTTGTCCACTGATAGCACCCCTCAAACACTGTACAAATGGATGCCATTCCTTCTTTCTTCCCTTCCTCCCTTCCTCTTCTCTTAGTCAGTGAAATTACTTAAAATAGCCAGGTTCTGTGCCAGGTGCCAATGATTAAATAAATACGTATGTAAGTAAATAAGGCAAGGGTTCATAGTCTTTATGAAGACTCAAAAATGGTTTTAAAAATTGATCATCTGAGAAAGAAAAGGAGGACCTTGGTGGCTCAGTCAGTTTAGTGTCTGACAATTTTGGCTCAGGTCATGATCTTAGAGTCGTGAGATCAAGCCCCACATTGGGTTCCACACTGGGCATGGAGACTGTTTAAGGTTCTCTCTCTCCCTTTGCCCTCCTCCCCAACCCCTTTCCTTCTCTAAAAAAAAAAAAAAAAAAAAAAAAAAAAAAAAAAAAAAAAGCCACCTGTTCATGATATAAGCAGATGCAAAAGCGAGGATGGTTACTTCAATGTTGGGAAAATCTTCATAGAAGAGGTTGTACTTAGGGGCACTTGGGAGGTTCAGTGGCTGAGCCATCTATCTTTGGCTCAGGGTATGATCCCGGAGTCCTGGGATCAAATCCTGCATCAGGCTCTTTGCAGGGAACCTGCTTCTCCTTCAGCCTATGTCCTGCCTCTCTCTCTGTGTGTGTCTCTCATGAATAAATAAATAAGGGACACCTCAATGGTTGAGCATCTGCCTTTGGCCCAGGTGTGATCCCAGGATCTGGGATTGAGTCCCACATCAGGTTTCTTGCAGGGAGCCTGCTTCTCCCTCAGCGTATGTCTCTGCCTCTCTCTATCACTGTCTCTCATGAATAAGTAAATAAATAAATAAATAGAATCTTTTAAAATAAAAATAAAAGTAAGAGGTTGTACTTGAATCAAGCCTTAAAAGATATATAGGTTGGGGGTGGGATGATCAGAGCAGAATGAGTAAAGCCCTCTAGGAACAAGGATCAGCAAGAGCAGCAAAGGGTCGAAGGAGCAAAACAATAGGACATGTTGAAGGAAGTGGAGAGAAGGTTGCTGGAATAGGTACGAGTGTGATGTGCAGCCATTAGGACAAGGCTAGAGAAGCAGGCAAAGGCCAGCCCAGCAGAGACAAAGAAGTTTCATCACTGAAAATCCACTTCCAGGCCCTAAACACAAACACGGTGCCTGTGTATGGTGATCATGTTTTAAAAATTCTCTGCAGTTCATCATATACTATCTGAGCTTCAAGCCTTCAGGAATACTGGATATATTTACTAAATTTTAATAGCCTCCTAACTGGACTCCTTACTTCCACTTCTGCCCTCTTATAATCCTTTCTCTTATAGCATCTGTAGCATCCAGCTACATCATTCACTTGCTTAGGATCTTTCAGTGTTTTCCTTGCCTTGGTCTATGAAGTCCTGCGTAATCCACTGTGACCTTGCACCATTCTCTCCTCCTCCCACATGCTTAACCGCACTGGTCTTTCAGTTTCTTAAACACTCCAAGATTTCCCCTGGGCCAGCAGGCTCTTCTTCCAACTGCATGGCTGGCTTCTCCTCTTTCATGTCTCATCTAAATGTGATTTCCTCATAGGGTTCTTCGTGGACCATCTGCTCCAAAGTACCTCTCTTCTTAGGCCATCCTTTCTTTCCTTAATAGCACATACACTATTCCCATAGAATTAAATTAATTAATTTTATTGTCTGTTTATTTCAGAGAATGTAAGATCCATGATAAATTAATGCTTGCCTTGTTTTGACTTATCCCTGGCTGGTTCCTTACACATGGTAGAGAATATACTCTCAAAAGAATAGTTCTGTGTTAAAAGAATATAAATATCATGAATCTTTGGCATGAATAAAAAAACCCATATGATCTTTTTCCTTCTCTTCTTTTCCTTAAAAAAGAGAAAAGACTAGGGGCACCTGGGTGGCTCAATTGGTTGCACATCAGATTCTTGATTTCAGTTCAAGTTGTGACACAGGGTTATGAGATCAAGCCCTGAAGCTGGCTCCTTGTTCAGCACAGAGTCTGCTTGAGATGCTCTCTTTCTCCCTCTTCCTTCACCCCTCCCCCTGCTCGTGTATGCTTTCCCTTTATATGTAAATAAATAAAATATTTAAAAAAGAAAGAGGGAAAAGACTAGATTAGTGGTTCCCAAACTGTATTTTATTCAGTAATGAATTAAGAAAACACAACAAGAGCCAAATTGGATTGCCAAGATTTTACTGCTAGGTAAGTCTTCATATAAACAGCATGAAAAATGCACACTTTTGCCCCTTTCTTCCTCACTGCTGCCTACAGAGGTGGCAGCTATTTCCTACTTGGCATCATGGTTGCCCTTAGACCTCTAGTGAAGTTCAAGATCATTAAAAAGAGTGATCATCCAGTACCAATCAAATATGTCAAAATTAAGTGCAACTGAAGGAAACCCAGAGGCACTGACAATAGGATGCACAGAAGATTCAAGGTCCAGATCTTGATGCCCAACATTGGCTATGGGAGAAACAAGAAAACAAAGCCCACACTGCCCAGTGAATTCCGGGATTTCCTAGCCCACAATGTCAAGGAGCTTGAAGTGTGCCGATGTGCAACAAATCTCACTATACAGAGATTACTCACAATGTCTCCTCTAAGAACCACAAAACCATTGTGGAAAGAGCAGCCCAGCTGGCCATCAGAGTCAGCAATCCCAATGCCAATTTTTGCAGCAAAGAAAATGAATAGACGGCTTATGTGATGTTGTATGTGTGTTAAGAAAACCATAAAACTACCCCAAAAATGGATACTTTTTATGCCTATCATCATTTTACCAAATAGATGGAGAGCTAAGGCATTCCAGACTGAAGACACTATGAAGGCATAGAAATGGAAATAATAGGATGGCCTTGAACAAAATCAGTAAAATTGCTGGAGGAGTCACCAATAAAGAATTTGAAGAATTTGGTAGGTTTAGACAATGGAGAGTTTCATGTACTATGCACAATCTTTTGGACTTTATGCTACAGTGAGTCAGGAGCTCTATAGGATAAAAGAACTTTAAGCAGGAAAATTACATGGTTCCATTTGTATGTAAAAATTATCATGTGTGGCCTGTGTAGCAAATGGCTTGGAGAGAGTTGATATATGTACCAGGGAATCCACTTAGAAGGTTATTACAATAACCCACAAGCAAGATGGTGGATCAGGCATGGCACTGGGGATGAAGGGGAAGGAATGGGTCTTTGCTATTAACTCTTCTTGGAATGATTACTGTAAAACTTTAGTAAAGTCTTGCTTTTGGTTTTGGCTTGTATTATCTACCTAGGGGCTTTCGAATAAATTTCCATATTCTTTATCTTTTGGCCTCTTAGCTACCTTTTTTGATGACTATGTATTTTTTTAAATCACTAAACTATAGAGCCTTCGTTGTGAGGATAAAAAAAAATAAATGGATATGAAAGCATTTTGCAAAATATTACACAAATGGAAAGTATTTTTATTCCCAGTAAGTCAATTTAGTTTACAAAGAGGAAAAATCACTTCCCTACATGTAAGCTCCCATAAGCATACTCCCCAGGCAGAATGAATCACTCTTATAACCAGGACATTTTTTTTGTACTTCTATCATAACACCTCCATTAATTATAAATTGTTTATGCATTGGTTTTTCCTTGTAGCATATAAATCCTTTAGAGGCAGAGAGAGAGTCTTATGAATCTTTGTAACCTGGTTTGTGGTAGGCAGTAAGTGCTCAGTAAATGTTAATTGCATGCATGAATGAATGATTAGTTCCCAGGAAAGGATAAAGGCAGGTTGTAGGGAGCTGATGGGGACTTCAGAAGTAAATAAATAATAGGGTAAATGTGTTAAAGTGAGAAGATTCAGAGTGATTGGTGATCATATATTTTATTTTAGTCTAGAAGATATGCATAGATTTACTAAACTGCCAAAATACAGTATCAACTTGCTCTTAGTAAAGTTAAATATTTTGTAACTGATAATTAAGCATCCTTTTGCAGTATTGATTCTTTATTCCATTCATTTAGCCAGTTTCTTTCCAGTGGCTGATAAGTACAAGGCACTGTGGTGTGGTTTGTAGATAGTCATATTCCTGTCCTCATGAAGTTTACTATCCAGTGGAGGGGAGGGTAGAAGGCCTGCTCCAAACCAAACAGTGTCTTACAAATTTTACATATTTTATAGTAATTACCATTTAGTGAGTATTTCTTATATTCATAACAACCTTGTCATACCTGAGCATTATTATGCTCATTTTCCAAAAAGAACCCTAAGCTAAGGGAATTTTATTAATTAAGCTGGGATCACCAAGCTAGGAAAGGACTGGACCACACTGATTGATCACTAGGAAGAACATCAAGGGTTATTTTCTCCTTTCATAATCCATATTATCTGGCAGTCACTGAAGTTGATACTAATAGAATACCAACAAGGACAGATGTATAAAATGACAATGAGTTATAATGATTAAGTTACCACCCTCATGGAATTTTTGGTTTGGTGGAAGGGTTTAGAAAAATGAACATAATCAAAAGGTGGGATTTTAACCAAAGACTGACAGATCTTTGAGGGGAAAATGGTTCTCAGGAGCTGAGCAGCATTGCCCTGTGGTGTGAAAAGCATCCTCGGCTTGGGGGCTAAAGGCCACTATTTAAGACCTCACACCAATTCTGCTTGGGGGACTCTGAGCAAGACATTTACATTTCTGGGCTTTACTGTCTTCATTTGTTAAGCATGAGCAACAACAGGTGAGTTTTCTACCTTATTTTAAGAATTAATGGGTTGAGATAAGGGAAAGCAGTTTCTGAAGTGCAGTACAGATGAATGATAAAGAAAGCCAATTTCCTAGAAACATCCTTTTGGTGTAAGAGCCATCAAATAAGAGAAAGTGATTTATAAATTCTTATCCCTATACATAATCTGGTGCCTGTCACATAGTAAGTGCTTAATAAATACTTACTGAGCTTAGCTCCTGAATGGCTGCAAGAGAACAAAGGGGACCAAATCTTTCCTTTAGCTAGTAGGGAGGACATATTGCACCCAACTTCTTGTCACCTGGTGAACACATCAAGCAGCTGTCAATAAATACATTAGTTATAATCCAAAGTGCCATTTAAATGGGATATTTTTGTTTGTTCACTTGTTTTTTTTTGTTTTTTTTTTTGAAGATAATGTATATGACTCTGTGTGTCTAGAAGAAGATATTTGGGGGATTGTGATGAGCAGTCCTCATATCTATTTGGTTCTGTTAAGTATCTGTGTACTCCTCTCTACTGGTAAATACTCACAGTGCGCTGTACTATTAGGGTCTAGAATAATACCATATATTCTCTATGGATGTTTCTATTTCAACAGGTATTATAGACATAAGCTAGGGGATAAAGCTTAAGCCTGGTAATGCTATGCACTAGCCAGAGAGAGGATTTATTTGAGGAAGACAGGCTTACTTAGCAGCATCAAGCCACACACCCAAAGGCAGTTACCTATCTGCTTACCACGACTAGCTTTTAATTTGGATCATTGGCCAGACATGTACATGCCTTTGTACAGATATGAACAAATAAGGACCACCCACATGTCTACATCTTGTGTGTTTTTACAACGTTAATATTAGTAAAATCATCTAGAATTCTTTTTTTCCTAGCATTCACATTTTATTTAATGTGATTTGGAACTTTTTTATAATAAAATATTAATAAAGATGAATATTCAGAACTTCAACTTCCATTAAGGTAGACGACTTTTCTCTGTTCCTCTCACTGAGTACAACTAATAACTCTTGATGTTATACATAAAGCAAACATAGAATGTCTGTTAGGTGAGAGGAGAGGGCAAACTGTCTAGGGACCTCTGAATCCAAGGGACAATGAGGTAGTGAGTTCCTTGTATTTTCGTTTTGCCTTACATATCCCAAAATTGGAATTGCAGAAGTTAGAACACTGGAAAGCTAACAGGTACATGAGGGGACAAAGTCCCAACAGAAGCCTGCTCTCTGTAAATGAAAGGACCAAGAGATGGGTAGTCTCACATCACAGATAAGTTTTACAAAATAGCTGCTCTACTCTAGCCAAACATCACAAGAAAGAGATTGTGACCCCACCCCCTACCCATGTTAGTAAAGACCAGGAGTTCCACCCTACCTTGGATATAACAAGGTACCCCTCCACTCACTAGATGACATTGGAGGAGGACTTTGATTCCCACTGAATAATCATGAACCACCACCCCCATCCCCCACTCCATCCACAGTGTCTTGGGAGACCATGTATGAAACCTAGACTTGAACCTACACCCTGCAATAATAAGGTTCACTTCCCTCTCCTCACTGCAGTTAAGATGTCACTCCAATTCTCCTAGTTCTAGGATCATGGAAAAAATACTTTACTGGGTTGATTCCAGAGGAGCTAGTGGATAGTCAAGATTTTACCAATATCTAGTGCTAATGAGGCCTTACTATCCCTGTGATCACACTGTAGGGTATGTGGGGAGCATTTATGAGACACTCTTATTCCTCCTCTCTGGTGGGTATTGGAAGAGGCCTACAAGGAAGTTGGATATCCCATTTCTTCCCATTAGTGTCATGGACCCACCTGCTCTGTCCTCTTCAGGTGTCAACAGAAGCCAAGTCTATCTCAACCTAGCAGTACTGAGGCAACACCCTCCTCTTCCTGTACCAATAATACTATGGAAAGCTCACTAAAACAGAAAGCTGAAATAAAATCTGTAGTTTCTTAACAGAATACTAAGAATGTCCAGGTTCCATCTGAAAATATAGTACCAAGAACCAGGAAAACATCAACATAAAAGAACAAAGACTATGAGTGCTAACACCGAGATAACAGAGGTGTTAGAATATGGGAAGTCTTCTGATATTATTTCTTTCAGCTTTCTTTTCTTTTCTCTCTTCCATATTCTAGTGATACAAATGCTAGAACATTTATTATAGTCACACAGGTTCCTGAGTGTCTGTCTCTTTTTTTTCAGTTTATTCTCTTTGTTGTTCAGTTTGTTATATTTTTATTCTTTCTTCCAGTTTGTAAATTCTTTTTTGTCCCTTCTGTTCAGCTGATGAAATTTTAAAGCAGCCATCATAAAAAATGCTTCAGTGAGCAATTATAAATACATTTGAAACAAATAAAAAAATAGAAGTCTCAGCAGAGAAATAGAGGCTATAAAGAAATCTAAGTTTTAGAACTTCAAAATACAATAACCAAAATAAAAAGCTCAGGTGGATGCATTCAACAGCTGAATGGAAGGATCAGAGGAAAGAATCAGCAAATCCAAAGAAAATAGAAATTACTCAATCCTAATGACAAAGAGGATAGACCAAAGTAAATCAGTGATCAGAGACTCAGGAACCTGTATAATAATAATGAGAGACCTATTTTCTGTATCACCAGAGTACTGCAAAGGGAGGAGAAAGAGGTTGAGACCAGAAAGTATTTGAAGAAATAGTGGTTTCCCAAGTTTGGCAAAAGACATAAATCCTATAGATTCAAGAAGCTGAGTAAATTCCAAACAGAATGAACAACAAACAAAACAAAAATCCACACCAAGACACACTATGGTCATACATCTAAAAGTTGAAGAAAAACTCCAAAAGCAGTGAGAGAAACAACACCTTAACTATGCAAGAAACGCCATTCAAAGGACAGCACATTCCTCATTTGAAATCACAGAGGCTGGAAGAAAATGGCACAACATTTTTTAACAACTGAAAGAAAAGAACTATTAATCTAGAATTCTAGATCTATAAGAATATCCTTCAGGAATAAAAGGGAGATCAGATATTCTAAGATAAAGGAAAACAAAAGGAATTAGTCACTAGAAGAACTACTCTAAAAGAAAGAGTAAAGGAAGTTCTTTAAACAAAAAGAAAGTCTTGGAACATCAGGGTAAGAAGAAGGATCGTGATAAGCACATAAAAGGGTGCCTTTTGAGTTTCTAAATTTGAGTTTCTAAATTATGTTTGATGGCTGTAACAAAAATAGTAATACTGTCTGATATGGTGCTAAAAGTATGTAGAGGAAATATTTAAGACAATTGTATTTTGAGTGTAGAAGGGTAAAGAGAAATAAAGGAAGTAAAATTTCTATACTTCATTCTAACTGGTAAAATGTGGACACCAGTAAATTGTGATAAATTTTGTATCTATCACATAGAGCAGCCACTAAAAACCTGTGCAAAAAGAGATACTCAAAAGATACCATAGATAAATCAAAACTGAGTTCTGAAAGTGTTTCAGTAGCCCATAGGAAGGCAAGAAATGGAAACAAATGAAAAACAGAACAAACAGAAGATGGAATTAAATGGCAAACCTAAGTCCTGACATATCAATAATTACTTTATAGGAAGCAAAACTCATAGAACTGAACAGCGAAATCAACAAATTCACAATCATAGTTGGAAATTTTAATATTCCTGTCTCAACACCTGGTAGAATGACTAGACCAAAAATTATCAACCACATAGAAGAACTTCATACCATCAACCAACAAGATCGAATATACATTTACAAACCACTCCACCCAAGAACAGAATACACATTCTTTTCAATCACCCCATGAGATGTATCATATCCTGGGCCATAAAACAAACCACAGCAAATTTATGAGAATGAGAATTATTTAGAGTATGTTCTCTGACCACATAGAATCAATCTAGAAGTCATTAACAGAAGAATAACAGGAAAATCTCCAAATGCTTAACAACTAGACAACACACTTAAATAACTCATGAGTCAAAGTAGAATTCTTGAGGGAAATTAAAAAAAAAAAAGAAAAAAAAAAAAAAACAAAGAAACGAAACCCTGATGGGGCACTTGGCTCAGTTAAGCATCCAACTCTCAATTTCTTTGGGCTCAGGTCATGATCTTAGGGTTGTGGGATCGAGCCTCACATTGGAATCCACACTCAGAGGGGAGTCTATTTGAGATTCTTTCTCTCTGACCCTGCCCCCACTCTCTCTCTTTCTCAATAAATATTTAAAAAAATACATTGAACTGAAAGAAAATGGAAGGAAAACATATCAAAATTTTTGGAGTTCAGCTAAAATAGTGCTGAGAGGAAAATTTATAGCACTAACTGCTTCCATTAGAACATAGGACAAATTTCAAATTATTAATCTAGTTTCCCACATCAAGAAAATAAAGGATGAGAAAAACAAACCCAGAGTAGACAGAGGGAAGGAAATAATAATGATGAAAGCAGGAATTAATAAAATTAAAAGCAGAAAAATAGAGAAAATCAATGAACAAAAAACTGGTTCTTATAAAAGATCAATATAATTGTCAAGCCCCTAGCAAGCTTGACAAAAATAGAGAGGAGATTCAGATTACCCATACAAAGAATGAATCAGAGGAGATCATGATGATCCGACAGACATTTAAAAGACAGTAAGTGATTGACTCCACACTGAAGATTTTGCCAACTTAGATGAAATGTACCAATTGCTCAAAAAGCACAAATCATCACAACTAATCCAATAACAGAGATAATTGGAAGAGCCTAACAACACTTTAGGACATTTTATTGGTATTTAAAAAATTGTCAAAAAAATATCTCCAGGCCCAGATAGTTTCACTGGATTATTCTATCAAACATTTGAAGAATAATTAAAATCCATTCTAGAGATGCTTGGGTGGCACAGCCAGTTGAGCTTCCAACTCTTGATTAAAGCTGGGGTCTTGGGAGCACATGGGGCTCCACACTAGGTTCAGAGTTTGCTTGGGATTCTCTCTCTCTCTTCTTCCCTGCCTATTTGTGCTCTCTCTTTCTTTCTCTAAAATAAATAAGTAAATATTTAAAAATATATCTGTTCTACACAACCTCTTCCAGAAGAAAAATTAGAAGGTAATGCTTCCTTATTTTATGAAGCTAATATTGACTCTGAAATGAAAACCCAAAAAAGTAGAGAAAAAGAAAACTATGGATGAATATCCCTCATAAACATAAACATAAAAATCTTTAACAACATATATAACCAAATATATTTAACAAAATGACAAAATAAAACGTTAAAAATATTTAACAAAATATTTAATGTGTATTAAAAATAAATAGAATTAGGCAATATATATGAAGAATTATGCCTCCTGATCAAATGATTTTTATCCAAGAATGCAAGAATTGTTCCATATTGAAAAATCAATCAGTGTAACTCAGTATGATAGCAGGTAAGTAAGAAAAATTATATGATCTTGTAAACCAATGCAGAAAAAGCATTTGACAAAACTCAATACCTGTTCATGATTGAAATTTTTTTTCAGAAAAATAGGTATATCAGAGAACTTTCTCAACTTGATAAAAAGAACCTAAAAAATATCTACAGTTACCATTATATTTAGTGGTGAATGACTGAATGATTTCCCTTTAAAATTGGGAACAACACATGGATGTTAGCTCTTGTCACGTTTAATCAATATAATATTAAAGTTCTAACTGGTGCAAATAAGACAAGAAAAGAAATAAAAGGCACGCAGATCAGGAAGGAAGAAATATGTCATTTGCAGATGATATGATTGCCTGTATAGAAAATTTTAATGCATCTACAAAAAACAAACAATAAAATCCCAAACCTCTTAAAAACCTCTCTTAGAACTTAAAAGTAAGTTTAGAAAGATGATAGGATACAAGATAACCATACAGCAACTAATTGTTTTTCTATTTTTTTATTGATGTATAATTGACATATAACATTGTATTAGTTTCAGGAGTACAACATAATGATCATTGCCATGAGGCTTACTATTCATCCTTCTACAAAGTAATAATTTTTTTTCTTGTGTTGGGAACTTTCAAGATCTATAAATTCCAAATATGCCATACAATATTATTGATTATAGTCATCATGCTGTACATTACATCCCCATGACTTACTTATTTTCTAACTGGAAGTTTGTACCTCTTGTTCCCCTTCATCTGTTTTGCCCACCCCCACTGGCAACCACAAATCTGTCCTCCATCTATGAGTTTTGTTTATCTATTTGTCTTGATTTTTAGATTCCACAGATGAGTGAAATCATACAGTATTTGCCTTTCTCTGTCAGACCTATTTCATTTAGCATAATATCCTCAAGTTCTAGCATGATGCCACAAATGGCAAGATCTCATTATTTTTTATGGCTGAGTAGTATTCCATCATGTATGTGTGTGTGGGTGTATACCATATCTTCTTTATCCATTTATCTCTCAGTGGACACTTTGGTTGTTTCCATATCTTGGCTATTGCAAATAATGCCGCAATGATTATAGGGGTACACATATCTTTTTAGTAGTATTTTTACTTTCTTTGGATTACCCAGAAGTGGAATAGCTGGATCATGTGGTATTTCTATTTTTAATTTTTGTAGAACCTTTGTACTGTTTCCCACAGTAGGTGCACCAATTTAAATTCCCACCAACAGTTTGTAGGACTCTCTCTCTTCTACATCCTCACCAACACTTGTCATTTCTTGTCCTTTTGGTACTAGCCATTCTGACAAGCGTGAGGTGTTATCTCATTGTGGTTTTTATTTGCATTTTCCTGACTGTAAGTGATGTTGAACATCATGTTTTCTTCGGAAAAATGGCTATTCAGATCCTCTGCCAATTTTTAATTGGATTATTTTTATTTAATTGTATGATTTTTGTGGTTCCGTGTAAATTTTCAAGTTGTTCTATGAAGAATGCCATTGGAATTTTGATTAGGATTGCATTGATTCTGTAAATTGCTTTGGGTAATGTGGACATTTTTTTTTTTTTTTTTAATGATAGTCACACAAAGAGAGAGAGAGAGAGAGAGAGGCAGAGACACCGGCAGAGGGAGAAGCAGGCTCCATGCACCGGGAGCCTGATGTGGGATTCGATCCCGGGTCTCCAGGATCGCGCCCTGGGCCAAAGGCAGGCGCCAAACCGCTGCGCCACCCAGGGATCCCGGGTAATGTGGACATTTGAATGATACTGAATATTCTAAACCATGAGCACACAGGAACAATGCAGAGGATTAGGGGAGGAGTGGGATGGCATGTTTCCCAGGGTCAGGGGTCAGGCTCCAGTGGGAGGAGCAGGGAAAGGCAAGATGCTCAATTGGGCTAGTCAGTAGGGAGAGTGTGAAGATGTTGCCCACCCACACTGATGCCTTCAAGGTAGAGGGGGAACACCCAGAATGGTGCCTGCCAGCGCCTCCATTCCCAGAGACAGTCCCAAGAAGCTTCTGTTCCCAACAGCTGCCTTAAGGTTAGCAAATGAATCTCCTTCAGGTGTGGTCTAGGTGTTTTTCGAATGCTGCTTTTGTGCAGGTCCCCGAGTGATGAGTCTGCACCTGAACCCTCTAAGCATGGAATCTCCATTCCCTATAGTCTTATGTTTCTCCTGCATGCAGGCCCTGATGGTCTTTGAAGCCAGATGTTTTAGGGGGTCTTCTCTCTGGTACAGATCCCAAGAGTTGGGTGCCTGGTATATGGGATCTCTTGAGACTTTTCCTGGCTGTGGGTTGCCAGCTGTGGGGTTGGGTTTTTGATGACATTGTCTCTGCCTCTCCTGCCCCTTTCAACATGGCCATTGTATCCTTTGCTATGGAGGATCAGTTCAGCTAGTTTTCCTACTTATCTGAGGCAGGAATAATATCTAGACTATATAAAGAATTCTCAAAATTCAACAGCAAAGAAACAACCCGGTTATAAAGTAGGCAAAAGTCATGAATAGACATTTCACCAAAGAGGATAACATAAACAGATGGAAAATAAGCACATAGAAGTTGTACAACATCATTAGCATTAGGTAAATGCAAATTAAAACCACGGTAAGATCTTGCTACACAGGTATCAGAATAGCTCACATCAAAAATAGTGAGGATACCAACTGCTGGTAATTGTATAGCCACTCTTGAGAACACTTTGGCAAGTTCTGTATAACCTAAACATGTAATAACCATGTGATCCACTCTGGGGCATTTATCTCAGGGAAATGAAAACTTACGTTCACATGAAAAGCCTGCATATGAATGTTCAAAGAACCTTTATTTATAATAGGCAAAACTGGAATAACAACTCAGATATCCCTTACTAGGTGAGTAGAAGAAAATAGGTGTATACCCTGTGGTACATCCATATGCTTATTTAGCATCTACTTGATGTCAAGATTCACCTAGGGGCTTATGTGCACCTGTGAACTTGGGAAGTTAATATTTTTATAATAATTTTGTAGATTAGAAGCTTGAGGTTTAGGTAGATTAAATGTCTTACTCAAGGTTATTCAGAGCAAATTCTGGGATTGGCAACCTGGGTTTTTTGATATTCCAAAATCCATTTTCTTTCCACTGCAGAAGGCTATTGTGGAAATTAGACAAGGGGCTATGTGTGTTTGTTTTTAATTGTAATCCGGAAGGATGTAACTAATGGTGTGTTATCCTGTTTAAAGACTGGTTCAGCCAGCAGACCTTTAGTACAAGGTGATTGCCAAAGAACAGATTTTCCTTCTCTGTTGTGCACATCAATTGCTTTTACCTAGGCATCTGCAAAGTCATGTCCTAACTTATGAGTCTTACTTCTCTAAGAAGGAGGGGGGTGCTCAAAACAAACTCTCCTGTATTGACTCATTTTATCATATAAAAGAATTAATTCTTGTCCTTCGTTGTTAGTTTGCAACTTGTGGATCCTAACACACTCAGTTGCTCACAGAACTGCCTGACATGACTTTGTTTTGCAATGTGGATCCCTGCCCTTCAGAGTCAACTAAAACATAACACTTGATGTCCACAATTATTCAGCAGGTGTGGCTGAAAAAGGTGATGCATCATCACATTTCTGAGCCAGAAAGGATCAGCATTCAATTAGAATAATCATCCCATTTCATAGAGAGGTAATGACTTGTCCAAGTCACACATATGTGTTTAAAGTGGAAACATGAGTCTTCTTGCTTGGGAGGCTCAGATCTGAGTGTTACCAACATTGCTTTCTATACCCCATACTGTGAGCTCTAGTTGCAATTGGTCCCAGTTTTTTTTTTTTTAAGATTTTATTTATTCATTTAAGAAAGAGAGAAGACAAGCTGGGGGGAGGGAGAAGCAGGCTCCCCACTGGGCAGGGAGCATGACGTAGGGCTCCATTCCAGGACCCAGGGATCATGACTTGAGCCAAAGGCAGATGCTTAACTGACTGAGCCACCCAGGTGCCCTGGTCCCAGGTTTTAGGCATGTAGTTCATGTTAAATTGACTATCAACAAAATATCTATTTATTTTAGAACGAAAAAGCAAAACTCCAAGGTTCTTAAACTGAGAAGGAATGGCAGGTACAAAAAAGAATGGGAGTACCTAAAATCTTATGATTAGATGATTCTAGAAATTGCAAACATTGTATGACTGAAAAAATCCAAGAATTGGAATTACTAGTTCTAGGTTAGATGACTTGCTGTCTGACCTAAGTGGTTCTGTGTCTTCAGCTGTGCCTCTTAATTTTGATTCCTCCAACAAAGTCTTATTTGGTGCCTGCTTTATCCTTTGCATTTTGCTTGGCTCTGGAGATTCAGTGCTGACCAAAATAATAATAATGCCTGCCCGTACCTAAGTCACAGCGTTGGTGAATGAGAGAAATGAGATAGTAAATGTGAAAGCTCTTTGTAAAGTGTACAATTCCATAAAAATTAGTCATAACCTGATACCATTTCCAATTGCAAGTATATGTGGTATCACAAATGGGGCTTTGAAGATAATGAAAACTCCCTGAGCATAAATTGAAAATACATTTATATTGTGAGATTGTGAAGTCTAGAAATCGAAAATGGACAGAATGCTTAATAATAAACAATTGCAATGTGCCAATCACTTGCTTATCATCTGTGTTCCCCACTCAAATATAAATGTAGAAACTTTTCCCTCCTTTACTACTATTATTTCAGCTCTTAAAACAGTACAGGTATGCTGTATGCACAGAATATTTGTTGAATAATAATTTGATGAACCTCTTTTTGTGTATGAATGTTCTTTTTTTAGGGTAAATGACAAGAAGTAGAACTGGTGGGCATAATGTTATATGCATTTGGTCTTTTTAAAAAAATATTTACTTATTTGAAAGAGAGAGAGAGAATGTGCATGCACACATGAATGGGGGAGGGGCAGAATTAGAGGGAGAAGTAGACTCCCTGCTGAGCAGGGAGCCCAATGTGAGACTCTCTCCCAGGATCCTGGAATCACAACCTGAGCTGAAGGCAGACACTTAGCTGACTGAGCCACTCAGGTGTCCTAATATATGCGTTTAGTCTTGACAGATACTGCTAAATATCCCTTCTAATCGACTATTAATTCATCTTTTAATTGCCTAGTTCATTTTAAAAGACATTTTAAGGGGCACCTGGGTGGCTTAGTGGTTGAGCGTCTGCCTTTGGCTCAGGTCGTGATCCCTGGGTCCAGGAATCAAGTCCCACATCCGGATCTTCACAGGGCACCTGCTTCTCCCTCTGCCTATGTCTCTGCCTCTCTCTCTGTGTCTCATTAATAAATAAATAAAATCTTAAAAATATTAAAAAATATATTTTAAGCCTGTATATTTTGGTAGAATTTATATCTGGCTAGTATACATATATTTTTCTTCTGGAAATAGCATTATTTTCTTTTAGGAATTACACCTTCTCTTATCCTTTTTGTGGGAGTTATCAAGTTGAACATACTCATCTTGTGCTGCAGTACATTGCATTCTGGAATCCCATCTCTCAGGTCATTAATTATTGGTCCTAATGTGGCCATTGTTTCTAATCAAGGCCAGTTAGTCCCTACCTTAGGATTTTTGGACCTGGGGAACTTGAAACTTGAATTAGTCATTTTCTGTCGGTTGAAGCTGTAAGACATAAAATTCAGACTTTGCTAGTTGCCATGTTTTCCACCAAATGGAGAAAGCCATTTGACACTAAGAAAGAGAAATCTGAAGCCAACATGCAGATAGGAACAGAAGGGATGAGTTCAAATGCAATCTGAGTGCCTGGTTCCTAGGGTTTAAGTAATCACTAAGATTTGGGAAATACCCCAATTTATTTTTAATGGTTAAAATAATAATTTCCTTTTTTGTTTGTTTGTTCAAATTAGTTCACAGTGGCTTTCCCCCATGTTTAGAGCCAAGAGTCATAATAGTGAAGCTTGCTGCACAGTATCTTGACTCATGGTATCTCATATGTAGCAATATATAAAAGTACCCATTTTCCCACTTATTTGTCTATAAAATATCTTATCAATATTTAACATTTCTTGTGAATATGGTAAGTGAAAACAATGATATCACCTTATTATTTAAGTCTATGTTCCTTAAGAACTAGCTAAGTTGAGAATGTTATTATGAAGAAATTCACTAAATATGATGGCTATTGATCTTTGTTAGTTATGTACGTTGCAATTATTTTTTCCTAGTCTGTTATGTGCTTTTTAAGAATTTTGTTCATGCAAATGTCACCATAGAAAGGTTAATAATATGCATATATTCAAATATATTATACTTTTCCTTTATGATTTCTGAATTTTTTTGTCTTGTTTAGAAAGACTTGTCCTACCTCCAGATTATTTTTAAAAATCAAAATTCCCTTTTTACAGATCTATACATTTATTTCTACATTTAATTTTACTCTAATCCAATCACTATACCTTGCCCTTTGCATATATAACACTTACTTTGCAAGATATCTGTTGCTATCTCTACTTTTCAGATTATGATAGGGAAAATGAGGTTCAGAAAGTTGTCCAGGTTATCCACAGCAAATGCTGAGATTCTGACACCAAGGGCATGCTCTTTCAACCTTGCAATGCCATCTCTGCAAAATATAGCCTTGAAAACAGGTCATTTATAGTTGATGGCATTTACCTTATTTATCTTTCCAGTCATTCTCAAAGTGATCTGAGTGGCTAATATAACAAATTAATATAACAAAACAGACACTTATTGTGTAAGGGAACTGATGTTAGCACAAGCTGTGATATAAATGAATTCTATGCTATGTCCTTGATTAAAGATGGATGGATGGATGAATGATAGCATCACTCAGAGGCTGGGGTGGCAAGGATCACACTGACCCCATCTGTACTGGAAGAGCCAAGGTTAAGCAAGAAGCCACGATTTGGAGTAAGATGAGGAAAAAGCTGGCTGTCAGGTGGTGTGCAGCAGCCTGTCAAGGCAGAGCTGGCTGTCTGGAGGTCTCAGCTAATCACTGCCGTTCCCATAATTGTTACATGTGGTTCACTTCTCTGAATCCCCAAAGCACCTCCAAAGACCCTCATAGCTCTTTTGTCCTTGTCTGTTTTTGCCCAATAGATTAGGTGCTCCTAAGTTTGGCACTGAGTCTTTGTGTCCTGTGCCCTAGTGCCCTTGCAGTAAAAGGTATAGAAAAGAGCTGTGGTCAGCCCACAGGTTGAGGGCCAGCTGGGGACACTGAACTTTGGAATGTGGTCTGTGAGCTCATTTCAAGAGGGAAAAATCAGAAAATTACCATATTATTGATGCTTTTCAAAGAAGTCTCAATATTATAATTTTGGTGGTGAAAAAGCAATGCCAATGTTCTTAATGAAAATCTTCTATTCAAAAAAAAACTTCTATTCAATAAAGTGGGTAGGTAATTAAAGTTCTAAGAATAGTTATTTTATTTTTTTGTAGAAACTAATATGGTTATTTTCCTTTTGAGTAAGAGAAACATTGCCTCTAAATAATATGTACATACACATACACCTCATGCACACCTACCCATATGCACACATCCATCCATCCATACATATTGTGCCTGAACTTGCCTTCACACAAAAGGAAGTTGCTCACCACTGGAGCCCATGCTCAGCAAATGCCTAGTCCAGCAAGGGCTCAATGCATTAGATTCCAGGCACATTCAACCAGTAATATACCAACTTTTACCAACTTTCCCTATTGATGGATCCCACCATAGGGCCAACACTAGCCTCAGCAGCTTCCTCCCTGCTGGTCCGTCATGAGCAGTGAAGGGTACAATAGTGCCTGCCAGGACAATGTCAACATCCCAGCACTGTTCTTTAAATGATGGCCTGACCAAAAATTGCTCAGCAAACATTGCATCATATGTGCATTTTGCTCATAGAAATGCAGTCACAGGGGCTGTGGCAGCTCTGGAGGTCCCTTCAAGAGAAGGGACCTTCAAGAGAAGGTCTCAGATCTCCCTTCAAGAGAACCTGCTGTAGGGGGCTCAGCTGATAGCAGCTGTTGGACTTTCCCTATCTGGTGATGCCAAGGCCATGCTTCCCTTAGATTTCTCCCAGCCATCATCTGAGCATGGCAGGGGCACTAGAGCCAGGCCTTTCCTGCCTGACAGGGGATTCCTTCAACAGGCAGTGTTTGCTTGTGGACTCCCCTCTGGCCTGGCTGAGACTTTTTGAGAATCAGAAGGTGGTCTGGGGCTCTTCCCAGTCAATCCTCCTTCCTTCCCTCTCTCCTTTCATGGGTGTCTGATCTGTGTCACCGTCTGAAGCTTCTCTCTGTACACCTCTGCTCCCTTCTCCTTTATCCTATAGATATTTCTCCCAATAAACCTCTTTGTCCATTCTTGGTGGCTATCTCTCAGAGAGTCTGGATTGATACAGTAGTTCATACCCTCCTCCCCCCCCCAAAAAAAAAAAAAGAAAAGAAAAGAAAAAAACAAGGAATTTTTTTCAATAAATATATTTTTTACAGATTTTATTTATTTATTCATGAGAGACACACAGAGAGAGGCAGAGACACAGGCAGAGGGAGAAGCAGGCTCCCTGTGGGGAGCCCAATGTGGGACTTCATCCCTGGATTCTGGGATCACGCCCTGAGCCAAAGGCAGATACTCAACCACTGAGCCACCCTGGCGTCCCTCAATAAATATTTTGTAGCATTTATGTCATGCCAGGCATAGTTCTAAGCATTTTACACCTACTTAATCATTTAGTTCTCACATCAGCCCTGTGGTGAATTATTATTTCCATTCTGCAGATCAGAACACTGAGGTAAACTTGTCCAATGCCACAGAACTATTGTAGTGGGGCTGGAATTTACTTCCACTGCACCATGTTATCTCTTATGTTAGAAGTCCTTTGCTGTGCTGAGATTGCAGTATTTAAAGATAAGTATTTTTTTAAGTTTTTATTTAAATTCCAGTTAGTTAACATACAGTGTGATATTAGTTTCTGGTGTACAATATAGTGATTCAGCATTTCCATGTAACACCCGGTGCTCATCACAAGTGCACTACTTAATCCTCATCATCAATTTAATCCATCACCCCACCCACCTCTCCTCTGGTAACTATCAGTTTGTTCTCTAGAGTTAAAAGTCTGTTTCTTGGCCTTCTCTCTTTCTCTCTCTCTCTCTCTTTTCTTAATATATCCTCAAAATTTTGGTCCATTTCCTTGTAGGATACCAAGCTAAAGAAATAAGACTTTTCTCCCAATACTAGAAGGAAACTGGCTTCACTAAATTTGCTAGGAAAGAGTCTTCAGTGTGGCAATTTCCTATGGGGTTTTCAAGATGATTTTCAAGAATTGTGGCTAATTTTTTCTTACATTAGAACATACCCCTACCCCTCTCTCTTACCCTGCAACTTCACTGAAAAACCTTGCCTGGATGAAGCAAATCTGTGAATTGTCATTCTAAATAGCTAATTTCTCTAGACTACAGGGGGTTAATTAGCAAGAAAATGTTCTTCTCTGGAAAATGTACTAGGTAATGTACATGCTTCTAATAATTCAAACTTCTGGACCACCTGTCAAGTTTCTGCCCGTTTGAGAAAGAATAAACCTGAACTGGACATGTTGAATAAATTGCCCAAAGTCAGAGCTAGTTCAGTAGCTGAGTCATATGGAAATCAACCCTTATCAATTAGCTTATGGTTTTTCTTTTTTTTTTTTTTTAATTTTTTTTTTAATTTTTATTTATTTATGATAGTCACAGAGAGAGAAAGAGAGAGAGGCAGAGACATAGGCAGAGGGAGAAGCAGGCTCCATGCACCGGAAGCCCGATGTGGGATTCGATCCCAGGTCTCCAGGTTCGCGCCCTGGGCCAAAGGCAGGCGCCAAACCGCTGCGCCACCCAGGGATCCCCCGCTTATGGTTTTTCTTTACTTGTATTTGGTTCTGTCCTTTTAAACTTTACCAGCTGACTAGTGTCTATCTTTCTGAGCCCAAAATGTAAATAAAAAACAGCCTGGCTTTGATGGATTGTCTTCACTATGGCAGTCATACCCAGTTTAACTTTTTCATGATGTCATAGGGACATCTTTATGAATCATAATTACTTTAATGATGACATTTGTGAAGTTATTTATGATTTTATATGAGCACATCTGTTATTAAGTTTTTTTTTTTTTTATTCAGAAAATGTTTGTGGCATACCCTCTGCTAGTAGGCAGAATTCTAAAAATGGGTGCCAAGATCTCCTGCTCCCTGTGTCCATGTTTTAAATAATCCCCAGGACTGTAAACATGATAGATTTTGCTCCTGTAATTGGGCTATATTACTTGGCAAGTTGACCTTAAGATCTGGAGATTATCCAGGTAGGTCTCATCGAATCACCATGACTCCTTTGAAAACAGAGTTTTCTAGCTGGTTATAGAAGAGGCAGGGGATCCCTGGGTGGCGCAGCAGTTTAGCGCCTGCCTTTGGCCCAGGGCGCGATCCTGGAGACCCGGGATCGAATCCCACATCGGGCTCCCGGTGCATGGAGCCTGCTTCTCCCTCTGCCTGTGTCTCTGCCCCTCTCTCTCTCTCACTGTGTGCCTATCATTAATAAGTAAAATAAAATAAAAAAATTTAAATTAAAAAAAAAAAGAAGAGGCAGTCAGGTATTCAAAGCATGGGAAGGATTGAACAGTTGCTGGCTTAAAGATGGAGGAGGCCACATGATAAGGAATGTGGACAGCCTCTAGGTGCTAAGAGTGGCCCCTGGCTGACAGACAACAGGGGATGGAAGACCTCAGTTTATAGCCTCATGGAGCTGGATTTTGCTAACAGCCTGAATGAACTTGGAAACAGATTCTTCTCTAGAGTTCCCAGAAAATAACTCAGCCTGGTTGACACCTTGGTTTCAACTTTTAATGCCCTGACCATGTTGTAGAACCTAGACACTGAGCCTGGACTCCTGACCTGCAGGACTGGGAAGTGACAACTGGAGTTGGTTTAAGGTACTAAAATGATGGTAATTTTTTATGCAGCATTAGTAAACTAATATGCCCTCTATGTGCTGGGCACAGTTCTTGGTGCTGGGGGTATAACATGGCCTCTGCACTCAAAGAATTTATGTTCTGGGAGGAGGATGAGGGATGAAGGAGATGCAATGAAGAAAAACCAATACAGAGGCATACAGTGAAAGATCAGATTGTGGTTAGTACTATGGAGAGAATTATAAAAGGGCAATATGATTGAGAATGTCTTGGTTCCCTCAGATTACTTGGTCAAGAGTAGTCTCTCTGAGGCTGCTATATCTGGAAAGGCTTACATGACAAGAAGATTCTGGGGAAAAAAGTTATCCAGGCATAGGAGGGACCATGGCAAGGGGCTTCATGTGGAAAGAACATGTAACTGACAGAGGGAAAGAAAGGAAGCTTGACTGGGACTTGGATGGTCAGAGTGCCAGCAGAGGAGGTAGGAGTGATGGTTAGGGGCCAGAATAAGACAGGACTGTGTGTGTCTTGGGAAGGAATTTGGATTTGATTCTAAATGGGTTGGGAAGCCATTGGAGGATTTTAAACAAGTTATGATATGATTTACATTTTTAAGATTTTGTATAGCATGGAGGCAAGTAGAAACATTCCAATTAAAATCAGGAATAGAGCAGGACTTTCTTTTTTTGTTTGTTTTCATGAAATTGAAATATTTTGCCAGCTGTTTATGCATAAAATATATTTAAATTTTTAATGTATTCTTGGGCTCAGGGATATTTCCCTTTTAACTTAGGGTTCTTTATCTTCCTTTCTATGTGTTTATGTTCTTTTTAGTGAGAACATTAGAAGAAATTTACAGAGAACAATATCCAAATGTCCAACTAAGAATTGACATTTTAATGTACTGACATGTTCATTCAAGTTCTTACGTTTTTTTAATAAAATAAGGAAACTGTGTAAGAGTAAAGTTCATTCTGTCCTTCATTCCTATCTTATTTTCTTCCTAAGAAGGTATATGCATTATAGATTTTGTGTGTATCCTTCTAGGCCTTTGTTCAGTTTTAATTTTTTTTTTTTTACATCCACAAGCAAGTTTTTATTGTTTGGTGGATTTTTAAAATTAAAGATTCTATCTTTATTATATGCATTGTTCATTTATATGTAATATATTTTTATAAAAGTTATAATAACTGTAAAAAAAAAAGATTGCAGAGGGCAATTGGTAATGGGTAACTATTTCAGAATCGATTGTAGACATTCAGATGAGCAAAGATGGTGGCTTAGACCAGGGCAGTTGTAGTGGAAGGAGAAATAAATGGACAGACTTGAGGTCTATTTCAGAGATAATGTTGCTAGGTCTTGCTGATGGATTGAATAGGACACAAGACAGAAAGAGTAGACTCAAGATATCTCCTGGATATTTTTAGCATTAGCAATTGAGTGGAGCAATTTAGTCCTCTCTGACTAAAATAGGGAGGACTAGGGTTGGATGATGGAGAATCAAGAGGTCTCTGTTGGCCATATAAAGTTTGAGATATCAATTAGACATCAAAGTGGAAATGTCAAATCTGCAGTTGGGTTTATAAGTCTGGAGTTCAGAAGGGAAGTTAGGACTGGAAATACAAATGTAGAGATGACCAGCAAAATGAATCATGCTTAAAGCTTTGAGATTACCTAGGGAGAGACTGCAGATAGAGAAGAGAAAAAGAATGAGAACTGGACTCTAGGGTACTCCAACATTTAGAGATCAGAGAGTAGAACCAGCATGGGAGGCTGAGTAGGACTGGCCAACAAATGAGAAGGAAACAGGACAGTCTGGGGTCCTGGAAGCCGAGTAGAGAAAGGACAGGTCAAGGTGTGAAATCATGTCAGTGACTCCATCCAGCTCTGTTACTTTTGATCTCTACCACAAGCCTGTGCAGTAAGCGGTGATAGAATCACTATTTTCATTTTAGAGATAAAGAACAGCTTTGAGAGATTAAATGACTGGTCTCAAGAGACCTGGCTCATCAGGGGTCCTTCAGAGTATATGGTTCCTGACCCCGGCCCTACAAGGAAACTCTGCAGCTACCCTTTTTTTTTTTTCTTTACTATTGGGTTGTATTATAGTAATGTCCTGAGGCCTGTGATACATTTAACCCTCTGTGCTTCTTTAAAAAAAAAAAAAAAAAGAAAGAAAAAAAGAATGCTGGCTTTTTATAGGTTCATGACCAATTTTTGTGGTTTTCCTGGCTCCCTCATTTGCTGTAAAGATGCCAACTAGCACTTCTCCCTGCCCTAATTGCCCCTGCCTTGAGTCACCCTGGCTTGCCTTCTCTTATTTTAAATTTGTAGAGCACTTAATGATTTACACCTGAATATCAAATGTGTGGCTGATAACCAAATGATCCATAGACGATGCTAAGTATATATTAGAACTCTTTAATTTTTATATCATGTGTGGCCCTGTTTGATAATT
Organism: Canis lupus dingo; assembly: GCF_003254725.2. Taxonomy (NCBI): domain Eukaryota; kingdom Metazoa; phylum Chordata; class Mammalia; order Carnivora; family Canidae; genus Canis; species Canis lupus. The sequence goes on from NC_064245.1 coordinate 65,397,013, forward strand.
GTTAAGGTTATATTAAGTGAAACAGAATGCTAACCTGGGCTTTTGGTATTCTTGCAGAGATGTTTAAGGCTTGGAGTAAATAGCAGTCCTGAATTTTCTCTTTTCTTTCATAGCAAATTAATTTGTACCCAGATCATCTCTTTATTGCTAGTTCTGGAAAAGTACGCTAGTTTATATTTGGCTTTAATCATTAGGAAGTAATCATTGAATCAAACAGCCTCAAACCCATGCTTGAGAATGTTATTCTTTTTTTGGTCTCTGCTTCGTTTAAGGAATATTCAGCTACTGAGAAAAAAATAAAAGGAAAAAAATTAAACAATGAAAATCACAGAGTTAGGCATTAGAAAAAAAAAAGCACATTTGCAAGATATGGAAGTTGCGTTTACACATACAATGATTTGGTTGGTTTGGTAGTGTAAAACGAAATTAAAAAACATTTGTTTTAAGTGTAAACCTCAGCCAAAGTTTATAAGGGAACTCAATGGACTGGGATTGTTTTCAATAAAAAATTTTATGATACTAGTTTGTATGGTTAGCTCATAATAATTTAGTTCTTTCCAAAATAAAATGGCACTTATTTGTCATCTTATTATTCAAACTATCTCCTTGATTTTGTACCTAATGTAGATGGTGGTCAGATCATAATAGTAAAGGAAAAAGATGTCTTAAAATTGTAAAGTATTTAGAAGCCTCCTTACTTCTTTTGTGGGGAAATATGTATTCCATTTATAGGGATAGCAAGACAGCGAGGAAGGAGACTCACAGTTTTGGAGTTCTATTACATATGGGCCACCACATCAGGAGTTTCTATGTGTAATAGTTTGGTTTTTGATTTACGTGTTTTATATCATTTCTTCCTTATGATGAAGGAACAGAGAGAGGTTGATCATCTGGCCCCAAATCACACAGCTAGTTAACATTAGAACTCATACATAAACAAGGTGGTCTGTATGAATCTGTCAGATACAAGCTTGGACCAGGGAGAAGGGGTGAAGGAAGCTGTCCTTCCTGGAGTACACCTCCATCTTCCAAACAGGCTTTGCCTTGTCACCACAAATGGCTGCAGAGGAAGGCAATGTCATCCTCACTGTCTCTGCAAAGGACTCAATTTCCTCAAATACCCTTTTGGAAGAAATGTATTCATGGAGGGGTCAGTCATCTGAAGGATCTGAAAATCATTGTGTTAGTTTGCTCGGGCTACCAAAATAAAGAACTATGGAGGGAGTGGCTTCAACAACAGAAAGTCATTGTCTCAAAGTTCTGGAGGCCAGAAGTCTGAGAGCCATGTGTCAGTCAGCAAGGTTGGTTCCTTCTGTGGGCCGGGAGGGAAGAACCCATTCCAGACTTTTCTTCTTGGCTCTGTCCTCACAGCATCTTTCCTCTGTGCATGTCTCTGTCCAAATTCCCCATTTTTATAATGACAGGATTAGGCCCACTCGCATGACTTAATTGAAGCTTGATTAACTCTGTAAAGACTGTCCAAATAAACTCACATTCTGAAGTACTGAAGGTTGGGACTTTTTATGAATTTGTGGGGGAAACAATTCAAACTGTAGCAACTGGGTATCTTCAGTTCATTAACTTAACAATTTATTGATCCCTCATGCCAGACCCGACACTGTGCCAGGAATCAGTGTCAAGGCAGCCATTTCCTTACTCTCTATCAGGGGAGACAGATATCAAAAAAGCCCTGCAATAAAATGTGAAGAGTGACATAATGGGAAGACTACCAGAAGCTGCAAGAGGTGACTAGGAGTTGGCCAGATGAGGGAATGCAGGGGAAAATGTTTTCAAGTCTTCCCCTGAACAAACCACGAGGGGAGAAGAACTTGATAGTTTCCCTCTCAGGGTTAGGGCATGTAAACCTAGGCCTGTCCACACAGGTGGGATATTTCTTTCATTGAGGTTTCCTGCTTCCTCTTTCAAAGCATATGTGTTTATATTCTATTCTGTATATATGCCTGTTGGTTTTTAAATACATAATTAATATTTTAAATCCTGTACCACCAAGAAAAAGCCAGGCCTAAATGGCTTCCTAACTATCACCAGGAAGATATAACATTTTTATCTCCTGTTGTATGCCTCAGGGGTTCTCACTTTATCCCAGCTTGAGAAACGCGGCTCTGATTAGTCTAGACCTCATGCTTGGATTAACCCTAGGCATTCGAGAGTTTGGATTTGCTATGGTTTGAATTAAAAAAAATCTCAGAGAAGCCTAAATTAAATTTGAGTGGTGTGGATAGATGTTTCAAAACATGCTGTTATGTATACTGTAGGGATGTTAGTGATAGTTCCATAATATTAGTTAGTGGTTCTTTTATGAAAAACCATGGGGAAAATATTTTCTCTGAGGATTCTGGGTCAGAAATAGCCTTCCTCTTCCAAAGTTTTTAGCTGATTGTTGTTCCTTCTTTGCTTTGGCTGCTAGGAAACTCAAAACTAAATTACCATTTCATCTGCAGTATTTGTTTGGGACTTTTACTGTTTGGAGTCTGTCTAGTAACATTATCATTGTTTTCATCTTACTATTTTTTTTTTTTAATTCAGAGAGAGAGAGGCAAAGGGAGAAGCAGGCTCCATGCACGAAGCCCGATGCGGGACTTGATCCTGGGTCTCCAGGATCACACCCCGGCTGCAGGCGGCGCTAAACCGCTGAGCCACCCGGGCTGCCCTCATCTTACTATTTTATCTTTATTATCCCTACACCTTTTTAAAAATTTATAACATAATACCACTATGTTTTATTACACAGATTATATATAATATACTATAATATTGTAATAATACTAGTATATTGCATCATGATGTCTATAACATTTTTTAAATGCATTCTGAATGCAGTGGACATTGCTGTTTATATGACTTATATCCATCCTTTTCTTCATCACTGTAAACTATCCCAGTGTGCATTCACAATGCATCCTTTCCCATTATAGCCTGTGGTTTCAGGGAGACTGGCTCCATCCTCAGCTCCAGAGGTGGACATGAGCAGTCTAGAGATAACCTTCCAACATGGCACAGTGGTTCAGAAATGCAGGCCTAAGACAGTACCTGGCAGGTCGCTGGACTAGTGGGCTGATTCATGGATGGGCATGTCACACACTTCTGGCCAGAGAGATAAGAGGGGTAGTTTCTCGGGCCAGACATTTTCTTTCTTTCTTTCTACCTTTTTTCAAAAAGATTTATTTATTTATTTATTTATTTATTTATTTATTTATTTATTTGAGAGATTGAATGTGAGAGAACACAAACGGGAAGGGGCAGAGGGAGAAGGAGAAGCAGACTCCCTGCTGAGTACAGAGCCCAACACTAGATCATGACCTGAACAGAAGGCAGATGATTAACCAACTGAGCCACCCAGGTGCCCATGGCCAGACATTTTCTCTCTCCACACAGGGAGCTACTGGACTTGGAGGGAGGTAAAAACACTGAAGAAAGCATGGTCCCAAAACTGTAGAAGAGCTGAACTAGTGTCTCTCAGTTAATAAATGCTGAAGTCTCACTGGTCTCTGGGCTTCTCTGCTGCTCAGTCAAAAATAAAAATAAAAATAAAAATAGATGTCAACCACAGAGCCTAATCAACATATTAGGATTTTTTAAATGCATTGGATCTAGAAAAGGTTAAATTTTTCAAAAAATTTTAGAATTGAATCTTTATGTGTGTGTATCAAAATCCACAAACTAGAAAGTTTGCTTTCTAGTTATTTCTCACTACATCTCTGAGCCAGATATAGTCCCCTATGATTTAAGCCATTCTGAATTGTTGTTGTTTTGTTGTTTTGTTTCTGTTTTCACATAAACCACCTCAAATCCTTTCAGAAATAACACAGAACATAAATAAATAAGCAAGGCTAAAATGGCGACAAGAGAAGTCATTTATAGTGGGATCTTGTCCCACTTCTCCATTCTTAACTCTTGTTAACTCTTGTTATGACTCTTTTCTTTGCACCAGTTTTGTCCCAAGTCTGGAAGGATTGACTGTTCTCTAGACGGTCTAGATGGTCATCATGCCATCTTGACCATATGCTTGCTTTCATCCATTGCCGCTATCTCTTGTTCTTGTAGGTTAACAAGAGTCCACTTAAACATCACTTCTTAAGGAAGACAGACCTTAGCTTGCTTTTTAAAATACTTCCTCAGCACCTTGTCCATCACCTCTCCATTAATGCAGCCATGACATAGCTTTGTAGCCACTTACGTGCCTCCGGTAGGCAGTAAGTTTCTTGAGGGTAGGCATGAAGTCTCCTCACCTTAGCATCATTCTCTGTAACACGGTGCCTGACAAATAGCAGGTACTGAATCCCTTTGTATATAGTTCATTGTCCTTCAAGGTAAGCAACTGGAAATCGAAGAACAGAGATACATTTGGTTCTTTAATAATAGAAGGGGTTGAATCCCAGAGGATAAGATTGTCCTGTACTGTGGAAAGAGCTCAGAAAGTCCAGGTTGGATTCTATAATTCCAGAATATTATATTTAGGAGGGTTCTTAATTTGACTTTCTCACTTTTCAAATAAGAAAGCTGAGATCCAGAAGGAAGAGGTAGCTGGCCCAAGGTTTCATAGCTTATTAGACTCACGGCCAGGAGAACCCAGGTCTCCTGCCCAGACTGCTGCTCATTCAGCTACTTTTCTGCCATGCTGTGTCCTCTCAATACCTTGTATGACCTTGACTTGAGTCATCTAAACCTTGCTGAGTCCTTTGTTTTTCCATTGCAAGAATGGAATTATATTATCTCTGGATAGTTGGCTAGAAACAAATGATAAAAATACATGAAAACACTTTGAGAACTATAAATGCATCTTCAAAGCATGAGGTTTCATCATAGGATGCTTCTCACCCAGATACTCTGCAGAAAAAGTCACTCATTTGCATTGGTGACAGGAAACATTGTTGAATCCTGCAATTTAGCATCTATAAAGAGTAAAATTGAAGACATTACAGAAAGCATCTTTTCCCCATTTGTTTTAACAAGCATTATTTCATTTTAATAATCTGTGACAAAATGTCAGCTAATAAGAAAAGCATGCTAAATGCATGAGGTGAAAATGAATACAGTCAGCACTGAAGGCTTTTTCTGAAACACTTTGCTATCAACTCTTTTGTACAGTGGGAGATCAGTGCCGCCAGGTAGGCTCATGTGGGATTTGCCAGCCTTAGAAATTTGTGAAAAGAGTTGGAGTCAAATTGGGTTGCTGACTTAGGTGTCACTCAATATGCCTAATTTATGCATAAAAACTTTGTTTAAAAAGGTCTGGATATGAGAGATTTGGGGGCATGAACATTAAATGAAAGGCATAGTGAACCAGCTATTTTCAATCCTATCACTCCATGCTCTTAAAAATGTTTATGTAGAGGATGCCTGGTGGTGCAATTGATTAAGTGACTGACTCTAGGTTTCAGCTCAGGTCATGATCTCTGGGTTGCAGGATCAAGCCCTGTGTTGGGCTCAGCGCTCAGCACACTCTGCTTTGGGAGTCTGTCTCCCTCTCCCTCTGCTCCTCCCTCTGTTCTCTTTCTCTCTCTCAAATAAATAAGTAGATCTTTAAAAAATGTTTATGTGGAAAATTTAACCAGTTTTCATGTATTACCAACACCTATTGTGTCTAGATACTTACTAGGTCTGAGAATTAGAGAACTAGACCCACTGGGTGCTTCCCACTCACAGGTATAGTCTCTTGAGGAAAAGAGATGAAAAGGTTATGAGAATTATTAAGGCGAGTACAAGGCCCTGGAGGGGAACATAGTGAGGATTCCTCAATATTACCAGGAATTGACTGGCATATCAGAGCATCTCAAGGCCAGCTTAAGGCTGACAGTCGATCTGCTTCACAACATAGTCCCACTTTCCATTTCTGAACTTTCAAGGTGCTTCTTTGTCCCACCCTTACTGCATTTAACAATAATGATAACCAAATAGCTACCATTTAATAAGTTCCTATGTGAGAGGTTCCTAAGTGGCATCTTGCACAAATACTCATCTTTAGTTTGGCCCTTCAAATAACTCTAGTTTGCATTCCCTGCTCTATAGCTTTCATGCTTTGCCTGGGGTAGAGGAGTAGAAAAAAGAAGGCAAAACATGAAAGCTATAGAGCATGCCTGGAGATCAATGGGTACAGACAAGAACAGAGAACTGAAGGCACTGGGAAAGAGGATGCAGGATGGCTGAGTGGAAGAAGGGAGAGCAGGCAGCAGAAATGGAGGAAACATTTGAAACTGTGGTTGAGCATTCGTAAAAATTGTAAAAAGCTGTGTTGGGGTAGTTGGGGAAAAAGTAATGATAAGAATGGTTAAAATAAAAAACACAAGGAACAACAAGGTTGGTGAGGATGTGGAGAAAAGGAACCTTTGTGCACTGCTGGTGGAAATGCAAACTGGTGCAGCTCAGCTGTAGAAATAGTATGGAGTTTCCTTAAGAAGTTAAAAGGAGAGAAAATGAGTGAAAATATCAGTGAGGGTGACAAAACATGAGAGACACCTAACTCTGGGAAATGAACAGGGAGGTAGGTCGGGGCTTAGGGTGACTGGGTGATGGGCACTGAGGGGGGCACTTGGCAGGATGAGCACTGGGTGTTATGCTATATGTTGGCAAATTGAACTCCAATAAAAAAAAATCATTTATTATTTAAAAAAAGAAGTTAAGGGAATCCCTGGGTGGTGCAGCGGTTTAGCACCTGCCTTTGGCCCAGGACGCGATCCTGGAGACCCGGGATCGAGTCCCACGTCGGGCTCCCGGTGCATGGAGACTGCTTCTCCCTCTGCCTATGTCTCTGCCTCTCTCTCTCTCTCTGTGTGACTATCATAAATAAATAAAAAAAGAATTAAAAAAAAAGTTAAAAATATATCTACCCTATGGTCCAACAGTCACACTACTGGATATTTACCCCCCAAATACAAAAACACTAGCTCAAAGGGGTACATGTACTCCTATGTTTATAGTATCATTATTTACAATAGCCAAATTATGGAAACAGCCCAAATGTCCACCGACAGATAAATGGATAAAGAAGATATGGTATTCAAATGTATATATAACGGAATACTATTCACCCATAAAAAGAATGAAATCTTGCCATTTGCAATGACATGGATGGAGCTAGAGAGTATAATGCTAAGCAAAATAAATCAGAGAAAGACAAATACTGTATGATTTCATTCACATGTAGAATTCAAGAAACAAAACAAATGAGCAAAGAAAAAAGAGAGAGAGATACAAACCAAGAAACAGATTTTTCACTATAGAGAACAAAATGATGGTCAACAGAGGTGGATGGGTGAAATAGCTGATGGGGATTAAGGGGTGCACTTGTGATGAGCACTGGGTGAGGTATGGAATTGTCGAATCACTGTATCGTACACCTGAAATTGATACCACACTGTATGTTAACTATATTGGAATTAAAATAAAAACAATATAATAGTAATAAATACATTTAAATGAACAAATAAAAAGTTAACTCTAGGAAAAGCTATAAGTTCAATGAGAAAAGGTATGAAATCATAGTATTTGATATATAATTATGTTTGATATATAATTAAGAAGTTGAGAGTGGTATAAAAAAACTTAATGCTTAACTGCTATAACAGAATTCAATATAAAAGGTTTTAAATTTATAAAACAAGATACAGCAATTTAAGCATCTTATTTAAAGATAGGGAAATGATTACCAGGAGAAGTAGATAAAGTAGTTGAAAGAAGTTGGCTCTAGGGCAGAGGACTGGGGATGTGATGGGGATTGGGGCAGTATATTATCATTTTTCAGTATAAACCTGTTTATTTGATTTAAAAAGGGCATTTATTATTTAGATTAAAGAAAGCAACCAACCTTAGCAGTTATTCTTCCCATGCAGTTTTTCTTGATGCCTCCCATATGGTCTAAATTATTTGTCTTTCAATCTCCTCCCCTCTGAGTCCCCATCCCCTATTTTGTGCTAATGAGCACATTGTATGATTTGTTATGCTAAGTTTTTTATTATTATTTATAGTCCAATTTTTGCCACTAGATGATGAGCTCTTTGTCTGTAGGGACTATGTGAGAGGTTCCCCAAAATCTCTTGGTTCATGTTGCCCTTTCTGTCTCAGTCATTTCTTTCTGAGGTCCCTAGCCTAAAAGAAATAGCAGGTCTGTTTATTGTTTAATTAGGTCAAAACAATTTAAGATTATCCTTTATAAATATAAGTGCTTTGAGAAGGAGCATCAGGAGCTTACAGTGCATGGTTCTCATGTTGGAAAGGCCCCAGTTTGTGTCCCTTTTCTTTAATGTCCTCACAACAGGGATTGCTAAAGCAGCTAACCACAATAATAATGGAAATTGAAGATTAAAAAAGACGAAGACTAATCTGGAATTCTACCCCTCATAAAAGCACCTATTTTTATTGATCTATTCCTATCTAGTCCTTGTCCATATATAGACATGATATTTTTACATATAATCAGCGAAATGTATTGTGATTTATTCACCCACTTACGATTTTATCCCACATAGTTGTCCTTGCTGGTAGTTAGCTTGCATAGTGGTTATTGTAATCAACTGTAGATTTCACCACATTGTATTTATTTAACCATATTCCAGAGAATGGATATATTGATTGGATCTTTTTTACTCTACAATTAGCATCTTTCTATGCCTATCTCCATTATTCTTTTTGATTATTTACGTAAAATAATTCTCTAGTAAAGGCTAAAATGGGCATGAAATTTTAGAATTTTAGAATCTTAAAACTGGAAAAAAAATTGCAACATCAAATCTCAAATTCAAGGCAAGGATGCCTTGAAAAACAATACGCCTTTTCCCAACTCCTTCCAATAAACCTCATTTTCTCATGTGGAAGTTCACCCATTTTGTTTATTTACAAAACAAAAACCTAAAACTTCTTGCTTTTTTGAGCCCAAAGCAGCAACATTTACTCCACTTATCTGTCCTCAGGAGCTGTACAAATGGGTGTGTTCTCTCTTTCCACATGGCAGCCCTTCACATATTTGAGGGTGATGATCATGGACAAATGACCTTTGCACAGTGTTTCAACTAAAATATTCTTCATCCATGACTCTGAATCTTCCTACTCACTCACCTCTGCGATTTTCTGCCCCAATTACCCAAACTTCCTCCTCTCCCTGACAATCACCCACAGTACCCCCAGCCTTCTTCATGGGCTGCCTTTCATGTCTGTGCCGCTGTATTGTGTTAGTGTGCAATGCCATCATTGCCTTTGAGTATCACTAAGAAACAAAACCATTGCCAATTAAATTCTGACATGACATCAATTATAAGCATACTTCATTTTCAGAAGTGTTAAAATGTGGGGAAAAAGTATTTTAGAATCAGTGAAATATAGTTTCGGATTGCCAATATGTGCCATCCAGTGTAGCTCCTGGACCTGGAAACAGTATTCCCAAAGTGGTTGGCTCTCCCTGACATTGGTTGCTGTCCCAATTTGTACCCTCATGAGAGGGCCTGCTTAGGCAGGGGGTAAGGTTCTTGTCATGCATGATATGGTTTGGTATTCTGTGTGTGTGTGTGTGTGTGTGTGTGTGTGGTGTGTGCATTATAAAGGCATGTCCCATGCCCTAAGAATAGCAATATAGTTCTATTCTAATAGTCCCCATAATGGGAATAATAGGAACAATTATACCAAACGACTATATTGCAGAGTCAGAATCCAGGAATGGAGAAACTCTATTCAAAGTTCTGGTAATGAATATTAAATCAAATTAAAAAACAGATTAAGTCTGAAAAAAATGTTAAATTTATGGTCATAGCCCCAAATACAAATGACACAGATTTTGACAATGCCACAATGATAATTTAACAAATACATGGTGAGAAGTAGAGGGAAGATGTGTGTATCAGCAAGTATAAGCATTTCAATATCCTCATATCAGAGAGTTCACAAAAGGTAAAGTTGAAGCATAGTTTAAGAACAATGAATCTAGCTTTTTAGTAAGTTCAGAATTATTTTCATCCCTTTAGATGTAATAATATAGAAGGATAATTTAGGAATTGATATTCTTGTTGGGAAGAAAATTGAGTAATTTTCAGCAGTTCTTTTAATTCTACACAATTTATACTTTTACTGTTTATTCAAATAAAACCAAATTTGATACTTTTATTAATAGTAGTACTTATAGTATAATCCGTTAAAAAATCTTACTTCTAAATTTTCTTAAGTTCAGTAGGTTCTTAGTTTTTTTTTTTTAATTTTTATTTATTTATGATAGTCACAGAGAGAGAGAGAGAGAGAGAGGCAGAGACACAGGCAGAGGGAGAAGCAGGCTCCATGCACTGGGAGCCCGACGTGGGATTTGATCCCGGGTCTCCAGGATCACACCCTGGGCCAAAGGCAGGTGCTAAACCACTGCACCACCCAGGGATCCCATTTAAAGATTTTAGTTTTTTTTAAAAATCTTTATCAGTAGGTTCTTGAAATCCATGGTAGTTAAATTCTATAAAGTCATTGCAAAAACTTAATTAACAAATACCAAACCATTGTTCCTAGGGGAAATGCAGGGTTAGGTTCCTACAAGCATCTGATCGTAGCATTTACATCAACCAATCAATACATAACCTTGATTTATGCGTGCTTCTGTTAAGGACACCTTATTTAACATTGCTGTTGATTTATTAACAGTGAACTCAAGGCTGACAGCTCTGAGTCACACTGGAACAAGCTTATCTGACATACACATTTCTAGCATAAGGCACATTTCAGCCCTCTTGCACTTAGGAGGACTGGATAGCACTTTGGTGCTGTGCTTGGTGGGGGGCATTTTAAACAGTGAGAACACTAACAAAAAGCACAAAGATGCAAAAAACCTTGGCACTAAATAGGCTGCACAAAGGACACTTTTTTAAAAGATTTTATTTATTTATTTATGTATTTATTTATTTATTTATTTATTTATTCATTCATTTATTCATTTATTTATTTAATAATAAATTTATTTTTTATTGGTGTTCAATTTGCCAACATACAGAATAACACCCAGTGCTCATCACATCAAGTGCCCCCCTCAGTGCCTGTCACCCATTCACCCCCACCCCCCTCTGTCCTCCCCTTCTACCACCCCTAGTTCGTTTCCCAGAGTTAGGAGTCTTCATGTCCTGTCTCCCTTTCTGATATTTCCTACCCATTTCTTCTCCCTTCCCTTCTATTCCCTTTCACTATTATTTATATTCCCCAAATGAATGAGACCATATAATGTTTGTCCTTCTCTGACTGACTTATTTCACTCAGCATAATGCCCTCTGGTTCCATCCACGTTGAAGCAAATGGTGGGTATTTGTCATTTCTAATGGCTGAGTAATATTCCATTGTATACATATTTATTTAGAGAGAGAGAGTGTGAGCAGGAGAGAAACAGAGAGACCTTAAAGAGAAAATCCCAAGTAGGCTCTACACTCAGCACTCATCACATATCCCTATGCAGGGCTCAATCCCACAACCCTGAGGTAGTAACCTGAGCTGAAATCAAGAGTTGGATGCTTAACCAACTGACCCACCTAGGTGCCTCCAACGGACACCTATTTACTCCAAAACAGAAAGACAGAGCATTTCTTGTTTGACCTTTGGGGAATGTTCAATTTGGGTCTCTCAAATTTTTGCTGTTCCATAGGTATTAGTGAATGACTATTTAAGTAAACACTGTGAGTATTGATTTGGGAGTTACTTTTATTTAAAAAACTTTAATTGATATATAATTGACATGTTACATTAGTTTCAAGTGTACAACATAATGATTAGATATTTGTGTATATTGCAAAGTGATCACCACAACACAGCATGTAGGCAAATTCACAAGTACAGAGTCCATAAATAATGAGAATTAATTCTATTTCTAATAAAACCTTATTTCCCCCTTCTTTCTTCTCTCCTTTGCTAACTACCTACCTGTCCTTACATGTTTCTATCCATAGAAAGATGTATGGAATTGTCAGCAAGAGTTGAAAATCACTATAATTGGATTAAATTTTGAATTAAAAACAAAAATATAGTAATATTTGTTTTTACAAATATAATGATGTCATTGTTTAAAATGATAGAATATAGTATTAAATATAAAAATAAATAAGATTTTTTTGTTTATTTATCACAATGGTATTTGTGTTCTTTCCCCCACACTGAAATTCAATAGTGCATGAGAATGGGAGGAAATACCCAGTCACATACTACTGGTTTTAGTATAAATTATTACTATGTTTGTTGGAGAAAATTTGGCAAAGTTCACTCAAAGCTCCAATGGTTTCCATTCTCCCCTTTTAAAAACTTATTTTATTTAAATCCAATTAGTTGACATATAATGTATCATTAGTTTCAGAAGCAGAGTTCAGTGATTCATCTGTTGCATATAACACCCAGTGCTCATTACATCATGTGCCCTCTTTTATGCCCATCCTCCAGTTACCCCATCCCCCATGTACCTCCACTTCAGCAACCCTTAGTTTGAGGGTTCCATTCCCTTTTATACAGTTATGACATTTGGAAATTTCACTCATGGAAATAATAAAAAGTTTATTAACACATATTATTATAATCAACCCTATAGACAGTAAATGAGACCTCACAAGAAAGAAATACAGCTTTTGTAAGTCATGTTTTTAAGGAGGTAGAATTCTAAACAAACTTCACTTAAAAGATATTTCAATGGGGGGTTCACAAGTTCTACAGTAAGTATGTATTTATGATGTGGAGGAAAAGGATAACTATTATTTAGGAATAATACTTGTACCTTCAAGAAAGCATAATCCTCAATGGTATAATTTACATAAATGCAGACACTTGAGTTTTTGGTCATTTTTTTTTTTTTGAGGACCTTGTACTTACTTGGCATGCTCATAAACATTGCATCATTTAAAGTAATTTGCATTATAACCCTGTGAGGCACGTTTAATTATCTCCAATTTATGGATGACAGTACCTAGATTCAGAGAGATTATACATATACCCCTAAGGGCCCCCAGTTAATAGTCAGGGACAGAGTCAGGACACAAACTTTCTGACCTCTCAACTACAAATGCCAGTATCAGTGTTGTGAGGCCATTGTCCTGTAGAGACCAGCAGAACAATTTGCCATTTTATTATTACACACACACAAAAAAAAGACATTTTCTGTAATCTATCTCATTTAAACGTTACAGCAACCCAATGAGTAAATGATAGTATTACTAAATGTGGTCCTTCATGTTATTATTACAAATTATTTCAATCAGGATATGTGATGTTAAGTAGACCATTCATTCCTTGAACCAACATATTCCAGGTGCCTACAACATGCCAAACACAGTTCTAGGCATTGGTGATACCACTATTAATCAAAATCCCTGCCATCATGGAGCTTTCATTCTTCATTCAGAGACACAGATAATACAAGTTCTACTACATGACATGGGAAGTGGTGATAAATGCTAGGAACAAAAGCATTATGTGGAAAGGGGCTTTCCCCATGTCATGATCTGTTTCTATGTCTGGGTTCTGATCTTTGAGGAGTATGTGATTACTTCATCTTAAAATGGAGACGCTGGGAGAGGAGTAGTTTTGGGGAGTAGAGTGTGCATAGAAAATCAAAATCTTAAATTTGAGACATGTACTAGACACCTAATGGAGACGTCAAGTGGGCAGTTAGATCAGCCTGATGTTTAGGTGAGAGGTCACATGTGGAGATGTAAATTTGGGAGGCATTAGTTTCTAGATGGTACTACTTAAAGTCATGGAATTACATGCAATTACCTAGGGATATAGTGCCCAGGAGAACACCAATATTTAAAGGAAAAGAGGAAGATTGGGAGGCAAAGGAGAATGAAAAAAAGAGGAAGGTAGGAAAAAAACAGGGAACCATGGTGTTCTGGAAATCATTTACTAAAAAAATCCAGATTAGAATGCAGTTCTGTCTCCTAACGTTGTTCCATTCCTAGTTACTAAAGACTTTTATATGCTTTTCTTCTCTTTTTTATGCTTATAATTTTTTGTCCCTAAAAGAGTAATTTAAATAATAATTGAAGTGGTAGATTTGCCAGATGGTAATTGCTAAAATGACTTCCTTTACTTTTTTAAGTCTTTTGGGCACCATTCCAGTTTTCTATAACCTTCAAACATATGTGTAAATAGTTCAGTGAGTTCATTATCTAACTCCCTGAACAGCAAAGCATGATATCATCCAAAAACCAATTCTCACTCCCATAAAATGGAGCAATGAACCATTTACCTTAAAGGACCTTCACAAGAGGGTTCATATACTTATGTAGTCCTTCAAAATTCATGCTTTGCTATTTATTTTTATTTTTACATTTTTCCCATTCCGTAGAGGTATAGCCTTTGCATAATAAATTGAACTAATTTTAAGGTCAATGAATTTCTACACCTGTATAATGCCCGTCTGCCCATGTGCAGATCAAGATTTAGAAACTTTCCAGCACCCAGAGTCCTCTATCATGTCCTGTCCCAGTCAATACCCACAGTCCCTTTCCCCCCATCATCATTCTGACTTACATGATGATTGATTAGTTTTGCCTGTCCTTGAACACAATATAAATGGAATTATAAAGTATTTTCTTTTTGTGCCTGACTTTTTATGCAACATAATGTCTGTGAGAGGAAATCATATCATTGCATGTAGTAGTTCATTCTTTTTAATTTTCTCTGTAGTGTTTCATTTTGTGAATACACTCAATTGATTTATTCATTCTATTAAGGTGGACATTTCTGTTGTCTCCAGTGTTTGGGCGTCATGAACAAAACTCCTGCGGTAGACACATATACACATGTGCACACATTTCTCCCTCTTTTTTTAAAAAAGATTTTATTTTATTTATGAGAGGGAAAGAGAGAGAGAGAGAGAGAGAGGCAGAGACACAGGCAGAGGGAGAAACAGGCTCCCTGAAGGGAGCCTGACATGGGAGTCGATCCCAGGCCTCCAGGATCAGGCCTGGGCCAAAGGTGGCACTAAACCGCTGAGCTACTGGGGCTGCCCTGCACACATATCTCTTATGCATTTCTTTGGGAGTGAAGTGGGTGGGTCATAGCATATATATAT
Source organism: Canis lupus dingo (assembly GCF_003254725.2). Taxonomy (NCBI): domain Eukaryota; kingdom Metazoa; phylum Chordata; class Mammalia; order Carnivora; family Canidae; genus Canis; species Canis lupus. The sequence goes on from NC_064245.1 coordinate 65,412,041, forward strand.
GTGTGTGTATATATATATATATATATATATATACATATATATGAATATATATATAATTCTAGTTTCTAAGAAATGCAAATTAGTGAAGTATAATTTATTGCTTATGAAATTAATATATATTTTAGTGTATAAAGTAGCCACTACATTCCATTCTCACTTTCATACATTGCTGGTGTGAGAATAAACCAGTATGTCCTTTTTGAAAAATATTTCATCAGTAGGTAGTAATAATGGCCTTTAAAATTTTTATACCACTTGAACTAGTAGTCCTATTTTTTTTCCTTTTCAATTCTGGAATATATCCTAAGGAAATAATCCTAAATATTTTTAAAAGTTTATGAGCCAAGATATCTACTGGAGAATTATTTGTAGTGAAAAACACAATGGAAATGACCTATGTCCAAGAATAGGGAACACTTGAGGTAAATTATATAACTATTTTTTAGTAGACTATATAATGTTTTGTCTATGAAAAATTTATAATGGTGTAGAGATATGGCTTGCCACAATGACAAATTTAGAAAGCAGAACATGTATTTAAATTTGAACATAACTTTGGGATAAAAATACATAACACAAAGAGAATAAGGCCTTAGGAGGAAATATCAGCAGAATGTTAATACTCAACAATTAAGTGGCAGTTTACTGGCTGGTTATTTCCTTTTCTCTGTTTTGCAAATTTTCTGAAATGGTTTGTCTTGGTTTATTTAAAGATTTTGAAATTTAAGTCTGCACATGCATTGTCAATGGCAGGATAGGATGCTAGTTAAGAGTATGATTCCAAAAGCTCTATTACCTGGGTACAAATTCTAGATTACAGGTTTCATTGCTTACTAGCTGTGTTTTTCTTTGGGCAAGTCTCAGTTCCATTTAATTCACCAGGTATTTGTTGAGTGTCTAGTATGTGCTGGGCAATGTTCAGCAAACAAATGGATAAAATTCACTGTACTCATGGAGCTTCCAATTGTTGTGTGATGTTTGCAAAACAGGTGTCAGCAGAATGTCTAATGTACAGAGTGGTGACAAGTCAACACTGGAGAAGTGTCTGAAATATGAGCCCTTGAGAAGTGTTAATAATTCCAACTATTATTGTATTTATGGAGTCCTATAATTTCCAACTTCTCTTTCAGTTAAAAAAAAGTGACTTTTTCTGGAAAAATGCATTTGACGTGGTGTATAATTAACCACTTTTACTGGTCACTTGAGAGCAACATTGATTACCACCCCAATTAGCACTTTTTTGTTCTGTACTCACCACAGATCATAGGACGTGGCTCTGGCCAAGGTAGAGCCCAGTTTTCCTAAGAATTCTTCCCAGGAATTCCTGCTTCCTTATATTCTTCCCAGTGATAGAATTATTTTTTTATTGTATTTTGCAGTAGTGTAGTATTTTTACCATTTTCAACCAGCGATGCAATTATCGGTTTGGTATTTTCAAAACCAGTAGTGTTTTAGTTTTCAAAGCTGTCATAGTAAAGTGACACAAATAGGAGGCTTAAATAACAGACATTTGTTCTCTCACAGCTCTGGAGGCCAGAAGTCTGAAATCAAGGTGTCAGCAGAGCTTCATTCCCTCCAGAGGCTCTAGGGGAGGGTATTTCTTTGCCTTTTGGGGTATCTGGTGGCTTCTGGCAGCCACTGGCTACCTCTAGCTATGGCAGATATAACCTCAATCCCTGCATCCATGTTTTCTTCTCGCCTTTTCTTTGAATCTCTCTCTGTTCATTCCTCTTTTCCTTTTTTAAATAAAGATACCAGTTACTTGATTTAGAGCCAGCCCTAAATTCTGGGTGATTTCATCTTGAGATACTTAACTAATTACATTTTCAAAGACCCTGTTTTCAAATAAGGGCACATGAGATTCTGAGGGAACATGAGTTTTGGGGAAATACTCTACAACCCATTACAAATAGCAATAATATTATCAACAATACTACTCTTGTGATTTTTAAGTCCATAAAGAATACAGATGGTAAGCAGAACAATGGTTTCCTTACATGTGTGCAGTTCATTGCCTTCTTCTAAAAAGTGGATGTAACCCAGATTTCTTAACAGTGTGATTTTTGAGGAGCATGAGCTGGAGAAGGTTAAGGAAGAGTCCATCCTAAGAAGCTTCAGTCACTGACTTGGTAAAGTTTTGGAAAGACTCTTGTATCCCCATAGGAAGTGAAATCTGAAAAGGTTAAGGGTTGTGTCTAATGAAAATTTACTGGAAAAACAGGAAATGAATGAGGCGTCTAAACATTTGAACAGAGATTTTGTTTTTCTTTGCCATTTCTCTTGATGATGTAGATATTCTGAAAATCTATTATTCACACTAAATCTTTCAGTACACCAACCTAGTTGAAGGTTGTTATTTGTGATTCTTCTGTTGATAGTTGTGATGTTTTCCCAGTAATTGGACCCTCTAAATTTTGCTATCTTAATCTAAGCAAATTCCAAGAGCACTTACTATAATGAACATTCAGAGATTAATTTTGACAGTTATACATTTAATAGTGGTTTATAGTTTTGTAAATTAGAAGTAATAAAAGAAAGCTTTATACTGCATATGTCTTTACTCACTTTTGATCAAGTAGCAACATCAGTGTTTAGGACAATGGCATTTATTAAAAAATATTTATTGAACACCCCCTCTGTACCATGCCCTGGACTATGTGTTGAAAATACCACAGTGACCAAAACAGTGCACCTTCCCTTAGAAAGATCCATCTTTGGGGGCAGATAAACAAGTAAACAGACATTCGGAATATAGAGAAGGATATGAGATAGGGAAGAGTTCTAAGGTACAAGCAAGTAGAATACTGTAGCAGTTAAGTGAAGGGGCATCTAATTTAATCTATGTGTGGTGGTATCATTAAATGCTCCTCAGTGGAAGTTCTCAACTAAGCAGAGATCTATGGAGCCAAGGGGCTCAATTTTAGTTGCTCAATAGATCTTTGTTAGAGAGGAGTGAAAGAATGTGCTCATAGTCTGTTATTCTTCTGTCATACTCTTCTGAAAGAGTACTATTTCACTAGAACAACAGTTTAAATCATTTGGGGTGTCCACTGGTCTTTGCAGAGAGAATCAGAAATTTAGAGAATCCTCCAGAATTCATAGGCCAATGCAACACAAGTGAATTCACATCTGGAACATATTCTATCGTGCAGTGTTTAGAAGAAAGCCCAACATAGTCATCTCCATGTGGTAGGTGTTCAACTAATGCTAATTAACACCAATGATGAGGATTTATTAGGCATAGTCAAACTTTAGTAATTAAATGAACCTGAAGTTTTATTATAAAAATTAAAATAGCTGGAGCTCCAAGTAGGAAACAATTTGTAGTGAAGCTCATGTCGTTTAGTTATTATTTCTTTTCTTTTCTTTTTTTAAGTTGCTTGTGTATGTGTGTGCTTAGAATGATTTTTATTTTTTAATAGAACTGTGGTAAACAAATTAAGCTTTTAAAAATTAACTGGATTTTTTAATTATGTGAAATATTTAGAAAAAGTAAAAAGGAGTGATATGATATCCACAAGCCCACTACCCCACTTTGTCAAATCTTAATATATCTGACACATTTGCTTCAAATAATGCTTCCTAAGGGATAGCCATCATATTGTGATGAGCACTGGCTGATATATGGAAATACTGAATGACTATATTGTGCATCTGAAACTAATATTACACTGTGTGTTATGTAACTGGCATTGAAATGAAAATTTAAAAAATAAAAAATAAAAAATAACCATCACAGAAACAGATCAACTCCCTGTGTGTTATTGTCCCATCCCATTTCCTTTTGTCATTAATTAGAGATAACTGTTAAATCTCATTAGAATGTTATTGGAAACTAAGTGTTTGCCATTACCTAGTTGCCTACCATAATCCATTCTCCCTTTCTTCCTTAGAATATATGAATCTTGATTTTTAGAAGGAAGATTTTATTGCCTAATTGCCCTTGAAATAAGTGTACTCTTAGTAGTAAGATTTGACTTTTAAGATAAGGCAATAGTATTTTGTCAATTACTTGGAAATCTCTTTAAAAAATAAGAGAAACCACCTTCTTTGCCCTTTTCTTCATCCTGCCACTGGACATGATGGTTGGAGTCACAGCATGCATCTTGGATCCTACAGAGCAGAAGCATTCTCTGGTGACAGAGAAACAGCTGGAAGACTGGGAATCTAATTACTTTAGAGGTTGGCCATATGAGAAAAATATAAACTGTCATGCTTGTTATTTCCTCAGTCTTTGTATCTAACAGTTGAATCTAACTGTAATCTATAGCATATCAATAAAGAATATTTTTTTACATTTAAATATATTAGCATTCTATTCTTAACATTTTGCAACTTATTTTTTCTTTAAAGTTATATTTTTTATATTTATCCATCTTCATACACTAAGCACTAGTTCATTGTTATTTGGTTTATAATTTATTAAATCATTTATTTAATTATTTCCTATTGATAAATATTTAAGTGGTTTCTAACATTTTCTTGTAATAAACATGGATGTAGTGAGCATTTTTTAGAGGTCTTCCTTCTGCACTTATTGTAGAATTTCTTGTTGACTTTAATATGTGGATCTGTTGTCTAGAAACCTTGCTGAGCTCTCTTTTTATTCTAAATAATTGTTCTATAAATTATCTTGGTGTTTCATGAGAAAATTTTACTATGTGAAATAAGGACAGTTTATCCTTTTCCAATTCTTATGCCTCTTATTTATTTTTCTTATCTTATTGCATTGTCTGGGGCCTCCAATACAGTGCCAAGTGGAAGCAGAGAAAGAGGATATCATTATCTTGTTTCTTTGCTTGAATACTTTTAAAGCAGTGTTTACCATATATGTTTTGCTGTTATTTTAGGTTAAATATATTTTATTTTATTTAAAGATTTTATTTATTTATTCATTAGAGACACAGAAAGAGAGAGAGAAGCAGAGACACAGGCAGAGGGAGAAGCAGGCTCCATGCAGGGAGCCCGATGTGGGACTTGATCCTGGGTCTCCAGGATCAGGCCCTGGGCTGAAGGCGGTGCTAAACCACTGAGCCACCAGGGCTGCCCATATTTTATTTTTCTATCAGTTTCTTAAGAATTTTGTCTTGAATGATTTCTGAATTATGTTGGATATTTTTTCCTTTTATTTTTAAGTTAAAAATTAATATGGAATTAATATTTAAATATGGTATATTACATTAATGGATTTTTGTAATTTTCCTTTTTAATTTAATTTGATTTATCACAGTATCATGTGAACATGTTTTAAAAGCCAAATACTTCTACAATAGTAGAATCCACTCCTAATTATCAGTCTCCAAGGCTAACTTCTTTCAAATCATTCAGTGTCTCTGTATTTACCACCCAAACCAATATTTCCAGATAACATGCATATATTTCTGTTTCTTGGTTTTTTGATTTTAGATATTAATATACTGCTTTTTTTAGTTTTATATGTTAACTATTTATTTTTATTTTGGAAGATGAATAATTTGCTTCTATCTTTCTCCCTTCCAATATAGCCATATTTTTTTTTGTTTAAATGAGTATTTACATTATGATATGTAAATATTTTTCACCACTGAATGATGCAGGATACTATTTTAATTTTTCATTTCTTGTTTATATGTGTGCATATATACTTTACATATTGTTTTCTCTAGAGTTAATAAATTCCTTATTGCTTAGTTTTTTGTACACTTATTATTCATTCTAAAACTCACAAAAAGGTAATGTAATCTCTTTTTAGTATATGCAGACACTGTAAGCAATATGTCAAGAGTGTATGGGTGTATGTGCATGAGAGAGAGAGAGAGAAGAGAGAGAGAGGGAGAGAGGAAGAGAGAGAATATCAGATAGAAAAAGACAGGTGCATCTCTTCTGAAGTCTATGTCTTTGTGTGCTGGTCTGCTCTGATGTGTGGGCCTGTAGAGCAGCTGTTGCCTGGGACACCCTTTTCTCATCATTGTGAGAATTACTTTAACATCCTTCCTAGGTTGAAGTCCATATATTTTTGGATCCATTGTTTACTCTTTTTAAGTTTACTTAATGGTTACTTTACCATTCAAGACTTTGATTGGTAGAACACATCCCTCGTTATCTTTCTGAATCCATGACAGGTGAAAGGATGTTGCCAGTTCGGGAAACTGTTTGCTTTACCTCCACATTTGATTGATAGCTTGTGCTGGTACAGACTTTTTTTTTTTTAATAAAATAATTTTTTATTGGTGTTCAATTTACCAACATACAGAATAACACCCCGTGCTCATCCCGTCAAGTTGGTACAGACTTTTAAGTTTAAAATCACTCTCCTTTTAGGATCTTTGGATGTTCTAAAATGTTACAATACTATACCTTGGTGTCTTTTTTCATTTATTGCACTAGGATTGCACTAGCATTCAGTGGTGCCCTCCAATCTCTACGTTCAGGTTCTTCAATTCTGCAAAGTTCTTGTATTAACTCTGGTTATTTATATCTCTGTGTTTCTCTATTCTCCATTTTTCCCCCTCCAGAATTCCTAATTTTAGTTGTTGGCTCTCCTAAACAGATCATTTTTTTTAAACAATATTTCCTATAGTTAGTTTTTTGAACTATGGTTCCAGGAAATTGCCTCAGTGTATCTTCCAAATATTATATTTAATTAAAAATATTTTTTGCTATATTTTTAATTTTGAAGAGCTCTTTTTTTTGTTGTCATATAACTGTCCTTTTAAAATAGTGCTTATTCCTGTTTCATAGTTGCAATACCTTTTACTTATCTGGGATTTTTATGGTTTTTAAAGATAATTTCTTTTGATTCCAGTATTTAATCTCTGTTTCTTTTCTTTTTTAATAATTGTGTTGGTCTGTTTATTATATTAGTAGTATTTTTCAAGAAGCTGGTGATTATTTGCTGTTTGTTTATATTGTGGGAAAAAAAAGGCACTTGAAAGCTCATTGAAAACACAGTTTGTGAAGTCAGTACTTGTTGAGTGGTGGGCTTCACTACTGGGCAATTGAGCAGATAGCTCTTTCCTTGCAGAATCTCTAATTGTCCATTAACTCTAGGTCTTTTCACTTGGGCTTATCTGTCCTCTACAGACATTCCAGTATCCTCCAGGCTCTTGCCTGTGGGCATAAACCTGGGAGGTGGCTTTCTGGGAACTGAGTGAAAAATGGGTGCTGGGCTTTTATTTTCAGCATTTTTAGTTCTGCATCTTCCCTCAGCCCTGCCTGGTGTCCCTGTCCAAAGCCTTCTGGTTCAGTCAGTGACTCCAATGTTATACTTGTAGTCTTTTGTGGCCCTGGAGATGAGTGGAATGAGAATATTAATAATGTCATTTGGGGTATAAGACATGTCTTTATATATATATATATATATATATATATATACACACACACACACACACACACACACTTTTAATCATTCCTTCTAGTCTTTGCTCTACTGTATCTCCAACTGTGGTAGCATCTAGCATTTCTAATTCCTGATTTCTATTCCATCAGTGTTAGGCTAGGAAGGAAAACCTAGGATCTGACTTAGAATTAAAAGACTTATTTCTCTGTCTCTCTCCATCTATATCAACCCTACTCTCCCTAATGATTTGATAGTTGCCTTCTCCTTGCTCCCAGGCCAGTTGAATCCCTGTGTCTTACCTTAGTATGTCAGGAATCCTATACTCAGATAATGGGAATGTTGTAGATCCAGTCTCCAAGTCAGCATGTTTCTTGATTTCAGTCCTTGTTGAAAGGTGGTGCCTGTGTCCTCTGGGCTTTCTCAGGCTTGAAGCTTGCTACAATCTGTAGCTCCAGGTAGGGGTAGGCAGCAGGTATTCCCCTCTCCTTTTCATACATGTAAAAACTGTGTGTATCCATCCACTGGCTGTTAGTCATGAACCTAGTCCTGGCTCCCCGTTTCGGATGGTGGCTTAACTTTTATTTCAGTCACCCTGTAGGAGCCGAATCTGCAGCCCTGCTGCAGTCTCAGAGCCCAAGAGGCTTCTGGCTGCACCCCCTCTCACTCATTTGTTTTTATTCCATTCCTCATCCAAGAAAGGCTTTTTTCTTTTCCCATTTATTCCTGGCAATTTCTTTTTTTTCATATGTGTGTGTGTATATACAAAAATATGTATACATATTTTTTTCTTGTAACTTCTATTTGATTAGGACAGAACAACGTGTGAACTCTTCACAGAAAATCTAAGTATTGGTTCATTAAAAATGAGCAGAACAACAGCAACAATACAAGCCAATAACCAAATGAAAACCCATTCCCTTTTGCTTGATAAAAAGTGGTAAGATTTTTTTTAAAAGATTTTATTTATTTGGGAGAAAGAGAGTGAGTGGGAGAGAGCATGAGCAGGGAGATGAGCAGAGGGAAAGGGAGAAACAGGCTCCCCACTGAGCAAGGAGGCCAATGCAGGGCTCAATTCCAGGGCCCCAGGACCACAACTTCAGCCAAAGGCAGATGCTTAACTGACTAAGCCACCCAGGTGTCCCAAAAGTGGTAAGATTTGACTGGGTGTGATTTTGAAGGACTAAGCAGGATACTGTATATGACTGTGCTCTGTGATAGCTAGAGAGTCCCTCACAAATCTTAATTATTTATTTTATGTTTATGTGGCCACATCACCTGAGTAGGAAATCCTAAGCCCTTCCTCACATGACAGGCCTTATTTTTATTTATGCCCCAAACATAGAAGATGAACTTGTGCAGACCTGGGATTTCTCTCTGTCTCAGACATATTTCCCAAACTTCTAATGCAAAAAGAAATGCATATTCCTGTCTCTTGAGTTTTTGAGCCATGTTTGGCAGAGAGACATGCAAGAAGAGAGTTACAAGGGTGCTCTCGACAGGCTGAGTGAGTGAAAATGGCCTCCTTATTGCATAGGCTCTCCAGTCCTGATCCATTGCCCAGAAGTTCACCAGAAAGACAAACAGTGAGAGGTTCATGAAACACTTAGACTTTAATTTGCTCTTGAAATGCCAGGCTATTATCTTTACCTGGCAGAAATCGTTGCTTCTCCTCAACCTCACAGAATCTAAACTCTAGTCCTGCTCTTAGGAGCAGTTTTCCCTGAACTTAACCAGTTCAATTCAGCAAATATTTATTGGAGTGTGCCAGGTAATGTTAGGTACTGGAGTGTACTGATGAATACAGCACAGTTTCCATCTTCTGTGGCCTCACAGTCTGTTGCCTGGGAACACAAACAGGTCTGTGAATGAAGAGAATTAGCACAGGTGGCTAACCTTTGTGCTTAGAGCTCTGGCTTTGGCATCTAGGTGTCCATGTTCACACCTGCAGGAGCCACTCCTCATTGTGAGACTGAGAATGAGTCATTTAGCTATTTTGTGCTTTAGTTTCCTCATCTGTATAAAGAACATGGTAGTGATGTCATATAGTATATATATAGTATATATTGTGGTATCTACATTTATACATCATATGATAATACTTTATAACATATAATAGAAGTTGACATTTATGAGTGCTTTCTGTTTGCCAGGCTCAATTATATACATTTAACATGTGAGATGAAACATTTGGACTTTAATTTGCTCTTGAAATGCCAGGCAAATGCCATTGAGGCATTGTAATATTTAACCTGTACCATAATGTATAAGATATAATGTAACATATTATAGTATGTTAATTATATATTTATAATAACTAGTATGTGTGGAATTATAAATAAATATGTAATTATAAAATAGCATAGTATGTTATAATAGATATTAATGCAAGTTAAATATTACAGGAAGCACTCATAAATGTCGACCTCTATTGTTAAGTACATTTTAGCTATGGAACATGAAATAGTTTGAACTAGTAATGGATAGAATGTGGTCTTTAAAGATTTAATTAAAAAAATAAAGATTTAATTAATTAATTAATTAATTAGAGAGAGGAAGAGAGAGAGCGAGAGAGCATGCAATTGGGGGTGGGTGGAGGAGGAGCAGAGGGAGAAGAACAAGCATACTGCATTGAGTATGGACCCAGATGTGGGGCTCAATCTCACAACCTTGAGATCATGACCTGTGCTGAAATCAAGAGTTGGATACTGAACCAACTGAGCCACCTAGTCACCTGGAAACATGGTCGTTAGAGTCAAACAGCCTGGGTTCAAAACCTTGCTCAACAACTTACAACCTTGAGTAAACTTGTATGGAAGTTCTTAATGTTAAAATCAATGGCTCAATAAGTGTTGCTGTTTTATTATATTATTATTATTACTATTATTATTATTATTCATATCTCTGAAACAAAGTTTCCCTATCTCAAAAGACATGAACATTCTTTTTATATTGCAAAGTTTCTCTTTTTGTTGGAGATAATAAATTTATCATTCTTCGCACAAAATGGCTCTTGTAAGTAATCGATAAAAAGGTGAACATTTTAAATATTATCAGTTCCAATGTTAAATTTTTGATGTAAAATGTCCCCTATGTGCCAGAGTGTGGCAGAGAAGAGGGAAGACAAGATCTCCAACCCAAATCCCCATTCTCTCTTCTACAGAATAGAGCTATTTCCAGGGAAGAATGGCCTAGCCAGGGACTATATCTCTCCCAGCCTTGGGCCAAGTGCCTGTTCTTGCAGTAGAATATGAATATCACTGGTGTGTGTCTAGGTAAAAATGATTAAGAAATCTGGATTTTTAACCCTCTTTTTTTCCCTTCAGCTGGCTAAAGAAAGAGGACTTGAGGATTTTAAGAAATGGGAGATCTACCAGAGGGAAAAAACCTGGGCCCCTGAATTGCACATGGAGAAAAGTTGTCCACTGAGTAGGAACTCCCACATTAGATTCCTACTTGAGAAAGAATTTTTTATTGTTAGGCCACCACAATTTGAGGATTTATTTGTTAAAGCAGCTAGCATTATCCTAATAAACACTATATGTTAAATGCTGAAGCTACCCGGGACGGGGACGAACCATAAGCAGGCAAAATTTAGAGCACAATCAAAATTAGGCCATTTTAACAAAAACAAACACATAGATCAATGGAACAGAATAGGGAACTCAGAAAAGGGCCCTCAACTCTATGGTCAACTAATATTCAGCAAAGCAGTAAAGCCTATCCACTGGAAAAAGACAGTCTCTTCAATAAATGGTGCTGGGAAAATTGGACATCCACATGCAGAAAAATGAAACTATACCATTCTCTTACACCATACACAAAGATAAACTCAAAATGGATGAAAGATCTAAATGTGAGACAAGAATCCATCAAAATCCTAGAGGAGAACACAGGCAACACCCTTTTTGTACTTGGCCACAGCAACTTCTTGCAAGATACATCTATAAAGGAAAGGGAAACAAAAGCAAAAATGAATTATTGGGACTTAATCAAGATAAGAAGCTTCTGCACAGCAAAAGAAACAGTCAACAAAACTAAAAGACAACCTACAGAATGGGAGAAGATATTTGCAAATGACCTATCAGATAAAGGGCTAGTATCCAAGATCTATAAAGAACTTATTAAACTCAACACTCAAGAAACAAACAATCCAATCATGAAATAGGCAAAAGACATGAACAGAAATTTCACCAAAGAAGACATAGACATAGCCAACAAGCACATGAGAAAATGTTCCCCATCACTTGCCATCAGGGAAATACAAATCAAAACCACAATGAGATACCACCTCAGACCAGTGAGAATGGTGAGACTTAACAGGACAGGAAACAACAAATGTTGGAGAGGATGCGGAGAAAAGGGAACCCTCTTGCACTGTTGGTGGGAATGTGAACTGGTGCAGCCACTCTGGAAAACTGTGTGGAGGTTCCTCAAAGAGTTAAAAGTAGAACTACCCTACAACCCAGCAATTGCACTGCTGAAGATTTACCCCAAAGATACAGATGCAATGAAACGCCGGGTCGGCTGCACACTGGTGTTTTAGCAGCAATGTCCACAATAGCCAAACTGGAAGGAGCCTCGGTGTCCATCAAAAGATGAATGGATAAAGAAGATGTGGTCTATGTATATAATGAAATATTATTCAGCCATTAGAAATGATAAATACCCACCATTTGCTTCAATGTGGATAGAACTGGAGACTATTATGCTGAGTGAGGTAAGTCAATCGGAGAAGGACAAACATTATATGGCTTCATTCATTCGGGGAATATAAAAAATAGTAAAAAGGATTATAGGGGAAAAGAGAGAAAATGAGTGGGAAATAGCAGAGAGGGTGACCGCACATGAGAGATTCCTAACTCTGGGAAACAAACAAGGGGTACTAGAAGGGGAGGTGGGTGGAGGCGGGGGGTTGACTGGGTGATGGGCACTGAGGAGGGCACTTGATGGGATGAGCATTGGGCGATATGCTATATGTTGGCAAATATACCCCCCCCTAAATTAGGCCATTTTAAAGGTCCAATTAAAATGATATTTAAAGGAGAGGGAATGGGGACCAGAAGAGTCATCATGAGAAAAAAGGATTTTGTCTGGGTCTTGAAGGAGTTGGACATGTTTCAAAGCTTGGGGAGGCAGTGCAGGTAGAAGAAAAGCCAGAGAAAGTGAGGACAGTATTCACTGGATGGCGAATACCTCCTGCAAACTTACATATAGAGTGGATAGAGAAGACTAGTGAGAGTTGAAGACAGGAGGGCAGACAGAATCCACATTTTGAGGAGGAACTGGAATGAAAAACAAGTGTCTGGCTTTTTTTCCACCAGCAGTGGAGAACGACTTGTTAATTTTTGAATAGAGGGATAATATGATGAGACTTGCATTTGCAGATGATTTATCAGGATGTCTTGTAAGAGATAGTCTTGAAGAGAGAGAAATGAAGCCAGGGAAGTAAATGAGAAGACTACTGCAGTAGTCTAGGGGATAGGTCACCAGGATTGAGCTAGAAGATGATGGTGGAAATGGAGTAGATGAGATGCATGAGAAGATAGGATAATACACAGGATATACATGGGATAATATACTGTCAGTTGATTGGATTTGTGAAGCAAAGACCCATAAATGAGAAAATAAGAGTCTTAGGTTTGTTAACCTGGGTTAACTGGGTGACTAGGAGAAGGAAGGTGACATTAACAGAAGTCAGGAAGGGAGGTTAGTATGGGGGATGGTTAATTTTATTTTGAACATTTAATAATTGGATATCCGTATAGAATAGACTGTCGATGTTGACAAACAGGTATTTCTTGCTTTTGGACTAGTGTTGAGAAGAGAACATTAGCCAACTCAGCAATGTTGCTTGTAAGAGGTGAATTTACAAGGACTACCTGAGAGGAGAGGTTGGAGACTGATTGGTGAGTTAATGGGCTGAAGACACAGTGTCTTATTACACTCATGCTGCCATAACAAAGTACCATCGACTGCAGCATGGCTTCAACAATAGACACTTATTTTCCCACCATTTTGGGGGCCAAAAGTCCATGAACGAGGTGCCAGCTGATTTGGTTTCTGGGGAGAGCTCTCTTCCTGGGTTGCAGATGGTTGCCTTCTCACTGTGTCCTCATGTGCTAGATAAGCACTCTGGTATCTTTTTTTATAAGGCCATTAATTTCATTCATGAGGGCTCCACTTTCACAATCTAATTGCCTCCCAAAGGCTTCATTTCCAAATGCCATCACATTGTTGATTAGGGCTTCTATATGTGATTTTAGGGGAACACACACATATAGGCCATTATGGACAGGTAAGTCAGGAGTAAGTAGAGGAGTCAAGAGTAAATAGAGTAAGAAAAGGTAAATAAAATTATTATAGAAGCTTTATTAGAAAAGGCAAAAGTGATTGAGGCTGAAAATTTTCAGGCATTCCCATGATATTAAGAAAACAAGACACATTTAACCTAATTGAACATTAGGGAGAAGCCAGAAATGTAGAAATCCTATCTCTCCAACTTTTGAAAGTATCTGCCACAAGAATTGGGTTTTGGCTTTACATTTACTTCCCATGCATGAGAAAAAAACAATTTTGAGGCTTTCAGCCCAATTATTAGTTTATCCAATTTATAAAGTTTGTCTGGCATAGTATCCTTGCAGATAGCTGTTTTTACTGTCCTTTTCAAGTTTTTATTTTAATTCCATTAGTTCACATATAGTGTAATATTAGTTTCAGGTGTACAATATAGTGATTCACCACTTTCATACATCACCCAGTGCCCATGACAAGTGTACTTTTGATCTGAGTACATTTAGACTTTGAACATTGGTTTGTATACTATTGGAATTATAGACCAGGAAAAGCCCCTAAAGATGAGTCTTATTTTTCAAACTGTTTTCTTAGGAACCCCAGGGATGAAGAGGAGATGCTTCAAGGTTACCTTAGATGTGTGAGGCGTCAGAATTTGAGTGGGATCAGACACCTCCCATATCACTCTCATGCCCACTTTTCAGCTTGATCCACATGGATTCCATGTTCTCTATTAGGATTTGGACTAATATGTCTTTCGAAGAATGGATTTCATGGCTCTAGGTCTATACCTATGAGAAAAACTGTGATCTAGATCAAGAGTTGGTAAAATTTTCTGTAAAAGGCCAGATAATAAATATTTGAAATTTTGTAGGTTATATGGTCTCTGTCACAATTATTCAAAACTGCTATTGCTGGGAAGCTATTCTAGACACTATAGAAGTAAGTGATTGTGGCTGCCTTTCAATAAAACTTTATTTACAAAAACACTTGTTCGATTGCATGCAGACCCTTGATTTCACCAACCTCCCTGTCACTTTGCAGATTGAGAAACAGAGGAAGAATGAGGTTAAAAAGACTTACTTAAGGTAACAGAACAACTAATAGTGGATATGTGAAAGAAACCTCAGTCCCATCATTCAATTCAATCACTCCTTACTCTCCCCTGACCATGTACAGTGCTTTCCCAAGCCCCTTGATGCCTCATTCCATTGCCTTCACATGCTACATGATCTAGTTGCTTATTCATCCTTATTGTGTGCTCTCTTCACAAATTGAATGCATTGCAGGTATTATCTCTTTTACTATTTACAACGACTCTATCTTGCAGCTATTATTAGTCTCAATTTTAGGAAAAAGAAAATGGAAGTTTGGAGACTTGTCCAATATTGCACTTTTAAATTAAATTAAATTAATAATTATTTTTTGCTCAGGTATGATTGAAATATAGTGAGGTATTAGTTTTAGGTGTACAATGTGGTGATTCAACAATTCTGAACAGTACTCAGTCCTCATCACAATAACTGTGCTCTTATTTCATCCATCTCCCCACCCACCTCCCCTCTGGTAATTATCAGTTTGTTCTCTGTATTTTAGAGTCTGTTTTTTTTTGTTTGTTTGTTTGTCTCTTTTTTTCCTTTGTTTTGTTTTTTAAGTTCCACATATGAGCGAAATCATATGGTATTTGTTTTTCTCTGACTTATTTCACTTAGCATAATATCCTCTAGGTCCATCCATGTTGTTGCAAATGATAAGATCTTATTCTTTTTTATGGCCAAGTAATATTCCATTGTACCAATAGTGTATTTTTAATCAGCCTCTGAATAGTCCTTATTTTCTTAGGCCACCAACCTTATACTTATCATCAACTTCTCCTTTCCTCTTGGATACCATAGTTAATCCACCAAAGATCTGGTTCTGCCTTCAAAATAGGTCCAGAATCCAGCTACCTGCCATTCCCTCCACAATCACCACCTTGGCCTGAGCTGCTGTTGTCTTTCCCTACAATTACTTAAATGGGCTCTTTGCTGAACCCCCCAGCCTCTAGCTGTATACACTTAAGGTTTATTCCCACCATGGCAGCTTGAGTGATCCTATGGATACATGAGATAGATCATGGTAATTCTCTGCTAGAATCTTGCTACTGTCATATACTTCACTCAACAAGGAAATCCTACCATGGCACACACAGGGCTCTGCATTGTCTACTTCCAGTCTTAACTCTCTTTCTCCTCTCCCTATCCTCTTTGTGTCTAACTCATGGGCTTCCTTATAGTTCCTGAGTAACAGGCATGGCCTCACATTAAGGCTTTTTCTCTAGCTTTTTCCCTACAGGCACTGTTTCCTCTCCCCCATCCCAATATCTACATGGCTGCCCACTACCTCCCCTGCTTCCTATCTCTGTTCATGCCATCTTCTCAGTAAGGTCTACCTTGAGAAACTTGTTTCATACTGCAGTAAAAACTGTGTCCCATGTTCCCCAGGCTCCTGACCCTGTTCTGTTTTCTTCTTCCTATGGCACTTCCTACCTTCTAATACACTGTATAATTTATTTGTTATATTTATTGTTCATTGTCTCTCCAGACTCCAGCCAATCAATGTCCTTGAGAATAGAGATCTATATTTTTTCTACTTTTGTTTCTGTAGTGCCTTGAGCACTTCTAGACATGTAGTAGGCATCAAACAAATATTTCTCAAATGAATGAATGAACTTGTTTCTCTTATTTCAAGGTTACGTTCTTAATGACTAAATTCTATGGCCAAAGGAGGGAGGGATTGAATGAATAAATGAATGAATGAACAGAATGAATGGCTCCTCTACCAGTTTGGGAGTTCGTTGAGGGATGGGGTTGTCCCAGTCCTGTGAGTATGCCTGGAACAAAGCAAGTGCTTAGAAATACTTGCAGAATTAAATAACATCCTACAGGCACTGATTCTGACATTTGGTAGGCCCTGTTACCACATAAAATACTTCCCTCCTGCTTTGACCCATCATGACCACAATTACTTCTCTTAGCCAAAAAAGCCCTTTGTCCCTTGGCTGAGGTTCAGGCCCTGCTGTTTTCAGCCAGACTGGGCAACAAAAAGGAGCTTCAGAAGGAAGTACAACAGTCACTTTCTTTCTGCAGGATTCCTCCTAAGCTGCTTAAGTCTCTCGACGAGTCCCTGGATTTTAAACCTTTCTGCTTTCTTTGCTCTCTGGGATTCCAGCGGACAGCGCAAAGAGGTGATGCTGGCTGGAAAGTGTAAGGAGAGTGGCAGTTTTGGGGGGAATCCTTCCCCCAGGAAATACTGATATATCATGGACTTTTCTTGCTTGCATTTTATAAAAGATATTCCAGAGCCCAGACCTGAGAACAAAATCAAAGGAAAGAACAATGTGGAACTTATAAAACAGCAGGTCTATAGAAGCAAACTTGTCCATGGGAGGTTAGCTCTGAAGACAAAGCCCTGATAACTCCTTCTAATATTATCAGACTCCAGTCATTGACCCCAGTCTCTGACCTTAAGGTTTTTCACACGAGCACATGCCAAAATGTCAGAAAACCACAGGTACCAGCTCTGCCGCTTATGAGCTATGTCACTGTAGGCAAGTCATGTAGCTTTTCTGAGCTTCATTATATTATCTATTAAATGGAAATGTTAAATCTTGGCATTCAGAACGTAATGAGAAATAAACAAGGTATTTATCACCTTTGTGAAATCCTTTCTGATTTTCTTTAACAGTAAATCTTTATACATGTGATAATACCTCATAATACTATACCCGTAAAGAGTGTGAAAATTGGGAAAATCTGCATAAGATCTGTAGTAGAAACTGACCAATATGAATTTCTTGGTTGTCTAAGATGCTATGATTGGGGGAAGCCTGGGAAGGGTATACAGGAACCCTCTGCATTATTTAACTTTTATTTTAAATCTAAAGTTATTTCAAAATACGCTTTTAGTTAATTTCTGCTACTTTTCCACTCCCTTAATACCTTCTGAATGTTTCTGATGGAATTTAGAGCTGTTGGATCTGCTTTTCGGAAGGACTCTGCTCCCTGAGGGCACAGTTACTTTCTTATCTATTCTTACTCACTGGCTTAACATAGTGCCTGGCATAGAGTTGGTGTTCACAGACGTTTATGGATTCTTTCAGCCCAGAATATCAGATAAGCAACCTCTCATCTTAGATACTGCTATCTCCGAAAATATGTACAGAAAATTAATGTTTATTGAGAGCCAATTTTGGGCCAGGTACATTCTATAAAATTCTCTTACTTAATCCCCATAGCAACCTTATGAGGTATAAACTATAATTCCCATTTTACAAATGAGGGAACCTTGCCTCAGAAAGCTTAATCTACTTGCCCAAGAGGAGAAGCATGGCGGTAGATTCAATCTTTGAGTTCATCTGGCTCTAGAGCCCATATTAATTCATTGATTCATTCACTCACCACATGTTTTCGGAGCATCCACTATTTGTCAGGGACCATTCTCAGACCTTAGAATATTATCTTGAACAAGCAGACCATGATCACTGCCTTTGTGAGGCTGATAGTCTAGTGGTATAATACAGACAATAAAGAATAAATAAGGGGACCCTGGGTGGCTCAGTCAGGCCACAGACCCTTAAGTTTGGCTCAGGTCATGATCTCAGCATCCTGAGATGGAGCCTCATGGTGGCTCTGTGCTCACTGTGGACTCTGCTTAGGATTCTCTCCCTCTTCCTTTGCCCCTACCCCTTCCCTCACTTGTGCTCCCTCTCTCTTTCTCTCAAAAAAAAAATAAATAAATAAATAAAAATAAATAAAAATAAAAATAAATAAATCTTTTAACAAAATGTGGACACAAATAAGAAAAAGAGCAGGGAAAGGAACTAGAGGCTGTGGGGCTAGGGGCAGTGTGTAGCACAAAATAAGATATGCAGGGTAGCCCTTGTTGAAAATACGGGATTTGAGCAAGGCTGAATGTGAGACTGGAGCAATGGGATGAACCAAGCAGATCTTTGGGAAAATAACATCCAGGTGAAGGAGGAGCCAGTGCAAAGCCCTCAGAGCATGAATGTGGGTCTGGTGTACGTGCAGAGAGGAAAGGTGGCTGGTTTGGCTGGAGCTAAGTATGCACATGAGGAAGTCAGTAGGAGGAGTGATGAGGGATGGAGCGTGGATCATAGAAGACCATAAACATCATTGCAAAACTTTCTGAGGACTTTGGTTTTGCTCTGAGATGGTAGCCACTGTGAGGTTTGAGTAAAGTAGGGATATAAGCTGACTCAAGCCTTTATTGGCTTTCTTTGGCTACTGTGAGGAGGCTAGGCTAAAGGGACCAGGGTCAGAAGCAGGGAGACTAGTGGAAAGGCTGTTGTAGTATTCCAGGCTAGAGATGAGAGTGGCTTTGACACAGCAATTGAGTGGAGGAGCTGCCTTTCTCCCAACATGGCTTCCCTCATCAGCCTGTCTCCCACACATGTTGCTTCCTCACGTGTAAGCTGGTCTTGTCTTTCTTCCCCTCATTCTGTGTGTCTGGGATCCTCATTCCTTCTGTGCCCCCATCACCCCCTCACAGCTTCCCACCCTGTGCCTGACCCCGTGTCTCCTACCATTTTCCTCTTCTCTGGCCCTTTGGTGTCCTGGGACTTGCTGGCAGGGCTCCAGGGCTTGCTCTTGCCTGCCTGTCCTGGTTGGTTAGTATCTTCTCAGATACCTGTTTGTCCTGATCTGTCATTTGTTGTGAAACAAAAGGCCTGAGTATGCTAATGGATGAGTTTAGGAACAAAGCAGGTTCTCCTCCCATCCACCCCAAAGCCAGAAGTATGACAAACTGACTCCCAGTTTCCACTGCTGCCAGCTGCTGATAATCAATGCCTGTCTCAGGGGAGTGTTGTGTGATCCACTGGGACAACACATGGGAAATCCTGTTGTAAGCTAACATGTAAGTTAGCTTACAACAGGAGCATTGCATAGATCATAGGGAAGAGGAAAGGGATTTTATTCATTGTCTACTGATATCAAGCACTTAGAATCTAGGATCTTCTGCATCTTCACTCCGGATAGGTGCTATCTTTCCTGTCTTACAGGTGAGGGACTCCCAAAATAAAGTAGCTTCCACTGAGTCTGCTGCCAATTTTGTTATAGGGGGTGCAGGAAAACAGAAAGCAGAAGGATGTTTCACATCTGGAAGAGAATAGATTCCTTGTTAAAAAAAAAAAGAAAGAAAATAAAAAGAAAAAAAGAAAAACAATAAATGAAAAGGCTTGATTTCTCTGGCCTGGGCATGATTGAGTCAATGAGTTAAATCAGTAAAGGCTTCAGTGCCATAGAGATGTGGATACCTAAGCTAGGATTTCCCACAGCCTGTTCTGGGCGCTTCCCCTTGGAGCGCAGAGGGAAGGGGTGTGTGAATGCTTTCCCATGACACTAACATGCAGCTAAGCAGAAAGGACACGTGGCTCAGGGCTGAAAAAAAGACATTTATGACAACCTGGCGATGGAATCCATTTGGCCCAGTCCAGCTAGGTGTGACAAGTTGGGGCAAGAGTTGCATCTAATGATAAAATAACTCCTTTTCATTGTATGTGGTTAGGTCTTCCCCACTCCCCACAAGGTATAAGGCTCATGGGCCAGTGGATTGTGCCTGAGGTGCAGGAATGCTCTGAGAAGGTGGCTCCCGGGTAGCCCTGCCCTGTGTGTGTGAATCATCCAGTTAGAAGGCCATTTGTGGCAGTTTGCACCTTGTCAGCATTTTAAAAACCAGTAATTCTATCACCCACAGTGCATTATTTCTACCTTGCAGAATCTGGAAAGGAGGCCAGAGATGTTGGCATTTTTGAAATCAAGATTCCTTTTTCTTCTGGTGCAGGAATTTTCTGGATGCTGGTGGACATGTGGTTGTGACGCTTAATTCTATGAGTCAACTTGCCCAGGCTTTGGTGACCAGTTGCCTTAAAAGCAGAGTGAGTTTTCCCAAAGAAGGACTTCTGCCTCCAGACTGCAACATAGAAATCCTGCTAGATTTTCCAGCCTTTGGATTAAGTGGCATTGGAGGGGTGTCTGCTGTTTCACTACAGACTTGGAAAGGGAGACTCCCTGCCATTGTCTGCTTGGTATCAGGCTGGTAGGGCAAAGGCTCATCAGCAAGGCTGCAGTGTGTGGCCACTCAGCCTTTTGCAACAAGCTATTCATTTTATGGGACAGAACTGTTTGAGTGCAAAAGAACATGAGCGTTGGAGGCAAAGTCCAGTGGTATGTCTGTGGGCAGATTCTGGAAATTCTGTGAGCCTCAGTGCCATCCTTTGAGAACTTTGAACAAAGTTGGGGTGTCCACACTTTTCTCTGTAGAACACTTCCTCTTTTATTTGCTGTTGCCACAAAGAACCTATATCTTGAAAGATTTTCTTCACCAAATGTATTGAGTGTATTTTTATAAGTTTATATTTATTTTATTAGTTTATTTTATTTTTATCAAATTAAGTGTTACATTTTATTTAAAGATTTTATTTATTCATGAGAGACACACAGAGAGAGGCAGAGATATAGGGGGAGGGAGTAGCAGAGGAAGAAGCAGTCTCCCTGCAGGAGTTCGATCGACGCAGGACTCCATCCCTGACCCTGGTATCACATCCTGAGTTGAAAGCAGATGCTCAACCTCTGAGCCACCCAGGCATCCTGAGAGTGTTACATGAATTAATTTAACTTTTATTTAGGGAAATCAGAGACTTAAGTGTTAATGAGAAGAGCTGGTCAGCAGGAGATGACCAGTTTTTTTTAGTATTTTATTTATTTATTCACAAGACACACACACACACACTCACACACAGAGAGAGAGAGAGAGAGAGAGAGAGAGAAGAGGAAGAAGCAGGCTCCATGCAGGGAGCCCGATGTGGGACTCGATCCCAGGACTTCAGGATCATGCCCTGAGCCAAAGGCAGACACTAAACTGCTGAGCCACCCAGGCATCCAGATGACCATCTTAACACCTCATTGTGTTGATAAAATCCTGATCAGGGAGCCTGGGTACGTCAGTTGTTTAAGCACCTGACTCTGGATTTCAGCTCAGGTCCTGATCTCAGGGTTGTGAGTTCAAACCCCATGTGGGCTCTGCACTGGGTGGAGCCTACTTAAAAAAAAAAATCCTGATCATTAACAAAGAAGCAATTTTATAGTTAAACTAACCGAACTGATATTAATATTGTTATACCTGGTTCTCTTTTTGTCAACTTTTGCCTGTCATATTATTTTCTAATCTTTTCCTTTTCATCGATATTTTTGTTTTAGGAGTGTGCATGGTGATTGATACATGATGCTATATATATTTTTTTTAATTCAGACTCTATCCTTTAATAGAGGAATTTAATCCATTTACCCTTTTGTGATTACCAACATGCTTTGCCTAGCCCTCATGCACTGTTGCTGAGAATGCAAACTGGTGCAGCCCCTGAGGAGCACAGTGCTATGGTTTTCCACATCAACCTAATTAGAACAATGCTCATTTTCTGTAAGTATATTCAAACTATTGGAATAGCTGAGGGACTGCAATAGTTTCCTCTCAGGACTCTTGATTCTTTTAGGATTCTAGAATTCCATAGCATTCTTCATTCAAACACAAGGATACTGGAACTCCTGCCCCGAGTATTCCCTAAAGTCGGACCTAGTCAAGAAGCAGGGTGTCACTGAAAAATGGAATCAGAGACTGTGAAGCTTCCTTTTGGGTACTTGTCCATCTGCCTCCATCTTTGTTTCTGGAACTGTCCTTCTTTGCTTCTGAGTTTGTCCTTCCAGACCTTGGTTGAGGTGATGACTGTCCAAGTGATCTATTTTTGTATTACTTTCTAAGGCACAGTTCCCTCTGAGTAATCTAGTGATAGCATTGAACTAACTCACCCTTCTGTCCATCCATCCATCCATCCATCCATCCATCCATCCATCCATCTATCCATCCAACAAATATTTATGCAGTGCCTTCCACTTAGCAGTTCTTGATCTATGTGCAATTAGAGGAGGTCACACAAGTACATAAAATAAACTATTTTGGAAGTATGTGGTTTAGAGATACTATCTACTTTTGGGGACTGTAAGTGGCAGTTCTAACCTCCTTTTTTCTTAAAGCCTCAGCCCTGAAAACCATAGTCTTGTATTCATTCTGGCTTTTTTTTTTTTCCCTTCTGAACACAAGGATATAGTGTGTGGTGCTTGGTGGTTGGTTACTTCTCATCTGTGGCTCCATGTCTTTCTGTTTGTCTGTCTCAACAGTTCAGGGCCTCAAGTCCTTCAGAGAGCATCCACTGGGGGTTTCATTCACCTCCCTCTTCTCATTCCTCTCTGCAATCATGTGTCTGGCAATGAGAACTCATGTTGACTCCTCATCCTCTGTGAGCCTCCACCATCTGATCATGACTATTTTTCTCCTAGTTATTGAAGATCTCTTATCTTCAGATGCGGTCTTTTTTTTTTTTTTTTTTTAAGAGAGACAGAGAGAGAGAGAGAGAGAGAGAGAGGCAGAGACATAAGCAGAGGGAGAATTAGGCTCCCTTTGGGGAACCTGATGCCAGATTTGATCCTAGGACAGGGGGTCATGCCCTGAGCTGAAGGCAGATACTCAACCACTGAGCCACCCAGGCATCCTCAGGTGTGATCCTTTTAAGGACTGAACTTAGCCTGGAAGCCCATGGGGATATCCAGGAAAAGAGCCTCTGATGGACCCACCAGTAGTCTCCAAAGTGGCTTCACCCCTGGATCTCACTGTTCACACTTTACCCATGGGCAGAAGCTCTTGCAGCTCATATACCACCATGGTCCACATGCACACTGTTGGGGGTGGGGATGGCACAAGCCAAGTTCCTGGTCCTTAACTTCCCTTCTGAATGTGACTTTATGTCTCCCTCTTTGGAAAGAGATTGATAGGAAAACCCAAAATTAAAATAGCATAATGAGCACAATGACGAGGTAGCTGTAGGTTCTGAATCACCTCCTGAGTCTGAGGTGTGGGTCAAGTCAGGTTCAGCAAAGGCTTCGTAGCAGAGGGGCATGTAGTATAAGGCCTGAATGGTCAAAAGGAGTCAGCTGTAAACTAGGAGACTTTCAGGCAGAGTGATCACCTTGAGAGGTGGTCAAGTTCAATGGGAATCAACTCACTGTGCCAGAAACACTAGATATGAAGGAGAAAGTGACATGAAAATGCAGGAAAGGTAAGCTGGGGCTATGATGAAGGAGCTGTTCCTCATTCTGGGGTATTCCCACTCATGTGGGAGGGAGGCACCTGTATCAGTAAACCTTTCCTCAGAGAAATGAATTTCCTCTATCTGATACCATGGCAAGTGGGTGGGGGTCACCCGCTATTGCCCTACCCCACCTTACAGAATGCCAGCCCAGCTCCTGAAAATTCATGTTGTAAAATCAACAGATACTCTGTAAAAGCAACCATGTGAGGAATAAAAGGCTGGAAAGCATGCACGCAAAAGGCAGTAACTGTATTAGGGTTATGTGTTTGATGGTGGATTTTATTCTTGCCTCTACATTCTGTGTTTTCTTCAGTTTTATTTTACTGACTTTAAAATTATATTTAAAAATAATTATATTCAAAAAAGATCTCTGATAGATAGCCTGGATCTCATTTCTGGGTCACCGCATGAGACGCTCACCTCCTGGGTGGCATTGGTCTTGGTCTGTAATATATTAGCAGAGGATCTATTAGGAAATGATAAGGCCACATACTGAGGTTTCTAGAAATATAGGTGATTTCTCTGCCATGGCAAGGAGTGTTATCCTATATCAGCCTAATGAATTTGCTCTTTTCATATTTATGGCACCCATTAGGGTGTCTCATTTGTGGTGCTGCTATTTCAGAAAATGGGAGGAAATTCAGCAACACTGTTTGTGATGTGGCTGCAGAATTCCCTGCTGGCTGCAGGTCCCAAAGAGCTGTGTGTCCAGCATACGATATCCTTTGTTCAAGCATCTGCATCTTTTCCTCACGCAGGCAATCAGTGCAAGGAGGCAGTCACGTTCCCCACGCTCGTGTAGCCCAGGGATCGAAGCACAATTTGGCGTCTTTGTCATTTTCAAAAATCAAATCTGCCTAGGGACCAAGTTCCAACAGCAGCTGTTTTTGCTTTATGTTTTATTTAAAGACGTTTAATTTTGAGCCTTGCGTGTTTCCAATTTTTTTTTTTTTTCAGAGCAGACGGTGTGCATGTATAGAATACCATTGATTTGTGTATAGTGGTCCTTTTATTAGTGGTGAGTGCTTTTTAGGATAAAATCAGATTAAAATTATTATAGTGATTCATGACTTTTAAAATTCTTTTACTTAAAATAATGGAAACTATACACCAAATATATAAAATACTTACTCTGTAGCAGGCTTTGTGCCAAATGGTTTATATACATATTTTCAGTGAACCTTACCAGAATCTTATGAGGTAGAGAAATTAATGCCCATTTTATGGGTGAAATCTCAGAAGGGTAATTAATGACTTATGCAAGTTCTCATGTCCAGTGAATAGGAAGCTGAGACTTTAACCTGGGTGTGTTTGATGCCACATAATACATATGAAATATAATCTATGTGATATCACATATGTGTATGTATGTGTATATATGCCTAGACCACATTACTTAGATATGACACTCAAACTTTCAAACTATATTTTCTTTCTTTCTGCCTCCTCTTTCAGTTTTTCTACCTCTTGACCTCTTTGCTCCTTCTAATTGTGAGCTAAACTTACTCGTCGGTCAGGTCACAGACTGTCATCTAGGTGGGCAGAGTGTCAGAGTGATGCACATCATACATGACCCTTACAGATCATCCAGGCCCCAAGTGGGCAAAGCTCTGGATCTCTATGCTAGATAGCCTGGGTTTCTCTCTTGCTTCTGTTCTCTGCTACCTGGATGTTGTTGGGCAAGTTTTGCAGCTTCTCAGAGCCTCAGCTTCCTCATTTGGTGTGCTGGTTGGTGCCAACAAAGGTTGGTTGTCTGTGTCCCCATGAGGGCTATTGTGAGCATGAAATATGAGAAGGCTCTGAAAGCCCTTTATGAGCAGCAAAGTGTCATAGTCACTCTGCCATGATCTTTGGGTTCTTTGTGATGAAGATTTGTTTCAGGAGAGACAACAAAGTAAGTAAAAACAGGAACCACTACAGAGCCAGAGTTCCAGAAGAGCAGGAGTCACAAAAGTTCATGTGGGATCCAGCACATGGAACTCCAGAAACCAGAATTAGTCACCATCCCAGGCGGAGGCATCTGTTTTTTCCTACTCCAGGAATTGGTCATGAAAACAACCCCACCACCCTCTGCCTTTGCTTCTACAAACCTGCCATTACTGATTAACTTATTTCTATTCCTGTCTCTCTGCCTTGTGGCTTTTGCTCATGTCTCCTTGCTTATAGCCTTCTCTTCTGAGTTATTCTGCTTTTGTCTCTGTTAAGGATCACTGTCTCTTTCTGTAAGCCTCACACTCAATCTGCCAAGGGAGAAGATTCAATGTGCTAGCAGCAGTGGTGTGCTGGTACATGTTCCATAACTGGCTGCCTGTGGGTAGTTTGAGATGGGGAAAACCCTGATTTGTGATGTTTGCCAATTTCCATGGTGCACATAATTCCACTACAGTTGATTTCAAACTACCAACATAACTCCTCAACTCCTGAAAATGGAACAGTTGGATCCTGTGAATCAGTATGAGCCAGCTCTAGGACATCACTGTCACCCCTGTCTGCCACTGTATAGTCTCTGGTCAATTTAGGGATCAGTTGGTCTTGAACGAGGTTCCCATCCTGTCCATGGAGCTGTGACCAAGGTGGGATGATCAGATGTTTAATCTCTCTGAAAAAGTATTGTGACATGTAGGGTTCCAAGTTCATAATAAACTCTCTCACATAAATATTATTTAACCCTCATTTTATGTATTAGGTCTCTGAGAGAAAAGACTTTGCAAAGGGAAGATAAATACAAATTAGGAAATGACTAATGATGTGAGACAAGTGTAAAAAATAAGCAGTGGGAGTTCAGAGATGAGAAATGTCACTTCCTGGTAGAAGCAAACCAGGAAGATGTTTTGGGTTAGATAGCACTTGGACTGAACCCTCAAAGATGGCAGGACTTGGGAGTGCTAAGACTAGAGGAGAAAGTATTCAAAATACAGAGAACAAGAGTTGGAAGAAAAATGGAGCAGACACGGAGTAGGTATGGGGTCAGTGACACTTTATTTAATTGGAGCAAAAGGTGTGTGTGTGGGGGACAAGATGATCATATTATCAAGAAAAGTTGTAGAGGACCTTGTGTATAAAAATAAAGTAGCTGGAATATACTACACTGTTTTACTCTGTTGCTCTTACCAAATGGCAGTGAAGTATAAGTTTGTTAAAGCTATCATCTGTATCATTACTGGGTCTATTGGAGTAGAACTCGCAAGACTGCTGATAATTGCATGGTGCTATGTCACATAAAAGTGACTTAGTTAAAAGTCTCCATCCCTTTAAATAACTGCTGTTACTTTTTGCATTGAGTGGTGTCAACAAGATGAGACAGATCGCCAGTGAGTATAAGGCTGGGATAAATCTGGAGACCTGGGATCTAGTCTCTGCTTTATCACCAGCTCAAGGAGGGACCTGGGGAAAATCATTACTTTTCCAACCTTGGTCTGTCCTCACATCTGTAATCCTGCAGGGTGGTTATTTGATGGTTGCTTTCTTACCTTTTCCAAGTCTATAATCACATACACATTACTTCTCCCAATTATTATTTCAAATAAAGTCATTCATTATTTGGGTACTAGCAAAGAACAAAGTATTTCATGCCCTCAGCATGGATGATCTTCCTTTGGGAAACAGCTACTACAGGAAACACTGACAAAGTTCATATATGATAAGGGATGAGCCTTCTGGTTAATTGAGTTTTCCTGTTATGGTGAAGAGTAGTGAAACTTATTTAAACCCTTGCTGTTAGCAACATGCCCCAAGTGTTGTAGCTAACGTTTTGACCTAAGAAACACAACTTTAAAAAAAAAAAAAGGAAACTATTAAGGATTCTATACATGACAGTAACTGAATGACAATAAATAATAATGGATATTATTTATTGAACGTTTATTCTCTGCCACATACTGATCCGAGAACTTTATATGCACAATCTCTTCCAATATTGCTGAGAAATACAAGAGCTAGGCAAACTATTACAGCACCTTATGGTGGGTTAAATGGTGGCCTCCCAGAAGATGTCTACATTCTAATCCTTGAAACTCTTATGGGTGTAAATGAATGTGGTTTTATTTGGAGGAAGTCCTTTGCAGATGTAATTAAGCTAAACATCTTAAGATCATCATCTGGATTTTCATGCTGGGCCCTACATCCAATGACAAATGTCCTTATAAAAGACACACAGAAGAGAGACATATAAAGAGGAAAATGGCATGTGACTATGGGAGTAGAGATTGCAGTGATGTGGCCATAAGCCAAGGAACACCCTGAACCACCAGAATCCGCAGAAGATCGGGAACAGAACAGATTTCTCTTACAACTTTCAGAGGGAGCAAAGCCCTATTGACACCTTGAGATCAGACTTTGGGCCTTCAGAATGGTGAGAACAGAAATTTTTCTTCTTGAAGCCACAAAGTTTGTGGTAATCTATTATAGCAGGCATAAGAAATGAACACACACTTTTTTACAAATATAAAATGAGGCCTAGAAGGGTCAGTTAAACTTACCTTAGATCTCATGGTTGGTAAGTGACACTGCAGGAGATTTACCTAGGCAGCTTTAGAGCTTGTTTTCAATTTTAATAGAATGTTGTACCTCACAACTCTATATCCATAGAGATATAGAAACTACCAGTTACTGTACACTCTGAAAAGTTCTTTGAAAAAATGGGGCAAATGTAAGGGGCTACCGGAGCACACAGAGGGGCATAAAAGCCAGCTTCTGTGTGTGCGGCGGGGGGGGGTGTTATAGAAAGTATCCTAGTGGGCAGCCGGGGTGGCTCAGCAGTTCAGCGCTGCCTTCAGCCCGGGGTGTGATCCTGGAGACCCGGGATAGAGTCCCATGTCGGGCTCCCTGCATGGAGCCTGCTTCTCCCTCTGCCTGTGTTTCTGCCTCTCTCTCTGTGTGTCTCTCGTGAATAAATAAAATTAAAAAAAAAAGAAAGTATCCTAGAGAAGATGATGATACTGGGCTGAATTTTAATGATGGAGAAACTTTTTCAGAAAATAAAGTGAGGAGAGTTTTCCAAGCAAGATCAACCAAGGAGGATGAGAGAGAGTGAGGCACCTTTAGGGAATTATAATAGTTAGACATGGCCCTGGGGGGTTCCTGGAAAAGGGATGGAATATATGGGAGAAGATCAAAGCAAGGACCAGCTGATGGAAGGTCTTATGTACCAAGCTAGAGATCATGGAATCCTCAGGCAGTTGGAGAGATGGGAGAAGTTGGTGTAGGCTGATTGCATCATCAGACCAGTGTTTTCCAGACTTACAGTGGAGAGCACCCTGTAGGATGGAATAGAGGGGGTTGATACAGAAGCAGATTGGGATGCACATTACAGCACTGGAGATGGTCACAGAAGGGAAAAAGCACATTTAGTAGACAGTTTTACTTGGTGACATGAGTAGGATTCAGTGATTAGTGGGATGTCAAAGGCAAGAGGAAGGAGAAGCATGGGGGGTCTTGTAGGGGTCAAGTTTGGGGAACTGGGTTGATGGTGGCATCCTCAGCTGGTACAAGAAATAAAGTAGGTACCCACTCTGAGGTAGTGACAGAGATGGAGTTGGAGGCAGGGAGTGCAAATAAATATTTCACTAATGACTGAGGACCTCCCATGGTTTTTATTCTGAATACGTGAATATCTGCATATGGCTCACGGCTTTGGATTTGCTGTGGTAGTTCATATGGAATTTGCAATGTACTCTAAGAGAAGGAGGAGGAAGCCAATATGGACTACATACTACGGGGGGTGATGTCTAACTTACATTATCTTATTCAGTCTCCCGAATAAAATTTCCAGGTAAATGTTATCCATATTTCATAAATGAGGAAGTCAATTAAAATGCTAAAATGATTAAGTAACTGGACCAACATCACAAAGTTATTCAATGTCTGGGGAGCCCAGAGTTTAGATCTCATTTCTTTCCTGCTGCCTTCTGGACATAGAGGTAGAGTGCTTTTTGAGTCACATCTTCCCCATTTATTAGCTGTCTGACCTTTGGAAATTTGCTTAACCACTCCATGCCTCAATTTTAGCAGCTGTCAAAAGGGGATAAAAATAATAGTGCCTGTTCTCTTTGACTCAAATAAGAGCCTATGACTGAAATCTCAGCAAATGGTAAAAGCCTAGAAAAATATGAATAACTATTTATGTGATTAGCCTAGACTTTTCAAATTGTATTTTTTGAGGTAAGTCCTGACTTCAGCAAGTTTTCTTGTGAATTTTTCTGATTTCCTCCTGAAAGTTTGGTAGCAATTTTCTAGTTAAAGAGTTTTTAAAATTTGGGCTTATTTAACTATTCAAATCACTCCAAGCAGTTTCTAAGTGTGCTTCTCTAAACACCTAAAAAAAAAAAAAATGGACTCTATTGGTCATGGGTTTTTGTTGGTTGTGTGAACACCAGATCTATTCATGTGCCTCATGAAAGATGTCCAGCAACAGATACAACTTGTGTTAAACTTAGAGGTGATACGAAAAGAAACATCCAGCACTTCAGCTGAGCAAGACAGATTTGGGTCCTTTTAAAGCACCTGGTAGTATGGATGGGTTCTTAGTCATTCTGCAAACTCTGGAATCTAGCAGAACCCAGTCTCTTCAGTGCAGAAAACGTGGGTATTTACTGGTTGCTCTACAACATATAAGGTGGTATTGGTTCATCCTTAATCCTTATCCAATTCTAAGACTAGTTTTTTGCTTCAAAAAGCCCAGCATAGGAAAAGAAAGAGAACTGTAAAAACAGGCACACAGCCACAGATAAAAGCTAGTAGCACTTTTCAAAGGCATGGGTGTATGTGTGTGTAATGTAAAGTAACACCATCTTTTGTCATATTTTTAAAAATTGTGTGAAGAGGTAACAGTAGAAATGTTGAGAGTACAGTTGTGTAATTACCAGAACAAATATATTTTCTCAGAAAGGATAAACTATGTCCATTTCACAACTCTGTGCTAGTCTCTACAAGGGTGATGAAGGTAGTAGAGGACAGTGGAAGGAAAATGAGTCTGAGAACCAGGATAATTTTTGTTTTTTCATCTTAAACTCTTAGACTAGTTGGCATTGAGCTTTAGTTACATACCACTGAGGGATCCTTATGCCTGCAACATAGGCATGTAGTGTGGAAGAGTGGAAAAATAACTTAAAAGTACATTCACACTCTAGATAGAAAAAAAAAAGAAATCTTAATTCTAATGCCTTAGAATAGGTAATCTTAATCTTTTAAGAAATTCCTATTGGATCTTTTCTGGCCAATTGTCCAAACTTGAACAAATTATTGAGGTCAGGGGGATAGAATCCTCATATTAGATAGGCAGGAGTTATTTGCTTACTTTGGTAGTCAGGGTAATAGTCAACTATTCCTGTTTCACAGTGAAGTGGCTCCACAAGAAAAATGGGTTTTGCTTTCAAGAAGGGAAAACAAGTGCTGGACCAACAACAAGGGATGTCCACTGTACCTCTACTACTTGTTAGTCTTAGTGCTAAGGGCTGCAGGATCCAAGATCATTTCTGTGATTCCTGCCAGGTGCTCTCTACTGGGATCCCCACGAGAATCCCGTCCTACTAACTCCTAAGTCAGTGTGTAAATTCTTTGTCATGGAGAACTCAGCTTCCATTTCATTATTTCTAATGCACCTTCTCAGATAGCACTTATCCATGAAGGCTGTTTTCTCTGATACAGCACATGCTTTATAATCACCAGTTCACCATAGGCTGTTGAGCCTGAATCTCATCCAATCACTTTTCCAGGCCATTTGCCTTCCCTAATGTATCTCTCATTTCTTCCCTGTCCTCCTCCCCATCACCACCCCCATTCAGACATTCATTTCTTCTCACTTGGGTGGTTTGGTATATTCTAACTTTCTGACTCCAGTCTCCCATTTTCTTCAGGGCAATTTTCCCCAAAGCACACAGCTCTGACCATGTTAGCACTACCTTTAAAATTTGAAAGAGGTAAAGTGGGAAGGCAGAACTGAGTGAGACCGAAGAGCTGAGTGAGACCGAAACTTCGTATATGCGGGAGGTTCTTTTCTGAACAGCTAGCAGCTTATCTCAGACCTAGTCCTAAAGGTCTGATGGAAAATACTGCAGCAAAATTAGAATCACTTGACAGTGGTTTCTAGAGCTGTGTTAATAGAATGCAATAACAGGAAGGGACCAGAACTGGAGGAGAGAATGGAGGTGAGGTGAGGATGAGCAGCTACCAAGATGGATGAGGGTTAAAGGAATCCCAAAATGGTGATATTTCAAAGGAAGGAAACACAGGGCTTCATATGCACAGTCATGGTTTGGCTGGTTTGAGTTGTTTTTAAAGAAAGAGTCATGGTGGGTGCCTGGGTGGTACAGTTTGTTCAGTGTTTGACTCTTGGTTTTGGCTCAGGTTGTGATCTTGGGGTCATGAGATTGAGCTCCATGTCAGCAGGAAGGCTGCTTGATATTCTCTCTCCCTCTCTTTCTGCTACCTCTCTCTCTCTGCGTGTGTCTTTTCTGTAAAATAATAAATAAATCTTTAAAAATAAATAAAGAGTCATGGCCCTGCCCACCTGGACTGTGGTGTGCTTTGATTGTGTTTGGGTATCCAGGTAGACCTACTTATTTATTTACAAGGCAAATATTTATTGAATAGCTACCATTTGCCAAGCACTGTGTATCAAAGGATGCACATGGAAGCCTTGGAGAGTGATTATGGTTGACCCAAGTGGTCATGGGTAGAAGGAAAAGAGACATGTTTTGTGTTTTCCAGTTTATCAAACTGTGTCCCTTTTGCCCAGTAGGTATTCAAAATAGGGTTACTGAATTGAAAACCAGTTCATGCTACTAAAGAGCATCCCATGGATTCATAAAAACTAAGGAAGGAGTAATAAGCATCTTTAGTGAACAAACAGTATGCTCCTGGCCAAAAAAATGCAACTTTGGGTTGGTTTGACTTTGCTCTGTCTTGCTTATTAACTAAAAGATAAAATCCCTTGATGTGTCTTTTTTTTTCCTCTTTCCTCTTCTTACTCTTCTCATATTTCTCTCTGCAAAGTTCTCATTAACACATTTTAATGAGTATAAATGAGGACTTCGTGTCCCAAGAAAGAGAAAAGCCAAGCAGCGTGCACAGAGAGAGATGGAAAATAAGCAATTATCGCTGTGGGTTTTTATATTTCTGGGCCATCCTTGAATCTCATGTTGCTTGCCAAGTCGGCAGAAGATGACTCCTAATTGCATGAGAAAGATGAGATTGGTGATAAAAGCACAGATATAAATATAGATATGGTGTAGATGTGGATATCAATATAGATATAAATATAACCTCTCGGTTGTATCTTCGAGTCTGTGCTATTCATCTGACTTCCCTTTGTTCTTATATGTTATTTTCATTTTTTAAAAACTCAGTCTGTCAGAAATTCCTAAAGCCATTTTCCTGTCACCCACTGGAATGTCCTGGACTTGGAAAATATTGACTTTTGGTGTTATAACCTCTCCTGACAGTTCTAGAATGCTAACATTCAGGCAGGTCTGGCTTATCAAAGCATTGATCAGGACTCTGGAAAAAGACTTTGCACAGTCTTTTGTCTCTGTCACCAGAGATGTTCTTGTTCCAGAGCCTACCCCCTCAGCCACAGTGATGCCTTGCTCTCATCTGGGGCACAGGTGGGTATGACCCTTCTGGACCTAAAGTGACCCAGTTCCATTTTCTCTCTCTTTTTTTTTTTTCCATTTTCTCTTAATCCTCACCACAGCCCTGTGAGGTAGCAATGAATCTCCTTAGGTCAGTAGTTTATAGTCTTTGAACCTGTGGATCCCCCTTTTAGTGTTAACACTGTCACACTAACTATACTTTTAGTATCCATTCAATGAAAAAGTCACAATGAGCAAAATCTATCCTTAGTTCATTAACTCTTATGTTGAGGTACATAATAATAGCAAAACATTAAAAATGTTTAACATGTATCTAGTACAGATGATGTGCCAGGTACGGAGGCAAACATTTACGGTGATTCTCTTCTCTCATTCTCATGACAACCTTTTGGGACATGTCCTCTGCTCCACTCCATTTTACAGACAGAAATCCTAAACCCTTGAGAGGGGTGAGATAGTTGGTTCGAAGCCAAACATCTCATAAGTGGCAGAAAAGGAATTCAAACCTACCCAGTGGGGGTTTAGAGCCAGCATTCTTAACTATGATGTGGTTTAGACACTAATTTGGAAAAAGTAGAGACACCTTCATTGGGTTGACAGATTCTAGTTGGAGACAAAAGGGTTGCCATGGAATGGATGAGATAATATATAGAGAGAAATCATACAGTGCCTAGTGTTCTCAGCAAATGTTACTCCCAAGGATAACAAATATCTTCGACCCTGTTCCTCATTGATAAAAAAAATTTTAAAGTGATCTTTATATGATTACTGTAGGGATTGAGGACCAAGATGCCAAGAGCCTTGGCATGGTGGCCTTGGTCACAGGGGTGAACCAGGTGGGGTGAGAGGCATGGTGCTCTCACCCTTGGCATTGGCATTCTTGGTCCTGAAGTCAGTGTCTTGGCCTAGGCATAGCAGGAGCATAAGGTCCCTTGCTTTACAAGGACAGAGTGGTCATTTTGGCATCTTTGGTGACCAGTAATAGCAGCAACATAATCCAGAAAGGAAAAGAGAGAAAGGGTAAAAGTTGAGTAATCCACAGAGTGCTTAGGAGACACCTGCCAAGGGCCTGGCAGGATGTTTCTGGGGACATTTGAAAGGGGTAGGAGCAAGAGGGATGAAAGCCTGTGCATGATCCTCTTTCTCCTAGACAGAGCATGGTTGTTATCACTACAATTATCCCTGAAGATGGTCCAGAGAGCTTCTCTGCCATGGAATGTATATGTCTTAAATAAATTACAAAGAAAGGAAAGAAAGAAAGAAAGAAGAAAGAAAGAAAGAAAGAAAGAAAGAAAGAAAGAAAGAAAGAAGAAAGAATACAAACGCATTTGCTATTGTGTGACTGAGCTCACAAGTAGTAAGGAATTTCTTAAAGTATAAAACTGCAAACCAACAAACCATGAACTGAAACCAGAAAGGTGAGTCATAAGACAGAATAATCTTGGGTAAAATGACACAACCATGTACCCTACGTTTTGAGGACTGTTGGTCACACAGACTATAAGAAATGGATCTGGGGTTCACACAACAGGGAAGATACTAGGCTTAACATCCCCTCATAAGCCATGACTCTCAGTGAATTGTTGGTCTAAAAAAATATCTTCCTGCCACTGACAAGAAAGTGTTTCTGCTGTCCAGAAATAGAATTCTGATAGAATTCTATTACTGACAATACTTGTCTCCCCTGGAAATGGTTAGCTCTGGTCCAGGCCTGTCCTCACGTGGTTACTTTGTACCATCAATGGCATTGGAAAATAAAGCCAGGAAATTAATGTAGCTCTAACTTGAGAGCAGTTCCTGGTGTCCAGAAATGCCATATACAAATTCTGTCAGGAGGTCACCATCTTCGTTAGAGCCTTTAGGATGCCCATAGGTTAACTTCAGCCAAATACAAACTCCTAATGAAAAATGGCCAAATAGACATTAAGTAGGCTATCATAGGTAATTCTCAGCAGAAACAATTACCAACAAGTTTTGACACCAAAGGTCTTCAGATATTGGGATTATTAGATATGGAAGACATATTACTTAAGAATATCATGTTTAAAGAAGGGAAAGATGGAATAAATATAGAAAGGAAAAAGAGACTATCAATCATGACCAAGCAGGTTCGGTAAAGTGTGAAAGCTGGAGATAAAAATACAACGATTAAAATTGAAATCTAATGGATGGGTAAAGAAGGGATGAATCACAATGATGATTTGACAGCTGACAGGTATATATTACTTACTGTATGCTCAGTGCTCTTCTGAGCTCTTTGCAAACACACTTGAAGAAAGAGGGAGCAAATTAGAAGTTAGTTAGACAAATTATCTTTAGAGAGACAAAGACATAGGAAATACAGATGTGAGCTCTATCTCTCTAATTTACTAGTGTAATGTCTCAGACATACCCTATAGAACTCATCTTTAGCCTCTGGTTCTTTAGATGTAAAATAGAAACGAAGGAGTCCATTTATCTAGACTATCTGGGGTTTGGTGTATTTCATTGTAGAACTATTTCTGAAGTTTAGGTTTATCAACATTAAAAGAGTAATACAATACGAAATAGAAAGATTGACTTGATCTAGCCTCAATATTTTCTGGGTGTCTTCTTTGGGACTTTTAAAAAATTCTATTATTATGGAGATTTAGAAATTGGGTGTATATTACACAAGTTTTTCTAAGATTTTATTTATTTATTTATCTGAGAAGGAGAGAAAGCATGAGCAGGGGGATGGGCAGGGGGGAAGTGGGAGAGAGAATCCCAAACAGACTCCATCCACACTGAGCTGGATATGGGGCTCAATCCCACGACCCTGAGATCATGACCTGAGCCAAAATCAGGAGTCCCATGCTCAATTGACTGAGCCACCCAGGTGCCCCTCTTATACAATTAGAATTAAATGCCTCGGTATAGTTTTTATCTGTTCCAAATCATATAAGTGACCAAGAACTCTCATGGCTCACAGAAGATGTCACTGACACATCAGACAGCAGGTATTTTCAGTCTATTGGGTCACATTATTCCTACACATTGTGAATCATGGCAAGCTCATGCGATTTAATAAATGGATGATCATTAAAAATCCTATTTGTTAGAACAACTCTATTGTTTAGATGCTTCTAACATTTAGAACCCAAGAAAAAACACAGTTCCATACTAGTGTACTGCCCATTTCAAAAGATTGTTCTGACAATTAAAGAGATGATGCAAATACAGCTAACTGGACATAGTAGGTAATTCTTCCTTTTAGTGTTCCTGGTTTGTAAAGAACAAAAATAAATTCTGGCTTATTTAATTAGAAATAAATTCTAATTTATGGAAGCCTAGTTATGAAAGCTCATGGAACAGATGGGAAGCCTTGCAGAATGAGCAGGGCCCAAAGGAGACAAGGTCCAGCCAGACAAGGTCTACCACAGACCTAGGTGGCTAGGATGCTTACTAACATCTCTGAACTGGACACTTCTCACCAACCACTAGTCTTGAATCACCCTCTTTGACAATTTTCCAAGGACTCTGGGCCTCTAAATGACTCCTTCAAGGTTCAAAGTCTGGGAGGGTAAATACTGTGAGCATCCGTCTGGTCATATGTAGGTCTTGGGCTGATGCCCTCAATACTAAGTAGTGGAGAGAGCATCTGTCCTCCTTTGGCTTCTGTTCCTGGATATGTTGCTCTGCTCTTGTTTCTCTTGGTATTCCCAGAAAAGGGAGGATGTGAATGTGTTGGGCAGATACTGCCGAGGCTCCCAAAATCTTTACTCCCTCAAATCAATAACTAGTGGGAGTAGTACTAAAGTTTAAAAGATGTAAAATTTTAAAAAGCGTCTCATCTTAGTGAATCAAGTCTGTTTTTTGGCATCAATGATCTCTTAAATTTTTTCCTGAGATTTGTATTTTTTATTTGCAAAAATAAGGCATCACAGCAGGAGGAATCTTTGTGGTGGTGAAGATGCTCTGCATCTTGACTGCATAATTGTCAATACCTTGGTTGTGATATTATACTATAATATTGCAAGATGTCATCATTAGGGAAACTGGATAAAGGGAAAATGTAGGTTCTGTTGTATTATTTCTTACAACTGCATGTGAATTAAAAATTACCTCAAAATAAAAAGTTTATTTTTTAAAAAAGGTATGCTTGTGATTAAAGAAATTGAAATGCTACGGAAAATCCACCTTTTCATAAGAGTGCCAAATCCTACTCACCTAAAGTAGATCTAATATTTTGAGAGATGTACACACATAGATACACAATGTAATTTTATGTTATGTATACATATACATATAAAACATTATATATATGTGATTGCATATAAAAAACACATAAGCAAAAAATATTTATTTCAAACAGACTTTTTTGCAACATATCGTTTCACCTAATAGTATATATAAGCAACTTTCCATGTACAGTAACTTCTGTTATTTTTGTGAGTCTGTTACTACTTGATTTTTCCAGACTCTTTTGTTTTACGCTGTGAACTCCCTGGGAGACAGGACTGTTCTTTATTGCTGTATCTTCAGCACCTAGCATTATGTCCCACACATGGTAGGACCCAAAATTGTGTGTGTAGGATATCAGGAAGACATTATTGTCCAAAAAGAGACAAAGAGCCCAGTGGTGAGCATTATAATATATAGTGATACCTCACTGAGGGCAAGTGCCAAAGTGACCAGGAGCCAAGGTTTCAATTTTTGACTTTGGAAGGAGTGTCTGAAAGTTTCACTGCCCTATCTAGCTGGCATGCTTTATCCATTTCTTCAGTGGCTCTCTCTGACTCATTACTGCATTAGCCTTCAGGAGCATACTCCCTGCTTATTCTTCTGGCTCAACGAATGCTAACTCCAATCAGTCTTTCAATTGAGCAGCATTGTTGCTGGTCCTTGAAGTTTAATTTCAGAAAGCAAGAGGCCAATGCCAAAGATACCTCTTTATTTCAGCAAAATTCCATGAACATTTTTTTGTCTGCCCTGTTGTAGTATATGTTGTTGACGCACAGAAATGAATTCAACCACTGGTAACAAACTAACCATTTTTGGAGGACCTATGGCATGCACCGAAGAGATTAAAGCACTTTGAGCCATTCCAAGGTGAGTAAAATGCCCTTAATAGGTAAAGATTTCCTGGAGAAGATACAGGCAGATTATTGAAAACATTGAAATCCCTGCCCTTTAATAGGTAAAGATTTCCTGGAGAAGATACAGGCAGATTATTGAAAACATTGAAATAAAATAGCATTAGCTATTTCACATTCTTGGTGGCTTGGGTACAGGTGGTGGCTATGGAAATGGAGAGGTATAAAGATCCAAGATATTTTGGAGTTAGAATTCATAGAATTCATATAATGACTGATTGGACATGGGGACTGAAGAAAACAGGTTTGCCTGAGATGACTCTCAAATTTCATGACTGTCTGGAGCAAGGGTTGGCAAACTTTTTCAGCAAAAGACCAGATGATAAATATTCTAGGCTTTGTGGATCATATGGTCTCTTGCAACTATTCAACTCTTCTGTTGTTCTCCAAAAGCAGCCATAGACAACAGTGACAACAGGGATGGTTCTGTTCCTGTGAGACCTTATTTGACACAGGAAGCAGGCCAGAGTTACCTGTTGGCCATAGTTTGCCAGCTCCTGGTCTGGAGGGTGTGAAGGTCATTGAAACTTGGTACCCTGGAGGACGATGGACTATGCAAGTAATTTCACATCATTTCATTTCCTTTTCATGAAGCACCATAAAGTAGCTGCTATTATTCTCTTCGTGAAAGAAAATAATCTACTCTGGCACTGTTGATTCACTTATCTAATGTCACACAGCTGGGAAGTGGCAAAGACAGTATTTGAACTCAGATCTTCTACTTCCAAGCCCATGAAAGATCTTCTTGTTACCCCAAGCTATCTCTGTTCCTTTTCCCCTGCAACGATTCCATGATGGTGGCAAAACTTTGTTTTGAAAGCTTTTCTCACTTTCCTCCAAGGGCACTTTTCTTCTTTGAATGATTTTTTAAAAAGCTAAATAGAAAGGGACAGTGAGTCTCTAAATGTACCATCGTTGCTTTTGTTCAGTACAATAGACTTTATATTGCTTTGTCCAGTCCCTACAAAGTGGGACATAGGAGGTTTGTTTTCAAGAAATTAGCATTGTATTTTTCTCTTTTTTTTTACTCCTGACACAATTTTATCTTGGGGATAAACAGTGTTATTTTCATTCCCTCCATTTGAGCCCCACATTGAACGTTTTCTATTAAAATTTAAATAAGCCTCTTCAGAGACAGATGAAGATGTGAGGCTAAAATGAGCTGATTCACTAGAATTTGTTCCTGAGAATATAACTTATTTTCTCTTACAGCTTATGCAACTCAGTTTCATAATAGAAGTTTTAAGTGGGCCAGCATCGTGTCATTATAGTCATTTCTTCCAACTTTTCCACCCAGAACAGCCAACTGCAAAGGGGGTAATGAGGGCCACAAATTCCCTCTTCTTCCACCCTATGGAGAGCCAATTATTATTCTAGGAAATTGCTGGAAGCTGAAAGTTTTTTGAAGATACATTGGATTCTCTTTGTATGATCTTCAATTGGTACACATAGCAGCAAAAGCTTTGCTTGTGGCTGATTGTCCAAATTGCTCTTTTTTTCTTTGATTGAAGTTAGACACAGGGCCTACCAAAGTGGGGATACATGTGTGGGGTGCATGGGGATTGCCAATGGGATATGGAAGTGGAACCAAAGAGCAGGGTGAGTGCTGAGGCAGAACAAAGGAGTGGTTGGAAACTGGTGGGCAAAGGCCCAACATACCAAGAGGAGACGAGATGACTTCTATGTTAGTGGTCTAAAGTCAGGGCATGGAGCAAAGGATTCAGATAAATAAGTGAGTGAGATAAGTATAAGCCAAGAGTTGAAGGAGTTGAGTAGTGTTAAAGAAATTCTGAGCGATTACAGAGAAGAGCATTTTTCAATATATGTTCCTTATCAACCAGTGTTTTGTGAGAAAATGGCTCCATTGTTGATTGATTCTGAAAATATCTAATGTGATTCTTAGAGAGATATATTGATAGAAATAATAATAAAAATAATGATAGTAATAAAAAATAGACATATATATACGATTGCTGCCAAAAACCTTACCACTACTCACCAATACCCCATCTTCCTCTGTTTCTGAGTATACCAAAAGAATGAATATCTCCTGCTATTGAAGTTAAGCACAGACACATGACTTGCTTGGGCCAATGAGATGTGAGTAGTGATCATTTCTGCAGTTTAATTTTCTCCCCGTCTCTATGACTGGTGGCATTCCCTCAATGAAGATGACCCCCTACTTCAACACCAACATATTATGGACATGTAGAATAAACACAAAGTAACATTTCATTGTTCTAAGCTATTGAGATTTTGAGGTTGTTTGTTGCAGAAGCACAATTTGATCCTTCTTGGTAAAATAGCTAACATTTAATAAGTTCTTACTATGTGCCAGATGCTTTTCACAGTATTTTACATGTGCTAACACCTGAGTGTATTATTAGAGTCTTTGATATGTCTAGAGATAAATGATTACAGAAGTAAAGAAACTTGTGTAAGATTTTCCAAGCATATAGAACAATGAAACTCCTCATTTCTACTTTTCTTATTTCTGGCATAGAATACCTATTGATATCTTGTGAACCACATCCAGATAACACATGCTGGAAGATTCAAACTTGAAACATGCCCCATTGTCCAACTTGAGATGGGATGCCATGGACCATAGGGAGAATAGAAGTCTTACCTAGTGGGCAAATAGAGATAAAGAGCTGAAAATGCTGACAGCTTCTCCTACCCTTGTTTCTATAGCAGAACCTGAGATGATTAGTGGTTCTTCATTAAAGCATGATTCTGACTCATGGCTAACATTCATTACCCAAAAGAGGTGGGAGGTCAAGCAATGAGGAAGACAAGTATTTTAATAAGTTTATCTTCTTAGAGGAAAATTGCCAGGATGCTACTTCTCTCTCAACCAAAACCCCAGGGAAAGATGAAATGTCCTACCTGCTGGGCCAGAGAGCAAGAGATAAATAAGTCTTAGAAAGGTGAGGGTCATGAGACTAATGCATCCATGACCAATGTTGCTGTATTAGTCATAATAGTATGACTAAAATGTCATATGATGGAGAATGTATGACAAAGAAGACAGGTGTGATGGCTAATTTTATGTGTCAACTTTACTGGGCCAAAGGGTGCCCAGATTAAACATCATTTATGGGTGTGTCTGTCAGAGTATTTCTGGATGACATTAGCATTTAGATCAGTAGACTCAGTAAAGACCCAGTATGGGTGGGCATCATCTAATCTACTGAGATCTCGAATAGGACAAAAGGCAGAGGAAGAAGGAATTTGCCCCTTTCTGCTTCCTGCTTGCCTACCTACTTGAGCTGGGACATTGGTTTTCACCTGCACTTGGAATGGAATTTGTACCATTGACCTCCCTGATTCTCAGGGCTTTGCACTTGGACTAAAATGACACCTCCGGGATCCCTGGGTGGCACAGTGGTTTGGCGCCTGCCTTTGGCCCAGGGCGCGATCCTGGAGACCCAGGATCAAATCCCATGTCGGGCTCCTGGTGCATGGAGCCTGCTTCTCCCTCTGCCTATGTCTCTGCCTCTCTCTCTCTCTGTGTGACTATCATAAATAAATAAAAAATAAAATAAAATAAAATGACACCTCCACCTTTCCTTGATCTTCAGGATGCAGATTGCAGATCTTGAGACTTCTCAGCCTCAATAGTCACATGCATAAATTTCTCATAATAAATCTCTTTCTCTATATAAAAATCCTATTGGTTCTGTTTCTCTGGAAAATGCTAATACACTGGGTGACCATGGCACTGTTCTTAAAATCACTAGGTAGTCTACCCCAGCACTCATCATCACCTGATATTTTTCTTGTTGATTATTTATCATTTATCTTCCCTTAGTACAATGTAAGTGCTATGGGAGGAGAGACCTTGTCATGTTCAACAAGAAACTCCCAGTGCCCAGCACAGTCTCTGAGACCTAATAGAAGGTCAGTAAATATTTCAGAATGATTACCTGAATGGTTGAATTACTGAATGAACAACAGGTGCAACAGAAACTAATGGAGCTCATACAGTGAGATGTACAGAAGGATAGAAAGAACCTCTGGGGTGGTAGTATGTCACCAATAGCTGCAGACAGAAGTAAAGAGCCATTCAGTGTGTTGTCTATACATGGACCAGTACAGAACCGCAAGTCAGAGTTGCTGGATTGCCTTAATCTAGAAAGTAGTCTTCACACCTAACTGTATTAAGGCTGGGTTTGTGGAACTTACTGGGTGCTTCCACAGCCCCCATAGGTTAACTCCAGCAAAGCACTTATAATTCAGAATTGTGATTATTTGTTAACTTATCTACTTTGATAACTAGCCTACATGTTCCTAGAAAGACTGTCATATCCATGACAGTGTCCAGCACTGTAAGAGTGAGAATATTTAACAAAAATTTGTAGAATGGGTAAAGAAGTGGATAATTGGACAATCCCTTTATCACCTCAGCCCAGTTATTGACTCTCATATTAATGCATACCACTTACAGCTTGAACCTACCCCAGACTTTTGGTCCATAATAGCAAATAGATTTCATCCCAAAATGTCACATTGGCTACTCTTAGTGGCTACTTACAAGACGGTGATGAGAGGGATCTCAAGGAAGTTTCTAGTGTTAAATGGACATGGGTACCATGATTGATTAGTAATGTCTGCACCAGAAAAGGGAGAGAGGGCTGGTATGAGTTCCATGAATTTTCTAATCCAAACTCGTGGCTTCCTCATTAGTAAACAGTGACTACAACTTGACTCAACCTTGCCCAACCACCTCTTTGTACTCAAACACATAGTTAAATACTTAAATCAAATGCATCGCACTTGGTCATTTCTAAATTTTCCTCCCTAAATTCTCTTCATTATTCAAGGGTATTTAATATTTTAAACTATGGGAACAGCAGAAGTTCAGAAGAAAGTGGCATAGGGAGAAATGAAAGAGGGACGAGGAAGATAGGAGGAGAGTGTAGATGCAAAGGGGAAAGGAGTAAAGACAAGTTAAAAAAAAGAAAACTCTTGAATGTTTATAACTTTAAAGAGCACAGAAAAGGAGAAAAAGAGAAGGAAGGATAGGTTAAGAGAATGGCTAAAGAAAAAGATAGAATGGAAATATTTTCTTGGGTGCTAATTCCAAACATGAAACTTTAAAATAAGCGTATAATAATATCTGACCCTTCTGAAGCATGATGCTGAAGCCAGTTGCTCACTTGAGATTGTTTTGGCTTCATAGGTTAATGAGTCTCTGGATTAATTTTTTTTTCTTGCTTCTTATTTTCTCTCCTTTTCTGTTCTTTCCCCTTATTTCTTATCTTCTCTCCATCCCTTTCCTCATCATTTTCTTCCTACCTTCCTTTCTGCCTTCCTCCCTGCCTATCCTCCCTCCCTTTCTTCCCCTCCTCTTTCTTCCCTCTCTGTTTTTTTTCCCTCTGTTTTTTACCTCTTTTTCATCCTTTCTTCCTTCTTCCCTTTTTAAATAAACATTTCCTTTCTTAATTCATCCATTTTATGAGAAGAATACCATTCTATTGCTGAAAATAATATAGAGGAAAAAGAGACCAATTTTTTAACCTCCACTAGTTCTCAGTTCATTTGGGCTTGATTGGAAGCAGTCTATAGCATAGACCTTATGTGTCTTTGGGGTTAAAGAGACATTTTTAGAATCCTGGTTCTGCCACTGACTGTTCTGTGACTTTGCCTTTACATACTGTAGTTTCTTCATC
This sequence comes from Canis lupus dingo, assembly GCF_003254725.2. Taxonomy (NCBI): domain Eukaryota; kingdom Metazoa; phylum Chordata; class Mammalia; order Carnivora; family Canidae; genus Canis; species Canis lupus. Next base: position 65,456,230 of record NC_064245.1, read on the forward strand.
TATAGACAAGGGATAATAATAGCATCTTTTCTGTGGAAAGTTGTGAGGAATGTATGAAATAATGTATAAAAATTGTAATAAATAAATGTCAGTTATATTATTAAATATTACATAACAAAATCATCTGAATCTCCACTATGAGAATGAGATTTTTCATCTTATGTCTGCTTAGAATGCTAAGCTCATCCTCTTTACCTCTACTACAATATCACATATTTAAAATTTTTATTATTTTTTAAAGTATCTATTTAAAATCAATTAACATATACTGTATTATTAGTTTCAGAGGTAGAGTTTAACGATTCATCAGTTGCATATAACACCCAGTGCTCATTATATAACTCACCTTCCTTAATGGCCATCACCCAGTTACCCCATACCCCCACCCACCACCCCTCCAGCAACCCTCAGTTTGTTTCCTAGAGTTAAGAGTTTCTTATGGTTTGTCTCCCTCTCTGATTTCACCTCATTTTATTTTTCCTTCCCTTCCCCTATGTTTATTTATTTTATTTCATAAATTCCACATATGAGTGAAATCACATATTTGTCATTCTCTGACAGACTTATTTCATTTAGCAGAATACTCTCTACTTCCATCCATGTTATTGCAAATGACAAGATTACAATACCACATTTTATCCTTGCATGTTCTTTTCCTGTGTGTGCAGCTTGTTATATTCCTTTTTAAGGAGACGGTGTTTCATAATCATGTAGTAATTAGGCTACTCTTAGCTCTAAAGTGAAAAAAACCCTTAAATGAAAGTAGTTTAAACATTAATAAATCTTTATTATACAACATACAGAGGAGTTAGAAGGTAAGAGTTTCCAGTTGAGTTATTCCAATGGTGCAAGGTGTCAGTAGAGACATAGATGTTCCCATCATTTCCCTTTGCCATTTGCAGTCTGTTGGCATTCATTTAAGACATATCCCCTCATTGGGATGCCTAGGTGGCTCAGGACATGATCTTGGAGTCCCAGGATTGAGTCTCACATCAGGCTTTCCTCGAGGAGCCTGCTTCTCCCTATGTCTCTACCTCTCTCTCTGTGTCTCTCATGAATAAATAAATAAAATCTTTAAAAGAAGACATATCTCCTCATGATATATCAAGAAGAAAACAAGTTTCTTTTCACATATTGCTTTTTAAAAGAAAGCAAAACTTTTCATAGAAACTTCCAATGGACTGTCCCTTTGCACCTCATTGGTCAGGGTTGCACTATGTGGCCTTTCTTAAATCAAGCCTATCAAAAGAAGTAGAATTGCCTCTATTGGCTTGGACTGATAGTCCAATAGTCATTTTTTGGGCCTTGCCTGGAGACATCTTCCTTGAGTATATAAGATCAACATGAAAAAAAAATCAGGAATTTCTCATTAAAGATGAAGGAAACAGAACTGGGGGGTTGGTTATGCAATCAAGAATGTCTTCTGTAATTCATATTTGTATCTCAAACTCCAGCAGACATGTGCTTAGTAGATCTTTTGAAATAGTCATGGCAAGGAAACCCCATTATTTCTTGTACTTCCAACTGCCTACCCAACATCTCTACTTGGATTGCCATCAAACTACTAAGAGCTAGGAAAGAGACATAGCACAGATTCTTCCTCACACCCCTAGAAGGAACCAACCCCACAGAAACCTGGATCCCGGACTTTTAGCCTTCAGAGCTGTGAGACAATACATTTTTGTTGTTTAAGCCACTGTCTTGTGGTACACTGTTACAGTAGCCCTAGCAAACTGACATAATTTCCATTGCTTACTAGGTAAAATCCCTGTTCCTTATCATGATATATAAGATCATCCAGGACCCAGTTCTGACTTACTTTCTAGCATCTCCTACCATTCTGTTTTCTAGAAACAGCTTGTATAGGATCTAGACCCTTCTCAGGATTCTTGGAATATGACTTTGGGTATTACATGTATCCCTTCATTTCTGGTCACATCATATTCTCCCTTTGAGAGTCAGCTCAACTGTCATCTTTTTGGAGAGGCCTCACCAATCCCATCTCCCAGAGGGAGTTTCCTCTCTTCTGTTTTCCCTTCATACTGTGTGCAAGCCTGCACTGAAGTACTATTTCTATTGGATTACTTTTGTCTTTGTTTTATGGCTGTGTCTCTCTGTCTAGATTGAGAAAACATTCAAAGAGGAAGTGACTTTCTATTTACTTTTTTTCCTTTTAGTGTCAAGCTCAGGGAGATGGCATATGAGACCCAACAATTCTTGCTGGGATATTCCTAAGCAGCTAAAGAATTGTGTATGGCCTAGTGGAAGGTGGCTGGACTAGGGGAATTGAGAACTTGGTTTTGTGTTTACTCTGCTGATAACTTGCTGGATTATCTTGGGCAGATTCCTTAACCATTCCAGAGCTCTGTTTTCCTACCTTCAGAGTGAAGCCATTGGTCAGATACCCTTTAAGGAGTCTTTAATGGTGTCCCATGGGAATCTGTGCCCAAAGATATTCTTTTGTGGGATTCTCAAAGGCAACCAAAGTGAAATAATAAATATTGAATAAAAGAATTTCAGGCAGACTTAAGTCAAAGAGCAATGTTTCCTAAATGAAGGGTCTGCTGAAGTCTTCCACTTTACCTCACAGAGCTAGCCCCTTCTTTTGCATTCTGGCAAGTCTGACTGTAACCCAAGGCCACAATGGCTGGTAATTAAGTTATAGTTTTAGTTTTAAGATGAATGGCCATTAAGTGGTGACTAGACTCTTTAGGACCACTTTCTTTTTGGCAGGGATTTCAGGAGCAGTTAAAAGGAGGCTGTTTAAGGAAATGGAATACCTTCCAACAACATATCTGTAAAACCTGAATGGGAAAGCCCCCTAGGGTAGAAGCCAGAGCTTCTGATTGCACTCAAGTCCCTTCTCCTTTCTCAGTACCTGAAATCTCTCCTTGAGCAATAAAAGGCTCATTTGAAGAGACAGAGGATCTCTCCACTGTTGAGCCAGCTGAGCTCTGGATCTAGTGGAGGAAAAGATCTGGGCTGCTGGTGAGCTTAAGTTTGTGATTGAAAAAAACAGAAATAATCTTCTTCTTCTTCTTCTTCTTCTTCTTCTTCTTCTTCTTCTTCTTCTTCTTCTTCTTTCTTCTTCTTCTTCTTCTTCTTCTTCTTCTTCTTCTTCTTCTTCTTCTTCTTCTTTTCTTCTTCTTTCTTCTTCTTTCTTCTTTCTTCTTCTTTCTTCTGCAATGGCACCACATTGTACTGAATACCGATTCTCACATGGAAAATTCTTGGCTGGTTTTGCCCTTTGTGAAAGCTCCTTTCACTTCAACATTCTTTCAGAGATCCATATCTTGACAGTCTGGAGTAGTTATAGAAAATGTTCCCATGGTCTTTATAACTAATATGTCTGAGATATTTTGTATAATATTTGATCCACAATTTGTTAGCTTGTACAAATTGCTAGGCCTACATGGTACAAGGTGGTCTTGCCGTAAAATGGGTATAGTGGTGGCTTATTATGTCTTATCTTTTACTTCTAACAAAACTATTCATGTATCTCATGTAAAATCTTCAAGTCGATGATGTTACCCCTAGTTTTAAGATCTACAATTTGTTCAAATAAAATGTGACTTTAGTTTTGCAAAAGATAACTAACTTAATTGACTTCAGAGGAAGGAAAAAAAATCCTGTTGAACACTGCATTGTCATAGGTCTGGTAGTGACAACTTTGGGATCTTCAAAGTTTCTGATTCAAATGATAATTCTAGTGACATTTCTTTCTTGGTCATACTGCACATTTTCCCTTTATATTTGCAATTTCATTTCCCCCTCACAATAACTAGGGAAGCTGATGTTATCATGCCCACCTACCAGATAAGAGAATTGTAACTCGAGGAGAATAAGCAATAGTCCCAAGGTCACCCAGTGGCAAGAAGCAGTCAATATCTAGAACCAGGTCTTTGACTCCACATCCAGTGCTCTTTCTACTACAGAGATTAATCATGTCCTGCACTTGTTTCATGCTTTACCTTAACCCAGAGTGAAAAAGCATATTGGGTGCCTACTACAAGCCAGGCTTTCTGATAAATGCTGTTTAACTCACAATCTCTATCTGGAAGAAGCTCACAATTGAGTAGTCAAGATAAGATTCCTCATTTATAGACCCACAGTGAAACAGAATGTAGATAGCTTAGGAGTGAGAAAGTGGTCAGATCATGGAGGGCCTTTCATTTGGTAGCTAAGAAGTTTGGAATTTATTGGTAGGCCATGGGGAACCACAGAAAGTCTTTGTTGAGCATCCTGTGCTCAATGAGCTCATTTTAAACACAATACAACACAACAACAACAAAAACATTGGAGTAATTTAGAGCAAGAATTTGCATCTCCACTCATCCCTACTGGAAGAAAAATGGAGGAGGACAAGCAAGATGCAAGGGCCTGTTAAGTGACAATGAATGCGAGAGAACTGGGACTCCCAACCAGGTCTCAGGCATCCTCTTCCGTGTCCTTTCCTTAACTTCTGTTGTGCAAACATGGTAGAAGTACTTCTCTGGGCTATTGCATTCAAGTCTGCTGACTCTTTGAGGCTATTTTAATCATGCATTTTTCCTGCCTGGCCCTTTGAGAGTCACCTTATTCATGTGACTTGTTTGGGTGATTAGCAGACCTGATACACATAGTGTCTTGAAATGGCCTTGCATGCTAAGCCTTGTTCTTTCATCCTCTATTGTCAGTACATGAGCATGTCCAGGTTAGCTCAGAGTGAGACAGTGCTTCAGAGCTGAAAGGCAAAGAGAGTCAGTACAGGATAGGGGGAGAACTGGGGCTGTCATTGCAACTTAATAGCATTCATCTATCCTCACACTCACTTTTGACACAACACCATGCTCTTTCTCTGTAGCATCTATGCTGAATCCCAACCATGTCATCTAGGGCTACATATATGAGTTGGTCCTAGTTATCCCTCCTTTAAGTGTAGCCCTAATATCACCTCTTTCAGGAGACACTGAACACTTCCAAATTACCCTAGTGGTTCTTTTCTCTGGGTACCTAGAGCAAGTAAATATGCGGACTCTGATTAAGACACTGTCTTTCAATAGACTGTTTTATTTGAATGTCTCCTTCAAGCAAATATGTAGCAGACAAGGATTCTGGAGAACAGGCAGAGAGAGTATTTTGGGGTCCCAAGGGGCCAGAAACTCCTAAGGTAGAAAAGGATCACTACACACACCTAGAGCATCTCCAAAGTTGACTCCTTAGAAACTCCAGGAAATGCTCTTATCCAAGAGGCAGCATTGAGATGAGGCCTGAGATGAGGCCTGAGAGCTCCATGCACAGAGCAGAGGATGAGAGATGCAATTGTGGTTAGATATTTGGTCAAAGAGAACTTGAATTTGTGGGCAACCAGGGCACTGCGTCACTGTCAAAACAATAATACATGCAGTTCTCCTTTACTGGTTATCTGCTTTGTGCCTTCCCAGTAGATGCTGTAATTCCCATTTAACAGATGAGGAAACAGACCTAGAAAAGGAAGTGATTTACCCAAGATCAAACAGCTGGTAAGCAGAAGAAATACAATTCAATCCTTAGCCCAGAGCCTAGCACTTTTCTGCTCTGCCACTTCCAAGCTGTACCAGTGCCATCATCATTTCCAGCTGTGAAACTACCTCATCTAATTAGTCTAGGCTCTCCCCCATGGGGCCAAACCACTGGTGGGAAAGGTAGTTGTGGAGAAGGGTTCTTGGAGAACTTGTCTGTAATCCCATGGACAGAAGTGTACCTGGTTCCTCATGTCCCACATGTCCCAGCTGGCTATAGCATTGGCTGCTGGAACACAGTGATACTTGCTGGAGAGGAAGGAACAGAGATTCTAGCTCTGGCTCTGCTGTGTGACTAGGCAAGCTACAAACTTGCCTTGGTTATTTTGACTATAAAATGAGGGATTTGTTCAACAATCAGTTCAAAATACAACTATTTGGCATCCACTAGGGCTAGTGGATGAATCAGAGTGAAGAGAGACATAGAGAAGGGTGGGTCCTGGCCTCCAAGGATCCCATGGGTCCACTGGGGTCAAAAACCATGCCCAGATTCCTTTGACACAAGTCAAACTGTAATGGGAGCTCTGGCAGAGGTGGGGTCAAACTGTGAGGGGAACAAAGAGGGAGAGACCTGCAGAGAAGGCTGGAGGGCAAGGTTGTACCAAAAAGTGGACAGACAGGAAGTTTCAGGAATGAGCGTTTTTGTTGTTGTTTGTTTTTGTTATTGTTTTATTTTGTTTTTGTTTTTGTTTTTTAAGAGGGATGAACATCTCATTTCATGTAAGTATTTCTAGCGTCTGTCAAAGTGCCCACAACATTACAGGTCTTGATGACTGCTTATTGACTAAATGATGAAAGGAGGGTGAATAAATTAATGGCCATTTCAGCCACAGACATGGTAGTTTACATTGTTTATAGGCTCAGCAAGGCAGCAAAAAATAGTTTTTCTATGTTTTATATTCTGGCCAAGCAGTCTGACATACATGCAAAAACACCATACTCTCTCATTTCTTTTTTTCTTTTGAGTTTAAGAGGAATGCTTATTATAAACATTTGGAATGTGGGGGAAATTAGAAAGTTGTGACTAATCTTATTATCCAATGATGATTAGTCTTAACATTTGGTATATATTCTTCTAATCCTTTTCCAATGCTTACACACACACACACACACACACACACACACTAGCACTTTTTAAAAATCCACATATAGAAGGAAAATATGTTCAGATAGGAAAAAATGAGACCATGTAGATTGAGTAGTGTCCTTTGACTTTTTATATGAAAGTGGGACCCATAGTAAAATAAAAAGGGGCCCATAGTAAAATAAAAAAGGGCATAGTCTGGCATTTTGGGCTAATACTTAAAATATGAAAATCATTTCTTTTTTCCCAAATATACCCTTTATCTTCTCTGCAAAACAATGATGATATTAGTGGTAATGACAGTAATCACCATTCATTAACCACCTCCCACAGTGTGCAAAGTACTTCACACTTTATTAACCTTTTAAAAATATCTCCACAATTTTGCAAGTTGTGTAATGCTGTCTCTGTTTTGAAGAGAAGGTTTAGAAGGTTGCTGGATTTACTCAACTGGGAACCCAGGCTTGTCTAACTCAAAGCCAAGTGCTTGAAGAACCTTCAAGGATGTCAGGAGTGGTGTTTCAGAGGTCCCTATACAGGACTGAGAACCAGACTTCAAAATGTCATAGGATACTTCCATGAGTTTGCTGTAGAGGCTGTAGTGGAGCTGGCAATGGGGTACTCCAGCCAGGTGTTGGCTACTGTGCCTGCTAAAGCCTCTGGGCTTACCTCTCTGACAACATTAACTATCCAAGTTACTGCAAAGTGTCCTGGTCAACAATCTCTCTCATCTCCTTGCCAATAGATTGCATCAATTGCTGGCCATGTGAATAACACATCTCAGATCTGCAATTCAGGCAAGATTCTATTTATTCATGAGAGAGAGAGAGAGGCAGAGACACAGGCAGAGGGAGAAGCAGGCCCCATGCAGGGAGCCTGACTTGGGACTCGATCCCGGGTCTCCAGGATCAGGCCCTGGGCCAAAGGCAGCGCTAAACCACTGAGCCACCCAGGCTGCCCCAGGCAAGATTTTAGATTACTATAGGTCAGCTCTCAACTAACTGCTACCACAAGAGAAACTCCATAGGAGAATGAACCAGCTGAGCCCAGTAAACTCACAGAACTATAAAAGATAAAAATAAGTTTTGTTTTTTTTTTTTATTTAGGGGATGTTTTGTTACACAGCAATGGATAATCATAGCAGTGATATTGAGTTGGGTGGAAATTCAGAACTAGAGGGTGTTTTCCAGGAAATATTTTCCAGTAAGTGGATTTTTGGCTTTAAAATAAATTCATATGTGGGAAAGGTTTTTTGTTTTTTTTTTTTTTTTACACTATTATACAATTGGTCACTTCCATTAAATGCTGGCAGTGAGGGATTTTTCTGTAACTATATTGGCAAGAGGCTCTGTGTAGACAGATATTTCAATAGATTAAGGTTTGGCAAAACCATTAGTATATTTAAAAAAGAGAAAAACATGGTGTCCAGAGCCAAATAACTTATAAAGATTCCTGAAAAAAAAAAAAAGAAAGCATATTTAGAAATTTTTGAGACTAGATTAGGCTATTGAGTAACTGTAATACAGGGTTTTAACAGGCAAACCTTTTTGTTCTATTCTAACTTTTTTATATGATAACATTCTAGGCCAGTAAATTGGGAGGGAGTAGACTTGCATTCCTGAACTACTTTGCAAGAGGCCATGATATATTACTCTTTTAAAGGACCATGGTTAAGAAGCTTAATGTCTTAACTAGTGTTTGCATAGATATTCTTCACTGAGATTCTGTGACTTTTTTTATTTTTTACTTTTTTTCAAGTTCTGATAGTAATTTATTGACCCCATGAAGGAATTTGCAAGTTTTTTTTAATGACCTGGAAGCCTTTAGGGCTTGTTAGAGTCCTATTGTGAAATTCAGCCTACAGGTGTGTGTGTGTGTGTGTGTGTGTGTGTGTGTGTTTCAGGGGGGCATGAAGGAGGAGTTAATGATGACTTCTAGAATTCTAGCTTACACATTTATATGGATAGTGCCATTGCCTAAAATACGGAGCTCTGGAAGAAGGTCAGGATTGAGTGAAAATCTCATGTATTTCATTTGGGAGAAATATTGATTTTCAGATTTTGGCTGGAGAGGAGACTAAGAATGGTGATATACTTTCCAAAAAGGATGAGTAGGAAACTTGTATAGAAGCTGTATTAGTTTACTAGGCCTGCTATAACAAAATACCACACACTGAGTGGTTTAAACAACAGATATTTATCATCTCATAGTTCTGGATGCTAGCAGTCTGAATTCAAGGTGTTGGCTGAGTTGTTTCATTCAGACAGTCAAAGGGAGAATCTTTTCCTGACTATTCTCCAGCTTCTGGTGGTTTCTTGGCTTATAGTACCATAAATCCAGCCATCCCATGTCAGTCTTCCTGTGTGTGTCTGCTTTCAACTTTCTCCTTCTTATGAGGGTACTATTTATGTTGGATTAGAACTCATTCTAATGACCTCACTTTAATTTCATTACCTCTATAAAGACCCTTCCTCAAAATGAACTTATTTTCTTGGGTACTAAGGTTTAGAATTTCAACATACGAATTTTAGAGGGAGGAGTATGATTCAATCTGTAACAAATATCAAACATGCTATTTTAACTTAGATTTTATGTTTATTTGGGGTTAGTTTATGGTGTGGGGTTAATGAAGATCAAATGAGGAAATGGGATCCCCCTCAACCATACCTGTTGCTGCCACTAATTTGCTGCTATATGTGAGTTTGAGGTGACTTCAAGATATTCAAAAGGACATTTTATTTTTTTATATATTTATGTGTTCGCATAAGACCACACATTGGAAGACTCCATTTATATTAAATGTTCTCAATAGGCAAATCCATAGGGACAAATGAGTGGTTGTCTAGGAGTAGGGCTAGGGGTGGGATGTAGACTCTTTGCAAATGAGTACAGGGTTTCTTCTTGGGGTGACAAAAATATTCTAAAATTTGATTATGGTGATTGACACATACACAACTCTGAATTTCTAAAAGCCATTGAATTGTAACTAAGTGGGTGAATTGTGGGGTTTCTGAATCATATCTCAATAAAGCTGTTTAAAAAAAGCAAATGTAGGGGATCCCTGGGTGGCACAGTGGTTTAGCGCCTGCCTTTGGCCCAGGGCGCGATCCTGGAGACCCGGGATCGAGTCCCACATCGGGCTCCCGGTGCATGGAGCCTACTCCTCCCTCTGCCTGTGTCTCTGCCTGTGTCTCTGCCCCTCTCTCTCTCTCTCTGCGACTATCATAAATAAAAAAATAAAGCCTTTAAAAAAAAATAAAAAAAAAATAAAAAAATAAAAATAAAAAAAGCAAATGTATGGTGAAAGGGAGTGGTCCAGTTTCATTCTTCTGCATGTGGATGTCCAATTTTCCCAGCACCATTTATTGAAGAGACTGTCTTTCTTCCAGTGGATAGTCTTTCTTCCTTTATCGAATATTAGTTGACCATATAGTTCAGGGTCTACTTCTGGGTTCTCTATTCTGTTCCATTGATCTATGTGTCTGTTTTTGTGCCAGTACCACACTGTCTTGATCACCACAGCTTTGTGGTACAACCTGAAATCTGGCATTGTGATGCCCCCAGATATGGTTTTCTTTTTTAAAATTCCCCTGGCTATTCGGGGTCTTTTCTGATTCCACACAAATCTTAAAATAATTTGTTCTAACTCTCTGAAGAAAGTCCATGGTATTTTGATAGGGTTTGCATTAAACATGTAAATTGCCCTGGGTAACATTGACATTTTCACAATATTAATTCTGCCAATCCATGAGCATGGAATATTTTTCTATCTCTTTGTGTCTTTCTCAATTTCTTTCAGAAGTGTTCTATAGTTTTTAGGGTATAGATCCTTTACCTCTTTGGTTAGGTTTATTCCTAGGTATCTTATGCTTTTGGGTGCAATTGTAAATGGGATTGACTCCTTAATTTCTCTTTCTTCAGTCTCATTGTTATTGTATAGAAATGCCATTGATTTCTGGACATTGATTTTGTATCCTGTCATGCCGCCAAATTGCTGTATGAGTTCTAGCAATCTTGGGGTGGAGGCTTTTGAGTTTTCTATGTAGAGTATCATGTCATCGGCGAAGAGGGAGAGTTTGACTTCTTCTTTGCCAATTTGAATGCCTTTAATGTCTTTTTGTTGTCTGATTGCTGAGGCTAGGACTTCCAGTACTATGTTGAATAGCAGTGGTGAGAGTGGACATCCCTGTCTTGTTCCTGATCTTAGGGGAAAGGCTCCCAGTGCTTCCCCATTGAGAATGATATTTGCTGTGGGCTTTTCGTAGATGGCTTTTAAGATGTCGAGGAATGTTCCCTCTATCCCTACACTCTGAAGAGTTTTGATCAGGAATGGATGCTGTATTTTGTCAAATGCTTTCTCTGCATCTAATGAGAGGATCATATGGTTCTTGGAAAGATGACTGGATAAAGAAGATGTGGTCTATGTATACAATGGAATATTACTCAGCCATTAGAAACGACAAATACCTACCATTTGCTTCAACTTGGATGGACCTGGAGGGTATTATGCTGAGTGAAGTAAGTCAATCGGAGAAGGACAAACATTATATGTTCTCATTCATTTGGGGAATATAAATAATAGTGAAAGGGAATATAAGGGAAGGGAGAAGAAATGTGTGGGGAATATCAGAAAGGGAGACAGAACATAGAGACTCCTAACTCTGGGAAACGAACTAGGGGTGGTGGAAGGGGAGGAGGGCGGGGGGTGGGGGTGAATGGGTGACGGGCACTGAGAGGGGCACTTGACAGGATGAGCACTGAGTGTTATTCTGTATGTTGGCAAATTGAACACCAATAAAAAATAATTTATTATAAAAAAATAAAAAAAATAAAAAAAGCAAATGTTAAATCAGCAGTTGAATATAAGGGTGTTTGGGTAAATTTCAAAATCATAGGATTTTTGGTCATGAGATCCTAAGGCCCTACTTTCCTTTTACCCTCTGGATCTGTCTTATCCTTTGTAAAGTGAGAATACTGGAATCTATTTAATAGATGATCCCTCTATGATTCAGCTAAAAACATCACCGGATATCCTTTTTTTTTACCTTCAGACTAGCAGATTAGACTAGAACAGACTAGTTTAGAGCATGAACTTTGGAGCAACAGATCTCAATTTGCATCCAGCTCTTCCATCTGCTAATTCTGCAATTTGGGGCAAATTTTTGTACCTTTCTGAAGTGTGGTCTCCAAATAGGGCTATGGAATGGGAATAATATAGTAATTCCTTCCTCATGGGGCTATCAAGAGAGTTTAAGGTGATAATATTCTAAAGGGCTTAACAAGCATCTGGTACATGGTCAGTCAATAAAAGGCAGTAGGCAGCTATTATCAGCATGAATTTCCTGAGATCAAGACTAATGACTCTACCAAAACGGGCCAGATGATTCTTTTACAACAGGAGTTGAGTTGTCCCTTCATATTTGATGCTCTATCAGTTACGCATCCTACACATTTTTAAATTTTTAAATAATTTGACACAGTAGCATCTGTGTTAGTCCAGAACATATTTTTCCTCACACTCCTCTTGCAGTCTGGTAAGATCTTTGTGTTATCAAATAATCAGTTTGCCTCTGTTTTCAAGAGGCACCAAATGTTGTGTAGAATGTGACAAATTTGTAATCATTAATAGCAATCTTGATGGATGCAAATTTATCTTTTAGTATTTATTGAGCACCTATTTTGTTCAAAACAATATGCCAGCACAGAGAAAGGCATGAAGATGAGCAATATAAGGATGCTGCTTTCATGAATCCCGTGGTTTAGTGGGGAAGATACTCCCACACATCCAGTCATGCATCAAATATTTTCTGAACTTACAAGGGGGATAGAAAGATATACCTGTAATTAATAAATGTATGAACGAAGTGCTGATGACACTGGAAGAAGGGAATGATTAACTTAGTGTGGAGATGACAGTGTGTTAGATGGTGAGGTGGAAAAGGGGCATTCTGGACTGAAACTGGGGAACATAGTGAACTTCTCACTACTCTGCAAATAAGTCACGCCCATTTATGACTTATGTTTCCAATTCAGAGACCAGGGCAGGATTCATGTCTAGGTAGAGGTGCTTCTGAAATGAAGAACAGGATTTGGGGATTTAGTGACTACAGGGAAGGACTGCAGTTGGCTTATAAGAGGTTGGGTTATAAAATGCTAAGAGAAGACAAGAAAAACTCTTAAAGGGGAATTGCAAGCTCAGAATTATGCATGAGAATAACTCTGTGTGTGTGTGTGTATGGACCTGCATATATGTATGTGCTAGAGATATAACACACAGGCTGCCTTTTTCCTCCTTTTACTCAATATTTTTAACCCCAGATTTTGTATACATTAATCAAGAATTTTTTTTTTCAGTATTTGAGCAACAACAGACAGCATGTGGTTTCAACATCAAGCTTACCACTGACTCATTTGTCTTGCAGCAACTGAGACTTTTCATTGTCAATAACATTAATTATACCTATCACTCATTCTAAAATTACCTTTATTATTTTCCCCTCCTTATAACATTCTCTCCACACAGGCTTGCATTTGGGTGGCTGGAGATTTGTGATGGCAGCCCTGAGAAGATTGTTTCTGATTAGTGGACAACATAAACAAAAGAAACAGGTAAACAAACGTATATTTATACATTTCAACCATGTTTATCATAGAACAACATGTTCATTGGGTTAGAAGTTCATCAAATCAAGAAACACTGAAAGGATAGGAAGAGGCTCATATCCAGGGCCAGCTTCCTATGTGTACATTCTGTGTGGTTATGCAGAGTCTCCTGCTGGAAAGCTCAGTACTCTGCTGTTACCATCCTAAAAATCTTAATTTTTGAACAAGGGGTCTCTCAATTTTTCTCTAGGCTCCACAAATTATGTAGTCAGTCCTGGTCATATCTTTATTACTTCCCTCACTCCTTCTCACTTCCATCTGGTAAAGTTGAATTCACTTAAGATAAATGTTTATATGATATGTCACTGTAGCAGAATAACTATCATATACAGCACCTTCGTGCATTCTCAAGGGCACTCTGGGGGATTGGTATAATTGTCCCCACTGGATAGATGTATAGTTTGCTCAATGTCACACAATCAGTAAGGGATCATGACTAGTATGTCTGTCTACTCTTGCTACTATATCATGATGAATGAGAAAACACACACACACACACACACACACACACAAGCACACACGAAAAGTAATTCCAGTTCAAAAATAACAGAAAGAGGCAAACTCCCCATAGGAGAATATTTGTACTAAACTGATGTGCCAGCCCACACTGGGCCCAACAACACATTATTTATTTATGTTAAATTTCCCCAGCTATGTGCTTGCTTCCCAACATGGAATCTGTGGAACTTTACTCATCATTGTAGTCCCAGCATAGTGCTTGGCATGTAGAAGATGATTGATAAATATTTGTTGAATGAATAATATTCCTGCCAAGTTCTTCATTCAGCATTTACTTGGTCTTCTTTTTTGCAGGTTCATACCTTTGTCTTTCTCTTTTTGAAGACCTATCTGTTTGACACCAGAATGTTCTTTAGCAACTTAATGTCTGCTATATGAAGCAAAAAGCCCCATGATCATAACAAAAAACCCCAAAAACTTTGATGACAACTTTCTTCATGTAAAACTACACTGTTATATTATATATTTTAATGCTGTTGGAATGTTCCAATTACCAAATTCATTCTCCACTGTGTGGGACTGCCTGGGAAGGGGTCTTAGGAGGGAAGACTCCTCTTCCAGGTTGCTCGATATACATTTTAGAACTACTTTATTGAGGTATAATTAACATAAAAAAACCTGCACATACTTAATGTATACAAATGGATAGTCTGGAGATGAGTATACGCCCATAAAACTATCATCACAGTCTATGCAATAAATATCTATCCTCCTAAAGTATTTCCCCTTACCCTCTTAATTTGTTATGATTATTTTTTGTAATGAAAACACAAGGTATGTCCTCTCAGCAAATGTTAAAGTACATAATATAGTTGTTAACTATATGCACTATTTTTCACCCAAGTTATCAGTGTCTCCTCACCACACCCAGGGACTAACGTATTACCTTAGTGTCATTCTTCACTCATACCTCACTCTGCCCCATAGTCAACATGTCATAAAGGGCTCCTGATTTTTCCTCCTAAATTTCTCAACATCACCCTTCCTTGCCTTGACCCACCACTTCCCTAGTTAGGATCTCACTTTTCTCCTTCCTGAACTAATCCAATATCTTCCTGGCAGGTCTCTTTGCCTCCTTAAAGTGCAGCCACCATATGGCAACTGGAGAAGCTTTTCCAAAACAGGTCTCTAACCTCAGCACCCTCTGCTTAAATGGCTTTCCTCGTTTCTCACTGCTTTCAGGAAGAGTTGACACCATTTGGCATAGCATTAGAGGCCCTCACCTTCTAGCTCCAAACTCACTTTCTTGTTGGTTCCCATGTATAAACCCACTCTGGTAGCCTTACCCAGGTAGAATCTGATGCAGAGTTTAGTGACAGCAACACCTGTGGGAATGTGGGGAGGGAGTAGTTAAACTGTGATGATGCAGGTTCCTACTGGGAGCACTGGTGGCCTCTGCTAACCTTACTGGGAATACTATTGGTTTCTGGTAGTCACACTGGGAACATTGGAGCTAAAAATCTGTCAGAACTGTCCCTTGCTGTTCCAAAATGGCAGCCTTTATACCTCTCTCCCAGCTAATCCTGGGAGTGTGCTGCTCTTGGAATGGGTGACCTTAAACCAGGCAGATCTCCAAAGAAGAGAACACGCCTAAGGAGGGGACAGCTGGAGGTGTCTTTCCTTAGTAAACCCCATTGTTGGGGCAAGAAGTCCTTCTCTCCTAAAGGGAGGATTGGGAATGCATCTCCACCTGGACTTCACTTATTCACTTAACCCTCTTTTTGCTCCATAGAACTTTCACTCCTTTTCTTGTGGCTTCATGTCTTTGTCTTGTATCTTCTGTTGGAAATGCCCTTTGCCTACTGCTTTTTCCCTTTGATCTGATACTTTCAATTTCCTTTTGTGACTGATGTCAATTTCTGACTCCTCTGGAAGCCCCCATTCACTCTCCCAGGCAAAGTCAGTTGGTATTTCATGTGTTCAATGAACATTGCTCACCTATACCACCTGATAAGCATAGACTAGATGCTGAAGATGAATAAGACACAGTTCCTGCCCTGACCTACTGAGATGTCCCCCCGCTTTTGTGCTCTGGCAGTACTTAATGCATTATTTTATTATAACATTTGCCATGTTGCTTATTTATTCATCTACTTGATCATTCATTTGTTCCTTCACTGGGCATTAATCAAGCCCTTGCCTGCCCTGTGCCCAGTGTTCTGAGAAGCACTGGGGACACAATGAGCAATAGTTGGATTTGCTGAGGCATAGAGATTAATCAAGGGGTCGTGCAAAGGCTGCATAATTCTAGCTTGGGCAAAGGCTATGAAGAAGTTTATGGAGCTAGGTGATTTTACAGCAGGATATTTGACTGGTAGGGAGGTTGAGGGGATAGCCAGGAGAAGTGATAATTCCTACAGAAGGAAGAGAAGAGAAGCCTTTTGGGTAGACAGTATAGAAAACACACAAGTTCCATGGCAAGAGAGTGGATGGGGAATGAGAAGATGCAAAAGAACTTTGATGAGGCTGGAGTTCATGGAGCCAAGAGAACAGTAGACATGATGTTGCTGTGATTGGTAATAATGGTGTTAAAGTTTACTGTATTTTATTGATGTTCCATGGGAATCATGAGAAGGGTTTGAGCAAGAGATTGAAGGTCTCAGATTACAGATCTGAAAACACATGATTGGCCTCCCTTTGGGGCAGATTGGAGGAGTGTGAGGAGGTCTGGGGAGACTACGAGGAGGCTGTTTCTAGTCAACCATTGGTATAGGGCAGCTTGGAGCAAGCTGGGGACATGGAGAGAAGGGGACAGATCTAGAGCAATTCAAGAGAAAAACTGACAAGTCTTGGTGATTGGTTTGTATGTGGCTGAAGATGAAGGAAAGGGAGATGTTAGAGCTGTCTTTGGATTCCCATTGATCTCTAACCTTTTTGAGTTCAGAATCCCATGAGAATTAAAGACCACTTAGGAGGCTTATATGCATATGTACACATACAGCATTTTGGCTATCACTTCAGAGAGATACACAGAACTCCCAAAGCCCTTTCATAAGCCTCAGCTGGGAAAAGAAATTATATTTTATTTCTTGCTATTCTAGAAGACAGCATAGAATCTGGCACTTGCTACTTGTTTGTTGAAGCAATTAATAAAGCTACAAAAAGATAGAAGGTACTGAGAGGCTCCTGATGATTAATTCTCTGCCCTTTTTGCTGCATGTGGATGTAGGAGTTTTAATAGAAGAACTGAAACTTGCATGTCTATGAACCAACTGCTCATTAGCTTGCAAGGCAGCATTAGGTGGAAAAGTCCACAAATGGACTCATGAGCCTCCAGGTGGTAGAGAGGAATAAATTTTTAAAGTATTAAAGCTCCAAAGACCCAAGATTTGTCTGCAGCAGATGTCTCTCTGCAATGCTAAGTGCTTTGGACTGAAGAATAAAACCGTCTGCTTTTATTTTATGTGGGGGAGTGCATCATTTGGAGATGAAGCCAGTCTGCCTATGGCTGGGTGGATAAGTTAAGTTAATGTCTTGCATCTCATGATTCATTTTTACCTTGTGGAGGAAGCAGAAATGGTAATTGTGTTCATAGACAGAGATTTAGAACAGAATCATGCCTTTACAGATAAGGCATTTCAGGAGGCCAATAAAGATAAGGGGAAAAGAAATGCATAGACGTTTTAAGAAAGATTTAGTTCACACATACTAACCTAGGCCGGGCTGGATTTTTCTCTTTGTGTCTTGGGTGCCCACATGCTTGGAGTAGGAAGAACTGTCATCTGAAGCATGGATTCTTCAAGGGGTCTTAGTAGTCACCTGGGTCATCCTTGTATAAGCAGGAATCCCCTCTGCAATGCTCTTGGCAGATAGTCCGTGGTTCCTCTTGCAGCTGCCCTAATGAGCCTCTCTTGTTGAATAACTGATATAAAAAGTCCTGCCCTGACTTTTCCGTGGATACCAGGAATGGCGCATAGGCTTAAATTTGCACGATAGTTCCAACTTCTTGACAGTGCCTGCCTAGAGTGGAGGATTCCAAGACTGACTCTGGATTAAAGAAAACTAAACCAAACAAAACAACAAAAAACAACAACCGGTTTTATCAATGTCTATCGCAGAGGAAGGAGAATGAGGGGTGGTACCCTGGAAGCCAAAAATGTTCTGAACTTGTCATGCTTGGGTTTGATTTTTCAGTTAATTAATTCAACTTAGGGGGATCCCTGGGTGGCTCAGCGGTTTAGAGCCTGACTTTGGCCCAGGGTGCGATCCTGGAGCCCCAGGATCGAGTCCCGTGTCAGGCTCCCTGCATGGAGCTTGCTTCTCCCTCTCCCTTGTCTCTGCCTCTCTCTCTCTCTTTGTCTATCGTAAATAAGTAAATAAAATCTTAAAAAAAATTCAACTTATATTTATAATGTAATATTGTTTGTTTCTCTTGCTAGAATATTCTTCTCGTTGATCTTGCTGAGGCTGGTTCCTCCTTATTTCTTAGGTCTTAGCTTAAATTGTACCTTGCAGTACATCTTCGTTGTCTCTTATCTGGATGACTGCAGGCACCTCCCTGCTGGCTTCTGCCTCTGTCTCCCATCCTCATCCCCTCTCCATACTTCACAGATTTCAGCCTGGTTGACTCAGCCTAACATGGCCTAGCCCCTGCCCAGCCCTCCAGCCTCATGCTCACTGGATTCCTTGCCTCATACATTACGTTGCCCTCCTTTGCTGAGTTGTGGAATGCCTCTGAATCTTTTCACATGCTATTCCTCCTGCCTATATTCTCTGCCATCCTTTCTTCCAGATAGCATCTACTCCTTCTCTTGGACACAATTTAGGAAAGTACGACCTTCCCTGGAAATGCTTATCTAAGTCTCTCTTTACCTGAACTTCCTGTACGGGGCTTATGAAAACAAATGGGACTGTTTCGTTGTGTTGTTGCCTGTTTTCTGATCTCTCTTCCAACGACTGTCTTGGAAGCATGAATTTGTGTGTATGGCCTTACCTTTATCCCGAGTACCCAACACAGACCTTTGCACTATAATAAACATTATATAAAGCTTTCCTTATAGGATTTCTGGAAGAAAACAATGACATGACTTTCTGCTGGATGGATCATAGCCAGTGCTATATCTAACTCCAGAATTCCTGAACTCTAAGTGAGGGCTGACCTCTGGGGATAGAATGGGTGGCATTATTCCGAGGGAGAAGCTGTTAGGGGGAACACGGTGGGGAATTAAGTTTGGCACTCTTGGTGCCGTTCAGCTATGAACAGTTCAGTTTCCAGTGTTTGATATGGGGCCTAGAAAAGGACAGAGCATTAGTAGATGGTGGAAATAAGTTGGAAAGACAGGAGAGGCTCAGGATCTCTAGGAAGTATCGTTGTGTTGAACTCTGGTATAGCTTCCCTCTTCTCTGAGATTTACCTCTCACAGACATTGGAGTCTAACAGATCATGTTTCTGTTTGGTGACCCTGCCCACCTGGCCACATCTGATTGAGCCAGGATGAGGCATCCAACCCCACCTGGGCCAATGGGGTTCTCCATCTTCTAGAATTTAATATTTAGAATAGAAAAACACAGGTGGTTGTACTGACTCAAGCTAATGGCAACATCCTAGAAATAAAAGCTACAAACGTCTGCTGTTGGGATATGTCCATTTTCTTTCCCTGCCCCAATCAGATCTTGATTCTGTGATGTAGTCCAGTAACCCTACAAAGAGATGGGGGGAGGTAGAGTTGGGATGAGAGAGACCAGATGCTTTTTGGGGAGTGGACTAGTCTTCCAGGAGTAATGAGATATAACATAGGATGTAATGTAATATAGTAATGTAACATAGTAATGAAGGATATAATGAGAAAAGGGCCAGGAGTAGATCTCAACTTAGCATTTTGAGGTGAGCAAGTGTTTTTTCCCTACAGCAGAATTAAGGACTTCTAGAAAACCAGAGCTGGAAGCATTTTGCTCATGAGGACATTGTGACCAAGAACAGTGTCCTGACTTGCTGAGACTCCTGCAATCAGTTAATGGTTAGGTCAGCTGTTAGCCCAAGGCTCTTCCCACCATCTCAGTTGCCTTCAGTCTGCTGAGCTGGGCTCAGCTCATCTGTCAACATGGATTCATTGTGATCCCCTTCTATGTCCAACTTGGTGGCTGCAGCTGATTAACTCTGGGGTCCAGGAGCCCAGGGTAAACCCTGGCTGTGTGGTTACCAGGGAGTATTTTTATCCAGGACATCTGCCAAACTAAGGACCCAAGTGACCATCTCTTAAGACTGTGAGGCTGAGAAGTATAAAGTGATAATCACATAGCAGGGCACTGGCACAGAGGAACATCAATCATAATAACATGATGTGATGTGAGCAGCGTGGGGGTGGTACCTGCAAGCTGCCCTACCCACACACACCCTGCTAGCCCTGCAGCATTCTAGCATGGCTGCATTCCTGGCTTCAGACGTAACACATGTTACATTGCTTCCAAATTTGGTTGGATGCAATAATTGTACTCTTCTTTCCAACCAAGTCAGTCTATCCAGGGTGGGAGAATGTCTGTTCTCTCTGCATCAAGCAGATTCCCAGGGAGATCTTTAAACAGGCAGTGCTCCTGTCTGACTTCCACAGTTGGTGTGAAGTCATTGTCCTCAAAGTACAATCTGAAGTTTGCTTGAATCAGAATCCCTTGGTGTGATTGTGAAAATGTGGATAATTAGGACTCTTGCAGACCTACTGAATCATCATTTCTGCATTATTAACAGGTTCCTCAGATGATGAGGGCTGCCAGTCTCAAGAGTTCACAAGGGTTGGAATAAGTGATGAGTTTAGTCTGGGGAGATAGTACTGCAACACTTGCTAGCTGGGTAATTTTCATGTGTCACTCATCTTTTCTGAGTATCCTTTGAAAGGAAGGAATGTATCTTATTTATATTTCTATTTGGTGCCTAGAATATATAAGAGGCCCTTAACTAGTGTTGAATGAATGCATGCATGAATGAAGGTCTTACCCACACTGTACCTATTGAATGAACTAAGTCACAGAAAACACCTGTGCAGAGTCCTACAGCTGGTAGGTGTTCAGCAAGTGCAGTTCTTTTTCATTGCCCTTAGGACAGTGGCTTGTCATTTGCAGTTTAACTTGAGTAGAGACGCAGAAGTGTGGAGGAGATGACAGCTGCTCAGAGACCTTTATGAGACCCCAAGATAATCCATCCTTCCCTTCTTATTCTGCTCCCTGTGGTCCTCTGTCCATTGTCCTTGGAATTACCTAACCAGTGAAGTTCAGCTAAGGTCAATCACGAGGAGAAGGCCACAACTGCCAGTGTGTCATCCTGGGGCTGGGGAGGCTACCCAGTGGATGCCAAGTGTGTGTCCAGGAAGAGCATTGTGGCTGTGGTCAGCAGCCCAGGGTAGGGGGCACTTAGGGGGATGATTAAATTGATGATTTGAGGTCTTGGGAATTAATAAATCAATCCTGGTCTTACCAGGTAATACCACTGGGAAAAACAGTTGATTTCTTCTAGACTCTGATTTTATCTGTGAAAGGGTCATAATGTACCTTCCCTAACTACTCCCAGCATTTTTGTGAGAATTAAATGAGATGATGAGTATAAATATTGTCACCATGTAGACCATATTGTGATGCTTTCTCCTCAAAGTATGATCCCCAGACCAGTAGCATTGGCATCTCTCAGGAGCTTGTTAGAAATGCAGATCTAAGGCTCCACCCCAGACTTACTGAATGAGAATCTCATTTTAACATGATCCCTAGGTGATTTTAAATACACCTTAAAGCTGGTAGGTGCACACTTATTAGTGAAGGGTAGATGATTTCAAGGAAGTTTGAGTTCTCTAAACACCTTTTTTCTAGAGAGCTCCTGTGGAGAAAAGGAATCTGTCTTATTTATCTCTAGAATATGACTAACCCTTAACCAGGGTCTAACAAATGAATAAATGAATGAACGAATGAATGAATGAATGAATGATTGATTGAATGAAAATTTTACTCTCACCCACTATCAGGAGCTCTTTACCCGATATTTTTCCTGCTGTAATAGCAGGACCTGTAAGTGGTGATTGCAGATGCCTTTTACAACTTCTGATGCCAACCACAGATGCAGGCATTTAGTATGTGATTAAGGACAGAGTAATCCACTTAATGTGGGCTATGGGAGATATTTGGCAGGAACAAAGGGACAGGGGTTGGATTTTAGTTTCCAAAGATAATGTCTTTCCCAATTATTTAAAGCCCTCAGTAATTTGGATCATACCCAGAGAGAAATAAGCCTTCTTAAGTCAGATTTGTGTAAACAGCTCTCTTGCTCATGTTTTCAGGAGAATCTTGAGTATAGGAGTCTGTTCAGGTGTTTATGTAACAGGACGTGGTGGGGTTGTCTAGCTGGATCTTTGTTGAGCAGAGACGAACTAAACTTACCATCTATAAAGGAGAAATGCTTTTTGTTTACTAGATTTTACCACCAGCTAAATTAATTAAAGGATTAATCTATCCCATCATTCGACAAATGTGCTTGGCTTGGAATTGCTGTAGTACTAGCAGTCTCTGTTTCTATCAAGTCATTGCTGGATAGTGAGGTTGGAATATGAATCAAGAAATTGCAGTGTGGTTTCAGGAAGTACAGACTGATATGGGAGAGCATGGCAGGCAAACCTAACCTAGAAGAGTAGAAATGATGGACAAAAGGGACCTTAGGCTGATACTCAAGGGATGAACAGAAACTAAGCAGTTGGGATAGGAAGGAGGAAATGAAGCTGATACAAAGAACAGCATGGATCAAGGTCTAGAAGCAAGAGAGAGTATGCTCTAGCTAAGGAAGAGAAGCAGTGAGTGTTTGGATAGGTGCAATGGCTGTGTGGGTTGCTTGTGGGTATATACATAGGGTGGAGTGTGATAGGAAATGGGGCTAAAGAGGTAAGCAAGGGTGGGACCTCAGAGGGTGTTATGAATTCTCCTAGGAAATTTGCATTTATCCCCAGGTCGCTTGAGGAAGTCTTTAAAAGTGTTGGTGGGTCTGAGATATTTTCCAGTTTTCTTCTCTAAAGGACCAGTGGACTCCCTCACTACTACGGCAATGGGAAGAGATTTGTCTCTGGTTTGTGGGTTTTACCCTGACCTAGAATGCCTCCTAACCTAAGTAAGAAGTAAGAAGTAAGTCACCTTCTTCTTACTTTGCATCCTTTAATGCTAACCACAGGAGGGTCCTAAGGGTTGTTTTATGTACTTCTTCAAAGAATAGCATCTATCACGCCTTCATCATTTAAACTCTCTTGGTTACTCTGCTTCCAGTCTATCTCATGCAAGGGTCTACTCGTTATAGTCTGTTCATCTGGGTTCTTCTTGCCTAGAGAGGCAGGTACAGCTCTGGCAGCTTTGAACCTGAGCTAAGAACAATTGCCCTACTGGACCTCACCAGTGGGGTAATGTGGCCATTACCCCAGCAGCCATGTGTCAAGCCATTATGATGCAATTGATATATACCCATTAGCATATTGGCTACATTTATACTTTATTGCCGAGACTCTTACTATAAGCTGTCACTCTTGGAAGGCTTTTGAGAGGCAGGGTGGCCAGAACATGGGATTGAGGGTACAAGGAGCTGATCTTGTGGCCCCTTCCTGCCCTCATTCTGTGACCTTGGGTGAGTCACCTGATTCTTAGTTACCACAGCTGTAAATGAGGACAAGCAAGAGCATCTGCCTTATTCTCAGGGCGGTGGTAAGATCAAAGAAGATCATGCGTGGGAAAGTGCTTTGTAAAGTTCTATGAAAGTGGGTTTTCACTGGCACTCTGGGCATTACTAGCTTCATCCCTGGCTGTGCCACCCTGTTCTGGCACATTTGAAGACAGATAGGGACCAGGAGTTGTGCCTGTCTCACCTTCCACAACTAATCACTGCCTTCCTGTCTGAGGCTTGCAAATTAGGTTTCATTTTCTCATGACTCCTGCACCCAATCACTAATGGATAACCCAATTACAACCATTTGTCCAAATGTAAATATTATTTTAGTTCAAAAGTGTTGAGAACAAATAATTTCGGTGACACAATCCACTTTGAAACACTTTCTGGTGGACTGGTGATGCACACACCTGATTTGCTTCCCTTGTATGTAATTATCTCCTCAAGTTTCTACTGGCATTTTCTGAAATGTTAATGGAATGACATTAAATTCTAGTTCATTTCAGAGCTGCTGTTTTCCTCTAAAAAGTTTTTCTTGGGGAATCTTTAAAAATAGATACATAGATAGATAAAATAAAATAAAAAAAGATTGTCCCTCTTCAAATAATTGCACTCCAAAATCCAAAATACTGACATGACAACACAAAGGGGAGATTAAAGGTTTGAAGCATTAGGATGAACATGAAATTTAGAGATTTTTAATCTCTAAAAATCGAAAGGGCTTTTCACCAAGTCGTATTCTTATCCATTATACATGATAGGAGTTCCTCTTCTGGGGACGGTGGACCACATTACAATGTCCAGACATTTATATCCAGGTCACCCTAAAGAGAGCATAAGGGCTTCTTCAGAAAAGATGGAGCCCTTGCAGGGCATGTCCTCCCTAAGCCCTCCTTGAGCGTCCCTCCCTGTCAAATGTAGGTGGTGTTTCTCTCTCCTTGCTTCCAACGGGTCCATATTCCTTTTCCCAACATTTTGCATTTACTGTCCTTCCCTAGTTATCTCTCTGACTCCCCGCAGTAGACCATAGTTCCCAGCAATCAGGGACTGGGATTCATTCAGCTCACACCTGAATGACTACTTTCTGAATAGAAGGCATTTCACAAGTCTTGTAGAGCTACCAACCACCTCAGACACTCATCAGCCCTTACCAGGTGACTATAGTGGCTTTCTAACCTGTTTTTCTGACTTGACTTAATCTCTACACCATCTTCCCCATGGGAGCCAGGGAAGTCTTTAAGATGTAAATCAGATCAGTCCTTCCCCTGCTTAAAACTCTTCCATGAGTCCTTATGTGGCTTAGGGGACCTTTCATCACCTGGACCCGGCTTAGCCCTCCAACCTCTCTGCACCCCTTCACCCTTCACAGAGAAAGCTCTACCTGCCACTGAACTACAGTAACTCTCTGAATACATTCCACCCTCTCACATGATAGCAGTAACCGATAATTTACTGAGCATTAGCTATGCCAGGTACTTTCTCTTTGCTCAATCTGCATTTTTTTTTAAAAAAGATTTTTATATTTAAGCAATCTCTACACCTAAGGTGGGGCTCAAACTCCCAACCCTAAAATCAAGAGTCCAATGTTCTACCAACTGAGCCAGCCAGGCACCCCTCTGTATGCATTCTTTTTTTTTTTTTTCTTTTTAAAGATTTATTTATTTATTCATGAGAGACACTCAGAAAGAGAGAGAGAGAGAGAGAGAGAGAGAGGCAGAGCCATAGGCAGAGGGAGAAGCAGGCCCCATGCAGGGAGCCCGATGTGGGACTTGATCCCAGATCTTGGGATCATGTCCTGGGCCAAAAGTAGACTTTAAACCGCTGAGCCACCCAGGCGTCCCTCTGTATGCATTCTTAATAAATCCCATAGCAACCCCATGTAATAGTTATTATTGTCCTCCTTTTACAGGTAAGAAACCTGACACCTAGAAAGGAAAGGAAACTTGCTCCAGGCCCAACAGTTAAAGGCAGTTAAGGGATTAGCACTAGGTTTGGGACTCCAGGGCCTGAGTCTTTGCCCACCATGTTTTGCCAAAGATGCAGTTCTCAGGTAGAAAGAATTTATGCCTAGCTGAGATATGACTGTCCAGAGAGACGAGGGTGGAACAGAGAGCTGCTAAGTGTCCCATCCAAAGCAGACTTTGAAGGTGCTGTAGGAAGTCAGAAACAGCACAACAATTTCAATAGCAAGGGTTCAAGAAGCCTTAACTGTTAGATTTCAGAGAATACAAAGGATTTGCACAGTATATATATATATATATATATATATATATATATATATATATATATATATATATAGAGAGAGAGAGAGAGAGAGAGAGAGAGAGAGAGACTGTTCTGAGCAGGGACATCACCAGACTAGGGCTGGCAGAAGGGAAGTCCTCAGGTGTGTCATGGGGAAGGGTGGGGGCAGAGATGGCCTCCCTCTGGCCTAAGCAGAGAATCTCGGGAGAGGCATGTCGGGGAATTGTGGAAAGGGCTGGAAATGTGGGGGGAGGTCAGTTACTGATGTTAATCACCTTCTAGTCAAGAGTTGGTCTGGTCCCAGTGTTGTTTTGGGGAGGAAAAAACAATACAAAATTTGGGGTGGGTGAACAGGGGGAAGGAACAAGTCTGGAACACCCAGTGAGGATGCTTTTGAAACAGTTCTAATTTAGGAAGAGAGCAGGGGCTGTGTAATTGTAAAGCAAAGGCCAGGTCCCACAGGTATTTAAAGCCACCTTGAGCTATAATTTGTGTTTTAATGACATTGCTGATTCTGCTGTTACTGATGTCTGGGGACCTCAGAGGCACTTTCTAGTCACCTCCTGGGTGGCCAGAAGGCTCTATGGCACTTACAGAGCTCTCTGGTAGGGTCAAGAGCCTCAGGTCTCAGGCCAGGCCCTGCCCCCTGGTGGGATAGCCTCAGGCAACTCTTGCTGCTTCATGGAGCAGCTTCCTGTGCTTTTTTCCATGTTTGTCACACCCAATGACTGGCTTATGGAACCCACCCAATCAAGCAAGAGTTTTATCAGCCTGGAAATACTCTTTGAGGACATTTGGAGTGCCTATGTATGCAGAGTGCATGGGTAACACTGGGGTAAGATCCTGCCACTAATCCCTGCTTCTGCCTGAGTTAAAATGATGTGCATGAGTATGGAAGGCTTTACTTGAAAGCAATGGGGAGAGAGATGGGCATCTGATGAGTATCCCGGCCAACAGCAGGGCTGAGTCAGTTTATGTAACATCACCAGAAAGAGCCCTCTCTGTGATGATTTGCTCTTCAGGTTCTTTGTACCAGAATATGCAATCTGTTCAAAACAAGTCAGAGGCCCCCATAGGCTTTAGCCAGGAAGAAAAGGAATTAGAACCTCCTCTGGGAGGATTTGATCAAAATGGACCTGCAAGCACAAAGCAAACACATTGTAGGACTTAACCCAATACCATCAGAATCAGTCTGAGAATATCCAGCTATTCCCCCACCCCCCAACATTCATTCATTCAGTTACTCACTTATTCAACATTTTATAAGCAGTCACTTACGATGTGGGTTTACTTGATTGTCAAATGGAAGAGACTCTCAACTCCTTCTAGGAACTGAGAAGAAATAAATCCTGTTCATCCATGTACTAGCAGGGCTGCCATAAGGAGGGGTGCAGTACTGAATGAGGAAGACACCCAGCTGAATGCGTTGGGGCTGGAAATCTGCCTCTGCTTGGCTTGTCCAGAGCTTCTTGAACCTGGATAATAGGAACAAAGGTCCCATCTGGGTGTGAAGCTGCAGCCCGAGGAACTGTGTGTTCCCAGAGGAGGCCCCTTTTCCAATTAGGCAGGTCAGAGGGATAGTTTTCTACATTGCATATGTGTACTGTTTTTTTTTTTTTTAAGATTTATTTATTTATTTAAGAAAGAAAGAGAGAGTGCAATGGAAGGGGCAGAGGGAAAGAGAGCTGATTCCCCACTGAGCGCAGAGCCTGATGCAGGGTTTGGATCTCATGACCCTTACTTAGATCATGACCTTAGCCAAAATTACGAGTTGGATGTTTACCAAACTGAGCACCCAGGCACCCCACATATGTGTGCTCTTTATGCTATCAGAGGCCATATGTGTGTTATGGGTCTGATGTGGTACTACTCTAGCACCATTTTGTGCTTTTTAAAAAATATTTATTTATTTATTTATTTATTTATTTATTTATTTATTTATTTATGATAGTCACAGAGAGAGAGGGAGAGGCAGAGACACAGGCAGAGGGAGAAGCAGGCTCCATGCACCGGGAGCCCCAGGCGGGATTCGGTCCCGGGTCTCCAGGATCACGCCCTGGGCCAAAGGCAGGCGCCAAACCGCTGCGCCACCCAAGGATCCCTTCTTCTTTTTTTTAAAGAAGACATTCATTGGGTGCTGTGTACTGGTGTGCTGTTCAGCCCTGCCCCATCACTGAAAGATAAAAAGGGCAGAATTCTGACTCCCACTCTCATAAGTCATTAGGCAAGTGTATGATAGAGACACATGTGCAGAGAGAAGGGGCGCTTCCTCCATGCTGGTAAGGGAAGGCTTCCAGGAAGTAACTCCTGGTTAGGTTTTGAAAGATGAGTAGGATTTGCCCAGGAGTAGAAGCGTGGGAACATATTCCAGCCCAAGACCGGAGATCTGCCTGGACATGATGGCAGTTGGGGAACTTGAGATTGTGTGGGTGTAAGAGGAACCCAAGTCCATAGCCTTTTAGATGCCGGTAAGTTGCATCTTTTCTGGGAGGTCTTCCAGAATCCTGGCTGAAGAAGGGATTCACTATCTTCTCTTTGGTGCCTCTGGACCTGTTATCAGCTCCCACTGTTGTATTTGCCACATGGCACAGCACACATTTCTAATTCAGGAGTCCCCCTTCCCCCATTTGTGGGGGATACAGACTCCCAGCGGATGCCTGAAGTCGAGGTAGTACCAAGCCCTATGTACACTGTATTTTTTCCTGTACATACAGACCTATGATAAAGTTTAACTTATAAATGAAGCACATTATGAAACTGACAATAATAATAAAATATAGCAATTATAATGATATACTGTAAAAAACGTTATATGAATGTGATCTCTTAAAATATCTTATTGTACTCACTCTTCTTGTAATGATGTGAGATGATAAAATGCCATGAGTGACAAGATGAAGGGGGTGAAATTTGCAGGCACTGTGATCTAGTGGTAGGCTGCTATCGACCTTCTCACATTAATTATGTCAGGAGGATCAGCTGCTTCCTGATAGCAGTTGACTGTGGGTACTGAAACCTCTGGTAATGGGGAGACTATTGTATATGCATTTCTATGGTAGACCAGAAGATTGCTGAGACCAGAGAGCTTGTGACTTCTTCATTTCTGTTTCCTCAGTAAATAAGCATAAGCTCTGGAATAGTGTAGATGCTTAAAGCATATTTGCTAAAGTGAGTTCACACATGGAGAATGTGGGGAAGGTGCTTCCCTCCTAGAATTAATGTTGGGGAACCAATTGAATCTATTACATTTAAATAGAATACAATAAAATCTTTTTTGAATTTTCTTATAAAGACATTTGCACCTAGTAATGTGATTATGTATACATGTATACATATGTGTGTATTTGTATACATAAATACATAGGTATTATACATATACTAGAAGAATTCATATCAACAACTTCTGGGGAGTGGATTGAGAAGTGTACAGGGAGTGCTATTTCAGGACCATTGACCGTTCATATTGTGCACTGCACAATTCTAGGGGACCATTAATTTAGATGTGAATCTGTACTTTATAAATTTAAACAAAGAATAACAAAAGCAGAGAAATTATGATACTATAAGTGATGTTTACTTACTTTTCAGGGTTTTTCTGTATTTTCCCAACATGCTGCACATGGTTGGGCATGGCTTTTATATTCAAAAATTGTTAAAACTAATGAATTGTGGACAACTTCAGATATTAAAATTATAAAGAAGAAAATAAAAATGATCCACATTTACCAACCAGAGAAAGCTACAATTAACATTGTATTTCATAATGTTACATATATATTTTAAATTTTAAAGCTGTGTTTGTTCTTTGAATAATTTTGGATAATTCAGAAATGTACAAAGGAGAAAATCAAAATCACTTCTAACTTATTACCCAGAGATGATCCACTATTAACACTGTGTATTTTCTTCCACTCTTTTCTATATTAATACAGTCATAACTCCCATTTGGTGAGTGTTTAATTTGATCCAGGGAATGTGCTAAGTGCTTGCCAGACATTATCTCATTTAATTCCCACATAAGCCTGAGGTGGGAATTGTCAGCCTCATCTCACAGAAGACAAACCAAAGGTTAAGAAACTTGAATGAGTTACAATCAGAACCTAATGTTGCTTGACTCCAAAGCAAACATTCTTAATGATTCTATTCTCTATTCTCCTTCCAAGTCCAGTGTGCACTTACATAGTCACACACTCCTGCATGTGTATGCACACATACCTCTGCATATACATGTAGCAGACACAGACACATTACACTGTGTCTTCCATTTTGGTGTCTTTTATTTTTTATTTAATATCATATGGTGAGCATTTTACGATGTTATATAAAAACGCTTTTAGAAAGTGGCTTGATAAACTTTGCTTTTTTTAAGTTAAAATTTAAGCAAATCAGTCTTGAAGCTCTATTTTCCATAAGTCTAGGGTCTTTGCCATCAGGCCTCCTAACCAACTCCCTGTGTGGTCCTCATGATCCCACTGGGCACTTTTCCTCATCTATTTCTCCTTCCTCGCCAAGCTGGGAGTAGGGGAAGCCAGGTAAGCAGTGGTCACTGGACTCAGAAGCTGTCAGAAGAAACGAACTGCCACAATGCTTGCATTTCATAGTAGTACCTCATGCAAGCATTACTCCACAGTCTTAGAGCTGTCCTTGCTTGCACATTTTTCACGTGGATAACTGTATGACTAAGAAGGCATTTTTCAAATCGAGAAATTTATGGACAGGTTAAGCAATCAGGATAATATAAAATGTTCAGTGAGGGTTGCAACAAAAACTAGGGCATAAAGCACCAAACTTTTAGTTGACTGCAAACTGTTCAGTTCTAAAGTGGAACAGTACACTGCAGGCCTCCTCAGCTCCAATATGCTAATGATGTACTGGGAATTCCCAGGGGGGTGCAGAGTAAGAAGTGATTTCTGAACTTAATCCCCTGGGAACCTGTAGGAGTGGAAGCAGCCTCCTTAGCTGACTCGTGTTCTGTACTACAGTTTAAGAAATAACTATTTTATAGGATTTTTGTGTAATGTTAATTCACTGATTTAATTTCATTTGATAAGGAACCAATTCCTTGCTTACTCAAAGCATCGTCCATGGACAGGTGGCCTCAGCTTCTAGGCACTCCTGAGAAATACAGACTCTGCACTCCCTCACCCTTTCTCCAACCCCAATCCACAGATTCAGAATCTGCACTGTGGTAAGATTCCAGGTCCCACACAAGCACATTCAAGTTTGAGATAGATGCACTGCTGTGAAGGACATTTCATTCTTAATGAAATGGAAGTTGCCTTGCAGAGTTTATTTCAGTGTCATGAGGTGTGTTTTATACATGTGTTCATTTAATGTTCATGAGCACAGGAAATGGAAAATGTATTTGGATACCATCGGCCATGGAGCATGGCCTCTGCAGGCATGTGCTGTTGCCCTTTCAACCAGGCCCCCAAACAACTGTGAGCCTCTGGGTTACTCCTAAGTCCTTTTTCTTTTCCTTTTTTAGGAGAGCATGCAGTCAATCCCCTAGCATGTCCACATTTGGAATCAGAGCAATACACGCAGCCACATCCCATTAGCTAATAGCGAGGCCCCTGGAGAGGGGTTTCAGCTGGGAACACACAGCTAAAGCCCCTTTAATGGCCCAGTCAGCTGTCAGGGCTGTAAACACATTTCTTCCCATTCAGAGCCATTTGCCCCTCTCTGTGACCTCTTGTGGCTCTCGGACCCTGGCCACGTGGCCCAGATGGCATAATCCGTCAGGCCAAAGCAGGTGACAGTGGGGCTTGCTGTTAGGTAATCAGTGACTATAATTAGCTGGGGTGGAAGCGATAATGGGACCAACTGCAGGGCTGGGGCCAGGGGAGCCCTTGCTGGGTGGAGAAGCCGCAGAGAGAAAGCCTTGCTTCCCCTACTCCCCTGTCTTCCTCCCCACCCTCCATATGATGTTTGCAGCACATGGAGCACGTGTGTGCTTGGGGGAGGCAGGGGCTTCGTCCTCAGTGACGAAGGTCAGGGCTGAACGCTAGCAATTTAGTAAGT
The DNA here is from genome assembly GCF_003254725.2 of Canis lupus dingo. Taxonomy (NCBI): domain Eukaryota; kingdom Metazoa; phylum Chordata; class Mammalia; order Carnivora; family Canidae; genus Canis; species Canis lupus. The sequence continues at coordinate 65,487,920 of NC_064245.1, forward strand.
GAGTGGTTTGGCAGCTGATCAATTTTATTTCAAAGACGCCGTTCCAGAAATCTATGTTTCAGTTTGATAATTAGTTGGCTACAAGGACCTGTGGGACCAAGGGCAGGGGAGAGTTGTAGAGGATTAGAACATGATTCTTGGGGGTCAGACACAGGCATTCTGACCCTGCTTAGTTACCCACCGCCCAGCTGGTGAACCAGCCTCTCTCTGCCTCCAGCAGTGGAGGTCATACCACTCCCTTCATGGGTCCTTCGTCGGGGTTAAGTAAATATCACTGTCAATATTGCCTGAAACACACCCCACCTGCAGTAGGCTCTCTGAAAACAGTTTTCTTCTCCTCTCCTTCTCAAAAGCTATCTATGACTGTATACCTGACGTCAGTAAAATAGAACCAACTAACAAATCACTAATAACAGGACAAATAAGGTCTCTTTGATAATAGATGAAATGTAGTTATGTTTATCAGAAAGCAGTTGATAAATGAAGTTGGCTTTGCTTGTAACTTCTACCAGGAAGAACAGTGTCTGCATTTTCTAAATCAAAATGAAAGGACTGGGGGAGGGCCATCAACTAATAAACACTGAAGCATTGTTTGTTGTTTGTCATTGTGTTGCTGGCAGTTGATGGCTGCTTTCTGACACAGCACATCTTGTGGGGTTCACCGGAAACAAGAACATTGTGGAAGCTTCTTCACTTTGGGTTCTTTGAAGGTCTAAAGCAAAATATCTCCATCTGTCATCTCTCCTACCCCTTCCCTCAGAATCATTGTTTTCTTCTTTTCTCTCCTTTTATTAAAAAAATAAAAACACTATCTATCTCTCCCTAGAGAGGCAAAGAGGCAATAAAACCACCTGTAATTCTAGAAATGACTAGTTAATGATTTGGGTATATGTTCTTCTAGATCCCTCTAGACACAGATATCATTTTTTTCATCAAAATAGGATACATGGTTGGGACGCCAGGGTGGCTCAGCGGTTTGGCACCTGCCTTTGGCCCAGGGCGTGATCCTGCAGACCCGGGATTGAGTCCCTGCATGGAGCCTGCTTCTCTCTCTCTGCCTCTTTCTCTGTATCTCTCATAAATAGATAAATAAATAAAATCTTAAAAAAATAGGTTACATGGTCACCTGGAATGTGATTTTTTTCTCCCGACTTGGTATTTTGAATCTTATTTTGTACATATAGTCTATTAGTCTATGTCAATAGGTATAGTTCTAGAACATAACTTTTTTCCAGATTTTCTATCAGTGTATTGACTCAATTTACAAAGAATTCTACTCTTTTTCCATTACCTTTTTTTTAATTAAGATAATTCACATACTATAAAATTCACCCTCTTAAAGTATAAATTTAGAGTTTTTAGTGACAAGCTTAGGAAATCATAAGTGTTTCTAATTCAAGAACACTTCCATCACCCCCCCCCCAAAAAAAACTCTCTTTATCCATTTGCAGTGACTCCCTCTATCCTCCTTCCTCTAGCCCCCAGCTAGTACTGTAGAGAAGGCATGTGTGATTGAATTGATTCCTCACCACTGGATTTATAAATTGCTTTTGACTACCTATGACTTCAAACAATATTGTAATGATCAGTCTGGAAATTTTGATCCAATTAAATTACATTTCTGAGCTATGTTAGAATTAATATACACATACCATTTTATTTTATTTTATTTTATTTTATTTTATTTTATTTTATTTTATTTTATTTAATTTTTTATTTATTTATAATAGTCACAGAGAGAGAGAGAGAGAGGCAGAGACACAGGCAGAGGGAGAAGCAGGCTCCATGCACCGGGAGCCCGAAGTGGGATTCGATCCAGGGTCCCCCGGATCGCGCCCTGGGCCAAAGGCAGGCGCCAAACCGCTGCGCCACCCAGGGATCCCAATATACACATACCATTTTAATTTGAAGAGGAGTGTTACATTTTTTGATGATATGATTTTTGGAGAATTTAGAATTAAGTCTCTAAATCTGTAGAATTTATAAACATTCTTTGGGGATTTCCCCAGTGTGGTCATTGCAAAACTGCTTTTGCAAATACTGCTTGTGGAGTTTGCCAGACGTTGGAAGTTGTGAAATTATATTACTCTGCAGTTTCACAGTAGAGGTTAATTCCTGACTCCCCCTCCTTAAATGACAAAGCTGTGTTTTGTTTTGTGTCTCTCTGAGCAGCATTAGGACCCAGTAGAAAGAGGGGCAGACAGAAGGCCATGGGCTAGAACCAATTCTGTCCTCAGTTTCTGGGAGGGAATTCTGTAAGTTGATTAAAGAAAAGTAGACCTTAATCTGACATAAAAGGAATTTGGTAGCTATATTTTAAAAACCTTGCATACATTTGCATATGTATGCATATTTTAAGATTCATATCTAAAAATCCAAAATCCATTCCAATAACAATAATAATTACTGTAATAATAATTCCTATGATTTAGGAAGTCATGAATCTTTTAGGCCCAGATGTGGTGCTAAACATTTCACATCTTATTTCATTCAACAACCTTGTGAAATCACAGATTGTTTAAAAAATGGAGGTCAGAAATATTACACAATCTAAGTGATGGTCAAGCAACAAGTTATTCTAGAGTCAGTTTGGCAGATCCATCGTCCCTCAGTAATTTATCCCTAGAGCCTGACTCACTCCCTGCACCCTGCCCCACCCTGTCTCAATGACAAAGTCAAGTGCTGCAGATCTTCCCTGAGATCCTGTACCTGGAAACAACTGGCGGGGTTGGGGTGGGGTGGGGTGGGGTGTGTGTGTGTGTGTGTGTGTGTGTGTGTGTGTCATGGGCCCTCAGTGGAGAGAGTGTGGTTTGAGTCTTGGTTCTGTCACATACTGTGCCATCTTGGGCATGTCACTTAACCACTCTGTGGCTCAGTTTCCCCATCTGTGTAAAGGAGATAAGACTATTGGCTATATGCATTTGTGGTGATGGTTAAAGAATTGCATGAAATGAAGTGGGTAAGTGGTCAAGTGCTTCATGATTGCCATGGAAGAGTTGGTCCAGCCTTGATGTGACAGCACTGAGCCTGTCCCCTGAGGTCCTTACAGAAGAGGTGGTGGTGGTCAGCTAATTCTACCCCATTATTTTACATCTGGGAAGAGAGATGACTAGAAAGAGGGAAGGCTTGCCAACAACAGAATCTTTATAGTGATTTTACAAAGAAATCTGCTCCGTTTCTGGTCATTTGTCCAAAGCAGAGACCGTGATGGTGTAGTAAGCAAGCCTCCAAAGCCAGCATTCTATTCCTGCTGTCCATGATCATAGGATTCCTTTATTTTAGTCGTTGGTCTCATTCATAGCTCGGGGATTACTAGGATCCACTGTGTGTTTGAGCCCCAGTGAGTCAGGCACTGTATTCTCAGAAGGTTCTGAAAATCATCTTGCAAGGGATTCCGACTCTCACTCATTCTACAGATGCAGAGACGCAGAGACGGAGGCAGAAAAAAGCCACGCCGAAACCCACACAGTTAGGAAAGGGGCAGAATTTAGGAAGATTGCAGCATGATCAAGAGCTCTGCCATCAGCTCACTGTGTGGCCTTCGGCCAGTTACTTAACCTCCTCCCGTCTCCATTACTCCAAAAAAGAGTAATAACAGTCTCTGCCCTAAAAGGATGTGGTGAGAGTTATTAATGCTTGTAAAGCTCTTGGAAGAACGTCTGGCACATAGTATGAGCTCAATAAATGTCAGCCTTACACAAAACAAAACAAAACATGGGATGGTTTCAGTGGCTTCCAGACCTTGTATTCTCTGCTACTCTCCACTGCCTCAAAAGGAGCTGGGGAATTGAATTCATACTAAGAAACCCGAACAAGATTCAGGATTGCCAGGCATTCGAAAGTGTGGCCTAGTTAGGAAGCGCACTCACCCACATACACACACATAGCTACTTTTAATAGCTGGTAAGAGCCAGAGAAAATCCAATTACAGATGAATCCATCGATTAAAAAGAAAGGGGGCAGAAGAAAGGAAAGAATGCTGGAGAGACACAGAGCCAAATTACAGCTGGGTAATAGAATTAAGGGTTTGTAGAACGAACTGGGAGAAATAACAAAGGCATAAGGGCTGAGGACTCCTCCACAGCTCTGTAATGATTTCATTCTTTCTCGGCCCCTTGACTCCAAAGAGCTGCGATTGGGCCAGCACCCCAAACAACGGATTGCATAGGAAAGGGCCAGAATTGTTTTTGGCACGTCATATTTTTGCAAAGAAATAAACCGCGTGTGGCCTCTGGAACACGAGGATTATGTTTGGGTTAAACAGATGCTCACGGTTAAGGATGAAAGCGCAGGGCTCAGATACCACAATCCTGGGAGGGGAAGATGAGAGCTGTGTCTTTGGTTGGTAAAGATGTAGCCTTAGCTCGCAATTTTCTGTTTCCTTAAGAAATTCTGTCTTTGCTCTCAAAGAAACATCTCATTGTTAACAGAACCTCCCTCCTGCATGCAAACACTTGAAAAAAAAAAAAATCCCACATGCATTTTAAACTTTATTTTCTATTTTGGTGGGAGGGGGTGCGGAGAGGGAGGTGGGGCTGTTAATCCAGCAACAATCTCTACAGCTGTGTCTATTATTGGTGGGTTCTAGAATAACATCCGTTTCTATGTATTTATGGAAAGGCGTCCTTAACTAGGCCACATAAAGAGCCAGCGCATCTATAAATAAATTAAGGCGGCTGCAAGGCGCGGGCGGCTGCCCCTCTGGCTGTGGCCTCTCCGGCCCTGGCGAGCAGCTGTCGTCTTTGTGCCCGGCCAGCCCTGGCCCCATCAGGATGGCCCTGGGCGGGCGGGGCTGTGCTTGCTGGGCGGGGCGCATCTTCACCCGCAGGCCTGGGGGATTGACACCAGTGCAGAGGGTGGGCTTCTCTCCGCCCTGGGGCGGGGAGGGGGTGGTGGTCTCGCTGGCTCCGGAGTCTCCGCCCCGCTAGGCCTGCCTGCGCAGGTGACCAGGCAGCAGTCTCTTCATGGGAGCCAGGTGCACCCAGCGCGGGCTCAGGCTGGGCTGGGTTAACAGATGGTGGTGTTGAGATTGGGGGTGGGGAATGATACAAAACAACAGGAAGAGCAAAATAACCCCGAATATGTAAAATTAAATGGGGGGGAGGGGGCGTGGAAATGAGAACTTTTTCCAGAATTTGGCGGCCCAGTGCTTTCTTCCCACCCTATGATGCATGTTCCTGCCAGGTTACTCCCTCCCAACAGGCATGAAGGATGCTGAGTTCTAGTGGTAGGTTTCTTCTGTGCATTCAGAGATGGAAGAAGAAGGAGGAGAGGGAGAGGGAGAGGGAGAAGGAGGGGGAAAAGAAGGAAGAGAAGAAGGGGGAGAAGAAGAGGGAGAAGAAGAAAAAGGGAGAGGGAGGGGGAGAAGAAGGGGAGAAGAAGAAGAAGAAGAAGAAGAAGAAGAAGAAGAAGAAGAAGAAGAAGAAGAAGAAGAAGAAGAAGAAGAAGAAGAAGAAGAAGAGAGGGAGGGGGAGAAGAAAGGGGAGAAGAAGAAGAAAGAAGGAGGAGGAGGAGGAGGAGAAAGCAACCTTTGTCACAAGAGAAATGAAGCAAAGAGCTCCTATTTGCTTGGTGATCCTTTCAGAATATCCTGGGAATCTTGTGCTGGGAATGACCTCACTAAAAGCACCAGTCCTTGGATATGAAATATCAGTATCTCCTGTTCGAAAAGCAGAGTCTCAGGCCCTCCAGATCCATGGAATCGGAAGCTGCAGCTATTCAGGATTCCCTGGGGGTTATATGCACAAGCCATTGGGAAAGCTATATTGTGCTGGTTCTAACCCCTGGTTGCACGTTAGAATCACCTGGACTTATGGGGTTGAACTGAGTCCTTGAAAAAGATGTTGAAAGTCCTAACCCCTGGTTAATGAAATGTGAATGAGACCTTGTTTGGAAATAGAGTCTTTGCAGATGATCAATATCATTAGGGTAGGCCCTAATCCAATATGACTTATAAAAAGGGGGAATTTGGACACAGAGGCAGACACGCATACAGGGATAATGTCATGTGAAGGTGAAGGCAGAGATTGGAGTGATATATCTATAAGAAAAGGAATGACAGATCGCCAGTCAACCACTGGAAGTTCAGAGAGAGCCATGGAGCAGATTCTCCCTAACACCCTCAGGAGAAAACCAACCCTTACAGATACCTTGATCTCAGACTTCTGGGCTCCAGAAATGTGAGACAAATATTTTTTTTTATTAAGCCATTCAGTTTATGTTACTTTGCTATGGGAGCCCTAGCAAACTAATACACCTGGATACTTGTAAGAAAAATCCAGGTTTCTGAGCTATATCTGACATGTTTGCAATCAGAATCCCCAGGGGTGGAGCTAAGGGACTTGCATTTTTAAAATGTTCTTTGGACAATTCTGATGTAGTTGGTAGTGTGGGAACGAGTGGTCTTGTCCACATATCTTGCAATAGTTGCTTCATCTTTCCAGCATCCTCCTTAAGAGCCGATGCTTATAAACTTCCGGTGATGGGGAACTTATACTCTGATGGGACAGCCTGATCCATCATGGAAAGTTTTAATTGCTCAGAGAAATCTTTAAATAGAGCTAAAATCTCTTCTGATTTTCTCTATTATAAAGATGAAGAAACTGAACCCTAAGAGATTGAGTAACTTGCCATACAATCTACATGGGGCTGATGTGGATTTGAATCCAGGCAGTTACCAGAGTCTACTCTCCTGATCACTTAAATACTCAGATTGCCCAAGGTCTTACAAAGGGCCATGACAGCTGTGGTCATAGCAAGACCTCTTCCAACCCTGGGAGACTCGAGACCCAGTGTCCTTCCCTGGTCCTTACACCTAAATGGTGGGATGGGAAGGTGGGGTGTGGGATTAGAGGAGGGAACTATGTGGTCTCACTAGGCCCCTGGCCTATGGGATTTGCTATTCTTCCAGAATGTTGATGAATTGGGTGAGGAGACCAGGGTATGGATTTGGTTCTTGTGTCAGGGCTTACTTCTGACCCTGACTCCCTAAGTGACCCTGGATAGATCTTGTGCTCTCTGGCCCTCAGTATTCACATCTGTGAAATGGGGATAATAGATGCTATCTTTCCTACTTTGGAGCAACCTGGAGGTATTCCAGTGAGATCACACACAAGAAAATGTCTTGTGAAGCACAGATGTGATTATTATTGGGATGAAGAGAGAATTTAGGTATTTTCATGAGAGACTCTTCTCACTAGGGCAAATTTGGCAATTGTTCTTGACCAACCATTGGACAGCTGCTCCGTTTCTAGCAAGCTTTGAGTAGAAGTGGGTATAGGGAGGATTATTCAGAGGTGAGGCCTTGTAGAGAGCTGTAAGTCTGGTCAAATACTTCCACCTCCCTGAACATACCCCATAATAGACCCATTCTCCAAAACCAAGAATGGCATCTCCTTCTCTTTTCAATACATTGCAACTGAGCGGTATTTTCTTGGTGCAGAGCTGCCTGTCCCTTTTCCCTAGAAATCTAGATTACCGCATCCTCTGGATCTGGCTCATTCATCAGGATTCAGAAGTCTTGATAATGTTAGTATTTTCATCCTCAGTTTTTTCTCATTGATTTCCTTATCAGTTCTTTCCACAAATATTCCCTTAGTGCTTACTTTGGCCCAGACACAGTGCTAGACAGTGGGAATGTGGGATGGATTAAGGTGAATTTCCCAGAAACTCAAAAGCAATCCCATCTAAGGGCTGTATATAGTTCTGCTTCCCAAAGCTGCCACTGGTCACAGGCCTCACAGTGAACCTTCCACTCCTTCTCTGATTCCTTTGTAGTACGACAGACCAGGAAGAGATCACTGCTGAAGCAGAAGATGTCTGCTCTGCTCCCCTCCTTGCTGTGTGACTTTGGGCAAGTCACAGCCTTTCTGAGCCTGGTTAGTCTTCTGTAAAATGAGGTCAAAAATAGGGTTGTGAAATAAGAGTCAGTGAGAATTTACTACGGGTCAGAGACTATTCTAAGTGCTTTACTTATGTCAACTTTACTTATGTCAACTGTTAACAACTCTAGGACATAAGTCTTAGTAGTGTCTTCATTTTGCAGATGGGACCACTAAAACACAGAGAAGTTCACTAATTTATTAGGTCATGAAACTAATTCTTTGCAGAAACTCAAGAGTCAAGGGTAGGCTCTCTGGCTCAGGAGGCCAGGTTCTTAACCACTGTTATATCCTGCCTCCTTAAAGCTGACCATCATCAGAGTGTACCTTAGGGGGTGTGTGAACAGGCGTAACACTCTGTAAAGTGCTGCCCAAATGAACACAGGATGAGGATGAAGATGAAGAAGATGATGAAAAAAAAAAAGAAAAAAAAGATGATAATGATGCAGATGATGATGATGATGTTGGAGAAAAATAGATTTCTTCAGCAAAGGAATGAAATTTCCCACAGGGTCTTATCTATCCACAAATGGATGAAGCGAGGGAGGGAAAGAGAAAGAATTATATACAGATGACACAACCCTGCACAGCACAGACGAATTGCGATCCCAGTTTAAAGATGAGGAAATGATGCTGGCATGTCTATTCTCGCTCCAGCAGAAGTCTAGGGTTTTATTCTCTGGTGAGGTGTCTGGATTGCAGGATACCAGGCACATACCCTAACCCTGACTCTAACCCTAACCCTGGCCCTAACATGAACCTTAACCCTAGATCTGAGAGAGACAAAAGAGGTGGAGATGAAACACACACACATACACACACACACACACACACAGACACTGGAATATTCCTCAACCATATAAAACTATGAAATTTTGCCATTTGCCATGACAAGGATGGGGCTAGAGTATTATATTAAGTGAAATAAGTCAGACAGAGAAAGGAAAATGTCGTATGACTTCACTCATATGTGGAAATTAAGAAACTAAACAAATGAGTAAAAAGGGACAAAAACAGAGAGCGGCAAACCAAGAAACAGACTCTTAACTCTAGAGAACACACTGATGGTTACCAGAGGGGAGGCAGGTGCCAGATGGGGGGAATAGGTGAAAGGGATTAAGGAGCGCACCATTGTTGTTGTGATGAGCATCAGGAATTGTATGGAAATGTTGAATCACTATAGTGTACACCTGAAACTAATATCACACAGTATGATAACTAACTGGAATTTAAATAAAAACTTAAAAAAAAAAGAAAAAAGTTGAGGAAATGTAGTCTCAGAGAGGTGATGGGTCTTGTCCAAGGTCAATCAGGGACAGAGCTTGGATTTCACCCAAGGACTGTCTGATTTTGAAGCCAGTGCTCTTCTTACATCTCACTACTTCAGGGCAGACAGAAGTCAGCAGTTCTGGTCTTCAACTGAAATCCAGTCCTCTCTCCTGTTGCTGCCTTCATTCATCAGCTGTGGAGCAATTTCTGTACTCATGGAGAATTTAGCAAGAACAATGCCACAATTCCTGCCTTTAGGGAGCTACAGTTGTAAAGTATTATATAATCTTATCTCTTGTAAGAAACAAGACTTACTTAGGGAGTCCCCACTTCCAATGACGAGAAGAGGCTTCTCCCCTCTTCCTTCCTCTCTCCTGTTTGCTAGAATTCCAATTTAAGTACAGCTTCCAGTGCCAAAGGGACTTGGTTTGTACAACCTGAAGGTCAATTGAGCAAAGACAGACAAGCTGTCTCCTTTTAACTTCAAGGTCTCACAAGAATAGGTAAATTAAAAACAACATTATTCCCAATCTCTTTGTTGCTAAAGCAGATTGGCTTTTCACTCTTATGTCCTGGGGTAGTACTAAGACATCACACATTACAAATCAGAATCAGTTAGGATGATGTATGTGAAGTTAACAGTGGTGGAAAAAATGCACATAAAACTGTGTAGTACAAGAGTGATCAAAATAAAAGACATGCTTTATTTTGTTTTTGTTTTGTTTTGTTTTGTTTTTCCCTCACGGGAGACCTGTACAGATTTAACTAAACTCAAGGGAATATGTCCAGGGAAAATTTAGGGCTAGGAGAGTCAGGCATGCTTCCTTAGAGGTAAAAAGGAAAACAGGACCTATCTCATCCTTATGTTGTGCTAGGCAGTGAGTTAGACCCTGCCATTACATTATCTCATTTAATCCTCCCAGCAGCCCTAAAATAAAGATACTATTATAAAACAGGGATGGGGATTATTGGAGAGGATGCAAGTAAGATACCAGGATCCATTGCTTGTTCAAGTCCATTATTTGTTCAGCAAGGGTGGCTGTTATTACTGCTGCTTAAATTCACTTGACAGACAAGGAAGCTAAGGCTTGGAGAGATTCAGCAACTTTCCTGTAAATTATGAGGGCAAGGAGTGGCAGGGCAGGCGTCTGTCACAGAACCTTCTGGCCCCAAGGATCACTCAGACTCTTCCTGCTGTGCATGGTGCCACCAAGCTGATTTTTTTTTTTTTTTTTTTGAGGAAGGACAAAACAAAACTTTTTAACATTTTTCTAAAAAAGATATGCAATTCTGGTTCCTATGGGCCACCCCCGTTCCTGCCCTGTGTTTTTCTTTTCTCTTTTAATTATCTAGTCTCAATAAGAAGCCACCATATAGTTTCTTTTGTAGCTCCTGGCTCAGCTTCAATCATAGAGGAAACATTTGAGGAAGCAGAAGACCCAATCACCAAAACCACCATCATTGCCACGTGCTTTGGACTTTCTCAAGCCCCAAGCAAAGCGGGTCCCTCTCTCCATTGTGACTCACACCCCATCACCTGTCCCTCCCCCTACGGGCAAGCAGGGGGTCATTCTGGCTTCTGACAGTCTCTAAAGAACTATAAATTAAAGTCCAATCTTTCAAGGTCAAGGAGCACCATAGTTCTTTAAGCCACACCATTGTGGTTGGCACACGCCTTCTCCTTCAGCCAAGGGGAACTCCATGCCTCTGTGGGTTTTTCCTTTTTAGCTAATTGCTCTCCCTTTGGTGCCACTCTGGGAGAATCCTCAGTCAAGGGAACACTCCAGGATCAGAGGTCAGATCACAGATGCTCCACGACTGAGATTGCAGGTAAATTCTGGGTTTTGCAGAAGTATTAGGGACTGGGGAAGCCAAGTCCTGTGTCAAGTGCAGCTTATTAGGAGTACAAGCAAAAGCAGGGACTCCCTCAGTGCTGAGTCATCACAGGCCACTGGGCTTATGGCTTTACAGGCAGGTTATAATTAGCAGACAGCTCATCCTGGAGGAAAGCAGAGAATGAGCCTTAGAACCAGTCCTCCTGCCTCTGGTTTGGCATCTCTCCAGACTGTTCCATTATCATGTCACTCTCATGCTTAGGATCTTTAATGACTTCCCTTTAACCTCTATTTAACAAGAGGAAGAATGTTTTTACAGTTTATGGAAAGGAAAATGCATACATACATACACACACACACATATACACATCTTCTTTCCCCCTCTACCTCCCTATTTCACCTGACCCACTTCTAATTGCTAATGCTCAGCTCTGCTGTTGCCTCTTCTGATTTGCCAGATTGAGCCAGGTGCCTGCTCTGTGCATTCCTTACACATCTTGGGCTTTCTGCTAACCCAGCCCTCACTGCACTTCGCTTCACTCTGCTTTTCTAATTAATCATCTACCTTCTAAACATTGCAATAAACTTTTCAAGGGACAAGACCTTGTTTGCACAAACCACATAGTAGGTGTTAGAAATGATGGGTGACATAGCTGGGTGATGGAGAAACTTATATAGGTCTCTTTTTATGCTGCTATAGATTCATTAGAAGTGAAGAAAAGATGTCTCTTTCTGTGTTATTAAAGATCTGTATTTTATTTACCCTTAATGAAGGTAATAAATAGCTTTTTTGGGCTTCAGGGCTGGAAAAAAAAGTGGGCAAGCCCCTTTGCAGCTAAATCTCATGAAATTTAATTGAAGGTACAGACCTATTGAAGTATAATCTAAAGTAGAGAAGGGTTTCTTCAAGGTTTGAAGAGAGTAGAGGACCAGTCAATGTGATGGTTGGGTCTTCTTGGACTGGGTCAAGGGCATGGTTGTGAGAACGTTTGGTGAGTTGCTTTAACTGAAAGGCAGATGATGGCCTACATGGTGGCCTGTGAGACCAAAGTGCTAAGGGCAGTGGCCTTAGGATCCCTGGCAATATTCCCTATGATTGGGCTGGTGCAGAGGATAGTGGCTGTGAGCACAACCACCACATTCTGGTTGGTCCATGACATCTGAGCAAAGACTTACATACAGCAACACTAGAGATTGGAAATGAAGCTGTGGTCTCCTTACCAGCCTGCTCTCTGCCCACCATTTTTTGGGGTCTAGTAAACTCTGGGTTTCTTATATTATCCAAATGAAAGGGAAAGATTGGAGGCAAAAGGGAGATGACTAAGATTGGATTTCTTTGAAGCAAGGGCTTTTTGGGGTACTTTTGCATTGCAAAGAATCCTTATGAACAAAGAAAGCAAACCACTAGCCTTGTAAATGAATCAGCTGGAATGGTCCAGTCCAGTAGGCATGTATAAAATACTGGCTCTAGATTTGGGGCTGGGAATATCATAGAGGATAGGCCATGGCCCCTTTTTTTGGTGTTCACTTGCAGTCTATGGGGTAGACCAGATGGCCACACAATCAGGGATTTCAACATAACTTGGTATAAATTGAGGAAGAGAGAGGCACTGAAGGGAGGAGGACTCATCCTGAACTAGAGAAGCAGGGAAGGTGTTCTGGAATATATGTTATTTGAACTGATCCCTGGAGGTAAAAATGAACTAAGTTTGTGATAAAAAAAAAATAGGAAGGGTATTCCAAGAACCAGCGTGACAGTCATAGAGAGATGGAAATGTGAGTGAACTATCCTGAGTATGGAGGGATTTATATGTAGTTTGATATTGCTGGAAAAAAATGTGTGATTTTTTAAAATATTTTATTTATTTATTTATTCATAGAGACACACAGACAGAGAGAGAGGCAGAGACACAGGCAGAGGGAGAAGCAGGCTCCATGCAGGGATCTTGATGTGGGACTCGATCCCGGGTCTCCGGGATCATGCCCTGGACTGAAGGCGGCACTAAACCATTAAGTCACCCAGGCTGCCTGAAATGTGTGATCTTAATGGTGGAAGATGAGACTAGAAAGTTTACAAGTCCAGAGCCAGATAACCCTGTACTAGATCCCAAGGATGATGAGCAGAAACCAGAGGGTTTTAAATAGGTCAAATTTCAGCTTTAGAAAGATAGATTAATTAATACAATGCTAGGTTCTATTATAGATAAATCCTGAAACTTTAGTAGTTCAATGCAATACAAGATTATTTCTCAGTGGTGTATAAACCAATTGGTGGCAGTAAGGGGTCTTCTAAGAGTCTCAGATTGACATTGAATCTGCTCTTTTTAACACAAGCCTTCCAAAGTGTTCTGGCCATTGACATCATTCCCAGGAGACTAAAGAAGGGAACCCAGAAGCCTTGTGCAGAAAGATTTTAAGGATTAGGCCAGGAATCACTCCCATCCACATTTCACTCTCCAGAACCCAATCAACTCAGTCACATTTCAGCAGTTCACAACAAGGCAGCCAGCAGGTGTTGCCAAGATGTCACCCTGGAGGAAAGGGAAACCAATTTGGTGAATGGCGAGTCCATCTCTACTTCAAAGCATCTCTTTGGATTAGCAGAAAATTGATTTAAAGGACACACACACACACACACACACAAAGACTGTTGCACTTGCCTGTGTTAGAAGGGATATTAAGTGGCAGAAATAGAGATTAGTGAGATGATATAAGAATCCTTATAGAGACAGAACTGCCAGGCCTTAAAGTATGAATTGGGGGAGGAAGCATCAGGGAGAGGAAAGAGATGATGCTGGGGTTTCTGGTCTGGTTGATGATACATTCTGGAAAGACCAGGAATTATAGAAGAAGGGACAAATTTGGGAGGAGTGGAAGTGGGTGGAGATGACAAATGTGGTTTTAGACATGTTGAGTGTACAGCTCATGGAACGTGTAAGCGACTGTCTGAATGAGAGGCTGGGCTCAGAGAAAAGACCAGATTAGGGAGACCGAGGAGTAGGAAAGGTTGATATATACAAAGTCAAATTAATATGGGCCCTTCACTAAGGAGAGGAAGAGAAAGTAAGAAATGGCAGAAAGGGAGAAGAAAAAATGACTCTCCAAAAGATCCAAACCATATGAACATTCCAGAGAACATCACATGTATTTCTCCTATAGAGTGTTAATCCTTACCAGGGGGGAGGAGCTATGCTTTGTGCTGGGAGAGCAACTCTCCACTGTCAAGGAGCTCAAAATTTACTGGAGGCTATTGGTTGGCTCTACCATAAATGGATCTTCCACAGAGCCAGGGAAAAGTTTCCTATTCAAGCTGCCCTATGGGTTGCCAGAAGGGGATTTCTTTCTACGTGCCTGGAGTTCTACCATTACAAGCTCACAGTTTTTGAATAAGCTGTTTGCCTTCTCTTTTGGGAAGCCACATGATGTAGGGGAAAGAAGACAGGTTATAGAGGCAAGCAGTAGAATATGGCTACCTAGTAATGATAGGCCTTGGGCTGATAACTTAGACTCTCTGAGCTTTGCTTCTTTACTTTCTTTAAACAAGAACAATAAGGGTAACTCTGGGTACATTGAAGGTAACCTGCAATAATGGGAAGTTCTTGATATTATATATGCAGTGTTCCATAACAAGAGTAACGGTAAAATGATGATAGTGATGATGATGGCAGCTAACATACAGTGCCTAACTCTGCGCCAGGACTATCTAAGCATTTTACAAATACTGTGTTAATCCTCTTAACAAGCCTATGATGTAGAACTATTATTTATTTTCTTTTGACAAGTAAGAAAATTGAGGTGGAAGAGGCCTCAGGCTTGAAGATGTAACTCATTCTGGATGGGCAACACTGGAACTAGCTCTGAACACATCTCTGAGAATAGACAACTCTAGGGGGTGGGGAATTTGTTGGGCTGGAAAACACTCACTGCCCACTGCAAAAGAGCCTGGAAACACAGAAAATGCTGTGAGGTGTCGGAATGCGTGGAAACTGGTGGGAGAGAAATGGAAGACAGATATCGCTACTCAATATTTGGTCAAGGACAGCACAGACATGAAATGGTTCATGTGTTCATTCAGCCATTCAGTGTCCTCTCATTGAACATAACTCTGTGGTAGGCCATAGCCTGGGCTCAAGGATGCCCCCTCTGCCTGGCTCCTGGAAGCTTCTAGGTGATTCCGGGAAGAGCAGAGTGATCTGCAGCAGAGATCTATAAGAATGTTCCTTATCAACTGGAGGGTATTATGCTGAGTGAAATAAGTCAATTGGAGAAGGACAAACATTATATGGTCTCATTCATTTGGGGAATATAATAATAGTGAAAGGGAATAGAGGGGAAGGGAGAAGAAATGGGTAGGAAATATCAGAAAGGGAGACAGAACATGAAGACTCCTAACTCTGGGAAACGAACTAGGGGTGGTGGAAGGGGAGGAGGGCGGGGGGTGGGGGTGACTGGGTGGTGGGCACTGAGGGGGACACTTGACGGGATGAGCACTGGGTGTTATTCTGTATGTAGGCAAATTGAGCACCAATAAAAAATAAATTTATTATTACAAAAAAAAGAGAATGTTCCTTATCTTTCCATCTACCCAATAATGGATACATGGGTAGTTTTTTGTTTGTTTGTTTGTTTGGGTTTTTTTTTTTTTTGCCTGTCCCACATCCATTTTCTTTCTTTTGATTTTTCTTTTGGGAATTACTTCTCAGCCATGTTATGTGACACTCATAGAGCTGGCCTGTGATCCAAACTAGAATGGCCAGGCCACTCTCTCTAGAATTTAATTTTAAATGGAGTGACATTGTGATAAGAAATGTCTGAACCTCTTCATCTAGACTCCAGCACTCTGAAGAGACTTTCCTTTAGTTCCTGGAGCCTTAAGGCTCTGGAGCTTCCAAGCTTCCTTTCTTCATTGTTGTTTGTTTACCCATATCATAGCTATATGTATACAGATCTACACGTCGTACACATCACACACATTTCCTCCCCATTATATTGGCCAATTGCTTTCTGTTGCTTGCAACCAAAGACATTTAACTAATACATTTTTCTGGCCATCTTTCTGCCTTGGTTCCTCCACCTGTGAAATATGAATGGTGAAACTTGCTACTTACCCTCGGGAGGTTGTATAGATTAAAGGTGTATGTCAATAAAATGCTTTCAGATGCTTGGATGAAAGTTGCTGTAGAACTACAAAGTCTCCATCTCCATTTTAGCTGTACTTTCAAAGAGGGGCTTTCTTTATATATCATAAAACAGCTTTTATCCTGAGAGGATGTGTTCCTCATTTTACTGTCTCTGTAAACAGTTCAAGGATTGCTCCATACTTGCTGTGTTTCCAAAGCTACCATTGGAGATGAAAGCCCAACTTTATTGAGCATGAGATGTTGCTATATACTACAGGGAGGAAATGTGTTCATTATTGCTATTATGTACTGTTTAGTGATAAGGAAGTGGGCTCAGATTTTCAGGTTGTTACTTTTTTAGCTCTTCAGGGTCAATAATCACATTCTTACCTTAAATTTAAAGAACATAAAAACCCCACCAATTTTAGAACAGAAAGAGCTGCATCATCTTAGAGCATTTGGCAATTATGAAAGTATGTAACATGATAAAAAACCATAACACCTTATAGGTTCTAAGATATTTTATGATTTTCAAAACACTTATACTTTCCCTTGGACTGGTCTTGATTCTAGAATACCTGGAAGATGCCAACTATATACAGGACTTCTGAGTTATTAGTTTTAAATGAACCACGTTTATAATATGCCAACATGACAGTGGTATATACTTATCAGAGAAAACTTAGCAATGCAGAAAGAGAGAACAATAAAGAAAAATATATCAATATTTCAATGGATTTGCTCCCCTAAAAAATCATTCATTAAAATTTTCATGTGTACCATTTTCATTTTTTTGTCACAATTGTTTTATATCCTGTGGCTGTTTTCCCTTTAATATTACATTATAAATCTAGTAGTTATCTATTGCCACCCCAAAACTCAGCAGGTTAAAATAAGAGCCATTTATGATTGCTAATGAGTCAAGGTGTTAGCTGGAAGGTTCTTCAGGTCTGGTCTCATCTAGGCTTGCTCATGGGTCTGCCATCAGGTGATTGTGGTAGGGTACTGTAACTTCTTTGGGGGTTCACAGCTACCCTACACTTTGTCTGTCATTCTCAAGGAGGCCAGCCTGGGCTTGGATGCATGCTGGTGGCAAGATCCCAAGAGAAAGAAAAAGGGAGGTAGAGAGAGAGAGAGAGACAGAAACAGAGAAAGAGAGAGACAGATTCAGAGAGACAGAGGGAGAACACAGGAGCATGAGAGGTTTAGGTACAGTTACTGCCAATGCAAGTCTCCAGGCCAGCCTGGATTCAAGGGCTGGGGAGAAAGCCCTCACAGCTCTAGGGGAAGAAGATCCTTTGTCATTTGCAACAGTCAGAGTCAGAGAGAGGGGTGAAAAACTGTATCTAGAGCTTGCAGTCATACCCCCAGACAAACAGAAGCACTCTTATATATTACCTCATAGAATTCTTTTTTCCTCATAGACTTTTTAATAACTTTATAGTATTATCTTGGGTGGCACCATCATAGATAGTTTGAACATTTCCATAGTATAAGACATTTTGGATTTTCCATTTTGCCTTCTGGGGTACAACATACAGGTCTGTGGGAAGAAAACTTTTCTACTTGAGTTTATTAATAAAAAAAATCCTAATGTAGAATCATAGAAATTAATGTATTACTTAAAAGTTTATAAATATTTGTATTGTTTTTCCTTCGTTATTGCAAAGCATTTTGTGAGGGGCTCATACCTATTGCAGTCCACATCAGTAGTTTATGAGTGCTCATTTCACTGCCCTGCCACCAATATTGAATACTTAAACCAAAAAAATCTCTGCTAAAACAAATAAGGAAACTCTCTACCCCCAGCATTTTGGATGATGTAATTAGCATTTATTTAATTCCTAATAAAGGAAGAGAAGGAGAACCCTAAAGAGAAAGAGAAGAAGATTCCCACAGTAAAGTAACATGTTCCACCTTTCTTGTCGAGTCAGTGTTTTCCTAATTATGCTGATCACAGAACACTCAATTTTTGCATAGCAGCAATCAACACTTTGGACATTCCTTTTTTTTTTTTTTAAGATTTTATTTATCTATTCATGAGACACACACAGAGAGAGAGAGAGAGAGAGAGGTGCAGAGACACAGGCAGAGGGAGAAACAGGCTCCATGCCTGGAGCCTGACGTGGGATTCAATCCTGGATCTCCAGGATCAGGCCCTGGGCTGAAGGCAGTGCTAAACTGCTGAGCTACCCGGCTGCCCCCACTTTGGACATTCCTGAGCAAATGTTGCCTTAATAAAATACAGTAGATTTTCTTCATGGTGGGAATTTGAGAGACTATAGCAAGGCAAAAGCGGTACTAGACATCAGCTTTGGTCACTCTACAATCTTGCTAAGCTTCCTGAAAGAGAAATGGAACCTGTCAACAAAAATATTCAGCTTCTCTTTCCTCTTGCTTGTTCGCTTGGCAGTGATAACCTCAAGAGCTTTCATGCTTTGTTTTACAGGGTGCATTCTTTTCTGGGAACAGCAGGCTAGCATTTTTCTCCTCTTCATACTTCCACAGCCTGTTGTATCTGACAAGTGGCACAGAACCTAAGGGGTTGGGTGGCCTTTTTCTGGGACTTCGCTGCTCTAGGTGTGTTCTGCAGATGAGCAGCCTCTGCACCACTTGGGAGCTTGATAAAAATGCAGGGTCTCAGGCCCTACCTAGGCCCCCTAAGTCAGAGTCTGTGTTTTAATTAGATGTCCTGTTATTGTATGCACATGAAAGGGCACTGAACCAGGGGGTACTTGGCTAATCTAAAGGACCTGCCTCTTCCTTCTGACCATTACTTTCTAATTTAGCCACCACCAATGAGCACTGTGGAGTTACTGGGATATATTGCTCTCATCTCTTTTTGGCTCTGGACAGTGCATGGTCACAAGCCCTTTTTCCTAATTCCTTTAAAAAGATTTGCTTAACAGAATTAAAGCAAAAAAAAATGAAACATACCAAATATAGAGGCAAGGCAAAGAGAAAGAAAGGAAGAAAGAAGGAAGGAAGGAAGGAAGGAAGGAAGGAAGGAAGGAAGGAAGGAAGGAGGGAGGGAGGGAGAAAGGGAGGGAGGGAGAGAGGGAAAAAGAAAACAGAAGGATCAAACCACTGGGAGGCATGATGCAGTTTCCTGCTTCTGTTACAACTCTTGTCTTTTCTTGGGTTCCAGATTTAAACTTTGATCCATCCCTAATTCTGCCTTAGGAGTCTTGCCTTCCAGTCCACATGGCTAGTATAGCAGCCCACGCCCCTTTTATGTCCTGCCAACTCTTTTTTCCTGGCTCTTCAGTCCTGTTCCTTCCTGGAGTGAACCGTCTCACAGTTTACTAGAATCACCCCCTATCTTGCCCTCATAGAGGGAGATAGGCCTGAGAGGTCTTAATTATTCTGTGGTCAGGAACCAGAGATCTGGGTCTCCCAAGACAGGAGACTATCTTAGGCTCTGTCTGCTTTCTCATTTCTTGTCTCTTTCCCAGAGTATTCATGTCAGGTATTCCCTCCCTTTGCTGCCCTTTAAAGAGACTGCCTCAGCCCAACTTACAAGGCAGTGATTTTGTTGTGCCAGGTCCCTTACTCTAATCATAGCATGACACAGGCACTGTATTCAAGAATCATATACATTTACGACATGGGGTCATTTCTTAATAGCTTCTGGGCTATTAGCCTGAGGATGGCAGGTGATGGAAGCCAATCAGAGTTATAAAGTATGAACTAATGGCTTTTAAAGTGAATTATCTCACTAACCCACCATCCAGAAGTAGTTAAAATTATGGATCAGAAGGAGACTCCCTTAGTCTGCCACTAACTAGCTGTGTGACCTTGGGCAAGTTACTGAACCTTTCTGTACTATAATTTGCTCATCTGTAAAAGGTGGATAAGGGTAATTATTATTTCTTAGAGATAGGGTTGGCTTCAAAATTTATAGGACCTAATACTAATTGAAAATATTGGATCCCTTGTTCAAAAGTTACTGAGGATTTCAAGATGGCCCATCTGAGTAAGGGACCTAGGGATCCTGAGGCTGTCCCTCCTCAAGCTGTTAGTATATTGCTGTGCCTAGAAAATGGTAAGAGTTCAGTGAAGTCCAGTTACTAATGAGGCTTTGAGAAACATATATTACTTATCCTTTTACAAATGAAAGGAAGAAGGCTCTGGAAAGTTGTTTTACTTTACAACTTTACAACTTTATTTT
Source organism: Canis lupus dingo (assembly GCF_003254725.2). Taxonomy (NCBI): domain Eukaryota; kingdom Metazoa; phylum Chordata; class Mammalia; order Carnivora; family Canidae; genus Canis; species Canis lupus. Next base: position 65,508,195 of record NC_064245.1, read on the forward strand.
ACAACTTAACCCAACAAGGTCAGGCAGCCCAGTGGCTGAGCTGAGACTCACTTGGGGTCTGCTTCCAATGGAAATGAGCAGGAATCCCTGGGAAGCGAGCATTGCTGGAGAAGAAGAGCTCTAGAGGCTCAGGAATCCACCCACTGTGGAAAACAGTAGACAGAGAGTTTCAGATCTTACTTCTGTGGCACCTGGGCACATTTACCAGTCAAAAGCAGGACCAAGAGCCTTTGACTCAGGTTGGGCTGTTTCTGAGATCCTAGCAGAACTTTCAGCTTATGTTGATCAGAAGCTGGACAGCACCATTTCTCAGGCCTGTGGTTTTCTAAGTCCTTGAATGAATTCATCCTAAGCAAAGAATCCGGTTCTTTTCCCTGCCCCACCCATCAGGCAGGAGTGTTTCCAGTCTTGGGGCTTCAATATTTCCTGTCCTCCAAAGAGTGAAGAATAACCTGAAAAGCTCCCTTCAGCTCAGGGTCCCAGAAATCTGGCTGATTAGCCTAGTTGAGAATAATTGCATGTCCAACCAGGAGCCCTAGAGAAGATAATGTGTAATGAGCCAGTACATGGGGGGTGTCTATAACAATTCCTTTCCACTTGGTGGGCATGCATTCAACAAACATCCATCAGTCATTTGTTCTAGAAAGGCATGTTACACATGAGCTCTTTTAATTTTCCTAATAGGCCCAGGGGGCAGGTATGACCATTCCCACTTTACAGATGAGGAGACAAAGAGCAGAGAGTATGGCCACATGCCTTAGTCCCACAAGCTAGGAAGGGGTGGAGTCAGGTGTGCATGTGGGGGTCTGAGGTCAGACCATACTATACTATTTTATACCATACCTCCACTTTTCATCACTGTACAGTGAGCTTTTATGATTGGGATGGTTAATTTTATGTGTCATCTTGACTGGACCTGGATGTTTGATCAAACATTGTTCTTGATGTTCTGTGAGGGTGTTTTTGGATGAGTTTAGCCTTTAACTTATTGGCTTGAATAAAGCAGGTTGCCCTCTCCAATGTGGGAAAGTCTCATCCAATGAGTTAAAGGTCTGAGTAGAAGAAAAAGCCTGACCTTCCTTAAATAAAAGATAATTTTTCCTGCCTGTAGGCATGAACTGAAACACTGGCTCTCCCTGGCTCTCTTGGCCTGGGAGGCCTTCAGACTAGAACTGCAGCATTAGCTCTCCAAGATCTGTAGCCCACTGACTCACTCTACAGATCTTGGGACTTGCCAGCCTCCATTATTGTGAAAGCCAGTTCCTTATGGTATATAAATCTCCTATATCCTATTGGTTCTGTTTCTCCATTTCTTTCATACAGTGATATCGATAGTCTAGGAACTGCGCTCAGCACTTTGGAAATTTAGGGACACAGCAAAGACAAGAAAACAGAGTCCCTGGTTTCAAGGTGCTCACAATGTAGGGAAGAAAGTTAACAGCACAGCAGATGTACTGCTGTTGAGGAATGAGGAGTTGATGGGGCAGAGGAGCCAGGAGATGAGACTTTAAGCAGAAAGACCAAAGAGGTTAAAGGCAGCAAGGCAAAAGGGCACAATTGGATTGGGGGTACTTGTGACAAATTCTGAAAGGATTAAATTGATGGAGTATCCAACAGGTTCCAGTCAGGAAAACAGAAATCACATTAATTAGTTTAACAGCAAAGCATCCACTGAGGAAGACTGGTTGAAGCAGGTATTGGAGGGCTAACAAACAAAATGGAAGCACTGAGGTAGCAGAGCTGGCAAGTGTGGGAAGCAGCAACCACCCCGAGGGCTAGGGAGCAAGGGTGGAATTTGGGATAATCAGAATTAGAACCTTAAAGATGTTTCTTTCTGAGTGTCTCAGTCAGTTAAGTGTCCAAATCTTGATTTCAGCTCAGGTCATGATCTCAGGAGCTCAATCTCACTGGGCTCACTCAGTACAGAACCTGCTTATGATTCCCTCTCCCTTTCCCTCTGCCCTTCCCCTGACACATGCTCTCTCTCTCTCTCTCTCTCTCTCAATAAACAAATAAGCAAATCATGTTTCTGAGGATCTGGGACCCACATTGAAGAAAGGTGTTGCCTGGGGGCTTTTGGGATTTCTAAGAGGTTATGAAGGGCCCAGTGTGTGCAGCCAGAGTGTGCTGGAGCTGGCTAGTAGGGGCTTAAAAGAACTGTTAAATTTCCTGGGATTTTTTGAGATAGCTGTTCAGTCTTTCGTAGCTTGAGGGGACCCATGATAGGTATATTTATGCCACAGCAATGGGTAAATGCTACTGCAAAACAAGACTTTTTTTCTTTTCTTTTCTTCTGGAGAGTCAGTTTCCTGCACACCATTGGTTCTGGATCTATGGAATAAAGTTGGAGACTAACCAAGGATGGTTGCTGCTGTGGAGACATGTTGTTGCTGGTGGGAAGTAGACAGTGGTTCTTGCTTTCTTCTGTGGCTCCTAGCTTCTCTTGAGATCTCCCGTGTGGCAGACCCACAAATATTCTGGCAAAGGGGAATCATGGTTTGCAGAGTCCCAGCCCTCATATCCCCAAATGGAGAATATAGAAGGGTCTGTTTGGACCCAAGAAACAATGGCATAAACACAAGGCCTTCTAATCTTTAGGAAGTACTTTTGCATAGGAGAGAGTAAGAGTTCTGGCCCTAAAATAGTCCAAAGTTGCCAGGGTTCAAATGTTGACTTTGACAGCTGCTTCAAGATCTATGACCTTGAGTAAGATGTTTAAGCTCTCTGCTTTATTTCCCTCCTCTATGTTATGGGGATAATCATGATATCCAGTAGAAGGGATTAAATGTGATAATGGCTATAAGATAAATATCCTGGGGCACCTGGGTGGCTCATTAGGTTAAGTGTCTGACTTCTGCTCAGGTCATGATCTCAGGGTCCTAGGATTAAGCCCCATGTGGGCTCTGTGCTTAGCAAGGAGTCTGCTTGTCCCTCTGCCCCTCCCCCCGCTCCTGCTCTCTCTCTCTCAAATAAATAAATAAATAAAATTTTACAAAAAAAAAATCCTTATCGTCTCTATCAAATTTTTGCTCAAATGTCCACTTCTCAGTGGGGACTTTCCTAATCACTATTTTAAATTGTACCCTGCTTCACCCCTGCACTCACCACTCATTATCCCCTCCCATGACTTATTCTTCTCTAACCTTTATCATCCTAAAACTTACACTTAAATTTTTTGTTTATTGTCCGTCTCCCTAACTGGAATGTAAGCTCCATGAGAACTGAACATTTATTCTGATTTGTTGTCTAGCACATAATTGCTATTCAATAAATACTTAGTGTGTGAATGAAAAACTTGCCTAGCAAATACTAAGCACAGAGAAATGTTAGCAATCACTAATATGGTGAAAATTATTTGACTAGTGTTTTGGCCTTCCACAAACACACTGCCACCACAGGACTGAACTTAGTTCCATAATGTGAGATACTAACCTACTTTGAAAATCTCCTAAGAGAACTAAACTGAACTAGAATTCTAGGACCTCAATAATAGCTTGAAAATTTTAGTTTTTTTGGAAATATAATAAGACATCTCTCAAAACTGGCAAGTGTGTGTGGGGAAGTGTGTGAGTGGCTCAGTTGGGTAAGCATCCAACTCTTGATTTAGGCTCAGGTCATGATCTTTGGGTCTGGGATTGAGCCCCGTGTTGTATCCTCGCTCATCACGGAGTTTGCTTGTTCCTCCACTTTGCTCTTCCCACCACTCTACTCTCTCTCTCTCTCAAATGAATAAATGAATAAATGAATGAATAAATTAATAAGTAAATAGAATCTTTAAAAAAACAAAAAACAAAAAACAAATCCAACTGGCCAGTAGGTTTACTCCCCGGGTGTGACTGAGGTGAAACATCCTTTTTGATTCACTTTCCTTTCAGTTCTGGTATAAAAGAACCAGAAACAGAACTTTCATGCCTAGGGCATGCCAGAAAGATACTAGTAACATGCTAATAGCTCCTGATGAAAGTTCTCTATTTGCCCTCTTATAACTACCAGGTAGCAGATTAAAATCTTTGCATTCCAAAGAGAAATGGCAGTACCTTATTATATGGTACACTAAAAAAAAAAACTGCCAGTAACTGCTAGTTCTACTTACCTTAATGAATAAAACTGATTTTTTATTAGCTTAAAGAAGAAGCCAACCACTTCCCTACCTTAAATTGATTGTGTGTATTTCTTCTCTTAGTGTGGCCAGTAATGAAACATCTTGATACATGTGGGCTATATGCTCAAGGTTAAACATACCTTAATGGTAGGGACTATTTTGACATTCCCAATGTCAACCACCTGGGTTGGCTCTTTAGGTCAGGAGCTAAAAAAGAAGTGGATGGCTTGCATGGACAATGGGTTTGCTCTACACTCGAGGCGTCCAGGAACCTATGAGGTCACTCTCAAATACTGGAAGTTAAAGACAGGCTCTGTCACCCAGGGTAGAGAGATGCTCATAGTGATGGTGGCTGACACTCATTGAATGCACACTGTATGCCCAGGCACTCTGGTCAATGAGTGAACTCATCAACTTTCACAGCAACTCCAAAAGATCAGTAGTGCTATGGTTATCTTTATTTTACAGATGAGAACGTTGAGGCTTAGAGGAATTCAATGAATTTCCCAAGCTCATACATCTAGTAAGTAAATGTACTGGGATTTGAATCCTGTAACTTTGGCCCCAAAACCATATTCCTAGCTGTTTTTAATTAAGCCAGAGTACTTAGGAGCTGTATCTTGCTAATGCTGGCTTTCCTTTGGTAAAGTCTTTTAGGAGGAATATTTGAGTCCTGCCTCAAATGTACATGCAGAGAGGAATGGGCCCTCTGCTCTTCCCTGGGTCACAGCAAGAAAGGGGAACAGCACCCTTGAAGCTAGTGCAGGGAGGAAGACCTGGTAATGATTCATGTCTTCCTGGAGAAGGAAACCCATGGGCAAGTTATTTAATTTCTGAGTTTCCCCCTTTTCATCCCTGAAACATAATAATAGTAGCCAACTCATGGGGATATTGTAGCCATTAAATGAGATACTGTATGTAAATAACTTAGCACAATGCCTGGAATGTGGTAATCCCTTACTAAACTCTTAGATGTTACCAAGGAAGTGGTAATAGGGCATTTTCCTTTGCATAAATTGCTTCCCTTTCAGTGAGACTTCAATTTGTAAGATGTCACAAATGTCTTATTAAACAATCTCCCAAAATATGTTTGTTCCCTGTATCTTGGAGTCCAGACGCTCTGCTCAGAACGAGTTCTAGGATCAGTTGTGTTTGGGAAATACATTTAAAATTTGTTCCTCTGGAGGGTATTATGCTGAGTGAAATAAGTCAATTGGAGAAGGACAAACATTATATGGTCTCATTCATTTGGGGAATATAAATAATAGTGAAAAGGAATAGAGGGGAAGGGAGAAGAAATGGGTAGGAAATATCAGAAAGGGAGACAGAACATGGAAGACTCCTAACTCTGGGAAATGAACTAGGGGTGGTGAAAGGGGAGGAGGGCGGTGGTGGGGGTGACTGGGTGGCGGGCACTGAGGGGGGCACTTGACGGGATGAGCACTGGGTGTTATTCTGTAAGTTGGCAAATTGAACACCAATAAAAAATAAATTTATTATTAAATAAATAAATAAAATTTATTCCTTTTTGAAAATTAAACACTGAGTTTTATAATAAAAATTTTGTTAAACTTGGTTTCACACAGCATCTTCTGAATCCTTTTTTGAAAAATAACTAAAATTTTTAAAATTTATTTTTCTTTTTTAGAGCTGTTTTAGGTTCATAGCAAACTTAAAAGGGAGGCACAGAAATTTCTTATATACCCCTTGCTCCCACACATGCATAGCCCCCTCCCATTATCTACTCCTCCATCAGGGTAGTGCATTTGCTATGATTGGTGGATCTACATGAACACATCATAAACACCCAAAGTCCCTAGTTTACCTTCGGGTTCACTCTTGGTGTTGTATATTCTTTAGGTTTGGGATAAATGTATAATGACATGTACCTATTATACTATCTATTATAGTATTCTACAAGAGTATTTTCACTATCCTAAAAATCCTCTGTCCTCCGCCCCTCTTACCCACCCCTCATAGTCACTGGAAACCACTGACTTTTTTATTGTCTCCTTACTTTGCCTTTTTCAGAATGTCATATAGTCTAATTAGACAGTATGTAGGGTGTTCAAATTGGCTTCCTTCCCTTAATAATATTCATTTAAGTTTCCTCCATGTCTTTTCATGTCTTAATAACATTTCTTTTTAGTGCTGAATAACATTCCACAGTCTGGATGGATCATAATTTATTTACCTATTTACCTACTGAAGGCCATCTTGGTTGCTTCCACATCTTGGTAATTATAAATAAAGCTTCTATAAATATCTGTGTGCAAGTTTCTGTGTGGATGTAAACTTTCAGTTCCTTTGGGTATATACCAAAGTGTCATTGCTGGATTGTATGGTAAGAATTTTTAGTTTTGTAAGAAATTGCCCCAATTCTCTTCCAAAGTGACTGTTCCATCTTGAATTTCCATCAGCAATGAATTGAGGTTCCTATTGCTCCACATCTTCACCAGCATTTGGTGTTGTCAGTGTTTTGGATTTTGGCTATTTTAATATCTCACTGTTGTTTTAATTTTCATTTCCCTGTTGACATATGATGTGAATTATTTTTTCATATGCTTATTTGCCATCTGCATATCTTTTTTAATGAGGTGTCTAAGGTCTTTGGCCCTTTTCAGTTTTTTTTTTTTTAATTGTTGAGTTTTAAGAGTTCTTGGTATATTTTGAATAATGATCCTTTATTAGATATGTCTTTTCCAAGTATTTTCTCCAATCTGTGGCTTGTTTTTTTATTCTCTTGACATTGTTTTCCCACAGCAGAATTTTTCAATTATAATGAGGTCCAGCTTATCAATGATTTTTTTCATGGATTGTGCCTTTTGGTGTTGTATCTAGAAAGGCATCATGACACCCAAGGTCATCTAGATTTTCTCCTGTGTTATCTTCTAGGAGTTTTATAGCTTTGTATTGTACATTTAGGTCAATGATCCACTTTGAGTTAATTTTTTGTAAAACGTGTAGGATCTGTGTTTATATTTATTTTTGCATGTGGATCTCCTGTTCAAGCACCATCGTTGAAAACTCTATCTCCGCTCCATTGTGTTGAATTTACTCTTTTGTCAAAGCTCTGTTGACTATATTTATGGGGGTCTATTTCTGGGCTCTCAGTTCTGTCCCAATGATCTATTTGTCTATTCTTTCACCAATATTGTGCTGTCTTGATTACTATAGTTTTATATTAACTCCTGAAGTTGGGTACTATCATCCTCCAACTTTGTTTTTCTACTTCAATACTGTATCAACTCTTCTGAGTCTTTTCCCTCTCCATATAAATTTTAGAATCAGGTTGTTGAGACCCACAAAATAACTTTCTGGAATTATAATTTGTGAATGCTCTTGATATATAAGTTCCTTTTTTCACCTAGTAGCTATTAACATTCTTTTTTTTTTTTGAAAGATTTTATTTATTTATTCATGAAAGACAGAGAGAGAAACAGAGGGAGGCAGAGTCAGAGGGAGAAGAAGTCTTCCTGAGGAGCAGGAGGCCCAATGTGGGACTCAGTCCCAGGACCCTGGGATCATGACCTGAGCCAAAGGCAGACACTTAACTGGCTGAGCCACCCAGGTGGAATTTAACATTCTTTTGGAATTTTAACATTCTTTGGAATACACTTTGGAAATGGCATTGTACATAATTTCCTCATTCTTTGTGCATCTTATGTAATTTCCTAATTCTTTGTGTATGAGTCTTTTCAATTAATTTTCAAATTTCTTTATCATACTGTATATGACTCTTAATATGCACTATAGCACTGGACACATAGTAAGTACTTAGCAAAACAAATGTTGCTCAACCAATTTACTGGGTTCTGTGTTCTATTTCACAGAAAGCACTTTGGCCCAGCCTCCTGTGAAATGACTCCACCTTCAGGCAGGCAGTGTAATATCATGGAGGGAACAGTGGATCAAAAATCTCTGTGGTTTAGTTTCCATATTTATAACTTTGATGTCTCAAATTACAGAGCCGCATTATTTTCTATCTTTAAATTCTTTGTAATCATGAATTAGGAGCATTAAAGTTGGTGAAGTTTTACAATATAAATATGCAAAATAGAGGGAGGGGATATAACCTTGTTGAAATAAGTGAAGACTAATCAAACAAGAGAAACAACGACTGTTAATTCAGATCTTGCTATAGAAAGGGAGTCATCCACCATCACTTGTGTCTTTGCAGAGTCAAAGGCAGGTGAAGTGGGAAAGCTTTAGAGTAGAAAGAGGAGAAAGCTTCAGGTATGTTCTGACCAGAGATTGTTGGCATGGGATGACTGTAGAGGGGATAACCAGAAGTGGAGCAGCCTATATGATTGATTGGAGCTTTTTCTGGTTGACCCTAAGTTGGAAACAGGGTCAAAAATTAGGTAAACTGTCAGTTATTAATCAAATCCTGGACATTTTGTGTTGATTGTTACAGTGGTTATGGTTTAACTTCCTGGAGTGTTACTAAAGATAGCAATCTTACGTCCTGTGAGGGTGACATAGCAGATTGGTCTCCTGGGCTGGTTACCATAGATAAGGACTTGGTTTCCTGAGCTAGCCACTGCAGGTTTGGGGTCAGAGTTCTATTTTTAGGTATGGTCTGGCCATTGTCTGTTTATATACTTAGTCTCTTATCCTCATTAACTGTTTGTGTAAAATTCTAATTCAACTCAACTTGAAAGTTCTCCAAGTCAAGAGACTGTATCCAGAATCATCATTTGTGTTGTTAAATAAAGATGACAGTAGATGGAACTACAGATATTTGCAGATTTATTTTCTGGTAGTTCATGAGTATTACAAACCATTTGTGGGATGCAATAGTTAGCATTTTCTGATTCTGGAAAAAGCATCTTCTAAATCCTTATAAGAGTTGTGAGTTTCCAAAGATATAAAGGACATTTTGATGTCTGTGGCCTTAGAATTCTTGGGTACTCTCTATCACTCCTGTGGGAACTGGAGGCATGGTTACAGAGGTTTAACTCCTGGTGCTGATTATTTTCCAGGCCATCGATTAAGATTGGACTAGGCTTGTGTTACATTTCTTAGAAATTTTAGAATAATTCTCAGGATTTCTATGAACTTTTTTTTTTTTTTTTTAAAAGAAAGAAGTTCCTGTCCAGGAGTCTACACTCTGGCCTGTGGGCTTTTTTATATAGCCTGAGCTAAAAAGCTTTTGTCCCTCCCCCCCCACACCCCCAACCTTTTAAATGGTCATTAAAAAAAACAAAACCAAACAAAAAACAAAAAAGAGTATGTGATAAGGACTGTAGGTGGACTGCAAAGTCTAAAATATTTACTCTCTGGCCTTTAGAGAAAATGTTTGCCAATTCTATTATTGGTCAATAGAGAGCCTTTGCTGGATTTTAGAAGTAGGGTCCTCTTGATTCTCAGTGCAGTGGGGGTGGTGAGGTTGGGGGTGCTGCCTGACATTAGAGGAAACACCAGTATAACCTGTCAGTCCGGACAAGGATGAAGCAGAGGTGTTCTCAGAGGATCTGACATCAGCTGGCTCCCAGGAACTGTTGACCTGAGAGTTTGCTTTGTGTTTTAAACCACTGTGTGTCCTCCCATGTGACTGCTGCCTGGACTGGTCCTCCTGCTTTTTTAGGCCTAGGCCTTCCTATGGCTGGAGAGAAGTCAAGATTTTTAAGATTTGAAAGGATCCTTATCCCAGAGTCCAGTCCTTCTGAGTAAAACTTAAAAAAGCATGTTTTCTTATCTTTTCCATTTCTGCTTGGTTCAGGGGAAAAAAAAAAAAAGTTGAATTGGCTTTCTGAGAAAATGATGCAGTGCAGTCATCAGACATGTGAGGACCATGTGTAATAACATCCTCAAAAATGTTTATAGCATTACAGTAAGTAAAAAGATTGGACACAAATGTGCATAAACAGCACGGTCTTACCTATTTAAAACAAACAATAGACAAAATATATTCATCAAAACAAGGCATCAGGAAGGAAATTCTCCAAAGTTACTGGTGGTTGCCACAAGGAATTGGATTTTTATGTTATATTTTTTTCTTTAAGTTTTTCTACACTTGCAAATTTTCCCACCAACAGCATGTATAGTTTCAAAATCAGATTTATAAAAAAAAAAAATAGCTTGACCTATTACTACTTGGGTGTGTTCTAGTCAGAAGAAAATATATACATTTATACTCAAATGTCTTCTTGGGAGCAGATGGAAAGTGGATCTGTAAAGATGAAATTTGGATCAAATTGTCACAGTTACCAAAAACTGGCAGAAAATGAAAATAAAAAGGATACTAAGGAGTCTTGAATTATTCTGGTAATTGCTTCCATTCTCATTTTACTTTATAGGCAAAGACCTTTTTTTCTTGCTTTAAATGTTTTGATGTTGGAGCTACTAAGAATTATAGTTGGCCTAATCCTTAATATATTTAATATTCAAAACATGGAACTTCAAGTAGAAATAAAAGCCCTGAATGTATTTGAAACTCACTGGTGCCTTCCTTTTTACATAGGACAAATCCATTGCTTCTCATATTTTTTTTTATTGCATCTATAAATCAATTTGGGACAATAAAAACCCAGAAGCCTGAATATCAGGAAGGAAAGGAGACTTGGTCACAACTTGTTGATAAGTCTTTGAAATACAATATTTATTTCGAGTCACAAAAGTGCTGTGCCTCAGCACCCTTTTCTCCTGAATAATGGAGAGTTGTGTCTTCTTGACTAAGCAGCCAATGAGTTGGCAGTATGTCAGCCCTGCACCTTTTCAGGACGTTGTCACCATTTTCACAGATCTTATTTTTGTTGTAGCTTACTGCTCTGCCCTTCTTGGTCCATGTTTAGAAGTGTGAGCAATCGGGCATATCATTCTGCATTTACTGTCCTCAGTCTCATCAGGGCTCTCTCTCATTGTTGGCTGCTCTCTCTCACAGACGCTATTACCCTGTCCTTTATTCATACACTCACTTGCCTGCCTGACTCATTAGATTGTAAGCTCTTTGAGCTCAGGGACCACACCCTATTCTTCATTATATTCTGAGCAGCCACCACAGAGCCTAGAATGTAGGCTTTGATATGTTTTCTTGAATGAATGAGTAAAGTGAAACCAAATTAACTAATAAGACAGAGTACTTTGTTTCAAGCACTGTTTTAAGTACTTCACCTGCATTAATTCATGTAACCTTCATAAAATATAGTCTGATAGTTCTTTTCTTATTCTACTTACATGTAAATGAGATGGAAGCATAGTCAGTGGTCATTGTAGACCTTCTTTCTTCACAGCAGAGGCTGTTGGAAGCTGGGTTTCTCCTAATAACCTCCCTCCTAGGTACACTGGAGGATGTACACTGGATCATGGAGGAAATGATCCCATGGAATGTCCCTCACCTTAACCCCGGGCGAGGGAGGGCAGTGTTTGAGCAAATTCATGAGTCTAAACAGAGATCTTCCCTCTGCTCACCTCACCTTAACTACACATTTCTCAGCCTATTAGTGCATAAGGGTGCCTGGTATTGATCCAGAGTCTTGGCAGTCAAACCAGGCTGGTCCCCCGCATGCCTTGTGAGCAGACCCATGCAAACAGGCTGCTGGAGTTTGGGCTATCTTTGGCTATTTGTCTTGAATCCTATTGCTTCTCCATCCCTAATCTATCTCTCTCCTTTCTTCCAACTTCTAGCTGACTGCCTCTCTGGCCTTCTTGTCTTTGATTTCAGCTTCAACACCTTTAGCTCTTTTGAATTTTTCAGTGGGCTTGGCTTCCCAGGCCGAGCCTCACTACATGTAGCCAGCACTCACCCTAGGCTCTTCTGTTCCTGGTAGCTTCTGGCAAATGTCCTGCCTGACCAAATTCCAATCAAGTCCCAACCCCCAGTGCTGGCGCGGCTCTGAAGGCAGGGATGGAATTCCCCTAGAGCTTTTCACATGGCTAAATAGATAAATTGTGTGATGGGTTATACATCTCTAGTTCCAGAGTGGGAGTGGGAGAGAGTGACTATAAAGCTTTCACTATCAGATTTGGCCTCATCACCCAATCCTTACCTGTCAGTGCTCTTCTTGTTTCCCCAAAACTCCGATTTTTCCTGTCTCAGGGCCTTTGCACACCCCATTCCCACTGCACAGAAGACTTTTTTTTAATCCCCACCCTGATTAATCTGATTCCTGCTCATCCTTTAGGCTTCAGTTTTGATGTTGCTTCCCTTGGGGAGCCTTCACTATTTACAACCTCCTCACCCCTGGCCTGGGTCAGCTAGGTATCTTATTCTTTCTCTCCTTCATCTTCTGGTGCATCTCCATCATCATCATCATAGCTGATGTTCACAGGATTCATCTAGGCAGATGCAACTTGAAGGATTTTACAAGAATTAACTTGGTCGATCTTCCTCAACAACCCTGAGACTGATACCATTTTTATCTCTATTGTACAGAGGAGGACTCTGCCTTAGGTAAGTTAAATAACTTGTCTATGGCTATATGGTTAATTAGGGGTAGTCAGATTTTGAACCCAGGTTGTCCATCTCTGGAGCCACTTGTGTAGCTACTGTCAAATGCCTCTTGTGTGTGGCATTTCTCATACTGCCTTGCATTGTGTAGTCACTCCTGTTTTATTCACAGTTGCATCTCAGCATGCAGGACAAATCTCAATAAAAATTAATACTTTTTTGTAGAGTGAATGCCTGAATTCTAGTTACAGATATTTTGTGTCTCACAAATTGAAATAAAACATTCCTGATTCTTGATTTGGTGAGATGGGTTGTAACTAAACAAGGATAGCCAAGCAACTGGTGTGTTGTCTTTGGGTTCATTAATGATTTCTATGTTAATCAATCTTACTCAATATGAACAATTTGGCTCTAGGGAAAGTGTTGTCTATCCCAGTCCCTGTGTTTCACACAGTAAGAGACTGGGGCCCAGAGTGTTTAAGTGACTAGTCCATGGTCGCACGTGAAGCAAGTGACAAACAGGATGCCAGGTCGGCTGTTTTCCAGTCCTGTGTCCTTTCTCTGTGCCTGGTCAAACAGAAATTACAGTCACATGAGGGCATGCAGTTAAAACAAACACCAAGTCTGCAACCGATTTGATTATGACTCCAAACAGCATGAAGGGGCATGTGGCCCCAGTGCTCCCTGGGACTATGATCAGCCCAGAGTAAACATAGTGCTTCTGATAGAGAGGCATGTTTGGCTCAGAAAGTGCACAGACTCTGCAAAGCTTTAAGAGTGTTTTGTTTACAGTGTGGCCTTTTTTTTTTCTTTCCTGTGTGACCTTGGGTGCATTGCTTTTCTTCTCTGGTCTCTAGTTCCTTGCTAGTATGACAGGGCAGTATGGACTATATGTTTATGCACTCCAGCACCCACCCAAATTCACATGTTGAAGCCCTACCCAGAACATAATGATATGTGCAGCTGGCCTTTGAGAGGTAGTTAGGTTTTAGATGAGGGTAGAGCCTCCATGATGGAATTAGTGTCCTTAGAAGAAAAGGAAAAGAGACTAGGACTAGAGCTATCTCTCTCTGTGTCTCTCCACACTGGAGGACACAGTGTGAAGGCAGAAAGCAAGCTGTCATCAGGAGCTGACTCTGCCCTTACCTTGATCTTGGATTTCCAGCCTGCAGAACTGAGAGAAATAAATGTCTGTTACTTAATGCACCTGAGTTTTTGGTATTTTGCTATAGCGGCCTGAGCTGATTAAGATACAGGCTTTTTAAAAAAGATTTTATTTATTTATTCATGACAGAGAGAGAGAGAGAGAGAGAGAGGCAGAGACACAGGCAGAGGGAGAAGCAGACTCCATGCAGGGAGCCTGACGTGGGACTCGATCCTGGGTCTCCAGGATCATACCCTGGGCTGAAGGTGACGCCAAACCGCTGGGCCATTGGGGCTGCCCTAAGATACAGACTTTTATGAGCTTGATCTTGAAGGCTCCTTCTGGCTCTGCATTTCTCATGTTCTTTCTCAAGTTCCTCCCTATTACTGGCTGTGTTCATTCCTGCCACTCTGCTGTCTCCCAAGCCATACCTCCTCACTAGTATGTTTCTCCAACTCCTTGCCATTAATCAGTCTTCTGCTAACTTAGAGACTGAGCATAAGTCTCAGACACAGGTATAGTACATTTTGGTCAAGTCTAGATACTATTCTTCATTTCTATGTGACCTTGAGCAGTTGCTTACTTAACGTCTCTATGCCTCTATCAGCAAAGTGGAGTTAATAATACCTATAGGATAAGAGTTGTGATTATTACATGGAATTGAATATGAGAAGTTCCCAGAAAGACTGAGGATCAGCAGAATTTTTTTTTTTTTTTTTTATTAAAGGGCAGACAGTAAATAATTTAGGCTTGTGGTGCATACAGTATCTCAGCTTTGCCATTGTAGGGCAAAAAATAAATGAATGTCATTATGTTCCAATAAAACTTTATTTAAAAAAAAAGATGGCAGACTGGATTTGCACCTCCTACCTGCAGCACTGCACTTTGCAGTCCCTTGTAATAGATTATGATTCTCACTACATTTTTATCCAAACAGGCTTCAGGCAGTTTTGTACTGTATCTTTCTGGGAGGCTCCTCCTTCCCTCCTTGCCTCACCCTTCCTTTCCCAGATAGTGGGTATTTTGAAGTTCATGTTTTCTTTGGCTTCTCTTCATACAGAGCTCCAAACACAAGCACTAGTAGATGTGCTGTGAGTGTTTGTTGAAATGAAATGAAAAAGAGTCCCCCTTCATTCCAGGCTCAGAGTCCAGTGTCTGAGAGCCCTAAATGCAGTGGTGTGGGCCTGGCGCCATGGGAGAAGAAAGCCTTTCTGAGGTCTGAGGGGGCCTGCAGACTGGGCGGGGCTTTGCTTTATAAAGAGGTGCTGTGCTTTGACATTAGTGAAAAGCCCCAGCTGGCACACTGGGGAGCTGGCCAGCGGCAGGAGCTGGTGTGTGGGTCCACTGCAGAGGTTTCCTTGTCCTGCCAGTGCACCCCAGGCTCTGCTGATAGGGGGACCATTATTCCTTGTCCATTGTGTGGAGTGCAGGGTGTTTGGGGCTATGGGCAGGGTTGGGAGCAGCCACTCATTTCACAGAGCTCAGCTCAGTGAAAACAGAGAGATAAAAAGCCAGAAGAGGAGGAAGAAAGTGCCCACCATGCTAATGTGCCAGCTCGGAAATTGAAGTGACCTGCCTGGCGAGCATTCTCTGAGCAAGGATGACATTTGCTGCGAGTCGCTCTGGGCTTGGAATGGGAAATGGGCTTTTAGATGTTGATAATTGGAATGCACAGAAATTCAGTAACCCATCTGGCAGTTATTCTGCTAATCTCAGTATCCTGGCCAGGGGCCAGGCAGGAACAAAATTGTGTTCTCTTCTCTTAATCCCCAGTGTAGTTCCCACTGGACTCGGCAGGCCCCCAGCCCTGCAGATTTGTCAGGGCTACTCTGCAGGGCTCGATGGCTCAGGGAAGGCCCTAGAAATGCCACTAGCTATCCCCGGAGCCTCAGACACAGCCAGACACCAGGATGGGCCAGGAATGAGCATGGAAGGATGGAAGACCCGGACTCTCACAGTCATTTGGGTTTGGGCTGAATACTGGCTCTTTACCAGCAAAGTAAAGAACTCTGTCCTCCTTTATTTGAGAGATGGTCTCTGGGCACCAACCTCCAGGATTCACATTTGAAATCTGTCAGTTACTGGCCCTGTGATTTGAACACTTTACTTAATGTCCTCTGCCTCAGTTTCCTTATGTGTAAAGGGAATAGGATTGTGCTTCCTCGAAGTGTTGTTATGAGCATCAAATGAGCAAATGAGTACACAGCAACACACAAGCACACACACAGACACACACACACACTCACACATTAGAAGAGACCTTGCCCATAGCACACATTGGTATGGGTTTATGACTTTGGTTGTTATTTCCTCATGCAAAAATGGGGATAATGACATCCATTTTTTAGGTGTGTTGTAAGGATGTGATGAAATAATGAATGTAAAGCCCTCTCCCCTGGACCTGGTGCATAGCAGGTCCTCAGTGAATGCTGGTAACTTTGTGTGTCCCTTCACTGGAGACTTGTTGCTTAGCATGAGGTTGATTGGCAAGAGTCCTGAATTACAGACTTGGCTCTCTCACCGGTTAGGTGTGTGACTCAGGCGTGTTACTGCTCTCTTTGGCCTTAGATGTCCTTCTACCAAGATGAGAAAGTCAGACTGGGTTTGCTCTTTCTGCTCTAATATTTGGGCTTCCCAGAAGGTCAGGAAAATTTATTGTGGGTGGCTGTCTTGTAGAGATTTTCCATTTGCCATTTGCACTAGCTCAACTATATGGTAGCAGTCTCAGGCAGGATGTTCCAGTACAGTGTGTACACTGGTGAGACATGGTAAGGCAGTGCTCCCTGTGAAACCCACCATACTTTCTTCCAAAGAAGGAGAACCAGGCTTCCTCAATCTTCAGTGGCCCTGAACTCATCACCATCACCATTATTATCATAGAGGTAGTGAACATTTACTAAATACTTTACACATATTAATTCATGTGACCCTCACTGCCACCCCATAAGGTGGATGCCATTATTATCCTCACATTGTAGATGAGGAAACAAGACACAAGAAAGTAACCAGGTGGGGGGTTGGGGGAAGTCACACATCTGCTTCGTGGAATGGGCTTTGATCACAATGGTTAGAATTCCAAGGTTGCCTCTTTGCCACCGGCTCTATCTGGTAAACCAGTAAATCATTGGGCCTCAGGCTGCAGGACATGTAATGGAGAAGTGGGGCTGTCCAGGGGTTAGGCATGCTGAATTCATCTGGGGGCCATTGCACAACTGCTCCAGTCTGGTGGGAACTTGGAGGATCAAGTGAGAGCACTGTGTTGAGGAGGACCAGGAGAAGGAGGAGAGAGCCTTATTGCTGAAAGGGCACATCGAATCATCACCAGTCTCCTTGCTGTCATTCTCACACAGGTAATAACATGCATTGGTCAGGGCATAGGATGCTCAGGGCTTAGGCACGAAGAGGCAGGTTATTGCCAGGTAGGGAGACCTTGAGGCACCTTGAGTTTAAGAAGACATTGGACTGAGAATTAGAGACCCTGCAAGGCTTCCACATTGTTTAGCTCTGTGTTCTAAGATTTTAACATGACATGAGCCTTTAGGGCTTTGACCACTCAACCTCCTTGGATAGGTCCTAGGTTAACCTCTCGGAGCTCTCTGGAGAAGAAAAGCAAGAGTGCGTTCATGTGATGTTCAAAGAATACACAGAACGTGGCCCCTTTTTTCTCTGTCTGCTGTAGACCCCTTAAAGCTCCTATTATATCTTCAGCACAACTCCCTGAGCACCTAACTTTTTGCTCAATACAGAGTTCCCATCTTAGAGGTGAGGAAGCTGAGTCCCAGCCATTAGTCAATTGGTCATGAGCACACAGACTGTGGCACAAGTGGGATTGGAACCCTGATATTTCTTTCTTTCTTTCTTTCTTTCTTTCTTTCTTTCTTTCTTTCTTTCTTTCTTTCTTTCTTTCTTCTTTCTTCTTTCTTTCTTTTTCTTTCTTTCTTTCTTTCTTTCTTTCTTTCTTTCTTTCTTCTTTCTTTCTTTCTTTCTTTCTTTCTTTCTTTCTTTCTTTCTCTTTCTCTTTCTTCTTTCTTTCTTTTTCTTTCTTTATCAGATTTATTTATTTATTTATTTATTTATAGCACAAGTAGGGGGAGAGGGAGAGAGAATCTTTTTTTTTTTGTATATTTTTTTTATTGGAGTTTGATTTGCCAACATATAGTATAACACCCAATGCTCATCCCATCCAGTGCCCCACTCAGTGCCTGTCACCCAGTAACCCCATCCCTGTTCACCCCCCCTTCCACCACTCCTTGTTCGTTAGGGAGAGAAGTCTTAGGCAGAATGCCTGCTGAGCACAAAGGCTGACTCAGGGCTCAGTCCCATGACCTTAGATCATGACCCAAGCCGAAATCCAGAGTCTGATCGATGCTTAACCGTCTGAACATTCCAGGTGCCCTGAACCCTGGTATTTCTGATCCTAGATCTCTGCCTTTGACTGCTCCTCCTCACTGGCCTGTAGGGGAAAGTCTATTCCCCCCAGTTTAACACACAAGGTGTTGGGGGTCTTGGCCCAACATTCCTGCTCACCCCTGCTCACTCCTGGCACTCTGCAGCCACCAAAAGTTCTTGCTGTTCTGATGCACTCTGTCCCTTATGCATTCCTGCCTGGTCTAGGTTGTGTGCCTGCCAGGATTTCCCTTTGCAATTTTCTACTGGTCCATTGACATTCAGCTCATGTGTCACTGTCATAGGGAAGCTTTTTAAATTATTTTTCATGGACTAGTGAACAGCTTCCAGTCTCTGTTCTTCCTGGATCCATTTGCACTGATCCAATCTTTTCTTCACACTTCTGCCCCAAAGAACTTTCTAGAATTTAAATATGATCCTACAACTCCCTGGCTCATCACCCTTTAGCAGCTCCTTTTGTTCTTAAGATGCTTGGCATAAATAGCTAGTGCTGGCCCTTGCCTGCCCCTCTCTTGAATCCCACCTAACTAGGCTGCCTCTCTCCCCATGATAAACTTCTTTCAATTCCTTCAGTAACCCATTCTCTCACCTCCTTCCTTTCTGTCTCAGGCAGCTCCACTGCTGCAACAAAGTACCATAGACTGGCTGACTTAAACAACAGAAATTGATCTCTCAGCTCTGGAGGCTGGAAGTCCAAGATCAGGGTGTCAGCAGGGTTGGATACTGGTCTGAGCTCCTTCCTGGCTTTCAGATGGCCACCTTCTGGCTGTGTCCTCACATGGCAGGAAGAGAAATAGGGTACTGATCCCCTTATGGAAGCCCCACATTCATGACCTCATCTAACCTTAATGACCTCCAAAAGACCCACCTTCAAATACAATCAGGTTGGGGGTTAGGGCTTCAATATACGAATTTTGAGGGGATGTAAACATTCCATCTATAGCACCTTCTCACATGTACCTCCCTCTTCCTGGGACCCTCTCTACTTTCAGTCTGCATTAACAAACGTCTCCTCATTTTTATGGTCGTGGTTTAACCATCTCTTCCCCCAGGAGACTTCCCTGTCTTGTAAACTCATGTATTTGCTCCTATGGTTCCCATGGTGAAACTCTGCACTTCTACTGGTTAACACGCCTCTTCTCTGGAAGATGGTGAGTGTCGCTGGGCAGGTGGCCAGGCCACTGTGTGCAGAGCTCCTGGTACATAGCAGCTGCTCAATTAATACTAGGTGGATGGATGGATGAATGAGTACAGTGGCTTGCCAAGATCATGTTGAGAACTAAATCTGGAGTCTTGGGATTCTAAATTCACCATCCCAAACCACTTCTCTGTTCCTGGGATCCTGCTGGCATGCCCATTTCCTACCCCAGACTATTTTCTCTGGATGCTTCACCTGTACACAATATTAAAAACCATATGATTATACAACTGAAACTAATATAACATTATGTTAATTGTACTTAAATAAAAAAATATGAATTAAGTTCTCTATTCATGTTTGTACCTTTCATATATTTGCAGGCTCTTACAGTTTATATTTTGCCTGCTAGCCAAGTCATGCATTTTGGCTCCTTTAATTTTTCTTTCAAATAAATCTCTTCATATTCACTTTGGACCCTTTCCAATTTTCATAGTTTTTTTTTTCCCTCCTCCAATTTCCTTAATCCTTTTATTTAAAAAGTGCCCTTATGTTTAAAAGCAGTGGCTTAAAAATACAGTTCAGTTGAAGTCCATAGACAATTATTGAGCCTGGTGCTTATTGTAGAAGGATGAGCAGGGCATGGTTCCAGTCTTCAGGGAGTGTACTGTCTTGTATCTCTGAACCCTGCATGCCTCTGGGCTGTAGGCAGAAGGTGTTGGGCCATTTCTTGGCACTGGACATCAAGCAGATGTGAGCAGCTAGTTTCCAGTCTGGTGGGTTTGGGTAGCTTTTCCTAGAGCTGTCCTGTTCTTTTCTTTCTGCAGACCCACAACTGCAACTCTACACCCCTTAGGGAATACTCAGGAGAGCCTGAGCTCCCTGGCTATCTACTTGTCAAGACAGACTATGGCGTCGAGTCAGAATACCTGGCTTGGGGGTTATGTGGAAAGCCATTCACTTTGAGTTAGGCAGTCCTGGATTAGAATCCTGCTGCTGCTTTTTAAAAGATTTTATTTATTTATTTTAGAAAGACAGAGCAGTGGGGAGGGGCAGAAGCTGAGGGAGAGAGAGAATATCAAATAGACTCCCGGCTGAGTATGGAGCCAGATATGGAGCTCAATCCAATAACCCTGAGATTTTGACCTGAGCCAAGATCAAGAGCCAGACACTTATCCGACCAAGCTACCCAGGTGCCCCCTGCTTGTAATTCTTTAACTGTGTATCCTTGGGTGAGAATTTTGTTTTAAATATTTTATTTATTTATTCATGAGTGACAGAGAGAGAGAAGTTCTGGGACTTGATCCCAGAACCCGTGGAATCAGGACCTGAGCCAAAGGCAGACGCCTAACCACTGAGCCACCCAGGTGCCCCAAGGGATCTCACCTCCCCATCAGGGAATCAAACCCAGGTATCCCACATGACAGTCGGGATACTCACCACTATACTAATGAGGACAGCAGCTCCTTCAGTAAGATTTATCAAGTTCGCATTTTATTCACCTGTAAAACAGGAAGGGATAGTAATTGTTGCATCATAGTGTTATTATGAGGATAAGGTGATGTGACGAATGTAGTTTCTGGCATATGGCAAGTACTCAGTAAATGCTGCTTCTCATCCCAAACCAGTGGAGTAGCATTTTAGCTGTGGCCTCTCTTTTGTGGCCATATTGTGGGTTTTGGTAGTGGCCATGTGCATGAGCTGCCTTGTAAAGTCTAGGTTATACCATGGTTTCTATGAGGTTTGGATAGGTTAAGTATTGACTGTAAGATACAAAACTAGTATGGATACAGCCAGAAAGGAGGTGTATTAGAAAGAGTTTTACTTAACTAAGTGTGAAAGATCCATTTGGATCTATAACAACCACTTCAGAAAATGCCTTGGTTGTACTGATCAAGATAAAAACAATAAAAAAATTGCCATTTCCAATGATACATCAGTCCTTCCATCTATGCATTCAGCCATTCAACAAGGCATCATGGAGCTCCTACCATGTGCCAAACATGGTTCAAGTGAACCTATAATTCTTGTAATTAATCATGTTATTCCTGGTGTGTGTGTGTGTAACAGTGTGTGTGTGTGTGTGTGTGTGTGTAGTGTGTAGGAAGTACAGGTGGCATAGACTATGATGGAAATTAGAAGAATTATGACAGAGGGCGGAAAGATGGGCAGCTGACACCATTTAGGGGGTCAGGAAGGTTGTCTGGAGATGATCCAACAGAAACATTCTTCTTTATGGTGATGCTGGACCAGTCAGAGTAGGTTCTGGTCAAGGAGCTGGAGAGGTTCCTAGAGGTTATAGTTTTGCCATGAATTAACCATTTTATTGCTGCTCCCAGGGGCCTTGGAAGATGAGACAGGAAAAGAGGGGGTAAGAACAATAATTTGAAGTTGTGACTATTTACCAGCTCCATAGAGACCTATATTTTATCAGCCAGCATTGCCGCTTACCTATTACTTTGCCTATTTATGAAGTTTAAGACAAAGGTACCAGGTTTGCAAAAATCCTAAATCATTCACCAGAGGCAATAATCTGAATCTGACTAGTTTTATTTACTTTCCCTCTCTTGCTTTTTAAAAATAGTATTTTAAGGGTTTCTTTTCCACCAACTGTACAGATATTTCTTTTTAGTTGCTTGCTAAATAGACTTCCCCAAATACTTTTGAACATCTCAGTCATTGCATCTCTACATGAGTGGCTCTGTTGGATGTCTTCTTTCCCTCCTTCACAGAATCCTGCCTGATACCCAATAAACCCCTTAACTTGTCTTTTTACTCTCATTGTCCATTATTTCAAAGCACGATGTATTTTCTTCATAGCCTCTATATCATGAGTAATGCGGGAAGTGCCTGATACCTTCTGCTAATCTCAGTGAAGATTTCTGAGGAGGAAGGAGACTGTCCATTCTGGAAGATGAACAGTACAGACAGTGACATATTGGAGTTCGGAGAAAGTGAGTTGAAACTCTAAGCCTTTCCTGGTTGACCAGTTGACTGTGGGCTAATTAATTTGTCAGGACTTTATAAAAACTAAAGATAGAAATCATGAGACTTAAATGAGCCAACCCAGTTGTTTCAGATCCTTCTAAGACACAGATGCTAGGACAAGATTAAACGTGCAAAGATTTTATTGGTAAATTCCCGTGTGAAAAGAAATAGGAAATGAGTCTGGGAAGGCTAGAAGAGCCTCAGACATAAAGAGGCAGAGGAATAAGGTAGTTATATGGAAGCACCCCAGACCACTGTTTGGTCTAAGGGAGGGTTGACCAAGTCACTGGGCGTTTGAGTTGGTTGGGAAAGGAGTCCTAGAGGCCCTGTCCCCAGGAAGGAGGAGGCCTGCAAGGAAGGGTATGGCTTTAGTATCAATGAGGTGAGCTTCAGGTGCAGCATCTGGGGTCTGAGGTCAGATGTGCTTTCTGCTATAGCTGTAGGTCTGTGAGTTTGTCCTCATGGCACCATAGTGCCTTTCACAGTTTCCAACACAGAGGTGACTCTTCTTTACCACTCAGATCTGAGGTGATATACCATTCCCAAAACTTGGGAGGGAGGATCCCTTTATATCAAACAGAAGCAAAGCCTTCACTTTGGCCAAGTATGAGAAGGTGCTGATTGTAGTGAGTAGTACATGGAAGATACAAGGAAATATTTAAAGGGGCTCAAGTATGATGGAAAGAGATTATGTGCCTTCAAATACTAGTCATATGATATTCCTTCTGGCAAGTGTTCAAAAATGCCTTTATCTACTATAGAGAACTGATAAGACTTTAGTGCTAGACATAGTGAGTGCTGAGCATGTGACATCTCCTGACCTTGGCCTTTCCTCTTTCTGTGCCCCACCCCCTTTCCTTCCTTCAGCCATCTTTATTTGCTTAGGTAATGAATTTATCAAAGCACCTGCCCTAAGGCTCAGATGTAGGTTCTGTGCACCACATGGCTAATCCTGGAAGGATTATTTACTTATCCTCTCAGAGAAGGTGCCTGTAAGGATCAGGTTTATTTAGGATGTAGAAATTTTTGGGTTTCAGAAGTCAAGGGCAGTAATTGAGCAAAGAAGGGGCATCTGGCATATATCAAACATCTGTCCGTTTTTCTATCTGGTCATGAAGTCCCTCATAGAGATGTTGCCCCTTATCATAGGCATCTTAAATTTGGTGACCGAGTAGCCTCCTTCTACTTTCCATTCATTCATGTATAGAACACATTTTTGAGAGCTAACTCTGTACCAGGCACTGAGTGTTGAGATGGGGAAGTAGTCTAACAGAGTATCTTAGTTTGGGTTCTTCCAAAAGTCAACCATAGCACAAGGATTTGAGTGTAGCTTACTTGGGAAGTGAGCCCAGTAAGCAAAGCCAAGTAGTGGAGATGTAAGTCAGGGAAGGAAAGGAGACCGATGAAATATATTTCATCTTAGCGGGGGTCAGCAAACTTCTTTTGTAAAGGATCAGATAGTATTTCAGGCTTTGTGGGCTATACAGTGTCTGTTGCAACTACTCAGCCATATTCTTGTAGCCCAGAGGCAGCCATAAACAACATACAAACAAAAAGACATGCATTACAGTAACACTTTGTTTATAAAAACAGGTGTCAGTTGAATTGGGACTATGAGCCATGATTTGAGGACTCCTGATCTAGAAGGTCTCTGTTGTGGGCAACTGAAGCTCAGTAATGTTGGGAACCCACTGGAAACACAAGCCATTCCATCTGTCCTACTGAGGAGCAAAAGAGCTGGCCTGTTTATCTGTCAAACCCCTTCCCTAATTGTTTAGAAGTTTGTTCCCCCTGGTCAACCCTAAACCCATTTGCCTACATGAGTTTTGGGCATGTTCTATACCTAGAGAGCACCCTCAAGCAGAGAGAGGCATGAATCCTCCAGTATGTGCTAAGCTTTCTACAGGTGGCCTCAAAGTGGACCAAGGGGACATGGGTGAGCCACCAGAAGCACCTAATACAAAGAGCTTTCTATCTAGTGGTGAGATAAAGCCTGAATCTCTAAAAAGTGAAATCACACTTCATGTGGTCGGGGCCCTGGCTAACTATTTGGGAAATGCCACAAGGCACTGGGATGTATTACATAAATATTAGCTAACATTTATTAAATATTTACTATGGAACAAGTACTGTGCTAAGCACTTCAGATGTATTAACTCACTTAACCCTTACAACTCTGTGAGGCAAGTGCTATTTTATTCTCATTTTACAGTATTAAACGGAGACTTAGATAGCTTACACAGCTTGTTTAAGGTTGTACAGCTAAGAAGGGGGATGTCTTGTGAACCCCCAGCATTTTGTCTCTAGAACTTACTGTCAAAGATGGACTCAGGAGTGCTATTGAGTCAGTGATTATACTGGCTTGCTGGGGCTGCCTGTAACAAAGTATCACAAACTAGGTGGCTTAAGACAACAGAAATTTCTTCTTTTAATTCTAATTCCCTTAGTTCTGAAAGTTATACATCCAAGTCAAGGTGTTGGCACGACCATGCTCCCTCCAAATGCCCTTAGGAGGATTCTTTCCTTGCTTCATCCTAGCTTCTAGTGGTGGCCATCAGTCCTTGGTGTTCTTTGGTTTCTAGATAGATCACTCCAACTTCCACCTCCACCTTCACAAGATATTTTCCCTGTGTGTCCCTGTTTCCCTTCTCTTCTCATAAGGACATCAGTTAAATTGGATTAAGGGCACACGTTAATCCAGTATGATGTCATCTTAACTTGATTACATCCTCAAAGACCCAATTTTCAAATAAGGTCACAATATCATCTACCAGGGGTTAGGACTTGAGCATATCTTTTTTGAGGACACAGTATAACCTATCACACTGGGCCAGGCACTGTGCCAGAAGCAGGGATTCAGAGATAAGGAGGCATGGTTCTACTTTGGAGCCAATCATGGTTTGGGAGTTAGTGGGATGATTCAGAGAAATGAACAGATAAAGAGAATATAAATGTAATCAGTTCTAGAGTAGTTGCATTTGCAAAATGCATCTCCTTACAGTAGTCAATTTGGTTCCTCTAGTTTTAATATTTAACTTTATTTTTTTTCTCCATCATTTACTGATTTCTCCAGTTGGTTACACATTAGTGAGCTGAAGTTACAATTCAAATGGTGGCAATTGTCACTTCTGGGCAAGGATGACTCCTTTGAGCCTCAATTTCTTCATTTGTGAAAGACTCAGTAGGACACATTATTGGGTTTTAACTCTAGCAACACAGTAGAATCACCTGGGAGATTTAAAACACTACTACTGCTGGGCCCACCCTCAAGATTCTGGTTCAGTTTGCTGAGTTGGGAGTCAAGCATCAGTATTTTTAAAACCTTCCTAGATTATTCTATTATACAGCCAAGCCCAAAGACTACTGGTACTCAAAGTCATGGGGGCTTGCCTGCTCTGCCAATCTTGGGTTCTAATCAGTTATACACTTTCTTTCTCAGGTTGAAGATGCCTCAGTGGCTTCTGCCAGAATGAGTTCAGGGTTATCTTCCCTATTAGCCCAGTGCTGCTCTTTCTAGCAGAGCATAGACCCCAAAAGCCTCCCAAAGAAGACATCTACAATAAAACTCTCTGTTTGGGGGAACTGTCAGAGCCCTAGAGAACAGCTACAGAGATACCAGCAATTGTGAATTAGGTGTTAATTGCTTCCTGGCAAAGCCAGCCTTTTGATGGGCAAAAGCTCAATGACCATAGAGATTACTCAGGCCAGCACGCTTCTTCTTTTTCTGGGCTTTGGAATCCAGGTGGTAGAAGACCTTGGGAGAAAAAAGAAATATGGCTGGTGGCCAGAAGTTGGAGTGCTAATTATAGACAGAAAGCCAGAAAAGGCATAGAATGTTTTAAAGTTGATTTTTTTTCCTAATCTTTTTTCCTTTGTCATATCTGTAGGCCAGGCTATTTCTAAGTTAAGAATGCCCTCTTCATAGTTTGACTCATTTAGGTTTAAAATCCCTCTCCATCTTCCTTTACCTGTGAATTCAGAGAAGTTATTCAGCCTCTCTGAGTGTTGTTTCTTTATCTGAGCATAAAAGGCTAGCATCTCATTAGATAGTTGTGCGACACATGTGAGGTTACATGTGACGATTCACGTAAAGCACATAGGGTGGTGTTTTCTGACACACAGAAACATGCATTAACTTTGCTGCAACTGATTTATTCTTGGAATTATTATTAGCTTATGAGCTTTGTAGGGGATGAGAACAGAAACTTAAGGACACTGACACCGTATATGTGCCACGTGCTGAGTTAAACAATTATATAGACAGAATTTCATTTAATATTTATTATAAGTGTGTGTTAGGTATTATTATTTCTACTTTACAGATGAGGAAACTGAAGCCCAGGGAGGTTAAAAGGTCAGACCAAGGTGTGTATGTGGAGGCTGAATTCAGTAAGTCAGCTTGACTCCAATCATATTTCCTCCCTCCACAGTACATAGAGCTGAGTTAAATTGGGTTAAAAGGAAACAGGGAAACTTGTAATGGAAGGTTCCATACAGGAACAGCCTGGGGTGTTTGTGCTTATATGTACATGTGAGCTCACAGTGACCCCTAACCAGAGTTCAATTACAAATTGGGTGAGATTTTAGAGTAGACAACACAGACATTAGGGAGTGGGAAGGAGCAGCACGAGGTGGAAAAGGGTTATAAGGGCAGCCCGGGTAGCTCAGCGGTTTAGCGCCGCCTTCAGCCCAGAGCCTGATCCTGGAGACCCGGGATCGAGTCCCACGTCAGGCTCCCTGCATGGAGCCCACTTCTCCCTCTGCCTGTGTCTCTCTCTCCTCTTTGTGTATTTTCATGAATAAATAAATAAAATATTTTGTTTTTTTAAAGGAAAGGGGTTATGATGATAACCTGAGATCTCTTCATCCATCCACCTTCATCTTGGGGCATTTTATGGGATATGAGAAACACTTTGAATGTCCACCAGTAAGTCTATACTCTTATCTGTGGCAGGCAGGCACCTTCCCAAAATTACATTCAGAAACCTAAAAGGAGTTTCTGGGAAAGAGAACCAAAATTGGCCTGATAGGGCTGGGGAGAGACTCTAGAAGAGCCAGATTGGTCCTAGCAATTTAGTGATTTCTTATTAGGTTAAATCTTCCTTTCCCATCTGCACTGCCCATTCTATATGCCTTAGAAAGCCCTTCTCCCACCTTTCTTTTTTTATCTAATAAGTTAGTCAGAATCACCTCCATGGTCTTTGTCCTCAAACACAGCACAGCCTCAGCCAATAGAGAACCTAGAAATACTTGGTGTGGTCTGCAGAATAACAGCGTCTGGAGACATCCACGTCGGAACCTGTGAACATGCTCAGTTACACGACAAAGTACCATGAAGGTTGCAGAACTTGCTAATCAGTGGGCTTTAAGAGAGAGGAAGTAGGCTGGATTAGCCACAGGAGCCCAATATAATCACAAGGGTCCTTAAGAGTGGAGGAGACTGGCAGTGTGAGAAGCACTCAACCTGATTTGCTGGCTTTGAAGATGGAAGAAGCCTGCCAGGAAGCAGGGGGAGCTGACAGCAAGGAGACAGATTCTCCCCTAGAGTCTCCAGAAAGAATTGCAGCCCCGCTGACTCCTTACTGTTAGCCAATGAGACTTGGGTTGGGCCTCAAGCCTGCAGAACTTAAGATAATAAATGTGTGCTGTTTAAAGCCCCTACGTTTGTGGTAATTTGTTACGGCAGCCATAGGAAACCAATATACTTGGCAGTGTACAGGGCTAGAGGGGCAGGAAACCAGCCAGAGAGCTTGAATGGGAGGAGTGGAGTGTGTAAAGGTAACCTTGTTTGGAGGCCCCATCCAAGTGCAAGAAAACACAGTCCAAACCCGGAAAGTGGTAATTTTTTTCTAAAATAAGAGAGAAAAAAATTCTACTAGGAAAATTCCTTTGGGAAAGTGGAAGAGCATGGGTTTTGAACCAAGCCATGTGGTTTTGGAAATTAACTGACTCCCCCACTTCAGCTTTGAGATCTAGGTAGTTTACCTAGTTCCAATGTCAGAGTCCTCATCTAGAAAATGCCATAGACAGGCATTAAGATGCCCATCATCCCACGGGTTATCTCTGAGTTCCCATGTTAGCTAATGACAGAGGTGTTCTGAGGACTTACAACCAAATGGAAGTGTCTAGTGCTGGGAATACAGTAAATGCTGACTAATATCTTTCCAAATGCACATGTCCTAAGCTGACTACAATTTTATTTCTCTGAATTAACTGCTGAATGCTTTTTGGAAAGAAATACAATCAGTGTTAATGTAGTGCCCTATAGTAAAAACTTCAACATCCGAGAATGGAATTTTGATAGCTATGGTGAATGAAGAATCAGGATCAGACCTACTAAAAATACTCTTTGCAGAAATGCACACTTTTAAATAAGCCTCTGTCTCTTATGAATTTCAAGTTTACTCCTCAATGGTTTTTTTTTTTTATTATTATTTTACTTTATCCCCAGTAATGGTCTTGACATCAGATGGATGCTTAGATGTTGTGGATCTCTACCTTTGTTTCAAAGTCAATATTCCCAGGTCTGAGTTCCTTACCTATCCACCACTGTCCCCAAATATGCTCATCCAGTGCTTCTAATCTCAGTGCGTGGCACCACTTTCATCCCACTATCCCAACCAGAAGCCTGGAAATCACCAGTTCTTGCTGAGGCTACTTCCTTAGCCATCTCGTTACTTAGCCTCCCCTCTCCCTCATCATGTCCTTTTCAATTTTTGTTTAGAAGATGAAGTAGTGCCATAATTTCTCTCCCTGCCCCAAATCTTATCCCTGCTCTGATCTAGTTTCAACCCAGTCGCCATTGTGACTTTTCTAAATGAATAGCTCAATTATATTCTTTTCTCACTTAAAATCTTTCAGTGGCTCTTTGCAGATTGTGAGTACTTTGGATTTGGATTTTTTTTTTTTTTTTAACAGACAGCAAGAAGATGGCTGTCTGCAAGCTGGGAAGAGAATTCTTTCCAGAAACCAATCCTGCTGGACCTTAACCTGGAACATATGGCCCCCAGAACCATAAGAAAATAAACTTCTATTGCTTAAGCTACCCAGTCTGTGGTATTTTGTTGTAACAGCCCAAACAGCGATGCAATGAGATAAAGTCTGAACACGTCAGAGTGTCATGCTCTATCCTTTTCCTTCTAATTCCCAGCCACCTGACAAGTCATTCACAGCTGTTTTCTTTACCTACTCATAACTGAGATTCCTGACCCATTGTACTCTTTGGGGCATATGTCCTCCCCTCTGCTGGGAATAGACTGGTTGGTTCCCTTTTACCCTTCATTCTTTCCTTTAGTGCATGTGATTAATATTCCATTTTCTGTTCTTGTAGTATTTCAGACAAGTCTGTCTCACCATATAAAATATATTTTAATTATTCCTTATCTATTTCCCCCAACTGAGAAATTGAGAGTGAGAGAAGGGCTCTATCTTATTTATCTCTGAAAGGTCCACAGCACAGATTCTGGAACCTTGTAGATTTTCAAAAATGTCTATTGAATAGTTGAGTCAGTGAATGAATTACGTATGAAGCAAAACCTCCCATTGTTCTTAGAATAAATCCCAAACTTCCTCATATGTCCTTCATGCTTTTCTAGCCTCATTTACTTTGACTTCCACTTGGTATCAGCCTCCAGAGCTGATGCCACTTCCTCTCTGCCTCCTGTTCGAAAGCCTCTGTGGCCCTCGTTTCCCTCTGCCTGGAATATGTCCCCTGATCTAACCAATCTTAAACCATGAGTTGCTACTCATCCTTCAACTTGCAGCTAAATGGCTCCCCAGGGAAAATTTTCTTGACATCTTATGGCCCAGACGTGATTGTTTCCCCTGTGCTTTGTTCACATATTACCTTTCTGTTTTCTTCCCAATACTTACTCCAGCATGCTATAGCATGCTTGTGTGATTGTAGGATTGAGTTGGCCTTCTGACTAGACAGTGAGGTCCCTGAGATTGGAGAGGTTTTGCTTGGTTGCTTGTGTGTTTTGTTTTCAGCCCTCTCTCCCCAGGACATAGAACAGTACCCAGCACAGAGCAGGCACTCATATTACTATCACAAAGTGGTAGAAAATGGAGCACAAAGTTAAGGTGCAAGATACAAATCAGACTCTACCTTTTGCCATTTTTTCCCAACATCATTTCATTCTCTTGAAGTTATCTAATAACAGATCAGAACAAATCAGACCTTATCTCTTGGCTTTACCCTTGCATCCCTTGCTTTCTGTCCACACTTGAACAAAGTCTACAGTGTTTAGGCTATGAGGAGTAGGCTTAAAGGTAAAGGTTGAACATGTGGCCTCAAAGACTTATAAACCCAACAGGAGCCCTAAGGAGCTGCTTTACTGGGAAGACTTTTGGAGGTCTGGGGCTCATGCCTTGTCTAGAAGGGTAAGCCGAGTTGGACTGTAGAAAAAGGAAGTGTTAAAGAAAGATAATTTTGCATGCCTACTGGATCTTGAACCCACTACAGCTCAGTGGTTAGGAGTCATGGTTCTAGAAACTGACTTTGTGGGTTCAAACCCTGGCTCTACCTCTTCCTGTCAGAGTGACCTCGGGCAAGCTTATTAGCCTCTGTACCTCAGTTTTCTCAACTGTTGAAATGGAGGTTAGAAATGGTACCTACCTGACAGGGTCATTATGAAGATAAAGTGAGCCAAAAAATGTAAAATGGGCTTAGAATAGTGCCACCACATAAGATACATCTAGAGACCATTATATTTCGTAGTGTTAACCATTCTTGATGTTTTCAATCCATGGAGAGAAACACTGATTACTGTAACAACCTGACCTTTTCCCCTGGAGACAAAGAGTGACTCCTCATTGTAGAGTTTAGAGGAAGAATCTGGCCATGCACAGGAGCTCTCTTCCTCTTAGGGGCTAACTTGGGGACATGTATGTGACCCAGCTTCTCAAGTTTGCCTGGCTTCAGAGCTAAATAGCTGGGGGATAATGCTGACTGATCCTGGGACTAAGTGTTAGAAAGTTCAAGTATCTGTAGATATAAGTTCAATTCTCTGATATTAGCTTAATAACTATGAAGATTTGGCCCCATCTGCCTCCTTCCTTTGTTTTATTTACTTACCATTGATTTGGAACTTAAATAAAGAGGAAGATAGTCATTTATTGGGTCCTTTTAAAGAACCTCCATAAAATCATATTTAAATTGAGTAGAAAAGCATGGGACAATGAATAACAGGGGTCTTAGTGTCTGAACAGCAGTGGTTCATGCGGAGAAGTTAGAAAACCAAAACAGAGTCAATGTGCTATGGAATGATCAGTGGAAAAGCAAACTAGGATAGTCTGCATGAATAAAATTGCGAGTCCCTAAATTTCAGAGTCCTCAGATGAAGCTAATCCCCAGCTAAGCACCAAGAGATGCAAGTGTTGAAACTGAGAAAGTGTCATGGCATCTGTTTCTATCTAATGAGCTCTATCTGTTTCTATCTTTTAATGAGCTCAGACCTCCAGCAGTGAGTCACTTCAACGTGTATAGTGTGTGGCCAAAGATATAGCATACAACACAAAGAAAGCAGTCAGAGCAGAATGCTCAGACCAGAGAGACAAAAGCAGTCAGTGGTCTACAAAACCATGAAAACAGAACAGACCAAAGGACCACTATGGGCAGAAGTTTGTCCAGCACTACAAGGATTAAATTATCTAGCACAACTGTGTAAGATGACTCATAAGCTAAAGTAGGAAACTGAACTGGGGGGATGGCCCTTGAAACAAGGGAAAAGCATCACAATTAGAAGCATGAGCATACATAAGGGCAGGATATAGAATCAATCAGGTCTGAGCTGGAACAGATACTCTCTGCACACCTCTTAAGTATTTTTATGGATGACAATCAGAAATGAATGTCAGACCACATTGCAGGTATTCAGTAGTTTGAATAATTTCACCGAAGTCCCTTGTTTAGTGAAATCGATTTATATGGACCTCACTCCACAATGTAGTTTGAAATGGTGTTTTTTTTAGATTTTATTTATTCATGAGAGAGAGAGAGAGAAAGAGGCAGAGGGAGAAGCAGGCTCCATGCAGGGAACCCAATGTGGGACCCGATCCCGGGTCTCCAGAATCACGCCCTGGGCTGAAGGCAGCTGGGCCACCCAGGGATCCCATGACTTCTTATTATTTTTTTTTAAGATTTTATTTATTTATTCATGGAAGACAGAGAGAGAGAGAAGCAGAGACACAGGCAGAGGGAGAATCTGGCTCCGTGCAGGGAGCCCGATGCGGGACTCGATCCCAGGTCTCCAGGGTCATGCCCTGGGCCAAACGTGGCACGAAACCGCTGAGCCACCCGGGTTGCCCAGTTTGGAATGGTTCTTAAGTCAACTTGTGCTGTCATTATACTATCTGTGACAGGTGTGTCAGAGCTAAGCAGACCCCACGGAACTGTTTCAGTCAGGTACCTGGCAGGCAGCAGAGGCAAAACCAGCTGAGTCAATCATATTTATGGATACATTTGCAGAGGGCTTTTCTTGTAGTTTATGAATTCTGTTTCTAAGCAAATAAACTAAGATTCTCATCATAGAGGATGTGTTTGGTCAAATATCCAAACAACCCTGTCAATAGTGGCTGCAGTAGGATTGATGGGAGCTCTGGAAGAAGAAACAAACGCCGTTCATTAGAATGAGTCATCCTGCTTAATTTAATTCTCCCTCTCCCCTCCCCCTGGTAAGACGTTTGTGGGCTGGGTTCTCTGGGAAGCTGATTCTGAAGAATAGTTTAATAAGCTGTGTTTATTGATGAGTTCTCTTGGGATGAACACCAGGGGGAGAGAGAGGAAGGGAGCAGGACCCGGTATGGGTCAAGTTGAGCTATGCTGTCTAATACCCTTATCTCATGCCTCAAAAGCAGCTCTGGAGCTAGAATGAGTCTTCAGAGTTGTTCTTAATTAGGCCAAGATGGCTTGGATGTTTTGTAATTTCACATGTGCCTGTCATTGGATGTGGGGCTCCCAGGAAAGGGTGCCCTTTGACTGGGGTGGGGGGGACATCTCTGCAGCTGAGGCATCTCTGAAGGGTCTGAGGGGATGCAGGTATCTGCACTCAGCACTTCCAGGCTGAGATAGCAAGAGTTCCATTGAAGGGGCATCTGGGCAGTGTCCATCTCATAGGGCCTCTAGAGGATATTTGAAGGAGACCAATCCAACATTAATATCTAAGAAAGACATAAAGCAGAGGAATAAGAAACTACTGTAATCAAAGAGATCAACCATAAGGCTATTGTAAAAAACTAGGAATTCCTAAAAACAAAAAAAAAATCTACAAATAAGGATAACAGTAGAAACAGAGGGAAAGTTGAGAAGGATTTGTAATGGCAATCAGGAGAATTAATCTCTTCAGAATGAATGCAGGCAATGAGGTCACCAAACACTGGACTTCCTACGTGTCTTCAGTGCATACTTCAGGCTCATTTTCTTGATGGGAAAACTCTCTTAGAATTGATACGACCAGCAGGTACAACACACAGAATATATTTCCTCTTAATGTCTTGTTTTCCTCAATCAGCTCTTGAGGCAGCTTTTTATAATTGTAGAGTAGTGGGTATTGATTTCATATATTGGCTTTGATGAGTCTTCGATGTTTAATTCTGATCAAGGTTTTAGCCTTTCTGAACTCCAGATTCTTGATCTATAGAATGGGAACAATGCTGTCTATCCTCTTCAAGGCTGTTGCAAGGTTAAAAAGGCAATAACATATGTGAAAAGCACTCTACACAGTGACTAATACATAATATTTCTTCAACAGAGTCAGTGTTCTTTTCATGAAAAAAGAGACAAGATGAGACATGAGACATTCTAGACTGCTCTATTGGACTCAATTTTGAGAGAAAATCTTGTGGGAGAATGGTCATTGCCCAGCTTTTAAGTGCAAAACAATAATATAAAAAAAAAAGCTTCTGGTTTTAAACTGAAATAAATACATGAAACATTCATCTTCCAGCTCAGACCTAGCATGTTGAAATCTGCCTGGAGCAAAATTTCATGGCTGAGCTACAGCCCCAGAAAATAACATTCTAAAGTTTGAAGTTCTGCATCAACCTTCACATTCCAGCCCTATTTAAAGTAATATTCTAAGTCTACCATGAAGTGGGATTTGCGTTGAAGTTTTTGTTGAAGGAGAAAAGAAGGCACAGGTAGCAAAGTTTGTGTTGTTTTGCTTTAGTAGCTTCCCATCTGGTGAAAACCAGAAACAATCCCTGATGAAGAATGTAAGAGGAACATTTTGGGTGAACCTCAGTTCTTCAACAGTCTCCTAAGCCCCCCAATTTGTGGAGGCCTCCTGCATATGCAGATGCTGTATATATAACAGAGGGCCCTGAGAGATTTACAGTCACATGGAAAGACTCCATGAAAATGTACTTTCCTCCAACATAACAAGTAGAAGGGACTGAGCTCTGACCAAGGTCATTCATTAGACACTTGGAGCAGAGAGTCTTGGACCTGTGAGTTTTTCATGGGCTTAAATACAAATGTCTGATATTTGAAAAAAAAAATAGCAACTCCAAAGAGCAAAAAGAAAGTTTCAATATAAAAAATGAATAAATGCTAAGTTAAATGTTTATGAAACTTTGCATGATATCAGCTGGCCTAGTGCAACTCAATACACTCATATATATATATGTATATGTATATATATGTACATATATATATGTATATATATGTATATGTGGGCTGGGTTCTCTGGGAAGCTGATTCTAAGGAATAGTTTAATAAGTTGTGTTTATTGATGAGTTCTTAAAATGATGTGGATACATTTTATTTTAATAAAGTATGTAAGAGGCCTCTGAAAACAAAAGTGCCTAGATCCTCCAAAGGTTTAAAAGTGGCCCCTATAGAGGCCACAGAAGGATAATGCCTCCTCCCCCCCTCCCCAGGGAAAGATTCCAAAGAAGGTCAGGCTAGAATTGCATGTTGATTACAAAGTAGGCATTGTGACATGTCACAAATTTCACAACTGAGGAGAGTTCTGGAACCACAGTCAAGTTTATCTGTGTATCAGGCACTTCTGACTACATAGAATGCAGCTCAATGCTTCATGCCTGTGGCAACTGATGCCAATTTTTGGATTGGTAGTAAGCAGGAGTAGGCAGGTGGAGGGTCATTTAACCGACTTCCAATTGGTTTATGATTCTTTTTTGCAAAGGACCTGATTCCCTCAGACTCAGCTGAAAGCAGAAAGAACAGTAACGAAGGGACAGGTCAGTGGACAAGCGGGGTAGCACAATATAAACAGAAACACATGCTGTGTCCAACCTCCCAGAGACGCTGACAGATACTGCTCTGGGGCAAGGCTTTTTCTTTTGTCTTCTTTGAACTTTCACCTGGTTCTGGTGGGAAAGAGAATTAGAATCTGGAACAAGATGTCACCATTCTACTTTTTGTTTTCCTTAAGAATCAGAGAAATCTTGACATATTAAGTTTGCCTGGATGGGATTTCAGAAGATTCAGAAGATTCAGAAGATTTCAGAAGATTTCAGAAGATTCATTTTTGATATGAAGGCCCGGAGGAGTGGTGGTTGAACCTGTAGGAAGGTGGCGTTATGTGCAAGGCAGCAGAGGCCACCTACTCTTCCTCCAGATTCATTTGATCCCTTTAAATGGAGGATATCCTAACTAAACTGGACCTGTGATTGCAGGAAAGCGGCCACAAGTTTACCCCTATCTGGCCCAATTATGAACTTGATGTAACAATAAATATCAAAGTTCCTATTTTTCTGTAGGTGCACATTTATTTACCCATCCTTTTTTTTTTCATATGAAAAAGGGAGCTAAAGGAGTAGCTTCTAATGAGTGCCTACTATGAGCTACATCCTTAGCTAAGCAGCTCCTCTTATATATTACCGTCATTTAATCTCTGTTTCATTCCTACAAAGTAAGTCTTATTGGCCCATTTTTACAGTCAAGGAAATTCAGGCTTGGAGAGGTTAAGAGAATAGCCTAGGTTACAGGATTTTGTCAGAGCCAAGGTTCAAAACCAGGTTTAATGAATTCCTAAGCATTTACTCTTAGGAATAAATGGAATAAACTTAGGAATAAACTCTTTACTCATTTACTCTCTTTCACAGCATGAAATATTGATTTGGAATATTACTGTCTGTCCTCTGTTTTCTGATATAAAAATTGAAACAAGCTATGTTCTAAGAATGTGCCAATTCCCATTGTAAGCGCTAGGAATAAAGAGAGAACTGTCCCTTTGAGTAGAGTTTTTGCACTCCAGGACTCAAACTCTCCTGGGATTATTAATATAGGAACAGCTAACTGTAATGCCAGGTTCAGTGAGCCCCTCAAGTGAGCTGCCTACCTGAGTACATGGACGAACAGAGGAAGAAGCAATTGGTTAGTTCTTAGGGATTTAGGAGTACTTCATGATGGAAATCGTGTTTTGAAGTTATACCTTAAAGGAACGACCAGGAACTACTAAGCAGACAATGATCAAGAAGGACCTTCTGGGCAGATGGTTCAGGAGCAGAAGGGGCAGGGAGGCTGCCCATGTTGTACACATGGGGGTATGGAGTTAATCAGTTAATCAGGGCAAAGGGTTTTGTAAATGGACTTTATGGCAGAGGGGCTGCAGGGTGGTTTGTAGGCAGGTGCAGTTGTGTAGATTCCCTTCTGTGAGGACAGGGAGAGATGAAGGGATGTGTTCAGAACCTCTTAGCCTTATCAGACACTTGTTCAAAGTTTAGGTCACAATGGAATCATAGGTGAGAATGTGGCTGCTTTCTAGACTCCATCTCTATGGGAAACTAATTCAAAAGTGTCTTTTTTGGACAACCAGAAGGGCCACCTTCTTCTGCACACCAAGGGCAGATTTTGCTGAGAGACCTTGAAGAATTTGTCCTGAACTTTGTACCTCAGCTAGCCCCTTGGTGTGGGATTTGTAGTTCCTCGTAATTCCTCAGCACCAGCCACTGTCTAGATTCTGGGCTTCAACTGGGGATGAGATGGATAAAAAACCTGTATTTTACAGAGATATCCCAACAATACAAAGAAAAGCAAATGAAGGAGAAATTGTGACTGGTAGAAAGTGTGAGGAAGAAAATAAAACACATGGATGTGTCAGAGAATGATGATGGGACAGAGTTTGGGGAATGTTTTTCAGGGAGGTGGTCAAGAGAATTTTAATGTATGCATTAATTTAATTTGGTGATGCAGGTACTCCCTATGAACTGTAAAATATTCCAAAGTATATAATTAAAGCAAAAGGGAGTTGCTTTTTTTCCATTTGATTTTTATTTTATTTTTTAAATTTAAATTCAATTTGCTAACATATTGTATAACACCCAGTGCTCATCCTATCATGTGCCCTCCTTAATGCCCATCACCTAATTACCCCATACCCCCCACCCAACAACCCTTTGCTATTTCACAGAGTTAAGAGTTGCTTTTTGACTCCTACTCCCCAGTCTTCCTTTCCAGAGACAAAAACCAAAATCAGTTCCTTGTGTATTTTTGTCCCAATATTCTATGCCTGTGAGATCCTGTGTGTCTGTGTGTAAAACAGAGGTGATACTATCTTGTGACACTGCCTGACATATTACATTTTTCACTTTACAATATTTCTTGGAGAACTTCCCATATCAGCAAGATAGTTGCTCCACTTATTTTTTAGCAGGTTTTACAATATTCCAGCATAGGTCCAGCATAGGTCCAGAATACTCACCTCTAATTCTCAAATCCCCAAAGCCCTAAAAACTTAGTTTTACCCTACATTTTGACATTCACACTTATCTAGCAGCAACACTGACTTGAGCTGATATGAAAATATTTATTGTTTTGGTAATTCCACTTGGTTTCATGGAGTATGCTTCAGAAGGATGAATATATTTGGTTGCTGGGCATTGTTCAGGGTCTGCTAGAAATAGGAGCATATATCATACCTGGTTTATATTACTTTACTAAAATAAAAAAAAAATCTCATTCTGAGTCAAAACTGGCCCCAAGAATTCTGGATAATAGGCTGTGGACATTTATCATTTTATTTCAACTGTCCTTATTGATGGACATTTTGTTTTCAGTGTTTGTTCTTACAAATAAAGCTAATAGGGATGTCTGGGTGGTTCAGTGGTTGAGCGTCTGCCTTTGGCTCAGGGTGTGATCCCAGGTCCTGAGACTGAGTCCCTCATTGGGCTCCCTGCAGGGAGCCTGCTTCCCCCTTTGCCTCTTTGTGCCTCTCTGTGTCTCTCATGAATAAATAAAATAAAATCTTTAAACAAAACAAAACAAATAAAGCTAATACATATATGATTTCATGCCTGTGTG
Source organism: Canis lupus dingo (assembly GCF_003254725.2). NCBI lineage: Eukaryota > Metazoa > Chordata > Mammalia > Carnivora > Canidae > Canis > Canis lupus. The sequence continues at coordinate 65,546,633 of NC_064245.1, forward strand.
GCTTACCCATAAAGTAAGTTCTTGAAAGGGGAATCCCGTGGGCCAAAGTGTTGGAATATTTATAATTTTGCTCAGTTTGACCAAATTGTTCTTGTGCTCCCACCAGCACTGTCTAAGAGTATCAATTTTCTCTGTCTGTGGGCTTTTCATGTCTACAGAGTACAATCAGTCCTCAATCATCCAGTGCTTCATTAGCTGGAACTCTTCATCAGCCAGGGCCACACACTCCTGAATTGATGAGACTTGGTGACAGTGAGACCCACAAGGATTTAATGACAAGAAGAGCAACTGGTGCTTAGCCGTATTTGAGTATCAGGTGGAGTTGACTGTAACCTCATTCTTGGAAAATAGGCAACTAGGTACACTGGATGTGGTTTAATGACAAAGTCATGCGACTCATCTTTTAACCAACAAGCCAGATGCTAGGCAGTGATAACATTGTGGGTCACCAGGTTTGTCTGAAGTGAAATGATTGTGTCATGTATTGTTTCAGCAACTGCAAGGTTGCCCTTGGTCATTGAATTAGAACACAAGTCATTGCTTGTCTTGACAACAAAGCTCACTATTGAAGGAACATAGTTGTAATGGAAGGATCTGGGTTCAAATCCTGCCTTTGCTGCCTAGTAGCTGTGTTAATTTAGGCAAGTCACTTGACTGTCCAGAGATTTGGTTTTCTCACTTGTTTAATTAGAATGATACTCACATAACATTATTATTATTATTATTATTATTATTATTATTATTAGGATTAAGTGAGATGAATGTATTTTAGATACTGGACATGTAGTAGATAGTAAATGGCTGGTTTTAATTTTGAGGTCCTGAACTAAGAGGTTTTACATATCTGTTTTTAAAATCTCACAATAAAATAATAGGCCCACTACATTAGATTGGTTTTAAACATTGAGCAAGGTTTGATATAAATGAATGAGTCCTAGGGAGATAAATCCCTGGGAGAGCAAGGAGATGAAGCATGGCTGACAACTGGTCCAGTCATCTATGGAGCCAGCACTAAATGACCTTGTCTGAAAGTGACCAGGCCTGAGGGTGGGGTTTTCATCATGGTTGTATGTAAACCCAGGACAAGCTTTGGGTGAGATTCAAAGCATGCAGTCTTAGAGAGGAACAGAACCGAGGGGACTTGTCAGGCAAGCTATTTTTGTTATTCTGTTATTCTGGGATGTGTGAATACTTATACTTAGGGCTTCTTATTATTTCTACCTATGATATTTAAATAAATGAGTATAAAACAGGATTATTCTGTCAACTACCCCATTTTTTATAGTGTTGGGCAAACTAAATATAGGGACACCTGGGTGGCTGAGTGGTTGGGCATCTGCCTTTGGGTCAGGGCGTGATCCCGAAGTCCTAGGATCAAGTCCCACATCAGGCTTCCTGCATGAAGCCTGCTTCTCCCTCTGCCTGTGTCTCTGCCTGTTTCTCTCTTTCTCTCTGTGCGTCTCTCATGAATAAATAAATAAATATTTTAAAAAATAACTAAGTATATACTAAATAGCTGGATACCCCACTTTCACAATCCCTGAATCATTCAGTTTGTGATTCTTAAAAAAAAAAATCATTTAGGGCACCTGAGTGGCTCAGTTAGATAAACATCTGACTTTTGATTTCAGCTCAGGTCATGATCTCAGGGTTGTGACATCGAGCCTCACATCAGGTTCTACACTGGTTGTGGAACCTACTTAAGATTCTCTCTCCTTCTGCCCCTTACCCACCACTCCCTACTGCTGGTACTCTCTCTTTAAAAAAAAATACATAAAAATAAAAGCCATGTGTTTTCTTTAAAGAAAAACAAGTATTTATTTTTGAGCACTTGTATTGATTCTTTGCACTACAACTGATGGTAAATGACATTTGTAGATGTCTTCTTTAACCAAGCACTTGAAAGTATAGTGGCTAAGCATGCATTCAGTGGAGTCACGCTGACAAAACTCAAATCCCACACCTGCCACTTACTGGTGGTATTATGGCTTTGGGCAAGTTATATAAACTCTCTGTTTCTCCATTTACTGCTCTGTATAATGAGAATGATAATACTAAAATCAGCCTCAAGGGGTTATTATGAGGATTAAATGCAAACCAGAACAAAACAAAACATGTGAAGCATTTAGAGCAGTACCTAGAGCATGATAAGCCTTTTGTAAATGTTGGATAGTATTATTCATTCCCAAAGTGAGTGTTTACTCTGTGCCCAGAATTGTGTTAAACAGTGAGACACAGGGGTAGTGGCAGTGTTGGTCTGTGATTTAGTTCAAAACTAGCACCCCTGTTTTCTGAGTTTTGAAACAGTGGGGAAGTAGACAAGAGAATCAGCAGATAGAGAACCAAAATGTTAGATTTGTTATTGATAGTCTATTCAGAAGAACATATGTTAGAATGAGATTGGAAATGGTCTTGCTAACTCCTAACTCCTGCCTTGGCCTTGGGGTAGCACAACCTGGTAAGGTTTGAGTCTATAGCCTAAGTCCCCTAGTTTAAATTACTCTTCTCACTACTCCAGATGGGGAAGGGAAGATAAAGACCAAATCTCCAGGGTTTGAGGTTATTGTAGATGAGCTCCACCCAATGGACCAATGATACTGCCAGCAACGAGGTGAATGACTCTACCCCAGAGAGAAGTTAAGGTGTAACAAGAAACCAGAGCATGGAGAAGAGGTCTTCCTATCTGCTAAAGGTAAATGATTTCTGTTAAATTGTGTGAAATTAGGGAAAGGAAGTCTGGCACATCCTCAGAAAATAATAGTAATGTCAAATGATACCTCCTCTAAAAAGACTTTTTATCACCATCATCTGATGTTTTCTTCACAATGATCACATAAACCAAAGGGAAAGAAGAAAACTATCATTAATTGACCACTCACAATTTCTCAGGCAATGCACAAATGCTTTACGTGCTCTCTCTCAGGTCACCTCACCTTCTCAAGGTCAAAGAAGCAGGACTGGAATGCTACACATGCAACTACAGGCATGAGAGGAGAGAGTAGAGGGTTCATGGCAAAACAAACCCCACCCCATATGATTCTTGAGTTTGTATACATGTTCTCTCCAAGATAATTATCATAATTCACATTTGTTTGGTGCTAAGAAATAAGAAAAGGAAAAGAATTTCACACAACTCCTTCTGATACATTAAATTCTTTGATCTTTAAGACAACCCTTTGAAAGAGAATCAGTAATTCAGCATACAATTTTGAATGCTCACTCCATGAAGGGCACAGGGCATGGGCTCTGGGCTGTAATGACAAGCAAAAACAGACACAAACCCTTACTTCGGGGGAAGTTTCAGTCTTTATAGGTGAGAAATGCCATCAAGCAGCTACAGTGATGAATGTAGAAGGACAACTTCTTTGAGTCTGCGAGGGTTCAGAGACATGTCTAGGAAACTGTCTGATAAGGAAAGTGCTGGGGAGTGTATTCCAGGCTGAAGGAATAGTGCATGCCAATGTCCTGTGACTGAAGTCAGAGGAAAGAAAGCCAGCAGGTATGGTTATCTGTCTGCATTTTACAGATGAAAAACAACCTCAGAGCAAGGCATGGGTTACCAACATCACCACAAGTGAGTGGAGGAGCAATACCTAGAATCTTATAATTAACTCTCAAACTCTGTCACAGTGAGGTCTTCCTCCATGCTAAACTTGTCTTAGCAAGAAGAAAAAGCTGGCAGGGGTGCTGTTGGTTAGCTTTTAATTTCAGTGAGAAGGAAGCTCATGGGTGGATTGACTGTTTTGTAATTTCAACAAAGGCACCAAAAGTGTGTAGTGAGAGCTAAATTGTGTTTCCATCACCCCACCTACTTGCCACAAACAACTAATGCACAGTGGTGCCTTCCCAACTTCGTGGCAGCCATATTTCTCTTTGTAATTTCTTTTTCCATTCTTTTCTCAGCTTAGCTTCTCAGAACTTTTCAAAAACCATGAGGAAAACTCCACCTATTAGAAAAAACACAGACTGTGTACTGAAAGGGCAAGGACACACACACACACACACACACACACACAGTGGTGCCTTCATTTATCACTACTTCTTTCCACCTCCACCCCATCCCACCAAACCTGTGTTCTTAGCAGACTTTAATAGGTGGCTGTGAGAATCTGCTAAAGCTAGAACTTTGGTACCTTTCCTCCTCTACAACCATGTTGCACACATGTTTACATGCATTTCTCAGGCCTACTCCTGAGTCTCTCCTTCATTCTCAGTGTCCTTTTAGACTCTCGTCTTCTAACTCCTTGATTTCTTTTTTTGAATGTCAGTCCCTCCTTAGGGGCTTCAACAAGCTCAGTAACTATAAAGAACTGTTGTCTGAGGATAGAAATCTTGCCTGCATTGTGTGCTTATGCCACTTACTAGCTCTGTGAACCTCTAGTCTTTCTGAGCATTAGTTTTATCTTCGAGATATCACCTATTGTTAAGATTTTTTTTAATAGTGATTAAATGAATTAGAACAATCACAGTGGATGATGTGTGAACGACAGTTGCAATTATTAATGAATGTCTCTGAGTCTCATATTCATTGCCTATAAATTAAAGATGTTAGACCTCATGATCTCTGGTGCTTTTTAGGTGACAAGGTCTCTGATTCTTGGTCACTCATCATCCCTTGTGTTCTTCTTCGACTTGTTCCCTCTCTAATTACATCCCAGTCTCTTCCAAACACAATAGGCTTAGCTCAGGGCATTGTGAGGACCAATTCAGTTTATAGATGAGATGGGTGTTGGTAGTGTTTCTTTGCATCAAGAGTGAAATGACCCATGCCAAGGCAGGAACATGGTTTTTGAAACTGTAAGTGCTAAGTCCCTAAGGATGAACATATCTTTAAATTATAGAGCGAGGGGAATAGGTGACCTTTGAGGGGTTGGATCAGAGGAGAGTAGACTATAGGAGCATTTCAGAGTATTAAACACTCCTTTGGGATTTGCTCCCAAATCCCCTCACTGGCCTGCTGGACTGTTTTCAACCTAGGACTCGATTTCATTAGCATCACTGAGGATTCTTTTGGGCCTCCTTACACTGTGCAAAGAAATGAGGATCTCCTAGGAAGGTGGGGCACAGAAACAGAAAGTGAAACAGCTTCAGAGCCAGAGAAATCAGTGTCCTTCCATCCCAGCTGTGCCACTTACCTGCTGTGTGGGCTTTGGCAGATGATTCAACCTTGGTATTCATCATTTTCCTAATTTATACATTTGAGAAAAATATAAGATATGTCTTAGAGTTGCATTGAAGATTACATGATACACTGGCACCAACATGTGCTCACAACAATCATGCAAGATAGGCTTTGTATAACTTGGTATAGTGTTGGCTTAAACACTTAGCAAATGAGAGAAAGCACTATGGTGGGATGATGACCATTATTGGTAATCAAATCTAATTTCTGCCAGGTACCAGCTGTCATTGTAGACAAGTTTCTTAACATCTTTGTGTCTTATTATTTTCATCTGTGAAGTAGGTATAATAAAAGCTATAGTTGTGACAGTGAAATAAATTCATTTATGTAAACAGCTGACATATGGAAAGTATGATATGTGATACCCACTTTTTATAGATCTAAGATAGCAAGACGGTGAATGTAGGTAGATTCTGAATTTGACTTATTAGCTGCAACAATGTCAAAAGTATGGGTCAGAATTGAAATTCCTTGTTTTCCTTTTCATGGCTATAAAATAGCTGCTGCTTGAGCTCCAAGCTTCCAGGTTTCATAAAACACAACCCAAAGCAGGAAGGAAAGAGATGATGGCCCAGGAGCTTTCCCCCTAGTCAGCTATTTTTTTGTTTGTTTTTAAATCCCCAGAAATTCTAGACTCCCCCTTATTTCTTATTGGCTAGAATTGACTAACTGGCAAATGTGAATGAGATTCTATGACATAAACCAGTCATGACCTTCAGGGACTGGGCAAATTGCTTCTGAATCAAATGAAAATCATGCTAGCAGGTAAAAGGGAACATGTTTGTTTGATAGCCAGTGAGCAGTATTGGATCCATTTTTATTTTAGAAATCATGACACAGGATTCCAAGACGTAGAAGTGATCTAGCCATGACCAGATTGGTGGGAGGTGTCAGGTTCTACACTGGAGTGTAGATTCTCTGACTCCAGTTGCTTTACTACATTGCTGCTTATCTACTTCTTTGTTAACAAGAAAGAACAACCAGAAGATATCGTATATTATTTTCAGGTTAAGGCATTATAGACCACTGTTTTAAAAGGTAAATGTGACCTTTTGGAAAATTTGGGACTAGAATCTTCAAGTGTGGATTGTTAGTTCATTTAAGCAGTAATTCCTGGGTAGACACTATCTTCATCTATCCATCCACCCATCCATCAATCTTTGCCTCCTTCTTCCTTTCATCCATTTGTCATTCATCATCTATTCTTCCATCTTTTTATTTATACATCCTTCTATACATCTTCTATCATCTATCTATCTATCTATCTATCTATCTATCTATCTATCATCTATCTATCATCTATTTATCTATCTATCATCTATCTATCTATCATCTTCATCATCATCCTTATCATCTGTTTGTCTGATCTATAACTGGTTTTTCCTCTTTCTCCCCTTCTTTCTTTTAATTATTCACCTACTCAGCCATCTATCCCCCACTTACCAACTGCCTCATTGTATTAAGTGTTGGAAAATGTAACAATGAAAAATACCTATTATTTACTCTCAAGAAGTTCACATTCTATTTAACAGGCAGGCATTTCCAATGTATCCAGTACCAAATGGGGCTCCAATCTGTGTGCCCAGTGTCCAGTTTTAAGTGACCTCCTTGGTTGGGTGGACAAGAATTGCTTAGTGTGCTTTTTCCCTGAGACCAGTAAGGCTGTGCAGGTGGCTCAGCACATAGGCCAGGGCCCAGTAGAGCACCCAGTTCTGATGCAGCTGTCTTGAAATTCAGCACACTGTCTTTGGCATGAGCAAAAACTCTTGGAGTTCTTCAGATGTTTTAAAACACCAAGTACATTTTGCAAAGTGTTCTCCCTTGAATATTTAAAATCATGTTTTATTTAAGGGAAATGACTTTCATAAATTTCTGACCCATTTGAGCTTTATATCATTGTAATATTCTTTAAGAGCCAATTCGTGTCCAATAAGGCTTTTCACCTTGTTTAATGACTTTTTAAAATTCTCTTCTCTTGCAATCAAAACTGTATAAGCCAATTCGAATGCCAAAGGGTTCAAGTTCAGTTCAGAGTGCTCAAATCATGAATTCTGAGAGAATTTTAAGTTGGTTAAATGAGTTCTGCTCATCCGTATTCAACTCTGTATTTCTAGCGATTAGCCTAGTGTGGACTCAATGCGGGCCCCACCTGAAGTTGAAAGTAGAGTTTTCACTGAATATTTGAAAATAGTGTAAGCATACCTTGCCTTATGCATATAGGAGATATCCTAGGAAGAGAAACTGGCTTATGTTTCTAATTCTGAGCAACCTAGAAGGTAGAAAGTAAAACCAAGTATCTTTATCTTTATTATGCTATGTTTTGCCATGATCTTATGTAGTCTCTGGAACAGTCCCAGAAGGTAGATATTACCTTCACTTTGCTAATGAGGAAACTCAGGCTCAGAGAAGTTAAGAAATTGACCAAAATCACACAGCCAGGAAATGGCAAAAAAATATTGTTAGGTCTTCTGAACCCAAACTTTGAGGCCTCCTGAGTTTCATTTCCTTCTGTGCCCTACTGGATCCATAAACTCCACTGAGGTATGGCTGAGGTCTTCCTCCTAAGCAATGTGTCAGGTACTTCATATGAGCACATTACTTCACTTAATCTTTGCTGTAACTTCCTTTTACAATTGAAGAAACAGTCTCTGAAATGTACATTACCTGTCCCAAGTTACAGAGCAGGGCCAGGCAGACTTGGATCTGGATCCTGGTTTCAACACTGTATTTGTTCCTGAGGCTGCTATAACAAATGACCACAATCTTGGTGGCTTCAAACAACACAGACTTATTTTCTTACAGTTCTGGAGGCCAGAGGCTGAAATCAAGGAACCAGTAGGTCTGCACTCCCTCTGAAGGCTCTCAGGGAGAATTTCTCCCTTGCCTTTCCCTGCCACTGGCTGCTATTGGCATCACCTGGCTTGTGGCCACTTCTGTCTCTGATCTATCCTCCCATTGCCTTCTTCTCTGTGTGTCTTCTTTGTATCCCTTATATGGACATGTGTCACTTGATTTAGGGCCTACACAAATGGTTCCAGAGAACTCCTCATCTCAAGATCCTCCACTTAATTATATTTTCAAAGACATTTGTTCCAAGTGAGGTCACATTCACAGGTTCTGGAGGTGAGGCCTTGCATGGATTTGTCTTTTTGTGGGAATTGTTCACTAGCTGTTGACTACAAAACTAGACCCTTCAACTGTTTCTATAGAATGTTGGTGCCAGAAGTCCTAATCTCACAGCATTGTTGTGGTAGAGAAGTGGTAGGTATTGATACTGCTCAGTGTTTCAGCACTGAGTACTCCCAGTTCACAAAATCTTCATCAAATGTCACATCAGAGGCCACAATGGTAGATTCTTACAGCTCCACAGACACACAGGCAGGGAGTAGGTGTCATCCACTCTGCAAATGAAATGAATAAATACTTTACCGGTAAAAATTTACTCCCCAGTTTTGACCTAGCAAGTTCTCCCATCTTGTATTCTTCCTCAGTCTCTCCATCTGCCACATTAGGGAAGCCAATCCTAGAAGTTCGGTTGTTATTCAGAAGGCATTTTCCCTAAGAAACAGTCTCTTGCTTGGTGGCTTGAAAGATGACAAAGGCTTTCCAGAACTGATCTGAGGCTAATCCATAAATGAATGCTTCTGACTTCCATCATCATATGGAAGCCTGCAATACAACCTCACTTCAGTGGGGAAGTATGTGGGTTCAGCCCAAACAACCAGGGAGATTTTGTCTTACAGACTTTTGGAAATAAAATCTGTTTCTAAGGAGGGAGAATCTTTGTATTGATGGGTTAATGTGAGCCAGCTCTGTCGCCCTGGAAACCCAGGTGCACAACAGCACAAGTTGACCCAACCCCCTTTCCCCCTTCCTTTATTCCTTTTTTTTCTTCGTTTGCTTTCTATTTTATCTTTCATCAAACCCCTAGCATCTCTTCATCATATGCAAGGATATGGATTAGGTCCAAGGGGTACATTATATGGGCTCAGATGATATGGATATGGGTAAATGATCACTATCTGACACTCATAATAGAAGATTTAGAGTATTCTGGGGCAGTGAAACACTAGTCATGTCTGGGGGAGAGCAGGTGAATTGGGACTGGCTTATAGAAGATGCAGTGTTTGAGTCTGATCTTGAGAGATTCAGAGTATTGGGGTGCCTGGTTGGCTCAGTCAATTAAGCATCTGCCTTTGGACATGATCCCCAAGTCCTGGAATTGAGCCCTGCATCAGAGCTTCTTGCTCATCAGGGATTCTGCTTCTCCCTCTCCCTCTGCCTCTCCCCTTGCTCATGCTTTCTCTCTGTCTCTGAGATAAAGAAATAAAATATTTTTTTTTAAAAAAAGAATGCAGGCCAGGCAGAGGAAGTGGCGTATGCAAGTGTCAAAAGCTAAAAGGTAAATACTAATTTCAGGGAAGGTGGGTCATTTGCTATAATCAGAGTATAAGACCATAGCAGGAACCAGGACCTGAAGGAACAACCAAGGGTGCTACACTGAAGGCAAAGGCTATCACCAAGGGGTCAGAAGCCAGTGAAGATGGATCAGAGGGGAATTAGTCTCAAGTCAAGGAGATCAGTGATGATGCTCTTTGACTGGTTTATATGCTTACTGTTTGCCAGGCATTCTTCTAAGCATTTTCAATATATATATTCACTGGTCCATCCCGTACTACAATCCATGTATTCTTTCTTCTGGCAAAAAAAGAGTGAAAGGGTCACCCAGCTAATAAATGCCAGAGCTGGAATTTGAACTTGAAGTATGTCCATGACAGTGGGAGTGGGAAAGAAGAGGTGGAAGTTCTAGGACTTGGGGCCCAGTTGATGAGAAGGGAAGGGAGGTAATCAGGTCTTCAATTCCACCTAGGTTCCAGTTATGGCTATAAGATCTGCTCTTCCCTCACAGCTGTCCTCTCCTACATCCTGTCACCTAAGTGCTTGTGCAGCCAATGTCCCCAGGCCTGGCCTCTTCCAAAGGCCCTTTACATTAAGGGAGTATCAATGCTATTTGTTGGTATAGGGGTTTAACATCCAGACTCAAGTAATCCAGATTACTGGGTTTGTTACTCTGCTTTCCCCATCTTAGTTCCCTGCTATTCAGGGCATGATTATTGGACTAGCAATAATAACTAGTTGGGGGACGCCTGGGTGGTTCCACAGTGGAGCATCTGCCTTCGGCTTAGGGTGTGATCCTGGAGTCCTGGGATCGAGTCCCATATCCGGCTCACCGCAGAGAGCCTGCTTCTCCCTCTACCTGGGTCTCTGTCTCTTTCTCTGTGTCTCTCAGGAATACATAAATAAAATATTAAAAAATAAAAATAATAATAACTAGTTGGAAATTCAGAATCTCAGGCCCCATCGCACTTTCTTAATCAGAATTTGCCTTTTATTGGCTGGTTCTGACATAGGTGAATTCTGTGGTGCGCTAATATTTGAGAGGTGCTGTTTTTCTTGCATAGCTTTGAGTAAATTATGTAATGCCTCTTGGTCTCATTTCCTTCATCTGTAAAATGAGGGAGGTGATAGCATCTTCCTGATAGGATTATTTGAAAGAACTAAGTATTATTTAGTTCAAGAATATAGAACAAACCTCAAAAAATAGTACTTATTGCTGTTACTACTTAGTTTTTTTTAAACATTTTAAAAAATTTATTTGAGAGAGAGAGAGAATGAGTGAGGGGAGGAGAAGAAGGAAGGGAAAGGAACAATCAGACTCTGCTGAGCACAGAGCTCCACAAAGGGCTTGATCCAGACCTGAGCCGAAATCAAGTCAGATGCTTAACTGACTGAGCCACCCAGGTGCTCCACTATTTAGTTCTGATAAGGACTAACTTTTGCATGCTGACTTACAGGTTACAGAGCACAAATTTTATGATCTGAGTGAGTTATTGCAACAATCTTGTGAAGCAGATGAGGAAGGAGGCACTGAGAAACATCATGATGGGCCCCAAGTTAGATTTTAAAGTCTAGTTCAAGCATTCCATTTTTAGGGGGTATAGGACACAGTTATATAGCTGCTTTTATTATCTTTGGTCAGAGCCATTTTTATGGCAGAGATTGAAAATCAGGAGATCAATCTCTTAAACTCTGTTTTAAGCCAGCAAACTTTTGGAAGCTTCTGTACAGACAACCTGCCAGTATGTCAGATCTGAAGAGACCAGGAACTCTTGCAGTGTCTTGGCTCCTCCAGACCCATCTTCATCATCCTCTCGCCTGCTCTGTGCTCAGGAGACTGACCAGTATGGACCACATCAGTGGGTTCCCTTGTCTTCTGAGTTCTGGGTGAGTTTCTCCAACAAGGAGCCCTGGCAGCAGGTGGTGGGTGGGAGGTGAATGATGATGGTGTATTTATTCCCCCAATCCCTTTCCTGAAGGTCATGCAATGTGGGCTGCATCTCTAAAGACACTGTTGAGAGGTCCTCTCCATGAAATTACTTACCTTTTCTGTGGTTCAGTACCTGTCTTTCCAGAGCTAGTGTTGGAGGCAGTTGCCTGCTGTGCTCTACCAGCACCTTTTATGCTTTACCCTCACCCAGCTCTCACCTACTAAATCCTTCTGCTATGACTTGTCTTGAATGAGTCATGTTTCCTACCATGACCTGAACTGATGGGGTGGTGGTGATAGGGTGGTATTTTTGTCTTCTAAAAGGAAAAGTGAGTCTAAGAGAAGGGAATGATGCATCTATCATCACATGGATGATTAATGATTCTAGAGCCAAGTGTAAAATCCAATCACATGAGGTCCAGTTAATATTTTCTTACTGACTGATGTTCCCTTTACCTTACTTTTCCCTTCACTTCCTTTGCACAGGTCTCTTCCAAGGCTTCAAAATTAATTTGATAATCCTAAATTTGTATGCTATTTCTCAAAGAGAGTTCTTGAATTGCATAAGTCTCGAACTCCACACAACCAGGAGCCTTCCCTCTGAAGGGAAGTGTAGACATGTATTTGGCTGGACTATGAAACTTAGCTTTAGCTAAGGGAGAATGAAGGTCAAGGATTCACTCAGGGAATCCCACACTAGAAAACCCAATGTGACTCTCTGGGACCTGCCTGCTTCCTACCTGTTGCTGGCCCTTCACTCATGCCCTAAGTGGTACTCTCTTTGTTCCTGGCTGCTGTGGATGGTGACACCACTGCCCCTTCTACTATCATGTTGCTAAGGAATCACAAGAATTCTCCCAATTTTTTTCGGTAGATTTAGAATAAAAGCATATCAAAATATTGGGGTCTTCAGCATATGAACTGGGTTAGGAGCATCTACTACATAATCCTGTTCTTTACTGATTTGGAAATGGAGAGAGGTATCCTATTTCCTCTTTTTTGTATCTCTCACTGGCCCATCTCTTAGATATTCTTCTGGAAATGGGCTCTAGAGTCACCCTCCAGAGTTACCACAACCTCTGTCATCCTCCCCTTGCCTTCTTTCCTTCTGAAAGGCTCCTGGGACAAGGTAATGGTGACCAGGGTGGCTAGAGCAGCCACCTAAAATAATGACCATAAAGTGTCTTGAGAATGAAGCTCATCCACAGTGTGGCCACATAATTGCAAAGAAAATTGCCCTTCACCAAAGATTCATAGGGAATCATTCTCCTCTCATTTCTTACTCTTCCTCAAACACCATGCTCTGCCCACCCTATGTCCCTCTGCCTCTGCCTACAGCACTTTCCTCTCCATTCCCTGACTTCCAAATAAATAAAAATGCCACTGCTTGCTTCCATAAAGTCTTTAATGATTGACCCAAGCAGGATTGAATTTTGCTTACTTCTGAGAACATATTTAAGTAAAATAACGTACTCATTGCCTTATATTAAAAAAATGTGCTCGTATCTATTTGTAGTGTTCTTTTTTTAAAAAGATTTTATTTATTTACTCATGAGAGACACACAGAGACAGGCAGAGACATAGGCAGAGGGAGAAGCAGGTTCCCCATAGGGAGCCCGATGCAGAACTCGATCCCCAGACTGGGATCATCCCCTGAGCCAAAGGCAGACACTCAACTGCTGAGCCACCCAGGCATCCTTGTTTGTAGTGTTATTTTGTTTGTATATTGCTTTTACATATATTAAAGCCCTGGATTTTTAATTTATTAGACTAATATTATTATATCAATTTTTTAGATGAGGAAACTCAAGGGCAATGAGTTTTTGTAATTTTTTCTATTATTGTTCAGCTAGTAAATGGTTTCACTAGTAGCAGAGCAATAATCCTTAATTGTAATCCTTGCTATACATCAGTAGAAGGAGGAGGTACAGAGTCTGGGATGAGGTATTCCTGGATCTCCACTACACTGACCCACTCATTAATTTCATGATCTATGGTCTTGATTCCCTTAGAAATAATAAAATTTGACAATATAATTTAGTAGAAATAATGGGATGTGGAAACTTGCATAATCTTGGGCTCGTATCTGGGGTAGTTGTTTACCAGCTAAGCAAGTGACATCTCTAAGGCTTTTTCCTTATCTGTATAAAGGAGTTTTAATATTAATGGCATAAACTGCTAGTCTTTTTTTTTTTTTTACAATATCCATTCTCCCCTTTCTCCTTACGAATAATTACCAGAGTATAGACTATATTTTCTAGCCACTCTCACAGCTTTTGACTAAGCATTGTCCAGTGATACATATGGTAGCATGTCACAGGTCCCTATTTGAACTTTAAAGAGAAAAAAAAAAAAACAGGTGTATATTCTTTGACCTTACTTTTTGCCTTTTGTCTCCTTGCTGGGTGGAATGCAAGCATAATGACTGGAACTAAAGCAGTCATTTTGGACCATGAGAAGACCTTGAAATGGAGGTGACACCCAGAGGAGGCTGGGTTCTTGAAAAATTTTTGGAGCAAAGTCAATTTACCTTCTCACATTCTGTCTTAGAATTTATGATGACAGAGGAATGTTAAGACACTCTTAGTTCTTGAGTCCTTACTTTTAGCCAAACCTCATCTTAACATACATCATACAATACTTTTTTTTTGTAGGTTCATTATAAGTATTAGATATATCTATATCTGAGGTTGTTCTTCATGGAGGTACTAAGAGATACTCCAGTAGTGTTAATTACTGTAAGTCCTGCCTTGGACTACTGAGTCTGGGTCTCTGATAGACCAGCTTCTAGGACCTGGTCTGCTTTAGAGGTGATTTTGATTCCTCTATCATGAAAGGCTGTATATAGAAGCAGAAGGTTCAGAATCCCAAGTGTTCCATTATTCTCTGGCTTTATGGTTGTATAGGTAATTCTGGCTAAGTTGACCACCCAGATCAGCTTAGAAAAGAAAAACAGAGGAATAAGAAGTCATGGATGGAGATAAATGGGTTGGAAGGTTAAGATGGCATTTTTATGAGTTTAGTAGTCTGAAGCCTCAAGTTGGATCACTTTTTTCTTCACTCTCTTTAGTTAGTACACAGTCATACAATATCAGTAAGAAGATATGTAAATTAATTGTTCGAAGATCTCATGATTTGTCCTACTAATGTTAAATTTTGGGAGGCTACTGGAATGATGGAATGTGGAGTAAACATTTGTTGAAAGCCTATCACATGTCAGGCCCTTTATGGTATTCCCTTAATATAGTCCTCATAGCACCATTGTAAATGAAATGCTGTTATCCCCATATTAAACTTGGAAGAATGGAAGCCGGAGTGGTAAGTAATTCATCCAAGGTTACAGAGTTAAGTAATAGTAGAACTGGGATTCACACTAAGTTCTAATTTTAAATTCTGTGCTCTTTAAAAATAAAGTCTCTATAAAACCTTGGAAATGAGACCAGACGTCCAGAACCATCTTCTTTCCCCTTTGGGTATCAAGCTGCAATTTCTTCCCTAACTATGACTAAGATGGGAAAGAGTTGACATTCTGATCCTCTCCCATCCCTGAAGGCACTGTCTATACCCTTTCTTGTAGCTCCAACAATTTCTAGGTCCTTAGCAAAGCTACCCACCCTGAATTGGATGGTCTGATGGGCCTGTAACAAGGTTGGCATTCAGGAGCTGCATCCTGCCCATTATCCACTCCTAGCATTGGTAAGAGCATTCCAGCTGCTACACATAATGGTAATTTATATATTGTCACTTACCACCATCCTGCAATGGGCATGGGAAGGTACCATCAGATAGTGAAATATCTTACTGACAGCTTGTGAGTAAAGCCAGGTTAATTCTCCCAAGGACATATGATGCAAACTATCTGCTTAACAAGTTTTTCCAAAAGGAAAACCTTGTAGCTGATCATTTCTTAAAGGCTATTTCTGAGCCTATGCCTGAAGACAGAGTATATGAATTCTCATGATAAACTCATTGTAACATGTCCACTATAATTTATTTTGGGGCAGTGAGGTAGATTGTAAAAATCGGCATATTTTACACCCCTTTGGCATGTAATTTTACAACTCTTTCTATCAGGAGGTACACCCTTTCCTCCAGTCTTTGGATCTGGGCTGGCCTGGTGATGTGCTTTGGCCAATGAATGTGGCACAAGTTATGAAGAGACAGTTCCAAGCTTTTATTCACTCTCTTTTGGGACCTTGCCCAGCCCCTGTGTAAACAAGCTGAGGCTAGCCTGCCAGAGGATGAGAAACCATGTAGAGTGGAGACACATCATTGCAACTGAGGCCATCCTAGATCAGAAGAACTGCCAACCTGCAGGTAAAGTGTCAGAATCATAAGCCATACTTAACTGTTATTATTTTAAGCCTGGGCTTAAACATTGATAAAATATTTACAGTGAAAACTGAAAAACTCATAAAAACAGTAATAAAATCAATCACTGAGCTTTGGTGATTGATTAGAAAGCAACAGCTGATACACTCCAATGATAACAGTTTTTTTTTTAATAGATGGTGCTTGCTGAGCATGCTGAGCAATGCCATGCACCAGCATCTTGCCTATTTTCCCTCTTTTCATCTCTCCATCCACAAAACCTACCATTTTATTGAAAAGTTACTCAGCAGTGTTTTATATGTCATAAAATTTAATCTTTCTATCTGCCATATAAGATATATGTTGTTTCCATTTGATGGAGAAAGAAGCTGATTCTCAGAGGGATTGGGTGAATTGACTAAGCCTAAGGTACCATCTGAAAAATGGCAGATCTGAGATTTGATCTGCATCCTATACCTGCATTTTCCACCCCCATGGCTTGTATTTTTCTGGTCACTTTTCAAGAGAGGTAACTTCATGCCTTATTTTTGGAGAAGGACTTTCAAGGAAGTTAAATAACTTGTCCAATTAATAAGTGGAAGAGTAGGATTTGAACCTACAATTCACTGACTCTAAAACCTGCATTAACTGAGGTTCATTATTAAGAAATATGTCCTAACTGGAGAAGAACATGTTTACATCCATGCTAGGATCATGTTACTTCTTTGTTTTAGAAACTTGTTCTGCTCTGTTTGACTATGTTTTAAAAGTCATGTTTTGCAAACCCCAAATTGTAACAGAAAGCAGGTTGTAAAGGAACTGGTGAGAGTTATTGCCCAGAAAAACCAGCTGGGAAGCATTTCAGTGTCAATCTTATTATTGCTTTTAAATTAGCAGTGACTTCAAAAGCCTTTGAAGTAGCTGGCAGAGAATGCTTGGATTGGGGAAAACAATCACTAGAGGGTATTCTCAGCAGGCATGTACTTTATAAACGTTCCTCCTCTTTATGCCCTGGCACAGAGAAAGGTTGGAAAAGAGGTAGAGGGATCTTAGCAGGAAGCTTCTAGCTGACGTGAATTGCCAGGAAGACCCAATTAGCCTGTCCCTCTCAGTAGCAAAAGCCCAAGCAGAAGGAATAAATTATTTGTGGCAGTGGCCAAAGCTGCTGACAACTTCAGAGACCACCCGTGAGGTCTTTCCATGTCAAGCTGACTAGAAGGACCTGAGAGGCTCTAACCCCAGGGACTTGATGGATTCCAACCTGACAGCAGAGCTAAGTTAAATCGTGGCTCATAACACCTGGAAAAGAAGTATCACAATATACTTGTTTCCAACCCTGAATCTCTGTCTGAAGTCTTTCGCTGGTTGTCTCCCAGGATTGGTTTTAGAGTTTACTTCTTTGGAAACTCTGACATGTCCTGGGACTTCTCTCTATCTATATACAACCCCCTTATTTCTCCATCCATCCATCCATCCATCCATCCATCCATCCATCCATCCATCCCTCTATCCAGCTAGAGTTTGATGACTTCCTACTTTGTGCCTGATGTTACCAGACCTTGAGGATACTGCTGATTTTAAAGTAGATAACAAGGTCCCTTCCTCCTCATGATGCTTACTTAACTCTTGGAAAGAGCATAAAGACTACTCGGTGAGAAGACCACGTATGTACCTGGGCACCAATAAAGAAGTAGCAAGAAATTACTAGGAAATAATTTGATATTTTTACACATACAAAACTATTTTATCAACATGGGGGTGTATCCCAACTGGCTTGAACTTCCCTACATGTATTTATGGCATAGGAATGTTTTTATGTTGAGTTAGATATCAGAAGAAGTGAAACCATGATCTTTTCCAGGCTTGGAGTCTTAAAAGGTCATTTGTTATCATAAAGAGGAAAAAATGAATAGTTATGGTAAGTGCTCTAATATGGAATGCTTGTGATCTGTGAAAGAAACCAGGAAAAGTGTTTAATCAGCCTTGAAGCACGCGTGCATGTGTGTGCATGTGCGTGTGTGTGTGTGTGTGTGTGTGTGAGATGGAGGGTGGTCAGGGAAGTCCAATGGAGAAGTTATTGTTCCCTCCTGTCTGCTCTCATAGTCCCTGGGTCATACCTCTATTCCAATTCCTGCTTTAATCAATTATCTACATGTCCATTTGTAGCATATGCTATAGTGTCCCACTATATTGTGTTAGCACCCGCTATTCTGGTGTATGCCCATAGTATAGTACTATGGGCACCTGCAACTTTCTGCCTGAGTGGCTTTTCTGCATCCACAGGCAGGGAAAAACAGAAGTGCAAGAGGTTTGAGATTTCTGGGAGTACCCTCGCCTTAACTGAATATAGATGGAAGTAAGGTGATAAGTACCCCAACTTTATCACTTTTGGGTAGGATCACTTGAAAGCAAATTCTGCAACATGCCCCCAAGTTCTCAGGCAGGCCTCAGCCCAGTATTTACCAGCATGATAATATAGCCTATATTACCTTCCTTCTCTGGCCAGTGTCATTCCTCAAATCCTCTACCAGTTGTCCTGGGATCACCTTCAAATAGACTTCTTATATCCCTATCCTGGTTTCAGAGTTGGGTTCTGGGGGAATCAAAGCTAGGACAATGACTCTCTTCTCCTCCCAGACCAGGGCTGTGGCCAGTACAAAGCCTGGCATGTAAAGTTGGACTTATAAATCTTGAACAAATGAACTAATGAATGAGTAAATGAATAATGAAGTATGAATGGTGATGGCACACTTCTACCCTGTTCTGTTTTATAAAACTCAAATGAATCTCATTATAATGACATTTGGGAGGAGGAAAAAATAATGTTTGGGAGCTAACCAACAGATGATTTGGCTTCTGAGAAATGGGAGACAGCAGGTTGGGCCTGAAGGAAAAAGATGAAGCTATGTTGATGTCTTCCTCTCTCTTTCCTACCCTGGATTACCCTCCCCTACTGTACCTACAGACATACCAGCAACAGCCTGCCTTTCCTTATTTTGATAAGATTCAGATTCAAAGATTTCTTGGAAAATGCATTCTTTTTTTTTTTTTAATTTTTTTTTTTAATTTTTATTTATTTATGATAGTCACAGAGAGAGAAAGAGAGAGAGGCAGAGACATAGGCAGAGGGAGAAGCAGGCTCTATGCACCAGGAGCCCGACGTGGGATTCGATCCCTGGTCTCCAGGATCGCGCCCTGGGCCAAAGGCAGGCGCCAAACCGCTGCGCCACCCAGGGATCCCGGAAAATGCATTCTTAAGATAAAGACCAAGGAGACCTAACAAATCCAACATAGTTCTCACAAAACTGTTGGTATCTATTATTCATGTACTCAGTTCATTCATCTGTAAATTTATCCATTCAGTATTTTACTTATTCATTAATTTGGTCATTTGTTAGTTGATTCATTTCCTCTCTCCTTGCTGACTTGAAAACTTTGGTTCAGAGGAACTGATAATGAAGCACATCGTCCCTAGAGACTGAATGCCTTGATTTGCATCCTGGCTGTGTGAATTTGGGCAAGCTACTTACCTTACCTGTGTTTTAATTATTTCATTTGTAAAATGGGATAAATGGTACCCCTGGTAGAGAAGGTTAAGTGATTAGTGGTGTGTGTGAAGCGCTTAGAACAATCCCACACATAATCAATCATAGCAATAATCACCATTATCCTGTTTTTTTTGAATTGTCAGGCTGTGCTGGGTATTGCTCACTCCTTCTACACTTTCACTTTCTTGTTCCTATTTCTGGCTTTGCTCGCCACAACAGACTGACCATATTCCCCTAGGGGAACAGAGTTTCCCAACTTCCAAATCAGTCCTGAAAGCTTAACCGGACACATCACTCTCCTGACTGTTATGAAGAATCAAAAACACCACAAAGTGTGCAAAGCATGTCCATTTAACCTTTTTAAATCCTTTTTAGCTCTCCCAAGCCTCCCTCTCTTCTGATGATCTCCAATAGCTCCTGCTTCCCTTCTGTTGCTTCCATAACAAAACCCCTTTCAGCTGGGTTTGAAAGGATTCACCAAACTGTTGACACAAAGGTGTAAAGAAGGGGGTAGCTTCCAAGAAGGAGTTCATCTTGGAAGCTCTACTGTTTGCACTGTGCTTTCCCCCTTCTTCTCTTACAACAACCCTAACATGGCCTCCACCCTGACTACCTAATTTGTAACACTGAAACAACCACGCCTTGTCCTTTCCTGCCTCTGGTTTGCTAATAGCTAAAGGTCAGGGTCAGGGTGGGGAGAGGAGAGGTCAGCTCACTGCAGCCAGCTCTGGATTGGTCAAAAGGAAAGATGAGTGTCTGTTTTACCAAGAATGGAAAACAATGTGTGCAGAAAGGTGTTGTCCATCATAGTGGGGTCCACATTCCTACAATTCATATTTTGTTAGCACTTTACAGACCAATCAGCAAGTTGAAAGCACCCTGGACTACAAATGAACATCACTATGGTTCATATGAAAGTGTACAATGATCTATGGGCATGTACATTGTGAAAACAGTGACAGCTCAACTTGATTAGAAGGCATTGGAAGGCAATGCTTGAGAGCATGGATTCTGCTGCCTAAATGCCTGGGTCGAATCTCTACTCTGTTACTTTTAGTTGACTGAGGTTAATGTGCCTCAGAATTCATATGTCTAAGTGAAGATGGTACAAAGTCCATGTGCCCTAGAGTTGTTAAGATGGCCAAATGGGTCCATCAATGGGTGGAATTAGAGTAGTAAGGACTCCTCATAGCTATTAAGCACATGCTGTGTGCCAGGTACTGTCCTAAGAGTTCTCTGTTCAAAGGAGTGGATGTGAACTGGATGCTCGCATCGGTTTGGCAGCATGTAACAGTAAACACCTAAAATACCAGCAGCTTAGATAAGGTAGAAGCTTCTTTCTGTGGTCATCAGAGACCTAATCTCCTTTATTTTCAAATACTTCATTACTCAAGTATTAGTTTCTGTTCTCCAGGTCACCTCATGTTGCATGCAGCTCTAGCCCCAAGACCCCTATCTCAGGCATCAGGAGGAAGATAAGGTGTTGGGGAAAAGGGATGTACCTTTAAGGTGAGTCAGCTCTTCTTAAGGAATTTTCCAAGAGGCTCTCCACACCTTTTAAGCTTACATCTCTTTGAAAAGAACTTAGTCGCCTTGTTTTATCTAGCTCCAAGGAAAGCTGGGAAATGTAGTGGATCTCAACTGGGCCTTCCAATGAGACTGAAGCCCCAGATGATACCTTGACTGCAACCCTGAAAGAATCTTTGATCCAAAGAGACCCAGTTCAGCTGTGCTCAGGTTCATAACCCACAAAACTGAGATAATAAATGGTTGCTGTTTTAAGCTGCTAAGTTTGGGGGGTAATTGTTATGTAGTGATAGAGAATTAGTACACTAACATTCTGGAAATTTCCCTTTTCCTCTATTTTATTATTTTTTTAAGATTTTACTTATTTATTCATGAGAGACACAGAGACATAGACAGAGGGAGAAGCAGGCTTGATGTGGGGAGCCTGATGTGGGACTCAATCCCAGGACCCTGGGATCGTGATCTGAGCCAAAAGCAGACACTCAACCACTGAGCCACACAGGTGCCCTCCCTTTTTAAAATTTTAAATGTTACTGCCTCAGTGAGCATGTCATCTGTATTCCAACTACCAGTAGGCAATAAATTGGCCAAATGCTTTGCCACTGCATAGCATGGGGCATCATATTTCTTACTTACAACATCCTTTGCTAAATGAATTCATTAAAGTTGCAGGATACAAAATAAATGTACAGAAATCTGTCGCATTTCTGTACACCAATAATGAAGCAGCAGGAAGAGAAATGAAATATCCTTAACGTTTGCCTCTAGTGCCTTATCCAATGCCATATATTAGATTCTATTTCTCATAGTACCTCTCTTGCAAGAACTAAATTCTTAAGAATTTAGAATTTAAATGATCACTTATCACTTAAGGTCCAGCTACATCCAACAGAAATTTCAAAATCACCGTCAGATACACAAGAAAGGGGTTTATTGTAGTTTCACATAAAAGAAGTCTAGCAGTAGCTAGCCTAGGACTACTTTAGAGGTTCTGTATTCACCTCGTCCCATACTCCTTCTTGCTCCAAGACTTTGCCATTCGTCATTAAGACCACTACATGGTCCAAAATGGCTGCTTCAGCTCTATGCATCATATTCTTTTTTGTTTTTTTTTTTAATTTATTCATGATAGACATAGAGAGAGAGCGAGGCAGAGACAGAAGCAGGCTCCATGCCGGGAGCCCGTCACGGGACTCGATCCAGGGACTCCAGTATCGCGCCCTGGGCCAAAGGCAGGCGCTAAACTGCTGAGCCACCCAGGGATCCCTCTATGCATCATATTCTTATTCCAAGTCACAGAAGGATGAAACACGTAAGACATCTTAGCTGAATCAGCTACCCTTAAGAATTCTTCCAAACTTAAGATGTGGTTTGTGTATACAATGGAATATTACTCAGCCATTAGAAACGACAAATACCCACCATTTGCTTCAACGTGGATGGACCTGGAGGGTATTATGCTGAGTGAAATAAGTCAATCGGAGAAGGACAATCATTATATGGTCTCATTCATTTGGGGAATAAAAAAATAGTGAAAGGGAATAAAGGGGAAAGGAGGAAAAATGAGTGGGAAATATCAGAAAGGGAGACAGAACATGAGAGACTCCTAACTCTGGGAAACGAACTAGGGGTGGTGGAAGGGGAGGGGGTGGGGGGTGGGGGTGACTGGGTGACGGACACTGAGGGGGGGACTTGATGGGATGAGCACTGGGTGTTATTCTATATGTTGGCAAATTGAACACCAATAAAAAATAAATTTATAAAAATAAAAAATAAAAAATAACAAAAAAAAATCACTTAAGACATTGGGAAATCATGGCATGGGATGCAGGATATGAAAAATAGAAGCCTAGCTACATTACAAATATATGAAACAATGCCACCAAAGGGGTTGAAATGACAACGAGCTAAGGTAGGTCATTTTGGAAATAAATAGTAAGACTGAATGTTGAGTGAAGTCAGTCCATCGGAGGACAATCATCATATGGTTTCACTAATAGGTGGAATATAAGAAATAGTGAAAGGGACTATAAGGGAAGGGAGGGAAACTGAGTGGGGAAAAATTAGAGAGTAAGACAAACCATGAGAGACTCCTGATTCTGGGAAGCAAACAAAGGGTTGGGGAAGTGGGGTAACTGGGTGACAGGCACTGAGGAGGGCACTTGATGGGATGAGCACTGGGTGTTATACTATATGTTGGCAAGTTGAATTTAAATAAAATACTAAAATAAAATAAAATAAAATAATTCAATGATAAAAAAATGACTGAAAAAATTCTTCCAAACAATGCTTTCCATAAGATATTTGTGTAGTAGACAATAGGGTATTTAAAAAGTAGAAGATCTTGTTGGTCATTTACTCAGAGAGAGAGAGAGAGAGAGAGGCAGAGACAGAAGCAGGCTCCATGCAGGCAGCCCGTTGTGGGACTTGATCCCAGGACTCCAGGATCATGCTCTGGGCTGAAGGCAGATGCTAAACCAGGATCACACCCTGGGCTGAAGGCGGCGCTAAACCACTGAGCCACTGGGGCTGCCCAGGTTTATACATTTTGATTCCTCTTTATTTTTTTTCTCTTTCATTATTTTTGCTATACTTGTATGACATCCATCCAAGTGATTGCTTCATATTGAATTATGGAGTGAAAAAGTTATTTCCCTACATTTACATACCATCTATACAATTTTTCCATAATGTGTTTTTAAATCAATTCACTTTTTTTTAAATCAGTTCACTTTTTAAAACATTATATATATATAATTATATATATATATTTACAAATAAAATTTTTAATTAGAAAATAGTGCTTCCATGAAAGTTGTAGAAAGTACATAAAATAAGATAAAATGAAATAGTTATACAATTACACATGGAAACCATGTCAACCCAAAAAAAAAAAAAAAATACCACACAAAACTCTGAGCCATTGACCAGTCCTCTTTATTAAAAAATGAAGATTGGCAAACTGCAGATTACGATCTCCCCTGAATGAAACAGAAAGATTGCAAAGAGAGTTACTTTCTCATTACACTATTCAGTATAATGTCCTGTGTACCACTTAACTCATCTGAACTTTACTAGAGGTCTGTGATCTACATTTCGGGACACACTGGTACATTCTTTTGACCAATGAGTAAACCAATTTCCCAGAGGTCTTGTGTGATTCTCTATTTGCTTCTGGGCATTCTATAATGCTTGCCAAGACTTTATTGACTGATACCACAGTCAGCTGGTTTAGAGTCTGTGTCTGCCTGCTAGACTCTGGGCTCTCAGAATGGTAAGCCAGGGTCTCTCTGTGATCCCTGGGATGAGGCCCAGGGCCTGCCCAGAATCAGTGCATTTAGTGTGCTGTAGCAAATTGAATTGTTCAAGGACACACAGCTTGTGAGCAAGGATGATACTGGGACCCATATCTTCTGGGCCTTATTCAAATGGTACTTTCCAGTTAGGTTTCTAGAGAGATCAATTCAATTTCAGGGACAGAGATCAAGAAGATTTAAAATAAAATGCTGCTTTTTATTCAAAACAATCAAGATTACTCTTGCTTTTTTTTCATGATAAATTACTGTGTATGTAATGCTAGGTTAAAAACCCATAGTGATTCAAAGTAGAAATCTCAGAGAAAGGTTGTTCAATAAAATGGTGGTGGTTGGTGGTGGTGACAGTAATAATTAATAAAAATAGCTGTCATTTACTGATCATTTTCTAGATGCCAGGTGCAATCCTAATGGGCTACATAATTACTGAATTTTCTCATGGGCTAGATAAATATTATTCCCATTTCATCAGAGAAAATGGAGGCATCGAGTAGTCTTTATATAGCACATAAGATACAACAGCCTGTAAGCGATGGACAAGCCTCCATTTGATGAGTCTACCTCTTCGGATCCTCTAGGCCTCTCCTGACTTTTGGTTCAGGGGCTCCGATAGCAAAAAGCTCAGCAGGATTTCCTCAAACTTTTGGCAGATGGGATCTCCAGTACCTCACCTGGGCACCAGGTGCGGTATGCCTGTTGTCTCCTGTCCTGGGACCTCTCTGTGGCCTTGAATCTATAGTATCCTGTCACCTGGGCATACATATCTCAGAAGAACTGGGGAATTAATGCCATGTGGTTAAACCTTTGATTTGGGGGGATCCCTGGGTGGCTTAGCAGTTTAGTGCCTGCCTTCGGCCCAGGGCATGATCCTGGAGTCCTGGGATCGAGTCCCACATCGGGCTATCTGCGTGGAGCCTACTTCTGTCTCTGCCTCTCTCTCTCTCTCTCTCTCTCTCTCTCTGTGTGTCTCTCATGAATAAGTAAATTAAAAAATCTTAAAAAAAAACCTTTGATTTGTGGGAGATGAAATCAATGGATTGATCTTCCCCTGGTCAGGCTGCACAGAGCTGCTCATTTTATATTTTTTCTTGGAGGACAGTTTTGCAGAGTCAGACAACCAGTTGCACCTAGTGGCAGCCAACTTGATAAAAAGTATTTTTATTGGCCTACCACCTGTTTCCTCCTTTTTCTTTCACTCCTACTCTCTTAGATCATAATGAAGAAATATCAGTAAGCCCTCACTTTTGGCTCATCTTGCTATGGAGTCTGCTTCAGACCAGATCTGTCTGACTCCCAAACCCATGCCAAGGACACTGAGTTATATCAGTCTATGTATGAATCTTCAGGGTAGGCTAAGTTCCTGGTGAGACACCCATGCCTTTGGCATCTTAATGATCTGATCCTTCTCCCTCCCTACTCTTTGCCTCAAATGCCGATCTTCTTTGAGTTCTGGTTGTTATGTTCCATTCTGCTTCCAGCCCTTTGCACTTGCTTTTTCTTTGGAGAATGCTCTCCTTCTTCCTTCTTCTCTATTACTTTCTGCTTCCTTTTCTGGTTAACAAAAACTCATCCTTAGAAGTCAGTCCGAATAGCATTTTCTGATCTCCCTGCTCCCCTCAGCCTCCCCTCAGTGTGGATTAAGCTGTCTGTTTCTCATACTTTACTTTTATTTTTTTATTTTTTTAAGATTTTATTTATTTATTCATGAGATACACAGAGAGAGGGAGAGAGAGGCAGAGACACAGGCGGAGGGAGAAGCAGGCTCCATGCAGGGAGCCAGATGTGGGACACCATCCTGGGACTCCAGGATCAGGCCCTGGGCTGAAGGCAGGCACCAAACCACTGAGCCACCCAGGGATCCCCACATACTCTACTTTTATATACCTATCTTCATGCCATTATCTACTCTTCTAGGAGTCCCAGGTCTTTGAAGATTAGGATGGTGTCCCATTGACATCTCTGATCCCTAATGTGATCATGGCACCTTCCACGGAATCTCAGCTAAGTGAAGTTGGTGGTGGAGTGGTCAAGAGCATAGGAGAGTTGTCAGATGGCCCTGAGGACTCTAGTCCTGCTCTAATACCTATAGCCATGGACTTCTGACTAACAGCTGTGACCTTCAGTTTCCTAATCTGTAAAAAGGGAAAAACCATAGTAGCTATGATGTAGTGTTCTTATAAGAACTAAATGACATAAAACATACTGAATTTAGTAAGATAAAAATAAAAGTAAGCTACTATTATCAACCTTGGGTAATTTATTATTCCTTTGAAAAAGGTGAAAAAGTAGTTGGAGAAAAAAAAAAATTAGACTACTTGTCACCTGGGCCCAAACACAGGTTTAATGAATGCCGTCAAGTTTTTTAGGCACCCCAGAGGTTTGGCTGAGGCCCCAAAGCTTACAGGCTAAGTCAGTCCTCACGGTTTTAGTAGACACC
Organism: Canis lupus dingo; assembly: GCF_003254725.2. Lineage (NCBI taxonomy): Eukaryota > Metazoa > Chordata > Mammalia > Carnivora > Canidae > Canis > Canis lupus. Next base: position 65,573,280 of record NC_064245.1, read on the forward strand.
CGCCATGTGCTAGGCACTACCTGCAGGGCTGAGGTATTAGAAATGGTAATATTCAGAGACTGTCCTCAATAAGTTCAGTCTAGCAAGGTTATGACATCAAAGTTTATGATCTTCTATCATGACCACATTCTCTCCTATCTTAAAGATAAATGCATTCATTTCTTCATCAAAGTATTTATTGTTCATATACCATGTTCCCAGCACTGGCTAGGTGGCAGGGACACAGCTCTGAATTTATACTTTGATTTTTTGAAGTTTACACTGGGAAAGACAGACAAAAAGTACACAAAGAAAAAAATTCATCGAGAGAAAAAAAGTGGATGTTCAAACATGGATAAGAGAATTCCAGGAAGAGACATCAGATTGTGCAAAGGGATGAAGGTGTGGAAAGCATGGCATGATCTGAGACCAGGAGTCCAGCGGTGATATGACAGCATAGATCACGGGGTAGGGAGATGGGTGAGGCTGGAGAGACAAGCTGAGAACAGAGCGCTCAGGGCTGTCTGGCTAGTCAGGATTCTTCTCCATCACAGAAACCTAACCAGAAAAGTGAAATGGTGGTGCGCTTGTGTGGCAAAGCTTGAGTACGGGCAGAACAGAGTTTGGCCCCAGAGAAACTGGACCCAAGGTTAAAGACATCTTATTGTCAAGATGGAATTTCCACATGTGATAAGGAATAGAGTCATAGATAAGTTTAGGTTTATTTCTTTCCAACCTAATGACTTTAAATAAAAGGAGCTCCTCTGTTGAAAAAGAATAAGTCCCAGACAATACTGATTGACTCTGCTTGAGTCATGTGATTTTCCTGGATCACCAAACACAGTGACCACGAGATGGGACATCTGATTGGCTCGAGTTGGGTGGCTTGCCTGTCCATGTCTGTGGTGGAGTCAGGGTTGTTTACAGAAGGAGATGAAAGATTCCTGCCCAGACCCAAACCAAATAATAGCTCTGGAGCCTTGAGTCCCACACCAGGGTGTTTGGGGTGCATCTAAGGGTGACAGAAATCATTTTCAGGTCTTAAGTAAGAAGATGAAATGGTCATATGTGTGTTGAGAAAAAGCACCTCAGGCACAGTGTAGAAAGGTGGCTGAATAAGTGGAGCAGATAGGAGACTGGAAAACCCATTGTTATACTAACGTCATAATGCCACAGTCCAAGTAAGGCCTTAGAACAGGGGCTGTGCACAAAGTTGCAGGAAGTATGGGTGGACGAAAGAGAGAACACAGGGGGTTGATACTCCATTCTAGTTCTGATTGGAGACAGATGGGAAAGCACTGGCCACTGCTGTATGTATTGTTGACAAGGTGAGTTGTTGATAAGGTCTTTCTAGAAGTCATTCTAGCTTAGCAGTTGGCCTGAATCCTAGACTTACTTATGATTTTACTGAAGCTAAATTGGGGCAAGGTGCAGAAAACCTGTTTTTTTCTGATTAGGATTTTAACGAATATTGGGTACCCACCATGTGCCATGCCGGAGGCTTTATATTTTTCAAGGTGAATAAAACAAGTCTCTGCCTGAAAAATGCAACATTGTAATCCCATGTTTGTAAAGAATACATGGTATTTCCACCCCTTATCTCCTTTAATCTTTACCACAGGCCTACGGGGTAGCACGGAAAACATTGTGACCTCTATTACACATCTCCTAGGACAAGTGAGCTGACCTTCTCATTCCCCAAAGGAGAGTCCTCTTCAGTTCTATCCACTGTAATCTGAAACCCATGGGTTCGGGCTCTTCTATACCAGAGGAACTGAGGGCCTCCCTCAGGCAAATGTGGGCTGGTAAATGTTGAGCAACAGGCTCTCTGAGCAGTGTTTGCTGATCATCACAGTGTGAATACTCCTACCGTGGCTTGTTTCAAACTATCAGTGTTGTTTGAATGCCACTTTGGAAAGAGATGCCTGCAAAAAATCTCTTGAATCTCAGGGTTTTATGGTCTCATCAGCCAGACTGTACTCTGGGTTCTGGAGGAGAGAGTAGAAAGCCATCTTCTAGGAGTTTGGTCTGCATGGTCTGTCATGGGCTGAATTGTGACCCCCCAAAAATATATGTTGAACTCCTAACCCTCAGGACCTCAGAATGTTATCTTACTTGGACATGGAATCATAGATATGATAAGATGAGATCGTATTGGAGTAGGGTAGGCCTCAAATCCAGTATGAATGGTGTCCTTATAAAGAAGGCAGCCATGTGAGGGCACAGGGACACAGGGAGAAGGTTACGTGAGAACGGAGGCAGATGTTGGAGTGATGCATTTACTGGCTGGGGAACTGCTCCTGAGGCTGCTAGGAACTGGAAGAAGCAAGGATGGATTGTCTCCTAGGGGCTTCAGAGGGAACCTGGCCCTGCCAATACCTTGATTTTAGGTTTCTAGCCTCCAGAACTATGAAACAGTACATTTCTGCTCTTTTAACTTTCCCAGTCTGTGGCAGTTTGTTATGGCTGCCCTCAGAAACTAATGACCCCTGTGTTTTCTTGTACCCTGCACCACCTGGTTTGAAGTATGACTGCCCTTGGGCAAAATCCCATTGTGTTTGTGTTTTATGGTTCCACTGCTCTTTCATTCCACTCCTCCATTTGGATCGGATTACAGGAGTCTAGTGCAATGAGCTAAAATATAGGAGAGCCCATTGGCTTATGCAGGTAAGAAAGTTATCATATCAGATATAATTAGTTGACTACACACTAGATATCAGGTGCTATATGAGGTGTTTTTCATGTAGTGCCATATTTAATCTTCCCCAAAACCTTATGACTAGGCATAATTATACTTATTTTACAAATGGGGAAATAGAAACTCAATGATATTAGGTCACTTGCCTAAGGTCATAGAGCTAGTTAAGGGCTGTGGGGTTGTAAACTCAGGTGTGGTGGATTCAGACTCTGCACAACATCTTAGTACTCCACCCTGTGGCCAGTTTATGAAAGTCTCAGTGGGCTATAGCTACACAAACACCTCACGGTTTGCCCCATCTGGACTCAGAGATAAGATGGGATCTGAGAATAAGAGGAGAAGATGGAGGATGTTTAGAGAAATCAGGTCAATTGAATGTGTTAAACTTGAATCCCTTTGGTGAACTTATCTATGTCTAGTGGCTGCCATTTCCATGTGGCAATAATAATGATAGGCCCACAATGATATAATAATCTTAATCCTTTATGTGTATACAACACTGAACACTGTGATGGATTTTACTTTTAGTGGCTCTCACCAGCCCTCTGGTTTTGGAGCCAGACAGAGCTGGGATCACATTCCAGACCTCAAATTTACCAGTGGTCTCATCTTGAGCAAGTTACTTGACTGTCAGTTTACTTTCCTTACTTAGAACCTCGTAGGGGTATTGGAAGGACTAAATGAGATGGAGTGGGAATAGTATATAGTAGACATTAAGGGAGCAAGTTTACTGCCTCTGTTCTTACGAGAAAGGGGTTTTCTCAATACTTATGGCCTCCCAATCCACTGTCACCTTCCCCACAGAGGATGTTGGTTGCTGATTCATGTTTCCTGATTGAGAGAAGTCAATCTACCACAAGTTCCAAGTATCTGCCTCATGTCTGTCTGTTTATCCTGGAACAATACAATGCTACTTCGTAACCGTCTTGTTCACAACCCATCCTTCTCATGGGTTGAATTGTGTCCTCCAAAAAAAATATGTTGAATTCTTGACCCCTAGCACTTATGAAAGTTACCATATTTGAAAATAGGGTCTTTGCATATGTAATCAAATTTAGATGAGGTCATTAGTATGGGCCTTAATTCAATATGACTGGTGTCATTTTTTTTTAAGATTTTATTTATTTGAGAGAAAGAGAGAATGCACATGTGAGTGGTGGGGAGAGGCAGAAGGAGAGGGGGAAGCAGATTCCCCACTAAGCAGGGAGCCAGATGCAACAAGGGGCTCATCCCAGGAATTTGGGATCATGACCTGAGCTGAAGGCAAATGCTTAACCGACTGAGCTACTCAGGTGCCCCATTATAAGAAAACAGAAGCCCTACATGAAGACAGAGTCACACAGGAGAGAATGTCATGTGACCATGGAGACAGAGACTAAAATGCTGCAAGTACAAGCCAAAGAATAGAATACCTGGTACTACTGAAAAATAAGGAGATCTTCTATTATCCTGTCTATTCAGAAGTGAATAAGAGAAGACAGGAGGCTTGGGGAGGTGCCTGGGTGGCTCAGTTGATTAAGCATCTGACTGTTGGTTTTGGCTCAGGTTATGACCTCAGGGTCCTGGGATCAAGCCCCACATCCCACGTTGGGATCCCTGCTCAGTGGGCAGTCGACTGGAGATTCTCGCTCTCCCTCTCCCTCTGCCTCTCCCTGGGCTCATTCTCTCTCTCTCTCTCATCAATCAACCAATCTCAAAAATAGAAAGAATAGACAAAGGATTAAGAAAAAGAAAGAACCAAGACAGAGGAGGGAACCAGTATGGATTGAGCACCATTACAAACATCTCATTTAATTCTGACACTCTGAATGGTAAGTGTTCTTGTTCTCACTTTCCAGATGAAGAAACTTCAGTTAAAGATAACAGATTTCCAGCTCCAGGTCCCACTGTGAGCAGGTGGCTGAGAAAATTCCAGAGTTATGAGTCTAACTGCCTGTGATCTTTCTACAAAGCAATTGAGACAATATGTAGAATCACAGTCAATGCTCACTGTACTTGCTTTGAAATGAGGAAGAGGGGGAACCTTGATGGAGCTGCCCAGTGAAATCATAGAAAGGTAATATAGCACAGTGGTCAGGGTGGTGGCTGTGAAGCCCCCCTGCCAGAGTTCCAGTGACACCTACCTTTACACATTGACCAGCTGTGTACCTTTGCCATGTAGTTCCATCCCTCTGGCTTGACATGTGGCAGTAACAGGGACAGAGATTATAGAGCTGTTGTCAGATTAAATGAACATCGCATTAAAGCACTTAGAACGGAGTCTGTCCCATGGGGAGCACGACATTAAGTGCTTGTTGCAGCTATTATTTTTTATTTTCCAATATGTGACCTGTGGCAGGATCCCCTTTCCACCAGAAAAGGCATAGTGAACCATCAGGTTGGCTGTCTCCTATGCATGGTTCCCAGGACGTGCTTCTGGTCGGCTTGCTGCCACTAGGATTTCCAAAATCTCAGCTGAGCTGGGATGTTATGTTTCTAATTAGATAACTGTCTGCTGTGTGGGCTAATAGTATCTTTCACAAGGCTTTTTGGTGATGCAGGGTGGCTACCGTAATGTTTCACAGCCATTCATAAGAGCACAATCTAGAAGGAAAGTGCTAACATGTAATTTGCAGGCTTGACTTCCAGCACTGATTCAGAAAATGTCTCTGTGGTCCTTGTGTTTGGGTCTGTGTCTGCTTGTTATCTGAAGGGTGTTGGACACCAGTGCCTTGCCCAGCTGCTTTGTCTTCCTATCAGGACTACCTGCCTCTGGGCAACTCCCTCATTCTGAAATTAGTGTTCTGAGGTATCCCATGTAAATGGTATCAACTGGGAAATTGTTATTTAAGCTTGGGAGGCATAAAAAAAGGAAGAACAAATTGAGTGTGATCTGCTTTTTTCAAGATGCTTAATTTGTTCTCAATTCTGGTGAGTATTTTTCTAGGACCACAATGACCTGCTCTCACCTGATGGCCAACTATATTTTCTTTGTCTCCTGAGATGTGCTTTTCAGAAAAATGAGCCAGATCCCATAGACAGAGTCAGTTTAACTTTGGGGTTTTTACTTCTGGAGCACTGTGCTTCAGGGTCAGACTAGAGTACATGGATTAGAGTTCTCTTTCTTAAAGGAAGCATTGGCCTTTCTGGCCCTGGGGAAAGATTCAAGCACATCTTTATGTTTCTCTCTGGCAGTGCATCCAATTCTTGGACTTAATAATTCTAAATACAGAGGTCTCTCATTTAAAGGGGCAACTGGGTGATGGGCATTAAGGAGGAGGGCACATGATGTAATGGGCACTGCGTGTTATAAGCAACTGATGAGCTATTGAACACTACATCTGAAACTGATGATGTACTATACATGTTGGCTAATTGAATTTAAATTAAAAAGAAACAAAACAGAATCACAAATTATATACAATTTTCTGGATTTAGAGGGAATAAAGGGGATCCCCATCAGATGTGTCGTATGTTGGAGAGCTGGATTAAAATGTGAGGATATAAAAAATATGGAATAAGAATTGACAAAAAAAAAAGGATGCTCTAGTGAAAGCAAAATAACCTACAAGTGTGTAATAATCTCCAAACAAATTAATTGAGTAAAATCTGTAGATTTCAAGACATGAATTTCACACAGTAGATAGGAAAGACAAAGTGAAATAGAAATTATTATACATGTATTCTATGCAAATAGATGAGAATGCAGACACTCACACTCACAGCCTTATCTTCCCATCTGACCCATTCACACAGATTAAAAGGCTCCATAAACACTGTTCTCTGCCTCCCATTATTTTATCTTAATAATATATATTGTGGAAATTTTCATTTTGGGAAATGCCATTCTTTTTTATCATTCTAGCACATTCTTTTTAATGGTTCAAGGTATTTCATTGTATAAATGTACCTTAATCACAATCACCTATTAATGAACATGTAGACTGTTTCCAGTTTGGAGCATTTTACTTTTTTATTTCTTTTCCAAACAATACTGCAATGATTATCCTTAGCCATAAATCATTGAGTGGATGTGCGGGTACGTCTGTAGAAAAAAATTCTTTGGAGTAGGAATTTCTGAGTTAACGGGTATTTTAATAGATATTGACCTTTTGATAAATTGACCTTCAAAGAGTCTATGCCAATATATACTCCCATTACCACCATATAAATATCTGTTTCTGCAAAATCTTGCCCACACCATGTTTTGTAATCTTTTTAATTGTTGCCAATCTGTTAGGTAAAAATAAACACAATACCCTGTTGTTTTAATTTGCATTTACTAAATCATTGTGTGAGGTTTAAGCTTCTGTTCATATCTTTCTAAGGGATTTGTTTTTCTTTTTCTGAACTGAGCACATAATAGGTGCATAATAAATATTTGTTGAACAATTAAATAACTGTTGTGCAATTGTTCCTTTTATTAGTAGTCTGAATGAACTCTTTGTGGGAGTAAAAACACTAACACCCTTTGAAATGGTTGCTACAAATAATTTATTTTCCTGTTTACTTGTTGTGTCTTAATTTTGTGGATTTCTTGGTGGGAGATACTTAGAAATTTGGCTTTTACTTTTTAATATACTCACATTTATTATCATTTTCAAAATAGTTTATGGTTTTTAAGTCTTGCTGAAAGTTTTTTCTTGTTCCTCTGAGTAAACACAATGCCCTTATTATGCCTCCTTTCTGCTGCTGACATTCCTTTATGCGATCTCCAAATTTTGCTGTGGTCCCCAGATTGTACTCTGATCCTCTTGGCTACTAAACTCCCTTCCCTTCTCTGCCCATATAATGGTCAGTACTCAGAGAAGCAGGGGATTTCAACTTGATCTAGGAAGCTTGCCTTTGATGAGTACTCCTAGGTATTGGCACCTGTCACTTTGATGTATTAAGGACACAGATGATCCCACATATAAGTATTATGGAAGCCCAGCATAAAGCCTGGGCACAGTCTGCTAAGTATCCTGGGTGTAGAAAGTTGCTGCTGGCGAGAGTCTTAGATGACAGATTAGGGAAGCTGATTTTTCTCCTGTAGGAGCTAGAGCAGGACTCACTGGGCTTCATGCTTTCTGTAGGTGATAGATTGAAATGGTGGAACAGGAAGAGTAAAGGGCCTTGCTTTTGTTCAGGAGGGACTCTTTCAGGAATTCCATTTAGATATCTTTCTCTTTGGGTTGCTCTCCATCTGGGGCTTATTGTCTATGTTTTGGGTGCATAAGACAGAACCTAGCACCTGTTGAGTTTACAGAGAAACCAGAGTGTGGCCCTAAGAAAGCAGACTGCAGTAGATTTGCCTTTGGATGGGATTGCCTCTGCCCATGCCTCAGTCTACCCGTGGGAGCTGCTGCCACTGCTTGCTCAATCCCTCCCTTCTTCTGATAACAGAACTCCATCATCCAAAGAGTGTTTTTCCCCACCTCCCACCCCCACTCTCATGTTATTCATTGCCCAATAGGACAGATGACTCCATCTAGGTTAGGAATTGAAATCTTGACCAGATGCCCACAGGCGCCTAGGACTCTTCGATCATCTACTATGAGGATGTTATCATCAGAGCTCTCCCATCACTTAGGACCCTAATATATTCCCTGTTACAGTCTTCCTGAGGCCTGAGATTATTCAGGCTTCTTATAGTATCAATCAGTAAGCACTTTTCTCCTTTAAATTAGTCAGATTCTGTTGCTTGCACTCTAAGAACCCTAGCAAAAAGAAGAGCTCACCAGCGTCAGTGAGTCACATGGAGGTGTAGGACCAAAGCCCTAGCTTTGCTCAGTGTGCAATCCTCTGGGGATCTCTTCCTTGGCAACCTGAATCCATGGCACCCTTTTATAGACTTTTAATCATAAAGTTGAGAAGACGGGATCTCCTTTCTATATAGGAAAATTGAGTCCCCTGGAGGGTTCAAGACTCAATAGAACCAAGGAATCCGGGAAAGTTTTTGATAATTTTTTAAGATCAACCATGGGGATTTTACCCAGTCTGATTGTGAGCTCGTGTTCAAGACCCTTGCTAGTTTCTTGGAGTCAGAGCCAGGAAGCTCTGTCATCTGTTTGTGATTACAAGGCGCAGCATGCCCCACCAAAGGCCCTCTGGCGCCTTTCCTCTTTGGAAACACATTCAGCACATTTTTAGAAACCGCACTGAGAAGCCCTTCCTGAGAAAGTGACTAAACAGTGCTTAATATTCTGAAAACATAAACAGCCGCTGAGAAGCCAGTCATAAGCTGTTTAGGGAAAGCTGACTTGGCTCTGGGGGGAAGCCAGCTGTTGCTGGCATTTGATTGGCGGAGGTTGTAAAAATTCCTTGCAATGTCACTATTGTCAATGAATACATATTAAGCTAATTCTCTGACTTACATGCTGAAGCGTTCTGATTGGATTTGTGTCCTTCTGGACATTTTGGAGAAATGAAGCATGCTGAGACGAATGCTCCTTTTCTGTGCTTCTCTCCCAGTACCTCCATTATGGGCTGATTTATGCCTCCTCAAAAGATGTTGAAATCCTAATTCCCAGCACCTCAGAATGTGCCCTATTTGGAAATAAGGTGTTTGTGGATGTAATTAGTTCAGTTAAGGCCATGCTAGAGTAGGATGAGACCTTAATCCAGTATGCTTAGTGTGTTTATATTGAAAGAGAAGTCCATGGAGAGAATGCTGTGCCATGTCATGACAAAAGCAAAGATTGGAGATATCCAGTGGAGGCCATGGATTGACAGCCACTACCAGAATCTGGGAAGAGGCAAGGGAAGATTCTCCCCCTCCAGGTTTCAGAGAAAGCATGGCCCTGCTGACATCATGATTTTGGACTTCTAGTTTCCAGAACAGGGAGATGGTTTCTGCTCTTTAAGCTGCCCAGTCTGTGATGCTTTGTTATAGCAGCCCTGAGAAGCTGATACGCTGTAGCTCTAACCATCTCCCTACCTTGTATAGACTGTTCCTCTCACCTCCCTCCTTTCATTCATTTGCTCATTAAGCATGCATTAAACACCAACCATGTTTTAGATCTCCTATTACATGTGGGGGATACAGTGGTCACAGGGGACAGTTCCTACCCTCTAGTGCTCAGAACCAGGTGTAGGGTAGGCACGGACCAGCCCAAAGATAAATCCTACTCTGCTTTAGGTTCTTGGCATTTACTTTCCTTTGCAGAACTATATTTTTCTCAACGATTTTATCATGAAAGTATTCAGTATTCATAAATGTTGAAAAAATAGTGCATTGGTCACCCATAAACCCACTGCCTAGATTCAGTTATTATTGACATTTTACCATATTTGGCTTTAAGTACTATATTTTTATTTTCCTAAATATAGAGGTTACATTTTGTGTTACATAAAAGTAGGAGCTGTGGAACTAACCCCCTTGAATTCAAATTGTGGCTTTACCACCTGGAGGTGACTGGGTGACGGGCACTGAGGTGGGCACTTGACAGGATGAGCGCTGGGTGTTATTCTATATGTTGGCAAATTGAACACCAATAAAAAATAAATTTATAAAAATAAAAAAAATCATCAGAGTTAATGCCCTTAGCACAATTTCTAATACATAATAAATGCTCCATAAATTAAAAAAAAAACAATGCCTTTCAGATGTAAACATTCAATTAGTATTAGTTCTTCTAATAATTATTCCCAAAATTCTTGGAAAATAGTGGACATCTTATTCTTACAAGTGAGGCTTGGTGGTTTTTATGCTTGTGAATTATGGGGGATTTTGCCCTCTTTTGATGCATTGTCCAGTTTATTATTTGTTAGGACACATGCACTTGCCTCTATTAAGAATGTGCTTCTCTTCCTTGAATTTAGGCAACTTTGGCAGGGATCTTGTTTGCTCTGTTTATTGCTATAACTGCCAGAGCTCTAAGCAGTACTTGCCACATAAGTTGGTACAAAGTAAGCATTCAAAAATATCTTGCTGAATGAGCAGTACCTAACATGCTGCTATTTATTCATGCATTCATTTTCTTACTCATTTGGCAGATGTATGCTAAGCATACTCTTGGTGTTAGGCACTTGACCATGTGTGGAAGCCCTATTGGTGAATGAGACAAAGTCTCTTCCATCAAGAAACTTTAGACTTGGTCTTGTTGATATTTGATTTTGAATTCATCTGTGGTTTTATATATGCCTTTTCTTACCAGCTAAACTGTAAAAACCTAGAGACCATAAACTATGGTTTCTACTTTTCTTATGTAGAACATGGGATTCATGATAAAGTCCATATACATTAGGTATCTTTTAGAGTCATACAAACATAGAAAGAAATTAAGAGTCTTTCATTATGCTGACAATGAATCTATTATGTCACTTTATCTCAATATTCTTGTTTGTCAAGTAAGAAAACTATCCATCTGCCTGCTGCAAGAATTGAATGGAATACTTCATAGCACATAGTATGTTATCTCCATTATCTGCAGTATGAGAATTATAAGGAAGAATGGTTCTTTGTTTCTCCTCAACTTCTGAATATTAGCACTTATACTCCTTTATTGAAGTGTAAGTTAGCATTACCTATATTACACTTTTCCTTTCTTTCCAGGTAGTTTCAGGATAGATGTGCAAGAGGCCAAGTTGTTCCTTTGGTAGTTTTTTGTCACTCAGTGTCTGATCTACCAGAGTACTTATAGAAGGATTGATATGGATTTGTGCCCCCCCCCCCAAATTTGTATGTTGAAATCCTAACTCCTAGTACCTCAGATTATGACCTTATATGCAGATAGGGTGTTTGTAGAGGTATTCAAGTTGAAATGAGCTCATTAGGATGTGCCCTTATCTAATATGACTACAAGCCTTATAAAAAGGGGGATTCAGAGACAGACAAGTACACAGGGAGAGTGCCATGTGAAGCTGGATGCTGTCACAAGCCAAGGTATTCTGAAGACTTTCAAACCACCGGAAGTTGGGGAAGAGGTAAGGAATAGAATCTCCCTCATAGTCTTCTAAAGGAACCAACCCTGATGAAACTTTGATGTTAGACTTCTAGTTCCAGAATTGTGAAGCACTAAGTTTCTCCTGTTTATGTCACTTGCAGAAATGGAAAAACCAAAATAACAACAAAAACAAAACCTTGAGAAATCTTATGAACTTATATATTTTTTAAAAATGTTGAAAACAAAATCAGGTGTCAATCCAGGACATTTTTTCCTGATTCCTCCTTGCTTGGATAGGACACCAGGAAGAAGAGACTAGGTGTGTTAAAAGACCACCAAGAAATTCAATATGGGTAGAACATCATAATCAACGGAGAACATGGAGGGGTGCTAAGAGAGAAAAGAGAGACAGAGGCTAGATCCCATAGGCCATGGTAAAATATTTGGATTTTATTCTGAGTGCATCAGGAAACCATGGAAGGATTTTATTCATTCATTCATTCATTCATTCATTCATTCATTCATTCATTCATGATCAATCTGGCTCCTGTCTGGGCAAGCATGAAAGCATGACTACCAGTTAGAAGGCAACTCCGATATCTAGTATCCAGTACCAGCTGAATAACGGGCAAAACTTATACTTATGTTCGAGAAGTAGAGATTGTGTGTGTCTATATTTGAGATATGTTTGAAGATCAAGAAGATTAATTGGTAGACTGAGTAGGAAAACAGAAGAATAGGGATAACAACTGAGGTTTTGGACTCAGCAACTCTTATGGGCTGCGTTGTGTCTCCACAAAATATTGAAGTCCTAACCCCAGTACCTCAGAAAGTAGCCATATTTGGAGATAAGATCTTCAAATATGTGATTAAGTAAAAATGAGGTCTTGAGTGTGGACCCTAATCCAACATCACTGGTATCCTTAAAAAGAAGAGAAAATTTGAACACACACAAAAGTATCAAACGTGTATATGCCCAGAGAGACAAACATGTAAAGATACAGTGAGAATGTGGTTATCTGTGAGGCAAGAAGAGAAACCTCACAAGGAACCAAATCTGCTGACACCTTGATCTCAAATGTTTTGCCTCCAGAACTGTGAGAAATAAACTTCTGTTATTTAGGCCACCCCATCTGTGATATTTTGTTGTGGCAGACCTAGCGATCTAGTAAAGCAACTGAGTGGGTAATGGTGTAATTTATTAAAGGATGACTGGGGACAAAGGCAGATCTGTGTGTTGGGTGGTAGGGATGGTGGTAGTCGATAGAAATCAAGAGTTCTGTCATGATGTCATTCAGACTGAAATGCCTGTTGGAGACCCCTACTAGGCAACTAAACCACTGAATTATTGTGATCTTTGGGAACACTCAGCATATAGATGGTATCTGCAGTCATGGGGCAGGATAAAATCACCAAGGAGGCAGGTGGAGAGAGAGGGGGCCTGAGGTACTTTAAGGTACATCCTGAGAAACAGCTGAGAAGGTGTCATCCTCAAGGTAGGAGGGAAAACAAGGAAAGCATGGTGCTCTGAAGACCAAGGGAAGGAAGTGTTTAAAGAGGGAGAGGAAACCAACTGTGTCAAGTGCTGTGGATTGAGTAAAGTGAGGCAGAAAATTGACCACTGAATTTGGCAAGATGGAGTTTGTTAATGATTTTGAAAAGAATGGTTTCAGTGGTTTGGTGGGGAAGTTTCTTTTTTCTTTCTATTTTTGTTTTTCTTTTCTTTTCTTTTCTTTTTTTTTTTTTTTTTTGAGAGAGAGAGAGAGAGAGGGAGGGAGCAAGAGAGAGCATTTGTAGGAGGGGGAGAGGAAGAGAGAAACCCAAGCAGATTCTATGCTTAGTGTGGAGTGCAGCATAGAGCTTGATCTCATGACCCTGAGATCATGATCTGAGCCAAACCAAGAATTGGGCACCCAGGTGCCCCTGAGAAGTTTTATTTTATTTTATTTTATTTTATTTTATTTTATTTTATTTTATTTTATTTATTTATTTTATTTTATTTTATTTTATTTTATTTTATTATTTATTTTTAAGATTTTACTTATTTATTTATTTGAGAGAGAGAGAGCATGCATACATGAGCAGGGGAAGGGGCAGAGGGAGAGGGAAGGGGAGAAGCAGACTCCTCACTGAGTGCAGAGCCTGAGGATCTGGGCTCAATCCTAGAGTGCTGAGATCATGACCTGAGTTGAAGTCAGAGGTTTAACTGACTGAGCCACCCAGAGGCCAGAGAAGTTTTTATTTTATTTTATTATTTTATTTTATTTTATTTTATTTTATTTTATTTTATTTTATTATTTTATTTTATTATTTTATTTTATTTATTTTTTTTAAAGATTTTATTTATTTGTTCATGAGAGAACACAGAGAGAGAGGCAGAGACACAGGCAGAGGAAGAAACAGGCTCCATGCAGGGAGCCTGATGTGGGAGGACTCCAGGACTCCAGGACTCCAGGATCACGCTGAAAGCAGATGCTTCACCACTGAGCCACCTAGGTGTCCTGAGAAGTTGTATTTTAAAGAGAAGCAAAGAAATAGGGAAATGGGTAGATGGAAATATGAGTGAGTGGGAATGCTTTTTTTAGGATGAATTTTATTATGGCATACTCAGATGTCATTGAGAATAGTCTAGTAGATGAGGGAATAAATGATTCGGGTGGAAGAAAACTCAATCTTGAGAACAAAATTCTTTAACAAGTGAGAAGAGAAAGAATTAAGCTCAGAGAATTAGCTTCAGGTAGGAACAGGGATGTGTATCTTCATTAATTGAAGGCAAGTCAAAATACACTTGTGCAGATATAAACAGGGTGATGGGATTTGAGGTTACAGGGATGAGGAAGTTTACAGCTGCTTCAGGTTTCTCAGTTTTATAAGAAACATAACCATCAGCTGGGAATGGGGGAAAGGAATAATTAACATTTGAAAACATCCTAGAAGATCTAAAATGGTCATCCCACAGAATGAGCAAGCAAATTCATTAAGGACATAAATTAGAGTTGTTAAGGAGGGCCGAGTGAGTATCAGATATTTGTGATAATAAGTTTAAAATGAGACTATTCAGTGAACTTGTGAGTTTTTTTTTTATCAGTGATATTTAAGAGTAATAACAGAGTAGTGGGGAATTGGTATTTAATAGGACCAGGGCTTTGAGATGTGGAGTGTGGTGGGAGGAAGAAGAAGAAGAGAAAGTGAGCTGAATGAGCAGGCAATGGATGGTGCAAATAACATTAGGTATAGAAAAGGACCATGGCATTTAAGGTGTTTCATATATATTTATATGAAAAGAAGTATATATATTAGAATATAGAACATGGAATATATATATTAGCAGTATGAAGAGATGTGTAATGTGTGTACACATGTGTATGTATGTATATACATTCTCAGTAGAATGCATACTCAATGTGGGCTGGGATTTTTATCTTTTTTTGTCCACTGTCCCAGTAGCTAAAACTGTGTGACACAAAATAGGCTCTCTATAAATATTTGTTGGTTAGAATATGTATGGTTAAAGGAATAATGGTAGAGAAGACAGGAATGCAGATGCTAACACCGTCAATGAAATAAAAGCAGTGATGGGGAGAGCATTAGCGAGAGCAATGTGGGTGTGTTGCAGAAAGTGGGGTTGTTTGGCAGAGTGAACTTCAGGAAGAGCTGAAGCTTTTGAAGGCCAAGTGAGGAGAAAGGGTGTGGAAAAGGGAATGGGAGGAAACAGAGTTTTCTACCTCCTCTTTTGGTCCTATTGTATATGCTAATGGAACAAGGTGACTAGCACATTAGAAGAGCTTGAGGATGGGGAGAAGGATTTGATGATGGATGACTGATCCAGAAGGAGAGCACTAGTGAGAAAGTGAAATTGAATAACCACTTTAGAAAACACCTTGGCAATTTCTTGGGTAGTAAAATATACTTTAATTATGCAACCAACAGTCTCACTCTTAGGTGTCTACCCAATAAATGAAAACCTGTGTCCATACAAATATTTGTCTGTTCGTTGTAGCTTTACTCATAACTTAAAAAAATGGACACAACACAGTAACTAGGCAGTTGAGAAACAAATTGTGGTATATTTATTCAATGGGATAATGTTCAGCAATGAAAAGGAAGATATTAGTGATACATCCAACAACATGATAAGTCTCAGTGCGTTATGCTAAACAAAAGAAGCTAGACACAAAAGACTACACATTGTATCATTCTGTTTATATCAAATTACTAAAAAAGCAAAACTATAGTGATGGAAATTAGGTCAATCGTTGCTAGGAGCTGTGGGTAGAGTAGGGAATTGACTCAAAAGAGACATGAGCTTGCTTTCTGGAGCAATGGAAATGTTCTAAACCATGAATGTCATGGTAATTAAATGACTATATTTGTTTTCCCAAACTCATTTAATTTTAAAAGTAATATTGGTATATTTTATTGTATTCACATTATACCTAAAGCTGATGAAAATAATTAAGAAATGCATATCTTGGCTTATTGTGTGTTTCTTCCACTACAGTTTAGAAGATGAGCTTCTTGAGAGCTATGTTTAGAACCAGTATGCTTGGCACAGAATATATTATTAATATTTATTGGAAGAATGTATGTTCCACGCTTTTGACAATAGTTTTGAACTCATATATTTCTCTGATTGAATCTGTCATTCACCATTTACTACCTGTACCAACATGGACAGTATCTTTAATGTTGGGATTAAAAATTGAATTTCTTTTATAGAATTATTATGAAAATGAAATAATGCACAAGAGTAACATGCTTATAGCACTATCTGGCATGTGGTAGGTATACATTAAGTCAAATTAATTTGCTATTATTTTCTATAACCATTTCACCCGAATTGCCTATGACTGTTAAATTATTATTATTTGGTTCATTTCTTAAGATCAGAGAGTTTACATTTATTTATTTATTCTTCCTATTGCCTGAAAGTCCTAGAACAAGTAAGCGCTCAATAAATGTTTGTTGAATATTGCCTGATTCTTCAAGTGTACAAGAACCATCCTTTCTCATGCCTGGGGATATGGATACATACTATTATCCTTTCCTAGGAATGTTACCTATCTCTGTCATATTTATGCACACCCATGTGCACACATTCAAATGCCATTTATACTTACTGTTGAAGTTTAAGCAACACTTTCACGGAAACAAATGTCCCTGACTTCTGAGAAGAGACTAGATTACCTTGTTTTGTGCTTTCATAGTATTCAATACTTTTCCTTTGCAGCACTTGTCAAAATGTGCAATGATACATTTGTATGATTATTTGGGTAGTGTAAGCTCTAGGCAGGCTGGACCCATAGCTGGGTCCATTTTATCTCTAGACTACTAGTCTATTAACATTTCTTGACAGAAAGAAGGAAGTGGGGAGAAAGGACCACAGTAGTTTGGGGTTGTCATGTAGAGACACTCTTTTTTTTTTTAAGATTTTAGTTATTCATGAGAGACACTCAGAGAGAGAGGCAGAGACACAGGCAGAGGGAGAAGCAGGCTCTATGCAGGGAGCTCAATGTGGGACTCGATCCCAGGACTCCAGGATCATGCCCTGGGCTGAAAGCAGGTGCTAAACGACGAGCCACCCAGGCTTCCCATTTTTTTCTTTTTTTGGAGTGAATAACTTATTTTTTTTCCCCAAAGATTTTCATTTACTTATTTGAGAGAGAAAGAGAGAGCAAGCAAGCAGGGGGAGGAGCAGAAGGAGAGGAATAAGTAGACTCCATGCTGAGCACAGAGCCTGACATGGGGCTCAATCTCAGGACCCTGAGATCATGACCTGAGCTAAAATCAAGGGTCTGATGGCTCCACCAACTGAACTACCCAGGCACCCTTGGATAGTTTATTCAAATTTGTTTATTTAGTTCTTACTTGTTTTTTTTGGTTAAGCATTAGGCCTGGGCTGAATTTCAGGTGATTCAACAGTAACCATCAAGTGGGGTGAAAATATAGGTCAGCTTATCTGCTAAAAGAAAGAGAAATCAGGGAGACATTCCCACAAAATCGTCAGTTTCTAGGTCATGTAAGTGAGCTATCTTAAGCAATGGTTGTGCTTGGGAGGGGTTGCCTGGTGAGGGCCTGGGAAGTATGTTTTCCCAATCTATGGACTCTCTTGCTCAGCAGTTTGCAGTTGGTCCTCTTTATGCATACATATAGCTCCAATTCCTTATAAAGGATTGCTGTATAAAGCCTCTTCTGATGTAGCCCAAATGCATTTTACTTCTTCCATGCACAGTATCCTCTTTCCCTCTTTCCAAAGAGGACTTTGTTCTATCCCTTTACTATACAGACTCAAGGCTGGATCTCTCTTTCATATACCTGATTCATGAGCTTCAACAACTCCTTTTAAAACATATATTCTAATTTTCACATCGTAACTATAACATTCCTTTTCATTGTTTATGGAGCTCACCTCAAAATGTAGTTTGGAATTTACTAAGATGCCTGATACATAGTAGGAACTGAGAAAAGTTGGTTGAAATAAATGTACATTCAAAAGTTGGTCAATTATCTCTTATGGCCCATGTGAAGTCATAGGAATTTTAGTGCTTTTCTTTCATTTTCTCTTTAGTCAACAATATTATAAACACGTTAGACAATGTGTATGGTCCTGAAGGGACAATGGTGAGGAAAATAAAGAAGTTCTTTAAAGAACTTTGAGTCCAGTTAAAATGACCCAATGAACAGTAGATTACAACATGGCATGACTAGTCCTATTCTAAGGGACACTTAGTGACCTGAGGCAATGCTTCAGAGGACAGATGGAGGGTGAGGGAAGACTTCCCAGAGGCATGAGAGTACGGCTCATCTTTCTTGATCCTGTTCCCTTTCTTGAAGGCAATTCCTTTATTCCAGTGGTAAATTCCAGCAAAGCTTTTCTATAGGGTACAGAGACTAAGAATTAGCACAAGCTAAGCCCTGTGCAGAGGCTTCCTCCATCACCATAACAGCTCTTTGAGGTAGAGGATATCATGCTCATGAGAAAATAGAGACTAGGAAAGAGTAACTTTGCTGAGGACACACAACTGGTGAGTATGTGCCTCATTCTGTCTGGTTCCCAATCCAGTGCTCTCTTCTATCAAAGGCAAAATGAAAAAAAACCAAGCTTCCTGCTTATGACAAATAAAAAACACTATAAAAATTGGCCTACAATAATCATCTTAAAAAGTCCAATAGTATAATGATGGTGATGACAAGAGTAATAGCACTACCTCTAATCGGGACATCTGCTTTCAACCTTGATGGGAAGTCTCCATCAATGACTCCATTCATGCCACTCGTTTTGCTAAGGAGTTTATCCCAGGTAACAAAATCATCCAGAAGGAAAGCTAGGAGCAAATTGAGGCCTTTGATCCCTTGATGCTTATTCCTCTACCAGGGCCTCTAAAATTCGGCAACCAATATTCTAATCACCCTGTATCACTATTTTTCCCATTTGTACAACAGAGTTATATTTTAATTGTGTGGTAAGTACAGACAGATTAACACAACTAAAGATTGATCTTTGTTTCACTTGGCTTACTGGGAACTTTATCCAGAAGGATATTGGTTAAATACACCCACAATATATAGAAGCCTTGAAGGATAGATGTGTATAATATGTTAGAACTATTTTTTTTACATGAACCTGAATCGGTATACAGCAACTGATTAATAACCTTAAGAATGAAAATGTCAGGCCTATTGCATAAATATTAGCCAGCAGACCTCAATTTGTTTTGGATAAGGATCAGCAGTCACGCATAACACAGAAGAAAGACACCTCTGACATCAAAAATCCCCTCTAAATATCAAGATCTATTTAAACAAGACATTTGGAAACACAAGCAGTCTAATTAATAATCCATTATATAAGTAACATTTGCTTATTTTAATTACTGTGAACTTCAATTATGTCTCTTCCATAGTAATGAACACAAACCTGTTTCTCAGGTAAAGGTTTGTGGTTGATGTTCTTAGAAATCCTAGGACTTGTTGATGACTCAGTGCTTAGGTACAGGGCAGGAGAACAGAGCCTGGCATGATACCCACCAGCAGAGGAGGGGCAGATGTTGTCTCAGCAAGCTCTAGTGCTAAAATGAAATCCTGAAATCCCAACTCTACTCTCTTCTGCTTGAAAACCCTTCATTCTTTTGTTTTTGTTTTCAAAGAACTGTTCAGACTTATTATTAGTCACTAGGTTAGTCATGACAGAAGTTTTCTTACTTCTTAAGACACATCTGTTGCCATTTTTCCCTTCTGCCTCCTTACACACTGGCTGTGTGAAATTCCCTGGTTCTCAGGATATTTCATGCTTTCACTTGCCTTCGGGATTTTGCCCATGCTGATTCTGTCTGAAATCCTCTTCTTTTTTCCTTGCCTAGAAACTACTTGTTATTTAGGGCTGGATCCAGTATCACCTGCGTGGAAAATCTTCCCTAGCCTTCTACTCCCGTTTCCACCACACCCAACTCACTCCTGAGCTGTGCCAGTGGCCTCCTCTCCAAGCGATCAGAGCACTCAGTGTTTACCACTGTTGTCTGTGCCTGGAAGAACAGCTTCTCCCTGGGAAAACTGTCTTTCTCTCTAGCTTGGACAGACAGATTATTTTTCTTCTTTTCTGTCTGTCTTTTAATATATATAATATATAATATATATATATATAGTGTGTGTGTGTGTGTGTGTGTGTGTGTGTGTGTCTTTTAATGAACACTGGTAGATTTGCCCTAAATATTTCTGAAATATAGAAAATTGCTCAAACAAAATAGGTTCAATAGACTGGCCCACTCTCATCACCTTCTATGGACAGATAGATTCTTACGTAGCCCTTCTGTGTTTAGAGCTAATAGGAAGATAGTCTACCAAAGAAATGCCTTGGATCAAAGAGTAAAAGAAAAAAAATAGCTTCCAATCTTCTATAGGCCTCTTGGTAATTAAGAGGTAGTCAATGGGAGCAGATGTTTCTATATGGAACCTTGTTTCTCATAAATCCCTAAGGACCCAGGACATAGTCTGAAGGCAAGTGGGCATTGATCTTCATAATATTGGAAGATGCTATAACCAATGGGCAATACCAATTATGCAGATATCATTGCAGTTAGGAAAATGTCCCCTACTTAATTCCCTTATGACCCCTTGGTTAAGATGGATTCAGACAGCATTGCATTTGAGAATTAATTCTCATCCCTAGAAAGTGTATATTTATTTCCTTGATCTAATTAATATCTTTCATTTGATGATTAAGAATAATGAAGGGGCATTTCTGTACCTCACTCAGGAGAAGAGAATTTGAAGGACTGAACTGTTATGATAGATGTTGAAAGCCAGACTTCATCTTGGAATATCTTGTTAAACCTTTGGACATAAAGATTCAGGCTTTGGAAAATGTACTGCTATGTGATGGTTGTGAGTTCTAGAGGTCCTTGGGGAATAGTGAAAGGTCAGGCACTGGTTGGACATGTAGAATCTATGCTCAGACCAACCCTTGTGGGTAAGAGTCAAGGATCGACACTGAAGATTTGAAGAAGATGGTATTCTGAAGTATAGATTGGTAAGTAGTCTGAGAAATGTGAACAGTCCAATTTTGCTTATAGTTTTCCTTTTCATTATAAGAATATTCATTTACTTACTGAGTCACTGCCTTTTGGCAGGTCCCAGGTACTAGGGATACAGAAAATACAGGCAGCAGGATGCTTTTCTTGAGGGGATTAGAAATGTGGTGGGGCAAGACATACAATAAATACAAAAACAAAGAAATGTATAGGATGCATTCAGGTCTTGATGACAATGCAAGAAATATAAGTGGTTATTGTTAGAGTGCACTTCATGGGGTGTGAGATAATAATCGGAGCATCTTCAAGGAACAGGGAAGGACTTGTAGTTTGGATTCAAAGAGCAAGAGAGAGAGAAGTCAGAGAGAGATTGGAAGAGGACAGCAGAATCCAGATCTTGAAGACCACAGTGAAGATTTTGACCTTTAAGTGTTATGGAAATATTGGCAAGTTCATGTAATACAGATGTGTTCTAATTTATATTTTTAAAGTTGTTCTGGTTGTTAAGGGAGAATAGATTTTTGGGGTAGGATGACAAAGAATAGAATCTGAGAAATCAGTTAGGAAACTATTACATTAGTCACATTACAAATAATTGTGAGTTGCTGGAATTACATTGATCTCGATTACTGATCTGCAGTGAGGAGAAAAGGTTAGTTTGGATGGGATGGACATGGCAGGATTTGCTGCTTTTATTGTAAAGTTTTTTTTTTTTTAGATTTTATTTATTTTTTCATGAGAGACACACACAGAGAGAGAGGCAGAGACACAGGAGGAGGGAGAAGCAGGCTCCATGCTGGGAGCCCAACACGGGACTCGATCCCAGGACTCCAGGATCACGCCCTGAGCCAAAGGCAGGCGCCAAACTGCTGAGCCACCCAGGGGTCCCTAGTGTAAAGTTTTATATTTTTCATTTCCATGCATGTTGCCTTTCAGTGGCATTAAGTATGTGCATATGTTGTGTGCAATTGTATTGTATGGAATACAGAGTTGGGGCAAAGGCTGACTTGCCCTTCATTCGCCCACTGCCTGGACCCATCAACGGTATAGTAACAGGGTTCCAGGTAGTCATGACCTACAGTTTGAGATGTCACTAGTCACAGAGTGAGAGTTGGAGAGAAAATATCAAGAGGGGAAACAGTTGCCAAGGGTACCCCTCTGAGGAAGACATGAGACAAATTGCCTCTTTCCAAGATATTGTAGAGGAAGATGCTGCTAGGGGTAAGATGGCAGAGGGATGGGATGGAAGAGAACCAATGCACACTATACATTTATCTCTGAGTTGTCATTGTTTGTCAAGTCCTTCACTAAAGTTAGATCACTGTAATAGGCTGGAGCTAGATCATATTCATTTTCATATCCTAATAGTTGGCATACTACCTGGCACATACTACTTGGTAATACTAATGAATAATGGAATTATTTATTGAAAAGGTTTTGGTTTGAAAAACTAGTCTTTTTCTGGCTTTTTAAGCAAGTGTGGCTGATACAATCTGGAATCAGGTATCCTGCCTTTTTAACTTTTATATCTTGGTGATCATGTTGCTGCTCCATATTTATCACCATTAGATGGCCGAACCATGTCCAGCAGAGGCCTCCTTTTGCCCCTGACCCTGCATGATGCAATTTGTATTGGCCAGAGGGAAGGCATATACATTGGCATGAAATGTGAATATGCCTATTAACATTTCTTCCAGAGAATGTGGTGAGCCATAGGAATCAGCTCAGAGGTTCGGCTGGGGCCCCTGGTCAGCACATTCCTCGAGCTCCCAGAAAAGGGCAAGCAAAGAATATTTACAGCCATGGAGAAATGGCCTCATAAAAATGCATAAGGGTGTGTGCACAGAGTGATGACTTGGATGAAAAAAGCAGTGTTTACATACTGTTACACTAAAAATATTCACACCTCATCAAATTGTCAGTCTTGTTTGCTGGCAACAATGGGATTTTTCCCTCTGTAAGGCAGTAAAGCTCTCGGCAGAGCATTGAGCATTATGTCTCATTAATCCTTCCCAGATCCCGGCGAGGTGGGTGGTGAGGGTTAGGTTTCCTGCTGTATTAGAATAGAATAGATCAAGATTCATTTTATCCCCTCTCTGCCCTCATGTGATA
Organism: Canis lupus dingo; assembly: GCF_003254725.2. Classification (NCBI taxonomy): domain Eukaryota; kingdom Metazoa; phylum Chordata; class Mammalia; order Carnivora; family Canidae; genus Canis; species Canis lupus. Next base: position 65,596,442 of record NC_064245.1, read on the forward strand.
GAGGATATGTGCCACTTCATGTTTAAAGCTTTATTAGTTTACTGTGGCTCTTGGGGGTGGGTCTTCCTAATGTCATCTGGTCTATGACCCTTGTGCTGATGAGGAAATGAAGTCCTAGAGGAGGGAAATCAGTTCACCAAGGCCCCTCAGCTAGTTGATTGAAAATCTAAGGGAACTAATTTCCTACCCAGAGAAAGGCAGAATGAGTAAGGGCATAAACACATATAAACACCTACTAGATGTCAAGCATTTCATATGTAATAATTTTTGTAATCACTATGACAATATTGTAAGCGTGGTTTTGTTATTATTATTACTATTAATTATTACACTTTTCCAGATGAAAGTTATAAGATCACGGTTCACGTAAATTTTGTATTCAAACCTGAATACATCATTAGATGCCAAATCTAATGACAGATATCCTGGTATCATCCACTTTGTACCCATTGGAGAGACTAAGCACATAGCAGAGGCTCAATAGTGTTTCCTTCTTAATATGATCTTGCAGAGGAAAGATGCTGTGGAGACAGACAGGCCTGAATTTAAATGCAGATCTTTTCATTGGTAAGTGGGCACCCTATGAATGATGCAGGAAGTATTCCTGAGCATCACTTTTCTCATCTATAAAAGAAATAAAATAAAATATTCCCATGGCAGAATGGATGTGAAAATAAAACGAGGGAGCCCAAAGAAAGTGAACATCATCCAGAAGGACTGCTCCATACTTGGATCCTTCCTCTGATCAGTTTTGTTTCTGTATTGTGGATTCACCCTATGAGTTGACTTGTTTATACTGTGTCCAAGATGGTTAATATCTTTCCTGTTGATTTTCACTAGTTATCAGTCCCCACTTGCAGGAGTCATGCTCTCCAAGGTCATCTCAGAAGATCATTGAGTTAGACTATTCAGGCATCTTGGCAGTAGGAACCATACTGCTAGCCCATTGACAACTGAATATATATTGAGCATATTGATATTGCATGGGATACTGAAAGCCAAGACATGGTGAGCTCAAGGGAGCCAACAGGGATCATTTCAATATCTGTGAATCCTTGGGATAACACTAACCTCTTTGTGCTTTAGTCTTCTTATCTACATTATGGGCATAAAGATGAAAAAATTTGAGAAGCTTAAGTGAGATAATACATATAAAGTACTTAGTCAGTGCCCAGCATACACTAAAGGTTTAGTAAATACTAGTTATAAGTATTATTAGTCACTATAGTTCATTAAAGAAAACATAAGTTAATGATTTCTAATACAAGATGATATATAATTAAGCCATTTGCAATTCAATGTGTCTTTTAAATCTCTGTTAAATACTGAATAAAGTATTAATTTAAAAATACATAAATTACATAAAATAACAATAAAAACACCTACATGCCATCACCTAATATTTTTGAAGACCACCATATACACCCCCTCATCACATGCCTGTCCTCCTTACAGAGGCAACTGCAGCCCTGACTTTTGCATTGAACCTCCTCTTTCTTTTCTTTATGGTTATACTGGTTTTGTTTGCATTTCTTAAGAATAACATATTTGTTTTAGTTTTGCATGATTTTGACATCAATATAAATGGAGTAACATTGCCATCAATCCTTTGTTTCTGACTTTTGTTTGTTCAGCATTGTATTCTGAGATGCATCTGTGTTGTTCAAGTAGTTTTAATTTATTCTCTTCAGTACTATAGAGTATGCTAGTTTATATATATGGCAGAATGAGCTTATCCATTTTACTCCTTTTTTAAAAAATATTTTATTTATTTATTCATGAGAGACACACACAGAGAGAGGCAGAGACACAGGCAGAGGGAGAAGCAGGCTTCATGCAGGGAGCCTCATATGGGACTCGATCCTGGGACCCTGGAATCACGACTTGAGCTGAAGGCAGACACCCAACAGCTGAACCACCCTGGCATCCGTCCATTTTACTCAATATCTATGAATCCTTGGACAATTAAGTTGCTTCCTTTTAAACTTATTTTTTATTACTATATCATTCCTCTATCAACATTATTATATAAATTCTTGGTATGCATGGGCAGGATTCTCTAAAGGGTGGTTATTTGGAAGTGAAACATGGGTTCCAGGAGCATATGACATTACTATATGATACTATTGCCTTGTTTTACAAAATAACTATAACTGTTTACACTCTTACTTGCAGTATATGAGTTATAGTTGCCCCCAATCCTTGCCAATACTTGATATTCTCATTCTTTAATTTTTGCCAATTTATTGGATGAAAAATAGTGAACTTCTTATGGTTTCAGTGTGCATTTCTTTGAGCTGAGAATATTTAGAATGCTTACTGGTCACTAGAATTTCTGCTTTCATAAAGCACTTATTAAAGACTTTGCCTATTCCCTCCTCCCCCCTCAATATTTTTAATTTATCAATCAATGTAAGTTCTTTTTACTGTCTGAATACTAATTTTGTAAGTACATATTCCCAAACATCTTCTTTCACTTTGTGGTTTGTCATTTCAGTGTTTGTACTATGTCTCTGGACAGACAGCTGTTCTTAATATTTCTGAGTACATCATCAGCTCCTCATGATTTGTACTTTCTATTTCTTGTTTAGAAACCCTGCCCTATCCAGATGTCATAAAGATATTCTGGTGCTCTCCTATATTCTAAAAGTTTTATAGTTTTACTTTTAACATATAAATATTTAATCCACTGGAATTTATTTTGTATATCATGTGAAATAGGAGTTAAATTTCATTTCTGTCCAAAACTGATTGTTCCAGGATCATTTATTAACTAGTTTATCTTGTGCCACTGATAAGTCATACTGGCTGTGTCATAAATTAAATTTCTGTACATTGAGGGGGGCTGCTAGTGGGCTTTAATTTTTCTTCTCATGTATTTATTTGCCTGTGTGCACAATCCCACCACCCTCCTATAATCACCATCTACTAATATTGATGTTTGGTATTTTGAGAGCCAAATCCCACCATCGCTCTTCCTCAGGATAATTTCTTGGCTCTTGTTCTTCCATATAAAATAGTTGAGTCAATTTGTCAAATTTCTTAAAAATAACCTGTTGGAATATTCTTAGAATTACATTGTCTTTATAGATTTATAGATCAATTAGAAAGAAATGACATAAATATTGAGTCTTACTATCCATGAACATGATATAGCACTTCTTTTATTTTGTTCTTTAATGTTCTGCAATAAAATAACTTTCCATAAAGCTACTTCCTCTCTGTTATATCTATGTGCTTGATAATTTATGTCATTATAAATTGTTTCCTTTTTAAAACGTTTAAAAGAGAGAGAGAAAGAGAGATAGAGCATGAGCAGGGGGAGGGGCAGAGGGAGAGAGAGGAGCAGGATCCCTGCTGAGCACGGAGCCTAACAGGGGCTCTGTAGATCCCAGGACCCTGGAATCATGACTTGAGTTGAAGGTAGATGCTTAACCAACTAAGTCACCAAGGCACCCCTTAGATTGTTCCCTTTTTAAAATACATTTTCTCTCTATTCATTATTTTGTTATTAATTTGTATCAAGAATCCTTGATATCTGTTAATAGAGTTACACTGTCAATCTGAGTTCTTCTGTGTAATCATATTATCCTGAATCATAAATTTTGCTTTTTTTTATAATGAACTCGTACCACCTGTTTCTTTTTCTTGACTTTCTGTTCTACCAGAGGATTTCTAGCAAACGTTGATTGAAAAAGGTGAGAGTAAGTTCTGATTTCTTATTTCTGATCTGAAGAATTATTTCAGGCCTGTTTTGGAGCTGGATTCCTCCAGGCAAGATATGTTCTGCCATTCTGGGAATATTTTAAAGCAAATTTTCAGGTAGGGGTTTTCAGGCTACCTAGTTACTGAGATTTGGGGCTGCCAATATGATTAGTGGCCAATTTGTGGTAAAGAATTTTTAGGGAACTTTTTCCTCTTATCTTAGTGTAGAGACTATTGAGAGGTTGGGGGTGGGATTATTTTACATTCACCCTTATATTAACTTTATTCATGTGGGGACTCTCTTATCAGACTCCCTACTTTGGGTGGTTTTGGGGGCTTGTCTCCTTGCCAACAAGAGTTCTAGGCCACTGGAGTTAAGCAAACACCCCAGATGAGAGCTGACTTCACTGCTCTGTTTGACTCTCTGGAGTTCCCTTCCACAGTGAGTTTTTGACTTTTATGTATTTTTTCTGCCTTGTCAACCCATAAGTGCATTTTAAAATAAAATTTTCTATATAGTATCCAACATTAGCAGTGTTTTCAGTGTTAGAATGTCTTGTTTATCATAGTTCTGGAAACACAAGTCCCCAGTGTGCCTTTTCAACATATCTCGTATGGGCATACAGCGATGCAATGACAAGTCTCCAACCTCACCCTCATAGAGTTTATAGTACAGCTGGAAGACAGGTATGTAAACAGGGCATTATGTTATCATGACACTAGCCATGGAGAGGGAACTGAGTAGGCAGGACCTTCAGGAAAGAGGGAGATGTATTTTCAGAGGTCCTGAGGTAAGAGGATGAATCTGGGGTATTAGGAGATCTGTTTCCTGTAGGCACTGCTGATTGATCTTCATTCCTACTCTAGAAGGTAAGAGAAGCAAGTTTCACCATTAAGAAACAAGGGAATGGGTCTCACAGAGATCCACCGATTTACCCTTGAGGGGCCACTGGTAGCAAACTGAAAAATCTGGTCTTTGACTCAAAGCCTACCATTCTTTCTACTATGGATATGGTTGGGGCTGAAATATAGGATGCTGAATCCCTTCTGATATATTCTAAGAGCTCCACTGATCTAGCTACAGAAGGTATATGATCACTGCTCAGCCTTTACCTGAAGCCTGCCGTATTTGGAGAATTTATTTGTAATTTTATTTTGTTATTTTTCTCTCTACAAAAACTGGTCAGAGAAGGAGGGTGCTATAGAAAGAGAGGCTGTATCAGAGCTACCAGTGATCCTTAAGGTGGGCTGATGATAATAGGTAAGTAAGGAGGTTTCTGAAATTGCAGCAAAGATCTAATCCTCTGCAGGCACTGAGATCTTTCATTACATTGATCCAACAAGAATCCCACCCATGCTTGTCCTTTTGTTCCTCATGTTCTCTCTTTCACGGAGTCATCTTGGAAGCTGGTTTATATAACCTGAGCATCTAGTATCTGATCAAAGCTTTGAACTTTGTCACCTGCCTCTCTGGATGTGGTCAGTTGTCTTCTCTGCTTTATTGAGACTTGATGTGCTGACTTGTCCATGTTTAATTTCTGCTTGGAGATGGCTATACCTGGGGGTATCTCTAGAATTTGCATACATGAGAAGCCTAGGAAGAACATCTGCAAAAGAAGGCAAAGGTGGGGGATGTTTCTACAATTTCATTTCCATAGAAAGCCCACAATTTGACCTGAGATTATTTTACTCCTTTTCATATCACTTTTCGCACAAGACAATGAGTCCAATTGTAGTACTTAATTCACTGAGCTCTTATAATGATGAAATGAATAAATATATGTAAAGTTTGGGAAGACCATGTGAAATGGAGCAATTGTTCAAGAAATGCAGGCTATAACAATATTACCAATACAAACGTTTAACTGTTAGATTGCTTATTCAGGGTAGTGTTTTCGATGATCATGATAACAGTACTAGAGAGGAGGGCTAGACTTCTTTTGGTTCTTCAAAAGCCCCTGAGGTTTCCCACATATTTTACTGAACCTAGAGTATAATTTAAGGTGGGAAGAAGCTTCTCCCTTGCTTTAAATGTCTTCCAAGCATTCACAGTTCGTGAATATATATATATATATATATATATATATATATATATATATACATATATATGTATATATATACACACACACACATGTACATATCCTACATACACACACATACACACATGCACATATATATACAGACACATATATTTAGAGGTTCTCATTTAAATACAGATGCTCTTTGAGATGGTTGACAAAGCAATAAAATGGGATAGGAATTTGGAATCAAAATACTTAGTATGGGGTCTTTGCTACTCTATCTTCTACCTGTGTGGCCTTGGGTAAGTCTGTGTCAGGGCTCAACAATGTCTAGCTCTTCTCTCATTGTGGATAACCTCAGTTGCGTGGGAGCTTGTTTTTGCCTATGGTCTGTGAGTAGAAGTGATGCAGGCCATCCACTTCTGGGCTGAAGCATTTGTCAGTATGAGATCTTGACTTCTTCTTCTCTTTTCCTGCAATAGTAGTTACCTAGGCCTCACATTAAGATGACAGAAAAAGGGTGGGTGATCAGCTTGGAGTACCCATTCAGCACAGAAAGGAAAATCATTCTTAGAGGGTCTCTCATGAACTCAGATCAGAAGGACTTTGTGGGAAAAATAAACTTTTGTTCCTTTGAGCAACCGAAGCTTAGATACTTTTTGCTAATTTTAAATACTCCAGCCTATTTATGATTAATAACATTCATTTAACCTTTCTGAGGTCTCAGTTTCCTCATCCTAAAAATGTGACTAATAATATCTACACAATTGTGGGATTTGGGAAGGATAAAATTAAACAAGTAATATGTTTAAATCTTCAAGGTAATATCTGGGCATACAATAATTGCTCCTAATGATAGTTATTATTATTATGTTTAAGATCTATTACATAGTCTCAGGGATTCTAGACAGAGGTAACCATGAAAAGGTCCCAGCCTGCAAGAAACATTGCAAATGTTGAGAAATTTAAAAGTTATCCTTTTCAAATTTGGCTCTTCTGACATCTTCCATGGTGTCAATGAGCAACCAATGGGAAAAAAAAGTTATATGTATTTTTCTTATACTCCTCAGATGCTAACTGGGGATAAGGTGGATCCTCAGCACAAGACAAAAATTAGTCTTGGTTACACACCTGCCCTGTCACTCTTTCTTCCAATGACCTTTTTTTTTTTTCTTTTTCTTCTAATACCATATACCATTACTCCATCTGTATCTACTCTTCCTTTTGTAATCAGAAATAAACTGTCAAATGGACCTTGCTCATTGGTTGTTTTTTCTAAGAATTAGAGAGGTAAACTTTGTCTTCACCTATGCTGCTTATTATTGAACAACATGGGACTTTTCTGAGCTCCTATCTCCTATTTTGCAGAGTTGTTGTGAGGATTAGGGATATGCTAGTTTAGTAGTAATTCACTGAGTCTTACATGGTATTGAAACTTTTTATATTTTTATAAAATGTAAAGTGTAATTAACATACGGTGCTATATTAGTTTCAGGTGTACAATACAATGATTCAACAATCTTACACATTACTCAGTGCTCATCACATGAGTATACTCTTAATTCCTTTTGTCTATTTCACCCATTCTCCCTCCACCTCCCTCTGGTAACTATCAACTTGTTCTCTGTATTTAAGTCTGTTCTTTCATTTGTCTCTTTTTTCTTTGTTCAATAGTTTTGATTCTTAAATTTCATGTATGAGTGAAGTCATTTGGTATTTGTCTTTCCTTGACTGACCTATTTCACCTAGCATTATACCCTCTAGAACCATCAATGTTGTTGCAAATGGCAAGATTCCATTCTTTTCATGGCTTAGTGATGTTCTGATATATAATATATATATAGTGTGTGTATGTATGTGTGTGTATATATATATATATATATATATATATATATACACACACATAGCTTCTATATCTTGGCTATTGTAAATAATGGTATAATAAACATAGGGGTGAATATATTTTTTAAAATTAGTGTTTTCATTTTCCTTGGTTAATATCCAGTGGTAGAATAACTGGATCATTTGGTAATTCTATTTTTATGAAGTTTTTCAGAATGGCTGCACCAGTTTGCATTCCCACTAGTAGTTCACAAGGGTTCTTTTTCTTCACATCCTCACTGACACTCATTATTTCTTATGTTTTTCTTTTAACCATTCTGATAGGTGTGAGGTGATATCCCATTGCTGTTTTGATTTGCATTTCCCTAATGATTAGTGATACCATCTTTTCATATGTTCGCTGGCCATCTGTATCTCTTCTTAGGAAAAACAATGTGTATTCATATCCTCTTCCCATTTTTAATTGGATTATTTGTTTTGTTTTGGTGTGGAGTTGTATGAGTTCTTTATATATTATGGATATTAATCTCTAATTGAATATATAATTTGCAAATATTTTATCCCTTTCAATAGGTTGCCTTTTTGTTTTGTTGATGGTGTCCTTACCTGTGCAAAAGCTTTTTATTTTGATGCAGTTCCACTAATTTAATTTTACTTCTGTTTTCCTTGCCAAAGGAGACATATCTCGAAAATTGTTTCTATGTCTGATGTCAGAGTAATTGCTGCTTTTGTTTTCTTCTAGGAATTTTATGGTTTCAGGTCTCCCATTTAAGTCTTTAATCCATTTTGAACTTACTTTTTGTGTGTGGTATAAGAAAGTGGCCTAGTTTCGTTCTTTTGCATGTAGCTGTCCCAGTTTTCCCAAGACCATTTGTTGAAGAGACTTTTTCTTACTTTATATTCTCAATGTCCTTTCCTCAAATTTCCTTGTTGCAGATTAATTGACCATAAAAGTGTGAGTTTTTTTCCAGGTTCTCTGTTTTATTTCATTGACCTATTTCTCTATTTTTATACCAATACTATGCTTTTAGATTATTACAGCTTTGTAGTATATTTTGAAATCTGGGTTTGTGATACCTCCAGTTTTGTTCTCCCCTCCTCCCCTCAAAGATTGCTTTGGCTGTTCAGGGTGTTTTGTGGTTCTGTAGAAACTTCAGGCTTATTTTTTCTAGTTCTGTAAAAAATGCTGTTGGTGTTTTGATAAGAACTGTATTAAATCTGTAGATTACATTGGGTAGTATATACATTATAACAATATTGGCTATCCCAATCCATGAGCATGTAGTATCTTTTTAAAAATAGATTTATTTATTTGAGAGAAAGAGAGTGCATATGAGCATGCAGTGGGAAGGGGCAGCAAAAGACAGAGTATGAAAACTCCATGTTGAGTGCCAAGCCTGATGAGGGGCTCAATCTGAAGACCCTGAGATCACAATCTGCCTGAAACCAAGAGTCTGATGCTTAATTGACTGCACTACCAAGGTACTCCATGAGCATGTAATATATTTTAATTTTTTTTGTCATCTTCAATTTCTTCCATCAATATTTTATAGTTTTTGGAGTACAGGTCTTTTACCTCCTTGGTTAAGTTTATTCCTAGGCATTTTATTATTTTTGGTTCAAGTGTAAGTGGGATTGTTTTATTTTTCCTTTTCAAAAATATTAAAGAATTACATGAAAGGAAAGCTAAGTGTAGTCAAAAAAATCTTTGGTAAATTGGAAGTTATTCTGATGGATCCAACTCATTAGCTGAACAGTCAATTCTTCTTTTGCTTTAATTTGAATATAGTTGACACACAGTGTTACATTGGTTTCAATTGTACAACTTAGTGATTTAACCAATTTATGCATTGTGCTATATCCACCACAGATATAGCTACCATCTGTCCCTTTACATTACTATTACAATATCATTGAATGTATTCCTATGCTCTGCTTTTTATTCCAATGACACTCATTCCATAACTGGAGACCTGAATCTCCCTTTCACCCATTTTGCCCAAACTCCCACCCCCTTCTTTTCTGGGAACCATCAGTTTATTCTCTGTATTTATAGTTCTGATTTTGCTTTTTGTTTATTCATTTTTTTAAATTTCATTTTTGAGTGAAATCATATGGCATTTGTCTTTCTCAGTGTGACTTATTTCACTGCATAATACTCACCCTAGGTCTATTCATGCTGTCTCAAATGGCATGATCTCATCCTTTTTCTGACTGTGTAATATTCCAGTGGTGTGTGCGTGTGTGTGTGTGTGTGTGTGCACTAGAGAGACATTTCCCTTATTCATTTATCTATTGATAGACATTAAGGTTGCATCCATGTCTTGGATATTATAAATAATGCTGCAATAAGCATAGGGTGCATATATCTTTTACAGTTAGTGTCTTCATTTTCCTTGAGTAAATACCCATAGTGAACTTATTGGATTATATGATATTTCTATTTTTAATTTTCTGAGGGGGATTATTTTTCTTAATTTCTCTTTCTAATACTTTATTATTAGTGTATAAAAATGCAATAGAGGGCAGCCTGGGTGGCTCAGCAGTTTAGTGCCGCCTTCCACCCAGGGCGTGATCCTAGAGACCCAGGATGGAGTCTCACATCAGGCTCCCTGCATGGATCCTGCTTCTCCCTCTGCTGTGTCTCTGCCTTTTTCTGTGTGTCTCTCATGAATTAATAAATAAAATCTTAAAAAAAGCAATAGATTTCTATATATTAATTTTGTATCCTGTGACTTTGAATTCGTTTATCAGTTCTAATAATTTTTTGGTTAAGTCTTTTTTTTTTTTGGTTAAGTCTTTATTTGAGGAATTATTGCATTGAAAAAAAAAGAATATTTTGGAAATTCTGTACTAACACTGTACTTAGAGATCACCTCACACTTGTGTAACTGGGGCAACATAGAATCCTTGATTCTAGGGCTGGAGAAGAACTTTTATCATGTAGAGGGAAGAAGGATCTAACACTGAGCACACATTAGGCTATTTATGTGCTATTTTATGCTATTATTATTTTCTAAGGCAGTGGAATATGGTTTGGAAATGTTAATTAACTTGAGAAATGTCACATCCCAAAGAATTTTGTTACAGCTTTTGTCTTCCATTGTCTTCTTTGTTTTGCTTATTCAAAAAACTGTACTTTTGGTTATACCAATGGCATAATTTTTACTAAACAAGAGACATAGATAATTCATGAAAATAGTAAAAAGCAATAATAAATAGCAATTTTAAGCAGCATTCAATTCTCCTGTTTAATGAGATGGTAGATGTTACCAGAGGAGTGTCATGATGGTTGAAATGCATTATTTCCATTATGCTTTTAGTAATATTCAAATTAGCCTAAGGCGTTTCTAATACAGTCTTTATGAACTTGCAGGGTTCATAGGATCTCAAGAGGGTAACCACTGATATGGTCTAATCAACTCACATAATACATTCAACAACTGCCACAAATATGTTTTGAATTCTAATGTATTAAATTTAATTCTGGACCAGGGAGATCCAGCTGCATCTGTATGGAACTTGCATTTAGGTAGGGAGGACAATTAACAAAAATTAATAAGTAAATTATTTAGTATATTAAAAATGAAAAGTAGTAGGGGGAAAATAAAGTGAGGAGGAAAGATAGAGAGTTCTGGTGTGTGTTTGTTATTTTAAACAGAGTGAATTAACTGAGCAAAAAAAGTAGAATAACTTGCTGACAGTCAGGCATTCAAAAGGTGGCAGATAAGAGGAATCTTTTCCCTCTGCCCTAACTCAGTTTCACACTCTCAATTTGATTGGCTGTAGCCCTCTGAAATTTTTTTTATCAAAGCCAAACCCAGGACAAATTAACAACACACAATTTTTCATTGGTGCATTTTTCAAGATCCTTTGGTTTTAAGACAAAGGTCTTAAATTTATTTAAGCAAAAATAGATGATCTTAGTGGAAGGACACAAAGGTGTTTCATGGACCATATAGGGCATGGGGACAATACAGCCTCTGGGAATGTGAATGCTGTCAAGATTTTCCATTGGTCTATCCTAAGATGAACTTCCTCCACATGGTTAGACATCTGACTGATGTCTTGTCCTTAGGCCCAGGCAAGAAGGGCCTCTGTTCTGTCTTGAGCATTAGTGGTTGCTGAACCTTTGAGCCCTTGCTTCCAAGTCCAGTCATGCTGTCTGGTTGCAATGCCCCATGTTGCATCCCGTGGTTCTTTGAACCTCTTGTGGAGTTGACCAGATGCCTTTAGGAGCTCTAAGACTCAGACATGCAGGCATGTGCTAGGACCCAGAGCCTGCCAGGTTTCCAAGAGTAAGCCTGGCAAGCGGATCATTCCAAGTGGTTGGTTCAGCATTTATTTTGAAGGATTGTGTGAGTTTGGACCACAGAAAAAGGGTGCTGACATTCTGATTTTGGTTGATTCTCTCTCAGGTCAAAAAGAGGACAAGTTTGGACTACAATGATCCATGGCAACACTGGACTTGATCAAGTGGATGGTCCTTGCATCAGCTTTCCCAGCCTGTGTCCTGATAATGATGCCACTTCCAGTTTGCAGCATCTAATGAGTAAGGGTGAAGAGCAGTGGTATTAGAATTCTGTTGAATGAATTGGGGTCAAGATTTTATGCTCTACTAACTGTGATTCTGAGCATGTTATTTTGATTTTTTTAAGCCTCACTTTTCCTTATTTTCAAAAATGGGGATATGAGAATTTTTAAGTGAGATGTTTGAAAAGTATTTAGAACAGTGTCTGGCACATAGAAACATTTATTATTATTATTATTATTATTATTATTATTATTATTACAACTAAGAGAGGTTACATCTTACTCAATGCCCCACATACAACTGGGCTCTAAATTAAATGTTCTGGGGCACCAGTGGCTAAGCCAGTTAAGTGTCTGCCTTTGGCTCAGGTTGTAATCTCAGGGTCCTGGAATTGAGTCCTGCATCTGGCTCCCTGTTTAGTGGAGAGCCTGCTTCTCCCTCTGCCCCTTCCTCTGCTCCTGCTTTCTCTCTCTTTCTCCATCACATGTTCTCTCTCTCTTTCTCTCTCTCTCAAATAAATAAATAAAATCTTTAAAAAAATAAATCCAGTGTTCTCTGGACTCCATGTTATTTTGATTATGCCACACTGCCTTCTCAGATTAAAAAGGAGGAGGAGTCTAAAAGTAAAACCAATATTATCATAGAAACCATTTTATAATTAAGGCTTTTACTCTAGGAGCACTCCGGGTTTGCTGATGCTGACACACACATTTCTAAAATAAAACTCAAGTCCAAAGTGTTTGACAGAAGGAAAACAAGAGAACATTTACAATTTTATTGAATGTCACTTTTATTAGGAGAAAAATACACATAAAGTTAATTTGTACTTTGAATTGCAAAATATGGACACTTAAGTAAGTTTAACTCACAAAACGGAAATTATATCAAAGTACAAAATTCTGGGGGGGGAGTAATCAGCTCTAATATTGCTCACAATAGTAAATTAAATTCAAATAGTTATTCCTGCTGCATTCAAACTGTGATTTTAATTATCCTCAAATCTGGGGGTTCTAAGTTAGAGTTTTCGCAGTCACTGTAATTTTTGTCCTATTAACTAGTAACAGAATCAGCTTTATGTTAGAGTTTTCCAGATTATAAATGGTGTGAAACTGTTGAATGGGGAGGATAGTGACAAATAGAGTTAAAAAGGTGCTCTTTGGTGTTTAAATGTTCAGATGTGACTTTTCTTAAGGGCTTAAAAAATCTTGCTTCCTATTTGAATTTGTCTGGTACCTCACTTGTCCAAGAAGTACTTATTGGGTATTCATTATATGTCAGTCTCAGTGGTAAGTACTAAGAAGGAAGAAAAGAAAGAGTACAGGAAGAAGAAGGAGAAAAAATTCACATAAAATTACGTACTTTCATACTTCAAGAATATAAGAAATTCATACTTTAAGAGTATAAGAATTCATAAAAGCATGTAAGAATTAGTAATAGAATGTGTGTGTTTATGTGTGTACACACATGTGTAATAATGACCATCCCTATGGAGGAAACTGCTTTGATGAGGAAGTGACACCAAATGACAATTTGCTTCACCACTAATCAAATATAGCAGTCGTGGAGAAAGTCTGTCATTTCCAGTGGCGGATATCAGTGAATGGCCTCTGACATTGTAAGTAAATAAGTAATGCCATGAAGGAGATCGAAACCTCAATCATCTTATTTGAGCAAGATGTAGGCTACATATGAAGAGAATGCAGGGACCCATCAAGTTCAAAGGTCTACAGAGTTAGTGGGAAAATGAACTTTTTTTATCTTAAGAAATGCAAAATGCAATCATAAGATTAGCCTATGACTTAGGTAAGTAGATCAGAGAGTGGCAGTGTTGAGGACAGGACCTTCAGACAGGTTCTTCTCAGTTATGAAGCTCCTGTTGTGCACCATGTACGAGACTGAGAATGTCTCAGTTTAAAGTTATAGAAGTGTTAAGGAAAATTGAGTGTCTCCATTAATATTTTTTTTTTGTGTTAAAAAAATCTATACATAGTTTTTAAAATAAATATAATGTTTAAGAGAACTTAGTGTGTGACTACATTTTAAATGTATAATTAAGGACGTTCTCACTAAGACATGTTTTAAGAGGGGAGACATCATTGAGAAGCTTAATAGTATTTGTCCTCTGTAGGCCACTGTTGACCGGGGAGACATTGTCATGGTCCTGGGTTCTCTAGTACCAGATAAAAATGATGGGTTTCTGGAATAGCAAAGGTCAGGTGGTACCACTTCACCACGAAAGCAAGGTGGACATGATTGACATATATGCATCAAAGTCATAGTGACAATCTCAATGCCTCGACCCACAGGACAATGTACAACAGATTTGATGACTAATAGATTGTATTGTTGAAGAAAGCTAGGTGGGTGAATTATCAGTGTCTTCTTCCTTCCTCCCTCCCTTCTCCCCTCACTGTGCCTCCCTGCCCTCCCTTTCCCCCTTTCTTTCTTTCCTCCTTCCTTCCTTCTTTCCTACAATAAAAAGTTCTGGTCTCTCATTCAGTTTAAAAATGTAACTTAATTCAAAGACTGGGAGTCCATTAATTGAACTGAATTACAATTTACTAGGAAAATCAGAATGGGTTATGGATGAAGGTGACAATAAATCTCAATTATTGCCTTGTGACTTCAACAGTGGGAACTGTAGCATATTCTTATATTAAGTTTTTACAGGCCGAATTGTCTGCTACCACTTGGAAGGGACTCTGTGACACTCTGCTCCCAATGGAGAACTGTGTGATCTAGTGTGTAGACAATGTTCCATGTGGCTACTGAGCACTTGAAATATAACTACTCCAGTTTGAGATACGCTGTAAGTTTTGGATGTAAATCTCCCATTAACATTACATACTAGTTATATCTTGAAATGATATAATATTTTTGTTATACTAAGTTAAAATACACTATTTATATTGATTTTGCCTATTTTTACCTTTTCTAATATGGTTACTGGAAAATTCTAAATCACATATGTGGCTTATATTGTGGTTCTCTTTGAACTCTAACAAAAGGAAAGGGTGGAGACAATGAATGGTGCATCACAAGTCTGCCCTATACTGGGCAACTATATCATTCAACTCTCAAACCAGGATATTAGAAGAGTGGAAGTGGGCACTGCAAATAATGATGCCAGGGCAAAGGGTATGATCCAGGACTTGGACAACTGCAGGTGTGAGGTCACCCTGTCAAGAATAAGGTGAGTGTGAATGCCATACAGAAAGGGCAGATGAGGACTTCAAAAGCAGGATTTATTCTAGGGGATTTTTTTTTCTTGTATCAAACAAAAAAATGAAGTTTTGTCTGCCAGCTACATACTCTTTCTACTCTTGGAAAAACCTGCAGCTTCTTGTTTCTAAGGGGAAAACTTGACTAAAACCCCAGGCTCTAAGAACTTGGATGGCAGAAGTTATTATAGAGCATTTGGGTATATTAAATCTAAGTACATCTGAAATGTGCGGATTGCATTTCCTTTAAAATACACACAAGCTTAAAACTTCATGGGAAAAGTGTTCAGCAGGGGCTGCCTTGGCTTTTCCAAATCCCACATGTTTTTATACATTTACACTCATGCAGAGGATGTTCTTCAAACTGAAATCTGACCCAGCTTCCTTTGCCAGAGAACTTGGCCATCTCTCTTAATGTCCATTCTGGGTCCTCCACGTAGGGAGAGGGTTTTGAAGATCCTAAAGAAGTAAGCACTTCCTCTAATCTGAAATTGGGGAAAAGAGCCCAAAAGAAGGCAAAAGAATCTAACACATGAGAGGAGTGTGGGTTTTTGTACCATCTCTCCTCAAAAGAGCCACAGTAGCTGGAGGCATTCGTATGGGGAAATGTGGAGACAGAGAAAAGGAATGTTCTTAACAGCCAACCTCTGCCTTTCAGTTGGACAGGGAAGGGACTTCTCAAAAATCTCTTCCTTTTTAGCCCCATTTTCTGGGCTCTGAACTGCCCTCCCAGTATTTGTGTTTTAATTCAGGATTCTCAGCCACACAGTATGTACTTGGGCCCGCGTGATGAGAGACTCCTCAATTATTGCCACACCTCTCCTCTTTGATTTTGAACTTGGAGATTCCTTTGACTGCAATATCCTTCTTTTTCCCAGTGGGCTACTCTTACCACCTTGGAGATGCAGCTCAGATATTTCTCTCTCTCAGGAAGCCTTTCCTGATCTCCTCAGTGGGGATGGATCCTCATAAAGCCTTTATCAGTACACTTTACTGCAGTGGGCTTTGGTCATAGATTTCTTGGTCTATCTCCTTATTCTATGGAAAATCCTTTGGGGAAGGAAGGGTTGTGTCCCCCCATCTTAGCATCTCCAGAGTTAGTCACATTGTAGCTAATCACCAACCTGTCTTATTTACATGGTCCTTTTTATCACTGGAAAATCAGTTTGCCATAGAAGAAATGTGACCTAACAAAAATTAGAAGAGATTGGCAGGCAACTAGTAAGTCTTCATTTTATTCATGAAGCTATTGAAACTCTAAAAGCTAAGTGACTTTCCAAGTGACTTTCTCCCAGTGTGAGATTGCCAGAACCCAGAGTGGAGCCTAGCTTTTACTCCAAAGACCAGTTTTTTGTTTTGTTTTTGTTTTTTGTTTTTTTTTTTGTTGTTGTTGTTTTTTTTTTTTTTTTTTTTTTTTGTTCACTAAACTTGCCTGCTTGTTGAATTAAATACAGACACATCAGGCCATAGACAAGCACGTTTTAAATTTTGGATCTGATCTTACTCAAAAAAAAAAAAAAAAAAAAAGTGTCTCGACTCCAGGGAAGTCTGCCAGGAAGAAGCACGTGAAAAGCAATAAGACTCTAAGCAAAACGTTCTCAAAGTTTTGAGGCAAGAGTGCAGGGTCTGTGGGTGGGACACCTGAAGTCTTTGAATCCCCTACAGTTTTTGGCAAAATCTCATACATGTGAGTATGTCTCTGGGAGGAGGATGCAAAGCTTTATCACATTCTCAAGGGATGAATGTACCTACAGCCTTGTCCTATCCATGGGCAGAGGGACCTTTACGCACTTCCTTGGGGATCTGTCACCTTGTGGGCCAATTTCCTCCTGTAGCCACCCTCCCGGGGCCTGTGGATGCCAAGGCCTGCATGGAAGGGTCTGTGCGGCCTGCTGGCATCCTGTGTATTAACACTTCTGCATTGCAGGCGAGCTAATCTGTCTCTTAAGCTGCTTGACTGAGCTCCTTTGCCAGATCTGATAGAAGGATTTAACCTTTCCTTTTTCCCTCTTGGCACACACTCAATGGAATCCAAATAAAGAATTAAAGAGACTTGAAAGGGACTTTCCATTACCAAACAATTCAGTTTAAATTTCCGACCTTTCCTCTACCTTTTTCTTTGTTTTTCCATTCCCTCCTTTCTTCCTCTTCAACATTGGGATTCAAGGCTGGCACAAAAGCCCCTGGGGACATGTGGAGAGCCAGAGACCGGGAATGTGAGTGAAATTTTCCGAATTAAGGCGGCTTATTGGCCTTAGTTGCCAAGCGAGCTGGGGAGGCCTGGCTTTTGGGTTACGCCTGGGAGCAGGAGTGCTTTGACATCTGGGGGAGAGTTTTGGCTTTCATGGCTGGAGCAACGTGTGCTCTGGCATTATGGAACTTTTCTGCATTTTTCACAAGCCACCTCACACTTTTCTTGCCGAGTCTTTGCTTCTGCTGCTCACAGAACATAAATTCAGCAAGTTGTAAGTGAACAACCACACTGTCAGAAATTGTCCTGAGATCTCAGGGTGGTAATAGCAGCTAGAATTTATTGGGAGCTTATATATGCAAAGTGTTATGCTGGCTCAACAACACTAAGGGGTAGGCCCAACATTTCTCCCCATCTGATTGATGAAAATACTGAGGCATTGAGAGTTAAGTACATTTCCAAGTTCTCATCGACAGAAACCCAGGTAGACTGGCTCAAGAGTGAAGCTTAGTTGGCAATGGCCTGGAGCATAACAAAAGAATCAGCAAATCTTAACTCCTTTGCTGAGAAAGAGAAGGACTCAGAAGGGAAAAAGTCAGAAAAAGAGAATCCATGTATGTTTTAAATCATAGTTTTAAAAATAGCATTTATTTCTTCTTACCCTCACAATAAAATAAAAATCCATGTTTATGGTAACAATTTTGGAATCCACCCCCCCCCCCCAAAGATATAGAAGGTTTGGTAAGATCATTTTTTCCAATATACTAGGGAAAGTTTATTCAGATGCTATACAAAAAGATCTAGAGTTTGGATAGAAATATTTAATATTCTTTTTAATAACAATAACTAATACTTCCCAAGTGCTAACTGAATGTCAATTACTGTTCCATGTTCTTTACTTATACTAGCTCTTATTCTTCCAACAGATCTGTGAGGTACTTACTATTATTATTATTCTCCTTTATAGATAAAGCTAAATAACTAGAGGTGAAGTAGCTCAGCTGGGATCATACACAGCTACTGAGTGGCAGAGCCAGGTCAAATCCATGTAGTCTGGCTACAGGGCCAATTCTCTTAGTGTCTTCTCTACATGCCATGGGTTCAGGAGTCTCTACTTTCATGCTTCTTCCTCATGCCTATGACCAGTCAGTCAGTAAAGCTGTGCATGCTAATCTCTCCATGAAATCTGGGAATAACAGAATGCTTTTGCTAGGGTACAGCAACAGAAGCCAGATACAATTCATAGCAAAGACTGAAAGCAGGGGGTGGGAGATGCAGTTAACACAAGGGAAAATAATTGAGATTATTCTTGTTTAGTGGAAATGAACTCCATCCTGACTATGCCCCATCTAGGAGGTATTCTATTGTCATTTGTTAAATACATGCATGAATAGCTTATATGGTTGGTTACAAACGCTGAGAGTAGAATATGGTAAATAAGTGGTGTGATATTTTTATTGCTGTTGTTCATCTCAATAGCCATCTAAAAAGGTATAGTTGGAAAGCACACCTCACAGATGTGGTTAATAATACAATTACAAACAAAAATTTCAACATGAGTGGGGCAGTAAAGGATCAGGTGCTTCCCTGTTACACTGTCTGGGGCCACCAAGTGTTGAGGATTGAGTTGGAACATACCTCTGTACCTCCCCAGTGATGATTACAGTCTTAGACCAAACCCTTCAGAATAAGGCGTCCTTTGTCTTGTGGAGCTTATTCTTTCATACTGAATCTTACTTTTTTAAAGTTGTATTTTATATCTTTATGACAGGAACAAATGAGTGATGCTGTAGCCAGAGGACATGTTGATAGCAGTCTAATACCGTTAAGCCATGAGTCTGGGGTTCTAACAACCCTTGTGCTCTCCAAACATGTATCCTCAGTGGAGTTGCTAAACTCCTTTAGATTTATCTGTGTTTATTTATTTATTTTTTGGCTTGTCATAGGTGCTCAATTTAGTTATTGAAAACATAGACGGTAAGTTCGCTAAAAAAAAAAACCTAAAAAAAAAAAAAAGGTTTCTTCTTTTAGGAATGATATAATTAAAAAAAATGAGATTAAGTATGGGAGACTGTGTGAATGGAATTCTTATTTAGTGTTGTAGCCAAGGAGAGCTCTTTGCAGAGAAAGGCAGAATTCCTTTTGGTTTGCCATTCAGTGCTTCTGTCAATATGTTCATCATAATGACATTAGCTTCTCTAAGGATGTCTGGGGTCTGAGGGCAAAGCTCCCATACACTGACAGCTTTAGAGAAGGAGCATCCACAATACTCTGAAAGTGTCCTATTTTCACTCATTAAATAATTTCTAGATAAATCCAGCCTCATTATTTAATAGCCAAGTAAGCAGGTTATAAAATATGTGTTTATGAATTCATCTCAGGCTGAATTCCAACCGGCTGTTAGATAGGCTTTTAAAAGCATGTGCATATTGTATCATAGCTGTTGAACTGGATGTTTGCTACTATTACTCAATCTGCCAAAAATTGTCATTTAATTTAATAATATGATGAAAAGCTAAAAAGAAATGACATGGCTTATTATATAAAGTCTGTTCTCACCCACTCACTCCACAGAGTCCCTCTTTATTTGGAGGCCCTTAATATTTCAGGTATAGTTGAATCTTATACACCCACAGTCTCTCTGAGAACTTGTTACAGAACAGCTGCATAGGGCTTGTAGAATAATTCTTTAACTCTAGACCTTATCCAGGAAAAGTTAACTACTAAAATTCTAAAAAAGACTTTTATCTTAACTGTATCAGAAGGAATGGATACAATAAGTACTAGAATAGTCTTGTAGGAATATATTATGAATAAGTAAAAATCTTTATAAATATTTGTTTATTGATTGATATATACAGAAGATACAGCTAACACGTACAGAGCTCTGTGTCAAATGCTTTATATGCATCCATTGATTATTTATTGCTGCATTAAAAATTACAACAACTTATAAGCTTAAAGCAATACTTATTTATTGTCTGTTAGTTTCTGTGTATAAGGAGTGTGAGCTGAGTCTTCTGCTCAGGGACTCATGGGGCTACAGTCAAGGTGCCGGCTGGGTTGTGTTCTCAATTGGAGACTCAATTAGGGAAGAATCTGCTTTCAAGGTCATTTAGATGATTTCCCAGTGCTTTATGACTAAAGCTCATGATTCTTACTGGCAGTTGGCTGGAGGCCATGCTCGGAATCTAGATGTTGCCCACAGTTCCCTCCTTGTCTCCCCCTCCCCACCCCCACCCCAGGCAGTTCACAGGATAGCTGTTTGTTTCTGCAAGGTCAGCTAGGAATCTCTCTCCCCTGTGCTAAAGTGAAGTCTTACGTAATAGAACTTTATCATGGAAGTGAACGCCTATCAGTTTTGACATATTCTACTGGGCAGAAGCAAGTTACAGGTCCAGTCCATGCTCCAGGGGAAGGGATTGTAGAGGACACAGCACCGATGGGCAGAGATCACAGGACCAATGGTAGCATTCTACCTACCAAACACAGAGCCCCATCTAATTCTCAGAACGGCTCTGGGAGGCACTTTCTATTACTGTTATTAGCATGTAGAGACAAGGAAGCATGGACACCTTACAGAGCCAAGACAACCCACACAGATGAAAATGTCATCTTCAAGTAAATAGTTGAACCCTTGTATCTGGCAGTAAAACCTGGGATTTTAGCCACCTGCATTCAAATCACATGTATGTCTCTGCTTTAAATAACAGAGTAAAGACCTGTTACTTGTTGTATGCTGGACACTTTTCCAGTGCATACATTTTCTCTTTTCATTGTGACATCAATCCATATAGGAGACTATTACAAGCCCTGGTTTACAGAAGAGAACATTTATACTTAAAAAAGTTTACTGCTTTGTGACTTTGGGAAAGTGATTTACCTTTCTGAGCATTATTCTACTCCTCTGTAAAAGGGAAAATAACAGTAATTATTTCATAAGATTGTTGTGAGGAATAAATGAAGCAGTACTGGCAGAAATTTAGTTGCATATTTGTCTCAGATTATTAAGTCAGAAAATTCTGATATGTGTGTGTGTGTGTGTGTGTGTGTGTATTTGACATACGTTTAGATTAATTTCAGGTGTGTGACATAGTGATTTGACAAATTTGTACATTATGCTATATTCACAAGTGTAGCTACCATCTGTCACCATACAATGCTATTACAATATCATTGACTATATTCCTTATGCTGTGCCTTTTATCCACATGAATTATTCATTTCATACCTGGAAGCCTGATATGAAGGCTTCCCACACCCATTTTCCCCATCCCCCCACTCCTCTCATCTCTGGTAATTTTGCCTGTCTTTATCTTTGAGGATATAAAATTTCACAGTGTGAGAGTAGAACAAGTTATTTTTAAGAACCTGTGTTTCCTCTGCCTCTAGCTGGTTATCCTGCTGAGACCCAGGACTATTCTACATCAGCTACTCTGTTCCTGATGGATTTTTTATTTTGGGTCTGCACTTCTGGTCCCACAAAGTTTTCTCTGAGGTCAACCAAAGCCTGAGTGGGATTCATGGGCACTATATGTCATGATTGGGAAAATCAGGTTCTCTGCCCACCTCCCTCCTCATTCTCCATCCCTTCCTGCTCCCCCTTCCCCTTTGCTTTCCCCACCAGGTATCAGGACTAGACTATGGTTCTGCATCTCTATTTCCTGATTCCCCTCCAACAGGACTCAATGAATGTACATTAAATAGAAAACTAAGTTGCCCAGTCAGAGGTGTTCTAATGGATAGGTGCTTTGCTGCCAGACCTTTCATAGGCACTGCAGAGGTAAATGAGAATGAGTAATGAAAACTAGTGTATGTACTCCAAGTCCACAGGAGATGAAAGTAGGAAGTCTTTTCCATGCATGGCAGATTCTCCAGTATGACTCCTGAGGTTAAAAAGGAGACAGAGCAGAGACCTGTGTCAGTACGTATTTCAAGAAAAGGCATCAGTTTTGATGCCAGGCCCATGTGGGTTCCAATCTCAGATCCACTTCTTGCTAGCTGTATGACCTTGGTCAAGAAATCACTCAACCTCTTAGTCTGTTTCCTCACCTCTAAGAGAGGAATAATGGTAATTTCTTCCTCAGATATTGCTATAAAACTCAAATGATGAAATCACAACAGGAGTGCACTGTGACCTGAAAAACATTCTGCAAATGAGAATTATGATACAGGACTGAGATAACTTGCAGAAAACAAACAATTGAGAAAATCTTAACCTTTGAAAAATCCATGGCATTTGCATTTTATCCCACAGCAATTGTCACATCATCTTTTCTCTTCCATTGCAAATCTTTTAAAAATTATTATCATAACATGTTCTTCTGATTTCCAAGCATGGAAAAGCTTACTTTGAAACCATGAACTATCTTATTAGTTTTTAGATTAAGAGGCAGGAGAATATTGGTGTGTGATGGGAAACACTCCCCACATCTGCAGACATAATTTGCACTTCCATTTATGGCTTCAGCTGTGGTTATTCAAATCTGAGTCTATGTTAGAAGAGTCATTGAGGTGCCAAAAAAAAAAAAAAAGAAGGAAAAAAAGTAAAAGAAAACATTTTAAGCATCTCCCATTTAACCAATTGTAACAGCACATGATAGAATATTTGTCCTTGGAAGGAGGACCCTTGTGGGTAATTAGTTAAAATAAGAGAAAATAGTAATGCAATTTGTAGAAAGAATCTAGTGTGGCAAACCCTTACTTGCTTTTGGAGACAAAATTAGATTGCTTTTGCCCAATGTGTGATTGTGTCAACAAATTGAATTTGAGTAAACCCCATGCTATTTTCTATGGACCAGTAACAGATGGGGCAAATGCATATTTTTCTTTGTTTTGCTTCAGTTTTATTTAAAAAAAAAAGAAAAGAAAAAAACTTTTTTTTTTTTTTCTGATCAGAGTCTGTAGTTGGATCTGATTTTACAGAGCTTTTCATCACATATTTTCATTGTTTACTTATTGACAACTTTTTTGTATATTTTTGACCCAAATGCCAAAAAAATCATTTTATCCAAACTGCTCATTTACTTCACTCTCAACCATGTTTTGAAGAAAATAGAATAATTCAACTTCAGGTAGAGAAAGTGAAGATTCATATTGCTCATCTGTGGAGAAAACACAGGAATGTTCATAGTAACACCCTTCTACCCTGATGACTGTATTAGGTTAATGAAGGAAAGAAGTCTATTCTGTTTTTTCCTAATATGTGCTTAACTCATGTGTTGTTTGATGAATTCATGTGGTTTAATATGAGCTTAATTTGGAGGCAGGAGGATGAAGTCACATGGGAAAAAGCAGAACATGACTGAAGTTTTTGGACCAGCTGGGAACAGGAATGGTGATTCCTCTGGCCTTGGGTATAAAGCCATTTCAGAGTTAGTCAAAGTAACCTTGACTAACCTTGTCTAATGAGAAAGGTTGGGGAAAGTTGGAGCTTTCAAATGTATGGGTAGAGAACAAGAATGAAAATATCCTCTTCGGTTCTAAAAGAAGGTAGTCTTGTATCTCAATTTTAATGACTAGAAAACACAGATCAGGAAGGTCAAGCACATTGTGCAAGTCAGAGAGGTAATCAGCATCAGCATTTAACACTTGGGCTTCCTGGCTCTAGAGGCCCAGCTCTCAATCTGATAGACTCCTAGTGGTTTAAGCCTGCTTTGCCTCACTGTGGAAAGAATAAGATTCTGCTCAACTCTCTTTTATGTAAATACTTTTTTATATACATACATAGCTTGTGTTATATGAACATTTTATTTTCCAAAGTCTGGTATCTTCCACTTGGGCCTCTTTCTACTGGCTATCAAAGCCATTCCAAATATACAAAATTAACTTTTCTTTGCAGATCTCCCATTTGCATTTTGCTTATTCAGCTACTCTTCTGCAAGATCCCAGTATTATTAAAGAATGTTCTGTTCTTCTCTATATGACTGCAAGTGTCAACATTTTTAGAAAGCAAGATTACTGTATTTATCTCATATTAAGCTATCATTTCTTAGTATTCCAACACCAAATCCATCCTCTGTACTCTGCCTTTTAATTCTAGGGCTGGAAACCTACAAAACTGTATTTCTGCTTTGTTACTTAGCATTTATTGCACTAATTCCTAACACTTTTTTTTTTTTCTGATGAAATACCTAGTGTGGCTTCTGCTTTTCTGATTTGACCCTGCCTGATACTTCTGAGACTCATTTCTCCCACTGTCCTTTTCAGAGCCTGTAATAAATTACAGAATCTTCAATTTTGGAAAGATTTTAGAGGGTGTCAAGTTCAAATTCTGACACAGTAGAGAGGTGATCTCTAAGGACTAGATGGACAACTCCCAGTAGAGAAAGTTCTCAGAGCACTATGTTTTGGAAAAGTGTGAGTTTTTATGGGATTTTATGGGAGAAATTTTTATTTACTCAGTGGTATCTGCTGATGGTGTTGTCAGGCAGAAACTGTACATCTCAATCTGGAGCACAGATTCCTTATATAAACTTAGAAGAATGAATTCTTTCTCTCATTTTGATTCTTGTAGTTAGATCACTTATACATGTAATAACATCTTTAAGATTTAGTTTACCGACCAATGAGATGAGGCCAGGCACATGTTCCCTCATTTCTGCCACAATTTAGAGGGATTTCCAGGAAATAGATCCACCCATTTAATTAAT
This sequence comes from Canis lupus dingo, assembly GCF_003254725.2. Lineage (NCBI taxonomy): Eukaryota > Metazoa > Chordata > Mammalia > Carnivora > Canidae > Canis > Canis lupus. Next base: position 65,621,608 of record NC_064245.1, read on the forward strand.
TAATTCACATGTCTATTGTTTTATCCATCCATCCACCCATTCATCCATTCTTTGATTTTATTTACTTCATTTATTAATTTTTCAGAGATTCTAATATTTTATGAACACTCTGCTAGACTGGGAAATAAAACATCAGAAAAAATGGGCTTCCATTTTTTTCCTTTTTTTTTCAGAAGTAGGGAATATTTGGTTGAATTAAGTCTGGAATCTAAAAGGAAGAAATCTGATAAAGTTGAGTAGATAGAAGGTCTTTCAGAGAGAGAATAGCTAATGGAAAAATGTGAAGTTTCTGCTAGATGAAAGGATATAGAAGGGTCAGGAACAAGAAATGGTTTGTTTTGAGCTGGGAAGTGCTGAGAAATGAGAAGGGGAGGGTGAAGCAGACAGATGGTTATAGGCCCTTTTGAAGGAAAGGGAGAAATACATCAATATATTTGTATGTGAGTATGTGTGTGTTATTTTTAAAGCCTATTACAGACCCCATGATGACAATGGATATTATTAATATTCAACAATAGCTGCTATCTAGCAAAGATATTAAGAAGTATTACCCACATTCAATATTAAATATAAATCTGGGCAAAATTGCTACTTTGCTGGTCAAGAGCCCATAACCCCTACTCATCCCAATAAACACCTATACTTACAGTTGTAGACTTTATCCAATGAGTAACTGGAAGTCCTTGGATGGTAAGTAACAGAGACATGATCAGATTTGTTATCTGGTTGCATTTTAGACAATTAGCCAAAGGGAACACTGTGAAAGCAGGTGGAACAGGGAGGAGCTATTGTGGTAATGACCTAGTCTGGGGTCTCCTCACTGAAGAGGAAAGAAATGAAACTAGATGTGTTCTTCTGAGGAGATCTTGGGCTGGAGACATAGATGTATATATCCATGTATATAGATGTGTACCTCCATACATAAGTGCATGCATTGCAGGATGGTCAGTAAAGTAAAACATAAAATGTCTATTAATTTCATCATATTCATATGTGCTCATGTATTACATGGTAGGACAGAGTAATAAAAGGACACAGTGAAAATAGTATTTCAAGATGTTCGAAGAGGTAGAAAGAATGGTACTTCGAAGAGCATAAGGAGCAATGGACAGTTTTATTTTAATTGGGCAAATTTGAGAATGTTCACTTCTTGATGAGGAGCTATAAGCAGAAGAGGAGATTGGAAAGTATGTTAGACGAACTAGGGGTGGTGGAAGGGGAGGAGGGCGGGGGGAGGGGGGGACTGGGTAGAGGAGAATGAGGGGGGCACTTGACGGGATGAGCACTGGGTGTTATTCTGTATGTTGGCAAATTGAACACCAATAAAAAATAAATTTATTATTTTTTAAAAAAGGAAAGTATGTTAGAGAAGGGGAGAGATAATTGATGAGTTCAGTCTCTAAGGAAGTTGAATTAATGAGGTTGAACTTCAGATGGCAGAAGAGTCACCAGTTCCATTGTTATAGAAGGGGAGAAGAATGTGCAGATGAACAGGGTAAGTTTCTAGGTTTTTGGCTTGTTATTTTGTTTTTGTTGCTTATATTGTCTTCATGAGATAGGAGGTGAGGTAATCTGCTTGGAAAAGGGAAGAAGCTGGAGGGCGAGTCAGCTGAAAATGATGGGCCAAAAGTAAGTTAGATAGACCTTCATTAAACGTTCATGTGTACACAAAAGAGAAAAGGTAAAGACTCAAAAGGAAGTCTCAGTAAACACATTCTTATGAGCCCAGGGACTTCTTATGAAGGCCTCCCTTTTTTCTTTGTTCTCTGCCTTCCTTCCTTTCCATTAAGCAATTAGTAGTATTAAAACTCTCATCACTTAAGAAAAAGTTAAATACATTTTTAGAATTTTAAATAGACCCTATTTATATATTTTTTTATATATATATTATATTCCCCTCTGGTGAACACAATATTAACTGATGTATTATGTCAGAGAATTGGGAAATCAGTTCTATGCCTTTTTATTACTATTGGTAAATATTCAGAGAAAGCTAAATTTGCCCTATTGATAGAACTGGAAAGATATTAAAGTGACTATTTTTTCCCTATTGCTATGACTTTCCCTTTGTTTTGCATAAAAAATGAATAGGCCAGGAAATAAATATGTATACACACACATCCACACATCTGAGAAGGGCTGATCTTACATATTTTATTGATATATCCATTTATCCATTAATCCATCATTTAATAAACTTCTCTTTGTAAGAAAGACTTTCCCAGACACTAAGAAGGCAATATATATCAGCCACAGTCCCTGTTTCAAGAGCTATCAGCCTCATTGAGAAAAATAGACTAAGTGGAGAAGCATTAAAACCAATTAATAATACAACGTGCTCTGTGCTGCATATACAGCAATCCCACATAAAGTGTTCTTTAGGCTAAGAGTTTGCAGTGCCCACTGGGCACATTGCAGAATGCTTCATGGGGTCTGGGGTGATGAATAAATAAGCATTCCCTGGCTCTAGCTCTGCTTCATTCCCTTATAACCGAGCAAGCACATGAGAGGCTGTGTTCACATATATGATGTTCCTGACAGGGACCCAGTATCACAGTAGGCAGCAGCAGCCATCCAGATTGGAAGCTAGAAGATTGACAGATGGGAATTTCAAGATGTTTAGGAGTGGTCTGAAAGGATAATAACAGTTACGATTTACTGAGAACTAACCCTATGACAAACAGCGTGATGAGATATTTTAGGGGCATTATAATTTTTTTCACAACAATAATCTTAAGAGAGAAACTTATCATTAGCACTGTTCAGATGAAGAAACTGATCCATGTATTAATTTATCATACATTTTCCAAGGTGGAAAGGGTAACAACGAGTTGTGCCTGTGTTAAAACCTAGGGATCTGACCAAAGCACCTGTTGGCTTCTCCATGAGGCTGCACATGCCTTCATGCTTGTTTTTTTTTGTATGAGTTATGAATGACAACTTGGTCAAAAACAAACTGAGCATCACTACAGTTTGGTCAACATGAAGATTTGGTTGAAATTAAAATTCCAGTCTCCTATTTTCCAGTGAAATATTGGTAATTTTCATGTTCTATGGAATATGTTAAAATACCAATGCTTTTTAAATAAATTTGTCTTTTTTTCAGAATTTTCAGTATTTTTCTACTCTATTTCTTTTTACCTGGGTGACTCAGTGGTTGAGCATCTGCTTTCGGCTCAGGGCGTGATCCCAGGATCTGGAATCGAGTCCCATATCAGGCACCTTGCATGGAGCCTGCTTCTGCTCCCTCTGCCTGTGTCTCTGCCTCTTTCTGTATCTCTCATGAATAAATAAATAAATCTTAAAAAAAAGAAAAATCAAAAAGATCATTCATAATCTCCCCCACTTCAACATCCACTGTTAAACCATATATACCTAAGATCTTCCCAGGTAACTCTATGTATTATTTTACTATAATAATGAGATTTAATAGCGATACTCTCTTGTTATATTCTGTAACTTATGTCAGCTCTCAAAATAATTTCTTGACATTCAAGTTTTTATTACTGCTCACAACAAAAACTGCATAGAACAGAAATAACTGGCAAAACATGAAGAAATGGACTAGCAGAAAAATAAAACTCACCTGGAGCATACTGAGAAAGGCACGTTTTTAATGACCAATAACTTTATAGTGCTCAAATATTACCAATTATGTATTAGAAAAGTCAATTACTAGGGACATTTTCAAAATAACCTTCCTTTCCATTAAGTGACTGCAGCAGAGGAGTGGCATGGACCATCTGCAGCCACCTACCACTTGCTTCCAGGGAAGATGAAGGCCTTGGCCACGGTCCACTTCAGCTTCCCAACAATCCTGGTACAAACAAAGATGCTTTTGGGGGTGGGTATTTGTATCCTAGGGGCCATCCTTCACTCCTTCGCCCTATATCCAACCTATTATCAAATCCTTTCTGCTCTATTTTCAACCTGTCTATGGCCTGATTACTTCTCAACTTATGTACACTTATCACTCTAGCACAAGTCATTGTCATCTCTCTTAATCAGTCTTGCATCCACCTTGCTCCCTTATAGTCTATTTCTCAGACATAGGCCAAAGGGATCCTATTAAATTCTAGGTCAGATATCTTACACCTCTGTTGCAATGGTCTTCCATCTCTTTGAGAGTAAACAATGAAGTACTCACATGCCATGCAGTGCCCCACAATTTCTGCTCTTGATCCTGTGTCCTCTCTGACCTTGTCTCCTAATACCGTGCTCCCCATTTCCTTAACTCCACTGGGCTCCTGAATCTGCCTCAAGCACACAAGACATTCTCCTGCCTCAGAGCTTTTGTGTTTGCTTTAACACATTCCTGGAGGGCTCCCTTATACAGCCACATGGCTTTGCCCCTCACATCCTTTAAGTCTTTGCTTAAATGTCACCTCTACACTGAAGGCTTCTCCCAATGATACTGTTCACTTGCAGCCTTTCCCTGTCTCATTTTTTTTTCTTGTCGCACTTACTAGTTAGCATCTTTCACATTGTATTGATTGATTGATTTCAATTGATTGATTAATGGATTGGTTGATTTGACCAGTCTCCCCAAAGCAAAATGTAAGCTTTACAAGGACAAGAATTTCTGTTGTTTAGTTCACTATTATAGTCCTAGTCACATAGAGTAGGTGTCAACACTATTTGTTGAACAAGCAGCCTCCCTTCTTTACTTCCAACTGTAGAAGGCCTCTTCTTACAACCAATCTTATTATCTTTTGAGGTCCAAGGGAGTAGTGATGGAGAAAACTGGTTCAAGTTACCATGGTCCAGTGGAAGGAGGGTGGGAATAAACCCCATGTGAATCTACTCTCCCTGGGGAGATTAATATTTTTGTTACCAAGATCTAAACCTTGTCTCAGCAGCATTGACCTATGTCTTGCTATGTCCTTCAACAAAAGAGGGAAAGGATTGTTACATATTCTCAATGGAATATTAGGCTCCTATTAAAATGTTTACAAGAAAGAAGTAATCCATAGAAATAGGTTATGGGGATCCCTGGTTGGCTCAGAGGTTTGGTGTCTGCCTTCAGACCACGGTGTGATCCTGGAGTCCCAGGATCAAGTCCCACATCAGGCTCCATGCAGGGAGCCTCTCTCTCTCTCTCTCTCTCTCTCTCTATCTGTGTGTGTCTCTCATGAATAAATAAATAAAATCTTAAAAAAAAGGGATCCCTGGGTGGCGCAGCGGTTTAGCGCCTGCCTTTGGCCCAGGGCGCGATCCTGGAGACCCAGGATCGAATCCCACGTCGGGCTCCCGGTGCATGGAGCCTGCTTCTCCCTCTGCCTGTGTCTCTGCCTCTCTCTCTCTCTCTCTCTCTCTGACTATCATAAATAAATAAAAAATTTAAAAAAAATCTTAAAAAAAGAAATAGGTTATGAAATTAAAAATATAAATAAACAATAGTTAAGAACTTTTGCTCTTAGGGTTTGAATCCCTTTAGCTGTTTGAACTTCAGCATGTTTCTTAACTTCTTTCAGGCCTGCAAATGCGGATTATAATAATGTTTTCCCAGTAGAAAGGGCTGAGTGATAAAATGACTGGAAAGTGTGTAATATACAGTGCTCAATATTCAACAATTACAAACTATTGTCATCACCATTATAATTGTGTAAATGAAAAAGAGCAAGGCACCAAATTGTATGTATATATCATGAAGTGACAACACAGAGTCTTCATTAGTACAAGGATTTGCACTCTGTTTGGAGCTGGGCAATTCAGCCATTCACAGCTTCACACTCTACCTCAACCAGCCAGTTTCACATTTTAGTGTCTGCCACTTGTACACATCAACGAATTCCAGTATATTTGTTTTCTTTTAATTGTGAGTGACAGACACTTGATAAAAAAGATTTATTGGTTCAGAAAAACTAGGAAATCTATTGGGCTGAACTAGTTATAAGAAAATTTAGGCTGAGGCATTCAAATGGAATGATACTTTCAGGATTCTCTTTCCCTCTCCCTGTCTCTTGCCTTCTCTCTCCTAGCTGTTTATTTCAGCTTCATTTTATTTTTTAGGCAGACTTTCCCTCACATGAAGGCAAGAGTCCATGGTCAATCTGTTGCAGGGACTTCATGTTTCAGAGTAAGGGCAACCTTCCTGACAACTCTAGCAAATGTCTCAGAGAGGTCTTGTCTGGGCTTGGTTCACATGGGCATGCATGTACAAATCACTCTGGCCTGGGCAAAGATCACTTGGAGACTGATAGAACAGTGTGAGGCCTGTTGTACAACAGTGATATTTTATTATATAAAGGAAGAGGGGTTTGTTTCTCCAAAGAATTTTTGAGTAGACATAGAGAAGAAAATTGGAAGGAAATTCTTCATAATATTAATGGTGATTAACGTGGAATTCATGAAGGATGATTTATTTTTATTTTTACCTTAAAAAATGTTTCAAGTGATCTTTAATCATGATTCATTATTTTTATAGTTAAAAAGAAAAAAAAATGGTCCTTGAGAGCTCAGTGGGTTAGTGAGCTCATCAGATAGCGTGCAAATAGGTACATATGATCCAAGGATTCTTCCTGACCCAGCCTTAGACCCAACTGCACACAGACTCCAGACTTTTCAGCAATCTATCTCACACCTGGAGCAAAGCCTATCATGTATATGCAATATGTCATTCTATATCTGATGCTTCAGTTTACAGGGAAATTACCTAGTCATGTTCAAGAAGTTTGAAAGGTACTGTAGAAAGTATCCTAGACCAGCAGCCAGGAGACCTGCATGTCTGTTCCAGCCTTGTCCCCTATAGCTGTGTCAAGTGTCAGACATTTATGGGCCACAGGTCCCTCATCTATAATTAGAAAGTTTATTTTCAGCTTTTACAATCTGTGATTATTTCCGTTTACTGATGGAGTAACTAATTACTTCATTATAGAATTTCTCAAGACTAGTTACCTCCTGTTTGGTTCAATTAGCAAAACACCAATGTGTTTGTCATTCATTTTGATGGTTGGGCTGCCAGGAGAAAAGCCCAATGGGGGAATATTTCAGGATCTTAAGCAGATTTTGTATTTGCTATTCCAAGGTAGTATACATAGGAACAGAGCTTGTTATGCATTTTCCTAACTTCTTGTTCAGAAAATGCTTACTCTCCATTATTTTCTTCCATTCAGTAGATGTCCCAGGACTCTTTCACATTTCCCCTTTAGTTTAGAGCCAGAGAAGAGAAACCAGCAGTGGTAGACACTAGTTAGAACTGAGCCTTTGCTTTTTTTCCTGAACATAAAATATCAGACACAGGGTGAACCTCAAAGATAATTCAAAACAACTTTCTTGGATTTAAAGGGAACACTTCCTGAGTATCTTAATACATATTCTACAGAAAGAACATATGTTTCAGAGTCCAATGGAGTATGGTCTGCATTTTTCCTCTTTCACTTACAAATGTGTGATCTTTGGAGAATTTCTTAATTTTTCTGAGTCATATTTTTATTATTTTTTAACCTTTGAAATGACAATAATACCCACTTTTTAGCCTGTGTAGATGTAGGTAGAATAATGACTCCCTCTCCCTTCTATCCTCAAAATATATCCACATCGTAATTCCCAGAATTTGTGAACATATTACCTTCCAAGATCAAAGAGATTTGCAAATGGAATTAAGGTAGTGATTTCGAGATAGGAGATTATCCTAGATTATCCACGTGGACTCAATGTATTCACAAGGACCTTTGTAAGTGGAAAAGGGAGCCCCTGCAGTTAGAGAAAGGGATATGACAAAGAGATGGACAGTTGTAAGGATGCTTCTGGGTGTGTGTGTGTGTGTGTGTGTGTGTGTAGAGGCTAGAGATAAGAAAGGAGGGTGGCCTCCAAAAGCCAGAAAGGCAAGGAATGGATTCTGTCCTAGAGCCTGCAGAAGGAACTGCCCTGCTGACCCATTTTAGACTTCTGACCTCCAGAACCACAAGACAATACATTTGTGTTGCTTTCATTCACCACCTTTGTGATAATTTGGTACAGCAGCAATGAGAAAAAAAAAAAAAAAGACAGTGGAGATTGCCCACTATGTGTACAAATGGCCTGGGGCAACAGTATATGAAATGCATGTTTTGCTATAGTTATGGTTATTATTCTCTTACTCATTATCCCTTCCTTATCCTTTTCCTCTTTCCTTCCACTCCTTCATCCTTCCTTCCCATTCTTTTCACCCTCATTTTCCTTCTCCCCTCTCCCTGTTTCACTAAAAATAACCAGAACAGAGGAAAAGACCTAGCACTCAGTAAGGACCTCCTATGTGTCAGGCACCATCCTTGGTGATTTCACATGCAGAGATTAATTCAATCTTTGAAACAACCTTTTGAATGAGGGTTTAGTGTTTCCCTTTTACAAATGAAGAAACCATCTGCTGAAGTCAAGTGAGTTGTTTCCAGATGCACAGTTAGTGATAGTCCTAAGGCTGATTATCTCATGCCTCTCTCATTAACAGCTTCATTTCCATTTCTATTCCAGACGAAGAACTGTTGACCTACATCTTGTGTGTCCTGGATGGCCAGAGCTGGACTGGGCACAGAACTCCATAACCATGGCAACAGCATTACCTGCCTGGGTCATGGTGTGGTACCATGTTGGGCCAGAATGGCAGATGTCAGAGAGAGGCACCATGCCCCAGGAAGGTGCTACCATTTGTCTGAAGAAATCCCTCTTCTCAGGACAGCAAATAGCTTATTTTGCCACTTCACATGAGCCCTCCCTTTCCCAGTTCATTAAAAAATAAGAATGACCACAATTTGTCAAACACCTACTAGGTGTCAGACATTGTGCAAGCTTTTTTTTCTGATTCATATTACAAGTCTTTGAGGTGGGTATTTTCCCCCCATTTATAGTGAGGAAAGAAGCTCAGAGAGAATTACCCTACCCACTAACACAGGAAGCAGCAGGCTGGAATGAAGCCAGGTATGCTCAGAAACCAAAGCCAGGCTCTCCCTCACTGGCCAGACTGTTCCCCAACCCCAGAGAAGACAGTCACACTTGGTCCTCAAAGCCTTGAGTCTAATTTGGCACCATGTTCATTTAATAATTGCCTTTTTCCTCTTGCCCCTTTTCCGTCTCTCTCTCTCCTGGGGTTGCCAGATCATTTGACAGTTTTTACATCAGCACCAGAGGCTGTGATGAGGAGCATAGTGTACCTTGGTGGAATGAAGAAGCTGCAGAGCCAAGGAGTAAAGTTTGAGCAAGTTAGTGCAGGGGTCCAGCCTGTGGGCATAGCTTTCCACCTCTGCCTCTGCTATAGCCCCATCTGGAGCATGGATTCCTGGGGTTGAACTATCAGCAGCACACCAATGGCTATCTCGGTTCAAAGCCCCAGCAAAAGCAGTGTGTCGGAAATGGCAAGAGGTTGGCTACAGAACTAGGCAGATCTGGACTTTAGGTTTGGCTCTGTGGCTCAAGAGCAGTGTGGCTTGGGGCAAGTTGCCTCAGGTACCTGAGCCTCAGCTTCCTCTTTTGTGAAAAATGGGTGATAATATAAGTTTGATCATTTATAGGGTTACAAGGACCCCACAGATGGAAGGAGCCATGGAGGCCAACTTACTCCACCTAGCATTTAGATCCAAAGGAAATGAGACTCAGAAACAAGGAATCATTGGCCTGAGATCACCTCGCCACCAGAAGGGGTTCCTTTGGGTCAGTATCTAGAATTCTTTCCTCTAAAATATTTTGCTTCTATGGGATCAAATGTGATAAGTAGTACACGGCTGTGCTAAGATCAATGTCAGCATGTGAGGCATTGGGAGGAGTTTCTGAACTGCTTCTCTTTTCCTGCCTTCCTGGAAAGTTTTCTGTCACTGGTTAGACAATGACACTGGCAGCCCCAGGTTACTATCAGAGATTTTGTTCCCCTCTGAGTCTGATTTCTTTCTTTCTTTCTTCTTCTTTTTTCTTTCTTTCTTTCATGTATTTTTTATTGGAATTCGATTTGCCAGCATATAGCAGAACACCCACTGTTCATCCCGTCAAGTGCCCGCCTCAGTGCCCATCTCCCAGTCACCGCATCCCCCTGGCTACCTCCCCTTCCGCTACCCCTTGTTCATTTCCCGGAGTTAGGAGTCTCTCATGTGCTGTCACCCTCACTGATATTTCTCATTTTCTCTCCTTTTCCCTTTAATCCCTTTAACTATTTTTTATATTCCCCAAATGAATGAGACCATATAATGCTTGTCCTTCTCCGATTGACTTACTTCACTCAGCATAAATACCCTCCAGTTCCATCCACGTTGAAGCAAATGGTGGGTATTTGTCATTTCTAATGGCCAATATTCCATTTTATACATAGACCACATCTTCTTTATCCATTCATCTTTCGATGGACATCGAGGCTCCTTCCACAGTTTGGCTTTTGTGGACATTGCTGCTATAAACATTGGGGTGCAGGTGTCCTGGCGTTTCACTGCATCTATATCTTTGGAGTAAATCCCCAGCAGTGCAAATTGCTGGGTCATAGGGTAGTTCTATTTTTACCTCTTTGAGGAACTTCCACACAGTTTTCCAGAGTGGCTGCACCAGTTCACATTCCCACCAACAGTGCAGGAGGGTTCCCCTTTCTCCACATCCTCTCCAACATTTGTTGTTTCCTGTCTTGTTAATTTTCCCCATTCTCACTGGTCTGAGGTGGTATCTCATTGTGGTTTTGATTTGTATTTCCCTGATAGCAAGTGATGCGGAGCATTTTCTCATGTGCTTGTTGGCCATGTTTGTCTTCTTTGGTGAAGTTTCTGTTCATGTCTTTTGCCCATTTCATAATTGGATTGTTTGTTTCTTGGGTGTTGAGTTTAATAAGTTCTTTATAGATCTTGGATACTAGCCCTTTATCTGATAGGACATTTGCAAACATCTTCTCCCATTTTGTAGGTTGTCTTTTTGTTTTGTTGACTGTTCCTTTTGCTGTGCAGAAGCTTTTTATCTTGAGTAAGTCCCAATAATTCATTTTTGCTTTTGTTTCCTTTGCCTTTATGGATGTATCTTGCAAGAAGTTGCTGTGGCCAAGTTCAAAAAGGGTGGTGCCTGTGTTCTCCTCTAGGATTTTGGTGTATTCTTGTCTCACATTTAGATCTTTCATCCATTTTGAGTTTATCTTTGTGTGTGATGTAAGAGAGTGGTCCAGTTTCATTCTTCTGCATGTGGCTGTCCAATTTTCCCAGCACCATTTATTGAAGAGACTGTCCTTTTTCCAGTGGATAGTCTTTCCTGCTTTGTGGAATATTAGTTGACCATAGAGTTGAGGGTCCACTTATGGATTCTCTATTCTGTTTCATTGATCTATGTGGCTGTTTTTATGCCAGTACCACCCTGTCTTGGTGACCACAGCTTTGTAGTACAACTTGAAATCTAGCATTGTGATGACCCCAGCTCTGGTTTTCTTTTTCAATATTCCCATGGCTATTTGGGGTCTTTTCTGATTCCACACAAGTCTTAAGATTATTTGTTCCAGCTCTCTGAAGAAAGTCCATGGTATTTTGATAGGGATTGCATTGAATATGTAAATTGCCCTGGGTAGCATTGACATTTTCACAATATTAATTCTTCCAATCCATGAGCATGGACTATTTTTCCATCTCTTTGTGTTTTCCTCAATTTCTTTCAGAAGTGTTCTGTAGAAAACAAAAACAAAAACAAAAATAAAAATAAAAAAGAAGTGTTCTGTAGTTTTTAGGGTATAGATCCTTTACATCTTTGGTTAGGTTTATTCCTAGGTATCTCATACTCTTGGGTGCAATTGTAAATGGGATTGACTCCTTAATTTCTCTTTCTTCAGTCTCATTATTAGTGTATAGAAATGCCACTGATTTCTGGGCATTAATTTTGTATCCTGCCACACTGCCGAATTGCTGTATGAGTTCTAGCAATCTTGGGGTGGAGTCTTTTGGGTTTTCTATGTACAGTATCATGTCATCTGCAAAGAGGGAGAGTTTGACTTCTTTTTTGCCAATTTGAATGCCTTTTATTTCTTTTTGTTGCCTGATTGCTGAGGCTGACTTCTAGTACTATGTTGAATAGCAGTGGTTAGAGTGGACATCCCTGTTATGCTCCTGATCTTAGGGGAGAATCTCTACTTTCAAGCACATAAAATGACATAAAGGCATTTCATACCAGATGTGAATGAAACATACTAGATTAATTGATAAGCTCATGAAATAAGGTTAAAAATGAAACAATTAGAAAATGTAGAAATTCCCTAGACTATGTTTAATGAGCTTAGTTGGGGCTGAAACAGGCAAAAATATAAGGTACCTCCCACAGGAAATGGAGTCAGTTGTGAAATCCTCCCCACACCTCATTTTCAGCATCAGAATAAGAGGTTTCCCTTTCCCTGGGTAATTTAACTCCTTTCTTTAGCTTTTACTTTAAAATCCTTCTCATTTCCTCCAGGTTGTTCCTCCATAGTTATTCCCTGTCTTTCCAGTTCCTCATTAGGGAGTGTTTAAACAGACAACCAGTCTATTCATTTCTACCATGTGGCAGACATGCTCGAGGCATTGGTGACACAACATCAAATTAGTCCTTGTAGTCAAGGAGTCTGTATTCAAGAGGGGAGAGACAGACAACTCTAAGCAAGCCTATGATATGGAATATAACATCATCAAGTAGTGCAAGGTGCTGGGAATAAAATCAAAGCAAGGTGAAGAGCAGTGGCACGAGGCTGGTGGTAGCAGTGATGAAAGTATTGGTGGCAATGATGGGGATGGTGATGAGCATGATGGGGGGTGGTAGTCTTATTGAGGGTAATGTTAGGAGTAGTAGAGGCAAGGGAGGTGGCATTTATCATGATGATGAGGAGAGGTGGGTGAGGTAGCAATGGCAAGTGCAGTAGTCGAAGATTCTATATTAGGTAGTTAGTGAAGGATTCCATGAGAGAATATTTGTGTAGAGACTGGAATCATAAGGACGTAGATCTGAAAAAATCTAAGAGGAGAGCATCCCAAGAAATGGGAAAACAATAAGGCAGATGAAGGAACATGAGTCTTCCTTGTTCACCTCACTACCTTCATTTTGGATACTCTGGGTTGTGACTTGCACTGTTCTTGTGGCTTTTTGGGTGACTGAACCAGAATTATCCTCTGTAGGAATCTGCCTTCCTAAGCAGAGGGATGAACACTTCTTAGTAAGAAACGTCCACACAAAGCCCCCTCTCTCATGGTCTCCTGCTGTGAATCTTGACCTGAGATAATGGGTAAAAATACGTCTTTGAAGGAGTTTGTTGTTTTTTTTAATAAATTTATTTTTTATTGGTGTTCAATTTACCAACATACAGAATAACACCCAGTGCTCATCCTGTCAAGTGCCCCCCTCAGTGCCCGTCACCCATTCACCCCCACCCCCCGCCCTCCTCCCCTTCCACCACCCCTAGTTCGTTTCCCAGAGTTAGGAGTCTTTATGCTCTATCTCCCTTTCTGATATTTCCCACACATTTCTTCTCCCTTCCCTTATATTCCCTTTCACTATTATTTATACTCCTCAAATGAATGAGAACATATAATGTTTGTCCTTTTCCGATTGACTTACTTCACTCAGCATTATACCCTCCAGTTCCATCCACATTGAAGCAAATGGTGGGTATTTTTCGTTTCTAATGGCTGAGTAATATTGCATTGTATACATAAGCCACATCTTCTTTATCCATCCAGTTTGTTGTTTTGTAAAGAAAGGAAATTATGGTTAAGATTATTAAAGTCTCAAAGGCAACTCAAAGTCAACATTTCAAAACAACCCATTAATTTCTCCCATATTTCAACCCATATTTTCTCCCCAAGTTAGTTTCTTTGCCAATGCTGCCCTTCTCAGAGGATGCCTACATTATTTATCCTGGTACAAAAGCAGAAACTTGGGTCATTCTCAAATCTTCTCCATTAGAGTCCAAATCTTCAAATCTTATTTCGATTTCCTTTACATTATGCACATGGAGGCTGGCAAGGGCTTGACCAAGAATAATTTGAGTGTCATTGGTGACAGTGAGAGCCACTGAAGCATGTTCAACCTTGTTTACCCAAAATAGAACTTAAAATAAAAGCATATCCATTCCTTTAGGCTTTGTTCTTGGCAGTCCTTTACAAACTGTGTACATGTGCATAATGTCAATTTCATGCAGGTTTTTTCAAAAATGGAAAGGGGGAGGGGCTTTCTACCATGTCCTTGAAGATTGTTGCAAAGAGTGAAGAATTGCACATTTATTGTCCTTCCTCCAGGCTCTAAGGAAACAAACATAATCTATGGGGAAATTCAATAGAAGCATAACAAAGAGCAAAGGCAATAGGTGAGACATTGGAGGGGAAATTAATTAAGCCAAGCTAAAATTAGTGGTTTTGGGTTTGCGATTCTGAGGGAGTCTGGGCTATGGAGAACTGGAACAGAGAAAGGAAGCATACTGGCAGGGAGCTGATTCAGGACCCAAGATTAATTATCCTTCACCATCTAATTATGAAGTCTGAATCACTACCCTGCCAGTTGAGTTCCTTTCCACTAACACAGGGGATGAGAAAAGAATGTGGTTCTGGAAGCTGGAGACCTTTCTTCTAATTTTCACTTAATACAGATAATAAGAGCTCCCCTTTGTCCTTTTCTGATTATTATTTATTATTTTTATCTTTTTAGGAGCTGTTCCCTTCCAGATTACTTTTATTCTTCCTTGTCAAATAACCATTTTTCATTCTTATTATCTGAATATAAAAATGCCAGGTGTATTCCTACCAGGTATATGATTTATACCAGCTGGCATACTGGATGCAAACTCTTTACTCAATTTATATTCCTACTATGTTCAGGGAATCTCTTAAGATGCTTCAGTTTTGCCAATGGATTCAGTCATCTACTTCTCACACTAGTCTTGGGAGCTGAAAATGAATATTAGTTCCATTTAATAGATGCTTAAACTAGGGGTAGAAAGTTTCAGCAAATTTTCTTAAGTCACATGACTAGTAAATTAATGGAACCCAATGTTCAAAGATAGGTTTACATGTCTCCTCTAGCCGATCTGCTATCATCCATTTGGTGAAATTTGAATCTGCTGTGAGGTCCAGACACAGGTCTAAATTGGTCTTGCATACATATTTCAATACCAGTCTCACCTAGAATTACAAAAAAAATTAAAAGTTTACCTTCTGGGTTCCCTATCCTTTGCAAAAAAATTTTTGCTAGCTCTTTAACTTCCTTTGGGTAACTATCAAAATAATTCCAGATATAGCCCTTGAGCTCCTCCAAGTTATAAGCCCATCTTACTTGTCCAGACTTACTTGTCTTCATAGCACCACTTCTGACTCTATATTTTATTGTTAAGTTAAATTTTAACATAAAGAAATATTTACAATGATGATGACCATAGAGGTATTAGTAAGGACACCGTGAAGGGCAAGAAGAAATGTTGGAGCCCCCAAAGAGTAAATGGTGGTTAGAAACATGAGACTCTGGAGACAGACTGTTTGGGTTTGAACTTTGGCTCTGTCATAAGCAAACTTGAGCAATTTACTTATGCTCCGTGGTTCATTTTCCTTATTTGTAGAATTGAGGATAATAATAGGATATTCTGTGGTTAAGTGAGATAACATACAGAAATTGCCAGGACAATGTCTGGCACATAGTGATTGTTATTACTATTTATTATCAGACCGACCTGAGTTGTAAATGTCTCTCAAATTTTGTTTCCTTCTTTAAGGAAAGATGTAATTCTTACCTCTCATCTGATTGATGTGAGAAATAAATGGTATAACACATATAATAAACAGTAAGCATAATATGTGGCACATGAGTATGAGATATAAAATGCTATTCCTCTGCACATGATCTTTCTTCCTAAATTCTTTCTTTCTAGACCCCCGAGAGTTTCCAAATGCTTCTGAAGTCTCATCTCCTCTAGGAGGTTGTTTATGATCTTGTCCTAGCTCATTCCTCACTTGGCTCCTCCTTTCACTGTGGCTGGATTCTGTTCACTGGCCATTGTCCTGCTGTAATCATCATTTGTGTATGGTGACATGTGGGTGGATAAATGCTCATTAACTCCCAGATGTCACTCTAAATACCCAGAAGTAGATAATCTCTGTCCTCAAACAGCTTTTGACATAAATGAGGAGATAAGCTCACAGAAAATAACCAGAGACTTTTGGAATGTTCTTTAGAATCCACTGTGATGCAGACTCTAAGAAGTCTGTCATCTGACCCTGTACTTGGAAGCTATTTGTAGTGCACACTTTATGAGTCTTTTACTCTGCTGAGTACTCAAGACATAAAAATTAATATAACACTGCTTTAAAACTACTTACAGTTTGTTGGGGGTAAACCTTTTTTTTTTTTTTTTCAATTCCACTGGTACTGAGAACCCAGTGTTCCAGGAGTACTCTAAAAACAAACAAAACAAAACACACAAACAAGAAACATATATGTTACCCACCATTATGAAACTTATACTGTAGTAAAGAGTGAGTGGTAGTAAATGTGATAATTTCCTATTGCGACAAATGTTAGGAAGAGAATGAAACACAGCAGGATAGTGTAATTGGGAGTGAGTGTAGGGAGGTACTTTAGATTGGGTAGACAAAGTCTTTCTTAGAAGATTGTATAGGAGCTGAGACCTCTGACTGAGAAGAAGCCACCCACTCGAAGAATTATAGGAAAATACTTTAAGCATCAAGAGCAGAGATTCTAAGGTAAGAATTACCTTAGACATTCATGCAAATAATTCTGAATCCAATAGAATATGGAGAAAGTGTTATGAAGACTCTCAGAATCAGGTAGCAGATTCTAAGAGGATGTTGACATTGTCTACAACAGGGATCAGTGAACTTTTTTTGGCCTAGACAATAAATATTTTAGGTTTTGGCTAGACAGTATGTGTCACAAATACTCAATTCTGCTACTATAACACAAAAAACAGCAATAGACATATGTAAATAAATGGTCTTGAGTGTGTTCCAATAAAGCTTTACTCGCAAAATCAGCCAGGGGGCCAGGCTTAGCTGTCAAGTGTAGTTTGCCAATTCATGATTTACAATATTAGACAAAGGACTTGGTGGCAGATTATGTTTTCCAAAGTGATCACATGACTATATCCCAACTCATATGCTCCTATTACAATGTTTTGTCTATGTTCCTTTCCAGAAATGGAGTCAATACACCCTCCTTTTGAATATGAGTATGTCTGGGATGACAGCAGATGTGTGCTGCATGACTCCTGATGCTAAATCATAAAAGATGAGGCAGATTTCTTCTGCTTTCCCTGAGAGTCTTGAGCTTATGCATACAAAGTCCATTTGCTCTGAAACTGCCAAGCTGGAGAGATCTCATGGAGAATTCACAAGAAGTCCCAACTTTCACCCAGTTGAGTCTCCCCAGCCCAAGTGCCAGCTGTAATGTGCATGAGCGATCTTTTGTACAGTTCCAGTTCTCACCTTCTAGTCACTCCAGCTGAAGCCAAATGGAGCAGAGACAGTCTATTCCTGTGAAGCTTTTGCATGATTTTACATTCATAAGCAAAGCAAAAAAACAAAACAAAACAAAACAAAAACAAAAACTTGTTTTTGTTTTTGTTTAAAGCAGCCAAATTTGGGGGCAGTTTGTTTCATAACAATTGGTAATTAGTATACTTTTAAAATTATTGTTTGTAGCATTACTTTTTTGCCATCGCTCCAAGAGACATTATGCATTATCCTCATTTTACACAGTGCTGACACCCTAGCTCAGAGAGGACAATTTATAAAGCTAGAATTCTAAGACATTGCCATTTTCACAGAATCACAAGATTATTAAGCAGGATGCATCAGACTCAGGCACTTTTTATTCTATTCCAGTTATTTTTCAGAATTTCATTTGATTCTTATTGATGTTTACTATTTATTTATGGAGATTTATTGTTATTATTTCAAAAGTGTAATTGCTCATTGAAACATCTTTATTATGACTGTCTTTCAATCCTTGTATGGCATCTTAGTATTGGTGTCTGTTGATCGGCTTTTCTCATGGAAGTTGAGATTTTTCTGTTTCTGGTATACTGAATGATTTGGACCATGTCATGGACATCTTTACTATTATAAGACTCTAGTTCCTGTCTAATCATCTATTTTATCAGTGTCTTAGCTTGTGCTGTTATAACAAAACATCATAAAGTAGGTGGCTTATAAACAACGGAAATGTATTTCTCACAGTTTTGGAAGCTAGAAGTCTGAGATCAGGGTGCCAGCATGGTCAGATTCTGGTGAGAATCCTCCTTCAGGATGCAGACTACCAACTTCAAAGTGACAGAGAGCAGAGAGAGGAAACAAGTGCTCTCTTGACTCTTACAATCCCATTCATAATAACTCCATCCTCATGACTTCATCTCATCCCAATGATCTCCCAAAGGGCCCAACTCCTAATATCATAGCATTAGGGAGCAGGGTTTCAATGTATGAATTTGAGAGTGACACACACATTCAGTCCATAACAAGTAGATAGTCAGCCTATTTAGGTTCAGAATTCATGTCCTGGATCCCTTTTATGGCTTAAATGTCAAATCTAGTGTTTAAAGTCCATGAAATACCATTTGGGTCTATTCAACTTCTGTATTACCCAAAAGACAGGACTCCACCCCACAGTGTCCATGGTTCTGACTGGGCAGGAGGAAGGGTATCATCTAGTTATTTTAGGGATGGAGTGGAAGTCAGAACTCTGCCCACAGGCTTCACCCCAGAGTAGCACTTCTTTATCAAGTCCCAAGTCTCCTGGCCAGTCTTTTTATATACCTTTCAGAGTATTCTACAAATGGCTCATGTGTTTTTTTTTCCAGGCCTGTGTGTGTGTGTGTGTGTGTGTGTGTGTGATTAACAGATGAAGTAAAATGGAATATGTGTTTACCACACATTCAGAACCAGAAGTCCTTTTTTACTCCAAAGCCTGTGCTTTTTCCACTATTTCACACTATCTTTGAGGCTGTGATATTTGAAACAGTATGTGTCCTGCCCACTTCCAAATTGTATTCTGAACATTCAGACACATTTCTTCCACTTTTATTGTCCCTTCAATTTTCCTATTTTTCTCTACATAATACCATGTCATGGTTCTATCCAGAGTATTTTCTCTCCTGTTTTGCTTTTTCATTTTTCCCTCATGTAATATTCTTAAAAAAGAAGGACACTACTGCTTTTAGTCAGTTTCAAATCACCAATTGGCCTAGTTCACTAGAGGGAATCACAGTATAATTTATGGATGAGGTATTCTCTCCTGTGCTGTTAAAACAGGGAGATCCAGAGTCCAACCAGGAGGAAGGAGATTTCTCTGTCTCTACTGGTCTTTTTTCTTTGTCTTTAGTATATTTGGCCTCATTGATAGTTGATACAGAGATTATAGTGGGAACAGGTCCATGCATTCCTGTCTCTCTGCCCCTCTCCCACCCTCTTTTGAGTCCTAATTCCATGTAATGGAAATGAAGAGAGCTGGATCTATTCCCAAATGGAAGCAGGTCTTACGCTGTTCTCTTGTTCTTCTTTGCTACCACCCAGAGTATTTTAACATTAGGGACTAGGGTTTAAGCATTAAGGGAAGTAAAGTAGAGCTGGAAAACTAGTGGATTATTGTCTCCCTGTGGTCCAGTACATCATCGTAGTTGACTGCATTGAGTATTAGGATTTCAGTCAGCCTTGGTCCAATCCCCCCAGTCTCCCTCTCCTGCTCCTCTTCTCTCTTCCCCTCTCCGTGTGTGTGAGTGTGTGTGTTTCTATATTTCCCTCACATCCCTTGGAAGACTGGGTTCAGTCAACAAGAAGAAATGTTCTTGTATACTTGTGCCTATACAAGAACAGTTGAAATAATGAATGTTCTCCGGAGTCCTGAGACCCTGATTAGAGGTCTCCTCTTGCTAACACCAGGGAAAAGAGTTAAATGATAGTGGAAGGGGTTTGCTGTTGTTTATCTGAGGGGTAATAAATAGGTGTCCTCAAAATTTCAGGGCTTAAACCTCAACTGAGTCTCAGAGATTGTTTGTAAAAATGAAAATAATCTTTATTTCCTTTCTGGACGGTAAGGTCACTAGATGTACAATCTGTCTCACAATTGTCCCCTTTTCTTTTCTGCTCTCCTACTTTTCTCCTGGCCATCTTTTCTCCTTTCTTCTGCAGGGTCCTCCTAAAACCACCTGACAGTGTGGATATCCTCAGAGAAAGGAAGACTGTTCTTTTCCAGGGAACTAAGTAGCTGAATTCTACTATTAGAATCATTCAACCATTAGAATTATTTCTGCTTGTTGTAGAAGAGACAGCTCAGATCCAAAGCAGACTGAGGAAATCAAGGAAGGTAGAATCTGCCTCCTGCCCATTATGAAAAATGTTCAGCCTTTTTTAAAATTTAGTTTTCCAGAGTAGCAAAAAAGCAAAAAGATAGCTACTTTATAGATATTGGGCTCCAGGAAGTTGAACTTTCACTTCTTTACAGAAGAAAGATGAATGCTTATGGCTTTCCCCACAGTTGCAGTCCGACTACTGGAGTGGTTTGGGTACTGGATTAATCAGTTTAATTAGCCCATGAAATTAGATCAAGGGTCACAGATATCAGATCTTATTACTAAACAAGCCCTCCCCACTATTCACCTTTCTCAATGCATCTTGGGAAAAGACCATGCATTTACTCTACCAAATTAAGCTTAGCTGAAAATTGAAAATTAAAAAAAAATCTGCCAGAAGTTTGTTTTCCACTCCCTATCTCCCCAATCTCTCTGCCAGTTTTATTCTCCAGCCTCTCTTCAATAGACCTGAATTTAACAAGAAAACAGTGACTTCATTTACCCAGCAAGGGAGTGCTTTTTATGTTTGAACTTTGAAATGAAAATTGTCTTTGGACAGGCTTCTCTACAGCTCCATCCAGGAGCAGCAGGATCTTTCATTGTGACTATGGACTTGGGGAAAAGAGGCAAGACCTCAGGAGGCAGCGAGAACCCGCAAAATATTTCTTTGGGTAGGGTCCTGTGCTGGTGGAGGACAGAAACTAAAGGTGATGGAAATACAGTGCTTTATTTAGTCTGAGGTGATACCTATCTGATTTTACAGGCTGTAAACATTAAATAAATAACTCCTGTGGCTCTTAATCATAGACCTTAGATATAAATATGACCACTGATCTCAGTCTCTATGCCAAGAGGATTTAAATCCACAGTTTTATGCAACATGTCTATGAATGTTCTTAAAGTAAAATGTGGATACAGGAATAGAAAGGTTATTTCCAGGACAGACTGAATTATTTCAAAACATTTTAACAACATCTATTTTTAGCTGCTGCTTCTGAGTAGTAGGCATACACAGGTGAAAATGGTGTGTTCCCTGTTTTCTCAGGATTTAGGACTTGGTAATAGAAGTAGTCACAGAAATGAGTAATTATGTACATGGTAATCAGTAATATTCTACTCAGGACGCCAACACATACTGTAGGATAAGAGCCTGTACATTAGAATTGCCCATATCTGGGCTTAATCCTGGGCTCTGCCTCTTAACTCTGTGCTTTGGGCAAGTCGCTTCATCCCTCAGAGATGAGGAACATCTGTAAAATGAGAATGACAACATCTCACTTCGTGAAGATGAAGTTACCCAAATAAGCAATTGCCTGACATGTGCAGTAAATGCTCAAAAAATTGTAGTTATTGGTGTAGTTCTACACCAATAACTTTGGGATGTGGGGGAAAGAGAAAGAAGTTCTGATTAAGGAGGTGGTTCTGGAGAAAGGTTTATTTCACTGGACTGAGGTTGTTAAAAAAAAAAAAAGGCATTTCAGGGGATCCCTGGGTGGTTCAGCAGTTTAGTGCCTGCCTTTGGCCCAGGGCATGATCCTGGAGTCCCGGGATTGAGTCCCGCATCCGGCTTTCTGCATGGAACCTGCTTCTCCCTTTGTGTATGTCTCTGCCTCTCTCTCTCTGTGTCTTTCATGAATAAATAAATAAGATCTTTAAAAAAGGCATTTCAGATAGAAGTTTGCTGAAGAAAGCAGACATGAAAAGTAGAATATGAGGTTCACAGTGGGCTGATGTGCAGTGGTAGATTACTTCATGAAAATTGGATGGGGCCAATAGAAGACTTTGAATGCCCATCAGAAGAATATGCACTTGATTGAACAGATAATGGGATGTCATTGAAGATTTTTGAGTAGAAAAATGACAGACTGAAATCTTCTCTTCTTCAGGAAGATCACTCAGGAAGTTGTGAGTGGGGTGTTGGATCAGGGGGAGGGGAGCCAGAGAAAGACCTCAGGGTCAGTGCTGTGGGGGGGCAGTTGCAACGGGGTGAATATCAGAACAGAAATGTTACTAGTTTAGTTTGCAAAAATGAAGCATGATTCTGATTTTTTTTAGGGACAAAAAGCTAATTTTTGTCCGCAAAGATCAAATGTAAAAGCTAATAACAGAGATGCATGTCAGAAGGAGATGGAATGTACTTTCTTGTCTCTTTACCTCAGAGTGTTGCTCCAGTAAATCATTTTGCAGAAGCAATCAGCACACCTGTTAGTGAGGCTTGGCATTTAATTGGCATTATCTGCTCCTGCACAGAAGCAGACAATGGATGTCACTGCTGTGTGAGTGGAACACATTTGCATTTCATAGACAATTGAGAGGGAGCTAATCATGTTTGTCTGCAGCCCTCCTAGGGAGGACACATCTGGCTAGGACAAGGAGCTACTTGCTTCCTGGAGTCAAAGGACTGTAAGGACTCTGAGACGGCCAGATCCTTCACTCAGTCTTTGATGAGCCCTCATAATAAAGGAAGGTGTGTATAAGACCAAATTGTTCCTCAGAGCTGGCAAGTGGAGCAGGTGTCAGGCTGAGGTCTGGAGGCATCAGTTCTTGTTCTAGTTGCCCTACTTACTACACTCTTGGGCTTGGTCACTTGCATTTTATGTGTTTCAGGTAAATTTTCTGGAAAATGGCTCTGAAAGTAAGGAATCTATGTTGTTGTCAATGGAGGTGTTCCCGTGGCTCTGGTTTTGTCAAGCTGGGTCATTTAGTCGAGCTTGGTAATTTCTCAGACTCTTACTGAGCATTTCAATGTTCTAGGCCCCAGGATCAGCTCTGGGTACTAGAGTACAGTTCAGTAAGATACTTTCTGTTTTCAAGAATTTCCCAGTGTAGTGGTACCAACATTTAAACAACTATATTGATTTAAGTGTAGAAAATACTATGAAAGAAGTGGGTACAAAGTCTAATAGAAGTCTGGCAAAATTTAAACAGGACTTTGGGGCATGAGGAGCATTTGCTTTTTTAAAAAAAATAATTATTTAAAAATGTTTTATTTATTTATTTATTTGAGAGAAATTGTATGTGTGAGCAGGGGAAGTAGTAGAGGGACAAGGAGAAGCAGACTCTCCATGGAGCAGGAAGCCTGACTGAGGGCTTGATCCCAGGCCCCCAGGATCATGACTAGGAGGCTGCTTAACTGCCTGAGCCACCTAGGTGTCCTGAGAAGTATTTTCTAGAAGGACAGCAGGGGGAATGGCTTTCTCAGTAGAAACAACAACATAAACAAAAACACAGAGATATTTAAGTATACATCCTTGTTGGGAAACAGTATGTTAAAGTATTTGAGGGGCAAATTGTGAAGGATAAGTTTTTGAAAATGGTTTATGGGTTTAGGTTATGAGAACTCAGAGACTTCTGTTAATACCATCCCATAAACATCTGAGAATTTTTTCAGTTGAGATTAATTTTTGATGGTAATCAATCAATAATACAGTATGGAACATTTACTCTGGTCAAGGCCCCTGAAGGATAGGAGAATAAAATACATTATCTTCACATTAGATTCTCTGCTGAGAAACAAAAAGGCTACTGACACAACAAACCCCAAAACACCCATTCATTTGTTCATATATTCATCCAGTCATTTATAAATCCTAGTGAATCCCTATGATGTTCTAGGGTTCTAGAATAATGAATAAATGAAATAATGCCCTTGTCTTTGGAACTCAGAGACAATGAAATAAATGGTTATACTGCCCAGTGTTACAGATTATGGCAAAGGTACGTACAAGGTTTAGAGATCTAGTGGGAAGTGAATTTAAAGACCTAGTGGGAAGTTGGTCAAGGAGGGCTACCTACAGGAACCAGCAGCAGTGTGACCCCTTAGAGTATAACTATATCAAGCTAAGGAGGGCATGAGTGTTGTGCATGGTCTAGAGGGAGCAGAGAAGACAATTTTCGGAAGGATTTTCAGAGCAGGAAGTGAGGAGATCCTGTGACTGGAAGGAAACATTTATAGGTGGAGGTGGGCATGTCAGGAAATGGCTGGGGCAGGACTAAAACTGAGTAGGCTGAGTAGGGCTTTACACCCAGGATCTGGCTTCAGATGAGGGGCTGTCCATGGTACTGAGGAGCACAGAGGAGGTAGCCTCTCAGTACTGAGACTTTGCAAAACTTCAGAGACAAGAAACTTTTCATAGAAATAGAAAACCTTTTAAAAGGTCTTCTATTTTATTCTGAAGCCTAACTAAAGAAGGTTTCCAGTTCAGAGAAAGAGAGGGAAAAAGGGAAAATTTAGTTTTCACTAAATATTTTTCCCATCCCATCACTCATTTCAGAGCATGGTTCCTTTAGTCTCTGGGAAATGCTCAGATAAAATGAGAAAGAGCTGATGGGAAGATTGAACTCCATCCTCCACCCCTCTCATCCATGCCCCATGAAGGTAAGGCTTTATTTTCCTTTGGTGAAAGCCCCTGGGAGTGGGCTTGTCTACTCTGGGGACTGACTAGATGTCTGAGGCTGTGCAAATGGGAAAGCTCCAGACCCCAATAATGCCCAGAGGCATTATTCACCCAACCTCCCAGAGGGCTTGTCCAAAGCTATCCCAAGGTAGTTCTTAGAGACTTAGTTTAATAATTCACTAATTTTATTGTGTTCCTACTGAAATGCTTCTCAATCAGGACTCCAAAAATCAGTGGCAGAGTGGTATTACTGTTAAGAGAATGAAGTCCAACAGGAGTTCTGATCCTTAATCTTGTCTCTCTCAAACATGTAAAGGAACCATTACTGGAAGGGATTATAGCAGAGTTGTTCAATGCCATGCAAGTCAGACTGCCCAGGTGTAAAGGACTTAGCCATTTGCTGGGCTAATTAATTAAGCTCTTAGGCCCTTGGTGTCTGTATTAGTCTCCTGTGATCGTTACAGCAAATTACCATGTATTTGGTAGCTTAAAACAACTGAAATCTATTCTCTCACAGTTCTGGAGGCCATAAATTTGAAACCAACGTCCCTAGGTCAAATCAAGGTATCAGCAGGGTCATGTTCCCCCTGGGATGCTTTTGGGAGAGTGCCTATCTCTTGCTTCTTCTGATGGCTGCTGGTATTCCTTAGTGATGGTGACTGTCTAATATTCAAGGCCAGAATCTTCAAATCTCTCTGAGTTCCATCTTCACATAGCCTTCTCCTCAGGGTGTAGTTAAAATGTTTCTCTGCCTCCCTCTTACAAGAGTATATGTGGCTGCATTTAGGGCCCACCTGGATAATGCAGGATACCCTCTCAAGATCATTTATTTAATCATATCTGAGAAAACCTGTTTTTTTTTTGTTTTTTTTTACATATGGAGTATCTTCAGGGTATTTGTTGGGTGGCTACTTTTTCAGCTTACCACATTGTTATTAAATATAACACAGATCTAATGAAAGCATCTACTTTATTGGGTATTTGTGAGGATTAAAGATGGAACTCTTACCTCCAACTTTCTCTTTCTCTCTCTTACACACAAACACACACACACACACACACATCAGTATCTGCCGTATGTATGGTACATGGTCAGTAAATATTAATAATGATTGCTTTTCTGTTAAAAAATACCAAAAAAAAAAAAAAAAACCACCCAAACTGAAAAAACCCTTTTATTTCTTTTCTCTGCCAAAATTTCTAGGGGCCTTTCTTCCCCCTCTCATCCTATCTTCATTACCTTGTTTTTCTTTTTTTTTAATTCCTTCTTTTTTTCAGTACTTAAGCATTATTTTGATGGCATCATCCATTTCCTTTTGTTAAAAAAATATTTATTTATCTATCTATTGATTTATTTGACAGAGAGAGTGAGAGAGCACACAAGCAGAGGGAGCAGCAGAGGGAGAGGGAGAAGCAGGCTCCCTGCTTCAGCAGGGACACGGGGCTCAATCCCAGGATGAGGATCACAACCTGAGCCAGAGGCAGATGCTCAGCTGACTGAGCCATCCAGGGGCCCCAACATTATCCATTTCTGATGACAACTTTTCTTTTCCCAGGATGAGCTTTCTTCTAGGAATTGACTTCTTTGTCCTTAGTGAATAGGGGGTGAGATTAGAAGTTAGAAGAGAGAGAGTTCGGAACAAATAAGGAGAGAGAAAGGGGAGATCATAAATCTATACACATTAATATTTTCTCTTCCTTTAAGAACTTTTCCTCTCCTAACCTCACTCATATCCCAGAGTATCACCCATGTAACCATGGAAGGGTATATCTATACACCCACATAGGGAAGTTAGAAGGAATCTTGGACTCCTCCCCTTCTCCATGCCTCTTCTGACTCCATTGCTACTCCCCACTTTTCACCAGCTGAAACCCAGTAGAAACATCTCTTGATTGGGCCTCGGTTCTCTAGTCCCAGTGTCAAACTCCTAGTTAGGTCACCACTACTCTTAGGTCACCACTACTCACCACTACACTCTTAGGTCACCACTACTCACGCTGATGATTAAAACAGCCTCCTAATTGGTTTTCAGCCTCTTAATTTGCCCCATCCTTTATACTTTCCAAAAGCTCATTTTTGTTTGTTGGCTTGTTTGTTTTCCTCTTCAGAGGAAAAATGAGAGAATGGTCTTTGGACTCAGATAGGTGAAGATTCAAGCTTTTACTCTGTTGCTCAAGATATGCAATTTTTCTTAGGCTTGAGGATAGCCTAAAAGAGCTATTGTAAAAATTGTCTAGTGAATACAAAGCATGATGCCCAGCATCTAGCAGGTGGCAGATAACTAGTTCCTTTTTCTGCGTTTTATAAGATAAATAAAAACTTCTCATATCATGTTCCTATATACACATCTATCAAGGACCTTGTTTTATCGATTTTTCCTTTTATATGTTGCATCCTCAATAAGTATTCCTTTTGATTAGATCATTCCAATCAGCGTACATAATCACTTGACTTCACTTCTGGGAGTCCTCACCAATTTCTATGTATTTCTCTGCTTCAAATATTGAAATAATTGTCTCTTTTCAATTTCTCTCCTCTTTTCCCTCAAAAGCAATTTAAAAAAGTCTTTCTCTCCACCACTCTGTGGTAACTGCTCACTTCAAGGTCACCACTGAACCCCCAAATTATTGAATCCAGTGGTCAATTCTCAAACTACATCATACTTGATTTACCAGTAGCATTTGACACAGGTGATTCACTTCTCTTTGATATACTTTCTTTACAATCCCCAGGACTCTAAAACTTTATGATGTTTTTCCTACTTTACTGATGATTTTTTTTCTCAGTTTACATTATTGGTACTTTGTTGTTATGACCTCTTTATCTGAGGTTGCCCCAAGCTCAGCATTTGTCTTTTCCCTCTTTCCTTACAAGTTTATTCCCTTGTTGATCATGCAATAGCCAATTTTAAATACCATCTATGTGCTGAAGGATCAAGACCTCTCTCCCAACCTTCAGGTTTAATATTCAACTGTTTCACATCTCTATTTGGAAGTCTAACAGACCACTCAAATTCAATATGCCAATTACCTTCTCACTCCATCCACTGTCACAGCCTGATCTTTTCAGCCACCTTCCCATCTCATTTGATGACAAATCCTTCCTTCCATTTGCTAAGTCCAAAAATATCTTCAACTTGATCCTCTAGGGTACCATATTTGGTTTTAGCAAAGATGGTTGTGTTCTCACAGTACACTGTATAGACTGTCAATGTGATATTTATCATATTTTTTTCTAATTTATGTTTTTATCTGTGTCTTCTTTCCTTTCTTGTTTAGTTGTACCATCAACTCCCCAATTATCAAGCTAGGGATCTATTTGTTGTGTCTTCTAAGTATTCAGCACAATGCTCAATGTACTATGGTCCATGATTCAAAAAAGTCAATTTAAAATATGTTAAAGGTGATAAATAAATATATGAAAATGCAAGGAAGTAAAAACTAGGTGGAAAATATATAAATATTTAGTTGCTTTTTTTTAGTTGCTTTTTAATTTTATGATTGAACACAGTGATTTTTTTTAACCAATGTCTGATGAAACAGAACAGAAAGGTTGAATAGATCAATTAAAAATCTACTCAATAAAATAGCTTTAGGGCAAACACAGAATGGATGCTGCAGGTTGTATGCACTGGAAGGACCTGAGCTCTAAATCTGGAAGACTTGGACTTGAGTGAGGCTCAGACTCATCATTCACTAGTTGAAGACTTTGGGCAAGCTATTTCATCTCCTTGAGCTGAAGCTTCCTCATCTGTGAAATGAGCATCATAAATACTCACCTCAAAGAGTTGTTTTGAACATTAAGTGAGGGAAAGCCTGGTTCATCATCAGTACTGAATAAATGGTAGCTATCATTGTTAGCCTCAAGTAATTGTCTCAGTAGCAAGAAATGACTGTCAATTGAGAATTTCCATCTTCTAAATGTTCTGTTTTTTTCTCCCTTTTTTCAAAATTCTTATTTACATGTGTGTGCACGTACATGCATGTGTGCATTTGTGTGTGTGTGTGTGTGTGTGTGTGTTTTGTGTTTGTGTGTCTATGGCTATGGGTTAGAGGAAAGAGAGAGGAATGAAAGTGACTGAAAGGCCTCACCATCTAGCTATGGAACCATATGTAGCCACAAAGACTCAGGTTGTTTCTTCAACCTATCCTCCCAACACCTTGCCTGATATCATCCACTGTTAAGTCAACTACTCTCCACTTTGCTCTTTGCCACTATTGCTAGAGAAAGCCACATGGAGAAAGCCATGCCAAGGGTATACTCTCTAACCTCAGCTGTGAGCTCTCACCACATCTCCTTGCCTTATTTATTGTGATCCATTTGCTATGGCATGACTCCACTTGGAAAATCAGCAATATTTAAAGTCCTGAGGAGCCCCAGTAGTTCTCATTTCTTTATCTTCAAAGACAACTTTGTAGGAAGCCATTTCATTTATGGACAAAATATGTTACAAATATTAAATTTCTATGTGAACACAGAGAGTTCCAACAAGAAAATCTTAAACCTTGTAAATGATTAACTGCCCCATTTACATATGGAGAACTCTCCATCCTAATTCTGATGTGTTCATTGCTTCCAGAATCCTAGTCCTGATATTCTGCCAAAGCCTTCAGCCTGGCAGCAACTCAAAAGGGCCCATCAAGTGCATTTGGGGTGAATACCCAGTAGTGCAATTGCTGGATCATAGGGTAGCTCTGTTTTTAACTCTTTGAAGAACCTCCACACAGTTTTCCAGAGTGGCTGTACAGTTCACATTCCCACCAACAGTGCAAGAGGGTTCCCCTTTCTCCAAATCCTCTCTAACACTTGTTGTTTCCTGTCTTGTTAATTTTCCCCATTCTCACTGGTGTGAGGTGGTGTCTTATTGAACTTGGCCAAAGCAACTACTTGCAAAATACATCTATGAAGGTAAGGGAAACAAAAGCAAAAATGAACTATTGGGACTTAATCAAGATAAAAATCTTCTGCACAGCAAAAGAAACGGTCAACAAAACTAAAAGACAACCTACAGAATGGTAGAAGATATTTGTAAATGACATATCAGATAAAGGGCTAGAATCCAAGATCTATAAAGAACTTATTAAACCCAACACCCAAGAAATAAACAATCCAATCATGCAATGGGCAAAAGACAAGAACAGAAATTTCACCAAGGAAGACATACACATGGCCAACAAGCACATGAGAAAATGCTCCTCATCACTTGCCATCAGGGAAGCACAATTATTTACTAACCTGACCCTCACTTTGTTTCTGTTTAATAGGACATGGATATTTCAATCATGGGGTTGTTGTCATGGACAAATGGAGACCCAGTTAATACTTTCACCCTTCCCTTTTGGGTTCCTATTTTAGCTCGCTCGCTCTCTCTCCTACCTTTATATCCCAACAGTCTACTTTATTCACAGTAAGTGCTTGATGAATGTGGTGATCTGGGTTAATGAGGAGCCAGTAGAGGATAAAGCCAGCTCCTGCAGCCTGATATCATATTCTATGTACCCTCTGATATCTCTTGTCCTGGAATACCCTTGTGCACTACTTCACATTCTCTCAACCCCACCTTTTATGCAGCCATTTCTATAGTAACCAGTTACATGGAAGTTGAATTGACCAGGTGAAGCCTGACAGCATCTCACCTAAGCCTGCACTGAATACCTCTTACTTCCTGCCCTAACGATTCTCTGACACTGAAGATTGGTATGCACTGTCCACATAACCTGAAAGTGTAGGAGACATAATGACTATGGGGCTATCCTTGACCTGGGGAATAAATGTCCTACCCATATATCCCTTGTTTAGAAATATTTCATAAAACTTTAGAAAGTCATTCAGGATTGATGACCAGTTGGATTTCCCTTGTTTTGTGACCCGAACCGCCACTCCTCCTTTCTGAGATCACATTTCTAAATAAACTATCTGTAGACAAGCCTTTGCCTCAGTCTTTACTTACAGGAAACTCAAGCTAAAGCCTTTCAACCCACTAAAGCACATTGTAGTTCCTTGAACATAGTACAGTAAATAGTCGATGCAATTGTTTACTTCACGCATTCACTTCATTGCAGTGAGAACAAATAAAAGATTCACTAAAGTTTCCCCTCTCAGACTGACCTCTTGAACATTTTTTTTATTCCTCTTGAGTCTTTTCACCATTCACATTTCCTTATGTTTTGAATAAGTAATGCTGCAACCCTTGGATATAGCTGTTGATTGAATGGCGGACATCTGACCCAGAGGGAATCCATTCCTCAGTAGGGTGAGCTAATCAAATTTCCTCCCCAGAATTTGTTATCAGTATGTGGTGACACTAATCTCATTTGGTTGGATTATTAACTGGGAGATACTAAAACATCAAGAAGAAGATATAATAAGAGTGTAGAGAAAACCAGACTGTAGATAAAAAAGATTCAAATATATGAGATGAGAGGACGCAATAAACACAGGAATTGAAAAGGGAAAGCTGGGCAGGCCTGGTGGCCCAGCAGTTTAGTGCTGTCTTCAGCCCAGGATGTGATCCTGGAGACCCGGGATCGAGTCCCACATCGGGCTCCCTGCATGGAGCCTGCTTCTCCCTCTGCCTCTCTCTCTGTGTCTCTCATGAATGGATAGATAAAATCTTTTAAAAAAAAGAGAGAGAGAGAAAAGGTAAAGCTTTCCTATTTCTGTTTCTAGTCCTTATAGAAGAGCAATTGTACTCCCTGCCCTTTGGTTTTTAGTTATACTCTTGTCCTTATAACAATTAATTACTGAGTTTAAATCACTTCAGTGGCTTTCTTTCCTATGGACTTGGATCCTCTTTAGAACATTCAAGGTGATGACTAGTCCTTTTATCCATAGGATAGCAAGACCCTTAAAGGCCAGAGTTGTGTTCTGCTTATACGTGTATCCCCAGTGTCTCACTTACAGCGCTACATGGTAGATTTACATGTTTGATAAATAACTGACTAAAAGAATAAGCCCTTCCTTTATTTCTTTTATTCTCCCTTATCTTCCTAGTCAACCTGAACACCAGCATACAGTCCACCCCTGCACCCTTCTACCACTCTGAGGTTTTCTTTTTTTTTTTTTTTTTAGTTTTTTTTTTTTTATAGAAGTAATGTCTATTGGTGTTCAATTTACTAACATACAGAATAACACCCAGTGCCCGTCACCCATTCACTCCCACCCCCCGCCCTCCTCCCCTTCTACCACCCCTAGTTCGTTTCCCAGAGTTAGCAGTCTTTACGTTCTGTCTCCCTTTCTGATATTTCCCACACTTCCAACTTTAACTTCCTTAGTTCTCATCTTCCTAACACCCTGACCCAGTTGGTCCACTTTCAAGTCTATTGGTTTTTCTGTGCTCCATGCCAGCCCCTGCTGCTTAAGGAAATCACACATGTATGATAGTCAAATCAATGACAAGTTAATTCCATTTAACCTCAGTTTAAATCTGCCCACAGCTTAGCATCCCTAGGTTTATCTTTAAAGGGATCTGATATATTACCAAAGCAACAGCTACAAACCTTTTACATTGTCACCCCAATTCTTTACCCACTTACTCACCACTGACTCACTTCCTGCCTCACCAGAAAAATTGGTGAGATGTGCCATAGCTATTATATATCTTTACACAGTTTCTCTTCTATTGTTTCTTCTTCCTTGTTTGCCCAAATTAATAATTTTACTTCTTCACTAGGTCACCATGCCCACCTTTTTTTTAAAGATGTCATTCCATCTCTCTACTTAGTTTTGCTATAAGGATCTTAAAAATGTCTTATTTATATACAGCCTCAGTGTTATTATGATCCAGTTGGTCCTTCTGTAATCTGGGTTCCATTCATATACCTCTACTAAATTGATGGGTTGACAGTGCCCTTACAATTTCCAAAATTGTTCTGTCCTCATCATCCTCCAACACATCTGATTTTGCTGACTACTTACCTTCACTCTTCAGGCTTTTGTAAAACGTATTTCTCTTGGTCTTCCTGCCAACTTGATGGGTATTCTTTGCATGAAAATCATCCTTAAGCTTTAGTTATCTTTGCATTTTCTTGGAGCTATCTTCCTCTGTGGTATTGCTATAAGTATTGGATGGCTCCCCCAAGGACAATAAGGGAATTAGCTTCTCTTGTATATTCTGGTCTTGAATTTCTAATGATTGGAGTTTCCTTGGTTCTTCCCTAAACTGTTATATACTAAACATCTACTTTTACCAAAAAGACTAAATCTATATGACTTGTATGACTGATTCAGAGGGGGAATGCCGGAAAAGAGAGAAAGATGGAGAAAAGCAAAAAATGGGTTTTAGATTTTTAGCCACTGCTTTACTAGTGGTAATGTAGATAGAAAAAGCTTAGAGGCATTGGGTCATTCCTCTATCCATTCCTACTTCCAAGATAATTGGGTAGGAGGGGGATGGTTAATTATTGAGTTCCTACTGCATGCCAGACATTAACATACGTATTTTATTTTTTAAAACTTAAAAAAATTTTTAATTTCAGTATGGTTTACATACAATGTTATATTAGTTTCAGATGTACAATATAGTGATTCAACAATTCCATCTATCACCTAGGACATGTGCACTTTTTAATCCTCATCACCTATTTTACCCATTCTCCTCACCAACTTCCCCCTCTGGCAACTCTCAGTTTGTTCTCCATAGTTAAGAGTCTGTTTCTTGGCTTGTTCCCCCCCCCCCCTTCCTTTGCTCATTTGTTTTGTTTCTTAAGTTCATATGAGTGGAATCATGAAGTATTTGTCTTTCTCTGATTGACTTATTTCACTTAGCATTACACTGTCTGACTCCATCCATGTTCTTGCGAATGACAATATTTCATTCTGTTTTATGGCTGAATAACATTGAATAACATTACATTATATATATATATATATATATATATATATATATATATATATATACCACCTCTTCTTTATCCATTCATCTGTCAATGGACACTTGGGTTGCTTCCAATTTGGTATTGTAAATAATGCTGCTATAAACTTAGGAGTGCATGTATCCCTTTGAATTACAGGTTTTATATATATGAATGTCCAGTAGTGTGATTACTAGATCATAGGATAGTTCTATTTTTAACTTTTGAGGAACCTCCATACTCTTTTCCAGAGGGGTTACACCAGTTTGCATTCCCACCAACAGTGCAAGAGGGTTTGACATAGGCATTTTAAATGGGCTATTTCATTTAATTTTCAAAACAATTTTGTTTTACATACTTTCTATTACTGATTATATTTTACAGGACTACAGTATTTTAAGTGAGATTTTTCAAGATTATATAATGAGTTGTAAGCCCAAGATTTGTCCTGTCTATTCAACTTCAAAAACTATCTTTCTCATCATAGCTCATAATATGGAAATATAAGGAAATACATAAAGCCTTGAAGATTAAAGCAAAATTAATGACTGGCTTTAAATTCACATTTACAGCCAGAGTCAAGGTAGGCTTTTGTTTTGTTTTGTTTTGTTTTAAATTGTGGTGGTCAGTTTAAGTCCTAGTCCTTCTATTTAGGAAATTCTTCTTTCAGATATTACTGAGAAAAAACTCATTTTATTCAGGGTTTCTCTTCAGCTAGAACTCTGGAACACAACTCTTCTTTTGGTACTCTTATTTATACTTTTTAAATATGATTTTATTTTTTATTAATCTCTGCACCCAATGTGAGGCTTTAACTTACAATACCAAGGTCAAGAGTCACAGGCTTTACCAGCTGAGCCAGCCAGACACCCCTATAATCTTTTTTTTTTTTAAACACACAAACACATTCCTACATCAGGGCTTCTCACCATGTTATTGGCATTTGGTGCTAAAATTCTTAATGTGGGTAAGGCTATCTTGTGCATTGTAGCAAGTTTATCAGCTCTCTGGTCTTTTATCACTAACTGATAGCATCTTCACATTGAATGACAACCAAAAATTCTCCAGATATTGTCAAATGCCTTCTTAGGGGTTCCATATCCATATCATCCAATAAAAATGCTTGTGTGGTTCAAGAAGGCTGAGATTTATTAGTCTTGCTCACAACTCTATCCCAGTACCTGGAAAAATACCTTACACATGCACAGCACAAAATGCAATAAATATTTATTGAGTAAATAAGTAAATGAAGAGGAAGAAGCAATTTTTAAATGGAGAAACTATTTTATGCTATATCCTTCATTAAGAAATTTCCTTCAAAACAACTCTGCGAGGTTAATAATAATAAACTTATTTCCTAGATGAGAAAATAGAGGATCAGAAAGGATGACTTCCCCGAATCACACAGCTAGTTAGTGTAAGAATTGTCATTTCAATCTGATTCTGTCTATATTAAATTTTACCCTTTTTCCCAGGATACCAAATTGTGGTATAGAATTATAAGAATGAGAGTTTAAGACTGGACAGATGAATTGCTAATTATCATTCCAACTTTTTGCAGGGAAAATGTCTTTGAAATCATGTGTTGTCCAAAATAGAATTTTTGAGTACTCTTCTCCAAACTTTCCCTACTTCCTACCATGGGCAACCTTATTTCTCAAGTGAAATGTTTAGTGATTTGTCGTGATTTGTTTCTTTTCCTCACTGCACATCAGAAGCATGCAGACTTAAAGCTAAATTGTTGCCCCATGTGTTTTGCCCAATTTGATCCCTCCTTCTTGGACTTCTTCTCATATGGCTATCCTCCTTGTTCATTAACTTCTCATCAACTGCCCTTTTTGCCCCTGCATATGTCACTCACATCAATGTCATGGATGTTTTTGTACTTGGTTTTCCCTGTCTTTGAAATGTTGTTTGAAATGCTTATTTTGTAAATAAAGTTTTATTACAACACAACTATGCCTATTTATTTGCATATTGCCTGTAACTTCATTCATGCTACAATGGCAGAGTTGAGTAGTTGTGACAATGGATGATCAGTGATAAAAAAGGAAAAGGAACATCTTTTATGGAGTGCTTACAACAAATTTTGCAATGCTCCAACAACCTTGGCTTGGATGCAAATCCTGAGCCTATAAAGATAAGCTTATAGATTTAGGGGAAGAAATCAAATAACAACCAATATATTACCCTGGGGAAAATGGAGTGGTGAAATATTAAGGAAATGTCCTTTTACCAGTTTTGATCAGGTAAGATTAGAAGAAGAGATTGACTTTTTCAAAATGATACCCAATACTGTAATTATTCATTTCTGTTTTCTTTCCAGAGAACACTACAAATTGTAAAGTTACATTGCTTCCTGAAAAGAATAAGTTTTTCATCTGCTTGGCCACTCAGTGATGTGAACATGTTCCCAAATTGCTTATGACACATTCGTTGCCCAGATACAAGGGCTTGGTGAGGTTGATCAGCTAGGTCTAGCTGCCACTTTACCCATAGCTGAGAATCACAATCTGAAAACCAGCAATCTTTGACAAAAGTATTATTTCCAAGCACTTCAAGGAAATACGCTCTTTACTTTGTTGTTTGGAAGAAGCCTGGAAAGAAAATGGACAAATGCATCAAGATTTTTCTCTTGACCTAAACTTCAGATATCAGAAAGATTGTAATGAGTTCCCAGGCTAAAAAGTTTCTTTGGTTGGAATGACTTCAGTATAACAGTGGAGTTTCAAGTGTTCATTCTTTTCTCTTAAAAGTGAAAAGTTATGTGATAATAATTCTAATGATGATAATAATAATGTTAAGCAAGGTGAGCTGCATGCTATAATAAAGAATCTGAGGGTAGCTTAGAAATATTGATATTCCCAGTGAAGCAGACCTCCTGGGTACCTTGTTTCCAATGAACACCTCAGGGATGCTGGCTTCTTGCAGCTTTCAAAGCCACCATACTCATCACTGGGCCTCCATTGCAGTGGAAAGAGAGGACATGATGAATGTTTGCCATGTATTTGAATTCCTTGTCCTGGAATTAACACATACCATTTCTGCTCATGTTGGCCATACGTAACAGGACCCCACATAGAGTAAATACAAGGGGATTGGAAAGCATAATCCCTGGTTTGGTAATGACTTCCCAGCAACAACTCTATAGCATAGAAAGGGAACATGAATCATTGGTAGTCTGCATTTATTGTATATTTTAGGCACATTCTTAAATTATACAAGGTTAATTAGGTTCATTTCCATAATACTTTTCACTACAAGTAAAAAAAAGTATGGTATCATTGATCTTTTTTTCTATTAAATAAGGTTGTAATATGAATTAAATAGGTTAGTAAATGCAAAATGTTTAGAATAATGAATGGCACATAGTAAGTATAATGATTGATATCTATCATTTTTGTTATGTTTTCTGAAAAAAAAAACACCTTTTAGCTTTATTTTTTAATAGTTATTCAGGGATTCCCAACAAGACCCTGTTCTACATTGGTATTCAATTCAGTCCATTTGGTTCTACAGATATTTATTTAATACCTACCATGACTGAAGAGTTTATTTTCCATGGCTGTCTCTTCCTTCTCTGACCTATTATGAAATCCGTAAGCTATCTGAGGTTCCACTGAACAGATGAAGGGATATTCCATTTTATGTTCCATAATCAATCAACAGGTACAAATTCATGAGACTAATAAATCCCCAGACTAATGTGGTTTCTGTGGTGTTGGGGCTACTGCTAGCAAAGTTCAACAATTGCTTCCATATCTTTAACTGTATTAATTTCCTGTGGCTACCAAAACAAATTAATACAAACTTGGTGACTTAAACAGCAGAAATTATTGTTTCATAGTTCTGGAAGTTAGAAGTCTGAAATCAAAGTGTTGACATGGACAATTTCTCCTGGAGGCTCTGAAGGAGAGTATTCCATGCCTCTCTCCCAGGTTCTGGTGATTGCTGACAGTCCCTGGTATTCTTTGGTTTCTAGTTGCACCACTCTGATCTCTTTCTTCTCTTTCCATGTCATTCTTCCTGTGCCTCTGGGGCCAAACTATCTTCTTATGACACCAATCATTGAATTAGGGCTCATCGTAATCCGTTATGACTTCACCCTACTTGATTATGTCAAAGATCCTATTTCCAAATAAGGTCATATTAATGGGTGCTGGATTTTAGGATATGAAAATGCATTTTATGGTGAATGCAATTCAATCCACAGAACTAATTAAATTGATTATACTGAGATGATGATGATAAGGTAAACATTTATTATATGCTTGTTATATACCAGGCATTAGGTTAGGTATTTTATAAGGATTGCCTTATTTAATCAGAACACGCTATTGAAGCAAGGATATTATTATTTTTACTATTACTATCATCATCATCATCATCATCATCATCATCATCATCATCACACCATTTTCAAATGAGTTGACTGAGATATGGAAAGGTATGGATGCTTTGCCGTAGGTGAGAAAATGAATTGACAGAGCTGGGGGTGGAATAAAGTCAGTGTGAGTCCAGATCCAATGCTGTCATTTAATATATTGTACAGTCAACATCTGTTTCTAACTCAGTAACTGCTCCTGAAGCCAATAAAAATGTAGATCCTTCCTCCAGTTCCAATCCAGCACATGGGGCCCTTCTCTTGCTGCTGTTCCCTTCTTATGTTTTCCCTTTGATCCTTCCTGTTTATATAAATGTTTTCCCCATTTCCATCTCAGAGCTTTCAGAAGATGCTGCTCTTCTCAGTTAACCACAGCCAAAGAAGATTAGCTGAACCTTTTCCTGAAGCTGTGCTCTGGCTCAAGGCAAGCTTTCAATGCCAGCTTCCTTCCTTGGAATCTCTGGCTAATATGTCATGTAATTGCAGAGCAGAGAAGCCTTTCTACTCATCCTGTTTGGCCTGAATGTTTGCACAGGGCTTTGTAAAGAACTTGGGTTATTGTTCCTCCTACCTAAAGAGAAATCAGAAATTACTATTTTGGTGGGAAGAAAACTTTTTTCTTCATCTGAGGTTTATAAATTATAATCACTGAGGCAGTCTGGGTGGCTCAGCAGTTTAGCACTGCCTTCAGCCCAGGGCCTGATCCTGGAGACCCGGGATCGAGTCCCACATTGGGCTCCCTGCATGGAGACTGCTTCTCCTTCTGCCTGTGTCTCTGCCTCTCTCTCTCTCTCTCTCTCAATCTCTCATGAATAAATAAATAAATTATTTAAAAAATAAAATAAAAAAACAAATTACAATCACCTGTTATAGTAGGTAAAAATTAAGGACAGAAACAAAGCTATATAATGGCCTAATGATCCCCTCCACAGTAATACCTGCATTTCCATGCTTCTGAGGCAGCCAGTGTCAGTCAATAAGCTCATATACACCCTTCTGTTTTTCCCACTGTTCTGATACATGTATATAAAATAAGTGTAAAATAAAATAAAATAAAATAAAATAAAATAAAAAAGTGTTTAGACTCATTTTAAACCAAACAGAATCATACTATACACATTACTTTGAAACTTGTTCTTTAAAACAAATCTATCATTCATATATATATACACATATATATAATATATATAATTCATATATATTATATATATATAATTCATATATATAATATATATAACATACATCATGGCTATTTTCATCCAGAGTTTAATCCTTAGACCTCTTCTCCAACTCATTGTTCTCTTGGAGATACCATGCAGTCCCAAGCCATTGCAAGTCTCTAGGTTGCTGACTCCCAAATTTATATCTCCAGTCTGGGTCTTTGCCTGAATATCAGACTTGCATATCCTATTATGTCTTCATCATCACTCTTTGCATGTATTATAAAATTTAGCATTCTCACACAGAACTCTAATACTCTCTTCAAAACAGACTCTATTTGTGCTCTGTCCCATCTTAGTTTATGGAAATCTCATCATTCCATTGACTCAGGTCCCAAAAATCTTATAGCTGTGCATATGTCCTCTCCTTCTTTCCAAGGATAAAATCCTCACCAAATTGTTCAGCAAATCCCTTTGTCTCTCTTTCAGTGTATATCCAGAGTCAATCACTTCTTATTCCTTCATTATTTTCATTCTGGTTTAAATCAGAATCTAAATTTTATGATATATAATATAACATACACTCACACATATTTATAATTAATAATGTATTTAATTATATATTATATTCCATAACAT
Source organism: Canis lupus dingo (assembly GCF_003254725.2). Classification (NCBI taxonomy): domain Eukaryota; kingdom Metazoa; phylum Chordata; class Mammalia; order Carnivora; family Canidae; genus Canis; species Canis lupus. The sequence continues at coordinate 65,661,274 of NC_064245.1, forward strand.
TATATAGAAATTATATATATAATACATATAATCTTTGTTCTAAATTGACATTTTACACAAGTGGGATTATACTATGTATGTTATTCTACTGTCATCTTTCCTCTCATTCTCCTATTTTTATTTTCAATTTCTGCTGTTTTTCTTGCCACACATTTACCTTATCTACTCTCCCCATGGTAAAAAAAAAAATGCATCTTTTTATGCATAATTTCTCCAACCTTTATAAACATTTAAAATATATAGATATCTATTCACTTATAAATATATAAATTAAGGGATTAAGGAGTTCCTTGTTTGCTTTAGAAAAAAACTGAATTATATCTCCCATATGTTTTCTATATCTTATTTTTTCGACTTGTCAGTAAATAGAAATCTCGCAAGTTAACCTTTATTGCTCAAATTCATTTTAATGACTGGTCAGTAGTCCATGAAAAATGTAGATGCAGTAAGATTTATTTAATCTCATTCTCCTGGTGGATATGCCTTGTTTCTGATTTTTTTCCCCCTGTGAAACAATGCTGGAATAAACACTCTTACATTCAGTTCCTTTTATTTCTAGGGTAGGTTCCGGAGAGTGAGACTTCTGGGTTGAAAGAGATTCCTAGGTCAAAGGTGTATTTTTATTTTGAATAGATGTTTTCAGGTTTCTTTCCAAAATGGTTGTAATAAGTAACGTGTCTACAAGTGATGCATGTGAGTATATTCCTCCATTGTTGTCAGTAGTCAGTGTTATTGTACCTTTTAAACTTTGACAGGAGGGATCCCTGGGTGGCGCAGCGGTTTGGCGCCTGCCTTTGGCCCAGGGCGCGATCCTGGAGACCCGGGATCGAATCCCACATCGGGCTCTCGGTGCATGGAGCCTGCTTCTCCCTCTGCCTGTGTCTCTGCCTCTCTCTCTCTCTCTCTGTGTGACTATCATAAATAAATAAGAATTAAAAAAAAATTAAAAAAAAAATAAACTTTGACAGGAAATAGATATATAAGGTAATACTTTGCTCTTTCTCATCTACCAGTGAACTCGAGCATCTTTTCATATATTTGTTGTCCATTTGAATTTTCTCTTCTACAACTTACATGTATGTAGACTTTACTATTTTATTTTTTTGATAATATGTGATAACTCCATGTTATAGATACTACTTCTTTATCTGTCAACTGTATTGCTACCCCTCCCCCTCATTCTTCCCATTTTATTGACTTTATAGTATCTTTTCTCCCATTTCTATGGCCATTTGTGTCTATATTCTTTTAAGTGCTTCTGGGTTTTCTGTGTTTATTGAGGTCCCTCCAAACCCTAGGTTGCTGTGTGCTTTTGTCCTTTAATTTTGTTTTTCACATTTAAATAGTTTATCCATTGACTTTTTTCTTATATTTAGCATGAGATAGATATCCAACCTTATTTTTCTTTAGGAAGATAATCAACTGTGTTTATACTACTAAATAATTTATCATTTTTCCATTGTCTTAAAATACCACCTTTGACATATATTACATTTTTATATATACAGAGGTTGTTTTCTGGAATATTTTTGTAGTTTTTCTATTTGTAGATTACTGTTCAATACTATATTAGTATGAATACAGAGGAGTTGACATTCAGGTCACATTCTATACCAGTTAGCTATTATTACTTAGTGCCTTACAGCAATGATCTTTCTTTCCTTTTTCTCCTTCTTCTCCTTCTTCTTCTCCTCTTCCTCCTTCTTCTTCTCCTCCCCCTTCTCTTCCTCCTCCTCTTCCTCTTTCTTCTTCTTCTTCTTCTTCTTCTTCTTCTTCTTCTTCTTCTTCTTCTTCTTCTTTCTTCTTTTCTTCTTCTTCTTCTCTTCTCTTCTCTTCTCTTCTCTTCTCTTCTCTTCTCTTCTCTTCTTCTTCTTCTTCTTCTTCTTCTTCTTCTTCTTCTTCTTCTTCTTCCATCTATTTTGTTAGTTGGCTGGGTGGCTTTTCTGGTCTGAGTAACTTCTGATCCCTTCTGGGCTTTCCCATAGACCTGTGGTCAGCTAATGCCTTGTCCAGTAGCTGGATGATCTAGGATGGTCACACCCATAATGCCTGACTGTTGTAGGCTGTGCACTCTGGTGCCTCAGTCTTCTCCACTTGACCTCTCTTACTTTAGCAAACTAGTTTGGGTTCAGGTCCATGGTCATCTTAGGTCATCTCAGGTCATCATCTCAGGATTCTGAGTATGGTGAGAGAGAGAAAGTCCTAATGTGCAAGAACTTTCAACCTTGTTTATGTCATGCTTATTAATGAGCTAGTGGTCAAAGCAAGCAAAAGCCCAAATTCATATTCAAAGAAGGAAGGGTGCAAATTTACTCTGCCTCTTGGTTAAAGAGATATGTATGCAGGAATTGGAAGACTTTGTAGCCATTTTCAGAATGTTCCACACATTAAGAATCTGAATGAGACTTTGCTTTCCAGTGTCAAATAGGATCCTGCCACTCTCCATCTTATAAAATTGCCTTGGCATCTTTTGATCTTCAGAACTCTCAGCATGACATGGTCTGGTCTCTACCTACCTCACATCAGCAATGCCCATTCACAATACCCTGGGCTCCATCATGCAGAACTATTTTATTTTCCTTTTACCTGTACCTTTGCTCAACTTAAGACAATAAGATAGCTTTCTTGCTTTCATGTTTCTGCTTTGATTCATATTGGAAGTAAATGTTTCCCTTGATTCACTATGCCCTTGCTTGTTCCTACTCTCCAAAAAGAGGCTATTTTCCCTGGAAATATACTAGCAGCCACTGGCCACTGGCCTTCACACTTGATGATCCTTAAGAGAAAGGTCACTGTTCTCTTGCACCTGCAATACTTGGGAGGAGCACTCCCTCTCTTTCTTCCTCATCTCTTGTGGTCTACCCATCAAGACTGTTCCTTTCCCTGAGGAGGAAGCTCATCAGGGACTGGGTGGTAAGTCACAAGTGAGATAGGAAATAAAAGGTCCTGTCACATCTTCCAATCAATAACTTCACTTTTGCAAAGGTTTGGGCCCATGCTTGCTATAAAAAAGCAGATAATCCCACCCTGTCTTAGGTAATTAATTCTCATCTTTGTTAGGTAGACTCTGGACAGAACAATGGTGATGTCTTACATCCTATGTTCCTGTGTCTAGAATGTTCTTCTTTCCCTTTTCATTAATCTGCCCTTTCAATTGATATTTACTGACTGCCTGCTACATGCCATTGTGCTAGATGTTGAAGATACAACAACAGATTAGATCAACCCAGTCCCTGTTCTGATGGTGTTTGTAAGTCAAAGTGATTCTCTTATAAAGTCTTTCCCCATTTCACTCACATCCATTCCTACTTCCTATAGCAAGTACATCTTTTTTTTTAAGATTTTATTTATTTATTTATGAGACACACACACACACATACACACACAGAGAGAGAGAGAGAGAGAGAGAGAGAGAGAGGCAGAGACACAAGCAGAGGAAGAAACAGGCTCCATGCAGGGAGCCCGATGTGGGACTCTATCCAGGGTCTCCAGGATCATGCGCTGGGCTGAAGGCAGGCACCAAACCCCTGAGCCACCTAGGGATCCCCGTCAAGTGTATCTTTTAATCTTTGGTATTACTATAATTTTAGCTCATTTGTCATTCTCCAGGGGAAGTATATACATGCACATGCACACACATATCTAGGCTTGCTTCCCCAAGTTATACATGCTAGGAGAAGGACGATAACACAACAGTAAGGAAAAGGCACTTTTGTATTTTTTTTTAAATATTATATTTATTTATTCATGAGAGACACAGAGAGAGACAGAGACCTAGGCAGAGGGAGAAGCAGGCTCTCTGCAGGGATCCTGGTGTGGAACTCCATCTCAGGACCCTGGGTTCAGGACCTGAGCCAAAGGTTCAGATGCCCCAGGAAAAGGCACATTTGCATTGGAGCTTACACCCAAGAATTACTATGAATCCAATCCTTTGACTTTCTTTCCTTTCCCTTCAGGATCCCTGAAAGTTCACACATTTTGGGGGGTGATTAGTAAAGTGCTTTCCTGGTAGTTCAAGGACTGATTTCTATTTTCTTCCTTGTGGCTGTAGCCAGAGCTACTGACTGTCTCTTGTATTCAGCTCTCTGAGACCATAGGCTCTGGACTCAGAGACTCACTGCAGCTCTGTAGTTCTGGTTGGGGTGGGAAACAGGTACTTTTCTGGGGTTAAAGCTGTCTATTTAACTCCTCGATGTAACAGTGCTACACTTTCAGGTTGGTTGGTTGGTTGGTTGGTTGGTTTATTTATTTATTCATTCATTCATTCATTCATTCATTCATTCATTTGACAGAGAGAGAGCAAGCACAAGCAGGGGGAGCTGCAATAGGAGAGGGAGAAGCAGACTCCCCACTGAGCAGGGAGCCATGTGGAGTTCTATCCCAGGACCCTGGGATCATGACCTGAGCCAAAGGCAGATGCTTCAGTGACTGAGCCCCCCAGGCACCACGACTTTCAGTTTTCATATGGAATATTTTTTAAATAGTTCTGGAACAAGTTCACCTATTTCTGATTCAGAAAACACTTTTTTATGAGTTTTTTTATGAGCAGAAAACATTTTAATGGATCTTTTTGTTTTCACTTTAAAGGATAATATCATTATTATGATGATGATCATCATTATTATTATTTAGTATGCAGTTGCTGGATCTTCTTTTTATTTCTGTATGAATTTTATTTTTCAGTTGAAAATATAGAATGCTTCACAAATTCATGTGTCATGCTTGCTCAGGGTCCATCCTAATTTTCTCTGTATTGTTCCAATTTTGGTACATGTTCTGCTAAGCAAGAACTAAATATATTTCCTCTTTAGTGCTTAGTGACACTAACAAATCTACTCATTTTATGAATGAGGGATCAAAGGCCCAGAAAAAAGCCTTGCTCAGAGGCAAGTAATTCTCTCCCTGTCCCTCAGTCTTGTTCTCAATGTCCCAGGCTGGATTTTCAGCTCAAGTATTCATCAGGTTCTGAAGCAAAGAGGTTTGCTGGTGGTCTTTGGGGGCTTTCTGAGGAGTCTATATGAGCAAACAGATTAGGTCTCACCTCTTCCTCAACACTATCTTCATTTGTTGAGGGACATTTGATTGGCTGAACATGAGAGAGCACTCTGTCCTTTTCATCTCTTGGGTCTTGGAACCCAACTCAGGTCATTACTATCTAGCGGATTGTAATGAATTAAAACCTATTGGAAAATTATGAGGGTGAGACATACCCTGGCTCTTTGCTCCAGTCTAAGATAGTGATCTAATCCAAGTTCCTAAGGAAGTGTACCTGTGTAAACTTGTGAATATCATGGGACAAATAATCACCCTTCTAGTTCCCAAGCCTCTGACCATCCAGTAGAAACACCTTGCCTACTAATGCATCAGAAATAGAACAGAAATCATAATAGCTGCTACTTGTGATATGGTGCTTATATACCCACTGCAACTTTAAACTAATTACATGTATTGTCTCATTTAGTCTTAACACACCTTAAGAAGGCATTGCATTTTTTCCATTTTATAAATGAAAACACTAAAGCAGAGGAAAAAGTAACCTGCTAATGTAACACTTCAAATGACAGAGCTAGTCTTCAAATCAAGACACTATGACTTCAGTACTCGAGTTTGTAAAAAAGAGATGACAAAACAATCTCTTCATGACATTTCAGAAAATGTCTTGAAAACCACATGGGGCTTTGCTTTGTTTTGGCATTAATAAGACAGAGCAGTAGGACTGGAGCTGACCCAATAGTGAGTCAAAAATCCCAGATTCTCATCCTGACTCTGACAACTTGCATAGGCTTCTTGGACTGCAATGTCTTCATTTGTAGAATGATAGATGGAGCTAGCTGGTCATGACAAAGATGTCATGGGCTTTGTAGTCAGACAAGGTCTAAAGTTGATTTCACCATATACTAACTGTGCTTGCTAAGGCAGGTATCTTAATCATTCTGAATATTTTTTTTTCCACATGTGGAGTGGGATTTAAAACCTTATATTAAAAGCTACTGGGGCAGATAAATGTGTCATATAAGAAGAGAAGCTCAGGTGAGGCTTGTGACAGATGCCTGATCAATGCTCCATAATATGTTCAGGTCTTTCAGCTGGTGAGTCTAGAAACAAGATGTGGTTCCCAGAGCTCCTCTCTCTTTAGCACCTTTATTTCTATTGACATCCAAGGCTGAGCTACCCTCCTGATCTGTGGCTATGGAGTTTGTGGTTTGAATGTTTATGAAGCTTATCTCCCTGGAAGCCATAATCAGTGCCAGGATTCTCCCTATGGCTCCTTGTTTTAACAACTCACTTTTCTTGGCACATTTGACTGCTCTGGGTATAGGATTTCTATGATCTCTCAATATCCTGTTTCTGAAGTCCTTGAGGGAATCTGAGCAACCCTACATCCTTTCATCCTTTTCCCCACTGAGGTGCTTTACTAAGAGAATGATACACATAAGGCAGCAAAAGAAAAAAAAATCAGAAGAAAAATGCTTTGTTAATAGCCAAGAATTTAGCATCCATTAATATATAAATACCTGATAATTTTGAGTTAAGAGTTAATAAATAAAAGAGGAAGTGAAGTGTCTTATCTTCCCCAAGTTTAGATATTGAGACCCATGGGCTGAAGGATGCCTGTGGGTGAAGGAACATGTAAATGGGCACAAAGCTCCCTGAATGTATTTACCCAACTGGACATGGGGGTGGGAAGAAGTAGGCTAAGAAGGAAGACAAGCCTACCTTAGAACTGAGATTTTTTGCAGCAGAAGACAAAATGAGAAAGAGATGGGCAATGTAGTTTCCTGCATTAAAAGGTACAGTGGCCTCATGCTCCAGTAAGTGTAGCCCAATGAATACATAGGCTCTGATCAGTCAGCTCAACAAAATAGGCCTGGCATGAGAAACAATTTCAACATTTGAAGGAAAAATTCTAGAAGTCTTCTCTCTCATAGCTTATTAATCAGAAAGGACTCTAATGTATTTCCTTTTCAAATTGCCAGATAATTCACTTAAACATTTTCATGCTAAATTCCTAGAGTATCAAGGTGGAAAGAATCCTTGAAGACATCTAGTCTACCAACCAATCTTTTGAATGAATAAATAACAAAATTCCAGAAAGAAATGACTTGTCTAGAGTTGTTCCAGGGTTCTATATTCCTTAACAAGTATTCTCTCCTCTACTATAGTATATCATTAATCTTGAAATGCTGTTGTTGTTTCTTTGTTCTCTGTGCTTCTTCCTTCTTGTTATTTTAAAAATTTATTTCCAATACTGATGTATATTCTCCATATATCCAGAAAGGATTTCCTCATGTACACAGAAGACTACTAAAGAAGCAATTCATTCTAGATATGCACCCATTAGACTATACACATATCCACCAAAATAATTATATACAAATGCTCACAATTAGCTTTATTTATAATATTATCAAGCTAGAAACAACTCATATGACCATCGACAGAAACATAGATAAAAAATTTGTGATGTACTTAACATTCCATTTTACAATGGAATATTACACAGCAATATAAAGGACAAACTACTGATAAGTGCAATGAGGTAGATGGATTTCAAAGACATTATATTAAGTAAGAGAAGTTAGACACAGAAAATTAGGTATTCTATGATCTTATTTATATGAAGCTCAAGGAAGGCCAAAACTAATCAATGTAACAGAAGTCAAGTGACAGAGTTGAAGTTGAGAGCTATTGATTGGGAAGGGGTACAAGCATAGGGGAGTATGAAAATAATCAATGTCTTATTCTGGGTGGTGGTTGTAAGGGTGTGAAAATATGCAGACATGCATAAGTCTGCATATTTTATAAGTACCTAAATTATACCTATGTATAATCTTTAAAACAAATCTTTAAAAGAGCAGTAGAAAAGCTGGAACTATCCCAATGGAAAGAATAATTAACATACTCCAAACCTAGGCTAATAGAATTAATATCATTGAATACCAAATTTCATTTTAAGATAGCAGCCAATGGAAAAAAATCCTAATCATTTGTCACTCCCATTTTTTAAAATAAAAAAAAAATCACCAGGAGAGAGATTTTAGAAGTGACATTTTTCTTGTAAAATTAACTTATCATATAGTCTTTTAAATGAAAGGCATTAGACAATATAATGAATAAAATTTCTGATATTAACTCAGCAGAAATGTTGAAATATCTTAATACGCCCATATTTTTCTACCAGTCTTTCATAAAGATGACATTTATGATGAAATGGGATGAAGAGATTTTCTCAGAGGAAAAGATAATGAGATCCAGGTGATCATGACTTACCTAATTGACCAGAGGACAGAGCTTTGACCAACATGTCTCAACTATGACATGTATAGGAACCACCTGGGGATCTTGTTAAAATGTGGAAGATTCAACAAGTTAGGAATAGGGCTGAGATTCTGTATTTCTAACAAATCTCTGGGTGATACAGTTGTTGTTGGAACAAAGACCACACTTTGAGTAACAAGGGCTTAGACCACTCAGGAAGTGTTAACTCATCATTTACATTACTTGTATTGGGGTGTTTGTTAAAAATAAGATTTCTGGGCTCCGTCTCCATAGGAGGTGTGATCAAAGATGTTTTTTTTTTCTTTAATAAATCTCAAGAAGATTATGGCATATGTTAAAATTGTCTAGCCACTGACTAAGAGAAATGGACTTGTGACATGCCCTTTATAGTTTTCCAGAAACTATAATTGTTGCATCTGATTTCACATATCAGGAGAAAGGAAAAGAAAGGGAAAGAACATATTTTCAATATCTTATATACATCAGTCACTTAATGGATGTGCAATTAACTTTAGTTCATTTAATCCTAATGAATATCCTATAAGGTAGGAATTATTTTCAATATTTTAGAGTAAAAGATAATAGTTGATAATTATTCAACACCTACTATGTCCTAGACACTAATAAATGCTTTAAAAGTATCATCTCAATGAGTAGCATGATGAAATAGGCTTTGTTGTTTCATCACCATTTTATATTTCAAATAATGACACCACTCTGGAATCTGTCTTTCTAGAGCTCAAGCCTCAACCCCTAAATGATATCATCTAAGAAGGCCAGGTTGCAACCCAGGTATTGTTTATTTATTTATTTTCTTTCAACTTTAGTTTGACCAAATAGCACATCTTATTTTCTTTTCATTATGCTGTTATTACTCCATCATTCAATTATTTTGTTTTGAGAAGTATCAATGAAAAGACTTAGGGTATTAAACTATAGTTATTGACATCTGTACAGTATTTTAAAACTTATATATAGATTGTTTACAAAATATTTTAGCTGATTCGATTCTCCATGTATCCTCATTTTATGTATCCTCATTTTATGAATGCCAAGTGCCAGAAAAATGGAATTAATTCTCTGTATTTCAGATGTCAAACTTCTCACTCCAAATCTGCAAGCTTCCCTTAGGTCAGTCTGCTAAGGGAAGAAAGAGAAGAATACGGGAAGTGGGACAAGCAATTACTTGGGAATCAGCAGCATTGCATTCTGGTCCTTGCCCTGCCAATAGTGGAATGAAAACTTGGGCAGTCTGGTTTCTGTCTTTGAACTATAACTTTTTCCATCTTAAAAAAAGGGATTAGAGTATACTTGTTATTTTTAAATAGTGTTGACTCATTTTTATCAAAGCTCTTTCTTTAAAATAAATCTTACAAAAAAAAATAAATAAAATAAATCTTACAATGGACCACTAACTCATAAAGTAAATCTTATGGTAGATAGTTAACAACTAAACACTGAGAACCCATCACTTTCCATTCTAGGGCAGGGCCAGAATCACATTCATTTTGTTACTAAGTTCCCAGATCAGAACAGTGGGTACTCATAAATACCTTTGAATGAACAAGGCTCCTTTATGGATTCTCTGGAGCTCCCTGGGGCACAGTGTGAAGACTATTGGGTCAACAGGTGTCAAGCTTTTTTGTGATTCTAAGAGGCCACATTTCTTAGAAACTAAAACTTCTCATAAGAGTTCAGACAAAAAGCAGAGATATCTCTGAATATCCCTACTATACAGGGACCCCAGGTGTTTCCAGGTAAAGTCATTTCCACAAAGGCAGAATTCTACAGTGCTATTTTTCACATGATGAAGTATCTTATGCTTAAGGATTGGACAATTTGTTCTCCCATTCATTCTCAAGAAAATACCAACTGAATAACAAAGCAAAACAGACAAAAAACTAGATCTACTTAGTGACTTATTTTTTTATTTTTTCTTTGCTGTGAACTCCGTGCACAAATCTATTCTTCTCCCAACTCTTCTGCAAAATTCTTGGGTCCTCATGGAAATTAGTTTTATTTGTATGTTGTCTACATATCTAACTATGACACAACTGACACTTTATTTTTCTATTTTTAGATTTTAAAAAGAGGTTTTATTATGAAAAACTTCAAAAATACAAAAAAGTGGGATGAATTACTAGCACAATATTTAGAATTACTAATCACTTAGAGTTATGAATACAGTATATTCTCATACACTGCTCAGTTCTACTGTTTGTCTCATTTACTTTACCGATCCCCATTTTCCTTTGTGAAGAATTTTAAAAGTAGTTTGATGAGATGAGCACTGAGTGTTATAGTATATGTTGGCAAATTGAATTTAAATAATTTTTTTGAAAAAAAGAATGTTCACAGAGAGGATCTCAGTGTCTAAAACCAAGAGCAAAATGCTTCAAATGGCCAACCGAGAAGCTAGTCTTCATGGAAGGTCAGATATAGGCAGAGGGATGGCCATACTACCTAGCACAATCACCAAACCCTTTGCATCTAGCCCCAGTCAATAACCCTCACTTCACTGTCTTCCCCAAGAAGATCATATTCTATTTACCCACACCATGGGCCATCCTGAGTCAGCTATAAATAGGGTCCTTCTCTGAAATGTCCTTATCTCCCTTTCATAGCTGAGAAAACTCTCACTCATTTTCAAGACGTAGCATCAATGTCTCATTCTCTGGATTAAATTAGTCATATTTCCTTATTGATAAAGTACTCTATAAACAAAGATATGGTAAACTTATCAAAGCCTTTAATTATATATTATAAATCATCAAAAATATGTAATTGCTTATGAACATTTATAATTTATTTGTGTAGGCAAGGCATCTATTCATTCTCTAGGTAGATTCTAGGTGTGTGTTTGTGCCTGGCTAAATCCTTTGTAATCTTTCTCAGGACACCCCCATTTCCACCTGTGATCCTGTGTAACAAACTGATGCATACACTCATTGGCAACAGTAGAGCTATGGGCCCATTCAAATTGCTGCCTGTCATCTAGAAACAGATCTTAACTTATTACACAGATATAATGGAGCTAGATTGTATCTGCCTATTTCAGGGGGCTGATTGTACACCTCTATTCCTAATTCCCCTTTGGTGACATTACATTGGTGGTTTAACAGAAAGCCCAGTGGAAGTATTTATACTACGGAAGTGGGCAAACACTCCACATCATTCTTTTTCCCCTAGAAAGTTCGCTGCTGAACCTTTATCAGAATTGTAGTGCTCATTTGTCATTTCCTGATCTCTCAAATTGAAGCATGTCATTACATATTGTCATAACCATGCTCCTCTCCTTTGTAGTACTTACCTTTGTTGTAAATTGATATTCATTTCCACTAGGAAGATTAATTGGGATCATATATATTAAATACTGAGTATAGGTCTTGGATATTTATTAAGTTTAAATTATTAAGTTTATTATTATGTAAGTATCTGATAAGGTTATTTTCCCCTCCACAAAACTTTCCATGAAAGCAAGATAATATTTGTCTTCTATCCTCAGGATCTAGCACAGTACCTGGCCCATGATAGATGAGCAATTACATTGCAATAAATTAATAAATAAAATCACTTTTTTTTTTTTTGCTGTTGACAACAGCCCTCTGATCTACCACACACTTAACCCCCTTTGTGTTTGCTTCTCAAAAGTAAGAGAGTTTGGATTTTGCATATTATCTGCATAGGGGGTGCGAATGAGTGTCCTATGATTCTGTCACATTAGTCATGAGCATTTGTGTCTGTCCCTGTCTTTTAGTAAATTATTAGTATGAGGACAGGTTTCCTGAGAGACTAAGTAACCTTTAAAAATATTTAGTGAGTAGGAACAACAAACGTATCTTGGGGATTCATGTCTAGGAAATAGACTTAATTAGGTACTTAACCATTCACTATTATCCTCTCCCTTCTATGTAATAATGTGGCTTTGATTTGGTTACTATGGCTGTCCCCAAGTTGTCCTTGTTTTAAGAAAACTCATTTTTTTCCACTTGTCATTTCTGAGGATGTTACAAAAAGATAGTTATGAAGTATTTTTAGCTTTCCCTTTTCTCATTTGATTCATTAGTGGGAATGTAGCTAAAATGTGGCTTCATTAGGTCTTTTCATTGATGAGCATACATTCATTAAAAAAAAGCTTGGCCTTCCAATGCTGACTTTCATCCATCCAGGGATTCCTGTTCACAAGTTAGACCTTGCATCTTTAACAAGAACATCAGGGTGCTTAGCAGTGAGGGCTGCATAGGTGAGGCACCATGGATGGATTTAAAGGTCAATCCAGGAAAGTGAAATAATTTTGTTTTTAGTCCTTTGTTCTGCAAACAAGTGATTTGGAATATCTCAGACCTTACAGCACCAGGAATCCAATGTGTAAGTTTGTATAATTCTGGTGGCTACCCATGACATTGTATTCTTAGCATAAATGTATTGCTAACATGAGAGGCCCCTTGGGATTCTGGAAGGGACATTTGGCTGAAGGTCAGGAGACCTGAGCCCCCAGTCTGTCCCTGGTATTAATAATAATGATAATAATAAAAATAGTTCACACATTTTGAGTTCTTGTTTGTGATAGACAAGATTTTAAGAGATTTATAAGTATGAGGATATTGAAGAGATGCACAGGCTGAATGTAATTCTTTTATTCCTTGTATGTTTGCTCTAGTCTTCCTGCTCAATCCCATGCACTGGTGTCTAGGAAATAAATAAGACATTTAGTCCAATCTAAATTTAGTCATAATGAATACTTTTAACCTGAACTGTCCAAAATGGTAATCACCATCCACATATTCCTAGTTTGAGCACTTAAAATTTGGCTAACTCAGATTGACATAAAAAATTGTATAAAATACCATCAAATTTTAATATTTTGAGAAAAAGAATACAAATCTGTTTCATAATTATTATACTGATTGCATGTTGAAGCATTTTAGATAGTTGGATTATAATGCATTGTTCAAATTAATTTCATTGCTTACTTTTATTTTAATTTAATGTGGCTACTGCAAAGTTTAAAACTATATATGTGTCTACTATTAATGTATTCATCCAGGCAGAGAAACAGCATGTGTTAAGGATCTGAGTCTTAAATAACTTGGTGCTTTTGAAGAAATGGAAGACAACACAGTATCTTGGAGTGCAGCGAACAATTCAGAGAGTGTATAAAAGGCAGGGAATGAGATAAAGGTAGAGAGTGAGGGATCATATCATGCAGGAACTTGTAGTCTCTGGTAAGAAATTTGAATTATTCTAAAAACAATGAGAAACTGTTGAAACGTTTAGGCAGCAGAGGTAGGATATGATATATATTTGATATCACCTCTCTAAATTCTCATTTCCCTGCCTTTATTTTTTTATTTTTATTTTTTTAATAATAAATTTATTTTTTTGTGTGTTCAATTTGCCAACATACAGAACAACACCCAGTGCTCATCCCGTCAAGTGCCCCCCTCAGTGCCCGTCACCCATTCACCCCCACCCCCCGCCCTCCTCCCCTTCCACCACCCCTAGTTCGTTTCCCAGAGTTAGGAGTCTTTATGTTCTGTCTCCCTTTCTGATATTTCCTACCCATTTCTTCTCCCTTCCCTTCTATTCCCTTTCACTATTATTTATATTCCCCAAATGAATGAGACCATATAATGTTTGTCCTTCTCCGATTGACTTATTTCACTCAGCATAATACCCTCCAGTTCCATCCACATTGAAGCAAATGGTGGGTATTTGTCATTTCTAATGGCTGAGGAATATTCCATTGTATACATAGACCACATCTTCTTTATCCATTCATTTTTCGATGGACACCGAGGCTCCTTCCACAGTTTGGCTATTGTGGCCATTGCTGCTAGAAACATCGGGGTGCAGGTGTCCCGGCGTTTCACTGCATCTGTATCTTTGGGGTAAATCCCCAGCAGTGCAATTGCTGGGTCGTAGGGCAGGTCTATTTTTAACTCTTTGAGGAACCTCCACACAGTTTTCCACAGTGGCTGCACCAGTTCACATTCCCACCAACAGTGTAAGAGGGTTCCCTTTTCTCCGCATCCTCTTCAGCATTTGTGGTTTCCTGTCTTGTTAATTCTCCCCATTCTCACTGGTGTGAGGTGGTATCTCATTGTGGTTTTGATTTGTATTTCCCTGATGGCCAGTGATGCAGAGCATTTTCTCATGTGCGTGTTGACCATGTCTATGTCTCCCTCTGTGAGATTTCTGTTCATGTCTTTTGCCCATTTCATAACAGGCCCCTCCCCCAGAAGACCAGCTAGATGGAGAAGTTCCAGGGGAAGTCAAGGGACTTAAAGTATACAGAATCAGAAGATACTCCCCCGTGTTTTTTTTTTTTTTTTGCTTTTTGATGTCTGTTTGCTTCCCCCACCCTTTTTTTCCCTTTCTTTATTTTTCTTTCTCTTTTTCTTCTCTTTCTTTCTTTTTTTCTTCCTTTTTTTCTTTTTTCTTTTTCTCTTTTCTTTCCTTCTTTCTCTCCTCTCTTTTTCTCCTTTTCCCAATACAACTTGTTTTTGGCCACTCTGCACTGAGCAAAATGACTAGAAGGAAAACCTCATCTCAAAAGAAAGAATCAGAAACAGTCCTCTCTCCCACAGAGTTACAAAATTTGGATTACAATTCAATGTCAGAAAGCCAATTCAGAAGCACTATTATAAAGCTACTGGTGGCTCTAGAAAAAAGCATTTCCCTGCCTTTAAAATAGGTATAATATTAATGCCTTCAAAATACCATTAAATAAGATAATGCTTCAATAATCACTCTAAATGCTGTACCATGCTATAGAGGTATAAATTAATCTCATCACTATGACTAGTGCTCAGAAATCTTCAATGATTCCCTGACATCCGTGGCATAAGGTCTTCCATCTGTTAGTCACAACTGACCAACAGAAACATTTATCTTCCATCATGTCCCAATATATACCTCCAGTGTTCTCCCCATTGCACCTCTGCTCCTATACCTGGCCTTCGTTCATGATGGACAGCAGTTCACTTAGAATGCCCTCACCACTTATCTCCACCTATTCTAATCCAATTCACATCTGCACGTGTATTAGTAAGGACTCTTTTGGTCACAAGGAACTGAAATACCTCAAATTGTCTTGAACTGTTAAAGGAATTTGTGAATAATATAAATGAAAAGTCCATGGGGACATCTAGTTCCTTCAGGAATGAATGGATCTGACAACTCATGAAACTTTGCCCAGAATCTGTATTTTGGGTTTCCATCTTGAAGTTTCTCCCATAATTTACCAAGATGATTATTTGGAGCTCCAGATTTTATCCTACCAAGTTAACTTCAGTAGAAAGAGAATTTTTCTTTCTAGTGCATTTTAGCAAGAGCCTCATGTTTTACCATATTGATCTAAATATATTATACATCCTTAACAATCCTATGTAATACTTATTACCAAACCCAACGCCAGAGCCTGCCCATGGATTGATGGTACCAAGTGGGGTTAGTCCCAATTCTATTGAAATGGATAAAGTAGAATTGAGAAAATATTCTAAAAGAAAAAGAATTAGGAAATGGACACTGGACAGGCAAAAAGAAAGGAAAACAAAAAACTCACCCAGGTATCTACCATAATGATATGGCTCATGTCCCATGTCCTCTATGAGGCCTGCCTTGATGACTTCAGGCAATAATTATCTTTTTCCTTCTTGACTTTTCTTCATACTTGGTCTCTGAAGCATACACTTTTGGTTCTTGATATTCCATTCTGCACTTTATTACAACCATAAAATTTTTATTGCTTGATTAGACCTTGGTGGTAATCTCATCCTGGAGATGTGAAAGCCCAGAAGGAAAAATAATAAATTTTGGATTATTTTGAAAACATTTCTTAAGGACTTTAGGTTATATCTGGGGGAAAATAATATAAAAATTCTTTTAAAAACCCTTAGCTTTATTCCCAGAAATCTTCCCTTATTTTCCTCATCCTTAAAATTTCTAAGTATGTCAATGACAATTTTATGAACAAACTAAGTAATACGTGGTGTAATTATAAATATCTAACCAACTGTGTCTTTTGATCTACAAAGAAGGAATGTATTTCTCCTTTCAATGAATAGATCTAAGTATGTATATGTGTGTGTGTGTGTATTTACTTAATTCATTTGTTTTCCTTTGTCTTTACTTTCTAACTTTTTTCCCCAACACTCCTTTAGGTCTAAATGTGCTTGAATCTGCCTGCCTGTCATTCCTGTTATGTTCTTGTTTGTGTCTTACAGTTGTCTATGAGTTGAGAGGTATCTACCCAAGGGCAATTGAGTATCTGTGTCTGTTATAAGTCTAGGAGCTGCTCTGTATCTAAATGTATCTGTTTCCCGCCCCCCCCAGCTTTATTGAGATATAATTGATAAATAACATTGTGTAAGCTCAAGGTATATAGTGTGATGATTTGATACATACATATATTGGGAGATGTTTCCTGCTATAAGGTTAGTTAACACATCCTTCATCTCACATAATTATCATTTTATTGTTATTTTTATGGTGAGAACTTTAAAGCTATACCCTCATAGCAGTTTCTGAGTATACAATACATTATTGTTAACCATAGTCACCATGTTGCACATTATATCTTTGGAATTTGTTCATCTTATAACTAAAAGTTTGTACCCTTTGATTAACATTTCCCCATTTCCCTTACCCCTGTATCCCTGACAGCCACCATACTACTCTCTGTTTCTATGAGTTCGATGTTTTCTTTTCCAGATATAGTTTTCTTTTCCATATATATATATATGTGGTATTTGCCTTTCTTTAACTTATTTCACTTAGCATAATGCCATCAAAGTCCATCCATATGGTAAATGGAAGGATTTCTCTTTTATGGCTGAGTAATATTCCACTGTGTGTGTGTGTGTGTGTGTGTGTGTGTGATATGTATATACGACATTTTATTTGTCCATTCATCTGTTATGTACTATTGGATTGTATCTATATCTTGACTATTATGAATATTACTGCAATAAATATGAGAGTGCAGATATCTCTTTGCAGTAGTGATCTCATCCCTTTCAGATATATGCCTATAAGTGGGATTGCTGGATCATATTAAACTTTTCTGACTTCTGATTTCACAGATAGGAAAAGAATAGTAAGACCTTTTTGGTTGAACACACCTGGGGTTAACATTTGCTTTAACATTGAATAATTTTGAGTATTCCAGTACCATCTTTACCCTCTATTCTTTGATGTTCTCACTTTCAAAATATAGCAAATAAGGCCTATTTTATAGGGTGGCCATAAGAATTAAATAAAGTGAAGCATATAAAGCACCAAGAGCAATTCCCAGCATATAATAATCCATTCATTTATTTATTCTATTTACTAAATATTTTCTTAAGAGTTTACTCTGCCACTGGGTATTATTCTAGGTACTGAGGATGCATAGATGAATAGCATAAAAACCTCATGAAGCTCACTTTATAGTGAGAAATTGGTCAATGAGGGATACTTCTCTTCTGATACACCTTTTCCAACATCTCATGGTTTATTAGTAGCACTCTTAGGGCTAGAATCTGACATGAGGACACAGTTGTCCTGAATCCCAGACAAATGCTTGAATCACCAAATTTTCCTATTACATACTGACAAATATGAATCAGTATTGTGTATGTGTTTTTTAAATAAGTTTCTTAAAGGTTAGCATCATAATTTGGGGAGGAGGGAAGCTTAGAGGTATAGAGAAAAATAAGCTGAATGGAAAGGGCCATACCAGGATTTAGAGCACCCGCACTCTAATCCTGTTCCTCTGCTCCCAGCAAACTGTGAGAGCCTTTTCTTAATAGGCTCTGCCATTCTGGATCTCTATTTGCTTCAATATTAACTGAGAGTTTTGGATTAGATGCACGTGAATCTAACACTGATGTTTCTAATTACAAAAGATTTCCTTCAGTATCCATGAGTTCATTCATGTATTCCTTTATTTAATAGTTATTGAGTTGCCTCTTTATGCAGTGCAAGTTGGTAGACATTAGGAGTACCAATAGGATAAAATACATGACTCCAATACCCTTAGAGAGTACATTTTAATTAAAGAGGTTAACAGGTATGCAATGAATGATAACATAATGTGCAGAAAGCTACAGTATAGGTGTGAAGAAAAGGCTGTTGTACTGAAAATGAGACTGGACTTATTTCCATTTGTAAGGATGGTGGAGAGAGCCTTGACAGAGGAGACGGTGTTCAACCATGGCATTTGATGGATATTGATAGATACAATTCAGATAGGCAAGGAATTGAGGAAGGAAAGTTCAGGCAAAGATGACTCTGAAAGTTTATGTCACTTTATGGCAATGACTAGTAGTTTGGTTTGGTCAGGTAATATTGTACTTTAAGAGGAGTGACCTACATCATTAGAGATGTAAGTTGGAGTCTGATTGCAGAGCATAGAGACTATCAGATTTAGGAATTTGAACTTCATCTACTAGGTAATGGTTAAGTGTATATTTTCAGGTAGAGAAGTGGCATGATTAATTTACTTAAAAAAATAGAATTCTGGTGGTAGAATTGTAGATGAATTAGAGGGCAGTGAAGTGGAAGTTCAATTAGGAAGCAATAAAGATCCCAAGTAGGGCAATAAGAATTGAAATGAAGAAGTGGATTAGACACAATTAAGAAAAAAGTGACAAGTTTTAGTAACCATTTGAGTATAGGGGCACTGGACAGGAGAAGCTGGAGATGAATATGTCATGTCTCACTTAGGTGACTAGACACTCCTAGTTACATAGGGGAGAGAAGGGCGAACTTTGAGAGAAGGATGAAGGTTCTGGTTTGCAACTGAGGAGATGTCCTAGTGTGACAGACACCTAGATGGATGAATCTGATATATATGGACATTGGAGTCTGGAGCCAGCAAAAGAGACTTTGAGCCCTGTTGTCAGTGTATCCATCCATGAAATAAAATTATAATATAGGTGAGAAAATAGAGTTTATGGAGCAAATAGAGCTTCATATGGAGAAAACAGAGCATGAAGGAGTTAAAAGATAGTCCTGGTCCTCCTCAAACAGTGACCCTGTACCCAAGGGGAATTGCTCAATGTCATCTCAAAGAGGCAAAAGCCCAAGTGAGTTACTACAGGTAGAGATTCCTAGGGTATTAAATTCTGTGGTCAACAATCAAGAAGATAAGATTGAAGTGAGGGTATGCAGGAAGTAGAGCAAAGAATAGCATTATGGAAAGGTTGGTTAGGCAAAGTCTGACAAGGATCCAGAGGTGGGATCAAGTCCTGAGGGTAAGATTTTCTGAATTGCTCATGGGATGCTTTTATTAGTAGGTTAGGTTCATCTAAAGGGTCTGGTGTGTGATGAATGTTTTAACGACTTTTCCTTATTGTGCTATGAAGGACAACATATATTCAGAACAACTAAGCCATAAAGAGAATTTTTGAGGTAAAATGACTGAAAAGTATAGTGGTATGGCTTCACCTAGATAGCTCAAGTTTAGGTCAACAGCATTTATTTTATATGTCATCTTTGTTTATGTATTTATTTTTTTAGAGTCATTGTTGACTATTGTAAATTTTATAATAATAGGAAAGCACATCATTTAAGGAAAGAGTGAAGAAATTATTTTCCAGTTCTATGCATATTGGATTATTAGTGGCAACATTAGCTGCCATTTTTGTTGAAAACAAACATGTATATATTTTTAAAAACAACTTTTGTTTGAGTAAAGTTGACATACTGTCTGTGTTTATATTGGCCTCATTATCAGTCAAGCTCTTCTAGTGGTGGAAAAATGGCTCTAAGTCGTGTGTCTTTTCACCATCAGGAGCAGAAGAGAGGTGAGAACTACTTCACTGTAGAAGCCACAACATATCAGAGGCTCTAAGCTAGTTATGAACTAATGTCTGAGCCAATCAGTGTGGCCAGAAGCATGGCCAGATGATGTGCTTCTGGTCAATGGGGCCTCACTTCTGGAAGTAGTTTAAACTACCTTAAACATATTGGCTAAAATTGAGGGGCATGCATTCCCAAAAGTACAAGAATGGTAAAGACACAAGCAGATGACCACTCTAATTTATCAAGGTGATTCTTTGTTATTTTGAAAGAATGCTACTCAGAGACAGGAGTTAGTTTTATTTCTCTCTGTCTGCTCCCCCATCTCTCTTTCTCATTTCCTAGTTGAATATAGAGGCAAAGATGTAAAGCTTCAGGAGGATCCAAGGCAAAAATACATAGGTAAAATAAGTCTAAGACACCAGGAAAGTGGTACATCAATGTCACCTGAGATTGCTGGTAATTTGAAATGCTAGAGACAGAGTTTGTTGTGACTTCTTATTAGCTATCCGAGGCTCTATGACCATGTCTGACTTGTATCCATTGCTTCAGATTTATTTTAGCTTCTAGGAAAGAATCATTGGCCTGAATACTTCATTTTCCAACCAACCTCAATAGCAATGATATTTGGTGTAATTTTGCAGGTTGGCTTTGTTTCAAACCATCAACTTTCCATCAACACGTTTTGTCTCTGAAGGCAAAATCACAGTTTCTGCCCTGTACATTTTTATGAAGGTTCTCATCTCTGGGGATGCTATATTCAAAGTTACCAGATGTGCAAATACAGCCTCAGGCTGAATCTGTGGCCCCATTATAATCGGACTTCCTGTTTTGACAACTCTCCGCTCATACAAAGAGGAACAGGTAGCATCTTGAAGTGAATTCACTGCAACCATTTGGAATGAAACCTTCCAGGTGCAGCAACTGACAACTACCTCAATAGAGAAAATGACAGCATTTGCAGCTTGGAGAGTCACCTCATAAATCTGCTGTCCCACTTTTAGTATACAGATTTTAATTTAGACTTGATTTATTAGAAAATTTCCAAGCTACTGAGAAATTAAGCATGGACTGAAATGCCTTTCATCAGAGAATTAATGTCAAGATCACTGGTGATGTAACATAGAGAAGAAATTACAGCTCAAATATAATGAAAAAAAAATCTTATTTAAAGTCAAGAGAATTGAGTTCTAGTTCATGAGTTGGCCCTGAGTAGCTGTGTGACCTTGGGCAATGTCCTTGTAGGATCTCATTTTCTTTACTTGTAAATAAAAGGCTGCAGTTGGAGGACTTTCAGTCCTAGTAATCTATTCCATTTTTGCATTCGTTACTCACAAGCTAAGAGAAAAAAGGAGATAGAAAAGAATGATAAAACACATCAGCACTGAATCTACTCAACACTCACCATCATAATAAAATATATTTAAAAAGTTGCAAAAGGAAAAAATCTATTATACTTTATTTTCGACTCAGTTACCTAATTTCAGTGAACAAATGACCTCTAGTTACATTTACTTAGACCTAACTGGTTAAATTGTGTGGAAATTTTATTATATTTCAGAGGATCTTTAAATTTTTATTCTGCATCAGCACATCTGTGGGGTAGCATCCACTAACACCATTTAACCCCAAAAGCTTGTCTTTGGTGGATGGGCCACCCTCAGGTTACAACAGCCTCTCATGGAGTAGGAACTGAAGTGGACATAGAGATGTGTCACCTGGGATCTGTTACCTACCTTATGAGGCCCAGGGCACAAAATGCGGGGATCCATTTTTCAGTTACCAAGAATTTTCAGACAGCAACAGCAGAGCATTGACCCAAATAAAGGCCCCTGAGGGACCCTGAGTGACTGAAAAAATGATATACCCATAAAGCAGGCCCTGGTTTTACCCAGATGTCCCTATAAGGAAAGACTTGTTGCCTCAGCTGTCAGGAATGCCAAGGATGACATCAGCTGTGGCAAGCCACCTTGCTGAAGATCAGTAGCTTCTTGGGGTGGACCATATCCGACTGTGGCAGGGATAAAAAGGACCGGTCATTTTAGGCCTAAGTGAGACAACTTGGATGTGCCATTTCCACACCTTCTCAAGGGTCTGCTGAAGCTTGGTCTGTATCACAATTTACTACTTAGTTCTGCCTCCCCTGTCTAGTCCATAGCTGTTGTTTCCAATAGTACTTTCTGTATCCTAAATGTTGTCAGAGGCTGCTTCTGAAGACCCCATATTATTATTTATTTTAAGAATAAGAACTTTGAAAATTATGTAGTTTTAATTAAAAACATACAAGAAGAATCTTTACAAGAGAAGATAAGAATAAAATCACACAAATGTTTCACACCCAGTAAGGATAGCATTTGTATGTGTTAAACCTTATCTCAAGTTTCGCTCTGGGCCTGTGTACAGATAGAAGGGTTTGATGGTTCCGTAAAGAGATAGATGCAGATAGATATAAATAAAAATAAAGTAAATGTGAGGACTAAACAATATCACATACTAAGTCCACACAAGGAATTCAAAACACCACTAGGCACATAAGGGATAATGTCCCCAAATCCCTCCCTGTACATGTATTTCAATTGAAATTCTATTATATCACTGTTTTCCCACTGCAAATATCACTGGATGTTCACATATAAATGAGGTTCCAGGGAGAAGTTCACAACAGTAAAAGAAATATAAAAGGTGCTAAGCTTTTGGATGGATGCTGCTTAGTTGGTAGTTCCTTTACTGTAAGACGTAATAGCTCCCATGTGTTAATTATAATGACAATTGATCTTTCAAGGTCAAAACTCTGGAGGAGGAAAACCTTTCAAATTAGCAGCCAATGTAAGTTGAAATTGTCATCAGTGCCTTTGGCCTGAATAATATGTTTTTGCAAGCTAGGAAGCCTTAATCACCAACAGAACCATAATAGAAACAGAAATATAATTCAGAATTCTCTTCCTGGAAGCTTTCTTCACTGAAGAAAAAAAAAAATCAGGTAGAATATTTGGTTGCAGGGTTTATTGTTACCCCAACAGTGCAGGTTTCTTTGACAGCCTTCTAATTGTAAGGAGTACTGGGAGTCTTGGTCCCTATTGTAGTGCATTCACCTCTAAAATCTGAGGGTTTGACTGAATATAGTAGTGTGGAATAAGACTCGGCGACTTGGAGGTCCAATTTAGGATCATCACAGAAACCTAATATATAACCCAACAACAACAGATCCATCATTAAATCCCAATTAGAAAAAAAAAATTCAGCTAGCCAAAAGGAGTATGTGTTTATCTGAAATAAGAACAGTACTTTGGGGCAGCCCGGGTGGCTCAGCAGTTTAGCACCGCCTTCAGCCCAGGGCCTGATCCTGGAGACCCGGGATCGAGTCCTACGTCGGGCTCCCTGCATGAAGCCTGCTTCTCCCTCTGCCTGTGTCTCTGCCTCTCTCTCTCTGTGTCTCTCATAAATAAATAAAATCTTAAAAAAAAAAAAAAAGAACAGTACTTTGAAGCAAACCAAATATGAAACATCTTCTTCTGCCCAGATGATGTCCTAGAAGAATGCTTTGCCAGATGTATGTTTCAAGTTAGAAGGAGTGCTCCTAGAGCCTCAAACTAAAGCTATCTTCGGTAAAAAGACAGAAGAATTGCAAGAATCATCTGCAAACAGACTTGACAGCCCTTGAGTAAATCTTTGGAAAGTCTAAAATCACCAGAATTTGAAGTCCTAGTGAATCATAAGTGGGCCATGTGCTGTGCTGATTGCAGCTCTGCAGGGTGGAGCCATGCGGGAATGGGTATGAATCCTAGCCCAGTCACATTTCATCTGTAAGAGTCGTCCAGTCTCTTAACCTCTTTACACAATAAATTCCTTACCTGTAAGTGGTGATGTAAACCACATCAAGTGTCATTGTGAAAGTGGTTTCAGATAACTTACATTAGGCACCAGGACAGAGCTGGCACACAATGCATGACAGCTATTACTCCTCATGGTATCATCTTTCAGAATTCTGCGGCACATGGGAAAGAGGGAGAAAAAGACAGAAATAGCAAGCCAAAGAAACATGAAGTTTGAAGCTTTCGAGGCATTTTAAGATTCAAAGAACAACTTGAAACACAAAGTGTTGCAGCAGGAAATGAGACACACAAACCTGGATGCTTAAAACATAGGAGGAGGTTTTCAATAGAAATAAAAATATGTATAAGAAAGTCTTCTATAAAGGGCACAGCCCTGCACTGTTCCTACCAAGAGTGTTGTTTGGGAGTTCAGTGATAAACAGAGCACCACGACAGCAGCCGCCATGGCCGAACATTAACAGCTTATTATGCATAAAGACATGCTAAATGTGGGATCCCTGGGTGGCGCAGGGGTTTGGTGCCTGCCTTTGGCCCAGGGCGTGATCCTGGAGACCTGGGATCGAATCCCACGTCGGGCTCCCGGTGCATGGAGCCTGCTTTTCCCTCTGCCTGTGTTTCTGCCTCTCTCTTTCTCTCTCTGTGACTATCATAAATAAATAAACATTTAAAAAAAAAAAAAAGACATGCTAAATGCTCACCATGGATGTCTTATTTTATATTTTTATATCTTAATTTATATTTTATATTTATGAATATTCTTATTCATTTTATATAAATATATATTGTTTAGATGAAATTTATGTATTTATGTATATATTATTTGATTTTTTATTTTCATACTGGAAAAGTCCCCAGACATTGGCTTTTTTTTTTTAGAGTTTGCAATGTAATGTTTTGTATATGTTTCACAATATACATTGTGAAATGATTACCACAACCAAGATAATTAATATATCCATCACTTTATATAGTTACTGTTTTGAAACATGGGTTAAAAAGACTTATGAACTACTCTCAGGAAATTTCAACTATCCAACCCAGTATTATTAACTATAGTCACCATGCTATTCATTGTATCTCCAGAGCCTATTCATCTTCCATAATTGAAACTTTCTGCACTTTGACTAACATCTCTTCATTTTATTATTATTAACCCTATTTTATAAATGTGAAAAAAAGGCACATGTTCGGCAACATGCTCAGCATCTCACAAGCAGAAAATGGAGGATCCCAGTTGCCAGTTTGAGTCCTGCCTGTACATTTCTCATCTGCCATCTTGTGCCACAGACTGTGGAATGCCACGGGCTTCACAGTTATCAGGAGCCTGCTTGGCACTACTACATGTTAGTTGTTTACTTCCTGGCCACACAATTATTCAGTTTTTCTTAACTACCATTTATTTATTAAATAAGGAGTATACCAGTTCCTTCCTTGCAGGGTTGTTGTAAAGTTGCTATTATTATTAGTGTTTTTATTAATGTAGAAGATATTTACTCATTTCGTTGTTAATTTTCTTGTCTTTTAAGGGGCAAAAACACTTTTCATAACACTTTTCAAGCAGAAATCACTCTTCTGGTCCAGTGTTCTCCATTTTCTTCCTCATCTCTAAGAATTTTACATTTATTTATGTATAAGCTTATAATATTATTAGTCTTTCTCCCTGTAAGTTGCCTAATATGTAAGTTGACGACAATTTAAATATCTACTGTAATCTCATCCAAAGCAATAAAATCTGTGAAATCTCAAAGCAGATGAGATACTTTGATTTTTGGTTGTACTAAAATAACCAAATGACCATCACAAATTAAAATTCCAACCCTGTCCTGACAGGCTAGCTTTTGTGCCCTCAGTGGTATGAACACTGCACTTTGGAGAACAGCATTTAATCAACCTTCACACAAGAGTGCTGAGACCCAGAGGTGCAAAATGCTCCTGGGCATACAGATAATTCATGGCCAAGCTTGGAACTCACACTTCCAAATGGCTTACCAACTATACAAGATGGCAATCCTGTTCTTCAAAGCCAAGTTGCAGGTCCTTGGACTGAAGCTTAGGAAGGAAGTGTGAGATTGTTGAATCAGTTCATTTGAGGGGAACAACTGAGTCCCCTGTGTTGTGAAATGTGTCTCTGAAACTTAACACAGATCACACATTTTCATTCCTACTAAAAATCCTGTCAGAGTTTCCTCAAACTGGGCTTTGAACTCTTGGCTAAGTTTGAATTACATATGCTTTGGCACTGTTTAGGAGGAAGTGTTCTGGATAATGTTTCTCTACTAATAGAGGGAGACTTTCAACACTCTCATTGAAATGTTACTGAATTGGAATCCTTTTCTGTTCATTGTGCTTAGCAAGGAAGACACTGTTTTCTTTTTGATGTAGACAGAGTAAACAAATACTACTGTTACTACTGTGTATGTCAGGACAACACTCATTCCTTTGAAATGTCCAAGTGTGATGCTACTTCCCAAACCCAGATGGATGTTCAATGTACTAATTTCCTGTGCCATTCTGGATATGGTCTGTCAACATCTGGCAGACCATGAGATGAAAGAGGTCATAGTTTGAAACTGGAAAACCAGCTCTGACACTAAGTAATCATACAATCTTAGATGACCATATGACCTTAGATGATGAACTTAACTCATCTGGACTCTACTTTCTTCCTTTGGAAAATGAAGAGGATAATAATGCCTGGTCAATGAAAGTCACACAGATGTAATGAGGGTGAGAAAAAATATGTATGGAAGAGTCATTTATCAAAGGCGCAGCATTACATAACAATTACCAAGGATGAACTCTATTTTGGAGTTCAATTATAATATTGGAATGCACTTTAACACACCTTCTTTTTTTAGATTTTTTTTCCTAGATATTTTATTTATTTATTTGAGAAAGAGAAAGAGTGTAAGTGAGTGAGAGAGAGAGAGAGCACAAGGGTGGGGAGCAGAGGAGAAGCAAAGTCCCCACGGAACAGAAAGCCCTGATACAGGGCTCGATCTCAGGACCCTGGGATCATGACCTGAGCTGAAGGCAGATGCTTAACTAACTGAATCACCCAGGCACCCCTAAGACACTTTTGAAGGTGAAAAATGTTGGTTGAAAAAGTGGAAATGTGCACTTATGCTGTCACTCATTTTTTCTTCTATAAACTATGTTATTGGCTCCTCCAATTCTTATTTTTTTAATTCTTTAAACTAACTGGGCAGAGATGCTGAAGAAAGGTTCCTGGTGAATTGTTTTGTTACTTAGTTCAGAATAATAAGATGTTGCCAAATTCATTAAACTACATTTTAGGTTGGTACAGTATAATTTTCATCATGCTTGGGAAAAAAATAGAAACTACTCTTTTTGAGATTAATTTTATTTTTGCCAAGAAATTCATGTGCATAGTGAAAATAATTAAATATTATGAAAAAGGCTCTAAGTAAATATAGCAGGAACTTTGTTCATCTCTTCCTATGCACGAATCTTTTCTTTTGAGGTATCCTCTTTCAGCTCTCAAAGCCATTATTTCTGATTTTTATCTCTAAAACTCTAAATAACATGTTTATAGTTTTCTTTCTTTATTGATTAAATGCGAATATTATCTATTGACTCTGTATCATGGTAGTTAGTGAGTATTTAGCTCTCTTACATCTAGATTTCTGTTCTCTTCCTATGATAGATTAGAGTTGACTGCAAAATCTGTGTCACCTTTTCCATTTGAGAGGTAGGACCTACTTCCCTCCCCTTGAATATGGACTAGCCTATAACTACTTTGATCACTGGAGTGAAGCAGAAGTGATGCTATGCTATTTCTGAACCTAGCCATTAGGAAGACTGGTAGTTTTGCCTTGATACTCTTGGATTACTTGCAGACTATTTGCTAGGTAGGAAGACTGAAGAATTTTAGACATGTTGTCCCACAGCAACCTCACAGTCAACCAAAAAGTATAGGGATGCCTTTGTAAGAAAGATTTATAGATATGAATATCATCTAATATAGTAGGCCCTAATAATATTCAAAAGAAACTCATGAAGTTTTAAAAATAATTTAAATGGTGTATATATCACCAGCTTTGTGTGAAGAGTCAGAGAGAGCTCAGAGTAAGAGCTATCAGAGCCTCTAACCTCTCAGTAGGAATCAGACTGGACCATGTGCTATCTAGTTTTCTTCTTATGGAAAAAGAAAGATAATTCATGATGGAACTGGAAACCCAGAAGACAGTCAAGAGCAATGGAGAACTTTCCCAAGAAGCAGGACCAGGATGGAATATAAGTACTAACAACACATGTCTAGTTAGGTGCCAAAATTTCTCTAGAGTAGTGACTGCAACATGAGTCTTAATAATCTCTTCTTTTTAAATAGGAGCCTCTGTGGTAGCTATTCTCCCTCTGTTCCAGCACTGTGTATTTGGTGTTCAGGGGTCATGTAACTTTGTGTTTTGTTTCTAGGTCTTTAGATTGAAAGGACTATACTCATAGAACCATGCCTGAAAAGTCTCACCACTTTTTCCTTATTCATTCATTTTGTCCTCTTGTACCAGGGCTGACCTATGACTGCTTTGACAAATGGAGCATGGGGGAAGTGATGCTTTTTCAGTCTATGTATCACATTTAAGAGGACTGTAAACTTCTGCCTAAGTCTCTTGGATGCCTGAATATATGCCATGAAATAGATCACATAGAGAGGTCCTGAGACTACATGGAGAGAGAGAAGGGTCTAGCTAATCCAGGGAAGGTCCAGGCATGTGAGTAAGACTATCTTACATTCTCTTTTTTGTCAGTGTTTGGAAATAAAAAATGGCACTTGATTTTTCCCCCATTCACTGTGCAGAATTCTATGTAATTTTGCATTTTCAGTGCCTTACTCTCAGCTTCTACCAGATATGGTGACTTCCAGGGCCTCTCTGATTCTCATTTCTTGAAAGAATAAATTCTGTTTTTTTTTAATAGGAGAAGGAATAAAATTTAGTTAGTTATTTCTTCATGGGGTAGGAGAAGGAATATGGGGGGTCAAATCCACATTTAAGCTTATCTAAATTTTCCATAGTACACAGTACACCAATTTTGAACATTTCTGGGATTCTTTGGGTTTAATCAAATACTTCTCACAATCATTCCCCTCCCAGGTGTTTAAGTTCAGATTTATAGTGTTATTTTGGTATGTTAACAACATAACAAATGCATGCTATTTATATAGACACTTGTGTTAAGAATTCAACAAATTATAGCTTTGCTTACAGTTGTTATCTCTAACTGTATGGTAAAGGATATACTGCATCTGTATAATGTAGAACACAGGAACTATATTGTCTGGGTTCAGATCTTCATTCTGCTATTTCATAGTTAGGAGATGCTGAGCAAATTCCTTCTCTCTTTCCATTCTTTGCATCAGTAACCCTATCTGTAACGATGGGATCAATTAAACTATCTCATAGGGAGATATATAGCAATCAATATAAATCACCAAACCTTTAGATAATATTGAATGAGTATTAGCTACTCTTATTAATAACGTCTCTAGATCCTCTCCAACTCAATGATTCTCAAATGAAGTATCTCTATAATGACATTTATTTGATCAAAATAAAGTATTGAATATGATGGAAGAGTTACTGTTTATTCATCTCTTTGACAGCTCATTAATCATCTCTGTAGGTTGTCTGGGAGGTTGGCTTTTGAGGGTTCAGCTTCTAGGTCTTTTTTACTTTCTCTCTGAGAGGCTACTGTGTACAGAATCATGGGCTAGTTGCATTTCTAGTGTCTTTATTATAAAGCTGGGATATAGAGTTTCTTCCCAGAAATCCAGCAAGACATTTTCACATTGTTATGGTACCATGGGTTTTATAAGTTACTTGCTCTTTGTAATGGATTGAAACCTGATCATTGTCTTCTTTAGGTAGAACTTCATTAGCAAAGAAAGCATACTCCAAACTACAAAAAGAATGTTGTCCTTTAAAAGCAGTTGAACCTTGGAAACAAAAAAAAAAATCTCAGTCAACCTTAAACAGAGGCATACACTTGGGCCTTATTTTGTGCAATAGAAGTCTTATGAAAAATCTGTATGAATCTTACTTTTGAAAAAGATAAGTACAGCGTCCAATTGTCTATGTGGTTATTTTAGTAATTTTCAGTGGGCAATGGATACTTACTGACAATTCAGGAAATGTATTAACATCTCCAGCATCAGTTATGTTTCTCTTCACTGAGTATATGTGGTTTCTCTCCCCAGGGAGTCCATAATCTAGTGATGCAAATGGACACAGAAATGAGTAATACTCAATGTATTCAAAAGTCATAGAAAATTTAGTAAGCCTACCTCCTCCTGTAATCTACTTCCTTATTCCATAATGATCTTCATCTTTAGTGTGCCTTCAAAATTTTTCCTCTGTAATTGTTTTCATTTGTTCATTCATAAACCAACATTTACTCTAAGCATATTTCTAGACCAAATGTTAGTTTTGGAGAAACCAAAGCAAAGAAGTCTATGTATTAAATAAGTAATTCCAATGGTTTTGGGACTGTATAGAATGATATCTGCATAGGGCCGGGGAAAGCCCTGTGGAAAAGATAGTAAAGTTGAGATATATAAAACAAATGGGGTTTACCCAAAACAGAAGGGCAGGAGAAAACCCAAGGTGCAAGAAGTCATATAGTGTATTGGGAAAATGGAATAGAGTTCATTCTGCCTTCAGTGAAAGATTCGGGATGTGGAGTTGGAGGATATGAGGTCAAAGAGGTAGGTAAGGGTCAAGTTGTAGAGAATCTTACAAGTCATATTACAAAGTGATAGGTTTATATTTTAGTATAAAAATTCATTAATCAATTGATTGATATTTAGATTGCTTCTATATCTTGGCTATTGTAAATAATTCTGTAATGAACATAGGGGTACATATTTTTTTTTTCAAATTAGTGTTTTTATCATCCTTGGATGAATACCTAGAAGTAGAATTGATGGATTGTATGGTCATTCTAATTTGAATTTCTTTGAGGAAACTCTGTACTGTTTACCATAGGGGCTGTACCAGTTATATCCCACCAACAGTGCATAAGAGTTCCCTTTTTTCTACATCCTCACCAGCACTTGTTATTTATTATTTTTTGGTAATAGCCATTCTGCTGGGTGTGAGGTGATAACTCATTGTGGTTTTGAGTTATCATTTGCATTTCCCTGATGATGGGTGATTTTGAGCATCTTTTCATGTATCTGTTGGACCTCTGTTTATCTTCTTTGGAAAATGTCTGTTTAAGGATTCTGTCCATTTTTAAATCAGATTGCTTTTACTTATATAAAGAGTTTTATCAGTTCTTTGTATATTTTGGATGTTAACCTCTTATCAGATATATCGTTTGCAAATATCTTCTCTTATTCAGTAAATAAAAAAAAACACTTTAAATTGTTGTCTGACTGGGTAATTTCCTTAACTGCTCCATCCTTTCTTTTTCTCATCTGCAAAATGAGCATAATAACAGTACTGGCACCTTCCATATAAAGTTGTTACAAAGATTACGTGAGGCAACAATCTAAAATCATGACTGCCCTTAAGATATAGGGAAAGGCTCAATATGTTTCATCTACTCTCATTTTCATTGCCATCATCATCATTACCATGAAGACTTATTCTTCAGAATACATAAAAACAAATGTGAGGAAGTTGAGACTCATTAGAGCAATTTTTGAAAGTCTCAAGGAGTTAATGGAAGAGACAGGGTATCTTTGAAGATTTTTGAGTCAGTGGTAATAAAGGTGAATAATGGTAACCTGGGAAAGATTCATCCAACTTCACTATAGAAAATGCATTATTGAGGGTGGAAAGAGAAAGAGAAAGTCAGAAAGAAAGATAACAGATACATCTGCTCTAAGAGAAGATATCACAGAATTAATAAATAAATTAGAGATAGCAAAGAGTAAAATAGAATAGTTGAAAATTGAGTGTCCGTCCTAAAACAAAGTCTTGGGATAGTCACAATGAACAAAGAAGAAAAAGATAGAGACTAAGAAAATCCAAAGGAGAGGATAGATGTGGAAGGCAGAAAATGTGATCTTAACAGATGAAAGAAAAGATACTTATATAATGCAAACAAACTCCTTGAAAGCAATAAAAAAATGAATTCATAGCTAGAAAGTAAAATTCTGATTGACTAATATTGGGACACATTCTAATGGAGATATCGGTTGGTTGTCAAAGATAAAGAAAGAATGCTTCCAATAACCTGGCCAGGAAAAAAAAAAAAGAGCCACCTATAACGGAAATTAGTAGTCAGGATTTCGACCTCTTGACAGTAATATTCAATGCCAAAATATAATGGAGAAATACCTACCTGGATCTAGTAGCATGTATAGAGATTATAGTGGTGTTAGGCATAAATACTCTAGAAATACAAGAACAGTGGGTCTCCATTGCAACAAAACAAACAAAATTGATAATTAGCATAAAACACACAGAATTTGAAAATGAAAAAGCTGTGTTAAAAGGCCTGCAATGAATATTAAACTTTCTTAATTGTAACTAAAACTTAGGTAGTTAAATATGCAAAACACAATGTGACTATTATAAAACCCGATAATATAAAAATAATAATATAGTTTACAAAGATTAGAAGTAGAGAAAGGTTGAGTGCAGAGGAATTATTGGCAGGGTAGGCTCACCACCTGATCTGACATGGTTCATAATAAAGAATGAATTTAAACTTTCCAAAATTAAAGCATGTAGTCAAAAGAACTAATGAATTCAATCTTATAATAATTTTTTCAAGTCATTTTTTTCTTAACTATAAAGGAATGTTTTTAGTAAATGACATTTCTTTTTGTGAAGGAATTGTGTGAATTCAACAGTTTCCTTAATTTTACTTATTAAAATTAAGTTCAATATAAATTTTTAAAAATTAATAAATAGGATTTATCAGAATGATTCTTTCCTCTAGAAATTACTTCCATTTACTCATGTCTTTAGCCTTTTCACTGTATATATGCATAAATTGATATCTAGAATTATATTGTCTAATAATAATGATAAATAATAGTAGGAGCTTCTAGCACTATTTACTGAGCACTTACTCAATGCAGGAATTTTCCTGAGCACTGTGCATGCAATACTTCATTTAATCTCACAACAACATTGAGAGCCAAGTACCATCATTATCATAGCCATTCTATAGATGAGAGAATTGAGGCATAGGAGGGGTTTAGTAAAGTAGCAACATAGGTATTGAAGATAAAGCCATGATTCTAACCCAGATAGCTTTCAATTACTAACATTAAAGTTTCTAGGTACTGAGATTTTAGGATAACTTGTTTCTTTTTTTTAAATTGAAATATAACTGGCATATACTCTTATGTTACTTCAGGTGTGCAACATAGTGATTCAACAATTCTACACATTACTCAGTGCTCATCATGATAAGTGTAGTTACCTTCTGTCACAATGTTATTACAGTATAATTGACAATATTCCCTATGCTGTATTTTAATCTCTGTGGCTTATTTATTTTATACTTGGAATTTCATACCTCTTAATCCCCTTCACTTATTTTGTCTATCTCTCACCCACCCCAACTCTGGTAACTACCAGTCTATTGTTTGTATTTAAGAGTCTGTTTGCTTGTTTTTTTTTTTTTGTTGTTGTTGTTGTTTGTTTGTTTGTTTTTTAGATTCTACATATAAGTGAAATAATATGATATTTGTCTGTCTGACCTATCTTATGTAGCATAATATACCATAAGCCCATCCATATGGTCACAAATGGCAATATTCTATTCTTTTCTATGCCTGAGTAATATTCTATTATATATCTGTTATATATGCATATGTGTATATATATGTATATATGTGTGTGTGTGTTGCTTCCATATTCTGGCTGTTGTAAACAAAGCCACAATAAACATAGAAGTGCATGTATATTCAAATTAATATTTCTGTTTTCTTTGGGTAAACAATCAGTAGTGGAATTAGTGGGTCATATGGTATTTCTGTTTTTAACTTAAAAGAAAACAAAACCCCCCAAAAATTCCATACTGTTTTCCACAGTAGTTGCATTGTTTTCATTTTTGTAGTTCCTTACTTCTTGAATTTTATGTTACAAATATATGTATACATTTATATGTACATATATATTTGTCTGAGAGATATATATTTATTTATTCACATGTAAAGATAGAAAAAAAGAAATGTGCTAGGGGAGAGCTCTGAGGAGAAAGAGGGTTAAGGGAGATAAGAAAAAAACAGAGGCTGGAAAACATCTTTAGGCTAAATCTGACTTGCTAGAAATTAAAAAAAAAGTCTTAAAATATCAGGGAAATTTAATATTCAATATGAATGTATTTTCTACATGCTATTGTGATGTGAATCCACTAGGGAATTATAATCTAC
This sequence comes from Canis lupus dingo, assembly GCF_003254725.2. Classification (NCBI taxonomy): domain Eukaryota; kingdom Metazoa; phylum Chordata; class Mammalia; order Carnivora; family Canidae; genus Canis; species Canis lupus. The sequence continues at coordinate 65,695,531 of NC_064245.1, forward strand.
TAAAAGCAGCTGAGAAACCAATGAGATGTACACATGTCTAAATTCAGATTTACACTGGAGCAGAAATAAATAACAAGCCACAAGATGCAGGGTAATGATTGAGAGTTTAGCAGAAGGTAGAAATTAAAGCTGAAAGTGACTGGGAAAGAAGCAAAATCTCAGGAGTTCCCAAAAGTCTTGTGAAGGAGTTTTCACAGTGTGTGAGATCAGATATGATGAGGTTCAATTGGTTCAATTACTCAAATGATTCAATTGACACTGTGTATGACTCACATACATCTTCACACCAACACTGTCTGGTACTTTATTATACCCATTCTTTTTTTAAAAACTTAAATTAAATTAGCCACTATACAGTACATCATTAGTTTCAGATGTATTATTCAATATCCCCATGTTGACATAGAGGAGGAAAGCCAATGAACCTTGAAGAAGGGAAAAGTTCTCCCCAAGTGTACCCCAGTCAGCTTAGTGGCAGAGGATGAATTCACAGCTATGTCTTACTGTCAGCAAAGCCCAGAATCTTTCACAATTTCTTCTTCTGAGTAGTGTAATATGCTTTATTATCTCACCTCAAGAGAGAGAGAATACATTAAAAGTGATATAAGCTGTGTGGCTACTCCTCTGTTAGCAGCCAATTCAGGCTCATCCCGTCAGGGAAACTCTCAGATCAACCCAGTTATTCTTCAAGTCAGTGTGAGCCCATAATTTAATAACTTGCCAGCATAAAATTTAGTTTTGAGGCAAATTCCCAGGTGACATCATAGTACATTGCCTACTATGTGATTAAAGAAAAAAAGATCTTAAAAAAGAGGAAAATATCACTTGTTGTGAGCCACAAGTAAACAACTAGTATAGGATTTTCAAATCAGTATTCGTATATCTGAAACTAATATAACATTGTGTGCCAACTATACTTCAGTAATAAAATTTTATAAATAAATTCATGAACACAGCAGCACAGGTAGTGAATGAGAAATGTCCATCAAACAGCATAATTCTGTCCCTTGACATCAGGATATTACATAGTATCTCATAATGCCTCCTGGAGAATTCAGACATTTTCCTTTGTTGACTCTATCTATACCTCTTACATGGCTGGAACTACTGCTGCTCTGAGATTTATCTACTGCCATCAACTGGTGCCTGGCTTGGACAATTTCTGCTACTGTTCCCTTTCTTTGGTACTTCTAGCAAATGCGTACAATAAAAATATGAGACATGTTTTATAAATATACATAATATTTATATATAATATCTATAACACCATATATAATATCTATAAGTATGTTATAGATATTATATTGTACTGAGCACTATATTATTATTATTATTATTATTATTATTATTATTAATTATTTGAGGCAAACCACCTCTTGTGCTTCATCACCCCTAGAATATGGCCCATGAAAAGTATTCAGATTTCTTACATGCATCTAGAGAGACCCAGGAAAGATGCTGATACAGGCTGACTCAAGAAATTCTTATGCCCAATCAAGCTATTATCCCATGGCTACCATCTTGTCTTTAATATATGGAATGGTGGAATGGAACCATCAGAGGCACTGCCACTCTCAATGGCCCCAGGAAGGAACGGGATTAACTATTTCTTTAGCTTTCAAATTTCCAGCCTTCAAAGGAGGGTTTCCTTATATCTCCATGTGCTCAAGACATTCCATTCCTTTCTACTTCTTTCTGTCATGTAATTAGTTGTCAAAAAGATAGAAATAAGTACTTTTATTTGAGGTGATAAATGTTACTTACTGGATGACTTTATTATTTATTGAGCTCTTAGGGTGAAGTTGAACAAAATTTTCTAGAAATAAGACAGATGAAACTATATGAGAGACCTCTAATTCTTTATGATTTCTGAGTTCATGCATTTTAAGAAGTCCAATGGTCCCTATCAAATATCAAAATGGTGGGAAAGTCCACAGAAATGTTAACTTGTAAAGACATTTGGTATCTATGAAATGAACTAAGAAAAATTAATATTGTATGAATTTAGTGATTTAATTGTGCTTGGATTAGTTAATTAGATAATTAAAATAAGAATGTGCTTTTCATATTAGCTTTCTATATATTAATAATGGAATTGCTCATAAGATGAGAAAACCAGACATTGGGAATTGCTAATGAACTTCAGAAATGGAACCTGCTAATTGCTAAAGTACTTTCTCCTTGTGTCCTTTAGAGAAGTGCCATAGCACACCATTTGCCGGACTATCTTTTGCCTTGCTGATTGATGGCTTTGTTTTTCAACATTTGTTTTTTTACTTGTCACATTCTTTTAAAAGCAAATATAAATCAGAGAGGGAAGCAAACCATGGGAGACTCTAAACTCTGGGAAACAAACTGGGTTGCGGAAGGGGACTTGGGTGGGGAGATGGGGTAACTGAGTGATGGACATTAAGGAGGGCCCTTGATGTGATGAGCACTGGATATTATATGCAACTGATAAATTATTGAAAACTACATCTGAAAATAATACTGTAATATTTGTTGGTTAATTGAATTTAAATAAAAAAAGTAAAATATGCTTAAAAAGCAAATATAAATATAATCAAATACATTTCCACATGCCTGCATGAAATAATCTACATAATTGCTTCCATGGCTTTCTACACAGAATTCTGGCAATTCTTTGCATTCTATCAAGTTGTATTTCTCTCTGAAAAATACTTTAATTCATGGGGTACATTCATTAGTACAAACATGTAGCTTCTAATATATAGAGTCCCCAAAATCTAGTGGTTTAAATAAATAGAAAATTATATTTTAATGTAACCATGCATTCAGTTTCACTTCTACTTTCCTCCTGAGTGGGTTGTGAATAGTTGGAAGCCTGGCAAACTGGCCTTTCCCAACTCAACTGGATGCAGTTGCCTCTTTAAGATAGAATGGCATTGACAATTCTTCCTTTATTGATCTTATGGTTGTAGCAGTCTTTGAAGATTAAAAAATACTCTGTAAACAACCTCTCTCTCTCATATTCAAGTTCTCAAACTATTAAAAATAAAATATCACTTTTTTTACTGATAAAGGTAATATTAGGGAGATAGTGAATCCCATGAGCAACTGGGATCCATTACATTGAACTAAAAAACTATACAGACTTGCCTAGTAAATGTTTCAAATATGAGAAAATATAAGAAGAAAGGAAGAAGACCCAACATAGAGAAATCAAGGAACTGAAAAGGACTCATATTTTTAACCAGGAAATATTTAAAAAGATTAGATGTTTATAAGTGAATACTTAAGAGTCACTTTGAAGTACACAAAAGATTTTTTTTTTTTCATCTTATAAGGATGCCAAATTCTACAGATCTGGGACTGTGAAACAAGAAGTTTAAAGCTTTTGATACTTCTGATTAGTTTGGCATTTTTAGCTCTTTTCCTTCTAAGGATTTTCAGAAATTTCTCATTTTTAGGAAAAATTCCTAAATGCAAATTTAATGCATAGTCATTAGAAGGAAGTATAATTCTTTAAAGTTTGGATGTTAACATTTACACAATTATTAGGATCAATTTGCTTATTTGTGTTACATAAAAAACATATTTTTATTGACTAATTTTAAAAATATATGCTATGTTTGCTGCAGCATTACTGACAATAAGTCAAGATATGGAAGCAACTCAGGTGGTCACTGCTAGATGAATGGATAAAGAAGAAGTAGAATACTATTCAGCCATAAAAATGAATAAAATCTTGCTATTTTCAAGACAAATGCCATATGATTTCACTTATATATAGAATCTAAAAAAAACAAAACAAATGAATAAACAAACAAAAAGCAGAAATGTTCTTATAAATACAGAGAACAAACAGGTGGTTGTCAGAGGGAAAGGGTTTTAGAGATGGGAAAATGGGTGAAGGGGAGTGAGAGATAGAGACTTCCAGTTATAGAATAAATAAGTCATGTGAATAAATGTTACAGCAAAGGGAATATAATCAATGGTATTTTTACTTTTTTATTTTATTTTATTTTATTTTTTTCAATGGTATTTTTAATAGCACTCTATGGTGACAGATGGTAGCTATACTTGTGGTGAGCATAGCATAACATATAGACTTGTAGAATCACTTTTGTGTATACCTGACACTAATGTAATGTTGTTTGTCAACCATACTTAAAAATAATTATGTTGATAGTCAGAGAGCTCTTTATCTATCTCAATATTCCTTATTTGGTGTTTCTTATTTCATTAGTCTTTCTCTTGTCCTTTCTCTTTCTGTCTCTCTCTTTGACTCTTCAAGAATTGAACTCATGGTATTATCATCTCTCATTTTTAAAAATTTCATTGTTTTTTATTTTAATAGCATATGATTTTTTCTTCATGTTTCCTTTTCTTTTATTTTCTTATTCTTTTAGTGTATAGAATTGAATAGCTTGATCATTTATTCATTCCTGTTTTCTAATAAGTGCATTTAAGCCTATCTCAACAATTTAGTGTGGTGTCTTCTTATTTGATTCCATGTTATATAACTTCAGTTTTGATTTACTATAAAATAATTGAGCTTATTATTCGATACCTTGTTGAATATCAAATTAGAACAGATTGCATGTGCAATAATTCTGAAAGTTTTTATTTTGGGTATCTTTCTTAGAAGTAGCTCAATAAAGAAGATGGTGTCGAATATTAGTGATAAGGGCCCCGAGTTATTAGTGGAGTAATGGAAAATCTCAGAGATCAATGATCCAGAGGGAAACAGGCTTATAATGAGAAATTTAGTGTTTATGTCTTACGCAGGAAGATCACATAAATCTTATTATATATTTAGGATTGTGTGTGCTCTTTCTATGTTTCTTTAATATTAATATCATGTTCAAAAGCAAATATATACTCTTTACCATGACTCATAAGATCTTGCTTGCTCCATATGTCAAGCTGTTCAAAGACTCATAATTTTCCCACCAATATGGTACTACCTCTTCAGTATTCTAGGTATGAGGACGACTACAATAAAGAAAATTTACAATATCACTTCTCTCAAGGAGATGATTATATTCTAAAAGGTGAGAGAGACAGTAAGTTATTAAAAACAAAATGATCAAGATTGTTTCTAAGGAGGGCACATGATGTAATAAGCACTGGATTTTATATGCACCTGATAAATTATTGAACAGTATATCTGAAATTAATGATATACTATATGTTGCTAATTGAATTTAAATAAAAAACAAATGAAAACAAAATGAAAAAGAAAGAAAAAAGATTGTTTCAATTCTTTCCGAGAGTACTGAAATGTATTTAAAAATGTTGATAGTGATATGAAGATAATCAGGAAAGACCCTTCTGAGGACGTAAAGAGAGAACAGAAGAACAAGAAGAGTCTGAAAATTTAACTGTCTGAAGGAAGACTATTTCAGGTAGAGCGGTCAAGTAGAAGGAACAACAAATACGAAGGCCCTAGGACAAGAAGCCTCTAGGCTTGGACAAGGAGAAGAAAGAAGGCCAGGGTTGCTGGAGTGCAATTAGTGGCAGGGAATGTGATTGAAGAGGTAGGAAGAAGCAACCATCAAATATTTGAAACAATATAATAAGGACATATATTATAGTTATAATAATTTTATTATATTATAATAAGGGCAATACAAAAGTAAACAATTCCCATCTTCAAAGTGGAAAAGACTTAAAAGCTTGATAATATCACATATTGAGTAAAGAAACTGCTCACAATTACTTCTTGTACAAATTGGTAGAACTACTTTGAAGAGTGAATTTCAAAAATGTCCATTCTTATGATCCAGTTCCCCAGAGAAATGATCTCACGGATGCACCAGATGGTTCATTGCATTGTTGTTGTGAATAGCAAAACAAACAAACAAACAAACCTGCAAAAATATTGACTGGAAACAATCTAAATGTACATTATTGGGAAGATAAATAATAAGTTATGGAATAGTATACAGTGAAAATTCTGTATCAGTGGAAATTAATAAATAAGAGCTGTAGTCATCCCCTGGATGAAGCTCACAATGTTGAGGGACAAAATGTTGAAGAACAAAAAAATTACATCAGAGCATATAAAGTGCAATTCCATTTGTATACATTTTTTATATTTTTATTTTGGAATAATTATAGACCCTCAAGAAGTTTCACAAGAGTGCAGTGAGATCAAATCCACCCATTACTAAGATACCATCAGTAAAAACATCTTACGTATATATAATACATTATTAAAATTAGAAAGTTGACATCAGCCAATTAACTAGACTGCAAACCAAGCTCAGATTTCATCAGTTTTTATATGTAGTCATTTTTTATGCCCATAGTTTACATGTGCAAGTTCTATGCCATTTTATCACTTGTATAGATTTATATGACAACTGCCACAGTCAAGATACAGGACTATTTTTTTTTTTTTTCAGTACATAGGAAGTCCTTCATGCTATCCCTTTATAATCACAACTTTATCTTAAATCCTAACACTAATTTATTCTCCATTTCTATAATTTTGTAATTTTGAGGATGATATATAAATGGAGTCATAGAGTGTGCAATCTTTTGAAACTGTTTTTTTTATTATTATTATTGACCATGATGCTCTTGAGATCTCTCTATCCAATAACTCGTTTCTTTTTTGCTGAGTATTATTCCCTTGTGTGATGTACCAGAGTTTGTTTAACCATTTACTTCTTGAGGGGTATTTGTATTGTTTCCAGTTATTCCAGCTATTTTAAATAAAGCTGCTATGAATATTTGTATTTAGTATTAGTGTAAATATATGTTTTCAATTTTCTTGGGTAAATGCCCCAGAAAGGGCATTGCTGGATCTTGTAGTGAATACATGCTTAACTTTAAAAGAAAGTGACAAATTCTTTTCCATAGTGGCTTTATGGGTTCCATTCCTTTTAGCAGTGTGTGAGAGATCTGCTTTCTTCACATGGTCTCCAGGATTTGGTACTATCAGTATTATATCAGACATTTTAATAGATTTTTAGTAGTATCTAATTGTGATTTTAATTTGCATTTCTTTAATGGCTAGTGATGTTGAAAATCTTTTCACATGCTTATTCAGCATTCATATATCTTCTTTGGCAAAATGTCTGTTCAAATCTATTTTTTTTTTCACTTTCTAATCGGATTGCATTTTTCTCCCTCACTATTGAGTTTAGGTTGTTTTTAAAATATAGTCTAGATAGAAGTCCTTTGTCAGATATGTGATTTGCAAAGAGTTTTTTTTCTCATTGTTAGCTTGTCTTTTTATCCTTTTAACAGGATTTTTCACAGAGGAAACATTTTAAATTTCAATTAAGTTTATCTTAACCACTTTGTTTTTTTAGATCTCTCATAGATCATTGTGTCTAAGAATTTTTGTCCAACTCTAGGTCACAGAAATGCTCTCATGTTCTCTTCTAAAAATTTTATGGTTTTACATTTTACTTTTAGATCTGTGATTTATTTTCAGTTAATTTTTATTAAAAAAATCCATTTTAGTTTGAAATTTATTTTTTGCCTTTTGATTTTCAGTTGTTCCAGTATCATTGGTTGAAAATACTACCCTTCTTCTTGAGTTGCCTTGGCACCTTTTTCAAAAATCAGAGAAGTATATTTTGTAGATCCGTTTCTGGGCTTTTTATTCTGTTCCATTGTCTATGTGCCAATCCTTCTACCAATACCTCACTGTTATTAATTATTGTAGTTACATTATAAGTCTTACAATGGGAAAATGTGAATCTTTCCACTGTACTCTTCCTCTTCAAAATAAGTTTAGTTATGCTTTGCCTTTACATATGTAAGTTAAAATAAATTTGTCTACATCTATAAAAGTTTTGATTGGGTTTTGGTAGGAATTGTGTTAAATCTATATATCAACATGGATAGAATTGACATTTTTACTATGTCTTCCACTGCATTTATATTATGTCTCTCCATTTAATTAGATCTTGTTTGCTTCCTTTCATCAGAGTTCTATAGTTTTCTACATATTTAACCCACTGGTGCTTTATTAGATTTGCACCTACATGTTTTAATTTTTATAGTGGTTACAAGTGGTTTGTGCTTTGAATTTTGGTTTCTGATAGATTAATGATGGTATAAAGAAACGCAATTAGGGACGACTGGGTGGCTCAGCGGTTGAGTGTTTGCCTTCAGCTCAGGGTGTGATCCTGGTCCGGGATCCAGTCCCGCGTCAGGCTCCTTGTGGGGTGTCTGCTTCTCCTTCTGCCTGTGTTTCTGCCTCTCTCTCTCTCTCTCATGAATAAAGAAATTAAAAAAAATTTTTTTTAAAGAAATGCGATTGAATTTTGTGAGTTTATTTGTACCTTGTGACATATAATTTAATAGGATAATATCCATATAAGTCAGTTCTAAAATTAATCTGGGAATGTAATTTAAAGCAAGACAAAGGAACAATTGTTTCACTGGACTTAAGGTATAATATATGAAATAGTAGTAATTAGCACAATATTATTGGCATAAGAATAGGTAAATGAGGGGCTCCCTGGGTGGTTCAGTGGTTACCGCCTGCCTTCCGCCTGGGGCGTGGTCCTGGAGACCCTGGATCAAGTTCCATGTCGGGCTCCCTGCATAGAGCCTGCTTCTCCCTCTGCCTCTCTCTCTCTCTCTCTCTCTCTCTCTCTCTGTGTCTCTCATGAATAAATAAATTTAAAAAAATTAAAAAAAGAATAGGTAAATGAACAATAGGTTTATTCTCTATTCTTTATTCTAAATAGAAAATCCACAGACTCATGATCATTTGGTAGGAGAAGAGCTTTGGGCTATTGGGCTTCCAATGAAGGTTGATGAAGTGATTATTTTTAGCCAATATCCACATAAGAAGCTTTAGCTTTCCCATATGGTTCATTCAGTTTTCTCAGACAACAGACTCCACTTCATGACTATGGGTAGATGTCAGTTCACCTTGGTGTTGTGCAAAGGGAGAACAATAGTTAAGGAGATCTTAAATTATTCCATGTTTTACAGTCCACTTCTCATTTCAATCTTCCAGTGCACTTGTTGATCTTGAATGAGCCAGTGGATTTTTTGAGTCCCTATGAGCAGAGGGGCCCTCACCTCCTCTGTAACCTCCTGTAGCAGGTTCTTTAACGCCACTTTTTCTGAATATTCATCCATGAACTTGTTTTTATTCTCTTCTATTTAGTAATTTGCTGAACTCTCTCCACTGTCATCAGTAGTGACTCCTCCAGTCCTTTGTTTTCTGCTATAAATGTGCTCCTTTTTGTACTTCTAGAGTTTCATTTCAGTGAAGACTCAGGAGAGACAGAAGATAAATGTAGAAATCACATCCTCCATCTTGAAGCTGACAGTACTTGTCTATTGAATGAATGAAAAGTTGTTCAGATTATCAAAAAAAATTGTTGAGTGAATGAGTAATTATTAAACAGAATTTGGAAACAAAGCACATATCCCAATAGAAAGTAAAATCAATTTAGATAACAAAATCAAAGCAAGATTTTTCAGGTTATGATAAATTTAATTCAAGAAGTGTTTTTCAGAATGTTTGATGTACTTTGTTCTTTACTATGAACAGGCACTTGGTCCATGATATGGAATTAAATCTAACACCTGCTCTTGCTGTATGGTGATCACAGAATAATTTTTGTTCCCAATGTTTAGTAGCAACCCCAGCAGACCCCACAGAATTAATTTCTTTGCAATAATCTGTCTCAATGTCACTTATTCCTTTCTGATATCATCTCTTTCTCACTCTTTATCCAAGGGATCTCGAAGGCATTGTTGGAATAGATTCAGTTTCTGGCTTTCATCTTCTGTTCCCCTCCTTCACAGACACTACAGTCTGGCCATGCTTCACACAATTCCCTATTTTTGAGTTTTCTGACCTCCGTGATACTGCTCACTGGGTCTGTCTCCCTGGAATGTACTCCTTCATTCTGATCCATAATCAACACAAATTGTGTTTGCCTGCTTACTAAGGAGTCCTTAATGACCCTGCCCTCCCCCCTGGGCAGGAAGTGCATTTTTGACTAAATGCACTGTACCAGTTGGACTCTTTCCTTAGAATTTGAGCACAGGAATAGAGATGTCAAGTCATGAAATGCAGCTACAAGCTAGTTATTTCTTGGCTGCATCCTAAAAAGAAGTCAAGTGCCTCTGTTGCTGACATGTCTGGACATCTATCTCCTGGTTCTTGGCCTTTCCTCAAGCTTGTATTTTAACTCTTTAATGCATCTTTCCAATAAATCTTTTCTTTCCTTTAAGAGAACTATTACTTTTTTTTTTTTCCTTTGCTGTCTGGTGCATACAACCAGGAACTTTAACCTACCTTAAACCCACCTTAAACCCTATCTCTTCAGATCTACCTTTGCTTTCCATTTAAGGTCACATTCAAAATCTTTCTTTCTCTGTAAGGAATCTTTATGGCCATACACAAGTAGAAGCCTCTCCATTCTCTGAATTTTCACAGTCCTTTGCCTTCACCTCTCTCATGACAATCACCACTTATAACTTATCAGAAGCATATTAACATATGGTGAATATCTCCCCATATGAGAACAGTAGTTCATTAATATCATGACTTGCATTTTTTTCCACAGTGCCTTTATGATACTTGCACAGAGCAAATATTCAAAAAACAATAGTTAGTTTTTAAACTTGCATATTGGAAAAGAGCTTCCCCATCCAGGCATTAGACACTGAGAGTGGCCTTTGTTCAGATGCCATTTAATTTAATTTAATTTAATTTAATTTAATTTAATTTAATTTGATTTAATTTATTTTGAAAGAGAGAAAGCATGTGTGTGAGCAGTGGGGGAGGGACTAGAAGGGAGGGCCAAAGGGAAAGGGAGAGAGAGATTCTTAAGTAGACCCCACACTCAGTGTTTAAGATCCTGACCTGAGCCAACTGTGAGATCATGACCTAAGCTGAAATCAAGAGTCAGATGCTTAACCAACTGAGCCACCCAGGTGCCCCCAGAAGCCATTTTATTAATAGCAGCTACCCTCTTCTTAAGTGTACCTTCGTGCTATTTCATGCTACTTTCTTAACTTTGCTGCAAAATAGATAATATTATGCCTACTTTCTAAATAAGGAAGAAGTTCAGAGAAGTGGAATATCTTTTCCAAGGTTTAATTGTGATTCAGAAATGTACCTGAATCTTAGTTCTGATTTGGATTCTGCTTTGATATAGCTCACAAGTTCCCTTATTAGAGATTGCTTCTGTCCAAGCCACATCTACAATTCCTGGGTACTTAAAGGAGTAGGAATGCTGGAAGCAAGTGAAAGGGGACAATTTCTTGTCTGATCTCCAAGCACTCATTCCTTGAGCTCTGAAGCAGACAGCGCTCGGGACCAGTGATATATTTGTGATGAAAGTATAAGTGCAGATTTTTTAGCCCTCATTATTCCACAATGAAGTGAGCCATTACTGCAAGTTAGAAGATGTTTTGAAAGATGTCACTGACAAAATGTCCCAGAGGGACTAAACGAGTGATGGAGGAAAATATTCTGTTATTCAACACCTGGAAATAAGAAAAAGCAGTGCTTATTTTTAGGCCTGGACCAGTATCAGTGCCAGTATGAGCATCCACAGACATTTGCATGTTTATTTCCATTTTAGAGATTAAGTAACTGAGACTCAGAGAAAAATATCTGACTCCTCTTCATACAGAGAGTGTCAGAGTCAGTATTCACATTAAAATCTTATCTCATTCTCTGGTACTTTTTCACTGTGTTGCATTGTTTAACAGAAATCAAGTAACTCAGGAGTAATAATGGAAGTCGTAGTCAAAAATGGTCAAAAATGGTAGATCAACCCTACACAGAGACTACTGATGAATAATTCTGTGTGATCTCCAAGTCAGCCATCTCTTGGGGCACCACAGTGTAACCAGGGCACAGGATTGCAAGAGCACCAGGTTTCAGGGGTCCCAAACAGACCAGGTTTGACCACTAGCTGCTGACAAAATCCAAAGGCAGAGGGACAAGTTATGGTGAACCAAGAAAGGAGTTTATTTCAGTGAGGCCCACACCAGGACGATAGTGGAATATCTCAAAGACTGTGTCCAAAGTCCAAACCAAAATACCTCTAGGTTTATATAAGGAACATGTGGGACAAAAGTCAGTGGATACATACTGGTGGGCAATGAGGTCAAGTGGATCGTTGTCTTGGGTCTTGCTGATGTCAGGGCCTGAGGGGGTAGTTTTGGTTCCCATCATGGGATGCATTACCTGTAGGGTCTTTTGCCTGAGTTAAGAAGTAAGCTGGAAAGAAGAGCTTAATCAATTAGAAAGTATAGTCTGAGGTCTGAATGGTGGTAGTCAAAGTCTTTCTACAGGGTTCTCCTGATCCCATCTTGGACAACATTTTTTTTTCAAATAAAGGATGTACACAGACATGGAGACAAGCTTGCTAAAAGGGCCAGAGAAGAGGGGGTTGGTAATTCTTATGACTAAACAAAAGAGAATGAGATTTAAATAATCTCTGGAGGCACAAATGCTCTGAAAAACTGTAAAAGTAAAAAACAATAAAGGTGAAATTACAAAAAAAAAGAAAACAAGGTGAAATTGCTCATGAGAGAAGGCTTAAAGAGAAATTTCATTACTTCAGGAAGGAAGAGGATTGATCAGACAGTTGCTCACTGGGAGATAACTGAGGATTTGCTTGATTGCCAGCCTTACATACACCTGCCGAAGACTGATGGATTGAACAAGCAGGGTCTCACTGCTATAGCCCCTCATTTTTGTGCAGTGGACAGTTTCTGGTGGGATATGCCATTTTTATGCTTTTGGAAGCATATAGACAAACCAAAGACTGAGAGATTTTGTGCTTACTCATTGGCACATTCTAGTCCCTCTGCTTGGAATGTCTCTTTTCCTGGGGGGCACCAGGCAAAGTCAGTTGGTTTATCCAGTCTCCTTTCAAATTTTTGCTCCACTATGGAGTCTTCCTTGTCATCTCCAGACAAAATGCACCTCCATAAAAGGAATGACCACAGACTGGATTTGTGGGGGTGTCTATCTCTCCACAGGTTGAGAAGTCCTGCCTGATAGATTTTCCAATCCACATCTTATACCACTTCACTCTGTGAGGTGTGAAGTATTACAAGTTATTGTCATTATGTGTCAGCTTGTAAACCAAGCAGTATACTTTCTAAAGATTTAATTAACTCCCAGTGTGTCAATGAGCCAGCAATGAAAGCTCAAGACTTTGTTTATGCCTTGGGCTTTTAAACTTCTCTTTATCCATGTAACATAATAAAAAGGAATGTTTTCTGAGTGTGCTACAATGCTCTGATTCAGATCAATGCAATCTGAGCTGTGTCAAATAGTATATTGTGAAATATTGGATTTCACAGAAAGACAGAGGTTCAATTTATTTTTCTGCTGGCGTGCCCATCTAATCAGAAGAATAGACCCACTGCAGATTTTTTCTAGACATGATACCTAAGGAAGATGAAAGTGCAATTACATTCTGCTATTGCGTGGCAGTTTGAAAGGTGTGTGTGTGTGTGTGTGTGTGTGTGTGTGTGTGTATGTGTGAAGGAAGGGGGAGAGAGAACGAGAGAGAGAGAGAGAGAGAGAGAGAGCATGGAGACAATGGATGCCCTCCACACAATGAATTGTGGGAGACGGAGCCAGCGAGAGGGACAGGTGATGTTTAAATGATGACAAGCAGTGATGGGCTTGGGAGTCACTTCACGTGTCTGCCAGGCATCAGTCAAACAATAATTCTCTGTTTGTTTGTTGGGAGCCTGAGAAAACACTTTCAACTCGACTGAACATAATTGCTTCCTGAAAATAGATTCTGGCGAGTGAATTGAGACTACTCCCTTGTAGCTGTAGCCTTTTAGAGTTTTTAGAGTTTACACAGCATTTTCCCACACACTGTCTCAAGCATTGTTTTGAGCCCTCTGCCAGGCACTGGCAGTGCTACATCGAGCAGGATCAGACATAGTGTACATCCTTGGGAAGGCACTAGTACAAGTACAGGTAGATATTAAGCAAATAATCACAAAAGGAAGTGTACTGTTGAGATTCTTTTTATTACACTGGTATTTAAAAACATTAAGTCCATTAGAGGTACTTCTGCAACAGCTATGGAAATCGGGGGGCGGGGGATTAAAGGACAGGTTGTGGTCCTTATCTCTGTTTCAGTTAACAGCATGCAGGTTTTGTTTGACATACCAATATTTATAGTAAGCTTTTACTTGAAAAAAGTTTAATTGTATGCAAAATACCAACAACTTCTGAACTCTACATTTAGGAGAATGGGTAATGTGCTATTTACTAGAATAATTGTATTTTTCCTGGTGTGCTGCTGTTTCTAAGCATAACACTTATGTGTTTCTCTCCTTGAATGCCACTTTGTTCAGTTAGTGAAGGTCTATTCTCTGAGAATTCCAAATGTGACTCCAGCAGGGTGTCAGTGAGGGAGGCTACCTGACTTACCAAGGCCAAGGGGACCCACCTGTCAGGGCCCGTGCAGCCTTCACTTAGCATTAGATGCCCAGAATGCCACTTCTCCTCACAAGAGGTAGCTGACCTTTTCAAGACAAGCCCTCCCTTCTTACAAATATCTGTGCAGTCTGAACACCTTTTCAAAGGTCATACATAATGTTTTAGTCTTTGGCTGATGTGAACTTTGACTTTCCTTGGGGCTTTTTTCAGGGTCAGGTATAGGTGTTACTTAGCCGTCAGGATAATCACATGAAGTAGGCCCTTAGCGTCACTGTGCTTTCTGGGATTATGGTCATTGAAAAGGTGAAGTGCCTAAAAACTGCAAGTTTCTCTGTCTTTTCTCACACCCTGATCAGCTTCTACTGATCCCACAAACTTCTGAAGGTCCCATTTGAGAAAATTGAAGACTTGTGTCAATCATCTGAGGAGTCACTTACAACACTAAATAGGTATTTGGGCAAGGTTGGTCAACCAGTGAGATCTCTCTGGATATTTTCCTTTTATCTGTAAATGGGTGAATGGCTCAGGTGGTCCTGAGCCAGCTATACCAGCAATACGATTCAGTAGTTCTTTGGCACAATTTTTAACAATCATAATTCTCATATTTTCAGCTCAATCCATTGAATGTATCTTATTTCCCTTTGAGTATTAGTCTCTTTATCTATTAGGTGAGTTACAATCCAGGTTGCACAGAATTGGGAAAAATTAATTAAAGTATGATAGGTATGAGTTTGTCCTCCTCCTCCTCATCTGCCTTATGGTTCTCCTTGTTTTTTATCTCTTTTAACCTGTCCTTGTTACCTTCCTCCTCCATCATCAGTCACTGTATCCCTTTTCTTTGTTTTCAATAGTCCTGAAATCCTTCCATCTTATTTGTCTCTAATAATGTTGCATTTAGAAACTCCATCACATGAATCATTATGTGAGTCACAGGTCATTAATGCTTATTGTCACTCATTAGTTATTTGTGTATTTTTTAAAAACTTATTTATTTGAGTGAGGAAGGGTCAGGGGGAGAGGGGGAGAGAGAGAATCTCAAAGAGTCTCTACTCTATGACTTGGGGTTAAATCTCACCACTCTGAGATCATGACCTGAGCCAAAATCAAGACTCAGATGCTTAGCCAACTGAGCCACCCAGGTGTCCCTGGTCATTTGTGTATTGAATCCCTAAATACAGGGCCCAGAGCCAAGCCTGGGAGAGAGCAGAAAGTAACACTGACCTCAAAGAGTTTACAGTCCTCTAGGAAGACCAATTTCAAACATGTAATTTCAGTAATGAGTGAAAAATGTTTGATAGGACATTTAGCAAAGGAAATCTAATGTTCTTATAGGTTGAGATCTGAATTATTCATTCCATATTAATTCAACACATACTAACTTAGTCTTAACTATATACCAGTCTCTATTTTAGGCACTAGTACTTCAGGAGTTAACAAAACAGACAAAATTCCCTGCCCTCTTGAAGTTTATATTATACTGCCCACCTGCTCCGAGGGCATGAGGAGGAAGAGGAAGAGTGGAGCTTGACCAGAGTTCCAAGTGCTCTGAGTCCCATTTAGAGTCAACAGATGTTTACAGAGTCAGGCCATATGAGTTCCTCCCAAGATTCATTTCAATTAATTAGGCTTTAAGACTATGTATAATTCTGAAAATTATTTCTGCATTTGTTCTGAAATTATCATAGAGGACGGTGTATACCACACAAGTAAGTGGACACCCAGTAGAATGACCCATATGGAGATCAGTTTTGAAGGTTGAAACAAGAAAACTATAATAATAGTTATTTCCAGGAAACTGAGACCTTCCTTCCTGTATAATGAAATTCAGTAACTTAGCACATTGCACTTTTTGCTCTCACAACCAGAAAACTCAGGGAAAAATCAGCCATCAATATTTAGGCTTCAGGTATTTGCTTCCTATTCATTTGTTTTAAATTTATATTTTGTTAACGTTGCTATATGAATATTTTTTATTTGGTTAGTCTAGATCCTAAATATGGGCTTTGGTTATAAAACTGTCAAGAATGATGACTCAGAATTTTCTGTTATTTTCACCTCGTTTTGCTATATCTCTGGTAGCATATAATACGACAATAATGCCAGGGGCCAAGAGGGAGAAGATCATTCTTCTCTCTTAAATGAAGCTTTGACATTTCTCTCTGTATATTCACATTTATCTATCAGTTGAGTTTCTTTGACTGCTCATGCTTCCCATGCCCTGCTAACTTTGTCTTCATATGGCTTTGTCTTCCTGTCTTTTTCCCTCTATGATTCTTGCTTCTGATAATTCTAGATACCTCCCTTTGGCTTTTGCCCATATTACTCACTACTTTGGTCCTTCTGTTCTTGTATTTTAAGTTAATGAGTGAGGCATCTGATTGAATCATCTTTTCATGTCAGATAAAAGATCTACATCTACTTGTAGAACTATTCTGTCCATGGGCCAGGTACATACACTGGTCTAATTGGCTTTTGCTAGCTAAGGTCAGGTTATGTCTGACAAAATAACACTGAATGTTCCTTACCACAGATGGAGAGGTACCTTTACAAGGACTAGAGGTGGAGCAGGAGCAATGATATCTCTAGTTACATGGCTTTCCTGATACATGCTTAGGAATAGGGATAGAGAACCTTCATCAATCCACTCAACATTGCAATGATCTTGCATGGGATGTGCTCTCTGCCTAGAACTTGGAGTTCTTTTTCTGCCTACACCTGCCTTCTTCAGTTTTCTCCCCTGATCATCTTGTGCTCATCCATTGAGGCTCAGTCCTTTTATTGCAGGTCAAGGAAGGTGTCCTTAATTTCTGTCCCTGTGCAGGTCTTTTGATTCTGATCTCAGAGAACCCTGTGCTTGCCTCTCTTGAATCTTTTTCCATTTTATTAGTTGTCTTTTTCCTTATTTGGTTCCTCCTGCTAGGTCTTGACAACACTGACAAAGTTAGCTTCTCATTTCTGTACATTTAGTCCCTGAAACAGCATCTGGCCCTCATTAGGACACACTATGAGATGGAACAGGGAATTGAGGCTCTTCTTCTTCTGTCCCAGGTTAGGACAAAAATCCATTTTCTGGAACAGATATTAATTTGGTGCTCACATTTGTATAACAACCCACTGGAATGAGAATTAAAAGTCCTAGACCAAATGTTGAGACCACAACCAAGTATTCCTTTCCATAGACTTCCTGGAAATTTCTTCCTTTGCCAGTTTCTTATCTCTTTTCTATCCCCACACTCTATGTCAACTTGTTCCACACTCATCATCTTCTTATAATTTACCATCCCTTCCTTCTAGGTCTTTGCATATAACCCCTACTGGCCTCTGTTGAAATCTAAGCCTCTGTTGAGCTCATCTTTTGAGAAGGTTGGCTTGGAAAACTTAGAGTGAAAGACTTAGCTCCACATCTCTGAAGTAGGTGACTGCAAACAAGTCACTTGATCTCCTTTTCTCTAAAGTGAGAATCACAATTCCTTTTCTGCTCTTTTCAAGAACTGCTGAGATTATTCAGTGATATAAACACAGAATAAGGTTTTTAAATCCTGTGCCAATATTAGTGACAACTATTATTCAGCTTCCTTTCCTACCCCCCATTCCATCTCCCATCTTTGTTGCTTATTTACAATCTCTGACTTCCAGAAAGGATTTGAGGCAATTGTCTCAGCAATATACCTTTCTAAAACTGTGTGAATCCAATTTAATAAATATTGATCTCCTGTTATATTAACTTTATTGAGTACTTGCTATGCCCTGGGAGCTGCATAAATCGTATCGCTGAAACCACACATGAAACACTTGAGGGAAATATTTTTATTTACCTTTGCTTGCAGATGATTGTGTTGAGGATTATGGATGTTAAATAACTTGGTCCAGGTTGCACTTGGAAGTTATGGAGTCCAGATTTAATTCAGATGTCAACGAGTCCAAAGTCTATACACTTAACCATTACTCTATACTACTTGTCATGTCCTGTGGCCTCAAATGAATCATTTTTGATGTCTAACTAATCTTTCAGTCTTTTCCAAACATTATTCTGGAAGCTGTCCAGAATTGTCAAATTAGTGAATGAGGTTTGTGCTCATAGGTACATAGCACTCAAGGAGGCTTCCCACGGACTATGTTCCTTGAGTAGGTGACTCATTTTCTCCCTGTAATTTTCATCTCACCTGTCAGTCTACCTAATTAAATTCTAAGCTCTTTAGAAGAGATTGGAAGTGATATCTACATACTGTATTCCCAGGCTAGTTCATTTTTTTTGTCACAAGTTAATGTAAAAAGGTAATTACATTGTAATATGAGGGTTGGTGGTTTATTATGTCATATATCACAGTGTTTAATTTCAAAATTCAGAATCTTACATTCTTTTCCTTCAGCAGCAGAAACCCTTAACTCAGAAAAAGGAAACAGAACTTCTGAGTTGTGAGGAGATGAAGAAAATCCCCCAATCAAGAATTTTTGCTTTTGGAGGTGAGAAGAAGGAAGCCTGGATCAGGGAAGTAACTTATTTTTTTTGGGGGGGGGGCACGGGGGAATAACTTGGTTTTAAAAAGATTTTGGGCGGTTCAAATTCTCTTCTTTCATATGACTCATCATTGTGCATCTAAGAATAGCAACACAGAAGAGTGAAAACAAGAGTAGGTTAGAATAGGGGAGAATGGATACTGGGTCCTTCTGTCCTTACCTGCTTCTTGATGCTGGCTGGGCAATTTCATGCCTCTGACACTCATGTAACTCCACTACAGACTTGGCCTATCAGACTTGGATATTCTGCTGGTTGAGGTTTCCATTGTGTTCTATTAGGTGGAGAACACAACAGAGAAAACTTAATAGTCTTCACTTTGAAAGAATTTCATAAGAAGTTCCATGTTGAACATGTATGCATAGACACAGCAACACTCACTTCATGAAGCCAAGAACAACAAACTAGTTTTATGCTGAAAGGCATGAAAATGATAACTCATGTATAAATTTAGAGGCACAAAGGTCATTAGAGATAGCATTATCAGGTCAGTTCCTATGATAGAAGTAAATCACTGAAGTAGTCCTTGAAGGACCACATAGAGAAGAGTAAGGAGTGTGGTCCATACAGAAAGACCAGAACAGACAAATGCGAAGAAGTGGGAATGGGATGGATGGAAGATCACGTAATGTATGTGAAAGCCAATTTTGCGAATGGTGATTAAAATTTTTAGATTGGTTCTTATATTAAACAAATAATCATGGAGTTCCTACTATGTGTGAGGCCCTATGCTAAGCTGCAAAATATGGCATTGATCAGGACAATGTCCTTTTCTGTCTGGATCTTCCATTGTAGGAGGGTGAGGGACACTAATTAGAATGACTAAAAGTTAAATGTGATGAGCATTGTGGAGGGAAGCCCCAAGGACTGGGAGTAAAAACAAGACCCAGTCAAGAAGCTATTCTCTGTAACATCTGCGGTATCATCCAACTTCTCCTTTGCCCTCATGTTCTCTAAGGGTCAGAGAGAGCCATTGTCCTGCAGTCCTGCACAACCATGATATATAGCTATTTAATTACGTCTTTTCCTTCTGTTATATTGTAAACTCATAGAGACTAGGGATGATGCTCTTCTTATACCTAAATCTCCAACACTTAACTCAGAACTTGTCATACACTAAGTGGAATGAGATAATGAAATATCATCTTTCCTCTTCTATGAAAAACACATCACTATCCTCAGCTTTTCTCTAAATGGGCTCTGCCATGATAGTTCCAATGATTTTGTGAACTATCAAGCTAGCACACATTCACATAAAGGCCAGCCTTCTGTGTCCCAACACTATATGTATACTGTTGCTTAGCAATTCAGTGCAGGAAATATTACTTGATCAGCGGGCAAACACAAGCTTAGTTTGAAGGAAGAGCAATAGTTTAATGCATGCATGGATGTTGGGGCTGCTTCATGCAGTAACATCATTAGCTGCAAAGAGGTGTGGAGAAGCAAGAGATATCCAGGGGTCTTTGATTATTGTTTTGGAATGTTGCATTGACATTTCTCCTTTCCTAACTTGAATCTTAGGTTTGCAATGAGGAGTGGATGGGATTTCAGAGGAGGATTAAGTAAATAAGTCATATTAAAATGACAAAATGGGTAAATAGAATATAACATGGAATGAAATGTAAATTGGATTTAGGCAAACACTTTTATACAGCCTTACCATCCAACCCTATCCGACTGCTTCGGATTCCTACAGTGGCTTCCGCACACAGTTCTATTACATGTTGCCACTCAAGGGCATTTGATGTTTTCTCTCTCTGGAAATTCATTTGCATTTAAATGATTTGAAATAATCATAAAAGCCAAGTGCTATGAAGTTTGAAATTAGTTACTGTCTATAAATTGCGATGCCATTAAAAGATGATTGTGGAGAGCTTTGCTGTCTCAAATGTAGGCAGATTAAAATCTAACAAAGTACACCTTGTTACAAACCTGTAAAGAATGATGGGATGCAGAGTTAAATTGATTTATTCCTCTATCAGTGCCTGTAAACTCAATGTACTTGAGTTTATTCTTGGAGTAACAAACTTTTTCATCTGGTCTGTATCTGTCCTCTTTAAATCTATGGATGTTTTATAGAACTTATGAGATTTCATTCTTATCCTTTATAGAAAAGTGAAAGGAAGGGGAACCGGGTTACATTTTCTTTTTAAACTTGAGGATCTGGGCAACATGCTTTGTAAGAGAAGCTTGGACACCAGCTGGTTCATGTTTGAAAGCTTCAGATCAAAATTATCTCCAATAGAAACTCCTAGCCATCTTGGAAGACCCATGTAACAGTATGTCAATATCAAAAAGTGCAGGCTTAGGGGTCAGAAATTTAGTTTTAAATGACAGTTCTGACTGTCACCATCTATATGACCCTGGGTAAGTTGCTTGATCTTTTTTATTTCAAACTGGCAATACAACAACATCTATATTATAGAATAAGAAATAGAGTAGAAAGAAATAAAGAACATAAACAGCTAGTACAGTGCCTAAGGCATGGGAGTACTCCACAAATGTTAGTTGTTATTTTTTACAAGGCATAACAAAGATGCTCCATCCTTGATTTTGTTTCTCAGTCTCAATTCTTAAGATGTTTTCACACATGGACTCAGTATTATTTGATGCTTTTTCCAACAAGAAGTGGGGTAACATTATGTTCCTTCCTTTTAATCTGGCTTCTTATTTTTTGACCAGTAGAGTACAGAGGGAAAATAGCACTGTGCTAGTTTCTGAGTCCATGCTGGAAGAGACTGGCAGTTTCTGCTTCCCTATTCTTGGCATGTTCGTTCTTGGAATCCAGCCAGCATGCCACAGGGAAGCTCAAGTCACTCCAGAGAGAAACCCATGTGCAGAGAAACTAATAGCTAGCTAGATTGCTTCCTTAGGGCTGCTGTTAAAAAGTACCACAAACTGCATGACTTAACCAACAGAAATGTATTGTCTGACAGTTCTGAGGACCAGGAATCTGAGATCAAGGTATCAGCAGGGTTGGTTCCTTCTGGGGGTGACATGGGAGCATCTGTTCCAGACCTCTCTCCCTGTCTTATATGGTCATATTCTCCCTGTGTCTTCACAGTCTCCTTTCTATATATGTCTATGTCCAAATTTCCTCTTCTTAGAAGGACATTAGTCAAATTGGATTAGGAGCCACACTAATGACTTTGAACTTGATTACCTTTATAAAAACCCTATTTCAAAATAAGATCACCTCCTGCTATAGCAGGGGTTAGAATTTCAACCTATGAATTTTTTGGGGGGGATACAATCTAATCCATAACATTTACATTAACTTGCCAATCATGTGAGTATGCTATCTTCAAAGTGGTTCTTTCAGCCTCCATAATACCACATGAACCTAATTCATGAGAGAAATAAATGATTATTGTTATTTTAAGCCACTAAGTTTGGTTTGAGTTATTACATAGCAAAAGATAACTAAACCATGATCTTCTTTGAATTGGACACTTAATGTTGATTTTCATGACATAATCTAAGACCTTTGTCTTCAACCTATCCTTTGTTACATTTTATTCCTGGCTGTGTTAGGAAGGGTTTATAATCTAGTTCTGGCCCCCAAGAATGAAATCTCAGCTCTGTATAGTTAAACTATGCAATCTGCCCTCCATACCCAGTCAGTCCAAAAGGTCAAGTTTGGACACCTGACTATGACCCAAGGCACCCCTAAGGTCTCTTACAGACACAGCTTGGCTTGTGTCAAGGAGATGCCAATGAAAAACACGTGTTTTTCAGGCTAGTGTATCAGAGAAGAAGTGAGATTAAGGTTAATTTTGCAGGGCACCTGAGTGGCTCAGCCAGTTAAGCATCTGCCTTTGACTCAGGTCATGATTTCAAGGTCCTGGGACAGAGTCCCACATCTGGCTCCTTGCTCAGCAGGGGAGTCTACTTCTTTCTCTCTCTGCCCCTCCCCCCACTCATGCTATCTCTCAAATAAATACATAAAATGTTTCTTAAAGAAAGATTAATTTTCAAAATGAATCACTGCTTCTTCTGACTTTTACTATCCTGGTGTCTGAAAAAGCTTGTTAATAAAGCTAGTCTTACCAATATACTTCCATGGAGATGACCTCCAATGTTATTGGCATGTGACTTATTCAACTTCATTCTTGTCAATTTTCCATCACTTTTCTGGATTGTTTCTTCTAGTTCTATTTTTTAAAATTTTATTTTATTTAAATTCAATTAATTAACATATAGTACATCGTTAGTTTCAGAGTAGAGTCCAGTTATTCAATCAGTTGCATGTAACAATCAGTACTCATTATATCATGTGCCCTCTTTAATGGTCATCACCCAGTTTTCTTTCTATTTAAATATCACACTGGGTGGGAGCACTAGGCCTTCCTTTTCTTTCTTTCTTTCTTTCTTTCTTTCTTTCTTTCTTTCTTTCTTTCTTTCTTTCTTTCTTTCTTCTTTCTTTTCTTTCTTTCTTTCTTTCTTTATTTCTTTCTTTCTTTCTTCTTTTTCTTCCTTCCTTTCTTTCTTTCTTTCCTTCCTTCCTCCTTTTTCTTTCTTTCTTTCTTTCTTTTCTTTCTTTCTTTCTTTCTTTCTTTCTTCCTTCCTTCCTTCCTTCCTTCCTTCCTTCCTTCCTTCCTTCCTTTCTTTCTTCTTTCCTTCCTTCCTTCTTTCTCTTTCTTTCTTTCTTTCTTCCTTCCTTCCTTCTTTCTCTTTCTTTCTTCCTTCCTTCCTTCTTTCTCTTTCTTTCTTCTTTCTTTCTTTCTTTCTTTCTTTCTTTCTTTCTTTCTTTCTTTCTTTCTTTCTTTCTTTCTTTTTTTCTTCTTTCTTTTCTTTCCTTTCTTTCCCCAAGCCAGAGTGAAGATAGTCTCCTCTACCTGAGACAACCAGGGGTGGGAACATCAAATGACACATCTGGCCAGAATCTTAGAGAGTACCAGGGTGGAAGCTGAGAAGATTCAGATTGTATATCATAATCAAAGGACAGGACCAGAGTTAAACTAGACAAAAAAAAGTCTAAAGTCTGATTTTTTTCTCCACTTTCCTTTTGGTTTTTTAGTCTTCCTATCATTTTTTTTTTTTTTCCTGGAATAGACATTGAGGGAAGATCAGAAAAATCCAATGAGCTTGGAGGGCCTGGGCCTATGGCTCCAGACAGAGGAAATCCTGGCACCTCCAGACTCAGGGACTTTGATCTTTCATCCCCTGTGGCCTCTGAGTGCTGGTTCAATTGCAGGAGGCACAGAGACTCTATAAGATTGAAGACTGTGGACAGGATGAACACATTTTGCAGATTGGCTCAAGCTACAGTTACTGATTAGACAATATACCTTTCTACCTATGTAAGTTTTTTTGCAAAAAAGTATTCTTAAGTTCAAAGGCTGGAGACACTGTGGGAACAAAATAATTAGGTGACTTACAAGGGTAAGACTATATGATTATCAGCACCACAGTATTTAAGGGAGAATGTGGCAATTTTCTTGGTGATGTTGATCACCTTAGGGCAACCAATCAGATGTTCAAACATAAAATCTTTCTCTTTACAACAAGCAGATTAGGTTGATTACTTAAGGCAAAAACCTCCGACTTAATTTTTCTTTATTTTTTTATTATTAATACTTTAAGATTTTATTTATTTATTCATGAGAGAGACATAGAAGGAGAGGCAGAAACACAGACACAAAGGGAAGCAGAACTCTTGCAGGGAGCCCGATGTGGGACTCCATCCCTGGACTCCAGGAACACACTCTGGGCCAAAAGGAGGTGCTTAACCACTAAGCCACCCAGAAGTCCCTTAATTTTTGTTTAAAAGATCTTCTCTTAGTTCAGACTGCCATTTGCCATGCAGAATATTTGCATAGAGTTTTTTGCCTTGGGGTTTATTTCATGTAGAAGATCTCTCAATTTAAGATGTAACAATTCTTCTGTACCTGAAAAGCAAAAAAAGTTCTCCATTTTAATTTCATGGTTTTGGGCTTCACAGTTCATTATGAGAACCAAACTCAAGGGTTTATGTATCGACAGATGGCATGATTATACTCATTAAATGTGTTGCACTCCTATAGATTTTCCTTAAACTTAGACTTGTCAACTTGTATGTGATGGAGTAAGCCCAAGGATAAAACAGATGGGAACCAGTGAGTGTGTGCCTTTTTTTAAAGAGGTCAACAGAATAAAATGTATATTTTTATAATAGTCTACACAATGTGCATTCCCATTCACTGAAAGGGTAGTGCCATATCAACATGCAGAGGGACGCGAAGGGAGGCTTTGAAGACACCCTTGTGGTATTGACCTCAAATGGGAGTAAAATTGAGAGCTGAAATATCAATTGTTTACTTAGTAGTTAGCCTTTCTTCTATTAAATATTTACTTATGATACTTGTAGACCTGTGTTCAGGGCCAGAAGATTAAACCATCTGACCAGAGTTACATCCAGGGCTGTGATTATGTGTAGGCTATAGTGATTATGTAGTTTGAGTCCCCAGCCTCACACAGATAAAATAGAGTAAAAGCATTACACTACTTCCAGTATAGCTTCATCCCTCTCCTCCAGTGGAGGGAATGTTTATTCACTGGCAAGACAAAACAGACTAGAATAAGCACAATAAGAGAGGTATTAAAAATTCATGAAAAAATGAGCTCAATCTGAGTAGGCCTTGTAAGACTCAGAGGAATTTGACCCACCCTGGAAGAAATGGGATTAATTTTAACACTTAGCACCCAGACAGTGAACTCTTCCAACAGATAACCAACTTCTAGAGGGCAAGACTTAATGACAACTTTACTACAGTTTCTAATTCACAAGACTGTGTCTGGTTCATGGTAATTGTTTTAGTAACAGTGCTTTTGAGTCTACCTAACAGAAGACTCAATTTATCTGACTTAAACAATAGGGCCAAATATGTTGGGTCATGTCATGGGTCATGTGGTTCCAGAATTGGTTTTTTAGTGTCTCAGCAATCCATCAAGTACGCTGTTTGTTTGTTTGTTTGTTTTTCCATCTTTTCTTTTACCATATTCATTAATTTGACTATGTCCTTGGCTAGAACCCTGTATTATCACTTTGACTGAAAGAAAAGAGACTATTTATTCCAACTGTTTGTGTCTAAGAGTTATGGAATTTTCATGGAAGACCACCAGCAAGCTTGTCCCTTACAACTCATTGACTCACATTGGGTCACAGAGTTCCCCCAAACCAAACATTGTTAACGGAAAGGGATTGCCATGTTTGAGTGAAATAAATCAAGATTTGCCTCTGAGCCAAATGGTGAAGGGGTGAAACAAAAATGAGTATTTCTGTTGAGTAGGCAACCAACAGTGCTTACCCATTGTTCAACCCACTCTAAATTTGAACTGAGGTGGAATGGTAAATCTAGGCAGAAAGTGCAGCATTAGCAAAGATACAGAGAGGTCCCATGTTACTCTTGTTGGACTATTTCCATTTCTCCCTCAATGTCTTCAATCTCTTCCCCTCAATGAAAACTTGAGTTTTCATTCCTAGTCCAATATTCTTTTCTACAAACTATGATGTTTCCTTTATTTAATTTTACATTTTATAGTAGAACCATAGTATACTGTTTTAGTCTATCCTGGTTGCTATAACAAAAATATTATAGACTGAGTAGTATAACAGCAAACATTTATTTCTCATAGTTATGGAGGTTGAGCAGTCCCAGATCATGGTGCTGGCAGATTTGGTACTAATGAGAGCCCACTTTGGTTCATAGACAGTCAACTTCTCCCTGTGTCTTCCCATGGAAGACACATCATCTCTGGGGCCTCTTTTTTTTTAAGACTATTTATTTATTTACTCATGATAGAGAGAGAGAGAGAGAGACAGACAGACAGACAGACAGAGGGAGAAGCAGGCTCCATGCAGGGAGCCCCATGTGGGACTCGATCCCAGGTCTCTAGGATCACATGCTGGCCTGAAAGTGGCACTAAACCACTGAGCCACCAAGGCTGCCCTGGGGCCTCTTTTATATGGACACTAATCCCATTCATGAGGATGCCATCTTCAAGATCCAGTCACCTCCCCAAGTCCCCACTTTCCTAATGCTATCACACTGGACAATTTTATGTTTTTAACATAAAATTTTGGTGGACACAAATGTTTGGACCATAGTGCATGCCAAACTACAAGAGGGAAAAACAACAACAACAACAGGAGTTTTACAAGCAAACTGTAGTGTAATCTATACAGAATTAGACCTGATATAATTCAGCAGTTATACACTGTGCATGACTTCCAAGTGGGCCCTTCAATGGTGTGATACAGGAAGGGGCATACATTGAGAAGATGATACATTTCTTCATACATTTCCATCATTCGTCTCCTTTAAAGTTATATCCACCCTCTCCCTTCCTCCAGAATCCAGGCAACCACTAATTTGTTTTCCATTGTTATATTATGTCATTTCAAGAAGGTTATATAAAAGAAATCATATATTATGTGACCTTTGCTATTGGATTTTTTTTTCACTCAGTATAAAACCTTGAGATCCATCTGTATTGTTTCATGTATCAATAGTTCTTTCATTTTTAACACTGATTAATATTCCATGATGTCTTAATCTTCTCAGTCTACTATAATGGAATACATAGAGTGGGTGACTAAACTGAAATTTATTTTTCACAGTCCTAGAGGCCAGGAAGTCCAAAAGCAATGTGTTGGCCCATTTAGTGTCTGGTTAGACCTCTCTTCCTGGCTTGCAGATGGATGACTTTATGCTAAATCCTCAAATGACCGAGAGAGGAAACAAGATTCTGGTCTCTTTTATTTTTTTATTTTTAGTTTTTTATTTATGATAGTTACAGAGAGAGAGAGAGAGGCAGAGACATAGGCAGAGGGAGAAGCAGGCTCCATGCACCGGGAGCCCGATGTGGGATTCGATCCCGGGTCTCCAGGATCGTGCCCTGGGCCAAAGGCAGGCGCCAAACCTCTGTGCCACCCAGGGATCCCTGGTCTCTTATTTTTAATGTAAAATCAATAAGTAAAATATAGTGTATTATTAGTTTCAAATGTAAAGTTTAGTGATTCATCAGTTGCATATAAAACCCAGTAGTCATCACAATAAGTGCCCTCCTTAATGTCCATTACCTAATTACCCTATTCCCCTATCCATCTTCCATCTGGCAACCCTGTTTGTTTCTTATAGTTAAGAGTCTCTTATGGTTTTCCTCTAGTTTCTTCTTCAAAGGATATTAATCTCATCATAAGAACTCTGCCCTCATGACCTAATTGTGTCCCAAAGGCCCCATATCCAAATACAATGGGGGTTAGGATTTCAACATATGAGTTTTAGGATGGATGCAAATATTCAGACCATAGCATCGATGGTATAGAGGTACAACACTCAACCACTCAGCTAGTAAAGAAAATTTTGGTTGTTTCCAGTTTGGGGCTATTATAAATAAAGATGCTATAAACTACCATGTAAGGTCTTTGTTCAGAAAAAAATGGTTTTATTTCTCTAGGATAAATGTCAAGGAACACAACTGCTGGATCATAAAGTTGGTGTGCATTTAGATTTTTTAGAAACTGTAAAGTGTTTTCAAGACTCGCTGTGCTATTTTATATTCACACTAGAAATTTATAAAAGGTCTACTTTTTCTACATGCTCATCAGCACTTGGTATTGTGTTTATTTTTTTTATTTCAATTATTTGAATAGGTGTGTAGTGATATCTCATTATGGTCTCAATTTACATTTCCTTAATGGCTAATGATTTTGAACATTTCTATGTGCTTAATTCCATTGTATACCTTCTATGGTGAAGGTTTGTCCTTTGTCCATTTTCTAATCAGATAGTTTTATTACTGTTGAGTTTTGAAAGTTATTTCTTTTTTTTTTCTTTTTAAATATTTTATTTATTTACTCATGATAGACAGGGAAAGAGAAAGAGGCAGAGACACAGGCAGAGGGAGAAGCAGGCTCCATGCCGAGAGCCCGATGTGGGACTTGATCTTGGAACTCCAGGATCACATCCTGGGCCAAAGGCAGGTGCTGAACCACTGAGCCACCCAGGGATCCCCCGAAAGTTATTTCTGAATCAAAACTGGCCCTAATGGGTCTGAGTAAGAGACTATGAGCATTTATCATGTTTTATTTAACCGGCTCTTATTGATGAAGATTTTAATTGTTTCCCGTGTTTGTTCTTACAAAGCTAATACATATATGTTCCATGCCTGTGAGTAATCTATAAGGTAAATTCTTCAAAGAGGAATTTCATGGGTCAAAGTGTTTGAATATTTTTAATTTTGCTCAGTTTGACCAAATTGTTCTTATGCTCCCACCAGCACTAGGAGTATCAATTTTCTCTGTCTGTGGGATTTTCATGTCTACTGAGTGAAATTAGCCCTCAGTCATCCAGTGTTTCATTAGCTGGAACTCTTCATCAGCCAGGGACACTCTTTCCTGAATGATGAGAGTTGGTGACAGTGAGACCCACAAGGATTTAATGAAAGGAAGAGAAACTGGTGCTGAGCCTTGTTTGAGTATCAGGTGAAGTTGACTAGCTTCACTCTTGGAAAGTAGGCAGCTGGGTACAGTAGATGAGGTTTAATGATGAAGTCATGTGACTCATCTTTTAAGCAATAAGCCAGATGGTAGGCAGTGGTAACATTGTGGGTTACCAGGTTTGTCTGAAGGGAAATGATTGTCCCGTGTTGTTTTAGCAACTGCAAGGTTGCCCTTGGTCATTGAATTAGAACACAAGTCATTGCTTGTCTTGACAAAAAAGCTTACTGTTGAAGGAACATAGTTGTCATGAAAGGATCTGGGTTCAAATCCTGCCTTTGCTGCCTAGTAGCTATGTTCACTTAGGCAAGTCACTTGACTATCCAGAGATTTGGTTTTCTCATCTGTTTAATTAGAATAATAACTATTATATTATTAATAGTGTATTATTTATATTATATAATAAATTATATTTTAAATATAAAATATAATATATTATTATTATCAAGCAGGATTAATGTATTTTAGATACCTGACATGTAGTATGTACTCAGTAAATCACTGGTTTTAATTTTGAAGTTCTGAGCTTAGAGGTTCTAGATTCCTGTTAATTTTTTAACTCTTACAGATAGTTTCTTCATTAGATCTCTCAAAAAGATTGATTTGAACAGCTTCAATATAAATGAATGAATCTTAAGGAGACTCTTCCAGGTTGTGTTATAAATAAACTCATTATTTTCAAATTTTCTTCAGGACAGTAAACAAATATATAGCATAAGAATTTTGAAAGTGGAAAATAATATATATGCACAGGAAATTTATAAACTATAGGAGATATATAGTTAAATTTTATGCTAACAAATTTGAGTAGCTCAATACAATGAATATTTTTCTAGGAAAATATATTTGACAAATTTAATCACAAAGAAGTAAAATATTTGAAAGGCACAATATTCATGAAAGATAAGAATGAATTGAACCATTAATGTGTTAAAGGTATATTATAATATGTCTCAGAAGGGTTTTTCCCAGACTCAAGGATAGTTCAGCATTAAGAAGTTATTAATCAACACATTTATTGCAATAAGATAGAAAAGGAAAAAATAGATTTTAACTATCTGATAGGTTGCTATAAATTTATTGAGATTAAATATCTATTCTTAACTTTTAAAAATTTTAGTATATTAATTATGAAGGAGAATAATACTTCTGTAGCATGATAAAGTATGTGTCAGAATCTAACAGTAAATATTATGCCTACTAATCACTGTTATAGTGAACATTTGCTACCTGCTAGGAACTGTTCTAAGTACTTGTGCATATATTAGCTCACTTAATACTCAAAACACTCTTAGGTGAGTAGTGTTATTTTCCTCTTTTTACAGATAAGAAAATTGAGGGGCAAAAAAGTGATGCAAGTTTGTCAAAATCCTACATTAGGAAAAAATACAGCTGTCCTTTGAACTCAGGAAGACTGGCTTCCAAGTAGACTTTACCATGCAATAAGCCTTCATGAGTATTACAAGCAAATTCCACTAAAATTCAGTACAAGAAGGTTATTAGGTGCCTGGCATCAATATTAATATTCAATATTTTGGGAAGACTATAGCAAAATGCAATAAAATAGTGTGTATATATACCTTCATTTTTATAATTCATATTATATATATATATATATATTTCTCTATCTCATTGAATATGGCAATAGAATTTTATTTATTTATTTCTTTTTTAAAGTTTTCTTTTTAAAGATTTTATTTATTTATTCATGAGAGACACAGAGCAAGAGAGGCAGAGACATGGGCAGTGACAGAATCAGGCTCCATGCAGGAATCCTGATGTGGTACTTGATCCTGGGTCCCCAGGATTATGCCCTGGGCTGAAAGCAGATGCTCAACCACTGAGCCATCCAGGCTTCTCAAAGTTTTTGTTTATTTTTAATTTTAGTTTAAATTAATTTATTTCAATTCAATTAGCCAACATATTTATTTATTTTGAGAGAGAACAGGAGAATGGGCAGAGGGAGAATGAGAATCTCAAGCAGACTCCCTGCTGAGCATGGAGACTGGTGAGGAGTTCAATCCCATGACCCATGAAATCATGACCTGAGCCAAAACCAAGCGTTGGATGCTCAGCTAATTGAGCTGCCCAGCACCCCATAGCAACAGAATTTTAAAATGCATAATTATTAATGAACAAGTAAGATGCAATATTTTGACTTTGATGAAGAAAGCTACAAAATTGTACCCAAGTGCATGAAGGAAAACTTAACAGATGTACTTATAATTTTAGATAATAAAACTCAATATCTATTATATAGTTCTTCCAAAAAAATCCTATTCCCATCAGAATTTCTACTTGACAAATTGTTTATTTAGATAACTAAATGCACAATAATATCCAATAAACTTCTGGGAAAGAATATAATGGTGTGGAGGGCTGTGTAGGATGACTTCGGGTCCTTCTACCAGAGATCTGCTACAGAGATATAGAAAATAGAATAGAGATATAGTGGCACAGATAGAGATAGAGACAGGTAAATTGACAGAAAAGAGCAGAATATACAGAAAGAGACTTTTATGTATGCAAGAAACTGGCATATACTAATACTAGTCTTTTGAAATTCCTGGGGAAAGAGGGACAATTTGAAAAATGGTGAGACAAATGGATTCAGTTAGAAAACAAAGTCAAATCCATCTATCACACCTTCAGTTAAAATGAATTCCAGATGGATTTAAAGTACAAATCTAAAAAGGCAAATATTAAAAATCATATCTTGAAGATGTAGAGAGGTATATAGAAATCTATAGAAGGCAGACATCACAAACTGATGATACCTGCAGTACTGTCAGCTGATGCCTTCAGCTTGGCCTGGGGACGGATTTTAAGAAAGAAAGGAGGGATAGAAGGAAGGAAGGAAGGAAGGAAGGAAGGAAGGAAGGAAGGAAGGAAGGAAGGAAGGAAGGAAGGAAGAAGAATGAAAAGAAGGAAGGGAGGGAGGGAAAGAGGAAGGAAGGATGGAAAGAAGGAGGAAAGGTGGGAAGGAAGGAAAAATAAAATGAGAAATGGAGGCCTCAAAGACACATCATTTCTGATTGTCTCAGCAATAAAATATTAGGTAGTCTGATGTATAGTTTTACACATATCTGTTACCTGCTTGGCTCCCAAAGGCATTTGATTTTGTGTAACTACTTTCCTCCCAATTATAAAGGAATGGCTTTAAATATTTTAGTTCTAACGATGTGTGTATGTAAATATAAAATAAAATGGTAAAGTTAAAAGACAAATAGTGCTCAGTAAAATCTTTAACATAAATGACTAAGTGGTAATATCCTTAATATATAAAAAGTACTTAGAATTCAATCTGCAAAAGATAAAAAAAAACCTCAATACAGTAATGGGTAAAAAATACAAGCAATACAAAGATTTATGGAGGGCAGAAAATATAAGCCAAGAATTCCATAGCACAATGGATCTAAGAGATGAGTATGCTCTGCTTGTTTGACTATAACTTTGGGAAAAGTTGAAATATTAGCAATGTTTAATACTAGCAAGTGCAAGGAAGAAACAGGCACTGCCAGGTATTGTGGATAGGGTTATACATTTTTATAATTTTTCTATGTACAACTTGGCAATGTATGTTAATATATAATATATGCATACCTTCTTTTTTTAAGATTTTATTTATTTATTCATGAAAGACACACAGAGAGAGAGAGAGGCAGAGACACAGGCAGAGGGAGAAGCAGGCTCCATGCAGGGAGCCTGACATGGGACTCGATCCCGGGTCTCCAGGATCACGCCCTGGGCTGAAGGTGGAGCTAAACCGCTGAGCCACCGGGCTGCCCCATACCTTCTTTTTTTAAAAAATAATATTTATTTACTTATTTATATGAGAGAGAGAGATTAAGATAGCACAAGTAGGAGGGAGGAGCGGGCTCCTCACTGAGCAGGGAGCTGGATGTGGAGCTTGATCGCAGAACACTGGGATCATGACCTGAGCTAAAGACAGATGCTTAACCAACGGAGCCACCCAAGCACCTCTAAAATATGCATATCTTCTGACTCAATAATTCTACTTCGAGAATTTACCATTTAATCAACAAATAGATATTGAGATTGTATTATATGCTAGATACTATAGTTAGATCCTGGGGATAAAAAGATGAACAAGTTCTTTAAGCCTCCCTTCTTTTTACATAGTGCCTATTTTCATGGATATATATCCTTAGTAAATGATTGGACATATATACAAATATATAGGTGCAAGGGTATTTTTTCCCCATATACTTGATGTAGTTAAATTTGGAATTCAAAAGCCATCAATAATATGGATTGGGTAAATTATTTCACATTCCAGAAAAGCACACTATGCAGCCATTTTTAGGGTGATAACAGAGCCAAATGATTTAACATAGAAAATGTCCATGATGTATTACTAAGGGAAAATGCAAATTATAGAACTGTACAGCATGGTCTATCTACTGGTTGAAATAAATTATGCCTAAATAATGTAGTAGTGACCTCTAGACTACTGTTTGGTAGTCACAGAGAGAACTAGTATGTGTTTCTTCCAGAGCAGAGGTGATGTGAACAGAAGCTGAGGACAGATCATGCCTGAGCTAGGTGTGCGGGCTGGCATCACAGTGTGCAAATTGGAGTATGGCAAAGTTTCAAGGCTGATGGAAAAAAAATCTATCACCCAAGGAGATAGAGAGCTCTGGTTCGTTGAATGGCAATGCCAAAAATCAGCAGTCCAGAAGCCTGAGATTTCCAGGACAGCTTCATAACAGTCCAGATTTTTTTAGGCTGGAAAGGATTTTGGAAAGGAATTAGCTCAATAGTTTGGCTTCATCATTAAGGAACATGAAGCTCTGTGAAGGCAGAGGGTGGAAAGGGCATGGGAATAACAGTCACCATGAATATAGTATCGTGAATTTTATGTGAATTACTGTATTCCATGTTCCCTTGAAAGTTGTTATGCTGTTACTATTTTCAACTTACACAGGAAAGAGAACTCAGAATGGGTTAAGAATTGTTTGAGGCCACAGAGTTAGCAAGAGATAGGTAGGCCCATTTGCCCTCACAAATACTCTTTAATCCATGCCCCATCACATAGGGCACTGGTGGCAGAGGGAGGAGATGGCCCTTCTGATGCCCAAACGAGGGCTCCTCTGAGGGCTCAGTGCTTTCACCACAAGGTCTGTAGACCGATGCAGTGGGCTCTGCTTTTTCCTGGGCATTCCCCATGTCTTGAAATTCCCTCATCCCTGGCCCCAGGATCTCCCAGTCCCAGCACAAATTGGACTGGAGGGCTATAGTCACTGACACAGCTGATTCTGTAGGGGCCTTTGAACTCAATGTCTTTCTTTCTTTCCTTCTCTGGAGAGGCTGGCTAAGACAGTCAGGATATGGGTTCATCAGAATTGGAGTTCCCGTGGCATCTTCCAGCCAAAATTGTGGTTTCATCAATTCAAGTCATAGGTTCTCAAACTTAACACTATTGACATTTTGGGCCAGATATCTCCTATTGTTGGGGGCTTTCCTGTGCAATGTGGGGATGTTTAGCAACATCACTGGTCTACCCATGAGACACAGAAGCTCCCCCCTTCAGGCCCAAGTCACGACCATTAAAGATGTCTCCAGACATTTTCCCTGAAGGCAAATCTCTCCCAGTTTGAACCATGGATTTAGGGAAATGTCCACACTCTTCTTCCTCATAAACATCCTTAAAAACAAAAACAAAAATACCTAAATGAAAACTTAGGAAGGAGAATCTCATAGTTTTTCTAGAGGCTAATTAGATCCTTACCTGCCTCTTGTGTGCATATGGGGATGCCCAAAAGGAGATGGTTTTGCCTGATTCAGTGAGATAATTTTCTTTCCTTTCCATGTTTTAGGCTGTCTTTGCTCTCCTCCTTACCATTCATCTGCCTCTTGATGCTTTTACTTTCTGAGCTTTTACTTGAAGAAGACACCTGTTTAGCATTTTTAATTTTGCCACCTCTTGCTTCCTAGATTCCTTTAAACATTTTCTGCACCCCTTCTTTCTGTTTCCCCAGCCAGTTTTATCGTTCTTTTTTGTAAAGATGGAAGGCTGGCTGAGGTAGAGCTCAGGGGCCTGCACCAGGTTTGTGCTCATTTTTTGTCATCCTTACATTGTCACATGATCTTGAACAACTCACCCAACTCACACACCCTCTCTGAGACTCAGTTCCTCCTCTGTAAATTGGGTGTGGGGGGGTCTGGCCTGCCTTTCTAACATTACAATATTGTATTAAGGATCAAATGGCTGCATAGATGTGAAAATGCTTTGCAAAGAATAAAGTGACATAATTTATTAAAAGTATCATTATCATGACAAATTGCACACATCATTTAAATTACAGGTGGGACAGATGAGCTTTTTATCATGTGGCCTCAGCTCTTCAGCCTTGCTTGGCATAGGGAAGACACACTGGCCAGGAGTCTGGGAGTGGGCTCTGTGACCTAGACTTGCCCTTTGTTTGTCAGTGCCCTTCTTTGAACTCTAGTTTTCTTGTCTAGCTCAAGCAGAGGATTTGACTGGATGCCCTGATGTCTTCCTCCCTTGCAAACTAATCTGTGGGATGAGGTGTTGCCTCCAGGGCAGTGTTCAGAGTAACTGGCCTCTTCAAGATTACTTCATTCTTTAATTTGTCTTCTAAACTGCATTTGGGATGCTGACACAAGAGATAACACTGAGCAGCTTTCTAGGGGACCCTTAAAAGGGAGAAGGATCACATCAGAATTCCTTCAGGAGAATTTTTCAAATCATCCAATTCCATATTCACTTCTGACCTCTTGGATGGCAACATACTTTGAGTTCCACTAAACTAGGATAACGTTTTATGATATGGAAGCAAAGTAAGAGGACCCCCCCCCCCCAGGAGTTTCTACAAGATTATGTGGGAACTAAGTAAAAGCCTACCAGGACAGTAGGTGGAAGATGTGCCCACTATAAACTCACTAATGCCTTTAGAATGTAAGAGCAGGAGCTAGGGGCTGGCTGGGCTGAGATGGAGGGGTTGGTGAAAGGTCAGACCCAATTCTATAGCCCAATGCTGCCCAAAAGACCTTTCTAAGATGATAGAAATGTTCTGATCTACACTTTCTTTTCTTTTTTTTTAATAATAAATTTATTTTTTATTGGTGTTCAATTTGCCAACATACAGAATAACACCCAGTGCTCATCCCATCAAGTGCCCCCCTCAGTGCCCGGCACCCATTCACCCCCACCCCCCGCCCTCCTCCGCCTTCTTGAGGTGTAACTTATACACAAAAAACTATATATTTTTAATTTGTACAATTTGATAAGTTTGGATGTGTGTAAACACTCATGATACCATCACCACAATCCAGGTATTAAAATGTCCAACA
Source organism: Canis lupus dingo (assembly GCF_003254725.2). NCBI lineage: Eukaryota > Metazoa > Chordata > Mammalia > Carnivora > Canidae > Canis > Canis lupus. Next base: position 65,732,254 of record NC_064245.1, read on the forward strand.
CCTCCAAAAGTTAGCTGGGTCTCTTGTTTTCTTTTCCCTTCCTTCCTTCCTTCCTTCCTTCCTTCCTTCCTTCCTTCCTTCCTTCCTTCCTTCCTTCCTTTCTCGTCTTTGTCTTCACCTTCATATTTATTTTGGGGCAAGAATACTCAAGAGGAGATCTACTCTTTTAACAAGATTTTAAGAACATAAGAATGTAAAGTTAGCTACAGACACTATGCTGTGCAGCAGATCTCTAGAACTTATTGGCCTTACATAATTAAAGCTTTGTATCCAATGAGCAGCATTGCTTCATTTCTCCTTTCCCATAGCCTCTGACAACCACCACTCTACTCCTTGTTTCTATGAGTTTGACCATTTTAAATATCTTATATAAATGGAGTAGTATTTGTCCTTCTGTGGTTGGCTTATTTCACTTCACTAATATCCTTCAGCTTCATCCATTTTGACATAAATGGTAGGAGTTCCTACATTTATACAGTCTGAATAATATTCCATTGTATTTATACACCACATTTTCTTTTTTCATTCATCTGCAGAAGGATATTTGTGTTGTTTCCATATTTGGGTTATTGTAGCCACTGGTCACATGTGATACTATAGATAGATAGATAGATAGATAGATAGATAGATAGATATAGATACTAGATATTTGAAATAAGACTGGTGTGACTAAGGAACTGGATTTTTTATTGTATTGAATTTTGATTAATTTTATTTAAATTTAAATAGCCATATGTCTGTTTCAGCACTGTACTCAACTTTCTGGACTCCAGAGATCAAAGGTAGCAAAGATGTAGTGCTCAGTCAAGGGGGAGGATAACATCAATCCTGGCACCAAAGGTTGGGACTCATTTCAGTCACAGAAAGTAGGGAGATGCCAAGTGGCATAGAGCTCTTAGAGCACTCATGAAAAATAAAATTGCTATCAAAAAGTATATTTCCCTACTGTAGTGACACTTATTGTTACCTCTTTTATCTAGTCCCTATATATACCAAATTGACAAATGAAAACAAAAAAGCAAATCCATCAGATCGATCCTACAGATCAGTCTGGAAGGAAGGAATGGGAGACATTAGGTCATCCAGCCTAGTCTTCTGATTGAGCTAGAAGTGAAAAAACCTGGAGCTCATATAAAGAAAGTGACCAGCAGTGTAGGTTATAACTTCGTGCCTCTAAACTGCCAGCCAATGTGTTTTCTCTCGTCTCCAACTTCAAATGCCAAGAATGGAGCATCACATAGACAGGTATGTGATGTCTTTGACAGAAGAACTGTCAGTTCCCAATAGTAAATAAGTTGACCTTATGGAATCTAAGGGTATTAAATGAGAGAGGAAAATAACTAAAAAAAAAAAAAAAAAAGAGAGAGGTAAGATTTAATTGGATTTAAAAATAAAAGCAAAAGTCCAGGACATCTATTTAGGATATGTTCATTCATATTTTCATCAAGATTTGAGGAGATACCAAATCAATAAAGAAAGAAAGGTGATTATGAATTAGAGTGCTTTAAACCTAACATATTTTAGAAAGTTAAGACAGATTATTTTTGAATTGAAGAAAAAAGTAATGGAGACACTGGGTAGAATTGGTTTCTACAAGAAAAGTAAATATATCAGGATTTGAGAAGTTGACAAGAATCCACCAAACTCCTAGAGGAGAACACAGGCAACACCCTTTTTGAACTTGGCCATAGCAACTTCTTGCAAGATACATCCATGAAAGCAAGGGAAATAAAAGTAAAAATGAACTATTGGGACTTCATCAAGATAAAAAGTTTCTGCACAACAAAAGAAACAGTCAACAAAACTAAAAGACAATCTACAGAATAGGAGAAGATATTTGCAAATGACCTATCAGATAAAGGGCTAGTATCCAAGATCTATAAAGAACTTATTAAAAAAAAAAAAAAGAACTTATTAAACTCAACACCCAAGAAACAATCCAATCATGAAATGGGCAAAAGACATGAACAGAAACCTCACAGAGGAACACATACACAAGGCCAACACGCACATGAGAAAATGCTCCGCATCACTTGCCATCAGGGAAATGCAAATCAAAACCACAAGGAGATACCACCTCACACCAGTGAGAATGGGGAAAATTAACATGACAGGAAACCACAAATGTTGGAGAGGATGCGGAGAAAAGGGAACCCTCTTGCACTGTTGGTGGGAATGTGAACTGGTACAGCCACTCTGGAAAACTGTGTGGAGGTTCCTCAAAGAGTTAAAAATAGACCTGCCCTACGACCCAGCAATTGCACTGCTGGGGATTTACCCCAAAGATACAGATGCAGTGAAACAGCAGGGCACCTGTACCCCAATGTCTATAGCAGCAATGTCCACAATAGCCAAACTGTGGAAGGAGCCTCGGTGTCCATCGAAAGATGAATGGATAAAGAAGATGTGGTCTATGTATACAATGGAATATTCCTCAGCCATTAGAAATGATGAATACCCACCATTTGCTTCAATGTGGATGGAACTGGAGGGCATTATGCTGCGTGAAGTAAGTCAATCGGAGAAGGACCATTATTATATGGTTTCACTCATATAGGAAATATAACAAATAGTGAAAGGGATTATAGGGGAAAGGAGAGAAAATGAGTGGGAAAAAATTAGAGAAGGTGACAAAACATGAGAGACTCCTAACTCTGGGAAACGAACAAGGGGTAGTGGAAGGGAAGTTGGGTGGGGGCATGGGGTGACTAGGTGACAGGCACTGAGGGGTTAGTTGACGGGATGCACACTGGGTGTTATACTATATGTTGGCAAATCAAACTCCAATAGAAAATATACAAAAAAATACTTGTATCACTCAAGGAAAATAATAGAAATATGACAAAAGAGAAAATAAATGATATGTAGGATCAGATAAGAAATGAAAGAAATAATAAAATAAGATTGAATAATTAATGTTCAAATCACAAAGTCTTACCCATGAAATGAATGTTATGAGGCTCATAGCTGGAATACTTGGCATATAGCTTTGTGACATCCATAATGAAAAAGGAAAGGAAGGGACCCCTGGGTGGCTCAGGGTGAGCGTCTGCCTTCGGCTCAGGGTGTGATTCCGAGATCTGGGACGTAGTCCTGCATCAGGCTCCCTGCATCAGGGAGCTTGCTTCTCCCTCTGCTTATGTCTCTGCCTCTGTGTGTGCGTGTCTCTCATGAATAAATAAATAAATCTTAAAAAAAAAAGAAAAAGAAAAAGAGAGGAAACAGAATTTGCAATTTAAGCAGGAAGTAAAATGAGACTATACCTATAGTGGCCAAAAGTTTTCTGTTTCCACTTCATTTCTCCACAGTACTACACGGGACAAGGCCACTCAGGTGGTTCAAACATGACATAACCCATATAAACACTTTTATTTCCTCCCAATGCAGTTAGAATAAATTGCAAACTCATTACATATTTTCAAAGAAAGAAATTCAAAGTCAGTATCTCCAGGTATTTTTATAGTGGATTTCCAACGCTTAAAGAATGGAGAAGTCATATGTTATTTAAATTATTCCAGATCTAAGTGTCTTATGAGGTAAACATAACTTTGTGAGCTTGCAAAAGAGAGTCCAGAAAACAAAATTCTAGTCCAATCCCACTTTTGAACACAGCAGTTCAAATTTATATACACACTCAGACAGATTACAAAGAAAATCCATCATAGTATTTTCAGGAATAATGCCCATTATTTACTTGAGAAATAGTTTAATATTAAGAAATGAAGTGACAATTTTTTTTATAATTCTTGGCATGTAATAATAATAGCTCATGCTTAATGAGTACTTACTATATGTCAGGTGCTATTCTAAATATTTATTTATTTATTTATTTATTTATTTATTTATTTATTATAGTCACAGAGAGAGAGAGAGAGAGAGAGAGGCAGAGACACAGGCGGAGGGAGAAGCAGGCTCCATGCACCGGGAGCCCGATGTGGGATTCGATCCCAGGTCCCCAGGATCGCGCCCTGGGCCAAAGGCAGGCGCCAAACCGCTGTGCCACCCAGGGATCCCTCTAAATGTTTTTTTTTTTTTTTTTTTTTTTTTAAGATTTATTTATTTATTCATGAGAGACACAGAGAAAGAGGCAGAGACATAGGCAGGAGGATAAGCAGGCTCCCCATGGGGAGCCTGATGTGGGACTTGATCCTGGGATCTCAGGATCACACCCTAAGCCGAAGGCAGACGCTCAACCTGAGCCACCCAGACATCACTCTAAAAGTTATTAAATCCTCATAACACCCTTTTGAGGTCAGTGTTATTGTCCCCATTTTATAGAAAATGGAGACACAAAAAGGTAAGAATTTTGTCCGAAGCCACACGGATAGTAAAGTCGGAGGCAGGATGTGATTACAGGCAGCCTACCCCTGATCTCGGGGTTCTTAACCGTCGTGCTGCCCAGCAGGCATATGGTAAATATTTGTTGACCTACATTTTATTATTTCTGCTAAGAGTATCTCTTGCTGTGTGCCACTTGCCCTCTGCTTAAGGTAATTTTAAAAAATAAAATGGGATCCCTGGGTGGCCCAGTGGTTTAGCGCCTGCCTTTGGCCCAGGGCGCGATCTTGGGGACCTGGGATCGAATCCCACGTCGGGCTCCTGGTGCATGGAGCCTGCTTCTCCCTCTGCCTATGTCTCTGCCTCTCTCTCTCTCTCTCTCTGTGTGACTATCATAAATAAATAAACATTAAAAAAAAAGATTTATTAAAAAATAAATAAAATAAAATAAAATAAAATAAAATGAATTATTGTGACTCACAGTTTTCAGTGGGTTGACTGGGCAAGGCGCCCTTGAGGTCTAATGTGCAGTTCCAGTGAGATGCTAGCTGAAGGTGTGGTTGCTCTGGATACTCAGAGGCTTATTTACGATGTGTCAGAGGCCCCAATACTTCTCAGCCTCTGCACTAGGCTTGGGCTTCTTGGAGCATGGTGGTCTACAGGTAGCTGCACTTATTCAATAGCCGTTAACTTCCTAGAGGCAAGAATTGGAAGCTTCTAGGCCAACTGATGGCATCCCAAGTGGACACAGCATCATTTCCACCATGTCCTATGGGACAAGCAGTCACAGGCTCCCTCTGGATTCAAGAGGACATAGGAAACAGCTCACCGGCGGGTGGGGAGTGGCAGTGGTACATGATAGGAGAGCAGGGCTGACCTGCCACAATTACTATTTGTGTTTAATAATGCAAAAGCTAAGCACTATACAATGATCCTCAGTGAAAAGACTTCTTCCTTCCATAGTTGTCTTCATCTTTCTGGTTTTCCCCAGCTACCTCCAACTGGTAACCACTTTCATTGCTTTGTTAATGTGTCCTTCCAGGTCCTTCTTGGAAATATAACCAAAAGCAAATGTATATCCTTCTCCTTCTGGTTTACAAAAGGGAGCAGACTGTATACACCAGTTACCACCTTATATCTTGGAGAACTGTCTGTATTAATATGCACTAAAAGAGAAAAAGAGATGGAAGGAAAGGAGGGAGGAGAAAGAAGAAGGAGGAAGGAAGAAGATAGAATTAGAGACTACATACCAACAAAAACACCAGGAGCAGACACTACATTATTAGTAGAGGTTATCTCTCCAAGAAGAGATTAATGCTATTTCTTTCTCTTTTCTGCATTTTCTGAATTTACTATAATGAATATAGGTTATGTTTGTGATAAAAACGTTTTCAATACCAAAACCACATCATTCAATTTTTATGCTGCTCTGTATTTTGTTCTTGTCGTTATTGTTTGTCTATTTTTGAAAAATTGACCTCTGACCATGGTATAATAGAAAAAGAAGACTGATACGGCTTTCTTTGGGAATTTCTCAAATATACCTGCATGATCTTAGACAAGTGTACTGTGTCAATTCCCTTTTCCTGCAACCTGACCTTCTATTGAATCCATGATGTTACCTTATTATCCTGAATATAATTGTTATGTACCTACCATGTACAAGGCAAGGCACTATGCTATGTGTTCTGGGTTTTGGAGATGATAAAGAAGAATACATATATACCTATCTGGGCTATAATTTGATAAGTGTCATATTTGCAAGCCTAATTTGGGATCACAAAAACAAAGACCTATTAATCTTTCTGATAGGAATAGGAATTCAGGGCACAGCTTCTATAGTGGGTGCTATTTGAGCTGGATCATCAAAAACCCATTTTTGAAAAAAGGTAGGATAAGGCAGTCTGAGTAGGAGCTGTGGTTGCTGCTAGGGAGCTTGATGAAGCACCTTTGTGGGTAAAGTGGTAGCAGGTGACGCTGCAAATACAGACCCAGATCCAAGGACAGAAGGGCTTGAAGCCAAATTGAGAAGTTGCAAGTTCTGCCCTTGAGCACAGGAGGGACAGCCAAGAAAGGAGGGTGACCATGTGCCAGGCACCAGATCTGTCTTTCCTTTGATCCAGGTGCCTTTTGCGCAAGACACAGTGAATTAATATTTGTTCTTGTAACAGGTACTTTCTGAGTTCAAGGAAATAAATCCTTGAGGGTTTTTATTTCATTTACACTCTCAGCAATCTCAAAAGAAGACATTGTGTCCCTCTGAGGTTTCAGTGGAGGTGAAAATACAGAGATTAGGCTGGGTTTAAAACTCTCTCGAGACTCCTCTTGGTGTCACTGATGGATAAAATCCTCTTTGCCTCCAAATAATAAAATAAAAAACAAATATTCACACTGAATGGTACTTCTTCGTCCTTCTTCCCATGGCTAAGAGCTCTGAGAAACTAGGCAGGTCACCAGGGCACTCAGGCCCATGTGTGGTCCATTCTAGACGCTCAAAGTAAGTTAATTGTCATGCTGTGGCAAAGCAGAACCAAGACACACATCTCCAAAGGACTAATCTGCAGAAATTAGTCTTGCACCAGCTTTGGCTTCCTGTTGGTACTCATGGGTATCTCTAGCAGGAGGAAAACCAGACAGTGGGTGCACAGAGCACAGAATAGTAAACTGTGAGAGCTGGTACAGCATTTAAGTAGAGAGGCCCAAATTGTCAGATTCCTACTTTCCTCTGTTCACTAGAAGCCATTTTTCCCTGAAGGCTGGCAGGGAGGGAGAGGAGGCTTGCCAAGGCCAGCCAATAGGAGACCATCTGGGAAGATTGGCCTGTTGCAAGTATATGTTTCATTTACATCCTTCAGGACTCACTAGGGAGATAAGGGACTTAGAAAGTGTGTGAGCAAAAAAAAAAAAAAAATTAAAAAAAAAAAAAATAAAAAATAAAAAAAAAGAAAGTGTGTGAGCTCCTCATAGTTAGAGGGACTCCCTCTGAGATTTCACGGGCTCATTCAATGCCTCAACCTGCAAGTTACTGCTCAAATAAGAAGCCTCCCTTAATTTTTCAGCTGGAAATGCACCCCTGTATTTTCTGAATCAGCAAAGCACCTTGTTTTAAGGATCTTAGAACACTGGCAGGACAGAGAGAACACTGGTTTTTGACTCAGATGACCCTGGTTTTGATATCTTGCAGCGCCAGGTGCTTGCTCCATGGCCTTGGAAATATATTTATTTATTTGAGTCCATAAGGCTTTTATCATTAAAGGGAAGGGACTACTGACTGCGGGATTGTTGTGAGAACGAACTGAAGTTCCATGTAAATGACTGCCTAGTTATTCTATAGAGAGAGTCCAAATGAAGACTTGGTCAGGCCTAAATTCAAAACCCCATTTCTTTTTTTAAGATTTTATTCATTCATGAGAGACACAGAGAGATTGAGAGAGGCAGAGACAAAGGCAGAGGGAGAAGCAGGCTCCATGCAGGGAGCCCGATGCGGGCCTCGATCCCGGGACTCCAGGATCATGCCCTGGGCGGAAGGAAGGTGGCAAACTGCTGAGCCACCCAGGGATCCCCCTCAAAACCTCATTTCTACCATGTAATCTCTTGGTAAGACTTTACGACAGTCTCTTAGCCTTTAGATATTTGAGTATCCTCTTTCTGAAAAATTACATTCATCCTGTATATTGGTTGTAAGAATTAGTGGAAATGTAGATAATATGCCTAGCACAGTTTCTGGTGTCTGGCAGATATCCAAATATGACCTCTTCTCTTTTTATTTCTTCTTTTTTTTTTTTAAATTTATTATTTATGATAGTCACAGAGAGAGAGAGGCAGAGACACAGGCAGAGGGAGAAGCGGGCTCCATGCACCGGGAGCCCGATGTGGGATTCGATCCTGGGTCTCCAGGATCGTGCCCTGGGCCAAAGGCAGGCGCCAAACCGCTGCGCCACCCAGGGATCCCTTTTTATTTCTTCTTGATGTTGCCTTGTCTCTCCCATTTTTCAGACAGTAAAGAGACCATAAAGATTCTTTGAAGGCTAAAAACATGCCTGTGTCCAGACACCTTTAATTTATTTATTGAATAACTAAAAGAAGATTTGCTAAATAATTTGGTTGGTGTCACTGGGGAATAAGAAGAATAAATCTATGGGTGGCTTTCTATTTTAGATTTCAGTTAAAATCCCCTGAGTGGCACAAGCCCAGCCTCCCAGGAGTCCTTGCCTCTGTCACCACTGTGTAGATACACTGGTCTCACTATGTCCAGAAGCAGCCAGCCCCTCCCAGCCTTGGGGCACTTGTGCACTTCCTTTGCCTGGGATATTTTCCCCATGAATTTCTACCTGGCTGTTTCCTTCTTGCCTTTTGTAAAATTCCTCATGTTGAAAGATTACTTCTTTGGGGAGCTTTTTCCAGGCCATGCTCTCAGAGTTAGCATTTTCTCCAATGCTTTTTTCTTCACTAATTTGTTTCTTTCATAGAATTTTCTAACAGCTAAATTATAGCAGAGTATGTTTTTGAGTTTTGTTGCCCAGAATCTTCTTGGTTCAGGATAATTTGATCCAAGCTTTTGAGATGCCAGGAGCTTCGGATGAAGCTGACTTCATCCCAGGGCTCCAGGATAGGATTGCATGACGTAGAAGAAAGCAATCATTAAACTGTAGCCCTCTGCTCATGGTGATGGGTTCAAAGATCTCTCTCACTCTCAAATCAGAATACTGTAGCCAAATGAAACTCAATTCTGGGTCATAAAAAGTGATTGGAGAAGTAGCTTCCTCTTTCCTATGGACATAAATCAGAAAAGATATAGAGGCTGAAGCTGGAGTAGTTATCTTACAGCAAAGAAAGAGAAAGGAGAATGTGTGTGTGTGTGTGTGTGTGTGTGTGTGTGTGTATCTTATATATGATTATCATTTAAATATCTGGCTCAATATAAACTCAAACTGGACCTAGTAACATAGTCTTCAGTTACATACTCAATATATAATTGACCCTGAACAATGCAGGGGTTAGGAGGGATACAGATCCCCTGTGTATTAAAAAAAAAAAAACCTCATGTATAACTTTGACTCCCCAAAAAGCTTAACTACTAATAGCCTTCTGTTGACTATGACTTTATATGATAATGTAAACAGTCGATTAACACATAGTTTGTATGTTATGTGCATTATATACTAAATTTTTACAATAAAATAAGCTGGAGAAAATAAAATGTTATTAAGAAGGCCATAGAGAAGAGAAAATACATTTATAATACTGTACTGATTTGTCAAAAAAATGTGCATGTAAGTAGGTCCACAGAGTTCAAAGTCATGTTGTTCATGAGTCAACTGTATTTCTTTTGCTTACCCAGTTTATCTGAGTTTTCTGGCCTGTTACAAAAATTATCAAGATAGAAACATTTATTTAGTATCTGTCTTTAACACTAACTAAATCTTCAGGAGTGAAGGAATTGGGTCTCTTTCCTTGTTGTATCACTCATGCCTAGTATAGTGGTATTTATAAAATAAGTTCTTTATAAATATTTTTGAACAGATAAACATGGTATAGTGCCAAGCTCCCAGGGGCCTCCTGTATTCTCCAGATGTGGTCTCACTCAGACTTTTGGAGTATTGAAAAGGCTTGGAAATGGTTGGGTTGTGTTTCATAATAGTGATAAGTGTGGAACATCCAGAATGCCAGCATTAGCTTGCAGATTTTTGTAAGAGTTTTGGTACCTGAGTAGACCTAAATGAAGGCTGTGTGTTGAGGCAGTTTCTGAGCATCCAGGGTAAGACACGAATGTTCAACTCAACAGAAGTCCTACCTTTCCCTGTTGCTAAAATCACTCTGGGACTGCTGAAACTGTCATGGAATCAGAATTTTCAAATTAAAATAAGCCCTAGGGATTCTTTAATCCTATTGTATGGATACAGAAAGATATGCCCAGATAGTTGAAGAATTGGTCATCCAGCTTACCATACATCACTCCAGACCACAATTCTTTGTTGCCTCCTCCTCTTTTCCTTCCCCTCTTTCTTTCATTTCAAATATCTTCACAGACGGCTTTCTCTTTTCCTGCCAGCCACGGTCTGTAATGTTGGCACTATACTTATGCAGACAAATATAACATGATCTCTGCCCTTAAGCATCTTATGATCTATTAGAAAATGGAGAACAGGCAAAGGACTTTCATAACAGCATGTGGTCATTATTGAAGGTTGTTGAATCCTGTTTGTAGGGCATTGTATCTAGTCGGCTGGCTGAGGTGGCTGAGTAATGGTGGTTGGTGGTCAAAGGAAGGTTATGGGGAACTTTGAAAAGGTAAAACATGAGCTGAGCCCTGAACGTTGTTTCAGGTGGAGGTCATCAAAACATTAAGATTGGCGTTACGGTGACTTTAAACATGGCAAGATATGCTTAATCGGATGGACAGTGATGAGAGATGAGATGGTAGAGGCACATGTAGGTTGCATGCGAATGGCCTTGCTGGTCATTCAGGAACCTTGAACATTATCACAGGGACAGCAAGTGTTTGAGAGATTATGAGCAGGGAAGAAGCATGGTGAAATGGGCATTAGAGAGTGACTGCTCTAACTGCCCAGATTGATGGGTGGATAGGACAGATGACAGGCAGAGAGTTAGGAGGCTGTGTCGGTAATCAGTGTGGGGGTGGGGGGCTGGTGAAGGCTGGCGGAGGTGTGACAACACAGACTGCTATGACAAGACACCCTGACACTCTGATGCTTCACTAGACTCCCTCCTCCCTCCTTCCCTCACCTTTAATGATTTCTGGATGTTCTGAAGTGGAACCTGGCAGATGGTATTTTAAGAAAAAATGACTTCACAGCCTCAGGTTCCGATCTGATTTATATATTTTTCTACCAGAAGGAGATGAGAATGCAGTACCTTCTTAGGTAATTAATGATTCAACATGGTGCCTTTGCAAAATGAAATTGAAGCGGCTGGAAGCCTCATTTGCAGCCATAAGAATTCAAAGGACACAAGAAGGCTGATTTGTGATTGTTGCTTTTCCTCAATAAAAATTAAACTGATTACAAAGAGCTGACAACGAGACAATGTCTTGCGGAAGTAATGTTTCTGACATTTCGCTGAGTGTTTACCACAAATATTCAAATTTATCATTCTTGACATTCTTTAGAAAAATGGAGATAAAATATTATTTTGGTCCTGCAATATTTGCTTGTATGCACATTTATATGCATGCATAATTGATGGAAAATTAAAAGATTTCTGAGCTCCCCTCATATTCATTTTTTAGATTAAGGACTCTGATGAGAGATCATAGAATTAAGCCCATAGAGCTTGTACTTTGGATATAAAAAGCATTTAAGGAGTCATATTTTCTGCAGAAAGAATGTGCCCATCATTAAAATCCTGGGATTCTTTTGTGAATTCAACTTTTGAAGAAGAATTATTAACAGAAATAATAGATAACATTCATATGACTTTTGTAAGCTTACAGGTACGATCTTAAGTCTTTCGATGGTCATTTGGATATTATTACTGTCCCATTTCATGATGAGACCAGAATTCTACTCCTTATTTGATATCAGACAAATTCCTAAGCACTTGAGCTTTAGTTTCCTTGTCTGTACATGGAACTAATCATTCTTGTGTCATGGGGCTAGTATCAGGATCACAGGGTCAAAATAAAACACAGCGCAGTGACTTATTAGTAGTGTGCATTGATATTATAACATCAATTCTATTACACTAGGCCATAGTTTAATTCTGACTTTCTTTTTCATTTCTGTTTTAATAATCTTGAAGTCATCCTAAATCAAATCATTCCGTTGTTATATAGGCTTTTCTTTTACAGTATGCTCTTTGGTTTTGTTTTTATTTTATCTTTATTCCATTCTGTCAACCATTGGCACTGTACACAGTTTTACAAAATTTCTTTAAGGCTGCTCACCTGGTCTTCGCCCCACCATCCTTTCCACTCATTTCATCCTTCACAATGACACTATGTGAATCTTTCAAAACATTGTCTTTGATTATATTAGTTTCCTGATAGATTTTTGTTGTTGGAAAAGACCCCGAATAGCCAGGGGAATACTGAAAAAGAAAACCAGAGCCGGGGGCATCACAACGCCGGATTTCAAGTTGTACTACAAAGCTGTGATCATCAAGACAGTGTGGTACTGGCACAAAAACAGACACATAGATCAATGGAACAGAAGAGAGAATCCATAAATGGATCCTCAACTCTATGGCCAACTAATATTAGACAAAGGAGGAAAGATTATCGATTGGAAAAAGGAAAGTCTCTTCAATAAATGGAACTGGGAAAATGGGACAGCCACATGCAGAAGAATGAAACTAGACCATTCTCTTACATAATATACAAAGATAAACTCAAAATGGATGAAAGATCTAAATGTGAGACAAGATTCCATCAAAATCCTAGAGGAGAACACAGGCAACACCCTTTTTGAACTTGGCCACAGCAACTTCTTGCAAGATACATCCATGAAGGCAAGGGAAACAAAAGCAAAAATTAACTATTGGGACTTAATCAAGATAAAAAGCTTCTGCACAGCAAAAGAAACAATCAACAAAACTAAAAGACAACCTACAGAATGGGAGAAAATATTTGCAAATGACCTATCAGATAAAGGGCTAGTATCCAAGATCTATAAAGAACTTATTAAACTCAACACCCAAATAGCAAACAATCCAATAATGAAATGGGCAAAAGACATGAACATAAATTTCACAGAGGAAGACATAGACATGGCCAACAAGCACGTGAGAAAATGCTCTGCATCACTGGCCATCAGGGAAATATAAATCAAAACCATCATGAGATACCACCTCACACCAGTGAGAATGGGGAATATTAACAAGACAGGAAACAACAAATGTTGGAGAGGATGTGGAGAAAGGGGACCCGTCTTGCACTGTTGGTGGGAATGTGAACTGGTGCAGCCACTGTGGAAAACTGTGTGGAGGCTCCTCAAAGAGTTAAAAATAGTTCCACCCTATGACCCAACAATTGCACTGCTGGGAATTTACCCCAAAGATACAGATGTAGTAAAAAGCTGAGAAACCTGCACCCCAATGTTTATAGCAGCAATGTCCACAATAACCAAAATGCGGAAGGTGTCTTGGTGTCCATCAAAAGATGAATGGATAAAGATGTGGTCTATGTATAGAATGGAATATTACTCAGCCATTAGAAACGACCAATACCCACCATTTGCTTCGACGTGGATGGAACTGGAGGGTATTACGCTGAGTGAAGTAAGTCAATCCAAGAAGGACAAACATTATACGGTTTCACTCATAAAGGGAATATAAAAAATAGTTAAAGGGATTATGGGGGAAAGGAGAGAAAATGAATGGGAAAAATTAGAGAGGGTGACAAAACATGAGAGACTCCTAACTCTGGGAAACGAACAAGGGGTAGTGGAAGGGGAGGTGGGCAGGGGGATGGGGTGACTGGATGACAGGCACTGCGGGGGGCAATTTACGGGATGAATACTGGGTGTTATACTATATATTGACAAATAGAACTCCAATATATATATATATATGTAAATTTTGTTGTCTACAAAATTGAGAACATATTCCATCCCTGACATCAAGGACTCCTGTATCCAGTTACCTTCTAATTTCTCCCTAAATGCTTTTCATGAGTGCTAAAACAATAGCTTTCACTGATGTAATGTTTTATAATTTATAAAGTGTCTGTGGATGCCCATGACATTCGATACAAAAACATTAATTTCTTCTGTCATAGCTTTCAGAGACATGTTTAATTGTATTACATTGGAGATGTTATGGTGTTGCCTAATGGAAAAATACATTTTATCTCAGATTCTTGCAAACAAAATGATTATTTATAAATAGAGTACACACCTGTTGAGATGGCTAAAATTAAAGAAAAAACCTGACAATTCCAAATGTTGTTAAAGATTAGAAGCTACTAGATCACTCATACATTTCTTGCTAAGAATGCAAAATGATACAACTATCCTGAAAAACAGTTTGGCAGTGTTAATAAAGTTAAGAATACATTTCTTATATGGCCTAACAATTCCACTTCTGAGTATTAACCAAAAGTAGTGAACAGTTTTGTATACAAACCTTGCTACAAATGTTCAGCTTCATCTATAAAAACTAAAAACAACATTTTAATTTGTAATGGACAAAACCTGGAAAGAAACAACCTTAATGTCCTGCAGAAGGTGAAATGTTAAACAATTTCTGATATATCCATACAATGAAATATTACTCAGCAATGAAAAGGAGCAAATTATTGATTCATGCAACTGCTGGATGGCTCTTAAGCACAATGAATGGAATAAAAAAACAACCAATTTAAAATGTGGCAGAGTGCCTGGGTGGCCCAGTTGTTTAAGCATCTATCTTTCACTCAGGTCATGATCCTGGGGTCCTGGGATGGAGTCCTGCATCGGGCTCCCTTCTCAGTGGGGACCCTGCTTCTCCCTCACCCTCTGTCCCTAACCCTGGTCTCTCTCATGTTCTCTCTCCCTCAAAAAAATAAATGAAATCTTTAAATAAAATGAAATATTGCATACTGTATGATTTTGCTTATTTAACCTTCTCAACGTGACAAAATTAGAGAGGTGGAGAACAGATGAATGGTTGTTAGGGGTTAGAGGGAGGGTATAACAATTAAAGAAGGAGAATTAGGGATTTCCTTTGTGGTGATGGAATAGTCCTATATCTCAATTGTGCTGGTGGTTTTACAAAACTAAACAGTTTACAAAATATCAGAGCCGCACACACATACACAGACACAAATGCAGAAATGAGTGTATATGGAAGCTGGTGAATTCTGAATTTGGTCTGTAGTTTGGTTATTATTATGGTGTGAATGGTTACCATAGCAAACGAAGATGTTATCACTGGAGGAAACTGAATGAAGAGGATATGGGAATTTTCTTTATGCTTTTTGCATGTCTTAAGTCAGCCTAAAATAATGTCAAAATCAAAAAAAAAGTTTTTTAAAATGTGAGAGAAGTAAGAGAGGTAGTAAAAATATTTCCAAAGCCATAACAAAGATTAAAAAAGCAAATTATACAGACAGACTTTAGATACAAAACTGTCTGACTGGGGATGCCTGGTAGGCTTAATCGGTTAAGCATTCACCTTCAGCTCAGGTCATGATCCCAGGGTCCTAGGATGGAGCCTCACGTCAACCTCCTTGCTCAGTGGGGAGCCTGCTTCTCCCTCTCCCTCTGCCTGCTGCTCCCCCTGCTTGTTCTCTCTCTCTCTCTCTCTGAAATGAATAAATAAAATCTTTAAAAACAAGCAAAGGAACAAATAAACAAAAAATGCCTGACCAGCACAGTTGAGGGCTATAACATCATCTTCCTTTTCATTAACAGCAACAGTCAGCATGTTGAAGAGAAGCAGAGTCTTTTAAATTTAATTAATTAATTAATTTTGGAGTCCAACTGATACTCAGTCTTTGAAGTCTGTATTTTAGGCAAATTCTTAAGTCTAGTCTAAAAGCTTTCTAAAGTAAAAAGCACCTGTGTCCACACAAATAATATTTAACGTGTGACCCAAAATAGAAACCAATCTGGAAAAAGCCCGGGTGACTACTACAAAGATTATTTGTGAGCTGATTTAGAAGTCTTGGTCTAGGATCTGTTTTCAAAGTCTTGAAATGTTAGAGAGGGAAAAAAAAAAAAAAACACATCACACTCACAATGACACAAAGCAAGTTGGTTCAATAACCTGAATAAACCTAGCCTTTACTGGGGTGATAGATGTTATAGATTATTTTTTAAATCCTCTTACAAAGAAGAAACTGAAGGCTATAAGGACACACTATATCCTCTAGAATTTGCAGTATGTAGCTTGGTACTATAATCCATGTAGAAGCAGAGATTCTTATTCCAAAGGATGAGTTTAATCTCAGTGGTTTCTTTTGCATTTATTCATTAATTTATCCTTTCATTTTTTGACCAATATTAATTGCTTCTTTATTATGTGCCATGAGCTATGCCAGTAGCTGGGCTACAACAATGAACAAGAAAGTGAGACTTCATGAAACCGTTATAGCAGGGGAAATGTTACCCAATAATTAAAACAATAATTAAAATTGTGACATGTACAACACAAGAAATAGGCATGATGTTATAAAAACAACAGGAATACTGATCAATTCTGGAGTTAGTGATAGCTTCTTAAAACCAGTTTCTTCTACCTCATTTCAGATTGTTGTGGAAAGACAGCAGAGATCCAATGGGGTAGATATAGTATGGAAGGAGTGTCTCCACCCCCTTCATGATACCGGATAAGAGGGATCCGTGAAAGGGGTAGTAAGGGCAGGAGGGTGGAGGCTGCTCATCAGGAATCAGGCCAGGCAGTTTCACTTAGAAATACAGAGAGACAGGTTGCTAGTTCCTGGGAAGTTTGTGAAGTTTGTTACTTAGCTGGTCATGAGTAACACTCAATTCCCTGATGAGGAGAGAAAACTAGGGATCCAGCAGAGTTGATGGTCGAAAACACAGCAGACATCAGCAAACTGAGCAGGGAACAGGTGTGGAGTCTCAGGAAGCTGGTGTCTGAACTGGAAAATATTATAGAAGGAAAAACGTCCTCCCTAAGGTTGAGTTTGAAACCTATAGGTTAACATTAGCTAGTACTCATGCCATTCTCAACATTGAGTAATACCCCGGCCTCCTGCCTAATTTCTTCATCCTTTTCCTCCATCTATAGCCAGTGCTTAATCCTAACATGTGGCAGGAAAAGCTGAAACTGTATGAACTCTTTTGGCCAGCTTTTGAAGGTCAATTTGATAACTGACTACTTCCTCATAGACCTTAAAGGAAACTGGTCCTTCCAGTGTGATCTTGTTTGCCAAGGAATAAAAACAAGTTCCCCAAAGGGGATTAAATGGCAACAGTCTCTATGACACTTACAAATGACCTTTCTGACCATTTCTGAACCACCTTTACTCAGCAGACTATAGTTTGTTTGTCTATGCAGGACACCAAGAACAGGGCTCATTAAGATGGCACCAAAACTATCTTCATCTTTCCTTTATTAAAATCCGCATAATGTTTTCTCTGCAAAGGTGTGAATCCAGATGCCATCAATAGCTCTGATATCTGAGAATTACCACAATAAGCATGTAGGTCAATGTCCCCCACCCCACCATGAACTATGTCATATATGATTAAACTAAACTTCCAAGTGATATAAACATAGGGAAAACACATGTCAAAGAGTGTTAGTAGAGGAAGTTACTGCCAGGAGGGGTGAAAAGGGACAGTTTCAAAATGGAGGTGGCAAATGAATGAAGCATTAAAGCATTTAGTGTAGAGGCCATGCAGTTGCATTACTCAGAGCTTCTTTCAAGAGAATCTGCCACAAGAATCAGGTGGATTGAGAGCCTCCTGCTGCCATACCTTATTTTTTAATTCATATAGTATCCACCTGAGGCTACGATTCCCAGCCAATGACTGAACATAATGGGACTATTGAGCCAGGCTATTTCTCCCCACTGTGAGACCCCTCTATGAGCAACTTTGTTCCCAGACTCCCCTTGACCTTACTAAAACTTTCTCAGAATTGCAATGCAGTCTCAGGCTTCTTATACCTTATCTTCTTTCCTTCCTTCTTCCCTTTCATGGGTGCAAGAGCTACATCATAGTCTGAAGGCTCTTTCCACTTTTATGCACATGTTTATCCTTCACAGGTGTTTCTGAAGAGGGATTTATTTCCCCAGTAAATCTCTTTTACATCCAATCCTGTCTTGGTTTCTGCTTCATAAAGGTTCTGATTCAGGTAGGGTTTTTGAGTGACTGATCTGATTAATGGATGGCTTAATCAACATGATCACAGCTTTGCTTAATTTAGTGGACAAACACATACCCAAGTTTCAGTCATGTGTGGGACCTCCCTTGGTTCCTTAAGAATTGAAGTTGAAAAACATCTAGACCTATAATAGCACTCCAGCTGGTCTGAAGGGTTAACGTGCTTCAAGGAAGCACACTTCTTGCCTGCTGACTTAAGGTCCTTGATCTGTAACAGAACTCATTTATTTACTTCCTTGAGAATTGCAGACCACTGGCCCTGGGGAATGAAGGACCAGAACTTCCCTAGGCCACAGAGGCCATCAAGTCTGTTTGAAGCTGCCTTAGCCTTCTGATTAGCTCAGCAATATTTTAGCAAAATGTTTTTCTTTTTTGAGGTCACACAATCACTTTACTGACCTTCCTTTGTGCATCTGTAGGCCCTGCTCTCCTTTGCAGAAAGAACAGAGTACTCTTGTACAACCTCTGGGTACCAAGGAACCAGACCTTCTTGCACAACACCCCACCCCCACCCCCTAATCCCAGGCACCAAGGAACTAGAACTTCTTATACAACTTCTGAGCACCAAGATAACTTCGTAGCTGACATCATGGATTATGCATGTAAACAAGAAATGTCACAGACCACTGTACTCCCTTAACTGATTAAACCCCTTTTAAAAATCTGTGGGCCAAGCAGAAACCTGGGAGTTGGCCTTTGGACAAGAGTCTGCCTTATCCCCAGGGAGGCAGCCTCCTGAATAAAGTTTATATCCCCTTCCAATCAAAACTCATCTCTTGATTTTTGGCCTTTGAGCCATGGGCCACTGAACTTGGGTTTCAGTAACAGAATATGCCAAGTAATAAAAGAGCAGCTACACTGAAATCACCTTGTGTTCTGTCTGGGTGGTGGCTCTTGAGGTGGCCTCGCTTACACTCAGATTTCCCTCAGACCCTCTCAACCCCAACCCATCAAACTAAAGGAGCAAAATCTGCCTCCTTTCTCTACAGACAGTTATAAATTTTCAGACCTTTATCCTTTCAGGCTTGTTATCTTAGGTATGGAACCTCAGGAGACATTATCTTGGCTTCCCATCAACCTATTCATTAATTCAATAAATCCCACCTGAGAACTCATAGAAGCGATAGTTATTTAAGGGTAGTGAAAGAGAGTAGACTTTGGAGCCCAAATGCCTGTGTTAAGAGAAAGACAAAGACTTTATGATTTCACTTATATGTGGAATTTAAGAAACAAAACAGATGAATATAGGGGAAAGGAAGGGAAAATAAAATAAGATGAAAATAGAGAGAGGGGCAAACTATAAGAGATGCTGAACTCTAGGAAACAAACTGAGGATTGCTGGAGGAGGGTGAAGAGAAGGTGACTTGATGATAGGCATGAAGGAGGGAACTTGAGGTATCGAGCACTGAGTGTTATATGCAACCAACCAATCACTAAATTCTACCCCTGAAACTAAGAAACAAAAACAAACAAAACAAAACAAAACAAAAAACCCACAAAACAAAACAAGAAAAAAACAAAACAACTCAAAAACAAAACAACTCAGGGGATCCCTGGGTGGCGCAGCGGTTTGGTGCCTGCCTGCCTTTGGCCCAGGGCGTGATCCTGGAGACCCGGGATCGAATCCCACATCGGGCTCCCGGTGCATGGAGCCTGCTTCTCCCTCTGCCTGTGTCTCTGCCTCTCTCTCTCTCTGTGACTATCATAAATAAATTAAAATTTAAAAAAAAAACAACAAAACAAAACAACTCAGCCTTACCATTTCAATCAACAGGTTAAATTCTCTGTGACTCAGTTTCCTCATCTATAAAAAAGAATAATAAATTACCTGTCCTATGGAGTTATGATAAGAATATAAAATATAATACGAACAGACATTTAGAACAGAATCTGCTACATGTATAGAAAGTATTCATAAAAATGATTATTAGTATTTCTATGTACCATAACCTGTGCCAGGATTTGGAAATGCAAAAGTTAGTAAAAGAGACAGTTCATGCCCTCAAGGAACTTTTGTTTTAGTGGAAGAGGCAAACAAAACAAACAAACAAAACTCCAGAACAAAAAAACTTAAGGAAATTAAATACTTTTTAAATTCAAAATTATATATTTTGGCATGGTATTAAGTTCTGTAATGGGAAAGGGGTACTGGGCTGATTTGGTACTGCATAATTTGGGGCATCAGAGACAGCCTTTCCCCTGGGGAAGAACATATCAGGAGGAGACAAAAGCATGTGCCAAAACCCTGTGGCAGAAAGAGGCTTAGAGTGTTGGAAAATGAAAGGGAAAAAAAGAGCAAGATGTCTCAACAAATAAATGCATCCTAGAAATCTATGCTAACACATATTCTAGACATATTCTAGGCTGGCTCCTCAACACCACCTGCACGTTGTGGCCTGGCTCCCTGCTGAGGTTTAATATTATTAGAATCCACCTGGCCTTTTATATATGGCAGCCCCATCTTTAACCGCATATTATACCCAGGTAGTTTTTACATTAATTGCTTTAACCATTTCCTGTGTATGAGACAACGGCTACTCCATGCTTGTCCCTGTGTTTATCCAACCCATCACTCTGAGAAGCATCCGACTTAGAAGATAACAGCATAAACTCTGGATCTATTTTCCAAAATTCACACCATCACTTGACTTGGGCTGGCTACTTTACCTACTTGTGCTACCTACCTGTGCTTCAGATTACTCATCTGTAAAATAGGGATTAAAAACATCTTCCAATCTATAAGGCTATTATAAGTATTTGACGGCTTAGCATAAATAAAATAGTCCTATACTTGACAGTCGGTCGATGCTAGCCCTTACTGTTATAAACACCATCATTATCATTTTATAGGCTCCTGTTCTTCCTTTGAGGCTCTATTTTGGGGACACTGTCTGTGTTTTACTGTGTCTTCTGTGAGCCTCTCCATCCTCTTCACTGATGGACAGTCTCTCCTTGACTTTCCCAGCCAGGGTTTTGGGCCAGTCAGGAGAGGAGAATTCTGAGTGGCATTGGGAATGCCTAAGGGCTCACAGACATGCACATGCACACATCCAAACACACCCTCTACCTCTTTCACTCCTCAATGCCCACTGAAATGGTGCATCGTCCTTCATGGGTTCAATCTCTTGCTGTGTTGATATTCTTCCCTACTTTCCATCATAAATGATAATTTTAGGGAGAGCAACTGACATTTTAAATAATCATGATCTTCAGTAAAATGGTACTAATTTTTATGCTTTCAACTACTGCTCCTTTTCAAGGCACAAAGCAGCCAGACTTCCTTTTCACTGAAGAGATTGCTAATGCGATGACATCCGAACCATCAGCTGCCTCCCACACGGATATTGACAGCTGGGGTGCTTTCAGTGTTCTCCACAGTTATCAGCCCCTCTCCATTTGCCTCTCTCGCAGATTAGATTGAAATGGTAGCGTTTCACTCCAGTTGAGACCAGGGGGTTCTGCAGATTGACAGATATAATTATCATGTTTGCTTCCCGGCATGTGGTATCTAAGTAATAGTCTCCATATTTATCCAGCGTTAATCAGGAAAGAGTCCAATCAGTCAGAGAGGGTTTTTTCAAACCGGGCCCTGCCTAGAGAACTCATCCAGTAACGATGGTTCTCATTTCTGATATGAGGCTGGAGTCTTGCCCCAGTTCAGTCTCTGAGCAACTTTTATTATCCAAGAACCCTGGGCCTTCACGAGGGCAATTGGATCAATACAGAGGACCTGCAAAGAGGCCTGCTCCATTCATTCTGAGGAGATGGAGCAATTCAGGGACTTCCATCACCAAGGGAGTAATTAGAGAATGATGAAAGCAAAAAGTAAAATATGATTTATTATAGTTTGGTAATTTAGTTAGTAGAAGCAGTAAGAAGGGTACACCAACACATTGTTTTGTTGTTGCTTTGCTTGTTTATTTGTTTGCAAAGGAGTAAGGATCATGGCTTTTGGTGCTCTAATGAACTTTAAAGATTATCTAGCCTGCCTTCCTTCTTCCTTTTTATAATGAGCAAATATTAGCCTTTTTCCACTAGGCTAGAATCATTTGGTTAGTTGGGGGGAGCACAGAATTTATGTGAAGGAAGAAGCCAAGACATGAAGCAGCTTTATAAATGGTGGGTGCATTTGTCACTGTTATTCCGTTTTATATTATCCTTGACTTAAGTAGATGGAGGGGGGCTTTCAAACTTATGTGATCCAACCTCATTCTTTAACACCCCTAAGAAAAGCAGTCCCATCCATCCTTGGATGTCTTCCATAAAGTATGGCCACCCAGATATAATGAAGAGTCAGAGACTGACATTACTAAGAATAGTAATGGTGGTAGTAATTGTAATAATAGTGATTCTGGGAGGTGGGAAGCAGTCTTCTATGGAACCATTGCTTATTCCAGACCAGGCAACTTCCAAGGGCTTTACATAAATCATCTTATTTAGACTTTTCTGTAATTCCATGAGTCAGATGACTTTTATTTCCTTAATTTAAAAATATGGCTTAAAATATTAGGAACATTTTCTGGGTCAGGCAGTGGTCAAGTGACAGAGATACAATTGTCTGATTGAAGCTTTTTCTTAGCCACAATGCCATTCCGCCTTTCATGTACTCCTTCATGTGCTCAGATCACCAGTTCAAGGAGAACATGAAGGGGAGAGAGAATGTGAACAAAGGTAAGTTTGGGCCTGGTTTTTTATTAGGAAAAAAGTCTGTAATAAACAGTGAAAGATAGCATGTACTCAGGCAGAAATGAAAACTCAACCTAAACAGAAGTTAAAAGTGTATGAACACAGCCAGCTAATTTTGATTCTCCAATTGCTATGTGTCTTCTGGGGAGGCTCATCAAATGGCCCACTACCTCTTTATCTATTTATTTTATTTTGTTTCTAAGATCACCAAGCAGAAACTAGTCTCTTCTCTGTGGCATGCCCATAAAAGTTAAATAACACTTCTATTTAAAAAACACAGGGAGAGCTCACTCCATTTTCTTAGGAGACCTAGTCACCACTATCCTGCCTCTAGTGTGACCATTTTAAATAGATTTTATTCTCCCAGGAGGTATGGTAAGTCTGTTCCAATTAGTTGGGATATTTTCCTAAAAGAAGAAAGTGGGCAATTTCAGCGACATCTCATCTTTTATGTTTACCTGGAAGGGGGAAAGTGAATGTAGAAATTCTTAAAATAATGTTTTAATATAAATTCAATTTGCCAACATATAGTATAACACCAAGTTCTTATCCAAAAACAATAATTCAAGCACTATTCTCAGTAGCTTACCCACATGAACGCATTAGTTGATCACAGCAATCTGTTGAAGTAGGGATCATGATAGAGTTGAAACTGCAGTGAAAGAATATATACTTGAACAAGGCTGTAGTGCTAGTCTGCAGCAGTGCTAGGACACTTATGAATCTTACTTTAGAGCCAGATATAGGGAGACACCTGGGTGGCTCAGCGGTTGAGCATCTGCCTTTGGCCCAGGGCATGATCCTGGAGTCCCAGGATGGAGTCCCACATCAGGCTCCCTGCATGGGGCCTGCTTCTCTCTCTGCCTATGTCTCTGCCTCTCTCTGTGTGTCTCTTATGAATAAATAAATAAAACCTTAAAAAAATAAAAAGACCCAGATATAGGAACTACAAGGGGAATGCCATTTATGTATAAAGGCTGGGGGCACTGAAGTCCTCTCTGAGGAGGGAAAATCTGAGCTGAGACATGAAGCATGGGGAAGGACTGGAAAAAAAAAAAAAACATTTTGAGCAGAAAGAACAAGTGCAAAGCCTCCAGATGATAACTACCACTTTCAACAAAGGGCAAAAATATCATGATCATTCCAGAAGGATGTCTGGATAAGCAATAGAGTTGAGATTTAAATTCATGCAGTATGTTTTCAAACCCTATATAAACCATACTGCTAACTGACTCTCTTAATCCTATTGAGTGCTGCAAAGGCTCCCAGGTAAGAATAAGACACAAAACTGCCCATTGATTTTGCCTTCTGGAGACCTTAACAAGAGTAATATCCATCGCTTGGTAGTTGGCAGAAACCAAATAGGATAGGTGGGAAGAGTTAATAGTAGACTGGGAAGAATGGACAGCAAGTGTCAACAACTTTCTCAAAAAGCTTTTTTGTTTTGTTTTGTTTTCGTTTTTGTTTTTGAGAATGCTAGAGGAAAATGTAGGGTCAAAAGAGGATTTGAGGGATCCCTGGGTGGTTCAGTGGTTTAACGCCTGCCATCGGCCCAGGGTGTGATCCTGGAGACCCGGGATCGAGTCCCGTATCCGGCTTCCTGCATGGAGCCGTCTTCTCCCTCTGCTTGTGTCTCTGCCTCTCTTTCTGTGTCTCTCATGAATGAATGAATAAAATCTTAAAAAAATAATAAAGAATTGCTTTAAAAGATGATTTGAGAAAGGAGAAAAAAAATGTGTGAATGCTGATAAGATTGATCCAGGAGAGAGAATGAGTCATGATACAGGAGAGAGAAATTGATTATGTCCAGAAACATTGGTGCATGATTTGATTCTTAGCCTTTGGCTAAAAAGGATTTATGGACATCTAGGAGCTGTGGATGTGTGTTCCATCCTGTTTATCTTGTTTTCATACTGTATCCATCCTTCACTCCAGTGAAGTCAAGCACAATCAATGTATAATATGTATGTTGCTTTTATTGGCAATGGTTTTATTTTTTCCCCAAAGCTCATTGATTGATTCTCTTCTTTGTGATAATTAAATGAGCTAATCAGCCAGTTAACTTATTATCTCATTCTCTCCACAAATATGTTTGACCACCTTCAATACGTCAGATACTATAACAAATAGATATGATATAAAAATGGATAATATAAGCATAGAATGGCTGCTTCTAAGAAGCTCTTATTCTTAAGGGATACAGTGCAATATTCTACATCACACATTAGCAACTCTTTGCTCAGTCAACTTGAGTTTTCATTTTTATCTGTAAATTGGAAAGAGACAGTGATTTAGAATTTTAAGCATTTTTTAGAGCTCTTTCCCCTTATCTGATATCCCTTTTCATCTTTTCTTAGATGTTCATTTATATGTATTCAATTATATGTATTATAATGAATATATAATACACCATACCTGAATATATCTTTATAAACACATATATATCTAGAATATGTAACAAGTTTGTAAAAATAAACAATAGGACTAATTTGCCACTTAAAATTGGGCAAATGACTTGTACAGACACTTCACATACATGCACAAAAAGATATATAAATGACGAATGAACATATAAAAATTTACTTTGGATCATTAGCCATCAGGAAAACAAAAATTTAACTACAGAGAGATACCAATACATGTCCTCTGGAATAGCTCAAATTAGAAAGACTGATGGAAAATGTTGGTAAGGATGTGGACCAACTGGAATTCTCATATATTACCAGGAGGTTGGAGTGGGAGTGTAAAACGCTACAACCAATTTAGAATAATATTTGGCAGTCAAACATATATCTACCTAAAACCCCAGAAATTTCCACACCTGGTTACCTACCCAATATAAATAGAAAGTTATCATCACACAAACATTTCTCAAGAATGTTTTATACAGGCTTATTTGTAATAGTCATGATTTAAATGTCCATCAACATTTCAATAAATAAATTGTGGTATGATCATATAAAAGAATACTATTTCTTAATGATATGGAAGAAACTGCTGATGTACACAACATCATGGATGATTCTCAAAAATGTTATACGACAAAGAAACCAAACACAAAAGAGTATGATACACACCATATGATTCCCCTTATATAAAGTCAAAACCAATCTATGGTGATAGAAATGAGAACAGTATTTGTGAAGTTGAAGATTGACTAGAATGGGGATGCCTGGGTGGCTCAGCAGTTGAGCATCTGCCTTCGGCCTAGGGCATGATCCTGGGGTCCTGGAATAAGTCCCACATCGGGCTCCCTGCATGGAGACTGCTTCTGTCTCTGCCTGTGTCTCTGCCTCTCTCTCTGTGTTTCTCATGAATAAATAAATTATATATATATATATATATATATATATATATATATATATAAACGAAAGATTGACTAGAATGGGCATAAGAGAAGTTTCTGAGAGAAAGTGGTCTGAATCTTGATTGGGGTGGTATAATATGGGTATGAAAATGGTCAAAACTCATCGAAATGTACACTTAGCATGGTACACAGAATTTCAAGAAATGCTCATGGCCTTTGTCCCTGGTGCAACTCTCATGGTTTCCCTACAATATAAGAGAAAGAAGAGATGATTTAGGGGGACCTAATATAATCACATGATTCCTTGGAAAGCATGGAATTTTCTCCATTTGGTAAGAAAAGAAGAAATCAGAGAACTTTGACACATGAGAAAGATTTAAGGTGCCTTTGCTGGTTTGGAGATGAAGAAGGCTGCATGACAGGGAAATCGGAGGGTCTCTAGAATTTGAGGGCTGACTGACAGCCAGCGAGAATAATGGGAACCTCAGACCTAAAGCTGCAAGGACTGCACTCTGTCACCAACCTGAAACGTTGGAAGTGAATTCTTCCCCAGAGCCTCCAAACATCAGACTGGCTTGGCAGACATTTTGATTTTGTGAGACCCTAAGCAGAGAACTAAGTTGACCCCATCCATATGTGTGACCAACTGGAAGATAATAAGTGAGTGCTGTTTAAAACCATTAACTATGTGATAACTTGTTATTCGGTAATAGAAAACAAACACACTTACAATCACAGTAGGTACATATCATTTCTCTCTCCCTCTCTCTCTCTTTCTCTCTCTCCCTGTATGCATATGTCTATTTCAAGGAGTTTAGGCAAATTTAGAAACACAGTGATTTTTAATATAAAACACACAGATAAGCTGAGTTTATCTCATGGATGTAGATACAATTAGCCGCCTCTGCTTCCCCAGCTGATGAAGTCTAAGAAGCTGATGTAACAAACACAAGATTCTTAAGTAGAGCTCTTTGCATTGCTAGAAAAAAAAATATGTTTAAGGGTAAAAATATTTTTGTTTTTCTAAAAATGCCTTTCTCTAGTTTTCCCATAGCTAACATTTATTGAGCTCTTACTGTGTACCAGCCATGCTCTTAAGCTCTTTTCACATACTAGCTAATGCAATCCTCACAAAATCCCTGGGAGGTACATAGGTACTTTCACCACCTTCAGTTTATAGATACCTCACTCCAGCGTAATAGATAACTTACACAGTGAGGCAGTCTCCCTCTAGAGCTCCAGTTCCTAACTACAATGCTATATTTTTGCTTCATTGAAAGTAGAGTTATCCTTGCGTCTTTCCCTCACACCCCAAATTCAACTCATCAGAGCATCCTAATGGCACTGCTTTCTAAGCATATCCCACCCTATTTAAGCCACGATCATGCCTCTCCTGGACCATTGGGAAAGCTCCCTCAGTGCTCTCCCTGCTTCTGACCTTGGCCCCATCCCCTCCGGTTCTTGGTCCAATCAGCTTGTTTCTGTCCTCTGCTTAAAACCCTCTGATGGTTTCAAGTACAGTTATAATAAAGATCTTACAATATCTTTCAGGGAACATTTGGCAGTATCTAGAGATGTTTTAGGGTGTCATGCCTGGGGGGCAGGATTGCTCCTGGCATCCAGTGGGTAGGGGCCAAAGACGCTATTAAGCATTCTGCAATGCACAGGTTATCACTCCAAAACAAAGAATTGTCCAGCTCACAGTGTCAGTAGTGCTGAGGTGAGAACCCCTGTTCTGCTGCACATAGCAACAAATTCAAAGCAGAGAGGATCACATACCTTGCAGCCCTAGTGTTTAAGAGCTGCCGGGCTCTCACCAAATTGCCATGGGGATACAGCACTCTGCAGGCCAGGGAAATCCAGAGATGCAGCCTCACTCCAGTACAGACCGACGAGCTGGCTCTGAGCTGAGACTGAGATCCTAAGACTCTGCAAGTGGCAAATTGAATTTTGAAGAGTGATGACAAAAAAGAGGAACATTCTTCAAAAACACCATAAAGGAATGTCTGCCACTGCTTTGACCTCAGGAATACCTGCTTTTCTCCTGGAGTTCCTGATCATTGCTCATGCACGCTCAACAGTTAATGACTAAGATGGTAGTGCATTTATATGAGGATTGATTTTTAGTAACATTCTTTTTTCATAAGATAATACAAGCTTAATGTAAAAAACATGGTTGGGAGATTTTTTTTTTTAATTAAACATCTAAAAGAACAGAGAGGGAGGAAAAATATACATTTCCACTAATCAGAAATAACCACTGATAATACGTTGTGTGTGTGTGTTTTATCACAAATATTATGTCATTAGATTTTTGAAGACCATTGTATAATATTCTACCTATGGTGGTGTTGTAGGTTTCAGACTCTTCCCAGTTTTTGTCACTGATACGGATAATACCCACTTCCCTAATCAGTTGTCAGAATGAACGGACTGTTTACTCCACAAACATCTATGAGATGTTTCCTTGTCAGACCTTATACTGTGTATAAACAATGAATAAAATAGGGCTTCCGCTTTCCAGATGAATCCAATAGCAGTGGTGGGTGGTGTGTGGCCACAGAGCAGATGAGAGACTGGAAGCAGCTTCTGCAGAGACTCTTGAGAATCACTGCTTGGGTGGTGAACTTAGCAAAGGAGGCCATTTGCAGCATCCTCCTGCTAATCCAGAAGCTTCTCACTTTCACTGAGCCCCACTCTCCTGCTTATCTCAATGCTTATGGACCTCTAAATCCCTGTAAGGAAAACAATCCTTGGGAGTATGTATTAATCTTTTAGGGCTATTATAAAAAATCACCATAGTTTCTGTGGCCTAAACAACAGATTTATTTCTCACATTTCTGGAGGCTGCAAAGTCCAAGATCAATGTTTCAGTCAGTTTGGTTCCTGTGAGAGCTCTCTTCCTAGTTGCAGATGGTTGCTATTATATGAGCCTCACCCTTATGACCTCCACCAGCTCTAATCACCTCCCAAAGTTCCATCTTCAAACACCATCACATTGAGGGCTAGGGCAGCAATATATACATTTTGGAGGGACATAGCTCAGTCCATAGTGGGTTATTTAGAGTGCACTTCTTTTGTGGTTTGTAAAACCTTAATTTTATTCTATAAAAAATGTGTTCATGCACCATGGAGATAATCTTTCATCAAGTTAATGTATATCTTCCCTTTATCATATCCCATGTGGCTCATATTATCCATATTATATACAAAAATATTACACTTCAACATTGGTTCACATGTGTATTCCACAAATATCTACAAATACCCATTCTATGCTGGGTGCTGAGGCTAGTGGTGGAGAGTTGAATCTGACCTGATAGAACTTAGAGTCTAATATAAATTGGAGGTTTTTCCCAAGTTTCACTGTTAAACAAATGTTTCAGTGAATATTATTTATGTCTAACTCTGCACCTAACTGACATGTGTGTTTTAAGAAGAATTGTGTGTGTGTGTGTGTGTGTGTAAACTAACAAGCACTTGGCAGTTTATTTCAAACACTGATAGTCTGTTAATACCTTCTTCATGTTAGTCATGTCCTTGGGACTAGGATCCTTGTCATATGAGTCTTTATGTGCCCTGCATCTTTCACAGAGCTCCATGCATAGTGGCCACTCCATGATGCTGACTGAATGAATGAGGAAGGCCTTGGCATTCCTACATTACTCAGCTCAGGCTGCTGTAACAAAACATCACAGACCAAGTCACTTAAACAACAGAGGTTAATTTTCTCACAGTTCTGGAGGTAGAGATTTGAGATCAGGGTAGCAGAATGGACATATTTTGACATGATCCCTCTTCCTGGCTTGCACATGGCCATCTTTTCTCTGTGTCCTCACATGGCAAGAAGAGAGAGGAAGAGTAAGCTCTCTGGTATCTCTCCTCATAAGAGCCCTAATTCTATTGGATCAGAGCCCTAATCCTATGATATCATTTAACCTTAATTATTTGGTAAAGGCTCTTTCTCCAAATATGGTCACATTGAGAGTTAAGGCTTCAGCATATGAGTTGGGGGGAGGGGCACAAACATAATAATAATAATAATAATAATTTCCAATATACAGATAGAAAATCAGGATGTGACAGGATGTCAGCTGTGTTTTGACCCAAATGTCGACTTCCTCTGATCCGTAGTGGCTGCTTGGAGCCTGGGAAGGGAAGGATTCTGGAGCCATAGCTGACCTGGGTTCAGAGGAAAGCTGGGCATGAATCAGTTAACAGCATGTGAAAGAGGATGGAGCAGGGACCAGCAGCATGTGTTTACCATCACTGTGTTTGGTACCACACAGCATTATCTTCTTCAATACTTACACCCTGAAAGGCAAGCATTTTCTTTCTCAGACTATAATGACTGCCTTAAAGCTAGAGAATGTAAGTATTTTACCAGAAGGCAGTTAAAAGTAGAACTTCTATTTGAACCAGGTTAAAGTGCCTTTTTGTGGTACAACTGACTTACGTTGGCTTCCTCTAATACTGAGGATTTTGTCAGTGTCTCATTTCACAATACATTTAAACACACACACACACACACACAGCCACCAGTCAAATCACAGTGTTCAAGAAAGTAGAAGCACAATTGATTCTTAGAGATCATCTGAATTCATTGATTTAAAAAATATACATTTGTGAAATATTTTTGTCAGTGGGGTGTTACTAGAACTCCACTAAATGCAAAGCAGAGTTGAGCAGGACAAAAGCTTCCCTTTGTCACCCCTAGATCCCTGGAAATATCTCCAAGAAACCCCAGATTCCATGGAACATAATAAACCACTGATCCAGCTTACCCTCTTTATTCAGTTGAGAAAGACACCAATTACTTACTGAAGGTCACCCAGCTAATTAATGACAGGGCCAGGCATCTAGTTCTAGCCTCTTGATTCTTAACGCAATGCTGCTTCTAATACACAGGTGTTGAAATATTTTTAAAAATCATCTGTCACTTTGAGGCACCAAGCTCCTCTGGAATCATAACTGAATTATGTAGGGCACGTGAGGTTTCTTGAAAATCCCAAAGAAAACAAAGGGAAATTGGAAAAGCACTGTGGGATTGACTGCAAACAATTGAAATTCTTCTCAGTTAAATGTCGAGATGAAAAGGCCAAGACAAGCACAGTTCTGCAAAGAGGAGAAATGAAAAGTCAAGTCAGAAAGCTTTATAGATGTCGATATTCTGCTGAGAAGACTTAGTTCCAGAAGAAAAGAAAAGCTCTGGTTACTGAGCGCATGCCAGCGTCTGGTTCCAGTATAAATGCCCAGTCTGACTCTGGCTCAACCTGGTGTGTGTTTAATGAATATTTCAGAGATTCCTACAGAGTTGAAGGACTTTTGAGGTCAATGAGGTCCATCTACCACCTCATACAAGAAACTTCTTTCCAGCCACTAATGTTCAGGTCGGCTACCAGCTCTCACACCTGGTTGGATAGCTCTGAACACTAGCGAGACCACGCTTGTACAGAGCTTAAAAAGAAAGGGGAAAGGGAAATTCTTTCTGTGAAATTATATGTACCCATTCAATTTTTCCAAGAGTCTGTTGAGGATGATATGATAGTAATCATTTTACAGATGACAAAAATGAAGCTCAGAAAAATTAGACAATTGGTCCTATGGTACACAGCTAATTATGTCATAATTGGCACATGAACTTAAATCTGCCTGAACTCTTTCTACTGTTTGGCAGAGACCACTTGTGAGTACAAATATTGGTTTCTGCTTTCCTTCCGGGGCAAAGCACTGGAATGCATATTTTATATTCTCTTTTTCATCTCAGATGAACCCGGGAAGCTGACTTATGGCCAACGCTATCAGAAATGTTGGGATCCGTGTCCAAAGCTGGTCCTTAATAACACTAGTTGCTTCTCATTAATTAGGGGAGGGGAAGAAAAAGGAAGCTTTTAGGATCTTGAAGGGTATAGAGCTACAGGATAAAAGGAATTTGGGTCCTTGAATGACTTCGTGGAGCTAAACTTGCTTCCTAAGTTCTCAGGCCTGCCTTCTCACTGAACTCTGCTTCAGATCATTAACCAGTCATTATTCCCTGTTGTGACTATGGAGTAACAAACCCTAGAGGTATTTGGGAAAAGCCTCCTTTAGCTCTTGCTGTCCAATGCCATGAGAAGGTGGCTATAATCACAGCTCCAGGGTCATTAAAGCCAGCAGTGTGATGTTGTAGGCTAGCCCTTTTACCAGGTCACCTGCCGTATAACTATGGGCTGAAAGTAAACATCTGGATTCCTATTACACTTTGATAAAATTGTTGAAGAACTCTAATAGGAAGATGTGCTATTAGACCTTCACCCCCATTCAGGGATGAAAGGCTCATTCCTCCAAGGTGAAGGAAGTATTGATTGGTCATGGCTTGTGTTTGAGTCTCTCTCAAGAGATGTAGGAAAAAATCCACCTCACATAACATCACAACCCCTTCACAGCCACATCATTTATCCAATGACTGGTCCAATGCTGAAATATAAAAGCCCTTCCCCCTTATCAAAATTCAGAACAATTTTGTGAGCTATACCAGTTCCAGAGGCAGTTACCCTCCCCCACCCTCCACCATGAGATTAGCAGAACCATTTGCTGTCACTATGTCATAGCCCAAGATCTCCTTTTCTTGGTCCTGGTGTAGTCCAAATCTTGTCGTTAAAATTTGTTTTTAATTATTATATATCCCTAAAAGCATGGACTTAGGATAAGGATACACAAATAACAATTTGTTCTATAAGAGGTGGGAAATTATGGTATGTTCACAGCCAGGAGCCTCCAGAGTATTTTGGAGCTGCTTTAATTTCCTTTGTGATATTTAGTTCATTCACTTAGGCTCTGCCTGGTAATGAAGTGTTTAGACTTAGAAGGAAACCATTGCCCTACTCAAATAGTGCATGATCTGTGACTCTATCACTCTTCTTTCTTTTTTAAAAAAAATATTTTATTTACTTAATATGTATATATAGAGAGAGCATGAGCGAGGGGGAAAGGTAGAGGGAGAGGGAGAGGCATGATCCCCACTGAGCAGGGAGCACAATGTAGGGCTCAATCCCAGGACCTCAAGATCATGATCTGAGCCAAGGACAGACACTTAACTGACTGAGCCATCCAGGTGCCCCTCTCTGCTTTCTTATAATCAGAATTATCTACTCCCTTTCTGAGGCCTCCTCTGCATTGGGTACATACTTTTTTTTTTTTTTTAGAGATTGTTGTGATTTTTATTCAATTTGGGATCCTTATTAGAATAAGAACAGTGGGAATTATACCTTACAAACATTGTGTTATTACTACATCATTGTGATATGGTTTCACATTGATTGGATATAGAAGGAAAAAACATAGGAATTAAGGCAATAAACACATGTGCAAACCAAGCACAATACCCTGACACAGTCCTTAGTAAATAGCTCTTTTGGTTAGGCAATGGTTGATACTGCTGCATGCAAGTCAGTCATTGGAGGATATGCTTCATTTATTTTAAAAAATCTCTCCTACTGGTCCATGATGGCCAGAAGAAACTTTTGGTAATCTCCACTTGTGTCACTTGCAATCATCGTGCCCAGAGTCTTCTGATACATCTGACTGAATGTCTGTTTTATTTGCACAAGATCAATCCCTCACTTCGAGTGACCACAATCCTGACAAGAGTGGAATCATCTGTGCCAGCACCTTTCATAAAACAGTAGAGCCTCTCAGCAAAGAAGGCAGGGCAGTTCAGGGCATCACAGTCTACTGATTTTAACTGTTATTATCTATTTACATGTCCATCTCCACTCATCTAGGATTTCCTCCAGGACAAATAAGGACAATAGCTTATTAGTTTCTGAACTGCCCTGGTCTTCATATGAAGTGCTCTCAGGAATGGTTTCTTCAGTGTTAACGGAACAAATTCACATCATACCGCTTGACACATAAAGGCCCTTTGCAATAGCTTTATTCACCACTGTTCTATTACGTTGACTAAAACAAGCATAGAATGAAAAACTTCATAAAATTCAATCTAGCCATAAACTTGAGCAAGATAATATGAATGTAAAAATATACTCTGTTCATCCCAACAAAATAGAAAGGCCTTCCAAAAGAATAGCAGTTACCCTGGTGGAGGAGTTTAAAGAAGGACGTTTTCATATAAGTTGATCTTGAATATGTCTGTCTTTCTCCATCCTCATCACCCACCCCCATCTAGGGTATTAATATCTCATGGTCTAAATTTATATAATCTATAATGAGGATTATGTAGCTTCCCTTCTCATGCAAATACAGGGCCTTGCACATAGTAGGATCACTGCAAGGTAAATACAGGTTTAGGAAAGAAAGAAAAAAAAGATAAATGAAAAAAAGAAAGGTAAGAAGAAATGAAAGGAAGGAAGGAAAGTAGCAAAGAAGGAAAGTATGAGGGAAGGAAGGAAGGAAGAAAGGAAGGAAGGAAGGAAGGAAGGAAGGAAGGAAGGAAGGAAGGAAGGAAGGAAGAAGGAAGGAGGAAGGAAAGACGGAAGGAAGGTTAGGACAATGTTAAAAAGAGTAAATTGAGGTTTATCTTATAACTTTTGACTTTTGTCATAACAAAGCCAACAGACTTTCTACTATACTATACCATCTCTCTGATAGATTAAATCTGTTTTGGAAGTATAATGTATATAAATCAGCCAATTCAACTGAACTAGGAATTCAGAGGGTATCCCAGTCATACCTGGTACTTCAGTCTTCCTAGAATCTGGCCTTCCCTTGATCTATGGTCTAATTCCCACTCTTAAACAGTTGACTCCATGATAGAACTAGAGACATTCTGGATATTGCTTTTAAAAATTAACTAGGAAAAGATAAAAGGTCCAGATGATGGGTGTGTAAAATCAAACCAAACCCTTAAATAAGAGATCCTTTTATTCCAAGAAAAATAGAACAGAATCTGCTATAACAAGGAAAAGACATATTAGTTAATCTCAAGGGCAGGAATGCACTAAAATATGAAATCTGGTATCTCATAAAAAGCTTCAAGGGTCAAAGTTAAACAAACAGGCAACACTACAGAGAATGGAAAATCTCATGACTTGATGCTCCTGTCATTAATTGCTGAACTCCCAGTTACCCAATGAAACATTATATAATTTTTCACTGGACACGGATGTAGCAATGCCCTAAAATAAATAAGACAGTCAATTAGAATTAATCTGTTAAAAATTACCCTGCCAAGACAAGCTGTAGAAAGTGGAAACAAAAATAAAGTGTTGGTGAACAAGGGATATATTTCTGAGCCTAGCAGTGATCTCTTATCTAATAATTCATAAGGTCCATTCATCCATCCAGTCAGAATTATTCTCTTGTTCCTGGAGTTGAGTTAGACATGCTCAGGCACTGAATGGGGGCTTGGCCACAAAGTTCTGAATGAAGGATACAAATGGCTCAAGAAGGTCTAAGCAAGGTGAGCCAACTTTAAAAACCAGAGGTTGAATTAAACACTATTTTCAAAGGAGAAAGACCCACAGGAAGTATATCCAGACACTGAGTGGGTGTCTCAGACCCTCATAAATGTTTTGGCTTCTCTTTAAAGGCTATCACATGGATCTTATGGGGGCTCAAGTGAGATCACCTACTTTCAAAAGTCAAATGTTGAGATGATCTGTCTATTGATCCATTATCCTACCATCCATCCATGCTTTCGTATATTCCATTCAGCAAGCTGAAGTAGGAGGAATGAATTGAGACACAGCAAACTGCCCACTGATCTATATCTGTTCATCTATGTTCATGCTGCACATGTTACCAAAATTTAGAAAAAGACCCACCAGTTTGTACTGTGGTATTATCTGTGTTCTTTACCATCCACATTAACAGAGAAGAAGACTTTTCACAGTAGTTAAACAGCCTGGTTGGCATAAATCAATAGCAGAAATACTTTGATTTCCTCACCCATAAATGGAGCTGATAGTGGAATCTACTTACAGGACTATTGTGAAGGTTGAGTGAACTAACAAATGTAAATAATGCCTAGCACTATTACTACTTTCAAGAGTACCTATAGATAAATAGTGATTTATATTTTAAGGAGTATTATCGCAGACAGTATTTCATGGGATTCTCCCCCAAACACTTGCAAATAAAGTGTATTTCTTCTCATTTCACAGCTTAGAAAATATCAGACAATCTTTTTCACTCTCTCTAAAATAATTAAACTCCTCGGGGGCAAGGCTCGGGACTTTTGCTACCTGGTCAGCCCAGTGCACCTAGTATGCGGTAGGTAACTGTCAACAACCAGTTGAGGGATCCCTGGGTGGCGCAGCGGTTTGGCGCCTGCCTTTGGCCCAGGGCGCGATCCTGGAGACCCAGGATCGAATCCCACATCAGGCTCCCGGTGCATGGAGCCTGCTTCTCCCTCTGCCTGTGTCTCTGCCTCTCTCTCTCTCTCTCTGTGACTATCATAAATAAATAAAAATTAAAAAAAAAAAAACATTTAAAAAAAAAAAAAAAAACAACCAGTTGAGCTATCTAAGTTGCAAAATCCTCCTAGATGGCTTCTGTGATCTGCCTTGTCCACCTCTCTTTGGTCAATGCCCTGGTTTAGGTCTCATATGTCCTCTGGATTGTGGCCACGGCCACCCACCTGGACTCCCTGCTGGATCCATTTTTCTCTACTGCGTTCAGGGTCATCTGTTCAAAATTAAATTTGGCCTTGCTTTTTCTAAAGCTCTCAAGGGCTAACCATTTCAGCAGGAGGTAGCCCTCTGTTCTCCCTCTTGCTCACCAGGCTCTTTTCAAAGGGCAGGTCTTACCGTTGTTGCAGAGCTCAGTCTGCCAGCCTACCACAGAGGCTGAGGGTAACTCCAGGTCACAGAGGAGAGTGATGGAGCCCGGAGGTGAGGGTGCCCATCTCCCCTCCTGTTCTGCTTCCCCACCCGGGATAGAGTATCCCTGCTCTCTCTCCTCACTCTCAGCCCAGAATACTGCTCTCTGGGGGACCTGCATGGTAAAGGTCCCAGGGCTGAGCCTGGAGGGCAAAGAGGATGGGAACATTTCAGGGGAGAAAGATACTTTCATTCTACTGTCTTGTAAATGTTAATAAATGGGAACTTCTGTTCAAAAACATGTACGTCGCAGGATAGCCTTATTCTTTTTGCATCCCAAACAAACCACACGGGTCATATGGCAGCCAATCATTTTGAGAAAGATTAATGGTAACTGTATTGGGCATTTTTGCTACATTGTATAATTTCAGTCCTTGCAATAACATGTGAGTGTATGACAGTAATTTAATTTTACAGATTAAAAAACCGACCTTCAAAATGTTAAGTAACTTTGCTAGGATCAACTGGCACATATGTACAAGGTGGGATTTAAATTCAAGTTAGGACCATGTTTACAATGAAATATATAAGTATCAAATCTCACTTGTGAAAGGCATCATAATCCTCATTAGTCCCTTTTTAAGTGAACCCCACCCTCTATCCCTAGACCAACCTACCAAATTTAAGTCTACCCGAGAAAGGTACTATATTTGAATTCCCAGGAATATTACAAAGCTCTCCAGGGGATACTAAGATTCCCTCTTGTCCACTCTTGCACATGCTGTATCTCATCAGGGATTACACTGTTTCCTGGCATCCCTTAATTGATGTTGGGACAGAGAATATAAGAGCAATTATGTTGCCACATAAAAGACTATGACGCCTGAATGGGGCTCCCTAGGTAGGCCATGGAGACCAGAGAGACTTGGTGAGACACCTAGAAGGAAGCACCAAGTTCAAGAGGAGGTGGAGACAGTGCCAGAAGATACCTTCACATTGAAATGACTGGTTCCTTTACTCATCTGCTTCCTCCTACACTATAAGCAGCTTGGAGGCTGGGGGCATGTCTTCCTGGAGCTGGATGCACAATTTCTAGCAGTGCCCAATATAGACTGTGTCTTTATTACACAGCTTGAGATGACTAATGACTTCTCAGTAGGATGGAGATGCCAAAAGAGTAGAGCTGCAGTCTTTGTGGGCAGTGCCAGTAGATCATCATATGGGGCTCTGTGGGATCCACCCCTGCCTCTCTATTCTTGTTCACAACTTTCACCCTCACTATGCATGCCCCCACCACACTGACCTTCTGCTAGATTCTGGAATATGCCAACCTCCCCTCTGCCTAAGGGTCTTAAGGTGCTGTTGCCTATATGAGATGATCTTGCCCACATTATGCTGCATGACTACCTCCCTCTTCTTCTTTAGTCTCAAAACATGTGCTTCTCTGACCCAGCTTTTGTTCTGCCTTCCTTTTATGAGCTCCCAAAAAACATTTTTTTTTACCCACAGCATTTATACAATTGTAAGGTTAATATTTACTTAGTAGACCTTGCTTGTTACCTGCTTATTGCACTAGACTAAAATCTCCATGATGACAGGAGACTGTCTAGTTAGTTACAGCATTCTTAGTGCTTGTCACAGGATCAAACACACACTAGGTACTCATTACTTGTTGAATAGTTGATTTTCAATAAACTATGTGCCAGAAATTATATTGCCCAATGGAATGAGTAAATGTCCCTGAATTTATGCTCTTTAGGGCTGAAATAAAGAATATAAAAAACACTGGGGGAGAGTGGAATGCACCTGGGTAGCTCAGTAGGTTAAGCATCTGCCTTCGGTCTAGGTCATGATGCAAGGGTCCTGAGATGGAGGCCTAGCATCTGGTTCCCTGCTCAGCCAAGAGTCTGCTTCTAACCTCCTCCTCTGTCCCTCTCTCTGTTGGTGCACTCCTGCGCACCCCCCCCCCCCCCGCTTCTCACATTCTGTCTCTCAATAAATAAGTTTTTAAACTAACTAAATAAATAACACTGGGAATTTAATAGTGTAGAAAACAGAGGGTTTGGTAGTAGCATGCATTATACACTGTATTAAAAGGGCTGGACATGCTTCTTACTTAATTAAAAATTTAATATGGTCATGTGCCAAGGGCTTTATGTGAATAAAGAACATTGTTGTGTTGACCATATTAGATATTCCTACATGGAGCCTATGATAGCAATGGACTAAAAAATGGCAGAAAAATTTAATTTAGATATTTTTATAGTCAAAATGATGGATGCACAGGTTACAGTTGTTTATTAATGATGATGGTGTGTGCACATACTGTTTTATAATTCACACAACATGTTCTCGGTCGCTCATAAATTCTCTTGATCCTAAGGCTGTTTAGCCATGACACATCCCTCTTGAGAGTGTAGATCTGTTATGGCTCACCAACAGGAGCCATTTCTGTGAGAGCTGGTATTCTGCAAAGGGGTTGACCAGACCATTTTACTAGTGCATGTTCACAAAAGAATTTAAATTTTGATTTTTTAAAAAATGTTATCTACAAATAGAGAACATATGTTATCTGTATGTGTGTTTGTGTGTATTTTTCATAATCTTGTCTTGACACTTTTTTTATCTTTTACTATCTTGGAATCCTTAAAATTGGGGAAAGCCTATGTCATTGAGTGGCCTTGTGTCCACAGTCCCTTATAAATTGGATAGAGAGGACACACTCAGCAAGCACTAGAACCAGTAAAGCTCGGACTTCTTCCTCTGGCCTCCAGATTCCCTGGAAGCATGAACGTCTTGTTCATTTTCAAATTTCAGTGCCATTATTCTCAGCTCTGTAAATATTGGTGAATCATGTCACCTCTCTGGGCTTTAGTTTCTTCCTCTATTAAATGACAATGCAGATTTCAGTCTACAATGCCTATCTCACAATTCTGAAATCCAGAAAAAGTCCTGAAATATAAAATATTTTTTCCTTATAAGTTGGGGGCAAAAGTTATTTTTGGCAGCAAACTTTTCTGAATTGGCATGCGACTACTTAATCATTTGTCACATTTTGTCTCAATATTCACAATGTGAGAGTAGAAATGTTAATGTGATTATGCTGGAGATATTATGTAGTACACAACATATATACTATGCTTTTATGTAGCCATAAACTTCTGCAAGCCCCAGGAGCTTCATCTGAGGGACTGTGGCTCTGTTCTTCATGGTGTGCTGCTGGGGTTTGAAAAAGGTAGAGTCCTTGGCTCAAAGTAAGAACTCAACAAAGAGGGGGATCCCTGAGTGCCTCAGCAGTTTAGCACCTGCCTTCTGTCCCGGGCATGATCCTGGAGTCCTGGAATTGAGTCCCACATCGGGCTCCCTTCATGGAGCCTGCTTCTCCCTCTGCCTGTGTCTCTGCCTCTGTGTGTGTGTGTGTGTGTGTGTGTGTGTGTGTGATTAATAAATAAATAAAATCTTAAAAAAAAAAAAGAACTCAACAAAGAGTATCCCTCTTTACAAAGTATTCTTTTGGCTTTCCCTTATTAAACATTAGCACTCCTGTCCCTTCACTGGCCATCTAGTTGGTAAACACCAGGCTTTGAATTAAGCTTTCATTCTATTTATGATTGAGTGTAATATCAGTAATTGATACTTAAGAAAGAGAAGAAGGAATAGGAAGAGGGAAAGGAAGAGGAAGAGAAAGAAGAAGAGGAAGATAAGTGAAAATTGAAAAAAAGAAAACAAAACCAAGGAGTAAACAAAAGAAGCAGGGGTATAAGAGTGAAACATGCCTATATCCCTAGCTATGGAGTTTCTTTAAAACTATTCTCTCTTGAATCTCTGTTGATACCAATGTTGCCAAACCCAATGGCAAAGCACTTAAGAGGAGTCCCTGGAGTCATTCTGCCTGTTTGATACCAAACAACTGGGTGACTGTGATAGACAAACCCTAAATGACACCACCCCCACCCAGGATCTCTTCCTTCTGGTATTCATAACATTGTATAATCTCTTACCCATGGCTGCTGTTGTAACCTGTGACTTGCTTCTAATCAATGAAATATGACTAAGGTTATGGGTGGTCACTCCCATGATTGCATTACATTATATAAGATTATGTCTTGCTGAAAGACTCACTCTTGAGATTCTTCTTGCAGGCTGCATGAGGCAAATGGCTATATTGAGGAAATTCATATGGCAAAGAACTAGAGGCAACCTCAAGAAATTGCATAAAGTCTCTTGCCAACATCCAGCAAAGAACTGAATGAGCTTGCAAGCAGAATCTTCCCTCTTTGAGCCTACAGATAAGGACACAGCCCAGAGAAACTTCGGTTGCAGCTTTGTCAAGCTCTAAGCAAAGGACCAAGCAAGCAAGCTGTGACTTGACTTCTGACCCACAAAACTGAGATAATAAATACATGTTTTATTTCAGCTGCTACATTTGTAATACTATCATTATACAGCATAAGAAAACAAATACCCACCATTTGCTTCAACGTGGATGGAACTGGAGGGTATTATGCTGAGTGAAGTAAGCCAGTCGGAGAAGGACAAACATTACATGTTCTCATTCATTTGGGGAATATAAATAATAGTGAAAGGGAATATAAGGGAAGGGAGAAGAAATGTGTGGGAAATATCAGAAAGGGAGACAGAACGTAAAGACTGCTAACTCTGGGAAACGAACTAGGGGTGGTAGAAGGGGAGAAGGGCGGGGGTGGGAGTGAATGGGTGACAGGCACTGGGGGTTATTCTGTATGTTAGTAAATTGAACACCAATAAAAAAAAAAAAAAAAAAAAAAAAAAGCCCTAAAACCAACCAAAGTAGTAGTATTAATGGTTATAATGGGAAAAAATGGTGGGAGTGGTATTTCTAGTGACTTAGAGAGCACTTTAAAGACATCTAAAGACCTAGTAAAGATTATGAGGAACTTGCAGCTCTCCAAAGACCATCAATAACCCTCAATCCATTTCAAGTTATTTCTGGAACTATTACTTCTCTACAGTCCATAAAAACACTTTTTCTCCCTTCATCTAATACCTTTATTGGGATTGATTTATGTCTCAACAAATTAGATGGTGTTGACATCTGGCTCATGTGGCTTCACTCTATTTGTAGGAAATCCAGTCATGGGAAACATCTGGCAGATGTGTTTCAGAGTATTTTAAATGGGTGGCTATGGCAACCATTAAGAGTTCTTTAAGGGAGATTACAAAATTTCCTCTCTCCTGATCATCATCCCACAGACTGTAAACATTTTCCATACTAAGCAAAATTTATTATTATTGTTGTTGCTGCTGTTATATTAGGAGTAGTATTATTTTGTAATAGCATTTTATTTTTTGTACGTGAAAAGAGGCCAATACAGCATGGCTCTGTGAAGAGTGTTGTAGAGATTGGGTTGAGGCTTCCCAAGGAATTCTCTCTGCATTCTTTCAGAGGGAAAGGGGTGCTATAGAGACTGTCAAAGCTGAAACAAACTAAAGATATCTTTAATCTAATGGGTTTCTTCTGCTAACTTGGAAACTGAGCCTCCGAGTCTATGTCATATGTATATTTATATCATCAATGTGGAAAAAGTTTGAGAATTAATGTTTCAGATGGCATAATAGGATAACAAAATCATTCTTATATTGTACTTTTTTTTTTTTAGATTGACTTCAAAGTCTTTAATGCCATCTCTTTTTTTTTTTTTTTTTTTTTTTTTTGTCCTCCAGTGGCCTGGCACATCCTATCCTATGCACACATATGCATGCACACATTAGAGATCAAATAAAAATTTCACTCTTTCTTATGTATTTGCTCAAAACAAATCCTGAAGACTAGAATATTTATTTCTGGGGGAGACTTTGTCTTGTGTCAACATGTGCTGTAGCATGTTGCTTGCTGGCTTCTCTGCTGAGTCAAAACGACAATGTATTTTCTGTAAGCCCTCTTACTGAACCAGACTCACGTGCTCCATTGTGTTTTCTTCAGTGAGTATTTTCTGTTGGTGCACTCAGCATTCTCTGCTCACTCCAGCAGAGAGAGGGACACATTAAAATCATTTTGATACAAAGACTTGTTTCTTAGTTTCATTCTGAGCTAAAAGTGGATCAATACTCTTCCTTCCTAAATTAAAAAACAAAGCAAAACAAAACTGCATTACAATGACATTTTCAATATTCATTCCATAAACAGCCATATCTGTGTCTTTACTGACCCACAACAATTACAATTTTAGATATTTCCACTTAATAGCATCCTGCCTGCTACCATGTAAGTCCTAGGGGTTAGTAGAACTGACATGATTATGCCAATTGTACATGGCAGGAAAAATGAAGAAAATATAATTTACTGAGGTTTTTCTACACGGTGTGTGTGTCACACATCTCCACCATGTAGATATTTAAATGTTCCAGAATCATGTACTGATGTATTCTTATTTGGTATTTCTACGTATTTTTGTAAAAAATCAATTGACAATATTGATACGAGTTATTTCTAGAATACCTACTTCTCTCCATTTTTTTTATGTCTTCAATTATTCTCAGCATTTAAAAACAATTATCAGTAGATAGACCTACACATATTTTGTTAGTTTCATATTTCTGCATACTTTTCTAAATGATACTGTTTTCAATTTAAATTATAAATCTTCACTGTCAGTTTATTAAAACAAAATTAATTATTATTATTAATCAAGACCTTATGAATTATATTAGATAACATTGCTAAAATCTATTATAACTTCTAGTAGTTCCTATAGATCCCTTTAGATTTCCTACACAGATGTTAATTCTTCCGTAGATAAACAATTTCACCTTTTCCTTTCCAATTTGTATGCCTTACTTTTCCCCCAATACAATGTTGAAGAAAGTTGATAAGAGTAAACATAACTGCCTTGTT
Source organism: Canis lupus dingo (assembly GCF_003254725.2). NCBI lineage: Eukaryota > Metazoa > Chordata > Mammalia > Carnivora > Canidae > Canis > Canis lupus. The sequence continues at coordinate 65,775,952 of NC_064245.1, forward strand.
ATTGATTTTAATGAGAAAGTATTCAGTCTTTCAACATTGCCCATAATGTTAGCTAGAAGTTTTCTGGTAGATGCCATTTAGTAGAATGAGGAAACGTGCTGAGGGTTGTTTTGTTTTGTTTCATTTTTTCATTTTGGCTTTGTAAGATATGGAATTTCATCCAATTTTTTTTTGCAATGGTTTAGATGATCATATTATTTTCTCCTTCATTCTGTTAATATTATGAATTAAGTTGATTTTTTTTGAAATGTGAGATTAACCTTGTATTCACAGAATAAATCAAACTTGATAATGTTTAAAAATATTGCTGGATTTATATCCTAATGTTTTCATTAAGAATATTTTTGTAATAGCTTTGTTGAGGTATACTTAAGAAATAAAAATTGTGTATATTTAAGGTATACAATTTGATGCTTAAATATACACATATGCATCGTGAAATGATTATCACAATCAAGCTAATTAATACATTCATCACCTCACATAATTACTATTTTCTTTTTCTTTCTTTTTGTGATGAGACCATTTAAGATCTTTAAGATCAGCAAACTTCAAGAATACAGTATTGTTGTATTGTATACAGGATTGTTCACTATAGTAACGATGATGTACTTTAGATCTCCAAAATGCTAGGACCGTGAGATTACTACTCAAACCAAAAGCAGACAGTTAACCATCTAAGCACCCAGGCACCCTGACTTTGACCCTTTCAAACTCTACATATAATTGAGATCATGCACTGATTGTCTTTTATCTGTCTGGCCTATTTCACATAGACGTAATTTATTCCAGGTTCCTCCATGTTGTCACAAACGGCAGAATTTTCTTATATATATAAACTACACATTACATGCACACACATACACGCACATGCACACACACCACTTCTCTTTTTATTTCAGCTGTCAACAGACCGTTTCCACATTTGGGCTGTTGTAAACAACGCTGCAGTGGATTTGGGAGTGCAGATACTTCTTTAAAGTTCTGATGCCTTCAGAACACACACTCAGAAGTTTGAGTCTATGTTGAGGGATGTAGATCTGCAGTTTTTCTTCTTACAATGATTTTGTCAGGTATTGGTATCTTGTTATCAAGGTAATGATTGGTATCACATACTAAGTTGCAAAGATTCCTTTGTCCTCTATTTTCTGAAAGGTTTGTATAGAATTCACCTGCTATCTAGGACTGATGTTTCCTTTGTGTAGGAATTTTTATATTATGAATTCACTGCTATTAACAGTAAGGGGGATATTCAGGTTTTCTATTTCTTCTTGGATCAGGGGAATTTATGTCTCTGAAGTATGCTTTGGTTCATTTATGTTGTTTAAGTAACTGATAAGACTTTCTTCACTTTATTCCTTTATGATCATTTTGACTTTGAAGGAACTATAGTAATTTCCTTTTCATTTCTGACATTGGCAATTGGTTTCTTTCTTTTTTTCCCCTTTATTAGCTAGATAGTCTAGCCAGACTTTAGTTATGTAGTGGTCTTTCCAATAGATCAACTTTTTTTTTAATAATAAATTTATTTTTTATTGGTGTTCAATTTGCCAACATACAGAATAACACCCAGGGCTCATCCTGTCAAGTGCCCCCCTCAGTGCCCCTCACCCATTCACCCCCACCCCCCGCTCTCCTCTCCTTCCATCACCCCTAGTTCGTTTCCCAGAGTTAGGCGTCTTCGTGTTCTGTCTCCCTTTCTGATATTTCCTACCCATTTCTTCTCCCTTTTGATTTCATTGATTTTTTTCCATTATTTGTTAGTCTGCTGTTTCATTGACTTTTGTACTTATTTTTACTATTTCCTTCCTGCTACTCACTTTTTTTTCCCCTTCCCTCTATATTTCTAGTTCCTTATCATAGCACTTTGGTAACTGATTCTGAACCTTTATTATTTTCTTGTATGTGCATTTTAAGCTGTAAATTTCATTTTTAACACTGCTTTGGTGCATTTAATATAGTTGATTTTTAATTTTTTTACTATTTCAAAGTATCATTTAAATTCTCTTTGGTTTCTTTTTTGATCCAAGGGCTACTTTGAAGTGTGTTGTTTAATTTTCAAATATTACCTGTTTTCTAGATTTTTTAAAAAATTATTTTTAATTCAATTCAATTGTGGTCAGAAGACTTACTCAGTCTTTTGAAACATATTAAAACTAGTTTCATACCCCGTATATGGTCTCTGAGGGAATGTTCTTTTTGTGCTTGCAACAAATGTTTATTTTGGTGTAGTCAGGTGGAACTTTCTGTAAAAGACAATTAGTTCAAGTTGGTTGATAGTCTTGTTCAAAACTGCTATGTCTTTGCAAATTTCTCTCTACTTGATTTATTGATTACTGAGAGAAATTTCCAATCATAATTGTGATTTGATCTATTTCTCCTTTTGCTTTCCATCAGTTTTTGCTTCATATAACTTGAAGCACTTTATCAAATGCATGCACATTTATGAATACTAGTTATACTTTATGAATTCACCTTTTTATAATCTTGAAATATACCTTTTTAACTCTGGCAATATGTTTTTTTCTGAAATCTGTTTTGTCTGCTATTAATATAGCCAGTGAGACTTTTGAAGATTAAGATTTGATGGTTTGTATTTTTTTCAATTTTTTACCTTCAAAAACTATTTATGATACTATAATTAAAAAGCAATTCTTAAAGACAACTATATTTTGGCATTGCTCTTTTTTCCAGTCAGGCAATCCTTATCTTTTAATTGAAATGTAGAGATCATTTGATTTTGATTTTTATTTTATTTTTTTAAAGATTTTATATATTTATTTTAGAGAAAGAGAGAGAGAAAGTGCATGTAAACATGCATGAGCGCGAATGAGGGAGGGACAAAGGGAGAAAGAGAATCTGAAGCAGACTTGGTGGCTGAGTGTGGAGCATCATGCAGAGCTCAATATCACCACCCCAAGATCATGATCTGAACTGACAGAGCCACCCAGGCAGCCCAATAATTTACTTTAAAAAATTTCAGTGTTTTCCTGTTTTTAAAATTGAAATATAATTAATATACACTGTTATTATATTAGTTTAATGGTACACAGTATAGCGGTTCAACAATTCTGTACATTACTAAGTGCTCATCATGATTAACTGTTCTCTTAATCTCCTTCACCTGTTTCACCCACCCTCCATTTGCCTCACCTCTGACAATCACTAGTTTGTTCCTTATAGTTAATAGAAATGACAAATACCCACCATTTGCTTCGATGTGGATGGAACTGAAGGGTATTATGTTGAGTGAAATAAGTCAATCGGAGAAGGACAAACATTATATGGTCTCATTTGGGGAATATAAAAAATAGTGACTATATTTACTTGTTCTTTACTGATTTTTCTGGCATTTAACTTGCAAAGTTTAACTTCAAATACAGCAAGACTTTCTTAAAAATTTTATTTATTCATTCATGAGAGACAGAGAAAGAAAGAGACACAGGCAGAGGGAGAAGCAGGTTCCTCACAAGGAGCCTGATGAAGGACTCAATCCCAGGCCCTGGGATCACATCCTGAGCCGAAGGTAGATGCTCAACCGCTGAGCCACCCAGGCATCCCAATACAGCAAAAGTTTATTAAGATATACTTCTTTTTCCTCCTCCAGTCATTTAGAAAATTATTTCGTGTATTTTCTTCATATATTCTGTAAACCCCATACTAAATTACTATTCTTACACTAAAGAGTTAATTAACTTTCAAAAGAATTAAAACATGAGACTAAAAAGTTTTTTTATTTAACCAAATATTCCAGTGCTCTTCACTCCTTTGTGTTCATCCAAAGTTTCATTTAGCATTATTTTCCTAAAGCTCGAAAAAAATTCTGTTAACACTTCTTATAGTGTAGTCCTCCTGAGAATGAACTATCTCAGTTTTTGCTTCCCTGACAAGTTCTTTATTTCATCTTTATCACTGAAGAATATTATCATTGGATGAAGAACTCTAAATTAAGAGTTTTTTGCAGTACTTAAAAATATATTTGCATTAGTTCTGGCTTGTAGCTTCTGATGACTGCTTATTTGTATCTTTATTTAAATATAGGTTATGTGTTTGGCTTGATGAAATTTTTTCCTATGAATCATTTTCTGCAATTGATTATGACACATTTTGGTATTACTTTCTTTGTATTTATCTCACTTGATAGTCACTGAGTTTCTTGGATAATAAATGTTACCAAATTAGGAAAATGTTTGGCTATTTCTTCAAAAATTTATTTTTTTCAATTCCACAACTTCTCCTTTTGGTTTTGTAGCTATGTCATATGTTAGGATGGGGGACATTGTTCTGTAATTTACTGATGCCCTGCTGATTTTTTTCTTTAGTCTTTTATTTTCTCTTCCTTACTTTCTTGCATAATTTATATTGCTATTTTCCAAGTTCACTAATATTTTCTTCTGCCATGCCTGATTCCGCATTAACCCCAATTTATTTTTTCAATCCTACTATTAATTTCACATTATATATATTTTCATTTCTGACAGTTCTGTTTTTTTGTGTCTTCTATATCTTGTCTGTATTTAAATCATCTTATATAGTTATATACTAGCCATTTTAACTTCTTTCTCTGCTCATTTTATCTTCTTCTTCATTTGCTTCCATTGACTGTTTTATTCTCCAAATTGTGGTTTATTTATTTATTTCCCCTCCTTTGCATGTCTAGTAATTTTGACCAGATTCTGGATACTGTGATGTTTCATTGTAAATTGTCTGGGCTTTATTGTTTTTATTTCATGAATGTTGGGTTTTGCTGTTGAAGGGTGTTAATTGTTTACAGTTCAGTGTGAGTTCTTTTTTTTTATTTTAAATTTTTATTTATTTATGATAGTCACACATAGAGAGAGAGAGAGAGGCAGAGATACAGGCAGAGGGAGAAGCAGGCTCCATGCACCGGGAGCCCTATGTGGGATTCGATGCCGGGTCTCCAGGATCGCGCCCTGGGCCAAAGGCAGGCGCCAAACCGCTGCGCCACCCAGGGATCCCTCAGTGTGAGTTCTTAAGCTTGCTTTTAACCATAGGGAAGATCTGAACTAGTTTTTATTTTAGGGACTATTTACTCACACTAATAAGATGTGGCCCTTGTGGGTTTTCTTTTGAACACCCTTAGTGATCAGTACTTAGAACTCAAGCAAGTCAAAACTCAAATGTCATTCTGACCTGAATTTGGCTATGGAACCATTTTAATCCCTGTATTCCTTGCCCTTCTCCATGGAGTTTCACTCTATGCTTGTGTGTCATGGTGTTCAGCAAGCAAGCATCCCTATTCAAATTTCTAGCCTTCCTGACTTTCCTCCCTCCCTCCTTCCTTCCCTCTCTTTCTTCCTTCCTTCCTTCCTTCCTTCCTTCCTTCCTTCCTTCCTTCCTTCCTTCCTTCCTTTCCTGTTTAGCTCCCTCCTTTATGAAACTCTGCAGCTCTCATTTACCTCAGCCCCCTTGAACTTCAACTCTTGTCATCTAAATTCAATGAGACCAATACTTTATGCTTGCACTATTCCTCCCAGCTCTGTGGTCTGACATGTGCCTCCAGTTGAAATGCTAGGATGATCACAGGACCCACTTGACTATTGTCCTTCTCACAAGAACCACATTACTTTGCTGCCTTGTTTTCAGTGTCTAAAAATAATTGTTTCATATATTTTTGTCAAGTTTTCTAGCATTAAATGTCAAAAGAATAATTTTGACTCCATTATTCCATTATGGCTGGGAAAGAAAATAGTTTCTATATTTTCCAATTTACCCCACTTGTGCAACACAGTTTGATGATGATATTATTGGTGGTAAATGAATGAATGAAAGCCACTAATAAAATGCCAAGTATTGAGTGAGGGCTATAATGCAATAATTAATACCACAATACCAGATTTACTAAATAATTCAATTCAGCAGAGTCCTGAAATTCAGTGCATTAATAGAGAACTTCAGCCTCAAAATATTCTGATGGACTCAAATTAGCAATAGTCATCATTGTGAGATGAGAGCACAAGAACATTATAATACATTTCTTGAGTCTAAAGAAACCAACCTTTTTATTCATATAAAAAGCCAATTTTCAGTTAGAGCAGCATGAGAAAAAATAACTAAGAATATTTTTTCAAAAGATATATGCAGCTAGAAAACAAATTGTAACTTCTTGCGGTGGCTGGCTGGGTAGGTCAGTTAAGCATCTGACTCTTGATTTCAGCTCAGGTCGTGACCTCAGGGTTATGAGATCGAGCCCCACCTTGGCTTCTGCCCTCAGCAGAGAGGGTACTTAAGACTCTCTCCCTCTCCCTCTGCATTTCCCCTTGCTCTTGTGCTCTCTCTCTAAAATAAAGAAATAAATCTTTTAAAAAATAAAAGAAAATATAACCTCTTATTGAATATATGCTTCAAAATTTGAAAATTTTCAATAGCTTTGATAGGACCTCTGGAGCTATGTTATATATAATATATAAGGTATATGTCATATATTATATAGGAAAAAAATTAAGTGCTTTTAAAATCACCTGAGCTAACCTTGTGTTTCATTTTACTAGGAAAAAAAATAGCAGTTGTATTTCAGGTATTGAAATTTTGCTTCTGTTAATTAGACCTAAATTGTGTCACATGGACACCTAGAACTCATGAAGCAACATTACTTATCAGGTGGTATCACGAGCATGTCACAAACCACCAACCAAGGAATATTTTACCTATTTCTACTTTTATAACACTTAGTGGTGGGTGTATGTCCAAATTATAGGAATCCCCGGGTGGCACAGCGGTTTGGCGCCTGCCTTTGGCCCAGGCGTGATCCTGGAGACCCGGGATCGAATCCCACGTCTGGCTCCCGGTGCATGGAGCCTGCTTCTCTCTCTGCCTGTATCTCTGCCTCTCTCTCTCTCTGTGTGACTATCATAAATAAATAAAAATTAAAAAAAAAACAAATTACAGCACTTACCAGCTCAGTAATCTTAGGGAAATTATTTTACTCTTTCAGTATCTCTCTATGTCCTTCTGTAAAATGATGGTGGTGATGATTCATAACCTATTTACATACTGGGAAGGCCAACTGTGCAATAAGTCTAATGTACTTACACTGTTTCTCATAATAAGTAGTAAACTCATGTTGAGTTTAGTATTGTTGTTAAGTCATCTTTGTCATGACATCTTTATTTTCTGGGTTCTTCTCTCTTAAAAATCACTTGCTTTGATTAAATAAAGCAAAGCCTCTCTCTTTATTTTGTATCTCTCAGTTACTCAGCATCACTCCTTTCTGAATTGTGATTACCATCCTATGATTCTTGTGCTTGTTTTCTCTCTGATCCTCACCACACTCCCAGATGGCTATTTTTTAATCCAAAATGTCTAGTCCTATCTTCTTAGATCCAGGTTTTTTTTTCATTGTTAAAATTTTCTAATTTGTGAAGGAACCATGATAATATATCAAACTTGTCTCAGTCTTCTTGATGGAGGAGATGAAAGTGACAACAGGGTGCACACAGAGTCATCTTTTACCCATCCCATTTCAGGCCATTAGGTCCAGCTCTGGGCCACAATTCACCTTTCAGAAACACATCATACATCCCACCGCCATTTTTTCTCCTATGCTATTTCCTCTACTGGAAAGGCTTTTGACACCTTGGAAAAAATGTCATATTATTCAGGAAGACTTAGATGTTCCTTTTCTGTGTTTATTTTATTTATAAAAGTGTAATATAATTTTCCAGTTATGGCTTTTTTTTAATACTCCAGTGAATGAGTTTCAAGAGCAGGGATTGTGACTTATCCATCTTTGTATTTTGAGACTTTGCCTAAGTCTGGATCTAACAAGTGTTCAATAAATGCTCATTGAATGCATGCATGTGTAAACACTTTACTAAATGAAGTTAGAAGCTTAATATGTGTCTAAAATGTGCTGCATTTTTACCACCAAAATTGTCTAACTCTTAAAATACCTATGAAAGAGGAGTATTACCTTTGTGGTAAGGTAAATGAGTCTGAAAAACTTTAGATCATTTTCTCAAAGTCTGACTAGTGACCAGAGAGTGAATACAATGGGTAAAGCTAACGTTTTGTTTGTTCAAGTTATGCACAGGTGTATGTCAGTAGGTTATCTGAGCAATCCCTACTGCTGTTTTCTGTCCTTGTGTTGCAGTCCTGTCCTTCAGAGTGATTGGCCCAAGCTTAATGGTGTGTTCACTTATGTGTTTACTTATGCATCTTTTTTTTTTACTTACTTTATTCAAATTCAATTAGTTAACATTTAGTGTATCATTAGTTTCAGATGTAGAGTTCAGTAATTCATCAGTTGCATGTACACCTAGTACCCATTACATCATGTGCCTTCTTTAATACCCATCACCCAGTTACCCGTCATTTCCCCATATCCCCTCCAGCAACCCTCAGTTAGTTTCCTAGAGTTAAGACTCTCTTATGGTTTGTCTCCCTCTCTACTTATGCATCTTCTACCTCCGGCAATAGATTTTAAACTTGTCTCCTCCATGACTTGATTTAAAGAGCACAGACTTCATTTGTTCTCTTCATTGATGTACCACCAGCATTTAGCAGAGCTGTCAGCACACAGAAAATACTCAAGATCAAGGCAAATCCTTCTTATACCTAACCTCCTTTTTTGTTGCTGTTTAAAAAAAAAAAAAAAAAAAAAAAAAACCACAATGCCATTTCTAGGATAAGTGAGAACACAATGCAAAGGACCTTTAAGCCAGATTGAGCCCAAATAGCTTTTCCACCAATTTCACGAACTACTTGGAGCAAGACATTTAATCTCACATTTTTCTTCTGTAAAATGATGCTAACAAAGCCTAAATGTCATGGCTAGTGTATGAATCTATTAAAATAATAAATGTAAAGTAATCAACCTCAGTTCCAGAAAATGCTTTATTCCCATCCCTTCAAGGATGTTTCATCCATATATTACATTCAATGTGAAAAGAAATTTCACTTAAATTGTGAAAACAAAATTGTCATTTTAAAGAACAAACATAGTGCTGATTAAAATCATCTGAAAGAAGTTCTAGCCTTTAAGCTGAATGAATTCACGAAATGAACATTACCACAGTTTTCTGCCTGTGCTCTGGATAGAATTAGTAAGAAGGGTGAAATTTTTAAAAAAGAAAGAAGAAATACCAGCTGGCCCTGATTTATAAGTTGAAAGGAAGGCATGCCAAGAAAATACAGAGATGCATTTAGGAAACGTTGATGGGGCGTCTATTATGTGCATAGTGGAGTTGCCCCTCATCTAAGGGTGATTGTTATGCCTGGGATAAGTCTGGATTTTGCATTCAATTTTTGTGTACTTTGGAGCAAATGTGTATCCTTTCTTGACTTAAAATTTTACATTTTCAAGAGAAAAAATCATTTCCAGTCCATCTTCACAAAATTATGGACAATTTCAAAGACAGATGTATGTGAAAGAATCATTCATCCATAATATAAATATTAACTGAGTGACTTCCACATGCTAAGTATTGGCAATACAAGGGTTGACCACACATACAAGTTCTTAATCTTCCTGAATTTACACATTTTATAAGATGGAAAGTAGTTGACAAATCATGAGTATTTCACAAAGGCTCAAGGTTCTAGAAGAATTTAGCCTAGTTTCAATACTGTAATAGCAGAAGCAATGGCAGTTTGTATTCATTTGCCTGATGTTATCAAGCTATGCAGTAGCACTTTATTAGCAAAACACAGTTCCCCTAGTAAAGAGCATCAGTTTCTCAACTTGAGCATTTAGTTTGTATGGTCCAGGTTCCAATGAGCTGGTATAATTTCTGAGATAGTTAAAATGAGCTTTCCTATACTCAAAGTATCCTTCATAACTATTTAACACTAGTCATATTATTAACAATGGCTTGATTGTAACAGGAAAAAAATCAACCTTTGATATTAGTCTGGGTCAGTTAAGCATAGTTTTCTAGGCCTGAAGACTGCACATAATTATTGTCTAATGTACTCTTGGCTTCCCTCTTGAGATCAAATCCAGATCAGAAGTATTAATCAGTCACACTACAGATAGATCTTAAATTTTAAAGTTTGCATTGCAATAGGGAGTTTTATGAATTAGTTATCTAGTTATTTAACGATGGCTATACTCATTTACACACTGACATGTTTTCACATTTGTCCTTCTACCTGAGCAAGATTTAGCCTCTGCCATAGGCAGTATAAGGCAGCTGGAAATCACTTTTTGTTGAATTAATTATATTTTCTGAATTCTAAGTTCCGATAACAATCTCTGTGTAGCTCTATCTTAAACCTTTTCTCCACTGTACTATAATAATCCTTTGTCAATGTTTGTCACTCGAATCTTGTTTCTACCACTTACCATCTGTGCCATCTCCCTCCTTATCCTATAACATGGTGGTGATATGTCTCTCACAGGTGTGTGACCATGAAATGATACATACAGTTTCCGACAGAATTATCACCCCAGCCACCTTTCTCTTTTATTATTGTTGTTTCACATAGAAATGGCTCTAGTTGGGGAGGGAAGGTAAGCATGACAGGGAGGTTTTGAAAAAATTAAAAGATGGCTCTAGCTAACTCTTGCAGTGAGTGTCTCCAAATTGGTAGACCTGCTACCCTCTACCGCCCTCTCATTTCCAGACAGCCCCAACCACTTATACCTTCAGATTTTAAGCTCAGTGATTCTCAACATAAACACAAGGAGGAGCCAACAATTTGGAACCATACCCACCTAGGCTGTGAGAACCCTGGTTCTAGGATTCAGAGGTTTGCTCCCCTTCAAAGCTGAGTTCTAGAGTAAATCAGACACATAGTTGGTGCTCAATAAATATTTGTTAAAGGGGTAAAATTCATAATTGCATATTACTACAAGACAAAACAGAAAAAGTGCAATTCTAATGACCATGTTGACAAATTTAAGAATGATATATTTGAGAAACCAGGCTATTCTGCTAAACTGTGCTTGTTACATAATAATGACAGTTTACCAAACCAGTTCATTTTTGATGTAAGTTTTACTGTGGAAGCCCAAGTTCATGTTTTTTTTTAACAAAATTTTTGTAATTGCAAATCAACACGCATTCATTATCTTCAAAAAAATTAATAGTTTAACAGCTAAGTTGATTTTATTAACTTAGCAGAAAGAACCATGGGTATAGTGATGGATCTGTGTTTGAAATTCACTGACCTGCCAAGTGCTCCCTGACAAGTTATTTGGAAGGAGAGGAAAGTACAGGGGAAATATGGATTTTGAATATTGAAAGGTTAGAAATGGAATTTCCTACATCTCAGTTTTCTCATTTGTAAATGGCATTAGTAATTTCGGCCTCATCAGGTTATTAGAAGCATTAAATAAAATACTGCCTTGTTAAATGCACTAGGAACTAAATAATTTATCCCTCTTTCAAGAATGATTGCCTGCATGATAAAATAAACATCTATTATAGAATGATGGGGATTGAAGTAATGTATATGAGATGGCTTTTAAATAATAAATTGCCATTAAATTATGTCATTATTAAAATTGAAATTATCAACAGAACTGAAAGTATTTTATTCCAAATATTCTAAAGGCTTCATTTGAAGCATTTAAAAATTGTTTTGGACATAAGTGTGTTTATTTTTTTTAATTTACAAAAAGACAAGTATCAAATTAGACTTCTTATGCTATTTTTAGAGCCCACAAAATGTATGTCTGACTGACAAGGTCTGTGCCAGTTTTCTATCAGATGGGATTACCATTGCTTGCTTTTAAATCATGTTCGAGAGCAGATTTTACTGGTGAGTAAATGAACCTGATGTAGTCGATAGGGCACTCTTGCAGGATAAGAAATTTTTTTTTCTTTTGTTACTACCAGGATATTATTTAATAAATTATCCTTTGAGAGTGCCCATATTAATGGAGGCCTGGAAGAATTGCCAGTGTTCCAAAGCATGGAATGAATAGCAGTTTGGTTACAGGTGGCCTCTAATATCTAATATGACAGTTGCACATCATTTATCCAACATCACAGGAAAATGTGCTTTTTGATGAAACAATTCTGCAAACTACTGAAAGCTTTCCATTCAATGCAGCAACTAAACTTCGTTAATTATTTGAATGGAAACTTTATAAATGAATTTTATATTTCCCTACTTTATTGATTAAAATGCTATCAGTTTTTGTGTTCCTCGTAGATATGAAGAGTGAAAGCCTATCTTCCCCTGCACCAATGGCTCCAGTTTGCTGTGCTTGCAAGGATCATATCTGGTCTTTTACTTGCTTTGGCTTCTCTGGCAGATCAGTTTGAGCTCATGCTGGTGCTTCTTCTACCTCCACCCACACCCCATCTCCTGCTCATACTCCTGAGGATGGCTGAAACAGAGTAACTGGCTTCCTATTTTTAGTTCTAAAGCCCATATTCTGGGAAACCCTTAAATTTGGGACATTGGGGAAGTTGGTCACTCAGCTTACAACCTGCTTACTGAGATCATAGCATGTTAGAAATCATCATAAAGGAACCTAACTAAGAGCCTGGGGTCTCCTTCACAAGTACAATTAATGAGTTTGATCACATGGAATGTCACTATAATTTAAGGCCAGTTTTTGTTTCCATAGTCATCCTGAAGTTAGTTCTGGATTGCTGATATTATATGATGCAGCATACTTTTCCCTCTGGATAGGGACTGTGGCCCATACCATTTCAACCAACTCCAGGTCGTTAGATTCTGCTAGTTCATAAGCAGTTGCTTAGGTGTGCCTAGTGGTGTCTAACAGTGATAAACAACTAGTTTCAGAGTTATAAGAAAATAAGCTCTGCATTTGTGACAACACAAAAGAACCTGGAGAACATTATCCTGAGTTAATTAAATGGGTCACAAAAGAACCATTACTGTGTGATTTCACTTACTTGAGGCACCTAAAATAGTCAAACTTATAGAAGCAGAGAGTAGAAGGGTGGTTGCCAGGACTGGGGGTGGGGAGGGTAGATAAATGTGTTCAACTGGTATAAAATTTCAGTCACACAAGATGAATGAGTTGGAGAGAACTGCTGTACAGAGAAGTGCCTAGAATCAACAATTCTGTATTGTGCACTCAAAAATTTGTTAAGAGATTAGATCGCCCATTAAGTGTTCTTATGACACAAAAACAAACAAACAAACAAGGGTCAAGAGTACTCACTTTGGCAGCACATAGACTAATATTAGAACAATACAGAGGAGATTAGCTTCGCTGGTTGGCAAGGATGGCGTACAAATTTGTTGTGTTCCATATTCCCTGTCAGTGTCATGAGTTTTGATTTCACAACTGGATTCTCCATTATGAACATATTTATAAAAATACTGCTAGAAATTTAAAATGTGAGTGATTACTGAAATTTATGGAAATTTATGAAAAAACATACATTTAAAATAGAATTTCTGATAGATCATGCATTCATAATGGGAAGGGGGAGATATTGTCTCCAAAGGGGTGAAAACTGGTTCTTAGTGGAAGAAACAAAAGGTTTTACTCTTTTCATGTGCAAAGCCCAGATACACATACAGTATATGAACATATACAGTATACCAGTGGTGTTAAAATTTCATGGGGATACAAGATACCTAGTAATAAACCTAACCAAAGAGGTAAAGGATCTATCCCCTAAAAACTACAGAACACTTCTGAAAGAAATTGAGGAAGACACAAAGAGATGGAAAAATATTCCATGCTCATGGATTGAAAGAATTAATATTGTGAAAATGTCAATGTTACCCAGGGCAATTTACACGTTTAATGCAATCCCTATCAAAATACTGTGGACTTTCTTCAGAGAGTTGGAACAAATCCTCTTAAGATTTCTGTGGAATCAGAAAAGACCCCGAATAGCCAGGGGAATATTAAAAAAGAAAACCATAGCTGGGGGCAACACAATGCTAGATTTCAGGTTGTACTACAAAGCTGTGGTCATCAAGACAGTGTGGTACTGGCACAAAAACAGACACATAGATCAATGGAACAGAATAGAGAATCCAGAAGTGGACCCTCAACTTATGGTCAACTAATATTCAACAAAGGAGGAAAGACAATCCACTGGAAAAAAGACAGTCTCTTCAATAAATGGTGCTGGGAAAATTGGACATCCACATGCAGAAGAAGGAAACTAGACCACTCTCTTTCACCATACACAAAGATAAACTCAAAATGGATGAAAGATCTAAATGTGAGACAAGATTCCATCAAAATCCTAGAGAAGAATACAGGCAACACCCTTTTTGAACTTGGCCATGGCAGCTTCTTGCAAGATACATCCATGAAGGCAAGAGAAACAAAAGCAAAAATGAACTATTGGGACTTCATCAAGATAAAAAGCTTTTGCACAGCAAAAGAAAGAGTCAACAAAACTCAAAGACAACCTACAGAATGGGAGAAGATATTTGCAAATGACGTATCAGATAAAGGACTAGTATTCAAGATCTATAAAGAACTTATTAAACTCAACAGCAAAGAAACAAACCATCCAATCATGAAATGGGCAAAAGACATGAAGAGAAATCTCACAGAGGAAGACACAGACATGGCCAACAAGCACATGAGAAAATGCTCTGCATCACTTGCCATCAGGGAAATACAAATCAAAACCACAATGAGATACCACCTTACACCAGTGAGAATGGGGAAAATTAACAAGGCAGGAAACAACAAATGTTGGAGAGGATGTGGAGAAAGGGGAACCCTCTTGCACTGTTGGTGGGAATGTGACCTGGTGCAGCCACTCTGGAAAACTGTGTGGAGGTTCCTCAGACTTAAAAATAGACCTGCGCTACGACCCAGCAATTGCACTGTTGGGGATTTACCCCAAAGATACAGATGCAGTGAAATGCCAGGATACCTGCACCCCGATGTTTCTAGCAGCAATGTCCACAATAGCCAAACTGTGGAAGGAGCCTCGATGTCCAACGAAAGATGAATGGATAAAGAAGATGTGGTCTATGTATACAATGGAATATTACTCAGCCATTAGAAATGACAAATACCCACCATTTGCTTCAATGTGGAGGGACCTGGAGGGTATTGTGCTGAGTAAAATAAGTCAGTCAGAAAAGGACAAACATTATATGGTCTCATTCATTTGGGGAATATAAAAATTAGTGAAAGGGAATAAAGGGAAAGGAGAGAAAATGAGTGAAAATATCAGTGAGGGTGACAAAACATGAGAGACACCTAACTCTGGGAAATGAGCAAGGGGTAGTGGAAGGGTAAGTGCGCGGGGGGTTGGGGTGACTGGATGGTGGGCACTGAGGGGGGCACTTGGCAGGATGAGCGCTGGGTGCTATGCTATATGTTGGCAAATTGAACTCCAATAAAAGAAATAAAAAAAATAAAATTTCATGCGGATCATTTAGGGAAAAAAATGTCTAAAAAAGCTCCTAGAGGGTGTTAATAATAATAATTTTTTTAAGTTGAGAAAAAGAGTACTAGGTACTAAAGTAATATAGGTTGTTTTTACAAAGTAAGATGGCTCCAGAGAGTTAGGTAGAAGCATTTAAAATGGAACCGAACTATGTGTAAATACTTCAAAATTGCACGGTTTTTACAGCAGAGGAATTTTAGTTGTGCTTCATTTGAAAGGCAAGGACAAAGATAAAATCTGAAAAACTTTTACTTGTGCATCACCACATAAAACCACTCCCCCCCAAAAAAAAATACACTTCCAAATTGCAAGAACCACTGACACAGATAATAAATTGCATTTATTAGTGACTTTTGACGTTTTGGAAATGCTTATGAGTACACAATCTCATTGGATTTTTACACCTTTATGAAGCCAGTATTAATTAGTATGCAAATCCTGCTTTGGGAAGTTAAGTAGGAGAACTCTGACTCCATTCTTTTAACTTCAGAATGTTGTCTGGCTCCGTAAGTGCAAAAATTTAAAATATTTTCTTCTTGAGTATATATTATAGCTGTGTGGCATCAACATTTGTATTATAGTCACCAAACAGCATAATTTGTTCATTATAGTTTAGAAAACTCATTTCCTTCAGCCCTGCATTATATTTCAGCACTATATTTTTTATAAAATATAGTAACAACAATACCACAACATAATTATTGCTAATTTGAGCACATCTCCTTGAAGTATGTGTTAAAAAGACCATTTTTATTAGAAAAAGTCCACTGAAATGTGGACTTTTTAATTGAAAGTTAACCATGGTTACTACTGCGTATCTACTTTGTAGACAGTGCATGGTATGGACCCCACTGTGTAGTGTCTGGAGAGTTGGGCCTTAACGCATGAGTCATATTGAAACTCTTCCTCATCACTAAGGCCATGGCAGGTGTTCGGTGACTTCTCTGATCAGATGTTTCTATTTTAACTGAATTTATTTAATAAACAATTGAGAGGCTGAGTCAAACTACCATTATGATTTGAAATCATCTGCTACTGAACTTCCTGTGTGAATCTGTCATTTTCCATGTGAGTAGAGGCCATGATTGCCTGTTACAATGATATTGTAACAGCCATGACTCAGGCTACCTTGGGTTCCCATTATTCTTTTGTTAGTTGGTGTTTATAATTCTTAGGCTCAAGTGGGTATGGAACTGCTTCCCTGTCAGGCTGGAAATTCTCTGTAGCAAGCGCTCATGTCTTACCTGTCTGATTGCCCCACTACATATCCATATTAGTTGCCTAAGGCTGCTGTAACAAAGTATTACAGACCAAGTGGTTCAAACAAGAGAGATTTATTTTCACAATTCTGGAGGCTACAAGTCCAAGATCAAGGCACCATCAGTATTGGTTTCTTCTAAGGCTTCTCTCTTGTCTTACAGAAGGCTGTTTTTACGCTGTGTCTTCACACCATCTTTCTCTGTGTGTTTCTGTGCCCTAATCTCCTCCTCTTGTAAGACTATCTGTCGTATTAGATTAAGGCCCCCACCAATGACCTCATTTAACCATAATTGCTTATTAAAGATTCTATCTCCACATACAGTCACATTCTGAGGCCCCGGAGGTTAGGATTTCCTCATATGAGTTTTGGGTGAATGCAATTCAAAACATAACAATATCATAGCACCAGGTCCATGGCACACTCTTAATAAATGGGTATTGACTGCATTACAATCTTGTACAAAATACCAAAGAATAGTAAGCATTTCTTATAAAAGAAAACTGAATATTCTTTGATAAGCCTGAGCCTGAAACATACTATATACCCATAAAATGTACATTTTATAAATCTTCAGATTGATTGGTTATTAAAACATAGAGAAATTCATGCAACAACCACTACACATCAAAATACATATTACCAGTTCTCTGACCCTGACTTCCAACACTGTAAGTTAGTTTATTTCATGTAAATGAGATCATCTACTTCTTTTACTCCACAGTAAGTGAGATTCACCCATATTCACGCATACAGTAAGAATGGGTTCATAAATATATAGTATTCTATACTGTGAATATACCATAACTGGTTTCTTCTAGTTATTCATTATGAATAACATGACTGTTTCCAGTTTGAGGTTACCATGAATAATACCTGCTCTGTACATCATCATACTTGACCTTATGTACATTATCATACATGATCCTTTCTTACATGAATGTAGGCATCTATATTTAGCATATACCTAAGAGAAAATGTGCTGAATCATTGACTTTGTATGTTTGGTATAGCATATAGTTATAGTTTATTTTTTTTTTCATTTCTACCAACCAGCAATGTTTGAGACTTCCAGGAGCCTCACACCCTTCGTAGCATGTGGTATTGTCAGTTTTTAACAGTGGGTATGACAATATCTCATTGTGGCTTTTATTTGCATCTCAGATGATTTCTGAGGTGGAGTGCCTTTTCATTTGTTCATTGAAATTTGAATATCTTTTGTGAAGTATCTGTTCAAATCTTTTGCCTATTTCTGAGTTATTTTTTTTCCTTTTTCTTATCAATTTGTAAGAATTTTTTATGTTTGAGATGCTGGCCTTCTGTTAAAGGTATTGTAAATGTTTTCCCTCACTGTGTGGTTTTTTGGGTCTTGTGAGCTATGATAGACATACTGTAAATGACACAAATTTATTTTTTTATAGATACTAATAGACATAGAATTTTATTTTATTTATTTATTTTTGGTATTTTTTTTATTGGAGTTCAATTCGCCAACATATAGCATAACACCCAGTGCTCATCCCACCAAGGGCCCTCCTCAGTGGCCATCATCCAGTCACCCCACCCCCCCACCCACCTCCCCTACCACTACCCCTTGTTCATTTCCCAGAGTTAGGTGTCTCTCTCTCATGTTTTGACACAAGTTTAAAATGTAAAATTTGAAGTAAAAATATCACCACAGTCAAGATTCCACATGACCCTTGGTAATCCCTTCCTCCAGCCACTCTAAGCCCCTTTTAGTGTGTGTATTTTCCTTTTACCTGACTTCCAGCTCACCAATTTTTATTAAGTGGGTTTAATCTGCTGTTAAAGATTTTTGAAGTCTCTACCAACATTTTGAACTGGCTAATTCTTTGTTTTAGGGGCTGTTCTGTGTATTGAAGGATGTTTATAGCATCTTTAGTCTCTACTCACAAGATGCCAGGAGCACTTCCCTTCTGGTACACCCTCAAATGTCTCTAAACATTCTCTGAAGTATCCATCTGGAATCAAAATCTATCAGGGGTCAAAATCCTCCCTGTTTACAAAGCACAAAAGTTATCCATTAGGTTCATAATTTTACTTATGTTACATTATTACATTCCAGAACTCCCATGCAATTTTCTTTCTTATGATTTCCAGTTTTCTACTCATTCTATTTATTATTATACACTGTTTTGTTAATGTATGAGTTATTATAAAATACTTCTGAAAACTCCAATATCAAGATCTCTAGTGATTTCTATTTTCTATTTTCTATTGGTTTTTTAGTTCAGTCGTGGTCTATCAAGCTATCTGACTGCCTGTCATTTCTTATGGGAGGCAGATATTATTAATCCAATCATGTACCAAGATAGTTGAGTTTTAGTTTCAGTCCTTGTAAGGACAGGCTTATTTCACATTCACTCTTCTTTCTAGCCCTAGACAGTATTAATAAAAAGCTTGCAATAATATAAGACTATACATTAGTTATACTTTTATTAAATAAAAAATAATGTATTTACTAGGAACTTTTTTTTGGGGGGGGGGGGTCTTGAACTTTGATCTTTACCTCCCAGGTCTGTGATACTGATCGTCTGTGCTCAGCTTCTCAGCCTGGCAGCCTCTGCTTTAAGAATGGACACTCATCTCACAGTGAAAAGCACCACCAAATGCAGGCTCACCTCTCTTGCCTTTACTCCTCTTTCAGATTTTGGCTCAATACTTCCCACTGCCTTGCAAGCTCTGTGTGCCTTAAACAGATGTAATGTATTTTATAGCCTTCTAGTTGTTCTCAGAGGATTGGTTGTTTCAGAACAATTAAGATAGCTAGTGCCAGGTTATTTTGTACCATTCACTTATTTTTCCTTGGTTAAAAATCTATCTGCAGAATTATGGAATGATTTAGGAATTGAACATGCACCTATTTTTTTCCCCTTCAGTACAATTCTTTCCTATGTGATCAGTCCTAGTTCACAACCTTAATTTTGTCTTTCTGTTCATCTTTTTGTTTTGTTTTTCCAAAAGTATTACATGATAATGGCAACAAAAAGAAAATCCAAGCACAAAATAAGGAACTGTTAAAAACCTTCCCACAAATCTTTACCTTCTATCCCCCCTAAAATAAATAATATTAATACCTTGGCCTATAACACCCCAACTTTTCCTCATGTTCACACGCTTATACTCACATACACATGTACATCTACATGCAGCACCCACAAACACCAAGAATTTCAAACTTGCTCATGTTTACAAAAGTCACCTACATACATGTTTGTTTCCTTTCCTTGATTAAAAACAAAACACGTATTGTAGACAACTCTTCTAGCCTTGTTGTAGAGGGTTTAGTGTATTGTTTTTAAGAACTGCATAGTGTTACATAATATAGACATATCACACTTTTTTCAATTGCTTTCCCACTGAAGGATAATGAATTTATGTCGATATGATGCTGTAATACCCATTTATATACATATATCTGTAGAAAAGACTTATCACAAGAGGATAACTGGGTCAAAGGATCTGTATTGTTTAATTATAATACATATTGCTCCATCGCTTCCCAAGAAATTTGAATCCATTAACATTATCATTAGCATTACTGATGAATCTGTACAAGTTCCCAAATTATCATATGTCCAGGACAGTCTTGTGCTGTTGTTGGTGTTTAATTCAGGCACTCTGAATTTAAAGATTATGTTCTTTATCTTTTATTTTCTTTGACCAATAAAAGATCACTGGAAACTGATTATATATATATATATATACATATACAATTTTTAAGTTAACTCTAAAATCTCTACTAACAATACAAAGTCAAAAATATCTTCTCTAAAGTGACAAGAAAATGGCAAGATGATTTCAGTGTAAATCTATAGAGAGATCATTAGAATGTCAAAATGAAAATTTTAAAAGTCAATACATGCTTCTGAATATACTGACATCTGAGGCTGAATCATATTGTCAAGCTGAGGGAAGATGATACTGTCAGGGGAGGTTTGGAAAGATCAGTCCGGGAAGTCAGGCGAAGTTGGAGGCAAAAAGATCTCCCTGTATGAGCTACATTATAAAATTGTGAGATTAAGATGAAATCAAATGTACAAGATTTCTCTCCATTAGGGATTTATTCAGTATAATATTCTAAATCCAGATTTTTCATCTGTCACTCATCTGAAATGAACAACCTTCTGAAATGGAAATTTATTTTGTCATCATGGAAGATGGAACTTTCCCTGGTCTTACATGCTGGACATCTGAACTTTTTTCTCTAATTGCCACATAGCATCCACCCAAGTAGCTACGTAATTATAATAATTCCTCAAGGATTATTTAATGCAAGACTTATTTGTAGAAATAACCAAGTCCACACTTTATAACGAGAACTCTTTATTCCTTACTGTAAACACTAATATACAATCTTATATATAAATTCTGTGAAGAGTTCAGATTAGCCAATTCATCTGCATTAAGTAATTCTTGATGTAATTTGCAGGGTGGCTAAAGAAATGTCCTCTGGACTATACAAATGTGTATTTTCTTATGGCTTGTAATATTTTCATCTGACAAGCTGGTCTACTAGAATGGCTGGACATTGTTTAATGGCCTTCATTTTTACCTTTGTTTAAACATTTCCTTAAATTTTAAATTATTGATTATCACTTTCTCTCTAAATCTTAAAACTTTTCTCTCAAATGGAACCTTTGTTACCAGCATTTAAACACTCTTGAGGGATGCCTGGGTGGCTCAGCAGTTGAGTATCAGCCTTTGGCTCAGGGCGTGGTCCCGGGTCTGGAGATAGAATCCCACATCAGGCTGGAGCGTGCTTCTCCCTCTGCATATATCTCTGCCTCTCTCTCTCTCTCTCCCTCTCTCTCTCTCTCGAATAAATAAATAAATAAAATCTTTAAAAAAGAGACATGAAAGCTAAGGAGGTTAAAAAAAAAATAGGGATCCCTGGGTGGCGCAGCGGTTTGGCGCCTGCCTTTGGCCCAGGGCGCGATCCTGGAGACCCGGGATCGAATCCCACGTCGGGCTCCCGGTGCATAGAGCCGGCTTCTCCCTCTGCCTGTGTCTCTGCTTCTCTCTCTCTCTCTGTGACTATCATAAATAAATAAGAATTAAAAAAAATAAAAATAAGTTAAAAAAAAATAAACACTCTTGAATCCCTTGAATCATGAACAAAATAGAGAATCTCTCAACCCACACCTGCTTCTAATTCCTGCTCTCTCCTACTGTCCCCCAACAATGAGCCTTTCCCAGGGGGTTTCTCTTCTTCCTTTCCTCTTTCACTCTTTCTTCTGTTCACCCCAGTGTAGCCTCACCCCCTTGAAATCGTTCACACTAAGATCACCATTGACCTCCACCAGTATCTGATCTCTCAGAGGGCACCGTTCCTCACTCCTTTTTTCTTTGTCTCTTAAAAATAACCATTTCCTCCACTATCATAAGGCCACATTGTCCTTTATCCAATATCGCTCTAGCTTCTGCACTGCTTCATTTGCAAGATCATTCTCCTCAAAAAACCATCATCTCTCAGCAGATGCATGAAACAAACTCCTCCCTGAGCCTCTAATCTTCACTTTACATCACTTTCCTTCTACTCCACAAGGTGGCCAGAATGTGATTTCCAAAGAGAACATCTGATATGCTATTTTCCTCTGAAAGCTTTTCAATGGCGTTCAGTGGTTCTTAGGTCAAAAAGACCCAAGGCTTCCATCTGTTGCATGAGCCTCAGCCCCATCTGCCTCTGTCCCCTCTGAACTTTATGTACTTCATACTCCTCATGATCCCTGTCTGACACACTACTTACACACTCTTTTGGCAACACACAACTTTCCTTCATGCCACTCATCACAGCAATTGTACATTGCTTGGTGTGATTTTTCTGATTTCTGCATATGGACTGGAACATCCTGAAGACAGGATCCATTTATTGATTGATTTGTTTGCTTGTTTTTCACTTTTAAAACTGTCTGATAATAATGATTTTGGGAAGTGAGAAAGAGCTCTTTAGATGTTTCCTTATTACTTTCATAATAATTGATCAAACAATATTTCACAAATATTTTTTAAAAATTGTTAAATTCTATTTTTCTTCGTATTATTTTATTCATATTTCAAACATATTTCCACATAATAGAGAAAATGTAATGATTAAAAAATCCTCAATAACATTGATTTTTCATACTTAACATTTATTTGGTTTATTTGTGTTTTCCTCCTTAATCATTGAAACATTCATAATTGCTGATCACCCCTAATTCTTAGAGTACTGATTCTATTTGTGGTATCTGCTGAGCATCCTTATTTCATGTTTGCTCCTTTCTTTATACTTCTAGATTTTGAGCTTATCTCTAATGAAATTATTTTATACCCCATGAAAATCCCTTGAATGAACTTATAAAGTAGTTTTAGGTTGGCCCTGGAAATGTCCCACAGATTCCAAAGATACTTCACTATTTTCATGTTATTTTCTTAGTTTGGATCACTAGGAACAAATGTAGCCAAGAATTTAAATCCCATAGTCTTGAGTAGCACAAGTCTGAGATTTAGATTTCCCCAGGGTGACTGATTTTTCATTTTTATTTTATTTTATCCATCCAAGCTCCAGATCATAGGCAAAATTCCTTATTTCATCCATAATCTTATAGGAGCATTTTTTTCAATATCTATATTTGGGGAGGTGGTGATGCTTTAATGTTTAGAATCTAGTTTTTCATGATTTATAGACCAAAGGGATTGTCTATTATTCCCATAGGCTTTAGAATCCCAGTCCCTAGCCATTCTGGCTTTTGATTAGAACTGTCACTTCTATGGTTGTTCATAATGTCAGATGGTTCTTATTATTTCTCTCTACATTTCTTCCACATGCATATTGTGCTTTCTTTCTTTTGAACTTGGATATAGACACATGTTTACCCATAAAATATTTTATATCTAAAGTTATTTTTTTCTAAAATCTATTTTAATGTTTATAAATATTCAAAATATTTCACCAGAATTTCTACAAACTTATTGCAGTATTGGGGAAATGGAATCTTCTTAAAGTTTACTCTACTATGTTGCCTGAAATAAACTCAACTACCTTTGGAGGTAAGAAGATTGAGATCAGTCTGAATTAAAACTTTTTAAAAAGGTAATAATATTTTTTAAAGACTTTCTTTCTTTCTTTCTTTCTTTCTTTCTTTCTTTCTTTCTTTCTTTCTTTCTTTCTCTTTGAGAGAGAGAGGAACATTAGTGGGGGGAGAGGCAGACAGAAAAGAGAGAAAGACAGAAGATCTCAAGCAGACTTGCACTGAGCAAGAAGCCCCAAAACAGGACTCAATCTCACAACTCCCAGATCACGACCTAAGCCGAAGTCAAAAGTCAGACACTTAACCAACTGAACCACCCAGGGATTCCTGGTAATGATATATTTTATTTACTTCCATATGTCCAAAAATTGGCAGTCCAACATGTTACCAATATGTAAATATTAATAATGAAGTAATTCATAATATTTTACACCCACATTCAGCCTTCAAAATCTAGGGCTTATTTTGCAATTAAAGTAAATCTTAATTTGGATTAGCTACACCTGCTAACGGTTGTCATATTAGACAGTAAAGAGCTACTGAAAATCTCTTCTACTTTCTCCATTTTTCTTAGTGAAGTATAGTTGACACATATTATTAGTTTTAGTTTTAGATGTACATATAGTTAGTTTGACAAGTCTATATATTATACTTTACTCACCACAAATGTAGCTACCATCTATCACTATACAGTGCTATTACAATACCTTTGAATAGGTTCCATATGTTGTACCTTTTTTCCCCATGACTTATTCATTCTGTAACTGGAAGCCTGTACTTTTACTCCTTTTCACCATTTTGTTCATCCCCGCTACCCTCCTCCCCTCTGCAACCATCAGTTTGTTTTCTATATTTATAAGATTGATTCTGCTTTTTGTTTGTTTAGATTCCACATTTCAGTGAGATTATGAGGTATTTGTCTTTCTCTGTCTGACTTATTTCACTTAGTATAATAACCTCCAGGCTTATCCTTGTTGACACAAATGGTAAGATCTCTTTCATTTTTGTGACTGAATAATATTCCATTGTGCATATACATGCACCACATCTTTATCCATTCGTTACGGATGGACATTTGGATTGCTTCTATATATTGGCTGTTGTAAATAATGCTGTTATAAACATCAGGGTGCATGTATCCCTTCGAATTAGTATTTTATTATGTGTTTACTATAAAGGTACATATATCTTTTCAAATTAGTGTTTTTGTTTTCTTTGTTTAATTTCTTTCAAATTAAATATCCAGTAGTGGAATCACTGGATAATAAGGTATTTCTATTATTAATTCTTTGAGAAACCTCCGTATTATTTTCCACATTAACATTCCACAATTTACCAACAATGTGCAAGGGTTCCTTTTTCTCCACATCCTCCCCAACACTTGCTATTTCTTCTCTTTTTAATTATAAACATTCTGACAGGTGTAAAGTGATATCTTGTTGATTTGCATTTCCCTGATGATTAGTGATGTTGAGCCATCTGTATGTCTTCTTTGGAAAAATGTCTATCTGGGTCTTCTGCCCATTTTTTAGTTGGGTTATTTGTGTGGGCGGCAGTTCATGTTGAGTTACATAAATTGTTTATGTATTTTGGATATTAACCCCTTACCAGACATATCATTCACAAATATCTTCTTCCATTCAGAAGGTTGCCTTTTCACTTTGCTGATGGTTTCCTTTGCTGTGCAAAAGCTTTTTATTTTGATGTAGTCCCAGTAGTTTATCTCGGTTTTTGTTTGTCTTGCCTGAGGAGATACATCTAGAAAAAAATTTGCTAAGGCCAAAGTCTAAGTAATTACTGCCCATGTTTCCTTTTAGGAGTTTTATGGTTTTATATCTCACATAGGTCTTTATGGATTAATATGGATTAATATGGATTAAAATTTTTTTTTTTGAGGGAGAGCAGGAACAGAGGAAGAGGGAGAAATAGAATCTTAAGCAGGCTCCATGCCCAGTATAGGGCCCAATGTGGGGCTTGATCTCACGATCCTGAGATCCTGACCAGAGCTAAAATCAAGAGTCAAATGCATAACCAACTGAACCACCCAGCACCCTTGGATTAAAACTTTTTAAAGAATACACAGCTATTAAGCAGCAGCATCAGGACTCAAACTCACATTACAATAGTACCTAGAATTATGTCTGACAAATAACAGATACTCAATAACCAATTAATGATTAAATGCCTAAATAAAACCAAGGAAATAAGAAGCATTTTCTTCTATTGGCATTGTCTTCACTGATGGAGAGGTTGGAAGTAACAAGGCTCTTGATTTTTGTATTTCACAGTGGAAGGATATTCATGGGGGTGAGATATTTTGGACCTTTCTGAATTTGAGATTCTGCTACTGAGGCACCCAAAGAAGAAATGATTAACCTCAGATGCTGCCTAAGTCAAGACAAGGAGAGCTGAGAAGTGATACATTTAGGCATTTTAGGATTGCTCAGTAATTTTTCATTCAAGTCCCTTGCAAATGCTATACATTCCTTTCTCAAATCATCCCAATTCTTCATCTATCCAGCAGTTACATTTAGAATGCACCAAATGTTAACAGAAGATGAGGCAGCCAGCATTTTAATCCAGCATTAAATGCTCACTGCATTTCAACTGATTTACAAAGATCTTAAAGAAGATCTATTATAAGGTACCCCCTGCTTTTCAAAAGTTTGCATTATGTTACTTCACTTTTATAAATTACCTACATTAGCACTTGTTTTTGCTAACAAAAAGAACTCCGAAGAGGATTTTCACTTTTATAAAAAAAAAAAAAAAAAAAAAGCTGGGGGGGGCAAAAAAGCAAAAGTAACATTCAGCATTAGTTTTGCAGTGAGACGCTTGGGGAGAGAGGCAGCAAGCACCCCTAGGCAGTGAAAGTGGCACCCCCAGCGCCTTCCCTGGAAGCTACACTCAGCATCTCCGTATCAAGCACCAGAGTTCTGTGCTGTGTCTGTGAGCACCTGGGCTTCATTGCCATTTATTCTATGCATCAGTTAGCAAAATATGTCCCAAGGTATCAGGAAAGCCTCAGAAAGGTGATTTTTTTGAGTCTAGGAACAATAAAAAAAATTTGCTATATGATAATTACTTCTTCACTTAACACCATTTCAGCCTATGGAAAGGTTTGCAGGAATGTCCTATTTTCTGATAGTGGGGAAACCTATACCTCTATTACAGCAAATGAGAAAAAAATCACCTTTAATTCAGTTACACAAAATACATTAAATTATTCAATGGAGAAATCAGATTTTGATTTCCAAAACAAAACCTCTAGAAGTTTTCACATTTATAGTGTTATTTGAAATTACTGCCTCAATACCAAACTTGCCTCAAACATTCAGATCTCAACCTTCCTGCCCTCGATACACAGCACAGCACCTGGCTGATGCTGCTAATATGTAGGTCAAACTGCATGCATCTTCCTGTGCTCAACAAAAATGAACAGCTACTTATACCCAGGGAGTAAGAGCCCAAATTTTAACAATGACCACAAATCCTGCAAAATATGGTCCCATCTCCTAGTTTCCTGATATCATCTCCTTTGACCACCACTACTTGGCTAACTCTACTCCAGCCATGAGGCCTCCTTGATGTTTTTTAGACATACCGACTGGGCCTCTTTCTGGAGTCTCAGTCCTCGCTCTTCTCCTGCAGAAATTGTTCCTTCCCTTGAAAGTCTCATAGCTTGCACAATCTCTACCCTCCATCGAGCCTCAGTCAGGTCAAATGCTATCCTCCTACTGATCGTTCCTGGATAATTCACTTCTACTTGGGACCTGTCTTTCCTGCTCCCACCAAGGTAGTTCTGATTCCCCATCCCAATATTTTTCTCTAGAGCATTTATTACCATTTAATATGCCATACACAAACATACAAAATATATATATTATGCTATTTAAATATAAGTTAGTTAATATTAGTTTCAGGGGTAAAATTTAGTGATCCATCTGTTGCATATGACACCCAGTGCCCATTACGTCAAGTGCCCTCCTTAATGCCCATCACTCAGTTAACCCATTCCCCACCCACCTCCCCTCCAGCAACCCTCAGTGTATTCCATAGCATTCAGCATCTTTTATGGTTTAGTTCCCTTTCTGTTTTCATCTTCTTTTACTTTTCCTTTCCTTCCCTTATGTTCATGTGTTTTGTTTCTTAAGTTCCACATAAGAGTGATATCATACAGTATTTGTCTTTCTCTGACTTATTTCACTTTCCATAGTACCCTCTAGTTCCATTCATGTCATTGCAAATAGAAAGATTTCATTCTTTTTGATGGCTGAGTAATACTCCATTGCATATATGTACCACATCTTCTCATTTTATTCATCCATTGATGGACATCTAGTCTCTTTCCATAGTTTGGCTATTGTGGACATTGCCGCTATAAACAGTGGGGTGCATGTGCCCCTTGGGATCACTATGTTTGTATTCTTTGGATAAATACCTAGAAGTGCAATTGTTTGGTTGTAGGGTAGTTCTATTTTTAACTTTTTAAGGAACCTCTATATTGTTTTTAAAAATATATTTATTTTATTTATTATCTGAATACACCTGCTACTAGTCAGTATCATGGGTTTTATTTTATTCTTATCTATCCTCAATTCCTAGAAGATTGCTTGTCACCAGTAGACACTTTATAAACGTTGGAAAATGAGTAAAATGAGTAAGCAAACAAACAATGAATGAAAAATAGCACTGGCTGAATCTTTGGCATGTAAGGTACTTTTCTATGCATGTTACATGTATTAATTCATTTAATCTTATAAGTTAGGTCCTCATATATTCCTCATGTTACAGTTGAGGAAATGAAAGCACACAGGGAATACCCATTTCAGGACATGGGATTTTAAAGTAATTTCTCTGTTCTGTATTATTGACAATTTTTTCCATTGCCTCATTGAAAAAGTACCACTGTTTTAGCTTTGCATTCACGCCTCTCTGCAATTAGACACCCCTGATCATCTTCATCTGGGTCCATCTTCATCTGGATAGCTGGCTTATTCTCCCCTTTCCCATTATACTCAAAGTTATTACATGAGGTCTGGGAGATGAAAATGATAAGATGAAGAAGATCTAGTCTAATGACCTTTAACTGAGCTCTTGATGTGTGCCAGGCACCATGTAAATATGCTATATGTGCATCTCATTTAATCTTCACCAAAGTCATGTAGAAGAATGAGGCTTGAAGAAGATAAATTATATTTCCAAGGTCACACAGGTAGTCAAGAACTAAGCCTATAGTTTGACCTGGACTCTCCCAGTTCTGTAGATGGAAGTCCCAACACAGCCAGCGGTTCTTCTCAGAGTATCGCCTGGCTGACATCAAGGTATTGACTCGACTACCTTCATTCCTGGAGTTTCTGGGGAGGACACACTTCTGAGCTCATTCAACTGGTTGAAAGGATTATTGTGGTTGCAGGACTGGGGTCTTCATTTTCTAGCTGGTTGTAAGCTGGGGACTGCTTTCAGAGCCAAGGGGCTGCCCACCCGAATCCTATGTGGTTCCCTCCATCTTCAAAGCCAGCAATAACACTTAAAATTCTTCTCACGGTTTGGATCTCTGACCTCCTCTTTTTCTGACCTCTAATCCATATTCAGAAGCCTCATGGGATAAAGTCATGTTCACTCCTATAAATTCCCTATATTAAGGTTAACTGATTTTAGAGTTTACTTACATCTGTAAGATCCCTTTTGTCATATACTGACCTATAACCTTGGGAGCCACAGCCCTGGGAATTGTACAGGGCATGCACACCATGGGGTAGGGATATTGATAGACTTCTTAGAATTCTATCATACCATTCTCTTGCCTTCACATTCCTTTCACTCTGCATCAAATATCTACACATTAACCTGATAATTACTTTGTCTCTTTCCTGGAAAAATACCAGTAGACACACATGAATCTTGTCCATCCCCATAGAAGGTTGGCCACTGGCTTTGGACCCTCCCTCCCATATTATTCTTCAGGGCCCAAAGATAAGCATAGAGAAAGACAAAAGCCAAACCAGAAGGTTTTTTCATGTCATGTGTATTAGCTTCCTATGTCTGCCATAACAAATTTAGTGGCTTAAAACAACGCAAAGATTTTATCTTATGATTCTTTAGACCAGAAGGTTGATGGGAGGTTCACTGGGCTAAACACAAGGTGTCCTTAAGGCAGCACACCTTTCTGGAAACTGTGTGGGAGGATATGCTTTCTGCCTTTTCCAGCTTCCAGTTGCTCTCTGTGTTCTTTTTTTTTATTGTTTTTTATTTTTTTTGCTCTCTGTGTTCTTGAGTTCACATTCTCTTCACCCCTATAGCCCCCAGTGTCGTTCCTCTCTGACCTCTCTTCCACTATAAGCCAGAGCCTTCTCTCTCTAACCTTAGCTGGAAAATATTGTCCATTTTCAAGGACATACTTGCTTAGATTGGATAATCCAGAATAATTTCAGGGTCTGTCTGAGATCACACTGGATAGTGTGATCATATCTGCAGACTCCCTTTTGTCATGTGAGGAAACAAATTCATAGGTTCCAGTGTTATGGTATAGACATCTTTGCAGTAAGGTGTGCATTATTCACATCACATCATGCTAGGAAGACTGGGCTTTCTTCTGAAGGTGTGTAGAATCACGAAAGAACTGTAGCACAAGGTGGCTAAGACAGATTTGCATTTTTGAAAGATTCCTTGGCTCCAGATTTCAAATTAATGATGGAGAATGTTCACATTAATGAATAATAACTTGTACAGAGTACTAACCACATTTCTGGCATTCTTTGAAGTGTGTTGTAGTCCTTGACTCACTTAATCCTCATAAATTAGATAGTATCATACTAATAACCCCATTCTATAGATGATAGAAATATTCACAGAGAATTTAAATAACCTTGCCCGAGAATAAATAGTGAACACCAGAGCTAAGATTCAGCCCAGGTAGTGTGGCTTCCAGAGACAATGTTCTAATCTTGACAGGGCAGAGCACCTTCTCCCAGACTTTGGAAGAGGGAGGAAACATGGCCGGGCATAATGGTCAGGGAATGCTGTATAGATGCAGCAAGATATGCAAAGAGACCACAAAGGAAGGAGGACTTGAAAAAAGCCAAGAGGAATGAAGAAGTACTTCCATAAATACCTTAATGACAAGTCCATGTCCTCCCTTGTCTATAAAATAGAATCCTTGGCCCCATAATTGTTTGATTCTTTAAATGTTTGAAAGAGTGAATCAAGGGCACTCTAGAACAATATGTGCTGATGGGTGTAGTCTTCCCCCTTTGATTGCTGCTTTGCAAGTTTCACAAATAACTAACCACCTGAGAGCTTGTCTCTCTCATACTGAATTCCATTTTGATTTTTTCATCCCTCTTGATTCTCATCTCTTTGTGCCAAAATTGTATTTTTCCAAAGATGTTTTCAAAAGTGTTTTTGTTCTGATTTAATAGGCTCAGTTTTCAATGTTTGGGCTGAAATTGAGGAGGTGCTTTATGAAAAGTGAATGCATTTGAATGGTGAAGTTTCCTGTGAACAGAAATACAGTATTGTTCTACTCTGAAGTTCCTAAGAGCCAGCTTCTGTTATTTTATTTCTAGATTTCCTTCCATCTTCTTCTTTAAAACTTTTCAAAATGACATCAAACAGCCTTCCTCTTGCTATGAAATAGAGAAAGCCCTTTCATCTGTAGGTAGGCTGATGGTGAGAGAATTATCAAGCAGGGAAAACCAAGGCTATTGTTCTTATAAAATATATTAACTTGAAAAAACCTTCCTTTCCAGCTATTCACTGCAAAATATGCCTTCTATATCTATAATCCTTAAAATCAGAGATGGTCAGAGATGGTCAGACAGCCCATCAAAAACCGGATAGTGAGGGCATCCTTGTGCATATCCTTCCAGGAATGAACCACGCAAAGGACAGAAGGAAGCACAATGTATTCATCACCTATTTTGTACTAAGAAAATCATTGTGTTATTTCTTTATGTACCTTAAGTCATTTGATCTTTTGAATGGCCTCTGTGCAACCCATTCTGATCCCTATTCTACAGGTAAAGAAAGTGAGCCATGGAGAAGGTAAACTTATTCAAAAATTTTGTGAGTGCCAAGACCAGGGTTTCAATTCAGGTATTTCTTATATTAATAGATCACATCATCTACCTATTCCCCTAGTATTGTTCTGAGAAATGACTATGAAGGTTTCTGCTTCTTATAAGAGACATAAGAGCACCAAGAGTTTGGTAAATTTGTGCAGAGAAAAAAAGTCATTTATTGGACAACAAATGTGTTGAATATCTTATTACCCTTGGACCTAAACTTTAAAGCATGATTTAGTAACATGCTATATGGATTCTTTCCATCGAAAGCTTTTTTTTAAAATTATAGGTTGAAAAATTAGCATTTCATATCTATAGAGCTAATAAATAGCATTCTATTGATGCTCAGTTTTATAGCACAAATAGTATTCTCTGATATATATATTTTTTTATTTTTGAGTTTGCAAACGTTTCCTAGTGCATTGTCTCAGTGAATTTCCTGCCCTTCCATGAGATGAGCATTACTTGACCTCCTGTACTCTTATTAAGCCGAGGCTTAGAAGCAGTTCAGCAGCATGAGTAAGATAACACAGCTAATAAATTGTGAAGCAAGACCTAGAACATTGTTCTTCAGCTATCGAGACATAATTCTTCAGGCCATGTAGGTTGACATCCTAATTAATCTATGAATAGACACAGTGAAGTCCTACAAATACAAAGAGAACACAGTCTCTGTAGGGCAGTCTAAGGCAGTTTGCCCAATCATGAATTTTTCATTCTCTAGCATTACAAAAAGAATTTCTGTATCTTTCTCCATTCATTAGTCTGATCTCTTTTGAACTCCAACTTCAAACTCACACCTTGAACCTTAAGAATCAGTGTGTGTAGACCCTTTCCATGCTACTGGAGCCCACCTTTCTCCTACTGTTTTCAGTTTGGCTAAACATACCCTACAGGGTTAGGATTTCTGGCTATGAACATAGACCCTCAGGATCTGAACTATGAATCTCTAGGCCAGTTGTGTGTCTTGCTGCAGGAACAGGTAGGACCCAAAGCAGTTAATAAAGGTAGAAATCATGAGAGGAGGCTTGTAGAAAGAAAAAAACAAATCCCATCCAAAAAATAGGTCAGATACTGTAGGAAAAGAGGGATGGAGGTATGGGAGGGAAAGAAAGTCCTCAGCATGAGAGGAATAAAGGTTGAGTGAGCACAGTTTTTATGGGGAGAGCGAAAGGCAAAATATCATTCATTAAATTCCAAAGTTGCTGTGCTGTAAACTTACTTTCAGTTTTTGTTCAGGTCTTAAATTAAGTGCAAGCAGATACACACACACACACACACACACACACACACACACACGGATAAACATATTGCTAAGGGTTCACAGAATTTTTGCTTTCTAGTTAGAAACACATGGACAGAAAGGACTTTGGAGGATTTTGTAAAGATGTAATTATTCCAAATGCACAATTTTGTCAGCTTGCTTTTATAATCAAAGCGCTGCATGAATTTCAAAGTAAATACAATCTTTGTTATCTTAGAAAGCTGTGAAGTCACTGTCTTAAAAAATAAAGTAGGGACAGCTTCAGCAAATTGCTGGAAACCTCAAAGGCCTACTGTTTTGATGTATGACTCCTATTAGCAATGTCCTGAAGAAGTCCTACCTAATTGATGCCATCCATTATCTATTACATGCTTTATGATACATAAAGATTAAGGAGGGAAAGGAAGAGATCTAGCAGGTATTGACCACCTACTAAGTGACAAGAACGAAATGTGCTTCTATATATTTTCCATGGCATTATGTTCTTATAACTGTTCTACATTGTAAATATTATACACATTTACAAGATGACAAAAAGGAGAAGCAGGTTAACTAAATTTGTCAACATCAGACACCTAGTATGTTTTGGAAGCAGGAAATTTGTTTGTTGCCAAATGTAATGATCTTCACACATTTTTAATTGCATGATATGATTAGCCAATGTATGTATTACTTTCCCCTTGGAAGATGTATATATAGGTCCAGAAAATGGTTATATCATAACCTTGCTTGATTTATTCATTTGTTCTATTGATGTATTCATCAACTTAGAAACAAGTGCTAGTTTTCTTTTCATTTTTGCTAAGATCAGGGATGGGGTTGATTGGTGTGTATACATAATAAAATTTGTCATTTAAATATAAAACTAACACTAGAAATTATCTCTACATAAAACAATAATAAAAATATTCTTGGGCGATCCCTGGGTGGCTCAGAGGTTTAGCGCCTGCCTTCAGCCCAGGACGTGATCCTGGAAACCTGGGATCAAGTCCCACATTAGGCTCCCTGCATGGAGCCTGCTTCTCCCTCTGCCTGTGTCTCTGCGTCTCACTCTCTCTATTTCTCTCATGAATAAATAAATAAAATCTTTAAAAAAATATATTCCTCTCTTACTATATTAGTTATGATAATCCAACTTATTTAATGAAAAATTCCAAATGTCAGTGGGTTATCATCATATTATTGTTCTCTTATTTTATAGTCCAGATGGATTGGTTAACAAAAAAGTGAGTGAGTGAGGGCTTCTAGGTGGTACCATGTACCAAGAAACACATGTAAACCCTTCCCCTACACATAGTTTTTATTTGTATGTATGTATGTATGTATGTATGTATGTATTTATTTATTTATTTTTTTACTTTTCCTTTTTTTATAATAAATTTATTTTTTATTGGTGTTCAATTTGCCAACATACAGAACAACACCCAGTGCTCATCCCGTCAAGTGCCCCCCTCAGTGCCTGTCACCCATTCACCCCCACCCCCCGCCCTCCTCCCCTTCCACCACCCCTAGTTCGTTTCCCAGAGTTAGAAGTCTTTATGTTCTGTCTCCCTTTCTGATATTTCCCATACATTACTTCTCCCTTCCCTTATATTCCCTTTCACTATTATTTATATTCCCATCACTTGCCATCAGGGAAATACAAATCAAAACCACGATGAGATACCACCTCACACCAGTGAGAATGGGGAAAATTAACAAGGCAGGAAACCACAAATGTTGGAGAGGATGCAGAGAAAAGGGAACCCTCTTACACTGTTGGTGGGAATGTGAACTGGTGCAGCCACTCTGGAAAACTGTGTGGAGGTTCCTCAAAGAGTTAAAAATAGACCTGCCCTACATAGTTTTTAAAATTACTTTTACTCTTCCTCTCTTCATCCCCAGCATACTGCCCCTCCACCACTGTCTCCTAAAAATGGTGACATAAAACAATCAACATTTAGTGAGAAGGCTACACCCTTCATCTGAACTTTTTGCCACACTGGATTCTATTTGGTCTTTGTTGCTCAAATACTTTCTCATCTTTATTCCCTGCTGTTTTAAGTCTTGAAGTTGGCTTTTCTTCCAATTCAAGGTCTCAAATTTCTAGACTGCTCTTTTTTATTTATGCTTGCAAACCAGCAGATCCTTTCCCAAATTAATTTTCTTTACATAGTTTACAGAGTCAATAACTACAAGCACACATCCTTAATTTTCTGTGTTACCAGTTAGTCCCCTAGATCAAGTAGATTTGTCACAACGAAATAAAATCACCGAAAAATCCATTTCCTTTCCACCCACCAAGCCTAGCCTTAAAGAGCTATATTTTCTTAGGCAACTCTCTATTTCTGGCATCTTATATTCAATCAGAGTTTGATCAGGAAAATACAGATCTAGGAATTTTGAACAGAATATTATTTAATACAAAGATTTAGAGGCTTATAAAACTATTGAAGTACTTGAGGATTTGAGGGATCAACATTTTTATATACTCATTTACATATTATTTGGCAAGACTTAGTCTTCTTCCAGACAATGTTAGTGGCAGTGAATCGAGAAGAGAGAATTATATGGCACATAATAAGTATTTGTTGAATTATTTAGTCACAGAGCTGTAGTTCGATGCAGAATTCCATCCACAGACCTTTGATACAAAAGGAATAATGAAGTAAAGACAACACAATATTTCTTATGATTATTTTAGTGCAGGTCCTTGGTATTTCTAGGGGAATATGCTTATATTGATGTATTTGTTTCAAGGGAGGAAAATCCATGATCTCTATTTAAACTTCTTCATACTTAATGAGCCAGAGGGAAAATGTCAGTCTTTGTGGTCTACCAGTGTTACTCAGCTAAATAGGAAAATAGAGAAAGAAAACCTTGAAGCCATAAAGAAACTCTGAGATCCTACACTGGCAGAGATCACCATTCAGCCAGTTTCACGGGGAAAAGAAATCACTTTTATGTTCTTTCATATTTGTAGAAACATGATTTTGATTCAAAGTTTAAATAACCCTGTTACTTATGAGCTGTGTTATCTTGAGTAAGCTACTTAAATTTTGGAGCAAAGTATCTTCATCATGAAAGCTGGGAAGTTCTCATATTTCAAAGGTGTAATGGGAATGATATAAAATTAATAAAATGAGTGTTCAGTACAAGGTGGGAGAGTACATTATTGAAGGATGAAATGAAGAGAGGTAAGAAAGGAAGGAAAGAAGAGAAAGATGAAAAAGAAAAGAGAAATGGGCAGTGGGAGGGAGAAATAAAAGGAAACAGACAACGTGAAAGCAGGAAATCATAAGCCTAAATATAAAATTAATAGTATTCCTGGCAAGTGGATCAGAGGTTAAATTTAGTGTGACTTACTTCCTGATGAATTCTTGTACTGCCTGTGTACATAGTTGTCTTCTTTAACATTGCATTGCTTCAGCTCATTTCAATATCAAGTATGTGCAGTCCATGCATCATGCATTCTGCCGGGTATTTTGAAGTAGGTGGTGCTGAGGAGCTGGAGTGGCGACCCAATGCAGGTGGTGTTACAGTTAATTCCGGGAATCTCTATTAGAGTAATCAGAGAGAGACATCTGCTTGAACATTGTGAGCAGACTGCAGATTCAGAACAAAAGTTATAATAGGAATGGACTTTGAAGA
Source organism: Canis lupus dingo (assembly GCF_003254725.2). NCBI lineage: Eukaryota > Metazoa > Chordata > Mammalia > Carnivora > Canidae > Canis > Canis lupus. The sequence goes on from NC_064245.1 coordinate 65,812,524, forward strand.
GATTATTTTTTCTACATCAGTCGAGTACACAGTCTCAACTAAAGATTCCCGACATGTGGAAACCACTATGAAAAGGGCCACTATGAAAAGGTCCACTCCTTAAAGTGGTAAGAACATATTTTCATAGCTATAATATGCTGGAAATTTTCAATTTCTTAATATAAGATATTGTAGACACTGGCAATCACAAAATTAAACAAAGAAAAATAGAATGGTATTATACTCACTTCAAAAATAGAACCTCAGCAGTTCCTAGAGAGCTGACAAAGTATTTCCCAGTAGCTTCAAGGCATGTGTTAAATTATAATGAAAACTTCCATTTTAATAAAACCCCTCATAATCCCTCATAAAAATATTCAGGAAAGTTTATTAACACAGCAAAAATTGTTTTTGTTTGCAAAATAATTGTTTTGGAAAATGCTTAAAGTATCTATGAATCCTTTATAAAGCATTTCTTCTCTGGAGGAAAGAAAAAATCAACAAGATGTAATGAGCAGGCTTTCATTTTAAACAGATCCAGCTTCAATCCTAATTTTTCTATTCACTACCTCTGAATTCTTGGATATTTTACTTAAATTTCACCTATAAATGGGAGAAAAGGTGGTGTTAGAAGTATTATATGCAACAATAAACGCACAGGAAACATCTGTCACAGTGTATATGCTCCACTAAACAATAGCTCAAGTTCGAGTGCACACCGCAATTCCATTGCTATGCCACATCCACTAAAACTAATTAAAAGAAAAAGAAAGATCAGTAAAATACCTAATATCCCTCTTCTGTGTGGCTCTTTCTGCTTGTGTCTTATATTCTTTCTCTCTGTCAAATGAAACTCATTTTCTTTGCTCATCCCAAAAGGACCATGGAGATAAAACAAGCTCAGTGTCCATGGCTCAGAATAATTTGGTTCAAAAGAGAGATCAAGAAAAGTCCTGTTGTGTCATACATGAGACCAACTTTCCTTGTTTGACTATGACAGAAAACATTGGGAGTAAAATTGAAAATGATTGATAAAAACCAAGAAAGGGCTTATCACTGTAAGAAATAAGTCTTTCATGGATTTGTCAGACTCCTGGCATCTAATTGTGTTGATGAGCACCATATCTATTGAATCATAGATTCTAGAAATAGAGCATCAATTTTTCATTATCTTGACTGGGTTCATGTCTTGCTCTTTACTCTCAAGACAATTTTCTCAAGTAAGATACCAACAAATTTTATCAAAACAATACAAAGGCAGAATATACAAGTGGCTATTTGATAAGAGATCTAAGCTTCAACATATTCAGGAGAGCTGCTTTCTACCAGCTTATAGACATTCTAGGCTGTATGTCCCTTTCTTCCTCCTTTCTTCATCAACAAACTTCTTACAAAGGTAGTTTAAATTTACAACCTCAGCTTTCTCATGCATTTCTTTACATTTGGTTGAGGCTCCAGTTTGACAAGCTCCCTCTGACACCATCTCTTTCTTTGGCACTTGTGATGTTGTTCTCTTTGGTTCCTTTCATATATTTTAAATTATTTCTTTTCAATCTTTGCCAAACTTGCATCTTTATTTTCTTGCCCATTCTCATGGGATGCCCTCGTATTCATTTGCTATACTCGTCTCTCAATTTCAACATATTTGAATCTCTCCTTTATCTGAATCTTTTCTCCTTAAGAAATGCCCACCAGTTGTGTTAAGTTGGGAAAAGAGTCTTTTCTTTATCTGTCTCTCTCTTGTCTAAAGGATTGCAGGGGTCCCCTTTATTAAGAGGCATGGGTTCATAGCTGTTAAACTTCAGAGACCATATCCATAAAAATTACATTCTACTGTTTTTGAACCATCTACTTATTTCTTGTGTGTTCAGGACACAAATATTGAATGCCTATTCTTTGTAAGTCATTGTATTAGATATTCAATAAATTGCAATTTCTTAGACTCCAAACATCTTTAAGCACTCCTATTATAGTACATATAATAATAGTTGTCTTGTGTTAAAATTATTTAATTAAGTGTGTTATTTCTTTCCAATATTCTGCCTTTAGGGTAAGAGAATGCCTTTTCTATCTTTATATCCCCTGTAACAATTGGTTGCCCATAGTTAATAAAAAAATACTTGAATAAACTACAAAAATATAGTATATATTGCATGTATATTTATATATAATAGAATATTGTACTCAGCTGTAAAAAAGAAGGAAATATCGTCTTTTGCAATAACATGGGTGGACTTTTAGGGCAATATCCTTAGTGAAATCAGACAGAGAAAGACAAATACCACATGATCTCACTTATATGTGGAATTAAGACAAGCAAACAAGCTTATAGATGCAAAGAACACATTGGTAGCTGCTGAAGGTGGGGGGGGGGCAAAGGGTGGAGGGGGTGAAATGTGTGAAGGTGGTCAAAAGGTACAAACTTCCAGCTACAAAATAAGTCCTGGGGATGTAATGTACAGCATGATAACAATAGTTAATACTATTGTATGTATATTCAGAAATTGATGAGAGATTAGATCTTAAAAGTTCTTCGTACAAGAAAAATAAAATGTAACTCTGTATGGTAATGGATGTTAACTAGACCTACTGTAGTGATCATTTTGCAATATATGCAAATATGGAATAATTAGGTTGTACAACTGAAACTAATATTATGTTATATGCCAATTGTATTTCAATTAAAAATATCACTTTAGATGAACTCAAATGGTTATATTCAAATGTTTATATGAAGGCTAAACAGGTGCCCAAGAAACTCATCTGAGATCTGATCTACATATATCCCAGGTTTGAAAGAGAGAAAGAGTCTTGGTCCTCTAAGTAGCAACAGAGCCCAATTTCTAAGGCCAGGAGAGTAGAAATTTCACAGGAGATAACATTCCCTAGTTCAAATCTTGGATTTGACCCACACTAATTTTTATGGATTGCACTTTTTATTTAACATTCTTGTTCCTCAATGCTGTCATGTATAGCATGAAAAAAGATGGCTGCTTCCTACTTGTTGCTGTTATGTGAGGTTTACATGGGAAAACATAGATAAAAAATTCTTTGTAACCTGTAAAACAACACAAATGCATAATATCTAAATATAACAGGTTCTAAATGTATGTTTAGAGAATTAATAAAGAAATCAAGAATTGATCTGCTCTGCCTCAAATTTCGCCAATGCCCAACTAGTGAAGCAGCGTTTATGGAACTGCCAACTAGATACAGAGCATGTTGAGAATCTCAAGTTTTAGGTTGTTTTTTTTTTTTTTAATAACTAGAACTTTAAAATATTTGTTGACTAGAATGTCATTCAATGTATTTAGCTATATATTCATAGTATGAAGTGCCGTCATCCTGAATAAAAGATGATTAAGAGCTGTGGCAGACTCTATATGTTGCCTACCCAATACCTATTTTCATGTCTAATCAAACCACCTCTGGATTGTGTTGATGAGGCCAGCTGTATGACAATTCTCAAGCCCTTTGCAAATAGAGAAGGTCAATGATGTAGAAGTAGAAAGTTGTTCAAAGATATTTACTCAACTGGCAAACGTCATTCTTCCCAATTCTTCTTTCTTCCTTCTTGAAACATGAATATAAATCTAAAACTCATGAAGAAACCTTAAAGATGAAAACCCAGGTGTTAAGGACAGCAGGGTCAGAAGACAGAGAAGTCTAGGTCTCTGATAGCATCATGTTGGCCATGAACTGACACATCTGACCTTGATATTTTGTGACAGAAATATAAAGCCTTACTCGTTTTAAGCCACTATTATTTCATATATCTGTTACTAACAACAGAACACACATCCTAACTCGTATAAGAGCCTCTCTTTTTTTCAGAGTTTTGTTTGTTAAAATTTAAATATAGATAGAGGGGAATCCCTGGGTGGTTCAGTGGTTTAGCTCCTGCCTTCGGCCCAGGGCATGATCCTGGAGTCCCGGGATCAAGTCCCACATCAGGCTCCCTGCATGGAGCCTGCTTGTCTCTCTGCCTGTGTCTCTGCCTCTCTCTCTATCTCTCTCTGTGTATGTGTCTCTCTCGTGAATAAATAAATAAAATCTTTAAAAAGTAAAATAAATATGGATAGAAATGTTAATTAATTATTTTGTAATATAATTAATATATTTTAATGCATCTAGAACACATTGCCAGGTGAAAAGTAAAGAAACAGCAATATAAACTATCACCACCATAGTATTTACTAAGTATAACACTTCCCAAGCTACAATTTAAATTTTGTTTAACATATTGCAACACTTTTCAAATTCTATGTTTTGTTCAAAACATAGTTTTAAATAATTATAGTCTATATAGTTTTAAATACTTAATTTTATAACTATTCAAGATTATCTCTGCTTTAATAGTATTGGCTTTCATTAAAGTGTTAATGAATCTTATATCTAGACATCTTTAGGAAAAAATACTTGTCAAACTTCATTGAAAGTTATTACAATATTTGATAGTGAAGGTTATCAGTAGTTTGTCGAATAAACTACCTGACCTTACCACTACTTTTACTCTAAAGAGGAAGCTGGCAAAGGACACAGGACTTTTACTAGGTATCTGACACTTTTTTAAAAAGATTTATTTATTTATTTGAGAGAGACAAAGAAAGCGAGCAAGAGGGGACAAGGGAAGAGGGAGAGAGAGATTCTTAAGAAGACTCTAAGCTGAGTGTGGAGCTGGAAGTGAGGATCAATCTTATGACCCTGAGATCATGCCCTGAACCAAAACCAAGAGTCCAACACTCAACCAGCTAAGCCACCTAGGCATCTGTGTATCTGACATTTTCAAGAATTTGTTCTTTGGTTATAGAATGTGTGAACTTAAGAAAAACACTAATTTGGATTATGTTCAGGGAAATTCTGTTTACTACACAAAACTGGGAAGAATGCTTATTTGATAAAACTTTTTCTTCACAGTGATTTCAAAGTAAATTAGTATTACAATATTACGGACTTTATTGTCTCCCCACAAAGTTGATGTGTTGAAGCCCTAACCCACAGTATGACGATATTTGAAAGTAGGGCCTTTAGGGAGGTAATTAAAGGTAAATAAGATCATAAAGGTGGGGCCCTCATCAACCTAAGGACTGGTGCTCTTATAAGAAGAAAGAGAGGGGCAGCCCGGGTGGCTCAGCGGTTTAGCACTGCCTTCAGCCCAAGGCCTGATCCTGGAGACCCGGGATTGAGTCCCACATCGGGCTCCCTGCATGGAGCCTGCTTCTCCCTCTGCCTGTGTCTGTGCCTCTCGCTCTCTCTCTGTGTCTCTCATGAATAAATAAATAAAATCTTAAAAAAAAAAAAGAAGAAGGAGAGATGCTGGAGATCTCTCTTCCTCTACATGAGCACAGAGGAGAGGCCATGAGAGAACACAGCAAGAAGGTGGCTACCTACAGTCAAGGAAAATAGCCCTCACCAGAAATCAAATTTACTAGCATCTTGATATGGATTTCTAGCCTCCTGAAGTGTAAGAAAATAAATGTCTATTGTTAAAGCCACTCAAGATGTAGTATTCTGTTATGACAGCCTGAGTAGACAAATATATATAAAATAACATACAGTATACAGGGGAACATATTGAACTTAAGACTAATGCTATTTTTGAAGTCAACATTTATGTATTACTTGCTTATTAATTGTTATTATTTTCTGATCCTAACCAATATGTTCCTTGTAGAAAATCTGGAAAAATAAAAGGTATGAAAGAAAAAAAAATAGAGTCAGGCTAGTTTCCCTGCCAATAACCTTCCTAAATTCCTAATAAAGTTTCCTAAGCACAGGAGAAAGATGATATGCTGTTTTAAAAACTTACCAGCCTGGGACACCTGGGTGATTCAGTGGTTGAGTGTCTGCCTTTGGCTCAGGGCGTGATCCCCGGCTTCCAGGTTCCCCCCTGGAAGCCTGCTTCTCCCTCCCGTGTCTCTGCCTCTCTTTCTGTGTCTCTCATGAATAAATAAAAAAATCTTAAAAAAAAATACCAACCTTATCTCAGAATCTGAGATAAAATTTCATTAACTATTTAACCTGTTGAACTGAATTAAAGCATGAAAATGATGTTCTATTTCCGTGGTACCAGTTGCAAAATATTTCCCTATTCAAGTGGGAACATTTATCCTGCTCTCTTCCCATTTCTAGGATGAGCCATCTTCAGGATCTTACACTCTGAGTTCCTCTTATTCAATCCTCCCCATGGGAAGCACAAGCTCTGTCCTTCTATCAGCCTTAGGTCTTAAAGAAGTGGCACCAACAGGTGAAGGCATGAGTTTTCCCTCTCTACAGGGAACTGGTTAGGTCTGTCAAATTCAGGGGAAAATGGTAGCAAGCCCACTTGGCTGCAAACCTAAGCCCAAATTCTCTGCCAATTTTATTATAAAAGAAGTGAGTTTTAGTCTCAGTATGCTTGGATTCAATGTCAAATTTCCATTGACTCAGAAATCAGAAAAAAAAAATGTTACTATGTAAGAGCCCCCTTACTACAGAGATCTTTCAAAGGTGTGGTTTGTTTTGTAGCCATCAGGAAACTGCATTATTGTCACTGTTCTGTGGTTTCTCACCATGTTTTCCAATTGGCAGCTCCCTATTCAGAAAATACAAAGCAGAAACAATGCATCTAAAAATTTGGGGGCTCCCTGGGTGGCGCAGGGGTTTGGCGCCTGCCTTTGGCCCAGGGCGTGATCCTGGAGACCCGGGATCGAATCCCACGTCGGGCTCCCAGTGCATGGAGCCTGCTTCTGCCTCTGCCTGTGTCTCTGCCTCTCTCTCTCTCTCTCTCTGTGACTATCATAAATAAATAAAAAAATTAAAAAAAACATTTAAAAATTTGGATAGGGATTTGTATGTTGCTAGCAATAGTTGATTCCATCTTAAGAGGAGTAGTAGGGGAGGAAATGGTTACATTTCATACAAGAAGATCTTCTGGGTGAAAATCCTTTAAATGCTATTTATAGGACTGAGTAATAAGATAGCCTCCTTTTGATCTTGAAAGGGAATATGATTAGCACCCAGACAGAAATGGTTGGAAGATGCTCACCATTTATTTTGTCAAATGCTGAGTTTGGGTGGATATCTGTCTTTCAAAAATGGATAAAATGAATTCTTCAAAAAATTGGGCAATTGTAATAAAATATGAAATGTGCAATGATTGGAGTAATAGTTTAAGGATCATGAAAAAAATATAGTGCAAAACAAAGTAAAGGAAATACTTTCATTCAATACTTTGAATAATCTCTGAAAATTACTTATGAAGGGAACTATTTTATGTTTTTAATTCATTCATTTTGGAACTCAGTGAAGCAGATTTCTTTTTTTTTTTAATATTTTGTTTGTTTCTTCATGAGAGACACAGAGAGAGGGGCAGAGGGAGAAGCAGGCTTCCAACAGGGAGCCCGCTGTGGGACTCAAACCCAGATCCCGGGGTACAACCTGAGCCAAAGGCAGATGCTCACCTGCTGAGCCACTCAGGTGTCCCAAGAGATTTCTGCCAGAATACATCCCCTGAAATAAGAACACCAAATCATAAGAGATGAAAAACAATATGGTAGAATTAAAGGGTGATAGTTGGAATATGAAATATTTTATTTGCATGTAGAGTAAGATACAGAAAAGATGCTAAGTATGGAAAATAGATAATGGAAATCAACTTAAAATTCCTAGATAGTTTTTTGGAGAAAAAACAAGATCAGTTAAAGAGAAGAAAAATCAATTATGTATTTCTTTTCAAGATCCTAAAGTTAAAAGGCCTCAATGTAGAGCTTGAAAATGTTAATACAAAACAAAAAGACCATATTCTGGGCACTACTAGAGTAACATGATTAAAGCAAAAAAAAAAAAAAATCTTACAACTCCTCAGGAAGCACTGATAAAATTGAGTATTCTTAGACTTTACTTTTATTTTTTTAAGATTTTATTTATTTATTCATGAGAGACACAGAGAGAGAGAGAGAGAGAGGCAGACACACAGGCAGAGGGAGAAGCAGGCTTCCTGCAAGGAGCCTGATGTGGGACTTGATCTGGATCTGGGATCACTCCCTGAGCCGAAGGCAGATGCTCAACCACTGAGCCACCCAGGCATCCCTATTCTCAGACTTTACTACATCACTAAATGTTAGAGGACAAAGGAACAAGTCTTAAAGATTTTGGAGAAAATATATGGTTTCCAAAGAATGTTGTATTAGCCAACCTGTCATTTATATTGGAAAACAATAGAAACATTTTCAAATTAACTTGAAAATATTATTGTGCAAAGACTCAGAAATACATAGTAAAAATGACTTTAAGAGTCACTTAATGATTCAGCCATCTGAAAAGATGAATACCTGCCATTTACATCAATAAGGATGGAACTGGAGGGTATTATGCTGAGTGAAATAAGTCAATTGGAGAAAGACAATTATCATATTTCACTCACATGCAGACTATAAGAAACAGAGCAAGGTACCATAAGGGAAGGAGGGGAAACTGAGTGGGGAAAAAATCAGAGAGGAAGACAAACCATGAGAAACTCTTAACTCTGGGAAACAAACGAGAGTCACTGAAGGGTCAGTGGGGCCTTGCGGTAACCGGGTGACAGGCATTAAGGCAGGTGCATGATGTGATGAGCACTGGGCATTATACACAATCATTGAACACTACATCTGAAACTGATGATGTACTATATGTTGGCAAATAGAATTTAAATCTTAAAAAATCGGATCCCTGGGTGGCGCAGCGGTTTGGCGCCTGCCTTTGGCCCAGGGCGCGATCCTGGAGACCCGGGATCGAATCCCACGTCGGGCTCCCGGTGCATGGAGCCTGCTTCTCCCTCTGCCTATGTCTCTGCCTCTCTCTCTCTCTCTGTGACTATCATAAATAAATAAAAAATTAAAAAAAATAAAAAATAAAAAAAAAAATTTTAAAAATCACTTATAATGATTTGCCTGAATTAGTAGACAAATCAAAATTAGAAATAGCATAATGGCATAGAAACAACCTAAGTGTCCATTGGTGGATGGATTTATATAGAAATATGTATATTGAGAAATATATTTGTATGTTTATATATATTTATAATATATATTTCTATATAAACCCAAATCTTCATATATATATATATTATATATATATATAATATATATATATATACACACACAATGGAATATTATGGAATATTATTTAGCCTTAAAAGGAAGAAAATTCTGTCATTTGTGATAACACGGATAATCCTGAAAGATATCATGCTAAGTGAAATAAGCCAGGCAGAAAAAGACAAATACTGCATGGTATCACTTATATGTAGAATACAAAAAAATAAAAATGAAAAGTTAAACTCATAGAAATAGAGAGTAGAAGGTGGTTGCCAGAATCTGAAGGGTTACAGAGATGGGGAGATGTTGGTAAAAGGATACAAACATTCAGTTACAAGATGAATAGGTTCTGGGGTGCCTGGGTGGCTCAGTCCATTAAGCATCTAACTCTTGATTACAGCTCAGGTCATGATCTCACAGTCATGGGATTGAGCACCATCATTGGTTCCACACTCAGTGTGGAGTCTGCTTCCCCCTCTACCTCTGCTCCATTCCCATGCTTTCTCTCTTTCTCTCAAATAAATCAATAAAAACTTTTTTTAAAAAGATGTATATGTTCTGAGGATCCAATGCAGAACATGGAGACTATAGTCAATAACTATTATACAATTGGAATTTTCTAAAAGACTATAACTTAAATGTTCTCACCACAAAAAAAAAGGAGGTAAATATGTCAGGTGATGGATGTGTTAATATAGTTTATGTAGGGGGAAATTCTTTCAAAATGTATACATAAATCATCATATTGTACACTTTAAATATTTTATAATTTGTGAATTATACCTCAATACAGCTGGAAACAAAAAATAAAACACTATAATGGAAAACTTGTGGTTTTAAAAACTTTGTGGACCAGGGTGCCTGGGTGGCTCAGTGGTTGAGCATCTGTCTTTGGCTCAGATCATGATCCTGAGGTCCTGGAATCAAGTCCTACATCAGGATCCACTCAGGGAATATGCTTCTCCTTCCGCCTTTGTCTCTGCCTCTCTCTCTGTGTCTCTCATGAACAAATAAATAAAATCTAAAAAAACACTCAAACTTGTGGACCTTCCCTTGCTTCATATATACCCCGAATTCTATAATAATCAAGGTCATGTTTTTTAGAGTGCTCCTCTCTTGAGGAAAAACTTGGTCCTTTTTTGCTTTTGTCTTTCAATGACGTGAGTGACTGTGTTCCTTTTTTTTTTTTAAGATTTTATTTATTTATTCATGAGAGACACAGAGAGAGAGAGACAAAGAGAGAGACAGAGAGAGAGAGAGAGAGGCAGAGACACGCAGAGGGCAAAGCAGGTTCCATGCAGGGAGCCCAACGTGGGACTCCATCCTGCGTCTCCAGGATCACGCCCTGGGCTGAAGGCGGTGCTAAACCTCTGAGCCACCAGGGCTGCCTGACTGTGTTCCTTAATAAGCAAACTTTACTTTTAATGTCCTTCATATCATTTAAAAAATTATATGAACACTGGATGTTATATGCAATTGATGAATTATTGAAAACTACATCTGAAACTAATGATGTGCTATATATTGGCTAATTGAATTAAAATTATTATTATTTTTTAAGATTTTATTTATTTATTCATGAAAGATACAGAGAGAGAGAGAGAGGCAGAGACATAGGCAGAGGGAGAAGCAGGCTCCATGCAGGAGCCTGATGTGGGATTCAATTCCGGGAATCTAGGATCATGCCCTGAGCCAAAGGCAGATGCTTTACCACTGAGCCACCCAGGTATCCCAGATTCAAATTTAAAAAAGACAAAAATTTAAAAAACTAAAATAGAAAATGTAAAAGAATCTAAAAAATTATTAATATTGTCTTTTCCATCATTTAACTGTGGCCAAAAGTTTGAGACACAGTGCCAGAAAAATTGTCAAATAAACCATATTTAATTTTGCTTTTCTCTCTCACTAAAGAAGGTAGCATTGAGCTACATATGGCCATTTTCATTATCTGTGACTGGAATATATTTGAATTAACTGAGTCATTAAAAAAATCTGAATATAAATAAACCATGCAGGGACAAATTCTCCTATGCCATTTACTATATGTTTTGATTGCCTACTAAATGCCAGGTATTATTCTAGAGTTTATGTCTACACCTGTAAGCAAAATATGTATAATATTTATATAAGGGACTTTATAATCCAGTGCATGAGATAGATGATAATGTTGGCAATGTAATAAGAGTACAAGTTAGGGGTAAGCACAAACATCTTCTGAGCACCAATCTTTTATTGCTAATCCTGTGTTGATTCAGTTTTTTTGTTCTTTTGCTAAACTATCAGCATAGCGAGCCACATTTCTGCGATGGAAAACGATGCAATGAACAGTTATTTGGACCATTATGAAAGGTTAATGGTGGTCATCTCTATGCACTAAAATTGTTAAATTTTTCTCTCCTCTTCCTTTGAATCCATTTCCCAAAATATCCAACCTGAGAATCATAAATCAGAAAGTGATACATGTAGACATTTGTCTATCTCATGTTATGAAGATTAAAGAAAACTAAATAAGGCATGGTTAGAGCTTTCATTTCCATCCACCCTTTTCACTTTGATGTCTTTTTCAAGTTTCTGGAATAAAAGTAAGTATTATTTAAAATGAAGTAAACTATTTTATTTATTATAAACCTAAGGAAGGAAATTTGAGATGAAAAATATTAAATTTTTATTTGCAATTTTTAATTTTTTTCAATTGCAAATACATATGCATGTCTAATTTTTATACTTCCAAATCTTTTACATAAGAATTTTCCAATTTTTAAGGGTTTTTAAAATTTATTAATGAGAGACACAGAGAGAACAGAAACACAAGGCAGAGGAAGAAGTAGGCTACTTGTGGGAAGCCTGATGTAGGACTCAATCCTGGGACCCCAGATCAGGACCTGAGCCAAAGGCAGACACTCAGCCACTGAGCCATTCAGGCTTCCCGGGATTTTTCAGTTTTTCATACCAGCATTGAAATGTCATTTGAAGTGTCTTCATAAGATTTCTCTGTTTGGCTATGCCATTATTTACTTTACCGTTGCTGCAGACATATAGCTGTGATAGCATTCTCCCTCTTACAAATGCAGTCCCATGAGCAGTCTATACCTAAATATTTGCCTGGATCTTAAAATATTTCTTTATGATGGACTCCAAGACCTAAAAATATGGGATTAACCGATGTAAGCTTTTAACCCTTTTGACATATAGCCAAATAGCTGTACATGAATGTTTTACATCTTTACAATCTTTAAGCTTGTGTGCAGGCTCTGCTCCAGACGGGTAATAACTCAACCTCTTCCCTTCTCACTTTCTACCCTACAAGGTCTGTCTAATACCACCACAAAATCTTGGGTGAAGAATAAATGAGACGATGCATTCATGGGATTTCACACGGCACTCAGCACTGAGTGGATGATCGACAATTATTATTTTGTCTCCCCCTCTTTGGGAAGATAGCTATATCAGCCACAGTCTGCTTCTCTACCCCAAATCCTCTCTAGGATCCACTTTTCATGTGGCAATCAGAAGCCCCTTGAGCTCTGTGTTTTGTAACTCCAACTTCCCTTTTACATTTCTTATTCCCAGCTACATTGCTTGTGTCCCATCTATATTAGAAGGAGCTTATCTTATTTCTCCACTCTGTAAATAACAGACTGCTGATAAGAATAATAATGAAAAGTCAGATTGCAGCAGAGCAGAATCGGGGAAATAAAGGTAACATTGAGTGAACTTCAACAGGGAAGAAAGGATGCGTAGTGGATAAATGATTCTGTACCCAGAGATAATGAATTCCAGCAAGCAATAACTACACAAGAAAAAAAGAAGAGAAAAAAAAGTGTGAATACAGAGAACTGAAAAGAAATCCTGGAGTAGCAAGAGAGCCAAATAGGGTTCAAAAAGACAGGTCTTGAGCTAAGAGAGTTAAAAAAAAAAAAAAAAAAACGAATCAAGGCATGCATGCACTGGGGTATCAAAGGTAGAGAGAGCAGGGGTGAAGTAGATGGAGTCCCTCATGAATGCCTTTCTGGCACAAAAGAAAGACCAAGTCTGTGAAAGAGCCAGTGATGCCAGCAGAGAGCTATGTTGATAAGGTATTGATGTCTGAGTCCCAGAGAAACCAGATAGGATTTTAATCACCTTCAGATGGATACAAAGAACAAGAGCAGGTATTAAAAATCAATATTTATAAACTACCACAAACTGGTGTGGAACTGGTGACTTTGTATAGCACCTGGTCAGAAGGGCTGAACTATAATCAAACAAATGCTTAAAAAAATAAAATTCTAATAGTGAGCCCAGCTTTGAGTTGTGTCCAAGCCTAAGTGGCCCACGGTGACTAGCTGCCTCTCTGAGTGGTAAATCTAGGGCTATATGGCTGACTTCTCTCCCTTAGAGTTTGTTAATGAAAAAAAACAACAACAAACTAAATTTGAATATCTAATTGACTTTTAACCAGGCAGCATCTCATCCAACAAATAGAGAGATGCTCTGAGGCTTATTTGGAATGAAAAAAAAAAAATTATAGGCAGGAGGGTTGGGCAAGGACATTATTAGCAAAAGAAAAGAAAGAATTGTTTGAGGCCATCCTTTTGGGGGGAAGTCAAGGGGAGAGTTTATGACACACAGATGGCCTCACAAGTGCTGATCAAGAAATTTCAGATTGACTTTTAAAAGGTCACATTCTTGGGATAGGTTAAAACTGTAAATTAAGTCTTGGTTTGATGTTGTGAAGTGTAGGGGAAAAATTACTCCATTGGGGCTTGTAGTTTCTTTTTTTAAAGGGGTGGAGTCCTTCAATTAATTTTCAATGGGTTCCTCTCCCTTTTAAGGTGCCTGCCTAATGGATCTTGAAACATAGGTTGGAGAACGTCATCCCCTCATTCTAAAACCTTCAGTGGCTTGCAGAGTGGAGCCCAATTCCCAGTCTGGCACCAAGATCTCTACCACATAGCACTAACTTACCTCTCTATAGGAACTGCCTATATTCCTAATAAGGTGTCTTAGACTCTGGAGACTACAGACTTTTCAGTTGCATGTAGGTAGATGCCAATGCTCTCTGTCACTTGAGTACATTGAGACACAGCATCCAAGGGCCAAGCTGAGGGCTTCACAGTCTTCCATTGTAGGGAAAAGATGACTCATCAGGCTTACTTCATGTGAATGATCCTTTAAGAGACACAGCAATTATCCATATTGTAAGTGTGCACAAATTAACTCCTATGATCCAGCAACTAACTCCATGAGATAGGAATTATTTTCCTCATTTTACAGATGAGGTAGAAATCAGTATTTTCATTTTACTACAGAAGACTTAAGTAAAGTGTTAAAAGTATATCCAGCAAATTCTGAGTCATTCATCTTGCAAAGCCTATGCTGTAATGACTATGTGTTACTTTGGTCCCCGTTTTGTTCTTGAAATGTTCTTGAACCAAAGTGTTAGTTCTTCCCTAATATTTTAAACTAGTATTTTGACCATTTGGGTGTGGCTTCATTCATGTTGAGTCCTTAAGATTGATATTATCATATTCAGTTTTGGAATACTGAATTCTGTTTTGAAATATCCCAGGCAGTTCATCTCATGCCAGGAGGTCCTCTGCATGTTTTCTTTGCAAAATGGAAGAACTTGGTCATAGTTGTCTCCTTGAACTTTGGAGTCAGACAGAGCCTAATTTTAATCTTTTTTTTCCCTAATTTTAATCTTAACTGTGTCACTTTCTAGACTGTATATACTTGAGCAAGTCATGAAACTTTATCTGTGCCTTGGTTTCCTTATCTGTAAAAAGAGAATGGCAATATTTCCCCTGCAACCCCCTAGGGTTATTGGAAGGATCAAATTAGATGATAAATGCGAGTGTGACTCATAAGATATAAAGTGCTACACGAATATTCAGAATGATTATGACATCATCTTGCCATTGTCATTTTTATACTTCATAATCCAGGCACATATGATAGCTATCCATAATCCTTGATTGGCCCTTTGAGACACTTAGCTATTACCTAAATATCGTCAGGTCTTATAATATTTTTTTTTAAAATATTGAAAATCATTTCTGAAATGTTTCAGTCTTAGGTTGAATTAAAGCTCAGGGATTTTCTTATCTGATCCAAAGGCAAATCATTATTCCAGGACTCACATATGACTTGATATTTTTCTTCACCCTTGTGTTTCTATCTTTATAAATTTGTGAAAAGGAAGAAGGTCAATAAGAAAAGACAAACCATTGTATACATAAACCACATCTTCTTTATCCATTCATCTTTCGTGGACAAATACCCACCATTTGCTTCAACGTGGATGGAACTGGAGGGTATTATGCTGAGTGAAGTAAGTCAGTCGGAGAAGGACAAACATTATATGTTCTCATTCATTTGGGGAATATAAATAATAGTGAAAGGGAAAATAAGGGAAGGGAGAAGAAATGGGTGGGAGGTATCAGAAAGGGAGACAGAACGTAAAGACTGCTAACTCTGGGAAACGAACTAGGGGTGGTGGAAGGGGAGGAGGGCGGGGGGTGGGAGTGAATGGGTGACGGGCACTGGGTGTTATTCTGTATGTTAGTAAATTGAACACCAATAAAAAAAAAAAATTAAAAAAAAAAAAAAAAAAAAGAAAAGACAAACCAATGCACCACAAAATGATTCATTTCCATATACAATAGAGCCATCCAGTAATACAGAAAGAATACATTTTCACTAATTTATTGCTTTGTCAATTAAAAAGTAATTTGGTCAGATTTCATTATAGTCTTTCCACTGTGAAGAAGGCACAGAAAAACTTTTAATGTTTTAAAGGCTGACCTTGCTGTATTTCATCTAAGAAAATTAGAAAGCACCAGACTTTTAAAAGTTTTATGAAAGAGTCTCCAGGCCAGTTTCAATCTCTCTCTTTTTTTCCGTGAAAACTCAAGGTGGGCAAGGGGGGCAGAAGGGGCAACTTACTTTTTCTTGACTGATTTGTATGGGTCAAGAAGGTGACTAGGTTCTCAGGGAGGGATGTTAAGAATAAATCTATAATCCAATGCTGATAGCAATGGTGTTCATTTGTCAGTCCTTTATAGTTTCTATGGCATGATTTGAATTTATGTTCACATCCACCACTGTGAGGTAGATGATATTAATCCCATTTATTCAGATGAATAAACTGAGGGTCAGAGAGGTAGAATGGTATGATGAAGGATCCTGGATTAAAAATCTAAAACCTGAGCCAATACTATAAATATCAGAGTAAAGTTGTATAATGAGATCCTTTTAGATACAGTATCTTATATCCTTGACAATAGTTTGAGATAAAACCCACGCTTTCCTTTTGAAAATTGAAGACATTGAGGCTGTAAGAATTAGGCAGCTTCCCTTTGTCATATAGCCATTGAGGAGCAAAGCCAGGGGGTAAATTCAGGGCTTTCTGCCTCCAGAGCCTTACATGATTCATAGAGCCCATGTATTTCCTTTATGAAAATTAGGATAAAATTCAAATTGTTCATGACTAGAATTCTTGATAAGAGCATGTCAGTGTGGCCAGAGGAGAATATTGTAGCCAGTTTCTTAGAACCCAGGGCTTTAATAAGGGCCCCCAGTGAGGGAGACTCGTAGTGACAGCTGGACTCCCCAGAATGCCTGTTCTGAACACCTTTGACTGAAATGTTCTTGAACACAGAAGGGTTGTGTGGCAACAGTACAAACCTCAAAAGAGCTCATGAACTTCAACCCTGGGGGGTCCTGTGAGCAGGTTCTCTCTAAAAATGGAAAAGCTTTTCCATTAGGAGCAAGATAGGAGTGTAGTCTCAGGGGAGCAGAGCTAGAAGAGCCATTCACAGAATCCTCACAGTACAGAGAACAATCTTGTTTGTTGCTGAGGAGAGACTGATCACAGGACCCCACCCCACAGATACTCTCCCCATAGCCTCACCTTACTTCCTGTCATGGTCTCCATGGTGCATTCAAGAAATTAACTCACTTCTCCAGGAAAAATAACTGCTTTGATGGGGAAAGTAACTTCCCCAGGAAAGTAACTGCTTTGATGGTGGGGTGTGGCTGGAGGTCAGAAGCCTTCTCTTTGACACCTGGTCTGGGGAACTCTGGGGACCTAAGTCTGCCCCATGGGCCAATTAAGTGGCAAGAGCCCTGGCTATGGGGGAATCATGGTGCACTGCTCTGTCCTGGTACAAATCTAGCAAGCCTCAATTTTATGCACCACTTACTTGATTTCTACTTGCCCCTTGGGTTCTGAAGAGGACTTTTTTCATCTAAGTAGCCCCAACTACACACATTGCATACATGTGTCCTGAACCCCATCCTCACTCCTCTTCCAGCCAAAGAGCAGAAAGGCTGAACCTTGCAATAACTGACCTGATTATCAATGTTGTGCAATCACACAGGGACCAAATTTCTGCTTTCCTCTCAGCCTCTGCTTTTATCCCTTCTGTCTCTGTTTCTGTCTCCCGCTTTCTCTCATAAACTCCCATGTGTAATGAAACATAATTGGTATTGGGTTTAGATTGTTCAAGAACAAACTAATTTTCAAAATTTATATCAGGGCTCCTGGATGGCTCAGGCGGTTAAGCATCTGCCTTTAGCTCATGTCCTGATCTCAGGGGGCCTGGGATAGAGTCCCACATTGGGCTCCTTGCTCAGCTGGGAGTCTGCTTCTCCCTCTGCCTCTGCCCCTCCCCTTGCTCTTGCTCTCTCTCTCTCTCTCTCTAATAAATAAAATCTTTAAAAATGATAAAATTTATATCAATAATATTTTCACACTTTTTAAATAAAATTTGCACATTTTATGTTAGCTTAATTTCTAGACACTCTATAATTTGTGTTGCTATTGAAAATGCTACTGCTTTCCTAATTGGTTAATTTGGCCCGTAGGGGCATTGTTTCCAGCAATGTTGTTAAATTCTTCAGTTGTGTTTAGTAGGTGGTCCATAAATTCTTTTGATTTTCTACATAGATAACCTATTAATCTGTTAATATTGAGATCAGTTCCTTGCTTCTGTATGTGCTGATTTTGGATCTTTGTAAATTACTTAATTTGGGGTAGACTTAGATTCCTCATTTTTATAATGCAGTTGCCATGAATCTCATAGGTATACTGTGAGGATTACTGAGGATGATGTACCCCAGGTGTTTGGCTCCTGGCCTGGCTGGAGTTCAGCCTTGGGGCCACAGTAGGCTCTAGGGAAGGCCAGGGAGTGTAGCTCAGTCTTTGCCATAGTGTTTCTGTTCCTGTCATCTAATTTTTAGAGATTCTTCTCTTACTTTCTCTAAGATTTAATTTGAATCTAATGACTCCATATTCTCTGTTGTAGTTTCTGTCTTTCAATGAGTGACATCTCTGCTGAAGAAGGGTGGGTAAAGAAGAGAGGAAATAAAATTTAACAAAGACTCTGGAAAAGGGATCTTTTAACACTTTAATCTCTACGTTTCTGGAAAAAAACTTATACATATATATGCACACATTTATATGTATGGTGTTCAGACAATTAAAAAGGATTAATAAAATAATCTTTGACCGTTTTTCTGCTCAGGTACAAACTTAAATATTATGGCTTTAGCCTTAGGCTGAAAAAGAAACCAAGTGAGTTTAAAAGACAAACCAGGAACCAATGGACATTAAAGATGGAGTTATAATTAGAGTGACAGTAAGTCTCAATCCACCAGGTGGGTTCAAAATGGACAAGCCAAGTGCATGGCTGCCTAGCAAATGCATTGATGTCTATGTAATTCATTGATGATGGATCTCTTTGGCTTCAACTGACCCTTATGTAAGATGGAGGTGTACATAAACCATACCATGTCTGCTGCATAGGCTGGTCAGGATCAGATAAAATTACAAGGAACCAAAAGTACTTTCTAAGGTAGAAATTTTCACCTTATGGCATTAATCTTCACATAATGAGTTACCTGGAATTCTTCCTACGATGCCAACCTTCCTCATTTTCCTGAAACTGAGTAGTTTTCCTAGACCTGGACTTTTATTAATATAACTCTTGGACAGTCCTAAGCAAACTGGGACAGTTGGTAACCTTATCCTTCTCCAAGGACCAGAGGGACTAAAGGGCTACTGAAGAAGGAGCTGCTATGGACTGAACCATGGGAGGAGTGTCAGTAGAACCTGGTGGAGAAATTGGTTTTACCAAAGCACATATTCATAACTGTGACCTGTTAAATCCTGCCCATGGTGTTGCTTAGTTACAGAACCTAGCCAATGTATGTCTGCACTGTCAGCAGATTCTGGGTCCCTGAAATCATCGGTAACTCCTAGGTTTATATAGAGTATTGACAAATCTCACTCCAATCAGTGAGTTCCTTGAGGTCTTCTCTTTTTAGAGATCCCTTGATGATACTAAAATTTCTCTTTCTGTGGCTTATAAACAGGTCTGTGGAGGTGTTTTCAAAAAAGAGTGCCCCAAAACTAACAACAACCTCAAACCTTATATGTTTGATTCAAGACACAAATCTCTCATTTCCTGTGCTCTATGTCTCATTTTTGCTTCTTTCTGTATTCTTCATAAAAGTTGATGGTGTTCTCATTTCTATACTCTCTCTTCCCTGATCTTCAGCCAGAAGCTGTGGACAACCATTTAGATCCTCCTACCTTGAATCCTACTCCAGAACTATCCTCTCAACATGAAGCCTGAATGAGCTCAACCTGTTGAATTTCATTTAAAAAAGGTTTCCCTTGGGGATCCCTGGGTGGCTCAGCAGTTTAGCACCTGCCTTCAGCCCAGAGCGTGATCCTGGAATCCGGCATCGAGCTCCCTTCATGGAGCCTGCTTCTCCCTCTGCCTGTGTCTCTGCCTCTCTCTCTCTCTCTCTCTCTAATGAATAAATAAATAAAATCTTAAAAAAAAAGATTTCCCGTGGTAATATATATACATGGCTTAAAAATGAAGACCAAAAATACAAAATAGAGCTTATGATGGAAGGCAACGATTCCTACCTTACCCATCCTTACTTCTAGGCCCACTCTGCAGACAGGCAAAGCCAGTTACTGTTTTTATATTGCTCTCTCCTGGTTTATCTGCTGTGGTTGTTATATAGATCTAGCTCCTTTGACTCCATCCACTTCTCTCACCCCTTTCTCCCAGTTTTCATTTCATCTATGGCTTTCTTCCTCAATTTATGAATGTACTTGAGACTTTGCTTCTTATTCATCAAATATAAATGTACCTCTGGGCTCCTCATGTGCCTAAGAATACTGACACCCCTACCCTCTCCAGTCTCTTCTGTTTCCACCATCCAGCTTCCATGATCTGTATTTTTTTCTATGTCAAAATTGCTATCACTACATCCTTTTTTTTAAAAAAAAAAGACTTTATTTATTTATTCATAGAGATGCAGAGACACAGGCAGAGGGAGAAGAAGGCTCCATGCAGGAAGCCCAATGTGGGACTCGATCCAGGGTCTCCAGGATCACGCCCTGGGCTGTAGGCGGCACTAAACCACTGGGCCACCAGGGCTGCCCTATCACTACATCCTAATCTGCAGCCACCTCTCTTGCTTTGTCTATACTTTGATTCTAAATGTTAACAATAGGTCATTTCCATAATTATTACTGTGTAAATATCACAGAGTCAATAAACTATGGCTTATTTCCTTTCTTGTTCAGTGTTTATTTTATTCCACATTGTGGTTTGCTTTGGTCTATTTATTTTTCTTTCTTAAACTATTGGTTTTAAACACAGCCTTTTGTTTTATTGGTTGATTAAATCATTGTATCATCTGTTCTCTCAAGACCTCTTTTTTTCTTTGGGGACTCTGACCCCAAACCCCCCCCCTCATTTTATTTAACACACACCAAATACCTTCAAGTCCTGTTCCATAGCTCTATTTTTAGGATTTTCTTCACTAGCTCTCCCAATTTGGTTGCACTCTCCTGGATTCCACTTTCTTCTTGGTTTTGCTGGAATGTTATTTTCAGGTATCTTAGCAAAAATGACTTTAAGGAGGTCAACTTTTAGAGTCTTTTCGTGTCTGAAAAAATGTCTCACTCATTGCTACCTGCAAAGTAAATTTTAGTTTGGTTGCATAATGAGCTTCTATATCAAATCCACATTTCATGTGTGCATTCACTTCAGAATCCTGTCCTTCCAGGATTCAACTCCTTAGCTCTCTCAACAACAAACATATTTATACAAGTAAGGCTATATACACATAATATGAAAAGCAGAATGGGATATACCCTGCAGGAAAGAAGAATTTTAGAATTCCTTATCCATTCTCCATAATTATATCAAAGGATAAATCATTCTAAAGCCCAGAGGGACACCTGGGTGGCTCATCAGTTAAGCATCTGCCTTTGGCTCAGGGCATGATCCTGGAGTCCTGGGATTGAGTCCCACATCGGGATCCCTGCATGGAGCCTGCTTCTCCTTCTGCCTGTGTCTCTGCCTCTCTCTGTTTCTCATGAATAAATAAATAAAATCTTAAAAAAAAAAAAAAAAAAAGCCCAGACAACAAGGCACCTGGTTGGCTCCGTTGGTTATGCCTTCTGCTCAGGTCAAGGTCCTGATCCTGGGATGAAACCCTGCCTTGGGCTCCCTGCTCAGTGGGGAATCTGCTTCTCCCTCTCCCTCTGCCATCCCCTGCCCCGACTTGTGCTCACTTGTGTGCTCTATCTCCCAAATACATACATAAAATCTTTTTAAAAAAATTACTAGAGCCCAGACATCTGCTTATAAACTTTTGTTTTTATTGCTTCTATGTATTCTAGCTCTGTGGTTCTCAAAGTTTAAAGTGCATAAAGAGAACATAAGAACTACCCTGCATGATAAATATACAAAACTATGTACTGAGCTTTAGAAGGGCAATTTAAGGGGTTTTCAGAGATAACTCTTAACTATCGAATTGTACTGATTCTAAGTTGCATCTCTCCATATTTTAATATCAAAAATCAAGATGCATCTTATAAAACAATGGCATTTTACAATTTTACCAGTGTTTTTATTTTGCACTTTTTATAGGTATAGAAGATAACATAGCTTCCTGAAGTTAATGATGTATTATTAGATGCATTGAAATATCATAGACTTCACAAGAGAACTCCAGAGTTTTTTGGAGGCATTGCTTTTTTTGTGATATTTAATCATTCACTGTTGCTTAACAAACCTGATGTCACTCATATTTCTTTTTAGGTAACTTTCAGCACCTTTTTATCTTTATGTTTGTACATTTCATAGTGCTGCTCCAAATGAGGGTTATAACTTTTCCTTCATTACACTTGGTGATTAGTGCCCTCTTTTAACGTAAAACACCATGTCATTCAGCTCTTGTAAATTATCTTCTGTTATTCCTTGAATAATTTTCATCCTCTGTTTTCAGTGATTTCTCATTCTAGAAGTCCTTTATTCCTCTATTAATTAAAAGAGTAGTTTGAACACCCAAAGAAAAAGGTATTGAGAGAACCCAATTCCAGTTCTCTGGGGTATAGATCTGGAAATGGGACTGCTAGTTTATATGGTAGTTCTGTTTTTTTGTTTTGTTTTGTTTTGTTTTGTTTTGTTTTTGAGGAAGCTTCCTACTGTTTTCTATAATGGCTGCAGCATTTTGCATTTCCCTTTTTTTTCATTATTTTTTTAATTTAAATTCAATTAGCCAACATGGATTACATCATTAGTTTCATTTTTTTTATTGGGGTTCAATTTGCCAACATATAGCATAACACCCAGTGCTCATACCATCAAGTACCCCCCACAGTGCCCGTCACCCAGTCACCCCCACCCCCCACCCACCTCCCTTTCCACCACCCCTTGTTCGTTTCCCACAGTTAGGAGTCTCTCATGTTTCTTCAGAGAGTTGGAACAAATTATCTTAAGATTTGTGTGGAATCAGAAAAGACCCTGAATAGCCAGGGGAATATTAAAAAAGAAAACCATAGCTGGAGGCATCACAATACCAGATTTCAAGTTGTATGTAGCTATGGTCATTAAGACAGTGTGGTACTGGCACGAAAACAGACACATAGATCAATGGAACACAATAGAGAATCCAGAAGTGGACCCTCAACTTATGGTCAACTAATATTTGACAAAGGAGGAAAGATGATCCACTGGAAAAAGGACAGTCTCTTCAATAAATGGTGCTGGGAAAATTGGACAGCCACATGCAGAAGAATGAAACTAGACCACTCTCTTACACCATACACAAAGATAAACTCAAAATGGATGAAATATCTAAATGTGAGACAAGATTCCATCAAAATCCTAGAGGAGAACACAGGCAACACCCTTTTTGTACTTGGCCACGGCAGCTTCTTGCAAGATACATCCATGAAGGCAAGGGAAACAAAAGCAAAAATGAACTATTGGGACTTCAACAAGATAAAAAGCTTTTGCACAGCAAAAGAAAGAGTCAACAAAAACTCAAAGACAACCTACAGAATGGGAGAAGATATTTGCAAATGACGTATCAGATAAAGGACTAGTATCCAAGATCTATAAAGAACTTATTAAACTCAACAGCAAAGAAACAAACCATCCAATCATGAAATGGGCAAAAGACATGAAGAGAAATCTCACAGAGGAAGACACAGACATGGCCAACAAGCACATGAGAAAATGCTCTGCATCACTTGCCATCAGGGAAATACAAATCAAAACCACGATGAGATACCACCTCACACCAGTATGGATAGGGAAAATTAACAAGGCAGGAAACCAGAAATGTTGGCGAGGATGTGGAGAAAAGGGAACCCTCCTGCACTGTTGGTGGGAATGTGAACTGGTGCAGCCACTCTGGAAAACTGTGTGGAGGTTCCTCAAAGAGTTAAAAATAGACCTGCCCTAGGACCCAGCAAGTGCACTGCTGGGGATTTACCCCAAAGATACAGATGCAATGAAACGCCGGGACACCTGCACCCCAATGTTTATAGCAGCAATGGCCATGATAGCCAAACTGTGGAAGGAGCCTCAGTGTCCATAGAAAGATGAATGGATAAAGAAGATGTGGTTTATGTATACAATGGAATATTACTCAGCCATTAGAGGTGACAAATACCCACCATTTGCTTTGACATGGATAGGACTGGAGGGTATTATGCTGAGTGAAGTAAGTCAATCGGAGAAGGACAAACATTATATGGTCTCATTCATTTGGGGAATATAAAAAATAGTGGAAGGGAATAAAGGGGAAAGGAGAAAAAATGAATGGGAAATAACAGAAAAGGAGACAGAATGTGAGCATTTTGCATTTCCATCAACAGCATGCAGTGCTGCAACTAGAACTCTTTCTTACCTTCTATTTTCCATCTACCCTGGTCTTGCTCTGTTTCTTAACTGCATCACAGATATACATGTGTCTATCTTCTCTGCTTTTCCTTGTTTTTATAGTTGAAATCACACTGTTTATATATGTTTAGGTCCTGTGTATTCATATTTTATTGACATATCATCATACCTATTTTCCCATGTCATTAGAATCTTTCAAAACATGATATTTCATAACTGTTCAATTCTACTCATGAGCTTTCCTAATATGATAGATTCTTTCCATTTTCATCCTATTATAAAAGCATCATTTTGTGTAGAGAATACATATGCAAATATCTGATTTTCAACTAAGTTTTAAAATAAAAAAGTGAATATCAATCATTTTATACAACAACGGTCGGTAATTCTGTTTCCTGTACTTGTTGTTAGAGTACTACTTAAATGATTTTTTTTTTCAAGAATGGGTTGGAAAGTCATCTTCTTATAGGAGATTGATTTTCTGTGCTTCCTTCATAAAAGACTACTTGTTAAGATGAAGAATTCTTGGGTCATGGTCATTTTCCCTAAAAATTCACCAGCTGTGCTCTGTTGTTTTCTCTTCTCTAAAGTTGAGATGATAAGTCTGAGACATCGATTTAATTTCTCTAGAAGTAACCTGCATTTATCTGCCTCGGAGGGTTATGGAATTTTTCTTGATTTTTTAAATTATTTTTTAATCTGATCAGAAAGTGGTCTATTCGTTGTGCCTCCTTAGAATGTAATGAGTTCTTAGCTTTCTATTCTCAGGTATTATTTCTCCTAGGGAACTTTAATTTTTTGCTGGTCTTAAGACAGCTTCTAGTGTTCTACTAATATTCTCTTTTTGGTCAGGTTTCTATTCTCTCTTCTCTAAACTTCTAATTTTCTTTGCCATAATTTTCATCCTTTTGTTCTTTTGTTTTATTCTGGGAGATCATTTTCAGTTTTTACTGCTCAACAATAATTTAAAATTAATTCAATGCCAGTTCTGTTAATTATTATGTCCAAGGTAGGATTTAATTTTGCACTGGGTTTTGCCATCACCTTTTATCTCACACAGATCTGTTTCCACTGTGCTTTATTATTTCTTCCTCTTACTGTTTTCTTTCAGGGTCCAGCTTTCTCTGATACTCAAAACAGAGAAAGTACCCAAAAAATCACCAAGGCTCCCCTCCTTCACTTCTTTCAACCACAGTTTCTGAGGATGTTTGCACGGTAATAACCCTGTGAGCCTGAAAGTCAGAGGAGTACAGACTTTAATTATGTGAAAATTTCATGTGGAGCCATCCTGGGGACTAGATTTCCATTATAATTAGTGATATTTGGGAGATATGAATTCAGATTCAGATCAGCTGCTTAGTCCAGGAGGACTGGTGTAAGGAGGTTTTGCTAATGATAATGCCTCATATGCGGGTCAAATGAGTTTCATAAATTGAGCCAAAGAAATGAGAGATTATTAGTAAGCATTAGGGAAAAAAATAAATAGGATTTAAGAGTTGAGAAGAGAAAAGGCAGGTAAAACATATAGAAGAAAAGGAATAGTTTACCAGGCAACTTTGGTGGAGAAAAAAATGAATAAAAATGGCTCCGTGCTATTCTGTCTCCTGCAAGGTAAGAGCTGAATTTGGCTGGTGACTGAGGAGACAGTTGGTGGTCAGCAAGTTGGTGGTCTTCTCTGGCATGGAATTAGCATGTCAATACTGACCATGGGCACTAATCTACATATGCCCCCCCATCTTTTCCTTCAGTTCAACACTTTTTTTTTGGCCCAATGATTATTTTATTATGAAAGAAATATAGTACAAATTCTCCTCTGTCTGAAAACAGAGCATTCATGTGAAATGGCATCAAGGAAAGACTTGATCACTATTAATTTATTTGAAAACATTTTTTGAGTGTTCCTAGACCCTCCTAAAATCACCTCTTGTAGGCTGTTCTGATACCTTAGGACACATCTTGCTGATGGAAGCACACAACAAATGGAGATAATGCTCAAATGCTTACAGACATAGCCTCAGAGCTCTAGTGGTTTGATGCTGAGAAGCAGAGTGTGTTCCAGGGGAAGGCGCTGGGGGAGCAAGGCAGGCGGAGGAATGCCATTCCCTCTGTCCTGCAGGAGTGCATACTGCCTCTTTTCACTCTAAAGCAAACACAACACTATTTTTGCTTTTTGCCTTTTATTTTTTTTTATCAAAGAGAAAGCCCTGTTTGAATTTCTTTTGGTTAGCAAAAAACAAGTACTAATGTAAGTCTTTTGTAAAAATGAAGTGGCATAATAGTGACTTTCTGAAAGTGGAATATACCTGTATTGTTCCAGGGAAAATTGTGATCGATCTTTATCTGCAATACGGATTTTCGGACCCTATTGCCAGAGACTGTCCGCATGATTTGATGAATGGATGGTCATTTCGTGTGTGTATGTGATGGAAGTGGAGTTTAATATAGAAGGTGATCTAATAAAATCTCTACTGGTTTCAGTCCTTGTCTCTCCAAATATAGTCTATTATTAGTTGCTTTCAAGACATAAAATGGTGCTACTTTAGAGTCTTCTTCTCACCTACCCTCTCAGCATCATTTGACCTTGTAGACTGTGCCTTTTATATAAAATCTGAGCTGTTAGCCCCTGTGGTGTTCGTAGGGATCACATACAGCTATTTTCTATTTCTTCTCTGCCTTCTTGCTTTGTTCCCCTTCCTCTATTTCACCAATTGTTTCTCAGTATTCAGTTTCAGGCACACTATTTTATTCACTGCCTCTTAGCAGATTTAGATCCTGCCCTTCCCCTCGGCTGTAGCTATACTCAGGAAATTCACTAATGTGTATTTAAAAGAGCATAACCCCCTTCTCAGATCATAACCTGCACGTCTACATGTTTACTTGACATTTCTTTTTATATTTGTTAAATGAGCCTCAATCCTATGGTACAAAATGAACTATTTTATTATTCCGTAGCAAATGTGGACCTCTTTTACTGTTTTTTTTTTTAAATCTTATTGTAAAACTAAACCATCTATTGAATTTTAAAAGTCAGAAATCTAGGAGTCCTCCTGACATCACCTTTATCTCTAAGTCTCATAGATAATTCATCACCAAATATTGTCAAATTTTCCTCCTCAGTACTGCACAAATCAGCCCACTGGCCCAAGTTAGCTATGTTTCATTACCAACAGCCTCCTGACTTGCTTACCACCATCCATCCATTCCTAGAAATCCAGCTGCAAGTGCATTACCTTTAAAAAACTTAAATCTACTCACACTCTCTGGCTACCCAAATAGACATTTTCAGACATCTCATTACTCAGAAGATAAAGGCAGCACTCCTTATGACTTCTAAGGCCACATCTACCTCCTCAAGCTCATCTTCTGCTATCTTCTTAATCTGTAAGCAAGAACACTGACATTCTTTCTGTTTCTGCTTCCTGCCTTGCAGCCCCCTGACATAGAACATTTGTGTTCGTTATTCTCTCTCTTTTTTCCCCATGATATAAGTCAAATTCTCCTTTAGATTTCAGCTCAGATAACACTCTCCTAGAAGCCTTTCCTGGGCCTCTGATGAGGCCAACCTCTCCACATCCACAGCGTACCACTCTTCCCTTATATAGCACTTTGCCCAGGTGAAATTTTATGCTTGTTTGTGAAAATATTTCAGGTTCTACATCCTGATTCCATGGGTGCAAGAACCATTTTGTTCACCCAACGTCTATCCTGGCACCTGGCTCATAGCAGGATCTCAAAAATGTTTATTGGAAGAATAATGAATGAATAATAACATGAGTGAATTACATTTAGCACATATTGCCTCAAATCTTCAATGCACATTCACATCTAATATTGATTTCCACATATTAATTCTAAGAGTATCTCAGAGCAAAGGTAATTACTCTCACTTTTTTTTGGCTGACAAAGCTTAGTAGTATATTGCATTGTCATGGAGACTGGTAAAATGATGCTTGGTTCTTCCAAGCCCCGAATCTCTCTGTGTGAAAGCAGGAAGCCTGTTGGATGTGTTTCTCTGCACCTCTTGCTAAGGAACTCACATTTTTAAAAATGCCTATCATTTCAGGCATGTTGCATAGACACTTTTACATAGGTTCTACTTTAATGGCTTTGTGATCTTTCCAAGTACATATTTTAAGTCCCATTTTATAGATACAATGATTAAGAGTCAGAAACTTTAAGAGACTGACCAAGTCACATGGCTTTCTTGAGGAGATGTGAAATTATTCTCCATTAACTGGAGCTTTTGATGTTAAGCTACTAGGAACTCAGGCTACAACAGACTCATGTTTATTCTGGAAAATCCTCTTTGTCAACTTAGAATCTATTTTACCTCCATGAGAATCAACCCTCACAGCCAAGTAATAATGCCTTTTCCCAAAATCAAAGTGACAGCCTTATTTGAGATAAGTTGACAGATTTTTAATTCTGAAAAAGGGTCCCTCCTCTTTCCCTCTGCTTTGTCCTCATTTCTTTCAGTATAAAATGGAAGAAAAATAAATAAATCCCTAGACATTGATCATACTGTGATCTGATGTATTTCTGATGCTATTTAGTTTATAAATATAGACTGAAAGCTCAATTGATATCATCTATTAAACTACTTCTTAAAAATTGTGACATCTACCCTAAAAAGAATAGCAGAGAAAACAGAACAATTGCTTTGACAAGGAACAAGAACGTGATGGAGTCTTACTATAATAATTATGTATATACCGAGATGTTAATAGAACCCCATGCATCCAAGTCTGGCTGGTGGTTACGTGGCTAGTCCATCACCTCACGATTTCAAAGCAGGTCTCCTCAAATGAGGCACCAAATATTTAAATGACTGGTCCCTTAAACACAGATCTAGGAAGATGAAACTCTATTGCATATGCCTGCTGGTCATATAGAATCAGAAATGTAGAGCATATTAAATTTTTTTAGCAAGTGATTTGGCGAGGGGCAGGGATCAATTATGTCACAGAATGAATTTCATTTTTGAGATTAAATTGAGCTTGTTTTGCCTCCATTGTTCAGTTATTGGAAATCAAGGGATTATATTCCCCAATTTCTCAGGGATTGGAGGGGTGGCCATCCTAATGTAAAGCATCTAGCTCTCATCCCTTTCCTTGATGTGCAATTAGCTGTCTGTAGAGTCTTAGATAATAATAATATCAATGGCATACTGATATTAATGCATCACTGATAGCAGTTGCCCTACCTATGTTGTGAGCTTGTTTAATCTTCAATACAGCTATGAGCCTAATAGCAATATTTTCAGTTTTCAGAAGAGGAAACTCATGTTAGGAAAAGAGTGACATGACCATGGCCTTGTAGACACTGAATGTTAGAGCTGAGACTAATACCCTATCTGATAGCAAAGCTTGTGGTCTCAATTTCCTCATCTTCAAAATGAAGATAGACTAGGTAATTTATGCTTGGGCATTTAAAGATACTTCCAACATAGGATGAAACGGACTATGGTTCTGCCTCAGACTGATGCAAAGCACTCTGTGGGATGTTCATTTGTCCTGGACAGGGACACTGCTCCCCCAAATCCCCACTACACACTTCTCTCTGAGACCTTCTGTCAGGGGCAGTAGGTTAATAATCCTCCTAGATCATGGGCAGCCGGGAGCTGAGAGAGCCAGAGAAGAACTTCCTGAAGTGCTTATCCAGCTATGAGTAAGCTTTTCCTGAAGTATGTGTCCTGTTGGTTATCCTGAGGTTTGTTTATACACATCTGGACTCAGCTTTCCCTCTCCCCCCTCAGCATTTATCAGATACCTAGTTCATTAAGCTCCATTGCTACTGAGAGTCTGGGAAGAGAAAAAAGTTCCCTGAAGCCATTTAGATGCATTTATAGAAAAATGTTTTGCCTGCCCCATGCTACTAGATTGTATCACCTTGCAGTCCAAGAGCTGAGAGCTCAGTCAGTATTATAGGAATGTCATATACTAAGTGCCTTTCCTTTTCCTTATTCACTTATCAGTCTATTAGATTTTCTTCCAAACACTCTAGAATCTGAGTTTCTTGACCTTCTCAACAAAAGTGAACTTTAGGTCCACCTTTCTTTCAAAGAGCCACTCCTATGACTATACCTCAAACTGTATCAAGACCCAGAACTGCTCCATTTCTGAAATCTTAAAAACTGAAGCTTAAAAACTTCATTCAGCCTCCATGCCTAAAAACTTCCTCACTTTCTTATACTCACCACTTTTGTTCTGTGACTCAAACAGCCTTTTAGCCTTTCTATCCCTCTACTTTGTTCATTCTGTAAGGTTCTTCTAAGCTTAGAGTTTCCCAACCAAGTTGGACCTTATCTAGGGATAGGTTTCACTTTTTGATGGGAGCTTCTAAGTCACTTTTAAAGGGTGCAACAGGGGATCCCTGGGTGGCGCAGCGGTTTGGCGCCTGCCTTTGGCCCAGGGCGCGATCCTGGAGACCTGGGATCGAATCCCACATCAGGCTCCCGGTGCATGGAGCCTGCTTCTCCCTCTGCCTCTCTCTCTCTCTGTAACTATCATAAATAAATAAAAAAAAAATTAAAAAAAAAATAAATAAAATAAAGGGTGCAACAGAGATACATGGGGTCATTTGCAATAACTCACGCACATTTCCCAATTTCCACCAGTGGTTTCTTTGAACAATCCTTTTCTTAGTTTTTATTGGGTAAACACAATAAAGAAAGAGGAAGGAAAATACCACATTGGTGGTATGACATTGTCCTCAAAGGAAAACTCATGGGTCTAATGCAATCTCCTTGCATTCTTACTATTCCTTCCAGACAAGCTGAGGGGGAGATGAGGTGATCTTAGCTAGGTGATTCTACACCTTTCTAAAACTTCTCCAGCTTTAGGTTTTTCTTCAGATTTTTATTCCACAAATGTGTACTGAGCATCTATTATGTGCCAGATGACCTTCTAGGTACTTGGATTGAGTGAATGAATAAAACATATCAATCCATTGCCCATATGGAGATTCCCCCATTCCAGTGTTGGGGAGGGAGATAAAGAGTGAAAAATATATATGATAAATAAGCAAATTATAGTTTGTTTAAAAGTGATAAATATTATGGAGAAAAAGAAAACTAGAGTAAGTAAGGGGCACGGTAATGGGACAGAAGATGGCTAGATTAGGCTCACTGAGATAGTAAGAGTTGTTCCAAACTGGAGGAAATGAGAGAGTTAGTCATGGAGATACTTGGATATCTGGAGTGTTCTATGAAGACAGAAATCTGGGGGTAGGAGGAACAAGAAATTGCATGGTGTGTTTGAGGGACAACAAAATGGCTTGTGTGGTTGGAGTGCAGTAAGCAACAGAGTCATAAGAAATGAGATCAGAAACAGGAATGGGGAAGCAGGGTCTGCATTTTACAGGGTAGAGATTAGCAAACTATGATCCATGGTCCAAATCAGGCCCACTTCCTGCTTTTGTAAGTAAAATTATTTAGAACACAGCCACATCTGTTTGTTTACATATTGCCTATGGTGCTTTCATACTACAATGGGAGAGTTGCGTTTATGGGATAGAGACCACATGGCCCACAAGGTCTAAGTTTTATTTTGATAAAATGAAGAGCCAATGCAAAGGAATTATATGATCTGAATTGGATTTTTCTAAAGATCATCCTAGCTTCTAGTCAGAATGGACTCTGGGCAAGTAAGGACAAATGGAGAGATGCCAGTGAGGAGTATTATTACAATCCAGGTAAATTATGGTGATTTGGATCAGAGTAGAATCAATGATAAAGTGAAAAGAAGTCCGAATCTGCATATATTTGGCATGTACAGCTGCATACAGGTTTTCTAGATAGGAAGAGCTAAAATTTTGCAAAAGCAAGAGTAGTTATAGGAGCACATCTGTAAGGTTTGTGCTGGACACTGGGACCCAGGAAAAGGGACTCACTCAAGCTCAAGTGGATGCTTTGGAACAAACGAGGAGCAGTCTTGTGATATGTAGCTCAGTGGTCCACTTGCCTACTAGCCCCAGCATACTTTCCTGGCCTTTTCTCTTTTCCCACATCTCTTGGTATCTAGACCAAGGCACCATTGGCTATTCTTCCTCTAAAGCCTTTGGTTTCTTTTCATCAAGTTCAACTCTGTGTTCCATTAACTCAGGGCTTTACTTTCTGCCTATAGAAATTTACTATCTGGAACAAAACATGCATTTGCATTCAGGAGACCTGGCTGTAATTCCCGGTTCTATGACTTTGGCAAAGCTATTTAAACTCTTTGCACCTCAATTTTCTAACCAATAAAGCAGGGGCCTAATTGTATCTATTCCACTGTCTTGTTGTGATAATTAGCTATGATCCTTTCTATTTAGTGATGTCATAGCAATTAGTATCTGGCACATGGTAGAATCACTATGAATCCATAGATGGTTTTCCCCATCCTCATTTTTCTTTTCCGGGGGATGTATTCTCTGATCTGTAAGGGGGAGGGTGTTTTTTTGTTCTCTAAAGCCATCCTGGTGTCAGGAATGTCCTCAGTTCACCCTGGCTGGCAGATTATTGCTTGCAAATTCCAAACTTTTGCAGACGTGCTGTGAGGAAGGATCAAGTAATATCACAGGCCTGGCTGGGAGACTGCAGGGAGGACATCCTGACTGGGGTTATTCATGAGATGCTGCATAATCAGGGTCTGCAGACAGAGATACCAAGCACCGGGAGCTGGTTCAATTAAAGAGCCATGCAGTGAGACAGGCCTGCTAGGGAGGGCTGGAGAAGATGGGCAGTTTCTGGAAGTAGGAAGTTCTTGGGTGGCTGGAGTCACTACTGACGGATTGGATTGGAGATTGTATGGGATTCGAGAGGCACTGGGAAGTGGTAGCAGGAGCGGAAAGTTTTTAATGGGAGGGAAAATGACTTGCTGAGTTCTCTCCAATTGAAAATGAAATCTTTTCCAAGCTTTCTGATGGCACAGCCTAGACAGTAAAAACGAACCATGGTGTGAGCCTAATTGCATGGCCCTGCTTCTCCCTTGTCTCCTTCAAGAAGCTCTGGAGGTGTGAACGGGTCAGTAGAGTGTGACTTTAATTTTTATGACCTTACCACTATATGCTTTTCCTATTTTCAAGGCAGTTCATGCTCAAAGAAAATTCAGAATCAGGGAAGTAAAGAGATTCTCTTTCTATCTCCCAACCCATATATCACCATTGTTAGCATTTTGGTTCTATTACTCCAGTTTATTTCAGATACATAATCAGCAGACACCAAATCTGTAATTAAAGTTCTTGAGGTTTTCCACAATCACATCTCTGCTAAAAGTTACATATTTCACATAATTTTTCCTCTAAGAAATTTAGCCACCTGTTAAGTTTTATTGTTTTTTTTGTACCTCACTGTATGATGTCTTTCTTTTTATTTTTTGAAGAAATAATAAAAGTATTAATAATTAAATATAAATAATATAAATAATTAAATATAATATTTATAATAATAAATATAATATAATATATTATATTATTATAATATATTTATATATATATAAATATATATAATATATTTATATTTATATAAATATATATATTATATTATTATAATATATTTATATATATATAAATTATATATATAAATATATTATATATATTTATATATAATAATATAAATAATTAAAAATATTAATAATAAAAGTAATAATCATTACTTTTCAAAAGTTGCTGTCTTGCACAATGAGTTAACAAAAGCAAAACTCTGTGATCAGGAATGTTAGCTAGGTTTAATAAACTCTTCAAAACAGATGATTCTAAGTCATTCTTGAGCAGCATTACATATTAATATGGATGTGATCTTGGGGTACACATATCCATGAATATCTACCATCATATATACACATTTTTAAACACACATACATAGGTATGCGTAAATAGAATTGGTAATAGATATGTATTTTTATATCTTTTTTTTCCCCTTTGTCACCACAGCAGAACAATTTTCTTGGTAAAATTCATTAAACACTAAGGTTTTAAAAACTGCATAACGGTTATCATGTCATTAGGCCATCACTCATTTATACAACATTGTGTTGCTATATATTTTGAACACTTCAGATTTCTGTCACTGTAAATAGTGTTGGAATGTACATGGTTGTAAATAAATATTCATTGCATCTTTTGTGTTTCCTTAGGATTTATTCCTAGCAATGAGATTAATGGCTCAAAAGGTATAAATATTTTAAATATTTTAAAACCTTTTCTCTCTCTCCATATATGTGTATGCATATACAAATATGCACATACTGTCATCTCTATATGAATATTCATAAATATATAAAATATATATTTATCTATATTATCCATCTAAGAGTTAAATTACTTACCAGAAATATTGTACAAATATCCCCCTTCTATCCT
This sequence comes from Canis lupus dingo, assembly GCF_003254725.2. Lineage (NCBI taxonomy): Eukaryota > Metazoa > Chordata > Mammalia > Carnivora > Canidae > Canis > Canis lupus. The sequence goes on from NC_064245.1 coordinate 65,847,109, forward strand.
TGAGTGCACTGTGAGCATGTTCTTGGTCCCGTTCTCCATCAACATTAGTAGAGGACAACAAGCTTTTTGGACAGCTACAAAAACAAACAAACAAATAAAAAAACAGCTATGACAGTTTGACATAGAAACCTCCTTTTCATGTTTCTTCAGTTTTCACTTGTGTTACACTGGTAAAGTTTAATATGATCCTTCTATTTATTAGCTATTTTTTCTTCTGTAGTGTTCTGCTCAAGCTCTTTGGACATTGATTTTCTTGAGGTTAAGTGCTTTTCTAATTGATTTTTATGAGCTGTTTGGACACTAATGATATTTTCTTTTTGCACTTTTATGGCAAATATTTTATGAGGTTGTTTCATTTTAATTTTGCACACAGCATCTTTGACATTTAAAATATGCATTTATTCAAATCCTTTATGTCTCCTTAGTGATTTTCCCTAGGGTTCTGAAGACTCTCATTTCCCTAGGGTTCTGAAGACTCTCATCACTTAAATTCTTACCTGTATGTAAAAATACTTTCCTGCTACATTTGGCCATATGGTGATGAGTTGAGGGGCTAAGGTGTGGGAGGCTAGAATGGTAGGTAGGAGCCTATGCAGAGAAGATATTGAACAAATATTAAAGAAGTACAAATGACATTTATACATTTCACTTCTTTGAGTCACTAGGAATAGATTTTGCATTTTGTTTTAAGTAACTATCATTGCTTTAAATTAGTTCTTTATCATCTCACTCCAGAATTTTTGCAATTGCTCCCCAGTTTTGCCTCCCTACTTCCAGCCTTTTCTAACACCAATACCTTCTGCACATTAAAGCCAAGGTAATTCTTTTAAAATATAAATCTGATGTTTTCACTTTCTAATTGAACTCCCTGCCATCAGCATTCATGGGCAGTGTCATGGCAGGTCATTCTGCACCCAGGCCTGGCCTCTCACATCCACTCCAGCCATCTCTCCACCTCTCTTCCCTTTATATTTGGCACTGTGCTATCATTGGGATGCATTACACTTGCTGTCCCTGCTCATGGTGTTAACTCTACTTGAGATCTTTTTCTTTATTCTCTTACACTAGAGCCAGGCAGTATCTCCCCCAGAAAGCAGCTTCTTGAATCTACATTCTGCTGTATATTCCTCTTCTTTCTGTTTGTGGCATGCTATGCTGAATGGTATCTTAAATGTAAACACAAACAATTCAGGGCAAAACATTCAATTAAGAAGGAAGGTACAGGGGCATCTGGGTGGTTCAGTGGTTGAGCATCTGCCTTGAGCTCAGGTCATGATCCTAGGGTCTTGGAATTAAGTCCCACATTTCCCTCCTCTCCACAAGGAACCTGTTTCTCCCTCTGCCTATGTCTCTGCCTCTCTCTCTGTGTCTCTCATGAATAAATAAATAAAATCTTTAAAAAAACAAAAGATGAAAGAAGGTACAAAGTGGCAGCCCGAGTCATTCTCTCTTGGGTACTGTCAAAAAGAGAAAACAAAACAAAACAAAAAAATAAAACAGAAAGAAACTTGGCAAAGAAGATGAAGGTTAAGCAGATTTGTAAACATTAACATTTATTTTAGGGGACACAGGGTAGAAAGGCTTTTACATAAGTGTCTTGCACCTATCAGCATGTGAGTTCCTAGTAGGTAGTGATAGTATCAAATACCCTTTGTGGTCCTGACACCTCCGTGAGGCTTGGCACATCAGAGTCTTCAATCAGTATTTTGATTCATTGCTCTGATTTCTGAATGGTGGCAGGTTTCCCATTTATCCAGCAAAACAGTCTGCAGCAATTTCAGGGCACTATAAAGGGTAATGTGATCATCTCTGATCATCTTTTACACTCAAGTTATTATTGGGCAATTCATGAAAATGTGCTGATTAACAAGCCACCAAACTGAAAGAGATTGCTCTTGGTAAAACTCTTTCTAAAGAGCGAGTTTTACAGCCTGGTAGCCTAGAAGACATGTGCCTGGAATCTCTGAGAGAGATAGTCTTTGAAAGTGTGGATGATGGAACAACAAGCACTAGGAGTGTGCTTGGAGGGGAGAAAAGTGATTCAAGTTTTTTGTTGTTATTGTTTCATGGCAATTGAAGCAGCTACAGATGTGGATAGTGACCAGAGGATGGAGGAAGTCTTGTATCTCACAATGAGGAGAGTGAACTCCATCCTGATGATGAGAGGGACCTGCTTGTTGAAAGTTTCTGAGTTAAGGAATAATACATCTTTTCCTTATAAAGAAACGACTCTGGAATAGCATAGGCAGTAGACCAAGGCCTCTGAAATCCAGAGGTAAGAAGAGTCATGGAAGGCTATGATGTCAGGGAGGCTGATCTGCAGGTGAAGATTCTTGAAGGATGTGCAGAACACCAGATGCGGGAGACAATGCGTGTGTAGATTGAACACACAAATTGTGTTTTTGAGTCAGGTAGTCATTAAGCTAAGCAATCGACAATGGGATTTTGGGTCAATCACATGTTCACTCAACAACTAGTTGAATGTGGATTATATACAAGGCACTCTTCTGGCCTGCAAAAGGTAATGAACTAAGATGCTGTCTTTATTCTGGTGGAGATTTTGGTTAGCTATGAAGGCAAACAAGAGCTCAGCTAAAAATGACCATTTAGCCAGTGGGTGCTATGTGTTATGCTATGAATTTTCATTAGTTCTCACAACATCCCCACAAAGCTGGTGATGTTTTACTCTCTGGCTTTCATGCCTCAACACTAGTAAAGGAGAGGGGTAATAATAGCACAACTTCATAGGGATGATGTCATACTCAGGAAGTAAGATTGAGTCTGCTTGATACCATATTCCTAACTTTACTCATTTCCCAAAACTGCCTCCCAGGCAATTGTGGCACCAAGTGATAGAAGCGTTAAAGAGCTACATAAATCAAGTACATTGGGAACATAAAGAGGAAAAAAGACAAAAAATTGGCCAGGACCTTAGAGGTTGGGCTTTAGAGGGACTCTTATGCCTAAAAGAAGGTTAGAGTGCTTTCTGAGCCTGAAGAAAATGAGCTGGCACAAAATATCAATCCAAAGTAAGTAACACTTCCTCAAACCAGAGTATTTGCCTTCTCCAAATCTTCAAAGGCCAGGATGAAAGAAAGTAGTTAGGAATTTTCAAGGCAATTGCATTGGACAATGAGAAGGCAGTCACATTTTGACCTTCGACTGTGAGATAAGACAGAAAGCAGTCTTTGATTTAAAATATTGAGGAAAACTCAAAATCAACACAACCACTAAAACAAAAACAAAAACAATTTAAAACAAAACCAAAAACACCCAGGCACTTAAAGTCACCGGGAATCAAATCACAAGTCTATAAACTTCACACAGTGGAATTTTCCAGTAATGAATTCCATAAACTCTTAACTTGGTGGGACTTCTCCCTCTTCTTCTCCTCCTGCCTTATTAAACACAAGGTTGGAGTTTTACAGACTTTGCAGTAAATGTGAGTCCTCACGGCACTCATGGTATTGGCAAAAAAGTTTCAGTTGTCATTATTTCACAGTTAATAGATAAAAGTGAGCAGGAGAGGGGAAGCGAGGGAAGGATTTGATTTACGGTTGTCCTTGTTCCAAAGTGTCCTTGACAATCAGTTTTAGGATGCTCCTCAAATCGCCACAGAAACATCTGCCAAATGCTCTACTGCAGGGCAAAAACTCAGTGGGTTTTATGTGCTGCAGGATCAATGGCCTATTTCTTCAGACTCTAACGTAGGTTCAGAGTTTTCTAGAAATTTAAGAAAGAAAAAATAAGAAGCTCATTTGATGGCTGGTTGCATAAAAGTCAACACCTGCTACTTGGATTTTTTTTTTTAATGCCTGGTTAAGGGAAAATGTCAAGGGCTTTCCAAATTTGCATCAATTTGAATAAAACCATTGTTATACAGCTTGCAAAAAGTCAAAACACTTTGGGAGAAGTTAGAACAGATTTTTTTTTTTTTTCCTTGCAGAGATTGGCATAAAAGTAAAACTTCAGAGATCTTAATCTGAAGTAATCTTGCGAGAATTGCTCAGGCCCATATTTGCCAATTAAACTTATGTTCCAGAAGATAAAGCATTTGCTGAATTAGAGTATATAATTTGGTAGATAAGGGAATCTCTTCCCTTCATAAATACTTTATCAGGAAGTGAAAATATACAAGTCGATACTCCCAATAAGGCCATGAATATCAAGGAAAATTGATCTTCTAACTTGTGTTTCAAGGGAAATAATTTTGATTGAAAAATCTAAGTTCCATGATATGTTTTTGCAGTGTAGAGAATGCTATATATATACAAAAATTTTTCTTTTTGTATTAACAAAATCATTCCAGATAGATTTTGTGTGCAAAGTCAGATGAAAAAATAAAATGTGACATGCATTTTTCTTTTAAAAGATAAAAACTGAACCTGAAAAAAAAATCTCAAGTATTTCTAATTGTCATTAGCTTGATAATTAGGACTCAAGCACATTTATGTGGTCTTAGGTTCTCAGAGACAAGCATCTTGGTGTGTGGGAAAGAGTTCCATAAGTAGACTTTGCATTCTTGTTTTTTATGAAGTGTTGGATAATGTAGACAGCATTAAAATGAGTACTTATATTGATAAGGGTGATTAGTAAGGAGTAATGAGATTTTTTCCAAGATGTACACGAGTCATTTAGGCAAGATCTAGCTGAAAAAACTGAATTTCAACTTTTTCATCTTGGGTCATTAAATTTGCCTACAAATCAGTCCTACTCATTAATATATGAGAGCTATTAATATGAATGAGTTGACTCTTAAATTAAGCTTCTTATCAAAATGAGTAAGAGATCAAGGTTTCCAAACTTTTTGGTGGACTACTTGGTTATCCATACTTAAAGAGATAAGAATTTGATAAAATCTTGTAAACCTGTGTTGGAGCCACAATGCTAGGCTGTGGAGCTCCTACCTGTAAGACTACAGAAGCCAAATGCTTAGTCTTGATGCCCCAAAAACCTTCTTTGGAAAGAAGATGATAGAAAAGGAAAAAAATTACTTCATCCTTCTTGTCTTGATTTTTTTCTTCTTTATTGCCCATCCCTTAATTTAGGCCTGAGAGTCTTCCTCACCCTTGGAATAGCAGAACTAAGTAAAATTCTAAGGAAGCATGATCAGCAGCCTAGGACCATTGTTCTAGGCCCTGTGGAGAGAACTTTTCCATCCTAAACTGCTCTATCTTCTAATAGTAAAACATTATTGAGTTCTTGAAATATGCCAGGCACTCCACTAAAGGTTATGGCTTCTTCCTGCTGATAAGAACCCTATGAAGTAGGCATCATCACTATCTCCATTAAAAATATGAAAACTGAGGCACAGAGTATTTAAGAATTTTTTCTTGGTTTGTGAGAGAGCTAGGATATTAACACAGGCAGCATGAACTTCATGGCTTTTACTTTTAATAACCATACTTTATTGACTTTCATATTTATATTATGATGTTAACTGATGTCTGGAACAGTAACCCTAAAGGACAGAACCAAGAGTGCTATATTACATTTGTCCCTAGTTTTGTGTTTTTGAAAACTTTAATCTATTGTCATTATTGACAGCATTCACAAATATGTGAAATATTAGATTAACCAGAACACACAGTATCTAATCTGTCTTCCACAACATAACAATTATTGAATATCAGAAAGAGCCATCACTTTGCATCTTTAGCTTTAGTTCTGGTCCTGAAGCAAAGGCACCTCTTTCACACCTGATTTCTCTGCTCATCTGCAGGATGAAGCTTGAGAGTGCCCTTGCCTTCTCATCCACCCTTTGTTACACTTCCCATTAGCTTGTCTATCGTCCACCCTGACTTTAAAAGGTTAAGACCACATCTTATTATTCTCTTTATCTACCTCCAGATGCCAATAAAATATCTGTCCCGGTGAATATTTACTGAATTAAAGGATGGAAGCCTCAGTTTTGACTTCTGTTTATGGGATGATAATGTTTGCATAAACTTGGGAAAGATGATGAATAGGAAACTGTGTAGAATGAAAACATGGTACAAAACAAAAGATTCTTTCTTTCAGGATTTATTTGTAACCATTCTTATCTGTAGATGAATTTGACTTGTCTAAGGGAGTCACATCCAAGGGAAATGATTATTGCAAAATTTTCCAAAGTTATTTCAAAAACTAAATCATTTCATTTTTCATTCCAGTAAATCTTATCCTTGTTATGAAAGGAGAAATAAGAGACTGTTAGCTGTAGAGGTTCTGGACAAGGCAGAGTTTATAGAACCAGGAGAAATAAAGCCCCAAAGCTGTCATTTTCAAGGAAGATAATCCAACTACAACCCAGAATGTGGAATATCGGGCACCTATATGCAGAAGGCTCCATTTTAGGCACTTTTATGTAAAATTTCATCAAACCCCATAATTTTTATGTGAAGAAAAACAGCCCAATTTTATAAGTAGAGGAAATAGTGGCTAAGAGAGGTTTACAACTCACCCTAGATTATATATCTAAGAGGTAGGAGCATTAGGATTGAATCCATAACTGTATGACTCAAAAAGCTTAGCACATACCTAAAAGCAAGGGGAATGAAAGCAAAAATAAACAAGAAGGACAACAGCAAACTAAAGAGTTCTGTACAGCAAAGGAAACCATTAGAAAAATGAAAAGGCAACCTACAGGATGGGGAAAATATTTGCAAATCATGTATCTGATAGGGGATTAATATCCAAAATATATAAAGAACCTATACTACTCAATAGTAAAAAAAAAAAAAAAATCCAATTCAAATGGCCATAAGAACTGGATGGTCATTTTTCCCTTAAAAAAGATACACAAATGACAACAGATGCATGAAAAGGTGCTCAATAGGCTAATCATCAGGGAAAAGCAATTCAAAACCACAAATGAGATATCACCTCATACCTGTTAAAATGGCTATCATCAGAAAGATGATAGAGAACAGATGTTGGTGAGGAGGTGGAGAAAAGGAGCCATTTTGCACTGTTGATGGGAATGTAAACTGTATAGCCACTCTGGAAAACAACATGAAGATCCCTCAAAAAGTCAAAAATAGAAATGCTGCATAATCCAGCAATCCCACCCCTGGGCATATATCCAAAGGAAACGATATCACGGTTTTGAAGAAATATCTGCACTCTTCCTTATGTTCATCAAAACATTATTTACAACAAGTAAGATATGGAAATCACCTAAGTGTCCATCAATGGATAAATAAATAAAATACTTGAATATTACTCAGCCATAGGAAAGAAGGAATTACTACAATTTGCTTAATATGGATGGACCTTAAGGGCATTATGCTAACTATGTAAAATAAGTCATACAGAGAAAGATAAACATTGTATGATCTCAATTATATATGGAATGTAAGAAAAATAAACAGAAGGAGCGAGATGGCGGAAGAGTAGGGTCTCCAAATCACCTGTCTCCACCAAATTACCTAGAAAACCTTCCAATCATCCTGAAAATCTATGAATTCGGCCTGAGAATTAAAGAGAGACCAGCTGGAATGCAACAGTGAAAAGAGTTCGCGCTTCTATCAAGGTAGGAAGACGGGGAAAAAGAAATAAAGGAACAAAGGCCTCTAAGGGGGAGGGGCCCGCGAGGAGCCGGGCTGAGGCCGGGGCGAGTGTCCCCAGGACAGGAGAGCCCCGTCCCGGAGACGCAGGAGCTGCACCGACCTTCCCGGGCGGAAAGGGGCTCGCGGGGAGGTGGAGCAGGACCCAGGAGGGCGGGGATGCCCTCGGGCTCCCTGAGACAGTAACAGAGCAACTGCGCGCCCAGGAGAGTGCGCCGAGCTCCCTAAGGGCTGCAGCGCGCACGGCGGGACCCGGCGGGACCGGAGCAGCTCGGGGCGCTCGGGGCGGCTCCGCGGAGGGGGCTGCGCGGCCCCGGGAGCAGCTCGGAGGGGCTCGGGCAGAGGAAGAGGCTCCGTGCGGAGGGGGCTGCGCGGTTCCAGGAGCAGCTCGGGGGGCTCGGGCGGCGGCTCCGCGGAGGGGGTTGCGCGGCCCGGGAGCGCGAATCCACCAGCGCAGGCTCCGGAGCACAGGGCGCCGGGACACAGGCCAGGATCCCGCCTCCCCCGGGACAGGCAGAGGCTGGGAGGGCCCAGGACAGCGAGGACGCTCCTGCCCCAGCTGAGCAGATCAGCGGCCCCGCCCCGGAGCCTCCAGGCCCTGCAGACGGAATCCAGGTTTCCAGAGCTGCCCCGCCACTGGGGCTGTTCCTCCTGCGGCCTCACGGGGTAAACAACCCCCACTGAGCCCTGCACCAGGCAGGGGCACAGCAGCTCCCCCAACTGCTGACACCTGAAAATCAGCACAACAGGCCCCTCCCCCAGAACACCAGCTAGACGGACAACTTCCAGGAGAAGCCAAGGGACTTGAAGTACACAGAATCAGAAGATACTCCCCGGTGGTTCTTTTTTTTTTGTTTGTTTTGTTTTGTTTTGTTTTGTTTTGTTTTGTTTTGCTTTTTGATTTGTTTCCTTCCCCCACCCCCTTTTTTTTTCTCCTTTCTTTTTCTTCTTCTTTTTTTTTTTTTTTCGTTTTTTTTCTTCCCTTTGTTTTCTCTTTCTCTTTTCTTTCCTTCTTTCTCTCCTCTCTTTTTCTCTTTTTCCCAATACAACTTGCTTTTGGCCACTCTGCACTGAGCAAAATGACTAGAAGGAAAACCTCACCTCAAAAGAAAGAATCAGAAACAGTCCTCTCTCCCACAGAGTTACAAAATCTGGATTACAATTCAATGTCAGAAAGCCAATTCAGAAGCACTATTATACAGCTACTGGTGGCTCTAGAAAAAAGTATAAAGGACTCAAGAGACTTCATGACTGCAGAATTTAGAGCTAATCAGGCAGAAATTAAAAATCAATTGAATGAGATGCAATCCAAACTAGAAGTCCTAACGACGAGGGTTAACGAGGTGGAAGAACGAGTGAGTGACATAGAAGACAAGTTGATTGCAAAGAGGGAAACTGAGGAAAAAAGAGACAAACAATTAAAAGACCATGAGGATAGATTAAGGGAAATAAACGACAGCCTGAGAAAGAAAAACCTACTTTTAATTGGGGTTCCCGAGGGCGCCGAAAGGGACAGAGGGCCAGAATATGTATTTGAACAAATTCTAGCTGAAAACTTTCCTAATCTGGGAAGGGAAACAGGCATTCAGATCCAGGAAATAGAGACATCCCCCCCTAAAATCAATAAAAACCGTTCAACACCTCGACACTTAATAGTGAAGCTTGCAAATTCCAAAGATAAAGAGAAGATCCTTAAAGCAGCAAGAGACAAGAAATCCTTGACTTTTATGGGGAGGAGTATTAGGGTAACAGCAGACCTCTCCACAGAGACCTGGCAGGCCAGAAAGGGCTGGCAGGATATATTCAGGGTCCTAAATGAAAAGAACATGCAACCAAGAATACTTTATCCAGCAAGGCTCTCATTCAAAATGGAAGGAGAGATAAAGAGCTTCCAAGACAGGCAGCAACTAAAAGAATATGTGACCTCCAAACCAGCTCTGCAAGAAATTTTAAGGGGGACTCTTAAAATTCCCCTTTAAGAAGAAGTTCAGTGGAACAATCCACAAAAACAAGGACTGAATAGATATCATGGTGACACTAAACTCATATCTCTCAATAGTAATTCTGAATGTGAACGGGCTTAATGACCCCATCAAAAGGCGCAGGGTTTCAGACTGGATAAAAAAGCAGGACCCATCTATTTGCTGTCTACAAGAGACTCATTTTAGACAGAAGGACACCTACAGCCTGAAAATAAAAGGTTGGAGAACCATTTACCATTTGAATGGTCCTCAAAAGAAAGCAGGGGTAGCCATCCTTATATCAGATAAACTAAAATTTACCCCAAAGACTGTAGTGAGAGATGAAGAGGGACACTATATCATACTTAAAGGATCTATTCAACAAGAGGACTTAACAATCCTCAATATATATGCCCCGAATGTGGGAGCTGCCAAATATATCAATCAATTATTAACCAAAGTGAAGAAATACTTAGATAATAATACACTTATACTTGGTGACTTCAATCTAGCTCTTTCTATACTCGATAGGTCTTCTAAGCACAACATCTCCAAAGAAACGAGAGCTTTAAATGATACACTGGACCAAATGGATTTCACAGATATCTACAGAACTTTACATCCAAACTCAACTGAATACACATTCTTCTCAAGCGCACATGGAACTTTCTCCAGAATAGACCACATATTGGGTCACAAATCGGGTCTGAACTGATACCAAAAGATTGGGATTGTCCCCTGCATATTCTCAGACCATAATGCCTTGAAATTAGAACTAAATCACAACAAGAAGTTTGGAAGGACCTCAAACACGTGGGGTTAAGGACCATCCTGCTAAAAGATAAAAGGGTCAACCAGGAAATTAAGGAAGAATTAAAAAGATTCATGGAAACTAATGAGAATGAAGATACAACCGTTCAAAATCTTTGGGATGCAGCAAAAGCAGTCCTAAGGGGGAAATACATCGCAATACAAGCATCCATTCAAAAACGGGAAAGAACTCAAATACAAAAGCTAACCTTACACATAAAGGAGCTAGAGAAAAAACAGCAAATAGATCCTACACCCAAGAGAAGAAGGGAGTTAATAAAGATTCGAGCAGAACTCAACGAAATCGAGACCAGAAGAACTGTGGAACAGATCAACAGAACCAGGAGTTGGTTCTTTGAAAGAATTAATAAGATAGATAAACCATTAGCCAGCCTTATTAAAAAGAAGAGAGAGAAGACTCAAATTAATAAAATCATGAATGAGAAAGGAGAGATCACTACCAACACCAAGGAAATACAAACGATTTTAAAAACATATTATGAACAGCTATACGCCAATAAATTAGGCAATCTAGAAGAAATGGACGCATTCCTGGAAAGCCACAAACTACCAAAACTGGAACAGGAAGAAATAGAAAACCTGAACAGGCCAATAACCAGGGAGGAAATTGAAGCAGTCATCAAAAACCTCCCAAGACACAAGAGTCCAGGGCCAGATGGCTTCCCAGGGGAATTTTATCAAACGTTTAAAGAAGAAATCATACCTATTCTCCTAAAGCTGTTTGGAAAGATAGAAAGAGATGGAGTACTTCCAAATTCGTTCTATGAGGCCAGCATCACCTTAATTCCAAAACCAGAGAAAGACCCCACCAAAAAGGAGAATTACAGACCAATATCCCTGATGAACATGGATGCAAAAATTCTCAACAAGATACTGGCCAATAGGATCCAACAGTACATTAAAAAAATTATTCACCATGACCAAGTAGGATTTATCCCTGGGACACAAGGCTGGTTCAACACCCGTAAAACAATCAATGTGATTCATCATATCAGCAAGAGAAAAACCAAGAACCATATGATCCTCTCATTGGATGCAGAGAAAGCATTTGACAAAATACAGCATCCATTCCTGATCAAAACTCTTCAGAGTGTAGGGATAGAGGGAACATTCCTCGACATCTTAAAAGCCATCTATGAAAAGCCCACAGCAAATATCATTCTCAATGGGGAAGCACTGGGAGCCTTTCCCCTAAGATCAGGAACAAGACAGGGGTGTCCACTCTCACCACTGCTGTTCAACATAGTACTGGAAGTCCTAGCCTCAGCAATCAGACAACAAAAAGACATTAAAGGCATTCAAATTGGCAAAGAAGAAGTCAAACTCTCCCTCTTCGCCGATGACATGATACTCTACATAGAAAACCCAAAAGTCTCCACCCCAAGATTGCTAGAACTCATACAGCAATTCGGTAGCGTGGCAGGATACAAAATCAATGCCCAGAAGTCAGTGGCATTTCTATACACTAACAATGAGACTGAAGAAAGAGAAATTAAGGAGTCAATCCCATTTACAATTGCACCCAAAAGCATAAGATACCTAGGAATAAACCTAACCAAAGATGTAAAGGATCTATACCCTCAAAGCTATAGAACACTTCTGAAAGAAATTGAGGAAGACACAAAGAGATGGAAAAATATTCCATGCTCATGGATTGGCAGAATTAATATTGTGAAAATGTCAATGTTACCCAGGGCAATATACACGTTTAATGCAATCCCTATCAAAATACCATGGACTTTCTTCAGAGAGTTAGAACAAATTATTTTAAGATTTGTGTGGAATCAGAAAAGACCCCGAATAGCCAGGGGAATTTTAAAAAAGAAAACCATATCTGGGGGCATCACAATGCCAGATTTCAGGTTGTACTACAAAGCTGTGGTCATCAAGACAGTGTGGTACTGGCACAAAAACAGACACATAGATCAGTGGAACAGAATAGAGAATCCAGAAGTGGACCCTGAACTTTATGGGCAACTAATATTCGATAAAGGAGGAAAGACTATCCATTGGAAGAAAGACAGTCTCTTCAATAAATGGTGCTGGGAAAATTGGACATCCACATGCAGAAGAATGAAACTAGACCACTCTCTTTCACCATACACAAAGATAAACTCAAAATGGATGAAAGATCTAAATGTGAGACAAGATTCCATCAAAATCCTAGAGAAGGGATCCCTGGGTGGCGCAGCGGTTTGGCGCCTGCCTTTGGCCCAGGGCGTGATCCTGGAGACCCGGGATCGAATCCCATATCAGGCTCCCGATGCATGGAGCCTGCTTCTCCCTCTGCTTGTGTCTCTGCCTCTCTCTCTCTCTCTCTGTGACTATCATAAGTAAATAAATAAAAATTTAAATAAAAAAAAAGAGTCTCGTGCTCAACCCGCTGAGCTAGCCAGGTGCTTGTAGCGGGTCTTTAAAAAAAAAAAAAAAAAAAATCCTAGAGAAGAACACAGGCAACACCCTTTTTGAACTCGGCCATAGTAACTTCTTACAAGATACATCCACGAAGGCAAAAGAAACAAAAGCAAAAATGAACTATTGGGACTTCATCAAGATAAGAAGCTTTTGCACAGCAAAGGATACAGTCAACAAAACTCAAAGACAACCTACAGAATGGGAGAAGATATTTGCAAATGACATATCAGATAAAGGGCTAGTTTCCAAGATCTATAAAGAACTTCTTAAACTCAACACCAAAGAAACAAACAATCCAATCATGAAATGGGCAAAAGACATGAACAGAAATCTCACAGAGGAAGACATAGACATGGCCAACATGCACATGAGAAAATGCTCCGCATCACTTGCCATCAGGGAAATACAAATCAAAACCACAATGAGATACCACCTCACACCAGTGAGAATGGGGAAAATTAACAAGGCAGGAAACAACAAATGTTGGAGAGGATGTGGAGAAAAGGGAACCCTCATACACTGTTGGTGGGAATGTGAACTGGCGCAGCCACTCTGGAAAACTGTGTGGAGGTTCCTCAAACAGTTAAAAATAGACCTGCCCTACGACCCAGCAATTGCACTGCTGGGGATTTACCCCAAAGATACAGATGCAGTGAAACGCCGGGACACCTGCACCCCGATGTTTATAGCAGCAATGTCCACAATAGCCAAACTGTGGAAGGAGCCTCGGTGTCCATCAAAAGATGAATGGATAAAGAAGATGTGGTCTATGTATACAATGGAATATTACTCAGCCATTAGAAATGACAAATACCCACCATTTGCTTTAACGTGGATGGACCTGGAGGGTATTATGCTGAGTGAAGTAAGTCAATTGGAGAAGGACAAACAGTGTATGTTCTCATTCATTTGGGGAATATAAATAATAGTGAAAGGGAATATAAGGGAAGGGGGAAGAAATGTGTGAGAAATATCAGAAAGGGAGACAGAACGTAAAGACTGCTAACTCTGGGAAACGAACTAGGGGTGTTGGAAGGGGAGGAGGGCGGGGGGTGGGAGTGAATGTGTGACGGGCACTGGGGGTTATTCTGTATGTTAGTAAATTGAACACCAATAAAAAAAAATAAATAAATAAATAAACAGAATCAGAGAACAGATTGGTGGGTGGTTGGCAGAGCTAGGGGGTGGGAGGTAAGGCAAATGGGTAAGAGGGGGGTCAAAAGATATAAACTTCCAGTTATAATATAAATAAGATCTCGGGATACAATGTAAAGCATGGTGACTATAATTTAAAGTACTATTTTCTTTAGTTGAAAGTGGCTGATAGAACAGATCTTAAAAGTTCTTATCAAAGGGAAAACGTTACTATGTAAGGTGACGGATGTTAGCTAAACTTACTGCAGTGATTATTGCACAATATGTACATATATCCAATCATTATGTTGTACACCTGAAACTAATACAGTGTTATATATCAATTATATCTCAATAAAACAGAGACTTGGCACTTTCTCCTCTGTCATATACCTTACTAACAGCAGCTTCGCCCCCTCCAATGCTATCCTTGTACTCTGATACTTCTTTGGCAAAGCAGAAATGTGGTGTCAGTGGGCTTAGGAAGCAAGCAAGAATTTGTGTTTATTACTGTGCTTAAACATGAATTAGGGTTATTATACCTGTAACTAATAAAAACTCAACTCTAATTACCTTATGAATAATAAAGAAATTATTCATGGACACTGGCATACCCTGTAAGGTAGTTAAGCTGTCAAAAGAACAAGGAAGCAGGTAAGAAACATCTAGAATCCAGAATTTAAATGCCATTAGAGCTACTTCTCTGATTCCTAAATCTGTGCTAATCTTCTTCCCTACTATAGACAGGACCATAGACAGCTCCTATGCATTCAGAACTTCACTATGGAATGGGAGAACACTATTACTTGGAGTCTCAGATTCAAAATTGGTGGAAAGGACTCTAAGTGGCCAGCCAGGGCCCCATGTATCCCTTACACAAGCAAACTGAGACCAAAGACATGAGGCGGGGTAGATCATTCCACAGTACTAAAGGAAGACTTACATATATCACGTAGATCACTGGACACATGTTCTCCTCCTCCACAGAACCCCAGTGTATTGGGATCGAATGGGAAGAATAAGAGGCATATTTGGAGGAAAACATTAACTAGATGCAGAACATATTGAAGTCCCTCATGCCTCAAGACTCATTGTTTTTCCTATAGGTACTTTTTTCTACCAAAATTTTTGGCTCTTGACAACTCAACTTCACTAGCATTTTTGCTTGGCAAGTAATGTAAAGGTGAGAGAAGTATTTCTACTTAATGTTCATAAAATTGCCATTTAATCAAGGGTCATATGATTTGGGCTCATCCAGGAAAAGTTAAATGTGCAGTTCTAAGGTAAGACACAAGACAGAATTGTCGGAATCATAATGTTGCCATGTTTTATTGAAAACAGGATTTCTGGATATGACATCTCACTTAGCTATATAAAACAATTCTATATGAAAGGCATGCCCAGTAATATCTCAAAATGGTATTTGCAACATGTATTCTTTAGTCACACTGAGTTACTTGTTAAAGAGGCAGAGTTTAGACCTACTGGATCAGGATATTTATGGGTGGCATCTGGATCCTGGAGTTTAACAAGCTACTCATATGATTTTTACAAACAGCAAAGTTTAGCAGCCTCTGGTCTTAGGCAGTAACTGCTACAAACATGAGCTTGGGACTTTCATTCTTTCCTGGTGATGGCATGTCTTAGCACAATCCTTGAAAGCAAGAAACTTTACTCTAATGTCAAGAGCCTTAAAATGTTCATAATTTGTATCGTTAGTAATTTTATTGTGGTAATCTTTCCTTTTTAAAGATTTATTTATTTATTTTAGAGAGAAGGAGCATAAGTGGGTGGGGCAGAAGGAGAAAATCTCAAGTAGACTCCCTGCTGATCTCGGATCCCCATGTGGGGCTCAATCCCATGACAATGAGATCACAGCCTGAGCTGAAACCAAGAGTCAGATACCTAACTGACTGAGGTATCCAGGCACCCCGGTGGAGATATTTCAAGAAACTATAGTGAAATATGGAAAACATAAAGCATTAAATAGAGAGAATAGCCATTACCTTATATTATGAGTTAAAAAAAGAGACCATAAGATGAGGATAGTTGTACCAATTTTGGCTAATCTACCTCAATGCAATATTATTCAAGGCATTAAAATGAATGTTTGTAAAAAGTATGTAGTAATTTAACAAATTGCTTAAATTATGATGTTAAGTGAGAGGGGAAAAGTATAATTACAGTTAGGTATATCAAAGTTACAAAATAACATTATATCCAGAACCACCTGAAGGAAATACATTGAAATAATAATAGTGGTTCATTGGATTATGAGAAATTTTTCTTTCTCTCAGCTTTTGTTTTCAAAATGTTCCTACAATAAACTGTTGCTACTCTTATAATAAAAAATTAAAAACTATATTAAGTTAAAGACAATTTTAACACTCATAAATTTGAAAAAAAGAAAAGAAAACTCATGTCCTGCCAGCCTCTGGGTATATGGATGTTAGGCAACCACAGCCCCATTAACTGGCTCCTGTGGTCAGCCCCTCCTTACCTTCTACTTTGTGTTCTGTGCCTGGGTGTTTGGATACCTTTCCTTGCTCTTAATCCTCTCCTTCAGGATGACCATCTTGCCTCAGTACCCTGAGAGATAAAGCTGAGATTTATCAATAAATAGTCCCACACTTTGGTAGTCGTGACCTCCTGCATCCTTGTAGCTCTGCCCATTCAGGCAACAACTTTCTTCTACCCTGTTATTGCAGATCTGTTTATTTTTTTAAAGATTTTTTATTTATTCATGAGAGACAGGGAGAGACAGAGGCAGAGACACAGGCAGAGGGAAAAGCAGGCTCCATGCAGGGAGCCTGACGTGGGACTCGATCCCAGGTCTCCAGGAGCATGCCCTGGGCCAAAAGCAGGCACTAAACCACTGAGCCACCCAGGGATCCCCACATCTGTTTAAAATGATATGGACATCCATATGGCTTATTCCAATACAGAGCAATACTGGGGAATTTAGAAGAGAACTTCAAATCAACATTACTAATTGTTTTTCTTTTTATACATCTCTCTAGGTATAATCTTTGAGGTTATTTTTACTCTTCATCCTCATTCATACCCCATATCATATTTCCTATTTAATACAGAAGCCCTCGATTCAGGGAGTTTTTACCACATTCCTTCTTATATCCCACAAATGTGTGTTTTCAAATTTCATGTTGCATTAGGTTGAGTCTGTCATATTCCTCTATTTGTCACCAATTCCTACAAGGCACCTGTCTAGTTGTATGTACGTATGTATGTACTTATTACATTATATCCCCATCACTCATTCTTATTCCCCTCCTCTTTCAAAAACAATTCTAGCGTGTTTTTACTTTTGTCCTTTTACTTGAATATATTCTTGTAGAATATTATTTTTTGTTGTGAATATTTGATTTATATTATATTGTATTTGTTATAGACCTATTTTTGTTTCTTTTCTTTTCCCATTCAGGCTCAAGTTTTGAAGGTGTAGCCATGCTGTGGATATATCTGGCCTGTAGCTCCTAACTGATATATACTATTCTGGTACACAGCCTACATATTTTTTAAAAGATTTTATTTATTCATTCATGAGAGACACAGAGAGAGAGAGGCAGAGACACAGGCAGAAGAAGAAGCAGGCTCCCCATGAGAAGCCCGATGTGGGACTCGATCTGGGATCCCGGGGTCAAGACCCAAGCAGAAGGCAGACTCTCAACCGCTGAGCCATCCAGGTGTCCCACAGTGTACATATTTTTACTACCGTTCCTCCAGCCATAAACACCTACATTGACTCCAACCTCAACAGCTATTTGCTTTAAAAATACCCATGATAAGATACCTATGCTGCAATTATTTTCTTTAACTTTAGTAGGAACAGAAGCTGACAACTTTTGTCACCTAAAAATGGCAAGGAGTTTCTCTCCTTTAATTGGAGATTAATTAAGTTGAACTTTGGAACAAATCTTTTTGTTGTCTTTGTCCTGGAAGAAAGGAAAAGAATCCAGGTTATGAATAAAATTGGAAAATTCTCACCCTTTTGGGTGACTAGAGGACAGATACTGGGACCCAAATTACCCTGATTATCCTAGAATCAGAGGGTGTGTCCTAACTGGTCATAAAAAATGGATATCTCTTTTTCTTTCTTTTTTTTTTAATCAGAATATAGACTTTGGAAATAAGAATGCTTTATGGACTAAGATGTAATTCTTCTTCAGTGTGATTCTAGATTAACCTAAGTTTATAATTTTTTTCTTGTGAACTGCCTTTGTTCTTTGAGGGATTGTTTGCAGTCAATGTGGAGCTTAGATTATAAAAATAGCAGTAAGGATATGTAGGCATGGACTTTGTTCATTTATTCAACATAAATTTATTGAGATTTACTATGTTCCATGCACTAGCATAAGCAATGTGCTATCGCAGGTAATAAAACAGCCCAGCCTTCATGAATCTTATAGTCTTCATCTTATCCTGGAAGAATGACTAGGAAAAAATTCTTGCCTTCTCTTGATGCTCCTTAAAAATACAATGCCATTGATTTTCTATATCTGACATTATTATTTATAAACCATTAATTATGAATGCTAGTTGCTTAGGGGGAGTCATTTTACATAAACACATCAATATAAATAATTATATTTGGGGACAGTGTCTTAAAACAAAGAAATTATATATACGAATATACGAGAATATATATATATATATGGCAGTTGGGGTGATTCAGAATCTGTTTCCACTTCCCTTTGTGGGAATCCATCCAAATGATTTTAGAAAGAGGCAAAAAAAAAAAAAAGGCATGAAATTTCATTTCCAATAACGCAAGTGGTAGGTAGCCATTACAGGTCACATTATATAAAGAATGTTTTAAATAAGGTATTTAAAATGAGAACAATTATATCCTCTTCAAATTTATACATAGATGTATAGTTCTCTAAAATAACTGTCACTGTGTTACAACACTCATCCAATGACCCTTTACTGGATGAAGAAATACAGGAAGACTGGTAGATAGAAAAGAATATATCCTCAGAGAGACTTCAGACCAGCTTGGGAAATGGAGCAGAAGGAAGGGCCATGAAGACATATCGACTTTATTAGCAATGATATTAGTGGAACAGATACCTAGGGTTGATCTGGAAAGAGGGAAGAAAAGCAGGTAGTATAGCACACAGAACCTAAGAATTACAGAAGTTCTCTGCTAAGCTTAAAGCTTTTTGAATTCTTAAACTAGGAGAATACATATCCTCAAGCCAGAGGACATTGATTTAAGAAAGATTGAGACCATTAATCAAAATGTAAAGTGTTGACCCTCTCAGCCCTCTGCCTTCTGCCAACTTCCACATTGCTAGGAGCAAATACCTAACTCAGAAGAAATGGCCCTTTCCAAGCTTTAAGACATGTAACAGAAAGAAGTGGGTCAGACTTTTGCACAGACTTTATAGTTAAAAATGGTAATAATGTTACTGAAAAGGATTTTAGCAAAATAAAATAATTAAACTTTATTAGAATTACTCTAGAAAATAGGAAAGAATCAGACATCACAGGCAATTGAAAACAGTTTGTCTGAAAAAAGAGGAAAAAAAAAGCTCAAAGGATAAACCTTAGAGACAAAAGGAAAAGAAACTGATAATGCTGCAGAAGGAAGTTAAAAAGTGAGAATAAATCAGAAAGAGAAAAAGGAAGAGAAAAATAAAACCACTGTGGAGTTGAGAGTCACATTTGAAATAACTACAACATAAATAAAATTAAATAAACATGACTAAAAACATGGCCAAGGACAGAGGATAGGCTTGGCTAAGTCACACATAAAAAATGGAAAAAATAATATAAAATTATTTGCCAAAATATAATATCCAAATATAAAATAAATTTCAAAGCATTGACAATATCTTTCAGTTAAAGACTATTTCAGAATAACCTCTTAAGTTTTACTATGCCAGAGCCAAAGAACTAGATCCATGAGGATGGAAGGGATTTTTCATGAAGGAAATGGAAAATCACACATCCTGAGTCAATAAGTCAGAACTGGAGAAGATGATCTTAGAATAACACTAGACAACACTACTTCCTTTTTCCTCTGTGGCCTCATGGACTTGGGTCAGAACCGGATTTCTATTGGAATGGACCTGCTATCAAATGCACTCACTGGGAACAATGAGATGACAGTGGGCTGCAAGGATCCTGGGGAATCAGCCTTTGAGGGCTCCCAAAGGTGACCTGAGGGTGTTAAACCCAGTCACAGCAAGCTATAGTCTTAAATCATTTTCTACATTCTCTTTCTTTATCTCTCTTTTATTTTCAATCTCAATTCCCAAGGAAGTCTTATTGTAAAGTCATTTCCAGAGGTTCATAGTAGAGATGTAAGGCAAAGTCATGTACTATAATTGTTAAGAGCTGAACTGTGCCCTGCCCAACCCCCAACTCATATATAGAAGTTCTAACCCACAGGAACTAAGAATGTGACTGTATTTGGAAATTAGCCATTAAAAAGATATTAAGTTAAAATGAGGTCATATGGGTGGTCTCTAATCCAATATGACTGCTGTTCTTGTAGGAAAAGGAGATTAGCATACAGATACACTAGTTTCCAGAACTAAATTGCTATTTTTTAAGCCACCAGTCTATGACATTTTTTAAAAGATTTTATTTATTTATTCATGAGACACACACACACACACAGAGAGAGAGAGAGAGAGAGAGAGAGAGAGATCCAGAGAGAGAGAGAGAGAGAGAGAGAGAGAAGCAGGCTCCATGCAGGGAACCCGACATGGGATCTGATCTCAGGACTTCAGGATCATGCCCTGGGCCAAAGGCAGACGCTAAACCACTAAGCCACCCAGGGATCCCCAATATTTTGTTATGGCAACCCTAGCAAACTTATAAAATAACCAAAAAAAAAAATGGGCTGCAATAGTCATAGAAACAGTAGCAGAAACATTTAATACATTCCAAATAATGTTTTAAGCACTTACATCTATGTATTCACTTAATCTTTACCACAACTCCAAGGATTCAACACTTGCAAAATGCTTGGAAAAAATACCTGCATAAAATGAGTGTTCAGTAAATGTTACCAATTAATGTTCTCTATGTTTTAGAGATGAGGATACAAAGACTCAGAAAGGTTGGACAATTTCTGTACATTATTTTTAAGTGGACATTTTAATACTCTGATCTACTCTTCCAGGGGCTGAGTGGAAACAAAGCAGTGATCAACAGGGCAGTGACCACCAACTGTGTTCAGCAGGACAGAAGTTCCACAGTGAACATCAGCAGTGGGCACTGCAAGGTGATAAGATGATGGTGGACCCACATAGAAAAACTGCAAGGGGGCAGCCAGGGTGGCTCAGCGGTTTAGTGCCGCCTTCAGCCCAGGGCCTGATCCTGGAGACCTGGGATCGAATCCCACATCGGGCTCCCTGCATGGAGCCTGCTTCTGTCTCTGCCTGTGTCTCTGCCTCTGTGTGTGTGTGTGTGTGGGGGGGGGGGGGTGTGTATCTCATGAATAAATAAATAAAATCTTAAAAAAAAAAAGAAAAGCTTCAAGGAATCACTCCATGTTAGTGAAGGATGAGAATGGGGGAGCACTGAAGATATATACGCATGAAACTTATCCACACAGACACATACCACTTCTCAGTTGAGCCCAAAGTTTTGAATAACCTATTTACCTTATTTAATGTCTTAAGAAACAGATATGTCACTTCATTCCACACTTAACTCAATAGCAGTGTTAACCCACAATCCATGACCTGGTAACACTCGTCAGCTATCCGGTAAACACCCTTTAAGCTAGCCTTCCAGGGAGAGAGAAAGATGAAGGATTCCAAACTACCATTGTTTTTCATTTATTTGTTTTGTTGTTGCTGTTGTTTTAATATTAACCAAGGGCATGGCCATCTGTTGAAGTCAAGGGGATCCCCTTGCTTTCAGTGGAACTATCTTTTTTGGCTTGTCTGAGCTTCCCAGGCTATTAGCTTCAGGAGGTGTCATATCATCTGACATTTCCTTTACTATCTCAGAAATGCATATTAAATAGAATACGCCCCCCCCCCAACTCACTTCTTTCATTCTGGAGTACTCATAATATGGGAAAATACAGGAACATAAAGAGATTTAATTAAGGAGACAATGCATGTCTAACATGTCACAGCTAACACCATATTCAGCTCATTCCTTTTTGGGTTGTGTGCAGCATCCGAATCTCACACACTCTGAAGAGCAGATAGAAAGTAAAAGCCCAAGTGTGTGTGGGGCGGGGGTGTTTCCTAATTCCAGGAGCATCTTCATGGCCCCTGCGAGCTACCACCTGTTTCCAGCAGATGCCA
Organism: Canis lupus dingo; assembly: GCF_003254725.2. Taxonomy (NCBI): domain Eukaryota; kingdom Metazoa; phylum Chordata; class Mammalia; order Carnivora; family Canidae; genus Canis; species Canis lupus. The sequence goes on from NC_064245.1 coordinate 65,869,294, forward strand.
CCATCATTAATCCGTCAACACTTGCCAATTTATTCTCTATACACTCAGCACTCCTAGCAGGAAAACAATATGGCTTCTCCTATGACTACTTTTCTTGCTGCCTGATGGAACTGTCATTTTGAATTTTCCCTCGAACCACCAATCTGTCTTCCTCCCCTCACTGTTTGGGTAGTTAGTTATCTATGACTCACTAGCAGGGCATGGTGCCTGAGCAGGAAAGACAGTGCTGAGTGGGACAGTGTGAATATTGGTGGGGGGCCCAGACTGCTCTACCAGGTCATCGATTATCTATCTATGTTATTTTCAGGAATAAATGTGGATCTATGTGTGTGTGTGTGTGTGTGTGTGTGCATGAGTGTGTGCATGTGTGTGAAGGAGTAAGAGCCTGGAGAAAGACACAGAAATGCAGAGTAGTGCCTCTTCCCTTATAGATGCAGGATATACAGAAATAATCTGAAAGTTTCATTTAGACCTTCTGATGCTCAGAGATGTTCCTCCCTATGGAAATGTTTGCTCTTGATTGTGTGTGAGACTCCCCACTGGCTACTGGAGGAATCCCCTGGCTTAGTTTGTGTGCAGAGAGCTGGGGCAGAGGGAGAATAACTTTCTACAGTCAGTCTATAATATCAATATGCAAGTATGGGTGGTCATACAGTCTCCTTTATGCTCTACCAGCTGTGATGCCTTGATTATCCAGATTGATGTGATTATCTGTGTTGTCTTGGTTGTCGACAGTGGGTTTTCGTGTGTGTTTGCTTTATTTTGAGTGTGTGTGTATTCGCATGTGTGTGTACAGAATAGAGCAGTTATAGCCTCAAGTTCAGCCTTAAGCTCATGACACTTTCTGTGTCTAGATGCTGCAATGCCCATCCCACCAGCAAAAAGACTGGGTTGAGCTATTTCACACATTTTTGTCTGATTTCTTGTGTGTGTGTGTGTGTGTGTGTGTGTGTGTTTTCTGAAAATAACCTGTTGAGTACATAAAATGCACCACTTGGATTAGACGCATTGCTGAAACAATGGTCCTGCATTGCTTTAGTCTCCCAGTTAAGGGGAAGAAGGGGTGGTGGGGAGAGTTTGTTTTTAAACAGTAAGATTTATTTAATGCTTAATACATGCCAGGAACTTTAAAAACATCTTGGACATGCAATGACTTATTTAAAACTCACTATGACCCTGGGAGAAGATCATTGTTATTGCAATTCCTATTTTACAAATGAAGAAACTAAAGTATAGAGAAGCTACAGAGCTAGTAGAGCTCAAATGTGAACCAAAGTAGTCTTGCTCTAAAGTGTCCTAATTAAGAAGCTGGTGCTTCCCTGCCTTGATCTTGGCATGCACATAAAATGTGATGCACATTTGTAAGGTACACAGCAGGAAATGGAGGAGTTTGCTTATGGTTAGAGGCAGTTGTACAGGGATTTCAGTCGGCCCAGACTCTGTCAAGTGGTCTTAATGGTCAAGGGGTTCAATGGCTCTGCTTACCTGTAACTCATTTTGGATACATCATTGGAAAACTGCACAAACCTTTACTTCTTCTCTAAGAAGAGTATCACATATTACTTTCCCTGAGTCCACATCTAGCACCCTGCTCAACTACCTACTGTCCTTCCTGCTGCTTCTACATGTAAAGATTCTTAGCAGAATGCTGTAGCAGATGTTTAAACAGCCAAACCCAGCATCTCCAACACATTATTCTGTAGACTAAGAACACAATGATCACAAAGCTGCAGATACTGGGGTCGACCATATAAGATTCATTCTCTCTCCCCATCATGTAGCCACAATATACAGTTTGGGGAATTGACTCTCCAATTCAGTGGGGGCGGGAGGGCAGGTGTTTCTGATTTACCCAAATCATGTCTGATAATCACATCATTTTTTTTTGATTGATGACTAAGCATGTGACCAAATTCTGGCCAATGAGTCACCAGGAAAAGTTGCTAGAAATTTTAATATTTTCCCTTATTTGTAAAAGAGAACAATGGGAAAGGGATTGGTTTTTCTGACTCTTACTAGGTGTAAAAAAAAAAGAGTAGCAGCCAAGTCATGAACTTGAGGAAATCATCTTACCACTAAGCTCAAATTGTGGACAGCAGAGTAGAGACATTGATCAAACCTGGGCCACTCATGTCATTTGCAATCTAGTGAATCATTCCACCTCCTAGTTCTGGATTTAAAGTTATCTGAGATAATATGCACCTCTGTTGCTAAATCAGAGTCCAGTTTTCTGCTCCTGCAGACAAAAGCATCTGGACTGTTCTGTCCTGCCTCTGGAAGTCCTGCTGAGCATCTTGCTAGGTCTCCTGTAGTTACAAAAGCAAGGGGTCTTCACCTTTTGATGTAGATCCCTGGGTCCCTAAGCCCACAGATGATGGTTTATTTTGTGGACTCCTTTCACGAGTAATATTTTTACTGCATTAGATATAATACAAAGAACCACAACTGAAACCAATTACTGAATTCTAGTTATCAAAACACTAAACATAACAAACCCTGACATAGTAATATATGTGTGTCTTTATTATTACATTAAGTAACACAACCTACTGGTGGATTTAATAACTCCCATAATATAATAGTGGTGGTATTATATACTTTCAATTTGAAACAACTGTAATGTAATGAGAAGATCTGTGATTTTCATTAGGGACCTAGCCACAGCTTCTCCCATGCTGTTGTGGTTTGTGGTCTGTGGAGTTTCTTAGACCTCAGGTTAAGGCCCCTGACTTAAGGTGAAGACTCCTAAGGGCCTGGAACCAGCTTCTGCTCCAGAAGTCCTTTGCCTTCAATCCTCTCAGGCAGGATTGAAGGAGCTTTTCTTATCTCACCTGTTTTTATTTTGTTTCCACTGAATCTGTCTGAAGATAAACATTCTCTCCCTTATCCCTGAGACCCACTGTGATTTTTTTTTCTTGCTATGTTCTCTTGAGGTCTCTCTCTCTCTCTCTCTCTCTCACACACACACACACACAGACACACACACACACACACAAACACACACACATTCTCTGTTCTCCAATATAGCTAGCCTCTCTTTGTCCTAGCCCTCTGTTCTGGGCCACCGAGTTTATACCTGGAGAAGCAACTGCTGAGACACTTGAGCTGGAAGACTGGAAGCCCTGCTTCTGTTTGTTTGGAAACACTCCAAGGAGGGAGTGAGGAGGGAGGACATATATTCTCCTCTTTGGAGTTCTCTCCTTCCATATTCAGATCAAGGACTCAAACAGAAGTACCAGTTATGTTTGCCTAAAAGGCAGGAGCTGTGTGTCCCCCCCACATCCCTTCTCTGACATCCCACTCCCCAGCCTGTCTCAGCTGGTTTCCAGGCTCTCCAGAATTGGCTGGTATAGGGCTTTTCAACCTGAAATTCAAGCCAGATCAAAACAAAACCTGCAGAGATTATAGAAGGGAATAAAGAAGCCTGTTAACAGCAAGATCTGTGTGAAGTAGGAAAAAGGTGGACTTTTGTTTCCTTCTCAACTTTTTTTCTTGTGTTTTTAAATGTAACACAATGTGGATGCATCGCTTTTATTCTACGAAAAAATGTTTTAAAACAAAATATGAGATCCCCCCAAATTATGTAACTCAAATAGTAGGGATGGACAACCATATAACCTAGAAAAATTCCCGTTGACTTTGCTCTTGGAGGTCCCTGCATGTGGATAGTGAATTAGCATTCCCAGGTTACCAATATAGTCACAGCAACTGCCCCATTTGGCATTCAATAATTACTGACAATGAGATTGACAGACCTGGTGTTTTATTTCATTCCCATTTTACAGATAGGAAATCTAGAATTAGAGGAGTTTAAATGACTTAATTTCTGTTGCAGATCACAATGAGGAGTGGAGAGGGCAAAACAGAGTGTCACGGGTTGCATATGAAGCACAGGAGAGGACACAGAGAGGCTCAGGGGACACTAGCAGGTGGGGAGGGCAGGAAAGGAAGATAGTAACATTCCCTTACTCCTAAATACCCCTGATGCACTGTCCCTCCCACAAATTCTTCCCACAACTGCTCTCTATAATCTGTTGTAGCATTGTTTTCTCTTTAATTTTTAATTGAAATATATTTGACATATGAAATTGTATAAATTTAAGGAATACAACACATTGATTTGATACATTTATATATTCTCATATGATTGCCTGTATAGATAATCAGCACCTGTGTCATCTCATGTAATAACCATTTCTTGGGGGCTGAGGAGGAGACTAGAAGAGATGTGTTTACAGCTATTCTACTATTTTCAGATGAGAATTGAAAGCCCCATAGAAGTTAAGTCACTTGCCCACACTTAGAAGCTAGCAAGGATTGGATATGGGATTCAAACATGGGTAAACTTCCTTCTCTAAACCCTTTCACCCACCACCTTCCTATAAAAGTGATCACAGAGGAAGACCTTGATGCCTTGCAACCCTGTATTGTGTTGGATGTCCCCACCGGACTGTAGGAACCACAGGACAGCAGTGGTAGTTTCATTACCTTCAGACCCACAGTGCCAGTAAAGAAGCTGGATTAGAGCAGCCATTTAACATGTGGAAGAGCCAAAGGAAAAAGTATCTGCTACCCTAGAGAGGCTGGTCCCCCAGCAGCTGAATCCTTTCATCTGGGTCCACAGCATGAAGGTGTGGGGTAGCATATCCATGCTCTAGCTTTTTGCATTTTCAGCATTGCCATGTTCAATCAGGCATTTGTTGTCCAATAAACCCAGGTACAAAGCACCAGATGCAGCATTTACAGAGATTATCAGGGCAGGATGGAGAGTTTGGTATAGGGGCCTGCTGTAACAAATCCCACCTTTGCCTCTCACCATCACTGACAGCCCCCGGCAGGGTGCAAGAGCTGAAGAAGGCCTTAGCGAAACCAAAAGGTTAAAATCTGTGTTTCAGCAATGGGCTTTGTGCAAAGTGGCTGCTAGTCTGTGGATTATGCCATTCCCTGACCTTTCTGAGATAGAGCATGCTTCACAGCTGTCATTGCGTCAGGCACAAAAGCCCAGAAATATCATTAGGGGAGACGTCTTGGCTGGGAGTCTGTGCCAAGCATGGGGGAAGGGGTCTCTACTTAGGAAGCATGACCAGAAATTCAATAAATGGAGCTGCAGCCAAACACAGTTGCTGATCCAGAGATGAATAACTGAGGCCAGGAGGCAGAGATGCTTACCTACCCTCTGGCCTCATTGCTTTATACTATAATCATCCATTTCCATGTCTGTCACCCTCACTAGTCTGCAAATTCCCCAAGGTCAGGAGCCTGTCATATTTCTCTATCCCCCAGCACAGAGCCTGATACAGAAGAGAAGTTCTCTAAATTCTTACAGATACAAAAAGAATCAGTGGATCAGATGGACAAGGCTTACAAATCAACTCATCTGTCTTATTTCCATATCTCCCTGAAGCAGAGCCTGAGACAATGATTTGGGTACAGATTGTTGATTTGGAAGGTGTGTTTGTCTCAGTCATCCAGAGAAAATGAACCAATAAGAGAAGAGGTAGATGAATAGATATATAGATTCATTGATCAGGATTTACAGTAAGAGAATGGATTGGCTCATATAATTATGAAGGCTGAGAAATTCAAGATCTGCAGTCAGCAAACTGGAGGACCAGCAGAACTGATGGTATGAATTTCAGTCAGAATCCAAGTCCAGAGGCAAGAGAACACCAATGCACCTGCTTGAAGATATTCAGGCAGAGAAAGAATTTTTTTGTATTCAGCCTTTCACTTACTCAAACCTTCAACAGATGTGATGAGGCCCATCAGCACTGGAAAGGACAATCTGCATCTCATTCAGAAACCTTCACAGACATATCCAGAAATAATATTTAACCAGATATCTGGTCAATAGGTGGCAAGTCAAGTTGACCCATAAAATTAACCATCAAAAAGGGGAATTCAATGAAGTAGAGACGGGGAGAGAGGAAGTGAGACAGTGGAAGAATAATAGTCAATAAAGCTTGAAAGACTGAGCTGGGCACTAAGGTTAGCAGCTGGGGCTCAATCCCACAGGTGCCATCTAAGGAATCTGTGGAACGTGCCTCAGAATTGTCTGAAGCACAAAAAGCTGGAACACTTACTCTTCCACTTCTGCCCACTGCAGCTGTGAGCAATAATTACTTCCATACTCATAGGCTGCACCTGTTCCTGGGATAAGCAGCTCTACAAACTGCAGAGGGAACCATGGGGCCAAAAAGACAGATATTGGTACAGCAGGGACACTTCAGATGCCCATGAAAACTCTGATTAAATTGTGTGGGCCAATGGGATGGTTGAGGACATGGAATGTGTCTGATGCATTTCCCATTTCATTTTGCAGCGTTCTGGCCTTGTGAACCATTAAAGCTGATACAGTGCCTCACAGTGTGCAAAGCACTTTCTCATTCATGCCTCCCTTGGTCTCCTTGACAACCCTAGGTATTAGGTAAGGGCAGGATCTCCTCCTGACTCAGAGAAGCTATGCTCCTCAGAGGGCCTAGGTGCTTGCTTAGGCTCATTCAGATGGGTGACAAGCTGGGCCAGAACTCTCATTTCAGCTCTCCATCCAGTTCTCCGTCCACGTGTTTTTGTCTCTTCCCCTTAGGCTTCAAATTATTGTAATGAGAAAAATGAACCACTGAAGGAAACACAGAATTATAGTCCTAGCTTATATTTGTAGGAAATCAGTTAGAATTTGTACATGTCACAGGCAGGCAAAGAAAAGCTGGGAATAGTAGGTATGTTACCCTGCTTTTTTTTTTTTTTTTTAATATGATGCTATCATTAGGCAGCAAATCTACTGATTAATATGGCAGCACTGATCTGTTGAAAGATTGTTGGTTTTGAAGTCAGAGGAACATGCCATCTTGATTTCATCAAGGTAGTGTGATCCCATTGGGCGTGTGACAAGATTTGATTTACTTATATCTTAAGAGCACCTAATATTCACCGTGAAGTGTGAGTTGAGTAAGAGATTACAAAAAGTATATGTGCAGTTACTATGTCATTGCCTTATCCATAGAGCACCCTCACAGATGATTGATGTTATGGTTGCATGTAATATTTTATGAAAATTATGTCCAATAAGCTGACTTTCTTATCTCTTTTTTTTTCAAAATTTTATTTCTTTATTCATGAGAGACACAGAGAGAGAGGCAGAGACATAGGCAGAGGGAGAAGCAGGCTCCCCTTGAGGAACCCAATGCAGGACCTGATCCCAGGACCCCAGGATCACAGCCTGACCCAAAGGTAGATGCTCAACCACTGAGCCACTCAGGTGCCTCTTTCTTATCTCTTTTGACAAGTTCGTTTATTAATCAATAGAGTAGCCCACTTGATATCTGTTTATAGCAAAAATGTAAATGTATCAATATACCATCTGTGTTAGAAAATTTTAGAAAGTGCAAGTATTCATTTTCTTTTCTGTTTTTCAATGGATACCTAGAAGTCTATACTTGCCATTATAACTAATAAAGGCATGAATATTGACATCTTTTGTACACATTCAAAAAATAAATAAAATAAAATATTAGACTGGATGATTTTTAATAGCCCTTTCTATTTAATTTAGTTAACATTTTTTTCTAAACACATGGATATCAAAACACAATTAATAGTTCTAAGAAGGGCCCCAGTTGTTTTAAATCCCTGGAAATATCAAATAAAAGAAGCATGTCATCTGGGCTAAAGGCCATTTAGGAGTCACATCAAGCTCACTTAGGGTTGCAGAAATGGTTGTTATCACCTGCACCTCCATCTAATGATGTACTAATCATTAGATGTTGATAGCTAATGCCTCAAGTTAGACAATGAAAAAATGCAGTTAGAGAGTATTGGCTATAACCTCTTTTTTTGCTTGTGATTTAGAATTTTTATTTATCTTGCTACAAAATAAAGACAAATTCATGAGAGAAAGGAACATAGCAATCTGTGCAAAAGCCCTCAGGGTCCTTTACAAGCCCCTACCTTTCCTGAAGGATCACCAGAGAATTTAGGGGATTATATTTTCATCTTGGGTTACTATGAAAAATAAATTCATGTTTAGTCTTGTATTCTCCAGGAGACATCAGAAATTCTGCTTGCCAGGATTTATTTGGTTGGATGACTAAAATAATGCACTTTCCATCCATTTCAATATACTTCCATAAGGAATGACTCAGCTTCCAGACAGAATGATGTGAATAATTTTCAAAAGCTTTGAACTCCTTCAAAGTCCTGAAAGCCTCAAAACCTACATCACCCAGAGTAGCAATGGCCGCAGAGAGTGAAGAGAACAGGGGAATGAATAAACAAAAGATAAGCAGAAGGAAAGTGTATATGAACATGGCAGGAGTGTGAGCTCATCAAGTTGGAGACCTCACCTTACATATTTCTATACTGCGGGACCAGCCCACGTGCTTTTAGAAAATTACTAACACTCTAAAATTACTTGAACTTCTCCACCTCAAAATGGACGAAGTAGACAGAGTTGGATATCTGAGAACCTGAATATCACTTCTACCACAGACTAGATAAATGAGATTAAGCAAATCTAGTTAGTTCTTTAGATCTTAGTTTCTTCATCTGTAAATGATAAGTTAGAGAGAAAAATGAAGATCTACCCTCAATAGAATGTCACTGGCTACTCAGATCATTGTTGGAGGAACTGAAACAGGTCTTCAGAATCTCTACACATTTCCCCAGTCTGTGCTCTTTCTGGGACCTACTTCACCCATGTTCTTCTGATGTCTCCATTTTGGATGATTCACAGAAAAAAGAACAGTGCTTGATCACATACCAGTTGGTGGGTAAAAGCTTTGGCCCTAGTATCTAGGAGACCTGTGTTGGAGTATAGCTCCATGAGAAATTAATCCCATAACTCTGAGCAAATACTGCAACCACTATCTAATGCCTCAGATCTATTGTCCATAAAAAGAGCATGAAGATTATATGAGTATTAAATGAGAAACTACATTCCAAGCACTTAGCACAGGGCTTTGTACTAGCTGGTGCTCACTATTTGTTGGATATTATTGTTAGCATGCATAATTTTAGGCCAGGAAAACTAAGAACTCCAGGAAACTGTTCATCTATATTTATGCAAAAGAGTAAATATTTGTAAGGATAAAATATCAATAATTTAATTTACTGATCAAATATATATGAAAATAGGGATCCCTGGGTGGCGCAGGGGTTTGGCGCCTGCCTTTGGCCCAGGGCGCGATCCTGGAGACCCGGGATCGAATCCCACATCGGGCTCCCTGCATGGAGCCTGCTTCTCCCTCTGCCTGTGTCTCTGCCTCTCTCTCTCTCTGTGACTATCATAAATAAATAAACATTTAAAAAATTTAAAAAAAAAAAAAAAAAAAAAAACAAATATATATGAAAATAAATAACATTGAACTTAGCAAAGACTACACATGGAAATATGGTGACTACAAATGAAACTTAGGGAAGGAATGTGACTCTCATTTAAGGGAAAATCAAGTTTTGGGGAAGCTAATACAATGACTTATTAACAGTTCTCCTCATTGCAGGATTATATCCTCCAACCTACGTTCCACGGAGCACATGAAACAGTCTTCCCAGACTTGAAATTTACCATATTATTTTCCTACTTAAATCTTTCAGCTCATTCTCTTCCCCCTAGGATGAAGTTCCAGTTCTTCAACATGATGAATAAAATATCCTCAATCTGTCTACCTCTGCAGCCTTTCCTCTTTTTACTCTTCCTCTCTGATTCCAAACCCTAGTTGGGTTTATCCTTTTTATAACTTGGAACAGAGACACTCTCTTGCTTATGATCATATTACCTGCTGTTTCTTCTAATTGGAAGAATGTGTCTCCTTCCTCATGCCAAGTTCCCTTCCTTCTTTTACCTATATACCATAATTATCTTTCAGGTCTTAATTCAAATAGTTTGGTACCCTTCTTCAAAACTTTGTGTTTCCCCATGTGAATAGTCAGTAAGCATTTTTAATATTATTATTTTTAAAAGATTTTTATTTATTTATTCATGAGAGACACACAGAGAGAGAGAGAGAGAGAGAGAGGCAGAAACACAGGCAGAGGGAGAAGCAGCCTCCCTGAAGGGATCCCGACATGGGACTCGATCCCGGGTCTCCAGGATCAGACCCCGGGCTGAAGGCTGAATTAAACCACTGAGCCACCCCGGCTGCCCACATTTTTAATATTAAAAGCATCCTTCACTATTGAAATTTAATCTGTTTCTAAAACTCCTGGATGTGAAATTTTGAGAAGCTCCAGCCCACATTTTACCTTCTTTAAATTGGGAGAAGAATCATGTCTTCCCAGCTCAAAGCAGATGTTTTTGGTGTCCAGCCGATCACTTACTATCACAAATGTAGTGTACAGTGACAATGTATGTATCAGATAAAATTACATTTTCCTCCTTCATTGCAACCACGGCACACTCTAATGGAAAACAAGCCATAAAATATGTTAAATGCATGATTAATAAAGTGGCAGTTAGCAAAATAAAAGCGATAAACAATGCAAAAAATGTTACCTATCCATTGAAGAATTGCTCAAGTAAGGTTTGGTGATGAAGATAGATGGAAGTTGTAGTCACTGTGGCTGTTAGATGATAGTGAAGAGGAGGGGATTGAGCTGATGAAAGACTGAGTAAAACAGTAAACGCTTCAGATTTGCCCATATCCAAATTTGAGGAACTCGTGGACAGTTTTTTGTTTTTTTGTTTTTTTTATTGGAGTTTGTAATTCATGAAGTAGACGCCTGTAAATTAACATCCAAAGTCATTGAACCAGCAGGGAGAATAATAAGGAAATATAAATGTAAGCTTTTATTTTTGTTCCTTTTGCTTATAGTTATGCAGCTAATAATAGAAAGATATTGGACTTATATTTGCAATTTTTATCATGGTACTACTGCCTATGTGCTAATGATGCTTATTTACAACAATCATTGTGTCCAAATTTTCTTTCTTTTCTTTCTTTTTTATTTTTTAAAGATTTTATTTATTTATTCATGAGACACACACACACACACACACAGAGGCAGAGACAAAGGCAGAGTGAGAAGCAGGCTCCATGTAGGGAGCCCAACGTGGGACTCTATCCCGGGTCTCCAGGATCTGGCCCTGGGCGGAAGGCGGCGCTAAACCTCTGAGCCACCCGGGCTGCCCATGTGTCCAAATTTTCTATAATTTCTTTTAAAGCTTTGGTCTTGCATGTTTCATTGTGCTTTTCCTCTTCCAGCTTCTTAGAAAATATTTTTACTTAATAATATTGGGGAAATTATAGCAATAATTCACATTATGTTTAAATACCATGAACATTAAATTATATCCTTTTAAAATACTTTTTTTTTTTAGAGAGAGAGAGAGAGAGACCACGCAAGAGCAAGTGGAAGGGGAGGGTCAGAAGGAGAGGGAGGAAGAGAATCTTCTGCAGGCTCCATACTCTGTGCGGAGCCTGACACGGAGCTTGATCTCATGACCCTGAGATCATGACCTGAGCTAAAATCAAGAGTTGGATGCTTGACTGGCTGAACCACCAAGGTGCCCCTAAATTATATCCTTTTAAGAGGACACTTGAGATATTACTGCAATGTGATTCACATTCTACTGCCAGGATTTGCATATGACTTAAATATTCTCACTGGCACACACATACAGATTTTGCTTGCTGTTTTAGGTTGAATGGTGAAATTCACATTACAAATCTGCAAGTCTCATAGCAAATATTTGGATAGAGTATAAGAATTTAGTTAAGGATAACTTAACATTTCATTATTTGTTTAATTATCGGCCTATTCCATTGGGTTCTAACTGTTCATGAAGTTTAAGACTTTGTTTCCCTAGCGGTGCCATATATCCTACTAACAACTCGGAACCACATGTGGCGCTTTCTACTCTCATATCATCAGGCTAGAAGACTGAAACCACTTCCTGTACTTTCTTGCCAGCCTGTTTCTGGTTTTGGTACTGCTTTAAGGCCCAGGCTCTGTTATTAAAAGATAAGAAAGAGGCGCAAGTTGCTCTGTGTGGGGAAGAGCAGCCACAGCAGACACTGTAGTCTTGTAAGTGCCAGTTTCTGCAACAACAGTAATGGTTTTGTGGGAGAAGCATCAGAAGACTGTGACCAGGGGATCCCTGGGTGGCTCAGTGGTTTAGCGCCTGCCTTCCGCCCGGGGTGCAATCCTGGAGTCTCAGGATCGAGTCCCACGTCGGGCTCCCGGCATGGAGCCTGCTTCTCCCTCCTCCTGTGTCTCTGCCTCTCTCTCTCCCTCTATGTCTATCATGAATAAATAAATAAATAAATCTTAAAAAAAAAAAAAAAAGATTGTGACCATTTGTAGCAGTATGCAGCTCTGTGGCTTCTTGTAGTAGCAGCAGCAAATTAGGGTCTGTACCCTACTGCAATGAGAGCAGCTTCCTGAAGTTCATGAGTTCTAGGGAAGAATATCACCACCACCGCCACCCTTTATTTTAAATTCTCCAGACTTTCCAAAAATGTAATCTAATTCTCCATATTAAATTTTTCTTCCTTGAAATATGTACATTTGTTTCTGTTTTTCTGGCCAAATGCTGACTCATACCATTATTTAATGCTGGGCCCTTGAGATCTTAAGCATGGAATGATGTTCAATTAGTAATTTAAAAGTCAATATAGGGAAGAAGGAATGCTCCAGAGTTAGTGAGCAACCTAGTTAAGACTTGAACTCAGGTCTTACACAGATCTCGTGCTATTTCAAATATTCCACACTAATTTTCAAATAAGGAGCATTAATGAGAATCTGTCTAGTTTCTCGGAGACTCTATTTTGGGCAACAAAAAGAATGACAGAGAGTTTGGAGAAGCCCTTCAAAGGAAATCCCAGACAGAGACATGAGGTTGACTATGCAACTATTTACATTTGTCTACACATATTGGGTTGAATTGCAGACCTATTCTTACAAATATTAATTTTTTTGTTAAGTTCTATATTATATATGTATATATACTTATGTATATATTTTTATATAAATTTTATATTTTCCTTAATTCTACTAACCATCTAAATGTGTAAGATTGTGTGTGTGTGTGTATATACATATATATACATATATATGCATATATAGTAAAAAACACCACTATATATATATAGTGAATATATATATATTGCTTCACAAACCTTGAAAATAGTACTCTTCTTTCAGATTCTATGACATATTTTAAGTAACTAGCAATGTAACCCCATTCCAACCGAGGCCATGAAGTGGAGTAGAGTTTAGGAATGAAGGTTTGGGGAGAAAAAGAATTTAACTTAACCTACTTAAATTGTTTGTAGAATGGAGACGAGATGTAAAAACACATATGTACATAGATACACAGAAGAAATCTATTAAAATCCAATTCATTTTATACCATTGAACTCAATACACATGCATTAGAAAATCCATATTGGTGGTGATATACTAAGCCTAGACTGAGAGAAAGACTCTTACTCATGCTCAGAGGAAGATGCTTCCAGGTGGAAAGAGAGAAGGAGACAGAAGCAGTGATCCCTTGAGGACATTTGTAGGCACAAGCTGCAATATCAGCTGCAAGAGTGATTGGAGGATCTCTGTCTCCAGTCTGGACCTTTGATTCCATTCAACCCAACAAATACACACACCATGAGCCCAGTGACTGATACAGACAAGACCTGGGCACCTTGGAGAGGTTTGATGTAATCATGTCAACTTACTGCTTATAAACTCTGCTTGCTTTTATTTGTATTCATTTCATGCCCAACACCTGTCTCTCAACCTCTCCTTACAATTGTGTTTCTCCTTTTCAGCTCTCTGTTTTGGGACTTGCTTCAGATCTCTTCAGCTACTGACTTTTGGTTCCCACTTAGGACTGGCTTGGGTTAACTTTGGTTTGAGGACCATGTTAGCAGGCACTGCAATTTTTAGTGGTAAGTCCATTCTTGTCTGGGTTGTCTCATATCGCAGTTTTGAGGGAGGAGTAGAAGGCAGGGATTTAGACAGGTGGAAGGAAAGATATTGTGCAATGTATCACAGTTATCCAAGATCTTATAAATAATCAGCTAAGGAACATAATAGGATAAAATTTATGAAATTCTCTCTGCTTTGACTCTAAATATTTAAAAAAGAACTTGAGGGGATGCTACAACCTTTGTGGGGAAGGAGCAATTAGCCTCTTGCCTTTTACTTGCTGTCCACTCTTCACCACCCCCACCAACCCACACCTGAACTCTGACTCTCATAGAAGATTAATAACGTCCTTCTCTGAGACTGACAATTTGCAGTATTCACAACTATATTCAATGGAAATAAAAGGCCTAAAGGCTTATATGGAAAGGCTTAAGTTCTTAGCTCTCCCATTATAAATGGCCATAATTCTACTTCACATTGCATGTGAACAGAGATAATGTAAAAGACTACCCCACAAAATATTCAAAGTTTAATTACTTGACAAAGGGAACATTCCTCTTTTCATTTCAGCTAGAGGATAATTTCAGAAATGCTGTTTTACTAAGTCATCTCTTAAATAACTTAAATTTAACTTAAAAGTATAGACTCTTAGCCCAAATTCAATAAAAAATGGTACCCAAAAGGGTGGAATGGGGGTTTATAAGAGAGAAGAAAGTTTATGGAATGAAAAAAAATCTGTTATATGAAATAAAAATCTGTATATGCTGTTTGAGCCTTTACCATAAACATTAATAGGTGGGTCATTGTACCCAGGCGAACTAGGGAAATAAAATCCATTATTGAGGACATGCATATGTGCAATTAAGCAACAAAAATCTATTGAGTACCTAATGCACAGCATGAGCTCTGCTAGTGAAAGACTATTACCCATAGAGTAGCCAAAGTGATCTTTATGGATCCAACCTAGCCATCTTTTTAGCTTTATCTCCTACCTCCGGTTCCCTGTATCATTATGTTCCTGCCAGGCTGGCTTTTTGACTCAGTTCCAGCTCCTCAGACAAGAGAGTCAGGCAAAATCTTATGCAGAAAAATTTCATTTGAGTGTGCTCTTCCAGGTAAGCAAGAGTGAGAAAAGCATGGGCCATGAAGTGAGGAAGAAGAAAAAATAACTCAGAATGGTGTATGACCAAGCAGGCCAGAGAGCCACATCACACTGAGGCCTGATGTATTATTTGGGGTTCTCTGGAGAAATGGAACCAATAGGTCCAGAAGATTTTTATAAGATGTTGGCTCATAACACTTTGGAGGGTGAGAGGTCCTGTAATCTTCCACTTGCAAGCTAGAGACCTTATGAGGTCAGTGACGTGGACCTGATAGCCAGACAGTCATTGGTATAGATCTCACTCTGAAGGCCTGAAACTAGGAGTGCTGAAGGAAAGAGAAGATTGATATCCCAGCTCAAATAGGCAGAGAACAGATTCAATCACAGTGGATTGGGTGATGTCCACTCACATGGGGAGGGCAATCTGCTGTACTGAGTTCACTAATTCAAAGGCTAATCTCTTGGGGAAGCCCAGAGCTAACATTAAACCTGATGTCCAAGCACCCTGTGGCCAGTCAAATGAACACTTAAAATTAACCACTGCACTCAGGGACAAGGAAGGCTGAAGGGATCTGGGGTAATTTATAGCCTGGGTCCAGTATATCTATTTTCTGCTCTTACACAGGCCTAGCTCATTCTCAGCTCAGGACTCTACACTGGATCCTACACATAGGACTCTAGTTGTGTCCTCTTATGGGAAGATAATTCCCCAGTTGTTCTCATCCTTGGGCCTTAGCCAAAATGTTACTTGCTCAGACAGACCCCCTGACCACTGTGTCTACATTTGCACCCTCTTTCCAGGTTTCTCTATATCCCATTCCATTGCTTTTTGTTTTGTTTCATTTTCATAAAATTGATTGCTACTTAAGATTATTTTGTTTGTTTAATAGTTTACATAATTAGTATTTGTCTCCCTTCCCCCCTTCAATTATATGTTCCATAAAGAAGAGAATTTATGTTCGTGTCTATTGTCATATTCCCAATAAAATAAAATTTAAATAGACTATATGCTCAGTATTTATTTATTGTATGGAGAACAGATGGATGAAAAAGAGAATAAAAGGGACAGTTTCCACAAAGAGTAAATTCTAAATGTTGTGGGGGAGACAGGTAACCATCCAATATCAAAAGACTATGAGAAACGCTTGATTTGAAATGAATTCAGGGTGACAAAGATCACAGCAGAGGCACCATTTCAGATTGTGTGGAGAGGTCCCACTGCATGATACCCAGAGGGAGTCAGCCAATCAGCCGTGGCCAAGGATCCTACAGTCACTCCTTCAAAACCAGGGTAAAGAGGCGCCTGGGTGGCTCACTGGATTAAGCATCCACTTACAGCTCTGGTCATGATCCTGGGGTCCTGAAATTGAGCCCCTCATCAAGTTCCCTCGCTCAGCAGGAGTCTGCTTCTTCCTCTTCCTCTGCCTCTTTCTCCTGCTCATGCGTTCTCTCTCTCTTTCTCTCTCTCTCTCTCTCTCAAATGAATAAATAAAGATCTTTTTTAAAAAACAGCATAGAGATTAAGATTCTAAACTCTGCCTGAGCTTAAATCCTCTGCTAGCACTCTGCTAGCACTCGTTCTGTGATTCCAGATTAAATACATAAACACCTCTTGCCTCAGTCTCCTCATCAATAAACGCGCATGATATTAGCAGTCTTCCTAGGCTTGAATTAAAGAATAAATAAGAACATCCATACACGCTGCTTAGTTCAATACCTGGCCTGTTTGTAAATGTTCAATGCCTGTTAATGACAGCATTAGGACTAATGACTATTAATTTTTGGATTTTCTAGTAAATATCAGGCATTGAAATACCTTGACTGCATGTTGATGAGCCACACCAACCAAATTGCTTCCTCATAGAGCTGTTACAAGTTGGTAATAAACAAACAGGTCATTTAAAAGTCCTTTAAAAATATGAGTTGCCATGAAGCAAAGAAACAGCATCTAAAGGCTTACTGAGAGGATAGCATTTAAGCTGAGATCTAAAGGGTGAGCAGGAGTCAGTCACACAAAGAGGCGGGGCACAACAATCTAGGGCAAAGGCTCTGAATTTTGAAGATGGAGAGGGAGAGCTGGGTCTGAGGCTCTGAAAGAATAATCAATGTCTGGAAGGCAGAGATAACAGTGGGGAAATCTGAGATTGGGTTGGAGAGGTGAGCAGAGACAGATCATGTTGGGCCCGAAAGGGCAAATATAAAGGGTTTGGATTCACTTTAAAGCATAATGGAAGTTCATTAGATGGCAGTAAGCAGGTGAAAAACAAGACCTAGTCACATTTTTTGGGTACCCCGCTGGCCCCTGTGTGGAGAATGAGTTGGAGATGGTCAAAAGTGGAAAATAGGAGGGCAGTTAATGGGCATGAATAGCAGCCCCCAGATTTGAAGGTTGACATCTCAAGACATTTGTCTTTCTCATGGTTTCTTTGGAACTTTCATGTGTCTCCTTCCTGCAGTACGTATAAGGAGCAAGCGTTGGATGACTGTACTTCAAAACTCTTGGGGAGGCCCATACTACAGACCTAAGTGAGTCTTCTTTGTGACATTCACAGACACTGATTTTTATGACCTTCCTGACTTTTAATAATGAATTACTAAGTCTTAATGCTCTATAGTCATGGTGGTGTACTGCTTTGGTGGTCAAAGTGATTAATCTTTTTAATTATCAGGTGATTCTTGTTAGATTTTATTGCAACCCTCTGTGTCATCCTCTCCCATAAAACTTCACCCGAGTCCAATGACAGAGAGGACCTGGTTAAAAACCAGAAGCTATTCATCAAATTGCAGTACTTTTTCAAAAAGAAGCTAATGGCTTAGTGTCAAGACTCTCAAACATCAGTTGAAATACATTGAAAACACATTATCTCCTTTAATTTTATAAACCATATATATTGAAAAATATTTTTAAAAATGTTTGTCAATTGCTAAAACATTTCAATTGTTAAAACATTATTATCCAAAGATTAAGTTAAAATAAAACCATCGTCATCATCATTATCTTGCATGACAAAAATAATAATTAACACATACTAAGTTTCTATCATGTGCTCTAGACTATGCTAAGCATTCCACTGACAGGATTCATTTAATCCTTATAGCAATGTTGTTAAATAGACCCTGTTATCCTTCATTTTATTTTATAAGTGAGAAGACTAAGTTTCAGCAAGGTCATAAAATTTCCTCAATGTTGCCTAGCTGAGATATGAAGTGGATGCTCAAATTCAGGTAGTTATGACTCCAAAGTCCATCATTAACCACTATCCAATTGATATCACTGCACTTCATTTCATGTGTATAAGACAAAACCAAAGTGGGGCAAGAGGTATGTGTGTGGTGTGGTAGAGAAGATCTCAATTTAGGAAATGTCTCCAATGAAATTGCCTTTTTGATCTTCATTTTCTTCCATTGTATAAAATGGGGTGTTGAATGAGAAGATCTCTACTATTCCAATTCTGGATTGGACTGAAATTTTTCTTCTTTTTCTCCTCACCTCTAGAGTTTCCATCATCCTCAGCACTTTGAGGAAATGTGTTTGATGCACCATTTTCTTTAACAGTTTGGTGGAAGCCAGTAAGACATCCATAGTTCTTGACTGAAACACCAGAATAGTAAGGACATGTTTCCTTCTACTCACATGTCTGGTGTGGCTGCAGGATCAGATGTTAGTCTCTGGGTGTTAGCGCCTGAGGAGCTCACTTGAAAACCTAGAAGAGAAGAAAAGTTATTCTCATGGTATATAGCTCACAATACTCTGAACAGTATCAAGTTACTTTGTGACTATTAAATCTGGAACAGAAGACTTCTACAATTGGTCTTTATGTTTCTTTTCTCAAAAATAATTTTTTTGAAAGAATTGTAATTAGAATCTAGTAGAGATATCTGGACCCTGTAGTCATTGCAGCAGTATTAATGATAGACAACATTAACGAACCTATACAGGACATTAGGGTAAATGACTAAGCCAGTTGCAAAAGGACAAGTATTTCATGATTCCATTTATATGAAATATCTAAAATAGTCAAACTTATAGAAGCATAGAATAGAATAATGATTGTCAGGGCTGTGGGGAAGAGGAAATGGGGAATTATTGCTAATGTATATAAAGTTTCAGATTTGAAAGGTGAATAAGTTCTACAGATCTGCTAATGAACATGGTACTTATAGTTTAACAATACAATATTGTGTACTTTAAAATATGTTAAGAGGATAGATCTCATGGTAAGTGTCCCTACCATCCACAATGTATACAAGACACAAAAGAACACAAAGAAATTTCTTGAGGTGGTGTATATGTTTGTGATGATGGTTCATAGGTACATGTAAATGTTCAAACTCATCCAGACATATACATTGTGTGCAACTTTAATAAATCAACTATAATTCAATAAAACTGAGAAGTTAATATGGGGGGGGGGTAATTGCCCAGAAATAAACTCCTGCCAGAGAGCATCATTGTGAGCAGGGACTTCTTACCTAACTTCCTATCTGTCCATCTTTGCTGGGCTGAGATCCTAACTAGAGCTGGGGATAGCTTTTCAGATATTCTTGTTATTGAACCTTTTGCCTTCAGATCTACTGACACTATTCACATGCATTCTGTTTTCAAGTTATTTTCAACTCTCTTACGGTACTTCGAATTATTTATCTTCTTTATTTGTCTGAACTAAGACTTCTTTCTCCCCGGAAGACATCTCTCACCTGCCATTCTCAACTATACCTTCTCCTGTGCATTTCTCAAAACTCAGATTTCCCTCCTTTAAACATTGTCTTGAAAAGTCTCTCTCTGTTCTTATAAATCTCCTCTCCTCCTCTTTCCTGTCCATTTATTTAATATACATGCAGTAGACTAGGCTTTGTTCTACGTGTAAGGGATTCAGAGAGATTGTTATGTTGAGAAACATCAATATTCATTGATGTGCTGATAAATGTTTAACAACCAGTACTTCAAAGAAAAAAAAAGGCCCTGGTTCATACAACTTGCAGATCTCAATGGTAAAATGCTTCCACCATGGCCAATTTCAAGCTACCAATTTGACTTCATGTAAAATGAAGTTGAGAAGACGTATGCACAATGGGCTGTTAGAGCAAGACCACTACAGACTGCCACTGCGGACATGCATGTTCTGGCATTGCCCTTAACTTCAAATATATTTAAGACATTATTGATGATATACAAGTATTAAAACAATAGTCCCCTTAAATACATATGTCTCAGATAGCAAATTAGTTCTGTACATGTGTAACTCCAACTGCGGAGTCTAGTTAACTCACAAGCCCTCCTCACCTGGGCACTGGACACATTAGCCAGGAGTCTCAGGGAGTAATCACCTTGTCTGAGAACTTCAAAGAAGTTCTTCTTTAGACAGGGTCCACGTCATGTTGTGATCAAAGTTTTTGGTTTCCCTGCCTACCACTCACAGGTTTCTTTCTTTGAAGCATGCAGAGGCTAATTTCTGTGCACAAACAGAACTGAATATTTATCGTTCATTTTTGTTATATAAACTGGTGCAAAATAAGGAGGTTTGAGTCATAGGGAGTTCCTAACCTAACCTCTGAAAGTTTTCTATTCTGATGATGAGGGTGGCGCTGAAGTACTTTCTTTTCATGTGCAGACCAATGTGATCATTCAGGTAGAAAGCTGCTGAGAAATATCTACCTTTTTTTTTTTTTTTTTGGAGGTAAAATACCTGTCTTCTGTTTTTCTAAGCACCTTGGCAACTCAGTACTTGAGATTAATAGATATTTACCTATTAACTTTATGAGAATATTTGTATCAACCATTATTTCTATAGTTTTTATAACATGATCTTCACTTTTCCTATATCCATGCTCTTCTATGTCATGAAGTTACTGTGCATATTTAGTTGATCTGGAGAAACTTCACTTAAGAATGTTTCAGAATTCTCAAAAAAATAAAAAAATAAAAAATAAAAAGAATGTTTCAGAATTCTCAAAGAGGTTATTCTCCTGAACATACTGATGGGTACTTTTCATCTTCAGAATAATAAATAGTTTTGGTCAGATGTAAGGAAAAAAAAAAAGTAAAACTCTTCACAGCCAGATTGAAAATCTGAGCTCACAATCCATCAATGTCCTTTCCCACTTGCAGCTTTATCAGCTATACACACCTAATTTTCAACCTTGCAGTGATTATCCTAGGAAGCCAAACTACTTAAGTCCCAGGAACACTTACAGTAAATTTCTCATACTTACAATTATATACTGTCTGTGTTCACACACCTATTTTGTCTGCTTTTTACCATGATGGAGCAGAGATTATTAACTTTCTTGTATCCCCTAACCAGTCCCCAAACTAGTGTTACCCCTCCATAGCTACCATCCAGACTTGAGATGGATCTTCATCATTGTTGAATTAAGCTTGGTCTCCCTAACTCCAATAACATCCCCACTTCAGTCCACAAGACTGCCAGCTGACAAAATGATCTTATAAAACACAAACCTGATCAGTCTCCTCCTCTGTTTACATTCCATTTACATCCCCTCAATATCCAGGATAAAATGCAGACTCGCCAGCTGAGGTCTCAAAATGTCTGCTTCCATCATGTGCAGTACTCCTAACCACGCATGTGTCATTGCTCACAGAGGGTCTCAGACATGAGTCAGGGTTGCAAGAGAAGTGAGCTCAGGGAGAGGACATAGAGAAGGGGAGAAGACATAAGGATGGGGTTTTAGAAAACAAGTGAGAAGAGACATGTGCAAAATCCCTTACATATTCCACCAAGAGAAAGGAAGGTGGCAGGGAATGGAGTGCCTGAGATTTAGTTTACACACATGAGACTATGTGCTAGTGTGTTCCTGCAGGTGCAGAAAGGAGCAGTGCAGAAAGAGAGGGAGGGAGAGAAAAAAATACTTGTGCATGCTTGTGCATATTTGGTGAAAAGTGGTGTGAAATCACTTCCATTAAATTGCAGGATGACAAAAGGGAGGGAGAAAGGTATTATGCAGTGCTCTCTGGCAGAAGAAACTGGAAGGCTCAGTAAATCACTTCGGCCTATTAACTCTGGAGCACCATTAAGCTGAGACAGCTTGGTGGCTGTTTATTTTATGTATTTACTATTTTTTTTAAAAATTTGTAGAAATATGTCCCCAGAGTGATTGTAATGCAAGGACAAGAGCAGAATCAGAAGTATGCAGCCTGAGTCGTGAGGCCAGGAGAGAAGGTGGTATGAAATGTGCTGTTACACATGGAATGCTTATGCAGGCTCTGTTCCAAAATGAATACGGGAGATAAATGGGATATCATCGATAACTGCAGACCTGTTTATAAACTGTGAATTTTATCTCTAACATCACCCCATATTCCAGATGGAAAAATCTGAGTCACAAAGAAGGCAAGTAAATTAGCTGCTAGAAGAATATTACAGAATCATGGGGTGAGCCTTGCAAGTTTCCAGAAGTACAGGTGGACTGCCTGGGCTCAGCTCACCTGATCGACAAAAACAGTGAGGTTTCCCCAAATCCGAGACAGACCAGAGTCTTGAGGAGCAGGAAACTGTGAAAAAGGAAAGGAGGTGAGGGGGTACAAAATTCTAAAGGTGCAGAAGAGCCCCTTTTAGGGACTGTCTGACGTTGGAGTGAGGTCCTGTCACTTTCAGAGTAGAGTTGAGCTCTTCTGCAAAGACACTTCAGGAAAATCAATTTTGTTTGTTCATATTTCCCACATGGCTGCCTCATCTCCCCTTTCCTTCTTTTTTATCCTTCATTTCCTTTAATTCTGTGTCGTTTTTTTTCTCAGTTCTCCTCATTATTCTTCCTGCAGTTTCTTCCCTTATTCTTTTGTAGCATGGTAATATTTCAAAATATGATTAAGTGTGATTTTTTAGTCTTAGAAAGTCTCACTATTCCTCAGCCCCCTTCTGTTAAAACAGAGGTGATGGTTGCTTCCAGGAAAAAAACAACCTAAGACTAAGAAAGGGGACTTACCTAGTGTTTTGTTTTTAAAAATAAGCTATTGAAAAACCATTCAAGGACTAACACTGGGCAAATAAAGCTTTTTGTTTAGAAGAGTCAGACTCTTGTAAAAGACAACTGTTTTCTAAAACTCAAAAGCTTTCTTTTAAATTTCAAGGACCACAAGCTGGCTGATGAATAGCATAGAGTCTTACCATAGAATAGAACAGATGGAAGATTCTCTACAATGAGAGTTCCCTTTACACAGAAGAGTAACACCCCTTTTGGGCTGGGTGGGCATGTTTGCAGTCAGAGGGGCCACAGCTAGTGGGAAGATGCTGACTGCTCCCTGA
This sequence comes from Canis lupus dingo, assembly GCF_003254725.2. Classification (NCBI taxonomy): domain Eukaryota; kingdom Metazoa; phylum Chordata; class Mammalia; order Carnivora; family Canidae; genus Canis; species Canis lupus. The sequence goes on from NC_064245.1 coordinate 65,892,523, forward strand.
GATGGGTCCACTACCAATAAATCCTTAGTATTGCCTAAGGTGTAGGGAAGCCTTCTTTGAGAAAAACTCTGGAGGGAAAGAATGATTATGCTCTCTTCCCTTTTGAAATGCTCAAGGGAACACTTGGTTCATGTCCTGTGCTCACATGGAATAGTTTTGGGAAAGTTGTAATGTGGCAGTGCCTTGTTTGGACAGAAAGAGGGCTGAGATTCCTCTTCTAGTTTCCTGTGGTTTGTCTGATATGCACTCAAAGATCCAAGATTTCCTGCTGACCCCACTGAGGTGATATGGAGATGATTGTGGTCTCACTGGGCTATTATCAAGGTGTCAATGGGACTACACTTCTTTCTCTAAAGTCAAATTGTTTTCTTGATATATTCAGCTTCTAGAGGCCTCCCTTGTCCCTTGCTTAATGGCCCCTTTCTTCCATCTCCAAAGCCAACTCTGTCGCCTTACTTTGACCTGTCTTCTAAGATCACACCTCCTCCAGACTCCCCTCATCTGCCTCCTTCTTCCATTATTTAGAAGCCCTATTGATTATTTAAGGCCTATCCAAATAATTCAGGAGAATCCCCCCAATATCTCAAGGTCAACTAATTAGTAGCCTTGATTCCACATGCAATCTGAACTCCTGAGCTATGTCACATAGCATAGTCAGAGATTCTGAGGATTAAGAGGTAGACATCTTTGGGAGACCATCACTCTGTCTACCACAGGGGACTGCAAGGCTACAGGCCATTGCTAGGACACAAGATACCACTTACATCACCAACTGAGCTAAAAGGTACCCAGAACCAGGGATTAGGATAAGAGATACATCTATGATGTCATATAAGCTTCCTACTCTGGAAGAAGGCAAAGGAGAGAGGTAAAAAAAAAAAAAAAAAAGTCATGAATAGTCAGAATTAACCTGAAGAGAGTCTATGATTCAAACTGGAAGAGACAGATAACCTTAAAATGATAAGATTGCAATTTTTTGCTGACATCAGTGGAACCAGAGGGCTTATTACCCAGTTGCTTGAGTTATAGAAAATAGAGAAAATTACAGGCATGCATATGAGAATAGCAGTCTATAAATTTCAGTGCTACCACACTTTTAAAGTTTATATTTCTTCTGCTGCTGTCACTTCTTTTATTTGATATTTTTTTCTCCTCTCTCTCCACAATGTTTCTCTCTTCTGCTCTCCAAAGCCCTTTGATTCTTGTCTTACTCCTTTACCAACTCCTTTTGTTATTCTCCCTCTTTCCAATTACATACCTCTCTTTTCCTTACTTTCCTTCCTTTTTTTTCTGTGTTTTTACATATAACCTGGTTACAAGAAGAGAGAAGAGAGATGATACATGTCTTATCCATATTTTTGTCCCCAATACTTAGCACAGAGCTTGGAAGAGAACAGATGCTCAGTGACTATTTATTGAATAAATGAATAAATAAATTAAATCCTCAGCCATGCAGTAAGGAAGGGACACTGCAAGACGTCAAAGAGCACTGCTAGCATTCTGGAAACACAGAGAATAGCCAGGGTGCATTAAAAATAATGTTAATTATGTCTGCCTTTATGATCCCAGTTTCTCCAGCTGTCAAGTGAATTATCACCTTTTAAACTTGCCATTTGGAAAAAGCTTTAAATTATAACCGTAAGATGGCAAAGGAGTCAGAGTAATTGGAATTAAATTTATATGGAAGAGTTTTCCTTTTTTACTGTTGTTTAAATAGACTCAAATAAATTGAAATAGCAAGAAATTTCCCCATGGATAAAGGTAACAAAATGTGATTGCCTTGCCCAAAGCTAAGAGCTGGGGATGAACTGACCAGGAAAGAATTATTCTCAGAACCAGCAAGCCAGAGTGCTCTGAAATCATGGGATAAGCAGGTTTCCCCCCTGAAAATAACCTGCTCTGAAAATAGCACACCATTCCTTAAAGCATGGGCAATAGCTCCAAATTATAGGAGGGTCCAAATTATGGGCTAAACACCTCCTGGTGATTGTGTTCCTGAAAATGTCACTTCAAAGAAAGGTATTTCTGATTCCATGAAGTGTTTGCAGGAAAAATACTGTCCAAATGAGACTTTAGATCTAGGGAAGCAGCAATATGGCACTAAAGAGGAAAGGGAACAACTTCTGAGTTGAGTAGGGAGCCAGGACAGCAAGGAAAAAGCCCTGCTTGCAGTTGAGATACTACCTGGTGTTACTTGGCCACAGGTGAGGTAGAAAGCATGGAGGGAGATGGGCAAGAGGATACAAGTGAATTTTGTTTTGTTTTATTTTCAGTTGACAGGACAGTATATTGCATGCATTGTTTTATTTCATTTTTTCTACATCTTTTCAACATTTATAGCACTATGTTCAATTTTTCAGAGAAGAAAACTAAAATTGATCAATTTTTAGCAACTTGATACATGTATACAATTTAATGTTGGACCTGGGATTTGAACTTGAGTCTGTATTACTAAGCCTTGTACTTAGTCACTGTGTTACATGAGGAAATGCTACACTTCCTCAATACAGTCATTTTTAAAATTTATTTGTTTGCTGTTACCTGTAACTATACAGATTATATATTGGCCCATGTAGAATTTGCATGTGTCCACTGGAACCATAAATTAAAGAACAAATCATCCCAGTCACAGAAAGTGGTCAAAAAGCCAAGATTAGTCACAACTATGACCATCATTACAATTGCCTTCTCACAGCCAGAAAGCTGGTCATGGATTATCAGATTGTGGAGTCTGGCCGCTGCCTCTTGCAAATTCTTCTTGATAGCTCCAAAGCAGGATACTTAAAACAAGAATACCGCAAGAGGGGAAAACATACCTCCAGAAAACAGCCTAGACAAGTTAAAAAAATAGCCTCTAACTGACGTTTTCCTTCTAAATGTTGGATATGTACATATGATTGGTAAAGCTCTAATTTGCATTAAGAACCCTAGTTTTGAGGAAATCTTGGAAATCTAGTTTTTACTTTTACAGACTATGGGATTTAAAAAAAGACACAATAGAAGGAGGTGAGAATAGTTGCTAGGTGCCAATTTTACTTATCCAACTCATACTAGAAATAAAGAATTTTGTTTTCTAGCCTCTGTTGTGGAAGAAGGTAAAGATTAAAGGATGAGAACGTGGGCTGATATGCCAAATATAGTGTCTTTCTTATAACAGGTTATATGTCATCCAAAGAGAATTAATTTCAGGATCTTCACAGGAGCAAACTGAGAAAAGTTTTGCCATTTCTCACTCACTGGGGTTGAACTCAGAGGCATGTTGCCCTAAGTGCTCCTGGAAGCCATCTTGCAACCTCAAAAGGAAGTAAAGCTAAGAAATGGAGAGGAAGTAACAAATGCAGAATTGTATTATTCAGGTCCTTTTATTTCACTGCACTTGAGGCCACATCTACTCTTCTACTATTTGTAAGCTAATAAATGCCATTTAAAACACAACAACCACCACCCTGTTTCCTGCCACCCTCAACCAAAAAAATGTTCATTGGTATATCTTCAAATAATGTTAAAAGGGAAAGAGGCCTCAGTTCTTCATATAACCAATTATAATACAGAATAAAGATACTGTTAAGGCCAGGGATAGCATAATTACTCCAATAATTTAAGACATGGTAAACAGAAATGGATCTAATTTGTAAGAAAGGTGGATAGCTAGATTGGCACACAGAGCAAGGTTCTGTTTACAGGACCCTTGCCCTGGGAAGAAAGAGAAAACATGATTGGAAAGGAAGCCAGCAGGCAGATTGATGTCCCCACATAGAACACTCAGTGCTGTTAAAGCCCTAGAGTCAAAGGAATGGATGGACCAGTATTCTAATAGGATTATTCACCAGCATTTATTTTGTTTCCCCTTCTAGGCACACAGAGGATGGTATTTCTCATCTACCTTGCAGCTGGTTAGAACATAAGAACAGTTTCAGTCAATAAAATATGACCATAAATGACATGTGTCACTTCTGAATAGAGACCTAGCAAAGCATTTGCATAATTCTCTAGTCTCTCTCTCTCTAACTGACAAAGCCATGGACTCTATATGGGACAATTATAAGATAATGGATGCCATCATCAACTCATGTGGATCATGTGATATGAGCAAAAAAAATCAACTTTTATGGTGTTAAGACACTGAGATTATAGGAGAGATTTCAGGAGATTTTACTTCAGTATCACCTACTCCATACTAACTAATATTGTGGTATTATTATGAAATGAGAAATCTGATTCTATTACCTTTATGGAGGGGCAGTCATTCCAAGGCAGAGCTAGATCAGATATGGCCATTTGTGCTGACCATAGGGTTGATGAGACCAAATCAAACATAGTGGAATCCTAAGAAGATCTTCAACCAATAGAGAAGAGATATGTTGATGTAATGAATAATAGGCATCAGAGTAAGGTCTTTTTTCAAATACTAACTTTTGCTATTTAATTGCTGAGTGCTAACCTATCAAATTTTAAATGTTTCTGAGCCTCAATTTATTTATCCATGAGACAGAAATAAAACTGTAATTCTTGTAATAATATTGTGAAACTGACTTAAAATGCATGTAAAAAATATGGAAGGTATTCAATAAATCCCCTTTTGCAAGTAAAGAAGCCAATGTTCTCACAAAGTAAAAATAATTAATCAGAATCATACAGTGATTTAAAGAAGAAGCCAGTAACAGAACCAGATGCCCTGACTCCAACCCCAGAATGGTTATCCTGTTCTCCATAATCTGTGTCTTCATGTAACTACAGATTCCATACAACTGAGAATGTGAATCATGCATTCCCATTTATATGGTTACAACACAGTCATTCAGTGTACATTGAATAACTGGCACACATAAATATGTGATAGTCATTGTTCTTATTTCTCATAACCCTTCTGTTCCAGGGTTAATTTGTCCCATAGCCGGCTCAATACTGGATTCTTCAATATACTGGGAAAAAGGAACATTTACAGTCTTCCTTTTGCTTTTATATATATGTACATGTATTTAATGTAGCTGATATGAGGTCACAAATACCCCTTAGAACTGAAGTATTCCCCAAGAGGAATGAAATGTCCCCAGACTAATGGGATAGAGAACTTTTCACCTGTAGTTCATTCGTTCAAATCCTCTCTGATGAGGTCAGGAATAAGTCATTACTATTATACAGCTGTTCAGTGACCTATGTAAAATAAGTTGGAGGTCTTATTTTTGTTCATAGAGCACCAGGTATTAGATTAAGTGAAAAACTACATTGACACCAACATCATAATCTGAATAGGAAGATAGTGTTGATGCTCGGTTTGGAGAAGAGCAGATAGACCAAATATTATTTCCTGACCATCAGAGTTGGGTCATTTCAGAATTGGGAGAGGAGAAGCTGACATTTAAGATGTGTTTCTTTTTACCCTAAGGAGAAGTTGTGCTCTTAATTCCTTAAACAATATATTTGTTGTACACATAGTAATAAGATTTTTTTTAAAAACCTTACATACTAGAGTAGATTGATATATTAACTATTCCCAACTAATCACATTTCTTGGTATTCACATCTTTTACAATCCCCTCCCACATTTATTCAGTGCTTAGCCACACGATTTGCTTTGGCCCACAGAGAGAACAACACATGTAACACCAATAGGAGTTAGATAAATGCTTGTACATTGGGATTTGCATTTTTGGAACCCAGATACCATAAAGAAGTTGTGATATGTTGAGGTCTCCACATGGATGTTCAGCAGCTCATAACCCCAACCAAATGAGTGAGTGCACCCTGGAACAGCTAGCTCTCTGATAACCTGCCATCTGATGACAAAGGCATGAATGATCCCATCAAATACTGCATGGAGCTGAAATAAACTGTCCCAGTTGAGTCACAACTAATTTGCCATCCCACAGAATTGTGAAGAAATAATTATTACTTGTTTTAAACCACCAAGTTCTGGAGTATTGTGTTATGCAGCAAATACTAACTAATATGGAAATCAATATTCTGACTTCATTCCAGATAAAGCTTTATACAGGTTTCCCTTCAAAATCACAATTTGCTTGTCTGTTTATTCATTCAATAAATATTTATTGAAAATCTTCCATGTTCAACTCATTATAATAATTATAATGACGCAGCAGTAAAACAAACAAGTAAAATACCAGTTAAGACACTTTTCCTCATGGAACTTCAAAGTGATCTCAAATTGATGGCCAAGAGTATAAGTCTGGCTTACAAAAATGTAACATTTGGCGCACAAGTTATTCTTTAAAATATTGATTTAACAATTGGAAGTTTTTACATTAAAATTGTAAACTACAATTTCTTTTTCACACTCAGAAGAAATGGGTGTGTACTTGGTATAAGGTAAAATTGGCTGAAATAAATAATGGCTGCCCTTGCCCTCCTTGGATGGGGTATGGCCTCTCCAGATCCACCATTTTCATCATTACCTGTCTTCTCCACAAATGTAAAGACTAATGTTATTTATTCTTATTTTTGCAGAATTGTGTCATCATTTTGTTTTGTTTCGTTCTTTGCCTGTGTGGCTATCTGTAGGCTTCTAAGTCTAAGACTCCCTATATACAAGATCTAGTGGAGCAGATAGAGAAGATTATCCAGAAAAAAAATGTAAATACAGAAAGACCGTTAGACATGGAACCTAACAATGAATAAATGAAGATAGCTAAAGTGGTCTTTCCAAAATCCAATAATCTGTTCCTTGAACCCTGCACTGAAAAGATTTAAGACACTCAGTACATCATCCTAAGAGTTAGGTATATCAGGCCATAGAACCATTTTTCAGGAAATGTATCCATTTCTCTATGTGCCCATGGATATCCTATGTCACAAAATGGTTATTACCTTTCAAACGTCAGAAAAACACAGGTCTGCGCTGCAGGTTGCATAAAGCTGGGCCTGCAGAGCCTAGTCAGGCAACATGACAGAGAGAAGAAATACCAAAATCCTTAAGCCATCAAGCTCCAGAAGGAGCTCAAGTAGAAAAGATTTCACATTGACCTTGTGTTGTTAGGCATTCAATCTATCTTCCTCCTGGCCCAGAATCTGAATCTATTCCAAGATTAGAACCTGAAGAAAACAAATGTATATTTCATTAAAATTGATTTATAGGGTATACAGCTTCTATTTTATAAAAAATCGCTTTTGTATTTTTGTATATCCCCTCAAAATCTGGGGCTCCAAGTTGCTCAGAAGGTATTGTCAGCTTTCCATGGCAGCTGGCAACACTCCTACAAACATGTCAGTTTCAGATAGCACTTTGACTCTATCTTCAAATCTTATGGAAGATAAATTAGGAACAGAAAATGCTGGAGGAATAGTGGATATGAAATAATGTCATCATTATCCTATAATTTATAGTGCTGTTCAGCACAAAATATCCATTATCAGCAGTGCCTTTGACTATGTGCTTATAACAGTTTAGATTTTGTATATAAAAGTCATATTTTACAAGAGTGAATTGTCATCAATTGGCATTGGGAAAAGGTTTGCTGTTTTTGTTTTCTCCTGTTAGAATTTTGTCATTGTTGTGACAGGTAGAAAAATATGTCTCTTGGCATTTGAGTGGAAGCTAGTATATGCTAGACTATTTCCAAGATTGGAAAACTGCAGCGTGGGGACTAAATGCATCCCCACACATGTTTTATATATAAAGCTTAATTAGAATATGGCCCGTTCATTTATACATTGTCTACATTACTTCTGTGCTACTGGTGTGGAGTTGAGAAATTCCAACAGTGACCTAGTGGCCTACAAAGCCTAAAATATTTACTTTCTGTATGGCCCTTTATTTAAAAAAAGTTTGCTGACCACTGAACTGGATATTTTCCTTGGCTCACTTGGGGAAAATGCAGATCATCTATGAGAGATCAAGGTAAAAATGTAGATTAAAGTGGAAAAAGTTCTCATAATCCTCTAGATGAGTTAAACATGATAATCTTGGTTGCTATCAGACCATCTGCTACAATTCTCTCAATTACAGATGATGGAAATGTGGTAACTTACCTCCAAAGTGAGTCCTCAAATGACTCATGCCCCTAGCAATTGGCTATACCCTTCTGTTGTTGGTCCTCACACCTAGAATCCAGTTAGTCTGGTGACTAGTTTGTGAGCAATGAAATGCAGGCCTCAGGTCAGTATGGTAATGTATGACTACTTAGGCCAGGTCCTAGGAAGCCTTGCAGCCAGTGCCCCATCACCATCTGCCCCCACCACACCACACCTTCCTTTCAATTGTCTACCACTATCTCTTTTAAGCAGCTGTCCATTCAGTACTTCATTCACGCAACAGATATATTACTGAGGATCATTTTTAACCAGTACCTTCACAGGCTCAGGCAGTATTGCCAGGTCCCAGAAGCTCTGTCTGGTCAGAAAACAGACATGCAAACAATGATGACTCAAGGTGGTATGTAAGGGAGGAAGTGTGTAAGGTAACTGAGACCTTGAAGATCTTTCTAGAAAGTCAGAGAAGGCTTTGCAGAACAGGTAATCATCAAATGGAGTCTTAAAGGAGAAATAGCATTTTGCCAAACAGACTGATGAGACGGGTTGGTCCGAAGAAAGAACATGACCATGAACAGCTTTCTAAGCAAACAAAAGAAAGTTACGGAGAAATGACAGTTTATCTTTTCATGAAGTCTTTACCTCATTCTCTATAGCTTCTACTCTTTAGTGGTGGTTTCACTAGTTAAAATCAACCAGACAAAGTCTAATACATTCTCTACTACTTTTAGAGGGCAAAGTATACTTTCCATTGAAATATATATAAATGTATGTGTGCAAATATATATATTTGAATGGAATTTGGATTTCACATCACAAACACTCCATTTGGTGAAATATGTATGACATTATAAAAACTAGGGGATCCCTGGGTGGCTCAGTGGTTTGGTGCCTGCCTTCTGCCGGTTGTATAATCCTGGAGACCTGGAATCGAGTCCTGCATTGGGCTCCCTGCATGGAGCCTGCTTCTCTCTCTGCCTGTGTCTCTGTCTCTCTTTCTGTGTCTCTCATGAATAAATAAATAAAATCTTAAAAAAATACACATATACATATGAAGTATATTTACACATATATATTTATATTTCATTCAAATACATATAAATGCATATGTGTATATATGTATATAAATATATGTTATATATGTATATATATATAGTGTCATGCATATTTCACCAACCACAGTGTTTATCACATGAAAAACCTCGTTAAAACATTCCCCAAGTATATTTTGACTAAGATAAATAATTTCTTTCCCAAAAGACAGCGCTTTAGTTACTTGGAGACCCTTACCATGTTCTATAAATCTTCTCTTATCAATGACAATTTTCTCAACTCATTTGATTCCTCCCATATGAAAGGACTTCAAGTGCCTTTCATTTGATGGCTTTTATCTATTGAGTACCTGCTATGTCTTAGACAATGTGCTAGACACTAAGGACATGACACTGAACCAGACCAAGCCCCTGAATCCAAATCTCTTTGAAATCCTAGTTGATTTTTTTCTGAGTGGCTCTAATTTTCCTGTGTCCCGCATAAAGTTGTACAACTGAAGACTGGATCCCAGGCCTGATCTAAATTAATTTGCCTTATTAATTGGATACCATATCATTTACAAGATAAATTATCATTCAGTTGGGGGGCTTAGGGATTGATGTTTTCCCTTACACCCATTTATCCTAAACTCATGCACATTATGTCCCAGGTCCACACAAATTTAGTATGAGAAATATCCTCATACTCCCAATGATATTAATGAGTGCATTTAATTTAATTTCTACACTTAATGAAAGAAATTGTGCAAAAAAGATATTTTTATACCATTAATGAGACCTCATTAGTGAGGAGGTTGGCTTGTGAAGGAACAATAAGAAGTCACTTTTTAAGATAACTTAACCCTTTTCTCTGAGAGAGAGAGAGAGCATATGGTTATTGCTTAATTGAAGAGCTCTCTATTATATTCTCCTTTTCACCTAATAGAGATCAAAAGGGCAGGTGTTAATTGGTTATTCTTGGCAAGAATTATGTTGAAAAAATTAGGAGTTTTTAGAGCCTAAATAAGAGAAGATGGTAGAAGACATGTATTTTTCTTTTTTAAGATCTGATGGATTGTCATATGGAAAGTGACTTATTCTGTGGGGGCTAAAGAAGTAAAATCAAGAGCCATATGTTTAAATGACAAGGCAATTTTTAAAGAGGAATAAAAACGAAGAACAGAGTCCTATGCATCCCGGGGTAGAGACATATCTAGGAGAATTCAATTATTGCTCAAATATTAGTGGACTAGCTGACTTTTAAGACTTTTTATACCTTAAAATACCAAGCATATGCCCATTATATATCCCTTTTGTTTATATATGCATTCATATACATCTATTATATAAAAGCATATTTGCTAACCGGAAGAAATGCACAAAGTACCACAAAAGGAGTACACATGAACACATACATACACACAATTCTGAAAATTTAGATCCCCAAATATCACTTTATAAGAAATCATTTTTTAGCTTTCTTTTTACTATTGCTTGGTCATACAATAGAAATACCTACTCTTTGTGAGTAAAATAACTACTCATCTCTCTGCCTCCAGATAACTTATCTGTTGGTGAAATTGAGAAAATGGAATGCCCTTGGAATTGATGAATATACCTCTGGTTCTGCATCAAGGTAGCAGTGTGCCAAAATGAAACCAAGACCTGCCTTTCCTACCTTGTCTATAATTTGAGATCAGTTGGTGTGAGTCTGCAATTCTTTTTTTTTTTTTTTTTGTAAATTTTTTTATTGGAGTTCGATTTGCCAACATATAGTATAACACCCAATGCTCATCTCGTCAAGTACCCACCTCAGTGCCCATCACCCAGTCAATCCATCCCCCCACCCACCCACCTTCCACTACCCCTTGTTCATTTCTCAGAATTTGGAGTCTCTTATGTTTTGTCACCCTCTCTGATTTTTGCCACTCAGAGTCTAATTCTTACAGCTGTCTGATTACATGCTTAGGTGGGACATCTCAAATAAATTTGGGGCAAAGGATTAGAAAATGTGATTCTTTCCATAGATCAAATCATATCCAACACAAGCATCCTAGAAATGATGATTTCTAATTATAATTTATCTGTGATTACTTCCCAATGGGTTAATAATGTCAACCTCATCAATAAATAACAGTTTTGAATGGGTGTCATCAAAATATGAGGGAAATTTTTAATTATTCACTGATATTCAGTTTCCACTTGTTAAAATTAAGACAACAAGTCTAAATGGAGTGTTTATGCTAAGCCCCACATCACTAAACTGAGACTTAATTACAATTTTGTCTTTTCCAGAAATGGAATCTTAAGCTAATCGATCAGAAATCATCTGACTAGCACTAGTTTGTAATCTGTCTCATAGATCTCTGCCATCCCCTAAAGGAAAGAAACCTTGCAATTACCAACCTGCTTTTTTGCTTACTGTAATTTCCTTGTTCCCACTCCCTTCTGCCTATAAAAGTCTTTCAATTTGTACAGCTCCTCAGAACTCCTTTCTATCTACTAGACTGGATGCTGCTTGATACATGAATCATTGAATAAAGCCAATAAAATCTTTGTAATGCATTCAGTTGATTTTTTTCCTTTTTTAAAAAATTGAGACACAGGTGACACACAATGTTCCATTAGTTTCTTGTGTACAACATAGTGATTCGACTATACGCTATGCTCTGCTCACCCCAAGTGTAGCTGCCATCTGTCACCACACAACACTATTAAGATACCATTAACTATATTCCCTATGCTGTACCTGTTATCCCTGTGAATTTTGTTTTTTAATACCCTGAATGAACATAAATTACAAAGATAAGAAGTACATATGAAATTCATACAGTGCACTTGTAGGTGCAGTCTTTAAAAAAAGAAGAAATCAAACTCAGAAACAGAGTAGAAAAGTGGTTGGCCTGGGCTAGGGGCCTGAGACAGGTAGAGAATGTTTGGTAAAAGGATGTAAACTCTCAGCTATCAGATGAATGAGATCCAAGGATCTCACATAAAACAGGGTGACTATAGCTATAACACCATATTGTATATTTGATATTTGTTAAGACAGTAGAGCTACATGTATTTACCTCCCAAAAAAGACAAATACATGAGGTGATGGATGAGCTAATTAATTGGATGGTGAGGTAAAGGATCCTTTTATAGTGTATGTGTATATCAAATCATCATGATGCACGCTTTAGATATCTTACAGTTTTATGTGTCAATTATACTTTGATGGAGCTAAAACTTATCAATATAATGCATATTGTAAATGGGTCTATATTTCAGCAATTCTTAAGCCTGTAATCTTTTCTTTGGTAATTATGGAGGTCGTAGGTATTAGGGATAGATCAAAGAGACTTCTCCTCCCCTGCATTATTCTCAATGATTTAGCCCCTTTATTTTATAATACTGTTCATATCATGCATTGGGCTGAACATGGCCAAGACTGTTAAGAGCAATGCAGGTGGAAACAACCCACCGCTCTCCACAGAAACATGAATTGCCTAAGTCCATCTGCTCACCTTAGTTAGTGTTTGGCTGCTCAATAGTGTGGTATCATGTGGATAGGGGTGGGGGGACAATTTAGTATAAAGGGGAGGACATTAAATTTGAAACCAAAGACTAGTACACTAAAACCATTGTGGTTTTTTGATATGGTTGGTTAGTTTTCTTTATTTTTTTAATTTTTATTTCTTTCAAAGAGAGAGAGAGAGAGAGAAATTATGCTCACTGAGCACTTTTCTAACAGACTGGACCCCCTGTGAATGCTCAAACTATGTCATGCAACTCTATCCCTCATTAACCACAATGACCATTTTTTTTTTTTTTGCTTTTTCTGGAATTCTGTCAGCTGATTTCCTCCTGTCATTTCCTCTTCCTCAAAAATGCTTTTAATTTCCTCTCCCCAATGTCTCCTACCATCTCTCAGAACCTTGTTGAAATGTCACATTATCAGTGAGATGCTCTCCTACTACCTTAGCATTCTTAGGGAAAAAAAGTGCCTCATCCATGTCACAGTCTTTGGGGACTTAGTTTCTCCCTCATCTGTACATGAAGGAAAATAATATGCCACTGTTACAGGGTTGTAAGATTATATCATGGGTGATGATGCATATCTGTTATCACTATCTAATTGACACATATTATACACACAAAACACATTTATTTTTTGTTTTCTGCCTCTGATAAGAATATAAGCTCCATGAAAGCAGGGATTTACATTTCTTTTGTTTCCTGCTATATTTTCAATGTCATTGAGAGCCCCTGGCATGTGATAGAGATTTGATAAGTCTTTATTGAGTGAATAAATAAATACATAAATACGATAGGAAAAAATTTAGAATTTTAAGCCAAGTAGGTATGGCTTCAAAGCTAACATGTTTTGTCCCACCATTCTATGCTAACCTGTCTCTTTTCTATTCATACAAGAGCCATTTGCTCCAGCACTGGATATAATATCTTACTTGAACTCCATTAACAAGTAAGTGTGAAGGTGTTCATTGTGCATTATGTAAGAGGTCAGAAGTTCCCCAAAAAAGATCTAAAAAAATAGACTCAAGATGATACTTGTAATTCAGACACAGAAATGTGCATTCTATTTAGAAATGTATCTCAGGAAATGAGTCCAGAAAAGCCCAGAGCAGTAGACAAAGCAGAGACACAGACCTAGTCATGCCTGAGAACCAGAGTGTAACATGGGTAGAAATTATTTTGAGTCACGAAACACATTTTTAATTCTGATGTCAACAACTGTTAGCTTCAATATGGAAGAACATTATCTTACTTTACCATTGTAAGATTGGGTAGGAGGGAGAGGTTCCAAATGCCAACCTTATTGGATATTGGGATTTTTACAGAATCAGCTGGGGTAGTAAGGCTTTCACTGTGGATTTTCACAGAATTCTAATAAAAAATAATAGAATTTGAGGTGGATCTCCTCACCCTTAGAGGCTGATACTGATGCTTCTTCTGCACTCAAAATGTTTTCCTAATGACCCATTGTTCATTGGAAGAAAGCATTGAAAAATTACTGGCTTTTCAATGCAGCAAACAAAGGGTTGAAACAGAGCTGTATTGCTTGCTAACCAAACGTAGCAGCATTTCATCTTGCTGATTTTATTTCCCTTCTTTCTGAATAGTAGAATAGTACCCAAGTAGCTTGATTTGAGAGTCCCTGATCTTAATTGCCATGCTAGTTGCATGCTACACTTTTACCCTGAAAGGACCCCACTCTTTCTCTTCTTATCCTTTATATTGCTCAAATGTCACTTCTTCCAAAAAACCTTTCCAGACCCCTTGGCCTAGGAGAGGGTGTAATACCTACTCTCATGTGTTGTATGCCTTTCCTTATAGCACTTTCTATCTTTTGTAATTGTTCTTCCATTTCTGTGATGATTTTATTATATGTGTGTATATATATATATATATATATATATATATATATATCCCTGTAGACTCTAGGCTTTGTTAAGGTAGGGCTTTTAGGGTTTGCTGAGCACCATATCCTCAGTATTCAGCATAATACCTTGATGAGAGAAATCCCTGAACAAATGTGTGTTCAACGAACATGTATACACATGTGAAAATATGAAACAGTGATTATATTAGCAACTTAGAGTTCATTCCTCTGTAGCCTCTTTTAAGTTTGTTTCATTCTCTGTGTTTCTGCCCAGACCCAGGAGGGTAACTGATTCCAATCTGTGCTCTGAGTCATGTTCACAGTGAACTGGGTTTCGGTGCCCCCCACACCCACTTGAGGTTACTGCCTGGGCAGAGATAATCAACATGGCCACTGTGCAGAAACTCCAGCCTAAGGTGGTGTTTAAGAGCTAAGAATCATTGTAATTTCAATTACAAGAGAGCCTAAAATTATCTTCTTCACACATTCTCCCCATTTCCCAGGGCCCCACATCAGAGCTGAAAGGCAGAACTCCACCCTCCAGCCCCAGACTTTTCCTACAGCAAAACTCAAAGATTATAGGCCTTAAATGACTCTCCCTGTGGCTCCAGGAGTTAATTTATAGCTTGGTTGCAGCTTATGAGGCTGCATAAGTCAGTTCACAATAGTGAGTGTGGGGAGAGATCAATCATGACCGTTATGTTTTCGGTGTGCTTCTCCAAATGTGAGGAGAGCTGTATTTTCTTTTTTTCTTTCGATGGGGAATGGGCACCCAGCTGTCTCAGCTGTTAGGGAGTTCAAGAAATGATATAATCTACTGTCCTAAAAACTTACCTGGAGTGTTCTAAAATAACAGTACAAGAGAAGACTCATTCTTTTCTTTTCTTTTTTTTTTTTCTACTTTTCTCTCCAACTGTATAACTTGAGGACTAAAACAGATTCTTTACAAGTCTTGGTTTAAACCCAACATGATTACTTAGATCTATGTATTCATGGTGAAAGAGGATTTAGCAGAAGGGCTAAGATTAGGGAGATGTAAGGCACAGGTCTGGATATAAAATGTAAGGAAGTGCTCAAAGCCTCAGTAATCAAGACAAATAATATTTTAATGTAATATTTGTAATATTTGAGGAAAAAAGTCAAAATTAAGCTCAAGGTTCTATGATGAGAAAAATGTCAACAGCATTTTTCCTTTTGCCTCAGGCTATAGTATTGCTGAGTATATCAAGCCTTTATTTAAACTTCTAATATTTTGCCTGTAGAACTTTTTGCTTTTTAAAATATTACATATCATATTATTTATCTTGATTACTGCATTATTTGGATCTCCCTTAAATTGTATCCCTGAGATAAATGTCTCATTAGCCTCATCTTTGCCCAGACCTGGCTTTGCTTAGTGAAAGAGAAGTTAGGAGACAGAATGGTCCCAGAGCCATCTGTGTAAGTGGAGGACCTTGGGAATATCACAAAATCTGTGAGTTACTTTAACTCTCCTCTCAGCAGCATGCAAAGAGTTTTTCACCTACAGATGCAGCCTCAGCCAGTGTCTGAGTCAACCAGAAGATGGATAAGATCTAAAATAACATCAATAATAGCTGGAATTTACCTATCATGTTTTTATGGCAGATACTTTTACATGGATAAAAATGATAATATTTGAAAAAAAATCAAATTGATGCATTTTAACTTCCTTGTTTTTTCCGATCCTAAAGTTTTATTTTCCCCAGATAAGGGTGGCAGATCACCCCTAGCAGGGTGATAAGCTTGAAAGCTGGGTCTGGAAGACCAAATTAAAGGTTTCCATATAAGGAATGTAGGAATAGTTACAGTTAACACAGCCCATATACCAAGTACTGTTCTATGCACTTTGCATATAAAATTCTTATACATCTTTAAGAATCTTATGAGATAAATAATTTAATATTTCTACTTTCAGATAGAAAACTGAGGTGTAAGAGGTTAGTCAAACTGATTTGATCAAAGTCAACTGATTGTTTAACACACTACCCACTTAAATCCGTATACCACTGAGCCTCTTTGATACAGATACAAATATTGAAAGGGGAGAAACAAGCCCATTCTGGCTCTGGGACCAGTGAAAAGACAAAGATGGAATAATAGTCAGGCTGTGTCATGATATGCTACACTAACAATGAGTCTCAAATGTCTCCATTTAATTCTGAATCACAGAGAGTCCCCTACAATCTGGTGGCTTAACGGACAACTGCCTCTCTGCAATTCAGTGAACCAGGATGCTTCTTTCTTGTGGCTCCACCATCCTCATGAGGTCTCCATAATCACCCATGATAGAGGAAAAATCAATTGAAGAATCCTGCCAGGATGTTTCCCTGCCACAGTGCATAAGTGGCTCAGGTCACTTTGCTCCTGTTTCAGTGTCCACAAATAGTAGCAAGGCCCTATCTAGATAAAAAGAGGTTCAGAAAATAGTCTCTCACATGCCTAGAAAGGTGAATCGGATTTAATATGGGAAAGCACTAGGAGAAAGGCAGGAATTGCAAGCTGCTTTGATTTCTCTACTTCCAGGGTCCAACTCCCTGAAAGGAATCTTGCTGTGTTGTTCTATTTTTAGGTAAATACTTTGGGAAGATAAAATGTTCCTGCTCCTTTGCTCATTTGTGCCCTCAGAACGAGGCTGCCTAGCAAACTGTCCCCTCTGCCTTCACTCCCTGAACTGGGTGAAAGGAGGGGCAGTCACACAGGGTACATGGGTTGGTGAGAGGTAGCAGGACACAAGAGAGGGTCAGAGTTTAGCTCTCCAGATTCTTATGTGGTATGAGAGAATCAGGAAGTTCCTAAGGGCCCAGAATAGGGAGGATGCTGGTCTCTGAAAGTTCTGGCTAATGAACTTGCCAGAGAGACCCTGCAATAGGAACAGAGTAGACCTCCAAACAGGGCCAGGGCCAGGGGACAGATTGAACCCACAACAATGACCTAGGACTCCAGCTTTCACTGAAATCAATGTGAGTGCCAAGCAGTTACAGAGTATAAATGAGATCCATTGGGGGTAGGGTAGAGAAGACCACATGGTTGACAGCTATAGACCTCAGGGGCCCCAACACTTTGTCCTCACATACTCCATATACACTAGGGTGCTTTGGCAAGAAAAAAAAACCAAGAAGTAGATTAATTAGAAGATCCCTAAAAGTCATTATTTTTATCCAAGTAAGACTAGTCATCACTCGGAAGAGTTGTGTAGTAGGCAGAATCATGGCCCCCACAAAGATATCCATTTCCTAATGCCCAAAACTCATAAATATGTCACCTTAAATGGCAAAGAAGACTTAAACAGATGTGATTAAGGGTACCAGACTTTAAGATTGGGAGATTAACCTGGATTATCTGGGTGGACCCAATCTAACCATGATTCCTTAAAGGGGGAGAACCTTAGACGGGTCAGAAAGAGACTGATGATGGAAGTCAGAGGTGTGAAATGGATGATGTGATTTGAAACTGGAGAGAAGAGGTCTCACACCAAGCCATGCATAGCCCTCTAGAAGGTAGAAATGCCCCTCGTGGACTACCAAAAAGAAAACGGGGATCTAGGTCTGAACAATAGCAAGAAAGTGAAGTCTGCCAACCACCTGAGTGGGCAGGAGACAGATGCTCCCCTCAAGCCTCCAGAAATGAACGCAGCACTGCCAAATCCTTGACTTCAGCCCAGTGTGGCCTGCATGAGTGTCTAACCCCTAGGACTGCAAGATAACAAATCTAGCTTGTTTCGAGCCACTAAGCTTCTGGTGATTTGTTATGGCAGCAAAAGAAAACTAATACAAGCTCTATAAATTAGAGTGAACCAAGACTGTTTTGTTGTTATTGCTACTACCTGATGTTTGAGGGCTCATGAGGAAGCCCAGACTATGTTTTTCTCATTTCCATTTTCTCTGCATATCTGAGTTGTAATAGGAACCATTTATGTGAACCTGTCACATATACCTTATGTTACTCTTTTCTCACAATAACTTCACAAAGAATGTACTGGTGTAATTCTTATTTGCAGATGTGAAATTGCTAGTTAGTGAGGGCAAGCACGGTATCTAAGATCACTCTACTAGTAAGGGCCCAAACTGGGGTTCAACTGGCTCCATCTAATGCTCAACAATGAGTCCATGTTGTTTCAGTGTCTCTAGCCTCTGCTTAGAGTCTTGTCTCTCTCAAGTACTTCCTCCCCAGCTTCTAAAATGCAAATTTTTTTCTCTTTGCTATGTGAAATTATAGGCTGCTGATCTTGACCCAGCATATCTCCCAGCCTCATCCCCCAGCCTCCTTTCTGTTACTATCCAGCTGTACTGACTACTTCCAGCTCCTGTATATAGTGAACTCATTACACCTCACAGCTTTTGTTTAAGCTGCCTCTATGAAGCTAGTCTCAAGGTCCCTTGACTGAATATATATTTCCATCAGGAAATTTTCCCATGAGACCCAGATATCTGCCATTCCCCCACTAGGTATCTGCTTTGGCTCCCATCTACATCCAATTATCATTACTGGGCTAAGTTCCACCTTAGACCAAGCTCACTTTTGCCATTCCCCTGATTTGATGGGTAATTTTGATCAAGACTCCCTCAGTACCCTCAGCAATGGACTGCATATGAACTAGACTCACCAAACCATCTCAAATCCTTATCTCCACAGTTGTCTCTTGCAAGCCTTATTGATTTCAAAGAAATTCTTGATGCCACATTTCATCCATGACAGCCAGCCTACTTCAAGGGCCTTTTTGGTGCTATAGTAACCAACGGAACTACATCAGAAAAGTCAAGAGGCAATAGAATTCATCTCATATGACACACATTATGAAAATCCAATAGTTGTCATTCATCTTGTAGACTTTGAGAATGAACTGTATGCATACCAAGTCATGGATGTGAGTTATAAACACAGAAATTAACCAAGAATCCCCCTTTTTGGTCTGAGTGTTCATTTCTTCCAATTCCTTTCTTCTAGTCAAAACTCATGAATTGGAGTTTGTATAAATTTTGTTCCTAACACACTGTTTCCAAATGTGATTCGAGCAACATTTAATTCATCAATTTCCCTGGAGTGAGGTGGTCAAATAATTTTGGACAATGCCGCCTAGTATAACTCCTTCTTGGAGATTCAAACAGTTTGTTATTGCAGCAGAGATAGTATTTAACTATGTTAAACCCAGAAATTTCCAAATTTATTTGCTCATAGGATCTCCTTTTTTCATTTGTACCCATTTGTACTCTCCCATGCCAGTATTTTATCCTTTGGGGGTTGCTAGCTTTGTCAGTTCTGATCATGCTTACATCTCCATGTGCTCTGTTGAGAGGAAATCCTTCTTTACTTCTTCCTTGTGGAGCCCATCAGTAACCCAGGCCATGAAGGAAGTCTACCTCTGCCACCTCTGCCATCCTTGTAACATCCTACACTCCCTTCCAGAAGGACTTTGCCCTATTAGCCTGCCTCAATCAACTGTCTCTCTATGACAAGATAATGTTCATAAATCCTCTGGTGGAAATATTTTTGTCCTTCACTGTGGAGGGGGAAATCTTGAAGCCCCTTCTTTTAGGGACCCCCATAGCACTTCCTGACTAACATAACTTAATTCTCCTGCCCCTATATCTCCTACATCCAACTATTTCCCAGAAAGCTGCTCTTCTTGAAGTTCTTGAAGTTCAAGAGTGATTGGCACAGTCTTTCTGATTCTCGTAGGTAAGCTATCTTCAGAATCCCCTAGAAGGCTTGTTAAAACACCGATTTCCTGGAGCCCACCCTGAGTTTCTGATTCAATAAGTCTGTGTTGAAGGCCAAGAATTTGCATTTCTAACAAATACCTAGGTCCTTAATTTTAGGGATCATATTTTGAAAACCATTGCTATATAGAAATAGTTACATATACAGTTATCCTAGTTGATAAGACCAGTACATATAATAAGAAAAAAGAAAAGAAAAAAGAAAAACAGATGTCTGATTATCAGGACAAATGATCTGAGATCTACTGGGATGCCAACATACTAATAAAGTAGTGCATTGGAGTACAGAAAGTAAAACAAACAGAACTCCTGTTACACTTTTAATCTAAAAGATAAGACAGAAATAACACTGAGAATAGTACTGATGAGGTCAATGAGGTATCCTGTGGGGTGCAGAGATACTAGAACTTATACAGGAGACCTACAGGCACCCACGCTGATTTATTCACTTTTGGTATATTTTGTTTCATTAGTTAAGATGTGAGCTTCAATGACTTTAAAAAATGTATTTCTAACTGTCCTAACAACATGTCCAGGCTGAAATAGTGGCCCTGTCGTGCCCTGGGCTTATTCGAGGCCTCTCTATTGTGAACAAGGAGCAGCCTTTAGCTTTTGCACAAAGTGTAGGAAAAGAACAGGGAGGGCAGATTCCTTTTCTCCTTTGGTTGCACTCATCACTTTGTTTATAACCATTAGTCAGAACCTACTCAAAGGATCAAATGAGTTGCAAGGGAGACAAAGATACATAATCTTCCCACCCAGCTAAAACTTCTATTTTTTATGGTTAAGTACAGTCATTGAGGGTACAGGGAGCAATCTCAGTGACATGCATTGTAATGCACTGTGATTTTGATGTTCCTGTTTAATTATATTTATAGATCACGGGATCTCATGTCAATGCTGCTAACACTCAGAGTGAACAAGTGGTTTGGCAAGATTTCTATGAAGAAATGACTGATTCAAAATGATGTCAGGAACATAAGCACATGTGAACAAGAAAATGGCAGAACCCATGGTACTTCTGTTCCAAGGTTTTTGCCAGTCCCTTAATGAATTAAAATAAGTCCAATCTAAACAATTAGGACCCACAACAAGGCAAAAACAAACAAACCAACCCTGAAATTATCTGGAGGAGCATTGAGAACATAGATTTATATTGACTATCATATAATATCATAAAATTTCTTGCATTATAAGGCACAGTTGAGGTAAAATGCAAGATTAATAATAGTTGAATGCACATACTGTTGTACATTTATCATTCTATGCATTGTATTATACTTATAAAATTCTATAAATTATATATATTATGTATATATATGTATTCTATAAAGTGAATGAATACAAATAATTACTATACATTATAATCCCATTTTAGTAAAAGGAACAGAGAAGTTATATAAGAAATCCATGTTTTCTATGATGCTATGATGTCATTATAATTGGAAACACATTTAACATTTTGTCATCTTTATAACTCCTTTTAATGCCAGCTCTTATAATACACAGAATATATTAGTATTTTAATGCATATGCACAATTTATACATAAATATGCATGCATATATTGGGTATGTATGCTCAAAATATTTAATTACCTGGATTGTGTAGCTCTCTAAATCCTTCAGGAATTGATCAGTGTGGTTGCTTAACTATAAAAGGAAGGAAGTCTTGACAAAGGAACTGAGCAGGTGACTTACTTTGAAAACCAGAAAAATCCTTAAATGGCCATGGCATCTGACATCCTCACTCCATGTCCATATTGTTCTATTGCCATAACACCAGAAGGGATTACACTCTCTGACATTTGGGGTTTGACATTATAGTTCTTCCAATGTCTCTGGTGAACATCAAAATTGCTTAGGGTTGACAGTTAACACCATGGAACCTGGCCTTAAAAGATGCTGAATGGGTTTGACAGAGCCTGTCTCTATAGAAATGGGGATGCAAGTGAAGAGCTAGATCCAACAAGGAGAGGGGTCCTTGCAAAAAGGATGTGAAGAGACAGCAAAGAGGACAACCAAGTGTGTCCAAATGTGGTCCTTGTCTAAGAAGCTGAGCCTTGAGAGATGAGAAAATTTGATTTATAAACACATAACTTCATATTTAGTGCCAAAGTCTATGGATTTGTCACTCTGCAAACTTCCTTATCTTTTCTGGGCTTAATTCCCTTACATTCCTCTTGTGTGAGGAGTAGGCAATGCCTTGGTCGTTTGCCCCACAGTGTGGGTGTAGCTCAAATGGCATCATGTATACCTAAAACTCTTTGCAAGCTACAGATACTAGTTATCCTCATTTGTGTTGAAGGCTGCTAGGTTTAGATAGTAAGAGATTACGGGGAAATTATTTCAGGTCAAATCTAAGAACTAATGTGTGAGAAAGTTATGTTTATAAGAAGAGAACTAGCATTTATTTTGCGCCATGGTTCATCAGACACTCTGCATTCAATGTCTCACTTAACCCTCCCTGGGACTCCACAGATAACCTTATTTATTTGCTATTTTACAGATAAAGAAAGTGAGGCTCACTGAGATTCCATGATTTCTCCAAGGCTACATGGTTAGGATTGACAGAGCAAATAGTGAAGGTCTGTCTAGATCTAGCACAGCTTTGGTGAAGCTACAAGTTGTCTCAGTGAGTGCACCTGTACCAAAAAACATATCAGAATTGGTTGCAAGGAATGAGATAATAAGTCTCAAATGCTAGATGTTCACTGGCTGTTTGAAAAATCAATATTTTGTGTAGGGTTCTTAGCAGGATGCATCTGTTTATGTCAGGAGAATGAGTTGCTGGAGATGTGTCTGACAGCCTGCAGGGGCAGAATTCAGAACCATAGAGAGAAGTCTGAAGTCTTTGGCAAGGGACCCATGCAAGCTGGTAAGAACTCACCTTGAATGTTGGCATCTGATTCAGTCAGAGTTTTTTTTTTTTTTTTTCCTGGCTGTGGGCTCAGGGAAAATGAGGCTCAGTGTACCCATTCTAATGTATCTGCTTGGCAGGTTAAGTTTCTCAAGGATATAACATGTTATAGGCACACTCAGCTGACACTGTCTTAAGTGCTGAGATCATGGACCAATGCTGAGTTATTTACGGAACACCATCTATATAGAAGGTGCTATTTTATATTCTGAAAATTTAAATAAGTAAGAGACATAATTCTGACCTTCAAATGAGTAATAGTAATGATGGATAAAAAGACAGTTCCAATACACTCTGCCATGCTACATCAGGGGAAAGCCAAGAACACTATTGAAACATACTGCAGTGTATTTTCTCCTTCCCTGGTGTCAACATCCACTGGGGGTTGGACTGATGCCTGGACCAATTCAAACCTCCAGATCACCATATAAAGACACAACCACTCGTCTTATCTCATGTGTGAGAATGGGATGATTCCCACACATGAGCTATGGTGTGCATGCACTGACATGCACAGAGTAATTGTCCTTTATAATTGAAAATGTGGCCACTGACAGTTTTATGTCCCTGACAGTCAACCACTGTCAATGGGATTTTATGGTGAATTTACAGTAGTGGGCTCTGAGTCCTGGGTTAATAGGCCTTCTGCCTCTGTAATAAAGACCCATTAGAAAAAGGAGGGAGAGGAACTTATAAACACAGCTCAATGCTCCAGCTCAGCTGCTGTGGGCTTTGGGGTATTAAATACTTTCCTGGCTCAGAAGTCACATTACAGATGATATTTCCTTGAAGAGCAACCATAATCTCACCTTCCTGTCATCTGGCCCAGAACCTGCAGCTATAAATCATGATACTAGGAGCAGACCACTCCCCTCTCATGATAGATCTTTGGGGGAGAGTCTTCAGTGATGTTTGATGTTTGACAAAATATTGGAAAATAACCTCACAGCTCTGAAGCTGTGGTCTGAGAAGTTTGAAAATCATGGCTGTCAAATTTCTAGCCACTTTGAGTAAGTTAATGAGCAAAACATGGAAATTGACTCATTGGTAAGGGTCGTGATTGCCATAAACAGCTTGTGTCAGCGAGACTTCACAGTAAACACAACATCAACATGTGCATTTAATTAAAATGATGTCTATTTTTGCAGGTAGTTAAAATGCCAGACACTATGCTAAGACTCATTTATTCTATTTAATCCTTCTGGGAGATATATTGCTATTCCCATTTAACAGCTAGGGAAACAAATTTAGATGTGCTGAACATTTTAGGGCAAAGGGAGGTTTTGAACCTAAGTCTGTCTGCTTACAGAGTCTGGATTCTTCACACACTGCTATCTGTTTTTCTTTAACCCCCCAACAAGGGGTTTGTTTCTGTTTGTTCGTTTTTAATTCCTAAATCTTTTATTTCAGACCTTCTCATGTTCAGTTGTCTTGAAGATAGTTGTAATCACATGTAGCTTCTGAGAACCACTGTTCAAATCACCTATCTGAGGGGAAGTCAAGAATCCTTCTCTTCCATCTCTTCCTTTAGGGGAGAAAGATGTTCTTTGGCTATTGAGCACACAGCATTACCTGAAAAATCCCTGTTAAATGTCACAGTCAAAAAATAGTTTTAGTAAATAAAAACTTTACCACATGGCTGGGAGAGAGAAACAATGGTATATGAATGAACGCAATAGGCACCCACCATCGGGGCACCTTGGTGGCTCAGGAAGTCAAGCATCTGACTCTTGATTTGGGTTCCAGGCACAATCTCAGGGTCCTGAGATGGAGCTCCACATCAGGTTCCACACTCAGTATGGAAACAGCTTGGATTTCTCTCTCGTTCTCCTTCTCTTCTGTCCCCCCAAAATAAAAAAAAAAAATAGATGCCCACAATCCCTTCTCAGAAACCAGAGGAGCCAAATATGCACTTGGGTTTCAGGATTTTATGACCTCCAACATCGTGCAGCTCTGCCAGCACAGACTGGGGCTATACCACATAAACAAAGACCTTAATATTTCTGCAGGAAAACCCATGAAAATTAACACATCATGGAATACCTAAGAGCTATAAACTAACTCCCTTTAGGGTCAAGTCAGGGCAGAGAAGCTATAACTTAAATTACAAAAAGTATGCTTTTCTTTCAAAGCTTCTATTTTCACCCCAAGACATCACCTTGCTTGATTCTCAAAAACATTCCCTAGTAAAGAAGAAATCATTCTTTCTAGTGACTGACTGATGTCTTAGGGCATCAAAAGGTAAATTTCCTTGCCCACTACCTCATATGTCTAATTTGTGTTAGGAGCAGCCTTGAAATTCAAATTTAACTGTTCTACAGAGTGTTTCTGTGTTGTCCTGGACAGAGCCCAAAGTGCCACACAGACTTGAGTTCAAATATAGTCCCTTCCTCTTTCCCTCCAGACGACCTGGAACACCTGAGTCTGGTTTCCACCCCCCAGTTCCCACATCTCAAAATGCACAGACACACAAATTGGGGCTCTGTGTGTGGGGGACCCTTCTAGGTGCCCTCCCTCATTCCCACCTCTCCTCTTCTCTTAAC
Organism: Canis lupus dingo; assembly: GCF_003254725.2. Classification (NCBI taxonomy): domain Eukaryota; kingdom Metazoa; phylum Chordata; class Mammalia; order Carnivora; family Canidae; genus Canis; species Canis lupus. The sequence continues at coordinate 65,918,125 of NC_064245.1, forward strand.
ACTGTCTCACCTCCCTGGTCTGTGAAGTCTCTAACTTTATAAGTGCCAAATTCTGCCATGAGTTGGAGAGGCATTTCCTTTTCTTCTCCTTCCTCTCTTTTCTTGGGTTCTGGAAGTGCAAAGATTCAGGGAAAAGTATGGACATATTGATTTCATGAAGAGCCCAGGGTCTGTGCTTGTTCCTCATCACTGTCCAGAATGTGACGTTCCTTGCCTGTGCCAAGAAAGTGGTGGCTGTGGCAGTCATCTGCTTTACCACATGTGGGTGGAATATGCCCTCTTGGCCTTTCAAGAAAGCAGCGTGTACACAGCACATGGTCAGAACATGAACGGTGCCACAGAAGTACAGTATATCATCTACTCAGTCAAAAAACAGTGATTTGTCTTTTGTTGTGTAAACTCTTGAGGTAAGGACTATAACATTATTGTGATAAGATTTATCTTTATGTAGTAGAGGTAATATAATTACAGAAAATTTTAAATACAGATTAAAAAAAGGAGGTGAAACTAAAATATACTAATAATCTCACTTGTTCCTTTCTGATGTCTCCTTTCTGCTTTTCCCTATGCATGCCTTCAACCAATTTTAATCAAAGAGGATATATAATGCTGTGATTTTTAAAAACATTTTTAAAAAGTATTTTCTATGTGTGCCGAAGCATATTTTCAATGAGCTCAACACAGTTGTTAAGACTGTGCTTTCTGGGAGCACCTGGGTGACTCGTGGTTGTGTGTCTTCCTTTGGCTCAGGTTGTGATCCCAGGGTCCTGGGATCAAGTCCCCCATTGGGCTTCCCACAGGGAGCCTGCTTTTCCCTCTGCCTGTGTCTCTGCCTTTCTCTGTGTCTCTTGTGAATGAATAAATAAAATCTTAAAAAAAAAAAAAAAAGTGTGCTTTCTGAAGCCAGACGGTTACAGACTGAAGGTTTGTGTCCCAAAATTCATACATTGAAAACCTAACCTCTCATGTAACAAAGCCTTTGAGAGGTAGCTTTGAATCAGGTCATGAGGGTAGGGCCCCTAGAAAAGGAAGAGAGACCAGAGCTGTCTCTGTCTGGCCTACAAGCCCACAGTGAGGAAATGGCCGTGTGCAAGCCTGGAGGAGGGCTCTTACCAGGAATGAAATTGGCTGGCTCCTTGATCTTGGAATTCTAGCCTCCAGAACTGTTAGAAATAAATATCTTTCCATCATGCAGTCTGCGATGTTCTGTTATAGCAGTCTGAGCTGGCTAACACACAGGCTGCCCCTACCAACCACCTACTAACTGGGTAAACTTGGGTGCATAACTGTTGTGTGCTTTTATTCCCCTCAACGATATCGGGGAGGGTAAACAAGAGCTATCTTACAGTTGTAGTAAATATAAAATGAGAAATTACACACAAAGTACTTAGAGACTCTTTGACACCCAGAAAGCCCTCCATAAATAGTTTTTTTTAAAAAAGATTTTATTTATTTATTCATGAGAGACACGCAGAGAGAGGGGCAGGGGGGGAAGCAGGCTCCCGGGATCATGCCCTGAGACAAAGGCAGACGCTCAACCACTGAGCCACCCAGGCGTCCCATCCTCCATAAATATTAACTATTGGCTGGTGAGTGTCTAGTTTCCCCATCTTGAATAATGGTATCCATCTCACAAGCTTTTGTAAGGATGAAGGCCAAATGTCTGAGAGCCCCATTCAGTGCCTGGTAGAAACAGGTTTGGAATTAAGAAAAACACAAAATCTTAAAAAATGATAATACTTGAAAACTGTTCAAACTGAGACATTTATTTGAAAATGCCTTAGAAATGCTTCAGATAACTCAGAGATTTCACATCGGAAACTGAAGATCAAACTAATAATCTTAGATTGCTTTGGCCTGGGGCCTTTAGATTGCTTCTTCTCCAGAGAAGTCATTCAGACCATGTGATGAGAAGGGTGTTGTTCAGGCTACTTAGGCTGTATTACAAATTATCCCAAAACCTAGCAGCTCCAGCCACCATCTCGATACGTCCTTTGATTCCATGAGGAGGGTACAGGAAGAATGGCTTGCCACTGCTCAGTAACAGCCTGAGCTGTGGCTGGAATATTCAGCTTCAGGGGTGACTCAGTGGCTGGAGCTAGAGTCATGGGGTGGTGATTTTACCCTTGTGTCTGGTGCTGGCTGAGACCTGGGGTCTGCAGATGGGAGCACATACACTCAGTTCTCCATGTGGTTCGCAGCATGGAGGGGCTCAGTATAGTGAGATTCCTTACATGGGGGCTGTAGGAGCCACAAGCAAATGAGCTGTGAACCAGCCCCAAGGGGGATTACATTTTATGACTCAACCATGGAAGTTACACAACGCCACCTCTGCTGCGTTCTGTTGGCTTCAAGTTAGCTACTACAGTTGGCCCAGATGAAAAAGGAAGAACACATAGTCCTCTCTCAATAGGAAGGATATCAACAGCATGTTTGAAACTGCCACAGGAACTTTAGCCCTGAGTATTTCAGGGGACTGTGTGTTGAACCAATGAAATCAGAGGTCTCCTCTTGCCCAATGTTCACCTTGTTTATAAACAATTTCTTAAAGTGAAGAACTTTGACTTTATTATATCTGTACTCCCTATTCTACTCAGGCCAGGGTCCTTGCAAAGTTGATAATAATTGAGTGCTTTCTGATCCACACTGAGCTCAGCTATCTTTATTATTTCTTAACTGTGTTCCAGATTTTCATTACTTTAATGCCAATTACACATTTTATATTAAAATGATGCACTTGTGCTTAATTTTACATTCGTTTTTATTATTGTCCCATAAATATATCATGAGAATTTACGTTTACAACCTGGTTATTTTTTCCTATATAAGTATCCATATTAAAAAAAAAAAGTATCCATATTTAACAACAGCAATAATGATAATAATAATAATAATAATACATCTTGATTAAATAATATGTCCTTATTTGGTCTTAGGAAAACATGGCCACAATTAGATTCACAAATAAATAATTTTCCATAATTTAATGACTCTTTTTCTCAAGAAACATGAAAATAAATCCCAGGCTGATAAATTATAATGGCAATTCTAGTGAGCATTTAATGAATACCAACTGTGTACTAGACATTGAGTTAAGGGTTTTACACATACTAGCTTGGGTAGTGTGGCATGACTGGATACAGTCTCTGGAGGAAGAAAGTACTGGTTTGGCATTGGGCTTTGTTCTTTATTAACTATATAATCAAGGGCAGGTGATATCATCTCTGTATTAACAGTAAAAGATGAAATGGTTATGAAGATTGATTCTATGAGTAAATATACATTTAGCACTTAGCATGAGATTGAACCTCCAGCAAGCATCCTGGGGATGAGAGCTTCTATTCCCTACAAAAATCTTATTTTGTACATCTTACATTTCCTGAGTGCTTATTAAGTGTGAGGCTCTGTTACAAAGATGTTACATTTACTAAGGCATTAATCTTCATCAAAACCTATGTGGTGAGCACTGTTGCCATTCCCATTTTATAGATGCTAAGACTGAGACTCAGAGACACTTGTCTACTCAGGACCACAGTTTGTGGCAGAACTATGTAGCTAAGTCACAGGATCAAAATTCAAAACCTGCGTCTATTTCCAAATTCATTTATTTATTATGCTCAGGACCCTTTGAAAATCACAGAATGTTCCAGATGCACTATCATTACAGTATGGTTACTCCATAAAGTTATTTGGCATTCTTCTTTTGATTGGACCAACCTATTGTATTAGCCAAGACTCTGCAGTGAAACATAGAGTGTATATAGAGAGACAAGATTTATCTTTAGAATTGGCTTATGCAATTACGGAGGCTGACAAGTTCAAAATGTGCAGGGTGAACCAGGAGAGTAGAGACCAGGAAAAGCCAGCATTATAGTTTTAGTCTGAGGACCATCTGCTGACAGAATTCCCTCTTGCTCACAGGAAATCAGTCTTTTTGTTCTATTGGGCTTTCAACTGATTGGATAAGGCCCACATACATTATGGAAGGCATTCTTCTCAAAGTCTAATGGTTTAAATGTTAATAACCAGTAATAGCTAAAAAGAAGACAAAAGGAAAGGAAGAAAAAAAAAGGAAAGAGAGGAAAGAGGAAGGAAGGAAGGAAGGAAGGAAGGAAGGAAGGAAGGAAGGAAGGAAGGAAGGGAGGGAGGAAGGAAGGAAGGAAGGAAGGAAGGAAGGAAGGAAGGAAGGAAGGAAGGAAGGAAAGAAGAGGAAAAAAACCTTCACAGAAACATTCAAAATAATATTTGACCATATATCTGGGCACCATGACCTAAGCAAGTTGACACATAAAATTACCCATCACACTCACTATTAAAATAGAAGCAAATAATAAACATCAATCTCAAATTATTAATAGATAAAAAGATTATTTTTGAGGAAAAAAACAAATGAAATGGATAGTGAATACGTGTCCTCATTAATTTATTCTGTCACTGCATTGAACACTGAACAAAAAAGAAAAATATTCAACAGGAAAAGTAACAGCATAGAAAGCCGTACTTTAGTGCACATATAAAACCATTTATAATCTTAACAGACATGGTGCTTTTTGTTAAATAAAAAAAAGTGATGGCGGGTGTGGATGAGAGGCAGCAGGGGGTCTCATCTCTCTCCTCTTGTGAAATAGGAGGAGCTGCCAAGACAATGGGGCAGTATCTGGGCCCAGAAGGCTCAGAACAGGATGAGAGCAAGGCTTCCCTGTTATTGGCACTGCAGGTGATTCAGGCATGCAAAATGCAGTCTCCAAGGTTTTGTAACCAGAGCTGGGAATCACTGCACCACTGGAAAGTTCAAGGCCCAGAATAACCATAGCACAAGCTCCCTGATGGTTTCCATGGAAATTTATTATCAGTCACCAAGCACCCAAATAGACACTCTTGGGCTCAAATAGGAATGCATAGACTTCGTGGTCATTTACTTTGGCAAATATGTTAGGTTGTTCAATCAACAGCATGAACAACAGAACCCAGGTTGTGGGAAGAGGGGGACACGAGGTACTTAAAACAGCTGTAGGGGCTCAAGTTCCTTTGAGTAATTGGGAACAGGATTTTCTTCTAAGAGCATGTTAAAGATAGAAGCACTTTTTGAAAAATCTATAATCAGATACACGTTATTATGGGTGTAGTAAGAAGAAATCCTTGTAAGGGTTGCTATTTGTAACCACATACCCAGTAGAAGATGAGTGAGTATTGGAGATATCAGTCATTGAGGAAAAATAAACTCCTTACCTATCATCTCTCTGGAGGATAAGAAAGGCTGCAGAGAGTTGAAAAAAATGAGCATAACTCCAAACAACGGAGCTATATATGGGAACATGGCATTGAATTTTCCTAAAATTTCAGGAACATTCCATTTTGGACTTGCCTAGACAATCACAATTCCTGTCAGATGTCCTGCACAAGATTGAAACACTCTATAAATTTCAGTATTTTGGCATCCAAACCATAGCTGCTATACTCCCTCCCCCAACTGAATATATAAAAGGGAATGAATAGAAGCACTCACATATTTGACTTTGGTTCATCTTTCCAGCATTGCGTGACATAGGAGTTATCACTCCTTTATTATATGGATATATAAGCCACGTTTTTAGATAGTCTCCCTAAAGTGTCTTTGGCCATTTTACAAGTAAATTGAAGAAGTAGTATTCATATTCAGAAATAGTCTTCAGTAGATGGATGAATGTAATGGATGATCTGTGGGTGGATGAGTTGATGAGTTCTCGACTTAAGTTATTTATTTTAATTTGGGTTCCCATTTCCTGCAGTGTAAGTGACATTTTCTTTGACTCTACCTCAAGAGAGGAAAAAATGCTAAAGGTATGTTCAAAAAGAATCTTGGAAGTCCATATAATCTTTAGAAATGTATTGACTGTCAAATTTATAGCTAGACTGGCCATCTTTATGAAGGAGAGAGGGTGACAATATAGATATTAGAATGAAACTATTTATTTCGGCGAGTTGCAAGTGACCATATAACTCACAAGTAATTCTGAAGTCTGTATATTCGAGGAGATTCATGCTGTATTGTATCATGGGGAATGGCTCATAATTCATGTGCTGGGCTTCCTTTGGTATGCCCAGCCTGAACATTTAGGCATAAAATTCCTTTTCTCTTTCAGAAATGGAAATGCAACTGTGATTTTCTGGTGGCAGATTTATGTCTTGGAATAACTGTTTTAAGAAATGTTTGGATACGTGGCTCTGTTTGACAAATGACAATAGTGACAGTCAGGCCATAGGGATGCATACACTGATGTCACTCCGCCACACCTACCATGTTCTTTGTTCCCTCAGAGTCCAACAACAACCCAGTAACACATCAGAGCCCCAAAATTATGCCAAGAATAATGTATGCTGATGCATCTTAAAATGCAAAAGTAAATAATTGCAGAAAGACTACATGATATAGAGCAGCCAAAAGATAAAATATCCTTTCAAATTCCACTACCAGAATGAATTGTTTTCATTAAGATGATAGATTGAGCTGCATAACCTATGTTCTAGCTTCATATCCATGAGTTAGCTCAGTTCAAGGCCCTCTCCACTTGGAACGAATGTTCAAGAATGACGATGGGAGCTTATTCATCACCACCAGACACAGGACCTTGGATGAACTGACAGATATTCTGATGGAGTGAGACAGGGAGTCAAGCCAGGACTCAGCATCATCCCCTGCCACAGTTGGGTGCTGCTTCTACTTGGCCATGAGCTAAGGCAACGTAGAAGATCCCAATAACGTTCTTCCTATATTTTAATGGCACTCCATCCTGTACATATGTCATAATTTATTTTAATAATACACTTTTTGTTCATTTTACACACTATTTTAACACCATATACATTCTACATTCGAAAATTGTGAAGTGAACTGGGATATTTCAAATATATATAATCCTAGTGTTAGCTAAAATAATCCAGCCTCTTAGTATCTAAATAATGATTGGCCTTGGGGTGACTGGGTGGCTCAATTAGTTTAGCATCTGACTTTGGCTCAGGTCATGGTCTCAAGGTCCTGGGATTGAGCCTCCACGCAGGACTCTGCACTCAGCAGGGAGTCTCCTTCTCCCTCTGTTTCTTAACCCACTTGTGTGCTCTCTCTCTCTCTCTCTCTCTCTCAAATAAATAAATAAAATCTTAAAACACACACACACACACACACACACACTGGCCTCAAACACCATTTCATGACATGTGGAAAGTCCATTGCCCCTCCCTCCAAATGAATGTCTGCAAATTATCAAGGGGCTGAACTACTCAAGTTCATAGGCACCTCTGTTTTTATACTCTCCCTGAATGCTTTCATGTGCACCTCTCACCAGTGTGAATGTGCTTATCTTTTTCTATATTAAAGTTTCTAGGTAGGGAATAGGAATCTGACTCTGGATTTTAGTAACTGCAAAGTAGCTCAAATGACTTCCATGAGGCCTCTGAATAGATACCCAGCTCTACTGAGGGTTTGACGAGAGAGGGATTCAAAAGCCAGCATCACAGTGGACATTAAGTAGTAGAGTCGCCTCTTCCTAGCCAGCCCAGTGGAGATCTCTGGGTCTCCACAATCAAGGAATCCCCATAACCAAGCTGTGCCACCCAATGCTTTACCCACTCCCCTCATGCCACCTGTCCATGGGTGGAATGTGAATTCAAAAATATTTCAAATCCTGTCCATTTTCTTGGTCATAACAATTTGGCCCTCTTTTGTTCTGAAGGCTTCTTTAGATTCTACTCTGAATCCTGTATCTTCACAGCTAGGTGGTCAATCATCTACTCATTTTCTAAACATAGGTTATTTCCTTCCAAGAGGAACTCCAATGCCGTTTAATAAAATGACTTATTGTTATAAAGTTTGCTTATCTGCATTGACTTACGGGAAAACTGGGGGAAAGTGATAGATATTCATACCAGGAAAATTTATAATCCCTTCCTTAATCTCCAGGACCACCCTCCAGGCCAGTACCATCTTTCCCCTGTGCTGCAATTCCCAATTTTCACCTTGTTTTTCTTTGCTCTTTGAAGCTGCCACCGCCTGTGTTATCTGTGTGAATTCTTTCCCCTCTGCATCTTGCTGGATAATGGAATAGCGTCATGAAGACTTTAACATTCTTCACTGCTCCGTAAGACAACAACAAGGACCATTTTCACTTTTTTACAAATATTTCTAATCATGCAAGTAGGCATATAGACTTTATAATCACAGGATAGAGAGAGGAAAATTATTCAAAAAAAATCACAAAGTCCTCTCTTTCATGTTTTTCTCTCTGATGTCCCTGACTTCCTTCAGAGACAAACAGTGACACCTGTTTGGATTTCTAGTTTCCTTTTCTGTCTCTCAGAATACAGTTCATTTTACCTGTCTTCATCATTTTTAAACCTTATAATCTCCCTTAAAAGGGCCCTCTTTCTAGAACATGAACCCCAGACAACCAGAGCAGAACCATAGCTATCCCTCATCTCGAAGAAGGCAGGGTTCAGTAATGAGAAGGAAATGGATTAAAGTCATAGAAAAAATACCACACATAGCAAAGTGTTTAACCACACTTTTTTTTTCAATCTGTAAAACAAAGCTAGTACTATGGTGTAATAATTCTATAAATTAAAGCTCCTGCTACATTTTTGACATTCAGATGTTCTCAATGAATCTTGGCACTATAGAAAAGGGAACGCCTGGCTTCCCTACAGCTTTGTTTTTAATTCTGTGACCTTGAGCAAATCACATTCCTTAAGTCTCACCTTCTGCACCTGTCAAATAAGGATAAGGAAAGTTCTGTAGGCATTCATGAATATGTATAGATTTCAGGTGAGGAGTCCAGTCCTTAAACATTCAGATGACATTTGCTTGAACCCCATGTCAGGTGCTACAACATACCCATGCATGCATGATTCAGACTTTCTGGGACTTCCGTGGGATGGAATGAGGGTAGGCAGACAAACACATCCCTGGTAACTTTGTTCCCCATTAAATGAGTTCTGTCAACCCATGATCTTATGGTCCCTTTCATGTTGACAAATGTTACACAGTGAAAACTCACTCCTTTTCTTTGGAGCGCCCCCCAACAAACTGGTTCAACAAGGTTTGTGGATGCTTGCTGACTTTATGAGTTTTGGAGCAGCACCAGAAGGATTACCCAGAACTTTAGCAACCATCTACTGTCTGCTAAAGGCGTTTGGTCTGTTTTCAGTTCCTCCCTACCCCTCCTGCCCATGGAGGGGCAAATGCTTATTTCTTCTCTTTAATATGCTCCAAGATATGGTGGATCACCTTGCCCTAGGCTTGCCCCTCAGAGGCACAGTAGATCTGGTAGGGACTCCACATGTCCTTCCCTTTTCTCTGTCCCTTTGTCCCTGTCAAGGAAGGGGACAGTAATACCTGTGTCCTATTTTTTTTAATAATAAATTTACTTTTTATTGGTGTTCAATTTGCCAACATACAGAATAATACCCAGTGCTCATCCCGTCAAGTGCCCCCCTCAGTGCCCGTCACCCAGTCACCCCCATCCCCCGCCCTCCTCCCCTTCCACCACCCCTGGTTCATTTCCCAGAGTTAGGAGTCTTCATGTTCTGTCTCCCTTTCTGATATTTCCTGCCCATTTCTTCTCCCTTCCCTTCTATTCCCTTTCACTATTATTTATATGTGTCCTCACTATTAAGCCACCTCCCTGCAGGACAGAAACAACCACTGCCCCTTTTGGTTTGAAATATTTCAAACCCCCTTTCTAGCCTTTTTTTTTTTTTACATGTGTAAAGCATCTTACAATAAGTAGATCCTAGAGGAGTATTCAGGAGGGGAATGAGGGGGCAGATGGGAACATGTGGAGGGACAGTATGATCAGGGCAGATGGGAAATCAATAACATGGAAAAAAAGCACAGAGCTGATGTGATAGGTTCCCAGGGCGGGCAATCATGTTGCTAAACACTCCTGATACTTAATACCAAAATGGTTTTAATTCTGTGCATATGAAAACCTAAGCCCTCAACTCTCTACCTGCCCTTCCTGCTGATACAGAGCCCGCCCTCGGCCTCCCTCCACGCATCCCAGCACCTGTGAGTTAGGAGAACATCGCTTTCCTAGGTGGAAGCACAGATGCAGGAAGGCAATGATTTCAGAGGGTTTATTTTAGAAACAGAAAACGGCTTCCTAATGACAGGCTGGCTGGAGGGGGGTTGCATCTCATTGGTTATGCTGGCAGATCACCCTCTGCTGATCTGTTTTGTCATTTTGTTGTCTGTTGAGGAGACAACAAAATGTTGGTGAGCAGCTGGTGGCAGAATTATGTTTTATGTACAAAATGTGGAAGAAAATTCTGGCCCGGTGCTGTAATTGCCTGATTGGGTGGGGGCGGGAGAATGAGCTTTGCATTTATCTGAATTAAATCTGCTTTCTCTCTTCAAGGTTCAGCATACTCAACTAGGATGGGAATTAGTGTGTGATACTCTTTGCGCATTTCAGATAGGATTCTGTAGAAAATATGGCCTGAGATTTCTGGAAAGTCAGAGTCAGCCAGAAGTCTAGCAAGACTATGGTGATATGGTATCTTGGTTTATCTGCGAGGATTTAGAGGTCCTGAGGGAAATTGCTCAAGACTGTTAACATGTTAGTAGAAGTGCAGGTGCACAGAGAGCTGGAGAGAATTCCCAACAGGGCTAGGGAAGAAACACAGTTAGGCAGGCAAGATCCAGTGCAGTAGACACCTCATAAACCCAGGTCCTGATTCCTCTTGTAAAACATGATATCCTGGTATCATCTGATAAACATGATAGCCATGGCACACTAATTTCTTGGAGCAATAAAACAACTGTCTAGTACATCATATTATTATGCTTTAACTCCTTGAGTAATATGCTTCTTAGGAGTTACAAGTGCCTGTTCCCTAAACTATTTATGATCATTGTACTTCTATGTTAATTACATAGTTTAATAAAATGTTATCTAAACTAGTATAAATGAATGTAAAAAGAAAGCTGGTTTGTTTTTAAAATTCGGTCAAAGAACTTATTAGAGCTGACTCACTAAAAATATTTGTATTGAATGTGGTACAAGGAAGCTAAAGGTTGGAGGGAAGTCACAAATATCAAGCTCTACCCTCGGATCGATTTGCAAGTATGCACATGATACCTCCCTACTTAAAAGAAATGGGAATTACAACTCGAAAAAAAATTCATTATGAGATTGTTTTTTTCAAGATAGGGTAAACAGAATGCCAATCACAATACTCATGTTCAAAGAAAATGCCATGGTATTAAATAAAAAATTTGGCAAACGCCTGTGTAATTAAAATGCTCATAGCATATGTATATGCATTTGTGTGTCATTTTTATGACTTCCCTCCTTAGCCATATTTTTTTTATTAGCTTGCCAGTCTCAGGTCTGGACTGGAAGGGATCAGATACCTTTAGCTTTGCTGGGAGTGTGTGAAATCATTTTGGATGGATTAGTGGATGTCAGAGGACCAAACAGGGTCACACGGCAAAAGAGGGTAGATAGAAGTGAGGGACATGTGGATAATCTGTAGCAGGGATGGCTGGCGCCAGGAAGCAGGACCAGAGTCTCTCAAGTAGGTTTAGGGCTAGGACTCCAGCCCATATGAGGTGGGAGACTGTTACAGCAAGCCATGCTCAGCCCAAAGGATCTGGGAATACCAGGTGGAGAATGGCCGTGAGGCTTAGGGACGGAACAAAGGGCCGGTGCCAAGACTGGAATACGGTGGCCCTCCCAGTCCAGCAGAGCGGCCGCACTGCACCCCTGCCGTGACACCTACTGTCCCTGCCCCCCTTTTTCCTCATCTGTAAATTGCAGACAACCATACCTCTGTCACAGAGTAATTGAAAGCATTAAATGTATGACATATTCAGGCCATCTAACACACACTAGTTATTATTAGTTGGACAATGAGTTTCCTATTTCCTTGCTGTCATCCATTCATTCCAAAATATTTACCGAATATCTGCTGTGTGCCAAGAACTCTTCCAGCTGTGGAGGAGACCGCAGACAGAAAAAAAGGTAGGTAGCATCCTACTTGTGTGAAACTTACCTTCCATAGAAAGGCCAGACACTGAAAACAGGAACATAATATAAGAACAACATTATTGTGCAATGAAATGAAATAGAGGAAGGAAATTAAAAAGATTTTCACGATTGCATTAAGAAAGGTGGGAGTAAAGCAAGGCACTCATGTTCATGTTCTCCACTCTCTCCATTTTCATTCTAACCGGGGGAAAGACGGCAACGTGACCATGCAGCCGCCGTGTAATTATCAATGATTCCACCGCCGCCTGCGGCACAAAACAGGAATGAATCATCGCCAGCAAACTTCAGAGAGCTCTTAATTTTTAATTTTTAATGAAAATAGCTGTACTGTTTTTGTTCTTATTTGAAGTATTGCATATGAAGAAAACTCAAAACAATACAGTGAATTATGAAAAAGTGAAAAAAAAATAAAGAAAAATAAAAATCATCCTAAATGTCAGCATTTAGATACAGTAATTGTTCACTTCTTTTCAGGTTAGGGTTTAGTTTGCTTGTTGTTGTTGTTGTTGTTTAAGATTTTATTTATTCATGAGAGACACAGAGAGAGAGAGGCAGACACATAGGCAGAGGGAAAAGCAGGCTCCCTGTGGGGAGCCCGATGCAGGACTCAATCCCAGGACCCTGGGATCATGACCCGAGTGGAAGGCAGATGCTTGACCACTGAGCCATCCAGGTGCCCCTGTTTGCTTGTTTTAAGTGAACTTTCTTAAAAATGACCTATAATGTATATTAATTTCCTTGTTCACAGGACAAATACTGGCATGCACCAGAACTCTTAACTGCATGTAAATATGTACAATACACAAAATACATACATCACATATATATGCACACATGTACATGTGTATGCATGTGTATGCAAAAGTATACATACAGAGCCCATGAGAGAGAGAGACATATGTCTGTATATATGTGTGTATACACAGAGAGAGACCAGATAGGGTAGGATAACTTTGTGGGTTGTGACTTTGAATGAGGCATTTAACCTCCAGAGATTCCCACTGACTTGTTTTGAAAGTCAGTGTACAGGCCAGAGATGGCAATGCTCACCCACTAGTTTTTTTGTTCCCTGACATTTCCTGGCTCCCTTGCATTTGGGCAAGCCTCATCTATGTGACAGTTTCCAAAGTGACATTGTGACAAGCAAGTGCAAGTCCCTGGCACTTCTCATTCCCTGCTGCAGAGACCAAGGTGGCAGACAGGCCCATGCTGAGATAGGAACCTCACCTGCCAGGTGCTTGAGTAAAAGAATAGAGCCCTTCCCACTCTCTGATGGGCACGGTGTGTGACAGGAACAAACAAACAAACACAACCACCTTTGCTGTATGAAGACACAGGGTGTTTCAGTTGCTGCAGGGTAACCGATAACCAGTCTACCCAACCCACATAGCTCAAGGAAACACATCTTAAAAAAAAAAAAAAAAAAGAAAAAAGAAAAAAGAAAAAGAAAAAAGAAAAGAAAACACATCTTAGCCAGTCTGAGAGTCCAACAAGACCGCGTGAGGCTTATAACAGAAGCTCAGTCAATTCGTGGTTGAGTCTGAATGACAAGGACTAATGGAGAGGCATTTAGTTATATTGCAAACATTTTGCAGTGACTTTTGAAGGAAACACAGATAAAATGCTGGTAAGAGATTTCTAATTACCTCCCAATTCTGTATTTTCTCCAGACATGAGCTGAAGTCTCTCTGTGTTCCTTCCACTTCACAAACAACTCCTCCAAGATCCCTAAGCAACCATTACGCACTAAAAGTTAGTTCTGCGCCACTACTCTCTATCCTCTGGACCCCACCACCCTGGCCTTCTCAGCTCCTATTCCTTCCACCCACCATGCACTTCCAGTGGGTCTGCACACACTGCTCTCTCCTTGTCAAGCTAGTCTCCACTCAGAAATACCTCCCAAATGAGGAAGTCCTTGACCTTCTGATCTAGTGCTGCTCACATACCTCACATTGTCCACTTTCTGCCACAAAACTCTCTTTCATATTTCTGTAATTCTCAAAGTCAATAATAATTCACATACTCATGTATCCATTTCTTTACTGCCTGTACCCTGCCCTCCACTAGTTTTGTAAGTTTCACTCAAACCTAGGCTTTGCTGTCTTGGAACAATGCCTAGAACATTGTGTTCCGTAGTACTTGTTGAATAAATGCGTGGGCCCTTACCATGTGCCAGATACTGTGCTGGACGCTGTAGTAACTACATATTTGAGTAAAATAAAGCAGGAAGAAATGAGTACTAATTAAAGTCAATGGCAATTTCCTACAGAACTACCATTGGAGGGAGCAGTTACTTCTTATGAAATCAGGGGAAGCCAGGAACTTTTCCTAGAGGTGAGATTATTTCATTTCAACTGTGGAGAATGAATAAGATTCTCAATGGTGAGCTGTCATGACAGTGAGAGGGAAGAAGATAAAAGAGATTGCTTGACAATCCAAGGGAGAGATCAGAACTGAAGCAGGAATAATTCAGGGCCTATTTCAGCAATGGTGAGGTGCCCTCTGTGGCCGGGCCTTGACTCACTGCAAGGAAAGAAAACTGTGGAAGACAGTGCCCAGCAGTGAGGAGACCTTTTATGCTATTAAGTGGACCTGCCTCTACTCAACATGGAAAGTTACTAAATGCTTATAAACCAGTATATTCCTTTCCTAGAGCTACTGTAACAAAGTGCCACAAACCAGGTGTCTTGGAACAACAGAAATTTGTTGTTGCCTAGTTTCAGAGGCTGGAAGTCTGAAATGAGGGGTCAGCTATGCTCCCTCTGAAAGTGGAGGGGATCCTTTGTTGAGTTGTCCTAGCTCATGGTGGTGTGCTGGCAATCTTTGGTGTTCTTTGGCTTCCAGATGCATCTATCCAATCTTCCATCTTCAGATGACCTTTCCCTGTGTCTTTGTCTCTTTGCATAGCACTGTATTATTATGCTTTACATAAGGAAATTAGTTACACTGGCTTAGGGCCCCAGGACCTCATGTTAATTAATTTCATCACAGCTACTTTATTCCAAATCAGGTCATATTCTGAGGTACCAGGGGTCAAGACTTCAACATATCTTTTGTGAGGGACACCATTTCACCCATAACATCGTGAACTTGTATTTGAGAAGTCACTCAGTGTGATGGTTAATTGATGCCTTTCAGCTGGGACTTTGCTTTATTTTTGTTTTGTTTTGTTTTGCCTTTGCTCTTGAACTGATACATTGGCTCTTCCTCAGTCTCAAACCTGCCAGCCTTTAGGCTGGAATTACACTATTATTTCTCTAGATTGCCAAGTACAAGATGTTAGGGCTTATCAACTATCAGCCTCTGTTATTACATGAGCCAATTCTCGAATTCTTTATTATAATATATATGATATATTATTATATTTTTAAATTCATATGTGATTTATATTTATAATATTAATATAATATTATAATATGTTATAATAATACAATATTATGTATAATATTGCATGAGCCAATTCTTCAATTCTTCATTTTATATGTGTAAAAAATAACCCTTGTCAGTTACCCCTTAAACAACATAGGCTTGAACTGCACAGGTATACTTATATGCAGATTTTTAAAATAGACACAGTACCATAAGTATATTTTCTCTTCCTTATGATTTTTAATGACATTTTTTCTGTATACTTTGTTGTAAGGGTATGGTAAATAATACATATAACATGCAGAGAATGTATTAATCTACTATTTATGTTATCAGTAAAAGTTCCAGTCTACAGTAGGTTATCAATAGTTAAGTTTTTGGAGACTCAAGAATTATCCATGAATTTTTGATTGCGTATAAGCTCTAACCCTCTCATTGTTCAAGGGTCGACTATATATGTGTGTGTGTCTGTGTATGTGTATGTATATCTCCTAGCGGTTCTGTTTCTCTTTTCTCCAGAGAACCCCAACTAATATAGATTTTAGTACAGTGAAGTGGGGTGTTGCTGTAACAAATACCTAAAACTGTGTAAGTGGCTTTGGATCTGGGTGACGAGCCAAGGCTGGAGAGTTTTGAAGTGCATGCTAGATAGAGCCTAGATTTCTGTGAAGAGACTGTTGGTAAAATATGGATGTTAAAAGCCATTATAGTAAGGTCTTAGATGGAAATGAGGAACAGGTTATCAGAAAAATGAAAAAAAGGCAATCCCTAACACAAAGTGGCAAAAACTTGGCTCAATTGTGCTTTAGCATTTTGTGGAAGATAGAACTGTGAGCAATGCAATTAGATATTTAGCTAAGGAAAATTTTTTAAATTATTTATTTATTTGAGGGAGAGAGGGGGGAGGAGTGGGGGCGGCAAAGGGAGAAGGAAAGATCCCTCAAGAAGGCTTCCCACTGAGCATGGAGCCCAACTTGGGGCTCAATCCCATGACCCCAAGATCATGACCCAGGCCAAAATCAAAAGTCAGATGCCCAACCAGCTGAGCCATCCAGATACTTCTAGCTAAGGAAATTTCTAAGCATTGTTGAAGGATCAGTATGTTTCCTTTTGATTATTATAGTAAAATATAAAATGAGAGAAATAAATTGAAGAAAATAGTCAAGCAAAATGAACTAGAACTTGAAGATTTGTGAAATTCTCAGCGTTATCTATACTACAAGAAAAGAGAAAATTTGTTCTGAAGAGAACACTAAGTGTGTGGCTGACCAACATTTTGATAAGGAGATTAATGTAAGTATGAACCACACATTTAATCAACCACCTCAGCAGAAGTCAGGAATAGACATAGGATTATACTAGCAGACACATTGCCAGCAGGGACTAAAAAGAACAGAACATATGGAGTTGGAATGAAAGAGAGCGGTCTGACTTCTGGGATGCTACAGGACCAGACAACATAGCTATCCAGCAGGGAGTATGAATAATCCTTCCAGAAAAGGAGGGAAGGATCCTGGAGGTGATCCAGAGAGCTGTAGGGCTGCTACTTGACCACAGGCCAACAGGGTAGGGCTGGTTTCTCCTTAGTTTACAAGCAAAGGCTCTCTTTGGTTTCAGGAGATAGAATGGATCACCTAGTGCCTCAAGGGCAGAGCCATAGCCCAGTGCCACATGGGCTGGACTGTCTTACCAACCCAAAGGTGGTAGGGGCCACACTATTGAGTTCTGGAGGGCAGGTGACACTGCCACCCCAGTTTGCCTGGAGGGCAGAGCATTGAACCAAAGAAGATTATGCTTCAGCTTTAAGATCTAATGGAATTTGACTTATTTCACTTAGCATAATATTCTCTAGTTCCATCCATGTCATTGCAAATGATTTCAAGTGAAATAAGTCAACAGAAGTAGACTTATTAATTAGTTATCATATGATCTTACTCATATGTAGAATTTAAGAAACAAAACAGGATCATAGGGGAAGAGAGGAAAAGATAAAACAAGATAAAATCAGAGAGGGAGACAAACCGTAAGAGAGTCTTAATTATAGGAAACAAACTGAGTGTTGCTTTGGTGGGGCGGGGGGCATGTGATGTAATGAGCACTGGATGTTATATAAGACTGATGAATCACTGACCTCTGCCTCTGAAACCAATAATACACTATATGTTAATTAATTTAATTTACATATATATTTTTTTAAATCTAATGGAATTTGCCTTGTTCAAGTTTTGCTTGCATGGGACCTGTCACTCCTTCTTTTCTTCCTTCTGATTTCTCCCTTTTGGAAAAATAGCATCTATCCTATGCCTGTTTTACCACTGAATCTTGGAAGCTTGTCTGGTTTCACTGGTTCACATCTGGAGGGGAATTTTGCCTCAGGATGAATTGTACCCTATATTTCACCCACATCTGATTTACATGATATTTAGATGTAACTTTGGACTTTAGACTTGAGAGTTAGTAAGGAAATGAATTAAAATTAAGGAAATGAATTAAAATTTTGAAGGCTGCTGGGATGGAATGAATGCATTTTACATGTCAGAAGGACATGAATTGTGAGGGGCAAAGGGTAGAATGTTACGGACTGAATATCGGTGTCCCCCCTGAAATTCATATGTTGAAGCCTTCATTCCCAATGTGACTGTATTAGGGGATAAACATCTAAAGTAATTACTAAGATTAAATGAGGTCATGAGCCGGACTCTGATCCAGTAGGATTTGTGTTCTCATTAGAAGAGAGACTAGCAAACTCCCACTCTCTCTGTGCACAGAGACCGGCCATGTTATCACAGAGCAAGAAGGTGGTCATCAACAAGCCAAGAAGAGAACACTCACCAGGAACCTAATCAGCCATCCTATTAATGTTGAATTTCCCAGCCTCCAGGACTGTGAGAAATGAATACCTGCTGTTTGAGCTCCGTCTGTGGTGTTTGGGTATAGCAGCCTGAGCTGACTAACACACTCTGATTGCAGAGTGGAGGAGGATTGAGGGATAGACGGTGGAGAAGTGGGGAACCAATATGGAAATTGAGGTCTATCTCTGTAGGAGATATCTATGCTGTAGGAGAAAAACGTTGATAGGCAGAACTAGGGAGATCATGGTTGGAGACGAGGAATAATGTGAGAGAGACAAACCTTAGTGGTGTTTACTAAGGACAATTATAAATAGGAACCAATGTGTTAATGAGGAAGATGAATGTTATTACAGACCAAAACCAAAAGGTTTTTAGCCCTTCACTATATTAAACCTGTGTCACACTGTCCTTCCTCTGAATAAAATCTGAGCAAGAAAGGGTGCAGCTACTTTAGTTCTTGTTTGTCATCTCTTCTCATGCCTCAGTTTGTTCATCTTTCAGGTGGGGATGCACTGACTGCTCTTTCCAACACACTGGCCCATTGAGACCACCAGGCATGCAAGGATGTTTTGGAACATTTGGTGCTCTTGTTAGGGGACTTTTGTAATCTTCCTTGACTCTTTTCTACTATGGGGGCATTTGGGATCAAGGAAATGAAGAAGAGAAGGTGGAGGAGGAAGCACAATTAGCCAAGATTTCCTAGGCTCAGCCTGAGGTGAGTCTAACATGCTGACATTTCACGAGAAGCTATAGGGACAGGGTGCCTAGAGTAAGGGAAAAAGGAGAGGGGGCAAGGTGGAAGGGGAAGCAGGTGCCAACTGGCCACCCTCCAGAAAACACACCCAGTGCTGAGTAAGAAGGGGCACTTCCAAACAGGCATGCAGAAGCCCCTGCACAGACATGCCGAGAGTCAGGATCAAACAGGAGTTGACCCACTAGTTCCTTTCTATTTCCCACCCCATGTGGTAACATCTGCTCAGAGAATTCAGCCCTGACTCATATTAGTACTTTTGACTTGCATCACCTCTGCAGTTTCTGGGAAGCCAGATCCTCTGCCCTGCCCTGATACACATGTTCCACTTGAGACCAGATACAGTTTGAGGAGTCAAAGACTTCTGTCCATGGCCTCCAGTAGAGTGACTTTCTATCAGCCTTCCCAGGGTTGGTCAAGATGACCCCTGTGGTAGAGAAAGTAGTGAGGCTCTGGAGACAGGTATGGTATAGATAATGTGTGGTGATTCCCACCAGATGACCAGCACAAGAAAGATACATAGTTTCTGTGGAATATTTTACAGTGGATAAATCATTCATGCACACACTCTCCTTGATCTTTACAACTTCCAGTGGAGTAATCCAGAGGGGCACCTCAGGATGCCTGCTAAGCACTTCCTAAACTCCTAGAGCTTCATTCGAAATGCCCCTGATTTTATGTGTCTCTGAAAGTCAACAGGAATGGAAGAATGCCTGCCAAGTTTAATGAGAGAGGATTGGATTTGACCCACTCTATCACTCAAAGTCAATCAGTTGGGGATGCACACTTCTCTCAGGAGGCTCTGATGGAGAACGTGGGTTGGGCAGGTGACTCCAGCTATCTGTAACAGAACATTTCTTTAAAAACTCCTGATGCAGGGGTGCCTGGGTGACTCAGTGGATTAAGCATCTACCTTCAGCTCAGGCCATGATCTCAGGGTCCTGGGATCAAGCCCTACATTGGGTCCTGTGCTCAGTGGGAAGTCTGCTTCCCCCTGTGCCACCCCTTCCCCCTGTTCGTGTGATTGCCCTTGCACGCACACTGTCTCTCAAAAAATAAATAAAATCTTAAAAAGAAATCCCTGTTGTGGATATAGCTACGTTAATATTTGTCAGTCAAATACAAACTCTACAACAGCCCAGGTATTTGTTTATTTACCATATCCCAGGGCCCTAGCTTATTCATATCAATACTTGTTGAGTCCATTAATATGTGAAATCTGGATGTTGAGAACATAGGGGTCTGTTGTATTTTCCTCTCCTTTTCTATGCTTTGTATATTTTATTAGTTTTATTGTTGTTAAGATGAAATCTATTATCAGAAGGGAGATGGTCAACATGGAAGCTTAGCAAAATGGAGGTAATTTAGAAAATAAAATCTGACAGATTTATCAAGCACTCCCCAATGAAGACAGACGTTTTCCTCTTGCTATTTTTATTTATAGGCAAATCAATTCAACAAAATTGAGATACTTGCAAAGGTCAGACAGTGAGAATTGTGGATCTGAACCTCAAACTGAGCATCTATAGGTGGTAAGAACTTGAATGTTGGATTCAAACACACTTAAGGTTGAATTTTGACCTCACGTGTGTGTAGGGATGGAAGGTGTAGAAGGAGATCAAAGGGTTTTATAGTATTTTTTCAATAAAAAAATGAGTGCCTATGCCAGATATCACTTTGTTATCATGCATCAAATGCTATTTGAACATTATCCTTTTTAATCCTCTCATGAATTCTCTGAGATTTACAGATTAAAAAACGGCACCTCAGAGATGTCCTGTAACTTGATCAAGGTTACACAGCTAATACATCACCAGCCAGGGACTCCAAGTATGGTGGTCTATGCAACTCCAAAGCTCATGATGTCAATAACCAGTCTTTTACCCACAGTCATATTTGGAGAAGAGATAGTGTCTTAGGTACAAACCTGAGTCTGGCTCATTTCAAAGCCATTTGTTTCTCTACTCCCTCTTACTGTCTCTATCTCTCTCTGTCTCTCTGGCTTTCTCTTTTTCTGTAAGACCTGGACAGTTGATCTGAAAATTTTTATCTTGCCACTGCCCTAAGCAAAGATATTGGCTCATCATCCTTTCCATCTTAGAATTCATATAAGCAAAAATCCTTAAATGTGTGTCAGTGTTTGCTCTGCTAATATGCCCTGAAAGCAGCACACACTAGCTCTTCAGTGGTTTGATAGGTCAGGATAGGAAAGTACTAAGAATTCAAAATAAGTAAGTAAGTAAATACATATGTACATAAGAAAGTACTGAGAATTCCAAATATTAGGTCTCCTAATGGCATACAAATAATCATATTTTAGACATCAAACAACCCATCTCTAACCTTCCTATTTTTGTTTGTGTTTTATTAAATTATAAAGCCTAGCTAGCCATATATATCTTGGTTCTTAAGGACTTCTGGAAAAATTGATTATAAATATAATATTTAAGGCATTAGATTTACAGAGAAGTGTGTAGGGTTTTTGTTTTGTTTTGTTCTGTTCTGTTTTCTCTCTGGAGTCTTTTACCTCCTAAAGCCAGGGGAAGGGTAGGAAAGAACTGACATCAGTCCTAAATATTTAATTTTCTTCTTCGAATCTCAGATGTCAGGAGAGCTTTGGGGTGGCCACACACACCTATGTTCGGCAACTAAAGAAGTTCCAAAGCTGTCCTCCTTTTCCGTCTTACATGTCATGGGACTTTCACTTGCTATTTATCTCCCCAATCCAACTCCCTCTACAGGAACTAAAACCCCATTATTCTTAAATGGTCTGGTTTGATGTCGCCACAGCAGTGAAGTCATTATGATTCTCCAGGGCAATTTTCTTCCTGAACTAATAACGCTCCATTAGCATCTTTCAAAGCCAGAGGAAAATCTGTTCTAGGAAAAGGGAGAAGGGTAGCTAAAAGTGAAAAGCAAAATGAAATATGTTCCACTGACTTTATATAATCCTTTGCTGGCACACAATTTCTCAATTAGACATCCTCGGCCTCCCTATTTAAGTGCTGGTGAAGGACAGAGGCTTCCGTCACATTGGGGAAAAGGCTTGTTTCCTTTTGTTGGCTCTGCCTGTCAGCAAATGCGCAGAAATGATCCTTGAGTCTCCCAACCCAGACGTAATGGGGAAAATTGGTAAAACTGAATGTAGTTTCAGTGAACTGGCAGGTCACTGTGGTTCTATAAGATGAAATACCATTTTAAAACTTGCCTTTTTAAAAAATGATTTAATATTTGTGAAAAATACATCCTATATCTGAGATATATCTTAGAAAAGAGGTATACCCTTCTACCCTCTTATAAGTGACACTGATTCTAAATCAATATGTAGATATGAACGTTCATATATATGCATATAAATTGCACATATATACATAAAGTCTGTGTATATGTACATACACATACACACAAGCACACACATCAGACTGTATATTCCTTTGTGTTTTCACAACATTTTACCATCTCTCGCCCTTGCTTTGTCTCTACCATGCTGATTCTCTAGCAGTTATCAGAATGCTTGGTAGAGATATAAGGATCTAAGAGTGATCTGTTCTATTAAGGTCTAGGGGATATTTGCTGAAAAAGCAGAATGTATCTTGGAAAATACAAAGGGGTGGGGGTTAGAAAGAGGAAAGCTCTAGCCATCTGGATTCTCAGAGCTCTAGAGGCTTTTGGAGATTGTGAATTTATGCCTATGGCAGGAATGATTTCACAGCGCCATTTAATTGTTTCTAGATACCAGACTGATATGTCTTCTGATTGTTGCATCCCGCACAGAGGGATCATTAAGCAGCAGCCCAGCTTTATGGGAGTACATATATATTAATAAATAGATGTATAAATATACAAGCCCAGGTTATAGACCCAATTTAAGAATAATATTTACTAATAGTGGCAAATAAGTGATCTCTATGTTAATGGTACTGTTTTTCTCAACAGAATTTATTTGAATAAATAATATATTCCTTGTCTTTGGAAACAATGCAGTAAATATAAATGGCATTGTATCTCATGAAATATTCTCATAAGTTAATTTCAAGTGAGCACAGTAACTAGAAGCTAGAGAAATAAACTCTTGTAACCAAGCTATTGCTTTGCCATATAATGTTACAGGTAAGAGTTCAGGCTGTAGAGTCAGACTGCCTTTGAGTCTTATTTCATCACATACCAGCTGTATACCTTGCACAGGTGACTCAGTTTCTCTGTGCTTTGGTTTCCTCATCTATGGAATGAGGATGACTTTCTTACACTGTGGGATTGATGAGACTATTACAATTCATGAAGTAATACATCTAAAACATTTAAGATTTTATCCATTCACTCATGAGAGACAGAGAGAGAAGCAGAGAGATAGGCAGAGGGAGAAGCAGGCTCCCTGCGGGGAGCCCAATGCAGGACTCGATCCCAGGATAGAGGATCGATCCAGAACCCCTGGATCATGACCCGAGCCAAAGGCAGATGCTCAACCACTGAGCCACCCAGGATCCCCACATTTAAAGTATTTAGAACAGGGTCTAGCAGACAGTGAGTGTGGAATAAATGCTAGCTATCATTTGCTGATGGCCCAGTTTCGCTATCCAGCCAATACAAATGATCTTACGTTCCACCCAAGGTTGTAATAATTAGAGAACATATATTTTAGAGGTTCCTAGTACAGTGGCTGCCATATAATCCTCTGCCCACAGGGTGCTTTTTCACAGTCCTATTGACATAAATTATATATAAACTAACAAAATGTGTAATAATTACATGCCTCACATTTATATAGCACATTACAAATTACAGAGATGTTAACATGATACCTCATTTAGTCCTTTTAAAGTCTTGTCAGGTGCACATCATTAGCCCCTTTGTAAAGGTGAGGCTTAACGTGCTCAAGTAACATTCCTGAGGCTATGCAACTATAAATGAAAACTAGCAGCCAGGTAGGATTTGTGAGCCCCCATTTGTACCAATAACTGCACTTGGCATTTCATCTTTATGATGCCATTTAATCTTTCAAGAAATCCTCAAAGTTAAGGATTATTATTTATAGGCTGCAGAGAGCTCAATCCGACATCCACAACTACAGAGGGGTCAGAATCAGTCTTTACATGAGGCCCACCTGAAGATTCAGGGTGTTGATTCTCTACCCTAAACCAGGTAGTATCTGGCATTCACACAGGCATTTTGTTTTTTATGATTTTCCATGTTAAAAGAAAGAAGAATAGGGTGTGTTAGCTTCATGCCTCGTATATGTGAAATGATAACTATATCCGTGAGCTCTGATCAGTACCTCCTCCCATCCACTATCTCCTTCTTCTGCTCCCGTTTCATGTGAGTTTTACTAAGGAAATGAAAGAGGAAGAGAAAGAAGCAAAGAGAGGAAGGGAAGAGGGAGGAGAGAGGGGGGAGGAGGAAGGAAGGAAGGAAAGGGAAGGAGGGAGGAAGGTAGGGACAGAGGAAGGAAGGTAGGAAAGGAGGGAGGGAGGAACTCTGAAAGCTCTTGGGTGTGTGTGCAGGTGGCCAGCTGTCTCCAGGGTCCCTATCAGCAATACCAGCCCTTTTATCTTCCAGAGCCTTAAGCTACTGTGATCTGTTCAGCCTTCTGTGGCTACATATGTCTCCAAGCAGAATGATGGTTCCTAACAGCATGAACTCTGCATTATGATCCCCCCTGCCTTTCGAATCACTCTAAATTAAGCAGCGAATGTGTGCACGGGCAGGAGGAGAGACTGCTTTGGCCCAGACCAGCTAGCCAAAGTTTACAGTGTTTTAAGATCTCCATAACAGCAACAACAATAGCAACAGCAACAAAAGAGAGAGAATGGAAATCTAGCTCTCTTTTTTTCAAAAATAACATAATTCTGTTTCCATCACACAGGCTTCAGTACCAGGAGAGGAGAGCTCATAAGTATAATTATTTGATCAAACACTACCCTGTTAGATCCATCACCAATAGAAGGAAGGATGTGAAATTCTCAACAGCACAAGGAGCTCAGCTTGAATCTTGGGTTGAAACACAGAAGTAAATGATAATATTGAAAAATAAGAGCTATCAGAGAAAGAAGAAAAAAACAAAAGAATGAAAGGCATTTGCTGGGGACTATTTGCTGAATTGTTCCCAGTGAAAGCTGAGCATTGTGGAGCACCCGTTTGCTTGTCACTGTGCTGACATTAGCACCATCCAGTTTGATTGCATAACCCTATCGTAGGACCTCTGGCAAGGTAAACACTGGTGGTCCTGCAGTATGTAGGCAGCAGAAGTCAGGCATTCTGACCCGAATGTTAACTAAGGTAGACAGTTCCTCAGGACACTGTTTTCTGATACCTGAGGTATTAGGTCACACTGCTGCGCTCCTGGCTCTGTGACTGGTGGCCTGGTGGTCTTGTGCCGTCTTTTTCCTTTCTCAAAAAAAGACAGGCTTGTTGTATAACAGATTCCTCAGCACTTGCTACATATAAGAATGCTCTGCTGGGCACACAAAAAAGAGAAAGGAAGGTCCAAGTTGGCCAGAACATGGTCTCCCTTTGAGCAGCATAGTGTGGAGTATGGAAATAAGACTCACTCAGATAGCATTAGGGGCAAGAAGGTCCCCATCGCTGCTACAAACAGTATCACTGCAGGCAGGGTGCTGAGTCTCAGACTGACTCAGGCAATTGTTGGAGGGTCTCAGTAGGATCTGAGACAGGCCTCCTACCTTCTCCCCCTGCCTCCAACTCCTTGGAGCATCACTACCCCTGAGGTCCTCCCCAACAATACCATCTCAACTCCATACTGCTGCTAACACCATTATAATGCAGATTAAACCACACTACCCTCCCTGATTAAAGCCCTTAAGTTACATGCTTTCTGTGCATTTTTCTTTAAGATGAATTCCGAATTTTTAACGAGATAGATAAAAACTTTCATGATTAGGTCCCTACTGCTTCTTCCAACTCCTCTCTTCCAGCTCCCCATCTATAGAGCTAATTAAGTTTCCCCAGATGGGTTATACACACTCTGCCCTTGCTCTTCTGTCTATCCAGAAAACTCTCATCACCTTTCTTTGGCCTGGGACTACTCTTCTTATGTCAGGTCTCCATTGGTCAGAATGTCACTTTCTCTAGAAAAGTCGTTGTCTACCCTGGTTGCACATTGGCATCCTAAGATTGCATCACTTTAGGAATATTAAAACAAACAAACAAACAAAAAAATAAACTAAATAAGAAAAAGACTTTGTCATACTATTGAATTCAAATATTTTAAAGAGACAGGCTCAATGTTTTGTTTTAATGATCTTTAGATGATTCTACTGTGTAGCTGAGTTTAAGAACCACTAGTATATACAGACCTACTGCCCCCCTTCCCAATGCTGTGAAAGGCATTCTGTCCTCCAGAGCATGGGTCCATAAACTCTTTTTGTATGGGGATATGCAGGTCATACT
The DNA here is from genome assembly GCF_003254725.2 of Canis lupus dingo. Taxonomy (NCBI): domain Eukaryota; kingdom Metazoa; phylum Chordata; class Mammalia; order Carnivora; family Canidae; genus Canis; species Canis lupus. Next base: position 65,944,527 of record NC_064245.1, read on the forward strand.
CAGTCACTACTACTCAATTTTGGCATCGTATTTGAAAGCAGCCATAAACAATGTGCAAAAAAATGGACATGGTGTGTTCCAGTGAAATTTTGTTTGCCAAAACAGACAGCATTCCAGATTTAGCTCTTTGGATAGACATTTTTCACATTAAACAATGATTATCTATATAAATGTCTGTATGCAAGTAGTAACTCCCTGGAAGGCAGAGAATCTTTGTTACTTAACCTAGTTTGTTGCCATGCCCAGTGCAGTGCCTGACATCACTGGTACTCAATAAACACTTGTTGGGAAAACACCTCAAAGAATGAATGTAAGGGTGAAGAAGTGAGCAATGACTAAATCCTGATAGAAGCCTAGGTTCTTAACAGAAAATGCTTGATAGTTCTGGATTTAAGAAGCACACTGGGCAAAAGAGGGAGGGGCCATTGTAAAAATTCATCTGACAATTAAGATGGATGATAGAGCTTTATTTTCCAAAGTCTTTCCCACGCTGAAAATGTATGACATATAAATCAGCTAGAAAAGTGCTATTGACAAATATTCATTTAGACAAAGAAAAAATCCCATCCCACTTTCCTGTCCTTCATTCTCTAAGTGATTCATGGGGAAATGTTGCCCAACATAGCCAAAGATTCACGCAAAGGGTCCTAACATTGTTCACAGCTTTCAAACACTGTCTTACTTACATACCCAGCTCCCTTCCCATCACACACATGTCCATTGTTCTTAGGTTCAGATAGCTGATTGAGTTTTCATAAATGGCATCTCGGATAAAATCCTTCTTCCCCAAATTGATCCATGGGTAGCTATTTCTCCAGGCTAAAGGCTAAAGGATCACATAGTCACACAGATCTTCCACATTCTTCCCTGACTCATTTATTTTGAGAAGTCATATCTTCAATTGCTTCTCAGTGTGCTGCCTCCACTTCAGGTGAACCAGAATCTAGAATCCAGGGCATGTGCCAGGTTCACAGCAGTGAACATCAACTGTATCCACACTGAAGGAGGGAGCCCCCCACCACTCTAACACCCAGGCACACACACACTGTAATCTACTTTAGAATTAACAAAATAGGGATCCCTGGGTGGCGCAGCGGTTTGGCGCCTGCCTTTGGCCCAGGGCGCGATCCTGGAGACCCGGGATCGAATCCCACATCGGGCTTCCGGTGCATGGAGCCTGCTTCTCCCTCTGCCTATGTCTCTGCCTCTCTCTCTCTGTGACTATCATAAATAAATAAAAATTAAAAAAAAAAAAAAAGAGAATTAACAAAATACTTCCCATATGATTATATATGTGACCTCAAACACATTATTTAACCTCTCTGAACTTTAGTTTCCAATTCCTCCACATTGCCTGAGTCATAAAGCTGTCACAAGGATTAAAAAATTATGTATGTAGAGCACTTAGTACTCTATCTGGCACATAGACAGCATATAGACAGCTCTACCACTATTACTATTAATTTATTTTATTTGTATATCTTTTGACCCTCTCCAAAACTCTGTGGGGATAGTCAAGGTAGGGGTAATTATCCTTTTTTGGTAAGTAAGAAAATGAAATCTCAAAGAAGTTAGAGAATCGGCCCCATATAACACAGCAACTCTACATAGCATGAATCCATAATTAGACCTAAGCCCTCTGATTTCTAGAGATTTTCCCATCATATTCTACTTCTTTTGAGACTTTACCTATTTTGGAAATATTATAATAAAGTAATCCATGGGTTATTTTAAATGAAATTGCACTATTTCTAAAATGGGATTAGAATTTTGTTTCATGCAACTACAAGGTAAAAGAAGCTGAATATCTGAGGGTCACCACATCTGACATTAGCAAGCTGTGTGTCATTAGACAGACAAGTGATCCTCTCTGGTCCTGAGTTTCTTCATCTATAAAAAGAGAAGATTGGGCAAGATTATCCTGAGGGTATCTTCCAGCTCCAGAATCCAGGAAAACTGGATTCTCAATTATCCATGCTCATAGAAAGAGGAAGTACTGGGTAATGGAAATCCCCAGATAATCCTTCATGTTGTCTCATTTACATTGGAATTCATGGGCATCAGACTTCCATCCTTCCCTTCATTTGCTGACAAGTAGATGTAATTGACTGATTTGGGTTTGATCTTCCTTTTGATCTTATTCATCCTCAGGAGGAAGGGACTAATGAGCAGAAAAATTCCCAAATCAGGGAGGAAGACCCAAAGCAAAGGCATCAATGATCTGTCTGTAAGTCAGTTATTTGCTTCTTCAGTTACCAAAAGTGTCTCCACAGCTTTGCCTCATGCTATGAAAGGTGTGTTCCTGGAGGACTCTTTGCAAACCAAATATATTTCTGTAATATATTTTATGCGGTGGTGAACTAATGAAGTAAATTAAAGCAAAGTAGGACAAAACAAAACACAACAAAATAAACAAATGACAAACAATGACAAAATAACCTAATAACCTTGTGCTGAAACTTTGCTTGCCCCCCTCCACTCTTTACACCGTTTTACAAAGTCATATGAGTATCACTTCCCTTTTCCATCAAATAGAAGCCACTGGATGTCCTTCTCTTGAAGAAAAGTAGTAGAAAGAGAGTAAGCATATATAGGTAGAAATACTCAGAATGGCTGAAAGTTTGATGTCTTTGACTTTGTTAGTAGAGTTTGCAATTTATACAGGTGCATCACAGAGATACTGTGGGTTCTCTTTCAGACCACCACAAGAAAGCAAATATCACAACAAAGTAAAACAAATGAATTTTCTGGTTTCCCAGTACATATAAATATGCATGTTTACACTGCATGTTTACACTGTATTATAGTCTATTAAATGTGAGATACCACTACATCTATAAAAAGGAGTACATACCTTAATTTAAAAATACTTTATTGCCAAAAAATGCTAACCATCATCTGCGCTTTTAGTGAGTCATAATCACTGATCACAGATCACCATAACAAATATAACAATAATGAAAATGTTTGAAATATTATGAGAATTACCTAAATGTGACACAGAGACACAAAGTGAGCAAATGTTCTAGGAAACATAGCACAAATACACTTGTTTGATATAAGGTTACCACAAACCTTCAGTTTGTAAAAAACGCAGTATCTGTGAAGCACAATAAATCAAAACTCAATAAAATAAGGTACACCTGCATAGTTTTGGGAAAGATAGATTTAAAAATATATGGAATTTCCATAAACAGGGAAAATCTGCTCTCCATTTGAAAGGTGAGATAGATTATAGCAAAAATAAAATCTCAGTTAGTAGAAGGGAGATGATAAAGATATTTCCCTCAATAGAAGAATCACAAAAAATTTCAGATTCTAGTTTCGGCAAATACAACAAATGTAGATTCATGTCAGAAAGTTGCAGTGCAGCAATAGAGCATAGTGTTAAAAGGTACTAAGTCTGGCACCAAATCTCTTTGGTCCTTGGGACTGCTGGGGCCTTAAAAAAACTACCTAGTATCCATGTACCTCAGTTTCCTCATTTGCAGAATGCAGATGACAAAAGTAATTACTTCACAGGGAATTTTTGTAAGGAACTAAGCAAGTTAATATACATGAACCCCTCAGGACTATGTGTTTATGTAATGTGTTAAATATTTATCATTCATAAGATTGTATCTAAATGTATATAACATGTGCATATCTTATTTCTGTACATTTTCATCTATTAAACTTCAAACATTGCTGTGGAACAGAAGCCATTATTATTTCCCATAGAGAAGGCCAAAGTGGGTCTCCAACAATGTGCTCTTCCTAGACACATCTACAAGTTCAAAGCTGAATCTCGGGTGACAAGTCTGACTTGGCACCCTAAGGGCAGCCTCTGAGGATGAGTCTTACATCAGTTTTTATCTTAATCATGGCAGCCACTGATGGTGAGTGTTGACATGATTCTTGCAAGGCATTGGACGTGTATGAGAGTCAGTTCCTCAAGCTTATTTGAAACAAATATCAATTTGATTGCTTTTAAAAAAAATAACAAACAAATGTTTGGACTACTGATTAGGACTCTATACAATTCAGTAGAATAAGAAACTCCTCTGGTATGAAATTACTGATTTTGATTGATTTAAAGCCTCTTTTCAGGTTCATGGGAAGCCTTCATTCTGATGTAATAAATTCTTAATTTAGCCAATGTCAAGAATGGCCTGTTTCTTCACATCCTCACCAATTCTGCATTTTATCATTTAAAAATTGCAAAGCCCAGGGGTGCCTTGGTGGCTCAGTCAGTTAAACATCTACCTTCACCCAGGGTTTTGGGATGGAGCCCTATGTTGGGCTCTGTGCTCAGTAGGAAGCCGGCTTCTCCCTCTCCCTCTGCCTGCCACTCCACTTGCTTGTGCTCTCTCTCTCACTCTCTCTGTAAAATAAATAAATAGCAATTAATTAATTAACTAATAAATTAATTAATAATCTTTTTTAAAAATTGCAAAGTCCATAAGCTAAGTAGTTTCTTATTGTGACTTGTAGAAGACATTGACTAGCCTTTATATTTATTAGTAATTAGCTTTTCAACTTGTGAGAACTGCCTTTTAAAATATCTTACCCATGTTTCTATTAGCTGATTTGTGTACTTCTTATTGATTGATCTAAAGGGACTATTTGCAGATTAAGAATAGAAATCCTCAGGGCACCTGGGTGGCTCAATTGATTGTCTGATTCTTGATTTCAGTTTAGGTCATGAACTCAGGATCTTGAGATGGAACCCCAACTTGGGCTTCATGCTCATCGGGAAGTCTGCTTGAGATTCCTTCTCTTTGCCCCTCCCCTCTTCTAAAAAAAGAATCTTCTCCAATAAGAAAATATAAATTAATTAATTAATTAATTAATTAAATTAATAAAATGTCATTTTGACTGGGAACACACAATCTTTTAAAAAATGGGAAAAATCATAAAAATTGACCTTTTGATCAGGTCATAAGGTTATAAAAAATAAAAATAAATGAAAAAATAAAAAAGAATCTTAAAAAATAATAATAATAAATCTTTGTCACGTATATTTCAAACATTCTCCCCATCCTATTAAAGCTTTAGCCTTTAAAAAACATAAATTTGCTATAGTCAAATTTGGTTTTAATGTATTCTGAATTCCTTTAATTGCTTAGGATCTTTTTCTAACAGTTAAGACTTTTTAGATATTTAAACATTAACCCACTTGGGATGTTTTATATACTCATGATTATATTTCCCCCAGATGAATAATTATTATGTTTGCACTATTTATTAATAAAATATTATCTTTTATAGTATTAAAATTCTATTTTACTATGTATTTAATATAGATTTTCATTGATTTCTGGACTTTATATATTCCCTTTCTGTGATTGATTTCATTATTCTTGGCTGATATCTATATGGCTTTAAACTCATGGCTTTATACAAAGTTCTAATATCTGGGAAAAGACTTTTCCTTCCTCACTAATCTAATATTTGTCCTATCATTATTGTTGTTATTTAAAGATATTTATTGCTATATTAATTTTAAAATTGTTGTGGTCAAGTTAAAATAGCATCTAACCAAAATAGCATATGTTCATTAATTTTTAGAATGATTGACATTTATGTGATATAAGTTCTCCCTATCCTAGAACAAATACTTTATCTCCATTGGCTCAGATCTTACCTATGTCCAGTTAAAAATATTTTGGTTGTTTACATATAGATTTTGTGCTTTTCTTTTCTAAATTTATTCTTTGGTATTTGTAGGTTATGTTTATTGCAATTATTTTCATTTACTTTTCTACCTGAATATTACTAACATAAAGGTAAAACATTAATTTTGTATATTTATATTGGATCCAGGCACCTTATCCAGCTTACTTAATTAATTTTAGTACTCGATTCCCCACTCCCAGGTCTTTCCTTCCCTCCCTCCTTATTCTTTGCTTTCTTTCTTCCTTCCATCTTTCCTTACTATTTCCTTCCTAAAGTTTTCAATCATATAACATTCCAATAAAGATGTTTTATTTTCTAACATTTCTATTGGTATTCTTTACTCATTGAATTAGCTAAAATCTCCAAAATAATGTAATAACTGATGTTTCTGCCTTATGATTAACTTTAGTGAAAGTCACTGAACATGTCTTGTTTAATTTGATGTTTGCAATTGGAGAATAGTCTTTTTTATATTAAATGGTTTTCTTCTATTTCTGTCATGTAGGGTTTTTATTACCAATTTGTGAAGTGAGTTTTTAATTGCCTTATTGGTACATATTTTTCTCTTTTGATCTTTTTGTCATGAAAAATTATTAGCATGGATTATCTCATACTGAACCATCTGTAATTATGGTAATAATGTATTAGTTTTCTGGGGATTTTTGGACATCATTTGCTATTTTTTCTCAAGTTTTATCATGTATATGTATAGGTAAAATAAATATGTTTCAATTTCTATTTTTTTTTTAAGATTTTATTTATTTATTCATGAGAGATACAGAGAGAAGCAGAGACATAGGCAGAGGGAGAAGCAGGCTCCATGCAGGAAACCCAATGTGGGACTCAATCTCAGACTCTAAGATCATGCAGTGAGTCAAAGGCAGACACTCAAACACTGAGCCACACAGGCATTGCTATTTTTTTTTTTATTTTTTTTAAGATTTTATTTATTTACTCATGAGAGACATGGAGAGAGGCAGAGATATAGGCAGAGGGAAAATATGTTTCAATTTCTTAGTATTACATTTATAAAGCTTGATATAAAATTTATGCTTTATTCCTAAAACTAGTTGTGAATCTACCCTATACCATTTAGAAACTGGAATAAATCTTTGGAAGTACCTTCTATTTAAAACTTACAAAGAAAATTATCAAGGGATTAGACCAAGTTTCTCTCTTAATTGGAATATTTTTACCTACCTTTCTGAACTGTTCATATTTTCTACCTCTTTTCTAATTGACATAAGTAGTTTATAGATTGCTAGAAAACATCAGTTTAGTTTACAAATCAAATCCATGCCCATCAATTGCACATCTGTGTTTATACATACTATCTCATTTCCAGAAGTCAATTTTTAAGATATATTCTCAATTTTACCTATTCTTACTTGCCAGTCAATTTATGTGCTTTATCAGTTGTTTCTCTCTCTCTCTCTCTCTCTCTCTCTCTCTCTCTCTCATCTTCTTTTGGGATATTTTGTAATTTTCCCCCCAACTTATTGAAAATAATGTTTATTTCTATCTTAAGATTTTATTACAATGTATTATATAGATAAGTCATCTACTCATAAAATCATTATAGAATTGTAAGAAAATAAAAAAATGTATCACAATGAATTTTACATACAGCTGTTTTGAGAGGAAAAGATCAATGAGAGTAGAAATATATAAGGAAATTGGTCATGAGTGATATGGCCTAATAGTTGAAAGGGGAAAGAGAAGAAAAAAGATTCTCAAAACCAAATGAGCTAGCAGGTACTTCCATATAAAAAGTTTCTAGTTAGTTCATTATGGGATCACCATTTGAATTACAGAGAATTGAGTTCTTTCAGAAATAAAGAAAGGCATCCATCCTCACAACTAATTAAAATCAAAGGATCACTTCTGTATTCAGACCCTGATTTTCATTAAACTTTCACTTAGTTTACTGGATCTAATAAAATCTAGGCTCCTGATAGCAGAAATAAGAAGAAATTCCTATAAAGTGCAAGATCATAAACATAGCTCACCATTTTGACAATAACTTGAGCACTAAACCCACAAAGATGGTGACAATCTGATGCAGTCTGCTTTAGGTTAAGAGAGATTTCGTACAGGCTTGAGAATGGGTTATACACATCAATGTAGGGAAAAGCCTCAATGAAAGTTCTCAGAGTAAATATCCCTATTTGAAATGAAAGTGGCAAAAGGGGAGGAAGCAATTTCCTCTAGATAGTTCTTTTAAAAAAAAATATTAAGAGCATGTAAAAATAAGAATAATTAGTGTTTTCAAAATACGTATTTCATTTACAAAAGGAATGAATGGACTTCACCTGCTCACAAAGTAACAAAACAACTACCTTTCACCTCAACCTTCCTTTGTAAGACATGTTGCCTCAAAGTATAGAATGAGTGGTTTTTACTCAGGCGAGAACCCAAAGGAAGCATTTTTGTCTTTAAGGAGCCTTTTGCCTTCATTCAGAGGTAAAACAAAAATGCAAAATGAAAGGACCTTTCTATGTCATGTCAGCAGATATGTAATATTTCCAATTTTCTTTTCACGACCTCTAAGAAAAACATAGTCTCAAAAGTGCTGTTCAATTGGAAAAAGAAATTGCCCAACAATTATAGATTCATTCAATATAAGGTGTGTGGTTTCTGGAAAACGCAGCAACAACAAAATATTCCATACTTTTCTACCACTTTAGTGAATCATAAAGAATTTCTTGAAGGTCTAGTGCTTTGTAATAAAAAGTAATTTTTGCTAATATATTCCCTAGACATAAGGTATTGTGTTATATCGGATTGCATACATTAGGCCAAAATGCTCTCTTGTTCAAACTTTTATAATTCCAGAGACTTCCTGCAAGTTTTATGTATGTGAAGGAATTTGCTTAGAGGTCATTACAAACAAGTTGTTATTTTTCTTCATGAGGAGGGGTGTGGAGGGACTTTTGGAATGCAGCAGTAGAAGCAAAGCAAAAAGGAGCAGCTGATTGTTGACTATATTTATAGGATACTGAAATGAGAAAATCAAGAAGGCTGAATTTTTCTGCCAGCAATTCTTTTTAATTCTCACAATAATTTATTGAGGCAAAATTTACTTGCAATAAAATACATAATCATAATTGTGCATCTTCATGCATTTTGCCAAATGCATACAACAATGGAACCACCACCTGGTTAACATACAGAACATTGTACTCTAGATAGTTCCTGTCTGCTGTTTTCACTTAATTTCCCCCCAAAAGCAATCAATACTCTTATTTCCATCATCTTTGATTGGCTTTGTTTGAATTTTATATAAATGGTGTCATGCAGTAGGCATTACTTTGTGTATGTCTTCCTTTTTCCATTGAATACATTTTTGAGAATCATCTATGTTACATTAGTGGTTTGTTCTTTTTTACTAGTATTTCATTGTACAAATAGTCTATAATGTTTATCCATTTCCCTATCAATGAGCATTTGGGTTTCTAGTTTTTAGCTATTATGAATACCATGCCTTGGATAATATTGTACGATCTTTTTGTGGATATATTCATTTACTTCTCTTGGCTATACAGCTGGGAATGGAATTCCTGGGTCATATGACATGGTATTTTGTTGTTGTTGTTTTATCTTAAAACCAAGGAATAGTTTCAATAATAATACACATAAGTTTTTCTTACTTATAAGCGATAAGTTAGCCTATCACTTCCATGATGTCTACCACCCTCAAATTCTTTGGTGTGTATCCCCATTTACAAGAGTATTCTCCTATATAAAATTGCAATAATGAAAATAATGTTGACATTTTAGTACCATCTAAAGTTCAGATTAAAGATTATCAATTACCTCAATAATGCATTTTTTTTTTTTTTTTTTTTTTTTTTTTTTTTTTTTTTTTTTTTTTTTTCAATAATGCATTTTATAAGAAAATGGTAAAGCCCGGAATCATGAGTTGCTCTTAGTTTTAAGTTTTTATAACTTAAAAGTTATCCAACTTTTATCTGGGACTTTTCATTAGCTTTTCTTTGACTTTCATGATCTTGACACATTCTGAACCAGTTATTTTGTAGAACTCCTCAGTTTAGGTTTGATCGGATTCAGGCTACATCTATGTTGCTTCATCTTTGGCAGGAGTATCGTTGAAGTGAAACTTCCTGTCGAGCCCACATGATTTTGACTTGCCCTACTAGTGATGAGGTCCACTTTTGATCACCTGATAAAGGTGATATATGCCAAGCTTCTCCACTATAACATTACTCTATTCCCCTTCCATTTAATGAGAATTTTATGTATAATGACTAAAGCTACACAAATATGATTTCATTAAAGTTTTAACTTATCCATTTAAATGTTTGTAACAATATAGAGTCATGGATTACTATTTTATTGGATGGATTATAATCCAATTCATTTATTACTTTGATGCTGAAATTATCCCAAATTTGGATTGTGGAAATGTTTCTAGCTGGCTTATGGACTCTTTTTTGATAAGCCCCTCATTCTTTGAGCCTTTTCTTACTTGCTGTTACAGCAAGATAGTCCACTCTCATCTTATACTTTCCCTGTCCTGGCACTGGAATCAACCAATTTGCCAAAGTTTCCTGGCTCCTTTTAGTGGATTATGGTATTTAAAAGCTGAGATCTGATTCCTGGGTGTGCTTTTTCTGCTCCCAGACCCTCTCAATGGGATAGAGGAGTTCATATGTATGTTCATACACATATATACATGCACCCATATACACTTTACATTGCTCTCTATAGAGACTTTTTCATGAGTTTCCAAAACCTTTGATGTTAATCTAACACTATAGGTTCAATTCTAGTTTTCTTTATTTCAATATTTGTAAGTCCTTTCTCTGACAATGATAATAAATCTGGCTCCCACTACTCTTAATATTTGCATATTTGAGTAACTCTTCCATATGCAATTAATATCTCATGGTTACTACTGCCTCCTTGTATAAATATCCTCTTGACCACTCAGGCTCCAACAAGCCACATTCTATTGTTGTTTTTATGCTTGGATGTTCTCTTCACTGTACTTAATGTTAATCACTTATCCTGGCTACCCTTGTATGGGAGCTTCCTTACCCTGACTGGCTTCTGATACCCTAAGATGGACTACCCTCATTAGTATACTCAGGATCTTACATCCCATACTTTGATAGCTCTTAGGATGGGCAACTCCTCATCCTATTTGGGTTCAGAAGTGTCTGAGCCATCCCCTCCAGGAGGATATCTCTTTACTTAGTTTAGGCTCCACCAGCTTGCTCAAGACTACTATGGACACAGAGCCACCTTCAATGGCCACCAACCTTGCTTGACACAATTTACCTCTTGAGGAATGAATTCTTCAGGAAAGGAAGGAAACAGAAGAAGAAGCAATAAATAATGACTTTTAATAGTAGTACACTTTAACCATTTTAGTCAATTGATTCTCACAAAATTCATTTGTTGACATTGCCAAACTTTTGTGTCCATAGATAGTTTATGATTACAATTCAGTATGACCTGACAATTGTAATTGCAGCTAAATCCACGGACTATTTTTGCAGTAAATTTATTGTTAAGTCTAATATATGATCTTCTATTAAATTATTTCTCATCCCTGTACAAATTATATTCAATAAACTGAAAACTCTTCTGACTTCAACATTAAGTCAAGCCTTGATTTACACTATTTACTGATTATTGTGGCATAAATATTCTCTCTAGGGCCAAATTCAAGCTACCAACATGATGTCAATGAACATGGAGTTTGTAAGAAATGAGCAGCAATATTTCTATCATAAAGGTACAATAGATGTACATAACCTCAGGGGGATATATAATAATAAAACACTATACGATAATTAGGAATTAGTGAGTTTTGATCATTTATTACACTTGTTCTTATAGAATTTACTTAATTTTAAGTTTATATGATTTAATTTTTATTAATGGTTGTTTAACCACTGATTTGCAAAACTCCCGAAAATTTAACCAGTAGATCTTACAAGCCAGTCTAAGCCAGCTCCAGCACACATGAGTGGTTTTCAAATTATTTTACCCTAGGACACTCGTCTCAATATAGGTCTAATTGATATTCCTAAAGATACAAGTTTGAAAATTTAGGAAAATTAGTCATATTTCCCATCTGAAATAAAATCAGTGGTCTTTAAAAAAAATCAAAACTGAAAATTGCACAAACCCTCACCCTTAACTGTTTGATTTCAGATAAGCCACTTAACTTCACTGACACTAAATTTTTTTATATGTAACCTGAAGAGTTTGGATTTACCTCAGCAGTTCCTATAGATATGTTTAAACCTAGACTCTTTATTCATAAATGGGCACAACTTTTTACTTGTTTTATGGAAAATCACTAAATGCCTATTACTAGGATCTGAGTTTATAGAGAATATTCCATAGATTATATTTTGAAGGAGCTTCAGGTCTAATGCAATAACTACATTGTGCTCAAAAAAGACTATAATATAAAGTGATATCTATAATACAGTTAGACTTGGTAAGGATGATGTTCAAGACCAGGGAAGCAAGTAGACCAGATAAAAAATGAACATATTAAAAACAATTTTTTGCTGATGCTTTTTATGCTGGAGGTATCACTGGGTTGGCCTGATTCTCTTATACTTCCAGACAGCTCTGAACATTCAGCACTTCCATGTAAATCATCAGTGCCCTTTAAAGCAATACCCCTAAAGGCACAATCCTGGCCTTAACCTTTTCAATGTCTACACTATTGCATAGAACATCTTGAGATTTGTTTCTTCCTTTTTCATTCTGAACTCCATAGTGATAGAATCTTAATTTTATTCAGATCCTCAGACAAGTAAATAGATGTGTTATTGTGGTTGATGTTTTTAATGCAAATTGATGCTTTTGTGGGATGAATCAGTCTTGACCAAGAGGTAAACAGTGAGGCCTAAACTCTGAGGACACTGTCAGCCCTGAAGACACTGCATTTCTTTCCTCCTTCAACAAGATGACAAAAGCAATACAAAAGCAATATAAAATATCTGCTTTTGACTACAGCAAAAATGTGGAAGGATGTCAACTACTATAACCCAAACTATGCTAGACCCATTATGGGTACAGAGCACACAGAGGATGGCATTGCCTCAGCACCCAGATGTTAAGATATATAGTCAACAATGGCAATGTGTTCCACTTTAGATGGACGGTATTACAAGACAGGATTTGGTTAGGGGTGATTGTAGAAAACAGAATGAGAGGTACAGTGTTCTGGAAGCTCAGCAAGGGAGAATTAAACCAGCCAGGATGGAAAGAGAACAGAAGAGGGGAAATATTGTTGAAGAGATGAATTTGAAATGATTTTTAAAAACTATAAAAAAGAAGTGAATTTTAAAATATATAAATAAAAAATTTAAAAAATAAAATAAAATATGTAGATAAAAATAAATCTGGGTAAAGAATATCAGGGAATGAAGAGAAGTATTTCTGCAGAATGGGTACATCCAATAGATGCTTGGATATAGAAAAACCATGCACAAGCATAATGAACCATTTTTTGTCAGCTATGAGTCCTCCCACATGGAAACATTTGAAGAAAATACAGAGTCATAGGTGATTGATAATGAATATGGCTGTTGTTCTAAAACTAGAGAATTAAATAAGATTTTCCTTTTATTTTCAAACTTTTTTGAAACTTCAATTCTATTTTTTTAAGATTTATTTATTTAATCATGAGAGACACCCACAGAGAGAGAGAGAGAGAGAGAGGCAGAGACATCATCAGAGGGAGAAACAGGCTCCATGCAAGAAGCCCTATGTGGGACTCGATCCTGGGACTCCGGGATCACACCCTGTGCCAAAGGCAGATGCTCAACTGCTGAGCCACCCAGGCGTCCCTGAAACTTCAATTCTAGAAAAATAACTATACACAATGAGAAAGCATTGAATGTTTTTAAGCAAAAAGAACAACCTAATCGTGCTGTAGGGAAATTAACTAGACAGCAGTATGAGGAATGGACGTTAGAATAAGTCTGGCAGTTCTCTGAGCATTTAGGAGATTATTACAACAGTGGAGGTGAGAATGAGGCAGTGGGGACAAAAGGTAAACATGGAGATCAGAGAGGGAATTTGCAAGCATGGTGAGTGTGGACAGCGCAATAGAGGGAGAAGTTGAGGCTCCAAATAGTGGAGCCTGGGTCATGGGAAGATGTTGAAATCCTTAACCATAATGCCCACAGTAAAATGCAGACCGGAGAAGAAATAATAGCTTCTATAGCTGTTTTGAATAAACCAAGTTGGAGATTACCAGGTGGATTTGCCCAGCAAGAAGTTGGAAATGGAACGTCAAAGTCGGGGCAGCATATATTGATGTTGCTCACCCCCTACAGAATGAGAGTCATAGCATGGATGAGATTCCCAGAGTGACTACACAGAGAAGGTATAAAGTCTTCATAATCTAGGAAAGTTTTCTGGTAAAGGAAATGAGAATCAAATGAAAACTGGAAGCTGCCTTCTGTCATGGATGTTTTAAGTTCATTCTCACTTTAAGTTCAATGTGAACCTCAGTCCTCTTGACAGAGCCACTTTTTCTTGGCCCATCAAAGTGATAGCCCTAGTCCTGGATGCTTCAGATCTCATGATACTGTATTTGTTTAATAGAAGATGAATAGATGAGGGTGAATGTCAGCAGTCTCTGAGGGATGCTTATTGATTAGTCCAGCAGATAAGAACATATAGAACATAATACCCATCAGTCAGTTACAGTATATCAGATACATCTAATTTCACTTTTCACAGTTCTGTGGTGGACTAATTATAGATGACTTTCTTCCTATGCTTCTATTGTGTTACCTTTTCATACAGTATTCTCTTTGTGTCAGATTCTTCATGTCTAATTATATCAGTCTTTACACTCCCAAACTCTCATGCTTCAAAATGTCAAAGAAATAATTTTAAAACTCTCTTAGGATTTTATCTGTATGTATAAGTGTGATTATATGTGTGACTATGTGTGTGTAGTCCTATCTATCTATATTGATAGTGCATGTATATATAACTCTGTGTCTCCTAATGATAGGTTTTCATCTCAATGAGCAGACTTTCAGTATTTACAATGGTAATCAGGATATAAGAACCTGTCCTAATATTTCGGTAATTAAAGATATAACGGATGTCCATTGGATGTTTTTCAGTAGCCAGATTGAATGCACTTCTATTACTAAAGCAAAATGCACATGGAAATTAGCCCTAATAAACATAAGTAATGCATTAATGTATTTTCCTAGAGTATCCTGAGAATGGCACATTATCTTAAATCTTTTATCATGGCTTCTCATGACCTACCATCATTACTTCCAAATGTCACACTGGTCATTGGCTGGTGATTTGCAGACTAAACTCCTCACCTCACCTTGTTCTGTATGCAGGAAACTCCATTTCCTGGATCCCTTGCCTTCTGGCTTTTAGGTCACTCTAGCCAATGGCAACATCACCAACCGGCCAGAGCCTGAAGGATGGGAGGGAGAGTATTTCTATCCATCTTTCATCACTTCCTGGCAGCAGCTGCTTCTCTTTTATGGGTCCACATCCCCTTGGCCAAGCCTTCTCTCTATATAACCATGGTGATTCCAACTTCTGCTAAGTGGTCTCAAATGCCAGACTCTGGTAATGACTCTGGTCATTCCTTTGTCCCTCCAGGCTGAGTAGCACTTTCATATGTGGCTAATCGCTGAGTTTCCTCACAGAATTCAGTTTAGATTTTCCTTTCTTGGGCAGCCTGGGTGGCTCAGCGGTTTAGCGCTGCCTTCAGCCCAGGGCATGATCCTGGAGACCCATGAGTCCCACATTGGGCTCCCTGCATGGAGCCTGCTTTTCTCTCTCTCTCTCATAAATAAATAAAATCTTTTTAAACAAAAAAAGATTTTCCTTTCTTCCATCACCCTATAACCAATTCCTTGAATTAAATTCTTTCATTATAAAATACCAGGAGTGGTTTATGTTTTTTCTTCAGACTCTGACAGATACAAATGTCTTCTTTAGAATTTCTCTTTTACTCAGTCATCTGAGAGGTAGAAAAAGCCAAAATGATATGTTCTATCCTAGGCAATTATTCTAGAGTGGAAAGGTATTTGACTTAGTTTAGAAACCTGGATTCAGAAATTGATCTCTACATTTTTTTTTTAAATTTCTGTGACTGTGGAAAAATACTTAGCTATTGCCTAATTCAGATATAATAAAGTAGACAGTGAAATAAAGTAGATAGAAATAATAAAGTAGGTAGCAAAGTAATAAAGTAGATACAAATAAAACACAGGGCTAACATTTATCTTTCTAGATGTTTTTCAATATTGTTGCAATGGTATTCATGAATATATATATATATATATATATATAGAGAGAGAGAGAGAGAGAGAGAGACCCAGAGACAGAGACAGAGAACACATTGCATAATGAATTATTTCTAAGAAATGATATAATTGCACATTGATCTTGCCCTTTTGTTTATCTAACAATCCATCTTAGACATCTTTTCAACTCAGTGCATTTGATATACCTCATTCTTTTTAATGGTTATATTCATTCATTCATTCATTCACTTATTCTGCACATATTTATTTGCTGTGTTCCTCCTAAATATAGGCACCGTCCAAGCAGTTTCAGAAAGAATAATGACCATCATAGCAAAACTCCTTCCCTCAAGAAATTTACATTTTAATGGAGGCAGGTAAACAAGAAACATGTAAACAAGTGAATATATAGTTAATTCTGCAATTAACTTCTTGATAAGTATATTTACAGGCATGTGTTAAATATATCTATGAGATAAGTCCCCAGAAATTGAATTGTCCTTTAAAATATACACATCTTAAATTTTGAAAAATATTGACAAATTGACATTCTTCCAAAACTGCTGAAATCAGACACTTAGTGTAACAGGCAAAAAGATGACACCACAAAGATAACCATGTTGGAAGCCTCAGAATCTGTTAATATGCTACCTTACATAACAAATGGGACATTCTAGATGTGATTAAGTTAAAAATCTGGAGATGGAAAGGTTATTCTGGATTATGTGGATAAGTCTGATATAACCACAAGGTAACAAAAAAAAGCAACAGAGTCAGTGTCAGAGTGATGCAATGTGAAGAAGACTGCCCTGACCATTGGTGGCTTTGAAAATAGAAGGAAGACACCACCTAGCAATGAGGGCACACTCTAGATGCTGGGCATGGCAAGAAAAAGGCTTCCAGGAGAGGAGCCTCCAGGAAGAAATTCAGCCTTGATTATAGCCCAGTGAGACTCATTTCAGACTTCTAACATCCAGATAATAATTTGTGTTGTTTTAGGTCACTAAGTTTATGATAATTTGTTATGGTGGCAATGGGAAACCCAAACATGGGGCAAAGGCTTTTGCTCCCCAAATAGTATGAAGTGTGCATTCTGGAGCTGGGCCTCCTGAGTTGGAGCCCCTGCACTGACATTTACTAATTGGGAGAGCTTGATCAGGTTAACATCTCCATACCTGCATTTCCTCATTTTTAAGTTAGATATGATTTCAGTAGTATTTATCTCATAATTTGGTTTATGTTTCTGAATTATTTTTCAGAATAAAATGAGTTAGTGTATGAAAAAATACTTAGAACAAAGTCTGGTCTACAGAACCCCGTATGTAATAGCTACTCGTTATAATTATAATTATATAGCTATTTCATCTTCCCATACTGCAAAGTTGAACAAATGTCAAACTTCTGGATATATTGTAAGTGATTCCTTTCTTAATATTACTATGTCACATGGTAAATATAAATATATGTGTGTATGTATTATAATATTTTAACCATTATATATTATATATATTACATTTAATATATAATTATATACAATATATTTAAAATATTATATAGCATTTAAAATTATATATATATATATAAATCAGGTAACCATATCTCTTCTACTCTTTCTCGCCATGCATGAGTGCATATAGGTGTGTATACACACACTCACAGATACACATGATATGTGCTCATAGAGATATAGATAGATATTGACACACACAAGCACTGGGCAATAAGTGTGGAACAATGAGGGTACTCAGGAAATGTTATTTTGAGCTGGCTTAGGGTTGAGATGGAATTCATGCTGAGCCCAGTCTACCAAGGGCCAAGAATATCTGCTTCTTTTTCCTCTGAATTTCATCCAGAAAAAAAAAAAAAAATGAAGAAAACACAGCCAGGAAAAGCAGTACATCTTAGTCAAGGCCAAAGGCTAATCCATTTCTCAAAAATATTTTTTGTTGCTTGTTTTTCTTCTCTTTCTTTTGAAGCAGGAGATTCCCCTAAAGACATCAGAATGGTCCTCTTCACTTGTGTCTTGAAAGACTTTTAGAAGACCCTTCCCCAGACTTCCACCAAGCCTGTTTTCATTTCCTTTTTGTCTCTTGCAAGGTGCTAGGAATTAAGGTATAGCCTTATTGCCTAGTCATAATGAATCATGGGTTTATTAAGGACAGAGAATTGTGGCTGTGATTGGTCTGAATTGCAAAAGATTTAAAGCAGGTAAATAAGATATGAGGATTATTAGCCACTCTTTCAAATTCCCTTGATGGAAATGACAGCTGCTATTTTCTTTAGGAATCTGTACCTAAAGAGTGTATTCTTGACCTTCTGTTAATAGGCAGGACCACATCGTGATGAGCGCTAAGCTATTGAAAGGAGGCAGCTGTAGAGGAAAGAGAACCAGGGGAGAATCCCCAAAAACTGTATTCTAGCCCAAATTTGGCTATGTATAGACTTTCTGACATTGGCCAAGCACTAACACTGTGGGTGGCTGTACAGTAAAAATTGTGAAGAGCACTCTCCATGCCTTCCTGAAAAGGCTACTGGGGGATCAAATGCAATGACCATGTTTAGCTCACTGTACTCCAAGCGGTTCTTTATTCTCCATTCGGGTCTGAGCTTTTTGAGGTCAGTGACTTTGCCTTTGTTTCCCAGAGTGGAATACAATGTCAGATGCAGAATAGGAACTCAATAATTTATTGATGATTGATTAAATGAATCACATGGACTTATGTTTTAAGTTATGGGACACTGGACAAACTTAACATGGCGTTATGTTTTTTATGATGTCTCTAAATATCTACCCAGATTATCAGAAACAAGGAAACTTACAGTGAGAAGGAGTAGTAGAGATTTCCTTTTTTGTAGACACTGACAGAACCTCTCTATATCTTGTTGGCATATTGCCAGAGACAGGATGCTAACTATGCCCCCAAGCAATCTCTTTTCTCAGAGGTCCCTTCCAGAGGGATTGTCTGGTGCCTCCACTTGAAGTGGGGCAACATGCCATAAAGCGTGTGTACAGTTTCTGTAAGAATCTGTGCACAACATATGAAAATACTTAACAGGTGTTATTATGCATTGATGATTTTTTTAATTCCACAGCTTTACTAAAACAGTTTAATTAGAAGCTATTAGAGGTGATAATGAATTTGCCAGATTTTTGCAAAACTACTGAGGATTTTAAAAAGAAGGAATCTGGTTCTCCGAGGGCTAGCAGGTTATTCCTTATGGATAATCATTTTGAGGGTCATATCTAGCTTGATGAACCCTTCTGACCTGCTTGCCTTCATATGCAAAATACAATCCACTATTCCTTTGAATAAGTTGTCTTCACGCCTCAAAAATTAAAACATTATGCAATTTGAACTCTTCTTTAAAAGGATAAAAATAATGAAAAGTTTCTAAGGGTTTTACTTTTCTGATCATCTATCCAGGAGTTGGAAAACAACCTTTTGGGCATTATGTAACCCTTTTACCTTGTTTTCCTAATTCCATCTCTCTTTAGCCCTCAATTCCCTTTTTCTTTTTCTATTTTTTAAAGATTTTATTTATTTATTCATGAGAGACACAAAGAGAGATAGGGGCAGAGAGACAGGCCTAGGAGAAGCAGGCTCCATGCAGGGAGCCCGACATGGGACTCAATCCTGGGAATCCAGGATCACTCCCTGGGCCGAAGGCAGGCGCTAAACCGCTGAGCCACCCAGGGATCCCCCCTTGATTCCCTTTTTCATCCCATTACATGTATGTATATATGTATGTATGTATGTATTGAAGTATAATTGATACACAACTTTATATTGGTTTCAGGTATACAATACAATGATCTGATATTTGTATATATGGTGAAATGATCACCGCATTAAGTCTAGCTCAAATCCATCACCTCACATAGTTATATAATTTTTTCTTCGAT
Organism: Canis lupus dingo; assembly: GCF_003254725.2. NCBI lineage: Eukaryota > Metazoa > Chordata > Mammalia > Carnivora > Canidae > Canis > Canis lupus. Next base: position 65,964,381 of record NC_064245.1, read on the forward strand.
AGAGAACTCTGATGATCTACTCTCTTAACAACTTTCAAATGTATGTACAAAATATGGACTTTATGTAACCAGGTGTGTTTTTGTGTTTGTCTTCAAAATTGTCTCTGGAACCCCGAAGCCTAAGAAAGTTCTTCCATGACTTTTTTCATAGAAAATGACAATATCAGTATGACACTCAGGGACAAACACATAAATCTTGTGGCCAGAGATGACTGGCAATGTTTTTATATACAAGGTAGGAAACCTTGAACTGAAGAATGTTCTAATTCCTTAGCATGGCATCCAAGCTCTTTTCCTGTGACTGAGTCATTCCAAGATTCCACTTATATTTCAGCTTCACCTTGTTTGTTGTTTCAGAGATTACTGTCCTTTCTCGCCTCGTGTCCAGTGTCTTTAAAATAATTGGTTTGCAATATTTTGTGCTTTATTTACTTATTTTGTTTGTGTCAGGCAGGTAAATCCTAGCCCAGTAGTGAGTGCCACGTATTATTCTCTCTCATCTTCTTCCCTGTAATTTTCTTTCCCTGGCCTTAGACAGTTTCATTACATCCCAGAATAAATCACGAGAATATTTATAGGAATACAAAAATAATCCATTATTCCATAAAGTAAAATTCACAATGTCTAGAACCCAGTTAAAAATTACCAAGAATGCAAAGAAGCAAGAAAAAAAAAATCTAAACTGACCCAGAAATTATATAAATGGTAAAAAAGTAGCAGAAAAACACTGAGAAGGACACTAAATCAGTTAAGAACAAACACAGCAGATATTAAAATATCCAAATCTAACTTCTGTAGAGGAAAACAAAATTATGTGTGAAATAAAACAAATCAATGAATGAGACCACTGACAGATTAAATATTTTAGAAGAAAAGGTTAGTGAGCACAAAGGCGTGGAACTAGAAACTCCTCAAAATGAAACAGAGGATAAAAGTGAATCAAACATAAAAATAAAGCAATATGTAAATGAATGGTTGTAACCATATTTCAATAAAACTTTATTTATCAGAATAGGTGGTCAGCCCACAGGCCATAGTTTGCTGACCTCCATTTTAGATGAAAGCAGAGATAAACTGATGCATTCCACCTTCCAGGTTGAACCAAAAGTGCACTGTGATTCCCCCAATGAAATATACCTATTATGATTATTCCTGATATAGCAGGTGCTGAATGAATTAATAGTTGTTTAATGTATAAATGAATGAATGAACAAAATTTTGTTGCATGAATGAAATAATGAATCAATCCATTTATATAAATCCTTAGAAAACATCAACCCTAGAATTTCTTCCTCTGATAAAATTCTTTAAACCTACCATCTTCTTTTCCTTCAAAGGGTAGAGCCTGATATGAAATGTTTACATCCAGTTTAATGTTTTTATGGGACAAGAAAATAGTTTTGGAGCACATTCTGCAGTCAATTTCTGGAAATGGAGAGAGAACTTTCTTCCATTTACCTTGGATGAGGTAGATGCCCTTTATTTGAAATTCATCAATGTTGTGAAAGCCATTCATGGTGAAAACACAGGTGCTGTTTTTCCATAAATTATTTGGGCCTCTGTGGAGCCCAAGCAAAACAGAAACGGCAGGGAGTTTACAAAATTGTTTTCTATATTTGAAAATGCCACCTAAATGGAAAATGAAAAGGAGAAGCATCTGGCCAAGTACAAGTGTTTGTGGAGAGAGGAAGAGGGGGGAGGCAGAGCTCAGTAGGATTTTATCTCAATTCAAAATATTTCTCTTCCCACAAGAAAAAATTTGGATTATTTGATAAGATAGCAAACATCATATTATAGAATCATAAAATTGCAAACTTTCATGAATGAATGGCCCTTAAAGACCATCTATTCTGGTCCAAACTTCATTCAGTGTTTAAATCATCTATTCAAAAAAAAAAATCATCTATTCCATATTCCGTCAAGTGGTTAGTATTTCTCTTGTCTTTGAGCACATGTCTTAGATACTATTCTATAATTTTACAGCTTACTTGTTTTTTTAAATATATATAAAGAGACTGTTTTCTGTTTATTTAAATCCATTTTCTGTTTACGTGTCACACACAAGAAATGAAGGGTATTGATAAGGAAGGTTTCAGAGACAATCACAACTAAAAGGAGGTACAGAAAAAAGAAAGAGGAATTAAGCTCTTTTGAACACAGGACATTTGTTTGGTTGTTTGCAAGTTGTTTGAAACTGATGGTCTCTGATTTTTTTTTGAGATTTTTGTTTCCTCACCTATAAAAGGGTAGTACTAAGCAAAAGCAATGCTTATCAAACTCTCATGTGTATCTGAATCTCCAGAGGGATTGTTAAAATACAGATTGTTAGGACTCATACTCAGAGTTTCTGATTCAGAAGGTGGGTCTGGTCTAGAATTTGCAATTCTAACTAGCTTCCAGATGATGCTGATGCTGGGCCATAAACAACACGCTGAGAATTACAGAGCTAGATAATCCTAAAGGCAATTCTTTAACATTAATCTAAGAACCACATGTTTGGTGAAATGCTCTCCCAGTAAGACAATACACTTAAATAGATTTTGGAAACTGTTAACATTCCATTCACCTTTTGGAAGTGCATATTTTACATTGGCATGGTACAGGTTCTAGGAATATCTCATAGTTAAAGCAAAAAAAAAAAAATCTTAGTTAAAGCAAAAGAAATCTAACTTCATTTTAATAGCATTCACATTTTTTAACCCTTTTTGACACATTTGCTGATAATTGATCTATGAATACCATTATGACTGTGGAGAACAGTGAACAAACCTAAGCTTCCTCTAGGTCTAAAGCTTGTCGAGTTCTGTGTACTCCGTAGAAAAAAATCTAGACTTTATAAAGTCAATATGTGGAAAGGTGAACTTTCAAATCAGAGTCGTTCTTGAACTCTAGTCCCTAGATTGTTAATATGTAGTCAGGGTCCAATCTGTAGAGAGAAATCTCATAGTAACTTAAACAGGATAAGTTTCATGTAAATAATCATTCACTCTAAAAAGGGATTAGAGCAATGAAGGATTGGTAAGAAGATAAATGCATAGGGGATCCCTGGGTGGCTCAGCTGTTGGGTGCCTGCCTTTGGCCGAGGGCGCGATCCTGGAGTCCCGGGATCTACTCCCGCGTCGGGCTCCCTGTGTGGAGCCTGCTTCTCCCTCTGCCTGTGTTTCTGCCTCTCTCTCTCTGTCTTTCATGAATAAATAAATCTAAAAAAAAAAAAAAAAAAGAAAGAAAGAAAGAAAGAAAGAAAGAAAGAAAGAAAGAAAGAAAGAAAAAGAAGATGAATGCATCAGTTGCAGCTATTAAGAGGTTACTATCCATAGGGCTGAGATAGAAGGCAAAAAGAACAGGACCCCAGCCCCAGGGCTGAGATGCAGATCTTAGAAAGGGTATGCTGGGAATCTGGGTGGCACAGACAGTTAAGTGTCCTACTTTTGGTTTCAGCTCAGGTCGTGACCTCAGGGTTGTTAGATTGAGCTCCATGTGGGGGCTCCATGTTCAGCCTGGAGTCTGCTTAAGACTCTCTCTCTCTATCCCTCTGCTCCTCTACCTCCTTTCTAGATAGATAGATGATAGATAGATAGATCTTTAAAAGTGGGGGCATCTGGGTGACTCAGTTGGTTAAGTGTCTTCCTTCGGTTCAGGTCATGATTTCAGGGTCCTGGGATCAAGACCCAGGGGACTCCCTGCTTGGCCGGGAATCTGCTTCTCCCTCTCTCCTCTGTTCCTTCCTCTTGCTTATGTTCTCTCTATCAAATAAACGAATAAAGTCTTTCTAAAAGTCTTCAAAACAGAAAGGGCATGCCAGTGACTCATAGATGACTGAGAAGTCTCTGTACTGCCATGCTAGAGGAGTTTCCTGGAAATTTCTCTTCAAAACTTGCTAGAAATTGGACCTCTAAGATCCTATAGAGAGCAATTTATGGGTAGGTGCCTCACCAGAGGAAATTCACTATAAACCTGCCCAAGAGAAGAACTGGCTACAGGGAGCTGTGGACCACCATGTGCTGCAGAAGCCAGATACTGGATAAGTCAAGTGGACTGTAGGAGTCTGCCAAATAAACAAGCTAGAACCAGGAAGGAAAGTCTCTTCCTCTTGCAGTCTTTCCAGTGCCCACTACTAAAAAGTTTAGCATTGTGCCAGGTAGCAAAGAAGAACTATTTACAGAATCCATTTCTATTGTCATAGAGCAGTCAATGAAGGATAGATTAAGAGCTGAGAAGCAATAAATTGAAAACCGGCATATGTGTTTTGCGTTGACATGACATGATATTCAGATTTTAGAAATTCTATTCAACAAATAGCTGATTTGCCATAAGTCAAGTATTGTTTTAAACACTTTGGGTGATACCAAAACATATTTTAAATGACTCAAATCCACAGAGGTACATTTTTCAATGGGGAGGCGGATATCTGTACAGCTAAACATATTCATTTATGCTCATATGTATTTATTACAAAAATATTTAAGGAGTGTTAATTATGAACATGGCATTGTGTTGCATGATGGTCACCGTCCCTTTCCACAAGGAAATGCAATCTAGAGGATAAAACAAACAAGTAAACAGATATAACCCAAATACTGTTTAAAATTTAGATAAGGTTAAAACCCAGCACTGGAGCTTATATTATCATGGTCACTTGTGAGTCTGAGCTCCTGATTCCATTGAATTTGATGCATTAATGGATCAACTTCCTACCTATTCCACACTTTATTAATCCAGATATGACCTTTCTCAAAAAGAATTAGGATGTAAAGATTCTGAATATAGCAAACTTTAATGGATATTAAAGATGAAGAAAATTTACATAAGATAAAACAATGTAAGATTGCATGCCAAATATCCTTGTTACTAAAAAATAATTTCTTCAGCAAGAATTTTTTCAGTAGTTTAATGTACCCCTTATAATCTCTGCCTCTATCATTTTCTGATTCCTCTCTGTTTCTTGGGTCTTCTGTTTTTCCTTTTCATCACTTTTTCCTTCCAAAATTAGTTCCAGGAACTCTTACCTTTTCCAGATCTTTTAGGTTGGGCTTGAGTTATCTCCAGACCCATTCACTTCTAGAATTTGAATTTTAAAACTAGTCTGGATGGCCCACAGAGTAAAATAGCCATTCATTCATACCTACCTATTATAGGTTGGGTTCCTTGGGAAACAGACTCAGATGATGTTCATTAAGCAGAAGGTTTATTACAGAGTGCTCTTGTAATCAACGCCTGTAGAAAGGAAGAGAAAGAAGCAAGAGCAAACAGAGGGGCAAGTAAAGGTGAGATATAGTCTCCGTAACATTGACTCAGATAACCCCCTGGGATAAAATGACCAGTTAAAGTCATCCCACACTGGACAGAAATAGCTGGATTTTTGTACCCCCACCTCAGTAAGCCATTAAATATAAGCTTCTCTGAGGAGAGCAACTTTCAGCAACCTGGATCTCCTGAGGTAAGACCTGAAGGTTTTGGCACTGAAGACTATTTACCTGTAACACTACTGTAAGCTAAGGCAGTAAGTCCTTCTTTGAAGAGAGATCTGCTTGGTGCATCACTGTGTCTCCCAAAGTATATCCTTTAAATGCAACTTGCTTCTACATTTTCATATTAATTTGGGCAATAGCTCTTCTGGGTTCCTGAGAAGTGACCAAAAAGAGGAATTTCGTGAGATAAGCTGCCACCCTTGCCACAGCAGTTAGTCTCAGAAGCACAACTGGTATTTATATTTTCCAGCTTCTATTATTCAATCTATATCACCTTTACCTTTAGCTACCACCTATGCTGGTTTTGGAGGCATATGTCTGACAAGACCCAGATCCTGTTCTGAGGGATATGAGTCTCTAGTGACTATGCACTTCCTAGGCCAGAGTTTCTGCTCTTGTCCATTTACCAGCAACACTGGATGATGGATCACCTGAATACCAAACATAGTCCTACTTATCTTCATTGTGTAAAGGAGCACTACTCCTCCTCATAACCAGTGTCAATTATCTCTATGAAGACAGTGACTCTCTTTGCCCACTGGTCCCTGGATACCTGAGGTGCCCAGGCAGAGCCAGAGTTCAATATACAATTCTTATTTTATCTCCAGTGGAAATAGTCAACCTTTGGGGATTAGAACCCATAACATTGCAAAGCCTACAGCTGCAGGGACAGGAGGGTCAAATTCACCAAGTGGATCACTGGGTGTGATAGGCAGAGTGCCATACTTGTTCCCACCCCTTGGTTCTTAAACCCAGGGTTCTTGGACCTACTGAAGACACAGTACCATAGAAAGACCTTTGATTTTATGGAAATCTTTGGTTACATGGAAACTTTTGAAAATTTATTTTAAAAACTCCAATGTCCCCTCATTTTGCTCAGGGTACACCAGAATCCTTACCAAATCTTCAGTTTGACTCCTTGCTATCTATGACCTCATCTCCTATCACTTTCTCCTTTTAGATATTTCTGTTCCAACTACCCTGGACTTCTGATGTTATTGGAATATTTCAGACATGTTTCCATTTTAAACCTAGCACTTGTTCTTTGTTCTGTCTGATATGCTCTTCCCATGATATTTTTCTGGCTCACTTCCGCTATTTCAAGTATTTGTTCAAATGTCCTTTTCCCAATGAAGCTTGTTTTGGTCATCTTATTTTAAAATTAATTCTTTCTCCAGATCTTCAGGGCCTCATTAACATTTTTTTTTTTTTTTTTTTACTTTTTACTCTTTTCCATAGTACTAATCACCATCTGGCACCTATCCCAATATTTATTTATTGAATGCCTCTCCCCACCAGCATATAAGCTCCATAAAGTTAGGTAGATTTCTGTTTAGGTATTTATTTTGTTTTGTTTTTGTCTTTTTGGTTATTACTATTTCTTCAGTCCTTGGAACAGTGCCTGATACATAGCAGTGCTCAATAAATATTTGTTTAATGAATAAGCAAAAGTAGAAATTTTCATTATTTTCATCATTATTTACTAGTGCTGATATAAGAGAGTAATAATCAGGTCCAAAAATACACAGACGTATAAAGGATCTGTTGGCTATGGATATGGAGTACAAGATTTGAATAGATTAAAAGAACTGCACTGTTCTGGCCTTATCTTCTCAAGACTTTCATGAAATACCTTGCTGGTGGGACAAGACAATAATAGAAAACTGAAATGTAGAACTAAAGGTAATGTTGAGTTTTCTACAGCCTCTGCTCGACTTTGGCTTAGAATTACAGCCTGCTAGAGCCTTAAGGAATTTGTTGAAGAACCAAGAATTTATGGAAGAATGGCATCTATTTTTCATTTAGGGGTGTTTTCCCACTAAAACCAAGGACAGCTATTCAACTTGGTTGATACTGAAAAACTTAAGTTCCAGATGTTAGAGGTTCCAGTCAAGCAAAGGAAGTTCAGATTCTCTACTATTACGTGAGTAACAGTGTGGTTTCTTTTAAAACTTATATTGCTATCAAATCAACATAATGCATATGTACAAGCAACCATTATTCAATACATTTTTAAAAACTTACCATGTTAACCTCTGAAATGGACCATATATTGTACAAATCACACAGACACCAAAAACACACATGACAAGATACAAGTCATTGAAGACCTCAGGCTCTAGAGGTAGCAACAGATAAATCAGTGGCCCCCAAATGGGATTAGTATTTATACAGGGGTGGGAGAATGGTGTACATGGGACTGTAAAAGGAGAAAGGTGATGAATTCAAAAAGCCATTGCAGAGATGATGATTTCAGAGCCAGGAGCTGGCCCCTGATGGATAAGTGTTACTTTGCGTCATTGGAATGAAATGGGATATTCTTTTTCCTTTCTTTTTTCTTTTCCAAGGAGAGTATATACATAAGTTGATCCATGGAAGAGTTGAATGCATAGCAAATAATAGTGATGACAATAGCAGCAAACTATTTTAGAGTACCAGATGGATACTACAAACTGTTATAAGTATTTTATAGCTGTGTTATGTTTGATCCTCATAGCAATCTTATAAAGCAGGCACTGTTATTATATGCATTTTACAGATGAGGTAGTTTAGTCTATACTCTTTGAGAAGCAAATGCTAAGACAAAGTTAAAGATACAGGAGATTTATTAGGGGAAATAACCATGAAAGAAAATGGAGAGGGATCAAGGGAAGTGAGGAGAGCTGTCAGACCACAGTGCAAGTTTGACCTTTGGGAAAGAGGGAAGGAAGGAAAAAACATTGAGCGAAAGAGTTTAAAACCACAGTAAGTCTTGGTAAGTTACCTAAGGCCAATGGGAAGTCCTTAGACCAGAGACAGAGGAGGCAGCTATCAGAGGAGTCCTTTGTGTCCCAGAAAGGGCTCTGCATTTGTATCTCTGCCATCTTCAATCATTTGCTGCAGAGCCTGTGGGAAGCATGGCCACAGCATGAATGTGATGGTATATTTCAGAGCACATCTGGGGCCATTGGTTTGTAGGATGCTCCCTGCTGTCAGAGATCTGAGAGGATCATACTCATGGCTACCACATGCCGAAACAGAGGAACGCAGAGATAATTCCACTGAGAACACAGAGATAAAAAGTGGCCGTCTACATCAGGCAATTTGGTCCCAAACTCATCTTAAACATAGTACAGCTTCAAGTAGGAAAAATTTGTGTAAAATTTCTATTTAAGAATACTCATTCTGATAACTAGATGATGGATGAAATAGCAATTGAAAGCAATAGCAATGAAAAGCAATTGAAATGGGCAAGTCCAGAAAGGAAGCTGATACAATCATCCAGAAGAGAAATTTTGAAGATCTGAATTTAAAAAGTAGCAGCAGAGAATGGAAGGATTTCAAAGATATTTAGTCATTAAAATCAATGGGATTTGGTGACTGACAAAATGTGGGGAAGGAGAGGGCAGAGTGAAAAACATCATGTTTCTAGTGTTAGGAGATTGAGTTTATTCGCTGAAAATGAGAGTATAAGAGTGATTTGGTAAGAAAAGAGTAAATTCTTGCTTTGGATGTATTGAGTTCAAGATGTTATTATGTATCCATAATTAGGTATTTTCTAGGCACAGTGGAACCCTTTAAGGAAATGCAAAGCTTATTTTTATCTTTTGCTAGATTACTATTATTTATCATTATTTTGTATAATTTAAGAAATAGCACCAGAAGGTAGGTATGTTTATAAGAATAAGCACTGTACTGGTGTTGAGATTGATGCTCAGAGGTGTTGGTCAACTCTTCCAAGGTCACATAGCTTATGAATGATAGGATCCATTGTGATGGATCATTGTAAGTTACACTACATTTACAATCATATTATCATTGTAATGGATCACTGTAAATGTCATTGTAAATGACAGTTGCCAGTATTCCCTCCTCCAAACAAAGCATTTTCTGTTGGATATAAAAAGATGAAAATTAGAAGATACAGGTAGGAACCTAACTGTGGCCTTAAACAAAGACTAGGGGTTTGAGTTTCATTTTCTGAGAAGAATCACAATTTATACATCGAATAGCATGTTAGAGTTTATAAGATTTCACATACTTTCAAAGTAGATCTTCATGATAAACCTATAGGATACTCAGAGCATGTGTCTATTTTACAGCAAAGAATACTAAATTTGGTAATGTAAGTGACTTGCCAAAGATGGATCTTTGCCAAAGATGGATGGAAGAAGCCAAAATACAATGCCAGATCTTCGGGCTCTATGTTCGGTGGGTGAGTTATGAAGAGTTCTTGAATTCATAAACGGCAGGAAATCCATGGGAAATCTGCCCAAGGATGATTTATCTGGTGTCTGAAAATAGAAAAGACTGGAAGGTGAGGAGGTAAAAAACACAGGTGAACACAGGTGAATAAGGTGAAAGTTGGCATTTCCTTATTGTGTGTATATATATATATATATATATATATATATATATATATATATAATTTTACAAATATAATGGTACTGCCATCCTTACCTGGGAAAGCATGAAACCAAAGGACAGACTTATCCCAGTCCAGTACATTAAATTTGACAACTGAGCCACATTGGCTTGACAGTGCTGTAGTTCACAAGGCAGTTGTAGGATTTTAATAAGCTTATTTTTATGCCAACTTGATGAACAGTGAGGTCTTAGATTCAGCCAAAGGCATCAAGACTCAGCTTTGTGAGTAGAACAATAGGAACAAAAAGGATCACAGTCCCAAAGCACTTATCAAAGGGCATTATTTAATTTTCCCCCAAAACACAAATATATAATATATTACATATTATATAATATACATATATATATATATATTTATGTATTATATATGAAGAGGTGGTAAGTGAGGAAGGAAGAAAATAAAGCAAGTGACAAGATATATAGGAAGGAACAAAATCACAATGTTCACGGCTGATTGCAGGATTCCTCCTAGAGGCAAAAGACTCTCTTATATAAGAGCTCACTTAATTAGGTATGTTTGGGGACATAGTCAAAATGTGCCACAGTCACCCTGCATCAGAGCTACAGAGGAATTTTATAGTTTTAGAGGTTCCTGAAGAGAAGGAAAGCACAGGGTTGGAGAGGGAAATAAAGATGAAAGTTTAAAGTCAGATGAGAAAGAAAGAAAGAAAAGAGAAAGAAAGATAAAGAAAGAAAGAAAGAAAGAAAGAAAGAAAGAAAGAAAGAAAGAGAAAGAAGAAAGAAAGAAAGAAGAAAGAAGAAAGAAAGAAAAGAAAGAAAGAAAGAAAGAAAGAAAGAAAGAAAGAAAGAAAAAAAAAGAAAAAAAAAGAAAGAAAGAAAGAAAGAAAGAAAGAAAGAAAGAAAAGAAAGAAAGAAAGAAAGAGAAAGAAAGAAAGAAAGAAAGAAAGAAAGAAAGAAAGAAAGAAAGAAAGAAAGAAAGAAAGAAGAAAAGAGAGTGGGCATTGATAAACTATCTGTGGCAAGTGTGAAGGAGAGAGCTTGTAAATAGCAGTACTATTTAATATTTGATATTCAATTATAATTGGCTCTTATCTTGCTTTGTACCTTGTATCTTTCATTGCTGCTGAATCCCCTGCAAAATTCTCATCCATGTGAATGGTATTTTGGGGAAAATCTAGGCAAAGAAGCAGTGTCCCACAACTGAGGCCAACAGTGATGAAGAGAGAAAAAAGCCACAGGAGGGCATACACATTTAGAAATAGGGAATCAGAATCTTAGAAACAGGAAGTACAGTGGTGGTTTCCTAGACACTGGGACAGGGGCAAAGAGGAGGTGCTGGTAAAGGATACAAAGGTTCAGTCATGCAATGTGATTAAGTCCTAGAGATCTACTGTACAGCACAGTGCCTACAGTTAACAACACGGTATTGTATGCTTACAAATGTGCTGAGAGTGTAAACCTTGTGTTTTTATCACACACAAAAAAATAAGATAAAAGAAAGATGATGGAAAAAATTGGGGGAAGGTGATGGATATGTTTATGGCATAGATTGTGGTGATGATTTCATGGATGTATATACTTATCTCCAAATTTGTTGAGTTGGCACATTAAATACATACAGCTTTTTGTATGTCAAAAAATTATACATATATAAAATTCATATATATGTATATACAAATAGGGAATCATTTGGAGAAATAATGAGCAGTGAGCAAACATGGCCCTGGGACTTGCCAAAATCTTGGGGATGGCATCAGATTTCTAAAAAGAAAATAGAATGACATCTGGGCCAATCCTATTTTCTCTTAAAAAGCAGAGAGAGGGATCCCTGGGTGGCGCAGCGGTTTGGCGCCTGCCTTTGGCCCAGGGCGCGATCCTGGAGACCCGGGATCGAATCCCACGTCAGGCTCCCGGTGCATGGAGCCTGCTTCTCCCTCTGCCTGTGTCTCTGCCTCTCTCTCTCTATCTGTGTGTGACTATCATAAATAAATAAAAATTTATAAAAAAAAAAAAAAAAAGCAGAGAGAGCAAGCTGATATCTGGGTTGACGTGAGGTTTGAGTGTGATCCCTTGTCTCTGCAGTATCTTCCATACTGACTTTGCAGTTAAGTCTTTGGTGATTATTATGGTAAAAACAACCACTACATTTTATGAAAACCTCCTGTAAGCAGACTGGACATAGCTACTTACTAACACCATGACCTTGGATAAACTACTTAACATCATTAAGCCTCTTTTTTCCCCTAATTTGTAAAAATAGACATAATAATCTGTAATAATAATTATTCCAAAAGAGAAGGCTGTTCTTTAAGCATCTGTGGAAAGTAATACATATTGCTAGAGATAATTACATATCCTGATGCACTTTTGCATAAAATTTAAGAGGTTTCTTGGATCCTAGATGACAACTGCATGAATAGATGGTGATCTTCTAATGACTGGAATTAGAGTCTTACAGGGCCTAACCCAAGCTTTGGCATACAAAAGTACAAAATATACATACTTATCTAGGCAGAATCTAGGAAATTGACAATAAACAAACAAACAGACTCAAAAAAGGGCAGCATAGGAAAAAAACCTTAAAAACAAGATCCAGAAAGGAAAACAATTTGTCAAATGTCACACAGATAATAACCGCAAGGCTTGTAGTTGAATCTGGTTCTCCTGACTCATGACCTGATACTCATCTCAGAACCCAGGATGTTTTCTGTTTCCTTTTCCATAAACCAGACAAGTTGAACTAAAACCTCTAAGAACCCTTAGCATTGCAAAACTAAAGTGTGTGTTGTTGTTGTTGTTGTTTTTAATGAATCAAAGGCAATTTAAATTTGTACTTTTTAGAGTAGATGTGTGATCTTCCATAAACTTGAAAGCAAGTTTGTTCTCAAATCTAAGATCTAAAATTAAGTCAAACGAACAAGAGCAGGATGGTCAGGGGAGATAAGGCATTGATTCGAGAGGTATGATTCCATTTGAGATTTAAAGCAGCTCAAGGCTGAGGAAATTTCCAACTTTCTTTTATCAGATATGTTCAGAGGAAGAGAATTTGTCTCTGTTTGGAAGGCTTATGATTTTTCCTGAGGCAAGCTAAAATGAAGAAACAAGATTTCTTAATATGACCCACAAAATCGAGAGAGTGACAGACTTGGAAATGTTCTCTGTAAAACTCCTTATTCTAACTCCATAGCTGGTATATTTAATTGCTGAGGAAGAGAAAAGAAAAACATGCAAACACTCCATTCTCTCTGTGAATGATCCATTTAGTTCAATGAGTTAACTGAACTTCTGTGAAAAGCCTAGGAGTAAGACAGCTTTCTTCTTAGTTTTTTTGTGTGAGTGTAAACATTTACTGGAACCATGATTTGCAATTTAAAAATGATTTCCTGGGGATCCCAGGATGGCTCAGTGGTTTTGGTGCCTGCCTTCGGCCCAGGGCAGTGATCCTGGAGTCCCGCATTTTAATTTTAAAAAAATTAAAAATTAAAAAAAACTTATTTTCCCTTTTCCTTTCCACACCCAATCAGAACGTGTAATTTCTGTGCATCATCACACCTTGCGCAGATATATATATATATATTTTTTTAGATATTTATGTAAGAAAGAAAGGCAGATTATCTTAATGATATCCATGTTTTGTTTTGTTTTTAAACAAGTTTTCTATTGATTTTTTGTAACACAACCATCATCAGTGATCATCCAGTGAGGTTGTAAGATGATAAATGACTAGCATCTCAGTCCATTTGTCTTCCAAATGCATCCTCCCTTAAAAATATGATATTGAGGAGTTTCCTCAAACTAGTGGTGGTGAATGGTTAATATGCTGACCTGTAATATGTGACCTTAAGTGTTTTAAGTGGTTAAAGGACAATGGTGGGGACATAAGTAACCCTCCATTGCTTCAAACTACAGGATAAAAGCCAAATTTGTGAGCATCAAACATAATAGCCTTTAGAGTCCAACTCACTGATTTCATATTACATCCTCAACATCACCAGCCTCCTCCTAGTACCGACCTTGTTTTATCGATACTTAAAAACCTCAATTTCGGGCAGCCCAGGCGGTTTAGCCCCGCCTTCAGCCCAGGGTGTGATCCTGGAGTCCCAGAATCCAGTGCCAGTCGGGCTCCCTGCATGGAACCTGCTTCTCCCTCTGACTGTGTCTCTGCCTCTCTCTCTCTCTCTCTCTCTCTCTCTCTCTGTATCTCTCATGAATAAATAAATAAAATCTTTAAAAAAAAAACACTAAATTTCCCCCCAAATATGCCATTGTATTATGTGATCCTGTGCTTCTGCACATGCTAGACACTCCATCTGAGATTGCTTCCTTCCATCTCCACAACATGTATTCATTTTTAAATACCCAAGTAAAGGGCTTCGTCTTCCATGAAGCCTTCTTTTTTTTAAACTAATTTTTAAATTTTAATTCCAATATATTTAAAATACAGTATTATATTAGTTTCAGGTGTACAAGAGTAATTCAACAATTTTATACATCACTGAGTGCTCATCATGATAAATGTATTCTTAATCCCCTTCATCTATTTCCTCCGTCCCCCTACCCACTCCCTTCTGGTAACCATCAGTTTGTTCTCTATAGTTAAGTACCTGTTTTATGGGTTGTCTCCTTTTTTCTTTGTTTTGCTTCTTAAATTCCACAATGTGAGTGAAATGGCATGGTATTGTCTTTCTCTGACTGATTTATTTCACTTAACATTATACTCTATAGAACCATCTATGTTGTTACAAAAGGAAATATTTTACTATTTCTTACAGCTGAATATTCCATTGTATATATATACACCACATCTTTTTTATCCATTCATCTGTCAGTTGATACTTGGGCAGATTCCACAGTTTGGATGTTGTAAATAACGCTGCAACCAACATAGGGGTGCATATATCTTTTTGAAACAGTGTTTTTGTATTCTTTGGGTAAATACCCAGTAGGGCAATTACTGAATAACAAGGTAATTCTATTTTTGATTTTTTGGAAAATCTCCATACTGTTTTCCACAGTGGCTGCACCAGTTTGCATTCCCATTAATAGTGAATGAAGGTTCCTTTTCCTCCACATCCTTGCCATCACTTGTTGTTTCTTGTATTTTTATTTTAGCCATTCTGACAGCTCTAAGATGATATCTCATTGTGGTTTTGATTTGAATTTCCCTGATGATAAGTGATGTTGAGCATCTTTCTTTTTCTTCCCATTTTTGTAAGGTTTGTTATTCCAATTATCATACAGTGTAATCATAGTTTCAATTGTGCAATATAGTTATTCAACACTTGCATACAGCACAAGTTTCTCATTGTATAAATGCACTTTAAAAATCCCTTAACTCATTTCACACCCTCCCAACCTCTTTCCATGTGTCTATTAGCCATCCGTGTGTCTTTTTTGGAGAAATGCCTGTTTGTGTGATCTGACCATTTTTTAGTTGTATTTATTTTTGGGGTGTTGAGTTGTGTAACTACTTTATATATTTTGGATACTAATCCTTTATTAGGTATGTCATTTGCAAATATCTCCACTCATTAAGTAGGTCATCCTTTAGTTTTGCTGATTATTTCTTGTGCTGTGTAGAAGCTTTTTATTTTGATGTAGTCCCAGTAGTTTATTTTTGCTTTTGTTTCCCTTGCATGAGGAGACACATTTAGAAAAAAGTCACTAAGGCCAATGTCAAACAAATTACTATCTCTCTTCTAGGGTTTTTATGGTTTCAGGTCTCACATTTAAGTCCTTAATCCATTTTTTATTTATTTTTGCATATGATGTAAGAAAAGTTTCATTCTTTTGCATTTAGCTATCTAGTTTTCCCAGCACATTTGTTAAAAAGATTGACTTTTTCCTATTGCATATTCTTGCCTCCTATGTCTAATATTAATGATCATATAATTGTGAGTTTATTTCTGGACTCTGTTTTATTGATCTATGTGTCTATTTTTGTGGCAATAGTGTTTTGATTACTACAGCTTTGTAGTATATCTTCAAATCTGGGATTGTAATACCTCTGGTTTTGTTTTTCTTTTTCAAGATTGCTTTGGCTATCCATGGTCTTTTGTGGTTCTATACAAATATTAGGATCATGTGTTCTAGTTCTGTGAAAAATGCTGTTGGTATTTTTATAAGGATTTTATTAAATCTGTACATTGCTTTGGGTAGTATGAACATTTTAGCAATATTTTTCCCCCAATCCATGAGCATGGGACATCTTTCTACCTGTTTGTGTATTCTTTTTGTGAATCTTCTTATCTGCTTACAAGTAGTACTAATAGCTGCTTCCTTTGTACTTCTCCATATTCAGTGGACTTCCCCATTACTGCATTTATAGGATTCTGCATGCTTACACCCATCTATCCCCTTCTGACCCTGCATACACTTTCATGCAGTGCTGTCATTGGGGTCAAGGTGTGTCTTATTGGTCAATGTCACTCCATTGCATACTACATTATCTGAAACAGACTAGCTTCCAATAAATAACTGAATTTCTGAAGTTTCCCCTCTGTAACTTGAGGGTGAACATAAAATATATATGAACTATCCTAATTTCATATTAGAAATTTGTAAAAAGTTAAAACTAAACAGTATTAAAAGAGAATGACTCTGGGTATTAGGATGGAAGAGATTGTAGGGGCAGAATTATAACATTGTAGAGAGGCAACAGGGCTATTTATAGGGAAAAATAGAGAAAAGGAAAGATGATCAAAAGATAGATGATACAATGAGGAGGCTGAGCCCAGCTCCTCAAATGATGTGGATCACATGAGATAACAGAGGTGGTGCCAGGGAGACAGTAATGACCTGGAGAAAATGGCGGCTGCCAAGTTTCCAGTAGGTGCATGCTTACAGGGCAAGTATTCTGAGAAGCAGCAAGAGTTCCGAAAAAACAACTTAAAGGGCACTTGGATGGCTCAGTTGGTTAAGCATCTGACTCTTGGTTTTGGCTCAGGTCAGGATCTCAGGGTTGTAAGAGCAAGCCCTGCTATGGTTCCCTGGTAAGTAAGGAGTCTGCTTGAGATTCTTTGCTCCCCCCTTGTCTCTCTCCCTCCCTCCCTCTCTGCTCCTCTCCCAGCTCCCATGATCTCTGTCTTTAAAATAAATAAATAAAATCTATTTTATAAAAAAGAAAAAAACACCCTACAATCAGGGCAGATGAGCTGCTGCCCAAGTCCCTGATAATGCCTCATAACCCTCCAGCTACAAAGGTGGAAAGAAACAGAGAGAAAAGGAGGAAGAAAGGGTGTGTGAAAAAGGGAAATAGGACAAAAGAAAGCAGAGGAAAGAAGAAAAAGAAAGAACAAGCCAAAAGAGAGAAAGGAAATGAAGAAATAAAAGAAGAGATGGAGAGGAAAAAACCTCCTCAGCACATAAAGATGACTGTGATAGTCATTTTTATTGCCTGAACAGATTTTATTGCTTGTCCAGTTGATCATCTCCACATATTGTGATGTTCAAAAGAGATGGCCTTGTGTAGACAATCAATGAAGACAAATTTCTTAGGTATCTATGTTGTTTCTGAGATATTTTATAAATATACAAATATGTCTATATTTCCTTTCTCCACCATTTTATATAAATGGTAGTATGTTATACACACATACTATGGATACCCTTCTGCACTGCACTCTTTTCACTTAAAATATATCTTCAAAATCATGAATACTCCATAAACAGCCTCCTTAATTTTGATGTCTACCTTGAATTCCACTGAATGCTTTTATACTAATTTATTTAACTAGTATCTCCCCGATGGATTCTTAGGTGGTTTCAATTTGTTGAAATCTAATAGTGAATTTGTGTGTTTGGATAGTCTCACGCACATTTGTGTGTTTGGATAGTCTCCACATCTCAACTAGAACTTAAGCCCTGCCCAGAAATACCTTGATATGCATTTCTAGTTTTCTTGTTCTTCCAATATTTGCCAAGTAGACTCCTCTTTCTCATCTCACACACACGCAAACACAAAATTTCAAACATTTTGTGAAATATTTGCTGGATAAGGGAATTCCTGCCTCAAAATGCATAGCCTTTCTGATTATGGTGAAAACCATAGCCATATATGAGGTACCATTTTACATTTCTTTTTTTAAGATTTTATTTATTTATTTGAGAGAGAGAGAGAAGAGAGCACGTGAGTAGGTGAAGGGCAGGTGGAGAGGGAGAGAAAGAACTCAAGCAGACTCCACACTGAGTGTGAAGTCCAACGCAGGTTTCAGTCTCAGGACCCTGAAAACAATACCTGAGCTGAAACCAAGAGTTAGTCACTTAACTGAGCAATCCAGGCACCCCTCATGTTACATTTCCATGATTGTGTGATACATGTGCCTCCTTCCCTATAGTGACATCAACAGTATATTACCAAACTTTTGGCCCTTTGCCAATCTTGCAGGTGATAAACAGCATCTCTGTTCAGTTTTTTATATTTTTAGACATCAGGTTCACATAACTGAGTTATCATAATTTTTGGTTCATAATGCACTATTATCATAAGACCTTATATAGCTCTCTTTGATTATATTTTATTTGGTTAACTAATTTATTTATTACTCTAATGACACCCATGATCCTCTACACAATCCCAAAACTACAACATTAGCTGGATACACATATAAGTAAACAGATCAACTTGGAGTTCACTAGGTTTCCTTTGTAATGTTTTCGGGAATTAGCATGCTCTACCCTAAATAAGAATCCAAGGTAAATCTGCTTGGATTTACAGCTGCATCACATCTGTACTCTGCAGAACTACGTGACAGAATATTTCTGCCTTGCCTCTTGTTTCATTCACTGTCCCCACCCCACCCCATATCTGTTGCCATATTCACCCTCTTGATAACATCCCTAGAAGTTTCCACTGATAAGGTAAGAGAGACTGGAATCGAACAATGGGGCATATTGGATCTGTCTGCTGCCATGATGAGGAAAAGTTACCACCATCCTAATGACAATGACCAAAGCTATTTCCCCCTTTCTGACATTTGTCTGGTAAGGTAGGGGCTCCTTTGCACTCACTCAGTGATGTCCCTGTGGAAAGAGACAAAGGATTTGTTAACACATGATGGAGAGAGAGAGAACCAAGGAAAAGTTAATAATTCCCTATTAATTGGAGAATTTGGCAGATGGTCTGCAATACTTTACTTGAATTCATACTTAACATCTGTCAAAGGACATAGAAAAATATCTATATGAACATACATTTCTGTCTCCTTCCTATCCCACCTCAGATATCATCTCCCAGGACCATTTGGTAGCATGTTATACTTAGAAACTACTTTGCCTCTGAACTTGCTAACACATTTTCTATTTATAATCTACTAACTTTACAGTATACTGCTAATCTGCATTTAATTTTTTACCTTGTGAGAATATCTAATACCTTAAAAATCCACAGGAAACTACTAAATCTACTATGCTTTCCCTCCAGATTATATTTTAAAACCCTTCTCTTTATACCTGTGTTCATGCTAAACTTTACAGGTAGGTTTTTTGCCATTTGCTTCATTCATTATGTACAATTTTTTAAATCCTAAAGATAGATGACTTCTAATACTTCACCTTCATCTAATCTATGAAGGCTCCAACCATATGAGTTTTGCCACTGTACATTCAATGAGCCACATCTCAACTAGAACTTAAGCCCTGCCCAGAAATACCTTGATATGCATTTCTAGTTTTCTTGTTCTTCCAATATTTGCCAAGTAGACTCCTCTTTCTCATCTCGCTCTTATTATATATCACTTTCTCCTATTTTACAAAAAAAATAGAAATTATCAAATTTAAAATATTTGAAATTTCCATCATTCATTCACAAACTTACCTTAATCAATGTCGCTGGTACAATTTCAGTAGAGCAGTGGACCTGAGAGAGCCAAAGTTTAACCAGGTGTAAGAATGCTTATGGAACAAGATTTTCACCAAAAATAGTTTAGGATGAGTAATAAATAGAATGTAGAAAATAAGAAGGAAACTCTCTTTCTTTCCTGTTATGAGCAAAAAGAAAAATAGGTGAAATTAAGGTAAGGGTATATACTTTTTTTTTTTTTTAAGGGTATATACTTTTTTCAGACCTCATTGTCTTTGACATTTTGGCAGCATTTAGACTGTGTGATCTCTCCCATCTCCAAACCCTCTGATCCCTGGGTCTTGATTTGGTCCTAGCCACCTACTTTCCTCTACCCTGCCATCAGATGTTGGAGATTCTCAGGGATTCTCATAGACTTCCCTTCTGGTCTCACAATCCTTCCTTGGTAGGCAATTATATTTATTTCTTAAGATTTGGTAATAACATATTTGCCAATGATTTTCAAATTTACACACCTTATACAATCTTTTCTTTATACGACCAGACCCAATTGTCAACCAAGCATCTTGATTTGGGTGTCTTACGGGATGCTTAAAATTGCTCAGAGCTTTCCTCTTGTAGTTGAGACATAGTCTAAGTTCTAACTTGGATATTCTGGGCTCTGTCCTACCCTTCCTCCTCACCTAGTGCCGTCATCCAGACCCTAGCCATATCTCAGCTCTCCAAATGAGCTACAAGCTTTTCCAGTTTCCTCCAACACTCTTCATCTCACTAGCTAGCTCCTCGTCTTGTTCTTTTTCATCTTCAGGCCTCTGGTCATGCATTCCCTCTTAGAAAAAGATTTTTTTTACTTACTAGGGAAGTAAGCTTCCTTACCATATGCTCCTATAGCATTCCCTATTTCTACATTACACTGCTACCCCATTTCAAGCACTCTTTTCTTCATCAAACTGCAATGCCACAGGAGTGATGGTCAGAGCTATCTTATTCATTGCCATGTCTCCAGTCTACTGTGGTCCTGTCCTAGTCCATTGTGGTAATGGATGATAGAACTTGCGCCCACACACTACTTATGTTGCTCTGGGGCAGGACCTGCATCAGTAACACCCTGACCTCTCTGTTACCACCCCTTCCATGCCACTTCCACACTTCCTCTTTCCCAGGGGCAGAAAAGAAACTCAGCTGATTGAAGAATTTGGGATAATGATTTGGGGAAATGCCATTCTCTCCTTTTGGGCACTTGATTAACGGACTAAAAACAGGATCTTCCAACAGTTTGATGAAGATATTTTGACCTTTACTTCTGAGTTTCTCTCATCTATCTCTCAACTGGTTTCAACCTTAGGCAGAAAATAGGAATTTTATTTTGAAGTCTGAAGTCACACAATAACCTAATGCCTGGCTCATTGTAGCTATATATTTATTAAACCAATTTATGAGAGAATTTACCTGTTAATTAAACTTGAGGTTGTAAAATAATGGAAAATCAAAGGGGGCTTTGGAATAGAAAGAAGAATAGAAATAAGGATGTATTAGAGGAAACGGGGAGGGCAGAATAAAGAGAAGATTTAAAAAGAAGGGAGATTATGTGAGATATTTAATGCAGGTTATTTCATTAATCTTCAAAACAATCCTAGGTAACGAAAGCATAGAGGAGAAGGGGACGTACTTCAAATACTGGTTAAAATGGGGAAAAATAGATGGAGAAAATATTCATTTTTCAGAATAGAATATCAAGGGAACAAAGCTCTAGATAAACATCAGGAAACATGGAGAGCTAGGGTTGCAAGAAATTTAGACCATGTGAACATTTTGCTTATTGAAAAGAGAGAAAACAGGTTTTGAAAGTCACAAAGCAAGTTAAAAGAAAATCTGAGACCAAGGCCAGGTTTTGTGGCTCTTAGCTCAAAGCCATTTCAGTTCCCCAGGCCGCCTCCTTTAAAATGTAAGGAATCTAAAGAAAGGTCAAAAAGAAGGATGTGCTGGGAGATTAGGAAAACCAGATGAAAGATGAAAAATGTAGCGTGGGATGAGAAAAGTGAATAAAAAAAATGAAAGGACTCATTTCTAATTTATACATGTTTTACTTTATTCAACATTTAGTATCTGTGATTTAGTGGTGGTTTGGCACATAGAACAGGAGAGCAAAAAATAATGAAAATATGATGCTGGCAATATCATCCATCAATCGGAAGTACAGAGTCCTGGCAGGTCTACATTCAGGATCAAAAGTCTTTGTTTGGAACAGCCCAGTATACCCAACCAAATACCAATATTTCATAGTTCTTTCATCTAAATTAGAAAAAGAAATGTCATCTGTCTATAACATACACCCTATTGTGGCCTGCCCTCCAAAGAAAAATAAGGCAGCCAAAAGTTAAAGGGACCAGCATGTTATTTGAAGGGAGGGTTGTTGTTCTTTTCCCATTTTCCAAAAGATGTAGTAGTGGGAAGTAAGTGATAGTGATTTTCATCAAACTTGTTTTGGCATTCACATTCTTTACTGGCTTTATTTGTTGAAGCTTTGAGATAATAGCAAAGGTGGAACTATTAAAAATAGGGCAGACCCTTTACTTTTTTCCAGGCTTAATTTGATTGTATTGCACATATAGTGTATTAAAAGCTTATAATGTACCATGTGTGGCCTTTGGCCTTGTAGGAATCTGGTCCTTTCTATCCTGTTGCATTTAATGTAAAGGAAAATGAAAAACCTGTCCAGGTGCATGCTTCTCTATTCAAATAAGCATGGAACAAGGAAGAGAACATTTGTTAATAAGAATAATTAGGGTTTTTTTTCTAAGCTGTTATTTGACAGATACTGTTCTTAGATTTTTACATAGATTTCCTTACTCAATCTTCATCATAATTTTTTCAGGATTGCTTTATGACTAAACCTGTGGCCCAGGTGAGAATTCTGGGGCAGAGAGAGGGTAAGTAACTTTTCCTCATTTCCAGGGCTATAAAGACACTGATTATATCCCAAAAACTTCATGCACATGACTTTGTTTACACAGAGTCATGCAAATAAATCATAAGCTTTCTCTTATGAAAATAAGAAAATAGAGCTATAGTACATGTGCCTTAGTTATTTGGCTTCTGAAGACTGATATAAAATAGCAAATCAAGCATTTCCAGGGCTAAGGTTTGCATTTTCCTTACAGGGAGCAACACAGGCAACCAAGAGAAGATTTGTGATAGAGTCGATATTGAATTTAACCCTTGAATTTTGAAAAAGTAGTTGATAGAGAGTGGAGGGAGGATGTTCCAGGCCAGGCAAAAGTGACCAAATTAATGGAAATGTGGGGGCACTGAGCATGGAGAGGGCAGGCTAGTGTGGCTCCCTCAGGGTGAAAGATGAGCTCCACAGAGTAGGCAGGGACCCATCAGCAAAGGCCTTGAATGTGAGGCTGAGGAGCTGGGGAACCATTGCATATTTTTGAAGATTCCTATTTGTCCTAGATTGTTGACCAGGTAGTTGTAAATTGAATCCAGGCTTCACATTGTTCAGAAGAGACTCACTGTTAGCAAATCTTCAGTCTAAGAACCTTTTAGAAGTTCATTAAAAATCTCAAAAGCTTTTTCAAATACCACAAGTCCCCAGCACTTCATTTAAATGTAAATATACTTGAGAGTTTAAATTCTAAGATTTAAAAATGAATGGGAGTAAGTGCTTGGAAATAAATGTGGTTTTTTTTTGTTTGTTTGTTTGTTTTTTGTTTTTTTCCGGAAAAAGAAATGGAAAGTGATGAACAGGGAGGACTAGGGAAAGACAAGAATGTATCCAATGCCGTGGGCGGGTTTTGGAAATGATTTGAGCCATCACTGCAGTTCTCTGGTGCGGATCGTAAGTCAGGGAACTCAGAAGTGTCATCAGAGAAAAGAGCTGATGAACATCAAAATACAAGACAATAAAACCACAGAAAGAAAGCTCAGCTGGGTTTGGGCAGAGTTTTGTTTCCAGGTGGCTGTTTGTATTAGAAATCTGTCAGGTCTGGATACATGACGAAGGGGGTTTGAGCTGAAAGATCTGCAGAGAAGCCCTGGTCCCATCCAGATGGTTCTCATGCTTACATGGTGATGATCACCATCTTTCTTCCCCTTCCCAGTACCTCCCTGTCAATGCACCCTTCTAAAATTCAGCAGAAAATCAGTGTTATACAATATTGTCTCGAAGAAAAAGGAAGTACTGGATGCATAGCTTCTTAATATTGCCATTTTGAAAAAAATGCAAGAAACTATAAAAGCAAGGTTAAAGTGTAAACTAAACCATTGCTTGTAAGAAAGAAATAGATACAGTAGATATTTCTAAATTTTACCCCTTCCTCAATCTCCAAGTCAACTTATGAGGCATTTATTTTTTATTTTACTAAATTCTATATTGCTTATAGGATATATATAAGAAATATAGCCTTTTGCTTTTTATAAAAATCATGTTAAACACCTATATTATTTGTTTCTATAAAAAATCATTTTTATAATAAAACAAAATTATTTAATAATTTTAGAAAAGACAAAATGAGCAATAAAAATGTATCCATAAACTCATCACAAAGAAATAACTGTTAATATGTTGGTTCAGATTTCTTCAGTTTTATACCATTATATATAAAAAATTCATACACACAAAAGTCTTGATAAAACTGGAAACATATTACATATAAATTACATTTAAAGATCTATATTGTGTAAATGTTTCTATAAAATAATAAAAGGTTTTTTACAATATATATTTATATTTTAAAAATTTATATTTTAAAAATATTTTTAAAATAAAAAATATTTTAAAAATTTTAAAAATTAAACTCTCTTTAAATTAAATTTAAAATTTTAAAATTTTAAAAATTAAACGCTGGAAGAAAATTTAAGTTATTCACCTTGTTCCCCAAAATTGCTGTCATAAGGGCTTTTAGATTATTAAATATGATGTTTGGATGTTTCTGAGAGTCTTGAAATGATCCTGAGTATTTTTGAAAATTACCTGCATAGTATGGAACTAAATTAAAGGGTCATATTTTTGTTTTTGTTTTTACCTCATATGCCCATTTGAGTTTGGCTAGACTAGTAAGACAGTTTATAAAAAGCAGAGATGCCATTTTGTGGATTTTTAAATATAAAACAGAAGTTTTTCTTTACTAAGCAGCCAAATCTATGTATTAATTAAATATAAGTAAGTATCATGTTGTGACTTTAAATTATAATCTCCAGTCAATGTGATATAGTCCATAGGCATTAAAATAAATCCATAGAGAATGATTTACCATTTACTTGAGAAATTCACAATCCTGACTTGATAGGGATGAACCCTGGTGGTCAGGGAGCTGTTCCCCAGATGATGCTTAACCTGACTCCAGCTGTGTTATTTCCCACAACCCTTTAACTATCCTTAATGTTCAAACAACACCCCTCATCCCCAGGCATTCTCCCTGTTGGGTGCTAGACATAAGTGACACTCAGGAATTGCGTAAGGCCAGGGAGAGTTGGAAAACACCTGCCATCTTTATAAAAACTGAATGTTTAATTGCTAGGAGTTTTGTATGGAGTCAAAATGTCCCTGCAAATCACATGACTTTGTGTAGGCAACACATCCAGCCTTGGGACACAGCATCATATAGTGGGTACAGTATGATGTGGAAGAAAATCTGAGCTCTGCAGAAAGGAGTCCCAGGGTCTCTGGGCAGACCATGTAACATCCTTGATCTCAGTTCCACAACCCTATTTTCCAAGTTTCAGAAATCCAAAAACAAACAAAAAACATAGTAAAAAAGTAGTAATTCCAATAATTCCATAATGCAGAGATAACCCCTTTTAGGATATTAACACATTTCTGTCCAACTAAATATATATAACTAGAATAACATGAATGCTATCTTATTTTTTAAAGTCATGTGATCTTTATTCTATTTTGAAAAATATGCATAGCATTTGTAATATCTGTACACTATAATTTGTTGAATTATTCCCCAAATGTGGGATGTGTGAATTGTTTGTTGTTATTCATTATTATAATAAAATATTCTAGAAAACATAATATCCTTGTCTAAATTCCAAATTAATCCTCAGGATGGAATTCAAGAAAAGTCTTTACAGACAAAAAAAAAAGCCACAATATAAGACATTGACATATACTGCCAAATTCTTAAAAAATATTATATAATTTTACATCCTTACCAGTCATGAATGAGGCCTGTGTCAATACATATCTTCAGTGTGACTATTAATTTTCTTCAAACTGCCACTTTTACAGAAAATATGCCATTTTATGGTTATTTAATTCCTATTTATTTGTTTGCTAGTCATAAGTCTATGGATAATTTGTATCTTTTCTGCTGCAAAATTTTTGTCCATGTACTTTGTCCATTTATCAACCTGGGTGCTAGAATCTTAAATAACATCTTACAGTATATGATTATAAAGCTACTGTGAATAATGTGTTCAATCATAATTAAATAATTAATTTGGTAATTTTAGAACATATAAAAATAAATCAGCCCCAAAAATCTTTTTTTTTTTTAATTTTTTATTTATTTACGATAGTCACACAGAGAAAGAGAGAGAGAGAGAGGCAGAGACACAGGCAGAGGGAGGAGCAGGCTCCATGCACCGGGAGCCCGACGTGGGATTCGATCCTGGGTCTCCAGGATCGCGCCCTGGGCCAAAGGCAGGCGCCAAACCGCTGCGCCACCCAGGGATCCCCAGCCCCAAAAATCTTATCTATAAACTTACTTCATGAAGATGACAACTGTCATATGCCAGTTCCTATTTTTCCAGTCTTATGCCATAAACAATGCTCAAACACACACATTCATGCACACATGCAATTCTTGACAAAGCTGTAATCGTACAGTATGTAAAAGTTTATTTCCATCCACTTACTTTTAATCTGTATGTGTCGGTATATTAATGATGGGTTTCTTATAGAAAACATGTTTAGGTTGTATTGGACCCATTCTGACACTCTCTGCCTTTTAAATGGTGCATCTGAGCTGTTGATTTTCAAGGTGATTTTGAGGTACTTGGATTCATACCAACTACACGTTATTGTTTTCTATTTACTGTCCTTATTCCTGGTTCTTGTTGTGGTTCATTCTTTTTCTACTTTTGTGATTTTGACTGAGCATTTTATATGAATCTATTTTCTCTCTTTTCTTTTACTATGAGTTATAGTTCCTTTAATACTTTTTTAAGTGGTTGACCTAAGAGTTTGCAATATACATTTACAACTGATCCAAGGCCACTTTCAAATAACACTATGCTACTGTATGTGTAGTGTGAGTATCATGTAATAAAACAATTCACCAAAAAAAAAAAAAAAAAAAAAAAAAAAACAATTCTAACCCTTCCTCCTTCCTGTCCCTGTATCATTGCTGTCATTCATTTCATACACATATACATATATATATACATATAACATATAAACATATATATGTTCAGATATATATGATACCTGCATAAGCATATAATGAAATACATTGTTGCCATTATTATTTTGAACAAACCATTACCTGTTAGATCAAGTGCGAATGAGAAAAATAAAAGTTTTGATATTACCTTCACCTATTTCCTTCTTTGATGTTCTTTTTCTTTATATGGGTCCATGTTTCTGACATATCATTTTCCTTCTCTCTAAAGAACTCCTTTTAATATTTCTTGCAAGGCAGGTCAACTGGCAACAAATTCCTTCATTTTTTGTTTGCCTAAGAATGTCTTGATTTCTTTTTCATTTTTGAGGATAATTTTACAGAGTACAGAATTATACATAGGCTGCTTTTAAAGGTTTCTTTTTCTCTCAACAATTTAAATATTTCACTCCAATCTTTTCTTGCTTGAATAGTTTCTGAGAAGTCAGATGTAATTCTTATCTTTATTCCTCTGACTTTTTGGGGGGAATTTTTTTCTTTATCATTAGTTTTCTGTCATTTGAAGATGATCTGTCTAGGTGCAATTTCTTATAGCATTTATCCTGCCTAGTGTTCTCTGAGCTTCCTGGATCTGTGGTTTGGTGTCTGGCATTAATTTAGGAGAAAGTTTCAGTTATTATTATTATTTCAAATATTCCTTCTGTTTTTTTTTCTCTCTTTCTTCGTGTGATATTTACATTAAATGTATGTTATACCTCTTGTGGTTGTCCTACAGTTCTCAGATATTCTGTTCCATCTTTCTTCAGTCTTTGTTTTATTTCCTTTTCAGGTTTGAAGGTTTTAAATCCTCAAACTCAGAGATTCTTTCTTTAGGCATGTCCATTCTACTCATAATTCACCAAAGCCTTGTTTATTTCTGTTACAGTGTTTAGATCTGTAGCATTTCTGTTTGGTTCTTTCTTAGGATTTCCATCTCTGATTATATTGCTCATCTACTTTTGCATATTGTCTCCTTTATCCATTAGAGCCCTTAGCATATTAATCATAGTTGTTTTAGATTCCTGATTTGATAATTCCAACATCCTTACCATGTCTGATTCTGATGCTTGCTCTGTCTCTTCAAATTATGGTTTTGCTTTTTAGTATGCCTTTTAATTTTTTCTTGATAACTGGACATAAAAATAAAGAGAATTACTGTAAATAGGCCTTTACTGATGTGATGATGCAGTGTGGGGGTAGAAGTATTCTATAACCTATGATTAAATCTCAGTCTTAATGAGCCTATGCCTTTAGTCTATGAGCCCCACAACTGTTTCCCAGGGCCCAGGGTTTTTTTCTCCCCACAGAGGTGGTATAGGATGGCTAGTATGGACTGGAATTGGTACTTCCCTTCTCCCAAATGGAAGGCTAGAGCTGACTGGAGATGGGGATTTCCCTTCCTCCAGGTCAGTTAAGCTCTGATAATAGCCCAGCAGGTTAGGCTCTCATTAACTAATTCCTCCTGAAGGCATTCCTGTTAAGAAAAACAGAGCACTTAGGTATATTTCAAAATGGTTCCTTTTCCATATCCCCTGCCATAAGCATGAGAGGATTTTTCTCTGATATTAACTAGAAGAAACTGGTTAGGCTATTGAGTACTTGTTAAGATGCGGAGGCAAAGTCCAAGTTCCTTATATGTAAGGAACCAGAAACAAAAGTTCATAAAAATCTATTTTTTTTTTACTTAGCATTAATTTTTGAGCATTTCTTCTATGATTAAATACCTTGTTAAAGCACACTATCAGTTTATCAATAATGTTACTTTTTATGGGAGTGTCATTACATATCCAATCAAATTATCTTGTATATTCATATTTTCTGTCCTTTCTCTGTGAAGAAAATTCTTGCACATAGATGTTTAACTGCAAAGCAGTGTAAACACATTGTTCCTCCTCTCCAAAAGTCAACAAGATAATTTAATAGCATTCAAAGATTTGAATAATCTTTAGAGACAATAATGGAAGAAGTGTTACAAAGCAGTGTTTCAAGTAGACTGTGTTTGGAGAATTTGAAGGACAGAAGAAGACTTGTTGATTCTGCGTGTGGTCTCTATGGGATTGTACCAGAAGCATTCCACTTGAGAACATTTCCCTCACTTCATACTCACTGTTCTCTCTGCCTCAGGATTCTCTCCACTACAAAATATCCTCTTCATCATGAGAGATCTGACCTTAAAAACATTCTACTTTTATCAAGGTATGTTTGTATAATATTCATTTAATCTTAGACAGTATCCATTTATAAAATACTCCTACATCTCATCACGCCTCATTCCTTGATTATGCTTTCTTCTTTTTCACAGAATTCATCATACCTGACATTATGTCATGTTTATTTGTTTACAATTATGTATTATGTTTATTTCCTACTAGAATACTACCTCTCAGAGGGCAGAGATGACTAATTTGTTTTAGTCATCATTGAATCCCCCAAACCTAGAACTGTTCCTAACACAGAAAATGTAGTCAAAAATATCTTAAAATATCCAAATGTTCCCAATTGCATGCACTGTCTGCTACACATTCAGCCTCTGGTAGAAGCATCTTTGATGGGTCTGGCACACCCTCTAATGTGTCAGCACCATGAGAGGTACTGAAACCCCACTGATAGCATCAGTGCTTATCTTCATCATTCTCACCAATACCCCTCCTACTTGTTACTTTAGACCCTCAACCCCCAGTCCTTTGACTTCTCAGTTTCCTTACCTTTGACTACAATCATCACAGTTTCTCATACCCACAGATATCCTATGGGCATCCTCCTCCTTGGAATCTCTTAAGTATGTTTCATGTTGTCCTCATAGGCCACAGTCAGCCATAGTTTTTGCCGTGCCTTTCTTGCTTTCTCAGATATGGTATTTAGGACATCAGCCCTCTCTTTCTAACCATGTCACCCATTTTGGTTTGCATGCTTCATTATGTTTTCCATCAACTTCAGATGGCCAACATCATCAGAATTCCCCATTAAAACCAAAGTAGGGGAGGCGCTTGAGTGACTCAGTCAGTTGAGTGTCCAAATCTTGATTTTTGGCTCAGATTATGATCTCAGGGTCATGGGATTGAGCCCCACATTGAGCTCCACACTCAGCAGAGAGTCTGCTTGAGGATTGATTCTCTCCCTCTCCCCCTCGCCTCTCCCCCCACTTGCATGTGCTCTCTCTCTCTCTCTAAAATAAATAGTAAACCTTTAAAAAGAAAAGTAGGAATAACCTATCATAACATACATTTTTAAATTTTGAACCATAAACAATAGGTGAATGAATAAACAAGTAAATGTATTTTCACATAAGATAAATCCTTTGACTAAAAGAATTCATTACTTTTATCAATTTTGGTTGAATTTCAAGAACTGAAGATATGAGGAGGTGACTTTTGATAATGTGAAATCATTATTTATTTTATATTTTTATCTGCATTTTCATTAAGAACACTATGCTGAAAGGAGACTTTGTACATTTTATAACTATTTTTTCTGGTTCTAGATTAAATTTTCAAAACTTTTTTCTAAAGATCTTAGTAAAGCATACAGATCTTTCTGTCTTTAGATTCCTGTTTGTTGGTAAAGAGGCAAAAGCTGTAGTATTTTTTACATTGATTTTGTCAAATTATCATTGGATTTAGACATTGTAAAGCAGAAGTAAGAGTTAGAGATAGTTTCTGATCATTTAGGTAGAGACTCAGGATATTTCTGAATATACTTTGAAATAATAGGACAGCCTATAAAATGAATGTTGGGTACAAGTAAAAAAAATGAGTGGCTCATTCTAAAAGCAGCATGTTGAGTTTCACCATATTCTAGCTTGTTCAAAGATCTTGATAATATAATTGGTTAATTTCATCTTTTAAATATCTATCAAATTGCAAGTGTTTTCTTTTTTTATTCAGTGATTACACTTCTGGAATTTATGTAATTTCTGTACTAACACACTTTTAAGATGATAATATAATGTAATTTTTGTATTTTGGTTTAAAGCAAAACAGTAGAAATAATTTGAATGTCTACCAATATGGTACTGGTTATGCTGCACCTATAAAACAGAAGAGAAAGACAATTTTATTTAATAGTGTTTTGGTTAATAATTAGTAGATCCTGCTCTACCACTTCCTAAAATGGTGGAAAGGCTAGCATCTTCTACGCCATCAAAAAATATATATTGATAAAACTTGAATCAAATTTAAAGTCTACCAATGAGGCATATGGTGTGAAAATGTAGAATATATTAAATTTAATGTTTCAGAGAAATATCCGCATAGAAATGCCTTAGGTTTTTTTTTTTTTTTTTTTTTTTTTTTTATTCATAGAGATGGGGGGAGAGGGAGTGGATGGGGAGCAGAGACATAGGCAGAGAGAGAAGCAGGAGTCATACAGAGAGCCTGAAGTGGGACTCCATCCAGGGTCTCCAGGATCACGCCCTGGGCTGCAGGCGGCGCTAAACCGCTGCGCCACAGGGGCTGCCCTGCCTTAGGTTTTTTGAGCTTGTTGT
This sequence comes from Canis lupus dingo, assembly GCF_003254725.2. Taxonomy (NCBI): domain Eukaryota; kingdom Metazoa; phylum Chordata; class Mammalia; order Carnivora; family Canidae; genus Canis; species Canis lupus. Next base: position 65,995,896 of record NC_064245.1, read on the forward strand.
CACTCTACCAGGAATTCTCTGACCCTCAGGTCTTTAAGTGGCTAACTATGCCCATTTAAGTTTCAACTTACATATCATCCTCAATGTAGAGCTACTTTACATTGCTGGTAGAGATACAAAAGGGTACACATTTGGTAAAAACTTTTTGGAAATTTCTAGGAGAGTTCTTACACAAGCATTATGACTCAGCAATTTTACTCTTCAGTGTCATGTTATTTCCTTCTTTTATCACAAAATGAGGATTTTTTTCCTTCTATTTACTTAAAAATTTTCCCTCCATTTTTGGCTTTCAAAAGTTTGGCCATAATGTACCCAAGACTCATTTTCTATATCTTGTTTGGGGTTTGCTGAACTACTGGAATCTATGGGATGATATATTAATAAGTTTTTATAAACTCCAGCCATTATGTTTTTTAAATACTGGTTCTGACCCATTTTCTCCTCTCCATCTAGGTCTCTCTTCGCACACGTGTAAAATATTTTGGCTGTGTCCCATGTGTCTCTTGCTCTTTGTTTTGTTTTTCCATTGTTTTTTCATTGTGCTTTAGTTTTGGTACATTCTCTATTAATTTATTTTAGAGGTTATCAATTCTGATTTTTTTCAGTGTCCTGCCAGCTGCTAAATCATCAAATGAGTTATTAATGCTAGGTTTATATACATTTTCTTGGTTCTAGGGTATCCATTTGAGTTTTATAGAGATTTATTCACCTATTGAAAATCATTGTTTTTTTTAATCAAATTTATCTACCTTTGCCTCTGTTTTCTTTAACATAATGATTCTAGCTTTAAATGTTTTTTTTTCTAGTTGATTGCTAGTATTTTTTAAATTAAGACTTTATTTTTTTTTTAAGATTTTATTTATTTATTCATGAGAGACACACACACAGAGAGAGGCAGAAACACAGGGAGAGGGAGAAGCAGGCTCCATGCAGGGAGCCCGATGTGGGACTCGATCCTGGGTCTCCAGGATCAGGCCCTGGGCTGAAGGCAGTGCTAAACTGCTGAGCCACTGGGGCTGCCCAATTAAGACTTTATTTTTAAATCAGTTTTAGATTCCCAGCAAAATTGAACAGAAAGTAGACAGATATCCCACTCACATGCCCCTGCATCCACACGTTCATAGCCACCCCCATCATCAATACCCCTCACCAGAATGGTACATTTGTTATAATTGATGAACTTATACTGACACATCATCATCACCCAAAGTCTATAATTTAAATTATAGTTCACTCTTGGTGGTATACATTCTATGAGTTTGGACAAATGTATAACAATATCTACATACACACAATGATATGTATCTATCATACATTTCAATATGTATGAAAATACAGAATAGTTTCACTGTCCTAAAAACCATCCCTCTCTCTTACTCTCAAAACCTGGCAAACTCTGATCTTTTTCCACCTCCATAGTTTTGCCTTTTTAGATGTCATACAGTTAGAATCATACAGTATGTGGCCTTCTCAGATTGACTTCTTTTACTTAGTAATGTGCAATTAATATCACTCCATGTCTTCTCATGACTTGATAGCTCATTTCTTTTTAGCACTGAATAATATTCCATTGTCTGGGTATACCATATTATTGACCCACTCACCCAATGAAGAACATCTTGGTAGCTTTCAAGTTTTGGAAATTATGAGTAAAACTGCTATAAACACATCTGTGCATATTTTTGTAAGGACACAAGTTTTCATCTCCTTTGGGTAAATACCAAGGAGCATGATTACTGGATCTTATAGAGATCTCAGTTTGGTAAGAAGCTACCAGTATCTCCTAAAGTTGAAATATCATTTTACTTTCACATCAGCAATATATAACGGTCCCTATTGCTCCACATACTCACCAGCATTTGGTGCTGTCAGTGTTCTGTATTTTAGCCATTCTACTAGGTGTGTAGTGGTATCTCATTGTTTTAATTTGCAGTTCCCTTTGACATAATAAATCTTTTCATATGCTCAATCGCCATCTGTATATTTTCTTTCATGAAATATCTGTTAAGGCCTTTCTTTATTTTAATTTTTTAATCAAGTTGTTTATTTTCTTATTGTTGAGTTTTAAACATTCTTTGTATATTTTGGATAACAGCCCTTTATCCAAAAAGTCCAGATGTGCCTTTTGCATATATTTTTTTCCCAGCCTGTAGCTTGTCTTCTCATTCTCTTGACATTGTCTGTCACAAAGCAGAAGTTTAAATTTTTTTATTATTATTTAAATTCAATTAGCCAACATATAGTACTTCATTAGTTTCAGATGTAGTGTACAATAATTTATCAGTTGTGTATAACACCCAGTGCTCATCATATCATGTGCCCTCCTTAAAATCCATTACCCAGTTACCCCATCTTCCCATGCACCTCCCCTCCAACAATAAAGTTTTACATTTTAACAAAATCCAGTTTATCAATTATTTCTTTCATGGATCATATTTTTCGGTGTTTTTTTTTTTTTTTGAAAGAGATTTTTTGGTGTTGTATCTAAAATGTTATTGTCCTACCGAAGGTATGTAAGTTTTTTCTATATTATCTTCCAGAGGGATTTAGAGTTTGCATTTTACATTTATATCAGTGATCCATTTTTAGTTGATTTTTGTGAAACATGTATGGTGTGGGTCTATATTTTGTTTTTCATGTGGATAGCAAGTTGTTTCAGTATCTTTGGTGAAAAGATTATCTTTGCTATATTGTATTGCCATTGGTATTTCCTCAAAGATGAGTTGACTATATTTATGTTGATCTATTTCTGGGTACTCTATTCTGTTCCATGGATTTATTTGTTTATCTTTGGCAATACTATACTGTCTTGATTACCAAAGCTTTAATTCTTAAGTTGGGTAATGTCAATCCTCCAACTTTGTTCTCTATCTTCAATATTGTGTTGACTATTCTAGGCTTTTTGCCTCTCTATAGAAACTGTAGAATCAATTTGTAAATGTTCATAAAATAACTTATTGGCTTTTTGACTGGGATTACATTGAATCTATATATCAGGTTGGGAAGAACAGAATATTTGACAATATTGAGTCTTCTCATCCATGAACATAGACAACCTTTTCATATATTTAGCTCTTACTTCATTTTGTTCATCAGTTTGTAGTTTTCCTCATATAAATCCTGTGCACATTTTGTTAGATTCATATCTAAATATTTTAGTTTTAGGGGTGCTAGTGTAAATGGTATTGTATTTTTAGTTTCAAATTCCACTTGTTAATTGTTGGTGTATAGAAAAGCAATTGACTTTTTAAAATATCAACTTTGTATCCTGCAACCTGACTATATAATCATTTATTAGTTCCAGGAGGATTTTTTTGTGTTGATTCTTTTGAGTTTTCTAAATAGAAAATAATGTTATCTGTGAACAAAGAGAATTTCATTTCTCCCTTCCAAATCTGTATACTTTTTATTCCTCATTCTTATCTTATTGCATTAACTAGTACTTTCAGCACCATGTTGAAATGGAGTTGTGAGAGGGACTATCTTGCCTTGTTCCTGATCATGGTGGAAAACCCTAGTTATTTAAAATTTTTTTACATACTAACTCTGCTATTTGGATTTATATATAGATCTGTTTCTAATATACCTATTTATGACTTCATTATCATTCACATATTGATTATATATTTGTGTATCTAATCATTTTTTTTAAATTTTACTATCTGTTAGACCTAAGATATTAGGTATTATAAATGTTCATGATGGTACATTCCATTAGAGAGGGATTCTCCTTGCCTTCTATTAGGCAGAAGGAGTGGGGACTTATGACCTCAATCTAAAGAGCAGCTGATTATAATTATGACTAGGTTGCCTTCTATGTAAGATTCAGTCTACCTCAAGTTGATCTCCGTATCTCAGATATGGCCTTTCTAGGATATTGGTAGAGCCCAGAAGGCTTCTCTCCATCTCTGAAAGAAACTGGGAGAAAGTTTTGCTCTTCAGATTTTTTAGCTTCTTGCTTCACATAGTTTCACAAACAAAAAGTGTAAGGAGGAAAACAGCTATGTGCTTATGGCAGGAATACTCCCTCTATCAGGACTTTGTGTCCTTTGTTCCATGAGACTCCAAAGGATTTGATTCTGTCTTTTGGAAGCTTTGGGCTCAGCTTCCCATGATTCCCAAGAATGGAACAAGTACTCCAGGAGAATCATTGCTATGAATTTGGGCTTCTTCTGGTTTCCAATCAGTTACACAAACACTGAGCAATTGCCAAATATTCCACAGATTCCTCTTTCCTTCAACAGAGACAACTTTTAGATTTCATTTTATTTTGTGGAGTGTCTTTATAAACACTATTTTCAGGCTGCACTCAGAATTAGTTCATGACCCAGGGAAGAAAGTAACCATAAATCATCAGCTTACTTATACAGTGCTCTTTATTATATGAAATTTTATTCTATTCAAACTTTATTGCTTCAACAACTCTCCACTGTCTTCAAAACATGAATTTTGAAATTTACTTCTTTTCCAAATTTGTGAACTGGAAGCATTGACATATCATGAACTATTTTATCCTCTCTAAGAGCACAAGTCTGAGACATTATTGTGGTTCAACAGATTGTTAAGAAAATTCAAATTTTTCATAATTTGTTACATTGGCAAAGCTGTGAAGAAAGATATGTTAACATATTGCTGGTACAAGGTGCATGAAGGTTCATTTTTCTGTAGCTGTCATATCATACATGTTTCTTTCTTTGATTCATAAATTATATTTCTAGGAACTTATACCAGCAAAATGACATATTATAAAAGTATTTGTTGCAACATCATATGTAATAACAAAAGATTAGAATGAATCCAAATGTCCATCAATAGGATTATAGTCTTAAATGAAATATTAAACTAATTCAAAATATTATGGACTTTTTTTTGCCAAATGACATGGAAATTTAGCTAAGATATTTGCTAAGTGGAAAGACCAATGTGCAGATAGAAGTGTAAAGATGTTAATGTTAGTAAAAAATGGGAATTCTAGAAAACACATATTTGTATTTAATCTTATAACAAATAGCTGGAGATACATAAAAGACTAATGATCTTGAACATTGGTTGAACCATGAAAGTATAGAAACTGAGTGGATGGAATGTGGAATGTAGGAAGAAAACTTTTCAGTATATACTTCTATAGGTGTATATATACTACATGAATGGGTTACACATTCACATAGTGTATGCATAAATACAAATATACATCTAAAATGTATATTTTACATATAAAAAGTAATTAAATAGTATACAAAATATACATCTAAAAAGTAATGAAATATACATATAAAAAGCAATTAAATGGTAAAATTCATAGCCCTTTTAAGACAAAGAGTCAGTAACATCACAAATCATATTCAAAAAGAATAAGTTTATCATGACTCCAAAATCATACAGTATATTTTACCTAAAGCTGACCAAAATCTGGGGAAAACACAGAATGGGCTATGAGCCAAAGAACTGAAGGTTGAAACACACAGATGATTGCTGGCTTCTCTCAGATACATCAGCGATCTTAACTTCTAAAACTACTTAGATAATCGCAACCACACTCATTAAAGGAAGGGGAAAATCTTTTCTTACCCCAGGAAATAAACCTTTAATAACCCAAGTCTCAGCGAATCTCACCCACAAAATCAAATTGTATTGGTAAGTGTAAGCAAAATGTCCTAGAAGACAAAAACATTTCAGGATAAAATAGATATTATTCTTTATCAAATTAACAGAGAAGAGTAGCTATAAACTTAATGCAAGCTCTAGGCATTAGACCAGCTTAGAGAGGTAAAAGAAAAGATTATATGTTCCGGGAGTTTGTATCTTAGAAGCTAAACTTGCAAAACCAGTCTCTAGTCTGATATTTCTCAGAGGAAAAGTAAGATGAGTGTCTTTGTCATTGTTCAATGAAGAGCTTGCAACTATTCATTCTTAATATTTGACAGCATCTCAGAATTCAATTACATGTCCTCTGGAGTCACACCATCTTCCATGTATTCTATTTTAGTGGACAGAGAACTGGTTTTAAAGTTAGGGAGGCATAGATTCCAATTTCAACAATATCATTAGCTGACCTTGGGGCAATCCATTTCTTCTCTGCATGCATTCATTTCTTCTTCTGAAGAATACGGTTTTGGATCTAGATAATCTCTATAATACTTTTGGGCTTCACATATGATGATTCTATATATTGAAAGAAATAAATGTCCTTTAGAGTGAGACATTCAAGTGACTCCGTTCTTTATATTGAACTGCACAAAGCAAGTCACATAGATTATCTGGTTTACGTTCTCAGAAGCAAGCTAGATTAGAAGTCTAGCTAAATCCTTTCCCTTTGGGACTAAACATGCAAAGTTTAAACATCTACATTGCCACTATATTGCCTTGTCTCCATTAAAAATATTTTCAAACATGAAACGTTATTGTTATCTTCATTTGTTTTATGTGTCTCCCTCACTATCTGAGCTTTCATTATCTAAATATTTGTTGTAACAATTAGCAAAAACCCTTTATCAAGAAACTCAACATCCAAGTTGAAAACCCGCTCTAACAAATTTGCCATATATACACACATTTATGTTGTTTGCAAGTCTAGTCTAGAGGAAGCAGAGTATGCTGAAGCTTTATCTCAGCTATTTTTTCCCATGGGACCATATCAAGAGTTCATATTGCTTAAATGTGTCATACTTTAATAATATCTTTCTCACATTACGAAGTGGAATGTTTTAAATAAAGTGCAAAAATCAATGAATAAAATAAGAAAAATGAATAGGTAATTACCTAATTAATCAGAGAGACTAGCAAGCCTATGCATTAGAGAAAATTTGGAAGAGTAAAGTGAATTGAGGGAGGAGAAAACCATCACTATCTTTTGAACATATTTCAGTGAAGCCACCAGTCTATTCTACCAATGTGACTATTGTAATCAATGTCACCAATGACTCCACACTGCCAAAAACAAACAGTTGATTTTCAACTACTAATTTATGCAACTTTTCACCAGGATTAGACACAGTTATGTGTACAAATATACTCTCTTCACTTTCAACATAGCATGTTCCCAACTTTCCAATGTCTGAATGCTGAGAGATTCAGATGTTCACTTCTGAAACTTATCTTTTCTTTCTCTACGTTTGCTCCCAAGGTAAACTCATCCAATTTAAATACTACTCATAAACCGATCAAGTCATATTTTGGTTTCATATCCCTGTTGTGCTTCATTGGAACTCTCTGAATCTTGTATTCCTACCTTCTCTCTAGATTACAAAAAACACTGATTTGTAGCATTAAATGAATGGTGCAAAAGTACCCAAAGCATGGCCAGTTTTCCAGATACCATTGTGATTAGCTCTTTTGAACCAGAAGTATTTGTTTCCACACATCACTGGATATCTCTAACTGTATACTTGAAATCTTTCCTTCGATGTTAAGTAGTCTTCTCAAACATATGACCAAAACACAATTTTTAAGTTCTTCCTTGCCAAACCTAATCCTCCACAAATGTCAGATGACACCATCATTTACTCAATTTATCATCCAAGATTTCTTGGGAAAAAGTTTAAGACTTTCCCTGTTAACTTTTAGTTTAAAAGGTTCTAAAAGGAGTTTCCCAAACCACTAAAAACTTGGAGGTAAAATTATTCTAGGACATTGGAGACTGGTACAGTTTTATCTCCTGAATAAGGATCTAAACTTGTAGACTCAGAACATGGTTTTAGATGGATGAGGAAAGCTCAACTTTAGAGAACATCTCTTAAAAAGAAGCGCATAAAATGTTACCTGAAGTATTTTTATAATCACAATGTAAAGTCATACACAAAAAGGACAATAATGTGATAAGAATTGAACTTTAACATACATGTTTTTAATATCCAAGCTAGTAAGAGAGTGACACAGCTTTGGTACCCTCTATAGGGACTCTGGGAACCATGGAAATTCATGTGAATTAGTGCTACATCTGTTCCTGCCCTGTGTGGCCACATCATTGCTGATAGGATCTTATATTTTGGGCTAACTAGAGTGGACATTTGATCTAATCACGAATCAGGGTATTTGCACGTGTTTGTATGAGCATGTACTTTCTTCATGCCAATTCATAACTCACCAGAAAACCTGCCCTACATATATTTGCAGGATCAAAAACCAGAAAGAGGTCTGGATTCTCCATCTTTATAACAAAAAATTTTAACATATAGAGAACTAGACAGGATAATGGACAATGTACCCAATATGGAGATTTAATATTTGATAACAAGTTTGAGATGTTAATTTTGTATCCTTTTATTAATGTGATTATGCATGGTTTAGTGTTCCTACCAGAATCCATTTCTTTCCTTCTTTTTACATATAACCATTACTGTGAAGATAGTATGTATTCCTAGGAAGAAGACTTATTCTATGAATGCCAGTAGTCATGTACAAGGTATGCAGGGCTTGGTGCTACTAAATTCTGATGGAAATATGTGTCCCTGTGCAGCTCTGATCCTGTAGCAGTAATATTGTATCATTCTTATTGCCAGCAATATCTCCAGCCTGGTTCCAGAGAGAATTCCTAAGAATAACCTAGCTAGACTGCCAGAAATGTTCTCCTTTCTTTGGGAGGAGCTGCTTAGGAAATCAAATGCCTGTTCTCCTTTCTCTCATCTCATTTGCATTTTCAAAGAAATGAAAACCATTCTAGAGTACACTTTCAAACTAGTTTTAAAGGTCCAGTGTTCTGAGTTTCTCTCCTGCTCCAAAATTCTCTCACATAATTGTGGCTATATTTCAAAATAACTTTATTCTGGGATGCCTGGGTGGCTCAATGGTTGAGCATGTCTGCTTTTGGCTCAGGGAATGATCCTGGAGTTCTGGGATTGAGTCCTGCATCCGGCTCCCTGCATGGAGCTTGCTTCTCCCTCTGCCTATGTCTCTGCCTCTCTCTTTCTGTGTCTCTCATGAATAAATAAATAAAAATATTTTTTAAAATAACTTTATTCTAAGTACAGAGTGTCCAGTTTGTTTATGGTTCAGATTCCCCCAGCCCCAAAGTAGTCTCAGATATCTCACTAGTACCCTTACATGGAACAGATAAGAAAAATCTTAACTACATGAACAGACATGCAAAAAATACATACAATTTTAAATAAATACGTAACATGCCATATATTCATGACATATTGTGTATATTTACTTTAAATGCACATATATATTTAAAAGCACATAATTTGTTTGTTGTACACCTATAAAACTTGGGTCCTATAACATCTTTGTTCTGTCATTTGAAGCTTGCATAGTAAGTTCTCTGTTTCAGGTGTATGTATACATTGTATTATTGTTTAAAATATGGCTTCCTTAGGAGTGAGAACTATATCAACTTAATTTATGATTTCTGCCCTCTGCTTTGTCTTGATTCTTGGAATACAGTAAGTACACAAAATTTATGGAATTATAAATTTGTAACCTAGAAAGCAAGATGAGCAATGGAAATATAGAAATAATAGATGGCAAAACAAAAATAGACCCTCAGAAATCAGAATATTTTTATTCTACCTCGGGGATGAGTTGAAGCATGTTGGGAACCAAGGGTTGGGATTAGGAGACTGGCTAGCCATCCTATGGGCAAGGGAATAAAACTGGATAGATTGAATAGAGAACAAAACAGTCAAATTTTAGGGTGAAAATTAAGTCAAATGTGAATGGCCGGCAGTTTCAGTTCATAAAAATAGCTAGAATGGACATCTTTCCCACTCTTCTAATAAGAAAATTGCTAACCAAACATGTTTTTACAAAATTTATCAGAGAACTGAGATCACAAGGACAAATAACCTAAAACATGGAGAGAGACGGACATCAGTAATGAAATGTAAGACTTAAGCTCTTACTTACCTGGGACATTGATACTGAATGCCATACAAGCTAATAAGAAGGACAAACCAGAAAATTATAATGAATTGCTCACAGCTAAGAATAGATTAGTGAAAGACTATGAAATTGCTTTGGGCCACGGAGAGAGGAATATTCATATACTCCAGGATTTTCCATCAAGTACTCATAAGGAAGATGTGGGAAAATCCCAAGAAAATTTTCACAATGAGGAGAGAGGAACGAGTTACTGCTAAAGCTTTGCCTGGTTGCCAACCCACTATCTCCCCTGTGAAACAAAACACTTGACTTGCATATGGAAAAGTAACCAAATTTTAACTACAGCTCGTAGTTAAGAACAGAAAACCAAACCCCATGCCTGATAAATGAGGAAGAATAAATGCAAAACCCAGTATGGCATCTGGAGGAAGGCAAGGACACATAAAAAGCCCATACCCTCAGGACGCCTGGGTGGCTCACTGATTGAGCATCAGCCTTCGGTTCAGGGTGTGATCCTGGTCCAGGATCGAGTCCCACATCAGGCTCCCTGCAAGGAGCCCGCTTCTCCCTCTGTCTGTCTCTCTTCCTCTCTCTCTGTGTTTCTCATAAATAAATAAATAAATAAATAAATAAATAAATAATAAATCAAATATTTAAAAAGAATAAACATTTTTTTTTTAAAGTCCATACCCTCAAGGCTCAGGTTCACAGTGCCTAAGACTAAGTTTTAATTAGAACACCAGAGAATGCCCCCAGGACTCCCTCCCACATGCTAACAAACATTGAGTGAAAATAACATTGGGATGAAGCAAAGAGAGTACAAAAGAATTTTCTCTGGAGAGCAAAGTAAATGGAAAATCCAGGGTCATGGGGTAGACCCAAAACCAAGTTGAGAAAAACTTTAAACCCAGTCCAATTCCTAAGTATATTAGCACAAATCACCACATCAAAAGACTGCAAGAAGAAAAGGCATGATTATCTCCAAGTATAAAAATTATTAATACTAGTACCCACCATTCTATACAATATTCCAGGCTTTTAACAACAATAACAACAACAATAGAAACCAAATAAAACAATCAAACAATCAAAAACTCAACAACAACAAAATCTATGAAGCATACATAGAAGCTGAATAAACACAGTCTGAAGGGACAAAGCAAGCATCAGGATAAGACTCACACATATTCACAGATGTTGATATTATCAGAGAGGAGATTTAAAATAATTATTAATAGTGTGTCAAAGCCCCTATTAGAAAAAAATAGAGGGCAAAATACAAGATCAAATAAGTAGTGTCATGACAGATAGAAGCCATAAGAAAAAAAATAATAAATTGTTAAACTAAACATAAAAACAGAAATCACAGTAACAGATATGGAGAATGCTTCCAATGAGCTTACCAGTAAACTCCACAGACAGTAAAGAACCAGTCAGGTTAAAATAAATTAATAGAAATCACTCAAGTTAAAATATAAAGAGGGAAAAGAAAGAGTGAAAACAAAGCAAAACAAAACAGAGCAGAACATTAAGGAGATGAGGGACAACATAAAATGGTATTTGGTTTTGGAATGATGAAGGAAAAGGAGAATAAATATTTGAAGAAATAATAATTCAGAATTTTCCAAAATTAGTAGCAGACACCAAACCACAAATCCAAGGTCAGAGAACATAAAGCAGAATCAGTAGCAATAAAACTACACTTGGTTTCTATTGTTTTTGCTGAAATTCAAGGACAAAGAAAAACCTTGAAGGCAGTTAAAACAAAAAAAATTACTGAAAGAAAAACATTTGTTAAGAGTTACAACAGACTTCTCATTAGAAATCAATGTAAGAAGGAAGGCAATGGAATGACACGTTTAAAATAATAAGAGAAAAAAAAATGTTATCCCTGAATTCTATATTCAGTGGAAATATCTTTGAAAGAATTTTTAAAAATTCAAGTATCTTTGAAAAAATTAACTTCTGAATTCAATTTCAACATGTAAAGAACTTTGAAAATTGTCACTTCTATCTTTAGAAGAAAAACCTGAACAAACGGAATATCAATGACTATTTGTGAATCCATCATTAACAGAGGTCACACTATTACCGCTAAAATTTAGAGAGACAGACAAATTTGGAGACCCACAGCTGAGACTTCCTTGTCTGAAGCAGAAGCCACTATGAAATGGAGCTATAAACTGGTAAAGAAACTTAAATAATGATTTTGATTAATTTCTAGAGCTAAGTGTGGATTAATATGAGAAAGAAACTCTTGAGAATTAGACTCCTTCTAACTCTTAGAATTAGAGGGAAACCCACAATCCTGAGTTCTCCCTCCAAGGAGATCAACAAGTTCTAACAGTGAGGATCTGAGAAAGATCCTCCTGTGGCTTTGTCAGAAGGAAGGGAAACTATTACACTTTCCACATAGTATTCTCCTTAACAAAGACCCATTCTCCAAGGACAAAGACTGCCTTGTAATATTTATTAATATCCGATAGTCCTCAGAGCACATTTTGGGAAAGCCTTGATAGAAGTGTTGTATATAATTCATCTGGCACAGAGAAGGTATTCAGTCCTGGTAGCTATTATTGCGATTATTGGCATGATATCTCTTCTTCTCAACTCCCTGGTTAATAAACTTTGAACCATAGGTATAGTCCCCCCCAGCTGCATAATTTAAAATATATGCTTTAGGCAAAAGCACACCTCAAACATTCTTCCAAGAAGAGCTACTGAGGTAAGCACTATGATATCAGGAGTTCTGGGATCAATTGTGTTCGCTGAAAAATACTTTTGCCACTTGTTTGTAAGTGCCAAATTCAAATAAAAACATCTTTAAGAGGAAAAAAATCAGCAAGCTTACTGATTTATTTCTTTTCTTAACAATTCAGTTTTATAGGAGGAAAGGGGCTGAAAATGGCTTCCAGGTGCACAGAAGGTGGCATGAGAGTAGTAGGAAGCATGAGACGTGAAGGCTGAATCTTCTAATGTGTTCTCTCAATTTCCCAATTTTCTGTAGGCTCAAATGTTTCTGCTGTGACTTGTTTAAAACTATTGACCATGTTGGTGTGTGTGTGTGTGTGTGTGTGTCTGTCTGTCTGTTTATGTGTGTTTAAGATTTATTTATTTTAGAGAGAGAGAGAGAGAGAGGGAGCTGAAGTGAGAGGCAGAGGGAGAGAGAAACTCAAGCAGACTCCACACTGAGCATGGTGCCACACTCAAGCCTTGATCCCATGACTTTGAGATCATGACCTGAGCTGAAACCCAGAGATGGTTGCTTGACCAACTGTGCCACCAAACTCCCTATTGATCATTTTTGAACAGAGCAATAACTCAGCTCCTCAGGACCTCCAGGAACAATCTCTGAAGAAATTTTTCTTTTGAATAGTAGTGAGTTTATTTATCAAGAATCCACACTCCCTGAGTCAAAAGAATAAGACGTAGGATTGGCAGGGGATCTTGATATATCCTTCTTTTCTTTCCAGATCACTTGGCTAGACAACAAGTGAGGATGCTGGATCTTTTTTGGGGCGGGGGGCACATTTATTTGCCTTTTTGATAACAAAGTGTGTTTTGAAAAATAGGAACATGGCATGAATTAGGCCCTTGTCAATTTGCATAAAAACTCTAAAATGCCAACATCACCTCCCAGCGCTTTAAGTGTTCATTTTATAATCCATGGCAATCTCTTACATTTAAAAAAAAAAAAACAGTCCTGTGAGTCACTCATGTTTATTTATATTCCATGGAGAGCTGGGGGATAAACAGTAAATTAAAAGCTGAGTTTGCACAGAAAGGATTTGGGAGAGGGGAGAAAAGCTTTCCACGAGCACTACCACAGTTGTGTTTAGTGGTTCTCCATAAGACATGTGGTACAGTGTCCTTGTTTGGCTTCTTTATAATTACCTAAAGTACCATTCATCAATTCCCTAATCTCAGTCATTTCTACCTGTGCTTCATAGCCACAGCCATGAATTTTCTCAGGAAGTCGCCACAGATTTTTTCAATCTATGATAGTGATTTCCTTCCTGATATAACCTAAAGTAAGAAAGGGGCTCCTGACAGAGCACTCTCACTCCACTCTGTCCAGTGGCCCAAGATTTGATCTTACTGAATGCTCAGTCATTGGACCTCAGTAGCACTCATTGGTACCTGGCATGCATGAATGACACAACTAGTTAGTGGTCTGCATGTCTGTAGCTCTAGCCTCCTAAGCAGTGCAAGAGAGAAATCTGCATAGAGGAACCACCATTCTTAGGCCCAGTTGCAACTTGCTGATTTGTCCTCATTCTCTCCCACGTTTATTACAATTTTGCCTTCAACCATTCATATTCTTTCACAGGCATCAACTCACTGAAGCTTGTTTTGTGAGGCAGTCGCTCTTCATTGTCACTGTTGCCTTGGTGAAGCATGCTCTCCTGGACAATAGTGTAGCCAACTCTTTCAAAAATGTATGAATCCCACCCCAAATTCCTCTCATGAGAATAAGTTTTTTCAAGCTACTTCTATTGTTTCTATTAAAACCAAGTTAAAATAAATAAATAAATTAATAAAACCAAGTTAATTTAAAGCTTTACATTGAATGATTAATGGAAAGTCACTAAAAACATATCAGATTAAATTGTGGCAAGGCTATCATAAAAAAGTAGAAAATAAATAGTACTAATTTAAAAGAGTCTGAACTCAGATTACCACACATCTTGCCCTCTGAGAGCTCCTTCATTGAGAACACATACTTTGTTCTTTGTTTCTGTGATAAATCATAATTCCATTACAGGCAGTGAATGGGGGGAGGAATCCATTGAACTGCAGAAAGAGTGTCTAGAAGACCCACAGTGAGTCTGGCACCTATACCTCAACCTGGGCCCAGATGCCCAGAGCAAATCCTCGTCCATCATCCAGGGCCAGTGAAGCTTGAAAGTGAGAGCCCAACCCACAGACACCATCTGGGGAAGTAGAAAGAGTCTGGGAAGCGGGAGTCAGAAAAATTGGCTTTGAGGCTTGGCTGTGACTCTTTCCAACAGAAATTTTCTAGGCGAGTCACAAAATTGCTCTGAGTCTAAATTTCTTTCACCTATAAATTAAAATGGGAATAACATAACAATTCCACTTTGTCTGCCTTGGAAGTTTTTTGTGAATATAGGAAACAGAGACCTTCCCCTCATATCTTCTAGAGAGAAGCTCTGCTCTTCTCCCCATGCTTTTATCTCTCTACACTCTTCCATTAAAAGCTTCTTAAAAGTGATATAAAGGCACTAATCTGTCAATGTGGGACATTTACTGAATTATGTTTTACTAGTGGGACTTACATATCAATATCTGCATGTTGTCTTCGTCCTTGCTGGTAGTAAATTGACCTAGAATTTTCCTCTTCATAAAGGCAGATCTCTGTTGCCTCATTTGGGACCTTCGTAATTCTATATACTAAGGATTAGGTATAAGGGAATAGAGTCCAGCTCCAAACTACATTCTACATTCCTTATATGGAGCCTTGAATCATGAAACAAAAGTCCAACTATCAATACCATGCACTTTGTGTATCATCTGATTATTTAGTTTCTATTACAACTTTGGTCAAAAACCTAAAGCATAGTAGGAGTTAAATGACCAGAAAACAAAAAGCCGCTCCAAACCCCTAACAGGGCAGATCAGAAAATATATGTCTCAAGAAATAATTTATTCAGGTCAAACAGAAAAACAAGATACAAATGATAAATATAATCATTTCAATGTCATGAATTGTTGCAAAAGTGAAAGGAGGAGACATCAATTTCTAATAGAAATACAGAACTGAGATCTTGATCTTGTTTATTTAACCCCTGCAAGAGTTTTATCTACCAACCAGTGCCTCTGACTTTCACCAAGGAGACAGCATGGCTTGGATAACCCCTGCACTTTTTATTGAGCAAATATGAGGTGTTTTGTTGTTGTTGTTCCAGCAAGAGATCTCAGACAATACAATTATCTTATGCCTCAGTTTCCCTACCTATGAAAATGGACTTCATTGGAGCAGTGCTTCCCTTCAGCAAAAAGTTTGGTGGAACAAATGAAATAATAGCTGGGAAAATTTTCTGTAAAGTACAAAGCAAATATATATATATATATATATGTATATATACATATATATATACACACACACACATGTAATTATAGTTTTTGAGACAGAATATGTGTCCCTCTTCCTTTCTTTAGGCATGCTTTTTGAACTCTTAACATACCTAAGCATATTGTAAGCTTTTGTAGCATGTATTCTTTCATTGAAATCTCACACAAATATATGCTTTTATTTGAGTAGCTCAGTGGTTGAGCATCTACCTTCAGCTCAGGGCATGATCCCAAGGATCAAGTCCCACATGGGGCTCCCTTCAGGGAGCCTGCTTCTCCCTCTGCCTATGTTTCTGCCTCTCTCTCTCTCTGTGTCTCTCAGGAATAAATAAATAAAATATTTTTAAAAAAGAAATCTCACACCAACTCTTTTGAGATAGAAATTATTGCCATCTCTTTATAAATAAGCAAAATAAGGCTGGGGGAGTGGGTGTTCTTCACTGCGCATGAGGCCAGATGTGGCCATTTCTTGGAGATTCTGACTGAGTTGCAGTGAATAAAGTTATCTCTAAACCTCCTACCACCCATTTTAACCATATCACCTTGAGTGACATATGGTGAAGCTAGATGTAGATGAAGAGAGAGAAATCGAAAAGAAGTTTACAGTTCTATTATATTCATCATGCCTTGGAGGGAACACAGCACAGAGTAAAGGACCACATGGGGAGGCACCAGGGCTATTCACAAGGCGGAGAGAACTGTAAGCTCTTGTTCTGTGGCTCCTGCAGGAAGGAACAGGCAAGGCAAGCTGGCTTAGCAGTGGCTAAGGTAAATAATGTAAATAATTTCAGCGACTCTGGGGCCTAAGGGCTGCCGTTGGTTGTCTGGTAAATGGCCCTAGGGCAATTAAGGTAGATATATCATGGCCTAACAAAGGAAGAGGATGGGGTTCTGAACTGGATATTCAATGGAAACAATTGATCAGCTTCCAGTTAGGACCTCCAAACTGGGTCAAGATAACACACACACACACACACACACACACTATATCACTCCATCTAATATTTGGAAGATACATTTGACAATTTGTTTTATTTTTTTCTTTTTTGAAAGAAAATTGAGAAGATAGCTTATAGGGTGGCAACACAAAAAGGAGGTAAGAGATTTGGTCTAGGGTCAAATCTCAGCCATCCTGCTTACCAGCAGAATAAACTTGGACAATATACTTAAACTTTTTATGTCCCCGTTTCCATATATATAATAATAGAACTCATTTGGATGTGCCTTATAGTGAGTTTTCTATATATATATTAGTTTACTAAAATTCAGCATCTAGATTAATTTGCACAGAGCAGCATTTAGTCCTTCACAATAATTTGTGAGATTTTGCTACCCTATCCTTCTCAAGTGAGAGCATTTAAATAAATTATAACTGCTTATTATAGACTCTAAAATCAAGTTTATTAGAATGACATGGAAATAAAATTTATAACATTTAAAAATCTTGGAATCTCTTAAAATAATAATAGCAATAAAAGATTCCTGTGGAACTAATGAGTGTCTTACCATATCCATCTTAATGATAGAATCACTGAAAATCAGTGAAGATGTATCATATAGCCAAGATAATGTATTTTATTCACTCATTGTCTCATTACTAATCCAGAAATAAATGCAGATTAAAAATGTTAGACTAGAATGGAACCCTGGAATTCATCTGGTTTAGCACCATCATTTTAAAAATGGACTCCTGTGGTTGGAGAGGATCCCTATCTGTAGTATCCTTGAAGAAACTTGTCCTCAAGATCTCAAGCAGAGCAGACTCAAGTTCATTTTCCTTAGATGGACTTTTAGATTTTCCAGAAGGCTAAGAATTCTATTTAGAAAAGTCAGAAATAGCCCCATTAAAGCAGAAGCCTTTGACTTCTACTTCACTGCACACATAGTTCTCCATTTTACTTGTGTTCTTCCTCATTATAGAGACCTGGAAAAGGTACTGGATGAGGGTCATGGAAACTTTATAGACTTGCAGAAATCACTCTTTGCTCAGATCCTCATTATTAAAATGAGCTCTATAATGATACTCACCTCCCAAGAATGTTGTTGAACATCAACTCACATGGCCAACATGGTGACTAGCACATATACGTTCTTTGGTCTTGATTTTCACTTAATGTTCAATGTAGTTTCTCTTATCTCATTATATTAATCTTTCATAATTCTTAACTTCTCTTAAGCACCATAATCCCTTTTGAGGTCTTGACGGATATTTCTATTATTGTTCCAAAGTCCTTCACTTATTCCTCAGAATGAATGAAGTTATTAAGTAGGGAAGCATCTTCTATTTAACATCCATCTAAAATGTACAGAGAGACTGTCTACTGTGTTTTGTGTCTCATGGGACGTTCTCTTAGATCTCTTTCCCCAATCATTTGTCACTTTATGTTTTTGTGTTGTCACTTATTAATATCCAAGTGCTTTATGCTAATCATTTTGGTGGGGAAAACAGAAGTTTCAGAGAGAGAGAGAAATGCTGTGTGTCTCTGAAAGCATATTTGAGGACAAAGTACTTTGAATGACAGGAATGATGATACCATTCTTTCTTGTTGAACTCCTAGGATTGGGGTAGGTAAACCCACCACTTGCCCCAAGCCAAGCTGTGGGGAGATCAATGTTTACACTGTGTGCAAGCACATATGAAATAAACGACGTGGGAAGAAGGTTCACCATCTATTTTAAAATGCTACCTTCTATTTTAGACTGAACATGTACAATTTCTGTTTAGCAATTTCAGCTAATTGTTGGATTAACATTTTTGGGAACAGATTGCAAACTTCAAAATGGAAAAGATCATTTTAGGGAGGGAAGCTAGGCAGCTGTCAGGGAGTCGGAATTAACATACATTTGCATAACAGATGTACAGTAAGGTGTCTATGACAGACAATCACTGAATATTAATGCTATAGACCACGACATCATTTGCGTAAATGCTGTCTGCTGGGTATTGAGGTTGGTGTGCTCTTTGCAGAAGACAAAGGGCCAGAGATTGGAACAGATGCACCAGATACGCCGATGCATCTTAATTTATGACATCCTCATGAAAGACCTTGTGGTGTGATTTCAGATTTTATTACAAATAATTTGGAGATAAAGGAACTAAGTAATTATCTTTTCCCCTACAGTTAGTCTCTCTCAAAGGAAGAGGGTTCATTTGTGGACTGCCATTGTGATGCTCTCAGGAGAGTGGCATTCTTTTTATGAAGTGGGGGTGGGGTGAAAAAGAAAAAGAAAGCATTCCTTAAAGTCAACGTTGTGCATTGAATAGATTTGGCTATTAGCATGTTGTCGGACACCTGTCACAGAGCAACTCACCCCCCCACACACACTTGAATGAAGCAGCAGGTGATTCTATGACAGGTTTCAAATGGTATTTTTTAAAAAGTGAATTAGCATTGAAGTATAAAACCCATTTTGTTAAGTCAATGTTCTGAACATATGTTGAGCTTGTACTATATGCAAGGCACCAGGTTTCCTTTCTTTGGTATCTTAATCAATTCCTTGCTTTCTTCTGGCCAGTCTCTACTGGACACCCTCCTCAGTAATTACACTCCACAGAATTGCTTGCCTTGTTGACCTCCCAGTGCACAACCAGTTCTTGATTGGCTAATTAAAAATGTCATGCATTTGATCAATATATATTTTAGCACATCAGATGTGACAAGCCTTGTATTAGGTGCTCAGTATGCAAAGGCACAGCTTCTGTCCTAAAGATTCACTGTCTAGTAGGGATGACAGTCAACAAATGTTTATTGAGCAGTTATTGTGCATTAGCCATTGTCAAGGTGCTAGAGATGCAGCAATAAATAAACCTGATGATCACTACTCTCAAGACACTTTCTGATGACAGAAAGACAATAAATTGTAACCAAATAAATAAGATGGTATTAGGTACAGGTAAAATAAGGTAGTGTGAGAGAGAGCAGTAGAGAGTGCCTGGGAGTGACTGGGTGTGGGGCCTGTCTGCTTTATTTTAAACTGCAAAAGACCTCTCTATAAAAGTTAACAATTGACCTGATATCTGCATGGTGAGAAGGAGGCAACCATATGGAGCATCTGGAGAAATGCCATTTTAGTAGAAGAAATAGCAAATGCAATGTTCCTGAGACGGAGCTCATAAACATGCAAATAACTTGTTCACAAGGAGCTAACTTCCAAGTATTACATAGTTTGTACATGTAATGGATGGGGACAAGGGAGACAGTTCCTGATCCAACTGCATTGGAGTGAAGGTCAAAGGAGTTGGCAGAAATAATTTGTTTCTGTTGAGTCTCTCCTATATTGAAATCTAAAGCTTGGAAAGACACTAAGTCTTCCTGTAGTGAGTCTCTCCTGTATTGAAATCTAAAGCTTGGGAAGACACAAAGGACTCTCAAAAGAAAGCCTAGCATATGCAAAGACCTTCAAAAGAGATGCACAAGAGCAAGGCAGTTCCCCAGAATTGCATTGTGGATACATGTGGCTAATTCATAAACTGTTTGGGGGAAGTGTCACAATATAAAGCTGAAAAGGTAGGGTTGGGGCTACATTGAGAGGAATTTGTTAAGTTATGGAGGTTTTGAGGCAGGGAATAAGCAGACATCTAATTCAGAAATCTCATCTGGAAACACTGCATAATCTGGTAGAGTGGGCATTGCAACATGCTAAATTATGTACCACTTGTTTTCTGGCCCTTGTTTTTGAAACCTCTCACGTATGGGGATAAACGGAGTCACTTTAATAACAATTCAAATTCCTTTGATTCTAGTCATCGTGGCTTACTCAGGATTGATAATGACCCCCAAATCCACCAGGAAATCAAGAGAGAATGCTCATATGAATCTGCATCCTTCTCCTCTTCCCCTTTCCTAGTGTTATCTGCCCACAAATAGTTCAGAATGCTCATCCCTGCCAATGTGGACAGGTCTCTCTGAGAGAACATCAATGTCTACCTTCAGGGAGTAGCTTCTCGTGGTATTTCTGATGATGTCACCCAGTGATAGAAGAATTCAGCTATGTCCCCAGAAGTAGGTGTTGAAAATCTTCCACCCACACAATGTCACACTTTAGTATTAAAGGAGTCACCACCGCCCCTCTGCCTCTTAGAGATTCTCTTGGGAATCACATCTTTGGTTTGTGCTTAAAGCTTCTCTCCCCATAACCCCTAATACTAATGGCTAATGTGCCTTATGTGCATACTCTGTTGTAAGCTCTGTGCTACATTCTAAACATGGAAGGCTTTGTTTCAATCTTACAATGCACTTATGATATGTTTTCTCCTTCTAATGGACAAGGAATAAAACTCAGAAGGTACAAACCATTTGCCCCAGAATTTGCAACCAGAAAATTACTAGGTGCCAAATTTGATACACAGGCAGTCTGACTGCAAAGCCTGTATTTATAACCACTGTACTATATACTGCCTTTCCAGAGATCTCAGGGAGGTGTTCATGGGGTTGGCATAAGGCAAAGACACCTACCATGCTTGTCATTCTCGCTCTGTCTTCAGGTGACTGTTCAAGGCCCTTCCTACAAATACAGATAGCTCCTACAAGTCCATCTCCTGATTACTATGACAAGCTCAAACATTCTTAAGTCATAGTTTATCTAGTTTCTTTTTTTTTTAATTTTTTTTCAATTTTTATTTATTTATGATAGTCACAGAGAGAGAGAGAGAGACAGAGACACAGGCCGAGGGAGAAGCAGGCTCCATGCACCGGGAGCCCGATGTGGGATTCGATCCCGGGTCTCCAGGATCGCGCCCTGGGCCAAAGGCAGGCGCCAAACCGCTGCGCCACCCAGGGATCCCAGTTTATCTAGTTTCAAGAGAAGATTCTCTTACATGCCATTCTTCAGTTATATCCTGCTTGTTAGCTATGTCTTTTTTTATCATTTTATTATTTTTTAAATTAAAATTTTATTTGTTTTGGTTTTGTTTTTATTGAAGTTCAATTTACCAACATATAACACCCAGTGCTCATCCCATCAAGTGCCCTCCTTAGTGTCCATCACCCAGTTACCCCAACTCCCAGCCCACCTTCCCTTCCACAACCCTTTGTTCATTTCCCAGAGTTAGGAGTCTCTCATGGTTTGTCTCCATCTCTAATTTTTCCCCACTCAGTTCCCCTCCTTTCTCTTATAATCCCTTTCACTATTTCATATATTTCCTGTATGAGTGAAACCATATGATGATTGTTCTTCTCCGATTGACTTACTTCACTCAGCATAATACCCTCCAGTTCCAACCGTGTCAAAGCAAATGGTGGGTATTCGTCTTCTGATGGCTGAGTAATATTACATTGTATATATATATATATATATATATATATATATATATATATATATATATCTTCTTTATCCATTCATCTGTTGAAGGACATCATGGCTCCTTCCATAGTTTGCCTATTGTGGACATTGCTGCTATAAACACTGGGGTGCCGTGATGTCTGTTTAAAGTGGTTGCAGACTTCCAGAAGGCACAGATTACAGAATAAAAGAAACTTGTTTTTTATAATGCTAGTCCATCTAAACTGGTTTAAATTTATTGTACCTAATCTGTTTTTTTAGCTCTTTTGGTGGCATTTCTCTGCCAAGATCAATAATAGGATATACTTACAGTGGAAAGAAAAAACTTGTTAAGACCCTTACCTGATGGAGAACAATACGGTGTAGTAAAAAACTTTGAATTCTGATATATGTTTTCACTGCCTTGATTATCATGGAGATGATTCAAGAGATAAGAGAATAGTTTAGCTGGGAGATAAGAGTCAAGGACACATTTGTCTACTAGTCTCTTCTCTCCTTTAGCTATCTATAGTTCCTCTTTTCTATACCAACCAATATTACCAATGCTAATATCAGTAGCCAAAGCCAGATTTTTATCTTCTACCTGAAACCCAGCCAGTTACTAGCATCATTACTTTTTCTTTTCTAGCTACCATTTGAAGGTTCCATGTTTAATTTAATTTGTCCAGTAAGTAAGTGGTCAGGTGCCATTTTGAGTGATAACTTTCAAACTTATCTCTGAGAAACTGAGTACTGCCTGGGTCAAGGATATCTCTATGTCTCCTCACAGCCAGAGCACCAGACTCTGGGTCCTTTTTGTGTTTGATTTCAGAAAAGGAGTACCTGATCTCATCAACCATGCATCATGGAATAAAGGAAGATAGACAAATTGGTAGGCTTCCTCCAGAATTAGGAGCCTAGCATTATTGAGTTTTGTGATATTCCTGCTGAAACAAGTATTAAGAGTGGTCTTCTTTTAGAAGTGAATGGGACTTAGGAAATTAGAGTCAACCTGTGATAGAGAAAATCAAATATCTGTGGGTGTCTAGAATTGGAGTACACATAGGAGAAAAGAGACAAAGCTGTCATGAAAGAGAGAAGATAGATTTCAGGGTGCAATTTTAGACTGGTCAACAATAGGGCAATAGGAAGTTGTTTTAGTATTTTATGGAAAGAATGACATGTTCAATTTTGCTTTAAAGAATCATTCTAAAAACAATGTGGAGAACATATTGGAGGAGAAAAAAATAAAGTTGATAGATGGCTGCAATAGTCCAGATGAAGAATGATGATGGTAATCTAGACTAAGGTGGAAATTCAGAATGGAGAGGAGATTTATGAAATTTGGATTTGAATGTAGATATAGGAAAGAAAGTAAAGGTCAGAATCTTTCCCAAATTTCAAGCTTGGGAAACTAGATGGAAAGTGAGATTGTTTTCTGATAGCGCAAAAGATAATGAGTTTTCTTTTAGACACTTGAACTTTTGAAGAGATGTCTACTAATAATTTGATTTATGGACATAGAACTCAGCAAGGGTTGGATTGGATGTAGATAGGTAAAATATGTTGACCTAGAATGCATGGGAGAGTAAATTGAAGCCTTAAGAATAGGATATATAGGGGTGCCTGGGTGGCTCAGTCAGTTAAGCATCTGATTCTTGAGTTTAGCCCAGGTCTTGATCTCAGGATCATGAGTTCAAGTCCCACATTGGGACTGACCTCATAGCATCACCTATGGTTATGGTCTCAGGGAAGGGAAGCTGCTCAAAATAAATGCACAAAGGGAATTGAGGTATTCATAAATGTTCTCAGAAACAATAAGGTGAAGAGACAAAAGCATAGACAAGGAATGGGTAGACTTCTATCCTCGCTCATTTATTTGCTAGCTGAATAACTCTAAACAACTTACCTCACATTTCTGACACCATTTTCTATTTTGTAAAAGGAAGAGGACATCTGTTTTGATCATCACTCTGAGGCTGTGTTGGCCAATATAGTTGTCACTAACCATGTATAGTTATTGATATGTAAGTAATTTGAAGTTAAATAACATTAAAAATCACTTCCTCAGTTGTCTAGCCACATTTGAAGCACTTGGTAGCCACATGCACATTCTGGTGCCTCTCCTATTGAGCCACATGGGTGTAGAATACTTCCATCATCACAAAAAATTCCTTTTGACAGCACTCTTTAAAGGATTACAGACAATCTCTAAGAACAGATCCAAAAAAATCTTCATCATCTATTATTAGGCACTCAGATGTAACAACTAACTTTTTCGTAATTATAAGTAATCTTTAAGACTAAAATCCGTACAAAATGTGTTACAAATTTCATTTAATATAACTTTTACTTCCACTGGGGATGGGAATGAGAATATTCATTCTATAGATGAGGAAATGAGACTTAAAAAGGTTAAATCATTTTCCAAGATTACAAAGATTATAAAGCTATTATGTTTGGGAATGTCTTCAAAATCACGGGAGAAAAATTTCAGAAAAGGGTTTCAAATACTCATTTGCTTGGCCACTAACCTACATGTTATACACCTATCAGCATGCTTTTATCTGCACTGAGAAGGGTGGAAAGCCCCAGCTGTGGTGGAAGGGAGGATAAACAATCTCGAGAATTTCATACAGGAAAGAAAAGAACAGTAGGGAAAGCCCTTGTGTATAAAGAAAACAAGGACAAAAAGTAGATAGCCTCGAAGTCCTATGACCTTGGACTCTCAGATTCTGAAAGACCTCATATTACATATTCTATCCCATTGGACACAATCAAGAATTATAGTTATTTATTTCAAGAAAAAACTATTTTCTTTTATTGTCTTTGCCAATCAATACCTGCCTCTTTGAGGAGACCTATGTTCTGATGAACATGTAGAGAGGAACAATTTGCTCTTGAAAATAAAGAAATAGGTTGGGAAATGGGTCTAAATAGTGGAGTATAGAATCTTAACAGTTTTTGTCTTTGCCCAAATCCTACACATCACACCTTTATCCATTGTTTTCTAAAAGAAATATCAAGACATTGTAAGTAGTAAGCACAATAGCGTCTTGTTAAATACTTTCCTGATTAAAAACAACTACAATATGGACACCTGAGTGGCTCAGTCAATTAAATGTCTGACTCTTGGTTTCAGCTCAGGTCATGATCTCAGGGTCTTGAGATGTACCACCCTGCTACCTTCTGCACTAGGCTCTATGCTAAGCAGAGTCTCCTTCCTCTTTCCCTCTGCTCCTCCCCCTGTTCACACTCTCTCTCTCTCAAATAAATAAATCTTTGAAAATAATAGAATTGATAACTATAAAGCAAATAATAATAATCATACTAAAAATAATAATGATTGGATGAATATATTATGAGTAAATTAATACAACATCTTAACAGTGGTTATATTAGGATAGGCTAGATTATGTGACAATAACAATACACCAATAAATCTCAGTGATTTAAGCCAAAAAGAAGTTTCCCACATGATAGTGCAACTGAATAAGTGTAGCTCTTCCTGGAGGCTGCCTTTCCTGATGGTTGATTCAGGAACCCAACATCTGGAACTTGTGTTCTTCAAGGGCTAGAGAGTCATGTAGCATAATTCCCAAGGCTGGAAGCAATTTACATTACTTCTGTCCACTTTCTATTTTCCAGAATTCAGTCACATGGTCCACAACTCAACTATAAGAGATACTGGCATATGTTGCCTTGTTATGAACCCAAGTGTAATGAACACATGACCTTGTCTATGAATCAGAGGTTGCCAACTAAGTTCAGCCTCCATGCATCAGCAAGCTATCTGCTTCTTTTAAAAAACTAACAGCCTCTTTGCTTTTAAATACTCATTTTTCTTTTTTTTCCAAAGCTCTGTTTCTACTTAAATGCAACCTGCCCCACCCTCATCAGATAGACTTGATTCCTACTTCAGCCCCACCAGACAAATTTTACATTCTCCTTTTCAGCTTGTCTTTCTCCTTTCAGAGGGGCAGCTGTCCTCTTAAACAAAGCTGAATCCTCTAAAGAAAGCACAGAGCTCCTTTGCTTCTTCCAGACTTTGATCTGTTAATTATTGCCTCTGTTTCCTATGTCTTTACTCCTGTGTATTTTTGTTTCTTTAGTCTATAAACTCGCTGAGATCTTTTTCATCCTAAACCCTTCCTTGACAATCAGGTTGTACCACACCTATAGTACAGTCAAGTCTCTACATCTATCCTTCATTACAATCTTAGAAGAAGAATACATACTCACTTCAAATCTGTTTCTAAATATTTATCTTCATAATGCTTAACAACATTTAATGATATATTGTTGTGTGGGACTATTGTCTATATCCTGCACTCAACTTCAAGCTCTACAAGGACATGACTATATATTTCTATTCACCCTGATTCTCACTACTAATCCTAGAGCCTGCTACATGGTACCTGCTTCAGACATATTTGGTGGTTCAAAAAAAAATGAATAAATATTTGTTTATTTAGTCTACTGTAATTGATGCAGACTAAAAGGATCAATTACATTATCGCTATTAAATGTAACAGATACCACATCCTCTTTATTCACTCATCTATCAACAGACATCTGGGCTTTTTCCATATTTTGGCTATTGTGGACATTGTTGCTATAACCATCGGGGTGCAGGTACCCCTTAAGATCACTGATTATATCCTTCGGGTAAATACCTAGTAGTACAATTTTTGGGTCAAAGGGTAACTCTGTGTTTAATGTTTTAAGGAAGCTCCATACAATTTTCCAGAAGATTTGGTATATACATATACAATGGAATATTACTCAGCCACCAAAAAAAGAAGTCTTATTATTTGCAATGATGTGGATGAAACTAGAGGGTAATATGCTAAGCAAAATAAGTCTTTCAGAGAAAGACAATAATCATTATGATTTTACTCATATGTCAAATTTAAGAAACAACACAGAGGATCATAGGGGAGGGAAAAAAATAAGACAAAATCAGAGAGGGAGACAAACCATAAGAGATTCTCTTAATCATAGTAAACAAACTGAGGATTGGTAGGAGAGGTGGGTTGGGAGGATAGGGTAACTGAGTGATGGGCAGTAGGAAGGGCACTTGATGTAATGAGTGCTGGGTGTTATATGTAATCACTAAACTCTACCTCTGAAACTAAAAGAAAAGTAATAAACAAACAAACAAATAAATAAATGTATATATTATACATTATATTATATATATGGATATATTATATGTATATAAAATATATATATATATATATAATGGATACATTTCTGCCTTTACTTTCATGGATTATTCTACTGCATTTCATATCATTGGATGACCTATGTTCTTTAGATAATCTAATCCCATGATGTCCTTGACCCATCAAACTCTTGGTGGTTTTCATACTTCTATGATAGGTCTCTTCCAGTTTACTGAATTGTCTCCTTCATCTTGCACTTTGCACCCCTCAAGTGGAGGTGCTCCCTGAAGTTTTATCCTTAGGATGCTGATCCCCTCAGTATTCATATTTCTAAAAGGATGACTTATCCACTTCAGAGATTTCTACTGCCACCTGTCTGCTGGTGTCTTACAAAACATATAGTAGTCCTAGACTTCTTCCTTGAGTGACAAAATTTGGGGCAAATTTAGGGCCATTGTCCATACAGTGATCAAATTAAAAACCAAGGAGCTTTATCTCTTTCCCTTTATCACTCTCTATTCCATAAACCACTAAATAAGTCCTACCCTTATACTTCCAAATATTTCTTGTATCCTTCCTCTCTTATCCACTCTTACTAGTTTTCTTACTCATTTCTCCACCCTGGATTATGAAAATCTATCAATCTTTTGCCAGCTAAATCCACTCCCACAGTGCTGCCAAACTGACTTTTTCAGAAGAAACCATCTGGCCATTTCATACTTCCATTTAAACTCCTTCAAAGACTCCCCATTGTATACAAGGCAAGATCACAACACTATAAGATGTCATGGATTTTCCAAAATTTGACTCCTTCCTCTCTGTGTCTCTAATTTCTCTCTTTCTTTCTTTCTTTCTTTCTTTCTTTCTTTCTTTCTTTCTTTCTTCTTCTTTCTTTCTTTCTTTCTTTCTTTCTTTCTTTCTTTCTTTCTTTCTTTCTTCTTTCTTTCTTTTTTTTTTCTTTTATTGGAGTTCAATTTGCCAACATATAACATATCACCCAGTGCTTGTGTCTCTGATTTCATGATTAGCAATGTTGTTGCTCTGCATACACCCTATTCTTTCTTGCATTGGTACTTTACTGAAGGAAAGTTAAGCAAAACCTAGATAACCTCTTCTCATCTTTGTAATCCTCTGTCAGGCCTCACCTCCTCCAGAAAGTCCCTATATCTCTGTTCAGTCTGAGTTGAATCTGGGCATCAGTCCCCTGTCCACATGTAGTGCTCTATGGATATTTGTGACTTGGAGTGATATAAAACTAAATCCCTTGGCAAAACATGTTGGACATGTCATATGAGTGGGAAGTAACATTTTGTGATGTTAAGTGACTGAAATTCAGGGCCTAATTGTCACCCCAACGTAACCTAGGTAATTCTGAATAAACTGTGGTTAGCATCTTTCAAATGAAGAATGAGGCATGAAAAAGTTAAGTCCCTACTCTGCTAATAGAGACAAAGCACAGATCTGCCATCATCTCCAGGCCTAACATTCACTGGAGCTATTTTACTAGGAAATGTTCAAAGGGAGCCAATTTGACTCTAGAAGGAAATGAAGAAAATTATGGAAAACTGCTTTCTCTAAGTACAGCAAACATTTGTAGAATAAATGAGTTTGCAGTTTATAATCTATTTTCCACTCTAGCAAAGCCAGTGCTATTCCATCTGAGCTGAGAAACTACTGGAGCTTGAATTATCCATGAAGGCGCTGCCTATTTGTCATGCAGCCTGGCCCACTGAGGGCGAGTTTACACATTGAAATGCAATGAGGTCAAATTGGAGATCCAGCAAACATTGCCACACTTTGGCAGCTGGAACATCATGTGCCAGTCCAAGTTCAGGAGCCATCTCAATATCCCTTGGGGGATAGCATCAAGGAAATGGGCCTTGCAGGGCTCATCCAGGGCTTACTGAATATTCACAGAACCACTGTACCCACTCTCTTACCATGTCTGCCCAGACACAGCCAAGGGAAAGAAAGGCAGGGACAGTGAAGCTACGTTTGTGGAATGTTATTTTCAGATGAAAAGACTACCTAGTGCCTCTTGGAAAGGGATAAATATACCATATCACATCAAATGTTTAGTCCTTCAACACATGAGAAGAATCTACCACTGGCTCCATTCCACTGTGAACATTTTTGATCATTGCCATATTTTATCTCCTGATTAGTGCATATGACTTGCTTTGGGGCTTTCTGGAATCTAAGCCCCTTTCTTATGCTCAGTGAGTTTCCCACCATATGGTCTTGTTGAAAAGCAGAACCTGCCTCCCACCTTAGAAGTCAAAAGACCAGGGATGCCTGGGTGGTTCAGTGGTTGAGTGTCTGCCTTTGGACCAGGTCATGATCCTGGGATCCAGGATCTAATCCCACATTGGGCTCCTTGCAGAAAGCCTGCTTCTCCCTCTGCCTATGTCTCTGCCTCTCTCTATCTCATGAATAAATAAATAAATAAAATCTTAAAAAAAAAAAAAAGTCAAAAGGCCAGATCACACTTTTCTAGCTTCTCTTATGTCTCAGGACTTGGCACATGTCTCAAATAAGCAAATGTATAGGACACTAATTCTGAACTGGGAAAAAGGAATATAAAGAAGCAGGACCCTCAGCTATTGCATTCTGGGGACAATGATGGTAGAAATTTCTGTATGCAAGGATAGCAGTACCCAAGATGACCACAGGAGGGACTAAACAGGGATGTCCAGCATTTCTGGACAATAGCAGCAGTGTAGGGTCAAATTCATGGTGAGCATGCATTTGGCTGGGTTCTGGTGGCCTAGCCTTCCTTGTTCTGGGCCACCTTCTGCCCCTAGTTCTCCAGCCAGAACTGGCTATTCCATAGTATCCTAACAGCCTATTAATAAAGTTCTATTCTTACATCAGTCAAAAAACATTTCTGCTATTGTTATTACAATTCTTTTCTGATAAACTCTCTCATGTGCATAGCAAGATAAGGGACATTCCTAAAACAATCATTATAAATATTGTTTTCAGTGGAATCTATTCATAAAATAGGCAAAGAGAAATGGCCTCAGCATCAATGTAATTTATAGTGTGCTTGGTTCAATTTGTCATCTTAGATCAGTGATTCTCAATCCGGGGCCATTGTGTCCTCCAGGAGCCATCCAAGTAAGTTTGCTATTGTCATCTAATGAGTAGAAGTGAGAAACGTTGCTAAATATCCTACAATGCACAGGACAGCCTCAATGACAATGAATTATCTGGCCCAAAATGCCAAAAATGTGAAGGTTCAAGAACCCTGTCTTAGATTATTTGAGTTTCAATGGGCCTTAGGCCAACTAATTCTGTGGAAGAGGCAGCTCTGTTTTCTGGGACTGTGAACTCCAGAAGGCGCTTCTCTGTCCTCTTGTTAGGATTCTCAGCCTGTTGCTTTTTTTCCTGCTTTCTTTGTACTTTGTGATATGCTTTATTGTATTGTTTTGATGTATCCAGAGAATTAATTGCTTTAACATTCAGAATGTTTTATTCTCACTGTGGTAGCATAAATGGAAGCTTCTGTAACCTCATCAGTAACTCTTTTGGGGTATCCTTGAAATATTAAAGTTCGATCCTCAAAACCAAAAACCTCTTAGAGCTTATTTTAAAGTTCATAAGGAGATGCCTCAACTATTTTTCATGTTTTATAGACTTTCATGTTGTTGTTGTTGAGAGAGAGAGAATGAGAGAGATAGAGAAAGAGATAGCATATGCTCAAGTGGGCGTGGAGGGCAGAGGGAGAAGGAGAGAGAGAGAATTTTAAAGCTACCCCCATGCCCAGTGCAGAGCCTGGCACAGGGCTCAATCCCATGACCCTGAGATGATGGCCTGAGCTGAAACCAAGAATCCAATGAGCCATCCAAGCACCCTAAGAATTTCACATTTAAGTCTTTCTCCATCCAACAATTACTGCCAGTTCCATACCAGGAACCCTGCTGGGAATAAGCCTCCAAAACAAAGACACAAAAACACCCCAAAATTCCTGGTGCTAGCTTTCAAGAATGTTTATACAAATGGGGAAGATAGACAACAAATAAGTAAATTGATAGATATAAACTATTAGAAAGATAATAACAGAGGAAAAGCTGGGTTAAGCATTAGAAATTATCAAGGGAAAATCACCTTGGAGAATATGATCATAGAGACTTCTCTGAGGAAGTGGAATTGTTTTAATTCAATTTTATTTATTTTTAATTCAAACATAATTAACATATAGTGTTATATTAGCTTCAGGTATAACGTAGAATGATTTAGCAATTCTAGGCATTTCTCTTTTTTTAATTTATTTATTCATTAGAAGCACAGAGAGAGAGAGAGAGAGAGGCAGAGACACAGGCAGAGAGAGAAGCAGGCTCCATGCAGAGAGCCGGACGCGGGACTCTATCCCGGGTCTCCAGGATCATGCCTGGGTCAAAGGCAGGTGCTAAACCACAAAGCCACCCAGGGATCCCCAATTCTAGGCATTTCTCAGTGCTCATCACAAGTACACTCCTTAATCCCCATCACCTATTTAACCCATCCCCCCAACCACTTCCCCTCTGGCAACCACCAGTCTGTTCTCTGTATTTAAGAGTCTGTTTTGGGAAGCACCTGGGTGGCTCAGTCGGTTCAGCATCTGCCTTAGGCTCAGGTCATGATCTCAGGGTCCTAGGATTGAGCCCTGGATCCCTCTCTCCATTCAGCAGGGAGTCTGGTTCTCCCTCTTTCTTTCCCTTTCCCTCCCTCTGTGCTCTCTCTCCCTCTCTCACTCTTTCTCAAAAAAATAAATAAACTATCTTTTTTTAAAGAGTCTTTTTGTTTGTCTCTCTGTTTTCTTTGTTCATTTGTTTAGTTTCTCAAATTCCATATATGAGTGAAATCATAAGGTATTTGTCTTTCTCTGATTGATTTATTTCACTTAGCGTTATGCTCTCTATATCCATCTGTGTTGTCACAAATGTTAAGATTTCATTCTTTTTTATGGCTGAGTAATATTTCATTGTGTATGTATCACATCTTTTTTCCATTCATTTATCATTGGATACTTGGAATATTTCCATAATTTGTAAATAATTCTGCAATAAACCTTAGGGGTGCATATATATTTTTGAATTACTGTTTTTGTATTCTTTGGGTAAACACCCAGTAGTGGAATTGCTAGATCATATGGTAGTCCTATTTTTAATTTTTTGAAGAACCTCCATACTGTTTTCTACAGTGGCTGCAGTAGGTTGTATTCCCACTAACAATGAACAAGAGTTCCTCTTTCTCCACATTGAGGAGGTAGCATTTAAACCAAAGTTGGAGGAAGAGCATATTAAACAGAGAAAACAATGTGAAGGAAGTCTTGTGATGGGAAAGGACTTGATGATTAAGGAGTTTAAAGGAAGCCAGTGTGATTATGGGGCCATGGGTGAGGGAGAATAGCAGGAGGTAAGGTGGGAGGTACAGAAAGAGACCTATTGGATCTGCCCCAGTCTATTGATGGTGATGCTCCAGATTGGGACCTCAGGCACTCACCTGGGCCCATATTCCTCATAGCCAAGCCCCACAGACATATCCCGCCCCAGGGCCAAAATTGTGGCAGGACCAGCCCTAGTGGTTTTTGTTATGCCTGCAGACCACACTTCAGTAAAGACCCTCAGGACACTTTGAGGAACAAGACCTGTTATTCCCAGGTCCCGGAGGGCATGTAGCAAGGTCATGGGTGGAGAAAGAACTTATATCTAAGGCCCTGCTTTGATTTGTGTCTGAGGGTGGGGTTTCTAGGGTTTTGTGGGCTCACTTTTTATTGGCAAATTTAAAGCATAGAGCAGGAATTAGGGTGTGGGAAGGGAGAAATGGGATCACTCAAGGGGTCAGTTATCTAGGCCACACAGAGCCTTCTGAAAGGGGACCTTCAT
Source organism: Canis lupus dingo (assembly GCF_003254725.2). Taxonomy (NCBI): domain Eukaryota; kingdom Metazoa; phylum Chordata; class Mammalia; order Carnivora; family Canidae; genus Canis; species Canis lupus. The sequence goes on from NC_064245.1 coordinate 66,029,110, forward strand.
GGTGGAGGCTGCCTGGCTTCTTATCTGGTTGCTTTGTGAGTGGCTGTGTCATATTTCTGGCAATATGTTTATTCAGGATGGATGTCTTGAAATGGATATACCGGCAATCAAAAGTTTATGTCAGGGTAGCCCGGGTGGCTCAGGGGTTTAACGCCGCCATCAGCTCGGGGCCTGATCCTAGAGACCGGGGATCGAGTCCCATGTCGGGCTTCCCGCATGAAGCCTGCTTCTCCCTCTGCCTCTCTCTCTCTCTCTCTCTCTATCACTCACTCTGTATCTATCATGAATAAATAAATAAAATCTTAAAAATAAAAATACAAAAGCTTATGTCAGACACTGACACTACAATCAGAAAGCTTGTCAGAAGCTTGGACTACAAGGTCCATCCTGTGGACTTCTTTAAATTGAGAGGAAGAGGTGGCAAATCTGCAAAAGGATTCTTCTGTTTACATATGCTAAGGATTCTTGGACTATCAGAATATGGAATTGCTTTGCACTTGCCCAGAATAATTTTTAAAAAAGGAAGAAGAAGGAAAAAAATACATTTAATAATATGTGTTATTTCACTATGATCAGAAGCCCAAATTGAGTTTTATTTATGCCTGATTAATAAAAAAATATATCAACTAATTGTGTGTTAGTCAGTATCCTTTACTTGATAAACAAAAATCTTGAAAAGCACATGATCTGATCTGTGAGTGAAAAGTTCAAAATCTTCCAATCAAGTCCAGTTATTTCATTTGATGTAAGATGAAACAGAGACACACAGAGCAAATATGACTCGTCCAAGGTCACACAATTAAGAGAACCAAGTTGAAGATCTAGTTGTCTGCACACCTACCCTGACACTCTTTCTACCAAACCATCTTGCCTAGACAAAATGTGATTGGAGGAGTCTCTGTAGAGGTTAAACTAACTACCAGAGAGAATCTGGTTTCCTTCCTTTAATGAAAAATCTCTCTTGAATTCTGAACTCACTCGAATGTATGACATTTTCCCCATTGCCCAGATAGATAGAAATTTACTTCAAAAATTACCCTTTTCTTGTGCCTCATGAATAATCATTGCCATCAGATTAGAGGCCAGATTAACATTTTCTATATACTTGATCCAAATGACTGCCTGGAGGTTTTTGGGTAAATGAACTGTGCAGTAGGTAATCATTAATTTCCATTCTATCACCCATGCATGGAAGACTATGCCAGTGTTCAAACTGCTTTTCCTTTAGCTGACAAATAAATTGTTCCCACCTTGATGCCTCTGAACTGCATTTATAATGGCTTTAATTAATATCATGTATTTTTCTATACTTTATGAGTCCAAGATAAATAAAAGTCCCAGGGAGATCAATATGGGCAGGGAGTATCAGTGGGAGACATCTAAATACCTGGGTTCTACTGGTGACAAGCAGGCTGTTGGAAGGGCATCTCCTATGCTGCTTTGGGTGAATTCTGGAAAAAGACTGTTTGCCTAGTGTTGGAGAGAATGGCTTCTGATTGATCTGAGATTAAATCCTAATATTTCTGGTTACTACTCACAAGACTGTAAAACATTTCTTAAATGCTCTAAATTTCCATTTCCTCGTTCATAATGGAAAGATGATAATACTCATAGCTAGCATTTATTAAGACTGTACTATTATGCCCCTGACACTTCTCTGTGCAGTTAATAAGAATCAATACAAGGTGTGTATTAACATCTTGATTATAAAGGTGAAGAAAAATAAAATCCTTGAATAACCTGCCCAGGATCTTACAATTGGAAAATAACAAAGCAATAATATTCTGCAGCTTTGTTCTTTTACCTGTATAAATCCTATAAAGTTGCAATCTAGCTGATGTTTGTTTGTTTGTTTGTTTTTTCTGAAAAACGAGTAAGCCCTGGATTCCAGGGAGATAAAAATGGCAAGGCTGTTCCATGACCTCGCTGGGCAGGCAGCTTCTGTTTCATTCATCACTCCAATGTATTTTCATGAGAATCATGCTGCCTCATGAGGAAAGTTCTGTGTTAATTTAGTTTTTAAATTATTGGAGATTAACTGAGCTTCATATACATTTGCCCAGGAATAGTATGCTCTCCAAAACTTTGAGTAGGCCCTGAGTTCTGCACCCCTGCTTTGGGTTATGAGACAGCAGGCCCAGAACCTTTCTCACACAGTAATATAGCTGCTGCCTCCACTGAACCAGTTCTGCCCTCCTCCTATTATGCTTTTGTGAGCAGTGCTCTTGTAGTACTGAGCACAATGCTGTCTATTGTATGTGTTCTAAAAAATAAAGACCATGTGATCTGTGAGTATATAGGTTTTAGCATATAGCCTTATTGCATTCATTGCATTCTGTTGGCACAATAGCAAAGCCAAATCAGCATAAGGAAGATAGAAGCATCCTCCAAATAAGCAAGAGAGGACAGGGAAGGTTCAGAATGTTCTGTCCTAGCCACTGAAGGTATGAAAGATAAAGAATCCTATAAAGCAGCATAAAATAGCTCATTGGCATGACGGGAATAATAAGTGGCCAGATCAGAGGCCTATTGTCTTTCATCCAGGTCTGGGATATCAATGGCCCCATAGGCAAAACCAAGGCTAGCCAACAGGACTCCTGAGAGTTACTACTCATCATTTATTTACTTATGCTTTCTAAATTTATTCCTGAGTTTGAAACTTCAGAAGTGTTTTTATAGTTAAAAGGAAATAGAAATAAGATTTATACCAGTTCCTCAACTTTTGGTACTGTGTTCTTAGTTCCATATTAAGTCCCAATCCCCATTTTATGGCTTTTGTCTCTTCTTTCTTACACTTTGTATACTTTATATGTCCTGATCTTCTTTTTCTGAGTGTGAATAAGCATCTTTGAGATTTAATCTTACCAACTTGGCATCTCTACTTGAATGTTGCTGTCTGCTCACCCATAACTAAATTCATCAATCTCCACGCCAAGACTCCTCCTTCTGGGTTTCTTATCACAGATAATATGTTTGCCGCATTTTTCAATTACTAAAGACTGAAACTAGGCATTGTCCATACTTCCTTCTTTGCTCCCTTCCCCTCACATCCAATTATCAAGCCATGTTGAAACTATCTTTCAACCAAGTCTGAAGTCCACCTGCTTCTCTCCTTGTTGCCACCACCATTTTTTCCCATCCCCCCACCAGCCTCTTCTCTGGTAACCGTCAGTTTGTTCTCTATAGTTAAGAGTCTGTTTCTTGATTTGTCTCTCTCTTTCTTTTCCCTTTGCTCATTTTTTTTGGTTTCTTAAATTCCATATATGAATGAAATCATATGGTATTTGTCTTTCTCTGACCAACTTATTTCTTTAGCATGATACTTTCTAGCTCCATCCACATCATTTCAAATGTACTGCCCCCATTTTGGCACAGGTTGCATTACCTCTCACCTACAGCAACCCCTAATTGGCTTTCGTGTCTTCTTTCTCCCATTCAACCTTTCTCTACCCTGTAGCCAGGGTGTCATTTTTGAAGTCTGTGATCATGTGTGCTCCTGAGTAAGGCCATCCAGGGGTTTCTAATTGCTCTTAGATCCAGTTGAAACAGCTTATATAGAGTTCTAAACTGTGTGTGTGATCTGGGCACTGCTTGTTTCTCCAGCCTTAGTTTTTCCCTCCCCCCAACACCCACCCCTCTTACTGTCTCCCCTTCACACAGACTCAGAAGCATAACAGGATTTTATATTCAGTAAGAGAGAATCTATAAAAACATGCAAAATTTGATTACTTTATTTGTTTCAATATATTAAAAGTAACTACTCTTGAAGGATGTGTTCATTCCTGCTCCCCTCCTGAATATACCGCCACACACAGATCATTCTTTCTCCTTAAACATGACTCCTTCAGCCACTACACACATATCAATCCTTCCTTCCCTGTCAGTTCTGTGACTTGTAAGTCATAGAAATCCATCTCAAAGCATAATAAAAGTAATAGCATCATATTAAAGTTACTGCCTACTCCTTATTTCAAGGAGTGGCCTGACACCCATCCCTCTACCACAGTGGTGGATTCATAGAGCTAGATTTCCTATGTTGGATGCCCCTCATCTGTTCTGGACCACAGTAAGTTGTCCAAGGTGGACATCTAACCCAATGAACCAAGAACTCTCTCTTTACTAAGAAACTGGAATTAGAACCAAAACGTCTTTACATTTGGCTGGGCCCACACATAAAATCTCTGGTGTGGTAAGATGGCTACATCTTCTATCATATCTACCAGGAGAAGAGAAAGACAATCTAGAGAAATAGAAAACATAAGGAATTAGACACACTGATAAAACAAACAAATAACAATAGTGACGAGAAACAGAAAGGATTCTCATATCGTTCTAGTACCTTCCCCATCTTTCCTGATAGCTCGAAGCATTTTTGCACTTGTGTTCCATTAGATATCCATATGCCTCCTTCATTTTTGTCCGCTTAGGTTTATTCAGTATCATTTTTATTACATTATAGTAAGAGTGCATAATAAAGTATTTTTTGCTTTCTATGTAACAAGTAATATGAATACATATTACATTTCCACATATATAATATATGCATGAATATATATGTGTGTGTATATGCATATATGAATGTGTGTATGTACACACACACATACACACAGTCTCATGTAAGTACCACCATAACTCAGAGGTGTTTGTGTTTTGATTTCCATTTTAAAGATGAGAAATATGAGATTTATAGAAGTGATGTAACACATCCAAGATCTCACAGATAAAAAGTAGGGAACCAAGTATGAAATTGAAGTATTTTTGATTCTCACAAGCATATTTTTTCCTATTTTACTATGTTTCCCACCCTCCTTCATTTGGATCCCAATATCAGTCAACTGTTCATTCATTCATGAAACACATATTTGTTTTCTTCTACATGGCAGATGCTAGGCAGATCATTTTCTCTTCATTTTTGTGATAATTTGATGATACTGTTGGAAGACAGTTCTCCATATCTCATGTTTCTGCATGTCTTGTGTCAGCCATTATTCTAGGTTAGCTTTTCAAGGGTGTCTGTTGTAACAAACATTCTTGGAAGATAGACATACTGTCTCTTTCCAGAGCAGAGGGAAGATGTGTTTTTTGGCCAGGGTGATAAGGACAATTTTTCTCTCTGGGGTGAATGTTGAGTACGTTTGTTAGCAATTCCTTTTAAAAGATTGGGGTTTTCTAAGTTTGGAGTCCCTCAGACATGTTGCAGACTCATTGAATATGTAGTATCTATCTGGGTTGCTCCACATCATCCCATGGGACTTGGGGATAATGTGAACATGAAGCTCATGTTGCCTCCTATTCCATGAGCAATGAAATCCATTACTTTCTGACCAAGGAGTATCATATCTCCCACCAGCATCTATGTATAATAAATTTACTTGTTAGTTTGCAAATTTAAAAAGCTTAGATCCTTCACATTTGACAACTATAACTGATAAAATAGTTATGGGAAGATAGATATGGAGAATACAACTTGACATACTGATGTTTATGCAGACTTATAAGTTATAGAGTCAATATTTGAACCAAGATCTATCTGACTTCCAGACCACCAAAGAAGGCATAAAGGCATTAAAGGAGAGGAATAGGATTAATAAAAGACAGCCAGCCTCAACTGGTCTGCTGTATGCTACCATCTAATAGGTGTGTGATAAGAACTTTTGGAATGATTAGTGTTGTAAAATGTATCAGAGACTGGCACAGGGACTGGTGAGTAGTGAGTAGAGAAGACAAATGGTCTTAGAGGTTAAGAGACTTTGGAATCAAACAGCCTTAGGTTCAAATCTGACACTCTGCGTGACACAGAACAATTTATTTAACCTTTTGGAGCAGTAATTTCTTTATCTCTAAGGCAAGAATAATAGATTCTATCTCACAAGAGTGTCATAGCATTAAACAAGGTGATGAAAAAAAAAAAAATAAAATAAACAAGGTGATGTATAGAGCATTTAGCATGAGGCTGCACACAAAGAAAGTAGTCATTAAATGATAGCTCTTATGTTACTAATAAGCCCTCAATAAAGTTTGCATGAGTGATTGATCAATGTCTCTGTGTCAATTTTCCTGCATTTTAACTATCAGATCATTTACTACTAGTATTGCCCTCATAGTTAGCAACATAATCAGGTTTACGAATTCAGATCATTACCTGCACCTCTGCAGCTTTAAGAGCTAAAGGGGACCCCGCTTTTAAGTGTGGTGGGTACTAATAGTTCCTTCCTTGTAACAAAAATATCTTCAGGCTGCAATTTTGAGATAGCATTAAGGCTGAGCACTCACTTTGTACATTGCCACAATGGTATGAGAAATTACAAGGCTGGGGTTTTCCTGGTTATCCATTTGTCTCTTTCCCATCTTGCAAGTGGAACTAGTACTGCTGTTGCCAAGCAACAGTGCAGAGGTGGGAGTGATGGTGCATGTGTAATGTGGCACTCTGGGAGTGAGGGGCTTAGTTCTAGAGCTGATCCAAGGGCACTGAAAAGGAACACTGAAGAGTGTACTTTTTCTCGACAGCTGGACAGTCATGTTATTAATGCAAATCCTCCAATAATTAAAAGAGCTGCTTTCACTGAGCAATCCCATCACCAGTATTCTGTGAACTGTGGAAAATCCCAAGAACCACAGGGCATACTAGCTCTTGAGAGTCGCCATTTGCCATCCCAGTATCTTGGCCAAACACACTGAGTAAATCAGAACTCAAACCCGACTCTAAAGAGGAGTTGGAAATCTTGCTCCCAAACATGCATCCATTCTATGGAGTTAGTTGGAAAATGGTTCTTTCACTGAAGTAATAAAGAAAAGATGTCAAGAAAGGGGATGGGGGGGTACAAGGTGAGAATGAGGAACACACAGTTTGGTAACTGGCAATCGTCTGTTTTAAGTCATAAAAGAGGGGGAGAAAAGGTTGAGAATGTCTCTTTTACATTAGTAGATGAGGCTTCCCTCATTAATTGTACTCAGGTATTACTAATATGGGATAATTGCATTCAAGCCTACACAGTGTGCTAGGCAGCATTATAAAGCAGTGAAGCACAGACTCATGAACCAGGCTGACTTGGTTTGGATCCCAGCTCTCCCACTTATTGATGGAGTGATTTTGGAAGATCACTTCACCTCTCTGTGTCTCACTTTTTTGTACATATAAAATGTGAATAATTATAGTACCTATCTCTTAGGACTCTTGTAAAGATTAAATGAGTTAATACATATAAACAATTTAAACTGAAGTGAGTATATTAAGTAAATGCTAGCCATTATTAATGCAATAGCACAAATTTTATTAAGTAACCTTATCTTATTCCTCTTTTTATTTTTATTGTCCAAAAACTATCTCCAGCCTTTAGATGGTACTTGACAAATCTTTGTCAAATAAGCTCTAAAAATTAAATTACCTCACTTTAGTTCAATAAATTTTTAAAACTGACTAATGAAAATATAATTCCAAGGAATAACATCAGGAATTTACAGAGTAGGTTCACATGTCTTTTTACTTGCCTAATCCCTCAAAATATAGTTTTAAGAATGTTAAACTCAAAATTAGGAGCTAATGTTGGCTTCTATGTTACATTTTCTTCTTCATAGATGGATATCTCTACCTCCTAGAGGCAGCAATAGTGTCCTGGAGTTCAATTTGGATTTTTAAAATATTGTGCCCTTGTCTTGTATTGAGCTTTAATAGAAAAATGATCTAATCACAATGGGAAGTAAGAAAAAAAGCTTTGATAAACTATGGCAACCCTATGCCCTAGAAAAAGCCCAGAGCCCCAAATGAGTTTTACCCTGGTGTCTCACTTGGACAAATAGTTTTAATTCTTGGTGCATTGGTTTCTTCATCTTTAAAATGTAAGTCATAATCTGATCTCTTCATATTTATCAAATGAGACCATTTACCTCAATGTAATATAATGTGAGAGCTTCTTGAGAAAATTTTAGTCCTAGAAAATGTCTCATTTTGAAATACACCTTTTATTTATTTATTTCAGAGTTTTATATATATATATATATATATATAAAATTATATATCCAATTAAAAGGAGTAGGTAATAGAACCACACTTCCAGTTTAAAATGGAAGTGATTAATGGAACCTTCCTTTCCCCAGGTTTCACCTGCTTCCAGGTTCAAAAGGGTGTTGAAATAACAAATGGAATCTATCCAAGGATTAATATGACTGGAGCCCAGCCTTTCCAACTTTCTGTTCCATTTACACAGACCCCAAAAGTCACATCTTCTCCTGAAGGAAGCCCCTTTCAGGCTCCCTCTTACCTTGCACCAACACCTGCCCCCATCACTACTGATTCTTCTGTGGTGGGGTCCCTAGTCATTGTGTTAATATTTTTTTCCTTCAGTTGTCTAATATTACTCTAGAACAACAACAACAACAACAATAAAAGGCACACATGGTTAATGCCAGCCTATGATCATAGTTTGAAAATGTGTCTGATGGTGCAAAACATTGTCAGGCAAAAATCAAATAAGTAAAACAAATAAGCAGAAAATCCTACAAGAGGCTTGTCTTAACTCCTAAGACTAACTCTGTCCCTCTGGTATGCCATTTATCTTGAAAATAGCTTTGAGGTCTGAAACTGTTAGAAGACTTGATCTTATCTTTCTCTATTTCTTTCTCCTATTTTTTTTTCATTTTCCATCATCATGCCACTTAAGAACTTAAGAGGAATGGTGAAAAGACAAGAAGCAGTGATTTATAGGATATAATTTTTTTCCTCAGTGCAAGCACCAGAATGTTGAAAAATAAGATGCTCACTAATGAACTGGATGAAATTGATATTCTTAAATCAACTATTGAACCAAGAATTTAATCTAGTTCTTTTGACCACCTTAACCCAGAGATGCAAGAATGCACCACTTTATAGCTGAAAGCAGATGGCATGTGTGTTTTGATGGAGCTAGATGGAAATCTTGGCCACAATTCTACCTGCGGGTATTAAACTGGGTAAATTAGTTCAGCTCCCTGGTTTCAGTTTCCTCATCTCTAAATCAAGAATAATAGCACTTATTTCAGAAGGACTTGTGAGGCTTAAATATATATAGAGATTTTGGAATAGCTGTGTCTTTCCACTATAAAGTTGGGATCACATAAGCTTTAGAGATAAGGCACAGGTATGTTAGTTTAAAGGTTCCCTTGAACTTCACAAAACATGGAACTGTTGTGGAAAACTGTGTTTGGTTCTCCCCCAGATCCTCTGAGATACCATGTGAAATACATCTCAGAAGTATTTCACCAGAAGGTTGAAAAGCTAGAACTTTTATCCATTGGTTTCCATCCCCCCATTAGTTGACAGTTGCTTCCTGGAACAGTCGTGGGGCTGTGCACTTCCAGGTTGTGCCCTCTTGTTCACAGAAGAACACCATCATCAGGAAAAGAGGGAAAAAATGGGCACTTGGGGTGCTTGCTTACAGTATGCTGAAACTTTTTTTTAATCACATTATAATTAACATACAATGTTCTGTTAGTTTCCCTTGTACAATGTAGTGATTCAACAATTCTATGCATTACTCATTGATCACTATAATGAGTGTAGTCACCATCTGTCACCATACATCAGTATAACAATATCATTAACTATATTCCCTGTGCTGTACTCTTTTGTTCATTGTTCTGTCCTTACTGCCTAGAATATTATCTGGAATTTAGTAGGTGTTTAATTAATATCTATTGAGTTAAGTTAATCATGTTTAGTTAAGTATAGAGTTGGGATTTCTCCCCAGGTTTTCTGATTTCCAACCTAGCATAGTACCATCTTGCCAATATAGTAAATGCTATTGATAGTCTGCCCCACATACCCTTATCTCACTGAATTTACACATCAAAACAGTTGATAAATAAAAGACAATAGAGTCTTCAGTGACAGAGAGCTAGGGTTAAGGTTAGGGTTAGGGTTAGAGTTAGACAGAAAGGGATAAGAGTAAAGACTGCCCCTAAATATACTTAACATCTATGCTTTAGCCAGAACACTGAAAAAGTCCACCAGCATCTGATGGTACTCAGCAAACTAAGGATAGACCATGCCAAATACCAGAGGCCTCCCTACTACTGACATAGAACCAGTTACTTGCACAACCCCAAGTCCTACCTTATACATTCCACCTGCTTCAAATCTGAAGGAAGAAGAGAACTGTAAGAACAAGACTATCAATCTTACCCTTTGTCTAGCCCTTAAATCCATAATCTAACAAGCCCTGATGGAGAAAAAAGCTTTAAATTAGACATGACAATAAGAGTTTTGTTGGATTGGGCTGAATTTTAATAACATTACTGAAAAATTGCCATAAAATTATATAAAATACCAAACTGACCTCAAGATATATAAAGAAGAATTTAGTATAGCACAGTGAAATCAATGGCTAGAAATATATAATGCCATTTCATGTTTACATATAACTTTTGTGGACTGACTTGTGTCCCTCTAAAATTAGTAGGTTGAAGCCTGACCTACAATGTAGATTTGGAAATGGGGCCTTTGGAAGACAATCAGATTTAGATGAAGTTATGAAAGCAGGGTCTTCATGAAGGTGTCAGTGCTCTCGTAAGAAGAGACCTGAGAGAGCCTGTTCTCTTTTGCTTGGTCTCTCCTTGCTATGTGAGGACCCAGATAGAAGGTGGTTATCTCCAAGCCAAGAAGAGAGCTCTCACAGCAATCAGCCATGCTGACACTTTGATCTTGAACATCTAGTCTCCAGAAGTGAGAGAAAACAAAGATATGTTGTTTAAGTCACCCAGTCTGTGGTATTTTGTAATGATGACCCAAGCTAAGACAGTATCAAAGTGTAAACCTCAATAAACCCCTTACACTCTCAGCAAGAATTCCAAGTAGTAATTTCAAGCTCCAGTAATAGTTCTAACACTAGCACCTTCTTCTAACATACCTCTTTGCTTCTCAAAAGTAGTCTTTAAATACCATCTTTCCACTAAATTAAATCCTAACTCTTCCTTTCTGGTATTTCCCAATATGACCCCAAGTCACCCTTTCAGCTTTATTCATATTCTCCTCTGTGCATGCTCCAAGCTCCACTTGCCCCTTTCCAACCTGTGCTTCCCAATCCCCATGTGTATTACTTTGTTGAGCTGACATTAAAAACTAACATAAACTGGATGGTCAAAATAACAGAAATGTATTATCTCAGTTTTGGAGGCTAGAAGTCCATAGTCAAGGTGTCAGCAAGATAGATTCCTTCTGATGGATGTGAGGGAGCCATCTGTCACAGGTCTCTCTATATGGACTGCAGATGGCCAACTTCTCACATCATCTTCCCTCTATGTCTCTGTGTATGCAAATTTCACCTTTTTATAAGGTCAGCAGTCATGTTGGATTAGGGCCCATACCAATGACGTCATTTTTAATCAATTATGATTAAAAAGTCTGAAAAGACACTATCTCCACATAAGGTCACATTCTAAGGTAAATGGGTAAGACTTCAACATATGTATTTGTGGAGGTAGAGGGGGACACAGTTTAAGCCTAAACACTATTTTTACTTACTCCTCACTGTTCCCCAAACTCCTTTTCTCTATTTTCCTTTCATGACTTTGAAATCATATCATTCGTTCAATGCAACCTTCTACATACAATCTGTTTTCTCCTGATCTCCCCTGCCTCCCAACTACATATACTCTCTCCCTTCATATCCATTATACTTAGCTTTTATTTTTCTCATGACATTTACCTCCTACTTCACATCACATACAATGTGTACTTTTTTCCTTCCTTTAATAGACAGTGGAGAACCTAATGGACGGTCTAACTCTGACCTGATGCAGTACCAAATGCAGGTCTTAATATCTGGGAATTGATAGGAGAGTATTTGTGTATGTGGCTATTCATTTGATCAAACAATTGGAGCAAACAGTCTAAACTGCTATGGTTGTAACTCATTTCTATATGAATCTTTAGTACTGGGCACAATGCCTGGCACAGAAGCATGACTTATTAAAGTGAATGATTTTTCTAGAATAGTATATGTCATGGAGATGGGAGGGAAGCAGCTAATGGAAAAGGTCAACAAAGCTAAATGCTTGTTGCATAAGGCCTGCCAGCAAATCATTGTCATGTCTCTCTGGACTATAGATGTGGACTGTCAGTCTTGGATGAAATGAGCTCTTTTCAGAAAAAGCATCCACAGGGATCTCTTTGACTGACAGAACGTCACAGGAAGTGAGGACTATACCTCTGTGCTTGTTCTTTTAAGTTTCACGTTGGCCCATATAGAGTGAAAGAATAAAATGACCAGGAAAAAATGATTTCATAGCAGGATATCTTGACCTGTCTATAAGAAGGCCATTGGGAATAATGGCATCAATGAAGAGAATGATGAAGAGAAATAAAGTCCATTAACTGTAGTGGTTCTGGAAAGTCATAGGGAAGACAAAATTCCTGTTTGCTGGGCCTAGTGTATATCTTTGTATATGCATACCACTTTGCATTCCCTTTGTGGTTTCAGATGGAGCTGCAGTGGTTAGGTAGTGGTGGAAGCTGAGATGCAGAGGGGCTGAGCAGGGTGGTAATATAGGTTTTATAATTTTTTTTTTAGATGTAATAGGCCAGCAGACTGGGAGATAGTTGCCAGTGAATAAAGCTATTATACTGACAGATCCCAAGAGGAGAGGGCATGACACGCCATGGGCTGGGGGTACCTGAGGAAACACTGATTTCAGTTGGGAGGCAGCAGAGAGGGAGAAACCATAGCAAGAGCCTCTATTGTGGTTTCTGTGGGAAGGAACAGGCAAGGCAAGTGCAACAGGTTTAGGATTGGCCAGTTTGAATAATATCAGTGGGCTCTGGGACATAGGTGCTGTCGTCCCTGGTTGTCTGGTATCTGGCCCTGGGGTGACTTGACACGTTATAGAGAGACTCCAATAAAGGAGGTGGCTGGGGTGTAGACTAGATTCATTGGCTTGCATTTTTAAAGTGTGCTCAGTGGGTGAACATTTGCTTTCCCTAGGAATAGGCTAGCCCAGGGAGCACGGTCCTTCCAGGGTCAGCATGGCCTCAGAAGTCAAAGCCTCAGAATACAGAAAATAAAATAAATGGTTCATATAAACTGTCAGGTGCTGAGCCACCTCCACCCTTTCAAACACAACATCTAAAATATGAATTCCATCGACCTGCAGTGTTTCCCTTAATTCCCAAAACCGACCTTTCTCAACAGGTCTTCATTTTCCTATCTGGTAAATGAGAAATTGCAAGGCTTACAAAGCTTTTTCCAAGTTCACACACTCAAAATGCTAGACAAAGTCCTTCATTTCAAGAGTAAAGATAATTTTGTTTTCCATCTTACATTATTATGGTCACTCTGCTTGCTGAGTTCTGAGGGGCTTTTAATATCAAGCCTGTGTGAACACATGTGTAACAAAGTCTTGGGAACCATGACTTGGCCAACAATTAATGGCTATCTTAAGATCTCTATGCCACTAGGACAGAGGCTTCTGGAGCCTGAGTCAGTAGATTTAAATTTGTTTGTTTGTTTGTTTGTTTGTTTTTAATTCCAGCCTCAAAGACTTTAAGTAGGTACTTTGTAATGATCCTGGGCATAATTGATACTCCTTCTTTCCCACCAGCATTTGGCCACCGAAAGCTATTACGTTCAAACACCAGCAGCTTCCATGTTTCACTAACCTTTGGTTTTACTTCCATCATTAGTAATTACAAGGGCGAGTTCCAGCAATCTTGCAGATGAGGTTGGCTTTCTCTCCACCCTCACCTCTTACAAGGATCAAATATTGACAAGGTGAAGCAAGGGAAACACTTGAAGGTCTCTGAATGGCCCTGGATAATCCATAATGGAGTTACACAGATCTGAGTGTATACATTTTCTATTTATCCACCGTTTCCATAGGGGACACAGAGACTTTCAAGCAAACTGTAAGAAATTTTAGGATGAATTTCTGTGCTTAGTAACCCAAGCCATTATCTTTCTAAAAGGTTTGTTTAGCATTACTATTTGTAAAATCCAAAAGGTGTCACAGATACAGAAAGGAGAGGAGGCAAGGTAGGATTACGAATGAAAGGACTTTCAGGTGCCTCCAGGTAGAACACTTTACACTGTTATGAAATTTTTATTTCTTTAAGGGAAGACCACCACATCTCAATTTTGTGCAAGTGTTATACAGCCACAGGACACTCAGTTTAAAGAGACATCAAAGGCTGGGAGACTGTAGATAATATTAGTAACTAGTGAAGACTTTAGGATCAGAGTTCTAGGCTCTAGTCCAAACTCTTGTTACACTTTTTAGCCATGTGACCTCAGGCAAGTTTTATTAGTGAGGCTCAGTTGACTCAGGTGTCAAATGGGAATCATACTTTCCCATGGCTAATTTGAGAATTAAATGAATGAATGTATGTAAGGAGCTTCGTTCACTGACTTGGATAAATTAAGCACTCAATAAAATTTTAGCTGTTGATGTATATAGAGCTTTCTATTGGGGACCAATAAGAATGATTTTTGTTTCTTCATTTTGTATGCATTGTTTTGTTTTTAGAGTCTCAATGCTCTTCGGGATTATCATAAAAGAATCTTCTTTGGTTCAACTCCATCATGCTACACAAATGTAAACTAGGATGCATGATGCAAAGTCCCTTTAGGTACCATTGAGAACCTATAGCTAAAACAAAGATGCAAATGTTGGTTTGGTAGAGACTAACTTTTTGACACAGCATTAAGTCTAAAAGTTGATCAATCCTTAAGCTAATACTTTAGAGCAGAAAAGTACAGATACTTAAAAGGAACAAAACTCTGAATGGTGTCATAGTCACCTACTGCACACTTTACTTGGAGAAATGTTCTCTATTAAGTAAGATGATATTATGATTTGAACATGTCTTTGCAGTATGTGGGATATATATGATAACAACACTATATTTGCCATTTTTAGAGAAAAATATTTCATTCATTCACACTGTAGCTCTGCAGAGTTGTGGCTAAAACAACTCTGTGATGTTTGCAAGGTGAAGGATTCCTTTACTGGCTCTGTAATTGGCAAGACACTGAGGAGAAATACCTTATGGTTGTTCAGTGAAGCTCTTCCATACTAGTGCTTTGGAAATTTCAAACTATGCAAAGTTTTCCTTCAGGCCAACACTCACATTGGTCTCTTTCTATATTTTCTAGTCAAACTATATAATAAGTAAAACTACAGTTTTTCTACAGCCTAAGGATGCGCTTAATGGTGTTGCATAGGAAGGACAATGAAACCCATGTTTCAGTGTGGACTCCAACAAAGATCTTACGCTTTCTCAAAATAGACTTAAAACTTCCAAAGCTAGAGCATTGAACAAACAAGGGAAACACTATTTTCAGAAGAGTAAATAAAATAAGAGCCACATGTTTACTGGGGACAATTGGGAGAGGAGTGGTTGGAAGAAATGTTTCAATAGTAGAACAACTGGAGTATTGTGTACAGAAATTGTAAGAATTAAGTGTCATAATACAAGAAATTCACAGATCAAAGTTGAAACTTTCCCCCTTCTCTCAAGAAAAGAACATGAATCACAAAGAAAAAATCTTGATAAAAGGTTTTTTAGCAGTTTCTAATAAAAGAACTAGACATGTATATTGGTTAATACATATAATTATATATCGATTACATATTGGTTATTAACTAATCACGTAGGAAAATTTGTAACATTTTCATTCCAAAGTACATATGTTTTCAACAAAAGCCTTCATACTGGGTCTTCATAAGTCCCAAGGTAAAGAGCTCAGGATTTCATTATCATCAATCATGTAAAGTGAGTAACTCTCTGAGTTAATCTTTAATATTCAATCCTGAATGAATAAAGGCATATAAATAGCCCATCCAGTCACAGTTTATTTTTAAAGGTTTTACTTCTGCTAAATACTATTCCAATGAATAGGAACCCAGGAATAGTTGTTGACATAAACAGCACCAAGAATATATTTTTGCTTATATGTAAATTCTAATCTAAGTCTGGATGGAGGAACATCTTGATCAATCACTTGTGGTTAAGCAGGGCTGAGACTAAATGATAGCAATGAACTCACACCGAGCAAGAAGAGACCTGTCACGACATTGGCCAATCTATTTCAACAGTGGTCTTCAGTTAACTTTATGCATCTCTCTTACCTTTGGCAAGACCATTTGTAGGACTGGGGTGAGTTTCAAGGGAGATAGCTGAAATAAGGCTCTTATTCAAAATGGTCTTAAATCAATGTCAAATGGGAATCATACTTGATGAGCCCATGACCAGAAATTATGCTACCTGTTAACCTCTGATGCAAATCAGAAAGTTGTAGGGAGATACCTAAAGAAAGGTAAACAGAATTGAGGTAGGGAGATGTAATGGATAGCATATTTGGAAGAAATAGCAGGTAATGAGAAGCAGAAATGGAGGAACTAAATTATATGTATATTAGACTATTAGAATCTCACTTATACTCTGCATAATGATATCTAGTTCTCTGTGGCACCTTTTGTATGGATGCTGGAATTATTTCATGCTTTTCTTAATTGTTTGTGCAGCCCTAGCAAAACAAACAAACAAAATAGGAACCATCATAATTTTTGGTCCTGCCTGTGTGGACTCACATCGTTTGTCCCTGCCAAAATCCCCAATCTCACCTCCTACTGTTACTATCCAGACATGCCCACTCTTGTCACAGAATATACACAGTATTCCAACTTGTTCCTGTCCCTATTCATTATTCATGTTTTAGCTCATTTCTCCACTGAGTCTCCTCTGAAGCACTGAACTACAATGCCTTCACCTTCATAGGTATTAGGCAGGCTTTAATCAGAAGTGAACCAAATACATATGGTATATATACACACACATGCACACATACATGCATATATGCATATACATACATGTTGGTGCTTTACATGTCATAAATATGTATGCATTCATACACACATATGGAGGTACATATACACACAGGGAGGTTTACACAATTGTAGGGCAAGCTAACGAAGCCTGGGAAGGCAGTGAAGAAGGGAAGATTCACGAGGAAGGGAAAGCAATCGCAGTCCCACAGAATGCTTGGAGTACTTGGTTATTAGGAATGCCCAGTCTTGGGATCCCTGGGTGGCTCAGCAGCTAGCGCCTGCCTTTGGCCCAGGGTGCGATCCTGGAGACCCAGATGGAGTCCCACGTTGGGCTCCCTGCATGGAGCCTGCTTCTCCATCCTCCTGTGTCTCTGCCTCTCTCTCTTTCTCTATGTCTATCATGAATAAATAAATAAATAAATAAATAAATAAATACCCAGTCTCGATGAATGGATAAAGAAATGTGTACACACATACACAATGGAATATTACTCAACCATAACAAAGAATGAAAGCTTGCCAAAAAAAAAACCAAAAAAACAAAAACAAAAACAAAAAAGCAAACAAACAAACAAAAAATAAAACAAAAAAAAGAAAGCTTGCCATTTGCTACAACATGGATGGAGCTAGAGAGTATCATGCTAAGTGAAATAAGTCAGAGAAAGACAAATACCATATGATTTCACTCATCTGGGGAATATAAGAAACAAAACAAATGACCATGGGGTAAAAAAGAGGGAAACAAACCAAGAAACAGACTCTTAACTCTAGATAATGAACTGATTGTTACCAGAGGTGAGAGAAGTTGGGGGTATGGATTGAAATAGGGGATGGGGATTAAGGAGGGCATTTGATGTGATGAGCACGAGGTGTCATGTGTCTGTGTTGATCACTAAATTGTACAGCTGAAATTTATATTATACCGTATGTTAACTAACTGGAATTTAAATACAAACTTAAAAAATAATGTTCAATCTTTTTTTCAAGGTCTTCCACCTGACTAAGTCACATTCATCTAGTAAAATCTTTCTTTTGATTATCTAAAAAATTTAACTAATTTAGAACTTTGTATCTCATTGATAAAACCTCTTCACAGAAACATTAAAACTAGTGTTTGATTAACTGAGAAAAGGCATGATGCATGCTTATTTCCCACTCCCTAATTCTCCTGAGATAATATTCCTTGGAGTCAAACCTAACTGGAAACAGCAGAAGGAGAATTCTGGGGAAGGTGGTACAGTCCAACAAAGCTGATGAGTCAGAAAGCCGTATCATAGCTCTCAGTACTTTCCTTTCACTGCACTTAATCCAGAATCAAATTCCATTTGTAC
The DNA here is from genome assembly GCF_003254725.2 of Canis lupus dingo. Taxonomy (NCBI): domain Eukaryota; kingdom Metazoa; phylum Chordata; class Mammalia; order Carnivora; family Canidae; genus Canis; species Canis lupus. The sequence continues at coordinate 66,047,235 of NC_064245.1, forward strand.
CAGCCTTCCCGGGGAAACTCTGTGTTCTCTGAAGGCAAGAACCATATCCGTGTCCTGTATCATAATATCCCTAACTACCACCACAGTGCCTGCACAGAACATAAGTCAACAAATATCTGAGGAATGAATGAATGAATGAATGAATGAACAATTGAATGAATTAATACATGTCATTATATGAGTGTAGCCAGCAACCATTTTGTCAAGCCAACACAAACCTAACTACCACCACAGGGGCCTTGGAGGTCATCCACATGAGAGAAATAATCTCCTATGTAATAAGTGGATACATAAATATAAAGCTACATCCATTTTAGTTCATTTCTTTTTCATCTGGTCTCCCATACCAGCAAGGTTCTTTGCAGTGTGCAAACCACAAGATTTTTAGAAGCAAAAATGGTTTTAAGAGCTTTAATTCATTTGACCAATATTTACAGGGCATCCAGTTCACTCCAGAACTGTGTTAGGGACTTGAGAAACAAAGATGACATAGGACAGGAGCCCTACCCTTAGGTTGCTCACAGCATGGTCAAGAACAGTAAGCAGGTCAGAATGTATATTATAGGGCTACAGGAACATGCTGGATGTCTATTCAGGGCACAGCAGAGGGGAGATAGAGTTATGATTTTTTTCTGCTGAGGAGTCCGAGAACATGGCACGGAAGTGACATCTCAAAAGCTACTTCACACTAATTTGATGGACAAGGGTGGCAAAGGTGCTGCAGTAGAGAGAATAGTACATTAAGATATTTGGGGAGGGCAGGGATTTCATTGTGTCTACAGAGTGTGTATGAGCAGATGAGTCAGGGCTGGTTAAACTAGAGGCAAAGTCAAGTCACAGAAGCTTCTAATGAGCCCTCCCATATAATGATGGGCAGAAGAATCTCTGATCCTAACTGTCCTTTTATTATGCACACCTACAGCACTCCCAATCTTTCATGGAACCTCCTTTGACTGCAGGCTAGGTCTTCATTTTTTTTCCCAACAAATCACCCAAAGATGTCATGCTCAACCTTCCTCCTAATCCCAGGGACCCACAAGTCACTATTCACATGCTGCAGGTGCAGAACCCTGAGCACACAGGGCAGGGTCAGGAGGATGTGATTAATTTTTATTAAATAAGTAAGTACAGAATCTATGAATAAATATTATCAACTATGCTTTGATCAAAGTAGCTCTTGTTGCTAAAATGTCTCCTGCCATCCTAAACAAACACCTTAGCTAATCCAAGTGTTTTCAACATCAATTTTAACATTATGGATCAAGTTATTCTTTGTTGTGAAGGCTGCCTTGAATATTATTATAGGATGTTTATCAGTATTTCTGGCTTCCACTCACTAGGTCACTAGTACTCCACTCCCAGAATTATGAAAACCAAAAATGTCTCCTGGCATTGCTAAATATTTCCTCTGGAGAAAAATTATCCATGGTGGAAAACCACTAACCTAATTCCATATTTTGGCTAGTGTATTTTATATATACCATTGGTCTCTTCTTACCAGTGTGATAGTTTTTATAGAGCTTCTAATATTTTTCCATAGTCATAGATGATATTAATTAAATGCTTTTTTATAGGCACACTATGAAGGCTTTTCTGCTATGAGCACCATTTCACAGAGAAGAAATGTAAGTTCATGGAAGCTAAAGCTTTTCCCACAGAGTGGGTCTAGAATTTGAATCCAAGCCACCTGACTCCAAAGTCAGTCCCTAAGTCACTCTGAAACATTATCTCACAGGCAAGAAAAAGCCTAGCCTCCTAGAAGATAGTTGTGTAAGGACTCCAGGGAATAGCAGACATATCAGCCAGCATAGTAAACTTGCTAAAACTCGGTCTTTCCAACTCACTTTCCCAAACAGAATCCCTAAGATATTCAATGATTTGCCCACTTGAATATCAAGTGTGGAGATAAAAGGAGTAGAGATCAACTCAAGGATTCATATAATGAAATGGCTACTTTGATAGCTAATCCAAAGCCAGGCTATGCTGTGTCCATTGTTTCTGGAGGGTTCTGCATGTGCATCATCATAACACATCATACATTATATCACCAATGTATCCTGCCTTAAATGCCTATTCTATTAGACTGGGGGTATCTTCAGAGCAAAAATAGTTTCACTCAACTCTTTTGCAAAGAGCATTTTTCCATTCACATATTAAGAACTTAATCTAAGATGACTGATTGGAAAAATGGTTGGACGGACGGATGGATGGATGGATGGATGGATGGACAGATGTCAGACGGATGGACTAATGAATCTTAGATATCGAGAAAATTGTAAACATGCAGGTTGGGAGTTATAAGTGACTTCTAGCAGCCCAGGTACAAATGAAAGCCTGTCAAGTTAACCACTTACAGAAAGTGTTTTCTGTTATCCAGACAGGAAGCCGCTGGGAGCAAAGTACATAGATTTAATGCAGCAAATAAAGTAAGAAAAAATTGGCCCTGAATCAATAAAAATTGTCTGTCCTCTCTTTTCAGTTTTATAATCCAGGCCGTGGCTGACCCAAACCACCCTACTCAATTCCACCCCCATTTAGGACTATTACCTGCCTTGTTAAATATTCAGGGGCACTGCCCCTCCGGAAAGGGTGCAAGCACTTTAGCACCACTAATCGATCCACAGCGCCTCTGTGCAAGCAGCCTGTTAAAGGAGATTACAAAACACAGCTCCGGGTTTGACAAGTTTCCCAGACTTGGGGTTTGGCAGCTGGAGACAATCAGGCAGGCTTCTCTGTCCCCACCACCCACAGCTCTGGACACAGAGAATTGCTTCTCTATTCCCAGGATGAATTACTGACTTGGAAGATTTCCCAATGCAACCTTGTTTTCACAACTTCTATTTTTGTCTCCGAAGATGATCTTTAGAATCTTCTTTTGTCAGACATTCTGGGGCCCAGAGGTACACTCAGACTCGATGAAGCAGCTAAAGCTCAAAGAGGGGAAATGACTTGCCCAAGATCCCTAGGGGAGGTAGCTGGGGCGCTAAGATTAGCTTGGGAAATGTTGATGGACTGAATGCACTGGTTGGACTAAGATAATAATGGGTTGGAACCCCATGAACCCAGAGGAAGCTCTCTAGAGACACTGAACAAGTAGACTGGAGCCAGGTTGGGGAATCTTTTCATTGACCATGGTAGCTATTCAGGGTGATTGAAATTATATTCAGTCATTGATTCATGCACCTACTAAATATTACTATATGCTTTCAGTGACCTAAGAATTGAGCAAGTTTCTGGTGATAAAGGTTGGAGCAGTCAGACAAGAAGACAGCAAATAGGCTAGCAGAAAATCTAGATAATGGAATATAGTATTATACAGTCAGTAGATCATTTATAATGATGTTATATGTGATATTATATGATATATATTGTTTTAGTTTGCTCGGCTTGCCACAACAAAATACCATATACTGGGCGGCTTAAGCAGCAGAAATTTATTTTATCATGGTTCTGGAAACTAAAAGTCTGAGATTAGGATGTCAGTGTGGTCGAGTTCTAGTGAGAACACTCTTCCTGGCTTGCAGGCAGCTACCTTTTCACTGTGTCCTCAACAGTAGAGAGATCTCTGTCATTTCTTCTTATAAGGCCACTATCAGTTTTCCCCATCATGGGGAAACCACTTCATGACCTTATCTCCCAAAGGCTACACCTCCAAGTACTATCACACTAGAGGGAAGGGCTTCAACATATGAAGGGGAGCATAAGTCAGTCCATACCTATGACCAACTATGATATACGGTATGGAATGATATGACATAAAAATACAGGCTAAGAACTGAAAAAGGAAGGAAAGGGCAGGAGAAAGCTTCTTGCAGGTAGTAACATCTAAAGCCAAGTGTGTTGTCAAGTTTAAAGGGAAAACACAGAACCAGAAACCATAGATTGGGGCAAAAGGCCCTGGGTCAATAAGGGAGTAGTTGAGTGGGCAAGGAGAAAGGCAGGAAAGTCCAGCTGCTGAGCTCAGGCAATGGAGGCAGATAGACTTCAGGCACCTACAGGACCATGGATACATCATTCAAACCTTCTAAGTCTTGATTTCCACAATTATAAACTATGGAGAACAAAAGCAGCTAACTTGGCAGGTAGTTGTGCAGATTGTCATGAGGTAATCCTCCAAAAGAGCTTAGCCTGAGGCTGGCATATTGTGTTTAATAAACGGGAATTATGATTATTGAAGAATTGATAATACTCCACCAGCACAGCCTGTTGGCTCTGCCTTCAGGAGGCATCTTGCCTCCAAACACCTGACAATCTCCAACAATTTGTGTGGCCTGGGTGGACTGTTTAAAACTCTCTATGCCTCAGTTTTTTCATCTGTAAAATGGATACGTTATTAATGTCTACCTCTCAGAGCTGTTGGAAGTACTTACAAATTAACATACACGTAAAGGGCTTTAAAAGATGCCGAGGCTTCAGCCCGTGGTGAGTGCTAAGTAAGTGGTCCTTACTGTTTTCATCTTTTGTTTGGAATGCTGGGGTAGCAGGCTCTTCTTTGTTTTCTCTACTCCTACCCCTTTTCCTTGCATCTCTCCACAGAGTAGCCAGAGTAAGGCATTCAAAAAATAAATTATGTCAGCCTCCGATGTATTACCATCTCACTCCACAAAAGCAAAGGTTTCACATTGGCCTGGATCCCCTTATCACTCAGACCTTACTTCCCACTGCCCTGCTCATTCACACTGCCTCTGCCTCCCCAGTCTGACATGCTGTTCCTCTGACGTAGCATGTCGGTGTGTTTTTACTTTCTGTTCTCTCTGCCCGAATGTTCTTTCCCAGGTATGTTTAAGAACTGCCCATTCAACTCCATGCAGGACCCTGTTTAAATATCTCGTTAGCCTGAAGACCTCTCCTGCACAATTCACCCAAGGAGCCAAGGACGCCCAGCACATTCTACCACCCTGACCCTTCTTGATTTTCCTTCTTATCTGACATATTATAAATTTATACTGGTGATTGCTTATTGCCAGTTGTCACAACAGAATGGCAGCTCCATGAAGGCAGGGATCTGGCTTGTTCACTGGCAGCAATTAATGCACTAGATACATGGAAGGTGCTTAGTAAATATTTTTCAGTGATAAATGAGTAAAATGGTTATGGCCAGGTGTCCTCTCTGATTGAACACTGACCATCCGTCCAGGATAGGGGTGGCCCCTCTGGCTGCGAGGCACCTGGACTGCCGTCCTAAATGAAAGACTCAGGAGCCTTGAGTCCCCGATTTCCAGTCTAGTGTCTTTTCCAGGAACAGCCTGGAAAATCTGCCTGAATAGTTCTCAGTGGCAGAAGGCAAGCAATCTTCATTATTTAGCAATTCTAAGCATTACCTTAATGACCTGGTAAATCATCCTGAAAATCTGAAGGTCTCTAAAATATGGTGATTCTGAGAAACGGCTGACTCAGGCAGTCTCCACAGGGAAGTTGTTAGTGATCAGTTTGGATGGGCTTTTTGCAGGTACTTTTATGTTCTACTTAGGTGAGGTGCAAAGGAATGAAGTATAGTTCTCCCACCTTTTATTTTTTCCTTTTTTCTTTCTTTCATTCTTTCTCCTGCCTTCTATGCAGTAGAGTACAATCTGTTCAGTCAAGACAATGCTGTAAATCCTGCTGTGTGTGTGTGTGTGTGTGTGTGTGTGTGTGTGTGTGTGTAGCTTCTGTGGCATTATTTTAACCAGAAATCTCAGTTAAGTGGGGTCAGAAAGCTATTTTGATATTCATATCCAATATCACTGGAGCCATTTCTCAAAACAAGTTGGCTTCCTACAGTTTTTCTTCCTTCCTTCCTTCCTTCCTTCCTTCCTTCCTTCCTTCCTTCCTTCCTTAAAGATGAAATTGAAGATGAACACTTACTTCATAGTAAGTGTGGCCACCATCCAACCTGACTCTATATGGTACCACCCTTAGGTCTAAGCAACAAGGCCTCCATCCTGAGCCCCAGGCTTTAGAGGGATCTTCTATTACAAATACAATAGGAAATGCATTTATTGAATAATACACTATCACCTTTGCTTTTGGCATCCATTTGTCAGCTCTGGTGCAGCATGATCCCTATACCTGAATCTCCACTTCTCTGAGTGCTCCAGCCCCTGGAAAAAAATAAATCCTTTATCCCAGGTGCTCAAAACAAAAGATAAAATGCATTCAAATACCATTAAGGTTTACAAGTGGCCTGATGCCAACGTCAGAGATAGAGAGGTTGTTGGATTTGAGCAGCAGGAACAACTCAGGTGACAGAGCAGACAAATTAATAATTTGTGAAATCTTTCCATGCAAATAGTACAAATGCAATAGGCTTGTGCATGGTAAAATAGTGTAAGGCATCCATTTTCTTACTTTGAGTTCATATTACATCTCATAATTTCAAAGATAGATTTGAGCTATCTCATGAGAGGTATTAACATCAGTTCCCCAGGACAGTTAAGGAACATTTTCCTATTTTGAATAATTCATATTGCTCTGGGAGTTTCATATGTTAGTATCATGGGCATAATGGACATGCAGCATGATGCAGATTCTTTACATGGGTAACTAGATGGACATTGCATACTAGAATCATAAATTGTATTACTGCTAAAAAATGAGTAAGATTTAATTAAATTTGCAAACAATCAAATAAAATATTTCAGCTTTATTTAAATAATTTAAATGCATTTTTTGATATTTTGACATTAATATAATTTGAATTTTTAACTTTTAACTTATTTTGCATATTTTACAAGAAAACTGAAAAATAAAAATAATTTTCATCTTTTGATTTTTTACATTTATGTTAATTTACATTTTTGATGAACCTTTATTAAAATTGTGTTGGTTTCAAATCCAATTATATTTTACTTTCCAACCCTTTAAATCATTTAGAATGAGTACAAATTGGGAAGGCAATAGAATCCAAAAAGATGAAAATTTACCTCAGAGAAGAAAAGGAAAAAAAAATTTCAAAAAAGGGGTTTGCTTTGAACTAGAAAAAATAAAAGTGAATGCATTTCATGTAATAGGAATCACATGGAATTAGTGACTATTACATTACAAATTCTTGATGTAAAGATTTAATTATTAATCAAAACAATGAAAAATGAGCAAGGAAATTACTGTTATCAAATCTACAATCTGAACAAGTCAGATGAAATCAATGCAATGTTGTGATCTTTACTAAATTAAGACGTAATTACTGAACAAAAAGAGAAGATGTGGGCCTCCATTTTGCCATTGCTCTGGATCAAATTTCCCCAAAACTCACTGCAGGAGATGATGCTACAGCCTCAGCTCACCTACCTTCCTATCCCTAAATACAAGTCCATCAAAACTTTTATTTATCATTATAGGGGAAGGGCACATTGTTAGCATGACAAATATGGGGGGAGACACAGATGTTTAGGTCAAGTGCCAGCTTTTGATGGTAAATTTCTACACCAAGAGAGAAAATAGAACTCACTCTGAGCCTCTTCCCTTCTATTTTACTCATTTATTTTTAAGTTACACATGTGGTGAGCGATGTTATATACAAGGCCTTTGCCAAGTGCTTTTTATGCTCTATTTTATTTTATGTTAGAACAAGATTCTGGAAGAGTTAATGTTACTTTCTTCATTCACAGATGAGGAAGAAGGGAAGTCTGTGCCAGACCCAAGGTGATCCATAAAGCCAGGGTCATGCTGAATGAGCCAAGGTAGTCTCACAAATAATCTATGCTATCTCCCCTGAAACTAATCTACTTTTAGGATGAGGGTGGAGGATTGTGTACATCCTCTATCCCTTTTGGATTACTTTTTTTGCAAAAGGCCACGTTAACTTCTCCCCAAAGATCTTTAACTGTAAAAAACAAAATCAGTGTCTATTCTTCTCCCATTGTATGTGAATAACTTGAAGTGTGGGCTATATCTTATTCATCTTTTTATTCCCTGTGTCTACAACAGGACTTACATGCTTTAATCTTCTAGTAAATGAATGAATGAAGACAGTGCAATGAGTGACCCTTATCTCAAGTGAATAGTTTTATTTAAATATCTTCAGAGCATAATATGTCTGCTTGGGAGACTCACAATCTCCCTCTCACTGTGTTCCTGCCATCTCACAGGTAGAGGCATGAGTCCTCTTGCAGTTATCAAGTAGAAACATCCTGCTTTCTTTCTGCCTTTCACTTTGTCTTCCCTATCAGATGAGGAATGACTTGTCTTACAGCCAAGATTGGGATGGAAGAGCAAGAATACCCAGTGAACCCCCTTCTAGACTCTCTTTTTGCCTAGTGTGCCCACAGTATAGAGGCCTTCTTTTCTCCACCCCTCCATCCATATGAGAAACACACTTTAATAAGGGACCAAGGATGCCATCTCAAGAAAAATCAGGAGGCTCACTTCTGTGCCCACTTTCAGCTTCTTTAAGGCATGGAGATGACTTCCATGCAGCACACTGGACAGACATCTGGTCTACAAATCCACTCTTCCCACAAGTGGACCCCACCTCTAAGATTTAGGAGAAAGGTGCCCAAAGTCAGAATTGGGCAGCAGGTTCAAGTCTCATTCTCCAGTCCATATCAACCAATATTAAAGCTGATATTCTCACCCTTATTTAACTCTTACATGTGTGTCTGAATTGAATCTGAAATTCCAAGAGGAGAGGTATTGAGCAAAATCACTATCTTTAGAACTTTCTTCTAGGCAGAAATGATAAATTTGGGAAAAGTCTTACACTTTTAGCTATAAAAACTGAATGCAGTAGGGAGCACCTGGGTGGCTCAATGGTTGAGCCTCTGCCTTTGGTTCAGGTGGTAACCCCAGGGTCCTGGGATCAAGTCCCACCTCAGGGTCCCCACAGGGAGCCTGCTTCTCCCTCTGCCTATGTCTCTCCTCTCTCTGTGTATCTTTCATGTATAAATAAATAAAATCTTTAAAAAAAAGTGCAGTAGATGCCCATTCTTACTTACCGAGCCCACTTTTCAGAAGCCCCTCCTTTATTCCTATAATAAGGTGCCTCCCACTCCCATGAGAACTCTAGAGAATACTCACTATGGTGAGTGTCACACCGTGAATGTTACTTGTTTTTGTAGGCTTCACAAACCTCATGCTCAAAACTCCTCAGAAGTAAGGAAATGAAGAGCCTGATTACCTTACTCTTCACTTTATTCCCTGTAGTGAGCTCAATGCCCAGCAGTTAGAGAGCACTTAAAAAATAAATATAAATAAATATTAATAAGTGAGGAAATTACAAGTTAATTTAATATGTAACTCTGATGCCCTGGAACTTGAACTATCTTGTTAATGTTTAGAAAAATTATTTCAAAACACTTCAAGAATTTAATCTGACATTTTAAAATGTCGCTGTATCGCACAAGCTGGTGAGAGGCTAGGGGCCAGACAGGGAAGTGGCTCAGACTCGGGAGTGTGAGGGCTCAGATGCTCATGCCAGCTCTGCCTCCAGCTTGCAGTGTGAACTCAAAAATGCAAACTCTATAAGTGGCATTTTGCATTTTAATGGCATTCTTTGATTTTCATAAAATTATATGATGCTTGATTAGAGAGAAAAAGCACAGGGAACATAGTTTGCCTTTCATTCTATCTAGTAAAGAGTCTGAAACTTGAAGAGATGAGCTCTACTTTTCTACCACACAGCAACAGAACCAGACTCAGAAAATGGCAGTGTTTGCCTACCAGGTCTGCATGTCTCCTGTGTGTGTGTGTGTTTTTTCTAAGAAATAATCCTGTTTCTTATTAAATATGGATATGCCAGGAGTCAGTAGGCATTGAGGATTAAATTAGACTCTGGAAGTCTACTCTCTAGTGGAGAAAGGAGATTAATCAATCGAAGATTATAGATAAAATTGAAAACTATCATGGTATGGTATGCTCAGAACCCAGGATTAGGAGGCCATGCACAGAAGAATCTTCTAAATTCACCCAGGGAGGAAGGATGCTAAGTTATTCATTCTAGGGTGATTCATGACCTGCAGTTCTATATTTGAGTCAGGATGCTACATGAGTATGGAGGCACAAGAGAGCACTTAGGAGGGGTCATTACAGAGAAATGGGAAATCATGTGGAAAGAAACCCTTCACCTTATTTCCCTCCTTGCTTTCTACTGTCTACTTCTAGTTCCTCCACATGCACATTTACCTGTAGCCCTAGCCTACACACCTGTTGATCCTCCACTAAAAAAAAAAAAAAAAAAATGTTCCTACCTCCTCTCACATGATGGATTCCTTATTCTTCACACTTGACCTTAAATGTAATTTCCACAGGAAGCTTGCTCTGTCTGCCCCGCTTCTAAAGTAGCACCCCTTTTATTTCTCTCATATGACAATACGTTTTTAGCCATGTACTAAACATGCTTTTTAATGTTAGTTTCAACATAGGTTATTTTTAATACCCATATCCATCATTGGACTGTGAGATCCTGAGAGTTAGGATCATGTCTGTTTTGTTCTCTACTGTACATGCTGTACTTTACACAGTATTTGGTTGACATTTACTGAATGCCTACTGTTCAGTTGACATTTACTAAATGTCTACCACGTGCTGGACAATGTTCTAAGGATTTTACAAATTGTTATCTCAATTATTTCTCTTAGCTTCATGAGGAGATAGATACTAAGGTAACCCTCATTTTATAGATAAGGACATTAAAGCATAGAGATGATAAGTAACTAGCTCAAGTTTGAGAGTGGTAGTAGCAGAACTGGAATTAAATCAGGTGGTCTAACTGGAGAGTCAGTGCTCTTGGCTTAGATGCCAATCTACTTCTCATGACTAAGTGAGTGAAGCAATGAATAAATAAATTATAAACAGCAAACTGTGTTCAAGAAGCTGCAGGAGTATAGTATGACTGAAATATAGGGTTAGTGATAGGGCAGGACGTATATGATGGGGCCAGGGATTAGAGGCAGTGAGATTCAAAGCATAGAGGGCCTAGGGTATTAAGATATGAGATTCCTCCCTTTGATGGCAGATGCACTGAAGAATCTGCAGCAAGATTTCACATTTAAGAGAGATCACTGGCTTTTCTTTTAAAATGATAACCCAGGGGCAGCCTAGATGGCTCTGCAGTTTACTGCCGCCACCTTCAGCCCAGGGCCTGATCCTGGGGACCTGGGATGGAGTCCCATGTCAGGCTCCTTACATGGAGCCTGCTTCTCCCTCTGCCTGTGTCTCTGCCTCTTTCTCTCTGCCTCTCATGAATAAATAAATAAAATCTTTACAAAAAATTAAAATAAAATAAAATGACAACCCAACCTCAGAACTGAATCATGAATGCTAACTTCAACCCCTACATTATACCTCCATCTCATTCCCTCGTACGATCTGCTTTCTTCAAGCTGAACCTGTCAGACTGGCCATATCAGCTGACTGTCTACCTGTTTGAGAACAGCTTTCCCACCTGAAGATGTTTCTCCATACTTCTTTGGCTCTTTGGTTTACAACTAATTGAGTGGCACAATGCAGTTAAACCCCCTCCAGAGCTCAAGGGCCCAAGTCCTCCTGAAACATCTTCAGTTCTTGGTATTATCTGCAATGTAATGGGCATGGCACTTACTTAGTACACTGTGAAGGTAGAATGGTAAGTTGATTCTTAGATAACAGTATATGTGTTGTTAAGGCGGGAGAAGGGTCAGGAATGAAGAGACTAGTACTAGCTGTGAGGCTACTACAGTAGTCTAAGTTGAGTTTAAAATGCTCTTTACTCTATTGGAGCTTCTGGAACAAGAAAGGAAAAAAGTTGCCAGGTCAGAGACAATAGAACTTAGGGAATAATTAAAGAAAGACAGTGCAAAACATCAGAGGCCTTTAAAGTTTTGAGTCTGAGAATCTGAAAAAAAAAAAAAAAAAAGAAAGAAATAGAAAATGAAAGGGAATAGAAAGGCTGATAAGATTCCTTTGGATATGTTGAGTTGGAGGCACTGAATGGGCACCCAGGTGTATATGCCCAGCTGGAAACCAGCAGAGAAGCCTATGGACTGGGAAAGAGCATGGGAATGAAAGACACAGCTGTGAGGACCACTCTTGTTGATGTGGTCATTGAAAATACAGCTTGAGGGTGTGTATAAACAGGAAAAACCCAAGGACCAGTGCCATAAAATAGCCACCACTAGGTGAAGTACTTCATTTCATATTAAGGGCACAGAGCTTGGAGCTACAGAGATAAACCATGGCTAGGTTTGAATCGTGCCTGCAACACTTTTTGGCTATGTGAGTTGGGCAAGTTTCTTTATTTCTCAAAGCTCAGATTTCCTTTTAGTAAAATCAGGATAACAAGCTCCATCTCCTGGGGTCATTGTGAAAAATCACTGAACAAACATGCGAAGGACCCAACATAATGGACAGCCCATTGTGGATCCCAGAAAACACCAGTACCCTTGCCCCATCTAAGACCCTATTATTGGTGCTTGAAAACCATTGCTCTTGCCTGATGCAGGTATTCCCTCTTATAATCCTTACTACAACAGTATATAGAGGATTTGTGTGCCTCCATCATTTGTTTAAGAAATTTAGGTTCACAGGTAAGTAACTTGTCTAAACTTGAAGAAGCTAAGAACAAACCACCTCCAAATTCACCCTCTTGACACAATAAAATTTTATTTCTCACTCAAGTTACAGAGCCACCATTGGTTGGGTAGTACTTCTAAGTAACTGTTTTCCAGGGAAAGACTCAGGGATCCAGGCTCCTCCCAGCATGTGACAGTCCCATCTTTAACACTTGTCCTGTAAGGTCATTCATGTAGAAGGAAGAGAGTAAAGAGGATCATCAAGCCAGGAATTGATAGCTAGGAGTGAAAGGAGCCCACACACATAATCTATTGGCAGAACCTAGTTATATGTCTATCCCTAAGTCAGTTTCAGTGAAAGCTTGGAAATGTAGTCGCCTTGCCTAGGAAGAGAAATGAGCAAGACTGCCCTGTCTCATAAGTAGTGAAGGTGGATGTGAAAGAAGTCCTAAATATGGAGACAGGAGGAAAAAGACAGACAGTAAAGGGGAAATTTGACAAATGAAAAAAGACCTAGCATAGTTTTCATGTTCTGAAAGCCAAGGGGAGAGAGAGTCTCTTCATTTATTAAATCCCTACTATGTGCCAGGCACTGTGCTAGTTCAGTGCAAACTCACAAAGATGCAGTATCTGGATGAGGATATGGAAGGGTCTACCAGGCTTAGCAATAGTATTGATAAGGGATTTGTTTCAGGAGACCTGGGTAAGGAGCAGGGAAGAAAGAGACAGGTTTTGTTGCTGTTGTTAATTTTTATCATTGCCAGAGACATGTTGCATAGTCCTCCTGAGAGTATTGTTGGAAACTCGCTTTCTCTTTGAGAAAGAACTCTGTGAGACCCTGAAGACTTCTCACAGAATAGCAATTATTTACCCCCAGGGTAAGAAGACATGACATAACTAAAAAAAGGCTATGGGGTGGGAGGAGCAAAGAAATTATGAAATTCATACTTTATCTCTTTAAACATTTATGTTTCTTCTCCCATTTGGTGACTCACTTTTAAAGAAAAAGAACAAACAACAACAACAAAAAAAAAAAAAAGGAGACAAAACAAAACAAAAAAATCAAGAAACAAAGCATAAGCCTGGGAGCTCGGGCTGGTCCAATCTGAAATTACTTTGATACGGAAGAACTGAGAGAAGTAAGGTAGCCATCAGATCTTGCCAGAGCCTCAAAGACCCTCCCCTGTTCCACATAGGACTTCAGGATCTCTAAAATAAACAACAGCAGGAAATCCCTCAGTCTCCTGGATTTCTTTTCCTTTTTTTTTTTTTTAAGATTTTATTTATTTATTCATGAGAGACACAGAGAGACAAGAGAGAGGCAGAGACACAAGCAGAGGGAGAAGCAGGCTCCATGCAGGGAGCCTGACTTGGGACTTGATCCGGGGTCTCCAGGATCAGGCCCTGGGCTGAAGGCAGCGCTAAACCGCTGAGCCACTAGGGCTGTCCCAGTCTCCTGGATTTCTCAGGATGTTTTCCATTGGTAAATTTCAAACTCTCACCCTCTGGTAGCATGCCAAGTTTCTACCCGGTTGCCTTTTAACCTCTACTCTCCCTTTTAGATTCATGTGAGTTAATAATTCCTTCAGATTGTTTACCTGACTTCTGACTCAGCATGCCTTGAGGTCATCACCCCTCAAAACCCCTCCACAGCCTACTGCACATTGATATACTACCCCACACAAAACCTGGAGTCTGAGATGCTTTATTCCATGTGTAACCCAGTACCCTTCCCCTAATCCACCTCATGCGGTGGAGGAAGTTCAGGCACATGTGGCCCAAGAGAGACTGCAAGGGAATCTTCTGTGCAAGTAATAGCATCATGTTTGCAATGCAGGAGGCCACAGTGGGTGATGGGTAATCCCAGACTCCTGTTCCAGCTCAGGGGAGAAAAGTCTTGAGGCAAAAGCACCATCGGAAAAAAATAGAATCACCTCTGACATAAGTCTGAAATCTAGAGAACAAACTGACAAATAAATAAAACTGAGACAAACAAACAAAAATAGTGGCAAACATCTGAATAGCAACTATAGGAAGAGGAAATCTTAACAGCTGAAAGAATGAGGAAGGGAAGTTCTGCTGTCTTCATGCAGGAAATAGAGCCTATGGAAGATCTTTACTGAAGGAAAAAGCACTAAACATACATTGTGATTACAGCAATAACTCAGTAAAGAGAGAGATGCTAAAGATGCCACAGAGGGTGGATGAGGGGTGGTCAGGAACAAAGGCCCAAATCTGCCAACTGGATCATCAGACAATTTCTTCCAGGTGGAACAATTGTCAGGAAGTGAGAGGAGTGGCCGCATAGACAGTAACCACAAAGGCCAGAAGACAATGAACATACAGAATCTTCACTACCACTCTGGTAAAATGGAAGAGCCACTGGATTCAGAATCAGCAGATCTGATTCAGCCCCAGTGGATCCAGGAATTTTGACAATTTTCTGTGTTCCTCTATCTTCTTTTGTAAGATGAGGGAATTGGAAGGAAGAATTCTATAGTTCATCATTAGGGGCCAATATGCACAGCCCTTTCCCTCTTTGAATGTTCCCATAGGATGCAATTCTCCTATGAAAGCTCACATCTAAAAAAAAAAAAAAGAAAGAAAGAAAGCTCACATCTAGAAACAACTGATTTTTGATAATCAAGGAGACACCAAATACAACATATGCATTTTAATCCAAATGGCATGCCTAATCCAGAACCATCCCATCAGGAATGCCATTCATCCACTTAGGTTGAATCAAAGAAATTCTAGATCCCCAAATCATTTTGTCTCTTAAAGAAACAAATCTGTTTTTGTTTATTCCATTGTAGTGATTATTTTCATACTAATTTTTAAAATTCCATCACAGTGTTCTATAAAAACTCATCTTGGTGCTCAAGGGACTTAGTGAAGTTGGCATTTTATTCTGTTGGTTGTTGAAAGTGAAGTCTGTTGACTGGGAAAATGTTGACTTCTGTTGCTCTGAGTAAAGATGTGTGTATCTATGTGTGTGTGCTCCCAGTTTGGTAGGTAATAAAAAGATTAAATCTGAAAATGGCTCCATTCTACAAGATATGGCATTTCACATCTAGTTGTATTTTACAACATTTTCAGGTAGAATTTGATTACTGTGAACAATTGACTATTGATTCATGATTCTCAGAACTCAGCAGGGTATGGGGAGAAGACTCAGCCAATTGCAAATACTTGGAAAGTGTTCTCAAGCAGCATGGCTTATAATCAAAAGTACTGAGAATTTAAGCAAAATCTTAAAAATCCTGCCCTACCTCCTATTAATGAAATATTTTGCTTCTCTAGGTTGAGCTTCCCTGGATCAAGTATAACTCACTCCTACATTAAATGGTACAACCATGTAAAATCTGTTCAGTGTGACCCCAGCATATTCAATAATAAAGTATAAGATATGTGTGTATATATATATACATTATCTTACATTTAAATTAAAGACACTTGAAAGCAACCTTAGCCTTTTCTACCCTTATCAGTTCTGATGGTCATCAAAAATTAATATGTTAGGAAATATAGATGAAGCACAGGAGATATATTGAAGTCTGATAGACCTGAGTTCAAATTCTAAATCAAGAAGACTTGGGACTAAGTTTCACAGGAAAAAAAAAAAAAAAAGACATAGCAATCCTCAATGTATTAAAAAAAGAAGAAGACTTATAAAAGTCTCTTAACCAGCATGAATGTCATAAATAAAGTAAGGATAACCTTACAGGTTTATTATGAGGCTTAAATGAAATTACATATGTGAACACACAAAAATCATTTTTGATCATTTACTATGTTTTGGCTTAATGTGAGCATTACCAAGTACATGAGTATTCACTTATATAATCCTTATAATAGCTTTATGAGTTTGGGATGTGTGAGTGGCTTTGTCAGTTAAGTGTCTGACTCTTGGTTTTGACTCAGGTCATGACCTCAGGGTCATGAGATTGAGCCCTGTGTCAGGCTTCATGCTCAATGGGGAGTCTGCTTGAGATGCTCTCTCTCTTCCATTCCCTCTGGCCTTCCACGGTGCTCTATCACTCCCTCTAAAATAAATCAATCAATCATTTAAAAAAATAACCCTATGAGTTAGATACTATCATCATTCCCTTTGATAATAGGCAACCACTATCTATAAAATAACTGAATACAAGAAAGTTTAGAAAATTTACCAGAATAAATAGTAATTCTAAGCTTTGATTATGCCAGAGCCTATATCCAAAAATAGCACATAAAGTACTAACATTTTATTACAATCCTATGAAATTGATCCCAGAATATATTTATGATTTAAAGCCTTCACTGATTCCTGTGCTATATTAGGTGAGTGTCCTTTCTATTTACTCCAATTATATTTAAACTTTACTTGGCTATTTTCAATGATATAACTAATTTATGATAACCCAAAATGGAAAACCAAACTGGAACCTTAACAAACTTACACCTCAGTGCAAGTTTCTCCCATCAGCTCAGATCTCTACTTCCACTAACAAAGTATAAATATCAATAGGAATCTTGTATTTATAATTCTCATGCTCTCCTTTTTATAGAGAGCACCATCTATTCATATTCCTAAATGTTAAGCAAAACACACACATGCACACTTAAAAGAATCAAGTAGTGAGTAATTTTTGAAAGTTACTTTTATTCTTTAGCATTATGGCACTAAAGATCCATCCAACTTTGTAGCATTGACCCTGGATAATATTACTGTGTGACTATTCCACAGATTATTCATCTACTCCCGTGATGACAGACTTAAGGCTGTTTCCAGGCTTTCATTATAACATTCATCATAGTACTCATTATAACACTGCTATAAACATTTTCATAGATGTCTTCTGCTATGCATGAGTAAGACTTTTGTTTTCAGTATTATCACAGGAATGGGTTTTCTGGGTCAAAAGGTTTAAAAACTTTAGGAAATAATATCAAGTCATTTTCCAAAGTGATTTTACCATCTTATGTACTCACTAAAAATGTATAAGGCTCTCCAATGCTTTGTATTGTGATTTTATTTTAATTTTTCTAATCCAATAGGTGTAAAATGATGTGCCGTTGTAATACTGATTTCTTAACTAGGGTGTCCATCTCCCTTCTGTTTTTCATATATTTACTGAATATGTGTTTCCTCATTTATGAAATACATCTTTATGCCTTTTGCATATTATTTCTGTGGATTTTTAGCATTCTTATTGTATAATCTTGATACATATTCTTTGTTATAGTTAGAAATATTTCTATCTTGGGATACTTGGGTGACTCAGTAGTTGAGTGTATGCCTTTGGCTCAGGGTGTGATTCTGGGGTACTCGAATCGAGTCCCGCATCAGGCTCCCTGCATGGAGCCTACTTCTCCCTCTGCTTGTGTCTCTGTCTCTCTCTCTGAGTCTCTCAATAATAAATAAATAAAATATTTTAAAAATATATGTCTATCTTCTCTCAGTGCATAACTGGGATTTTCACATTCTTCCAGGAGTCTTTTGATAAAAACTTCAATTTTCTTACTTTTAATAACATTCAACTCACTGTGTGGTTTGCCTGCTCCTGATTGGACCCAAATGGACACATACACACGTAAATGCCAAGAAAGACTCAATACCATGAATAATTACATAAAATCCAAATTGATTCATACATACAAAGAATTCCAATAAGAAAATTGCAATAGGAAGAGAGGACTGGAAGAAGAGATATAATATCCATACTGTAAAGTTCCAGTTAAGAAAGTGTTTATGGATTCTTGTTTCACATTTAGATCTTTCATCCATTTTGAGTTTATCTTTGTGTATGGTGTAAGAGAATGGTCTAGTTTCATTCTTCTGCATGTGGCTGTCAATTTTCCCAGCTCCATTTATTGAAGAAACTGTCCTTTTTCCAGTAGATAGTCTTTCCTGCTTTGTCGAATATTTGTTGACCATAGAGTTGAGGGTCCACTTCTGGATTCTCTATTCTGTTTCATTGATCTATGTGTCTGTTTTTGTGCCAGTACCACACTGTCTTGATGACCACAGATTTGTGGTACAACCTAAAATCTGGCATTGTGATGCCCCCAGCTCTGGTTTTCTTTTTCAATATTTCCCTGGCTATTCGGGGTCTTTTCTGATTCCACACAAATATTAAGATTATTTGTTCCAACTCTGTGAGAAAGTCCATGGTATTTTGATAGGAATTACACTGAATGTGTAAATTGCCCTGGGTAGCATTGACATTTTCACAATATTAATTCTTCAAATCCATGAACATGGAATATTTTTCCATCTCTGTGTCTTCCTCAATTTCTTTCAGAAGTGTTCTGTAGTTTTTAGGTCCTTTACCTCTTCGGTTAGGTTTATTCCTAGGTATTTTATGCTTTTGGGTGCAATTGTAAATGAGTTGACTCCTTAATTTCTCTTTCTTCAGTCTCATTGTTAGTGTATAAAAATGCCACTGATTTCTGAGCACTGATATTGTGTCCTGCCACACTGCCAAATTGCTGTATGAGTTCTAGCAACTTTGGGGTGGAGTCTTTTGGGTTTTCTACGTACAGTATCATGTCATCTGCAAAGAGGGAGAGTTTGACTTCTTCTTTGACAATTTGAATGTCTTTTATTTCTTTTTGTTGCCTGATTACTGAGGCTAGGACTTCTAGTACTATGTTGAATAGCAGGGGTGAGAGTGACATCCTTGTTGTGTTCCTGATCTTAGGGGAAAGGCTCCTAGTGTTTCCCCATTGAGAATGATATTCACCGTGGGCTTTTCATACATAGCTTTTAAGATGCTGAGGAATGTTCCCTCTATCCCTACACTCTGAAGAGTTTTGATCAGGAATGGATGCTGTATTTTGTCAAATGCTTTCTCTGAATCTATTGAGAGGATCATATGGTTCTTGTTCTTTTCTCTTGCTGATATGATCTATCACATTGATTGTTTTACGAGTGTTGAACCAGCCTTGCATCCCGGGGATAAATCCCATTTGGTCATGTGCAGAACAATGAAATTAGACCATTTTCTTACACCATACACAAAGATAAACTCAAAATAGATGAAAGATCTAAATGTGAGACAAGAATCCATCCAAATCCTACAAGAGAACACAGGCAACACCCTTTTTGAACTTTGCCACAGCAACTTCTTGCAAGATACCTCTATGAAGATAAGGGAAATAAAAGCAAAAATGAATTATTGGGAATTAATCAAGATAAAAAGCTTCTGTACAGCAAAAGAAACAGTCAATAAAACTAAGACAATGTACAGAATGAGAGAAAATATTTGCAAATGACATATCAGATAAAGGGCTAGTATCCAAGATCTATAAGGAACTTATTAAACTCAACACCCAAGAAGCAAACAATCCAATCATGAAATGAACAAAAGACATGAACAGAAATTTCACCAAAGAAGACATAGACATGGCCAACAAGCACATGAGAAAATGCTCTGCATCACTTGCCATCAGGGAAATACAAATCAAAACCACAATGAGATACAACCTCACACTAGTGAGAATGGTGAAAATTAACAAAATAGGAAACAAGAAATGTTGGAGAGGATAGGGAGAAAGGGGAACCCTCTTGCACTTTTGGTGGGAATGTGAACTGGTACAGCTACTCTGGAAAACAGTGTGGAGGTTCCTCAAAGAGTTAAAAATAGAAATACCCTACGACCCATCAATTGCACTGCTAGGGATTTACCCCAAAGATACAGATGCAGTGAATCTCTGGGACACCTGCACCCCAATGTTTAGCAGCAATGTCCACAATAGCCAAAATGTGGAAGGAGCTGAGATGTCCTTTGACAGATAAATGGATAAAGAAGATGTGGTCTATATATACAATGGAATATTACTCAGCCATTAGAAATGATGAATACCCACCATCTGCTTTCAACGTCGATAGAACCGAAGGGTATTATGCTGAGTGAAGTAAGTCAATCAGAGAAGGACAAACATTATATGGTCTCATTCATTTGGGGAATATAAAAAATAGTGAAAGAGATTATAAGGGAGAGGAGAGAAATTGAGTGGGAAATATCAGAGAAACACATGAGAGACTCCTAACTCTGGGAAACAAACAAGGGGTAGTGGAAGGGGAGGTGGGCGGGGGGATGGGGTGACTGGGTGTTATACTATACGTTGGCAAATCAAACTCCAATAAAAGAGAGAGAGAGAGAGAGTGTTTAGTACTGAGAAAGGTAAAGGATAGAAATTTGACCAATGAAATAGGCTAGGGGTCCAGAAACAAATCTTTATTTATACATGGAAACTTAGTATGTGATAGGCTTAATATGCCACATTAGTGATGAAAAAGAGGACTCTTCACTACTTGAAGTTGGAAAAGAAAGCACACTCACTTTATTTTATTTTTTTTAATTTTTATTTATTCATGATAGGCACACAGTGAGAGAGAGAGAGGCAGAGACACAGGCAGAGGGAGAAGCAGGCTCCATGCACCGGGAGCCCGACGTGGGATTCGATCCGGGATCTCCAGGATCCCGCCCTGGGCCAAAGACAGGCGCCAAACCGCTGCGCCACCCAGGGATCCCGAAAGCACACTCACTTTAAAAAAAGCCCTGACTTACACCATGTGATAAAATCTCATTTATTCATGCACATATACTTGCCTAGAATTCCTTGCTTACAGTCTTCCATTCTCCTATCCAGTCTCCTATATCACTAGTCATATGTCAATATTAGGAGTCAAAAAAGATATATACCACAATAATAATAACCCTCATTTTATGGGACAGAGAACCAATATGAAGAGTGTTGGCTGTTAAATGTACTGTCATTACTTACACATTTTGAAACCAGAAATATAACTGCAGCTAGGTCTGCAGATTCATTAGACCCAAAAAGAAATGGCCTTGGGCCAAACTCCATTTTTGCTCTGCCTCTACTGGCTCCCAATCTAATCAGAGGACCATGAGGACACTTTCACACTGATATTATACAAACTTTTGTATCCAGTAGTCTTAAAACTCTGAATATTTTTAGTAAAATTTTCCTCTAAGCTAACAGGGCTTTTGTGGGGTGCCTGGATGGCTCAGTCAGTTAAGCATCAGATTCTCAATTTCAATTCAGGTCATGATCTCAGTGTCTTGAGAGCAAGCCTGTGTGAGTCTCCCCACTCAGCGGGAAGTTGGCTTGAGATGCTGTCTCTCCCTCTCCCTCTGTCCCTACTCTCACTTGTGCTCTGTCTCTAAAATAAATCTTTAAAAAGGCTTTTGTAAAATTATGAGATAAATATTTACTTTATAATTGTGATGGCATTACAGGGTCTTTTCTTAAGGGGTTCTGACTCTGCTTTCTATCAGTTGACTTGGGGTCTATGAGTCAACTTCAATCTGGAAACTGGATGAGAAACTATAATTTTTCATTGCCTTAATTGATGTTAGCCTTTGTCACTCTCTATTAACTTCCACTGGTTAAAGTTACATTCACAGAGTTTGAATTGGTCTGCACTTCCAGGGTGGGCATTGACTCATCCCTCACATCTCAACAGGAACAGGGAAACCTCAGAGGTGAAAAGTCTACAGTGCTAGCACAAGGTGTTATGCTTGCAGATTATACCTATATAATTATTTACCATAGGGTCTGGAGTAAACCTAGGGTTCTGGAAATAGGTGTGAACAAGAGACTATAAGAAGCATCATAAGAAGCAAATAATACAAGTGGCTATTAAGCCAATGATGAATGGAAATTCTCTTCATTGGCAAAATTATGAGCAACACATCTGGTTTTTTCCCCTCTTTTTCCATTAAGAAAGATGATGTGATGAGTCTACACACCCTTATGGTAGTGGCCAATTTGTTGGCTTGCTACTTTTAGGTAATGTAAAAGACCAAAACTGCAAGATTAGTGACAAGAAGGTCTGGGAAAGAAGTGTATGCATAGATTTTTTGGATTGGATATATATATATATATATATATATAACACATATTCTGTACTACATAAAGGCCCACAGGAGGTCATCCACTGTGGAAAGGTTCTTAGTAAGATAAGATCATTTATACTGTGGATGTCAGCCCCTTTCCCAAGAAATACTGATGCTTTTTCTGTGGCTCATTATACAGTGTTGGCAGGAAGAAGCCCAAGCATGAGCACAAAGACATAAATTAAGCCCCACCAAAACTGATCCAGGTACTGAAACGACTGAATGTCTATCTTGACATCAGGGGATGCCAATATTAAGCCCAAATATAACACCATTTCCTGCGATAACTAGTGGCCAATGCCTAGTGAATTACATTGGAACCCCTCCATCATGAGGCAGTAGTAATTTTTATTCTTGAGAATAGATATTTTAGAATATTATTCTGGATAAGGATGACTGCCTCCCATGCTTTGTCAGCACAACCACATGTGGACTTACAGAATGCCATAATCATCACTTCAGTGTCCAAAACAGCATCTTATCTAACTAAGAAACTATACTGGCAAATTAAATAAAGCAAAACTTTTGCATATGCAATTTGTTTGTCTTATCATGTAATCCTTCATCCATAGACATGTAGTCCAGTAGAATTGTAGAACTCACACACAGCTTCCTTCCCTAAAAGCAGGGCAACCATTTAAAGCTTACTTATAGTATTAGCTAGAAGAAGCCATCCTCAAGTATTAATGTTGTCCTACATAAAGTGATACATGATCTAAACCAATAACCATCCCAGTTTGAGGTGTCATTTTCCCCCAAAGCCAGAATAGACAGGTCTGGGAACAAAGAAGTGAAAGTCAGAGAGACCAATCTCACTTCACTGTATATCTCATAACCCCTTTAGAGAATTTTTGAATTCCAATTATTGTATTTCTTAAGAAAATAATGTTTCCCTAACAGAGAATAGCAACATTTTTATTAACTTAGAAGACAAGAAAATACCCTGATCATTTGGCTACTGAACTGAACGACAGAGAGGGTGATTATCACAAGGAACTTGATTTCATTCACTAGGAAGAAATTAAGTTGCTTCTACCCAATGGAGAAAAGGAAGAATCTGAATGGCAACCAAGGAAGTCACTAGGGTAACTTTAGTGCTCTCGTGAAAATAGTCCTGGTCAATGGAAAACTATGACAATCCAATGAAGATAGAATATTTGGGAATAAATATTTAGGTCACCCTAAGAGAAGGGATTGGCAGAAAATAGAGGGACCATGGACTGTGGTCTTATAAGGAAGTTGTTAATATAATAAATTGTGCATAACTTACTATATTATTTCTTCTATCCCACCTGTTATGACACCTTTAAAAAAAAAACTATTGCTGATGATTGATATACATTTCTATTCCAGGAAGTATAACAAAATAAGGATCTCTGCCATCAGAGCTAGCATAAGGCTGAGACAAGGGAGTATCCTAAGATACAAAATCAAGAAGTTACTTACTCTCAAGGTTGTACATGTACAGGGTACCATTTGTATTTAATTATACTAACAGCTGTGTCTTCCAGATATATGCCCTGTGGTTCTATAATAGATTGATAATATTCCTTGTCTCCTCATATTTATCTAAGCTCTTAAAGATCAGGAGCTCTATCTTGTTCACACTATATTATGGGAGCTTAGCACAGTGCCTAGCACATTGTAGATGCTAATTAAAAGTTTGTTTAATGAAAGCATGTGGTCTCACAAGGTAAGTTTTGTTTCATTTTTATTTTTGTGTTTTTACACAGATTTTATTACACAAATATTCACAAACCAAGGCCAAGAGATTCTTCTATTCTTGGCAGGGAATGGGGGACATTGTTGATGATAAGCTAATAAGCAAAACATTTCAAGCTAAAAAGAGGACAAAATATCACAGAAGGACAATATAAAAAAAGAAAGCATAGAGTGAGAAATATTGATGGTGAGATTTAGATTGCAGAACCAAATTTCCTATTTACTGGCTCTGAGAATGGAGACAGGTTATTTGATCTCACAGAGTGTCAATGTCTGTTATTTGCAAAATAGGGTATGATATCTAAGATATAGACCTTACAGAGCCATAATAAAGATTTAAAATTAAATTTTAAGACTAGATGAAAATAATTTGTTTTAACATGATATATAATTGTAAAGGATTCATACTTAGCAATTTCACTTTTTCTAACTAATCTAAATGAGTTTTTTTTCTAGCACTAATCACAGATTATCCAGTATGATAGATAATTTTACACATGCCAATCTTATCTTAATAATAAGGTTTCCTGCTGTCATTGGAGATTGAATCTTATTTCTCTTTTCTCTCTCCCTCTCTGTCCCTCTAATTAGTTTCCCCCTCCCTGTTCCATGTTTGTCTCCTTCCTTCCTTCCTTCCATCTTTCCTTCCTTCCTTCCTTCCTTCCTTCCTTCCTTCCTTCCTTCCTTCCTTCCTTCCTTCCTTCCTTCCTTCCTTCCTTCTTTCCTTTCTTTCCTTCCCTCCTGCCCTCCCTTCTCCCTTTTCTATTTCCCCTTATTTCTTCTTTATTTTCTCCTTCTTCTCCTCCTACTCTTCTTGCTTCTTCTTCTGCTTCATCTGCTTCTCCTTGTTTCTCTTCTCTCCCCTCCCACGCTCTTTCCCCTCACTCCCCTTGGTATCTTTCCTTAGAATTTACTATAAGTTAAGGAGTCAGTAATGTCTATTGAATTAAATGATATTTCTCATCACCCACGAATTTAGTGTTTTCCTGCCAAGATTTGTACTTTTTTTTATTTAACAAGTTATGATCCAGTAAACTTTTTAACATTATAAAACATAAGTAAAACCAAACGTATGCAATTAAGCTGATAAGACATGGCATTGAACTATATTTTTTGTGGTTTCAATGGGTTAGCTCGAGGGAGTACACACTTAGAATTCGTGTGAGAGGAGAAATAATATCGAGCAAAGCAAAGAAGAAAGAGATATGTGAGGTGAATTTGTCCAACTAAATATTAAGGCAGTGATGTGGGTTGTGGTGCTGTCCATGGTGCTGGCCATGTATCCAATTTGGAGGGGAAAAAGTAACTCCTGTCCAGTTTCTGCCAATATTCCCTAGCCAGGTAGAAAAGAAAACATAAATGGGAAGAGAGTGGAATTAACCATAGAGAAAATGGGTCGGGGTTGTCAGTTATGCAAGATATTGATCCCCTAGTTTATAAATTAGGGAAAGTTAAAGAAATAAAAAGAAAGATTATCATTTAAGGAAATCCAAAATTATTGAGAAAGGAACTACAAAGTACAATATTGGAATGTGAAAACAATTATACAATAAGAAAAATGTGAACCAAGGAAGTAACATCTGTGCTTGTGTTAACATAAACCAACTTACATGGATACCAAGACAGAAGTTACATCATCAATGCTAATAGTTTTTTTTCGTTTTTTATTTTCTATCTTGATTTTTTAAGTTACATTTTTTACATTATTGCAGATCGAATTAAAGCATGATTTATATTTTATGATATTTGTCACTGATTTTGCATTAGTTTGATGGTTTAGTCATATTCTTGATTTCTATAATTCTTTATAAATCTGTAGTTTATTTATATTTGGATGGGGGTATATTAGAGACCCTGGATTTTCTTCCTCTAATTCATGCCTGATGCTTTGTGGGAGTTGTTACTAATAGTCCCTTCTCCTCATGTGTTTCCAGCATCTATTAGTATCAGCCCTCAGCAAAAAAGTTAAAAGTCATCCTCAACTTCTCTCACTGTTGAATTTGTTTCTTGCAACCATTTCAGATACATATAACTACCTCTCCTATTTGATATTAGCTACATTCTTTATAATTAAAAGAATGTCCGACTTAGTTTGGCATATAGCTATATTTCACTTTTATAATTCACTGCTCTGATCAAATGACTTTAGTCTACTTAATGTTCCCAAAAAAATGCTATATCTTTCATACCTCCAGGTCTTTGCTGATGCTATGTTCATCATCTCCTTCTACCTGGTTTCCTCCAAACAAAAGTCTGTTCCTTCTCCAAGACCCAGTCAAAACATCATCTCAAAATGTAGCAATCAAAAGCACTCTCTCTTTGATAATTTCAGTACATTGTGATAGTTTTTGGATAGTCTGGAGAACTGTAGTATGTATTGTGGACTGTTGTACACCAGGAGAAAGTATGGACCACAGAATTAAAAGATTTTAGTTTCAAGTCAATATTCATTTCTTCAGCAAATACTTAGTGAAGTCCTATTAGGTCTAGGCACTTTCCTAAGCATCGGAACAATGGAAAGAATAGAAAGCCTTGGCTTACACAGAACCAAATCTCTAGTTAGAGGTGGTAGACAATAATGAGATTGATGAAAAAAATACATTTAACATTTTCAGATAGAGATAACCGAGAATTATAGCCAAGAGAAGGGTAATTAGGGAGGGCTTCTTTGAGAAGAATCTCTCTCTCTCTCTCTCTCTCTCTCTGTCTCTCTCTCTCTCTCTCTTTCTCACTACCTCCTTTTCTCCATCTCTTTGGGAATCTGAATATTATGAAGGAGCCAATGATGCAAAGATTACAGATGATGATGAGAAAGACAAGAGAAGGAAGATAGCAATTATGATAACCAGCGTTGAGTGAACCCTTATGTCGTCTAGCCACTTATTTAAAATAATATGATTCTAAGAACTGAGTACAAGTATTATCTCCTTTGCAAATGAGACAGAAAATAGGTTTACAAATATTGAAAATTCAACATCAGTTAAAAAGCACAATAAGGCTGTTTAAAAAGCTATTTGGTCTCAGGATGCCCATAGGGCCAGAAAATAAGTTAACACTCTCATTGTCCTCTGTTTCTCATTTATAACCAAGACATTTCTAAACAATCATTGACAGGTGATCTTAGTGGAAAGGGTAAAATAAAGGGAAATAAATACAAAGATATCAATAAGCATTCAAAGTATAATAAATGTAAATTATTTAAGAATAGATATACATGTACTTATCCTCTTAAGTGTGCCTATGTTCACTTTACATGCAAAAAGGGTTTAAGTTCATTACAAAAAAAAAAAGAATTAAATAGGAAAGCAAAAATAATTTAAGAAAAGGTCATACTGATGAAGTTTTTAAAATGATCCAATAAAGCAAGACATTTAAGTAATAAATAGAAATTTAAAATGAGATATAATGCATAGCAAAATAAAAAGGCATATCAAGAAGGATTAGAGTGTGTGTGTGTGTGTGTGTGTGTGTGTGAACTGCTATCTTTCATGTGGTTGTGCATTGTAAGGAATTATCTGTCTGAAATTAACTGCAAATAAATCGTGCTGAACATACAACCTTAGCAGAGATTTTTTTAAAGTTTTATTGTTCTAGATCTAAGGAAATTTATTTTCAATCCTAAAGTTTACCAAGGTTTCTTTTAAAGAATTGCTTCTCCTGTGAGTCATTAACCTAGGATTCCATTTCTCAGAAGGGGTCTCATTGCAGTATTTCAATCCCTAGTGGCTATTATTTTTGTTTGTTAACAGTTAAGTGGTTGATGCACAGATATATATTTTTGAGATGTTCTTGCATAGTCTTAGAAGTTGTTGAAAGTGTGGTTGTTTTCCCTCTGTCTCTGAGATTTGTGTGAAAAGAGTACAGTGTTATCTTTTCCATCTGTTGTTTTTTTTTTAATTGAACTGCTTAGAAATTTTGTTTGTTTTTGTAACTTTTCTTCTCAATTTTGAACTATTGGTTTAAAGTCATGTAAAACCACCATTTTGTGGTCTACTTTCATATCAAAATATGGATATAAGTACAGTGCATCATGCTTTATTATGCTTCCCAGAATGGAAAAATCTAGAGTAAATTAAATCACTTAACAATATTTGAAAGTCAGATTTCTGTAGTAATTTCACTGACTGATGTGGTTTTTGGTCCATGTGATTCTATCAGAGTTAAAAATATTAATTTGATCATGTGTTAAGTGATACCTTTGACTAGCATGCTTTCCACATATAGTAGGAATGTGGATTTTATTCCCAGTTTATTCCTCCAGAAACCAAAATTAAATATTCACAAATAATATTTTCAGATTTATTACTCTATTTCTGACTCTAATATGTCAGATAGATATAGAGATGATTTAAGGATAAAGAAAGAGGAGATACTCTTTAGCTACAAGGATTGATATTTTTAAGTTTGAGAAGCCCTCAAAATGACACACAGGATGATACTAAAGAGGATTGTAGGAAAGAATACCAACATTTATACTGTGTGTCCCATAACTTTGCCTAGATAAGCCAGGCTAGACTGGGATATGTTGCAAGAACAAATGACCCCCACATCTCAATCTTTAAAATACCAACATGTGTTTCTTACACTAAATACACTGCAGATCCACAGGGGTGGGTGGGGAATGTGAGTAGAGTCTTTTCTCATGGAAATTACTCAAAATTCTGAGCCAATAAGTAGCCACAAACATTGCCGGTATTAGTTCACAAACTGAGTAGAAAGAAAGAACTGGAGGGCCTTGCACTAATAACTGGATGATTGTCCCTCATCGCCTCTGCTCGTGATCCATTGGCCAAAGATATTTATTAGGTCCCACCTAACTTCAAAGGCATCAGAAGTTCTATTCTTTCATGTACTCAAAAAGAAGAGAGCCAAAAATATCCAGAAAATAGAACTAGACCCTACCACAGCTTCTATGCTTTGCTTTTGTGATCACTCCATTTTTACCTATAAATAAAACTTTACTTTGATTTGTATTAAAGCTTTTGTGTGGCAAGCACTGATTCCCCAAATGAAAGGAAGTGGTTTTTCTTTGTTAACATTTATATTTAGCAATGAAATATAAGACATCTCTGCTAGCACACTTGTCTTTATTTTCTATTCTATCCAGAGTCTGATCCAATTATCAATGATATTAGCAGAACCAAAAAGAAAAGGACCAAAGCTTTTGTAATACTATAAAGCTAATCCCTTGATCTTCATTGCTGCCTGCCATCAATCTGCACAATAACATACATTTAGGAAGAAAAGAGGAATTTAGTCTTTGTCCTAAGAGCTGAAACTGCAATATTCCCTGATTCCCAGGACTAACCTCCTCTTCCACTGTATGCCCTTCTCCATGGCTGGCTGTGTTGAGTGGTGGAGTGGGGGTGGCAAGGGTCTGAATTTCATTCCTAACTGTATCACTTACTAGCTATGAAATCTTGAACAAAATGGTTTATTTCTCCATGCCTCTCTTTCTCTCTGCAAAGTCAGAACAAACAAAATGTCCATTGTATAAGAGACCTGCAATGAAAATTTTATATTGTGTATTTTATATTTTACCTTCATCTCTTCCTTCCTTCCTTAACCTGCCTACAACTATCATAGCACTTCAGCGATACTTTTTCATTGTATTTTTTACTTTATGATAGTAATTTGTGGGTATGTTCACATGAGATTACAGTGGACCAGAAGTGAGGTCTGCTACTTACGATAGTATATGGGAATCCTGTATTAGATACTGTACCAAATGGAACTCCACTTTCCAAATGAGGAAACTGAGAAAATCCAAAGTAAGCAGATAACACTTGTTCTTGTCTACCTTACAAGGTAATTGGAATGATGAAATTTGATAATATAAGCCATATTTTGGGGCCATATTTTTTGCTATATTTTTGGCCATAGCACTTGTACATCATAAAGTTCTATCTCCTTCCACATTATAAAGTGCTTTTAGGCAGGATCTGTATCTATTTTATCTTTTCCTTCACAGTGGGAAGTTTAATGTCTGACAATGATAGGAGCTCAAGGGATGGTTGTTAACACCTAAACTCTAAGAGCCCCCTCCCACACTTAAGAAGACCCATGAGGGCAGCCCCGGTAGTGCAGCGGTTTAGTGCCGCCTGCAGCCCAGGGTTTGATCCTGGGGACCCTGGATGGAGTCCCACATCAGGCTCCCTGCATGGAGCTTGCTTCTCCCTCTGCCTGTGCCTCTGCCTCTCTCTCTCTCTCTGTGTCTCTATGAATAAATAAATAAAATCATTAAAAAAAAAGAAGACCTATGAGGTGAAGATACATATAACAATGTTTTAATTATCTCCACACTGATAAGGATTATAGTGAGCCAATGTGACTAGAGGAAATAGAAATCTGTAGTCACCTACCCACTTGTAAAATTTTAGCTCTGCCATAAAATCCAAATGTCCTTGAGTAACTTGATCTACTTTTAAGTTTAGAAGAGTAAATACAAGCATGAGTATAAAATTCTTTGCATATCCCTTTGCACATAGTAGGACATAAGTAGTAATAGAATTCATCCTTTATGCCATTATTTCAAAATTGCTTAATATTGTGAAAATGACTAACATAAGTCATTCATAAATGATGATATAGCCACAATTATATAATTATTAGAATTAGTGATTATATCCTGTCTTCCTGACCCACAATATATATATTCTTGTGTTTGTTATGTAAGTATTGATAGTTTTTGTATATTTAGCTCAGACAGTTGAGGAGAAAGATTTATATGATTGTCATACCTGAAATATATTCATAGAGATTAAGGAAAGTAGTTATAGAGCCACTTGACTTCCACAAGCCAAGGAATCCTCAGACAGAAAACCAAAAAACCCTCACTTTGAGGGTATCCACTTAGTAGAGCAATGACCTGTGGAAATCCATTCTAGAGAGAGTAGTCTGTATTATTTCAGCTCTGTCTAAAAAATCTATATCACCTACATCCATCGTTGAGTTTTTCCCACTTTAGTGTGTCCTCTCCATTCTCAAAGAGAGACAGTATGTACACAGGGTGGGAGAGAAGTGCTAAAGTATTTTGGGTCGTGCTCCTCTCTGGAAGCAGGCATTGCCCTGAAATCCTCTATCCAAAATCCAAATCACACTTTTTCTAAACAAAACTATTTATTTCCAGTTAGCTCTACTTCGTTGTTGATTTTGTTGGCTGACAATAGAAAGCATTAAGCATTGAGATATGAGGACACAAGCAATAGGTCAGAACTGATGAATGGGTGACTTTGCCATGCCTTCAGTGTGGGGACTAGAGCACCCAATGCAAGTTTCCCTGGACAATCTGCATGACAATTGTTTGAGAAATAGTGCTCCAGGCAGAGCTGTGGACTATAAACTGTAGGCTTAGTCCTCTTCTACTTATTAACTAAACTTCAATTTCACCATCTTTAAGGTGGGCCTAATAATAGCACCTTTCTTATAATTTTATTATGGTAATTAAGAAAAAGAATTTGGGATCCCTGGGTGGCAGCGGTTGAGCTCCTGCCTTTGGCCCAGGGTGAGATCCTGGAATCCCAGGATCTAGTCCCACATTGGGCTTCCTGCATGGAGCCTGCTTCTCCCTCTGCCTGTCTGCCTCTCTCTCTCTCTCCCTCTCTGTGTCTCTCATGAATAAATAAATAAAATCTTAAAAAAAAAAAGAAAAGAAAAAAGAATTCTGGCAAAGTTACTTGAACTCATGACTATACATAGTCAGTTTTCAAGAAATACAAATTATTATTATCATGCCATGCTTCAAGGACTGTGCCAGCAGGCAATCTCCCCCATGAGCTCCCTAAAAAGAATTGCTTCCACTGCAAAAGGCACCTGTTCAAACTCACATCACCCTCCTGGGACTGTCTGTACTCACTACTGCTCAATGTGAGGGTATGAACTGGACTTGGATTTGAACCTCTCACTTATCAACTTGGGACAACTTTGAAGGGTTATCCCAACCTCAGAAGGTTGGCTAAGTTTTCTGAGGAGACTGTGTCCCTAAGTATCTTCTCCCTCTGCCAAATCCTGCATGCTTCCTGTCCTTGCCATGGTTGTGGACCCTAAGATAAAGTCTCCTACATACTAATCTCCATCTCAGTATGCTTCTCAGGGTATCCAGTCTAGGACATCATTATATTGCTAAGGTTTCCATCACTTTTAAATCGGCCACCAGCAGAAACCAGATTCAGAAAATATAAGCCTTATCCAGAACCTATGGAAGAAACCATTTTCTCTCAAGTTCTGTCTTCTGGCTGTTTTCCTCTATCTTTGGACCATGTCCACTCCCTTCCCACCTGTCTCCTATCCACACTTCTACTCTATCTAGTGCAGCATTTAGATATGATTCTAAACCAAAGATGTTGAAGTTAACTCAGTTTTTCCTGTTCTTGTTCCCACAGTTATATGGTTTCTATGAGAATTATAGAAAAAGAATGTTCATTAATGAAATAGCTGAGTATCCAGTGAGTCACTGCTCACTCACGTCTCCTTCTAACACTAGCATCCATCTTGATCTATTGTATTTGGTGTCTTGTTGGTTAGACTTTCAGGAATTTCCAGATGCTATAAATGCATTCATTGCTTTGATATTGTATCTCCCAACTTGAAAAATACAATGCAAAGTAATTGTGCGGGAGCTGCAAAATTTGCAAACTGTTTCATTAAGTTAGTGAAAGTGATAACAATGAACTACATATTCTCTTGTAAAACCACACATGCAAGACAGCAGCAATTAAATCGGTTAACAAAGAAAAGACAAACTTAAAAGACACCCTCATAGTATTTCAAGAGAGAATAACTTGATTATCAAAAGATCCAGAAGAACACCTGGAACAATGAACAAAATATTAAATATTTTTAATAACAGTATTCTTAAAGGAAGGATATGAAAGACAATTGGAAGGTGAAGGATATATTATCCTAATACTATATGCTCTTAATAAAAATCATGCATCCACCTTCAAAACAATGAAATCCACTTGACCTATTTTTTTGTTGTTGTTCATCCTAAGAATTATGTCATAATTTTATTTGTGGCTAATATTTTTAAATAGATGATAAAATGAACTTATTTTCATGATTGCTATTTCATTTATCATACATTACCCTAGTCAAAATTGCTTTTAATATTTTCTTCAAAATATGTGTCCCATTTTTGTGAATTCACTTTAAGTGGCCTTACCTCAGTATGAAATTATCCTGAGCTAATGAGGCCTTCCTCTCCTGCTGCTAGGGCGTGACCTCTGACATCCCCGGCATGTCTATTCCTACTGCATCTCTGGGCCTGACATTACATCAATTATCGCCTCCTCACACCTTTCCATGCAGGCACACAGCATCCCAGTAACCCCGGACTTTGACTATCGATGTTCCTCTCAGCATCTGAAACTAGGCACCGGGATCTAGATATCCTCTTTTTTAAAATAAACAAAGGATATCATAATGTTCATAAATATGAATAAGAAATAATCGTAGAAGCATAGCAGTGAAATATACATGTACAGATACATGTATGCACCTACACCTGCATCTGTATGTACACACATATATGTATATACATAAAAAAAGAAAAATCATTGCTATTCTTAACCATTTAAAAATTTGTTATAGAGATGCATTCATATGGGTATGTGAAAATGTTATGGATTATGAATTTAATGAATATAATCAAAGTGGTTTTACTTCCCCCAAATCCTGGGCTTTACATAACAAGACTAAATGAGTATAGTAACTATGGGAATGTGGGAGTTACCAGAGTTGGCTAAAAAAAATATACTGCCAGCAAGATCTTGCTTGCATGACAAACAACCAGAACATCCATCAAATTAAAATCATGTTTGAAGTGAAATCCTATTTGCATGACAAACAGCAGAGCATCAGTCAGAACAAACACTAATGTTTGAGACTTGGTACAAATTCTGCAGGAAGAAAAAGCAGCAAAGGGATTCCGGTGCTGAATTAGGGAGGAAAAGTAGAAGCCAGAGGTGCAGGACTTTTGCATAGAATGTGCCCTGACTACAAGTTTCAGCAAAAAAGCATCCAAAAGAGGCTTTGTTTCTTTTTGTATTATTATTGTTGTAAAGTAAGAACAAAGTCCAAACAAAAAGAAAGAGAGAAGGGAAGGAGAGGGGGTGAGAGGAGGAGAGAAAATGAGAGATGAAAGGTGGGAGAGGAGGGAGGGAGAGAGAGAGAGAGAGAGAGAGAGAAGTGTTCTTTTTTCCATGGAAAGAGAATGCAGGCATGGGGTCTGAAGGGAGATAATCATGCAGCCCAGCAGCCAGCAGCTAAAGGGTTTGGCAGGCTGCAGGAGCAGGTGTGCTTGGCTGTAAAACAAGCATTGCCTGCCAGGCCCTGGCATCATCCCAGACTCATGTATACCACACAGGCATATGGGGCTGGTGATAAATAGCAACAGGACAGGAGATGCAAGGCTAGGATCGGGGCGGTAGGCAGAACCCAGCCGTCTCACACATCCTCAGGCTCTCTCAGACCCTCTCTTCTGGGTACATTCCATCCACACGTTGGCCCAATTTTAGGGAGTGTGTCTGCTGTCCCTGTGAGAATGCAAGGTCTGCATTCAGGCATAAGAGGCCTTGTTATTTACCAGTTCTACAGCATTGGTTGTACTGAGTCTCAGGATTCTCATCTTACAGTGAAGCCCAGGACAGATTTCTGAAAAGAAAAGAGAAAGAAAAGAACATGCGTGAGCATGCTAGGCACACCGCATGTGCCTCACTTCAATCATTGTCGGGCCACCTTCCTCTCTCAGTCTAGGTAGAGTCATAACTGCCAAAGTGAGGTCCTCATCGCATGTTGTGACAAAGACCCCGGATCTGCATTTCCTTTTTCTTTCACTATGAAGTCTTGTTTACTATTGAAAGCACCAAGTGAAGAGTTCTACAGGACAGGCCCAGAACCCAGAGCCAGGAGATCTGGAAATTACCCTGTCTCCTGTCCTAGGTTCTCACATAACCTTGGAGAAATGCCATTTCTCTACTTCAGCATCCCGAACTGTGTTGTCAGGGTTCTCCAGAGAAATAGAACCAGTGTTATTACATATTGTATAATTATAATATGTAATAGAACTATATTATATGTTACATAGCTACAGTTGACCTTTGAACAGCATGGGTTTGAACCACGCAGGTCCATTTGTATGTGGATTTTTTTATTTTGTTTTGATAAATACAGTACTATGCAATTCATGTATTTTCTTTCCTATGATTTTCATAAAACATTTTCTTTTCTCTAGTTCATTTTGAGAACATTGTACATAATACATATAACATACAAAATATTTCTTTATGGCTTCTGTTATCAATAGGGCTTCTGGTCAGCAGCTTCCCAATAGTAGTTAAGTTTTTCAGGAGCCAAATTTATATAACTATAGAAATACAATGATTAATTTATATTGATATATGATTAGTGACTAATGTATAATTTGATTAATGATTCATATACAATTATATTCCATAATTATTATAAAATAGATACCATATAAGTATTATAATATAAATTATATGTAATTTATTTATATAATTGCATTATATATTATATATCAGTATATACAATATCATTATATATTTGCTGTGTAATGTATTTATATGTAATTATGACAATATATATGTAGTATTTTGTGTTATATATAGATATATTATAAGGAATGGGCTCATGCAAATATGGTGGCTGAGAATTCCCAAGATCTGGAGTCAGGAAGCTAGAGACTAAAGGCTTATGAGAGCCAGAGTTCCAGTTCCAGTCTGAGAACCAGGAGAGCCAATAGTGTAAGTTCCAATCCAAAGGTACAGGATCGAGATCTAAGAATGGATATTCAGTTCAAGTACAAAAAGCAGGAAAAAACTGATGTTCCAGCTCAAAGGAGTCGAGTGGAAGGAGTTACCTCTAACTCTCAGGAGTCAGTCTTTTCCTTCTATTTAGGCCTTCAACTGATTAGCTGTGGCTAATTATATTGGAGAAGCACAATTTGCTTCACTTACTGATTCAGTAAGTTAATTCAGATATTAATTTCATCCAAAAACACCTTCATAGTCATACTCAGAATGATCTTTGATCACATGTCTGGGCAGGATGTGGCCACATCAAGCTGACACACAGTATCAAACATCACATCACCCATATTGTATGGAAAGAAAGGAGGAGGAGGAGAAGGAGGAGGAGGGTGAATAGAGCCCAGAAACATGGGATTGAATACTCAAGAAATCAACTGACACTTAGCATCCTCCAGGAAACAAGGTGAAGCATCTAGATTCAATGGAATATTTAGGAGACACATAGGAAGATGATACCTTATCATACCATGAAAAATACTGGACATTGGTTTTCTAAAGTGAATGAAATCCTTAATGACACATAGAAATAGCATTATACTACTTAAATGTGTTTCTACCATGAGCCAGGCATCTTACACGATTGTCTTATTTTCTCCCCACATCAACCCTCAGAGTTGAGCTTCATTAAATTCATATTAGATAAGGGGCAGCGGCTCAGAGGGTTTAAGTAACATGCCCAGCTTAGCTAATCAGTGACAGTGCTGGGATTTGCTGCATGCACTGTGTCCTGGTGTCTAGGACATTGCCTGGCATATGGCAGGTGCTCAACAAATATTCATTGAGTAAATAATGAGTGACACCCAGATAATCTTCCTTCTCCTGCCCCTGTTTTTACTAGCTCTCTCTCACTGGTAAGCCTGGTGGATCCTACCCACCTGTCCACATCGCCCTGTTCCTGAGTCAGTTAGTCCAAAATAGCAAAAGAAGAGGATTCTTAACTTCAATCCCTTCTGATGATGAGGGCTGGATATTTCCTTTCCAAAAGATTAAGCTATCTCTGTAATGGAAAAGGACCTTGGAAATTTTATGCTTCAAGTGACTTGTTCTCTATGCTCCTTTCAGGTACTCTGATCCATGATGCACAGTAACGATGCAACACCATGGGGTCTGATTTTGCATTCTGATCTGATTTGGCCACTTCAGGTTTATGAATCAGGGCAAAGAAACCATATTTTTAGTGTGTTTTCCTCCCTGTTTTTTTTTTTTTTTTAAGATTTTATTTATTTGTTTGTTTGAGAGAGAGAGAGAGAGCACAAGCAGGGGGAGGGGTGGAAGGACAGGGAGAAGCAGACTCCCCACTGAGCATGACCAGGACCCAGGGATTATGACCTGAGCCAAAGGCAGATGCTTCACTGACTGAGCCCCCAGGCACAACTCCCTGTCTGTAAGTGTGGTATGACTTTCCCTGGCACATAGGGCTGCTGTAAGCATTAAATGTGCTACTTCGGGCAGCCCCAGTGGCTTACTGGCTTGGTGCTGCCTTCGGCCCAGGGTGTGATCCTGGAGACCCAGGATCGAGTCCCACATCAGGCTCCCTGTGTGGAGCCTGCTTCTCCCTCTGCCTCTGTCTCTGCCTTTCTCTCTGTGTGTGTGTGTGTGTGTGTGTGTGTGTGTCTCCCATGAATAAATAAATAAAATCTTTTAAAAATAAATAAATAAATAAATGTGCTAGTTCATGCAAAGTAGTTAGCATAGTGTCTAGCATATGGGTCAGGAGGATGAAGGATGACCAGTTAGGTATTATTATTGTTCAACCTCAACATCCAGTTTTATTCTACAGGAGATTGTCCCACTGGAGAAAAAAGCCCAGTGCTAATATTATTCAAAATAAGTTGTGTACAGTTTTTGGACTCTGTATTAAAATGACTGCCCTTGCCAGGGCCTGTTTTGCTGGTTGAGTTGGTTCTCCTGATCTCACCCTCCTCTTCTTGGCTTCTTACACTTACTGAGGACACAAAACACTCAACCACTGTGGTGCCCCCACCCTCGCTGCCAGCACTGCCAGCCTTAGAAGCTGTCTTCTCCATATTTAAAGATGTGTCACTTTCTCTTTTAAAAACTTCCCTTTTATTTGGATTAACAGCCCAATCGTCCAGTTTGCCACTTCCAAAGTGATTCCAATAAATAGAAACCAGAACATTTGGAAATTGCCTCCAGCCTTTTCTGTGCTAGTCTCACTTGGAAATCTCTGGCAGCTGCATGTTTTCCTAACGATCTTCAGTCGCTCAGAGAATGTATAATTCATTCCCCACCTATCTTCACTAATCCCACTTTCCTAAAATAAATATTAACTGAATTTATCTGCTAAAACAAGCCCAAATCAAGTCTCTTATCAAATGAACTCAGAGGCAGAAAAGAAAGCTGAGAATCTGGTCGAGAGGTAATTGTCTTTATTGGGAAGGCAGATCTAAAACTCCCTCTGGCCTGCCGTTCCATTCAATCCTGTTCAGCAAACCTTTATTGAACACTCTCTATGCAGGCAGCAACAGAGCTGGAGAGGACAGAAAATTGGATTCAGAGTTAGAAGGCCTGATATCAGAGGAATTGGATTCGAATTCCATCTTTACTCTTGACCAATTGCGAATGTCCGGAAAATCACTCTGAGGCTCATTTGCAGTGGAATAATAGCATGATTCCTATTACCAGAATCCCTCAACGGCTCTCCCCACCTCCCTGACACACGCAACTTTCAGCAAGTCTCCCTGGATTTGTCAGGGATAAGACAGTGAGTGTCTTGTCAAATATTAGAAAAAAAATATTGACTTCCTGATGCACGGGTGGATTATGGGAGTAGAAGTTGCAATATCTCTAGCTCAATTCAAAGGAGAAAGTTATTTGTTTTGTTTCATGAAAATGTATAAATCTCATCACCCATGAAAATATCTTTGCCAATCCAATTCTACTCAAGCCCAGTGCAGTCCTATTACCATAACAGTACATTTGCTTGCTGCTAGCATGGGAGATGGAGGAGTAATCTAGAAATGTGACTTGTACCTTAAATTCAGAGGCATTTGTTTCCAAAGGACTGATCTGATAATCTCACCTTTTTGAGCCTTTGAATGGGACCATCCTTGGAAACATCCCTCTTTGCTAGTCTGCAAAGACTCGCACTGGATTAGGCCACCCAGTCATTATAGCACCAGGGACGCTGTGTCGAGTCACAAATCTGACTCATCATCTAACGTCAATAGGTAAGGGGAGCACCAAGATTGCATAGATGATACATAGTGAGTAATTCCAGATTTGTGCTACTAACCTATAGCTACAAAAGGTAATTTTAAAATCTTCCACCAAAAAAGGTATTGTCTAAATAGATACTGGATTCTTTCTGAAAGACAAAAGAGGAGAGGAAAGCAAAGCAGAGCAATGGTAATGGTTTATGACAAAGGCCGACTGACTTTTTTACTTTCCAACTGGCTTCGTGACATCATACCAAATACTGGGATTTCCCCTGTCTCTCCCTCTCCAATAAATCCCCTCCTGCTTCCTTCCCAGGGGTGTGATGGTAGACTATGCAATGGTTTCAAAAGCATCCAGTAGACTGTCAAATCCTGAACATGCTAGAGGTTGTCACCATTCTTCGCCACTGGGACAGATGCTATCAGGGACAAGCAGATGAAAATCTTATGACCCCACCACTCCTGAGTGCAGAGCCTAGTGAGAAGTAGTAATAGGCTCCCCAGCAAGAAAGTTCGCTGAGAATTGAGCAAAGGAAAGGTGGTGGCCCAAACATGTACACATTTAGGAAAGCCCTTTGCCATGAAAAGAATGTCAAAGCCAAGTGGAGCAATTACAGAGAAGAGGTTACAATTGCCTGAGAAATCTTCAAGGAAAACAATTCCTTGTCCTCTGCAGGGACCTTCCAATGCACCCTCAGTAAAGCATCATTAAACCTGCATGGGCCTAATGAGGTAGTTCAACATCATCCAGTTATTAAACAAACAAAAAAGCTCTGCTCTTATTTCTCAAAGAGCTCTCCAACCCACACACCTTCTTTGAGTTCAAATTAAGGAATTAAATATTCTGTTTTTTTTTTCTTTGCACCAGTCTGTATTCCTATCTTTAATTTACAAAGCCAGGGATAGAAAAGGGAAGAAGGGGGGCATCCTAACAAGTTTATTTCTTTAATTGGCATTTATCTATTAATATCTCTTTTCAAAAGGAGGATATAAACTAGAAACAACCCATTGTTCTAAGCACCTTGAGAGTAAAATAACATATTACAAAGATAATAGAAAAAAAATAAAGGCTGGAAAGAAAAACACGAGAATGCATAGGTAACTTTCAGGTTATAGGATGGTTGTTTTTCTTCTTTCATCATTTGCTATTAATTTATTTTTAACAAGCTTTGATAATATGAAAATGTGTTATCATAAAAAATGCCCCCCAAAAGAGTTTTCAGTGGGCAACTGGACTATATAGGTATAGCCACTTAGATTCCAAGCTGAGAACACTAATGCATGAAGCTTTCTTCCCAGCATCCCTGTAATGAACAAGAACCAAAAGACAAGGATGTAGGAAGGTTTTGTCCAAATCCATTTGCCTTAAGTTGGAAGTCTCCACCATGTCTCAGTCTCATGTTGTAAGTTCAGTGGAAGTACATTTGAGAGCCTGATACAGGGATTTCAGCCACACTCCCTGACCTTCCTCCCTTCCCTGCTCCTTTCTCAGGGGCTAGAAACTATTGTCTCCAAAGCCCTGGTCAGAATCGCTGATTGCTGAGGGCTGGAAGTACCTCCGTCTACGACCCTGCTACTCCTTGAAGCACAACTCAGACACCAGAGCTGCTCTTCTGTCTGTCCGAATGCATGAAATCAAAGCTTTCTCCACATCATCAAACACCAAAAGTTGCTAATGTAAATTCTACACACAGGAGCCATTTTTTTGGTCTACTTTTCCCCTATTACTTTATTTTGCTGTTATTGTCCTAATAATCTTTGGTGGGTGACATTTGTCCTACCAGCTTCAAGTTGGCTTTCTGCTGCCTGCATATAGCATTCCTGTACATTCTAAGTGGAACTATGGAAAAAAGATCACAAAATATGGAAACTATTACCTTGTTGCAAGTGAACCCTTGAAAAACCCTTAACTTGAAAGTCTTCATTCTGCCCAACCATTTGGTCAGGGCATGGGCTCTGGGAAAATGGCATTCCAGAGAGCATGACTTCTTTTTGTTTGTTTGTTTTTGGACTTTTTTTTTTTTTATTGAAGTTCAATTTGCCAACATACAGTATAACACCCAGTGCTCATCCCATCAAGTGTCCTTCTCAGTGCCCATCCCCCAGTTACCTCACCTCCTGCCCTCCTCCCCTTCTGCAACACTTTGTTAGTTTAAACCTTTGGTCAAGGCATGGGATTGGGAAGATGGCATTCCAGACAGCATGACTTCAAGGAGACTGACCACACTGGTTTGCTGACGCCAGCTAGCACAGGCTCAAAACCAGATACTTGCTAGCAAGATCCCACCAAATACACCTCCTCCCAATTCCCTATTCAGTAGCTTCTGGATGGCAGCTGAAAATTAGCCACTGAAATCAACAAACGTTACAAATCTGAGTGTTTTGTTTTGCTTTGTTTTGTTTTGTGCCAGAGAGCCAGTTAATAAACTTCTTTCTAGCACAGCACTAACTACAAGCCTATGAACGGTCAATATTTTAAAGAGCCATCTGGCTCGCAAACACCTTAGGAGAAAGGCCTCTCATTTCTGTGATTCCTCTAGGAAGGGCCAGCAAGAAATAAAGGCCCATCCCTATGACTTTTTCCTCTCGGTGCTTTAAAACAAGCAAAACCAGAGTTCTGGCCAGTCGTCTCCCACCCTCCGTTTGCATCATGCATAACTTGAAAGTCCTTCCATTATTTAGACCACACAGCTTTTTACACCTTTACTGTGTTATATCAGCCAGCCTGTCTAGTTTTGGAACTATCCTGTAAATACATCAGCTTCAATTTTCCCTTTCTTCTGCCTCATCCTCGGGCTGTAACTTTCATTCCTTTCCAAACAAATCTTTCCCTTAGTGGTTTTCTTTCCTGCCTCCACTTCTCATCTTCCACCCCTCTCCCAGCCTACATGGGTCTGCTGCCCCCTCAGCTCACCACACTCCTTCCTGTGCCTGCCTGTCCACAGCAGTATCTTCTTTTCAGACT
This sequence comes from Canis lupus dingo, assembly GCF_003254725.2. Lineage (NCBI taxonomy): Eukaryota > Metazoa > Chordata > Mammalia > Carnivora > Canidae > Canis > Canis lupus. Next base: position 66,089,310 of record NC_064245.1, read on the forward strand.
CCTGGCTGCTCACATCCCTTCTCCTTCCCTCTGAGGATGTTCCTCTGTCAGTGGAGTCCTATCCCTAAAACACCTCCCTTGGCTGGCACAGCTATTCCAAATCATGGTTCTCAGTCTTCATTTCTGACTCGTCTTCTGTCTCTTCTTGGCGGGCCTTCTCCAGGAGTCTGGGTTGGGCACCAGCCACCAGGTCCACTCAGCCTTTGGAACCTCTTTTCCAGCCATTGATATTTTATTTTCTTGTTATATATATAAATATGGCATTTCCTCTAGTAGAAGATAGAGGACTGAAGAGCAAAGAGTGGGCCTTAATGGAGTAAAGGGACTTCCCTAGCTGGATCTCCCCAATATCCTAAGTTATCTGATAGAGTATAGGACAGTGGTTCTCAAGCAAGGGTAGTTGGTCCCTTGGACATTTGACAGTCTGGAGATTTTTTTTTTCATTTTTACAACTAATGAGGGCATACTACTGGCTACTGGTGGTTAGAGTCCATGGATCTCGCTAAGTGTTCCACAGTGCACAGCACAATTCCCCCCACCACCACCAAAAAATTATCAGACCCAAAATGTCAATAGGACTGAGGTAACTTCTAGTGACCATCCTATTGCTGCCTACCACTGCTACTTACCAGCTAATGGGAATAAGCGTTGGGCTGTGGCTCTAGTTATACTTGCCTGACTACCAAATAACTGAGTTCCATAAGGTTTGCTACACCCATATGCTTACCTCAACCTGGCATCAAGATGGCCCCCAATTGGCTCCCTATAAGGCCTTTGTTCTGACCTGCAGTCCTCACTGAATGCACAGCAGAGCACCTCACTCTCAATCGTTGGATGTGTCTCTAATACGCAATGAACAAGCCATTGTATCAGGACAATCTGTGTGTGAGTCTCAGCAATCTGCATCTTTAACATGCATGTCAAATATTCAAAAGCTTATCCACATTTGACAACCACAAGTTTAGGGAAAGTATAAGTTAGTGGCTAGAAGCTAAGAGACCCAAGGTCACAGGACAATTATGACCCCCAGCTTGAGTGATTCTGAGTTTTTGCTAATCTTCACTCCGTTTTTTGGTCTATAAAATGAGGATATCTATCAGTAAGACATTCCTGGTGGAGTCGTGACAACTACATGTGATAATGCAAGCACAGTGTTGAGCAAAATACCCAGCAGCTAGTAATCACTTGGCAAATAAAAGAGGTGGTGCTAGTAAAACAACTTTAGATTCTTTATGGTTAGGAAAAAGAGAGAAGCCAGGAGACTCTTTTAATATTAGGAGGGATTACGGATTATCATACAACTAATAACCTACTTTCTACAAGTACTCCTTCAATTTTTTTTTTGTGTTGAATTGAAATGAAGTGATTTAACTAGAGTGTACATGTATCCCATCATTTGTAATCAAGCAACAATTCAAATAGAATAGAGTGTTTGAAAGGAATAATCCACGGATCTTGAAAACAGTGAGGAAAGGAAAAAGGAGAATATAATACATAGAACACAAGATGCATTGCTGTGAGCTGAGTCTTGAATATCCTCTATTTTTGTAGAATATCCTCTTCGTTAATTTGGTCTCAAGGGTCCAAACTGTCTTGCTAATCTGATGACTCGCCACAACATCCTGGTATTATCATTCCAATTTTTTAAAACCTGAGTAGACTGAACTGCAGAAAAATTGAGTGAATCGCTCAAGGTCACACAGAAGTCAAGCCCAGAATAGAACTGTGTCTGCTGGTTTCCCGTTCAGCCATGACCCTTCCCAATATGCCTTATTTGAAGCAGTCTGGTGAGAGTGGCTAATGGCTTGGATATTCTTGAACCACCAATATATATATATATATATATATATATATATATATATATATATTAACTGAGTGATACTCTTGGCAAACTTACTTATTTTCTAGAATAAAAGATATTTCTGAAAATAGAGCCTCTAAACAAAGTTGATTGTCAGTCTAAAAGAATAGTCAGCCTAAAAGCAGTGAATTAATTTTAACCTAAAAATGTGGGTTTGGGTACTGTAATCAAAGAGGAAGATTTTATACCAATATCAAGAATCTTGAAAGGCAAGAAGATTGAATGAAAAATATTGAACATCAAAGTAAGAGTTTTACAAAGGTTAGAAAACCTGGATTCAGAATAAGAGCAGGCCTTTGAGCAATGAGTTTGAATTCCTGCCAAGAAATGTGGTGCACCTTGGCACCCTTCCCTGACCTCACAATCCTGAGCATTGGCTTATATCTCATGCTGCAGCCAACTCATTTCCTCCAGCCCAATCGATGGCTTTCTAATAGCTGAGCATCCTGCTCTGAATCACTTGCAAACCACTAAGATATATTTTCACTGTTTATTTTCTAACTTGAGACAGAGAAGAGCAAGGTCAGTTGATTCTTTCAATGATTGCTCTTAAAATAAAAACTTTTACTGCTGTCTTTAGAACTTTTGAAAACCAATGTCCAATAATACAGCCATTTTAGCAAATTCAGTTGTTCATGACCATAGTGTTTCTGTAACTTTATTATCTCTGCCTACATCATATATATTAATGCACTGGCATTATTAATGGGTATGTACTTTTACATTTGTCAAATGTAGTGCTTTGTGCTTCCTACGCACTCAACTAACATTGGAAAAGAAAAAAGAAAACGCACAAAAATAACAAATGGTCTTTTTTAATTAGGGGCTTATTATTCATGTGAGATAGAGCCCTCCTATTATAAGAAGAAGCATATATCGATCATGTGATGGTACAGAGAAAAGACTCTCTGGTGGGAAAAGTGCATGTCAAGGAGCTGTAGAAGATAAAATTGAAATGGGTGTGTCATTTAGGCAGAGAACAAAGTTTTTGATATTGGGCATAATAGTATGAACAGTATGAGCAAAAGAATGAAGGGATTCCAACCACAAGATGAAAGTTCTAGTGTGAAATTACTATAGGCAATAAATTTGGTAGCCACTTGCCATTTGGTAGCCAACATGCTCACAAGCAGCTGCATTGCACCATCATCAGTATCATCAAAGTCATGTTACAATTGCAAGTCAGAGAAAGGAATTCATCAAAGTCCAGAAACTGGAGCACAGATATTATTAATCATCATTATTAGAACACCCATGCTCTTCTAACGTTTATTTGAGACCACTTCACACTTTTACACCAACTGGCACAAGATTGCTTACTTTCTTGGGACTTGAAACATCATAAAGTATGTGGCAGAGAATTCACTTTCATTGTTCTTCATCCAGATTTATGTACTCATCCAGGATCTCATTTGAATATAATGAATCAACAGAGGCCAGAGGCTGGATTAAATTTGCTGACCAACTATCAAGGCATGTGATGAAACCAGCTCATTTTTCTCTTGTAAAGCTATGTTGTCTTTACCTTCATTCTGTCTGAAGTGGAAGATGTTTTTCTAGATGCTGGCCTATTTTGGAAAAGTGACCCAAATAATCCAAGATTTTTTTCCCTCAAACTCCAAATTCTATTTCAGATGCGAGTTGCTGGTTGCTAAGGGAACCACCACAGGGCAATTATCATTAAAACAGGCTCTGAAACTAGATATCTGATAGAGGGGGAATTGTTCTCTGGTCTTTTAAGAGCAACAGTTGGGTAAACCCTTTCTCCTGTGAGTAAAGCCCATTCAGGGTCAGGCTGCTTTTCTTTTTCACCCCACTTCCTGGGAAAACAGTGAAGGACAAAAAAGCCTTGGAGAAGAGAAGACTCACATTTGGATGAAACGCGAAATCAAATTGAACCTATAAATTCATGATGGCTGTAATATAAGGAAATTGTATTTAAACATGGATAATGATTTTTTCTTCTACTCTTTTTATAAATAGGAGTATAAGTTACATGCAATAAATGTAGCCTTGATGTACATTTTGATGAGTTTTGACATACACATTTGTGCAACCACCCCAGAAATGACACAAAATGCTTCCATCATTCTTTTTTCTTATAAAGATTTTATTTATTCATGAGGGACACAGAAAGAGAGAGGCAGAGACACAGGCAGAGAGAGAAGCAGGCTTCATGCAGGGAGCCCGATGTGGGACTCCATCTGGGGACTCCAGGATCACACCCTGAGCCGAAGGCAGGCGCTCATCTGCTGAGTCACACAGGTGTCCCTGCTTCCATCATTCTTAAAAGTTCCTTCCTAATACCATCCCAGGTATTTCTTCTCTCCTACACACCACTATTGCTGACACCAGTCACCATAATTTAGTTTCTCCTACTCTGGAACTTCATATAAATGGAATAATATAATGTTTAATCTTATATTAAGATTGGCTTCTATTGCCCCATATAAGGCTTATGAGATTAATTGATGTGATTATATTTATCAGTAGTTCATTCTTTTTTATGGCTGAGGAGTATTCCACTGAATGAATATGTCACACTTTTGTATCCATTCACCTACTTGTTAGCAAAGATTTAGTTTGTTTTTTACTACTATGAATGAAACTGCTATGAATGTTCTTTTAAATATCTGTCTGTGGACAAGTAATTTTCATTTCAATTTGATTTGATAACTCCTTTTATTTTTTTTTAATTTGTTTATTTATTTTAGAGAGAGAGAGCATGCAGTGGGAAGAAGCAGAAGGAGAGAGAGAATGAGACTCAAGCAGACACACACTGAACGTGGAGCTCGATCTCATGACCCTGAGATCAGGACCTGAGCTAAAATCAAGAGATGGCCACTCAACCAACTGTGCCACTCAGCTGCCTCTTGATGACTCTTTTTAGAAGTTGCTACAGTAGGAGAAGATTGTTCTGAATTTTCTCTACCTTTAGCCCCTTGGTGGTCTCAGCCCAGGGTTTTGGACCATCCCCTTTACCAACATTATCCATCCCCAGCCTCCAATACCCACTGAAAGCATACCTCAAATTCCATGTTTCCTGGGATATCACAGCCAAATAGTATAATAAAGACAAGGCCCCTTTCTCATTACCATTTCCATTTAAATAATTGAGACCTCCTTTTAACACTACCCAGAAGTCCCTCAGGGTAGTAGCTTTGAATTCCATGGGTGACCACTTTGCATATATTTTGCACTCATAATGAAAATACATCCAAGTTTCAACATTTCACATTCTGGGATGATTCTGAGAGCCTCCTGCTTTTTCTGAGCTATAGGAAAAGTTATGTTAATAAGACCATATTTAAAATTCACCCCAGTGGTGCTTCAACATCCTTGCTGGGAAAGATGTACCAAGATATTTGCTGTAATCCACGCTAAGACCCTTCTAAAGATTTAGGGACTTTGTTACAGTGGAGAATGCTTTATTGGAGGACGGTGGTCTGGCTATGGGATCACCAGAGCATTTATTTTAGCCCATAGGGTAGGAATCCTGTTGGCAGTGCTTTGATGCTGGCATGCACAGATTATGCCCAAAGCTCTCACACATTTCTGATGCTTCTGGGAGTGCCACATCTCTAGCTGATTTAATCCTATCAGCTGATTCTTTCTGTTTTTTTTTTTTTTCTCACATCTAACTGATGTGCAAGGGATACCATTTAAACATGATTGTTTCATCTCTTGATTTTGTTTGTTTGTTTGTTTGTGTCCCAATGTTAGATGTTATATCATTTCCCAACAACTTTCTGGACTTTGTGAACCAAATAGGCATTGAGGGGATGGATCCCTGGGTGGCTCCGTGGTTTCGTGCCTGCCTTTGGCCCAGGACGCGATCTTGGAGTCCCGCGCCAGGCTCCCGGCATGGAGCCTGCTTCTCCCTCTGCCTGTGTCTCTACCTCTCTCTCTCTCTCTCTCTATCTCTCTCTCTCTCTCTATCTCTCTATGTCTATCATAAATAAAAATAAATCTTTAAAAAAAATAGGCATTGAGTACCACACCCATTTTACAGATGGTAAGAATGAAACAGATTAAGTAGCTTGCCATGTTGCATTGAAATTATGCTACTTTACTCTTCCTGTCTGTGTCCAGACAGCTCATGATGCACCCTGACTGATTGTAATGCCACAGCTGCATCCTTGGGATGACCGTGTGGGAGACAGCTGGCTGCACCTGCAGTCGCGGAGACTCCTGACATCAAGCTCTTTGGGAAGTGGAGCATCAATGATGTGCATATTAATGGCATCTGCAGGATTATATAGCAGTGAAGGAGAAGTATGCCAAGTACCTGCCCCACAGTGCAGGGTGCTAGGCAGCCAAGTGCTTCCCTAAGGCACAGTGACCCATTGTGGAGTGCCTTACCAACTCAATGATGATGTACGGCCACAATAATGGCAAGCAGCTCATGACTATGCACACTGCCAAGCATGCCTTCGATATCATCCATCTGCTCACTGGTGAGAACCCCTTGCAGGCCCTGGTCCATGGCATTATTAACAGAGGTTTCAGGAGGACTCAACCAGCATTGGGTAAGCTGGAACAGGAAGGCATCAGGCAGTCGACGAATCCCCTCTGTGCCGCATGAATAAGGCTGTTTGACTGCTGTGCACAGGTGCACAGAGTTGACCTCTGGAACATCGAGACCACCACCCACTGTCCAGCAGATGAGCTTATCAACACAGCCAAAGGCTCTCCAAATCCTATGCCATTAAGAAGGATAACCTGAGAAGTATAGCCAAGTTCAATTGTTGATCACCTGACTGTGGCCCCAATACACCCATCTGACCTTTGGGGCAGCCTCACACACACATAATATATATATATTAAATAAATAAATAAATAAATAAATAAATAAATAAATAAATAAGATACTATATATATATGTATGTGTGTATATATATATATATATATATATACACACACACACACATATGATGCCACTTTAAGCATTTCCAACTTTGCCCCGTACCCCAATTGGGGTGCAAGCAGCAACTTGTCTCCATTCTGAGAAAAATCCTGAGAAGAATTCTCAATTTTTTCAGTGAAAGACAAGTGGATGCTTACTGTAAGGGAAGGGCTTGACAAGGTAGCCCCTCCAAGTTCCCCTAGATATGCCGGCCTGCACTGAGGCAGGGGCCAGTAAATTATCACATGAATGAAGAAACCTCCTGAGAAGAAAAGGATCTGTTCTGAACCCTTTCTCTTTTAGGGGCCAGTATTTGAGTGTGTCTAATAAATTTGAATGGTTGCAAGAAGGTTAAAAGACATAAAGAACACCAATGGCCACAAAAGCGGAAGTCATCATGGAGGAAGAAGCGATGTGCTAAGTAAGCTGAAAACACCAAAAACTAAACTAGCAAAATCCATAGATATAGAATGCAAATTATATACATAATTTTAATTTTCTCTTTGTCACATTTAAAAAAGCGAAAGCAAATGCAGGTAATTTTGATACATTTTATTCAACCTAATCTATCCAAAATATTACCATCTTAAGAAATAATTAATATAAAAATAACGAGATATTTTATCTTCTTTTTTATGTATTCAGTCTTGAAATCAAAAATGTATTTTCTATTTATGGTGCACCTCTATTTGGAAAAGCCACATTTCAAGTGCTCTTGCCTTTAAGTAGCTGTCATGTTGCATGGTACAGGCCTGGACATTCATGGGAGAAAGACAAATGCCTTCATAGTGGTCACTCTCGCAAGGTTGCTGTGCTTTAGAGCTGGGGCGGGAGTGTCAGCCAGAGCAGTAACTGTAAAGTGCTGCAAGCTATACACTCAGAGATCCAAAGGGTAGTGAGGATCGCACCACAAAGCAGCAGAACCACCACAATCCCACACTGTGAGGCACAAGTGGACTGAGCACGTTGCTTTACTCTCTCCTTATTGTTTGGAAAAAGAGTTGATCGCATAATTCTTGGCCAGTGGTGTAAAGAAAAGAAGAACTCAGGAGAGCATCTGGTCTTATGCAAATTGAAACAAAGGAGATTTCAGCCAAGAATCTGAAAAATAAGAGCCTGTGGGGATCCCTGGGTGGCGCAGCGGTTTGGCGCCTGCCTTTGGCCCGGGGCGCGATCCTGGAGACCTGGGATCGAATCCCACGTCGGGCTCCCGGCGCATGGAGCCTGCTTCTCCCTCTGCCTGTGTCTCTGCCTCTCTCTCTCTCTCTCTGTGTGACTATCATAAATAAATAAAAATTAAAAAAAAAAAAAGAGCCTGTGAAATGGGTCAGACAAATAACAATTATTTAATTTTGCATCAGCCTTCCCCTCCCATATGATGTGAGGGGTTTGAGGGGAGAATTAGGATTTACTCTTTTTATAATACTTCCTGAACCTTATGTGACACCGCAATTGTGGTAAACTGGGTAAGTCTGGTCTTCTTCAACCTCTTGCCGGCACCTAGAAAAGGACTCGCGATGGAGTCCTGTCCATTCAAAGATAGTTAGAGGGCTGGTCAGAGAAACCTGAGTTCCCTCCCTCACTACTTCCAAAGGAAGGTCCCTTTCAGGTCCCTCCTTCCAAAATGGACATAACCAGAAGGCTTACCTTGCTCATGTCTCAAGTAAATGACCCTAGATGTTACTATCTTTACCTATCTACCGAAGTCATTGGGAAGAAAAAAATACAAGAAAAATAGGAATAAAGTGTGTTGTGTTTATATGATATTTTACATCATATGGAAAGTTCTCATATGCAAATCTCATTTTACCCTTCACATTTTACACATTCAGAGAGAGTTCAGTCAAGTGACTAACAAGTCATTCACCTGGACACTGATCCTCAGATGTCTACCGTCAAATCCAAATAATTTTTGGTCTTCCTTTCCTGGCATTCTGGCTGCCTCAAAATGCAGGACTACTTTGTGTTGGAAATAAAATACTCTGGACAAATGCATGGCATTTTTATCATGTTGTTATCAAGAGGGGCTCAGTTAGCTCTGACTTAAGAAAATATTATTATTTGAAACTGCCTTTGACCTATCTTTACATATATTAAATACAACTATTGACCCATCATAAAACCCAGAGTGGCTCTAAATATAAAGATTTTCATTTTCCAGGTTGTACCATGATAGTTTGTCTTCCAGAATAAAATGACTTCCTTGGAAGCAGGAGAGAATTGATTTCTTAAATCTGACCCAGACGTCAGATTGGTGTGCTTTATTGTATGAGTCTAACTGAATGTTTTCTTAGCAGGATCTCCTGTTACTGGAACAAGGAGATTTTGCACAATTTATTCATCGAAGCAATGGGGGAAAATAGGCCAGACCACACAGCTGGCTTAGAAAACAATGTAAATGCATTTTTGTTCAGTAAACAATTGAAGAGGGAAAATAATTTCCTCCCAAGCCAACAGAAAGTGGGAAAGGACAAACATTTGCTCCTGCCAAATTCAGTCTGAATTATTTATTACCTGCTACAGAACAGGGTACACGAATAGTATTGTAAGAAGCAGCAAAGTTTGAACACCTTCTCAAGAAATAGTTTGTAAATATTTTGTAAATAGTTTGTAAATAGTCAGTAAATGACCATACATCAGTCATTGCAAGGGGGTGAGTCATAGGAAGTTGTGACCATAATTATACTCTCCTAGATTCTGCATTTTGTAGGGAAAACTCAACACTTTTCAACATGCTTTTGACTTGAAGCCCAAAGACCTAGCTTCATTCTGTAGCTGTGTCATCTTTCTCAAATCACTGCAGATTTCTGAGCTTCCCCTTTCCCATTGTTAAACATTCTAAAAATATCTACTTTGTGGAGTTGTACTGAGAATTAAGTGAGCTAATAGAAGTGAAATGCCCTGGTGCAATACTGAATCCATAGTATTAACACCCACAGATCTCTGATACCTAGTAGCAACATACATTCAGAAATATCATTTTTCTGACTTAAGTATGGCTGAGAAATAAGTGTTTCACATCTAGGAAGCTGATACCAGAGCTGCTCCTACAGTGGACTTGAAATGATGTAACAGTAATAGATGATTCATTTATTTATTTTTTCACTCCATCATCATTAAAAAAGACTTAATTTATTGCCTACCATGTATATGACACTGTACCAGCCCCTGAGATATACTAGTTAACAAAGCAGACAATAAGTCCCCCATAGCCTACAACCTATAGGCTACTGTTGAGGGACAGGGGGGAGGGGCTACTGTTGAGGGACAGGGGAGGGGGTGGAGGTACATGTTGTTATACAGGAAGGTCCTTGGCTTCCTAATGTGAGAAGGATGGTTTCAATGGCCACTGTGAATAGCAAAGGATGTTTTGAAAAGGGTGTTTAAGATACCCATCTATCACTCAAGCTTGTAGTCACAGAGTACCAGGCTGAGAGATAGAGACAGCCCAGGATCTGACAGCCTTCCCTTCTGATGAATGCCATGGTAAGTTGCCATATTAAGGAGAAACAAGCGTTCATTGGCAATCAGATGATAAAAGTTCCATACTTAGAGTGTTCGTCAAACAAAAACAAGAGAAGTACAAGATCTCACTTCTATTAATAATAGACTCTATAGCAGAAAGTAGATGCTAGAACACAGTGATCAAGACAAACTTCAGGCAAAGATGGAGTTTTAAATACATGGTTCTGGGAGAATTGGGTAATGATTCTGGAGGGAAAAAGGGAAAATTGCATTAATTTCACAAAATACACAAGAATTAACTCTAAATGGATTAAGAACAGAAATTTAAAAAAAATAGAATAATACATGTACTATAGGGGTGAATTCCTTTTTAATTTCAGACTAGGAAAAGGATTTCTACTTATGACTTAAAATCTAGAGGCAATAAAGAAGATTGATGAAACTGACTACAGGAAAAAATTATAAAAATGTATAACATAAAATACCGTAATCAAAAACAAAAGATAACTGAAAAAAAGAATATTTGTAATGTGTACCATATCCAAGGGTTTAAGATACCTAATATATGAGGAATTCTCAAAAATTTAAGGAAAAAAGACAAAAATAATAGGAAAATAGAAAAAATACAGACAATTCACAAGAATGTATAAACTGCTCTGAATATGTGAAAAAGTTCAAATTAACTAATAGTCAAAGAAATGCAAGTTATAACAATGTTAAATTATCATTTTTCACCTCTCAGATTGACAAAAGACTTAAAAATAGGGAAACAAATGGTACTGGAGTAACTGGACATCCACATGCAGAGACTGAATCTGGACACAGATCTTCACCTTTCACAAAAATGAGCTCAAAGTCAATCATAAACAAAAATACAAAGTACAATATGTTGGCAAATCGAGCTTCAATAAAAAATATACATATAAAAAATACAAACCTATAAAGCTCCTAGAGGATAACATAGGAGAAATCTTACCTAACTTTGGACATGGTAATGACTTTGTAGATACAATACCAAAGGCATGACCCATAAAAGAAATAATTGACAAGCTGGAGTTCATGAAAATTCAAAATGTCTGCTCTGTGAAAGACGCTATAAAGAGAATGAAAAGATAAGCCACAGACTGGGAGGAAATATTTGCAAAAGACATATCTGAAAAGAGACTGTTATTCAAAGTATAAAGAGAACTCTTAAGTGAGAAAAAGAACAGAACAATTTAAAAATGGGTGAAAGACCTGAACAGAAATCCCACCAAAGAAGATAAAAGATATATGGATAGCAAATAAACATATGAATAGAAGCTCAACATCATATGTTCTTAGGGAATTGCAAGTTAAAACAACAAAATACCACTACCCACCTATTAAAATGGCCAAAATCCAAAACATTGAGAACACCAAATACTGGCCAATGAGGATACAGAGCAATAGAAACTTTCATTCATTGCTGGTGAGAATGCAAAATGATACCACCACTTTGGAAGACAGTTCAGTAGCTCCTTTTCAAAACTAAACATACTCTTACCATATGATCCAGCAGTCACACTCCTTGATATTTATCCAAAGGAATTGAAACCTTGTACCCATATAGCACTCTAAGCATAGATACTTATGGCAGCCAAAACTCAGAAGCAGCGAAGACATTCTTCAGTAGGTGAATGGATAAAAAAAACTACATCCAGACAATGGAATATGCTTCAATGTTAAAAAGAAGTGAGCTACCAAACCATGAAAAGACATGGAGGAACATTAAATGCATATTAGTAAAGGAAAGAAGCAAATCTGAAGAGGCTGCATACTATATGATTTTAACTATAAGACATTCCAGAAAAGACAAAACTATGGAGACAGCAAAAGGATCAGTGTTTATCAGGGGCTAGGGAAAATAGTGGGATGAATTGGCAGAGCATGAAGAATTTATAGGGCAGAGAGGCTATTCTATACGATACTATAATGACAAATACATGTCTTATATATTTGTCAAAACCCATGCAATGTACAACACCAAGGATGAGCCCTATGGAAACTATGGACTTTGGTTATGATGTGTCAGAGTAGGTTCATCAATTGTAGCAAATGTACCACTCTAATCAGGGATATTGATGGTGGGGAAGGCCACCATGTGTGAGACGGAGGATATGGGCTCTTCATTCAATTTTAGTGTGAACCTAAAACTACTGTAATAAATAAAATCTATTTAAAAAGTAGAACAACACATCATGTGGGCAAAATTGTGAGACAATGTTCTCTTCAAACATTACTGGCAGACATGCAAACCAATACAACTGTTCTTGGGGGGAATTTGGCAACATCCAACAAAATTACCTACACACTTATCTTTTGAGACCACAATTTCATTCCTAGGAATCTACAACATGAAATACACATGAATATGCACAAGATAAGTCACTGTATCATTGTTTGTTATTACAAAATACTAGAAATGATCTAAATACTCATTCAAAGGTGAATTATTTTAAAAATGCAGTACATCCAGGCAATGGAATAATCTGTAACCATAAGAAAAAATGAAGGAAGGTCTGTTTTGATTAGTATGATGTGATGTTCAAAATTTACTGTTAAATGAAAAAAGTAAAGTGCAAAGATGTATCTATAGAAAGCTACCCTTCATGTAAGAAAGAAGATATAAGAAAACACACACATGCACAGTTTTTTAACAAGTTAAACAGTGAGGACAAACCAAAAACTGAAGAGATTTATTACAAAGGATAGCTGGACAGGAGATTAGAGTTGAAACAAATGGTGGTATAAGGAGAGAGGGCCACTTCTCTGGGTGGACCTCTTTGTATAGCCCTTATTCTTAGAAGCAGAGTAGTTATTTCACAAACCCCCAAGATAAATCATTAAAATCAACCAGACTGTAGGGGGATACAAAGTAGAGTAGAAACAACACCAAATAAACTTAATAACATTACAACAAATAACAAAACCACACTGAAGGGATTGGGGAACAAGGAAACCTAAGCAACCTCAAAAACTGGAATTTCGACAAAATATTTGGTGAAGTACAAGGTACTAAGAACTGCACACAAATGTTGTAATGCAGTGAAATGGTTTCTCATAGAGATATGGGTTAGCAGTTCTCAAACTACGTGTGTAACAGGATTGTGTAAGAACTATATATTATACATGATGAGAACCAGATTTCTTACAGCTGTAAGACTAGAGGAGGGGTAGGCACATGGTACCTCTCTGCACTATTGTTGCAATTTCCTAGGAATCTACAGTTATTTCCAAAAAAATAAAATAAAGAAGAATGACAAAGACAGCAAACAGCTCTAAGGACAGGATTGAAATATTTATTCTGATTAGAGTCCAAGGGGCTTTAAGGCATTTATAACCAATCACACTTGCTTTCTTAAGGGAATGTGTGTGAGTGTGTGTATGTGTGTGTGGGGGCATATACATACACACTTTTGCATATGCATAAATATATATAAATAGAAAGATGATAATTTCAGAAGCGCTCATTCCTCCTGAAGTTGCTTATTTTTCTACCATGAACATATGTTATTTTGAATAAGAGAAAAGAGAGGCATTTATAATAATGTTAAAGAAAAAATGAGGAATTACTTGTCCAACGTAAACAATTTACCAGTGGGGAAACCAACAAGTGTCAGGGCCAACCTCCCCAGTGGCCCCATGGAAGTGCCAGGACCACTGCCATCTACCCAAGGTTTCATCCCTCGAGCCTGTGACATCTTTCCTTCAGGTGGAATCAACACTCTTCTTCTCCCAGAGTCCAAGTCTCCATAGGAAATGTGAATGGCAAGGCCAAAGAAATTTCACAAAGTGAACAACTGAAATATAGTTAATATTTCAGGAAGAAATTTGTTGATGCAAAAACAAAATTGGCAATCAGAAGAATGCAAACAGGCTATCTCTGCCAATAAAATTCCAGCAGAATTGCTTAAAATTCTCTACTGATGAACATTCTTTCCACATAAGTCAAATACAAATTATAAAAACACATTAACACAAAAGTCTTTTGAAGGCCTCTAGTGTACTTTTATTTACATAGAGCATTTTGTCCCATAAAACTAAAGTTGTCTTAAATGTCAATTTCTTTAAAAAATCAATTTCTAAAATTAAATAGAAAAATAAAAGGCAACTATTTCATTAAAATTCTTTAAGTTAGAGATCTTGGTTATTCCTTGAATGCAAGAACAAAGGGAATTGTGTAATAAAAAAAAATTTTAGGCAGCTTGAAAACCTCAGTTTTCTTTAGAAATGGCCGAGAGTATTACCATGATAGGATAAAAATCATATAAAAGTGTCACTGGAAAATAGCTATTTTTAATGTGTGAAGAAAAGTCTATTTTATAAAAACTAATGAGCAGAGAATTTTCTGAAAAAGTTATTTTGCTTTCAGATTCCATTTATCAATATGTGTTTTCAACAAAAATCCATTAAGCACCTGCTTGAGACTGGCCCCACTCCCATTCTGGTTCTGAACATCCATCCATGAATGAGACCAACAGAGCTTAAGCTGTAAGAAATTCTTACAACTCCAGCCCTAGAAATTTGGAAAAAAGCCACATGTTCCTCCCATAGTGAAAGAGGGATTGTGGTGAATGTGAGAAGAGCCATCACCCTACTTTATTCTGCACACAGAGAAAAGGGTACTCATACTGGCTAAAGATTCAAGCCCTTCACAGACAGCACTTTGTCATAGTCATGACCACCCACTATGGTAGGTAATTTCTCTATTTTACAGCCCTGGAAACTATGATTCAGAAGCTTAAGTAACTAAATGGGAAGGAGGAGACTAATAATACTTATAGAGACAGAGACATTTAAAGAATGATAAGTTTGAGCAGGTATGGAAGAGATTCTTCACTCCCATTATCGTGTTGAAGAATTTTTAAAAATGAGTGAATGAATGAATGAATGAATGGGACATAGAAATTCTCATTATATAGCTATCTCTTACCCAGACATGGGTAAGTTTTATGTTATAATTTAGAGAGTCAATAGTGGCCCTTTTGGTTCTGGGAAGAGCCTTCTACAGGGTTATTAAGCATACAGAATTAAAAAGAAGGATAAGATTGTTGATACAGCTCTAGTGGGGTGGCAGGGAGGCAGAGAACCCTTCTTATTTCTAATTACCACCTTTGTCATGTTGGTTAATAGTTAATATCTTGGACTTCAAAACCTTATCCCATAAAATAAAAATAATGAAACTTGTTTCATTGCACACTTGTGAGAAGAAAGAAAAAAATCATATTGAATGCAATTGCCTGGCAGATACTCGGATCCTGATTAACAGAACCTCCTTTCACAAGTCCCCACCTGAGGCCTGAAAGAGACTTGAGGGTGGGCTACCTGGCCTGAAACACATCCCCAGGGTGAGTGGGCTGTGGAAGGAAGAAGCTGAGTGAGTGGAATCTTGAGTGGGCAGGGTCCACACAATCAGGGTTTTTGAACAGGGTCACATATGTCATGATGGAATTTTAGAGTTGTCCTCTGAAGGTCTTCAAAAGTCAAGTTGGAATTAATCCAATGAGGCTTCACCTTTCTTCTAGAACGAGATGATCTTGATGGTTTTTCCAAGACCCGTTTTAGCCCTCGGGTTCTGTGATAGAATTATCTTTAAAGTAGCCAGCCTTTAATTTTTTTCCAGTACCTTCTTTTGTGAAGTCAGAGAGTGCAACTGATTGCTTACCTTCCATTGCCTCTCAGTGGGGTTTATTTATAGAATAATCACATGACAGCCAGAAATACCTTCAGACCAGGAGGGACACCGGCCATCTGTTCTTCTGATAACGTGCTTCGAGTGATTTCTCCAGGATTCTGGTACTTAACAAAATGTTGCCACGGCATCATCCAATCTGTGTATTTATAGGAAGGAGAATGTGTGTACGTTACATATTTGGACTTGTTTCTTTCAGCGGGAGAAATATAGCCTCTGCCATATGTTTGCCGCACACATAATTACCTCAGCACTCCATACATCTAATTTTAAATATTTCACCATTCGCAGAGCAGCAGGTTAGAATCTTCCCCTTGAGTCCGGATACACTTAAACCCATCATCCTGGAACAGAAGCCCTTTGTGGGAGGGTCATTAATCAGGTAATTACTAACTTTCAAGCTGATCCTCTAAATAAACATTCCCTATTTTGTGATATCTCCTGGAGCTAGGAGAGAAGGCCAAAGCTCCCATGTGGGTCCCAAGGTATGCACCTTCACTCCCCCTGGCTTCCCTCAACCCCTGCTGCTCCTCTTGCATTCATAAAAGGCTTGTTGGTAAGAATGAAAATTGTAGGTTCATTAAGTAGGCTTGTGTCTTATGCCATGCTGTGCTACACATGTTGTGTGTGTGTTATGTGATTTTACTTCCTGCAACAGCTTTGAAGAGTTGGACTCTTATTATTCCCACCTTATAAGTGGGCAAACTAAAGCTTAGAAGAATTAAGTATCTGGGTCTCTTCGTGGCCCTCAAGTCTAGATCTGTCTCTCTCTAAAGGGGATTCATGGATACAACCAATATTACAGAAAGTCTTCCCAGCACCTGATTTGTCTGGAAGGCAGAGTCCCCTCTTTCATGAGACTAGTAATTCTGATAGAAGAGGACAGACAATAAGCAAACAAACAAACAAAAAAATGGCAGGTACTCAAGGCTGTGATGGAAGCAATGCAGGAGGACATACAGGGAGAGACCTTAGGCCACTTTGACTTTAGATTTGGGAAATGAGCTGAGACCAGAATGAGAAGAGGTTGGGCAACTAAAGCTACTGGGGAAGAACATTCTAGGCAGAGGCAACAGCTCATGACCAGAATGGGAAGAAGCTCATCCCCTTACAAGTTCAGATGGAAGACCAGTGGAGGGATCCCTGGGTGGCGCAGCAGTTTGGCGCCTGCCTTTGGCCCAGGGCGCGATCCTGGAGACCTGGGATCGAATCCCACATCGGGCTCCCGGTGCATGGAGCCTGCTTCTCCCTCTGCCTGTGTCTCTGCCTCTCTCTCTGTGTGACTATCATAAATAAAAAAAAAAAAAAAAAAAAAAAAAAAAAAAGACCAGTGGAGTCAGAACCTCTGTGCAGGAGGGGATCCAAGCATAGAGAGGAGTCCCAGATACAGACAGGGACATGTCGCACAGTGATTTCCAGGTAAGGATAGGGAGACCAACTTTTATTGAGGTGTTTGAGTGGCTACTTGTGGAGCAGAAGGGCATTTAAGGGGAGCTTTTCATCATCTGATTTACACATTTCAGAATTCAGAATGGTGTATGCAATGGGGTGGGGTTGGGAAGAATGGAAGCAAAGAGAACCATTAAGTGGCTACCACAGCAACACCCACCCCAGCAGGTGAATAGTGTTTCTTCCACCCACATGAGAATTGGCCAGACAGCAGACAGAACATACTTTTTATCGGAGTTCTATCTAGAAAAATAAGCAAGATCTCATCAGGCAGGGAAAAGGAGAATACTCCAGTTAGAGGGAACAGTGATGAGAAATGTACAAAGTTTCTAAGTTCAGGGTATGTTAGGGAAACTGTAAGTGTTTGTCTCCAGACTTTGGTGGGACTAAAAATGTTGGAAACAGGATATATAAGGGGCCTTGAGTATATATGAGAGGCCTCTCCACAGTAAGAGTCGAGTCCTCCAGGTGGACAGAACCTACATCAGAGTTCATGGAAAGGAAAAGGAAACAATGACTTCTGCACCTCCTTCCTGATGATGCCCTAAGCTACATCTAGAGCCATGTGCAGATATGTCTGATCTCCCTTTCTTTCTCCTTCACCCCACTCCTGCCATCCTTTTGTGGTCCATTCTGGGTGCTTGCTCAGTCCACTGATACTCCATGCTGAGGCACATCTGATGGAAGTAGCATGTGCCCCACATATGACATGGTGGTCCGGACCCAGGACTGCTGCCAAGATTTTCACCTTGGATAGTTTTATTCTAGATGTTGGTCATAGACCCTTGCTCCTCAGTGTGGAAGAGCAGTATTTGTATTACCTGGGAGTATGCTGGAAATGCAGAATCTCCAGCTCTACCCTAGAGTAACTGAATCAGACTCTGTCTTTTAGTAAGATTCCCAGGTGAGTTGCATGCACATTTGAATCTGAGAAGCACTAGTCCAGATAATCAAAATACTGTCAAAGATAAGTCATGCCTGAGAAAGCCAGAAAGGGTCCAGAACTATGCAGAAACCCCCAGTGTGATGCCAACTGGGTCCTGGGATTGGCAATACTGTGTCAAGAGCATGGGTGGCCACTGAATCTTTTGATCCCCATTTCCAGCTATGCTTCTGATACGAGTGTAGGCAGAGAGGGGTTCTTAGGGCCAGGCTTTCCCTTTCTTCCATGTGTCTACCTGTGAAGATACTTATTTTTATGGATGCAAGACAAGTTTGTAAGGTTCTACTAAAAATAAATTAATTTCCCTGAAGAAAAACATAAGAATTCCCCTTGATTGTGATCAGAAGAACCTAAAGTACACCAAAAAAAAAAAAAAGGAAGAGATTTATAAAGAAAGCTAGAAGCTCTCTAAATCACTTTATGACCGCAAAAACTGTCCAGTGAGTTATCTGATCATAGGGAGTATTAGTACTCTTGTGCATTTGGGGAATCTACTCTTTTACTGTGCTATTTTATTGATATATAAGTAGACATCCTCTCTCCTTGCGTTATTTTTTATAACCTTACCATCTTTTAACACACTATATAATTTCTTAGTTTTAATGTTTGGGTCTGACTATTTAGTGTGATCTCAGTCTGAGGTAGACTCTGGTTTGAGGTGTTGAGTCAGAGGGAGGAAGATCAAAAAAAACCCTAAAATATTAAATTACCATTCAGTATATGTGAAATGTGTTTTTGAAGCTCATGCAACTTTTTTATTTTAATGCTGGATGGCATGTCACTCTGTCTTAAATCTCTGCAAGAAAAAAATCAATTAGCATCGTAGAGCTGGTAATTCTACACTATATTCTGCAACAAGGGGAATGACAGAGAAAGAGCAATTTAGGCTGATAGCTACATCAACCACAGTACAGTTGATTAAAAATTTAACAGTTTTTTCTGATGAATGTCCTAGCTCAGATTTGGAAAACACTGACGGATTTAATTTTCCACTGACTAAATAATCATTTTATAAGCCATGTATAATTCATGTAATAGCAGCGTTATGGGCTTGTTAAAAACGACTGCTACTAAACAGTTAACACTCTCTAGCAAGCAGAGACTTGTAAAGGATTATTATTGGAATTAGTTGGCACCCTTTACCTGAAAATGGGTTTTTTGCCTTCTGAATCTTTAACATTAAAAATAGATTCAACCTATTAGCACAAGTAACACCTTGCCCCTCTCACCCCCCAGCACTCCCACCCAGGGGGAAAAAACAACAACAACAACAAAAAAAACACCTAATGGTATTTTTTACAGAAATAGAAAAACAACTCTAAAATTCATGTGGAACCACAAAAGACCCAGATTAGCCAAAGGAATGTTGAGCAAAAAGAACAAAGTGGGAGGACTTGCAATTCCTGATCTCAAAACGTATCACAAAGGTACAGTAACACAAGCAACATGGAACAGCATAGAGCCCAGAAATAAATCCATACATATACAGTCAACTAATCTTCCACAAAAGAGTCAAGAATACACAATGTACAATACATGATGCTCAATTTACTTTGTTAAATATAGTAATCAGCACAAATGTGGACGTTAAGGGAGCTGCTCCTTTATCTTAAAGTTTAAAACTTCTCTTTCCTAACTGGAAAAAATTGTGGGTTCTAGTTTAGCTGGACACATAAACCTATCTAATAAGACAATCTAAGTTTGTGCTGAAAAATTAGTTAGCTTAGAGGTCTCTTATTTGTCTTCCATGCCCTGAAGTAGAAAGAAAAAAGAAACTTAGGCAAGTCATGGCATATCAGATGACAAAACTAAATTGCTCAATTGTAATTTCCATCTAGCAGGTGTAGAGAAACCACAGAGAAGAAAGACATTCCATCTTTCTTTCATTCAAGGAAGGCTTCCCAGAAGAAGGGACCTTTCGTTGGGCATTACAAGATGTACGAAGGTTCTGCACATACGAAGAAGGGAGACAGAATGGCATCTTATGCAGAGGGCAATGCGCAGTGACAATGAAAAGTTCCATGTTGCCCCAGCACAGTATGAATGCTTGCTGAAATTTTTCTCATTATCACACATTGAAGGAGCACTACTACCACGTATCAGGAACTATCCCTGAGAAACAAAGGGATAAAGTCAGTTTTGATCCGTGCCCGGGAGTTCACGATTGAGACAGATAGAAAGTCACACATGCACATGGAGTGTGGAATAGAAAGTGCAATCCCAGCAGTGGGCATGAGTTGCCATGGGAACACAGAGACACCGAGTGACTAACTCTGCCTAAAGAAGAGAGAGAAGAGTTGTGCAGAGAATGACCCATGAGCTGTGACGAGTTCACCAGCAACGGAAGAAGTAGGCAGTGACACTCTCTACAGATGGGGCATCATATGGCATCAAACCTAGAGGTGGGGCAGTCCATGGCTTCATAAGCCATAGAGGATTGTTTAAAAATTATTAAGAATTCAAGGTGATGACAGAAGAGCATTGAACTAAGGATAAGGCTCTTCTAAGTATGACCTTTGTGACAGCACAGGCTGCACACCTACGAAGTACACGACCTATGGAGGAACATGCATGAAATTTACCCTGCTGTTTCCTGTCAGAGCCCTTTGTCTGAATCTACCCTGAGGTCGTTTGAAGTGACTACAAGATTGTTACTTTTACTCATAATGAAACTCTGATGTTGGAAAACCTTCACTCAAATGACTCTTTATTGCTATAAAACCAGTCTAGGTAAATGCCATTGAAACTGACTGCAATAAACAATAGAGAATCACAAAGGAAATGAAAACCACCACAGAGAATTCAAAAGAAACCAAGAGGGTAAAAACCCAACCCGAGTAACTCCTGTCATGCAGAGCGATTGTCTAAGATCAGAGGAGCTAAATGACTCTGTGAGTCCCAGAATTCACTCACGATAATTGAAAAACACTTTAGACTTTCCAGAAATCATTGCATTTTTTTCCACCAAACATGGCTTGAAAGTAGATTACAGGATAAACAGAAATACCATGAAAAATTGTCTAGGGATTAGAAACATAAAACCTTTTATGTTTCAGAAATAAAGGCCATAAAAACAAAGTATCTATATTTAACTATTCCTGTGGATGGTAATGAGATATTTTTAGAAGAGAAAATAGCTTATATGGCATATGTGCACCGCCTTGTTTAGATCAGGTTAGATTACAATGTAATGACTAACTAACTTCAGGTTTTATGGTTAAACAAAGCTTCATCTTATTTATGTGTGTGTTCTCTTTATTGCTCTGCAGAATTTCTGCTTCTTAGCATTGAATATGGACCAAGCACTTGTCTACCGAATATTCAGGAAAGCAGGGTCAGTTTTTTAAAGAATGTAGTGTATCAGTTAAAAATAAATTGGCATGATGATTGTCTTTATCCAATTGATTTACTTCACTCAGCATAACACCCTCCAGTTCCATCCACATCGAAGTAAATGGTAAGTTATCATCTCATATGTGGAATATAAGAAATACTGAAAGAGACTATAGGGGAAAACAGGGAAACTGAGTGGGGAAAAAATAGAGAGGAAGACAAACCATGAGAGACTCCTAACTCTGGGAAACAAACAAAGGATTGCAGAAGGGAAGGAGGGTGGGGGCATGGGGTAACTGGGTGACAGGTACTAAGGAGGGCACACAATAAGATGAGCACTGGATGTTGGCAAGCTGAACTTAAATAAAATAATATACTTCTAAAATAAAATAAATTGGCATGGCAAAGTAGTCTTGAGGGTGTCAGGAGAGGTTCCTGTCTTCTCATTCCACTACCTGGGAGACGTGTTCACAGAGGCCTCAGTTTCTGTTTGATTCTGTGCGGTGCTCACTCCCATGTCCCAGGCCTCCTCTCAGCCTGTCTACTGATGGGCTGCACTGGCACACCTCTGTGCCTACCCTAACTGAGCCTTCTGTTCAGTGGTGCTGAGAATAAGAAGTGGAAGTCGACAAAGTGATAGTCATGTTTTTATAGCAATGATTAATAAACATTTATTGAACATTCACAAGTATCTGATATAGGGTTTAGCAGTTTACATGGGTTACATGTTTCATATTTTATTTAATCATATAGCAGCCCATGATGAGGTACTATTATAAGCCTCAATTTTAATTACAGAAATTGAAGTCCAGGCAGCCATTTCCCAAGCTTACTCAACTGGTTGGTGGCTGAATCAAGTTTAAGACCCAAACAGTTAAACTACACAGTGTGTATTATTAGCCACTGAGTCAGTATTTCCCAAACTTTGATCAGTTTTATACCACTGTTAAAGTTGATGGTCTTTAAATTTAAAACATTATTCATCTATCCATTTAAGTAACATCTTGCCTAAAACATTAAATATTAATATGTTAAAATATCAATTGCTCATCCACATGCACCCTACAATCATCGTGCCCACTACCTGGATTCATTGGACCAGTATTTATCAGGTCTGTACCAGTCATTGTGCCAGGCAGGGCACATAGCAGGGAAATTGAGAAGGAAACAACCTTAAGAGAAGGTAGAAGAATAGATTCTGCCGACAGCCCAAGCAGGCCCCAAGGAGATGGTCGCTCTAGGACAGCACAAGGAAGCAGAGAGTTGGACATTAACAAGTATTCAAGTAAATCCCAGCAGAGTGGAAGATCCTCAAGGGAAGAGAATTCTGTATACTGTATCTCAATGCTTGCAACAGTTCATGGCATAGTAGAGATGCTCAATAACTATTTGTTGAATAAAAGATAAATTAGAACAGGTGTTTGCCTTCCTCTGGGACCGTGAGTTGGAGAGTAAACAAGGATTCTGGGTAGCTGATTCACAAATGCATTGTCAAGTCCCTATGTCATGTGGAAAAGTACAGACATTTCCTGTAGACCCTAAAGACAGATTATCTGTCTTAAGAGTGTGACATCCAGTTTGATTTTCTCTTGGTGGTAGTTCCTATATTTTCCCAGAATATCTCATGTACTTAAATTCCTCATCCATAAAAGTAACAAAACATTATCGGGGATTTACTGGTCTGAAGGAATCACATATATAATTGTTTTAAATTAAAACTAGGACTTTTTTTAAGTTTAAAAAGTTCTAGTTTAAGGTAGGACTTTTTATTTTTTACAACAACCCACAAACCAGGTACTATATTATCTCAGTTAACAGAAGAAAAATTAAGATCATTTCACAAAATTTTTTCAAACCATGCAGCTAGTGAGTGATAGAGACAAGATTCAAATCCAGGCAGTCTGTGTTCTTAACCACTATACTTTATTGCCCTTTCAGTGCTAAGGAAGACAAGTCCCATGGAAAACTGCAAGGTTGGCATCATTTACCTTCAGGGACTCACCCTCTTTCATATGTTACCTTTTGTCCATTTCAACCCTTAATATCCTTTATCAGCCACATGGCTTTGTCTACAAACAATCCTACCAGTCTATGCTTCTTTCCAGAGACATATGCCACTTATCAAAGCACACATTTTTCTGGGTCATGATTTCACAGTTTCACTGCCAGGTGTCAGCAGATGAGTAGGAATAAAATGGATCATTTTTTAGAGTAACAATTTCTATCCCCTCTCCTTCCTCCTTACCTGAGCACTTCAGTATTATGAATAGCTAGAAATAGCACATATGGAATAAACTAGGACTTTTCAGTTACACCCGGTCACCTGGGATCAAAGTCATGTCCACTAGATCTTGTCTTGATCACTTCCTCTAATGCTCCTTCATGATGGTCTCTCACTTCAAACCCAATACTCACATCTGACCTGGTTCATCCTGTGGCCTGGACTGAATGCTAGCAGTCTTTTTATTTTTCTTGGTTTGTCAACCAAGAAAGTGGCTCTACTTTTCAGCAAGGGTCTCTGGTTCTGGCACCTGTTTAGTTGAATACTTTTTCTTGAGGCCCTCAGTCTCCCCAGGAGCTGATGCATCGAGGCCTCACTACCTAGTTCCCCTCCTGAGTCAACCAGCTTTCCAAGGTGATGCCTAAGTAGCTGGGATCACGTCTAGTGCCTTCTTCCTTTTTTAAAGATGCCTCATTCTATCCACTAAGGGACACCTATTGAAATGTTACTGATTTGTCACTTCATTATCTAGATCATCGGAAGTGGCAATGAGTCAATGAAAAGGTCACTGAGATTGAAATCAAAAGACTAAATTTGAATTTCCACTTTATTACATCAAGCCCTTAGACTTAGTCATCTAATCTATGTAAATGATAATAAAAACTAATTTGCTAATATTTTAAGGCTTCAGTAAGATAATGTACATGGAAGTAAGTGTTAATTACTATAAGCTACAAAAATGTCAAATATGTTTTTACTACTTTCAGCTTCATCCTGTGCTAATAACATTTTACAGGAATCATTGGAACTAAAAAAAAAGAGAACTAATTTACATCAACACACATTTCTTGGTCACCTGCTTCTATGCAGGCACTGTGTTTCATGCTGGGTACAAAGGTAAACTGGCACCCAGATTGTTCAGTACCACAGAAATGGCAAATGACCTGCATTAAAATTTGGAACATAGCAAACTGTCTGAATATCACTGGAGATTCATTTGTCATTTGGAGAAGCAAAGTAGGCATGAGTCTCTCCAAGTAAAAAGCTTTTTAATCTATGTAAACCACCTTTAGAAAAAAGCCCTTCCCTGTGTGAAGTCCAAGATAGCTTTGTGAATAGAATCTGGTTTGTAGGGAGCCCTCTAGAGGTCAGTTGACATTATCGCTAGCATTTTCTAGTAGGAGCCCCAGGTCTTCTTTTAATGCCTAATTTCCAGATGTGGATTTTTGAGTCTCAGAGAATTTAGCTGTAAATGTCAGCTCTTAAAGGAAGACATGATTTTTATTAAAATTCTGAAAATATTAAGTAATTTAAAATATTTACATTGATATTTTCAGGAAAAAAATCCTGAAGCAAAATTTAAAGTACAATTCTTGTAGCCTGTGGTATTTTCATTCCTAATTTGCAGCTGTTTTTATTCCTTGCTTAATTAAATCTTTATTTCCCCCACTACAACTTAGGAAAGAAATATTTTCATGGACTTTGAAGTCTGTGAGAGAACACTATTTGTTAGACATATGTGAATATTCTTGATAGAGTCATATATAAATGTTCTTTCACTCTTCAGGAATAATCTCTAATTAATTATCTAGAGTTTAGCAAATACTGGGGCTTTTTATGCCTCTTTTAATACCCCCATAAATTCCAGTGCTCTTGTTTATGCTTCTTTTGCAACAGGTAAAATTTTGCACAAGAAACTTCTGTTTTGCTTTGTTTTGTATTTTTCCTTCCCTTTTCTATCCTGATATTTGGACCAGGAAATTGATCCTGTGTAAATCAAAATTATCTTCACTCTCTTTGAGATAAATCATGTTTTGTATGCAGTAGAAAGTCAATAGATATCTGCTGATTGTGTTGACAATTCTAGTTTTCTAACTATTCTCCTGGTTGTAAACATGAGAAAAGAAAAAAAAGGTTTTAGTGATTCTCATATTGGATTGCCAGTGATAACCATAGATTTCCTCTCATCCCAATGGTTTTGAAACTATTTTGTAATTATAGCAACTTTGGTATAATGGCTGTTTGAACTGGCAATGATGGATAGGCTTGATATCTTTGCCAGTACATGCTTCAATTTCTAAATGTCACTTGTTCCAGAAAGAGAGCATGGATATTAAGACATGGGGACAGAAATCCAAAGCCAAGATAGGAAAGTTTCTAGAACAGAATGAGATGGGGTTGGGGAAGAGTGAAGTTTGCCATTGATGTTAGCTATCTCAAAGGAGTAGCCAGGTCAGATCTTGGTTTTCTCTTATTATTATTCTCTGGTTGATTTCTTTTTGTTTTCTTCATCCATTCCTCCATTTCTTTCTTTATACCTCTTAGAGAAGAATTTCTAATCCCCTGTAAGCCTTGGTTTCCATGTGGAGAGAGTTGTAGTAGACAAAGTGTTGATCTCTCTTCTGACTCTCACTGTTTCCCCAGAGAAAAGGAGTGATTTACCTGAATAGTGAATATGTGAGAAGAAATTGAGAAAGTTGTGCTCAGCCCCTTTTAGGGGATGCCTGTGGTTGCCCACCTGTGGGAATGACTAGGTTGGCAAGTCTATGAAATTCTGAGGTGAAGTATAAGCAAGTCTATTTGGCTATATAAACCTAAAGTATATTTTACCCCAAGCTTTCTCCTGCATCTTACTCTCAATGGCTCCAAATTCAGGTTGGGAAGGGAAGTATTATTATTTATGGCCACCTGAAATCCCAACAATCCTCTTCTTTGTTTTTTTGAACTGAGGTGGATTTCAAAATTATATACAAAACAAGATAAAGTACTAGCAAGTAAAGAAACAGAAGAATAAAATGGTAGGAAAAAATAGAATAAAGCCAGCTGTTTACCTGTTTATTAATTCAACTTTTGTTTATTGAGGCTCCATGTTGCCAGGTTCTATTCTAGGTGGGGATGTGTAATAATGAACAAGACAAGCAGGGTTCCTGCTTCATGAACTTTACAGAGCACACAAATGTTACACTATGCAGTCTTACTTTGTCCTCTAGAGGTAGGAGGCAAAGAATTCACTAATCTTGATAATAGTCAGAGTGGAATCCATCTTCAATTACATAATGAACAAGAGTGTCTGCCTACCCAAAGGATTGCCTCCCACCCCAGGTTGCTGTGAGATGCTCCAATTCACCACATGGTTACCCCAAAGGGAAATGGACATTCTCTTTCTCAGGATACCTAACTTCTAGCTCTAATGATTCAACCAGGAGTACATATCTAATGCAGACCAAATTATCCAGAGCCCTGATCTAGTATTTTTACCTATTTGATGCAGGCAATCCAGTAATGTCTTAAAAGTGAATGAAACTCAAGAGCTGTCAGCAGCCATCACTGGCAGCTAGATCTGGATCCAGCATGATTCTCAGATCTGCAGCAAAGAGAGAAAAGTAAATGAAAGAAAGTAATTCCACCTTGGTCCTGCTGTGCCCCATACTGCGTTCATGGCTTGGCAACTGAAAAACTCAGAAATATGTATGCATTCTTCTACTAAGACAGTGAGTTTTTAAAATAGTTTAACTGCAGTCATAGAGAGGGAGAACATAGATATTCACAAGCTCTATGTTCTTGAGTTTCACATGACATTTTCTACACATCCTCCTATCTCGTGCAGCTCCTCCACTTTTTTAAAAATCTTAAATCTATACTTAAATCTATGACAATTTTGACACAATGAACAGCAAAACCCTAAAGTAAATACTGAATCCACATTCTGGCTTATTTTCAATATTCATTCTTGCTTCTTTTTCTTTTCTTGTCCTGTCTTGAGTTAATCCAAAAATTGATTTCCATGTATTTATTCCTTAGTCATCTATCCTGGACCCCTCAGAAAGGTATCAACTGATGCAAGGCAGCTCTTTAACTTTTCAGAACATACCAGGGGCTTAGAATTTCAACTCTATGTCTAATTTCTGACCATAATTAATGCTGATTCTGAATATCACTCCTTACCCCAACAATCTTCAGCATTTGGAGTAATAAATATTTCTTACTTCTGTAATTTAAACTTTACTAGAGTCCAAGCATGAAATGTGGTCAGTGGTTCCCACAACTTAGAAGGACAAGAAGAAAGATGTTTACATTAGATGAGATGTTATTGTTCACCCAGTTGGTGCCATTGTAGTCGAAACATTTTTGATAAAAGAATGAAGCAAGCTATGAAATCCAGATTATTCTCCCACTCTGAGATGCTACATTTCCATGGCAACACAGTGACTATTTCACAGTGACTCTCTAAAATGCTGATGGTGGCCTCTGAATAGTTTTTGCTTTGAACTTTCCAGGGTTATTAAGAAACCAAATAAACTTTTGTCAGGACTGTGATTAAGGAAACTGAAACTAAGCTAAATAGAGAATAGATATCTTCCTCAGATTAAAAGCAAACAACAGAAAGAAAAACAGATTCTGAATTCGGAATAAGTGGTGAAGTCTAGTGCACAGCTCTACTGCAGCATCTAGGAAGCTCAAAAGCTCTCAATAGGTGGCAATATGAGGAAGTTCAAACAGAGAGCAGTCAACATTGTAAATTCCTCAACAATGATGGTCACAGATCTTGGCAATTCAACAAAATCATAGGCATTTACCACAAATGTGCATTCTTTTCTCAATGGTAGCTCTCTTGATCAAATATCCTCATGAAATTTTGATCAACAGCAATAGAAAGCAGGCAGCTATTAGCTGTTTAAACAAATAGATTTCATAGCAGTAATACAAAAATAGTCTAAGCCTAGTCAGTCTTATTCTTAAAAGAGTGTGCTTGTTGGATAAACTCAATGATTGTCCTTGACCAATTGTGATCAAGCCCATCAGAATACAATTATTGAAAATGACATATTCTGTGAAGCACCACCACCATGCTAATTCCAAGATTATAGTATTGAAGGTGGCTTCAAGAACCGTTTCAGTCATTTCATGAAAGGGAATACATTCTCACAAAGCCCATAGACCCAATTGAAATTTCAGAATCTGGTCAGATAATTACAAATTGTTGGATATTTCTGGTACTTTCATACCCATCTCTCAAATTCTTGCACTATGCCATCTTCTTGGCAACCATATTTCACTTTTGGTCAAGTGAAACGTTCTGGAAGGGCAACCTCAAAGATGAAGCCAGTGCTAAATGACTGATGTATCTTGAGAGTTGGAGTCTAAACATAAAACATAGGATGATCAGATCAACATGTCCATCAGACCTACGAATAATTTCCAAAATCAGGTTTTCATTACCACTGAATAAGCTCTACAGTTCTTTGACAGCGATGATTCCACTAACTTCAGGGTAAGTTAGCAATGGGAATTAGGTGAAGCATCAAGTTTCCTTGTGCTCGGTCCACATATCCAACTTGCTCTTGAGTGCCTATTCTTCCTCAAAAAAAAAAAAAAACCCATCAGAGTTGAAATATATGTTCTCCTTTTATAGCCTCAAGTTGATGAATCCGTATCTCTTTCATAACAATGTAAAGATGCAGTTGAGGGTTTGGAGACTTGAGTTGTTCAATGTCATCTAATTCCCTAAACTCTGATCTGAAAAAAGCAGATCAATAAACTTCTAAGCTTTTTCCTAATTTAGTCATCCATCTACGTTAAACAAAAAAATTGTTTGAACTTCTTTCCAAATAAATAGTCCCAAACATGCATAAAATTCAGTCTTAATTGCTTCCTCCATTAAAACCTGCAGTGAAGTAGACATAAAATTTAGATCTCTAACTGTTCTGCTATTTGGGATAATAGAGATTTAGTCCACCAGTGCATGTCTGGGATCCACATTTATTTCATACATCCTATTCTCCTTCACTGTGGATTCCTCCTTAATTACTGGATTCAGCTTGTTATTGCTCAGACCCAAAGCTCTGATTACTTGTGGGAAGGTAAGTTCACATACTCTAAATCAGTAGGTACTATGTATGTTTTTTAACGTCCTCAAGCTGAATGCATTTGGCCTCATGTTGACCATCTCTCCAGGACAATTAAACAAATGAAGAGGAAAGAATTGTCCATTGAAACTGAAATTCCCAGAAATGACTTTAGTCCACGGAAATAATATGACTTATTGATACCCACTCTTTCATGAGCTACTTCTTTATGAAAGGGACTCTCAGGGACAGACAATGAAGTCAGGCCATTCACAAATGGCCTCTACAGGGCCCCCTCCTTCTTTCTGTAGTCCCTTCGTCAACACTTGCTAGCCTAGATTTCTGACCTACATTTTTGAGTTTAGTTATCTGTTATCTACTGCTCATGTTCATGTTTGGTAACTTATTTAATCACCTGATTCTACACTCTAATTTCCTTACTTGTTTTTGGTCACTGAATGTATATTTGGTGAATTTTAGTATATGTGCTGCCGAAGCAAGCACATGTGCTTTGGTGAATTACTTAAAATCCTCTTGTTACTGAAACTGAGCTGTACCTCATTTGGGAACTTTGTTGTTTCTAGGTGCATACAGTTGCTGAGTGCTCCCTTCTTCCACCCAAGAGAAGCTGTGATAGTCACAGTTGCATCATGGAAAAGAGCATGAGCTGGACTGGAAGTCAAATGTATGTGACATCCAGGCTCTGTCCATTTCCTGCTAAGGAAACTCAGTTTTGTTGTTTACTTGTTTATTTATTAGCAAACTATCTTACTACTGTTTGAAGGGTCACATTGAAATAAACACTCTAAAGTTAGTTTCACTTTTCACATCTAACATTAAGCTAAAATATACTGTCTTGTGTTATCTAAAGTAATACAACATAAATAGGATGAGGAGATGACCAAAAAGGCTTTGGGATCAGAAAGGCCTGGCCCTTTCCTACTCCTACTCCTCTGAAGTCATGAATGTTTGAGAGATAGCTTCTAAATCCCCATGTCCATTTTCTCGGCTGTAAAATGGGGACAAAAAGTCATACTTACTTCATAAAGTGTTATGAGCTTTAAATGTGAGACCACTTACAAAGCCTCAAGCCTGAAATAATTTTGACCACAGAAACCTACCACATTCCTTGTGTTTCCATTCACCAGGCTGTGTTCTCTAACATTTTACATAAATTTTCCCATTTAATCTTCACAGGTGCTATTTTTATCTATGTTTAAAATATGAAGAGACTGATGTTTAGGGAGGTTAATTTAAGTTTCCCAAGATCATGAAGCCAGTAAATGAAGGGGTTGGTCTTTGAAACCAGGTCTCTTGATTTCATACATTATGCTCTAAAGACAGTGCTTCAGAACAGAAAAATTAGGCATCTAGAAGACTTTTCTTTTATTCAGTACACCTGATAATGGCAGACCACTGGCGAGAACTGTGTTTGGAAACCAATGTTCAGATTAGTGTGCTTTAAAGTGGACTAAGAAGAGAGTTCAAAAATTAATGATAAGATACCTGATATCTCAAAAATAATCCTGGATATTTGGTAGTCTTGAGGCTCCGTGCAATTTCATGCAATTGTAGAACATGTAATGAATGTGTACTTGGTCCCAGTTAATATAAGTTACTAAGGATATAAACAGGAATAATGTGGCCCCTACCCTCATTTTCACCGGCCCGTTCATAGCCTTTCAGTGAAGCCCATCAGTATTAGTGAGAAAGTAATTTCCCAGGATTATAGGGTAGAAAGAAGTTTATTTGTATTGGGCTGGCATCAGATCATGCCAGTGAAACCTGGTATTGAAAATCCTAAGCCTTGGTTCTTAGATAGAACGTCTAGAAAACTGCCATATGAGAAAGCAGTGATCATCACATTCACTAACTGTGCTGTTAGGACTTGAAGTGTGTTCCCCAAAAAAGATATGTTGAAGCTCTAACACTCCGTACCTGCACAGTAACTTATTTGAAAATAAGGTCTTTCAGATTCCAGCAATAATAATAAGCTCTTCTTAATCAAATATGACCAGTGACCTTACACAATTTGTGATATCCACACAGATACACGAACACCATTGGAAGACACAGGGACACACAGAGGGAAGCCAACCATGTGAAGATGGGGCAGTCACTGGAATGATATGTGTGTGAATCACAGCATAAAAGGCAAGGAGAGAGTCCTGGAACAGATTATCCCTCACAGCCTCCAGAACACTCCAACCTCACCAACACCTTAATTTGGGGCAGCTAGCTGACACAAGTGTGAGACAGTATTTCTGTTGTAAGCTACCAGGTTTGTGGTTTTGTTACAGTGGCCCTAGAAAAGAAATTCATCTGCCAAGTGACAAAGGTGGGAAATAATCTCTAGGGAGCCTAACATTCCAGAAGCAGGCAGAAAGAACCCACACCAAGTAAAAGAAGCCAAGTCACACTACACTGAAGTCTAGGATTGAATGGGGATATTAGATCATGCCTCACCATATCATCCATAGCTTGCTAGAGGAACACAACCCCATGCCCATCAGCCCCTTTCTCCTACAGTCTCAATATGCACAGATGTCTTTATCCACTTACTTTTGTTTTCCTCAGGGTTGTCTTTTTACCTTTTGAAACTACTTTTAAGTCCACCTGTACCCTCAAGCAAACCTTGTCTACTTTATACTATCCCTCATCACTTTAACTTGATCACAAATGGACTACCTACTACTGTAGTCAAAACTTCATTTTATTCTTTTCTATTTGTCCTTCCACATGGCATGTCCAGGGTCCCATCAACTCTCATATTTCACTCCCTCCTAGAAACACCTGTTTTAACACTCTAGATACAGGGAAGCAGGTGGCTTACTTTAATACCTAATGTGTTTTAAACAATCTCTAGATGTTTCTGTCCTTGATGAGGAAAGACGTGAAGAGAAAGGGGAAATGTAAGCTTTTTCTTAATATAGCTAAAGGTGGAACTTTGATATAAAGCCCAAGACTCTTTAATGAGAAGAACAATAGCAGGACTACAACCACCTGGCTTTGAATCCCTGTTCTGCACTGACTAGCTCAGTATCTTTGGATGGATTACATAACTTCCACAGGTCCTGACTGCCTGCAAGATGGAGTCAAGGTGCCATTTAACTTAAAGAACTGTTGTGAAGGTAAATAATTTAGTAGTGCATATACCTGAGACTTAATATGGAACCCGTAAACATTAACTCTTCTTATCTGTTGCCTCGATTTGGGGTAAATATTTCATTTTTACAATGATGCTTTCACAGATTTGTGTCTATCCCTTGTTTAACTGAGACCTTTGCATAAAACTTATTTTTATGCAATCTCTTAATAAGAAATTGAAGTGGTAAAATTGAAGTATAAATCTAATGAAAAATAAAATAAATAAAATAAAATCAATGCCAATAAATCTTGGTGGAGTGCTTTCTTAAAAAACTTGGCTTGCTGCAATTGATTTTACACCTGCATTTTATGAAGCATATTTCATGTTTTAAGTATTCAATTACACTGAATAGTGTACTAGTACAGGCTGATAGCTATGTCATAACTAGAAATAGCAGTAAATCTACATTTAAGAAAGCTTTCAAAGTGACTGTTGAAGCATTTCCTTCTTGACTGAGATTCAGCATCTTAGGAAGAAAAGGAATAAAATTTTAACGAGTATATAAGACGCCAACTGTATTCACTGGCATGGAATATAGAATATAAGAATGCAAGAAAAACAGTCAATATGCCAAGGTAATTCTAGTTGTGGTCACTATACACATTCAACAGATATTATGGATGTAAATTTATTGAGTGAGTAACTGGCCCTTACTAAGATGAAGAAAACAGAAATGGGAGCAATATGTTTTAGAAGATAATTCTTAGTCTTAATTTGAGTATATTAAGCCAGGAGGGTTTTACTCATTTTGTATCCTGAGATTCTTTTCCCCCGTCCTTATTTTCTTTCTTTGAAGGGGGTCCTATTACATATGATTTAACCCGTAAATGACTTAAACTGATTGATAATTGAATTAATGGATAGATTAATGGGTGATAGGATGGGGGCTGGATGGGTGGATGGATGTACATATTCATAAAAGTCTGATTTCTTCAAATATTTTCAAAGGCAATTACCAGATTCCTGGCACACAGTAGACACTCAATAAAATATTCTGACTATCCAAATCTTATAGATCCTTTTATCTTCCCAGATGCATGGTAAATTCTGAATGGAATAGACAAAGTCAGATGCTTTTTTGACTGTCATCTGGCATATATCTTACTGTCTTCTGTGAAGACAGAATGACATGGGCTGGTGTCAATGTGGACAGATTCTGCTCATCAAGTTCAACTCCCCAGGAAAAATGAAAATAAGAAAGAGGAAGTACCAAAAAAAGAAGCTCTCCCTCTATGGCAAAGGCACTTTAATGGAGTAAGGCAAGTATGGTATTTTTGAAATGAGAAGACATGAGCTGAGAGTCCATGTCTATCACCTGCTTGCTCTATGATGTTAGGTAATTTTCTTAGCTAC
Organism: Canis lupus dingo; assembly: GCF_003254725.2. NCBI lineage: Eukaryota > Metazoa > Chordata > Mammalia > Carnivora > Canidae > Canis > Canis lupus. The sequence goes on from NC_064245.1 coordinate 66,123,548, forward strand.
TTGGAGTCTCATTTTCCTGACTTGTAAACTGGGAAATATGCCTTCTCAGATATTTTTTCATCAGGATTCAATAAAATGCATGCTTGTGTGTTAAACCTTGAAATGCTCCACAGATTCAGTCAACCATATTGGATGCAACAGGAAAGGTCAACTTTGTAAATTGTAAGAAGTATAAAACGTGAGAGCTTCCATAGATAGCTGAGGTCTAGAGACATGACTTTCTAGGACAATGGTTTTGCTGAACAAATCTTTCAATCTTTTGCTCTTGAAGGAATTTGTATCAAACAAAATTAAGCAGCGAAGCTTGAGAGCAAAAGTAAAAACAAAGGTATATTTCAACATATCTCACATCCTGTGAAGTCATTCCTACAACCCAAAACTGTATTTCCACTATGTAATGGGGGAGGTGCTTTTTTCCTGGGAAAAAACATCAGCCCCAGTCTGGACTGTGCCTGCAATCTCAGATGCTGCGTAAGACATAAATACATTATAAAACATGAGCTTGCCTTCTCTCAGTGCAGCTTTATTGCATATTTATGCCTATGGCTGCAGTGTGCTTCTGAGACGGGAGATATGCTTGTTTGCTATTTGGACTGGCTCCATCGCCACTCACCTGTGCTGTGCTTAATCTGGCAGCCCCCTTCTGAGCCCAGAAAGCATTTTTTTTCTCTAAGCCAGAAGGAGGCTGGGGAGTCTGCATAAATCCAAAGATTCCACATCAGACATTGGCAGGATGAACGTGCTGAGCTCTGAGGCCTTTTCAGAGCTTGCGGGATCAAAAACACGAGGGCAATATTGCAGGTGTATAATGTCACAAAAGACAGCCGCCAAATCACACATGCTAATCAGAATGCCTGAAGCTTGGCAGAATTTGGGCAGCAATTTCTCTTCCACCATCTCTACTCGACTTTTCTTGGGAACCAACAGGGAGATGTTGGATCTGACTATTAATGAATCAGGACACACTTTATTGGTCCTAAAGCACATTTGTCATGGCAATTTACATGAGTTAGCACCATGTTTCCAAAGCTTGCTACAGAATCTAGTAAGCATTCATTTTAATGAGCTAACACACCCAGAACGACTTATACTTTTTATGGTATTTATTACATATTGTCATAAACACTATTAAATTAAATTATGGGACCATTTGCAAACTGAAAAAAAATAAATTGTTTATCATTAAGGCCAGAAAGAATCTTAAGAGACACCCACTCGACCAGTCCTCATTCTGTGGGATATAGAAGAAAGTCTGGCAGTATTCTTTGCCTCGTCCTAGCTAAATGAAAGTCCAGAGGTTTGCACTCAACCGGGTACTGAAAGTCTGGGTTGGGGAGGAGTGTGAAGCCCAAGAAAAAAGCTAACTTTGATAAGCTGGTCACACACATTATTAACCCTAAGGAGCTAAGAAAGAGAACCAAAGTCATGGGCAGAATTGGGGATAATGCACCCGGAACAAAAGGATTCAACATGAAGAATGAGTAGAAGATTCTGGAGCACCCCCTTGAGTAGATGAAACACAGCACTAGGGTGCAATTTATATGTTTGGATATGTGGCAAGAAGCCAGAGATGTGGACTTTAGCATTAGTTAAAAGTCATTAATAACTATTCATAATCATAATAATACCTAGAGTGTCCCAATGTACTGGTATAAACCATTTCTATCGGCCCTTCTTCAAAGTGAGGGGTTATTTCTCTAGAACTTTCTGGAATGCTAAGATTTACCCTCCTCCAGATTTTCACTAGTCTTCCATTCTCTGAGCTCCTTCCTGGTGCAGCTGCCTCTCTCAGAATTAGTATAGATGGTGTAAATTTAAGAACATGGATTCTTGGGACACCTGGGTGGCTCAGTGGTTGAGCAACTGTCTTCAACACAGGGCATGATTCTGGGGTCCGGGGATTGCATCCCACATCAGGCTCCCTGTGAGGACCCTGCTTCTCCCTCTGCCTATGTCTCTGCCTCTCTCTCTGTGTCTCTCATGAATAAATAAAAAAAAAAAAAAGAAGAACATGGATTCGTGGTTCAAATCACAGATCTACACTTACCAGCTATCATCCTTGGGAGACAGACTTGGCCTCTGTGACGTGCACAATTATAAGATGGGAACAATGATAAGAAGTATCTTTAGAGTTGGTGTGAGAATTGAGTACAGATATGCCAGGTCCTTAAAACATTGCCTAGTAACCAATGAATGCTATTTAGGTGTCTCTAATATTTACCATTTTTCATTATGTATCTTCCTTTCCTCTTTTCTAGTGTCCAGGGCCAGTCACATGAGGGAAGGCAAGAATAACAGGCTGAGATTTTTTTTAAAGTTAATATAATTTCCAGCTGAATATTGTTGGTTTGTTTTTAATATGTGGCATTTTGAAATAAGGGATAATGAGACACATTGGTATAAATAAGTAGAATCTTTTTCAATGGAGACTGATATACAGGTGTGTAAGAGATAAATCATATGAACAATATTGTCATCATTAATGAGATTTTTCAAAATGTGATCAGATCCATTACTCAGAGTAAAGTCCAGAAAGAAAGAAAGTCACTTTTCAATCTGCACATTCATTACATTCCTGGGAATCTGAAGCATACCAAAAATGAACAAAAAAACCCATGAGGGACTCCTAACTCTGGGACATGAACAAAGAGTAGTGGAAGGGGAGACAGGTGGGGGGAAAGGGTAACTGGGTGATGGGCATTGAGGAAGGCACTTGAAGGGATGAGCGCTGGGTGTTATATGTTGGCAAATCGAACTTCAATAAAAAAAAAAAAGAATTACTATGAAGATATGGTAATCAAGGGGTATCTGGGTAGCTCAGTAAGTTAAGCATCTGCCTTTGGCTCAGGTCATGATCCCAGGGTCCTGGGATGGAGCCCTGCATTGGGTTCCCTGCTCAACAAGAAACCTGTTTCTCCCTCCCTTTGCCCCCTCCCCCTGCTTGTGCTTTCTCTCTCTCAAGCAAATAAATAAAATCTTTTAAAAAAAATCCTTTGGGATTTTATGAAAAACAGGCATGGGGTCCACACAATTACAATCAGGTTTTTTTGCTTACATGAATGTCATAATGGACATTCAAATCATGTGGAATATAGAATGATCCTTTATTACATGGGAGGGACCATCTAATGCATCAAAGGATGTCTAGCCTCCCTAGGCTCTGCTTTCTAAATACTGGTAGCTCTTTACCCTCTTTCATCATGAAAATTAAAAGTAGTTCCACATGTGTTTCAAAATGCCTCATAGGGTAAACCATTGACCCTAAGAGTGACAAGGACTGGGAGGAAGCTTATTGGTGGAATGAAGGCCACAAGCATTTGCCCAGGGAGTTCTTACAGAATAGTAAGGGACCAGGGACAAAATCCAGAGAAATTGATTAACATTAGTGGATAGGAAAGAGTGAGAAGCAGTCCACCAGGACTGGGAACAGACAGAAGGAGGACCAGAATCACAGGCAAAAGAGACTGAAAGAAAAGGGAAAATACAGTTTTCTGAAGAAAAGGATACTCAACAGTGTTGAACAGAGTAGACAAATTAGACAATATGAGGGATTGATGTAAATCAACTGAATTTGAAAATTAAGAAATCATTTCTGAACTGTCCCAAGGCAGTAAGGGCTTCCTTTATGGGTACAGAATATGTTGCAGCCAATTTAAAACTGGAGAAAGTGTGTTGTCAACTCTTTTGGATGGCCTAAATGAGAAGGAAGTGAGGTGGGGGGATTCACAACTGACATGGTGCAGGGATGAGAGCATTTGAGTTTTAACTCTCATTCCTTCACATTTGCTTCCAGAAGTACTTTACCTTTCCATGCTTGTATAAAATGTATAAGCAATGTCTGGCTGCAAGCAAACCCTGAAGATCCATTTCAGTTTGTTTGCTTTGAAAAAACAATGACTTTTTAGATTTAAACAAGGGAGACTTTTTCTTGAACAAGATCTATAGGAAAGTGAACATCAATAGGCCTTATCCTCTTAAAATTCCCACCAATATCTCTAAGCATATTCAGTGTATAACTGCAGATCATGTAAACACTAGCCCATTCCTTCCTATTTCTCTACTATTTGCTAATCTGGCACTTTTTCTGCTTCTTTCCAGGAGCAAAAAGTCAATATTTCTGTGTCTAAAACCAGTAGGACTCCTCCCAATAACTGCTCCTCTCAAAATGTCAAAAATTTCTAGGCTGTGTATTATCTGGTTGCCAGAATTTGTTTCCAGTCTTGCAGTTACAGTGGTGAAGAGTAGCATCTTTAGGATTTCACTTTAGGATAGGAAAGGTTCGAACATGTTTATATCCCGAAGAGTGCAAGGTAAAGGAGGAAAGGCTGATAGAAAGAGAGAGGAAATGCCAATTGTTGGGATAAGAACTTTAACAAGGTTCTAGAGGGAAGGGATCTAAAATACCCATCTTAGAGGGAATGACTGTCTCATTTAATAGGAAGAAAGGGAAAAAAAAAGTGTAGTTGGGGATATGGTCAGTGTGGAATGGGACTTTCTAGAAGCTCATAGACAGGTCTGTATCACTTAAGATACTTTAACAGATGGCCCAAGTAAATTTGAGTTAAGAAATTATATATATATATATATATATATATATATATATATATATATATAATCTCATTTAAGGAGTTAAAAATATCCAGATTTAGATAATAATAGTGAGAAGCAATGAATAGAATTAGATGAAAATGACCCTCCACACTCACTCTGAGTTTCTAGGTAAACAGGCCAGCTGGGATGAGAAAATGGGGAGTGGTTGCTACCTTTCTCTGAGTGGGAGAAGCAGCATCCAAGCTAAGCATCCTGTGGGGATGCTGATGATTACTGGTCCATGGACCATGGATCATCGATTGATAATCACTGGTTTATAGAGATTGGCCCCATCTCCTAGCACCTTCAGCCAATTTCTATAAACCAGTGGTTTTCAATAGATGATCTATGGTCCGTGGACCAGTAGCATCAGCATCGTCTGTGGGTCAGCATCAGCATCACCTGGGAACATGATAGACAAGCCAATTCTCAGACCCCCATCTTAGACCACTGAATTAGAAACCCTGGAAGTTGGGTAATTTGTATTCTAACATACATGATAGGTCCATGCAAACATTTGAGAACCACTGTTGTAAACAGCAGATACTCCAAATCTAGATGAAGGGACTAAATCATGGAACATTTCAAAGGCAATTGTAAAGATTTTATAGAGATAAGCAGGAGGATAGCTCTGTGTGATGTCCACATCATATTGCTAGTAGCCACTCTCCTGGAGCCATTTCAAATTAAGCCTCAAATTTAATTAGGAAAGCGGAAGTTTCTAGTTTTCAGCAAATGTAGCACAAATTTGATCAACCACAAGGACATTCACAAGAATATTGCAGAGACAATGTTCTGAAGGTCATGCTGATTCAGGTTAACCTGATTATTTTCTCCAACATTCAAAGCTCAGACATTTGCTACAGTAAGAGAATATGAGATGGATATTGAGGCTGGCCTCCCAGCTCTGCCCCTGATAAGTTGTGGGACCTGGTGTATCTCAACCACTCTGAACACCACTCTCCTTATCTAGTTCTAAAAGTTCCTGCGAGAAAAACAGGATAATGTATACTGCACTTAGCATGTTTGAGGTGTCCTAACAACGCAGCTAATGATACCCTAATAACTCACTGCCATGTGGTTTTTGTTGAGATTCTTGTGGTTGTTTGTACTTACTCTGGGTATTGATACTAAAGATCAAGGAGTGAGGGCAAAGGTTGAATGTGGAGCACTGAGAATAGGTAAGAGGTGCAGTGTGGGAGTGTAGGACCCCAGAAAGGCTTCCAAGAACATGATGCTTGTGGTCAATCTTGACAGATGAGTAAGAGAGAGAGGGATGAGGGAAGGGCATTCAGAGGGCACAGCATGGATATAGGCATAAAGATTGAAGGCACCTCTGCCTTTTTGGGAATGTTCAAGGAGTGCAGCTCCGCTGAGGAGTAGGAGTCATGAGAAAGAGAGGGATGAGATGAAGCTGCCAACAAACCCAGATACCGTGTCATAGAGACCGTCTTTGGCCTACCTGAGAAATTGGATATATTTGTAGAAAATGGGAAGAAATTGGTGGGTTTTTGGTAGAGGAGTGAGACCTACTTTAAAAACCATACCCAGACTATAGGGAAGAGAATGTTTTGAATTGGAAAAGAATTTAGAGGCGGGGGTGGTGCCTGGCTCAGTTGGTTAAGCATCCAACTCTTGGTTTTGGCTCAGATCGTGATCTCACAGTTGTGGGATTAAGCCCCATGTTGCACTCTGCACTCCAAGTGGAGTCTACTTCAGATTCTCTCTCCCTCTCTTTCCTGCTCACCCTCTCTCTCTCTCTCTCAGATAAATGAATAAAATCTTAACAACTAAAAAAAAAAAATTTGGAATCAAGGGACTTGTTTGGACTTTGTTACCATAAAGGAGCCACACAAAGAGAGGGAAAGATCAGTTTATGAGAATGTAATTAAAAATATTTTTTTTCTGGTAGATAATGGGAACTTCATGATCAATATTTTCCATGTTAAAAAAAAAAGAATATATAGAGTGGACTCTTTTAACACATCTTATGTGACTAAGGGTGTGCCAGGAGTTTGAGACCTCAGGTGTCCCAGGGAGAATGTCACATGTGCAGGACTCTGCTGGAGCATGCTGGGGGCAGCAGTACTAGCTCCTGAAGGGTATGGTGGAGACCCAAGTAAAGCAAAGTCTTGAGAGAACCACTCTTGACCCCAAACCTAGAGCCCCAAAATCACTATATGAGAAAAGCAATATTTAGAGCAGTTGAGATACATTACCTTAAAGGGTCGTGATCTTGAGAAAATCACTGCCCATTTCTGGTCTTAGTGTTCTCTTCTGTATAAATGATGGGACTAAAATTGTAAAAATCAGGAAATGACCCAAGATCATGATCCTCCAATTGAAATTTAAGCCTGCAACCTGCCATGCTGGAAGTTGTAACATAAACAAGGTGCATCTCTCTAGAAAAGCCTTTTTTTTTTTCTAATAATGAGTAATTCAAAAACATTACCCTTCTGTTAAACATAGATATAATTTAGCATAAACTGCAAATATGCATACATTTTAAAGATAAAACACAAAGCTTCCAAAACACATCTGGCTTGCAATGCATGATTGGCAGACTTCTGAGATGGTTCTCAATGATCCCTATCTCCTGGTGTTTATATCCTTATGTAATATCCCTCCTAGGGCAGCCCGGGTCGCTCAGTGGTTTAGCGCCGCCTTCAGCCCAGGGTGGGATCCTGGAGACCCAGGATCAAGTCCCACGTCAGGCTCCCTGCATGGAACCTGCTACTACCTCTGCCTGTGTCTCTGCCTCTCTCTCTCTCTCTCTCTGTCTCATGAATAAATAAATAAAATCTTTAAAAAAAATCCCTCCTAGACCTAGTGACTTTCCTTTAAAGAATAGAATGCAACAGGAGCAATGGGATATAATTTCTGAGGTTAGATTATAAAACGATGTGGCTTTCTGTGTCTCTCTCCTCACATAGTCATTCTGATGAAGCCAGTTGCCATGTTGTCAGCTGCCCTACTGAGATGTCCACAGGGCAAGGAGCAGCCAGGAGGGAGCTGAAGCATTCAGATAGTCATACCACCCACAGCGAAGGGAACCCTGCAAATAACTACATGAATGAGTTAAGAAGCACAACCTTCCACTCCTAATCTTGACATGATTAAAACCCTGGCTCACCAGTTAATTATAAGAGACTAGATAACCTGAGCTAAGAGGTGCCTAGATTCCAGGGCCACAGAAAGTATGAAATAATAAAAATTTGTTACGGACGTAATTGGTAAGGCATCAATGGATAACTAATACATGAAGGGTCACTTTGGGCTGTATCCAGAAATACCTGTTGAAGTAGACTGACCCTGTACCTCTGCCATTAAGAGTGTTTGGTGGAAATGTGTACGAAGCACCCTTAAGAAGATCCACCTTTAATGAGTGGAAGCTGGTGAAGAGCTGTTCCACTATAAGAGTAAACCTTCAGATCTCGGATTTCTAGAATGCCAAGTCCTTTGGGTCAGAGGAATGTGAAGGAAACTAAACTATTCGCCCAAGTGTTCCTGGCTGCTGAATGCTGAGCTGGAAATAACTCTAGGTCTTCCAATACCCAGGTAGAGTTCTACCAAATGACTCTGAGCTCGAATTATATGTTAATATATTTGCATATATATTATTACACTAATTGTTAATATTTTATATGACATATACATATAATTAGAGTCATTATCCTTACTGGAGCCACAAAATTATTTTCTAAACATTTGCCTTCTTACTGCTAGTTTGAGGCATCTGAATGCAAGGTTGTTTCATTTTTTTTTTCTCTTTCTGTTTGTATTCAGTGACTCCTAAAGGACACTATCAAGAATCTTTGGACAATGATCACAGAATGGTGAATTGAAAACATTTCCCAAAGCCCCAAGACATATTTCAACACTCACCTCCAGATACCATTGTTGCATGGCTGCCCAAGATAAGGCTGGTCCTATTTTATAATTCGACTTCACTTCAGGGCAAAGGGAGTGAGGCAGAGCATCATAAACTCAGCCAATGGAATGTGTTAATAAAAGCCCTTGTTCTTCCACCCTAAGGACAAGCTGCAGAGAAATGATACAGTAAATGTGGAGAGACAGTCCCTGCTTTTAGAGAACAATGAGTTGGAAAAGCCAATGCAACCTTCGCGGCGGTTGTAATTGCCAGATGCCCAGAGAGCAGGGAGGGTAGAGAGTCCTCTGTTTTTGTTGCTGCTATGCTTATTGCTGTTTTGCTGCTTTTGTTGCTATTCTTTTAATGTGCCTGTTCACTTGGCATGATGTCCCTCCACCAATCTGGAAATGTCTCAGTAATGGGGAGCCTGATACTCTTTGCTTGTGTGTTTCATCGGTCAGGATGCTCTAGATGATGTTGCAGTAACAAACAATCCCCAAATCCCAACAGGTTAAAACAACAATAATATATTTGTTGTTCACACTAAATTCCCACCATGGATTAGCTGGAGCAGGCTCTGGGTCATTCTCCCTCCAGAGCCCACGCTGTCAAAGCAACCTGCTCGAAACCATTGTAGATTATAGTGGCAGAGGGAAAGATGACATAGCAATTGTGAACTGCTTCTAATGTGTTTTCCCAGAAGTGATACACTAACATTTCATTGGCCAAAGCAAATCACACAGCCAAGCTTGACTGCTGGGGGAAAGAGAGGTAAAATCATAGCATATGCCCAGGAGGAAAAGAGTTACAATACTTAGAGCAGTCTGAATAAATATCAGGCACACACCTTCAAGTCAATGTCATAGTAGAGCCTAATGAACGGGAATCACATGAACAAATACATCAACATTAAAACTGCAGATTTTATAGAAAGGCTAGGTAGCTTGCAAATTCCCATTCTTTCTGATCAAATGAGATTCTCTCCAGTCTCAAGCATATTTAATGGTGAGAATGCAAACAAAGCAGTTAGGCTTCAGTTTAAGGGTGATCTCTTCTGTACGCTTGGCCCATGTTCCCAGCCTCCTTTCTCATCCCCATCAGGATCTGGGTTTCATCAAGTTTCCTCTGCCTTCTGTGTCTCTAAATACATCCCCAATATGGCACCCTTCTCAGGCATTCATTCTTTTTCATCCATCTTTTCACAATCAGGAATCTTAAGAGTGGTCAGTGTCTACTCCCCCTCACTCTAACCCCACATTCATGATATGTATAGGTTTTACCCACAAGAGAAGGGGAGGAGGCTAACAAAGGTGAGGGTCTTTGGGATCCTCTTACAATTCTGACTGCCACAGCTAACAAAGAGCCAAATATCAAGAAAGTTCAACTACTGGTGGGAACCATATCCTACTTGCTTAACACCTCTAACTCCATAGAGGTGACAGGATAATGCCCATCAAATGAAAAAGTGAATGAATTCCAGAGACCTCTGGATAATCTTCTCTACAGCTACTTCTAACCCTAACAGGTACTACCATCATGGATGTCCTGATTATCTGAAGCATCACAAAGCAATGCTTCTCTCTTCCTTGCCCTCAGAATAGAGTAATGCATGGGCAACAAAAACTGGTGCAGGTAAACCAGATGGCCAAGATTCAAATCCTGCCTTTTCCTTTTACTGTTTTTGGATACTACCCACACCTCTGTCAAGCTAAGCCTCCTCCTATAAGGATATTACTAATGGCTGCCTCACAAAGTTCTCACAAGGATCAACTATAATATGTGGAGCACACACCTTGGCACACACCAAGTGGACAGCAAGTGTCGGTTATTATTGGCATCCCTTCAACCTTCTCCTTTATGCCATCAACATTTCTCTCCTTTTTCTCTTTCTTCTCTGTCTAGTGTTCTCCTTTCATAGAGGCAGCCAGAAACCTGTTTCATTTGCCAAAGTACTGATACTAGCAAAACAAAAAACATCCTAAGCAAGGTACCTGAGTGTCTCATTCAATTGAGCATCCGACTCTTAATTTCGGCTCAGGTTGTGATCTCGGGGTTGTAGGATGGAGCCCTGCATTGGGCTCCATGCTCATCATGGAATCTGCTTCTCTCTCTCTCTCCCTCTGCCCTTCTCTTCACTCTCTTCCTCTCAATATAAATAAATAAATCTTTCAAAAAAGAAAAAACAACCTTAGCTAATACCCACCCCCAAGAGGTGACGTAATTAATCAATGTTCCCCTCTCCCACCTCCTGCCTGGATCTGGACATGGACCACAGGGCAGAAAGTTGAGAGTTTAAAACAAGGGGTCTGAATATTCTTTTTTTTCTCTGTTTGAATACATTGATGTGAACGGAAAAGTCCTAAAGAGAGGCTAAAGGTCTAGAAAAGAAAAACACAGATGGCTTATTAGAAATGGCTTTTCCATTAACCATCTGTGTGACCTTGGGCACGTTGCATTTCACTACCGCAGACCTGCGTGCCCTCCTTGCGAAAAGAGTAGCTCAGCTCGTGAGATCTGACTTCCCGCACTGACACTCTGACATTTCTGATCTGAGAACAGCACTGCAATCAGCCACAGCCTCCTGTGCAGAAGTCAAGGACACACCGTGCTGATGGCTGGAGCAGGCTCAGCTCATTCATTTAACCAGCCTGGGGTTGCTGGCAGAGGAATATAGAGCCTCAGTGAGATAAGGCTGAACGTCAGGGGACAGGAAGGCAGCAGAAATGGCAACTCGTGTCAATACTCTGTAGGTCTGTGTATTACATTGAATGTTACAAAGCGTTTCCAGGTTCACTGTCAATATGGATTTCACAAACAATTCCACGGTTAGGCAGGGTGGTTATTTTTATCTACATTTGTGCACGGCCTTAGGTCCAAGTTTTGCATAAGATGAGAAAACAAGGCCTAAACTCAGATGTAGCGTGGTAAACAAATTACAAAGATTTCAGGTCTACAGTTCTAGATTTATGTCTATTGTCCTGGCCTTGGAACATGGCCAGTAACAGATTCTCCACTCTGAACTTTGTACTTTCCCCACATGTAAAAAAGGAATAGCAATAATAATAATGACTCAAATGGCAGAGAGTAGCTTGCAAGCTGACATCAGATCTTATATATGATGTAATGTAACAAACTGTAAGATGTGCGTTTGTCTGGTTGTGTTGCGTTGTTCTGGCACCTGGGCTGACCATGCTACCCACTCTTCTTACTGGGAGGTGAGCAAAATAATTTACATAATATGTGGAACAGATTCGCATTCCTGGGGCTATTCTTCCATCTAGGCCTTTCCATGTGTTACAGCACCTGCTTTCCATGCCCTTGTCATTCTTTTTCCCAAAAAAATGTCCATTTTTTAAAAGCTATCAAAAACTTCAACCTCCCCAAGGACCCTTCTGGTGATTACACCCTGCTGATTCAGCCACTGACCCCTACTCTGAGCTCAGAATTGGCTGGCCCTCTCAAGCTGGCCGGTTGGGCACCTACTTGTTCTTGGCAGATCACCAGAGGCAAGAAGAACACAGAATTTGTGCAGATAATTTGCCATCCCAGCTCAGCTGGGAGACTCTGAGGAAGTCACTGGATCCATGTTTCCTTATCTGCATATTTGAGAAAACAATCCTTGTCCTTCAACCCCACAGATTTCCAAACATCAAGAAAGGAGAGGTTGGAACATGCTCTATTATCTACATATTTTTGGAGAGATAATCCTCACTCTGATCATCTAAATATTACAATTTTATTTAGCTTTTTGTTAAAATCATAGCTAAAAACTCCCATATGAAAATGATCCCTGACTCAATGAACTTTCATGTTGCTTTTTAAAGACAGATGAAAGTAAGAAATATTTTCTCAAGACCCACTGAAAGCCAGGTGATGCATTAATTGTATCTGTGTGCTTCCTGCATTTTATTCCCACCAACAGGCCTCTAGGAGAATACTCCTGTCCCCTCACAGGGTGTGAGCAGCTCCTCCGGGTTCCTGCTGGAGGTGGCGGTACTTCCAGTTCTGCCAGTGACAGGTATGCACAGAAGGAGGAGAGGCAGGCTGGGAGCAGAGCCTGTGGGAGGTGCCTGCCGACGCACAGGTGGCACTGCCCAAACAGAACTAGAACTTCAGGTCTGCGCCCAGAAGGGGTCTTGGCTGTGTCTGGACACTTGTGGCTCATCTGTGAAGATGAAATGGAGGTGGAATGTGTGAATATGTTCAACCAGGGAAAGCGAATAGACTGAAATGTGGAAACCACGATGGGAAACAATTTAAACACAGGCTGTCGAAGAAGGCAGGATGGGGATGCCTGGGAAGGGGCCAAGAAGCCAGGGAATCATGGTGGCACGCTGCTGCAGAATTCAGAAGATGAGAGAATTTCCAACTGGAGCAAATGTCCAACAATGCTTGTGATTGTTTCATCTTTGTAACACAGGGATGGAGAAGGGCCCGGTGAGTTTGGCAGGCCGTTCTTTGTTACCACGGGGAGGCAGGGGGAGGAGGGGAGGACGCCCCCTCCCTCTCCTCTCAGGGTGACTGGGAAAAGGACAATGCTGACAGCTCAATGTGAGAGTGAAGACAGATGAGTGACAATGGGGGAGGATGGCAGCTCCAGGGAGAGATTCAGGCACATGAAATGGCCGGTAAACTGACAGAAAACTAGTGGTTGTTTACTGAGGAACCAGTGATTGGTTCATTAACTTGGGGCTCCTGCCATCTTCCACGCTGCAGAAATGTAGTCCCATCAGGCCCCCAAAGCTAGAGAGACACGTGGGTTAGCTAGAGGACCCCCTGCACTGGCAAGTAACATAAGAAAGGCATCCCACATTCCTGATCTCTCTCTCACACACACACAACAAACATGCACAACACATGCCACACACATAAATATTTACATACCACACATCACCTGTACATCATACACATGAAACATCCAATATGTGTCATGCTCATAACACTCACCACCCAACATGCACTACAGACTACACAGATGCATGGCACACGTGTACAAACATACACTGCACACACAATACACTTAAACACATAGGTAACACACATCATATTTACGTCACACACATCAGGCAAATAACAGAGCACACATCACATACACAACATGCACAGCACATGTAAATGCTCGCCACACGTACAAACATATGATACACATGTACGTGTACACAGCGCATGCATTATGCACTCAACACAACATGTATAACACATGTATAACACACTCCTGTAACACACACATACACACAGCAGAGCTGAGTTGCCTAGCAACCCAAGACTGTACACACCACAGGCCCGTGACTGGCATGGGATCGGGGGAAGAGAAGCAGGTGTGCCAGTCCTCAAAGAGCTACAGGATCAAATATTTAACCAAGTAGAGAGGAGAAGAAAAAGAAACCAAAGGAGTAGGGCAGCAGAACAAGACGTGGCCTCCTCCACCCCATGGATGCAAGCCACACGCCTCCTTTGCGCACAGCAACTGTGAGCTTCTGACCTCACCCTCAGATACGCAGCCCCTGAGTCCGAGCAGGCTGAGGCTGCTTTGAAGGACAGAACCACCCCCTCCTCCTTTTTTTTTCTTTTGCCTGGCAATGAATGAGTGGTCTCTTTCTTTGAAACCCACAGACACCACCTCCGAGTGGTTCTTTGAAATGCTGAAGGCAGAAAAAGTGCAGCAGAGGGACTGCAGATGCCCTTCTGCTGATGGAAAGAGAGGCTCTGAGAATGGACCCAACCTGAGCTAGGAAAAGTGAGGTTTTCTATCTCAACAGGCATCTTCATCTCACATTAAGATGAGATGACCCAGGCTGCAAAGGTGTTTTTTTTTTCGACCGATTCCTTTATGTAGGAAGAATCCCAGCCAAGCGTGACTGTTCTTCATTTCCTTTCTTTTCCATTCCTTTTCTTTTCATTTCTTTCTTTTCCTGCCTCCAGTGACAATGAATGGGATTCAGGAAGAAAGCTACCCTTCTTCAACGTTTTTCTCTTATCTCCTATTTATCTAGGAGGTAGAGAATTCCAGAAAGTACCTCCAGGCTCTCAGCAGGGATATTCTGGTTCCACTTCTTCACTGCTCTCCCTCACTCTCCAAGGTCTCTTCTGACAGTGCCACGCTGCATGCTGAGCTGTCATAGAATGTTCTGAAGCTGTGCAAAATGAACAGACAAAAAAAATTTCTCTTAGCCTCCCTAAATTAGTCATTGTCTCCAGCAGGGATATTCATTCCCTCTCACTTTTCTTGTCTGGCTCCTTTTTCTTCTTCTTTTTTTTTTTTTTTTTTTTTTTCTTGGTGGTTATTCTGATGTGAGCTCAGTATACACATCCACCTCAGAAAGGCCCCAGGATGCCAGGAAAGATCCTACCAGCTCACCCTCTCATCATGCTCCTCCTGAGATGGAGGCTTGCCATTGTCTGGATGGCTGCAGAACGCCTCGTCTTACACGTCTGTCTCCCTCTGTGTGTCCGTGTGATCACATCCCAATAACGTACAATGATGAGTCCCAAATGACACAAAATTAGAGTCACAATGCCCTCAGCTGTCATCTTCCAGTAGGCTGGGCCAGTGACTGTCTCAGGGTCTGCCCTGAGCTCAAAGAATTGGCTCAAAGTTCATCCATTTTTGAACAGACATTTACTGAGCAATGCTTCTTCGAGCTGTGTTCCCAGGTGATTCTTGCTTAAGATCCAGGTGCAAATATTAACAACATTAGTTTCACTCTCAAGGTCATAGTGAGTTTGCAGGTAAGTGTCCTGGCCACTCTACTGCAATGAGACTTAATGAGGCACTGTAGATACAAGGATGCAAAGAATAGGGTCCGTGTCTTGGAGGAACTCTGCATCCTGAAAGGCAAGCAAATAGACAATTATAGTAAGATACAAGAACTAGGATAAAGGCATGGATAGAGTCAAGTGTCTGTGTCCCTGTTTCCAACATAGTGCCCAGAACAATAAGAGGTGAGACACATCTTGTTGTTGCTGTTTCATTTCCAACAATGGCAGCGTTCTGTAGATAACATGTTCCCAGTAATGATCTACTCTTTCATCTCTTGCTGTCTTCCTCTCTTGCAGAACTCTGGAGTCTCCTGAACACATATACTCAAGGAGGTGGTCAAAAGAGTGGGTGACAATCAAAGGTAATGATCACCCATTCTGCTGTGCCCCTCTTCAACCCCTGCAACAAAATTATAGGGACTGATGTTGCCACCCCTCCTCACACATTCTCTGCCTTTCTCTCTTGTTAGATCCAGGATGCTCTTTGGAAAGTTCTTTTGGCTGGATCTAAACGGTTTCCCTCCTTGTGGCCCTTTTTCCCAATTTTTGCTCCTGCTGGTTTGACTATGCTAACACAGACTATGCTAACAAGTGCTCAGGATGACTGCTGCTAGATTATCCAAACAGGGTCAACCTGGTGCTAGAATTTGACCTAATGGCTCCTGTTACCCCTGGGAATGCTGATTCTTGCCAACTTCACTGACTATGGTCTCATCCTTCAGTGGTCACTCATGAGGCCCTTGCTGAGGTGAGAGGAACAGGCTCTCCCCCCACCTCAACTACAGCTCTTCTTTTTTTTTTAAGATTTTATTTATTTATTCATGAGAGACACACAGAGAGAGGCAGAAACACAGGTAGAAGGAGAAATAGGCTCCCTGTGGGGAGCCTGATGTGGGATTCGATCCTAATACCACGGGATCACAGCCTGAACTGAAGGTAGACACTCAATCATCACTGAGCCACCCAGGCACCCAACTACAGCTCTTCTTATCCCCTGAAGAGCATGATTTTGCCTACCATTTTCTTATAAGATTCTCTTCTCTGGCACTTCTCGCATGACTCCCACCAATGAATCACACAAGCTGGGAGTTTCCATGTGAGTAATAATGCAGCCTCCATCCACAACTGTTCAGTGTTCCTGGGCTTATTGTGTGTGTGTTTGATTTTTGTCAACTTTTTAATTAAAATGTCACCACAAATTTAAGAGAGAAAGAAAGGGCAGAGGAGAGGCCAGGATGAGAGAGGCATGTCAGGATGTATCAAGCTCTGTAAGCAGTTCCTCCATTTCTTTCTCCTCCAAGTGTTCTGAATTTCTGACATTTCTATATTTTTAGTAGCTTCAGATTCTGAAGTTTATGGGTTGCAGAGCGTGAGGCACTGCCTTGCCAAGTGGCAAGGATATAAAAACAAATGATAAACAGAAAAGTTAACTGAACAAGCACAATGCTGCAAGATAAAGACTGAGAGGACAGGAGGGGTGTTGGAGAACCCTGGGGACAAGGCTGTGCTGAACGGGGATGGAGGCAGGACGGGATATAATCATCTCTCTTAGCTCTTCCATGCTTGTCTCCTGAGACATCTGGTCTCCTAAGATCCCAGCTTCTTCCATGGGAAGGCCGATGTTTTCTTTTTCTGCTACACTTGCCCACTTTCCACAAGATGCTTAGCACTCTGTGAGAGGAAATGGAATCACCTAAAAAGGTCCAAAACTGGCAGACCCTTGCCCCCAGATCTGCAGGCAAATCTCCGTGTGACCTAGAAGAATCATTTAGCTCCCATTTTCTTCAGCTGTAAAATAAGTGTGACCCATAATCACCAAACTACAGACTAGCCTTAAAACTCTGTGAGTCCATAATCCTGACCCTTGGATCAAGTTAGAGAAGAAACTCTAAAGACTTGATCATGTGTGTGCAGAAGTTGTTTCAAGGGGTGAACTTGGACCTCATTTTTTCTCTATACAAATCAAGGACATTAGAATAGTTGATTGTTTCATTCTCTTGCATTTCTCTCTAAAATGCAAGAAGTATATGAATCAAAATGCTGAGCTTTCATCCTCAAAGATCAAGCCCCAAATGGCACTTTATCAGGGCTCAATATAAAAAGGAGGAATAGACCTTCTCCACATATAATTCACTGGCCCGTTGATAAGAACCTGTATTTTCAATGGGTTCATTTTTATCTCAGCCATAAAATCTCAATCCTGTCTCAAACATGATATTTTCCCTTTCAATATAAGAGGCAATTTATTTTATTGTTACTTGAAACTAAAGGAATCCAATAAACTGGTTTGGAGCCAAAGAAGACCATAATGACAAAATGATTGATCTTTTTATAATGCATTGCATTGCTATCCTTAAATTGGAGAAATGCAATATAGAAGATATTCATTTATACCACCGGCTGGTATTTATTTCTGTAATAGAATGCAACACTCCTTTGTATTTATTAAGGGCCTGTCACCACTAGAAATACAAAGTAAAAGGGCCTCACTGTGAATTCTCAAGCACAGTCAAATATTGGTTGTTATGCCCCACTGACGTCAAAGATCTATATGGGAGTCTGAGGTAGAAATACCCACTCTATTGCAGAGTGAGAAAAATGCAAGTGTTGTATGCAGGATCTGTTGTTAGAAGTGAAGGCTATGGAAACAGATACTAATCAACAGGACAAAGGAAAAAAATATTTTAAAACAACTGAAGTTGTTCAACGATAGGAAATGACAAAAGGACATTAACCTTAGAGGTAAGGTTCTGGGCTGGATGCATTGCATACCACCTTCCTGAGCCTCCAAGCTCCCTCTGAGATATATCTTATTACTTCATCACACAGATGAAAAGTCAGGGGTTCAAGAAAGGTAAACTCTTCTCTTTGGGCCATATTTGAGCCAAGACTTGAAATGCATTTTAACTAATTCCAAAGCCCATCCATTTTCACTGTATCACATTGCATCTTCATGACATAAGTATGTTCTCATAAATTGTTTCATGGGCAAAGAAGGCCAGCTGATAACAACATATTGAATGGTGAATATTTATTTTATAAATGTCTACAATCTTTTGTCAAGAATAGTCTTGGCTGAAGTTGTACTTGAACTGTACGAGGTCTTCGGGAATGCATCTCTCCTGAATATTCTATACTAACCAGAGGCAGGGGGTGTGATAATTGAGAATTGTCACAAGGTTTTATCAATTCTGAGGATGGATAGCTTATCATAGAAGACTGCTGAAGGAATAGGAAGGCAGAGGAAGATCTAGTCTCTGTACCATGTGTTGTCCACTATTCCAAATCTCTGCTCAGATTCAGTTAAGACTCTATGATTCTCAAACTTTTCCCCGTCACCTACAAACCTTCCCTGTCCCTGTTTCCCAATTCTGGGGACACTTCTGATTTTCCCACAAGTGGTCATACTTTTCTTGAATCTTCGCTGTGAGTAACAGCTCACCACATCCCACATTTGCTCCCTAAATTTTGAACAATCACATGATGACCCATTTCATCTTTGTACAGCTCTGACTCTCAAAAAAATGTTTCCATATACTCATCTCAATTGTCTCTTTTATAACTTCCACCTTTTGGTTCTGTCATTTTGGGTCAAATAGAACAAATTTGCATAATCTTGTAAAGTACTTCAGAAAAAGGCATACCACCTTCAGTGTGTGACGGTGAAGATGGTGATCATGTTGTCAGAAGTCACAGGTCCACTCTTAGTTTTGCTTCTCACTTGTGCTTTGAGTATTTGATCATGAGTAGGTTACTTCATCTCTTAAACCCTCCACTCTAAACTTCACATTAACCCACTGAAAAATGAGTGAATTGTATGTGATGAGTTTCTAAAATTTCACCCACCTTGAATTCTAAGTGATTTTCTAATCCCTCAGAATAAAGAGTGATAGTGACTCCATGTCCTTCTCTCCAACTGGCCTCCCACAATTTCATGGGTTGAGGAGGGGGGAGGGGAGAGTTCAGTTCTGGTATATTTCTCCCCTCATAAACCGAAAATATTCCTACTAAATCCCTTATCATCTCACTTTCACTATCTGATCTCAAGAATCTGAGGCAATGAAATCTCTCCTCCCATATTTTCAAATATACATTTCTAGCTGTGCTAAACACTAAATACACATCATCACCGCCTACATCACCATTACCACTACCATTACTACCAAAAACCTGGGCCTGCACCTCTCACTAATAGTTCTAAATATTTGCCCAGCCCATCAGAGTCCCTTCCAAAGATTAATCCTTCAGTGAACTTTATATTTAAAAATATTTTGCTTATCATGCAAAATGTAAGAATACACATTTTAGGTAATAATACTTAACTTCTTGATAATTGTACTAATAAATGGCCCATGTCACCCTGCCTTTTGGAAATTCTGATATTCCAGAAGGTTGTACATATCTGTAAATCGCTCTAGTTCCAAGCACAAGCTAGGCAACCATTATATGAATTAACACTTCTTACTTGCTGATTGCTGTAGGACTTTTTGATGCATTTAGTGGTTAGCCAGCCTTCACCCATTCCTTTACTGATGGTTAAGGGGGATGAGGACCCCTGATGGAGAGCTTCTTTTCAAAGCCCTCCATACTCCCATTGAGTTCCAATCTTACAATAACTTTATCTTATGAAAGCTTGGATTTAAACCACTAAAACAAATCACAGGTGGGCTTGGGAGAGGGTAGGGAGAGGTGAGGCAATTACTCATCCTTGATAGAGACTAAGAAGGACAAACCATTCAGTACAGTTTTTGCTCCATGGAGTGGATGACTCTGGGATGCCAAATCAGGAGAATACATTTTTCCTAATTGTCCAAAAATGCAGAAAGCTGATTTCACTCCCATGAAACACCAAGGTTTCTTGGTGGAAGGATCTACAATTTGCAGAGGGAAATGGTTTTCTTCTGTCCTGTGCTGCCCGACTTCTGGAGACAGTTGCTGAAGCCTGATTCTTCTTGTTTGAGGGTCAGCTTGGTTTTCTCAAAACCCAAACTCTCAGGTACTGCATTGCCCAAAGAAACTTGCTCCTCAAAACTGTTGACTTATACTCTCCTTGCCTTTCATGTTTATTTGAAATAGAATTCAACTTCCATTCACAATTGTGCTGATTTTTTAAAATTTACTTTTGTGTGATGAAAGAGATTATTTTTTTTTCTTCTCATCCATTATATGATGGCTGGGATGTCCCTGGGATTTGTTCTGGTAAGTATGTTTCAGATTAATCAATAAAGCACCCAATTTTGATAAGTGAGAATCACACTTGGAATTTTACCGAATATTCCTACAGTGCATATATAATAATTTAAGATAACTACCGCCTCCTGGGGCACCTGAGTGACTCAGCCAGTTGGGTGATTTCTTGATTTCAGCTCAGGTCATGATCTCAGAATCATGAGACTGAGCTCTGCATCAGACTCTGTGCTGGATATGGAGCCTGTCTAGAACTCTCTCTCTCTTTCTCTCTCTCTTCTCTCCCCTTCCTGCCCCCCAACCCCTAGCTCTCTTTCTTTCTCAAATAACAAATAAAAGATAACCACCACCTCTTTACATATTATGGTGATAGATCTCTTTTCTTTTTTCCCTCTTCCCCCAAAATGGGCTCATGGTCTAAGCTGGGAAAATAATAACACCTCACTTGTCAGGTAACAAGAATTAGTCTGTGGAGTAGTCCCAAGTTAAGCCAATTACATTTCTCCTATGATAAGGAAGGAGTTCTTTCCTTTCAGGTAGTGAAGATGGGAGAAATTTCCAGAAACTTCTAGAAGTTGGGAACCCTTCCTTGTGGAA
The DNA here is from genome assembly GCF_003254725.2 of Canis lupus dingo. NCBI lineage: Eukaryota > Metazoa > Chordata > Mammalia > Carnivora > Canidae > Canis > Canis lupus. The sequence continues at coordinate 66,144,552 of NC_064245.1, forward strand.
AAGACAGTCTTCAAGAGTATAGATTGAAGCTAGATGAGACAGAAGCAAAGGTAAGTGTAGAGGAAAGATCTGTCATTATAGCCATTAGCCACAACCTGGCCTTTCCCACTACAGAGGTCAATAAATGGCCCTATTTGTTTCAACTGTTTTAAGTTTGGGTTCTCTCTCTTGCTACTAAAGAGAGTACTGAATACAATAGATCATGGACAAGTTCTTGATACAAAGGGTACAACTGTTGCTGACAGAGGCTAGTCACAGCAGCTTGGAAAGGAGTCCAACAGTCTGAAGTCTACTGTCTTTCCTCTTTCCTGCTGTTGGAGGTTCATCATACCACCTAACCTCTCAGAACCACATCTTCCTGGGCAGAAAAACACAAATCAGTATCACTCTGTATTGCTCATGCCTTCTTATTTTCTGTATTTTTTGATGATTTATGAGGCCCTTGAGGCCCTCCTGACTATAGAGTGACCACCCCTCTCAGGGTTAGCCAGTTCCTAGAGACAGTAAAGGTCTTTCCTGGGAGCATGTTTTCAATATGTGAGCCAGTAATTCCAGAGTGTATGTACCCAATTTCCTCCTCTCTAGAGATCTCACCTCCAGGCCCATGTCCTGTTCACCCCAAGGCCAAGTACCCGATGACCAGAATAACTCTGATGCCCCAGAGTGTCCTGAATTATTCAATCTAGCCAATCCTAAATCTGCTCACTCTGCCTTGGTTATTCCTTCCCAAGGAAACCACAGTAAAGGCTCCTGCTCACATTTTCCCCTCAGTCCCTCTGCTTCCTGACCAACCCTAATGTGGTCATGCATGGGCCCCTGTGGCATGGTGTCCTCCTCCTTTTGGGAACCTCGAGTAACAAACTATCTTTCCAATGGCAATTGTCTCCTGGTCTGTGGGCCACACTGTAACTGAATAATAATAAAGCCTATATTTTAAAACACTACTTCCAAATGTTGGTGAGATGAAGCAGCTCATGTAGTGTTAGGCATGATGAGCCTGGACCATTTGGCCATTCAATAAATGCTAGAAAAGACTCACTTAGTGACAGTTAGGATCTGAGGGCACCGCAAGGGTAACTAAAGCTGCCAAACTTTGAATCCCAATGGTTGATATGCAGTCTTTCCTTGCAAACCTCCAGAAAGTAGATTCTGTGACAAATGTGCACCATTATTTTTTATCTCACTCATTCTATGGACATCCATGAAGCACCCACTCCCTGCTAAAGTGGTGACCAAATCAGATATCATTTCTGTCCTCATGGAGTTTAATCTTATAGATGAAAGATACTGAACAAGAACAAAGCTACAACTGTGATATATACTGTGGACACAAAATAAATACTGCATATGACCATGAAACCTCCTTTAAGCCTGCCTGAGAGGGAAGGGGAAAATAATACTTGTTTAAGATTAATTCTTACACGTCAGGTAACCTATTTTCCTATTTATCTTATATTTCTCTATTATTTAGATGATTATAATACTTCTATAAATAATATCACAGTTATCTAAGTAATGAAACCCAGATATGTTTTAAATACTAATGCCTCAAATGTGTACAGTGTTTTACACTTTACAATTCACTTGCATATATTAACAACCATGCATGTGGAATACACATTTGTGAGGTGCTTTCATCTGGCTTTTCCCTAAAAGCTTTGGCACTCAGGTTGGAGGGAATCAACCCAGAGTGGGTTAGAGCCAAGGCTCTAAGGGCCTCTGACTCTAAATCTGGAATATCTGGAGTTTGGAGGGATTGTGCTGTTGCTGTCATTGAAATAGCAGATGACAAATCATGACATCCTGCTTTCGATGCCTCTGAAGATAAGACAGAGAAGACCTATGGCCCCATGACATCCCCTTTCTCCCTCACATGCTTTAATCTTAGGGATGTTTCACTCCCAGGCCCCATCACAAGCTGAGTCCCCAGGATGGTTTCAGAGTACTACCAAGCTTAGAGTCTCTCCAGCCACAATGGAAGACAATGGGAATTGGGATGACGTAGATGTCCAGGTTGCACAGTCCAGAACCAGCTTCGCTCCAGGAAGGGGAACCAGCAAAATTTGGATGCTGCAGCTACTCTCTTCTGAAAACTAGGGACCTGGAAGATGAGAACTTCTCATTTGCCAAATCAGGTTCCCTTACAGGTTAAGAATTCATGGTGATAAAATGGAACTTTCTGCTTGAAGCAGCACCATTTGAACTGCTGGCCAAAGTGGCAACCAGAAGGGAAATATTGCCCATGAACCAGCAGCCCCCAGACTGCTCAGTCTGAAAGCAACGCAGAATTTCACAGTCACTCTGCACCTAAGGAGCCCTGGGTACCAAGATCCAAACACCCAGGGCTACCATCGACCTGCGTCCCGGGGGTTGATTCTCACTGATTCCATCTTGAAGCATAAGAGTATGTTCACTGAGGGGGGGACTTGACGGGATGAGCACAGGGTGTTTGTTATATGTTGGCAAATTGAACTCCAATTAAAAAAAAAAAAAAAAGAGTGTGTTTATCGCTAAATGATGGAGGCTGACCTGCCGACAGAACAGGGCCCAAGGGATCACAGCTGGAGGAAATGCCTGCAGTTGCTCAGAACAAGAAAACCAGGGCTTTGGAAAATCTTGATAACGAACACATTTTCACACAAGGAGACTTCATGCACATGGAACTCGAGTTATTTGAAAAAAAAAAAAGTGCTGATATCAAGCCACTTAAGCAATACTTGATGGCACCATGCTTGATTGAAAAATAAAATACGGTGTCTCCCGTGGGCACACTGTGCTGACTTCACAAAATTGCTGCAGCTGGAAGTCCAGGGAGCCTTGCCGCTCAGTGATGGGCGAATCTCTGGAGGTTTAGAGTTCAAGTTCAGTTCGGGTAATAGCTTAGCTGCTTTTATGTTTCTAGAAGCTTAATAGAGTCTGGGGGAGGAAGAAAAGGGTTGGGAAAAGGGAATTGCTTTGATCAGCTAATTGCAAATGCACAGATCAGAAGAACAGGAAGGACGGCTGGGGAGGCATGATCTCAGCCCAGACATGGCATATGGGGAGTACCAGGAGGACAAACCCTCAGCTGCATCAGGTGACACTGGGAAAGAAAAGGTGTCTCTTCTCTTGTTTCTTATTCTGAGGTCTTGAGTTAACTCAGAAAAATGAAGGTCGTGTGTATAGTTTTTTTTGATCCACCCACATCAGCTATAAATGTGCTCATCATTTCTGCCTGCACAGTACTGAGCTGATTTGTCTAGAATAGTATTGGCTTATGATGCTGAATCATTCATCAACTCAACAAGCATATGTTTTAAGATCCACCATGGTAGGTCCATATGCATAGTTGTGAAGTAAGTGAGAGGGTCAGAATTTGAACCTCAAACAGTCTGGTTCTAGAGCCAGCCTCTGGAACACCAACAATGCACCTGGACAGTGATATTTCCCAGGGACCTGGGGCAGGTTATTTCAGGTCCCCACTGGTAAAATGGAGGTCATAATAACACCTACTTCATAGGGTTGCCAAGAGGATGAAAATCAGGTAATATATGTAAAGCGCTTAGAATAGTGCCAAGCACATAATCAGGGCTACATTAGTGGGGAAAACAGACACTAATCAAATAATCACCAAGGAAATGGATAATTATAGAAACTGTGATGTGTGTTATGAAAGAAAGGTATGTGGGTCAATGAGTCCTGGATGAATCCAGGGAGGGAGGGAGAATCAAAGGTTATTCAAAAGTGGTGATATTGGAAGGGAGAGATCCAGTTGAGTGAGACCTTACTGGAAGCAAAGATTTGGGAGAGAATCCCAAGCTGTTCCTCAATGATCTACTTTCCAATAGAACAGTGATGGGCAACATTTTTCTGTGAAGGGCCAGACCACATGGCTGTGAAGGCTTTGTTGCAACTCCTCAACTCTGCTGTTGTAGTGCAGAAGTGACTACAGGCAATAGGGATTGTCAACCCCTTTACTGAACTGTATGCTTGCCCAGGGCATAGACCTTGTCTTAACCACCTTTGTAGCCACAGTCCCTGAAATTTCCAAGGTGCTCAACAAATGCTTGTTGAAGGAATAAGAGTATACAAGTAATGCAGTATCTACTCAGGAAAACACCTTCACCCTAGGATTCTGTTAAGTATCTAAGAGGGATCAAGATACAATATAACTCATAGGGCAGAGGTGGCATAGTCAGTTAAGTATCTGATCTTGTTTCAGTTCAGATAGTGATCTCAGTGAGATTATGCCTCACCCTAGGCTCCTCCTAGGGATCCTGGCTCAGCTCGGAGCCTGCCGAAGACTCTCTTCTTTCCCTCTGCCTCTGGCTCCTCAAATAAATAAATCTTTACAAAAAAGATACATCATAACTCAAACCTCACCTATTAGAGAACATTTTCCCTGGTAAACCTACCCTGCAGTGTTCACTTTAAATGAATCTTCTCTGTAAGAGCCCCATCTCCAAATACATTCACATTCTGAGATACTAGAGGTAAAGGCTTCAACATATGAATTTGGTGAGAACACGTTTCAGCTGGTAACATGAAAAAAACAAATGGAACTCTAGACATAGTATGTGTCACAGCCTAGTTTTAAGCCCAGGACTCTGATGAAAGCCATGCTCTTTGGCAGGACAGCACATTTGTCCAGTCCACGAGTGCTCCCAGTAGAGACTCCATCCCTCCAACCTTGACTCCCTGAACCACATCTGTGCAGTTTTTCCTGAGTAGCAGCCCCAGGCTCCAGCTGCCACCCCACAGCTACTCTCCCCGGGCCTCAGTGCAGAAGCTCCTGCTGGACAAATCTCCCAGAGTGTTCTGCAATAGGCAGGTCTTTGGGTATGATTTTTCTGTGCTTATGCTGTCCTTCTGGGGGGAAAAAAAATCATGTTCTCCGGGACAGCCTGTTCATCTAGTTGTCCCAGCAACATCATGCCTAGAGCCTTTGGAGCCTTTCAAACAACTCATATAAAAGGTTTCTTAGTTGCATTAGGGAACCAGTCTCTTTATTTTTTTTCTTCAGTCACTTCTGAGTCATATGTCTATTGCTGTGCTTTGTTCCCTCTTCTCATATCTTGGAGCAGGAAACAGCTCCTCCAGGTGTCCCTTAGTGCAAGATGAGCTGATTCTACCCCAGAAATGGATGTTAATGTGTTCCTTTCTTCCCCAACCCTGTGACCCCTGATCTCAATAGACCTTCAGCTGTTGGTGACTTCCAGCTGACTCTCCTACAGTGTCCACCCATCCAAACTGTCCTCCACTCAAGTCATCAGAATAATTGATTTGCAACTAGAATCTCTCCATGTGATCCCCACGTCTGATAGTGCTCATGTTATTGAGGATGTGAGAATTATTCCTCCCCGCATGGACTCAATTCCTCTGCTCTCCTGCCTCATAGTCCACTTACACACCCATAGTCAGGAGCTTCTTACCACAATTGTTCTACCCTAGAGTTGCTCACCTCCACACCTTGCTCACCTTGCTTCCTCTGTCTGTGATGCATTTGCTTATATCCTTTCAGTCTATAGACCCAGTTTGTCACCAGCTCTTAAGGGAGCCTTCCTTGGTCCTTCCCTTACTGGGTTAGGTCCTGTCTCCCACCATAATTCCCTATTTCATACCTCTGTCGTCTAGTCACTAGATTGGCTTGTATATCCCTGCCATGTGTCCATCTTCCTGACAAGACCATGAGCTTCTCAAGAACAGAAGTTGAGAGTCACTGTTAAAGTCCTAGTGCTCAGCCTCCTGAGCATCCCTTAAACAAAGTAGATGCTCTGCCAATATTGAACTGAGCTCCTGGTTTTCAAGCCTTCACCCTATGTCCCCAGCCCATAAACACAGATGATATTGGCCTGAAAACCACCACACCCTCTCAGCAGTCTTTAAACCAAGATTAGCAAGGAAGTTGGCAGGAGTCCCAAATGCCTCTTCATTTGTCATATCTGTTGGCTCAGGGGCACAAATGCAAATCAAATCTTAAGAACAACTCAAAGTAGTTCATCATTCCCCAAGGTAAGCATGTAAATTAGGCTCAACTAATGTCTCTGGGTTTTGCCAACCATGGAATTATGTTGAAAAGACAGAGAAGGATATACAACTCTGCCTGCATCTTGCCTCCATTGAGAAGCCTCACACCTCAATCTACCCTTAACCCATATCATCTCTATTTCCTGATCTTTGGCTTAGACTCACTTGAAAAATAAAGTGGAAATTTATTGCCCAAATGCAGCTTGGGTGGAGACCTTATTCTCACCCTCTATGTGAAACTCTGAGCTATAAAAATGGAAGACTCTTCTAGACAGAAATGTACTATGAAAATTCACCTCTGCTGAGCGTGTCCAAATTATGACCATAAAAGAGTGAGACATCCCTTTTTTAGCCAGATCAACCTAGTTATCCTGATATTCCAGCCTCCCCTTGCTTCCCTAGGAATGTGATTTTCTTTTTACATAGGAAATATGGACTTTGAAAGTGGAAAGAGAATGCATGTTGCTTCTCAAGCACCTGTGCAAATAAGATTTGCTTCTCTGGAAGGCAGAAAAGTCCCCAAATAACTGCAGCAAAGGTGTTTCCAAAGAAGATTCTCACAATAGAGTGAACATTTGTGTCCTCCCAGTTTATATGTTGAAATACTCACCACCAATGTGATGGTATTTAAAGGCAGGTTTTTTTGGTAGATGATCGGGTCATGAGGGTGGAGCCCTCATGAATAAGATTAGTGCTTTATAAAGAGACATCAGAGATCACTGTCAGCTCTCCTCCATGAGGGGGTACAATATGAAGCTGGGAGTCTGCAACCCTTAGAAGGGATCTCACGGGAACCTGAACATGCTGATGCCTTGCTCTCAGACTTGCAGCCTCCAGAACTATGAGAAATAAAATTCTGTTCATAAGCTGCCTATTCTGTTGCACTTTTGATACAACAGCCAGAGATGCCCAAAGATAGTTCTGGATGCCAGAGGTTCTCTGAGCTGTCTAGCACCCCAGGGAAATGCCTAATCACCTCAGATGTCTGGGTGTACATGGAGTGGGAAAATCACCTCATCACGGTAGGCACCAGCTCTCCAACTTGCAAGCAGTCTTGGACTCTGATAGCAATGCTGGAGCTGGGGGATGGGTCCGCCTTCAGGGCACAGCTATGACATCAACCTGGCCCTGGGAAAGTCACTTTCTTCCTTGAGCTTCACCTTTCTCACCTCTAAATAGTAAGGTTTATACTCAATGCTAGTCCACATTTTTATCAGAGGGAGGTTTTTTGGGGGGAGGAGGGAAGGGACACAATATCATAGATTTGTTTGGGAATCAGAATAAACTGTACACTCAAGAAAAATGCCCATTCTGCACACAATATCACTGGGGAACAAATTTCCTAAACCCATACATCAATCCCACGGCTACGCCTGGAATCTAGGCACAGAATCCCCATCTGGCAGTAAAATTCTGTGACTTGGGGGTGGAGGGGGGTAGATGTTGCAGAATTCAGCAATAACAGCAATGAATGAAACCTCAGAAGTCTGCAACACCATCCCATTTTTCAAAAGTCTCTGATTTCTGAGCAGGATGACTGGCCTTCATTTGCATGCAATTTCCAAATATGTTTCATGGTATAAATTCTGAGTGACTTGAAGGATAGTAAACTTCCGTGTCTGCCTGTCCTTCTCCATAGGTCATTATAACGTTCCACATGTTCTCTAGGCACCCCTCCCCTGCTCTGGGTGCTACAGTGCAGGGGGTGGGGGAGGGGCAGGGGGTGTTGGATGGGGCAGAAAGACCAGTCCCACTTCTTCCTGAAAGCTCTCCAGACCTCACCCTCATCCACCTGCCCTCCTCCCCATCCCCATTACTATTCAATGTCTGCTAAGCAGATATAGTCCCACTTTTAAAATTTTATTCATTTTACTTATATCTTACCTCCTTCTGAAAACATATTGGGAGTTACTTTAAAGATTTGAGAAAATCCTAAATATAGTCTAAACATTGAAAAGCAAACTCAAGATTAAGAAAGATGGAGAGGGAAACATTTGAACCACAAGTGTCAATAATGTTGCTTTAATTACGTGTCAGATTTGGCTTTGCAATTCCTTGAAGCAGGACACAAAAGAAAAATCTAGCATCGTCTTTTATAAGAAAAACAGAAATGAACTAATTCCTCATGGGACGAAATTACATTTTTTATCCTGCTACTAAATTCTAAAAGAGATTTCTCATGTGAGCCCTTTTGAAAATAACAGCATAGCATAATAGGCATCCTTGTTGGAATATTAACAATTATATGTACACACATTTCCTGGACTTGTATCAAGTGAGTGACAAGCTGCTGGTTTCTGGGGATCCAAAGAGAAAAGGAGGTCTAGACTTCCATGGGATACATGAATGAGAAGGACTGTAAGCTGATCAATTCCAGGACACGAAGTACAGAGGAGGGACGCGATGATTCCACAGAGGGTGGTACCATTCATTCAGTCTTCACTCATTCGTGAAATATATGTGGACCCCTGGTACTGTCCAAGCATTGCTCAAAGCCCTTAGGATACGTCAGTGAGCAAGATGGACCAAATTCTTGCCCTCTGGGAACTTATCTTACAGTGAGGGAGACAGAAGTAAGTCAATTAACATGTGTGTATCCATGGGGCCAATGATAAAAAATCAGGATAAAGCAAGCAAGAGGAAAGAGAAAGGAAAGAAAAAGGAGACCAGAATTGATAATTAAAAAAAAAATTTTTTTTTCCTTTATTTACCTGAGAGAGAGAGAGACAACAAGCAAGAGGAGGGGCAGAGAGAAGCAGACTCCCCGCTGAGTGCAGAGCCTGACTTGGAGCTCCATCCCAGGATCCTGAGATCATGACCTGAGCTGAAGTCAGACACTCAACGGACTGATCTACCCAGGTGCCCCCAGAATTGCTCTTTTGGCAGTGATGATCAGACAATTCCTCTAAGGGGAATATGTGAACAGAGACTTCGAATGGAAGGAGGGGCAAGGCATGTAGATATCTGAGGAATGAATGTTCCAAGCAAAAAAGTCAGAAGTCGCAAAGACACTGTGATAGGTGGAGCTGTGTCCCCCGACATTTCACGTTGAAATTCTGGCCCCCAGCATATCAGAATGTGACTGTATTCGGAAATGGGGTCTTTAAAAAGAGTGAATTTAAAATGAAGTCATTAGGTTGGGCCCTAATCTGATACAACCAGTGTCCTTTTAAAAGAGGAGATTAGGATACAAACAAAGGGGACAGACCAGGTGAGGACACAGGGAGAGGATACCATCTGCAAGCCAAGGAGAAAGGTCTCTGAGGTAACCAACCTTGCTGACACTTTGATCTTAGACTCCTACCTTCCAGAAAGGTGAAATAAATAAATAAATAAACCTCCCAGTCTATGGTACTTTGTTCTGGTAGCGCCAGCAAACAAAGATGGGCCTGATGTGGGGATTTATTGGGCATATTTAATGAAGAGGTTGATCTGCACAAAATCAGGCAGTTTTTGAGGGATGAAGCCATGACTTATCTTTGTCTTTCTGTTCTACCATCTTGCACAGGTACACACTGGGTGCTCAGAAATGCTCACTGATGAGGGAATGGAGGAACAAATGAATGAGCAAGTCACAAATAAGGATCCTGGTCTCCACATGCTCACTTCTTGATACCACACTGATGTTTGCCAAAGTTCCATATATTTATCCATTGCATTCTCTAGCTCTCCCTCCTCCCAAGCTCTCTTTGGAGCCCTCAAACCATGGAAGTCTATTGCAAAGGTTCTCCTTCCAGAAGGAAACTGTGAAACCTCACTGTGAAGATACACAATGGGGCCAGGAATTGTTTCAGTTACTCATCTGACAGACTTTCCTTGGTCCTCTACTGTTTAGAAGCAAAGATGCCACAGCATCACTATGGTAAGAAACCCACTCGAGAACACAGAATACAGAGAGCAGAGAATTGTGAACCAGCGTGTTTTCCTCCAAAGATCAATCAGGTCCACACCAGCGCATATACTCACCCTCTCTCTCACTTCTCTCTCTCTCTCTCTCTCTCTCTCTCTCACACACACACACACACACACACGGAGAACAAAGTTGCAGCTAAACAAAGAGGACAGTGCTTGCATAGGTCTGGAGTGGCATTCAAGCACCAGATAGCTAGTAGGTGAGAAGGCAGGTCCACCAAGGGCAGAGGGCAGGGCCAGGAGCAAACAAGCAGTCCAAATGCCTTTTGCTACCAGATTAAGACAAGTAGAAGTGCCTTTGGTCCTCTGAACCTTTTTTCTAATCTGTAAATGGGAACTATAATACCCACTTTAACCTGAGAGTGAAATCTTACCTACTAACGCAGTGCATGTGAAACCACCTTACTAATCATGAGGCAATCCCCTAGCTAGACACGGGGGTCCCCTTGGATCCCACCTGACACAGTGCTCAGCCATTGTTTTAAGACTGCACTCCCTCCTGAAATCCTCCATTTCACTGAGTAACAAATTGGTGCCTGTTTGGAAGATCCTTCTGCTACTGAATGGGTATGTCTTTATCATCTACACACCTGCCCCCTTGAATTTTCTTATTATTGCCTTCCTCATGTGTAAAAAGAGCATTTGTTTAGAGCATCCCCTCAGCTCTAAATTCTACAGAAATTATATAGCTCTGTGGACAGAGAAGGAAAGGGGGAAAAGTTACCTTTGAATGACATTGCTGTGCCAGTCTCCTGTCCCACATTAATCATGATGATCAGATGTGCAAGTGGCTTCCATGGCTGAGAAGTAGGTTCATTATCTGTCAGTAGACAGTGAGTCCTGGCACTTTCTTGGAGGGTAGCTCAGGGGCTTTGATATGATTGATACACCTTCTATTTCATGAAAGTCTTAAGTGAAGGAAAAACCAATTTATGAGCATTTTGAACATGTTCTGGTCAAATCCAGCTTCCTTCCTGTGACTAACCCAAGATTTCCAGGCAAAGGAGGAGCTCTTGATTTTTCTAATACACAGAGAGAGCACTAGAATAGAAGGAATGCCCAGGATTTCATTAATGTACTTGAAGAGTGCCTCGACCACTCGAGTGGTCTCTGGATTCATCTCCCTGGGCTTAAGTTTGTCATCGGTGAAATGGGACCATGATTCTGCTTGGCTGGCCTCACTTGCAGCCAGGTAGGTTATAACAATAGCCCAAGTTTGCCTCTGTTTTTTATAGCCCTTGGCACAAATGAACCAACCACCAGTATTCTGACTGGTGTATTCAATGGCACACGACCTTAATGTGATAAATGTATTGGGGGTGCTGATGTGGCAAGGGGAAGAAGTAACACTTGAAATGTTCATCAGGTATTGCCACCTTAGTGAGAATAAGTTTATGATCCTTCTTCGCATGAAGAGGAGGCCACAATAGCAAACATTGAGGAGGTCTGAGGGAGTGAGGGAGAAAAGGGAAGTGCAGGCAGGATGTGGAACAGAGCCTTTTCTAGGAGGGGCAGCCTTGCAAGGGTGTAGCCTTTCAAAGTTAGACTGATCTTTGCTTGAGATGCCAGCTCCACTGTTGCATAGTGTACATTTTGGCTACTTATGTAACTCTCTTGGGCCTCAATGTCCTCATCTGTCTAACAGGGATGCCGGGCAGGCTGGTGGGAAGATGAGATCAGTCTATGGGTGTGGCATGCTGCCCAAGTGCTGGCAAGGCAGAGAAGTGCTGGTACACACTGCTCTCACCCATACTGCCTGGGGCTACCTGGGCTGCTCTAAGTGGCCTTGTTTCTAACTTCTTAGCTAAAAGCCAGGCAGGAATTCCAATACCACACACTTTTGTACATAATTCTAGCCCTGGGTTTGAGAATTTGCATCCTGGCCCCAGCCTTGCTCATAACTTGCTCTATGCTTTGGGCAAGTCGCATCCTTTCTCTGAAACTCCATTTCTCTATCTCTGAAAATGGAGGCTGGATCATTTCCTTACTAAGATCCCATTTGCTTTAACAATGCAAAAGATGTGTGTGCTAACATTGCCTTGTAAAAGCAAATGCTTATTTGGTATTTACTATACCATATTCTAACACTTGATATATTTAAATATATTTAGTCTTCACAATACCACTGAGACAGCCCTTCTTATCATGTCTCTTTCACAAAGGAAGCAAAAGCGCTAGGGGTTAAATGACCAGGTTAAAGTCACAAGAAAGTGGAGTCTTCCAAATTCAAAATCAGGCAGCCCAGTGAGTTCTTCTTCTAGTCATTTTGCTCAGTGCAGAGTGGCTATATGAGTGGGCTGAGTCAAGAATATCAACCACAACCTAAGTAAATTTCACTGTAGATCATTCTGATGAGGTCAGAGACCAGAAATGAAAACAAAGATCAGAACAGAATAAAGCAAAAGGACCACTAAAGTGAAAAACAGATTTTAAAACAAAGTAGTAAAAAATAAAATCCCAAAGAAGAAGGAAAAAAAGAAAAAAGAAGAGAAAAACTGTGTGGAGTTTCCTCAAAGAGTTAAAAATAGATCTACCCTACGACCCAGCAATTGCAATACTGGGGATTTACCCCAAAGATACAGATGCAGTGAAACGCCAGGACACCCGCACCCCAACGTTTGTAGCAGCAATGTCCACAGTAGCCAAACTGTGGAAGGAGCCTCGGTGTCCATCGAAAGATGAATGGATAAAGAAGATGTGGTCTATGTATACAATGGAATATTCCTCAGCCATTAGAAACGACAAATACCCACCATTTGCTTCGACATGGAGGGACCTGGAAGGTATTATGCTGAGTGAAGCAAGTCTATTGGAGAAGGACAAACATTATATGGTTTCACTCATATGGGGAATATAAAAAATAGTGAAAGGGATCATAGTGGAAAGGAGAGAAAATGAGTGGGAAGTATCAGAGAGGGAGACAAAACATGAGAGACTCCTAACTCTGGGAAACAAACAAGGGGTAGCAGAAGGGGAGGTAGGCGGGGGGATGGAGTGACTGGGCGACGGGCACTGAGGGGGGCAGTTGACGGGATGAGCACTGGGTGTTATGCTATATGTTGGCAAAAAAAAAAAAATCAGGCAGCCTGGTTGTAGAGCTCAGACTCCGTTTTGCATAAATGCTCCCTTTGAGACAGATATTTATCTACCCTCACTTTACAGATGAGAAAACCGAGTCTCAGCCATGCTGCCAGGGTCTCGGACAAGGGTCCCAGAACTGTCACCTCTGACCTCTGGCTACCAACACCTGCTCTCTTGGGCACTGTGTGGGAAGATGTCCTTGCCAGGAATTCTCCCCCAGCTGAGATCTCACGGTTTCCTCCTTGGAGTCTGGTCTCTCATCGCCTGGCTTAGGTCTATCCTGATTGGGATTTTTCCCGTTTGGGCAGCTTCTCCTCCTACCCAGCTCCCGAGCTGGCTGAGAGGGAGGATGTCTGCCAGTGAACAAGCACATGCTTCCATTTTAGATTTATGAGATTCTGGATCAAGTCCCCAAAGAAGCAGATTAATCACAAGAAGCTATTTTCCTTTTAATTAAAAAATATTATCTACAGTGGCTCTGGCCCTGCTGATTCTCAGAGCAGACAATAAGGGTGAGCATAGCGAGTGAGCAATATTAATTTTCCCCAACTAATTTAAAGATAATATCCCTCACATGTGCCAACGGCTAACAAGCTTGTTTGTGCACCAGGTCATTTGTTACTTCTGGGCTCTGAGTTTCCTCTGCCTTTTTATTGACTTTGGAGGCCTCCCCAAGGAAGGAGACACGCAGAACACAAAGGAACGAGACTAGATACAAGCATCCCTTTTAGGTACGACATCTGGGAAGTGGAAGACATGGAATTTTAATCCAAAAGCCAAGAGGCTACAGGTTTCATGGAGTAAAGCTCGAGCTTTCAGATTGAACTCTGATATTAGGTATCCATGGTATTGTGGGATAATTTGCAGCCTCCAAAATTCATGTACTGAAGCTCTAACTCCTAGTACCTCAAAATCTGAGTATATTTGGAGATAGAACTTTTAAAAAGGAGCTTGATTTAAAAATGAGGAGCTTAGAGCAGGCCCTTAATCCAGTCTGACTTCTATCCTTGTAATAAGGGGAAATGAGGACCGGGCCTCCCAAAGGGGGAAGACCATGTAAGGACACATGGAAAAGACAGTCATCTACAAGCCGAGGAGAGAGGTCTCACAAGAAGCAAAACCTGCTGACAATTTTCTCTTGAAGTTCCAGCCTCCAAAACTGTGAGACAGTAAGTTTCTGTTGTTTAAGCCACCGAGTGTGTGGCATGACAACCCTACCGGACTAATATACAAAGGCAGACCTATCTGCCCGATAGGAAGAGATTGGGAATTCATTACAAGTTCCCTGCCAGTTCTGTTTTTCCCAGCTGGGATATCAGAGTAGCTGTGTAGCATGCATTCCTATCCAAGACTCAGAGATAAAGACCTTGAATACTTAGTATACTTCAAGGCAAGACCAATGTGGCAAATTTCTTTCTGTTTTCCATGCAGACTCAGAATCCCACTCATCCTCAGGATACGCACTGAAGTGAAGCTTTCCCTGGTCCCTTCTTATGCTACTTCCTACTTCCTATCCCCTTTGAATGCCCCAGGGTTCACAGAGTATCCTTCCTCTGCACCCCATAGCCCACCATGATTACCACACTGCATTGACATTGCTTGGTACCTTTAGTGGATGGATGGCATAGTGGCCAAAGATAATGGTCCTTCTGCATCCCTGCCTTTTGCAGTGTGATTTGTACCCTCTCCTATCTAGTTATTTCCTGGCCTCTTGAGTCTTGGTTGACCTTGTAACTTGCTTTGTTCAATAGAAAGCAGCAGAAGTGACTCTGTGCCAGTTTCAAATCTATGTCATTAGAGAGACAACGTGGTGGAGACCCCAGATGCCCAGCCAATATTACTCTAGTCTAGCCTACAGCTTGTCAATCCCAAAACAAGCACGAAAGCCCAGCTAAGATCAGCAAAGCTCCCTATCTGAACAAAGCTGACCACTGACTTATAAGCAAGCATGACTAGAGCTAGAAGAACAACCCAGCCTTGGGTGATGGACACTGAGGGGGGCACTTGATGGGATAAGAAAACTCACAGAATCATGTGCAAAGAAACAGTTCTTTTTAGGCCACCACATTTTGAAGTGTTTTCATTTAAATATTTATTTATTTATTTATTTATTTATTTATTTATTTATTTATTTATGATAGACATAGAGAGAGAGAGAGGCAGAGACACAGGCAGAGGGAGAAGCAGGCTCCATGCCAGGAGCCCGACGCGGGACTCGATCCCGGGACTCCAGGATCGCGCACTGGGCCAAAGGCAGGCGCCAAACCGCTGAGCCACCCAGGGATCCCCTGAAGTGTTTTTTTTACACAGCACATCCTAACTAATAAACCACTTCTCTTGCCTCTCCTGCCAGAATGTTGTACCTTGAAAACAGGAAACATTCCTTAATCACTCATGCAATGCATACATCATAGTAGTTAAGTAAAGAAAATTTATTGAATGAGGGAAAGAAGAAACTTTTCTTTTCTTACATTCAGCTGCTGATTATATGGTTTGTGGCAGGTTATATTTTCCAAACTGGATACAACAGTATTTCCCATCCCACACTTTCTTGTGCAAGGTAGTTTTGCCCCACCCCCATCAAAAGTTAGAGTCTACTTCTTCAACTCCTTGAATCTGCATGAGCCCGATGACTGTTTTGACCAATAGAAAACAGCAGAAGTAACACTGCCAGATCTGAACATAGCCTTTAACTGGCCTGATGCTACCCTCTTAGGAGCCAAATGCAATAGAAGACATAATATTTTCATAAGCCCAAGTCCTGTGCAGAATCCGTACAGGATGGCATGACACATGGAGAGAGAGAAGCACTGAGGAACCCCAAGATACCAGGCATGACAGGGATGTGCCATTCAGCAGTGGATGCTCTAGCCTCAACTGTCCCAGCTGATGCCATGAGATGAGCTGCCTAACCCAATCCTCCCAAAACCTTGACCCACAAAACTGTGGGCAAAATAAATAGTTGTTTTAAGCTATTAAATTTTGATTGTTTATTTTGTAACAATGTGTAGATTTTATTCAGCCTTCTATAAACAGAATATCATAGACTGGATGGCTTATAAACAACCAAATTTTATTTTCCACAGTTTTTTTCTACATGTTATTTATTTTATTTTTTTAATAATAAATTTATTTTTTTATTGGTGTTCAATTTGCCAACATACAGAATAACACCCAGTGCTCATCCCATCAAGTGCCCCCCTCAGTGCCCCTCACCCAGTCAACCCCACCCCCCGCCCTCCTCCCCTTCCACCACCCCTAGTTCGTTTCCCAGAGTTAAGAGTCTTCATGTTCTGTCTCCCTTTCTGATATTTCCTACCCATTTTTTCTCCCTTCCATTCTATTCCCTTTCACTATTATTTATATTCCCCAAATGAATGAGACCATATATTTTCCACAGTTTGAGAGGCTAGAAGTCCAAGATCAAGCCACCAGCATATTCAGTTCACAGATGGCCACTTTCTAGTTCATACATGGCCATCTTCTTGCCGGGTACTCACAATGGCATAAGGGGCAAGAGAGCTCTCTGGGGTCTCTTTTATAAGGGCACTAAATGCCTCCCAAAGGTCACATGCCCTAATACAGTCACATTGGGAATTAGGTTCCCACATATGAATTTGAAGGGGACACATTCAATCCACAGCAAACAAATAAGCAAAACATGGATAGCATGCTGTAGTAGCAAGTCTGGCTCTAGAGCCATTAAATATAGATTTACATCCTGCCTTGAATTCTTACAATTACATGATGATGGGAAGCTCACTTAAGTTTTCCGGTTTGCAGAGCCCTCCTGTATATGATAGGGATGCATTCATTCATTCAATAAAGCTCTATTGAGTGTATGGAGGGAACAGTGAATAATGCACAGTCTCTGCCTTGAGGGAATTAATAGTCTGTTTGAAGAAACAAGGCAAGAGGCCAGCAATTCACAGGGCAGTGCTATCAGTTCTCCTATTGCACTAAGTACAGAGAACCCTGGAATACTTGGGAGGGGTGGGGGTGGAATAGTAGATACACTCCTGGGACTGGTACAGTAAAGGATAGATGAAGTAGAATATAAACTGGGACCAATGGTGCAAGACATTGATTGGCTTAGTGTGAGGTTGTTTAAGAGAAGGGAACAGCAGGACCTGGGTGGCTCAGTTGTTGAGCATCTGCCTTCGGTTCAGGTAGTGATTCTGGGGTCCTGGGATTGAGTCCCACATCAGGCTCCCCACAAGGAACCTGCTTCTCCCTCTGCCTGTGTCTCTGCCTCTCTCTGTGTGTCTCTCATGAAAAAATAAATGAAATCTTTAAAGAGAGAGAGAGAGAGAAAGCAGCATGTGTATGGAGTTCAGAGATAAGGGAGAGCACAGAGCCTTCCCAAGAAATAACAGAAATAACAGCTGGATTGGGAGTAGCAGTGAGTGCGTGGGCTGTGTATTTCCAATTCAAGTCCATTATTGCAGATTGGACCAATCTAGGAGAACCCAAAATGAACTTCTCAGAAATGAATTGTGCAGTCAGTTTTAACCTTTAGGGAGGACACAACTTGATAAATGTGCCATGAAAAAGGGTTATTTTAAGCATTCCTGGGAGAAAAAAAATCCAATTCTAGAAGAGAAGATGGTTTTACAATTCAGAGAAATGTTGAGGGAAGCAGTGGAGAACAGACAAGGAGATTAAGAAATACAAACTTCTGTTTTAAACAGGAAAACTACAACCCAATTGTACAATTGTACCCCCAAAGGAAGGATTCTGTTTGAGTTGGAAAGTGTAGCTCCCTGAGACAACTATCAAAGAGAATGAACATTATTTGA
Source organism: Canis lupus dingo (assembly GCF_003254725.2). Lineage (NCBI taxonomy): Eukaryota > Metazoa > Chordata > Mammalia > Carnivora > Canidae > Canis > Canis lupus. The sequence continues at coordinate 66,162,350 of NC_064245.1, forward strand.
TGTTGTTTCAAGCTCTATGCAAATTATATCAGCTTCTGCATTATAACCAGTTAATACAGGGACAGAGAATGAAACAGTGGAACATTAATTGAATCAGAGGTCAGGAGGTTCCAATAAATTTCCAAGCATAAGAAGTATGTTTGATGCCCAAGCCAAGGATGGAGATTAATGTTTCACCTAAGTGGCAGGGGTTCCAGCTCTAGGAATGCAAAGTCCTCTACTCAAGAAAGGTAAGATCAGAAAGGAACCTCTCTCACTTTCCTTAGAGGACTTGGGTTAAGCAAGTGGATAAGATTACTAGCATATCACCAGCACAGCAGCACTGGAAAGTTGTCTGGGCCCCTGTCTTGGGTCAACTATAAACCTCTCGGGAGGAGAAAATGTTTGAAAAATAAGCATTGCAAGTAAATCATCTTCAGGAAATCAGTGTTTCTTACAGGCATGTGGGTTCCCTGCTTGCACACTCTTTCCTAGACCATACTGTGAGTTCTACAGACCATGGTTCCATTCCCAAAAGTCCCAAAACTACTTCCAGGACTTTCATGGTCTTCTTGCCTTGGTCTGTTCTAATAAAAATTACTTGGCAGTGAATTAAAAGTGCTTCACAAGGATATTTTCACCTCAGATCCTCTAGAATTACACCATCTATTCCAAAGTAAGTCATTGACTAAAAAAGAAAAGTTCAGGAAATGTCCCCTGATCTCTGAATACTCCAAATATGGGCTGGTCCTAGAAAAATTCAGTATGTATTGATACTCTAAGTCTCCAGGAAGTTGCTTAGAACTTGGAAAGAACCAAAGCATTGAATAATGAAATCTCTTCAGGAAGAAGAAACACAGAACAAGTACCTTTGTTTAGGTATGCATTTTCACAACCATGTGAGAAGTGAGTATGGTAGCAAATATTTGCGAAGTACACTATGCATGTAAACAAAAAATTACAACTAGTTTACACTGTGCTAAGAAGCAATGACCACGTCATCCTTCCAAGTGCTTAGGTCACCCTTTGAGGATTAAATTTGGGGAAATTGTGATAGATGAGACCAGCTATAAAAGTAATTCATGATTAACAGCCAGGTTCCACAATAGATTTAGGGGGTCTCGGGTTGAGACTTGGAGAAACATGACTGGAATGGAGTTATTCCTAAGAAAATTTGAGCCTCCCCAAATAAAAAGTTTTGTTTTCGAGCTAACAAATGAATCCACAGAGAAAGTTGTTTTGTTTTGTTTTGTTTTGTTTTCAGGGCAAAGGAGATAAATGAAGAGATGAGAAGGGCAACAGACACAGATCAAGTACTTATTATGTACTAAGCACTTGGCACAATCACCCAACAATTCAGTGAGGTGAATTGATGGGATATGATTCCCATTTCCTAAGAAGCAGAACCCTAGGAAGTTCAAGACACCAACCAAAGATCACACATGTAGTGATTAGCATAACTGAGATTTTAACACAAATGACACAGAATGAGAGTTAGATATGTCTCACTCAGAGAAAAGGATATCTAGATGAGGGCATTTGACAATAAAGTACCTGCAACAGGCATATGGAAAATGATGCTTTAAGCTTCATAGCTTGAAGACATTGGTCATGATTATCCTCTCACTTTCATTTCTTGGCCTTCACGATACTCACCAAATAACAGTCCGAATGTCATTTGGATGCCCCTACACTAGGCCAGTAGAGAAAGAGCCAGCTGCTCAGTGAAAGTGACTGTAGAAGACCCAGCCAAAGATGGCCCCCAGTGAATCTTGCCCTTGTACACTGCCCATGCATGCATGTATGTGCTGACAAGCTATGCACACAAACAGACTCAATGAAACCCTCATACTTAGAGAAGCTGATGGGATAGAGAAATGCATGTCAAGAAAGAAAAGTAAGGTAAACTAAGGGCATCACTTGGCATTCATGAATCTAAGATGTTTTCCACCCTGATACTGCATGCAATGGTTAAAAGCCCCATGTTAGAAAATCAATTATTTTTATGCTGTGTGATTTTAGGAAAATTATTTAAACTCTATAGCTCATTTTTCTCATCCATAAAATGAAAGTGGTAGTAGTGGTTACTTCATAGAGTTGATGAACACATTAAATGAGATAGTATAGGTTAAGTGCTTAGAAGCAGGCCTGGCACAAAGTGAACTTCCTGTAAATCTTTGCTATTGGGACTCCATTGCTAAAAAGTAAGTTGTCAGTTATGAACTTAAGAAGTAGGACACTTGCTCTCCATAGTCAACCTCTGTGTCCCAGTACCTATAAGTAGGTCCAGGATGAGGCCCCATATTATACACAATATGAGTTGTGTATAACTCCACAATATTATAGGTGGAGTAATTGGTCTTTTGACTTTGCACAAACCCAGGTATACAACCACACATTTACCACCACTGTGATCTGTTTCCTAACTCATTCACTGTGTACCAGCAAACAGCAAATAAAAACAAAAATAATGTAAGAATAAAACAACTTTGTCTCCCATGCATAATAGATGGTAATAAATCATTCATCAGCAGAAAAACAAGTGAGTGGTCATGCATTTCAGCAAATAAATCACCAGCAACGTTTCTGGAAACTGAAACAAGAAACATCTGCAGGGAATCGAGCAAGCCTACCAAGATGGATAAGTCAGATGCACCATTAGTCTGAATTAGAGCCTTGCTGATTTTAGGGTAAAGTCCATCTCCTGGCTGATGACTCTAACCTCAGGTGTTACTATATAATTTGACCTTGTCTGACTGAAATTAGAGTCCTAAATAGTCTGTTTCCTGGCACGTAGAAGGAATTTATAACTGATTGAAAAATCAAGCTTCCTGGTCACCAGCTAGGAAACTGGTATTTCAAGATCCATTTAGACCAGAGATGTACTTCTGACACATTTTGATACAAGTTAAAAATCAGGAAAGTGCTTCTGACAAACCAAACACAATTTTAATGATGAAATCTCTCATCCTAAGGGAAAGATTTAAGAAATTGCCTATCAAAGAAAGTCATAAAATCTTAAAGCTGAAAGGGACGTTAGAAATTAACGAGCTCAGTGTTGGTGTGGTAGGATTAAGGTGTTTTTTTTTTTTTTTTCAAGATCAAAGCTAATATAAGTAAAAATCAGGAACAGGGCCCAAGTACGTAACTTCCCAGCCCAGACTAAAACAGAGGCCTGGGTTTGGGTACACAGAAGGTAAAGCCCCATGAGAAACAAGGAAGCAGACTCAGTGTTTAGGTAATGACCTAAGTCAAACCATGAATAAGAGGCACATTTATGGCTGGAAGTTAAGTCTTTCTAATCCTAATATACTTGTTCTTGATCTCTTCGTGGTAGTACCTCACACTACAAGGATGAGAAATTATGTTATCTGTCTGGGACATAGCTAATAACATGTGCTCAATAAGTTATATCTAATATTAAAATTATAAAATTGAGAAAGTAGGATCACTAGATTGAATTGTTATTAGTTTTAGTACTGTTGAAATCATAGAAGGCCTAATTTGTTGACATAGAACCCCACACAATATAGCATCTAACCAGGAAACTCATATCATATCACCTCTTTACAGCAAAAGAGACATGGGGGAGGTCCAGGACCTTGGGATCTACTGGTTGTATCACCCAGAATTTTGGAATACAGTGGTAAAATCACAGCTGATGTACCGACTTGGAGATAATACCCAGTGGGGACAGGATGCCCTCCTCCTGGTTTCAGCCCATCCATTGAACCAGAGGTCTTTAATACAGCTCTGTGTCTCCAATAAGAAGAATGCACAGATCCAAAGTAAGAGGTGGAAACAGGAGTAATCCCACATATCATCATCCCCAATGACCTCCTCATGGAAGGCATACTTCTCTGATCCAAAGATCTGGGCTTAAAAAAAAAAAAAAAAACAAAGATCTGGGCTTTGCAGCATTGGAAGTCCTCTCCCCCAAAAAGGTGCAAGGATCCCAGTGAACTCTGAGCTACCACTGGCTCTTGTGCGCTTTGGGTTCCTTGTGACAAAAAGGAGTCACTGTGATATCACAGGTAGTTGACGCTGATCTTCAGAAGGAGGCAGGACTGCTGCTAAATGAGAGAAGAGAGAAGGAAATTTATCAATCTTGGGTGATCCACTTGTGCATCTCTTAGTGTTCACTTGCCAGATGATGACAATGATTGGGCAAGTGAAGCAATCCTGACCAAGAAGAGAATGGTTACCAGGATCTGAGGAATGAGGGTTTGGGTCAGATACACTTAACCCATCAAGACCAGCAGAGGTAAAAAGATTAAAAAAAAAAAAAAAAAAAAAAAGACCAGCAGAGGTGATTACTGAGAGTAGAAAGATTTAGGATGGATAGTGGCAGAGAGAGACAACAAATACCAGTTCTTGTCCTACAAGGAATTGCAGCAAAAGGATCTGTAGTTTATCCCGCTAACCTCCCTATTTTAAGTTTCTCCTGAGATAGACAGGAGGCCACTCTCATAAAATCGAAGAGTAGAATAGTGATTTTCAGGGTCTGGGGAGAGGGGGGAATGGGGAGTTACTAATCAACAGGTGTAAAGTTTTAGTTAAGCAAGATGAGTAACACTGTACCTGTAGCTAATACTGTGTCATACTTAAAAATCTGCTAAGAGAGTAAATCTCATGTGGAACACTCTCACCAAAATAAAACAAAATAAATTAAAATAAAAAAGAAAAGAGAACGCCTGGGTGGCTCAGTCGGTTAAGCATCTGACTCTTGATTTCAGCTCAGGTCATGATCTTGGTGTCCTAAAATCAAGCACCACATCAGTCTCCGCAGTGGGGAGTCTGCTTCTCTCTCTCTCTCTCTCTCTCTCTCTAAAAATAAATAAATAAATAAATCTTTAAAAAAAAATTAAACAAGGGACGCCTGGGTGGCTCAGTGGTTTAGCGCCTGCCTTCAGCCCAGGGCGTGATCCTGAAGTCCAAGGATTGAGTCCCACATCAGGCTCCCTGCATGGAGCCTGCTTCTTCCTCTGCCTGTGTCTCTGCCTCTCTCTGTGTGTCTCTCATGACTAAATAAATAAGATCTTAAAATAAAATTTAAAAGAAAGAACAAACTTGTCACCCTGATGCTGCCAGCTGTTAGACCCTCAAGCATCCACTTCAGGTGAGCTCAGGTTCATTCAGAGCTGTCCCCAGACAATGACTAATCTTAGGTATCATAGCCAAGACTACACTCCTGTGGGGGAGTCATCAGTTAGTGGCTGAGTAGGACAGTAGGACAGTGCTAGGGTGTCCCATGTACATATGTAGGACCCCTTCTACAGGCAATCTCTGCTCCAGAGCTCATTTGAGGACTTTGTCAGATCCTGGTCAGACTCTGACAGCTTCTCCTATCCAATCCTGCCTCCTCCTCTTTTCCTTGCATACTAGTAAGACTTTTGCAGCCCTAACTCCATATCTCTGCCTACTTCTCAGAGAACCCAACCCCCGACTCCTGAATATTTCCTAGAAAAGATCTGAGACTTTGCTTTCAACAGTATTTACAAAGCCATCACCCAACGTAAACTCTTGTCTCTACCTAGATTAGCTGATTTTACTCTTATCTGAATGTCCATTCATCCCAGAGTCTAACCTACTTTCCCTCATGTACTTGAAGCTCTTATGAGGCTTGGAAATAACCTGTATCAATTAGAGGATGTACAGAGGGAGTCAAGATTCCAGCATTTATGTAAGTCACACTTATAAATAAATATACTTGTGAGTGCTATGGAATATATGCTTTACTCTTCTATATATGAGATTACTGTAGAAATAGAACATTTGACCAATCATTTCCAACATAAAATGACCCAAATACGTGGGTGGTGGGCTCATTCAAAATGGCCAACTGTTGTATGAGGATTTAACATGTTCATATGATACCACTGGTCATTGGGAGAACAATTATAGTAAGACAGAGTCCATGACCTTAAATAACTACTGGCCAGGAGAGAGAGGTATGTTAACAGATTATTTCAGTTTACTAAATAGCTTACTGGGGGTTTGGAACTGTTTGGTGGTGGGGATATTCCAATTTATTTTCACCCGCACCTTCTTCTAGGCTCATACTTTGGTTGTGCCTGTAGAGTTGGAGGAGTTAGCAAAATCTGAATGACAAATGTGAAATAAACTTTGCTGTCAGGCATAATTTAGTTACCCATATTTGTCATCCTCGTTGATCAAATATTTCACTTGTCACCAACTCACACTTGTTTTAGCCCAATCAGCTTCCAAGATGGAGTCCCTTTCCCAGAATTATTTGTTTCTAAGCAGCAAAAATTACTGATATCTGAGATGATTAAACTTGAGAGCTCCCCCAAGCAAGGCAGAATGGAGATGCCTAGGTTCAAATTCCTGATTTTTAAAAAAATTCTGACCTAGAACAAAAGAACTGAACCAGAAGGGCTAACCAGTATGCTCCTGTGTCATGTGGGTTGGGGATCTAAGGATATTATTTGGCATAAACAGGGTCTCCTGGGCTAACATCATTCTCCTGCTGCAGGGACTGCTTGCATCTGACTAAGCTCTTTGCTGGCTCCAAGTGAGCACACAGGTCCTGCTGAAATCTGGGCGTCTTTTGTTTTTTTTCTGAGGCAGGAAACTTGCCTCTGAGTGGTGAGTTATCGGAGCTCTGTTTCTTCCAATTTTTGCATTTGTGTGATCTCATGGGGTTGATGGGGTTTGTTATGAGACTTGTTCTATGAAATGCAAAATGAACCCCCTTTAGCAACTGCCATCCTTTTTGATAGAGTCAAATAAATATTTTCCTAGTTTCTTTCTTCTCTCAACTTTGTAAATGAGGGAGAGTTGCCTGGGGGAGGCATATAACATTACTCATACATTCCCCACTCACTGCAATTTTTTAAAGGAGGAAATGAGGAGGAGAGAGGCGGGGAGGAGAAGATGAAAAAGAGAGGAGATGGATTTACGATGGTGTTGCCCCAGCTATGCCCCAAGGACAGCCACCATCCAGTGGAAGTTCTAAGGCAACAATCTAAAGGGAGCTTTCTATTCATTAGGTATATGAGTTTCATTATTACCATTAGGACTCTACTACATTTTAAATAATTGCCTTTGAAAAACAATATTCAGAGTAATGAAATAAGGAATTTTGCAATTTTTCAACTCTCAGGAAACAAATAGGCAATCTATTACTTTTCCATTCCAGTAGAATTTCCAGGAAAGCCTCATAAATAAATAAACACTTCTTAAACTTCTAAGATAACTTTATGTCATATACGAAAATAAATGAAAAAGAAAGCAATGTCATTGTTGCCTTTTTTAAAAGTATGCTTCAAAAAAAATAAAAAAAAAATTAAAAAAAAAAAATAAAAAATAAAAGTATGCTTCAAAATTTTAATGTAATAATTCTCTTTCCCAGAGACTGGGCTGAGATAGGATTGGAGAAGCTGTGTGTGGGGTGGGGGCCGAACTGCAAAGAAGAAATCATCAGGACAATGTCCAGAGAAGCTGAGATACAAGAGCAGTGGCATCAAGGGAGAGGAAATCTTGTCCTGAACTATCATCCCTCAGAGCTACTTACCGCTTGTTGCTTGGGTAACTCATCCAAGGCTAAGCTATTTCTTGCAAACCTTGGCATCTCCCTTTGCCAGTCTCAGTTTCTAGGCCTGATCTTACTTCTCCATGATCTTGTGTTGTCTGTAACAGCTGGTGCTAGACAGGGTTTGAAGTCAAACTTTGAAGCCCTAATCGCATCATCATCCCAGCTTCCAGGTCTCCCTCCCTCAGGAGGCACCCTCAAGCTCATAGTGGCCAATGAAATATAACTTCTCCCAGGAAGGGGCAAATATTCAATAATTACAGGCCTCCTGCTGTTGGGCTTCTAGGGTCAGTGGAAACCAAAAAATCATGGTTTTCTATGGCTGCCTTAAGAAAATATCACAGACAAGGTGGCTTAAAAATAACAGAAATCTATCTGCTCCGGAGGCTGAAAGTCCATGATCAGGGTGTGCGCAAGGCTGATTTCTTCTTAGGGCCCATTCTGCTCGGCTTGCAAATGACCATCTTCTTCCAAGACTCCATGTGGCCCTCCCTCTGTGCATGTCTGTGTCCATCTCCTATTATAAAGACGCTATTCAGGCTGGATTCAGGTGCACCCCAATGATCATTTTGCCATAATTACTTTTTCTAATGGCTCTATATCTATATACAGTACTGCGGGTCAAGACTTCAACACGCAGATTTTTTTTAAGATTTTATTTATTCATGAGAGACAAAGAGAAAGAGGCAGAGACATATGCAGAGGGAGAAGCAAGCTTTCCTGCAGGGAGCCCGATGTGGGACTTCATCCCAGGACCCCAGAATCACGACCTGAGCCAAAGGCAGATGCTCAACCACTGAGCCACCCAGGTGCCCCAACACAGAGATTTTCAGAGAACACAACTCAGCCCATAACCCCAGGCTCAGGTTTGGGCGTCAAAGTGAGACTCCTGGACATTTCCAGCCATGCAACTCAATGGTTCCATCTACTTGGCTGAATCTGGGTCCATGTATATGGCCCCCGCCTTATGGGCCAGGAGCTGGTATGGAGAGAGCTGGAAATTTGCCTCCACCCAAAGGACAGGTCTTGCCTGACTTAGAGGCTAGAATCTAACATCTTGTCCAGGGCAAATGGGAAGTAAAGCAAAGCCACATTTTTTTAAATATTATTTTAAAATTTAAATTCAATTTGCTAACATATAGTATAACACCCAGTGTTCATCCCATCAAGTGCCCTACCTTTTAAATCATAACCTCCTGTCCCCCAGGAAAGGGAAGCTCACATTAAATCCTAAATTCGAACAATCTGATGAGTAACTTTGCCCCTACAATAGAAGAGCAAGAGGCTGAGGGTGGGCTGAAAGAAAAAAGAAACTTTATTAGACGCTCTCTATTCTATGGTCAGAAGCTAAATTAATGTGGGGAGTAGGACAGAAATCGCCTTTCTTGCTCTGCTCTTTGGTTCCTGGCCACGACCCACATGCCCCAAGAGCATCTGCATTCTCATCCCGTCTCTGCCTTGGCTTCACAGCCCCAGCACCTGCCAGCAGAGCCTGGCTGTTCTTGCTCGCTGCCCAGCAGGATATTCTCGGTTTCACAATGTAGGAGCACAGCATCCTTATCAGCTCCTGAAGATCCAAGCTCTGCCAGGAACTCTCTCTACATGAAATGTATAGATCAAAACCCCAAGGAGTTTGACATTTATATTTTTAATAGATTTTTTTTCCTTCTTAAAACACCCACAGGCTGTGACTGAAGTGGAAATGTGTTTGCTTTTAATTGCAGTCTGTGCGCCATTGGCTCTGAGGTTGGGAGTCCTCCCTCTCCTCAGAAGTGTAGCGTTTGTATCAAGCAGAGCTGGGAATGCAAAGAAAAACAAAAGGTCTGAAATGCCATGTGATAAGAACACTTCTTTTAAAACTCTTCAATAACAAAAATCTGGAGTGAGTTTAATTCATAGACAAAGATGATTTGGAGGACAGAGCAACTAGAAATCCTTTTATAATTGTTTCCTGCAACCCCAAGCTCCTGTTTGGAGCCTGGCTGTGTTCCTCCTCATCTGAAAGGTAAATATCACTAAGGCTGTGACAGCATCTTTCTGTAACAAACACTTATTGGGGGCCTCATCGCTTTGGAGGGGCACTAGGACATGAATGACTCATGGTTTTGCTTCTAGTTGCTCAGAATCTGGTGTATCTGAAGTGGTTCTCCAATAGCATAGACTCCCCACAGAGACAAAATAAGAAACTTTTTCTCAGAATCTGAGTCCAGGTGGCCTCATGACCACAGTTCTCCTAATGGTTTTGCTTAAAACATTTTCAAGCAACCTGTTCACACATCTGAATCTAATACTCTCCTCCGTGTTGTGAATCAGGATTAGTTACACATATTAAGAATCCTGCTTTCTCAAATAAGAAGATTATAAGCATTCTTCAGAGGTCTCAGGGTTCAATTACTAATATCTCTGCATAATAATAAGTATTATTCCTTTACTGGCGATATTTCATTATGATGAGCAAGGCTAGGTTGGAGGCTGCTCAGGAGATAGATATTTCCAGTCCCAACCACTTCATCTAAACCAACTCTGAACAGCACTCAGAAAAGGAGCCAAAACACATGCAAGAAACTCTCACCCCCACTGCTCCCTCCCAGCTTCTGACCTTGCTGTTTCTCTGCCCCCATCCCTAATACTCAAGAACAAATTAGGGCATCTTTGCATCAAGAGAAGCCTGAGCCTATATCCACAATCCAAGGTTGGCCCTGCCCTATATTCAGACCAACTAAGCCCTAATCTAAAATGACACAACTATCCCAGCTGGGTAAGAGTTGACACTTATTTCCATGCAAAGCATGTTGATTTGGTACCAAGTGTGCATATAGCCTACACTGACCCCACCTGATATACAAGTAGGAGCAATTTCTCTCTCCCCTCAGCAGCACCCTGTACCACTGTCATGCAGTGCATCGTGTCTCACAGACCCATCCATTCTCTGACACAGCTGGTTCCTTCCTTCCCAAATCTCAGCATTGGCTCTCTTCTGGTCCACCTCACCCCCACCACCTGTGTCAACAGATGTACTGTGCTAACACTGTAAGATAGATCACTGTACAGGTAAGCACATTGTGGCCATTTAATAGATGAGAACACTGAGGCTCAGAGCATCTAAGTGACTTATATGCATGCATACTTGTGTGAGCAGTTGAAATAACTTGTTATCCTTTCTCCAAAGGTCATGGCTTCCTCTAGATTAAGAATTAATGGTGTCATAGTAGTATCTTACAATTTTGAGCTTTGTAGGATATATATATATATATATATATATATATATATATATATATATAGTTTAGGAATATTCTTTCATTTTGTTGTCCCCTTCATCACTGTCTGGGAAAGGTATTATAGCCCTCACAGAGGAGATGTATGGGCACTGGAATCCAGCATTCCCGGATCCCGATCTGGACTCTACCCATGACTAGCTGAGAACATTTGGACAATTCCTAATTATATTTGAGACTCTCTTTCCTTACCTAAAAGAGAGGGAGGTGGAGCATAATCCTCCCTTGACATGCTGACATACCAAGTAAGCAAGAGTGGACAGGAAGCTCATTACCTGGCACTTGGTGTTGGCCCACTCAGCCCAACTCTCTTTTCACCTGCCTCAATTCCACATGGGGTTCAGTTGAATTAGGTCATCTATGAGGGTTTTTTTCAGCTTCAAAATTTTACTTAAAATGTCCTTAGAAATTTCTTATTCCCTTCCTCCTTGTAGCTATGTGACAATGTTTTATTCACAGACGAGTTCTTTAGGGAATTTGATCGAGATTGATAGGCTGGGGTTTTAATCCAAGCATACATCCGTGGGCTACAATTGTGCTGATTCTAGATGGGTCTAAGTGACATCAGAGGGAACTTCCCTCTCCCCATCCACTTCCACCTCCCAGGCTAATATTATTAACATCAGCCAGAGGCAAGGAAGTGATAGGTACAAGCAACAGACATGGTAAATGAATTATCTTGAGCTACTTATTCCTTGGCAGTGAGGCAAGCAACCTAGCAATTCATCATCAGTAAAACTCCCCATTTTCCCATATGAGTTGGCATAGTGCCCCCACTGCCTTGCGTTTTCAGTCTCATTTCTAAAGAAAAATTAAGGACATTCTGTTCACAGTTTCTTTCTCCTTTCTTTCTTAAAGTTTTTCTTAAAAGATAAGTGCTTATTAATTCCAGGGATCGATGAAAGAGTAGACAGGAAGCTTGATAGTCAGGAATAGAGAGAATCTGAGGTTAAAGGTCTGCACTAGACCTGTTTTTAAATATTGATGCCAAAGTCACCCAAGGTTACATGAGGTTAACAGTTGATGATGGAGCTGCTCAACTCTTCCCAACTTGGAGATTAATTCTCTCCTTTGCAAAGAACTGCACCATTTAGTCAGGGCTTCGCTCCACCGACTTGTTTTCTCTTTTTTCACTTACTCTAATTTGATGAACCAAACCCTCTGCACTGAACACCTCCAGCACCCACCTCCCCAAACCTACAAAAAGGAAAAATAACAATAGCTGAAAAATGTATCCAATCAGCCAGAAGCAAATGCATTTCTAATTAAAGATTATAAATGTGGGTCACCCTTCAGAACAAGCAAACACAAGTCAAGCATCATTCTTCTTGATTTGTTCCGGGTCATTGTTCTCCTCTGCCTGGCTGCAGAGCACTAATGGATCATCTTGATAAAAATTCATTTTTTCATCCATCTGTTATATTGCGCTTTTAATGTCAATTTCTTCTAATGTATCTTGATTTCGCCCCAGCCCCAGCTGCAAACACACTGCACTTTATTAGAATAAAGTCTCATGTCTCCAATCCTCTAAATGAGAGAAGTAGCTACGAGACCATTCCTGCATTTGCAGTTTTAAGTTTCAGCATATGTTAGCATAATGCTTTCATTCAATACCGTTTCCAAAGGCAGAGGCCCTTCTGAATCAATTTCTTGATTCAGAACCAGGTCAAATCAAATAAGCAGTTTATACACAGAAAAAAAAATGGGGATCTGATAGCAACAAATGTCAAAGGCAACAAAGAAGAGAATATTGCATTTAGGAAACAATTCTTAAAGCATGGAAAGTTTCATTCTATCCTAATTAAATGGGAAAATGCAAGGGGCAAAATCCTCTAATTCTTCCACAGCTGTCTGACAAATGATGAAAGCTTTTAAAGCAAGAAATATGTACCCAGGTCACTTCCCAAATTCATACCCAAATTATAAAGTTATACTAGAAAAGTGGTTCTAAGCAAACCCAAACCTCAACGTCTCTACTGTGACTGTAACTCCAGATGCCAGAAGCAAGACCAGGGCGGCAAGTGGGCAAAGTGTCAGAAAAAAAAAAAAAAAAAAAAAAGTGGACTGAAAAAATTAAGGACAAAGAGTGATATAAAAGGAGAGGCAGGGCAGATGAATGACACACAGCTTACAGGTGAAGAAATTGAAACACAGTGAGTTTAAGTGATTTGTTAGAGACTAGTATCAACAATCACAACAAAAATATCAGATTGTTGGAGTTGGGTCATAAATTGTAGACTTTGGGACATATTGAAAGATTTTAAAGGAGCATGTGACAGGACTGTAAAAACTAGTGTTTTAGGACAATGAGTGAGTTTATTTGTCATGGTTCTCTGAAGAAATGGAGCCATTAGGACATATAGATAGATGATTGGTAGATGATAGATGATAGATAGATAGATAGATAGATAGATGATAGATAGATAGATGATAGATCTCTATATAGAGACACTTCTATAAAGATAGATATTTTTGGATATATCCGCTAATTTTAGGAGTTGCCTCACATGGTTATGGAGGGTAACTAGTTCCACAAGCTGCCGTTGCAAGCTGGAGACCCAGGAGAGCCAATGGTGCATCTCTGGTCCAAGTATCAAGGCCTGAGAGCCAAGAGAACCGATGATGTTAAATTCCAGGCTAACTGCAGAAGACCAATGTCTCAGCTCGAGAGTGGCCAGGCAGAGAGAGTGAACTCTCCCTTACTTCTTCCCCTTTTGCTTTGTTCAGACCTTCAGTGGACTGGATGAGGCCCATCCACACTGGGAAGAGCAATCTGCTTTCCTTAGTCTACCAATTCAAATGTTGATCTCATCCAGAAACATTCTCACAAGCACACCAGAATAATGCTTAATCAAATATCAGGCCTTCTATATCCTGATCAAATTGGCACACACAATTTACCATCATAATGAGTGTAGCACATTGGTTCTCCACCACACTGAGTCATATTTACTTAGTACTTAGCAGAACAGCCTGTCAGCTGCTCTTCATTCTGAGATTTGGAGGCTCCCAAAATTATAAATCTAAAAATAATTCTGTTATCTTTTTGCTTCTGGGAGTATAGTTTCCCTTCTAAGGATCAACAAAACCTCTGAGACTTTGCTCCCTCCTCTTCCACTCCACATTGCTCACCTCTTCCCTCAGTGCTACTCCACCGGCACTGGCCCTCTCCCCCCAGAAGATTCTAGCTATCCCATCAGCCTGGAAAGCCTTTCCCCCTGATCTTTGCACAGCAAGTTTCTTCTCATCATTCACATCTCTTTCAAATATCTCCTCACACAGATCTATCCTGATCACCTGATATATCACTGTCTGCCTGGGAGTAATTCCTTGCACTGGGCTTAATGCTCTCAGTTATGTTCTTATTTGCTTGCTGATCCTTGTTCCCCACAAAAATACACTTACATTGCAGCCTCCAGAGCAGAAAACATAGCACTGATGCCTGGTACGTAACAGAATTTTCATAAATGTTTGCCTAATAAGTGAATGAACTTGTTAGAAGCAAAACATGGGAGCACCTGAATAGATGCACAACAAACACAGATCACGTGATGGAAAGTCAACGCCCTCCCTCAGTGCCGGTGCACATTCTAACTAAAAGATAAGAATGAAAACACATTCTTCCCTTCTCAGTATTTTCCTACAATCCCCACTTTCATTACATGTCCGCTTCTCCACGTGAACAATGTTCACCTTTTCATTCGCATGTGTCCTGGCAAACAGTAGCTTTATTATACATATAAATGTCTAAATGATATTGTGTTATTTATCTCATTCCATTTTTTACTTCTTGCATTCAGTGTTATTCTGCTAAAATGTGTACCTTTTTATAATCGCATACATAGCTCCTTGCTTTCAGCAGCTGCGAGCAATTTCAGAGCGCACATCCACAATATCTTCCATTCCCATTCCCTTGTTCTGGGATAGTCCCTGTTGCAATAGACAACACTGTGGCCAATCTCCTTAGAGATGTTTTATTTCGGGCCTGAAAAGGGAATTCTCTAGGACACCTGTCCAGAAGTGGGATTTCGGGATCATAACACACCTGTATGCTTAATCTGACTCTCCTAGCATACCTTATTAATTTTTGAATTTGCACCTATCTGATAACTGTAAAGTAATATACCTTTGCTGCCATAATTTTTACCTCCCATTTACTAAGAAGTTTATGCATTTCATTACATTCTTTGTGTTACCTTTACATTTCTAATTTTTTCTCTGCCAGTATTCTTGCTTTTTCTAAGTGGATCATTAAACCATCCCCAAGAGAATGATGCTCTTATACTTTGCTTCTGATTCCTATTCTTCTGATTTATTTTCTTTTAATGGGTGATAAAACCTCTGGTCTATGCAAACAGTCATTGTGATAACTTGGTCTGAACTTAAGTGGAATGCATCAAACTTCTAACCTCTTTAGTTTTAAAGTTAGCATGTTTGTTGTTAATCTCTCCAGTTTTCCATAAGTGTGTTTCAAGTTATAATACTATAAAAATTTTTATATATTCTTTAGCCATGTCCCACTAAGTTTTAAATGTGCTGTTTTCATTGCCAGTTATTTCCAAGTATTTTATAATTTCTTATCATTTTCCTTATAATCCAAAATTATTTAGTAATATGCTACTTATTTTGTACACATAGGGGATTTTAAGCTATATTTATACTATGGATTTCTAATTTTACTGCACTATGACCCAGAACATAGTGTATATAATATTGAGATTCAATTAGCAACCTAATACTTGGTCTGTTTTAGTTAGGATAGGACATGCTTGCTGTGGTAACGAATTAACCTGACATCTCATTGATTTAGCAGAACAGAAATTTATTGCTTGTTTAGGTCAACAGAAGTGCTCTTGCATCTGATAACTCAGGGATCCTCTCTATCTCAAACCTCTTCCAGCAACAAATGACCCTAGTGCGCCCTCTGGTTCTTAAAATCTACATGCATTTTGAGTCTTTATTTATTTTTTAATTTTTTTTAATCACTTGCACTTCATGTAGAGCTTCTGATCAAAACCAGCTCTATAGGGTAAGGTCTGTAATTTGGATTCAAGCCAATCAGACTTTTAGGATGGCTCCCCCATGACAAGATTATGTCTAGGATAATTCTACTTCTATATAAAACATTTTCTCTGTCTCATGCTGTCTTTTCTTCTGAATCTCTCAACTCTTTCCAAACACTCTAATCCTCACAAATGTCCCAGATTGCATTTAACATCTCCCATTGGACTCAACCAGCCACAGGTTCTGATCCACCATGAATCTTCTGTTTTGGTGGCCATCTGGGCTCTCCCTCCTGCTCTGTTCCCATTTAAGTCTTGACTTCCATCTATGTCCTGTTCCTGTTATAATCCTGAGACAGGAAATTCTGTGAGAAAAGTCTATTAATATACTTCACATCCCTTGCCCAAGTATGAGAACTTCTTGTACTCTCCACTTTGTTTTCAAATCTCTGGCAAGTATAAACACTGTTTATTTATCACTTACTCCTATATCTCCCAGGCACTTTTTGATGTGATATAAAATGGTAACATTGTATAACTTGATTTATGATGAATTTAGCAAAATTATGTGATAACAGAGTTAAATATCAACATGATTGAATCATTCATTCGACCAACATTTATCCTGGCCTTGGTAGTAATAATTCAAAGAGAGATAAGATACAATGTAAAAGAGCTCTCATCCTATAAGAGAAAGACTTATAAACAGCCACTGATATGTAAATATGTAAGTCCAATGATAGATGCTTATACACTGTTTTATGAGTACCTAAATAAGAACATCTAATTCATAAAGGAGATGGTAACTACGATGGATTTTAAAGATGGCTTTGTTGGGTAAACCCATTGTAGAAAAGGAATGAGCACGAGCAAAGACCTAAGGATGAAAAATAGTATGACATAAATAGAGACTGTCTAGCATTTAGTAGTATGAAGGTTAAGCAAGAGGAAAGGATTGATGGCAAGTGATGTGGGAGGTGTTAAGTCAACATCATTTGGGACCTTGAATGCCACGCAAAGGATCTTAGACTTGAATAGACAGGAGCTGCAGATCCCTTAAAGAGAAGTAAGTGGAAGATTGGTCTAGACAAGGAGAGCCATAGATAAACCCTCTGCCCTTCACTCTTCTAACTGCATGTGTGCAGAACACTTATTTTCAGGAACAGTGCTTTTCAGAAGTCATTTCCTCAGTATCCCTCTGTGTTGATGTTATCTGCTCACATTCATCAGCCAAACCAGAGAAGACTTTCACTCTAAATGAACAAGCAACCAGTGCTGCCTGATGACAAAAAGACTGTCTGGAGCATCTTTCTTACACCTGGAGCACATCAGTCAGACCAAATCACCTGAAGAGAACAAGAGCAAAGTCCTCGCTACAAAACTGCTCATGGTGAATCCAGCTCAGGATTTAGTATACATATATCAGATCTACCCATAGTTAAGGCAGGCACTTGGATTATTTGCCAAGTTGCTACATACAAATATGTTCTGAGGTTCTCATTCATTTATTCCATGAGAATTTACTAAGTTCTTGTCGTGCCAGGAAAAAAACCAGATAAATAAAAGAATGCTGAGCTTTGTTAAATTCTCCAGAAATAGACCCTGAGACAGGATTCCTGTGCATGTGATTCTTAAGGAAATGCTCTAGGGAGAAATCAGTAAGGGAGTAGAAGAAAGAGAGAAAGGAAAGAAATGAAGTCAAGCAAGGATGTGATTTCAGGCAAAGTCCCACAGGAGACAGCTACAGCCTGATCCTGCACAGCTCTGAAGTATACATCAAGTTCCAGAGCTAATCCAATTCAAAGAAGGGAGCTGGTCTTTCACACTCCTATGCAAGTCAGTTATTGACAAAGGCCTCCCCAGGGAATTGTACACTCCCAGAGACTTTTGTGCTGCATGCAAACCAATGCCTATCACCTAAGGTCTCAGGCATAGGTCCTTAGTAGCAAAGGCACACAGAAGTTGGAGCAGAGATAAAGATAGAGTATAAGAAGGATCAGAGTGGATCTGGGCAAGAGCAGTTTCCTCTAGCACTTGTAGTCTAGCAGGGAAGACAGACGTGATCATAGAGGTATAATCATGCATTTTAGATACTCTAAATAGGAAAGAGTTTACCACGTGAACAAACACTGAAGTGTCCAGCATTCCTGTGTATTTGAAGAAATCCTTCATTATGTTGGAGGTATTGGTTTGCCCTCTGTGCTGCTTTGTTTTATTTTTCCATGTTTGTGCTCCATGAATCTTGATCATTTTATTGACTACCTCTTTTAGTTTGCAGTCAGGCATGCTACAGAGGAACTCCTGAAATTTGGGTGATTTATGATCAATGCGACCAGCAGGTGTTACTTATCTGTCTCTTTCTTCACTTGCTAAAGAGACTTTCTGTCACCAGAAAACCTTCCAGTATTACAAATGACAGTTGGTCATCAATATTCAGACCTATCTGTGAAGTTACTTTGAATAATACTCCTATAAATGAAGACTTCAAAACTTGCAGTAGGACCAGAGCCTTTTCTCTTACTTTGTTTGATGTTTATCAATGCCAAATTCAACTTGCCAGTCGTCACAAAAATAAATCTTTATTGACTTTCAGTGGTTTATGGGTCTGCTTTCGACCTGGTCTAGAGCTTCTCATCTATGTATAGCACATAGCTAGAGATGAAATACTTGTTTACACATCTAATATGAACATCACAATGATACTGTTTTCTCTCCCAGTTAATTGACTCTGTCCCAAATAGAACCAAACAAGATTAAATAACTCTCCCCCAAAATAGTAACCTATTTTAATTGTGTATCTTTTGATTTGGAAATTAAAGGAAATGAAAGGAAGGACATAAAATAAAATTGTATTACATTTACTCATCATCTATCACAGAACATAGGAAGTTGCAGTCCTTCAGCAACTCTAGAAAATTTGAGTAATTTAGACTAATATTTGTTACAATAAAAATTTAATATATCTCTAGAATAAATATTATCCCTTCATGTGGATTTCTTTCCATGGGCCAAAATATGCTTATCATTATTCCCACAAGTTTCCAGAGTGATTTTTGGGCAACACATAAGGTAATAAGAGTTGACAGGATTACAAACATTAAAGGTAGGAAGAAAGACAGTGAGGAAACAAGGACAGGGACAAAGTGAAGCTGGTAAAAGCACAAAGAAGCATATTGTAATGGCCTACATAACTATGAGGGTAAAACTAACAATAAAACATATAAATTTGCTCCTATTTGAATAATTGTTTAGGAAAAGGTGGATTGATGTGGGAGAAAGCAGACTTATAGCAAAGGTAATAAAAGAAAAATCAGTGCCTATAAAGTATAAGAGAAAATTAACATCTGATTACTTGTATAACTCAACACACAGGCATAACACGGCTTGCACATGCTTGGAAGAAGACCAAATTCTATGAAAGTTAATGCTGGGGAAAGATTAGTGGATGACCCCAAAGCTCTTTCATCTTTAAAAGACATGAGAACTTTTTAAAAGGCTGAAATAGGCAGTTTTGTGGACCCCTGAGCAGGTGGCACAAACCACCCTGAGGAAAGTGAGTTGAGCCAAAAAAGAAATCAAAAAAGGAGAGATTTGGGAGTGGAGACAAATGTGCTTATCTTTGCATCAGTGATTGAAATCTTCAGCTCACTGCATGCTTCCCTCATGGGCTCTGGATAGGTAGGGGGTTAGGGATCAGATTATTGCAAATATCCATGAAAGGACAGGTTTTGTAATGAGTAAATTTAGTCAAATGAGAAAAGGTGGAGTTTCATTCTCATGGAGCCATGGAAGAATTTGCTTGATAAGCAAAACTCACTGTGGATGAATCACAAATTTAGCTCTAAGCTTTCTAGCAAGCAACACAAAAATAGAAAAGTTACCTGTTACCAGATTCAAAATATTCATGAAATAAAAATAAACCAATAGCTCAGGAGACCTGTCACTTTCCTTGATACTAAAATCCTATGGGGGGAGGGCACCTGGGTGGCTCAGTGGTTGAGCATCTGCCTTTGGCTCAGGGCATGATCCCAGGGTCCTGGAATCAAGTACCGCATCAGGCTCCCCACTGGAAACCTGCTTCTCCCTCTGCCTATGTCTCTGCCTCTCTGTGTGTGTCTCTCATGAATGAATAAATAAAATATTTAAAAGAAAAAAATCCCATAGGAATATCTCCTAGTGGTAGAGAGAGAGAGAGAGAGAGAGAAAGAAAGAAAGAAGAAAGAAGAAAAGAAAGAAAGAAAGAAAGAAAAGAAAGAAGAAAGAAAGAAAAGAAAGAAAGAAGAAAGAAAGAAAGAAAAGAAAGAAAAAGAAAGAAAGAAAGAAAGAAAGAAAGAAAGAAGAAGAAAGAAAGAAAGAAAGAAAGAAAGAAAGAAAGAAAGAAAGAAAGAAGAAGAAAGAAAGAAAGAAAGAAAGAAAGAAAGAAAGAAAGAAAGAAAGAAAGAAAGAAATCTTGTGATATGTGAATGCCATGACCTGTGCAACATCCTTACTATGAACCCTGCTAAGATTTCAGAAAGTTTCCTTTTATAATATCAAAGTGAGCTAAACAGATATTACAGCAAAATGAAATTCAATTTAATAGATAATCTTCCAGTCTTGGGTTATTTTATGTGTTCCAGGTATATATTTAAGGTTATCTCAAACTTAGGACAGACTGGTCAAGGATCTCAAGCAATCCTTCCTGAATATCATTCTTCCCAGCTGGTTTTTGTGTCAACATGGAGTAGTAATCAGCTTGAGGTAGTTTCTCCCTGTGAGATGCTTTGAATTCAACTTGTCCATGCCCCGGCAGCATTGAGAACTCTGTGCCTGAGAGATCAGCAAGCCAAGAGCATGGAAGTAAGGTTTGGTGAGAACTGAGGAGATTGATTAGAAATAAGTGCCTGAAAGCCCCAGAAGTGAGGTGAGAACATGAGATGAGGAAGAACTGGCTTAGGAGGATTCACTCAGAAGGTTGCTTCCAATCTGCTTATTAAGTACATATAACCAGCTAAATAAGGACCCTGAGTTCCCCTCTATCAGCATTGCTGAAATAAGACAATGCTAGGTAATGGCTCAGGCCAAAAACAAACGAACAAATGTTTTAAATACTTCAGTAAAGCATCAGCCAAGTACCTAAATTTCAGCTATTCTACATTTTAAAGGACTGTCCCAGATAAACTATTTAGGAGATATACAGACAGGTAACCCCATAAGGCAATATATTGAGGGAAGTATGATTTATAAACAACTTAAAATGACCCTCTTGGAATTCCACACTCATATACATTCCCACCATTAGAGTATGTAAGCATCCAGTTGGTCCCCATTCTTGCTAGCCCTTGGATAGTAATTGTACCATTATTCATATCACAGAATTCTGCACCACCATCAGAAGGATAAATCTATTATGGACTGATGTGGAAATATTTCTTAACTATTAAATGACTAAAGGAAGATGCACAAGTGTGAATGGTGTAACTACTGTGTGTTCATCTGTGTACAGGTGTGTGGACTAAAAAATGATCGCAGCCAACTACAATTGAGAAAGAGGTATGGGTAAATGGCAAACCAGATTCAAACCACCCTCAAATCCTCTCACCACTAAAATCTGTGCTCTGTCCACCACATGAAACAGTAGACAGGACTGGCTTTCTACTACCAAACAACTTACACACAGCTAGCAAATGGGACACAGCCACTGGTCAGAAAGCAAGCCTCGTGCATGCTTTTTGCTCTCACACATTTTCCCTACAATCATTGCAGTATTTTAGAGGTTTTTAAAGTTATTATTACCATAGAATCAAATTTTCTAAGGAGCATACCAAGGGAAATTTGTTTCAAAGAATCATCATCCTAGGGACACCTGGGTGGCTCAGTCGGTTAAGCATCTGACTCTTCGTTTCTGCTCAGGTCATGATCTCAGGGTCATGAGATCAAAGCCCTCATTGGGCTCTACACTGGGCATGGAGCCTACTTAGGATTCTCTCTCTCCTTCTGCCCCTACCCCTCAAAGCGTGTACACACTCTCTCACTCTCTAAAAAAAGAAAAATAGAATCATCATCCTAACCTCTTTTGAGTCTTACTTTACTGGCAAAGGGCCTCATTTGTTGCTAATATTTCCTTAGTTCACGATTTATCAGCATACCCTGGGCAACCACAGCAGTAAGAGTGCTTTCCCATGGGATGGACGGTCTGGTCTTGAATCTTAACATAAACATCCCCCTGCTGCTTTTGCCTATCTGCAGTGACTCCCCTGTTTTCTCATGATTATCATTCAGAAACTCAGACAAGTGTTGACATGAACACCCAATTAGTCTGATTATGCACAGTGGGCTTCGATAGATCTATCACCCACAGATACCAAGCCTGGCACTTTGTAGCACAGCCTTATGAAGTTATTCATGTATCATATAACACTTATATTTTTATAGATATGTGTACCAAAATTATTGGTAAAGTGAAAATCAGAGCTAGTCCCAAATATCCTTGTCTAAGCACAAGGGAAGGTAGTTAGCTAACTTTAGGGAATGTATTTTACAAGATAATAATAATAATAATAATAAATCTTAGAGGCATACCTGCCATAGTGAAGTACACTGTAAGGGGAAAGAGGAAACAGAGTTGGCTGAAGAATAAGCAAATTAATTCACTTAAGATACTTGGGCTGATTTGAAATTGTTCTTCCAAAGTTCAAATGTTTTGGGGCACCTGGGTGGCTCAGTCAGCTAAGGATCAGACTCTTTATTTCAGCTCAGGTGATATGATCAAGCTTTGTGTGGAGCTCAGCATGGAGCCTGCTTAAGATTCTGTCTTCCTCGTGGATGGAACTGGAGGGTATTATGCTGAGTGAAATAAGTCAATCGGAGTAGGACAAACATTATATGGTCTCATTCATTTGGGGAATATAAATTATAGTGAAAGGGAATATAAGGGAAGGGAGAAGAAATGTGTGGGAAATATCAGAAAGGGAGACAGAACATGAAGACTCCTAACTCTGGGAAACGAACTAGGGGTGGTGGAAGGGGAGGTGGGTGGGGGGTGGGGGTGACTGGGTGACGGGCACTGAGGTGGGCACTTGACGGGATGAGCACTGGGTGTTATTCTGTATGTTGGCAAATTGAACACCAATAAAAAATAAATTTATAAAAATTAAAAAATAAAAGATTCTGTCTTCCTCTGCCCCTTCCCCCGCCCCACTGGCTCACAGACTTGCACTCGCTCTCTAAATAAATAAATAAATAAATAAATAAATAAATAAATAGAAATTTTTAGAGAAAAAAAGCTCAAATGTTTGCAAAATTCAATTGTCAATGAATGGCAAAGAACAAGACTCTTTGCACTACAATGCTAAAGTCTTTTCTCTATGCATTGTCATCTTTGTCCCCAAACCAAAGTTGTGGTCTATCTAAACTAAATGTAATATTTTTGGTAGATTTTAACAACCAGAGCTTCTATTTTGATTGGTAGACATTCTGGGTAGTTCAGATTGTGATAACTAAACACCATAAACTGGGTGGCTTATAAATAATAGAAGTATTTCTCACAGCTCCTGAGGCTGAAAGTCTGAGGTCAGGGTGCCAACATGGCTGGCTCTGGTGAGGATCGTTTTCTGAGTTACAAACTGCCATCTTCTTGTTGTATCTTCACATGGTAGAAAGAAGACAAGGGAGTTCTCAAGGTCCCTTTTATAAGGGCACTACCCTGTTCATAAGGCTCTACCTTCATGACCTACTTCCTCCTAAAGGCCACACCTCCTAACATCATCACATTGAGGGTTAGAATTTCAACATGAAACGGAGAGAACACAACAGTAAATTCACTGCAGCTGAATTTTTAAGCTTGCTTGGATGAAATTATGATTATATGTACCCAATGGCAATTTTATATTTATTGGGTTTGGTGTGTGTATGTTTTTTGTTGTTGTTTTTTGTTTGTTTGTTTGTTTGGTGGGAATAAGCCTATTTATTTATTTATTTATTTATATTTATTTATTTTCCCTTTTTAAATTAAATTTAAATTCACCTTGCCAACATATAATACCCAGTGTTCATCCCATCAAGTGCTCTTCTTAGTGCCTGTCACCCAGTCCCCCCTGTCCTCCACTCTCCTCCCTTTCCAAAACCTTTTGTTTGTTTCCCAGAGTTAGGAGTCCCTCATGGTTTTTCTTCCTCTCTAATTTTTCCCCACTCAGTCTCCCGCCTTTCCCTTATAGTCCCTTTCAGTATTTCTTCCATATTTTTTGTTGATCCACAGATTTCTTAATTCATTAAGAATCCTGCTTATGTAAGATACTATTTTCCTTCAATATATGTATTTATATTATCACCACAATTTTTCTTTTAATTGTGTTTATGGGGGTACTTACAATAATGTCAGATATATCATCTTTGACAGAATGAAATTCCCAAAGCTTTACCCTGATTTACTGAATAAACAATTGAACAACTGTTGGGATGATCCAACTGATTTTTGTTTTACTTGGAAGATCAGATGATATCATTTAACTATTTGCAAAGATCTTTTTCTTCTAATAGAGCAAACACATTAACAGCTGTATTTCACAGGGCAGTCCATATGCAACAAAACAAAGTCAAAAACAAGGAAAATAAATTTGGAACAACACTCAATTGATCTAAATAAAAAGCCATGTTGCACACCATCTGCAGTTACAAGTGTTAATTTGTCATGTAGGGGCAGAGTCTGCAGTCAGTGGTATCACTGTGGCCTTCTTGATGAATGGTTAATTGTCAAATACTTTGAGCAGTTTCCACCATCATCATTAGCTTTCTAGAGAAATGAAAATCTAGTGCTTAATTTCTCATCAAACATGGATTTTTGCTTTTTGAGCTCTTTGCTGCCCAAAATAAGGCTTATTGCAAAACAAACAGAAAAGGAGAAATTATCAAACAATGAAATGAATAAGATTAAAGATTCATGCCACAAAATAAATGACAAAGCTACTGTAGCGAGTCAAAATACTCTCTAAAGGATCTATGCTCTATGGCAGTGCTATTCAGTCACTGCCGCCTGAAGGTATTGGAGGAACATGCAGCCTATAATTTCCCATGTTCCCCCTGGCCTTGCTGACTGGTAAACCCAGTGGCTATCAGGAGAAGCAGCAACAAATACTTCTCCCACCTCTACCAGAGAGCAGAACAAATTGGCTGTCCCTACTAGCATTCCCATCCAAACACCGTTTCACCAGCAAGTGCCCTGCACGCTGCCCTTGGAAGGGAGGTATTCTCTCATGACTGGAAAGGATTAAGGGAAGAGAGACAGGTTATCACTGCTTGTCACTCAAATTTAACCACGTGTTAATGGGAGAACTCTGTTCACTGCAGGTAGTATTAGACATCATGGTAGAAAATGTAATTTTTCACATAGGTTAACATGATTATCTGGAGGTTCACAGAGTGACTGATATGCTTACAATATGACCTTTTAGGGCCAAAGAATCTCCTTTAAATGGATGCAGCTGTAGGCACAAGAGCCTTTGGTCCTTTTACAGCAGCTGCCAATTTGATAGAATGATGAGATAGCTTTTTAAA
Source organism: Canis lupus dingo (assembly GCF_003254725.2). Taxonomy (NCBI): domain Eukaryota; kingdom Metazoa; phylum Chordata; class Mammalia; order Carnivora; family Canidae; genus Canis; species Canis lupus. Next base: position 66,187,693 of record NC_064245.1, read on the forward strand.
AATGGGGTTAATGGTCCAACTTAAAGATGATGCCTGAAAAGATGTGACACATGACTTAACTTATGGGTACATGGTGTTGTGCTCTCCACTGGGTAGGTATTATAGCTATCTACTGGTTCAGGAACCCAGGCATAAAAGGAGTGCTATTACTTGCCAGCATTCCCAGCGAACTGGTTAGGAAATTTATGCTTTCTCTCCTCACAAATCTTGGTTCTAGGAGTGTAGAGTTTCTTGTTCCAGATATAGAAGAGTTCTACAGGGAACACCAGAAACATCACATCCACCTGAAAGCCTATTGTCACCTTGGGGTCCTCATGCCTCTACATAGCAGACCAGAAAAGGAATTCCCATACTGGCACGGTGAAGGATCCTGATCATCCCAGGGAGATGGGATTACTGCTACACAGAGGAATAAGGGACAAAAGTATTCGGCAGTTCACTCATGCTTCCATGCCCAGTTTCATTATAATTAGACAAATAGAGCAACCAGGACTAAAACCTCAGACCAAGGGCAGCAAAGGAATGAATAATTGTGAACTATTAATACCATCTATCACAGCAAGTTAAACCAAAAAATCACTTTGATTTGCTCTGGATTGGAGCAAATTTCCTCCAGGTTCAACTTTGGGCTTTTAATTACTTTCCATTATCATTAATAGTTGCCTTACCAGAAGCATTAATTTCCCATTTATCCTCCTATAATGCTAGGACAATGCCAGATAATGCTGCCCAGGCTCCACATAACATTGTAGAAGGAGATTAGAATGCTGCACAGATTATTATTTTTTACAGAATTACTTTCAAGACAAATTGAATTTCATTGCTTGAAATGAATTTTTATGTTTTTGCAGAGAGGGGACAAATGGGTGTCAGCCATTACAAAGTACATGGCAATGACATAATTGAAAGAAATCAAACAGATTTTTATACATGAGATTTAATGCTATCTTTGAATGAGCTTTCAGAGGTTTGTGTCAAGGTCCAAACACATGATTCATCACTGCAAAGTACAAGTGACAAAATTAAGATTACTGTGTTTCAATAGAGAGATAAAGAGGCCAATTCTCATCATCATGGCTATTTTTCAAACTCAAATGCCAGGACTGCCTAGAAGTCAAGGGAATTGAGATGTCTCCAGCAATGATTCCACCCTGGAATCCATGTGCTCAAAAATATTTATTATTGCCAACATCAAACGGGATTTCATAAAAAATAATAATATTGATGAAGATACACTTTAAAAAAAATAAGATTTGTCTTTTCACTTTAGAGGCTGAACAATTCCTGTTATACTGGGTTAGTCATCTCTGGGCTGTACCCTTCTACAGCCCGAGGGCCACCAAGGATGGTTGAATGTTTCTTGCTAGGACAAATCAGACTCAGCCCTGCCAATGCATGGATGGGAGGAGGATTGATTGTGGTAATGAAGGAAAAAAGAAGAATTGAGAATTTCTCCCAAGTTTTTGGCTTGAGCTACAGAGTGGATATGATGTCATTTGCTCAGATAAAAGGGACTAGGGAGGAAAGAAATCATAAACCCCTTCATAAAGCATTACAAATATACCTTCATACTTCTTACTCTACTGAGAGCTAAGAGTTGTATTTTTGAGTCAGGTTTTGAAGATGGGCTGTTGCAAAAGGAAGCACTTCTCTTTTGCAGTTCTTTTGATGGGACTGTCCCTCTGAAGCACTCCAGACAGTGCTTCTGCAGCTTGCTTTTTTCCCCTTCTTCACCCTCACTAGAGTCTCTTAGACTATTTTTGTGGGGTTCTAGAAAATCTTTCCTTTGAAGAAACTTGCAGTGATATTGTTGTCTCGTTCAATTTTAACTAGCTCCTCAAGGTGAAGTGAATGTGTAAATTGCAAAAATGGTGTTTCAAAGGCCAGACTCACTGATGGAAGACAGAACAGAAGGTTTATTTTAATACAAGATAAGTCATTTTTTATTATTAAAAAATAGAGGTGACATATCCAGTACCAAATGTGGCCTTATTTATGGTCAAGGAAAAAATAATAGAATGAGTAGATAATTACGACATCTGACATTTAATTCCCAAATATCAATCCTATTTCCTGCCCTTCATTTGCTTCAGTTTGATTCCTTTTGATCTTCAAAGTTGCTCTTCAATAAATGGGATTTTTCTCTTCCTTGATAATCTCTTCAAAGACTATGGTTCAGGAAACCGAATATACTTGCCTTGGAGCATAAAGTTAGGCCAGAAGGCGGGATCTAACCTTTCCTTATTGCCTAAAACAGTGCCAGGAAGAGACTACTCAGAGTAAAGGCAAGACATAAGATCAAGCAAATAAGTACCATGATCTGACCATGAAGATATTATTGTAATTGTTCTTAAAAGATTTCACTCTTCCCAGGAATTGGCAGCTATTCACATTCTTCTAAGGATTGGCAGCACTTCAAGAATAAGAAAGGGAGAGAAGAAAGCAAATATTACAATATTCTTGCAAAGCAACAGAGGGCTAATATGGTTCACAAAGTCCTTTCATATATGTTAACTCATTTAAATTTGACAACAACCCTTTGATGAAGGTGTTAGAGAGAGATCATAAAGGCTGGAAAAGTCACACACTTAGCAGTGGGGTAGGCAAGATTAAGACCCAGATCTTCAAATATTTGAATATCATTATCGTATCACTGTCTTAAAAGGAGAGTAGGAGTCAGAGACACTGGTCTTAAAGTTTTGGGGGAGTATTGAGCTACAAGCAGCTTCACAAGAAAAGGTAAAGTAATCAAGGATTTGAAAACTAATCCCTTATCTACAAAAAGCATTTATTGAGAGTATATTAGGATTCTCCAAAGAAATAGAACCAATAGTGTATATTTGTGTGTGTGTGATTTGTGATAAGGAATTGCTCATGGTGTTATGGAGACTAGCAAGTCCAAATATGCAGTGTGGGTCAGCGGACTGGAGACCCAGGAGACAGAAAAGACAATGGTACAGGTGAAATCTGAAGGCCACCTGTTGGAGAATTCTTTCTTGCTGTTGGAGGTCAGCCATCTTGTTCTATTCAAGCCTTCAACTAATTAAACAAAGCCTGCACATATCATAGGAGGCAAACTGCTTCACTCAAGTTCACTGATTTCAAATCTCATCTCACCCAAAAATACTCTCATAAAAAGACCTAGAATAATGTTTCACCAATTATCTGGGCACCCTGTAGCCTAGGCTTTTTTTTTTTTTTCTTCTTGAGTTTTCTAAAACTCAAGGAAATAAACATTGTTCAAAAACCTCAATAAGGCATATTCGAAAACTAATTGTTCAGATTTAATGGGGTATTTTTTAAAAACGGTGGGTTAGTGGGAAACATGGATCTAAAACCTGGGGACTTGTAAACCACCATGCAAATGAATTTGGAATTTATTTGGTTGGCAGTAAGGTATCACTGCAGGGTTTTAGCCCTCTGATGAAAATGGAAAGTATAAAAGGGAGATGAGTGAATCTAGAGAAGGACAGACCAATCAGAAGGCTTTATCTTTGATTGGAACCAGAAGATAAGAGAGCACATGCTACCTTCCAGGTATGGCAGATCTTCTCATATATTGATTCATTTAGCTGGCAATAACCCATGTGAAGAAAGTTCTATTATTGTTTTTCCCTATGTCAGAGAAAACAGCACCAAAAAGTTCAGTAGCTTACTCAAACAACAAGGCTAAATAAAGTGTAGTAGGTCCAGAATTTCAACCCTGGTAGCCTAACTATAGAAACCACATTCATAACCATTAAGCTGTGTTAAATTCTGGTCATGATGGTGATGATGAGAAAGGGTATAGAGACTGATTCAGATAGTGAGGAAGGGGCAGAGGACCTTCGCTGAGTCCCAGGTTTCTAGGCTAGGTGTCTTAGAGACTTAGTGTTATTACCCTAAAGAGACTAAATGGGAGGCAAAGGTGCTCTTGGGGGGCAGGATAAGGCTGTGAGCTTAGTTCTGAAAATGGCATTCTGTAAGACATTGAGGTAAAGGCATACAAAAGGAAGATTGGTATGCAATTCTAATTAGTGAAAAGCATCAAAGGGGGACACTTGGGCTTAGAAAAAAACATAGTCTTAGCATGTAAACTGACTGTTGGTAAGCATATTTAGTCAGTGTTTCAACCTAATGGCCATTTGTGGAGAAATATAACCATCAAGTAGAATAAATTCACATATGCTGATTAGCACATTCTTTTGCTATAGACTTGCTCTGTGGGAACCTAAACCATACTCAAAAAATTTCTTAGTAAGCATAGGTTTAGAAAAAAAAAAGGAATTACTTATAAAATACTTATTTATGAAAATATTCAAAGTGAGGATGTGGAGAAAGGGGAACCTTCTCACATTGCTGGTGGGAATGCAGACTGGTATAGCCACTCTGGAAAACAGTATGGAGGCTCCTCAAAAAGTTAAAAATAGAGCTGCCTTACAATCCAGCAATTGCACTACTAGGTATTTACCCAGAGGATATAAACATAGTAATCTGAAGGAGTACCTGCACAGCAATGTTTATAGCAGCATTGTCCACAATAGCCAAACTATGGAAAAAGCCCTGATGTTCATCAACATCTGAATGGATAAAGAAAATGTGGTATGTATATACAATGAAATATTACTCAGCCATCAAAAAATGAAATCTTACCATTCTCAACGATGTGAATGGAACTAGAGGGTATCATGCTAAGTGAAATAAGTCAGTCAGAGAAAGACAATTATCATATGATCTCACTCACATGTGATTTTTAAGAAACCAAACAAAAGATCATAGAGGAAAAGAGGGAAAAATAAAACAAGATGAAATTAGAGAGGGAGACAAACCATAGGAGACCCTTTATCATAGGAAATAAACTGAGGGTCACTAGAGGGGATGGAGAGTGGGGGGACAGATAACTGGGGGATGGGCATTAAGGAGGGCAGGTGATGTAATGACCACTGGGTATTATATAAGACTGATGAACCACTAACCTCTACCTCTGAAACTAATACTATCCTATACATTAAATAAATTTAAATTTTAAAATGTATATGAGGAAAAAATTTTTAAATAAAATATTCAAAAATAGTAAGGTACCAAGTTAAGATATTTTGTCAGGCCCTGGATTCTGATAGATCTCAATCTGAATCTCAGTTTTGACACATCCTGGTTGTATCAAAGTAGAAAAGTTATACTAGTTTCCTTATATGTCTGGTGGCAATAATAACAATAACTCAGGTTTGTTGTGATGATAAATGGAGCTATTATATGTAAAAACCCTTGGCCAAACTCTGATGAAAAAGTATTGAACAATGTATGCTGACCATTGTTATGTTAATGAATTGGGTAATAAATTATTACCCATCTCTACAAGGGGCATGTTGAAGGGCTTGCATCCTCCTCTCCCCAACACCAATTTCCAGAAAGATTGTGAAGCATTCCTATTCTGTTTTCTAATGGATATCTCTCTCCTTAAAAATGTTGAGAATTTCAGTCAAAGTCAAGATAAGCTTGGCATGAAATATTCTGCAGTCATAAAAAATGTTGCGAATATACCACTGCTTTTACAAAATAACATGTTTTTCCAGTAAAAATTAAATTAAAAACAGCTTTTACTCTTAATTATAATATTGTATATTCCCTGGTCTTTCCAAATTAACCAATATCAAATTTGAATCAAAATTAAAGGGAAAATAGAGAACTCCAGATGTATTTATTAAAATATCAGTGTTAAGGCTAAGCGTTTGTATATCTATAAAGTTCTATACATGAATATAGTGCCCAACCAATATTACGAACTACCACTTAACTTAGAAACTATTCAGAGGAAATATTCCAGTGCATTGCTTATTTGTGATAGGTGTTTTGCATACTTCAACTTAATTTTTCTTTGTGACAATCATATGATTTCCATACCATTATTAGGTCAATTTTATGACTGATGAAACTGAAGAGTGGAGAATTAGTATAACTTGTCCATGAATATACAGACCACTGGCAAAAGCTTTCCAAGATCACTTCTCACCTTCAGCCTTCATGGTAGGTGGCTTCTCAATAAAAAATGCATAAAACCAAAATGGTCTTGGTTTATAAATGAAATACCAATATGCACATGATGAGTTTAAAACTCTTCATCTTTTTTCCCCAGCCTCCCAAACCTCTACCCCATTCTGGAATAGGCCATAGGTTGGAGTAGGGAGAAGAAAGGAGAAGGGAGACAAAGAAAAGAGGAATACGAGGAAGGATCTCCTTTAAAATTGTCCACGGCTTCTGAGAAGGAGAAGAGAAAAACAAAAGCCTCCTTTTCTAATTAGCAGTCAGATTACTCTGCTGATATTAACTGGAAACATTTGTTAAATTTCACAGACTTACAAAGATAAATAAATAAAGAGCTGGAGAGAGGATTCTGGGAAGATGACCAAGCAAGAAGCACCAGAAATCCCTTTCCCAAAAACAATTTGCACCAACAGAATCAGTCTGATGTAACTATTTTGGAACTCTGGAGTCTACTGAAAGCCTGCTACTTCCAGCTGAAGGCTTTGATGGCAAATTGCAGTTCACATTGGTCAGTTTTAGCTCCTAGCACAGTAGCAGCTCCCACCCTCTAGCTCTGTGCCTGGCAGCTGTGCCTATGTTCCTGGAGTAGCTTGTGACAGCTCACAGGAGCCGGGGTGCGCAATATGGATTCTGTCTTCCAAATACCAGTGATCTGTGCTCTGATTTCTGATTGCTTATTCTGATCACAAAAGTGTAGTTAAAGAGATAATGGCCATTGTTAGAGATACTCTTCCCATTGTTGCAAGCCCCTACACCTCTGGCTGAAGTGACAGTCAGGGGATGTAAAGGGTCAGAACTTTTATTTTGTCCCCTTTATTGTTCTTTTTCACCTTTTGAGAGACAGACATCAAGGACTATGAGATTCAAAGCAATTATAAATGGGAATAAGAAAGTATTATGCATGCCCAGAAGGTGTAGGGTCAAAAGAGACCTGAGAAGATGCAGAGGCCCTTAGATTTACACCTTTGGCTGATCCTTGAGACAGAGATAGCCTGCAACAGTCAAACAAACAAATAAAATAGCAAACCCTTGAGAGGCCGGGAAGAACTGAGTTTCTAGAATTATATCATTACATATAAATAGCCAGATTTCAAAAAAAAAAAAAATCACCACTAAGCATGCCAAAAAACAAACAAGCAAGCAAACAAACAAGCATATAGCTTATTCAAAGGGGGAAAAATTAGCAGAAACTGTCCCTGAAAAAGACCTAATGGAAGATCTACTAAACAGTATTTTAAAATTTATTTATTTATTTATTTCAATTCCTGTATAGTTAACATATGGTGCTATATTAGTTTTGGGTGTATGATGTAGTGATCTGACAATTCTGTACATCACCTGGTGCCCACCACAAATGCACTCCTTCAACCCCATCACCTATTTCACCCATTCCCCTACCACCTCCCCTCTGGTAACCATCAGTTTATTCTCTATAGTTAAGAGTCTGTTTCTCGGTTTGTCTCTCTCCATATATATTTTTTCCTTTGCTCATTTGTTTCATTTCCTAAATTCCGCAAATAAGTGAAATCATATTGTTGCAGGATTTCTCTGCCTTTAATGCCCATGGTTCTTGGACATGTTGCTTCAAAGAATGAAGAGGTAGACCAGATGAAGAGTGATGGGCAGTAAAGCAAAGTTTATTGAGCGGTAATACAAAGCTCCCGAAAAGGAAGGGGACCTGTGATGGTTGCTGTTGGAAATTCCAGGTTTAGGGAGTTTTATGAGCTCTTTGAAGAACTATCTTAAGCAACTAGGGTGTGCTGAGTCATGCCAATCAGGGCTTTGGTCATGTTTCTGCTACTTATTAGGTTAATGTTTATGTGCTGATGGTCTTTTTTGGCTGACATCTGGGGACTTATGTCTTACCTGCCCCCTGCTCATGATGGTGAAAAATGCTTTGTTGCTAATTGTTTTATTTTAGGACATTTTGCAGAAGTCATTTATGCAAAGGCTACAAAACACAATGCTAGTGTAGTCCTGTCTAAGCTGCAAAATAGGATGTTAGTGCTATTTTATTTGAGTTGTTCTGACTTCATATTTTCTTGTTGGGGACCCCGGCCCTGACTACCTAACTGTCAAACTAACTCCTAACATTATGGTATTTGTCTTTCTATGACTGACTTATTTCATTTAGCATTATATTCTCAAACCCCATCCATGTTGTTGCAAACGGAAAGATTTCATTCCTTTTCATGGCTGAATAATATTCCATTATAAATATAAACCATATCTTCTGTATCCATTCAATTATTGATGGACATTTGGGTTGCTTCCACAATTTGGCTATTGTAAATAATGCTACAATAAACATAGGGTGCATGTATCCTTTTGAATTAGTGTTTTCTGTATTTGGGGGGTAAATACTCAGTAGTGTGGTTACTAAACCACAGGGTAGTTTTATTTTTAACTTTTTGAAACACTCTATACTATTTTCCACCATGGCTGCACCAGTTTGCATTCCTGCCAACAGTGCACAACCTTACCAATATTTTCTCCACATCCTTGCCAACATTTGTTTCTTGTGTTGATTTCAGCCATTCTGACAAGTGTGAGGTGATATCTCATTGTAGTTTTGATTTGCATTTCCCTGATGATGAGTAATGTTTAGCATGTTTTCATGTGTCTGTTGGCCATCTGGACATTTTCTTTGGAGAAATGTCTGTTCATGTCTTTAACAAATGGTGTTAGGAAAACTGGTCAGCTACGAAAGAAAGAAAGAAAGAAAGAAAGAAAGAAAGAAAGAAAGAAAGAAAGAAAGAAGAAAGAAAAGGAAGAAACTGGACCACTTTCTTACACCATATACAAAACCTTAAAGACTTGAATGTGAGACCTGAAACCATAAAAATCCTAGAAGAGAGCACAGACAGTGAGGTCTCTGACATCGAACATAGCAGTATTTTTCTGGATATGTTCCCTAAAGCAAGGGGAAAAAAGGCAAAAATGAATTATTGGGACTACATCAAAATAAAAATCTTCTTCCCAGAGAAGGAAACAACCAGCAAAACTGAAAGGCAACCTACTGATTGAGAGAAGATATTTTCAAATGACATATCCAATAAAGGGTTAGTATCATAAAGAATTTATGCAACTCAAGACACACACACAAAAATAATCCAATTAAAATAATTGTCTTAACAATGCTTAAAGAACTGAAAAACTGTATGGATAAAGTCAAGAAAATTATGTATGAATAAAATGGAAATATGAAAAAAGGGATAGAAAACCTAAAAAGGAACCAAATAGAAATTCTGTAGATGAAAAGTATAACTGAAATGAAAATTCACTAGGGGAATTCAAAAGAAGATTTGAGAAGTCAGAATAAAGAATCAGTAGACTTGAAGATAGGACAATAGAAGTTATCATCTAAAGAATACAAATTTGAAAAAAGATTAGAATGTTATAGCTTTAAGGTGTTAAATATAATTCCATGGCAGCCTCAAAAAAATAGCTTAAGAGTATACACAGAAAGAAATAAGAAATTTAAACATTTCACTACAAAAAAATAAACACAAAAATAAACAGTAATGCAGAAAGTTAGAGATACAAATAACTATAAAGTATATAGAAAATAAATAACAAATGACAAATGAAGTCCCTCCTTTTTCAATAATTACTTCAAATGTAAATGGATTAAACTTCATTTAAAGGCAGAGATGTTGGGGCAGCCCAGGTGGCTCAGCAGTTTAGCGCCGCCTTCAGCCCAGGGCGTGATCCTGGAGACCTGGGATCGAGTCCCACATCAGGCTCCCTGCATGGACCCTGCTTCTCCCTCTACCTGTCTCTGTCTCTCTCTCTCTCTCTCTCTCTGTGTCTCATGAATAAATAAATAAAATCTTTCAAAAAAGGCAGAGATTTGCAGAATGGATAAAAACATCATCCAGCTATAACAGCCATCTACAAGAGACTCATTTTAGACCCAAAGACACAAATAGGTTGTAAGCGAAGGGATAGTAGCCAAAATAAATCAGGGGTGGCTACACTAATGTCAGATGAAAGAGTCTTTAAGTTAAAAAGATTATGAGAGTGTTAAAAGGGCATTTATGTTAATAAAATGCTTATGTAGTATAACAAGCAGATAAATCAAGTAAAAACATTTACACATCAAGTAACAGACCATCTAAACAAATGAATAAAAAATTGACAGTATTGATGGAAGAAACATCAATAGTTCTACAATAATAGCTGAGAGTTCAATACCCTACACTCAATAATGGATATAACAACCAGACAGAAAAATTTGCCAGGGAACAGAGGATTTGGACAACATAATAAACCAAGTAGACATAGCACCATATACAGAACACTCTCCTCAACAACAGAAAACATTTTTCTCAAGTGCATATGGAAAAAATTCCAGGATGTACTATATGTTAGGTCACACATGAAGTCTCAATAGATTTGAAAAAAATGTAGATATTAAAGAGTTTTCTCCTACCACAATAAGATGATGTTAGAAATCAGTAATGGAATTTTTGGATTCCACAAACTGATTTGTGGAAATTATACAACACACTTGTAAACAACTAATAGATCAAAGAAGAAATAACAAGGGGGATTAGAAGATAGTTAGAGACAAATGAAAACAAAACATGACATGTCAAAACTTATGGGATGCATGAAAGCAGTGCGAAAGGGGGAAATTTAGTTATAAACACATTTAAAAAAAAAAAAAAACAAGAAAGATCTTAAATTAACACCCTAATTTTACAACTTAAAGAACTTGGTGGGGGAGAAGTACAAACTAAATCCAAATCTAGAGAAATGAAAAAAAATAATAATAGAGGTTAAAGATAAATGAAAAAGAGAATAGAAAAATCACAGAGAAAATCGACAAAACCAAAGATGGTTTTATGAAAAGATCAACAAAATTGACTATCCTTTAGCTAGATGGACTAAAAAAAATGACTAAAATTAGAAATGAAAGTGGGATATAACTGATTCTACAGAAATAAAAAGAATTATGAGAAAGTGCTATGGACAATTGTAAGCCAACAAATTGAATAACCCAGATGAAATGGGCAAATTTCTAGAAACATAAACTTACAAAGACTAAACTGAAGAAATGGAAAATCTAAATCCACCTATGTGTAGTAAGGAGATTGAATCAGTAATCAAAAATCTCCCAACATGGTCACTTGAGTGGCTCAGTCAGTTAAGTGTCTGCTTTCAGCAGGATCTCAGGGTCCTGGAATCGAGCCCCAAGTTGGGTTCCTTGCTCAAATCAGGACTCTTGCTCTAGTCATGGCTCCTTGCTCAGTGAGGAGCCTACTTCTCCCTCTCCCTCTGCCTGTGGCTCCCCCAGTTTGTGTGCTCGCATGCTTTCTCTCTGTCAAATAAATAAATACAATCTTTAAAAAAATCTCCCAACAAAAGAAAGTCCTGATTCACTGGTGAGTTTTACCAGTTTAAAGAACAATAGTGAACACCAATTCTTCTCAAACTTTCCCAAAATTTGAAAATGAGGAAACACTCCTTAATTCCTTTTTATGAGGCTATCATTACCCTGATACCAAAGCCAGATGAAGACATTATAGAAAAAAGACCAATATCCCTTCTGAACATTGATGGGGAAAAAGTCCTTAACAAAATATTAACAAACTAAATTCAACAGCATATTAAAAAGATTCATAAGATATCAATATTCAGTGTGATTTATTCCTAGAATGCAAGGATGTGTCAACATATGAAAATCAATCAAAAAAAAAATAAAAAGAAAATCAATCAATATAATACACCATTCCCCTTAATAGAATGAAGGGGAAAAAAGAACATGATCATCCCAATACAGTAAGATAATTTGACAAGATTCAACATGATAAAACACATGCAACAAAGTAGAAATAGTAGTAAACTACTCCAATATATTAAAATCCATATATTTAAAAAAAAAAAACCTACTGTGAACATCAGACTGAATGGGAAGGAAATTCTCATATATGCCATATGCTACAACATGGAGGAAACTTGAGGACATTCTGTTAAGTGAGAGAGCCAGTCACAGAGTGACAAATATTGCAGGAGTCTATGTTCATGAAGCACTTAGCATAGTCATAATCACAAAAACGGAAAGCAGAGGCATGGTTACCAAGGGCTGGGGAAGGGAAGGAATAGGGAGTTGTTATTTAATGGGTACAGAGTTTCCATACTGCAAGATGAAGAGTTCTCGAGAAGGATGGTGATGATGGTGGCACAACAGTGTGAATGTACTTGACATTGCTGAATTGTGCCCTTAAAATATTGAAAAAAGTGACAAGACTATCGCCTGCAAACCTGAGAGCTGTCATGAATAGGCAAAATAACTTTCCCAGTGGAAGCATCAGGAATAAGTCTTACTCAGTTTTTTATAAAATGCTTATTGAGAGCCAGGAGCAGTACTGGAGATGTGAAGAAGAGATGCCTTCAGAGGGCTCACTGCCCAGTGGGTAAACCCAGAAAGCATGATGGAATGAGGACAATAGTAGGAGTTCATATTAAATATGAATACAACTGGAGATGTGATTTGGAGATGAGGAAAGGGAATCAAGAAAGTCCTCATGGCTGGGGCAGCCCAGGTGGCTCAGCGGTTTAGCGCCACCTTCACCCCAGGGTGTGATCCTGGAGACCGGGAATCGAGTCCCACGTTGGGCTCCCTGCATGCAGCCTGCTTCTCCGTCTGTCTGTCTGTCTGTCTGTCTCTCTTTCTCTGTATCTCTCATGAATAAATAAAATCTTTAAAAAAAAAAAAAAAGTGGGATCCCTGGGTGGCGCAGCGGTTTGGCACCTGCCTTTGGCCCAGGGCGCAATCCCGGAGATCCGGGATCGAATCCCACGTCAGGCTCCCGGTGCATGGAGCCTGCTTCTCCCTCTGCCTGTGTCTCTGCCTCTCTCTCTCTCACTGTGTGCCTATCATGAATAAATAAAAATTTAAAAAAAATGCAAATTATAAAAAAAAAAAAGTCCTCATGGAAAAGTGTAACAGCTGGAGCCGGTCTAAAATGTACCTAGAATTTCACCAAGAAACACAAGTGGCTGGGGCACTCAAAGGAGAGAGAGGAGAGCCTAGCTAAGGACTGTAGAATCAAAGGTCCATTCCTGCTACATGCCCTATAGAGATAACACAAGTGTGTGGCACAAACATGTAATCCCACCTACAGTGTAGACGATGTATTGTAGAGTGAGCCACTTCATCTTTCTAAAATTCACCCTCTTCATCAGCAAAATGAAGATCATAATTCCCACCTTCTAAGGATATTATAATTAGTTGAGCTTAGGGAATGTTTCTAACTTGGCACAGATGCTGACCAATGGGAAATGTCCAGTGACTTATAGGTATTACAGTGACTAGACGTTCCTCACGGAGTAAACGTCAGACCAGCCTCCCCCACCTGAACCTCACAACATGGCCCCTGAGCATCAGGACCACAGCGCACAAGAGAATGCTGAAGGGTCCTGTCACGGAAGCCCATCTGCACACTGTGCAAGTAAAAATTTGGTGAAGGCTGCTGAATTCCAGCAAGGTGTGACCCCGGCCACTTGCCCTCTCCCAGCAAACTTCTTCAGAGCCATAAATCAACTCTCTGCACTCCAGCCATGGAAAGTTTATGTTCAGGAGGCTGGAGGCAGTTTTTCTTTCTCCAAACCAGTCTTCCCCAGCTGGACATGGAAATAAGTTACTGATTCCAGTTGGTGCAGGGCCAGGTCAGATGACCTTTCACACAGCAGGGGGCACTGGCCTGGAGGGAATGGGCATCCAGGGGAGAAATTCTTAGTCATGATGCGGGAAGTGAGCTTAAAAAATAACAAGACTTCCAGATAAAAATTCCTCCCACTACCAGCAACCTCAGCCTAGCCTTGGAGTGAACCTTGCTGACCCCATCCCCTCCCTTTCCCTTTTACACCATCCTTTTGAAACTGCTTCCAGTTACTTGTATATTTACTTCCATTTCACACCTCCAAATGTTTGCACAAGAGAATCCTTTGGCATGGGATGTCCTTCAGCTCCCTTCAGCTAATTAACTTCTACGTGCCCTTCCAAAAAAAAAAAAAAAAAGGTTCAGCTCAAACTTAATCTCCTCCCCAAGAAGTTTCCTTGGCCACTCCCTTCCCACTCAGATTCTGATACCCCACCTTTGAGCTTCATGGTCACGCAACAGACACTTGGCCATCACCTGTGGGCCGAGAAGCCCCATATTCTCATGGAATTCTGTAGATGCTAACTATTAAATAGGATCACATGATTTTCAATCATTTATTTATCTGCCTTTCCCACTTGAAGGAATGTTCTTGAATGGCAGGGACCAAGTTTGATTCATCTCAGTTTCCTGAGTGCCTAGTGTAGTATATTCAATATATTTTAACAAAGGAAGGGAAGAAGGGATAGATGAAGGGGAAGGAGGGAGAGCCAGAGGGAGAATAGAGGAGAGAGAGGGAGAAAGGGAGCGGGAGAGAGAGAGGGAGGGAAAGAGAGAGAGGACTGAAGGGAGGTGGGGAGAGAAGCATGAATCTCCCAAATCTGCCCTCTTTCCCACCACCAATCACCATAGTGGACAGATCTAGTTCTCCGGCCCATTTCTTCATATTGAAGTGATCTACACCTTGCTTTTGGTGCCACTCCACTGGAATCTTTTCTCAAACCTGTAATTTGCTCTAAACAAGCACCTCTTGGACACTTTTTGATATGAGATTGCAGAACAAACTTGTGTTTTGGACTCCTTCAGACATCTGTTTACTCCCGCTCTGCTACTTAAAATCCCTCTGATGTTAGGAAAGTTATTTTACATCTTTGCCTCATTTTGCTCATCTGTAAAAACAGTATTTATTATACCCACCTTGAAGGTAAGAGTAAAAGGACACAAGGAATGTTTGAGTTGTGGGGACTTTTATTAGAGCCTAAAGCAATTGACAGGGGATCTCTCAGCTCTCAGAGTTATTATGAGGTTTTTCTCAGTTTCATTCACTTTTTGAAAACCCAAGGAAGTTTTATAAGTAAACATTGTAAAAATGTCTCCTTCTGCTTCTCGCAATCACACACCTAGTGCACTAATAAAATTAGACCTCCTCTTGGCTCAACATATGACTCCCTCAGCTTAAATAATTCCTGCTAAATGGATCTTTTAAACGTCCTGGGGAAAAAATATTTGCATTAAATATGCCAAGAAAATAAATACATACCTACAGCATAACAAGAGCAAATTCAAATTAGAAAAATATCAAGTTTACAATAAATAAATGGGTAATGCATTTGCAATCCCTGCTACAGGATAGGCAGGGAGCAGAGAAGTACAACACACCAGACCTCCACACATGACTACATCTTCACACACCCTCTGACCCTTAGAAAACTATTCAATTTCTATAGGCCTCAGTTTCCCCATTCATAAAATAGATGCAACAACAATGTCTTTGTAAGAGAGGTAGGGTGTGGATTAAATGAAAAGTAACACTAAACCTGTGACCAACTGCCTAGAATATAGTAAATGACCAATAAATTGTCACTTTCTTCTCTTTCATAGAAATCCTCATTTTCCCTCATAGTCAAGGGCAGGTAAATTTCCATTCAATCGAGGTATCATCTATACCTTCTAGATCATAAAATTTATTATGGTGATAATACTCACTGCTGGCAGCATAGTTAAGAAATTAATCTATTTATACTCTTCTGGGAGCAAAGCAAATTGTTTCAATTCTTTAAAGAAATATACAGGTTGACAGTCATATAGAGATTTTAAGAAATATGTGTAGCCTTTCACCCAAAATTCTGCCTTTGTCTATTCATCCTAAAGAAGGAATTTCCAGCTCTTCTGAGGATATCTGGGTTGCATCTTGGAGATAGGGGAGCTAGTAAGCTTTATTTCTTTTTTTTAATAATAAATTTATTTTTTTATTGGTGTTCAATTTGCCAACATACAGAATAACACCCAGTGCTCATCCCGTCAAGTACCCCCCTCATTCCTGTCACCCATTCACCCCAACCCCCCACCCTCCTCCCCTTCCACCACCCCTAGTTTGTTTCCCAGAGTTAGGAGTCTTCATGTTCTGTCTCCCTTTCTGATATTTCCCACACATTTCTTCTCCCTTCCCTTATATTCCCTTTCACTATAATTTATATTCCCCAAATGAATGAGACCATATAATGTTTGTCCTTCTCTGATTGACTTTTTTCGCTCAGCATAATACCCTCCAGTTCCATCCACGTCGAAGCAAATGGTGGGTATTTGTCGTTTCTAATGGCTGAGGAATATTCCATTGTATACATAGACCACAGCTTCTTTATCCATTCATCTTTCCATGGACACCGAGGCTCCTTCCACAGTTTGGCTATCGTGGCCATTGCTGCTAGAAACATCGGGGTGCAGGTGTCCCGGCGTTTCATTGCATCTATATCTTTGGGGTAAATCCTCAACAGTGCAATGGCTGGGTCGTAGGGCAGATCTATTTTTAACTCTTTGAGGAACCTCCACACAGTTTTCCAGAGTGGCTGCACCAGTTCACATTCCCACCAACAGTGTAAGAATGTTCCCTTTTCTCCGCATCCTCTCCAACATTTGTGGTTTCCTGCCTTGTTAATTTTCCCCATTCTCACTCAAAACCACAATGAGATACCACCTCACACCAGTGAGAATGGGAAAAGTAAGCTTTATTTCTATTATATATCTCATAAGTCTATGTAATATTTTCGGTGGGACAGGGGCTAGATTTTTCTTCCAAAAAAAAAAAAAAAGCTTATCATTTGGAAACCAATGTTCAAAGGTAATAATCCAAAAGGAAAGGTTATAACACAATAAATTTTAATTAAGCAATAACTTATATAAGATTGGGGGAAAAGTAGACTAAATATCCAACAGAGTATAAAAAATTTTTAAATGGGCTGTTCACTTGATAAAATGCCTGGCAACGTTTAAAAATAATCACTATAAAGACTGAATTCTAACACAATAACAGAAATAGATGGAGAAAGAGCCGTGGAACGAAAGCCAACGCTTCAGCATTTATTGCTGATTATTTGTCAGAGAACTGCGGCCTCACTGAGAATGTGGGAAAAGCCTGTAGCATCCATTGTGTGAAAGGAACAGAACTCAAACCGCTATACATCCGTCATCATGACGACAGGGACTATAAGAGAACTTTAAAAAGAAACAAATCAACAACAACAGCAAAAATATGCTTTTCTGGGATGGCAGGTGAATTATTTTCTTTGTGTCTCATCTAGAAACTGAAGGTCCTTTGCTCTAATTGCTATAGCCTCATGGATTCATCCAGAACTCTGCATACACAGATAGAGGAGCTCTAAGTCATCTTATTTAAGAGGTAGGAATCCAGGGATCTCACCAAGAGTGCTATGTATGCATATGAGTCAGTCGCCAAAACCGGTTATGCATTACTTTTCTCATAGTCTTAAGAACACCCCATGCCAACCTCACTGCCCCCTCCCCGGGTTGTTCAGGAAAGTGATGGTGGATCTTTGGGCCTCTGAATGAGATCCCAACAGACTCCCTTCTCCTTCTAGACCACTCAAGAATGCCTGAGTCAATCCACTCACCCAAACTGCCTCTGGGACAAGAAAGCCCAGAAGCCCCAAGGAGATTAGATTTTATGTTTAACATGCAAGTCCCCAAGGGGCAGGAGGACAAAGAAATGATCATGAACTTTGAAAGGCTTTGCCTCCCACCGGACCGCGGGTGCAGCTTCTGAGCTGTGCTGGGCAGGAGGGAGGGGGGTTGGGGTAGATTGCATGTAGGATGACTGAATGTGTTTTATTATGTTCTCACCCCTATTGGCTAATACTAAAGTGAGGGGCTGGGATGCCTGGGTGGCTCAGTGGTTGAGCATCTGCCTTCCCCTCAGGGTGTGATCCTGGGGTCTTAGGATCTAGTCCCACATTGAGCTCCCTGGAGGAAGCCTGCTTCTCCCTCTGCCTATGTCTCTGCCTCTCTCCCTCTCTGTATCTCTCATGAATAAATAAATAAAATCTTAGAAAAAAATAAGGTGAGGGGCAGATTGGGATGGAGTGGAGAACAGAAACAATCCATATCCTTAACAATAAGCAGCCCCTGGGAAGAGTCTGAGATGCCAAGAAACCTGGTCCCTACCCTGCTGTGTTAGTTCAGGCTGCTATAACAAAATACCACAGATTGGATGGATTAAACCACAGACATTTATGTATCCCAGTTGTGGAGGCTGGCATGCCCAGGATCAGGGTGCCAGGACGACTGGTTCTGGTGAGAGCTCTCTTCCTGACTTGCAGATGGCTGCCTTCTTGCTTTATCCTCACAAGAATGAAAAAGAGAGAGCGTGAGTTCCTTGGTCTCTTGTGATAGGACACTAATTCCATCATGAGGGCTCCACCCTATGGCTTCATCGAAACCTAAGTGCCTCTCAAAAACTTCATTTCCAAATACAACTCACTGAGGGTTAGGGCTTCACCTTATGAAATTGGGGAGACACAATTCAGTTCATAACATCTGCTGACTCTGACTTTCTTGGAAGTTGTCTCATTTCCCTTTTCTGTTCCTTCTGTTTCCCTGCCAAATGAGCAATATCAACAAAAACAAGCACCTATAATTATAAAACACTACTGTGCTAGGTACTGTTCTAGGAGCTTGGCATGTATTAATTCCTTTGATCCTTACACAATCCAAAGAATCAGGCATCATTATTTTCACAGCTGGACAGATCATAAAACCAAGACATAGAAAGGTTATGAAACTTGTACAAGGTCAATCAAATAACCCTATAAGGGAAAAAACCCTAAAGATGAAAACAAAGGAAATTGGCTTTGAGAGATCCCTACAGAAAGGAAGAGGGTGTTGCTAGTAGAGGGAAGGCAGTGAGACATCCTCTCCTGTGACAGTGCATCTCATCTCAGTGCCTCGTACAGACTCAGCATGATCAGTACTCAAATGATTTGGTCGCCAGTTATGACATCCAAACTCTGCAGTTTCAAAGCTCCTTTAGGAATTCTATGCTTCCATGTCCCCAAAATAATTTTCTCTCATGTCACTTTTACAGTATCTGAAAAGAGAAACCTATTAATAAAATGAATAAGGAGGAAACCAGGCCAACTCGAAGCTCACATCCAGAGAAGCTTGGTGCTTTTTCATTCAACTTTTAGGGGGTGAACACATTTGTGGAAGGAAATTGGGTGGCAGCAGTCCTGGTAATTGTTGCTGTTTTCTGAAACACGGTAATTGGCAAAGGAGCATTGTGTGAACACTGTTCCAAACAGGATTCTGAGGGGAGGAGCCTCTGCAATTATGGCCACTGTAGATAAAGGGTCTATATTCAAAGACATCATTGTGAAAATTCAGATGAAGGGGTAGAATTAGCGAAATAATAGAAGTCAATTTCTATTTTCCTTTCTGAGTGAATGAGGCATATAATTAAGTCAAATCATCTTCACACTCCCACGTATGCACAGCACATGTGCGCATGCCCAAGTACCTACACACACACACACACACATACACACACACACACACCCCTTCCTTCTTCCTTCTGTGTCTCTATTCCTAGCCACTCACACCAGAAGGGCATTGACACAAAAAATAACCAGTTCTACATGGACAGAATCCCCTTCTATCACTCTACACTCACTACCATTTTGTGGCATTGGCCAGTTGCTTTATTGGGAATCCTTTGTTGTAATGTCGTGGTGGTGATTTCGATTGTAGATGTGGATTCCAGTTCCAGCTACATCAAAGGGAACCATGTAAGCTCACCCCGGTCTTCAATTCTTTCACCATACACCTGCCATGATAATAGGGAAAGGGACAGTGTTCTTACCTTAAGGACGTAGATTTTCCCAGTGAAGAAACTAACAGGTAGCGTAAATGGAAACACCCTCTCTCCTTACTGTGGAATTGCCTAGACTAGAATACTTGCCCCCTGGAAAACATCTGCTTCTTGTCTGCACATTTGTTCTGCTGGACGCTCAGCCCTAGCAGCCTCATGAACCAAAGTATCTGGCAAACCTGCCAGATCCTGAGCCCCAAGAGGTTGACGAAGACCAAGCATTCTTCTGCCAGGGCCACTCAGGCTCCTGTCTTTCTCGGGGCTGGGATTAGGTGAGGCAAGTGAGGTACCTCAGGTGCCACATTTAAAGAGGTGCCCCTTCTCAGGGCATGAAAGTGCCAGATTCTTCCCTTTCATCCCCTGGGCACCTCACTCACCTTGCCTTAGTCTCAGTCCTGGTCTTGCTCCAGGTTTTGAAAGTTCAAGACCTGAATCATGTGTTTTACTGCAACAACCCCCTTCTGCTCACGGAGGACATGGCTCTAGCTTGAAATTTCCCTCTACAGGGTCCGTCCTCCTGCCCAAAAGATGAACCAAAAGGTTCAGCTAAGTTTCCAGTGTATCAGCCCATATCTTATGTAGCTCCCTTCTTTTCTTTTAAACTATTAGGGCTGGTACAGTTTGCTGGGTATGAGTGCCTTCCTTTCTCTTTGTTGCTGACCTCAGAGTTTCCTGAGGCAAGAACTAATGGCACATTGTGATCCCAAGAGGACACACATCACAGTCGAGATTCATATAGGGCAGTGTCTCTCAACCTATTTTTCATTTACTATCTTCTGGGCCAGCCTTCTAACACATACATTCTCAATGGGGGCATGTAGCCTCCCCCAGTAACTTTAGAGACATTTTTTCCCCACTTGACCCTCCCTCCATGGAATGTTAATTCTATAATACACTGTATAACTGTTTACATTATCAGATAGAGCTCAGCTTTGGAGGGTTACAAGCTATTGTAATACCTAAGATGTTTTCACTCTCCTCACCCCAAGAATCACCCTAAATGGTGTTATTGCCCCCATTAAAAATTAAGATATTATGGAGCTAGCCTAGAAGGATGGTAGCCAGACTCCCCTTCTGTACCGTTGATCTCCTGAAAGCAAGACAATGTACGCCTTGGTTGATTATAGCCTTAGTGGTTGAGTTCAATAGGTTAAGAGAACTAAAAATTCAGGGAGATTTTAGGAGAGGTAGGAGACTTTTACTTTTTCCTATTTTCCCTGTGGGAGCTTCTCGTTTATCTTCCCAGCAGGTCAAAGAGATAGCAAGAGTCACTGCTCCACACTTATTTCCTGGTGTAGCTAATATACTAAGAATCTGCAAGCTGTGGGGATTCACTCTCCCATTTCCTACCAACCTATATCTGAAGTGAAGTAATGATCCCACTTGGCTGTGTCAGCCTGGTAAACCTAGACTTTTTTTTCCAAACTTGAGGCAGAGAAAAATAGCAAGCTCCTCTGGCCATAGTTCTAAAGCCACATTCTCCAATCATTCCCCAGTAAATGGTAAAACTGATCATTTGAACTCCATCTCTTTCATACCTTATTTCTTACTTGGTTCTAAATTCATGAAAGGAAAAAGGAGGTGTTATTTATATGTCCCTTAACACTCCAACATGTAGAGTCCTCATGTAAGTTGTAGGCCTTCAAGAGAACACTTTGTGTGTTATGCTTCATCCACTACCCTGGAATCTAATACTGATACATTGTAGATAGTTTCATTTAATATTTTTGGATAATAACTAGTTTGATGAGTCAAATATTTCTTAGAACTTTGAACTGCCATTTAAAAGTATCTATTTCAATCATGAGTTAGTGATAAATTTGCTGTGTGCTCTTGAACATCACTTCTTCTTCCCTGGTCCTCACTTTCTTCATGTTAAATAGAGGTCTGAAGGTCCTTTCAGCTCTGCTATTCTAGGATGCCGGCACAGATGGATATATATGATGTGACCAAGATGTTTAACAGAATGGGGTATCAGGCAAGGAAAGAGATCCCATGGAATGTCCATGGTCCTGAACCATAATTGATCAGTTTGGAAATATTGCTTCTTAATTTCTCTGGACCTAGGTGACGTCCACTCAAACTTTTCCAGGTATCCTAGAACAACTAGGAAAGAACAAAGTGAGACAGAAAGGATGAATGAGAGTAGGAGAGAAGGAGAGAGTATGAGGCACAGAATAGGGACATAGTTGGAGAGACAGAGGCAGAGAGAGAGTCAGAAAAAGAGAAACAGAGAAGGAAACTGAGTTAGAGAGAGTGGCAGAGTGAGATAGGGGGAGAGAGAGAGTTATAGAGAATCCAAGGGCGTGAACAGGAGACACAGAAACAGGAAGGGGATAAAAAGAAACCAAAGCGATAGAAGCAAAGAGAGAACCACAGAAAGACACAGAGATTAAAAACAAACAAAAGAAGCAAAGAGCTCAGGAGTTGCTGACCAGACATAGCCACTGAGAGATTTCCAAGGAAATCTCTGGCTCAGGTAATAGGGGGGGAAATGCATTTTTATAACCTTTCCAAATTATCACCATTACCAAGATTTTTCCCCTTTCAGGTATCTTGGGTGGGGGCCAGGGCCTCCCGTCTCTTTCCTGCTCTCCTCCTCCAATGCTCTGCCTTGTGCACAAAAGACAAAGTTATTTGAGTCCCGAGTGCTGTTAAATGCTCTCTTGCCTTCATTTACAATGTGCTAGAACATGATGTTCCTCAGGAGATTTCATGTGGGAGAGAGTCCCTGCAGCCAAGAATAGCAGGGGCCGCCAGCCATCCTCCTGAAACCACGGCACAGCCAAGAGTGGATGTGTTCACACTTCAACTTCATGAGTTTGCAACTTCACTTTAATAGGCCCAACAGTGCCGACACCAAACAAATCTCTCCCTGGCCCAGAAGCAACCCTACTCCCAGGCTGAGCTCTTAGGAAAACACTTGCTGAAAATATGAAGCCCGGAGCCTGGGCAAGAGTCCATGTACTGCAGGTATTTGCTGATTTGTGTGTATCCTTCTAGGAGTCTGTGAAGTCTTATTCATCTCTGCTCCTCCAAGACTACAGGGGCTCACAGTCTGAAAGGTACTTGCAGTCATTCACCTTCGGATGTGCTCAGCGTCAACATTGATCCACATGTGGCTCCGCTCCTCACTGCATTGCTATCCCCATCCTATTTCCCAATCTTTCCTTCTACTTCAGGCATCTACTCTCCTGTTTAGTGGAGATTAGGAACAGAACAAAATAAAATAAAAATACCATCACCCTCTAGTCATTGACCTTGATACATGGTGCATCCACGAACGTGGATTGTATTGTTCTCTAGGTGTCACCCTTTACCTAAGTAATACCGTGCTGTCCAATGCCCTCTACTCCTGTCTCATTATATCTCTGTAGTAAAAGTACCTAGCATGGTGCCTGTCACTCAGGAGGTGCTGCACAAATATTTTGAATAAAGTAATGAGCTTTGACCTCCACTTGACCTCTCTTCTTTATCACAGGTGGCCAATGAAGAAAGTTCACTTACAGGGTTTCAGTGGGCTTCCTACAGGAAGTGGCAAAGTATAAATTCTCCATCTGACTCTGGGTGTACTCTAGGAGGAGTTAGATCAGCCTGGGGCCATCTAGAGCAAAATGAAAAGACCATGGGAATTGGAATCCAGAGACTGGGATAACCTCCCAATTCTACACATTGGTTACTCAAGGAATCTTGGTTTCACATTTTCTAAAACATGGGTATCAAAACGTAAAATGCTTACCTCTCCTGAAGGTCAAATGAACTACAACAGAGAAGGGTTTTTGTAAGTAGCAAGAATTTAGTTCTTTACTCTTATTTTAAGATTTTCTACAGTGTCATTTAGTCAGAGGCCAATGAAAATGAGTTTATTTTAAGCTGCATAGGACAGCACCTGGCTACACAGTAGGCACTTAATCAATATTTATTGAATAGGGTAATGTTCTTGATTTCTTCTCTAAACTCTCTTTTTTTACTAGTCATTCTAATACCTGCCTGACTTCTAGATGTATAGCTTTGTTGTCTGTTTCAAGCCAGACCTCGTGCCCTTGGCCTAGAGGACAGAAGATTCTCCTCCCTTCTCTTGCTCCATTGGACATGGAGGGTACCTACCCAGTGAACTCACTCACATCATTGTCTTTAGAACTTAATCTATTTTGGGGATTTTGACCACAGTATCTTTCTCACTTCAAACACGTGTATTCATATAAAATCAATAGCCCATTGAAAAATATCTCTCCCTGTGCAACAAGCCATGAAAAAGGAGAGAATTTCTAATCCATGTTGGATCAGAAACACTTTGCTCCTGGGGTCTTAGAACGGTGGGAGGAAAACAGCTGACTGTCCCCCAAAGGCAGGGACAGAGCTGAGGGCTCCTGACCAATCTCTCATTTCACCCAATGGTGTCCCTTCCAGTCTTTCTAAATTAACACTTGGGGGCTTGGAGGTCAATCCCTTACACTCCACAAAACCCATAGTGTTCCATCTACAAGGATGAAGAAGCCTTCTAAATATCTGGGAAATCTCTAAGGAGAAACAGCATTGCTTTTGTGTGCACTTCCACTGGCATAGCCTGCTAATAAAAACAGCCTCAAAATTCAGGCTACATCTAAGTCCAAATTTTCAAGCCTTCACTGTTAATCCTTTTTTAATTGACATGGGATGTATTCCCAATTATTAATGGAAAGTGTGCTTTCAGGAGTCTAATTAAATGCTCTAATCACATTTCTACCATTAAAAATGGTTTTAGGTTGTTGTTTTGGTTGCTGTTGTTTCTCTAATGAGCTGTTTACTCTGCTGCTAACCACAATGTGGACATAAGGGGGGATTCAAAAACAGCTCCAAATACTCAAAAGGAAATAGCTTTGCTATTGGTAAAAATATCAACCTCATGTACAGCAGGGGGTGGTAAGAAAGCCTAAATTTATTGCTGCTGTGTTGAATGTGCAAATGTCACTTCCTTAAAGAGGGAAAATTAGTTTTTAAGCCTGGTTTAGCAGCCAGAATCTCTGGCTGTCTGCATAATATTGGATTTTTCAAGGCTTCTATGATGCCCCGGGGTGGGGTGTTTTGCATGCAAATTGGAAATTATATAATGCTAAAGATGTTATATAAGGAAAAAATGAAGACTGGGTTCTCGGGTTTTTTTCCAGTTTCCTCTTCAACCTTGCTGGTCCTTTGACTTCAGCTAACATTTATTGAGCACCTACTGTGCTACTTATGACAATAGATTCAGAAGATGCAGAATTATTTCATTTTTGTGGATGAGGAACCTAGGACTTTGAAAGTTTAAATGACGAAGCCATCCTATAAGGAAGAGGCATTGCTTACTACTCTACGCTAGACCTTCTTAAACTCAGGCATATATCAGAATCCGCCGGAGGGCCTGTTATAAACTATGCAGTGGGTCCCAGGAAGGTACATTCCCAACAATTTCCCAAGTGATGCTGCTGCTGGTCAGAGGACCCTACTCTGAAAAGTACTGTTCTCTCATATGCAACCTCTTTGACTCATTGACCTCAGAGGAAGAAGGGATTCCAAAAGGTCATTCAATATATGTCTCTGCTTTAGGTAGATAAAATATTAATTATGCCTGTTTTATAAATGAGTCATTAGAGAATTGTTGGAGCCAGGAGAAAGAATGTCCTGTCCTGAGTCAGCCAGGCAAGATTATTACCATTTTAATCATGGAGTTGGCAACTAGCAGATAGGACACTTTTTAAAGTGTGGACTCATTTAATGAACCAATTCCCCCCTCTAGTCCCTGCTCTGTGAGCCAAATTTCAAAAGGAAGTTAAGTAGTTAGAGTTTCTTCCAGACACCAGGATAAAGACCCACCCATGATGGAGATGTGGGGAGTAGTCGAGGCAGGAGTGGGAGGTAGGAAGGACCTCCTCAGTCTAGGCTTCAGGTTGGACCTCAGCTTCACTGAGGCTCTTGTCTACTCCAGAAGGAGCTATTTAGGTTACTCACACAGTCTAGAGAAAGGCCATCAGGTTGAAGGAAAAATTATCATTCTATCTTAAGCTTTCATATTCCACCTGTAATATACTATGAACTCTTTGTTTTTTAGTAATCTAGTAAGTCCTCCCCCTTTGTACTTCTGCACCTGAAAAATGACATAATTTTTTAAAAAGGTTTAAATATTTCAATATAAACATTTAAAATAAAATATGATTTTTATAACCCTATTATCACCTTCCTTCCTTCCTCTCTGCCTGCCTTCCTTCCTTCCTTCATTCCTTCCTTCCTTTTTTTAAATTTAAAGGGAGCTTCAGAAAAGAGTGACTTAGTCTTCCTCAACCTCAGAGACACTTTAACCATGGTGCCTGTGGAGGTGTAGAAGCCACACCTTACAAAGCAGCCTTTAGGAAAGGAGGGAAACTGAGTGGGGAAAATTAGAGAAGACAAACCATGAGAGACTCCTAACTCTGGGAAACAAAGGGTTGTAGAAGGGGAGAAATGTGAGGTATGGGGTGACTGGGTGACAGGCACTAAGGATGGGATGAGCACTGGGTGTTATACTATATGTTGGCAAATAGAATTTAAATTAAACATTCAAAAAAGAAAAAAAAAAAACCTCAAAAAACCAAAACAAAACAGAGCAAACTTTAGCAAAGTCTAAATGAGGTGACAATTGCAGAGATTCCTGGCTAAGTGTTCAAGCCCACACCTCTCCAAGCAACCTGTCTACCCTGGTGAAGTAGGAGGAACAGAATCTGCACCTGGCCTGGCTATGAGATTGAAAATATCTGTCTGCAGGGCCTCTGATCAGCCTCCCAATTCAGCCCCAGTCCTTAAAAACCTGGCTGCCTCAGTGCCACAGTGCACCAGGGTGGCAGCAATAAAACCCAGACCCTAGCCTTCCATTCCCTGTAGCACCCTTCTCAGGGATTCTGGGATAAGAAAGACAACGCTCGCATCCCTGAGCTCTAGAACACAGGCTGAGGCCAGGTTGCTCTTCTACTTGTTATTGACTGATGGCACCAGCTTTGGTTGCAAGCCATCACGAGGTTTTTGTGAGAAGAAATAGTATATAAAGTCACAATTAAGGAAAACAAGACATTCACTTAGGATTTCATGTCTATCTTTTGGATATGATGGCAATAAAGTAAGAGGGAAGTTCAAATTTCACCCCTACTTTTTAAAAAATAAGGACCCAGTACTCTGCCCTGCCTGTTCATTGAATTTGAATTTGCACCTTCATAAACGCTAGCACATCTGTAGATGAGTAAGTGCTTAATCCAGAGAAAGATGTGCACACTCTACAAAACAGAGGAGGATTGGCATTGACCAGGAAGCACACAGCTGGGGAGGCACAAGACTGGGATCCAACCCACCCCGGTCCCTCTCATTTCAACCTGTGCTCCTTATGGCCCCCACACAGGTAGGGGGGCAGTTATGGCAGGATATCTGCAGAAGGCCAGGACCTGGGGCAGTGTCACCACCATTCACAATAAGCCCAATGTCCTGAACTCACTGAATGAACTTGGTCGGTCTGTTGATCCAAGTTTGGGCCTCAAACTCCTTGTCTTTTGATTTCCTCTGACTCTGAAATTCAGATTCAATGAACTACATCAGTCTGTCTTCATTTTTATAGACTTCACAGTCAGGATGCAAAGAAAAAAATTTTTTTAATTCTTGCAGATCTAAAATGCAGTTTAATTCCTCTTGTTTTGTTTTGTTCTGCTTTCTGTGTTGTTCTCTCTCCTTCTCTTTCTCTATCCTTTCTTATTTTTCTTTCTTCCTTTCTTGTCCTCTCTGCTGTCTGTTCTCTGCCCTAATATTCTGTCCATGGCCAGCATCTTCTGCTGCTCACTGCCCCTCAGATTGCTACCTAGACATAACTACTTAGACAAATGTCACAAGGTTGCTGGGTCATCTGAGACAAGCTATGCACCCTTCTGAGCCTCTCATCTTCTCTATTAATTGAGAATTTGGGGCCAAATGATCTTTTAGGTTCTTCTCTCTGTATAGGCATCAGCATATTTTTCACCTCCCAGAAGATAACAATTGATGGCCCCCTGATGCTCCTGCTCATCTTCTCTAATGTACCTTCTCTTTTGTCTCTTGCGTTTCTCTGTGGGAAATGTGACACTTCCCAGGACTGCTAAGTGCCTCCACACTACCTGGGATGAGAGAAGACAAAGGCATCAGACACTTCCTGGAGAGAGAGCAGACCAGCTAAATGGTGCCAATAGTGACTGATGATGAGGTTCCAATTCAGCAACCTGAGGAGCTTAATGGCACTTGGATACTTCTCAGATGATAAGCTCAAGAACAGTGAGCACAATGAATCTATTCATAACAAACCATGGCATGGAAAACAGATGAGAATTGAGATGAGCTTTGTAACTGAGGGCATGAAAAGGACAGAGTGGCTTTGATGTGGACCTGAGGGATACTTCTGGTCAAGACCAGTCAAATCATGGCACAGGCAGGCAGCAACTTAATGGAGAATGCAGTTATAGTGGAGACATAATTGTGCAAAGAGTAAAATTAACCATAAGCTCAGAAGTGCTATATGCTGAAGCACTAATTTTTGGTGACCATGTTTCCCACTTAGAGTCTTGGTAAGTTCTTTTCTGAGTGACAACCCCACTGGTGCTGAGAAGGTAGGCAGTGGCCCTTCTGATTCAGTGTGGGTCTAACATGAGGTGTGACGTCTCATATCACAACATGAACCTCCTGGTCCTTGCTCACTCCTCAGACCTCATCTCTGTATGGCCATCTGCTCATATTAAATGAGATATGCACTGATTCAGCCATCCCAGGTGACAGAAGACTAAAATGCTTCTATATTATTTCTAAATAGTTTGTGCCCCCACCACACACCTTAAAACTCCCCCAGTATTTCCCAAGGTCCATTACTACAGTGACTGCCTGACCCTGCAGGGCTTCTCTTGCCCCTATGCTATGCCTGCCTTCTGCTCCAATCAGTTGGACTTTAAGGCAGAGATGAACTGCTTAGATCAGTCTTCAGTGAAGGACTCACCATTCCATTATAAGGAATCCACATAGCAGACACTATGCAAAATTTCATTTGGCTGCAGAGAGCCAGGGTCATGCTCTTCCATATCAAATAAATGAGTAAGATGAGGTCTGAGAGCCTGGCCATTTCACTCAGTAAGACTTTTCCAATAGGTAATATTTTCTCAAGACCTCCCTGTGGGATTGGCCATCTCTCCTTGCCCAACCCTGCTTCTTTTCTTTTCCTGCCACAAGTCAACACCTAATAAACCTTTGGCACACCTAACTCTGTCCAGCATCTGCTTCCAGAAAACTCAGTCTGCCACAATGTCTATTTTATGGGTGGTTAAATATTTTTTCTGCCAGCCCTGTTTACATAAACTGAGTTGTTTTTATTTTCCAAGGCATTTCAAAGTCTCATGCTTCTCAACCTTAGAATTACTATTCCTTGAGGATCCCTGGGTATCTCAGTGGTTTAGTGCCTGCCTTTGGCCCAGTGCATGCGTGGTTCTGGAGTCCTGGGATCGAGTTTCACATTGGGCTCCCTGCATGGAGCCTGCTTCTCCCTCTGCCTGTGTCTCTGCCTCTCTCTCTATGTCTCTCATGAATAAGTAAGTAAAATCTTGTTTTAAAAAATAATTACTGTTCTTTCATTGTGGTATAACCTCTAGGGCATGACTCTTCACCTGGATTATTTGGCTCTTTCTTTCAGATGGCATGCCCTGAAGTTCAGAGATATCAATCCTGGGAAGTTTCTCATGACTATATAAGAGTTCTATTGCTGTGTAACAAATGACCACAGCTGGGACGCCTGTGGCTCAGAGGTTGAGCATCTGCCTTTGGCTCAAGGCATGTTCCCGGGGTCCTGGGATAGAGTCCAACAACAGGCTTCCCGCATTGAGCCTGCTTCTCCCTCTACCTATGTCTCTTCCTCTCTCTCTGTCTCTCCTGAATAAATAAATAAAATCTTTTTTAAAAAATGACTACAGCTTAGTAACTTAAAACAGCACAGATTGACTACCTCAGAGTTCCTTATAAGCATGGATTAGCTGGATTCTCTGCTCAAAATTTCACAGGGCTAAAATCAAGGTGTCCACCACAACTACAATCTCATCCAAGGCTTAGGGTCCTCTTCAAAGCTCATTTAGGTTTTTTGACAGTATTCAGCTCCTCCGATTGGATGGTTGATGCCCCCACTATCTTGTTTGCTTTCTTTCAGACCAACAGGAAAGTTTCTTTTCCGACATCACCTTTCTTGAAGGGGATCACCTAA
The DNA here is from genome assembly GCF_003254725.2 of Canis lupus dingo. Taxonomy (NCBI): domain Eukaryota; kingdom Metazoa; phylum Chordata; class Mammalia; order Carnivora; family Canidae; genus Canis; species Canis lupus. The sequence continues at coordinate 66,217,721 of NC_064245.1, forward strand.
TTAGGTCTGATCCACCCAGGATAGCCTCCATTTTGGTTGACTAAAAGAGTATTGATTAGTGATATAGATACAGGAGGCATGTCCCATCTTATTCACAAGTTCCATTTATACTCAAAGGGAATAGTCTCTATCTCCAGCACAGCCAGCCACCATGGCAAAGGAAAGAGTTTTGTGCTAACAATGAGATGTTCAAGCACTTTGGTTCACAACTCATTGGCCAGAACTACACTCATGACTCACCTGACCATATAGTATCCAGTGAGCAGCTAGAAACAGAACAATTGGAAATATTTGACAACCATCACTGAGGACTATCACAGAAGGTTATTATCTTCTATTTCTTGATCCCTAGTACTTGCCCACTAAGTAACTGAAACAAGCAACAAAGATGGATGTCAAGAAAGAACATTTCCATGGTTATCTTTATAAACCATCTTTTCCTCCCTTCTTCTAGAAAGTTTGAAACTCAGAAAATGACAATTTATTCAATCGTGTTTTCAGGGCACTTTTGTATTTATAGTTGGCTTGACAAAAGTATTGTTATTGAAATTAAGAAAACCAAAATCCATATTTTAGAAACAGAAAAGCATAAAAATACTTCAGTGCTACCACATTGAAGAGAAATATGGATCTCTAGTATATACATGACTCTTATCAAGGTATTTGGGTTCTTAGGAGTCTTTAGGGGACTGTCACCTTGCCCATGAGGGGATGGTAACTATTCCTTCTACAATTCTGAAAAACAGAAATAGGGTTTCTCTTTTAAATAGGTTTAAAATAGGGTTAGAAATTAAGTGTGGTGTGAGTTAAATATTCATAGTGAACATTTTCATTATCCTTGCAAGAAAATGCCCTTGAAGAAGCAAATTCAGAACATTCCCTACATTGTAGTATTTTTTAATCTTGTTATCGGTATGATACAGATAAACTTCAGAGCAGTGATGCACAAACGTTCATTCAAGCAGCCACAGCACTGGAATGATGCATTTGGGAGCAACAATAAGCAGACTGAAGCTGTATCAGCTTTTCCCCAAACCACTGGTTTAAAATAGAATACTGTAGTTAGTCCAGTGTTTTATATGCCTGGAGAATCATCGTCAGTGACTTCACTTTGATTCTCCCTGTATAGTCAGAGATTTTAGACATAATTATTCAAGTAATGAGTCTTAACACTCTTGCAGAGATGGACAAAGTGGAAAGTAGATAAGCAGATGTGGCAAACATGGCCCCCTCTAGTAGTAGGAGCCATGGGTTCCAATCTTTCATTGGACTGTCCAATTCTTGTTCTGTAGAAGGGATTCTAGGCATGGGGATGGGAACAAGGTTAAGAGACTGTCAAGAAACTTGTCCACCCAGTGCCCATCCTTTGGTTTTGAAACAACAAAAAGATATGTCATTAACACAAAATTCCAAGTGACACAAGAGCAAGGAAGCTGCAAGCATTCATATTCTAAAACTTGGAGATCTCAATTCCAGACTGAAACATGAGTCAAGTCAGTCAGCACAGGGCTTCTGGGTGAATATCGCAAAGCCAGGCTTATAGGAGCTACATATATGGAACCCAGGATAGATGCCCACTTAGCACTCAACACAGCAAGACCAAATCATGTGTGGGCAGGCTAGGGCATCAGATCTGGACAGGTGTGGCAGAGTAAAGACAATGGGAACAATAATAAACCAGTGTAGGGTCAGGGCTCAGTGAGTGGACCAGAGACAGAGAAGTTTATCAACAACTAAGGAGAAAGAGAAAAGAGGAAGAAGAGAAAGAGACTTGGTGTAAAGACCCATGGTTATTGCTAAAAGGAATGATAAACAGGTATTCCAGATATGCCATAGGACCTAAGATTCTATTGGAAATCCAAGTAAACTTCCTGCCTAGCATTATTTCCCTATGGTTTCCTTTTTCAAGTTTGGGGATTCTTTGCCCTTTTTATTTGCCTTAAAGCTGAAGATCATATCTAAATTTTGTTCAAGAAACAACATGCATGTATCAGCACTATGGAGTCTGAAACTAGACCACCATAGCTACCTGGGGAACAAGTGAGCATGGTGCTCACTTAGTAATAACAAGTTAGAAAAAGGAAGACAGTTGAGGAGGGCAGGCCCTCCATGCATTCTGATAGTAATGTTTCTGAGCATCACCTTTGAGCCATTCCCTGTGTGAAGGTCCAAAAGGACAATTTTAATCTATATTGTAGATCCTCAATAAACATTTTCTGAATGAAAACATAGCCCAGTGATGCCCTTAGGAAGCTTGCAGGCTAATTGAACAGAAGACAGAGCATGAATATACGGGGAATTAGTTGCCTGTTCCACCCAACAGAGAAAGAAGTTGAAAACCATTTCAGTGGGCTTCTCTCAGCTTCCCTAGTGAAAATCAAGAACCACCTGACAATTTTCAGCAGGATGGGTAACCCTGTTGAGGTGACAGGAAGATTTTTGACAGAAGTGTAATAGTGTCCTAATGTATTACAAATTGAGTTGGTGTGATACTGAGGGAGCTCACACATCCAAAAGAGAATGGCCACATTCCCAACACTTCTGAATTTCACAAGGGAGAAAACCCTCAGGGCAGCAGCTACCACTTGGCTTAACAGGATGATGATGGAGGCACTGTGGCCAACTTAGCAAAACTTTGACTAGGTAGTGAAATGGGCTGTACAGGTTTGATGGCTATTCATCAGATGATTACTTTAGGGGAAGGATATCCATTAAATTGAGAGGAAAGGACTTTCTTCCACTCAACTTCCCTTGAAAAGAAATTAATTTTCTAATAAATACAGGCTATACAAGGATCCCTTTGTTCTCAGTTTCCTAACAGTCCAAGAAGCTTTGAGTGGGGGCTTACCACTGATAGAGTTCACAGTCCCATCTGATACTGGCCCAAATTCAAGTTACCTTTTCTCTACTGGTTGCTAATATGGAAGCACAAACAAACCTTTACCAGGTACTGCTGAAGGCCAGACTCTATTCTCATGGCCACAGACCATATGACCTGACCTGTGAGGTATGCCAGGGTTGCTGTATAAGACAGGGGAAAGAGCTGAAATCCAGAATGAGAGAATTTGGGTGATAGGAAAGTCAGCCATTTAAACCATCAAACCCCAGAGAGATAAAGCAACCTGAAATTCCATCTGAACTAGTGCTAGTAATTTAGGGAATTATCAGATGGTAAGGCTGGAGAATTCCTTTTGGCAACAATGGCTTTCAACATCAAGATGACAGTGGAGGACCAGACACCACACAGTGGTCAGTAAGCAACCAAACATTACTCCCAGGAAAGGTGCAGGTGAAAAACACAAATAGATTTCAGAAAGCATAGAGAGTTAACGTAAAGTTGCCTTGAATTTCCATCAGAAACTGTTTGCAATTAAAGTGTGGGACAGAAACAGGCTTTTCCCAAAGCTGGTACTACAGGCAAGTAGAAAATCAATTCTGGCTATCATCCCTTTGTAGGTTCTGATTCTTTTCTAAAGAGACCAAATCTAGGGAAGATTGGCCTGAAAGTATCTCTTCTATGGGGATATCCTTGATTTATGTATCTTGCCTCTTCCCCTGGCACCCTGGTACCTGACTTATGATCTGTCCATAAGAAATTACTGGATGATGAATAAACCTCTCTCACTCTAGTTCCTTTGCTCATGCTGCTCTTGATTTTCCAATCTTTTGACCTGGATTATTCCTGAATATCCTTCAAAATCTGCCTGGAAGTTTTCTCTTCTGGGTAAACCTCCCTGATCCTCCAGGATGCTAAGGGTCTCTTCTCTGTTTTCTGGAACACCTTGGACTTAGCCCTCTGCACACATTTTTCATCTTTTGTTATTGATGTTTACTTATCTGTACGACTAAGCTGTCAGCTCCTCCAGCCTGGACTGTGACATCCATCTTTAAGCCACAACATCAGGAGTAATGCCTGACACGTTATTAAGAGCTGAGTAAATATTTGTTGGGTGTGTAAATGAAAGAATGGATTAAGAGTTATTGAGGCTGATACCTTTGAAACATTGTAACATTTTGAGTGTAGAAAAGAGTTTCTAAAATCCTTCATTTTACAGCTATAGAGAAAGTCTGAGAATATTCACGATTTTTTGATGATTTTGTATACTTCAGATTGCAGTGCAGTTCATCAAAGTTGTCATTACTGACATAAGACCTCAGTTTCTCAGAGCAACCACTTGGAAGAACTATATTGATTTGGAGGCTTGTGTTTGTTAAAACCACTTTCATTTTTTAGACACTCTCTTCTCTATGAGTTTGTTTTCTTTCAACTACTATACACATAGTGAATAGAATCTGAGATCCCCAAAATTATAGAACCACTGGCCAATGGGGTTGTACTCTAATAAGGAAAAGGAGAGAATTCCATAGCCAAGGACAGTGCCCTAAAGTTAGAGCTATCTCATCACTATTTTTGTGCTGTTACGTACTTTGAACTTTTAAAAGTGATGTATAAGCAACATAGAGGGGAAAATGCCATGGATATCATGCTGTATATAACTTCTATAAAGTTCTTTCAACCATTTCCTCATCAAAGAGTCCATTGCCTTTTGGGTCTAGCCAATCTTTCAGACTCCCCAGGAGACCAAAGTTTCATCATGGAAACAGTCAATAATATGTCCCAAGGTTCAGAACCTCAATTTTTACCCAAGGTCCCAAGCACATTTTCTTGTGACTCCCATGACTTCCATTTACTTGTGACTTGGGAATCAGAGAACCAAGTTCAAGCTTTTTCTAAACATACTCTCAGAATATTTTCCTCTCACATCTCGATCCAAAGACCAAATTGTTTCCTTAAAATCAATGGTTCCTTCTAATGTGAAATTTTGAAACTTGAAAAACTATCTAATTAACCATGTTATTAGAGGACACCACTGAGAAAATAGTACAAATGAGCAGAAAACCTCCAAATTAGTTTCCTTTTCTATTCTTTTTCCCTAGAAACCAGCCTTCATATTTATGTTGAGATGACACATCAGAGTGAGTTTGTATTTGATGCTTGCATGGTACTCAAAGGGAGGAAAGTGGGGAAGAAGTTCTAAAAGATATTTATAAAGATGATGATGATGCAGAATGTTTAAGATTTTAGAATTCATGACACGTTCTCATGGTTTCATTTTCTTTAACTCTCATGACAGCCCTGTAAGAGTTGCTGAAATGGATAAGTAAGATCATGTCCTGGAAAGAGCAAAAATTATAAAACCATACAATTTGGCCTCCAATTCCAATAGTGCCATTCATTAGCTCTGTGATCTTCATCTGGTGGCATTATGTGCCCCAGAACCAATTTCTTTATAGCTAGGATAATGATACTAATTTTGCGCCTATATCATTCATTCAGTAAGCATATACTGACCATCTGCTATGTTTCAGGTGTCTATATAGGTTTGGGAATGCCATGATAAAAAGATAAATTCATAAAAACGAAATAAAGAGCAAATGACCTAACCTATATAAAGTCCTTAGCATATGATTGATGCTCAATGAATATGATGATCTTCTGCAACTCTGTTTTAGAGATGAAGATATTAAGTTCAGAAAATTATATGATTCATCCTTGGTCACACAACCAGTAAGTGACAAAAAGCATCATTTGAAACTAGACATACCCAAGGTCCAGGCAGGAAATCAAAACCTCAGCTGGAATTGTAGAAGAGTTTTTGTAGGGATGTAACTATTTACAGAAGTGTCAGTCAGGTTAAGGAAGCCCAAAAGGAATGTCGAGGTACCCAGAGATGAATGTTGGCTGGAGGTCTTTAATAGCCCCTTAGTCCTAATGGGAAAAGAAAGGGAGTATATAACAGAAAGTGCACCTGTAGAGCTATATCTATGAAAGAACACAGTCTCTGCCAAAACCACTCTGAAGCAGAGAGGAAGCAGAAAGAGTAAAGTCATAGCCTTGTTCTTCTAATCTCTTGTCTCCTACTGGCACCTCCCACCGCCAAGACTTAGGTAAGCCAGAAGACAAAGGAACCCTGATGCAACAATCTGTAAAGCTCACCCCCTTTATGAACAGAGAAGTATGGAGTAAAGCAAAAATTATCCATTTTCCGTTTTGTCCCAGTAACTTGTACCTCCTGACATGCAAACTATACTTTATCCTCCCTCAAGCTTCCCCAAATCTCATCCATCATGTCATCTGCCTTGATTGGATCTATGATCTCATGCTGTCTCAAGTCCAGATGTGGACAAGATTATTTGGGGGCAGACCCTTGTATGAAGATCCATTGAACCAGAGATCCATAAACTAAAAACGCAGGTTACCTTTTTCCCATCACCCAATATGCAGTGGTGAGACAGTACCTTAATCCATTCAGGCTTCTACAACAAGAACACCATAAACTGGGTAGCTTAACCTTAAGGGAAAGGCCCTCAGTTTTTCTCCATCGAGAATAATATTTGCCTTGGGCTTTTTGCAGATGTCTTTTATGATATTGAGGTATGTTTTCTCTATCCCTACACTTTAAAGAGTTTTAATCAAGACAGGATGCTGTATTTTGCCAAATGCCTTTTCTGCATTAATTGAGAGCATCACATGGTTCTTCCACTTTCTTTTATTAATGTGATCTATCACATTGATTGATTTGCAAAGGTTGCACCACAATGTTCATAGCAGCAATGTCCACAATAGCCAAACTATGGAAAGGCCTGAGATGTCCTTCAACAGATAAATAAAGAAGATATATATATACTCTTCTGACGAATATAAGAAATAGTGCAGAGGACCATAAGGAAAGAGAGGGAAAACTGAATGGGAAAAAATCAGAAAAGGAGACAAACCATGAGAGATTCTTAACACTGGGAAACAAACTGAGAATTGCTGAAGGGAAGGTGGGTGGGGGGATGGGGTAACTAGGTGATGGGCATTAAAGAGGGCACATGATGGGATGAACAGTGGGTGCATATGCAACTAATGAATTATCGAAAACTACATCTGAAACTAATATACTATATGTTGGCTAATTGAATTTAAACTTAAAAAATAAACTAGGTAGTTTACAAACAGTGTCTGTTTATTTCTCAAGAGTTCTGGCATTTGGGAAGTCCAAGATCAAGGCCCCAGCAGATTCAGATTTGATGAGAACCTGCTTCCTAGACTGCTATCTTTTTGCTGTAGCTTGACCTGGTGGAATGGACAAGGGATCTCTCTGAGATTCCTCTTATATGGACACTAATCCCATTCATAAGGACTCTGCCGTTGCGATCTAATCACCTCTCAAAAGTCCCACCTCCAAATAACACTAATATTGGGGATTAGGTTACAAATTTATAATCTTGTGAATTGGGTGGAGATGGAGGACACACATATTCAATCCATAGCAGACAGAAACCAATAATTGCAACAGACAGCATTGAAAAGGGAAAGATAGGAGGCACATAGTAGTTACCAGTCCATAGCAATTCTAAAATCTGTCTGGCAATAAGAAGTCCTCTGTTCTAGGACCAGGGAATTTTCTTTGACTAGGAAATTAGTTTTGTAACCTGAGAGTGATTCCTTAGTCCACTGTTCTGTCTCTGCTCTTTTCAATGGGTGGAAATGAGAGAGACTTCTCTCACAGGGACTCATAATGAGCCAATAAAAATTGTACCTCTATGCCACTACCTTGAACTCAGCTGGTTTAGAGGTGTCAGTTTGCCAGAGGTAATGCCTTTCCCAGGCAGTACAACTATGACACCATTGATAGGAAGTTGAAACCACAAACTGGCCATTTGGGGTTCCTCATACCACTGAAACTATCAGCAAAAAAGGGGAGGATGCTGCATGGACTGGGTGACCAATCCTAACTATCAAAGAAATATTGGCCAACAAGGCTAGGGAGCTGTATGTGTGGAATACAGTAGCACTTCTGGGGCACTTTCTGTATTCTCATATGTTGTGATAAAAGTTAACTTAAAAAACTCCAACATCCCAAAATAGTCAGAAAAGCAAATAGTATAGACCTTCTGGAATAAAGGTTAAAAAAAAAAAAGGCAAGGAACCATGACCACTCAAACTTGCTTACTGAGAGCAAAAGAAATAGGAAATGGTGGCAGTGGAAGAACTTATGAATGCTAGCTATGAACGATGTGACCATTTGCACATCTGAGGGCTCTGCAATTTCTTTTTTGCTTTGATACAAACATATTTATTTGATAATAAATAATTTTGGTTCTTTTTCTCTATCCTACTATCCTTTCATAAGATACAAAGCATTTTAATAACAGTTAACTTTATATCTCAGTATTTAAGTTATTGCGTATGCGGGGAGAGTATGATTCAGCAAGAAGAATAAGCACCCACAAAAAAAGGATAAAGTGGTATAAGAGACTTTGTGTATCTGATTTAGGGGATAGACTTAACATATTTTTTGCTGCATGAAGGATGGATAGCTACATTATGTGAAATTGAAATATGATTTTGGTCTTACTTAAATTCAAAATTCAATATGATTTTTAAATTTTTATATATTTTATTTATTTATTTTTAAATTCAATTTAATGACTTTAAAAAAAGGGGGGGAGTTATGTGGATGCCAAGTTGCAAAGGGGTGGACAGTGCTTCATTTTGCTTCATCGATTAAGCTAAAAACTGTTTCCTCAAATCACCTTATCCAAGAGGTACTATGTTAGAATTGGCCAAAAGAAGAGCTTGTATGAAATTTGAAAGATTATTACTTTTGAAACTCTTTGTGGTCAAATGCAGAGATGATTGGCAGGTTCCACGTTGTCCTCACTGTCTTCCCTACATCTCACTCTTCAGTCTGTTGGTCTAACTAAAGTCAACACCAATGGCTAGATATTTGAGGCTTTAGACCACTTGACATAATCAAGTGTCCAGAGGACTGCTATCTTCTGAGTGCCACAAGTCAGACAAGAAGATCCACCAATATGGATCTAGATGAAATTGCAGATCCACCAGATTTGTAAGCAGAAAACAGGTCCTTAATGTGTAAACCACTAGATTTTGAGGTACTTTTTATGTAACAAGAGATAGAGAATACATTTGGTATTAATTTTTGCAGATGTTATTAAATAGATATTTTAAATATATAAAGATGTTTATTTTTTAAATTTTTTAAAGATTTTATTTATTTATTCATGAGAAACACAGAGAGAGAGGCAGAGACACAGGCAGAGACAGAAGCAGTCTCCACGCAGGAAGCCTGATGTGGGACTCAATCCCGGGACTCCTGGATCATGCCCTGGGACAAAGGCAGATGCCAAACCTCTGAGCCACCCAGGGATCCCCAGTAGATGTTTAAATATTTATTTTAAATGTGCTTCTGAGCCAATGGCAAAATCTTTTAATGACACTGCAAACCCCAAAGGATCTTTTTCCTACCGGGTTACTGATCACCTCACATTAGGCAGGGCACATGAATGTGTGTGTGTGTGTCCGTGTGCACGCACACAAGGGTGTGTTGGTGTATGTCCAAAACCTACCACAAACTCTGACATACACTAAGAAATCAATAAATGTTTTTCTTTTTAAAAAAAAGATTTTATTTATTTATTCATGAGAGACACAGAGAAAGAGGCAGAAACACAGGCAGAGATGGAGAAGCAGGTTCTATGCAGGGAGCCTGATGTGGGACTCAATCCCAGAACTCCAGGATCACGCCCTGGGCCAAAGGCAGGCGCTAAACCGCTGAGCCACCCAGGGATCCCCTCAATAAATATTTTTCATTGAATTGAATTGAATTGAATTGAATTGAATTAAATTACCTGAAAACATTTTGAGCCTCATGGAATAGTGGAAGGTGCAGAAGCTTCAGATTTGGAATGTTCTATCAGATAACAATTCTGTGCTCTCTGATAAACCGATGTCAAATATGGTGAGATGAGACAAGTGTACTATAGAACCATATTATTTTGGGCTAGCTCCCAGATCAACCATTCACTAGTTATTTCACATTGGTCAAGTTTCCTGGATTCTTCTGTCCATTTCTTTATCCATAAAGTACCCATATGTAAAGCTGTTGTGAAGACGGAGTGGGTTAGATCCAAATGTCCTTAGAATAGTAAGTGTTCAATAATTATGTGCATTGTAATTATGTAACTATCCTCAACCTCAATTTCTTCATCTATAAAAATGGTATTACATCAATCTCCTAAAGCTGTGCAAATTCCTTGGAAAATATGTGCAAAGGACTTATCACAGGTCCAGCTCACAAGAAACTTTAATAATTTTTTTTCCTCCCTCCTGTTCTGACTTCTCCTTTTCTTCCCCTCCAGCACAAGCCTGAGAACAACCAAGGGAAGCCCATTCACACCTAGGTTATGTGAGGATCAAATGAGAGTATACATACATTCTCCATAAAATGTTCTTCAAAGGCCCCACAAGTTTGTTTCTCTTCCTTCCTCTTCTCAAATTAGCCAAAGCAAAGACTTAGACGCTCCTGAAGAGAAGGTGTAGCTCTCTCCAAAGTTCCCTTCTTTAAGGCAAAATGTTAGTTGAACTGCTTGGTATCTCTGTGCCTTAGTTTTCTCATCATGAGAAGTCTAGAAGACCTATAACAGTGAGTGGTTTGGGATGAATTTGGAGTCAATAGCACAAAACCAGAGATGCATAAGGAGAATGCAGAAGCTGAGCTCTGACCGTATCACTCTTATGCTCCAAATTTCTCAGAGTCACCTCATCAGATAAGGGCAGGGGACAAACTCCTGAAAGCTGATCTCTGAATGCCTTTTGCTATCTTGAAAAGCTGCATGGTACTCTTTCCAAGTACTACATTCTTCATCAGTACCAACACACCTGCCAATTTTCATTGTGTGCTAGACTTCCAGTCTTCCAGATCTTGGTTTCTGTCTTACTTTATTCTTTGAAGACTCTTCCCTGAGATTTTTGTCTTGTAGAAAATCTTTTATTGAAGTCCCCCATGCCCCAGTTAAAATATTGTGACCCCTTTCTATTTACTTCCATTGTACCTGGTTTGTGCCATCATCCTAATACAAATTATACTCTACATGATATTAAGGGAGCTTCTCCTCTAGTTGTCCAGCTATTCTTTGAGGGCAAGGATGATATCTTATTCATTTTTTATATTCCCTATTTCAGCTAACATTATTGCCTTGCACACTTTGTATGCTTCATATATTTTTCTTTATGAATAGATGAACAAATGAATTGTTCGAAGGAAGATCTCACATATAAAAGACAGTTGTGTTTAGGGATGAAAACTTAAATCATAACACATTTTCAGAAGTTGTTTTAAAAGGGCTAAGGTCTGGAACCTGCACCTAATCCAATTATAGAAAAATGAACGCAATTGGAAAATAATAAATGATACAACGAAGGAATTAATTGTTTTTGGATTGTCTAGTTGCAATTTGACTATTACAGACAAATAAAAAATTACTGTCAACCTTGGTAAGATATGAATGCTAACTAAGTATAGCAATTTGAATGGGATTGCACTATGTAAATAGTATTGATTTTTTTTGTTTGTTTTTATTAGAGTAAATCACTGTTGGAAAATAGCCTTCCCAGTCAATGGTTCTAATTTAAACTTAATTATTTTAATTATTCCCCAAAGCAATCACATTAGATTTTGCCTATATATCCCTGGAGAGTTTATACCAAGCATTTGTATAGACACATACCCACCAGAATCCCAGATACAGAGATGGCAGCTCATCACCTCTGCTGGTGTGAACTCTCCTCAGGTCCAACTTCACCCTCTCATGGACCATCCCTCCACCTGCTCAACCCCACTCAAGTTCTCTTTTGGAACTTTCTTGTCACTATAAGAAGTTGGACCCAAAATCTATATTTGTATTATCTTACTAAAGTGAATCAATTTTTAGTTGAAGCAAAGGTGAAGAAATGTGATGGTGACAGACCTGGACAGCTTGCCCTGTGTATTAAGGGTCCCAGCAGGAGCTCAGACGGGGTTAAATATATATGAGAAGATTGACAGGGTGACAAGAAGCAACCCCTAGAAGCAAAACGAGGAAAATATTTTTGCATGTACATTTGGGGGAAGCAGGGACAGGAAGCAGTGTCCTTTGCAGTTAGAGGTCCCCCAGCCCCATGGATGGTCTTAGCCATGAAAAGAGAGAGGTGGCCACCATTTTACTACAAGACACAGGATCGCTGCTTTGGTACCTAGGGGAGGAAATGTGACTGAGTGACACCTGCACCACAAGGGGTTCAAAGTGCCTCAATGCTCTGAGGCAGCAACATGCCTCATAGCCCCCACAATGCTGAAGAAGTTTCTGGAGAAGCCTTTGCTAAGACATCAGTTCTGAACTCAGCTGTAGCAGAAGGGGGTACAACCCTCATTGGTTTTCCACGGTGGACATTGACAAGAGAGAACCAGAACAGATGAAGGGTAAGGGAAAAGCTGGAGAGCTCATGTGACATAAAACTGTGAGGGCTCCAGGAATGCAGGGCTAGGAATGAGCCAGAGAAACTGGCACTGCATTACTTTGGCTTTATTTGGACAGACCGACAAAATGATGAATCCTGGAGAAATTCTTCACATAAGGAGTAATTGAAAGAACCATTGGCCTGGAGAAGACAGGAAGAATGCCTCTCTTTCATTACCATAAAGCCCATTTAGAGAAAGGAAGCTAGAACTTTAAGCAACTCTAGGGGAGCCAGTGGGTGCAAGTACAGGGAGAGGCCAGTCAGTTTGGCTGAAGGAAGAATTTCTAATCATCAGAGGTGGCCAATGAAGGAGAGCAGAAAATTTTCCTTGGTTCAAAGTTCTTCTACTGGACTAATAATTAAATTGATGTGACATTAATTCACATTAATTCTGTGATATTAACAGAAGAAAAAAAACATTTAATTACATGTGCACAGGGGCCCAATAATGAAACTGAGACCTAAAGAAATGACCAAGCAGGCAATTTTTATACTTTTTAGACAAAAAGACAATGAATCTATGAGAAATTGACAGGACAAAGAAAACTTAACTTTGGGAGCTTCAATTAGTAAGGAATTCTAAACAGAATTTGGGCTTGAATAGTAATTTAGTAAAAAGTAGTAAGAGCTGTTTTTACTGCCTTCTAGGCTCCAAGTTTCCCACCTCTGGTGATGAGAATTCTCTTTACCTTCTAGTACAAGGAGGGCCTCTTTTACAAGGGAGATTTATTTCCTGCTTTCAGAGGGACAGAGGGTCTGAGTGTCCTTCTTGCATAGATTGCCTCTTAAGTAACTTTTATTTAAAATAATCAATATGCCAAAGTGGTACATTTTGGGCAGCCTGCCCTTGGCCCCTACACCGACAGCCAGACAAGATGCCTCAGGAGGTAGTGAGCTCATTCCCATTGGAAGCATGTAAGCAGAGACTGGATCTCATCAATGATGTTGAGCTCATTCTTGGGCCAAGTGAAAGACTAGCTGTGATAGGGAAGTAAAAGAGATTAATTCTGCATGATTCCAGAGGGAAGAAAAAGGGCTCATTGGTTGAAGCTACAAGGAAATAGATTTTTAGCTCATTAGCAAGAGCTTATTACCAACAAGCAGGCAGCCATACAAGTTGATGAAATAGCTCTTTATCACCAGGCATGTTCAAGCAGAGGTAGTTGACAACATTACAGGGATTCTTAGCACTGGTAACATTAGCAAAAAACCAGAGTATGTCTATGGGTTTGTAAAGTATTTTCTTATCAGTTAAACCTTCTCATCAGCTGATGTGTGTAGAATTTCAGTGACGATGATGACATAGACCTATTAATAACAACAGAAGAGATGTCCATAGCACTTGCTGTATGACTTCCACTATGATAAGTGCTTTAAAATATATTAGTTCATTTAATTCCCACACAACCCTATGGGGTAAGCATTAGTATTATTTTATTTCCATTTTACAGATGAGTAACTGGGGCACAGAGAAGTTAATTAACTTGCCTTAGATCTCATAGTTGATAACCAGAATCACACCCATCAAACCCAACTCTGCCATCCATGCTCTTAACTAACCCACCACATTGGCCAAAGTGGGGCTAGGGGACCCACGGATCCACCCAACAGCCTCAGCAACCTTGAGGCACCTCCAATAATTGTGTTCACCTTTGAGAGCAATCTGGAAAGTCACTGAGCCTAAAGGACTGTCGGGTCAGTTCCAACTTTAATTTCTCTAGAGAGGAATTCACAAATGGAAAGCTCAGAGGATTTGGGATCTGCTGAGCGAAATCAATTTGTTCCCTTCCTTTCCTGGATGGTGTGCACCGGGAGAGGCCATCCCTCAGTGGAGGGAGAGTAAGCTCTGGCCTGGCTCCAGAGACAGCCACATTGCCTGTGGCCTCTCTTCTTTTCAAGACTTGCCAGTAAATAGAAATTTGTCTCATAAAACTATCTTTTCATCTAGTGGTCACAGATTATCCCCCAAGGAACTTATTAGCAAAAAAGAAAGGAAGGGAATAAGGGAAGGACGGAGTGACAGAGGGACAAAGGAATGAAGGACCCAAAGAATAAAGACAGACAGACAGACAGAAAAAGAAGAAAAGAAAGGAAGAAAGAAAGAAAGAAAGAAAGAAAGAAAGAAAGAAAGAAAGAAAAGAGAAAGAAAGAAAGAAGAAAGAAAGAAAGAAAGAAAGAAAGAAAGAAAGAAAGACAAGCACAAAGAAAGATGCAAAGGCAGACAGATACAACAAAGACAAGGAAACAACCCAATGAAGTTTCTGAATGCTAAACATCAACCCCCAGCTAAGTTGAAGAGCAGGCTTCACTGATGTAATGCCCCTATCAAGAATAGTCCCTGTTTTCTACTCTCTCTTCTGTCATTTACTAGAACTGGAAAGACAAATGAGCCAAGGATATTAACAAGAATTTGAACTTTATTCCAAAGCTGCCATATGCTAGGCTTTAAACCAAACTCTGTAGCATATGTGCTCAACAGCAACTGAATGCGAACAATTTCACAGAAACGTCAAGTACAGAGTGGCTTCATGCATGTGTCTTTAGGAATTCCCAGAGCCTTTCTAAGCATGGCAAATCCTGTGGCTCGCCTTGGTCCTCTTTGAAGCACACTCAGTTCATAGACTCTAGGGCTAAAATGCTTTAAACTCTCTAGGAATTCCTCATAAATTAATACAACCCGTTTACTTTACCAACATTAAACCAAGAATAGCACGATGTGAGAGATGAAGAGAGGGATTTCAGTGACCATCAAATATAATAGTGTCATTTTTAAATGAGGAAACTAAGCCCCATGATACAAAGTCAGGACTAGAGCCTAAATTTCTGGTTTCTAATCCAGCATTTTTCACTGAGTATTTTTCCTCTCTCATAGCTCCACATCATATATGAGTCTTTCCAAAGTATTACATGTCTCTTGTTTTCTTTAACCCCTCCCTCCTCTATAAGTTCACAAGAGATTCAGTCAATGTCACTGGCCAGCCCTCTTCCCATCTATTCTGAAAGGACAAAATCTATGAAAGGTCTATTTGGCCAGATATAAATTCATCACAAAGGAACCCCCAAGGATTGGTCATTGCTGTCTGCTACATATTTTTTGCTGAAGGATAAATGGGTTTTTTTTTTTCAGATTAATTTAGTAAATTTTGGCCCTCCGTACTCCAGGATAGCATAAATGGTCTCTGATGCATGTCTCAATTCAGTAAGCAGTTTTAGATGGAGTCGACCCTGTTCTCCCTCCTTCTGGGTTCCAGGTGGCCCTTTGGTGCTCTGTGTATGTGTGTGTGAGTGTGTATGCCTCCATCTCTGTCTCTCATATTCGTATGCTCTGTTCTCTATTTCAGTATCCACAAGTAGATCCAATATGCGAATATAGATATTTCAATGCATAACGGAAGAGAAGGCTCAACTTATACTGAACCTCCAACCATCCTTTCTTGTATTCTTTCCAATGTGACTAGGGCAACTGTGAAAAGAGTGCTTCTGTCTACAAGATAATAATGGTAGTATTGAATTTTAACCCATAGAATGGCATAAATACCCATGAGCTCTATTGATTTAATGAAATCAATCAATCAATGAGAGAGCTCTTCCACACAATAGAATCCCAGTTATTAAATGGAAGAGAATAGAAAGAAGTCTAGAATCACCGGTAGGCAAACACCACAGTAAAAAGCATTGCAACTAAGATCCACAAGCCAAAGGATAAGAGTTTGAGGAGAATCACAATTTCCATAATCTCAGACATCTCACCCAAATATTTAACAGCAAAAGAAAAGATAGTCATTTACAATGGAGAAACTTGACAGACATTATCTTCACCAAGGGATCAAGGTAAGCATCACTAGCTATAAGACACTGACATCATGAACTCTTTGATAAGGTATACAGGAGACACAACAGCACTTTTGCAGCACTCTAGGTAAAAATGCATAACCATTGATAAGAAAACAAATCCATTCCTGGCACACATTCAAATTGAAGGATCATCTACAAAATAACCAATCTGTGCTCTTTAGAAGTGCCACGCTCATGAATGAGGAGAAAAGACAAGGAACTGTTACAGAGGGGAGGGAGCTAAGGGCATATAATAAGGGAGATATGCATTATGGGGTCTTGAATTGGATATCAAGGGAGAAAAAGAACACTTGGAAAAACTGGTGGATTTTGAAGAGAGTTAGTACTTTAGGTAATAAGATTGCACAATGTGAATTCCTGGTTTAGATAATCCCATTTTAGTTACATAATATGTTAACCTTGTTAACTTTGGGGAAAGTAGGGTCAAGCCTACAAGGGAATTTTTGTACTATTTTTGCAACTTTTATTTAAGTCTATAATTAGTCCAAATAAAACCAAGAAAAGAGAATACTACTTATTTTTATTCTTCCCTTGTACCTCACTTGTGTGTATCTTCCTGAAGTATGACTGTCCCTGTCATGATACTAACAAAATAACCAAACCCAACATTGATTCTTTAGAATTCATAACAAAAATAATAGTAAGGAATCATTCAAATTGTTCACCCAATATGCTCTTAATAGATGTCATGGAGAAAATGAAACACATAATGGACCTTACACTCTGCCTTGCTGCTTCTGTTTCTTCACCAGTTTGATTGTGATAAAGCAGGGTCTGTAAGAGGAACAGCAAGATTTTAATCTTGACAGATCAATTGTGTTTATTGTGTCTTGGAGTTAGATGTCCTCCCTAACATTTATTTGCTCTTGGAATACATGTAATGCCATTTTTATTGTTTATCCCTTAAACTTATATTTTTGTTATCTCTTGATTATGCTAGTAATAATCTTTACCAACCATAGCATTTTCCAGAAATGTAATCCTTGCATTTGGCACGAGTTATTATTACCAGAAAGATGGAATGGTATATGCAGATGGACTGTTTCTTTAATAACCTACGTTTAGGATCATCTTGCATGAAGAGGTTTTGTGTGTGAATAATGGGAACTAAACTGCAGTTTCTTAGAAAGGGGGCCTAGAATATTCTACAAATACAGATAACATTATGATAACTACTGTTCATTGAGTGTCTTCCGGATCCCAGAGACATGCCTGATCCTTGACCTGCATTATCTTAGTCAATCATACGTCAGACCTTCAAAATAGATTTCATTACATTCTTTTTTTAAAAAAATTAGAAAATTGAGATTCAGTTTTCACACAACTAATAAGTGGTGGGAACCAAGAGCCAAATCCTGGTTCCTCTGCTTCCAAAGCCACACGTTTCTTTTCCTTGTAACTGGTAGCCCAGACACCAATATTTGAATATCTTGAAAGATAGGATCAAGATGATTTGGCCAAATGAATACCTTAAAAAATATCCAGATACCTCTTGTCTGAGAGTATTAATGATATTGCTTCTGCTGGCTGTGTCAGAATGATCTGAGCTCTCATTCTCTGGCTGAGGTGACAGTGAGCAGTTCTGCTTCCCGTCCAAGAAATACCGAGGGGATAAAGAAGGCAAATTTAAACTAGCCTCACATGTGCTCAAGCAGCCCCCTTCCAGAGGAGATGACATTTAAACTTAGTCTTGAGAAATGAGCTACACAGTCCATAGGAACTTGTTCCCAGCAGAGAAAACAAAGATACAGAGGCATGAACTGGGAAGTGCAAAGGATAGCTAGAGTAATGGGATACTTTACATGGTGTCCATGTACACACAAGAAACACAAAGAGAGCTCAATCATAACTGGTACCTTAATAGAATTTGTGGTCTAGCCAGGGAGACTGAGCTTCCACACAAAAAGCAGATAAATTTTAGAATAAGTAGTAAAATTCATCTCTTGATGCACAGTAAAATGCCTCTCAAGCATCTTACCTTCTCCTGTACCTTCTTCTCACTCCTGTTATATCAAAAACACATGGAAATTCTACTTTAAAAGTAAGGGGAGAAAAGCTGTCTACTTCTCAATATTTTTTACTTGGAAAACCCAGTGGTAGACTTAGTATTTTTTGTGTGTGCGTGAAGATAGCATATACAATTCTTATCCCTGCCAATCAAGTTCCTTAATAAAGAAGCTTGATTCAGGTGAGTGAATTTGCCAATTTTATAATAAAAGCTATCGTGGTACTTCACCCATGTATTATGTCACCTGAAGCAATGACAGAACAAATACTAACCAGTAGGAAATGGGATTGCTATTTATCATCAACTACTGTGTCTTAGGCACTGAGCATATTAGCAGTGAATATTTATTGAAGAGTCGCTCTGTGTCATGCAGGCACAGAGATAATTCTTTTAAGGAATCTTCTTGTGTAATCTTGACAACCACCTGAGGTCTTAGAATATTGTCCTCAGTTTGGAAGAAGAAACTGAGGTGTAGGGTGGTTGGGTAAGCTGGCTAAGTACATTAATAAGTAGAAAAACCAAGAATTTACCTCAACTGTATCTGACACCATAGAGATTCACTTTATCTGTCTAAAGAGAAAATTGAGTAAAAAAAGTCCTATAATTTAGTGAGTGATTCTCCCAGGGCAGAGGTGCAACCCTTGACTCCCCAGATTTCATTGCCTACAGGCAAAATTGAGGTACAGTATTAAAATATACCATACTCCAGCTAGCCCCATCCAATTTTGTAATGAGTAGTCCAACTTTCTGTACAAAGAAATATGGTCAGAAACTGCCTAGGTAACTTGAGCCTTCATAAAAAGAGAACTAGTGGCACATCTTTACAATATGCAGAGGCCATCTGGCTGGTGGCAAAAGCCATCTGGGACCCAAGCATCTTCACATGCTGGGTAAGAAAGCTCATCTCATGCCTCCCAAAGATATCACAAGAGGCATGCTGTGGTCTGGAGGTGGGGGGTGCGAACTGAATGTGGGGCAAAAAGACATTTCAAGTGAAGTGCCTGAATTCTATTTATCTTCCACTGAGTGTCCAACCTTCACATTCCCACACTCCCATGGTGTTGCCTAAGAAAGGATTTGAATAACTTGCCCAGGATACACACAGTTGGTAAGTAACAGAGCAAGTGTTCCAAAGAGCTGTCTGTTTCCTAGTCCTTTGTTCTATCTGATTTGTTCTGACTTTCAACTAGTGTTTGCCACCTCATAGGAAACATACTTAGGAGCCATCCTGCCATGAGCAAGTCATAACATAACTGAAGTTCCAAACTTCAGTTTCTCTCTCCCTCTTTCTTCTCGTAATAGAGATATCATAATTTCTCCTTCCAAAATATTTGAGGAGATTAAATGAGGTGATGTATGTGTCAGCATGATAAACATCACAGTGCAAGCTCAGAGCAAAAGGGCCTGAAATTAATGTTTAGATTTCAGTAGAGCCAAATACCCCTCAAATACCCTTTGTCCTCTGCTTAAGGGAGGACAAAAGAGTGGGAAGAGAAAGAGAAAGAGAAAGATGAAGATAGAAGTTGGGGAAGGTTACAAGAAGAAAAATTAAATGCATTGAATAAGGCACTTCAACCAAAGCTTCCCCTGACCTGTCACCCCCCTTTTTCATATTCATTATGATCCTCTCCCCTCTGTGAGGCAAATCTAAAACCAGCTCTCTAGGGAGTTACAACAGCCATCTTTACTAGTTGCATGAAAATTCAAAGCATCATTGAAATAATGGTTTAGCAAAAGGGTAGAAATTATGGGTTATACTTTGACAACATATGGTTGGACCAGAACTATGGTTACTTAAAGACGGAATATGTAGCAACACTGTGAAGCTGTTTTGCACACAGCATTGGCAGAATGCTATACCAGTAGCACTCTCAGCTACAAAGAGTGACAGAACCTGACTCTGTATGATTATTTAAAAGTCATTGGGAAGATCACAGAATTGCCAGGAGGCTATATCACCAGAGTTTGAAAATGGACAAGAACAAAAGATGGCAGCTCTCATCACTGCCATTGGAAGTCTGGTAAGTGAGAATCTTGCTGCCAAGAAGCCTTGGGACCTGACAATATAGTTTTAAAGATAGTGAAGTAAAATATCAAGTTCAGACCAGTTTCCAGCCTCATTTCCTTTGACTCAGGTTGGACTCAAAAATGGCAGCCGCCATTGGTATGAGACCCTTTGTCTTCTAAAGCACAAGTCACAAAGCCAGCCTTAGGACCTTGTGGACCTTAGGAACCACATAAGCTCCCTCCAATTCAAGTTCTGCATTTTCCAGGTAGAGATAGTAACCCCCAAACTGTTCATGCACAGGACTGCTGTGAGAAGTAAGCGGGTGGGGAGTAGCAATGGTCTCAAAAACTCTTAAGTCCCTGCAAAATGTTAAGAATACTCTTCATAATCATTAATTTTTTTTTATTATTACTGGTGATACAGCACATGTAAAAAGTGGTGTCTGGAAATAATTACCCTAAGGTCAAACACCTTTTACCATCCTTATGCCTTAGGAAAGCCCAGTTGACTGTCTCAGCCTGTTCACTCATTTGTAAGATGGGGTTAAAATTGTCTTTCTCCTAGAATTAGTGTAAATATCAAAAAAGATGTCACATGTGATGAAGAATTCTTAGAACTTAAAAATAATGGTAGACAGGAATAATTAAACTGAGCACTAGTAATAGTAGTATTAATAGATCATGCCTCATCTTCCCGTGGATACTCCCAACTCTCTCATCACCTATAACAATTAGTCTCATATAATTTCATAACATCTCTTGAATTACTACTATTTGGAAATTACTACTATTGGGATAATTAACATTTTATTTACATTTCATTGTTGCTGTTGTTGACATGCCGTCTCTTACAGGTCTGTTTGATTGAATTCACTTTAACCTCAGCCAAGAAAACTAAAACTCCTTCAAGAATCCTTGCTTTTCTATGTGTCAGCCACAGACGGAAGAGGTTACTGAGGATTCAGAACACTTGCTGAAGCATAAGGCATCTGACCTTGTCAGGAGCCCTCGGGTTTTTGCCAGCACTTCTGCTCTTCCCTAAACACAGCCCTCAGTGGAAAAGTACTGCCCAGATTCTGTGAATTATTAATCTCTTCATGACATCAAATACCCACTAGATGAAAAGAACCAGTGGCCTCCACAGTGAGTATCTCAGAGAAACCAGGAGCCAGTGATATCCTTTTGACCACAATTAGGATTTTCTTTTCTATTCTCCTGAGTGGGAGACACCTTCGCTCATTCTCATAACTTGAACACCATCAGGCTCAATAAAACACAACTGTTTTCTTTGGGGGCTGATATGGAGGAAAAGGCTTTAAATGACTCCTCATTCAGTCAATGATGTCACACAAATTTTAAATGAATTTATGTTTTGAGTTCATGGCAACTGGAGAACAAGAAAGGCTTCAAGGTCTTTTCAGTTTTCTGTTTTCCCTTCAAGGATCACTCGCTGAATCCAACCAGATCAAAATCACTGGAGGGTAGGAAAGTATTGACACATGGAAAATTCTAGTAGTAAAAGGTCCATAGGAAATACATCTGTCATTTTCTACATTACTTGACAAGGCTTCCAGCCAAGTTCTTAGCAAGGCTAACCTCTGAAAGAATGGATTTATTTTTAAGTCAGAGAGAGAAAATGGCAGGACAGAAAGATCATGGCTCAAGAGATTTGAGTTCTGTAGCCTTGAGCTTTCTTTCAAAAGCATTTACTGAACACAGGTACTCTGGAGTATACTGACATATCCACCAATGAAAGCTATCTACAATTTATGCAATACCTAGTATATATCAGACATTTGCCAGGTAGTTTATTCATAATAGCTAATTTGCCCTCACAACAACCAAAGGATAAATCATTTTGTGCCCCTTTTGCTTTTGAAGAAATTGATGCTTAATGGAATACGCATTCTAATGTCAGCAGAGTTGAATTTCAAACTCAGATTTATCTGGATCTAAAATTCTTAAGAAACATGTAATTTAGCAGGAGAGGTCCATAAGTAAACAATTAATGACAGAGCAATATGTAATTAGCAAGACTGAATGAAATCTGTAATAGCTAGAGAGTATCTAAAACCATAGAGAGATAGCAGAGTGACCAGCTGCCCTAGTTTATCCAGAACTGAGGGGTTTCTCAGGATGCAGTAATTTCAGTGCTGAAACTGGGAGCTGTCTGGAACAAACCATGACAAGTAGCTACCCCAGAGGCAGGTAGGGATCAGGTACTGAAGGACAATTTATGCCAACGTGAGGGGTTTGACATATAAAGAACAAGATGATGGAGACACATGACTGTTCTAAAAGGAGGAGGACAGAGAGAGAATTCTGGCTGCTGCAAGAGTAATGGATTAGATATGGTGAGAAGGGTGGCTCAGGAGGCTTAGAATAAAGGGAAAGATGGAGGGAAGGGACTTGAAGAGGGAAGAAGCAAAATAAACAGCATATTTCCTTTCAGTTCTAAGGCTGCTATTCTAGGATTGGACTTCTCCAATAGAGGAATCTAGTCTAATCTAAACAGAAGTCTATGATATATTGACTAAAGAGACTAGAGTATTTTAGCATAAAATTCAGTACTAACTTGTTATGGGTTGAATTGTGCTGTCCACCTACCCCCCCCCACCACCACCAAAAAAAAAAAAAAAGGATATGTTGAAGTCCTAACTCCTTAGCACTTTTATTTGGAAACAGGGTCATTGCAGGTGTTATTTAGTTTAGATGAGGTTATATAGGTGTAGAGTGAACCCCTAATCCAATATGACTAGGGCCCCTGTAAGAAGACTGTTATGTGAAGACAGAGAGACACAGGGAAGGTGTCATGTGACAATAAAAGTAGGTACTGGAGTTGACGCAACCGCAAGCCCAGGAATGTCAATGATTTCTGGCAAACTACCAGAAGCTAGGAAGAGGAAAGGAAGAATTTCTTTAAAGGCTTTAAAGGGAGCACAACCCTGCTAACACCTTGATTTAGGACTTCTGGCCTCTAGAACTGTGAGACAATCAATTTTTGTTGTTTCAGGACACCCATTTTGTGGGACTTTTGAACAGCAGTCCTGAGAAGCTAATATCCTAGCCAAACTATATCCAAACTTTCTTTTACCAAAAAGAGAGAGAATGTACATAGGGCAGGGAATAAATGCACTCCTTAGCAACTTCTAGGAAGCAGGCACCAAGCTGAGTGCTTTCTTGCAACCTTTTCAATGAATCATCTCAAAAGTCCTATAACAGTCCAGGCAGAGGTAAGAAACTGAGACTCAGAAGGAGGTCACAACTAAGCCACACATACATAGCTCAGAAGTAGCAGACCCAGGGTTTGAACTCATTTCTATCTGAATTCAAAACACAGATTCTTAGCTCTTTCTCCCTTGGATTTCCTAAAAGGAGTGACAAAGAAGCCAAGGCAATGAGCCAGATGAAACCGAAGAACCTGGCAGAGCCGTCAGCAATTTACAAAACATGAGAAAGCACCATCTTGAGGGTGCTGGGATTGGGGTGGAGAGGGACAAGTGGAAGACAGACTTCTTGCCTCGCAGCTCTGAGACACCATAATGTGATAGCGTTCTTATCAGCAGGACTTGCCTCTCATCTTCTCTTTGGACTCTGGAACACAGAGCGAGGCAAAAACAAAGTGTGTTCAGAGAGAGTCGAGAGTGAGGAAGTCTTTTTACAAGTCTCTGAGGCCTTACAGGGAAGATACTTTCCTAAAGTTAATTACTTTCTGGATGAATATCTGATTAGAAATATCATTTGCAAGCCCCACCTGCTGCGGATGTCTCTTGTTTTTAAAGTAGATGTTCAAAAAATGTTAAAATCCTAATATATATCTTCATCTCCCATGGAAAACAGAACAGTGATTATTTTGGTCCCTAGGGAGTTGGGATCTAGTCACGGAATTCATTTTAGCCTTATGTAATCTAGGAGAACAGGGAACAGATCGGATGAGAAATCTCAAAGTAAAACATGCCGCCCACAAAATTAGCCTGAGTCATTGCTCTAAGTGAGAGACTGGATTTAAATCAGAACTAATTTTTAAAATTTCAACCAATGACCCTTCGACTCTGATGATGAGGCTATTGTCTTGGAAATGAGCCAGTGTGTTTTTGTCTCTGTGTTAAAAATGTACTTGCTGCAATATTCACAAGATACAAGAAAAAAGGGCAGAGCCAGAACCCATGAAATGAGATTCCAGTCTCCACCATATGACTTAGTTACTCTGAGCCTCAGTTTCCTCACCCATAAAATTCTGATTCTGATGTGTTTATCTCTTTCCTGGTTACTCTTCCCTGTTATTTCCTCCCGAGCCCCATCTGCCTTCCTTCTCAACTCTCCACCTACCTACTGCCATGATAAAGAGAGAATATAAGTTGAGGGGTTAATGAATGCACTTGGACAAGCACAGGAACATCCCATACCATGTATTCATTCATTCATTTTTTTTCATACATTCATTCACTCATTTCGCAGAGCATCTATTTAAGTCTCTATCAAGTGCTAACTAGGCTTTAAGGCTGGATCCCACAGTCCTGGTGAGAAGAGAAAAATAAATGGTTAATCACAAATGAGTGTTACAGGCAAGGAAACACTTGAGATTGAGTGCAACCAGGGATTAGAGAGACTTATCTAGTTTTTCTTTGGGGGGAAGGTGATGGAAAGATTTCCAGAGGAGACAAATCTGGGGGAAAAATAAGAAAGAGAATATTCTTGAAGGAAGGGGTACTAAGCAATAAGCAAATGCTCAGATAGCTATATATATCTGTAATTTTAGGGCATGAGGCTGAAGCAGAAAACAAAGAGCCAAGGCCCTATGGGCATTGTTGAGGGAAGCAATTGACTTACTGATCATGGTCTGCATAGGGAACTGGAAGGGTCAATAATCACTTTGCTGATACTAGCATATCTAGCAGCGGGTGCACAGCTGTTATATCTCCATGCTTAAAAGGCATCACTTACGGGAGTGAAGAAAACCATTGTGTGGAGCTCCAGAGGATTTGAACAGAAGGGCAAAAACTACAGAAAATCACAAACGTTTAGCACTCAGTGCTATTAAATTGGAAGAGGGTGCTTGGAATAGCAATAATACTCCACCAATGGCTGGCCTACCACTTGCTAGAAATGTATCATAGTTGGACAACATAAGCTTTAAAATCTCTTCCAAACCAGTGAAGCTTAATTGGTATTCACTTTTCCTCCCAATGGACATCTGCTGAGTCTTCTATAAAAGAGAACACAACAATAAACCGGTGATATTTCTGAGACTTTTTTTTTAACCAATAATTTTTTTATGAATTCTTTCTTTCCCTCTTACCCCAATATGAAGCCAAATCTTGTGACGCTTTCTACTAGGCAAATTGTATTTATCAAATAATTATTGTCCAACTTTATATTTCAGTAGTCAAATCAAACAACAGTCCTGTGATTTAAGTAGAGATTTTTGGATATTGAAACTAGCTTGAAGTCTTCTACCTGGGGACTGAAGATTGGAAACCTGCAGAGAAAATAATCTCCAAGGTCCCCTCCAGCAATGATAGTCTATGACTCTAAAGATTAGAGTGAAAAAAAGGAGGGAGAAGGTGGATCTTCTCAAGATTCTGCAGACAAGCTCTCAGAAGAGAAAGCAAATGTGAGTGTGTATATATGTCAGTGAGGAGCCACTGAGAGGGAAAATCCCAAGAACAGTCTACAGTAGCAGAGAAGCATGAATGTGGATAGAGCATCAGGTGTATGAGTATGAAGATCTGGCATAGAAGTCCACGGGTCTGTGGGTTGGCTACACATTGACTTTTGATTAGGAGCAAGTATTTCACTGCTCTCAGTCTTCAGTTCTGTGTAGCAGGCCAATGATTTTTAGCTTGGAAGTGTCATTGCAAAGATTAAGTGAAATAACATGTAAAGCAATGAACCTATCCTTAGCACACAGTAGGTTCTCAAAAGACAGTAGTAATTATAAGACAATGATGCTTTAATCAAGAGGTTTAGACACCAAGGAGCTGTTTAATTTGTTTACTGTGCAGAAAGATGAGAGTCTTTATTGCTCTAATGACAGTTAGATGACTTTAGAGGCCGCCTAGGGATAGTGTGCTGTTGTCATTGTAGATAATAAAAACAGAAATGAGAGGAGAATTAATGAGGAAACCAGACAAATCCAAAATGCTGGGCCATCATCCGTCTGGACCGCATCAATGCAGGAAAGGGAAGAGATGACGTAAGTGTTTATTTCTAACTCTCCCTCTCTGAGAATGCTGAGTGTTTTCTGTCTGACTTCTGCTTTTAGCATTTCCAACACACCTGGACTCCAAGCAGCATTCTTTTTAAATCTTTTGTTGCTATTGTTGCTGTTGTCATTGGCCTGGATCCTGAAAGCACCTGTGTGCATGATTATGTTCTTGGTACACAGGTAGGAAGGTAATAATGATATGCTCCCCAAGAACTAGGAAATGAAGCAGAACTAGGAAATGAAGGATTGTCCTCCCAAGAGTTAAGCCTAGAAATTAATCCAGTTAAAACAAGATATGCAAATTTATCTCGCAAAGACCTTGAGCCCCAGGCCCCAGGATTGGGGCTAGCCTCAATGAAGATATTAAGGTATCTACAGAAAAACTTTTTTGGAAATTGGAAACTGGCATGGAAATGTAGAAAAAGAGAATGAAGCCCTGTTCAAGGTCATGCTACTTATCCAGTGCATTGGAATCTGTCATGACACCGATCGATTAGAGGACAAACTCCAAATCCCTCATACGGCTGCTGAGATCTGACATGATTTAGCCCCCTGCACCTCTGTCCCTGACTCAGTCCCCTCTGCCCTGGACTTCTTGCTGTTTATACAATGTCTGTCCTCATGGCCTGGGATTCCTTTCTCCCTAATTTTACATGGTGCTGTCCCTCACTTCGTGGCTCAAACTTAACTCCAAAGGGAAATGTCTTTGGACTACCTTGTCTAAAATCCATCCAACAAAGGCATCTGGCTCAGTCAGTTAGGTGTCTGCCTTCTGCTTGGGGAATGATCTTGAAGTCCTGGGATAGAGCCCTGAGTTGGGGACCTCACTCAACAGGGAGTCTGCTCGAGGATTCTCTCTCTCTACTTCTCTCTTTGCCCCTCCCCCTGCTTGTGCACTCTCTCTCTGTCTCTGTCTGTCTCTCTCTCAAATAAATAAAACCTTCAAAAAAATAAAAATCAAATTAAATTAAATTAAATCCATCCAACATAGGACCAGGGCCCCACAATACATTTGTGACTTATGAAATGACCAGGCACTGTCCTCAGACTTATGAAAACAATGAATGCAAAAACACAATTCAAGTACAAAAGCCAATAAATATCATGGCAGGAAAAGCTGATTTAAAAAGTTGAGAGAGGTATAGTCGGCACAACATAAAGCTGGTGAAATATTTAGTCTTGTGGATTGCAATGCTGCAACAATATTTTCTGAACAAGGAGGAAAGTCCTCCAGAAGAAGTTTATTTATTAGAACAAGGTTTTATTGTCATGAATCTGGCTTGCTAAAGCAAGTGAATATCTTCTAGAATACTTATTCACTCTGTCACTTAAATGTATTTGGTGAAATTTTTAAACTGTTTTCCTCAACCCGTCCTTTTCTGAGAGCTTGATCTTACCAACTGAGGTTTTTGAAGCCATGGATCTTTTTAAGAGAGAAGAGAACTCGTTTTTATTCCAATTTGGCAAAAGCATTCCAAATGGAAGATGGAGATGTCAGACTATCTTATGATATCACTACACTCCCAAATCTAATTCATGGTCTTTGTTCTGATTGCATTCACATTAAGCAAGGTTATGATTACGACTTGCCTTTTCATGTAGGTCTCCTAGGGAAAGAAAGAACTAGAAATGTGGACCCAAACTTTCTGTCTTCCTATATCAATTGTATTTCTTACTATTAATCAATGTAGAGCACCAATGACCTACTGAATACTTAACTTGTGGTTTCATATTTGGTATTTGTGTGTTTTGTCCTGTAGCAAGATGCCTACTTCAGCATCCTGATGAAGATGGGAGGGACAGGTCTCTATGGATGTTTATAGCAGAGAAGAATGGAAGGAGAGGAAAGGATAAAGCCTTTTTGCTTGCCAGCTTCTGGGTCCTTCCAAATTACTATCTGATATTTCATGGACCATTGGGAAAAACAAGAAGAATGTGGTGTGTGTGTGTGTGTGTGTGTGTGTGTGTGTGTGTGTAACTGATTCAGAATTTTTATAGGGAGCCAGGGGTGGAAGGAAAATGCCATTGGAAATCTGGTGGATCCCTTTATACATGGTGCCTATGAGGAAGTGGGGTTTGGAGAAGAATGGCCTGGAGAACCAGAGTCTTGGGACCCAAAGCCCGGAGCACTGTGGTCAAGCATGTTGCATGGGGAACAAAGCCATCCTGTTCTAAAGCATCCTGAGAATCTTAACAATGAACTGGGCAAGTGCAACAATCCAGTGGATAAAGTTTGAGTCAATTCTAATAATTTGAAGATCAAAAATGAATGGTGATGCAAGCAACCTGTGATTCTAAAGACCTTTACTCCTCTTACAAATGAAGTGGCACCTCATGTACCCTTCTCTGCCCTGACTCAGCATGCAGACAAATCAAGACTCTGATTTTGTACTGTGCATGTCCAGTGCTATGGTGATGAGCACCAAACTGAGAGGTAATTTTGCTAAACACTGTCCAGCCTCTGGGAATAACACACAAGACTCTGTAGTTTCTCTTTTGAAATTTTAACTGCAGATTGGGGCTGGTCTTAGAAATTACACAAATAGATAACATTTCTAGAAGTAAACTCTCAAATGTATTCCCCATTTGCCCTCTACTGAAAAAAAATAAAATAAACTTTGAAGGAGGTATGATGTTTTCTACTTCCTAAGTGAGTATACTAAGGCTCAGAGAAATTTAAGAAAATCCTCACAGTCATTCAGCTAGTAGATGACGCTCAAACCTGAGTGCCCAAGTCCAGTGCTGATCTGATAAAACTAAGTCATTTTGGAGTCATGAGAAAACTTGAAAGTTACACAAAGACACAATCCATTTACTTTTTTGAATATATATATATTTTTTTAAATTTTATTTAAATTGACTTAACTAACATATATATTATTGATTTTAGAGGTAGAGGTCAGTGATTCATCAGTCTTAGAGGATATCCATTTACTCTTTAAAAGGAGGAACGTATGGTGTACCAGACATCATGTTAGGTTCTGTTAATTAAAGTCCCAGTCCTGAGTAATGTAATTGTCCTCTGGTGGAGGGTAAGCACATGCTTTGAGCTTACTCATGACAGGTACTTACGGATTCTTCCATATAGATGGGAAAATGGGAGGAAAGAACGGGAAGCTTCTTCAAAAGAAGAAGCTGGGTTTCAAACAAAGACGTTTAAAGCAAATACAGGCATAGAAGTTTGAAACAGGCTGTGGGCAAGGTCAAGGAACAGTGAGCTGCTTATTTTGCTTTAAGAATATGGGGCGAGTTTCAGGAGTGAAAAAGTGGTAGAGGATTTCGTACAACTTAGGCAAGATAAACAGTGTCACATCCTGGGGACTGCCAGAAACACCCCAGAATCAAGACAGGGTCCAAAGATCAAAAACTAAACTCTTAAGAAGTCTAAAATTCTAGGACTTTAGTTACTTCCCTACTGTTGGGAGTCTCATTATGTCTATAACTTTTCCTTGTAGGAAGAGACATTAAAATCTTTAATTCAAAAAAGATCCTGTGGACTCTCATCCTTAGCAGCACAAAAGCAGGGAGCCGATTTAGCTGATCTGGAAAACAAACTGGTGCATGGTGGTGGCCATTTGGAAGATCAGAAAGAAAGTGAGTCTCTGGGGCCTGTGATAAGAAAACCAAGATGAGCACAGGAAATAAATCCGGCTTGTTGAAGGAGCCCTGGGGATGAACAGTGGATAAGCTCAGAGGTTCCTGGATAAGACGAAGAACTCCCAGCAAGTTGCCCTCCTTGAGCCACTACAGAGCTCTGAAGAGATAGGAGTGAAATCACAACCCATGTGCTCTGATGATTTTCTCTCCTGGGCTCTGAGCAGGAACATAGGAATCCTGCCATTAAACTGCTACCTCTGGATGCTCATGCTTTGGTTTGTAATCCAACATTCCTAAAGCCTTTCATCTGTGTCTCTGGACTCAGCCTATTGCCAGAGCAGAGCCTTGTTGGCTGTTTAATGATAGTCTAATGAGGTCTCAGAGTGTCCTAAAGGGATGCCTCTAGCCTGCTGCTATCCCTTTAAGGAGGGGGCCTTTGAATCTAGGTCTGCATTAAGTATAAATCAACTTTCCATCTGTGTCTGGTGCACACATGGGTGAAATCCACCTTCCCTATCACTCGTTCCTGGAGGGGATTTTCTCTCTGCATTACACCTGCAGAACGCCATCCTCTTTTCTCTGGCAAGCCTGGATACATGATTAATATTTTAAGCCTCCCAGGTTCCGCTTTCCCTAGTTTCAAAAGTGCCTGAATGTTGGACTTTTAAAAAATGTATTTATCTCCCCATCCAGACCACTGAGGAGGAATTGCAAGTAGAAGGCACAGCCACGGGGGCCGAAACAAATCCGGGCAAATCTTTAAATTGCTTCTGCAGTCATCTGGGTTTTCTTTCATTAGCATCTCAGATGCTACTTCTCTCCCCTGCTGACCTTCGTTTTGGAAAGGAAGAGAGAACAGATTTAGGAGGGTATTATATCTTTTCCTTCTGAAATGTGGACTTGAAATGTATGGTGAGTGTTCTCAGCTCGGTTCAGAGAGAAATCGGTCTGGCTTCTCCTGTCCTGGGCACTGCCGTCCTCTTCAGCTCAGCTCTCAGGAGATTCTTCTAATTTCCCCCTCTCTTTCTCTCCCTCCTTCTCTCCCGGCAGCTCTACTAAAGTTTTCCCTACCAGGCTTCTTGCATTCACCTCACGACTGGCTGCAGGCACTTGGTTACCTCCTCATCCGCAGTCTCCTTACAGCTTGGTTGTTTGGCTCCAGAAGCAGAAATAGCCTTAGATATGGAGGCAGGAAGGGCTGACCACATACCCAAGAACCTGGGATCTGAGTATTTATGTCCAAGTTCATCTTTGACACTAATTCCTAAGCCAGAGCACAGATGTTGATCACGTTAAGCTTCAATTTCTTCACCTGTAAAATCAGGGATGGTAATAATAGTAAATGAATAATAAAGAACAAATAAATAATAAATGAGAACATAAATATGATTCAAATGTCACAAAACATGTGCAACTTGTTACATAGATCTATTGTGTGCATCTACTGCACGGGGGGGGGCTGTCATTTGGGAGACTTCAGTCTGGAAAGATGCTCACTCAGTGCAGCCCTTGCATCTCTAAATTCCTAAGCATTGATCCATATAATAGACAACTATTTATTGAGAGACCATATCTGTGTTGGGTACTGGAGACACAAAGAAAAATGGTATTTGTGGTATTCACAGTCTAGTGAGACAAAGTCACCAATAGCCCCAGGAGAAGCTCTGTTCACTGCCCTCCACTTGGCTAAGTAGCCAGGACAATGGAAGCCCTTCTCTCATTGAGAAATATAGACTGACTCATTCCCAGAACATACTGAATGTCTGCAACTAGTAGAGTCTTCTCTATACACTGTGTTCTTCTGCCCCCCACCAGCATTTGATTGAACACCATTGTCCTGATTTCATAGAATCAAAGATCTCTGTGCATTGACAATATATTATGAGGACTTGGAATGCTACAAAGGAGCGCAAAGTAGCAGAGGCACCAGCCTTCAAAGAGCAGTGCTGGAGAGCAGGACAATAACAGGACTTGAAAGCCAAGGACCCAGGAGGAGTCATGGCACTCCCCAGTTCTGTGAGTTTGGGCGATGCACTTGACCAAGCCCATATTCCCCATTTGTAAGATAGAGTTAAGTCTACCTGCCTGTCAACAGTGTCATGAGAAATAAATGATACAACTTATATGAAAGTATTGTTTAGATTATAAATGTTCTCTTGTTAGTTTCAGAGCCTGGCATAAAGAAGATGCTAAAGAAAATTCACAGAAGGAATAAGGAAAGATGAAGAGGAGAGAAGAGACAAGATACATAGGTATATTTTTCAAAACTGTGAAACAGAAAAATATCTGCCAAGAGCTAGTAGGCTCTAGGAATTGAGTAGGAATTGATGACAGAAGCATATTAGGAGCTGGTTTGTATTTTAGTATTAATTTTAAAAAATACTCTAGTAAGTTTAAGTATGGTGGATCTGTGAAGGGAAATATCAGAGATAAAAAGACAAGCTAAAAAACATCTATAATAGTCAATAATAACCTAAGGCAACATCATTTGGAATGCACTCAATATATTGGAGGAGCATAAGGAGGACATTTTACGATGTGGGAAGGAAGGGACATGTTGAAAATTAATTTTCAGATTCCTCACTGGGAAGCTGGCTGGAGGAGCATGTCATTTAACTAGGACAGGAAATATATGAGAGAAAGAAGGTTTGAGGAGGCAGTGATGAATGCAGTTACAGACAGGCTGAGTGGCAGTGTCTACAGGACAGTCAGGAGAAGATGGTGGCACCTAGCTGGATGCAGAAATCTGAAGCTCAAAATCACATGTGTGGGGCCGATTCAAAGGGAGTGACTGAGGTCATCCTCTGCAAGCTGTGTCATGTGAGAATAATAAAAATGGGCTCAAAACAGAACCATGAAGAAGTCTGATATTTTCATATGGTTCTAAAAAGTTGTCATCAATCAAAGCTAGACAATTTATATGCAATTTTCAAAGATAGGCTTAAAAGCACCAAATCTGGAGTCAGACTGCCTGGTCTCCAGTGCCAGCTCCACCACTTATTAGCCTGGGCAGGTCAAGTCAGCTCTTTGAACCCCAATTTTGCCATTTGTCAAATGGGAACATGAGAGGAAGCAGCTGTTGGGAGCATTAGCCAAGTTAATGTGGGTAAGATGTTTATCCCAGTGCCTAATTCATAAACACAAAAATATATTTAAAATATTAGATATTTTAAGAGACTTTGGGGGCAAGACTCACATTTGTGTTTTAAGCCTTTTTTAAACTCTGAATGAGAGTTGTTTTCCAGGCCACCAGTCTAGAAAAAGATCAATGAAAGGGTCATTTGTCATTTCCTCTTAGTTTGGTCTTTGAACAGCCTCCAGCCTCCCTCCACCTCTTTCCACCTCTCTCTGCAACCCTCCACCCACCTCAGACATCAATGCTTGCTCTCCATGCTAGAGCTCTCAGTGCTCTTGGCCTCTATGCATACTGGAGGCTCGCAGTGGTACCACTGGGAGTCCTGGGCCAGCGTATCTGCTGCCTGCCATGCAGAGGCCTGCTGCTACCTGCCCCCCAACACCACCACCACAGACTCCTTGTCCCAGCAAACCAGAATAGCCATCCCTCCTGTGCAGGCTATTCCAATACTTCCTGCCTCTGCTGCCCCATCTCTGCCCCAGCTTCCACTTCTTGTAAACAGTGGTCCTATTACCCTTGTCTCTGGCCACCAACACTTCTGAAATTTGAGAATTCATTCACTCCTTCAAGAAATATTTATTAAGTTCCCATCATGAGCCACTGAGCTAGGCATTATTGAGGAGAATAAAACTTTCCCTTATGGAGATTATCACAAGAAAATAATATGTTGTTTTAAGAAAATAATATGTTAATCAACCAAACATAAATCAAGAAATAAGATAATTTCAATGATGAAGGAAATAAATAAAGAGATGAAATAGGATAAGTTAGAGTAGGATACAGTAGGATAGGGTAGAGTAAGATAGGGCAGGGTAAGGTAGCGTAGGATAGGATAAGATAGAGATGGATAAGGTAGGATATGGTAGGAAAGGTAGGATAGGATAGGATAGGATAGGATAGGATAGGATATGGTAAGGTAGTATAGGATACAGTAACACAGAGTAGAGTATGGCAGGGTAGGGGAGGGTAGGATATGGCAGGGTAGAGTAGGGTAGGATAGAATAGGTTTGAGATGGATCTCTAACACAGTGACATTTAACTGAAACCTGGATCCTAATAATGTTGTGTGTGTGAATGTGTAGAGGAGAGGGGAGTGGAGATTTTCTTATTTGAGGTCTTATTAAAGCCAAGCACGTTGCTGGATATCTTCTTAGATTTGCATTTCTCATTTGCAAGTCTCTTTCTCCCTCTTGAATTAAGCAAGCTCAACAAAAGAAATATTCTCCACCCCCTTTCCAATGAAACGAAGAATGCTTTGAATTACATGATAGATTTTTCTGTTTCTGCCACTCTCGGTGTCTCCATATTTTAAGGTGTTTGATGAGTGAGAACATGAGGTTCAAAGATCCTACCACGTAGAAGATGAACTAGAAGAATTTCTTCTCATCAACTAAAATCCACTGTAGCACCAACTAGTTGGAAATAATATAACAGCCTCTCAAACCTGTGCAGAGCTTGACAGTTTGCAAAGTGCTTCTGTAGACTTGATTTATGTAAGATCCACAGCCACTACATGAAATAGTATTTTCTCTATTTTGCCAATGGAGAAACTGAGGCTCAGAGAAATCATGTGACTCTCCAAATATGCCACTTGTAAGCGATGAAACTGAGATTTGAAGCTGTTACCCATCAGTCTTTGGGCACATTTCCTACCACTGTTATTGCACAGCTTCTGAAACAGTCTCAGGTCAATTTATGACATTGGGTCTGTCCTAAATTGCTATGGTTAGTTTTTACTCAGCCATAACTTATGTTTGTGTCCTGTAGTTTTGCCTCCCTAAGGGTCGAGACAGACACCACTGCTTTTCTGGCTTACTCACATGATGAAAGACAAGACTTAACTAAAAGTGTGTCCCCTGCTCACCTGGCAGTCCCGAGTGGGTGTCTAAGAGTCTCCCAATGCAACACCTCTGCTGTCCTGAGGGCTTCCATGGACAATTTGTTCTTGCCTCTCACACTTAAAATCTGGGCAGCCCAGGTGGCTCAGCGGTTTAGCGCCGCCTGCAGCCCGGGGTGTGATCCTGGAGACCCGGGATCGAGTCCTGCGTTGGGCTCCCTGAGTGGAGCGCCTGCTTCTCTCTCTCTCTGTCTCTATGAATAAATAAATAAAATATTTTTAAAAATCTGGCTCCATCAGCCCCTTGCCCCATTGGGCCAGAGAATGCAGTGGCTGCTGGGAGCACTACCGCCCCTATTGGTTCTGGCACTGTCTAATGAAATCTCCCCTCCATGCCCATCTCAGGTCCCAGGAGGTCAAGGCACCTTACTCTGGAGCAGAAAGAATTCTGTTCCTCCTAACATTACTTCATTTAGATTTCCCAGCTGCTCTCTGGTATTGTCCACTCTGAGCATCTTTACATTAAAGGTGATGAAGCCAAGACACAGAGACATTAGCCTCTTACTCAGATCCATACGGTAATAAGTAGAAATGGGATTTGAACCCAGGCAAGTCTGACTGCGGAATCCACATGATGAAACCCTGTCCCCTAAAGGAAAGCACTCAGCCTCAGAGAACAGATGCTGACACACAGGCTTTATCTAGTGAGGCATGTGACTGCCATCTTATAAGGCATGTGACTCGGACTTGTCCCCTGTCCATCCTCAAGGACTTAGGTCAAAAAGCCTGGGATAAACAGGTTGCAGACACATAATCAAATGAAACAAATGGCATTCAGTCATCAAAATATGAGGGATCTGTTTTCACATGCACACATGCATGCATACACACATCAACAGTATATTTGGAGAACAGGCAGCAGCATTTGAGCTCTCAGACACACACTGCCCTGTTAAGAAACCCGAGAGTGTGTCAGAGAGCCAGCAGCTCTCCAACCCTAGTGCACTGTGACATACTAGCTTGTTAAAAAAATTCTTTTGAGTGGATGAATAGAATCTGGAGTGTCTAGATATTATTGCCTTATTACTGAAGCTTTTGAACTAATTATTTTGTAATCCCACATATTCTAATAAAAAAGTAGTGAGTTTTAGAGGCAAGAGCCAGATTTAGCATATACCTAGGTTTGAATGTGACCTTGTAGAAGCTGTTTAATTTTCTGAAGTGTGACACCCCGAGCTACAGTACACAGCTAGTAATGGATAAGGGTTACAAATGCAGCTAAACCTGGCAGCTCCATACTTGCTGGGCACAGCTGGCACTGAACAAAGGCTTATTCCCTTCTTTCAGCTTCCTCATTGGTATTTGTACCTTCAATCTCAGTGACTGCTTATCTGACCCTTCATGGTGTGAACAAAGGGAAATGGTCCTAGGAGTTTGGACACCTGATCTTGGTACTACTAACTCTCTCTGGGCAGTGCTTTAAGCTATTCAGACTTGCCTCATCTCACATTCTAATCAATCAAATAAGACAAGACTAGATGTCTTAGCATGTATTTGTGAGGAGGAAATTAGACTTTATCTTGAGAAGGAGATATAACAAATCCCATTTCTCAACCTCAGCACTATTGACATTTTGGGGTTGGAAACTTCCTCATCGGGGGCTGACCTGTGTACTAGCAGCATGCCCAGTCTCTATCTACTAGCTGCCAGTAGCATCTCTCCTCTCAGTTGTGACAACTAAAAATGGCCTCATTTGAGAACTACTGAGCTAAACAAATGGTGGACACTATTATTGGCCTTTTTGCAGCATAGAATTAGAATAGGGGTGTGTGGGCAGCCCTGTCCACAATTTCTCTTTAGCTCACTTTCACTCTGTTACAGATGGGGTTTAGGACAGTAATTCTTTACTTCTAATACGTGTGTGATAAACTCTGATTTTCCAAGTGAGCAATATATGACTTAGCCCCTCCTCTCATTGAGTTAAACAAAAGATCTTATAAATTTTAATCCCTACCTCTCACTAATAAGCAAACATATACTCCATTAAGTAAAAGAATTAAGAACAAAATGCACTCCTAGCTACCGATTGATTCCTCTTCACATTTGTGTTCCTTTCTATATGAAGACAGAGACGAATCCTCTCTTGCACTCCCACCCAAAGCTTCAGCTCTTTCTGTGGCCTCCAGAGGTTACTGGAGAACAAGAACCACACTTCCTCCTCTGTAACTTTTCCTTGTGGCCCTTCAAACATTAGCACTGTCTTTCAGCCCCTTAGAAGGCAGCTCTTTAATCCTGCCAGACCCAGAAGACATCCTTCCCCCTCATACCTGTAAATTTCTGGTCTCCAACCTCTGTTTAATCTTCTTCACAGCACCTCACTTTCCTTTGTCAAAACTGAGAACTTGACCCAGCATTTCTGCTTCTGGGTATATATCCAAAAGAACTGAAAGCAAGGTCTCAAAGAGTGAGTTGTACACCCGTGTTCATAGCAGCATTATTCACAAGAAAGAAAAGGTGAAAGTAACACAAGTGAACATCTATCTATGGATGGATGGATAAACCAAATGTGGCATATACATAAAATAAAATATGATTCAGCCTTCAAAAAATGAATTCTGACACAGGCTACAACATGAATAAAATTTGAGGACATTATGCTAAGTTAAAAATAAGCTAATTACAAAAAAAAAAAATATGACTCTACTTACATGAAGTCCCTAGAGTAGTCAACGTCATAGAGACAGGCAATAGAGTTGTGGTTGTCAGGGACTGGGTAAAGGAAGCAATAAGGAGTTAGTGGGGTTCTTTTTAGAATTTTAGTTTTGCAAAATGAAAAAGTTCCAGACATTGGCTACACAACAATAGAAATATACACTAGTGAACTGTACACTTGAAAAATGGTTAGCATAGAAAATTTCAGGCTATATATATATTTTGTCACAATTTAAAATAAAATTTAAAAACACTGGGATCCCTGGGTGGCTCAGCAGTTTAGCTCCTGCCTTCGACCCAGGGCATGATTCTGGAGTCCTGGGATCGAGTTCTGCATCAAGCTCCCTGCATGGATCCTGCTTCTCCCTCTACCTGTGTCTTTGCCTCTCTCTCTCTCTCTCTCTCTCTCTCTCTCTCTCTCTCTGTGTCTCATGAATAAATAAATAAAATCTTTTAAAAAATTAAAAAACAAAGAAAAACCCCAAGAGATCTATGTCCTCTCCTCATCTCTGCATCAGGGATCCCACCACCTCCTCAGTGGCTTCATACGTCTGCAACTTTCCTTGTCTTGCCCCCTATTTCTGGAAGGTACAGGAGAATGTTTTTCCCTCTGCATGATCCTTCCTTGGTCTTTAAAATAAGGAGGGTCATCTTCTTCATTCTTTTTTCTCCACTTCTCACCAGGAAGTGAATCTTCTCTCACTAGACAGTTAAGTAGTGGGCCTTCCTGCATCCCTCCCCTCTCTCTTTTCTACTCCTTAACTCTATGTAGTTACATCTCCATCTTGGTTATACCTGCTCCATTTCCTATATCTTGCCTCATGGGACATAAATTCTCCAGGCCTTCCAGGGTAGTTTAGTTCATTTCAGACACTTGAGTCAAGTTCTATTGTCCAATTCAAGTTTTAACTGCAATAAAGCTGACTTTTTAATCATTATCTGGCTCCTGGGTTATTTTTCAACTGGTTCAGAACCCACAGAGGAGGGCCTGTGATTAATAAGTGTCCTCAAACTCATTCCAAACATCCAGAGACTCTAGGAGCATTTTTTGTTTGTTTTGTGTCAACCTTGAATGACATAAAGAGCAAAGGCCCAAACTTGATGGCCAAATTACATACAAATCCACCATATAAGGTTATTTAGAAGGCCTTTATGCCACAGTTCTTCAGCTGGCTACCCACTGTGTTAACATTATTATGTCACCACACTGAGAGCATTGCATGTTCCTTTCACAATTCCAAACTCTGCATCAGGTGCAGAGTGGAGCTGCTCCTGCCTGTTTGCTGCCTGACTGACTGTTATTACAATACAGAAGGGAGATGACTCTCCAAACACTGTCCATTTGGGTCATTCTTCACTTGGACAGATGTCACTCTCAGTTGCTAATAACACATGAAAGCAAAAAAAGGTGGGTGACTAGGGATAAATAATATCTCATCTTACTGATTTAAAGGAGACATACATCTAAATTTGATGAATTTAGGCATCAAGCTTCTTGGAAAATTGCTTTTCCCTTTTGAGTCTCCATTCCATTGTCTATAAAATTAGAGGTTTTGTTCTGATGTCTAAGCTCCCTTCTATTTCAAACATACTTTTAATTTAATGATTCAATTGTGTTTTCAGCCCAGTATTAAGAGATTAAGGCAGAAACACCCCATCCTATCCTTCCTACTGCATAAGTGTCCAGCAAACATTTTCGTTTTTGTGGACATGGGAGGATCCAGCAGCCTGTTGAACCACAGTATCAAACTCCAGTCAGATGGTCCACCCACTGGGTTTTTAAATCATGGAATGGTTCTGACCCAACATGAGGGCAGCTAGAATTGGCAATCCAAGGGTGACTATGGGAGGTGGCCCAAGGGGTACTCTAGATAATCAAAATGAACAAAGTTATTCCTTTCATCACGTCATCAAAAATAAATCTAAGCTATGGGTTAGTTCTGGAGGAATACCATCCAACCCTAATCTTATTCATCCCCACAGTCCACTATTCCCTCCCTGGCTTGGCAGCTTGCCGCAGGGGGAAGTGAGCTGCCTGGGGTAATAAGCTGTCAGATTCTGCATTTAAATATTACTCACCCAGCTCAGTTCAAGGTACAGGTCAGCCCATAGTATTAAGTTAAGTACACTGGGAAATACATTATCTTTTGGGTCACAAGGGTACAATTCAGTGAACAGCAACAGGATTTCCTGGTTGATAGATGATTCCACAAGAGGTTATAACTCGCTTGCCCCAGAAATAATAGCAATAATCCTCTACATTCATATTCTGCTCTGGAGTCTGTGAAGGATTTTCACATCTGTTATCAAATAGGATATTCTCAGTGGAGTCAGCCCAGCATGGGAGGAGGTGGGGGCATAGACATAGGCTGGAGCACCTATTTCCCACTGTCCATGCTCTGTTGCTTTAGGTAGTCACTTCACCTCTTGAAACTGAGATTCACTAGCTATAATCAGAATATGCCATTAATGTCCGCCTTGTGGGGAAATCAAAGAGATCAAATGAGGTGCTGTTTGTGCATATATTTTTAATTAAATGTCACAGAAAAGAACCTCTTGGGCATGTTCTATAAAAGCAAAATTAAAAATTATGAAAATCAGCCCCAATTTACTTTCTAAAGCCTAAAAACTATAAACACAGGAGAGCTAAAACAGTTTTAAAATGGTCTTCTCTTTATTTTTTCTTTTAATTGGCATTCATTCATTGGGTACCTTTGTATAATAGCTATAAAACTTAGTCACTGCCTTTCAGGAACTTGGAAAATTAAGCTATACATAGTTTTAGCTACAGCAGTGACTTTAGGTAGAGAATAGAAATGGAGAAGACAGGTCAGTTTCACAGACGTAGGTGTCAATGACTGCCATTGATATGATGCCATTTAAAGACACTTAAGGAACAAGATGACCTTGCACCACAGTACTGACATGAAGGAGTTATCAATGTCACTCTTTCAAGATGGGGCAGCTCCTAGACATATTGTCTCTGACTCTCACATACACCCAAGAAGGCATTATTTTTTTTTTATTTTTATAAATTTATTTTTTATTGGTGTTCAATTTGCCAACATATAGAATAACACCCAGTGCTCATCCCGTCAAGTGCCCATCTCAGTACCTGTCACCCAGTCATCCCCACCCCCCGCCCACCTCCCCTTCCACCACCCCTAGTTCATTTCCCAGAGTTAGGAGTCTTTCATGTTCTGTCTCCCTTTCTGATATTTCCCACTCATTTTTTCTCCTTTCCCCTTTATCCCCTTTCACTATTATTTATATTCCCCAAATGAATGAGACCATATAATGTTTGTCCTTCTCCGATTGACTTACTTCACTCAGCATAATACCCTCCAGTTCCATCCACGTCGAAGCAAATGGTGTGTATTTGTCGTTTCTAATGGCTGAGTAATATTCCATTGTATACATAGACCACAGCTTCTTTATCCATTCATCTTTCGATGGACACCGAGGCTCCTTCCACAATTTGGCTGTCGTGGACATTGCTGCTAGAAACATCACGGTGCAGGTGTCCCGGCGTTTCATTGCATCAGTATCTTTGGGGTAAATCCCCAGGAGTGCAATTGCTGGGTCGTAGGGCAGGTCTATTTTTAACTCTTTGAGGAACCTCCACACAGTTTTCCAGAGTGGCTGCACCGGTTCACATTCCCACCAACAGTCCCCCTTTCTCCACATCCTCTCCAACATTTGTGGTTTCCTGCTTTGTTAATTTTCCCCATTCTCACTGGTGTGAGGTGGTATCTCATTGTGGTTTTGATTTGTATTTCCCTGATGGCCAGTGATGTGGAGCATTTTCTCACGTGTTTGTTGGCCATGTCTATGTCTTCCTCTGTGAAATTTCTGTTCACGTCTTTTGAAGAAGGCATTATTATTATCATCATCATCATCATCATCATCATCATCAATATCATCCTCAGCTCAGGAAACTGAAGCTTGGGAAAGTTAAATAATATGTCTATATCTGGTAAAGCTTCAGAGCATGGGTGTCTGAACCCAAAACTCTTGTCTGTTGCCCTGCATGGGGAAGTATATCTTCTCAGAAATCAGAGAAGAGAGAACCCCCAAAATAATTGTTTTGCTGGACCCTAAAAGACCAAGAGAGGGAGAGAGTATGAAGAAAGCCATTTCAGGAAGAGGTCACAACATGAATAAATTATGAATGTATATTTTTTAAGATATTGAGGCATCCAGTCTGTCTAGTGCTGATCATTACCAGAATTTTCAGCAACTTGTCATCCACCTTCTAAAGACCAAGTGACTTTAAGATTCTTCTTAAGAGGGACCTGGGTGGCTCAGTGGTTGTGCATCTGCCTTTGGCTTGGGGTATAATCTCGGAGTCCCGGGTTTGAGTCCCTCATCAGGCTTTCTGCAGGGAGCCTGCTTCTCCCTCTGCATATGTCTCTGCCTCTCTGTGTGTCTTTCATGAATGAAGAAATAAAACCTTAGAAAAAAAGATTCTTCTCAAGATAACTTCTTAAGAATCCTTTCTCAAAGTAGACTCAGCTTCCTGATTCTGCAGCCCTATCTGCTGTCACTTCAATCACTCTGCTGCTTCCTATTCCCCCTACCTTCTCCAGGCTAAGCCCTAATGCAGATTCCATATTTAGAATAAGTGCTTGATTGTTCATCAGATGGTGAATGAAACCGTTTTATGGTATACCAGCACTCTGACTTGGTTTGGTTTAGTTTGATTTCCAACTCTACTTGTAGGGTAGAAGTGGCAAGTTCAAATGTCTATGTTGACAGATCCCTGTGATCTTACATTGAAAAAAGTTAAGAAGACCACCATACTTCCATACTAGCACCAGTAGGGAATCAGCAAGCTTTTTTTTTTTTTTAGGCTTTTTATTTTAAGTATTTTATGTTGACTTTGATGCCCTGAGATTATCAAGTATGCAATATTCATGTATGATAAAATACAATTATGGAAAATTCAACTGAAATGGACAAATAAAGGTAAACATGACAAAGAGATGTGGTGCAAACTGCTAACAAGTAGCAAATATAGGCATACCCACATCTCCTTTTTTATTAAAAAGAAATGCACTGTCAATAAGCAGAGTCAATGGCATCTGTTTGCATCACTTTGGGTACTCTGGATGGAAACAGGCAAAATTGATTCTTTCTAATTTAATAGAAGTATTTTAGGACCTCAGAGTCAAAGGAAGATTTGACTATTCAAGCTTCATGCAATATGCGAACCAAGGACCCTCAGAGCATTCTTCATTTGTTCATTCCACAAATATTGTTGAGCACCTGTTTTGCCTGGAATTGCTCTCCATGCTGAAAGCATAGTGGAGATGGAGTCTAGATGTGATTGCAAAAGCTAATGAGCACATGTTCCAGACACAGATGCTAAATGTTCAAATTCCAGTGCCTGCCTTCCTTGTAAGGTTCTGCTCAAGTTTCAATTCCCATAAGAGTCTGAGTAACCTAGCTTGGATCAGGTGCCCACCTCCTTGGTCAATGTTGGAGGATGTTTTCTGAGGAAACTTGATGAACAGCTGCACCATGAAAATAGCCACAAACGATGAAAAAAAAAAAAAGAAAAAAGAAAAGAATGGTGCTTTCATAAGAAGGGGAAAAGGATGCCAAGAAGGAAAAAGAAAAATTGTCTCATCTTCTGCCTTACAGGATAGAATGAGATCATGAATATGAAGACATCGGCACAGAACGTGGCAAAAAGTAACTGTATGATGGATAAATAAATAACAACAAGAAAAGTAATTTTAAAAATCCATCTTCTATGTGACTAGACATCAGAGTATGGTAAGTAATTATGCAGGGTTTTTTTTAATACAAACATACACTCAATATGTCAGAAGTAAGATACCAGGTTTAAATTATTTATGAAATTTGGTAGAGCATTAATATAAGTATTTAATGAGGAAGTGTTAGTCCTGATTTTCCCTGTGCTTGGCAGACTTCAATTTGGTTGCAAATTTAATTAAACACATGCTATAATCCAAATCCTTGGAGCAACACACATATTTTAAGAGAGATCTCAGAATACAATAACCTACCAAAGAAATAATAGATTATAAACAGATCTGAAAACTATAACATATGTCAATGTTTAAAAGGA
This sequence comes from Canis lupus dingo, assembly GCF_003254725.2. Classification (NCBI taxonomy): domain Eukaryota; kingdom Metazoa; phylum Chordata; class Mammalia; order Carnivora; family Canidae; genus Canis; species Canis lupus. The sequence goes on from NC_064245.1 coordinate 66,261,527, forward strand.
TGGGGCATCTGACCTAACTCAGCATTATGCACATCAAATTGTATACAACTCTAGTCGGGACAGAGTTCTTCTCCAGAAAAGGAAAGAAAGTTTCTGGTGAATATCTTGTGGCTTCTAGAAGAGAAGTTTTTGAGTCCAGGACAGGACAATGACTCAGCATGGCTAGTTTTGCCTTTAGCTAAAGCATCAACTGTGCTATGTCTTTCACAAAACAGCCCCAATGTACCTTGTCTTTAGAATGGCAGGAAGAAAAAATCTTGCCTAGTGTCTCCATTGTTTTCCAAGAAATTAAGAGTGAATTTTCTTCAAAGCTGGAGAGAAAGAAGAGAAAATCCAAAGGACAAATGTGGGCAAAACACATACTTAAGTCTCTCCATGTGGCTGGGGGTTCCTCACAGTATGGAGGAACTAGGTCCAAGATCAAGGATACCAAGAGACAACTGGGTGGAGATGACATTGCATTTTACGATCTAGTATTGCAATACTATGCCTGGGGTGTTACTGCCCTCACATTCTGTCTGTTAGAATGGAATTACTCAGACCAGCCCATACTCAAGGAGAGTGTAATCAGATCCCATACCTCAATGAGAGAAATGTCAAAGACTTTTCAGATCTGTTTTTAAAACCAACACAGACATGTTTACACTCCTCTCCATGAAAATGACCTTCATCTTCTCCTGTGACATCTCCTTCCTCCAAGTTTTATTTGGTATTACAACAGGTTCAAGCTCCAGATCCAGGATCCAATCACCAAATTCTATAAAGTGGAAATAACACTTTCTCCAACTATATCATAAAGGATCATGTTAAGTGTACACACACATATGCACAATCTATACACAAACCTAAAATCATGATGCCTTTTTCAAAAACACTGACTGTTAATTATACATAAAACACCTCCATTCATGAAATTTTATGTCCCCTCCCAGGTAGTTAATTTTATGGAAATGTACAATCCTTGTCCTTCTGCTTGCACCCCTCCCCTGCCACCTCTACATACACACACTACACTGCTAGCACTTGGGAATACTTGACAAATACTTTCACCAAGAAATTACATTAAGGAGTTAAATTAACATTAAACATTGCATGACACATGCATCAAACAAGTGTTGTTTTTAGATGCTGAGATTTTCTGGGCAACCTCCAAGCGCTAAAGTGTTTAACCTCAACCATTGATTCCTTGTTCTCAGATGGCATTTAAGACATTGAGCTATGTCTCCTCTTGAATTCACCCCCCCCCCCCCCAGCATTTCTGGAAGGTTGTATTTTGCTGACTTTGGACATTAGCCAGGAAAATGTCTCCTATAAGATGAAGATGACTGGTTATTTCCCCAATACCTATTCTCTCCTTCACTTAAAAAATAAAGATTCTAGCTAGGCACATGGCCATGTAGTGAAAGTTTATTTTTGAATTCCCTTGAAGCTTGGTGTAGCCATGTGACTATATTCTGGTCAATAGTATATGAGTGGAAGTGCCAACTTATTAGTTCTGGGTCAGATCCTTAACATATAGTAAGCATGTAATTCCTTTCTCTTCTCTACATCCTGGTTTCTGGAATATGGATGTTATAGTGGGAGCCATAATAGCCATTTTAAACCACAAGGTAGAAGCAACATGCTTGAGGATGGCAAAGGAATAAGAAAGTCCATACCAGATTGACTTGCTATGGTTGCCTGCTTATACTCAGATACTTAAGAGAGGAAGAGCTTTTATCTGGCTTGATTGTGTGATAGGACAAAAAAAAAAAAGTTAAATAACAGACCCTCTCAGATCCAGGCCCACCATAATCTCTCAGATATGCCAAGCATTGGCCCTAACTCCACTCCTTCACAATCTCTTCTTTTCCAAGAAGTCATGGGCCATCCAGTGGCTGCAGCCTGCTCATAATAGGCAAATGTCTGCAGACATTTGCCACCAAATCTCTCAGACAAAGTTTAATAGCCCACTTCATCCACTAACCCTTTGCTTCTAGTCTTTTCACATCTAATAGATCTTCCAAAGTCCTGTTGACAAGAATAAGAGTGCAAATACTTAAAACTGGAAAGTTCCAGGCAACAAACAATCAGAATGAGCTATCCATAAGCGACCACACCAGCTACTGTCCTAAGCAGCGGCCCAGCCATCTGGTGCCTGCCTGCTAATTCCTGCAGGTGATCTTTCTTGCCTCCTAGCCTGCTCAGTCCTACAGTGCCCATCCCTCTCCACAGCAGAACACAGTAGTGGAGACTTGCTATAAACAAACAAAAAAGACATTACAATTAGAAGATGGAAGCCATCCTTAATTAAAAGTCAAAAAGCGTGTGACCTTAAAATGGATAACAAGCCAGAATATCCACTCTGGGTATTCATTTATACCTATGGAATCCCCAGATGCATTTTAGCATGTGTGTGCTTTCAGACTTGCTACAGACCACTAACTATAGCTCCTGCACTCTTGGTTTTAAATTGTGACTAGCACATTAAGAAACAACATATCGTGGACACAAGCAATCCTGCAATTAGCAAAATATTTCAACACTCAAGTGGGAATACAGTGTTTGCACAAATGCAGCACCTTGTATGCCAAGCAGTTACAAAACAAAGAGACCAGTAGCAGAAGGAATGTATATCTCAGCCTCAATGACATGAGAGCTGTTTTGAGTACCTCAGTGCAACACAATTAAATATTTACTGAGTGGTTATTCTGCACCAGGTGCTGACTCTACCAGGTGTTGGGAGGCAAAGGTTATGAAGACAAGGTCCCAACTCTGAAATGAACAAATTGATAAACAAAAAACCTGGAAGTGTCTTTAAGTACCATAATAGGAAATGTCTAGAAATGTGTAATGAGAACACAAGTGAAGTAGCAATCATCTCTGACTGGCATCAGGCTGCCTGGAAGTGTGCAGAAAGGTCACACTGGAATCAGATCATGAGGATGATGTGATCCTCACCAGGCAGACAAAGAAGGGAGAGTACGCCAGTAGTAAAAGCAGCAGAGGCAAAGGCTATGCAGGCAGGAAGAGGCACAGCATCCAGGGTGGCTCTCTAGCAGGCAATGAGGCTGCAAGGTATCATTTTCAAATGCTGCTGTCAGTTAGAATCACTGAGAATCTTATGGGAACTACCATGCCAGCACCAGCCAAGAATATTAAATCAGAATTTTTAGAATGGATCTGGGCAACAGGACTTTGTAAAAACTCCCCATGGGATGCTAATTGTAAACCAAGGTTAACAACCACTGCCCTGGTGCAGACCGAGTAGGTCTCCAGATGTCATCCTGAAGAACTCTGTTGCACTCTAGGTTATGGGAGTCCTAGGCAGTCCTGTCCAGCTCTTGCAGATTTTTTATGACAAATACCTGTGTGAAATTGTGTACTATCATACTGCTGGGGAGAAGGGGCAGAAGATAAGTAGCTATTCATTTCTTAGAAGAAATACAGGAATCTCAGTTATAGGCAGAGCCAGATTCCCCTAGAGGGGGTAGATGCTCCATCCCAATCCTGTGAAAACTAGTTCCATCCTGCCTCAGTCTAAATGAACCGGAAGTCATTCTCAGGAGAAGATCCTAGAAATTAAAATATCTAAGACATGTGACTCAACCAAGAGAAATACCATTTCTACAGGAACATAGCTATCATTTCACTCAGCAGGCATTTATGGAATGCCTGTAGGGGCCGAATCCTAGAGATGCAAGAATGAGATATTTACATCTCCAAGCAAGTTTCTATGATTTGAGAAGTAATAGATGGAAGGGTATTAGCATGCAGACCAGCTTGCATCCAAGGAGATGAGAAGCAGTGTGCCTCCCCAAACTTCCCCAACTCCCATAGTCGGCAGTTCTCACCAGCATACCTCACTGTTGTGCTCTGTGTGTTGGAAACATCTATGAGATATTTCTTTTTCTCTGCTGAACTACAGCTTTTCAAAAACAGAAGAATACCCTAAATAATGTAACAGCAGTTCGCATGCACATACTTTTTTAGATACTCCTAGGACACTGCTGTCACTTGGCATATTCAACACATGGCATCAACAGCTTGGAGGAGGTGTTTTAAATACACCAGGCTCCCTTGCAGATGTTTTGAAAACTGCTGGATTCCAAAATTTAAAAGAAGCAGAATTTTCTTTTATATTTTATATTTCATGGAACTCAAAAATCTCTAGTCTTCAAGACTGAAGGCCTGTAGAGTTCAGAGATATTACTTCACTGATCTGGCCAATTTCTACCAAGCACCTACCATGTGCCATCAGTAATGCAGGCACTTAGGAAAGAAATCAATGAGCAAACATATTTGCAAAATTCCTGCCTCTGTAGAACTTACATTCTTGCAGACTCTGACAGAATGTCAACTTCGGAAAGTTATGAACTGAGTGCAAATCACTTATCTGCTGTGACACTCTGAGTACCTGACCAACCCCATATGAGCCTGTTTCATCATTTTGAAATGGAGCTAATAATACCAACCTCCTGAGATTATTGTGAAAATAAATTGCACAACCATAGCAAAGCATCTAGAACAATCTTGGCTAACAGAGGCTCCTAGAGGCCTATTAGATCCCCTTTCCCTTCTACTGTTTATGTCTAGGACCTCATGCTCTCTCAGATAGAAAACCAAAGAAGAGAAGGCATTATTAAGTACTGGATTAATTAGAGACACAAGATACTAAACAAACTCAGAAATAAACTATAAGCCTGATGTTTTGACCAGGGTAACTGCTGCTTCATCTTTCCTCATACAAACTTCACCAAGGCAGTGTGAGGTAGAGAGAAATACCACGGGCCATGGTCAAGAGACTAGATTCTAATTCAAGTTCCTCCAACAACAGCTGTGTGTCTTTGGGCAACTCACTTTCCCTCTCTAAGTCTCCATTCCCTGACCTGCACAATGAAGGGCTATCCTGTATCAGTGTTCTCAGCCTCCACAGCAGAATCCCCTGGGGAGCTCTTAGCACATATTGATGTCCAGAAAATTAAACCAGGATCCCTAGAGGGATTTTTTTATTTTAACTCTCCTGATGTGAAACCAGGATTGAGAACATCTGGTTTGGGCTCCTCTTTGAGCTCTAACATACTAAGACAGGGCTTGCAAATTTAAGTGCCTTCACAGCCAACCACATGATGTAAGTGAATGAAGCCAGGCAATAGGTGATCTTGGCCAGACCACTCTTTCCATATGGGAGCTAGAGATGGAAAGCTGGACTGGGGGTCCAGGGCTGCCAAATATTTCCTTACTCAAGGGAAGCTGGATATCAGGTATGTGTGCATGCCGCATGCATGTGCTTACAGGCAAAAATCTCGAAAATTTAAGATGGTAACCCAACTGGGATTTTTTTCAGTTGTATAAGCAAAAACAAAAAACAAAAAAATCAAACAAAATCAAAAAGCGTTGTATACAGTGGTAATACTAAGGACACCAGTGGTAGACTCCTGTTCTCTGAGACTTGTGACCAATTCAATTCTTGGAACACAAAAGCCATGATTAAAACCTGGGGTTTAGAGATTCCTTTTCTCCCTTTCTTTGTATTCTGTTAAACATTTTTTTTTATTATTGCTCTCCTTCTAGGAGCCATTTAAGACATTTTTTCCCTATTCACCTCCCATTAAATTTTAATACCACAGATATGCTGTGTATCTGTTTATGTGTTCTATGTGCTTTATATATAAAGAGAATATAATCTCTTACCGCCCCCCCTTCACCATCCCCAGACTTACTTCTACAAATTGCCTCACTGAGAATGCATGCCTTTTATAAAAGAATTGAGGCATCTTGACCTGTCTATTCATCTAGCTCAAGTCTGGTTTTGGGCCTGTGTTCTCTACCATGTCCTCACCCACGTCCACTTCTAGGAGAGACTGAGTGAAGCAGAAGAGCTGTGGTCCAGGTCTGAGTACCCAGGTGATCAGTAAGCAGGTGTGCAGTCTACAGTGAGCCTCTTACCCTCATGATCCCATTCTCAGTGCTGCACTGACTTCAGAATTGTTTTAAGCATTCAGTGAATTTCAAGGCTGGCTGAGACCAGAGGCTGGTGAACACTGTACTGTACTATCCAGATCCTCCATCTGTGAAGACCTTGTCCCTGAGGGTGGACAATTTTCAGCTGTCAGCCCCTCTGGAGATAGCCTCTGGGTACCCATATTCTGTGGTCAGTAAGGGAGTAGAAAGGGCTGGTCATCTCAGCCCAACAGGGAACAACCCTGAAATGCCACACTAGCTAGCTCCAGGGTGTCCCTTGGGTCTGGCCAAAGCTGTCACTGGGCTGGGACATCTGAACCCACTTTCATCCTCTGCCCACTCCTGTCTCATTCACTCTCTACTGGATTAAGAACCCAAGGACACACTTGCACCAGTATCAGACTACACACAAAGCTCCATTTCAGAATCTACTTCCTAGGGAAGTAGATTAGTAGCTAATTACCACAATAACTACATACATAGCTAGTGCAATACTTATTGGCATTATTCAAGAATAATTTCTTTCTGAAATTTTAAGCATTTTCACACTAAGTTGACAACTGAATTTGCAGCTGGAATTTCATATCAAGGATGATGTGTCACATGAAAGTAACCACAATGAAGAGCTTCCAGGCCTGATCCAATCAAAGACCTGAACTCAGGAGAGGGCTTTATTTAACATATTCCCCTCTTTTGTGATCTATCTACCCTTTTTCATTTCTGCTCTGGCAGATCTGCATAATTCCCGCCTAAGGGATTTGTCTCTTCTTTGTCAGATGAGTAAATAAATCCAACTTTGGGTTGGATCAGTCTGGTGATCTTTGTTTCTTACTCTTGACATCACAAATCCCTGGGATGCTCACCCTCCTCATAAACCCATTGCCTAATGCCACTCCTGGGTTCTCCAGGGTCTCTTGTTGGGAAGCTCAGTACACCCTTCCCAATAGCTCATCCCAGATGCTTTATCTTGCCAGAATAATAGTTATTATTTTAAACTAATTATAAAGCTTTCTGGATTCTTTATGTATATTAACTGATTTAATCCTTAAAATCAACTTATGATGTAGCTATCCCTAGGAAACAGGTTAGGAAAAGAGAGATTGATAGCCATGCTATAAGATGCATCTAGTAAGTGGTACAGCTGGCATCTGAACACTTTAGGACTAAAGCCTAAGCTAAGGAACTACTACACTAGAAATCATCTCCACCCTGGTTCTTGTTTCTGAGCAGCTGCTTTCAAGATGGTTCTGTGGATAATATCAAATAAAATCTCACAGGCACACAAATGAATAGGCACAGTTTACAACAGGGGACACAGTAGTGGCAGAGACCTAGATATAGGATCCATGGCAGTAGCCCCAGTCTTCAGGGCATGGTATAGCTCTGTTTTAGGATGAACTGTCCTCTGTGCATTCTGACACTAGGCATCCCTCCTTCCCTTCTCTTTGGTGATTCCAAACTCAATTTGACTTTTTGCCTTAGTTCCTGGTGCTCCTAGACCAGGATTTCTTAACCTCAACTCTGTTGACATTTGGAACCAGTTTATTCTTCATTGTAGGGGCTATCCTGTGCATTGTAGGATGTTAAGCAGCATCCCTGGTCTCTACCTACAGATGGATGCCAATAGTACATGTACTTCCTCCCTCTGTCATCATAATCAGAAACATCTCTGATAATTTCCAAAGATTCCCTAGGAGAGAGAAAATTGTTCCAGGTTGAGAGCCACAGGCTTAGTCTCCTCCCCCCAACTAGGCATTTTCTCCCACTTCTGGAGCAGGTTTGACTTCATGCTGATGACTCAGCACCCCCATCTGGGCAGACACCCCCTGAGTGATTGTTTATCTTGGCATCTTCCTCAGGAGTTTGACCTCTTGACATCCCAGAAACAAACTACGATATTCTTAGCTAAGAGAAATCCTCCTCTGATGGAAAAGTGTGTCTCATGCCCCAGACCAGCCCTACATTTTAACTGGTGCCTCCTATCCAGTACTGGTGTGTTAGAACTCCAACCCATTCTCATAGAAACCCTGGTGAGAGGATGAGACTGAACACATACCTGTAATACTCAGTGTTTCTCCATGCCAAACCCATTACTTTTTATCTTAATTCAAATTTTCATTTTTAAGAAGGCATCAGGCATGTGCCATGTATCCTATTTTATTCCTACTGTGTCTGTCAAGGACTTTTTAAAAAGCCAGCACCAGGGGCCAAATAATAGATTTAACTTTATAAAGGGTCATGTAAATGGCTCATTGACACATCTCCCAGGCCTGGCAAAGCTGGTAGCCAAGCTCCAACAGAGCCTGAAAATGAATGTCCCAGTACTCAGGTTCCAGGGCTGTGAGCCACTGTTCTCCCCCTTGGCAATCAAGCTACTCCCTCAGCCCAGCCCCCTTCTTTCTGCACCAGTACCCTCATCTAAAGGATAAGGATGGACAAGTAACACTTCGGTCTTTGGCTTTTTCAAGGTGTGACTGTTGATAAGACTCTTGGCCTGAATTTCATAATGCAGATCATCCATTCTTCACTTGTTCACCCTCATTATACATCAGTTCTCATGGCTTGCAGAATGGAAAAGGAAAATTTCACTTTATGATCATATTGACCTCAGTTTCATTTTTGCTGTGTGTCCTCAGCAAATTTCTTAACTTCTCGAGACTTGCACTTCTCTTCTATTTGTGGAAATGTTAATAAAAACTGTTTTTTCTGTGTATGCCGTTGAAAAGATAAAGTTACTGTGTGCAAAGTGTCTAGAAGATTCTTACTGACTAAAGGCTGCTGGAGTGCAGGTAATGTTGTTGGTATAAAATAGCAATGAAAATAATGATGTCAATGAATTCCTTTCCCCCTTGGAAAGAGAAGCTACCTAAATTTCCAAATCCTTTCTGACTCTGAGGAAGTAGGTCATCCTAAGAAATAAAACAAACAAAACAAAAAACATACACATTCATTAACTCTCCTTTTTAAGATTAGAGTTCTTTTGAGTCGGTCTTGAGCATCTGGATCCCTGTTCCCTCTTATCTGGGCAGACTGTACAAAACTACAGGAAGTTTCCAAGAAGAAAGTACTCCAAATAGCACTCAGAGATTTAAAACCTAAAAAGCTGCAACAATGATCCTGAAACTGCCTTCCAAAATGTGTGTGTGTGTCTCTTATCATTATCTCCTCATAACACCATTGTTATGAACTTGTCTGAAAACAAGAAATAAAACACTGAGAACCAATTACTATCAGTGCTGGATGGTATACATTTTATAGTACACTATTTAATCCACATGAAAACCATGTAAGGTAAAGATAATTATTAGGCTCATTCCAATGTCCACATTGAAAAACTAAGACTCAGAGCAACAAAGTAAATACCCCCAAGGGGTGTCAAATGTTTATTACAATCTTAGACCCTAATTGAAAATCTAATATTCTTTCCATAATATTGCTTCTCAACCTTGTTTCTCTCAAACCTCTTTCACATCGATTTAACAGAGCTTGAGAGTGGAGAGCCCCGCATGGAGCAATAAGCAGTGAAGGGAATGGTTGTCACATTTTGGATAGAGAATTTGTTGTTAGGTATTGTGACATCTGCCCCAAAATAATTAGGTGTTTTGTTTTTTTTTTAAAGACATTGTAGGAACAAAGTTCACAAACGAAAAATGAGGAAAATTAAAGTTCTATTCCCTTATTAGAATATGGCTGAAACTCTTCCCAGATCATTGGCCTTGTATCCTTTGCCAACACTTGATTTTTTACTGCATTCCTTTGGTTGTACATCTCTTTCCCTCTTCCTTTTAGAGTCTTAGTTGGCTTTGATTGCAAGTGTCTTATTTTACATGATTAGAAAGTTCTGGCATGGATAGGTTCTAGGTTTTTTCTTTCTCTCCATATCTCAGTCCTCTTGAGGTTATCTGATGAAAGGTCCTTACATACCTACCCCCATCTCTAAACCCACATCTTCCTAGTTTGGCAATGCCAATGGGGAAGGGAGAAAAACTCAACTCCCTAATTCTACGTGTTGTTTTTTTTAAGATTTTATTTATTTATTCATGAGAGACACACAGAGAGAGAGAGAGGCAGAGACAAGACAGAGGGAGAAGCAGGCTCCATGCAGGGAGCCCGACGTGGGACTCAATCCCAGGACTCCAGGATCACGCCCTGGGCCAAAGGCAGGCACTCAACCACTGAGCCACCCAGGCATCCCTTAATTCTACATGTTAATTCTAGAAAAGATACTGGCTGATTCTGCTTGGGTTATGCATACACGCATGTAGACAGTAACTCTACCCAGAGGGATAGGCTGTTCTGTCCAGTCAGGGTCACATACCCCCTCTTTAGCTGAGGGTAAGAATAGAATGATTACCATATCCTACCTAACAAGCCCATATGGACTAAGGGAGGGATTCTCCCAAAGGAATCAGAAGAAAGGGGGTTAGAGAGCATGCTGAATACACACAAAAAATACATAACTACCATGCTCTACTATAATAACAAAGTTGAGTGATGTCTGAGTGGATCAGTGGTTCAGCATCTGCCTTTGGCTCAGGGCATGATCCCAGGGTCCTGGGATCGAGTCCCACATCAGCCTCCCCATAGGGAATCTGCTTCTCCCTGTGCCTATGTCTCTGCTCTCTCTCTCTCTCTCTTTCATGAATAAATAAATAAAAGCCTTTTTAAAAATAATATAGTAGAACAATTTCAGGATCTTCACACCTTACCTAAGCCCTCTAAAACTCTCAAAGGTGTTGCCACTTGTGAGACACAGAAATGTTTCCTCTATGGTGTAAAGTTGTCCTGGTGACATTCTGGTGATTTTCTGTCCCCTAGCCATCCTTTCTGTCCCTACCAACCACTCTGTTACCTATGAACATTTGGAAGCCAAGGAACATTCCCTTATTCCTGCTGTCTCTGAGCAAATTGCTGCCAGATATTATCTCCTATTGTATCTTCTCTATTCTGTGACCCACTATCAGTCTATCAGATATGAATTTTACAGGATGCTACTGGTTGTTCATGAAGTTTCTTTGGCAGGTTTTCTGAATGGTGTGACACAACAAAGCCTCTTTCTTATGTCCCTATTTCATTTCATGGTTTAAAATAATCACAAAAAGAAAGTAGATCTGAAATTCTTTTCCCAAGACATATTGACTTGATAGTGAATAAATCAGAGAAGCATTGCTGTATCAAGGATTGCTCATTCCTTTAGAGTTGGTTCTGGTGAGATATGCTAGAGAGAGTTATGTCAATATTTGACATGACAGGCAGGATATAGAACTAAAGTGATGTGACCAAAAAAAAAGTCCAGTTATTGTAGAAAGAAAATGAAGGAAAAGTTGGTCCTGTTCTAAGAAGGAAATGATGGTTAATGAAATTGTGCAAAAGAACCATCCATCCCATTGCTATGTACTCAATTCAAGTATTTCAACTCTAGCTTCTTAGGGACTTCAAACCTGCCATTATAAAATATGATGCCCAAGTCACATTAAAGATACCATGAAGTGCAGCTTCAGTTATATCTTTGCACTTAATCTGTTAAACTCAGGTTTTTAAAATAAATGTAAATCCCAGTGAAAGTGAGATTCCTCCATATGTGATTCTAGCTCCAAAGACAGTTCCAGAACTAGTAAAGGAAAACATAGTTCAGTGTTCCATTCTTTGCTTTGGCTACCAGGGCTAAATTACCAGGGGGCTAAATTTTGTCCTAACTTATTAAACTTTGCCTATAGATGCTTTTAAAACCATCATCTCAATCTTCACTACAAACCTAAGTTATGTGTTCTTATTCTGAATATATAGATGCAGAACAGGGACTCAGAGTGATTAAGACCCTATAGTGGCAGAGGCACAACTAGACTCTGGTTTGGTAGACTTCAGTTCTGGTGCTCTCTTCTTGCAACCTCTATTCTGAGCCTTATGCAAGTTGGCCTCTGCCCTAACCTCCTGGATTGGCAGACATACTAGATTGGGCTAACATATTGAGGAATATCAATGAGCTACCACATTGAATCAATATTTTTAGAGCATTTTTAGCATCAATGATATACTGTGTTGTCCAAGTACTAAGCAACTGTTTACTTGTCATAAAGGCTCTGTGCTTCAATTCAGTCTTCCAAACATTTATTGAATTGAGTTAATAGACCTACCTTGTGTTTTTCTGGAATATAGGTTTTATGTCACTAATATTGGAGGCTCAAAGGCAGCTCCAAAATTAGTGTTGAAGGGAGGTCAAAGAAGTGACTCTTTGGACACTGTGCCAGTTGCATGCTCATTACCATATTAATGTTGCCCATGTGAGGCCTTCAGTGGCATCCTTCAATACATGCAAATATGCATTGGAAAAAATGGAAATATATGTAAATGACACAGAAGTTATACTGCCCTATTAACATCACAAATCCCTATTTACAGCCCACTCTTAATTTAAGTGATCTTTCTATTAGAAGAACCACTTATGAAGTTAATCTGGAACGGAATCGCAGCATGTCAATTAAAATGGTGAGACAGTGAGACCACCATCAATTGGTAACTCTTTAGCAGATGTCTTAATTAGGCTTCTCAGTGGCAGGTTGACCGACGACACTCTGTGAAAGTCATTTTCAAGTTTGCACCTGAGGACTCTCTTCTCCAAACTTTTTCTGTTTTTCTTCTTTCTGTTTAAATCTTAGCTATTATGAAGTTTCTCTTTGTGCGTATTTTTCCCAAAGATTTGATTCTTTTTCTCTTTTCTTCTTACTGTAAGAGTATTCAAGAGAGAATATTCCATTCCTAGAGACTGGGGCACCACAAGTCTTAATTTAAGTTTTTTGTTTTATTTTAAATATTCATATGAACTTGGTGTTCTTCTTAAAAATATCCAGGCTTGTTTTAATGTAAAAATTTGTTTAAAATCATACACTATTAAAATTGAAGCCATGTTACTTTGCATCTTTGTATATTCTTGGCTCATGCTACATGAGGAGTGTGAAAGTTAGGGCTGCACATTCCTTAGTTTGGAAAACACAAGTATCATGTAAAGAGAGCTTTGGAACCATCCAGATTTGAGTTTAAAACCTTCCACTGCTACTTATTAAGTGCATAACTTAGGACAACTTTTGTCATTTAGACTGAGCTCATGGGGCTAGGCTATCTCTCTGAACATTTTTATTTTTCCCCAGCTTCATTGAGATGTAATTCATATATAACATTGTATAAATTTAAGGTAAACATATGTATTACAAAATGATTAACACCATTACTCTTTCTTTTTTGTGGTAAGAACATTAAAGACCTACTTCTTAACAACCATCAAGTATTTACCACAGTACTATCAACTATAATCACCATGCTGTACATTAGATTTCCAGAATCTTTTCATCCTATAACTGGAATTTCGTACCTTATTACCAACATCTCCCATTTCCACCACCCTATCGCCTGGCAACCACCATTCTACTCTCTGTATCTATGAGTTCAGGTTTTTCAGACTCCATGTGCAAGTGATATCATACAGTATTTATTTGTGTCTATCTGACTAATAAATTTGGCATAATGCCCTCAAGTTCTGTCCATGTTGTTATAAATGGGAAGATGTCTTTCTTGTGGCTAAGTAATATTCCATTGTGTATATATAACAATCTTCTTTATTTATTTATCTGTTGATGGACATTTAGGTTGTTACCATATCATGGCTATTGAAAAATGTTACAATGAATATGGGAGTGTAGCTATCTCTTTGAATTCTTGATTTCATTTCCTTTGAATATATACCCAGAAATGGTATTGCTGGATGATGGTAGTTCTATTTTCAACTTCCATACTGTTTTCCATAGTGGCTACACCAATTTACATTCCCACCCACACTGCAAAGGGATTCCCTTTTCTCTACACCCTTGTCAACACTTGCTATCTTTTGTCTTTCTGATGAAAGCCACTCTAACAGGTAGGAAGTAATATCTTATACTGGTTTTGATTTGCATTTCCCTCATCATTAGTCATGTTGAGCATCTTTTTATGTACTAGGTCACTATTTGTATGCCTTCTTTTAAGAAATATTTATTCAAAAAAAAAAAGAAATATTTATTCAGATCTTCTGCCCATTTTGAAAATTGCATCAGTTTTTTGCTATTGAGTTGCATGAGTTTTTAAAATACATTTTGGATATTAACTAACACCTTATCTGGTGGATGATTTTCAAATATTTTCTCCCATTCCATAGGTTAGCTTTTCATTTTGTTGATTATTTCTTTTGCCATACAGACATCTTTAGTTTGATACAATCCCACTGATTTATTTTTTCTTCTGTTGCTTGTGCTTTTGATATCATATCCAAAAACTAGATGCCAACACCAATGTGAAGGAGTTGAGATTTTCCTTATGTTTTCTTCTAGGAGTTTTACCATTTCAAGTCATATTTAAGCCTTTAATCCATTTTGAGTTAATTTTTATAAATAGTATAAGATAGGGGTTGAATTTCATTCTTTTCAACGTGGTTGTCCAGTTTTCCCAGTACCAGTTATTGAAGAGATTATCCTTTTCATACTGGATATTCTTGACTCCCTTTTCAAAGACTAGTTGACCATACATGCAAGGGTTTATCTCTGGACTCTCAATTCTGTTCCATTAGCCTATGTATGTATTTCTGTGCCAGCGTCCTACTGTTCTGATTACTTTAGGAATCCTGTCACTTCTACTCCCTTCTCATCTCTATCATTTAATTCAGCACCTGATACATAATAGGCACATAGACTTTTAAATTTTATTTATTTTTTATTGTTTTTTTAAATTTAAATTCAATTAGCCAATATATAGAACATCATTAGTTTCAGATGTTGAGTTCAGTAACATGTCAGTTGCATTTAACACCCAGTACTCATCACATTATGTGTCCTCCTTAATGCCTATCACCCAGATACCCCACCCCCTACCCATCTCCTCTCCAGTAACCCTCAGTTTCTTTCCCATAGTTAAGTCTCTCATGGTCTGTCTCTCTCTCTCTGATGATTTCCCATTCTGTTTTTCCTTCTCTTCCCTTATGATCCTCTGTGCTGTTTCTTATATTCCTCATATGAGTTAAACCATATGATAATTGTCATTTGCTGATTGATTTCTTTCGCCCAGCGTAATACCCTCCAGTTCTATCCATCTCAGTATAAATGGTAAGATTTCATCCTTTCTGATGGCTGAGTAATATTCCATTGCATAAAAATATCACGTCTTCTTTATCAATTTATCTGTTGATGGGCATCTCAGCTCTTTCTATAGTTTGGCTATTGTGGACATGGCTGCTACAAACATTGGAGCACAGGTGCCCCTTCAGATCACTACATTTATGTCTTTGTGGTGGATATCTAGTAGTGCAGCAGATTTTTTTTTAAATGAATACTGTCTCTATACCTAAATATATTTCCTTTCCAAAGTGGAGATAACAAGTTCATCAAGAGATGAATTTTTTTAAGATTTTATTTATTTATTAATGAGAGACACAGATAGAGAGAGAGGTAGAGATACAGGCAGAGGGAGAAGCAGGCTCTATGCAGGGAGCCCGATGTGGGACTCAATCCCGGGTCTCCAGGATCAGGCCCTGGGCTGAAGGTGGTGCTAAATAGCTGAGCCACCCAGCCTGCCCAAGACATGAATTTTAAAGAAATGTTTCTACATCTTTAAAAAAAAAAAAAGTTTCCTGTAGAAAGAAATAAGTATTTTGTGATGAAGAAATGTCCAAGCAAATTCAGATACTATAAGCAGGAGTTTTATAATTTTTTTTTAAACAGACAGAATGAAGCGTTAAGTATAGAGCCCTAATTAGAAATAGAAGATTGATGGGGCATCATTTAAACATCAGACTCTCGATTTTGGCTCAGTTCATGATCTCAGGGTCCTGGGATTAAGCCCCACCCATGGCTCTGTGCTCAGTGGGAGGTCTGCTTGAAGATTCTTTTCCTCCTTCCTTCTCCCTCTCCATCTGCCCCTCCTCCCAGCTCATATTCTCTTTCTTTTTCTCTCTCAAATAAATAAATAAATACGTTTTAAAAAAGAAAAGAAGAAAAAAATTTAAGATTGAGGTATTTCCTGTTGTCACAGACCAGGAGTAAGCAAGTATTTACTGAAAGGGGTCAAATAGTAAATATTTTCAGTTTTGTGGGCCATACTATCTTTGTTCCAACTACTCAAGTCTGCCATGTATCACAAAAAGAGCCACAGACAGTACTAAATGAATAGATGTAGGTAGCTATGTTTCAATAAAACTTTATTTACAGTAATAGGTGGTGATTTTGATTTGGTCCAAAGCTGAATATACTATACAGACCTTTGTACAGACTACACAAATGTTATGACCTTGAGATTGTATTAGGCATAAAAGGTTTCTAATGTCTAAAATTAAAACAGATTAAATTAAGTTAAAAAATAAATCATTAAAAAATAAATAAATAAATAAATCATTAAATTCTACCAATGAAACTAATAATACACTATATGTTAAATAAATTGAATTTAAATAAAAAATAAATAATAAATAAATGTAAAACATAAAGCAAAACCTAAACACATAATAGGCTGTCTCTAATACTGATGACAATATTTTTTACCTGTAAGACATGGTGTTCAGCCTTCCCTCTAAGTAAACTTGATTCCAGAACTGTTTGCGTGGACTACAACAATGTCTAGTTGTGAGGTTTCAGGATTGCTTCTGTAGATTTCAAGCTCTAATCCAAAAAGGGTATGGAGCTCTCATCTGATGATGAGGAAAAATATCCCGACTAGGGAAAGGTTTGGCATGCTGGTGTCTTTGGTTAAGTCACTAACCCATTAACCCAAACAGAAGATAGTACCAATGATAGAATAAAAATATTTTAGGGATCCCTGGGTGGCTCAGCGGTTTAGCACCTGCCTTCAGCCCAGGGCCTGATCCTAGAATCCAGGGATTGAGTCCCGCATCGGGCTCCCTGCATGGAGCCTGCTTCTCCCTCTGCCTGTCTCTCTGCCTCTCTCTGTGTGTGTCTTTCATGAATAAATAAATAAAATTTTTTAAAAAAAGAATAAAAATATTGTACTTATGCCTTCAGAGAGCCAGAGTGGAAAATGCTTTGTAAGAGAAAAAGCAATGATCTTCATTTTCCTGTAGTGATGTAGTTAGTGTCCCAATATAAATCACAGTCAGCAGTTTGGTGGAATAGGAAAAGCATGGGCTTTGGAGACTAAGATCCAAATTCAGGTCTCATTTTTTTTCCACTTAATTTGTGAGAAGTACAGAATTCCTTAATCCCTATAAACCTCAGTTTCCTCATCTGTAGAGTACAGATGACAAATCCTGTCTTGAAGGCTGTGGTTGATTAAGAGGTTTCAATGAGTTGCATGTATGAGTTAATAATATATGTTCTTAGCATCGCCGATAATGCACAGTATAAGCTCCATAAATGTACATTTCTTCACTTTACCATCTCCTTTCTCCCAACAATGCATAAAATAAGACCTTTCTACTACTCTCAGCCAAACCATCCATTTGCCCTGCTAATAAATGAAAGTTTTATCGCTCCTTCCCAGATGTGGAATTATACTATTGGTATCATGCCTACTGTATCTTAATCCCTTTACTAATGTACCATTTTACCTTGAATTGTTACACAGAGTTCTGCCCCTCTTACTCCTCTCCTAGCTTGTTATGAAGTCATTAGTCAATTATCTTCAAATATTATTGTTCTAATAATAGCACTGGCTCTCAAAACATCTCAAGGACCCTCACCTCATCATAATGTACTGTTTTTAAATCATCTAGCTACCTGTTTACAATTGTTCCTTTTCTTTACATAGCTGTAGTAATCCATTTGAAAGCCTCCATCCTATTTGTACACACACACACACACACACAGTGTGTGTGCATATATTTTTTCTATTTTTCTGAGACTTTGTTTTTGCAATTAAATTATTAGCAAACAAGATTTGAGAGAGACACATTAACATATTTAAGACACTGCAAACTCTAGGGTATGGTGAAAAGCATTTTTTAGCAGCATCCATCTGCATTCTCTTGATGTTTTAAATTCCACTTGCTTCTCATCTATTCATGAAAGCAGATCAAATAAGACTAGTTTTTAGCAAGTTCTGACTTTCCTACTTCATCCACAGCACACAATAAAAGCTCCATGTCTGAGGATTTCACCTTCAAGGCTGATATCTCATACAAGCATAAATTTGAACCCATTGGGCTGAAGACCTGTGAAATGTCAAAGAGAATTTCTCAGCCGAAATATGAGATTAGTTGACTGAACATTCAATTTTGAATATTTGGGGACTCACACAGGTGCTCAGAAATATCTGAAGTGTGTGTCAAGAATTCACTGAATTTTTAGAAATGATGATCATCCCATGCAGGACCAGAAAAGATTGAAGAGGAGTAGACCTCAATAAAATGGTTATCTCTGCAAAAAAAATTTCCAGTCTCCCTCCTCCTTCTTTCCATGTTATTATTATATGAGATTAGGGATATTAGAATGAGAGAGTTCTCATTTAAGAGCAAAGTTCAAATTCACATTTGGGGAAGATTTCCAGTTTTTAATTGCTTACATGCAATAAAATAGATGCAGAAATGTATGTTTTATAGCATCTCCACCTCCTAAAAATATGAGCTTGGAGAAGTACAGAATCCTTGACCTGGTCATTCAAGGCAGGAAGGGGGAGACCATTCTGAAGTTTCTCTTTTCTCTCGCCCCCCACACTCAATCTCTTCTGAATCTTTGCCACATGGTTATGTTAATGCCATCTCTCCAACCTACTTCTGCTGCTAAGTCAGGTGCCCATCTGCTCCTGCTGTCTCTAGTTCTACCCTTGTCTTGTACACTTTTCCTACTGTGGCCAGAATAATCTTTACAAATGTCTAATCTAGTCTTGCTGTTTTCTTGAATAACATACTTCAATTGCCCTCAATTATAGGCAGCAAGACATTCGAACCTCTTAGGATGATTTATAAAATGATATCACCCTGCCTGTCTCTCTAACTTCATTCCTAATATTCCTTACATATAAGGTTGCCAGCATTAGCAAAAAAAAAAAAAGACACCCAGTTAATAATCTTTGTGTTTATATGTCCCATGCAATATTTGAATGTACTCGTACTAAATATTTTATTCTTCATTTCTCTGAAATTCAAGTTTAACTAGATGTTCTGCATTTTATCTAGCAATCTCAATTTCACAGATACTGTAATCCAGCCAAACCATATACTCGTACACTTTCTTGAATGTGCTCTTTCATCTTTCTCAATTATAACCCTTGTGAATTCAGGACTATGCACTTAAGCCCAAACACTTAACATATTGTTAATATAGACACTCAAGTAAGTATTTATTGAAGGGTGAAAGACAAGCAATGAAAGAAGGAAAGGATGAAAGAAAAGAGGGAAAGAGGTAATAAAAATACCTTTAAGTGTTAAAGACTTACATCCTTCCAAATTTAGAAGTAAAAATCTTCTACTTCTGAATTTCTCTGGAAATCCTTTCCTGCCCCTTCTTGAAAGAGTTACATATTTCTTCTTCTATAGCATCATGTAAAAGCAGCTGTAAACACTTGCATTTTAATCCTATTATTTACTCATCTAAGCTTCCTACTAAACCCTGAGTCCATCAATGGCAGAGTAATTTTTCTTTATCAATTACCCAGAGATCCTTCAAAGGCAAAATGGAGCATTGATAAAGGCTTCCTGGTCCTAAACCATGGGAAAGCAGGTGCTTTAGGAAATTCATGCCAAGGAGCCTTGCAAGGCTGGCTCTACTTTGAATGACTCTCCATAAGAGGATCAACTAAGACCAGTAAGTGCCCTTTGTATCAGATATATTCATGTCAACAGCATCCAGGTGTGCTTCACAGAATTTAGCCAGTATGACAAGGGGACTGCCATCTGGAAACACAAGTACATCTCATAGATTTCCCCAGGAGAGATTTCCTTTAGAGGCAAATAGCTCCTCTTGAGGTGTTGTGAGTGGCCCAATTCCTGAGGCTTTTTCTCCTCCAAATAGCTCTGCATATCTGATTTAGGGCCATCTGGAGTCCCAAGCCCAGTCATTGGACCCAACCTGGAGCTGAGGGATGGAGTACTTCCTATATCTACATATGCAGCAGATAGCACCATGTAGTCCTAAATGAGCAGCTGCCAGATGGATCCTGTTGACATGTGAATCCGATTTTATCACTCCTTTACTCAACACCCTCTTATGAATCTTCATCCTACCCAGAATAAAACCAAGTTTTTGAATGAACCTTGAGGATGTACATAATCTGGCACCCTGCTACCTCTCCATGTCCCATCCTCACATTGTTCCAACCACAATGGCCTCTTGCTGTTTCCAAAATTCTCCAGTGTCTCCAGCATGTTCCCATCTCAGAGCCCTTAAACTGGCTGCTCTCTGGGCCTGGGACACTTCTTCCCAGGAAGTCCACATGGCTGGCATCATTACCTCTGTCAGGTTTTCCTCAAATGTCATCTTCTCCGGGAGGCCTTTCTTTCTTTATTTTTCTGCATAGCCATTTTCCCTTCCTATCATACTATGTCTTATTACAATATATGTAATTTCATCTTCCTCCTGTAGAATGGAAGTTCTGCAAGGGTGGGATTTTTGTCAGCTTTATTTGCTGCTGAATCTCCAGAGCCTAGAATACCTGGGAAGGAAGGAAGGAAGGAAGGAAGGAAGGAAGGAAGGAAGGAAGGAAGGAAGGAAGGAAGAAAGAAAGAAAGAAAGAAAGAAAGAAAGAAAGAAAGAAAGAAAGAAAGAAGAATGAGAAGAAGAAAGGAAGGGAGGGAGGGAGGGATGGAGGGAGGGACGGAGGGAGGGAGGAGAAAATATGATAGGTATCAAAATGCATAGAAAGATCAGATCTTCTTGGCTTTGCCTCTCAAGTCAGGTCTCCAGAGTCTTTGCAAGTCTCAATTTCCTTCTAAGTAAATTAGGAACACTTCTTGCTCCACCTACCTTAATTACAGCTCTTAATCTAGTCTTGCTGTTTTCTTGAATAATATACTTCAATACCTTCAAAGCTGTAGGTATTGACAATTAGGTGCTGAAGCAGCTCTGAGTCTTGTACTGGAGTCTTCCCAGCGGATAGCTTCTACATGAGATCTGGGAACCACTGGTAGAGGGCCTGACATGGTTGAGGAGGCTAATCACTGGGATCCACAAGGCTGAAAACCTTCTCAGCAGCCCCTTTGTGCATGCTCCCCACTTGTAAGATTTGGCACCAGTCACAGTGAAAAGCCCTAAGGCCCATCAGGCTCAAGTCCTGAAATCCCTTCTGGCTGTGTCAGGTTTCTTTCTCCAGACACTAACCCTGATCCTACCAATCCACTTACTTGATCATTTCAGTCCCAAAGGCACCAAGATGCCTCTCTATTCCTAGGGAGAGGTTGAATATGAGGTGGTGTCAGAGGCTCCTCAGTGTAAGACTTGCCTCTTAATTTCCCATCAGGATCACTCTGATCTTGTCATTCTTCTATGTCTTTGTTTCCTCAGTTATTAATGGAGGTATTGTCCAGATCTCAGGGTGATGGTGAAGACTAACTAAGATAGTACAAGTAAATCCCTCAATACAGTATTAGCACAGAGAAAGTATTCAGTGAATTTGACGTCCCTTCTCCTATATTTGAAAAAGGCAAGCCACTCTTCCCTGGCTGTCTTCTTCTACCACCTCCTGACTCACCCTTAGTCATCAGTCCCAACCTTGCTCTGTGCAATGTTTAATGTTCCTCATTGAGCCTGGAGATGAAGCTTGCTGGGCACTCCTCTTAAGAGCTCCTTCTGCTTTCTGCTGAGCAGTCATTTATCCCATAAAACCTTCTGACATGTTCTGCTACCTAAGGAATTATGTGAGAATTGAAGATAGAGTGTGTGTACTGGGTTGCAAACTTTAAAGTAGTATACCAAATATGAGAGACAATTATTTTTAAAGTAAGGTTTTAATCCTGTAGATAAAGGCATGGCATCTGGGTGGCTCAGTTGGTTGAACATCTTACTTTGGCTCAGGTCATGATCTCAGGGTCCTGGGATTGAGCCCCACATATCAGGCTGCATACTTAGCAGGGAGTCAGCTTGTCCCTCTCCTTCTCCCCTTTTTCCTCCCCCAGCTTGTGCTCACTCCCTCTCTCTCAAATAAATAGATAAAAATCCTTTTTTAAAAAATCCTGCAGATAAAGCCAAAGGAAGAAGAAATTCCCATGTATAAGAGACCCCTACAGTCCTTGTGATAATGCTCTTTCTCATACTTCACTTGATTCACAGTAACAGCTAGTTCAACGTTAGTCTTTGCATTTTAAAAAGAGGGACATGGGGGCCCAGACAATTTAATTCCTGTGTTTACATGGCAAGCCTGGAGTGAAGGGGAAATTCAAATACAGATCTGACTTTCTAGATCATATTTTTTGACCTTCACCGTGCTTCCCAGCAGGGTATGTTTAGTAGGCCAGAAAGTATTCCAAGCCAATTCTGACTGACCAAAGAGACCATCATATAAATGTTCTCCACCATTGAGAAGTGATTCTTCTCACCCTTATTTTTTATTTGGACAATTAAGAAAATGTTAGCTCCCTAGAATGAAAACTCCTGGCATAATGAACCATGACTCACTCATGTGTATTGTCACAGTGATCCTGTCACACAATAGGTTATCACAGAATTTTTGTTGAATGCACTCCTTATATTTAAAATTTTAATTGTTTTTATAATTAAAAATCATAAGGCTCCTTACAAGATACAAAGAAAGTAAAAACAATACTTCTCCTATGTTTACTATGCAGATGTAACTAGTGTTAATATTTTGGGGTATTTTCTTCTAGTTTGAAATGTGCATGTTTTTAATTATTATGTTATGACATTAAAATTAAACATAGCTATTTTTACTACTGTCTACTTTCTTTTCATATCAAGAAACCAAATTTCATTCTGTAGAAAATTTAAAAATTTAACAAGTACAAAGAACAAGATACACAATGCAACCTTTCAAAAATAATGATAATCAAATATATTTCTAATGACAACCACAAATAGCTCCTTTTGTTTATGTCTTCCACTTTTTCTGTGTATTTTAATGTGCTTGAAATAATGGCATTATATACTGCTTTTTAAGCATAAAGAGCTCAGACGTGTTCATAGTTCCTGAATGGAAGACAAAATAAAAAGTGGTTTAATGACAGATAATATCTGTCAGTGGGTGGTATATTTCTCTCCAAAAACTCAGGCTCTTCGTATAAATTTTAAAGATCCAGAAAATAACCACTCAGGTTCTGTGGTATTGAAAGTGGTCATATGTCACTCTCTTCAACTCTACGTTTATAAAGACAAAATGGATTTTTTCTTGTTATTGTTTATTAATCTTCTCAAAAGTGTTTTAAACATTTCAGTATTTTAGCAATAATTACCCAGTCTTTGAACAGAATAGTAAGAACTATTATTTATAGTGAGCATTAATCATAAACACATTCTACCTGAATGATGCCAGTTTTGAGAGGGACTCAGCATAAGAAAAAGGTTCTGCAATAGGTTCAGAGTGCTGTAAAACCCACTCTGCCATGCAGGTCATATGATCCAGCAGATCCAATGATGCCTGGAGTGTCATTGGAAGACAGGGATGTAGTCTGAAGGTTTTGATAGGCCCTTACGGGTGAATTGGGGCACAGGCCTTAGGATTTTGGATCAAAGCCTTTCTATCCTCTGCAGATAACTACACTTCTTTTGAGAAACAGCTCTTGGCTTACTACTGAACCGTTAGTAGAGACTAAATGCTTCACCATGGGCCACCAAGTTATTCTACAACCTGAGTTGCCCATCATGAAATGGGTACAATCTGACTCACATGTCATAGTGTTGGGAGTATACAGCAGCACTCCATCATCAAAAAAAAAAAAAAAAAAAAAAAAAAAAAAAAATATATATATATATATATATATATATAAAATTGGGCCACAGTAGGTCCTGGGAGGCACAAGTAAATCACATGAACAAGTGGCACAAAAACCCAAGGTCCCTGTTCCTTTTACACTGCCTTCTTTGTCCCAGTCTGCAACTATAGCCTCATAGGGAGTTCCCTACAATCAGTTAACAAAGAAAGAGAAGACTCGGGCCTCGTTTACAGATGCTTCTCCACAATGTGCAGGCACAACTCAAAAATGGACAGCTATAGCACTACAGTCGATTTCTGTGACATCCCTGAGGAGAGTGGTAATGGAAAATCTTCCCAGTGGGAACAGCTCTGAGCAATGCACCTGGCTGTTTACTTTGCTTGGAAGGAGAAATAACCAGATATGCAATTATACACCAACTCATGGATTGTGGCCAGTGGTTTGGCTGGATGGTTAAGGGCTTGGAAGAAACAAGATTGGAAAATCAGTGTCGGGGAAATTTGCAGAAGAGGTGTATGGATAGACCTCTTGGAATGGACAAAAATATGAACATATTTGTATCCCATGTGACTTCTCACCAAAGGATGACCTCAACACATAAGAATTTTAATAATCAAGTGGGTAAGATGACCCAGTGGGCTCATGAACACAGTGGCCATGGTCTCATGGGTGAAGAATATGCATGGGCTCAGCAATATGGTCTTCCACTTATCGCAGCCAACCTGGATATGAACATTTCTGAGTACCCAATCTGCCACTGATGTGTCACCATTCCCCTGTAATGATCAGCCAGTTACCTGGTGACAGGTTGATTACTTGGACTGTTTCCATCATGTAAGGGGCAGCATTTTATTCTTACTGGAATAGACACTTGTTCTGGATATAGATTTGCCTTCCCTGCATGCAATGTTTCTTCCAAAACTGCCATCTGTGGACTTATAGAATCCCTTATGCATTGTCATGGTATTCCACATTGTATTGTTTCTGACCAAGAAATTTACTTCGTAGCAAAAGAAATGCAGCAATGGGACCATACTCATAGAATTCACTAGTCTTACAATGTTCCCCACCATTATGAAGTAGCTGACTTGATAGAACAGTAGAATGGCCTTTTGAAGACTCAGTTGCAATGCCAGCTAGGTGGCAGTATCTTTCAGAGCTGACACAAGATTCTCCAGGAGGCTGAATATGCTCTGAATTCCAGTTTGATCTATGGTGCTGTTTCTCCCATGGCCAAGATTCACAGGTCCAGGAACCAAAGGTTGGTGATAGGAGAGATACCACTCACTGTTATCCTTAGAGACCCACTAGAAAAAGTTTTGCTTTCTGTTCCCACAACCCTATATTCTGTTGGTCTACACATCTTAGTTCCAGAGGGAAGAATGCTAAAAAAAAAAAAAAAAAAAAAAAAAAAAGGGAAGAATGATTTCACCAAGAGAAATTACAGTGATTTCACTGAAATGGAAGTTAAGATGAGCACTGGGTGTTATTCTATATGTTGGCAAATCAAATTCCAATAAAAAATATACATATAAAAAAAAATACTGCCATCAAGACACTTTGCATTCCTCCTGAGTCTGAATGAACAGACAAAGAGTAAAAGAAAGTTACTATACTGGCTGGGGTGATTAATCCTCACTACCAAGAGGAAATTGGATTACTTCACATTGGAGGAAGGGAGAATATATCTGGAATATCTAAAAAAAAATCCCTTAGAGTGTCTCTTAGTATTACCATGCTCTATGATTAAGTTCAATTGAAAACGACAACAATCTAAACCAGGCAGAAATACTAGTGGCCCAAACCATAGTGAGGCTGAAATGAAAGTTTGTATAACCCCACCAGGTAAAGACCATAACTGCCTGAAATGCTTGCAGAAAGCAAAAGGAATACAGAATAGATAACAGAAGAAAGTATTTATAAATACCAGCTACAACCCTGTAACCAGTTACAGAAACTAGAACTGGAATTATCATGGTATTTCCTCCTTATTTTGCTATGAATGTGTGTGTGTGTGTGTGTGTGTGTGTGTGTAAAGCAACTTGCTCAATATATATGTTATATATATATATACATTAATGGATTTTTCTTTCCTTTCACATTCTCTTGTCACGTAACATAAGATGCAATGATTTTACGTCATAGTACTTAAGTTTTGTTAATTTTACATTACAGTGTTTAAGTTATGGGATATCAAGGAGAAGAGTAAATATCACTCAAAAATTTTATCTCCTCTTCTAGAGAAGGAGTTAGTGCCTTTTCGGTTGCACTCAGGATACTTATTTCATGTTAGGCAAAATTATGACATTGCTATTGTCTTTATTTGGAAATTAAGTATGGTTTAAGGAGACATACATGAACACCAAGTTGACAAGGAGTGGGCTTGTGATGGTTAATATTATGTGTCAATTTGACAGGGCTATGGAGTGCCCAGATTAAATACTATTTCTGCGTGTGTCACTGAGGGTATTGCTGGATGAAATTAGTGCTTGAATGAATAAACTGAGTAAAGTAGATGACCCCCATCTCCCAGAGTGGGTGGGCATCACTCAATCTAGATATCACTCATGAGAACAAAAAGACAGAGGGAAAAGGAACTGACTTTGCCTGACTCCTTGAACTAGAATATGGATCTTCTCCTGCCCTTACTTGGGACTTACATCCTTACACCAAGGATTTCCTGGGCCTCCAGAATGCAGATGGCAGATGTTGTGACTTCTCAGCCTCCATAATCATATGAGTCAGTTTCTTATAATAAATTTCACATATATACATACATGCATCCTATTGCTTCTGTTTAGAACCCTGACAAACATGTACATATTACCTTTTCCCCCACTTAAAAATCTGCAAATGCAATTCTAATAAAAGATACTTTAACATTCAATGCTCCAAAATTCTAAAATGTGTTTCATATCACACTGATTTTCTGTGATTTCAATCATGTTCTTAACTGCATCCTAATGCTAGCTGTAATTCTACTGTCAAAACTTTAGTGCCCTAGAAATTCTCCCTTATCTCACCCAGCTCCTTTCACATTTCACTCTATATTTCTTTATGACATGTCCTATTTTTTAAAGTTTATTGTTCCTTGCATCTCATCTAAGGATGCCAAATACTTTCCTTAAAAAAGCAAAAGCCATTTCTTGCAGCAGATCTTTGGCAAGGGTTTGTTCTTCCTCTGAGTCTTCATAATAATCTCTGATAATCATTGTTCCAAGTTCCTGCAGTGTGATTGTTGTCGCTGTTGGGGTTCAGATCCTCCATGTGTTATGGCTTCCTCATGCTTAAATAAAAAATGTATCAAAGCCCATGGTTTGCCAAAAGACCTCCAGTATGAATGTTTCTTGACCTCGCTTACTTCTGGCTAATTCTTCTTCTCCAGTATTACTACACACCAGTTGAATGTTCATAGCTCCTAAGTAAGTTTCACATTCTAACACATTTTATTAACTGTGACTCTAATTTACCAAAATGGAATTCTTCCCAAGTTATTTCTGGATTTCTGCTGACATGAACAGTTGTCAGATATGAAAATAATCATAAGTTCCCTACATATACTACTAGCACGGTCTTCCTAGATTTCTTTCCCAAGGAAAGGTGCAGAGATTGTATTTTTCCACCTCAAGATGCTATGCATTACTGCCATTAGCCCAACTGACTTTCAAGAGTAACCATATCTGAAGTAGTAAACTAAACAATGAGAAGGGAGTGAGACCAGAATTTGCTTCATAAAATGGAAGAGCCACACGGCATAAGGGTAGCTCTGTGGAACAGACAGGTGGTGGCAAGTTGGTTCTCCACAGGAGGAATCTAACTCAGAGGCATTTGAAATAACACCATTTTTAAACTAAAATTAGTGAAATAACAAATAAAAAAGAAACAGAGAAATAAAACCAGATTTCCAGCTTCTCTTGTTTTTTTAGAAAGATTTGGCAAATCTATGTCTGTGTTCTTACGAGACAGTTTGTTATCTTTACATAAGGCATATCTTCTCTGGTTTGCCTCAGTCTCCTCCCTGGACAGCTCACTCATTTTCATTACTTTAAGTATTTGAGTTTTTTTTTATTGAAGTTGACATATAATATTAAGTTAATTAGGGATACAACAAAGTGACTCAGCAACCATATACATTACAAAATGTTCACCATGATAAGTATATGATATTATTGACTATATTCTATATGCTGTACTTTCATCTCCATGACTTATTCATCTTTAAAAAAACAGATTCATAAATATAGAGAACAAACTGGTGGTTGCCAAAGGAGAAGGGGTAGGGAGACAAGCAAAATAAGTGTTTAAATTTTCAACCTTAGTATAAACTGTATTCATTCCCTAGGGCTGCCATAACAATGTATCACAGGTGTAGCAGCTTAAAACAATAGAAATTTATTCTCTCACAGTTGTGAAGATCAGAAGTCCAAAATCAAGATGAGACCTTCCACACCTCTTCCTCTTCTGGTGGCTCCCTGCATTCTTAGCTTGCAGCCACATTACTCCGATCTTTGTCTCAGTCTTCATGTGGCCATATTTTTTTCTATGTTCCTTATTCTCTTCCTGATAAGAATACTCTAATTGGATTTAGAACCTACCTGAATCCAGTATGATCTCATCTCAATCCTTACCTTAACTATATCTGCAGAGACCCTATATCGAAATAAGGTCACATTCTGGGATTCTGGGTAGACAAGAATGTCCACCAGGGGATCTCTTCAGGGACACACAAACCCATAATGTGGATAATGAAAGAAGGATAATGACCCTTCCCACCTCTTTCCTGTTGAAAAATTCCCAAAGAGTACACCCAAGCCAATGGAGCATGCTCTTCTCTTCATTTTCATTGACCTCAAAGTTGGGCGGGGGGGGGGGAATCCTCCTGAATCCAGCGTTTAGTTGATTGTCAGTCCAAGTTTATGGCTGTATTTTGAGTTTATATCTTCTTTTAAGCCTTCTTAGGTATTTTACTGTGCATTACAGAGAAGCTGTACCAGGGGCTGTTAGCAGACACCATCTTAAACCAGCAGTCAGTGAATCAACTTTATAAGCTGCAATTTAGAAAATAAGGAAAGGATGAGCTTTTTTTTCCCTTCAAGTATACTCCTCATTTCCTCCACACTCCCTCTGCTCCCGACTCCTCTCCCCAAATGCATCAATCACTATGGTGACTTTAGAGTCCTATGGGAAGAAGGATAGCGTTGCGCACAAGCATAGAGCTAGAAACTCCATGGGGCTGAGTGAGACACTATAATACAATTGCTGAGACCTTTAAAGTCTGATCTCTAAAACTTTCATTTCTTAATGTTGATTAAATAATGAAAACAATTCTAGGTTAGGAAAATGTTAGTAATCAGCTTAATATAATAACTATTGTCATTGATTTGTATATTTAATGAAAACACTAATTACTGCATATTCATTATTTTATTATGATTAATATACCATATCAAATGTTTGGTAATAACAAGAAAAACGTCTTTAAGAACAAGAAAAATGTCCTATCCTAATAAACTGAAGAAAAAACAAAGAAGAAAGAAGAAGAAAAATGTCTTATCCTAATAAACTGAAGAAAAAACAAAGAAGAAAGAACAAGTATCTTAAAATTTTCAAAGCATAGCTCTGGAAACCAAGGTTTATACTTGCAAAAGGATTTGTCCTAAGTCACCCTACTAATTGGCCAATTACTAATTGGCACCATACTAATTGGAAATCAGAACCATAACTCAGGCCTTCTAGCTCATTGTTCTCTGTACATATGACACAATTAAGTCGTTTAAGAAAGTTGGGAATATATTATTTTCTATACTAATTCCATTCATTCTTATGTATCACTTTGCAGTTTCCAAATACTTTTACAAAGGACATTATGTCATTTGATTCCCACAATAATCCTCTGATATGAAAACAGTAGGTGTCCTTTTACAAGTAAGAAAATGGAAGTCCAACGTTCCCAACTTATCACATTTATTCATTGAACACCATTCACCTATCCTATATTAGGCCTCCAAAAGCAAAAATGGCTCCGAACTCTGAAGTTTGGGTAGTCTGGAGAAGGAGATAGATAGACCAGACATCACCAGCAAAGTGTGCTAACAGAGGTGTGCCCGATATGCTAAGGGAATGAAGAACCAGGTAACATAAGAGCAGAAGTTAGAAAAGGATTTATATCTGAACTAAGGCTAAAGGATAAATGTTCACAAGCTAGAGAAGAAAAGAAATGGAATCCCAGCTGAAAGAGGGGTACACAGTAGACAGAAGACACAGGTATATGTCATGGTGAAGCCTTTTGGCATGGCTTCTGGGAAGGATGTGAATCAGAAAGGAGATACACAGAGAAATTGAGACCAAGTGAAGAAGGCCTTTCCACACTAGGGTGAAGAGTTGAACTCAATCAGCCAGATGAACAGGTACTGGTTTTTAAAATAGGAGTGTGACATTATCAGATTTGTGTTTGGAATTCAAATATACCTCAAGTTCAGGCATGTAACAAAAAAGAAAGGTAAAAAAACCATAGTGGGAGAAGTGATGACAAACTAGAGAGAAGTCTGATGCCTGAGTGAAAAGAAATGCCCCCTACTGTCCAGTAGGAGCACCTGCCTATTGCTCTGTGTAACCAGTGTGATCCAGATCATTTGAATTTTCAAGAGAAACTGGAAATGTGTATTTTTGTCTAAAACTGTATGATTTGTCTATTTCAACATTTTATTCCAAAAAAGTGATTTGAACAAAAAAGAAAAAGAAATGCATCAGTGGACTGCTTTTATCCAACAAGCCATTATTTGTCGCTTGACCTATGTGCAAGGGAAGAGTCTGGAAGCAGGGAAACAGTTAGGGATCTATAGCAAAAGCATAAAACTAAGGCAGGGCCAATGAGGAAAGAAAAGAAAAGAAAGGGATAGCCGACATCAGAATGTAGAATATAGGGGTACGTGGGTGGCTTAGTCTGTTGGACATTGAACTCTAGATTTCAACTCAGGTCATAATCTCATTCAGCAAAGTAACTGCTTGGGATTTTCCCTCTCTCTCCACCCCTCACCCCACTCGTGCTCTCTTTCTCTTTAAATTGAATTTCAAAATCTTAAAGAAGAAGAATAAAGAAAAGGAGAAGGAAGGAGAAGGAAAAGGAGAATACATACTCTAGAAGAAAGTCACCAAGTGGTAGATGGAGCAATGTGACTAGGTGTTTCAACTCTGGCCTGTGATTTAATCCTTGGTGAGATTGTTGTGATTTAAGTGTAGGTTTTACTAAAAACAGAAACAAAAACAAGCACAGGCAAAACAAAAACAAGCAAGACATAGAAATAAGTATCAAATAATGAGTTCTAAAAAGTGAGCCCTCGCTACCATCAAAGACCAACGTCCCGTGAACCCTCCAAGTTCAAAATGGCACACAGCAGCTCCATTTGGATTCAGAGCTATATTGAGAAAGAAGACTAGTGTTCTTTGTTTCTTTGCTTTAGCCTCTGAGGTATTCAGTTAATGTTCTCTGCCATAAAAAAAGAAATGGTTGGTCTCCTTTCCCTAACTACACTGTCTCTCTGATTTAAGTACTTTTCACCTGTGAATGTCCTTGGTTACTCCTAAACTGCATTCTGTCCTATAAAAGGCACTAAATTAAAGACTGCTTTGGCTCTATGTTTTAGTGAAGTGATTTTGAAAAGTGCTATAAGGTTACTCCTCCCTTTAGAGAGCTAGTGCAGTTCACCTTAAATGTCATCTCCTTTCTGCAACTTGCTTTACAAATGTACCCCCTTAAGACTCAGCTCAGATGACCTCTCCCCTATGAAGCCTTTTCTCATCACACCAGCACCCACTGGCAACCTAAGTTTGGGTCAATGCACTCTGACTGTGTAAATCATCATTGTTTGTCACCATCTAATTAATTTCCACTCTTGAAAATCTATAAGCAATACCCACTACAGCAGCTAGAGTGGTCTTCTTAAAAATATGTCAAATCATATCACTGCCCAACTTAAATTCTCCACGGTCTTTCCTCTACAAGTAGAATAAAGTATAAATTCCTTTGAATTATTTACAAAAGCCTGGATTATCATTCTGTCTTTAATTTCTGACACTCTTTTCTTTCTTCTGGTTACATTCCAATCACACTGACCTTCTGAGGGACCCTTAGATACCACCAGAAAGCCTTTGTACTTGCTATTCTATTTACAGTGCTTTTCCCAAACTTTACACATAGCTAGATTTTTCTCATCCTCTAGTCCTAGGTTAAATTCCATTTCCCCTTAGAGGCCATTCATCCCTAATCATCTAAATTCTTCTTACTTTTCTAGGTTATTCTCTCTCAGCATCTGGATTACTTAATTCATAATTGTAGCAGCTATAAGAATTGCCTTGTAGACCTAATGCTAAAGTACAATTGTGTAAGAACCCCAGTTTCTCTCTGAAATCCACTCATATACATGTTCTGAGGCCATGCTTCCCATGGATTCCTCCTAGCCAAGGGATGAGGGGGAAAGGGATACACTAAGGCAGTCTGTTCCTGGGGACATGGGAATCCTCTAGCCAACAATTTTGGCTTAGAAACCCACCATCAGTTGAAACTCTCTTAGACTGCATGACAGTCTGAGTCTTTTCCTACCTGCCTGCCTTCCTTCCCTCTCTCCTCATTTCCATGAGTAATGGCTCCCACCAGCACCAGTAATGGTCCCTCCAGCACCTTTCCCCATACTCCTTCAAAGGTCTGTGTGTTACTTTTTAGTCTCTTAGAATCTAAGCCAACACAACAGTACTTAACTAAATGTGTCTATTTTTGTGTAAATATGTGTGTATTGAGTTTCACCAATAAAAGGCTCTCTCCTTGAGGGAAAGGCTCTGGTTAGATTCACTCACTGCCATGTCCATAGCATTAGCACAATCCTTGCATTGAGTAGGTCCTTGTCAATATTTGTCTAATTTTGTACATAGGTCTATCAACACATTGACACATACATTGAAATCATCCAGGGGCACCTGTGTGGCTCAGTTGGTTAAGCATCCAATTCTTCATTTCTGTGAGGTCATATCAGAGTTTAAGATCAAGCCCCACGTCGGGCTCTATGCTAGGTGTGGAGCTTACTTAAGATTCTCCTTCTCCTTCTCCTTCTGCACCTCTCCTCAGTCTAAAAAAAAGAAAGAAAAAGAAAGAGAAAGAAAGAAAGAAAGAAAGAGAGAGAGAGAGAGAGAGAGAAAGAAAGAAAGAGAGAGAAAGAGAGAAAAAAGAAAGAAAGAAAGAGAAAACATCCATGTGCCTACTTTTATCTCTCACTAGGCTATAGAATTTCTTGAGAATATTTATTGATAGGGTTTGGTCCCAGCATGTAGACACAATAGCAGCTCAATTCATGTTTGTTCAATTGAGATAACAATTCCTCCTTCTTTGCTCACTCGGCCAACACACCCCAGGCAATACATGTTGAATCCCTGTCTTCCCTAATACTGTCTAGTTTACCCCCAAGTAGTACCTCTTCCTGTGTCTTACATCTCTGTGAATGTGCCCACCATTCCTCCAGATTCCATGAATACTTCTCCTGGCCTTCTACCTCCCCTCAGGCAATTCCAGGCTACTCAAAAAACCACCAATTCCTATCATTTTTACCTCCTGAGTATTTGCTCATTCAATGCACTTTTCTCAATTTCTACTCCAAGCATCATCTCTCTCCTTAACCAAACACTCCTTTACAGGTTTCTCTTATTCCATATTTGCACCCCTCTCATGCATTCCCTATCCAACAGCAAGTGTTCTTTCTAAAAGGCAATCTAATCAGGCCACACTCTGCTTACAGTCCTTCCAGTTTCAAAGTCTGTTGAGGAGGACTTTCCAGGAAGATGCACTCATTCCAGCCCAGTCTCCTTCCCCACTCTATACACATCTCACCTGATCTTCCAGCCATAGGAGCAGTTTGCTATGCCCAAACTACCTTACTCTTTCAGGAAAGCTGGCTTTCTCAACTCACTTCCACTTTTATCATACTCATTTATGCTGATGTCTCTCTCTTCTTTTGAGAAGCTTTCTAAGAGACAAGTCTAGTCTGGATAAAGTGGTTTTCCATTGAATTCCTATAGAAACCTTAAATACTCCCAAAGTGATATTTGTTTTAGTCAATTTGGGTTGCTATAACAAAAATACCATAGACCAAGTGGCTTAAACAACACACATTTATTTCTGTCTGGAGGCTGGGAAATCTAAGATCAGGGCAAATTGCTGTCTACTGAAAGCTCACTTCCTGGTTCACAGATGGTGGTCTTCTTCCTGTGACCTCACATGACAGAAGAAAGCAAAAGATCCCTCTGGAGTCTCTTGCACAGAGGCATTAATCCCATCCCTGAGGGACCCCACCCTCATAACCTAATTATCTTCCAAAGGCCTCACCTCCTAATACTACCATATTGGGGGGTAGGATTTTAACATATGAATTTGAAGGAAGACACAAACATTCAGTCTATAAAATACTGATTACACGGACTTGTTTAATTGTATTTTAACTAAGCTGTGTAACTCATACTTTAAAACAAACCAAAGATTTGACCAAGTTACCCCATTTCTTCAAATCATTTAAAGATTCCCCATTGCTTCCAGATGTGAACATGCCCTCTTAGATTTCTAGCCTCATCTCTCCACTCCATCCAAAGCTCTTGGCATTCCCAGATATAAACACAGCCTCACCCATGGAGCTAGCTCACAAGTCTTTGCATGTATTGTTTCTTTTGTCTGGACTACCTTTCTTCATGTTTCTTCTGGTCATTAGTCCCTATCCTTCAATACCCATCTTGAGTATCCTCTCTTCCATGAAGTTTTTTGATACTTCTCTCCTTTAGGCAGATGTGAGCTAGTAACTGTCAGAGCTGAGATGTGGCCCTTCTTCTTCTCCTGTGGCCCCATGTTAATTGTACAAATTTCCATTACTTTATGGCATTTCTTGGTTTATAATTCTAATTTTGTGTCTGCCAGTGGACTACAAACTTCTCAAGGGTAGCGTCAAGGTCTTATTCAGCTTCCTTTGTCCATGCCTGCTGCATACAAAGAAGGTGTTCAATACAAACTCATTGAGTGAACAAATGAATGAACACCTTCATCCATTCTTCAGGGATGTACAAGTTTTCACCTCTCCAGTTATTCTATCTTCTGTAAACTACAACAGATGAGATTGCCTTATTTTCTGAGCTCTATACATACATAGCGATACAATCTTTCTTAGTAGATTCTAAACATCTAAAGAGCAGGGGAAAAGCCTTACAGTCTCTTTGTTTCTATGACTTGCACATAGAAGAGCTCAATCTACATTTACTGATTGATTGTTATTGCTCAATTTACTATTCCTTTTTGATTCAGCAAATCACTGAAAAAAATTAAAAAGGAAAGCCTTCTCAGAAATCAAACAACAAAATCACAAAATGTTCTTTTCTAAAAATAACATATCCCCAGAACACTCAAGGCAAAAGCTGTGTGTTTTCTCCTCTCCCATTAATGAGAGAAAGATACGACTTCCTCAGTTTTCATTTTGTCTGCGTCATGTCTGTGTTGCCTGGAGATTTGTAGCTGTTGTTTCAAAAAAGATCAAATGACAACAGGAGATGGATGGTCTCCTTGATTAAAAAGTGGCACTCAGATACATCAGCTTCCTCAAATTCAAGGAGGAGAGGGTTATTTCACAGCTAGTTCCTACTTCAGAGGCACGAATCCCTGGGAGCAGCTGAGGCTGGTCATTCCCCATCAGATCTGCACACACAGGACTCTTAATGCAATGACATGTAGAATAGAATTACAAGGGTTTAGGATTTGTTATTCACTGACTCAAGATAATCTGCATTCAAATCTCAGCTCTGACAGTTACTAGCTGTGTGATCCTGGGCAAGTTACTTAGCCTCTCTAAAGCTTTGGTTTCATCATTGGGAGAATGGGCAGGGGGTGATAATAGCATATGTAATGGAGCTGCTGATGCAGTTGAATGGGATAACACAAAGCATTTACCACTGCCTGTTTCTTAGTGCTCATTAATGGTAGCCATTATCGTTTCACAGCCACAACTGCATGTGTCATAATAGCTACCAAATGTTGAACATTTACTGTGTGCTGTATATACTATGCTAGTTGTTTTTATATAGATGAATTTACTTATAAATCTCAAAACAGTCTTTAATCAGGTACTATCCTCATTTTATAGTTGGGGAAACTAGATTTCCATGAGGCTAAGTAACTTATCCAATATCATGCACCTGTTACAGTGATCTCTGTGACATGAGTTGCCCTCTTTTCCACAGTCCTGTGTTTCTGTTTTCTGTCTTGAGTGCGCAGGAGGGAGAACCCTGAATCCCATACAACTCCCACAGCTTCTGGAAGGATTTGTGAGATGGGGGTAGGCTGGCCTGTTGGATTCTCTTTAGTACTACTAACTTAGTAGTAATTTGGACTGTAACCCCATGAGTCTCTTACATTGGACTCACATTTGAGTTTCAATGGCCCCTTTAATCACTTTAATTGAATAGTATTGGTCCTTAGATCTTTCCACTCCAAGGGAGGAAAAAAAAAAAAGCAGAAAATCCTTCCCTACTATCACCACCAATCTAGAAGGGAAATGGCCTCAGCTGTCCTCCCCTTATTCCTTCCCCATGGACAACATGCTGCCCATAGGTTTTTAGAGACAAAATTGACACCAAGCAGGAAAGGCCCTTTGGCTTTGTTTTATCCCCCACTGGATTCATAGATAAACCCATAGTGAACCACTAGCTCCCTCATCCCCCAATATATCTAACCTTTCCTTTTTCCTTCCTACTAAATATTCTCATCTACCTGGCACTATAGCTTTTATGTATTTGTCAATCCTTAATCTATCAGAGCATCCTCTTTGGGCAGTAGTTGTGGGAGATAGAAAAAGGCCTTGAGCTCCCTCTAGAGGTTGGTATAATGTGACCAAGACACAGGATCCTTGCCTTGACTTCATTGCTTTTTATGACTTTATTGGTAGGGGCAATGTCGCATTCATCTGTGTATGCCAAGAGCCCTACAAGAATGAATTCAAACCAGTATATTCTCCCCTGGAAAAGTGAACCGGGGCCAAAGTGACAATTTTAATAACTCCCTCCAAGTGAGCAGCAGATACAGAGACAACTGCTCTCTCCAGTGTGTAGGCAGGCCACTTTGGCTTCTGGAGCCTGCTGCATCTCAGCAGAAAACGGGAAAGCAACAGAGGGGCTAGCCATCCAACTCTCAGGTTGTGAGGTCTGAGGCCCTACCTGAGATAGAAACAGAAAGAGAAATGTGCTTCCTCCTGGCACCAAACCAGTGAGAGGCACCCAAGGTGATAGACTGCCTAGTGCCAGGCCCTGGAGGTACACAAAGGCTTCCTGATTCAGACAAATAAAAAGCCAGCCACTGTATGAAGCAGGCTTGTGTCTGGAGAATCACTGGCTACATTTCCTGCTCCTGTGCCCATCCTATGCATTGGAAATATTTGGTACTTGCTAAATACATTTTTTGGAATAATGTTGAATGAGTACACACCTAACAGCTGTCCTATGGCTGTTTCCCCTAACTAGTGTAGAGGGCACTTGTGGGAAGAACTATGTCCACCAAAAGAAATATATTCCATTTATAACTTCCAGTGCCTATGAATGCAATCTCATTTGGAAGTAGGGTCTTTGTAGATGTATTCAAAGTCAAAAAGAAGTCATACTGGATTCAGGTTATCCTTAATCCAGTGACAAGTGTCCTTATAAGAAGAGGAAAATTTAGACACAAACACACAGAGGCACGGGGGGAACACTATGTGATGACAGAGGCAAAGATTGGAGCTATATATCCAAAAGCCAAGGGACACCACAGATTTCTGACAACCATAAGAAGCCAGGAGAGATACATGGAATGATCCTTCCCTGGAGTCTTCTGAGGGAGCCTGGCCCTGCTGACATCTCAACTTCAGGCTTCTGGCCTCTATTACTGTGAAAGAATACATTTCTGTTGTTTTAAGTAATTTAATTTATAGTAATTTGATATGGCAGCCCCCAAAAAACTAATACAGGACCTTACTTTTTTCACAGCACAATGAAATGAAAATTTTAGGGTCCCCACAGGGGGAGTATTACATCTCTTACCCCCTCCAAAAAAACCAAACAATATCGAGTTATTATTTTCACTGCTTCCAGTTCTCTGCCTGAAGATAAGGCATTCCAATCATGCAAACAGTTTGGGGCTTAAAATTCAAGGACATACCATGGAGGGGTTGCTGGTAATGTCAGTTAAAGCTCTGTAGTTCCCACAGGGCTTCTGTTCTAAGCAAAAGGAGAATAGAACAGAAACAGAAATTATGGACACACTTCAATTCCCTCATGTGGGACACTGGGAAGCAGCTTTTCCCTTAATCTCTTTGTAAAAATATATTTTGAGAAAGAAGATGTATTTGCAACAATACAGGGCATTACAGACATTACATGCTCTCTGGCCTAGTTGCAGAAATAGCATATCCTCTGCTTAAGGACAATAAACAATCGTCATGGTGTGTTAATCTCATATGCTTCCCAGGAGAAGGGAAAATCATCACATGGAAGTAACAGAGGGTTTCAACATCCTCCCTCCCCACAAAAAGGAATTGTTCTGAGCACCCTCCCTTCCAAAGACCCCACTTCCCAGGAGAGGAACAGCCCCTTTTTGTCATCAAATCCATGATATCTGGCACAAAGGTGGGCATCTTGGAGATTCTCTGAAAAAATTGGAATGGAAGAGCTGGAGATGGACAGGGTCCTCCAGTTGGAGGGATCTGAAGCCACAAAGGTCTCCTGCTCCATCTTTTTCCTACCAAAATCTGTAAAGACATGAGGAGAATCTTTCATCTGAATTTTCTTTAGAAGTTAACATTAATTCAGGGTTAAATCTTCCATTAAAAACCCATTCATGCAATGACTGGGCTTCAATCAAGCCAGCTACACTGCCTAAGAGGACATATTTAAAAATCCTTTCCATTTAAGTGGGCAAGGCAAGGTGAACATAGCATTGCTCAAACCTACCTAGTTTTAGGATAGTTGCTGCTAATCAGCCTGACTCCTTGCAATCTCTTTTGTCAGCATTGACCTTGGATCTCTATTTGCTGACTCTCCTGCTATGTTTTCTTCCCAACAGGGCTCCTGGAAAGCCCCCATTTGGCCCAAGCCCCAAAATTCCCTCTGATCGGCTCTTTTGGAACTCATCCCGCTGAGGCGATGGCTGCCCCTACACATTCTGATTCTAGGAGTTGGAGTCTCTGCTTTGACTGCAGTGAGAAAGAGTCCTGAGAAAGCAGCTCTCCCAGACCTATTGGTTCTCCACAGGCTGCCCTTAGTGGGTTCATCTACCAGCCATGAGAGCAGTGAAGCTCAGCTCACCATTCAGAAATAAGAAATAGTGAAAGGGATTATAAGGGAAAGGAGGAGAATTGAAAGAAAAATTTAGAGAGGGGGACAAACCATGAGAGACTCCTAATTCTGGGAAATGAACAAAGGGTTGCAGAAGGGGAGGTGGGCAGAGGGTTGTGGTAACTGGGTGACAGGCATTAAGGAGGGCATTTGATGGAATGAGCACGGGGTGTTATACTGTATGTTGGCAAATCTAACTTCAATAAAAGCAAAACAAGGGCATCCCAGGTGGCTCAGTGGTTTAGTGCTGCCTTCAGCCCAGGGCCTGATCCTGGAGACCCAGGATCGAGTCCCATGTCAGGCTCCCAGCATGGAGCCTGCTTCTCCCTCTGCCTGTGGTCTCTGCCTCTCTCTCTGTGTGTCTTTCATGAATAAATAAATAAAATCTTTAAAAATAAAACAAAACGAAAAGATCTCTCCTTGCATCATTTAGGTTTTTTAGGCAATATGAGCCTTTAAGAGAATAGAATGGGCCAGATTCCAAATAAATGTTCTATATTATCTTGGCTAAACTTGGTGATGGTTAGACAAAGATGGAATCAGAATGAAAAGAAAAGAGGAAAAATGGTTAGGAATATCAGAACAGCTGGTTTTGCAAATCTGCCTTAGGGAAGATCCAAAAGCTGCATTTCCATCAATTAGGGACAGGGTAGTTCAGATTCTAGTGGGAAGGGGGGCAAGTGGTATCAGGTCCAAATAGCCTGAGGTGCTATCATAGAAATTTAAAGATCTACACACACACATACACACCTTTTCCTAGCCCAAGCAGCAAAGCATTTGGATCTCTAGGGTCTAGAAGATGGGAGTTAACCCAGTGACTTAGAAAGGAGGCCAACCTAAGATTAGCAGTAAGCACCCCACTGGAAGAAATGTAAATGGACCCAGTGAAGAAGATATTTTTTGAGGGTGAGAGGTCATTAGACCTCACCAACAGTGCACCTGTCCTGTTACCATGATGGTAACAGAAGAATCTTGGGTCAGGCCACTCCTGAATCTTAATCAATCTACAAAGTGGCTGTAATGACAGCATCTCTATATACTGCAAGGACACTTGGAAGGATTACATGAGACAATGATTGTTAAGAACCTTTGAAAATTACCAATTCCAAACAAATAGAAGGGTTATAATTTGTTTATGACAAATTCCTCTCACCTGCTAAAGGCACAGAGCTTGCTTGTGGGAGGAAATGTGGTGTTAAAACTTTGAGAGGTGGTGTGGGTTGACAAAGGTGTTTGTAAAGTGAATCACATCACAATTAGGTGACCTTGTTAAGCAACTTCAGGTGAAAGTATATTTGGTAATATTGGGAAGAATTTCCCTTGAATCTTGGAACAGTGCCAAGAAGAGCACAAAGTGAAATCTGAGTCACAGTGGGGTCAAGTGAAGAGCCCTCAGTGGGAAATCAGGAGAACTGGATTCTCATACCAGGTATAGCTATGCATGGGCCTGTGTCATCAACTGCCACTGTGGCTATTTTCTCACTTGTAAAATAAAGGCAACATCTCCTAGTTGTTTCCATATGTAATGGTGTGTATGTGTGTATGTGTGTGTGTACACATGTCATGCTTATGAAAGAAGCATTAACCTAACTAGTGTTAAGCTCTGGATTTTGCTTCTGATTGCCAGGATTGTGTAGGGCGCCCCCTTTTCCCATATGTTGCACCTATATGGACTGTGCAACCTTGGGCAAATGACTAACACTATTGGGGTCTCAGTTTTTTCATTTGTAAAATAAAGATGGTAACTGTGCCTATCTATGGGATTGGGATGAGAATTCAACAAGATACTTCATGTAAATCATTTACTGTAGTGAGTTTTTAAAAGGGCTAATATGTTATCCCAGCAATGGATAATAGACTATTACTATCATCCTCACTGTTAGTTCTCTCACAGCCCTACACAGCCCCAAACTGCAGTTGTATATTTACCTGTAGTATCCTCCCACTGAACAGAGAGGCCCACTGAAGGCAAGGATGGGGCCTGTCTCATCATCACTCTACCACCAACCTTTTCCTGAGTACTTTGACTTTCAACAGGTGCTTGGGATGTGTCCTGTCGAATGAAGGGTTCGAAGCAGTGGTTCTCAGCCCTGCCTGCCACTGACATCACCCTGAGAGCTTTAAAAATCTTGAAGTCCAGGGCAGCCTGGGTGGCTCAGTGGTTTAAGCGCTGCCTTTGGCCCAGGGTGTGATCCTGGAGTCCCAGGATTGAGTCCCATGTCAGACTCCCTGCATGGAGCCTGCTTCTCCCTCTGCCTGTGTCTCTGCCTCTCTCTCTCTCTCTCTCTCTCTCTCTCTCTCTCAGTGTGTCTATCACGAATAAATAAATAAAATTTAAAAAGAAAAAACCTTGAAGTCCAGCCCCATCTCCTGAAATTCTGAGTGAATTCATCAAAACTGAGGCCTTGGCATGAATAGTTTTTCAAATGTCCCCTGGGGGCTCCAGGAGGCAGCAGGAGTTGAGAACTACTTCAGAGTCTCAAAGATCAGCCAGCTCAGGCTGGCTCTGAGGCCCGCCCTCCAGCTACCTGCTTCCAACACGGTTTGGAAGGTCCGGGATCCCCTAGGGACACAACTTTCTGGGATTAGAAGCATCTTGTCCTGACTGCTAAGCAGTGTCTCCCCACTACACAGCCCTGCTGGCCTCACCGGCTCCCCATGGAACACAACGCAACCCTCGTCCTGAAACATGGCCCAAGACAAACTGCAACTGCTTTTCTTTTATAGCCAAATTCAGGCACTCTCAGCTCTCAGTGAAAATCATTTGCAGGCCTTGTGGGATAGAGGAGAGAAAATAACGTCTAAAATATATAAATAATTCAAGGCTGAGTTTATTCATGATGCCGTGTTTTCTCCAAGCAGTGGTTTGTATAATCTTTCTTACACTGCCAGTTGGGCTGCCTCCATAGCATTTATTACTGCAGACAACCCGTTAGAAGCTGTTTTGATTTATGCATCTACATTGTATTATGGAGGTAAGTTTATAGCACACTGCGGTTTCTGCTGCTGACATCGTAGGAAGGGGGGGATAAAACCAAAATGACTGGAGGAAAGAATAGGGCATAGTCATTCCACCAGTCTAAGGAGGGCAAGAGAAATGGGCCTATGTACTTTTATGAGATATTTAATTAGTTATCTGGTACACACACTCACACATACCCACGTAAGACCAAAAAAAGTGTTAATCAAACATCTTCTAAGGGACAGTTTATTCTTCTAGGAGATAGTGATACATGGGTGAATAAAGTACATAGAATCCCTGCTCCAATAACATATTGTTGTTCCACCAACATCTTCCTAGGGAAAATGATGCTACCACCATCTCCATCTCCCCAACAGTGCTTAGCACAAGGATAATGCATGGTAGGCATTTCACGTCTATTGACTGAATGAGTGAATCCAAGATGAGGAATAAAATGAAGTTACACTGTCAAGATGCCTTTTTAGCTATCTCTCTTCGTGTCAAGGTTACCTAAGAAAAACCACCCAAAACCTCACTCAATAAGCATTTATTGCTTGGATCTCAAGGATGTTAGACTAGACGGCTCTATTATCTTTGCTTGGCTCACTCACACAGCTCAGACATGGCTGGCTGCCCACTGACCAGGTCAGCCTCTGCTGGAACAATTGGGGTGACTCAGCTGTGCTCCCTGTGTCTCTCCTTCTCCAGTAAACTACACACCATGTCCTCGCAGACAGAAGAACAGAGTGTAGGTAGAAATACACAGGCCAATTGAGGTTTAGGCTTGGAACTAGGAAACCATTACTTCTAATGGATTCTATTGGCTGAAACAGATCACAAGTCCAGCCCAGATTCAAAGCATGAAAGAATACCGTCTTTAGTGGGAGGATTTGGAAAGTCACAGAGCAAAGGACAAAGCTAAAGAGGTGACAAACTGAAGCCACCATTGCAATCTGCCACAGATACCCAGCAAATCAGCAAAGAGCTGTGACTGGAACAAAACTCCTAAGTGGAGTCTACTGTCCTTTCAAGTAGCACCCAAGTACATTCTCACCCAGACTCTGAACAAGGCTCCCTGGTGAGTTTAGGGAGAAAGTATGTGTGTGTTTGAAAATAGTGCAGTGTGCCCTGAGTATCCTCCCACCTATGTCCCTGCTCTCTTCACCTGGGCCCCACCTAGGGTTATCTCCTGCCTCTGATCCCTTGCCCTTGCTCCTACTACTTCTTCCTGCACCTTTCTTTCTTTCTTTCTTTTTTTTTTAAATACTTCTTTTTTAAAAATTTTTTTTTAATTTATTTATGATAGTCACAGAGAGAGAGAGGCAGAGACATAGGCAGAGGGAGAAGCAGGCTCCATGCACCGAGAGCCCGATGTGGGATTCGATCCCGGGTCTCCAGGATTGCGCCCTGGGCCAAAAGGAGGCGCCAAACTGCTGCGCCACCCAGGGATCCCTTCCTGCACCTTTCTTAATACACCACTATAATAGAGAGGATGTGTTTATAGTAAAACAATGAGACAGAATTTTATTTAATTTTTTATTATTTTTTAAAGACCATTCATTCATTCATTCATTCATTCATGAGAGACACAGAAAGACAGGCAGAGACACAGGGAGAAGGAGAAGCAGGTTCCATGCAGGGAGCCGGACATGGGACTCGATCCTGGGTCTCCAGGATTAGACCCTGGGCCAAAGGCGGCAGTAAACTGCTGGGCTACCGGCGCTGCCCAGAGACAGAATTTTAGCTGCAATATACTGAGGGATTACCACATCCCAGGCCCAGTGGCTAAAGGACTTTGCACATGTTACCTCACTGAATCCTTATACCTACCCTATGAGTGAGTGAAAATTATCTCTTATTTTACCTCTGGGGGCTGAAAAATAAATACCAGAGGAGATAAAGTCACTTATCCAAGGTTTTAGAACTAGTAATTAATCAAGTCAGGTTTCAAATCTAGTTTGTCTCCATCAGAGCCCATGTTTCTAACCACTATACCATATCGGCCATCCTTGAACGCATTCGGTCTCCTTCACTAAACCATGACACCAATCTTGGTAAGGAATTTCCATTTTCTTAAAGCAAAAGACCATGATCTTCTGCCCTGCCCCTTCTTATCAGCTATTGCAAAGAAGAATTCAAGTTCACACAACAATATCATGGATTATTTTCCACTGGGAACAAGGATTGGGGGCAGATTGCGAAACTTCCTGTCTTATATGATTTCTACCGGCTCCCACAAGAATATTCCAGGCTTTGTTAGTCAGAGTGACTGCAAATGAGGCCATAGATTCAGTTTCTCCTTAGGCCACTTGGAGTCAATGTAATGCCTGCTGTAATTTGCTTGCCCACACAAGCACCAATAATTCTTTGTGTAATTTCCTATTGTTGGTTGGGAAGGATGCTGATTCTGAACCAGAGAGAAAGTCTGAGAATCTCATGTACGTTATTGCAAAAGTTTGATCCCAACAAGAGTGCCTTGATATGGACAGTGGAAGAGTGTGACCAGAGGAACATGTGGCAGCTTATTCCAAAGTTGAGCTGGGAAAGGAGACTGACTTTCCCATAAGTGGACTGTCTATCCAGTCCTCACCTCTGCAAGCTGAATTTAGCCTTCCCATTAACCTC
The DNA here is from genome assembly GCF_003254725.2 of Canis lupus dingo. Classification (NCBI taxonomy): domain Eukaryota; kingdom Metazoa; phylum Chordata; class Mammalia; order Carnivora; family Canidae; genus Canis; species Canis lupus. Next base: position 66,306,286 of record NC_064245.1, read on the forward strand.
TATTTAACATTGACACCCAAAGAGCAACAGACAAATGGAAACCTACCACCTGACCCATAGGTTTCCAGGCTCATGAAAGTTCCAATGCAGAACCCTGGGGAAAGCTGGATTCTAAACCACCATGGCTTAGATTTAAAGCCCTGAGAAGAACATGCTCAGAGATGCTGGAGAAAAAATACGTTACATATATATCCATAATACTTTTGGTGCAATTAATCAGCCAACTATATAGGTAAAAATAACAGGCCTGTTTCATTCCATTGGTCAAGGGGAGTTTGCTGGGCACCAACCTTCAATGGGAAAGGAGTATACAATCCTCAATAGTGAAGTTTACCACATTAGAGAAAAAGGTGGAAGAGTAGAAGAGAGCCTTCTATGCCCAAACAAGGAAGAGTGGAAATCAGAACCCTGTCTTTAAGGCACAGTGACCCCATCCACTAGTAAACATATCCCAGGGAGTGGTAAGCTGGGATCAATCACACTGGCCATTCCTCTCCCCTTGGAGCAGAGTGAATGAAGGATTGGAGACAGGGCCATAGTCTACCTCCTTAACATTCCTGACATGAGAAAAATGGACAGAAATCACCTCACTTTTGAAAGGATGTTTTGATATTAATAAATGGACATCAGTATGTCTACTCTTACAAAAGCCCATGGGGGGTGGCTAATTTTGAAGACAAGTCAAAAAACCAGCTGAGAGTGCAAGAACATGGATAGAGAGAAACTAAAAGGATTTAGAGGCAGTCTGTTCAATGCAGCCTTTGCTCCTGGGAAGCAGACCCGTCCCTTATGCACAGCTGTGATGTGTGGGACAGAGTTGGGTTCATGAGAGAATGCAGAGGCATCATCAGAGAAGCAGATGCTAAATTGTTCTTAGAATGAAGCAGGGGCTGAGGTGTGAGCCAAATGGGAAGCAGGGAACCAGAAAAAGGAGGGAGGAGACCACCAAAGAGGACAAAAGGGAGGTGGCAGGAACCCACTCTGGACATGGCCGTCTTCCCTTGCAGGTGGACTGCTACCTCCCCCAGAGGGCTCAGGCTAGAGTGGGATGGATGCTGTCCAAGGGAGGCTTAATGACCTCTTCATGTTGGTTTCTTTGTTCTATAAAGGCATGTACAACTGCATTAGTATGCTCAGCAAAGGGCCTCCTTTTGTTGTGGCAGGTGCTGTAGGAATTCAGAACAGCTGATGTTTCATAAAATCATGAGCCTGCAGAGAGCCCTGGGAGGTCAGAAAGCCCAGGCCCCTGCCCCTCACATCTGGTCCCTCTGTTGAATGGTGCTGCAGCTCAGAAATATTTTTAAAATCATGTTTATTGTACTTCATCTTCTTTCAAAAGTGATACATTTTCATTAGAAAAACGTGCAGCATGCAGTAAAGCAGAGAAGAAAACAAAAATAATTTCTAATCTTACCACCACCGAATGAGAGCCACTGTCAAATCTCAGTGGGGAACCAATCGTTCTCTCTCAATCTCTTACCTGCGGGATACAGGTATGCGTATGTGTCTGTATGTGTCTGTGTGTATTGTAAATGTACAAAAAGAAAGTGGGACTTTTCCTACTACTACAGAATTATCAGATAAAGATGTGAACAAAGAGGCATTAAGTGCCACACATTTTAAATAGAGTCAAATGCCTCTCACAAGCCTTGTCAAAAAGTGACCAAACTCACATGGTTACCTTCAACTATCACCCTGCATCACACCATCACCTGCCTTCCCATCTATGAAAGAAGACCAAGGAGAAGAGAAAGAGGCACTCTATGACTATTGAGTGGCAATGCTATAGCATATCAAGATCCCAGCAAAAATTCTATGACATATGGAAGAGGAGAAGCTTTCCAAGAAGATAAGTTTTAAATATATGGAACACTGGCAAGAAGAGAATACTGACACTGCATCCTCCAGTTGGCCACCTGAGTAAACAGCAGTCTTTTTACTGTTGATTTGCTTGGTTCCTGCTTAAGTACGAAAATAGAGCATTTAGAGAGAGAGAGAGAAAGAGAGAGAAAGTGGAGCTGGGGGTACATCCACAAAGCAGCCTGTTCCTTCAGCTGTCCTTGCAAAGATGCACCAACTTTCAGGAGGTTAGGTGGACACTGTAGAAGATAATTTTGACCCATCTTTCTGGCAATCCCATTAAAGACTGGGTTGTGCAGGAAGAGGAGCTAAAACTCAGGAGGCTGTGGATGAACTCCTAAGGGAGCATCTGAGGGAGAGTCAGAAATTGTCAGCTGGAGTTCCATCTCTGTAGTTGAAAGGCCCCTGAAGAGGAACCCGAGAAAACTGACAATGTGCCCACCAGGAGGGACCCACAGAGAGGGGAATCCACCATGGAGAGGGCCCTGAGGGCCTATCAGTGTGGACCAAAGAAACTATGACTGCCATCAGAGAACCTCAGCAGCAGCCAGCTCAATAAGCAGCGCAGTCCTTGCTCTCTTTGTCTCTCCCGCCAAACACACGAGAGGAGCTGTTGCCTCCAAGGGGGGGGTGAAAAGACTGCCTCCAGAGAAGGGAAGGAAGAGGAAGAGTAAAGAGCCAGCTGGGTCCCTCCTCCTCACGTGTCCTAGGTCTCAAGCCCTGATAGCATTGGAAGGATGAGAAAAGATGAGATTGGTCATTTATGCTGGAAAGATTTATTATAACCAAAGGGAATAGGAAATTATGGAATCTGCTACCTGTTAGGTAAGAGATTTAACACCACATCATTGGGAACAGAGCCTAGGGTCACAGTAACTGGGCGAAAATCCCTTGATGTTTGTAACCCAGCATGTTAACATGTTTCTATAAACTTAAAACACACTCGCACACATATGCAATGCATACACAATACACACATGCATATACACACATGTGTATATACATATACACACATATACATGCACACACATACACACATGTATTGATACACATGCATATATACACAGTTACATATATATGCACGCATATACATGCATACACAATACACATACACACATGCATATACACATAATACACACGTGCACTCATGTGCACATATATACACATATGTGTACATGTATGTATACATACACACATCAAAATACACATTTTTTTTAATCTGGACAAAATAAAACACAGCCAAAGGCGACTTTATTTTTTCACATCCCTGCCTTTTCTCCCTGATTCTGTGACCCTTCCTTCTCAGCACCTGCATGAAATCTCAAGCGGCTTCCAACATTTCTCTATTTACTGTCACATAGAACCAAGACCCCTCACCCAATCTTGCATCCTATTTAAAGTCCCTCTCCTCCCTGCAGCTCACACTTGCCTCAAGTGGGGGAACCTGGGGGAGGAAGCATATGGTGGTGTCAAGGTCAGCTTCCATACATTGTGGAATCACTATGTTGTACTCCTGAAGGGAACATAACATTGTGTCCCAACTATACTCAAATTAAAAAAAATAAAAATAAAAAATCCGGTTAGTGTAACACCCAACATTTGTGAAGTTGTAAAGAAAGTAATATAATCTACTTACTGCTAGTGGCTATAAGCATACTCTTTTATGATGACCAAATAACGAAATGTATGAACAGTCAAAAAATAAAATATTTAAAAGAAAATAAAGAGATTAGAGGGTGTGGTGGCTTTGTTATGAGGGAAGTTAATTCCCAGGATTCCATATCTGTGAGGTTGCAGGGAGGGGACAATATAAGAGAAGTGTGCATGAAATGTAAAAAGGCTTAGTGGAGCAGTGGCCATTTTTTACATCTTAAAGTTTGGTCCCTAGACCAAACCAGGGACCACACCAGGGACCACACCAGGGACCATGACAGCTTGTACACGTGGTCACTGATGCTCCAGCTCCCCTTGTTGGTGTGGAGCAGAGCCAGGGCCTGCAGCACCTCTAGCTCCCACTAGATTGCTTCTTTCAGCTTCTCCAAGTCCCAAGTCAGGAGCATGCACAGCTCCATGGCAAAGGGCACTAGCTGCTCCTGCATGACACCAGGTCATCAAAGTGGGAGGGCATGAGAGACACACAGCAGTTTCAGTTTATTCTTGTGGGATCCAGTGCATCACCTGTTCCAGTTTTTTCCTTGTTCTCCTCCACTTCGTGTCCATTTAATTTTTTTTATTTTTTTTATTGGAGTTCAATTTGCCAACATATCGCATAATACCCAGTGCTCATCACGTCAAGTGCCCCCCACAGTGCCCATTTCTTATCCCAACTGCTAGCCAAGCAAACCTATAGTGACTTCAAGCCCAGCACCAGAGGCAGAGTGCCAGACTTTTATGACTTCTATGTCAACTCCCGCAATGGAAGAAAGTCTAACCCCTTATTTTCTATCACCTATAGTGGTTCTGCTTCTCTGATTAAACTCTGAGAAAAAAAGAACCAATTCCTAGCACCTTGATGCCCTCACTGGCTGGTCATGCATTACTGTCCTGCAGTGCATGGCTTCCTTTCTACCTACACTTAATCCCTTTTTGGTCACCTCATATGTCCATGCAGTCCTCTTCCCTGATACCTCTTTCAAGGAAGTCCACATCTACCACCCCTTCCATGGAGTCAATTTCTGGCCCACAAGGAACATACATAAAATGTAGACCTACAGACTCCAGAACTGCAGTCTCTTTTCACTAGAGCCCTCTATAAATAGTTTGAAGCATGGATCAGATACTAGTCCTTAGGTTCCCCAAATACCAAGGGAAGCATATCAAGTTCTCCAGTTGATTTTCTCCATCAAATTGCTTTTTGTTAGGCAATACAATCTCCCTAAGAGGTAGGATATATTTCTCCATTTCCACTGGCTTGGAGCTTAGCCAAATGACTGGTTTTGTCCAATTATGAGAAAAAGTAATACTGTGTTAATTTTGAATCAAGGTATAAAAAGGCATTTTTCAACTAATTCTTATACTTCTGCCACCACTATTAAAACTTGTCTTGGGCAACTTGCTGGTTCGAGAATAAAAACTTGAATCCACCTATAGCTAAAAATAAACCTAATTAAACCATAGTCTGAAGTAGAGCTTCCCAGAAGAGTCCAGCTTAGATCATCCAAATTGTAGTCAATCTGCAAATCCATGAACATAAACATTTATTGTTATAACCTAATGAGATTATGAGGGGGCTTTTTTGTTGAGTTATGCGGCATTATATTATTATGGCAGTAGTTGACTGGTACATTTGGCTTATAGTGAAAAGGAAGTATATGCCTTCGGTAATTCTCTCCAAACACTTTCCCATATATCCAGACTCCTAATAATTCTTTTTTTTATTTGAATTCAATTAGCCAACAAATAGAACACCATTAGTTTCAGATAATTTATCAGTTAATAATTTATCGGTTTTGCATAACACCCAGTGTGAATTACATCTCATGCCTTCCTTAATGCTCTCACCCAATTACCCCATCCCCTCACCTCCCCTCCAGCAACGCTATTTCTTTCCCATTGTTAAGAGTCTCTCATGGTTTGTCTCTCCCTCTGAGGACTTCCCATTCAGCTTTCCCTCCCTTACTGTATGAGCCTCCGCACTGTTTCTTACATTCCAATATATATGAAACCATATAATAATTTTCTTTCTCTGATTGATTTATTTCCTTCGGCATGATACCCTCCAGTTTTATCCACATCAATGTAAATGGTAGGTATTCATCCTTTCTGATGGCTGAGTAATATTCTATTCTCTCTCTATATATATATAGAATATATATATTCTTCTTTATCCATTCATGTGTTGATGGACATCTCAGCTCTTTTCACAGTTTGGACATTGCTGCTATGAATATTGGGGTGCGGGTGCCCCTTTGGATCACTACATTTGTATCTTTGGGTCAAATAACTAACAGTGTTATTGCTAGATCATAGGGTAGCTCTATTTTTAACTTCTTGAGGAATCTCCATACTGTTTTCCATAGTGGCTGTACCAGCTTGCATTCCATTCTACAGTGTAAGAAGGCTCCCCTTTCTCCACATCTTCACCAACATTTGTTGTTTCTTGTCTTGTTAATTCTAGCCATTCTGTTGGGTGTAAGGTGGTATCTCATTGTGGCTTTGATTTATATTTCCCTGATGCCAAGTGATGTGGAGCATTTTTCACGTCTGTTAGCCATTTGTATGTCTTTGGAGAGATGTCTGCTCATGTCTTCTGCCCATTTCTTGACTGTATTATTTGTTGTTTGGGTGTTGAGTTTGATAAGTTCTTTATAGATCTTGGATACTAGCCCTTTATGTGATATGTCATTTGCAAATATCTTCTCTCATTTTGTAGGTTGCCTCTTAGTTTTTTTGACTGTTTCCTTTGCTGTGCAGAAGCTTTTGATCTTGATGAAGTACCAATAGTTCATTTTTGCTTTTGTTTCCCCTGCCTTTGGAGACATGTCTGGCAAGAAGTTGCTGCGGCCGAGGTCGAAGAGGTTGCTGCCCATGTTCTCCTCTAGGATTTTGATGGATTCCTCTCTCACATTTAAATCTTTCATCCATTTTGAGTTTATCTTTCTGTACAATGTAAGAAAATGGTCATTTCATTCTTCTACATGTGGCTGTCCAATTTTCCCAGCACTGTTTATTGAAAAGACTGTCTTGGGCAGCCCAGGTGGCTCAGCGGTTTAGCTCCTGCCTTCAGCCCAGAGTGTGATCCTAGAGACCAGGGATTGAGTCCCATGTCAGACTCCCTGCATGGAGCCTGCTTCTCCCTCTGCCTGTGTCTCTGCCTCTCTCTCTCTCTCTCTCTCTTTCTCTCTCTCTCTCTCTCAAATAAATAAATAAAATCTTTAAATCTAAAAAAAAATACTGCATTTTTTCCCATTGGATATTCTTTCCTGCTTTGTCAAAGATTAGTTGACTATAGACTTGAGGGTCCATTTCTGGGTTCTCAATTCTGTTCCATTGATCTATGTGTCTGTCAAACTCTCACTATTCGCAGATGACATGAAACTTTATATGGGAAAACCAAAACACCACCCCAAAATTGCTAGAACTCATACAGCAATTCAGCAACATGGCAGGATATGAAATCAATGCACAGAAATCAGTTGCATTTCTATATACTAACTATGGGTCAGGAGAAAGAGAAATTAAGGAATCAATCCCATTTACAATTGCACCAAAAACCATAAGATACCTTAGAATAAACCTAACCAAAGAGGTAAAGGATCTGTACTCTAAAAACTACAGGATACTTATGAGAGAAATTGAGGAAGACAAAAAGAAATGAACATTCCATGCTCATGGATTGAAAGAATAAATATTGTTGAAATGTCTATGTTACCCAGAGCAATCTACACTTTCAATTCAATCCCTATCAAAATATGTATACAATGGAATATTATTCAGCCATTAGAAACGACAAATACCCACCATTTGCTTCAACGTGGATGGAACTAGAGGGTATTATGCTGAGTGAAATAAGTCAATCAGAGAAGAACAAACATTATATGGTCTCATTCATTTGGGGAATATAAAAAATAGTGAAAGGGAATAAAGGGAAAAGGAGGAAAAATGAGTGGGAAATATCAGAAAGGGAGACAGAACATGAGAGACTCCTAACTCTGGGAAACGAACAAGGGGTGGTAGAAAGGGAGGTGGGCAGGGGGTGGGGGTGACTGGGTGATGGGCACTGAGGGGGGCACTTGGTGGGATGAGCACTGGGTGTTATGTTATATGTTGGCAAATTGAACTCCAATAAAAAATAAATTTAAAAAAGAAAACAAAATACCATCGACATGAGGCATGGTAGATGATGTGCAAGTGCCTCTTCCCACCTGCATCTGTGCACTTCACTCCTTCACTCTGAAGGTTCTTGCAAAGAATGAAGCCTCAATGCTACCTGATGAGGCCCCCAGTCTACCAAGGATTGAGGTAGTATCACATCCTTCATTGTGGCTAAAGTTATCTGGGTGCATTTAAATACCTGATGAATAAGAAATAAGTTAAAAGTTATATTAAATTCAACTGAAATAAAACATATTGAATTGAATTAATGAACCACAGAGAAACAAACAAACAAACAAAAAGACTCCATGCTGTTTCCAGCATGAAGGCTCCCCCAAATCAAATGTGGCAGAAAATATTTTTAAATGATATTTTAAATATTTTCAATAAAGGCAGTAAAAAAAAAATTGTCCAACTGTTTAGAGATTTCTCTTCCAAGGTTTTAGAGATTTTTACTCCTGAGCCAGGCTTTTAGATTAAAAAAAAGAAGAAGAAGAAGAAGAACACAAGTTACATGACAAATGTTTTATTTTGCTAAACAATATAATAAATTTAGATCTCTAAAGGACATTATAAAGCTTTAATATTTCCATTTTCACAAAAGGTTCATTCCCCTTCTCATTCTAACATTATCATCAAAGAAATATACTTGCCTTAAAATTTTCTCAAAATGCCCTATCTCCTATCTTTGTCCTTGATTTTCTCCAAACCAACATGGTTATTCAGGTTCAGTAGTGTTACATAAAAATGCATGGCTATTTACTCATATGCAGAATTTAAGTACCAAAACAACTGAACAAAGAAAAAAGAGACAAAATGAAAACACTCTTAAATACAGAGAACAAATTGGTGGTTGCCAAAGGGGAGGTGGAGGGTGGGGAAATAGATAAAAAGGATAAGACTAAAATTATCCTGATGAGCACTAAGAAATGTATAAAATTGTTGAATCATATCGAACAGCTAAAACTAATACAGCATATCTGTTAGTTACACACCCAGTTAAAAAAAAAATAAAGAAAGAAAAGAAAACGCATGGCTAGTCTCAAAGCATTTTTTTAAGCATACATATAGTTGACCATAAAGCATCCCAGAACCCTCTGGAGTGGTGTTAATAAGCATAGTGCAAATAGAATTGATGGTCTTAAATGTCTGCCTTCCTACACTGATGTTTAGGAATGATGATAGGGAAGCACAAAGCTTCCTTCAATAGCTACTACACAATTCTGATCAATATTATTAATAAAAGCTATCAATGATTGATCAATTAGGCAAGCCAAACATGGTTCTATCATTTAACCCTTATGACCAAAAGCACTCTATGAGAGATACTCTTAATATCTGCACTTACAGATGAAGAGACAGGATCAAGGGGGTTTAGTGACTTAACCTAAGAGAAAATCTAGATGGTAAGTGATGGAACCTATTCTTTCCCTAATCCCAAGACACCAACTCTTAACTAAATTGTATGTCTCAAACTCCATCTCACTATCAGAAAGAATAAAAACAGCAGTAGCTACTACTATTCACTAAGTTTTACTGATTATGCCCTAACTTGTTTGGTGTTGATACATGTGTGCAATGCGAATTTATTCCACATTAGTGTACAAAATATGTCACATAGTTTTATTTGTCTAAATCAAGTTCACTTTACCTGTGAGCTCCTAATGGACAGATTGGCAGAAAGCTCAACAGCAACCATTACAGGGGGAACCTTCCTCTTCTCTAGTGTTGTACATATGCTCCATCCTCCTTCCTGGTCTAGAACATTTGGGGATGGACCTTCTAATCCTCACTCTGTCTACATGATCCCTAAAGTATGCTGCCCAGTACCTAGCCTCCTTAGGTTTGTAACTGACCACACTTCATCCAGGATAAATACATCAAACAGTGCCCAAGCCTCTGCCATTTCCAGAAGCCCCAAATTCCTTTTCTTTGCCAACTCATAGAAATAACCCATGCCAGGTATAAGCTAGTGTTTGAGAATCATTCTTCCAGCGTTGATGCTTAAGAACTAATATCCTCCACTCTGAGAACCTCAAAGAGCTGTTTCAAGAGATTGGACATATGAGGGTGATCTTTAATCAACCATTAATAGAGAGAGGAAAAAGAAATGTGTTGAGCAGTTACACTGTGCCAGACAATTTGCCATATAATATTCCATTTCCCCTACAAAACTGCAAGGCAAAAAAATATTATAACTGTTTTTTAAGATGAATAAACAAAAGATCAAGGATGTTTTTGTAAAGTCTTGAAATCAGGGGATCCTCAGTGGCTCAGTCAGTTAAGCATCTGCCTTCAGCTCAGGTCATGATCTCAGGGTGCTGGGATCAAGCCCCATGTTGGGGTCCCTGCTCAGAGGGGAGTCTGCTTCTCCCTCTCTGTCTCCTGCCCAACCCCGCCACCTGCTTATATGTGTTCTTTCTCTCTCTCTGTCTCTCTCTGTCTCTCTGTCTGTCTCTCTCTCTCTCTTTGTCTTAAATAAATAAATATAATATTTTTTTTAAAAGTCTCCAGATCATACAGCTATTTTATCCTCCAGAGATGACCTGGTAAAAACTTGTAGCTAATCTGAATAATAATTACCATTTCTTAAGTTTTCACTCTACCTACACATTGCATAGGCACTTTACATTCATTAGTGCCCACAACAACTCTAAAACATTTCATCATATCTGCCTGAGAAATGAGAAACACAGGAGCTCAGAGAAGCCAAGTCCTTTGCCCAAGGTCACACACCTGGGGAAGGATGGAGCCTGCATGTGGAGCTGCCATATTAAACCCAAAGTCTGACTCTCAACCTGTGCATAGCACAGCTCTCCTCCAGTTATTAAAATGGAGTTGCAGCCCCAATGGGACTGGAAACTGTGGGAGGCATGAGTGGATGAAGGAGGCATGGACAGGAGAGCAAAGAACACGGATTAGTAGTCCTGCTGTTCCTCTGCCTTACTGCTGAGTATTTTGCAGGATAGAATCACAGAACAAAAGGGCAGAGGTCTTGCTTACTTTGTTTTACAAACCATACACTGCAGAATGAGAATAATTATTAGTCATCTGTGAGGCTTGTGATGCTAGTGGCTTAGTCATTCAAGAAGTATTACAGATCACGCATCTGTAAGCCTCTAGGTAGATCCTCAAGTCACCTACAGAATCCTTAAACAGGCACCAACTTCTCAGACTCCTTGGGGCAGGGGGAAGCACAGACACACTGCAGGAGCTATGCAGTCTTCCTCTTAATAGATGGAAATCTTTTGGTCAATAGCTTTGTGAGAAGTTCAGCAGAATGCACAGGAGTCCCTCACCTGCTTCCAACCAATTTCCTTTTCAGCAAGACAAGATACTCCAAGCAGTTTTATGTCTCCCTATGGGCACTGGAGTTTCCATCTCAATTATGTTTGCTTGGCATTTATGAGAGATGCTGTATGTGTGAAAGAGGTAGGAGAGGAAAAAACAACAGGCGTATAAATGGGTAAAAGAACCCCAAAAAAGCACTGAGGTTGGCTTCATGATGGAAGAGCTGAAAAGTACATGTGACCTTTACCCTGGTTGCAACACCCCAGGAAATTCATACTATGGAAATCATTTAAACTGTCAGAAAATCTTTAAGCACAAAGATACTCATCAAAATGTTACTTATCAACAGCAAAAGCATAAAACACCTGCATACCCAGCCCTAAGGCTTTGTTTGTGAACAGTGTGCTGTATCCAAATAGTGGGTTATCATCATTAAAGTGTTTGTTTTTAAAAGTCTTATAACATGTAGAAAGTTATCTCTTCTATGTGGAAAACAGTACTGAATTTGATGTACAGTATAATAATAATCATATAAACCAGCAAGCCAGTTTTTTGAAGAGAAGAGGAAAAAAAACCCTGAAAGCAAACAGGCCCAACTGTGCACAGTGTTTGCCTTGGGAACTGACTCAAAGGTCAATTGTTTTTCTTTCTATTTTTCAGCATTTTCCAAATGTTTATAATGAGCATGCATCACTCTTATAATGGAGAAAAGCAGTAAAAATCGCTGATGAATTATTTGATTGATTATCCTTAACAACTCAGTTCTGCCTATAATTAATCCATATTATGGTTGTTGACAGCAATAATCCAAGTGTTTAAAAGGGAGCCCTTTTTTAGCTTGGCATTCCAAGCCTTGCTTCTTATCAAGCCCACTTTCCAGTCTGAAGTTCTTTCTTGTTACGGCCTCCAAGTAAATGTTAAACAAATCTTTGCAGAACCCACCCTGGTCTGGCTGCCTCCTTTCTTTTGTCTTACCAATTCCTCTTCCCAATGTACCCTTACTCCTTCACACCATCCCTCCATGACAGCCGATATCAAAAGGCTCAGCCCAAACACCTCATACCTTCTGGAGTGATCTTAGGCTCTGGGGCAAATTATTTCACTTCTCAGAGTTTCGATTTCTGCATTTGTATAAAATGAAAATAACTTCTACCTTGATTTTGGTCAATATTACATAAATGTATCTATAGCAAGTGTCTAGCACATAGTAGGCACACAAAATGTATTTAAATGGTAGATATTATTTATGGGGCATTTTTCCCTCTGAATTCTATCCCCAACCTGTAGCTGGCTCAGTGCTGGGCACATAGAAATCACTTGATGCATGTTCATTGGATTGAAAGATACCACCGGTGATGAAGAAGGCCCTAGTAGATAAGGACATGTGGCTGTATGATTTTGGATACTTTAACTTCATAAGGAGGCACAAATTAAAAAGCTAGTCCAAAACAGAACATTCTTCCTACATAGAGGATGAGTTTTATCAACTTTGATCAGAAAGAGGCTTTGGAAAATTGCCTGCAGGCATCACTGGAAAATCTCACTCCCAAAGCAAAGAACATCAGAAAATAAGATGGAAAATTTCCTACTTTTCCTCCCCACCCCCACAGCAGGCCCCTATCTTTAAAGGAGGATTTGGTTGTTTTTAAATGAGCTTTTGCATTTTTTTCAAAAATCAGCTAGATACCAATGCATCCCCACAGCTGAATAAGCACAATTAAGATGAAAGATGTATCCTGGGGACAGCATAAACTGTGATCCAGCCACCCCTCGGGCTTGTGTAACTTCTCCTGTTTGATGAGAACAGAAGACGAGTGGAGTGTCTGTATCCTATGTCATGCAGGGTTAGCAGCCTCAAAGTTCATTTTGAAAGGAGAATTTCAATGCCTAGGGACTGAATTTCATCTGGGTCTTGTCTACTCAGAAAATCCATGGCTATAATGGTGGTGAAGCTCCTTCAGCTCAGCCCTTATAGAGAAACTAGCCTGATCCATAGGCAAGCAAATAATCTTCTTCTTCAATCTGCAAAAGCTTGGAGCAGCTCTTTAGCAAAAGAAATAAAAACAAAATATTGTACAAGCTATACTGTCTTGTTGGTAGATGATTCTAAGGGAGGGGTGCTTCAGAGGATGGTGAGTTGAGGAGAAACCCAGAAGTTTCAGCATAACATTTTAAAACACCTTTTGGTTCAGTGAAAAGCAGTGTGCTTGAGCAATTTTCTTCCAAATCCATTAAATTATTCATTCATTCAATACTCAACAACAAACTACTTTCCATTTGCTGTTTCATTTATTCATTAAATAAACATTTACTGAGCAAGGAATGGATACCATGTACTGTCCCGTGTGTTATGAGGAATATAAATAGTAAATGCTGACATTTGTTGAGTGATTACAATATGCCAGCAATGGGCTACAATCACACAGCTGGTTAGTAGTAGATCTAGTTTGTATCTATCCAGAAGCCAGACCTGGAAGCCATATATTTGGCTTCATGCTCTATTGCCTCTCAAAGATGTTAGCTATCCAGATGTTGAGATGCAAATCCTATCATCAAGGAGCTTAGATTTTAGGAGAACTGAGACATGTGTGCTAAGAGAAGTTCAGGAAAAAGTGTCAAGGACATTTGGAGAAATAAACGAATTCTTCTTTGCTAGACAAAGAGAGATGACTCCTCAAAAGTGGTGGCACTCTTGATGGACAAGTAAGATTTGAACAAGCACCACTGGGCAGAAATGGTATTCTACTTTTTTTGTATATTTTTTATTGGAGTTCGATTTGCCAACATATAGTATAACACCCAGTGCTCATCCTGTCAAGTGCCTGCCTCAGTGCCCATCACCCAGTCACCCCAACCCCCCCACCACCTCCCCTTCCACTACCACTTGTTCATTTCCCAGAGTTAGGAGTCTCTCATGTGCTGTCACCCTCTCTGATTTTTCCCACTCATTTTCTCTCCTTTCCCCTATAATCCCTTTCCCTGTTCTTTATATTGTCACATGAGTGAAACCATATAATGTTTGTCCTTAATTACCCTCCAGTTCCATCCACATTGAAGCAAATGGTAGGTATTCGTCATCTCTAATGGCTGAGTAATATTCCATTGTATACATAGACCATATCTTCTTTATCCATTCATCTTTCCATAGACACTGAGGCTTCTTCCACAGTTTGGCTATTGTGGACATTGCTGCTATAAACATCGGGGTGCAGGTGTCTCAGTTTTTCACTGTATCTGTATCTTTGGGGTAAATCCTCAGTAGTGTAATTGCTGGGTCATAGGATAGTTCTATTTTTAACTCTTTGAGGAACCTCCACACAGTTTTCCAGACTCATGGACTGGAAGAATTAATATTTTGAAAATGTCAATGCTGCCCAGGGCGATTTACACTTTCAATGCAATCCTTATCAAAATACCATGGACTTTCTTCAAAGAGTGGGAACAAATCATCTTAAGATGTATGTGGAATCAGAAAAGACCCCAAATAGCCAGGAGAATATTGAAAAAGAAAACCAGAGCAGGGGCATCACAATGCCAGATTTCAGGTTGTACTACAAAGCTGTGGTCATCAAGACAGTGTGGTACTGGCACAAAAACAGACACATAGATCAATGGAACAGAGCAGAGAATCCAGAAATGGGCCCTCAACTCTATGGTCAACTAATATTCAACAATGCAGGAAAGATAATCCACTGGAAAAAGGACAGTCTCTTCAATAAATGGTGCTGGGAAAATTGGACAGCCACATGCAGAAGAATGAAACTAAACCATTCTCTTCCACCATACACAAAGATAAACTCAAAATGGATGAAAGATCTAAATGTGAGACAAGAATCCATCAAAATCCTAGAGGAGAACACAGGCAACACCCTTTTTGAACTTGGCCATGGCAACTTCTTGCAAGATACCTCTATGAAGACAAGAGAAACAAAAGCAAAAATGAACTCTTGGGACTTCATCAAGATAAAAAGCTTCTGCACAGCAAAATAAACAGTCAACAAAACTAAAAGACAACCTACAGAATGGGAGAGGATATTTGCAAATGACCTATCAGATAAAGGGCTAGTATCCAAGATCTATAAAGAACCTATTGGGAAACGAACTAGGGGTGGTAGAAGGGGAGGAGGGCGGGGGGTGGGAGTGAATGGGTGACGGGCACTGGGGGTTATTCTGTATGTTGGTAAATTGAACACCAATAAAAAATAAATTTAAAAAAAAGAACCTATTAAACTCAACACCCAAGAAACAAACCATCCAATCATGAAATGAGAAAAAGACATGAACAGAAATCTCACAGAGGAAGACATAGACATCTCCAAAAAGCACATGAGAAAATGCTCTGCATCACTTGCCATCAGGGAAATACAAATCAAAACCACAATGAGATACCACCTCCCACCGGTGAGAATGGGGAAAATTAACAGAACAGGAAACCACAAATGTTGGAGAGGATGTGGAGAAAGGGGAACCCTCTTGCACTGTTGGTGGGAATGTGAACTGGTACAGCAACACTGGAAAACTGAGTGCAGAAATGGTATTCTAAACCAAGGAAACAGCATCAGCAAATTACAAGGAAGGAAAGCATCAGGTGTGGGAGAATGCAAGTAGCTCAGTTTGGTTGGAGCATCAGTGTATGTGAAGAGCCACAATCAGGGAAAAGGCTGCAGCTGGATATTGAGGCAAGTGTGTGTGCCATGTTAGCTTTTTGGGGTGCTTTCCCAGGTAATGTTCTTCTAGTAAAATGTATCCTGCAAGCAGCTACTAGCCCCTGGTGAGGGTATTTGCTCTATTAGAGTATTAAGGCACTCCTCTAAAATGTCCATGAGAGGGATCCCTAGGTGGCGCAGCGGTTTGGCGCCTGCCTTCGGCCTAGGGCGCTATCCTGGAGACCTGGGATCGAATCCCACATCGGGCTCCCGGTGCATGGATCCTGCTTCTCCCTCTGCCTGTGTCTCTGCCTCTCTCTCTCTCTCTCTCTCTCTGTGACTGTCATAAATAAATAAAAAAAAAAATTTAAAAAAATAAAATAAAAATAAAAATAAAAAGTCCATGAGAAAAACTTCCACTTTAAAGACTTGCTAACAGACTCAAGCAAGATAGTCATTCTGTAGTTTCAAAGACATCCTGTCCATCTTGGGAAACTGTTGATTTGATATCAGCTCTGAAAGTTTGGACAAGGAATTTGAGGAAAGGTCCTCTCTCACTAAAAAAAAAAAAAAAAAAAAAAAAAAACATTTGCCTGTAGGGTCTGACCCAGAGGAGGTATCTGTTGGGTTCATTCCCAGAGCAGAGGAGGGAAATAGTGCTATTCACTATGGTTACCCACTCCATTTTGTTCTTTCTTTGTGCTCATCAAGCAACATTATGAGACCTATCTGATCTCTCCTGGAGTGTTATGTGCGGCTGCGGAAACATGCTCAGAGGATCAGCATTATGCTGTCAACATACATGAGAGAATTGGCCTTTGAGTTTGCTCATCATGGGTCAGTCCCCACCTGGCACCAAGAGGCCTTTAGATGGGGAGAGAATGCACATCCAGTTAGATGATCAATAATAGGTGTTCAGCCTGTATCAGAAAAGACTAAAGGGGACGAGGTATCTTCACATGTTTAAAACATGATGATATGTAAAGAAGGACTGATTTTAATGGACAAAACTTAAACTAGTAAGTGGACTGAAATTCATATGTATTAGATACTAGGCATTGTGGTAAATAATTATACACACAATGCTATCTAGCTCTCACAAAATTATTACAGGCATTAATATTTTCATTTTTCAGCTAAATATTCACATGATTTAAGAGTCTCAGAAAGATTGGGAAACTCATTTGAGGTCCCACAAATAACAAGTGATGGAGTTAGAGCTCAAACTTCTAACTCCCTGGGTACCATCCTCACTATAACATGCCTTAAGGATCTTTTCTGTTAATTACCATAGGTAACAAACAGGAAGGAACTACAAGGAAGCAAATTTTAGCTCATCATAAGTACTTCCATTATACTCAAACAGAATTACTTACTTTGGGCAGGAATATGTCTACTCTCTAGACCTTAGATTTCCCTTCTAAAAAATAAATAGTACAAATTAGTCCACCACATTTTATTTTTGCAGTAGCTCTCCATAATCTAAGATGGTATTGAACAGACAGATATCTACCTCCCCGGTAGTTCTTGTATCCAGAGGGCTCTACTGGGATTAAGAGAAACCTGTCTACAAGGCATTTAGGTACCTTCCTGATCCAGCCCCTTTCTGTCTCCCCTTCCTCAACCTTCCACTTATCCTACACTCATATCCTCTTGGTCTCCAAATGAAGGACCATCTGTCTTAGGCTTCACACATTCTATTCCCACCACTGGGATAAAATGAGGCATTGACCTTCTTACAGGTTAATATTCTTAAGTATTTTTCAGTATTTATTTGATATCACTGGGGAGAAAATACTTCTCCATTAATTAAAATATCAAGTACATTCCTCTTAGGTCAGTAAATAGCATATCACTTAACTACTTCATCTTCTTTAAGTTCCTTTAAAATAAGATGCCACTCCTGTAAGTATATTAATGGCCAAGGAGAATACACTCAACATTTCATAAAAGAGTTGGAAGAGGGCATTTATATCACATAGAACATAGCATGTCATGGTAAATAACACCATTCTCTAATTCTTTCTTCACCAGCATCTTTATCATCCCTATAGCCATGCTGAGTCTTATCCCAACTATTCTCCTGGTCCCCATTCCTGTGACAATAGCACCCCTATCTCTCTCTCTCTTTCTCTCTCTCTCTCTTTCTAATGCAGAGCATTAAACTCTGTCTACCTACACCCACCAAATGTCCTCACCCCCTATTTCTTAAAGCTATTTTCAAAGTTCAAAAGCTACTATATTAAGAATGAAAATTATGTTTATGACTAGCAAAGAGGAATTCTAATTTTTATTATATATAAAATCCAAAATAAGGGTTTTATGCTATGTGTCAAATAAAAGAGAGACCAAGTTACATTCCTTTAAGTGCAGTAGGAGCCACATGTAAAAATCTAAGTTAACTGGTACTGTATGCCTTTTTTTCTAGAGCAATTTTGTGTGCCTCACAGAGTAGGGCCCCAGTTGCCTTGTATCTTTCCCCTGATCTATACCTGATAGCTCTTGATCATATTACAAGATTTCATAGACTTCAATACTACAATTATTATATAGGATCTGCCAATATTCAGCATTTATCAAAAATCTGTCTCCCCCCACTAAACTGTGAGCTCCTTAACATAAAGACTGCCTAATCAATCTCCAATTCTGCATAGTCCCAGAGTAGAGAGTACAGTAGATCCTGATTTTTAAGAGGGTTTGTTGCATTAAATTGAACAAGCAAGTTTCTTCCAACTGCTTTTTAGATAGATGCATGCATGCTTACCTACACAAGTAAATACATATATATAGAGAAAGAGACATGTACACATGAGTCTATACACACATGCATGCACACACTCACATGATCTTAATCCCAGGCCAAGTCAAGAGTAAATTCACTTTGAAAGCAAAGCCTACCCAGTACTCCTCACTTCTATCCCAGGAAAAAATAAGCTAATCTTGACCCAGTACCAACCACAAAATTTTCTGTAAGTAGGAAAAATATGAAGGTAAAAAAACAGGTGAATCATGGGAGGTGATTTGCAAAAGAAAATGAAGCACACAGCAAGCTAGATTCCCTAAGGTTCCTAAACTGGTAGTTAATTGAATCCAGTGTTCCAAGACCTTAATTTCAAACAAGATCTTTGGGAGAAACAGTCAGTTGCTCTCCCTCAGGCAAAATGAAAACCTTTCCCTTAGCTCTGAGACCTAACAATGCTCCCAACTTCTATCTTAATCCTTGTGCTCACTGGGTAAGGATATACCTTAGGGCTTTCCAAGGCAGGCTCTGAGCCTCTCTTCCTCCTGTCCCTCCCACAACCAGCTTCTCAACAAAACCCTGTAGGTATTATTTAATCCAAAGCTCTCTCCATAAAAGCACCAAACTTCCCAGGCGTGAGTCCCTGCCAACCTGACCCAAGCTATATGTCATCCTCAGGTCTTGAATCAGAGCCATCACCCAGAATAAAATCTCTCCATCTCTTCTAGCAGTTTGGTGCACTCTTATCCTCATTTCCTTGTTCCCTCTTGTGCTCTCATTCACTCATTCATTCAAAGGAGACACTTATTGGATATTTACTGTGTTAGGGCTAAAGATACACAGAATAACTAATAATAACAACAACAGTCACTAAATTTATTGTGCACTGTAACAAAAATTTGATAAAGAGAAGACAAAATCTTAATTATTCTGTTTCATTGAATCCTCACAAAGACCCTTGCTCTTGCTATCTTTGTTTCCTCATTTGTGAAGTGGCATTGCTAACAGTACCAATGCCACTTCACAATGAGGAAACAAGGATAGCAAAAGCAAATGACTTACTGCATCCATTTAGGATTTTATTTGCAAGTAACAGAAAATTAACTCAGTGTGGCTTAAACAGTGATGGAAATGTTTTATCTATGGCAAGAGGCAAAATAGAGGAGGCAGCTCAGGATTGGTGAATTCAGTGACTTCATTCCTGCCAGCCCCCGCAGTCTTCAGGTGGGGTCTCCTCACAACTGCAACAAGGCTATAGCAGTTGAAAGAGATTTATCTAAACACAATAGTCCAAAGGAAGAGAGAAAGAACATACCTTTTCTTAGTGTCTGTGGTAGTTTCCTAGGATTGCTGTAACTAAGTACCACAAATTGGGTTACTTAAAACAATAAAAATGTAATTTCCTCATTTTTCTGAAGGCCAAAAGTCCAAAATCAAGGTGTCAGTAGGGCCATGCTGTCTCTGAAGGCTCTAGAAAAGAATGCTTCCTAGCTTCCTCCTGGTTTCTAATGGTTGCCAGCAATCCTTGGCATTCCTTGACTTACAGATGCATCATTCTGATCTCTGACTCTGAGAGACCGTTTTCCCTGTGTATGTCCCCTGTCTCTTTCCCTTCTTATAAGGGTATTAGTCATGTTAGATTTAGGAGCCTCCCTGATCAGTATGACCTCATCTTATCTTGATTACATTAGCAAAGATCCTACATCCAAAACAAGGTCACATTCATAGGTACTAGAGGTTAGGATTAAACATATCTTTTGGGGAGACCAATTCAACTCACAGCAGTGTCTTCTTGTAAGAGCTAGAAAACCTTTCCTGAAAGCCCCTTAGTTATCTTCTCATATATCATTGTTCAGAAGTACATCAAGTGCCCAAGCCTAAGACAATTACTACATAGGGGGATAAGGGCTAACCATGATTGGCTTAGACCATAAGGCCTATGACATAGTCTTCCCCAAAGAAGTATGTGGCTGGCTGAAAGAGACTAGGTACTTGAAAATCTTTAAAGAAGGACATGCAAATTGATGAAATTGATGTCTCTAGGAAAAGCAACCAACAGTGTCTGCTGCATTTGCCCATGGTCCCACATGGGTGTCTGGTTCTAGAGCTTCAGGTCTATGAGCTCTCAAACCTCCATTTGAATATCTGCTATGGTATTGTTCCCTATAGTTTGCAAGGCCCTATACTATGGGATTTGTAGATACCTTCTCCTTTAATCCATACCACAATCCAATGGGATACACACCATAATTACCCCTATTTTAGTGAGGCATCAAGCTGAAAGCTGCACAACTCTTAGGGGTAAATGTTTAGGAAATGTAAAAGTCTACCCCCAGACTGTGAGCAACTAATGGCCAAAAACTATAACAAATTCATGTTTATGAACCTGGTACCCAGTACCATGCCTGATACAGAAAAAAAAGGGTTTAGTAAATATTTCCTTACATGAAGATCCTAGCCCTTCTCTCCCGGAAAGTCTTACTGATTTTCAAGAGAACATTTGAATCTAATCCTGTAAAACATTGATTTCCCTTTTATCAGTTCCACCATCATGACTGAGAGATACTTCTTTGCACACCTAAATGGAGGTTGGTTCTTTTGATCATGGAAATTAACATAGAAGGTAAGATCCTTTGTTCCTTTTGGCTTCATTGAGCCTAAAAATGCCTCCTGCCTCCTGCTTCACAGATAGGCAGCTAGTTGTTTTTTCCTTAGGGAAGGAATGCCTACCATGTAATCCATCCTCCAAATTCCTTATAATGAGTGCTCTGATTGGAAACTCTGTATCCCATGAACAGGAAGAGACAGAAAAACTTGGCAAGCACAGAGCCTGTACAGGAAGTGCCAGATGTTTCTTTTGTCCAGTAAGATAGGAAAAGGAAGCACTGGCCTTAAACTCATACAGGATCTCTTCTCAGTTCAAAACCTAAGTAGCCCAACTCATGAACTTGGGCAAGTCACTTCCCTCTTCAGGGCTTAGTTTCCTCATCTGTCAAATGAAGATGTTAACTGGGTTATGTTTAAGTTCACTTCAGCCGTGACATTCAAAGCTTGGGAATCATGTCTTCCTAGATTTGCTGAGTGTTACAACTCTGCCTCTCTGTCTTTCTTCCTATGTCCATTAGTTAATTTACCCTGATCTGGGGAACAGGTGACAATAACATGGAGGGTAACAAATTAAAATTATGCTTCCATTGAATAGTTTGCTTTAAAATTGCTTTCATTATCATTATCTTCTTTCTTTAGTCTTGTGAGGATATTAATTTTATGATTTATAAAAATCAAAAAATTGGAGAAGTATGGGCTTACCAATGTCATGCAACTAACGAGTACCAAACCCAGACTTCAAGTCAGTGGTTAGTTCCGTTAATAGTCGGAGTCTGATTCCTCAGCACACAGATTCTCACGGTACACCTGCTGCATCAATCATAGAAGAATCCCAACTTAACATTTATTCCAAGGAGATGATAAACTGTGAGTAGAATTATTAACTTGGATCACAAATGTCTTTGCTATTTTAGAATTAAGCTATAATTCATCCACAAGGTATCCAGAATAAAGAAAAACTGTCTAAAAGCAAAGTTAATTGAAAGACAATGAATTGCTTTGAGAGATAGTGAGCTGCCCATTATAGGCAATATTTGAGCATGGGATAAATAAATGCCTGGTGAAACTATAAGAATTAGACTTTGGATAAATTGTATTCAATTTTCTGTGAGATGTCATTTGTACTGAGATGATTTGGATACTTGTAAGCTTGAATTGAGTTGGGTTTTTCTGTTTGTTTTTCAGAGTTTTTTATGAAAGTAAGTAAATCTATATACCCACAATGAATAATTGGAAGTTGAAATTAAAAACACAACACCATTTACATTAACATTAGAAAAATATTAAATTCTCAAGTACAAATCTAACAAGGTATGTATAACTTCTACATGAGAAAAAGTACAAAATGCTGATAAAAATTAAAAAATATCTAAATAAATGGAGAGATATTGCATGCTCATGGATAGGAAAACTCAACATTGCCAAGATATCAGTTTTTCCCAACTTGATCTATAGATTCAACACAATCCCAATTAAAATCCCAGCAAATTATTTTATTAAGATCGACAAACTGGTTCTAAACTTAATGTGGAAAGGCAAAAGGCCCAGAAGAAAAACAAAGTTGGAGAACTGATCTGACCTGATTTCAAACCTTAGTATAAAGCTACAGTAATCAAGAAAGTTTGATTTTTAAAAATCACAATTTTTAAAGAAAAAAAAAGAATAGATGCAAATATTAATAGGACAAAACAGACAGCCCAGAAATAGAACAATGACCCAAGCAAATACAGTCAACTGACCTTTGACAAAAGAGCAAAGGCAATTCAATGGAGAAAAGGTAGTCTTTTCAACAAAT
The DNA here is from genome assembly GCF_003254725.2 of Canis lupus dingo. Classification (NCBI taxonomy): domain Eukaryota; kingdom Metazoa; phylum Chordata; class Mammalia; order Carnivora; family Canidae; genus Canis; species Canis lupus. The sequence goes on from NC_064245.1 coordinate 66,329,039, forward strand.
AGTGCTGGAGCAAATCAGATAGAGATAAATCTTACACCTTTTACAAAAATTAACTTAAAAATGGGTCATAGATCTACATATAAAATGAAAGGCTATAGAAAATAACAGAGGAGAAAATTTAGGTGACCTTGGGTTGGTGATGACTTTTAAGATTCAATACCAACAGAACAATCCATGAAAGAACAAACTGACAAGTTGGACTTCATTAAAATTAAACACATACTCTATGAAAGACACTGTTAATAGAATAAAAAGACAAGCTACAGACTGAAAGAAAATATTTACAAAACACATATCTGATAAATGAGTTGTAGCCAAAATATACAAAGAATACTTAAATATCAAAAATAAGAAAACAAATGACCCAATTTAAAGATGGAGAAGAGATCTGAACAGATACCTCACCAAAAAAGATATGCAAATGGAAAAGAAGCATATGTCTTTAGAAAATTGCAAATTAAAATCTAGGAGCAGCCATATAAAATACCTATGTACCGATCAGAATGACTAAAATCTAAAATACTAACTTTTGTGACAACATGGATGTACCTAAAAAGTGTTATGCTAAATGAAATAAGTCAGATAGAGAAAGAAAAAAAAACATATGACTTCCTTTATATGTGGAATCTAAATACACATACACACATGCACACACACACACACAAAAAAACAAACAAAACCAAACTCTTAGATGCAGAAAACAAACTAGTGGTTGCCAGAGAGGAAGTGGGCAGGGAGATGAACAAAATAGATAAAAGGGATTAAGAGGTACAAACTTCCAGGTATAAAATAAATAAATCATGGAGATGAATGGTACAATAGTCAATAGCCAATAATATTGTGATAATGTTGCATGGCTACAAATGGTGACTACATGTGTGGTGAGCATTAAGTAATGCAAAGAATTGTTGAATCACTATGTTGAATGCCTGCAACTAGTATAACATTGTATATTAACTCTACTTCAATAATAAATTTAAAATATAAATGAGTAAAATACTAACCACACCAAATGTTGGTGAAAGTGCCAAGCAATGGGAACTCTCATTCATTGCTGGTGGGAATGCAAAGTAAAACAGCCACATTGGAAGACAGTTTGGCCTAATGAGAATGAAGACACAACCATTCAAAATCTTTGGGATACAGCAAAAGCAGTCCTGCGGGGGGAAATACATCGCATCCATCCAAAAACTGGAAAGAACTCAAATACAAAAGCTAACCTTGCACCTAAAGGAGCTGGAGAAGGAATAGCAAATAAAACCTTCACCCTGCAGAAGAAGACAGTTAATAAAGATTTGAGCAGAATTCAATGAAACCAGAAGAACTGTGGAACAGATAAACAAAACCAGGAGTTGGTTCTTTGAAAGAATTAATAAGATAGATAAACCATTAGCCAGCCTTATTAAAAAGAAGAGAGAAAGGACTCAAATTAATAAAATCATGAATGAGAAAGGAGTGATCACCACCAATACCAAGGAAATACAAACGATTTTAAAAACTTATTATGAGCAGCTATATGCCAATAAAATAGGCAATCTAGAAGAAATGGACACATTTCTGGAAAACCACAAACTACAAAAACTGGAAGAAATAGAAAACCTGAACAGCCTGATAACCAGGGAGGAAATTGAAGCAGTCATCAAAAACCTCCCAAGACACAAAAGTCCAGGGCCAGATGGCTTCCCAGGAGAATTCTATCAAACATTTAAAGAAGAAATCATACCTATTCTACTAAAGCTGTTCCAAAAGATAGAAAGAGATGGAGTACTTCCAAACTAGTTCTATGAGGCCAGCATCACTTTAATTCCAAAACCAGACAAAGAGCCCACCAAAAAGGAGAATTATAGACCAATATCCCTGATGAACACAGATGCAAAAATTCTCAACAAGATACTAGCCAATAGGATCCAACAGTACATTAAGATTATTCACCATGACCAAGTAGGATTTATCCCTGGGATGCAAGCCTGGTTCAACGCTCATAAAACAATCAATGTGATTGATCATATCAACAAGAGAAAAAACAAGAACCATATAATCCTCTCAATAGATGCAGAGAAAGCATTTGACAAATACAGCATCCATTCCAGATCAAAACTCTTCAGAGTGTAGGGATAGAGGGAACATTCCTTAGCATCTTAAAAGCCATCTTTGAAAAGCTCACAGCAAATATAATTCTCAGTGGGAAACACTGGGAGCCTTTCCCCTAAGATCAGGAACACGACAGGGATGTCCACTCTCACCACTGCTATTCAACATAGTATTAGAAGTCCTAGCCTCAGCAATCAGGCAACAAAAATAAATAAAAGGCATTCAAATTGGCAAAAAAAAAAAAAAAAGTCAAATTCTCCCTCTTCGCCAATGACATGATACTGTACATAGAAAACCCAAAAGACTCCTCCCCAAGATTGCTAGAACTCATACAGCAATTCGGCAGCGTGGCAGGATACAAAGTCAATGCCCAGAAATCAGTGGCATTTCTATACACTAACAATGAGACTGAAGAAAGAGAAATTAAGGAGTCAATCCCATTGACAATTGCACCCAAAAGCATAAGATACCTAGGAATAAACCTAACCAAAGAGGTAAAGGATCTATACCCTAAAAACTACAGAACACTTCTGAAAGAAATTGAGGGAGACATGGAAAAATATCCCATGCTCACAGATTGGAAGAATTAATATTGTGAAAATGTCAATGTTACCCAGGGCAATTTACACATTTAATGCAATCCCTATCAAAATACCATGGACTTTCTTCAAAGAGTTGGAACAAATTATCTTAAGATTTGTGTGGAATCAGAAAAGACCCCAAAAAGCCAGCGGAATATTGAAAAAGAAAACCAGAGCCGGGGCATCACAATGCCAGATTTCAGGTTGTACTACAAAGCTGTGGTCATCAAGACAGTGTGGTACTGGCACAAAAACAGACACATAGATCAATGGAACAGAATAGATAATCCAGAAGTGGGCCCTCAACTCTATGGTCAACTAATATTCGACAAAGCAGGAAAGACTATCCACTGGAAAAAGGACAGTCTCTTCAATAAATGGAACTGGGAAAATTGGACAGCCACAAGCAGAAGAATAAAACTAGACCACTCTCTTGCACCATACACAAAGATAAACTCAAAATGGATGAAAGATCTTAATGTGAGACAAGAATCCATCAAAATCCTAGAGGAGAATACAGGCAACACCCTTTTTGAACTTGGCCACAGCAACTTCTTGCTAGATACCTCTATGAAGACAAGAGAAACAAAAACAAAAATGAACTCTTGGGACTTCATCAAGATACAAAGCTTCTGCAACAGCAAAAGAAACAGTCAACAAAACTAAAAGACAGCCTACAGAATGGGAGAAGATATTTGCAACTGACATATCAGATAAAGGGCTAGTATCCAAGATCTGTAAAGAATTTATTAAACTCAACACCCAAGAAACAAACCATCCAATCATGAAATGGGCAAAAGACATGAACAGAAATCTCACAGAGGAAGACATAGACATGGCCAACAAGCACATGGGAAAATGCTCTGCACCACTGGCCATCAGGGAAATACAAATCAAAACCACAATGAGATACCACCTCACACCAGTGAGAATGGGGAAAATTAACAAGGCAGGAAACAACAAGAGGATGTGGAGAAGGGGAACCTTCTTGCACTGTTGGTGGGAATGTGAACTGGTGCAGCCACTCTGGAAAACTGTGTGGAGGTTCCTCAAAGAGTTAAAAATAGATCTGCCCTACGACCCAGCAATTGCACTGCTGGGGATTTACCCCAAAGATACAGATGCAATGAAACGCCGGGACACCTGCACCCCGATGTTTCTAGCAGCAATGTCCACAATAGCCAAACTGTGGAAGGAGCCTCGGTGTCCATCGAAAGATGAATGGATAAAGAAGATGTGGTTTATGTATACAATGGAATATTACTCAGCCATCAGAAACGACAAATACCCACCATTTTCTTCGACGTGGATGGAACTGAAGGGTATTATGCTGAGTGAAGTAAGTCAATCGGAGAAGGACAAACATTATATGGTCTCATTCACTTGGGGAATATAAAAATTAGTGAAAGGGAATAAAGGGAAAGGAGAGAAAATGAGTGAAAATATCAGTGAGGGTGACAAAACATGAGAGACACCTAACTCTGGTAAACAAACAAGGGGTAGTGGAAAGGGAGGTGCGCGGGGGGTTGGGGTGACTGGGTGACGGGCACTGAGGGGGACACTTGGGATGAACACTGGGTGTTATGCTATATGTTGGCAAATTGAACTCCAATAAAAACATTTTTAAATAATAATTTAAATTTTTTTAAAAAAAGGAAGACAGTGTGGCAGTTTTTAAATCTAATCACAGACTTACACAATCCAGCATTATGCTCCTAGATATTTCCCTGGATGAGTGAAAACTTAAATCTTCACAAAAACCTACACACAAATGTTTATAGTACTAAATTCATATTGGCCAAAAACTGGAAGCAACCAAGTTGTCTTCAGTAAGTGAATGGATAAATAAATGTCCAGACCCTAGAATATTATTCAGCACCTAAATGAGCTAGTAAATTAGGAAAAGACATGGTAGAAACTCAAAGACATATTGCTAAGTAAGAAGCCAGTCTGAAAAGGCAACCTACTCTATGATTCCAACTCTGATATTCTAGAAAAACAAAACTGTAGAGATAGTAAAAAGACCTCTGATGGTCAGGAATTCAGAGAGAGGGATAGAGGAGTGAATATGTAGACCACAGGGAATTTTTAGAGCAGTAAATCTATTCTACATCAGACTGTAATGATGAGTACATGGTACTATGCATCTGTCAATGCCCATAGACTGTACAACACCAAGGGTAAATCCTAACACTAAGGATGGACTTTAGTTGATAATAATGTACCAATATTTGTTGATCAATTTTAACAAATGCACCACACCAATAAAAGATGCTAGTTATAGGGGAAATCATATAGAAGCAGGAGAAGGAGAAGATAGTTAATGTGCTCTGGGGTGTTCTAGCTGAAACTGCATGCATACATGTTTTGAAATCCTGACAACTAGAAGCATGCCCCTGACATTTGAAAGCTGCCAACAATTCTGCTTCATTGGAGGTAGAGGCTTGAATTTCTCCGTGAGGGAAGACAGCGCCTTTGTTAAGGGAGAAATATTTATAGGACATTTTAATTAGACAAAGGAAAAGTGGGACTTCTTCTGAAATAAGGAGACGCAAAATAATGAGAAACCAATCATCTTTGTGAGACACATTCCCAGGCCAAACATTTAAAGAGAGCCTTGGTGATTCTCTCTCAATGTGTCCAGAGAGTTGAGAGAAGGATCTGGGTTAGGATAAATTTCCCTTTTCAGAGCACTCTTTCTCAGGACAATAAACTGGGCATGCATGTAAAGACAGAATGGACTATGGAGAATAGCCATAGTGCAGGTCCCCAAATAGGGAGGGACTTGGGTCCAAGGAAGCTGAGAGTTACCACACCTCGTAACATCCATCTGCACTGCCAGGCCTCTCCCATTTCACAAGCCTTCAGTAATGTTTTAGGAACTGCATTATGGAGAATTAAAGGACAAAGCACCAAAGTGTGTGCTTAAGGAAAAGCAGTCTGGAGGTAGTCAGCCCTGAGATAAGCCAGAGGCAACCTGAACATTCTCAAAAACCCCAGAAAGGCAAGTCAGCATGTGTTTAAACACCACAAACAATAGGGCTGTAGAGGTTCTGAAGAGGGATAAAATGGTCTATGAGATGAAGGGATGGAGCTCCCAGCCACACCTTGAAATTCAGAAGTTTGGAATACTGAGAGTAGAGGGCTTTCCTGGAAGAGCTCATGTGAGCAAATGTTACAGACCCACTTCATAAAAAGTAAAATGCATCTGGAAACATCATTTGATGATACATTTTTCTGGTCAATTTGGTAGCAAAGAAATTGTCTCCTTGTGCAAACTTTGGAACCAGTTTGTCAGCTAGAAGATGACACCATACACACACACACACACACACACGAACACACACACTCATGCACTAACTCACTCACTCAACATATGCTGTGTAGCTGTTGAAGGAGTCACAAAGTACATCTGGCTCCTTCTAAAGTTATTTTTCCTTCCAAGCTTGAATACAAAATTGTGCTTTCATATTTCTTTCAATCCAAGTCCTGTGGATCTGCTTAATAAGATTCAGACTTTCATTCTTTCTATCTCAGGAACTAAAGAAAAAAAATTCTCCAGGGGTCAGCCCTGCTTGAATTCTCAGCAGACTTGACAATGGAAAAGTTCAAACATTATGGCCTCCAGTCATTTTCTAAAACAAACAACACCAAAGCAAGCCTGGTAGGCTCTTTCATGGTTTACATGACTAAAATTCTCTCTCTCTCTCTCTCTCTCTCTCTCTCTCTCGGTTTATTTTTTTCCCTCCCTCCTCCACATAGTCTTCAAAAATCTGTGAGTCATGTGTACACTTGGACCTCAACTGACAATCCCCCATGTATCAGTGTGAAATGTCAGTAAGTAAATTAAGCAAAAGTTCTGGCTTGGGAGATAACTCAGGGTGGAAGGCTGCTGGAGCTGCCTTTTCGGTTCTGATGTCTCCAGAGGAGCGAGGGCAGGTGGGAGTCCAAGACCACAGGAATGAGGCAGCTGTCAAGGAAAAAGCTCACGGACAAATCCAGAATATTACCTGAAGATCCAGGAAGTTGGAGCAAAGCCAAAACTGTCAGCACTGTCATGTGGAGACCTTGCTGTTGGAGGGAGGAGAGCACCTGAGATGAGGCAGGTGGCCATCACAGAGACTAATCTAGTGACACTGCTGGTCAGTGCAGTCTTCAGGGTGGTTAACCAACTGCCACAGACCCATGACCTCTTCCCTGAATATCCCCAGTTCCCTGCCTTAACTGAGGATTGGCTTCCCCCGGTAATACCAATTCCTTTGCAACCACTCCAGGTGGAATCTGCCCATTTTTAACACGTCCTTCCACTTGCTCAGAGTTGTGATCAGCATGATGGTGCCCACTGCCATCCCCAGCTGCCTATGCTCTTGTGTCAAAATCCTGAGCCTTAGGTCTCCCAGCCACCCCAGCATCTGACCCCTGCCCATGCTGCTTCTAACCACCCTCTGGCCATTATTCATTCTGTCAGTGGTCTAAATGATGGTTTAATGGTGTTGATTGTATCTGGCCCACAGCCTCCCCTTCAGCCCATATCACCCCAGGGGCAGTATTCACAATGGCCAGCTTATATGATCACCAGACTTCTCAAGTCCATGCTCTCCCATCTCAGAGTCTCTCTTCTCTTCTCTAGACAGCATTTACTTCCACTCAACATTCAACAAATAGTAACCAGCATCTACCACCACCTACCATTCATTGTGCACTGGACATGGTACTGGGGACTCTTAAGTGAATAATGGGAGAGAGAGTCATACAGAAGAAGAACACAGAGAAATCCAATCTGGTAGGAAGGGTGGGACAATAGAGCCCCCTCTCAGCAGAAAAGCTGGACCTTCAGTATTGAGACAGTAGATAACCCATCTGGGTTAGAGACAGACCCCATCAGTGGAGCCCATCACAGGGACCCAACTCCAGTAGAAGATAGGGAGAGATTAGATTAGCTACATTGTGTCTCATAAAGCCTGTCAAGGCTCAAATTAAGTCCTCAAGTGAGGAAAAAACTGATTATCAACCAGAGATGAAGGCAAAAGCCTAGTCATAAGCATGGATCTTATTCATCTCTGTAACCTGGCACCTAATACTATATTAGGTCATGGCAGATGCTCAGTAAATGTTTTTTAGAAAGAACTCATTCATGATGAACATAATAAGCAGAACAAGAGATGAACAATTCACAGGGCACCAAGCAGTCAGGCTGAATTCCCAGAATTCAGAAATTTTGGAATTTCAACTCTAGATCCCACTTACACTTGTTTACAGGGCTCCTAAAATACTCCACTACTTTGTTTCCAGGAACCAGGGCTTGGCTGCGTCTACAAGTGGGAGGTGATCAGCATGAGGAGCTAGATGGCCATGGAACAATCAGGGCTCACTCAAGCTCAGCCTACCTTGGAAGCAGTATGTGTCAGTAAGAGGAACCAGAAGTCAACCCAATCCATCTTCCAGCTGAAGCCTTTTCTAGACCTTTGCTTGTGATGGGAACCAACTTGCTTATTGGAATACGGACCACCAGGCTCTAAAACAGTTCCTTCCCAACCTGGGTCCCCAGCAGAGTCCCAAGACCCACAGAAATCTTCAAAGGTAACCAGATGATTCATGGAGGGCATTTCTCCCATCCTTAAATCCTAACAGAATTTAAAGCATACAGACTAATCAAAGTGTCCTTGTTTTTTGCTCAAATTAGAACCAAGTCAGTGTGCTAATGCTAGTCATGTAGATCAGAAACTATGATTAGAGGTTATATGTGCATTTGATTAAATTTAAATGGAAAAGCGAATCAAATATTTATCATTAAGTACAGTTTGCTTGACAAAATCTTTCAAAACATGTTGTACTTTGCAGGGAGTTAATAAAAGAGGCCTCTTTGGTGCAGAAAAGTTGAAATCATTTGACAAGAAGAAAGAAAAAGCTTGTATATTTCATCAGCTTGTTATATAAGGCCAGAAGCATCTCATTCCCTGCCTTAGGAGATGCTGAAAATGTGTGTTGATCTTGGCCTCTACTTCAGAGAACAGTATAGCTTAGGCAGGGGGGAGGCTAGTTTACAAATCAAGCACATATCCTGCCTTTTCTATACAAAGTGTATCTGAGAGTAATCAAAGAGTGAATAAGCAGTCCTCTTCATAGAAGTATTCAACTATAGTCCTTGCCCATGGTTCTCCACATCATTTAATAAGAGATCACAAGCTTGAGATATTAACAAACCTGGATTTGAAACCCAGCTCTCCTACACATTGTAGGGACAATGTATCATGGAAGATATGCAACTGCAAGTATCAAAACTGCCAATAAATGGTGGCTTTAAAAACTGGGGTTTTTCACAAATAACAGGAGGTCAGCTACAGTAATCTCGAAATGAAACAATTCCATAAGGGCATCATCAAGAAACTGGGCTCCAATTTAATTTCTGCTTCTAGGTGAATATACATGTAAGTGTTTCTTTTTGACTTAATCACTGTTACTCCTCCAGCCATTGTATCCACACCCCAGGCAGAGAAAACAGGGAAGGAAAAAGGGCAAAAGGTATGCATCAACTGAATCTATCTTTATCAGGAAGACATTAGCTTATCTGGAAGCCTCATTCAGTAGATTTCTACTTATGTATCTTTATTGGTACATTGTAGGGAGAGTCTGGATAATAGTTAATTGACAAAGAATTGACATTTACAGAAAGCACATAATCAAGTACACATATATATTTTCTTCAAATAGAAATAAAGACCTAAAATTTAAAATTAGTGAATGCTATTGAAATAGTTAACAAGACATTTAAATGGGTTAATAATGGGGAGGAAAGGAAGAGAGGAAGGGAAAAGAAATTGAAGAAGGAATGAAGAGATGAAGGGGAAAAGGTAAGCAGAAAATCTCCTTGATCACTTTTGCTGTTTTGAAAATTGGTAAATAAAAGTAAAAGGAATCAAGCATTTATCCTGGCTTTTCTGTACATAGCATTCCTGAGGGTATTCAAAATCCTAATGAGGGGATTCTCTCTATGGCAATATGAGAGCTTAGAGGAGAAATAAAGAATGATAAAATTAGAACTTTAGTTTTGTGGGGCACCTGGGAGGCTCAGTCAGTTAAGCATCTGACTCTTGGTTTCAGCTCAGGTCATGATCTCAGGGTCGTGAAATGAAGCCCCGTATCAGACTCTGCACTCAGCTGAGAATCTCTCCCTCTGGCACTCTCCCCTCTAAAATAAATAAATAAATCTTTAAAAAAAATAATAAAGAACCTAACATTCTGTGAACTAGAAAGAAATAATGGATCCAGGCAATGATGACGAAGCACTGCTAAAGTCACACAAAGTCCATTAGATGCGATGAAAAAATACACCATCTTCTAAAGATTGTGATTGTCTTGCCAAAAACTCCAAGCTGAACTGTCAAGCTTCAAGATCTAACTACCAATTTACCAAAATAGAGAGGCAGAGGAACACGTTAAATGATGCCACCAGAATTCAATCAGGAAAGTCCAGAACATGAGAAAGGCTACACGGGAAAGGCTACAGGCCAAACAAGTAGTTTTTCAACAAATAAATGACACGGGGAATAAAAGACTAGAGGAAGGGAAAGAAGAGTTGTTGTTGTTGTTTTAATTGAGGTATATCCAGCAATTACAATGTATGACACTCACTGGACTGTTGATAGAAAAAAACTATAAAAAGAATATAAAATAACAGGAAAATTTGAGCACTGACAGTATTTCAGGGTTATAACCAATTATTTTTAATTATTTAGATGTAAAAAATAGTATTGTCATTAGTTTAAAGAGTACTTCCCTAGTAAAAACATGCTGAAGTCTATGTGGAATAAATTATATAATGTCTGGAATTTTCTCCAAAATAATTCAGAGGGAAGGAGGAAAGTGGATGTAGGCACACATGTAATAGCATTGGGCACAAGCTGGTAACTTGAAATTGCATCATGGGTGCAAAGGAATAACTTATTATACTATGCTTTTTACTTTTTATGTGTCTGAAATTTACCATAATAATTTTTAAAATGCTAACCAACCTCAGAATGAATAGCATTAGGCAAAAATACTATTGAACTTAGCCCAAAGTGAAGAAGCTGTTCCGAGGCAGTCAATTCCCTCAGAACTGTCAGAGATCTTCCCAGAGCCCCAATGGGAGGAGCCAGAGGTTGATATCAGAACCGGAGAGCCTTTAAGCAGAAAGTAACAAAATAACAAAACCTCTGATTTCTGTGCAAGAAATTTCCTTGTATCTTTTCTGTGTATCATCTTCACAAAATCCTGAATTTAAAAAAATCTCCTTAGATTTTACTATAAACACTTGAACTGTATGATCCTACCTTAACACAAAAATCAATGTAGGATTTCCCCAAATGATCAAAAGCAGATAAATAGCTCCTTGATAATGTTGACTTTGTAAAGCTTCTTTTTTACTCTCTCTCTCTAGGTATGCTCCCTCATACACATTTACATATATTTTCACATAATTACGAGGTTTTAAAGAAAAGAAAATGTGATCATAGAGAAGTCAGATAGTTTTCAAGATATTCCAAATTAAATTTGTGCACTCAGTCAACAAATATTCGAGTGCCTACACCACTGAGCATTGTCCTGTGTTCTAAGAGATGATGCTGAGAAAACAAGAGGTTCATTTTTTTGCCTGGTGGAACTCCCAGCATGAAAAGACCTTAGGAGACAGAGTGTACACCAAAGACATCCATTAGTAAGTGTAAATGACAACATATGTTCATAGCACTATTGTTCTCGATAGCAAAGTGGTGGAAACAATCCAAGTGTCTATCAACAGATGAATGTTAAAAAAAAAAAATGTGGTAAATACACACAATGGAATATTATTTGGCCTTAAAAAGGAAGTACAAGGACGTTCTGGCACACAATACAAATGGATGAACCTTGACAACATTATGCTAAATGAAATAAGCCAGTTACAAAAGAACAAATACTGTAAGTCCACTTACATGAGGCATCTAGAAAAGTCAAGGCATCTCTATAGAGATGGAAACTAGAACAGTGGTTGATAGGGGCTGGGAATGGGGGAATGGGAACTTATTATTTAAAATAGATACAGAGTTTCAGTTTGAAAGAAGCAAGACGTTCTGTGCAGGGATGATGGAGGAACTGATTGTACAACAATGTGAATGTACTCAGTGCCACTAAACTATACACTTTAAATAGTTAAGATGCTAAATTTTTGTTATGTGTATTTTATCACAGGTTGTTTTTTTTGTTTGTTTTTTTGTTTGTTTGTTTGTTTGTTTTTTTAATGATAGTCACAGAGAGAGAGAGAGAGGCAGAGACATAGGCAGAGGGAGAAGCAGGCTCCATGCACCGGGAGCACGACGTGGGATTCGATCCCGGGTCTCCAGGATCGCTCCCTAGGCCAAAGGCAGGCGCCAAACCACTGCGCCACCCAGGGATCCCCTTTATCACAGTTTTTTAAATTACAGTCTGCAGTAAATGCCACCAAGAAGAGTTATACAGCTGTTTAAGAAGACACTGCAGACTGCCTCCCGGTGTCTAGTCCCCATGCTCTCCTTCCCAATATACCCTATATTTGCTTAAGGGTCTATTTGTCCCACACATAGTCATACTAATATCTTCTATGCCTCTATTGATATATACTGATTAGTCCAAGCCAATCACACCATGATACTGTTCTGACAGCTGTTGCTGATCTGAGGAGTGCTTTGACACATGAACCATGTTGGTACAATAATAATGAAGTAAAGCATTTATATTCCACAGTTGGAAGAGATGGAAACAAGGAAGCACACTGGTTACATTACTGCTGGCAACCATTTTGTAAACACATGGGGAAGCTGCTTTCAGCTGAAGGTAATGCAGGAAACTAAGCATAGAAAAACTCAGAAGGACCTGGTCACAGAGAGAAGTCACTGATATTGCTAACCCACTGAAACAATCAAACTCTGTAGCCATTCCTACCTCTAGACTTAGTGTTTCTTGAAATAGTGCATATTCCTATTATAAAAGTCAATTTAAGTCAAGTTTCTGATAGTTCAGCCCAAGTCATCCTATCTGAAGCAATAATACCAAAGAAGCAAAAAATAGGAATATAATTGTCCTCGGTGTAGAATTTAGGACAAGTAACATCCAGGCCCTGCAATAGCATATGCAAAGGCCCTGTTGCAAAAGGGATTGGAGTTCCTGTCCAGGAGTTCCAAGAAGTGAAAGAAGTCTAGTCTAGCAGAAGTTCAGAGGAAGGGGGTGGGAGGTGAACAATGTTATTAGAAGAGGTTGAGAATTGGGAGGGGGACCCAGATCCCATATGTAGCTCATGCTAAGAAATGGGTCTTAATCCTAATGTCAGAAGCCATTGGAATGTTTTATAATATCGTGAGGACATGCTCTGATCATCTTTAAGTAGACACCACAATGTGTAGAAGTGATTGGAGGAAGGTCAATGAGAAAGCAGAGAAATGAATATTTCAGGCAGCTGATGGCAGCCTAGGCCAGGACAGCGGCTGAGGAGATGGAGAAATGTGGGCAGATTTGCAAGGTTTCAAAAGACAGTATCAGTGAAACTGATGTTGCATCAAATATATGTTGTGAAGAAAAAAAAAAAAGGGGAGGTGTCAGGTGTGATTTCCAAGTGTCTGGATATAACAGGATGAACGTGAGTGTTTTGTCATAGTAAGGTACACTGAGAGACAACCAGATTGGGGGAGAAAGATCTTGAACTGTAAACAAGTATAGAACTAATACCTAACTGATTTGACTCACTAAGGCTGCATTCTTAAAAAAAAAAAAAAAAAAAAACTTATTTATTCATTTGAGAGAGAAACAGAGCATGAGTTGGTAGGGGAAGAAGCAGAGAGAAAGGGAGAAGCAAGGTGCCTGATGTGGGGCTCAATCCCAGGACCCCGGGATCATGACCTGAGCCAAAGGCAGACACCCAGCCATCTGAACCACCCAGGCACCCCTAAGGTAGCATTCTTAATTATAAGTAATGGAAATAGTAGTAGTTACCATTTACTGAGCATGTATTCTGACCAAGTCACACAGTGTACTGCACTACAATTATAGTCATCATTGCAGCAGACTCTATTGCCCCAAGAGCACCTCAACAATGTTTCATACTCCTCTCCAATGTCACCTTGCCCCTGATCCCATCAAGAGGCGGTGTCTATGTTCCCACCTTGAATGTGGGCGGGCTTATAACCACTTCAACCAATAGAATATATTAGTAGTGCTGCTATTCGATCTCTGAGGTTAAGTCATTAAAAGTCACACATTTGGACAAGTGCTCTCAGAACACTCATTTTGGGGAAGCCAGACCACATAAGTGCTCTAGCTATTCTGAGACCACCAAGCTGGGGAGGTCACATATAGGTACTCTGGTTGCCATATTGCATTGAGCTTCTGGCCAACAATCAATGCCAACATAGTAGCCAGGAGGAGGGACCACCTTGGAAATGTATTCTCCAGCCCCACTCTGGTCACCATCACTGTCTCCATGAGCAGCAGAAACAAGCCATCTCCATCAAACCCTTCCCAAAAGAAAATAATAGCTAGTTTATGGCACTAAGTTTTGGCAGGGTTTATAAGACTCTCTCCACCATTATATAGGTGGAGAAATGAAGACTGACAGAGATCAATGTAACTGGCCCAGGGTCACAGAGCTAGTGAGCACAGCAACCACTATTAAAACTAAATCTCTCTGGCCCCGAATCAGTGCTACTTCTTAAATCTCATTGCTGCCTCATTTCTGGTCACATCCCAAAGTTAAATTGCTACTTCTATTCCAAATCTTACACCTTACCCCAAAACATGTCTGCGAACCCAACCTCAAACACATGCATTTTGAAAGCAATCTATTCTGCTTAAAAACAGCAACCTGCCAGTAAAACAGGGAGTTTTGCAAGTGCTTGAAAAGTTGTGTGTCTGTGTATGTGTGTGTGAGTGTGTGTCTCCCATCCCTCTTCCCAAGCAGTAGGGAATTGATAGGAAATTAAAACAGACAACTTCCATTTTCTTTCAAGAGAGATTTATGACCACTGTCTACAGAATTTCAAGCTGTGAAGTGAACTGTAAAACAAAATGTTTTAAAATAATATGTTTAAAGCAAAGCAGTGTTATGTACAATTAATGTAAAAATTATCAGAAGTGATAGTTGCTGAAAAAAATAAAAGTAGAGAAATATGACTTACGAAGGTACTAGCATTTCATGAAGCACTAATCCATCAGCAAGGAGTACAAATCGAAGGGATAACCCGGTATATTAATGACTTCAGAGTAACTTCTTACTAATCAGATATCTCAAAGTGGAACTCAATCCCTTTGTCACTGCCTTAGTCCAACCTTAGGATTTTGCCCCTTTCTCCCCGAAGCCCCCCTTAGCTGGTCGCTCTGTCTCCCAGCCTATCAGTTCTACGCGAACATCCCACACCCCATCCCACACCTTATTTCCTCTGCTGGGAATGCTCAACATCTGCCCCTGGCCAGGATAAATTCTTCCGATGCTACAGATTTCCATTTACGTGACAGTTCCTCGGAGCTACATCCTTGCTGGGCTAGGATCCCGTGAAATAATGTATGGAAACTGCTATGCCAGGTAAACCTTGTCCTGGTGTTGATAAGTTCGCTCAGACAACAAACCCTCACCTGAGTCCCCCATACCAAGTGTTAGCCCTCTTTGAATCTTTCCTGAGCTGCATGCTCTGTTCTTCAGAGATTTTAGATGCTGGCAACAGAAACAGACACTGGCCGCTGTAGACAGAACAGGGAAGTACGAAAGGATATAAACAGCTCACAATTTCAAGGAGCACTAGAGGACCAGGCTTGAGGTTACACAGTCAAAAGCTGTACCTCTTAGGGAAACCCAGAGTTGCTTGAACAATATAGGGTGCAAAGGGGGAACTAATGAGGTGAAGAACAATAGCAGAAGTCTGAGGGCCAGGTGTGACAGTCCAAGCAAGAGGTGATGCAGGTCTGAGCTCAGGCAGATTATTGAGCTCATCTTATTGAGATGGAGTGAGCAGACAGATTGAAGAAACCACTGAAGGATGGACTAACAGAACCTGCAGAAGGCTGAGAAGGCTGAGGGAGCAGAGGCATTCTCAGAGAACTCCTTTGCTGCCAGCTGGGTCATGGGATGGACGGCAATGCCACTGGCAGCAGTAGGGAATGAAAAGGTGGGTGTGGGGTGGGATAGAAGAGGTATGGCTGAGAGCAGTCTGGGACACACTCAGGTAGAGAAAACATGGCTTTATTAGTATGCCCATCACCCAGAGGGACTAAAGCTTTGGAGAGACAATGGGAAGGGCACAAGGAATGGGTGCGTACGAACATGCTGGTGTTGGAAGTTAGTGGACTTCATGGGACTGCCCAAGGAGCGCTTGTGGAGAAGAAAAGTGGATCAATGCCAGAACTGGGGTGGCCCACTTATCCCAGTCTGCATGACATTTTCCAGGTTTTAGAACTAAAAGTCTCACATCAGAGAAAACTCCTCAGTCCCAGGCAATTCTGAACCTACTGTGTAGGGAGCAAGAAATAACATGAGAGGGAGATGATCTGCCCAAGGTCATCTAGTCAATGGGGTGCAAAACCACACCTAGAACCCAGACTTCCTATTTTCTTTCTTCACAGTCTGTTGGACAAAAACTAAATCAGAATAAAACAAGGAAAGTGAAGTACTAAGGTCCGAATCCCAGACTCCTGACTCACTAGGCATATGACGTCAGGCATATCAGTTACCCTTTCTGAGACTTACTTTCCCTGCCTGGAAGAGCAAAGTTTGTATATGGATATTCCCTAATCCCAGAAAGAAACATAGGATGAAATAAAAACACAGACATAATGAGAGGTGAAGACTTTGTAGGCAAGTTGACAAGAGAAGGAAAGAACCATAGATGAATGTACCTTCCCCTGATGGGGGAATCTAATAAGCTTAGGGGTGCTGGACTTCTCCTGGTCCAGCCTTCACACTGGTTTGAAAAGTTTAACCCTCACAAAGTGTCCTCACTGCTCCTGTGAAAAATATGGTCCCACCACTAAAACTGTCTGGAGTAAAATATATTTCTCCCAGAAAATGCTAGTGGATTTATCACAACTGGGCCATTCATCTGTTAAAAAGCAGAATGGCATTTATTGCCAATTGCTCCCTTTATGGGAGAAAAGAAACAGGGAGCCTAATAAGCTTGGTTAATTTTTTTCTTTTATGGCTCTAGCAACTGCACTAAATATTCTGTCTGCTTTTCTTACACAGTTTGGAGGCGGCTCTGAACTTCGGAAGTGTAACAAGGAAGATTCCAGCAGAACCACACGGGGCAGCCTCAGGAGGAGACATTGGGTGGAAAGCAGCTCTGAGAATCGACTCCAGGAAATGACCCTGCTGGAGGGTTACTTGATTACCCGATCGGTTTAGAACAAGGATGTAACTTTTTTAAATCCTTCAGGCAGTGAGCAAGATACCTATAGTGATTTGGCTGAAATAATTCAGAGATACATGAGGTTTTTAAGTCAAATAGAAAGACAGTGTCAGTTTCTGAAGGAAAGAGATGCTGAGTAACACCCAGGTCTGAGCCTTAACACTGGTTAACTGTGTTAACTTGATTGACATAGGACCTCAGAAGGCCTATTTCAAGTGCTCATCCCCGACATCCCAGAGCACACACACATCCCCCCTGATGCCCCTGCTAATTTCATTCATCTCCCACTTAAGAAGTTTGAGAGCATCTGCTGTAGATCACACACTACTTTCTCTGGAGCACAGCACTGCCCAAAAAACCACCAAGGGCCTGCCTTTTAGATCCCAACTCTACCATTTGAATGAACTTCCAGGCCAGCACTATCCAAAAGAACTTCCTGAGATGATAAGAATATTCTCATACTCACTGTCTGATATGGCAGCCGCTACCCACTTGTAACTAATGAGCACCTGAAAGGTGGCTGGGGTAACTGGTGAGTTGAATTTTTAAGCTTATTCAGTTATAATTAGTGCAAATGTAAATCTAAATAGCCCCATGTGGCTATGGCTATCACATTGGATGGTTCTGATCCAACCTGTTTTGAGATCAAGCCTGTTTGAGCCTCAGCAACTTCATCCATAAAATACACCCTGAGCAAGGTCGCTTTGAGGATCATCTGTTAAAATGCATGGAAAGCCCCTAGCCTTGTGCCTAACATGAAGTCAGGGTTGGTAAGACAAGAAAGTGGGACCTTTCATGAATCTGTCTTCATTTGGCCCTAGAATCAGCACTTTGAGGCTTGACATTAACTGGGGGTGTCAGACAGCATGAAGATTCCAACCAGGCAGTTGTCCTGAGCCCACAGGAAAGCAATCCATCTTTCAGTGAACTTTTCCATTGGTGGCCAAGAATGTTCTGCATGAGGAAATCTATTAACTGCTTCATGTGAGTGAATATTTACAGGAAGTTAGAAACTGCTGACTTTAGCTAAGGAAAATGCCCCTCTGTGGAGTTTCATGACCGATTAATGCTCTGGAATTTCATTGAAGGGATTTATAGATAAAGGTTACCAACTATTCAAGTGCATTTTTAAATATGCTCTCACAAACTGGAGGTTCTATTCAAGATGTGGCACTGGGCTTCCAGAGGGCAAAGGAGAGAGCTCTTTTAATACAGTACTGAATAGTAACAGGACCGTGATGCTCCAAAGTTGTCAGTCACAGGCACCATTTCACAAAGGCTTGGACTCCCAGCCTCAGAGGGACCTTAAAAACCATCTTATCCTGGCCTTCCTCCAATGCCTAAATCCTCCCAACACATTAGCTTCAGCTTGAGCAACTCCTGTAATAGGGGATCTCTCTGTGTCCTAAGGCAATCATTGCATCATTAGACATATGATATTGCTAGAAAGAGCTTCCCCTGGTGAGCAAAAATTCAGAGGAGAAACATGGTATCTTAGAAGAGTGTTGGGCTCTGCCATTTTCAATTCTGTGAGCCTCAGAATCTTCAGACATAAAAGGGGGATAATAAAAATATAGTATGGGGCCGTTGAGAAGATTGAGCTAGACAGAGATGCCATGGAGTATGCTCCATTCCATTCCTTCCCCTGGCTCTGCTTCTTCAGCACTGGAGGCAAGCTGAAGATGGCTAATCTCTTGCAGGGACTCTCTCCTCAGTGGTAATAGCAATGGTAGTAGAAGTAGTCACACAACTATTGCTGTCACTTTTTTTTTTACTAATATTTTTACACTTAATAATTCTTCCACAGACTTAAAATATACGGGCATGTCCCTCCCTTCCCCAGACTCACCCTCTCTCATGTGTTAGAGCTTCAAATACCCCATGGTCCAAATAATTCAACAAGCCTGGATTTTTGTGCCAGAGACCAGCTAACATTGGGAACTGCAATATGAGCGATATCTAGAACCTGTCCATCCCTCCAGCTTCACTTTCTGTGAAAGTACTTAGCATAGGTAATTGCATTTGATCTTTAAAACAACATTGGGAGGTAGATATTAGTGTTATGTTCTACAGATAAGAAAACAGAGTGAGACAAGTTAAGTAACCTCCCCTGAAATATGTAAGTGAAGCTGGTAATTAATTCAGACAAACCTGAAAGTGGAAAAAGAGAGGATCAAGTGCATGGCTTCATAGGACTTGGGGCTTGGTGGAATAGAAGATGCCAGAACTTTTCTCTAAGGGAAGGCCTCAGAGAAGAATAGGAAGAGATGGGGGAAGAATAGCAAAGCCAGTGTCCATCGGGGTAATAAGGCCCCTAAAAATTTGCAAAATGCTGGAACTTCAAGCCACTAGACAAGAGAACTGAGATGCTTTTAAAAAGAAAGGACACAAAACTAAACATAGTCTTACCATGCAGTCTGGCAATCGTGCTCCTTGGCATTTACTCAAAGGAGTTGAAAACTTATGTCTATATAAGCACACGGAAGTTTATAGCAACTTAATTCATAATTGCCAAAACTCTAATGCAACCAAGATGTCCTTTAACAGATGAATGGATAAACTGTGGAACACTCAGACAATGGATTATTATTCAATACTAAAAAGAAATGAGATATCAAGCCATGAAAAAGACGTAGAGGAACCTTAAATGCATATTACTGAAAAGGATACAGAGTGTGTATTTCTACCTATATGATATTCTGGGAAAGGCACAACTATGGAGATAATAAAAAGATCAGAGGTGGGGGGGAACCTGGGTGGCGCAGTTGGTTAAGCATCTGACTTTTGGTTTTGGCTCAGGTCCTGATCTCAAGGTCATGAGAGGCTCCACACTCAGTGCAGAGTCTGCTTCAAATTCTCTCCCTCTCCCTCTGCTCTCCTGTTCTCTCTCTCTTTCTCTTTCTCTCTCTCTTTCTCTCTCTCTCTCATATAAATAAATCAATCTTTTAAAAAAGTCATTGGTGGTAGGGTGTGAGGAATGGGTGGGGAGAGATGAGCAGCCAGAACAAAGAGAATTTTAGGACAGTGAAAATACTTTGTCCTATATCACAATGATAAATATGTGTCATTATACATGTGTCCAAACTCATAAAATGTACAATACCAAGAGTACACCCTGGACTTTGAGTGATCATGATGTGTCAGTGGAGGCTCATCCTTGGTTTAAAAAGTAAAAAGTCCATTTCTGGTGAGTGATGTTGATAAGGTGAAAGGCAATGCATGTGTGGCATTCAGGGGAAATACAGGGAATCTTTGCACCTTCTCTCAACTTTGTTATAAACCTAAAACTGCTCTAAAAAAATTAAAAAAACGACAACAACAAAGAAAGAAAGGACATCTTCATAAAAATAAATTTGACTCTTGGGCCATCAGAATAAGTATTATTCCCAGAGAACTGGTTCTCAAGCTCCTACATCTTTAGCCATTTTTTATTTTATAGTCTTCTGTCTGCCCTTTAAATGTGCTTATCTCCAAAACAAAGTTGCAACCTCTTCTAGTGGTCCAGAGACCTCCTTTTTTGACCCTAAATCTGGTCTTGTCTTCTGTTCGGTTCTACTTCAGACTTCAGTATCTGAGGTGGATTTCTAGAAACCAGAGATACACATCAGGGTTCTGCGTACTGTGTGAAAGTGTGTTTCAAATTTCCTAACCAGTTAGGAGACACTGGCATTTCTTGAGCACCTACTATGAGCCAGGCACTATTCTAGCACTTACATATATTAAGTACTCCTTGACTGACCCTGTGAAATAGGTGCTATTAGTCATGCCACTTTAACAGTTGGGGAAATAGATATCAAGTAACTTGCCAAGTACTAAATAGTTAAGCAAGAATTTGAACCCAAGCAGCCTGATGCCAGAGCCTGTGATTTAAAGCATTTTATATATTTTCAGTTTGGTTCATCAAGTTTATTGAGCCCCTATCATTGGTCTTTCAAGGTATAAGGGACTACAGCTTCCACTTTAAATAAGAGAAAGTATCAAAACCTCATAGAAAAGCAGAGTTCAGGGACATCTAGGTGGCTCAGCGGTTGAGCATCTATCTGCCTTTGGCTCAGGGTGTGATCCTGAGGTCCTGGGATCGAATCCCCCATTGGTTCCCTGCAGGGAGCCTGCTTCTCCTTCTGCCTATCTCTGCCTCTCTCTCTGTGTCTCTCATGAGTAAATAAATAAAATCTTAAAAAAAAAAAAAGAAAAGCAGAGTTTAGGTCTCAAATCAGATAGGGAAATTGATACCTAAGGAAGGACAGTGACTTACCTAAAGTCACTTTGCCATGATAAAACTCAATTCACACTTCTGTCTCTCATTTTGCCGCACTTTCAATGATACAATACAGTACATGAAAATACTTTGAAAAAAATCTGCTCTACAAGCTCATGATATATTTATTATTGTTAACATTCCTCTCCCACAAGGCAAAATGTTTTTCACACAATAGGTGGCCGACAGATATGTTTAGGCTATAAAAAGTGGACCTAGGAATATAATTTAAAATACAAGGTCTTAGGTAAGAGGTCTTTTTGGAAATATATAGAAAGGCATTTTTGCAGGGCCAACATTCCATTAGTACTCCAAATCATTAATCATATTTTGTGCTTCAAGTCAACCCAATGCCTTTGCCTGTAAACTTTTAACAGATTGGAAACAGGTGACCTGCTTCTTGGACTCTCCTTCAGTAGGAAAACACTTGGGAAAAACTACAGGGGGTCGAAACTTAGGTCCGGGCTAATGAGGCCTACACTGCCATAAAATGGCATTGTGGAATCAGCTGATGTGTCATAGGAGCTCACAGTTCAGACCAAAGGAGTCAGTTGGGGAAATAAGATGACCTCTTTATAGAGTAGAAAACCAAAGTTCCTCCAGAGGCCGTGTGTACAGTGGCATTTTATGTGAACTAAAACTAATGGAAGTAGAAACCAAACCCACATCTTACAACTCCAAAATTCTAGAGCATTAACCAAATAGCTTCATCCTAATGAGATAATTCTACTATAGAGGGAAAAGAATCAATAGCTAATTAAAACACAACTATTGAGCAACTGCCTTTTGTTCAGAACTAGGCTGAGTATCTTGAGATTTCATAGTAAGTGTTGGACATAATTTCAGCTGTTCAGAGTGTTTATATCAACAATTAGCATTAGAATATTTTGAAGAAATCTCTAAGGGCCCTTTCAATTCTTGCATGATCCTGGTTGATCCTAAAGCCACATAGAAGAATGGCTAAAACATAGACTTGGGAGCCAGATTTTGGAGGTTCACATCCTAACTCTGACACTTACTAGCTTGACCTTGAGCAAATTACTATCTTTCTGAGCCTCAGTTCCTCCCTCTGTAAAATGGAGCAATATTAGTACATACCTCATAGCGTTGTTGCAAAGATTAAATGAGTTAGCACCTGTAAATCCCTATGTTAAAATTGGGCATGTACTAAGCATTCTGTCAATACTCATTATGTCTCTATAAAATGGAAAACCAAGGCTGACAAGTGTCAATGTGCCCAGAGGCAGTACAGGCACAAGTGACAGTGTCAGAGGGAGAAACCCAAGGCCTGTTGCTGTGATGATGTGCCAGATGGATGCTTCCTCCTTTGACCCCTTTAGGATTGCAAAAGGAATCCTCAAGCTACCCTGCCAGCACTGGAAATGGGCAACTGTACTCAAGCTTCATGGTGTAGGTGCTTGTTTGGATGTAATAATCTGTTTTTAATCTTGTGTGTAAATGAATACCGAGGTTAGTCACTGGGTGCATATTAATCTAAAATAAATGAATACATTTGAATTAATCAGATCTTCAGTCTATGTAAATTGATGATTTATAATGATATTAGCACAAATTGCAACGATAAATCATTTTAAAATTAGATCCAATGTTCCTTAAGGCAGCAAGGACTCTGGAGATTTGAGCATAACTTGTGACAACTTTAAAATGTAGATTGGTCTGGCTATAGCTTGAGGGCAGAAGCAAGGGGCCAGAAGACCAGAGGGCAATGTGGAACTACATCCTATGAAGGGACAATGATAATGGAACCTGCAAGGTCACAAAAATAAGAAAGAGAAAGTCAGTGAAACAGGCACATTCTGCATTTCCCAGTTTATTTTCTGGCTTGGGACTGAAGACCTTGAAACTTTGATTCAATTCAATGCAACAAGGAGGAGTTAAATTGAGACAGCTTAATGAAAAGGAAAGATTTCAGGAGGTTCCTCCACTCGGTGCTTTAGAGCAAACTAACTTTGCCAAGGCTGCTGATTTCATCTGAAAAGCGGGCTTCATCATCTCAACTTTAAAGTACTATTATGAGAATTAAGTAATATTGGATGTGAAGTGAAAATCCCAGTTTATGAAGAACAGAGTAGTAATTCTTAAAATGGAGTCAGACTGCCCAGGTACAAATCCTGGCATTGCCACTTGCTGGCTGTGAGACTTTCAGATAATTCTATAGTCTTTCTGAACCTCTGTTTTCTCCATTATGGGGTGAGGATAATGTTAGGGCCAATATCTTAAGACTGGCTTGAGAATTAAATGTAAACATGCAGGTCTTGTAACTAAGGAGATACTTAGCGAATGTTAGCTGTTAGAAATGATTGTTACTGATGTTACCATGAATCCTGGGTGGTGATACTGTGTGAAACTGACCTAAGAAGAAAAGAGGAACTATTGATGTGGGAAACAAAGGCAATAGAAATGTAGCTTACATTAAAATCTCCTCACAGTTTGCAGCCCACTAATAGATACCCGAAACATGCTGAGTGTGACCTTCCTCAAGGAACTCGTGACTGCCCTAGTGCCTTCATGTTTGAAAGTAACCTTATCTTGGCTACAGCTGGCCCCTCAAGGTCCCAAAAGCCTTGCTTCCAGATTCCTTGGAGACTTGTGCTATTCCTAACCTCCACTAATTTGAAAGTATATAATCAGGCACTCCTTACAATCCCAATAGAGCTCTTTCTGCCCACAGGTCCTGCCCCATAAATAGGGAAGGCATTAAGGTATAGACAGGAGAGACAGAAGGCCCCTGATTCCCCTGACAAGGCTCTGGAACTATTCCTGGCAGGTGGAGACACTGAGGCAGAGCTGCATAAAAGATAAGGAAACAAACCAAGACAGCACAAGAAGTTTAAGGCCACAAGCTTCCTAGTTAGTTCTCAACAAAAGATTGCCACTAAAAGGAAGTACTGAGGCCCAAGGGTTTCAGATGAGGATGAGGTAACCATTTTTTTATGAACTGAGTATATGTGTCCCCTCAAAATTCATATTTTAGGGACACCAGAGTGGCTCAGACAGTTAAGTGTCTGCCTTTGGCTCGGGTCATGATCCCTGAGTCCTGGGATCAAGCACCACTTTGGGATCTCTGCTCAAAGCAGAGGGAGTCTGCTTCTCCCTCTCCCTCTGCCCCACCTTGTGCACTCAGTCTTTCTCTCTCTCTCTCTAAAATAAATAAATACAATCTTTATTTTAAAAAAAATCATATTTTGAACTCCTAACTCCCAATATAATGGTCTTTGAGGATAAGGTCTTTGGAAGATAATTAGGTTTAGATGAGTTTAGGAGGGTGACATCTTCATGATGGAATTAGTACCCTTAAAATAAAAGGAAGTTATGAGTGCCCTTATAAGAAGTGTACACCAGAGCTCTCTCTACCATGTAAGGACACAGCAAGAAGGTGGCCATTTGCAAGCTGGGAAGGCCCTCACCAGGAGCTGAATCAGCCCCCACTTTGATCTTGGACTTCCCAAGCTCCAGAACTATACAAAATAAATGTTTATTGTTGAAGTTGCCCAGTCTATGGTATTTTGTTATAGCAGCCTGGGCAGACTAATGCACAGCTATTCCATAAATAGTACTTGCTAGAGTTAGAGTTCAAATTCAGGAATATCACACCTCATCTTTTTTTTTATTTAAGTTTAATTAGCCAACATACAGAACATCATTATTTTCAGATGTAGAGTTCAGTAATTCATTAGTTGCAATATAACACCCAGTGCTCAGTCCATCTTGTGCCATCCTTAATGCCCAGCTAACCCATTCTCCCAACCCAGCAACCCTCAGTTTCTTTTCCATAGTTAAGAGTTTCTCATGGCTTATCCCCCTCTCTGATTTCTTACCATTCCATTTTTCCCTCCCTTCCCCTATTGTCTTCTGCACTTATATTCCTCATCTAAGTAAAACCGTGTGACAATTGCCTTTTTCTGATTAACTTATTTCACTCAGCATACCCTCCAGTTCCATCCATGCTGATGCAAATGATAAAATTTCAATCTTTCGGATGGCTAAATAATATTCCATTGTGTCTATATACCACATCTTCTTTATCCATTCATCTGTCGATGGGCATCTCAGCTCTTTCCATAGTTTGGCTATTGTGGACATTGCTGCTATAAAATTTGGGGTGCAGGTGCCCCTTCGGGTCACTACATTGGTATCTTTTCACCTCATCTTTAGATTATAATCCTTCTCTTGTGCATATAAGTGTGCCTGTATGCATGCAGACACATACACACACACACACACACACACACACAGTCATACATAAAATGTGCTAACATATAACCATAAGTTGCAAAATCACAGCATTAACTTTATTTTTCCCTCTAAAAAATCATACTTTCTCAATTATCTTACAATTTACAATAAACAAAAATGGAATGTTTTCCTTTAGCCAAAAACAAGAGGTTTCTCTTACTGATGGTCAATTGGTAGCTAGCCTGTCTATCACCAAATTGTTCCTCTTAGAGCACAACTGCTATAACTTTGAAGCCCTGATACTGTCATCAAGTCATCACTAAATACACTGTTTCTAAAAGGGCCAAATCAAATAATTGGGGATCCCTGGAGGGCTCAGCGGTTTAGCGCCCCTGCCTTCAGCTCAGGGTGTGATCCTGGAGTCCCAGGATCGAGTCCCACATCAGGGTCCCTATATGGAGCCTGTGCTTCTCCCTCTGCCTGTGTCTCTGCCTCTCTCTCTCTGAATCTCATGAATAAATAAATAATTTTTAAAAAATAAAAAATAAAATAAAATAAAAGGGCCAAATCAAATAATTGAAAGGACATCAGAACTTTCAAAGACATCTAGCAGATTTGTTCAAAGTTACCATCTCTAGAGAAACACTCAGTATGGGTCCACAGAGCATGCACAAGGATCTCATTATATCATCATTTGAAACAATAGCTAAAGTTAGGAAACAATCTACATGTCCATCAATAGGGGAATGGGTAGGCAAAGGTATTTAGCCTTATTTTGCTTTTAATGTGGTAGCTCTATAAAAATTAGGTCTCCAAAAAGTATTATTGTTGACTGAAAAAAATACTTAAGATGAATAAACAGATATGACACTTTTCATGTCATATAAAATACAAACACAAAATAATACTTTATATTGTCTATAGAGACATGTCTGCAAATGCATGAAAAGGATAGAAAACCGCACAACAAAATAAAGTGGTCTAATTTGAGAAGAAGGGAAATAAGATGAAGAAAAGACATTTCAACATGTATAAAATTTCAATTTTAATAAGGATATATTTTTTATCATTATATAATAAAGATATTAATTTTTTAGAAGAAAGCACTTTCTTCTAAAGCACCTCACCTAGGCTACTTGCAATATTGCAGTACAATTCTGATGCTAACCATGCAGATGGAGTGTCAGATTCCACAGGTTAGGGGCACAATCTCTAAGAAAATTGCCCTCACTTCAGACACTAGCCACAAATTTGGAAGTCCTCGGGCCACCTGTACTTCTGACTAATTATTAACAAGTCCAGAGATTCCCATGACACCCCTCAGTTTCAATAATTTGGTAGAACTCCTAGAACTCAGGAATGTGCTATCCTTATGATTACAGTTTTATTTATTATTATAAAGGCTATCAGTCAGGATCAGGAAAATGAAAGGACACAGGGCAGGGGCACCTGGGTGGCTTAGTGGTTGGGCATCTGCCTTTGGCTCAGGTCATGATCTCAGGGTCCCGGGATCGAGTCCTGCATCAGGCTCTCTGCAGGAGCCTGCTTCTCCCTCTGCCTGTGTCTCTGCCTCTTTGTATGTCTCTCATGAATAAATAAATAAAATCTTTAAAAAAAAGACACAGGACAAAGTCTGAGAGGGTCCTGAATACAGAGCTCGCTGCTCTCAACCTGTAGAATAGGAATATGACATACCTCTGGCACACTGATGTTTTCACCAACCAGAAAGCTCCACTAAGCCTTGATGTTCAGATGCTTTATTGGGACCTCATTATGTAGGGCATGACTGAATGAATCATTGGCCACATGATTGAATGTAATCACCAGCCCCCCCCCTTCCCTCCCTCCCTGATTATTGAAAGATCTAGCTGTTCTCATGTGTCTCAAAGCCTCAACCCTCTAATCACATGGCTTGCCTTTCTAACCAGACCAGTCCACATCCTGAGCCACCTCATTAGCATAAACTCAGATATGTATAAGGCACTCCTAAGTAACAAAGATGCTCCTATTACTATAGAAATTCCAAGAATTTAGAGTCTCCTTTCCAGAACTAGAACAAAGGCCAGCCACATTCCTTATTATACTATCCCAATCCTCTGGTGACAAGCACAACTGCACCTTATTCACTTCAGGCTGGTAGATCTATAAAGTGTCAAGGAGGCATACACTATTAAATTTGGGCTCACGTGTTACAAAAGAAGAAACATGTTAGACAAGATTACAGAGGAGCTGCTCTGCATTACCTATGTAGATAATATAAAACACTGATTTTGTTCTCATATGTACAAATTTTCTTTTTCTTTCTTTATTACTCATTGTTATAGTTACATTTAGGTTAACTATAAGTTTATTATGCAATATTTCTTAGTAATACAATCCTAATGCCAAAAAAAAAAAACCCCACAAAAACTTTTCTTATATCTGCTCATAAGCTTTCCCTGTAGTAGTGCTAATACTATGAAGACTAGCCAAGGGGAGAAGAGATCTATTTATCAAGTCAAATAGATCTGGACTCAAATTCTAGTTCTGCATCACACTCTGACTCAAACCAGCTCCACATGTCTCTTACCTGCATAGCATCCGCATGTTCTCATTGTGATGATCAAGATACATGAGATTTGGAACTGGCATATTGTCATTTCCACCTCACTATTGGTCAAAATGCATCAGGACTGAATCTAGACACCTAGTAGAAGACATGGAAAGGGTATCAATACAGAAAAGGAAAAGAATGGGACCAGTGTAGAATCTACCACAACAGCTTTCTGAGAACTTATGCTATACTAGGATATCTGCTAAGTATTTTATATGCATTAGTACACAACAGCATTTCAGCATTTTGCAGATCAAGAACTTTGGACTTACACAGCTTAAGTAAACTGAAGGTCAAACAGCTACCAAGAGGCAGAATTGAAGTTTGAATCCAAATTGTCTGACTCCAGACTCTTTAGCCCAGAATTATGTAGCCTTGATCAATCTCCCATACCTTGAGGAAGCCAGAAAGGTCAGCAGAAACCACAATTATGTGGCATTAGAGTGCCTAGCTTCAATATTGTAATATAACTCTCCTCGGGATGAAGTGTCACATTTTCCTCATTATTTGGTACTAGTTATCTAGATTGCTTGTTTTTGAATTTCAGTTCCATAACATCAAATATGGTTAACTGGGATAAGCTACTTGACCATTCTGTCTTATTTTCCTCATATGTAAAAGGCAATAAGAGTGAAATGTCTACCTTAGAAGAGTGTTATATAAATTAAATGATGGAATAATTAGTATTTATAACAAAGATATCTAACATTTATATAGGTCCTCCTATATGCCAGGCATTAATCAAACTTTTTTATAAAAATTATCTCATTTAATTCTCACAGGGACCTGTAGGGATAGTACCATTATTCCTCTCAGTTTGTATTCAAGAAGACTGTAATATGAATAGTTTAAGCAACTTTACTCAGGTCACAGAGCTAATAAATAGCAAAAGTTGGACCATAAGGGGACAGTTTGCTTCTTGATATCTACTTTCAAACCAAAAATCCTCTGATCACCAACAATATCAATGATTTTTTTTTATTGTGGTCAATGCTGTGCTATTTCAGAGAACATACTCAGGGATTATGTCTACACAAGGGTTCTATCACTGGGCTCATTAGCCATTAGCCCCTGTCTGACAGGACTACCTAATGGTCCAAAAAGAACCAGATAATGAACCTGGAGGACTCCCATTTTCAAAAGAGGATAACAGAAATACTAGGGCTGTAGGTCTCCTACCAGGCTGTTCCTCTCACTGCAGATTAAAAACAAATAACTCTCAAGAGATCCACTTGTGAGTCCTTAAACTGGATCTTCTGGCAGAGAGACGAGGAGGCACTTAACAAAGTCAGGACCCTGAAGTGTGACTCCTTCTATGAAGATTGATCTGAACAGCTCCGAATAAATAAAAATGTGCTGAAGATGGTGTCCTTAGCTCTGAGGCCTAAACATTTAATTTGAGTACCACATACACACACACACACACACACACACACACACACACACAAAACCTATGACTGCTTTATGGCTCAGACTGCTGTCTTTCCCAAAGCTAAGCCCTGATCTTTCTGGTGATTTTTCTAAATGAAGATTGGAGAATTGTGATAATATGGCTTCCATTTAACTCCACAATCAGAACTGTTCAGGGACACCTGGGTGTCTCAGTGGTTGAGCATCTGCCTTCAGCTCAGAGCTTGATCCCTGGGTCCTGGGATGGAGTCCTGCACTGGGCTCCCCGCAGGGAGCTTGCTTCTCCCTATGCCTATGTCTCTGCTTCTCTCTGTGCCTCTCATGAATACATTTTTTAAAATTTTTTTAAAAAAAGAACTGTGTAATACAGCTGGGAACACAGAAACACAGGTAGACTGACTAGCTAGCTCAAGGTCTAATTGCTAGAGGTAGAAGGGCCAATGTTGATCCCATAGTTTTCTGCCTTTCCCTTTACAGCTACAACAGTGTTTGGGAAGAGATGGCCTCGGTAAACATGATCATCTCTACCCAAGTGTAAACCAAAGCCCCTTTGAGCCCTTCCCATGATCTCACTTCTATCAATAAAAAGAAAAAAAAGTATCAAGGCAAGATGGCAAGAGAATTAGGTTCAGAAATATAAAACAAACTGTCATTCTTCTGGTCTCTGTTGCTTAATACACTTATAAGAAGTCATGGATTTATTCTCAAGCAAAAATAAGGCCTCCTAAAAGATTTTGATCTATTGGTGATTCTTGAGAAGTGTTATTTAAGGACATTAGGTCAAGTGATAATATAGCATATGAGTTATAGAGGAAGAATCTAGACTTAGAAAAGTTAGGAAGTAGTTAGAAGCAAAGACAATGCTACATTTGCCACATATTTACTTTTCCTGTACAGCCAAAATACTATATTTCCCAGTCCACCCTGCAATTAGGTTAAAGCTATGAAACTGAGTTCCAGCCAATAGAAAATGGGCAAAAGTGATGTAAGTCATTTCCAGCCATTCTCTATAAGCAATTTATTCTAAAGATATACTTGTAAAGTTGCATGAAATTATATTACAAGAATATTCATGTAGCATCATTCATAATAGTGAAAACTTGGAAAGAGACCAGAAGTCCAACAGGATACTGAATAATTGGATATCCAAAACTTAAAATTGTGTGTAACCTTCAAAATGAATAAAATAGTTCCAGTAATTATTACTATCTTATTGGGACTAATCCTTCTATTGAAAACAACCTAAAGACTGGTTAAAATACATTTTAAAAAGATACTTTTTGAAGGTATCAGAGAATAGCCAAGGCAGATAAGAATTAAGGGGTCAGAATTCCAAGAGACAAACTGTACTCCATTGTCATTTTTATCTTTTGGGGCTTTGTTAATCCACAGCAAGGGGCACTTGCTATCACTTAAATAACAACAGAGGATAAACAGAAGAGTTGCAGCATTCTCACTGAAACAGAAAGACAAAAATTGGAATTAAGGGTGATGAAAACAGCCAGGTTTGGAGGGGTCCAAAGAAAAGGGCACCTCAGAAAATTAAGCTCAAAATTACACAGGTAATTTTGTCCAATTACTCCTTGATTCTTAACTATGGATTCATGGAACTAGATAATGGGGAAAAATCAAGCAAAAAGCAGCTGCTAAGATGTTTAAAATCTAAGCAAATATTTAGGCATTCTTACAGTAGTAAGGCTAGATAAATTGGAAGCCAGAGTCCATCATGGAGAAGACCCAGGTAGAAAACCCAGGTTTTATATTGATAACATTATAAGGCTATGCCCAAAAAGCAAGGAAACACATAAAAAGATAAGCCCTAATAAAGCCAGAAACTTAGCTTAATTGGATCAATTTTCATATGTTATATAACTGCAAAAAGAAAAGTAAATCCTCTCTTCAGGAAAGTAATGTCATTCAGAGCTTCTAAAATTTTCCATACACAGTGTTGGACATTTAATAAAAAATTACAAGTCATGCCAGAACAAAATAAAAAATGAACGACAACCAAAAAACAAAATAGACAATAGAAACTTAACCAAAGGTGATTACACAATTGGATTATCAGACAAAATTTAAGGAAATTATAGTTAATGAACTCAATAAAATATAGGATAAGATGGACAGTTTTACTATCTATAAGCTAAAATCTATAAGAAATATTTCAAGAGAAATTCCAAAATTGAAAAACATAACTATATTAGAATAAAAGGCAGATTGAAGAAAACCAGTGAAACGGTCAGTAAAAAATGTCCATATTGATGCATAGAACAGAGACATGAATATAGAAAAAAAACTGAAAAAGACACATGGAACATGAAAGAAGAAGAGAGAAGAGAGATAATTGGCTAGAAAAATATTTAAAGACTGGCTGAGAACTTTCCAAAATTCATGAAAAACAACAAGCCACAGATTCAAGAATATCTCAGAACCCAAACAACATAAATACAAACAAACAAAAAAATCACAAAAAGAACATCATAGAAAAACTAATGAAAGACAAACAAAATGAAAATCTTAAAAAAACAGAAAGAAGACAAAAAGAATCTCTTTTCACTTCTTAGCAGGAATTATGGCAACCAAAGACGATATAATGAATTTTCAAGGGCTAAACAAAAATAACTTACCAATCTAGAATACTTTGATTAGTAAATTTTAAAAAATCTTTTAAAATGAAGGTCAAATATATTTTTAGAAAAATAGAAATGGGAACAATTTATAATGAGTAGATCTGTGAGAAAGGAAATACCAAGGGGAATCCTTCAGGCAAAAGGAAAGTAATTCCAACCCACAGCTAACATCATCTTCAATAGCAAAAAACCGAGAGCTTTTCCCCTAAGGTCAGAAACAAAACAAGGATGTTCATTTTCACCACTGTTATTCAACATGGCACTGGAAGTCCTAGCCACAGCAATGAAATAACAAAAAGAAATAAAAGGCATCCAAATTGGCAAGGAAGAAGTAAGATGTCCACTATTTGTAGATGACATGACAATATAGAGAGAAAACCCAAAGACTTCACCAAACAACCACTAGAACTGGTAAATGAATTCAGTAAAGTCACAGGATACAAATCTGTTGCATCTCTATACACCAATAATGAAGCAGGAGAAGGAGAAATCAAGTAATTGACCCCATTTAAAATCACACCAGAAACAATAAGATATCTAGAAATAAACCTAATTAAAGAGATGAAAGACTTGTGCTCTGAAAACTATAAAACACTGATGAAAGAACTTGAAGATGACACAAAGAAATGGAAAAACATTCCATGCTCATGGACTGGAAGAACAAACATTGTAAAATGTCTATACTACTCAAAGCAATCTACACATTAATGCAATTCCTATCAAAATACCAACAGGATTTTTTTACAAAACCAGAACAATCAACTCTAAAATTTGTATGGAACCACAAAAGATCCTAAATAGCCAAAGCGATCTTGAAAAAGAAGAGCAAAGCTGGAAGCATCACAATTCCAAACTTCAAGTTATATTACAAAGCTACAGTAATCAAAACAGTATGGTACTAGCACAAAAAAAGACACATAAATCAATGGAACAGAATAAAAAACCAAGAAATAAATTATCAGCTATATGTTCAATTAATCTTCCACAAAGTAGGAAAAAATATCCAGTTGGAAAAAGATAGTGTCCTCAACAAATGGTGTTGGGAAAACTGGACAGAAACATGCAAAAGAAAGAAACTGGATCACTTTATTACCCTGTACACAAAAATAAATTCAAAATGGATGAAAGACCTAAATGTGAGATGTGAAACCATAAAAATCCTGCAAAAGAACAGGCAGTAACTTCCTAGACATTGGCTATAGTAAATTTTTCTATATATGTCTCAAGAGACAAGAGAAACAAAAGTTAAACTATTAGGATTACATCAAATTAAAAGGCTTCTGCGTAGTGAAGGAAACAATCAACAAAACTAAAAGGCAACCTACAGAATGGGAGAAGATATTTGCAAATGACATATCCAAAAAGGTTAGTATCCAAAATATATAAATAACCTATAAAACTCAACACTCAGAAAACAAATAATCCAATTAAAAATGGGCAGAAGACATGAACAGGCATTGCTCCAAAGAAGACATACAGATGGCCAGGAGACACATGAAAGGGCACTCAAATCACTGATCATCAGAGAAATGCAAATCAAAACTTCAATAAGGTATTACCTCTCACCTATCAGAATGGCTAAAATCAACAACACAAAACAGGACAGGTGTTAGCAAGAATATTGAGAAAAAGGAACACTTCTGCACTGTTGATGGGAATGCAATCTGGTTCAGGCACTCTGGAAAACAGTATGGCGATTCCTCAAAAACTTAAAAATAGATCTACCTTCAATATAGTGATTGCACTACTGAGTATTTACCCCCAAAATGCAAAAACAGTAATTCAAAAAGATACCAGGCATCCCTATGTTTATAGCAGCTTTATTTACAATAGCCAAATTATGGAAAGAGCCTAAATATCCCTCAATTGTTAAATGGATAAAAATGTAGTATATACATATATAATCGAATATTATTCAGCCATAAAAAAGAACGGAATATTGCTTGCCATTTGCAAGAACATGCATGGGACTAGAAAGTATAGCACTTAGTGAAATAAATCAGTCACAGAAAGACATATACCATATAATTTCACTCATATGTGAAATTGAAAAAACAAAACAAACTAGCAAAGGGGGGAAAAGAGAGAGATAAATCAGGAACAGACTCTTAACTATAGAGAACAAACTGATAGTTACCAGAGGGGAAGGGGTGGGGAGTGGAATAAATAGGTGATGGGAATTAAGGAGTTTACTTGTGATGAGCATCAGATAATGCATGGAATTATTGAATCACTATATTATATACCTGAAACTATCATAAAATATCATATATTAACTAGCCAGCATTAAAATGAAAACTTAACAAAATTAAAATCAACATATGAGGTGGAAAAAAAAGGAAGGTAATTCCATATAGAAGCACATTAATACAATAAGAAATTAGATTTGACAGAAAAGAGAAATGTGTTAAAAGCTAAATGAACATTGATTATATAAAACAAAATAATAAAATACTTTGGTGTTTCAAATATAGAGAGAATACATAATAACAATAGCTCATGAGTTAGTGGAAAGGTAAAATGAATTAAAATATTCTCAAATCCTTATATTATCTGCAAAGTAACAAAGGTACTAAATATGTATCAGACCTTAAGAAGTCAAGCATGCATGCTGTAGTCTTTTGGATAATCACAAAAACAAATAACAAAGTTATAATGTGTATTATATGTGTAAATGAACATATACATGAAATAAACTAATAGGGAAGGATATAATTTACAAAAAAAATACTTAATTCTAAGGAAAGCAAGACATGGAAGAAAACAACATAGTGAATAAGAACAGTGGGAAAACAATAAATAAATTTTTTTAAAAAGAACAGTGTAATAAGCAAATAATAAGGCAATTTAGTAAATATATAAGCAATTTACAATAAATGTAAATAGACTAAATATATTTCAATTAAAAATAAAAAATTGTCCTACTGGGATATTCAAGCAACACATCTTAATACAAGTACATAAATAACTGAAAAATTGAAGAGCAGAGAAACACATGCCAGGCAAAAAATAATTGAAAGAAAACAAATCTATCTATATTAACCTTATAATTAATTTTAAGGTAAAAAGTGTTACTAAAAATAGAGGCTTTTTTAAAGATTTTATTTATTTCAGAAAGAAAGAGACAGAGATAACAGAGAAAGCAAGAGCAAGAAGGAGAGGGGGTAGAAGGCTCCCACTGAGCAGGGAGCCCAAAGTGAGGCTCCATCTCAGAACCCAGAGATCATGACCTGAGCCAAAGGTAGATGCCTGACTGAATCACTCAGGTGCCCCAAAATAAAGGGATTTTTATAAGAATAAAAAGTAAGTAAAAAAAGAAGATATAAAAATGCTAAATTTCTAAACATTAAAAAAATCCATATATTTGTGCCAAAAACTGACAGAAATACAAGGAAAAAAATATATAAATATAAGTATTGATTTTCAAATAGCTTTCTCAGTAACAGAATAAACAGACCAAAAAAATCAATAAGGATAGTGAAGTTTTGAATATCATGACTAACCAATTTAACTGAATAGTTATGTATGGAATACTATAGTCAAAAAGTACAGAATATGCACTTTTTCGAGTACACATACAACAACATTTACTATCTGATCATATGCTGATCTATAAAGCAAATTTCAAAAAGCAATTAACACGTGTTCTTGACATCAATGGTATTAAACAAGAAATCAATAACAAAAACAAAAACAAAAAGTCCCCAAATGCTTGGGAATTAAGCAATGATGCAACACACTTATAAACACAAAGGTAAAAATTAAAAAAAGTATAGGGACACCTGAGTGGCTCAGTGGTTGAGCATCTGCCTTCAAGTCCCATATCAGGCTTCTCATAGGCGGCCTGCTTCTCCCTCTGCCTCTGTCTCTGCCTCTCTCTGTGTGTCTCTCATGAATAAATAAAAAATAAAATAAAATAAATAAAATAAAATAAAATATAAAAATCATAATGTAAATGAGAAAACATTTTGAACTGAATTCTAATATAACTATTATAGTTTTTAGAGGGAAAAATGTATAGCCTTAAATGCACCCCGATGTTTATAGCAGCAATGGCCACAATAGCCAAACTGTGGAAGGAGCCTCGGTGTCCATCGAAAGATGAATGGATAAAGAAGATGTGGTTTATGTATACAATGGACTATTACTCAGCCGTTAGAAATGACAAATACCCACCATTTGCTTCAACGTGGATGGAACTGGAGGGTATTATGCTGAGTGAAGTAAGTCAGTCGGAGAAGGACAAACAGTATATGTTCTCATTCATTTGGGGAATATAAATAATAGTGAAAGGGAATATAAGGGAAGGGAGAAGAAATGTGTGGGAAATATCAGAAAGGGAGACAGAACATAAAGACTCCTAACTCTGGGAAATGAACTAGGGGTGGTGGAAGGGGAGGAGGGCAGGGGGTGGGGGTGAATGGGTGACGGGCACTGGGTTGGGGGCACTTGACGGATGAGCACTGGGTGTTATTCTGTATGTTGGTAAATTGAACACCAATAAAAAATAAATTTATTTAAAAAATAATAAAAAATAAAATAAAAAGAAATAAAAAGGCTGAAAATCCATGATCTAAGCATGAAAAAGAATGGTAAATGACATTTAAGGGAAATTTTAAAAAGTAAAAATTTTAAGAGATTAATGCAATTTATAAACTTCTTGCAATTTTAAGAAAAAGTAAAAAGGAAAGAGCAGACTACTAATATCAGGGTAAAAGAGAACACCCTCACAGTTTCTACAGTCATTATAAAGATAATAAGAAGAAACATCAATGACATTTGCAAATAAGCTTGAAAGCTCAGAATAAATAGACCAATTCCTTAAAAGTGTAGTTTACCAAAACCAGTACAGAATAAATAAATTGCATAAATTAATAAATAAATAAAGTACTGAATAAAGTTTGCCTTACTATTTTAACAAGAGTCATGAAAAATTCTCTCATTAATGCAATCACCTCTTCTATTCATCATTACAGGTTTTAACCAGTGCAATAAGATACAAAAAAATTAAAATTAAAAATTAAACTGCTATTATTCACAAAAGTGTAACATAAATAGGAAATACCAAAAAAATACAAATAACTTATGAAAATAAATTAAGTTTTCAAGATTTCTGTTTACAAAGTCAACATACAGAAATTAATAGTATTTCTACATTCTAGCAACAAATAATTAAAAATGAAATTTGATGAAGTATAAGTAACAATACCTACCATTCAGACATATCAATACCTAGGAATAAATCTAATTTTTTAAATGGGCAGGACGTCTGCACAAAAAATACATACATTCATAAAAGAAAGTTAAATAAGAACTAAACAGGTGATGAGTTCATGGATCAAAGGACTCAATATCCCAAAGATAACAATTCTCCTCAAGTTGATTTATAGATTCAATTCCAACACAAATTTTATGGAAATTGATGAAATTATTCTAAAATGAATATGGAAATTAAAAAGTTTCAGCACAGTGAATATAATCCTGTGGAAGACCATAAATGAGTAACTTACATTACCAGATATCTACTCTTACAAAACCACAATTTTAAAGTGTGGTGGTGAAGATACAAGAGACAATAGACAGTAAAGAAATAGATGCTCCAAAAACAAATCTTTCCACATACACACTTCTGATATAGCACAAAATTAGCCCATGAAATACAGTGGAAGAAGCATGGTCTTTTCAATAATTGATGCTACATCAATGAACCTTACCCCTTCCTCACACCATACTCAAAAACTGGTTTCAGATATACCATAGATCTCATTGTGATAGATGAAACAATAAAACTTATAGAAGATAATATAAAACTATAGCTTCATTTGGGTAGGCAAAAATTTCTCAAACAGAATGCAGAAAACACTAATAAAAGAAAATAAAGATAAATCAGACTTTATTAACAGATACTTTAGACTGGAAAGGCAAAGCACAAAGTGAGAGAAGATATTGGCAATACATGCATCCAACAATGTACTTTTATTCAGAATACATAAAGAACTTCAATAAACCTGTAAGAAAGAGAAAACCCAATAAAACAAAAGCAAAAGACTTGTCCAGGCTCTTATAAAAAGAAGCTAACCAAGTGGCTAATAAGCATATGATAATGTGTTCAGGCTCCCAAATTATAAGGAAAATATAAAATAGAGCCATAATGAATTACTATTTAATAGCCACAAAATTGGCTTAAACTTAAATTTAAAAAAAAACCTCCTACCAAATGTTGGCAAAGATATAGAGCAACAAAAACCCTCATAGACTGCCTGTGGAAATACAAATTCTTACAATTGCTTTGGAAAAACTGTTGGCTGTAACAACTAATGCTGAATATGCATTTTTCTATTGCAGCAATTCCACTCCCAGGTATGTGCCCAAGAAAAGTGTATATATGCACATTCATCACAAAGGCATTATTCATAATAGCCCAGAACTACAAGCAATCTGAAAGTCCATCAAAAGCAGAATGAATAAATATAGTATAGCTATACAATAGAATACTCTGCAACAATAAAAATGAGCCAACTACTATCCACTCAATAGTGGAAGAATTTCACTTCTATAACAAGCAAAAGAATCCAGACACCAA
This sequence comes from Canis lupus dingo, assembly GCF_003254725.2. Classification (NCBI taxonomy): domain Eukaryota; kingdom Metazoa; phylum Chordata; class Mammalia; order Carnivora; family Canidae; genus Canis; species Canis lupus. The sequence goes on from NC_064245.1 coordinate 66,367,763, forward strand.
AATCAGTTCGTGTTAAATGACTCAATTTATATTAATCTCAAGAAAAGGCAAAACATATCTATGGTGACAAAATTCAGAAAGAATTCAGGGGGAATGGGCAAAATGACATGGAGAGGTATGAGGGAGAATTCGGAGTATTATTATATTCTATCTTAATTTAAGTGGTGATTACATGGCTATATTCATTTTGAAAAAAATCATAAAGATCTGCAGTGAAGTTTGGTGCAATTTACAGCATACTTTAAGCAAAAAAAAAAAAAAAAAGTTTAGATCTGCATCCATAGACATAAAAAAAGATGTCCAAGCTATAATATTAAGTGAAAACAGCAAATTATAAAGTAGTCCCTATAATACAGGCCTATGTTGGAAAAATAAGCTTAAAAAGTATAATGGGGCACCTGGGTGGCTCAGTCAGTTAAATGTCTGCCTTTGGCTAGGTCATGATCTCAGGGTCCTGGGATCAAACACCACGTTAGGCTCTCTGCTTGGCACAGAGTTTGCTTCTCCCTCTCCCTCTGCCCTACTCATGCTCTTGCTTTTTCTCTCTCTCAAGTAAATAAATTTTTAAAAAAATAAAAATAATTTAAAAATAAATAAAAAGCATAGTGTGTGTGGATCCAGAAGATTCTGCTACCCAGAGTGAAGGCTGAGTGTGATAATAAGAGATTTTCCCTCCAAGTTTATATTCTTTATTATTTTAGGTTTTTTTTTTTTTTCACAACAAGCATAATTACTTAACTGATGGGGATTTTTTTTAAATAAGGCTTCTGAAAAGCAATTGAGAAAATGAGGCCTTGAAGTGAACTATAATTGAAATAAAGACATGGCATCGAAAGACATTTAGTATAAGATATAATTTGAATTTGATCCTTTTGCCCTGAAGAATGCCTGAGCACAGGAGGTGGGAGAGGAGTCTAGATGTCTGTAATGTTTCAAGCAGGATCATAACCCCTGTATCAAAGTGACATATTTTAACACAATGCCAAAATTCAAAGGATGTTCAGGTTTTCTATTGCCTTTCTTCCATCCTGCTTCCAACCCTTTCCTATATGCTGTATTTTAACCAACTTTATTTCCCTCCAAAGTCTTCCATATTTTCTCCCTCAGGAATAGAATGTACTTTGCCATATTACTTTCAATTACCATTTAATAATTTATGAAATTACTCAGCATCATACCTGCAGTATTTCGGTCAGGCCCCATTACATTGTAATGAGGTTTGATTTAACATGGTCATTATAAATGCTGCTAAAGGTTAACAGGTAAAAAAAGTTTCATTCCAATGCATTTGATTTCAATCATTTAAGAATAAAATAAGCATCTGTCACTAAGCATGGAAGTTTCTTTCCCCATAAGCATCAGAGTATGATTATTTCTCTCACAAAAGTTTAGCGGAACGTAAAGGACCATGGTCTGGCCTAAAGTCAACCTGTGGGAAGCATGTTACAAAGCAGAAATTTCCAAGGATTGTGCCACAGATTTTTTTGGGCAGAACCATTCTTCATTGTGCAGCACTGGCAGGATATTCAGCATTCCTGACCTTTGCCCACTAAATGCCTGTAGCATCACAGTTTTGCAACAGCCAAAAGTAGCCCCACAAATCTCCAAATACCCTCATTGGGGGCAGTATTTCTCCTTCACCACTGACTTGAAGGGTTAAGTGCAAGTCGGCAAGTTTAGGAAGTTTCATTCTGAAAGTTTAATTCATGCGAGACATAATTTTGATGTAATCAAAGAAAAAAATAACTATGATCTCAATCATCCTCTAAGGAGGGTAGATCCTCTGTTTGGTGAGCTCTTGAGACTTGTGCATTTCTCCCCAACACTATGTTCAGTGACCTCACATTGGTACTTTGAAATCAGCCATGGTGAGAATCTGGGGAAAGCCAGTTGTTAAACATTCAGCAGTATACGTTGTTCTTGATGCATATGACTTTTTGGCTAGGAGCTAGGAAATGAGAAAGAAGAACTTCAGAACATGGATTTAAAAAAAAGGAACAAAGAACAGAAAATTGCAGCTCTACTTTGTTGTGACCACCTGTCTTCAGTAAATTCTTCTCAACTTAAGATAAACTTGAAGCAAAGGAGCAACCAGTGAAGATGTGAGTTTTCCTTGAAGGTTGGTCTATTCATTCATTCATTTAACAAATATTTATTGAGCACAAATCAAATGCCAAGCCATTAAGTTGGCATGGCCATTCAAAGACAACACATACAATTACAGAAACGTGAGACAGAGGAGATCCACAGGAAAATAGATTACAGAGATATTATATACAAACTTTATGAAGGATTTTGAACACTTCTTTGGAATCAGTGAAGCTCTGAGCAAATCATACCTGGATGTGAAGAGTAAGGAACTGAATTTCATGTGGAAAACGCTAATTTATCAGAGGTTTAGTTGGGACAAAGCATCCAATTTCTTGGCATCTGGCACTGAATTGCTTTCCCTCCCTCAACCCTGAAAGCAGTATCCTTCTCTAATCACTGAACCCTGGCAGTTGGAAGATGCTGAACTCAAGGGAGCATCCGATGGTGCCCATTCTGGAGGCCATGTAACATGAAGACATCTCTCTTGGAGAAGCTCAGGGGAACATGAGATCTGTCTTTAAATGTCTGAGGATCATGTTTAATGAGAAGTTAGATGTCTTCTCACTAGCTCTAAGGGCAGCAGTAAAAACAATGAACAAAAATAATATGGTGGCAGATTTCATCTCAAAAAGAGAAAAAAACTTTCTAGTGGTCTGACATTGGAGCAACTAATAACCCTATTCCACTATGTCCCTATGTCAAAGGGATAAAATTCATATTCTTTTATGGCTCCTAGGGTTTTCTCCTTTTCTTTCTGGTTCTGGCGGCCACAGCTCCAACATCTTCCACTCCTGCTCTGCATCTGATGTTCAGTGAAGACAAAACTGCTTGTAGTTTTGGGACATGCCAAGGTGCTCATTCTCTCAGTTCCTGGCTCCTGCCTGAAGTGTCCTGTCACTTTTTCTTTATTTGGCTAAATGCTGCTTATGGACATGCCCTTCTTATCTACTCCCATAGCATTCTGTATACATCTCCACCATTGGCCTTCTGCATGCATATAAATAAAATAAACCTCTGTGAGTATATCTATTACTATAGTAGTTGAAAATAGTTAATTTGGGCACTTTATGGAATGGTGTGTATTAAAATACAGACTATTCAGCAAACATAAGATTCATTTGGGTGAGCCTTGGTGTCACTCCAAACAGAAAGACAGTCATCTTCCAGAGCAGCTAAAGCTGCAATGGGGACTGCCAATTGCCGGCAAGCATGCCATATGGGCAGCAGGTCTACTTGTGGCTACAGAAAAACAAGGAGAGCTTCAAATACAAATCCCAAATCAAAACTCACAAGGATAAGGCACTCCAAGTTGCAAATGTGATTTGAATTTGGGCTTATTTTCACAAATATAACTTTTATTCACAGTTGAGAAGTGTTCTTGATCATTACTCTATGGACTAGCTAGTCCTATTAAACATGTCTGATTACTTCCTTTTCTCTAAGTCACTGACTTGGTCAAAGTCAGAGATGCTGTATGTTCTGTTCACCATTACATTTTCCATACTCAGCTGGAGGGAAGGATTGAAAGTACCTGGTCTATGATTCATTTCTTTCTCAGTTGTCAAAGGACACTCTAGAGAAAGAAAAAAAGGAAGATAATCTAATTGAATCACCTATAGGCACACTGATAGCTGGACCTCCTGAAAAATAAGACATGATACTTACTAGAAGAGGGTCATTATTTATAGAATGTTCTTAGCAGGATGTCCCTGGTTTATAATCACTTGTGGTAAACAAACCTAGAATCTATGGAGTTATGTGGAATAATTTCCCAAAGTACACCACATAAGTTGTACAAATTTCTGGGGGCATAAAATGGAGATGTTTCCTAACCCAAGCCTTCTCCTCTGGGTGCAGTAACCCACAAACCTCACTTAGTGACTTCACTGATTATGCTGGGCCAGAGATTCCATATGTGATGTAGGAAGGAAAGATCTGGGAAGTCATAGGATATGCTAGACCTCTCTCTGCTTTGCCTGCGCTGCTTGATTACTTGGATCTCTGAAATTATTAGCAAATCTAGGTACTGTGTGAGAACTTTGATCCATATAAGTCTAATTTGACAATCCAATCTTCTGTGTTAGCTAGTGTAGGCATTTATTGTGGTAGCTCAATAAATACTGGCTAAACCAAATACCCAGACAGAGCGTTAGTTCCCATTGCTAGAATTATTACAACTAGAGCTGAAAGACAATCTTTTAAAGTTACCATATAGTGGGGTTCTGTGTTTGATGACTGCTTCTACTAGATTAAATTTTAAAGGCCTCCAATGTGAATATTCTATAACATAACGATCTGTCTTTGAAAGCTTGAGTCTCTGCACTCAAATCTCACCCCAGACCTCAGTGATATGATAAGCCATCTGCAACAACAGAAAGCTCAATTCATATCGCTCCTGCTACCACAGGCTGACTTAAGAGACAGAGCAAAGAATCTTTTGTTCTTAACAAAGCCATTAAAAAAAAACTCATAACAACCTTGAGATAATTTTGATATATTGATTCTATGATCCTCATAATAACCCTGTAAGATTATAAAGGGAGAAAAGCTATTTTCCTATCTAATTCAGAAATAGACTCAGAAAGGAAAAGTGATTTTTCCAAACACACACAGCTAATATTTTCTGGAAATTGGCCTCAAATGCAAGTCCTTGGCTCCCAGAGACAATGTTCTTTCCTTAATGTTCTCACACTACCTGTCTCATTCTTTCCCACCTTGGACAAAGAAGTAACCACACTGCTCTTTGAAGCACAATTTTCTCTTTTGCAAAATGGCAATAATGGCCCTACCTCACATATAAAACAGTGAACGTTTCATGATCGCAAATGTGTGTTTAGTACCCTGGCAAAATTGAGAGTACCAAATAGTATTACAATAAAAATTCTATGCATCTTCATCACATTTTGTAATATTGTATCCCTTTTGCATTCATTGTCTCATCTTATTTATTCCAATCATTTTTCAAGATGGACAAGGTGGGCATTTTTATTCTTTGCAAGAATGTAACCAAGACCCAAAACGTTAAATGAAATGATTAAAGGTGAGAAACTGAAAGAAGATCTCCTTGTTGTCTAATTCTAAAACCCCATCCTAAATGTTACAAAGATTTTATAAAACAGCAAGAAATTTCACTCCCTCTCCACTTGACAAATTTACAGCTTTGTGAACATCTAGGGCTTTTTAAAATGTCATTTTGTATATTATACAAAAAATTCAACCCATCTAGGAAGCAAGGTGTGTGACTGTGGGTTTCAAACAGTGTTTAAAGATCAAAGGCAAGGAAGCTTCAGTCTCTACTCAGCAAGTGCAAAAATCAGTCTTCAGTGGGAAAGTCAAGAAGAACTATGATGACCACCTAATTCTAAGCATATGCTGCAGATGCACAGCTAGGCACACTGTAGATGTTCTCTGAATCCTTGGTATTATAAATAATTAAATCTTGGGTTGAAGTATAAATAGAGAGATAATAAAGTGATCTTGAATTTTCCCCAATCCACGTAGCAGATGTTTTCCCAAGAAACTCACTTAAACAGAATTTCATTGTCTTCATCAGTAAAATAGGGATCAGAGTACCTGTTAGATCTGCTCTGAGAATAATTCTGGTTATCTACTAAGATCTGTTCTTCCTTTCTTCATAGGTATACTTCATTTCCAAGGTTTCTTTGCATGGTTGTGTGACTGGGTCTAAGCCAGTAGGATGTGAGTGGCAATGATGTGTACCATGTCAAGCTGGGCTATAAAAACCTCCAGACTCCTCCATGCTCTCTTTTTTGTGGCTAGAGACCAATAATGATGATTGGGAAGGTCTTGGAAATGTTAAAGATGGCAGAGCCACTGTCAACCTAACTCCTTGGAAGACTGCATGGGATAGAAACTGTCTCCCTACTACCAACCACCTCTACTGACCTGGGACATCCATCCTGGCTAGACTCAGGTAAGAATAATACAAGCTTGCTTGTGTTTGAACTACTACATTTTTCATTTCTTTCTTGTAGCAATTTAGCCCACATAAACTAATACAAATGATAATGCACCCTTCAACTGTAAAGGGTTATTTTTCTTCAGTGTCATTATTCTAAGCTCAGCTCTTCCCCAGTTTAATTTTTATGACATATGTCAGCTTTAAAATCAACTGGTTCGTTTTAATTATATGTTGTTTACAATAATGAAAATATCTCTGTACTACCACTCTACAATCTCTGTCAAACTGTAGCTTTTATCATGGCAATTCTAAGTTAAGAAAATCAGTGGGTCCTAACACCAATTATTCCAAGTTCAGAATGATCTGCTGCAGTAAACAAACTAGTCACACCTTGTGAGAAGAGGCAGTTTATAGAACTGGTTAACTTCCAATCACAACTGAGTTAACTGAAACCTGGAGAGATACGGAATATGGTATGATTCGGGAGCACCAGGGAGGCCCTTCCCTTCTGGCATGTCTGCCATTTATAAAGCATTGCTAGACAAAGCAATTTAAACTTTAAACTGAAATTTAAAACCAAAAAATGGTAATTTGGACTGCTAATGGATATAATAAGTGTTTCTAGTCTCTTCTACCTGAATCCATCTCAAATATCACTTTCAAATTTTTATTTGTGGGGCAGCCTGGGTGGCTCAGCGGTTTAGTGCCGCCTTCAGCCCAATGTGTGATCCTGGAGACCCGGGATCGAGTCCCACATTGGGCTCCCTGCATGGAGCCTGCTTCTCCCACTGCCTGTGTCTCTTCTTCTGTCTCTCTCTGTGTGTCTCTCATGAATAAATAAATAAAATCTTTACTTAAAAATTGTTTTTTGTAAAGCAGCACTTTATCTCACTGTTCCCAAAGTCAAGAACTTGCAATGGCTTCCTATTGTCATTTACCTTGGCCTTCCAGACTCTCCTCCAGGCTCTGGCCCCACCTTGCCCTCCAATTTATTTTCCATCACTGCCTGTCAATCTCCTCCCATACTCTGCACTCTCCAATCTCCTGCTGTCTTAGTAACTCTGCTGGTGACTGGCAGCCACTCTTCTCTGCCCCTCTGCCCATCTAAGTCTCACTCACCATATCAGGCTTAGTCCATCCATTCTGCCTACACCATGATGAATGCGTTTATGTCAAAGACCCCAGCTCACATGGATTGTGATTCCTGAAATCCATGGCCCTCTAGATCAATATCACACAATGGATAATTCATTCTTTACTACTTGGCTTCCTATATTTTTCTTCTGTTGTCTAGGTGGCTTTTAAATTCTATAAGGAAGAAAAAATTCACACTAAGAGACATCATAATGGAGTTATCAAGGGAGTGGGATTCTACTCACTGAACTTGGGAAAGTTATTTAAAATCCCTAGCCCTCAGTTTGTTCATCATTAAAAATGAGTTTCATGAACTATTCAACTCCAAAGTGCATTGAGTAGATGCCCTTTGCATCTGCATATCACTAATTCAACAGACTCATTGAGCCTCTGCTAAATACCACACGTGATTCTAGGAGCTGAGGATTCCTAAAAAAGGTCTCATGGTTGAGGTGAAGATGCTTGCTTTGGAACATAATGAGTTCCCTATTACTAATGGCACGCAAGCAGAAGCTAATGAGGTGTTTGTTGGAAGTGTTGGATGTGTTTGAGCTAGGGCTCCTATAGCCAGCAGAGGCCTACAGGTCCTGTCAGGAGGCTGAGGGCCACACACACTTCCTGCCCTCTGGAATCCAACCAATAATATAGTCAACAAGATCAGTTTGCAAAGGTCATCAGTAAGCAAACTATTGATTCACGTACTTATTTGGTCAGCTTGTCACCAACTAGACCCCAAGACCTGACGTTCATTGCCCACCCGCTTGTCCTCATTGACCTTCATTTTATATTTTTCCTTCAACACTCCAGCTTACCTCTTAACTCAGAAAACTGAAATCCCCAAACCACCCACCATCCCAGACCACCCAGATGTTTCAAACTAATACCCTGACATGTGTCTGCAAAAATGGACTGTGGAGTGACCTCTGGAATTACCTTTACCTCATTATAATACTAAAATCCCCACCTAGGGAAAAGCCTCAGACTCATTCACATAACACACCATATACACATATATGTATAGGCATGTTTCCCAAAGCACATGTGTGACCTTAAACCCGCCTCAACATATCATGACAAGGCTTCCCCATCTAAATAGTCTTTCTAACCCTAAACCAAAGGAACCCGGTTGCCTCCTCAAGGGAAGTCATGGCTCTTGAAGCCATTCCCTATGATCTCCTTATTTGCTACAAGTAAGTTTTCTTTGTTTGACAGCTTAACCGGGTACAGTTTCTAACTCACCAGGACTGAAGCCATGTTGGTTTGGTTACAAGCTCACGCTATTAGAACAAAATCTCACAGGCTGGGTGACTTAAACAACATTCCGACAGTTCTGGACGCTGAAAGTCCAAGACCAAGGTGCTGGTTGATGTAGTTCCCAGCAAGGACACTTGCAGACCATTGCCTTATATCCTTACATGTCAAAGAGAGCAAGCTCTGGTTTCTCTACCTCTTCATATAAGGATGCCATTCCCATCATGGAGAGCCCACCCTCATTTCAACTTCATCTAAACCTAATTACCTCATAACTGCCCCACCTCCAAATACCATCACTTTCTGGGGTAGGGCCTCAACATATGAATTAAGGCAGGGGAGGTGGGAGTATAAAACATTCAGTCTATAATAGGTATTAATTAATTGATACAGGTTAATTATACTTTCATTAATGTATTTACTAATTACATATGTAGTAACTGAATACAGATGCAAAAATTAATAGGCTTACAAGTGTCAGATATTCCTTGGAAGAAATCTGATAAAATATGGGATAGAGAATGTGGCTGGTCATCAAGCTATCCACCTCCCACCTAGAAAACAAATCTTAAGGGAGATTGGTGGAGTGGGAACAGGTGAGAAGTGAGCCTGGAGAATAGCCTCTGGGCAGCCTTGCCCAAGCAGCTGCAAGAATTAGGCCAGGGCCCCACCTCAGCCACTCAGAGTCATGTCTTCTCTCCTAGGAAGGGTGCTGGGAGCAGAGAACACACTGCAAATGTTCTTATGTTCCTTCTCCCCTGTTGCTGCCGGACATAGGAAGAGGACTCACCCACAAGAGTTCTCAATATCCTTTCAAAAATGCAATATGAAGATTTAAGCTGTTGTAGCATCTAGCATAGCAGAGAGTCCTCATAGGCTTTATAAACCATCAGACCATGCCCATGCCAGAATGTCAGCCCCACATCTAAATGTATCTCATCTACCATCCATGGCTCCCAGATCTGGCCCCAAATGACTTACAGAAACCTCCTCTGCAAACTACATCCCCACCTGCCGGATGATGTCATCATAACTCATCCAATACTCAGTCTCCCCCTGCAGGTTCCATGCCACATGCCTATTCCTGAATATAGCTCAGTGTCCCTCCAGCTCTGCCCCCACAACCACTCCAGAAAATGCTTCTCCCCCAGTGCCAGCCCTCTCAGCTTTCACAGACCTCACCTATCATCCTGTCTCCCTGTCCCATGCCTCCAAGAGGATCCCACCCAACAAACGAGGGCCTGTGGGAGGAGCTCAGAGAATGTCTGATGATCTTATCATCTTGAACAGTTAAGGGTTGAGATGTATCCATCTTCATCTGCCTTTTAATTCCTAATGATAATAATAATAAAATAATTTATTAACTGCTGGCAATGATCAAAGTATATGTCAGTGAATTCACATACATTATGTTCTTTGACTCTCAAAACAGCCTCTAAGCTTCTATTATTGGCCTCATTATATAATCAGGGAGCCAAGGCTCTGGGAGGTTACAACTGTGGCCAAGGTAGTAAGAGGTGGTAGGGGTCAGTGTTGCAAAGGGGTGTGGCTTTTTAATGTGGCTTTAATTATACCTAGAGGATCTCTCTCTGGGTCTCTCATGAATAAATAAATAAAATATTTTTTAAAAAATTATACCTAGAGGATTATGGAAAATCTCCCTTTTTGTGTTCTGCTGTTGATTCTGGGATTTTGCTCCCCCTGGAAGACTCATCTTTGTCCTTACACACTGCGTTGGAGTGGCTTGAACATGGAAGGACAATTCCTAGCTGCAGCAGGTTGGGAGGCCCTAAGTCAGTCATGTTACCCCTGTAATTTTTACCTTTCCATCAGCAGAATGGGGATAACACCACCAGCTTTGCCTTTTCCTGCCAATTTTAGAGGACTGTGGGGAAAATCCAGTGAGGTGCTACAGATGAGAGCATTCTGAAAAAAATAAAACAGCCCATTCAAATATGGTTGGGCATCAGAATGATCCAGAGGGCTTATAAAACCCAGATCGCTGGAGCCCATCTGCAGATCTTTTGACCCAGCAGTCCAGGGTGAGGCCTGAGAATCAGTATTTCTAACAAGGTCCCGGGTGATGCTGATCCTGCTGGTTTGCCCACCACATTTTGAGAACCACCATCCGATGCTAACCCCTGCCCTCAACAAAGTGCCCCAACTGTACTCCCCAAGTCATCTCCCTTGTGCGTCAAGAAGGGTGACAGGACAGTGCAGCCATCCCAGGGACTTCACAAACAAAGAAACAAAGTGAAGGAGTCAGGAGACCGTCCTTCTTTCTCAGAGAAGTTATTTGTCAGACCGGGCTCTTGCTGGGTTCATATGAGGGTGGGGGTGCCAAGCCAAGGAGCCCTGGTGACGAGCACAAGACTTACAGGTAAAATTACAGCAGCCGCCAAACCGGCGGGGACATGAGTCTCGGCAGCGACGTCTGAGAAAAGGTAGGAAGACAGCGCGGATCGCAAGGCCACGGACGGCTGCTCCCAACGGGGCCCTCGGGGGCGCAGGGACAGAAGGACACCCCGTGCTCCAGCAAGCCTCCCGGGGATGCGTCCTCCCAGATCTCCTGACAGGCTAATAGGGCTTTTTCCTTCTCTTGACGAGGCAGCCGTTCTCTCCTGACGCCTTTCTGAGTGTGTCTGTGGTTGATAACAGCGTAATTTCCCTCGGAAAATGTCCTTTTCTTCTGTGCCTGCTGGGGGAGGGGGGGGAGGGGGGCAGCGGGGAGGGAGCGAAGAGCAGGTTTTCACTGCTCCCTTAGGCACCTCCGCAGGGCCCATGGGTCCGGAATAGGAAGGTCAAGGCCCTGGTACACGCTGCACCTGCCCCAGTTCTGCAGGTGGGTCCTGTGCTCCCTGGTGAAGGGGCACCTGGGCAGCCTCAAACACCCCCACTGTAGGCACCAGGCTCCATGGGTGGGATCAAGCCCTGTCTCCTCTGGGCTGCGGCTGGACGCCCCTCGGTCACCTGCTGCCTGTGGCCGCCCCGAATCTCCGTTGGGGTGGGCAAGGGGCGGGGCCGTGCACCCAGCGCTGCTCCTGGATTTCTGCCTTCAAAGTCCTCCCGGGTATCCACCACCCCCTCGCCTGCAATAGTCTGGGCTCCTCAGATATGCAAGTGACTCATTTTCCATCCATCAGAGATGAGACTTAAATAAATAAAAAGGTACTTCGTGGGGCGGCTGGGCCTAATGATAAGCAATTATAGGAAGCCAAATGAAGGCAGTGCTTTGTGCGGGGCCTGTGAAATTGGTTAAGCAAAAAAGAATAATGACCCGTTTCAGTGATTCATCCCTTTGCTCATTTCAGAGGGAGCATTATCTCAGTTAAGTGATGCAATTAATATGAAAATGAGGGAATCATTGTTTAAGGAGATGAGAGGAAATCGGGGAGGGGGCCGGATGCCACAGTGAGGAAGCATAAGGACCACTGAGATGAAAATTTGCATAGGTCAGTAGCAATGTGAAGCCTTTAGCACGTATTCAAAGCTTAGCTTGCATTGTAATACTTCGCCATTAAATTCTCATTATGGTGACCTGTGTCCAACACAATTCAATTTTTCAGAATCTTAATGATAAAAAGTTAATTACGTTAAGGTGAAAACCTTTTGTGCTAGGCCCTAAAATAAAACACAGAAAGGGCGCAGTGAGTACCTACCTCAGGACACTGCAGGTAGTGCCAGGGGGGCTTAAATTACTGTTTTATTAACCATAACATGATTTGCAGGTTGATTTTTTTGTGAGCTTTGCAGGATCTTTTGTAATGAAGTCAAGAGTGATAAATAAGGTGTTTGCTTCTCCTCTTCACTTTTTTTTCCTTCCTGGGTTCTCTGGTGGTATTTTTCCATTCAGTAACTAGCAGACTATATTCCAAGGACTGGTCTATATCCCTGGATATGGAAAAGGAAGAGAACAGGGATCTAGGATGGAGCTGTGGCTGAGAGCACAGATGTCCAAGAGTCAGGTGCAGGGCTGTCACCAGCAACCTCTGTGCCTTGGGCATGGCATTTTATAACCAAGGGTTTCCAACCAAAGAAGAAAGGAGCATGATCTGGTCTTTAGAGCGTGGAGCTTCTGCCACTTACCTGCTCTGTGTCCTTGAGCCAAGTACTTAACCTCTCAGAGTCCCAGCATCCTCTTGGGCATAAAATGGATAACGTTGCCATCCTTGAAGGAATTGTTGTGAGAACTTGGAATCAAGTATATACCATGTTTCCTGCCAGTGTGGGGGAAAGGAGCATGTTACATCATGAGCATCAATGTGGTGTCAGAACCTCCACTTCACACCCAATAGGAATATAGTAAATATCAGTTCCCTCCCCAGGTAAGCCTCCACTTCTTCCAGTTGAAGCCAGAGAGTGAATCATGATTTTAAGATACTGACAAGACAGAAAAGTAGCAAAGACTGCTGATCCCCTCCACATAATCCAACACTGACAATTCTCAAGATAGGAAAAGGATGACTAACAGACCTCTGGAACTAGAGGAAGATCTATAAGAATCCAAGGAGCAAGAGAAGGTGATTGAGCCTCCTGGATGTGGAGTTGGAGGGAGTAGGAGGGGTAGAGGGGTAAGAGACACAACCACCCAGAGGAGATGTTCAGGGCAGACCACTGCAAGGCAACAGTAATAGGGTAGCATCAGAATGGCACACTGGTCAGCTGAAGTGGGAGCACTGAACACATACACAGGCTGAATCTTCCTCCTCCCACACTCCCAAACCCAAAAGCCAGATATTTGCAACAGAAGGAGAAGAAAAGCCCAAAAAGAATTAGTGCCAGGGCAGAGGCAGGGATTGTAACTGAGATGTGGCAGCTGCCACACCATCCACAGGAAACTCATCAAGAGAAACGATAGCCACAGCCTGGAATTTATTCTTTAATGCTGGCAAAATGAGGAAAAGACCAGCTTACAGGGGAAAATAACACAATATCTGAGTAGTAAAATGGCTCTAGTAATAATAGTAAAAACTTATCTGGCACTGAGTGTGTGTGAGGCATGGTTCTACGTAGGTGCTATAGATGCCAGTCTCCTCAATCCCCACAACTACTCTGTTGTCTCAATTTTAAATATAAAAGAAGGAAAGCACAGAGAGGTTAAGCGAATTACCTAAGATCACACAGCTGACCATTGGCAGAGGTGGGCTTTTGAAAGTAGGCCATCTAGCTCCAAAGCCTGTGCTTTGACTGCCACACTTTATTATGTTCTGACAGAGATACAATAAGCTGAATTATCTGTGCCAGATGAAGAAAATTAATATATCAGATGAAACCATAATTAAAAGACAGTTTATTAAATGTCCTCAAAGAGATAAGGAGGATATCTGAGACATAAATGAAGAACACCAAGTCATTTTCAAAAAATAACAAAATAAAGACAGTATGCATGAAAAACATGATACTTGTAGTTAAGATAAAGAATTCAGTAGATGGAGTGCCTAGGTGGCTCTGTTGATTGTCTTCCTTGGATTTAGGTGATGATCTCAGGGTCCTGGGATCAAGCCCAGCTTGGGCTCCCTGATGAGTGGGGAGTCTGTTTCTCCTATTCCCTCCACCCCTCTCTGCCTCACACTCTCTCTTGAGCACTCAGTCTGTCCTTCTCTCAAATAAATAAATAAAATCTTAAAAAAAAAAAAAAGAATTCAGTAGATGGATCAAATAACAGAATGAATATAGCTGCAATAAATCAATACATTGAAAATATAAAATAAAGATGCTAATGGCATCAGGAAGGGATACAGGGATTAAAAGTATGGAAGAAGAAAATCTGTCAGTACAAACATCAGCATATGCATCATAGGACCCCTAGAAAGAGAGAAAAATATGAGGGAGAAAACATACATATAAATGACTGATAACTTTTTCAAATTAGAGAAACATATGTGATTGAAACATTATAGAATCCAAACTTAAAATAAACCACGCATACTTTAACTCAACAAAGAGAAAAATAAGATCAATAAACACTTGAAAAATGATTTAAAAGCTTCCAAAGGAAAAGGTCACCTGCAAGGAAACAAAGATCCAATTGACATCTGATTTCTCAGCAGGAAAACAAATGCATAGAAAAACTCAAGCTAAAATTTTACATCCATCAAAACTTTTTTTTGAAAGCCAGAGTATTTTCAGGTATACAGGACTTCACTTGGATTACCATACCAAGACTCTCTGAAAAATACTTGGAGAAGTGCTTCTATATGAAAAGAAATAAATAAACTCTTACAATATATGGAACATATAGTAATCTTAGAAACCAAAGAATAGGGGCACCTGGGTGGCTCAGTTGGGTAAGTGTCTGCCTTTAGCTCAGGCCATGACCCCAGGATCCTGGGATCAGCCTCACATTGGGCTCACTGCTCAGCAGGAGTCTGCCTCTCTCTTTGCCCCTCCCTCTGCTCGTGCTCTCTCTCTCTCTGGCACACATGCTCTTTCTCTCACTCCCTCTCTCTCTCAAATAAATAAATAAAATCTTAAAAAAAAAGAAACCAAACAACAGGAAATATGGCTGAAAGATGTTCGAAAATGTGCAATAAGTACATTAAATATTAAGAGACTAAACTACTTCTCAAAAGTCAGAGATACATGGATTGGATTTCAAAACAAGATCTAGTAATTTGTTGGATACAACAGACCCACTTAAAGGACTATTTCAGAAAGTTGAAAATAAATGAATGAGCTGGAGCAGGCAAATATGAAGTGAAATGACAATTTTGATACCAAAAAAAAAAAAATAAAGTAGGAAGCAAAAAGAAATCAGAAAGGGACAAAGAGGAACATTATATGCTACTAAAAGAAACAGTAAGTCAAGAAGCTTTAATAGTCATGAACATAACTGTACTCAAAAATATGGCATTTAAAAATCTGTAGATTTTAATGTTATATATTTAGGCTCTTGCAGTCCTGGAGATAGCAATAGGTCCCCAAGTGCCATCCCAATATCCCATGTTGTTTTGTTAATCCTGCCCACATCTTCATAAGTCATCCCTTCATTAAACCATTTGAGTTGAATTCTGTTTCTTACCAGGCCTCCTTGATTGATCTAACTTTACAGAGTGCAACTCTCTGGAAACAAAAGTCTATGTTTGTATCAAAAAAAGAACAGGGGAAAAAGGAGTAAAATATAGGTTCTGGAATCAGACAGACTCCTCTAGGTATGAGGAGTCTTAACTCCACTGCTTACCATTTGTGTGACCCTGGGCAAGTTGCCCAAATCTCTGAGCCACAGTTTCCACAAATATAAACATTATGTAGTAAGTAATTCCACCTTCATACTGCTTTCTGAGTATTCCCAACATGGCAATCACTCAATAAATTTGGTGATGATAGAAAATGTAGAAATGGTAATACTAATACTAACACTGATGACAGTGCTGAGAATAAAAGAAGTTGTGGTTCTTGGTATTATCATCGAGCTTTTTATGGTGCAAATAGTCCCCTGTGGTCAATTTTACTAAGTACATAAAAGCAAGGCATATACTCTTTCTTCAGTAGCAAGAAAACCCAATTTATAATTCTGATATCTTGATGAGTGTGCAAACGCCCATAGACACCTACCCTGATATATTGCTTAATCTACCCTTGAGGTGAAATATTTAATATATGAAGCAACACTCCCAGAAGTTCTTACTCTGAATAGATTCACATGAGGTTTCATATAGTTGGCTATACTGGATGACACCTGGATGTCAGGAAAAATGCCAAGACCTGGATAACAATGGATCAAAGGGAGAAGGCAAGAATATGAAACCAATGAAAGGAAGATTCTCTGTACAGGAAGAAGGAGATGTGTTCATCAAACAAGCAGTTTGATGGCATTTTGAGGATTTAAAAAAGGATATGCAAACATGACAGGCAGTAAAAAATCAGCAAGACTTGGGAAATTGAAAGAATGAGGTGAGAATCAGGAAACAGGGAAAAGTCAAAATAGTGAGAAGACTGAAATCAAAGCATCCTCCTGCCCCCATCAGGAAGCCACTTCTATTCCTCCTGGTGGGGCGCAACACTACAGAATCAGTGATTCTGATTTTAAGCCTCAGGGATTCGTGACTAAGAAAAGTATCCCAAAATAGTAACCCAGTCTCATGAATGAATGTAGCCTGTCTCTAGCCAATTTTACTCATTTTATGGATCAAAATGTTCTTAAAGATTCACACATTCGATACCAGTGGCTTCAAAGCATGGTTTAGCATACAGTCACTGGGGCAACCTGTTAAAGCTCACATTCACAGATTAAAAGCTCCAGAATAAGATCCCAGGAATCAGTATCTTCAACAAGTAGTCCAGATAATTTCTATGCAGCCAGACAGGAAAATAGGTGTAACGCACAAGCAATGTGTGGAACCACTATTTCTATAGAGCCCCAAGTGACCCATTTCTCTACAAACTCAATGTTTGCTTACTTGTTGTCTTTCTTGGGATATTGGCACGTCCTATTAATAAATTTCTTCAGTAAAAAGGTATCCACTCCATATCTACCATGGCATGAGTGAAGAATAAGGCAATTCCTGATCTCTTTCAAAGAATTCAAAATGTAGGGAATTTGAGGCCTGAACACTATGAACTAGAACACAAAGTAGAATAAAACAAGCACTATAAGGAAGTTCACCAAGAGAAAAGAAAGAAGCTATTGATTTTGACTGGGGGAATCAGGGAAGACTCCATAAAAGAGGCGCCTTTGAACTGAACCTTAAAAGATGAACAGGATTTAAATTAGAGATGAAAGAAGAACGAGTGCTCCACTCCATGCTGAAGGAATGGCACAAGCAAATGCTTGAACAGGTAAGAAGGCAGAAGGTGTGTTTGGCTAACAATGAGTAGCCCAGTATTGCTAGAACATCTTGGGACCAGATCAAAGGCTCTGAGCATCCTGCAAGGATGTGGGACCTTTGGTAATAGGATATAGTAAAGATTTTTTTTAAGAAAAACAATAAGAATAATTTAAGCCTTGTTATCGGAAGATGACTCTACCAATATACCTGAAAGGTACATTGAATATTAAAGAGGTAAAGGATAAAAAAATAAAATAAAAAAATAAATAAAATTAATAAAATAAAAAAAAAAATAAAGAGGCAAAGGACTAAAAGTGGGGTTGTAATGATCCAAATGAGAAAGAATGAGGCTGGAACCAGGACAATAACGCTGGGTGTGGAGAGAAAGAGGGTGTGGCCACTCTAATCTCAGTGACATCCCTTACTGAATACATGTTCTTGGGCAAAGCAGTTACTCTCTCTGGGTCTCAGTTTCCCTCTCTGTAAAAGGAGATTTATGACTACCTATAGGTCTCCTTCCCTGGATTATTATGGGATGTGTAATCACCAAAATCAGGTCAAGTGCTCTACAGGGATAAGGAATTATTAACATTAATGATGATTTATAAGGTCTATCAGCAGAAAAGCAGATGCTCAGAGGCAAGTGTGAGACTCAGCACTAAGGTGGGCAGGCAGGACTTGCCCTTTTCTTGATGGCTTTCCCCTTTAAGCCGCTTGAAGTTTTTACAAAATCCCCTAATACATGATTCCAACAAATCCTAAATCAACCACCCAGGCTTCGTCTTCCTCATTTTCGACTCTAACCTGGCCCTTTGCAGCACTAGTGCATCTTAGCTCATGTTTTCCCGTAGCCACACATCTCAACAGCAGGACATATTTAGAAAGCAACAGAAAAAGCCCACATCTCACCTAAAGCTTAATGTCTGTAGGCAAATGAGGAATAGTTCAAATTTTCTTATTAAGCAGATGGGCCATCTTCTCTGACAGGAGAAAAGAAGGTAATACAAAATGTAGATCCCTGGGGACAAGACTAGGGCTATTATGCTGAACATGTATCTCATTCTTTTCTGGCAGGCAAAGGTGGCAGTAGGAGGTGACACTATTCAGCCTTTTAAGTGATGCATTTAGCTTCAGTGTGACACTTTAAGGAGCCTTAAGCAGAAATCCCTGTGGCATTCTCAGCTTACCTTCTATTCCTCTTTTCTCCCCCACCTGCCCCCAAGACTACTGCCAGACCCTTCTCCCAAGGTCCAGTCCTGATTATGCATTTGCTTATAAATAACGTGAAGAAACATCAGGTTCCAGATGCTCCATACCATGATTTTTTTACCCCAAAACTTGCTTCTCCTTTGTCGCCTCTCCAGAATGCCCATAGGAACCCACTCTCCCAAAGTCCACCTGGCTATCAGGTGTTCTGAGTCCCCAGGTTGACCCCCAAGCCCACATGGATGTCCAGAGCAGGGACTCAGACAGGACAAAGGTCTTGACTCACATCTTTTTGCTCTTTTTTTTTTTTTTTTTCTATGTCAGTATAGTGGCCATACAATAGTCACATTAGTGTCAGGAGTACAACATAGTGATTCTACAGGCTTATACAGTATGCTGTGCTCACAATTGCAGTGTCACTACCTTTGCTCCTTTTATGCCACACCATAGAATCTCTTGACCTTGAGTAACTTCAAGGTCAAGAAGGAGCAGAGCCGGCTGAAACTAGCCCTGAAGCAGACCTAGTACTAAAACTAGGAAGGCGAAAAGCTAGGTGATGGCCTACTGATTTATGGAAAGACCAGAAAACTGGGATATTAATTAGGATCATTATATCCTTTAATAATGAGATTCAGTTGACTTATAACCAGTTATAGGTGCACTGACTTTAACTCTGCATTGTTAATTGTACTTACTCATTTTTACAGTTGCTAAATTATAAAATACGCTGTAGTTGTGAAGAAAAAAGAAGGATTTATGTGTGTTCTGTGCTAGGCTGTGTGATAGAAACTAAAATTTAAAGTGTTAGAGAGTCTACGAGAAAGCCAATGTTATTCTCTCCAACCCACAATCCTCAGATCCCCAGATGAGAAATCCTCCACAGAGAAGAAGGCCAGGACAGTCATCTCCCTCAGCACACACTGCAACTAGGCTTCAATCTATGGCTCAGGTCTCCTAAAGCAGTTTGTGATTCCAGAAGTGGCTCTAAATTTGTGTCACAAACACCCCCCCCCCCCCCAGGAGACCTGGTTGTTTTGTTTTGCTTTTGAGAAAGAGAGAGAGAGAGAGAGAGAGGTGAGAGGGTAGGGGCAGAGGGAGAGAGAGTATCCTGAGCAGGCTCCACACTCAGCACAGAGCCCAACATGGGGGTTGATCTCACAACCCCAAGATCATGACCTGAGCTGAAATCAAGAGTCAGACTCTTAACCGACTGAGCCACCCAGGTGCCTGAAGACCCACGCTTTCTTAACTATTTAGTCTCTGCAGTGAAGGAACCAAAATTATCACCATAATCATCATTAATTTTCACCAACATAGTGGTTGACCTTGAGCAGGTTACTAATAACCTTTTGCCTCCATTTCTGGTATGTGGCAGAGTTAGAGTAGTTTCTACCTCCATCACACAGGTCCTCACACACACAAAGTATTCAATTCCTATCAGCCACTGGTGGTACCAATCATAGTAGCATGCAGAGCTCAAAATTACCCAAATGCGAATCTTTTATCTGACCCAGGGATCTCCTACCCTAGTGCAGTTTCTGACTCCCAGGCAAGCTTCGCCTATTTGGTTTCTCAGAGAAGATGGAAACAAGCAATGATTTCAGCCCTTAGATAAAACCCTCTCCACTCCATACAGGAAAGGCACCCTGCCTCCTACATCATAGGCTGTCTCTTGTTAATCAGCTGCACATACATATACACACAGGAATATACACAGAGCCTCGATGACATCGAAGAAAGGGTATCTTAGCAGCTATTATAAGACTCTTCCTTGTGAAAGATGTTGCATTTTTGTTTTAGAAGAAACAGTGGACAAAATATTTCAGCTAAGGGGTGAGGCTGCAAAGAGCAAGTACAACTAAAAATAGATGCTTGCTCTGCTGCCTTCCAAAAAAGATAGATTTTTCTGGTTGTGGGAACTTTGTTTTTGTTGAACTCCCTGGGGTCTTGGCTCTATAAATCCAAGGACACAACCTGGGAAGAAGAATTTGCTCTGCTTAATAAAGAGATGAAGAATTTGGAATTCCCCCAAAGAAAACCTAGCAGGTAAATCCCCAGACAGAGGCTTCACCTTGGATACATAAAGGAGAGGGTGAGTCCCAGAAGTGATGGGGATTCGGTGAATGAGACTTTCTCTAGGATTGAGATAGATGGTGAGAGAGTCAGTGCTTCTATCTGCTGGTAGCCTGAAGCAGGGTGAGAGAAAGACCAAATGGAACAAAGTGAAATCCAAAAGACCTATAGTGGCCCAGAATTAAAATAAATTTAATGAGGTCTTTGCACCTTAACTAATCAACAACCATGTATCAATTACTGCTATGGTAGTTTATCCATTCCAAGATGCACATTCTTTTTCACGCTTTAGTACCTTTGCAGTCAGGATTCACCTTACAACTAATGGGGTATTTAATAGTAATTGACAATTTGGGTGTTTTTCTTTCTTTCTTAGAGGTAAGGAAAAGCATGGTGTGTCTTACAATCAGTAGTATCTCAGAGTTTTTGGAATGTGGTAGTTTCTTCGATAGATGTGCCAATGACTCCAACTCTCCAGACCACGATTCACAAATACTGGCATTATCATAGTCCTCAGGGTTACCAGGTTAGATCCTGGGCAGCTAAGACAAGCTCTGTTAATTTTTCATTTAAACTGACATCTCCCAGAGTTCAGAGAGTTCTTATCCGATCCCTAACATGTGATGGAGCACAGAGCAGAGGCAAATTTAATTTTACCTGACACCTTTGCCACGGGCTGATTAGCCAGCTGACAATGTGCTTTGATTAACTCGCTGGGTCATAAATATTTTGATTCTTTCCATTTTTGGATTACCACAGGAAAGGCAACTTGGAGCACTGCTCCACTATAAATGAGGAATTTTAAATCCACTTATTATATTCTCTCTCTGCCAAACTCACTGTCCGTTCTTCCCATTCAGTTAAGGAAACATACATGATTTTTCTTTCACATTTTTCTTCTCAAAGAAGAGATTTGAGCTTTCTGATTTCATCTCAGCCTGGTGGAGACTCTGGAGAGAAAACATCCAACACAAGGTCTTCTGTAGACAAAGGAGCACGGCCCCAGGAGACCCTTCTTCAACAGTAAAACAGACTTTTAGTAAAAACTCCAAGACACACAGCACAAATACCCAGCACACCTACAATCACTCACACACTCACTTATACACATGCTCACACACACATTTCTTGTTAAGGATCACAATTTTTGCATCTAGATAGACTTAGAGACAAAACACCCAGCATGCGTAGTTAAGAGAACTGCTGGCATCTGTAATGCAGTAACATTAACTAGAATCATTCATGCACAAAGGCTTAAAAGATGACTAACAGAGAAAGGGCGCTACAAGAATTTTCACTGAACCTTGTAGCTTAGGTGAAAGAGACTTCATCAATAATAGCCAGACTCCTCAATCATTCAGTATGTCCCAGGCACTCATGCACAATATCATTAACACACAAGATGATCCTATAAGGAAGGTTCCATGGTCCAAGAGAAAATGTCATGAGCCTGAGGTCATAAGATCAGCAAGCACTAGGGCAGAGTGTCAGACCCAGGACCATCGACTTCCAAGGTGCCAGCTCTCTCCCTTTGCCAGGCTGCTTCTCATTGTCAGCCATCGTCTCCTTTCTCCAGCCCTTGAAAGAGTTTTCCTGTTCTCTCAGTTAGCTCTGCTTCTCAGAATGAGACTACATTGGCAGCATCGCCAATCTCCAGGTGGTGAGTAACCTTCCTGCTTTGCATCTAACCTTGTGTTCCCCATTCAGTGCTGACAGGTAGGAGCAGTGCCTCCTTTCTGAAAATGTCACCGAGCCATCTTCAAGGAAAAAAGGCGATGCTGACATTCTACTTTTCCTGTGACTCCCTGGAGAACGTTTAATCCCCATGACCTTGTGGCTATTTAAAAAGAACCAATCCCCAGACCTTGTCAGTTGGTGACAGCCAGCATTTTGTCTAATGGGCCCGAGGGTGGGCACAGTTTGCAGTGGGGAAGGGTAACATCTGGCTGGTGTTTAAAAAGCAAATGCGGTTTCTCAATGATTATTATTCATCAACAGTATTCAAAGGCATGTTTTGTCTGCATTGTTCTTTATAGAGAAAAACAAATCCCAAGCACAGATACTCAAAAATCTACATTGTTTTTATGATGAGCTAGCAAGAGGCTGCTTTCTACTAAAAAATCAGAGGAACTCCAGTTTGGTTTTTATGACACCAAAAGTTGAATATTACGGTATTATTAAGAAATATTAAAGCATAATAGCCATGGACATTAATAACTACCACTTAATAAGCAAGACAGTGACCTTGGTGATTTGCATTTTCCCATCATCTCCTCATAATAACTTTCTTTGTGTGAAAGGATTTCCCATTTTACAGATGAAAAACTGAGACTAAGTCAGAGACCTAGGATGGGACTCCACTCTGAGAAATGTTTGCCAGCTGCCTATGACAAGGTTAGTATAGAAACTATGCTAACTTTAGCAACTTTTACAGGCATTTAACACTGCCATGACAACCAAGCAACAGCTCATTTTTTTTCTAGTATTTTGTTTTTTACTTTTTTTATTGTACAAAAGTATCAGTCTACAATGGATTGGAAATTAAATAACAATTTGTCCTTCACCACAGATGGTTTTGAAGCACTGTTCCAAAAAAAAAACTCTTGCTCTGGAAGGATGGTCAAATTGGTAGGGAAAAAAATAGATTAAAATGATTCTCATTTTCCATTTAATGATTAGTCATCCTTCATCGAAGTAGCTAGGGTGTCTGATGGGGCCCCAGTATCTGCATTATTTGACACCCTACTAAAGATATAAGGTCTGGGAAAGGGGCATTTGTAGTCCTTATTGTTCACTAGTCTGGTACTAAAGAGATGTTTCACAAACATTGGTGAGTGTGTGAACAAGTGAACAGCTTCTAATGGAGACACATGCTTAGAGGCATTATCTTCCACATTCCCACCTACCCTCAAGATTTTACCTATGTCAATAGGTTGAAGATTCCCAGGAGCTTTCATCCTGGTAGGTAAGAAAAGCAGATAAATAAAAAAAGGTAGAGATGATTATGAAAGTCTAGTGAGTGAAGGATGGAAGCTGAGTGTGGAAAGCAAGGATTGGCCCCTCAAAAATGGCCACATCCTGATCCCCAGAACTATGAACATGTTGGGTTACATGGTAAAGGAAGGATAAGGTCAATGATGGAATTAAGGCTGCTAATCAGCTGATTTAAGATAGAGAGATTGTCCTGGGTTGTCTGGCTGAGCCCTGTGTATTATAGGGCCCTTCAAAGTAGAGGAAGGAAGAATGCTGAAGGAAGAAGAGTCTAGGTAGAAGAATTGAGTGTTGGGCCTCAGGGGGAGGACATGCTTTGGCATGTTCCAGGAGCAGAAAGAAGGACTGAGTAGCTGAACTGAGGAAGTGAGAGGGACCAAAGGAGATAAGGCTGGAGGGAGAAGTGAACAGAGGTCCATGAGGGTCTGGGAGGCCACTGCAGGGCACTGGGATTTATCCTATGAAGCAGTAGACTTCCATAAAAGTTTAAGCAGGGGGATAACACAATACAATAAGAGCCAGAGTTTTATAATCTCCTGGACACTTCATAAGGAGCCCAGACTCAACCAAGTTGATTCAACTCAACACTGAAGTCATCATCTCACATACATCCCAAGTCAGTGATACTGAGATTCACCAAGTCATCCAGCCAGAATCCTGAGAGTTAGCTGAAATTTCTCCTTCCCAACCAAACTCATCAATTTCTCCTCCTAAGCAGTTACCCATACACATTCTCTATGTCATGTCCATGCATTAGGGAAGAAGATCTCATAACTACCCCCTAGCTGGAGGCCTTGCCTTTGCCACTGTCCAGCTCTAACTGTCCTCTGCCCTGCAGCAAAGCTATGTGCCCAAAGGCAAACCTGGCCATTCCCTGCTTTAAACCCTCCAAAGGCTACCTACAGTCCACAAGATGACATCTAACTCCTGGAGTCTGCACAAGGGTGAGGCAAGTGAGACACTTTTCCCGGGAACAAAATTTAAGGGGGTTCCAAAACAGTAATCAAGATGAATAACATGGGCAGCCCAGGTAGCTCACCAGTTTAGCAATACCTTCAGCCCAGGGCGTGATCCTGGAGACCCAGGATCAAGTCCCGCATCGGGCTCCCTGCATGGAGCCTGCTTCTCCCTCTGCCTGTGTCTCTGCCTCTCTCTCTGTGTGTGTCTCTCATGAATAAATAAAATCTTTTTAAAAAAAGATGAATAACATATAAATAACTTTAATGCAATATAATTTACAAAACAAAAAAACTTCGCATGTCTGAAGTATATAATTCAATAGTTTGGTATATTTACAATACTGTACAACCATTACCATATTCTAATTTTAGAACAGTTTTATCATCCCCAATAGTGGCCTTGTACCTGTTAGCAGTCACTTTCCAGCACCTTTGCCACTTGGTCCAGGCCCAAACAATCAGTAATCTACATTGTATCTATATATTTGCATATTCTGGACATTTCATAGAATGGAATTACAAAGCACGTGGTCTTTAGTGACTGGTCTCCTTCACATAGCATTTTTCAAGGGTCATCTGTGTTGCCAAGGATCAGTAGTTCATTCCTTTTTTTATGGCCATATATTATTGCATTGTTTGGATATGACACATTTTATTGATTCTTTCTCCAGCCAATAGATATCTGAGGGTTTCTATCTTTTGGCTACAATGAATACTACTGTCAATACTCATGTGCAAGTTTTGTGTGGACATATGTTTTCATTTCTTCTGGGAGGATACCTACATATGGAATTGCTAGATCACATATCTTGACTTTGTGAGGAGCTGACAATCCATTTTTCAAACTGGCTATACCATTTTACATTACCACCAACAACATAGGAGGCTTGCACTTTTTCTGCATCCCCACCAAAATTTATAATATTCTTTTTTATGATAGTCACTCTAGTGAGTGTGAAGTACTACTGTATTGTGGTTTGGGTTTCCATTTCCCAAATGACTAAGAATGCTGAGCATCATTTCATGTGATTATTAGCCATCCATAAATTCTCTTTGGAGAAATGCCTACTGAAATCATTTGCCCAATTTTTAATTAGGTTATTTGTCCCTTTATAATTAAATTGTAAGTTTCCTTATATATTTTAGATACAAGTCCCTTATTAAGTTTATGATTTGCACATATTTTCTCTGTCTTTGAGTTATCCTTTTCCTTTCTTGATAGTATTCTTAAAAGCACAACAGTTTGAAGTCCCACTTATAATCTTTTCTTGGATTGCTTATGGTTTTGGTGTCATGTCCAAGAAATCGTTGCTTAACCCAAGAACATGAAGATTGATTCTGGTATTTCCCTCTGGGAGTTTAATAGTTTCAGTCCTTACATTTAGGACTATGATGTACTTGCAACTAATGTTTGTGTATGGTGTAATGGAGGGATCCAACTTCATTCTTTTGCATGTGGATACAGAGTTGTCCCAGGAATGATTGTTGAAGAGGCAAATAATATTTTCATGCAATAAAAACAAGATAAGTAACGATCTGTGCTGAGCCATATCAGATCCTGAGGCAAAAAGGAAAAAATCAGTAATAGTGACACATTATTATTTAAAATTTTGATAGTTTTATCTTGATTACTGAGTTTTTAGAGCCTCTTTAAATTCGGCATCTGAAGTAGATGATTCACTCACTCACCTTCATCACAGTCCTGATGACTCCTAAGCTTAGCCTGTGAAAACTTCCCCACGCTCCCTCCTACCTGCTCTTTGAACCACCTGCATCTCGGCCCACCATGCCTCAGTTTTATCATCAAAATACAGTTTTGTTCATGCAGATTTTTTCAAATACAGATTTGACCATGCTGTGTCTCATTTATATCACACTGTTCCCTTGGCTTGGAACATGTTTCTCACTCTCCATTGCTTAGCTCTTCCCCATCCTACAAGATTGGGTACTAACCCCACCAGACAGTCTTGCTTGAGCTTCCAATTGGGTTAAATTGCCTTCATCTGTGCTCCCACACTGCCTGGTCTTCCTACAACATACCACTTATCACACTTGTAATAATCACCTTGTCTTCTCTCTCCCTGGATCACATTCTTTGTTCCCTCTGTCCAACTATGTATTATCTAATGGAACATTCCCAGGTACTAGAACAGTGCCTAGAATGCAATAAATGAAAAAATAGATGTTTAACAGTTCTTCTGATGGGAATATAGCAGGGAGAAAGTAATCCCATCTGCCTAAAGTGAACAGAGATTTTTTTCCTCCAGGAACCTTGAAGAAGGGTGAGAACTAAGTATCTGTTGCAGAGGTCTTGTCTGCTTGAAAGTGAGTCATCCCAAAGAGCTGTGCCCCACACAAGAGCTCCTTGATGACACTCCTATGATAGAAGCAAAGCCTCCCAAGAACTCATTAGAAGGTCAGTCTAGGTATAGGAGGATGATACAGAAATACATTAACAGGCTGGTTCTAGGGGCTCACAGGTGAGGCAGGGAAGTGGCTACCTCCAGAGAGCACTATAGTGACCAAAAATAAGGACAATCTCCCATTGAGATCATTCCATTTTATTCATTCATTCATTCATTCATTCACTAACCAAGAATCCCATAAATATCTATGAATCATCATTTGCGGACTGTGCTGGGCCCGAAAATACAGGTGTCAAAGATCAGGCTCCTGCTAAGATAAACTCAGAATCAAGTAAACTGGCACAAACCTACTATATGCAGGTGGGATAGCAAAAAGATAAGGATTTTGACCACAAAGTCCTGCCTGCAGTCACCTTACTGAATTCTTCTGGTTGCCCACTGAATCCACACTCCACCTTTATCCACTCTACCATATTCTTGGAGGCTGAATACCTTAGACAATACCACTGGGCTCCCTTGCTCACTGACTTACAACTGGCCAATGTTGCACAACAACAGAAGTTTGAAAGGAGAGAAGCAATCAGGCACATAGCATTTATTCCGTTACTATGGGACTGCTACAGGACTGCCATGGGCTAGTTTTGTCCAAGGTCAGGGACCCTACTATGGGCTTCATTCCACACAGACCCTTGGCTCCTAATCCTCTTACCCTTCTCTCCACACCTTCAGACCTACAATGGCAACTAGATTTCATAGCCCTATAGTATTGGACTGTTCTTTGTGCTCTCCTGAAACCCTGATCCCAGCTTTGCAAATAGTCCTTTATTAAATTCTTCTCAAATTACCTAAAAATGAGTGTACCATCTGTTTCTCACTGAGATCTCGACTGATACAATGAGCTCCTAGGGGAGATGTGACAAGAACATCAATAAATGGAGGATGGAAGGAGGATTCCCTTTGGTCATGTGAATGAATACATATGGCCACCCACCAGGGAAGAGGGGCATGGGGAAGAATCAAACCAATGCCTTGTGGATTGTTTACATTCTCGCCCAGGAGGCTAGACCAGTGCAGGGCACTGATTAAGGATATCTGGCAGTCTACCCTTAAAGGTAGGTTAGCAGATTTGGAGAGCAGGGAGGGTTCCTTTCCTCCAGAGAAATGCCTGGCAAACAGTGGTTTTAAGTTTTCTGGGGGTAGACAGCAATGAAGCATTAATGAGCTTAATCCTTCCAGGTCACTCCCTCTTCCCAGGCCACCCTGGAGCCTCAGAGTAAAGGAAAGGGCAAGGTGATGCACCCCAGCTCTAGAAAAAAAAAAAAGGAAATAACGTTGTTTCCTAGGAGCTGTAGAAAATATCAGTAAATAAAAGAATAAAATAGAACTCAACCAAATCATCTTAAAGAGACAAAATGATTTCCAAGGCCTATAAAAGTTTCTTGCAACATGACATATCTTGGGGTTCTAGATGTTTCCAGTGTGGGAACATTCACATTAGGAAGAAGTATATGGGGCACCTGGGCAGCTCAATTGGTTAGGCATGTGACTCTTGATTTCAGCTCAGCTCATGACCTCATAGTCATGGGGTTGAGCCCTGTGTCGGTCCCCATTCTGTGGGAAGTCTGCTTAGGATTCTGTTTCGCCCTCCACCCTTCTCCCCATTCTCTCTCATTCTCTCTTTCAAATAAATAAATAAATACTTAAAAAGAAAGAGAAAGAAAGAAAGAAGAAAGAAAAAGAAAAGAAAGAAAGGAAGGAAGGAAGGAAGGAAGGAAGGAAGGAAGGAAGGAAGGAAGGAGAAAGAAAGAAAGAAAGAAAGAAAGAAAGAAAGAAAGAAAGAAAGAAAGAAAGAAAGAAAGAAAGAAAGAAAGAAAGAAAGAAGAAAGAAGAAGAAGAAGAAGAAGAAGAAAGAAAGAAGAAAGAAGAAGAAGAAGAAAAGAAGAAGAAAGAAAGAAAGAAGAAGAAAGAAAGAAGAAAAGAAAGAAAGAAGAAAGAAAAGAAGAAAGAAAGAAAGAAAGAAAGAAAGAAAGAAAGAAGAAAGAAAGAAAGAAAGAAAGAAAGAAAGAAAGAAACATGCATCAGGCTCTTTCAACACAACATCACCAAGGGTCCAAATTATACTATTCACATCCCTCTTTCTGTTCCATCTCCCTCAAAAAACTTTAGTATTATTGGTTCCCCATGTTGTTTTCCTGTAAGGAAAAGGGTATCTGATGTTAAAATACATTTGGCATCAGTTTTTATTATTCCTCAGTCTTCTATAAGCACTGTTAGCATGAGTTGTTCTCAAGTCCAGTGGGCTCTGGAGCATTTGGAGCATATGATTTCCCAAAGCCAAGGTCAAACCCCTGGGCTAGGGAGAAGTCATGAAGGTCAGTCCTAGGCAGAGGCCTCTTGGCACACATGCACACGTACATATGCGCACACACACACACACACACACACAATGGTACCTTGGTGAGCCCTGTCTCTCTCATCCCTTTCTTGCCAATTGATTGCTTGACCAAAATTCTTGACCTTGCCTTAATCCATTTTCAATTCCATAGATTGACTTTGCCCCATTGTTTTTCTTGACTGAGTCTGTCAGTCACCGTATTTGCTACCTCTGTCAGACTAGAGTAATCCAGAAATTTGATAAACAGGCATGACCCAAGTGATTGATAAAAACGTTAGACAGGCAGTGTTCTTCAATCCCTTCCTGGTTACTTTTATTTTAAAACTCTGGTCTGTCTTTTTCCTTTGAAATGTAGAGCCCAGAATGAAATGCAAAATTATAGGTATGTAATTTGTGCAAGCAAGTGTGGCTGTCACCTCCCTCACTTCAGCTCTGTGCTCTTACTGACAACAGGCCACAAAGTATCTCTCTACTCCAGCATGGGTCAAATTGCTACCAGTGAAAGCGCCTCAATGGTTCTTTATCCTGCTGATATTAAGTCATATCAGTCCATCTTGTTGGTTCTCTTTTGGACTCAAGCCTAGGCCATTTGATTCCTGTTCAATTCTGCTTCATTGTGCTTCAACTGTTGCTTCAGCATGTTGAAATCTACTGGGATCCTGGAACAATGGATCAGACACATTCCTCGACTTGTGTCTGACTCCCTAGCACCATCTTGTCTCTAGTTCTGTCTCTGTATTTTAATTCCAACAGTGTAAACCACTTCTGGGTCTCCACAGTGTCCTTCAGACTGGGAATTCATTGTGACCTCTTCAACACAGATAGTCTCAGATTAATACAAAGGCCCACACACCAGACTCTGACCCCCACTACTTGAGCACTGGTCAATGCTACTGAAGGCCCAGCAGTGAAA
Organism: Canis lupus dingo; assembly: GCF_003254725.2. Lineage (NCBI taxonomy): Eukaryota > Metazoa > Chordata > Mammalia > Carnivora > Canidae > Canis > Canis lupus. The sequence goes on from NC_064245.1 coordinate 66,397,832, forward strand.
GGATCTTCTGAGTAGTCTCTGGGGCACATGGGCAGGAGTTTGGGGTCCAGCCCTTTCTCCACACTTATAAGGCTATTTGAGCAGCACATGGTACAGCAGACTGAAAACACACTGGGAATCTGTCTGCCTCTCTATCTGTGGCAGAGCCTGTCACAGCTAGAGAGAGGCAGTTCATTACTCCCTTGCATCATTCTTTTCTTCTCCTAGGAACAGACTCCCTTTTTACCAAAGCACATATGACCACCTGGAATGAAGTATTTCCAGCTCCTTCACAGCTGGGAGTGGTCATGAGACAAAGTTCTGACCAATGAGATGCAAGAGGTGTTATGAGAGGCTTTCGGGAAGGCTATCTCTTTAGAGAGATAGGGTGAGTGATATTTTGTCCTTCCCTGCTTGTGCCCACTGCCTAGCTGGAATGTGGACACAATGACTGATTTCCATCCACTGGCTTTTCCTTCTTAGGACCATATAGTGAACTTGAAGTTAGAGGAGGCTCTAGAGGCTTGTGGAGGAGAAAGATCAAACCTTGTTCTCAAAGCCACCATCCCATCCCATCACCAAAGGCCTAGACCATCTCTACACAGCTTCTTTTGTGGGAGAGGCAAAGAAGCTTTTGTTAACCTAAGCCCCTTTCCAGAAACTGCTTTCAGCTGTATTCAGCTAAAGTTATCTTGGCTGTTTGATTCTGGAAAAGGCTCCTGCTCTCTGATCCTGTTTCTCCAACTGCAAGATGAAAATGCCAATATGACACAGAGGAGAAAAGCACACTGGACACCCCATCCCTTCCCATTTTCTCAGCACATTCTCACTTGGCATCTGTCATAGGTCAAGCATTGACAACATGGTAGGAACACAAAGGCAAAAGATAAAAGGAATCCAGTCAATACAAGTTGTCTTATGATTATCTTTCTTAATGTTCCTTATTTTTATTTTTTTCTCAATAAAAATGTACCAACGAACATGGTCCCTGCCTGGGACAGGCCCTAGGCCCAGGGCAAGTATATTCAGCAAACAATAATACAAAGACAACAAATATTTTTTCAGTATAAATATGTCACATGCCATCATTTTTTATACTGAAAATGTATTCATTGTTTATCTAAAATTAAGATTTAACTGGATGTCTTGTGTTTTATCTGACAAGCTTCCCTGGGGCTACCACAGCGAATAAGACTCAAATATCTGGTTCTTCAAAGAGTGTCTTTCCTTGTGGAGGGGATGGCAAATAAGCCAGTGGGCAGCTCAGTATCATCACTGATGGTAGGGTTGAGCAACATGAAGAAAATAAAGCAGCTTCAGTGTTCACAGGTTGTCAGGGGAGCCCCCCACCCCAAGTAGTTGACATTTCACCAGAATGTTGAAATGGAACCAGCCAAGCCCAAGAAGGCTAAGTCCAGGCTGAAGAGCCAGCAAAAGCAAAAGTCCTGAAGTAGGAACATATTTAGAATCCCAAGGCCAGTGTCATCAGTGCTGAGGAGGGAAAAGTGGACCTGAGCCAGGCCATGTAGAACCTGTAAGTGATAGAAAGGCAATTGATTTCATTTTAAGAATAATGGGACACCATCAAATTTTATATAGCAGGGGAGTGATAAGATCTAATTTATTTATTTATTTTACTTTTGGTAAGCACACTTAACATGAGATTTACCCTTTTAATAGTCTTTTAAGTGCACAGTACAGGATTGCTATCTATACACACAATGTTGTAGAGCAGACCACTAGCACTTACTCACTCACCACAAGTGAGACTTTATGCCCGTGAATTATGCCTGCGAATTAGCAATTCCCATATTCCCTTCCAAACCCCTGGCATCCACCTTTCCACCCTTCACTTGCATGAGTTTGACTATTTAAGGCACCTCGAATAAGTGGAATCATGTAGTATTTGTCCTTCTGTGGCTGGCTTATTTCACTTCACTAATGACCTCAAAGTTCATCCATGTCATCACAAATGGCAGGATTTCCGTCTTTTAGTTCAGAGAGAACTTCCTGCCTGCTGGGTGGAGGTGACACGGGGCTGGAGGCATGGTGACAGCTGCAGAAAGAAGAGTGGGGAGGCTTTTCAGTATATATCTGAATTGATGGAGGCTTCAGCAGAGGCTGGTAGTGTGGCTGGGGCTAATGACCCAACAGGTATGCATCTCCAAGACAGAACAGACAGGACTGGTAAATAAATTAACTAGGGGGCTGCAGGAAAGATATGAATCCAATATGACTTCTAGGACTTAGTCCTAAGTAACTTAGAAGGCAGCGTCTCACATCCCAGTTGGGGGCGCTGCTCCAGTGAGTGCAGAGTGGGGGGTAGGAAAGTAAGGAGTCTTGGCTTGGCTGGGTAATTTCCATTAAATATTCGAATGGGAAATTGCCCATTCATGGTTGCTTTTATTACCCCCAATTTACAGGAAGGAAAACTGCATGACACATATTCAAGTCTGTCCAGACACAGCTTGTTTCACTAGACCGCATTATTTTAAACTTTTGCACCTGCAGAGGTGAGGCACACAGTAAATGAGATCATAGATTTTTAAACTATAATGATTATGAATGTAGGACACTGTCTGAAGACAGGCCAGGGTGTCAAACCCACAGGGGTCAGAGTACAGATAAAATGTGCCCCGCTGTGCCGGGGAGCCGTGTCCACTGCATGCCAGGGTCAATCACATTTCCCAAGACAAGCTGCTCCAAAGCCAGGCTTCACACCATCACCTCTGAATCATTTACACCACCGTTGCTAAATAATTTACCTCTATGTAGATAAAATGGGTCCACAGGCTCCCCAAACATCGTGGGGCTGGTGCATAATTTACAGAGCAATGCTCAGCCTCCCCGTGCAGAGAGAACAACGAGGTTTGGCCACCTGCCAAAGTCGAGAAGGACATCAGCTGGAATAGATAGAAAAAGCAGCTCATGGAAGAGTGTGTCAGAGAAGCAAATGTACCTACTGAATCCTAGATTCCCAAGGCAAAAGCAAGGTGGGGAAATATGAAGGTTAGGCTGCCATCACTCAGGGGTTGAAGACAGGGAGAGGGAGCACATGGTTAGCATGTGTTTTGGAAGTCTGAGTAAAATATTACCGATGCCACACTTTTCCTGATTGCTGAGACCCAATCAATCAATGTTGTTCTTTGCAAATCTGCATTGCCTCTGGCAAGAAACATATTTAGCAAATATCCAAGCATTTTGAGATGGATGAGGAGTAACAGCATGTGTTTGGGAAAAGAATAATAGGAAGTGCAATTTTCTATGCTTAGAATTCTTTCCTCTCAACCCCTTCGGCACTGGAAAAATTCTCCTCCTTTTCTAAGTAGCATCTCAATGGTCACCCCCTCAGTCAGTTGAGCATCTGACTCTTGGTTTCAGCTCAGATCATGATCTCAGGGGCGTTAGACTGAGCCCCGCATCAGGCTTCATGCTCGGTGAGGAGTCTGCTCAAGATTCTCTCTCTTCCTCTGCCCCTCCCTGCATCTCTAAAATAAACAAATCTTTAAGAACCGAAAAAAACCTACATTTTGTAAATGTTGGTCTCCTATACCAGACTGTGAGCTCCTTAGTGACAAGGATTCTGTTTAAATCTACAGTCCCAGGACACAACTGGGTCCTCACACACAGGTTAAATGTTTGTAGAATGAGTGAAGAAAACAAACAAGACAAATGCCATGACTTACAAAATCTTTTCCCCAACCATTGCATGGAGTATTGCTGCTTTGAAGATCAACATTACGTTAGAAGAGTATGTCAAAATGTGTATGAAAGGAAAAAATTCATAGAGATCATCCAGCATCTTCAGGAACCATACTACATGTTGTTCTATGTGAACTAATACTTCCATTTTTGACAACTTTCAGCTTCAGCCCTTTGAATTTGGCATCTGGTTGGTGTTATAATGACCTGACTCTTCATTGCATGCTTTGGTTCCTAAATCAGACAGACATATTTTATTTAAAAAAAAAAGATTGATTCATTTTTTTGAGAGAGAGAACATGCAGAGGGGAGAGGAGAGAGAGAATTCCAAGCAGATTCCATGCTGAGCACAGGGCTCCATCCCAGGATCCTAAGATCATGACCCAAGCCAAAACCAAGAGTCAGATGCTCAACAAACTATGCCACCCAGACACACACACACACACACACACACACACACACCCATACCAGATATATTTTCTATGTAAGTTTTTCAGCCCTGTCACTTAGAAGCTGCACGACCTTCGTTTAGTAAGTTAACTTCTCTGGGCGTTAGCTTCCTTATTTATAAAAAAGACAGATTAGTGGTATAGGACTATTAATAGTACCTACCTAATTGTGACGCTGTGAATGAATATTAAATGAGATAATGCACATAAAGATCTTAGCACAGAACCTGACACATAGTAAGCATTAAATAAATATCGGCTATGCTTTCACTGCATTCCAAGACATGATTTATACTGTCTCTGTACATGCCTTCTATTACATCTATCAGCACTATATAACTTCAGCTTGGCTCTGAGATTTGCTGTCTGAGTACCTAAATCCCACAATGTGTTTGCCAACCCCAGGCTCCATCCTTGTGGTGTTGACTTCTTGCCTATCTCTGAAAATTTCTAAAGATCAGGATTAAAGATCTGAATTATCTCAATTTATTTTTAGGCTACCAATCTATGCTACTTTGAATGAAACTCCTAACAAAGAATGGACCATATAAAGCCCTGGCTTACATCTGGGTTATTTCTACTTAATCCTAAAGATGTAATAACACTTAGAATTTAAATAGCATTTACTATACGCTTGACATTTTCCTAAGTGTTTTACATTTTGTCCTCAAAATAACCTATGCAATGCCAGCATAGTTCCATTTTGCATATGAGATACTGAGGCACAGAAAGGTATCCATGGTAGGAAGGTTGGGCTTGTCATACTGTGTTCAGGGAAGCTTGCTAATTGGGGCTAGGTAATAAGTTCACATCCATGGGAAAAGAAAAATATTATCACCACCGAACACATTATCACCCCCTAGTCTTTCCCAGTGTCAGACATCACAGAAGAGGTGGTTTCTGATATACACAACCAAGATTTTTATAAAGCAAAGCTTAGATGAGCAGAAAGGAAGGAATCTCATTTTCTTCTGAGCTCACTTTTTAGCTAAGATTTTGATATAGCTAAACAGAAAGGTAGGAGAAATTGACCTTTGTTTCAAGAAGTGTGTGGATGAGGGCAAAGCATGTAGACAGACTGAGAGGGACCCAAGACTGTGCCAGATAGCAGGTGTCTTATAAACCAAAATGCCAAGTATTACACTGTTGCTAGGGTTCATTCCTTCCTGTGATATGGGAGCCCTACTCTCCATTCTTGCCTGCCTCAGTTTTACTGTGGGGTATGAAGGAGTGGATTTAGATCCACCTTGGACATATATGAAAGTAAGATCTACAGTTTCTGAAGATAGCCTGTTGGTAGCAGTAATCATGAAAAGTCCAAAGGGATGGGTGTGTCTTGGGGATGAGAAAGAACTCTCCCCTACCTGTGGGAGCTCCCCCATCCATTACTATCTGAGGCAGATAATGATTAGATTTCATCAAAGGCTCTGGCGTATTTCTTTACCTGCCCAAAAGTGGGCAAGGCCCAGAGGAGAATGAAAATGGAGGCTCCTTTCAGCCAAACCTGGAGGCTGCTCTAGGTCAGCCAGCTGGGGTCCCAAGGGAAGAAAGAAAATAAATTAAACTCTTTCATCTGGAAAATAAATACCAAATGGCAAGTGATTGTGTGCACTGCATGACTGAGGAAGGGAGGTTTAATTCTCTAATTATTGCCTCTAGTTTCCCCATGGTGATAAATGGCAAGTTGGTGGGGAGAGATAATCAGGGCATAAATACTGTGTCTCCTTGTCTTATCTTACTTAATGAAATAATAAAAATATTTCCTCTTAAGTACTTAGCTCCAGAAAAAAAAAAATTCTTGAGACGATCTTTTTATCTTATGCCTGGTTCAAAACAAATCCACAGAGATTTACTGAGCAACTACTATGATACTGTATTCAATACTCCCCATATTGAGCTCTGCTCAGAACACACTAACTCTGGCCTCCCCTGGACACACTTCTAAGAAATATTAGATCCCAAACGGGTTTTTAGAATATGCCTTTGTTTACAATATTCACCACCAAGAGTCTATGATTTCACCAATATTCACCTGTTTTACTTGAAAGATTATATCTATAAGGAAATTATATTTATTAAGTAATCATTAATTTCCATGTGTTATATTTAAAATTTCCAATAAGAATTTCTTTCAAGAGAAGAGCCCCTGGGTAGTGCAGTCATTTGAGCATCAGACTCTTGGCTTCAGCTCAGGTCATAATCTCAGGATGGTGAGGTTGAGCCCCACATTGACCTCTGTGCTCAGCATGGAGTCTGCTTAAGATACTTTCTCCCTCCCCTTCTGCCTCTCCCAGTCATGCTTTCTCTCTCTCTCCTCTCTCTCTCTCTAATAAATAAATAAATCTTTTTTAAAAAGAGCTTCTTTCAAGAAATAAAATCATAATGAATCAATAGAATCCCAGACAAAATTTATATATCCGTTTAACAATCATGTATATAATGAGTGCCTGCATTGTGACAGGCATTGTTTGGGGTGTATGGAATAAGACAGTGAGCAAAATGTTAAAAAAAAAATCTAGGTCCTTGAGTAGCATCAATTCTACTGTGAAAGTAAAGTCAAAACAGTTTATAGGAAAATAATAAGTAAATTATATTGTGTATTATAAAATGGTAAAAATTGTTAGAAATGCAACATAAGAGCCATGTCCATGGAGATATGTAGAGGGGGTAGTGAATGTGTGGAGGGTAAGCTGGAATTTAAAATAGAGTCATCAGCATAGAATTCATGGAGAAAGTGCCAGTCAAGGGAGTTAAGAGTGAGCCCCTGGGTATCAGGAGAATGAGCATTCTAAGCAAAGGTGAGAATAGCAAAGTGTACCTGGAGCATCAGGGGGACAGCCAAGCTCAGTGCAGCTGGACAGAATCCAAGAACAGGGTTGTAGATGGCCCGGAGAGGTTGCTGAAGGAGATATGGCAGTGGGCAGAGTCAGACATTGGAAAGATGCTGCCTTTAGTCCAAGGGAAATGCAGCACCTTGGAGGATCTTAAGCCAAGGGATGACATAATAAGAACCGTGTTGTATTTCCTGGCTTTTTGTTCAGCCTGCCTATAAAAGAGCTAGCAGCCTTCCTAGAATATTGGAAATATCCGAAGCAGCTTCCAGGATCACCTCTGAGCTACAAGAAAGGTACAAACACCCAGGTTGGTGCCAACATTGGTATTCTAAAGGATAAAATGGAGAAGTGCCTGGGTGGCTCAGTCAGTTAAGTGTCTGCCTTCAGCTCAAGTCATGACCCCAAGGTCCTGGCATTGAGCCCCACATTAGGCGCCCTGCTCAGCAAGGAGTCTGCTTCTCCCTCTCACTTTCCTTCTGCACTCTCTCTCTCTCTCTGTCTCTTTCTCTCTCAACTAAATGAACAAATAAATAAAGGATAAAATGGTAACCCTGAATGGGCAGCAGACTAGCCTCTGTCCAGCCTCTGTCTGAGGAGCAGACCCACGGCTGGACACAGGACTCTGGGAAGCCAGAACAATACCCTTCTCTCCTCACCATGCAGGCACCAAAATGAATAAGCAAGAAGCAACCATTCTTGGTGCATTTATTTATTTATTTTTTCAGCTCACTTTTTTTGGCCAGGCACCATGCTAAGTGCTTTACAAGTGATACCTCCCTTAAGACTCATAGACTCCATAATGCAGGAGTTGTTCTTCCCAACTCATGGACCAGAACTAAGACCCAGAGGATTTACTGCATTTATATGAGGCACACAACTTTACAGAGTGGAGCCGGGATTCAAGCCTGTGTTCTCTATCTGACTTCAGAGCCCTTTTTTGTAACTGCAGAGGAAGGTTTATAAAAGAACCGAACCCAATTTCATATTTATTTGCATTTCTGAATCATATTATTTAGCTTCTCTCCTTCTTTATGAATCTCACTGAGACTTTCCATATATGTTGATTTAAACTCACAAGTTTAGAATAAATTCAGTGAGAAGTGAGATCATTAATTACATAAAGCATTTAGGCTTCAGTCAATTTCCTTCTAACAGATAGGGAAGATAGATTCTCAAGAACAGGAACTAGACCCAACACCCAGGTCAAGACAACCCCCATTCCCAGGAACTTTTATGCTCCCTTCCTCAAGGGGAAAGAGACCTCTTCTAGTTCCAGGCCTTGTTCTTGGAGCACAGTCCAACTGCTGTCCTGTGTCCAACCCAGATTCTGGGCCAGGCATTTAATCTCCATAATCTCTAAACTTCTCAGCAATCTCTTATGCAGGTACAATCATGATCTCTATTTTACATATGTGTCCATGGAAACTCAAACAAGTTCAGGAATTGTCCAGAATCTCATAGCTAGTGAGTGGCAAAACTCCACTCCATACAGCCTTGGAAAGCTGCCTGTTGCACTGAGTGGGAAACCTGTATTCAAGCCCATTTTCAGGAGTCAATAAGTGCCAGGAAAGCAGGGAACTCATCGCTTTTTGTCACACTCTATCCCCAGCACCTAGATTAGTAGAGGGATGCTTGGTGGATGTTTGCTGAATGAATGAATGACATCCCCTCTGAGGCCCAGATTCCTAATGTGTAAGACTCTGGTTCCATGTAGAGATTGAAGTAAGAAGTGGGGAAAGGCCTTTGTGAAGCATAAAGTCTGAAATAATGGTTATTCGGAATCACAATGCTATGATTTGACCTTTTGTTGCTGTTATGTCCGTGCCTTTTTTCTGCTAATGGCCTGTAAGAATGCCGTGATGTCTGATAGAACATTGAGTCGTGCTGTTGTCTAATGATTAGCCAATCAGGAAAAGTGTTTCATTTTGGAGGATGACAAAGAAGAATAAAAAGATTAAATCAGAATAACTATGCACGCCTCAAAGAGCATGTATGTACTGTAGGTGATGGAACCTGGCCCTTTAAAAACAGAAACAACAAAAATTTTCCCTCTCAGGAGTGACAGGGCTCTTTCAAGGTCGACTTCAGACTTGTGGGTCATTCTCCTTTAGAACCTATATCAGCTAGCAGAAATAACTACAAAAATCAATGGATGCTTCCTGCTGGATAGGGAGAGACTGCAAAACAGAGGATTATCCTTCCTCAGGAGGAGAAGAGATAAAGGGTAATTGATTGAGGGTGTCAGGCCCATCCTTTCATCAGGGCCTTGGGAGGGAGGGTTCAGAGCCCACAGGAGGGCAGATTGCCATTCTAGCAGAACAGGGTCCCCTGGGAATGTTTTCTTTGGATGCCAAGCTGCTTCTGAGGCCCAAACTGTTTTTCTGTTCTTCTCCAGAGAACTGGCCTGTTTTCCTCTCCAAAGTCATCTCGGCCCCAACCCACACACCCTTTATTCCTGCCTCCAGAGATGGGCATGAATGGCCTTTTTGCTGTACTCACCACCCCCATGGAGAAGCAGGGGCTCATAGCAGTCATCTGTGAACCAGCCTGGCAGGTCTGCATCCCAGGCTGTGTCTCAGGAACACCCCATGGCCCAACAGTGTCTGGTTCTCTTCTCTCATCCCAGCCCTGTGCTCTGGAACCTGATCCTTGCCATTTCCACATCCCCTCCTCACCACAGCCCCCTCCCCTCTGGCCTCACCCTCTCTGGATTCCAAGCAGTTTCCAAACCCCTCATTTTTAATAGGTATCCAGGAGTTTTCTCATCAGATGTGGCAAAGCTAGAAAAAACTGTCATGAAGGAGGGCATTTACTCCATTCTCACACCACACCATACAGGGCTACATGGGGAAGCACCAGGTAGGTCACGAGGCAGAGAGGGTGGGGATGGTATGGACCAGAGCCTTTACTGTGATTTCCACAGGACAGACCAGGGAGGGGAGTGCAGAATAAACAGGTGCAGGATTGGCTGTGTGAATAATTTTAGTCGGCTCTGGGGCCCAGGGGCTGTCCCCAGCAGTCTGGCATCTGACCCAGAGTTGATTGGGGTAGGGAAGAGTGGCCTGAATTGTAGAGCTGACAAGGAAGTTGGTTGAGGTTTGAGCTGTAGGTGGATTAGTTTGCACATGAAAGGTGCATTCATGGGCCAACTACCTCTAGGAATCAGCTAGCCCTGGCCAGGGCAGTCCCTCCAGAGCTAGCAATGTTCCAAGATGTCAAAGCATCAAAAATACAGAATAAATGTTTACAATTATATTTGTCAATTATTCCTCAATAAAGTAGTAAAAAATGCAGAATAAGAAGACATGATCAACACACTCTCTCAGATATCCAAAAAGGACTGATCTCAGACACATGGGCACCCCAAGAAGGAGGCTAATCATTTCATATCCCTTCTCTCCCATCTCCCAGCCCACCTCAATCAGCAATCAATAGAGACTTCTCACAATTGAAGCAGCCCTCTGAGCCAAGTGCTCCCCTGGGCTCTGCAAGTAGGATTTGAAAGCAAGCAAGAGAAATCCTTGCCACTAAAAAATGGTCCCCAAATTTCACAGTTCAGTACATGTCTCTAGAAGACCATGAGTAGGACCCTGCGTGGGCTTTAGTGGACAGAGTAGACCAGACATATCCTCCCTGAGTCAGTTTCCTGAGATTGCCTTAACCAAGCACCACCACAAACGAGGGGGGCCTCTCAGAAGAGAGAAGCTAGAGGCCAGAAGCCTGAAGTCAAGGTATCAGCAAGGCCATCCTCCCTCTGAAGGTTCTGGGGAAGAATCCTCTTTGCCTCTTGTAGCTGCTGTCATCAGTGGCGATCCTCAGTGTTCTTTGGCTCATGGCTGTGTCACTAGTCTCGGCCAGTCTTCATGTGGCCACCTTCTTTGAGACTGAGTCTATGTTTTTGCATGGTGTTTTCCTCTCTGCATGTCTGTGTTAAAATTCCCTCTTCTTATAAGGACACTAGTCATTGGATTTGCACCCACGCCACTCCAGCATGACTTCATCTTAACTCGATTACATTCACAAAGACTCTATTTCGAGTAACTTCATAGTCACAGGTATTAGGGGTTGTGGAGGGGCGAGGAGGGACACAATTCCAACCACAACACATCCCCAGAATGTGTTCTCACACTAGCCAGGAGAGAAAGACACATCCAGAAATAACCTGTGGTATTTTGAGCTGGGAGGGGGGTGTGGTGGGGAATATATTTTGTAAAGATTCCAAAAAAAAAAAAAAAATAAAGATTCCAGCACCCTTAGCTTTATAAAATGTAAAGCTTTTCATTCATTCCATCCATGTTCCCTCCCAGTGCCCTTGCCCATATCAGGTGTGCTTTCTGCAATGGCTACATGGCATCCCCTGTGTCCTCAGAGAATGCCAACCAAGGTCATTGTGGACCAAAGCAAAGAATAGCTGATCACATCTCACGTCTTAACAGTGCTGCCCTGAAAAGAAAGTACCAGTGAATTCTGTTTAAAGAAAGCATCTGTCTTAGTCTGTTCAGGCTGTTATAGCAGAAAACCAAGACTGGGGACTTATATACAGCAGATAGTTATTTCTCACAGTTCTGGAGGCTGGAAGTGTAGGATCACAGTGCCAGCAGATTCAACATCCAGAGAAAGACTTTTCAGGGTCACAGACTCCTTGTTGTGTCTTCACACGGTAGGAGGGTCTATGAAACTCTGTGAGGCCTATTTTAAAAGGGCACTAATCACATTCATAAGGCTCCACCCTCATGACCTAATGACATCCCAAAGGTCCCACGTCTTCAGACCATCATGCTAAGCATTAGATTTCAACATATGATACTGCAGGGGGAATACATTGAGACCATAGCAGCATCCTAAATAACCATAGTCTCGGGGAACAGAAGTCCATTAGCAAAACAACTGGAAATGTCGACTGTCAAATCACTTCGTAGTGGCCATGACAGAGGTAATGCTGCATGCTTGCCATATCCATTTCCTTTGTCACCTGCACGTGAAGGCAGCCTACACATCCCTACCTCCATCACAGTTAGGTGGGCCTTTGGCACTGAGTTCAGAGAAATGTGGGTGAAGTGATGTGTACATCATTCAAGCCTGGCCCTAAGCAATCTTCTGTGTGTCCTTTCACCTTGGATCAGTGCAGAGAACCCAGGAGAGAGCACAAAGGCCCCGGGAAATGGCGATCACCGTAAGGAAGAAACTCCTGGGGCATGGGAACCCCACACTCATGGATGGAGACTCACATGAGTTGTGGCAGCAGTGAGGAAAACCCATCAAGGGCTAAACCACTGAAGTTAGGGGACTGCTTTGTTCACTGATTAGCATACCCTAAACAAGGGTGGGGTTCACAGACGAGTCACCAGTACAGGCTGCAGTCAAAGGATGAAGTTAACTGGAGGAGAGAAAACCAGCATTGTAGAGCTCAGATTTACATGATTACAGAGGAGAAGACAAGGGTGCTATGCTGCAGGCAGCAGCTCTAGCAAAGATGGTGAAACTGGAAAGTTGAAAGCACGTGGCAGAGATAAAAAAAAAAAAAAGGAAAAATGGCTCAATCAGATGGGGAGGTGGTGCAGGTGGAGTGCGAGGGAGAGAACAGTGATGCACATCCCTAGCCAGCTCCGGTCTGGGGAGCTCTAAGTCTTTGGAGATTGGAAAGAAGGGCAGAGATTACAAGGTTAACAAGAGCCATTGAAGATGACTGAACAGGTGAAGGACTTGATCAATACAGTGCATCCAGAAGGAAGCAGGGCAGAGCCCTGTGCCAGATGGATTTGAGGCAGGTGGGGGCCAGGAAGGGGCAATTGGAGCAGATCAGGTGAGGATATGACTTCACCTGAGGCAGAGGTCCAAGGGTGGCCAGGAAGGCATGAGGAGAGGACAGTACTAACAGCTTTGTTCGGGGGCACCTACTTTAATCCTCCAGATTGTATGTGATAGGGCTATGACTCTATGTGACCTGTTAAGGAAACTGAGGCAAAAAAAAGTTATAGGGCTATAGAGTTAATAAATGCCTGAGCTGGAGCTGGGACTTACATTCAGGCATTTGACTCCAGAGCTTTCTCTCTTAGCCAGTATATGAAGATAAAGGTGGTTAGACAGGAAGAAATTTGGGTACCCTGACAGGCCCATTGCACTTAAAACCTTCATAACCCCCCACCCCTACAGCACCCATTCCCACTCCCAAAGAACAATGTCAGCTGGAATGACAAATTCTGGGGCATTTTATCATTTTTGAAGTACCTTCCCATAATCACATACTACATCCTTTTCAATGAAAGGTAGAAATGTAAATTCTTTCCTAGCCAGACTTCGCAAGGCCATAAACACAGGTGCACCATTAACTTTGAGTGGTGTCTTGAACAGATGCAAGGATTTCAGGCCCAAAGCTGCCAAAGAGAACTGTTCTCACATCAGAGGGAAGAGGCCAGCCCTGCTCCTCACCCAGATATGGGACAAATAAACTAAAAACTTTAAGAAGAGTTATACTTATGGTTGTGTCTTTCCTCTCTGGCTGAGCAGCAAAATTATCTAAAGAACTTCTTTAAAACAAAACAAACAAAACACTCAAGCTTCACAGTGGATGAGCTTAATCAGAATTTCTGGGTTGAGGGCCAGGCATTGTATTTTTGAAACTCTTCTGGTGTGAGTCTCATGCAGGATGAAAGTTAAAAGGTGCTGCTCCTTTTCTTTTTACTTCAAATTTTTATTTAAATTCTAGTTAGTTAACATATAGTGCAATATTGGTTTCAGGAGTAGAATTCAGTGATTTATTACTTACATATAACACCCAGTGCTCATCACAAGTGCCCTCCTTAATCTCCATCCCCCATCTAGCCCCATCCCCCGACCTCCCCTCCAGCAATCCTCAGTTTGCTCTCAATCATTAAGTCTCTTATGGTTTGTTTCCCTCTCTCTTTTTACCCCACTCTCATACGTTCATCTGTTTTGTTTCCTAAATTCCACACTTGAGTGAAATCATACAGTATTTTTCTTTCTCTGACTTATTTCACTTAGCATAATACCCTCTAGGTCCATCCACCTTATTGTGAATGGCAAGATTTCATTATTTTTCATGAGTGAATAATATTCCACATTGTGTATATATACCACATCTTCTTTGTCCATCAGTCAATGAACATTTAGGCTTTTTCCATAACTTGGCTATTGATAGCACTGCTACAAACATCAGGGTGCATGGACCCCTATGAATCAGAATTTTTATATCCTTTGGATAAATACCTCGTAGTGCAATTGCTGGATTGTAGGAAAGCTCTATTTCTAACTTTTTAAGGTATATCCATACTGTATTGCACAGTGGCTGCACCTGTTTGCATATCCACCAACAGTGCAAAGGGTTCCCCTTTCTCCACAGCCTTGCCAACACTTGTTGTTTCTTGTGTTGTTATTTTTAGCCATTCTGATAGGTGTGAGGTGATATCTCATCATGGTTTTGACTTGCATTTCCCTAATGAACAATGTTGAGCATCTTTTCATGTGTCTGCTAGCCATCTGAATATCTTATTTGGAAGTCTATTCATGTCTTCTGCCCATTTCTTAACTAGATTATTTGGGTTTTGGGTGTTGAGTTTGATAAGTTTCTTTGTAGATTTTGGATACTAACCCTTTTTCAGATATGTCATTTGCTAATATCTTCTCCCTTTCCATAGACTGCCTTTGAGTTTTGTTGACTGTTTCCTTTGCTGTGCAGAAGCTTTTTATCTTGATGAAGTCCCAATAGTTCATTTTTGCTTTTGTTTCCCTTGCTTCCAGAGACCTATCTAGTAAGAAGTCGCTGCGACTAAGGTCAAAGAGGTTGCTGCCTGTGTTCTCCTCTATTATTTTGATGGCTTCCTATCTAACATTCAGGTCTTTCCTCCATTTTGAATTTATTTTTGTGTATGATATAAAAAATGGTCCAGTTTCATTCTTCTACATGTTACTGTCCAATTTTCCCAACACCATTTATTAAAGAGACTGTATTTTTTCCATTGGAGATTCTTTCTTGCTTTGTCAAAGATTAGTTGACCATAGTGTTGTGAACCCATTTCTGGATACTCTATTCTGTTCCATTGGACTATACATTTTTTTTTGTGCCACTATCATACCATCTTGATAACTACAGCTTTGTAATATAGCTTGAAGTCCAGAATCATGATGCCTGCAGCTTTGTTTTTCTTTTTTGGGATTGCTTTGACTATTCATAGCTTTTGGTGGTTCCATACAAATTTAGGATTGTTTGTTCTAGCTCTGTGAAAAATTCTGGTGGTATTTTGATAAGGATTGCATGAAATGTGTAGGTTGCTTTGGGTGGTATGGAAATTTTAACAATGTTTGTTCTTCCAATCCATTGGCATGGAATGTTTTTCCATTTCTTTGTGTCAAGAGGCACTGCTTTCAAGTAAAGCTGAGCAAAGCAGCTGTTCATGCACCATTTGGGAACTGTCATTCAACAGTACTTGTTTGGCCCATATATATTTATCTGGTATCTCTCTATGCCAGAAGCTGTGCTATGTTCTAGAGAGGCATAGGCAAATGACATGATCTTGTTCTGAAGGGTCTGACCATGGAATGAGTGAGGAGACTATCACAACGGAGTGGTGAGTTGGCTAAGCATTAGATTAGAGCTGAGTATGGGACATGGTAGAGAACAAAAGGAAGGTCAGTCTTGGGGACCAGGAAGGACCTTGAGCAGGAGTTAACACCTGAACTGAGTGCTGCAAGAGTGATAAATAAGCTAGGTGAATACAAAGTCGGGGGTAGCATTCACAATGGAAAAAACATCTCATGCAAAGGAAGAGAGGTAGGAGGTGCAGCACAGAACACTGAGGGACTTAAAGAAATCCTGGCAAAGGGGGAGTATTGATGCATTCAAAAGATTGTCAGGTAGGCTAAAGACCACAGTAGGAAGGACCTGGCATGTGATGAAAGGAATACTAAATTTCTGCTAGAGGGCAGACAGCACCTTCGAAAAGCTATCTGGGATCAAAAAGAGAAAGTGTAAAAAAAGTGCTGAGGCCCATAAATGCAAGGTATTTATATTGGGTTTGTGTGCACTTACTATACAAATAGCGAGCACTGATTGCACACTTTCCATATGTCAGGCTCTGTTCTAAGCACTTCACCTCATTCATTCAATCATTCAACAAGTGTTTATTGGCCAAGCACCACTGCACATGCAGAGAATACAACAATAAAGTCAGAAATCTCCCTCCTTGTGGGTTTACATTTCAGTGGAGAAGATAGACAATTGACAAAACAAGTAAAATAGTGAATTAGATGCTGATATGTGCCATAGCAAAATATAAAACAGAACTAGAGAATAGGGAGTATTGGAGATGTGATTATCCAAGTCTGATGTGTCAACATATGTAGGCTACAGTCCTCATTATTCCAGCAAACACACATCTAGGTGGTCCTGGGAAAGTCTTTTGTGATGTGGTTAGAGTCCATAATCAGTTGCCTTGAAGTGAGGGAGATTATCCTTGATAGTCAGAGTGGTCCTGGAGTAGAGCTAAGGCCTTCCAGAGGAAGAAAAAATCCTGCCTGTGGATGTCAGCTTCTGCCTGAGAGCTCCAGCCTGCCCATCCTGACAGCCTGCCATTTCACTTCCCAAGCCAGCTCTCACAATTCCATAAGCCAAATCCTTGCAAGAAGTCTTTTGATACATACCCCCTGCTACTTCTGTTTCTCTGCTTGGACCCTGACTGAAGCTGTTATTTTAAATAGGGGAGTCCAGATAGACCTCACTGAGAAAGTTTTATCTAAGGAAAAATCTAAAGGAGGAGAGTGAATGAGTGAGCAAAC
The DNA here is from genome assembly GCF_003254725.2 of Canis lupus dingo. Classification (NCBI taxonomy): domain Eukaryota; kingdom Metazoa; phylum Chordata; class Mammalia; order Carnivora; family Canidae; genus Canis; species Canis lupus. The sequence goes on from NC_064245.1 coordinate 66,414,588, forward strand.
ATCTGGGTGGAGGGAAGGAATATTCTGGAGAAAATAACAGCAAACACAAGAGCATTCTTCCTTTTAATCCTCATAGCATTAAAAATTAGAAATTAACATTATTGTCAAAAACTAGACAAAGTCTGAGATTTTTCCTGGTTGTTCAGCTAACAAGTCAACCTGCCACATACAGATGCTATCAGAAGCTTCGAGACTCCTGGATCAGAAGCAAAGGACGCTGTTACTTACAGCACTGCAGGCATCATGAGCTTCATATGGGCATCAGTTACCCCTGCTGTCCCCAAGTTCTACACATGACATAGGTGGGGCCATGCAGATACTGTGCACACTGTGGACCCATATCACTTTTGAGGAACCTGAGCTTATGAAACCCTCAATCTTACAGGAAGCTACTGTCAAACTTGCCAAAACTTTGCCTCAGAGGAGATGCAATGTTATCTTTGTTAAATTCTCAGGAAACCATTCTGCCCTGACACTGAAGGGAAATGCTATACCTTCTAAGACTATTTACAACACAAAGATACTTAAAAAAAAAAAAAGTTGGTCTAAAACAAAAACTATTAGCAAGAGATAGAAAACATGAAAGACCCACAGATAATTATCTCTCATTTTGCAGATGAGGAAGTTGAGGCACAGATAGGCTGAATAACATGCCTGAAATCACACAGCTAGTAAATGGAAGAGCAGGGATATATGATCATCTGTCTTCCCTCCCTGGAATGAAGCACCATAAGCCAGAGACTTTCTTAATGGCCACATACCAGAGCTTAGAAAAATGTTTGCAACTAACACCCAAAATTAAATGTAAAGTGAATAGACAAATATTTGTAGGTGCTCACATACAACAGAGAACAGAATGAGAATGCCTCTTGCTTACCTAAAGCTTAGAAGTCAGAGAGTCAGGCTTAGACTTCTATTTAAATAAATTGCTGCATAATTACAGCTGTGATAAATACTCCAAAGAATAAGTGCATGTATGACAGAGACTGAATGTTTACCTCCCTCCAAAATTCATATGTTGAAACAGAACTAAGGCAATGGCATTAGGAAGTAGGGCCTTTGGGAAGTTATTAGGTCATAAGAGTGGGGCCCCAATGAATGGAATTAGTGCCCTTATCAAATGGACCCTAGAGAGTCCCTTCCTTCTTCTACCGTGAGAGGAAACAGTGAGAAGACAGCCTTCTATGAGCAAACAGGCCTTCATCAGACACTGAATCTGACAGCCTCCAGAATCATAAGCAATAAATGTCTGCTGCTTATAAGCCATCCAGTCTCTGGAATTTTGTTATAGTAGCCAAATGGACTAGGACAATATATGTTTGTGTGTGGGATCCCTGGGTGGCGCAGCGGTTTGGCGCCTGCCTTTGGCCCAGGGCGCGATCCTGGAGACCCGGGATCGAATCCCACATCAGGCTCCCGGTGCATGGAGCCTGCTTCTCCCTCTGCCTATGTCTCTGCCTCTCTCTCTCTCTCTCTCTGCGACTATCATAAATAAATAAAAAAATTTAAAATATATATATATATATGTTTGTGTGTGTGTGTGTGTGTGTGTGTGTACATATCCCTCAGGCCCCTCAGTTGCAGGGAAGAAATGCAATCAGCTATATCATTTGATCACAGAAACAAGAAAGCAAAACAGGCAAAAATGCAAGGTGCCACAGTTTTGTGACATAAACACACTTATAGATGGACATTATCTCTGTTCCACATGAAGAGAAATGGAGTTTTTGAGTAAAGCTGTCCTGGTTCTTTGCAGTCACAACCAGCTTGACATTTGGATACCCTCTGAATGATAGGCTTTTCTGTACAAGAGTGAAAGGCTTCCAGACACCTTCAAGTTGAAAAGTTCTGCCTTCAGTACGCCTGAAGTGTCTAAAGGGAAAGAAAGAATCCTTTATTGTCACTAAAGAATGAGATTTACACTTTAAGTGGCATTTTTACAACACCTTTCCTTAAACCTATTCGTTGGAACACACAAAGGACAGAGTTTTATCCCTGATAAAAGTGGTAAAGCATTTGAAGACCAAAAGATGGCTTTAGCATGAAGGTGAACATTGGGGGCACCTGGGTGGCTCAGTGGGTTAAGCATCCAACTCTTGATTTCAGTTCAGGTCACAATCTCAGTGTCGTGGGATCAAGCCCCAAGTGCTTGCTCTCTCTCTCTCTCTCTCTCTCTCTCTCTTTCTCTCTCTCTCTCTCTCTTTCTCTCTCTGAAATAAATAAATAATTTTTGAAAAAAAGAAAAAAGGTGAACATGACCCACTAACAGTTATATCTGGCAGAGCTCTATGATCTCAAGAGTCATTTCACTTTTCTGAATCTTTTTCTCCTCTTCTTCAAAGGAAAAGTGGCTTTAGATGACCTCCAGGCTCCTTCTGACACTACTATTTTATCACAAATGAAAGAAAGCCCTTGTAAAATATATTTGCCAATATTTGCTAAATGTTGTTCTTTCTGCCCAAATTCCCTTGAGGTGCATATAAAATAATAATTTCTACAATGAGTTTAAGCAAAAAGATTTCTGTCTTTCTGGCATCTCAATTCTCAATTTTTTATGATGGGTTGGCCTTTACTACACAAAAAAAAATGTTAAACTACCTACTGACTTGCCAAAAATGATTGGCAGTGAGTAAAAGGGTCAGTGATGAGTGAGGTGAAATTGTAGAGAAAAAGGCAAAGATCAGACCACGCAAGGGCTTGCAGATGGTGATTAAAATGTCGGATATTGTAGTAACCACCACTGAAACCCAACTGAAGGATTTTAAGATGAGAATAGCATAACCACTTTGCATTTCTGGAGTATCACACACTACTGTGTAGAGAATAGAATCGAGGACAACAGAAGGAGATGTGAGAAAACCAGCCTGGAAGTCAGCCCCACAATCCAGGCAAACATTGGTGGTGGTTTGGACTAGAGTAACATCAGTGGATCCAAACAGAAGAGAGCTAACTCAAAACTATTTGGGGACATGAATTAATAGGACTGAGCGTTGCACTTAATGTGAACCATGAGAAAAAGGAGGTATCCAGAATAACTCCCAGGTTTCAAATATGAGCAACTGGTCGCTTACTGAGCTGGAGAAGCCTGGGAGAGAGGCATATTTAGGGAAAACCATGGCTTCTGTCTTAACATATTTAGTTTAAAATGCCTGGGAGATTTTCAAGTAGAACTGCTGATATGGCATCGAAATGTGAGACTGGACAAGAAAGAGGCTGGAAGAGGGATGATTTCTGATGCATAGTGGGGAGTGTGGAGAGGGAAGAGAAAGGGCCTAGAGATGCTACCAAGAATGTTTCAACATACAGATATCAGGAGGAAGAGAATAAGCCATCAAAAAGGACTGTAAAGGAGCTGGCAAGAACATCTGGATGATTTGCAGTCACAGAAGCCCCAACAGAACTATTTGTTGGACTCTGCACTATGGTGATCATTCGGTGAACTTGGAAAAGGCAGTTTTCAGGGAGTGGTCAGTAGAAGGAGAGGCGATGGAAGCCATGCTAGAACGGGTCGAGAAGCTCTCCAGAAGGGAATAGGTAAAGGCAGCTTCTATATGCATGCCTTTCAAGAATACTGAATATGGAGTGGACAAGAACATTGAATGGGAACTCAAGGGCAACTTGAAGGTCAAGAGATACTTGAAGACTCCCTAGAAGGATCCAAAAATAAACAACAAATTGAAAGATTAGCAAAGAGCAGAAACAAACAGTAGAGTGAAAACAACAGAAAGAGATAAATCTAGGCACAAGGTCTGGAGCAGATTGGGAAGACTTGCCTGTGATCAGAGGAGCAATACAGCTCAGTTACAGGAGAGGATGGGACCAGATGGAGGACTGTATGGGCCTATTTCCAGGGGAGTGGGGAGTAATAGCCTCTCAACACCCTTCACAGCTGCCCCACTCCAATCAGTCCTGCACTATCAAGTCTGGAACCTTTGTTCCCATTACACATATTAAAAAAAAAAAAAAAAAAAAAAAAAAAAAAAAAAAAAACGAGGCTCAGATTAGTTCAAGTGATCTGCTTATAATCTTGTAAGATATTACTGGCAGAACCAGGATTCAAACCGAAGTCTTGGGTCTCTCAACATTCCCACCCTCCCTCCTGCCTTCCTCTCTCTCTTTCTCTCTTTCTCTCTCTCTCTCAATCTCTGTGTGTGTCTCTCCCTCTCTCTGTCTCTCTCTTTCTCTTTCAGTCTCCTTTCTTTCTTCCTGCTCTCTTTCTTGCTGCTTCTTTTTTTGAATGCCAGTCAGGTCCTTGCACAAAATCAATCTTGGAGTTAGTGTACTGAAACCCTTAGGCACATTTTCCTCAGCCTGGATTTTACATGCTATCAAAGGACAGATTCACCAGCAGATTAAAGCTGTTTGAAGCCTTCTCTGAGTTTTATGCCTCAGTTGTTTGGAGTTAGGGACCTCTCGAGTTCTGGGATTTTAAAATATGCTTTCTTTTTTTCTTTTCAATTTTGTTGACAATTTCCATTAGAGCCCTGTTATCCCTCTGGATAGCTCCAATATAACTGCTTTGGAGGTTAAAGAATGCATTTGCCAAGGTTGGAAGCAGACTGGAGCCTCTTGAGTTCAATGTTTCACCTTAAATTCCAAACTTGTTCATAGTTCAAATTTATTTACACATGGCATCAAAATCAAAACATTCTGTTTCTTTTTTAAAAAGGGTACTTCAAACGGCCTTAAGAAAAGAACATAAGCAGTGGACATTAAATAATTCATCCAAATAGGTCTCATGAAGTAAATGTGTAAATGAATAAGAATCACATAGGCTACATTTTACTTGAAATGCACCAGAAAATAAATAAAAGGCTTAAAAGCTGGTCTGAAATTTCATAAACCCTAAACACACTGAGTTCCAACTACCTCATTAGTATAAAATAATACATTAGTCCAATTCATTTTGGGTGCTCAAGTGGAAACCTTTGGTGCAAATAAATTATTTGTATGAAAAGATGTCTGCTTCATTGCACTAAACGGTACTCTTGTGGCCCAAAGTGTTAATGATGCTCCCAGCCGCTTCTAATGACAAGCAGTAAAATCACACTGTTGTTTAAATAAAGACAGAGGGCTAATAGCAGTTATGGGGACAGCACAGCAGAGGGGAAGGAGCATGCGTGAATTTGAAGTCAGATGTGCGTTCCAGTTCTGGATCTGCCACACTCTAGCTGTGTGACTTTGAGCACATTATCTGACCTCAATAAATTCTCTGTTTGTTTGTTTTCTAAATAAGGATAATAAAAACAAGAAAAGGCTCGCTCGCTCTCTCTCAGATTTGTTATAAGGGTAAATTCCATGAAAGTGGCCAGCATGGCAATTAGCATCCAGCAAGTCCTAGATGTTATTTCCTTTGAATCCTTAGCTTCTCAGTACCCACTCTGGTGTTGCCGCTCAATCAACATGGGACTCCTAGTTGATCTGCAGAGTGGAGCAGCTGGCTCTGTAAGGCAATGCATCCCATCATCTACCTTTTGCCTGTGCCCCCATTTCCTCCCTCAACTGCCTAGATTTGAAGAAAGAGTCTTACACACCATGGAGAGAACTCAGCATTACACTGTCTTCTCTCTTGTTTTTACAAACAAGCAAACTTGGTCCCAAATAAAGGAAGTAACTAGCTCAATGTCTTTTAGCATAACTGCTTAGCCTTCCATTTCTCTGACTAAATACAAGATGAAAGAAATGCATTGTGAAATACATAGTGTCCTCTATAATTTAGGCAAGTTCACCGGGACAGACCAGAGAATTGTTAGGAGCTCAATTGGTAGAAAACAGCCAATATCCGATCATCCTTCAGTGCTTATTAAATTCTCTCCAGCACAAACCAGTGCTGGAACTGTTGTACAGAGGTGCTTAAGATAAACATGGTCAGGAGATGTGGTAAATATCTAATTCACTAAATTATATATATATGATGCAGGAAAGTCAACATGACCTACCTGAAGAACCAAATTAGAAGGCTACTGTAAATTGCATGTACTAGTTTTCTCCAAAAAGAAAGAAGTCATTTTAATCATCAATTAAATAAACATTTATGCATACTTAGTTCTGTACAGGGTATTATAGAAGAATAAAAGAAAAATAAAGTTCTATATTATTGCCAGTGACTACAAGGACTTTATGATTTGTTGAAAAGATAAAACACAGGCTTGCAAGCATGTTATCAGTGTAGTAGAGACTAAATAGATGGTCACTGAAGTGAACAGAAGGGGAGATTATCTGGGTTATGCCATCAACAAATTTTTTAGCAGCTTCAGTATGCAAGGTATTGTATTAAGGCTTGGAAATACAATGAATTAAAAAGCACTGCCTTTGTCTTCAAGTTAATGACACTGTGCTCTCTAGATGGCAAGTAAATAAACAATAAAGTACATCCATATAATGATAGGACTAGGCATAAGGTATTGTGGGAACACGGAAGAAGGGTACCTACCACTGACTAGCGACATAACAAAATCTTCATGGAAGTGGTGACATACCGAATACTGAACATTAATAGTTTGAGAGCCTTCAGCTGGGAACAAGAGCCTTCTATATGCATGAGCCTCATGGGTAGGACACAGAGCTAAGAACAGAGTCAAATTCTTAGATGTGAAAAGTTGCTTTCCTAGGAAGAAAACTTTGAGGATTTGGCTGGCTGGTTGTGTTTGAGGGAATTTCACCAACTTGTCTTTTCATCTCTAGAGAAAAACTGAATTTCTGCAGAGCACAGACTTTACATGGTAAACCAGAGAGTGGGAAAGAACAAAGAGCAACAGACACAATTTCTTGCCCTAAAGAAGACAAAAGTCCGATTTTACTAATGTACCCACCAGTACCAGCACCATATCCTAATTAGTCTAATCAAATAGCATAGGACATTCCCTTGATTGCTAGGACAGATGGGGTGCTGTTTGGAGAGCAGTGCTTTCTAATGCAGGGTCTCATCTGAATGCTGGAGATGGACCTTTAGAACTTGAAAGAAGTAAAGGTCCTAGCCATTGTATCTGACCTGACCACTTAGCCCAAGACACTCTAGGCAGCCTGCTAGCTTTGCATCCAATCCAACAGAGAGAAAGCTCTGCTCACGCAACTAGAAAGACTTCCCCTCCTGGGTCTGAGGCTACAACAGCAGCCAGAACACAGTGGGGGCCCTGCCTTGCTGATCCTATGCTGGGGGAGGAGAAGGTAAAGAAGAGCAAGTCAAGAGAGACACTATGACTGGGAACCTTTGGATCCCTTGGGAATGGACTTTCCAAATTCAGGGCAAAGGGCTGTTAGGAGAGGTTCACCATGAAAGGCAGTCCTGTTGGAGGACAGCCCAGATTTTGGTCCAGAACTCCACATTTTGGACAAGCCTCTTAGTTGCTGTGTGATCTCAGACAAGTGTCCTACCAATTCTCTAAGCCCCAGTTCCTAATCTGCAAAAGCCACAGGGTTATTGTGGAGATTTGATGACACATGTGATCTCTCTTGGTGATTCAAGGCAGGCAATGAAAATATGCAGATTCAGTGCAAAGCCAGGTGACTGCCCAGCCTTTTCCTGGGCCTGAGTGCAAGCAGGTCAGATGCAATGACTAAGACCTTTCTTTCTTTCTAAAAGTCCTCCTCCAGTGTTCAGATAAGACACTGGACTAGGGAACACTGTCCTCACAGCAGTACCCGCCCATCCCACCAGGCCCCAGCCCCTTCTGTTGCCAGAACCAATAAACACAGCAGGCACCCTCTCAAGTATGCAAGCCAGGGAGACACTTGCTGCATGGTGAGATACTGCAATGCTGATTCCCACACCCACCTCAAGTCCTGCACATGACCTTGTTCCAGCACCTCCCACCTGATTCCAGGTGTCTTGTGCTCAGTAAGAGTGTGGTCTGCTCAGGCTCTAGCTGAGTACCTGGATGGCTGGATCCACCCAGCCCTGGAAGGGAAGATGTGCAATGGGGAGGGGCATGGGCTCTGATGCCAAATTCTGTCATGATCTAGAAATGAGTCTAGCAATGTAAGTCCTTTGTCCCTCTGTCCTTCACATTCCTGGAGGCTAGACGTCCATAATCCAGATGTGGACAGGGCTGCCTTCCCAAGGGCTCTAAGAAGTATATCCTTCCCTATCTCTTCTAGTACCTAGTAGCTCCTGCTATTCCTTGGCTATGGCAGCATAAATAAAATCTTTACTTGTATATTTTCACATTACCTTTCTCCTGTGTGCCTTGCTGTGTCCTCTCTTCTTCTTATAAAAATACCAGTCATTATATTTAATATCTACCTGAAATTCATCTACAAACCTTAATTAAATATATTTGCAGAGACCTTATTTTCAAATAAGGCCAGATGTTGTGAGTTGTAAATGAAACAATGCACATAGGAGAGTGTTTAACGTAGCAGCATACAGAAAGCACTCAATCAATGTTAAGAATTAATAATAGTGTGCCTAGATATACCAGTCACTCACATTCTGCCCTTGGGGAAGTCATGTAACCTCTAATTTCCCCATTCTTCCATTTGGCAAAAAAGGAATACTAATGTTCAACAGTCCTGGGGCCCAGGGTTCTAGTCCAAGGGTCAGAAGAGCTTTTCTGTGAGATCCAGATAGCAAACATTTTTGGCTTCATGGGCTATGTAGTCCCTGTTGAAATTACCTAACTCTGCCATTATAGTGGGAAAGCAGCCATGAATAATACATAAGTAAAAGAATATGGCTCTTCTCCAAAGCATCTTATTTACAAAAATGGACAGTAAGCTAGATTTGGCCCATGGACTAAGGTCATTTGCTCCTCTTCTAGTCTCTTTAGCCAGCCCTCCCAGGCCTTACTGGTTGGCCTTCAAAAAGGAAAAAAAAAAATAAAGAAGAGAAGAGAGGAGGAGAGGAGAGGAGAGGAGAGGAGAGGAGAGGAGAGGAGAGGAGAGGAGAGGAGAGGAGAGGAGAGGAGAGATAAAAGCTCATCCATATTTGGAAACCCAATGGGTCAATACACAGAAAATTAAACTTCTCCTAAAGAAACTCAGATTTGCTTTGGTTACCAAATGTATCTCTAGTAATAAATGTTGTCCTAAAGTCACTGTTTTATCTCCCACTGAGATCAAAAAATCTTGGAGAGGCAGTAAATCAGGTGGTTTGAGCTCTATTTTGAATCATTCCTCTACATAACCCTCACTAGCTATACAACCATGTGAAAGTATTTGATGTCCCCAAGACCATGTTTTCTTACCTATAAAATGGGTATAAGAAAAACATCTCCCTCACAGGGAACAGATAAAGCCCCTTGACACCAAGACTGACCAGGAGAAAATACTCAGTCCAGGTCAGGTAGTATCATGATTAGGATTACCACTCCTGACTATTAATAGTGCCAAGCACCAGGCCTTCTACAGAATCTTTGCTGTTTAAGTGGTATCTTTACATTTCTTCCCCAATCTCCTGCCTGCAAAATTCTCCCAGGAATCACCATAGGTGTGTCATCACCTCTGCCAATTATATTGAATTTGCACATCCTTCCCAGTCCCCCACTACAATGAGGTCAGCTCATTTGGGATTTAGTAGTGTCTTAGGCAAACATTTTCTCCTCAGTACCTACCAACTTCCTAAATCAAAATATGAATAAGCTGAGGTCTTCTAACCCAAAGTTTATGACCACTGCCCCCTGTTTACAATTCATTTTCTTGGAGTCAGTTCTGCATAGTTACTGCTTTTTGATCAAATTACTAGCACAGGGATAATAACACTTACCCAGCAATTTTTATCTCCAAAGCAATGTAAAGGCCTTCAAGTCCATCTGTCTATTCAGTGAATTTTCCATCCTTAATAAAAACAAGTTTCAGGCACTGACTTCAAATGCTGATGCAGGTAAACCCGCCTTCTGGGGACCAGGTGCACCATATGCATATTAATGTGCAAACACCGGAACTGGGAGGCAGGGAAGAGGCTTCAAAGGCACAGGATGTGAAGCCAGAAGATAGTCTTTAGAGAATTCTGACTTTGGACAAGTCATTTAACCTCAGTGTCTCAGTTGCCTGGTATGTGAAAATGGGGATAATAAATATGCCTCCCCCATGTCACAGTTTGTTGCAAAAAATAAGGGAAAAAATGGCTGTGGAAATGATTTATAATATGATGTGGATGGTATGCATTCATCATTACTTCCCAAAAGGGATCATTTTATCCACATTTGGGTCCCCTATGAATAAAGCTAGCGGTTTGCCTCTTGCACTTCTCAAACAAAATGTTTCAAAGGTCCCTTCTGTTCCAAAGAAAAAGGGGAAGAGAAAAAAAGGGAGGGGTGGAGAGAAACTGTTGTGCATTCATTGAGGAGTCATGCTAGCTGGTGAAGCATTTACTCAGTTTCACACAGTATCCTAAGAGTATTTACCTAATCCTCAGAGCATCCTAGGTGCAATAGGTGGTATTAGGAGTTCCATTTTACAGATTTGACAACCGAGGCATGGATGTGTTTCAAGTGTTGTCCATGTTTACTAAGACCAGAAGGGGCTATTTTCTTAACCAACAGGTTTCCATATCAGTCCAGAAGCCCCCTGAGACACTGTGCAAGGAGTCCATGAGATCAGAAATATTATCATAACAAGACCAAAGCACTGTTTGCCTTTTCAACTCTCATTCCTTCACAAGTACAATGGAGTTTTCTGGACTCTTCATCTCCATGTCCTATGATTTCACAACAGAGTGAATGCAGAAATACTTAGGAAAACCATGCTGTCTCCTATTAAACCAGGAGAGATTTGAAAGATGTAAATGATGTAATTCTTTCGTTATATTTTGTCTTGGAAAATACAGTTATTTTTTAATATTTATTTATTTATTCATGAGAGACACAGATTGAGAGCAGAGGCAGAGAAATAGGCAGAGGGAGAAGCAGGCTCCTCGCAGGGAGCCCGATGCAGGACTCGATCCCGGATCCGGGGATCACGACCTGAGCCAAAGGCAGGCACCCAACCACTGATCCACCCAGGTGTCCCAATATAGTTATTTTTAATATAAAATGTGATTTATTTCAACATGCAATGCATTTTAGTGTCATTTTTAGTGAATTAATAAATGCATATTTATTATGCATATTAATACACAGTGTTTAAACATTAATACACAGTATTAATTCTCAGTTTTAATTTTTAATATGATATCAGTTACTATAACAAATGGAAACAAAAGCTCTTACGAGTCCTCAATCCTTTTTAAGGGTATAAAGTGGCCCTGACATCTAAATCTTCAAGAACTACTGCTCTTAGCTAGACACAGTATCTCTCTTAATCCTCCACAAAAGCTGTATTGTTATTTCTCATTTTTTGATGTAGAAATTGAAGTTTGGAGAGGTTAGGTAAGTTGTTCAAGGTCACATAACTCACAATAAAAATTTCCAAGAAACAAGAGTTCAACAGCTTTACAGTGACTCAAATTCTTATCTTTTCCAATTTACTGTGACTCTCCCTTCTTTATATGCTACCAGACACTCCAGCTGGTATAAAACTCTGTAGCTCAACTGCCTCTATGTTCATAAAAGACCACAAAACCTAAAAGGTTCAAAAAAGTCTTGTAATTGTCTTCCACATCTCTACTGGTTTCAGGTCTGGATAATATTAGATATTGTACACATTCTCCCTCCTCCATCTCACCAAATTTCCTTTAACATGAAGATCAAATGCCATTCTGATCATGAACCTGACATATTGCCACTACAAAGCATGGACAACTCTGTTTGTCTCTTTTTCCACTTTTATCTCCCTGCTATCAGAGCTCCAAGTGGTTTAGGAGACCAAAAAAGATTTCTCATTGGTTTAAACCAATCATGGTAATTCTGTTCAACTTGAGAAGTGGTTAGTATAGAAGAGGTTATGTGACCTCATGCCGGCCGATAACATGGAAAACCACTGGGTTGAATTTCCGGAAACCAGTAATTCAGGGGGGAAAAAATAGATTTGAAGCATGGTGTTTTTCCTACTTAGAATAAAACTGTGATGTCTAGAGGTTTGCAGCTTCTTGAAAAAATGAGGTTTTCAAGTATAAGAAAGACAACTAAAAGAATCATAATAATCCTAACATTATTGAGGGCAGCCCTGGAGGTGCAGCAGTTTGGCACCGCCTGTAGGCCTGGGTGTGATCTTGGAGACCCAAGATCGAGTCCCACATCCTGCTCCCTGCGTGGAGCCTGCTTCTCCCTCTGCCTGTGTCTCTGCCTCTCTCTCTCTCTCTCTCTCTCTCTGTGTGTGTCTATGAATAAATAAAATCTTTAAAAAAAAATCTTAACATTATTGAGCTGTTGAATTGGAACCAGCTATTAACAACCTGAAGATATTTTATGTGGTAAATAAACCTTTATTTAGTTAATTTACACTTAGTTCATTATTTTGTTACGTGAAGCCAAACATGCTATCAACTGAAAGAGAGACTTTCATCAAATTTCAGAAATATTTCATCAAATTTCAGAAATATGTCTCTACACAAGAATCCCTTTGCCATTAAAAGTAGATCCAGAAATGACATAGACAAGTCATTTGGGATATGCAGACAAGTATGTTAAAATAGTATGTATGGATGTATTGATGTATTTTTTTCAAGAGTTTATAAGAAAATATGAAAAAGATGAGAAAATAAATTGCTATATCCATTATTGAAAATGGCGCATTGTTTAATTGTCTATTTCTTCCTTTAGTTTTATCAGTTTTTTTCTACAACCACGGATTTAGTTGGAGGTAAATATTGTTTACATCTTCTATGACCTTATTCTGTCTAGTCTAATTTAACTATCAAGTCTAGAAGAGTGTTGAAAACTCCACTGTAACTGTGAATATGTTCATTTTCCTTTTAGTTCTATGAATCTCAACATTTAGGATTGATAGGTCTTCTTGTCATATTGAAATAAGAGAAGAAATAAGAGAGAAGCAAGAGGACTTTCTAGACCTGAAAAATACAATATCTGAAATAAAAACTTCACTGCATGGGATTAACAGTAGAAAAAAATGCACATGATCTGAAAACAGCAATTAAAACTACCCGAACTTAAGCTCAAAGAGAAAAATGACAGTAAATAACTAACAGAGCTATAGTAAATGAGGGACAATATCAAGTAGTTTAATATAAATGCAGCTGAAGTCTGAGAAAAGGAGGGAAGCAGAAAAGAATGTTTACAGAAATAATGACTGAATTTTATTTAAATATGATGAAAACTATAAACACACAGTCAAAAAGTTAAACAAGCACCAAGCAAAATAAAAACAAAGAAATCTGTACTGAAACCCATCACAAATTGCTACAACCCACTGATAAAGAGAAAAATCTTAAAAGAAACCATAAGTAAAAATGACACACTATATTCAGAAACAAAGATAAGAGTGACGGCAGATTTCATATCACAAACAATGCAAGACAGAGGACAATAAAACATCTTTAAAGTGCTGAAAGGGGAAAAAAATGTCATTCTATATCCAGTGAAAACATCTTTCAAAAGTGAAGAGTAATTTAAAATGTTTTCAGATAAGCAAAAACTAAAAGAATTTATTGTGAGGATATCTCTGCTACAAGAAATGTTAAAGGAAGTTCTTTAGACAAAAAGAAAATGATACCATATGGAAACTTGGATCTACTCAAAATAATTCAGAACAGTTTAAATGATAACTATCTGTGTAAAGGAAGAAAGTTTTTCCTCATGTTTTAACCTGTTAAAAAGAAGTCATTTAAAGAAAAAGTAAGCACAATGCATCATAGAGTTGATAATATATAAAGGTAAATTCTATTACCACCAAAATATAAGGCCTGATGGAGAATAGAAGTAGACTGTTTTTTAAGAGTATTACATCATAAAAGTAAAAGAATACAAAATGATATAAAATGCAAACACTAATAAGGAAACTGTGTGACTCAGAATGCCTGTCTGGCTCAGTCAGTAGAACATGTGACTCTTAATCTTGGGGTCATGACTTTGAGCCTCAGGTTGGATGTGGAGCCTACTTTTAAAAAAATAAGTAAAATATTTTTAAAAGAAGAAGAAAAGAAGACTGAGTGACTCTACTAACAGAAAAAATAGACTTTAAGATGAGGAATATTGTCAGTGAGTGATAAAGACAAACATCTCATAATAACCAAAGATTCAATATGACAAGAAGACCTATCAATCCTAAATGTTGAGATTCATAGAACTAAAAGGAAAATGAACATATTCACAGTTACAGTGGAGTTTTCAACACTCTTCTAGACTTGATAGTTAAATTAGACTAGACAGAATAAGGTCATAGAAGATGTAAACAATATTTACCTCCAACTAAATCCGTGGTTGTAGAAAAAAACTGATAAAACTAAAGGAAGAAATAGACAATTAAACAATGCGCCATTTTCAATAATGGATATAGCAAATATCCAAATCAATAAGGAAATCGAAGACTTCGCTAACTCTAACCATATATAACAGACATTTATAGAATGTTCCACCCAACAACAGCAGAATATACATTCTTCTCAAGTGTACAATAAAATATTCTCCAGAATAGACCATAGTCAATCCATAAAATAAGCCTCAATAAATCTAACAGAATTGAAATTATGCGAAGTATTGCTTTTCTACCACAATGGAATGAAATTGAAAATCGATCACAGAAAGAAACTTGAGAAATTCAAAAATATGTAGAAATTAATCAAGACACTCCTAAATAACCAATGGATCAAAGAAGAAATCACAAGGAATATTAGAAAATACTTTGAGATTACTGTAAACAAAAACACAACATACACAAATTTATGGGATTCAGCTAAAATAGTGCTTAGAGAACAATTATAGACATAAATGGTTTTTTTAAACAGAAATATTTCAAATAAATAAATCAACTTTTCATTGTGAGAAACAAACAACAAAAAAGAACAATCTGAAACAAAAGCAAACAAGGAAAGAAAACAGTTTCAAATAGAGACTCAAATTACTAATATCAGGAATGAAAGATGGGACATTACTATCTACCTTACAGAAAGGAAAGAGATCATACTATAAATAACTTTATCAATGAAGTATCAAAGATGGAATGGACAAAATCCTAGATAGATTCAAATGACTGAAACTGACTCAAGAAGAAATAGAAAATATGGGGATCCCTGGGGGACTCAGCGGTTAAGCGCCTGCCTTTGGCCCATGGCATGATCCTGGAGTCCCAGGATCAAGTCCCACGTCAGGCTCCCTGCATGGAGCCTGCTTCTCCCTCTGCCTGTGTCTCTGCCTCTCTCTTTCTCTCTGTGTCTCTCATGAATAAATAAATTTTAAAATTTTTTAAAAAGAAGAAATGGAAAATATTGATAGATCCACAATAAATTAAGATACTAAATTAATTGTTTAAAAACGTACTACCAAAAAAAATAAATAAATCTTTCGGGATGCCTGAGTGGCTCAGTGGTTGAGCGTCTGCTCAGAACATGTTCCCAGGTCCAGGGATCGAGTCCCGCAGTGGGCTCCCCACTAAGGAGCCTGCTTCTCCCTCTGTCTGTGTCTCTGCCTCTCTCTCTCTGTCTCTCCTGAATAAATAAACTTTTTAAAACTTGGGCCCCATTGGCTTTATTAATGAATTCTACAAATGTTTAAAGATGAATTAACATCAATCTTCAATCTTTCATAAACCCTTCCAAAAAGTAGAAGAAAAAGACATTTCCTAGCTTATTCTATGAGTTCATTTTTATCCTAATACCAAAACTGAATAACATCACAAGAATATAAAACTATGAACTAATGTCCCTTATGAATATAGATGAAAAATAATTTTAAAAATACTAATAATCTGAATCCAGTAACATATAAAAAGGATTATACATCATGAATTATCCCAGAAATACAGAGTTGGTTTGAAATATGAAAATCAGTCAATGTGGGATCCCTAGGTGGCTCAGCGGTTTAGCGCCTTCCTTTGGCTCAGGGTGTGATGCTGGAGTCCCAGGATGGAGTCCTACATCGGGCTCCCTGCATGGAGCCTGCTTCTCCCTCTGCCTATGTCTCTGCCTCTCTCTCTCTCTCTCATAAATAAATAAAATCTTTTTTAAAAATCAATGTAATACATTATATTAATAAGATCAATACCCACGTGATCATCTCAATAGGGAAAAAACAAAAAACATTTGACCGAATCCAAAATTCTTTCATGATTTAAGAATAAACAAATAAAACAAACTGGAACTAGAAGGAAATGCCCTTAACCTGATAAGGGTATATACAAAAATCCCACAACTAACATGACACATAGTAGTGAGAGACAAAGATTTTCCCCTGAGAGTAGAACACAAAGATGTCTATTCCTGCCACTTTCAATATTGTACTGGAGGTTGTAGGCAGAGCAATTAGACACAAATAAAAAACAAAGGTACACATATTGGAAAAGAAGAAGTGAAATTATGTTTATTCACAGATGATTTGATTGTACATACAGAAAATCCTAAGGAATCCCCCTAAAAATCGAATGAACAAGTAGGCTCAGCAAGTTTGCCTGACATAGAGACATTTATTTAACAAGGCATATGACACATAGAAATATTGCCTAACCTTATCCAACTTCATCATGCCTTTTCATCTTCATCGTAAGATGGAAATAACCTTGCCTGCTTCCCTGGTTTAGATGGATTCAACAAGACAATATATAGAAAAGTCTAATTCAGTGCCTGACACCTAATACACACTCAAAAATGTTAGTTCTTTCTTTCCTTTATCATTTAGCTATTTTGCTACTTAAACTAGTGGCTAATAACAATAATTCAATGAAGTACAAATGTCCTAGGACAGTTGGATCAACTGACATTCATACATCAGCATAAAATAAGCTAATCTAAAATAGTCTACTAATATATGAGCTAAGCTCAGCCAGAATAGAAGTGGATATTACTTTGGTAGTCCTGGCTTCTGTCCCCTGCTCATGCCTTCATGGTGCTCACCACATTCCGTTTCTGGAATAAATCCTACCTAAGGATTAAATGCCCTCAGTCCTTCTGGTATAGTAGAATAAGGTCAAGGGAAAGAGACAAACATGAGAATATGGAGGAAGGTTTAGACTTCCTGACTGCTTCTCACTAAATTACACTCACTACACTCTATTCCCCAAGAGAAGAATATGACTTCTTCCTGCCACTCTACCCCTCTTCCCTCATAAAAAAAAGAAGGAAGGAAGGAAGGAAGGAAGGAAGGAAGGAAGGAAGGAAGGAAGGAAGGAAGGAAGGAAGGAAGGAGAGAGAGAGAGAAGAAAGAAAGAGAAAGAAAGAAAGAAAGAAAGAAAGAAAGAAAGAAAGAAAGAAAGAAAGAAAGAAAGAACTAGAAAGAGAAAATCTAATTTTTAAAGAGAAAGTTCTATGGCATGGACCAAAAAGAATATGGAATTTCAAGCTTACATGAAAGGTGCCAGAAAACTGGAAGAAGACATTGATGAGGAAAGACAGAATTATACATATAACTATCACTGACCTATTTCCTATGGTTTCTCCCAGTGTGGCCAGACCCAAGATGCTCTCATGTTTTCTTCACTCATTTATACCCAGGGTCATGCAGGACAAGAGGTGGGAAAGGGATAGGAAGGTACAAAGCGTATCATTTGTGCTGGCTCCTAGTCAAAGACTTACATTCGAGGAATACACAACCCCATTGACCTCATATGGTCCAGTCTAGCTCATAGAAGTGTTTGGGACCAAAGACCCAACTAATAATGATTGTGTCTTTTACTGAGCCACCCCTTATTATGGGAAAATTTTAGGGGCTCCTAGTGGCTCAGTTGGTTAAGAGTCCAACTCTTGATTTTGGCTCAGGTCATGATCTCAGGGTCATAGAATCTAGCCTCATGTTGGGCTCCACGTTCAGCAGGGAATCTGTTGGCAATTCTCTCCCTCTCCCTCTGCTTTTCTCCCTATTCCCACTCTCTGTATAAAATAAATAAATCTGAAGAAGAAGAAGAAGAAGAAGAAGAAGAAGAAGAAGAAGAAGAAGAAGAAGAAGATGACGACAGAGAAATTTACACAGAGACGTACGCAAAAGGAGAACACCACGTATAGATGAAGCCACAGATGAGGATATGCATCCCACAAGGCAAAAATTATCAGCAAAGGGGAGGAGCAAGATGGCGGAAGAGTAGGGTCTCCAAATCACCTGTCTCCACCAAACTACCTAGAAAACCTTCAAATTATCCTGAAAATCTATGAATTCGGCCTGAGATTTAAAGAGAGACCAGCTGGAATGCAACAGTGAGAAGAGTTCGTGCTTCTATCAAGGTAGGAAGACGGGAAAAAGAAGTAAAGAAACAAAGGCCTCCAAGGGGGAGGGGCCCGCGAGGAGCTGGGCTGAGGCCGGGGCGAGTGTCCCCAGGACAGGAGAGCCCCGTCCCGGAGGAGCAGGAGCTGCACCGACCTTCCCGGGCGGAAAGGGGCTCGCAGGGAGTTGGAGCAGGACCCAGGAGGGAGGGGATGCCCTCGGGCTCCCGGGGACACTAACAGACACCTGCGCCCCGGGAGAGTGCGCCGAGCTCCCTAAGGGCTGCAGCGCGCACGGGGGGACCCAGAGCAGCTCGGGGGGCTCGGGCGGCGGCTCCGCGGAGGGGGCTGCGTGGAGGGGGCTGCGCGGCCCCGGGAGCAGCTCGGCCGGGCTCGGGCAGAGGAAGAGGCTCCGTGCAGAGGGGCCTGCGCGGTTCCAGGAGCAGCTCGGAGGGGCTCGGGCGGCGGCTCCGCGGAGGGGGCTGCGCGGCCCGGGAGCGCGAATCCACCAGCGCAGGCTCCGGAGCACAGGGCGCCGGGACACAGCCCAGGATCCCGCCTCCCCCGGGACAGGCAGAGGCCGGGAGGGCCCAGGACAGCGAGGACGCTCCTGCCCCAGCTGAGCAGATCAGCGGCCCCGCCCCGGAGCCTCCAGGCCCTGCAGACGGAGACCTCCGGAGTTCCTGCCGGAGCTGAATCCAGGTTTCCAGAGCTGCCCCGCCACTGGGGCTGTTGCTCCTGCGGCCTCACGGGGTAAACAACCCCCACTGAGCCCTGCACCAGGCAGGGGCACAGCAGCTCCCCCAACTGCTAACACCTGAAAATCAGCACAACAGGCCCCTCCCCCAGAAGATCAGCTAGACGGACAACTTCCAGGAGAAGCCAAGGGACTTAAAGAACACAGAATCAGAAGATACTCCCCTGTGGTTCTTTTTGTTTTTGTTTTTGTTTTTGTTTTGTTTTGCTTTTTGATTTGTTTCCTTCCCCCACCCCCTTTTTTTCTCCTTTCTTTTTCTTTCTCTTTTTCTTCTTTTTTTTTCTTTCGTTTTTTTTTCTCTTCCCTTTTTTTTCTCTTTCTCTTTTCTTTCCTTCTTTCTCTCCTCTCTTTTTCTCTTTTTCCCAATACAACTTGCTTTTGGCCACTCTGCACTGAGCAAAATGACTAGAAGGAAAACCTCACCTCAAAAGAAAGAATCAGAAACAGTCCTCTCTCCCACAGAGTTACAAAATCTGGATTACAATTCAATGTCAGAAAGCCAATTCAGAAGCACTATTATACAGCTACTGGTGGCTCTAGAAAAAAGTATAAAGGACTCAAGAGACTTCATGACTGCAGAATTTAGAGCTAATCAGGCAGAAATTAAAAATCAATTGAATGAGATGCAATCCAAACTAGAAGTCCTAACGACGAGGGTTAACGAGGTGGAAGAACGAGTGAGTGACCTAGAAGACAAGTTGATAGCAAAGAGGGAAACTGAGGAAAAAAGAGACAAACAATTAAAAGACCATGAAGATAGATTAAGGGAAATAAACGACAGCCTGAGGAAGAAAAACCTATGTTTAATTGGGGTTCCCGAGGGCGCCGAAAGGGACAGAGGGCCAGAATATGTATTTGAACAAATTCTAGCTGAAAACTTTCCTAATCTGGGAAGGGAAACAGGCATTCAGATCCAGGAAATAGAGAGCTCCCCCCCTAAAATCAATAAAAACCGTTCAACACCTCGACATTTAATTGTGAAGCTTGCAAATTCCAAAGATAAGGAGAAGATCCTTAAAGCAGCAAGAGACAAGAAATCCCTGACTTTTATGGGGAGGAGCATTAGGGTAACAGCAGACCTCTCCACAGAGACCTGGCAGGCCAGAAAGGGCTGGCAGGATATATTCAGGGTCCTAAAGGAGAAGAACATGCAACCAAGAATACTTTATCCAGCAAGGCTCTCATTCAAAATGGAAGGAGAGATAAAGAGCTTCCAAGACAGGCAGCAACTAAAAGAATATGTGACCTCCAAACCAGCTCTGCAAGAAATTTTAAGGGGGACTCTTAAAATTCCCCTTTAAGAAGAAGTTCAGTGGAACAGTCCACAAAAACAAAGACTGAATAGATATCATGATGACACTAAACTCATATCTCTCAATAGTAACTCTGAATGTGAACGGGCTTAATGACCCCATCAAAAGGCGCAGGGTTTCAGACTGGATAAAAAAGCAGGACCCATCTATTTGCTGTCTACAAGAGACTCATTTTAGACAGAAGGACACCTACAGCCTGAAAATAAAAGGTTGGAGAACCATTTACCATTCGAATGGTCCTCAAAAGAAAGCAGGGGTAGCCATCCTTATATCAGATAAACTAAAATTTACCCCAAAGACTGTAGTGAGAGATGAAGAGGGACACTATATCATACTTAAAGGATCTATTCAACAAGAGGACTTAACAATCCTCAATATATATGCTCCGAATGTGGGAGCTGCCAAATATATAAATCAATTATTAACCAAAGTGAAGAAATACTTAGATAATAATACACTTATACTTGGTGACTTCAATCTAGCTCTTTCTATACTCGATAGGTCTTCTAAGCACAACATCTCCAAAGAAACGAGAGCTTTAAATGATACACTGGACCAGATGGATTTCACAGATATCTACAGAACTTTACATCCAAACTCAACTGAATACACATTCTTCTCAAGCGCACATGGAACTTTCTCCAGAATAGACCACATATTGGGACACAAATCGGGTCTGAACCGATACCAAAAGATTGGGATTGTCCCCTGCATATTCTCAGACCATAATGCCTTGAAATTAGAACTAAATCACAACAAGAAGTTTGGAAGGACCTCAAACACGTGGAGGTTAAGGACCATCCTGCTAAAAGATAAAAGGGTCAACCAGGAAATTAAGGAAGAATTAAAAAGATTCATGGAAACTAATGAGAATGAAGATACAACCATTCAAAATCTTTGGGATGCAGCAAAAGCAGTCCTAAGGGGGAAATACATCGCAATACAAGCATCCATTCAAAAACTGGAAAGAACTCAAATACAAAAGCTAACCTTACACATAAAGGAGCTAGAGAAAAAACAGCAAATAGATCCTACACCCAAGAGAAGAAGGGAGTTAATAAAGATTCGAGCAGAACTCAACGAAATCGAGACCAGAAGAACTGTGGAACAGATCAACAGAACCAGGAGTTGGTTCTTTGAAAGAATTAATAAGATAGATAAACCATTAGCCAGCCTTATTAAAAAGAAGAGAGAGAAGACTCAAATTAATAAAATCATGAATGAGAAAGGAGAGATCACTACCAACACCAAGGAAATACAAACGATTTTAAAAACATATTATGAACAGCTATACGCCAATAAATTAGGCAATCTAGAAGAAATGGACGCATTCCTGGAAAGCCACAAACTACCAAAACTGGAACAGGAAGAAATAGAAAACCTTAACAGGCCAATAACCAGGGAGGAAATTGAAGCAGTCATCAAAAACCTCCCAAGACACAAGAGTCCAGGGCCAGATGGCTTCCCAGGGGAATTTTATCAAACGTTTAAAGAAGAAATCATACCTATTCTCCTAAAGCTGTTTGGAAAGATAGAAAGAGATGGAGTACTTCCAAATTCGTTCTATGAAGCCAGCATCACCTTAATTCCAAAGCCAGACAAAGACCCCACCAAAAAGGAGAATTACAGACCAATATCCCTGATGAACATGGATGCAAAAATTCTCAACAAGATACTGGCCAATAGGATCCAACAGTACATTAAGAAAATTATTCTCCATGACCAAGTAGGATTTATCCCTGGGACACAAGGCTGGTTCAACACCCGTAAAACAATCAATGTGATTCATCATATCAGCAAGAGAAAAACCAAGAACCATATGATCCTCTCATTGGATGCAGAGAAAGCATTTGACAAAATACAGCATCCATTCCTGATCAAAACTCTTCAAAGTGTAGGGATAGAGGGAACATTCCTCGACATCTTAAAAGCCATCTATGAAAAGCCCACAGCAAATATCATTCTCAATGGGGAAGCACTGGGAGCCTTTCCCCTAAGATCAGGAACAAGACAGGGATGTCCACTCTCACCACTGCTATTCAACATAGTACTGGAAGTCCTAGCCTCAGCAATCAGACAACAAAAAGACATTAAAGGCATTCAAATTGGCAAAGAAGAAGTCAAACTCTCCCTCTTCGCCGATGACATGATACTCTACATAGAAAACCCAAAAGTCTCCACCCCAAGATTGCTAGAACTCATACAGCAATTTGGTAGCGTGGCAGGATACAAAATCAATGCCCAGAAGTCAGTGGCATTTCTATACACTAACAATGAGACTGAAGAAAGAGAAATTAAGGAGTCAATCCCATTTACAATTGCACCCAAAAGCATAAGATACCTAGGAATAAACCTAACCAAAGATGTAAAGGATCTATACCCTCAAAACTATAGAACACTTCTGAAAGAAATTGAGGAAGACACAAAGAGATGGAAAAATATTCCATGCTCATGGATTGGCAGAATTAATATTGTGAAAATGTCAATGTTACCCAGGGCAATATACACGTTTAATGCAATCCCTATCAAAATACCATGGACTTTCTTCAGAGAGTTAGAACAAATTATTTTAAGATTTGTGTGGAATCAGAAAAGACCCCGAATAGCCAGGGGAATTTTAAAAAAGAAAACCATATCTGGGGGCATCACAATGCCAGATTTCAGGTTGTACTACAAAGCTGTGGTCATCAAGACAGTGTGGTACTGGCACAAAAACAGACACATAGATCAGTGGAACAGAATAGAGAATCCAGAAGTGGACCCTGAACTTTATGGGCAACTAATATTCGATAAAGGAGGAAAGACTATCCATTGGAAGAAAGACAGTCTCTTCAATAAATGGTGCTGGGAAAATTGGACATCCACATGCAGAAGAATGAAACTAGACCACTCTCTTTCACCATACACCAAGATAAACTCAAAATGGATGAAAGATCTAAATGTGAGACAAGATTCCATCAAAATCCTAGAGGAGAACACAGGCAACACCCTTTTTGAACTCGGCCATAGTAACTTCTTGCAAGATACATCCACAAAGGCAAAAGAAACAAAAGCAAAAATGAACTATTGGGACTTCATCAAGATAAGAAGCTTTTGCACAGCAAAGGATACAGTCAACAAAACTCAAAGACAACCTACAGAATGGGAGAAGATATTTGCAAATGACATATCAGATAAAGGGCTAGTTTCCAAGATCTATAAAGAACTTATTAAACTCAACACCAAAGAAACAAACAATCCAATCATGAAATGGGCAAAAGACATGAACAGAAATCTCACAGAGGAAGACATAGACATGGCCAACATGCATATGAGAAAATGTTCTGCATCACTTGCCATCAGGGAAATACAAATCAAAACTACAATGAGATACCACCTCACACCAGTGAGAATGGGGAAAATTAACAAGGCAGGAAACAACAAATGTTGGAGAGGATGGGGAGAAAAGGGAACCCTCTTACACTGTTGGTGGGAATGTGAACTGGTGCAGCCACTCTGGAAAACTGTGTGGAGGTTCCTCAAACAGTTAAAAATATACCTGCCCTACGACCCAGCAATTGTACTGCTGGGGATTTACCCCAAAGATACAAATGCAATGAAACGCCGGGACACCTGCACCCCGATGTTTATAGCAGCAATGGCCACGATAGCCAAACTGTGGAAGGAGCCTCGGTGTCCAACGAAAGATGAATGGATAAAGAAGATGTGGTTTATGTATACAATGGAATATTACTCAGCTATTAGAAATGACAAATACCCACCATTTGCTTCAACGTGGATGGAACTGGAGGGTATTATGCTGAGTGAAGTAAGTCAGTCTGAGAAGGACAAACATTATATGTTCTCATTCATTTGGGGAATATAAATAATAGTGAAAGGGAATATAAGGGAAGGGAGAAGAAATGTGTGGGAAATATCAGAAAGGGAGACAGAACGTAAAGACTGCTAACTCTGGGAAACGAACTAGGGGTGGTAGAAGGGGAGGAGGGCGGGGGGTGGGAGTGAATGGGTGACGGGCACTGGGTGTTATTCTGTATGTTAGTAAATTGAACACCAATAAAAAATAAATTAAAAAAAAAAAAATTATCAGCAAAACACCAATAGGTAGGGGAGAGGCATGGAACAGATACTCACAGCCCTCAGGAAGAATCAACTCTGCTGACACTCTGATCTTGGACTCCCAGCCTCCAGAGCTGTGAAGTACTAAATTTCTGTTGTTTAAGCGTCCCAGTAGGTGGTATTTTGTTATGGCAGTCCTGGCAAACTAATGTATCCCTTCTGATAGGCAATGGGACAAGGACTCAGGAGTTCAGGACCTTTGCTGGGTCTTCTGTGGGAGGTCTATAAACCAAAACATCCCTGTTCAGCATTAGTAATGGTGACCAGGAGCCTCTTCCTCTCCTTCTTGGCTCTGCCTCAGGAGAATGGTTAGCATAATTTTCTGAGCTACCTTATTCTGATCCTTTAAATTAGGCCAGCCTTCCCAGATCCCAGTCCCAAGAAGTATACTCTACTCTAAGAGTACTACAGACTTCAGTAGTTCATGTCCTGAGCTTCACATTCCCACACTGACCCTTCCACATTCCAGCTGTGTGACTTGGAGCAGGTACCTTAACCCCTCTCTGCCACTGTTTCCAGGATGGTAAAACATGCTTCATGGGGTTGTCTTTTTTTTTGTTTGTTTTGTTTTTTTTCATGGGGTTGTCTTGACACACAACCACACAACCACAGTGTCTGGTACCTAGCTAGTTTGTTTAACACATGCCTCATGGGACAGCTACTGTTACATACAATTGCCCCAGACTCTTTCCACTTGCTCTTATGTCCCCTATCCCAGAATGTGGCTCAATATCTAAGTTTTGGAAAAATCCATGGCCTGCTTTCCTGATTTTGATTTTTGGCTTTCCACACTGTCCTTTTCTGCTGTTCTTTCTGAGGTTTGGTTTTCTTCTATAGGCCAGGCCCAAATTCTAAACTCCTCCTCCTGGGCCTCCCCAGGGTCTTTCTAAAGCTCTAAGGGAGAGACACAGATAATGCAGCTATACCCCCAAAACCTAGTCTGGAAAGCCCTAATCATAGTGGAAAATGCCTTGAGGAATGTTACATAAGTGTTGTCTGTGGAGGTGGACCCAGAAAATGAAAAGATGAATAGGTACACAAGCTAGTAGGTTTGTAGCAAATTGAATATATAATCAATTTCACTACTCAGTCTAAGGTTCAAAACTTCTAATGCTGGTCAGAACAAAACAAGCGTGGGAGCAAGGTGTTCCAACTGTCATGCTTTGGCAAGCACAATGCAGAGATATAATTGTGCATCCAGCATGTTTTGATGAGTCTCATGCCCCACCTCCTTCAAGCACACGAGGGGCCTTGTCAGAACAGATAACCAACTGACTCCCACAGACAGGGCTGCATGAGTCACCTTGTAGAAATCAAGACCCCAGCTGCTGAGATGAACAATGTCAAAATTGAGAGTTTGCTGGAGACTATTTTGTGCACAAAAGAGTGAATTTCATCTGGCTTCTGCTCTGATTATTCAGAGTAGCAAACCCAGTGCCCTGCATGAGCCTGCCTACAGCAGCAATTCCCAGCCAGGGAAGACTTTGCCTCCTAGGGGATGTTTAGAATGCCTGGAAACAGTTTTGATTGTCACAATTGGGAGAGGCAGTACTGCCTGCATCTAGTGGGTAGAGGCCAGGGAGGCTGCTAAACACCCCACATTGCATAGAAGAGCCCTGCACAACAAAGAATTATCCAACTGAAAATATCAAAAGTACCTCAGTTGAGAAGCCCTGTCCTAGAAGGAAAGACCAGCATTATTTCAATGGCTTGTATACATGGCTCCTGACTGCCCACAGTCTGGCTCCAATCTGGTTGGAGTCTTATTATCAATGTTTGCAATAGGTTGAAAGAATGAATGTCTGAGTTCAAATCAAACTGCCCCGTAAGGTTAAGCAAGATACTTCACCCTGGGTGCTTCTGTTTCCTCATCTATTAAATGGGGATATTAATAAAATTTGCCACCTAGAGTTGTTTAAGGACTAATTGAACTACGTAAAAGAATCTGTGCAAAGTGCTTCATTAAGTATCAAGCACCTAAGAAGCAGTGTTAACTATGATTTTTCTTAATCACAGCTTTATTTATTGTTATTTTTGAGGACACTCTTTTTGCCCTGCCATTGGATGAGAAGCCCTCTCCCTTCTACTGTCCCACCTGTGTTCATTTTTGTCCTCTCTCAAAGTTAAGTTCAAATGTTGGTTCCTCTAGGAAACCGTCCCAGACCTGCATGTAGGGATCAATCAGTCCCTGCTCTGAGCTTCTCAGCATGTCATTTACTCCTGTGTCCACCCTAATTACTCACCAGTCCACTTATGCTCCTGCACGGAAGGGAACACATCCTACCACCCTGCCTGCCCTGGCTCATGCCACAGTGAATAGCCTTCAAATTAATGTCAGGCTGCCTTTATCACCATTGTTAGCATTTGTTATGTCCCTTACCAGCTTAGGAGCACTTCCTTACTCTTTTGGTTTGCTGCATGAATAATGAACCCTACAACGTGCTAAGATCATCTCTGGTGGTGAATGTCTCTTGGGCATGAGCATGAGTCCACGGTTTGTAAGACTTTCTATGAGTGGGACTAGGAGTGGAGAAGGTAGAGTTCCAGTATAGATACTCTGGTGAGATGGAAAGAAGATTTCTTCCCACTGCATATCTAGGGGACAAAAATGATGGTCATTGCTATGACCACTAAGATCTCTATTGATCAGGCATTGCACAGACCTTTTCCATGAACTATCTCCCTGATAGATCCCATGAGGGAGGTATTAGAATGATCCCTATTGTTGTAATTACTTGACCAATGTCATCTCACAAGTATGACTGCCCAGGTAGATCTAGCTTCCTCAATATCTATGTTTTAAAGACCGTGATTTACTGTTCCTCAAACACAAGTCAATTGGCATCACTCAAAGGACAGTAGAAAAATCAGAGAGGAGGACAAACCAGACTCTCAACTCTGGGAAGCAAACTGAGGGTTGCTGAAGGGGAGGTGGAGGGGATGGAGTAACTGGGTGATAGGCATTAAGGAGGACAGCTGATGGGATGAACACTGGGTGTTAAATGTTGGCAAGTTGAATTAAAATAAAACTTTAAAAAAAATACAAAAGCAAAATGTGGTTTCAAGTTAGTAACCTTCTTTAGACCCACAGTGCCAGTTAGAAATGCCAGTTGAAGCATTTTCTAAGCTTTTTGTTTCCCTAAGAGCAGAAACTGTTCTTCAAAAGAAAACTTAAAAACAAGTCTGTTTTGCAGAATACATAACACAGAACTGTTGTAGTTTGAAAGAGATGGGGAGATCTCTGGAGCCATGCCCATCTGCCACCCCGCTTCTGCTCCCAGTGCCCTTAAAAGAGTTCTGAGGAGCCAGCCAATTCCACCTTTACATTTTTCAGATGTGGAAACAGAGACTCAGGAAGAGGAAATTGTTTGCTACAAGTAACACTGCTCAAAAATTATTTATATATTTTGATGCCTCATTTGTGACAACTAGACTTTCTTACTGAGAAGTGCAGAAGTATAAAATAAAGCTCAAAAAATCACAAAGGATTACTATGTCTCATCCAATATGATGCCTTCAGTTACAAGATGCATCCAAATTTGAGATGTTAAAAGTTCTGGAGCTCAGAGGCATGGATCATAAGAATCTGGTATATCAGACTTGCTGGCCTAATTCTGTGCCTACTGCAGACCCACTTCCTGTGACTGCTGATGCAATTTCACATCAGCCACCTGTGGGCTATCATGTACTAGTGAACAATAGAGAGACAGACAGACAGAACTTGGCCACTTAGAAGCAGAGGGCAGGAAGAGAAAGGGGGGCAGGCTGGCTGATGCCCCCTCCCCAGTGTGGAGGAATTTATATGGAGAAGTTTTTCCCTGGCCATAGTCTCCAGCTGGTCCCCATCTGTCCACCAGGTGATTTGGGCTCTGACCAGTCTGTTCTCAGTCCCCTTGCCAGGTAGAAACATGCAGAAGGGCTGGGAGATCCAGCCCCACTAAAGCCCAGAGCTGGAGGCTCTAAACTTAGATGTTATTATGCCCTGTCTACTCTCCCAACTCATCTCTATACAATTCACAACAAAATAGGATTTTTCAGAATGACACTAAAATTGCATTAATGCTGAAAAAAAAAAACAATTCTGGACCTCAGGATCAATGAAATGTGGTATATATGTCAAGAGAATGTTTATTCTTCTGAATTTTGGTGGAAGACACTTCTAATGGGTTCTTTCTGTCCTTCAGCACTCTAAGTTCTAAGACATGAGTTCTGATATTAATTCCTATTTCTAAAGCACGAATCTCTTTTACTTATTCTGTCCCTGCAGAAAGAAGAAGGAATTTACTATGTATCCTTAGATGAAGTAGTTTCTGAGACAAAGAATTAAGCTTGTTTTTCAAACTCCTTTACTGAGGCATAATTGATAAGCAAAAAAACTGTGCATAATTATTGTACACAATTTGATGAATTTGGACCCATGAAGCCATCATCACAGTTAAGGTAACAGACATATCCATCACATCCAAAGGTTTACTTATACCCTTTGCTTTTTGTACTTGTTTTTGTTTTTGTGGTAAGAACATTTACATGAGCTCTACCCTTTTAAAATATTTTTAAGTGCTCAAGACAATATTGCTATCTATAAGCACTTATTCATCTTGCATAACCAAACACTTATACCTGTTAATTAGCAAATCCTCATTTTCCTCTAACCCAGTCCTTGCCAACCACAATTCTATTCTTGATTTCTATTAGTTTCACTATGTTAGATACTTCCTGTAAGTAGAATAATAGAGTATTTGTCCTTCCGTGATGACTGATTTATTTCACTTAGCCTAATGTCCTTAGGTTTATTCATGTTGTCACAAATGGCAGGAATTCCTTCTTTTTAAAGTCTAAATAATATTTCATTATATGTATATACCATATATATTGTACCATATACGTACAACTCCATATATGTGTATTTTCTTTATCATCTTTGGATGGATATTGAATTATTTCCATATCTTGGTTACCATGAAAAATAATGCAGCAATGAACATGAGTACAAACATCTCTTTAAGATCCTGATTTCAATTATATAGGCTATATATATATCCAGAAGTGCGATTGATGGACCATAGAGTATTTCTATTCTTAATTTTTTTTATTTATTCATGAGAGACAAACAAAGAGAGAGAGAGATTGAGAGAGAGAGAGAGAGAGAGAGAGGCAGAGACACAGGCAGAGGGAGAAGCAGGTTCCGTGCAGGGAGCCTGATGCAGGATTTGATCCTGGGACTCCAGAATCACACCCTGGGCCAAAGGCAGGTGCTAAACCACTGAGCCACCCAGGGTTCCCCACTATTCTTAATTTTTTGAGGAACCCCCATACTGTTTTCCATTGTGGCTGCATTATTTTACATTCCTACTAAAGGATGGGGATTTTGAATAGAAAAAGAAGTCAAAATTCCCTCCTGGCCAACCTAACAGTGTCCCAACCACATTGTTTTAACTAAAAGTTCTTAAATTTTAAAAATGAGAGATCCTAAAAATCTAAAGCAAATGAAACAAGCAAAGTTAATTGTGTTTGGAGTTAGTCACTTAACCATTCAGAAAAAAGAATTTTTTTAACGGACTTTTAGAATACATCCCTTTTTGATACATCCCTCTGAAGACAAAAA
The DNA here is from genome assembly GCF_003254725.2 of Canis lupus dingo. Lineage (NCBI taxonomy): Eukaryota > Metazoa > Chordata > Mammalia > Carnivora > Canidae > Canis > Canis lupus. The sequence continues at coordinate 66,444,560 of NC_064245.1, forward strand.
CAACAACTAGAAAGGAAGTCTTTTCAGTAATTATATTGTTAGTAGTAATATTGATATTGTTGTTTCGAAACTATAAGATCTCAGCCAAGTGTTAGAGATTTTCTTTGCCTAGATTTCCATACATAAAAACCATGTATGAAAAACCATGAAGGTGGTCTCATGCGTTGGGGAAAGACAGTGGATGCTCTGAATCCTACTACATTTGGCTGAGGCCAGTTAATTACTCAAAAGCAAGTATACATTATCACAGTAATATTAATTTTCTACTGAAGAAAATGGACTTATCTCCAATTACAAAAGAATCTATCCACTCACATGACGGGGACTTTAAGAAATGTAACCTTCTAAGAAATGTAACCTTGATTTTACTATAAGGTGACAATGTGTCCTGGTTTGCCTGGTACTTTCTTGTTTTAAGCTGAAAATCCCAAGTCCTCAGTCCTGGGCAAACTGGGACCAAAGGTCACCCTCGTAGGCAAACAATTCATTCACCTTTTCCCTGGTCTGGTTTCCTTTTTAAAGCCCTCTATATTAGCTAGTAACAGTTCTGGACATGCCTTCTAGAAAAGATGGTACCATACTTCTTCTACCCACCATACTTCTCTCTTGATAGAAGAGGAGGCAAACAGTTGGGGATGGGTAGGATGAGGATGTTCAGTCATCCCACTGTAGGCCTCTTCCCTAGCACTTTATGTTTTCACTGCTCTTAAAGTCCCACTTGCCTTCCCAAAAGTGCCATATCTCCAAGGCACCATTTTACTGACTATATGGAAGGGAAGAGAAGATAGTGGACAATTCCCAAAACAACTTGAGTGGATAACTGAGACAAAGTATGAGGATCGTGTCATAAATTCCCAGAAGCGAAACGAACTAGGGGTGGTGGAAGGGGAGGTAGGCGGGAGGTGGGGGTGACTGGGTGACGGGCACTGAGGTGGGCACTTGATGGGATGAGCACTGGGTGTTATTCTATATGTTGGCAAATTGAACACCAATAAAAAATAAATTTATAAAAAAAAAAGGAAAAAGAAAAAGTCAATTCCAAAGTGCAAATAAATAAATAAATAAATTCCCAGAAGCTTAGGATTTGCATGTGAGTAACTGTCTTGAAGTGGGGCAAGATCAAGATCTAGGATGATGGTGGGGTGGAAAAACAAAACAAGAGAAATGTCATTCTGTAACAAAGAAAAAATTAAAGTCAGACAGTTCATTCAATGAAGGCCTCCACCTATAAGGCCTGGATCAAGATGTGACCAGCTGGTGGAGCCAAGATTGGCAGAAAGGAGTGAGTGTTTTTAAGGAGGAGCCTAGGGAGCAGACTATGGAGAAATTCCATGAAAAGAGTAGGGCCACCACTGCTTTTTCTTTGGGTTTAAGATACTTATTAGGGGGGGGGGAGGAGCAAGATGGCGGAAGAGTAGGGTCTCCAAATCACCTGTCTCCACCAAACTACCTAGAAAACCTTCAAATTATCCTGAAAATCTATGAATTCGGCCTGAGATTTAAAGAGAGAACAGCTGGAATGCGACAGTGAGAAGAGTTCGCGCTTCTATCAAGGTAGGAAGACGGGGAAAAAGAAATAAAGAAACAAAGGCCTCCAAGGGGGAGGGGCCCCGCGAGGAGCCGGGCTGAGGCCGGGGCGAGTGTCCCCAGCACAGGAGAGCCCCGTCCCGGAGGAGCAGGAGCTGCACCGACCTTCCCGGGGGAAAGGGGCTCGCGGGGAGTTGGAGCAGGACCCAGGAGGGCGAGGATGCCCTCGGGCTCCCTGGGACAGTAACAGAGCAACTGCGCGCCCAGGAGAGTGCGCCGAGCTCCCTAAGGGCTGCAGCGCGCACGGCGGGACCCGGAGCAGCTGGAGGGGCTCGGGGGCGGCTCCGCAGAGGGGGCTGCGCGGCCCCGGGAGCAGCTCGGAGGGGCTCGGGCAGAGGAAGAGGCTCCGTGCGGAGGGGGCTGCGCGGTTCCAGGAGCAGCTCGGGGGGCTCGGGCGGCGGCTCCGCGGAGGGGGCTGCGCGGCCCGGGAGCGCGAATCCACCAGCGCAGGCTCCGGAGCACAGGGCGCCGGGACACAGCCCAGGATCCGGCCTCCTCCGGGACAGGCAGAGGCCGGGAGGGCCCAGGACAGCGAGGACGCTCCTGCCCCAGCTGAGCAGAGCAGCGGCCCCGCCCCGGAGCCTCCAGGCCCTGCAGACGGAGTTCCTGCCGGAGCTGAATCCAGGTTTCCAGAGCTGCCCCGCCACTGGGGCTGTTCCTCCTGCGGCCTCACGGGGTAAACAACCCCCACTGAGCCCTGCACCAGACAGGGGCACAGCAGCTCCCCCAACTGCTAACACCTGAAAATCAGCACAACAGGCCCCTCCCCCAGAAGATCAGCTAGACGGACAACTTCCAGGAGAAGCCAAGGGACTTAAAGAACACAGAATCAGAAGATACTCCCCCGTGGTTCTTTTTGTTTTTGTTTTTGTTTTTGTTTTGTTTTGCTTTTTGATTTGTTTCCTTCCCCCACCCCCTTTTTTTCTCCTTTCTTTTTCGTTCTCTTTTTCTTCTTTTTTTTTTCTTTTTTCTCGTTTTTTTTTCTTTTCTTCCCCTTTTTTTTTTCTCTTTCTCTTTTCTTTCCTTCTTTCTCTCCTCTCTTTTTCTCTTTTTCCCAATACAACTTGCTTTTGGCCACTCTGCACTGAGCAAAATGACTAGAAGGAAAACCTCACCTCAAAAGAAAGAATCAGAAACAGTCCTCTCTCCCACAGAGTTACAAAATCTGGATTACAATTCAATGTCAGAAAGCCAATTCAGAAGCACTATTATACAGCTACTGGTGGCTCTAGAAAAAAGTATAAAGGACTCAAGAGACTTCATGACTGCAGAATTTAGAGCTAATCAGGCAGAAATTAAAAATCAATTGAATGAGATGCAATCCAAACTAGAAGTCCTAACGACGAGGGTTAACGAGGTGGAAGAACGAGTGAGTGACCTAGAAGACAAGTTGATAGCAAAGAGGGAAACTGAGGAAAAAAGAGACAAACAATTAAAAGACCATGAAGATAGATTAAGGGAAATAAACGACAGTCTGAGGAAGAAAAACCTACGTTTAATTGGGGTTCCCGAGGGCGCCGAAAGGGACAGAGGGCCAGAATATGTATTTGAACAAATTCTAGCTGAAAACTTTCCTAATCTGGGAAGGGAAACAGGCATTCAGATCCAGGAAATAGAGAGATCCCCCCCTAAAATCAATAAAAACCGTTCAACACCTCGACATTTAATTGTGAAGCTTGCAAATTCCAAAGATAAGGAGAAGATCCTTAAAGCAGCAAGAGACAAGAAATCCCTGACTTTTATGGGGAGGAGCATTAGGGTAACAGCAGACCTCTCCACAGAGACCTGGCAGGCCAGAAAGGGCTGGCAGGATATATTCAGGGTCCTAAAGGAGAAGAACATGCAACCAAGAATACTTTATCCAGCAAGGCTCTCATTCAAAATGGAAGGAGAGATAAAGAGCTTCCAAGACAGGCAGCAACTAAAAGAATATGTGACCTCCAAACCAGCTCTGCAAGAAATTTTAAGGGGGACTCTTAAAATTCCCCTTTAAGAAGAAGTTCAGTGGAACAGTCCACAAAAACAAAGACTGAATAGATATCATGATGACACTAAACTCATATCTCTCAATAGTAACTCTGAATGTGAACGGGCTTAATGACCCCATCAAAAGGCGCAGGGTTTCAGACTGGATAAAAAAGCAGGACCCATCTATTTGCTGTCTACAAGAGACTCATTTTAGACAGAAGGACACCTACAGCCTGAAAATAAAAGGTTGGAGAACCATTTACCATTCGAATGGTCCTCAAAAGAAAGCAGGGGTAGCCATCCTTATATCAGATAAACTAAAATTTACCCCAAAGACTGTAGTGAGAGATGAAGAGGGACACTATATCATACTTAAAGGATCTATTCAACAAGAGGACTTAACAATCCTCAATATATATGCTCCGAATGTGGGAGCTGCCAAATATATAAATCAATTATTAACCAAAGTGAAGAAATACTTAGATAATAATACACTTATACTTGGTGACTTCAATCTAGCTCTTTCTATACTCGATAGGTCTTCTAAGCAAAACATCTCCAAAGAAACGAGAGCTTTAAATGATACACTGGAACAGATGGATTTCACAGATATCTACAGAACTTTACATCCAAACTCAACTGAATACACATTCTTCTCAAGTGCACATGGAACTTTCTCCAGAATAGACCACATATTGGGTCACAAATCGGGTCTGAACCGATACCAAAAGATTGGGATTGTCCCCTGCATATTCTCGGACCATAATGCCTTGAAATCAGAACTAAATCACAACAAGAAGTTTGGAAGGACCTCAAACACGTGGAGGTTAAGGACCATCCTGCTAAAAGATAAAAGGGTCAACCAGGAAATTAAGGAAGAATTAAAAAGATTCATGGAAACTAATGAGAATGAAGATACAACCGTTCAAAATCTTTGGGATGCAGCAAAAGCAGTCCTAAGGGGGAAATACATCGCAATACAAGCATCCATTCAAAAACTGGAAAGAACTCAAATACAAAAGCTAACCTTACACATAAAGGAGCTAGAGAAAAAACAGCAAATAGATCCTACACCCAAGAGAAGAAGGGAGTTAATAAAGATTCGAGCAGAACTCAACGAAATCGAGACCAGAAGAACTGTGGAACAGATCAACAGAACCAGGAGTTGGTTCTTTGAAAGAATTAATAAGATAGATAAACCATTAGCCAGCCTTATTAAAAAGAAGAGAGAGAAGACTCAAATTAATAAAATCATGAATGAGAAAGGAGAGATCACTACCAACACCAAGGAAATACAAACGATTTTAAAAACATATTATGAACAGCTATACGCCAATAAATTAAGCAATCTAGAAGAAATGGACGCATTCCTGGAAAGCCACAAACTACCAAAACTGGAACAGGAAGAAATAGAAAACCTGAACAGGCCAATAACCAGGGAGGAAATTGAAGCAGTCATCAAAAACCTCCCAAGACACAAGAGTCCAGGGCCAGATGGCTTCCCAGGAGAATTTTATCAAACGTTTAAAGAAGAAATCATACCTATTCTCCTAAAGCTGTTTGGAAAGATAGAAAGAGATGGAGTACTTCCAAATTCGTTCTATGAAGCCAGCATCACCTTAATTCCAAAGCCAGACAAAGACCCCGCCAAAAAGGAGAATTACAGACCAATATCCCTGATGAACATGGATGCAAAAATTCTCAACAAGATACTGGCCAATAGGATCCAACAGTACATTAAGAAAATTATTCACCATGACCAAGTAGGATTTATCCCTGGGACACAAGGCTGGTTCAACACCCGTAAAACAATCAATGTGATTCATCATATCAGCAAGAGAAAAACCAAGAACCATATGATCCTCTCATTGGATGCAGAGAAAGCATTTGACAAAATACAGCATCCATTCCTGATCAAAACTCTTCAGAGTATAGGGATAGAGGGAACATTCCTCGACATCTTAAAAGCCATCTACGAAAAGCCCACAGCAAATATCATTCTCAATGGGGAAGCACTGGGAGCCTTTCCCCTAAGATCAGGAACAAGACAGGGATGTCCACTCTCACCACTGCTATTCAACATAGTACTGGAAGTCCTAGCCTCAGCAATCAGACAACAAAAAGACATTAAAGGCATTCAAATTGGCAAAGAAGAAGTCAAACTCTCCCTCTTCGCCGATGACATGATACTCTACATAGAAAACCCAAAAGTCTCCACCCCAAGATTGCTAGAACTCATACAGCAATTCGGTAGCGTTGCAGGATACAAAATCAATGCCCAGAAGTCAGTGGCATTTCTATACACTAACAATGAGACTGAAGAAAGAGAAATTAAGGAGTCAATCCCATTTACAATTGCACCCAAAAGCATAAGATACCTAGGAATAAACCTCACCAAAGATGTAAAGGATCTATACCCTCAAAACTATAGAACACTTCTGAAAGAAATTGAGGAAGACACAAAGAGATGGAAAAATATTCCATGCTCATGGATTGGCAGAATTAATATTGTGAAAATGTCAATGTTACCCAGGGCAATATACACGTTTAATGCAATCCCTATCAAAATACCATGGACTTTCTTCAGAGAGTTAGAACAAATTATTTTAAGATTTGTGTGGAATCAGAAAAGACCCCGAATAGCCAGGGGAATTTTAAAAAAGAAAACCATATCTGGGGGCATCACAATGCCAGATTTCAGGTTGTACTACAAAGCTGTGGTCATCAAGACAGTGTGGTACTGGCACAAAAACAGACACATAGATCAGTGGAACAGAATAGAGAATCCAGAAGTGGACCCTGAACTTTATGGGCAACTAATATTCGATAAAGGAGGAAAGACTATCCATTGGAAGAAAGACAGTCTCTTCAATAAATGGTGCTGGGAAAATTGGACATCCACATGCAGAAGAATGAAACTAGACCACTCTCTTTCACCATACACAAAGATAAACTCAAAATGGATGAAAGATCTAAATGTGAGACAAGATTCCATCAAAATCCTAGAGGAGAACACAGGCAACACCCTTTTTGAACTCGGCCATAGTAACTTCTTGCAAGATACATCCACGAAGGCAAAAGAAACAAAAGCAAAAATGAACTATTGGGACTTCATCAAGATAAGAAGCTTTTGCACAGCAAAGGATACAGTCAACAAAACTCAAAGACAACCTACAGAATGGGAGAAGATATTTGCAAATGACATATCAGATAAAGGGCTAGTTTCCAAGATCTATAAAGAACTTATTAAACTCAACACCAAAGAAACAAACAATCCAATCATGAAATGGGCAAAAGACATGAACAGAAATCTCACAGAGGAAGACATAGACATGGCCAACATGCACATGAGAAAATGCTCTGCATCACTTGCCATCAGGGAAATACAAATGAAAACTACAATGAGATACCACCTCACACCAGTGAGAATGGGGAAAATTAACAAGGCAGGAAACAACAAATGTTGGAGAGGATGCGGAGAAAAGGGAACGCTCTTACACTGTTGGTGGGAATGTGAACTGGTGCAGCCACTCTGGAAAACTGTGTGGAGGTTCCTCAAACAGTTAAAAATAGACCTGCCCTACGACCCAGCAATTGCACTGTTGGGGATTTACCCCAAAGATACAAATGCAATGAAACGCCGGGACACCTGCACCCCGATGTTTCTAGCAGCAATGGCCACTATAGCCAAACTGTGGAAGGAGCCTCGGTGTCCAACGAAAGATGAATGGATAAAGAAGATGTGGTTTATGTATACAATGGAATATTACTCAGCTATTAGAAATGACAAATACCCACCATTTGCTTCAACGTGGATGGAACTGGAGGGTATTATGCTGAGTGAAGTAAGTCAGTCGGAGAAGGACAAACATTATATGTTCTCATTCATTTGGGGAATATAAATAATAGTGAAAGGGAAAATAAGGGAAGGGAGAAGAAATGTGTGGGAAATATCAGAAAGGGAGACAGAACGTAAAGACTGCTAACTCTGGGAAACGAACTAGGGGTGGTAGAAGGGGAGGAGGGCGGGGGGTGGGAGTGAATGGGTGACGGGCACTGGGTGTTATTCTGTATGTTAGTAAATTGAACACCAATAAAAAAAAAAAATAAAATAAAAAATAAAATAAAAAAAAAAAAAAAAAAAAAAGATACTTATTAGGGAGAAGTATAAACATATACAAGAACAGAGAGAACAATATAATAAAACCCCATGTATCCATTTCCAGTTTTCAACAATTATCAATTCATGGTGAATTTTATTTTACTTATCCTTCCCTACCCCCTAACACCAGATAATTCCAAAGCATTTCAAGTATATAGATTTCAAATTTCAAAGTATAGACGCTATACTATTTCATCTATAAATATTTCAGTATATAACTCTCAAATAGAAGACCTTTTCTCAAAGTGTATTTACAATCCCATTATCATGTCTAAAAATGTAACACTAACTCCATCCTAGCATCAAATATCCAGTCTGCTCAGAGTTCTTCCACTTCCTTATTACATCGATTAATATGTCTCTTAATTTCTTTTTTATCATTGTGCTTCGTCTACCTCTTTTGTTTTCCCTTTCAATGTTATTGAAGTTATGTATCATTTGACCTTTACCAGTAAAGTTTCCCACATTCTAGATTTCGCTGAGTTTCAAGATTGTGGTGGTATTTAATATATTCCTCTATCTTCTGCATTTCCTGGAGACCATTAGTTAAATGTAGAGGTTTGATCGTCTTCAAGTTCAATTTTTAGTCATTTTTTATGGTATGATGAAGTTCCGTCAGGAGGCATCTACTATGTATATCTACGTGTATATGACTGTATTTTGAGGTGTATTTAGTTCTATGGAGGTAAAGGGAATAAGGTTAAGTGCTATATGTTTCTCTTGATTTTCCTTTATTAATTTTCTCAATAATTAATGCAGTGTCTAGAATCTTCTAAAAGTAACCAGTGACTTTCTTGTATGTTTAAAATATTGTTATGAGCTCTTGTGTTTTTTTTATATATTTGATGTATTTAATTATATTGCAGCTATTATTCCTTTTGAATGTTTACATTTTTTTCCATCTTCAGCTGTTGAAAGCAACTTCATATTGCTCCTGAGTCATTTTAACATGATTCCAAGGGCCTATGATAGCTTCCTTGCTTTCTGGCATGACAAGATATCTCACACTCATCCTATACATCCCCTGTCTCAGACCAGTAGTCATGTATTTCTCCAAGAAAACTCAGTTCTTTTGTGCGAAATGTTATTCGGATACTAAAATTAGGATGAAGGTCTGCATTGCTACTGGATTGGTCATTATTTCTAGATTTTTTTTCAATGGACAGAACTAACTCATTTTTTCTTTTTATGAGAAAACATATCGGTGGTTTGTCTTACTTGTATCTTATCTTTCTAATAAGGAGAATCTCAGTTCCTGATGACATTGAAATCATTACTTATATTACATATTTAAGTATATATTTGTGTATGTGCATACACCCATATATCTTTATATGGCACAAAAGGGACATGAGCAGGGTCCCCATTCTCATGAAAGAGGGCAGTGGGACAACATGGGTAGGGGTACTTAAAGTGGAGTAGTTGGAAGAGGACAAGGAAAGAAGGAAAAGACAAAGACCGTTAAGGAGTGAAGGGGACTTCACATGGAATAATAATCTCTGATGGCAAAATTGTAGGGTCTTATGCATAAAAGGTAAATATGTTTATATACCAACAGACAACTCCCTGAGAGTAAGACATTCTGATATCACATTCCTTGGCCATTCTCCACAACAATAAACTCCTATATAGCACACCATATACCACGCATTGTTCTAAGTAATGACTATGTAAACCCATTGAATCTCACTACATCACCAAAAGGTATACATTATCACTATTATCATCATCTTATAAAAGAAAACTAAACTACAAAGAGATTAAACCACTTGTCTGGGATCCCTGGGTGGCGCAGCGGTTTGGCGCCTGCCTTTGGCCTGGGGCCCGATCCTGGAGACCCGGGGTGGAATCCCACGTCGGGCTCCCGGTGCATGGAGCCTGCTTCTCTTTCTCTCTCTCTCTCTCTCTCTCTCTCTCTCTCTGACTATCATAAATAAATAAAAATTTTAAAAAAACACTAGTCTAAGGTGAAATTGCTAGTGAATAGCAGAGCCAAGACCCAATCTGGATATTTGGACCTTAGAGTACCATCATGATGCCATATGCCTCTCAAGATAGAGTTTTAAAGAATGACACACAAACACATGCAAATATTCATACACACATATGCTGATACATGATTTGAAAGATTAACATTAGCAAACCCAAAATTATAAACAACGCATTATATAATGAGTTTGGGAAACCTGTGAGATTTTTACACACATAGCACCACTCATAGGGGTAGAAGACCAGGAGATGATTGGAATTGAAACTCTCTCTTTCTAGGTAAGTAAACGATCAACAGATGATTAGATGGATGGATAGATAGATTCTTTCTTTCTTTCTTTTTTCTTCTTTCTTTCTTTCTTTCTTTCTTTCTTTCTTTCTTCATTCTGTAAATGAAGATACTGAGAGTTAGGGAGGTTAAGTAAGTAACTTCCCAAAGTCTCTCACCCATAAAGCTATGAATTATAATTATTTCAAAAAGCTTGTATTGTCTCTACTTTGAGGAACCCAGAAGTGTTGGATGGATAGTCTTAAATGTGAGATCCAGGCTGTCTGCTCTCAAAATTCAGCACTAGCATTATCCAAGAGGCTCCCTTTCTGAACAGAGAATTCAATCCAACTTTCCCCTAAAATGAACTAGAAATAGTCCATTTTAGTACTAAGTACTTAGTACTAATAGTACTAGGCTGTCTTAGCATAATGGGTGAGAAGAGGAAGTCCCTAATGCAAGGCAGAGCAGGTGCAGGAAGCCATCCACCTCCTCCCTGCATCCCAGAGGGCCAATCATCACAGCCTCGGTACCAGGAGGACCAGGAAGCAGGGCCTACAGCTGGGAAGCCCTTATGCCAAGAATGTATAAACCCAGAATGGAAGCTGGAGGGAGAAAGAAGGCAGGCTTAGCACATCAGTTCTCTGACTTGCTCCCTGTTGGAGTTGGAGCTGAGGAGAGCAGACGCAAAAACAGTACCAGCTGGTGTGTTTCCTGGCAGGGACACCAGCCGCAGACTTGCCTGCCCCCAGACACATGCGTGCCGCAAACTTCCATCTGTAGCTCCATTCCCTTTGTTTACTGGGCCTACGAAGCAGGAGAAGGGAACAAACCAACATTTCAAAGGCCCAACAGGACCTGGTCTCTGCCTCCAGTGGAATGGATTGATGGATGGTAGGCTGGCAGTCAACAGATGAAACCTCATTATACTTGTAAATCCAAGTATAAAATAAAAGAGCTCTCCTGGCACCTCTGCTGTAGTGCCTGCCCTCAGCATCTGCCCTGCCCACACTTTCTCTCTCTCAGCAAGCAGCTCTGTCTGTTCCATGGGACTGTGTCGGGAAAGTCCAGAACAAGCCATGGCCAGCCTGGCAGGGTTGAGGGCAGAGGAGGAAGAGCCAGCCCTGTGGGCTACCTTGGTCTTCTGTCCTGATCTATCTACCTGACATGTCAGTCCCTATCTCTCATTGTAGGAACTGTGGCCTCTTCCTTGTTCTTCTAGGGATGTCCCTGAAATGGGCATCAAGGAAGAGAAATGAGAGAGTGGCTTTCCATGTCTGTGTTCTGACAGGGTTTTCTCCCTCTTTAAAGTTTACCCAGGCCTCTTCTCTTTGCTTCTCTGCCTTCGTGTGGCCACACTGAGACCCAAGGTTCTTTCCACACAGTTCAGTTCAGCAAACCCTTTCTCAAGCACTGATCCCCATGCAAGGCCCAGGAAGAGGCAAGATGAAGACCCAGGAGCTCTCTGTCCTCATGAGATCAACTTAAATCCAGCGCAGGCACAACAAGGAGAACCCAGCATGCTCGGCATCTATCCATTCCACAAACACTGAGCACCTCTTAGTAGAAAGAACCCCATTCTAAAGTAAAGTGGACTCTTTCATGACACTGGCAAAGGCAGGCAGAGTGGTTTCCTAACACGAAGATTTGAATTAAAACGATTTCAGACTAATAGGGATCACTGTCTTCTCCAGTGCTGGTCAAGTACTGACTGTATGAGTGGGTGATGCTGTGTGATAGAACCTGTGGGGGATACAAACATGATTGAGTCATGGATTCAGGTCTTACATGGATTCAGGTCCTAAAGTGTGCAAAGTTGAGTGGAGAGACAAAAACAAAGAACATTAAGGTACAAGTAAGGAAGAAAAAACTACAATTTATCGAATGGCCACTTATTGTGTGCCTTGTACTTTACACAAAAAATTAGTAAAGTGTCTTTGGGCGATATTTTCTTTCTTTTAAATTTTACTTATTTATTTGAGAGAGAGTGTGTGTGAGCAGGAGGAGGAGCCCTCTGTATAGACCAAATGCTTGTGTCCCCCAAATCCATATGTTGAAGCCATGATTTATGATTCCCAGTGCAATAGTGTTTGGAGGTGAGGACTTTGGGAAGCAATTGGGTTTGCATAAGGTCACAGAGTTGAGGCTGTCATGATGGGATCAGTGCCCTTAAAAGGGAAGGAAAAGACCCAGGTATCCTTTCCATGCCATGTGAGGATAGAGCAAGAGGGCATCCATCTCTGTCAGGGAGTAGATCTTTCCTAGGAACCAGATCAGCCAGCAACTTGATCTTGGCCTTCCTGACCTCTAGAACTGTGAGAAATAAAGGCCTGTTCTTTAAGCCCCCCCAGTCTATGATATTCCAACCTCAGAAAGCCCCGCAGTGAGAGAAACTCCTCTGACCTGAAGGGGTGAATAGAGAATCTTAAACATATCCCTTCTATCCTGAAGGGAAAGAGTGCAGGTACTCCATGTCCAGTGGATCCAGAGCTACTGGTGGACTGTCACTCCCAGAATGCCTTGCAGTGGTCCACCCTCTTGGCCCACACTTCCATCTTTTCTTCTACTCTTTCCTTCCTTCATTATTTCTACCCTTCTTCCCTATGAAAAGCATAGTTGAGTCTATTATTTCTTGAGGTAAACAAACCCAGCTGAAAAGATAAAGGCTTTATTACAAATTCATCAAAATATATACTGCTTCATAATTACATTTGGTGGAATATCTGAACATGTGTTGGATTTTTAATGATGGTGTCTGGCTACCAAACAAATTATAAATTAATTTAAAAACTAAAACTCATTCCTTCAAATTCAGGTTTCCACAACAAATTGATAACTAGAGCCTTCTTCACACTATAAAAAGGAAGAGCTTTTGTTTACTATTATTATCTGTTTCTTGTCTTACCTTGGTAATCTTCAGTAAAAATCAAAGTTCTTGTGAGAGAAAAGAAGAGATACAAATAGCCCAAAAATTACTGCAAGAGTTTGAGGGGGGTCAAAGGTAGAGCAGGACTTGCTAGAAGTTTGCAATCAACCGTCCTAGGAGGCAGGGTAATTGAAAAGTGCATAGGTTTTGGAGCCAACAAACCTGTGGATGCCACCAAAATCTCACTGTGGCAAGTCGCTCCTGTCCTGGCTTCATTGAGAAGGCAAGGACACTGCTCCATGTCCTCCCTACAGGATTGTTGTAAGTATTAAACAAGATGGTACACATGCATCCATAGTGCAGGGCTGGGAGCATAAGTGTTCAACAATGGATCCCTTCTCTAGTCAGCCCCTCCCCCAAGGGCTTTGTACAGATCTCTACTGTAACACTCATAATAGTGCATTTTAACTTTCTGTTTTTTGGATTTTGTTCTCTCTTTCCCATTAGATATGAGCCACTTAAAAATACAAGCCATATCTTATACATTTATCTCTGGTAAATAGTAGAGTGAATAGTAGCCCTTCAGTTAACCATTTCTCACATGCTAGAGTTTTAAAGCTCTCATTTCAGTCAAGGATCTAAAACAGACACTTTTAAAAAACTAGACCAAGTGATATAGACTTCTCAGAGTTGTTGAAGTTTAGGGGAGAAGCAGCCAGAAGGAGTCAGAAGTCATCAGAGAGAGTCTTTAGAGGTATATGGGACTTGAGAGGAATGTTGAAGACTGGGCAGCCCTGAGTGGAATTAGGAAAGCCACTTCAGAAATGAGAAAAATGTACAAAATAATGGAGGCAGAAAAAGCACATCACATTCAAAGGACAAGAAGAAGATAGATGCACTCAATTTTTTGCACACAATATGGTGGAAGAAGGGAACCACCATAGTGCCCAAGGAGGGGAGTAGAATGGTGTTACTGATGTTTAAGTAAGGCCAAACTCAAAGTCACCAAATCTCCCAAAATCCAGAAAAGGAACATTCCTGGAAAATATATATGCCTTGTCTGGGGCTATTGGAAAAGGAAGTTCACAGAAAGGAAATGAGAGCCTCAGAGCATCCTACATGAGGTGTTTGTACTGGTAGGTCCATTCCCATCATGCTAGAGTTATGTTGGCAGCAGGAGGCTGACCAGGGGATCATTGTGCACCAGCCTCCCAGCCTAGTATCCTGATGGACCAAGCAGCTTACAGGCTCTGATGAGGGGCCTGTTCTCAGCTTAGTGGCAATCTCAGAAGGATGCTATCACAAACCAGCCTGTATTAATCAGGGCTGTCCAGGGAAATAGAACCAATCATGTATGTATATATGTAGAATGAGATATATTTTAAGGAATTGGATTACATGAATTTGGAGGTTGGCAAGTACAAATCTGCAGGGTGGGCCAGCGGGCCAAAGACCCAGGAATGAGCCGGTGCTACAGTTTGAGTCTGAAAGCCATCTGCTGCAGAATTCCCTCTTGCTCTGCAGAGGTCAGTCTTCTGCTCTATTCAGAATTTCAACTGATTGGATGAGGCTCATCCACATTATGGAGGTCAATATGTTTTACTCAAAATCTACAGATTTATAAGTTAATTTCACCCCCAAACACCTCATAGAAACATCCAGAATAATATTTGGCCAACTATCTGGGCACCATGGCCCAATTAAGTTGACACATTAAAATTAACCATCACAGAGCCCTAAGCCTTCCAAAAAAGAATGACAAAGGACAAGTTAAAATGAGTTTGAGGAAGGAGCATTTGTTGGAAATGGAGAGTGTGTTTCAAAAGAAGAGAGAGCTCCATAAATGTGAAAATATGTGATAAATAAGATAATAAGATCAATTTTATATGCAAAGTATTTCAGTGTTATGTTGCCCTCACTCAACCCTCTGAGTCTAGTCTTATTCCCACTTCACAGATGAGGGAAATGAGGCTTACAAAATATTTCTCCCAAGATTACAAAGTCCCTTTGGAGACTGGTGGAGCTGGTAACCAATCCCAGACACTATGTTTCCTAAATCCATTACGTGCTTCTTTGAAACCAAACTGCCTGTCTCCAGAGGAAGTGGGATGTTCTAGACACAGAACACAACTCAGATAAGGAGAGAGGACAAGAAAACAAACACCCCCATTGAAACCCACAGAAGCATATAATTCTTGGTGAATGGTCAGCTCAGAGGCGAACTATGTCTTAGCTCCTTTGCAAGATGTGCCTGCTGGTGCCCTCACTGGCTGCAATTTTAGATGGATACATTAGAAGCTCAACAAAGAACTTCTTGGGTGGGGAGCTCCTTTCAGAACAGGTTCAAGTATCATAATTGCTCAGGTCTCTTGCAAATTGCCTGACTCAGAGTCTTGTTTATTATCCTTTCCAAATGACAGAAAAGCTTTTCCTTCCTTTGTGATGGTCTGGAAATCGAACAAACTGAGAGGACCCCATTATCTGCTCCTGATTGCAACCCACAGCTAGGTTTTCTTACGAAGCACAAAGGAAGAAAGAAGAAAGGGGCATCTTTCCTTGACAACAGGAAAAATAAATTGTGAGCTGTTATGAAATTATGTTGTTACTATTTTAAGCCTAGCTATAAATCTGTGTATCTGCTGGGTTAGCCTATAGTTGGCATACACATGGTCAATCTAAACTAAGGGTGTCTTTCATGATTCTACATATCACCGGACAAGGGGCAAAAAGACCAGATTCAGCCAGGTCAATAACCAGCAGCAAGTTCAGGTGGTGGACCTAAGCTTGCTGACCCGTCTTGCCTACTTCCCAGGAACGTTGACACATGGACAAGTGTTTTGCAAGCTGTAAAGCATCATGTCAGTGTAAGCCATCATTATCACCATAGTTAAAAACAACAACAGCACTTATTTTATCTCCAATTTATAATTTCATGCCATCATCCATCTGGGGTCTGTTCTGGTCTACAGCCTTTGGGACCTCTGTGGTCAGTGACAGTGAAGCTAGAGAGAGCCTGACACTAGGCAGGCGGGACCTGGAGACCTCAAATTATCATGGAGACTTTACTTATGTAATAGCACTGGTGAGGGGTTTTGCATCTGATTACAACAGTAATTCCTGCAACTGTAGAAAATCCGTAGAAATTGAACAAGCAAAATCTTTGGAGTCAGATCATGATTTAAATCAGGTCTCTGCTACATAATAGCTAAGTAACATGAAATACTTACACATCATTTCTGGACCTCATTTTCTCATTTAAAAAAAGCAGGCAATTAAAAAGCATCATATAAACAAATGTATTTAAGGTAGCACAAAGTTACATAACAAATGTTATATAATAAATGCTGAACAAATGCTAATTCCCTGCCATTTACACTCTTCCCTCCATAATGTACCAAAACAGAAATGACATGATGCACACTACACCTTCCCAAACTATATTTTCTTTCAGATATGATTGCACATCTTGTATGTGCCAGGAATTATGCTGGACACCAAACATACAAATGTGAATAAAAATCATCTTCAAAGTACATGATAATTGATGAATAGAATTAAGTTGAGTCCAAAACATTAAGTGAGGTATTGAAACATATGCTATTGGGAAATGAAGATCCTTTGGGGAATGGTTTAATAATAATTTTTAAAAGGTCACATGCCCAAGAACACAGGGCTAGATCTGTCTCGGTGATTACCAAACTTTTAGCTAGGTGCTAAAAGCACCTAAAAGCAAAGAGGGCCTTCAATAAATGGGGTGTGTTTTTTTTTTTTTGTAAAATTTATTTATTTGAGAGAAAGAGACAGCATGTGCACAGTGGGGAGAGGCAAAGGGAGAGGGAGAGAGTCTTAAGCAGACTTCATGCTGAGCGTTGAGCCTGACTGGAGGCTCGATCCCATGAGCTCAAGATCACAACCTGAGACACAACCAAGAGTCCGACACCTAACTGACTGCACAATCCAGACACCCCACAATAAATGTTTTCTTAAGCAAACCTATTAGGAAACAGGAAAGAATAATGAGTAATTAACAATTACCCATTAATCAATTAATTACACTAATTCTGTTGTATTGGGAGACATCTTCCTGCTAACAAGATCTTCATCCATACACTTTCAAGGTGCAAAAACAATCATCACCTCTCAGGCAAGAATTGCTTAGTGAGGTTCTTGTGTTGCCAAGTGGTTGAAGAACTAGATGAAAATCAACCGTTCAGACCACATTCCTCCTTTTCCAGATGCTGACCAATGTGGCACAGTTAGACAGTAAAGGAACTAGGATCAGCCCTATATTCTGATCCCCATCAGAACTTCTTGCAATGTGTCTTCCGAACTACATTTGATTAAATGGTATGCATAATCTTGAAGAGCTGAAATCTGCCCTCCCATTAACCATAGATACCCTGAAAGAAAAAAACCAGTTGAATTCCAAACAAGTTCTACATAAAACAGGACCCATTCTGCCATGTTTCAGAGGCAACCTGTCAAACGGACAGCATGTCCACAGATCTGGCACCACCCAGAAAGGAAGGTTTTGTTTCCAGTTTCCTGGAACACTCTATGCCATTTTGGGGCCAGTTTCAAGAATGTGAGAGATTCAGTCCAATCTCCATCACTTGTATCAGCCAGGAAAAGAACAGTCTGAATTCTTGCCCTTTATTCTCATTTTAAACTATTTTCCCCTGCTATAGCAACACCAGCAGAAGGATAGCAGTGCTAGCAATCATTCTCTCTCCATCATCCAGAACAGCTCTTGCAAACAGGTGGTCTTCATGATCCAGCCCAACACCACCTCACCGAGCAATCTGGGGGACTCAGTGTGAATGCCTTTGATTTCCCACCTATCAATGTAAGCCTATATTCATTAATACAGTATGGCCTCATGTTTATTGAGCCCTCTGCTAAGTGTTGTATGTATCTCATCTAGTCCTTATAATAGTCCTGCATGTGGGTGATACTATCATCATTCCCATGTTTCCAGGGAAGAGAGTAAGATTTAAAGTGTTCAAAAAAAAAACAAAAAACAAAAACAAAAACAAAAAATAAAAATAAAGTGTTCTAGTTGGGGATCCCTGGGTGGCTCAGTGGTTTGGCGCCTGCCTTTGGCCCAGGGCGCGATCCTGGAGTCCCGGGATTGAGTCCAGCATCGGGCTCCCTGCATGGAGCTTGCTTCTCCCTCTGCCTGTGTCTCTCTCTCTCTCTTTCTCTGTCTATCATGAATAAATATAAATAAATAAATAAATAAATAAATAAATAAATAAATAAATAAATCTAAAAAAAATAAAGTGTTCTACTGCTTGTGAATAGCAGAGCCCAATGTAAACCCAGACCACCCAGCTTGACATCACATTACAGTGTCACCTTCCTCTGCCACTTTTAGGAAATGGCATGCTACTTCTCTGCCCTCCAAGCAAAGGACATACCCTGCACCCCGTCCCCTCACCCCCCTGGACTCAGTCATGTTATTTTAGGTTTCCTCTCCTTCCTTATTTTTGACTACTACTTCTGTATTAATTCCTTCCACACATCCGTTTCATCTTAAAAAAATAAATAAATAAAGTTGTCTAACCCTCTGTTCACCTCTAGTTCTGTTTCTTCTGCCTTTGGTCTCTCAAGAATCTGAGCTTCTTGAAAGATTCATCTGCTTTTACTGTCTCCAATGTCATTTCCCATTGGCTCTCCAGTTCACCAAAATCAGGAGTCCTTATCAAACCACTCCTCTGTCAATCTCCCAGCTAAAGTCACTAGTTAAGCCAAATGTGCATCTATAGACCAGACTCCCTCTCTGCCCCAGTTCCAAACTTGTATATCAAGTGTGCCTACTGACAATTCTGTTTAGGCAGCATAGGCATGACAACATAGGCATCACAAATTGGTGTGTCCCTTCACTCCCCTCGTGACACCCTAGGCTTCTCTATCTCAACGGGCACCACCATTACCCAGCTGCTCACTCTACATGTCCTCCTTGACCCTTCTCCTTCTCTCTGTCTCCAATTGAACCCACTTGAACAGCAAGATCTACTGTGTTTACCTCCAAAATGTATTTCCAAACCATTCACTTATCTCCATCTCCACTGAACTCTGGGAGATCCAGGTGCCAGCATCTCACACCTGGACCACTGAAAGAGCCATCTAATTGGTGCCTCCCTCAACTATGTTTGCCTTCTCGTGACTTTTTTTTTTTTAATATGAATTCAACTAACCAATATATAGTACATCATTAGTTTCAGATGTAGTGTTCAACTATTT
The DNA here is from genome assembly GCF_003254725.2 of Canis lupus dingo. Lineage (NCBI taxonomy): Eukaryota > Metazoa > Chordata > Mammalia > Carnivora > Canidae > Canis > Canis lupus. Next base: position 66,463,646 of record NC_064245.1, read on the forward strand.
ATCAGTTGCATATCACGACCAGTGATCATCACATCAAGTGCCCTTCTTAATGCGTGTCACCCAGTGACCCCCATCCCCTACTCACCTCCCCTCTAGTAATCCTCAGTTTGTTTCCCAGAGTTAAGAATCTCTCATGGTTTATCTTGCATAGATTGACATGGATAGAACTGGAGGGTATTATGCTGAGTGAAATAAGTAAATTGGAGAAAGGCAATTATCATATGGTTTCACTGTTATGTAGAATATAAGGAACAGTGCAGAGGATCACAGGGGAAGGGAGGGAAAACTGAATGGAAATAAATCAGAGAGGGCGATAAACCACCCACTTTTTATTCAACAGCTAAAGAATCATTAAAATGGAAATCAAAGATGTCACTTCCCTGCTAAAAGCATTGTGATGGCTTCTAAGTTTTTGTGGAACTAACTCCTGGTGTCCCCCAAGTCCCTGCATGACCTGACTTTCTCACTTCCCCATTTGTTGGGGATGTGGGCATTGCTGTCAAAAGGATTTGTAGCATTTTTCATGCAACTTTAGTCAAGTTCTATGTAAAATAAAGATATTAATGCATACTTTATAAAGAGGTTTCATAAAGTTTTTTCAATTAACCTATTGTTAATTAGAATAATTACCTTCAGAAATGTAATATATATCAGAGTTAGTATTTCAGATTATATGAGATAACATGGACCACTCAATAAATGGTGCTGTGACGCAGTCACTTGTTTTGAAAAATAAATTGCAGTGGATGCCTGCATCATGTACGTAAACACATACATGAAAATTGGTTCTAAATAATTTATATATTTAACTATTAAAAGCAATACTTTAAAACTATTTATACATGTATATAAGAACATATTCTTGTGATTCAGAGTAGAGAATATTTATTGAAGATACATCAATAAATAATATAAAATGAAAAGATGGGAGCACCTGGGTGGCTCAGCCAGTTAAGCATCTGCCTTTGGCTCAGGTCATGATCTGCGGACCCTGGGGTTGAGCCCTGTCACGCTCTTGCTTCCTGTCAGGTTGAGCAGGGAGCCTGCTTCTCCCTCTTCCTCTACTTCTCCCTCTGTTCATGTTCTTTCTCTCTCTGTCTCTCTATAAAAGAAATAAAATCTTTTTTAAAAAATTAAAAATAAAATGAAAAGATGAAAGAAGCCTGGTGGCTCAGTCAGTGAAGCATCTGACTCTTGATTTCCACTCAGGTTATGATCTCAGGGTCATGGGATGAAGCCAAGCCCCAAGTAGGCCTCCATGCTCAGCAGGGAGTCTGCTTGGGATTCTCTCTCTCCCTCTGCCTCTCTCTCCGTGAGTGTATACTCTCTCTCTCAAATACATAAATAAACCTTTAAAATATAAAGTAAATAAAATAAAATGAAAAGATGAGCCATAGGAGATACATTTGTATGATGTATATATACATATATATTATATATATAATATAGAGAGAGTAGTTTATATATATTATATATGTATTTAAAATGGGACCAATTTAATATATGTAAATTATATATAATTATTTTATATTATATCATCAATATGTAAATACATCTAAATATATAATTTACATATATGATTATATATAACATACAGGAGATATATGATACACATATGTATATGAGAATAAATACACATAGAATACATTTGCAAAACAAAACCAACAAAGAATCAATTAGCATTTGGAATATATGAAAATTCCTATATGTCAATAAGAAAAATACTAACGGGGGATCCCTGGGTGGCTCAGTGGCTTAGCACCTGCCTTCAGCCCAGGGCATGATTCTGAAGTCTCAGGATCAAGTTCCACATCGGGCTCCCTACATGGAGCCTGCTTCTCCCTCTGCCTGTGTCTCTACCTCTCTCTCTGTGTGTCTCTCATGAATAAAAAAATAAATTAAAAAAAATACAAACAACCCAAATAGAAAAATGGGCATAAGTCATGAACAGTTATCACACTAAAACATAAATTGTCAATAAACACGTAAAGATGCTGAACCTTATCGGCAATTAAGGAAACACAACTTCAGACCACAATGAGATATTTTACAACCACTAGTTTGGCAAAAATTAAAAGGATAATACCAAGTCCTAGTAATTGGTACGACTATTTAGGAATCCAAATTGAGTTAAGTTGAACATGGGCATAATTCTAGGTCTTTAGATATACTATGGCCTCAGCTTAGAATGCACCTTCTCAAATTATCTGCCTGGAAAATTCTTATTCATACTTTAAAACCCTGCTCAGATGGCATCTACTCACTAAAACCCCAAAATCCCAGGTGTAGTAGAAAAATCTTACCATCCCATATTGCATTGTAATAGAAGTATATGCTTACACTATTGCCCTACTAGCCTAGGAACTTGGCAAAAGAAAGAGCCATTTCAGCTGTGTCAAGGAGCAGCATGTGGCACTCAAGAGATGAACTTAAATGAGCAGGACCTCAAGTCTTCCAGGTTCCATTTCATAATTCCCACACACCCCTCCCTTCAGCAGCAGCCACAAATTGCGGTCTGTGCTTCCTTTTCTGGTAAGCACTAGGCTCCTGCACCATTTCCTTCTTCTCTCTCAGCTTCACATTCTCAGCACTCAATGCTCTGCTGCATTTTCACAGGACCCAACCCCAAAGCCAAATGAAACAATCAAGAAAACCTACACACATGTGGAATAGAATATCAATCAAAAATACCTCACTCTTGAGTGATTTTGGACTCCAAAGCCAGCTTCAATGTTAAAGGACATTGAATTCCTAATTCTATGGACCCCTGTGGGAACCATTTTCCCATCAAGGATTTGGATGGAGGTGACTGCCTGTAACCAATTAAGATGTATGTTTGGTGTTTGGCAGCTCCCTGACCCCCGCCTTCTGTTCCTTCATCACCAGGGACCTTGTATTGAGTGGCAGATGCGGGCAAAGCGGCAGTGACTTGCTTAGACTGCAGCCGATATCATTTGGCTGTATTTACAGTCAGCCCAGCTGCAGCCCAGTCAGTTGCTCGGACACTTGGGAAACAACAGTTGCTTTTCCAAGTCAGTGTATGAGGCTTCGTGGCATAATAGAGCATTACAGAGGAAGCGCTGAGATAGATTTCTAGCTCCACTGTTGTGCAGTTCTGTGGCTTTTCCCCAAAAAATAATCTCGCTGGACCTGGTTCTCCCTGTTTGGAAAGTAATTACTATTTTGCCTGCTTTCCCAGGGCAAGGAGAGGTTTTAAGGATTAAATGCAATGATGAATGTAAACTCTAAGTTAATATTAAAACATTAATATTAGCCAATATTTTAATGCTTTTTAAATGCTTGACATGATTCTAACTGCTTAATATATGGTGGGGTTTTTTGGAGTTCAATTTGCCAACATATAGCAATCACCTAGTGCTCATCCCATCGAGTGCCCCCCTCAGTGCCCGTCACCCAGTCACCCCAACCTCCTGCCCACCTCCCTCTCCACTACCCCTTGTTCATTTCCCAGAATTAGGAGTCTCTCATGTTCTGTCATCCTCACTGAACTAATTGCTTAATATATGTTGAATCACCTGATCCTAGTAGTAATTTTATGAGCTAAGTACCAGAAGTCCATTCTAAATATAAAAAAATATTAAAGGCATGGGGAGCCTGGGTGGCTCAGTCAGTTAAGTGGTCAACTCTTGATTTTGGCTCAGGTCATGATCTCAGGGTCCTGGGATCAAGTCCCATGTCAAGCTCTGCATTCAGTGGGAAGTCAGCTTGAGGATTATCTTTCTCCCTCTGCCTGTGCCCCTCCCCCTGCTCGCTCTCTCTCTCTTAAATAAATAAATCTTAAAAAATAAAAATAAAGGCAGAAAAACGTTTAAGGATCTTGCTGACAGAGCCAATAATGGCAAGATCCAGGATCTGAGACTAGACTCTTCAGCAGCTGATTAAGGTGCTACACTGAACATCCTGATTAAGGTCCTACACTGAACATCAATAGGAATGTTTTCCTATTGCTTTGGATATACTTTTTTTTTAAAGATTTATTTATTTATTTATTTATTTATTTATTTATTTATTTATTTATTTATTCATGAGAGACACAGAGACACAGGCAGAGAGAGAAGCAGGCTCCCTGTGGGGAGTCTGATATGAGACTTGATCCCGGGATCTCAGGATCACAACCTGAGCCAAAGGCAGACACAACCACTGAGGCACCTAGGTGCCCCTAGATTTACTTTTAATAGTATCTTGTCCATGCTTCTATAAAAGTACTTCCCATTTTGTTATAGTTTGGTTTTTGTATACCTGTCTCTCCCTGTTTGAGTGTGAGGGCAGGAACTATGTTGTCATCTGAAATGGTCCCAGCACTGAGTACCAAGTCTAACGTATGGTAGGTAGAAAGTAGCCACTCTAGAGATTTGTGGGCTGGAGAAACAGAAGAATGAGGAGAGTGGACAGAATGGATAGGTGGATGGGTGGACAGATGACCAGTTAAGTCCGAAATTATCAGTTTTGTAGAATGGTATCTGATCATCTTAAAACTACAAAATTATGTATTTTCTCCATCCTCATTGAGTTTTTTTTTCCAACTTTATTTTCTACCTCTAATCATGGAAAACCCATTTGCTATTGTCATAGCTTATAGAAACCCCTAAGATTTGAAAAGGGCACAAGAAATGGAGCTGAACCAGTAGAGGAGAAAGGATTTGCTGCTACTTCTCAAAGCATGATCGATTCTATCATTGTACCTTATATTTTAGGCACTTTTGTCCTTGCTTTCTTTGAGCACTTCGAGAGTGATAACTGCATCTTGAACACCTCTGAGTCCAGAGTTTTGTATCACCTACTGTGATACAAAAGTAACCGTGCAGCATGTGTCAGACTAACACTTGGAGACTGACAAGTTGGCCACCTCCCAACATCTCCCCATGTGCACTTTTCCAGCCATATCCAGCAGGTATCACTGCACATGCTCCTCCCATCTTCATACAGTGGCCGGTCCTCCCTCCTCCGGGACAAACATGTTAACTAGAAAGCATCGAATTAACTTTACTCTGACTTTTGTATGGGAAGAGTCTCCTGTTTAACAGAGCAGCTCTTCACTGGAGACATCAGCAAACTCCCCTTTTGGGAAGAGTCCCTCAAAGTGGCTCAAAATCTGATCTGCCAAAATAGAAGTATGATCCTATAGCCAAAGCTTCCAACTTCTTGCAAGACTAGGCTCATTCTTTCTATATTCTTGTCTTCTACTGAGACTTTTTCTCTTACTATCCTTGGTTTCATCCTTCAGTATACAGAAGAAAAACATTATCAAGGTTACTGGGGTGGAAAAAAAAAGCAGGAAGGGGAGAAAGGGAGGAGACGCCAGATAAATAGTGTGGCCAATATTTGTTGAGTTCTTATGTCCCAGTTATTAAACTACTGCCTCTCAGTTATATTTCCACACTTCTGCGCTCTGCTCTGGTGCTGAGACTAAGATGGCAAACTGTATTTCTTTGTTGCCAACTGCTCCCTTCCATGCCCTGCCCATCCAGCCGCAGACATCCAGAATGTCCCTCCTGCTTTACTCTCTGTTCCTGTCTGTGTCACACAGGCAAGAGCTCTTTACCTGGCCAGCAATTTGTTTTAGTTTCCAATTTGTTTTAGTTTCCAATTTGTTTGTTTGTTTCCCACACTCTTAAGATTGGTCTCACTGTGCTTCCTCAAAAACACCAGGTGCTGGCCAGTATCCCCTCCTAGAGGCCTGGGTCCCACGCTCCTCCTCCCAGCTTCCACACTCTGAGAACACCACCACATTCCTTCATTCTCCAGTTACTATGCCTGTGCTGCCTCGGTGGGGAATTTTGGCTTTTGTTTGTTGGCTTTTGTTTTGTTTTTTTCTGGTTTGTTCCTCCAATCACTATTTAGTAAATCCCCTATGTTAAATTCTCTTCTGCTAGAATTTCCGCTTTCTTTTATTTTTTTAATTTAAATTCAATTTGCCAACATATAGTACATCATTCATTTCAGATGTAGTTTTCAATAATTCAGTTGCCTATAACATCCAGTGCTCAATCACATCAAGTGCCTTCCTTAATGCCCAGCACCCAGTGACCCCATCCCCCCACCACCTCCCCTCCAGCAACTCTCAGTTTCCTAGAGTTAAGTCTCTCATGGTTTGTCTTCCTCTCTAAATTTCCCCATTCAGTTTCCCCTCCGTCCCTCATGGTCCTTTGCACTATTTCTTATACTCTTCATATGAGTGAAACCACATGATAATTGGCTTTCTCTGACTGATTTTTTTCACTTAGCATAATAGCCTCCAGTTCTATCCATGTTAATGTAAATGATAGGTGTTCATCCTTTCTTATGGCTGAGGACTATTCCATTGCATATATATACCACCTCATCTTTATCCATTCATCTGTTGAAGGACATTTCCTCTTCTTCCACCATTTAGCTATTGTGGACATTGCTGCTATGAACAATGGGATGCAGGTGCCCTTTTGTTTCACTACATCTGTATCTTTGGGGTAAATACCCAGTAGTGCAATTGCTGGGTCATAGAGTAGCTCTATTTTTAACTTTCTGAGGAACCTCGATACTGTTTTCCAGAGTGGCTGTGGCAGCTTGTATTCCCACCAACAGTGTAAGTTCCCCTATCTCTACATCCTCACCAACATTTGTTGTTTCCTGTCTTATTAATTTAGCCATTCTAACAGGTGTAAAGTGGTATCTCATTGTGGTTTTGATTTGTATGTCCCCCATGACGAGTGATGTGGAGCATTATTTCGTGTGCCTGCTGTCTATTTGTAGGTCTTCTTTGAAGAAATGTCTGTTCACATCTTCTGCTCATTTCTTGACTGAATTGTTTAATTTCTGCTTTCTGAATGAACCCTAACTGATTCAACTTACTATGTGCCAGACACTGTGTGCCTTTTACACTTGCACTTGCCCTTAACAAAACCCTACAAGGGCATTATCCTCTTCCTTATGGATGAGCAAAGAGACACGGAGCAATGAAGCTCTTGCCCAAGCTCACATAGCCTTGCTTATGGTGTTGGAAGCTTCTAACTCTAATGAGATCCTATCTAAAAATATCTATTTCCGTGTGACTTATGCTTTCTGAGAGTGAATCCACATCCTTAGTGCCAGGGTCCTTCTTAGAACCAAAACTATATGCAAAGTTCCCTGAATAAAGAAGCATGTCACTCTTCCTCTCCACCCACAGATGGCAACCGCACAGAGATTTATTACCAACAGATGGCTGCAATGTAGGAATGAGAAAGGGTGTACCTGGAACACAGAAGACCAGCACAGCAATCCAAAGTTATTTCCCACCTACACAGCTACAAGGGAATCAAATTCCAATCGAAAAATGATTATGTCTTTCCCCAGAGTTTCTGATGAAAAAAGCAAATGAAGTTCATAGAGTTGGCCAGAAGCCAACCCAGACCAGGTTTTCTTTTGCCTTGTAATAGATCATGTCTCTCTCTATATATTTGCATCAATCTCGTTTCCTCTTTTGTGCATCTCTTCATATAATGGGCTCCTTCAGCCATTTTCATTCCTCTTGTTCCATCATTTTGACACCCTGTCTCTTCTGTAAGTAAAATAAATTCTTGGAAGACAGCTTAATCCTTGAAGGGAGAGATTTGGTCAACTTTTTGAACTTGACACAGAAAGATATTTCCAATACCAATTTTCTCATCAAGAAGTTACTTGTAATCCAAAACCTTCTGAAGCCCTAGTAATTCCTCTTATTTGTCTTGTTGGTGATTGAAAGGTGTGTGCCAGGTGTGCAATGGCAAAGCTACTCTTAGATCAACAGACCTCAGGAGGTTTGCGGTGCTTTCCCTTCACACAAGAAACCATGTTAGGCCATATCTTTGTCTAACAAAGTTCTATTTCATTTTCAATTATTAAAAGTCAAAATGATGTGTATTACAGGTCTCTCTCCATTTTTTTACTAAATATACTGTTTTTTTTAGTTTTGAGAGTCATATCTAATCAGGCTGATTCTTGGATTTGGCATTCTACCCAGTATGGCTTTTTCTAATCATTGTTTGAAAAATGGCCTTTTAAAATGAGGCCTGTTGATATCACAGAAAGAAAGAAAATGACCTCATTTCTTGTTAAAAACTTTATCACCAGAAGTCACAATTGTTCTTGGGAAGAGCCTGGAGTGGGTGCCATTCTGCTGTACCATAAGAGGCATCCTCCTGCTGTCCAACAGGGGCATTCTGGGACCATGCTGTGCATTAGCACCAGCAGCAACCTTCATTAATATTCCATCCCTGTGGGTGACATGAAGGACCCTCTAGGAGGGCGCTGAGTGTGTAATGTAATAGGAGTAAGACAAACCTGGATGTGAATCCCAGCTCTGCAGTTTACTTGCCCACTCAGAGTCTCAGCTGGTTTCATTTTATAAAATGTAGATAAATGCTACCATTAAAGTTAGTGAAAGGGAGGCAATATATCCATGCTAATATACCTAATTGTGCCAGACACAGCATTAGGTACTGGTGAGGACATTTTATCCACACAGCAATTACTCAACTTGGGTCCTAGTTGGCATCTTTTATTTTACATGTGAGGAAACCAAGTCCCCAAGAATGAATGAAGTTTCCCAAGTAGATAGTCAACCCAATTTAAAATCAAATTGTCCATCCCCAAAGTCACGTCTTTTCCCCAAACCACACTGCTTTCCAAAAAAGAATAGATGGGTGCACTGCAAACAGACTGAATGGTAATGAGGTGGGAAGCCTTTTGCCAGAGCTCTTTAAATTACATCATATATCCCTTTCAAGGACATGACAGCCATGGCAGGAGAAGGGTGTAGAAGAGGAGCAGAGGAAGGCACAGTGTCAACAGCAAGGAGAAACTCTCAAACAGTGAGGGGACGACAGGCATCAGATTAATTTGCTGGGCAAGTCTGCCTTTCCTTGCATCCATGAAGTGCATCACCAAGTGCATCTTGGTCTGACACTATATAATATTGTCGAAGCTTGAGGATACCAAAATACCACTTTATTCTGTCCTAAGAATTCTGGTCCAATTGGAATGTAAATGCAGGCACTAGACAGGAATTAAAATACAGTGTCTGTTTTATTACTGGTATAACCTTAATTGTAGGATGATGCTTAAACTCAAAGCCAAAATAGGCTACTGAAATGACTTATCCCTTTTCTTCCCCCATATTTCTCAGGAGATTCTACTTCTAGAGGAAACTAAGATGTAGACCAAGTGAAAGAATCATTTTCAACACTTCAATCTAGACCCCAGTTTTTCCTTAAAAGGGAAGAGATATTGGCGTAATTAAGTATCAGCCAAGCTAGCTCCAAAGGAAAGGGAAGACAATCCTCCTTCCAAATATATAAATATAGTATTACAAAATGTTACAACCCTCTTTATTAAGACAAAACAAAATAATACTCTTTACTTTGGGTTCATTATGAAGACAAAGACTTGCCTAGGAACCTGACTTCCATATGCAAAAATGTTTCAATGGGAAAATACATTTCACCTACCAAATAGGCCAACCCTGAAAGGTTGGAAACTCAATCCATTTCTCAGTATAAATACAGCACTGCATTCTCACAGTACCCACTATTTCTAAGGGAAGGTCAGCTCCAAAGCTTTCCATTTTAATTGGAAACAAAAAGAAAAAAACACTAAACTCTAGGGATCTTCATAACGTTGAGGAAAAATCCAAATTCCATTGACTCTTTTCCCCTTCGTCACCTTCTCTGTACACAATACCCTCTGTTTATATTTGTCTTTCTTCCAAAGACCTAATTATATAGAAACAGAAACATTTTTAAAGACAAAAATGCTTGTTGATGTTATGTGAGTTCATTCTGTTAGTGCTCTGGGAAGCTAAGTGTTTGCAGGGTCCAGTGAAATAGAATTTGCCAAGTAATTCCCCCAAAGAGCTAATTTGCTATCCTCTATTTTTAGAGACTAGTACCCTCACTTTGGCTCACTGTGAAATAAGATCTACTTATTTCTATCTCAACTGTGCACACAAGAAACTAGTATGAGATTGAAACTTGTCATTGCAGAACAACCCTTCATTCAACAAATATTCCCTGAGAATTTAGTGTTTAGGAAATCATCCTAGTAAGTAGTAATATACAGAGTTTCAGGCTGATACTTTCAATATCAATATAGATGATCCATCCAACATCTAGCTTCTCAATTCTCTTTATATCCTACAACAATTGTATCCTCTAACCCATCTCACAAACCCATCCCATGTCATAGCCCAGATGATCCTATCCGTCTAAAAAGATCAACTGGAAGAATCCTACACTTACTACTGACTCCATCTCCAGCTCTCTCCTGCTGTGCTCACATTCCAACCATCCCTTGATCTCAACCATATTAAAATCCATTCCACTTATTTTTCCTCACCCCTCACCTTTTGATTTTATTCACATAAAAATCCACAGCCCAGGGACACATGGGTGACTCAGTGGTTGAGCGTCTGTCTTCTGCTCAGGTTGTGATCCTGGGGTCTTGGGATCAAGTGCCACATCGGACTCCACGCAGGGAGCGTGCTTCTCCCTCTGCCTGTGTCTCTGCCTCTCTCTGTGTGTCTCTCGTGAATAAATAAATAAAATCTTTTTTAAAAAATCCACAGCACATCATTATAATTAGTTGTCAACACAGACTGGCAACTTTTCTCTCTCCACTCTCACTTGGAGTAAAACAAACAAACAAATGAATAAAACATGCTTAAAACTAGTTCTCAATCTTCTTTTGTGTCTGCAAACACAGCTGGAGGAAAACACATAAGCACATGGGTGTTCCACTTCAAATTCCCAAGTACTAAACTCAAAACAGCCCTCATTACTGTTCATGAAATGTACTGCACGCCCCTATTCAAATATCTCTGACACTTTCTTGGCTGCCTGTTTCTCACCTTCTAATCTCTCTTCAAAGTTGTGTAAAGCTTTTTCTACTTCCTTATTCTCAATGAATGGCCTTGCATCTTATTCAGTTGAGACAGTAGAGCAATCAGAAGGTAATTTCCACCTGTTCCCACATAAATGTACCACACTAAATGCCCCTGAACCATACATACTGGATCTCCTCCCATACAATAATGATATGCTCCCATCTATGACCAATCCCTCTGTATGCCTATTAGATCCTATCTCATTTCACCAACTCAGGGAAACTGCTCCAACTAATCTCCCCCATATCCTCTATCATCAATCATTTCCCCTTCTGGGTCATAGCCAGCAGCACACAAATATGATGTAATGTCCCATATCAACCACTCTCAGCTACAGTCAATTGCTTTCACAGAAAAACTCTTCCCAAGAGTAGTCCATGTTCTGTCTTCACTTTCCCTTTCCATTTTCTCTTGAACATCCTCCAGTCAAGCTTTCAACCTCATGTCCTCACCAAAACTAATTCAATCAAGGTCATCAACAGCCTTTATACTGACATTCAAAATCAGTTCTCAATTCTTTTTTTTAAGATTTTATTTATTTATTCACGAGAGACACAGAGAGAGGCAGAGACACAAGCAGAGAGAGAAGCAGGCTCCATGTAGCGAGCCTGACGTGGGACTCGATCCTGGGTCTCCAGGATCACACCCTGGGCTGAAGGCGGCACTAAATCGCTCTGCCTCTCAGGCTGCCCTCAATTCTCAATTCTTTTTTTTTTTTATTTTTTATTGGTGTTCAATTTGTCAACATATAGAATAACACCCAGTGCTCATCCCATCAAGTGCCCACCTCAGTGCCCGTCATCCAGTCACCCCCACCCCCCGCCCACTTCCCCTTCCACCACCCCTAGTTCGTTTCCCAGAGTTAGTTTCATGTTCTGTCTCCCTTTCTGATATTTCCAATTCTCAATTCTTACCAGACTCAGCCTATCAGCTACATTTGACATAATGACCTCTTCCTACTCCTTGATATACTTCCTTCACTTGACTTCAGGACATCACTTGGCTTTCCTCCTAGCACACACCACTCTTTCTCAGGCTCATTCACTGGCACCTCCTCTTTTTCCTGACTTATGAATGCTGGAGTGCTCAAAGACCCATTCCTTGGATCTCTCTTATTACTTAACTACACTTACTTTCTTGGATAGTTCAACTTATCCAATCTCATAGCTTTAAATATCATTTATATGCTGATGATATGCAAATACTCATTACTAATTTTGCCATATCTCCGGGATTCTAAACTCCTACACTCAGCTTCCAATTTAAAATACTCCCCTAGAGGTCTCCTAGGCATCTCAAACTTCACATTTTTAAAACTCAGCTCCTAAAAAAATAAAAAATAAAAAATAAAAAAATAAAACTCAGCTCCTTCTCTTTTTTCTCCCAACCTGCCCTTACCATTCATTGTCTTTCCCATCTGAGTAAATGATAACTCCATCCTTACAGTTTCTCAAGTTGAAAAATTAGAGTCATTCTTGACTCCATCCTATACCTTGTTTTCAACAAATCTCTGTTGACTTTAATTTTGAAGAATATCTATATTCAAACCACTTCTCACAACTTTCCGTTACCACCCTAGTCCAAGCTGCCATATTTTTTTGTAATATTATAACAGTCTTTGAACTAGTCAGCTACCCTCCCTTTTTCTGTCTTCGCCCTTGAACTGTTCCCCGTATAAGAGCCAGAATGACCTTATAAAATTATAAGACAGATTATTCCTTTCAAAACTCTCCAATAGATTTTTGCTTCACTCTGGTGTCTGGTGTCCCAGACTGACTCCTTCCCTCTTTGATCTCATCTCCTACCGGGGTTCTCTCATTTACTCTGTTCCTGCCACAAGAGCCTTGTAGCTGTTCCTGATCCATCCAAACACATGCCTACCTACAGGAATTTGTCCTGACTGCTCTCCATGCCTGGGAATCACTTCCTCCTGACATCCTTTTAGCTCTTCTTAACACCTATCCCCATCTAACATAGTATATAATGTCCAGAGCCCACCCCCCACCCAACTAGAATATAAATTCCATGAGACTAGGAACTCCATATCATTTTTTGTTTTGTTTTGTTTTTTTGTTTTGTTTTTTATGAAGCCCAAGGTGGGGCTTGAACTCACAACCTGAGATCAAGACCTGAGGTGAGATAAGGAGTCAGACGCTTAACCAACTGAGCCACCCAGGTGCCCCATCTTTTTGCTCATGACTGTATCCCCAATGTTTAGAACAATGTCTCTAGAGGCTTCCAAAAAATATCAGCTGAGTGAGTGAATGAATGAGCAGATGAGAAAACTCTTAGGGTATGGGGTTGTAGAAGCTTTTCCGGAAAAAGCTTTCACACAGCCAGACCACAACACAGGTGGAATAAAAACCAGAATCAGCTTCCACACTGTGATGCTAGGGAGATCCTTTATACCCTTAAATAGAACTTTGTGAGAAATGTTGAGTTAAGGATCATCCCGAACTGATTTGGTTCGCAAAGAGACTGCTATGATTTTTAAATCAACAAATATTGACTGTGATTTGACCCCCAAAAAGAATAACCTTGCTTAATGATGAATAAAAATCAAAAGGACCAAGGATGTTTTTGATTGTTCCCTCCTTGCTTGAAGATAATGCCCACCTGTAAACTCTTCCTAGCAGGTCTGTGCCACCAGGAAACACATGTCTCATCCATTATTCTGACACTGTCCTCTTTTCCATCCCCCAGGTCACTAGGAATCATCCTCCGCATGTGACTGATACAGCCATCATTCACACCATTGGCACTCCGAACCACACATTTTCTGTACAGGTGCAGACCTGAACATCTTACAGGCGTGGAAACGCACAGACCTACAAATTGCCAATGCCTTTTCAACCCACTATGTGGGAACACATGCACAGGCCAAACCCCCATATCCCTAAACTGAAAAGCATCAAGTGAACAGCTGTGTTCTCTGCTATCAGGGGATTGAATATCTTTTGTGTCTGGTCCCTGGATCCATCCATATACTCAAATCAACCTCATTACTCTATTCAGAAGACATACTTCTTCTCGAAGTAGCTTCCACAGGAGAGGCACCTGGCTGATTCAGTTGGTAGAGCTTGTGACTCTTGATCTTGGGGTTGTGAGTTCAAGCCCCACATTGGGTGTAGAGATTACTTAAAAAATAAGTGCCACATGAACCACAGATATGACCATGGGTTTCAGAGTCAGGGAGAGATGGATCTGAATACCATTTCAAATTCTTATTGATTGTGAGACCATAATTAACTACTTCACCTCCCTGGGTGTCCATTTTTTATCAGTAAGGTAGAAATAATAATAATGTCTATTTCATAGGCTTGTTCAAAGATTTACTTAGTATGGACACAAAAAGCTTTAGCACAGTGCCAGACATATATGGAGGATTCAATAAATAGTTTAATTTTTTTTTTTTTTTTTTTTTTTACTTTTCAGGGCTCTTATCCTTCTGTGGTAGGTTTTTTCCACAAATGGCAACAATGATCTTTCATCCCACATGCCCATTTGCAACATGACTTTTCCACTCCTCCTGCAAAGAAAGAGTCTATTTCCCACCCACCCACTCCTTGCATATTTTAGGCTGGCCCTGTGCCTTGCTCTGATGGAAAGAACACAACAGAAGTGGTGCTGTGTGACTGCAGAACCTAGAGTTTGAAAGCCTCGGTGCTTCTGTTTCACCCTTGTGGAGGCCACCTGCCACATGAGAGCTTGGACTGAACCATGGAATGGTGGGATAGCACATTGAAAAGCCACGTGGTGGAAAACAGGTGCCCAGTAGCAGCAGGCACCAAGGCCCAGATGTGTCCCTGAGGCAGTTTTGGGCACAATCATATGATTAGTCCACTACCTCTCTAGTGCAACCAGATCTGAGTGCTCACATACTAAAATACTATACATATTACTTTATCTTAAACTACTTTCCTTTTACTTCTTCCTTGGTTATATTGAGACACTATATTGATTTGTTTTGAAATCATATTGCGGATGGGTTGTATTATCTTTCTGGTAAAGTGAGAACAGGTTATGAAATATTAGGTACTCAAAGGAGTCATAAGGTAGTAAATCACTGCCTTTGGGCCATCTTGCCTAGATCCAGGATCCCCCTGATGGATATTTGGATATTTGGTTACCCATATGTTATCTGTATAAAAACTAGTTATACTTTCTCACAAACTCGCCGATTCATTTCTTCTCTTATGGATTTTTCTGTCTAGGCCAGGGTTTTTCAACATTATTTAATCCAAGACCTTTTGATTAACATGAAAATAATGTCTCTCATACACACACACACACACACACACACACACATACACCAGATCTTGCTGTGAGAACCTCTGCCTCCAGCAGAAATCCACCCCATATAGTCATTGTACTACACGGTAGACAGCAGGTTCCTTGAGAAAATCAACACTGCGACTCATCTCTGGACCTCACCTCTTCCCCCAGAGGGCCTAGAACATAGCCAAGCACTTAAAAAACATTAAGGTTTATTTCTTCCATGTTGGCTTCATAGAGCAGAAAATATTGCCTGAAATTAATATCAACTTGTTCAAATTCCTGACTCACTGTTTTCAAATCTCCAGAGGAAGTATTTACCTCAACACCTCCCTCCACACACATACAGAAATCCAGAAACCCTAGGAATTTCCCATGCTACAAATATCTCCACATTAAATGATTTCTGTACAAAACCAAGTTAAATGCCTAGAAATATGCAAGGAGGTCATATTAAATCTTTGGATAACAGCGGTTTACAAAACATTTTTATGTGTGGGGAGCACCAATGTTTATTGCACCAGATTCTTTACACAATTTGTCTCGATGCTCACACAGCATCCTGAGTTGCTATAATTACGGCCATTTCACAGATGAGGAAATCCTCCAAGAACAAGTGTTAAGTGGCTTGAAAGTCAAGGTCATACATTATCAAATGGCACATCCCAATTCCTGAAGGCTGAGTCCTTTCTGTTATATCCCAGCTGAGGCTGTAGAAAGGCTGTGGTGGCCTCAAGCAATTACTTACCTCTTTGGTCTTCACTGTAAAACAGGGAAGAAATTATCACCGACATCATCCACTTGTTGCAGACCACAGGAGTTTGCCACAGGTGAACTGCTTGGACCTCCACTGGGCACAGAGTAAGTGCTATTATTATCAGACAGCCTGTAGAAACAGAAACCCAAATTGGTAATCATTATGTCATGGCCTGTGCTGTTTTCTACAGACGGGATTTGTATGTGTTCATGGGCATTATGTCATGGCCTCTACAGAAGGGATTTGTGTGTGTTCACGGGCAATTTGACCCTGACAAGAATGGGGAAGCAAGAGGTATACCCCCTGTACCAGGTGTCTCCTGTAACAACCTGTTTTATATAGCCCATTAAAAGGGGCTTTCAACACTTGGTGATATTCAACACCTATTTCCATTATTCATTTATTATATGAATTACTCTGACTCCTAAAAGCACGTTCCTAGCCCCGAGGCCATGAAAACCCACGTGGTGAAGCCCCAGCATTGCCGACTTTTCAGTCAGGTTTCACCTTCCTGGGCTTTGGGGAAATCACAGAATGGAATGTGTCTTAGTGATTCCATTGTGATACCACTCTCCATTTTACTGAGAAGGAAACTGAGGCACAGAAAGGGAAAGTGGCTTGTTTTCTCAAGCTATCCCCTCATCAGTTTCTGGAAATAGAGATCACCCTCCTCATTTTAGGTTTCTTCCTGCTACATAATGCACACATGATGGTGCAGTCATTGCAAACCACATGTGAACCCCAATATACCTTCTTCTCATCCCCATGCCTCTCTGCCTTGCACGTGTGCCATCTTTCAGCAAAGAATCCTTTTCTCTGTGTCATCTACTAGGCTGTTTCCAGCTTGTCCATCTAGCTCACCTCAAGTCCTCATTAGGTCTCAGCTGGACTCTGGCAACAGACTCACTTAATCTCCCTGTTTCCACTTTCCTTCCTATCGATGAGCTTCATTTTTTAATGTAAATCACACCTTGATGTTCTCCTGTTTAAACGCCTCCAATGGTTTCCTGACACACGATAAAAGCCGAATTTCTTGCTCTGCCTCCAAGGTCCTACAGAATCTGGCCCTGCCTACTTCTTATCTCACTTCCTGCCATTCCCCCTGCACTGTGTTCTGTCCACATGGACCTTTCTTCTTCTCCCTAAACACTCATATTCTTGCTGGGCGGTCACTTGCTCTTCCTCCTCCTGAAACTTGTGCCCTCAAATCTTCACAGAGGAAGATTTGAATGAATGGATAATCTTCTTTATCATTCAGATCTCAAGCTACTTTCACTGCCTCAGAATCTTCCCTTTACCACATAATTATTCTGCTTCCCATACCCTAAGTATTTCTCTGATAACATTTCCAAGTGTCTAGAATTATCGTTTGTGTAGTCACTGTCTGTCTCTTCCACCGGATGCTCTATTCCATCATTAAAAGAATAGAGTCTTCTTTGCCAATAATCTTCAGAGCCTATCATAGTGTCTGGCACAGATTTGGTGCTCAATAAATATTTTCTAAGTGGATAAGCGAATCAACATCCAATCCTGCAGGGCAGTCCCTCAATGCCAGTGTTTTCAAAAGCTACATGATGGCGATTCATAGGTATGTCAGTTCTCCTCCGCTTTTCTGCTATCTATTGTCTGTCATCTGGGATTTCCCATGAGAATCCCAAAATATTGATCCCATTATTTGGTTTCATGCATTGATTTTCTGCAAATGATACCCATTTGTTCTCAAGTAAATGTCTTATCTGCCCAGAATAAGACATCTCATCCTCACTTTCCAGCCTTATTCTCTGCTTTCTACCAGAAGTGTAAGAAACCACACTCCCTGTCTCTTCTTATGCCCTGACAGATACTGTGTCCATCCAATGTTGTCTAGAAACTGGTTGCCTGTACTTTTACCTCCCCACCAAACATCACCAATTAGATGGAGCTCAGGGTCAGCGGTAAAAAGAAGCCACTGTTATATCTATAAAGAAAACACATGAGCTAGGGTTCAAGAATCTAACCTCTATTCTCCTACTCACTTGGCATGACCCCTTGAGAATGGCTCTTAACTTATCAGGATCTCAGTTTTCTTATCTCTAAAATAGAATATGGTCATCATGAGAATTCTCCTCTCCAATCTCCCATAACATAGAGTATAATTGACTGAGGGCCCCAGTCATGCTGTCTGAAATCCATCACCACACTGGCACCACCAACCAAAGTCTGAGAGCAGCAAGGCCACTTCTGAGAGAAGCAGGCACATTTCTGGGAGATGTGGGACCCCACAGACAGTGGCTTCAGCCCAAAGACTCTCCATCAGCTCTGCTGAAACTTTCTTTGAATTGCACTTCTGCTGAATACTTCCACTACTCAATCCTTCCATCTCTCCTCTGTGGTAGTAAGACCTGCATCGTGGTCTGATGACTCCCCCATTCTCTACTACCCCTTCTCCCTTTTCCCTTGAGGGCAGTTTCCATAATCAATCTCTTGCCTATTTAATCCAATTTTAGCATCTGCCTCTTGAAGGACGTGAACTAATACATTGAGACAATACCTCAACTTCCTTCCTCCTATGTTGTTGTGAGGATAGCGTCAGTGAAAATGTTTAACAAAGTACATAAGGCTTTATAAGGTAGAGATCATCATATGAGAGACATAGCATCATTCATTCATTCATTCATTCAGCAGTTAGGTACTGAACACCACCATGAGCTGGGCTCCAGGCAAAGGATTTGAAGACACAGGAGAATAATGTTCCTTCTGGATCAGATTACAGGCTAGAGGAGCTGTCCAGATCCCTCATGACCTTGCACTTAGATAACAGTTTTGTAGGGAAATCGAAAAGAAAAAAGATAGAGTAAGAGGGAAAGATGATGGAAGGAGGCAAAAAAGAAGTAGCCATTATTTCCAGGCACCACGGGAGTTAGATCGTGCCTGTTCAAGTGTATGTGAGCATTTTTTTAAATTGTGCTCTACTAAACGCAGTCTGCTGCTCCCCTCCTGCCAGAGCCTTGCAGCACCAGGGCGGCTTGTTGGGATGCAATGGTTGTAACGCTTTTGCAGGGAAACTCTTCAACTGTTGTCACCATTTCATGGCCCAGAATATTCAGCTCAACAACAGACCTCCAAGAGAATATGCTCTGTGTTGTAATTTTCCAAAGGCGACACGATTATAAAACCCAAGCAGATGGAAAGACGATTACAGTGGACGGGAAAAGCTGTTAGCAGTTTCCATTTGTAGACAAAACCATTATTTTTTAACAGATCGCTGCCAGAATTTGATGAATCTGGTACTCTTTGCACCCTCTGCTTTGCAGAAAGCCCCGTAACTCTGTCAGACTTTGAAAACAGTTGCAGGATGCTATTTTTGTACATTTGTTTATGTCGAAGGCATTAGCTCATAGGGTTTCACATTTAGCTTGCTGTTAATCTCTAAACTTCCATTAATGTATAGTTCCCAATCCTGAAAATTGGACTTCAAAATAAATGGTTGTGTGATCATCTTTTATTTAAAATATTACTGCACCCCATCACTCTGTGTCAAGGCCAAGCTTGTTTATGGGAGTGCTTGATTACATAATTACATATTAGAAATTATTTGTAAGGAAAATTGATTGGTGTACTTTACAGCAAAGATTTCACCAGAAATAACCCTGTCTCTCACTGCAGGAGTAGAGCGCCACGTTAGAAATGACACAACTTCTGGAGCCTGTCACCATCTTGTTTTTTTTTTCTTTTTTTTTTAAATAAATTTATTTTTTATTGGTGTTCAATTTGTCAACATACAGAATAACACCCAGTGCTCACCCCATCAAGTGCCCCCTTCAGTGCCCGTCACCCAGTCATCCCCACCCCCCGCCCTCCTCCCCTTCCACCACCCCTAGTTCCTTTCCCAGAGTTAGGAGTCTCTCATGTTCTGTCTCCCTTTCTGATATATCCCACTTATTTTTTCTTCTTTCCCCTTTATTCCCATTCACTATTTTTTATATTCCCCAAATGAATGAGATCATATAATTTTTGTCCTTCTCCGACTGACTTATTTGACTCAGCATCTTGTTTATTTCTCGTCACAGGAAGGAGTCATTGCCCAAGGAACAATGAGGGGCAGAACTGTTGGCAGTGAATAACTGTGATCCACAAATCAAGCTTTAGGCAGTGTGGTGGGGTGCTCAGCAGAGATTCATGAGGCTCAAGTTCTAGCTTCAACCTTGCTGGTGACTTCTAAGCAAATTACTCAGCTTCCTCAAACTTCCACTCCTCCATCAGTAAAATGGGAATGCAACACTGGACTGCTCAGGCAAAGAAGTGGGCAATGTCTGCACAGATGCGTGGAAGTTGAACGGAATCTCAAGTTTTAGGTGAGTTTCACTCCAGACCAGAAGACCAATGGATGAGAGGTGGACGGCAGTTCCTTTGAGATGGTGAAGGATTACACAGACCTCGCCCACTCAGTTTCCATGCAGCCCCGGGGTTCCCAGACTGAGGATCTCCATTCCGTTCTATCATCCTTTTCTATCTGCATGTTCCCTTCCCCAGCCTGTGACCACTTTTTTTTTTTTTTATGATCTCTGCCAATAGGAAAATTTGTTCTGCAAAATGTGCACCCAAATCTGTCTGTGGCAAGGGTTTGCAGCCTTTATTTCTAGTTCTGCAGGTTATCTGTGTTTTATACGATCTGGGAGTGAGGAAGGCACACCAATTAAAACCTCAGATATTACCAGGCCATGGAAATAAAAGTAGAAATAACAACAATAAAAGTAATGATGTTGTCCTTCCAACAGTATTGATTCTTCTGAAGAACAAAATCTGTAACCATAAGGATTATCATTACTCTAGAAGGGCTTATTTAATTTGAAGGATTTTTTTTTAATTTTTATTTATTCATGATAGTCACAGAGAGAGAGAGAGGCGCAGAGACACAGGCAGAGGGAGAAGCAGGCTCCATGCACCGGGAGCCCGATGTGGGATTCGATCCCGGGTCTCCAGGATCACGCCCTGGGCCAAAGGCAGGCGCCAAACCGCTGCGCCACCCAGGGATCCCAATTTGAAGGATTTTTTTTAATTAACTTTTTATTTGCTTGTTTTTTAATTCTTGAAATAACTCAGGTTTGTTGCATAAAAAGAAAGGAAATGCACATGAACAAAATAGAAGGAGGAAGAGGAGAAAAAAAGGAGAAGAGGAAGAGAGGAAAGAGAAAAATGCTCTTAATTCCTCTTTATAATCCCTCTATCCAAATAGAACGGATATGAACATTTTAGACCATATTCTTATATTATTTCCCATGAATACACACTAAATATTTACAGATGTGAAATCACATCGCATGCACTGTATTATGATCTGCATTTTAACTCAACTATATATCATAAATCACTTCCCATGTTATAACATATTTCTCTGCACCATTTTGAACAGTTGTGTTGTCTTTCATTGCAAATATGCATCATAATCTCAAACATATCAGAAACGCCTTTGTTACCATGTGTTTCCTGGCATTTTTCTGAGAACGTTGTTGCCATTCTGAGGGCAAACCTAACACCTGTACCTGGACCAAAGATTATCTTAGAAAGCAGATATATTTTTTTAATAATAAATTTATTTTTTTTTGGTGTTCAATTTGCCAACATACAGAATAACACCCAGTGCTCATCCCGTCAAGTGCCCCCCCCAGTGCCCGTCACCCTGTCACCCCCACCCCCCGCCCTCCTCCCCTTCCACCACCCCTAGTTCGTTTCCCAGAGTTAGGAGTCTTTACGTTCTGTCTCCCTTTCTGATATTTCCCACACATTTCTTCTCCCTTCCCTTCTATTCCCTTTCACTATTATTTATATTCCCCAAATGAATGAGAACATATAATGTTTGTCCTTCTCCGGTTGACTCATTTCACTCAGCATAATACCCTCCAAGATCGCAGATGAGGCCTTTCCTTGTCAATTCATTGGTCTCTTTACCAGATGACAAGTTTTTTCAGACTGTTATCTCCCCCTGCTGTAATGACACTTGTGAGCTTCCTGGGGGCAGCCATGATGATACTATACCTGCCTCCTCAATGCCAGTACCCACCCCAGAGTCCAGTACACAGTATATCTGGATAAATAATTATCAAAATGAACTAACCCAGGCCTTTCTCCCACCATGAGTAAATGCTTATTCATTGTGTAAGCCCCAACTCAAAATCACTTTTTCCCCATGAACACATAGCTTGTTTCCTTCCACAGTAATTCCACAGTACTTTATCCTGCTCCTTTACTATTTATCACAAGAAATTTCCTTGTGTCTGCCCGTCTTTCTCTCTCTACATGCTTATTCCCAGCACCTAGCAGAGTCTGGCATGAAATAAAGTGAATGAAAAGCCAGGGATCGGATTTTTTGGCAACTAGTATAAAGTCATACACAATGTTGGCACTAAATAAACGTTTGTTGAATTGAATAGAATTGAACTGAATTGATACTAGGATTTCCAACAGCAGAACTGAATAAACTGCTACCTCTTTATCTCTAGTTTGAACCTTAATGGTCTTACTGAAGTTCAATGATGGATGAGCATGGCATAAACTCTTTCCCCTTTCTCACCTCTCAAAACTCAAAATGCTGACACTTTTCATGCCCTGTTGATTCTTTTCCTTCTTACAGAGGATAAGGTCGGACACGGTTTACTTGCAGTGATTGTATCGATCTTCATTCTAGAAATGCAATTGGATCTTTCCCTTGCAGGTGAATTGTCATTGACCTTTACTTAGAAAGACATGTTCTGACCATGGGATGCTTTAGGGAAAGCCAAGACTTAGTATTCAAATGTGACCAGCCCAGTGAGATAAAATTTTTACACTGGCAAAATCAACCCTCATAATCATGTCAAATGAGCTCTTTCATGTCACTTCCAAAAGAATTATATACAAACATGGACTTGAACATGAAGTAAAGGAATATGAATTTGTTTAACCTTTCAAATTAAATAAAATCTGTATCCTTTCCAAGCTCATCACTGGTGGCATTAGTCATGTATGTAGTCCACCAAAGGATAGTGAGGGCAAGAGCTAACTGAGTGAGCAAATCCGCTTTGAGCTTGAATCCTTATCTTGGAGTAGGACTGCCCAATACTTTAATAAGCATTGATTCAGTTGTCCTTGAAAGCACTCCTGCAAGGAAAATATATTCATCCCCATTTTACAGAAGATAAAGCCAGGGCTCCGAAAGAATAAGGAATAAACTACAAATAACAAAACTGGTAAGAGGTCTGATATCAAAACCCTTGCTCATTCTACTATATTTTGCTACTATGTGACTTTTGTTTTGGGGAAGTAAAGCTGTTCATAAACGATTTCCCATGCATTATCTCATCTGATACAAATCCCTCTGCTGGGAGCATTGGCTGCTCATGGTTCACACCTGAGTCTTTCCCCAAGACCTTCAGCAGAGGTGAGCTGCTTCACCCCTTATCACACTGCTTTCACAGGGACAGCCCACACCAGTAACTGGAAATGTGGGGGATACAAAATCCAGCTTCCACTTGGATTGTGACAATTCTGAAGGGCCATCCCAGGGCCAAGACTCCCCCATGAAATCATCTGAGACCTCTCTTACAAGTGCATTACTCCTCCCTCTCACCTCACTCCCTATCTGGAGTTTTCCCAAATATACTCCTCGATAAACTCCCTACCCATAAATCTTTATCTCAGGGTATTTCGTAGGGAACAGAAATTGAGAAAGTTAGTGCTAGGACTGGTCAAAAGAACGGAGTTTTAAAATGGGATTTTGGAGCTGTGTCACTTGCCAGCTGGTCTACAACTGGGAAATCTATCACAAGGAGCAGAGGAAGTCCTAATAGCCCAAAGCATAAAATAGCAGGAGTTGTTACAGTTTCGCTGATGGAGAACTGAGATAGAATGTTGGTGAATGGGAATGAACCAGCAGGGCAATAGCTCAACCACTGCTGAGATTTAGGAAAAACAATAAGCACAAGGACCATAGAAGCAGATGGTTTTTATTGGGGGATGCATTAGACAAATGCAATGAAAGGCTAAAGATGCTCAATCACAAATTTAAGGCGAAGTGCAAAACCCAGAGGGTCTCCTTGGCAGCATACAGACTCATCTTCTGCAGCCAGAGGACAGAAAAAAATTAAGGATCAATCACAGGGCTTAAGTATAGAGGTCATGGAGTTCAGAGAAAAATGAATTTTAACCCTGGAAGGTCTCTTCTGCCTCAGTGCAGAAAAGAGTAGGGCCCCAAGATGCTGGATAGAGATGTTGATGTTAATGCCTGTAGAATCTGTAGATTCTCCTGACACCTATGGCCCTAGAGAAGTGACCATTCCTCCACATTAAAGCTTAGTTCTCCTAATTCTTGCTTGAATATGTTGCAGAAGTTTCAAGATAACATGAGCCACATGCCCCTTCCAAGTTTGTCTGCATCTCCAAGCCTGGCCATCAGACCAATAGCTAGGGTTAATATACCATATCAGCCAGCCAGGGAAGTGCTTGGCCTGCTTGAGGGAGGAAAGGGACCTGATCAACCAGTAGCTTCTGGATGAGTATGCACAGAACTGGATCCTGAGGGCACTGGATCAAATGGTGCCCTCAGAGAAAAAGTGAAACATAACTAGGTAAAAGAGCTTTTGTTGATATGGGAGTCTACTATGTAATAAAATATTTTACCAGGATTAAGACACATCTCAGGGCTGGGGTAGATTCTTAACTTCTTATATGAAAAACAAACAAAACAAAATAAAAAAACTTCTTATATGAGCATATAAGATGCTGCATGTCACTAAGGAGGAAATGAAAGTTATTGTAGCTTTTCAAAATGTTGATTAAATAATGGAGATGTGTACTGTAACACAACATGCTACACGTTTATATATTAAAAGAAAGCCCAAGTGTCTGCATGGTAGTAAGACGAGCTATGAACCAAGAAACCAACCAAAAGACAACTTAAAGCATACCACGGACACAGAGTTCTCAAAGACGACAGAAATTTTAAAGAAGCTATCTACTACTTATATTCTTATCACTCAAGTACAGATTAGAGCAGACAATAATAACCCAGAAGCAGTAAAAATTCTTGGAAGAATTCCATAGGTGAAAGAAAATTTTCTTTACCTGGTGTTTAAAAAAGACAATTTAATGACTAGGGAGCTTTAATTGTTTGTTTTTCACTTTTTAACCTTTTTATGTTTATAACCACATTAAGAACTTTAAAAAGTAATTGGTTGACTAATTACGCTATTTGATAAATACAGAAATAAAGATTGCAGGGACCCCTGGATGGCTTAGTCAGTTAAGAGTCCAGTAATTCTTGACTTCAGGTCAGGTCATGATCTCGGGGTTGTGAGACTGAGTCTCATGTCAGACTCCACACTGAGCGTAAAATTTGCTTAAGATTCTCTCTCTCCTTTTTCCTCTGCTCATCTTCCTTGCACATGCTGTCTGTGTATGTCTTAAAAAAAAAAAAAAGATTGCAAGATGAAGGAATTTGAACACTTTGGCCCAGCAATTCTACTTCTGGGAACATAACCTACAAATAAATACCTTACAGATATCCATGCCCACATGTGCAAAGACATATGCAGAAAGATGTTCACTGCAGAATTGTTTGCATTGGCAAAGGAGGAAGGATAAAACAACATAAATTTTATGGGGCTAATTAAATAAAGGATGTCACATTATTATGATGGATACCAGTGAGTCATCCCTTTTCAAAAGTGAGTTATTGAGTTAGATCGTTGATTGTGCTAATAACTCCAAAATACAGTCTTAAGTGAAAAAAAAACATACAGAATCACGTACCACTCTGCTTCAATTTTGTTTCAAGTTATATACAAATGTTTTTGCATGAATCTGTCCAGAAAGTTTCTGGACTGATACCAAATGAATATTGATGCTGACCTCTTCTCCAGTAAAGGGGGGGGGGGGGCTGGGGGTGGAGAAGGTAAAGAGGATGCACATCTCAAATGAGAAGATTCAATGCAACTTTTAGAATTTAGTACCATTTGCCCTCTTGGGGTTTCATCCTGTTTGTTTATTAGGTCATTTTTAGATAAGAGAAAAAGATTATTCAGAAAAAAAGGGGAGCCAAGAATTCCATACTAGCTTTAAGTTGTAAAATAGAATTTTGAATAGCTTTGGGAAGTAGTTCTCACGGCTGAGCAAAGTAAGTAAGACTGACTGAGAAAATTGGCTCTGAAATTCAGACTCATAATGGGGAACCAAGTAACCAGCAGTCACTGACCCTGTCAGATAAACATTGTCTACAAGAAGCACTGGTCCTCAGCCTCATCACTGGGAATTACAGGATAAAAAAAGAGAATATTTTGGCCATATCCCCATGAAACTCAAGTGTCTGATGAAAATAAAAACACTCAGTAAAGACCTAGTCACTTTTTGCCCTCCTAACACACTGTCTCAATCCCAAGACATAGTATTGACTATGGACTAGTTTTTTAATTTCCACATGGGCATTTAGAATGGGGAAATATCCCCTTCATCTTCAAAAACACAGATGTATATAGGCAATTGGCAAGAATTCTAGTAGCAATATAGGAGAATGGCATCTTCAAGCTCTTGATTATAACAAAAAAAAAAATTGAACTGGGAAAGGGTTACTACTCCCCAGAACCATCTGAATTTACCTGTTATGGTTAATGCTGAAGTCCCCAGTCAGGATCAGCATGATGTGGATGCCAACACATTTGGGGTCAGAAAAGCTAGATTCAAGCCTCAGGTATAATAATAATATTTAATTAAGTCACTTAAGTTTTAGGCCTCAGTTTTTTGCATCTCCTGAAGAAAAGTGAAAGAGGACCATAAATTTTCACAGGTGGCCTCGGTATTAATTAGAAAGCAAAGGAGTCTGACATTCATGTCCACTTACAAGATGAGACAGATCGCAAACACACACACACATGCACACACACATATGCACGCATACACACATATACTTTCAACAAAATTTTAGAACTTTCCATAAAACCTATATTCACAGTCTCTATCTAATGTCATATCATCTGTTGTTCTTATGGAAGATGTGATGTCAATATGTGATCAGAACAACATATTAACCCCCACCCTTCATGTAGCAAGAAAAAATTTTAAAGCTCTTACTTCCTTCCCCAAAGGATCGACAATCATCTCATTCTAGATGCTCACATAGCAGCTAATGAAAACGGCAACTTCCATTTTTGAGGGATTACCTACGATTTTCACAAGTTGTCTTCCCTATATACATGGCTAGTAAAGGTAGAGCCTGGATTCAAAACCATGTATATCCAGACAAAAAGCCCATTTATTTTCACTGTTATCACTTGGACAGGTAGATATCTGAAGACAATTCCCCAGGGCCTCTTAGATGTTTTCAGACAGACTCTAAGAATCTGAATCACACACTTAATATCATGTCTTAATATGTTGCTTCCCTTTTGAATCAAACTGTTGAAAAGAGAAGATCCTGAAGAAGTCTACACAAGGAATATACTAAAATAAGCATCCTTTCAACATTTTGGGACTTCACTTAAATAGCTGTGTTAGAGGATACTTTTTCCTCTATCCATCTTTTACTCAGTATTCCCATCAGCCACAGGGCAATTACTGATGAATACATTTCTTTCTATTTTCTCCTGCATTTCTTTCAGCTGAAATTAGGCTTCCCAGACCAATATTTCCAATCACATTCATACTGCTTTTTCACATGTCAGACTTGATCTTTTTTCCCTGAGTTTTACTAAGTGATATTTATACACAATTTCAATTTCAAAGAAAAAATTCATGATGCCTCTTCTCATCTTGAACATATCAGAGTGGCATAGTTGTCTTCATGCCCTGCCCTCTGCTTCTCGTACTCTCTTGCTACCTCACCCTACATACACTCTGCTAACTATCAGACTCCTAGCCAATTAAAATGAGCCTCAGTGAAAAATCCCATGGGGTCCTCTCTCTTCAGACTCCCTTGCCTTCCACAAGAATAGCTCCCCTTTTTTTCACCCTTTTTTCATTGAATGGAGGTAATTATTTTGACTAAGCATAAATGATATTCTTGGGTAGAGAGAGAGATCAAGAGCTAGTTTTGCTTCATGCATCCCAAAGATAGCTATGGAATTTGAGCATTCATCCCTGTTCCAGGCTGTTGGCCTACTCCAAAACAGCAAGGGTGAAAGAGCCTGCTCTTCCCTTGCAGGGGTCCATCCAGCCCTGGCATACCAACTCTCATTGCACTCATCATGAGGAAGGGGATAAAGCCTGCTCCACACACACCATCTTTATTTTTTTTAATTCAAATAGCCAACATATAGTACATATATTATGCCATCTTTATTTATTCTACTTATCAAGAATAAGGGAGACATTAAGGAGAGACTTCCCTACAAACCACATTTCCACATTCTGACTTGCCCTTATCTTACATCTGTCCCTCCATCAAGAGGAATGCTTTTGTTGCCTGAACCCTCTTCCTTCCAGTTTTTCTTCTGCATGTGAGAAAGGGACAAGGTGCCTGGGGTGCTTATGGTTAGCCAGGAGACCACTGCATCCAAAAGCAACCAAAAACACTCATGTCAAAAACACCCACCTTTGAATAATTGCCTTTCACCCTAATGAAGCTTCATATGCCAGATAAGGTCCATGAGCCCCCTGCTCCACATATCATTGATGCACCATCCCCATCTCTGGCCCCAAGGCACCACACTTTTAATCTATCTTTTAGAACCCAGTTCAATACATCCTCCCAGAAGCATTTTCTCAGACACCTGCCCCCACTGGATCTGTGCTTTTCTTTCTGGGCCCACCCTTTATGTTCCCTTTGCATTTTCTTCACACCATGATTATAATCCCCAACATACTACATTGCAATCTTGCCTTTTTTGCTCCAATGAACATTCAGCTTAGTTCTGAATCCCAGTTAAGAAAATAGATCAATTTCACTGAATACTCTCTGTATGCCAGGCATCATGCAGAGCACTTTATATAGATTAGCTCATTGATTTCTCCCACCAAGCACCCTACAACCTCCCCTTCTACAAACCAAAAAACTCAGGCTGGGAATAGTTAATTAATTTACACAAGGTCACACAACTAGAGTCGGGATTTGAACCCAAGCAGTCGGTTGCCTGAGCCACACTTTTAACCACTATAATCCCTTCAAGACACAGAACCTCAAAGGAAGAAGAGCAGTCCATTGGGTAAAAAACAGAAAGTGGGCATTCTGGACTTAATAAAGTACAGATTTAAAGGCTCAAAATACAAAATAATATGGCATCTAAGAAGTGGAGGAGAGTGTATTGGCTGGAGATTCAGAGAACTAGGTAAGAACAAAACTTCAACAGACTCATTTTATCAAAGTTCAGAATTTGGACTATCCTTTAGCCAGTTGGGAGTCATTGAAGGATTTTAAGCAGAAATAAAACAAGATTATAGTTGTGTATTAGAACGGTATATATAGAAATACCTTGGCAGTGTGAATGATATAAGAAAGTAGGACTAGAAAGCATGAACTTGGCAATAAAACCGAATGACTATTGTGTGTCAGGCATGATACCAAGTTCTGGAGTGAGAGGCACAAGATGGAGCATAATACAAGAATGAAGAATAACCATCCCTATTTTTAAGACATTCAAAGAGTGGCAATGGAAAGAGATAAATACAACAACCACAGACAAATCATGACTCTACATTAAGTAAAGGCACTAGTTAAAATTTAACATGCAAGGATGGAAATGATCAATATATGCCATCCTTTCCTGCATTTTCTTCCCCTGTTCCAATATCTTATAAGAAGGCCAAAGGTGGAGAGAGGAAGTAGACAGTAGAGTTGTTAGACAGCTGAAGGATAGATAAGATATGGAAAACACATAGCACCACTCCTCCATCCATGCCCACAGAAGACAGTGTAAATTAATCAGGGCTCTCTTTTTGTGAAGTACGGATGTGAGCTCAGATACCTTCTCAACGAAGCATCATAGGTACCCACTACCAGTTGACCAGATTGGTTTCCAAATTAAGACTGTTTGTCTCCCCTAAAGGCTGAGGCTTCCGATGTGGAATGAATGCGAGGCTGTATTGAAGGATGGCTACACTGGTGGGTGAAAGAAGACAGGTTTCCCATCTGTGTATCCTAGTATTATCATAGGTAACCACAAACTGGAAAGTGATTGAGAAATGCCATTTCAATCAGGAGTTACAAAAATGAATACACTTTCTCTATCCCAGACAGGACAGCAAGGTGGATGTTCATATATATCTTTATAGTCACCAAGAGTGACCTTTCTGCTAGGGATTGAACCCAAGACCTAACAGCTTGAAAGCTTTCCAATCATCTGAGGGTGATTGTGCTGGAGAAAAGATAGGAAAATGATCTTGTAATTAAATGGTTCTCAAAGTCACTTTATTTTTTTTTCATAAATTTATTTTTTATTGGTGTTCAATTTTCCAACATACAGAATAACACCCAGTGCTCATCCCATCAAGTGCCCACCTCAGTGCCCATCACCCAGTTACCCCCACCCCCGCCCACCTCCCCTTCCATCACCCCTAGTTCGTTTTCCAGAGTTAGGAGTCTCAAAGTCACTTTAAAAGCCCTTTTTGCCTCATGTAACTTCTCTGAGTGTAATACATAAGATGCAATGGTACCAGATTTCTCCTAAGTTCTGCTCCTCCAGGAACCTCCAGGAATATCCTCCCATTGTGAATGGCCAAACAAGAGATAGAAACTCCATTTTTAATGCTTCCAGGAACTGCATTATAACCCACCCAGCAACCTTGTGAAGTTGGCAAAAACATCCCCATTTAACAGATGAGAGGAAGCAACTAGCAGAATAGTTTGGTAAATTTCCCAGTGATGTCCAGCTGTGCAGCAAGTCCAGGATGTGAATGCAGGCCCCTGCACTTCAAAACATGTTCCAGCCATGCACCTGACTCCTTCTGTGGCTGCAAGCCATACTTTGATGGTCTCTGTCAAGGAGGCACATCTGAGCTCACCCACCTTCAGTTAAGCCACCTTCAGGGAGTGGAAATGAGGTCGTCAGGAAAACTTCCCGTAATGATCACTTTGTAAGGGAAAAAAGACAGGAAGTTCAGACTTAGCCCTTGGGAACAAGCTGTTGGCAGAGAAGGCCAAGATGTCCTTTATCAATAATCCCATTCACTTTTACCCAAAAGGACCTACATTCTGGTTTATTGTGCTTCTGCCTAGTTGAGTCTAGCATTGGCATTTTTTTTTTAATATTATGGGCCCAAATAACACTTCATGGCAGAACTGAAGCTTTAGCCAATGTAATCCTATTTGGTTAATAACCTTATCTAGATTGCACAGGGTTAGCAAGGCCTGCCTGGGAAGACTGAAGGGAGGCCTACTGTTGGAAGCAAGTGCCACCACATCCTTTCATTTACAATCATCTTGAGCAGAAATGAAATGGAATTTTCAAAAGAGGAATGTCCTTATGAGACTTTCCATCCTTCCCTCTGTCAAAAACCAGCTTTGGTCCAGATAAAGGATTGCCTCAGTTAAGAAAACAAGAAAAATAACAATTTATTCCATGGTTTTGAGTTTGAATGGGCCCAGATCAGGTGATTAAAGCACAATTTACAGGGTTTCTTCCCCATGTTCCTCTCCCAAGATTACTCATTTTATCTATAACTGGTCTTATAAATGCCAATTCTAGAATCTTTAACTTCTTCACACCCCTACCCCATTCCCATGAGGACTAGGCTCCACTCTTGTCTAGGCAAAAGGATGGAGAGAAGTGAATGAATTGAAGGGCTCTGAAGAGGTAGATTTCAGGGCTTGGCGACTGATGAGGTGTTGGAAGGGAAAAAATCTAGGATGACTCCCAGGCTTCTCCACAGAGCTCCTCAATTGTTTCCTTGTTTGGCATATCAAGACTGAGCAATGGCTCTGGTTCTGCACAGGAAATTGGCCTCAGAAAATGCCATTTCCCCTTGCTGATCCAGAGGCTAAGATTGCACACATCTTCATGTAATCAAGTGAAAGAAGAATAATGCAAATATGAACATAGATTTGTAGCAGAAAATTGTATAAGCAGACCCTGACTCGCAGCAGGAAGGCTCTACAAAGCATAGTCTATGATATTCTCAGGTCATTCAGATCCCAAGTATTTCTTAGTTTAAAAGATTTGTGTAGATAAAAGTAAAAGTTGTGCATTAGCACTTGGTTTAATTTCTTCTTACTTTGATGTGCCCAAAGTGTTTGCAAGTTTGAGACTCATCAAGCATTCCTTACCATGCATACTTCTCCTAAAAATATCCTCCCTGTATATGCTTTCTTCTTTTGTTTATGAGAGCATGTGCCAAAGCACAGTCCAAAATTCTTGCAAAAAAGCGTCATGGGCTTTTAACTTTGACTGTTATAAAAGAGTGAAAAAAATGTTTAACATGTGTCTACTGTGTGAAGGCATAGTGCACCGGCTATATATCAGAAATGATGAAAATGTTAGCCAGCCCTTTCAGGGTCTTATATATACATCAGTGCTTCTCAAACTTTTCAGCTGTGGAGGTGCCTACATCAGCACACAGAAGTGGTGTGTACAGCTGGCGAGCTCTAAAGATAGCCTGAAGTGAACAACACAAAAGGAAAACTTTCCAAATCATATATTATAGATTATGCATTCATGGAAATTTTGCATTATACTCCCAAACATGCTTGCTGTTATATTATATTGATAGAAGAAAATTCTTTGTGCTTGCTTGTCCTATAGTTTTACATTACTCCCATCATGTCCCCATGTGTCCAGATGCAGCTATACCTCAGGGGAAGGAACACTGACTTCAAGTGTGTGTCCTAAAGACCATAGCCCTACCACACACTGGGCTCAACACAGAAATGGGGCTCTGACCCTCTCACATCGATGACAGCCTTATTTCCCATTCCCCATGGAGTACTCTCTGCTTGTGAACCTAACTACAATTTAATTCGATTTTGCTCCATTTCTCTTCATCTAACATGAATCCTTGGCACGGTTTTCTGGCTCTAACTTTTACCTTGCTCCTTCATTCTCATTTTGGAAACTCCCACTGACTACATTGTTTTGACACTCTTTGGTCCCTCCCAGAGCCAGTCTCTCTATCTTTGCTGAGACTATCCATGTGATATACCCTTATCAGATTCTCCCTGGATCCAGGAGTGAGTCCCTACCCTCCATGGAAAATGTTAATATTTGTCTCACAAAGTGTTAAGAAGACCAAGTCTGGGGCTCAAGTAATATCCAATGTATATATCCTAGGGCTGTCCTAACAAAGTACCACCAAGGTAGCTTATAACAACAGAAATCCATTCTCTCACAGCTCTGGAGGACTGAAATCTGAAATCAAGATGTGAGGAGGGCCATGCTTCTCCAAAGGCCCTAGGGGAAGAAACTTTCTTGCCTTTTCTTGCTCCTGATAGTTGTCAGTAATTTTTGGCCTTTGGTTTGTAACTACATGACTTCTGTCTACCTCTATTCTCATATATGTTCTCCCCATGCGTCTCTTCCTCTGTTTTCTCTTCATACCTCAGGACCTCAGTCATTAGATTAGAGCCCACCCTAATCCAATATGACCTCATGTTAAGGCATTACATTTGCAAAGACCTATTTCCTAATAAGGCCATATTCTAAGGCCGCAACTAGACATGAATTTGAGGAAGACACTACTAGTCCCACTACCCTAATAAGCAATGATTCTTTCCTCTGAAATATTGGGAAAGGGAGAGGTGATGGGCTACATGATTTGTATCAGAACTGAAGGTATTGGGCAGCCTGGGTGGCTCAGCGGTTTAGTGCCGCCTTCAGCCCAGGGTGTGATCCTGGAAACCAGGGATCGAGTCCCACATCGGGCTCCCTGCATGGAGCCTGCTTCTCCCTCTGCCTGTGTCTCTGCCTCTCTTTCTCTCTGTGTCTCTCATGAATAAATAAATAAAATCTTAAAAAAAAAAAAAAGAACTGAAGGTCTTTAAATCATTTTATTGGTCTGTGAATTCTTCAACTCTGGTGCCCTCCCTTAGACACCTTCTTGTCACTGGATAGTGCCTATGCTTTGGGACACCTGAGACAATTGCCACATTTTGCAAAGTCCCAGGAATGATCTGGAAACTTCTGATCTTGTGTTTGTTGTAAGAACAGGGACTGTACCAGGCACACCCCAGAGTTCTCAAGTGAACCAAGTCCCACACTACTGATGACTTCGTTTGCCTTCACTAGACTCTAAGCACTCCATATGACCAATGATTGATGTTTACATCCTTCCCAGCACATGCTCGCTAGTTGTTTTTGAGTTAAACACATAAAACAATACCAATAATGCACTTAACAATTACTGAGGGTTTACTACTTTCTAGGCCAAAACTACCTAATAGAAATACAATGCAAGCTGAATATGTTACTTCTAAATATTTTGGTAGCCACATTTTAAAAAGCAAAAAGAACTAGGTAAAACTCATTTTTAAAATATGTTGTATTTAACCCAATCTGCCTAAATATTGTCATTTCAACCCAATATATCCAAAATATCATTTCAGTATTTTAAAATTCTTAAAATGCACTTTACTTTTTTTTTTTTTCATCCTAAGTCCTCAAATCCAGGGTGCATTTTCTATCCACAGCACATCTCAATTTGGACTAGCCACATTTAAGGGTCAGCAGCCACATGTGGCCAGTCACTACCATATCAGAACAGTACAGTTTTGGGAACTATGCTAAATACTTAACAAATATTAATTATTTAAATGTCATGGTAACCTGCCAGAAGATATCATATGTGTTCATATTTTTCAGATGAAGAAAATGAGACCCACAGAGGTTGTATGATTTGCCCAAAGCAACAGAACTAATGATTGCACAGCGAGGATTCAGCTGTGTTTTTGATAGGATCCTATGCTCTGAACTGTTGCACTACATCAACACCCAGCCTGGATAGATGGATGGGTGGATGAACATAAGTTCTTTAGAGGTTACTCTTTGGATACTGGCTGCTTGATCTTTTTTTTTTTTCCTTTTTACTGCCCTCCAACAAGCAAGTACATGCAGACACATACACCATGTGCTTGACCAATACTCTTCAACTCTCCTCAAATTAGTTACCACCTGTGGGGATCCCTGGGTGGCTCAGTGGTTTGGTGCCTGCCTTTGGCCCAGGGTGCGATCCTGGAGTCCCGGGATCGAGTCCCGCGTCGGGCTCCCGGCATGGAGCCTGCTTCTCCCTCCTCCTGTGTCTCTGCCTCTCTCTCTCTCTCCTTCTCTCTGTGTCTATCATAAATAAATAAATAAATCTTTAAAAAAATTAGTTACCACCTGCATCAGAATCATCTGGGTCTTTCAGATTTCTAGGATCTACTCCTATATGATTCCTACCCAGGAGATCAACAAAAGCTCATGAGTTTGTGCTATTAATTTTCCAGATTAGTGATTTGGATGCCCACTAAAATCGTGTTCACAATATTGGCTGATAATAGAATCACCTGGAACTCAAAAAAATACCATGCTCAGGCTTCATCCACAAGCACACTCATGTAACTAGTCTGGGATAGGACCTGAGCATAAGTATTTTAAGATGGACAGCTGGAGTTGAAATTTCTGCACTGAAGTAGGATATTCACTCTTATGCATCTCTCTTCCAAACCAGTCTGAATAATTATGCATGATAATATTTCGAAGAATCCAGAGAAATGAATTCAAATCTGCTAAGCTTCCAGGTATCCAGGTGGTCAATTAGGACAATGAACCAAACTGAAAATAACAATTGAGGCTTTATTTACCCACTTCAACAATGAAAGCAAGAGACAAAAAAAGAGGGGCTGATTCCCCAGTGCTTCACTTTTCATCCTGGCACCAGGTAAGTTCAGATGGATGCAGCACAAATAGGGGGATGACCTGGTCTCCTACTTTTTTATGAACATGTAAGCAAAGGGTATAGAAGGGAAGGGTGGAGATAGAAAGATACTGAGAGTGAAGAAAAGTGCCTCAGCCAAGGCTCCCAATAGAGGCCTCTGAATGAATGTACCCATCTTAGAATTGCAGATAAATATTTATGAGCATGGCTTCTCAAGGGGGAATCCTGAATCCTTGCATCTCCTTCCAGAAAACATCATTGCAAGTTCAATATAGGGAGGGTAGCTTCCTTCCCATGAGACCTGCCAGGCAAAGCCTTGTAATTGCCTTTAGTTTTGTCTAAAAGATCACATGTAGGTTTTTGGCCACTCCTCAAAACATCCATTAGTCTTATAGCTGTGTTGGACATTTTAAGTCAATCTGTACATCCCAACTTCTCTGTACAGGCCTGTTTTGAAGAGCAAGCCAGCTCCTGACCATTGTGAATTAGTCAAAGCTAGTCATTAATGATCCACTTTAACACCCTGACTGGCTTCCATAGGGAGCCCTTTACTATATGCTTCCTTAGACACCCAGGACTATTGGCTACTCCAGGTATAAGTACTCATTGGGATTTTTATCAGTTAAAAATGACAGAAAATCATTTTAGACTAGCTTAAACCATAAAGAAAGTTTTTGTTCCAAGCAACTAAACAGACCAGATGCATGGGTGACTTTAAACGTAGTGAAATACAAAGGTCCAAATATGCCATCAGGAATCATTCTTTCCAACATTCTTTTCTCCTGCTCTCCATCACAAGGGCATCATCCTCAGGAAGCTCTTTGTACAACCATGAGAGATAGCCACCAGCAGCTCCAAGCTTACCCTTGCTCGCAGCTAGCTTTCTGAGAGAAGAGAGCAGCACCTTACCCACCAGCGGCCACAGCAAATTCAAGTAAAAACTGTGCTTACCTCCTCTAGGTCATGTGTCCATTCCTGAGCCAATCACTGTGGCAAGGACAGCAGAGCTACAGAATTGTCAGCCCCACCAAAAATACTTGGAGAGAGAGAGAGAGAGGAGAGTTCTCAAAAGGAAGAGATAGTCTTTGGGCAAAGTATGCTACAAAGGAAGAACTAAGCAACATTCTATCAAGGCTTGATGTGAGGAAATAGCTTTGAAAAGTTTTTTTTTTTTTTTTTTTTTTTTAAGAAAACTGCTATGTTTGCAGATCCTATGTTCCTGAAGAGCATAAACCACTTCCAAAAGAAATGTTTCTTTTCCCAGAATACTGAACAGGAATCAAGTCATTAAGCCAAGAGAATAAAGAGGAGTTTCTTAGTGGACTACACAGGCACTGAGTCTAGCAATTTTTCTTTCATTTTTTAAATCATTTCTTTTTTTTTTCATCATCATAAGTGAACTCTTTAATCCCTGTCTTCTATTCCACACATTCCCTACCCACTTCCTCTCTGGTAACCATCAGTTTGTTATTTATAATTAAGAGTCTGTTTCTTGGTTTCTCTCTCTCTCTCTTTTTTTTTTTTTTACTTTGCTCATTCATTTTTTTTTTTGTTAAATTCCACATATGAGTGAGATCTTATGGTATTTGTGTTTCTCTGACTAGCTTATTTCCCTCAGCATTACACTGTCTAGCTCCATCCCTGTTGTTGCAAATGGCAAGATTTCATTCATTTTATGGATAAATAATATTCAAATATATATAAATATACACACATATGTGTGTGTATACATGCATATATATCATATCTTCTGTATCCATCCATCTATAGTGGACATTTGGGCTGCTTCCATAGTTCAGCTATTGTAAATAATTCTTCAATAAACATAGCAGTGCATGTAGACTTTTAGTGTTTTCGTATTTTTGAGGGTAAATACTCAGTAGTGCAATTACTGAATCATAGAGTAGCTTTATTTTTTTTTTATTTTTTGAGCTCCATATTGTTTTCCACAGTGGTTATAGCAGTTTGCATTCCCACCAACAGGACACAAGAGTCTCTTTTTCTCCACATCCTTGCCAATACTTGTTTTTTCTTGTGTTTGAGTTTAGCCAATCTGACAGGTGTGATGGGCCATTCAATTTAAAGAGACAGACTCAGAGCACCTGGGTCACTCAGTCAGCTAAGGGGTCAAATCTTGGTTTCAATTCAGGTCATGATCTCAGGGTCCTGGGATTGAACCCTACGTTGTGCTCCAAGCTCAGTGGAGAGTCGGCTAAAGTTTCTCTCTCCCTATCCCTCTGCCCACCCCCGACCCAGCCCAGCTCATGCATTCTCCTTCTCTCTCTCAAATAAATAAATAAATATTTAAAAATAAATAAAGAGACCAACTCATGGAAGCCTCAGAACCACCATCAGGCAAGATGAGAAAACTGGAGTCCAAGATAAGGCACTGCCCAAGAACCCAGAACTAGTACGTGATAGGGCAGCTCTTCTACGCCATGTTCATTCTCTAATAAAAATGCTATGTTTTCTTACCATGACCACCTGGGCTTTCCCACAACATGATTATATATTATCTCATTTGATCTTCACAAGAGTGAAGAAGGAAAATAAGGCAAGCATTATTATAGTTATTTGGTAATACTTCCTTGAGGTCAGTTCCTAGAGATAAAGTTGTGGAAATCCATCAGGGAAATAAAACATTAGAGTGTATAAGGAATCCCTGGCACCTCTGAACATCACATCATCCAATCAGGTGAGAGGACAGTGACGTTCCTGGCTCCACCTATCTTCAAGTGGAATCTCCCAGAGAGAAATAACACATTCCTGGTGCATCTTCTATGTGTCCCCATTCTTTTCCCATAGGCCCTCCCTGGAGGACACCAAGGAGACTAACCCAGTCCAGGTCTGGTTGTGTCCCTAAGCACAATAGCCCATCACAATTGGGAGTGCTCAAATGCTCATAAAACCAAACTAATTCGATTTACTTTACATAATGGTGCTTGGTGCTTAAACTTTTCTAGTAATCAAGGAAAAAATATGAGGTAATGGGAAGAATTCAATCTGTGGAAGAGGGCAGCCCGGGTGGCTCAGCAGTTTGATGCCACCTTCAGCCCAGGGCATGATCCTAGAGACCCGGGATTGACACCCACATCAGGCTCCCTGCATGGAGCCTGCTTTTCCCTCTACCTGTGTCTCTGCCTCTCTCTGTGTCTCTTGTGAATAGATAAATAAAATCTTTTTTAAAAATCTGTGGAATAAAATAGATGATGGTTTGAATCCTGTCTAGGACAGTTTCCAGCACATAGGAGGTGTATACGTTGTTGGTGGGTTTTTTTTTTTTCCCTTCTTCATCTGTATATTTCAATCCAAATGTAATGAAGTGGAAAAAACTTGAACTAGAAGCCAGAAAATGTGTATTCCAGCCCTCCTTCTGCCACTATTTTCCTCTGTGACCTTTGGAAGGTGATGTAGGCTCAATGTTCCCTGGTTTCCTCAATCTTTAAATGAAAACAATAATGCCAAGTCTCGCTCACCTCCAGACTATTGCAGGGATTGAATAAATGAATGTTCATGAATTCACTGTAAAAAGTATAAAGAGCTACCTAGATATTAGGGATCACACTGGGGCATAGCCTTCATCAATAATCTTTGGGACAGCCTTTAGGGAACAGGAATGTTGGCAGAAAAAATGCAAAGTAGCTGTTACCTTTGCAAGGTCACTGCTGTGCTGCAGGCATTGACAAGCCTGAAGAAAATGCAGGTCGAATACCAGGAAAATCTTTCATGCAACAGTAGATTTTTGTCAGCAAAACTGAGTGGAATGCCAAGTCACAGACGGTTCCCTAAAAGCATGGTTAACTTCCTGATCAACATTTTGAAGCAATTTAGAAAAATCATCAGAAGTTTAGACGAGGAAGGGAACCTCGTAATTTATAAATCCCAAATATTTCCTTTTCCAGTTAAGGAAACTGAGGCCTGGATTCACACTGCTAATTTCAAGTCTGTATTCCTTTCTACTACACCAAGTATTTCCTTATGATATAAACTAGGAATAAGAATGCTCAAACTCCTAAAAATCATTTAAGTAGAGTCATTACTGCATAGAGTCTTTCAACCTGGACCTCAGAGGGTATTGAACCCTCAAAGGGTTTGAAATATGGGCAGAATATAGAATCCCCATAGACAGCATAATTTGTAAAATTAGCATGGCATTTGAGGCACTTCAGATGAAAGTCACCACAGAAATGCCCAGCTTTTCATGAAATAACTAGAAGGAATAGAGGGTTTCACATTATATTATAGCTCGCAGGTTTCCATCACATTTCAAAGTTGCTCTGTTTAGTTGAAAGAGTTCGGCCCTTCCTGAAATGACTAACTCCAGAGTTTTAACATTTCTTTGGTAATTTAATATGACCCTGTAAATTTTTTCCTCCAGGCTAGAAACTGGGTTTTGCCACAGAAGAGGTGCCACAAAAATGAGGTAGCCCACAGCAAATGGTCCCACCAATAAGGAAGTAGGAGGCCTCTTTTTCTTTATTCATTGGAACACTATGATCTTGTTAGGATAATGAGAGAGTTGTGTTCACCGAAGCAGACGTAGCTCACAGAGGGCAGGCTCACAAATGCTGTGTA
Organism: Canis lupus dingo; assembly: GCF_003254725.2. Classification (NCBI taxonomy): domain Eukaryota; kingdom Metazoa; phylum Chordata; class Mammalia; order Carnivora; family Canidae; genus Canis; species Canis lupus. Next base: position 66,503,935 of record NC_064245.1, read on the forward strand.
ATCCTGGAGATGAGTCACACTCTTCCTACCTGCAAAGAAAACACCTAAAAAGCATCCTCCTATAGTCTCAGGCTTGAAAGACCATTAGGTATTCCATTATTATGCCTCAACCCTTCATAAATGTGATATGCTTAGATACTTTCTGTTATAGTTTTCATTGTAACCCCCAAAAAGATACATTAAAACCCTAACCCCCAATGCCCTATAATGTGACCTTACTTTGAAATAGGGTCTTTGCTGAGGAAATTGGTTAAGATGAGGGTAGACCCTGTTGTAGGGTAGACCCTTCATCCAATATGACTGGTGTCCTTATAAGAAGAGTAGAGATACACGGGGCACCTGGTTGGCTCAATCAGTTAAGCATCCAACTCTGGATTTTGGCTCAGGTCATGATCTCAGAGTTGTGAGATCCAGCCCTGTATTGGGCTCCATGCTGGCCATGGAGCCTGCTCCTGCTTGAGATTCTCTCTCTCCTTCTCTCTCTGCCCTCCACCTACGAAAGAAAGAAAGAAAGAAAGAAAGAAAGAAAGAAAGAAAGAAAGAAGAAAGAAGAAAGAAAGAAAGAAAGAAAGAAAGAAAGAAAGAAGAAAGAAAGAAAGAAAGAAAGAAAGAAAGAAAGAAAGAAAGAAAGAAAGAAAGAACAGAGTCATACACAGAAAATGCCATGTGACAATAGAGGTAGATTAGAGTAATGATGTTGCAAGCCATAGAACTTCAAGGATCACCAGCAACATCAGAAGCCAAAATAAAGGCATGGAATGGCTTGTCCCCTAGAGCCATCACAGCAGGCACAGCCCTGCTGACATTTTGATCTGGAACTTCCAGCCTCCAGAGCTGTGAAGGAGTAAGTTTCTATTGCTTTAAGCCCACTCAGTTTGTGGTGTTTTGTTGTAGAAGCCCTGGGAAATGAATACACCTTTCAACTGCAAGAAGGACAAAAAAATCAGACCTGGGACAAGAAAAGGCAATGGGACAGGAGTGCAGAGCAAGTCAGCCAACTTCTTCACCTGGCAGGCTGGGCGCTTAAACTCAGGTTTGAAAAATGGTCTCTCCTGTCATGTGGCTTTGGAGAAAGAGTGAAGCCACCTTTATTGCTGACCTGGCATCATAAAAATAATTAGCAAATTGCCACAAGGTGCTTCTGGAAGGTGATTCAGATGTCCCTGTCGTTCAGCCTGGTAGAGCAGCACAGAGTGGCCGCCAGCCTGCTAATGCATCACTCTCTGAGCGAACAGCCATGTTTATGAGCAGATATTACTCTAAATTGTTCTCCACAGCACAGAACATCTTTTCTGCACCAGAGCCATCCAGACTTAGCTCACAGAGAACACTCTCAGGTGAGCAATCAAGGTCAAGTCTGTCTGAATAAGTGGATGTGACAGCTCCCATCAGGCTCTGAAGCCAAAGGACAGCCAGTGGGGCCACCTGGGACCAGGAAGATTGGTTGTCCAACTTCCCACAAACGGGCCATTGCCCAGGAAGTTTAGAGTGCTGGACATGGGTCCTCAAAATCAGTACCTGCAGAGCTTCACAGGCCTATAAGCATCTAGAAAAGGAAAAGTTAAGTGCTTCGCTCTAAATATGTTTGGTAAGATGCTCTCAAACTTGATGCCCGAGCTCCACCTCAAGTTCTAGCAATCGAAGGCTCTCATTCTTTAACCCAACCCTAAGCATGCTTTATTTTATGTACATATGTAAGGGATCATTTCATGGCTATGATTTTAATTTTCATTTTCTATTATGCACTGCAAAGTTACATGTTGACCTTGAATATAGAACCAACAGGGCAAGACAGAGAGAGCAAATGATGATTCTTGCTACTACCATCTACTGATGGTTTGGGCATTCCAAACAGCATGCTAAACTCTTTAGCTATATGATGTCTTTTCATCCTTATTATTCTGAAATCACAGATGAGGAAATCAAGTCTCAGATAATTTATATGGATTGTCTTCCCCAAATCCCATCACAAGATCAGGCACAGGTGTAATTCAAGTAGAGAGCTGTTTGCCTTCAAAATCTGTGCTACATATACTGCCTCATGTTTGCAATGAAGAAAAAAAAAAAAAAACTGGGTCCAGTTTGTGATTCTAACACTGTGAGTGAATCTCCATGGATCTCAGGGATATTCTCTCTATATTTCCCAGGGTAAGTAAAGATCTGTACACTGCAAAGTGTCATCCTGTAGCCAATGGACAAGTTTCTCTTTTGCCTCCCCTCTCCCCTGCCACTGGCAATGTTTAGCATGTGCCTAGCAGGCACTTTCTCTGCTTCCACAGGATTTTGAACAAAGCCAGTTGTGTAGATGCTCTATGCAAGGCAGGCAGCATGAGCAAGCAATTGATTTTTAAAATGAGATTGGTAGCTAGGGGAAGGGAGGAGGCACGAAATGAAGTGGATTCTCTACCCAGTATGGGAACGGGGGAGAAGGCAAAGGAAGTCTCTAGACAAAGATAGTACTTAAGTCAACACAACCAAGGTACAGAACTATCCTTGGTTCTCCCTTGTGAGAGTCTCTGACTCATGGGGGAAAAAAATCAATTGAGAGCTTGCAACAAAAAGCAACTTATTTTGGATTATTGGAGAGCACCCTTCTCCCCTGTTGGAACATATAAAATGTCTCACTTCCCTGCTTTTAAATCAAAAACAGAGAACTTTATTCAATAAGTTCCACAAATGGTTAAATAAATTAAGGTATAACTATAGATTAGAATAGTATAGCCTTAATAGAAATCATATTTTCAGGAATATTTAATGCCATGGGACAATGCTAATAAGAGAATTTAAGCATAAAAAATACGATTCCAAATGAAATCTTTAAAAAAAAAAAAGGAATTCAAGGGTGCTTGAGTGGCTCAGTGGATTTGGGGTCTGATCTTTCATTTCAACTCAAGTCACACTTTCATGGTCATGATCTCAGGGTCATGGAAACAAGCCCCACGTTGGACTCTGCACTGAGTGTGGAGCCTGCTTGAGATTCTCTCTCCCTTTACCTCTGCCTCTCCTTTGCTCATTCTCCCACTCTTTTTCTCTCTCTCTAAAAAACAAAAAACAAAACAAAACAAGATTCCAATGGGCCTCTATAACAGAATCATATCTCTTTGAAATATATATAATGTCTGTTGATCTGATGGAAAAGAGTGAAATGAAACATACCAAAATTATTAATGGTGGTTATCTCTGGATGAAGTGATAGCAGTTGATTTTTATTTTTTATATATAGTTTTCTATATTTTTACATTTAATTTATTAATTCATTTATTTATACCTTTTATTTAAATTCAATTAACTAACATATAATGTATTATTGGTTTCAGAGATAGAGGTCAGTAATTCATCAGTCTTTTTTTTTTTTTTTCATCAGTCTTATATTAACACCCCATGCTCATCATATCACCTGTCCTCCTTAAAGCTCATCACCCAGTTACCTTATCCCCCCATTCACCTCCCCTCCAGTGACCTTCAGTTTGTTTTCTATGATTAAAAGTCTCTTACGGTTTGTCTCCCTCTCTGATTTCATCTTGTTTTATTTTTTCCCTCCCTTCCCCTATGATCCTGTTTTGTTTCTTAAATTCCACATATGAGTAAGAGCATATGATAATTCTCTTTCTCTGATTGACTTATTTTGCTCCTCATAATACCTTCTAGTTCTATCCACGTTGTTGCAAATGGCAAGATTTCAGTTTTCTTGATGGCTGAGTAGTATTCCATATCTTCTTTATCTGTTCATCTGTTGATGGACTCTTTCCATAGTTTGGCTATTGTGGATATTGGTGCTATGAACACTGGATGCTGTACCCTTTCGTTTCACTGTATATGTATCTTCGGGGTAAATACCCAGTAGTGCAATTACTGGGTCATAGGGTAGCTCTTTTTTTCAACTTTTTGAGGAACCTCCATACTGTTTTCCAGAGTGGCTGAACCAGCTTGCATTTCTGCCAACAGTGTGCAAGGGTTCCCCTTTCTCCACATCCTCACCAACATTTGTCATTTCCCGATTTATTAATTTTCTGTATTTTTAAACATATTTTAAACAAAGGCTGTATAATGTTTTATAGCAAGAAAAACTAATCAATGTCTTTAAATATTTCTGGCAAATACTAAATAAGAATATTGAGCACAAAATCACAAGAGCCACATTTCCAGTCCAACTCTGCTTCAAATCCCTTCCCTAGGCCACCTCAGTTTCCTCATGGACAAAACACAGGTTACCGTTAATATCTAGGGTCCCATGCCTCCTTTATACACCAGGCCCAGGCAAGCATTTACATTGTAAATGTAGGCAAGCAGAAAGCATGTAGAAGAAATTGAAAAGAGCGGGAGATATAGAGGAGTCAGGGAAGAAAAATTGAGAGAAGAAAGAGAGCCAAGGACCCAGGGATACAGAAAAAGCAGGTGTGAATGCAGAAGATTTTTTAGATGAATGCTGACTTTAAGCCACGGCCTACTGTTAATTGGGCCCTATGTTTAAGTCACAGTGCTTAGAATTTGATTCTTCACAGATTTTCCATCTGCTTTAATTATTAAAATTCTAAACATCTTGCCTAATGGTTTTACCACACAAGCCCACCAGGATAAAAATTAATCTCTGTGTCAAGGCAGGAGAAACTAAAGGAATGTGATGAATTCAAACCAAAATCTGGATCTGGTGCCTCAGGCTAGAAATTACTCACCCTTAAAATAAAGCAATTATTTGCCTTATCTGCCCACTTCACCTTTGGCCTTTGGTTTATGTTGAAAACAATTCAGTTACAGACGGTACTGATTAACTCCACTCCACTAAAACACTCACAGATCCTTTCTCTTTTGACACCCCCCCCCCCCCCCCCCCGTACTAGTGACCTGAGAACAAAACTCTCTCCTGTCTGAAGGCTCCCAGGGCCTGTGTTCTGAAGAGCATGATGTGGGAAACAATCATTTTCACTCTACTAATAATATTGAGAACTCCCTTTTTTGTCTCAGTAATGTCCTTCAGAACATCCAGCTACTCCAAATACAGGACACACTCAATAAATACTTGAATTCTGGGGCGATCATGATTTTTCAAGCCTAAAGACCTTCATGGAAAATCAGAGGCCATTAAATCAAGGAACAAGATATAGTAGAACTTTAGCTAGAACCATAGAATGATTGGACCATTATATTATCAGAAGAAATTCCTTAATTCCTTACAAGTACACACCACTTTAGAGTCCACTCATTCATAACCTGGGGATAGGCAGGAAAGCATTGACTTTCTGAATTTATAAAAGTTCAATATTTTCTTTCAGGAGACTTAGGGCTGAATCCCCTCCTGATAAGATTTTACTCATTTCTGCAAGAGGCATTGAGTGAAGTAGTTGAGAAAGCAGATCCTGGGGCCAGATGTCTGGGTTCAAATTCTGACTTTGGCACATACTAGTTACTTAACTCTCTGTGGCTCAATTTTTCTCAACTGTTAAATGGGGTAGGATTATGGTACCACATAGAGTCATCATAAAAATTAATTAGTTAAGCTCTTTACCTAGTCCCTGACATAGTACCTGAAATTGTTTTAGGGAAATGGAGTAATCACCAACTCCTATTTGATTATACATGTGCTTAGAATTTATTCCTTACCTAATTTCTACGAATTTGAGGAAACTCACGATATAGGAATATCAAGGAATAAGTATACTTTGCAAGTTAGTCAATGTGTTTTATTACTCATATCAGAAAGTATCTGAGCCCTGAGAGGAATGAGAGAGCCCAACAGGAGACTGGGAAACCTGCAGTATGTTCATACAATAGAATACTACTCAGCAATAAGATTTAAGGGGAAAAAACTGCTACATGTGATAATAGGGCTAAACTCACATAAATATGGTATGGAAGAAGTAAGATGCAAAAGAGCACAAACATTTGACTCCAGCAAATGAAGTTCATAACTAGGCAAACTTAATCAGAATTGTGGGCACCACTGTGACCAGCTATCCTGATTTGCCTGGAACTTTCCCAATTTTAGCACCGAAAGTTTCACATGTCAGGAACCCCCTCATCTCCATGCAAACTATGACTATTGGTCACCCTATGACCAGTCCATAAGAGGATTCTGAAAAACAGACTAGATAGAGTCACAGAAGAAATCCATTGAGACTGGGAGTAGAGAACTTGATTTGTGTGTGGTTACAAGCTCTGTACACATGCAAAAATCATCATGCTGAGCAGCAAAGATTAGCATACCCTGTGCACATTATAGTATGTATATCCTGCCTTTAAAAAAAAAATGAACTAGATGTAGAAAAGATACTGAGCAGCTGGAAAAATAAGATGGCCAACAGTGCAGGAGATGGCACCCAAAGTGGGTATTTCCCTTCCCCTACAGATCTCTGCATCCACCTCCTCACATCTGACTATTGGTCCCCAGGATTTGGCACCGCATCTGTCCTCAAGGAAGGAAGAGATGGTTGAAGGAGCCAGAATTCAGCAATCCATCAGCTTTTTATTCATGGTCCAAACCAATTGTGAAAGACAATTTGATTAAAGATGGTACTGACTAACTCCATTCCACCAAAACACTCACAGGTCCTTTCTTTCCAGACCTTCACACACTGTCAACTTGGGGACAGAACTCCCTCTCTTGTTTCAGTGCTACCAAGGCCTCAATGCTCTCAAGAGCACAACATGGAGTCATGAGGAGTCCCCTCTCCCACAAAGCCCCTGAGGCTATACTCCCACTGAATCCAAAGCCACCTTTGGAATTAGTCAACACTCACTTGTTCTGCCCCCACTTTCTCTGACTTTCATGGACCTGGCTTCCACTCCTGAAAAGCCCCTTCTGACTGGTATTTTAGTCATGTTGTTTGGCTCTCTCAAGCCAGCTTCACCTCTGGAAGCTTCTGGAAGACAGAGAACTTAATCTCCAGACCCAATATGCCTGAACATTCCCAGCATTACCATAGTCCCTACTCCTACCACTGGAGAAATTTCCTGGTGGTCCTAAGAGGCCTGCCCTCATCCTCTGTCTCTATTCAAAGAATTGGTTGGTGAGTATTTAGAATACACATCTTCAAACTGCCCTACCATACCCTCAACAGAGATCACTCATCAATGCTGATTCTCTTCTTTGGACATGGATGTGGTGTTGGAGTCTTCATTAGCCCAGGGCTCTGTGTGTGAATCATGGTTGAGAGAAAAATGAAACTGACTTGCTATCCCCACACTGGCTTCCAAGTTCCCAGAGAGACCTAATTAGCTTTGTACACGGCCAGAGAAGCAAAGGCAAAATGGTGCCTGCAGTCTGGCCAGCCTATATGCTACTTGTAGATAACCTCAGCCCCCTAGCTTCGTGTAATGAATTTAGTCAATCCTCTAAGCAATTGGTCTGGCCGGGGTAGGTTTGCCCTCCTAAGGTCCTAATCCCCCCAAGTATCAACTGCCCCACTTCTCTTTGTATTATTTTTATTGGTGTACTGATATCAGTAAAGTGCACTCATCTTAGATGTTCAGCTTGATGGGTTTTGCCAAATGTACCCTGGCCCCTGTAACCACAACCCAAAACAAGACAGCATTTTCCATCCCTTCCAAAAGTTCCTTGACGGTAGAACATTTCCCATCACGGTGAAAAGCTGGCAAAGTTATCTATTCCCTTTACACGAATGGGATCAGATTCCTAGCTGTCTTGTTAAATTGCCCTCTTTCAAGGGACTAGTCCAACTACAGCTATAACCTCAAACAGCGCCTTGTAATTTTCTATCTAAAACAAAGAAAACTCCATTTTGTTTCTGTCCCTGAACTATTGAGTTTTATCTCCCCAGGCTTCGTTGACCTTCTAAAGGTTTTTTATATGTTTTCTTATATCCTGGTTTCTCCACTTATCTTCTTTATTGAAGTATCAGTTTTTCAGAATAGACTGTGTAAGTCCTTTTATAGTGTTGCACAGCAATCTTATATATTAGGTATCTGGTAGGAGAGCTGTAAACTCAGGAGATTGTGGTGGGTATAGTGCTTGGGACCTGCCATAATCTTTTTTGTGTCTTCGCTCCCTGTAATATCACACATGATTGGAGTGTCTGACTTAAAATCCATCTGGTTCTCAACTTGTGGGTTATGTGATATGTTCCACATAATCTTTCCATCCTATTCCAGAATTTTCTCAAATCCATAGACCCCACAAAAGGAGAAGGGTTTGTTAGAAATGCAAAGAGTCATGAAGTGACCTTGACTTCCATAAGGCAGTCATTTTGCCGGACGATGAGTATGTGCCAGGTTCTGTGGTTCTAGGTACTTGCCAACCTCTATGCCCAAGCAAGTTAGGAATAAAACATTTCCAGGTATTTCCATATGATCCAGCAGTGACCTGGACAGCACAAACATGAAAGACACCCAACTTGATTCATCGGAAAAGAGACAGACACAGGCAAAAGCATGAAGGAGGGAGCGAGAGGTCCTGTGCCTGCTGTGTTTCAGACCTTCATTGCTGCCTGGCTGGATTATTTCAAAAGCCTCCTAATTGGTCCCCTGACATTGGTCTCACCCCAGCTCTGTCCTCTATACTACTTCCATGGCCTCCTATATCAATCTGCAATGGCTTCCCCATAACTTCAAATGAAGTCCGAACCCCACTATGCTGTTCAAAGATCTCCAGAGAGTAGCTCACCTCTCCCCTGCCTCCTCTGTTCCTACTGCTACACCTGAGGGTTATCTTCTGCTGTTCTACAGACCTTGGCCAGGACAACCTGCTATCCCAGATGCCCCTTACATCCACAGCTGCTTTTTCCTCTACCTACGTTTGCTTCACTCTCTTTCTAGTTAGTTCTGCATCATCATGAATTAGCTTGGATGTCATGTCTTCAAAAACTCTTCCCAAATACTTCTGAATAGCTCATGTCTCCCCCCTCTACACTCCTGTAACCCTCTGTCATAGCCTCTTCAGTGCTTCTGCACACCCCCCAACTGCAGGGATACCATTCCCATTGAATACAATGAATGGGACTCCCTGGAGGTATCCAACATGGAGGCACTGAGCCTTTGCCCCTGAATCAGTTGTGTACCTGCCTATCTCCCACCCTCCCCTCCCACTACCCCCGCAGTTAATCTTCCACTTTAAGCCATGACAACAGCTCTTTTTCGGAAACTCTCTCCTCCACCTGTGTGTCTCAGGTTCCCTTCTGGATCTGCCCATCCTTGAAACCTATTGACTCGACTCCATCAAACAAACCCCTTTTGCAGACTGTATGTTTTGGAGTTTGAAAGTGTTCATTTTTTCCAGTAGTTCTCAAGTTCACCTCTGTCTGAGTCAGTATCACCGACTTCCACTAGGGTCGTATCTGCCATGGATAGGCAGTACCAATCCCCATATAGCCCTAAGCCCCAAAACTCCACCCTGGCCAGAGTCCCAGCGCTCCTTCCAAAAATGAGAATTTAGCCACACAGTGGTAATATGGAAGGGTTTGAGACACACCCCCCCACCCTTGCCCCTTTAGTCTCAGTATTAGCTCCTTACAGACAGCAGTCGCATCTTCTATCTCTTTAAATCTTTTCTCTCTCCTCAGGTGGAGTCACTTCATTTTGAATGCCAAAGAGGTTGACTCCATGGTCCTACTAGGCTCGGTGGCATTTAGGTTAATTTCAGTCCCAGAGAGCAGCCATCAACTTGTCTTTACTCTGGCTGCTGCTTCTAACAAAGGCTTAAGGAGAATGAATTAGAAACAGCCCTGTTCTTTGATGCACATACTCTTTGTTTCTAGGTTTGGGCAAGCCAAGGATGCTGACAGGTTGGTCAGTGCAGCTGCTGCATAAGTAAGGATAGAAGGCAAATTTGCATTGAAGCTTCATTTAAAAAAAAAAAAAAATCGAGCAGCCCCAGGGGCTCAGCGGTTTAGCGCCGCCTTCAGCCCAGAGTGTGTTGCTGGAGTCCCTGGATCGAGTCCCACAACAGGCTCCCTGCATGGAGCCTGCTTCTCCCTCTGCCTGTGCCTGTGCCTCTCTCTCTCTCTCTCTCTCTCTGTGTGTGTGTCTCATGAATAAATAAATAAAATATTTTAAAAAATAAAAATAAATAAAAATTTAAAAACTCTATCTATAAGACACTCAACAGACAAATTAGGCTTTGAGCAGATCTTATCTAACAACAGTAACTTCGGAGCAGGAAGCCCACCTGACCATGGCATTAGCCCCAGGGCACTGTGTTCACCAGTTTCTACCTAGAACACGGGCATCTTGGGATCCTTGTCCTTATTTTTCAAGATTTATTTGTGTATTTATTTATTTTCAAGATTTATTTGTTTATTTATTTATTTGTTTGTTTATTTGTTTATTTATTTGTTTGTTTGTTTGTTTATTTATTTATTTGAGAGAGAAAGAGATATCATGAATCAGGAGGAGAGGAAGAAGCAGACTCCCCACTGAGCTGAGAGCCCAACGTGGGGCTCAATCCCAGGACCCTGGGATCATGACCTGAGCCCAAAGCAGATATTAACTGACTGAGCCACCCAGGTGCTTGGGATCCTTGTTCTAATGTTTTCCTAGTCTTAGGGATGAGAGGGCTGGTAAAACAAACAAACAATTAAAAAAAAAAACCCACTCACCTTTCTCTTTTCCAATTCACTAAATTATAAGGAGTACACAGTAATTACTCATTTAATGATTTTTAGGTAAATGCACTTATAAATTAATGAATAATTTGGAGGTAAGAAACATTCTTTATCTTTAGTTGAGAGACATATATTCTTAAAATAATAAATAAAAACTAGACCAAAACCCTTTTTGAAACATAAGAATCTATGCGCTATCTTGTTGATTTTATTACTATACATTTTCTGCAAACATGAGAAGAGTTGCTTCTAAAAGCCTGGAAGAACAAATCATAACAAAATGCCCAATTTGGTACCTATGATCAATAGACAATCTCTTTGACAGGGAGCATCCTGCATGATGGATAGGTTGTATTTTCCTTACAGGTTGAGTGTTGCAGATTCTCAGTTTATTCCTAGAGACAGTAAAGTCTCCCAAAATCATATATTAAAGGCAGATGTACCATGAGAGAGAGGAGGATGGGAGCAGTGGGGTAGAAGGCAGCTTATTGGTTTATTTCCTGATCATGGAAGAGCATCGTTCTCTGCTTTCAACCTTGGTCCTGTAGCAACCTTAAGTTTCCCACTTTCTGGAACAGCCCACAGCCCTAGAGAATCAATCTGCCTGACTGAATTTTTCCTCATTAAAAAAAAAAAAATCAACTTGCTCTTTTGAAACCTCCGATAGTCAAGTGAAATAATTTGTTTCTTACTCTCAAATCCTCCCTCTGCTAGGTAGCTAACAGTGGTTGGGGTGTCTGCCTCTGGATCTTTGTTTGGTCAAGTTCGGATCATATTCCACTCATCATTGTTCATTATAAATCAGTTCTTCGGGTCTTTCAATCACCCATGTTGTGTTCTAAACTGGCTCCAGGGCAGTAAATCAATTAGGAAATGTTTGTAAAGTGGCTTTAAAAAATAGAAAGCATGGATAAGTACAGCACATCATAGAAACAGGTCAGTGCACTTAACAGTGAATCTGGTGCTCTAGTATGGCCTTTGTGAGCACTGGGGCATTCTTCTAATAAATTTCACAGTTATGTACTGAGGTGGATTGATTCATTTCCCCTTTGATATTTCTCTTATTTCCTAGAAGCAAAACCAAATCATTTTTCTTTGAGATATTTGCCTGGGTTGAAGGGTAAGGACAGCCCTATTTTTACAGCAGGAGAGATTATATTTGGATACGAACTTTCTGATGGCTAAACAAGCAAAGAGATGATCAACAAAAGAAGACTGGAGATTCCATCAATGGAGATCTTCAGGAAAATAAACAAACAAGCAAAAAGAGAGTGTGCTTGAATTAAGACCAAGGATTTAAAAAAAAAATAGGCCTCCAGTTAAGTTGAATTTGGATCAGCTCTGATCCATTGGTAGCAGCCACCTGTAAAATGGTTTTATTCAAGAATGTGGAGGCCATGTCCAGGCTCATCACTATCAGCAATCCCTCCCTTGAGTGTAGAGAAGGCAGATAGAGGCATGCATAGTACCTATCTGCCTTTTGATGTTAGACTACCTGAAGGCAAGATTTATAGACGCTGGTCTGACATAAGAAATCCATTACCCTGCTGTCAGAGACTCCACATTTTGATTAAAACAACCTCACATATGCTCCACATTCCATATAAGATATGAAGCCTATCAACTAACATAAACTATATGATTGTTCCATACAGAGATCTATGCTAAGTTGGAGGTGGTGAGCAAATACATTCCACTTGTTTTATACTGAAGTTTACAAACATGTACACCTATGTTTTCTTATTTTACACTCATTTCATTTTTCAACATGTGTATTTTGTGCCTACTAGGAGTTAGGTAGTACATTAAGAGCTGGACATAAGTACTACATTGAAAATAAAACAAGGCTCTGGCTCTCTGGACTTTACATTTTCAGGAAGGATAAGAGGGAAGAAAACATTCTGTATGGAACCCAATTTGGAGATAAGAAAACTGATGTTCAAATAACACATATAATTTGTCCATTAAAAAAAAAAAAGTGACAGGCAGAAGAACAGGACTCTAGCCAGCAGTTTCCAGTGTCATTTCTCTCTGCTTAGACTTAGCGTCTCCATTGTTTCACCCAATCCCCATCCCAGAGCTGGGATCCCACTGCTTCCCCTGCTCTGACACCCCGAGGATTGCTTATCTCCTGGGCAAAGCTGACATTCCGGGGGCCCCTCCAACACCATGAGGGCTTCTCCAGTGATAACCTCAATGCCACAGACCCCTGATGGCTCCTTCAGAAAATAAGGACCTGGTCTGGAAGGGTCAAGAGGTTCTTGACAAGCAATGTGGAGTCAAGCCTGACTTCAGACAGCAGTTAAGATCTGAGGTAGAGAAGAGAGGGAAAGGTGTTATGAGTGGAATGGAATGTAAGAAGCAGAATGGGCATGAGCTGTATGTGAAGGTAAAAAAATCACAAAAGAGGTAGGTGCCTTCAGGGAACAATGAGTAGACAGCTTTAATTACCAAAGGGGGAAAATATATATATATATATAATATAAAAATATAAAATTAAAATATAAAAAATCATATATATACAAATATATATATATACACACACACACACATACCTGCCATAGGCACTGAAAAATTCCATTTAATCCTCACAGCTACTGCATAAGTAAGGAAAGCAGACATCTTCGCTCATCACAGATGAGTAACTAATTTTCATCACTGTTAAGTGACATACCCAAGGTCACAGACTAATAAGTGTCAGAGCCAGGATTCATACTCAGATCTGCCCCTCTCTGCAGCCAGCGTTCCCTCGTTGTGAGTTCATGGCGAAGCATGCAAGGTCCTTGGACACAGGAAGGTAAGACTGGGGGAAAGAGTGAAAGCAGTTATCAAATTGGGTGGAAGAGAAGACAGGCAGACCAGCTTTGCCAATTTGACAATGTTGTTGTTATCCATCCTGGCCTGATGCATGATGTGTTCAGGGAAAGATGGGAGGCAGCTCTCCATCAACAAATCCAAGCTTTCTGTCTGCCATGAAAAGAAACCCTTGACTGTTTCTATTTTAAGGAAAGTTAGAAACCTAGAGATAAATTCCTTATAGGCCCTCAGTTTTCTCCTGTCACCTTTTCTCTCTAGTCAATTCCTTCCCCACCTCTTTGCCTCTCGCTAAAGACACAGCTGGTTGGCTTCTTAGTACTGACCCCTCTCCTTCATCTTTCCTACAGAAGCTCAGCTTTGCTCCTTCACATCCTCCCTCCTCTATAAGGCCATGTGTGTCAGAAAAGGCAGAATGGACCCCCAATCTCAGCAGGGGATTCCACCTTAATCTAATCAACTCTAATCTAAACCAGACATGGTGTCCCATTCCCCTTACTCATGTGGACTTAGATGTGAGCATGTGATACAATTGGGCCAATGAAATATGAAGATGAGTCAGCCTGGAAGCTTCTGGGAGATGATTCACTTTCAAAGGATTACAAGGGAGAAATTATCTCTACTTCTTCGGGATATATATTTTTTTCATCTCTGTGTGATGCCTGGAACTGTGGCAGCCATGTTGCAAACACAAGGGGACCAGGCTAAGGACAGACCAAGGTCACAGACTAGTAAGTGGCAGAGCCAGGATCTATACCAATTTAATAACATTGCCCTTACCAGCTCTTGCCTGACATGTAATATTTTTTTAAAGATGTATTTATTTATTCATGAGCGACACAGAGAGAGAAAGAGGGGCAGAGACATAGGCAGAGGGAGAAGCAGACTCCCCACAGGGAGCCCAATGCAGGACTCCATCCGGGATCCCAGGATCACGCCCTGAGCCCAAGGCAGATGCTCAACCGCTGAGCCAACCAGGTGTCCCTGACATGTGATGTATTAAAAGGAAGATGGTACCCTGTGCTGATTCACTGTGCAAGAGAGTGTTTTTTTTGGGGGGGGGGGATGCTTGACAAAAAAAGAGGTTCTGAAAAGGGGAGGAGTATGAGCTATAGGAGAACGGGGATGGAAAAAATTATAAGAAATATCACTTCAGTTATTAAGTAACATCCTTTGAGAGGAAGGAAAAAATAATGGAACTTTTTAAAATTTTTTGGTTGTTGACCGATGCTTCTTGAATGGAACTTTTTAAAATTTTTTGGTTGTTGAACGGTCACTCAGAAACTAGACCACAGTGATCACGGCTTCAATGGCATGAAAACAGGACTAAAGGAAATGAGTCACAGCACAGGAGGCAGCTGTCATATGCACATTTGTTGGTTTTGTGTACTCTTTACCATGGAACGGGGGTCAGCAAAGTGCAGCCCTGTGGCCAATTCAAGCCTGCTCCCTGTTTTTATAAATAAAGTTTTGTTGGAACACAGCCAAATCCACTTGTTTACATATTGTCCAGAGCTGCTTTTGTGCTAAAATGTCAGTGTTGAGTAATCACAGCAGAGACTGTATAGCTCGTAAAGCTGACCATACTTTCTATCTGTCCCTTTACGGAAAGTTTGCCACCCCTGATTTAGAAGGAAGAGAACTGAACTGACAGGCTGAGTATACAAATGATATATATATCATCTACAAATAAGATTTGGTGGATGACTCCCCTTTCTATAGCTAGTTCAGGATAAATAGCCTTCATTTTTCTCATCTGGCTGATCTCTGTTGATTTCCACAGAACTGAGAGAATCTGAGTCCTCATCCTGGATCTGCCAGTCACTCCATATGTGACATTGAATAATTCACCTCACCTGTAAGAAAATAAAAATTAAAAATTAAAGAGGCAGAGTCCCTGTTCACAGTAGTTCAAAGGCTACATATACTACAAGGGTGAGATTATTACCATTGTGTGTGTGTGTGTGTGTGTGTGTATACATATATATACACATATACAGCCAACTAAATATAAAAATGACTCACCTATACATGTGGCCAACAAGCACACAAGAAAATGCTCCACATCACTGGTCATCAGGGAAATACAAATCAAAACCACAATGAAATACCACCTCACACCAGTGAGACTGGGAAAATTAACAAGACAGGAAACAACAAATGTTGGAGAGGATGTGGAGAAAGGGGAACCCTCTTGCACTGTTGGTGGGAATGTGAACTGGTACAGCCACTCTGGAAAACTGTGTGGAGGTTCCTCAAAGAGTTAAAAATAGATCTGTCCTACGACCCAGCAATTGCACTGCTGGGTATTTACCCCAAAGATACAGATGCATTGAAACAGCAGGACACCTACACCCCAAAGTTTCTAGCAGCAATGTCCACAATAGCCAAACTGTGGAAGGAGCCTCAGTGTCCATCGAAAGATAAATGGATAAAGAAGATGTAGTCTATATATACAATGGAATATTACTCAGCCATCAGAAAGGACAAATATCCTGCTTCGACATGGATGGAACTGGAGGATATTATGCTGAGTGACATAAGTCAATCGGAGAAAGACCATCATTATATGGTTTCACTCATTTGGGGAATATAAGAAATAGTGAAAGGTATTAAAGGGAAAAGGAGAGAAACTGAGTGGGAAATATCAGTGAGGGTGATAGCACATGAGAGACTCCTAACTCTGGGAAATGAACAAGGGGTAGCGGAAGGGGAGGCAGGCAAGGGGGATGGGGTGACTGAGTGACGGGCACTGAGGAGGGCACTTGACGGGTGAGCACTGGGTGTTATACTATATGTTGGCCAATCGAACTCCAATAAAAAATATATATATATATATATATATATAGAGAGAGAGAGAGAGAGAGAGAGAGAGAGAGAGAGAAATGACTCACCTAAAGCCATGTGAATTCTGATCCACAATCTGCAGCAACCAACCTAAGAAACCAATCCATGACCCACAAGAACCAGCTCAGGAAGCCAACATACTAACTGTAAGTCAGACTTGATGGAAGTGAGATCATTATCTCTAGCAACTGATCCAGAAAGTCAAACAATAAATCCCATAACAATCAGGACAAAACAGTCAGGTCTTGATTAATAACTGACAACTCTCCTAATTTGCATCTTCACTTCCAACAAAGGACCAACCAGAGAAAGTCAAATATGCACCCCAACCAATCACACAGGATGTTTAGCTTTGAAATATCCTGCCTGCAGCTTTCCTGTGCCCACAGTCTCCAGTCAGGACATACCTGAAGCCTTCTTTGTTTCCCACTAACATGCTTTCTCATTCCTCTGCCTGTCTTTGAGTCGGCCAAAACACAAGTAATGGTAGATGACTCTTTTGCTATATTAAGTTCAGAATAGATAGCCTTTGCTTTCCTCATTTCGTTGATCTCTTGTTTATTTCCATAGAACTTTGAATCAAAGGATCTCAGTTCCAGTCCTTGGTCTGCCACTCATTCCATATGTGACATTGAATTACTTGCCTCATCAGTTAAAAAAAAATTTTTTTAATTAAAAAAATTAAAATTAAAAAATTGAAGAGGTAGTGTCCCTACCCATTGTATCTCATAGGCTACGAACACTCTAAGAGTGAGATCATTGCCATACTGAAACTATGTGCAAAGGACAGAGGTAGCTCTGAAGAAGGAATGACAGGTTGCATCTGAGCCCAGCACTGATTAATTGATAATCATTGTTTTCTTTAGCCATTATGAATAGAGTCATTGAGAAACTATCTCTCTCCTAAATTCACAAACTTCTTCCTTCCCAAGCAATACTACAATCCATTCATTTCAAATTATGGTACAGTCATTTGTTCGAAAATCCAATTTCACAAATGGCTCATCTCTTAAAGTAATATTTTAATGGATCTTGATTCAAACTTTAGTCAAACCTTCTTTTCTAAGCTTTCCATTAGTAGACTCAGTTGAGTTTGTCCAAAGCACTATCGGTTTGCTTCATGGGTGCTTAGAAATTTCCACAAATGACACACTTCTGAATATTTTTGGGTGTCCTTAATCTTTTGCAGAATACCTACTTGGTTTATGGTGTGCAAAACAAAAGACCAGTTTACAGAGCTTTCATTAAAATATCATCAAGTTCCTTAGGTAATATTATCATGATTTTATTGTCCATGATAATTCTACAAATGTCCTTAACCTTTTAAAGCTACAGTTTCCATTAGTTAAAAAAGCAAGATATAAATATTTATTTGGATTTTTTAGCTGTAGCCCAAATGTTATGTGACATATAAGCAAAACCCATCTTATAAGTTCCGTAACATCCCAGATTCTCCTACTATATACAAATTGAAAAGTACACTGGACAGTTTGGGGAATCCTGGTGTCCAGTCTGGAATCTACCCCTGATTAAGCTCCAGACACTAACATTACAATTTTGGATTCCTATTTCCTCTCTTATAGGCTATTACTAAAGTTCATCTCAAGACTAAAAAGCTGGGCAGCCCGGCTGGCTCAGCGGTTTAGCGACGTCTTCAGCCTAGGGCGTGATCCTGGAGACCTGGGATCAAGTCCCATGTGGGGCTCCCTGCATGAAGCCTGCTTCTCCCTCCGCCTGTGTCTCTGCCTCTCTCTCTCTCTCTCTTTGCCTCTCACGAATAAATAAATCTTTAAAAAAAAAAGATTAAAAAGCTATCATCAGGGACACCTTGGGTGGCTCAGTGGTTGAGCATCTGCCTTTGGCTCAAGGCATGATCCTGGTATCTCAGGATCAAGTCCCACATCCTGCCTCCTGCATGGAGCCTGCTTCTCCTTCTGCCTTTGTCTCTGCCTCTCTCTCTCTCTCTCTCTGTATTTCATAAACATATAAATAAAATCTTAAAAAAAAAAAGCTAACATCAGTGAGCTCCATAAATTTTAAGAAATTGTAACAGAAAATGACATTTTCCAGATATTCAACTGGATGGTGCCCATCTGGAGGAGGTTTAACATCATGAAATCTCAACAGTTCACCTCAAGGAGCACTAGATTCAAAGTGGAATCTAGGATGACTCCTGTTGAGATAGTGTTCCTAGACAGAACAATATTTAGTTAGTGTCATCAGCATGGATGATTGAAAACGTCAATGAGGGGAAGGCCTTGACTCAACCACTTATAGAGCAAGGGCTAGGGATTTGGGAGTAAGACACTACCCCTCCAGATGCCACAGCAAGTGAGGAGAGAAGTCATTTGCAAATGAATAGAGACCATTCACTTGGCTCTGATCTCACTGCAGGACCCATCTGGTAAAGAAATAAATGATTCTTCTTTATCATCCTAGGTAGTGTGGTAGTTATCAGCAGTAAGTCTGAAACCATGCTTCCAGGGTTCAAATCCCCACTTTGCCACTGGCCAACTTTGTGATCCTGAGTGTTACCTAGAAGTCCTCTGTCTTAGGCTTTTCCTTATCTAGAAAGCATGCATAATATCAAGAGTTTTTGCTAACAGCAAAACTCATGAAGTTTTCTGAGTATTAATTAATCAATATGCTATTTCACATTAGAATCCACAGTACCATACATCTTAAGGCAGAGTTGTTAGAGAACTATAGCTTCAAAGTGCAAGTGATGCAAATATTTTTATTTCCCACAAGAGGGCCAACAAAACACTGTGAGATTCTTCTGATACTGTACAACAATCTAAATTAATAATGCTGAAACAAAACAAACTGCCATTTATATTTAACAAGTGTGAATCGCCACACGTGAAAAGCACAACCAACAGACCGCCCTGATGATGCATAATAACTAATTGTCCTTCCAGAATATAGTGGGAATGCCAGCCTGGATGCAGCCATCCATGAGAGGTTGTTTTCTTTGTTGTTGTTGTTGTTTTATTCATTTGAGAGAGAGAGAGCAAGAGCAGAAGATAGGGGTGGCAGAGGGAGAGGGAGAAGCAGACTCCCCACTGAGCGGGGAGCCCTACTTGGAGCTCCATCCCAGGACCCTGAGATCATGACCTGGCTGAAGGCAAACACTTAACCAACTGAGCCACCCAGGCGCCCCCATCTGTGGGAGCTTCTTGAGGCTGCCTGACTTTTTGCTGAACACCAATTTCAGCCTTCCACAAATTCCAATAATATCTAACTTCAATTTCTAAATACTAAAACTTAATATCCCTCAATGAATCACATAAAAGGTAGAAGTGCATGGTATTCGGTTGTGGAAAAGAGAGAAAAGAAGAGAAAGGAAGAAGGAAGGAATGAGGGAGGAAGAGTAAGAAAATCTCTGGAATTTTCATCATCTACCAATAAGAATTAAAGAAAAGGATATCCTCCTAATTTTTAAAACCCTTTCCTCCGAAAAGAAGGGAAAAAAAAAAAAAACTTTCCTCCCAAAGTCTAGGGTACAGTCTGGACTATGTGTGCCTTTTCTTTTCCCTGGAGCTGGGAAGTTCTAGGAGGTCATGGTCAACCCAAAAGGAGAAATCCCATCTGGCTTCATCCTATAGTTCTGTCACTTCCACTTCACCAACCAATTAACAATTCATAATTAGGTCCAGAGTCAAAATTCCTTAGTTACTGCCCCCTGTGAGGGGAAATTTTCAGTAAAACAAGACAAAAAATATGTCACACTTTTCCACTTGGAGCTGGATCAAGCCCACAGCAGTTAGCTGGAGAGGTGTGTAAGCCCCCGTCACTACCCTACCTCTGAGCACCTGTGGCCAGGCAAGACAGCTGGGCCACTCCCTTCAGAGAATCACAGGACTCTTATTACACCTTTAAGGACAGCACTTCCGAGCATCCTCACCTGTACCCACATCCTCTTCTCTGCTGGCTTGTTTCCCCTCTCACGCCTTGATTTCCGTGAATATCTCTGTGGGTTTTATTAATACAAATGACCCCCACACACACATAGTAGTAGGTACATGGCTTCATTTTAGCATATACCAACATTGAATTCCAGCCCAAGTCTTGGTGACTCTAAAATAGCACATCTACCACCTTTTGTCATTCATTTCTTTTCTTTCTTATAATCTATCCATTTGTATGGAGATTCTGAGACCAAAATTCCCCCCTCCTTTAAAACTGTTCTTTCCTCTAAGTCCCCAGACACAGTCTGCATCTCCATTCTCTCTGACTCAGACTTATTATCATCCGGAGCAATTATTTCTGTGAATGTTTCTCCCTTCCTGTCTATATTAGTTTCCTAGGGCTGCCTTATCAAAGTTCCACAAACCTGGGTGGCTTAAAATGACAGAATTGGGGACATCTGGGTGGCTCAGTGGTTGAGCATCTGCCTTCAACTCAGGGCATGATCCCAGGTTCTCTGGATGAGTCTCACATTGGGCTCCCTGCAGGAAGTCTGATTCTCCCTCCTTCCCTCTGCCTATGTCTCTGCCTCTCTCTCTGTGCCTCTCATGAATAAATAAATAAAATATTTTTTTAAAATGACACAAATGCATTGTCTTGCAGTTCTGGAAGTTAGAAGTGCAAAAAGCTGTTTCTTTCTACAGCCTCTGAGGGACAATCCATCCCATGCCTCTCTCCTAGCCAGCAATCCATGATGTCCTTGGCTTTAGAGGCATCACTTCAATCTCTGTCTTCACAGGGTCTTCTTCTAAGGACACCAATCATTGGAATTAGGGACACCCTAACTCAGTATAGCCTTGTCCTGACCAATTACATCTGCAAAGATCCTATTGCCAAATAAAGTCACATTCGCAGGTACCGGGGTTACGACTTCAACATACCTTTTTGAGGAGACATGATTCTACTAACATCATTCCTTTTCATTTTATTTTTTTTAAGATTTTATTTATTTATTCATGATAGACACACAGAGAGAGACAGAGACAGAGGAAATAGACAGAGGGAGAAGCAGGCTCCTCACAGGGAGTGAGATGCAGGACTCGATCCCCGGACCCAGGATTACGTCCTGAGCTGAAGACAGGGTAGATCAACTGCTGAGCTACCCAGGCATCCCTCCTTTTTATTTTAGATCCTTATGCTTCAGTCAGCTGAACTTCAGAACAATTGACCTGTTCTTTATCCCCAGGGATGGAGCTAGTCCAAGGAGCCATCACCATCTCCTCCTGAGCTTGGAATGCCAATCCCATGATGCAACCCCATGTACACAGCCAGC
Organism: Canis lupus dingo; assembly: GCF_003254725.2. Taxonomy (NCBI): domain Eukaryota; kingdom Metazoa; phylum Chordata; class Mammalia; order Carnivora; family Canidae; genus Canis; species Canis lupus. Next base: position 66,525,391 of record NC_064245.1, read on the forward strand.
CATGCCCTCCCAAAACTGCCACTCCCTAACAAGATCAAAATATCTATCAGAAAAATAATGAAGCCCTGCCTGTGTTTTCCTTCTTTGTGGGAAACTTTCCCTGCTGGTGCTGTTTTTCCACACCTACTTAGGAGGAGCTGATAATAAGGTACAGTAGGCCCTAGGTCACAACCTAAACATACCCATCATGAAGACATCCAGGTTCCATTTTGGCCAGATTAGGTGGTAAGAATGAAGACACTTATCAGACATATCTGGATGTAGTTAAATCCTGGCTTTGCCATTTGTGACCAGAAACAAGATATCTCACCTCTTTTTGCCTCAGATTTTATATCTGAAAACGAAGTTACTAACAGTATCAGTCATGGGATTATTAAAAACATTAAAAATGGTTACATAAAATGTCTGCCTTGATTTATGTCATGAGCTGAACTGTGACCCTCTGAAATTCATATATTAAAGCCCTAAGCCCCAGTACCCAGAATGTGACTGTATTTGGAGGTGGGACCTTTAAAGAAGTGAGTAAGTAAAAATGAGGCTGTTAGAGTGGGCCCTAAACCAATCTGACGGTGTTCTCATAAAAGGGAATTTGGAGGCAGAGAGAGACGCCAAAGATGCGTGCACAGAGAAAAACCCTGTGAGGACACAAAGCATGCACATCTGTAAACCAGGACCAAGCCTGTCCAAAACTTGATCTTGGACTTCCAGCCTCCAGAGCTGTGAGGGAATACATTTCTGTTGTTTAAGCCATCCAGACTGTGGTATTTGAGGTGTTTTTTTCCTTCTGGTTTTCTTGAGGTAAACTTGACAAATAAAAATTGAATATATTTCATGTGTACACTGTGATGTTTTGATACAAGTATGCATTGTGAGACAATTACCACAATCAAGCTAAATGACATAGCCATCACCTCACATAGTTACCATCTTTCTTGTGTGGTGGGAACACTTAAGATCTACTCTCAGCAAATTTCATGTGTACAATACAGTATTATTAACTACAGTCACCATATTGCACAGTAGATCTCCAGAGCTTACGCATCTTGCATAACTGAAACTTTATACCCTTTGACCAACATCTCTTTATTTCCCCTTCCCCTCAACTCCTGGAAACCACCATTTTACTCTCTGCTGCTATGAGTCCAACATTTTTAAACTCCACATATCAGTGAGGTCATGTAGTATTTGTCTTTCTGTATCAAGCTTATTTCACTTAGCGTAACATCCTCCAGGTTCATCCATATCGACATGAAAGATAAGATTTCCTTCTGCTTTTCAGTGAGTAATATTCCATTGTAGTTATACACTACATTTTCTTTATTCATTCATCCATCAACAGACAGTTGAGTTGTTTTCATATCTTGGCTATTGCAAATGATACTGCAATGAATATGGGGGTGCAAATAATGAGATGCTGATTTCATTTCCTTTATATACAGACACCTAGAAGTGAGACCACTTCTTAATTTTTTGAAGAACCTCCCTACTGTTTTCCATGGCAGCTCTACTAATCTACACTCCCACCAACAGGATATGTGGGTTCCAATTTCTCCACATGCCCAACGGCATTTATTATCTTGTCTTTTTGGTAATGACCATTGTAACAGGTAAGGTTAGGGACACCCTAACTCAATGTCATTATAGTTGTTTTGTTTTGTTTTGTTGGTCTTGGTTTTAGTTTTTTGTCATTGTAATTTTGATTTGCACTTCCCTGATAACTAGTGATGATATGCACCTTTTCATACACATGCTGGCCATTTCTAAGTCTTTTCTGGGAAAACATCTATTCAGATCCTTTGTCTATTTTTTTTTAAATCAGGTGTATTGTTTTTCTTAAACTAGTAAGTTATTTTGAGTTTCTTATATTTTTGGGGTATTAACCCCTTGTCAGATACATGGCTTGCTGCTCTTGCCTTCTTCCTCCATCAATCAAATTCCAAAAGTCTTTCAAACTTTAGCTAAAATTCTGCCTCCTTGATAAATGCTTCCACTGGGAATCATCTGCCCTTTCTCTGCCACCTCCCGGATGCCTGGAAACAGAGTCCAGATCCACCTCCATTTGGCTTCTCTGTATGTATGAGCACAAGGCCCCACAAATTCTGTTTGAAATAAGGGAAAGTAAACATAAAGCTGCAGCCTAGAGTAGAGACGAGGAGTGCCAGTGCATTGTCTACTTAGGAAACAGCTTTATGTTTGCAACTTTGGCAAAATTCAAAACAGGAAACCCTCACACTTGAATTCCAAATCCAATTGCATTCACAGGGAGGGAGTTCTACCAACATCTCCAAGAGACATGAATCCCCCAGGCACGATGAGGGGAAAAAATTTCTTGCCTAATACCCCCAATTCTCAGCAGCTCCCGAGTGAAGGAAAATGAGTGGCTTCCAAAGGGAACCACAGAGGTGGCAGTGGTTCCAATGGTCTCTACACAGCTAAAGACACAAAGCTTAAATGGCTTTATAGGGTAATTTAAATGAAAATAATAGTGAAAGGGAAAATAAGGGAAGGTAGAAGAAATGTGTGGGAAATATCAGAAAGGGAGACAGAACGTAAAGACTGCTAACTCTGGGAAACGAACTAGGGGTGGTAGAAGGGGAGGAGGGCGGGGGGTGGGAGTGAATGGGTGACGGGCACTGGGTGTTATTCTGTATGTTAGTAAATTGAACACCAATAAAAAAAAAAAAAAAGAAAATGAATAAAACCTAAGTGCTGTCAGAGGCAAGCTGCAAAAGTTGAAACCTCAGTGTGTACCCCCCACAACACGCACTGGAGCACTGGGTGCCCAACCCCCAGGAGGCAGGCTGGCCTGCAGCGGGCATCAGAGACAAGAACTGGACCTCATAGCCAGATGGCCCCATTGTTTACCGACAGGATAACTTTGGACAACTTACTTAACCCTTCTGGGCCTCAGTTTCCACTTATCCAAAACTAAAGCCTTATGAGTTAATGTTGAGCTCTTACCACACACCAGACGCTTTGCCATGGGCAGTATGTAACAGGATTGAGTGAGTTTACATGTTTAAGGCTCCTGGATCAGAATCCAACACAGGGTCCACACTGAAAACAGTAAATGGTGATTATTGTTGCTGCAAAGAAAGATGTTATCTCTCTAGCCTATGGTCAGATGGATTGACGGATTTTTCATTTCTAAGAAAGTTCAAGCCCTGGCTTTGTCCTCCACCAGCTACACGGTCTTAGGTAAACTTCTGAAGCTTCTCAGCCTCCCGGCCTCTGATCTTCCAAATGTGCATAACAGCCTCAGCTTCACAAGGTCATTGGGATACCCAGGTGAGATCTGGAGGTGAAAGGCCTTGAAACTTAATGTATTAAATGCACATATCAAATTATTCTGATTACTGCTCCCACCACTGTGTTATTTTCTGCCCCCATTCCCATGGTAAATGGCCATGACTTCATGCTTCAGGGAAGAGAAGCTGTATACCAGGCCTCCCCAAGAGCCAGTGCATGGTGGCGAGCTGTGACTCCATGCTATGTGTCACCCCAGAGGTCTGAGCCTTCTATCCTTCAAATTTAGGGGCCACTAATAAGCCACACCCTGGTAAGGTCAACAGAGCAATAAGTAAGCCAGCCTATCAATTCGGTCAATCTCTTTGTTATCCTCACAGCTGTCACACCACTCGGGCTGCAAGGAGGACCAGTCTACTTAGAAGGTAGTTGCAATGACAATGAACTGCACGATAGCCTGACCAAATAATGGTGGGGTGGAAGTGGGGTGATTGGAAAGGGAACCATGGATTTTGGAAATGCACAAGAAATGTAAACTTCTAGCCCCTGCCTAAGTGTACTTCTCCTAAAGTCTCTCCTGATCATGGTGTCTGACATATCCCACCTTTCCTCATGACTTTTTAGCTCAGTGCCTCAGTTTCCCCTTCTAAAATGAAAGTAATAATTATACCTCTTTTAGGACAATGATATGGATGAAATGCCCCATATAGGAAAATGTTTACAACAAGTATGGCACACGGTGTTTCATAACACTAAGTTTCAGCCTTTATAGGAAGGAGCCTAGACTATCTCTGCACTAAGTGCTTAATAAATATCAGTTGGTTGGATGAATGAATGATTGAATGAGTGAATGAATAAACACTCCCCACACTCACCAGACTCATCTCTCCCGTCCCAACAACATATTTATAGAATGCAGTTTCTTACGTAAAGTTTAGGCATGAAGAAATAGGGGCACTGCAAAATCAGCTTGTCCACATAGGAATGTGGGTGAGCAGTAGGCCAGCTCTATGCCAGGCACCAGATAAAACCCACTGATTGACCGTTGACTGATTTATCCAGCTTTGCGGTCCTCCATTCCATAAATATATATTAAGTTCCTGTCCTGGATCATGCATGGGGCTCCTCTGCCCCATCCACAAGGGAGGCTGCCTTTAATCTAAGGCACTGTTGTGCCTCACTGCCCCACTGTTGTAACCTCAGTAAACACATCAGAAAGCAAGACTTGGAGTAGATCTCACAGTGCAGGGGAAGCCAGGGGCCCCAGCCCCCCACAGCATCCCTCCTGAAGCATCTGAAAGCACAGTGGAGTCTTTTCTCCCTGTGACACCTGATTTCCTCTTAGATGACTGTCACAGCCAGAGCTACATTGTCCCAAGGACAAGGCCATCGGGGTTCAGTTTCGAGAGCCTGCAAGTGTAGCCTTGTTTGTTCCAGTGGGGGCGGGGGTGGGAGGATGTTGATAAGCATCACCATGATCCATGACTTACCGTTCATTTCCTAATCAGTCATCACATTTTGTTCAAGCTTAATGCTGACCTATCGTATTTAACGCTACATTCCGCAGCAAAAAGCTACTGCTGAGATTACTGAGGGAAACCCGCCAGCTCTTGGCCTTGCTGCTGCAGCAAGCAAAAGAAACTTAGATTTTCAGGATATTTTCCCTCTTGTTATCTAGGGGTTTTCACGTTGTTCAAAGACTGCGTCCCCCTCTTCTTTCCTTTTTCCCTCCATGGTGCTGAGACAACTTGAATTACTGAAAGCAGAGCCATATTTGGCTACTATTTCGACCTGCTCTCCCTGCTTCATCCCTCCCCACCCCAAAACTGCACACACACAAATGCGCATACACACACACATGTTAGTAGCCAACAGAACTCTGTGACCTTCGGCCAGTCACCTCCCTCTCAGCTTACATTTCATCAACTCTAAAATGGGGAGATTGGACTAGATCAACTTTTTCTGTTCTGAAATGACACAATTCCAATTTTCCTTCTGATTTTAAAATGATGGCATTAGAGTCCTGAATTATCTGAGATGGAAGGCACATGTAGAGATAATCCAATACGGCATCCTCCACGTTTCAACCATTTAGAGCCACTTCATTGTGTTACAGCATCTACATACCCCCATCCTATATTTACTCAACTATTTTCCTTTAGGTTGACTTTTTTGCTTAAATGCCTGCTTTTAAAAAGGACAACTTATCACTACCATAAAGAAAACCATAATCTTTTGTCATAAATAGAATCATAACCAAAGGGAAATAAAACAACCAAAGAAAATTCTAGCCGGGTACTAGTGCCACCCCCCACCCAAGGACACCAGCCTGCTCCTTGTACCTCTCTGTTGAAAGGGCACTGTAGCTCTTGTTGAAAAGTTGCTAAAGTGTTGCTTCCACAAAAGGTGATTTCTCCTGGTCCTACTCAGCATTGGAAAGGGCGACAGCTCTCTCCCCAGGTGTGCTGGTGATATTTGTCTCAGAGGCTGGATGCCATGCCACCCAAGATCACTCTCACATACTTCACTTGGGGTAAAAAGTCTTCAAGGTTGTTATTTGTTCACTATTGTACTTAGTCCATGCGATGTTCCAAAGTGTCCAAATCTGCATCTTGACCATCTCCTTCATCTGTGAGCACTGCCAGGGAGTGGGGATGAGGACGCAGGAATCCTCAAACATACACTCACACACAAGCACGAAATGCTCCCGTGCAGCTTGGAAACAGCAAACTGCCACCTTCCCTGGCACTTCCCCAAGTCCACAGCTCTGGGCATCTCTGACCTTGGGCAGTTCAATGCTGCTGCCTTTTCAAAAGGAATCACTGCCAGTGTACACCCAAGAACAGCTTCCCCCTGAACATCTGAGGAGCCTCTCAGGGGCAGCTTCTCCTTCTCCCTTTTCTCTCTTCAGAGACACCAAGAGGAGAGAGAGCAGGACAGAGACTGGGGGCAGAGGCAGCAAAGAGAGCACAGGGGGAGGCACTGCCTTGGTTTATTTAGTATGATGTCGGGGGAAAAAACACTTCAGTGTTTCCTCCTAGGTTGCAGTCTGGCACCCATCTCCAATTCTATCATTTTGCAGCAACATGAACTTGGGCGAGTTGCTCATTCTCTCTGAGCTTTCATCTCAGCCTTTGCAAAATGGCTCCTATTGTGAAGATGTGAGGAGTTCTGGCAGGAGCGGGGCCAGCCAGGCGCAGAGACAAACATTCCCCCAAGATTCATTCTTTCAGCCTTTCTTAACTTTGGCACCCTTTGTGAAGGTCCCAAATCTGCCCTGTTCATATTTGTTTGTTTATTTGTTTGTTTTGCCTTCTAAATCCTGGGTCTCATCTGCAAAGTAAAACAAAGAGAGAGAGAGAGAGAGCACGCGCTGTGAATTTTCATAATTTAAGGGTTTTCTCCTCCGACCTGATTATGGAAAGTGATGTATGGGGGCCCGAGTGGAATGACAAGGGAGCAGAGAAGAGGGAAGAAAGACTTTACACCGGCAAGCCCAATAATCAGCCCCTTTTGAATAATCATTAGCAGCCTGCTGGAAGCTCCAAGTCCCCAAAAGGTTTTCGGGATGAGAGAGCAACACCATGAATCTAGAAAATGTGGTGCATTTTGTGCATAGATTTGAATTAGAGAATTCTTGGTTGGTTTTGCATCTGAAGTTGGGGAGTTAGACGAAGGCACAAAGAAAAACGGAGAAACACTTCCCCCTGCTGGCAGGATGGTAAATAGCAGCATAGATGTAAAAAATTTCCATGAGCATGGATGTAAAAAATTTCCACTCATGCCCTAAATGTTTGCAAAGGATTCACTATGTGCATTTGAATTTGAATTTTATGGAATACATTTCCCCATCTGAAGCTACCTTCAAAGGTTGTAAAAAATGATCACGGAACAGAGGCCTGCTTTCCAACGATTATGTTCTTCACTGGGCATTTTGCTATTTCTTTACTTGAACAGGAAATACATTGTCAGGATTTTAAAATCAAAACAATATAAAAGTTATAGGTTGAAAAATCTCACCCCTGTTTCTGCCTTCCTTATCAGATATTTTTATTGTATTTTTTATATAAATATAAGCAAACATAGCTATATTTTTTTCCTTCTTTCTCATACAATAGGTAGCTACTCAACACTGTTCTGCATATTGCTTTTGTCACTGACCACCACACCTCAAAGATGTTTCCATTTCGGGACACTATAAGCTTCCTCCTTCTTTTTTCACCAATACATTTTAAATATAGAAAAAAAAATACATTGCCAGTTGGGAAACCATATACATTTGTTGACTTATTGCAGAATGTCAGTAATACAAATTTTTAGTATAGAAATAACGATCGGCCCACATCACCCACAAACACTGTCCATGACCCTTTTAATAAACTTGTCTCCTGCTTAGATTTTTATTCTGGTGTTCCTGCTGATTAGCATCTCTCTCCTTGGTACCCACTGCGTTCCATGCCAGAACAGAGCTTTGTCACCAGTGAACTTTACAAGCTGGCGCTCAGAACTAAAACGGCTTCATGCCACCAAGATTTCTATTAAAAACCCAGGGTGAAGAAAAAAGCTTCTTGCTTCAGCTGAAATGCTCTTGTAAAGGGCAAAATGGAAAATACAAACACTACTGCCTTTTTACTGGTTGGGTACCGCAGCCATCAGCACCTCCTGAACGTGGCAGTGGGAGCCAGGTTTGGCTTATTATATTTGAAACAGTTAGAAAATGGTGCTTCCAGTGTAGACAGCAAGCCGGTGAGATTGTCAAGGTCAAAGAAAAACCCAATTATCTATAGCAAACACTGACCGTACAATTAAATTATACTAGTCAGAAAACGTTTGATCCTCTGCAACTGGCTTTTCCAGAAAATTCACCCTTACATCAGTCTGTGTCATTGATCGGCATCCAGCTGATCAATTTCCTTTTGTCATCCAGCATCCTGCAACATGTCACTAGTAAATACGTCAGTGCCCACTTACATCTCTGTAGTCCAGCCTAGAGTTCACCCACAGCTTCAGTGGAGTTCCCATGCACACATGGAGTTCCCGTGCACACAGATATCTTATCATCAAGGAACTGCTTCTCAGTACCCAAGGGCTTTTTCTGGCTGCAGAACTATGCCCTGGCCAGCCCAAGCATGCAAGGCAGGACAAAAGCACCAGGATGTTAAGGTCCCCATAGAGCAATGCTCAACCAATGAGGGATGGAAATTGTTGGATTCATACCATTCATATTCAGCCCCCTTGCCTCTTGCTGGAACAATACTGAACCGTGTGGCACCCCGACTCTCAAGGTGACACAAGTGTGAATGAGTGTCAAGTGCACTCATTAGCACATTCTATATTGGCTTTTTTCCTTCTCCTCTCCCTAGGGTCACCTCCTATGATAATCTGGGTCCAATCAAGAGACAGAAACCTTAGCAACTCAAACAGAACAAGCTTAGTACAAAGAACCACGAATGATGATTGAGTAACTGTAAGATACAAGGAAACTTTACAAGGCACCTTCTGGCTTAGGATGAGTATCCATGCAAAAACCAAACTTGGGAAGGATCCGGACATCTCTGGAAAAGGTGTGACTCTGCCCACTGGAGAGCAGAAAAGTCTACTGCTTTGGCCAGGCTGGGGCTGATCAAGAAGTGCGAGGAGTGCAAGAAGCCACCCTCCAGAGAGCATGTGAGAAAATAGACAACCAGAAACTGATCTTAGGATGGGGGAGTCAGGGATCCAACAGGCCCAGGAGTCCTTCAGAGAGTATGGCTATGCTGCCATGTTGAAAGGGCTGCACAAAGCCTTTGCAGAGCCTGCAAAGTTGCCAAAGGGCCGCATTTTGGCCCATAGCTAATGGAGGCCCCATTGAATGTCCTCACCCCCTTCGTTGAGCTCTATTTTGTAGATAAATGGCAGGAGACCTTCCTCTTCTGCAATATCCATCCCTCCAGCAACCCCTACTGAGAAGATTGACTTCATGCTCACTTTAAAGGAGAAATATGTAAGGGAATTCCTTTATCATGGAGCATATATTGAAGACTGCTTCAGAGCTGAGGAGCAATACATTAATAACATATACTCCCTCCAAATAAACTACTAGCACCCATATCCTTCTCCCGGAGGCTGCCTTTGAAAGAACCCAAATCAGACTTGATTTCAAGGTTGGCTCTGTGACCTGGAGGAAGGAATTCAGCAGTGTAGAGTCCTCACTTTCTCATTTGTAAAATGGAAGTAATAGTAAACAATATCGACCTCCCAGGGTGTTAAGAGAATGAAATAGACTATGTGCAATTCATCTGGTACAAAACAAGTGCTCAAAAATGTCTTCATCAGAATGAGCACTAGGAGGGATGCCTGAGTGGCTCAGCGATTGGGCGTCTGCCTTCAGCTCAGGTCGTGATCCTGGAGACCTGGGATAGAGTCCCACATGGGGCTCCCTGCGTGGAGCCTGCTTCTCCCTCTGCCTGTGTCTCTGCCTCTCTCTCTCTGCGTCTCTCATGAATAAATAAGTAAAATCTTTAAAAAACAAAAAAGAATGAGCACTGGGTGTTATATGCAACTGATGAATCACTAAATTTTACCTCTGAAACTAATGCTACACTATATGTTAATTAAACTGAATTTAAATTTTAAAAAATTTAGGGACACTTGGGTGGCTCTGCATTTGGGCACCTGCATTCAGCTTAGAGCATGATCCTGGGGTTCCAGAATCGAGTGCCACATGGGGCTCCTTGCATGGAGCCTGCTTCTCCCCCTGCCTGTGTCTCTGCCTCTCTCTCTTTATGTCTCTCATGAATAAATAAATAAAATCCTTTTTTTTAAATAAAATAATTTTTTTTTAAATGTCATCTTCTGTCTTTCCCCAAATCACAACCCCAAGGTTTCTTCTTAGTGTTAGGATGCTCCAAGCTACTCGGCCTAAGACATTTTGTCCTTGACTGTGGTTTGGAACAGCTTTGGTGGGGAAGGGATTAAAAGGACACTTGGCCCTGGAAAAGGATTGTTTGAAGTATTGGAAACAAAAGATAAAGCTGAACTAGTGCTTCTCTACAGAGAAAAGTTCAAAGGAAGAATTTCCCCAGCAATGTAATGCACCAATTTCTGTTGGCACTTAAATAAATGAGCTTTAAAGGGGTATAATAATAGATACCATGTATGGAGATCTCGCTATGTGCCAGGGATTTGTATTCATAATCTGGCTTAATCCTCACAGTAAGTTTTTAAGGTAAATGTTATTTTTTAATCTCAACTTCACAAATGATGAAACAAACGCTCAGAAAGATGAAGCAGTTTGTCTAAGGTCAGAGCTAGCATTGGAACCCAAGTCTACTTGACTCAAAGACCCAGATCCAACTGCAATTGTGGACAGAATCTTCATGTAGACCAAGGAGTCAGGAGACTATGGTCCATGCCCCAAGTCCTTGTATGATCCAGGAGACAATTCTCCTTTTCCCAAGATTTCCCCCATCCATAGAATGAAGGTGTTAAATTAGACCTGTGGTTCTCATGGGGATAGTACCAAGGATATTTTGGGAATTTGGGGGGATAATTGGCACTGTGACAAGAGGGCACTAACTGGTATTTCACAATTGAGGACCATAAAGAGTAGACACTCTTTGTGATGCATGAAATAATCCTGTTCAATGAAGGATATGTGTCATGCCACATAATACCCACAGAATGTTCCAGTAGTTGAAGAAGTTATTTGAACCTAGACCCCAATTACATTTCACATAAAGAAAGCATTCTGACACAGTTTTAACAGGCAATGAATTTTCCAGAAGCAAGTGAGGGAAGATTGTACTATTATACTATCTTCTATTAGAAATATTACCAAAAGTGGATCACCACTTGGAAAATCACACCAACAACAGTGCAACTCAAGACAGGAGTTACAAGACCATCAGATCTCTCTCACCTCACTCTGCATTTGTATGGATCACATGTATAGCTGCAAGTTACCCATGTGTCTCATTGTGTCTTCCGATGCAGTCATCCCCAGGCATTTGTATATTGAAATTCTCATTACCTTACTATAAATTACTTTCTTTAGTTTTTCCTTTGTAGAAGAGTTAAAACACCATAGTGATTAAAAAAAAAGATATGCATGTAGACAGGTTGTAACATCTGTGAACTTCATTTCCAAATATTTAAGGAGGCTTTATAAAATATTTGTTTTACAAATAACTAAATCTTGGGACGCCTGGGTGGCTCAGCAGTTAAGCATCTGCCTTTGGCTCAGGGCATGATCCTGGAGTCCTGGGATCTAACCCCACATCGGGCTCCCTGCATGGAGCCTGCTTCTCCCTCTGCCTATGTCTCTGCCTCTCTCTCTCTCTCTCTCACACACACACACACACACAAATAAATAAATAAATGAAATCCTAAAAAAAAAAAAAAGTAAATCTTTTTAAGGGTGGGGGTGGCCTGGGTGGCTCAGTCAATTGAACATCTGACTCTTAATTTGGGATCAAGTCATGATCTCAGGGTTGTGAGTTCGAGCCCCTACCTCAGGCTCCGCACTCAGTGGGGAGTCTGCTTGAGATTCTCTCTCCCCCTCCCTCTCTGTCCCTCCATGCCTGCTCACATTCTTGCTCTCTCTCTCTCTCTCTGTACAAAATAAAAAAAAAATACGAAAATATCTGTTTTAACACGGCTGCTCTGGGCACAGGGAGAGAGAGTCTGACCTCTGTTCAATGAAACATGAAAACCAAAATGCACAGTATGCAAATATTTTCATGTACTCACAAACAGCTCATTAGCACTGACTCTGAGCCAGGAGCTGCCGTGGGTTCTGGGGATGTAGCAGAGATGGAGCCCCTGCTCTGACTCTGTGGAGCTTCCACTGGAAAAGGCAATATCTACTGAAGTTAAATAGTCACCAAACCTGTGGTCCAGTAATTACACTAGTAGGCATACACTCAAGAGACTAAAGGCATATATTCATTCACCCAAAGACATTACAAGAACACTGACAGCAGTTTTATTCACAATAAGCAAAAAATTGTAAATAATCCAAATGTCTCCTAAGAGGAGATTAGATAAATAAATTGGGATGTATTCTTAACAACAGATAAAAAAAGACAAAGTACTAATACATTATGATAAATCTCACAGACATTATGTTGAACCAAGAAGCAGGATGCAAAAGCAAAATTACTATAAAATGCCATTTTTATCAAGTTAAAGAACTGTCAAATCACTGAGGGTATGTATTAGAATAGTGGTCATCTCTAGGTGAAGAGGTTATTGACTGAGAAAACACACAAAGGAATCTTCTAGAAAGGTGAGAAAGTTCTGGAACTTAATCTGACTCATTGTTATAATGTGTATTTAAATTACCCAATCTATTTAAGAATTTCACAAGCTATACAGTTAAAATTAGTCCACTTTGACAAACCTTAAACTACTTCATTTTGCCTCAGTTTTTTTAAAGGACTCTACTTGAAAACCTCAGTTTAACAGTTAGTAATTGCAAATAAGGCCTCTAGAATCAGAGTTCTGGGTTCAAGTGTCATTTCCACCACTTCCTATCTAGTGAGAACTTGAGAAATCTACTTATCCCATCTGAGCATCAACTTCCGCATGTATAATAAAATGGGGATAATAACTCAATCATCTCCAGTTTGTGGAGAGGATTCTAGACGTAACACCTGTAAAAGCACCTACCACTACCAGATATTGTGCTCAATAGCCATGCATTTCTTCTCCAGGAATTTCACACTCCCTTAGCTTTGATTTCCCCAAAGCAGGGGGGAACCCAAAGCAGGGTTTGTGTCTGTGATGGCAAATGTGGGGTGGTGCTATCCTCCAATGTCCCTTCCTGAGTCTGAGGACATGGCTAATCAGTGATGCTCCTTTTCCCTGCTGACCCCTAAAATTCATCTCTACAAGGTTCTCCCTGAAGTGCACATTCCATGAGGGCTGTCACATGAAATAAAACCTATGTACCATTCTGACCCAGGTCATATTCATCTTTGCCTTGTCTGTAGCATCTAGTACAGAGACTTGTCGAGCTTGTGAAAAATGATAAAGGAACTGATATTTATTTAGCATCTAAAGCTCAACAAACTCAGGCCAGGGTTATATATACATATATGGTACCTCTTAAATCTTCACAAAAATCTTGTGAGAGAAGCATAATTCTTGTTGAGTAGTCAAAGAAAATGATGCCTAGGCTTATTGAAGTAAGAAGCACCAGTCCACAGATTATATAGGTGGCTAAGGCAGGTTCAAATCCAGGTCTGTCTGCCCCAGTGCCCAAGGTCTGTCCACCATGGCGTGCCATGCTTCATCAACTATGGAAATCCAATGCATATCTAACATTAGACAATAGACAATTATGGACAAATTATTCAGAATCCAGAATAAGGGAAATAGACATGCATGATGCTATTAGGAGTGAGTTAAAAGAGAGTATAGGAAATGATTTCATGCCAAGAAGTAAATAAAAATAAGTGAGCCCTGATGGTTACAAAGGAGCAAAACAGAATCAACAGTCTACAACTGTAACAATTTATTGGCTGCTAATTCTGCAGATTTGCTTTTTCAAACAAGAGCACATTAGGGTACTCTGCTAATGGAGCAGAGAGCGCCTTGGCTAATCCCAGGTGAAGTACAGCTACGCATTCTGCAAAGCCCTGCCTATTTTTCTTGCTTTCGGTTTGGTTTGCTTTCCTGCCAGTTTCACGTACCTCATCAGAGACCAGAGGTGGGAAAACAGAGCTGGCCCTTGACAAAACAGAGCTCTTTGCTGAGGAGGACTGAGAGGACCCAGAGAGCACAGGCCCTGTGCTATTTTGAATCTGGAAATACACATTGTAAAGCCCTATCTCCTGGGGAGGAAGAGGAAACAGGAGAAAAGACAAGGAGGGATAAGAATGCCAGGATGTTAGAGCCAGGAGGACCTGGCTCCCAATTCCCCAAATGCCGATCATGACTGCCATGTTCCTATACCATTATTCTTTCCTTATTCTCTTCCTTTAAATAAGTCCACTTACTTGACTGTATTGACCCTCATCCTAGGCAATAGATCAGTGAAATTATATATTTGATGTGCTAGTTGTATTTTTCTTAAAGATATTAAAATAAATATGGTAGCTATGAAACTTAAAAATATTCATCCAAAACCACAATAAGATATCACCTCACACCTCGAATGACTAACTAAATTAAAACCCCAGAAACAGCAAGTGTTGATGAGGATGTGGAGAAAAGGAAATCCTTATGCACTGTTGGTAGGAATGTAAATTGCTGCAGCCAGTATAGCAAAAATATGAAGGTTCTTCCAAAAATTAAAAATAGTAAGAGTACACTTATCATGATAACCACTGAATAATGCATCGAATTGTTGAATCAATATATTATACAGCTGAAACTAATATAACACTGTATGTTAATTATACTTCAATAAAAAAGAAATAAAAAATTAAATATAGAACTATATTATTATCCAGCAATTCCACTCCTGGGTATCTATCCAAAGGAATCAAAACCACTATTTCAACAAAATATTTGCACCCTCATGTTTTATGACAGCATTATTTTGAAGATCCAAGACATGGAAATAGCCCAAGTGTCCACTTATGGCCAAATGGATGGAGAAAACATGGAATGTAAATACAATAGAATATAATTTAGTCACAAAAAAAGAACAAAATCCTGCCATTTATGATAACATTGATGAACCTTGAAGGCAGTATGCTAAGTGAAATAAGTTAGACAAGAATGACAAATACTATATAATCTCATTTATATGTTATCTAAACACTGAACTCATAGAGACTATATTGGTAGTTGTTAGAGGCAGAGTATGAGAGAAGGGAGAAAATAGTTATAAAATAAATAAGTGCAGAGGGATGTAATGTACAGCATGTAACATACAGTTTCTTCTCACTCCATCCTTATACTATAGATTTGAAAAATTGCTCAGAAAGTAGATCTTAAAAAGTTCTTATCACAAGAAAAAAATTGTAACTATTGTGGTTATGGATGGTAACTAGATTACTGTGGTGATCATTTTGTGATCTATACGATATCCAATCATTACATTGTACCTGAAACTCATATAATGTTACACGTCAAGTGTATCTTTAAAAAAATGTTCAGCCATCAAACATGTAAAATTAACAATGCATCCCTCTGGTGGGACATGCATCACACATGTATGACAAAATCTTGCTAAGGTTTGTTGGATTCTAGTCTTTTTTATATATATATATAGCAGAAATTTAATGGTATAGACACCTGACTGGCTCAGTCAGTAGAGCATTCGACTCTTGATCTCAGGATCATGAGTTCAAGACCCATGTTGGGTATAGAGATAACTTAAAATAAGTAAAAAAGATTTTTTTTTTAATTTAAGTGTCCATTTCTAGGAGCACCTGGCTGGTAGAGCAGCAACTTTTGATCTCAGGGTTCTGAATTTGAGCCCCACATTGAGCATAGAGCTCATGAAAAATAAATAAATAATTTTTAAAAAAGACATTTAGTGGTACTAGGGGTTTTGAAGGAACTCCACCTACCCAGTGTAAAGCACAGAACCACTCTGATGAAATTAAGAGTAGTGTGGCCAGGAAACCCAGCCCTTCAGTATCCACATTGCTGCCACGTCATGTCAAGTCCTCGGCAGCCCCTTGTAGATCACAGAAAGTACAACGAGCAGCATTTGGGACACCGTTCTAGCTCTAGCCTCCTGTTGGACAGAGGAAAAAACTGGGCACAGGGGAAAGAGCAGATGAGCAAAGCTTGCATGCAAAGTTATTGTAGGAAAGATCTTGAGCCCAGGGCCTCTGACTTATATCTGGAGAATTCTGTATGACCCTGTGCCCTCCAAAAGCTTCCATCCTGGGCCAAGGAGATGGCACATGGTCTCCCCTCCTGCTCTTTCTCCCTTCACACCTTCTGGAACAACTTTGAAAGGAGCGAAGAGGCAATCTGGGCCAGGAAGGAAGGCAGCACAGTGGATTTGGACAACCATGGCCAGGATGCTATTGTTCTGAAAGCTCTTTGCATCAAGGATGTAAAACTAATGCATGGGATCTTCAAAGGAATAGATACAACTCAAATGCACACAGACCATTTGGATCCCCTATTCTCCCTTGACAGACATTTCAACTGGCTGAAGCATATAGAAACATACCCACAAACAAGCCCAAATCCTACTCTAGAAGCATCAGAGAATAATTTCAAACAGCTTCCATACCTCTATCTCTTTCCTTTACACCTCCCTGTTTCTTCTCACCCCATCCCTCTCCAGCCATACCCCTCCAGCATCCCTTCTCAGGATCTTTCTCTCTCAGGGCATCCAGTATCTTTTCATGGGGAGAGCACCCCACCCCAGCCTCTGCTGATGTCCCCATCCATCATGCTACTCCACACAACACAGGCAGTGCCACCCACCCTGCCGGCGATGGAGTCTTTCTCTTTTGAAAGCTGGAGGTGGGATCATAAATAATGAAACTTGAACAATCTTTCTCTGTCCACTAAATTTTTTTTAAGATTTTATTTATTTATTCATGAGAGACACAGAGAGAGAGAGAGAAGCAGAGACATAAGCAGGAGAAGCAGGCTTCCTGCAAGGAGCCTGATGTGGGACTTGATCCCAACCCCAGGATTATGCCCACAGCCAAAGGCAGATGCTCAAGCAGTGAGCCACTCAGGCATCCCTGCCCACCAAATTTTAGATCAATATAAGGCATCATTTTCCAGAGCAAGAAGGAGAGCAAGCAAATAACACAGGGCCCATAACCTGCCTTTCAATGAAGAGCCTCATCGCTCCAGCTACTGTGGTTTTTTTCACTGGTGATCCTGTGAGAGTTTGTGATCATGGGGTTGCATCGGTTGGGGACTGTGAGAGGATACAAGATGGGGTACTCGCTGTCCAAAGAAGCAGTTCTGATTAGATGCTGATAAGCACAACTAATTAGTAACAGAGATAACAGTAAGACATTACATCTTATTTGTTATTCTCAACTGCCCTGCAAGGTTGCCATTCATATCAAACCCATTTACACAGACTAGACCAGCTTACCCAGAACACACTGGATCCTAAAATTTGTAGAAACTAAGGAAACTATAATCTCTGGTGTTTTGTGTGGTAAAAACTTCAAATTACCTTTGGGGCAAGTTGTCCTTTTTTTTTTTAAATAAATTTATTTTTTATTGTTGTTCAATTTGCCAACATATAGAATAACACCCAGTGCTCATCCCATCAAGTGCCCCCCTCAGTGCCCATCACCCAAGTCACACACACACCTGCCCACTTCCCTTTCTACCACCCCTAGTTCGTTTCCCAGAGTTAGGAGTCTCTCATGTTCTGTCTCTCTTTCTGATATTTCCCACTCATTTTTTCTTCTTTCCCCTTTATTCCCTTTCACTATTTTTTATATTCCCCAAATGAATGAGACCATATAATGTTTGTCCTTCTCCGACTGACTTATTTCACTCAGCATAATACCCTCCAGTTCCATCCACGTCGAAGCAAATGGTGAGAAAATGCTCCGCAAGTTGTCCTTCGTCTTGGAAATAACCGTTTCAGTAATCCCTCTGAGTTACATATATGCAAAGTAAGTGCATTTCTACCCAGTGATTCTGGGAAGGCAAGAGGCTGTTTTATTTTATTTTTTTTAAGATTTTATTTATTTATTCATGAGAGACACAGAGAAAGAGAGAGGCAGAGACACAGGCAGAGAGAGAAGCAGGCTCCATGCAGGGAGCCCAACGTGGGACTCGATCCTGGGTCTCCAGGATCACACCCTGGGCTGAAGGCGGCGCTAAACCGCTGAGCCACCCGGGCTACCCGGCAAGAGGCTGTTTTAGTGGAGAGGGAGCTTGAGATAAGCTTATGTTTAGAAAAGAGAGGCTGATAAGTAAGGTGATAACGGAGCCTCTCTCACATATTTTTTGTGTAATTTTTGTTAATTGTTTTTACATTTTTTTAAATATATGTGAATCTACTCAATGGGCCCAGAAACCTTCTGGGAGAAGCGGGGTTTGGTATTTACCTACTAGTTACATGTATTAGAACACATCTGATGGACAAGGATTGACCCATCTGAAGCTAGAGAATGAGAAGAGAAAAAAAGGATCTCCAAGAGGAAATTCATCAGGAAAGAGCAGTATGGACTGAGCACCCCTAGCATAGCTTGTTGGAGCAGAGTGCTGGTTCTGAGTCATGAGTGGATGATGCTATAACTCATGACACTGCTCTCTGGGAACTGGGCCGTGCCTTAGGAAATATGGTTGTTCTTGTGTGGAGTGGAAGATCTGACATCTGAGGGGCCATAACACTGGCAACCCAGGCCAGTCAGAGAGGAGTATCCCAAGCCAAAGGTAAGCCAAGAGAAGGAGGGACTGTTCCGAGGGACCACTGCAAGGGCTAGCATTTCTGCTGACCACAGGGATGGCCCAGCTTCAGCATGGTGACAACACTGCACTGAGGCTAATCTAAGCAGGTGGAGGAGTACAGACGCAAAGTGACTGATAGCAAAGGAGACCATGTTGTGTTTATGTGTGCTGTTGAGGTCCAGGGACTTCCAGGTTGTAAGTATATGGACCAGCTGAGGCGTAGAGAGTCTTCCTAAGACGATCTCAGCAATGCTTAACCCTCACTACTCACAGAATTATCCAGGGAGCTTCTAAAACAAACTGACGTTGGGGTTGAAACCCAGTCCAATTGAATCAGTCTGTTGGAGTGGAGCCAAGGAATCGATAATTTTTGAAAAGCTCCCTAGGTAAATCTAATGTGTGGCCAGGTTGTGAAGCATTGGACTAACTCTAGATAGATGAATAGATGGGCGCAGGGGTGGGGGTGGGGGGCTCCCATTTTAAGGATTAGGAAGCTAGGGGCTAGAAATTCAGATGAGTAGCCCCAGTCACAGCAGAATCAAATGTCACGTCTAGGTCTGTCTGATTGCTGACCCCACATTGCTCTTACTCTATCATGTTGACTTCCTGACTCTGGAAAATGAAATAAAAAAGGAACCAAGACAGACAAAATAAAACAGAAACACCCTCCAACCCTTCAGCGTCCTACCTGTTAAAAACATCCTTGCCAAAAAAAAAAAAAAACATCCTTGCCGTGAGTAAAAGGAGGATTTTGCACCCTGACACAAAATACTCCTGCGTATCAATGCGAAGGCATCCTGGCCAAATCAACACATTTCAAGATAGGTTTCTTAATCCCCATTTCTTGGAAACGGAGCTGGAAATGCTGTCAAGCTTGAAGTACTTGAGGTATCACTGGAGGCAGGCACAGAAGCAAGGGAAAAACTATGTGGTTGGTGTGGCTTGGAATACAAGGGAATCACACCTGCGGCGGGGCTCCCAGCTGCATGGGGCAGAGACAGACAGAGACTGCCACCCTGTGGGAGAAATCGTGCAAGCCAGCCTGGTTCTGGGCCTTCAGACATCACCAGGGATGCAGGGCCTCTGGCAACTAGTGCTTTGCCAGCACTTCCAGGGCAGGATCCCTCTGACTGTCTGTGAATACATGGTGAATTTAAATTAGAGCTTCATTTAGAATTTCATCAGAGCTATCATTTATTGAAAACTGACAATGCACCAAGTTCTAAGCAAAGCCTTTCATGGACACCCTTCACTACCCACCCCTGTCAACCACATACATACACACACAAACCATGGGAATTACAGTATTCTAGTATTCTCTATAGTGATGAGGCGACAGTCCTAGAGATGTGAGTAATTGACCAGCTCAAGTCACAGAGCAAGTCGTGATGAGCTAGGATTCAATGCTGAGGCGGGAAGGGAGGTAGGGGAATGAGAGAGACCCTCATTTGCTATTAGGAATAAGGGGTCCATTTGACCGCAGAACTCTTGGCAGAGTGTGTGATGGGGAAAAATGCAAGCAGGAAAAAGAATGCCAGCCAAAAACCTGTCCTGGAAACTGTCCCACTGTCTTTCCACGTCCCCTCCTTGGTCTGTAACTGGGCAGGAAAAACATGTGAACCTGAGGGGCGCTGGAGTAATGTACTGATAAGTATTTAAAAACTAGCTCTGTTGGGGGGGGACCCCTCATTTGTGGCATTTTCCAATTTCTGTGGTATAAGTACTCCCACTGTGGCCAATTTCAGGCTACCAACTTGGCATCAACTACTTCACAAATTTCCTGAAAATGTAACACAGACTGGTTTGAACTGGCTCCACTACACCTATGGAATCAATTCCATTCTAAGAAAGTAATATTTGGTAGTTAGAAGTAGGGACTTCCCCCATCCCCCAGTCCCAAATATTCCAAATTGTTTTGGCCTCCCTCAGTGATCTCATTCAGATTTCTTCTCACAAGGGCTAATGTGTAATTTCCTTCATTTTGGCAGATCCACACAATCTGGTTGTGAGGTTGGCATCACACACAGAAAGCTAATGAATGAAAGCTCTGGGTTCTATGGACTGAAAACTCAAGTTAGTGACATCCTAGACCAGAAGAATAGGTTTCATGAAGCCAACTGGGAAAAACGTCCACGTCAAGATTGGGTTCAATTAATGAAAGAACAAATTAGAACCTTTAAAAATGCAAAAGCCAAGTGAGAATGGAGATGAACCACACACGTGTATATACATGTATTCTATATATACATGGACTCTTTCTCCTCTTTCTCCTGTTTCTCTCTTTCTGTGTCCATAAACACATAATGTGTTTTATATATATACATAGGTGGGGAAGAGAGGAGAGGAGGTCACAGTGAATTACAGCATATTAGTCTTTGAAAATTAATATAGGGCAGCCTGGGTGGCTCAGCAGTTTAGTGCTGCTTTTGGCCCAGGGTGTGATCCTGGAGTCCCAGGATCGAGTCCCATGTCAGACTTCCTACATGGAGCCTGATTTTCCCTCTGCCTGTGTCTCTGCCTGTGTGTGTATGTGTGTGTGTGTGTGTGTGTGTGTGTCTCATGAATAAATAAAATTAAAAAAAAAGAAAATTAATATAAATTTAAACAGATAATAATGGGAATTCCATAAAAGAAAAAGGAGAACAGTAGCGGTGCCTGGGTGGTTCAGTCGGTTGAGCAGTTGACTCTTGATTTTGCCTGAGGTAATGGTCTTGGGGTCCTGAAACCAAGCCCTGCGTGGGGCTCCACCCTCAGCAAGGAGTCTGCTTAAGATTCTTTCCGGCTTCCTCACCCTCTGTCCCTCCCCCACTCATTCTCTCTCTCTCTCTCTCTCTATCTCTATCGCTCCCTCTCTCTCTCTCTCTGAAATAAATAAAATTAAAAAAAAAAAAAGAAGGAAAATGGAGTATGGTAACTAGGGATCATGAATGAGTGTAAACATTTATCCACATTTATTTCAAGTTATTGGCAAAGGATAAGACTTCAAAAAAACTAGTTCAAAGATTTTCTTTGTGGAGAAAAACAAACGTGATTTAATGAACACTACTCAAATGGAGGTTTAAAAGATGAATGTGTGGTTTATAGATTATTAGGATAGCATCAGGCTTAAAAAAGCATTGTATTTTTGAATATTCGGTTAAAAGTTATTGGGTGCATCTAAAGAACAAGAGTTATCAGAATGGAGTCAATCTAACTTACCAGAAGACTAAATTGCATTAAAGTCCATCAGAAAAAAATACCAGTGCTTTATCAGGTAGGCTAGATCCTTCCCAAAGGAGCTGAAAATCACATCTGCCCATAAAGTTCTGCCCCGGATCAGATTTGGAGTGATTTCCTTTCATGGTAACCATCACATTGGGTTGATGTGAGGATTAAAAGAAGTGCTAACAGCAGTTAACATATACTGAATGTTTATCCTGTTCCAGGACCACTGGTGAGCATCCATTATGAAATCACATCATTCACCAGCTTAAAATTCTCTAGAGCTTTCTCCTTGCCTTTAAGACAAAATACATTTCCTAATCTTTTTTTTTTCTTTTTTTTTAACATTTTAATTTATTTATGATAGTCACAGAGAGAGAGAGGCAGAGACATAGGCAGAGGGAGAAGCAGGCTCCATGCACCAAGAGCCCGACATGGGATTCGATCCTGGGTCTCCAGGATCGCGCCCTGGGCCAAAGGCAGGCGCCAAACTGCTGCGCCACCCAGGGATCCCCATTTCCTAATCTTGATGTCAGAGCCCTACATGATCTGATTCAATCTGCTACCCCCTTACCCCTTGCCCAATCCTCCAGCTGCAATGACCTTATTTCTGGTCCTCAAATACAATAAAGCTGATTCCTGCCTCAGGACTTTCACACTAGCTGTTCTCTCTGCCAGGACTGCATCTCTTCATTTTCTCATGGCTGGATTCCCAAGGCCTTCAGATCTGAGAAAGACCCTCCCTAACCTGCAAGCTGCTATCCCCTCACCCTCTATCATATGGATCTACTTAATCTTCTGTAGGGCACTTATCTCTGTCTGGTATGTTATTCATACATTTATTTGTTGACCAGCTAATTCTACCAGATAGAAGCTCTGTTATCACAAAGGTTTGTCTATCTGGCTTACCTGCTTTCTCTCCGACATGTAGAACATTTCCTGACATGTAGTAGGAGCCCAAAACACACTTGTGGAATGAATGATCTCAATCATATCTTCTCCCAATCCCTATGGTTGATCTATTATTTTCTGTATTTAACAAATATGAAAACAGGGCTCAGAGAGGTGGAGCAATTTGCCCACAGTCACATCTAGGAAACAGCAAAACTAAAATGAAAACCCAGTTGTTCCTCCAAAGCCCTCAAACTCTACCCCTTTATAGTCGTGCCTGCAAAAATAAACTTCTTCACTCACATAATCTGTTTTATATATTATACTGTTAGGAAATAGGAATAAATTTCCTTTTGCTTTAGACTTAAGTTAGTTCCTCTGCATTCATTAGTCAAAGGGCTATCCACTATTTTATGTAAATCAAAATTAAGAAAAATATTCACTTCAGGATGAGTATGTCAATATTTGTATGACTATGTTTTCTCCATGTCTGACCTTGAAAATTAAGCTAGCTTACTTACTTATGCCTTCCACACCCCCTGCATATCCAGTGTCCATCATCTCTTTCACAACCAAGTTCAAGGCTGCCTTCCTATGGAGTGCTTCACCAATCAACTTGGCTCACCCCAGCCTCTTCCACATATAAACCATTCATCTTCTTCCATTTTCCCCTCATTTTTACATGATCCTATGATACTTATTTTATTTCAAATATGTATTATAATTTAAATTAAAGTTTAAAAACTGTGTATTGTATGTGCCTGCAAAGCATGTTTTGTCTTTACCATGAGCACTTTGGCCCCCTGAGAATGGGGCTCATGGCCACTGGGCTTCCCAGCTTAGGCAAATCTACATGGGACCAACAAGATAGCAGAGAACATCCATTCAGCTGTCTATTAAGAGAAAATGTGAATATATAAATAAAAATGCACTTTTTTCTCTCTTCCTTTCTTGTTGAAATGTCTGGATTTGAGGAACAACACAAATGCTTTCTTTATTGCAAAACTCACTGTTTAGCCATTACTGTAACTTGTTCAACATATTTATCACATCTAAGTATAGATTTCCAATAACCTAAAATAATAGAAATTCAAGTTTACACGTTTAATCAAAAAGAATCCCGACAACTACTCAGGCTTCTTTTTTTTTTTTTTTTTTTTTAAGAAAGGGCAGCGGGGTGGTGCAGAGGAAGAGGGAGAGAAACCTCAAGAAGACTCCATGCCCAGCACAGAGCCCAATGAGGGGCACATTCTCATGTCCCTGAGATCAAGCCCTGAGCCTCAATTAGGAGTTGGATGACACTCAATTGACTAAGCCACCAAGGCACCCCGGCTCCAGCTACTCAAGATTTAATATTTATTTATTTTTAGGATTTTATTTATTTACTCATGAGAGACACAGAGAGAGAGGCAGAGACATAGGCAGAGGGAGAAGCAGGCTCCCTGTGGGGAGCCCGATGTGCAACTCGATCCTAGGACCCTTGAGCCAAAGGCAGACGCCCAACCACTGAGCCACCCAGGTGCCCCGACTTTTATTATTTTTTAAATGGTTACGTGAATCTCACCTGTTAATGTGATCTCACTCACCTTTCTCACAGAAAGAGTGTACAAAACATTCAAACAAATTCCTGGCTTAAATCCAGAGGAGCACAATCTTTGGTTTATTATTCATTGCCAAAATACATTACTGATGAATATTTTATCCAATTTTCTTTCAAGAAGCTAGCATTTGTCTTGTCTTTTTCCACCTAACAATAATATCTCTTGAGGCATGTGGTTCAACTCCATGGAAATCGTTCTCGAGTCAAATCTTTGTAGCAAGAGAGTTCCTTGCACTTAAAGAGTTGCTGCCACCCAATCCATGGCCTCCCTGAGTAACCGAGGTACTTAGGAAAAGAACAGTTCATCGGGCTTGAAGAATATAACATTCATATTGACCCTGTGACACGTCAGCATCAATTAGGAGCAAGTGTCAGGCCAAGGCAGTTTACAAAGGGGTGAACACTAATGAATGTTGGTGTTCATTAGGTTCCTGTGCATCTGCCACCACTTTTCACCAACGCTTCTCATTTTAGTTCCATCCCATAACCATAGCAAGGCACATTCCATGTTAAACAACAGGACTTTCAGGACACCTGGGTGGCTCAGTGGTTGAGCATCTGCCTTCAGCTCAGTTGTGATCCCGGGGCCCAGGATTGAGTCTCACATTGGGCTTCATATGGGGGGCCTGCTTCTCCCTTTGCCTGTGTCTCTGCTTCTCTCTGTGTGTGTCTCTCGTGAATAAATAAAATCTTAAAACAAACAAACAAACAAACAAAACAGGACTTTCATCAGTTAGGATTTTTTAAATTTAAATTCAATTAGCCAACATATAGTACATCATTAGTTTCAGATGTATTATTATTATTATGGATTATTGTTCAATAATTCATCAGTTGTGTATAGCTCCCAGAGTTAGGATTTTTTTTTTTTTTTTTTTTAGAATTTGTTTCACATAATCAAATAGTGATAGGACAAGTAACTGGGCTATGGGAATATGTGAAATGGAGGAAGAGCCTTCGCTGTCCATCTTTTGTCTGTGCTTCACTCTGTGGATTGGCAGATTTTTTTTTTCCTCCCAGACTGGCTCTGTTCATGTGGCAGAGGATCTGGTGGTTTACTACTACACCAGAGATAGAGATACCAATTACCGTCAAAAGTCCCAAGGACGGTTCTAATTGGTTCAGCTCAGATCAAGGGCTTAACCTTAGATTGTTAGCTGTTGTCCATAAACCTCTATATTTTCCTCATTGTCTACAAAGAACATGAGTCACCAGTGTATTGGTGCCATTTGAATTTAAAGCCAATAAAATTGGCCAATAAAATTGGATGTGACCTGAGATAGACCAGCTGGCCACCCAGACTGAGCCCCACAACAATGGCTCAGTTGGTTCACCACAGTGTGGATCCAGCCTTGAGTCTTGCAAGGTCAGAAGGTGAATAGCAGGACACAAAGAATGGATCTGAATCCAGATAGTTTAACATTAACCAAGCTCGTATAGTTTTATGCATAAAAATCATTCACGGGACAGGAATTAAAATAAAAACTTAAAAGTATTCATAGGGAGAAACCACCGAGTAGAAAGCTTCCTCTGTGTGCTGAACACCAGCTTTCCTTCCTATAGTAAAATCCAAATGTGAAGGGACACCTGGGTGGCTCAAAGGTTGAACTTCTGCCTTTGGTTCAGGGCGTGATCCCGGGGGTCTGGGATGCAGTCCTACATTGGGCTCCTTGCACAGAGCCTGCTTCTCCCTCTACCTATGTCTCTGCCTCTCTCTCGGTGTCTCTCATGAGTAAATAAATAAAATCTTAAAAAAAAAAAATCCAAATGTGAAGCCAAATATGCTATCTAATGTTCACAGAGTCCTAAGAGGAACAACTATGATCATCTAATTGACCTTTATGGCTGACACCTAATAGCTAAAGGGGTTCAGAACAAGTGTCTCCAAAATATGCCACTTTGGTATGAAGATTATTTTAAACTAAAAGTAATCAAAACCCAGCATGGGGTGCTTGGGTGGCTCAGTAGGTAAAACATCTGCCTTCATTTCAGGTTATGGTCCTCATGTCCTGGATCCCTAGATCGAGCCCACTCAGTAGGGAGCCTGCTTCTCCCTCTCCCTCAGCCCCTCCCCCTGCTTGTGCATTCTCTCTTTCTCCCTGTCAAATAAATAAATAAAATTCTCTATAAAAAATACAGCAGATTCAGGAAAAGCTCTTTAACTTCACCTCAGCGAAGTTTACCCAGGAATGGGAGCCTGTAACAAGAAGAGGACTGTTATCAGAAGACACTTTTTTTAAAAAGTTCAGCCTTTTATTACACATGTTACAAAAGAGGTTCAGTCAGAAAGAGCAAAGCCCGTGTCATCATCAGACTCCTCAGACTCTTCTTCCTTTCCTTCCAGTTTCTTCTCCTCAGCTGGGGTGGCAGTGGTGGAGGGGACAGGAGCTCCCGCTGGAGCAGCACCAGCTGCTTGGGAGGCCCACCAGCTCCTACACTGCTGAGGCTGCTGAGGTTCCCGGATGTTGACATTGGCCAGGGCCATTGCAAACAAGCCTGGCCAGAAAACTTCAACATTTACACTGGGCTGCTTTACTGGGGCCACTGATCTCATCCTCATTGTCTGCAGATTAAGGGATGAGTGGATGAGTGGATGCAGTCGTGCTGAGGGATGGGAGGCCAAATAGGTGACTGCTTGGTAGAGCTGCCAGGCACTATGCTAGTCACTCGTGAAGGAGGGCCTCACCCCAACATGGCCTTAGCTTCTTCTGAAGGACTGAGCATCTTAGTGGCAGCTGAAGAAGGGGGCTAGAAGATCCCTTCTTACCTACGAAGCTTATCTGCTGAGCCTGGCAAGCTTTGGCCTCCAAATGTCTCTCACCTTCCTGTGAATAGCCTTCCTTCCCTTGGTATCCCCAGACCCTTGCGCCTTTTGTTAGCTAGCATGTTATATAAGCCTCTGTTACCTGGCTGCTCTTCAGATTCTCCTGTATGTACAGAATTACATTTCTTTTTCTCCTGTTAAATCAATATCATGTCCATTTAGTTGTTTTGACGTAGGAAAAGATGTTAGAGTTCAAAGCCAAAGGCCAAGAAAGAATTCTGAGACATCTTTGGTGCAAAAGGTGATTTTATTCAAGAAGGGGGACAGGACCAGAATGTTGCAGCTCTTTCTGCATCAGGGTCTTTTTTTTTTTTTTTTTTTTTAAGATTTTATTTATTTATTCATGAGAGACACAAAGAGAGGCAGAGACACAGGCAGAGGGAGAAGCAGGCCCCATGCAGGGAGCCTGACATGGGACTTGATCCCCGGGTCTCCAGAGTCACATCCTGGGCCAAAGGCAGTGCTAAACTGCTGAGCCACCGGGCTGCCCTGCATCCGGGTCTTGAGGATTGGTCTATTATATACTTTCAAGTTAGGACAGGGCTAGGGGTTAGCAGAAGTCTCTAAGGAATTTGGAAGCAAGGTTTCCAGGACCTTGAGGGGGCCTAGCTGTTATCAGGAAAAGGTCATTTATTACTGTCTAATAAAAGGGGTCTAATGAGACCCTTCAGATGTATAGCAGTGGGCCATAGCCTTGGGGAATGACTGCCAATACGTATCTTGGGGGGGTAGAGATAAAGGACATTTCTTTTTTTTTTATTTTATTTATTTTTTTATAAATTTATTTTTTATTGGTGTTCAACTTGCCAACATATAGAATAACACCCAGTGCTCATCCCATCAAGTGCCCCCCTCAGTGCCCATCATCTAGTCACCCCCACCCCCTCCCACCTCCCCTTCCACCACCCCTAGTTCATTTCCCAGAGTTAGGAGTCTCTCATGTTCTGTCTCCCTCCCTGATATTTCCCACTCATTTTTTCTCCTTTCCCCTTTATTCCTTTTCACTATTTTTTATATTCCCCAAATAAATGAGACCATATAATGTTTGTCCTTCTCCGACTGACTTATTTCACTCAGCATAATACCCTCCAGTTCCATCCACATCGAAGCAAATGGTGGGTATTTCTAAAGGAATTTTTATATGTTAAAGTAGACTTACAGAATCCTGGGGATCAGGCTAAGATTGCCTTTTGCCCTTAGCAAAGTAGTAACATTGAGGCACTTGAGTCCCTAGAGGAAGGTCATTCTGCCTGTTTCAAGGACTTTTCAGTGGCTGTGAGTAGTAAGGAAATTTAATAATGTTCCTTCTGCCTTTGTTTCCTACATCAGTTTGACCAGCCAAATAACCTAGCAGGGAACAAGGGAAAATTCTTCTGGCCCTACATAGCAAACATTTCCTCTCCCTAGAGATAGTGTCAATTCTAGACACTTTGATCCCGCCTTTTCATGGATGCCTGTCAGCCATCTCCCCTCTGGAAATATTCCCTACTCAGAGGTAGAATATTCCCATGATTTATGTATGTAATTTCTTGCTTATAATCACTATTTTCTCCTCCTCAGAATTTCTACCTAGATTCTACCTTGACCTGGATTGGATTTAGGCATTCAGATAATATCACATAAATTCTATGGGTCTTCCTTTTACTTCTATCTTTCCTAATTTCCTTCTTGAGGTGTGATTTAGTTTTCAGGGTGGCATCTACCATCTAGAATATTCAAGAAACATATACACACACTAAAGCTATTTTTTTAATAATAAATTTATTTTTTATTGGTGTTCAATTTACCAACATACAGAATAACACCCAGTGCTACTAAAGCTATTTTTAAAATAAAGACAATCTACATGAAGACCCTTAAAAATGCAGGGCTCCTTTCCATCTTTATAAGCACATCTGTTATAAAGTCACTCCAATTGTCAAAATAGCCAGTAACTCAATAACATTAATAGACACTGGCTACTCAAGTTTATAATCTTACTTTTGAGGGGCGCCTAGGTGGCTCAGTCAGTTAAACACCTGTCTTCAACTCAGGTCATGATTTAAGGATCTGGGATCGAGCCCCAAATCAGGGCTCCCTGTTCGAAACCTGCTTCTCCTTCTACCTGCCACTCTGCCTACTTGTTCTCTGTCAAATCAATCAATCATCAATCAATCTTACTTTTGTTCATCTGATTGCTATAATTACATGTTTAAGTCTTTTAAAAACAAATATGGAAAAAAAGTGACGTTACCTGCATTAAAGGAATATCCTTAAGATTTTATTTGAGACAGTGAGAGAGAGAGAGAGCAAGCGTGCACGCACACATGAGCAGGGGTGATATGGGAGAGCTAGGTTCTTGTCTCACAGTTGAAGAATGAATCTCACAGACTATGGACAGTGAGTAAAAGGATAGAAGTTTATTAAATAAAGATACGGAGAAAGCCCTCAGAAGCGAGAGGGGTCCCGACAAGGTTGCCACTGGGGCTTGTAGGGTTGGTCTTTTATTGAGAGCCTATTCAGGGAACTAAATCCTTTTAACACACCTGTTGATATCGCCATTGAATAAGGACTAGTGATAACATCTTTAATGGCTTACTTCCTTTTTAGAGTCTGATGATTTTTTGTTGGTTATACACGGCTGTTATAACAAGACACCTCCACCTACACCTTAGGGCAGGGTGGTCTGGCTTGTTCCCTTATCTCTGGTTTCCTTACCTCAGCATTTTGGGGATTTTTGTGAGCCTGTTTCAGTGGTCCCCTACCTAGTCCTGCCTAGCCCTGTTTGTCCCTAACTCAGGAGGAGGAGCAGAGGGGAGAGGGAGAAGCATACTCCCCGCTGAGCAAGGAGCCCACTGTAGTGCTCCATATAAGGAATCTAGGAGCATGACCCAGGCTAAAGGCAGATGCTTAATCGACTGAGCTACCCAGGCACCCCAAAGGAATATCTTCTTATGAAAAAAAAAAAAAAGTGTTCAAACTAGAAAGCATGGAAAAAATATGACAAAAAGGCAATCACTTAAAGGAAAGATAAATGGCTATCAGGGTTCCCCAAACATAGATGAGAAAATTCATATTTTAGAATTCTATCTTGCTATACCCATTACCTCCCTCCCCCAAGGCCAAGAGCAATTTCTTTACAAAGTACCAAATCTGCATGTATCTTACCGGACAGTTTAATGTTAATTGATGGGCTACATCACAGAGTATTTCTAAAAGAAATGAAATAAATATCCCATAATAAATAAACATTCCCTATACACATAGTATGTACCCAGTGCCATACTAAAGACCTGGTTTTCTACCTTGATTATAATCTCATTTGTGGCACACTCTGAACCTCTTCCTTTATAGCCTGATCTTTCCTTAACTTACAGAGCTTTTCGTTTCTCTCTTGCCAAATTCCACCCATTCTTTTTTTTTTTTTTTAAGGCTTTATATTTATTTATTTATTTACTTACTTACTTACTTATTTTAGAGAGAACTCAAGGAGGAGAGGCAGGAGAGAATCTCAGATGTGGGGCTCGGCCTCACCACCTTGAGATCATGACCTGCGCTGAAATCCAGAGACAGATACTTAACTGACTGGGCCACAGAGGCACCCCACAAAGTCTACCCATTTGTAATGATTCACTTTATCTGGGCTGCATATTACAAACCACTGTCATTTATGTGACTTGGCTACCCTGTGAATTAGGCATTATCTCCTCTGTTCAGGGAATCAACTTGTTATCTAGTGAATGGCAGTTCTTGAATACAACTGGAAAGTCTCACAACCACACCTTTGCTGCCTTTCTGCCCAACTGTTGGCAAACCTTTTCTATAAAGGGCCATATGGTAATTTGTCTCACCTTTGCCAACCATACAACTTGCAGCCAAAGCAGCCAGACAATGGACACAAAGCAAACGCAATGGGCATGGCTATGTTCCATGAATATTTATAGACAGGTAAACCAGATTAGGCCTGTGGGGTGTGGCTTGTCTAATCTGTTATTTCTCAGATGGTGACCCAACATTTGTTGAAAACACAAAGTATCAGGCCCTGTCCCAGACCTACCAAATCAGACCCTGGGCAAGCAGCCGACACTGTGTGTTGACCAGCCCTCCAGGAGATTTCTGACATGTGCTAAAGTTTGAGAACCACAGCTAATCTTCCAGATTACCCACACTAGGACTCTCCCATTGCATAAAGTATGAATAACTATGGTGACTGATATCCCACTTCATAGGAAAGCATCCCTTCCCCGCCCCCCTCCTGATTTCTCTCCACCTCTGGAGTTCTTGCCCCAATATACCAGGGGCTTATTATGTAGTCCAATCCTGGTTCTTTGCTGCCACTCCTACAATCTTGCTGTCCCAGTCTCCATCATCCATTTTCCTATCAGCTAGGTCTCAGCTGCCTTCTTGAATTCTGCAGCTCTTCCAGGTAACATGCGCTCATACAGCCACCATTTCCAAAGCACCTCTACTCTTAAGCTTCCAGACTGGCAAGGAATGAGGTTTCCAGTGTCTGCCAAATGTTGCTGTGGAACCACTCCTCTCCCCCTCTAACCTACCATCCCCCTGTGCCACCCTACCTTTGTCCTGACCTCAGAGCAAGTTGCAATTCTTTCAAGTTCTTTCAAGAGAAAAAGCAATCAATCCCCCCTTCTCACATTCACATTTTATAATGCTCTGACTAACCACTATCTCTACCTGTACTGGTGACTTTATACTGCAACAGAAATAGAGGGAAACCTGAGAGCATGGAGTATGCTGTGGAAAGGCAAATAATACTTCTCTCCCACACAACCTCACAAAACCTTAATAGGTGCTTGAACCCCACCTAAAAATATGTTCTATTGTCATTGAAAACATGAACTTTCAAGGTTTCAACTGGGCTTTGCAGTTGATGGAGGGCCATTTAGGAAATTATATTGGTCAGTCTTTTGATTATGAAAGGCAAGGCCTCAGGCCTGGTTTTGGGTGGGGAAGACCTGGGGAGGTGAGGGAAAGGAAATGATCCTGCCCAATCAGTAGATGCGGGTTAGGAGATAGTCCTATTACAAAACCAATGGTTGACCTTCACTGGATCAACCTCAGAGACTGGGTTTAGAGGATGGGGTAGGGGTGAGGCAGGCTGGTCTATAGAAGAGAGGACATCACAGGGGCCAGATACTTGGCAGGAGTATGGTGTCCAAGGGTACAAATGACTATCAGTAAGTTATAACTGACAACAATTTATATTATTATAACAAATAATATAAATTTAGCAACATATTGTATCATTCCCTTCATTCCCAAAGTATTAATGAAGTTTCTTAACCATCACCTTAGCATCAGACTTTAGAAACAAAATGAGAGGTCAATCACCTTCAGAGAGATAAGTATTTGGTTCTTGTCAGAATGTTCTGAATTCAGACACAGACGATGGGGTTGGGGAACAATGGCAATTTTTTTTTCAAGACCTCACACTATTGCCAAAATTACTGTTTCTAAAGAAAGTCACAGGAGAGATCAAAGAAGTCATGGGTAAGAAATGATGACTGCTTAAAATAATTTTTTAAATTTAAATATATGCTATTTCCCCTTCAGTTATTCAAAATACTCCTCTCTAGGACTTGTCTTGAAGAGTAAAGAACAGTATCTTTGAACAGTACAGATCAGTGCCCCTCATTCTGTTCAATGTAACCAGCTTATTTTATAAGGCTGCCAAACTGTTCAAGTTATACTGTATCTACTATATATGTACCCAGTGTAACTTGAACCCATGGATACAAATATTGTTATTTCTTTTAAATTCAATGTGCAGTAAGACAGTTAACACACATTTTATAATATCACTTGTGAATCATCTATTTAAATTACGATCACTTCTCATCTTACTACATTTTTTTTTTAAGATTTTATTTAATTATTCATGAGAGACACAAAGAGAGAGGCAGAGACACAGGCAGAGGGAGAAGCAGGCTCCATGCAGGGAGCCCGACATGGAACTCGATCCCAGGTCTCCAGGATCACGCCCTGGACTGAAGGCGGCGCTAAACCGCTGAGCCACTGGGGCTGCCCTCATCTTACTACATTTTAGAAAATATTTAGGATTTTCTATATGTTGTTTACAAAACAAAAATTTTTTAAGATTTTGTTTATTTGAGAGAGATCATCGAACACAGGAGCATGAGTAGGGGGGAGGGGCATAGGGAGAGGGAGAAGCAGACACCCTGCAGAGCAGGGAGCCTGAACTGGATCCCAGGACCCTGAGATCATGACCTGAGCTGAAGGCAGACCACTAAGCCACCCAGGACCCTAAAACAAAAAACTTACCAGCCACTGGACCAGTTTATTTTTTAGCAGCAAATGTCTTATTGTTTCAACGTATTTTTTAAAAGTTTGATCACTCTTCCTAATTAAATTTATGGAGTTTTGCTGAATTTTTATGGATGATTCTTAGTTATTCCCCAAAAGCTAAATAAATGATACATGCACCCATATATACTAAATAAATGCCATGTCTTTCTACACGCTTAGCAAATGAATAACGTATTATTCAGCAACATATTGTATTGCATTGTTGATAATTAAGGGAAACATCAAATTTGCATCTTATTTTCAGTACTAATTTTGAAAATGGATAAAACAATTGTGTCTTACACTATTTTAATCTTCATTGCTTTTAGTAATAATCTTTTAAGATTCATTCCATCACTTTTTCTCTCTGCAGTCTTCATTAGAATCCTCAAAAGGCATGACACTTTATTTGAATTGAAACAATTAAGCCAGGCAGCCCTGGTGGCGCGGCGGTTTGGCGCTGCCTGCAGCCTGGGGTGTGATCTTGGAGACCTGGGATCGAGTCCCGCATCAGGCTCCCTGCATGGAGCCTGCTTCTCCCTCTCCCTCTGCCTGTGTCTCTGCCTCTCTCTGTGTGTCTATGAATAAATAAATAAAATCTTAAAAAAAAAAAAAAAAGAAGATGAAACAATGAAGCCAAACTGTTTCTCATGGAAAGTAAATCCAATTTGGCTAGTTTGACATGAAAACAGGCTCTGTTAATTAGGGTATATGACAAACATTTTCCATGCTTGACAAAGTTTCAACCTGAATGAGCTGTATCATTATCTGCAAAGTTTTGACAAAAACAAAACTGAATAATCGGTTAAGGAAACAAAATTTTAAAAAGCAATGTATCTAAAACCATTTATGACAATGTACAATGTCTAGATTTTCTCCAAACTTTTTAAAGATTTTTTTATTCATTTATTCATGAGAGACACGGTGGGGAGAGAGAGAGAGAGAGAGGCAGAGACACAGGCAGAGGGAGAAGCAGGCTCCATGCAGGACTCAATCCTGGACCCCAGGATCATGCCCTGGGCTGAAGGCGGCAGTAAACCGCTGAGCCACCGGGGCTGCCCTATTTTATTTATTTAAAGATTTTATTTATTTATTCATGAGAACCACACAGAGAGAGGCAGAGACACAGGCAGAGGGAGAAGCAGGCTCCATGTAGGGAGCTCGACGTGGGATTCGATCCCGTGTCTCCAGGATCATGCATGCCCTGGGCTGAAAGCAGGTGCTAAAACGCTGAGCCACCCAGGCATCCCAATTTTCTCCAAACTTTTGAGTATATCAGGTTTAAAAAGGTACATCTCATTGAAGAAAGAAAAAAAAATCTAATTTATAGTCATTTGATACTTTAATAAAGTCTATTTGTTATGTGTCCCAGAAACTGAAAAAGTCTGTTTATATGAATGCAGCTTCTCAGGGCATACAACTAGAGGAGGAGGAGGGGGGGGAGGAGAAGGAGGAGGAGGAGGAGGTGCTCAGCCTTTCTTTTTCCACCAATAGGACATATTCATCCACAGACATATAAATTTGTAAAAGCAACAACATCCGATTCGCCAAGATGCATTTTCCAATAAACTTTACATTTGACTAAAGAATTACGAAAATATTACACTACTTATTTTACTTGCACATTGTAAGAACAGTAATTCAAAAAACAAAACAAAACACAACAAAAACAAAAAAAAACAAAACCTCAGTCCAGAATCAGGGGATTGTCTTGCTGTCCCTACTATAAACTTTGGCATTTTTACTAAAGGTCTCAGGGCACCACCTGGGTGGCTCAGTGGTGACCGGCTGCCTTTGGCTCAGGGCGTGATCCCGGGTCCATGGAGCCTGCTTCTCTCTCTCTCCCTGTGTCTCTTATGAATAAATAAAAATCTTAAAAAATAATAATAATAAGGGTCTCGGGGCTTTAGCTTCCTGATTTGCAAATTGCGGACAGTACCAAGACTAGGTCATTCTTGTTCTGCAGCCTGAGCGCCCTGCCTGGGCCCGAGTGCGAGGCGTATCCGCGTCACCTGTTACCATCAGAGTGATGGGGGCGGGGGGGACCCTCAGAACTAAAAGCCGCAGGCACACTCGGGAGAGCAAGCGCCAACGCCCACGGGAACGCGGGGTGGGGGGGGGGGACACGGACGGGAGGCCCCTGCAACCACCTGCTCGGAGCCACCTGCTAGCGGCTACCTGCTAGGGGCTACCTGCCTGGGGCTACCTGCTCGGAGTTACCTGCTGGGAGCTACCTGCCCGTAGCCATCGGCTCGGGCCACCTGCTCGGAGCTACCTGCTCGGAGTTACCTGCTCGGAGCCACCTGCCCGTAGCCACCTGCTCGGGGCCACCTGCTCGGAGTTACCTGCTGGGAGCTACCTGCCCGTAGCCACCTGCTCGGGCCACCTGCCCGGGGCCACCTGCTCGGAGCCACCTGCCCGTAGCCACCTGCCCGTAGCCACCTGCTCGGGCCACCTGCTCGGAGCTACCTGCTCGGAGTTACCTGCTCGGAAGCAAGCGGGGCCTGTGACGCGGGAAACGGACAGGCCAGCTCGGACAGGCAGCTGCGCCCGCGGTTGGCATTATAAACGAGTGTGGACCTCGGCTGCTCCGTGAAGCGGGAGCAAGAGCCTCAGGCCTACTTGCCACCGCGCGTGGCGCCGGGCCAGTCCCCGCGGGCGCCCAGCCGGCACCCGGCCCGAGGAGTCGCGTGGCTCCACGCCCGACCACCCCGGACTCCTGGACCGCGCCTTTGGGCCCCGGCCCCTTGCGGTGCGCCCCGTTGCGCCGCCTGTGCCGCCGCCGCCTGTGCCGCCGCCGCAGCCGGGCCTCGCGAGGGCGCCCGCGGGCGGCCGGAACTGGCCCCTCGCGGCCCCCGTCGCCGCACCTTCCTTGGTGGTGTCGCCGCCTTTTCCTCTCTTCCCCTGGTTCCCTTTCACTTCCGGGGTTGCTCGGGATCCGCTGGTTCCGTCACAACATCCCGTTGGCTTCCCTCAGGCGGCGGGACCGGTGCAGTCGCCGCCTCCCCGGAGCGCCCGCCCGCCCGGGCCCGCGCCTTCCCCGGCCCAGGCCTCCATGGCCACCAACCCGCAGCCGCAGCCGCCCCCTCCGGCGCCGCCGCCGCCGCCGCCGCAGCCGCAGCCGCCGCCGCCGCCGCCGGGCCCCGGGACTGGCCCGGGCGCGGGCGCGGGCGCGGGCGCGGCGGGGGGCGCGGGGGCCGGCGCCGGGGACCCGCAGCTCGTGGCCATGATCGTGAACCACCTCAAGAGCCAGGGGCTCTTCGACCAGTTCCGCCGGGACTGCCTGGCCGACGTGGACACCAAGGTGCGGCGCGCGCGGGGGCTGCGGGGGCTGCGGGGGCCGCGGGGGCCGCGGGGGCTGCGGGCGCGCGGCGGGGGGCCCGGGGCCGGCTCCTCGGGCCCCGCCGGCATCCGCGCTCGGTTCCTGCGCGAGCGGCCGCCGGCCCCCGGGCGCCGGGTGCGGTGCGAGGCTCGCCGCGCTCATTCATTCGCCGCCGTCCGGCCGTTTAACCGCCGGGGCCCGCGTCCACTGGGTGCGGCGCCGCCTCCGCGCCTGGGGCGTAGCGCACGGCAGGGAGACGCGCCTGCAAACACTAACGGGCTCCGGCTCCGGCTCCGGTGATGCCTTTTCGCGGCTTACTTTGCATCCAAGTGACTCCGGGTCCTCCCGAGGATTCCCGGGCGGTAAGAGCCCCGTCTGCGTCCTTTGCAGAAACCGTTGAGTGACAGCGTATCCACCTGTTTGCAGTGCGCGTTGCCGGGCACCGGGGGGCGGGGGGGGGCGCGCTGGGGTCAGGCGGCCTGGGAGGGCCGGGACCCCTGTTCCCGCCGAAGACGGCCCGGGTGAGCTGGGTCAGGTCCGGTCGCTGCTCCGAGGTGACGGGGGGGACGGGGGGCTGGGGTGCGGCCCGCCGAGCCCTCCGGTGGGGAGAGGATGGAGGACAGGTGGCCGCAGAGATGGAAGTGGAAGGATGCGGCCCGGAGTGCGTGGTGCACGGCGGCGGGGAAGGGGAGAGTCCGCCGGGCGCTTCCTCGCGTGGGAAGAGGGGCTCCGAGGGGAAGGACTTTGTGCCAAATGTCAGAGTGAAAGCGGAGGTAGCAGGAATGGGGTACCCTTAGCCGGTCCCGCAGAGAAGGAGCAGAGGACCCCAGGAGGGAGCGGCCGGATGGGGAAAGGAGTCTGGAGTTCGGGAAGCCGCTTGAGGCAGGAGGCTTCAGTTGGAAGCAAAATTGGAGGTTTGGGCTTATATCTGGTTGGATCCTTCGGATTGGGGTTTTGATAGGATGAAGATTTTCTCAGACTTTGAAAAGTCTGAAAGACATTCAGACTTTCTTTTTTTTTTTAAGATTTTATTTATTTCTTAATGAGAGACACACACACAGAGAGGCAGAGACACAGGCAGAGGGAGAAGCAGGCTCCGTGCAGGGAGCCCGACGCGGGACTCGATCCAGGGTCTCCAGGATCATGCCCTGGGCTGCAGGCGGCGCTAAACCGCTGAGCCACGGGCTGCCCCACATTCAGCCTTTCTTTTTTCTTTTCTTTTTTTCTTTTTTTTAAGATTTTATTTATTTATTCATGAGAATACACAGAGAGAGAGAGAGAGAGAGAGAGGCAGAGACACAGGCAGAGGGAGAAGCAGGCTCCATGCGGGGAGCCCGCCGCGGGACTCGATCCCGGGTCTCCAGGAGCACGCCCTGGGCTGCAGGCAGAGGATCAACCCCTGAGCCACCCGGGCGTCCCACATTCAGCCTCTCTGAGGAAACCCCATGTCTTTGAGAAAAGAGCGTTTGCAGATTCCACAGATTCTTCCTCGGGAGATGCAAAGTTCACCAGGATTGAATGAGAACTGCACGCAATTCTGCTGTCTCCTCTGGGGAAAACCGTCTGGGCAGTCTGGGGATACCCCCGGTCCACCTGGTAGACCTGGTAGAAGGGCACCTGTTTACAGTGTTGGGGTTTTAACACCACAGAGAATTCAGTATGCTTGGGGATGTTTTTCTATGTAGGAAGTATATAGTTTACCCTCTTTGTTTTAGGGAATATGCACAGCCATCTTTTTGAAAATAATGCCAATTGTCCCCCCCCCCCCTTTTTTTTCCTTAATGGGAGATCAGACAAGTCCAGGTAGATGTTACCCAAAGCTGGTTATTTGTATCGAGCAAGCAGAGATCTCATTTTGCTGTTCTCAGAAACTTAGAGATCTGTCTGTATTTTGTCTTTGTGTACCCACATTGGAAACTTAAATATGCTGATGGAGGCACTACAATATCTAAGGCTCAACTTTTTCTTCATCTTGTTGCCACTAAATGTTATTGTTGCCTGTTGGTAATGTCCCTGCCACATCCTCTCAAAGTGGAATCTTAAAACCTTTATTGGTGGGAAGGAAGGAAGCACAGTTGCCTTTACAATCTCCTAAGAAAAACGGACATGTACACATTAAAATACAGTCTTTAAAATTCAGAAATGGTTTACTATAATCAATTACACATGGCTCAACCTAGTATATAGTTTCAAGGAGTTCAGTGGCTGCAGAATAAGGTCCCTTGTTTTAATGTTTGAAACTAGAGAAGAGTAGAACTGAAATGATAGCCCTTCCCTGGCAGAAGAGGAAGCCTGGGTATGGTGGAAATTCTTTCCTCACCTCTCATGTCTCTTTCTTCACTCCTGATGCCTCCCCTCTTTTTCCCTTTGTCTTTCTACCTCTGTGCCTGATGTTTCTGGTTGATTATCTTGCTGCTTTCTCCCATGATTGTCTTCCTCTTCTGTAGCTTTACAATCATGTAGATTTTAATTTAAAGTATTTGTTCTTATTTTGTAGCATCTTATACTCCCTTTCCTTATTTAAATAAAAAAAAAAGACAAGTTTGAAAGTCTCAGAAAACATACAGAAGCCAAGTTTTTTTTTTTTTTTTCCATATGAGCTCAACATCCTCTTAATGTGATGAATGGGCCAGAATAGACATAAGATTCCCTCATGCAAAGGAGCATCACTTTAATGGAACTGTTGAGTCTCAGCTGTAAGAACACCTTATAATTGAGACCACTTGTGGTATGGTGCTTTTGATAATTGACACCCTGAAGACTGACCTGCTTTATGTCAAACTCTGACCTGCAGTATATACTGTATAGGGTCGTAGCAGTAACTAGAGTGTCAGTCACATGCATATTTAAAAATCAAGACATTTAATACCTATCAGGTGCTTTCCAAGAGCAAAACTGTCATCCAGTCCTGTGTGTTTAAAGCAAGATGAGAAATAACCAAAGTCTGCTGCCACTCCACAAGACTGTAAAACCCTCCAAACTATCCTGGGGTCATTGATGGTCCTTAACCAACCAAGAGAGGAATGACCATAGCAGACCAAATCAGCCTTCTATCAAAGAATTGGAGCCTTGGACATCAAGATCTAACTACTGCTGAGGCTCCTCTGCTATATAGATTACTAGTTCCCAGATTCCTGGAGCAAGCGGAGAGATTACAAGGCTATTCTGACCCTTTTGTTCTGAGGTCACACTGGAGAGTGGAGAGGGAAGATCAAGAGAGGCCCATCATTCTGTCCCAGGCAGGGAGCTCACCAGCCTTTCTCCCCAGGTAACAGAGGCCGATTTTTGGATACTTTCTCAGTTACAAATGGCTTCTAGTCACTGTGATTATTGCCTTTTTCTTTTTAAATTTGAAAGGAATATCAAAGAGCATATATATTTATTCACCCAACAAATATGTACCAGGCACTGTGTTAGATGCCAGGATATTGCAGTGAACAAAACCTCCCTGCTGTTATGGAGTTGCATCCCAGCAGAGAAAAACAGGCAGGAAGTAATGTGTCATAGGTTCTATGGAATAAATAATGCAGGGTGAGGGTAGAAAGGGTTGCTGATTTGTGTTCAGTAAGTTTTCCGGGGAAGATTTCAGTAAGGTGATACTTGAGCCATCACTGAAGGACCTGAAGGAGCCATCTAGCTATATGGAGCTGAGCATTCAAAGTAGAGACCAGTCAGTGTGGAAGGACTGAGGCAGAATCTGGTGAAGGAGAAAGTGATAGAAGGTAAGATAGGAGTGGCCCCCCTGCCCTCCACCCTCTTTGCAGACCGGGTAGATTGAAAGAACATGAGTTGGAGGGCGGGGGGGTCGGTGAGAGGAGCCTCTCTGAATGGAGTATGCAGTCCTGCTGGAGTGGTCAAATACTCCTTCCTTTTAAGAAGTGACACAATCTGTGTCTTCTCTCCTGCTCCCCTTACCTTAGGGGTCCTCACCTTCAGCACTGATGACGTTTTTGGCTGGATGGTTCTTTGTTGTTCTGGGTTACCCTCTGCACTCTAGGCTATTCGGCAGCATCTCTACCCTCTACCCACGAGATACCAGTAGCAGCTCCCTGAGGTTTGACAACCAAAAACGTCTCCAGACATCATCTAATGTCCCCTGGGGTGGAGGGGACAAAATCATTCCCAACTACCTTACATCAAATTTAGTGCCTAGTTCTAGTGTTGGCCCTCTATAACTTCTCTTGGTTCCATGCCTTTCAGCCCATTTCTACCACCCTAATATAGACCTTCATCACTGGAGTTCTTGCATCCTTTCCTAAGTATATTTTGTGTCTCTTTACCCTCTATCAGAAGATGAATTATCAGAAAATTCAGCTATCACATTTCACTCTGCTTGTGTGCAGTGGGTTCCAGTTCTAAACCCCCTAATCCCAGTCTTGTGGTACCCGAAGCCCTTCAAACCCCGCCCCCAAGCTGTCTCCAGCCTCATATCACTCCTTTTTTATATTCTCTTCTCCAAACAAATTGAAGGCCTCCAAACTCACCTGACCTCCACGTTTTCTCGTCCAGTTGGTCTTTGCTTCTATTGTTGGCTGTATGTGCAAGGCCCACCTTTCCAATTACCAGCTCTGTGTTGGGGAAACCTTGAAGGTCCAACTCAAATGCCTTGTTCTCAATGAAGACTTAATTCCTCTACTCCTCTCCTTTTCTTTGCTCCAAATCAGCTAACACTAATATCTGTCTTATTTTCTAGTCCCTTGTATATAAATAAGAGGGATGTCTTACTTCTTTGTGTTCTTTACATCTCCAAACATTGTGTCTTAGACAAAATAAGTAGCAGTTGAATGTCTTCAGTTGTCCTGAAGTGGCATGGTCCTAAGCTGAGAAACTTAGTCGCCACATTGATACTGTAATCTAAAAAAAAAATTAACACTGTTAAAGATTCTCAAATTCCTGAGGCTGTAAATATTGATATTGTATAACATTGGAGATTTTTAACATTTGTTTTTTTTTTTTTTTTTTCCTCTCCAGCCTGCCTACCAGAACCTGAGGCAACGTGTTGACAACTTTGTTGCGAACCACTTGGCAACTCATACTTGGAGTCCCCACCTCAATAAGAACCAGCTCCGAAACAACATTAGACAGCAAGTGCTCAAGTAAGTCTCAGCCTGGAGGCTAGCTTGACAATGTCTACCTACCCTGGAAGGCAGAGACATTACATGGAAGTCTGATGATGTTTTGTCAAGTTTGGTTGGCCGCTTTATATATGTTACAGTATAATTTTAGAGTGAGCTCTAAAATTCTAAATTTTAGAATTCTAAAGTGAATTCTAAAATTCACTTCACATTCCCCCATAAATTTTAGTCTGATTTTCTCCTGTAGACCTGTGGAAATACCTGAAGGAAAGGATGACAATGTGACTTAAAACAAAACAAAAAACCATAGGGTAGAATATTAATAGATGATAAGTGCCGGAATATCTTCTATAGTTCATTCACAACCATTTTCTTAACCCTAAGAAATCAGGCTTTTTTCTTGCTCTTTGACAAAAAAAGATATTCTAGATTATTGCAATTAAAATAATTTCCTCTGATCTGATTTGAGGCTGTGTCTTCTATCTTCTAATACACCCACCACCACCACTTTTTTTGGCACTTAACTATGACTTTTAACTCTGCTTTTTAGTGATGCTATGGGGAAAAAAAAAAAAAAAAAGGAAAGTGTGTTGGGACCTGTCAGAGCCACTTTTGAGTAAACATAAGATAAAGAGAATGAAAAGAGCTGAAATGTTTAGAGGGACCTAAAAAAACCCCACCATATTTGTTCCCAAAAAAGCAGATTTACAATACTATCTTGTTCTTGAATATAAATATTTGCCAAGACAAGAAGACCTTGACACTGGATCTCTGCTTCACCCTCCCAGCTGAAGGGGTGCCTGTTATTTAAAGAGTGCCTAGTCTTCCTCTCTTGACAGATATTTTCGTTCAAGCCCATCTTTTAGAATGAAATGTGACTTTTACACTGTTGAGCAAATCCATTTTCTGCCTGCCACCTCTTCATACCCTCTTCTCCCGTAGGAACCTTGCCAGCCTATAGTGTGCATACTTCACTGATAGTTGTACCTGCAGGAAACTCCACAAAAAGAACTGCATACTCTGGTTCAAAGAGCCATTTAGCCCCAGGTAATCCTAGAAACTGGGAGCCTGGGGGCTCAGACTGTCTCCTACCACCTGAGAAGGGGGAAATTTAACAATAGGTTTAAAGTCTACATTTTAAAGGATGTTTGAGGAACCTTTTAAAAAGCCCAGGAGAGATGAAAAGTTGCCAGGGAGGATTGCATTGTAAGACTGAGAAAAACCAAAGCCTTTCCTGAAAACCTGAGGCAGTAGAGGTCTGTTGGGTGTGGGGAAACAAACCTAGGGGTAACTACTCTCTGGGTTTTCAGAACAGTAGCCATAATAGCAAGGGGGGAGGGAGGGTGGGAGGGTGGGGGACACTGGGTCTGGAAGCCTACCAACAATGTCATGCACACCCCCTACTTCTACAGAGTACTCCTAATTACTGAGTGCTTTCACCCTTGTCACAAATGATTATATTGCTTTAAAAACCGTTTTTTCAGGGGTTGGGGGGGGTGCATTCTTTTTTTTCGTATGTTAAGATACTAAATTGGAAGGCTGATTTACTGCTTAGCATACAAAATCTACAGAGGAGAGAAGCAGTCATTTATTAGTTTCTTGTCCTTGTAAAATCAAGCACTTAACAATTCTTAGAGCACCAATAAAAGTTATTTTCACAGAATCTTGTTTGGTGAGGGGTTGCTGTACCCCATCATTAATGGGTTCTTGTGACTACCAGCAGTTACTATGTGGCGGATGCGGAACTGACTTCTAGAAATGTTTTGGAAGGAAAGGGTGTTCTCTTGGAGAATTTAGTCATTGCTCTACTTGGGACATCTGTCAATTTTTTTCTAGCCATGTTATTTATTTCTAAATAAAATATTCTCTCATTTAAATTCCATTAGTAAAGTTATATGTTACTGTTTATAACATTTTCAGGCTTCCTTAAAGACGCTACAGTATTTAGTCGTGTCCAACTACTGGTATAGGGAGGGACTAACCCCTATAAACACAATTTCAAAACAATTTTTCACACAGAGACTTTGAGAAATATTCAGTTGACCATTAGCTTGAACCATCTACAATTGCCATTTTTGTGGAACAAAACCTGGCTAATATCAGCACTTTTGAATGGTTCGATTTAATCATTGATATTCTGACACTTTAAAAAAAAAACTGGGTATCTGCATTTATGTTCTTTCTCAATATTTGCCAGAGTTTAGTATTTAAATGAAAACTACAGCCTACCTGTAATCACAATTCCATATCACCACATGTATTCTGCATTGGCTTTTATTTAATTAAAAAGCTAATTTCAAATCTACATTAAGCTGAATACAAAGACTTAGTGAAGGAGGCCTGGTGGTCTTGTTTATAAAAAAGGGCTACTGTCCTTTGGCCTTAAAACTTCAGGAAAGGAACTTCAAACGGCTTTGTGTTTGCATGTTTCAATGCCAGAGCATAGGAATAGACCCGGGCATCTACTGTCAGGTGTTCTTCAGCTACCAGAACATCTAGTAGTCTTTTTATGCATTCATTTGAACAGCAGAACCTAAAATGCTAGCTGGATAGTTCTAAATAGTGATCTTAACTGAACAATTTAAAAGGAAAACAAGGA
Source organism: Canis lupus dingo (assembly GCF_003254725.2). NCBI lineage: Eukaryota > Metazoa > Chordata > Mammalia > Carnivora > Canidae > Canis > Canis lupus. Next base: position 66,569,785 of record NC_064245.1, read on the forward strand.
AGGAGCTCTAATCAGGAAAATACCACCTACTGGCACTTTTGCCTTTGTCCTTAGATGGATACAGGGCTTCGCCTTCTCCCCTCTGGTGAGGCACCTGTGACCACACCGCACTCGAGTAAGCCCACTAAGAGCTGACCTCGGTGGGAGACTAGGACTGGCCTCCACTTTAAGATCAGAGCTGACCTCGGTGGGAGACTAGACTGAAGTAGACAAAGACCTGGAATATAGGCAGAGAGAGGCCACAGCAATAATTTTAAGGTCGGTGGGTTTTTATTTTTTATGTGATACCTTTGTATTGTGCCTTAAAACATTTTTAAGGTTGCTTGTCCTTGTTTTCTTTTCCACCTGCTACATTTTGAAGGCACCTCTAAGATATAACAATGTTTGTAGGAATTGCGCTTTTTTTTTTAATCTTAGAACTTTAAAAAGCAGGTTACCTCCTTTGTGCAGTGTTGACTCATTTTTCTCTATGGCCCACATAAGTAAAATCATAGTATCACAAGGCAGCAAAGTGCCTCAGGAAATGGAAATCAAATTCATCCTCTACTCCAGACCGAGCTGCACTCAAAAATAGCATTGTAAAAATATAAGGAGAAACACCCCCCCCCCCCCCCCATTCTGCAGAGGGAGCCTGAAGCCTAGAAGCTGGAAGGGACAGCCCCTGGCTCTTCCAGCACTATCCAAGGAACATTAGCTCCTCAGGTGGTTCGGTCTACTTTGCTATGTTTTGTTTTAGAATTAAGTTTTAGGTGCATTACTTAAATCTGTGTCCTCTTATTTTACTCACACTTTTGTGATTTTCTGCACTTTTCAGACTTTGTTGTCTCCTTTGCTCCTCTGTCTCTTGTGTTTATCTCTCTAAACCCGTTCTTCTTTGTGTGCAAATCAAGGCTCAGTACAAATGTCTCCCCTTTGTGAAGCATTCCCAGATTACCTTAAACATATCTAGTGATTCTTTATTCCACTCTTTCCCTACAGTATATGGTGTATTGTAATGCCTGTTATCTGGTATTTTAATTGTTTGTGTCTGTCTCTCCTGCCAGACCAAGGATCAGGTCTGATTTGTAGTGAACCAGTGACTAGCATGGTGCCTGTTAAGAAGACACTCATAACATAATTGTTGAATGAATAAATCATAAGTTTTTATAGCAGGAAGATATTCAAAGAAAGCCAGAAGTCTTAAGTTTTATTTTTGTTTTTCTAAAGCTTGCTTGCTTGCTTGCTTTTTTTTTTTTTGTAAGTTTGATGAAATTATACTCTGTATGTGTTCTTCAGTTTTCCTAGAGATCCTAATACTTACAAAAAGGCTTACATATTTCTGCTTAAAAAAAAAAAAAAGTTGTAGAGTACATAGGTTTATTTTATACCCAGAACTCAGCTTTTATGTTCATTTACTCCCATATGCCCTGCCAGGGTTAGGGTAAGGTACGCATCACTTGTAAGTGTGGGCTCTAGATATGGTGTATTGTATCTAGTTTTAAGGGTGTTTTGTTTTTTATTTTGTCTACTTCAGTATTTCCACTTGTGACACTGGTGGTAAAAGGTATACAGACTTTCTTGTAGTGTGGTATATTTCCCACTGCCTGTTCTCTCCATATATGGAGGTGAGTGGTTTGGGGCAATTTAAGGTTGAACATATACGTAATAGATAACAATTTTATTTAAAAGTAATTAATGCAGATAAAGTAAAAAAAATTTTTTTTTACCTCTCTGTAAAAATTATCTTGTGTTTCAGATCAGGAATGTTGGAGTCTGGTATTGACCGAATTATTTCTCAGGTTGTGGATCCAAAGATCAACCACACATTTAGACCTCAAGTGGAGAAAGCTGTGCATGAGTTTTTGGCTACACTAAATCACAAAGAGGAAGCAAGTGGCAGTACAGTCCCTGATGATGAGAAACCAGACTCTTCCATCATTACACAAGGTGCCTTGCTTTTACTCTTGGTCAGTTCCATTGCTTTGCTTCTTGAACTGAGTATCAAGTTAGAGATATTTAGTTCCTTAAAACATCTCTCCTTGGCTACTCTAGTGAAATTATATTTGTTTTAAATATCCCCTATATTCCTCAACTGACAGAACATTTCTTTTTTACATTAATGCAAAATAATAGATATTTTACTAATATACTGAATGTATATGTGTGTGTTTCAATAGAAGGAATAATTAAAATTTAAACTAAAGAGAATTACCAGATTTGCATGGTAGCTTTCTATGATTTAGTATTAGAACAGTAGAGAATTTATAATATGCTAGGTATTAGCACTGGTATCTGAAAGTCTAAAGGTATATGAATGGCCTTTATAGCATATGTGTCTTATAAAGATGATAGTGGCTTATAGCATTAATTCAGTGGCTTGCCTTCTGCATATATTTTTTCTTTTTTTACTTTAAATATTTATTTATTTATTTTAGAGAACGCATGCATGATCCCAGGGAGGGAAAGAGAGAGAGGGAGAGAATCCTCAAGCAGACTCCCCACCAAGTATGGAGCCCAATGTGGGGCTCTGTCCCAGGACCCTGAGATCATGACCTGAGCCAGAATCAAGAGTCGGCCATTCAATCAACAGCTATCAAGTTGCCCTTGCATAAATTTTTTCTAATATTTGTCTTTTCCTCAAAGGTATCCCAACTCCTGGACCCAGTGCTAATGTAGCCAATGATGCCATGTCAATCTTGGAAACCATAACTTCTCTTAACCAAGAAGCTAGTGCAGCCAGGGCTTCGACAGAAACGTCAAATGCCAAGACCAGCGAGAGAGTATCCAAAAAACTCCCTTCTCAGCCAAGCATGGACACTAGTACTGAAAAAGAGAGAACTTCAGAGGACATGGCCGAAAAAGAAAAATCTGCATCCGACTCTGCAGGGGAAGGACAGGAAACAGCCCCTAAGTCTGAAGAATTTACTGATCTCCCTTGTCCAGTTGAAGAAATTAAAAATCATACAAAAGAGAGCAATAGTTCAATTCAGTTAATTAAGGAGGTTCAACAGGAAAGCAGTGACCAAAAAAACAAATCAACAGACAAAGGTGAAAAGAAGCCAGAGAGCAATGACAAAGGAGAAAGAAAGAAAGAAAAGAAGGAAAAGACTGAAAAGAAATTTGATCACTCAAAAAGGAGTGAGGAATTACAAAAAGTGAAAGAGGAAAAGCAAGTAAAGGAAAAAGAAGTAGAGTGTTCAAAACTCCCTTCAGAAAAGAACAGTAATAAAGCTAAAACCATTGAAGGGACAAAAGAAGGTATATAAAAACTTGCAAAAATCTACAACTGTTTACAGATCAAAAATTATCCGGGTGGGGGTGTCAAATTATCTTTCAAATTTTAATAAATTTATTTGATACTTGTGTTTCAAAAGCCTAAAAACTCATATCCCCTTTGCTAAAGAATAAAAAATAAACATTTGTATATTCTATGTCAGTGTACCAACTCACAAAGTAAATCAATAGAGAAGCTCTAAACCTTATTTAACCTGCAATTTATGCACACATTATTTCAGGCAATTTAACTCATTAGTTGTACATCCTAATCTTTAAAATATTAGTAAATATTTCACTTTCTTAACATTTGCTGTTGTGTATGTCATTTGCATCATAAATTAGTTATTTTTATAGAATACTAGTTTGCCTTTTTTTTCCCCCAAAACAGCTCTACCTTGATACTCGTTATAAATGATGAGAGACTTTATTTCTTTCCATTTTTTGAGCAATTTTTATTTTTAAAGTTGAAGGTCTTTGACATGTACTTAATGCAGAAAATTATAAATGTAATTTAGGAATTGGGTGCTGAATATGTTCTTGTAACAACATGATTTATCTTCATGTTTTATTTCCTTCTTGAAGATTGCTCTTTGATAGATTCTGATGTGGATGGACTTACAGACATCACAGTTAGCTCTGTCCATACCAGTGACCTCTCATCTTTTGAAGAAGACACTGAGGAGGAAGTTGTAATGTCTGATAGCATGGAAGAAGGAGAGATTACATCAGATGGTAAAGCATTTTACTTAATAATGCCTCTGTGAAGCTTCCCGTCGAGCATTATTTGTATATTCAGATGGCTATATCGTGAAAGACAGTGTGGTATAGTGGCAAGAGCATGGGACTTTGTAGTTGGAAGATTTGTTTCTGAGTCCCAGCTCCGAGGTTGTCTGTCTGAGCAAGCTTGGTAAGTTACTCAATAAGCCTTGGTTCTCCATCTTTTAACTCCATTCCCCAGGTTTATTAGAAGATGTAGATGAGACAGTGTATATTAAGATGCTGTATGTGTGAGTGTATGTATCTGGGTTCATATGGGTGATGTTGAAGGAGCATAGTCCACAAGATTGTTCTTACTTCTGACACCAGTTACAAATGTGGGGTCTTCAAGCCTACACTTAGGTTTGATAATTTCCTAGAAGGACTCACAGAACTCACTGAAATCGGCTTTAAAATTTGTGATTATGGTTTATTACAGCTGAGGTACACACATTAAAATTAGCCAAGGTAACAGGCACATAGGCTGGAGTCCAGGAAAGTTCTAGACATGGAGCTTCCAGTTGTCCTTTTCCAGTGGAGTCATGGAGAGCATTACTTTTCCTGGCATTGATATCAGACAATATATATGACTAATTGCCAACCAGGGAAGCTCGCATAAGCCCCAGTGTCCAAAGTTTTTGCTGGAGCTCTACCAAGTAGACACGGTGTCTGATCTCAGTCCCCAACGCCTCCAAAGATCAAGCTGACACCCCCTGTCCCAAATCTCCCAACCCAGATCATACTGTTAGATGAGTTAACTTGACTGTAAACCCCCAGGCAAACAGATCCTCCTGTCGACATGACATTCCAGAGACTTCGAAATTGATTCCACCCAAGAAGCTAGAACATAGTTTTGTCTTGTCCCAGGGCAAAACCATACTTCATGGTTTGTTTTTCAGCTAGCCCATATTAAGCGCACTGTGATCCAGGCATTGTATTAAGTTATCACACTGCTCTGTGTACTAGGTTCTGTAATCCTCACAGTAGCCCTGAGAAGTAGGTCCAAGTGAGGAAATAGTCATTAAGAGAAGGGATCCTGTCTAGGGTCACACAGCTTTTGAGCTCCAGTGCCAATTTCAAACCTGAGACTGGGCTTCTAACCAACACTTTGTGCTCCTCTGTATCCCATAATTAAGTTCTGCTTATGACCTTTTTTAAAAATCAAATATTTCAATTCCTTATAAATAGCATCTTGTAAATTTGCCATTGGCTTTTGGAGAGAACACCTCGAGAGAAAATCCTAGAGGAGAAAAAGTGGATGCTTTTAATTCCATGGATATATTTTTCAGTCTCTCCTGTTTTACATTCTTAATATCCCCAAAAACAAAATGACCAGCCCAAAAAGCAACATCAGCATTCACTGTTTTTCATATCTCCTTGTGAGGTCAGTTCTGTAGGCCCTATGTAGGATGAATACCATTCATCCTGTGAGCACCCTACTTTCTGAAGCCTGATTAAAATTCTCATTCTAGGTGCTTTTGTGGGGCTTCTCAAATTTTTCCCTGTACAGGACTAGGGTTTTACATGTGTGATATCCAAAAAGTAAGAAGGTGGGGCACTTGGGTGGCTCAGTAGGTTAAGCGTCTGCCTTCGGCTCAGGTCATGATCCAAAGGTCCTGGGATCGAGTCCCACATCAGGCTCCCTGTTCAGTGGGAAGCCTGCTTCTCCCTCTCCCCCTGCCTGCTGCTCCACCTGTTTGTTCTCTCTCTCTCTCTCTCTCTCTCTCTCTCTCTCTCTCTCTCGTCTCTGTTAAATAAGTAAAATCTTTAAAAAAGTAAGATGATTATTTTAAGAGTACTAAGTGGTAGGAAATAAAAACCTTGCTTACAAATTTTCTACTTGTTATATAATGGGGCAACGTACCTTCCTAAGGTAGAGGCATTTTATTTTTAAGATTTTATTTATTTATTTATTTATTTGAGAATAAGCAGAGGGAGAGGGGCAGAGGGAGAGAGAGAAGTAGGCTTCCTGCTGAGTGTGGAGCCCAACACAGGGCTCAGTCCCAGGACCCTGAAATCAGGACCTGAGCTGAAGTCAGGTACTTAACCGTCTGCCTACCCAGGCACCCCAAAGCAGAAGGGTTTTAGTATATACTTGGTGGAGGGCCAGTTATTAACTCTTGCTTCTTGCATAAATGAGAGACTTTTAGGTGGTCATTAAAATCTTGAATTAAAAAAAATAAAGTGTGGCTTAGAGTAAATCTGTTCAGTCTTATAATGATAGAATATTCATACCAAGTCCACTGGCATACAAATGAGAATTAACTGTTTGCTTAGGAACCATAAATGACAAGAGATACAATTTTTCTTTTTCTTTGCTTTCTTTATGTGTGAGAAGCTAATTGTAAAAAAATAAAGTAAGATATGGATTACAGCCTTCAAAAATGTTTATTTCTGATTTTTTGCATACTGATATTTCCCATTGGACCTACAAATACACTTTAACTACATTGGTATTGTTTTTGCTGCTTGATGTTGATCAAGCATAGTATTGATTTTATTGGCATTTCATAGAAGCACTCCTTTTTCTATTGGCTTTCTTCCAGATGAAGAGAAGAACAAGCAGAACAAAACAAAAACTCAAACCAGTGATCCCAGTGAAGGAAAAGCAAAAAGTGTACGGCATGCTTATGTTCACAAACCATATCTTTACTCAAAGTATTACAGTGATTCTGACGATGAGCTTACTGTAGAACAAAGGCGCCAGTCAATTGTAAGTCAGACTTGATCTCTTGCTATTTTAACCTATTTAATAAGGTTTGAAAACTAGTCTGTGTACAAGGCACTGGGCAGCGCAACGAACCGTGGCACATCAGTTCTGCCTTCAGAACCTGGCGTTTAATGAGGCAGAACAGACATAAACATGGGACATGGGTGTTCGTGTCATTATGATCAATAGTGAAAAACTAGTAATGAATGCTTCACAGGATGGACATGTTTGAATCCAATGTGGATTGAGCCGTACAGAGGATGTGCAGCCATCAACAGATGGGAAGTGCAGTCTACATAATTTCTAGTTACAAGATGTGTCCTTGGATTATTATACCTTCTTTGAGAAAAAAAATTGTTGCTTCATCATATGTGTATATCAGTTTTAAGATGATTCACAGTTTTAGAAACATTAAAATAGGAATTGGACATCTTAGAATGAGAAAATATTAGAAAAATTATTTGAAGGAAGTAGAAATGCTGATAGTGGCTTATCTCTTTTTTTTTTTTAAGACGTATTTATTTATTCATGAGAGACACAGAGAGAGAGAGAGGCAGAGACACAGGCGGAGGGAGAAGCAGGCGCTCCATGCAGGGAGCCCAACATGGGACTCGATCTCAGGTCTCCAGGATCACACCCTGGGCCAAAGGCAGCGCCAAACCGCTGAGCCACCTGGGCTGCCCAGTGGCTTATCTTTTGAGAAACTTACTTCATCAGGAGTTAATGCCTGTACTTAGGGTTTTGGGCACTTTGAGACTTTGAGTTCTGAGCAGAGAAAGGATGGTGGGAGTAACCGAGAATGACTGGATTCTTGGCTTTTTTTTTTTTTTTTTTTTAAATAGGAAAGCAGAAAATCCCATGTTCAAAACCTGGGTCCTGAGAGCATAACTAGCAAGTTGTATTTGTTGTACCTACTAACTAGTCCTTTACCTGGCGCTTTGCTTCAACTTTTCAACTTTCTCCTTGAAGAATAATTTAAAGGTTAACAGAGATTCGCCTATGTATACTTGATGTTCATATATATTTTAACAACTATCTTTTTTTTTAATGCAATAGGATTTTGTTTATTGTGGTTTTTTGTTGTTGTTGTTTTTTTGAGAGTGAGAGCAGTGGGGCAGAGGGCAGAGGGAGGCAGAGAGACAGAATCTTAAGCAGACTCCATGCACAGTGTAGAGCCCCACATGGGACCTAGTCTTACAAACCTGAGATGATGACCTAAGCTGAAATCAAGAGTCAGATGCTTAACTGACTGAGCCACCCAGGTGCACCTCACAGCTCTCCTTCTAATTAAACTAACTGGTTTATTAAACCACCATTTCCCAAAATAATGCCTTTGGCATCATATCTGTCTGTTACTCTTCTGGTAGTTTTCAAATTGTGTAATGAATATGCACCTTTGCAAAGCTTATTATTTTGTAAGAACATTTGAAGGGCAAACATTTTTTTTCAGTTGTTTTTGCTTTTTCCTGATGGTTGGTTAGGATAATTGTGAATATTTTGTGGTTTTAGGCTAAAGAAAAAGAAGAAAGGCTTTTAAGAAGGCAAATTAATAGAGAGAAACTTGAAGAAAAACGAAAGCAGAAAGCTGAAAAAACAAAGTCTTCGAAAGCTAAGAGTCAAGGTATAGGACATGTTAACTTTAATATTTTAAAATATCTTATATACTTCATTGTTTTTTATATATTCATATTACTTATGAGATTATAAAATGATCTAAATTCCATCTCAAAAAAGCTGCTGTATGAAGAAATGTGTATTTTCTTTAGGTATGGGAGATTTCCTATTTAATCTGATGTGTTGGATCACTTTTTAAATTCTATTTCTGTGTCTAAACATTCTGTCAGGTACCAGCTTATACAACTTATTTATTTCCCAATGATTGTGGAATTGAATCATCATTGGAAAATGAATTGTTAACCTGTGAGTAATCAAGCCTTGCTGGTGATGTTAGTAGAATTAATCTATGCTTTATGTTAACTAAAGTGACAGACATTTGTCTAGAATTGAACAAAACTGAACTTCCTCTGGGCACTGATCCTCTATAGTATATAAAACCATATACACATACATGTGCATTTGAAATAAAGGTAAGACTCCTCCATCTAAAATTCTATTTTATTCCACCATAACTTCAGAGTACTAAAGCCATAAAGCATTTTTGCAGTGATTAGAAAATCTTAATGAAAACGAAATACTACACTGTTTATAAACTCCGTTCTGAAATTCAGTTTATTGATTCCTTCTTTCCTAGGCAAAAATAGTGTGGACTTAGAAGAATCATCAACAAAGAGTTTGGAGCCTAAAACCCCAAGAATTAAAGAAGTCCTTAAAGAACGGAAAGTTTTAGAGAAAAAGGTAGCCTTAAGCAAAAAAAGAAAGAAAGATTCAAGGTACATATTTTATCTGGCAGCATTCCCATTGTCACATTCCCTGGCATGCTTTCAGAAGAGAGCATTGGCAGTGACAATAAAGAGCCATACTGTGAATGTGTGTATCATTGCATGTTTATGAAAACTGTGGAGTCTCACTTTTCATATCATAATTCATTGTGTTAGTATCTATAGTTCAAAGTAGTGTATCTTACTGTCTTTTTGGGGGGAGATCCCCAGGGCTTTTTCATAATCTGACAGCAGCTTTGGATTCTCCCTGGAAAAACGCACATCCATAGACACAGTTTTTTCTAGAATTTCAGTGAGTTTCTAGACCCTCTAGAACACTCAGGAAATATCCCCACTGTGGACATTCAATAACCTCTTATTTACAATGACTGCTTCCATCTTCCAGGCTTTTGGGCATTCTCTTCAACAGTACCTTATGCTTCCCCCCCATAAACCAGAGGGCTGAACCAAATTCTTACTTATCATTGCATTCTCAGAGTGAATTCCATAAAACTTAGAAAGCTGAAGAGACTGAAAATAGCTCTGACATGCTGGGAGCCATAGGCAATAATCAGGATGCAATTATGTACATTTGTCACAGACTTCAGGGTAGCTGAATCAGTAGTTGACAGAACTCAGAGAAGTCTGCTCTCGGTTTTCTTACTGTAACTTATTCCTGTTGATCTGAATAAATATGACTTTCCTGTTTACTCAAAACATGGTAAGACTTTCAAAATCTATAGCCCATAAAATATTCATCTTTAAGCAACAAATCAGGAATTTTTTTTCAAGTATCCTTTGCTTTAGCACCAAAAGTAAGTTAGTCTGTGTCACTTTGAGAATTGTGTTTGCTTCTGTTGACTAAGATAGGAGTTAAATTGAAATGTAACGAGTCTTCATTTATGGATTAAGTGTTTATAATAAAGGAAAGAAAACTAACTTTTTTAATCTTCCTAAGAAATTCTTATATTTGATTCAAATATATGACTTTTTCCTCCCACTTAGGAATGTTGAAGAGAATTCTAAAAAGAAACTGCAATCTGAAGAAGATTCCAAAGAAACTCTCAAGACAAGTGAGGTGTGTCTTAATAAAACCCATTTTAAATGTTCTTTTGTTAGATACAGGCCACTCAATCCCTTGAAGGAAAACTCAGAGCTAAGTTTGGTCTTTTCCAAGTTAAATTTAAAAATCCCTCACCCTCATCATTCTTGAATCGCCGTCCTGTTATGGCCTGAATTCCTCATTTTGGCCAGTTGATTCCCGTGCTCTTTTATCCAGGTAATACCTACTTTTTTCTACTTTCCTTTCCCTTACCCCCCCAACCCCCCCCCCGCCCATTTCTTATATTGACAATAACAAAGTTGCTAGTAGTGATAATGGTAAAGAAAGCGGAGGGAGGCTGAAATCCCTATGCCATAGCAGACCATCCATTTCATTCTCTTGCATTTCATTCTCTTCCACAAATGTACATAATTTTTTAGAGTAGATGTAATCTTGCAAAAGGATTTTAACATTCCCTCTTACTCAATGTTACCTTCTAAGCTTCTAATCCTATATTTAACGATTGTATAGTATTCTATTGAATAGACATACCATCATTTAAGCATTTCCTTAGAGTTGACCACTTAGATTACTTCCAAGTTCTGATCAATTTAAATAGTAAAAATATATTCAGTGAGTTAATTTCTTTATCTCATTTGGATTATTTTCTTGGGATAAACTTTTGCTTTCACTGGATTTAAATCTTTATTTACTCTGCCATATTTATAATTCTGAAGCCAAACATTTTTTAAGTAGGCTCCACATCCATCCTGGGGCTTGAACCCATGACCCTGAGAGATCAAGAGTTTCATGTTCTTCCAAATGAGCCAGCCAGGCACCCCCATACCCAAACTATGCTAACATTACCAAGGGAAAACTAATAATTTAGTAATTATTTGTTCATAGCCAATAAATCTTGATTTCTTTATTCAGAAATTAGGGGCATATTTATAAATATGTCCTGATGTTTTTAATGGCATGTTTTAAAATATTTAACTTCATTTTGTAATAAATTTCTTTGAAAAATTATCTCATAAAATTTTATTCACATTAATTGGTTGGAACTCACTATAAAATTAGGTTGATAAAATCCTAATTTTTTTCTTTGATGAGTTTAATTTTAATGTATTTTTTAATATTTTGCTGTGTCCTACTCTGAGTTAGTAGAATTGCGTTAATCTTTGTGTTGCATTGTAAGGAAGGTGCAATGATAAACTGACCCAAAGACACAGATCTTTCTGAGACCTTCAGCACATTATTTGAATAAGCATAATTACAGGATGTAGTCAGTGAGTGTATTTAGTCAGCATTCACTTGTTAATATTAATAATCTCCTCAGTGCCATACTGCGGGGCAGGAAGGAAGGGTCAGATGCACTAGTTCATCAGTGTCTTCCTTTGGATACATAAACATAGCATGCTTTATATGTGATACAGTTACTTACAGTGAGTTATTGTGTTATTGTGTGTATTGAATGTCCTACAAGCAGCCTGGATTCATGAGGTTTCCATAAATAATTCATGCTCCTAAATTAAAATTTAGGAAACCTTTATTTCAGTGAAATTTTTAAATTGTCTTCATCATCAGGTATTATGCTTTAGGTCTAAAAAGAACATCAATTATCATTCATGCAGCTTATATTTATTAGTACTTACTGGGTATTAATGAGCTTTAACAATTTGGAGTTAAAGTCCTCCCAGGTGATGGATAAGTCTAAGGAGAAATAACTAGTCTCTGCACAAACATCTATGATGTAGTGGGAAGAGTCTTCAACTGAAAATGAAATCCTGTAAACTTGTCTGGTTATCAGGTTATGGAGTCACGCTGAGCTTCAGTTTCCTGGTGCATAAAATGAGATCACCAGTACCTACCACAGGTTGCTGGCTAAGATTAAGTGACATGTGACACATGGTAGCATTCAGCATATCCACTGTATCTAAATATTAAGTTTGAAAATAAAAATTGACTTTAGTATTGCTCATATTTTAACTTGTGTTTTTTTACAGCATTGTGAAAAGGAAAAGGTATCTTCTTCAAAGGATCTGAAGCATGTTCATGCCAAAAGTGAACCAAGTAAACCTGCCCGGAGACTTTCAGAGTCTTTGCATCCAGCTGATGAAAACAAAAATGAGTCCAAAATAGAAAGAGAACATAAAAGACGCACATCTACCCCTGTTGTGGTGGAAGGGACCCAAGAAGAGCCTGATACAAGAGATGGGAAAAGGCAAGTGGAACGGTCAGAAATTGGCACAGAAGAGCCCCAGAAACAGAAAAGCACACTTAAAAATGAAAAGCATCTAAAAAAAGATGATTCTGAAACCCCACATATGAAGAGCCTACCTAAGAAAGAGGCGAAATCCTCTAAGGAGAAGCCTGAAAAAGAGAAGACTCTGTCAGAAGACAAATTATTTGCAAAACATAAATATAAAGGTGACTGTCTGCACAAAACAAGTGATGAGTCTGAGCTTCACTCTTCCGAGAAAAGTTTAAAAGTGGATGAAAATATTCAAAAGCAAAGTCAACAAACCAAACTTTCTTCAGATGATAAAACTGAACGAAAAAGTAAACATAAGAATGAAAGGAAATTATCCATCTTAGGCAAAGATGGAAAGCCGGTTTCTGAATATATTATAAAAACAGATGAGAATGTTCGTAAAGAAAACAACAAAAAAGAGCGGCACATATCAGCCGAAAAAACTAAGGCAGAGCACAAATCAAGAAGATCAAGTGATTCTAAAATTCAGAAAGATTCTCTGAGTTCAAAGCAACATGGAATCACATTACAGAGAAGAAGTGAAAGTTACTCAGAGGATAAGTGTGATACAGACTCAACTAATTTAGATAGTAATTCAAAACCAGAAGAGGTTGTTCACAAGGAAAAGCGAAAAACAAAGAGCTTACTAGAGGAGAAACTTACGTTAAGGTCTAACCAAAAGCCAAAAAGTCAAGGTAAACAGTTAAAAGTAGTTGAAATGGAATCACAAGAAACTGTCACAAAACAGACAGCCACTCCAAAACCAGATAAAGAGAAGAATACAGAGGAGAATGACCCAGATAAACAGCGAAAGTCTAAAGTTGAAGACAAACCTGAGGAAAGTAGTGTTGAAGCTGTATCGGATAGTGCCTCTACTTCACATGGTGCACAGAAGGATTCTAATCACAGAACCAAGTTAGCATTAGCAAAGGAGAAATATAAGGCTGATAAAGATTCAGGCTCCTCCAGACCCGAGAGGAAGTTATCAGATGGGCACAAAAGCAGAAGCTTCAAGCATGGTAGCAAGGAAGTGAAAAAGAAGGAAGAAAAATCAGATGACAAGGATGGTAAAGAAGTTGACAGTAACCATGAAAAGGGCAGAGGGAATAGTTCACTTATGGAAAGGAAATTAAGTAGAAGGTTATGTGAAAACCGAAGAGGAAGCTTGTCCCAAGAAATGACCAAAGGAGAAGAAAAATCAGCAAACTCTTTGAGTGCTCCCAATATTTCCTCTGTTCAGAAACCCAAAAAGACCAGTGATGTCACATTAATGCCTGAACAAGAGCCAATGGAAATTGATTCTGAGCCAGCTGTTGAAAATGTATTTGAAGTATCTAAAACCCAAGACAGCAATAATAATAATTCGCAGCAAGACCCTGACTCTGAAAATATTATGAAACATAAAACCACTATCATGGTTCTAAATGATGAATTAAGAACTTCCACAGTAGATTCAAAAACAGCAGTTGTAGCCTGTAAATCAGGACGTGGGACAGGAGTTGTTAGTAATTCAGAAAAACACGCTGACCATAAGGGCACCCTGACTAAGAAAGTGCATATCCAAAGTACTGTGTCCAAACTGAATCCTGGGGAGAAAGAACCCATTCAACAGGGAACTTATGAAACAAACACAGACTCTGAAACTAGTCATAGACCATTGTGTCGAGCCCCATCAGAAAATGATAGGACACAAAAGAATCTGAAAAACACAACCGGACCCACTGAAGAACATGTTGCTCAAGGACATGCTGATCATGAACATTCCCCAAATTTAGATCCTTCACCATCCTTAAGTTCAGTAACTGTTATGCCTCAGAAACAATCTCGTGATGCAGATGTAAATCCTTTGATTGAAAAAACGACTGTTTTAGAAGGCAGCACAGCCAGCACCTCACTCATGGAGCACTCTGATATTCCTAACCAAAGTGCGACTGTTAGAGAACCAGAAGTCCCTAGGACACATGACAGCAAGGAAAGTGGGGTAGTTTCCACAGTAGATACGCCAACAAAAGCAAACATGGATAACAGAAGACACATTCCAGAAGGTGACCAGCCCACTGTGCTGCACACTAGACAAGGAAAAGTAAACATTGACAGCAAGCTAACAGATGTGAATATGGATAATGAGAATGCTAACAAGGCAGGCAGCTTGATGGACATGACCAGGAGAGAAAGTGACTTTAACACAGAGCCCAGTTCAAAGCAGACAGTGAGAGCTGTACTAGAAAATGGCAAAAAGCATAGCATCACTATTGACCCTGCAGTAGGCATGAGTACAGAACAAGATGCTGAGACTGTACAGCATAAATGTAGTAGTGGCCCAGGTGATACAGAAGACACATCAGTTGCAGTTGAAAGAAGGACTGAAAACAATGAGGTTGACACCAGTGCTGGAAGTAACGCTGCTTTCTCCGTGTTACAGCAGAGGAATGAAAAGACTGCCAATGGGGCAGCTGGGTCTGGCAGAGCAGAGAAGACTTCTCTTGCCACTAGTACTGCAGGAAAGGATGAAGGTGTTCCCTTACACACAGTAAAGGCAGGGGACGCCACAACCACTTCCTCAGAAACAGGAGAGGGTGAGGTAGCTGTGCCCTGCACCAGCATTGAGGCAGATGAAGGCTTC
The DNA here is from genome assembly GCF_003254725.2 of Canis lupus dingo. Taxonomy (NCBI): domain Eukaryota; kingdom Metazoa; phylum Chordata; class Mammalia; order Carnivora; family Canidae; genus Canis; species Canis lupus. The sequence goes on from NC_064245.1 coordinate 66,584,803, forward strand.
ATAACAGGTGCATGTTCTAGAAACAATCCTCTCCATGCTGGGGCAGAAGCCAGTGAATGCACTGTCTTTGCTGCAGCTGAAGAAGGTGGAGGTATTGTCACAGAAGGATTTGCTGAAAGTGAAACTTTCCTCACAAGCACCAAGGAAGGAGAGAGTGGAGAGTGTGCCATGGTTGAATCTGAAGAAAGGGCAGTGGAGCCTGTGGCTGCTCACACAATTATGGTTGAAGACAATGTCAACAGTGGTGTGACAGAAGAGAAAGATGATGCTGTCACTAGTGCTGGCTCTGAAGAAAAGTGTGATGGTTCTTCACGTAGAGACTCGGAAATGGCTGAAGGAACTGTTGCCTTTATTATTAGTGAAGTTGAAAGTGATGGTGCAGTGACAAGTGCCGGGACAGAAATAAGGGAGGGCTCCTTAAGCAGTGAAGAGGTGGATGGATTCCAGAGAAATCTGACAAGAATGGACCCCAAAAAAGAGACTGAGGGGACTGTGACATGCACCGGAGCAGAAAGGAGAAGTGCTACCTCTATTATGTGCTCTGTAACAGGCGCCGAGCAACAAGAGGAGCGTGTGGCCCTGGTCAGTAACGACACGCCACCAGGAACCAGTGCCCCCCAGGAAGGAGATGCTTCTGTGAATGATGGGGCAGAAGGCGAAAGTGCCGTCACCAGCACAGGAATAACAGAAGAAGATGGAGAGGGGCCGGCGAGCTGCACAGGTTCAGAAGAGGGCAGTGAGGGCTTTGCTCTAAGTTCTGAATCAGAAGACAGTGGAGAGAGTGCAATGGACAGCACAGTAGCCAAAGAAGCCACTAATGTGCCATCGGTTGCCGCTGGGCCATGTGATGATGAAGGAATCGTAACTAGCACAGGTGCAAAAGAGGAGGATGAGGAAGGCGAAGGGGTGGTGACCAGTACTGGAAGAGGAAATGAAATTGGTCATGCATCCACTTGCACTGGGACAGAGGAGGAAAGCGAAGGTGTATCGATTTGTGGAAGTGCTGAAGAAGGTGACAGTCAGATTGGTACTGCAGCAGGGTGCATGGGAGCTGATGCCGGACCTGCCATCACCAATGCCAATGAGAGCAAGGTTGACAGCATGAGTGGTGCAGAGAAGGGCATGAAACATGTAGAGATCTGCTCCAGTGCAAAAGGGATTGTAGAAAGTAGTGTGACCAGTGCAGCTTCAGGGAAGGGTGAAGTGGCACCGATTCCCGAGGGTTGCGAGGGTCCCATGACTAGTGCTGCTTCAGGTCAGAGTGACAGTCTGCTCAACAGAAAAGAAAAAGTTGAGGATACCACTATTTCAACTGGCTTGGTGGGAGGCAGTTATGAGGTACTTGCATCAGGGGCAGTCCCAGAACGGAAAGCTGGTCACACATCACCCAGTGGAAAAGAAGACGAAGGTATCATCACTTCTGTGGACCATGAAGAATGCGATGGCCTTATGGCCACTACAGCCAGTGATAGTGTTACCAACCAAATTTGTGTAGCTGGGGCCAAAAGTCCAGGCAAAGGCTTGATGATTTCCACCAGCACCACAAATGACTACACCACTCAGTTAAGCACAGTTACAGGCATGGAAGAAGGTCATTCAAGCGCCCTTCGAACTGGAGAAAGTATGGAAGGCACCGGAATAAACATGGAGGAATTTGAGGTCCCCATGCCTAGTGCGGTATCAGGAGATGGAAGCCAACTCCCCGCGATGAGAAATGAAGAGAAAGATGAGTGTGCCATGATTTCCACAAGCATAGGGGAAGAGTTCGAAGTGCCCATTTCCAGCGCCACAACCATCACATGTGTGGACAGTCAGCCGCCAGTGGCTGCTGCCGAAGAAAGCACTCCAGGCCCCAGCCTGGCGAGCACTGATGACTTTGAGGGGCCCATGCCCAGCGCACCCGCAGAAGTTGAAAGCCCTCTTGCCTCAACCAGCAAGGAGGAAAAAGATGAGTGTGCACTCATTTCCACCAGCATAGCAGAGGAGTGCGAGGCCTCTATTTCTGGTGTCCTTGCAGAAAGTGAAAAGGCGCGACCTGCTACCATCCTGGAAGAGAAAGACGGGAGTGCCATCATCTCCACCAGCTCGGGAGAAGACTGTGAGGGCCCTGTGTCCAGCGCTGCCCCTCGGGAGGAAGTCCAGCCCTCGGTCACACGAGTGGAGGAGATCAGTGACACCACCATGATTTCCACGAGCACCTCTGAAGGCCGCGAGGCAGTCATGATGGGCGCTGCCCCGCAGGATGATGAGCCACCCACCGCAGCAAGGATGGAGGACTTGAGTGATGCTGCCATCATCTCCACCAGCACAGCCGAGTGCATGCTGGCGCCCGCTGGCCTCGACAGGCATGAGGAGGGCCCGCAGACCGCAAGCAACCTGGTTGGGAAAGAGGACACGTCAGCCACCAGGATGAACAAGAGCGAAGCCCCAAGTCCCAGCCTGATGGCTGAGAACAGCCATCTGCCCCCTGGGCCGCTTGCAGGGAACAGAGCCATGGGTCCTGAGGAGGGGCACCACAGGCTGGCTGTCAACGTGCAGTCTGCTGTGGGTGGCCAACCAGGTGCTACGGGAGCACTGGGAGAGGGGTGCAGCAAGGATGGGCCCCATGAGGTGCCGCTGGCAGGGAAGGGACAGAGTCAGAACAGTTCGTGCCTCGGAAATGCTGCAGACAGGAGTGTGTGGCTGAGCTCTGTTCAGGGAGAGCAGGGCAGCCAGGAAGCAACTCCTGCAGGGCATAGCACCTGTTGGGCAGGGAGGGGCTTGAAGAGGGGAGCAGACTCACCTGAGGATCCAATGGGACCAGAGCAAATGGCGGGGCCGAGAGCTGAGGACCCTTCCCTTAGGACCTCCTGTTTGCCAGCAGTAAGTCTCGGTGCTAAGAAAGCCGATGATGTGCCACCTGCCAGAGACTCCGCAGGGGAGCTGCCCTCCCCTGAGCAGTCCTGGCCCTCAGCCCCCGTGAAGACCACCACTGAATGTATTAATGGCCGAGAATCAGAAATTGGCCCTTCCCAGGTGCCAGTCCTTCCAGCTGCCTATGATGGCAAACGGCTGGTTCAAGGGTCCAGTGAGAAAGCAGGAGATGGTAATGGCATGAGGAAATCATCCCAGCAGGAAGGAGACCTCAAGGTCATTGTTCCACCTGAAGAAAATTTTCATGACCTAGGTGAGAATCTTTTAATAGTACATTTTAGCATTTTACAAAGATAATTGCATGTAGAGTACATTTAAGACAGTCTTCCGAAAGATGGTTTTGCTTCCAGAATGTCACAAAATAACTTCTAATGGAAAGGTTGAGCTTAGAAATTTGGATTTAAAAGCTGAAAACCTTAGACCCATTTCCCGTGTGCCGGGAGAGCAGAGGCAGGAAGCTAGAGGACAGGAAGTCAGCCAGCCATGTGCCATCTGCATGACTACTGCAAGTTACTAAACCTCTGACCCTCAGGCTTCTTGTCAAAATAAATACTAGCTTACTGCAGCCCTGTGAAATGAGTATTTTTATCATCCTCATTTTACAAATGAGGAAATAGATTCCGAGAGTTTAAATAACTTGCATAGTACTTGAGGCCCTTTAGGAAAAAGTACCTCTGAGCCTCAGTTTTCTGTTGTATGAAATGGGGATAATAGAGCAAAAACACACCAATCCAGCCCTCATCTAATGTCCTCTAAACTGGTAGTATGTGTCATTTCAGTCCATCTGGCTGGCTACTTGTGATCAGGGGAGCACATTATTTCCTGAGTGTTTAGTTCAGGTAAAATGAATTCTGGTTTGGAATTTGAAAGTGAAAGGAAACATGTTCCCTCCTGACATTTCAGAGAGTGTCGATCTTGCTAGAAATACTTGTTAACTTTCAAAGGGGTAAACTTTGGCCTCAGTCACTGGCACACTGTGCCATCCAACTTGGGACACTTCTGTGCTAGGTTCTGGGGATGCAAAGATAACTTCAAAATGGGGGGCAGCTGTGAATCCAGCCTTGTTTTTTAAGTAGGCAGTGACTCTGGTGGCAAGTGCTTAGATGATGTGAGAATTCAAGGGGATGTCATGGGCTGGATTTGAGAGGTCAGGGATGTTGACTCTTCTACTCTGGTTGTACAAATTGGAGTGTCCTCGACTTTTAAACTGCACCAGACCTTGGATGTCATCAAATACAGCCTCAGGAAGCTGAGGCCAATAGATTGAGTCCTGTTCGTTATAGGGACTTAAAAGGGGTGTTAAGTGTTCCAAGGGTTGAAATAAGGAACTTGAAAATTTTCCATTGAGTTTAGCTTGAGCAAATTGAATGCGCTGCAGATTTTTATGACTTAACCATTGACTACAGCCTGTTACTCCTTCCTCCTCACCTTTGTTTCCCTGAAGGAGCAAAAACAAGAGATTTTAGCAAGGAAAAGCCTGCAGCCTGTAGAAAAAGGAAGGATTTTCTCTGGAGGCTTCTGCATGGGCGGGTGAAAGAACTGGAAGCCATGGTCACAGACAAGGGAGAGAGAAAGGACTGCAGCAGGGATAAGATTGAGTCTCCACCAGGGAAAATGCCATTTTATTTTGTCTGCCTCATAGCTTCCTCACTTGATCAACTTTGCTGTGTCAGGGTGAAGCAAGCAAAGTGAGTCTGTTTATAAACATTTTCTTTGTTGAGAATATATCTCAGCAGCCCAGAATATTTTCTTTTAGGGCCAAACTTGATGCAGAACATGTAGAAAAATATTTGGAAATATGTCTCCAGAAATAATCTTTTGTTATTCTTTCTGGGCAACTATCTTAATAGTAAGAAACAATTTCACACACACACCCTGCAAAATGAGCAAATGACCCTTGTGTTTCATCCAAGATTTTTCATCGGTATTCCTTTTATTGTTACCTACTGACAGCAAAATAAAACAACAGGGGAAGAGGTCAGGGCATGCTAAATAATATTCTGTTACCTTTTGATTCAGCATGTATTTTTGTAAGCTAATTCTTAAATTGGTTTAATGGTCTGAATTTCATTAGGTGTTGAAGAGTCTCCATTGAATGTTTTGGGAGGACAGGCACTGAAAGGCACCTTGAAAACTGAGGTATGGCTGATGGTTCAGTTACACTGAGCCATAGATGGTGTGAGTACCATGTACTGCACTCAGACATGTGTATCCTTAAGCATTGCACGGCTCCTGTTCCCATTGCACTTAAAACACTTACACATTGTTGTTATCATATCCTGTGGCTGGGAAGCTAAGAACCTCAATAATTTCAGTAAATAGTGCTGTCATAGTTCCATTTACTCAAACCAAACACCAGAAGTCACCCTCAGTCTCTTCCTGTCTCCCCACATTTAATCCATTGCCAGTTCTTAACATGTTCCATTTCCAAAATATAACTTGAATCTCTATATCCCATTTGCAGCCTGATTTCATGGCACCTTCTAAATATATGAGAGACAAGGTAGCAGTAAACATGAGGTCTATGTACAGTGCAGAGGAGACTCAACTTACCAGCAGGAACAATGGGTACACAGATGGGAGGGCTTGCAAGGACATTTGAGTGGGGTTTTACATGTAAAGTAGAAGTTTACCAGAGGAAAAAGAAACAAAAGAGCCATGCAGGCAAAAAATGTGTTCTGCACATGAAACAGGAGGGTCCATTGTGAGCTATGGGCACTGCAGTGATGCAAGATGTGCTGTGGAGAAATGCAGACCTAACTAGGGAGGGAATGTGATCAGCAGGAGTCTCATACTAAGTTGGAGATTTACTTTTAAAGCAGTGGGAAAACCATTGATGAGTGAACTATGAGATTAGATTGATTTGGGTTTTTTTTGTTTGTTTCTGAAGGTTGGCAGGTACTCATTTTCAATTTTGCACAGACTTGAAAGTAGTCTTTCATGTTGTTACAAGATGCTAGATGTTTTAATTAAGTTGAGGTTAGTCTTGCCTTCTTGTTGTAAAAACCTCAGTTAACTTAATCTTTTATGGTGCTTTGGACTTTTTAGACATCTGTATCATCAGAGGAAGAGAAAAGACCTGAAATTCTAGCAGCACCAGAAAGTCCATGTGGGAGAAAGCCAAGTGGAGTAGGTAAGCTCCTTTCAATGGTTGTTCACATTGTTTTCTCAGCCTGTGGTTTTACCTTTGGTTACAGCTTAAAATCAATAGCTGAGGGGCACCTGGGTGGCTCAGTTGGTTAAATGTCTGCTTTCGACTCAGGTCATGATCTTGGGATCGAGCCCCACATCAGGTTCCCTACTCAGTAGGGAGTCTGCTTCTCTCCCCGCCCCCCACCCATGCTCACACTTGCTTGATCTCAAATAAATAAGTAAATCTTTATTTTTTTATTATTTTTTTTAATAAGTAAATCTTTAAAAAAAATAAAATCAATAGCTGATTCATAACAAAACACTGACAGGCTATATGAATTTGCCTCTCACTTTTAAAATAGGTTGGAGAGAATTCTGTTTCATTCTCAGCATACACTTTTTCTCATCAGTTGTCAATTTTATGTAAGATAATTGTTTCTATCTCTTATCTCCAGATACGTATGACAAAGAAAGCAAGCTACTTTGGAGCAAACTCTTGCTCTTTCCCCAAAATGTATCTCCATGTGCTGTCGCATCTCCTTTCCAAAAGCTAGCCTGCAGCCCATGCACCCTCAGACCTCTGCCTGCTGGCCCTAGCACTCTGGCTGGGCCCCAGTGATCGCTGACATGGCTGCCAGTCTCTGTGCACTATCTTCAGGATCCACTTCGTGTTTTGTAGGAGAGAGCCTCAGGATCAGGAAGGATTAAGGCAGCAGCTCCCAAACACTTTGGTCTCAGAACCACTTTACACTCTTTTTTGAGGATCCCAGGGATGCTTGGATGGCTCAGCAGATAAGCATCTGCCTTTAGCTCAGGGCATGATCCTAGAGTTCCAGAATCAAGTCCCAATCAGGCTCCCTGCATGGAGCCTGCTTTTCCCTCTGCCTATGTCTCTGCCTCTCTTTCTGTGTCTCTCATGAATAAATAAATAAAATCTAAAAAAAAAAAAAAAAGTAAAAATTGAGGATCCCAGAGAACTTTTGGTTTTTTGTTTTTTGGTTTTTTTTTTAATAATAAATTTATTTTTTATTGGTGTTCAATTTGCCAACATACAGAATAACACCCAGTGCTCATCCCGTCAAGTGCCTCCCTCAGTGCCCATCACCCATTCACCCCCACCCCCACCCCCGCCCTCCTCCCCTTCCACCACCCCTAGTTCATTTCCCAGAGTTAGGAGTCTTTATGGAGAACTTTTGTTATGTGGATTTTACCTGTTGACATTTACTAAATAAGAAAGTGAAACTGAGAGGGTTGTAAGGTATGTATTCATTCAATATAACTGAATTCATTGTTCACTGTAGGTTAACATAAATAATTTTTTCATGAAAAATAACAAATTTTCCCCAATGACAAAATGTAGTAAGAAAATTGACATTGTTTTGCATTTTTACAAATCTCTTTAAGTCTAGTTTAATAGAAAGCAGCTGGTACTCATGGCTGTTTCTGTAGTTAGCATGTTGTTATCTTGGTTGAAGTATATGAAGAAAATTCAGCATCACGCTTACATGGTTGGATTTTAATAGCCTTTTCAGATAATTCAGGAACATCACATTGCCTCTGGAAAATTGCAATCTCCCTTGATGGAAGATTTCAGGAGTCCCAGGGGTCTTTGGACCACACTTTGAGAACCACTAGGTTAGGGAAATATAAATGAGAATTGTGACAATGGACAATTATTTCTGGTCTGTATTCTAGTCATTATTGTATCATCTCTTCTGATCTGCACATTAACTAGGGAAAAGAGCAATAGGAACTTTAGAGCATGTGACCAAATTTATGCCAGTTCTTTTTTTACTCCCCTCAATGCTGAAATGTCTATGTAAGCCTCATAGAGCAGTCAGGGTGATTTTAGTTGCAAGTTGCAGAAAACTCTACAAATGTTTATAGAAAATGTATTAGTTCACTGTTTTAGGCAGTTCAGGCTGTTAGAACAGAATTCCAAAGACTGAGTGCTTAAGCACCAAATTGACCCCGCTGGAGGCTGGAGATCCAAGTTCAGGGTGCCAGCATGGGTGGGTTCTTGGTAAGGACTCTATCTTTTTGGTTATGTTTTTGCATGTATGAATGCAGAGAAAGAAATCTCTCTTATTTCCATAAGGACACTAATCCCAGCGCAATGTTCCACCCTCATAACATTTAAACCTCTTAAGGGCTCCACCTCTAAATACTATCAGATTGGGGATTTAGGGTTTCTTTTTTTTTTTCTTTTTTTTTTAATATTTTATTTATTTATTCATGAGAGAGAGAGAGAAGCAGAGACACAGGAAGAGGGTGAAGCAGGCTCCCCACAAGGAGCCTGATGTAGGACTCAATCCTGGACCCCAGGATCAGGACTTTAGCAAAAGGCAGGTAGTCAACCACTGAGCCACCCAGGTGTCCCTTTTGGGTTTCAATATATGGATTTGAGGGGGGTCTCAAACATCCAGTCCATAGTATTCACAAAATTGCAAAGTTCAGGCAGAGCATCATCCGAGAACATGATGATATCCCCAAAAAACCATCTTGCAAAGACCCGGTTTCTCCCCTTTCCCTCAGTCCCCAGCAGAGGTAATTGCTTTCTCCTTTGTAAGCCTCTAGAGAAATACCTTTGTCCTGTCATTCCTGGCTGAAATCCTGAGACTTACTCTGATTCAGCTTAGGTACCTTTGTCCACCCTAAACTAATTACTGTAATCAGATGAATGTAACTTGCTGATTGATTTAAAGTAAATCAAATGCTTTATTCTTGGGGTGAGAGTAGAGTTGATGTCCCTGGAAACACATTGTGCCCCAGGCCACATTCTAAGCTCTTGGGTAGGGTGCTAGGAAAGAAATTCTATGTTTACTATGTGATGACTTGGTTCTTTAAATTATTCCCCCAATAAAGATTGGTAAGCAAGGTACTTGTGAGTGCTAAGGAAATTGAGGTAAAGAATGCACATCCTGTCTGCGTTCAGGGAGTTTGCAGAAGCAAACTACCCGGGAGTTTCTCTCTGTAATAAAGATACATCCAGGGCAGCCGGGTAGCCTAGCGGTTTAGCGCTGCCTTCGGCCAGGGGCGTGATCCTGGAGACCTGGGATCGAGTCCCACGTCGGGCTCCCTGCAGGGAGCCTGCTTCTCCCTCTGCCTGTGTCTCTGCCTCTCTCTCTCTCTTTATCTATCTATCTATCTATCTATCTATCTATCTATATATATATATATCTATCTATGTCTCTCATGAATAAATAAATACAGTCTTAAAAAAAAGATACATCCATGTCTGGTGGGGTCAGCTTTGCTGGGGAAGGCCTTGAGGAGGGCCTGGGTTTAAGCTGAACCAATCTCTCTCCCTGTTAATTTCTTTTTTTTTTTTTTTAACTCAGTGTTAATGTATACAGATTGCCTTAATTTAACAGCTGAAAGTAATTTGTAATGTGTTTTCCCATTTGTTAGATCTTTAGTGGTCTCCAGTTTTTATAGTATATACTATTATAAATAAAGCTGCAGTGAACTTTGATATGTGTTATGTGTTTCCCCAAGTATTTCCTTGAAAGAGAATTGAAGGGTCAAAGAATATGTAAGTTTTGAATTTTCATAAGTACTCATCACTCCTCCTAAGTTGGAGCCAAATATCAAAGGATGAGTAAGTGTGCATTAGGTAGAGAAGGCAAAGGGAAGGGCAGTGTGTAAGGAGTAGCGTATATAAACCCTCACCTAGGACTATCTGGAGTGATCAGGGCAGGCACTTTTCTAAGGCAGGACCATCTGAAGAGGTGACCTTCAAAGCATGTGATCTCAAGAGCCTTATAAACAGAAGTATCAAGCAGTCCTGGAGGACCACCCCAAGGCCTGAGAAGCCATTCATGCAGACATATTAAAACGTTAACGATGACTAATATATCCAAAACTTCGATGGTTTAGTTAAAACTTGTTTATATGTGTTAAAGTACAAATAATTGGGCGCCTAGGTGGCCCAGTCAGTTAAGTGTCTGCCTTCAGCTCAGGTCGTGATCCCAGGAGTCCCAAGTCAAGCTTGCCGTTCAGTGGAGAGTCTGCTTCTCCTTCTACCCCTCCCCCAGCTCATGCTTTCTCTTTCTCAAATAAATAAAATCTCTACAAAGAAAAAAAGTACAAATAATTAACATCCCCTTTGTTAATTGTCAAGAAGATAACATTTCTGGATTCTGAAGTCCTTTGTTCCCGCAGTATATTCCAGATGACTTCACTGTGTTTAGGTACGATTCAATAAGAGATCTACTTACGTAAAAGGAAGTTGTTTAAAAGAAAAATGTGCGTTCTGTCACTGTTGAGTAGAAACAGTAGACCTTGTACTTCAAGTTTCCAGAGAATATAAATAGACCATTGCTGTTTGAAGGGATAGAACCTAACTTTTCACTTGATGGCATTATTTTTAGATGAACTAGTGTCACTTTGCAGCTGAACAGTTACAGCAAAGGTCTACCTTTCTTCTGAGCTTCACATTACCAACATAGGTGCAGGGATTTAATGGACCACTGCCATCATTATAAAAATGCAGGCAACATTCATTTCTGTTGTTATTCTGGCATAATGGCAGGCACAGATTATAGAAAATAATAGGTCAGAATTTTATAGTTTACAAGGCAGGTGGACCAGTTAGCGACATAGTCCTGGTTTACCATAAAAAATTCTAAATTTGTTTCTCTATGGTTCAGAAACTATTCAGTTTCCTTAATTTCTCATTTTTATTTTTGAACAGCTGAGCTACAGAGGGAGCCTTTCTTGGGGAATGAATCACTTAATGTAAGTCACTGTAATGCTTTGGGGTTTATTGTGGGCCTTGGTATTTTGAGAGTGAATGGAAAGTGGGCATCTAGCAGAGGGGTTGGGTTGTCTGTGCATCCTTTAGGAGATAGGAGGCTATTTGTGGTGTGCTCTCCCCTGGAGTGCAACATAACAACTGAGATGTTCAGGCCAACTTTTCACTATATCCACTGATGTCTTAGAATTTAGTTGTCTTCCCCAGAGAAAAGGAGTCACTCTGAATTCAACAGCACTGCATTCTACTGGCTCCTTAGGCCAATGTCTTAAAACATTGAAGGAAACAGAAGGCCCACATACCTCAGACTAGGAAACTCACCTGGGATTTACTAATGAAATCCTTCAATGAATTGTGAACTTTCTAATTTTCATTATTGTAATGAATTTTATAATTGTTTTGCAACTCCTGAAATAATCCTGGTACTATAAACAAAACATTTTATTTTGAAAACTAAAGTTCATTTAGTGTCTCTGGAAAGCTTTTCTGAAGATACTAAACTGTAATTGCCAGGGATACATATTCTTTCCCAGCTGTGGCTATCCTAATCTCTTGTGCTTGAAAGAAATTTTATGTCTTTCTTAATGCACAGAGAACCTGATATCTTACCAGGAGAGAACATTTTGTAAAATGCTTGCAAACTGCAAAGAGACATTATTTCCAGTGCCCTGAGAGAACTCCTGGGTGCTCTATGCACTCACTGCCAGACATCAGAGGGCTATCCTCACCTCTTTGAAATATCCTGTTTTATAGCTAGAAACTCCTACGCAGTCAGCTGAGTAAGAAGAAAGAGCAAAGCACTCTTGGTTTCATTCAGATTTACCCTCTAAAAGGATTCCAAACGTAGAGCCAGTGTTCCACCGTACTTTATTTCCCAGAGGGCCCCTAGCATCTAACTTTCCCCATTCTGAGAGTATCACTAGCCTTCCCAAATATGCATGAAATTCTGTAGCTAGGATTTAGAATGTTGTAGGGTATTCTAAGGTGCTTCCCTCAGTTAAAAAAATAAAAGTACAATTGACAAGATTTGCCGAAGACAGATGATGATGACAGAGGATCCTTTAGCATTTTTAAGTAAAGAAAAAAAAAATCATGAGGGATCATTGGGTGGGAAGAGAATCCATAGAATTCAGGAAAAAAAAATTATTTTTAGTTCTTATACTTTTGCCATAACCCTTTTAAATACGAGGAGAATAAAACACAGGATGATAATTTGCTAAACCAAAACTTCTTCAAAAGGAAGATGTTCTGTGCTCTTGAGCTTTGGGTGAAATTTTAAAAAGCATGTATTCCAGTCCATTTCTACATTCCAACAAACAGGTTATATCAGTTCTCCTCCTTATTTGTTTTTTCTGCCTTTAGGTCTTTGGTGAGAATATCCATAAATAACCTTTTCTCTGGTATATTTAGGTAAAAAATTCAGGCTCAAGAGCAAATGAAGAAATTCATAGCAAATCTTCCAACAAAGAAGGTAAGTTAATGAATTTCATAGTATTAATGTTGATATGAATTATATCTCCCATTTGTTGAGTGCCTTCTATATGCCAGATCTTGTGCTAATTACTTCACAAATTTTCTCTTACTAATTCATATCATTTGGTGGGTATTAACAGCATTACTTCTCTAGCTGGGGAAACCAAGGCTTGGAGAGAGGTCCAGTGCCTTGTTCCAGGCCCTGTAGCTTATAAGTGGGGCTTTGTCATAAAATAGCTACTAGAACTTTGCCAGTAACCTCACAGTGGACTTAATCCAATTGAATACAAAAGGTATAGTTGCCTGAGATTTGTGCTTTAGAAGTTCTCCTCTAAATACTTGTGTTTACTTCTGACAGGCAGTCTTAGTTCGGTAGATCAAGGGGTGTCACGTTTGTGTGGCTCTTCTTCTGGGGGTCAGGCTTCATTCCCTGAAACCTGTGGAGGCCACCATCTCCAGAGGGATAATTCTCTCAAACAGAACATAGAATGCTGTTGATTCCTACATTGTTACCTTATGCCAAGAGTGGGGAAAGAGGTCTTTTTATAATAATATATTATCCCATATTTCAAGCCAAAGTAAAGCAGTAGTAATTATAAACACGTATTCATCACCTAGTTTTTGTCATATCTTTAAAAATTTAGTAGATTTGCTTTTTAAGAAAAATGTTACAGATAGAGTTGAAATCACATATGCCTCCTCAGTCTTAATCTCTCTTCTACTCCAAAGGGAGCCACTATTCTGCAATTGCTATATATATTTCTATAAAAATATGTAGCCTGATGTTGCATGTTTAAGGAAAGGGTATCACATTAGCAAAAGTATCTCTACCTTATTTTTTCATTCAGAGTTATGCTCTGAAATTTTGTCATATTGATGTGTATGACCATAGTTACTTTCTTTTCTTTCCTTTTTTTTTTATTGAAGTTTGATTTGCCAACATATAACTCCCAGTGCTCATCCCATCAAGTGCCCTCCTCAGTGCCCGTCACCCAGTTACTCCATCCCCCTGCCCGCCTCCCCTTCTGCTACCCTTTATTAGTTTCCCAGAGTTCCTAGTTACTTTATTTCAGTTACTGTTTAGTATTGTGTGAATTGTGTGAATATACCACCATGATTCTTTTTGGCTTTTGTTGGTGGACATTTGGGTTTTTTGCAACTTTTCCCAAAGAGTTCTGTGGTGCATGATCTTGTACCTGTCTCCCAGTGCATCGTGATATACCTGAAACTTAGGTATGGAATTGCTGGGTTGGCTGGCACCTCCTCAGCTTTACCGAATGTGCCAAACTGTCCCCATGTGGTGTACCAATTGTAACTCCATGCCTTCTCCTGTGTTTGATATTACCAGACTGGTATATGCTTGCTAATCTGATGGGTATGAAATAATACCTACTTGTTTTCCTTGGACACATCTTCCCACTGTGTTGCCCCATGAGCTGGAGGAAAACTGGCTCTGAAGTCAATGTGTAGAGTCCAGCAGCCCTCATCCTTCCACGACCCATTTACGTACATTCTGCAAATGGAAATCATGGAGTTTACCTGATAGTTGCTGTGAGGACACTGTCTGATTTATAAAGTGTCCTTCCTGCTGCCATGCAGACCCTTCAAATAAGTATTGAAATAAATAAATAACTTTTTTCTTTTTTGTATTTATTAGAGATATCCAACAGCAGAAAAGACAACACAGAAGCCTTAAGAGATTACAGTGTTGAAGCAAATCCTAAAGAGGTGGGTTTTCATAAGAAACACAAATATTTCATGTTTTGTTCATCGTGCTTTGAGTGATACACAAAGAAAGGGTTTTCATCTTTGTATGTATTAAAAATTAAATGGATCTCCAGATCACTTTTATCTGTTTATACTCTTGTGTGGGTAATTATTGGGATGTGTCCATGTTGTACAGTCAGAGTCAGGAAGGGTAAATGATACTTCTTAAACTGCCTTTCCTTGGCTCTTTGGTGGGCCACTGAAAGAGAAGAACACTAATTCAATTAATTTAGGACATGTCATTGATTCTAAGACATAGCTTGACTTCAGAGATGGTAAAAGGAGAAATATTTTTTTAAAACATTGTAGAATTGTTGGAATACAATGTCTAACCAGAAACAGATTTGCATGTTTTGTGTGGATTTACATTCAAATCCAAAAAATAAAGACTCAAGCTTACAAATAAGTCTCATCCAAATGGATGCCTAAAGTGTTATTCTAGATTTTTTAAAAATTTATTTCAAAAACTGGAAGCTAATGTGTTGTCATTTCAGTTGATTTTTGTTCCAAATTCTACTGACTGTAATATATATACTCATTCTTTATTCCAGGTTGAAGAGGAAGAAAGGCAGATGCCTAAAAGAAAAAGAAAGAAGCATTATCCCTCCTCAGAAGATGAACTGGGTATTTAGAATATATATGTTCCTTTTTCAGACATCTTTGAAGATTGTATTATTTTTACATCCAAGATACTGTGCCAGTATCACAGAAAATTTTTGAGAGTAGTAATTGCTCACTTTTATAACTCTTGAGTCCAGTTTGTATCCAAACTGGCTTGCCACCTCCAGGGTCTTTTCTGAACTTGATTTAGAAACTACATTGTTATTACAGAAGATTCAACCCCTGGAATTCACACAAACCTCGGCTCCCTCTGACACTGTGCCTGGGACCCAGACAGATCCACCAAGTTCTTCATTTTATATCATCCCATGCCCCACAGAGCTAGTGAATCACATCATAAAGGTTCATGTAATAGCCATTCTGTGCTTCGTACTGTTGGTTTTCCTATGGTCGATAACAGTGCCATCCAATATAACTTGCCACAATGATGAAAATGTTCTATATTTGCTTTGTCTAGTACAGTAGCCAATAGCCACATGTGACTCTTGGGCAGTTAAATGTCAATGTGAATGAAAGACTGGATTTATAATTGCATTCAATTTCTTTTTTAAGATTTTATTTATTTATTCATGAGAGACACACACAGAGAGAGAGAGAGAGGCAGAGACACAGGCAGAGGGAGGAGCAGGCTCCATGCAGGGAGCCCGACGCAGGACTCGATGCTGGGTCTCCAGGATTAGGCCCTGGGCTGAAGGCAGCACTAAACAGCTGAGTCACCAAGCTGCCCAGTTGCATTCAATTTTAATTTAAATTTCAACAGCCACATGTAGCTAATGGCTACCATATTGGATGGTACAGACTTATATTTTGATACCTGACACAAAGTACAACTGCAATAAAAAGTTATATGTGAGAAAGAATGGAAAAAATGCTTTCCTTTTTTGCTTAGAAGCATGTAATTATTATTTAATTCTTGAGTTCATATTTTAGGTACTATTCATGTTATTTTATCCACATTCATAATGACTCTGTGAGTTAGGCATTATCACCATTTTAAAAGTAAAGAAATTAAGATTTGGCGAGGTTGTGACTTTATTCTCACCAAGTAAATCTGATTCATAACCCCTTGGTCTCAGTCACTAAGCCATACCTCCTAGGTGATAACTCATGCAGGAAGTTAAAAGTATCTCTGGGATCTCTTATAGGCCCTAAGCCCTTTCCATAGAATCTGCTGTTTAATTGGTGTCAGCTGAGCATTTGTGGCTTTTTTATTTTTTTATATTTTATTTTTTACTTTTTTGGTTTTGCCAAGGCCACAGTCAAGTGTTCAGTGCTCAAATCACATGACATTAAATACATTTAGAATAACTTTTGGCTTCACTGTATCACAAGACTAAAAAAGAAGTCTTAAACTGTCTTAAAATAGAACTGTGCATTTCATTTTTCATTTAGCTTTTATTCCTTTGTGATTCTGTCCAAACTGATTTACAGATGATAATCCAGATGTCCTAGATTCCAAAATAGAAACAGCACAGAGGCAATGTTCTGAAACTGAACCACAAGATACAAAGGTATTTTTTTTTTCCACGTATTAATTTAAGTTTTGGGGGTAACCTAATTGCATCACTGAACACTTATTATTATTCTTTTTCATTCTAGTATCCTTTTTACTTTATATTTCTCTATTATAAAAGGTATATTTTTTAGCATCCTGCAAAAGAAACAAATATTATACTTTATAATTTTAAACCATAAGAATAGTGTTAATATCATAGTTTATACAGAAACTTGCTCAGGTTTCTGTTCAGTGATGTCATTGACTTAAGGCTTCTAGATGTTTTCTTCCCGAGTGTTGTATGCTTTACCACAGATATGTTTGCACCAAAACATCAAAATACGGTGACACATATTATTTTAAAATTTTAATACCCTGCCTTCTCTCTACTTTCTGTGCCTAAAATATAAGTAGTCCAAAGATTGGCCTCCCTCTTTGCCTTTTTTTCATATGATCTTATTTTCATCTAATGACTCAGGAAGGTGGCTCACAAAGTTTTATTTCTGCCCCTACTCTATAGTCCCAGATTTTTGCATTTCCTGGTAGATACCTCTTGGGCATGCTTCCATTTTTGAGACTTGGTGCTGCTCATTGTGTATTCCAAACTAGCTCTATCTCCTTCTTCACTCTTTCCCTAATTTATTTTTTTCCACCATGTTTCCAAAGTATTTAATTAAGTCAGCTTATAAAAATATATACAGTTGAATTCTAGCTTAGTAAAACCAGTTCAAAGTCTCTGTTTTCTGCCAGTGACTGATGAGCTAAATAAAAAGTAGTAGAAGAATTTTAACAACCAAGGAGGGAGTCATGTATCGTCATGAATTTCAATTGGTTGTGGTGAAGGAAAGAAACCGGATTTTAACCCCATCCTTCCCCCTGCCTTATCTAGAACAAGAATCCTGAGACAATACTCCTAAATTTGGAGAGAGGCAGATTGAAGGGGGTCTCTTTTTAGTTCCCCTTCAATTTCATGTAAGTTATTTAATGCTAAATTTAAGTAAAATATACCAGCAATTTTCACTAAAAAAATCACCTCTAAAAAAAAAAAAAAAAAAAAAAAAAAAATCACCTCTAGATAGATAATGTTTTCAGTGTTAAGATAGAATTCGAATTTTATATTTTAGTGTGTGTGTGTGTGTGTGTTCAATATACTATATTACTTTTACAGTACATTTTGGTATTTCATGCTGAAAATTTTTTCACCTAAGGGTGAATGATTGAACTGGTGAGAGATTATTGCTCTAAATAAGCCCAGCTGTATACCCCCGAAATTCCTTTAGTCACTTTCTTCCTTATCCCTTCCCCCAAACCCCTCCTTCACCACCCAACAAAGAAAAGGAATCTGTTGCAAATTCCTATCAGTTCCTTCTCTGGAGTTTCTCTCAAAGACAAAATTTAGGTTGAGGGAGGAAAAGAGTGATTTCTATGTTGCAGGGAAAAAATAATGCCTTTGTTGCTTTATAGTTAAGCTTTATCTCATGCTGTCCTACCTTCAGAATTTGTATCTCTTTGTATGCCTCACTAGCCACAGAATAGTTGCTTTTTAAAAATTCTGCAACAAACTTGTTAAAAAAAAAACCACTAGAAAATTGTTTTTGAAATAGAAAGCAAAACTTTGGGGAGGACAAGTGGAGACAGGGCTAAGCTTGTTCAACTTAAGAAGTCTTATTCAACTTCTCCACAGGAGGAGAACGCTGGAGATTTGGAAGAATTCTCTAAAACAAGTTCTAAGACAAACAACACTGCTTCAAGGGCCATGGATGAAAAAGGTGAGTAATACACGGACTTAGATAAATTGTTAAGACAGGACTAACCTTTCATCAGGCTTTGCAGCCTAAAGCATAGCTGACTCATTTGCTATCCCTGGAGAATATACTTCATACCCACAGGGCTTGGAGATCATTTGGAATTGGGATCTTAAGTCAACCCAAAGTGTGCTTATCAGTTAGCCAGACTTCTGCTTGTTAACTTGCATGGTGTAGGCCCTGCAGATGGTGTGTGTGCACTCCTGCCTGTGTGACTGGGACCGCTCAGGCCACCTGGGCAGGTATGCCAGTGCGGCTGACTGTGGTCCCCAGCCCTGAGCTCAGCTCTGCTGTCTCTGCAGACGAATACAGCAGCGGCGAAGCTGCTAGTGAAAAGACGGAGCAGAATGACGATGACAACATGAAGTCTCAGGAGGTAAGGGATGTCTTGCGTTCTTCCTGTTCAGGTAGTTGAATACTAATGACAAATAAAATGCATTAAATGCTATTACCCAAAGTCTTTGTCAAATGCTTTTGAAGTAGTTCATTTTTTTTTAGTGCAGTGGGACAGCCATTTCATACTGTGCATTTTATCAGTGTCAGTTTGATTAATTTTGTTCTATTCATTTTCATTTCATCCCAACATTTATATTAGACCTATTTCTGTCAAGACCACATAGGACCAGGGACACCTGGGTGGCTAAGCAGTTGAGCGTCTGTCTTTGGCTCAGGGCATGACCCGGGGTTCCAGGATTGAGTCCCACATTGGGCTCCCTGCAGGGAGCCTGCTTCTCCCTCTGCCTATGTCTCTGCCTCTCTCTCTCTCTCTGTATCTCATGAATGAATAAATAAAATCTTAAAAAAAAAAAAAAAAAAAAAAGACCACATAGGAGCTGTACCTCAGTGTTGAAGTCCTGTTCCTGTCCTGGCAGCAGGACATGGCCAAGCCAGGCACATGTTTAGGTCAGAGAACAGAGCTGCTGAGCCCTAGAGTCTGGACAGGACTAAACGGAAGCAGCACAACAGTGTGTGCAGAAGGTCCGCAGCAGGTGCCCAGTGCCAAGTGGGGGATTCCTGGGTGGCTGCAAAAGCAGGCCAGTCTCTGGCCCTGCCCCACCCCTGCCTCAGGGGATGTGCAGACAGGCCCAGTGAGGGATGGAATCCACCGGCCTGAAACAAGCCCAGAAATTGAGGGAAACAACCTGTACCCCAACCACATCTGGATAACCATTACCAAAGTTTGCCTGTCTGACACAATCGTCTTTTTTTTTTTTTTTTTTTCAGATTCTGTTTAAATTCAGGTTAACATATACCGTATTATTAGTTTCAGAGGTAGAATTTAGTGATTCCTCAGTTGCATATAACACCCAGCACTCATCATGTCCCATGCCCTCCTTAATGCCCATCCCCAGTCACCCCATCCCCCTACCCACGTCCCCTCCAGCAACCCTCAGTTTGTTTCCTAGAGTTAAGAGTCTATTCTGGTTTGCCTCCCTCTCTGTTTTTATCGTACTTACTTCATTTTTCCTTCCCTTTCCCTATGTTTATTAGTTTTGTTTCTTAAATTCCACTTAATATACTTTTTTTTAATAGTTCTTTTTTGTTTTCTCACACTTCTGTATGAGAAGTTCAGTGGCCTCTTTTATTTTTCATAAGGGATAACATTTGGTCACCAGTGACTAAGACTAAATCCACATTTAAATGTACATGCATACCGTTTGCAGAAGTCAAAGCTGATATGGAGCACTCAGTTCTACTTCATCTCTCATCATTCCTCACTACTGTGTGAATATGGTTCTCAGTGTTTATCAGCTGATGGAATACACTGAGAAATGAAGCGTGGAGTCATGTATTGTTTAAGTGACAGCTAGGATCTGAGCCCTCGTAGGAGGAAACACTAAATCTCATTTTGAAATCTTTTATTGCTCTTTTGTTTTTTTTCCTTTACCCCTTAGGAAGATCAGCCAGTAATTATTAAAAGGAAAAGAGGAAGACCTCGTAAACACCCCGTAGAAACCATGTTAAAAACAAGTAGGTATTTGTTATGTTTCAGTTCACATGCAAGACATTTTCAGGGGCGAATAGCTGGCTTGGTGGGTAGAGTGTGCACCTCTTGATCGGAGAGTCATGAGTTCAGCACCACGTTAATGTGGAGCCTACTTTTAAAAAAAATTTTAAAAGACATTTCCAAACTGGTTTTCTAAATGAGATTTTTATTTTTTACTTTTTAGAAGAGGACTGCAAAACAGATACTGGCACCGTCACTGTGAGTAATTGCAACAGATAGGAACTCTGGAAGTGTTTGCCCTTGACCTGGAGAGTGTATATGGCAGCATTTCTATTTTGTATTCCTTTCATTTTTTAAATATTTGAAAAACATTAAAAGAATACCTTAAATAAAACACTGAATAACCATTTAAATAATATTCCAAGTACTAATATTTTTACATAAATATACTGTTCTTTAATCTGATCCCATCCTCATATGTGAGTTTGCCTATATAAAAATTATCTAGGGACTTCCCTTCTTGTGGTCATTCTTGATTAATACATAGAAAATAGTTGTGTTATGTGATTTTTAGGTAATGGCTTTCTTTATGGAAACCTGAAGTGTGTCTTACCTGTTACTACTCTCTCTCTGGAGTTTTTCATAATAAAATATACACTTGATTTTGATTCAGGAAAATCCTCCATGACACTTTATCTTTTTAAACATTCTTTGTCTTTGACCCTAAAGCATATAGTCTACAAAATCATTCTATCAAGACTTCATTACATGAGTTTCAATGACAGCATTGTTAAACAGAAGGTTAAACATATGGCAGTGTTCTACCGACAACTAATGAGGTCCAAGCCTCAGCTCTGCCACTTATTCCCAGATCTGTGACACTGGGCTAATCTTGTGACCCCCTTGAAACTCCTATTTCCTTGAATATAAAGTAGTGTAATGATATCTGTAAGTACTACAGTACTTACCTCCATAGAATTATTACAGAACAGCAAAACCAAAGTGCCATAGGTCAATGCATTTACCAGCATGTAAGACAGTTTGCCAGATTTGGGGAATACTAATGATGGTCATGCCATGTCACCTCCCATGCTCATCTCCCAGTGTCACAGGAGAGTGGCTGGAGAAGAGGCTTGTGGCAGCCCTAATTCTCCATGTGTTCAGAAGCAGGGCATCCATTTTTGCTTGGTATTTTTTATGGCAAAAGATAGGTTCCGAATACTCTGCCTGCATAATAATGATCCTAAACCTCCCTTACATAATTAATGACTTCTTTGTGATGATGACTAACTACTGACTTCAGTTTTTTGTTTGTTTAAATTTAGGTAGAACAGTCTTCACCTGGCAGCAAACCAAAATTAACACAGACAGGTGTGTACCTAGAGCATTGCTCTGCATGTGATCTAAGGAAGGGGCAAGGGCGGCTGGCAGTTGGGGAAGGTTTTAGAGTTTCATTCTCAATGAAGTAGGTTAAAACGGTTGTTCTTGTAGACATACAAGACTATAGCCATTGCCTTTTCTTGTGATCTGAACCCTTCTTGGTTTTAGAAGTCTCCAGGAAGCCTCCAAAGAGGAGGGGGAAGGCAACAGAAAGTACAGTAGGGACTGCACTGGGGTGTCCAAACCCTAATTTACTGGATATGTTTAAAGGAGAAATAGATCAGCCTAGGGACTAGACCATCTTACTGGGAAGACCGGAATTTACTCAAGAGCCTATTGTTCTCAGAAGAATTTTGAAAGCAGCCTGTGTAGCTTCTAGAGCCAGAATGCAAGAGATAAAACTTGTTGAATTATTTTTGTCCTCATTCCAAGGAGAAAAATAGTCCCAAAATGTTGATAATGATTGGCTGTGGGTAGTGGGATAATGGGAACATGCTGTGTTGTTACTATTGCTTGAATTCTCCAGAATTTTTACAGTGTGTGTTTATTAATTTCATTGTTAAAAATTTTTTATGTGAAAACAACAAGATTGGGGTGCCTGGGTGGCTCATCAATTACGCATCCAACTCTTGACTTTGGTTCAGATCCTGATCTCAGGGTTGTGAGATGGAGTCCCAAGTTAGGCTCCAGGGCTCAGCAGGGAATCTGCTTGAGATTCTTTCTCTCCCCCTTTCCCACCTTTCCACACCCATGTGCTCTCACGAATGTTCTTTCTCTCTCTCAAATAGAACCTTTAAAAAAAAAAGTAATAAGACCTTTTGGTGGGTTTTAAAGGGTTGACATAGGCAAAAAAAGATGAACGTGACAACTCTGTTGGGTAAAACAAATAGCTGGTTAGATCAGAAAAGTACAAAAAAAAGAAAAAAGTACATAATCAAGGTAAAGCAAATATGTAATTTAGAAACCTCCACATTGAACTATGTGTGATCTTGTGATTGTATTTCAGTTTTTCTTGTCTCTTGGAGAATTAAGGTTGATTTATTATTTTTTCTACAAGGGGAGAGTTTGCTTATGTTTGGTTTTTAAACAGTTTTTATTCCTAATGTTATAATATTTTGAATCCATACAACAAGAAACCTTTATAATTTGAATGTCCTTTAAAGACTCTAATTTGAGCTGTGTAGTTATGTTTTGGTGTGTTTAGCAGTGATTTTCTGAGTCTGGGTAATGATGACCAGTTACAACAGGCTCCTTCACTGTCAGCCTTCTTGATATAATGTTTCCATCCACATCAGTGTACTGAACTTGCAAAAAGGCTGAACGTGGACCTCACCACCAACGAGAAGTACCTTTGGGTTATCTGTCAGGTGTCCAGTGAGCATCCCCATAACTTTAACTTCAAACAGTGCATTAAACTAAATATTTTTTTCTGATACATTGTCAGAAAACTGTAACATCCACAGAAAGCAAATATATAAAGCATAGGCATACACAACCTACAATAGGCTTATAATATATACTTTTCTAATAGCTCTGATGTAGCTTATAGTCAAAAGAATTCCAGCTACTGCACTACTTATTAGTTATGTGACTGAAGAAATTATTGTTATTATTATTATTATTTTTAAAGATTTTATTTATTCATGAGAGACCCAGAGAGAGAGAGAGAGAGAGAGGCAGAGACACAGGCAGAGCGAGAAGCAGGCTCCATGCAAGGAGCCTGACGTGAGACTCGACCCGGGGTTTTCAGGATCACGCCCGGGGCTAAAGGTGGCGCTGAACCCCTGAGCCACCCAGGCTGCCCTGAAGAAATTATTTAAATCAAATTACTTGAACCTTGTTTTTCCTAATTATAAAACAGGCGTTGTAATAGAGAGAGAGCTACATTGAGACGTCATTATGGTTTGTAATCCTGACCTGAAAGTCCTGGTAAGGTTTGAGGGCTCCCTAGTTGCCCCTCCTCCCTTTCTGGGTTCAGAGTATTTGATCTGAAAGGGACCATACAGGTAACCCATGTTTTTATCTTATGGATGAAAAACTGAGGTTTGAGGAATTTAAGTAATTTTCCCAGATTGCATAGGTTATTTGTGACAAGTCTGAAGTGTGCACATTTGGAGGTTCTGACTTGTAATTGAGTGTACTTTCTGCTAGGTATTAGTCTTATCTGATACAAAATAATGCTATATTGTTGAACAATGCTTTAATCAGCACTGGTACATTCAGAGACAACAAGCCAGGCTGTTGAAAGTTAATTTACACTAAGAGAGTATTAATGCAGACATTTTCGTTTTCTTAAAGATGAGTCCAATAAAGAAACCACTACCCCACAAGAAAGAAGTATGAGCAACGTAAGTGTCAATTTTCTTATCAAAGTATGTCTTTTAGGAATAAACTTAGTAAATGTTCACTTAACCATCCTTTCGGTTTTAATTTTACTGCTTCTAGGATGATGGCGAAGAAAAAACAGTAGCAAATGTGCGTCGGAGAGGAAGAAAGCCCAAGCGTTCGCTCACTCTGTCAGATGATGCTGGTATGTTTCTGACACATTCTTAATTGTGGAGTCTTATCATTTCAAAATCACCTTTTTAAGAGTTTTTCTCTACACGAAGAAAAATCCAGTGGGGCACAGCTAGTATTAATATTACATAAATATGTGTGAAATGGCTCTAATCCCATGTCAGAAATGGTACATCCCAGATGCTTTTTTGAGTACATGTGAATTTTTCATGAATGCTGGCTGTGAACTGCCTAAGTAAACTATCCCAAATGTGTTTGAGATTAAGTTAAACAGTTGTGAATTGCAAGTGCTGAAACAAAAGGAAATGGAAAAGCACTTCTTCTGCCTCCAAGTCCCTAATATCCTACATCCTACACTCCATGACTCTCCTTTGGAAGTGTCTTGGGGAATTGTACAGTCCAGGTGTTACCCTTCTATTTGAACAGAATCTTCAGAACCAGAAAGAAAACGCCAGAAATCAGTTTCTGAAGCCACTGAGGACAAGAAAGACCAGGAGTCTGATGAAGAAGAGGAAGAGGAGGAAGAGGATGAGCCCTCAGGAGCCACCACAAGATCCACCACCAGATCAGAGGCTCAGAGGTAATGGGGGCAGCGGAGAGATTCTAAAGGCCTTCACCGACTTCTCCATCAGAAGGCAGCTTTGGATTTCATGGTATTCTCTTTTCATTGACTCACACATGCCACAGTGTAAGCCATTTCCTTCTGTTTTTATCTTCAGCAGAGAGCACATGTTCTTAGCCCTCGGACTGGTTCTTCATGGAGAAACCCACCTTCCATCTTAAACAATTGTTGAGGATCATATCAGAGTCTGCCAGGTTCTAAATACCTGTTTGGTAGAACCCATTTAGTTCCTGTACAGATATTTATTGAGCCTCAGTAGGAGTCTCAGATACTATGCTGGGCCCATGGGTGAAAGCAGACCCTGTGTACAATATAGTCCCTACATGCAGCATGCTCAGCTCCAGTGTGAGGGACAAGGCAGGTGTACCTATCACTGTCGTGAGATGCGTGTAATCAGTGCTGTGGTATAGGGTGACCATGTGAAATTGCCCATATGTGACCATTTTTTACTAACAGAACTTAATCTCATGTTTCCCAAAATTTATTCTCCCAAACCTTAGTATAGCCAGAAGTCCCTGGAAAAAAGTGTCATGGTCAGATGAGTTTTAGGAATGCCAGTGAATTCCTTCTCCCAAACTTAGTGAATCACAGTGCATGTTAAAATATTAAGGGCTCAGTATAGTCCTAAAGGAAACAAACCTGTTTAACTTTGTCTGAACAAACATTTGCCAATTATACCCCCACCCACTCTCATTAATATCAATCAGTATTTTCCCCACAGCACATTTTGAGACATGTTGCATCTTTTAGTCTGTTAACTTACTCAAGCAAGAATATTTTCCATTTTCAAAGTGATTCACAAGCTGTTAATCTTGGTATCATCTTCTGTCATTTCATTACCCAAGATTAATCAAAATTTCACCGACGTTCATTTCAAGAATATCACTTATTACACCTGTCACCACATTGGGGTTTTTTTCCCCATTTTTAAATATTTTTTAATGAAGTTTGATTTGCCAGTATATAGTATAACACCCAGTGCTCATCCCATCAAGTGCCCCCCTCAGTGCCCATCACCCAGTTATCCCATCCCCCCACCCACCTCCCCTTCCACTACCCTTTGTTCATTTCCCAGAGTTAGAAGTCTCTCATGTTTTGTCACCCTCTAATTTTTCCCACTCATTTTCCCTCCTTTCCCCTACAATCCCTTTCACTATTTCTTATATTCCCCATATGAGTGAAACCATATGGGGAATCCCTGGGTGGTTCAGCGGTTTAGCGCCTGCCTTTGGCCCAGGGTGTGATCCTGGAGACCAGGGATCGAATCCCATGTCAGGTTCCCTGCATGGAACCTGTTTCTCTCACTGCCTGTGTCTCTGTCTCTCTCTCTCTCTCTCTCATGAATAAATCTTAAAAAAAAAAAAAAAAAGGGAAACCATATGATGATTGTCCTCCAATTGGCTTACTTCACTCAGCATAATACCCTCCAGTTCCATCCACGTCAAAGCAAATGGTGGATATTCATCCTTTCTAATGGCTGAGTAATATTCCATTGTATACATAGACCACAGCTGCTTATTCATTCATCTATCTAAGGACATCGACCTGTCACACATTGTAACAGTAATAGTGTCTTGTGTTTATATAAAGACTTAAAATCAATCTATTTCTGATTACTCCACATTGCATTTTATTAGTCATTCATACCACGGTTTGATTTCTCAGAGTCAGGTTTTAGGGCCACAGGACTTTAGGAGCTCACACAAGCTGAAGGTAAGATAGTAGTCTTATACTTGTTTTTTTTTAGGTGGAGCACCTCAGATAAATAGAAGAGACAGAATCAAGTTTCCTGCTGATGGGAGAAGGTGGGGGCGCTGTAGCACAGCATCCCTGCATTCGGTACAGATCCACCCCAGCACCACTGCCTCCCCCTTAAACATTGCAGAAAGATCACCCAGGAGAGTAGGGACCGCCTCATACAAAGTCCTCATACAAAGGCCTTCTTGCTGTCTTTGAGTGACTGTCTAAAAGTAGTGGTCAGGTTTGCCTTTTAAAATTTGTTCTTTGAAAACAAATCTTACTTACGATTCTGTCATCACCTAGACTGTCAGTGCCCTTCCTTAACATACCTTGAGAACTTTTAATTTACAACTGGATTCTTCTCTTATTGTAGATTCCTTGGCATCAGTTAGTTGACTCTAGGGCTCTTCCATCATCTTAGTTCGATTCTTGAGGGTGGTTGGGGTCTTCACGGGCTAGTGCTGCTGGCCCATCAGTGCCTCGCTGTCTGCTCACATCTGTAGCAGCAGCTCCTCAGTATCTTTCTACGTGCAGGCTCCTCAGTAGCAGGGAAGTCCCCTCGCTCTTCTCTTCCTTGTGTCCAGTGGAGGCTGGCCTCCCTGAGGAGTATGCTCTGCCACTTCTGCTCTTGGGGCTTCCCTACAGCATTTCCCTAAATATTTAAGGGCAGCTTCCAAGTCCTCTCTTATTTTAATCCCCATCATCATCCCTGTTTGTTCTCCTGAATTTATGTGCTCCCCTTTCTAAGGCAGCACATGTTCTGTACAAAGTGTGTGGGCTAATGAACTCAGAAGAGGATTGCCCCACCCTATCCTGCAGGGTCTCAGCTGCACCCACACGCCAGCTCAGCAAGTCTTTTCTCTTGGCCATTGCACTGGCAGGCCTGCTCTTCCATCCCCTGGTCCTCAAGCAGTCGACCACTTGGACCTGACCAGCTGGCCTTGTGAATTGTACTGCCTTGGCCCCTTCTCTGCTGCAGTGAGCACTTTGGGGATTGTCATCTTGTCAGCCAGTGTATTTTTTATCACAGAGTCCTCTTTGTCTAGATCATGATAAAATACTTTACACAGTAAAAGCAAAGACACAGTCACAGAGACAGTCGTAGATGACATCAGATCTTCTTTTTACCAGCAGTCCAGAAAACCAACCATTTTCTGCTTTCACCCCCATTCTCTGACTCTGACTCACCTACGAGGAGCCTCATCCTTTCTGAAGAGGCACCGGGACTGGTCTGTTCAGTGTACCGCTGCCCGGTGTTTCTGTAATCTGTTTCAGAAAGCATCATAGCAAGCCACCAGCACGTGCAACATCCACCCTTGGCAACCCAGAAACAATTTCCGCTAGAAATCGCCAAAAATTAGCAAAAGAGAAGTTCTCTACCAGCGAAAAAGTTAGTAAATCTCCCCCATTAGGAAGGTAAGTCCCTGCTTACACTTCAAGTCATTTTTAATCCCCTGTGACTGTTTTTGGTACAGTAAGGTTTTCTTCCCAAGTTCTTTTAGGATCTTTGTCTTGTCAAATAACTGTCTTCTGGGATCATTGGTTTCCCGAATGGAAACCTACTCCAAAAGGAATTGGAGGGGCTGCATAAGGCATGTCAGTCCTCGCTTCACGGCCCCCCCTACACACACTTGCCCTTGACCTTTGTGAGCCTTACATGCTGACTCCATCCACCAGGACCAAAGGCGAGGGGTGTTTCTTCCCAAGGGGTCACAGGTCTGAGTACTTGGCTAAACCAGCCCAGCATAGTCAGGCACCGCACAGGCCAGAATCATTTGTTTTAGCCAGAGCATTGGGAGAGGTGATGGGGTCACAGTAAAACAGCCACTTCCAGCTCAGCCCCTGGCGGGGCTCCCACCCTCCACAGCCCCCTTAACCCTCCTGCTTCTCACAGGTTGCGCCCAGGCCTCCTTTGTGGCCTTGGCTCGTGCCGGTTCTTGAGTGCCCTTTCTACCAGCCGCCAGCGAGGCA
Source organism: Canis lupus dingo (assembly GCF_003254725.2). Classification (NCBI taxonomy): domain Eukaryota; kingdom Metazoa; phylum Chordata; class Mammalia; order Carnivora; family Canidae; genus Canis; species Canis lupus. Next base: position 66,612,943 of record NC_064245.1, read on the forward strand.
GGCTCTGCTATCCTTCGCCCTCCGTCCTCAGGAGGCCCCAGTGCTTCACTTCCTTCTCTGTCCATCATGCGGAACCTCTAGCCTGCCATGCAGAGGATGGTGGTATATGTATGCCCTCTCTGAACTACAGGCTTCTTCCTTTCTGTACATGAGAGCATCAACAGATAAAAGATTCTTCACAGTGCACAAAACTTACACAGTCGATCTTCACAGCGTATGGATAATATATGTGTGTGTTACTATCCCCATGTCCCAGAGAGGGAAGCCACTAAGGTGCCACGCTTCCAATAAGGTGGATTCTCCCATTCCATCCCCATTATGTGAAATGTTATATTTGTCCTCATTTTATAAGTGAGGGAATGAATCTCAAGAAGTTCTGGTCTCTATTTCTCACAATGGAATTGCAGACGAGTTGGGGAAACTCTTGCTGAGATGAAGATTCTGATTCTGTAGGTCTGGGATGGGGCCTGAGAGTCTGCATATCTAATAGCTCCCACGTGATGCTGGTGCCAGTGGTCAGACCGCACCTCGGGTGCAGGAGGGGGCTCACACGGCCGGGAAGAAGCACTCTGACTCAAAGCCGCTGTCCCTGCTACGTGGCATCTAGCACAGGGCTGGCATGCCAACTGCTCAGTTGGTAGGTTCTCACCCAGCGGCCAGTGGCTTTCCCTGACTCGGCCTAAAATGGGAGATCAACAAGCACTGCTTTTTGGCCATTCTCCGCACAGGCGTATATGCTGGAACTGTGTCCTGTACAAGAGTGTGTGACCTGGTTTGGGTTTATTTACTTGTGCTCTCAAAGGAACAATAAGCAAGACAAGCAAAACATCTTATCCATGCAGCCCCATCGGACCATCTCCTGCAATTTTGATTTTCCAGGTCTTTTCCTTCATAGATAGAACCATGGCAGCTTGGCGACGTGTGCCTTGGTGCTAGGTACTAGGGAGAGGAAGAGGAGAAGCATTCTAGCAGGGGAGACATGTGTACATGACTTGGAAGCTTTTTTGGCACCACCTGGCTAAAACTATATCTTGGAGTACATCCAGTGCTCACATGCTGCCGCTGTCACTGCAACATAATTCTCATAAACCAAATTTAATAGAAGTCATACCAATGGTATTTACTATTGTGGTCTCTTTGAGAATTGTTTTAAAATAATGACTGTAGCCTACAGTTGGAAAAAATCAACAGGTAAATCACAGTGGTAAGTGCTGTGGTGGAGACACAAAGTGCCATGGGATTTCCAGAGAGTGGCTTGCTCCATGATGAGGAAGGTTTCCCATAAGGAGGAGTTGCTTTTGAACTGGAGCTTAAAGACAAGGGTGTTTGCTAGGTGGGAGGTGTGGGGTGATTCTCCAAAAACTCCCATGTCAAAGCATAAAAATGTGAAAGAATGTCATGTGTTCGGGATTGGCAGGACCAATCCAGCGTGGTGCAGAAGTCAGGGCAAATTATAAAGGACTTTGTGAAATCTTGGGATGACTTTATCCTGAAAGCATCAGAGAGTTACGAGGAATATATGTGTAACAGATAAACAGGACAGTGACATGATTCATTGGGATTTCTGACAGATAATTCTGCTGGCAGATGGGAGAACGGGGATGGGCTAGGGGCAGGGTGATTGGCCAGAATGCTCCTCTGAAGTTCCCCTGCCTTTTTAACACTGCTGCCTCTCCTCAGTTGTATTGGCCCATGAGATGGGATTGGGCACCCGCCCAGATGGAGTCCCCCATCCTGCTGTGCTCCTTCTCAGTAGCCTCGACTTGGGGCAGTGCGTGAAGGACTGGCTGTTAATTGTTTTGTTTTGTTTTGTTTTGTTTTGTTTTGTTTTGTTTTGTTTTGTTTTTGATAAAGATTTTATTTATTCATTAGAGACACACAAAGAGAGAGAGAGGCAGAGACACAGAGGGAGAAGCAGGCTCCATGCAGGGAGCCCGACGTGGGACTCGATCCCTGGTCTCCACGATCACACCCTGAGCTGAAGGCAGCACTAAACCGCTGAGCCATCTGGGCTGCCCTGTTAACTGTTTTCTAGCTCGAAGAACTAGGACCCAGAGAAGAAGGCAGATTTGAGCCAGGCTGGCCCTGGGAGTGTGACCGGGCCAGAACCAGAGTGCGGGTCTCCAAGCTCTTCCTGTTGTGCCCTGTGGATGTGGGGCTGGTTGCACATAACCAGTTAGCACTGCTCTTCTAGAGTCTCCTCTTCCTATATAAACATGACCTGGGTTTTCTCTCAGCTCTCAAGTTCAAAATTCTTCCCTTTTTTAAAGAACTCCCAAATTATGGAAGCCACTCCTGTCAGCTCTCACCACTGCCTTGACTTTTGTTTACTGCAGATCGAAGGCCCAGCTCTCCCCTTCCAGCAAGCGCAAGAGGGAAGCCAGCCCCCCCGGAGCCCGGACTAGAGGCCAGCAGAGGGTGGAAGAAGCCCCTTCGAAGAAGGCCAAGCGGTAATCCTGGCCACCACCACCACCATGCCCCTGGCGTGTTGGAGACACAGGCGAGAGGAGAGAATAAGCCTGGGGCCAGAAGCTTTTTTTTTTTTAACCAGGGAAAGGACATGCATGTGCTGTAAGTTCCTAGGTGCAAGCTTTTTCTTGTTCTGTTTTAAACAGCTTTATAAACTATTGTTCATAGAAGATATTATGTACATTTATTTCAGATAAAGGAAAATAAGTTTACTTTGTATCTGAACTCAAAACAAAGTAGTTGTATATTTTAACATCTGAAATTGGGATTTCCCGATGTGACACATCACTAATGCAAACCCTTCCAGCCTATCAGACACCAGGCTGCCTACTGGTAATCTGTGTACAGTATATAAACATGTAAAAATAGGTTGTATTTTACTCTATGTATGATGCTAATCAATGAACACTTTATTTATTTTACAGAGAAAACTTATCTGTGAACTTTACTATATATCTGTTTATTTTATTTTATTATTTTTTTTTAATAAAAAAAGGGTTTTAAATGCTATGCAGTCATTAGTAGAAACGTTTTAGGATGCTGCCTGCCTTGTAACTCTCTATGGTCTGGCAGGAAATACAGGATCTTCTCGCATGTATCCAAGTGAAGTAGTTTAGCTCAAGAAAGGGTCTGCATTGCTTCCCTGTTCACAGTTGTGACTTTTTTAAGAATGTAACTTGATTTTAGATTATGCTCGCATCTGTGACTTTACTTCCAGCCCCACTGGCGTGAGAGGTTCTGGTTCAGGTAAAGTTACATCCTGTCACCTGCAGCAAAAACGCCTCTGTCGGTGTTCATCCCTCCCTCTGTGCTGTTCCGAGGCCTCTACTCGTTCTCTTTCCATGTTGTCCTTTTCAGTGAAGAGAAATGCATTGAGATTAGGTCACTCCTGTCTACTGAGCTTCAAGACTTTATGTTGTTTTATACACAATTATTTCATGATAGAAACTGGCTTTATTGCCGGATTTCTTTTTTAAACATATTTTAACTCCCATACGAACAAACTGTCCAACTTAAGTTTTTCATAAGATTAAATTTTTCTTAAGATCAAATTTGTCTCTAGCAATGATGTGATGAGTTGCCAAATAATTGAGATTATTTTAAAATGTTTTGTTCATATTGTTTTATAATTAAAATTTACATTCAGTGTGTGTGAATTTTTTTTTTGACTCTTAATGTAAGGTGGATATTTCTGTCATTTTACATGGTTTCTTACAAGATTTTATATATAAATTATAAAATGTTTCCAAAACTTGAGTGGTAAGAATTTTTTTTCTGTATTTTAAGTTTTCTCTCTGTGAAAACTACTTCCTCTCTCCAAATACTTGGTGTTAGAAATGCTGTTCCATTTTCACTTTCAAATATGAGTCAGTGATGGTGTCTCAGTAGAATTGAATGTTGGATCTGGAAAGGACCTTGGAGACAAGGAACAAGATGAATTTAACCAAAACCGGGAAAGCTAAAGTGATTTTCCCTAAAGTTAGTCAAGGGAAGAAGCCAGAGTAGGTTCCAAAGCTCTAAAGTCCTTGACCAACAACAGTCTGCATTGTGAGTTGTAGATTAGTTTACCAAAATGCACACCTGAAAATGTGTTCTCCATGGGAAACCAGTGTATTCAGTCTAGTCACGCCCGCTGTGGGCATGACCTCACAGGGACTAAATAGTTGGGTTGTGAGGCATTGCTGCCTCTTAATAAAGTTGGAACTAAAGATTGGTACTAGAATATGGAATTTTCTGGCAGGAACTCAGCTAGACCACTTGGTTTCCAGTTGTTCTGAAACCCAGGTGGGACAAAGGGGCACCGGAACTGTGGGGGGCATTCTTGATCGTCATGGTAATTTGATCCGGCTAGTATTTAGTAGAAGGAAGTTGGGAATGCTACACGTTGTACAGCACACAAGGCAGTCCTCGCCTCTACAGAAATGTCCTTGCCAAATGCCTGCAGCGTACACCTACAAATCCCTGAGACACACGGACCATCTCCACACTTGCCTTTCCCTGGTCTGGGCTCACGGCTCCTCTGTGAGCAGCCTGAAAAACAGCACATGTCAGACCTGACAGGGCTGGGAAGAGTTGGCAGGAGCACCCCTAATTGGAAGTGATGTGGCTAATTCCTCAGCTGGAGCTGGAGCCCAAGACCACAGTCCCTTCTCCCTACTTCAGGCCTCCCTCCTCAGCATTACAACCCTTGACCCCCACCCACCACCACCACCACTAGCTAGACTTTTTAAAGACTAGAACCTACTAATAATGGCTTGTCCTGAGCACCCCAGTTAGGATCGGCCATCACGTGGCATTCCTCTTGACGAGGTCTCACACTCCTAGTGATTGGTGGCAAAGTTGGGTCCTAACTCTAATCACCTAGTGGTCAGGATTCTTTGTGCTGGGCCCCATGGAAGTGGGGCACTGATGGACCTCAGCACCAGGCCCAGAGACCTAAGGATGGTGATCTAGTGGAGGTTTGCCCCAAACATCCTAGCAACTGATTAACCTAAGCAGCTTGAGATTGGGGGTTGATGATTCCAGTTCAGAAATGCTGAAAAGGTTTGCTTTTTTTATTTTTTATTTTTTACTTTTATGTCTTATCCTACGTGCAAGAGCACTTTCCATTTCCCAAAATTACTGCTTAGCTACTATTGTGTGATTAAATCCAGAACAAGGCAGTTTTCATTTTCCGTTGACAGACACCTCTCTCAGGAGGAAATGTTTCTAGAGCCAGCATCTTCCCACTGAAACTGCCATGCTGGAGGATACACACCTGATGAGCTCCTGCCCTGGGATTGGTGTCCAGTCACAGGACACAGCAGGGGGAAGAAGATTTCCTTCCTGAGGGGAGCCAGATGAAGAACTAACTCCTGACAAGAGGAAGAGTGGTTTTGGTGGTGTTTCTTGTGTCTAGATTTTTTTTTTTTTAAGTATAAAATAAAGTTTTAAGTACCGTTAGAAAAAGGATGTATGGGTGGCTCAGCGGGTGAGCATCTGCCTTCAGCCCAGGGCGTGATCTTGGAGTCCCGGAATTGAGTCCCGCCTCAGGCTCCTTGCGAGGAGCCTGCTTTTCCCTCTACTTAGGTCTCTGCCTCTCTCTGTCTCTCATGAACAAAAAATAAATTATTTTTTTTTAATTTTTATTTATTTTTGATAGTCACACACACACACAGAGAGAGAGAGAGAGAGAGAGAGGCAGAGACACGGGCAGAGGGAGAAGCAGGCTCCATGCACGGGGAGCCCGACGTGGGATTCCATCCCGGGTCTCCAGGATTGCGCCCTGAGCCAAAGGCAGGCGCTAAACCGCTGCGCCACCCAGGGATCCCCCCCCCCCTTTTTTTTTAAAGTATGGTTAGAACATACAGAAAAGAGCAGTTTGGAAGCTGAGTAACAGGGAGAACTGGAACAGGAGCCATTTTTACCACTAAGTCAACCTTCTAGAAGCTTCCTGGAGAAGATCCAGACAGGTAACCATTTATATAGCTCTACATCACACAGGACACTGGTCCCACGAGCTGCCTTCTCACATTGCAGCCCTTCTGAGAAGTTCACTGGGCACATCATTAGTACATACAAATTTCCAAGAAGTCAGGTGAACTTTTTCCATAGTTATTAAACCTAAAACCCCCTGTTTCCTCACCCCCAACACACACACAAACTTAATTCAACATCCATGGGAAACTTCACTCAGTTGTTCAACTAACAGCCCTGTGAAGGAGCGTCAGACTCCCTGCTTTGTAGTTGGTGGAGGTGAAGCTCAGGTGATAGGACTCACTTTGAGGAGCACGCAAGTTACACCTTGCTGGGACTGGAACCGAGGTGCTGGAAGTCTTCTTCCCCAGGGTGGCCTTGCCAGTGCCTGCTTTGGCAGGTCCATGTCACCTGTGGGTGCATGCAGGATACGGTTATGTCACATTCTCTTAGTTGTTTGCTTGAATTCTTTTTCAACAAATAATATAAAATCTGACTTTTGTTAAATATTTTTTTAAATACATTTTATTGATTCATGAGAGACACAGAGAGAGAGAGGCAGAGACACAAGCAGAGGGAGAAGCAGACTCCATGCAGGGAGCCCGACGCGGGACTCAATCCTGGAACCCCAGGATCATGCCCTGGGCCGAAGGCGGCGCTAAACCACTGAGCCACCCAGGGATCCTAAATATTATTTTCTAAAATTAATGTCTTCATCATAGAAAAACAGTAGGCAAAGATGAAAAAAACCCACTTGTAAACCCACAAGACAGGCATGTTATCTCTTCAGCATATAATTCCTCCAGACTTTTCTATTTACATATGAGTAAAACTTAACATATTTCATCTAAGATGCTGTTGACTATAAAATGCATCATCATTACTCTATATACTCCTAAGAAAAAAACCTAAAGGTATGACACAAAAATAAATCACTTTGTCACCAGATGCATGAATCCATCATATTCACTTGGCTATTGCTTTGAAATGTCTTTTTTCTATTCCAATCATCTATTTGATAATTCCTCCTGCTGGTAGCTATGTGACTGGGAATGCACTGGAAAATCTTTTGCAGTATCTCAGGAACAAAATGCAACAGCCTTACCTACCCTGGAATATCTTCCTTTCTTAGGTCTCAGAAGATACTTGGTTGTTACTCTGCAAGAAAAATGAGATCACAGATACTTCTCTAAGACTATTTGCCTCAGTCATATAAAATGTATTTTTTTAAAGATTTTATTTATTTGACAGGGTGAGGAAGCACAAGCAGGGAGAGGGGCAGAGGGAGAGGCAGGCTCCCTGCTCAAGATCCCAGGCGGGCATTGATCCCAGAACCCAGAGATCACTACCTGAGCAGATGGCAGATGCCCAGCCAACTGGGCCACCCAAGGACCCCTAAAATGTATTTCTTGCTGCCAGGTTCCTGTAACTTTCTGAGTACACAATACCTCTGTTTTGAAGCCAAATCATAATGTAATCTTTTAAAAGACATTTTAAGTGGTTAAAATCAAAGCACATAGAATCGATGATCCACATAATTAACTGACAGCAATATCAATAGTTAGAAAACAGAACACCCATGTAATGACAACATAGCTTAACTGCCACTTGTTCAGTAGCAATTTTAAGATACTTTCTAATCTCAGAGGTGTTAAAACATGAGAGGAAAAGATGTGCCTTTGAATTAATGAAATATGTAGATAGATTTTTTTACAAAAATGAGATTTTACATATCTACCTTCCTATGCCCTTTTAAAAATATTATATAACTGTACTGAATATTTTTTACAATCAAAAGGATAGAAAATAAGGCACCTGGGTGGCTCAGTCCATTAAGTGTCTGCCTTCTAGGCTCAGGTCATGACCCCAGGGTCCAGGGATCAGGCCCCATGTTGGGCTCCCTGCTTAGCAGGAAGTCTGCTTCACCCTCTGTCTCTCCCTGCTCATGCTTGTGCCCCCCCCATTCTGAAATAAATAAATAAACAAATAATCTAAAAAAAGAAAGCTCTTACATATACACATGTAACATATGTGTACATACATATGATATATATACAAGTAGATAATATCATATATAATATATGATATGTCTGTATGGATATATCATGTGTTTATGCACATAAGATTATATATAAAGTAATATCTGTATATATATATATATATATAATGAACAACATATGGTAAAAACAACAGTTTCTTTAAAATCCCATTTACCACCCTTCAGCTTGAGACATAGAATAATAGCAGCCCCTTGGAAGCTTCCAGCAAATCCCTCAATATTACCAACATTCTAAATATAAGTTGATCATTTTACTACATGTATATACAACTCTAAACAGCATTTTTAAGTTGTGAATATTTTTTCACTTTACATATAAATAGAATAATATTTTAAGGATCATTTGAGACCTACTTTTTCTTTCACACTGTTTTGAAAACCATCTATAGTAACGGCTGTAGCTCCAGTCCATTTTCACTGCTGTGTCGTATTCCACTGAAAGCTTGTATCTCAATAGACTAAAGCCATTTAGTTGCCTGGTGCTGGTCTTTGTGCTGTTCCCAGGTTAACAGTGCTGCTGCTATGAGTACTCTATGAATATGTTGGGGGCAGACCTTCCCGAAATTATTAATATTGTATGTAATAGAAAATTATATTTGTAGGCACAGTGACATAAGCAGAAAGACAAGGCTGCTTGCTGCCTGAGGACACCATCACCTGTGAACCAGAGGACCAGGTCAGCCAGCCACTTGGATGGCTAGAAGATCAATATATCCCCATTTTCTACACCAAGACACATGCAGCTTCCTGCTCCAGGGGTACAACTGCTAATTCCTAGGGTAAGCGTGTTTTCAGCTTTGCAGCGTAATGTCCAAGTGGTTCCCAAATGTTTTTACCCCTTGGACCCCTACCAGCTAGGTACTTCTTTTCCTTGATATGTGGTAAGTTTAGACCTTCTCGATTTTTGCCTATTTGGTAAATATAAAATATCTCACTGGGGGTTTTATTTGCACTGGTTTCAAGAAGGTTGAACATCTTTTCATGTATTTTCCATCTTATTTCCTCTTCTGTGAAATGCCTATTCCTGACTTTTGTTCATTTTCCCATTTGGTTTTGTGTGTGTGTGTGTGTGTGCTTTTCTTATTGATTTGTGTGAGCTCTTTATATATTTCTATATAAAGATATAAATATAGGGGTGCCTGAGTGGTTCAGTCCATTAAGCATCCAACTCTTAGTTTTGGCTGGGGTCTAATCTCAGGGTTGTGAGATTGAGCACCACATCGGGCTCCTCACTCAGCGCAGAGTCTGCTTCAGTTTCTCTCACCCCCTGCCACATTTCTGCCTCCCAAATAAATAAATGAATCTTATTAAAAAGATATAAATAGGGACACCTGGATGGCTCAGTAGTTGAGCATCTGCCTTGGGCTCAGGTCATGATCCCGAGGTCCAGGGATCGAGTCCTGCATCAGGCTCCCCACAGAGAGTCTGCTTTTCCCTCTACCTGTGTCTCTGCCTCTCTCTCTGTGTTTCTCATGAATAAATAAATAAAATCTTCATTAAAAAGATATAAATATATGGGCAGCCCGGTAGCTCAGAGGTTTAGCGCCACCTTCAGCCCAGGGCCTGATCCTGGAGACCCAGGAATAGAGTCCCACGTCAGGCTCCCTGCATGGAGCCTGCTTCTCCCTCTGCCTGTGTCTCTGCCTCCCTCTCTCTCTCTCTCTCTCTCTCTCTCTGTGTGTGTGTTTCTCATGAACAAATAAGTAAAATCTTTAAAAAAGATATAAATATATAGCTCTAGTATTTGGGGCAATAACCTTTGTGTATATGTGTCACAAATAACCACCCTCTCACATGAACACACCACACCACACATGCACACATACATATATTGTGTGGTTTATCCTTTCACTTTCTTTGTGGTACTTTTGGTGGATAGTTTTAAATTGTAATGTAATTGAATGTAAATTTCATTTTGTACTTAGCTCTTGTGTGTGTCTTAAGATTTGAAATCAAATAGATACCCTCCTACAAGTTTTGATGTTTTGCTTCTCACCTTTAGGGCATGGCAAGGAAAGTAAGGGCTGTATTAGCATAAGATCCAGGCAACCAAGTATACGAAGACATCTAGCCAAGTTCTCCCAGCCCAAAGCCAAAAGGCATCTCGCTGAAAACAGCTCTCCACCTACCATCTCTTGGGTCATGCTCCACCAGTGAGGACTGGCTGCTCCTTCATCCTGGGGTCCTCTAACCACTGCCCTGGGGATGCCCTTCACTTCTCTCATTTCTGGGATCCCCTAGGGCCTGTATCATACACCTTCATCTGCTTGTTTACTCCCTTATTTTGATGAAGCAGCAGTAACAATCTGAGAAATGGCCTCTGTGATAATATGAAGGACCACCTGTCAAATCAGATTCATCTAAATTGGAGCTCATGCCCAGCATCAAGTATTGCTAATTTTTTTAAAGATTTTTTTAAAGATTTTTATTTATTTATTCATGAGAGACACACACACAGAGAGAGAAAGGAAGAGACACAGGCAGAGGGAGAAGCAGGCTCCATGCAGGGAGCGCAATGTGGGACTCGGTCCTGGGTCTCCAGGATCAGGCCCTGGACTGAAGGCAGCACTAAACCACTGAGCCACTTGGGCTGCCCTAAAAAGGCTTTATTTATTTATTCATGAGAGACACACAGAGAATGGCAGAGATAGAGGCAGAAGGGACAGCAGGCTCCCTGCAGGGAGCCCGATGTGGGACTCGACCTCAGGACCCCAGGATCATGACTTGAGCCAAAGGCAGAGACGCTCAATCACTGAGCCCTCCAGGTGCCCCTCAAGTGTTACTTATAATGTCAAGGACACGAGTAGTTGTGGGCACAAATAAAGCACAGAGGTCTGGGACAGATCCCACTTCCTCAGCCCTCTCTTATCAGGACACACATGTGCCCAGATGAACGCATGAAGTATCTAAAAACTACCTGCATCTCCATTCCTTACACAGAAAGAAGGCACTTCAAGTCATGGAACATCCCTCCTCAGATGGTTACACAGCCTGTGTGACATTTTCCAGGGACTATGCCCATAAATCATAGATTCCAAGTGGGGATTGCTTGTTTGTTGTGTTGTTGCTATAAGCAATCCTGGAGGGACTGGGTAGGTCCTGCCAAATATTCCATATCGAGTCTCCCACTAGCAAAACACCATCACTTGTTTGCCTGGGGGCCCATCGTTAGCAAGCTTACAAGAATTTCTAGCTCCAGGTCACCTACCTACCTTCCTTCCTTCCTTCCTCCCTCCCTCCCTCCCTCCCTCCCTCTCTCTCTCTCTTTCTTTCTTTCTTTTAGATTTTATTTATTCGTGAGAGACACACAGAGAGAGGCAGAGATACAGTCAGAGCGATAAACAAGCTCCATGCAGGGAGCCTGATGTGGGACTCGATTCTGGAACTCCAAGATCATGCCCTGGGCTGAAGGCAGACGCTCAACCGCTGAGCCACCCAGGCATCCCCAGGTCACCTTCTTTCTTTCTCGGGGCATCTCTCAGTATTGGATGAAAAGCCCGATGTTATTCATATTCTTCCTAGGACATTCTAGGAAATCACTGCAGGCCTGGTCCAGTCAGCTACGAGAAACCACATCAGTTAGTGTAATGAGTAATTCAATATAGGGAACCAGCTTTGACTAACAAGCGCAAGGGTGACACAGATGTAATACAGAGTAACTTCAGAAAGCAACCATCACCTCAGCGTGGCTTGGGGAATACAAAGGAAAGGTTGAGTCTGGCAGGAAACCCAAGGAGAAGCCCTGCAGTGCTCAGGGACTCAGAGTAGTGCTGCCTGGGAGGTGCTGGCCTCTCTGAGACAGGATAGGAGGACTCGGGGTCCAGGGGAGTGGGGAAAACTGGAGCTAAAGCCAGCTGTGACCAATCAGCTGCCACCGCTGGGGTGAAGAAATGTTGCAGGGGTGATGCTAACAAGAGTGAGCCAACAGGAAGCAGTAAACTTCTTCCCAGCTTCACCCTTAGTCTCTTCTTAGTGCCTCCAAAGACAGACCATGGAGAGCCAGCTGGCCAGGGAGAAACCCGGGCTGCAGAGAGCTGGGCCCAGCACCATCAAGCAGATTTGAGAGGCATGGCTCAGGAGCTAAGAAGTAACAGCCTAAGCGTTATCAACAATAGCCAGGGGTGCCTGGGTGGCTCAGTCTGTTAAGCATTTGCTTTCAGCACAGTCATGACCCTGGGGTCCTGGGATCAGGCCCCATGTCAGGCCCCCTCCTCGGCGGGGACTCTGCTTCTCTCTCTCCCTTTGCCACTCTCTTGTGATTGCGCGCTCTCTCTCTCTCTCAAATAAATAAAAAAAAATTTTTTTAAATAGCCGGAATTTGGAGAGAGCCCACATGTCCATCAACAGATGAATGAAGAAAGAAGATGTGGTACGTATGTACAGTGGAATATTATAAATACTATTCAGCCATCAAAAAGAAAGAAATCTTCTCATTTGCAATGACATAGATAGAACTAGAGAGTATTGTGCTAAGCCAAAGTAGTCAATCAGAGAAAGACAATTATCATGTGATCTCACTCATATATGGGAATTAAGAAACAAAACAAATGAACATATGAGGAAGGGGGAAAGAGAGAGGAAAACAAAGCATAAGACTAACAATGATTAGAAGGGCACCTGGGTGGCTCAGCGGTTGAACATCTGCCTTTGACTCAGGTCATGATGCCAGGGTCCCAGGATTGAGTCCCACATCAGGCTCCTGGCAGGGAGCCTGCTTCTCCCTCTGCCTGTGTCTCTCTGCCTCTCTGTGTGTGTGTCTCGCATAAATAAATAAATAAATAAATAAATAAATAAATAAATAAATCTTAAAAAAATAAAAAAGACTCTCAATGATAGAGAATAGACTGAAGGTTGAAGGAGGGAGGTAAGTGAGGGAATGGGCTGGATGACAAGCATTAAGGAGGGCACTTGTGATGAGCACTGGGTATTGCATGTAAGTGATGAATCAGTGAATTCTACTTCAGAAAGCAATATTGCCCTGTATATTAGCTAAGTAAAATTTAAATAAATAAATTCTTTTTAAAAAGAAACAATAGCTTAATATTTGGCACACAGCACACTTCTGACTATTCACAGCCCCACACCCTGATGCACATGCTGAAATTTCCACACAGAAACAAGGGGCGGCTTGTGCATTTCCCTCATTCTCCAGCGAGCCGAGCAATGCACGTTAAGCCTGCAATCCAAGCCTGGAAATCATCTAGCATCTGGGTGTTTGCTGCAGTTGGGCCTTGGTAAGTTCCTACCATGGCATGCTTTCTAAAGTGGTGATTCCAAATACATGTTTCAAATCTTCCGCAGAAATTGTTTGTGTCCTCATTCACTCAGTTTCTATCTTCTGAAGGACCGGCCTCTGTGTTAGCTTCTAATAAATGTGTTCCCTAGGATCACTAGCAGCATCTGTGCAATGCTTTCTTTAAAATGTCATCTTTTCAGAATGAATTTATCATCAAAATGCCGAGTTGTTTTTATTTGCGGAAACCAGTCTGTCAGTCTTCAGCAAGCCTTACTTGAAATAGGCAACATTTTCTCGACCAAAAGGAAGTACTCAACAGGAGCTGGCCTTTTCCTATTTTTGGCTCATGTGTCCCTGTTTACCCTCATTGTTGTTCATTTCATCTCTGTCAGGTTGAAGTCCTCTGGCCCTTTCCCCAGCAAACACTACTAGAGTTTAAAAGGATATAGTTGGCGGGGAGGAGACAGGCCGCATCTGGGTGGCTCAGTTGGTCAAGTGTCCAACTCCTGACATCAGCACAAGTCATGATCTTGGGGTCATGGGATTGAGCCCTGCCTGAGGCTCAGAGCTCAGCAGGGAATCTGCTTGAGGTTCTCTCTCTTCTTCTCTTGCCTCCCCTCCCCCTCTCTCAAATAAGTCTTTAAAAAAGTTAAAATTAGGGGATCCCTGGGTGGCTCAGCGGTTTAGTGCCTGCCTTCGGCCCAGGGCGTTATCCTGGAGACCTGGGATCGAGTCCCATGTCGGGCTCCCTGCGTGGAGCCTGCTTCTCCCTCTGCCTGTGTCTCTGCCTCTCTCTCTCTCTCTCTCTCTCTGTGTCTCTCATAAATAAAATCTTTTTAAAAAAATTAAAATTAAAGAATATAGCTGGTCTTTTCAGGTTCTTAAAATTAAAAAAGCAAACCTAGGGCAGCCCTGGTGGTACAGCGGTTTGGCGCCTCCTGCAGCCCGGGGTTTGATCCTGGGGACCCTGGATCGAGTCCCACATCAGGCTCCCTGCATGGAGCCTGCTTCTCCCTGTGCCTCTGCCCCCTCTCTCTATGTGTGTCTCTATACATAAATAAAATCTTAAAAAAAAATAAAAAAAATAAAAAAGCAAACCTAACCTTTATATGTATGAAGTCCATGTCTCAGTAAATGTGTCCACCCTCCAACCCCCTGAACCCTCCCTCCTTGAATCTGGACTGACTATAGAACCATGGTTTGGGCAGAAGTTGCCTTTGCTTTTCTTTTGTGTGCTTCGCTAAGAATCCTTTCCGAGCCTAAGCACTTGTCTCCAGCCCGGTTCACCTGCATTTATGCAGGGATTTCTCCAAAGCCTTCTCAAGCTTCTTCCTTTGACAGTTCCCAGGACGGCCCGGTCCCATCTGTTCATCTGACATTCCATTAAGTCGGCGTGCTACCACGATATCCTGTTTTCCCCTTCCTGTTTCTAGCCACACTTATCAGACAGAATGACAGTTTGCTGTAATTCCTTGACATAAATCTCCCTGGTGAGCCTTCTCCCCCACCATACACCCTTTTCTCTGAAAGCACAGCCTTCTGGCCCTTTCCCTTTCGAAGCCTGGTCCAAAATATCTCATAATGGAAATAAACATCTCCAAGTTAGGCCTTAGAAGATGATTTAACAACAACAAAAGAAACTGAAATATGTTATTTGTGCTAAAAACCTAGGGGAACAGCTATGTAACCAAGGATGACAGAGAACTAGCACATTTTATGGAGTAGGCATCCTACAGTGGTGGCCGTGTTCTGCATGACCTTGAATCAACCACTTGGCCCCTCTGAGTCTCAGGTTCCTCATCTGTAACTGCAAATTCTGATACCTGTCCCACCGGTGGCCTAGCATTGTGTGAGGATAAAAGGAGACTGTCCACTTAATAAATATGATGTGCCAGGCCCCCGCTAGGCCCTGACGATGCAACAGGAGGCATTTAGAACATTGTCTTTCTAAGATGCATCCATGCTGCTGCATGTGGCTGCAGGCTGGTGATTCTCATTGCAGCATAGGATCCTATTCTGGGACTATATCATACCTGATTTATCCATTCTATTCTTTTTTAATTTCATTTCATTTTTTAAAAAGATTTATTTATTTACTTATGAGAGACACAGAGAGAGAGAGGCAGAGACAGGCAGAGGGAGAAGCAGGCTCCCCACAGGGAGCCGGATGCAGGACTCGATCCTGGATCCCAGGATCATGTCCTGAGCCAAAAGCAGACGCTCAACCACTGAGCCACCCAGACATCTCCTATTCTTAAAAAAAAAAAAAAAAAAAAAAAAAAAATTTAGTCATTTATTTATTGGAGTGAGAGAGAACATGAGTGGAGGGAGGAGCAGAGGGGGAGGGAGAGGGATGAGGGAAGAATCTCAGGCAGACTCTGTGCTGCACGGAGCCCGACGTTGAGATCACAACCTGAGCCAAAACCAAGAGTGGGACACTTAACTCACTGAGTCACCCAGGAGCCCAGAATATTCTATTCTTTTTTTTTTTTTTTTTCCATTCTATTCTTAATGAGCCTGTGAGTGGTTTCTAGGTTTTTGGAAACAAGAAAATAGAGCTGTGGATAGTCTATGTCTTTGGCAAACTTCTGTACATATTTCTGTTGGGTTGCTTCCCTTTCATTCCTTTTCATTAGATCAGAGAGAAAGTCTCAGGTTGGTGCTGCAACATCTCTCTGGACATGACAAGCTGTGCCTATAACGGAGGGCCAACCTCAGGCCCCCAATCTTTGGCATCCCACTCTATCTAGCTATTCTACTAACACCATTTTATTGGCATTCGATATTTTTCCAGGTTGATTTGGCAAGGGGTTCTTGGGGCTCCGTTTATTTCTGTATGTTATTTATACAAAGGTTCTTTTGAAAATAAACCATTTTTCAAGTTCTTTTCCTATTTAATTTGTTTTTTTTTTATTTTTTAATTTGAATTAAATTTGCCAACATCTAGTATAACACCCAGTGCTCATGCCATCAGGTCTTTTTTCCAACCAAGTTTAAAAAGTATGACATTTAACTAAAGATATTAAGTAACTAATAATTATAAGTGGCTACAGATGGCAAAAAAAAATCTGAAAATGGGTATCAAACATAATTTAGGAAATGCTATTCTTAAAAAGCCATGCATTTGAATTAAACATCTTTGTTTACCATCACTGGGTGGCAACTTGCCCAGATGAGCTGGTTTAATTAAAGACAAAGTGTTCAGGTCAGGTGCTCCAGGAAATTATTCTAAAGCCCTGGGTTTCCTCATTTCTGCTGACAACACATAGAGGTGGGAGGGTCCCCAAAAGACTTGGAACTAAAGCAATAATGTGAGCGGAGCCTGGCAGGTGGAGAACAATATCTTTAAAAATAATAATAAAGTACATTTCCTGCTTCTGTGTTCTTTGGCAGTCTTTGTGGGTCAGTGGGATCTCCACACTGAGGAACAGGGCAGACTTTGTGTAGGTGGGAGAAACAGAAGCCAAGGTGGGAGGGCTTTCATCCCAACATCACAGCATCACGTGGCCATGTTAGGAATTGGGAAAATAAGGCAGGAGAGCACACCAGTCATCGATGCCTCCACCTATCACTATCATCCTTGACCTCAGAGTCAACAACAACCTAAGCATCTCTGAAATCTTGACCAAGTCCCCAAAATCTATGGCCACAGCTCTTCCCAACTCATCTCCCTGATACTCGTGCTCCAGCAAGTATCTTACTCTTCCGGGACTCCTAAGCCATCAGTCCCAAACCTATTCATCACCCTCCTCTTGTCATTATTTTTGCCATGATCAGCTTAGACTCCTTCCTTCCATAATCATAAACCCTCCCCAAAGCCCCTGGCTGCTCTTGTTCCTTGTTACTGACCCCACAATCCCCTCACATCGGGAAGCCCAACAGTCTAACCACTCTTACTGTTTTTTTTTTTTTTGTTTGTTTGTTTGTTTGTTTTTGGTTTTTGGATTTATTTTGCTTTGCCAGAGCAGAGGACTGTTGCTGGACAAGAGCACACATCTGTGCTAACTGGTCACACTTTAAGTTCATGCATGTGATTCTCAAATACACCCTCAATCCAGCTGAGCTGTTCTCTCCTCTCCTGGTGTCTTCCTTCCCCATTGTCCAAAATGATGATTTCTCACCTCCCTGCAGCTGCCCAATCCTCCCTGCCCCACTCCCCACACTCATCTTGCCCATACTGGTTGAGAGAATTAAATGAAGTAATAAGCATAAAGCACTTGAAGAGTGCCTGGCTTATAATTTGAGCTCAGTAAGTGCCAGCCAAGGTTATGATTATCACTTCGTGGCCGGTCACCTCAATAGCCACCTTACAACATTCTCTTTCCCAGAGACCAGCCCTCACTGGGGCTTCCCAGAGAAGCTCTCACTTTCTCCAGGGTTTCATTCGTGCAATTTTCTCTTTTCTCCTGCACAATCATCCGTCCCTCTTTATTAGATTCTTTACACCAATATATAAACATATTCTAGCATCTTCTATCTAAAATTGATACACCAGATGCATTTCCCATCTCAGTGCTCTGTTCTCTTTCATGATCAAACTTCTTTGCACAAGCAGGGGAACCAGGGAGAGAAAGGGAGAAGCAGGTTGTCCCCCAAGCAGGGAGCCCCGTGTGGTGCTTGATCCCAGGACCTTGGGATTATTACTGGAGCCAAAGGCAGATAGATGCTCAATCGACTAAGCCACCCAGGCACCCCTAATCTAGTCTTCTTTCAGCTCATGCCCAGCACCCTGGAAGACAGTGCCTGTCCAGGTAGCCAATGACTTCCATTGGCCAACTCCAAAGGCCATATCTCTGTCTCCTGCTACTTGAATGCAGCACACTACATGGTCAATCACTCCCTTCTCAGTCTCTTTTGGTGGGTCTCCCTCCACTGCTGAACCCATTGGACAACCCATGTTGGACTTCTCTCTCATCAGTCTACAATCATTCCCTAGGTGACTTCATCCAGTTCCATCTATGCTACCTCTGTCTGAAAACACTCAACTTTCTGTTTCTGGCACTGACCTCTTCTTGAAATGTTATATTCACTTGCTGACTTCGCACCTCCACATGGATGTCTACAAAGCACCCCAGACATAGTATATCCCAATATGTCCCCCCACTTTCTTCCCACCCTCATTCCCATCGAGTCTCTCAAATTTGTCCTACCTAGGTGAGCAGCAGCCCTGGTCACCCGAGCCCAAGTCCAGAAAGTAGGGTCACTCCCTTTCCCTCACCTCTCCAGCCAATCCTCCTCATGCTTCAAGAATATACTGTCAACCCACAGAATGGTAGAAATATTTGCAAATTATATATTTGATCAGAGTAATATCCAAAACTCAACCACCACTACCACAAAAACAATCACTCCGATAGCATGAACAGACCTATCTCCAAAGAAGATACTAAGATGGCTAATAAGCACATGGAAACAAGCTCAACATCACTCGTCACAGGGGAAATGAGAATCAAAATCACAGTGAAATATCTTTCATACCCTTAGCACAGCTACTATCAAAAACAACACAACAAAAAAGTGTTGACAACGCCGTGGAAAAATTAGATCCCTTGCTTACTGAAGATGGGAATGTAAAATGGTGCAACCATTATAGAGAATAATATTGGAATTCCTCAAAAAATTAAACATAAAATACCATGTGATCTAGCAATTTCATTTCTGGATATATAGCCAAAAGAACTGAGACCAGGGTCTTAAAGAGATGTTTGTACACCCACATTTATATTGGCGGTATTCACAATAGTGAAAAAGTATATAAGCAACCCAAGTGTCCATTGATGGATGAATGAATTGTTTAATATGTAGTATATACACATACAATGGGATGTTATTCAGTCTTAACAAAGAAAGGAAATTCTGGCATATGCTACAACATGGATGAAACATGAGGACATGATGCTAAGTGAAATAAGCCAGTCGCCAAAAGACAAACACGGAATGATTCCATTTACATGAAGAACTTAAAGTATTCAAATGCATGGAGACAGAAACTAGGAGGAGGCTTTGGAGGAGTGGGGAGATGTTTCATGAGTAGAGTTCAATGAGGTTCACTTCTGCAAGAAGAAAATGTTCTGCAGTTGGATGGTCGTGATGGTTGCACAGCAATGTAAATGTACTTAATGCCAATGAGCTGTATACTTAAAAATGGTTCCAGTGGTATATTTTATGTTATGTACATTTTACCACAATTTTTACAAAGAAATTATTTGAAAAAACATAAAAACACTCCTGGGGTGGCTGGCTGGCTCAGTCAGTGAAGCATGGAACACTCGATCAACGTAATATAAGTTTGAGCCCCATGTTGGGTGTAGTAAAAATATTTGAAAATAAAATCTTTAAGGGGCACTTGGGTGGCTCAGTCAGTTAAGTGACCAGCTCTTGGTTTATGCTCAGGTCTTGATCTCAGCGTCATGATCTCAGGGTCGTGAGATCGAGCCCCACTCAGGCTCTGAGCTAACCGAGGAGTCGGCTTGAAAGTGTCTCTCTCTCTCTCCTTCTGCCCCTTCCCACCCCCATGCTGTCTCTCTCTCTCTCAAAAATAAATAAATAAACAAACAAATAAATAAATATTTTTTAAAAATAAAATAAAATCTTTTTTTTAAAAAAAGAATACTACCAAAATAGATACCAAATCTGGCCATTCCCTCCATCTCCATCTCCATCTCCATCTCCATCTCCATCTCCATCTCCATCTCCACCCAACCCAAGCCACTATCTCTGCCTGGGACTCACCAGCTTCTAGCTGGTCTCCTCGATTCTCCATTTGCCATCGTCAGAATCTTTTTGTTGCAGACAGCAGATGAAACTCATATTCAGCTCTGTGCATACACTCTCCCCTCGGCTCCCCCCACTAGAATAAAGGTCACACCCTTGACTGTGGCTTATAAAGCCCAGTGCAGCCTGGCCTCTGGCCACTCTGCCCCTCTCACTTCACTGTGGCCACAGGAGGAGGGTCCTGTCCTGGTCCCCAAGCACACAGACCCTCCCCACCGTATGTCCTGGGCACTAGTTTTTCCCTCAGAAAATCTCTTCCTGCACATGTCTCTGCTGCTTTCTCTTGACAGCACCATCTGATGTTTTGTCCGCTGTCTTAATGAGACACGTGCTTCTGGACAGTACTCCTCCACTAGGACGCTGGCCCACGGAGAACAGCGCCTGACGGCCCCTCACAACCCCAGAGTCTAGAACAGTACCTGGGACACCGCTCGCACTCAGGAAATATTCGTTGAATATTAAATGAATGAAAGGAAGAAACTAGAGAAAGGGAAAGAAGTCGGAAATGTTTGTGGGGAGAAACTGGCATAACGTTGTGAGGGCCCCCACAATGGTTCCTTAGAGACAGGAATAGGATAAAATCAGAAGACTGCGTTTCTATTTTACACGCATCTCAAACTCGGCACAAGCGATCGCCCGTACTATCTTCCTCTATCTACTTGAACCCGCTCCTCTGACTTAACCACCCTCCCCTCAGTTGGCATCATCGTCTGCCCACTGTGCAACAGACAACCCAAGTAAAAGAACAAAATCTGAGGGACAAGATTCGTGTGTCTGTAACGCCTGAACTTTCTGATGTTTGGGGTGAGATACCTCAATTAGTCTCATGAAGAAATTAGTTTCTGAAGAAACAGGAAAACCTTCCTTTGGCCCCAGTAAACACACAGGCAGCGTGTGCCCTCAGTCACCATCCATCAGGAGCCCGGGTGGGGCACTCAGCCTGTGGAGCCAGCATACAGGGATCGAGGAGCTGGTGAGCCAGGAGATCTCCCCACTGCAACCACTTGGATTCTAAAACTGGTCCCTGGGGAGCCTGGGTGACTCAGTCCGTTAGGTACTGCTCTTACCGGAGGTCACGATCCTGGGGTCCTGGGATGCAGCTCCTTGATGGGCTCCCTGCTCAGGAGACAGTCTGCTTCTCCCTCTGCCTCTCCTCCTGCTCATGCTCTCTCTCTCTCTCTCTCTCTCTCTCTCTCTCTCTCTCAAATAAATAAAAATCTTTTAAAAAATAAAAGAAAACTGGGCAGCCCGGGTGGCTCAGTGGTTTAGCGCCGCCTTCGGCCCAGGGAGTGATCCTGGAGTCCCGGGATCGAGTCCCACATCGGGCTCCCTGCATGGAGCCTGCTTCTCCCTCTGCCTGTGTCTCTCTGTCTCTCCCTCTCTCTTTGTGTGTCTCTCATGAATAAATAAATAAAATATTTTTTAAAAAAATAAAAGAAAATAAAAGAAAACTGACCCTTACATGTCCTGCCCCTCAGAGCCAACCTTTCCCCTGGCCTTGAGTGCTGGGGAGTCTCCAGCGGGGGCCTGAACTGTGTCTGCGTGAGTTTTAAAAAAGGAACACCTCTGCTACTACATCACTGACAACGCGGAGTGTGGAAACATAAAACTAGGAGCAAAACCAGGCCGTTTTGTGAAACCAACACCTTCTTTCTGCCTACGCTGCCTATCGCGGTTCTTCCCTAAAGGACCGCCGCACGCCCTGGGGGGGGGCCCGCTAGGTGGCGCTCGTCCTCCACTGTACCCGGGCGGGTCCCCGCGTCCGTACAATTCTTTTTAAACCTGGAAGGTGATCTCCACTCCTGGCTTTTTACAGGTAAGAAAACGAAGCCCCAGAAGTGTCTTCCGTGAGGTCGTATCACTGCATCTTAGAGCCTCCAGCAAACTCATGTCCCCATATTTCTGAACCCAAACAACTTCCATCACCTGGCTGTCTCCCTCTACTCAAGGTTTAGTTTATTGATTAAAACAATAATGGTTGTTTCTTTCTTTGTGTGTAACATGGTTTGGGTTCAGATCTGCAGGCCTCAGAATTCTTTATTTTCAAATGCTCGGAACAGTGGGGGGGGGGGGGGGAGGGAGGAGGGAGTCCTATTTGCCGGCCTGGATTCTTTGATTTCCGTGAGTTCCGAGCTCCTTCTCTGATGAATGAGCGGCATAGAAATGGGTAAGGAAGACGATGGGAAACGTTTAACGAGAATAAATGTGAAGGTTTGAGGGGGAAAGAAAAAAAACGGTTAGAGTAGAAAACCGAACTAGATTGGCCTTAGAGTCCGATTTAAATCCTGATTTTAACCTCGTATGGACAGTCAAGTCATTGAAACTCTGTGAGTCTCAGTTTGTTCATCTATAAAATGGGGATAATCATGTGCTCTACCCCAGGGTTGTGCAGATGAAATAAAACAACAGGCTCTGGGCCTGGCGCACGGCTGGTGGACATTTCAATATAAAACCTCCTTGGCTCAGAGGCTCATAATAATCCTCTCTTCAGTCTGGAGTGTCTGGATCATGTTCATGGAACATGTTCATGGAAAACCCTGGTGGGGTCGGAAGTCGGACGACTTAGGAAACCAGGAGCGGGGGTGCTGCTGGCCGGGAGCGGCGTGTCCCCGAAGTCTGGGGTGCCGCGGCCGCCTCGAGCGCCCTCGGGGGCCTGCGGACGGGGAAGGGCGGCCCGGTCGGTCCGGGTCACCCGGCTGGGTCCCCGCGCGGACTCTCCTGGACCCGGCCCCCTCCTGCCGCCCGCCCGCCGGGTCGCGCGGGTCGCAGCGGCCCCGGACCGCCCGGGATGCCCGCCCTCGCCTCAAAGCACCGGGAACCGCGGCCCAGAGAAAGCAGGAGACCCCAGCCCAGGTCGGCGGCGTCTGAAGCCCCGCGTGGGCTCCCACGGCACAGCCGCTCCGGGCGCGGCGTCTCCGGCCCCGAAGGCGGTCGGGCCTCTCCGCGGGGAGGCCGAGGAGCTGAGCGCGCAGGTGAGGGCGGCAGGGGCGCGCGCGGGAGGCGGGGTTCCCCCAGCCCAGCCCACCGCAGCCCACCCCCGGGGCTCTCCCCGCGGCGGCTCCAGGGGCTCCAGGGGCTCCAGGGGCTCCAGGGGCTCCAGGGGCTCCAGGGCAGGGAGAGGGCGGGCGGGCGGGGCGGGGGGGACGCGAGGCGGAGACGCGACGCCCGAGCGGGACGGGACGAGGGGCGCGGAGGAAGGCTGCGCTCGAGCTGCTCCCCGGCCGCCTCCTCGAGGGCTGGCGGGAGGCCTGAGCTCCCCGGCTCCGCCGAGTCCCGGGGCGGGCCCAGGCCGAAGCGCGGCGCCCACGGGAGGTCAGGCGCGGTCAGGCCGCCGCGGGGCTCCGGGGGCCGCGGCCACGCCCGGGCGGGCGGCGCTCGGGGGGCTGGGAGCGGGCCCCGCTGCGCGCGCGGACCTCGGGGCCCCGCCCCGCCCCGCCCCGCCCCGCCCCGCCGCCCCTCCCCGCTCACCGCCTGGAGGCCGCGGGTCCTGGGGCTCCGCCGACGGGAGCTCTGCTGCGGCCCGCTGAGCCGCGTCGGCCCCACCCGGCCCCTTACCAGCAGCTCCTAGTGGGGGTTCGAGACCAGGCGCGGCCGCACCGCCTGGCCCTGCCTGCAGCCCCGCTCCAGACCCACAGGTCGACGGCCGACACCCTCACGCGGAGTGCGTCGTACACACCTTACACACCGGGCACGCACAGACACCCGACGGCCCCAAACCACGAACCGCATCGCGAATGCTGTGACCACCTCTGCCGAAGACGGTGGCACGCAAAGGGCAGATCCTACAGCGACCCGGCTTTCTTTAAAAATATATATATATTGGGGGGAGCAGCTAAATGGTAGTTGCCATTTTCAAGTAAGCCTCAATGCGGGGTCGCTGCACCCCAACAACGTCGCCGTTGCCTGTGTGCGCAGAACTCACCCCATTTATTCGTCCACGCCAAGCCCTCACCTCGCAGAGGCATTGCTGTCTGGGACACAGCTCACACCTGCCCACCTCTCACCTTCTGGGCGACCTGTGTCAAGCTCCTCCAGGACGCGCTCCCCGGAGGGGAACAGGATGGTGGGGGAGGGAGGTAATTTAAAGAGTAAATAAAGGTCAGCGGGAGGACGGAAAGGACACGCTTTCTTTTGAAAGCTCAGGAGCAGTTCTGTTCTCTTTCCCTCCCGGCCTGAAGGGAGTCCCGTTCCTTACATTTGCCGGATGCTGACACCACATTTAAACACCTTTCCCTAGAAGGTGATATAACCCCAAAGAGCTATAAAGGGCAATGATCTCTGCAAGTGCGAATTTTTTAACCCAGGTACATGACGGGATCAGCACTGGAGAGCATTTAAGATGCAAAAAAGCATCATGATTATGCAGCTAAAGTGCTGGAAAGTATGGATGCTGCAAAGCCCTCCCCCCAACACACACACACAACGTGGAAACTATGAATTTCATACTGTGTGTATTTCATACTGTGGTGCACAAGAACCACCAACAAGAAAGCAACAGGGGGAAACGCTATTTATATTAACGACACCAAAAACACCAATGTACTAGAATCATAGTTCTTTAAACTTACCTAATGGTTCAAGTTGTGTCTCTGGTGTTAAACTCTTGGTAAAATTTACGGAAGACAGTAAAGTATGTTACTTGAGCGAATTTTTTATTGAAAAATAAGTAATGTAAGTAAGTAACAAATGTTTTCACACCACGATATTTGTGTTTCTTAGCTTGGTTCTTTCTACTACATAAAACAACCCATTACTTATTTTTTAAAGAGAATGTAATGTCATCAGTGCAGGATCATTACTATGGTAATTCCCATATAGCCTTCTAAACAAACACCTATCTTTTCTAATCTTATTCAACTCACAAGTAACAGAGTATTTAAAGAATAAACTGGGATATTTTTCCCCCTTATTCCTGGTGTAAAATTCAACAAACTCCAATTAAATTCTGTATTAACCGTCCAGGGAAATGACAGCGCAATTTCCAGAAACTCTCCCAAAGATGACTTCTCATTTCGCGCCTACCTTTAGTTCTCTAACTGTACCTAATCTTTTTATTTTGAATTCCTCCATAGAGCTTGAATCAAATAAAATAAGGTGAAGGAAAAAAAAAAGATTTCTAGTGACTTTGATTAACCGATTATTTCAATGAAAAGAATTAGCAGTGAGGGAGCCCCGAAACTATGAAGGTTTTTTGAAAAGACGCATTTCGTTCTGATCTTTGAGCCTTGCGAGGAAACAGCAAGCTGCGCGCGCGCTTTACCCAAGTGCGTTATCTTGGATTTGCCTCCTCCCCACGCTCCCACCCGCAGATTTCGACTCAGCTATTAGCGTGTTGCATGAAAGCGCAGGAATGGGTGGACGCGTCTGCGGAGGCAAGGAACGTGACTTCTCGGGCACCGCGTGTGGGTGGGTGAGCCTCCCGGGGGCCGGAGGATGCTTCGAGGACCCGGCTTGGGAGGAAAGGGGTTAAGCCCGACCCTGACTTTCTCCGCGCGACGTGCCCAGTTTTGTCTGTTAAAGTCAACGTCGCCCAGCCGGAGCCAGCCAATCCGCCGGCGGGAGGGCCCCGGCCGCCCAGCCAGGGGGCGTGGCCTGGGGCTGTCACTCAGCGGTGAGGAATGACACCCGCGCGGGAGGGGGCATGCGGCGGAACGCGGGGCAAGGGCAGGGAGAAGAAACAGATAAAACCGGAGCAGGGGGTGAAAAGGTGCCCCGCGCCTCCCGCGGTCCAGAGGCCGCCGCCGCCGCCGCCGCCGCCCCTGGGGTGGGCTCCGGGAGAGCCGGGCCGACTGGGAGCGAGAGGACGAGCGAGGAGCGAAAGCCTGCAGCCGGGGAGGAGACCCAGGCGCCAAGGAAAAGGGACTCCGGCCGTGCGCCCCGGAGGCGCTCGGGACGGGACTGCGGCCGCGCAGGGGGCCCCGCCGACCCGCCCCCAGCATCCTCGGGGGGGGGGCAGACCCCGGCCCGCCCCGGAGGGCGCGAGGCGATGAGATAATCCAGCTGAGCTGCGAGAGGAGAGCGTCTGGCGGCGGATTGGGGGGAGGGGGTCTGCGGGCGGGGCGGGCCTCGGAAGTGGGGGTGAGGGTCGGCGCGGAGCCCGGGCCCGAGGGGGCGGGGGCTGCTGGGCCGCGCAGGAGCGGGCTGCAGGGGCCTCGCGCGCCGGGCTCACTCGCGCTC
The DNA here is from genome assembly GCF_003254725.2 of Canis lupus dingo. Classification (NCBI taxonomy): domain Eukaryota; kingdom Metazoa; phylum Chordata; class Mammalia; order Carnivora; family Canidae; genus Canis; species Canis lupus. The sequence goes on from NC_064245.1 coordinate 66,639,114, forward strand.
CGTGCGGCTCGGAGCTGCCCCGCTGCCCCGCGCCCGGCCGGCCGGCCGCCCCGGCCCTCGGCGCAGATGGCTGTGCGCGGCGCCAGCACCTTGACGCCCTTCTCCATCCAGGCGATCCTCAACAAGAAAGAGGAGCGCGGCGGGCTGCCCGCGCCGGAGGGGCGCCCGGTACCCGGGGGCACGGCGGTGGCGGCGGCGGCGGCGGAGGCGCCCGCCGTCTGCTGCTGGCGACTCTTCGGGGAGACAGACGCGGGCGCTCTGGGGGGCGCGGAGGACTCTCTGCTGGCGTCGCCTGGCGGGACCAGAACGGCGGCGGGGAGGACCTCGGAGAGCCTGGCTGGTTGGGACTCGGACTCGGCGCTCAGCGAGGAGAACGAGGGCGGGCGGCGCTGCGCGGACGCGCCGGGGGCCAGCGGGGCCGGCCGCGCAGGGGGGACGCTGGGCCTCGGCCAGCCGGGCTGCGAGCTGCCCGCCGCCAAGGACCTGGAGGAGGAAGCCGCGGGCCGGAGCGACAGCGAGATGTCGGCCAGCGTCTCAGGTCTGCCCGGGCGTCGCGGGGAAGGGGGCCGGGCTCAGGGGCGGGCAGGAAGGCCAAACGTGCCGAGTGGGGTGGGCCTGCCGGGAGCACCCTGCGCCCCAGGACCCGAAGCTCGGGCGCTGGCGCCGGCTGCTCTCCTCCTCCCTCCCGGCGCGGAGCCCGAGAGAGACCCGAGACACTCCTCAGAGCCCTGCGTCCCGGGGGAGGCCTGAGCCGTCCTGGGGCAGGGGTGCCCTGGACTGGGCCAAGAGGAAACCCCTGCGCCCTGGCTTTAAGTCCGCCGCCAGTGCTCCGGCCCCGTCTGCGCCCAAAATCCCCAAATCAGCGACAGGCAAGAGCCAGCGGCCCAGAGACCTACCTCGAGTAGCCAGTGCCCTGGCCCGTTGCCCCTGGCCCATAGAGCAGAAATGCTCCCAGCTCGAGGTCCCAAGGTCCAGCCCTCCGCTCAAGGATAGGTAGTGAGGGGTACCTCTAAGTGCTACCGAGGCGTCCATCTGCCAAGCCTGGGCTTGGCGGGGTGGGGGTGGGGGGCGGGCTTATTTAGCTTTCCCAGAGCCCAGGGTCAGGGGAGCTGGGATGGGCTGAGGATCCCAGACCTGGTGGCACACCCTGCAGCCAGCTGAGGGCAAGAGGGGTTTGAGGTGGGTTATCCCACAAGTGGCAGAGAGAGGAACATCCTCTGCCAAGGCTAGCAGGTCATTGGGTGGAAAGGACGCCCCCACCACCCTGTCGCTGCTGTAGGCCTCACGCTGGCTCCAAGTAAATAGTATTTGCCAGAGGCCAGAGCTCTGAACCTCTCTGCTAGGGAGCTATGGGGGAGATCCAGGAAAAGGCTGAGGAGCTGGCATCAGATTAGTGTTCAAGGACTGGAACCCTAGCTCTCCTCTCATTTTCTTGCAAAGAGAGGGACAGAGGGAGAGAGAGAGAGAGAGAGAGAAGCCCACCAAGGTGTTGGAGCAGCCTGTTGCCACAGACCTCACACAGTCCTGGGTGGTTGGGGAAGTGGGTAAGACCCAGTACTTGTGTCCCCAGGATTCGGCCCCCCACTTTCCCCTTATGCGCAGTCCACACGTGTGTGCTGCGACGCTGAGTGTGTGTGAGCGTGAGTGTGCCAGAGGCAGGTGAACCCAGAAACGGAGCAATCTAGAACCCCAGGGCTCAGCGCTGAGAACTGAGAAGGCTTGTGAGGATGCTTCGGCCCAGTGCCCCCACGTTTCCGAGCGGAGCCTGGGGCCCAGGGAGGGCAGGGAGCCGGATCTTGGCCACACGGCACTGACACAGCAGCTGAGCCCGTTTCCCCGCGCGGCACAGGCCTAGATGCAAGGAGCTGGCGGGACAGGGTTGTGAGACTGTTTGGGGGGGACCCGCGGCTCGCAGACCCTCCCCAAGCGCTCTGCTGGGATCAGAGTGGGTTTCCGTAGCCCACTCCCACCCTCCCACCCCCCACCCCCGCAGCTGCGGCCAGATCTCACTTCTCTGCGGCGCTGACAGTCTGTTGTTTCTGTCCCCCCCGCCCTCCGGGGTCCGCAGGCGACCGCAGCCCCAGGGCCGAGGACGACGCTGTTGGCCCCGGGAGCGCACGGGGGCCGGCGCTGTGTGGCCGGAGCGGCGGCGGCGGAGGACCGGCGGGCGGCGCGGAGGAGGAGGAGGAGCCCGCCGCGCCCAAGCCGCGTAAGAAACGCTCGCGCGCAGCTTTCTCCCACGCGCAGGTCTTCGAGCTGGAGCGCCGCTTCAACCACCAGCGCTACCTGTCCGGGCCGGAGCGCGCCGACCTGGCCGCGTCGCTGAAGCTCACCGAGACGCAAGTGAAGATCTGGTTCCAGAACCGTCGCTACAAGACCAAACGCCGGCAGATGGCCGCTGACCTGCTGGCGTCAGCTCCGGCCGCCAAAAAGGTGGCGGTGAAAGTGCTGGTGCGCGACGACCAGAGACAGTACTTGCCGGGCGAGGTGCTGCGGCCGCCCTCGCTGCTGCCCCTGCAGCCCTCCTACTACTACCCTTACTACTGCCTCCCCGGCTGGGCGCTCTCCACGTGTGCAGCCGCCGCGGGCACCCAGTGAGCCGGCCCGGGGCGAGGCAGCAAAGGATCCCCGCGCCCCCGCTCCGGTCGGCCGCTGACGGTTGTGCAGGCTGTGCACTGTACGAGGGCGCCCCGCCGAGGGGGCAAGCGGACCATGAAATCCAGCCCAGGTTCAGATGTCCAGGAGTGCGCCCTGGCAGCGGGACTGAGTCTGTCCAGAGGGGGCGCCTTTCTCTAATTCGAACGGGGGGGGGGGCACCCTGTGGCCTAGGGGCCTAGCTCTCCCGTTGCCTGCCTGGAAGCTCTTGGACGTTATTTATTATCACAGCAAAGTTGGATTTGGATTGTATCAGCCAGGAGACGGTGTTTCCCTGAAGCGGAGAGAACTCCTGGAGAGCAGAGCCTGAATCCCCAGAATTTCAGGCTGGCCCGGAGCTTCGTGCGCTAGGCCACAATCGTTCATGGTATCCATGCTACCAATCTATGTTTATCTACATACCTATTTTTTTTTTTTTTTTGGAAATTGCATTTGTAACAAAGGGGTGTGGAACCCTGACAGCCCCCAAGGAGCCCCGAGCCCTGGGGTTGATCTGAACCGTGAAAGGTTTGCTTTTCAGGCCCTCTGTCCCACCCCTCCCTGTGTCAGAGCTCGGGTGGGGACACCCTGTTGGGTGCTGAATGTAAAGAAGGGAGCCTGGAGCACAGGGCAGGGCAGAGGCCCCCCATCTTTCCTCTCCAAAGTCCAGGGCTGCCCCCATCTGGGGAGCTTCCTGGGAACCTCCGAACCGAACGGGGAAAGAGCAAACCCAGCAGCCGTTGGCAGAAACTTTCCTTTATTTCTTTATTTTTTTTTAAAGGAGGTTAAAACTTGTAGCACTTTTCAGTTGTTTGTATTCAAATAACGGTTATTTTTGTATTCAATGTGAATATCCCTGCCCAGCCTTTCCCTGGCTTCCCCCGTCCCCCGCAGTTTCATCGCCAGGCCCCCCTCTGTCTCTACCGACCATTCTGCTCCCATTCTGCGCCACTCCAGCGTTCTGACCCAGGATTCTCCTATCCCAGCTCCTGCCCCTAAGACAGATGATCCTGTCAACCTTGTTGCTTTTTGCCTCCTTAAGGGCACTGTGCACTCAACTAGAATATTAACTTTAAAAAGATTTGTGAAGTTTGGAAGCTCTGTTTGCTTTATCTTTCTTTTTCCTTTAATTTATAAACTTTTAGTTTAACATGCCCTCCTGGACGCAGTGTTTTCTCTGAGCCTCCCTCCGCCCGGTTTTGGGGAATCCAGTACCATAAAAATGCCTGGGGCTCACTTTCCCACCCGCTTCGCAGTCCCGGACCAAGGATGCATCTTCCCTCTAGGGAGCCGCTCTGCTGCCCGCCACGCAGAAAGTGTTTAAACCTGCACAGCTCAGGGAATTGCGATGTAGGGGACTTGGTAAGAGTCACAGATGAATCCCACTGAATGGGAAGCAAATGCCTAGGATTTCTTCTTTTTCTTTCTCCTTCGTGGGATTGATTTCAGAGCTCAGAAAGCATCCCTAGCTGAACCCACAGTCAATTTCAACCCCTACCTAACCTGCTGACTCCTCCACCTGCCCAAAATCACCTCTCTGTGATTTTCCCAGCCTTTCTGTAAGTGACCCTGCCTTCATTTCGTTTGGAGAATAGGCTAACAAAAACTCACTGAAAATCTGAAGGCTATAATAAGCAAGGTTATATAATAAGAGGTCTCTCAAGGAAAGTCAACTGAACTTTGACCCTTGGCCAGGTGCAAATGTCCCTCTACCTTGTTCCAGAGCATTTCCTCTCTCTGTGACCCGGTGTCATTTGATCCACACAGAAGCCTAAGGTGGAAGTAGAGGGTGAGTAGAGAGAGGGTTATTTATTATTTACATTTTACAGAGGAACACAGCCCGCCCCATGTTCCATGACTCCCCAGACTCACCAATTCGCCAGAGCAAAATGCTCACCACCGCACAGCTCTCATGCCGTCCGGGTTGAGCAAGGAAGAGTTAATTCCACGTTGCTGGCTCCAAGGCTTTGGTGTCCCGGTGGAGCCGGAGCCGAGCCGGAGCCGGAGACGCCAAACTCCGGCCCCAGCTACTTTCAATTTTACCCAGACCAGAAAGGCCGACCAGGCTTTCTCCCAGGCCTGAGACCTTTCCCCACCTCAGGGCCCCCAGGCCTCTGTACCCCAAAGTCCACGGCCGAGGGTCTGAGGGTCTGAGGCCCCACATCCCGGCAGAGCGGAGAGTCCCAACAACGGCTTTTCGAAAAGGATTCCTGCTTGTGGAAACAGCAAATCGCGAAGGGAGAGGCAAAGGCCCTCTGGATACGCACACCCTTACCCCCAAGTCCATCTTCCTTCTAGATTGTTCCTGCAATTATTTTGTTTCTTTTTTGGCATGTTTTAAAAATTCCACTCAAACCATAATTAATCGTGAATGCATTTTCCTTGTAGAACATTAGAACATTTCCAATAATGCTAGAATTCTCTCCCTTCCTCTCTGCAGAGATTGCCACTCCTGAGGGGTTTGGGGGGGGTGTCGATTTTTTTTTCCCCTTCTGAAATGGCAGTTCATCGCGACGCTGGCCTAAGAGGTAAGTTTGTCCTCCATCCTTGCGGATTTGGAGTTGAGGGAACTGGGATTTTCTTTCGAGGAGGAGGCCGGGCGGCTCCCCTTCCCTTCCTCATCCCCTCTCTGCTCCCTGCCTCGGCCACGGCCACTTATGCTGGGCTGGCTCCAGATGCCCCGGGAAAAATGACTCAAATGAATTCAGTTTGCCCCGGAGTGTTGCAGTTTCACTATGAGCTGCCCCGGAGCTGGCGCTGGCAGCAGCGCCTTGAGATGGGATTCGTGGAGTTGGAATCAGCCTGCAGGGCCAGCAGGCCTTCAGCAGATTTCTCCTGGTATTTGGAGACCCAAGAGGGGTATCTTTACCTGGGCCCCAGGCCGTAGACGCGGGTCCTGTTGGAAATCTGCGGTATTACTTTCTGAATTTCTTTTCCTTCTCCAGTCCCAGCCCTGCCTTTTAAAAAAAGCAGTCAGTCCGGCTCTTTGCCCGCCTTACTTCCGGACGGACGGGACTGTAGTCCACCCACTCTCTGCAACCCCGGGGTGCAGTGCTCCTTGTCGGCTTCCCGGGGGCCTGATTTTCTGGAGTCAGCTGCCAGCTGAGCCTTTAGACCTCTTCATCTTTCTCAGTCCTTTTGGGCCCTTAGCAAATCTGAGAGCTGGCCTTGGAGATAGCTGGCTACGACCCGCACACTTAGACGGATAAACCACGGGAAGGGAATAGCTGGGAAGGGGACTCGCTGTGACCTGCACCGAAATTGAACCCAAGGATTCAGGCTCAGCCCACGAATCTTACTCTGGGCAGCAAATTTGAGATCCACGGGCTGCAAAATGTCTCTGGTGTGTGTGTGTGTGTGAGAGAGAGAGAGAGAGAGAGAGAGAGAGAGAGAGAGAGAGAGAGACTCAAACCCCAGCCTGTTGGCCTTGAGTCTCCCAAGCTGCCTCTAACTCCAAGCAACTAGGTTTGAGGACCTCACGGGCCAGGAGTGTCTCCGAAGAGCTGGGCCAAGCAGTGGGAGTTTGGGAATGGGTTCCATTTCAGGAAATAAACGGCTTCCAGGGCACCGAGAATCCCTGGAGCACTCCCACTCCTCCACGCTGGCGAAGGGGAGAGGTTGACAGCAAATCTGACTTCATTTGAGAGAGTTCCGAGGGAGGCTCAAACAAGGTGTCACCTTGCCTCTGAGAACCTGGTCAGTGCTCCCTGATCCCGGAGGGGCTGGGCCCAGGGAGGGGCGGTGTCTGAGAGCTCCCGGAAAGGGGAGCTTTTGCAGACTCGGGAACTGGCAAGCCTGGAAGCACCACACCGAGCATCCCACGGAAGCAAGGCGTCCTCCGAGGCCTGCAGACATCCCAGGGGCGGGGATGCTGTGACTCGGCGGCCCCAGTCAGCCCCGGAGCTCTCTCCTGGCCCAGACGCCACTCCTTTCATGGTTCCTCACTGTTTGCTGGGGAAAAGTAGAATCCGGACTCACGTGAGCCCCTGGAAATCAACGAGCCCCCAGAAATCAGCTGGGCTTACAGAAAGGCTTCTGCCTCGGGGGAAAGCTGCTGCCGACCCAGCCTGAGCAGCGGAGAAATTTAGACATCTCCGGAACGTGAATCCTGGTGGAGGAGCTCCCGGTCCACAAAGGATGGGGAGGGAAGAGAGACAGCCTCGCACTGGGGCCCCACTGCCCAGGGGCTGCAGGGCTTGTCTTGCAGGCCACCAGCCTCACCCTGATGACAATCTTAACTGGGAATTACACTGAGCTGCGTGGGGACTGCAGGAAGCAGCAAATGCTTGAAAGTGCTTTGTAAGTCGGAAAGCACTGAGGGCAGGTAGTGACACAGGCTAGTGGCACGTGGCTACTGCACAAGCCCTGGCCTTGAGTGAGGGCTTCACCTAGACCCATGAAGGAGGCAGGAGCTGAGGTTCCTAACCTGTGGGCGGCCCAGAGGAGCAGCCAAACAATACACAACAACAACAAATATCTATACCTTCTGTTGTCTGGAACATTACATGTGAAAAAGTGCTTCCGCATCCTCCTCTACAGCATTTCCCTGAGGCCTCCTTAGCAGCTTGGACATAGTCTCCATTTTACAGATGGAAAAATAGTGCTCAATGTCACCAGCTGTAAGGAGGCCTTTCAGAGTCTTTCAAAGCTCAGAAGCATATTTTAGTATTTGGGGCCAGCAGTGTGGATAGATGGTCCTTTAGAACTGGCATTTCCAGGTTTGGCTCTGGGGTGGTTGGATTACTAAGGGTGGGTATGTTTTGAAGACCATTAAGCACTGTACAGCTGGTATGGACTTACTACTACTGTTGCCATTATTACTATTATTATTATTATTATTAATTATGAACTTCTGGGCAATGCTTAGTGGGCAGATCTGAAACAATCTTCCTTGAACTCCTGCACCCTTCAGGAGTTTCCAAGTGACCTGCAGTGTGCTCAACGAAGGGTCCTTCAGAGGTATAGAAACTCCTGGCCTTGGCCAGTTTTAAAGTCTCCTGATAAATATGTTTTTTAAAATGAAGAAATGCCAAAGCAGGTTGCAGAAAAATTGTGTTATATTGTAAATGGTTACAACATGTAATAAATTAATTTTTTTCTGTAGTTACACATAGAAGTTATTCAACATAAACTGGGTTGCTCAACTCATTAAAACATTTATAAAAAAGAGATTGATTCCCAGGGCCCTGCAAGCAAGGGTGGTCCGGTATGGAGTCGGGGTTGTTGTTGAACGATGAACTTCTTTCAAACCTGCTGGGTGTGTATGAGGCTGTGACACCTATGAAGGAAACGGCGAACGTTCAAATTTGGGGCAGGTCGTGGACGTGAAAACTGGCGAGTGGCCCTGCCGCCCTGCACCCCGCCAGGAGCGCTGCTGTTACCCTTACTTTTGCTTTGAGGCGGGCAGGGAAAGACAGGCGCCTGGCTTCTGGCCCACTGGGAGCAGACCCGGAATGCGCTGCACAAGCGAATAGCACCTATGGGTTCCTGCTGGAATGTCAAGTTCAAAGGGAATAATGCACAGTAGCTGCGGGAGGGTCCAGGTGAGCCCGTCCTGGGCTCACCCTTTCCCCCAGGCTGGCAGAAGTGTGCGTGACACGCTGCTTTCCCCGCCCCCCACTCGCTCACTGCACTCTGCTTCCCTGAAGCATCCGCGTTTTCCCCCGGGGGACCCCGCCCACAGGCCGGATGAGGCCCCGCAGCCCCGCGGTTAGAGCCCTAGGCCTCGCGGTCTTCACGGTCTTCACGGAGCACCTACACCACTCCTTACTGTTTCCGCAATTGCAACAAGAGCTTCTGGCGTGAGGGGGACTCCTGGGGACTCCTGGGGGCTTCTCGGTGAGTCCCTCTCTTCCCCAGCCCGGCTTGCTTCTGGTCATCACACTCAGGCCTCCCAGCCGGCCAAGCAGCGCTCCGGCGTGCGCCCTGTCCCTTAGGGGAGTGCGCCCTGGACATCGGGGAGATGCAGGTGAGAGCCTCTCCCTCCAGCCAGCACCTCCGAGGGCGGGAAGTGGTCGAATCGGGCTCAACAACCCCCTAGACCCATAAAGTGTTTCTGCCTCGGCCCTGAGCGTGCAGGCAGAAGGCAGCTCTGCCACTGACTCGATGAATCACAGGCAATTAACTCCTCTTCTCTGCATCTATCATCTATCTACCTACCTACCTACCTAAAGGTATGAGATGCTGCTTGAATCTGGGTAAGGTTGGAGTCCACACTGACCTCTGTCTGGCTGGGAGTCGAGGTAGAAGACAAAGCCTTTCTACTTTAAATAATGAGCCATGCCCTTCCAGAGCAGGTTTTTGGAGGGAGTTGGTTTGTTTTATTTTTTACAAGGAGCTGGGCCCTCAATTGCCGCACCGCAGTTCTCTCCAAGGCTGTTATCTCTGGGCCTCGTCTGTCCACTTCCCGAACCTGGGTGGTCAGCTGTGTTGGAAAGCCCGGCTCTTCCTGGGCTTGGACTTCTCCCCACCCACGGCGCTCTGGAGCGGGGAGACCTGAGGCTATTCCTCCTCGGTGGCCGCACTGAGCCCCAGAGAATCCCCTGTCCTTGGACGGAAAATGCGTTAAGGAAAAAAAAAATTAATGCCACTAGTGCTTTTTCTCCCATAGTCCACCAAGGGTGGGCAGCATGTTGTAAAACAAGAGCCAGTAAAGCCGATTATTTTAATAAGCTTATTAACATTTTTGAATGGCTCCCCTTGTGTGCGCCAAGGCCTCCCTCCGCGCGTCATGGAGCTCTGTGGCGGGGATTTTTACGCAAAAACCAGCAGGCTACGGAGCGGGTGCTGGCCTGGCTGGGGCTGCCTGGCGGCGCCCACAGTTTTCTCTCAGGACCTCGGTGTACCCCGCTGGTCCCTGCCTTGCTGCGCCAGCCGAGAGTCTGAGGCCACGGATGGATGCGGGGCTGCACAGGGTCAGAGGTCGCCAAGGAGTGACCCAATGAGGCACCGAAGTGTCCCCGCGGCTTCAAGGAATGCGCAGGTCTGGGGTTTTGTCCCGCTCTAGTACATTTTTGCTCGTGTTTTTGCAGCGGTCGTCAGTGAAATTGATCCTCCTCCCTGAGGACTGAAAAACTAAATAGTAAAATCGCTGCTCTTGCGCAGGTGTCCCGAGTATTCCTGCAGGTGCGTGCGGACATGGGTTCGGTCCACACGCGTCCTAGACCTGGAGCAGGAGTGTCACTAGGAGGAGGACCTGGATGCTGCTGCCCCTCTGGGGGGAAGTTGAGTGACTGGCCCTTGCCCTCCACTCCCAGCTGTGGGAAAGGACACAACACACATATAAGGTAGTGACAAGAGTAGACAGACGTTAGAGAACACAGGGTAGGTGAGAAAAAAGACCGGGCTAATGGGAGGACCTAGCCTGCCCAAGTTCCCTATCCCTTCAAGCCTCAACTTCCAGGTCCCGGGCCTCCCCCCCAGTCCACCTTCCTGTCAAGTTTCAATTAAACGTCCCTCCCGGGGCTGTCCCAGCCTCCGTGCCTTATCACTTGCTGCAGTGAGAAGTGTCACTGGGTTCAGTGTCCTGCTCTGGCATGGTCTGACCTGGCCTTGCGAGCTCTGGGAGGACAGGCTGGGAAGACTTGCCCCCACAGTGGCCCCAAGCACCTAGCATGGAGCCTGTTGTTCTTTGACATTCAATACAAACTTGAAGGACTCATGAATGAGGATTAGAATCCTTGTTTGTCCTTGTCTGTCTCACATCACTCCTCCTCAGATCAAAGTATGTATCTACAGGCCTGTGGCAACAAAGCCAGAAGCCAGCAGAGGACAGGAGGGCTAGCAAAGCTTTTTCAAACCTCCCCAAGGTCTCCAGCCTGTTGGGCACCAGTCCTGGGGGAAAGGCTAAGCAGGAGACCCCCTCAGGTGTCGGGGTCAGGCTCTTGAGCCTTGGCTTCAAATCCCTCCTGCTGCCCTGGCAGCCACCTGAGCTTCACACAAACTTGACAAATCATCTCATCATCTCATACTTGATTCTATTAAAATGTACACAATACCTGACCAGCTGAGGACTGGAAAAACCATATCCTGAATGTTCATTGTGCTTCTGGTTTATATGGGGGTGTGAGACGGGGTAGGAGGATGGTCCAATTTGGAAATTGGACAGTGACAGTGGTCTGGAGAGCATCAGCGGCTCCTCAGAGCACAGAGCCAGGCCTGGTGGATGGGGACATCCTTGGAGAGATATTTGTGGTGGATCTGGTGGTGGGACTGAGCTAAGGGGGGTGCTGGGCCTCAGTGGCCCTGGGCAGAACTGCTTCTCCTAGAGGCCTTGAGGTGAAATGGACTCCTACCCCCCTATGGGCTTATGATCGCCACCTAAAGACAGTGCTGCTGGTTGAGATAGCTGCTTTGGATAAAGGGCTGTAGCTCTCTGGATTCCCCAACTCAGGGTCTGGCACTTCCATATTTTTAGATGAAGGGTTCCTACTCGACAGCATCTTAAGTTTCATGAATGTATTCTTCAGCCCATTTCCATTGATTCTCACTGGCAAGTAGTTCTGATTCCAAGGGTAGCCCCAAAGAGGGAGAAGCTGGTGTTTGTGGGGCGTGCCCAGCTGGAGAAGCTGACCCAGGCATTCAAGCATGAGGTTGTTTTGATCCTTCAGGAGGGAAGACATTAAAAGCTACCTCCTGAAAAAATCCCAAGGGAATAGAGCTTGGATTTGGAACTAGACAGTTGATGAAGACCCAGAGCAGTTTCTCTGCTGAAAATATGGAAAATACCCACAAAGATGGGGTTGTCTAAGAATGGAGTGCTTCCTGAGCAGCAGGCACCATGAAATGCTTATAGCGTAATTGATAATATATATTTTTTGCCAAGTTAAATAAAGACACTAACCATTTAAAGAAACGTATCTGTGGAGATGGGAAAAGGTGGACAAGAAGTGTTGAGTGATTGTAAAAACAACCAAAACAGTGAGAACAGTACTCACTGGAACAGTATTTACTCCCTCCCTGGACACCTTGGATGCAATAGGTTTTATGCGTTTTTTGCAACTACAGTTGTTCTTTTAAAATAAATTCACTATATAGACTTCTAAGGTTTAAAAAAGAAGTACTTTGGGGCCCTTTTAGTTCAGCCCATTAAGCATCTGTCTTTGGCTCAGGTCTTGATCCTAGGGTCCAGGGATCCCTCTTCTGCTGCTGCTCCCCCTGCTTCTGCTCTCTTGCTCTCTCTCTCTGAAATAAATAAAAGCTTTTAAAAATTAAAAATTAAAAAGAAGTACATCAACTGCTTTCCAACTGATTACTTCTTTAAAAAAAAAGATTTTATTTTTTAAAGTAATCTCTGTGCGCAATGTGGGGCTCAAACTACAACCCCAAGATCAAGAGTCGCATGCTCTAGGACTGAGCCAGCCAGTTGCCCCCTCCAGTTAATTTCTTCTGTCCACAACAACTTGCAGAAAAGGTTCTTAAAATAATTATAAGATGCATATTGTTTATTTGATTCACACTAATTGTTCTCTGCGGTGCTAAGGGAAGGGCCTCCCACACATGCTGGTCCTTGTATTTGTGGGAGGCTAGTGTCCTGCTTTATGATTCCGTGTGGAGAAGGCAATGCAGGACACACTTGGAAAGACAGCCACAGGATACCGAGGGAGGAGGACTAGGGTCTTACCCTTCACAGGTGTAGGGCCACGGGGAGACCTCAAAGGAGCTGGGAGGGGAATTATAAATGGGAGATTTCTTTAAGAGCAAAATCTTTTTGTGGAACTGCTGTCTGACATTCTTTCCTCTTTCATTCATTTGTCCAGATACTCAGCAATATTTGTTAGGCTGCTACTGGGTGCCAGGAGCACAGAGGAGAAAGGCCCCCACCCTCGTGGAGTTTACCATCTAGAAGGAGACAGGGATAGACGCGCCGAAGCGGAAAATGAAATCAGCGGTGAGTTAGCGCAAGGCAAGCACGGGGCATCGGGGCGTCGTTTGTGAGGTTAGTCGAGGAAGGTCACTAGAATAATTGTTCTAAGGGGGCAGCGGGCAGAGGGAGAGGGAAAGAGAGAATCCTAAGCAGGCTCTACCACCAGCACAGAGCCCACATGGGGCCTGGGTCTCACCGCCCCGAGATCACGACCTGAGCGGAACTGAGCCACCCCAGGCACCCCAGGAATGTTAAATGCAAGAGCGCTTTTGGTGTGTGCAGATCGCTGGGGCTGCATCTTGGCCTGACCCCACCGGGAGGTGTCTATGCGGGCTAAGCCTCGGTCCTGCTGCGTCCCCTCGTTTATTTCCCTGCCTTGAGTCGGCCTTACTCTGCATGTGCACGGAGGCGGAGAACAGGCCGGGAGCTCCTGCGCATCCTCCCTTTGGACCAGCCCGTCCGTCTCCTGGAGGCCTGCGGGAGAGTCCGGGGGGCGCAGCCCTAGGACCCGGGAGCCCTGGGAGCCGGCTCCCGAGTCCCCGATCCCTGGCGCTGGGACCCGCTGAAACGCGGAGAAGCTTCCGGAGGGGCCTGGGGGCAGCTCCTCCCCCGCGGCCCCCCTCCGGGCAGCAGCCCTCCGAGCCTGCGCGGGCCAATCGCCGCTCCGGTAATCAGTGCTTTATTTAGCGCTTAATCTCTTTCCCTAAGTGCTTTCCTTGAATTATTTCATTCATTCCTCCTGGCAGCTCGGTTACTAGGGCCCCGCTTTGGGGACCGGCCGTGCGCTGCGGCTCTCGCTGGCGGAGATGGGGCTCGAACCAGACTGTCTGGCTCCAAGCTGCTCCGCGCTTGGCCGTATTTCCGTTCTGCTCCCCACCGCAGAGCCGCGGCCCCGAGGATCCCATTTACAGAGGAGAAGAATGAGGCCCGGAAAGAATGCGCTCCGTCAAGGCCCCAACTAAATGTTTTACTTCCTTAGCTCATTTCATTTTTCACCACTTCTCCGAGAGGCGGGATTCCCCAACGTAGCAAGAGGAAGGAGAACCAGCTCTGGGAGGGGCGGCGGGCCACCGCGGCGTAGGTGGAAGCGGCCGCGGGGGCTTAAGGCTTCGCAGGTGGAGCAGGCTTGGCTCCCATTTCTCCCACCCTCCGGGCCCTGGATGACTTTCCCACGGGAGGGAAGTACGGAGACAGGGGCTTGGTGGGAGGTAAAGGGAGACAATGTGCCGAGAGCCTTTTGGAGTTGGTGTTTGGTGCAGGCCAGGCGCTCAGAGGTGAGAAGGGTCCATAGCAGAACAGGAACCAGCTTGCCTAGACTCACAGTGGTCTTTTGCCCCATCTTTTTTTTTTTTTTAAGATTTTATTTATTCATGAGGGACAGGAGAGAGAGAGAGAGAGAGAGAGAGAGGCAGAGACACAGGCAGAGGGAGAAGCAGGCTCCATGTAGGGAGCCGGATGCAGGACTCGATCCCAGGACCCAGGGATAACGACCCGAGCTGAAGGCAGATGCTCAGCCACTCACTGAGCCACCCTGCATTTGCCCTGTCTGCATTACCTGCAGAACTGGAAGATTTTTTCCCAAACTCCCTTCAGGGAAGGTATCAGGGAATAATAAAGTGCCTTTTCATCCTAGGGGGACTGAGACAGCTGCCTGTTAAGGAAGGTTTCTTATTCCTGGCTCCCTTTACCATTTACCTCTTCTTGGTAACAGTGTGGTTCGAGGTGACACCATGGATCCTTCTGGGCTGGTGGCTGCTGCAGGCCCAGGGAGGCTGGTGGAGGACTCAGTGACCCTTTTCTTTGGTCGTGTGATAGGGAAGGGAGTTACAGACGACCCAAGGCACAGGGGTTGCTCAGAGATTACCCCTCAGGGATTTTCAGAGATTCTGGCTTCCTTTCTCCCGCCCCCGGATTGGCAAGAGCTTCTCAACTCCTGCCACTCAACCCCTCCCAACACCAGGAGCAGCAGCCAGCAGCTAGCAGGGCAGTATCTCCAGGGGCCCCAGTGCAGAGCGGGGTGTTCCAGGAAAGAAGAAGGCATCCCACGGGTCTGAGGATTTCTAATGTTCTGTGATGACCATATTTGCTCTCAGGAGCCTCAGGAGAACCCCATGAAGTGGGTGGGATTATCTCTCCTTTACGGACAGAGAGCGAAGTTCAGGAGGGTCAAGTGACTAGGGCAGGGTCACACAGCTTGCGAGTAGTGAACTGGGAACTCACCCAGGGGGCCAGTGGGACTTCAAAGCTTCCAGCTACTGCCTGCAACACCTCCGCACCCCACTCCCTCTCTTGGGGTGGGGTCTGCACGGTGGGGAGAGGAGGAGGAATGGTGGGGGGGCGACAAAGGGAGTATTAATTCTCTGGGCAGTTTCCTATTAAGAAAACACCCGGCTCTGGCCCACCTCCTCCCCAGGGCTGCTGCTCGGCGGCCTGAAGGCGAGGCCTGTATATTTGTAGTTTGATTCCGCCCGTCAAGCCTAATTTCTCCCTACAACTTAATGGACTCGGCTTGACATGCGTAATGATTCCTAATCACGAACATTATTTTCGCTAGCACGGAGACATGTTCCAGTTGTTGTGACAGATCGCGTTTCAGCCATAATGACGGAAAATTACCATTTCTAATTCTCCGGTTTTTGACACCTAAATCCACAGACCATATGTGGCAGCGGGAAACTCTGGGCCCCATGGCTCTCCCTCCCCGCCGGGGCAAGGCGATCTTGCGGCTGGTGCTTCCACCCACCCGCTTAGCCGCGCCCGCAGGGGTGGAGCTGGAGGGGCCCTAGGGATGGATCCGCCTGGTCCTAGTCTTCCCGCCCCTCCCTCCCAGGACACGAGGTTCCCCGACTACCAATGACAAAACTCAGAACTTGGCAGAGGCCTCAGAGACTGATGCGTTTTAGGGACCCACTTAACAAATGGGGACACAGAGGGGCAGAGAGGGGGAGTGTATCTTGTCCAAGATGTCAGGACTGGTCCTTGGAGGGTAAGTTATCTGGCAAAACCATCTCTGGAGTTCTGAGCAAGGCGGCTGTTGCGTCACTCAGCTCCAGAGAGGGGGACATGGTTTGTTCCTTTATTTGCAAGCCTCAAAAGCAGTGAGGCAGATCTTTCTAGGAAACCTAGTGGTGAGCTCAATGCAGAGGGAGTAGTTGAAGCACAGAGAGGTTATCAGCCCAAGAAGCAGGGTTGGTAGAGACTGAATGGCGCTCTTGACCCGCTTTCCAAGCTGATGCAATTCACCTTGACTGCTCAGATTCAGCGTCCACCCCAGCTGGGTGCAGATTATTATTATCACTTTGGGTTGTGAAGAAATTGAGGCCAGCAGGCGGGAAGCTGAAATCAAGGTTCTCCTGTCCATGGGTCAGGTGTTGCTCACTGAGTGTTGCGTGGTACCCCCAGCGTACCTCGATTTTGGCCAACATTCTCCAGTTTGCTCAAGAGTAGACTCCCTTGCGCTTCTCCCACCTCCCCCATTTCAAGTGTGGGTTTGAGGGAGCCCCTGAAGATAGAGAAGTGAACAGATACAGCCCCTCTGCCAGGGGTTCAACAATAACAGTCGCTCATTACACAGACCTGAAGGACCTGATATTCCGACACACTTCCTTCTAGGGAAGTGCAAAGGTCCAAGGACAGGAGGAACTTCTGCTCAGTTTATTGACCTGGCCTTGGGAGCGCGTCACAGAACCTCAGATCCATTCTCTGTAAGAGGAAGCTGAAAATACCCCCCTTCGAAAATGGTTGAGAGATTGGTAGAGGCCTCTGGTCCAGGCACCTCTTGTCCAGCCAACCTTCACTGAGGCTCCATTCCAGCAAACTGCTGTGCCACCTCTGCGGTGGTGGGTGAGGGACACCGCTGTTGCTAAGGAAGGGGGATGCTGCTGTTGCTAAGGAATGCAACCCAATCATGAAAGGAGCCCTGAGCTTCCATAGGGGGTGCAGGTGCATCCCAGGGGTTATCTCTCTTGCACACGCAGTCCTGAGCCAAGGGTGGCATGAAGGCCCAAAAGAGGATGAGCCCCGACTGACTGCTCCCTGCAAAATCTCTTCTGGAAGGAACCACCTGAGTTTGCAGACACCGCTAGGGTCTAAGCATGCAGTAGCTATGTGGACTCAGCAGGGTCAATTAGACCAGGCACCCACTCGGGGAAACAGTTGGAGAGGAGGGAAAAAAAAACCCAATACACCAAGATCTGAAAGCAGGGTGCAGTTTCTCTGACTCCACCTTGCTCTATCCCAACCGCTTTTGCGCCCATCCAGGTGCACATGGCTCCCTGCTGTGCCTACCACCTGTGTCTGCCCCACGCTTCACCACAGGTGTCGTCAGGCCAGGCACCTCTTTCCCTCACAATGCTGTGCACTCCATTCTCTCACTGCCACAGCCTCAACTGTTTTTTCCGACCCAACGACTTTGGGGATGCCTAGGGAAGGGGTGGGAAGAGAATGGGGCCCAGGTTCCCCTGCTAGTGTAAATGCTGAAGCAGCTGGCTTCTCTGTTACACCTGTCCCACCCTATCCCCAGAGTCAGCTTTTGTTGATTAAAAGGAAATGTGTTAAGAATACATTTTTTTTTAGACACAAATAAGTTTGAGGCTTCCATGGAGGAAGGCTGAAGGTAACTATTAGGACAACTGGGAGCTTGTTTGCTCTTGCCCTAGGCCAGCCTAAATCCAAGTGGGTGTTGTCCACTGTGATTTCTGGGTCTTGGTTTCTTATTAAAAGTTAAGGAGTAGCAGATTCCCCCTCCACCTTCCTCAATGGATGGCACAAATGGAAGTGTGGGTTCGAAAGCTCTGGGTAACCCCCAGAATATACAAAGAGTGCTGGGATGTAGCTGATCAACATTTACTTATAAAAACTTACCCAGAGACAGCAGAAAGCCCCTCTGGCCTTCCTGTCATCCAGGTTCCAGGCAGAGCCTGCAAGCCTCAAACCTACAAGAGTTGCATCAACTGCTCATTTTACTAATTTAGAGACTGGGGCCAAGTTTAGGGATGGTGGCACTCCTCTTTCCTTTAGGCTGGAAAAGCTCTAGCTCAGTAGAGAGATTCCATCAGAGAGGACATCCCTCTAATTCAAACTAAAAGAGATGGTAGGCAGTGGTGCAGGAGATTCTGAGCAGAGGGAGCTTACATTTTCACATTCAGTATAGCATCATTTATAGTCAGTGTACCTGGGAGTCAAACCCAACTCTGCCTTTTACTAGTTGTATGACAGTGGGCCTCAGTTTGCTCATTTGTAAATTGGGGATAGGAATAGAACCTACTCCAAAGGGTTTTGCTTAGCATTAAATGAGTTAAAACTTAGAACAGTGCCTGATATATAATAAGTGCTCAGTTCCTGGTGCCTCATGTATGATGAGCAATCAATACATGTTAGCTATTTTCAGATACGGTGGCTCACATGTGAAGGAATCTAGGGTCTTTGCTTGGATTTAAGCAACCAAAGATAGAGGTTACCATAAACTGAAAGCCTACGGATGCTGCAAAAAGATGCTGCAAGTATTGCCTAGAGTTTGGCAGTTTGGAGGGTAGCCTGGATGTCAATTTTAGCTCGGCAACTTCCCAGCCCGGTAAGCTTACACTAATAGATAATTTGTCTGTACCTTGGTTTCTTGCTGTGTAAAATGATTTTTTTAAGGTAGATATAAAGCATTTATCTCACTGCCTAACATTCAGCAAGAGTTCGATATTGTTAGCTCTGTTCCTTCTTGGTATATGAGCTGCCCTTTACAGATTCTTATACTCCCATTATAGAGGGACGTGACACAATTGTTTAATGCTCTGGTAACTAACTGTGTGATTGTTCAGGGACAAGGACTTTAGAGAGGACCAGAGTTCAAGGTTGACATGACCACTCATAGCTGTGTGGCCTCTGCACCCATTACGGAATCTTTGGCCCAGCTTGCCACCTCTCCAAGATGGATAATCATTTCCATTTAGCAGCAGAGACTACAGAATTTCCCAATAGGATGGGTTGTGGAGGCTTGGGTCGGCTGGAAGTTTGTCCTAAAGGTGTTGTGTCAGAACAGGTAGGCTCTTGACTTGGATTGGATGCTGTGATCCACTGGAAGAGACACTGCTGGGCCATGGCTCTAGCTGCCCAGGCCACCCAGTCCACTCCTAAAGAGCAAAATTCCTACTGTGGTCCCTCCAGTCTGTGTGTGTGTATGTGGGGGGCAGACAGGATGGATTAAAGTCTGATTGAGAGGGAGACTTGATACTTAGTCCTTCACAAAAGGCCGGCAGAAGGGCAGATGGGATTCTGGGACTCCTCTTCTGCAGGACAGTTAATCAGAAATCCTGATTACTTACTAGATCTTAGGACCCACTTTCAATATGCCTGCAAGTTTTTTTTTTTAAGATTTTATTTATTTACTTATGAGAGACACAGAGAGCGAGAGGCAGAGACACAGGCAGAGGGAGAAGCAGGCTCCATGCCGGAGCCTGATGTGGGACTCGATCCAGGGTCTCCAGGTCTCCTGGTCTCCAGGGTCACACCCTGGGCTGAAGGCGGCGCTAAACCGCTGAGCCACCTGGGCCACCCTATGCCTGTGGGTTTTAAAAGTCCACAAGCTTCAGCATCTATTTTGTAGGTTTAGAATTAGAGCATGTAAAATGTTTGGCAAGGCGCCTAGCACACGGTCTTGGAAAAATGGGAGCCCCTATTATTAAGTCAGATCATAAATGCCCGAAGTAAAAGGGCCTAAGAAGGTCCTTTGGGGACTTGTTCACCAGAAGGTTCGTGGTGCATTATTAAGCCTTCCCAGGTGAGCCTTTTAAGACGCTTGGGGTGCAACTTCTGTCCAGTTCACTGAAGGACAGCCGGAGGGTGAGACGGTTTTTCCACTGGAATCCCCTAAGACAGGAGTCTATCTAGCAACTCATTTCGGAAGACGCGCAGCCAGGGCCTCGGGTGGCACTTGCTCCAACTCTCGGGCTCCCGGGTACCCAGTGCGGGCGCCTGGCTGCTCAGTTGCCGGGGGGAGGAGGTTGGATGAGCTGCGGGGGCGGCGGCACCTGCGCTCGCCTGGGCGGCTCAGCGTCCGCGCCCGGGCTTCGTTCCGGGCACCCGTGGGCGCCGCCGCCCCGCGCCCTGCTGGCTCGCCCCGCGGCTGAGCACCCCGAGGGCCGGGAGGGCGAGCGGGCTCTCGGTGCTTCGGCGGGGCCGAGGGTTGGCATCCGCCAGGCTCGCGTCCCCCCTTCGGGCTCCTCTTTGTGTGCGCCGCCTCCGCACCTCTTCCTTGGGACCCTTAGGGAAGGTTGTTGTCGGGCCCGACGGGTATCATCCCGCCGCACTTGAAGCAGGTGTCGGGGGTGACAGCTCGCGATCTGTGGAGCTTCCCACAGGAGCCAGTCACCCCGGCAAGCGATCTGTGTGCATCGATAATTTGTCGCATCCCCCCTTTGAGGGAGGTACGCTATCGTCCCCATTTCACAGCCATGAGGACGGCCGAACAGAGAGCTGGATTCTTCTCTCGTTCTGTAGTTAACCAAGAAATAGAGGCTGGATCCGAGCCCTGACAGCGCGTCTGTAACCAGCCTCTGTGCTGCTGTCTGCTGCGCGCCTCGGCCGGGCCCGGAGCGGAGCCTGAAGGCAGGTGGTCCCCTCCCTGAGTATTTGTGGGGAGAGGAAGGCCCTTTACCCTCGCCTTCCCGACGGCGGAGCAGGCAGACACGCGCTGGGCTAACCTCTGGCAGGAAGGGGCCTGAGGCCGCGCTGCGCGTGTCTTCTCGTCTGCGTCCCCGGTGGACTCCAGGACGTGGAGCAGGGCCCCTAGCCTGATACACCCCTTCAAGGGCCTTCAATACCCTCCTCCTTCGGTCCCAAGAGGAACATGAGCTTCTGTGATGCTCTCTGCCTGGCGCGCAGAGGACGCTGATTAAGTTTTATTTCGGAGCTCTCCAGGGAAGGCCACCCCATTACCACTGACTTGATGCTCCCCCCCAACACTGCGCCCTTCCAGGGTGCTGGAGGCCTAGGCTTGAGAGCCGGGGTGCCCATGTGCATGTGTGTTTGTGTGCGTTGCGTGCACGAAGGTGGGGGGATACCCAGCGGCTGCAGCGATCCTGTCCGCGCGCCCCTAGCAACGCAGGCAAAATGCGTTAGGCCTGGAAGCTGCTCCCGGGGTGGTGTTTGGAGTGGGGTGGGATGGTGGGGGGCGTGCACCCGACGTGAGTGAACTGTAACCCGGGGTGGGGGGCGCGGAGGCCTGGCGCGGGTGGAGTGAGCTGGCACAGCTTGGGTTGGGTGGGATGGGGTTCGGGGTCGCCCTGCTCTCCAGGGCGAAGGTGGCTGACCCAGCCGCTGCGCTCAAGCCGGGCGCTGCTTCTCCGCTCCCGCCCCCAGAACGCCCAGAACTCCCGAACGCCGGCGATCGAGGTCCGGCGGGGGCGGGCAGGGAAAGGTGGAGGGGGGCGGGAAGCGGGAGCAGGAGCTGGAGGGGGGATCTCCCCAATCCCAGCACCCTGTGCTCCGCGGGGCCGCGCTGGTGCCGGCACAGCCCCGGCCGTCTAGGACCACTGCCCGCGTGGGGCTCTGGGCGCCCCCATCCCTCTTTTTGCTGCAGGCCGTTCTTCCGTGCGATGCGGCTGATAGTACCTCCCTCGTGGAGAGGCTACGAGGAAGCGGAGGTCGGTCAGGCCCCAGTGCGCATCCACTTTCGGCGCGAGTAAAAATTCAGCAGGGAGTGTGCTCGGCTTCAGTGGGCGAGGGTGGGGCCCGGAATCCGCACTTTGAGCCGGGGGTGGGGGCGGGGGCGGGGGGTGCTGTCCCGGTGCACGCGGTCCCAGGGACCTCACAGGCAGCCTCCGCGGGCTGCGGGGCGGGTGGCGCGTGCCGGGCAGTCCGGCCTGGGCTCGGGCAGCCGGGCTGGGAGCCACGGCGCCGGGGCCCTGCGGACACAGGGACAGCCAGAGATCCGCCCTCGGGGAGGTGACGCTTTAGAGGCTGAGTGTCAGACCCGGGCCCGGGCTCTGCATTGAGGCCCCTTCCTCCGGCGAGGCCGCCCGCCGCCAGCCCCACTTTCCGCGGCCCCCTTGGCCTCGGAGTAGCCGTCGCGCCGTTGAGCCTCGGGGCGCACGCGGTGCGGGTCCGGGGCTACGCGGGCGTCCCGGGGGCCCGGCAGGGGAGGGAGCGGCCGCGCGCTGCAGCTCTGCGGGGCCCCGGGCGCCTCGGCGAGCATCCGGCCGACGCTCACTCCGGGGACGGGGCCTCTGCCAACCTGGGGGGCGGGTGCGCGGCGGTCACCAGCTGGTGAGCGTGGGCCGAGCTGTTCCTAACCCGGGCCTCGCGCTGGTCCCGAGGCAGGCGAGCCAACTGCGCCCCGCGGCCGCCGACTCGCGGAGGCCGGTTCTCCCCGCAGGGAGCAGGAGCGCCGCCGCCCGCCAGCCTGGCCGGGGGTCACGTCAGGCTTCCCAAGCCAGCGGGCTCGCGCCGGGCCTCGCTGCCAAGGAGAGCCACCTGCGGAGGCCGCTGGCGGGGGCCGGGCTGAACCCACACCTGGAACGTGCCCCTCCCCCGTTCCCTTCTCAAAGCCCTTTCCTGGCCGGCCTGAAATGAAGCGAGCCTCCTCCCCTGCGTACAAGGCAATGAAGTTGTCAGGGATTCACAAGCAAACAGTGTTTGCTCGCCTTTACCTATCCAGGTGAATTATTTGCGGTGACTTCTAATTTCCTTCCCCCAAAG
Source organism: Canis lupus dingo (assembly GCF_003254725.2). Taxonomy (NCBI): domain Eukaryota; kingdom Metazoa; phylum Chordata; class Mammalia; order Carnivora; family Canidae; genus Canis; species Canis lupus. The sequence goes on from NC_064245.1 coordinate 66,661,300, forward strand.
AAAACCGTGTCCTCCCATCTTTCCACCTTTTCCCCCCCCTTTAGCTTAAATGCTTATGGAAAATTGATGGAAAAACATCTTCAGTGGCCTTTGGGTTCTCCTAGAAAAACAACCCAAACCCAGACCTCACTAGTAATAGTGAAAATCTTAAAATTCAGCTCTTTATCCCATGCTTCCCCGGTTTTCAACTGACAACTCAAAATGTTTGGACTTCAAATGTCAAACTTGGTATCTGGCTGTTTTACAAAGATGGCTTGGCTGAGAAAGGACAGAAAACGTGAAATGTTAATTCTGACAGATATGGGACTCTCCTTTTTTTTTTTTTTTTCCTAAGCCGGCCATCACTCCCAAGCCGAGTGACCATGCTAGACCCTGAAAATTTTGTGTCAATATATTGGCAGTTTATAGGGGAGAAAAATAAGGTACAATATTGAGCTAATGAAATTCAGTAAGAATACCATTAGAATTTTCCCTTATTCGTCATTCCCCCTTGGTTTCTTTTACGTGGAATTCCATATAAAACACAAACTATTTATATAAAAGTTTGCAGAGTGTTACATTAACCCAAAAAACAGGGAATGAAACAATTAAGGAGCACATATAGGCATATTAATTACCCCACCTTGCACATGCAGCTATATGTTCTACATGGCATTTTTCATTACTACATGAGCTGTTAAATGTATAAAGTAGGTACATTTGTGGGCACATTAACACACTATGAGAACTTGAACTTGTTCATTTCCTGGCTTTTATGGGCCTGGTTGGGCTGTATGGGCTTGCTTTACACAGGCTCACATGCCCTGAACTCCCATTGACTTCTCCAGTCCCCACCTCCAACGACAGAGGGAGGCAAGTAGAAAATGACCTGGTTGGGGGTAAGCCGGCTGAGTCTGTGTTGTCCTATATGCCTAACAACTGGTCCCCACAGTGGCCTTGGTCCTGGCATGGAAGCTCTTGATTCTTCAGGAAACTGGGCACCTTTACGCAGTCTTCTTTTCAGAGACCACGTGGCAAGTCCATCATTATACTGGAGGTGGTGTCCTGGGCGTTTTGTTTTGTTTTGCCCTTAGTTTGCCACAGCTGTCCTCCCAGCTTCACCTTACAAATATGAAGCCTACATTGAAACTGGCCTGCTCCCCTAACAGGATATCCAGTTCTCTTCTTGAGGGCAGATGAAATTGAAATAACTGTCACCCCCCATGCAGACAGTGAGCCACCTGTGGCTTTTATCATGGGTTTCTCTACTCCTTTATTTGAAATCATGGAACTGAAAATAATTTTCATAAGATAAGTAGAGCTCTAGAAGTGGGTTACTCAGTAAAGAACAGGTAGATTGACATAGAAATCAGTAATCTTGATTATTGCACCTGATTGGTGTTGCAGTGTAAGAAAATTTGTATTACCCAGATTGAAAAATAATTGCTTGTGTCTGCAAGAGAACTGAAAAAAAAACCCATATCCCCCTACTTTCTGTGTGTATACACACACACATGTAGTTTTTTGTTTTTTTAAATCAATACTAGCAAAAAAAAAAAAAGTAGCTTGTTTGAATCTGGAATTAGAATAAAGAACAAAGCTTGAGAATTCTACTTGACAGCAGACAGTGGGAAGAACTTTCAAAGTCAGCTTCAAGATAAATCTTGAAATAAATGTTTAAAATATAATTTTAAGATGGCAAAAGGCTCTGAAGGAGAGTGAAAAATGCTATTTGTCCCTTTCAGTCTTGTTTACGAAACAGATAACCAGATATTTTGGAGGGAAAAACTGACATTTGTGTATGTGTGGAGGGGGTAGGAGTATTTTATGAATGATCCAGGTTTTCACATTTTATCTGGTGGACATAAGTAGTCTGTGATGGGTTGATTGAAATCTGAACTGAGTACTGATAAAGTTTTAAAAGATGTGACTGGCCATTTTGGTCTAAAACTATTCTATTTAATTTTTTTAAATGATCCCATCAAGCATAGAGATAACTACCATTATGGAGGGCTTCCCATGTGCTAGGCACTATGCTTGATGTCTCACAAACATTATTTCATTTCCTTCTTATGAAAAATATTTGATATATCCCCACTTAACAGATGGGAAGGTTGAGCCTTGGAGAGTATAATTAACTTCCTGACAGTGGTATGGATAGTAAAAAGTGGAATAGGGATCAATTGACTTTAAGATCCAAATTTAAGCTACAACTCTAAACGATTCCCTCCATTGATATGAATAACCATGTTTCACTGAACAGACATGAATTCACAGAACTTGTATTTTTTTTAAATGTTTACTAAATTAAATGGTTCAAGTTGAAATGAAAGAATTGGCTATGAACTTGGATTTTGAGAAAAATTACCTGGCTTTCCAGAAGGTGGTCTTATTTGCTAGGCCTAAAATGTTTTACTTTACTGTTCTGTTTAGAAATGTTATTTTTTGGAACAAAACCAGTGGTAAAGTTCAGAAATGGAAATGCCAATATAAAGGATGAAATGCTGGCACCTTTTCAAGTTGTAAACCAGAGGGAGCTCAAGTGGGGGAGTTACTATGTATACCAATTTCATATCAGACCATTTCATATATCTGACAGATTTCACATGGCCTCTTTCTGTGGAAAACTTTTTTTTCTTTAACATTTGTTTGCTAAAAAGTGTAACTCCAAGCGCCAAATTCCCTGGCTTGTGTACTGAAGATATTCAACGTTTTGAGTGTTAAGAAGAGCTGTGAATTAATCCCTGGGACAAATTCCTTCCATTTCCAAGTCTGCCAATGCGGGATTTTCAGAAAGGATAGTTGACCAAGGAAATTAAACTCCCTTTTACTATGCAGATGTCAAGAAAGAGCATGCTCTTCAAAGCAAAGCTATGAAACAGAAGAATTTTTCCTTCACTTTGAAATATATTTTCTTCTTGCTGTTGGTATCTAAGTTTGAATGTCCTATGAAAGGTTTAGTTTCTTTATTCTTTGTTACTGTGTGGTACTGATTTTTTTTTTTATAGCCCAGCAACAAGATCATGTAAAGGAAATTTAGCATTTCAATTACAATATCCAATTCTCTAAAATGGAAAAAGAGTAAACTGGAATTAGCATACACACCATTGAAGGCTGGAATTTTAAGCTTGGTCCTAATTGTCCCAGTATTTAGAAATAGCAGAATTATTTTGTGGTTAAAGATTCTTTATTTAATAGTATTTATAGAATGCGGTGCATGCTGGTTGAGCAGGTTAATGTGCTGCCTTTTTAATAGGGAGCTATTGCTACTGGCTTACCTTCCATAAGGCATGCACTTGGAGTTGTTTTTCAGTGCTGTGAGCGCTAATGAAGGCCAATTTAAAGCAATTTTCCTGAAGATTGCTTCTCAGCGCCGTCTGACTTGTAATTCCAACACTTATGCCAGGCTGGAGGGTGTAGCAAGAGGTTGGTAAATACAATTATATTAATATTGGTGTTATTTTAGTTACTAAGAGTTCAGTTATCTGAAGGCAACCAGTCAACTACTATAGAGCCAATATATCCAATGGATACGCTACACCAGTAACCTTTTAGCATTTTAACAGACATTGAAACTAAGTGTCCGAGGAAGGGGCAGCATGTAAGTATTCACCTTCAGCTTGAGTTTGCTCTGAGCTGCTGAATGAGGGCAAACTATCCTTTTTCCAAATTCTAGATTGTAGTAGGTGAGTTATATCTTAACTATGTCACTGCAATGTTTACCATGACATTATTATGTTGTCAGGTTTTTTTCTTTGAGAGGTGAAATTGTTTTGCTCTGTTAGAGATAGGTTCTTTGTTTATATTTTCTGAGCAGGGTGTAATCTTTCAGAACGGACTTATCAACACAGAATCGAGTGGTTCAATGGGACAGAGAATTCAGAGGCTAGTTCAGTGATCTTTGTACAGTGAAAACTCAGTAGGGTCCCTCTAGCTCAGTGACTTCATTATTAGGAAAATAAAAAAGAGAAAAGATGACTTTTATATATTCTTCTGTCATTTGGAGCCTCCTAGCCATTTTCAGGTTTCACTTTTCATTTTAAAAACAAAGTTTCATAGGCTCCCTTCCAAACTGTTTAATTCACTTCTGGCAACTAAAAAGAAAAATGAGGCATAAATTGCTTTTGAAAACCTAGTAAGGTACCTGCATTACTGAGCATAATATTGTATAGGGCTTAATTGAGTATAATATTTTATACTTTCAATTCCTTTGAGACCAAAATGAAAAAAAAAAAAAAGGTTCTCTTCGAGGCAAAAGATAAAAATGATTTTAAACACAATGACTAAAATAGGGTATTTTTTGTTCTTTCTTATTTTAAAATTTATGTCTTCTTATCTAAGAGAGAATGCAAAGTTCCAGGGAGGAAAGCTTAAGAATATCTAATATTCAATCAAAATTAGTAGGTTGGTATTTGGAAATTCTTTTGCAATTTTTGAGCTATAACATGGAGATTATTTGATTTATCAAAGGCATTTTGTGCTTAAATTGAAAAGAAAATAGATGATGCATGCTAAGTAAATTTTGACATTTGAAGAAAATTACTTAACTTTTTTCCTTCAAGTATCAATTTCTATCATCATGTAAGGATGTGCCCTTTTATATGAATGCTGCAATTATGGAGATAATTTAAAGAAAATTTAAAATGAGGTCATTTGAATTTTCATTGTCAGTGATTTGCATTTAGTTCAATAATTTAATTTTTAATATTTGAATAAGGCAAAGGTAAATTAGGATGAATTTTACACTTTGGACCTTTTTTCCCAGTTTGCATTTTGATTTGCATATAAAAGAAATGCATTCTAAAAAAAATGAAGACTTTGAGGTTGGCATTCAAGGCTTCTTTGAATGTTAAAAAATGAGATACTTTACAAGTGTAATGTGCATTTTTCTGGTGCTTACTTCAAAAGAATATCAGATTCATATCAATAGCAAACAATTTTAAGAGATTTTATTACAGTGTGGCCCTTGTAAAAGTGTGAGAACACATCCTCTCTCTCAGAGTCTCTCTTTGTCTTTCCATTTACGTGGAGAATAAGGAAGTGTGTGTAATTTATTACTATTAAGGAACTTTATGAATGGTCTTTCTCATATTTCCCCCTTGGAAGCCATTAGATAATCTGTTTTTGTAATACTGAGTCAAACATTTGGTTTAATATTCTTTTTCAGAACAGACCACATAATCATAGGATTATTAGACATGTCATAATTTTTAGAGGTGTCTTAAACCCATGCATGGTTATTCCTGTGCTGAGTTTCCTAAAGTTACAATCTTTAATTCTTGTTCTCAAAAGCAAACAAACAAAAAATGTTACCCAAGATGCACATAAAACATGCATTAAAGGCGTTTCCTACTCTATGTTTTTTTATTATCCCTCTACCTTACCACCCACCAGTGTTGTGGATTTAAGAGAGTCGACATAATTGAGTAAGTAAATTACCAAAAACCTAGGCAGCTGTTGCAGACACCTAGCAATTGGCTGTTCCTTGGTTCTAATGTTCTCGTATTAGCACATTAAAACAAGCAGAAAGGGGGCTCTTAATTACGCCTTGCTTTATGGGAGCACAATAAATTCCTTTTGTTGACCTTACTGCAAGCTCAATGGTGTTTTTGTGCAGTGTTGAATTAAGAGATATCAAAAGTCATAGATTGAAGGATTATTCTGAGCATTTCAAGAACGTGTAAGTAGGTAGTAATGAACCCCCAGTACAACCAAATCTGCTCGTCTGAATGTGAAAGTACCAGTTACTCAACGTTTCAAACTGACAGCTTGTAAATGTAAATTTTATTAAATGCACAGCCATAAAAATTTGTAGGTTTCTGTCACTTTGAATTTTAGTGGCTCAAAATGAGGCCTCTAGCCTTTTAAATCACAGCAGGTAAAAGCAGAGCTCTCAAGCATTCAGCATTTTAAAACGGGAACCTCTTTTCGGGTTTCACTATGTGCATTTGCTCACATAATATCCTTTGCAGGATTCAAGAATGGGTGTGTTATGTCACTTAACAGGCTTGCATTTTCCACCGCCTTTATATCACAGCACACAAAATGTTTCCCTTGCAACCCTAGGAGAGAGGGAGGGAGATAAGAGAAAAAGAGGGGGTAGGTGCTTAAAAGGGAATAATGAAATTAAAGATTTAAAAAGAAAGATAAATGAAGAATGTAAGAGGGTGGATCGTATTAATGTTTCACAATGTGAATTGATGCATTTTTTTTAAACCAGTCAAGCTCCTTCTCCTGGACATTAAGGAAAATATAAACCTGATTAAAGTCATATAAAATAAACATACAGTGAGAAAATATTGTGGGGAATGAAATCTTGGTTAAAATGCCCTGGAAACTTCTAAAACATAGAAGGAAAATCAAAAATAGTCATGCATCAAGGCTTGGTTTATTGGACAGAAAGATCATTGGTGTTTCATTTAAGGAAGGCTGATGCTAGATTTAAATAACAATTGTTTCCTATGTTCTAACCTTGCTTCTTAACAGAAGCATTTCCTTTCTCTAGTTGTTGTCCTATAGACAAGTAGTTTCAATAGATAACCTGACAAAAGTCAGAATTTAAACATAGTACTTGAAAATGCAGTTTGTCAAATAATATTATTTTACTTTGGTGAACACTGTTGCCATAAGTGACTTTTCTGATGAGACTTACGAGAAGGCTTTTGGCCACCTGCAGTTGTTAAATATCCCCTTGGCATTTTCTCTAAGAGTCGAAGTATTACCCGGTGTTTTGGCCACGTTCCAGTTTGGGCTAATGGCATTCGTCCTTTCGAAGTTTCCTTTGCAGTTTTAATTGGGTCTGACCCTTCCCTTTAAGGAGCTTTCTCCCTGCCCCCCAAAACATTCCCATTCTGGCAGAAAGAGAGAAGACAGTCATCCCTTCTTCGACTAAATTTCTGAGAGTATTATGATGTTCTATATGCGATCAAAGTAGCTAAGGGCGAATTTCAGCACTGTGAGTATATAAGTATCAGCTTTTAGCATTTATAAGTTATAAACGTTATTTGGTGGGTGCATAGAATCTTCTTCAAAAGATCTTACTATTAGGGTACTTTATGAGATAAGGTCAAGCAGTTATTTTAATCTCAGAGTATCAACAGCTCATTTTTATTTTGTATTTTTAAAAGGTTTTATTTATTTATTCATGTGAGACACAGAAAGAGGCAGAGACATAGGCAGAGGAAGAAGCAGGCTCCATGCAGGGAGCCCAATGTGGGACTCGATCCCGAGACTCCACCATCAGGCCCTGAGCAGAAGGCAGATGTGCTTAACTGCTGAGCCACCCAGGCATCCCTCAACAGCTCATTTTTAAAGTGGTAGAAATTAAGAATGCTTTATGATAATAATTTGTACATATTTAAAGATGGTGATTCCTAAGATAGTAATCTCATCTTTGGAGGCTAACTTTCCTTTCCATATTCAAAGTCAAAATCCTTTCTTCAAGACCTTAACATACTACTTGAAGCTGTTCTAATTAAAAAAAAATTTTTTTTTAAAGATTTTATTCATTTATTCATGAGAGACACACAGAGAGAGGCAGAGACACAGGCAGAGGGAGAAGCAGGCTCCATGCAGGGAGCCCGATGTGGGACTCGATCCTGGGTCTCCAGGATTAGGCCCTGGGCTGAAGGCAGCGCTAAACTGCTGAGCCACCCGGGCTGCCCCCAAGCTGTTCCCATTTTAATAATTTTTGTTCCTGCTTCATCTATTGAATCAAACTAGTGTTGAGTACAGAGTACATATCAGTCAAATGGTTCTTACATTTTCCTTCTCTTGTATGTTCAAATTTGAGAGGCAGGTACTTTTGAGAATGTTTCTATTTGTGATTTCTCTTCTTCCCTTATCACTTCTGGCTGGATCTTCTATGAAGGCCAATTCTGTCTTGTTTGGATTACCAATATTTTGGTGGATAGCCATCCAAGAAGGAAGGTGGAATAAACATGGACAAGTGGCCTTAAAATCACAGAATGTCAGAGTTGGAATTTCAAGGCTCACATTTAGTCACCTTGTTTGAAGCTACTTCATGTTTTTTTCCCCTTTCTTTCTTTCAAGTTACATAAGTAATATATGACTATTAAAAATACGTACGTTATATAAAGTAAAATAATTTGCTTTCCCTTCATCCCCCTCAATCCTAGAACCTTCCCAGCGGTGATTACTGATGTTACTTTGGCGTTGGTCCTTCCAATGCAAGTGTATTTTCGTATATGATTTTGATTTATGTGATTTATTTCAAGCATAAATGGAATCGTACCATACTTCTCATGCAACCTTTCACCTTATAATATTACTTTAAAAGCTTTCCATGTGGGCAGCCCAGGTGGCTCAGCGGTTTAGCGCTGCCTTCAGCCCAAGGCCTGATCCTGGAGACCTGGGATCGAGTCCCATGTCAGGCTCCCTGCATGAAGCCTGCTTCTCCCTCTGCCTGTGTCTCTGCCTCTCTCTCTCTCTCTCTCTCTCTCTCTGTGTCATGAATGAGTAAATAAATCTTAAAAAAAAATACATACTTAAGAGAAAATATTTTTTAAAAAAAGCTTTCCATGTTAGTGCATATAGACATACCTAATTCTTTTTGATTGGGACTTGTAAACCCACCTTATTAAGCACCTCCCAATGTTTCATTCTTTTAACTATGTCCTTTGCCCTCTTTACATACATGTGCGATTATTGCTCTAGAGTAAATAACTGGACTGTGCTGAAATCCTCTTATTTTATAATTGCGGCACCTAGGGTCCATAGGCATGGAATGATTTGCCTAAGGACCCACAGAATTGGCAGAGCCAGAACCAAAGCTCAGGTCTCCTGATTTGTAGTTTACTGACTTTTCTGTGACACCATATATGGTGGCTCCTCAGAGGCTCTGCCCAAATCCTCTGTTCACAGTAAACGTTCTCCTCCTCAGAGGCTGGGGCAGCAGCTTCTGGCAGCTCACAGCTGCATTCCTCACAGAGAACTGCCCTCTGTTGCAGGAAACTGCTCTGGCCAAGGTTATGCCTCCCTCCCAGAGAGTGTCTCATGGTGAATGATTGGCTGATTTAAGAATACAAAGATCTGGCTCTCCTCTTTCAATTTGAGGCAACTCTGAAGAGCCACACCAGCTCCAGAGCACCGTGTAGAGTGGGCTGAGGCCTCAGCGCAGTCCTATTCCTATTCAGGGTCAGCTGCTCATGCTGCCCCATCCAGACTTCCCTCCAGGAATCTCTCACTGGAGCACTCACCAATCAACCTTCTGCATGCAGTTCTCTGGCTCAAATTCTGTTTTCAGGGAACCTCATCTGAGAAACCATATGTCTTCATGTACATCTTCCCAGAATAGGAACTTGGAAACTCAGAGGCAGGACAAGAAATGAGGTTCAGAACTAGGGAGTGTCAACAGGATTTGGGACCTGGGCAGAAATGAGGCTGAAATTGAAGGATAAGAGAGTCTGAAGGGATTTCTGTTAAGTTGTTCTCTATGGACTATGAGATTCAAGATAGCTTCTCCCTCAGGTAAGTGTCCTCCCTTACTAAGGACCCTGTCTATGACCCTGCCCCCCAGCTTCCACTGCTTAGACCCGTAATGGATCCCCAAACCCAACTGGGCCAGTCAGAAGTTTGGAATTGGGATTCAGAGACAGAGAATTCATCTCTGCATGCAGTTGGAATTGCAGTAATGTAAGCCTGGGAGCTGAGGCATGGCTGTCTTCCAGACAAGGAAGCAAAGAATACCAGGCTAACTGGAGTGGAGTACATTACTTGCACAGAGAATATGAGATATAGGCAGACTACTCTGTCTTCCTTATGGATTTCTAGGTTTTGCTTAGAGTAGTCTGTGTCAGCTCCACTCTTATTCTTTGGTTCTATAGAACACTCTTGTATCCTGATAATAAAGTAAGTCTAGTCCAAGTTACATTTTATTACTTCAATGAGAAGAGTTTTCCACTTCTGGGGTTTTTATATGAAGAAAATGGAAACATTAACTCAAAAAATATCTGTACCCCCCATGTTCATTGCAGAATTATTTATCATAACTAAGACATGAGAGCAGCTTAAGTGTCCATTGATGGATGGAGGAAGAAAATGTGGCATATATAAATACAATGGAATATTACTCAGCCATATAAGTGAAGGAGATCTTTCCACTTTTGGCAACATGGATGGACCTGGAGGGCATTAGGCCGATTGAAATAAGACAGAGAAAGAAAAATATGGTATGATCTCACACTTGTATATGGAATCTAAAAAAAGCAAAAGAAATAAAAAAGAAACGGAACTCATAGATACAGAGAGCAGATTGGTGGTCGCCAAAAGTGGGAGGTGGGAGTGGCTGAATTGAGTAAAGGAGATCAAAAGGTATAAATTTCTGGTTGTAAAGTCTTGGGGATGCAATGTACAGCACAGTGACTATAGTTAATGATACTGTATTGTGTATTTGAAAGTTGCTAAGAGAGTAGATCATAAAAGTTTTCATATGAGAAGAATTACTGCATCACCTATGTGAGGTGATGGATGGTAACTAGATTTATTGTGGTGGCTATCTCATGTTTTATACCTGATACTAGTATAATGTTATGTGTCAGTTATATACCTATAAAAAAGTCTTAACTAAGGATGTTGGTACCAGAAATGGGGTGGCAAAAAATAGCCCTTTAGAGAACCTGTAGAATTGGTTCAGTTGAAGTGATATAAAATGACATAAAGGGGCATCTGGGTGGCTCAGTGGTTGAGCGTCTGCCTTTGGCTCAGGTCATGATCCTGGGATCCTGGGATCCAGTCCCACATCGGGGTCCCTGCAGGGAGCCTGCTTCTCCCTTTGCCTGTGTCTCTGCCTCTCTCTCTCTCTGTGTCTCTCATGAATAAATATTTTTTTTTAAATGAAGTAAATAATGAAGACTTCTCTAAAGTGGGACAAGAAAGTAGCTTGAGTTTCTTACATGCAACTATACAAATTTGCCTAATGATTACAGCGGGAAGAGGAAAAATATCAAGGGAAAACTATTTCACGAATTCCCTTAGAGACCACTAGAGAAAAGAAATGGGCATGGAAAGGAGAATCCAGGTAAAAGTGTTCAGGAAGTGAATTGATAACAATATTTATGTCTTTAGATGAAGAAAATGTTAGGAAGAAGCAAAGCCAATTTTACATTTGAATCTGATTAAATATGAGCACTTATAAATAAAAAAAAGCAAAATGTAGAATGACATATGTCATATTTGTGTGAAAAAAATGGAGGCTTTGTGTATCAGTTTCCCAAGGCTGTACAGTTTGTGCTGTAACAAAGTAGCACAAACTGAGTAGCTTAAAACCAATGTATTCTCTCACATTCTGGAGGTGAGCAGTCCAAAATCAAGGTGTCCCCAGGGCCATGCTCTCCCTGGAGGCTCTAGGGGAGAATCTTCCTTTGTCTCTTCCAGCTGCTGGTGGCTCTAGGTGTTCCTTGGCTTATAGCACCATCACTCCAATCTCTGCCTGTGTCTTCACATGGCCTCCCCTCTCTATGTGTCTCAGTGTCTTCACAGGGCATTCTATCTTTGCTTTCTTCTCTTCTTATAAAAATACTTCGTATATTAATTAATTTAAAGGCCCACACTGGGACACCTGGGTGGTTCAGTGGTTGAGCGTCTGCCTTTGACTCAGGGCATGATCCGGCGGTCCAAGGATGGAGTCTCGCATCAGGCTCCCTGCATGGAGCCTGCTTCTGCCTCTGTCTCTGAGAGTCTCTGCCTCTCTCTGTGTCTCTCATGAGTATATAATGAAAATATTTAAAAAAGAAAATAAAGGCCCACACCAATGACCTCATTTTTAACCTGATGACATCTGCAAAGATCCTATCTCTGAAAAGGTCACATTAACAAGTGGTGGGGGGTGGGGAGGAGGCAGGAGCAGGATGGTTAGGATTTCAAAATTTTTTTTTGGTGGTGGTGGTGGGGAAACAATTCAACCCCAAGTGGGTTGTGTGTAAATACATGTTTCATTATTCAGTAGACAAATGCCTTTTTAAAAAAAATGCTGTGTTATTTATTTTTAAAGATTTTATTTATTTATTTGAGAGAGAGAGAGAGAGAGCGTGCACACAATGAGAAGAGAGGGAGAAACAAGCTCTCCATGAACAGGGAGCCCAACGAGGGACTCAAACCCAGGATCATGACCTGAGTCGAAGGCTGACTTTTAACCGACTGAGACAGCCAGGCACCCAGACAAATGTTTCCTAAACTGTGGATATTATAACTCATATCTTCCAAAAAAGGCAGCAAAGTGTCTCCTATTCTAGGTACTCTCCTGCAGGGAGCACTTGCCACTCCTCCAAACTGATAGAAGGAGTATAACACTCTCTCCCTGGAATACAGGCCTGCCTTATGACCTACTGTAACCAGTAGAACGCAGCACAAGTGACATCATATGACTTCTGAGGCTTGGCCAGATGAAGCTTTGCAACTTCTGCCTGGGTGTTTGGAAATGCATGAAAATATATTAGTTTTATCTTTTTCCTTGTACACTATTTTCTCTGTGCATAGGAACCTAGCATGACAGCTATTCTCTTGTAGAACGTTGAGGGTTCCATTCCCCAGTCTTCTGACTTCAACTATGGACGGCTGTTGAGAAGTCAAGGGTCAATAGACTACTCTCCTGGTGATAACTTTCGGATCCTCTCTTTGTCTTTGAAGGTCTGTATTTTCACAGGATGCATTGGGGTATGGATTTATTTTTATCTAATTTGTTTAAGATTCACTGTGATTTTTGAGTCAGTAGATGAATGCTATGCATCAGTTTTTAGAAAATTCTTCCCCCTTTATCACTACAACTCTCCCCCCTTAGCACCCACCCTGTTTCCTCTTTCATTGTGTTCTAGACTCAGATTGGGTACTTGATAGATCTCTTCACTTTATCTTCTATGTTTTGCAATTTTTATTTCATATGTTTTATCTTTTTTCTTTCTGTGCTGCATCCTGAATACTGTGAACTGGACTGTTTTCTAATTCACCTCTTTTATCATCTGTGTCAAATCTCTTCATTGTGTTTTTAATCTTAATTATTTTAATTTTCATGTTAAGACATACTATTTGATTTTTTTGTATATCTGCAGTTATTTTTTTTAATAAAGTCCTCTTTCCTGGAAATATATTAAAGCTTTCAAGCTTACCTTTTATCTCTTTAAACATACCAACCAAATTTTCTTCATAGTCTGTATCAATAATTCAATTATATTAGTTATGTAGATTTGTTTATGCTATCTGCTTGCTGTCATTTCAGCTGATTGTCATTTATAGTACCTTATAAATATCTTGTGTTGCAAAATATCTTTCTGACTTGTTTATTTTTCTCTGAAAACCAATTGTGGGGATGCTTTGTGGCACAGGACATGGGTGTCTACCTCCAGAAATGATTTGTTTTATTCATGTGTTAAGAGCATTAAGGTTAGAAATTCATTTTAAGCTAAATTCATGGCTTGAATTTTATCAGTTATGTAAGTGGCATAGGTCTTCCCTCATAGATTGCCTTTAAACTTTGTTTATAGTGGCTTTATTTCTTAAGGTTTTATTTATTTATTCATGAGACACACACACACACACAGAGAGAGAGAGAGAGGCAGAGACACAGGCAGAGGGAGAAGCAGGCTCCATGCAGGGAGGGAGCCTGACATGGGACTGGATCTCGGGTCTCCAGGATCATGCCCTGGGCCAAAGGTGGCACTAAACCGCTGAGCCACTGGGGCTGCCCTATAGTGATTTTTTTTTCTTTCTTTTTTTTTTTTTTAAAGGTTTATTTATTTATTTGAGAGAGAGAGAGAGAGAGAGAGAGGAAGAGAGACTGTGCACCAGCGGACGGGCAGAGGGAGAGGGGGACAAACAGACTCCTTGCTGAGCAGAAGCCTGGTGTGGGGCTCAGTCACAGGCCCCCAAGATCATGACCTGAGCAGAAATAGAGATCTGGATGCTCAACTGACTGAGCTAGCCAGGTGCTCCTATTTACAGTGTTTTTTTTTTTTTTAATTGAACTTAAGATTTTTTTTTTTTTTTAAGGAGAGCATTAAAATTTTCCTTTGTTATTTTGTTTTTACTCCTGAGAGGTCTTTTCCTACTCTAAGTCATATGTTCTAAGTTTTTTTTTTTTTATCTAAAATACTATACAGTTTGATTTTTCTACCTGTAAATTATTTTTATTTATAGTGTGAGATAGAACATTAATTTTTTTTTCCTAATAAATATCCAGTAGTCGAAATGCCAATTACTAGATAGTGCATCCTTTTCTTGCTGATTTATTTATGTTTTGGGTTATGTGTGAGTCTGTTTTTGGGTTCTCTATTCTGTTCCACAGGTGCCTTTATCTCCCCACTGTCTGCCTAACTTGTTTTCTTTTTTTTTTTCTTAAATTTTATTTATTTATTTGTGGGTGGGGGAGAGCACAGAAGGAGAGTGAGAGGGAGAAGAAGACTCCCTGCTGAACAGGGAGCCCAAAGCGGCTGGATCCCAGGACCCTGAGATCATGACCTGAGCTTAAGGCAGATAGATGCTTAACCAACTGAGCCACCCAGGCGCCCCTTGTTTTGCTTTTTCAAAATTACTTGACTAATAAAATTTAGGATTATCCTGTCAAGTACTACATTAAAACCTGTTTGAAAAGTAATTGAAATTGGGTAGAATTTATGTAGATTTGGGCCTATTTTGCAGTAATGACTTTTAAAAAATTTTAAGTCTTTCTACCTACAAATATGGTATATATTTTCATGTATTTCTTCAATGATGTGTTATAATATTCTCAACAAAATTCTTGAATACCTTCCATTCCTCATTATCTTTGTAATTTTTGTGTTTGCCTGTGAATGGTTTCTTTTTTTTTTTATCTTTATACTTTCTACTTGATTTAACTGGTCTTTGGAAATAGTACGGATGACTGGGTGGCTCAGTTGGTGAAGCATCTAACTCTTAGTTTTGGCTCAGGTTTTGATCTCTGGGCTAGGAGATCGGGCTCCATGTTCTGTGGGGAGTCTGCTTCCCCTCTCCCTCTCCCTCTGCTCTCCCCAAAGAAATAAATCTTAAAAAAAAAGAAATACCATTAGTTTTTGTATGTTCATCTTGTATCCAGCAACCTTAATGAACTATAAGCTTATTAGAATGTTTTAGTACTATAAGTTTATTTTTAAATTTTTTATTTAAAAAGAGTTTTTTAAAGATTTTATTTAATTATTCATGAGAGATATGGAGAGAGAGAGAGAGAGAGAGAGAGGCAGAGACACAGGCAGAGGGAGAAGCAGGCTCCATGCAGGGAGCCTGATGTGGGACTTGATCCGGACACTCCGGGATCATGCCCTGGGCCAAAGGCAGGCACTAAACCGCTGAGCCACCTGGGGATCCCCCTAAAAATATTTTTTTAAAAAGATTTTATTCATTTATTCATGAGACATATGGAGAGAGAGGCAGAGAGAGAAGCAGGCTCCCTGCAGGGATCCAATGTGGGACTCGATCCCAGGACCCCAGAATCATGATCTGAGCTGAAGGCAGATGCTCAATCACTGAGCTACCCAGGTACCCCCAATTTTTTATTTTTAAAAAAATATTTTATTTATTTATTTGAGAGAGCAAGAGTGTAAGAGCATGAGTGGGGGAGAGGGGCAGAGGGAGGGCAGACTCCCCACTGAGCAGGGAGCCCAAGGTGGGGCTCCATCCCAGGACCCTGAGATCAGGACCTGAGCCAGAGGCAGATGCTTAACCAACTGAGCCACTCAGGTGTCCCTAGTACCATAAGTTTTTTAGTACTATAAGTCTTTTAGTTTACATTCTAATAAACTTAGTACTGTAAGTTTTTTAGAATGTTTCCTTGACAAGTCTATGTAATTGATCATATTATCTATAGGGTTTTGCATTTTGCTTTTCAATGTTTATTCCACTTAAAAGTATTGAATAGTAAGCATTCTTTTATTTTTTAAAATATTTATTTATTTATTAAGGTTCTATTTATTCATGAGAGATATAGAGAGAGGCAGAGACATAGGTAGAGGGAGAAGCAGGCTCCTCACAGGGAGCCCGATGTGGGACTTGATCCTTGGACCAGGAACATGCCCTGAGCAGAAGGCAGATGCTCAATCCCTGAGCCACCCAGGTGTACCAGCATTCTTGTGTAACCCCTGAATTTAGGAATGCTTCAATAGTTTTGCCATTTAGTATGATGAAGGTTGCAAAAGTTTTGAAGATTTTGAGTTATTTTATCAGATTATGTAAGTTCCCTTCTATTCTATGTTTTCTAAGAGTTTTTAAAAAAATTATTAATTAATATGGACTCTGGCTAAATGTACTTTTGGTATCTCTAATATTGAAAAATATAAATTCTTTTGTCTTTTCAAGACCTGAAGTCACTTATGCCCATAGTTTCAGTTGTGTCTATGGCTTTAATCTTCTTCTTCTTCTTCTTTTTTTTTTTTGAAGACTTTATTCATGAGAGACACAGAGAGAGGGTCAGAGACACAGGAGAGGGAGAAGCAGGCCCCATGCAGGGAGCCTGCCATGAGACTGGATCCCAGGACTCCAGGATCACGCCCTGGGCCAAAGGCAGGCACCAAACGCTGAGCCACCCAGGGATCCCAGCTTTAATCTTCGGATTCAACATGACTTGTATCTTTAATTGTAATTTTCTACCTTAATTCTATTTTTATACTTTATCTATGCAATTTTATATGTATACAGTATAGGAAATTGCCTCAAAGCAAAAGTTTATAGAACTATTTTTTTATAGAACTATTTTAACTAGAAGTCTGATTGATAGGTGTAGTAGGTGGCTCCTAAAAAAGTATATCCATAGTCTAACCTCTGAGACCTGTAAATGTGGCCTTATTTGAAATGTATCTTTGCAGATGTTATTAAGTTAAGGATCTCAGGATGAGATCATGCTAGATTATCTGAGTAAACTCTAAATCCGTGATAAGTGTTGTTCTATGAGACATACAGAGGAGGAAGGTGGATTCTTTATGTGGCCTTCTCCTCTCTATCATGCAGCTGTAAGCCAAGGACTGCTAAGAGCCACCAGAAACAGAAGAGGCAGGAAAGTTTTCTACACTAGGGTCTTTAGAGGGGTGCAGCTCTATAGAAAATTTGGTTTTGGGCTCTGGCTTTCAGATTGTGGGACAATAAATATTTGTTGGGGCAATTTGTTATGATGTTCCTAGAAAACCTTCACACTAGGGATTCTTTATTTATACTTGTTATTAATTCTTCATCTGTTCCATACGTTGCCAACCTCTTCCATGAACCTCTTGTTTTTTAATGGCATATAGGTGATCATCATCTCTTTTCACACAGTGAGTCCCATTGTCTTCTAGAATGTCTCTGATGTTTTTCCAGAAAGATTATTTATTTATTTAGCTGTAATTAAGGTAAAGGTGGAGTCAGCAGTGTCATGGAAAGGTATGTTTCTCCTTAGAGGCACTGACAGCAGAGAAGTCTCTAGGCAAAAACAAATCAACTTTGAAGTTGTTATAACATTATTGATGGATGGTACCAAAATAAGGAAGGATTGCACTTTCACATGGAACAAGAAGACAATATTTTTGTTATTCTAGGAGAATCAGAGAAGGAAAATAAATCTATAAGATGCATGGAAAATTAGCTGAAATCTATTAATTCAGCATGTATGCAGGTGAAAAGTTCTATGTGCTTTTGTGCATGTGTGTATGTTAATGCCATTGTTTATGGTATTTAAGATGTAGCCATTTGTAATCTCCATACCTTCTTTTCTCGGTCTGAGATATAGCTCTTTGTTTTTATAGACCTTTCCATTTATTTATTTATTTATTTATTTTTATTATTATTATTTTTTGACCTTTCCCTTTAGAAGGACTTAAACTTAGAAACTCTCAGCAGGTAATATGGTGCCACTAATAGTTACTACGCCATCACTGTAAATAGATCACTATGCAGTAGTTCAAAAATTAAGTGCATTATCTAAATAGAAAATTATTTTCAAGATTTTTAGGGTAAGTATTGTGTTGCCATTATCTCTAAAAGCATGGCTCTTCCCCCACCTTGCGTCACCAGGAGGGGAATCTTCACATGCACTCACATCAGTAAGTATTTTTCTCTTTTGCTAACAAGAAAAATTGATATTTTAAGTGAGGGCTTTGGAGAGGAGAAGCTGGAGTCTCTTAGCTTAGTGTATCATATAAGGGAGCTCCGAGACAGGTATTTTTCCCTCAAGTACTTTAGCTGTGACCTGAACTACCAGAGCTCAGATTCAACATAATTGCAGCACAGCAAGGAGTCCCTTCTGGAAACCAGCTGCTTGATCAAGGATTCATTTATCAGGAGGATTATGACTCCAAACATTTTTCTAAACTGTTGTGGCCATTTAAAGGGGGGAAAAAAGAGAGGAGTCTGGGGAACTAATTAGGAAGGAGTGGCTCCCCTCCGAGTCTTGACCTTAACCCCACTGAGAAAGTATGGGATTTACTTTACCTAAGTAAGAGAAGAACATAAATAGTTGGCAAAAATGCTTTGTGGTATGAGTTCCAGCAGGTAATGAATTGGCCTGATACAGAGAGAGACAAAAAAAAACTAACACAAGAAAAACTCCAAATGTTTTAAAAATAGCAATTAAATGTATCATGATAGCATATTATTTCACACTTATTTTCCTGATTACAAGGAAATCAGTTGTGATTAGCAAATAGAATATAACATGCAAACCATATTTTTTTTGGTCTTTGGCAGGTTATGAAGTTTTACTACAATTTTATTCTTCCCTTAATATATTGTGGTTTTTATTTATCCACATTAATGCCCTTCATTAATTTGGAAAATCCTCAAGCTTTGCTTTGCAGAATATCACTTCTGCATCTTTATCCTGTCCTTTTCCGAGTCCTGTTGAATGTTATACTTTTTCATCGGATTCTCCATGTGTCTTAATCCCTCTTTCATTTTTTGAATCTCCAGAAATATTTGTGCTACATTCTGGATAATTTCATTATATTCACCTTCCAGTTAGTGAGCTGTTTCAAATGTATTACTGAATCCATTCACTAGGATTTCAATTTCAGCGACTGCAGTTTTCATTTCTCAAAGTTACGTAAAAAAAAAACCCAAAGACCAAGTGTTCATTTTTGAAAAGTATTTAGTTGTGTGTTGGGAGGACTTTAGAGGGTTTATAGTCTGCAAAACTGATAGACACAGAAATTTAGCTTCTTTGCAAGTCTGTCACTGCTATAATAAATAATCAGACAGAAGAAAATGTAACAGCCAGAAAGCTCAAATTAACAAAAGCAAGAGCTTACACATCCTCGTGTAGTTTACAGAGTTCTTTAACATCCTGGTATTTAGTTTGATCTTCATAGTAATCTTGGGGAAGTACTAACTCTTATTTCCATTTTGTGTGTAACAAAACTGAGGCTCAGAGACTTACCTAAGGTGTAGAGCTGAAAATACCCCCATGTTGTATGCCTCTCCTTCTATTCTATAATTTCTTGGTATATGTCCTTAAATAATTTTCATGTATTTCCCACGGGATAGTGGAGGCCTGAGTAATTAGGGAAAGATGTGCTTTATTCCATTTTCTAAAAACTAAACTTTCTTTGGAAAAAGCTATTGAGGCTCAGCCCAAGATAACTCCAAATATTTCCTCCAAATTACAACAGGCTTTCAGTTATTTATTTTTCCCTACTTCCTTTTAAAAAAACTATATATTGCTTTATTTTTTCTACTTTTCTACCGTTTCTTTTTTTTTTTAAATTTTTTAAGGTATTTATTTATTTATGATAGTCACAGAGAGAGAGAGGCAGAGACACAGGCAGAGGGAGAAGCAGGCTCCATGCACCGGAAGCCCGATGTGGGATTCGATCCCGGGTCTCCAGGATCGCGCCCTGGGCCAAAGGCAGGCGCCAAACCGCTGCGCCACCCAGGGATCCCTACCGTTTCTTTTAGGATCTTATGTTCTATACAGAAATTCACAAATTGCAATTTATAATAGTTTAAGATCTACTTGGATCAGGGCACCTGGGTGGCTCAGCAGTTGAACATTTGCCTTTGGCTCAGGTCATGATCCTGGAGTCCTGGGATCGGGTCCCACATCAGGCTCCCTGCATGGAGTCTGCTTCTCCCTCTGCCTATGTCTCTGCCTCCCTCTCTGTGTCTCTCATGAATAAATAAATAAAAACTTTTGTTTTTAAAAAAGATTTACTTGGATCATTAGGAGGATGAAGTTAGATGATGTACATCAAAATTCCACATAAGGTATTTGGTTCATAATGGGCATTCAAAAAAAATAGGAATTTGTGGGTTATTTTATTTACAAAAAAGTAAATGTGCTAATCCAATGAGGTCATAATTCATCTTGTATCCCTTATAGCATGTATCAATCAGGGTTCTCCAGAGAAACAGAACCACTAGTGTGCATGCATGTGTCTATGTAGACAGAGATGGAGAGAGAGAGAGAGAGATAGAGAAAGAGAGAGAGAGATTTTAAAGAATTGGCTCACATGATTGTGGGAGACTGTGAAGTATGAAATTTGTAGGTAGGTTGGTGGACTGGAAACAGCCAGGATTTCCATATTGCCGTCTTGAGGTAGAATTTCCTCTTCAGGAAACCTCAGTTTTTGAAAATTAGCCATCACACAGTATGTAGTATTAATCCACAGCTTTGTGTAAACAGAGCCTATATCACATGTTTTTATTGAGTTCAGTTAAATTACTTTTTCAGGAGGATATTTCTTACATATCACATCAAACTTTAATTTATCCAAATTCAGTCAGAAAGCTTACCGCCTCTCTTTGCTCACCTTCCAAAAAAGATATTTAAAAAATATTGGCATCATTGGCTTAACTGTATACCTTGCCATGGTGACTGCTTTCTGGCAAACTTCATTTGAATATTTATATTCTAATGTGCTTACTTGGATATCAAAATGAGACCCTTAGTAATAGGTCCTAATGTAGATTTGGTGGTGTGTGAAGCCTTGTATATATATTTTCTTTTTATGATTTTATTTCTTCATTCTTTTTAAAAAATAATTTATTTTATTTATTTGAGAGAAAGAGTGAGAGAGAAAGGAGCAGAAGGAGAGGGATGAGCAGGTTCCCTGCTGAGCACAGAGCCTGACAGGCTGGATCCCAGACCTGAGATCATGACCTGAACTGAAACTAAGAGCCAGGCACTTTAACCCACTCCACCACCCAGGCGCCCCTGAAGATTTTATTTTACTTTTAAAGATTTTATTAAAAAAAATAAAGATTTTATATTTATTCATGAGAGACAGAGAGAGGGAGACAGAGCCTCCCTGTGGGGAGCCTGATGTGGGCCTCTATCCCAGGACCCTGGGATCACGACCTGAGCCAAAGACAGATGCTCAACCACTGAGCCACCCAGATACCCTGAATATTTTATTTTTAAGTAATCTCTACACCCAAAGTGGGGCTTGAGCTCACATCCCTGAGATCAAGAGTTGCATGCTTTGCCAACTGAGTCAGCCAGACATCCCTGTCTACGTGTTATTGATAAGCTTTATAACAATCCTATGAAGTAAGTACCATGACTGTAATTTCTATTTTATAGATGAGGATGTGGAAACTCAGAGGACTTGTCGAAGGTCATATACTTGACTACAAGTGAAAATCAGATTTGTTTGAATCTAGGCTACAGTTTACCGGCTATAGCTTTAACCACTATTCTTGAGCAGCAATTCATGTTCTTGTGATATGAATTTATTTATTTTAGTAATAATACCTAAGGCACTGGAAAATCTTTAAACATATTCTGAATCAAAAAAAAATATTCTGAATCAATGCATTTTTATACAGTAAGACCAAATCTTGATATATGTAGGAGAACTGAGGCCTTTTTCATGTGAACCTTTCTACAATAAGGATCTAAGTATTGGAAATCAGTGTTTTAACTACTTCTAAGATTTCTCTCCTGGAATTTTTTAAAAGTAGAGTTTCTGAAATAATGTTTTATGCAACCTTAGTTCTATATGCTATCAGGAAATGGTACTTGGTAAAAGGGTTCTTTGGTCAAATAAGTTTGGGGAATTTGGGGCTTAAAAGTCTAAAGAGAGTGTTTTCTTCTGTATATCTCAGAGCATGCTGTGCTCAAGAGCCTGATAGCTTTGCAAATGTAGGGGTAGCCATGGCCACTTCTAAACTTTATTTGAATAGCAGTTCAGGTGACTAGTGTCCCAAAGAACACACTTTTGGGAAATGCTATCCCAAGGTTAAGATAACACTTAATAATAGCATCTTGCTTGTTGGAATGTTTTAAACCTAAATTTAACAAAGTAGATAAGCTGGAAACCCAGACAGCAAAGGGACACCCCCGGTAAAGCAGTTACATTCTAGAGGAGAGCTATGTAAAACAAGGTTTCAGAAGGGATCAAAGTAAAGGATATTATGCTTCTGGGGAACATTTGTGCCACTACTCTCCATGGAACATGGAAATGGAGAGTTTCCTTAAAATCACTGACTTCTCTATGCTGGTCCTTGATGGTCAGGGAAATTCACATGCCCCAAGCTCCCGCACCCAAGTTTCAAATAATATTTTGCATTTGTACCATAACTTCTCTTTTTCAAAAACATTTCTACACATATTACCTTATTTAACCATGTCAGACTCACTGGTAAGTTGTGATAGGTCTGGTTTTCACAGCTGTAGAGGTGATTTGAGAATTCTCCTGCTTTACAAATTTTTGGTTTTGTCTGGAGCTATGCTTGAGGAATCAGTGAAGCACGTCCCTAAGCAATGAGGCAGAACTGCGGACAGCTGGAAATTGCAGCTCACACACCAGTCCCGGGTTCTGCTGCCAGCAAGAGGGTTTTGTTTTTTTTTCTTTTCAAACAAAGGCTCTTAGATGATTATGAAACTAACAGGTTTTCTATATTAGTGGAATCTACTTATCACATCACGAAGTTCTCATCTGCCCTCAGTGAAAAGAATTGTAGCTAACTAGTCTTCTATTGTTGATGATATATTTTTTCATTTTTTTTCTGGTTATAACATACATTCATGCTCACTATAAAAACTTGTATTCTGCAGAATAGATAACATGGAACGTGACAATTCTTGATCATCTCATTACTCTCAATCGCTGTTAAGAACATGGTTTTTGGGATGCCTGCGTGGCTCAGCAGTTAAGTGTCTAACTTTGGCTCAGGGTGTGATCCCAGTGTCCTGAGATCAAGTCCCGCATCGGGCTTTCTGCATGGAGCCTGCTCCTCCTCCCTATTCCTGTGTCTCTCATGAATAAATACATACAATCTTTAAAAAAACATGGTTTTTATTCTTCTAGATGTAATTTTACTATTTATTTTCTATTGGCTATATATATATACATACACATAAATATAATTTCTTTAAAAACTTATTTACTTGAGAGAGAGAGAGAGCAAGCGAGCTTGGGGGTAGTGAGGGAGAAGGAGAGAGAGAATCTTAAGCAAACTCCCCACTGAGGACAGAGCCTGATCTGGCGCTCAATCCCAGGAGCCTGAGATAATGACTTGATTTGAAATCAAGAGTTGGACACCTAACCGACTGAGCTATCCACGTGTCCCTAACTATATATAATTTTTAAAAATTTATTCATGAGAGATACAGAGAGAGGCAGAGACATAGGCCAAGGACTCTGGGATCATGACCTGTGCTAAAGACAGGCACTCAACCACTGAGGCACCTAGGTGTTCCAAATATATAATTAAAAAATAATTTTTTTAAAGATTTTATTTATTTATTCACGAGAGACACAGAAAGAGAGGCAGAGACTCAGGCAGAGGGAGAAGCAGGCTCCATGGAAGGAGCCCGATGTGGGACTTGATCCCGGGACTCCAGGATCAGCCCTGAGCCACAGGCAGACACTCAACCGCTGAGCCACCCAGGCATCCCACCAAATATATAATTTTAATTTAAGAATAATATGCTTACAGAAAATTGCACTATCTTAAGGATATGCCCAGTGAATTAGGAAAGTAGACACACCCATGTGATCACCACCCAAATTAAAAAAATAGAACATTTTCAGTACTCCAAAAACTTATGCCCTGGTCTTGATCACTATCTTCTTCCTCCTCTCCTGAGGTAGCCATTAATTTCACTTTGAGTACCAGAGGTTCATCATGGAGAATGTACTCATTTGCATCAGGGCTCTTTTCCTTCCATGTTATATTGATGAAATTCTTCCACCTTGTAACATGTGGCAACTCATTCATTTTAACTGCTGCAAATTTCCCATTGTATGAATATACTGCAGTTCAACTGTTGGTGGACATTTGGAATGGTTCCAGTTGTGGGGGGTTGGGGGAGATCGTGAATAATGCTGCTATGAACATTGTTGTGCATGTGTTTAGATGCATTTTGGTTGGATAGGTACCAAAATGAAATTGTTGGACTACTGGATATATATTCAGTTTTAGTAGATAATGCCAAAGAAGTTGCTGAAATGGTTATAGAAATTCATTATCCTGCCAACAGTGAATGGAAAATTGAAATGCTCCACATCTCCAACATTTGGTAATGCTGATCTTTCTGATTTTAGCCATTCTGGTGTGGGAGTAGTGGTAGTTCATTGTGATTTTCCTTCACATTTGCCTGATTATTAATGAAGTTAAGAATCTTTTATTTGGGGATCCCTGGGTGGCGCAGCGGTTTAGCGCCTGCCTTTGGCCCAGGGCGTGATCCTGGAGACCCGGGATCGAATCCCACCTCAGGCTCCCGGTGCATGGAGCCTGCTTCTCCCTCAGCCTATGTCTCTGCCTCTCTCTCTGGGTGACTATCATAAATAAATAAAAATTAAAAAAAAAGAATCTTTTTTTTACGTTATTGGTTATTTTGTGAAGTTTATTCAAGCTTCGTGTCCAATATATTATTGGGTCATTTGTGTCTTTTTATTATTGAAGTAGGTATATTTTCCAATTCTAGATTCAAATCCTTTGTGAGTTATACGTATTGAAAATATCTTCTCCTACTCTGGAGTTTTCATATTTTATTTTCTTAAAGATGTCTTTTGATGAGTGCAATTTTAAAATTTTACTGTAACTCATTTAATTAACTTTTTCCTTAATGGTTGGTTTATCTGGTGTCTTAAGAAATCTTCACTTAGCCCAAGATCATGAAAATACTTCCCTGTGTTATGTTTTTACAGATTTTCTTTCTTTCTTTCTTTTCTTTCTTTCTTTCTTCTTTTTCTTTCTTTCTTTCTTTCTTTCTTTCTTTCTTTCTTTCTTTCTTTCTTTCTTTCTTTCTGATTTTATTTATTTATTTATTTGAGAGACAGAGAGTGTGTGCACATGTACAAGCAGGGAGAGGAGCAGAGAGAGAGGGAAAAGCAGACTCCCCACTAGGCAGGGAACCCAACCAACTGAGGCACCCAGGTGCCCTTTCTAAAGCTTTCTTAATTACTTTATTTGTTTATTTATTTATTCAGCTCTATGCTGAATGTGGGGCTTGAACCCAAGACCCAGGATTAAGAGTTAGGCTTGAACTCACAAACCTGAGATTCAAGAGTCTTATGTTTTACTGGTTGAGCCAGCCAGGCACCCAGAAAGCTTTCTTACTTTAGACTTTACAAAATGCCTGGAATTGATTTTTTAATAGATGTAAGGTAGGGATCAAGATTCATTTTTGTTCCATATGGATATCTAATTGGCCCAGGACTATTTATTGCAAAGATACTCCTTTTCTCAGTGTTCTGGAGTGCCACTTTTATGATGAATCAAGAAAAAGTATATCTCGGGGCACCTGGGTGGCTCAATTGGTTAAACATCTGCCTTCAGCTCAGGTCATGATCCCAGGGTCCTGGGATGGGCCCTCAGATTGAACTTCCTGCTCACGGGGAGCCTGCTTCTCCCTTTCCCTCTGCCTCTCTCCCTGCTTGTGCTGTCTCTCTCTTTCAAACAAACAAATAAATAAGTAATTAAGTAAGTAAGTAAATAAAATCTTTAGTAAAAAAGAAAAGAAAAAGTATATCTTTTGGAACTGCAATTATATATTGAACATATTCCATAGTCTTCTCAGTATTTTCTATCTCACTATTTTTATGTCCTTTGGTCTAGATATTGTCTTCTGACTTATACCTTACTTCTCTCTTTAACTATGTCTAACCTACTATTAAGCTTACTCATTGGGTTACTTTCATTTATTATATATATATAATATATATATAATTTAAGATTTTATTTATTTATTTGTGAGAGACAGAGAGAGGCAGAGACACAGATAGAGGGAGAAGTAGGCTTCTTGCAGGGAGGCCGATGCTGGACTTGATCCTTGGACCAGGATTACACCCTGAGCCAAAGGCAGATGCTCAATAGCTGAGCCGCCCAGATGTCCCTCAGCAATAAAACTATATTTTTTATTGCTACTTTCCATCTGGCCCTTTTTTATAGTTTCCATCTCCCTAACAGAGTTCTCAATCTTGTCATATAAACTCTTACACATACTAGCTATTTATTTTATTTTTATTTTTTAAATACTTTATTTAAGTTCAATTTGCCAACATATACAATGCTCATCCCATCAAGTGCCCTCCTTAGTGCCCATCACCCAGTTACCCTATCCCCCCCGACTCTCCTCTTCTGCAACCCTTTGTTTCCCAGAGTTAGGAGTCTCTCATGGTTTGTCTTCCACTCTAATTTTTCTCCACTCAGTTCCTCTCCTTTCCCTTAGAGTCCCTTTCACTATTTCTTATATTCCACATATGAGTGAAACCATATGATAATTGTCTTTCTCCAATTGACTTATTTCACTCAGCATAATACCCTCCAGTTCCATCCACATTGAAGCAAATGGTAGGTATTCATCCTTTCTGATGGCTGAGGAATATTCCATTGTGTATATACCACATCTTCTTTATCCATTCATCTGTCAAAGGACATAATGGCTCCTTCCACAAACATACTATTTAAAGTCCATGTTCCACAGCTCCATTATCTGGACCTCTGTGGTGTCCTTCTATATTTCATAATTTCTTTTGAGTTTTAGTCACAGAGTCTTGTTCCTCATATACCAAGTTTTTAATTGAATGCCAGAAATTGATTATGGAATATTGTAGGGATAATCTAATATTCCTCTAGAGAGGATATGACTTTGCTTCTGGTAGTTCACGTATGGCATCAGCAACCCCCAGTCACCTGAGTTCAATGAGGGATTGAGATAACACAAAAACTGGGGATCCCTGGGTGGCGCAGCGGTTTGGAGCCTGCCTTTGGCCCAGGGCGCGATCCTGGAGACCCGGGATCGAATCCCACGTCGGGCTCCCTGCATGGAGCCTGCTTCTCCCTCTGCCTGTGTCTCTGCCTCTCTCTCTCTCTGTGACTATCATGAATAAATAAATAAAATCTTTAAAAAAAAAAAAAAGAGATAACACAAAAACTGACTTTAGTTTCTGTGGAGATGATTTCTTCCTGGTTTATTCACCCTTCCTTCTAAAACATAGCTTTTCAGGGTCTTAAAAAAGATGGGAGTTGGTTTATCAGGGCTCCTCCTCCTTGATGTGTGCTTAACTGTGATGTTTGTTTAGCTTTCTGCTCCCAAGTCCAGGAGACTATTGAGAGTACTACTTACCCATCTTTCCAGCTGACTCTTGAATCAGCAGATACCTTCTGAGGAGAGTGGCCCAAAGCTGGATTCTGCTTTTTGAACTTCCTTTTATCCCTTAGACCTTTAGGAAACTCTCTGATAACTTCAAACAGATTTAATAAATATTATGGCTAGCTTTTTGAGTTTTCCTTTGTGGGAAGATTGGTCCTAACCATCTAAATCTATTTTTGCTAGAAGCTTATCTGATCCCATTGGTGCTTTTTGCCACATGGATATTTCAAATTGCATGTACACAAATGATCACTATTTAATTTTTGACTTCGAATTTTGTATGATGCTTACAGGATCTATTTCCATTCAAGGTTATAAATACTTACCCTTTTTTTTTCTTTTGCTTATTTGCTTCCTTTTAGTTTCTGCCAATGGCAGGGGGTGCTAGAGAGAGTTTGGAAGGTAGGAGGAGGCAGAAGGGCCTTTTTTCCCCATGTTTTTGGGGTAGTTCTATCAATGTTCTTCCAACAATGGCATTTCACCTCAGCAGCAGAAGTTGGTTCTTTCTGGCTTCCCACTTCTTTCCACACTCCTAGAATCAGCCTCATTGTGCTCACATGGAGACACCACAGCACCAGAGCAGTTCTCTCTTCTCAGCAGACAGTTCTAGCTCTGGGGAGCCTTGTGCAGATCTTCCAGTGCTTTGCCAGTAGCAGCCAGTGGAACTCTGTCTCTGACTCTCAGCTGCATGGGTTCTTCCTCTATGTACCTAAAGCATAGCAACAGTGAGGCAGTGGGCTGGACCCCAACTCCCCAGGCCTTCTCCTTTCAGCATCAATGTTATGATAACTCCCGACCTCTTCCCTTTGTCCTCTGGGTCTTGGGGGTAGTAACTGCTTCCTGTAATAACTAACTTTGTATTACCTCAGTGTTTCCTTTTGGTTCTTTTCAGTCCTTTAACACCATGTAACTGATTCCGTATGTTAAATTCTCTCTGAAGACATAATTATGTGGCTTCTATTTTCTTGACTGATAAAGATAGTGTTGGCCTTTTTATTTTTTGCCAGTGTACTAGGCATAAAATGGTATCTCATTCAGCTCTTTGTGTATGTGTGTGTGTTTCTATGGTATATTAAGGAGGTTGGATATTTTTTAAAAATTTATTTTATTTTATTATTTTATTTTATGAGAGGGAGTGAGTGGGGAGGGGCAGGAGGAGAGGGAGAGAGAGGATCTCAGGCAGGCTCCATGTTTAGTGCAGAGCCCACCATGGGCTTGAACTCATGACCCTGAGATCATGACCTGGAACAAAATCAAGAGTTGGATGCTTAACTGAATGAGCCACCCAGGTGCCTCAAGGTTGGATATTTTTGCATAAGCTTACTATTTGTATTTCATTTTCTGTGAAACAACTTTTCATGAATTTGCTCATTTTTTCTTCAGGATTTTTGTTTTCTTTAAGATTTTTATTTATCTATTTAACAGAGAGAGAGAGAGAGAGAGAGAGAGAAAGCGAGCACAAGCAGGGGGAGCAGCAGAAAGGGAGAATCAGCAGGGAGCCTGATGAGGGACTCGATTCCAGGACCCTGGGATCATAACCTGAGCCAAAGGCAGATGCTTAACTGACGGAGTCACCCAGGCACCCTTAGATTTTTATTAATTGATTTATAGTTCTTTGTAGATTCCGAATATCAACTGGTTGTAAATTTTAAGTGTGTTAAAAGTATCTTCTCCAGTTTGTAATTTCTACTTTCCTTTTCTTTATGGTTTCTTTTCATGGAATCGTTTTTAATTTTAATGTAATTTTCTCTATTTTTTATATATAATGCATAACCTTTTATGATTAACTCTTTCTTTTTCAAGAAATTCTCTATCTCAAGATAAGAAAGATAGTTACCTCAAATTACTTAAATTTTGACTTTCACATTTAGAATCTTGATTCCAATGGAGTTGTGAAGAAAGCGAGAGAGAGGGATAAGATGTAGCATTCCAATTTCATTTCTTTTTCTATGTGGTTTCTAACTACTACCTTTTTACGTGCTAGTGTCATATATCAACGTTTTGTGTATATCGGAGTCAATTTTGTGACTATTTTGTTATCATGGTTAATTTGTTTATCCCTGAAATAATAAATATATTGTATCTTAATTATTATAACTTGATGCAAAGTCTTGATATCTGTAAAGCAAGTTGTTTGCCTTTCTTTTCCTGGAATATCTTCAATATTCTTGGATCTTTGCCTTCCATATGCATCATTTCAATATTCCATGAATAATTTTATTGGAATTGCATTGACACTGTAGGTCATTTGGTAGAACTGATCTATTTACAATATTGTCTTTATTGACATGGGATATCTTGCCATTATTTAGTGTTTATTTAATGTTTTTCAACGTCTTATAATTTTTTCCATATACATATTTAAGATAAATTCCTAGGTATTACATGGTATAGTTGCAATTGTAAAAAGTGTGTTTTAGAAAAATTATGTAAATAGTGTCTTTTAGAAAAATTGTCTTCTAAAAAAATTTTAGAAAAAAATAGTGTCTTTAAAAAATAATTTAGAAAAATATCTGTTGATCCTTTCATTTCTTGCTTCTCTTAATTTTCCTCATTGTTTATTCTTTTGGATGAAGTTTAACGTCATCTGCCATTTAAAAAAGTCAGGGAGGTTTTTTTTTATATAAATTCTTTATTGGTGTTCAATTTGCCAACATATAGAATAACACCCAGTGCTCATCCCATTAAGTGCCCCCCTCAGTGCCCGTCACACAGTCACCCCCACCCCCCGCTCACCTCCTCTTCCCCCACCCCTAGTTTGTTTCCCAGAGTTAGGAGTCTCTCATGTTCTGTCTCCCTTTCTAATATTTCCCACTCATTTTTTCTCCTTTCCCCTTTATTCGTCAGGGAGGTTTTTTTTTTTATAATAAATTTATTTTTTATTGGTGTTCTATTTGCCAACATACAGAATAACACCCAGTGCTCATCCTCTCAAGTGCCCCCCTCAGTGCCCGTCACCCATTCACCCCCACCCCCCGCCCTCCTCCCCTTCCACCACCCCTAGTTCGTTTCCCAGAGTTAGGAGTCTTTATGTTCTGTC
This sequence comes from Canis lupus dingo, assembly GCF_003254725.2. Classification (NCBI taxonomy): domain Eukaryota; kingdom Metazoa; phylum Chordata; class Mammalia; order Carnivora; family Canidae; genus Canis; species Canis lupus. The sequence goes on from NC_064245.1 coordinate 66,691,851, forward strand.
TCCCTTTCTGATATTTCCCACACATTTCTTCTCGTCAGGGAGGTTTTGCTTAAAAGTGAGCTTAATTTGTTTGTGTGGAACTGGCATGTTTATAATGCTGAACAAAACACTGTATGAAAGCTGAAGTTTCAGTGGAGACCAGTAGATACAATGGATGAGCCACTCCAAGAGCAAATCAACAAATCTAGATGTTACAAAGGTATATCCAAAAACCAGTTCCATGATTATGAGATGATCCAAACACCTCCAGGCTATAAAATGTAGATGGAGGATTTGTTTGTATGTGCTTGTATGTGCACATGTGTGAGCATGTGAGAATGTGTGAGAAGAGTGTTATTTGTGGACTGGGGTTTTATTTGGGGGAGGGGTGAAACATGCTAAAGAGCATTATTCACAATATCCCCAAACTTGAAACCATCTATTTGTCCATCAACGGTAGAGCAGATAACCAAGTTGTAGTTAATTCAGACAATGGAGTAGTATGCAGTAACGAAAAAGCAAAGCTGCTACACATGAAATGGATGATCCTCACAGACAATATTTAGTGAAAGGAGCCAGATTCCAAAGAGTACATGGTGTCTGGAGCCTATTCACATAAAATTCAAAACCAGGTAAAATTCATTTATGGTGCTAGAATTCAGAATAGCAGTTATCTTTGAGGAGGTGGTGACTAAGAGATAACAGAAGGGAGCCTGCTGGGATTCTGAATTGTACTATATGTTAATCTAAATGGTGGTTACATGCACATGCAACATACACAACACACACATACACACACACACACACACACACATAATCAAAGGAGAAGAGAATTTCAGGAAGAGAGCCTTATTTATTTATTTATTTATTTATTTATTTATTTATTTATTTACTTACTTATTTGTTTGTTTTGTCCTGTAGGAGTTCAATCAACCAATACATCTTCTGTACCATTTCTGTATTGTTCTTATGTTTTCAGCAGATATACAGCAATGTCAAGTGCATGAACTGAAAGCATGGCCATTATTCTGCTTTACTCAACAATATTTTATCTTTCTTTCTAAGTCCCATATTCACTTGGGCTTTAATCCTAAGGTCTAAATCTTAAAAATTATGAAATATTTAAAAGATGATGGAAAACCAATGGATAATTTATTGTATTTAAAATGATAGCAGAGATTGGTGGTTTTAAAATCAGTTTACTTGATTCACTTACCTTTTTTTCACCTTTATGTTGATAAATACAAATGTTCAGATAGTTTCTTTATCCCATCCATTGACCATTTTACTCTTTTTTTACCCAAGTCTAAAATTTTCCTGTTGATTTATGAAATTTCTGTGTTCCTTCTTCATTTCTTGTGGGCATTGTGACAATTTATGGTAATTTGTCACAAATTTAAGTCACTGGTGGTTTAAAACAATGTTTATTCTCTTACAGCTTTGCAGTCAGCAAATGCTAAATTAGTATTCACTGGGCTGAATCAAGGTGTTGACAGGGCTGCACCTTCTCCAGAGGTTCTTGAAGAAGAGTTTCTTTCTTGCCTCTTCCAGTTTCTTGTGGGGCCAGCATTCCTTGGCTTGTGACTGTATCACTCATTCAGCCTCTGTGGTCCCATTACCTTCTCTTTTTCTGTCTGGGTCAAATTTCCCTCTGTCTCTCTATTTTAAGGGTGCATGTGATTGCATTGAAGGCCTACCCTGATAATCCAGGGTCATCTCTCTATCTCAAGATCCTTAATATAATCACATTGGGAAGATACTTTTTCTGAATAAGGTAATATTTATAGGTTCCAGAGATTGGGACCTGTTATCTGTGGGCCAGTCACTATTCAGTCTACTGTACCTTGCCACCAAATTGCAAGTTCCATGGGAGCAGAGCCTTTGTATGTTTTGTGTGTTCTCATTGGTTAAAACAGCTGTGAGTGAGAATTCCTGGCACACCGTAGGCATTCACTTAATATTTGTCAAATAAATCATTAATTATAATGAATAAATTTGAGGACCTTCTTTCAGAATGGGAGAGTTCTGTGTTCCTCCTAGAGACCTACCTGATGCCATTAGTTGGAATTTGTAGTGAAGGGCTTCAGTTCATCTCAGAAAGAATGTTCTAATAACCAGGCTTATCTGTCCATAGTCCAAGTTGCTTCGTGAGGGTATAAACTTGCATCTAGATGTATCCCAACAGGGTCTGGATTATCATCTATTAGCAATGCTAGAGAAGATACTTTAAAATTAGGTGGGAAGGTGATAGTAGATAGCAGTCAGGTTTATCCTATGTAAATACTGTTACTTCTTCATATCTAAAGAACCCCAATCTCCTGAAATTTCTAGAATTCATCTTTAAGCATTTTGTTAATATGTTGGTTTTATGACCACCGAAAATGATTCCCTTGGTTTATGATCCTGTTGTGGGTGTTTTACATAAGCTCCACAGAAACATTTTCCTTTTCTGTGGATCAGCTCTATTTCTCTTTAGAATGGTAAAGCACTGTACCAGAAGCTTTCAGTGCTAGCATGCTCTTCTACACAAGAGGAATATTTTAAAAAATATATTTTATTTATTAGAGAGAGAGAGAGACAAAGAGGGGGGAGAGAGAGCATGAGCAGGGTGAGAGGCAGAGAGAGAGAGAGAGAGGGGAACAAGCAGACTCCCTTCTGAGCCGGGAGCCCAATGCAAGGCTCAATCCCAAAACCCTGAGATCATGACCTAAGCTGAAGGCAGACTTCACCTTAATTGATTGAGCCACCCAGGTGCCCCCTTTTTATCTTTTTAATTTACAAATATGGTTCCAAGCCTTCAAATCTAATTTTCAGCCTGGAATCTTGCTATAGATGTATAAAATATGATCACTAAAATAATGCAATTGGTTTGTTTCACGTAGCAGCAGTGCCCAGGAATGAATCCGTATCCAAATAAATGATGTCTCTCCATCAAAGCAGTTATCTAGGAAAAATTTTTTTATATCTAGGAAATTAATGATAGGAAAATGCAAAGTTTTCTTCTAAATTTCCCTTCATATGAAACCACACATGAAAATTGGTCTTATGACCTTAGTTAGCTAAGTCTAGTTTTGGGGCAAAGTAGTTGTGCCAGTTGGGATGTTTCTATCTTCAGGTAATAGAATACATAGCCAAAGTGCACCATTACGAGAAGCCTGGAAGGCTGTGGCAATTCCCAAAAAATGACAGCAAGGGAAGTGAGGGAGAGATATTTCTTTTTGCATCTCTCCTTTTTCATTATTATTATATTTTTTTAAAGAGAGAGAAAGCATGTAGGCGAGGGAGGTGGGTAGAGAGAGAGGAGAGAAAGAATCTTTTTCAAAAAACATCTTATCTATTTATTCATGAGACAGAGACACAAGCAGACTCCACACAGGGAGCCCGACATGGGACTCGATCCCAGGTCTCCAGGATCAGGCCCTGGGCTGAAGGCGGCACTAAACCACTAAGCCACCAGGGCTGCCCAGGAGAGAAAGAATCTTAAGCAGGCTTCATGCCCAGATTGGAGCCCGATGACCTGGGGCTTAATCTCATGACCCTGAGATCATGATCTGAGCCAAAATCACGAGTCTGATGCTTAACCAACTGAGCTATCTAGGTACCCCTCCTCTTCTTCTTTTTCAAATCAGGGAGGAAAATCTTTTCCAGATGTCTCCCAAAGGACATCCTCTTCTGCCTCATTGGTCAGAGCTGGGTTACATAATCATTTCCGTTAAGGACGAATGTAAAAGCAAATTTCTGTAATAGTAACTCTCTTCATGGACAAGAAGGGGTTAAATCTGTCTTCATGAGAAACAGATTCCTCAAACTAACATTTACAAAAAACTTTGCAAAGCCCTTTCAGGTACTTTTTCATGCCAATCCTCGTTAACACACATGGTAATGTAGGAAGTTGTTAGTGGTGATGGTTGGGAGTAAGGAAAGTACTGGGAGCTAATAACAGTAATAGGGTAGCTACTATTGTGGACTAATCCCACCTAAAGATGAAGAACCTAGGCTCTATGCATCGAGACCTTTATGGTGAACATGATAGCGCTTTCTTCCCCTAAAATTTAAAAGGTACCAAATGCATGACACCACAGTTATGTGCGATTGTGGGCTGAGTAGTCATTAGTTCCTCCAGATGTCCCATTTGAGAGGATTTGTAGTAGTAGAGTTACATGGCCCTGAAGTAAGAACCAGAGGCCAGGTATAGTTTTAATATAGGAACCCCCCCATGTTACAGGTCTGTAGTGAGAAGAGGTTCACGTTTGTGCAAGGATTGCTGGTTTTTCGAGGCTTGCTGATCAGGTCTTTTTTGGATAAGTGAAGTGCATTCCAATTTAAGTATTAATGGAGATTAGTTTAGCTTAATGTCTCATGCAAGATTAATAATTGTATGTACATGCTTATTTGCATGGGGTGTATCATTAATGTATGACAATACATGGGGGTCCTGCTGGCATACATAATATATACATGCTTATATGCATGGGGCATATCATTAATGTATAATAATATGTAAGGAGGAGAATGAACTATTAATGTATAATTAAATGTAATCTACATATGAAACCTGTCTAAAGTAACATGGCTAAGAAGCAGTGATGCCCCAACATGGACCATATCTACTGACAATGGTGAAATTGATAATTACATCTGTTAATAAGGCATTGTGCTTTACATTGATTACTTCATTTAATTTTCAACCTGTGAAGGAGGTAGTACCTCTATTTTATAGGTCGACTGTCACACACCTAGCAAGCACAGGTACCTGTGATTAAACTCCAGTGCTCCCTCTAGGGCTGGGCATTTCTTAAAACCGTACTGCTTTCCTAGTCTACTTCCTACATTCTTTCCAAGACCACTGCCTCTGAGCTAAGCTTCTTGTGCCTTAAGCTTACTCATCTGTAAAATGAGATAATTCTACCTACTTTACAGGGTTCTCATGAGGAATGAACTGTGATCATCCTTGTCATCAACAAGAGACAGGCATAATAGGTTGGCATTATTATTGTAGAATTTATCTCACTCTGTTCATTTTTTCTGACATCTTTTACCTACTGTACTGGACCGAGATCATCCAGGACAGCAGGTCCTACATTTTGTGGGCTCTGGGCCTCTCTACACTCTTAAATGTTTGTAGATCTCAAAAAGTTTTTGTTTATGTAAGCTATAGGTCTCATTACTGCTTTTAAATTAGTATTTAAGAAATGTTTAAACTTGGGCAGCCCGGGTGGCTCAGCGGTTTAGCACCGCCTTCAGCCCGGGCCTGATCCTGAAGACCTGGAATCAGCCCCAGGTCGGGCTCCCTGCATGGAGCCTGCTTGTGTCTCTGCCTCTCTTTATTTTTTAAATAAATAAAATCTTAAAAAAAAAAAAAGTCTTAACTCTGTAACAAGCACCTGCTTCCTTAACTGCCAGAGCAATGACATCATAGACATCATGCATCCCCGGGAAAACTTCTACTCGTGAGAGAATGAACGCGAAGAAGGCAAAAAAAAAAAAAAAAAAAAAAAGGGTAGTATTATGAAAATAATATATATATTTTTACTTTATTGGAGCCCCCCCCCAAGGGTTCTCCGGATCACACTTTGAGAACTGCTGCTCTAGGTTACTTGCTTGATGAATGAACCATCCAATTCTGTTGTGTCCAGAGAATCCACGGTTTGAGACGTCAAAACCAGAGGCAGAGCCAGAGCTCTGTTAAACTGAAGGCCACTCAAGGTGCTTTCCCGCAGGCGGACAGGTCCTCAGCAACCTCCGCGGCGGCCGCGCTCCTCCCGGGGCGCGACCCCCAGGCGCCGGGACCAGCTCCGGGAGCCCCTGCCGGGTGCTGCGCGCGCTGCACCCCGCTTCCCGGGCGCCCGGAGACAGGCCCCGCCCCTCCGCCTCTCCTCCTCCTCCCGGCTTCCATGGCAACCGTGGCGCGCGTCCCAGGCGTCCACGCCCCCCCCGTCGGGCTAAACCATTCGCTTCAGTGGGGGACCTGCTCAGGGGGTGATGGAAACACGGAATATGATAGAACATCCGAATGCCACTCGGCTCCTGTTTTCCTACCTGGTTACAGTGCTACATTTTACTCTTCTTCTTCACAGCCGTCCCTGCGGGACTAACGCCCGTGTCGCCCTGCTGGGCTCGAACGCCTCCCCCATCCCAGGCCGGCGAATGGGCCGGCTTGCCAGGGCGGCTCGCGTCGGCGCGGGTTGGCGCAGAGGAGGGGGAGCGCGACTGACGTAGCGCGCGGGGGGCGGGGCGGCGCGCGGGGGGAGGGGAGGAGAGGCGGGCAAGATGGCGCCCGGAGAGTGATTCACCCTAGTTACGTCCAGCGGCCGCTGAGACACCCGGGCGGGGGGTCCTGCCCCCACTGCCGCCCGTCCTCCTCTCCTCCCGCCCCCGGAGACCCCCCCTACCCTTCCTCCCTCTACCTCGGGGTGGGGGTGGGGGTGGGGGTGGGGGAGCGGGCCTGGTTCCCGGGACACCATGTCGGACTCGGAGGAGGAGAGCCAGGACCGGCAACTGAAAATCGTCGTGCTGGGGGACGGCACCTCCGGGAAGGTCAGTCCTCCAGCGGGCCCGCCGTCCCCGGGCTGCAGGAACCCCGGCACCCCCCGCCTCCTCCCCGCCGCTCGGCGTCGCCTCATTACCGCCGGGGCCGGGGCCGGGGCCCGCCAGCCTGGAGGTGGCCTGGGGCCAGGCATCCAGTCGGCGCCGGTGAAGGCTGAGGAGAGCTGTCCAGCTCCCCTTACATTAAAAAAAAAAAAAAAAAAAAAAAGGAAAAAAAAAAAGTCACTTCCCACCTCCCCGCCTGGATCGCGAACTCCTACTTGTTCAAGAGTCGGGCCAGCATCGCCCTCCGGGAGGCTCCCCAGCTCTTCGCCCCCGGGGACTGGCAAGGACCTGCCAAGGCATCTCACCCCTTTTTACTTTAGTCCAGGGCACACTTCGCCGCCGCCCCCCACCCCCGCCCCCGATGCCGGGCCCTCCCCCTCCCCCTCCCCCCTCCGGCCCCTTGACGGCTTCTCGCACCTCCCCTGCGCTGGCAGCTCGCGAGGACTTGGTTGGCTCCGGAATCCCATTCCCTGGGTGACCACTGGGGCTCCTTTCCCTAGCGGGTCGGGACATTGGAGGGCAAACTCGCTGACCTCCTTGTGCTCCAGCGGTCAGGTGGGTATTGCCAGGGATCGCCTCCAAGGGCGAGGTGTGCAAAAATACACGTGAAACGTGAAAACCCACGTAAAGCTTTCAGGACATGGTTGCGCGCTCAGTGAACGCTAGTTGCTGTTTTTATGGCATCGTACCTGTTGGTCCTTGCTCCTGGCACAGCACCTGTCGGCACAAGCATTCATTCCGCAGATACCCGTCGAGCTCCAGCTAGGGGGCTGGATGCTGCGGGTAGAGCTGCGCCCCGGACGGCGGGGGGTCCTACTTTAGGGCCTGGGGGTTGGTGCCGGCTGGGCTGAATAAAGGACACTGAGTGCCCGGGGCTCTCCGACATCCAGGCTGCTTACATGCTGGGCTATAGGGTCTTTAACTCTGGGTTGTGGAGCTCCGGAAATGGGATCCTCATCTCTGGATGCTGGCTCTTTGGGGGAGGGTCCGTGGGACCTCGGAAGGGTCAACGACCGCCCCCCCCCCCCCCCCATGGAGTGAAGCGCCTCTGCCCCGGGTGTCTTCACACCTGTCGCTTCTGTCCCAGGCGCCAACACTGCTTCTGGGAATATTGCTAAAGTCCGTCTCCTTTTCTTCTTCCCTCCCTGTTCCCAGCCAGAGTCCCCAGAAGCGCAGGTTGTTGTGGTGACCGGTTTCCGGCGTCACGATTCCCGGTTACTGGTGCAGCCTGGACCGTGGTTTCCGTGGTGACGGCTGCTCCTTGCGTCTCCCTGGCGGTTGGCCCTTGCAGAGCCGCTCCTGTCGTGGTTTCTGAGACTTGAGATCCTAGGGCACCTGGGAGAGGGGTCCTTCGCGTGCAAAATTTGGAGCATTCTGTTATTTCCTTCTTGCCTTCCCGGAGGATGTTTTGTCACTGCTTTTTGTTGCTGAGGGAAAGCAAACCTAATATGCTCTGATGACCTTTAAAGGTTTTGGGGAACCAACTTTTTGAATGGTTCGGTTGTTTTAGATAAATCACCATTGTTTCTAACACTCTTATTCAATAAAAATTTTAAGGTGTATTTGCACAGTATTTTTATTATTCGATTTTCTTTCGAATACCTTCTGATTTTTTCATTTCCTAAATCCTTTTACGGTCAACTCATAAATGAATTTGTTTTCTGCTTAAAATTACCACGACGATCTATAGCACTGATAACGGTTGTTAAAAGAGACAAAAAATTGCCCATTACCCTACATTCTATCATAATTCTTTAAGCTTCTGTTAATTTCTTTTTTTCTCCCAGTATGTATCAGTTTCATACATGTGTTACTAGTTGAAGTTTGTTCATCACCTTGTATCTGGGTTTTTTATTTAGCCTGTTCTATGTTTTCTTCTCTTTGCTAATTTAGTGTGAATAATTGTGGGTTTTCATCTGTCTAAAATTCTGTCTAGTGTAGGACAAGACATGATTTCTTTCTCTTCCATATTGTTGAATTAGGACTATCATTCTGCTTAAAAGGGTAAGAGTGATAACTCTCTATGGGGTTCTGATTTAGTCTTTATCATCTTAACTAATCTCTTTTAAAACTGTAAAGGCGTTTTCTGCCAGAGATTTTCAGATACCAAAGTCAGAAACCTAACCTTTTTTCATTATTTGTGTATCAAGCTTTTTTCTTCGCCATACCCTATTCAGCTCTCAAGTTATTGGCAGCTACCAACAGTCCCATTCTATTTCCTTTACTATCCTTATATGAATTCAGCCTCTTTCATTTCATTCTTATTTGTATCCTGATTGAACTCGTGGCTATATTTTCTAGCATTAGTTTTTCTTGTCAGTTTTAACTTAATGACATTTAAGTACATGTTGACTTTAAATACACATTGACGGGAGCAATCGAGTATTGAGATAATCATCATTAACAGTTTCTCCAAGAGAAATTTTGCTCCTCCTCCTAGTAACATGTGTTTCTGTTTCTTTCTGTTTTGATTCATACTTTTGATTTTATTACATATTTCTTAAGATTTTTTGAGGCAAAATATTCTTTCTTGGTCTTTTTTTTTTTTTTGTATTAGTAAATGTAGTATGGTAAAAATTGTTAGCAGGAGCTCACCAAGCAAAACAATGTAAAGGATCAGATAAAGATGTTTCAGATATGGTAGATGATTGTTCACCTCACAATTATTTAAGAAGGGTATTTATATAATGACTTGAGAGAAATTATTGAATGTGAAAGAGGCCAGAGAGTCTAGAGTATTGAAGAGGAAGTGCCTACCACTGATTCAGTTGATTCTCTGTTTAATTTTTATGGTATGTCTAGAAATGGTATAAGAACCCATTTTAATATTCTGTGTTCCCAAGCCCCCTGCTTTTGACAGATTATACTTTATTCTAATCAAAAATCTTAGTTTTATGTTTGCCTCAAAAGTGTGAGGGTAAGGCTTTCAGAATCTCAAAGTCCTATTTCCAAAAAAAGAACCCTTGGATTTTTAAAATATTCATTAATATAAAAGTACTGAACTCCGAGAACCTTACGTGAAAGTGAAAAATTACCTTAAATGGCACTATGCTGTTACTTGTACCTTGAGTTTCTCTTTGTCTTGTAGAACTTTATCTACCATCTCTATATTAAACATTTTGAAATATCTGTAATAAATAGTGGCAATTATTTTTCTCTGTAACTCTGAGCCTCTTAACAGAAGATTCTGTACCCTAAGTTAAACAAGTTCAATGGCATAAATAAAGCTAAATGAAACCCAAAAAGTTTTAAAAAAGAATGCTTACCTTTTTTTATTCCAGTCTCTTAGTTTTTATATTATTGTTACATGCTTCAGGAAGCCAAAGAAATATTCATTTGGGTGTAGTGAGTTTATTTCTAAGTGCTTAGGAGAACATCTTTCTTATGGTGCTCAATAAATATTTGGCAATATATCTTAATTATTACAAATGCTGAATATTTAATAAAAGAATTAGAGTTAGGATGTACAAATTGTCATCTGTGTGAAAAATATGGCTTTTGTGTCCAAAGGAATTTTAGGTTTTTTGTTTGAAGGAATTGAAATTTGGCCAAGTTTTCTTTTGCATTGCTGTACTTATGTCATAATTAATTATACTAAGCTATTTTGGAAATTTTATTTTAGTTTTCATTATTTTGGGAATTGACATCTAATTTTAACTTTTAAAATAGAAAAGGGCTATTTTCACTTGGGTAGTCTTTCTTAAAGAGCATGAAAGCATCTCTTGAAGCTGCCTTTCTTCTTTTTGGTGAAGTTTACAAATAGTGCATTTCAAATGTTTAAGAAGCTTTTAAGTTATTATTTCAGTTGTTACCAGAATGATTTTAATTCTTCTTTGATAGGAAACGGTACTCCTGAGTTTTGAATACAACTTTATTAAAAAAAAAAGTGTAGATCTATGTATGTGTGTTCTGGTTATAGTATTCATTAATCTTTATGGTTGTTGGATGGAAAATACTTACTTTGCTAATATTAGTCTTAAAAGTACTGACTTTTAAATTTTAAAGATAAATATTATCTCAATCATACTGTAGGATCATTTTCATTTAACATCTTTAATTTAGAGAAAAATTAGACATTTAAAGATACTTTTTTTGTAGGGAAAAAAGAAAAATTTTATGAATAGGTTTTCCCCTTTTAATTAGTACTTCTTATTTTTGGCTGAGAGCACAGATATTCAGAATATTTAACCTCAGACATGAAATTTAGAGTTCTTTGAAATTTGTGTTAAACTGATTTATATTGATATATAGGATTCAGATCTTTAGTTGTGTTGTTTTACTTTTCTTGTTGATAAATCTCAAATTCTAATTTCTAGCAAGGAGAAGGAGCTTGACTATCAAGGGATTTAAGGAGATCTAACAGATTAGTCTTTTGTTCCCACTGATAGCTGTTGGCAAGTGAAATTTACCTGGTCAAGTATTAAGTCTCTCCTCCCTTTGTAACTGATGAGAACTGCTTAAAGTTGTTTGTTGGATTAATGGTAGTGTAACTACTAAGATTATTTAGTAAGGTTTAGTAATGATTTTATGTTTATATTTTTAAAACAGAGTCATTAATTTTGATATTCTGTGCATCAATTTTTTTAGACCTCCTTAGCTACGTGCTTTGCTCAAGAAACTTTTGGGAAACAGTACAAACAAACTATAGGACTGGATTTCTTTTTGAGAAGGATAACACTTCCAGGTAAGAGAGTAAAAACTCTTAACATAGAAAATGGTACATATCTTACAATAACAGAAATGTGTAAAATAAATTTGGGGGCTGCATCTGCATGAAAATATATATAATTAGCAAATCTATCTTAGATTAGCTTTAATTAGCATCTACCATGAAGACATACTGTCCATGGGTGTGAGAGAAAAGTTTATATATTCCCCTACTTTCCCGCTGTTTTTGACCACTCCACACATTTTTCAAGGATAAACAATAGTTGCTTATAAAATTCTAAGAAGTTTAAAAAAAATCAAATGCTATACAGTTATAAACAGATATCATGAAAACTAAATGTGAAAAGACTGGAAAGGATTATTTTTTTAAAATATTATTTTGATTAGCCTCTGCTTCAGTTTTTTGTTCGAGAGAAAGTTGGAACAGAAGTATAATGTAGCTATGGAACTTCTGTGCTCTAATATGTGAATGCTGTTTTATGCAAGGCAGCATGAAATTGCTGGCATTTAATAGACCACTAAAATTTAGGGTCCCTAGGCACTCATAAAAATACAGTTTGAGCATTCAAGATGTTTCAGTTCACCATGCAAAGAAACTATTTAGATGCCAGTTGCAGCACATTTTGTGGGAAATACAGGGAAATAATAACAAAAAGAGAGTGGTTTCTGTTTTAAGTTAGTTTCTGAACAATTGGGGCTTTAAAATGCTCTGTCCATTCATTTGTGATGGTTAAATTATATGTTTAAAGTATTTTATTAAAAGCAGTTTATCTTGATTGACTTTCTAAACCAGTCCATCCCTCTCCTCTCTGAGGAAACACATTTGAATAAAAACGGTTGCAAGTGTAGTGTCAGATTCATATACTGGAGCATGAGTGATATAGTGGGAAGGGGTTTAATAAATTCCAATATTATTGAAATATGTTAACCTCTCAAACACCCCATCTGTCAGAAAATTCTCCATGAAAGTTTTAGAGCAGCTAATGAAAACTCTTGGTAATTGAAAGTATTCTGCATATCTTACTAGTAATATGCTCTATTATATTTTGTGATTGTCTATATTCAGCTACCAATGAAAAATAAATTGAAAGATACAGTATGAGAAAAGAATTCCAACTTTCTATTACTATGTTATTGTTCAGCAAGAGGCTTAATGAGAAACATATGTATATTTTGTTTCATTTGTATTTCCTTTTAATGTATTCAAAACTGAAAAATCTCATTTTATTTTTATTATTCTCATTTGTTTGGATAGGTTAATGCTACATTCAGAGTATTTATAGAGGTCACTAGAAGAATACATGCACAAAATATATAATGTACATGCTGAAAGCTTATTTATTGCAACAGTTGTCTCAGAGATGCTAGTTGTACACAGAGAACCTTAATATATACATTTAGTTATTGACTGTTGTTTTTGTTGCTAATTAGCAAGAGCATCAGCTTTCTGTACCATTAATATTATTTCATTTTTCTGACTTTTTTTAGTTCAAAGGCAACAAGCACCATTCAATCATTAAAACTATTTTAGGACAGATTTTGAACATTTTATGTAGGTGATACATATACTGATTTCTCATCTGTTGCACAATACTACCCATTTTGAAGTTTTGATTACTTTGTAAAAAATATTTGGTATTTTTGAAATCAAAATTTATAGTATAATATTTTAGAGTTAGAAAATACTTGCATTAAAAATGTTAGGAAATTTATATTCTTAACAAATGTATATTTTAATGAATTCCTGATTAAGTTTTTTTTTGATGGGTAAGTTCCAGAAAAAAAAAATTTTTTTTAAGGCAATTGGTTTTATGTTACTTAATGGATTCAAAATTGTGTTAGCAATATCAGTAGGAAAAAAAAATTTTTTTTTTTTGATTTTATTGATTTATTCATGAGAGACACACAGAGAGAGAGAGAGAGAGAGAGAGAGAGAGAGGCAGAGACACAGGCAGAGGGAGAAGTAGGCTCCATGTAGGGAGCCCAACGTGGGACTTGATCCCGGGTCTCCAGGATCACACCCTGGGCTGAAGGCGGTGCTAAACCTCTGAGCCACCTAGGCTGCCCGAAAAAATTGTTTTAATGTGACTTGATTTTATATAGTAAGTACATTGAGAAATGAGATAAATAAATTACAAGGTGCATAGTATAAACTTTATGTATTTTAACCTTAATTTTAATTCATTGTAAGTGTCAAATTAGGATGATTAATATTTGTATCATTTGCTAAAACATCAGAGGCAGCATTATTGAATTTAAAGTAAAGAGCATACTGGGTGAATCTAATGTTTGTTAAGTATTCTAGTAAGTCTTCTGTCCATTCAGATTGTTAGAGGTGAATACCTCCTGTCCATCTATTGACATTCTCTTCATGCAAGTTTTCAAGGTCATTACTTTGTAAATATTCATCCATTTTAGTATATTTCATGTTCCGGTATGCTGTATAGTCTGGATGCAACCACTGTGCAGAGTTTACTGCTTAAAATAGTGTATCTGTTAGTCAGAGATTCTGCTGATAGAGCTTCTTAAGAGCCTTAGTCAAAATACTTTCAGGAAGCTTGTGGGTACAGTCCAGTAAACAGCGTTCTACTGTGAAAAGGATTTCTAAGTCTTTAGCACAAGAAGTGGGCAGACTTGTGTTTTTAGTTCCATCTTGACTATGCAGCACTTTAAGTAAGGTTAACCAAGGCACCAAGTGTACTTTTACAAGGTCACTGTTGAATCCTCTTGGTGGCTTTGATTCATACCAAAAGCAACTTACCTGTATTTTGTCACCTCATTTATTTTGTTTTTTTTTCCCTTGGTTACATGTCATTTCTTACCGAGAAACAGGAATTTTGTAGCATTTTGCATTTGAGATTATATTGTGGACAGTTTCCTTAATGTTCTTTGTTAGTTGGAAATTTATATTAGATGGGTTCTTGATTTTTTAAAAATTTTATAGTATTGATTATTTGAATACTCTTTAATAGGTTATTAGCTATGTCATTTTGAAAATATACATGGAGACTTTTTATATTTATGTTTGGGGAAATTAAAATGAATATTGAAAAAAAATAAAATGAATATTGATTGGAGTTCCATCTTTATGTGATTTTTGTTTCCCAAATAGAGAACCCGTTTATTTTTATTTTTATGTGTTAATAAGTCTAAAATTCAAATGTGGAAGTTAAAAATATGTTCCTAGACATATGAAATAACTATGAAGTTAGTATCACTTGTTGAAGCTATAATGATGGCAAAAGTGCTTTTTTTGGCTAGTTTTGTGGGTTATCAGTAATACATAACTATTTTTATTTCTGAGGCACTAGAATATGTATATTAAAAAAATAAGCCAACAACAACAGTGTTTATTTAGAAAGATATAAATTTAAAAAAACCCTGCAACACATGATATAAATATAAACTTCTCAGATGGGAGGCAACTGAATAAATGATTTAGTCTTGAAGTGATGTAGTCAGGATTTGGAAATATGAATATCATGTTCGTAAAATTGTAGCTAAGGTGTTCGCAATAACTAATTTAGATGGGATCTGTCAGAATTTAAAGGAAGAAAAGCTTTCTAATTTTTGATATGAAGCTAAGGGATAAGATTTATTGGCCTTGAAGAAAATGGGAGTCAGTGCCTTTTATGAAGTGTTGCGTACGGTCTTACTGTAAGAAAGTTATATTGTTAAGCACTGTTTTTTTTTTTTTTTTTGAAGTAAACAAATGACTGTAAAGAGTGTGCAAGTAAAATGAATAGAGTACTGCCTATTTATCTAGGGGCCTCAGAAGAGATTTAACATACTGCTAGTGACTGCTAGTCCTTTCTCACCTGCTTAATTTGAGACAGTGTCATAGGAGAATGAGATCAGCTTTGAAACATGAAAAATTTAGATTTTTTCAGTAAGTGGGTTTATCCCAGTTGTTGAATAAGTCTTACTTGATCTGTGACATTTTGGTTTTCGTCTTCACAGAGCTTTAAGAACATTTTTGCATTAGTCTGTGAGCGTTGAAAGTGTGTGTATGTGGGAATGATGATGGGTGATAAACTTCAGGAACTCTCATTAATGCTAATGGAAGTTCCTCATGTAAATCTCAGCACGTTGGCTGAAGCAGAGACCTATCTCAAAATAATGGAAAGATTGTAATACAAACCCAACACAACTTAGAGTTAAGGGTAAAACTTGCCTGGTTAATCCAGTGTTGTACTTGCTTTTCAGTTAAATGGTGTGACTAACATTCTCTGATTTTAATGTTTGGCATTGGCATAAAAATTCAGGTCTATAATCTTTTTTTTATTGTTTTTGAAGCAAACACATTTTTTTTAGTGCCTTACATTTTTGTTTTAAGCTTTTTTGATTGCAAATCATTCAGAAAGGTTTCTTTTTTAGTATGGGAGCTTGTTTTGAAGGTGCTAGTTGAGGCTTTGTCTACTTGTGGAAAAAATTGCATTATTTTATTAGGAGAAATACTTTGAAATGTTAAACTAAAAAGTATGTTGGACATGGTCTTTAACTTCTGGGGTTATGCATTTATAAGAGAAAATAGCTTATCTAGTAAATTTTTGTATCATCCAAATATTTTAAAAAATAGACATAAGAATTTTAAAGATTGCTTTTTAGTATTTCTAAATGCTTTTGTAATGATTGTGTGGAGATTTGTTCCAGCATTATGAAGGCTTTGAAGCACATGTTATAATTTGTTTCAATGGAAATGCTTTAAACGATTACAAATGCTTCATAATATTTAGTGATATACTGGGTATGTATCCTATACTTGTTAGGAAGAGGGCTATCGTATGTGTTTATATTTTATAGGTTAAATTTGAAAACATGTAGTTTTAAAAATTATGTTTTCTATTCCATATCATAAGTGACATTTAAATTTTAGAAGTTCATCAATTTAAGTTGAAACTCTGGGTCCATTTTTGTAGTCTTATTAATCTGTATTAGAACCTATAGAGTTTAGAGTTTATAGTAAAATTCATTATGTGCTACAGGGTAGGTTAGTATATAAAGTTTATTTTTAATGTATAGTTTTTTACCCACTGTACAAGTGTTTTATCATTCCGTTCTCTGTTTAAGAGAACTTTTTTAAAAGTTTTGAGTAGATTATGAATTAAAGCTTTTTGTTGTTGTTGTTTTGAAGGTGATTATAAATTTGGTTCTATAGAAATGGGGTAAATGCGTAAACCTAAATTCCCCATTATGATTTCTTTTGATATTGTTTCACAATTCCAAATATCTGACCATGCAGAATAAAAGGCAAATTAGCTACACAGTTTATCATTGTGACTTAGTATTTCCTGAAACTGTATTCATTTCTTATTTTCTTACTTACCTTTTCTGTATTCTTGTTTTTATATTTAAGGAAACTTGAATGTTACTCTTCAAGTTTGGGATATAGGAGGACAGACAATAGGAGGCAAGATGTTGGATAAATATATCTATGGAGCACAGGTACGATGTAAATTCTATGATTATTCCAATACTGAAAATACTCCTCTCACAAGCACATATAACTGGGTACACACACACACATACACACACTCTTTATAACTTGATTTTTATCTGATATGTTAGAGAAACTGATTTTATCTTTGTGCTAATCCTTTGGTTTCATCCTCCCCAAATTATAGTTGAAATGATTTGGGTCAGGGAATTGGTGTGACTCTAATAGCTTTCCTATGCTTCCTTATATTGCTAGATATTTTTATCAGCAGTTCAGTAAATGTAGTGATAGGTGATATTTTATATTTATTAGCTGATTTGGTTATAGAGACTGCTTTCAGAATGTGTAAACTGAATGAAAAATATAGAAGGGGAAATTTCATTTTAAGTTATAAGGACAAAAAGCATATTTATATATTTTTGTGCTATGAATTAGTTTACTAAATATTTATAGTTCTTCAGATTTAATACATATCAGTATATTGCATAAGCAAACTATGAATAATTCTATATATGAAGCACATAACAATATTTTTACATGATAATGATGTCTTTTCAGAAGAAAATCTATGTAGGCGGAGAAAAACTGCTTAAATAATAATATGACAAAATTCTTAGGCAGCATGAGTTTATATAGACATAATTTATAAGCTGTTAAATTATTATACCAATAGAAAATATGCATGATAGTGATATACTTCAAAAAGTTAATTATTGACCTGCTATTTATTTTTGCTTATTCTTCCACTCTACTGTGTGTCTTTTACACTGTCATGAGGCATTAGAGGGGATAATAGTCATAATCCTTCTTTAGGTCTTTATTGGATTTAAATGTTTTAAGTGGGAGAGTCTTACCTTGCTTCTGTGAAACTGTTGTTTCTGAGGAGTCCAGGAGACAAAGACAGAATGTTAAGCACTGTTCTGTATGAAGTTTAATGCTTTACTTATATGATGGCCTTCATTTTGGATGGAAAATAGATTCTGAGTTATTTTCTAAAACATTTAGAGGAGGATAAATGAAGCTCATATGGTTCTAAATCATATGTGAAGGCCCCAGAATTTTGTTTTTTTGCATTATTGACAAATAGATTTGGCTCTTAGGATTACTTTTCCTATGCCACTTCTATGCTGTCCTTTGTCTCCTGGAAAATCTTCCTGCTCATTTAGGATTTTTGCTTGTGACCATAACATTTGATATTTATGCATGTTTGTTTTTCTCTTAAAAGATATACCTCAAATTTTTGTGTCTGGCTTTTTCGTTGTTTAATTTTTTCTATTTTAAACTGATTACATTCAAAGTAGATATTAAGATAAAGAAAAATTGCTGGACAGAGATTTGTGGAAGTCACAGTTCTTTCTTTCACTCACCTATTTGATAAAATAATCTCTTTCCTCTTTGTCCATTAAAGTCTACCTTTAAAGGTTCGTATTGGATTTAAAAAAATGCATTAGGTTAGTCAAGCTTCTCATAATATTTGACTCTCAATGTCAAATAAAATGACTTTTTATTGTTTATAGATTATCTAGAACGAGTTCCTCTTCTAGAACAGGAAGATTTTATGAATCTCAAAGCAAATAATACTATAAAATTCAATGAACAAATTTTTTTTTTTCACTAAAAATTGAGGTAATATAATGCTCGTGATTTGGATTCTCTTAATTTTACCTCTACATCATTTAAAAATTTATTATTTGATTTATTTATTATTTGCTTAATATAAAATTGTATATAAAATTAATGTTGATGTGAAATTGACATGATATAAAATTAACCACTATAAAAGTATATAATCAGTGGCATTTATTGCACTCACAATGTTAGGTGGCCATTCTTTTAAATCATTTTTTTGCAGTATTTTATGCTATTATGTAACTGCTTAAAATCAGCAGACTTTATTGGTCAAATTTGTAGAAATTTTTAAAAATTTCATCTTTTTTGAGAGGACCTGAGTTTAGTAAAATGTCTATATTCTCTTCTGTGAGAGAGAGCATGTTATATTCCTTCTTATAACTTGTCTAATATTTCTGTTTTGAAGGTACATATGACAATTTTTTCTCTTGATGGTGCCTTATATTGTTTATACTTCACAATTTCTGTGGATATAATAAGAGTATATACCCTGTATTATTGAATAATAACATAAGTACAGTATTTCTGAGTTCATGAACATTTTCATGAAATTCTACCAGGAAACTAGGAATTCTGAGATGATAAAATTAATTATCATAAATTAATGATAATATAATAAATTTTCTCTGCTTTTCAGAGATTCTAAATTAGATTATGGAAAATACATAAAATACATTTACCAACAATTTATTTGGTAAAATATAGGTAAATTTTTTATCTAAACCAGAGAAACTCTGATGACAATTTACTACCATAAATTGGAGGGGGGGATGTTACTTTTCAAAAACATTGATTTCAAAAACATTCCAATATTAAGCTATACTTAATAGCTTTATATTATATAATAATATAATTATTCCTCAAAGTTGATCGGTACTGCTTCTGGAGTTCTTGTAGATGCTTATATTATTCATGAGTCCTTTGCATTTTGGTCTATGTGCCACAGGATAGAAATCATTCAGAAATGATTTTTTAAGATTTTATTTATTTATTCATGAGAGACAGAGAGAGAGAGAGAGAGAGAGAGAGAGAGGCAGAGACACAGGCAGAGGGAGAAGCAGGCTCCATGCAGGGAGCCTGATGTAGGACTCGATTTCGGGTCTCCAGGATCACGCCCTGGGCTGAAAGAGGCGCTAAACCGCTGAGCCACCCAGGCTGCCAAGAAATGATGTTTTGACAGACTGTTTTGAGGACATCAGTTTAATGTATTATTTAAGATTTTACTTTAGGTTCTCTATGTATTGTATATAGAAAGAATTATCATATGCATATCTGGGCTATTAAGCTAGTGAATCTATTTTCCTTAAAGCATTTCTTAACTTTAAGAAGCTTATTGGTGGGCTGGGAATGGACTTAGATTCAAATAGAACTGATTATTGTACCCTGTTCACATTTTCCCCCCAGTAGGATTAAACTTTAGTAGTCGTCTATTGAATAGTGTTGGTTGAAACAAAATTGGATTGACACCCAAGAAAGAATTAGTGAGGTATTTTGACAAGAACTAGTTCTAAGAATTGAAGTATTTCCCAGTTAAATTCCCAGATTTTAAATTAACTTAAAATTTTCTAGGAGTCTTCAGAAAGATGTTATAGGCTATTTTTCATAGTGGTTACGAGCAAACACACAGTACATAGTGTTTAGTGCCCTGTAACCTGTGGCTAACAGAGGCTAATAACAAACCTCAGAGAAGGACTGGGTGTTTCATTTTTGTAGCTCTTTCCGTCCTGGAATCTAAGTGGTTTGCAAACACTGCCCTACTGAGTATAAACTCAATGAAGTGTAGTCATTTGTGAGGCAGAACATAACTACTATTGTGTGCCAGTGCCCCACACAGATGAGGCAGCCTGTTAGCTACCAACAAAAGGATTTGGCTGCCTGTATGGCAGCTGCGGAGAGTGCATCTCAAAGCTGGACTCTCTGAGACCCTCTGCTGTCTTTTACTGTGCATTTTTTTAGTTGGATATTTGCCAACTTATAACTGATTATACAGACCTCTCTTGCGTTAGTGTTTCTTCCTACAAGTTGTACTTTTTCAGCAAAGTGTATATATGGTAAGGACTATGGTACCATCTATATGATTTAACCTATTTCCACATATTATTAAAAGCTAAAGTAGATTGTCATACAAATCAGGGAGAAAAAAAGTACCTGGATTATGGGAACTGGGAACCTTTCATTTTGGGCAAGGTTAAGTAGTTGTCTGTGTACTGTGCCTGTTAAATTTCAGAACTAAATCCGTACAAAAATTTACAGTAGTTAAGTATTGTCCTTTAAGACTTCAGTATTCCTTTGAAAATGCTATCTGGTTAATGGCTCATCATGTTCGTTAGATATGGTGATAAGTAAAATAGATGAAAACAAAGAACTGTATAAAGAAACTTTATGTAATATTTACTAAAAGTTGAGGTTTATGAAGAGAAGGGGTGGGAATCTTTTAGGAATTGCAAGGGGAAAAGGTGAAGTTAAGGCATAGAAAATATAGGGAATTTTTGTTGAA
This sequence comes from Canis lupus dingo, assembly GCF_003254725.2. Lineage (NCBI taxonomy): Eukaryota > Metazoa > Chordata > Mammalia > Carnivora > Canidae > Canis > Canis lupus. The sequence goes on from NC_064245.1 coordinate 66,712,652, forward strand.
GAATTTGAAGATATAGAAGGATGTATTAAGCTTGAAATCTGATTTCCAAAAGTCACAGCAAAAAGATTTGGGATGAAGGGAAACAGTTGGAGGGTAAATCGGGAAGAGCAAGCATGGGGCAGCATGGGGAAAAGACACAGGAGAAAGATGAATGGCAGATAGGTGATAAAAGTGCGGTGATAAAAGTGCATTGGGGACATGAGACTGGGAGATGGGTTTCGATGGCCACAGGGTTGCCAAGAAAATTACTTCCAGCAGTTCCTAGTAGATTGCTTCAGTTGTTGCCAAGTTGTTACATTTCTGAGGGTGTTATACTTTCTTGTGGCTGAGAAGATTCTGATAGTTTTCTGGAAGCAGTCAGAGGAGGTCCTGATTGATGGATGTGGTGAGAGATTCAGGGCTTTGAGGGTGCTTGTGTTATAGGCTCCTGAAAAGGTGAGTACTCAGAGGTCTGACTTTGGTATATTGAAGCTGGTGTGTAGAGGCCTTGGCGGGGGTCAATGCCTGCTTGTATGAGTTTTGGTAGTTCGTGTCTTTCAAAGAATTGGTCCCTTTCATCTATGTGATCAAATTTTTGGCGGTAAGAGTTGTTTATATTACTCCCTTGCTATTCTTTTAATGTTTGTGGGATGGCTCCTCATTAATTTGCATTTTCTGTTCCCTCCTCTCTCTCTCTCTTTTTTTTTTTTTTGGTTAACCTGGCTATGGAGGTTTACTATCTTTTGGTGTTGTTGATTTTTTCTATTATTTTCTTCTTTTAAATTTACTTGATCTCTGCTTTAGTTCTTGTGAGTTTTCTGATCTGCTTTCATTAAGCTTAAATTGCTTTTCCTCAGTTTCTTCAAGTAAAAACTTAGATTATTGATGTTTTTTTTTCTTTTCTAGTATGTACATTCAATGCTATACATTTTCCTCTACCCACTGTTTTTGCTATATCCCACAAGTATTGATAGGTTGTGTTTTTATTAATTTAAGATATTTTTTTTTAAATATTTTATTTATTTATTCATAGAGACACAGCTAGAGAGAGAGAGGCAGAAACACAGGCAGAGGGAGGAGCGGGCTCCATGCAGGGAGTCCGACGTGGGACTCGATCCAGGGTCCCCAGGATCACGCCCTGAGCTGCAGGCGGCGCTAAACCGCTGCGCCACCGGGGCTGCCCTAATTTAAGATATTTTAAAACTTATCTTGAAACTTCTTTTTTTTTGATCCATGTGTTATTTAGAAGCATGATGTTTAATTACCAAAGGTTTTGAGTTTTTCCAGCTATCTTTCTGTTATTGATTTCTAGCTTAATTCCTTTGTAGTTTCAGAACATGCTTGGTATTATTTCTAGTTTTATAAATTTGTTAAAGTATGATTTATGGCCCAGAATGTAGTCTGTTTTGGTGAATGTTTCATGTGAGTTACTTATTATCTGCTTGCTTAATGTATCAGTCAGTGAAAAAAAGTGCATTGATGTCTCCAACAGTACTAATGGATCTGTGGATTTATAGTTCTATCAGTTTCGGCATTACATATTTTGATACTCTGTTGTTAGATGTATATTCATAAAGGGTTGTTACGCATTCTTGGAAAATTGACCCCTTTATCATTATGCCGGGTTTTATACTTAATACCTTTCCTTATTCCGAAGTCTGTTTTGTCTGAAATAAATATGAATAGAATATTCCAGTTTTGTTATCAGTAGTGCTAGCATGGTATTTCCCGATCCCTTTACTTTTAATTGTGTCTTTATATTTAAAGTGAATTTCCTTTGGGCAGTGTATAGTTGAATCTTGAATCTTTTTTTCGTATCCTCTGGCATCCTGGCCTTTAATTGGTATATTTAGACCATTCACATTTAAAGTGATTATTGATACAGGTTGGTTAATTTCTGTCATACTTGTTTTCTATTTCTTGTGCTAGTCTTTTAAAGTTTTCATTGTTTTATTTGAGCATTTTAACTCTTAGCCTATTAGTTAAACACTTTTTTTTTTTTTTTAAGCAATTGCCTTGGAGTTTCCAAATATATATATTTTTAACTAGGTTAAGTCCACCTTCACATGGCACTGTATTGCTTTGCCTGTATAGTTCAGATACTTGATAAAAGCATATTCTTAATCCATCCCCCATCCTTTATGACATGGCTGTCATTCATTTCACTCACCCATATGCTGTAATTATTCAATACATTGTTATTACTATGGCTTTAAAAAGTTGTATTTAAAAAAAGTTGTATTTTATATAATCTAAGAATAAAAAAATGCTTTTATTTTACCTTTACTTACTCCTTTTCTGATGCTCTTCCATTCTTTATATAGAAATCAGTTTCTGACCCATATCATTTGTCTCTCCCTGAGGGCCTCTTTTAATGTTTGTTCAGAGTAGGTTTGCTAGCTATGAAGTCCCTCAGGTTTTGTTTATTTTGAGAAAGTCTATGTCTCACTTATGAAGCATAATTTTACATATACAATTCTAGATTGGTCCTTTCCTTTTTCAACATTTTAAATATTTCGCTCCTTTCTTTTCTTATATAGTTTCTCTGTTCTGTAATTCTTATCCATGTTCCTCTAGAGATAACGTAGTAGTTCCTCTCATCAACCCTTCTCTCACCCCAGGCATCTTTTAAGATTTTTCTCTTAGTTTATTTGTTTTTTTTTTTTTAAGCTTTTTATTTATTTATTCATGAGAGACACAGAGAGAGGGAGAGAAGCAGAGATACAGGCAGAAGGAGAAGCAGGCAAGGAGTCCAATATGGGATTCGATCCTGGGACTCCAGGATCACGCCCTGGGCCAAAGGCAGGCACTAAAGGAGTCCGATATGGGATTCGATCCTGGGACTCCAGGATCACGCCCTGGGCCGAAGGCAGGCACTAAACTGCTGAGCCACCAAGGGATCCCATCCCAGTTTATTTGTTTTAAGAGAGAGCGAGAACTTGTGTGAGTGAGAGGCTGTGGGGGAGGGTTGGCAAGCAGAGGGAGAGGAAGAGAGAATCTTAAGCAGGCTCCATGCCGATCTCATGACCCTGAGATCATGATCTGAACCAAAATCAAGAGTTAGACACCTAACCGACTGAGCGACCAAGGTGCCCCTCGTAGTGTTTTGTGTTAGTTTGAATATATGGTGTGCCTACATGTAATTTTTTTGGCATTTGTCCTATTTGTTGTCTTCTGAGATTTCTAGATCTGTGGTTTAGTGTCTTTAATTGATTTATGGAAATTTCTTGGCTATTGTTACTTCAAATATTTAAGTTCCATTCTCTTTTCTCCTTCTGGTAGTACAGTTACATGTATGATATACCATTCAGAATTGTCACATAGTTTTTTTGATGTTCTGTTTTATTCATTCTTTTTCTCTTTGCATTTCAGTTTTGGAAATTTCTGTTACCTTAAAGCTTACAAATTCTTTCCTAGGCTGTGTCTAGTCTACTGATGAGCCCATCAATGGCATTCTTCATTTCTGTTGTAGTAGTTTTGATATCTAGCATTTCCTTTTTATTATTCTTAGTGTGTCCATCTCTTTGTATACATTATCCATCAGTTCTTGTATTTTGTCTACCTTTTCCATTGGAACTTTTTAAGTCATTAAATTTTTATTTCCTTCTGCTGCCAATCACTGTAGTTCCTCTAAAGTCAGAATCATAATCTTCAAAATAGCCCTGAGGACAAATGTATATTTGAAAGACATTTCTTCTTTCCTACTTGACCAGTCCTGGATAGAAGCAGCTAAATCTTGTATCTCTTCAGGAAAACATAGCACTATTACATCCTATGGAGAACTCTAATATTTGGTCACAGAGTTAAGAGCCCTTGGTTTTAGTTCCACAAAGCCCTCTTTGAAATGACCTAGCCATTGGAACCTTTTTAAAAATATTTATCATAGTTGTTTTATAGTTCTGATCTGATCATTCCAAAAATCCATATCATATTTGAGTCTGGTTCTAATGCTTTTTCCTTCAAACTGCCTTTTAGTGTGTCTTCTAATTTTTTCTTGAAAGTGAGATATGATGTATAGAGTAATAAGAACTCAGGTAAATAGGCCTTTAGTGTGAGGTTTTATGTTAATTGGCCAGGAGTTGGTCTGTCTGAATGTTTGCTGAGGCTCTAGGTGCCAGAGACATCCAATTCCTCTAATATCTTTGTTTTTTTCTCCCCTTTCTCAAAGAACGCTTCCTTTGAAGTTTGTGTTTTGCAGTTCTTTCAAGTGTAATATACTACTATTACACTGGATCCCAGTTGGTGTTATGGTAAAGTATGGAGGCAGGGAAGCTTTCTATACTCTTACGATTAAGTCACAGTGTTATAGTGGACCTGTGTTCCTTGGCTGTGACTGTCACAGGTATTCATTAGCTCTTCCCACTTGGGTGAGACCGGATGGCTAGAAGGGCCTGGAGATGGGAACCAGTTCTCTTCCTGTGTGAAATAGGACACCGACTAAGCATTTTTCCTGGACAGTATGCCTTTTTTAATGGATAGTACTCTGGGTGTATTTTAAAATGGTTCATTTCTCCCTTGCCATGTCAGAGCCATGTGAGCAATCTTTCTTGATGCTTTACCAGGAGGATCTGATGGGATTTCTGCAGGTAAAATCCATGAGTTTATCCCCGTAACAGTGTTGCCTTGCAGTTTTTCATTCTCAAAGTGGATCACACGCAGCCTCCAGCAGTTTATCAAAATTGTTATTTAAATGTTGCCACCCTTTACTGGCCATAGTGGCTTCTGCTTCAGGTAAGTTCATTTTGGCTCTGACTCTTTGGATTCACCCAACTCCCAGATTTCAGAGTGGTGATTTATTCTGCAAACTCAGCTCTCTGCTTTGTTCAAGAAAAGTCATTGATTTTTAGTTTGTCTAGGTTTTTTCTTACTGTAAGGACAGACGTGACGACTTCCAGGCTTTTTACAGGTCAGAGTTGAAACTGAAAATTCTAGAACTTTTTTTGTATTTTAATGCCTTTTTGGTTTTCTCATTTTCCCTTTTCAGATTTTGACCTCATTGGTGTAGGTCAGAACCGATGAAAGATTGTCATGTTAGGAGCAAAGATGGAATCACGTTTTTTTTTACGTTAAGGTGTTATTGAGACTGGAGTATGTGAACAGATGTTTGGGTTGGTGGATAGTTAGATTAATGAGAGGCATTTATTCTTCTCCCTTTCTTATGAGTTCTGGAAGATTCATAAGTATTGCTCTCTGAAAAATATAGGACACATTGATCTAGATCAGGAATTGGCAAACTTTTCCTTAGAGAACCAGATAAAAAATATTTTAGGTTTCACAAGCCATACTGTCTCTGTTGTAGCTACTCAGTTCTGCAGTTAGTTGTAGTATAAAAGCAGCCATTGATGATACTTAAACAAATAAGTATGACTATATTTCAATGCAAGTTTATTTATAAATATGGTCTTTGAGCCAAATTTGACCTGGGGCCATAGTTTATTAACTCCTGTAGTATTTAATTAAAAATATTTTATTTATTAGAGGGAGAGAGAGCCTGCTCTAGTGGTGGGGGAGGGGCAGAGGAAGAGAGTGAAGAAGAAGTGGAATCCCTGCTGAGCAGGGGAGTATGATGTGGGGCTCCATCCCAGGACCCTGGGACAGTGACCTGAGTCAAAGGCAGACACTTCATGGACTGAGCCACCCAGGTGCCCTGATTTTTTTTTTTTTTTTTTTTTTTAAGTAGGCTCCATGCCCAGCATGGAATCCAATGTGGGACTTGAACTCATGACCCTGAGATGCAGACCTGAGCTGAGGTCAAGAGTCAGAGGCTTAATCAACAGAGCCACCTGGGTGCCCCAGTAGTATGTAATTTTTATTCTGTAGTTCTGCTCTAGTACTGATAACAAACAGATGGTGACCACATTTTATTTGCATATTCTATCATATTCACATATTGACCCATGCTGAGGTGAAGATTTTCATATATTGATTTAGAAGAGTTACAAAAATCTTAAGGTTTATTATTATTTTTTATTTTTTTAAAGCTTTTATTTATTTATTCATGAGAGACATACAGAGAGAGGCAGAGGCACTGATAGAGGGAAAAGCAGGCTCCATGCGGGGAGCCCGATATGGGACTCAGTCCTAGGACTAGGATCACGACTTGAGCCAAAGGCAGATGTTCAACCACTGAGCCATAGTGGCGTCCCAGTCTTAAGGTTTAAGAGGTATCCTAGGTCAACGGCTCAACCTATGAGTGTAAAAACTATCTCAAAGTTGCCTTGAAAATGTGATTCTTACTCGAATAATAAGAAATTCCCAGCAATTATGTAGCATGTTTTTTTTTTAAATAAGTCTGTTTTGGGGTGCTTAAGTGGCTCAGTTGGTTAAGCATCTGCCTTTGGTTCAGGTCAGGATCCCAGGGTCTTGGGATTGAGTCCTGCATCAGGCTCCTTACTCATCAGAGAGTCTTCTACTCTCCTCCATTCACCTCTCCCCCCACTCAAGCTTTCTCTTGTTCTCTGTCTCTCAAATAAATAAATAAATAAATAAAATATTTAAAAAAGAATAAGTATTTTTATACTTCACATAATCGTGTAGACATGGCAAGTATTATAAAGGTGAATGACAGAAGCATTCCCCAAGATCAGCAGGTGGTAGGGCCAAAACTGCAATCTAATAACAATCTGACTTTCAGGGCAAAGCTCTTTTAACACAATATATTGTATCATTCAAGTCAACTGGACATAGAGTCAGTAGGTTGAAGATTAGTTTTCTTCAAAAGCCAGTTCTGGGGCATTTTTCTTTTTTTTCTTTAAGATTTTATGTACGTATGGATGAGAGAGAGAGTGCACGTGTGTGCGCATGGATGCGTGTGTGTACAGGAGAGGCAGAGGGGGAGAAAGAGGAAGAGGGAAAGAATCCCAAGCAGATTCCATGGAACATGGAGCCCAACCCGGGGCTTGATCTTATGACCTGAACTGAAACCAGGAGTCAGATGCCCAGCTGACTGAGCTACCCAGGCACCCCTGTGGCATTATTCTTAATAAGAAAAGTGGACTTTTGCTGAGTATTTCAAATAATTCTATGTTGGGCATTATTTCAAAGCATTTGGGAAAATAGAGATAGGTGTCTGTGTTATCAAAATGAATCAGTCAAGTGATTTTGCATAAAAATTTTAGAATATTTAAACTGGAAGGGATCTTATAGACCATTTACTTTTAATGATCTAATTTTAGAGGCGAAACAACCTGAGGCCCAGGGAAGCTAAGTGACTTGGGAGCCAGGTGTAATTTAATAAAAGAGCATGGTATTAGAAAGTTATAAGAGTAATATGCTATAACTGACTTGAGAAAGTCAGTCGTTAAGTTTTTGGAAATTTTTGTGACCCAGTTGAATACATTCATGATTAAAAATTATATATAAACTCATAAAATATGCTAGAAACAAAGATACATACACAAATACATCATTTACTAATTTTATCATATATTTTTGCTATTTATGTTTTTGAAATTATTTATGTCTAGTGTATTTGTATGGTGCAGGTGTAATATGGTGGTGTCCTACCCAGCTCTCCTCAGTAAAGTGACCTCAGTAGCTTGAAAATGGCCCTAGTGGAGTATTTACACCATAAAAATAGGTAAATTCTACAAATCATACTCTGAAATTCCGTACCCCTACCACAACCCTAGCCAGTTGATTAATATTTACCGGCATATCACTGGTATGTGTGTTCTATACTTGTCTGTTTACGTACCTGGCCTTGCTGCAAGACAGTGTCTTGAGGTTTGTAATTTATGCCCTTAGGACCCAGCACAATGCTTGGCATATAGTTGGCAGACAAATGCTTATAGAATGAATGAGCGCGCTTTATATTCATTCAGCCCTTGATTCATATCTGGCTTCATCACTTGCCTAGCTGTGTGACCTTGGTTATTATAATGTCTGTTTATTAGTATAATGAGAATAAGAATACCACTGTTGCATGATTGCTGTAAGGCCTAATGAAAAGGTCTAAATATATGTCAAGGTACATAGTAGGTACAAAAATGTAGTTAAAATTTATGATTATAACCTAAGAAGAAGGAGACATAATGCTATTAGGGTCCAGACTTACACTATATGCAGAACTTTGATTAAGTGTTTGACCACAAACTGGATGAGAATCAAGAATGTGGCACTGTTATTTTTGTGTATGTACATACTTCTCCTTCCCACACAAAATAATGGGATATATTAAAAGGAATATGATATATAAGAGGCAGGAAGCAATCCCTCTGTTATATTTGGTTTTGTTCAGGCTCTTATTACAGTATCATGTCCAGTTTTACATTGCTCATTTTAAAGAGGATGTCAAAAAGCTGTATGTAGTGTGTCCTGGGAAGAACCCAACAACTATGATTAAAGGGATAGAAAATAGGTCCTTTGAGGCAAGTTTAAGGAATTGAGTTTGTTTATTCTGGAAAGGAGACGGTAAAGGAGTTACTTAACTATCTTCAAGTACATGAAGGGTTATTATAAAGAGGATACTCTCATGTTGTTCTCCAAATGCACAGAGGACCAAAAGAGGAAATCGACTTATTTCATTTAAAGAAAATTGTGTTAAACATTAAAATTGACTATCAAGGGATGTCATGGAATCTCCATTTTTGAAAATATTTAAAAAGAGCAGCAGCAGATGGTTATTTATTGAAAGGTTTAAATGTTTGACCTCGTGAAAGTTACAGGCAGGATTGTAGACTGTGAAGCTTTTTTACCTCTATGATACAATTTTCTTGAATTTATTTTAACTTACCATGCATATGCCAAATACCTTACAAAGATTCTGTAACTCTTTTGTGACAGGGAATTCTCTTGGTATATGATATTACAAATTATCAAAGCTTTGAGAATTTGGAAGACTGGTATTCTGTGGTGAAGAAAGTGAGCGAGGAGTCAGAAACTCAGCCGCTGGTTGCGTTGGTGGGCAATAAAAGTAAGTTATTAATGCTTATTTATGGATGGTAGCTATCCTATCCATAGACTATCCTATAGTCTTTATTTTTACAAAAATGTTGATGTTTAGAAACATAAAAGATTCAGCTTTCCTGGAGTAAGTACATTGCTCGAGGAGACCATATTTAAAGATGTATACAATGTTTTCAGTAACAGTTTTGATGCTTGATCTGTTGTAACTGCTCTGCTGCTTTGGCCAGTTCATGTTCAGGTAAGTTCTGTTCTGATGGTGTGTGTTTTGGCTTCCTGTGGTCTGAGGAAGCAGCATGGACTGTTAAGAACAGCAGCACAGCTGCAGATTTTATGATACTGCACTGCAGCTTCAGCTCTGCCCTAGAGATTTTGAGAGATAGATTTCATTAGCGATCCTCTGTTTCTAGGAAAGAAAGCAGTGGAATTTTGTGTGTGTTGTTCCTTACTCTCATTTCTCATAAAGTTCTCTTTCTAAATTTTTGGCGTTTGTTGTAAAATATGTTTTTAAGAGAGTATGTTGGGGAGGAGTAGTGATTGGTAAAAATGGTGGGTAAATAATTTTTGAGATCTGTCTCTTGGGCTATAATATACAGCATATGAAATTATAAGACTGCATTTAGTACAAGACTGTTAGTTGGTTCATAGTCCTGCAATGTAGTTACCTGGAAAAGGAGACGTTAGTAAGGGTTTTTAAATATATAAAATATTATGATACGACCTAATCTTCTACAACTATTTGAGGTCAGAAAAAGAAAAAATGAATTTAAATTATACCATGGAGGATTTAGGTCAGGAATAGTTTCCTGACTACAAGCATTGTTAAACCAATACCAAGTATACTACCAAGAGAATTATCTTCTCCAAAGGTCTTTAAAAGTATAGTGCATTTTTTTTAGTCTGTAATTATTTAGGAAATAGTCCTTCCTGAAGGACTAAACCAAAATTTCTTCATTATGTGGTTTTGCACACTTAGATGAACATTTAATAAATCCAAGCCTTACTTTAAAACCATTATAAAACAGGTGTGGATACCGTTTCTCTGAAGAGTTAAAAATATAAATTTTATAATACTTTTTTTTTAGAAAATAGTATTATATATCATGAAATGGATGACTTGGGTAAGAGATAGAGTTTTTTTTAAGCTTTAGTTGAATTTTGCTCTTCTGTTCATAAATGATTATAATTTAATGAATCAGATGCTTTTCAATTCATTGAAATTCCCCTTTAGAAATCATAAATTTTAAAAAAATTTTTTTTAATTGGAGTTCAGTTTGTCAACATCTAGCATAATACCCAGTGCTCAGAAATCATAAGTTTTGATGACCTTAGTTCTATTTCTGAGCGCAACTTTTCATTTTTAGGAGATTGTTTCTTAGTTGCCATGTTACTGAAGCACTGGCTTATGTTATGGTTAAATTTGTGCTTTATTGGCAGTTTCTCATCACCTTTTAGGAAATTATAGAGCAGGAAAAGGATGGGGGTTGAGAATTGTTTTCATTTCTTTCAAGACATAATCTGACTACCATCTAGAGTAATGGTATAGTGGCACATAATTATATACATTATGTTATGTGTTTATGCTGTCCTGTGAGGCATCTGCCATTGGTCACTGTCAAAGAGAGGCTGTTAGACTAGATGGGCTATTGGACTGTGCTGTGATGCAATTCCTAAGATTTAAAAACAAACATTTATATAAGTTATATGAATTTATGCAAAAAAAATTATTATAGTGTTATGTTTGAGATTTAATAGCATAAAAAGTTGAGTTTTTTAGCTTTTGGTTTAGCTCTAGCCCTTTCCTTGTATTTATAATACTCTTTTTCAGAATGAGATCATAGAATAAAGTGTGCAGTTACATGTAATGTTACATTTGTAAAATGAAGAGATTCTAAGGTGAACATTTTCCTGGATATTATTTATTGCATACTCTGTCACTGGCCTGATTTCATATGGTCATGTAACAAAAGATCTTGGAAATCTGTGTTTCCAAGTTAATGTTATATCAGTGTAGTAGTATGTACTCATCTTCTGTTTTGGGGAACAAAATTATATTAGAAAGCAAAGATTTTACATATGGATTAAAGGCAAAGCAAAGGAAACATGATGGGAAGGCATCTGAAATTGGATTATTATGTTCCTTATTTACAGGGAGTCATCTACCTAACTGTGCTTTTAAAAACTCATCATTGTGTCCTGTTCTTTGCAACTTTCTAAGTTGCAAAATGTGTTGAAAAGAAATATGTATAGACTATGAAAATATTGGTGGCAGTAGCCAACTTTCATTTTATTCTATTTTTAAGAAGATTTTATTTATTTTAGAGAGCGAGAGCACCTGTATGTTTGAGTAGGCGGCAGGGAGTAGGGTGGGGGAGGCATAGCATGGAGGCTGGAGCAGAGAGAGAGGAAGAGAGAGAATCCCAAGCCAACTCCATGCTGAGTGAGGAGCCTCATGTGGGGCTTGATGAATCCCACAATCCATGAGATCATGACTTGAGCCGAAATCACCCGTCTGATGCTTTAATGACTGAGCCACCCAGGTACTCCAACAGTAGCCAATTTTTAGCCAAGGTTTAGCAGAAGTATAAGATAGAAAATTTCTATACAGGGAGAGAGAGGAAGAGAGACGGGGAAGGAGAGAGGGAGAGAGTGGGAGGGAGAGGAGAGGAAGTATGCATATATGTATGTATGTGTGAATTTGTTTTATAGGAAGAACTTATAATTAATGTTATAAAATCATTTGTTTTTTATTAAAATATAGTAAATTCACAGAAATTTGGGCTGAGGATTGAGGGTATTCTTAGGTTAAAATGAATTATGAGTTTATTTTTTATTAAAAATTGTGTTTTATTTTGTTTAAATATAAAGAGTAACTAGAATAGGTTAATGAAGTAGCCAGTAGAGGAAAAGATTTACTTTTACAAAATAGAGTTGGTAATGACTAAATTATTTCAGTGTATAATGCCTAAAACAAATTTTTTATTCTATATTCTATTTTGAAAGGCTCTAAGACACTTGTTAGTGTCTTTGTACTCTTTATGATTTTAAATGAAGTATTGAATTGTGGTTAAGATCATAGGGCTTTGAATGTCTGTATATTTTGCTTTTACAAGCCCAGTTTCTTCACTTAACAGCGGTGTGACAAACAGGTTACTTTGTATCTGTACACCTCAACTTCCTTGTCTGCAGATAAGGATAATAGCTGCTGTCTGGGAAAGTTGGTGTAAAGATTAAATGAGATATTACATGGAAAGCCCTTAGCATTAGCCTGTACACTGTAAGTGCTCAGAAGTATTATTATTATTATTATTATTATTACTTATAATAGCCTTTTAAAAACACTGGCTATAGCTTCAATTTGAATGATCACAAATTACAAATTAGAAGAACTGAAACATATTTTTAAAAAGTGGCCTAGAGGGAAAGGTTCCCAGAGAATTTCTTTGTCATCATCTTATTTTTATTTTTATTTTTTAGATTGATACTTCCCATACCATATGATGGGTAGAGTATTTTAATTCAGCAAACACTCTGGAGTGCCAACTATGTGTATTTGGTTAACTTGTTCATTTGCACAAAGGTTGGGGGTGCTTAAGAGAGTGCTTAAGGAGTGATAAGGGACCTGCTAACTTTAGTCTAATTTTATTATTTTACTTAGCTCCCTTTAAGTTTTCTAAAAATCTGACTGCCTGTCTTTTGTTCTGTTTGGTTGTTGGGATTAATAAATACAATTATGTCAAAGATCTTCATGGAAGGCCCTACTTTTCCCTAGCAAGGTAAGCATAAATTCCTGGTCAGTAACTTCTGAAATGGGAAAGAGGGTGCCATCTACTTATTCTGTGTACTTTACAGAAGTTCTGTTGAAGTTTGATGGTGTCTGAAGCCCAATGTGAAAGGAAACAACTGATAGCACCTGAAAAACATTTTATTACCATACAAGGCAATATCTGCAATTCACGGAGCCAGATTTACCAGGTCTGGTACCTGGTTTCCTGGCCTTGAAGGTCTTGCTCTCTCACTTGATCAGAGCCTACACCATGGAGCCTCAGGGTTTTTCATTTTGTCTGCTTCTGGGCTTATAACAGGTAGACCTGGTCATGGCCTGACACACCACTATCACTTCTCATGTGAACTGCTACAGTAGCTTCCTAACTGTCCTTCCTCCTCTTGGGTTTGCTCCTCTACAATCTAGTTCCCAAATGGCAAATCATATTGTTATGCCTCTTCTAGTGCTTTCTCATCACTCTTAGAACGAATTCCAAACTCCTCATCCAAGTTTGCCAAGCACTGGGTGATCTGACCCCTGCCTGCCTCTCAGACCTCTTCTACTGTATATTCCCTCACCCACTAGATGCTAAGGCACACATTTCTTTTTTTTTTCTGTACTTAAAACATTCTAAGTTATTTTGTACCATAGGATTTCTTCTGCTTGAAATACTTCTGGTCTTTGCTTGACTGGCTCCATTTTGTCTTTTGGATCTCATCTTAAATGTTATCCCCTCAGAATTCCCCTTCTTGGCCGCTCAGCCTAAACAGGCCCTGCAGTCCCTTTCTCTTTGGTTTCAGTTATCTGGGGAGCCTCAGTGCCATCTGATGTTCTTGTCTGTTTCTTGTCTATCTTCCCCACTTAATTCCAAGCTCAATGAAACCAAGGAAACTCATCAGTGAAAACAGTGCCTGAATGAATGAATAAAAGCCTTTTCATGAAGCCTCCGTTGAAATTAGAAGTGTTTATGGCCGGGGATGTGTTATTAAGGGAAAATGGTTTTCTTAATGAGGAAAAATACATGGGTAGATACAGGGAATCTGTTAGATGGCTTTCGGGCCCAACTGGCCTACTGAATTCCACCGTGGTGAATAATGTCAGAGTATTTCTTAGCTAGTATATTGAAGTTATATTATGCAGGATCATGTTTGAGATAAACTGTCATAGATTTTATATCATGATTTTAGGTTAAATAAATATAAAAGAATTAGTAATTTTGCCTTTTCCTAATGTGACTTTTATGTAATGGTAGAAACGTACACATTTTGGCTCTTTTTTGTTTAATTTTTGTGTTTAATTCCAAAAACCATCTGTGTTGAAGTAACAGTTTTAATTTTTCTATCAGTGTTTTAGGAAAGGCTCCCATTGAAATGAACATTCAGGAATATTAATTTTTTAAAGATTAATTTTAAATTTAATCCATGTTTTATAAGCAATGGCGTTTTGTCATTTTGTTATTTTCTATCTTTAAGCTGTTATGTTTTCCTACTATCTGATCCATCAGCTAGTTTCTCCCCTGACTAGCTAACATTCTCAGTTGGATAGATTGTAAACAGAAATTAACAGGGGTTGCATAGAAGCTGCCCTCTTCCTGATTTATAGCTTCTTAGTTAGTGGAGGGGTGGTGGTTATCAGTAACTTGTATTGGGGGTAGGAATTATCATGCTCTGGGATAGAGTGGATGGATGAATGATTTCTGCTCTTAAAGATATTAACCAGATCCTTTCCCAAATAAAGACTAATAACTCAGATTTTTAAACAATCTTCATGACAGATGAGGGCATAGAGGAGAGTGCATCAACACTAATTAACAATGTTGAGTGTATATTCTTCTTAACAGTGATTGATTGTTCTTGGAGTGCTATCTCTGCCCAGGAAGTGATGTTTTACACTGCGAAGTTCAAAGGTTACATTTTAATGTACTCTGTAGTTGTGTTCCCTGAACTCAATGGAAATGTATTAGTAAAACAAGTAAATTTCAGATTGAAAAATTTAACTGATGTCCTCAATAAAATTACCACAAAATTTGTAAAAGATTATTCTTAGTGACAGAGGAGTATAAGAAATGGTTATACATTCAGTTTGAAAAACTTCATGGGAATTTACACAAATGTGCTTGCTTATCCTGTGACTCTTTTGAGTGTTCAAAAATTCTTATTTTATCTGGAGAATAGAAAATATGAAGTAGGTAACATTTACTTTGGTTCCTATTTTGGAGGATTCATATCAACTTCTATAAAAGTTATCATCTACAATATTATAACAAAGTGAACGAATGACTCATTATCAGTTTGCTTAAGAGAGTTTATAATTTATATAAAGCATGAACAGAAACTCTTGAGAATTTGAAAAGTTCATTCTGTTTATACATTGTGAATTAAAACATTCTGCCTTCTTATCCATTTATTTTATTACTTTGGTTCTTTTTTTGTTCTGGGAATAGTATTCCCAAAGTATCAAATCCAAGTGTCTTTTTCAGATGGACTTATATTTTTGTTTCTATTGCTTCATTTTTTTTCTTTTTCCTCTCTTTTTTCAGATGGACTTTATATTTTTGTTTCTATTGCTTCATTTTTTTCTTTTTCCTCACTTTGCATGTAAATTTGTTAACGGAGCTATGATTATTTACTTACTGGAAGATGCTAAGAGCATCTGATTCTGATACAGCATCAGTATTCTGTATAGCAAGAGAGTATTTTAATTTATACTCTTAAAGCTGTTCTTTTACATAATACTTCATACTCCTGCTCTACTTTCAGAACATTTTGTTAGTATCTCCAGTTCAATTGGTGGAGTAGTTTCCTCAAATTAAATGCATAAGATTGCATTCAGACTGGTATTAGGACTGATACTTATTGGGGAAGAAGATGTCAAATGAGTGCTTTTTCATAATACTCATCAAAATCATTTTTCACAGGTGTTGCAATAATGTTATTATGTCATTTCATAGTTACTTTTTTTTTTTTAGATAGCCTACTACAAACCATTTGACAGTATTATGATGTCCTTAGCCTGAGAAACATTACGGTTTCTGTGGTTTTGTCCTGATTGTATTGTGTAAGCATTTCTGTTGTAACAATCTGTTTATGAAATTTCTGTCCATCTTCTTCTTGTCATGATAGAGAAAGTTTATTAAATGCTAAAGAAAGGATCATCCACTTTACTTTTTGTTTTCTGTGGTGAGTCTCTGATTATAAAAGTTAGAAGAAATTGTTAAATATTAAATTTAATTTTAATTCATTAAATTACAATTATAAAAATGTATAGCTTTATAAAATTTATAAATTAAAAAAATTATAGCTGTAGACAGATTTCTTTGTGAAAAGGAGATTTAAAATTTTCATAATGTCGTTTAAGCCCCTTTAATAATTAATTTAATTTGCAATGATTGTGGAACAAAGCCAATACAGATTAAAGAAACACTTAGAGTGGGGATCAGAAAACTCTAGCTTTTGTCCTGGGGCTGGCATTTTTTCTGATTATGTCACCTTGGGCAATTTACTTACATCACATAGGATCATTCTCATGCATAAAATAAAGGATTGTACTTGGTAATCATAAGCACCTTCAGTTCCTAAAATATGATGACCCAAACATGTTTAGTAATAAATCTGCTTAATTGAACAAATTTACTGCATATAATTTTTAAAAGAGTTTAATTTTAACTTTATATGTCCTGTAAACCCTGTCATCTTCTCTTTGCAGATGATTTCTTAGGCTCATTTTATTCAATTGTTAGATTAAGGATCTATTTTCTTTATACATGGATAGGTCCATATACCTAATAACAGTAATAATAATGACTCTGGCTAAGATTTATTGAGTTCTTATTAATTGCCAGGTACACCTTGGAAATATTGTCAACTTTGGAGTGTTTTGGGGACTCTGAAAATAGTGCTTCTTTTTAATTTAAAAATATTCTTGAGCTTAAATTTTACTTTTTTCTGTGACATTATTTTCTAAAATTTCACATGAATGTCTAATTTTTGCAGTATAAATAAATCAATTCGGCAGGTATTTCCTTTTTGTTTTCTACGTCTTCTCTCATTTATTCAATTTCATTTAACAAATAGTTACTAGCACATGCTTGTCTAAGTGTTAAGGATATAGTAATGAACAGACAAAAATTCTTGTCCTTATCTAGCCTGGTTCCAGTAGAGGAAGATAGTAAATAAACGAATAAGAAATATATAAAATGTTAAATGATGATAAGTTGTGTATAGATGAAGCAGGGAAGGGAGAAAAAGGAAGATTTGGAAGAGGGTGTTAAGATTTTAAATATAGTAGCAGGAAAGTTTGAGAAGATGACATTTGAGCAAAGAGGAAGAGAGCACCACATAGATACCTGGATGAAGAGTAATCCAAGTAGAAGGGAAGAGTTGGAGCAAAACCTTTGAGGTATTATTTTGGTATTTGTCCCTTCTCTGGAACTACAAGGAGGGGAGTGTGTGTGTGTGTGTGTGTGTGTGTGTGTATGTGTGTGTTTGTAGCTGTGTGTGTATATATAGGGAACAGTCAGTGAAAGAATAGTGTAAGACATGAAGTTAGATATAAGGAAGAAAGGATCTAGGAAGAGGACAGATCAGTATAGCCATTCTAAGGCCTTCAACTTTTACTCTGTGTGAGATGGAAAGTCACTGAGGGATTTCGGTGGAGTGAAGCGATTTAACTTGAAAGGAGCACTACAGTTCTTGTTGTGAGAATTTACTGTAGTGGGTATGCGTGGAAGTAAGGTAAACAGATAAGAGGCTTTTGACATAATCCAGGTGAGAAATAATGGTGGTATGGACTAGGGTGACAGCAGTACAAGTAGTGAATAGGAATTGGCTTCTGGATACATTTTGAAGGCAGGCATCATGGATTTTCTCATAGATTGTGGAGTTAGAGGAGAGAAGACACCAGATAATGCCAAGATTTTTGGCCTAGGCATCTGGAAGGCTAATGATCAATCTACCGACTTGAGAAAGAGTCCAGGAAGAACCAGTTTTGGGTGAGGGTCACAAGTTTGCTTTTGGACATGCTATAAGTTTGAGGTACTTACGTTAGTTATCTCTGTGGAGATATTTAATAGGTAGTTGGATATATGAATCTGGAGTTCAGGAGCAAGAGGAAGTCTAGAGATAAAAGTGTGGGAGTCCACAACATATTGATGGTATTTAAATCCTTGAGACTGGATGAACATTACATAGGAGTGAGTATAAAATGAGAAGCCCAAAGATTAATCCTTGGGTTACAGCCATGTTTTAAAAGTTTTGTGAAATAAAGATCAACAAAGGAATTAGTATGTGGCCAGTGGAGATTGGAGGAAAATCCTGAGAGTGTAGTATTCTGGAAGCTATATTTAAAGATGTTTTAAGAAGGGGATGAGCGACAGACGAGGACCTAGAATGGTTATTAGATTAAGTATGTAGAGGTGATGGGTGGTGACCTTGGCAAACAGGTTCATTGGAGTGGTGGGGGTGAAAGCTGAGGAGAGTAAGTTAAAGAGAGAAGTCAGTGAATTGTTGACAGTTAATAGATGTGATGTGTATATGTAATGCCACTCTACAAGGGAGCTGGTAAATGGGGCAGCAGCTGGAAGGAATGTGGGTCAGAACTCTGTGGTGTTGTTTTTTAAGGATGGGATATATTATGGCATGTTTTATGTTCACAGGAAGAGAAAGACATAGGGTATGTGAACAAACACCTGATGATATAAAAATGCTTATCTTTTTGTTTTTGAACTTGTTCTGTTTTTAGATATAATTTTGAATGAGTCATCTCCATTCCTTAATCTTCGGTCTATTGCATTGATCTGATTTAGTGAAAAAGTAGAACCTGAGGAATCCACAAAGACTTTCCTAAATCTTAAACCCTTCAGAGAAACCAATAAATAGAAGGACTAGGACAGGATACTAGGTGGTTTCTCATGTGATTTTAATAATTATTAGCTATTTAAAGATCCCCCCCTGCCCCACAGTTAATTCAGGTGTTCTGTAGTTGAAACTCCATGAAGGCAGAGACTGCCTTGTTCATGGCTGCTGCTTTAGTATGTAGCTTAGTCCATGCACACAGGAAGTGGTCAATAGGTACTTGTTATGAATGACTAGTATTAATTCTCTATCTCAGTGAAAAATGGAATTACAGACCTCTTGAGATGATAAAGTGAAAATAATACTGTTCTAGGTTCTGTACAGCTCTGACCCTGGGTGTTTTTCATTTGGAAGAAGAGTTTAATAATGACAGACTCACTTTTTGCTTATGAGTCACTCTACCTCATCAGACCACGTAAGACATCTGCTACATTACACACATATTTCTTTTGAAAACTGAACTCCTAACTCTAATGAATCTCTTAATTTCCATAAAAATTTTATTTTTAAAATGATGAGAAATTGTATTTTCCTTTATAGATATTTATATTAAGGGCACAGACTTCTAAGTAAGACAACTTAAGTTCAAGTATGGGCTCATTTATTTATTGTTAACCATGGTAAGGTACTTAATGCTCTTCGTTGCTCAATTTTCTCATCTGTAAAGTGAGAGTAACAATAGCACCTACATTATAGGGAGGTTGTTGTAAGATATATATATATATATATATATATGATATATATAAGATATATATAAGATATATATACACACATATATATACACACACATATATATAAGATAAGATATATATATATATACACATATATATATACACATATATGTAGCCCCTAGAATCAATGCATGTATGTAATAGGTGCTATATGTGTTGTTACTATTGCCACTCCTGCTGCCATCTATTGAACAGACTTTTGGATTAAGTGTATTGGGGAAGAAGATGAGGTTATGTCTAAGACAACTCCTTGAGTTGGTCCTTCAGATAAGAACCATCATGGTGAGAGAATAGACACTTGTGTTAGGGGTCAGAATACATGATGGATGAAATTCTTCACTTGTTTTAAATGGAATGAATTTGTTTAATATAATAAAGTTTGCTACTTATCTGTATGGAGGTTGCTAAAAAGGATTTTCTTAACTCAGATTTTAAGCCAAATAACCATTTAACACTAGTACATGTTGAATGGGGTATTTTTCTGTATTTGTAGGTTTCACTATAATAAGGAAACTAAGGATAATGTGCTTTGAGAATATTTTGAAAAACAATCAGTTGACTCATTTTATTTCTTGGTCAATTGCTGTTTAAATGATGATTTTGAAAGGTTATACTTGCACTGTTGGTATTGTGTAGTGTATGGACCAATATTGTCCGTAATAAAGATTTAATATATATATATAAAAAATTCTCTTCTAGTCATGGGTAATGGGAGGAGGTATTGCTAAGTTGTGTGTGTGTGTGTGTGTGTGTGTGTGTGTGTGTGTATGTATACATATGGATTTAAAAGTCAAAAACATTAAGTAAGACCACTTAAGTTCAGGTATGGACTCATTTATTTATTGTTAACCATGGTAAGGAACTTACCTTCTTCATTGCTCAATTTTCTCATCTGTAAAGTGAGAGTAATAATAGCACCTACATTATAGGGAAGTTGTTGTAAGAGATATATATATAAAGCCCCTAGAATCACTGCATGTATGTAACAGGTGCTATATGTGTTCATTGTTATTATTGTGTCTCCTGCTGTCTCCTCAGATTCTCTTCTAGTCATGGGTAATGGGAGGAGGTATTGCTAAGTGTGTATAAATATATATACATATATACATTTAATTTAAGGATTTAAAAGTCAAAAACATTATTAATTGAATTAAATGAAATGTCCTTGAAAATACATAAATAATGATGAAAGTTTCAGTTATAATTAATGTTTGGAAGTTAGCCTTCATTTAACTTATATTTTAGAAATATATTTTTCTGAAAAATTATTTGAACTCAGTTGGTGGTGATATGATTTTGATATCTAATCTCAATGGTGAAAGCTGGTGTATAGTTGCCATGAATTTTTATCTCAAGTTTATTTTGTTATGTAGACATGTGTCTAATAAAAAAAAAAAGATGCTGCATAAACGATGGTGTGAGTTTCAATGTGCTTCTGTTTTTGGTTGAGGTATAAATGTTATTTCTGGCCGTGTCCTTCATACTTAGCTCTTCTTACAACAAATGGAAAGGCCTTAATTGTACCTAAGGGAATAGTTAATCCACAGTGGACATATGGTGGACAAAAGCCGAGTCTAGTGAATGAAATAAAATTATAAATGGTAAACATGTGAATGCTTGCAATGTCTGGCAGCTATGAAAGATAGAGTATTGTTTGAGATTAGCAAATTTGTATGCAGCATAATAATTCTTTTCTCAGCATGTTTGTATTGTACAGGTATATAGAGATTTGATTAAAATGTTCTTAACATATATAAGGCATATTTGTCTTTTTTATTGTTCTTTAAGCTTTGCTTTATGACTTTGATGTCAACAATAGAGGTTGATGATCTTACATTTTTGGAAAGTTACTGGTCTTTTGATTGGGGGCAGTTAATTAGCATTAACCCAGAACAGCTCTTGGGCTTTATGGATTTGAGCGTTATATGTGGTTGCACTGCTCCAGCAAAAGGTTAAGTATTAATGGAAAATGGTCACAGCCCTTTTACTTAAAGAAAACATGTTACTTGTAAGTTTTCTTTTGATTTTACTTTTACAGTTACATTGAATGTCTTCATTCATGTAGCCATCCATAAAGCAAATATTGTTGCACATGCAGTGGATAATAAGTCTTTTTAGGACTACTTGTGTGGTATGTCACAGATCATTAACTGCAAGTAACCACCTGACTTGAGGGAAGCCTGGAAGCATCATTATAGTGAAATAAGCTTTTATTTAGGTATCACTGTAGCACATTGATTTATTGAAATGTCACCAGTTGCTACTGTGAAAATATATTCTCATTATCATTCAGGGAATGGTAGAGATTAACTGCTGTAGACTATAAAAGAGATATATTGCTAACAAT
Source organism: Canis lupus dingo (assembly GCF_003254725.2). Lineage (NCBI taxonomy): Eukaryota > Metazoa > Chordata > Mammalia > Carnivora > Canidae > Canis > Canis lupus. The sequence continues at coordinate 66,734,231 of NC_064245.1, forward strand.
GGAAAAAATAAAAAATGAGAAAAATGTTATTGTAATCTGTATTTTATCTAATAATTACTTCTAAAGAATTAATTATGCTAAATTAGGTGATTCTTTAAGATGCTTTCAGATCAATATGTGGTTCTATATATATTCTACATTCTCCCTAATTTGAAATATGTTTTTTTCTGTTTTTATTTTTTTTTAAGATTTTATTTAGGGCACCTGGGTGGCTTAGTGGTTGAGCATCTGCCTTTGGCTCAGGTCGTGCTCCCTGGGTCCTTGGATTGAGTCCTCCACCAGGCTCCCTGCAGGGAGTCTGCTTCTCCTTCTTCCTCTTCCTCTCCCTCTGCCTATGTCTCTGTCTCTTTCTGTGTCTCTCATGAATAAATAAATAAAATCTTTTAAAAATTACAAATGCAATTTCTTAAAAAAATAAAAATCTTATCCATTTAGTTTTGCTAGAGAGAGAGAGAATGTGAGCACAAACCGGGAGGAGCAGAGGGAGAAGCAGACGCCCCACTGAGTAGGGAGCTGAATGTGGGACTCAATCCCAGGACCCTGGGATCATGACATGAGCTTAAGGTAGGCACTTAACTGACTGAGCCACGCAGGGGTCCCTAATTTGAAATACCTTTAAATTAAGTAACATAGAAAGGCAGTAGCAAACTTCTTTATAACTGCTTAACACAGTCTATAAAGTAGTATATTCTTTCTGTGAGTACATGGCTGCTTTCTAGGTCCATATATTATGAATCCTACTGTCAGGAAACTTCAAGTCTTGTTGTAGAAGTAAGACTAACATAAAAAGTATAGAGGAAAGACAACATATAATTTAGTACTATTCCATCAATGGGAGGGAAAAATTGTCACCAAAGTATTAAGAGGAATGTGGAACTTAAAACTGAAGTCTTTGTAAAACTAGTAGAGTTTGGGTGCATAAATAGAAATACTGAATTTCAGGCAAAATATAGCATTTTAAAAAAAGGTCTGTTTAGGGAGAAATTGGCAGAAATCTTGAATCCTTAAGTATTCGAGTCATTAAAGAGAACCTATGCCAGGTATTTATTATTTTTCAAAGCAATATAGGCTGTGGTGTCAATTTGATTATATTTGGGCTTTATTATTACTTAAATTATAGTAAAAATTAGATAATAGTACATGGCACATTGATGCCACACACAAACACACACACAACACACACACACACACACACACATGCTGCTTAGGTAGATAGCTTACTGTTCCTTTTGGCTAATGTTGAGTTGTTTAAATACAGTGATAAAATGATGCCCCTTTTTATAGAGCATTGGTTATGTGCCAGGCATCTAAGTGATCTCCCTTTATAACTGAGGAAACTGAATTTCAGAGAGAGTAGATTGATTATTGTTAAGTAGCTAGGAGGAGGTGGAGCCAAGATTTGAACCCAGATCTTTTCCTCCAAAATACCTCACTTCTCTCCATCTTGTTACAGCTAAGTTTTGATCCAGCTCAAGGGTATCTACCAGTCTGGAATTTAATATAGGCTCTTTGCAATTAAAAAAATCCCAGCTAAACAAACATGTATACCTATACCAAAACACAAAAAGCTAGTAGGAAGTTAACTTTTGCTTTAAGATGTGGAATTGCTATTTTTATAGTCCTGCTGCAACCAAAATAATTCAGCTTCTAAGAAAGGATGTCCAGAGCCTTTTTACATGTTTATTTCTCCAAAGAACTTATTTTACAGTTTCTTGAAATATGAGTTCTTTATTTTGGTGTTGGTTTCCATACTAAGGAGATCTAAATAACTGAAAAAATTAGAGCCTGTGTTAGTTTGCCAGGGCCATAACGAAGTGCCTCACACTGGGTAGTTTAAACAAATGTATTTCTTCCCTGGAGGATAGAAGTCCAGGATCAAAGTTTCCTTTTGAGACTTCTCTCCTTGGCTTGTAGTTGGCAGTCATCTTCCATTGTCTTCACATGTTCTTTCTTCTGTGCATTCCTGGGTCTTAACTTTCTTTTTTTTTTTTTTTAATGTATTTTTTTATTGGTGTTCAATTTGCCAACATATATGATAACACCCAGTGCTCATCTCATCAACTACCCGCCCCTCAGTGCCTGTCACTCAGTCACCCCCACCCCCCACCCACATCCCTACAACCCCTTGTTCGTTTCCCAGAGTTAGGAATCTCTCACGTTCTGTCTCCCTTTCTGATATTTCCCTCTCATTTTTTCTCCTTTCCCTTTATTCCCTTTCACAATTTTTTATATTCCCCAAGTGAATGAGACCATATAATGTTTGTCTTTCTCTGACTGACTTATTTCACTTAGCATAATACCCTCCAGTTCCATCCACGTCGAAGCAAATGGCGGGTATTTGTCATTTCTAATTTATGTATTCCATTGTATACATAAACCACATCTTCTTTATCCATTTATCTTTCGATGGACACCGAGGCTCCTTCCACAGTTTGGCTATTGTGGACATTGCTGCTATAAACATCGGGGTGCAGATGTCCCGGTGTTTCATTGCATCCGTATCTTTGGGGTAAATCCCCAGCAGTGCAATTGCTGGGTCGTAGGGCAGATCTATTTTTAACTCTTTGAGGAACCTCCACACAGTTTTCCAGAGTGGCTGCACTAGTTCACATTACCACCAACAGTGCAAGAGGGTTCCCCTTTCTCCACATCCTCTCCAACATTTGTGGTTTCCTGCTTTGTTAATTTTCCCCATTCTCACTGGTGTGAGGTGGTATCTCATTGTGGTTTTGATTTGTATTTCCCTGATGGCCAGTGGTGCGGAGCATTTTCTCATGTGCGTGTTGGCCATGTGTATGTCTTCCTCTGTGAGATTTCTGTTCATGTCTTTTGCCCATTTCATGATTGGATTGTTTGTTTCTTTGCTGTTGAGTTTAATAAGTACTTTATAGATCTTGGATACGAGTCCTTTATCTGATATGTCATTTGCAAATATCTTCTCCCATTCTGTAGGTTGTCTTTTAGTTTTTTTTTGACTGTTTCTTTTGCTGTGCAAAAGCTTCTTATCTTGATGAAGTCCCAATAGTTAATTTTTGCTTTTGTTTCTTTTGCCTTCGTGGATGTATCTTGCAAGAAGTTACTGTGGCCAAGTTCAAAAAGGGTGTTGCCTGTGTTCTCCTCTGGGATTTTGATGGAACCATGTCTCACATTAAGATCTTTCATCCATTTTGAGTTTATCTTTGTGTATGGTGCAAGAGAGTGGGCTAGTTTCATTCTTCTGCATGTGGATGTCCAATTTTCCCAGCAGCATTTATTGAAGAGACTGTCTTTCTTCCAGTGGATAGTCTTTCCTCCTTTGTCGAATATTAGTTGACCATAAAGTTGAGGGTCCACTTCTGGATTCTCTATTCTGTTCTGTTGATCTATGTGTCTGTTTTTATGCCAGTACCACAGTGTCTTGATGACCACAGCTTTGTAGTACCATCTGAAATCTGGCATTGTGATGCCCCCCCGCTATGGTTTTCTTTTTTAATACTCCCCTGGCTGTTTGGGGTCTTTTCTGATTCCACACAAATCTTAAGATGATTTGTTCCAACTCTCTGAAGAAAGTCCATGGTATTTTGATAGGGATTGCATTAAACGTGTAAATTGCCCTGGGTAACATTAGCATTTTCACAATATTAATTTTTCCAATCCCTGAGCATGGAATATTTTTCTATCTCTTTGTGTCTTCCTCAATTTCTTTCAGAAGTGTTCTGTAGTTTTTAGGGGATAGATCCTTTACCTCTTTGGTTAGGTTTATTCCTAGGTATCTTATGCTTTTGGGTGCAATTGTAAATGGGATTGATTCCTTAATTTCTCTTTTGTCAGTCTCATTGTTAGTGTATAGAAATGCCACTGGCTTCTGGGCATTGATTTTGTATCCTGCCACACTGCCAAATTGCTGTATGAGAGTTCTAGCAATCTTGGGGTGGAGCTTTTGGGTTTTCTAGGTAGAGTATCATGTCATCTGTGAAGAGGGAGAGTTTGACTTCTTCTTTGCCAATTTGAATGCCTTTTATTTATTTTTGTTGCCTGATTGCTGAGGCTAGGACTTCTAGTACTATGTTGAATAGCAGTGGTGCGATTGGACATCCCCGTCTTGTTCCTGATCTTAGGGGTGATGTTAGTGGACATCCCTGTCTTGTTCCTGATCTTAGGGGAAAGGCTCCCAGTGTTTCCCCATTGAGAATGCTATTTGCTGTGGGCTTTTCGTAGATGGCTTTTAGGATGTTGAGGAATGTTCCCTCTATCCCTACACTCTGCAGAGTTTTGATCAGGAATGGATGCTGTATTTTGTCAAATGCTTTCTCTGCATCTATTGAAAGGATCATATGGTTCTTGTTTTTTCTCTTGCTGATATGATCAATCACATTGATTGCTTTACGAGTGTTGAACCAGCCTTGCATCCCAGGGATAAATCCCACTTGGTCATGGTGAATAATCTTCTTAATGTATTGTTGGATCCTATTGGCTAGTATCTTGTTGAGAATTTTTGCATCTGTGTTCAGGGATATTGGTCTAGAATTCTCCTTTTTGGTGGGCTCTTTGTCTGGTTTTGGAATTAAGGTGATTCTGGCCTCATAGAACGAGTTTGGAAGTACTCCATCTCTTTCTATCTTTCCGAACAGCTTTAGTAGAATAGGTATGGTTTCTTCTTTAAACATTTGATAGAATTCCCCAGGGATGCCATCTGGCCTTGGAATTTTTGTGTCTTGGGAGGTTTTTGATGACTGCTTCAATTTCCTCCCTGGTTATTGGCCTGTTAAGGTTTTCTATTTCTTCCTGTTCCAGTTTTGGTAGTTTGTGGTTTTCCAGAAATGCGTCCATTTCTTTTAGGTTGCTTAATTTATTGGCGTATAGCTGCTCATAATATGTTTTTAAAATCATTTGTATTTCCTTGGTGTTGGTGGTGATCTCTCCTTTCTCATTCATGATTTTAGTAATTTGAGTCTTTTCTCTCTTCTTTTTAATAAAGCTGGCTAATGGTTTATCTATCTTATTAATTCTTTCAAAGAACCAACTCCTGGTTTTGTTAATCTGTTCCACAGTTCTTCTGGTCTCTATTTCATTGAGTTCTGCTGGAATCTTTATTAACTCTCTTCTTCTGCTGGGTGTAGGGTCTATTTGTTGTTTTTTCTGCAGCTCCTTTAGGTGCAAGGTTAGCTTTTGTATTTGAGTTCTTTCCAGTTTTTGGATGGATGCTTGTATTGCGATGTATTTCCGCCTCAGGACTGCTTTTGCTGTATTTCAAAGATTTTGAACAGTTGTATCTTCATTCTCATTAGTTTCCGTGAATCTTTTTAATTCTTCTCTAATTTTCTGGTTGACCCTTTCATCTTTTAGCAGGATGGTCCTTAACCTCCATGTGTTTGAAATCTTTCCAAACTTCTTCTTGTGATTTAGTTCTAATTTCAAAGCATTATGGTCTGAAAATACGCAGGGGACAATCCCAATATTTTGGTATCGGTTAAGGGTCTTAACTTTTATAAGGACACCAGTCATTTTGGATTAGGGTCCATCCATAGGACCTTGACTTACCTTATTACTTCTTTGAAGGCCCTATCTCCAGAGTCGCATTGGTGAGATGAGCGTGACACAGTTAACTAAAAAACAGAACCATTATGTTTAATATGTTAGAAGTGAATCTCAATCATGGAAGTTGTAACTTGAAGAATCTAGAACTCTTCTAATTTCATTATTTTACTTCCTAATGAGAAAACCAAAATTAGAGCTTTTTTTGAAAACAAAAATGAGTCAGAATTAAATTTTTAACATAGCTTTAAATATTTAGTATATAAAAATGTAATTTATTATGGTGATGAAATATCAGATTATAAAAGTTATAATAGATTATAAAAGCTATGAATAACTTTTTTTTTGGTATTAGGATATTCAAATGCATATACTATGCAAATTAAAGAAGAATGCTTCTAAAAGTAAATGGTGCCCTCCCTCTTTTTTTTCTGTTCTAGTACTTCTCAAATTATAATGGAAGCCAGAGGAAGGATGAAAGTGAGTTGATTTACAGAAATACAGTATTACATACAACTTTTAGAAGCATATCTAAAATTCAAATGCACTTTTTTTTTACTGAGTTAAAAAAGGTAGGTTTAATTCCAAAAGTTTGATTATTTTACCTCTTTTTGAACTAATACTTTTCTATTGATTTTTCTCCAATTTAATAAATGTGATATGTATGAAACTATTAGTTTTTAGTCACTTTTGGTAGATGATGAGATACAAATGAACTATCTGTCCAAGAAGCTACTGGACATTTACTAAAAGTAATTGTTTTTAAGAAGAATCTCTAGTCTTATAATCTATCAGTCTTCATATGATCAAAGATTTTGGTGTCAGTAGTTGTTTCTCTTTTCTTCCAATGTAGTTAACTCATAGTGTCGTATTAGTTTCAGGGGCACAATATAGCAATTCATTAATTACTCAGTGCTCATCAAAACAAGTGTGCTCTTTTTTTTTTTTTTGATTTTATTTATTTATTCATGAGGGACACAGAGAGAGAGAGAGGCAGAGACACAGACAGAGGGAGAAGCAGGCTCCATGCTGGGAGACCGATATGGGACTCGATCCAGGGTCTCCAGGTTCACGCCCTGGGCCAAAGGTGCTGAACCACTGAGCCGCCCGGGCTGCCCTTTTTTTTTTTTTTTTAATTTAATTTGCCAACATACAGCATAACACTCAGTGCTTATCCCATCAAGTGCCCTACTTAGTGCAGGTCACCCAGTTACACCATCCTCCCCTCCCCTTCTGCAACCCTTTGTTTGTTTCCCAGAGTTAGGAGTGTACTCTTAATCCCCTTCACCTGTTTCACCCATCCCTCCCTCACCTTCCCTCTAGTAACCCTCTCTTTGTTTTCTGTAGTTTAGAGTCTATTTTTTGGTTTGTCTCTTTGTTTCCTCTTTTTTTGTTTTGTTTCTTAAATTCCACACATGAATCAAATCATACAGTATTTTTCTTTCTCTGACTGGCTCATTTTGCTTAGCATTATATCCTCTATATCCATTCATATTGTCACAAATGGCAAGATTTCATGATTTTTTTATGGCTGATTAATCCATTGTCTATATATACCACATCTTCTTTATTCATTCATCTTTTGTTGGATACTCAGGCTGCTTCCGTATTTTGGTTATTATAAATAATGCTGTAGTAAACATCCCTTTGAATTAGTGTTTTCATATTCTTTGGGTAAGTACCCAGCAATGCCATTACTGGATCATAGGGTAGTTCTATTTTTAATTTTTCGAGGAACCTCTCTACTGTCTTTTTGCAGTGGCTGCGGGAGTTTGCATTCCCACCAACAGTACACAAGGGTTCCTTTTTCTCTACATCCTCACCCACACTTGTTTCTTGTGTTTTTGATTTTAGCCATTCTGACAGATATGAGGTAATATCTCAGTGTGGTTTATTTTTAAGATTTATTTATTTTAGATAGCACATGTGACCAGGGGGAGGGACAGAAGGAGAAAATCAGATTCCTCACTGAATGGGGAGCCTGGCTCAGGGTTCAATCCGAGGACCCCAAGATCGTGACCTGAGCCAGTATCAAGAGTCAGATGTCCAACTGACTAAGCTATCCAAGTGCTCCTCTCATTATGGATTTGATATGTATTTCCCTGATGATGAGTGATGTTGAGCATCTTTTCATGTGTCTATTGGTCATATAAATGAGTTCTTTGGAGGAATGTCTGTTCTTGACTTCTGCCCATTGTTTAATTGGATTATTTATTTATTTTTGGTATTGAGTTGTATAAGTTCTTTTTATGTTTGGGATACTAACCCTTTATCAGATATATCATTTACAGATATCTCCTCCCATTCAGTAGGTTGTCTTTTGTTTTCTTTCCTCTGCAGGAGCTTTTTATTTTGATGTGGTCCCAGTAGTTTACTTTTGCTTTTGTTTCCCTCACCTCAGAAAACATATCTGGAAAGATGTTATAGCCAATGTCAGAGAAATTATTGCCTGTGCTCTCTTCTAGGATTTTTATAGTTTCAGGTCTCACATTTAGGTCAATTTATTTTGAGTTTATTTTTGTGTGTGATGTATAAATGTAGTTGACTTTCATTCTTTTGCATGTAGATGTTCAGTTTTCCAAATACTGTTTATTGAAGAGACAAAAGCTGTTTTTTCAAGTGGATCATCACAGAGATCAGGTACAATAAAGGCAGGCATGATACACTTGATGTGATCAGTTGTGCTCTGTATTACAAATGATTTAATAATGAAGCAGATATATATATAATGTGTGATATATATGTAATGTAACATATATATTACTTTATATTTTGATATGCTTGCTAAAGAGAGAGAAATGGGTGGAGATACAGTCAGTGCTTTAGTAATTGTACATACATAATTGTGTTTGATGGCATTATTCACTGGGTTTTGAATTGGAGAAAAATTTGAGGATTAAGAGAGGATCTGGGAGTTTTGAATGCATTATATTCATTCAGATTGGTAAAATAGGAATCAGAATATATTTATCACTCCAAGAGACTATTGACCATTTTATACTTTTACAAATTTAAGATACTATAGTTATGGGATTTTTTTTATATTAAGAAATAATTCATATACTATAAGAGTCACCATTTTAAAGTAAATAGTTTTTGGTATGTTCACTAGGTTATGCAACCATCACCACTATCTAATTACAGAACATATTTGTTACCCCCAAAAAGAAACTCTTCGCCCATTAGTGGTCACTGCTCTTTTTCCCTTCTTCCCTCTCTCCCCCATTCCTAACCCCTGGCAAATACTAATCTATTTTTTATCTCTATGGGTTTGCTTATTCTGCGAATTTCTTACAAATGGAATCATGAAATACATGGCCTTTTGTGTCTGGGTTTTTCACTTGTAATGATGTTTTCAAGGTCCTCTGTTATGATGTGTATCACTACTTCCTTTCTTTTCATTGTATGGATATACCTCACCACATTTTGTTCATTTATTCATCAGGTGATGGACACTGGGTTGTTTCTAAATTTTGGCTATTATATATAATGCTGTTATGAACATTTGTGCATAAGTTTTTGTATAGACAGAAGTTTTCGTTTTTCTTGGGAACATACCTAGGAATGGAATTGCTGGGTCATATTTGAGGAACTGTTTGAGGAACTGTCAAGCTGTTTTCTATAGCAGCTGCCCCCTTTAACATTTCTATCAGCATTGTAAGAGGGCTGCAGTTTCTCTATATCCTTACTATTATTGTACCCGTTTTAAAAAATAACCATGCTAATGTGTGTGAAGCGATAGTTCATTGTGTTTTTGATTTGCATTTCCATAATGATTAATGATGTTAGGTATCTTTTCATGTACTTCATGTGTATTTGCTTATCGTTGGAGAAATGTATATTCAAATCATTTGTCCACTTTTTAAATTGGGTTGACTTTTTATTACTGAGTTGTTAGTGATCTTTATAGAATATTGTACCTTTATCAGATCTGTGATTTATAAGTCTCTGATTCCCGCAGTTTACTTTTTTATTTTCTTGGTAATGCCATTTGATACACATAAGTTTTAAACTTTGATGAAATCTGTTTTATCTATTTTTTTCTTTGGTTGTTTACACTTTAAGTGTTATATCTAAGAAATTGTTGCTCTCTCCAGGGTCATGAAGATGTGTTCCTATGTTTTCTTCTAAGAGTTTTATGGTTTTTGCTCTTTGGCTTAGGTCTTTAATCCATTTTGAATAAGTTTTTATATTATGTGAATAGGAGTCGAGATTATTTTTGCATTATGTCCCAGCATAATATTCTGAAAATATTCTTTTCCAATGGTCTTGGCACTTGTGACTGTCAGTTGACCATAGATGTATGGATTTATTTCTGGACTCTCACTTGCATTTCATTGATTTTTATGTCTGTCCTTATGGCAGTACCACGTTGAGTATTACCACATAGCTTGGTGGTACGTTTGAAATCAAGAAGTGTGATTCCTCTTATTTTCTTCTTTTTCAAGATTGTTTTGACTATTCTGAGTTCCTTGCATTTCCGTATGAATTTAGGATCTACTTCTCATTTGCTGCAAAGAAATCAACTGGAAATTTGGTACATATGATGTTGAATCCATAGATTAATTGGGGAGTAATGCCATCTTAGCCATGTTAAGTCTTCCAATCTATAAGCATGAGAAGTTTTTCCATTTATTTAGTTTTTCTTTAATTTCATTCAACAATGTTGTAGAGTTTTCAGAGAATAAAATTTATACTTGTTTTGTTAAATTTATTCGTATTTTGTTCTTTTTAGTGCTATTGTATCCTATTATTAATTGAAATCCTTTCTTAATTTCATTTTCTTAATTTCATGTTTATTGCCAGTGTATAGAAATGCAAATGATTTTGTATATTGATCTTATGTTCTGCAACCTTGCTGAACTAGTTTATTAGTTCTAATAGTCTTACATTAGAGTGTGGATTCTTTAAGATTTTCAACTTATAAAAATCATGTCATCTCTAGGTAGAGATAATTTTACTTTTTCCTTTCCAATGTGGATGGCTTTTTTTTTTTAATTTATTTTTTATTGGTGTTCAATTTACTAACATACAGAATAACCCCCAGTGCCCGTCACCCATTCACTCCCACCCCCCGCCCTTCTCCCCTTCCACCACCCCTAGTTCGTTTCCCAGATTTAGCAGTCTTTACGTTCTGTCTCCCTTTCTGATATTTCCCACACATTTCTTCTCCCTTCCCTTATATTCCCTTTCACTATTATTTATATTCCCCAAATGAATGAGAACATATAATGTTTGTCCTTCACCGACTGACTTACTTCACTCAGCATAATACCCTCCAGTTCCATCCACGTTGAAGCAAATGGTGGGTATTTGTCATTTCTAATAGCTGAGTAATATTCCATTGTATACATAAACCACATCTTCTTTATCCATTCATCTTTCGTTGGACACCGAGGCTCCTTCCACAGTTTGGCTATCGTGGCCATTGCTGCTAGAAACATCGGGGTGCAGGTGTCCCGGCGTTTCATTGCATTTGTATCTTTGGGGTAAATCCCCAACAGTGCAATTGCTGGGTCGTAGGGCAGGTATATTTTTAACTGTTTGAGGAACCTCCACACAGTTTTCCAGAGTGGCTGCACCAGTTCACATTCCCACCAACAGTGCAAGAGGGTTCCCCTTTCTCCACATCCTCTCCAACATTTGTTGTTTCCTGCCTTGTTAATTTTCCCCATTCTCACTGGTGTGAGGTGGTATCTCATTGTGGTTTTGATTTGTATTTCCCTGATGGCAAGTGATGCAGAGCATTTTCTCATATGCATGTTGGCCATATCTATGTCTTCCTCTGTGAGATTTATGTTCATGTCTTTTGCCCATTTCATGATTGGATTGTTTGTTTCTTTGGTGTTGAGTTTAATAAGTTCTTATAGATCTTGGAAACTAGCCCTTTATCTGATATGTCATTTGCAAATATCTTCTCCCATTCTGTAGGTTGTCTTTGAGTTTTGTTGACTGTATCCTTTGCTGTGCAAAAGCTTCTTATCTTGATGAAGTCCCAATAGTTCATTTTTGCTTTTGTTTCTTTTGCCTTCGTGGATGTATCTTGCAAGAAGTTACTATGGCCGAGTTCAAAAAGGGTGTTGCCTGTGTTCTTCTCTAGGATTTTGATGGAATCTTGTCTCACATTTAGATCTTTCATCCATTTTGAGTTTATCTTTGTGTATGGTGAAAGAGAGTGGTCTAGTTTCATTCTTTTGCATGTGGATGTCCAATTTTCCCAGCACCATTTATTGAAGAGACTGTCTTTCTTCCAATGGATAGTCTTTACTCCTTTATCGAATATTAGTTGACCATAAAGTTCAGGGTCCACTTCTGGATTCTCTATTCTGTTCCACTGATCTATGCGTCTGTTTTTGTGCCAGTACCACACTGTCTTGATGACCACAGCTTTGTAGTACAACCTGAAATCTGGCATTGTGATGCCCCCAGATATGGGTTTCTTTTTTAAAATTCCCCTGGCTATTCGGGGTCTTTTCTGATTCCACACAAATCTTAAAATAATTTGTTCTAACTCTCTGAAGAAAGTCCATGGTATTTTGATAGGGATTGCATTAAACGTGTATATTGCCCTGGGTAACATTGACATTTTCACAATATTAATTCTGCCAATCCATGAGCATGGAATATTTTTCCATCTCTTTGTGTCTTCCTCAATTTCTTTCAGAAGTGTTCTATAGTTTTGAGGGTATATATCCTTTACATCTTTGGTTAGGTTTATTCCTAGGTATCTTATGCTTTTGGGTGCAATTGTAAATGGGATTGACTCCTTAATTTCTCTTTCTTCAGTCTCATTGTTAGTGTATAGAAATGCCACTGGCTTCTGGGCATTGATTTTGTATCCTGCCACGCTACCGAATTGCTGTATGAGTTCTAGCAATCTTGGGGTGGAGACTTTTGGGTTTTCTATGTAGAGTATCATGTCATCGGCGAAGAGGGAGAGTTTGACTTCTTCTTTGCCAATTTGAATGCCTTTAATGTCTTTTTGTTGTCTGATTGCTGAGGCTAGGACTTCCAGTACTATGTTGAACAGCAGTGGTGAGAGTGGACATCCCTGTCTTGTTCCTGATCTTAGGGGAAAGGCTCCCAGTGCTTCCCCATTGAGAATGCTATTTGCTGTGGGCTTTTTGTAGATGGCTTTTAAGATGTCGAGGAATGTTCCCTCTATCCCTACACTCTGAAGAGTTTTGATCAGGAATGGGTGCTGTATTTTGTCAAATGCTTTCTCTGCATCTAATGAGAGGATCATATGGTTCTTGGTTTTTCTCTTGCTGATATGATGAATCACATTGATTGTTTTACGGGTGTTGAACCAGCCTTGTGTCCCAGGGATAAATCCTACTTGGTCATGGTGAATAATCTTCTTAATGTATTGTTGGATCCTATTGGCCAGTATCTTGTTGAGAATTTTTGCATCCATGTTCATCAGGGATTTGGTCTGTAATTCTCCTTTTTGGTGGGGTCTTTGTCTGGTTTTGGAATTAAGGTGATGCTGGCCTCATAGAACGAATTTGGAAGTACTCCATCTCTTTCTATCTTTCCAAACAGCTTTAGGAGAATAGGTATGGTTTCTTCTTTAAACGTTTGATAAAATTCCCCAGGGAAGCCATCTGGCCCTGGACTCTTGTGTCTTGGGAGGTTTTTGATGACTGCTTCAATTTCCTCCCTGGTTATTGGCCTGTTAAGGTGTTCTATTTCTTCCTGTTCCAGTTTTGGTAGTTTGTGGCTTTCCAGGAATGCGTCCATTTCTCCTAGATTGCCTAATTTATTGGCATATAGCTGTTCATAATATGTTTTTAAAATCGTTTGTATTTCCTTGGTGTTGGTAGTGATCTCTCCTTTCTCATTCATGATTTTATTAATTTGAGTCTTCTCTCTCTTCTTTTTAATAAGGCTGGCTAATGGTTTATCTATCTTATTAATTCTTTCAAAGAACCAACTCCTGGTTTTGTTGATCTGTTCCACAGTTCTTCTGGTCTCGATTTCGTTGAGTTCTGCTCGAATCTTTATTAACTCCCTTCTTCTCTTGGGTGTAGGATCTATTTGCTGTTTTTTCTCTAGCTCCTTTATGTTTAAGGTTAGCTTTTGTATTTGAGTTCTTTCCAGTTTTTGAATGGATGCTTGTATTGCGATGTATTTCCCCCTAGGACTGCTTTTGCTGCATCCCAAAGATTTTGGATGGTTGTATCTTCATTCTCATTAGTTTCCATGAATGTTTTTAATTCTTCCTTAATTTCCTGGTTGACCCTTTCATCTTTTAGCAGGATGGTCCTTAACCTCCACGTGTTTGAGGTCCTTCCAAACTTCTTGTTGTGATTTAGTTCTAATTTCAAGGCATTATGAGAATATGCAGGGGACGATCCCAATCTTTTGGTATCGGTTCAGACCCGATTTGTGACCCAATATGTGGTCTATTCTGGAGAAAGTTCCATGTGCGCTTGAGAAGAATGTGTATTCAGTTGAGTTTGGATGTAAAGTTCTGTAGATATCTGTGAAATCCATCTGGTCCAGTGTATCATTTAAAGCTCTCGTTTCTTTGGAGATGTTGTGCTTAGAAGACCTATCGAGTACAGAAAGTGCTAGATTGAAGTCACCAAGTATAAGTGTATTATTATCTAAGTATTTCTTCACTTTGGTTAATAATTGATTTATATATTTGGCAGCTCCCACATTCGGGGCATATATATTGAGTATTGTTAAGTCCTCTTGTTGAATAGATCCTTTAAGTATGATATAGTGTCCCTCTTCATCTCTCACTACAGTCTTCGGGGTAAATTTTAGTTTATCTGATATAAGGATGGCTACCCCTGCTTTCTTTTGAGGACCATTCGAATGGTAAATGGTTCTCCAACCTTTTATTTTCAGGCTGTAGGTGTCCTTCTGTCTAAAATGAGTCTCTTGTAGACAGCAAATAGATGGGTCCTGCTTTTTTATCCAGTCTGAAACCCTGCGCCTTTTGATGGGGTCATTAAGCCCGTTCACATTCAGAGTTACTATTGAGAGATATGAATTTAGTGTCATCATGATAACTATTCAGTCCTTGTTTTTGTGGAATGTTCCACTGAATTTCTTCTTAAAGGGGAATTTTAAGAGTCCCCCTTAAAATTTCTTGCAGAGCTGGTTTGGAGGTCACATATTCTTTTAGTTGCTGCCTGTCTTGGAAGCTCTTTATCTCTCCTTCCATTTTGAATGAGAGCCTTGCTGGATAAAGTATTCTTGGTTGCATGTTCTTCTCATTTAGGACCCTGAATATATCCTGCCAGCCCTTTCTGGCCTGCCAGGTCTCTGTGGAGAGGTCTGCTGTTACCCTAATACTCCTCCCCATAAAAGTCAGGGATTTCTTGTCTCTTGCTGCTTTAAGGATCTTCTCTTTATCTTTGGAATTTGCAAGCTTCACTATTAAATGTCGAGGTGTTGAACGGTTTTCATTGATTTTAGGGGGGGATCTCTCTATTTCCTGGATCTGAATGCCTGTTTCCCTTCCCAGATTAGGAAAGTTTTCAGCTAGAATTTGTTCAAATACATATTCTGGCCCTCTGTCCCTTTTGGCACCCTCGGGACCACCAATTAAACGTAGGTTTTTCTTCCTCAGGCTGTCGTTTATTTCCCTTATTCTATCTTCATGGTCTTTTAATTGTTTGTCTCTTTTTTCCTCAGTTTCCCTCTTTGCTATCAACTTGTCTTCTATGTCACTCACTCGTTCTTCCACCTCGTTAACCCTCGTCGTTAGGACTTCTAGTTTGGATTGCATCTCATTCAATTGATTTTTAATTTCTGCCTGATTAGCTCTAAATTCTGCAGTCATGAAGTCTCTTGAGTCCTTTATGCTTTTTTCTAGAGCCACCAGTAGCTGTATAATAGTGCTTCTGAATTGGCTTTCTGACATTGAATTGTAATCCAGATTTTGTAACTCTGTGGGAGAGAGGACTGTTTCTGATTCTTTCTTTTGAGATGAGGTTTTCCTTCTAGTCATTTTGCTCAGTGCAGAGTGGCCAAAAGCAAGTTGTACTGGGAAAAGGAGAAAAAGAGAGAAAGAAGGAAAGAAAAGAGAAAGAGAAAAAAAAGGAAGAAAAAAAACGAAAAAAAAAGAAAAAGAGAAAGAAAAAGAAAGAAAGGAGAAAAAAGGGGGGTGGGGGAAGGTAACAAATCAAAAAGCAAAAGAAAAAAAAAAAAAGAAAAAAAAAGAACCACGGGGGAGTATCTTCTGATTCTGTGTACTTTAAGTCCCTTGGCTTCCCCTGGAAGTTGTCAGTCAGTCTAGCTGGTCTTCCGGGGGAGGGGCCTGCTGTGCTGATTTTCAGGTGTTAGCAGTTGGGGGAGCTGCTCTGCCCCTGCCTGGTGCAGGGCTCAGTGGGGGTTGTTTACCCCGTGAGGCCCCAGGAGCAACAGCCCTAGTGGCGGGGCCAGCTCTGGAAACCTGGATTCAGCCGCGGCAGGAACTCCGTCTGCAGGGCCTGGAGGCTCCCGGGCGGGGCTGCTGATCTGCTCAGCTCGGGGCAGGAGCGTCCTCGCTGTCCTGGGCCCTCCCGGCCTCTGCCTGTCCCGGGGGAGGCGGGATCCTGGGCTGTGTCCCGGCGCCCTGTGCTCCGGAGCCTGCGCTGGTGGATTCGCGCTCCCGGGCCGCGCAACCCCCTCCGCGGAGCCGCCGCCCGAGCCCCGCGAGCTGCTCCTGGAACCGCGCAGCCCCCTCTGCACGGAGCCTCTTCCTCTGCCCGAGCCCCTCCGAGCTGCTCCCGGGGCCGCGCAGACCCCTCTGCGGAGCCGCCCCCGAGCCCCCCGAGCTGCTCCGGGTCCCGCCGTGCGCGCTGCAGCCCTTAGGGAGCTCGGCGCACTCTCCTGGGCGCGCAGTTGCTGTTACTGTCCCGGGGAGCCCGAGGGCATCTGCTCCCTCCTGGGTCCTGCTCCACCTCCCCGCGAGCCCCTTTCCGCCCGGGAAGGTCGGTGCAGCTCCTGCGTCTCCGGGACGGGGCTCTCCTGTGCCTGGGGACACTCGCCCCGGCCTCAGCCCGGCTCCTCGCGGGCCCCTCCCCCTTAGAGGCCTTTGTTTCTTTATTTCTTTTTTCCCGTCTTCCTACCTTGATAGAAGTGCGAACTCTTCTCACTGTTGCATTCCAGGTGTTCTCTCTTTAATTCTCAGGCCGAATTCCTAGATTTTCAGGATAATTTGAAGGTTTTTTAGGTAATTTGGTGGAGACAGGTGATTTGGAGACCCTACTCTTCCGCCATCTTGCCCCTCCCCCCTGGATGGCTTTTAATTCATTTTCTTGCCTAATTGCTGCAGCTAGAACTTCCATTGAACAAAAATGATGAGAGCAGCTATCTCTGTCATGTTGTTATCATGGAAGAGTATTGGATTT
This sequence comes from Canis lupus dingo, assembly GCF_003254725.2. Lineage (NCBI taxonomy): Eukaryota > Metazoa > Chordata > Mammalia > Carnivora > Canidae > Canis > Canis lupus. Next base: position 66,751,099 of record NC_064245.1, read on the forward strand.
TGTGAAATGCAACTGTATCTGTGGAGACAGTAATTTTTTTCTTTTTTTAAAAAAAATTTTTTTTCTATTACAGTTTGATTATGAATAATCTCAATTGACCTATCTCAAGCTCACAGATTGTTTTTCCTGCCTGCTTGAATCTGCTATTGAATCTCTCTAGTAAATTTTTTGTTAGTACTTGATAATTAACCCATGATTTTTATTATTTCTGGATCTGTTTCCCCCTGAGCTTGCTCAGATTTTATTGTTTATATAGCTAATATTTCTCTTATTAGACTTCAAACTTTTTTGTTTGTTTTGGGCTCTGGACATTCTTGAGTGTTGTACTTTATTATTATCTTTTGTACTTGGTAGGCATTTAAATTATCTGTAGCTTGCTAGTCTTTGAGCTTTGTTAGAGTGCCTATCTCTAGGGCTAGTTTATTTCCATTCCTAAGGTGTTATCCTTTTGTGTTCTCCACTGAATGCTTGGGTATTCCATGAGTACCTTCCTCTGTAGTTGGTTGGAAGTTGAATATTTCCCAGGTCTGTTTGCATTCTGGGAGTTTTTCTAGTTCCTCTTTGCCCAGCCTCATGGAGTTTTGCCCTCCATACGTGTAGCTTAATTAAGAACAGGCTCAAAGAGACCCTTAAAAAGATTTCTGGACCTTTTTATCTTTGTAGAGTTGTCCTTTCCAGTACTCTGCTTCACAGAGTCCCAAGTGCTTCCCTTATTTGAACTGTGTTCTCAGTCTTCCCCAGTCCCGGACTAGTGGTGCTTGCCTTTAGTTCTTTGCCTTTGTGTGGTCCAGAAAGTACCTCCAGGTAGAATGTCAGAGTGACTATAAAGTCATTTATTTGTATCTCATCTTTCAGGGATCATCCAGCCTGATGTTCAATGTCTGCTTTATATATTTTGTCCAATTCTCTGGTGGTTTATGGCAGGAGGAAAATCTTGTCCCAGGTATTCTCTCATACCTGGAAGATAGTACTTTCAGAAGGGTTTTAAGTCTTCAAGTATTTTATATCTTCAAAATGTTTTGTATTTTACAGTTTGCATATCAAATAAAATATAGATTATATTTATCAGTGTTTTGTATTAGATGTTTTAATGAAGAGAATTTCAAAACTAGAAATAGAGAAGCTCAAACATAGATCAGTTTATTTCAGAATATCAGATCTATAGGGAATCTATTCATTTGGACCATGAGGCAGAGCTATTTTCTTACACCATGCGTATCTTAATTTCATGGAAATCTAGGAGAAGGACATGCTAATGATGATTAAAAAATATACAAACTTTTTAAGGAAGTGGCCTTGAAAATCCAAACTTCTGAAGTACTGTTGTTACCCATAGGGTGAAAATAATGTCATTAGTCATAATCTTGAGAATAAAGATTACTAAGACTAATACTAATAACTAAGCACTTTAAAGGTCAGCCAAATATTTTGACTAACTATTGAATAACATGACTGTCATCTCATCAGTGCAATATGGTAGTATGCTTTTATTTAGCAAACATCTGTTAAGGGCCTGCTTTCACTAGGAATCATACTAAACACTAGGAATACAAGAAGAGTAAGATATGGTCTACCCTTAAAGACCTGATACTTTTCAAGATAATGGTCTACCCTTAAAGACCTGATACTTTTCAAGATATGGCCATGAAATTTCGAGGAAGGTTGGATTTATGAGACTGAATGTATGGGCAGGCAGAGGAGGGTGGGATATTAAATGGGGATCAAGGTAAAGGATCAGTACTATGTGAAGACTCTGAAATAAGAAAGTCATAGATATTGATGAAGTATTGTTTGGGGTTTTATGAGTTCATTTACTTTTTTTCCTCATGGCCTTCATTCTATTGAGGTTTCATGCCAGGTTCCTCTCCTCAGAGATTCTTCTCCAAGGTTTCTTCTGGAATTGTGCAGGATTCCTATCAGATTGGCTCAGATGATAACCTGAGGCTAAGAAGAGGATGAATTCTGCTCTGTCCTCTCTTCCCCAGTAAGGCTCTTTGTACTGAATCTTTATGGAGTCTTAACAGGAACTTTTTCAAAAGATGGGGATGTTAAAGAGAGAGGGTCTTCAGGTTGAAGCAGCAATCAGGCAAATTTTTGTCCTCATCAGTTTGAATGTTATCTCAAGTTTAAATCTCTAGAGAAAATAGATATGAGACTAATATGATAGTCATAAAACTTAAGCTAAAGTCAGTGTGAAACTTGAAATCTAGTCTTTAACCTAAGCTTTAATTTCTTGTTCTTTTATATTTCACTACTAGAATATAAGGTGTTGAGGGGGAGTGGAAGGGGAAAAGTAGTGATATCCTATGAGGATAGTCACTTATGTATTGCTTAGAATTGAATCAACTCTATCATACTGTCACATTTTTCTTGCCACAGAACTTTGTATACATGTGGGAAATTAAAAAATCAAAACCCCCAAAACTGCCAGGATCTATTAGAACCAAGAACTTTGCTGGAGGTTAGAAACTTCTGTTGATCCTCCTATAATGCCAAATTCATCAAGATCTTTAAAAAAATGTATGTAGATCAAATTTGGCTTTCTCTAAGAATTCTTCCTATTGAATTGAATGTGTACACACATACACACAGAGCTTTGATATAGGATCTTGAGTGCTCTTCATGAGGCTAGAAATTGAATTTGCTCATATTTGCTTTTGAAATGGAAAGATCTGTGTTGAATTACTATGAAGTATTTCAGGAAAACGGCATTTGTTGACGTAGTTTTTATTTGGGTTTCAGTCTTTAATTTAAGTAATATCCAGCAAGTTTATTTAATTCCAGAATCAATTGACTCTTGCTGATGGTCTTTTGTTTTTTTTTTTTTTTTTAATATATTACTATCACGACTGATTTTTGGCAGCGCCTGGGTTGGCTCGTTTGGTTAAGCGTCTGCCTTTAGCTCAGGTCATGATCCCAGCGTTCTGGGATCCAGCCCCTGTCAAGTTCCTGCTCAGTGGGGAGCCTGCTTCTCCTTCTCCCTCTGCTTGCTGCTCCCCTTGCTTGTGCTCACTCTCTCTCTTTCTGTCAAATAAATAAATAAATAAATAAATAAAAAAAATCTTTTTTAAAAAAGACATTTTTTTTTTAAAGAGCAGTTTAAGGTTCACAGCAAAATTGAAGTGAAGATACAGAGATTTCCCATATACCCTACCATATATCTCACACATGTATTGCTTCTCCCATTATTAACACCCCATCAGAGTGGTACATTTGTTACATTTGACAAACCTACACTGACATGTATCACTCAAAGTCCATAGTTCCCTGATTCATTCTTGGTATATTATACATTCTCTGGGTTTGTGCAATATATAATGACATTGGTCCATCATTGTGGTTATTATACAGATTATTTTTACTGCCCTGAAAATCTTTTGTGCTTTACCTTTTCCTCCACCCCCCGATCCCTCTGCCCAACTTCTGGCAACCACTGATGTTTTTACTGTCTCCATAGTTTTTTCTTTTCAAGAATGTCATATAGTTTGTCATATAGTATGCGGTGTTTTCAGATTAGCTTCTTTTACTTAGTAATATGCATTAAATCGCCTCCATGTCTTTTCATACCTTGATAGCTCATTCATTTTAATGCAGTCTATTTCTATTAACCTACTGAATGGTTGTTTTTAAGTTTTAGCAATTATAAATAAAGCTGTTATAAACATTGGTGTGCAGGTTTTTTTTGTGGACTTGTTTTCAGCTCATTCAAGTAAATACTAAGGAGCACGATTGCTGGATCAAGAGTATGTTTAGTTTTGTAAGAAACTGTCAAACTGTCTTCTAAAGGGGCTGTACTATTTTGCATTCACAATAGCAATGATTGAGAGCTCCTGTTGTTCCACATTCTTACCAAAATTTGGTGTTGCCCATTCTAATAGGTTACAGTGGTATCATGATTTAATGTGTGTTTTCCTATTGATATATGATGTGGAACACACTTTCATATGCCATTTGCCATCTGTATATCTTCTTTGATGAAGTGTCTGTCAAAGTCTTTGGTCCATTTTTATATTTGTTTTCTTATTATTGAATTTTAAGAGTTTTTTTGTATACTTTGGATAACATTGCTTTATCAGATGTATCTTTTGCAAGTATTTTCTGCTAGTGTGGGGACTTGTCTACTCATTCTTTTGACATTGTGCTTCCCAGAGTAGAAGTTTTTAATTTTAATGAAGTCTGACTTATCTTTTTTTTTTCATGGATTGTGCCTTTGGTGTTGTATCTAGAAACTTACCATCTCAGTTTTCTTTTATGTTATCTTCTAGGAGTTTTATAATTTTGTGCTTTACATTTAGGTCTGTGATCTGTTTTGAATTAATTTTTGTGAAGAACATAAAGTCTGTATCTAGATCCATTTATTTTTGCATATGGATGTCTACTTGTTCTAGCACCATTTATTGAAAAGACTGTCTTTGCTTTTTTGTTAAAGATAAGTTGACTCTATTTATATGGGCCTATTTCTGGCTTTCTCTTTTATGTCATTGATCTATCTGTCTTTTTTTTTTTTTTTTTTTTTTTTTTTTGCCATACCAGAGTGTCTTGATTACTGGAGTTTTATAATAAGTCTTGAATTTGAGTAGTGTCAGTTCTCTTACTTTGCTTTTCTCCTTCAATATTGTTTTGGCTATTCTGGGCCTTTTGTCTCTCTAAGTAAACTTTATTTTTTTTTAAAGATTCTATTTATTAATGAGAGGCAGAATGAGAGAGAGGCAGAGACTTAGGCAGAGAGAAAGAAGTAGGCTCCATGCAGGGAGCCTGATGTGGGACTCAGTCCTGGGACTCCAGGATCATGCCCTGGGTTAAGCCAGACGCTTAACCACTGAGCCACCCCAGGCATCCCTCTATGTAAACTTTTTAGAATCAGTTTGTCAATATGCACATAACTTGCTGGGATTTTCATTGAGATTGCAATGAATCTATAGATCAAGTTGGATAGAATTGACATCTTGACAATATTGAGTCTTCCTATCCATAAACATGGAATATCTCTCCATTTATTTAACTCTTACTTAATTTTGTTCATGAGATATTTGTAGTTTTCCTCCACGTATACATTTTCTCTACAAGGTATAGATCTTGCACATTTTTTATTAGATTTATACCTAAGGACTTCATTTGGGGGTGGTTACTAATGTAAATGGTATTATGTTTTTAATTTCAAATTTCAGTTGCTCATCACTTGAATATAGCTGTTGACGGTTTTTATATTAACCTTGTATCCTGTAACTTTGCTGATATTCTACATTGATGTTATTTCAAAGAATGCCTTAAAGTACTGCATCTCAGTGTACTTCTAGAACATTTCAAAGAAATGTTACTTATCTAGTTTTGGTATTGAGTATGATATTCTGGATGCTAGTTGAAGAATATGTTCCAAGGAGGGAGGAATCAGCTACTTTAAGTGCTACTGATAGGTAAGTAATATCAATAATTGACTATTAGATTAGCAGCTTTTCATTATTTATCTTTTTTTTTAAAGATTTTATTTATTCATGAGAGACAGAGAGAGAGGAGAGAGAGAGAGAGAGAGAGGGGCAAAGACACAGGCAGAGGGAGAAGCAGGCTCCATGTAGGGAGCCTGACATGGGACTCGATCCCGGGTCTCCAGGATCACACCCTGGGGTGAAGGCGACACTAAACCGCTGAAGCACCGGGGCTGCCCTCATTATTTATCTTTATAAGATCAATTTTGGTGAAGTGCTGAGGACAAAAGCCAGATTGGAATCAATAAGTATAGGTTATTCTTCTGAGGAGTTTTCCTTATTTTCCTTTTTTTTTTTTTTTTTTTTGAGAGAGGAGAGAGTAGCTTGAATGTGAATGCACGAATGTGAGTGGGGGTGAGGGAGGCCGGGGCAGGGGGAGAGAGAGAATCATAGGCAAGCTTCACACCCAGTGCGGAGCCTGACGCAGGACTCAGTCTCATGACCTTGAGGTCGTGACCTGAGCCAAAATCAAGAGTTGGAAGCTTAACTGACTGAGCCACCCAGGCACACCTCTTCTACCATATTTGACGTACAGATTTGGTGACACATGTAGAAGGTTTCTTGACTGTTTCAGTTTCTTAGTGAAATAGAATAGCCTTTGTTGTGGGTTAAATTGTTTTCTCCCAAAAAGATAAATTGAAATCCTGACCTTCAGTAACTGTAAGTATTACCTTACATAGATGTGGGGTCTTTGCAGGTATAATCAAGTGAGTCATACTTGAGTAGGGTTTACTTTAAATCCAATGACGTATCTTTTTTTTTAAAGTTTTTAAAATTTATTTATTCATTCATGAGAGACAACAGAGAGAGAGATAGGCAGAGGGAGAAGCAGGCTTCCCACAAGGAGCCCGGCGTGGGACTGGATCCCAGACCACAGGATCACACCCTGCGCCAAAGGCAGACGCCCAACCACTGAGCCACCCAGGCGTCCCCAATGATGTATCTTTTAAGGAAGAGAAATTTAAACAGAGACACAGGAAAATAAGGAAGAAAGCCATGTGAAGATGGAGTCAGAGTTTGCAGTGATACAGCTATAAGCCAAAAAGTGCCAAGGTTTGCTGGAAACCTCAAGAAGTTAGGAAGAGACAAGGCATAATTCTTCCCTATAGCCTTCAGAGGAAGCACAGCCCTGCCAATACTTTGATTTCTGACCTCTAGCCTCCAGAATTGTGAGAGAATAAATTTCTCTTGTTTTAAGCAACCTAGATTGTGATACCTTCTTAATGGGATGAATGGATAAAGAAGATGTGGTTTATGTATACAATGGAATATTACTCAGCCATTAGAAATGACAAATACCCACCATTTGCTTCAACGTGGATGGAACTGGAGGGTATTATGCTGAGTGAAGTAAGTCAATCAGAGAAGGACAAACATTATATGTTCTCATTCATTTGGGGAATATAAATAATAGTGAAAGGGAATATAAGGGAAGGGAGAAGAAATGTGTGGGAAATATCAGAAAGGGAGACAGAACATAAAGACTCCTAACTCTGGGAAACGAACTCTGGGAAACATCTAGTGGAAGGGGAGGAGGGTGGGGGTGAATGGGTGATGGGCACTGAGGGGGGCACTTGATGGGATGAGCACTGGGTGTTATTCTGTATGTTGGTAAATTGAACACCAATAAAAAATCAATTTATTAAAAAAAAAATAGCCCTTGGAAGCTACCAGTCTTCAACTGAGAAAGAGTGGAGGAAGGCTTGATGTTTTGATTTCTTATGGATGTCTGTTTTCTTTCTTTGATCTAAGACTTCATATGATGTCAGTTTGCCTTGATACTTTCACTGGCTGTTGCCCAGTTTTAATGGACAGGGGCATCTCTTTAGGATTCTCAGCTTTAGAAGAGTCTTGGTGCTATTTTTCTCTCCATTTGAGATTCTTAAACACATGATTTTTTCTTCTGGGTAGGTTTTAGAAAAGCTGCCTACAGCACTTAAGTCAGATAGAATCTCCCTTAACCTCCCAATGGGCCAATGTAGAGTCAGCTAAGATACTGATTTTATTATATACTTTTTGCATTCTATTATATTTTCAAACACACAGAAAAATTGAAAGAATTAAACATTTGTATACTCATTGCCGAGAGCAGAGATTGGCAAACTTTTTTGAAAAGATCCAGATAGTAGATATTTTAGGTTTTGCAAGCCATACAGTATCTGTTACAACTATTTAACTGTCCTATTATAGTGCAAAACTAGCCGTGGACAGTATGTAAGTGAATAAATGTGGCTGTGTTCCAATCAAACTTTATGGACATTGAAATTTGTATTTCAGAATTCACATTCATGTCATGGGTTAGTCATTTATTTTCAACTTTTAAGAAATATAAAACCTGATATTAGCTCATGGGCCATAACAAAAACAGGTGGGAGACCAGAGGATGTGGCCTACAGGCTATATAGTTTGCTGACCCCTGATCTAGAGTTTACAATGGATATTTTGGTATAATGCTTTATCACAAATTTGTCCATCTATCCATCCCTCTATCAGTCTAGCAGTTCATCTACTTTTTTGGAGCATTTCAAAATAAGTAGTTGCTGACAGTGCTTTTTACACCTAAACATTTCATTGTGCATGTCATTACCTAGAATTTAATTTTTTTGGTGGTGAGATTTACTTACAGTGAAATGAAAAAAAATCTCAAAAGTACCATTTGTTGATTTTGACAGTTCACACACCTGTATAACTCAATCCTGATCAAATACAGGAGATTACCATCTTAGATGAGCCCAGCCTTCTTCACTGCCCTCTGTATCCCACTGCAGCCATTGTCTCTGCCATGATGCTGAAATGAAAGCAGAATTAGCAGCAGTAGCCCCAGCTGCCCGACAGGAAGCAACTGGAGATGAGGAGGACAGGATGCATGCATTTTTTTTTTTCTCTTTTGTACTTCATTTTCTTTATTTACTATTTTCTTGAGAGCCAATAGCTCTGTGGCCTCAGTTTCATGTTTTTGATTCCTTATGATCTGTGGATGCTTGCTTATTCCTATTAAAATATGAAGATAGAATTGTATTAGTAGCTGATCTGGGTTTTTAAATTTATGATGATAGTCAGTGTTGGATTTTCTCAGCAGTTGTTACCTTGAATGTGAGGATGGACCTCAAGACTTACAGTATCTCTCACCCTAACTATAGAGTATTGGTGGCATGTTGTCAAGTCAGGCTTTAAACATGGGTACCTAGGCAGGCTATAACTGAATCCCCTGCCCATTGTAGAAGAAAAGGAATTTCCTTAGACCTATTTACCACTGATTTACCAATCTGTCTAGCTGTCCTTCTTCACTCTTTATACCTTTGTAATAGTTCAAGGTTATGTGGACGTACTGATCTGTTTTATGTCTCAGGTGGTGGTGTACTAGGTCTGCTTGGCTAATCTGGAATGTTTCCCCAGATTTTGTTCCCTGTATTGTTTTGAATAGTAGTGGTCACAAGAGACACAAGGAAGTGGCAGGCATGCTTTTTGTCTCTCTGAGGGCCAGTGCTGAGTACCAGACACTGTGTTAGCTCTTTTACAGTATCACTGATTTGTTAGCTTACCTTGTAGGTGTGGGATTGCATGAGGATCAGCAGTTCCTTTAGCTCCTGCCAGATTTCCCCCTTCATTGTCTCTGAGTACTTGTCCAGCTTGTACATAGCTCACCCTTGGCATCAAGGTTAAAGTTGGTGAGAGCAGATGTGAGTTCCAGTTTGTCATTGCCAGTTTCTGTTGTCCTCTCAGAATCCAGTTTGTTCTTGTAGATTTCAGTTGTCTTTATCAATTCTAGCTCATCCTCATAGGTTCTAATTTGTTTTTGCTCCTCTGTTTATCCAGTTCCCTTCCTGACTGCTGGTCAGGTTGACCTGTAGTGACTTCAGGCTGAAGATTAGATTCAGAGGCAACAGCCTGTACCTACTGCTCCAACAGCCTCCACAGTTTATTCTAAGGTGTAACCCTTACAATAAATTCTTCTTTATCACCCATACTGGGTTCTGTTGCTTTGATCCAACCCTAATTGATACACTTTACCCTCCTAGGATTCATACTAGAAACCTTTCACGTTAGATCCCATATTTAGAGAGTTATTTCTACCATCTTATTTTATCTTCCAGAAATTTTTTTCTGTCTTCTCCTCTTGGCACCTTTTCTTTATTTTTAAAAATATTGTGTGTATTCTCAGTTTTAATATTTCATCTGGCATATCAGTGATACTTTGAACCTTAAATAATAGTTTGGGTTAAAAAATCCTTATTGTGCTTAAGTACTGTTTTTCTTTTTCAAAATTTACTTAAGATTTTATTTATTTATTCATGAGAGACACAAAAAGAGAGGCAAAGACATAGGCAGAGGGAGAAACAGGTTCCATGCAGGGATCCTGATTTGGGACTCAATCCCAGGACTCTGGGATCACGCCCTGAGCCAAAGACAGACACTCACTTGGTGAGCCACCTGCGCTTCCCACCCTCAGCCAATATTTAAAAACATGGTCAAGCATTATATACAAATACAGAAGGCCTATATCATGGAAAAATGAAAAATTTAACTCAAAATAATGCATTCATGCTAAGTACATTAGTATACACAGAACAAAATGATGCTGGAGAGTTTACAGACTTGGTGATGTAAAACAGTAGCTTCCAAGGAACTTACTTAATCAGATCTTCAAAGAGCCCTAGAAAACTTCATTTTTTTTTTTTTTGAAAACTTCATTTTTAACAAGGCCCCCACAAGATTCTAAGCCTTGATTAAAAGTGTGGTTTAAGGAAGCACTTTTTCACCCTGTGTCAGATTATATATACAATAAAAGTAAATTATTATCAATTATTGAACAAAAAGCTTTTCTTTATAGAAACTATTGATACCTAAATACAAGATGGATTTTAAAATGAAATCATGTGTATTTGTATTCATAAAGATATATACACTAATCAAAAGCTATACAACATTAACAGCAAATCCAGGTACAAACGAAGATAATCTTCTGAACTCCATGTTTCATCGAGCATCAAAAACCACCAATCTTGGGATCCCTGGGTGGCGCAGCGGTTTGGCGCCTGCCTTTGGCCCAGGGCGCGATCCTGGAGACTCCGGATCGAATCCCACGTCGGGCTCCCGGTGCATGGAGCCTGCTTCTCCCTCTGCCTGTGTCTCTGCCTCTCTCTCTCTCTGTGACTATCATGAATAAATAAATAAAATCTTAAAAAAAAAAACAAAAAAAACCCACCAATCTTTTAGTCCTTTTCTTGTACATTATTCTATATCCACATTCTCTGCATCTGATTGGATCCCTGGATTTTATTTCATTTTCTGTGTGACATTCTCCGCAGATATATATCATTGGCTGCTGCTTTGGGGGTTGAACGTCCTTCTGGGTGTCCATTGATAGTCCCTCCAAATCCTAACCAACCACTTCCCTGACCACGCTGCTGGGAGAAACTTCCTACTCTTAAGTACTGGTTTTAAAAACATTTAAAAGACTTAATAGTCTTGTAAAGACAGTTGAAGTCTTTTTACCATAAAGACTCATTTAACAAAACATTGAGCTGGAGAGGTTACAAAAACCCAAAGAAGTTTGTATATGTAAATTGCCTAGAGTGAGACAGAAGTGGTATTTTACATCAACACCATGACAGAGGCATAGTGAGAGATGTTTTGACAACCAATATTCAGACATATTTTTGTATTAAACTATAGATGGGTGATATAATGTGATGTGATCATTGTAAAGTTAGGTCTAAAACTTTTCTTTTCAGCAACTTTAAAGTTCAAATGCTTGTTTCAGTGACATGTGGTTCTTTATTGGAAATGGCTTGCGTATCTTTTGTTTTCATTATGGTTGTTTAGTATCAGAGGTAGTATGTTTTGATTTTTGAAATTGACTTTTTTGTTGGCAATTGATAGAATTGTTGATAGCCATTCATTTTAATTCGTGACCCAAGTGAGATTTTATAATAGTGCTTATTTTCTTCTGAGACACTTGTATTTAAAAGATGATATAATAAATAATTATAGATTGGATTAATTTCCAAGAGGAGATCTGAAAATATTAAATTTTAACATAATATTATTAAATGTTAGAGTAATTTCATAACTTCGTAGAGTACCATTGATGCCAAAGATGCCACTGATTTACTTGTTTTAAAAAAATCACCTTTTCAGTACATGTATCTCATTGATGTTTTAGCATAGTGAATTATTTAAAATATATCGCTTGTGTAATGTATTCTAAGATGTTGTTATAGTGTTATCCTAAAGTTATTCTACAATTATTCTATAATAGATATTTTGTAGGATTTTAAAGTATAATCATTACATATTCAATTTAGAAAATGTGGAAAATGCAGAAATTTATGAAGAAAAAAATAATCACTCCTAATTCAACCTCACAGAACCAAGCAGTTGTTAATATGTACATGTATTCTCTCAATATCTTTGCATATGTATATATTCTTTTCACTTAAGGCTTTAAGCCTACATATCTTTCTTGTATGCAGACTTTTTAAAAGCTATATTTGGAAGAGCCACCTAAAATTTTTACTGATTGGATGCCCCATCATTTACTGATTGTATTATGGACATAGAATTGGAGGGAATGCTGTCCGTTTTTCTTATTAAAAGTTTTTCTCTTGGAGTAGTCAATAAAAGAAGTCTATTTTTTGACAGTCTCAGAATTAGATGATTCGTCAACATGAAAACAGTTTTCAGGTAGATTTTCTGCAGTCTCTTTTTTAATTTAAATTCAATTTAGTTAACATATAGTATATTAATAGTTCTATAGTCTCTTTAACTTATAGTATATTTTATATAGGTTGACAGCTTTCTTTTGCCTCTTTTGGGTATAAACTCTTGTGTTTATTGTTTCAGCTTCATTGAACATACTGTACTCATGAGATATATTTCTGAGGTTTAATTTTTTAAATTATTTTTTTATTTTTTTATTTTTAAGTAATCTCTACACCCAGCATGAAGCTCAGATTTACAACCCTGAGATCAAGAGTTGCATGCTCTACTGACTGAGCCAGCCAGATTCCCCTCTGGGGTTTAATTTTAAATAAGAAGTACCATGTACTATATTTGAAAGTATTTTAAAGTTAGAATGTATCATATGGTAACATACCTCAATAAAAGAAATACTGCTAGTTTTAAGTCACAGATGCTTAGATTTGAGATTTTGGCTATATGCATTTGTTTCCTACTAAGCCAGAAAATTTTCACTCAGTCTTCCAACACAAGCCATTTATTTCTCAAATATAGGTTTACATTTTCATTAGGAGACAGAGATATTCTACACAAAAATGATAAATCTTTTGAAAATGAATACCTGAATGTAGTGTTTTAAAAATATTCAGGAGTCCTTTTTAAATCCTACTTCAGAATTTTTCTCTAATTTGGAACTAGCCAAAAAGTACACAGCAGTCTTAACAAAAAAAAAAAAAAAAAAAAAAACAACAAAAAACAAAAAAACAAAATGGCAGATATCTGAAAACAAAAAACAAGTGTTATTAAAATTTAGCTGCTGAATGTGTCTGTTTTTGTTTCAGTAAAGTATTTTTTTGGTTTAAAACTGAACACCAAAGGTGGTTGTATAAAAAATTTTGTTCTTAAAAAAAAAAAATTGTTCTTTATTCTATCTTCTTCCTCATCACTGCTGCTTATATCCATAGAGTTATAACCTGATATACTGATATGTTGAGACTGTGAGCAGAAATTTTTGTCAGTGGAGATGAATGTTTTTCTAGTTTTGCAGTGAAAGCTCCTTCTTTCTTTGGGATCTTTCATTTTTTAAGTATTATAGATTACTAGTCATTCTTTGAAATTTAAGTAAGAATTGACAAAAATTAAGTCTTACATTTATTCTTAGATTCAGGAGTGAGTTTTCCTCTTTCAAAGGAAGATTCCTGTTAGGAATTATCTATATTTGTGCCTTTTCCTTAAGAAGAGACTTTTTAAAATCTTTTTTTTTAAGATTTTATTTATTTATTAATGAGAGACAGAGAGACAGAGGGAGAAGCAGGCTCCATGCAGATAGCCTGACATGGGACTCGATCCCACGTCTCCAGGATCACGCCCTGGGCTGAAGACAGTGCTAAATCGCTGAGCCACCTCGGCTGCCCGCTAAATCGCTGAGCTACCTCGGCTGCCCAAGAAGAGACTTCTTTATTAGAGGAAGTGTTTTCTTTGCTTATTGTCTTAACTTATTTTTTCTTGCTTATTGACATATTGGGCTAGCACAGTCTTCTGAGCTTGTTACATAATAGTTTAATATCAAAGTCTAAGGGACACTTAGTAATTAAGAACATGCTTTCAGTTTTTTTGAGAATGAAGATTTTTTTCTAAAACCAGTTTGGTTAAAATGCATGCTGATGACCATTAAAACCAACGATGTGTGGGAATTTGACTGTTATTATTGTAAATATTTGCACACATTCAGTTTCCTCTTGTATTTAAAAGTATCCATTCATTCATTCATGAGTATCTTTGCTGTACCAAGCACAATGGTGAGGGAGACAGTATGATAGTGTTGTTTTAGAGTGATGTGCTGAGTACATAACGGGACTTTTACAGCAGAAGTAAATACATAAACAGAATCTTAAGAGATATGCAGGAACGTCGCATACAAAAAAAGGGCAAGAAAGAGCAGTCCAGGTGAAGTAAAACCTTAGAAGCTAGAAAAGAGCCTGAAATATAATGTAAATTTATTTGTCCCATTTGGAGGTTAGGGTGTAAGGCAAGGAGAGCTGAGAAACATATAATGTTTTAAGGAGTTTAGATTTTCTCCTAAGAGCAAAGAAAACCTCTGAAGGCTTTTAAACAGAAGAGTGGTTTTGACCAGTAGTGTAGAATAAGGGTCCACTTTTTGTATGGCCCATTATATAAGAATGGTTTTTACATTTTTAAATGGTTGGAAAACATCAAAAGAAGGATATTCCAAAAGTTATATGAAAATTGTCCATATATAGTTAGTTTTATTGGAAGAGAGCCATACTCATCTTTTACATTGTGTCTGTGGCTGTTTTTTCACTACAATGACACAGTTGAGTAGTTGCTATGGAGAACATATGACCCACAAACTCTAATGTATTTACTATTTGACTCTGTACAGAGAAAAGTATGCCAAAACCTTATCTAAATACATCAATTAAAATATAAAGCTAGTCAGAATGGATAAAAAAGCAAGACCCACTTAGATGCTGACTATAAGAAACCCATTTAAAATATGAAGATTCAGAGAGGCTAAAAGTGAAAGGAATGAAAAAGAAATATTCTGCACATACTAATTAAAAGAAAATTGGAGCAGCAACATTAATAGTATAAACAAGGAATTTAATGCAGGTATTAAAAAAGAAAATATAACATTCAGAGGGTTAATTCCCAGAAAGTCATTACAATCCTTATGTCTATAAACCCATAAAGAGATCTTCAAAATACTTAAAGCAAAAACTGATAGAACAGAAAATAGAAATAGACAAATCCGCCAATGCAGCTGAGACTTCAACACCCCTCTCAATACTGGTAGGGCCTATAGACAAATAATCAGTCAGGAGGACATAGATGACATGAACAGCATTGACCAGCTGGACCTGATTGACATATATGGAACATTCCATTCAACAACAGCAGAGTAAATGTGCTTTCAAGTGCACACAGAATAAGATAGACCATTTTCTGGTCTATAAAGAAAACTCTTAACAAATTTAGGAGAATTGAAAATGTTGTTTGTCACTAGTGAAATGAAACTAGAACTTAGTAACAGAAAGATATTTGTAATATGCCAAAATATATGGAAATTAAACAGCTCACCTTTAAGTAACCAGTGGTCCAAAGATTTTTAATTGAACAAAAACGAAAACACATGTCAAAATTTATAAGATACAGCTGAAGTACTAGTGTTTAGAGATAAGTGGTTAGTATTATTAAATGCTTATATTTGGAAAGAAAAAAAATTCTCAAAATCCGTGATCCAAGCTAAGAAATTAGAAAATGAAAGGCAAATTAAACCTAAAGCAAAAAAAAAAAAAAAAAAAAAAAAAAAAAAATTTTAACCTAAAGCAAGCAGAAGAAAGGAAATAGTAAAGGCAAAAGTAGAAATCAAAAACAGAGAAATCAGGGTATCCGAGTGGCTCAGTTGATTGTGTCCAACTCTTGATCACAGCTTGGGTCATGATATCAAGGTCATGAGATCAAGCCCCACATTGGGCTTTGTGCTAGGGATGGTGCCTGCTTAAGATTCTCTGTCTCCCTCTGTCCCTATTTCCCTCCATCCCCTGCCCCCTGGAAAAACAAAACAAAACAAAACAGAAATTAATGAAACTAAAAACTGGTCCTTTAAAAAGAGCAACGAAATTGATAAACCTCTAGCCAAATTGAGCATGAAAAAAAAGGTACAGATTTCAACATCAGGAATGAAAGAGGTGAATTTACCACATATCCTGCAGGTGTTAAAAGGAGAATCTTGAATATTAAGAAAAATTTTACTTCCGTAAATTTGACAACATAGCTTAAATAAACAAATTCCTGTAAAAATACAAACTACTAGAGTTCATTCAAGAAGAATTAGATTAAACTGATACTGCTATATTTATGGAAAAAATCGAATTCATAATTTAAAATGTTCTCAACAAGTAAAACTGTAGGCCCAAATGGTTTTACTGGTGAATTCTACCAAACATGTTTAGAAGAAATAATACCCATTATATTTAAACTCTTTCAGAAAACCAAAGATATCACACTTTCCAATTCACAGCAGCAGCATTAATCTGATACTAAAATCAGATAATGACACTATAAGGAAACTGCAGACCGATATCCCTCATGAACATAGATGCATACACAAAAAATTCCTTAACAAAATCCTAACAATGAATTCAACAATATACAGTGTAAAAAAAATACTACATCATGTCCAAGTGTGATTTATCCTGGAAATCCAAGGCTAATTCAGTATTCAAAAATCAATTAATATCATTTACTATATCAATAGGCTAAAGAAGAAAACCCATTTGATAATCTCAACAGATGTAATAAAAGTCATTTGACTAAATTCAACATCAATTCATGTTTTAAAAAAACTCTCAGCAAACTAGGAATGAGAGGGAACTTCTTCAGTCTGATAAAGGGCATCTTTAGTTGCCTTTTATAGTTGCCTAACTATAAAAAATAGTTAATATTACACTGAGTAGTCCAAAGTGAATGCTTTCCTCCTGAAATCAGGTACAAGGCAAGGATGTCTGCTCTCAACAATTCTTGTGTTCAGCATCATTCTTGAGGTCCTAGCCAATAAGAAAAAGATAAGATATGCAGATTAAAAATGAAGAAGCAAAATGACTAAATTTTCAAATATGATTATGTTGAAAATTCCTGTGTTGAAAAAATTGTGCAAGCACAAGACCCAAATAAAATAAGACAAATATCACATTAAAGGCGACAAAGACTAAATATTATAGATGTTAACTTCTTCTCAAATTGATTTACTGATTCAGCATAATTTCAGTAAAAGCCTGATGGTATTTTTGCATATGGTATTTAGACAAACCATATCTAAAGTGTATATGGAAGGGTAGAAGGCCAAGAATAAGTCACTCTACTCCTGAATTACAAGCTGAGGAACATTTACCATGCTATTGATCAAGACTTTTTATAAGTAGCTTATAATAAAGACAGTGCGGAATTCACTCGGGGAAACAGAATAGAGATGCTGGAAACAGAGCTCATGTAGATGGAACTTGGTTGTTATTTTGAAAGTGGTATTGAAAATCTTTGAGAAAGAGTAGAATATTTAAAAAGTAATCCTGGGACAGTTTATTTGAAAAGGAAAGTGGATCCCTGTATTAACCCCATATTAATGGATTAATATTAGTGGATCCCCATACAGTGGATCATCTGTATTAACACAAAAAATCACTTCACCTGGAATGAAATGTTAATGGCACAATTTTTAGAAGGAAAAATACAGTAAGTTCTTTCCTATCTTGGTATGTGGAAGGAGTCTTTAAACAAGATGCAGTTGCTAAATTTAAATAATATATCAATCACATAAGAGAAGTATGTTTGTTTCTACCAAGTGACACATTAAAGAATTGAAAAAGATAAGGCACAAATTGGGAAAATATATTTATAACAAAGTAAATGACAAAAGATTACTATACTTTTACAATTGTACAAGGAAAATACAACTCACTAGGGAAATGGACATAAAACAGAAATAGGAATTTCACAGAATAAGAAAGACAAATGGCCCAAAGACATGAAAATAAGTACAGTCTCCTCACTGAGAAAGAAATGCAAAATATGACCACAGGTACGTGATAAGGTACAAATCAAGAGGCCTAAGAAAAATAGTGATGGAGACGTAATAAGGATCTACAAGAGTTCATATTCACTGCTAGATGGATTACAAATTGGCACAACCACTTTGAGAATAATTAGGCATTATTCTATAAAGAACATTTGTAGACTATCCTTGATCTCAGCCAAAGGCTGAGAACCAATGAACATTCATAGACTAGGATTTAACATTTTTTTTCCTCTACTGTATATCTCAGACTGCTTCACATACGTATCAGGTGACAGGTACTGTGAATAGTCACGTTGCGTCATTGGTAATAGCTAACAATTGGAAAAAAGTCAAATATCCATCAGTTAGGAGAAAAGAGATATAAATTGTGGTATGTTTATCAAAGGTATCTTATATGGCATTGAAAGTGAGTGAACTGGGACACCTGGGTGGCTCAGCGGTTGAGCGGCTGCCTTTGGCCCAGGGCATGATCCCGGAGTTCCAGGATGGAGTCCCACATCGGGCTCCCTGCATGGAGCCTGCTTCTCCCTCTGCCTGTGTCTCTGCCTCTCTCTCTCTCTGTTGCTCATGAATAAATAAAATATTTTAAAAAGTGAACTATTCTACTTGGGATAACGTACACGAAACAATGTGGTATAAATAAGGCAGTCCCAGAAGACGACATGTGTACATATGTGAAGAGAAAGTTGTGTGAGTGTTAAGAATGCAGACTCTGGAGCTGGATTGCTGTGGGTTTGAGTTCTGACTCCCCTGCTTACTAGATGTGTGTTCTTACATAAGTCATTTACCTTTCTGTGCCTCAGGTTTTTCATCAGTCAAATGATGGCTGTTGTGAGGATGAAGTGATTTAATATGTATAGAGAAACTGTAAAACTACTGCTCTAGAAATGTTATGTCTTCTTATTACTGAGTTCTTTTGCATCAGGCACTTTTTACTGTTTTCTTTTTGTTGTTATTTAAATGATCTTTTATTTCCTCTCCCAGTAGATCTAATATATTATGGGGAATTGGAAAATACAAAGACTTAAATAACCATAATGTAATTGCCAATAGAGGCAATTTTTTTTTTTAAAGATTGATTGATTGAGACATAGAGAGAGAGAAAGAGAGAGGCAGAGACATAGGCAGAGGGAGAAGCAGCCTTCCCACAGGGAGCCTGATGCAGGACTCAATCCCAGGATCCCGGAATCATGACCTGAGCCAAAGGCAGATGCTCAACCACTGAGCCACTCAGGCACCTCCAATTGAGGCAGTTCTTACCATGGCTTCTGTTCTTTGCAAGATCCCAAGGTATGCTGGTATCTAGACAGGACAAATACAGTTTTTTTTTTCCATGCAAATCTGTGTATGAAAGGCATAAGTGAATTTGGACCCTATTATATCTATATATCATGCAGAATTTTGTGAACCTGTACAGTTCTATGCAGGTATGAAATTCTCTAGTAAGAATTCCTGTGGAGAATATTCAAAACATTAGTTAATTTTCCAGTTCATTTAGGCTTTTGGCATTTGGGCAAATCCTAATATTGATGATTTGTGCACACGTTATAGAAAGCAATAAAAAGTTGTAGATAGCCACAAATATAGAAAGATTTATTTATCCTGTGGTGCTATGTTCTCAGACCTATTATATCATTTTAGTGTGAAGTTAGAGGGGAAGTAGTTATCCATTATCTATCCCCAGAAAGAAATTGGATAATCTAAATAGCGAGGCTAAATAAGTTGAGGAAATAATATGAATTCGCACGTACTCTCTCCTGTCCTCTTGATCCTGGCTGCTGGTGGTGTTGCTCTGGTGGCTCTACAGAGTTCATGTTCATTACTGCTTCAGAATTCTTACACGTTGGTTTGTGATATATATGTGACTACAAAGGATATGCAATGCAAAGTGATTAGGCAAATTTTGTAATAATATGGATAATCTATAAAGGTGTTGGAGAATTATTAGAAGTAAAGTAGTTAACAAATGAGGATCTGGCAGAGTCAGGTGATAAATAAGTAAATCCATGAGGCTCATGGCACATACAGGAGGTCAAAAGAATCTGATCTGGTAAAGGAAAAATATAAAAACTATGAATATTTTAGCAACAGTGACTTCTTTATGATCATATGAAAAATTAGGTTTGAAGAGAATATTGTCATTTTAATTTTAACAGGAAGTTTTAATATAGTGGGCTATACATACATAAGAATCCATAAGACATATGTATAGGTAGAAGAATAGCCCTTCCTGCGTCAGGATGTAGAGTGTGGCCAGGCACCCCAGAGGCCTCTGAAGTGTCTTTTAACAATCCTCTTGCCAATGTTAGGGATAACTCGTATTCGTTTTTCCTGATCTTTTCCTTGCTGTTGTTTTTATTTATTTTTATTTTTTATTTTTTAATTGAAAAATTTTTAATTTTTTTAAATTAAAAAAATTTTTTTTACATTTTTTTTTACTTTATTTTAGTTTTATCATCTGTATGTACTTCACTAAATAATATTTATTTTGGTTATTTAAAGAATTTCATATGAATGATGTCATTTATGTGTATTCCTTTGTGGCTTACGTCTATTTTTCACACCTTTTTGTGATATTCATTCTTATTATGAAGTGAGACTCTATTAATTTTTCAGTCCTGTATAGTATTCCTGCGAAACAAGAAAGGATATAGAGGTGATTCATGAACAATGTAGGGGTTAGGGAATGACATCCACGCAGTCGAAAATCCACATGTAACTTTTGACCAAAAACTTAACTACTAGTAGCCTACTGTTTACTGGAAGCCTTACAGATAACATAAGCTATTGGTTAACACGTATTCTGTATGTTGTATGTGTTATATACTGTATTTTTATAGTAAAGTAAGCTAGAGAAAAGTGTTATTAAGAAAGTCATAAGGAAAATAAAATACATTTACAGTACTCTACTGTATTTATCCCAAAAAATCTACACATGGAAGGGAGCTCTAAGGGTTACTGTCTCTGCCCCCTACTGTCCAAGGGCTTAGACAGTAGGGGGCAGCCTGGGATGTAGTTACAAACTGGGCTCAGCGCAAGCTTCCCAACCCCTCTTAAGGTCCCAGCTGTGTGATCCAGCACTCACCTAGCCCACAGAATGCCACACTTGATGCCTGCAACTCTCTGAGCCCTGGAAGCTACCACTAGTCTGAGAGCCTCCTGCCTCTGGCCTATTGCTTCCACCCTTGGCTCACTCCCTTATGGTCCTCCAGAAAGCTTACAGTGGGACTCCTACAGCACCCAGGCTTCCCCTCAGCAGTCCCAGCTGTCCTGCTAAAGACACAGAAGCAGCTTAGCTGGAAGGCAGAGGAGTTGGATCAGAGAAGGTAAGGGATGCAGCATGCTGCCTGGAGGAACACAGCTCCTCGACAGAATAGTTAGCCCTTCTTTTTGCTTAGCTTGACCCTACTTTGTACAGGACATCTCCATGGAGATCCTCCAAGAATTTCAGAAGAGCCTATGCACCATGTATGACCTCTGCATGGGCAGCTCTCTGACTCTTCTCCTGAATTTCCTCTCCTGCCCAGCTTTTCATGGAGACCAGAAGTGGCTCAGGCTTGGGCAACTCCTCTGAGTTGTCCTTTGCACTCACTGCTCCTTTGTGTGCTGATACTGCCCCATGTGTAAGGCTTTCGGGAGCAATAGTTCATTCAGTTTCTTTGTTTTCTTCATTGTCTTCATCCAGGATTTTTTTTGTCCTCCAGGCCATAGGCATTCCAGGTTGGGGGTTCAGTGGCTGGATCTCTGCTCTGATGGTGCTGAAGACACTGTCGGCCTTCAGTGGCTGTCGCTGTGCTCATGCTGTTGCTTGCCCTGTTCTTCATTAGCATCAGTGTACTGGGAATTGTGATGCTCAGGCAGATCCACTCCTTGTACTGCTGCACAGATGCCAGGTTTTAGGAGGCCTGGCCAGAATTTGCTTCTGGTGTCTTCAGTTTGGTGGTACAAACTGTAGCTTACAGTGCAACCACTGGGGTTCAAAAATGCCTTCCAGGCCCCGTGACCCCTGACTGGGATGCCCTGGCTCTGCCACTGGAGGGAGCTAGCTTAGTTCACACCCCTGAGATCTCTGGGACTTGGCAAGAGATCACTACTTGAGGTCTCCTCTCTCATGCCCTGCCCCTGCCCACTGCCCACTGCCCACCGTCCCAAGAGCCCCCTGTGACCAGTCACTGCTTCCCTCCTCTACTTCCTAGTTAGGCCACACCACTGCCACCTCTTACACACTCCAGTCCAGCTTCCCTCTTGTGCCAAGGCAATGGCTTTGGTTATTTAAATATAAGGAAGTAGAACGGAACTCAAAACAACAACAACAACAACAACAACAACAAACATGTAAGTGGACCTGTAGTGTTCAAACCCGAGTTGTAGAAGGGTCAACTGTATGTTATTTTAGAACACAGTTGATACTTTGTATTTTTTAAGGCTTAAAAATATTTTTGTCTTTATTCAACACATACTTTCTAAGTGGCTATTGTATTATATGCTTTTTTGGGTGCTTATCTGCTTTTGTTTTTAGCTACATTGAATAAAAGAACCAAATGAGCATGGCTTAAATAATGAATTTATTATATCAATACATTTGATTTTATAAAACTTCATTTCTGTGTCTCTAAAGCATGAAACATTTAAAGGGAAAATCCTAACGAGGGGAATATTTGGAACAAATTTGGCAATTTTCCTTATTAGAGAATGTACTTTTGCACATTGATAAGGTTAGACACTTAAAACACAGTAGAAAATAGAAAAGGAAGAGACATTTGCTAAATAAATATAAAAACTAATATGCAGGAACAATGTTAAACTGCACTGAGGTTTTTAAATTTATACTAGAAAGTAGTTGTTTCTTTGATGATACCTTTTTTTTTTTTTTTTTTTTTTTTTTTAATCTGTGGAACAGTGATCTTCAGGTAGTTCTGTTTTTTAAAGAAGGTTGGTTTTAGAATCTGCAGAGTCAAAGTCAAGTTCTGGTCACTTTTTTATTTTGTGGCATTAGCAATTCTTTTAATACAGTATGATTTACTATGTCATCAGAGAAAGACAGCATTAGAGAGTGTGCATGGCAGGGTAAAATTAAACACATGCTCACAATCAAATTAATGTATTTCATCTGTCTTCAACTAATAACAATCTGTCATGTTATCTATCTGAGTAGGGGCATAAACAGTTTATTTTGTGTTTGGAGTAACTTCCTGGAGGTAGTTAATGTGACAAGTAGTTTGTTTGAATTGAGTATAACCAGATCAACACTCTAGATGTTTCCTTGATACCCTAAAAATTACTGTGAAAATCTGTACAAGTGCTATATTTGTATTTTGCTTATATTTCTGTAAGTTAGACAGTGACATATTTTATAATTATTTGACAGAGAATATTTCATTTCGGCCATCATATATGATATTATCATATATGAACTGAGGAGCAAATATAGTTTATCCTTTTAATACTTTCTTTCCATTGATAGGGAATAGACATTAATGATCAGCATCATACAGCACTTTCCCTTTTTGTAAAAACAGTACATTCTGGTTTGGATGAAAAAGTCATATTTGTTATCAAATATGTTTTTATAGCATGTTGAAAATGAATATTTAGGAAAACAGGAATATTATAAAGTGTCAGGCCGAAATAAAAAAGTAAATGATACTATTGTGATGTTTTTCAGATTTTAAAAATCTTAGGATTTTTCATCACTTAGTCTAATCAGTGGGTTTGACTATTACATATTTGATACATGTAGTTTATAAGCTATTTATTACATTTGTACTATAACTTTAAAGACTGTTCTGTTCATTACCTCAGTAATCCAATAGGTAGATGCAGTGGAGCTCTTGAATAAGAATGCCTGAATGCCAGTAAACAAATAGGACTTAAAAAAGGAAGTTATCATGTACTTGGCTAATTAATATTAGTGTGTATGTTTTAGAAGTCAAAATATATACATATTTTAAGGACATGTAAATAAAATTTAATACATTATTAAGGATATTTTACTTGTCATATTTGGGCTAATCATGATGAATCATTTTTAAACATTATGTAATTTCACAATTTGTACAGCTGCAAGTACTTTGTAAAGAACTTTATATAATCAAGTGTTAAGGCAAAGAGTATCTTAGTTTATAATGCTGATGGGCTTAGTTTTATGATTTAATATCATTAAAGAATACTTCTAAAGTACTGATAAGAAATAACTAGGTATATAATAGTTCACTTTTTTATAATGACAAGCATTTAAAGCTTATATGTCTTTATTCTTTTAACTAAAACTCTCAATAAAAGACTGCTGAGTGATCATCCCCCAAGCTGATGCTCTTTGTTCTTTGTGAGACACTAGGTGGATTTGGAATTAGATGGCTTGGTTCTGATTCTGGTGCTGCTGATGAGTAGCATTGGGACTTTGGTTGAGTTACTCTGAATTTTTTTTTTTATGTGTGAAAGAGATCAATGCTTTACCTATTTGCCAGGAGTATTACAAGGTCCCAAAATGTTTTGCAAATTTTGAAACAGAGTTTAGATAGTTTCCCAAATCTTCTAGATTTGTTTCTTTCTGTTTTTGCCCTCTCTCATCCTTCTTCCTCATAGTAGCCAAAGTAGTGTTTTCAAAATGCAAGATCACATTGTGCCATTGGTTACAACCCTGCAAGGGCTTCTTATTGCTGAATTTGGATAATATCCTCATGTTATACCTGATATATGTCCTTACTTTTATTTATTATGCTTCTTGGTTTTTCTCAGCTGTACTCAGTCATTTTTCAAAACTCAGTTTTTATCCCAGCTGTTCGAGTAACTGAAACATTTTCCTTCTCCAGTCTCTTCTTAGCATGGTTGGCTTATCCTCATCCTTTAGATCTCAGATCAAAGAGGTCTTCCATAGCTACCATATAAAACTGGCAGAATTACTATCTTGGTTCCTGTCACTCTCTATCTGCTCCTCCCCCAATTTCAGATTATGAAAATTGTTTCATTGCCTTGTTTATTTGTGTTTACTTGTTTATCTGTCTCCCTCATTAATGTCAGAGCCATTTAATGGCAGAAGAAAGGACAGTTCTCCAATATTTCATGTTTTGTTTTTATTTTCCCTAGTAAGTAAAAAATGCAAAAAAAAGACTTCTCAATTTTTAATTAAGTTTAATGTAATTTTGTGATATTCGAGTAAGACATAACCATAATGAAAGAGACAGTTGTAATGCTTAGATTTTTGTTATTTTGCTAATTATAACTTTAAGTTATCATTAGTTAATGATTCAAGACTCCATGTATATTCAGGAAGAGGTTCATTGTTAGCAAGAATGATATAGATCTATATTTTATGTTAGGTAATCTATATTAGTTAAGGTAATACTAATTGCTATGAACAGACAATCCCTAAAGTTTCAACATCTTAGCACAATAGAAATTTATTTCTTGTTTGTGTAAAGACCCAAATCAGGTAATGCTGACCATTAGTGGTTCATCCCACTTTCAGAGACCTAGACTCCTTTGATTTTTCTGGAACTGCTGTTTTCAACAGATGGCTTCATGGGTTACCATGAAAAAGGAGAGTAAGGACTGCCACACGTGGGAGGTTTATATGGGTCAAGCCTAGTAGTGTGTCACTTCTAGTGTCACTTCTTTCTTCATCATTGGTCAGAAGTTAGTGATATGGCCATACCTAACTGCAAGCCAAGCTGAGAAATGTGGGGTAGGTTGAAGAACAGCTATCTACTCTGGCCATCTTATCTATTTTACTCTTCTTTGTGTTAAGAACAGTGAAAGATCTTAGATTTTACCTTGCTTGCGAGCTAATAAGTTAGCCTGCTACCACTGTGGACACTGGTAGAAGGCATGCGGCTCCTGGTTCAGAGATAAAGGACTTTGTTACTCAAAGCACAGCAAAATTGCAAGGTCAGCTCCCTGTTTGCACTAGTTCTACTTGCTCCTAAGTTCCACTAGGGCAGTGTGAGGAGGCCTATGTAGATGATGTGCATGCACTGGTTTTTATCATAGCTGAGGAACCCTGAGCTTAGGAAACCTAAATCCTTTGTAATAGATTATAAGTAAACCTCTGAACTTTGGTGTAGAGAGAGATACTATCTTTATTATAATAGACAATGGACAGACTTACACATATCCCTGAGGAAGGCACTATCTCTATGTTGGCTGCTTGCCAAAAAAAATCTTTGAAAGGGTAGTCCAAAATAAAAGCTGTCATTTAAAAATTTTACTCTTCCCAATTTTAATTTAAAAGATGATATAACAAAGGTACCTGGGTAGCTCAGTCGGTTGAGTGTCTGACTCTTGATTTCATGATCTCAGGGTTGTGGGATCAAGCCCTGTGTTGGGTTCCACTGTGGAATCTACTTGAGAATTCTCTCTCTCCCTCTGCCCCTTCCCCTGCTTGAGAAATAAATAAAATCTTTCAAAAAATTGTGTAACAAATTCTAGCATATTTTTGTCATATATTTATGCATATATATATACATCTATAATATGTTTACAAAACAGGAGCTTTATTAAATGCATGATTTTGCACCCTACTTTTAAATTTAACATCCTATATTGCTTATTTCACTTAAGAGTCTTTTTTCTTCACCTTTATTGGGAGATAATTAACATAGTATAAATTTAAGGTGTACAACATGTTGATTGGATACACTTACATATGCATAAATGATTACCACCAAGGCATTAGCTGACACCTCCATCACCTCACATAATTATTATTTCATTTTGTGGTGATATCATTTAAGATTTGCTTTCTTAGCAGCTTAATGTTGTATATTAGAATCCTAGAACTTACTCATCTTTTTTTTTTTAATTTATTTTTTATTGGTGTTCAATTTACTAACATACAGAATAACCCCCAGTGCCCGTCACCCATTCACTCCCACCCCCCGCCCTCCTCCCCTTCTACCACCCCTAGTTCGTTTCCCAGAGTTAGCAGTCTTTACGTTCTGTCTCCCTTTCTGATATTTCCCACACATTTCTTCTCCCTTCCCTTATATTCCCTTTCACTATTATTTATATTCCCCAAATGAATGAGAACATATAATGTTTGTCCTTCTCCGACTGACTTACTTCACTCAGCATAATACCCTCCAGTTCCATCCACGTTGAAGCAAATGGTGGGTATTTGTCATTTCTAATAGCTGCTTACTCATCTTTCTACTAGAAGTTTGTACCTTTGACCAACACCTTCCCATTTCCTCCAACCTTCAGCTGCTGGTAACCACCATTTTTTGTTTCTCTGAGTTCCACTATTTTAGATCTCTTTTTTCAAAAAAAGATTTTATTTATTTATTCATGAGAAACACACATAGAGAGAGATATTGAGGCAGAGACACAGACACAGGTAGAGGGAGAAGCAGGCTCCATGAGGGAGTCTGACGTGGGACTCAGTCCCGGGTCTCCAGGATCAGGCTCTGGGCTGATGGCGGCGCTAAACCACTGAGCCACCCAGGCTGCCACTTTTTTAGATTCCACCTATAAGTTATATCATACAGTATTTGACTTTCTTGGTCTTTTTTCACTTAGCATAATGTCCACAGGTTTCAACCATGCTTTTGCAAATGACATGATTTTCTTCTTTCTCATGGCTGAATAATATTCCATTGTGTGTGTGTGTATGTATATATATCTATATATACACATCTATCTTTTTTTTTTTTTTAAATTCATTTTCACATAATGTTTTGATTTCCATTATTTTTATTTTTTTTTAACTTTTTTTTATTTATTTATGATAGGCACACAGTGAGAGAGAGAGGCAGAGACACAGGCAGAGGGAGAAGCAGGCTCCATGCACCGGGAGCCTGACGTGGGATTCGATCCCGGATATCCAGGACCGCGCCCTGGGCCAAAGGCAGGCGCCAAACCGCTGCACCACCCAGGGATCCCTATACACATCTATCTATCTATATATATCTTTCTATCTATCTATCTAATCTATACACACACACACACTCATCACATCTTTTTTTAGGAGGGAGAGGGTAACAGGGAGAGGGAGAGTGCAAGGAGGGAGAGAGAGAGAGACAGAGAATCTTAAGCAGGCTCCACTCCTAGCCTGGAGCCTAGTGTTGGGGCTTGATTTCAGAACTGTGAGATCACGACCTGAGCTAAAATCAAGAGTTGGATGCTTAACTGACTGAGCCAATCCGGTGCCCCTATACCACATTTTTATCTATTCATCTGTTGGTGGACACTTCGGTTGTTTCCATGTCTTGGCTATTGTGAATAATGATGCAGTGAATATGGGAGTGCAGATAGCTTTTCAAGATCCTGTTTTTATTCCTGTTGGTTATATACCAAGAAGCAGGATTTTTTTTAAAATTTATTTATTTATGATAGTCACAGAGAGAGAGAGAGAGAGAGAGAGAGGCAGAGACACAGGCAGAGGGAGAAGCAGGCTCCATGCACCGGGAGCCCGACACGGGACTCGATCCCAGGTCTCCAAGATCGCGCCCTGGGCCAAAGGCAGGCGCCAAACCGCTGAGCCACCCAGGGATCCCCAAGAAGCAGGATTTTTAAAGGAACCTCCATACTCTTTTTCCATACTTCATACTGCTTTATATTCCCACCCACAATGCAAAAGGGTTCCCTTTTCTACATTCTCACCAGCACTTGTCTCTTTGATGATAGGCATTCTGGCAGATGTGGGGTATCTCATTCTGTTTTAATTTTTATTTCCCAGATGATATTGAGCATCTTTTTGTGTACTTGTTAGCCATTTGTATGTCTTCTTTGGTAAAATATCTCTTCAGTTTCTCTGCCTGCTTTGTAATGGAGTTGTTTGTTTTTTCACTGTTGGGTATATGAATTCTTCATATATTTTGGATATTAATTCCTTACCAGAAAAATGACTTGCAAATATTTTCTTCCATTCTATAGGTTGTCTTTTCCTTTTGTTTGATGGTTTCCTTTGCTGTAGAGAAGTTTAGTTTGATATAGTCCCATTTGTTTATGTTTTATTTTGTTGCCTTTACTTTTGGTGTCAGACCCCAAAAATCATTGCTAAGACGTTAGTTAATGTCTTTATGATTTTTTTAAAATTTTTATTTATTTATGATAGTCACATAGAGAGAGAGGCAGAGACACAGGCAGAGGGAGAAGCAGGCTCTATGCACCGGGAGCCCGATGTGGGATTCGATCCCGGGTCTCCAGGATCGCGCCCTGGGCCAAAGGCAGGCGCCAAACCGCTGCACCACCCAGGGATCCCAGTCTTTATGATTTTTAAGCCAGAGAGTTTGTGCATGTCTCTTTTGGGACATTTATCTTTCTTCTGATATTTTTTATATTACAAATAACTCTGTGGTGAAGTTCTTAATTTATAATTGTTACTATTACACATCCCTGATGTTTTCTTCAAGATAAACTCTTCCAAGTTGTGTTATCTGGTCATAGAGTATAAATGTTGTAAGATTCAGCACAGATTTCCAAGTTGCTTTTCAAAACCTAGTAACACCATCAACCCTGGGTGTTCTCATGCTTTTTGTTTTGTTTTCAACTTTACCATTTAAAGGTAAATCTCAGTTCTTTTTTTTTTTTTAATCCAAAATCTGTTTATTGGGATAGTGTCCCACTCATCTTGATTCAGGGAGCTTTTAGTGCTGCATCCACCTGAATTGCTTTTCCTTCCGTGGGCTGGCAGAGGACGGTAGAGCAGTTAACACACAGAACTACTGTCTGTGCATGGCTGAAGACGGTGGTGATTTTGTAGCATCCCGGGCACTTCATGTCCATGAAGTAGGATTTGGGGCTCTGCACCAGGCGCTTCTTCTTGTGCTTCCTCTTCTCTTCCAGGGACGGGTGCAGGAGATCCTTCGCAAGGGGCATGTTCTCGTGGGGAGGTCGTCACCACCGGAAAGGCAAATTTTAGTTATTTTTTTTACTTGTTTTTCTTTGCATACCAAGATTGAACAATACTTTCACAGGCTTATGTGAAACATTTTTAAAAAGGCCTTTAAGATAGCCTAACATTCTGTCAAATATAATTATTAGTTACCAGGGATCCCTGGGTGGCGCAGCGGTTTGGCACCTGCCTTTGGCCCAGGGCGCGATCTTGGAGATCCGGGATCGAATCCCACGTCGGGCTCTCAGTGCATGGAGCCTGCTTCTCCCTCTGCCTATGTCTCTGCCTCTCTCTCTCTCTCTCTCTCTCTGTGACTATCATAAATAAATAAAAATTAAAAAAAATTATTAGTTACCTTTCTGAGAAAATATCACTCTCACTGGATTATTAATATTCCATGAAACCCTGTTGGTATCTCTTGATGTAAATCTAAATTTTAAAATATGAAATATTGTAAATTGTATTTTAAAAATACATTAAACCAAAAATTTTGCGTGTTACTCTTTCAAACAACTTTGTAAGTTTTATTGAAGTTATTATTGCTAACCAAAATTAATTAAGCTTCACATATAATTTCTGTTTCATGTACCATGTCATTTTAGGAGCATGACTGATATAGACTTAGTATTTTACCAACTTTTTTTTCCTTTTCCATTTTAATGTATAGTTAGGATGCTCAGGATGCATGAGCCAAGTAATTTTTTTTCATAGTTGGTTTTGATAGTAAAAAAATTTGGATTTTCTTGTCTAATATAGTATTAGAATTTTTTCATCTTTGTGTTTTTTATCCCTATTGATATTAGCTATACCAGAAGGCCTAGGACATTGATATCATTGGTTTATTTCCTGCATTCTTATCCTATAGAGTCTTGACCTCCTGTTTTCAGACCCTAGTTTCGATCTTTTCATAATTTCTGAGACCCTTCCACATCAATAAAGACCTGTATTTTTAATATTTTCCTTGAACAAAAATTTTAAAACTTCTGCTATTTAATTAATGTATGTCTTTTCACTTGTCTTTTCTGTTGGAATAGTCTATCTTCTATAAGGATGATGCTGCCTTCTCCTGAAGCGCTTTTCTTCTTCTTAGATTTTATTTTATTATTATTTTTCAAGAAACTCTATCCCCAGTGTGGGGCTCGAACTCATGACCCTGTGATCTAGAGTCACATAGTCTCGTGCTCTACCAGCTGAGCCACCCAAGTACCCCTCCTGAAGCTCTTTCAAGTGTTGATTTTCCCCTATTGTATCTACCTTATCAGTCAGACTGGAGGTGGGATAGATGACTTTGTTCCGTGTTGCTCTTTCCAGAACATTCTTTTTTGTCTTCCCTAAGATACCTTAGATTTGAATATCAAGCTATATGTTCATACCTCCTGCTAGCTACTTGTATTTGTTGGCAGTATCAGCCAGCCCCTGCCTGAATCAACTCCATGAATTTCTGAGATTTATTCCAGGTCACGGTTGCTCCATTACTGTTGCTGTCACCATTCCTGGTAATTTCAGTGTCCACACAGAGTATTCTTGCTCTCTCATGTTCCCTGAGTCCTTTACTTCTAGCCTTCCTGCCCCTGACCTATGCTAACATACTTATTCTGAAGACCTAGTATCAGTTTCTGTGCCTTCTCTGTAATGTTGACATCAATTTCATGTATCCCAGTCTATCCGTTACCTCCTGTCTTTTCAGCTAAGCTCCTTGAGTAACTCAACTCCAGTTATTTTTAGACTCACACAAAAGCTTAACATCAGTTACCAATTACATCTTAACAATTTTAATTTTCCTGAACCCCTCCTTACTCAACTTAGATTTCATGCTCCATCAATATAATCACTTCCTTACATTTACTATCTTCAGCTTACCTGCCCTTCTTTTCAGTAATTGTACATGGTACAGTTTCTCTGCCTAATTACTTAAGTAATTTCTCTGCTTGAATGCAAACCTTTATCTGCTCAACACTTCCATCCATGCAACTGAGTGTGGCTAGAACAAATCCTATAATATACTGTATCTCATTTTATTTTTATTTTTCAATTTTTAAAAAATATTTTATTTATTTATTCATGAGAGACACAGAGAGGCAGAGACAGGCAGTGGGAGAAGCAGGCCCCCCGCAGAAGCCTGATGTGGGACTTAATCTCCAATCTGAGGGTCACGCCCTGAGCTGAAGGCAGATGCTCAACCGTTGAACCACACAGGTGTCCCCGTGTCTCATTTTAAATCCAAGTAACTGTCTTCAAGTGATTTCTCTGAATGCCTCACATCCCATGTCAAATCCATTAGCATTTGGATTTACTTTTTATCCCAAAAATCTATTGAGAATCTGCCCTACTTTTTTTTTATTGGAGTTCAGTTTGCCAACATATAGCATAACACACAGTGCTCATCCCGCCAAGTGCCCCCTCAGTGCCCATCATCCAGTCACCCCAACCCCCCGCCCACTTCCTCTTCCACTACCCCTTGTTCATTTCCCAGAGTTAGGTGTCTCTCATGTGCTGTCACCCTCACTGATATTTCCCACTCATTTTCTCTCCTTTCCCCTTTATTCCCTCTCACTATTTTTTATATTCCCCAAATGAATGAGACCATATAATGTTTGTCCTTCTCTGATTGACTTATTTCACTCAGTTCCATCCACGTCGAAGCAATGGTGGGTATTTGTCGTTTCTAATGGCTGAGTAATATTCCATTGTATACATAGGCCACATCTTCTTTATCCATTCATCTTTTGATGGACACCGAGGCTCCTTCCACAGTTTGGCTATTATGGACATTGCTGCTATAAACATTGGGATGCAGGTGTCCCGGCGTTTCATAGCATCTGTATCTTTGGGGTAAATCCCCAGCAGTGCAATTGCTGGGTCGTAGGGCAGGAGAATCTGCCCTACTTTTTAACCATCTCTACTGCTACCAAGTATTGTCCAAACTATCATCTTCTCTTTCTTAGACTTTTTTTTTTAACCAAAAATGGAGGGAATTTTATTGCCTTCACCTCACATAACTGAAAAACCCAGTAACTATTCTACCTGTAGGTATGGTGTGATCCAGAGACTCAAAAAATATGTATATATCACTGCAACCCAGTCTCTCTTGGCTCTGCTTTCTTCCCTGAGGTTCTTTTTTTTTTTTCTTTTAGATTTTTACAAAAGCTTCCTCAATGGCTTCTCTGCCTTACATTTGACTTTCTGTAGTTTATTCTCAGCAAAACAGCCCAAATGAACCTTCTAAAATGTCATATTACACTGGGTTTTCTTTGTTTTCTTGAAATATGGCCAGTGCACCCTGTGTGATCTGGTTCCTGGCTTTTTTTTTTTTTTTTTTTTTTTTTTTTAAGATTTTATTTATTTACTCACGAGAGACACAGTGAGAGGCAGAAACAGACAGAGGAAGAGGCAGGCTCCCTGTGGGGAACCCGACATGGCCTCGATCCCAGGTCTCCAGGATCATGCTCTGGGCTGAAGGTGTCGCTAAACCATTGAGCCACTGGCACTGCCATGGTTCCGGCTTTTAAAACTCATTTCAGCCACCTTGGCCTCCTGCTTTTCTTTTACTGCTAAACGTAATCTTCCCATAGGGCCGTTGCACTTACAGTTCTATGTATTTTACTTGTTAGTCTCTTGCCTTTATTAAAATGTAAGCTCCTTGTATCTGTAGCACCCAGGACAGTGCCTGGCCAAACAGGCACTCATATATTTGTTAACTGAATGAATGAATGATCTAGAAAGTGGTTATCCTTTGGAATTGTTAAGCACGTGTTTATGGAGGCTATAGAATGGTTAAGAGAAATTGCATGTATGTACAATGTTAATGCCTTTTTGACCTTCAGTTGCTTAGATATTGGAAAGATATATACTAAAGTGTTATCAGTAGTTGTCTCTAGCATTTTACATTTCATGATTGTTTTTCCGAGTATTTGGGTAATTACTGTTATTAAGAAATTTTTATTCCACTTTCAAAAACAAAACAAGAGAACTAGGAAGTGTGGTTCACTGAAGGACATAACAGAAATTAAATCAAGGCAGTGAGCAGAGAGTGTTATCACATGTATCATAGATGGGTACTGGATAATAATTTTAAGGATGCTCTTAAAAATGAAGAAAGGAAAGATTTAACCAGCATCTCACTATAACTTTTTCTTTGGAATATACATTTCTGGATTATTTAGAATTAAATATTCTAGTAACTGAGTCTTCTTAAGCATTGCCCACTAAATTTAACAGAAGAAAACTTTGTAGTGAAGTTCTGTGAAGGCCTGTTCTGTATCTGCTGTCTCCTTTGTCAGAATCTCAGTTATTTAAAATAACTGTTATGATTGCTGATGGTCTTTTATGTTCCTAAAATATAGGTGGTGGCTTTTTTAGGATCTGGATTATATGTTTTTTACCTTTGGGTTCCCACTGCCTACCATAGTGCTTGGCATATAATAGGTACTCAATGAGCTTTATTGAATAAATGTTGTTTTCAGTTGACCAGTGAAAGTACTAGTTTCTCATGGTTATCTTATATTTTTTGTAAGATTTATTTGTTTATTTTAGACAGAGAGAGTGTGAGCCAGAGTGGGAGCGGTGGGATGCAGAGGGAGAGAATCACAAGCAGACTCCCTCCCTGTTAGTACAGTTCCTGATGTGGGGCTTGATCTCATGACCCTGAGATCATGACCTGAGCCAAAACCAAAAGTTGGATTCTCAGCTGACTGAGCCACCCAGGTGCTCCATCATGGTTATCTTCATTAGGAAAAACCTTTTGCTTGGATAGTAAATTCCCCAGTGCTATAGATAAGTGTATGTAGTAGTTAGGGAGTTGGGGGATAGAAGAGAGGGAGGAGAAATGAGAAGGGAAAAACAGAACAATGACAGAGTATTCCATTCAAAAAGATTAGTTAGCACAGACATGTTAAATGACAAACTTCATGTGTTGTTTTTATTTTTAATTGGACAGTGACATCATTGGGTAATTTTCTTAGTGACATGATTAGTTCTTACTCATGTTGAATTAGGAAAGCATTTTAGCCTCATTACTATGATAAACTAGATGTATAAATGTCAGTGCTAATAGCTTAGTATTTTAGTCTTCTACAAATTGATGCCTGTGGTATCTGGACATTTTTTGGCTTGTTCTTGTAAATAAGGTTTCAGTGATGTTTAAGGAACAGCAGCTTGTGGCCAGAAAAGAAAAAAGCTCCATATTATCCAAGCTAAGCAATATAAATGAGACTCAGAAATCCCTCACTAGATCAAAAATCTACTAGAGAAAGATCTCTTGAGCTTACAGACTAAAGACCTTGAATATAATTTTAAATAAAGCCTTTTATGTAGTATGAGAGCATTTTTTAGTTGATTATCAATTGCCACTATTATGTAGGCTTAGTAGATTTGCAAATTTACAAGTTTTTACAAGTCAGTTGGGTCCCTTCCTCAGGAAATCAGTTTAAGTTTTTTTTTCCTATATTGACTCAAAGAGCCTAGTTGTCCTTAAATCCTGTGAATATATTTGCCTTATAATTTGACGGCATTGAGTCAACACCCTTATAGAGTCTGTAGTGTTATAAAAAGAGAAACTATCCAATAAAGGATCACATTTGAAAAAATAGACTATGCTGGATAAAACCAGTATTGGCTATGAGTACCATGCTTTACTTTAAAGCACCTACACCTATTCAAGGAAATATACCCTTACCCATTACTTTCAAAATGTGTACTTTAGGTTTGGAAAGCAACTGAGATGTATGTTTGTGAAATTAAACTGTGGTTGTAAATAAAGTAAACATGCAACAAAATATTGCTATCTTTTGGCGCAAAATTAATTCTGTATTTGTTTAACATGAAAGTTTATAGAGATTAAAGAGCTATTGTAATTATTAAAGTAGTTAAACTGTTTCAAAGTAAATATGCTTGGGTAAGTGCATCTTACTTTCAGTTCCAGTTGACCCTTGAACAACATGGGGGTTATGAGTGCCGATCCCCTGCATGCACAGCCAAATCCACGTGGAACTTTTGACTCTCTAGAACATAACCACAAACAGCTTATTATTGACTGGAAGACTTACTGATAGCATAAACAGTCAGTTAACACATGTTTTGTTTGCTATGTGTATTATATGCTATATTCTTAAAATAAAGTAGAAAGAAGAATGCTATTAAGAAAATCACAAGGAAGATAAAATACTTTTACAGTGCTGTACTGTAAAAACTCACATGTAAGTTCAAACCCATGATGTTCAAAGGTCAACTATAATCATTATGTTTAAACATGTTATACTAATTAGATCTTTTTTGGGTCTCATCAATGTGCCTGAAGCTGTAGGTAATTAGAATGATAAATTTCATTTTTCAAGTACTTTTCATGTGCTGGTCATTGTGGACTGTCCTTGGATTCACTCTCAGATAACTCTACATAAGATAGGCATATTTGTTATTCTTAGTTTTTTAAATTTGACAAATACCCACCATTTGCTTCAACATGGATGGAACTGGAGGGTATTATGCTGATTGAAATAAGTCAATCGGAGAAGGACAAACCTTATATGGTCCCATTTATTTAGGGAATATAAATAATAGTGAAAGAGAATAGAAGGGAAGGGAGAAGAAATGGGTAGGGAATATCAGAAAGGGAGACAGAACATGAAGACTCCTAACTCTGGGAAACGAACTAGGGGTGGTGGAAGGGGAGGAGGGCGGGCAGTGGGGGTGAATGGGTGATGGGCACTGAGGGGGGCACTTGACGGGATGAGCACTGAGTGTTATTCTGTATGTTGGCAAATTGAACACAAATAAAAAAATAAATTTATTATTAAAAACGTGTAGAGTCAAGTATAAAAAGTTTAAAGAAATTGCTCAAGGCGATGACACAGCTAGTGTCTAAGCTGGTATATAATATTGGAAAGTAAGTCAAATTTAAGCATGTTAACAGTGAATTGATTGACTCAGATAATCGAGTTTTGTTCTGTTTTTGTTCACTTTTCTAGTTGATTTGGAGCATATGCGAACGGTAAAACTTGAAAAACACTTACGGCTTTGCCAGGAAAATGGTTTTAGTAGCCACTTTGTCTCAGCAAAGACAGGAGACTCTGTAAGTAAAATAATGAATACTGAATATTTTGTTTAATAATAATATTCACTGGAAGTGTACTTCCTAGGCTTAATTTTTGGAACAAATTAATTCCTATTGAAGACATAAAATAGATATGTTTATGCTGTTTATATTATCTTTACAATTCATTTAATGTAAGTATATGGTTATTTTAAGGAATTTAAAAGTACAAGAGTTAAAAAACATAAATTTAAAAAAAGAACATAAAAATCACCTACTATCTCAGCATCCAGAGATGACCATTCACAACTTCATGTGATTCCTGATAGTTTCTGATACTCTCAAATATTCATGCTATTGCTGTTGCTGCTAGTGAATTGCATTCACTGAATACTTGTTTCCTGACTTGCAAGTGCTGTGCTGCTCTCATTATCTCTGTGCTATAGATGAGTCCTAGAGAGATTATGTAAGGGGAGTCCAGGGTACACAGTTCAGGAGTGGTGGGGATAGGATTTGCAAACCTAATTAGTGACACTCCGGGGTTATTAATTGTACTAAATATTTTAAAAAGTAAGATTATAATATAGAAATAATTCAGTCTTTTAGTTTTTTTTTTTTAGTTTTTTAATTTAATATATTTGCACATAGAAAATTTGGCCATGTCATTTAATATTACTAAATAGGTTTAATAACCCATCAGATTATTGTATGAGTACTGTATCACTGCAGTATTTTTTTTTTAACATCCAGGATTTATTTATTTCCTTTTACATCTTTGTCAATTTTGTAGGCCAAAAAAACCCCAAAAAGACAAAAAAATGATATCTTGCTACTTGAATTTCTTTGATTGCTATCAGGGTTGAACTTTTTAAAATTTCATTACCTGTTTATTTTCTGATTATTATCAGAACACTTTCTCCCAAGATAATGCAAACATGGGCAATACCCACACATGCCATTTAAAAATATATAAAATCAGTACCATGGATTGATCTTCTACCTTCACTTACTTTCCTAGGGGGTCTTCTGTCATTTTAGAACTATTTTATTTTATTTTATTTTATTTATTTTATTTTATTTTATTTTATTTTATTTTATTTTATTTTATTTTATTTTATTTATTTTATTTTATTTTATTTTATTTTATTTTATTTTATTTTATTATTTTATTTATTTATTTTATGTATGAGAGAGAGCATGTGAGCGGGGAGGGAGGGGCAGAGGGAGAGAAGGAGAGAGCATCTTTTTTTTTTTTTTTGTATGTATATTTTTATTGGAGTTTGATTTGCCAACATATAGCATAATACCCAGTGCTCATCCCATCAAATGCCCCCCTCAGTACCCGTTACCCAGTCACTCCATCCCCCCACCTACCTCCCCTTCCACCACCCCTTGTTCGTTTCCCAGAGTTAGGAGTCTCTCATGTGCTGTAACCCTCACTGATATTTCCCACTCATTTTCTCTCCTTTTCCCTTTAATCCTTTTCACTATTTTTTATATTCCCCACATGAATGAGACCATATAATGTTTGTCCTTCTCCAATCGACTTACTTCACTCAGCATAATACCCTCCAGTTCCATCCACATTGAATGAAGCAAATGGTGGGTATTTGTCGTTTCTAATAGCTGAGTAATATCCCATTGTATATATAGGCCACATTTTCTTTATCCATTCATCTTTCGATGGACACCGAGGCTCCTTCCACAGTTTGGCTATTGTGGACATTGTTGCTATAAACATTGGGGTGCAGGTGTCCTGCCGTTTCACTGCATCTGTATCTTTGGGGTAAATCCCCAGCAGTGCAATTGCTGGGTCGTAGGGCAGGTCTATTTTTAAAGGAGAGAGCATCTTAAGCATCTTAAGAGCATCTTCCATGTCTGGTACAGAGCTTGATGTGGGGCTCAATTTCATTATCCTGAGATCATGACCTGAGCCAAAACCAAGAGTCAGAAGCTTAACCAACTGAGCTACCCAAGTGTCCCTAGAATTATTTTAACTTCCAGTATTTTGGCTTGTGTTTAACCGCTCCAGATTTTTGTGTACTTGTGTTGAGCCCTCCTTAAAAATTCTTGTTATTTTGTCTTGAAATGCAACTTTGAAGTGGTTTATTCTTATGGAACCACTTTAAGACTTTAGTGATCCCCATCTTCAGATTATTCCCCCCATCACCTGAGCTTCTAACTGTACTTTCTCTAATACTTACCTTTGTCATAATTCTTAGTAATTTCAATATCTTTGTTTGTCCTCCACCTCACCTCAGCCACTCACTCCCAGGCTCTCATTACAGATCACTACAGCTCTTCTGTTACCTTCCATCTCAATGTCAGACATCCTGGTCACTGACCACCCTCCTGTCTGTCCAGCTCATACCCTTGACTTCCCTAATTCATCAATCTGCAGTTCTGATAGGACCTGGTAGATGCTGATCTTAACCTTTTTAATGTCCCTAACCTCCTTTCATGTCCTCATTTTCCTAATTTCCTAACTTAAATCTCATGACCAACCAAAATCTTTGCCATGCATATGCCCTTAATTTCCTTTCCTCTATGACTTTATTGGACTCACTTGGCTAAACCTGAACTCTGGTTTAAACCAAAGTTTTAAAAGATCTTCAACATTTCCTCATCCATTCTCTCAGCTGATGACTTTGTTTCCTATTTTACAGAAATTTGAAGCCAACAGAAGATAACTGCATACTCTTACCACCACTTTTACCCCCACCCTTCTTGCTCCCTGTCTCTGTTCCCACATCTTCTGTCTCCTGTACGATTATTGTGAGACAAGCCTTCTGTGCTCCTGGCTCAGGCCTGCGCCTCCATTGTGCTTTAGTCCCATTTCTCTTGGCCTAGTAACGAACAGTGCTCAGCAATTCTCTTTCCTTCCTGCATCATGACTTTTTTTCTGTCTACTGAATTATTCTATCGGCATACAAAATATTATGGCTTCTCATCTTAAAAACAAGAAACTCTTGATCCTACATCCTTCTTGAGCTGTTGCCTTCTTTCTTTCCCTTAGTTCCAGTGGAGTGTGTTTTGAAAGAATTGTCTCTAGTTCTCTCTTTGCAGTTTCTCTTGAACAGTCAGCTGGACTTCTTCACCCAGTATTTCACCCAAACTACTGTTATTAAAGTCACCAGTGACCCTGTTTTTGCTAAACGTGGTGGTTTGCTGTTAGTCCTCATCTTCCTTGAGTTAGAAAATAGTTGATCACTTTCTTTTCTTTGAAATACTTTCCTCGTTTACCTTCCAGGATACTGCAACCCCTGGTTTACTCTTACCTCACTAGCTACTCTCTCTCAGTTCCTTTCTTTTTTTTTTTTTTGATTCCTTCTCACTCTGACTTCTGAATATTGCAGTTCCCTAAGCTTAGCCCTTGGATAACATTTTTCTAAACTTATTTCCTTAGTGACCTCATTTAGTCCCAAGGCTTTGACCAGACATCTTTCTTGAACCCAGACTCATATATTCCAACTGGCTGTTCATCATCTCCACTTAGATGCCTAATAAGCAGCCCTAATTTTATTCAAGTTCAGAACTAAATTCTTGATATTGTCTCCTGAAATCTCCCATAGTCTTCCTCAGTTCAATAAATGGCAGATCTTCTGCTAGTTGCTAAGGCTGAGAAAATTTTAGAATCATTCTCAACTTGTCTTTCTTTTATATACCACATCTATCTATTGCCAAGTCCTGTTGGTTCTACTTTCATGACGAATCCAGAACCTGGTGACTATTTCTACCCTCTCCACTGCTAGTACTTTGTTTCAAGCCTCCATCATCTCTTACATTAGTGTCCTTCTGGCTTGTCTTTTTGTACCTTTGATCTTCTGTAGTGAGAGTACTCAATACAATAATCAGATCGACCCTGTTAAAATAGAGGTCATCAAGCTACTTTCCCATGGCTTCCATTTAACTCAGTGTAAAAGCCAAAGCCCTTCCATAGCCTACCAGATCTTATATGATTTATACTCCCTTAACCACTTTGCTTATTTTCCTTTACAGTCCCTCTCTTTCTCTCCATTCTACCATGCTAGCTTTCTTATTTTTCTTGAGTGTTGACCATCAGTGAACTATAATGTATGATGCTATTTCGAATGTAAATGACATAAGCCTTTTGGGGATATGTGTATCTCTCTCTCTCTCTCTCTCTCTCTCTCTCTCTAGAAATCACAATTAAATTAGTTGCAATATTCAGTAAGTATTCACAAGATAAGTAGGGATAAGAATATGATAAGACATTTATGAAGCAAAAACAAGTATAACATTATAGGCAATGTCTGGATTGGAGTCCTAGAATCATAGTGGGACCAGCATAAGCTAGGTATGTATGAAAGGCTGTTTACAGAAAAGTACTGTTGATTTTTGTTTAAGGATAACAGATTATGCTGCTCCTGCACCAATAAAAAGAATAAAGATTACTAAGTTGTTTTGCTCAAGAAATGATGGAGAATTTATTGAAATTGGTGAAAGCCACAAAGATTATTAAAGTATTGGAAGGTGATCTTTTAAGATAGGCTAAAGCCAGATCAAAAGACCAATAAAGAATTGCCAGTGAAAACCTGGGTGCTAAAGTACAGACTAATTTATTTTTCCCAGGACTTTCAGGAGTTTGTTATGCTAGTAGTTGTTTTATTTTTTTAAATGTGGTATCTGTAATTAATTCTCTTATGTTAAAAATTTTTTTAATGTAAGGGTGCCTGAGTGGCTCAGTCATTAAGTGTCTATCTTTGGCTCAGGTCATGATCTCAGGGTCCTGGGGTTGAGCCTTGTGTTGGGCTCCCTGCTCAGCAAGGGGTCTGTTTCTCCTGCTGCCCCTCCCCCTGCTCGCGCACTCTTGCGTGCTCTCTCTCTCTCAAATAAATAAAATCTTTAAAAAAATAAAACAAAAAAGTTTCAATGTAAATTTTTAGAGATAAATGTCTGTGTTTAGACTAATTTAGTGAATTGCATGATTTTCAAATTATGATTTAATCATCTAAAATTATTACACTTAAAATGTTACTGTATTTAACAAAGCTATTTTTGGAGTAACCTGGTACATCATATTTTCACAATTCTTGATGTTTATCATTTTTAAAGAAGGTTCAATTTATTTAAAGGTAACTTAAGCATGCCTGTTTTAAATCATTTAAACCTATTTTTGTTATGTAGGTCTTCCTGTGTTTTCAGAAGGTTGCTGCTGAAATCCTTGGAATCAAGTTAAACAAAGCAGAAATAGAACAGTCACAGGTGATTATATTCAGCTTTATATTTCTACAAAACAATTTATTTCCTAAAAGACATTAACTTTCACCACTGACTCTTATCACATTTATGCATCCTATGTACATATCCCTAAAAGCTTTAGGAATAAGTTGTGTTTATGAATGAATCAGTGTTTTTTGTGGAAGATGGAAGATGTTAACTTTTTGCCCAATTATGATACCCTTAAAACTTCATATTGCCCTAAAATTGAGATTAATATAATACAAAGTTCATCAGTGGTTAAATAAGGAGTTAAGATGCCGACCATATTGTTTTATACTTCCTTATTTAAGTTCTTCCAGGATTATTGTACTGCAATATCCTTTTTTATTTCATACATAATCCCAACAATTTATCTAAGTTCAGTCTTAGAGTTTACTCCATTTGGCATCCTTTGTGTTCACTTTGGTGAAACATTATTTTTTCTTTAAGTCTGTGTTCTCTGAACTTCTCTAAAATATCCCCCACTGTAATGACATTAATTCTTGGTGTTATTTGATTGCTAATTTAATACAGAATTTAATAATGGTATTAATTGTTGAAGATTTCTGAATTCTTTCAATATTTCTAGACAGTTCTTAGAAATGTAAATGCCAATGATTAAGCACTTAAAAATACCACCATAATAGTACACTAATTCACATGTTTGATAGAACGAAAAATCAGAGTAGGAGCCTAGAGTTTAAAGTTAAGCTTTTGGTTTGCTGAGAAGCAACAAATAAATTACATTTTTCCTCAATTCTGTCCACTCTATGCCTACCCCAAATAGCTAAAAAGATATAATTGTCTTCTCCCATCCTTAATTTTTTCTTTAATTCTTTCAGTGTTCTGTGTCTTATTTTCATGGTCACTGTGTATGTGTGTGTGTGTGTGTGTGTGAAAAAACAGCAAATTTCAGCTGAAAAATTTTTATGCTGATGTGATTGATTCTAGGACTTGATTGCAGTATTTGAAACTCTGGAAATATTTTTTTATTAATCATTTTACAAGACATTTATTTCAGCACTTATTATGGTCAGGCACAGTGTTATGGCATCTTATGCCATGTAAATTACTCCCAGACACATAAAAATCATTACAATGGACTCTTGAACAACATGGAAGTTGAGGACATTGACCCCCTACATAGTTGAAAATCCATGTGTAACTTCTGATGCTCCCAAAACCTAAGTTACAGCCTCCTGTTGACTGGAAGCCTTACCAACAGCATAAACAATTGATTATGTTATTTTGTATGTTCTGTGTACTATATACTGTATTCCTTCAATAAAGTAAGCTAGAGACAAGAAAATGTTTTTAAGAAAATCTTAAGAGGAGGAGCAGCT
Organism: Canis lupus dingo; assembly: GCF_003254725.2. Taxonomy (NCBI): domain Eukaryota; kingdom Metazoa; phylum Chordata; class Mammalia; order Carnivora; family Canidae; genus Canis; species Canis lupus. Next base: position 66,794,285 of record NC_064245.1, read on the forward strand.
GGGTGGCTCAGTGGGTTAAGCTTCTGACTCTTGATCTCAGCTCAGGTCTTAATTACAGTGTTGTGAGTTCAAGCCTTCATGCTGGGTGTGGAACTTACTTAAGAAAAATCATAAGAGGGATCCCTGGGTGGCGCAGCGGTTTGGCGCCTGCCTTTGGCCTGGGGCACGATCCTGGAGACCTGGGATGGAATCCCACTTCGGGCTCTCAGTGCATGGAGCCTGCTTCTCCCTCTGCCTGTGTCTCTGCCTCTCTCTCTCTCTCTCTCTCTCTGTGACTATCATAAATAAATTAAAAAAAAAATTAAAAAAAAAAAAAGAAAAATCCTAAGAGGAGGAGGAGCAAGATGGTAGAACAGTAGGATCCCCAAGTCACCTGTCCCCCACCAAATTACCTAGATAACTTTCAAATCATCCTGAAAACCTACAAATTCGTCCTGAGATTTAAAAAGAGAACAGCTGCAGGATCCCTGGGTGGTGCAGTGGTTTAGCGCCTGCCTTTGGCCCAGGGCCCGATCCTGGAGACCCAGGATCAAATCCCACGTGGGGCTCCCGGTGCATGGAGCCTGATTCTTCCTCTGCCTCTCTCTCTCTGTGTGACTATCATAAAAATAAATAAATAAAAATAAAAATAAAAAGAATGCCACAGTGAGAAGAGTTTGAGCTTCTATCAAGGTAGAAAGACGGGGGGGGGGGGGGGGGGGGGGGCGAAGGGGGGAATAAATAAAAAGCATCCAAGGGGGAGGGGCCCAACAAGGAGTGGGCTAAGGCCACGCAGCAAAAGCCCCAGGACAGGAAAGCCCAGTCCGGGAGAAGCAGGAGCTTCACCAATCTTCCCGGACAGAAAGGCGCATGCAGGGAGTTGGAGCAGGATCCCAGGATCCCAGGATCCCAGGAGGGGCGGGGATGCCCTCAGGCTCCCAGGGGCACCAACAGAGGACCTGCGCCCTGGGGAGAGCGCACCACACCCTGTGGCGGAGCTCCCTAAAGGGCTGCAGCGTGCCGGGCGGGGCGGGGAGCAGCTCCGACGCGGCTCCGGCGGTCTGAGCGCGATTCCAGCCGCGCAGGCCCTGGAGCCCAGGGCGCCGGGGGACACAGGCCAGGATCCAGCGCTCCCCCGGGGACAGGCGAGGCCGGGAGGGCCCAGGACAGCGAGGACGGTCCTGCCGCTGGGCAGCTCCGAGCTGTGCAGATCGGCGGCCCCGCCCCTGGAGCATCCAGGCCCCTGCGGACTGGGAGCTGTGGTAATTCCTGCTGGATCTGACTCCAGGGCTGGAGAGCTGGCCGCTGCCACTGTTGTTCCTCCTGGGGCCTCACAGGATAAACAACCCCCACTGAGCCTCACAGTGGCCTCACCGGACAAACAGCTTAAACAACTTTCACTGAGCCCTGCACCAGGCAGGGGGCTGAGAAGCAACCCCCAAGTGCTCACACCTGAAAATCAGCACAGTAGATTCCCCTCCCCCAGAAGAACAGCTAGACGGACAGGGGAAAAATAAATAAAAATAAGTTATCGACAAAGCAGCACTGGAAAGTTCTAGGGGAAGTCGAGGGATTTACAGTATACAGAATCAGAGGATACTGATACTCTCCCTTGTTTTTTGTTTTCTGTTTGCTTCCCCTCCTTTTTTTTTTTCTCTTTTCTTTCTTTCTTTCTTTCTTTCTTTCTTTCTTCCTTTCTTTCTTTCTTTCTTTCTCTTTCTTTCTTTCTTTCTTTCTTTCTTTCTTTCTTTCTTTCTTTCTTCTTTCTTTCTTTCTTTCTCTTTCTCTTTCTTTCTTTCTTTCTTTCTTTTTCTTTCTTTCTTTCTTTCTTCTTCTTCTTCTTCTTCTTCTTCTTCTTCTTCTTCTTCTTCTTTCTTTTTTTCTTTTTCTTTTCTTTTTTCTCTTCTCTCTTTTTCTCCTTGTTTTTGGACTCTGCACTGGGCAAAATGACTAGAAGGAAAAACTCACCTCAAAAGAATCAGAAACAGTCCTCTCTCCCACAGAGTTACAAAATTTGGATTACAATTCAATGTCAGAAAGCCAATTCAGAACTACAATTATAAAGCTACTGGTGGCTCTAGAAAAAAGCATAAAGGACTCAAGAGACTTCATGACTGCAGAATTTAGATCTAATCAGGCAGAAATTAAAAATCAATTGAATGAGATGCAATCCAAACTAGAGGTCCTAACGATGAGGGTTAATGAGGTAGAAGAACAAGTGAGTGACATAGAAGACAAGTTGATGGCAAAGAGGGAAACTGAGGAAAAAAGAGACAAACAATTAAAAGACCATGAAGATAGATTAAGGGAAATAAACGACAGCCTGAGGAAGAAAAACCTACGTTTAATTGGGGTTCCCAAGGACGCCGAAAGGGACAGAGGGCCAGAATGTGTATTTGAACAAATCATAGCTGAAAACTTTCCTAATCTGGGGAGGCAAACAGGCATTCAGATCCAGGAAATAGATCCCCCCCTAAAATCAATAAAAACCGCTAAACACCTCGACATTTAATAGTGAAGCTTGCAAATTTCAAAGATAAAGAGAAGATCTTTACAGAGCTAGAGACAAGAAATCTCTAACTTTTATGGGGAGAAATATTAGATTAACAGCAGACCTCTCCAAGAGACCTGGCAGGCCAGAAAGGGCTGGCAGGATATATTCAGGGTCCTAAATGAGAAGAACATGCAGCCAAGAATCCTTTATCCAGCAAGGCTCTCATTCAGAATAGAAGGAGAGATAAAGAGCTTCCAAGATAGACAGAAACTGAAAGAATATGTGACCATGAAGCCAGCTCTGCAAGAAATATAAGGGGGATTCTGTAATAGAAAGAGGAAGTCCAAGGGAACAATCCACAAAAACAGGGACTGAATAGGTATCATGATGACACTAAATTCATATCTTTCAATAGTAACTCTGAACGTGAATGGACTTAATGACTCCATCAAAAGGCGCAGGGTTTCAGACTGGATAAAAAAACAAGACCCATCTATTCGTTGTTTACAAGAGACTCACTTTAGACTAAGGACACCTACAGCCTGAAAATAAAAGGTTAGAGAACCATTTACCATTCAAATAGCCCTCAAAAGAAAGCAGGGGTAGCCATCCTTATATCAAATAAACTAGTTTATCCCAAAGATGGTAGTAAGAGATGAAGAGGGACACTATATCATACTTAAAGGATCTATCCAACAAGAGGACTTAACAATCATCAATATTTATGCCCCGATTGTGGGAGCTGCCAAGTATATCAATCAATTAATAACCAAAGTTAAGATATACTTAGATAATAACACACTTATACTTGGTGACTTGAATGTAGCACTTTCTACAATCAACAGGTCTTCTAAGCACAACATCTCCAAAGAAACAAGAGCTTTAAATGATACACTGGACCAGATGGATTTCACAGATATTTGCAGAACTTTACATCCAAACACAACTGAATACACATTCTTCTCAAGTGCACATGGAACTTTCTCCAGAATAGACCACATACTGGGTCACAAATCAGCTCTTAACCGATACCAAAAGATTGGGATCGTCCCCTGCATATTTTCAGACAATAATGATTTAAAATTAGAACTAAAGAACCTGTGAGAAGAAGTTTGGAAGGATTTCAAACACGTGGAGGTTAAGGACCATCCTGCTAAAAGATGAAAGGCTCAACCAGGAAATTAGGGAAAAATTAAAAAGATTCAAGGAAACTAACGAGAATGAAGATACAAGTAACTGTTCAAAATCTTTGGGATACAGCAAAAGCAGTCCTGAGGGGGAAATACATCACAATACAAGCATCCATCCAAAAACTGGAAAGAACTCAAATACAAAAGCTAACCTTGCGACTAAAGGAGCTGGAGAAAAAAACAGCAGATAGATCCTACACCCAGCAGAAGAAGAGAGTTAATAAAGATTCGAGCAGAACTCCATGAAATAGAGACCAGAAGAACTGTAGAACAGATTAACAAAACCAGGAGTTTGTTCTTTGAAAGAATTAATAAGATAGATAAACCATTAGCCAACCTTATTAAAAAGAAGAGAGAAAAGACTCAAATTACTAAAATCATGAATGAGAAAGGAGAGATCACCACCAACACCAAGGAAATACAAACGATTTTAAAAACATATTATGAGCAGCTATACACCAATAAATTAGGCAATGTAGAAGAAAGGGACGCATTTTTGGAAAACCACAAGCCAGATGGCTTCCCTGGGGAATTCTATCAAACGTTTAAAGAAGAAACCATACCTATTCTACTAAAGCTGTTTGGAAAGATAGAAAGAGATGGAGTACTTCCAAACTTGTTCTATAAGGCCAGCATCACCTTAATTCCAAAACCAGACAAAGAGCCCACCAAAAAAGGAGAATTCTAGACCAATATCCCTGATGAACACGGATGCAAAAATTCTCAACAAGATACTAGCCAATAGGATCCAACAATACATTAAGAAGATTATTCACCATGACCAAGTGGGATTTATCCCTGGGATGCAAGGCTGGTTCAACACTCGTAAAGCAATCAATGTGATTGATCATATCAGCAAGAGAAAAGCAAGAACCATATGATCCTCTCAATAGATGCAGAGAAAGCATTTGACAAAATGCAGCATCCATTCCTGATCAAAACTCTTCAGAGTGTAGGGATAGAGGGAACATTCCTCAACATCTTAAAAGCCATCTACAAAAAGCCCACAGCAAATAGCATTCTCAATGGGGAAACACTGGGAGCCTTTCCCCTAAGATCAGGAACAAGACAGGGATGTCCACTCGCACCACTGCTATTCAATATAGTACTAGAAGTCCTAGCCTCAGTAATCAGACAACAAAAATAAATAAAAGGCATTCAAATTGGCAAAGAAGAAGTCAACTCTCCCTCTTCACAGATGACATGATACTCTACCTAGAAAACCCAAAAGCTCCACCCCAAGATTGCTAGAACTCATACAGCAATTTGGCAGTGTGGCAGGATACAAATCAATGCCCAGAAGTCAGTGGCATTTCTATACACTAACAATGAGACTGACAAAAGAGAAATTAAGGAGTCAATCCCATTTATGATTGCACCCAAAAGCATAAGATACCTAGGAATAAACCTAACCAAAGAGGTAAAGGATCTATCCCCTAAAAACTATAGAACACTTCTGAAAGAAATTGAGGAAGACACAAAGAGATAGAAAAATATTCCATGCTCAGGGATTGGAAGAATTAATATTGTGAAAATGCTAATGCTACCCAGGGCAATTTACACGTTTAATGCAATCCCTATCAAAATACCATGGACTTTCTTCAGAGAGTTGGAACAAATCATCTTAAGATTTGTGTGGAATCAGAAAAGACCCCAAACAGCCAGGGGAGTATTAAAAAAGAAAACCATAGCTGGGGGCATCACAATGCCAGATTTCAGGTGGTACTACAAAGCTGTGGTCATCAAGACACTGTGGTGCTGGCATAAAAACAGACACATAGATCAACAGAACAGAATAGAAAATCCAGAAGTGGACCCTCAACTTTATGGTCAACTAATATTCGACAAAGGAGGAAAGACTATCCACTGGAAAAAAGACAGTCTTTTCAATAAATGCTGCTGGGAAAATTGGACATCCACATGCAGAAGAATGAAACTAGACCACTCTCTTGCACCATACACAAAGATAAACTCAAAATGGATGAAAGATCTAAATGTGAGACGAGATTCCGTCAAAATCCTAGAGAACACAGGCAACACCCTTTTTGAACTTGGCCACAGTAACTTCTTGCAAGATTCATCTATGAAGGCAAGAGAAACAAAAGCAAAAATGAACTATTGGGACTTCATCAAGATAAGAAGCTTTTGTAAAGCAAAAGATACTGTCAACAAAACTCAAAGACAACCTACAGAATGGGAGAAGATATTTGCAAATGACGTATCAGATAAAGGACTAGTTTCCAAGATCTATAACGAACTTATTAAGCTCAACAGCAAAGAAACAAACAATCCAATCATGAAATGGGCAAAAGACATGAACAGAAATCTCACAGAGGAAGACACAGACATGGCCAACAAGCACATGAGAAAATGCTCTGCATCACTGGCCCTCAGGGAAATACAGATCAAAACCACAATGAGATACCACCTCACACCAGTGAGAATGGGGAAAAGTAACAAGGCAGGAAACCACAAATGTTGGAGAGGATGTGGAGAAAGGGTAACCCTCCTGCACTGTTGGTGGGAATGTGAACTGGTGCAGCCACTCTGGAAAACTGTGTGGAGGTTCCTCAAAGAGTTAAAAATAGACCTGCCCTACGACCCAGCAATTGCACTTCTGGGGATTAGAAGATACAGATGCAATAAACGCCGAGACACCTGCACCCCGATGTTTCTACCAGCAATGTCCACAATAGCCAAACTGTGGAAGGAGCCTCGGTGTCCATCGAAAGATGAATGGATAAAGAAGATGTGGTTTATGTATACAATGGAATATTACTCAGCCATTAGAAATGACAAATACCCACCATTTGCTTTGACGTGGATGGAACTGGAGGGTATTATGCTGAGTGAAATAAGTCAGTCGGGTAAGGACAATCATTATGTGGTCTCATTCATATGGGGAATATAAAAAATAGTGAAAGGGAATAAAGGGGAAAGGAAAAAAAATGAGTGGGAAATATCAGAGTGGGAGACAGAACATGAGAGATTCCTAACTCTGGGAAACGAACAAGGGGTGGTGGAAAGGGAGGTGGGTGGGGGGTGGGGGTGACTGGGTGAGAGGCACTGAGGCGGGCACTTGATGGGATGAGCACTGGGTGTTATGCTATATGTTGGCAAATTGAACTCCAATATAAAAATAAATTATAAAAATCATAAGAGGAAATACATTTATAGTATCGTATTTATTTAAAAAAATCCACACATAAATGGACTCTGGTACATTTCAAACCTATGTTGTTCAAAGATAACTGTGCTTGGATTTGGCCTAGGAGGAAAGCTACAAAAAGAAAAATCATCGTGATTTGCTTGACTGCACAGAACTTGGCAGACTCCACAGGTCAAGTGATTCCACTGCTGTTTAGCTTCTCTTTCTAAATGATGTTTGTCTCTGGTTAATTAGAGAGTTCATGAGTTATTATCAAACTAATCATAAGCGGTTTATTGATCATACATATGTATGGTGTATGGGTCTAGAGAAGATTTAAAGGAGTTTAAGATGCATAGTCCCTGCCTTAGGTGAAGAAAATATTATGTGCCAGGCACTGTGTTATCTCACTTCACTTTCTTCATAACTCTGTGGGGCAAGTGGTAATTCATCATTTTATGGGCAGGAAATGGAAACTGTTGGGAGATTAAGTAACTTGATCCACTGACCTGTGGTTAGCCAGTGGTGGAGGTAGGATTTGAACTCAGGCTTGTTTGACAGCACTGCCCCTACTGTTCCCACTCTGCTCTATTGGGGGAAGATTTACTGAGCAGTTTGAAGTGGGAGGAAGAGAAACTGGCCTGAACAAGCTGAAAAGCTTAGGTTATATTTTGAAAGCAGAAGAGCTGTTTGCTTAAAATAAATGACCACTGCGTTGTAGTGTGAAGGGATTGAGAAAAGATTATGGAGACTTAATGAATGCTAAGTTGATAAATTTTATGTAACATGTTGATAATGGGAAATAGTTTTTAAAGCAGAGAAATATATGAAGGCAGTTTTTAGGTAAGGTTAATCAAGTGGCGGGGCGTGTGTGTGGTTGGGAAAGATTGCAAGGAAACTACTGATTTCATGTGATAAGGAGCAGAATCAAGGCGGGAGAGAAACAATGGTTGTAGCAGAGCAGAATCAAGGCTTGTGGAATGACTGGATAAAGGAGAGAAATCCCAGATTACTTTGAGATTTCTCTCCTAATGGAATGGAGAAAGGGGAGCTCTCCTTATTGGTGGGCCCTCCCTAGAGGCGAAGGTGTGCTAAGATGTCTCAGGGAGAGAATTCTATGTACTCCCTCATTCCCACAGTGATTAAGGAATAGCTCCAGAGAGATGGGCTAACCCTGGATACTTTTGAAAGGCAAAATTGTAGGGAGGCTTTATTAATGTTCTTGGCACACTCTTAGTCATGAGAGCCAGAAAGCTACTATCTTGATTTTAGAGATGGACTTAATATTTCGCATATTTTAACTAAAGAGGTACCAGATATGTTCACTGCATAGCTCTCTACCCTTTCTGTACACTGTACCTTTCAAGCACATCCCATCTTGTTTATTATGCAGTGACAACGCAATCTTCAGTTTGTTGGTGGAATTTACTTTGAATTCATTCTTTTGAAGAGGAATTCAAGTTACTAGAGCCCTCTTTTGTTATGTTTGTAAGAATCCTTTGTGTAGGGAGGCCTCATTCTTCTTTCTTGAATCTGATGAATTTGATGCCTTTGCTAATTAGATTATTGATTTCACAATTAACATTTTCTCAGTGGAAATGTTTTTGAAAGCTCAGTTTTTTAAGAAGTCTCTAAGCCCCTACATGCAAGCCAACAAGCTGTGTTGAGCACAGTTACTTCTTTTTTTTTTTTTTAATTGAAATGTATTTGACATATAACAGTGGATAAACTTAAGGTCTACAATGTGTTAATTTGGTACATTTATATATTGTAATTTGATAATTAGCACCTTTATCATAACACGTAATTATCCTTTCTCTTTAGCGGGTGGAATAATTAAGTTCTAGCATCTTAACACGTTTGATGATTATAATACAATATTGTCTATCTTCTCTGTACTGTGCGTTATATGTCTAGGGCATATTTACTATTTGTAAATTAAACAACATCTTTGGTCCTCCCCATCCCCGATCCCTGGCCACTACCATTTTATTCTCTGTTTTCATAAGTTTAACTTTTTAAAATTCCACTGATAAGTGATATCATACAGTGCTTGTCTTTGACATCTGTCACTTAGCATAACATGCTCAAGGTCCATCCATGTTGTCACAAATGACAGAATGTCTTCCTTACTCATGGCTGAATAATACTCCATTGTATGTATATGTACCACATTTTTAAAAAAAGACTTATGTATTCATTTTAGAGAAAGTACACAAGTGTGCATGTGGGGAGGTGGGTAAACGTAGAGGGAGGAGAGAGTCTTACGCAGACTCCATACTGAGCGCAGACCCTGACATGGGCCTCGATCCCATGATCCATTAGATCACAACCTGTGAGATCACCACCTGCGCTGAAACCAAGAGTTGTATGCTCAACAGACTGAACCATCCAGGTGCCCCATATATGTACTACATTTTTTCTATCCATTCATCTATTGATGGACACTGAGGTTGTTTGTATATCTTGGGCTATTACAAATAATGTTGCAATGAACATGGGGGGGTGCATATATCTTTTCAAATTAGTGTTTTCGCTTACGTTTTTTTTTTTACCCAGAAGTAGAATTGTAGGATCATATGGTAGTTCTCTTTTTAATTTGGGGGGAACCTCCACACTGTTTTCCCTAGTGGCTGCACCAGTGTACATTCCCACCAGTAGTGCAATAGATCCCTTTTCTCCACATCCTCGCCAACATTTATCTCTTTCTTCTTGATGATGGCTATTCTAACTGGTGAGTGAGAAAGAAGTAGGAGAGAGAAAAAGGTGGAGAAGGGAGGCAAGGCAAAGAGGGAAAGAGAATGCACACTTATGTTCTATGTTTTTTTGAAAGATTCCTGAGGGAATTTGGTATAACATTTGAAAGTGGTATTATTTTATGGGGAAGGAGCTATTTGGTAGATTCACCAGTCACATGGAAATTGACTCCATAGTAATTCAGTTTGTGACATAGTTATTTATAATCAGGTTATAGACTTGGTTCCATTCAGTGATTATTTAAAGAGATTCCGCTATTTAGTTCTAACCTAGTTTGTTCCTTTTAGGGAGTTCTATAAAATGAATTTCCAGCACTTTTTTGTAAGCTTTACAAGAAGGGAAGAAGGGGAAAAGGGAGGAAAGAAAGGGAACACAGTTTATGAATACAGCAGACATTGTTTGGTGGTCTACTTCTTAGCAGGGACCACAGTAGAATTTGGGGGTACAGAAAGGAATATGTGAAAGTCCTTGTTCTCAAGGAGCTACCAGAACAAGTAGGGGCAGACAGCTATTTAAACACTTATGTCCATTTAAGATGACTTGTCGGGATCCCTGGGTGGCGCAGTGGTTTGGCACCTGCCTTTGGCCCAGGGCGCGATCCTGGAGACCCGGGATCGAATCCCACGTCGGGCTCCCGGTGCATGGAGCCTGCTTCTCTCTCTGCCTGTGTCTCTGCCTCTCTCTCTCTCTCTCTGTGATATCATAAGTAAAAAAAAAAAAAAAAAAAAGATGACTTGTCCACAGTCCCTGATTTAAGCAATAGTTGGCATTTCTATCATTTATTTGTTCTCTTTTCTCCCCCAACTGTTCTCCTCTAAGATAATGTAAAAGTTGGGACTAATTGTTAACAAATGTTCCCATTTCCCATTTTGTTTGTTTGTTTGTTTAAAGAGTAGTCAAACCTTTAGGGACAAAAATTGAATTTCCAATTACTGTTCTCTCAAAGGTGCAGCGTTCAGCCTTTCGGTAATGCATCAGATAATCCAAGTAGAAAATGCATACTCCTGTGTCTTCTCTTTCAGTCTGAATTGCAAGGAGTTTTTCCTTATATACTTGGTGTTAAGAGTACTTAATACATTCTTTAAGCCTTGACATTTTCACTTGCCAGTTAATAAACTTATGAATTTCTGTTTGAACTTGGTAAGCATTAGTTTCCTTAAAACAAAAATTTCTCACTTGTGTGAGATACTAAACTTGCTAATATATGTGTGTGTGTGCGTATATATATATATATTTTTTTTTCTCTATGTCCTCTCTGAATATTTTCATACTATATATGAATGTATCCAGTACAGGGCCTGGCATGTAGTAGGCATATACATAACTGTACAACTCGAGCACCCATTTAACCCCTGGTCTTAGGGGCCCTCTCCTCAGCTTTATCTGAATATTGACCTTCCTTCAGAAGCCAAAAGGAACTTATATTTTTCTTTTTCTGTTTTTTTTTTTAAAGATTTTATTTATTCATAAGAGATACACAGAGAGAGGCAGAGACACAGGCAGAGGGAGAAGCAGGCTTCATTGCAAGGAGCCCGATGCAGGACTCGATCCTGAAACCAGGATCACGCCCTGAGGCAAAGGCAGATGCTCAACTGCTGAGCCACTTAGGCATCACAGGAACTTAGATTTTTCTTACTTAGATGTTAATCTTTATCATTTTTTCCAATTTGTTTACAAAAACGGCACTGGGATTCCTTTCTTACCCTAAACATCACTTGCCTTTCTTGCAGGACATATTTACTCGCTTTGTACATACTATTCTAATCCTCAGATACTGAACATTGAGTGGATTTCCATATCATATCCCAAATTTTTCTTTTTCTCCTCACCTTTTAAAAGAGTTATTTTTTCATATAGTTTCAAGGTCTTAAGGTGGGACTTAATAAACCATGTAGATCTGTTTTATGGATTAGGAGATTGTGAACACCAAAGTGGTAAAGTAATTTGCACCCAAAGTTATGAAAGTTACTGGCAGCATCTAAGGGCAAATTATATGGAAGGAAAAGAAAAGTAGTGGAAGTTCCTACTGTGTGCAAAGTTCTATGCTTTTAATAATGCTATAACCATGCTTTAAATGGTAATCTGTAATTTTGTTGCACTTTGAATTTATATCATAATATTCTTTAATAGTTTATGTCTCTGTGTTCCATGCTAGACTCTTATGCATTTTAGAAACAGAGACTATGTATTATTTACCTGAGTTTCTTCAGTATCTAGAATAGTGATTAGCTTTGAATGAGTGATAGTGACAAGTGTTTAAGCCTTCAAGGTATGTTTACTGCATATCCTAAACATGACAAACTACAGCTTTTGCAGTGGTATATATGTTACTACTATCTGGATTAAGACACAGTTGCAGAATTGTCCTAATTTATCTTTACTGTCCTCCCAAGAGCCCATCTCTACTCCTTATACCTACTGCCCCAGCTCCTAACTTGCTTTCTTACTTATCCTCTGCATAGCTGCCACTTCCATTTCCAATATCCACGCACAAGTAAATACTCTGACAAAATATGGGTTAGGCTGGTTTTCAGCCACAACGGTTTCTTTCCTCTTAGGGCCATTTCTTTATTTTCACTCCATTAACTAATAGAGAATAATAGCAGAGTGTACTTTGTGGCTAGGTACTTTGTGTTTTGTAGGTAACATTTTCTCTGAAAACATCAATGAATGGCTTGTAAACAAGCTAACTACTATGAAGTCACCTACCATGAAGTTTATGGCATGGAAATCAATGTTTTTCTCCTCATAGAAAGTAGAGTTTTGAATCTGCGAAGCCTTAGTCTGGCTTCCATTTGAGAAACTTTGTACAGATCTTTATGTCAGACAGCCAAGGCTTCCAAGAAAGATGTTGCCTTGTTAGTTCTTCATTAATTTGATGAAAATTAATGGTGAAAATCCAAGTCATTTATGTTAGTCAATACTTCAACCAAAATGTCTTGACCACAGGTCAGTAACCTGGTTGTGTTTATAGGATAGGGTTTAAACCAACATTGTGGAGGATTAATGAGTCGCTTACTGATTATGAAAATCCCTTTTCTTTATTGTAACCCATAGTTTGGCATGAAACAGTTAGGTTTGGGGAGGTCAGATAATGGTGTTCCACATTAATACCTCATGTGGCAGTTGGTAATGCTTCTGTTGATAGCATCAGGCTGAATGCCTAGTAAATCATGAGTCTTGTCCAGAAGTTAATGCTGCTTGCTAGAGAATTGGAGCAGAGCCCATTCAAGGCTAATATACCATAGCATCCTCTTCATTTACTCTGAGTTGTTTATTCAATCTTTATAAATATTATCACAAACAACTGCCTATATTAACATGTTTTTCTATATGTGTTAACTAATAGATACTAATATGAAGAAAGATTTTCTGAAATATTTGAAAGCGTAAAAAAGGTGAGGCTAATTTCGAGTCTAAAAAATTTGAGGGAAGCGTCTTATCTCTATCATACATACTTGTCATACGTCCTCTTCATCCTGAGGGTTATTGCAATCAAAAACCTAACAAGGTAGTTTTGATTTTTTGTTTAGCAAAACTCTTAGATATTTGAAACCGTAGCTATCATGCTTATATATTGTATGTCAGGACTTTTTTTAAATGATAGAAAAGTATATTTTGAACTTGTTTATTTCTATATAGAATTTGGAAGCATGGAGGTTAGGGCTGTGTGGGACAAGGGAATGAGCACCAAAAAGAAGTCTCTGACAAGTAATAGTTATTATTAAGTGTAGAGATTGTAAGTGGCACATGGCTTCTTCAGATTTATGCATCCACTCCCTACCTTCAGAGAAAATTAATTACCCTTTCCCCTGTGGTCAACCCCACAATGTATTTAAAGTCAACTAGCAAAGCACTTATCTCCTATGGCAATTAGCTGTGTACACGTTTCTCTCAGCATTTAGTCCAGAACACCTTGTGGACAGAGCCTGTGTCATTTACCTGTGCATTCCCAGTATTAAATGACTGGCACGTAGTGTAGAGAGATCTTCAGTAATATTTGTGGAAGAGATAGAATTAAATACTTTTACCGCACTTTAGTATGGAAAAGCCTTGTAATTCTCTGTTGTCCTTTGTAGTTCTGGGTGTTATAGATGTTATGTATCATTGTGATACCAAAAGTAGAACTCCCAACTTGTCTAGGAGGTTCAGTAGACAAGGCTATTTCAGTAATTAAATAGAGTTGCAAAGAATAATGTTTCATGGATGTTCATTCATTTTCTTTTCTTTTATATGCATATATTCTGCTGTTTCTTCTGTGACATGTTTAAATTTGTGTTTCTTTTTCTGCTTTGGCGTTCCCTTCTATTTTCAGTCATTGAACATACTTTCCATTTTTTCTTTCTTCCCGCCCCCCCCCCGGCCCCCCTTTTTCCTCCTCTTGCTTGTGTTGTACGGAATTGGCAGCATATTGTCAGGGCAGAAATAGTGAAGTACCCGGAAGAAGATAATCAACATACCAACTCTGCTCAGAGTAGAATCTGTTCAGTACAGTAGTGCAGGTATTAATGGGTAAATTGGTTATAATTTGGGGGAGGAGGGTGGGAGAATTAGTGGATGCTGTCTTGCTCTTTATTCCTTATGAGTAGAGAAATTCAAATGATTATTGTACATTATTGGGAATTAATATTGTTAATTGTAAGTCCTGTTTTAGAACTTTGAAAAATTGATTCTGTGCCAGGAGACTGACAAACGAGGAATTGGAACAAATTAAAATAACATTTCAGTTGCTTTCAAACATATTTGTCTTTATGGTTGTGTTTATCACATGTGCAGTGAAGTGGAGAGTTGAGACGGTTATTTCATTATTCAGTCCTTCCCATTTTTCCTGAAATAGCATGGTAATTGAAAGAGTATTTTTAAAATTTGCCTTGAATTACCTTTCTTTGTCTGCTTCTGTGTGTGCAGACTTAGTAATAGAGTTGAGAACAGTGAAAGAGCTGTTTTAATTTAAATTATTACTTAGGGCACATTGCTAAATTCATCATTGACGATATTTCTTGAAATGTGGGTTACGGGGGTGGAAAGAAGAGTTAAAAGTGTCTTTTGGTTTAAATTATTTTAAAAACATGAATATGAGGTAATTTTCTAAATATTTCATTCGGTATTTTGTTAGAGTCATTATTCATAACCCAATAGTGAGCTCTTTGGAAGTAAGTTAGGGATTTGGGAGGAAAGTTTTAAAATTGGAAAAGTTTTAAAAATTGGGTTGCTCAGTACATTTCTCCTGTATATTTGACTCCTATTTAACATTTACACGTTTTCTTACTCACAAATTGCTGCAAACATTCTAAAAAAGTTATGGCTGGATATAATGGTTTATTTAAATATTAATAAATGATGACATATTTTACTTTTAAATTATGAGGTCTTGCGTATGAATTAAAATATGTGAATGACTAATTCTAATTCCTTTGCTTTAAATTATAACCAGGGTTTAATTTTTCATACTGGTTTGTTAATTTTGTGTTAGACTTGTGGTAACCTCAAGTTAATGTCATAAAACCAGGGAAGACTGAGTAAAGGAATTACTATTCTGTTCTTAAAAGCAAAAAAAAAAAAAAAACAAAAAAAAAAACAAACCCAAGCCTCGCTCTTCAGCATCTCAGCTCTACATTAGTTTGTTCTGATGGATTCAACTCTGGCTTCATTTATGATGTCTGTCATCAGGAGTTCACCATAGTTTAGAAAATAAAAATATACTTTAACGAGCTCTTTCTAAATGTTCTGATGTTCTGATAATAACTCTGTTTTCTTTTATGACAGAGGGTGGTGAAGGCAGATATTGTAAACTACAATCAGGAACCTATGTCAAGAACTGTTAACCCTCCTAGGAGCTCTATGTGTGCAGTTCAGTGAGCACACTCTACCTTTGCACCAGTATTCCTGGCTGCCCTTCACCCCCGCCCCCATGGCCAGAGGCCTCTAGAAAGCTGTGTTATCAGTGGCCATCTCTGTAGCATTCAGTTAACACCTTCTCCCAGCTTCCTCAGTGCACACCGCTGCCACAGCTGACGCAGCTCCTTGGCCTGAAGGATCAGCTTCAACTTTGGGACAACACTCTTGGAATCCAAAATGGAAAGCCTTTTCTCTGGAATTAAACTGCTTCACTGAAAAAGAATAATTTTGGTTCTCTTTACATTCTCCCTTCTTTTTTCTTCGACGTGAACTTTTTTAGACAAATATGAAAACAATACAAGTCTTGATCAGCAGCCTGGATTTGGCACTGCACAGTTTCATTCTCTTATCTGAACTACCTGGCAAAGTGCGTTTCATAGTGCAAACACTTAAACAAGTAATATATTTTATCAACAGATACTTCAGAAGGCATTCTTTTGCTGTCTATTGTGAGTGAAAATATATAAAGTTGTATCCAACTGAAAATGCTTGAAATAAAGCTGTAATAGATATATTTTTTTCATTTTTTTAAAGAAGGCCTAAACTGTTTATATTGTAACTGTAACTCACAAAGTAGTGAGTATTTGCTATTGTATTTTTATTACCATGTCATGGTCATTATGTATCGTGTAATACTCAGGTTGGATGGCTTTATGAAGTTTGGTAACTGTTCAGCTGTTGCTCCACATGGACTTCCTCCTCCAAACTGCCCAAGAGCACTCCCAGAATGAGTCCCGACTGTTGTTGGATCATTGTGGATCAGACTGTACCTGATGTTCAGATGTTCTTCTCCTGCAAATAAACTTATTTCAATTACTTTTTTGGAAGAATTTTCTTTCAGGCATCTTCCTTTTAGTTACAGTAAACAAAGTGTATATGGATACAAAATGAAGGATCCTGTCACGTTTAGTAAGCTCTGTCTCTTAGAGTCGTTAGGTTATTTTGTTGGACTGACTCAAGTCCGTAGCCTGGCATGTCAGGGGTCCACATGAGGGGCATCCAACCTCTCTACATTTTCTCATCCTGATCTCCTGAGCACTGCGTACCTCTGGGCCCTGGCCTCACTCCTGTGTGCTTTATGATGCTCTGCCTTCCTGTCAATGCTTGGGTCCCTCTGCCTGGAATCCCCCTGCCCCCCGAACATCCATCTTCTGCCAGCCACCCTTCAGGCACCATGAGGGCAGGCTCTGTTTCCCTTGGTTACAGTTGTGTTTTTTGTACTAAGGCACAAAGCCTGACATAGTCGGTGCTTCCTATTTGCTGCATCAAAACAGGAATGAAGGCCATCCCTCCGCAAAGCCAGTCCTCATGTATACAGTGCAAGTTGCACATGAGTACCTCCTGGATGGCCATTATCCCATCCTGCCTCGAATCACAGTTACTTGTGTCCTCCTGTTTCATTACTTAATAAGCCACGAACCTACTGAGAACAGTCTGGTCTGTTCTATTTCACGCCTCTCTGGAGTGCCTAACAGGGTGCCTTTATCAGGGACTTGCCACGGGTATGGATATCTAAATTTTGGACACCTAATTTTACAGCTATAAGAGATTTTAGAAAACTTGTTATTTCATATCCTGTGTGGCTAAGGAAACTGTACTTTGGAGAGAAAAAGGAACTCGCCAGAGGTCATGGAATCAAAGCTAGATCCCATAGGAAATCTGTCTCAAGGCCAGGGTGACCCTGACACTTTCCCAAGAGTGATTTGAAGTTGAAGAAATTTTAAAGATTGTGACTTCTGTAGTCATCAGGTAGCAAGTCCAATCTTTCTCAGATCTGATTTCTATACTTTTTATTTTATAGCTAAATTAAGCAGCCTTTTATGCCATTCAAGGTGATAAGCCCTTCAGAGTATTTCATTTTATCCTTCCTTTCAGCATCTCCTAACATGCTGGCCAGTCTTCTAGGGACAGGATATTCTCCATATATATTCCTCAGAATATAAATTTGAATAAAAATAGCTCAACTCTCAAGGACCTTACAGTCTAATAGGAGAAATGTTTGATGTTGCTATTTTAAAAGCTGTGACGGAGTCTACTACTAAACTAAACTTTCCCTAGATTGTATGTTCAATAAGAGATGAGGCCATGCTCTTGTGGTCATTTTGTGTTGTTTTTACATCTATGTGGAAGATTTTCAGATTTTTTTTTCCTAATCCAATTACTGCAGGTATGATTTAACACATGCATATGATTGTACAAGCTAAGTGCTACAGGCATTCTGGAGGAGGCAGAGAGAATTATGAGAGGTCTGTGATCACACCAAAGCACTTGAGTTGGGTGTTTATGCAATTCGAGCACTGAATGGGACTGAGCAGGGGGCAGTAGGAAGAATGGCCTTTGTTGGGTTGCTTTGTCCTGGACATTTTCAGACACTTTGTCACATGAGCTATTTTTTTTTTTCTCAAATTAATCTGTGACAGTATCATTGCCCTCACTTTACACATAAGGACACTAAAGCTGAGAGTAAGTGAGTGATTGCACTAATTCCTGCCTTGAGAGAACAAGTGGTAGAACCAGGATCCCCACAAACCATTTCTGAGATAGGATGGACAAGGCTGGGTACCGATTTAGGCTCCCTTCCATTTGTGAAGATCATACACCTGACCTCCTTCCTGGGAGCTGACCAAGCCTGATTGTTTCAAGAAGTAGTGATGGTCCTTGCATCTTCTCACATGACCACCAAGACCAGTAGTGTGGTCCAAAGAGTCTGGTGGTGGTAAGTTTCCTCTCTGATCACCAAGGTGAGGATAGAAAATGTCTCCCCTCCCCACTCTGCACCTTTTCCCCATCGGCCTCATGTCTTTCCCAGCTAAGCTTGACCCATCATTGAGAGCCTTTTGGTCCAAGGAGAGCAGGCAACAGTGAACATGCAATAGAGCATATGGCCAAAGCAGATTTCTGAATTCCATATTACAATTTTCCCCATACCTCGGTTTTTTATTTTTGAAACAAAAACGTAGGATTCATGCTTATTTTACTTTGACTGTTACCTCTCCTGTCTACAGTTTTTAATTTAAAAAATTACAAGTCTTTCCATCTAGTTTTAGGCACTTTGTCTCCTGAAGACACATGCTATAAAGTTTCAAACACATTGTGGTCACTTCTGGTGCTTATTGAACTTTCAAAAAACACAAAAGTTTTCAGCCAGAACTGGTCATTGGATGCTGCCTTTCAAGTGCACCCTCTATTATGTGTGGCAAACCGCTCTGGAGTGGTTTTTGGAGTGGCCCAAAGAACTCCTGTGACTGCTTTATTATTCCAGGAGGAGGTAAGCCAGGGCCCTTTAAAGTCGATCACTGAAACAATGTGATGGAGCATAATAATTTGTGTGTCATTTAAAAATAGAAAAGTTTTCTGGCCATAACCCATGGTGACTGCTGTAACATTGGACATCCTGGAGAACGGTTGCAAGATTCAAAGGCAATGGAAATGCAGACCTACTGAGCACTATAATAGATGCCTGTTTGCAGCCTCTCTGGCATCCACGCCTCCACTCCTCCCAGAAGCTTTTCCTCATTGCCTGGTGGATCCTCCTCCATTTCCAGCCACTCATAGCTCTGGGAGTGGATCCTCATTGGCTTGAACTCAGGATATTTCCCCTGCCTCAGGGATTGGCTCAGAAATGAGGGGGTAACTCCATGAAAGCTAATGAAACTGGAAGGGACATTTACTGAGGTTTCTAAAAAAGAAAAGAGAAGAAAAAAAAGCTTCCATCCCCTGAAGTTTCCAGATTACTCTTTGCCCACTGGCCTTGAGTGAGGAAGGCTATGGCTCTGGGCAACATTGGCCACCATCTTGAGGACACCGAGGGAGGGGGTTGCCCAGGTACCAAGGGGGCAGAGGTGAGAAGTGAGACAATCCCAGTCCCTGAAACTGAGCCCATATCACAAGTTGTTTTAACAGCATGACTCTCAATTCCCTTTATCATTTCAGCTACTGTTAGTTTATTTTTTTCTTAATTGTTACACAAACAACTATGATGTACCGGGGCCTTGGCTTGGCATCAAAGACAGGGGTAAACATGATCTGTGTTTTGTCCTTAAGATCTTAGTCTATGTAGGCACATCTCTAACTCACCAAAATGTAATCAGACTGTTACGTGCATCAATAAAACTGATATGATACGGGAAGATGTGGCTTATCAGTGAGTGTGGTCAAATAAGGATTTCAGGTAACAGGAATCAGAGTCACCCATGTAACATAATTACCTTCAAAAGGAAATGTAATCTTAGGCTACATTGATGCATTCTCTGAGGTGATTCGTGCATGCAGATCACCTGGAGAATCTTGATTCAGTAGATCCCAGGTGGGGGTTGAGGTTCTGCATTTATAACAAGCTCCCAAATAATACTTAATGCTGCTGGCTTTTGGATTACACTTCGAATTACAAGTGTAATTGCAAGACTATGCTTGCAATATATTTCCCCTTAAACAGGTACCCCTCTTTAAGAGGATGACAGAGCACAACCAGGTAGTGATGAGGGGATCCGATGTCATATAAAACAGTTGAAGGAAGACGGTATGCTTAATACAGAAAAGAGGGCCTCAGAGAGACTCTGATGTTG
This sequence comes from Canis lupus dingo, assembly GCF_003254725.2. Taxonomy (NCBI): domain Eukaryota; kingdom Metazoa; phylum Chordata; class Mammalia; order Carnivora; family Canidae; genus Canis; species Canis lupus. Next base: position 66,814,316 of record NC_064245.1, read on the forward strand.
GTCTTTAGGTAGGTGAAAGAAAGACAGCTGTAGAAAAAGATTAATCTTCTACTGTAGAACCTATAGGACGTCAGAAATAGAATGGGTAGGTAGAAGCTGTAGAAAGATTTCAATCCAGCCCAAGAAAGAACATTGAAAACATCTGCTTCCCAAAGAAGGAAGAGATTGCTTTATGGAAGTGTTGTATCACATCTCAGGTCTGCAAACTCACGTGGCATCAGGGGCTAGGTAGGCAAATAAAAGAATAAAACGTGATAAAGATATAAAGAAGTAAGGAGTGGGTGTTAAGTTGGAATGCCCTGTCTAAAGCCATTCCAATCCAGTTTTTAAGTTCTATCAGCCCAGTAAAACTTCTGTATATATAGAGCCACTTCTAGCCCATATAGAATCGTTGTGCCAACTGGAAAAACAAAATGTTCTTTTCTCAAGTCACTTGAGATCATCTTCCCTCTTTTAGAAAATTGTCACACTGTTCTGTTAGAATGAGGCATTTTATCATCCTGGAAAATAGGTGATAAATCTACTCTACCTGTGATATGAATGGCAGCCCATAGATGTCCATGGCAGCCAGACTGCAACCCTTGGGACTGTAAACCTTAACGTCTGGATGTAAGACGGATGCAATCAGAAGAGAAAATTATTTGCCAAACTTTTACTTGGAAAGCAAAATCACTGTGTTCCTACTGGGCCCTGGGGGCATACGCTGCCCAGGGATATGGTCTCTGGCCTCACGTCTTCAGGGCCTTGAATGAGGCATCCTAGGGGTCAGGGGAGAAGCTGTGCTTCTTCCTGTGGGAAGGGCGCTGAAAGTAGGTGAGCTCTGCCTGGACAAGCATGAAGGAGTGGTCAGGACAGACTTGATAGGAAAGGTGAGGCCCCGACTGACCGCCTGGCCCAGACACCCTCCCTCCTGACACCTTCAGCCCCGAGTTAAGCCAACTGTCTGTAGACTAGGCACTTTGGGCTGAGCTCAGAACCGCATACATTTCATTCTGTCCGGTCCTTCATCGCATCAGTTTTCCACACTGGAGAGCTGGAAATGAGAGGAAAGCAGACTATTTGTTTTAAAGTCCTGCTTCCAAGTTGTATTGAATGTCCCTAGGCCTCCCACGCTGTAGATTGAAGTGAGGCTCAGGGCTGGAGGTTGGGCTGGAGAGGCAGATCTCACTGGCATCGCGCAGGCCAGCTTAATTAGCCGCTCTCACCTAAGCCTTGAGCCCTGGCCTCCTCAGGCCTTAATTAACCCACATCCACAGGTGGCCCATGAATGGGATTCCTAGCCACTGTGTCTGCCGAGCCCCTTCTCCTTTCCCACTATTGCTACCCTCATCCCTGGTGCCTGCATTTGTCCAAAGGCTCGCTTCCTTCAGAGACCTCCACAATCTGCTGCTCATGCATCTGTGAGAATGAACTTGGCCCATGGGTTTGAATTAAGTTACTCTTGTTCCAAACTCCTCAATGGCTCCCCATGGCCTTTTCCATGAAAGGAAAATGACTTCCTCAGCCTGACATTCAGAATCCTCTAACAGTTTCCCTATTCTTTCTTCTGAGACATCTGTTCATCTTCAACTCTGGTGACTACGTCATTCTAGCAAGTGGTCCCTCACCTCTGTGTCTCTATTGGGATTTTTTCTATAGAAAGAGGAACCCTGAAGAAGCAAGTTAGAAAACTGAGGCTTAGGACAGTTTAATAACTTAGAGGTTGTACAGTTGGGGAGTGATAAGACAGGGATCCAAACCCAGGTCTGCCAGGCTCAGAAGCTTGACTTTTTCTTCTTCTTTTTAAGTTTATCTAAGTAATCTTTACACCCAATGTGGGGCTCCAACTCATGACCCTGAGATCAAGATTCACATGCTCCTCCACCTGAGCCATCCAGGTGCCCCAAAAGCCTAGCTTCTTAGCTATTGTGTGATATTCGTTACTTATTAGTGTCCCTGTGGCTGATTCACAGTAGGTGCTTATGCTTATTAAGCACTTTGAAATGAATGAACAAACTACTTTGACAACTGAACATATAAATAAATTGCATATATATACACATATATATAAAATGAATATTTGCAATCTCCATTAAATCAGGTTGGAGTTTTTTATTGCCTAAGACTAATTTATTTAAAAATTTTAATCTCCAATGGAAAGACCCCTATCATTTTTCTGATTACATATTCTAAAATACTCATTCACTGTTGGTAGGAATGTAAATTGGTGCAGTCATTGTGCAGAACAGTATTTTCTCAAAAAATTAAAAATAGAACTACCATGCAATCCAGCAATTCCACTTCTGGGTATTTTTCTGAAGAAAACAAAAACACTAATTTGAGAAGATATATGTGCCCTGTGTTCACTGCATCATAATTTACAGCGGCCAAGATATGGAAACCACCTAAGTGTCCCGTGATAGACAAATGGACAAAGATGTGGTATATATGTCTAGTGGAACATTAGATGTAAAAATGGATGAGGTCTTGCCATTTGTGATGGACTTAGAGGGTACTGTGCTAAATGAAATAAATCAGAGAAAGACAAATGACATATGATTTCACTTACGTGTGGAATCTAAAAAACCAAATACACGAACAAAACAAAATAGAAACAGACTCTTAGATACAGAGAACAAGCTAGTGGTCACCAGAGGGGAAGAGGGTGTGGGGATGGGAGAAATAGGTAAAGGGGATTAGTAGGTACAAACTTCCCATTATAAAATAATTAAGTCATGGGGATGGAATGTACAGCATAGGGAATATATTCAATAATACCGTAATAACTTTGTATGGTGACAGATGATAACTAGACCTGTCACAGTGATCATTTCATGATGTATACAAATATCAAATCACTATCTTGTGCATCTAAAACTAATATTGTATGCCAATTATATATATATTTTTAAAAAGCTTAATAACTGTCCTATTCCTCAGCAATAATCACTAGATGACTTTTCAAATCAGTAGGGAAAGGGTGTATCATTCAACAAGTGATATTAGGACAATCAGCCAACAATGAGGAATAAGTATAACCTGAATCCTTGCCTCAAGCAAGTCCACTCAAGCTGTAAATAAGATAAAACTTTAAGAATCATTTTAAAATACTGTAAAGTAATGCAGAGAACAATAAAGAAATTAAAATCACCCCTGCCCTGCTCATTATTGTTGACATTTTGATGAAAAGCCACCTTCCAGATGCCTCTGTGCATCAGTCTGCAAGTCCAGAAGCTATACTAATGAGTTGCATTATATTAATTTTGAAATTAGTGCTTAACACTAAGTGATAGTACAGGTATTTTCCTACATCCATTAAGTATAAACACACATCATCGTTCTCAATGGCTTCCTGGTTTTCAAGAGTGTAATATGGTCATTTATTTAATCATTCCTCTTTCTATGGATATTGGTTGTTTTCCCAAGTTTTCACTGTTATTGGAGACTATGCTTTGTTCAACATCCTATGTATAACTTTCTTTATTTGCCTTTATATACTTATCTGTGGAATAAATTTTAGAAGTAGAATTCATATAAAAATTTTATATTTTCATAAATTTTATCAAACTGCATTTCAGATATATTGTACAACTTATCCGGCTAATGGCAAGTGAAAGTGTCCACTTCCCCACAACCTTGATGTCCTTAGTGAATTCCTCATGTAAATTTAGCCGTTTCGCTGATTTGCCTCATGCCCTACGCAGCACTGATGTGGACCTACTTTCGTGAACAATCATCAACAACCGTGAGTAGAGGCAGATATAGTCTCCATGTGACAGTGAAGACTTGAGTCTACAGTAACATTTTCCTGCTGCTCTATTTTGGTCTTAACATGGTTTAGGTGTCAGGTGGTGCCCTACATACCCAGTAAATATCCTTAGAAAGCTTTCATTCAAAAAAACAACAACAACAACAACAACAACAACAACAAAAAATTTTGTTTCCCTTATTTTTCTCTGCCTTCCTCTGAAGTCTTCATTGTCCTTCCACCCTCAACCCTGCTCCCACCGGGTAGAAGTTTCTAAGCCCCTGGTGCCCTGGACTCATGCATGGAGGTGAGTTCTCCAGCTTTTCATCTGACTGCATCCTCCCCACACACCCCAGGCTGGAAGCACCCGGCCGAGCCCGTGTGGCACCACCATGCCATCCTGCACCAGTGACTCCCCTTGCCTTGCTGCCCTTCCCACCATGAGAGAAGAGCCTTGTTGTTTCTGTCTCCCTGGTGCCAGGCACTGAAGGAGCACCCAGTGACATTCACCGAGTGATAGGTTGTCAGGAATAATCCAGTAACCCGTGGGAGAGCTGGGATGAGCTCCATCCTGGACTCTGTGGACCGAGGGCCTGACCTTGTCTGAGCCGCTGGCCCACTCTATGACCTTGGGCAAATTCCTCCACCTCTGTCAGGCTCCGTGTCTTTATTTGCAGCGAGTTTGATACATGCTCTCCGTGGTTCCCAAACTGGCTGACTATCAGAGTGACCTGAGAAGCTTGACCAAATACCCATTCTGGAGCTTGATGCTAGTTGCAGGGCCCCAGATTCTGTTTGGAAACCACTGGCCAAATAGAGTGTATCTACTGCTCCCCTGTGTGACCAAGAACGTATTGCCAATTTGAAGCCTCCGTTTGCAAATCTGTAAAATGGGATGATAGCCATGGTGATTATCCTAGGAACTTCCTGGGGCTGACACGAGAGTCTAATCATGGGAAGAAGGACTTGGAAAAGTTCTAACAATTCCAAACAAGCATGTGAACTATTGGTCTTTTCTGTATGCTTCTCTTGGTGTGACCTGGAGTTGGGTTTTGGCTCACAGAGCCTGGGGGAGCCCCCCGCCCCCACCCCTTGTCCTGGATAGGCAATCTTCTGCTGAGGCCCCTCTTTTGCTTCTTTCACCCGCAGTCCAGATTCCCTTGAAATCTCCTCATTTGTTTCTAATTTGGAGGTGAGGAGTTGTTTCCTCCTGTCTTTCCAAAGACCCTTGGCTCTTGAGCCAACTTAACCATTTCCTCTTACCCCACCCCACCCCCCATTCTGTCCCTATCCCAATCCTCTGACACTTTCTCAAATTTGTCTTCCACATTGGCAGGTGGCCCACGAACGGACTGGCTAGCTGCCCTGTGTTTGGGTCGGGGTGGAGGGAAGATGCCGTAGAAGCTGACACACAGCTGAGTGATCCAAGATGTGTGCTCTGTCTCACAGCTCCCTTCCCTAGCCCTGCACAGAGCGGATCTAGTCTGGCTTGTCCTCAGAGCCACCCCCCCCACCCCGCCCGAAGACAGTGGAAAAGGGGGGATGGGAGGGGAAGGTAGAGGGAGGGTATCGGGGGTTTACTGAGTGACGAGCTTCTCAGCACCAGGTCCCAAGCCAGGCACTTTGCACCTCTTTTTCACAACAGGCAACCTTTCTCGCACATCTGCTTTGCCGTGCAGTATTTACATAGGCCATCTGGTTGAATCCTTGTCCCCCGCCTGCAGTGGCAGTTGTGATTCTCATCTTACAGATCAGAAGGCAGAGACTCAGAGGAGTGATGGGTCTCTGTCCAAAATCACACGGGCAGCAAGAGGCAGAGCCGGGATTTGAACCCTGTTCTTAGTGACTCCAGAATCTGCCCTGCCCCGCGGGAATGCCATTTATTCACGCTCCATAGTTAGCCTTTATATTTCCAAGGAAACACTTGAACTTAGCATGGGACTTCTTCTGAGTTTTTGGAGCCAAAATTATTTTAATTTTATGGCTAGGAAAAATGTAAACTTACATTTTCAGCAGACCAGAGATGATAAAGTATGCATTTGTCAAATAAAATTCTTTGCTGTGATAAAGTAAATCATTCCTTGGCCTTGTAAAAAATTAGGCCTCACTTGAATGGTTTCCCCTGCAGCCTTTGCTAATATTTCTGTTATCTCTATTAGGGATTACAATGATGAATGCCTTTTATTCGCATCGTTAAGCACTTCAGTGAATGTGTGAACACACGGAGCATCATAAGTCATAGGGAAATGAAACAACATGGTCTCCTGGAAAGTAAAAAAAAGTCTTGAGAGCCTGACTTATTGGGGTTAGCATTCTGTCTCTGCCACTCTCTAGCGATGCAAACCTGGTCAAATTCCTTAGCTTCTCTGGGTCTCAGTTTCCCAAATGTAAAACATAGGTACTACTTGGCTGACTGGGTAATTTTAAGGACGGAATGAAGTGACATAGCACTTTGCACAATTTCTGGCATGAAGTAAGTGCATAATAAATGTCAGAGTTATTATTGGAATAGCTCTCAAGGTAACTAGTTATTTAATGACGTGCCCGGGCTCACTTTAGTTATTAGTCTTTTGGGCAGCAAGACTTCGTCTCGCTAGGCCTTACTGTCTGGTGGGCCCCAGCAGCTGATGCACCTCTGCCCCAGTTAGAAATGGCTCAGGCAGGAGGCAGGTAAAGCTAATTAGGGGGCATATATGTTGAGATCTTTTTGGCTTCAAGTAACAGAGCATTTAACTTAAAGTGTCTTAGACAATATCAATCACCTCTTATAACAAATATCCTCAGGGTAAGCTGATTCCAGGGTTTTTAAACTAAGTTGCTCAAAGACGCCACCAAGATCCCAGATGCTTTCCTTTCTTCTTTGCCTTTCTCAGTCTGTTGGCAGTTAGGCTGGCTGCCTTGTGGTCCCAGAATGGCTGCAGAACTCCAGGCTTTACATCTTTATACCGCAAAATCCAAAGGTCAGAAATAGGAAAGGGGGTCCATCCCATCCTCATGTCTCCTCTAAAGAAAGAAGAAAAATGTCCTCAAAGCCCCACCTCCCAGAAGACTTCTCATTTCTTTTGTTGGCCAGAATTTTATCAAATGCTCAGCCCAGACTAGTGGTAATGGAAAAGGTTAGGGCCAGTGACTCTCAACTCTGGAGGAGAGAGAATTGGGAAGCTTTTAAAATACATACCGATGCTTAGGTTATACCCTTAGAGATTGGTTTACTTGAGCACGGTTGTGCCCTGTTGTGTACTCAGGTGAGCATGTATGTGCATACACACATCTACGGTTAAGAATCGTCGGTGTAACTCTCCCAAGTTTTAGCCCCTCGTATGTGGAGTGCCTTAGCCTTCACTGAAGCTCATGGCCACAGGATATCTTAGCCAAATTGAAATTCTGGAAAGGTAAGTGTGGCTCTTTAGACATCCAAAGGAATCTGCCAACACAGGTGCAGCTACAGGGAGTTAGGGAAGCTCCGGAAAGAAGGAATGGAATAGGAGCTGATAACCCCTCTCATCTGAGACACTTGCACTCTTGGGGGTTGGGCCCCCCTGATATGCCCTCTGTAGAGCCTGCACCACAATGACCACGGCTGCTTATGATTGAAAACGCAGCTTCCTGGCTGAACTGCAGATCCAGTGTCTCTGAATCTCTGTGAATTGGTGCTTTTAACAAGCTCCCTAGTTGATTCTTACGCTCATTGATGATTCAAGAAAACTGCCTCTACTGGATTTCACTGTCAGCGCGTTACCACAAGCCTTCTGAAAATGACAAATGCCTCCTTTTCCTAGAAAAGTCAGGATACATGGATTAGGGCACACGACATTGTGAGAAGAACATATATACTAAAATCTGACAGACTAAGTGAGAACTTCGGTTCTACCACCTGTAAATTGCATCAGTTTGGTTAACTTGACTCTCTGAGCCTCGGTTTTATCGAGAACTATGAGGAGAAGAATATTACCTGTTGGAGTAGTTTTGAGGTTAAGCAAAATTAGTGCAGTGAGAGCAGCCGGCACAGATTAGGACTCAGTACATGTTAATGTTTGCAGAGAGTGGGTTTTCCTTTTCCAGATAAGAAAATATACTTGGACCTGCCCTGGGGTCCTCTCGGCCTGACCCAAGTGGTTGTGACAGGAATATGTATCTGACTGGGGCAGCAACAGCTAAGTTCTAGTGTGTCGTTTGGACAGGATTCCCAGCACAGAGTGGGCCAGAGAGGCACCCTGGGAGGGGCGGGAGGGGCAGTGGAGGGGAGAGAATAGGTGAAAGGTCTTTGATGGCCACATAGGAAAGAGCGAAATGTGAGTTCTGGCTGGATTCTAGGCTGTACCAGAGCCTGCAGAGTCCATGCTTTGCCGCTTAATGCAAGCTCTGGGCATGGCCAGCCTCCCTGCTGTCAACCCGGCAGCCTCTTTATCTGCCTACCACCCAGGAAAGAGTCAAGAGTAAACTAGCAGTTCGTGGAAATGCACTAAGAGGTCACTGAACCAACATGTTATAGTTAATCTGTTAAAAACAGCAATGCTCCCCACCGCCCACACCCCATTTGTAAACATCTCCTTGATAAGCTCTTTATAGCATATACAACCCAGGAAAGTGAATGACATTGCACCAGCTGCTCTGGAATTGCCCACCCCTGTGCTTGCCCAGATGACCCCCTGATTCTGCTTAGCCCAACCTAACCCTACTCACATGGATCTACCTGAGCAGCACTCAGTTTCTCCTGGGCTGGGGGCCAGGGATTTCCTAGGAGGAGAAAGGCCTTTAAAGAGGCCCTCCACTTTAAAAGGCTCAGAGAATGGGAGACACTTGGTAGGGGCATGATCGTGGACTGAGAAATCAAGCAACCCCAAACTTGATTCTGGTTCTCAAGCTCCATGCTGTGTGGCTTGGCTAGGTAATGAGTCTCATCCTAAATGTATTTTGATTTCTGAAGCTTTAACTCCACACACTTGGTAAAACAGCATGAAAAGAAGAGAACATTATAAATAATGTGGGTGGCTTTGCCTGTCAGTCCATGCAGTTGAGCACGTACCCTGGAGTGAGTGGCTCTATGCTGAGTCGGTTTGGTTCTGCTTGTCTCCTGTCTTGAGGATCTTGTTGTGTTGGCTGTAATTCAAGTATTTAGGGCAATCATATTTGACTGCAGACCTTTTTTGCTTTGCTTCCTAACTTCAGAATCCAAGCCCTGGGTAAGAAGGGATTTCATTCTATCTCTACCCCTCACCCCCATGGCAGTGGCACTGCATAGGCTGTATTATGTCATGTTCCCTCCCAAAGTGGGAGTCTCCTTAAGGGAGGAATCTGATTCTTCACCAACTTTTTGTTTCCCTTGCTACTCTTCTCTCTTGGAGCCTAGCACAGAGCCCTACACTTAATAAATACTAAAACAAACATTCAGTGCCTGTCTGCCCCCAGCTCATCCTTAAACGAAAGCAGAAACTGGAACATTTAATTGCACCTCACCCTCTCTTGCCTCCTTGGTCAACTCAGGGTGGGTTCTTGACCCAAACGGACCAGTGAGTCCCTTCTCTAGGATTACTGAATTTAGAAATGGAATGTGGCTTAGAAATGAAAGATGGAAACAGAGTTTTTGATGGCATTCAGACCCCTGGTTTCTAAATCCTAGAGTCCAAAGACCTGTCTGTCCTTGAGTGAGACTCAGTATCCTTACAAGAAACTCACAGGCTTACTTAAGCTAATTCAAGGTAAACTTCATTTACTTGCAGCCAAAGTAATCTTAAGCAACAAACACAATAATTTAGATAGAAAATGACCCCATGTCACTTGGATTGAAGGTTCAAGAGAGCCCCACTGGCAGAGCTCCTCACAGGCAATCCTGCCTTAAGAATGAATGCTGCTGAAGGATATGGGAGTGGCTGTAGAGCTGAAGCCATGAGTTGATACCCACAGGCCTGGACTGTCACTGCTTCAGCAAACCCTGATGTTTGTATACTCTGTAGGTGAAAATCTCTCAGGTCAATCAGCTTGGGTGCACTGGTTATGTGTCCTCAGGCATAACTAAGGAACTGTTGGCTTTGCCTTTCCCATAATGACTCCTCCTTCAAGCAATTGCAGTTTGGGGAAATGGCTCAGCCTCAGTGCTTTGGTTCAGTCCAACTTAAGGCATCACATTCCCATTCTATTGCTTTTGGTAAAACCATAACAAGCTATTTTGGGAGGCAATGTGAGCCTGAGATTTAGAAGACCTAAATTCTAGTTTGCTATGTGATTAAGAACAATTTGCTTCATCTGTCTGGACTTCCACTGACTGCTTCGTAAAATGTGAGTATTAGATCAGGAATGGGACATGGACTTGTCTTGCTGCCCTTCTCCCACCCTTGCAGCTAAGCCTACTGCCACCTTTCCACACAAGTTAACCATGCAGTGTTCAGTGCACAAGCTCTACGGAGCCAGATATATACCCTTATTTTTCTACAACAAACTTAAGTTTTGTCTCAAGCCCCTTGTACCTTTGAATGGTGTGTTCCGCCTTTGCTGAGGCTTACAGACAAATTCTGGAAGGTTTTTAAGGGGCTGTTTCTTTTGGTCTTTACTACCATCTATCCTCACCAGCATCCACAGAGACTCCCCTTGTTATCCTGTCTTGTCCTCAGTCATTGGCGGTTAAGTAACTTGCTCACGGTCTCAGACAGTTTGTAAATGACCACATGGAAATACAAACCCCAGGCTGTGAAATTCTAAAGTCTAAATATCTAAATTCTAATATAGACATTTAGATATAGATGTTATCACATATAGATATAATAAGTATATACATATAATTGTTTTTCTAAAAATTTGTTTATTTTAGAAAGAGAGAGAGAGCATGTGAGTAGGCAGAGGAGCAGAAAGGGAGGAAGAAGGAGAGGGGGAGGGAGAGAAGCCCAAGCAGACTCTGTGCTGAGGGTGGAGCCTAATATGGGGCTTTATTTCACACCCATGAGATCATGACCTGAGCCAAAACCAAGAGTCAGATGCTCAAATGGCTGAGCCACCCAAGTGCCCCATGATTCTGCAAAGTCAGCAAGGCAGGTTTCATTACCCCCATTTTACATTTATCAAAACTGAAGCTCCAGTTTTGTGTCTTATTCTAGTAAGAAGAGGGCACAGAGATTCTAACCCAGGTCTGTCTCCCTCCAGCCCCTGGCTTCTCCCTGTAAAGTCCCTGACTCAATTATATTTGTAGAATTAGGTGAGACCTTTGGCAAAGTATCCAATGGAACACGTGTTAACTTCAGGGCTGGCTGGCACCTCTGCACCTGCCCCATGGGTGAGGACAGAAGCTTTCCTGTGGTTTGGATGCAGCTCTTTGGACATAGCAACTGAAAGCCTTGTGTTCATGGCAGAGGCAGTCTTCAGATTCTCCAGCAGAAGGGCAGCGAAGGAAAAGGGGAGATGGATGGTCCCATCATGTGTAATGTGAAGAATGGGAGAAAGACTTCTAGCTGAGGGAAATGCTGTCTGGAGCTCTGATTCTTGGAGACATTAATGTGGAAGGGAGGGAATTATCAACTAGGAAAAACTTATCAAGTCTTATTTTATTATTTTAAAAAATTTTCAAAATAAATTCAACAAACTTGTAAAAAATAAAAAACATAGTACTAAGAAGCAAGCACCTGCAGAATCTCTACACAGTAACATGATCACAGTTGATAATAAATCATTTAGAAATCTTTCTGGTTCCTTTTTAAAAAAAAAACTATTTTATTTATTTATTCATGAGAGACACACAGAGAGAGGCAGAGACACAGGCAGAGGGAGAAGCAGGCTCCCTGCAGGGCGCCCGATGTGGGACTCGATCCCCTGACTCCAGGATCAAACCCCGAGCCAAAGGCAGTTGCTCAACCACTGAGCCACCCAGGTACCCCTTTTCTGAAGTTTCTTATGAAGAGAATTTTAACTCTTGAATTGGTAATCATTCATCTTTTTTGTTTAGCATCACTTTATAACTCTTTTTTAATATGGTCATATAGTCTTGTAACTATTATTTTTATGAATATAAAATATTTTATTGGGTAGATATACAACCATTTCCTTCTTTTTGGACACAGAGGATTTCCCCAGCTTTTAAGCTATAGTAAATGATGCTGTTTCTGTCCTCTGTTCTTGCAAAGGAATCACTGCCTACCTGTGTCTTCTAGGTACTATCTCAGATGAAGCCACAGCACCAGTCCTTTCCACATCTGTTGCCAGTCTCCTCCCTGGGAACCTCCCGTGGCATCTTAGAGGGTGGATGATCCCATCTCTTGCCTGTATTTTTAACCCTTTAACCCTGCGAGCCATGTGTAAGGCTCTCCTGTCCTAAAACATCCCCCCCTTGACCTTGAGTCCACCTATGATCCCAGCTAGTCTCCCGCTCCTCACCCCCATGTTACATCCCAGGGTATTCTTGCTTTGTTTCCTCTATTCTACTGAGATTGCTCTTGCAGAGATCCTCAGATGGCTCCTGTGGACCTTTCTTTGTGTGCATTTTTAGGACCCTACTGCTCCACCTGACTTCCTTGGCTTTCATGACATTGCTGTCTACACCTGTCTCCAATCTCTCTGTGCCTTGGTCTCCATCCCCTTGTGCTGGGCTGTCTCACCCATTTCTCATGTTGGTGCTCCCAAGGATCTCATTCTAGGCTGTCTTATCTCTCACTTTAGAGACTGTTTTTCTTTGCCATTTCATTCATTTTCAGTTTCAACCACTCCCAGTAGTTGCTAACCTCCGTTATCGCCTTGAACCATTCTTCTAAGCCTTGTTCAGGCCTCCATCCTTAGAAATTACAAAAAAAAAAAAAAAAAAAAAAAAAAAAAGAATTTACAAATACCTGTCAAGAGCTTTATGTGTGCTGGGATTTGCACTAGATTGGCTTAAAAAATGGAGAAGGTATGGCTTCTGAAAATTATATGTCCATTTGCTGTTGGATGTTTCCCCTTGGATGATGCACACACATTCTATGACTCCTCTCCTGCCCAGACCAGCTCCCATGACTGTGCTTAGTTACTGGTATTACCCCAAGCTACCCCAGCTAGGTGACCAAGCCAGGACTCAGGGCTTATCCCAGACTACTAGTGCTAACCTCAATCTCTAGATCCTGTGACTCTGTCAATGAATGTTTCAGAATCTATACACTGACCATTTCCCCTCCCACTGTAGCCCTATCGTTGGGTCTCATCTCCTATTTATTCTTTTGCAGTTACCTTTCTTTCATTCTTTTTATCTTTAAGAGAGAGAAACAGTGTGTGTGTGTGGGGGGGGGGTAAGGAGAGAGAGGGAGAGGGAGAGAAGGGATCTTAAGCAGGCTCTGCCCTTAGCACAGAGCCTGATTCAGGGCTTGAACTCATGACCCTGAGGTCATGACCTGAGCTGAAATCAAGAGTTGATTGCTTAACTGACTGGTGCTGCTGAAATTGCCTTTTAATGGACTTGGGGGCCTTTAGGATGTTCCTAGCCATAAATATGGCTGAATCATCCCCTGGTTGAAACTTCTGATGGCTTCCTATTGCATATGGGATACACTTTAAGTACTCTCCTGTGATATCCAAGTTCCCTATCCTGCTAGAGACATCCAAGGGCATCCTGGCCCTTGCTTGGCCCTTTAGCTCTTTTTCTGCCACTCTGTGTCTTACACTCCATGCTTTATAACACTGAACTTCTTGTCGTCTAACAGTCATAATTGCTTAGTAGAGGCATTCCTCCCTTTACTTGAAATCCATTATACTCGTGTCTTACTGTTCCAGTTCAATTTTTTCTTTAAATCTAACCTCAGGCTTCATCATCCCAGAAAGCCTTGCCTGGTCTCCTCCTCCTCCTCGAGTCATGGGCTTGGTCACCCCAGGTTGTGTACAATCCTAGCAGCCTGTACATGTCTTCTCCACTATATACATCAACACTGTTTATCTGTTCACATGTCTGTCTTCCTGAGGAATCCAAACAAATGTTGAACAAATTAATTGTAAAAATCCCGTGTATGTACCTAGAAATTCTTTGTTAGGAGCCGGTCACTCTAGTTCAGAATAATTTGTGCCGTCTCCTGTCATGAAAGCAGGGGAGAAACGTGTCCACAAGATTATCCAAAGTTCCCAGTTGGGCCCAGAATTGGGATTTCACCTTTGACCTCCTGACTTCCCATTTTAGGCACCCATTTTTTGACCACAGCAAAGCTCCCAGAATTTCAAGGCTCTGGACAAACTCTCTGCCCTGCAGATTAATTTTAGAGTCATTGAAATTCTGCCAATTCTGGGGGCAACGATTGGGAGCCAGGCTGACAACCAGCAATGGAGGAAATTGCTCTGTGTCTATTTCAAGATGAGAGAGTTGTAACCACGGTCCCTCCCCCAGTGATGCTGTTCGAAAAAACATAAATTTAATACTTTCATGAAACTCAATCTTCTAACCATAAGAGTTTCAGGGCTCTCTTTGATGTTCAGGAAAAGTAGCTTGGTGCCAACGTCTTTTGCACATATGGTGTGAAAGCCGCCTGGCACATGAGCTCAACATCTTGGGTCCCTAACTATCTGGAATAAATAGTTAATATTTGTCTCAATAACTTCACAAGTATTTATTCAGTGCCTGCCATGTTCAAAATGCCTCATGTTGCTGGAGAACGAGTACAGATTTCTGGGTCAGATGGAAGGGTGTTCACGTCTTATCTTGGCCCCTACTGGCTGGACTTTGGCAAGCTTTGGTATACTCATGTGTGAAATGGGTTTTGCATATTTACCTTTCAGGAATATAGGAAGGATTTTGTGAGGTAGAATAAGAAAGAGAGTCTGCCAACCACATAGCACCTAGTACCTAAATGTTCACTTAAGACAGAAAATAGGAGAACTCAGTTTCCTACAAGTGTAATTTGAGTTGACAAGTTGAGGCTTTTGTCTTACTACAAGTAGCATGAAAAACCATTAGGGATGCATCAATTAGAAATATATTTGGCTGCAGAACACATAAACCAGTGGCGAGCCAGTAAATGATTAACAAGTGACTCTCTGGGGAAAAATAAAATGCTGATTTGTAGTTTTTGCTGATTTTCATGGTGGAAATACTCCCACCAGGGCTGATTTCAAGCTCCCATTGTGATGTCACCAAATGTGGAGGTGGGGAAGATATATAGTATCTGGTAGAGTGTACTATCATGTAGTATGGAGTCAAGAGATATATGCTATCCCCACATTCAGATATAATTCATTTCTATAGCCTCATGAGCATAGATATAGCAAAATTTGGAAAATATTTGGAATTGATGAGTTTTGAGTATTTATTACTTTTTAATGGTTTGAGTGTAAGATTATGTAACTTACTTTTTAATAATGTCTGAATTTGGCCCACCAAGTTTCTGAAAATTTAACAATTCTCTCTCAGGAGCTGGTTCAGTCAGCTGCAGCACACCCCTGCACCAAGTGACTTAAACACTTGGTGACTTAAACACTCATGTTTTATTTCTCTCATGTGATAAGAAATTCAGGGATGAGTAGCTTAGGGCTGGTGGCTCAGTGAAGTTATCAGGGACCCAGACTCTTTTTGCTCTGCCATCTTGAGTATGGTCCCTTCATCCTCATGGGTGTTGCTGCAAGATTGCAAGATGGTTGCTATCCCTCCAGACTCCGTATTCACATCCCAGTGCAGCAAGAAGGGGGTAGGAGAAAAAGGGTGGCATGTCTTTATTTGGGAAGAGACACTGTATAGTTTGCAATTGGCTGCTGTAACAAATTATCACAAGTTTCACACAAAAGCAACAGTGGCTAAAACCAACACAAATTTACTCTCTTAGGGCAGCCCGGGTGGCTCAGCGGTTTAGTGCCTGCCCTCAGCCCAGGGCGTGATCCTGGAGTCCCGGGGTTGAGTCCCATGTCGGGCTCCCTGCATGGAGCCTGCTTCTCCCTCTGCCTGTGTCTCTGCCTCTCTCCCTCTCTCTGTGTCTCTCATGAATAAATAAATAAAATCTTAAAAAAATTATTCTCTTATAGTTCTGGAGGTCAAAAGTCCTTAATGATTCTCACCAGGCTATGGTTGAGGGGTCAGCAGGGCTGTGTTCTTTTGTGGAGGCTCTAGGGGAGAATCCTTTTCCAGCTCTAGAAGCTATAGTGTTCCTTGGCTTATGGTCCCATTCTGTGCTCAAAGCCAGCAATGGCCGGGTGGGTCTCTTTCTCCTCACATTGCTCTTACTCTTCTCTTATCACATCTCCTTCCCTGACTCCCCTGCCTTCCTCTTTCACTTATGAGGACCTTGTGGTAACATTAGGCCTACTGGATAATCCAGAATAATCTCCCCATCTCAAGATCCCTACCTTCATCCCATCTGCAAAGTCCCTTTGAGACAGAGAAGGTAGCATTCACAAGTTCCAAAGACTAGGACATGAGCGGCTTTGGGGGCTGTCATCCTGCCCACCACAGGCACCTTCTCCATAGGCTATTTCCTACCTTCCAGTTCAGAGCTGAACTGTCACAAGGCCATCCCAAGTACAGGACAGGCCAAAAGGTCAAGTTTTAGCTTTAAGAACAACATGTAAAACATAAATAAGGAAGTAGCACCTGGAAATGGCATTTGGGTCAATCAACCAACAGTGTCTACCACATTGGGAAATAATTAACAAATAGCCAAGCAGGTCCATCCAGAAGTCTGCTATTTGACTCAATGTAATTATTATTATTTTTTAAATAGGCTGCTATCCTAAATTAGTATTAGGTGGGTTTACTAATTGAAAGGTGATTTTCAAGCGTACTTCCTTGCTTGCCTTTCCTTTTCTCTATTCTCTCATCTCTTTCTTCCTGTGTGGGGTTGCTTCCGGTTTCTAGCCAATCTCTTGGCATGTAAAAGACAATGGAGGTGAGTTTCTGGGCTCACTTTTGTGTCTTCCACAGGGTGGGTGAGAAGTTTACCACTATTCTCTTCAAATCAGGGAGGTGGTAATAGGGTGTAGCATTATGGCCAGTTGCTGCCAACGATCCACCATTAATCGTTTGTGGGGAAAATTTATCCCACATGGCACTCCCATCCATTTTTCAGTTGTTTAGACACTGTAATGGGATGAGTCAGTAGGCAAGGGGTTAGGTAGCCACAGG
The DNA here is from genome assembly GCF_003254725.2 of Canis lupus dingo. Classification (NCBI taxonomy): domain Eukaryota; kingdom Metazoa; phylum Chordata; class Mammalia; order Carnivora; family Canidae; genus Canis; species Canis lupus. Next base: position 66,831,085 of record NC_064245.1, read on the forward strand.
CGTCTCATAGTTGGATACAGCGACATGGAGAGTAGATTTACCTCTCAGGAAGGACTTCACGGTACAAGAGGACACAATGGCTCCTCATTGGCTTTACCACAGTACCTGAATTTTTCCACATGACAGGAAATATGTCTTAGAAAAGTTTGTAACTGGGAGACTTGTTAATCCTCAATTTAGCCACTGCAAAGAGGGTAGAACCTGAGGGAAAGTGGTCTTGTGGTGTCACTCAGGTAAATCTCCAGCAGGTAAGCACCGGAAGTTGGAACACGACTCTGTCACTCAGTATCCCTTTTACAAGGTAAGAAATGTCAGGATTTACCACCTTCGAAAGCTTTGTTTCACTTAGAAACATCTAGGCTTCTTCATTTTGATGAAGACAGCTCATGTGACAGTGCCTCTCTGAAGTGAGGCTACCGCAGCTGTGTTTTTTATAGTTTAAGTATTTTTTGTCCTTTCCTCCCCGCAGTCCAGATCATGCCTATTTTGCTAACCTTTCTGTGTCTACGTTCTTCCCCAGTCTTCTGGGCAAACAGGTGAAATAAAAAGAAATGTGAAGATGAAAAGAGCGGGCAAGCAAGAGTCGAGGTAGCAAATCAGCTCTTGGCATCCTAGGGCCGGCGGCCTGAGAAGCCACAGGAAGCAGGAGGCGATCTGGGTAAACACTTGATGTCTCTATATGGTGCTGAGGTTGGAGGAGGCCCGGAAGGAATTTCAGGGAAGAGATATTATAGACTATGAACTTCCCTTTTGAGACTCTCTAAACAAGGGCTTCATATGCATACGGAGTGGTGTGGTTTTTTTTTTGCTGCTGCTTCTCCCTTTTGTAAACCACATGTGCTGCATAAATGAAGCCGGCAAATTCCAGCTGCAGCTGAGCAGGCGAGGAAGCTGGCCGAGGATCCCGGGCTCCCCTGGAGCCAGCCCCAGGCCTCTGCTGGCCCCGTCAGCCGCTGGAGAGGGCCCGGGCCCACCCCTTTGACCCTCACCTCCCATTTTTCTTTGTCCCTTCCGGTTCTCTGCCACATGGTGGTAGCCTGGGTTGCACAGGATCTTGTGAATCCACTTATTCACGGCTGCCAATGGGAGCCTTTGGAGGGTAACCTTTATTCATCCGGGTGATTTAAGTCATGTCTTGGTGACAGGGCATCCATCTTAACAAATGGTGTGGGGCCAGCAGAGCCAGACTCTCAACTTGGATACATGATCATTGTTCAAAGACATGTGAAAAGTGTGGAAAGTACATGCTCTTTAAAAAAAAAAAATTGTGGTAAAGTATATATGACGTAACATTTACCATTTTAATCACTTTTAAGCGTACAGTTCAGCGGCATTAAGTATATTCATATTGTTGTTCAACCATCACCACCATCCATCTCCAGCACTTACCCAGCTTCCCAAACAGAAACTCTGTTCCCATTAAGCAATAGTTCTTCATGCTCCTTCTTCCTCACTGCCTGCAAATGCCATTCTGTACCATTCCACTGTCTTATTTCTGTGAACGTGGCCACTCTGGGTAGAGCAGGCAATATTTGTCCTTTCATACTTGTTTTATTTCCTGTCAAGATTCATCCATGTTACAGTATATGTCAGGGTGTCGTTCCTTTTTTTATGGCCACATCATATTCCGCTGTATATGCAATTTTGTTTATCCATTCATCTACCTGTGAAGTAGTGTCTCATTGTGGTTTTGACTTCTAGTTCCCTAAAGATGAGTGATTTTGAGTATCTTCTCATGTGCTTATTGCCCATTTGCTCATCTTTGGAGAAATGTCAATTAGTGTCTTTTGTCTCATTTTTAACCAGGTTGTTTACTTCTTGTTGTCAGGTTCTATACAGTATAGATTCGTGAATAACAGACCAGGGTACAGTGATAAACGTGACATTTTGAGTATTCACTCACCAGTAAACAGGCCTGCCCACCCTTCCATCATTTTAGGTCAAGATTTTAAAGTTTCACCTACATCACTTTGTGTCTGGAATATTCCAATCTCACTTTGTCACCTTGGTAATCACTGGGTAGTTCAGTTAAAAGGTATCCATGAAGATGGTGTGGGATTGTTTTAGAACTAAGGGAATCCAGAAAGAGGAGAATTAGAAATCTGGCAGCTGGTCTGTTTAATCTATAATGTTGATGTGGATGGAGGGCCCGAAATGGTAGAACCTGACCCAAGATTTCCATGTTCTAATTGTCTCTTGACCACTGGTGGGCAAAGCTCCATTTGGCCTACCTTATTGGCACTTCTGCTGCCTATGCCATCTTGTGGGAAGATAAGGTGGCTCTCTGAATAAAATGCCATGGAATGTAAAAAAAAAAATTAAAGCAACTCTGCCTTACTGTCAGGGGTGGGGGGGAGTGAGAGTGGAGTAAGAAGAAACTCTAGCCTCCAAGTGCCCCTCAGAGTCTTCCAGAAAACCCCAAGAAGCGGCTACATCTTGTGTCCTCTGGGAACTTGTTCTTTTGCTGTTGTGTGGCTTCAGCTTTAGCTTGTTCCTCTGTTGCTTTTGGTTTCTAGAGCTGTACATCTTCTGGGTAGTGCTTGTTGGGGCTTGCAGGAGGGCTGCAGATGCCTACCAGTGTCTGTGCAAGACTGCTGAAACTGGCCTCAAACACACCAGGTCCAGCTGGTGCATCTGCTCTTGGCATCAAGGTGGCAGGTACCTTGTCCTGAACCTGTCCCATTCTTCTGACTTGGATTTACTTTTCCATGGCAGCCTCCCTTACCCCAATCTGGCCTGAGCCCTGAGTATAGGACCTATGGGCTGTCTAATTGACGACATGAGCTGTACCCAGACTCACCCGCAGATACAAACACATTGCTTTCTGGTCAAACTTGTGTGCAGAAACTCATAGGGTGACCTTTTCTCTACCAAGATACTCTTATCTCTCTACCTTATTAAAACATATCCTGTCCGTGGGGCACCTGGTGGCTCAGTCCGTTAAGCATCTGACTCAGCTTGGGTCTTGATCTTGGGGTCATGAGTTCAGGTTCCCATGTTGGGCTCCATGCTGGGCTAGAAGCCTACATATATATATATATTTCCTGTTGGGGCCCCATTGTTCCTCCATCATTGCCAGTTGTGAATAAACCTCAGGGTGGGCACAGATGAGGCTCAGAATAGGATCCAGTATATATATATATTTTGTTTGTTTGTTTGTTTGTTTGTTTTGTTTTGTTTTTAAATATTTTATTTATTTATTCATGAGAGACACAGAGAGAGAGGCAGAGATATAGGCAGAGAGAGAAGCAGGCTCCATGCAGGAAGCCCAATGTGGGACTTGATCCCGGAACTCCGGGATCATACCCTGAGCCAAAGGTAAATGCTCAACCGCTGAGCCACCCAGGAGTCCCCCAGGATATTATTTTGAGGAGAAAGACACTATATTTCAGCTACAGTGATTCATCTGCTCATTTTTTCTGGAGATGATTTTAACACAAAAACGCTTCCATGTTTCAAATTGCAAGGTCTAAATTTTATCCTTCCAGTGAGAATATTCCACATATTTGGGCATTGTATCTTAAAATATTTTGCTCTGTTTTTTGTTTGTTTGTTTGTTTTGGTTTTTTTCTCTTTTTAAGTATATAAATATATGCCAACTACTACATTCATTTCCCAATCCTCTCAGGGAGATCACTGAGAATTTAATTGAGTTTAGAGTCTTCCTAAAATAACTAAAAGAACATCCATTAAAGGGTAACGGGATGCACTGATTATTCTGCTAGGCTCCTCTGTGTACTGTTTTAATAAACAACTCTGAGGGAGAAGAACCCAAAGCTAGCTGTGTAACATTGGGACTCATGGATGGGGGAAGGCAAAGTGCTAGGCTCCTTGAAGAAATGTTTCCTTTTTTGACCTGGCTTTAAATGGCATTATAATCAAAGATGGAAGAAGCACTTGTGGCTAATTTAACAGATCCGTTAGTGAAAGGACTTTTGGACACACGTCCAGACTTTTCATTATATAAATAGGGAAACCACTCGAATGGGGAAAATGACTTGCTTGAACTCAAATCCTAAGAGCCAAATGTCACTTGTCCATCATCTGTGGCCAAATAAGTCTATGTGGGTAGTCCTGAATCATAGTTATTATCCTTGAACTGTTTGTAAATGGTTGTTACTGACTAGTAATGACTCGTGGTATTTACCTTTCCAGGGTCTAACATTTTAACATGGAACAGAAACTTGATGCAGAGGAAGAAGGTTTTGATGGTAAAATCAGCTCTACTCTAAGACCATCGAGAGAACGGGGTGGGCAGGGCTCTCTACCTAGGATCCTTGGAAGGACTTCAGTCTCTGATATTATATGAATTATTTTATGCACGGGTAGGTGTGTGTGTTTTCTTTAGGGAGAGGATCTGTTTATCCTGGACTCTCTTGGTTGTATAAGACAGAAACCTTGAACATAAAGGTAATTTATGGGCTTATTTTTCATGGGCTCATACCCAGGGCACTAATAGCTTCCAGAATGGCTGAATATGGTTATTCTGTTTCTCTTTTTCCACCTCTCAATTCAGCTTGCCTGTCACTTCATCCTGATTTGGGGTTCTTTCCACTTGGTAGACAGAAAAGCCATCAACCACTCCATGCTCACCCCTCCCAGATTAGTATTCCAGCTGTTAAGAGAGTGACTCTCAATCCCTTCTGCACGGGTCATGTAGATATGCCTTCACCACTTTCTGGGCTAGGGCCTTGAGTCACTCTGGTTGATCAGCCTGGGTTGCCCTTTTGCACCCTATCTGTACACAGTGATATTGCCAGTCTCCCTGAACCACATGGGGGGAGGAGGTCCACAAAGGCACCAGAAGGAGGGGGCCAGGAAAGCACAGGGAGCATAGGTTGTTGTTCACACATTCTCAAAGGATCTGTGATAGAAAAGTTTAAGAACTTCAGGCATTTTTAAGCACAAAGGCCATATTATGGCCTACTCCTACTAAACATGCTCCTGGCCTAACTCAAGGAGATAGGACATTTGTTTTTTACCCTGGAACATGTTTTTTTTTTTTTTTAATTTTTATTTATTTATGATAGTCACTCACAGAGAGAGAGAGAGGCGGAGACACAGGCAGAGGGAGAAGCAGGCCCCATGCACCGGGAGCCCGACGTGGGATTTGATCCCGGGTCTCCAGGATTGCGCCCTGGGCCAAAGGCAGGCGCCAAACCGCTGCGCCACCCAGGGATCCCCCAGGAACATGTTTTGCTTCATTCACACACAGGTGTGCTTTGAGTACTCACTCTGCAGTGTAAATGTGTTTGTGACTTCGGGTCCTTATTAAGGAGACATATTGTGTCTGGCTTCACTTCATCTGCACATTATACTGATAAGGTCATTGCCAATTTACTTGGAATCAATAAAACAGTTCTGTTCTTTGTAAGATGTAATTTGCACACCATGTGATTTTGTTATAGCCTGACTGCCCGCAACTGTCATCCCCAGAGGATCTCCACAGTTCCCTTCTCTGGGAACTCAGGAGCAACCTTCTGCGGGGAGATCTCCCTGTATAACCACTACTTCCCTCAGTCTAGGTGCATGGAAACCCCACTAAGTCCTGCATGGGGGGGTGGGGTGCTCAACACTTTTCCGGAATTATAGGAATGCTCAACGTGTTTTGTCTTCCTTTTTGAAATTACAAGAAGGAATATTTGGGGCCATTCTAAAGAGGGGAGTAATCTCCCCTTGGATTGATAAAAAACATCTACCCAGGAGAATGGAAATTAGACAATGTTTTGCATGGGTGGTGCCCAAGGACAGGAGCTTCCATTGATAGGTTAATGCTCAACAGAAGCTCTTTCTGATGGCGTATCTGGGTGTATTGAGAGGGATATTAAACTCCAGGGCTTTCTGTATGGGAAATCAGGTGGGATGGGGTGGGGTGATGGAGCTGCAAGGACAGTGGGGGTGCAGGGGGAGGAAGGGGGCAGGGGGTGTCCTGCTCAGCTCTCTTGTTGGAGGGGGACCTATACTGGATCAGTAGCCCTCCCTCCAGGAAACTAAGCTCCGCCTTTGGGAGAACTCTACCTGCTGCCTCCTCTCAGGTCACCTGTCAGGCTCAGGAGGCGCAGGAGATGAGGCTCTCCTACTCTGCTTGAGATGCTCAAGTGAGCCTCTCCAAGTGGGGAAGGGCTATCAACATGAGTTACATCTGTCGGTTGAAATCATGGTGAATGGACTGTTCAGGAGACTCTCCCATCAAGGTAAGCACCACTGCCTCCCACCTAGGGTGAAGATTTCAGGCTCAGCCCTAAATCACAGGGCCTGGGGCTTGGGGATGACACTTCCCAGAGTTCCTTGCAGCAAGCTTCGCGATTAGATTTTGTCATCAACAACAGGCACTAAAGCGTGACTTACAAGATGAAGAGGCCAAATCAATGCCTTTGCTTCTCTGGCAGCCCTGGGCAAATGTGTGGGTCAACAGGAGGCGTTGTGGTGGCCTCAGGTGTCACCCTCAAATGACCTCTTCACTGCCCTCCGTTGTCATCCATGATCATCCCTTCACTCCTTCAACTTCGGATCCTCTCACAGCTAGTAGTGAATGGGAGAGCTGGGGGAAGCTCTCCCTGGTGCTCACTTTTTCAGCTCTCCCAGTGGTTCTGTTAGAATAGATTTTCCTTCCTCTGTGCAATACCTGCCGGGTATCTTTCAGACTATTCCTTGACTGCTACTAAAAAGGCCAGGCACGTGCAAAAATGTCTGTGAGTGAGAGCGGATGTGAAAATTCAGAGTTTTCAGAAAGACAGAAGCCCAAAGAATACTACCTGCTGTACGTATTGATTCCAAAAGGCAGTTATTTGGAGACAGTCTAACGGAATTTCTGGGCAGTGGCTGTTTGATTTAGAAGAGATTGTTTACTATTATAACATACTTTTATGTTTAGAATGCTAAGAACAAAACAAAACAACCCAGGATATTGTTTTGTTAATGTAAATTCCTGAAGCTGGAGCTCAACAAAGTCTTGGTTGGTGGTGGTACTTGGAAGACAGAAGTGATTCTTAAGGATTTGAGGAAGAGAGGGCTGAGCCCCCAAAAGGAAGAATTTCAGATGCTCCACTGGGCTTGGGCTACTCCCTATGTTCAAATGCTGTCTGGTCAGTGGGATTCACTGTGAGTGAACACTCTGTTTCAAACTGCCCTCACCTCCACCTTCATTTTTCATCATGGCGCACTCTCATCAGCATCTAATAGACTATGTATCTTGCCTGTTTCACTTTTACTGTGTGTCTCACCACACTGAATCCCACAAAGGTAGACTGGTTTGTTTGTTGTGCCCAAGGCTGTATCCTTAGTTCCTGAACTCTGCTTGGCACCTAGAAGACACTCAGGAGGTAGTTGTTGAACAAGGGAGTCTCATTGCCCACACATAACCACAGGTAATACTTTCTTGTTTTCTTCTTACATATATATTTAACATAGCTCTACACAGGATCGTAGATTCTCTTTTTTTTTATTTTAAATTTTTTTCCACTCAGCTTGAAGGAACACACTTCAATGCAAAATACAATGAAGATGCACATTTTTTTTCAACGACTTTAGGTGTGATGGGAGGTGAGGAAGGCCTGGTATCTAGCACTTGGCTAGTCTTATGGCTTCTCCTTCTGTTGGGGACTCTTGCTAGTGTCTGAAGGGAGTAAAATGTAACAATAAAATAATAGTCCTTTTTTTTTTCTCTTTAAGGATTTTATTTATCTGAGAGAGGGAGAGAGAGTACATGAGCAGAGGGAGGGGCAGATGGAGAGGGAGAAGCAGGGAGCCTGACAGAACTCGATCCCAGTCAAGACCCTGAGATCATGATCTGAGCCAAAGGCAGACGCTTAACCAACTGAGCCACCCAGGTACCCAAAGCAAGAGTCTTCACTGCACATCCCTGAGATGTCTGAAAGATGTCTCTTAAATAGACAAAACCAAGTAGGTGGTAGATTTTCCTCTGCCTCAGACTTCCCCAGTGTTGGAGGTGGCCAGAACAGGGGTTTCCTGCTTCTGGGGCAGGAAGTGGCAGAGATGTCACCTGACCAGGCACTGCAGGAGATGACATGGCAGGCTCTGTCCCTCAGCCAAGAGGACCTTGTTTCTCACTACGAGTCTGTGTTCTTAGACACACAAGGGATACCACGTGGAGACTTTCTGAATGGATTGGGAAGAATTAGGAGGCAGGGGCTCCCAAAGAGCCTGACAGTTCTGTTTTTCCACTCTGATTGTGGACTCTATTTTGTTCTCAGCCTGCAAGATCCTAAGAAGCCACAGATTATACCTTTGCTGCTCTGACTTCATGGTTGCTGAGACCGTTACAGCAACCCCTCCTGTTCTCCTCTGTGCTAATAGGACAGCTTCAGTACAAATTTAGTATGGCTGTTGCTGCTACTGGGAACAGCCACATATCATGTTAACTGAGTTCTTGTTATTTTCAGCCTTAGCCTTTTCAAAGTGATGTTGCATAGCTCCATTTCAGTGGCAAAGACAAATCACGATTAGAAGTCAAATCTTACGGTAGTACGTGTTGATAAAATAGTGATCTAGAACAGCATCATCTAATAGAACTTTCTGTGCTGTCCACTGTGGTGGCCATGAGCATGTGGAATGTGGCTGGTGTGACCGAAGATCTGAACTTCTGAATTTATTAAATTCTCATCAATATGAATTTAAAATTTTGGTACCCTTGTTGTGATGAGCACTGTGTGTTGTATGTAAGTGTTGAATCACTATATTGTACACCTGAAACTAATATTACACTGTATGTTGACTAACTGGAATTTAAAGAAAAAATTAAAAAAAATTTTGGTATCCACATATGGTAGATCTAGAATATACTTACATGGTTTTTTAAAAAACTATCATCAAAAACAAAACACAAGATTTAAATGAAAACTTCATCTTTAGAGGACAGCAATCTAGGTGATATCTGGATTCAAACTTTTCCATAACTTTGCTTTCATTTTGCTCACTATGGGATGATTGTGATGACCAACCTTTGATATTTAGGAAGAGATGCCAGGAATGAGTTAGACTTCTCATATTTGCCAGCAGTAAGGGATTGATCCTTTGGGTATGTTGAACCAGTTTCTAAGCCTCAAAGATGAAGGGCCAGACCCTGGCCCTGATGCATTCCCAAAGGTTGCCCCACAGAGGGCCACCAACTGATGGGGCACCTCTTAACATCACCTCATCTGCAGTGCCTAAAACCTTTTCAAAAGTCAGCAGTACTCACCATAACTAAGAAGATAGGCACAGATATCAAATTGTCACTTTAGGCCAGACACCATGGTAGGTATTTCTATATGTATTATTTCATTTCACTCAACTTTCCGTGAATAGTATTTTCATCCTTATTTTATACATGAGTAAACTTAACCACTCTCTTCTGATCACACAGTTAGATACTTCCGGGGTCATCCACATCTAATTCTTGGCCCATGTGAGGACCCTCTCTTGTCATTAGGTGGGCCATGGATCAGTCTGCCAGTGGGCTATAAGCACAGGAGAGGGGCATCACCTCTAGGCTAAAGCATTTGACTGCCAGTGTGAGACCCTTCTGTGCTTGTTTCCACAACTGTGCCCGCACTGGAAGATGTGAGATGGACCTTTCATAAGATTGAGGCAGGATGAGTGTCTGAGCCACCACAGGACGGCATCCATCCTGGAATTATCTGAGTCCACAATGGACTTTATGGTGGGGAGCTGCTCATGAGATGTGAGGGTGTTTGTTACAAAGGTCTGATCTTGGCCATTTTAACAAATACATCTTTTTCTTTTCTACACAATAAGAATACTGAGAAAGGACCAGGAGTGGTGTTCTATCACATGCTATGCTGGCACTGAGCTCTGGATGAAAATGATTTCCTTTGGCTTCAGCATCACTTTGCAGAGCAGTGGATGCTTTCATGTGGAGAGGCTATTTTGAAGATGAAATTAGATAAGGATGAAAATATGATAGAGATTCTCTACCTGGCATGCTCAACACCCCAGCCCCCATGGAGGGAGCACCACATCAAAATCCTGGGGCAGGCCACTTTGGCAGGAAAAAAAAAATTTCATACCACACTTTGAGAACCACTGTTACACTATTTCAAAGCTGTATGTACTTTAGGGCCTTTGCATGGAATTTCCTCTGCCTGCTATGCTCCTACTCCAGGTATTTTAATGACTCCCTCAGCACTTTCAGGTCTTTCTTAATGACCCTATCCTGAGCACCTCATTGAAATCACAGTGACTGCCCCCTACTGTCATGGCTATTCAATTTGTTCCTTACTCTGTTGGGTTTTTCTTTTTTTTTTTTTTTTTTTTTTTTAAAGATTTTATTTATTTATTCATGATAGTCACAGAGAGAGAGAGAGAGGCAGAGACACAGGCAGAGAGAGAAGCGGGCTCCATGCAGGGAGCCCGATGTGGGATTCGATCCTGGGTCTCCAGGATCGCGCCCTGGGCCAAAGGCAGGCGCCAAACCGCTGCGCCACCCAGGGATCCCTCTGTTGGGTTTTTCTTCCACAGCACATATCACTTTCTAGGGTTATATTATTTACTTATTTTCTAATATTACATAATTTACTTATTTACTGTTTGACTCTTCCGTTAGGACACAAGGTTCATGATAGCTTATTTTGTTCATAGATATATTCCTAGCACCTAGAATGACATCTGGCATGTAGTAGGTGATCAACAGATATTTTGGAAAGGAAGGAAAGAAAGAATGAAAGGAGGGAAGGAGGGAGGAAGGAAGGAAGGAAGGAAGGAAGGAAGGAAGGAAGGAAGGAAGGAAGGAAGGAAGGAAGGAAGGAAGGAAGGAAGGAAGGAAGGGCTCCATGGGACCATATTCACATAAGGTTATATATACTCTGCTTTACATAGATTGTCTTCACAACCTTTATCCACTGTTCATTTCTTGAGCATTCACTATGTATCAGGTACTATTTTAAGTAGTGCTGATGTATTAGTGAGTAAGCCGAAAAAATTCTTACTTTTCTGCTTTCGTTCTAGTGTGTTGGCACAGTAGGAGAAGACAGATGACAGACATAATAAGTAAATTATATGTCTGATCTCAGAAGCTAAGTAGGGTCAGGCCTGGTTAGTACTTGGATAGGAGACTGCCTGGGAATAGTGGCTGCTGTAGGCTTAAAAAAAAAAAAAAGGAAAAAAAAAGGAAATTATATAGCATGTTAAAGGTGATGCTATAGAAAAGGAAAAACTAGGGCGGGTTTAGAGACTAGGACTTATTGAGAAGATGGCAATTGAGCAAAGACTTGAAAGAGGTGAAGGAGGTGAAATGGAGTTTCCAGGCAGAGAAAAGAGCTGGTACAGAGGCTCCATGTAGGAGAGTCACTGGAACCTTCCAGCTACATCATGGAGGTCAGTGTAGTTAGAGAGGAATGAAACAGGGAGGGTTGAAGGTGGTGTCAATGTGGGCAGTGTGTGTAGGGGTGGTGCAGGGACTTGGGGGTGCTGAAAGATCTTTGAGTTTTCCTCCAAGAGACATGGAGAGCCACTGGGAGCTTGTGAGTGAGGGAGTGGCTTGTTCTGACCCAGGTAAGTCTTGGAGGCATATTTTACATGCAGTAAAATGCAGATCTGAAGGGCGTCATTTGATAAGTTTTAGAAAATGATGAAACCATCACCCAGGTCAAGATATAGAACATTTTGCTCAGTCTCAAAACTTTTGTCATGACCCTTTGTTATTTATTGTGTTTATTGTGTCCTTCTATTTTATTTAGGTTTCATTTTCTCTTTTTCTACTTTCTAGAGGTGGTAGCTTAGATCAGGGGCTGGCAAACATTTTCTGTAAAGGGCTAGATAGTAAATATTTTAGATTTTGGAGGCCATACACTCTTTGTTGCATTCCTCAACACTGCCATTGTAGTCCAAAGCCATGAGAGGTAGTATATAATCAAATGAGCATGGTTGTGTTCTAATAAAACCTTTTATGACAAGAGACAACAGATTGGATTTGGCTTGTAGGCCATAGTTTGCTGACTTCTGGGAAATTTTTGCTATTATATTGTTCAGTTCTAAAATTTTCATTGATTCTTCTTTATTTCTTTGATAAGACTGTATTTTTTTTTCTTTTGTTTCAAGACCATACAATGAGTGAATTAAATTCTTGGGCAAGGACACCTGGGTGGTTAGGTCAGTTAAGCATCCAATTCTTGATTTCAGTTCAGGTCATGACCTCGGGGTTGTGAGATTGAGCTCTGTGTCAGGCTCTGTGCTCAGAGCAGAATCTACTGGAGATTCTCTCTCTCTTCTTTTACATCACTCCTGCTTGCTCTCTCTCTCTCTCTGAAATAAATAAATAAATCCTAAAAAAAAGTCTCGAGCAGAGAATTCTATCATCTTTGTCATCTCATCTTGGTGTGATTGCCTTTTCTTATTCCAGTTGAGATTTTCCAGGCTTGGGGAATAATGAGTGATTTTTTTTTTTTATTGAAACCCTGACAATGTGGGAATTATGTTATGAGCATCTGGGTCTTATTTCAAACTTCTGTTAGCGTCAGCCTTCTCTGACTCTACTTTGGTAGGAGAGGAGGGCACTGCCCCATTACTCCTGAGTGGAGATGACAGTTCAGGCTCTCTGCTTGGCCTCCACTGATACCATCCTGGCTGAGAGAAGCAGAGATACTTAAGATTTGTTGCTCCCCAGGGGCCTCCCCTGACACTGAAGAGAGTGGCCTGTTACACTGAGCAGTGGAGGAATATCTGGCTCTTCACTAGGTGTCCTATGACACCTCACTACAGGATGAGTGCTTCTTTACCACCAGATTGGGATGGAAGTTCAGTTCCCTGGAGCTCATTACTGCCTAGCAGAGATGAACATTCGTGTTCTCCAGTTTGCCTTCTCTGACACCACCCTGGTGGTAGGATTTTTTTTTTAAATTATTTTATTTATGTTTTTGAGAGAGAGAAGGGGCAGAGGGAGAAGGAGAGAGAGAATCTTAAGCAGGCTCCATGCTCAGTGCAGCGTCTGACATGGGGCTCGATCTCATGACCCTGGGATCATGACCCAAGCCCAAATCAAGAGTCAGATGCTTACCCAACTGAGCCACCTAGGAGACCCTAAGGGTGGGTGTTTTGTGACAGATGGATGAATGCAGAAATCTTAGCTCCCTACTTGGCCTCTGCTGGTGGTGATAGGAGTGGGACTATAGGTTTTTATATTTAGCTGGAGGAGAGCAGTTAGTGTCTAAAAGTTTCCCTGTCTAGTTAAGCTGCACTTTACCTGGTCCTTCAGCTAGTGTTTTTTTTTTTTTTCCTGTACCTCTTGGGGTTTGGGTTTGTTGGCTTCTGCATTCTGTCTGGAATATCTGAGGCAAATAGAAAACCCAGAGACCTCGTTGTCATGTTTTCCTTTGGTCAGTCTGCCTTCTCTCCATCTTCACACTCCTCATCACCTGCTCACAGAGGAACTTCAATTCCTGAAGCTCACCTACTTGTTTCCCATTTGGCCATCTTACCTGGAACTCTCTGGCTCTCATCACTTCCCTGCACAGAACCACCTTAAGGCTGTTTTTAATGACTCTTACTTTCTTCTGTGTCTGTCTCCTCCTGGTCTTTGCTTAGGCTATTTTGTCTGGCTTCGGAGGGACCTCCTCACAAGAGAAGATTTCATCTTTCCAAAACCTGCTTAGCAGAACCTTCCGAGATGTCCCCTATGTAGAAGGAATCTCTGTCTTTTCTATTCCCCTGCAGTGTTTTGTAAATAAATATCTCCATTATTGAAACTCAACAGAAGCCAAAGAAGTCTCCATTGTGTGGTAGGCACTGTGCCAGGTGCCAGGACTCACTAATCAGTCTCCTTTCTCAAGGAGTTTGAGCCTGGCCTTGTCACCACACTGGAACAGAGCTCCTAGTCTGCTGCTCCTGCAGGTGGTCTCCTGCTAGACCTAATGAGCACAAGCCTATGTTTTCTAGCTCGTCTGTTCCACAAGGACCTAGCATCAGACATGACATGTAAGAGGAGCTTCAGTGCTTGAAAAATCAAGTTATGCTAAGAATACGACCTTCACTGTTCGGGCTTGTTACCATCAGCAGTAGGTTTGGGATTCCACGGATACCAATTAGAGGATTCATCACCAGGGATGTGTTGAAATCCCAGCCACAATGTTTGTATCCTCAGGAACTAAAAGTAATTCCTCTATGTTGTGGAGCTGCTCACTGTCGGAACTTATCATAGAGATCAGCTAATTAATCCAGTATTTCCAAAAGTGTGTATATGTTGGACTGATGGAATACAAGGTGACTTAGAGTGTAGATGGATTCAGTTTCTCCCAGTTATATATTTTGAGTGTATATTAGAAAAATATACATAGCATACTCATGATATTACTGCTCAACAAATGAGTAAGTATAAAGGCAAACATAAGATAATTATGTTTTAAGTAATAGAATAGGTAATATGAAGAAATGGTAAAAATTGTGAAGGTGGCACATGAATGAGACAGTTTGCTTATTTTACAAATGACTAAAACCAAGGCAAAGAAGAGTTTTGCTCAAGGTCCTACAGCTTGAGAGTGGCTAAGCAGGAATGAAGCCTCTGACCACCTTGGTCTCTAGCTGGAGAAGTTTCTAGGTTACGTTCCTAGCTCCAGGTGGCTGTAGAGAAGGACAGTCTGGAGAGTAGGAATTTGGGTGTGGGCACCAGGTGGCCTGTGTGGAGCCATGGAAGAGTGTGGGAAAGGAGGAGGAAACCAAAGGGAACAGAGAGGGCTGGGGTGTGATAATAAGCCCTCAGTTGAGCCTGGGCTGCCGACAGCAGTGGGTGGCCTCACTCTGGTTACTGCTTCTCTCTGCGGGGGGGCAGAGTGGAAGCTTCACTTCAAGAGAGGCTGCTGCTCTTAGCTGCATACTAATGTCAGTGGACCCTGGTACCAGAAAAAGGCCAAGTATGGAACTTTTTTTCCATTCATGTCCAGACAGTGTCTCTTTTTTATTTTGTTACACCATGTAGTACTCTTTGGTGCCTTTGGATAGGAGGTATGTTTTCATCCCACTGGGAGAACTTTCTTTGGGGATTGGATTGGAAAGGATAGAAGAAAGGAATCCCACTATCCTTCCATGTGCTGCTCCCCAGCCTACTCTGACAAACATTGCAGCAAAGAAAAAACATGGCTCTACCAAGAATTAGTTCTTCAGAGAAATCCAACCTTGTCTGCACAGGGACCTGTGAGCTATCAGTGTACTGGAGTTGGCTGGCTATCCTTGGAGTGAATATTGTTTCACGTTCCTTGATTTCCTTGGGAAGATATCTTCTTGAAGGATGGGATTTTCTAATGCCAGGATTCAAGGTAGGGAAGTCTACCCCCAGGCTCTCCCCACAGAGCATTCATTTTTTTTTTCCTGCTTATTCAACAAATATATATTGGGCCCCTACTATGCATCAGATGCTACTTTGGGCCCTAGAGACTCAATGGGGGAAAAGCAGGCAAGACCTCCACCCTCTTACATTCTAGTGGGGAGATGCCAATATATGAGTAAAGGCAGGAGTAAAATATGTAGATTGTGATCCATGCCATGGGGGAGAGACACTGGAGATGACCTAGAAAATGATAGACAAGGCCTCATTTTGAGGGGCAGGCAAGGCAGACCTATGGGAGGAAGTGACAATACATTGAAACCCGAAGAATGAGGAGGCACCACGTGAAAAGCTGGGGAAAAAGTCCTGTTCACTGAATGACCAAACACATAGGGTTGGAGAAGGGAGACAGCTTGGCTCCCTTCCCAAAAGTCTGCATGGCTGGAGTGTGGTGGAACTGAGTGGGAGGGAGGAGGAGCCGAGGACCCAGCAAGAGCCAGATCATGCTGGTCTCTGCAGGTCATGGTAAGGAAGTTGGAAGGACTTGCTTGGAAGAGCAGTGGGGAGCAATGAAAAGCTCTGCACCAGTGGCCACTGTCAGCACTCATGGATGAGGTGGTGGTCAAGGTAGCTGCACTCTGGCCTGACACAAAGCTAGGCATCAGCAACATCTGCCTGGGAGGATACAGGAGTGACTGACTCAGGTGTCATCCTGTCCTCTCTCTCTGGCCACATTTTGATTAATACTTCCATCTTTTATAGAAGGACTCTCCAAGGCCTTGTAGACCTCATTATATACAACAAATCGGGTTCAAAATATAAACCTTTGTTTGAAATAACTCCAATGAGAACTTTTTACAACGCAATACTAGGAAAAAGTAGCCTACCTTCTGAAGAACAATATGTGTTTTTTCCTTCTCTCTGACAGAAAGATTTATGGGACTGACTCTGGTTTTCCAACCCTTTTGGTTGTCAGATTTTACTCAGGGTGAAATCTATGGTGCTCAAATAGATGGAGGTAGCCTCATGACCTGAAACATTCTATTGCCCATTATTGGTCTTGACTTCTACTTGAAAAAAATATAATTTTCCTTGTCCTGACTTTTTTAGATCCTTTCGAGATCAAAGCAGGCATGAATAAAAAAATTACTCACTTTCCAAAATGGCCCTGCTGTGGTCCAGGCCAGTGGCTCTCTCATTCTCTAGCTTTCCAGTGTCTCCTCTGAGGCCCAGGGGGACTCTACCTCCTGTAAGAGCTCTTCCCCACTCGGACTCTTCTCCAGATCTCTGCAGCTTTTCTGGTGAGTACCATACTGTTTCATCTCAGGCCCTGACTCATATTTTTCTTGTGTGTTCTTCTTCTTTCTCTAATTAGATTTTACTTTTAACTCCAGGGACCAGAATTTAATAAAGCTACCATTGACTGAGTGCTAATCAGGTGCTAGATCTTTACAAAAATTTGCCTCCTAATGCTCACGACTTCCTATCAGGGAAGGATCATTTCCATTTTACAGACAAAACTGAGTATTAGAAGTTTGACTGTAAATTGTGAATAGAGCCAGGATTCATTCCCTGTTTCGCTGCAGAGCATGATCCTTGGGGCCCCACTACTCTTAACATTTCTGAGCTCACCGTGGGCTCCCAATAAAAGCTGTCTCTCACATAACCATGAGAACATCTCCCATGGGCTGTCTGCTGCTTGAAATTCTTCTGATGGAGAGTAGGTTTCCATTTAGGGCAATAAATTGGATTTTAATGCAAATTGCTCTCCATAAATCACATTCAGTGCGTCAGCATAGCATTATCAGGCATAGAATGGGCACCGTCTCAGATGCTGGGCAGGATACAGAAGTGCCTGGCCCATGATTTCTGTCCCCAAAGAGCCCACAGTCCAGAGCTCAGAACAGATCTCTTCTTAAGCCTCACTTTCCTTCCTTCCTTCCTTCCTTCCTTCCTTCCTTCCTTCCTTCCTTCCTTCCTTCCTTCCTTCCTTCCTTCCTTTCTTCTTTCTTTCTTTCTTTCTTTCTTTCTTTCTTTCTTTCTTTCTTTCTTCTTTTCTTCTTTCTTTCTTCTTTCTTTCTTTCTTTCTTTCTTTCTTTCTTTCTTTCTTCTTCCTTTCCTTTTTTATTTATTTCTTTCAGATTTTACTTATTTATTCATGAGAGACACAGGGAGAGAGGCAGAGATATAGGCAGAGGGAGAAGCAGACTTGCTGTGGGGAGCCTGATGTGGGACTCAATCCCAGGACCCTGGGATCATGACCAGAGCCAAAGGCAGACACTCAACCACTGAGCCATCCAGGTGCCCAAGCCTTACTTTTCAGTAGAGGACAGTACTTCCCCTTATTGAAGTGGCAAAGAGACAGGGAGAGGGAGAGAAGATGCTGTTCAAGGCCTGGATTATTCTTTAATTTATTCATTCAAGAGAGATTTGCTGGATACCTGCTGTCTGCCAGGCATTGTTCCTGGTGCTGGGGAGCTGACAGACAACAACGCATACCTGCATACCTGCCCTTATGGAGCTGATGGTCTAGAGATGTTGTGAACAGTGATTAGATAGAACATATAGCATGTTAGGAAATGATAATTAAGTAAACCATATAGTGATGGAGAAATATTAGGAGGTGAAAATAAAGCAGGGAAGGGAGATGAGGAATGGGGGTGGGCAGCAATTTTAAATAGAGTTTAGGAAGGACTCACAAGGACAATGCTTGAATGAAGAGCTGATGTGATGGTATTTGGAAGTGAGGTCTTTGAGAGGAATCAGGTTTAGGTAAGGTCATGAGGGCGGGACCCTCATCAGTGGATTTGTAGCATTATGAGAAAAGGAAGAGAGATTAGAGTGCTCTCTCTCCCTTTCTCTCTCTCTTTCTCTCTCTCTCTCTGTCTCTCTTTCTTGTGTGAGCACTCAGTGAGAACACAGCTTCCTGCAAGCCAGGAAGTGAGCTCCCACCAGGGATCCACATTGACCTTGGACTTCCAGCCTCCAGAACTGTGAAAAAGAAATATTCTGTTAGAGCAGTCAGAATTGACTGAGACCCTGGGGCAGGGGTGAGAAGAAGAATGACAATGGAACCAGTATATCAGGGAAGATGAGAGAAGTTTGATACTGGATATATTTGGAAGGAATTTATGTGGATTATAAAAGGGCAGATTAAGGATGGCTTTGAAGATCTGGGCCAATGACACAGAGGGTGGAGTCTCCACTGGTGGGATGGAGAAGTCTTCAGGTAGAGTATGTTGGGGGTTGGAGGGGAGAGACCAGAAGCTCCCGTGCAAGTATGCTAGCCTGGGCCATCCATTAGCCATGTGAAGCAGAGACACCTGTGGCCTGGGAATCCGAGGTCTCACATCACTACTTGGAGCCTTCCTTTCCTCTTCTGTCAAATGGAGATAGTAGTAACCTTCATGAGAGAGAATCAGAGAGGTTGGGAAAGACGAATGGATATACAAGTGCTTGCAGAGGGTTGAGCAGATACAAAAACCAGTCATTTCACCAGCTGGTCACGTACTGGTGGAGGCTGGTGAGGGCTGTTTGAGAATATGCTATCCAAAGAGCATCTCAGCTTCTTCCTCCATTTGAACCACCCACCACATGACATGCAGATTCTTTAGCACATGATAGACCTAGCAAATCAGGATTTCTGAAGCTAGAACTCAGGAATTTGTTTTTCCAGCTGATTCTCATGCATCTAGTACCTTGAGAATCATAGGAATAGGGAGAAAACCACCTCCACTATTGTTAGGCAGTGTGTCTTGAGCATCCTAGGAGTGGATAGAACCAGTGGATAGAACATACCATGGACATGACTAAGTCAAGAAGTCCTAATTAAATTTAAAAAGTAAGCTTGAGGCTGGAGACTGAAGGGGCAGCTACCGGGATGGAGGAAAAAAGGGCAGTCAGGAGCACAGTGAGAGGGTCTAGATGGGCCCAGAGAGCAGGCCTGGAGGGAGGGCAGCGGGTGGTGGCTTGTGTTGCTCCCCAGTGATAAGGCACATGCAGTGGGCTGGGCTGGGGTAAGTCTTCTGAACAGAAGTCTTCTGAGGGCCAAGTTCTACATTTAGGGACTTCACTTTGGGTGAATGTGCTCATGGTACAAGTTTGATTCATCTCCTTCCTGTCTAGCCCCAGGCCTGGGAAGGAGGCCCAGTGAGTGGCTGGGGGCCTCCCTGTGCAAGACCGGCCTTTCTTTGTTCTCACCAATCCCTGCCCTCGTGCTTCTGAGTCCTCCTCACCACCATGTAGGTGGCAATTGATCCATAATGGACATGTTTTTATTAGAGTAATGGTACCACTTTCTGCAGAAAAGAGCAATGTAATTTTGTTAATGAAAGTCATGTGTTGAGACAGGGGTGGATGGGAACTTCTGGGTCTGGTTTGGCCCTGGCTCAAAACCTTCCGGGAAAACACAAACTTTCAGGGCCACACCCAGAAAGCCCCATTTACCTCTGTCAGGCCCATCTGCTTTGGATTAGAGAAATAATAACAGTCCTCTCTCAGTGCCCTTTTATAAATATAAAATGTGTAATAAAGTGGTTATTAGAAGGTAATCAATGGTGCTTATGTTTTCTTTTGGGAGGACATTGATGGTGAACTTGCACAGAATGCCATGACCACTGCAAGGGATCCATTCTGTGTGAGTGGCCAAAGGCCATTTAGCTCCTTGGGCCTTGGTAGGTCAGAAGGCGGAATCTCTCTATGGCAGGGAAGCATCTCTGTGGATCCTAACACAGGAGGATGGCGAGAAGGCTAACTCCAGGATTTGCCCAGAAAAAACCCACACCTGCTTAACAGCTTTAAGTTTGTGTTTAAATTGATAAAGAGTATAAATCCGTCATACTCTACGTTGTCACAGCTTATTTCCCCTTCCCTCACCTCTCCATCTTACCTTGTTTGAGTACTTTGGGGAAACTTGTAAAATATTAAGACAATTAAAGGCACTTTTAAAGAAAGTCTTCCCTTGAGAAAGTCCGCATGATTTCTCCCTTTTCTCCTAAAGCATTCTTTGTAGGGCCCTCACAATTTAGAATTTGATCAAATGAGATAACCTCTGAAGGCTAGCAGGGCCTGGGCCTCGTGGTACTTTATAAAACTGTGTTAGATTTTTAAAGAAGTTTTTATTTAAATTCCAGTTAGTTAACGTACAGTGTAATATTAGTTTCAGATGTACAATATAGTGATTCAACACTTCCATACAGCCCCCGGTGCTCATCACGAAGAGTGCCCTCCTTAAACTGTGTTAGATTTTGTTATAAACTTCTTAAGTTAAAAACTAACAGTATTTCTCTTTGTCATCAGATTGCAAAATCCTTGGAAATAAGAACCATGTATTTTTTTCCTCTTCTTTTTCAGTATCCAGCATAGTATTGGGTACTTATTTGGAATTAATAAGTATTTATTGACTAGTCAGTGATTGCCACATCAATATTTAGTTAATTGATTGATTAATTTTTTTATTCAGCAGAACTTTATTGACAGGTATTGTGCCAGATATGGGAGAAACTGATCTAATAAAAGTAGCTAATTTTCTTTTGAGAGCCTACTCCACGCTAGAACTGTTTTAAGCACGTTATGTGTATTAACCCTTTGATCCTTACACTAGTCCTATGAGTGTCTCAGATTACAGACTAGGGAATGAAGTGGTTTGCCTATGAGACTTGTACTCTTAACCATCGCAACATAGCTGCCTCCTGAACAAATAATGCTTAGTTCCTACTCTCAAAGGGTCCCCACCAAAGGGAGATCAGGGCTGCATGGGGAACTGATGAGTGATCGATAGGTCTGGCGGGACCGGATACTGAGGGCCCATAATGATGAGGGAAAGGTTAGACCAGCTGGCTTTCCAGAAGTTCCACAGAATGAAGCCCACATCTGCAGAGATCTCACCTTTATGTGCTAAGGGTGGACTCCATTCCTCTCTTCAGAAATCAATTGGGACAGGTGATAGAGTTGCCTGGGTGACAAGCTGGAACCCTAGACTGTCCAAGCTGCATGCATTTAAGGTGTGGTTAGGCTGACATGCTGTGCCCTGGTCCTGGGAGAATGGCATTCATCTCTGTGTACGTGTTCTCAGTGCTGAAGACCTCCCTGCTTCACTAGATGGCCCAATCCGTCAGTGCTGAACTGAAATAATTTCCTCCAATATTGCCACAATGGTGTTCTGTTTCCACAGGTCAGCCCTTTCAGGGTATTCTGAACCAAGCCTTCTCCAAGATAGCATTTCCAGTTTCTTCAATTGTTTCGCAAAGAACATGGTTTCTAGACTTCATTTGTTCATGTACTCATTCAGTGAACCCTGGGCTAGAATAAACCACAAGTGGTTTAACCCTGGCCCTGTCCTCAGACAGTTCACAATATTGAGGGGAGGAGGAGCCAACACGGGTCCCAGAGGTGTTTGGTTCTGGGTGGTTCCTTCTCCACCCCTTCTGCACTGTTCTTTGTGCATCTTCTCTCTGGGTGTGGCTGCAAGAAACACACACATGTAAATTAACTCCAGAATCCCTTCCTCTCCCTAGCACAAACCCCTCCCCAGAGCTCTAGCCCTCACCATCCATGTGTCTGCTGGATGCTTCCCTTCCGTTGGCAATCCCAGAGTCACTTCCAACTCCACAGAACAACATCCTAATTCATGGTCCTTCTCCCGAGACATTCTCAGAAAGGCTAGGGCAGCCGGCCTCTCATTCCACAGCAAGCAAGTAACAGTGGCCACAATCAAAGCCAGCACTGTCAAAGTCCACTCTGGTTCTGCCGCATGCTGTAGTCTTTGGGAGAGGAAATTTGGGAAGGATTGTACAGTCTTTCCCTCTGTGGTATGTCTTTCCTCTGTGGTGCCCTCCTCTACCATGCTCCATTGGTGGCTTGCTCCTCCTTTCTGGAGCACTCTTGTCTCAGTAAAGAAACCAGCCCTGGGGATTTCTTCCCTGAAGCCGTTACACTTCAAGCCTCAGCTTTCAAGTGGGACTCGATACCAAAAAGCTTCTCTGGGACTGGAGGCCATCCCAGCCCTCCCTATATAATCAGATCTAGTACCTTCCTATAGGAGACAGGATTGCTTTTATCCATGAGCATATCCATGAGCAAGCCTAGAGTAGTACTTGGCTTATGGTCAGTGCTCAACATCTGCTGACCGATTGAATACATACTGTCTATACACCAGGCCAGAATATTTTTCTTGAAATTGCATACATTTAAAGATTAGCTTTAGAATGACTGCTAAGTTTGAAAATAAGTTGTCCAATTGTTAAGAATGCAATTAAATTCGACATCCATTTATTAAGCATTTACAGTATACCAGGTACACTCCAGGCACTAGGATTGCAGCCAGGAATAAGACACAGCCACAGGCTTCAGGAGCTCAGCAGGGATGGAAGGTGGGAAGCAGAAGCAGTGGTAGTAGTGGGACAGAGATAATGCAGTGATGACCCTGTAACTGGTACGGGACACAGGGTGCTACATGGGGCAGAGGAGGGAGGAGCTAACCCTGCAGGTCTGAGAGGGGTTAGGATTGGGGTGGCAGGATTGGGCTCCTCAGACCCTGTGATCCTCAGCTCACTTGCCAAGGACTGAGGATGCCTTTCTCGATCTCTCTTAGGTGAAAGTGAAACTTCTTTCAGCATCTTAAAGAGAAGTAAAATCTAGAACTGCAGCATCTCGGAGCTGAAAGAGTTATCAGAAACATCTAGTCCAGTGGAGTTCCAACTTCCTTTTAGTAGCAGAAACTTCAACCTAAATCTTACCAGAACACCCACTTTGCAAAATGGATCCAAACAGAGTCTCTTTGATAGGTGGAAAACCACGATGTAGGCCAGGCCTCTTACTTTTGAAGTGAGGAAACTGAGGAACAAAGTCCCAGAGCACATGAGGGGTGAAGCCAAGTATGTGTCCCAGGTCTCCGCACTGTGCGGCAGGTGTGGGTGGTTCGGAGGAGGGACAGACCGACAGCCCCGCTGGCCTGAGATTAACCATCAGGTGCGGGAAGCAATTACATTCTGCACAGGCGAGATCCGTTGGTCCCATTCTCCCTCCCTGCAGGCTATGTCAAAACACGCGGGCAGGATCCTGCTTCTTCTCACGTTTTAAAAACATACAGTGGACTTGTGTTTACAGTACTGAGAAGGGATGTGACGTGGAACAGCAGAGCACAGCACCCCCGGGAAGAGCCACCCTGTCTTCACTGGCGCTCTCTCTGTCCAAACCACAAGCTCTTGAAGTGCGCTCCTCTGGGCTCCAGCTCAGAGAGTCTTGCCAGGGGATGTCTCTGAACTTCAGGCCTTAAACAATGTTCCGCGTTGTGCAAACAAACATCACCAACAATGATCTGACCCTTGGATCAGAGCCACATCTGTCTGGGCCACTCAGCCTGGGATTCTTGCAGGGGTGCAGAGGGAAAACAGATTAGGCATCAGATTTCCAGTTCCAGACCCTGTTTTTCTGCTTCTGTGGGACTATAGGTGGGCTTTGGAGTTCTCATGGCCTCTGCTTTCCCATCTGAATAATGGCAGAAGCTAGGTAGCTCTGAACTCATTCCTTGGTTTTCATATTTGTGTGTATGTGTGTGTGTGTGTGTGTGTTGCAGTGAGATTTCTTTTTAAAATGGAATCTCACAGGCAAATCCAAAATATGAAATAGATGAAAGCCAAGCACTTTGGGTTCATGCAGGAGCAGAGGTCTTGGTCACTACACCTCCTCTGCTCTGGGAGTCCTTGAGAGATCCCTGTGGATCCCTAGGATCCTCAGAATGTGGTTTGATACCACTTGGCTATGTGCTTTCTCTCTCAGGTCTTTTGGGGCTCAAATGTTCTATGATCCTACAAATAGAACTGTAAATGTTAGGTCATGGTTATGAGTACAAAGCTATGTGTGTGTGTATGTATGTACAAGAAGAGAGATTACAGTCGGATATTTTATTTTACTTTGATAAAGGCATTGTATTTTTAAAAATGAAGACAGTTTATGGGTCACCTGGGTGGCTCAGTTGGTTAAGTGTCTGACTCTTGATCTCGGCTCAGGTCTTGATCTCAGGGTTGTGAGTTCAAGACATCCATGCTGTGCATGGGGCCTACTTAAAAAAACAAAAAGAAAAACCAAATTAAGATAGTTTGAGGTTCACAGCAAAATTGAAGGTAAGGTAGAGAGATTTCCTGCTCCCATACATGCAGATCCCCCGTTCCCCATTTTTGGCATCCTCCAGCAGTGTAGTATATTTGTGGTACACTTGTTATAACTGATGAACCTCCTCTGACATATCATAACCCCCCAGAGTCCATAGTTTATACTACGGTTCACTCTTGGTGTTGTATGTTCTATGGGTTTGGACAAATGTCCAAATGACATGTATCCACCATTATGGAATCATACAGAGTATTTTCACTGCCTTAAAAATCCTCTGTGCTTTGCTTATGCATCTATCCCACCTGCCCCTCCCAAGATATAATATCTTCACTTATTTTTTCTTGATTCCAAAAATAGGACATACCCATGAAGTCACTATGAAATAAAGATTATATGAAATCCCACCCCTCTGAATTGAAATTATGGTGGAAGATGACTTTACCATTTGCAGAACTTTTCATGTTAAATAAGCCACGCTCAAAAGGCAAATGGGCAGAACCACTTGACTTTGCTGGTTAGGAGGTAATCATAGTCTCTCACGTGTGCATCATTTAACAGTAAAAGTAAATCAGGTCCGTGTAGTGTGACCCACTTAATAGTCAAACACAGGAAAAAGAAAAGTGATAAGTACTTTTTAGAGAAGGAGAGAAAATGCCTAAGATTGCATGGTGAGAATGGGAGGAACCAGGAGTAGAACCCTTCACCCACTGCAGCTGTGATTCTTTTTCTTTATTTTCAGCTCTCTTGCTTTTGGTGCAGTAC
This sequence comes from Canis lupus dingo, assembly GCF_003254725.2. NCBI lineage: Eukaryota > Metazoa > Chordata > Mammalia > Carnivora > Canidae > Canis > Canis lupus. The sequence continues at coordinate 66,856,229 of NC_064245.1, forward strand.
GGGAAAGGGGCTTTGTATCTTCATCCTGGACCCTAATTTCCAGCCCCTACCCCCCATCCATCACTGTACCAATTCCCTCTCTGCTCCCTCATTCCCCAGCTCACATCTCAGACCCCCCAGTGCCCAGAGAAGACTTTGGAAATCTAATTTACCATAGGGTGAATGATGAATATGGCATCCTCAGCATCATTACCACCCTCTTTCTGTATGCCATTCTCATCCTGCAGAGGATGTAAAGCCAAGAGAACTACATTTCCCAGACTCCTTTGCAGTTAGAATTCTAGATCCCATTTAGGTTTGTTTGGTAGATGCACCTGAGATTTGGAAGGTGAAAATGAAGCCCTGGCTCCCTACAGTTGATGGCAAATCAAATACAGAGCAACAATTAAGCTTTCTATAGCCCTCTTAAGGTTTTTGAATGAACACTTTGAGGTCATTGTGTTGAACAACCATCCTCTGCCATACACATCATCTCTGAGTTTCCTCTGTCGTATCATTTCCCAGTTGTACAGTAGAAGTTTGGGGGAGGGGGGTTTGAAGATTAAATCAGCTGATGGGAAGTGGGAAGTGCTCATCACACCCCTGGCACCGTGCAGGGGCTGATTTACTTCATTCTTGTTGTTTTTCCTACTCTTTGTGAGGCCTTCACTTACTTCCTCTGGGATACTGAACTTGCCTTGATGTAAACTTGCATCTAACACTAGAACAGTGTTACCATCTCCTTAGACACTGAGATTCCCAGCACATAGTCTGGGAAACACCATCCTACAATATTATTCCCAGAAGGAATCTTAGAGATCTTTGAATTTATAATCCCCCATTAAAAGAAGACTGAGGCTCAAAGGGGGGAAAATGGCCTTTCTAATGTTATATAGTAAGTGACTTGTAGAGGTCTAATTTTAGGGTCAGGAGAAAAAGTCATTAAATCTCTATGGGCTTCAATTTCTCTATCTGTAAAATGGTTATAATAAAGCCTATTCTTCCTGTCTTAATATGGGACAAACGAAAACGCTTTGGAAAGCTCGTATCTGTCTATCTATTATCTATTATCTATCTATCTATCTATCTATCTATCTATCTATCTATCATCTATCACCTATCTCTATATACACATTTATATTTGGCAAGTCTTTACATGAAGGGAGTGCATTATAAATGATCACTGTATGTTAATTAATCAACCGAAAGCTTGTTGAGTACCCACAAGGTGCCAGTGACAGTTCTTGGTGCTGGGCACACAGTGGAGAACTAGACTACTGTGGTGATGTCCTCCTGCAGCTTGCACTCTGGGTGAGCTGGAGCTGCAAGGAAAACAGAAACACAGAACAAAGAAACAGATGAATAAACAAGACAGGTTGGAAGGTGGTAAGTGCTATGAAGAAGTAAAGTAGGGTATTATGATCGAGAGCACTGGGGGCTGTTTTGGACTGGGAGGTCATGGCAGCCTTTCTGAAGAGGCCGCCTTACACTGGCCCTGGATCACCAGAATAGCCCTGTTCTCAGGTTCCTTATCTGGCAACCAGGAACAGAAATCCTGCCCTTACCCAGAGGTATGCTGTGACAGGGGTATGGCCAAGGGCGGACCTGCCCTCAAATGTCCCTGCTTTGAAGCTCCTGTGATAAACCCCGGTCTGGCTCAGGCCCTTCCTGGAGTTGGGGCTGCAGGGATGAGGGGCCCACAGACCATCCGCCCTCACACACAATGCAAGCCCTGTGCTGGCCCCACGGACAACAGGCGCGGGAGAGAGGGTCTGCTTTTTCTTCTAGTGGACTCAAGCCTTCAAGTCTTTGGACTGAGTGCCAACAATAATTCATCAGGAACGCTTTACAACTCAGCATTACAAAACCTGTTAGGAGACAGATCGCCCACAGGACGGGATTGAGAAGGAAACGTGTTCAGGGCTGGTGACCTTAAGATGATTAATGATTTTTCACAGGGTGAACTCTGTCCTCCACCTCCCACGTGCTGTGTGCTCCCTCCCTCCCTCACCAGCTTGTTTTCAGGGGGAGGAGGAGGGGGAGGGGAATGCATGAAGGCGAAGCCTACCGTCCCAGACACAGTGTGGGATGAGGGCCTGTGCTGGAAAGGCAGGAATGGTTTCTCAGCATTATTTTATTTTTATTATTCTTAAAATCCCAATACAGGTTCTATATCTTGAAATATGTACAATTGGTCCCTTAATTCGGAGCGAGTTATGCATCTTGTCCCTGTTATGCCCCTGTCCTTTGTTATGCATTTTGCACAATGTGGTCTGCTTTCAGCTCTGGTTCCTGTGATTATCACCTCTTCTGTCTCTGCAGACCCAAATCCTGACTTGATTGAATATGGGATGTAGCAGAAAAGGGTATCACAATTTTATCTTTTGATTTTCAAGGTCATGGTAACTTGATTTTGACTTTGTTAGATTACAAAATATACATACTGTGTATGTATACACACTGTGGTACATACTGTTTTAATAAACTGAAAAGCATAGAGCTATTGAAAGAGACATTTCTGATCCCTTTCTATGTCCTTCTTTGGCCCCACACACCTGAAATCCTTAGTGTCTAATCAGTGCCACCAGAGCAATATTCTCAAGTGCCTTCTGCGTAACATGAGTGTCTAGATGCAAACTGGAATAATGGCAGAACTTTCCAGTTCTGTGGGGGAAAGGAAACAGTTGATGGGGATGATCGTTCGTATGTACTGACTACTTAGGTCGAAGATATGTTCCATATGCCATTCAATCCTTACAACAACCATGGGAGGTACTTATTAATATTATCTCCATTTCACAGATCAGGAAACTGAGCTTTGGGATCAAGTTGGAAGCAGTAGAATCATAATTAGAAGCCAGGAGGCCTCATTCCAGGCCCTGGGCTCTGCTGGATGAATTTTGATCAATGTTAAGTCTTTTATAATCTTTCCTAAAACCTTGCTGGCTTCCCTGAATGTCTTCCTCTAAGTCCTTACATGCAGCAATGTAAATGAGAAGGTAGTAAGTGATTCCAGCCTCACAGGATCCCAGTCCTGTGTGTGCTGGGAGCTCCTTCCTATATGGATTCTTGTTCTGGATAAGACTCAATGTCATGGACACATAGGTGTTTCTGCTCCCATTCCAAAAATCTAGGTAACCGTGTAACTACATTTTAGTATCTTGCCTGACTTTTATTTGCTCCAACAACACATGAGCATGTTTGACAAACAATGAACTTGACCCAAGGTCTTGTATGAAGTGTGTAAAACTCATTTGTCAACATGCTTCTCACGATTGTATCATAAAAACTGTCAAAAAGGTCAGTATATAGTAAAGTATTTACCAGCACAAGCTTTAGAGTCAGAGCCTTGTTACAATTATGTGTCTTCCATATAGCAAGCATATGACCTTGGGTCTTAGTTTCCTTACCTGTAAATTGAGGATAATAGCACCACTTACTTTATAGGGTTGGAATAAAGATTATTTGAAATAATATGTAAGTAAAACATTTAATAGAGTGCCTGAAAGATTGTATGGACTTAATGCATAAGTTGCTGTAACTAGAGCAGTATTTTATTATATCTCCTCAAATTCTTTCCCTTGTCCTTATTAACTCATTAGGAAGAATTATTAACTGAAATTTATTGATAGTTTCACACTAGACAGGGTTGCTATTTCATGGCCTTTCTAAAGTTTTACAGAGCCTGATGAGAGTTGTGCATTATAGAAAAAGAAAAGAAGACACTGGATAACTTATATAATGCATCATCTGCATCACTATAAATCAAGAGTCAGATGTGTCATGCCTACACACTGGCCAGTTCCTGTCCAGAAGATCAGTTGAGGTGGAAACCTCAGTCTCCATGTTGGATGGGATATCCCTATTCTTACAAAAACGCTACTAGGTTGGGCCACCTTTGGAGGACTCAAGAATCCAACTTAAGTCTCAGACATGACCATGATGGCTCTTTGGGATCAAGGGCTAAGATGGATGAGAGTCTTTACCAAGTTTTAAAGGTTGCAGGGGATAGACACCCATCCAGGCTGCTCTGGTGATGGAGGTTTAAGGAACTTAACACAGGTTTAAGGAACTTACACAGAACAGACCTTCATGGGAATCTGAGTCAGCCAAATATGCAAGATGTTCTGATTGCACAGCCCTATCAGTAAACATACTCTAGTATACATTGAATTTGTCAAATATAAATATTGAATATATATTCATAGCAAAATATCAAAGATTGGGTGGCTTAAACAACAGAAGTTAATTTTCTCACCATGCTGGAGGCTTAGAGTCCAAGATCAGACTTAGTTTCTCCTGCAGCTTCTCACTGTGGCTTGTAAGGGCCTCCCTTTTGCTGCCTCACATCTCTTGGACTCTTCAAACAGATGTCTGTGTCCAGGATTCATAAGCCACACAGCAGTCAAGTGATCTTTCTAGAACAGAATTTCACCTTCCTGGTCCCTGCTCTGTTGTTGTTCAGTCACCTATGGGAGCAGGGTAACCCTACGGATGACAGTGGTGTGGGCTGCTGCTCATATATGCTGGGCTGACAACTATACTTCTGTGAGTCCCAAAAAGATGGCACATCAGAATATGAGTGAAAACAAGTAAAATTATAACATTCTAGGATCACCTTAAATGTACTGTAATTTACTAAAAAGATTTAAAAAACTTTACTTCTTTATTTTCTGCAACACAACCTCATAACTAACCAGTGTGTTGTTGTAGCCATGTAGTTGAGATCCACCCACCTCAGCACAGAATCCTTGGGTTGGCCAATGATGGCTTTCGTCGTTTGGTGACTGCTACTGCCAATACTTTGACTTTGGCAACCTCCTCCTGATGAAGAACACCTATGGGCATTTGCACCTTTGTGTGGTTTCCCTCCTGTTCCCACTTTGCCCCAGGCTGGGTCTGTGACTACTTTAACCCATAGAATATATATGGCAGAGTGATGTTGTGCAGCCTCTAATGTGGCCATTGGTTGGCTGGGCAGCTGCCATATCCTCCTTCGTGGGCACTTCTTTTTGGAATGCAGATGACATGCTGTGAAGTAGGCCAAGCAGCCACATTGGGATGCCCACTGGGAGGAAAACTGGGCCTTTAGCCCTAGCTGAGCTTCCACTGGATCCTCCAGATAACTGTAGCCACCTCAGGGGCCCAGGTGGCACCAGGTGGAGAATAACCACCAGTAACTTGTATCTCATGGGAGAGGGGACATTATTGCTTGAAATCGTTATGATTTGTGATGGTTTGTTTATTTTTAAAGACTCCATCTATTTATTCATAAGAAACACACAAAGAGAGGCAGAGAATAGGCAGAGGGAGAAGCAGGCTCCCCGTAGGGAGCCTGATGTGGAACTCAATCCCAGGACCCTGTGATTATACCCTGAGCCGAAGGTAGATGCTCAACTGCTGAGCCACCCAGGTGTCCCAGTGATGGTTTGTTATTCACCAAGGGACACTGAAGTAGGGTCAAATGACCTTCTCTGGATCTGCTAGCACCTCTCCTGCTTTCTTCACATCCTGAGCTTTAATTAACCCAAGTGCTTTGTCGGTCCTCACATCAGCCTTTGGTCCTTTTTGCTTGCTCTTTCTTGCCCCCAAATGCCCTGCTTTGCCTCTCTGCAAAGAGATTTTCTGTACTCCAAGGCAAAGGTTGCTTCTCTTTTTTGAGGCCCCCTTGACACTTCCCCTTTACTTTCAGGCAGAATTAATGTCCTCACTCTGCCCCTGTGGCAGTTTATGTCTTCTAGAATGCTACATGACTGTAGAATCTGTAGTGTTAAAAAAAATACATTGAATGGCCTGTCCAACCACACAGGGAGGGAATAGGGGTCACTGTGGCATTCTTTGGAAGTAGCAAGGGCCTGGCTCTGACACATCTGGACTTGAATCTCAGTGCCTGTTCACTCTCAGAGCTATCTCTGGATGCTTCTCTTAGCCTACACTCTCTCTTCTGTAAAACAAGGACAGAGATTGCCCCCTCAGGAGACTTGTGAAGACTGAAGTGCAGTGTAGTATGTCAAACACCTAGCATGTGACCTGGCCTAGCCAATGCTAGTGGATTCCAGAGAGATCCCCACCTGTCATGTGTGCCCATGCACCTTCCCCTGGCCTCTCCCTCATCCCACCTGCTCCCTGAGTTAGGCGTCCTGCCCTGTGATCTTAGAATAGCTCTTTTTACTGCCACCACAGTGTTCTATTTTTTAAGACTTATTTGTTTCAGAGAAGAGAGAGAGAAAGAGAGAGCACTCATGTGAGCATGTGAGCAGGGGGAGGGGCAGAGGAAGAAGAGGAAGAGTATCCCAAGCAGACTCCCCGCTGAGCATGGAGCCTAATGCAGGGCTCAATCTCACTACCTTGAGACCACAACCTGAGACGAAATCAAGAGTCAGATGCTCAACTGACTGGGCCACCCAAGGCACCCATCATCATAGTTTTTATGTCACTGACAGCCTCTCTCATGGATGGGGAGCTCCTGAAGGCAGGTACTCGTTGTTTCTTATAAATTTCTCATTCCCAGAAAAATAGCACAGCATCTGACACCTAGTAGATTACAGTAAGTACTCACTGAGTTATGGGCCTCAATATCTGGGATTGAATTTAGGATTTCAAGGTAGTTAGGGTGTAGGGAAGTTACCTTGGTTTTGACTGAATGTAGCTTAGTGTCTTTGGTGGATTACCATTGTTTGCCAAACTCATAATGTTTGTGGAGTTGACTGAATGTACAGAAGTTGCCTGGGGTGAGGGGCAGGGATGTAAAGGTACTGTCAGCAGAAAAGGACTTGTGTGACTCTGAGAAACTATCATAACTCAAGCCTTCATTTTTCTCAGTATCGAGACATATGAGCTATAATGCCTTAGCTTACAAATTCTGAGGTACAACAATTTTACATTTGATAAGGCCTCTCTAATCTTCAGTTCCACTGACCTAACTTTTTTTTTTCTTTGCTTCTCCTCAATCCCTCAGGAGCTTTTTGGGAAAGAAATCTATAGCAGGGATCCCAAGTTGTCAAGGAGTGTTTCATAATGTTAAACAATGAAGATACATAAGCTATGTGATATTTTACAGAATTTGAGAATATTCCCCTGTGCAAATGAGTGGAAACACGGACAAAGCTTTGTGAATAAGCCATTTAAAGGAGTTATCAGTTGAAAAAACTGAAAGCAACATAAAAGTCCAATATTAAGGAGATAGTTCAGTCAATTTCTAATGTACAAATCAAAATATTCAACATTTATTGAGGATCTACTCATGTCTCATGTGTCCTAGGCATCATTTAGCACAGACACCCTTTAAGGGTCTCATAGTTCAGTGACAGTGACATCAGTGACTCATCCAGTATACAAGGGAATGATTTCCATGAGAAAAGTATGAGATGTTATGGGCACTTTTGCTGGATAAAAGGGTGGGTGAGGAAACATGGAGGGAAGAAGGTGACATATCTACTGTTCTGGTGAGTAGGAAAGTGTGCTCTAGATACAAGAAGACCATTTGCAAAGGCCAGAGGCTGAGGTGAACTGGGAACTGTGGGAAGGGAACTGGAGAGTCCTAACTGGCTGGAGTTCAGAGTGTGGAGTTTTCCTATGGGAAGAGATGGGCTACAGCAGGAAGCCTTGTTGAAATATTTAAGTTTCTTCTGTGAGAAATAGAGAGCCACTGAAGATGTCCTTTTTTTTTTTTTAAACCCACAGCAATATTTATTTATTTATTTTTGAGAAAGAGAGAGAATGGAGGGACAGAGGAGAGACAGAGAGAGAATTATAAGCAGGCTCCACGCCCAGATCAGAGCCTAACACAAGGCTTGATCTCAGGACCCTGAGATCATGACCTGATCCGAAATCAAGAGTCAGATGCCTAACCAATGAAACCATCAGATGCCCCAAGATGTCTTCTTTTCTTCTTCTCTCAGGAAGATAGAAAACTATGCTTGCAGAAAGCTTTCAAGAACAAAGGAAAATAAGAAGGATAAAAAACAATGAAAAAGTTTGCACAGTTCTGTATGTAGTGTGATCTTATCTATGTAAAGACATGCAAAAAAATGTGTGGGTGAAGGGGTGCCTGGGTGGCTCCATTGGTTAAGTGGCCAACTCTTAATTTCAGCTCAGATCACCATCTCAGGATTGTGAGACAGCCCTGAGTTGGGCTCCATGGTCAGCATGGAGTCTACTTGAGATTCTCTCTCTCCCTCCCTCCCTATAAATAAACAAACAAACAAACAAATAAAATCTTTAAAAAATGTGTGGGTGAAGTCTTGGAGGAAAATATGGCAAAATGGCAATAGTGGCCACCTCTGCGTGGTGGGATAATGAGGATCTTCTCTTGCTGCATCTTTACTCTTTCTCATACTGTCTAAATCTTCTACTGTGAGCGCATATGGTTTGAACAATCAGAAAAATAAGGGAAAAAACTCCAACCTTGAGGTTGATGAAAGATAAATACCATCCACATGTGTTGTGGGTCCTCATGGTGGTCTTGATTTGGACCCCCCGCCCTAAGCTGATGTTCCCCCTGGGGAAGGAAGGCTGCTGGGGCTCTTCCCTCAGGCACGTGCCTTCCCTACTGCAGAGCTGGGCTGGGCTGTGCTGCTTGGCTGAACATGAGCCCCGGCTCCTGTCTAAAGAAAACATGGGAGATTTACATTGATCTGGGGATGTGATGAGAAATGGTCATGGTGAGTGTGGAGAGTTCAGAGAGAGGCTGACGGGAAGGTTACACTGCAGCAGAGTCTGTCTCCATTATCACCAAGAATGGAGCATGGAAGAAGGGAGAGAGGGACCCCAACAGACAAGGTCAGGCAGACATAGACAGATGGCTGGAGACAGAGACAGTCTTGGGCATAGGAGATACAGGGACAAGGCAAGGAGCCAGAGAAACAAAGGAGAGAAACAAGGAAAGCGACTGAATGGGATAGGGAGACAAGAGAGAAAGATGGTGAGAGAGAGACAGGGAGAGACAGAAGAGAAAGTACAAGGCCACAGAGAGAGGGAGGCAGAGACAGGAAATGATGGGAAAACCCAGGAACAGAGAAGTGGAGAGACACACACAGACCCTGCAGCTGGGAGCACTTGACCAAAGAGCTAGAGGCAAACAGAGACCTGCAGAGACACAGACAGAGATGGATGCCAAGAGATGGACTGATTGAGACGGAGACTGTAGCCCAGGCAGGAGAGACAGTGGATGAAAGGTGGTGAGTGGGGAAGGTCAACAGCAGACGCCTCAGAGGACCAGTGTTGGCAGAGTCCCGGGGTGTGGGTCTTGCTTATAATATTTTCAGAGTGCATGGCCTTGTCCAAACACTTCTCTTTCCCAGTTGTGTTCTGAAAGTGTAATATTTAAAAAAGTTTTAAAAATCATTTGTATGGCAATTTATAAGTTATGAGTCTCTTTTATGTCCTTGATTTCACCATCCCTTCACTCAATCAAGTAGTCTAGTAATACAGTCCCTCAATTTGATTGTTTAAAAAAGGTATTATTTATTTATTAGAGAGAGGGAGCAGAAGCAGGGGAGCAATGCAGGCAGAGGGGGAAAAAGAGTTCCCACTGAGAAGGGAGCTGCATGTGGGACTCCACCCCAGGACCTTGAGGTTATGACCTGAGCCAAAGGTAGGCTCTTCGCTGACTGAGCCACCCAGCTGCCCTCAATTCAACTTTTAATGGCCATTTTACAGGTGTGGGATCTGATGCCCAGAGTAGATAAGGGCCTCGTCCTAGTGGCACAGCTAGCAAACCGTTGAGCAGGGATTAACACCTGAGCTGTCCAGGCTCCTGGCTCAGGGCACCGGTGGTGATTCCCCAGGGGCCATTATCAAGGCTTCAGTGAGCTGTGCTGGGTGGTGTAAGGGAGAACGTGGAAACAGCTTAACTCATAGCAGGTATTAAGTACCCATGGTATGCAGAGGCATTGGGTGGTCATGATACAGTGACAACCAAGACTGGGTTTCTTTTTTAATTTTTTTAAAAATTTATTTATGATAGTTACAGAGAGAGAGAGAGGCAGAGACACAGGCAGAGGGAGAAGCAGGCTCCATGCACCGGGAGCCCGATGTGGGACTTGATCCCGGGTCTCCAGGATTGCGCCCTGGGCCAAAGGCAGGCGCCAAACTGCTGCACCACCCAGGGATCCCCAAGACTGGGTTTCTATCCTCAAAAAGCCTCTGCTTCAGTTGGGAAGACCAAGCTAGCAAACACACAAGGGTGATTCGGCTGTCCCTCAGGGCTGTTCGGACACCCAGTGTTTTGGTGGTGAGAACCGAGTCTACCTTGCAATTTCTTCAAATTCTTGATCATCTTCCTCACAGCCTCCTCTGTTTCTGCTCCTGCAACCCTGTATACCGTCTTGGACTGGCTCTGGGCCACTCAGGAAACAGACCTTGGGCCCTTTGCCATTTTATTTACCCCCCAAAATTTATTCATACAAGTAAATGTGGTGAGTTTAGTAACTTTAATAAAGATTTGCCAGTGAAAGACATGAATCCTCTCTCAGTATCCAGCATCTCCTGACCTTGAAGACTTTCCACCTTTGATTTGTTGTGCACCCCAGGCATATCTACCCATGCTATGCATGGGCTCTGGGACACAAAGTTCAAGGTTATTCCTTTGAGGCTTAGCCCCACCTCACTGCCCAACCTTCCCCAGAGTACCTGAAGTTGAGAGGCATGCATTTTTCTAGGTCCTATTACACTCAAAACAATCAGAGATGCACTGAGCCTCAGTTTTGAGGTCATTGTGAGGCAGAAGGAAAATAGGAGAGTGGATGGAAGCTATCAGGGCAAAGTGCTGAAAGCAGTGGCTCTAGAGATGGGTTTCTGGAAAGCTCCAAAGTTCTGGGGAGGGAGATGGCTGTGTTCCTCCGGGACATACAGGTTGCTGGAACAATGCCCAGCCCTTGAGCTTCTCTCTGCAGCCGTTAGACCCTTCCTTGACTGCAGAGTAGAAGCTACAGATCCTACTGGTCCTGACCTATAGAGACCCTCCCCTCCCTAAGCAGTTGGCTAGGGACCGTGAGAGGTGGCCACAAGGCTTGCATTTGTCTCTCTGGAAAATCCAGGTTCTTTCTTTAAGTATTCACTTTGTTAGAAGACAGGACTCCCTCTTTGACTTTCAGGACTAAGAACTTACCCTCTCTCCAGACTGAGACAGAAGCACAAAGGTATTATTTGCATGGAGTCTGTTTCCAGCTGCCTTTGAGCATAGCTCATCCTTTCGCACAGCCGAGGGTTTAATGTTTACCAAATGCAACAATGCATGCAGCCCTGGATAGAAATCACAAGTGCACGATTCCCTGTCTCCTGGGCCTCCTTCCCTAGAGGATATGATCTCACTCAGGGACCCTTGATGTCCTTGGGCATGTCTGTCTTCTGTGTGCAGCCCGAGTGAGTTTTTCATTAACATGCATGAAAACTGTTCCAAAAATATGTTCATAGGCTTTCCACTGCCTTTGGCTAACACAGGTGTTGTGTCTTCTGGCCCGGGCCAAATTCACCAGTTTATGTTCTTATTTTTCAGCTGTTTGCTTTGATATATGCCTAAATAGTTGCCCATCACAAGTGTATTTTTAAAAATAATACCTCAGAAAAGAGAAGGAGAAGGGGAGAGAGGACATGCAAACATGAGCACGGGGTTAGAGCCTGAAGCCCCAGGCCCTTTGCTCCTCCTGACCTCATCCCGTGTAACAGCTCGGGCAGCTGGATTTCCAAGAACCTCCATCTCCACATCTGCACATGTGAATAATAACGATCCCCCTGTTGAACTTACAGGCTTGTCGGGCGTGGGGGTGGGGTGGGGGGTGTTTCATGTGCTGACAGACTTGAAAGAGCTCTGAAAGCTGTGACACAGGAGATAGACAATAGCTACGCACAGAGAATTTCACTTTGTGCCAGGCCTGGGAGGAGCAGTTTGCAGATTATTTAATTGAATCTCCTGAGCAGCCATATGAGGCAGGTACTATTAGTCCTATTTTATAGATGAGGGGACTGAGACTTCATGGGATGAAGTACATTACCCAAGATTACACAGCTTGGTAAGAAAATTTAAGCCTTCTATCTCTCTCTCTCTTTTTAAAGATTTATTTATTTATTTTGAGAGAGAGCAAGAGTGAGAGCCAGCACAGGTGTGAGTGGGGTGGGAGGGGCAGAGGGAGAGAGACAAAAGATCTCTAGCAGACTCCTTGCTGAGCATGGACCCCGACCCGAGGCTTGATCCCAGGACCTGAGATCAGGACTCGAGCCGAAATCAAGAGTCAGCCACTTAATGGACTGAGTCACCTAGGTGCCCCTAAGCCTTCTTACCTCTTAGTACAAGCAGTTTTTAATCGTTCTTTTTCCTCTTAGTGTGGTTTTTTTCTCCTTCTTATTCTCCATCTTTTCCTCCTTTTCTTCTTCCTCCTCCTCTTCCTTCTCTTCATGTGAATTGTATAGGGAAGTGTGATAGTCCTTAGGGCTGTTCCCTAAATTCTTCTCCATGTGGTAAATGTTTACTTCTCTGGTCTTTTTGAAATCAGCTACAGTCACATGACTGGTTTGGCTAATGAAGTTTGCAAGAAGTGGCATGTGTGCCTTCTGGGTAGAAACTAAAAAATCTGTGCATGATTTCCCACATTCATATCCTCCTATTGGAAGCATGCATCTGGCTGAAATGTCTACCAACCTGGAGTGCTGAGTGATTAGGATAACAGAGCCCTCCCCCACCTCCCACCACATCCACCTGCACTGGAAATGCGCATAAGGGTAAGCTATGTGTGCATGTTGAAAGTCTGTAATTTGGAGGTTGTTGTTAATGCAACATAACAGAGCCCATCCTTACTGATATGGAAGTAAACGTGTTGGGAAAGCACTGACAGGGAAAAGAGCAGATTATAAGGGAATAGCACTGCTTGGAGTAGAAATCTTCAAGGTTGAGTACTGCTGTCAACTTATGTGGTAAACTCGGACATTTCAATTCACTATATCGGAAAACAAGAGAGGTTGAGTCACATTACTCAGCCATATTCAGGAGACAGTGCTTGAAGTCATGGTATTTCTAGTTGACAGGAAACACGATGAGTTACATGAAAAATAACTGTGTGGAGGGCACCTGAGTAGTTCTGTTGGTTAAGCTACTGACTTTGGCTCAGGTCATGATCCTGGGTCTGGGGATCGAGCCCCACATTGGGATCCCCGCTAAGCAGGGAGTCTACTTCTCCTTCTCCCTCTGCTTCCCTCACTCATCTTCTCTCTCCTTCAAATAAATTAATAAAATCTTCAAGAAAAAATAAAAATAGCTGTTTGTTGTTGCTCTGCTAGGTGTCATTCCATCTAAAATGAGATAAAGATAAAGGCGAATCAGCAAAAAGCAGCTGCTGAGACACCTGGAGACACTGGTGTCCTTCAAAAAGGAGCAGCCCACAGACCCCCACCTTTGGAGCACTGGGCTACGGTTTCCAGAAGCAGCAGGGCCGTCCTGTTTTACAATGAGGAAGGAGCCAAACTCAGGTCACAGTCAGTTTGAGCAGCTGTATGTTTCCCCCAGGGGAATGAGACCTAGCTGTGACGAGGAGCCTTGTCTCCTGGCTCAGAGCACCAGGGACCAGACAGGGGACTGATCCAAGAACTTTTCCCTTCAGCTAAACACAGTGTACTAACAGGATGAGGAAAGAGAGAGGAAGACAAAGACTTGGCTTTTAGAATGACTTTTGTAAATCCCAGTGGCCTACATTTTATTGATTTTATTGGTTTCTTTAGTGTTTTTTATGTTTTTTCTATCTTGATGGTTATTAATGTCACAATGGCAATGATTCACTCTGTTTTTGAACCCAGGTCTGGTTATAATGAGCATAAAAACTTTATTTTATTTTATTTATGTTTTACATAGGCTCCATGCCCAATGTAGGGTTTGAACTCACAACCCTGAGATCAAGAGCTGCATGCTCTACCAACTGAGCCAGCCAGGGGCCCTGAACATAAAAATTTCACATGGTCTGTAAGGTTTATTTGAGATTTCAAAATAAATACTGTCAGTGGAGGGAAAAGAAGATAAAGGCAAATATACTGAACAGTGGAGAAAAATGTTTTTTAGTAAAATTTGAGTGATTTTCTATATATTTATTTAATGCCCTTTCACCAAGTCACATTACCTAAAAAATAGAAAGTTTTTATGAGTTTTGGATTGTTTTCACTGGAACCCATTGCCCAGTCCCAGACACCAGCATTCTGTGGGTGCATGGTTCAAGAATTGCTAAAATAATTAATGGCTTCTTGTTTCTCTTCTGCTATAATGTCCACGAAAGTCAGGCCTTTCCTAACATCTCTATGAGCCATTTTTGCCAAGAATGCCACTCCTGGATTATATGGTGATAGGTGGCTAAGATAATTAGCTCTGGAAGATTGAAAAAAACTATAAATAAGCAGGTTAAGCAAATGGGAAGGAAAGCCAGTGGTTTTTTTAGGCATATTGGTTGAGATGTGTGCAACATGAGCTGGAGAGTGGGCTTCATGGTTTCTAGGTCTCCCGGGTGTCTCTCAGATTGGCCCACTCTGGCCATTACCATGGTGGCTGTCAACTTGTCTGAACTGTTTCAATAACCTCCCAAAGAGCATCCCTGCTGCCCAGGGCTGGCACCAGCACTGTGAGGGATGGAGGCAACTGGACATAACATTTAAGGCAGCACCCACTCTCAGGTGTTGGCTCCATGCTTGTGCGGCCATGAGGGGGAGTGCATCCTTAAATGTTTGCACTGATGTCTTCCTTGCCTCCTCCTCATTCCTGCCCAGCTGCCTCCAGGCTTGCCCCCTTCCTGTCATTGTACACAACACAGCCAGGGCAATGGCTCTGAAATATGAATCTGATTATGCTGCTTCTTTGCTCAAAATCCTTAAAGGGCTGCTCACTACCTCCAAGATGAAGCCACACTTTCTTGTACGTTTGTTGGTCAATTCATTGAGGTTTTGATGCATTGGGTGATTCATTCAATCATTCCCATATAGAGCCAAGCCCTGTGCTAGGGGCTGGGATTAGAATGATGAGTGAGGCCAGCAGGATCCCTGTCTACCTACTGCTGCCAGTTGAGTGAGAAAGATAGATGGGACACTGTGGACAAACAAGAATAGAAACAGTAAACTCTGATAAGTGCTGTCAAGGAAACAAACAGAAGCTGAAATGTGGGGCAGACAAGGGCAGGGCCTATGTTGGGTGGAGTGGACAACGAAGGCCTCCCTGAGGCCAGTCAACAGATTGGAGGATGGTGTGGCCAGGTTTCCAATCAGTGAGAGAATGAATCCCAGGAGAGAACAGCATGTGTGAAGGTCCTGGGGCACGAGAGGGCTTGGCCAGTTCACAGAACAGAAAGGAAGCCAGTGCAGATGGCGTGTAGGAGGAAGGGTAAAGACGGGCACAAGGGCCACACCAGGTGAAATCCTATGCAGAGAAGTAACTTGGCTAGGTGAATATTTTGAAAACATGATTTCATGTGTTATGTTGAATGTCATGTAGAAGGGGTGCAGATTGAACAGAGGAGATGGATGTAGAGGCTGTAGTGACACTGGAGGCAAGAGGTGCGGGCGGTGTGGACCTGCGTGAAGGCCCTGGAGGCGGCAGAGGACAGGTGCAGTATGTAATTTGGTGAGCGATGGGTGGAAGTGGTGGATCACTTGGGTGTGAGTGTATACACGTGTGTACCTATGTGCCTGAGTGGGGAGTCGGGGGAAGGACCAGGAACTCCTCGCTCGGGGACTGCAGGTGCCTGCTGCAGACTCAGGTTGGAAGTGGGTTGGGGAGGGGCGGACAGGTGTACGTGGGGCCCTAACTCAGCGTGCTAACTGTCAGACACCCGCATGAAGGTGTCAGTGAACAGCTGGAGGTGGAAGCCTGAGCCTGGGAGCCAGAGCTCACAGACGGGGCGTTGTACGTCACAGGAGCCGTTTCCATTTCTGGCCATGATGGAGTGAGATTTACCCCCACATCTGAGGACCCAGGGGACCGCACAGAGTGGAAGGAAGCATCTCCTACGTGCCCACACCCGGTGGGGAAACTCCCGAGGCGAGCTCTGACGTCTACCGCCTGGAGCCCCGAGACTTTCCTGGAGGCAGCACAGGGATGGGGAAGCCGGGCAGAGGCTGGGGTCCCCCCGGGTTGAGACGACACAGCGAGAGTCGGGGAGGCCCAGCAGGTGGAGGTCAGAGCCTGCCGAGGAGAGGGCGCGCCTTCTGCGGGGCCAGGCGGCCTCTGCTGCCTCTGCCCCGGGCCGCGATCGCAGCTTTCTCAGCCTCCTTGCACGCGTGGACGGAGCCCTCTCAGCTCCAGGGTCACGCGTTGAGCCTGACGCTGGCCCCCGTCACACTAGGTGGGCCTCTTGTCGTCTGGGTTGTGGACTTTTGGCTGCCCCTGCTGGCTTTTGGCCCAGAGCTCTGCAGGCCTCGCTTCCCTTCCCACTTACTGCTGTGTGTTTCTCTTCTGTGTGTGGGGCCTGCAGGGCTACGGACCTGGTATCCAAATAGGGATGTCTTTTAAAAAGTCTTTTATATTGTATCTATTCTGGCTATTTTGGTTTTCATGCTTTCCTCTGGGGGGAGAGTAATGGAACAGTCCCCGTGTCTGTCCATCAGAGCATTTCACCCTCTTCCTTGACATGCTGTCTTCCTTTGGCTTTCCTGATACCACTTCCCCGCTGTGTTCTCCTCCCTCCCTGGCCAGGCTCAGTGTCTGTGGAGAGCTCAGGGATCTGCCCTTGGCAATAATCTCTCACCTGATTCCATCATGACCAGTGCCACTGATCCCTGCCCAGGCCACTCCTGGGCTTGCAAGGCCACCAGGTCCTTCCAACTCAATACATTCAAGATCAAACCTGAAAACTTTCACCTCAACCTCCTCCTCCACCTTTATTGCCTAGTGTGGTAAATGGCACCCCATAAAACTAGATATTTAAGTTAGAAACCGAGTGCTATCACAGATTCCTCCCCCCCCCCTTTTTTTAACTGGAACATCTAATAAATTGCTGTCCCATAAGTGTCATACTTACAACCCACGTATAACCCGACCTGCTGGTTCTTTCCTGGAAGTCAGCCTTGGCTTAGATTCATGGGGAAAAAAAAGGCCCAGGATCTGGCAACAACAACAACAAAAAAGTTTAAAACAATTTTAGCCTTTACTGAATCCTATAAAGAACTAAAGAGAGGTTACATTCATCTCCCACAGAAAACCTGGACATCTGTTCTCTTTTGTCATCTATCTATCTATATCTATCTATCTATCTATCTATCTATCTATCTATCATCTATCATGTATCTATCTATCATCTATCATCTGTCTATCATCTATCTTAACTATCCCTGAGAAGCTCCTTTCTTTTGTTTTGTTTTGTTTTTCCCCTGAAAAGCTCTAAAACCCTGCCAGGATCCCCAAACCCAAGGATCTTGTATTCCTCTTCTTTGTTGTTTTGTGATCTACTCTGGACTGTTTTTGATATACATCGGTACCATAACTGTCTGTACCTCTCAGATTTCCCCGTGATTCATACCTCTTTCAGCACCACAAAAGAAAAGGAACTGAATACATTCACAGACATGTCCTTGGAAAGGAGGGAGTGTATTGAAGAGGGAGAATGCATTAATTTCAAATCAGAAATTTGTTCTTCCCTCACTGCCAAAAACCACTTAAATGCCTTTCATATCCATTTGCTTCTCTTCATTCCAGCTGTAACAATTATGTTCCAGTATAAGGAATTGGGAAGGGCTGGAGATTGTTCCCTAACTCTAAGTGAATAGTTAAGCCTGCCTGTTGCATGGAGGCTGGTAAAAGATACAGGCTTGTGGGTCTGAGACGAAGGACAATTTATTGCTCACAGCAATAGGAAGGGTCAGATGCAGTGTTATTGTGCCTGTTCCTGGAGCCCACAGGATAATGCAGTGAGAGCCAGGAGACTTCTGCACACCGCGAGCTGTGCTGCCCCAGAGGAACTCTGAACCCAAGGAACCCAAATCTTTTATAATGGGCAGTAGCCATGCCTGCTCTATCTTCTTCTTTTCTACTATCAGCAAACCTTCCCTTTGCTCTGGAGGGAGACATCCTCTTCCAAGGCTGATGGATGTGCAAAGGTCCTTGAAGGGACAGTGTGGAACACATGGTAGCCAGGGCCTCACTCACAAGATGTGCAGAGACATAAAAGGTCCAGGGAGAATTGCCTTCTTTCACCACTCCTGGACAATCATCATTTATTGTTGTAGTATCGCACTAGTTGCCCAATTGGCCAGCCTGCTCCCAGTCTTGCTTTCTTCCAACTCATCCTCCGTCTGTGTCCAGGATTGTCTTTCATAATGCAAATAGGGTCACACAACGACCATTGCTTATAATTATTCAGTGGCTGCTTATTTCCTACAGGATAATTTCCTCACTGTGCAACAAAAAATATTTTCTGATTTGACTTTTGCCTGCCTTTTCTTTTATTTTCTTTTTTTAAAAAAAGATTTTTATTTATTTATTCATGAGAGACAGAGTGAGAGAGAGAGAGAGAGAGAGAAAGAGAGAGGGAGAGGCAGAGACACAGGCAGAGGGAGAAGCAGGCTCTCTGCAGGGAGCCAAACGTGGGACTCCATTTCAGGTCTCCAGGATCAGGCCCCGACTGAAGGCAGCACTAAACCTCTGAGCCACTGGGACTGCCCTTGCCTGCCTTTTCAGCTGTCTTTCCCATCCTATGTTGAAAATGGCACTTAATAATTATAATCTTGCATTTAGTATTATAATACTAAATGTGGAGCTACCTCCTTTACATGGAAGGCCAATTTACAGGTTAATGGGCCTGAGGCAACCTTTATAAACTGATAAACTATTCTTGATGGAGTGATCTCAGATTCTACTTGTACGACTTATGTGTGAATATATGCATGTGCATGTTAATGACAGACAGAGGAAATTTAGCAAGAGAACTCTTCTGTAAGCCCAACAAATGGAAGTATGCATTCCATTTATTTATATTTACTCTGCAAGGATCTAGGCCTTGCATAGATCAATTGCAGCTGAACTTGTCTTCTGTCTGGTTCTCACAGTGACCTCTTGCTCTGACTTGCAACTGGGGTTTAAAATCCCCTCTCTCAAGTTCATACAACTGTCCCTTCAGGGGCTGTGCATTTTCTCCCAGTCTGAGCTCTTTTAGACAAATGTCAGTTTTTTTGTCATTAGCCTTGTGAGAATTTCTGAAAATAAATAAACAGTTTGGAGAAGGAAACCCGCTCTGGGAGTGGAGAATATGAGTCAGTGCCATGTTGGGAGGAGGGGTGTGGAGACAATGAACGTTTGGCTTATGTCTTGGAGGCTCTTGCATGGAGACCTGAAGCTGGGGGTGGCCTTGCAGCATTTACCCTAGAACAGAAGTCCATGCCAGGGAAGTGGTGAAAGAGCAAAGTTTATGAAGACCACTGATGACATACTGAAATGGATAGATGATAATTATAATGACTTGAAAATTTCCAAATTTATAAGGGATTGCAGCATTTCATAAATGTTGCCTCCAGAAAAACTCAGGCTCCCTCTAATCCAGTCCTCACTGACTCCACCTCCTTCTTTTCCATTACTACCCATCAGGGGTTTATCATTCCTGCCACTTGCTGATTGAGTGACCCTGGGTCAGTCAGAGCCTGCGCTTCTGCTTCCTACTCATAAACGGGAGTACCAAAACCATGGGGGTGGTTGTGAAGATTGAAATGAAATAAGTAATGTTAATGGAAGATTTTAAGTGATAAAATGCTATAAGAAAGTAAGAACTTCTATTCTTTGGCTTCTGAAATCCAATTTTTCCTTCTTATGCTGGTTTGTTTTGACCTCAGGCTCTAATAGATTTATATACACAGAAAAGTCATGAGCATTTATAGGAAAGTTTTTTTTTTTTAATCAACTGTGCTGACAAATGGAAATGTTTAAAAATACAATTAAAATGAAAGTTTTGCTATTTTTAAAAACTAGAGGCAAGAAAAAAACCCCAGCAACTATGTGTAGTATTAATTCTAGTCTTTGCCCTGGAGTGGTATGAACATGGGTCAGTCATTGACCAGACTTGCCTGTTGACAACGCTTTGCTAGACCATGAGGTCCTCAGGGGCACCATAATCTTGTCATTTCCCGAATTCAATACACTATGAGTTCGTAGATAGCAGTAAATGTTTAAAAAGTCAAATGGACTTTGGTTTCTTCTTCTTTACAGAATGAGAGTAGAACTACATCAGAGTTCTTCTAAGTAAGGCTGGTGACTCATTGGTGTTTTTATTTTTAATTTATTTATTTATTGAGAGAGAGAGAGAGCTCATGTGGAAGTAGGGGGAGGGGCAGAGGGAGAGAGAGAGAGAGAGAGACAGAGAGAGAATGAGAGAGGGAGACTCAAGCAGACTCCATGCTGAGAGGGGAGCCTGATGCTGGGCTCCATCTTGGGCTTGATCTCATGACCTTGAGATCACAGCCTGAGCCAAAACCAGGAATGGGATGCTTAATGGATTAAACCACCCAGGTGCACCTCCTTTTAAAAGGATTTTTGTGGGCACCACTAGCATATGAAGATGCAATGGGAGGGAACAAGATAAAAACTTAGACTACACATAATATGGTAGATATTGCTTTGTGGGGTCTTGGTTTCAGTTGTGTGTGCATGTGTGTGTGTGTGATAGGTCTAGACATCAAATTCATTTCTTATTTTTCATTGTGGCTAAAAATGTGAGGAAAATATTGGACTAGACCTTTTGTCTCTAGTGTTACACTGCTGCTACCACTCTCTTAACTCATTATGTTCGATAGAATTTTACATTCTGCAAAAAATGTTTGCACCCATGCCTTCATATGGTCCTCAACAGAACCTGGGGTGAAGAGGGACCTGTTATTGCTCTTTCCATTCTTCTTATAGAGGAGACGAGATGTATCCTCAACCCTCCCTTCTAGGGGGGACTGTGTTTGGAGAAACATTTTATCAAGGCTTGGGAAAATGGATGGATCAGAGACGCTCTCAGGAAGAAGGAGCAGGGCCCTGACTCCTGAGCATGAGGTGAATTGGGGAGGGGACCTGAAGGTGCAGAGAGGCCAGTCAGGTTGTATGGGGGAAGGAAAGGCTGAGAGGGAACCTTTGATGGAACCCTTGGGGAATATGAGCTCTTTAGTGGAATGCAGCTAAGCATTGCATTATCTGACCTTCTTCCCAGGATTCCACCAATCTTCAGGTCCAATCACTAGAAAGTCATAAACTTTTTACTGCGACTGGATTTCTTAGGGACTCTCACACAGAAGTTGAGTTCTGCATCAAGTTGTAGCCAGAGTCAAAGGGGAAACACTAAGCATAGATGCAATGACTTGAGGATCTAGGTTCCATACAGACCAAGAGACCGAGGGTCAGGGAGGTTTTATGACAGCTTATCAAAAAAGATGCTATGTGAGTCACCAGAGGCTCTCAGAAAGCTTGAAAATAGAGGAGATGGAATGACAAGACCACCCAATTCTATTTCCCCCACTTTTTTTTTTTTAAAACTGACATGGCTTTATGTATTCTGACCATAACAGTGTTGTCCTGAGGCTTAAATTTGGTAGTTGGCTGTAGAGGGATGGTCTACACATGAATAAGCTGAAAATGGTCAGCCAGAAAGCCACAGGCTGCCTCAAACAGAGAGCATGCCCCTGATTTTGTTGTTGTTGCTTTTCCAGTACAGGAAATAACTCAGAGTTGTTTAGGTATGCACAGTGAGGCAGAACCTTCTGCTAGTGCTAAAAATTGGGGCTATTTGCATCATGTTTCCCACTGCTATACCACAGGGACAAACAGATTGATGTCATCCTCAGTTCCAGACATCTACAGTAGGCACCTTTGTAGGGTGTCTATAGGAAGATAGCGAGTATCCCCAAATTTTGTCATTACAGGGAGCTGGACTGTCACCATTAGGAAAACAACAGTGAGAACCATAAAAATACAGTCGAGAAAGTAGATAAAGAGACTGGGAATTTCTTATCAATTAGGCATTCCCATCCCAGAGAGAGGAAATGTCTGTCCCCGTGCAGGTTGGGTTAAACTCTGATCATCATGTGGCAATGAGAGGACCTGGGACCGATGCAGTATCAAGGTGACCAAAAAAATACAGGTGCTGGACAGGATCCCATGGGAAAGTCAGGGCTAATGCCAACCCCACTGCACAGAGTCTCAACTTGGTGTAGGGGGCATAAGTGTCAGAACCTCCAAGAAGGTCTTGTTAAATAATCTGCTCTATCCCAGCAGATTTTAAGAAATTCTTCTATGACATCCCATCTCCTTCCCCATCTCTCCTTATTTCAATCCTCAGACATTGCTACCTGCAAAAGAGGCATTATCTCTGCGCATGTGCTGGTGTCTGAGAAAGTCTGAGGACTCGTCGACAGCATTTGTAGGGGATGCACCAGTTTATATCACATGTGTAGAGCACAGGATATAGTTTTTTTTTTTTTCCTAGAGTCTGGATTCAGTTATTCTCAGTGTATTCTCAATTCTACCAGCATATAAGGATCTTAACTGAATATCAGTTAAGTTTCTTGACTCTGGGGTGGGCAAACCAGGTAAGCAGCTTCTGCCCCCAGGGGACAGTCACACCTGAGGGAGGCTAAACCTAGTCGAGGTGCTCTATGCATTACAAAAACGCCTTTGTAAACCACAAAATACTCTTCAAATGTAAGTGGAAATGATTTCTGCCCTGCCCGAACAGCCTTCTACACTCAATAAGTCACTGCATTCACAGTGGTCTCTTTATGAAATTCCCTGTTCCCCCATTTATGAGCCAGTAACTCGATATAGCTTTTTGGTGCCTTCTTTGTCTGTAGGTAAATAGCCCAGGGTGAATTTGTAAGAGCTTCTCTCTCCATAGAATACTCACCAACCTGAGTACTGGAAGCAGCTTCCACATCTTTGACTTCTCAATGGCATTACAGCTTTATAGAGGAGGTAGGATAATACCCATTTTACAGTTGCAGAAACTGAGACTTGGAGAGGCCAAATTGCCTGTCCATGGGCTTTAAACAGAGGTCACCTGACCCCCAGCATGTCTTCTAACTATGACACTGTTGATGTGGTCAGGGATGAGATCTGTCTTGCTCACTGCTGCAACTCTAGAACTTAGTGTGTGAGCAGTGCTCAGTCCTATCCCTTGAATGAATGAACAAGTGAATGAACAAATGATTGCATGGGGACAGCTGCAATATTTGAATCCCCCAGGGCCTAGCATGGTTTCTGGCATGCAGTATTGCTCCGTGGACATTTGCTGCCAGCATTAGTGAGTGAATTTATTAGAGCCTGCCTCTGTGAGGCTCAGACGTGGGGCAGGTTATATGCTTCTTACCTGGCTTCACCTCTGGGTTCTGGGATGAGGACATTTCTTTGGGTTCTTTTTGACTCTTCCTGACAGTTCTAGCGGAAGCCTCGCCCTTGGGGCTCTCCACATATGCAGGGGGCTGCAGGAACACACATCTGTCAGGAGCGCCCTTCCTCTACAGAAAGCAGACACAGAATGTCAACTGAGCGTCCATATATGGGCATCGCCTAACCCACAGACCAGCAATAAAAAGTCCGCTCTGCCTGCCTCTCTGAGAAGCAGCATCTCAGTGCTCCAGGACCTTCCTCCTGGGTCTTATTTATTGTAGGCCTGTTTCAGAGCATTCACAAATCCCAGAGAGGCTGCACTGCTCTGCTCTGGGCCTTTAGAAGACTGTTGATATTTGATCTCCTGTCCCAATTCATCAGCTGCTCTGTGCATTTGAAATGTCATCCTGCTTGCATCTGTGTTGTTGGAATGTTCTCCTTGCCATGGCTTTGCCACATCTAGGCTGGAGCAATGGAAAGGAGATGCACTCTGCTCTTGTTCCGTCCTTCCTATCTCTGGAATAAGCATATTTTGTTCACGCGAGAACAGCCCCTACATTCCATCCACATCCACTGTGTAGGGCTACATCTGACTCTCCCACCTTCTGGCCAGTTGATAACTCAATTTTCTTGATGTACCAGGAGGACCTTAAGACCTGCCCTGCTTGCCAAGCTAGAAGTCAGTTTTGGCTTAATTAGTCTGCTTCCAAGATGCATTCTAAAAGAAGCTTGTTTGTGGAAATAAGTTTTTCTTGTTTTCATTTCCCATTTTCTCCTTAAAGCGTAATATACATTCATTAGAAGAAAACCAATAAAAAACAAAAAGCAAAAGAATTGACATTAACTGAAGGTCAATATACAATAATCATCCATTACTTCAATCCAAACTCTTTAATAAGCCACTGTCAAAAAGCTCTTTGCTTGTTCTTTGTGTGTCCCTGGGTGTGTGTGTGTGTGTGTCGGGTGCGGGCCAGGAAGCAGTTTAGCACCACTCATGCCTACCACTTGTCCCTATTATCTCCACGCACCGGCTCTTACTCAACCCTCAGAGCATCGCCTGTGATAGCACAACGGTCTGTTGTACAGCTCAGAAACCCTGTCCAGGTTCGTGCTTTCATTACGCTTGTGTAGAAGAGTGGTCACTTCAGAGGTGCAGCTCTTCCCTCTGCCTCCTCCCTCCTTCCAGAAAGAAATGGTCAATGGAAAACACTCAGTGGCCTGTAATCAGGAACCGCTTTGGTCTTTGTGTCCAGGAGATCTTAGACACAAAACTACCACACAAGGCTTTGAAACAGTATTAAGTTATAGGCTTGATCATTTTGTCCTGAAGGAAGAGTTTCTGTACATTCTCAAAGGAGAAGGTGCTAAGAGTGTGTACTGATGTGTGAGCTCACAGTTAGCAGAATTAATAGTTACTGAGCATAGACTGTGCATCTGTGGTAGCTCATTTAATCCTCCCAATGGCCCTCCCAGATAGATACTCCTTTTTCATGACTTTTTGATTTATTTTTATTTTCATCATGAACAATTTCAAACACATATAAAACTAGAAATAATACAATGCACATTCTTATTTCCTTTATCTGGATTAGCAGTAATTATCACTCCTCAATTTTTACTTTTTTTTTTTTTTTTGCCTCTCCTTATTTTAGAGAGAAAAAGAGAGAGAGCACGTGTGCTTACGCACACATGCACGAGTTGGGGGAGATCAGAGGGAGAGAATCCCCAAGCAGACTCCCTGCTGAATGCAGAACCCTGCGGCTCAGTCCCATGACCCGGAGATCATGACTTGAGCTGAAACCACCAGTCAGTCGCTCAACCATCTGAGCCACCCAGGTGCCCCTCCCTGCTTAATTATTTTAAAGACATAGAGATATCATGACATTTCATCCCAACATATTCTAATGTGTATCTCCAAGACATAAGGTGTTGTTTAATATAATTATAATATCACTGTGACACAGAAGAGAAGGTCTCCCATATTAAGATGAGGAAGGCTCCTCAGAGATGTGTGGAGCTCCAGACAAGTAGACTATGCTTAGGGCCTGGCAGGATGACTCACTTTTCTCTCATGTTATGTGCTGAGTTAAAGAGCTAACATTTTGGAGGATGAAGTCTCTAAATTCCCTGAAGTTAAGGGGCTGGAGATGGTGTTTGGAGGGACTGTGACCTGACCGCAGCCTCCAGATAGCACTTGCATTTGGAAGCTTCCATTTTTCAACCTGTTTCATACACATTAGGGTCATGCAAAGTGCAGAGAATGTTAGGCTCCTGCAGCCATTGTAATCTAGGGGACATAGCTGGGCATGGTCTACTTTAAATTTGAAATTCTTAAGAATCCTGTTTATCTTTAAAAAAATAGGAATTCTGGGGGTGCCTAGGTGGCTCAGTCAGTTGAGCATCCGACTCTTGATTTTGGTTCAGTTGATTTCAGGGTTGTGAGATTGAGCCTCATGTTGGGCTCTCGTCTCAGTAGGAAGTCTGCTTGTCCCTCTCCCTCTGCTCCTCCCCTCACTCTCTCTCAAATAAATAAAATGTTTAAAAAAAAGGAATTCTGTTTTATAGTTTCTCTGAGTGTGTCTTCATATATATTCGTGAGTTTATTTGTTCTTTCATGCAACAAATATCTTCTGAGAACTAACTATAGCTAAGTACTGGGTATATGTTAACAGACAACTTGGATCTAAGAGGTGGAATATTTTTATCCTCACTTTCTCAATCCATTTTTCTTTTCTTTTCTTTTTTTTAATAAAGATTTTATTTATTTATTCGTTAGAGACACACACACAGAGAAGCAGAGACACAGGCAGAGGCAGAAGGAGAAGCAGGCTCCACACAGGGAGCCCGAAGCGGGACCCGATCCCGGGACTGCAGGATCACGGCTTGGGCTGAAGGCAGGCGCCAAACCACTGAGCCACCAAGGGATTCCCCCCACTCCATTTTTCTAATGAAAGTAGCACTCCACAGGAGTTGCCATGCTGATCCCGTGGCTTCCTGTGTTTCCTTCTGTCTTTGCACACTTTGCTTTGCATGAGCACTCAGCTTTGAGAGGCCTCTAAGGCAGAAGATGTCCAAGGGCATTGACTGGTGTGGCTGTCTGGTGAGACATGGTGCTTGTGAGTTGGCTGCTGGCTGTTCACAGTCTGGCTTACAGAGAATCAGATTCACTACGTGTCCATTGCACACCTACTGTGGCTGAACTTAAGTAGGCCTACAAAGATGAGTAAGATAGGTTCTGGGCTATGGAGTGGACAGATATGTAGAAAACTATATCATAATGTTATGGGGATATTTAGTGTTCATCTGACTTCTAGTCCTACATTCTAGAAGAATCTGTTATTAATTTATTCATTCAACATATATTTATTGTGAACCTCCATTTTAGGTGCTGGAGGTGAAGAACAAGACAGAGTCCCTACCCACAGGAAGCTTACCTTCTACCATGGGATCCTATTCCTTCCCTAAAACTTATGTTTGCCCAGTGGCTTATCATTTCAAAATATTTTTTCATATATGTCTAATTTTGATACAATATTCCATGGAATAGGCAAAATAAGTCTTCTTATTCCAATTTTATAGGACAGGAAATTAAAATGTGGAGAAATTAAGAACTTGTGGATAAAGCACAGGAATTTCAACATTGTGCTCTTCTGTGCATATGACATGAATATAAGCTATGGAGGTGCCAAAAGTGTGTATAGCATTACACTGAGCGCTAGGGATGAAAACATGAAAGGTCCTCCATAGATAAACTTGTCTTGACTCCTGCCCCAAAATTCAGTCTTTTAATAAACCCAAAAGAGAACAGTTAAATTTCTTCCTCTCTCCTTCCTTCCATCCATTCATTCCTCATCTTCCTCTTATCAGTGAACAGCACCACGATTCACCCACTTGACCAAACCAACATTCTAAGGATAATGTTGGTTCTCTCTTTACCACATCCAGAATATATTCTAAGTGTATTCTCTTCATCTTCACCATGACCTGCATAGTTGGTTATCCCCTTTTTCTTTCTGGACCTCTACAGTATTCAAAGATATGTCCTGTTTTTGTCCTTACTCAAAGAGCAGACTTAGTGAACTTTGACCTTAAATCATGATATTTAAGTCCTTAATATGATACTATCATGACTTTAAGTCATGATACTTCAGTACTTAATATCCCCTAATGAACTCAATTTCTCTTAGAACAAAGTCTTGCCTCTTTTCCTGGCCTACAGGGTACTGAGTGATCTACTAGCCACATTGGTGTTCTTTCTATTCCATGAGAACCCCAAGGTGATTCACATTGTAGGGTCTTTGTTGTTTCTTTTGATTCTCCCATGGGTAAGCCCTTCTAATCAGATTAAATGTTCTAATATTTAATTTGGTTCTTAGATTAAAAGTCACTTCCTCAGAGAGGCCTTCTTTGACCTCCCAACATTCTATCAGGCCACCATATTTTAATCTTCTGTGTTTAACCAATCTCTATCAGATATTGCTTGTCTACCCATTGTCTGTATTCTCTAGTAGACAGTAAGCCCCACAGAATAAGAATCTTGTCCATACAGAATCTTTATTTCTGTACCCTCAATGCCCAAAACATGGCTGGTACATAGTAAGTGCTCAATAAATATTTTTTGATTGAAGGAATTGAAGAAGGCAGGGCTGTTGCAGCCCAACCTTGAATAAATTTTACCAATTCATTGCTCAAAGCAGCTGGTTATAATGACCAGGTAAGGGCTCATAAGGTTATAAATCTTGTTGGCCTGATAAAAGAGCAAAGCAGAAAGGTCCATGTGCAAATTCTCTAAGTTAATAATGAACCCAGTGATTGTTCTCTTGGCAAACCCTGTCTTTCAGAGGCTCTTGGATAGTGAATATTCCATAAGGCTCACTTCATGCTCAGTGTTTCCCAGTCTGTTTTCTTAGACCCATGCAATAGCCCTACGATGTGAAACTTAATCACTTTATGGTACAAGTGAGAAGATGATGCTCAGAGGGATGAGTTAACTCGGTCAAAGTTACCTGTCCAAGGAGAGCTAGAGCTTCGATCCAAACTTAGGGCTATTTAGCTGCTGAGTCATCATCTTTCTGCTCCACATCTCTGAGAGCCAGTAGCACACTTGAGAGCAGGGCCTTTTTAATATTTAAGAAAGAAATATGCAGGTGACTGGAACAGTCATGACACATCTGAGTGGTTGATGTTCAGACTCTTGGTGAGTGGAGGACCAGTCTGAGACAACCCTCTGTTTGAATGCTGTTTTCTTTTAAAAAGAGCAATTTCACTATGAGGTTTGGAAGGGCTTTCCTCACAGAGAGCCCAATTACAGGGGCGCCACATTCAAAATGCAAGAATGCCTGATTTGTGCTTTTTTAAACAGTAAAAAGGGCTCTGAAACATATTAAATTTTTATGAGGTGTGTTGCTGACTAAAATTTTTTTGAGCAAATAATCATACAAAAAGAGTAGACCGCATACTTAAAATTAAAACCTCCAAATAAGAAAAATATTTATTAAATAAACTTACACCAAGCCACAGTGGCCTTTCGCATGGGCTTTCTCCTTGAAATATTAGGCCATCCATTTCAATTCTTGGGATAATTTTAATCTACAAATCGATAGATCATTATTCGAGAATGGCTGTCTGTGAGGTATGGCCTTTCGTATAGAGCATCCTGGGCTAAGAGTGAAAAAAGCTGGTGAGTTAGTCTCATCATTAACTGTTTGGCCTTTGGAGGCCAGAAGGCTGGTTGAGATACAGTGTCACCATCTTTAAAACAGAGATAGTGGTATATCCCCTCATTGCTTCTTAGGGTGATTGTGAAAGTCAAAGGACTAATGGTTGTGGAAATAGTTTGAGGTGCAATGAAGGTGTAAAAACACTTATTTATATTAACAGTACTAGTTATTCTAGCAATGCTAATAAGTAGACTTATTTGCAGTGGCCAAAAGAAGGAGACTTTTATCTTAGAACTTCTTTCTCTTGTCCTTTCTGTGTACCTTATTCTTGAGAACATTTTTTAAAAATTTTATTTATTTATTCATGAGAGACACAGAGAGAGACAGAGAGACAGAAAGACAGAGACACAGGCAGAGGGAGAAGCAGGCTCCATGCCGGGAGCCTGAGGTGGGACTCGATCCTGGGACTCCAGGATCACGCCCTGGGCCGAAGGCAGGCACTAAACTGCTGAGCCACCCAAGGATCCCGAAAACATTTTTTAAAAAAAAGATTTATTTATTTATTTGAGAGAAAGAGCACATGAGTAGGGGGAAGGGCAGAGGGAGAAGGAGGGTCCTGAAGAAGACTCCCTGCTTAGTGCTGGAGCTGGACTCAAGGCTCCATCCCAGGACCCTGTGATCATGATCTATGCTGAAATCACAAGTTTGATGCTTAATCAACTGAGCTACCAAGGTACCCCCTGAGAACTTTTGTTTTTCGCCCTAGAATAATCATATTTGTAATTTTTGTGGCCTTTGCTCTAAATATTGTCTATTTCTTGGCCCTACCTATTCACGAGATTAAAAAAAAATTCTTCTTGCCCTCAGTTCCTTTCTCTTTCAGACCATTCTGTTATCTTAATGTCACCCAGAGTGAAAATATTCCATGACGTTCCACAGATCATCAGAAACAACTCTCCATACAAGCATCCCATTTAACCTCAACTTTCCACCTTTCAGTCTAACTTGGTTTTAGCTAGATGTACTTCTTCTTTATCCTCTGAATTCCCATTATATTTCCCCACCTTCTAATCTTTGCATTTGCTGCCCTTCTTCCTGAGAATGCTCTTTCTTCTCCCAAATGTCCAGCTCAGGATGAAAGATAGTCTGAGACTACATCTTCAATATATAGGAGGTCCTCCCTTGTCCAAGGGGAATTTGTTCCAAGACCCTCCAAGGTTGCCTGAAACTATAAATAGTACTGAATCCCACATATAACGTGTTTTTTTCCTACACATACATACCTATGATAAAGTTTGATTTATAAGCTAGGCACAGTAGCAGATTAATAACAATGATAAAGTAGAACAATTATAATAATATACTGTAATAAAAGTTGTGCGAATGTGATCTTTCTCAAACTATCTTATTGCCCTTTACTCACCCCTTTCCTTCTTGTGATGAGGTGAGATGTTAAAATGCCCAGAGGATGTGATGAGGGAGGTGAATGATACAGGCATTGTGACATAGCATTAGGCTACTATTGATCTTCTGACTATATGTCTGGAGGAGGATCATCTGTCTCTGGCCCGTGGTTGACCATTGGTTATATGCAACTGATGAATTATTGAAAACTACCTCAGAAAGTAATTATGTACTATATGTTGGCAAATTGAATTTAAATTATAAAAATGTGTAGAAAGTGATACCAAGAATAAGGAAAGGATGACTGCAATTCTTTCAGTTCTTTCATACTCTTGTCCCCTCTGATCTGACACATTTTCTCAGTTGGAGCTCATTTATCTAGTTTGTTGAGAGGCTGGGCAATCAGACTCTTCCTCAGTGTTTCCCCAAATTTATCATTCATGGCAGTGTCTTTAAAGTCCTTGACACATCTCATGTAGTAAGAAATATATTTTACATGGAAGCCCAACATATACATGAATGTATGTGCATGCATCCAAAATAAAAATTTCAAAAACCAATAATTATCCTTATCTATGTAATGCACTCTGGTGTTTTATTCTACTCTGGTCTCTCATTTAAAAAATCTAGTTGCAACCTACTGTGTTGATTTCACAATTCACTAACAGATCGCAACCTGTAGTTTGAAGAATACTGGTTTATAGTCTTAATATTATGTACAGAATCCTTTGGGGGCTGGTTCTTGCTATTTCAAGCTAAACTTTGGAACTAAAACAAAGTTTTGGTACTCTACTTTTAAGCCTTGGCATCAAGACTATTTTCTGTGTTATACGTTAATGAAAAATTTCTTTGGAATCTTCATTCACTATTGATCACCTCCTGTAGTAATGGATGCCACTGAAAGTGGAAAGCAAAGCTTCAGTTACCTTGCCAGAATTTCGTCTTGTCACATATTCACCACTTGTTTTGGAATTTGATGAGGTCCAGCAAATAATATCTTTCTTCCCTGAGCTAATTGTAACCTGATTGAGAAATAGAAGTGACAATTAGGAAGGATATCCACATATCATCTTCATTTCTCATAAAGTAGTTGAGAACAGAGCTTGGGTGTGATAGCCAAATGAGCTTGCTAACATGCCCACTCTGAATGAGACTTACTTTCTTAGGCATAGGTGGTACAGGCAACTCTCAGCTTTACTTGTTGCCACCAACCAGGATCTTGCACTAGTAAAATTGGTATTTTTTATTGTCTGAATTAACCTACCCTTGAGTTCTCCCACCTCTGGGCTTCCTTTGTATGAGACAATAAAAATATTTTTTATTTAAGCAAGTGGAATTGGAGTTACTTGTAGCCCAAAATATCATAGCAGGGCATATTTACTTATGTCTGAAAAACCAGTGTGGGCAACTTTTGGGTATTACTTAATGTTATCTTGGATGGAAAATAGAGGAACATTTTTCTTGATTAACCCAGGATAAATTATGTCTGCCTCTATGAGCTCTGATTGATTTATTCACTGCCTTATTTAATATATTAATATATAATAATAATATGTTTATATATTTATTTATGTTTATATTTATATTTATATTTATATATTTAAATTTATAAATGAGGGCATGGCAAAAAGAAGGAAATCTCCCTGATCTCTGGACAGGAATTTCCCTAAAACCACTATGAGGATAATTGTCTTAGAAAACACCTTTTTTTGACTCTTACCACCTATAATTAGAGCTTCACAACTTCCTTTTCTCTTCATTGACAAATCTCAAAAAGATTTTCTTCTTTTGCTTTCTTCATCTGTTTATCTCTTTTATTTTTCAACTCATTTATCAAGCAAGTGTCAACAATATTTTTCTGATTCTGAGACTGTTTCAAATTCTCATGTTGTTTAACCACTTCCTGCTGCTATTAACAGGCCCTTCTTTGTCATCTCTAATTTCTGTGGCACCATACCAACCTTCCCTTCCTTTTACTTCTTGGGCCACTCCTCACATTCTCTTACTGTTCCTTCTTTCCTGCTAGATGTTGGTGATCCCTTAGAGCTCTGCCCTTGTCCATTTTCTCATCCCATTTAATCCATTTTCTTTGGGAATCACCTCTAATTCCTGAACTTCTATAGGCTGATGACTCTTAAGTCTACATCTATGACAAAGATCTCAATAACTATTCATTAAATAAATAGTGTAAATGAAATAGGCTGTTCTAAGACAAGCATCACACATTAAGGTACCTGGATTTTCACTTTGGTGTCTCACAGGAACTCAAATACAACATGTTTCAACATTTTTTTCTCTCCAAATCCTGCTCCTGCTCCCTAACTCTCTGCTTCAGTCAGCTGATTTGGATATGGCTAGGAATTATTCTGAACTATATCCCTCACTTCTCATTTGCTTTGTTTACTACCCTCTGTCAAACTGTAACTCTTAAGAATCAGCCAAATTTTCTCTTCCTTACCAGATCTGTTGCTACTCTACTACTTCAGGGCTTTACCATCTATTGCCTAGACTATATCACTGACCTCTCAATTGACCTACCAGTCTCTAATATTGTCCTTTTTCCTTTGATTTTCCCACAGGTAAGGTGTTAATTTGCACATGGTATTATGTCAATATAGTATAAATTCTATAAATAACATATAAGTACTCTGAGTACGAATCTAGGAAATTTCTTTTTAGGTCTATTCATAGGAAGTTAAAATATTTTTATTGTAAAAAGGATCTTATCTCATATAATTTATCATTGTAGATATATAAGAAAAATTATCTTAAAATACATATTTGTAGCCACACTGTTGAACTATCTTATTAGCTCAAAAGTTTTTCATTCAATTTTTACAATTTTTAAAAAATGTATTATTGATGTGTAGTTGACACAAAATGTTACATTAATTTCAGGTGTACCACATAGTGATTTGACAATTCTACACATTACTCAGTGCTCACCTTAGTAAGTGTAGTCTCCATCGTCACCACACAACATTGTTATAATATCATTGACTATGTTTCCTATATTGTACATTTTATCTTCGTGACTTATTTATAACGGGAAGTTTATATCTTTAAAAAATTATTTTTTCTTTATTTATTTTAAAGAAAGAGAGAGAGCAAGTGGGGGTGGAGGTAGAGGGAGAGTGAGAAAAAATCTCCAGCAGACTCTCTACTGAGCATGGAGCCCAGTGCAAGGCCGTGAGATCATGACTCTGAGATCATGACCCTAGCCAAAATCAAGAGTCAGGTGCTTACCCAAATGAGCCATCCACGCACCCCTGGAAGTTTATGCCTTTTAATCCCTCTGCCTATTTTGCCCATTGCCCACCCCATCCAATATATTTGTGCATGTTTTCTAAGTTTACAATGATATACTCCCCAAATAAATAAAGCTTTTCAGTTATAAGACATTTATATAGCATATAAGACACATATAAGTCTTGTTTTCTTATTTTATCTTGTATTATCCAGTAGTTACACAAGAATGGTAAAGCACAGGGTACCTATTGTTCTAGTCTTATCTTCGGCTTTCATAGGAATTTATCTGATATACTACACTTGTGGATGCTTCTGTCATTAATTTTGAGATCAATATCTTTTGTCATGTTAAAAATAGTCTTCTATTCACTTTTACTAAGATTTAAAATAAGCAATAGCAGATTTTGAATTTTTTCCATTGCTTAAAAATTTGTTAAAATTAATACAGAGTTATCTTCTATTAATTTGTTGATGTGATGAATTATATTAACAACACCCTGTTAGAAATAATATGTGGATCTCAGTAATATTATGGCAATGGGTCAGAGGAACTAGGAATACCTGAATCTTGCCTCAAGTTCTTGTCACCTCTCCTAATGAAATTCCTGAAGAGGAAATTTGCACAAGGAATAATTACAAAGAAGATCATAATCCAATTTAAAGAACTCTGGAAAAGAAGGCTGGGCCACATAGAATACCAATGTTTCCTAAGCTAATTAGGCTTCAGACTAAAGTAGGCAAAGAAAGCTACTATTTCTATTTCACTATGCCCAAACCCAAACTGAGTCTCAGAGTTTTACACTCTGGATCCATGAAATAAATTAAATAAAATGGAAAGGATGGCTAGTCTTTCTTGGAGAAAGGTTAAGTTTGCTCATGGCATCTGCTATATGAATAGAAAGAAATAATATAGAAGTTAAGTTTGTTTGAAAAATTCCCTAATAATAAGACAGCTTTACTTTCTAGAATAAACTCATCAACAAATCCTTTGGTTCTCCCAAAATATATCCAGTACCCGATATATTCCCACCACTTCCACTTCTAGTCCATGGTCCTGGACACTATGAAGTCTTGCTGGATTACAAAAGTAATCTTCTTTTAAATTAGAACATTTAAATTAAAACAAAAGGCAGAATATAGCACTTTTTTCTTCAAAACTCTCTCATGGCCCCCATCTTGAAGCAAAGCCTGGATTCCTTTCCAGTGGTTTACAAGTCCTTACCTAAGCCATCCCCTGCTGCCATTACATCTCTGATTTCTCCTCCTGCCATTCTCTCCTGGATCTCCACAGCCACATCAAGCCTCTTGCTATGCCTCAAACTCCTCAGACACACTTCACCACCAGTCATTCTTGTCCCAGCCTTGGTGCATTTCCTCTCATGCAGGTGTTGAGCACTTGGATAAATACTAGAGGTGGGCCCTCTGAAGATCTCCAGGGTTTTCTCTCTGAATGGCTTTATCTTCTCTGGTACACTTTCCTGAAAACTCTAGCTGCCTTGGTCTCCCCAGACTCTCAGCTCCATCTTCTCAAATCAGGCACTACCCTGGGCTTGGCCTGTGCTCTTCCTTCCTGCGCTCCAGCCTGAAAAATCTCTCCAGACAGTATACCTGCTTCATTTGTTTTCTGTCCCTGGTCTGTCATTCACCACCTGATATCTGATGACTTAAAAACCATTGTTTTATATGTTTTATCTCGATTTTATAGTTCTTTTAAATGGAAGGGTATATATGGTTCCTGTCACTCCATCTTGGCTAGGAGCAGAACCTCTTAGCACTTCTTGATTCCCTTTCCTGCCTTAGTTTTCCTTCATAGCACTTAATAATATCTGACACATTCTATATGTTGCATATTTATTTACTCATTGTTTGTTTTTCTCCTCACTAGGCTGTCATGCTACAAGAGATCTTTATTTGTTCACTGATGTATCCTTTGACCTTGAGAAGGAGTTAGCACATCGTAGGTACTCAATAGTTATTTCTTAAATGAATGAATGCAATGAGTGGCAGCATCAGGAAGAATTTTCCTAGACCATCAGGCTGTGGTTCTATTTCTTCAAGAAATCCTCAATGTCAGCAGGGTCTGTGTGGGCCTAATACTCTGTTAGTTGCAAGACTCTATCACCTTCTCAGTCAACACCCCTCTTTGTGGATCACTTTCTCATTCCTCTTGCCCTCTCCCTTAAAGGGTTTTGTTTACACAACACTCCTTAACTGGATCACAAGACTGAGAAGCATGGGCGGAGGGTTTTAAGTTTCTTTTTAAAATATAATCATTTTACAACCAAGCATATATGTGTTTCTTCTCTACTCTAAACCCTAAGCAGCTGCTACTTAATCCTCATCTCTTTCTTTGTATAAAACATGAATGTTAAAGGTCTTTTTAGCTCATAAGGGTGGAAGTTCAGGTGGGAATGAATCCAAGGGAAACTTTGGACTCACTCAGCAGGGGTGGGCCAGCTAAATAACAGCACCTTTTCCCACAGACTTCCCCTTGTCATAGCTCCGTGCAAGGATTTCCCATCTGTCAGCTGGTCCGTTCAGCAGTTACTCACTTCAGGAAACTAAGTTAAGTGTGCGCATGCGTAAGCCTGTGTGTGTGTTCACTGGAATGTATGGAGGCCTGGGGGACAATTTTTCTCTATTTTAATTTCTACCTGGGTTTCATTTGGTCTCAGGGCTTTGCATAGAGTCTTTTTCCTCTCATGTCTTATTGGCTCCTTTTCATTCTTTAGGTCTCAGTTCAAATATTTCTTTTTTAGAGACAACTCTTTCTCCTAAACCATTTGATGAAGGTTTCTTCTAGTTACTATTATCCTATTTAATCTCCTCATTGAAGTTATAGAATTTTGTAATCACTCAGGTTTTTAAAAATTAATTTACTTGATCATAGTTTCTTCTTCTGATGTGACATCTGCAGGGAGAGGAACTTTGCCTGTCATGTTCATTTCTTTTTACCCTGTGCCTTACATAGGACCTGACACATGGTAGATGTTTAGAAAATTAATATTGAGTGAATGAATAAATGAGTGAATGAATGAGTGTATTCACTAGGAGAACAAGGGGTAAGAATACTTATAAGAGTGCAGAATTTATACGGAAGTTCATACTTATGTATGGCTAGGCTAGGAGCTGCAAGGGTAGAGAGGAGGTTTAGGGCCAAATCAAGAAAGCATTGTATGCCCTGCTATGATAATGACTGAACTTTATCCTGAAGGTGATGTGGATCTATGGAAGGGCTTAAGAAAGGGAAGATAAGGTCATATTTATATTTTTACATGACCAATCTAGCTCTGGGGTGGTGAACAGATTTGCAGAGAATAAGACATGCTGCAAATGGGCCGATTTGGATACTATTGTAATAATCTGGAGGAGAGATGATAAAACCTCTAAGTAAAGAATATTTGCAAGACTTGAGGTCTGACCAAAAAAAAAAAAAAAAGTTTTGAGTGAAAGTGGGAAATGAGGAAACGGGAAAATGGAAAGGACCAGAAACAGGGCAGCCAGAAAAAAAGTGTGTCTAACAAAGCAAAGAAACATTGATATAAAATGAAATCTGGGCTGGACCTCAGTGAAAATGATGGAATAAAAATCTCTGAAGATCTTTTCCTCCATAAAAACAATGAGAACAATGACAAAATTGCCAAAATCTATTCTCTCAAAATGGTGGAAATTAACCAAAAACTTGAAGCAATCTGTGGAGCATCATTTAATCCAGAAAAATAGCTGAATCTTAGTATGAAAAGTTGCTATGAACAAAGGAGTTTTAATTTTCCCCAGTCTCATCCTCTTATTTCTAGCTCTCTGGTAACCTTGAAAACCAGCAGCCTGTAATCACAGTGAAAACCAGCAGTCTGCCATCCACTAGAGGGAGCAGAGCAGTGTTGGAACTCTTTCAAAGCCCTATTTTCAGAGAACTGTAATTATTTCACCTGTCATATGGATTCCTGGAAGAGTCCATTTTCACTGCTATTCTTATTTAACTGATTCAGAGCTCTTCTAGTGTGAAAGTTTTTTTCTTAGGGGGCACTTGTTGAATACAATGAGGGATGATTGCTTAACATCATGGTTGCCCAAGGTAGTGAATAAAAAAATTAGGCTTACAAATAAGAGGCTAACCAAAATATTTTAAAAGGAAAATCTCAGGAATAATAATTTCATTCATGACTTTAAAGGGCTTTAACATATTCTTGAGAATCTAGAAGCCCAAGTACATGCTTTGGCCTACAAATGCTCAGGAAAGATCCAAGAAGGCCTTTAGCTCTCATCTATGGCTGCCTTGGAGGCTCTTCTCAGGAAGAATTAAAGCTAAAGCAGAGTTTGTTAACTGCTTTAAACTGAGTGTTGATGGAATGGTCAGCATTCACACAGAATCCCTTGGCAAAGACTGGAAGACTTATTGATTCCAGAAATTTAAGGAAATCTTTGGCTTATTATTAGCTGACTACTAAACTAACAAAGCACAGATGTCGGTATTGACATATATCAGAAAATGCCGACCTTACTGTATTAGTTTAGGAAAGTCACTAAACCATCAATTGCAGTAACAATAAATAATAAATAATAATAAATAATAATAAATAAATAGCAGCAACAACAAACCCTGGTTGGAGGATGGGAAAGAATTTGATTCCCAGGATTGCCACATTATTTTAAATGTTCAGCTTTGACAAAAGTTTATTAGATATGCAAAGAAACAAGGAACAAGGAAATATGGCCTTATACACAGGAATAAATGGAGTCACCAGAAACTGAGGAAGCCTAGATGTTAGACTTATAAGGCAAAGACTTTAAATCAACTATTTTGAATAGGTCCGAAGAGCTAAAGGAAAACATATCCAAAGAACTAAAGGAAACATGAAAATGATGTCTCACACAATAGCTAATATCAGTAAAGATTCAAAAATTATAAAAAGGAACTGGATAGAAATTCTGGAGATGAAAAGAACAATAACTGAAATGAAGAATTCACTATAGGGTAGCAACATGTGAGTAGGCAAGCAGAAAAAAGCCAGCAAGCCTGAAGGTAAGTAATTGAAATTATTTAGTCTGAAGAAAAGAAGGAAAAAAAAGAGTGAAGAAAAATGAACAGAGCCTGAGAGACCTGTGGGAATCATCAAGAATACCAACATATACAATAATAGGAATCTGCAAAGGTGGGAGTGGGGCAGGGGATGGGCAATGGGAAGAGAGAGGTAAAAAATGTATTGAAGAAATAATGGCTGAAGACTAAATATGATGAAAAATCACAATTTATAAGAAGCTTAATGAACTCCAAAGAGGCTAAACTTGAAGATATATACACTTTTATACATTAAACCAAAGATGGAGACTCTTGAAAGCAGCAGATGAGAAGTGATCAGTCATGTACTAAGGTGCATGAGCTGCCAATCTTGACAGTGGGGAGAAAGAATGGTGAGAGTGTGCCAGACACATCGAAACAAATTTTTAATCTTACCCGTACATATTAGGAACCTTGCCAGGGAAGTTTATTTCAAAAGACTACATTTCCTTGACTGTGGGGTAAGCCATTAGACAAATTCGCCTGTTGAAGAATATTAATAAAATTAAGTGCTGATTTCCCATCAGAAACCATGGAGTTCAGAAGGCAGTGGGATGGCATATTCAAAGTACTGAAAGGAAATAATAACCAAAAATTCTTTATTTCACACAACTGTACTTCAAAAAATGAAGGTGAAATTTAAGCATTCCAAGGTAAACAAAAATTGAGAAATTTTTTTCTAGCCAATCTGCCTTATAAAACTAAAGGAATCCTTCAGGCTGAAATAAAGGAAAGGACACCTAAGAGTAACTTGTATCTGCACAAGAAATACAGAAAATCAGTAAAGGTGCTACATAGAGAAATATAAAACAGTATAAATATACTTTCTGTTTGTAGCTTTTTTCCCTCTTGCCCTACTGCATAAAGCAATTACAAATTTGCGTTGATGGGCATACAACATATAAAGATATAATTTGTATAACAAATTATATGAACAACAGAAAGGAGGGGAGAGGGAATGGTATTATATAGGAGCAAAGTTTTGTACACTGTTAAAATTAAGTTGGTATTGATCTAAGGTAGATTTCTATAAATAAAAATTTAGTAATTCCCATGCAATTACTAAGAAAATGAATGAAAAAATAGTGATAGAAACAAGGAAATTAAAAATACCTCTTTAATGACTTAAAGAAGAAAATGGTAGAAGAAGAAAAAGAAAGATAAGACACACAGAAAACAAATAGCAAAATAGCAGACGCAAATCCTACCTTATAATGAATTATATTAAATATAAATGTATTAAATACTCCAATTAAAAGTCAGAGATGGATAGAATAGATTTTTAAAAATCACCCAACTATATGCTGTCTATTAGAGACACACTGAAATTCAAAGACACAAACAGGTTGAAAGTGAAAGGTTTAAAAAAAAAAAATCGTACCATGCAGACAGTAACCAAAAGTGAGCTGAGTGGCTCTACTAATGCCAGATAAAATAGACTAAAGTAAAACATAAAACAAAAAACTGTTATGAGAGACAAATAAGGGCATTATATATAGGTGAAAGGGTCAATTTACCAGAAGATACAATTATAAATATATTATTAAAGTAAATCTAACATTAGAGCTCCAAAATCCATGAAGGAAAAAGTAACAGAAGGGAAAGGAAGTTAAATGCTCTGCATTGGCTGTAGCACCAAATAGATCTAATCCTGGCATTTAACATGTGTGATATTGCACAGCCTAATCTGTTTAAACTTTAGCATTTTTATTTGCAAGATGATAATGACAATAGCATCTATCTCTTAGGGCCATTATGAGAATCAAATGAAATAATAATGTTAAGTCTTTAGCTCAGTGCCTTCTGGGTCTTGTACTTGGTAGATTAAATATTTTTCAAAAGGTCCAAATCTCATTAGCCTTGAGTCCAGAGTGCTGTCCAGGGAAACATCATTCTTTTCATTTAGGTAAATTATTTTCTAGAAAGTTACTGCACCAGATCAAGCTATATTATAAAAGAAATCCCAACAGCTCCCCATGGTCTTACTTTTCCCTGGTAATGTAGTCCGTGGAGGAGAGCCACGAAATAGTTAAGCAGGAAATACTCTGACCTGCTCCACTTAGGGTGAGTGTTTATTAATATTACACAGGAAATAACAAGTCCCCTTGCTTCCAACAAATGGAGCAAATCCATTTGTACATTGGAACTCCCCCTTCTCCATCTAACCTTTTTGTAAAAAGTTGTCAAATACAGAAATAGCCTTTTATTGCTAGGGTAAGAAGCTTGAGAAAAGCACAAGCTGATACTGAAAATTATGACCTTGATCCAGGGAAGGAAGTGGCATTCACAGGGGAGGAGAACTGTGGGGCCCTATGAGGATTCTCATAGTCTGGAAGAAGATGAGTACCCAGAGCAGACCAGAACAAGGAGTCTTTCCTTACCCTCTACAGCTCAGGACTTCTACCCAAGGAAGAATAGAAGCTGATTGTTTTTGTATGACTCCAAACTTAGGTTATCACTCAAGAGAAGTTTTCATTTCAGAGCATGAGTTGAATGCTTTTGAATGAACCCTGTTATCATTAGCTGTTGACTAATACAGACTAATACCCTAAAGGTATTAGTCTGAAGAGATGCCTGAGCTGTGTGAGCAGAATTTTCTATTACAGCCAAAATTTTGGTGCCCAGAGTGATCCAAACCAGGTCGAAAGTAGCTTTCAGAATATTTCTTTAGCCAGTTTACTCCCTTCTGTTTAGTGACAGCAGAAGGCTCATTCCCTGTAGATCCCCCCTTGCTTCCTCCACTATAAAGTAAGAAACTTGGATGGGTGAATTCTTAAGGTACCCCTGTTTCTAGGATCCTCTGATTCTGCCACAATGCATAAACCCCCAATTCCCACCTGTAGTGAATCTGAGTAGCAAGATTGTCCTGAGGGAAGGGAACTCTAACAACTTCCTAGTGACCTCACACAGCCCAGCCATGGAGAGAAGGAATAAGGAACAAAAGGTGGTAGGAACGAGATCTCTGCTGATATATTAGGTGAGGGTTACTGACCATGGCCCACCCTTTCAGAAGGGTTAGAAGCTGCTAGAAGGAATTTTACCAGCTACGATGCATATATGTGAGAAGGAGCCTGTTGTTGGGAACTTTTCCAAAGTCTAATAAAGCTGTGCTTTGCTCCCTCTGACCTTGGCCCAGCGACAGGTAAGTCCCACAACTTCTACCACCTTATAAACACTGAGATGGGCTATAAGAAAGGACTATAGAGGCTCTATTTAAAGGCTTAGATCAGCAAGTAGGCAGAAAAATGTCAAAACCACTAATCTAATTTATTGATGGCTTTAATGGGAGTACATAGAAAAAAAATTCTGCCTCACACTGCAAATATTGCTTCAGTTCCTTCTTTTGCGGTACCCCAAAGTTAAGAAATGGCCTGACGAATATGCAGTGCTACTGTCAGATGCAGGTAGAGGGTAAAAATGAAGAAAAGAAAGTATAGGTGAACTTGGGTTAGGGGCATCTTGGCCCTTCTTTTTCTCCATCTCTTTTTACCCCTCCCTTCCCTTCCCTTTCCTTCCCTCTTCCCTCCTCCCCTTCACTTCCTTTTCTTTTTCTTTCTTTCTTTCTTTCTTTCTTTCTTTCTTTCTTTCTTTCTTCTTTCTTTCTTTTTCTTTCTTTCTTTTCTTTCTTTCTTCTTTCTCAGACATAATTTGAGTATTTACCATATGCCATGGCACTATGTTAGGAATTAGAAATAGAGATATTAAAAATATGTCTTACTATTGACTTATTAAAATAATTGTGCTAAAGAGTATGCAGTGTTTAGCAAACAATGCATGCATGATAGATAAATGGGCAAAGTAACACAGAAATAGACAAAGGCATAATTCACTTTCTTAGGACAATGGTGAATAGTTAACCAATGCATTGACAACTGAATGAGTGAGGGTGATTTGGAGATTTTGAGGTGGAGGTATAGGGAAAGGCATTCTATTCTGGGTGTGGAATCATATGAAAACATGTAACAGGGTAGTGGGAACAGTGTGGCATTTGGTCTCACAGGATTATAGGGCCAGGAGGAGGAATGTGCTGGAAGATGAAGCTGATAAGGCTGGTTGGTTTAAGATTATATAAGGTCTTACCAATGAGTTCTTCAAAATTATTTCTGACTCGGGAGGCCATACGACTGACTTCAGTTGGTTGGGTGGGACAGGGGTCCTGGTTAGATTTGCACTGTATAGAGATCATTCTAGTGACAATGGTGGGGGGAAACTAAGAGGACATTTGGAGAGCTGCTGAAATGGGCTGAGATGACAGTGGAACCAGCTCTCCAGGCCCCCAAGCAGGGAGGTGGGGGCTGACTAACATTAAGAGTCTGGAGGAGCCACATGAAATTACCCTGGTGTTGGGACATCTCTAACTGTGAGGGATCTTTCAAGCTACTCCTCACAGGCAGATGCCATCTCAATGAGAGAAACAAAGTGACAACTGCTGATAAGTCTTAGACAAATCTCAATGTGGTAGATGCCATAAAGGTTCTGGAAAGTTTTAAATTCCTTTATAGAGCAACCAGATTAATAACAAGGATCTCTTTGCTGGTATGAATGGAGTTGCAGCAACAGCAGACAGCATGAAGCAAATTGATGTTTCCTCCTTGCTCTGGGTGGGGGGTGGTTGATGGAGAGAAGAGGATGGAGAGAAGGTCTGCATGTCTGAGCTGACCCCCACAGCCAGCTGTGTTTGTGAGCCTCAGGCCTCAGTGTCCTCATGGCTGTAGTGGTCAGAGCACTAAGCTGCGGTCCAGGCTACCCTGCTGAAGTAGTTGTGTGGTTGTGGGTTACCTCCCCATCTCCAGGACTGCTCTCTAGCAGGAGAGGGTTGTAACAGGTGATCTTTTAGACTTTCTTTGGACTCCCTACTGTCTGGCATCTTGACCCTAGTTGGGGAATCCTATTGAAAGTGTAGTGAGTAAACAAATGCATGAACAGAGCAGGGTGACTTGGAGAGATCATGTGAAAATTGTAAATGGCTTGCATCACAAAGCTCTAGGGTAGTCTCCCTGGTGGCAGTTCCTTAGAGTTGAGAGTCTGATTCCAGGGCGAAGTTCTTCTCTTGGGGTGACAGGGAGGAAGGGGCTGAGTTCAGTCCTGAATCATGGAAAATGACCACAGTGAAATCAGAGCTCCTCTGTCGGGTGCAGATTTGTTCCCAGGGGTCAGCCTGCACAGCTGGTCATGGACAGCAGGGATGCTGCAAAGGTTGTATGTTTTCCTGCAACATTTGGTAGAACGTTTCAGGCGGGGCTGGGGGGAGGAGAGGGGGATTATCCGAACCAGATGTTTGGGGGCCATCTCTCTGACACAGATGAATAATTAGTTTTAAGTGATTATCCATGTGACCAGTCTGGGAGCACTCACCCCTCTGGGCTGAGGAAGCGGGTTTGGCTGGACAAGAGAAGTGAGATGTGAGGAGGGCCATCTGCATGTGTGTACCTGTATGGGGAGATTATTTCTGAAAAAGTTTCATGAGTCAAGAGTAAATGGCTGGTAGATGGGTCTGTGATGGCTCTGAAGGATTGTAGAGCTGGTGTGACTGGCTGAACCATTGCAAAAATGCTTCTGTGTGCAGAACAGCACAGACTGACAAGAAAAAGTCAATCTCTGGACAGAACATAAGACGGGCCCTGGAGTGTCCTGTAGGAGCCAACCACTGAGGGCCATCCCGATGCTGGATGTGCCAGCTGAGAGTCTGGCTTGGGGGCAGTGAAGACCAGCTGGCCCACCATCCTCCCAGCCCTGCGTAGCTTCCACAGCCTTGGTTCTACATCAACCTCAAGTTGTGTGTTAGACTCCAGGCAGAGGAGAGGAACATACTCTATGGATGGACATTGAGCCTCCTGGTGGGAATAGAGGCACAGAATAAAAACTATATTGAATTCTAGAAAAGAGAGCACATTTCCTGCATATATGTGTGCATGACTCTCATGAGATCTGTACCTGCAACAAAAATGAGTACAATGCAGTGACAGAATTTGCGGCCACTGCAAGTCCCCATGGGGGTGTGTGGTGCAGACACAAAAGAGGGAAGGATAGGGCCCCCTGGGGGAAGGGGCAGAAGCAGTTTCACAGACAAGATCAAGATCAAAAGACCTTGGGTTCCACTTTTAACAGAAGGCTAATAAAATCTGCTCTTTTCCCATTGATTTTGTGCCTCAAATGTCTACAGAGAGGAGGACTCAAGCATGCAGTGGCTTTTTTGGCTTCTACAGGAGGCACCCAAAAGGCACTATGCCGTT
Source organism: Canis lupus dingo (assembly GCF_003254725.2). Classification (NCBI taxonomy): domain Eukaryota; kingdom Metazoa; phylum Chordata; class Mammalia; order Carnivora; family Canidae; genus Canis; species Canis lupus. The sequence continues at coordinate 66,901,121 of NC_064245.1, forward strand.
AGTCTCCTTCCCCTGTGTCTTCTCTAGCCTGCACTCCAGAAGGTTCCTGTTCTTGTGAGCCAGGGAGGAAGTGTGAGATGTTTTGGTTGAGACAGATAACTCACTGAGCGGGGATGGGTGGCTGGCATGGGGAGTGGTTTTTCCTCATTGGGCCTCTGTGGGTTTGGTTGCTTTCCTTCCATCTGCACCTGAAATGCAGGGTGCCAGCACATGAGTGGACATGGGAGGAGCTGGACCTTTCTTCCTCCATCCCACAGGAGCAGGACTACTGCTTGCCAACACTGCCACCTTTGTCTCTTCACCAAGACCAAAGGCATGCTGAAACTTTTCTAGGTAAGGAATACTGTGCTTAATTCTTATTATAAGTTAGCTTTTAAAAATTTAATTTAGGGATCCCTGGGTAGCGCAATGGTTTAGCGTCTGCCTTTGGCCCAGGGCGCGATCCTGGAGACCCGGGATCGAATCCCATGTCGGGCTCTCGGTGCATCGAGCCTGCTTCTCCCTCTGCCTATGTCTCTGCCTCTCTCTCTCTCTGTGTGTGTGACTATCATAAATAAATAAAAATTAAAAAAAAAACTTTAAAAATTTAATTTATTTATTTGAGAGAGACAGAGCACAAGCAGGAGGAGCAGCAGAGGGAGAGGGAGAAGCAGACTCCCCTCTGACCAGGGAGCCCAATGTGGGGCTCGATCCCAGGACCCTGAGATCATGACCTGAGCTGAAGGCAGATGCCCAACCGAGCCACTCAGGCACCCATGAGTTAGCTTTTTAATCCTTTAAACAACCTCACACTGAAAACACAGTTGCTACTCAAATCTAACGGAGGGAAACGGAGACACAGAAAATTTGTAAGGGAAACGGAGACACAGAAAATTTGACAATACATTTCTGTAAACCTTACTCTATACCAGGCCCTGTTCTAAGCATGTTAGGTGGGTCATACATTTAATCCTCATGATAGCCCTGGGAAGTTAAGAAAAATTACCCAATACTTGGAAACAAGACAAAATTTGGAGTTCACATTCTCTTGAGGTCATACTCAACAATGTCTAGCAAACCTTCTGTGTCAGGAAGAACATCAGCTCCCCAGAGGTGTTCACATCCTAATCCCTGGATCGTGTAAATTTATCATGTCATGTGGTAAAAGGGACTTTGCAGATGTAATTAAGGTTATAGAATTTCAGATAGAGATATTACACTAGATTGTCTGGGAGGGCACGAGCTAATCACTGGACGCTTTAATGGACACAGAGAGCCTTCCCCAGCTGTTGTCAGTCTGGGAGATACAGCAGAAGAGGAATTGGAGACATCTGAGGGACTTGACCTGTGTTGCTAGGGAAGGCCACATGGAACACAGGAGAAGGACCCCAATCAGCTTCTAGGAGCAAGACCAGCCCCTGGCTGACAGCCAGCAAGGAAGTGGGCCTCCGTCCTACTCTCTACCTAATGGAGCTCGGGAGTGGAGTCTCCCCACAGCTCCCCAGTAAAGGTCCAGCTGTCTGAAACTTTGACTTTGGCCTTGGAAAACCTGGAGTGGAGAAAACAATTGAGCACAGCCAGAGTTACAGACTTACAGAACAATGAGATAATGTTTGTGTTGTTTTATTTTTTATGATTTTATTTGCTTATTTGAGAGACAGCATGAGAGAGAGCACAAGCAGCGGAGAGGGAAGAGGAAGAGCAGGGCGAGAAGCAGACTCCCCACTGAGCAAGAAGGCTGATGTGGGGACTTGATCCCAGGACCCTGGAATCATGACCTGAGCCAAAGGCCAAAGTTTAACTGATTGAGCCCCCCCAGGCGCCCCTTGTTGTTTTAGGGCACTAAGTTTGCAATAATTTGTTTCAGCACCCAGAGGAAGCTAACACTGCCACCCAAGAATTCTCGAGGATGGTGCTACTACTATAACATTCAGCTATGATGGAAATGCTCTAGTCTACCCTCTCCTATACAGCAGGTATAGCTACATTTGACTATTGAGCACTTAACTTGTGACTATTGAGAAATTGAATTTTTAATTTAATTTATTTATAATTAATTTAAATTTGAATTAAAGTAGCCACATGAGGTTAGTGGCTACCATATTTGATGGTATGGCTCTAGGGGGTACCTACATTTCACTTACATTTATTGTTACTTAGGGCTTAGAGTCTTCAAATTATCTGCCAATGTGTAGGTTTCGTCTGGTAGAGATGCAAAAGTTTTCTGTCTAGTGGACAAGATAACTCCAAAGGTTATGGATTTATTGCCTGTAGGATACTAACCAGCTTTATAGCTAATCTAATGGTCTTATTCTGATGTCCTTTCTTTAGTGTCTATAAAAATCTCAATCCATCAAATATTCTCTGAACCATTTTTACCCACTTCTTGGTCCCTTACTTAATAAGGTAGAAAAAGCTCTGACAGCTATGCACTGTATGTTTGTGTGATGTTTTTTAACTTCTTGAAATTGATGCTATTATTGGATACTGATATCTAAGTTTATTTGAACATAAATCCAAAACTACAACATCAGAGCCTCTTAAAACTTGCTTGGGGGACCCATCATTAACAATGAATATTCATAAGGCAGAGAGATGTCCAGGTGTATGGGATGGCAGGAAATGCACAGGGGCTAGCAGACATGCATATGAAAACTGTGCCAAAGAAGGGCTGAGGCTATTTCTTGGTGGCCACTTTTCTTGTTTCCTAGGGTTAAGTTATTTTTCCTTGGTTTTTGTTGAGGAAACTGTGTAGAGAAGACACTAGAACTCTCAGAAAGTGACTTAGCTAGTTTCCCATTTCAGATACATCTAGTAAGGTGCCCACTTGCAGAGTCACCCACATTAACAATTGGAAGAAAGGCTTCCCTCCCCTGCTGTGATAATATTATAGTAAATATGAGCTTTATTTCTCTGAGAGGTGGTGAATCTCTGTAAGTGCTACTAGACCTGATGCTGTAGGACTGTGGCTGGAGGCTCCACCAGCATCAAAGGAGACATGCCCATCTCCCCACACTTAGCCTGGCATTGGATTTCTCCAAAGCTCCCAACTCTGCTTTCAAGTCAGGATTTCTGGATGAAGTTGAGATGTCTGTCATTTCCTCTTGGAGTTCCTAATTCATTATTCTTTTTAAGGAAGGCCACCATGAAACTGACTTCACCTTAAAAATAAAAATAATGGATTTGTGGGACTCCTGGGTGGCTCAGTTAGTTGAGCATCTGAGTCTTGGTTTTGGTGCAGGTCCTGATCTCAAGGTTGTGAGATAAGCCCCAAATCTGGCTCTGTGCTCACTATGCAGTCTGCTTCAGCTTCTTTGTTTTTTCCTGTGCCCTTCCTGCTCATGCTCTTTCTCTCTCTCAAATAAATAAATCTAAAAAAAAAAAAAAAAAAAAGAGAGGATTTGTGAAGAATATTTTTGTAAAGATTTAAAAGATGGAAAATTGGGATGGCCTGGGTGGTTCAGTGGTTGAGTGTCTGCCTTTGGCTCAGGTCACGGTCCTGGAGTCCTGGGATGGAGTCCTGTATCAGGCTCCCCAGAGGGAGCCTGCTTCTCCCTCTGCTTATGTCTCTGCCTCTCTCTGTGTATTTCTCATGAATAAATAAATAAAATCTTTAAAAAAATGAATAAAAGATGGAAAATGTTTTATCATAAACAAATGTTATCAATGATTCTAGTTACTACTTTTGAACGTATACTATGTGATAAGCATGTGATTGCCATTGCATATATTTGATCTCAGTTATCCCACCGCACCATCCAAAACAACTCATTTTTGCCACATTCAATAGATGATGGAACAGATCTGTAGAGGCTGGCATGATGAGAGAGGCAGGATGCACCCCTAGATCTGTATGACCAAAACCTGTACTATTCTTAGGATTAGAAAACATAAGTAAAGATTAATATCTTTCATTTTTGTAACTCTAGTATATAATACTTTGCCTGAGTTTGTTGGTGCTTCATAATATTTGCTGACCAAGTGAGTGCTTAGTGATTGAAAAAAAAGGTATACAACAATTCATCCTTTTGTTATTCCACAAATATCTATTGGGCACCTGCTGTATGCTGTATGCTGTGTGCTGGCTACATGCTGTGGTGTAAATAACTAGAGCTATAAAATGGAAAAAAGATACTTCAAGTGAATGCAAAATGGTACAACCATTTTGGAGGACAGTTTAGTTTAAAACTAGTCATACTCTTACTATATAATCCAGCAATCATGCTCCTTGGTGTTTACCCAAAAGTGTTGAAAACTTATGTTCACATAAATACCTGCACACAGATATTTAGAGAAGCTTGATTAATAGTTGCCCAAACCTGGAAGAACCAATTTATCCTTTAGTCGGTGAATGGATAAATAAACTTGAGTACATCTAGACACTGGAGTATTATTCAGCACTGAAAAGGTATGAACTACCAAGCCATCAAAAGACATGGGGGAAACTCAAATGTGTATTACTAAGTGAAAGAGGCCAGTCTGTATGATTCCAACTATTGGACTTTCTGGAAAAGGCAAAACTATGTCATTAATAAAAAGAAATTATCAGGGGTTGTGGGGAGGGAAGTATGAACAGATAGAGCATGGAAGTTTTGAAGACAGTGAAATTTCTCTGCATGATAGTGGTGCAATGGTGGATACATGTCATTATGCAAACCCACAGCATGTATAAGAAACACTAAGAGTGAACCCTAAGGTAAACTATGCACTTTGGGTGATTATGATGTGCCAGTGCCAGGTTTATCAATGGTAACAACTATATTATTCTGGGGGAGCCTTGGTGCCTCAGTCAGTTGAGTGTCTGCCTTTGGTTTAGGTTGTGATCTTTGGGGTCTTGGGATAGAGCCCAGAGTCTGCTTTTCCCTCTCTTTCTGTCCCTCCCCCAGGTCATGCTCTGTCTCTCTTTCCAATAAATAAATAAAATCTTAACCCCCCACCCCCCCACAAATGTGCTATTCTGGTGGGGATGTTGGTAACAGGGAAGACTCTGCATGTGTGGAGTCAGAAGGGTATATGGGAAATCTCTGTATCTTCCTCTCAATTTACCAAAAACTGCTCTAAAATATAAAATATTAAAAAAGGCACCTGAGGAATTCATGATCTGAGGGTTGGGCTAAGGTATTGAGAGCTTATCATTTCTTCATGTCAATGTTAAGAGATCTTTTCAATGATATTAACTGTGATATCATTGTTTCATGGAAAGCTGAAAAAGTCCAATTTTCAGCGGACTAATACACTGAAGTGATCTTTCTCCACTAAGTTTTATTTATAGTTACGATATCTTGATTACACTTATGGCTTATGACTTTTGGGGAATGCATAAATTTTTTTTTTAACTGTCGACCTCTAGTGATGTTTTGAAGAAGGTTTTTATTCAAAAGGAAAGATTTCAGAACTACCTAAAGAGATGTGGTATTTTATCCTGAGATCTAGGAACCACATCATGTAATCCAAGGAATTCTAGAAAGTTGGTAGGTCCTTTATCACAAAAGCATGCCAAAGAGCAACCAAAGATAGTGAGCTGCACACTGATTTTGCTATCAGAAAGACTTGAGATAAAGACTTGACTCGGCCATTTATTAAATAGTGAGCTTGAGAAGTTATTTACTTTTTTCGAGTGACAACTTTCTCATCTGTGGAATGCATTCCTTTCAGGGTTACTGTGGAGAGTCAATGACAATATGTGGAAAAGAACACGACACTACTTTGGCACCGTGTATGTGCTCCATCAGTTCTAACGATGATTATTGTTCTTTTTCTTACTGCTTTGCTCTTCATCCTCTATCTTAAAGTTAACACTATGCTTCCCAGACTTTAACATGCCCACAAATGGCCAGAGATCTTGTTAAAATGCACTGTCTGATTCAATAGGACTGGAGCAGGGACTAAGGGGCTGCATTTCTAGCCAGTTCCCAGGGGAGATGCCACAAGCTTCAAGGCTCTAGTGACTCTTTGGGAATTACAGTGAAGAAGTGTCAGTTTACATACTGTGCAAGTTCCACCATTTTCTTTTCCTTTGCTGGAGGAGATGAGAATATGATACTTGGGATGGAAACCTCAATTGAAATATGATTTTTTCTCAGATTAAGCTAAAAACAACAGAAGACATTTATAGGCCAATTTTCTGTCAGTTTTGCCAGGCTAAATCTTTGGCCTTTTGCTGTTGGAAAGAAACCTTTCTCCATTGTGTGGAATATCAAAACATTTGTTTCTCCTTATGCCTCTTGTGGGCCAACTCCCCACAACCTTTTATTGTCTTGAGGCCAGTGGCTTCCAACAGATGCCTATCAGACCAACTCACTTTAGACTGGTAGGCCACCTGGCTGATACCCATTTTCAATCTAAATATGCCATTTTAATTTTGGTAAAAATGCTTTTCAGAGGAAAATGAAAATTACAATGAGAAATCATGACTGGCAAGGGAAAAGACCATTTTGAGTAATCTCTCTTATAATTGGGATAATTTTGACAAACTCAAAAAATGTAGAATTTCCATGCATCCTCACCAACAATACGTGAGGGAAAAGTATTTTTTACAAGGCAAAAACCTTAGAGTACTCCCCTTCCTAGCCCATAGCGATAATGTCATGAGCTTCATGACAGTCAAGCTTACTACCCTCTAGAAACATGTTTTATTCCACCCCTGGTGAGCAAATAGAAGTTTTATGGCTTAAGCCGGGAGCAGGGTTGAGCCGGGGCTGGCGAGTTGGCCATGGTTATTGAATCACAACTTTGGTTTTTACATTGATGAAAAATATGCGGGGGATCCTCTGAAACAGAACAAATTGATCGGTGGCTTAGGTTTCAAATAGACATAGCAGATTTCTTATTCTCTTCTGTTTCATACTGGGGACAGCTACCAAATGGTTTTTCCTTTTAGAATACTGGGTTTCCCTGTGATTACAGCTTGATTGAGGGATTGGTTCTTATAGTGGTGAAGGGCCTTTTGTGATGCTGTGGTGTGTATTTTTGTTTACATGTGCACCTGCCACATCCCCATGCTACTCTACTGTGTTTCTAGGGCTGAAGTCACACTTCAGTGATATCATTTCTCAGGATGCTTAAGTGGGAGACTCATCTTTTAGAACTAAGTATCATGGATAGAATTGCTTGCTTCCACAACTGGATGAGTGGTGTGATCAAGGATGTTGGAGGCAGATGGACCTGAGTTTGAATCTCAGGTGTACTACTGCTGTGTTGCACATGACATGACATGGCTAGGGTGAAGCAAAGGAAGCTCCTAGGAGGTAAATTTAAGGTGGCACTGACACTCTGATGATGGCTCTGAACTCATACAAGCTTGAGAGTGAGTGTATCTTTAAGTTCTATACTTAGGTGCTTCTCTTTCCTTATCCTAGTCTGGCCCTGGTGTTGTGATTATGGAAGAACCACTCACTTCTTTGAGTCTGTTCCCTCATCTATAAAATGGGGTAATAAGAGCTATATCTCACGGGATGCCATCCTAAAAAAAAAGGATATTGATAAACTTCTTGACATGGTGCCTGGAACTAAGAAGGACCAATATATGGTAGCTATGTTTAGTTTTAATTCATTCATTAATTGAGCATCTTGACTACAACCACATTTAGGATAGCCAGAGTTAATACCTTTGTCTTTTGGAGGCAAACAAAAATCAAGGAATATTTAGAAAAGTCTTCTCTTCAGACATTGTTTCTTTTGAGTTATTTTTTAGGAAATAATTTATTTTAAATCCCCTTTTACATGATTCAATTTCTCACAGTTGAAGTATAAAGTGTTACACCAGCAAAATGAGGAACTAAATTTTGAGTGTATCTAGTTACATGCAGGGCAGAGCTGGGGGCTCCCCTGAGAGCGAGCACTTCATTCTGGGGAGACGGAATGTCTCACCCACAGAGTGAAGTACCCAGTGATTTGGGCTGTATGCGTGAAACGCCTGCTCGCAGTCTGGTCCAGGAAGGAGCCAAGAGGCTCCGATCTTGGTGCTCCGTCACTGTGATCACTCACTTAGCACGCACTCAGAGCAGCTTAAATTTCTACTTGTAAGAGCATGTACTTGCCCTGCTTTGCCTTCTCCCTGCTTGGTTTTTCTGTTGGGAGGCTGACTGAGGCATTCATCATCAGGATGGAGGGGAATCTGTTGGAAAACTGACATGGTAAGATGAGAAGCTCTGAGGGACTTTATTCTCCCAAATGATAATCTTGCCATGTTGCTTTGAAGAAAAAAACAAAACAAAACAAAAATAAAACCTAAAAATTCCCATGTTTTTATACAGTTCACTACATGAAGACCAGGTACTACTGATTCTATTAGATTCCTCTTCCCTTCTTTTGAATATTGCGTCCAACTTGTTTGCTAAGGGATAATGACAATAATTGAGTTACATTCCTGACTTCTGGTTCTATTTGAATGTCTTTTTTAAAATTTCAATTCCAGTGTAATTAACATATGGTGTTATATTAGTTTTAGGCGTATAATACAATGATTTAACAATTCTTTTTATTACTCAATGCTCATCGTGAGAACTGTACTCTTAATCCTTTTCACCTATTTCATCCATTCCCTCATCTGCCCACTTCTTTGGTAACCATTAATTTGTTCTCTGTAGTCAAGAGTCTGATTTTTGGCCTCTTTCTTATCTTTGTTTGTTTTCTTTCTTAAATTCCACATATGAGTGAAATATGCTATTTGTCTGTCTCTAACTGACTTATTTCGCTTAGCATTATACTCTCTAGCTCCATTCATGTTGTTGCAAATAGCAAGATTTTATTCTCTTTTATGGCTGAATAATATTCCATTGTGTATATGTACTGTATCTTCTTTATCAATTCATGTATTGATGAATGTTTAGACTGCTTTCATAATTTGGTTATATAAATAATGCTGCAACAAACATGAGGTGCACATATCCCTTCAAATTAGTGTTTTCATATTCTTTGGGTAAACACCCAATAGTATGATTACTGAATTCATTTATCAGTTCTAGTAGTTTTTTGGTAGAGCCTTTATTATATCATCTGCAAATAGTGAAAGTTTTACTTCTTCCTTACCAGTTTGGTACCTTTTATTTTGTTTTTTTTTTGTTGTCTGATTGCTGTGGCTAGGACTTCCAGCAGTATATTGAATAAAATAATGACAGTGGACTTGTTCCTGATATTAAGGGAAAACCTCTGGTTTTCAACATTAAGTATGATGTTAGCTGTGGGTTTTTCATATGTGGACTTTATTATGTTGAGGTATGTTCCTCCTAAACCTACTTTGTTGAGGGCTTTTATCATGAATGGATGTTGTCCTTTGTCAAATGCATTTTCTGCATCTACTGAAATGAGCAAATGGTCTTTATCCTTTCTCTTTCTGTTGTGATATATCACATTGATTGATTTGTAAGTATTGAACCACTCTTACATCTAGGTATAAATCCCACTTGATTGTGGTGAATGATTTTTTAAATGTATTGTTTGATATGGTTTACTAATATTTTATCAAGGATTTTTGCATCTATGTTCATCACAGATACTGGCCTGTAGTTCTCTTTTTTTTTGTAGTGTCTTTATCTGGTTTTGGTATCAGGGTAGTGTTGACCTCATGGAGTGAATTTAGAAGCTTTCTTTCCTTTTCTATTTTTCAGAATAGTTTGAGAATAGGTATGAACTCTTCTTTAAATGTTTGATAGAATTTACCTGTGAAGCCATCTGGTTCTGGGCTTTTGTTTGTTGAGAGGTTTTTTGTTTTTGTTTTTGTTTTTTTTTTTAAATTACTGATTCAATTTCATTGCTGGTAATCAGTCTGTTCCATTGAATATCTTTTAGTCATCTAAGTAAGGGTTGTCTATACTAGTTTCTTTTCTTATCCTTTTTTCCTTTTTTTTTTTTTTTTTTTTTTTGAAGAGGGAGAGAGGACAAGGAGGGTCAGAGGGAGAAGGAGACCAAGAATCCTAAGCAGGTTCCCACCAAGCATAGAACTGGATGTGAGGCTCAATCTTACCATCCTGAGATCATGACCTGAGCCAAAATCAAGAGTCAGATGCTTAACTGACTGAGCCATCCAGGTGCTCCTATATCAGTTTCTTAATCTGTAAAGTAGGAGATTTAATTTCTGGGCCATCCTTTGTAGGATGAACGAATTCTGTGGCCATTGTGTGTGTGTTAGATTTGAAGGCTATACTAAGTCTAAACACATTAATTCACAAGTTGTGTATTTAGTTCTAGGTAAAACACCACTTAGGGAAGGTCAGGACACATACAGTCACTGCACTTTCCTGCTAAACCTGTATTTTTTTCATTTTGGAGTCCCAGGTAATTCCTACTAACCAATCAGTTGTTTCATAGAGTAGAACCTATTTAGTATTCTGAGCCTAGTGGATTAAAAAAAGGAGAGAAAAAACTTCTTTGACTTGAAGAAACTTAGAAGCTGGCCTGATAGATGAGGCCTGTGTGAGTTGAGTAAGATCTAAGGAAATGCACAATGAATGTATAAACAGTTGGGAGTTTATGGGGCATAAGCTAACACTCCTATAGAAAAAAATTCATCTGACTTGGAAGACTTAGGTGGCTGGCTTAACTGACATCTTTAAGATGGTTTGGAGTTGGATTGCAGAAGGGACAGATGACCTCCCAGACAGAGAAAGCTGTAGCAGCAAAGAGCCCTTGGCAGTGATGAATGTGAGGAACACAGTGGTCATTTATTACTCTTAAAATAGAAAATAAATGCTATGTAATTTCAAAATACATAAATTGGATTGGTCTATTTTGAATGTTACTAAATTAAAATAATATGTTAGATTTATCTATATTAAATGCTTATTTAATTCTAGACTAAATATAAACATATTCTCCCACTGTTGAAAGAGCTTCTGGCCAATGATACAGGTGGAATTTCCCATCTAAGTTTGAGAATAAAATAGTACAAAGAGCAACGGGCCTTCAATTGGCATTGAAGAAAAGCTGGAGAACACCTGGGGTGTGCAATTTATACACGTCATTTAATTGATTACTTATCTGTCACATATTTCACTGCCCCTGTGCCAGGTGCAGAGACACAAAGATGAACAAGGTAGAGGCCTTTCTCTGAGACTGTCTTAGTCAAGTGGGATAGAAAGACTCATAAACAGCCCAATGTAATTTTAAGTGTATGATGGGAAAACCCATATTTCTTCCCATGTTTCTCCTTTCCACTGACACTGCTACCACACCCACAACACTTCTGGCACAAGATGTGGGAGTTTTCCCTACCAAACTGGGTGCCTTACAATTTTTTTTTGGTGCCCTACAATTTAACTTTGTTCTGACACTGTCTACTTGGAGAACATCTGATCCCACAGGCTAAAAGTGTCAGATCCTAGAATCCCTTTCTCACTTCAGACACCAGTCCCAAGTCCAGCCAGTCACTTCTGACTCATGGGCTATAAATCAGAAGTTCTTACCAACTCCTCCTTGAATTTTAGTAAATATTTTCTTCATAGAACTGAGGAAAAGTAGTTTACTTACTGTTAATGCTTATTATTAAAGGCTATGATAAAAGATACAGGTGAACATTCTAATGGAAGAGATGCATAGGACAAGGTAAGGGGCAAAGGCACAGAGCTCTCATGCCTTCTCCAGGCATGCTGTTCACCCTGCACCTACAAGTGTTCTTCAGTCTGGAAGCTCTCCCAGCCCTATTCTTTTGGGATTTTTATGGAGGGTTCATCACACAGGTATGATCAATTATTAACGTCCATTTCTAGTCCTTCTCCCCTTGCTGGAGAATGAGAGTGAGGCTTCTAATCATGGCTTGGCCTTTCTGGTGATGAGCTGTTATCCAGGAGTCCACCAAAAATCACCTCATTAGAACCAAAGACACTCCTAACACTTAAGAAATTCCAAGGGGTTTAGGAACTACAAAGGTTTTAGGAACTCTGTGCTAGGAGTGGGGGACAGAGACCAATACATACATTGTCTGTGATCTCATAAAGTGGATTGTCAGCAATATGAAGGGTATATTGTGGAAATATAACCTCCTCTAATGTTGTAAGGTTGTAATTGGAGGTGTAAAGTAATTGCAACAAGGGATCAGAAAATAAGTATAACAAACTTAACTCAACCCATTGAATTACAGAAGATTTAAATCAGATCCCTGAAATGACATGGATTCTGTGTTCTAGCTGAAAGCTAAACTTGTGCAAATCTTTGCATGAAGGCAGTCCCAACTGGCAGGAACTTGAAACATAACCGAATCTACCTCCCTAACCAAGAAATACAATAGGCTGCTTATTGGGGCCATTTGAAAAGAGACTATATAATCATTTTCTGATCTCTCTGATACATATTTCTACAAATAACACTAGGGACAAGTGAAAACTGTTTTATGGTTCATAAGAAATCAACTCCCTGAAACATGAGTTTCAGATGGGGCTGGCGTACACATGTCTGAATCCCTGTAGAATCTTTAAAAATAAGCATATGCTTCCCCAGCATTATCAGAGGCCTCTGATCTGCTCTGTGTTCAATGCCCCTTCCTTTCTCCATCCACTCACAGAAGACAAAGACGGCCAAAGAAAATCAAGCCAATTCCACATTCATAACCCTTATTCCTTCTCTCTGATTAAATATATTTTGCTAAATATGCCCTCTCCTTTTTCGGTTTGGCCAGGATAGACCTGAAATGAAAATGCCAACTCATTTGAAAGGGAAAGTAGGGCCGTTAAATGGTAGTGTGGTGTTGTGGAAAGGATGGGAGTGGCTTTGTATTTGTGCCTGCCCTAAAATCTCGGTTCCTCTGTCTTCTTGTCGTGGGGTCCTCCGTGTGCTACAGACTAGGTCTGTGCCCCTATTTCCACATCTGTTCATTGGGAAGGATAAAAACTAGTTGGTAGGATTGATGTGAATATTAGAGTGTTGTGAACCATATAATCATCAGTTATTTTTTCCACTTGTCCCATCCTGAAAGTTCTGAGGGTTATCTGTAATAAAAAATGGCAGCAGGAGAGGACAAGAAGCAGAAATGCTAGAAAATGAGCACATAGTAGAATTTAGCTTCCTGGCTCCTTTGTGACTGGAGATGACCTGGGGTTGTGAGTGGAAGATATATATATACACGCTCTGGACTGGAACATTCAATTGTTATGTAAGACCCCCACTGTGTTTTCTTACTCTGAGATGGGAGCTGCTCTGTTAGCCTGGTCTCCAGGGTGGCTCTGTTGAGCAAAACCCTCTGCTGATTCTTGATGAAGATGTAGTGTGATAAAAATATATATATTTCTGCTGCTTTAAACCACTAATATTTTGATGTTGGTAGTTATCGTAGCAGAACCTAGCTTATCCTGACTGATATGGCTCCTTTTTGGATTACTGAATTTCTCTTTGGTGAAATTCACACATCTTCATGGTAAGACCATATTCATCATCTTTCAAGCTCCGCCTCAAAATTCTACAGTTACTATTTGGAACAGTAGTGTCTGATTTGGCTGTGATTTGCCCAAGAGGGCTCTTCTCAACTGCATCTCTTTCATTATTTGATTTCAGCCATGTTCACTTTTTGGCCAGTACCAGCTCCAGAGAAGCCAGTCAATGTTCTCTGAAAAGACACCATATTCTGACTTCACTTGTTACTGATTCTCAGCTTTGTATCTCTGGTCTGAATCTCTTCCCTGACCTGCAGATTTGGTTTCCAACTGCTGTTTGATGACTCTGCTTGGGTATTAGCCATCTCACACTTAGGTTAGCCAAAGGACTATTGATTATTCTCCAATTTGTATCCCACCTATTCTGCACTTGTTCTCTGCTATAATTCAAATAAAATCTCAATTCCTAACCCAGGCCTACAAGACTGTACTGGCCTCTTTCATTCCTTCCTCCTCCATCCCTCCACCTTGTGTATTCAGATCCAGTCACACTGACTTTGCTCCTGAGCCTTTGATACAGCCACTTCTCTCTAATCTCAGGCTCTCTACATTTGCTTGTCCCTCTGCTTGGATCCCCTGCAGCAATCTTCTTATAACTCAGTTTCCTTTAGATAGATCTCCTTGACTGCCTCAACTAACACTCTTGCTGATACTAACCTAGGAAATTATCTTATATATTTGATTAACTGTTTACCCCTGCCTCTTCATCCTCCCCTTAGAGTGAAAGCTGAATGAGGGCAGACTCTCTGTTGGTTTTACTCTGTATCCCCAAGACCTATAATAGTACCTTCCTAGGACATAGAAGGCACTAAGTAAATATTGGTGGTGTGAGCTTGAATAGGCATGGGGGTGGAGCTATGCTGAAATTATGTATGTTAATGTCCTTTTCCCCCATAAGCTCTTGAAGGCAAGAGCTATCATCTGTAGTAAGAATTCAGTGAATTTAATCAATGACCGTTCAGTCAATTAAAGCAATGCCTTTTAGTCAGTGAGCTATGGATTAAGCATGAGATGAATTTCATCTTTGCCTTTTGCCAAGACGCTAAGGGCCCAATCACAGTTTGTGGTGTGCCTTCTATGTGCCAGGCACTGTGATAAGCACTGTCCTTCAGTTCATTCTCACACTTGCTCTGTAATACCCCATGGCATGTTTTCTCAAATATTTCCTGCTCCTTCTCTTCCAAGAACATGGCATCATTACACTCTCTGATCCTCTTACTGATGGATGGGGCCTTGTGACTAGTTTTGGTTAATAAAACTAGCTGAGCTGGTGTGACATGCCCCCCACTTCTGGGGCAGAGCACTTGATTGTCATTGAGAAGCCCTCCTGAGCTCATGTTTCCTCTGGCACATCACCAGAAATGTCTGAGAAGAAGGCTGCCTTGTCAGCCTGGCTTCCTGAATGACACAAAGAGCAAAGCTCCCTCACTGACCCCTGATGGGCATGTTATGTGGTCAAGAAATACCTCTGTTAGTTTGGGATGTGGAGAATTGGGGACTATTTGTTACTATAGCATAACCTAACACATTCTGACTGAGAAATGAGGTACAATGATCTCATTTTATAGATGTGCCACTTCATGGTCAGAGAGGTGACTTGCCCAGCATCATTCAGCTAGCAAGTGGGCACCCAGATTACATTATTTTTAATGGATATATATAATTTAGCCAGTGCAAACTTTACTTATAGATTTTTCAATATACATCATGTATCTCAAGTGCTGGTGGAAAGCTCAGTCTCACTTGGTCATTTTTGTATCTTAGTTTTGTCTGCCCTAGACTTTTAGAAGCAGCCCAGATGTTATCTCTGGAATACACAGCTTTGGGAGATCTAGTCCACCTCATGGTTACTCCTAATACACTGTATGGTCCCTACACACCTGGAGGTTTTATTGATTTAGTGGCATACTTAGATGTAGGAATCAGCTCAGTCTTGGCTGTGTCTAGAGATCAATAGCCCTCAAAGGTCCTGCTACCTTTTCTAGGACTGGGAAGGAGGCTCCTTATATTCTCACTATCCTGGGCATCTGGGATCTCTGGGCTCCTCCCTCTTTCTCTCCCTCTATAATTCCCTTCCTCCCTTTTTTCATTCCTTTCTCCTTTTTTTCCTTCCTTCCTTCCTTCCTTCCTTCCTTCCTTCCTTCCTTCCTTCCTTCCTTCCTTCCTTCCTCCTTCCTTTTTTCCTTCCTTCTTTCCCCAATACTTATTGAGTGCCTACCATATAATCAGACACTAGCCTTTATGTTGGGGAGAGAGAAGTGAAACAGACAGAAACTTCTGCCCTCAGGATGCTCAATAGCAGAGTCATAGATAGGTAGACAACAAATAAAATCAATGAGTTATATGGAAGCTAAGCAGAGTTTCGAGCTACAGAGAAAGCAAAGTAGGGAAGAGGATGGATGGCATTAGGAAGAGGTCAGGGTGATCCTTGCATTTACATCCAGAAACTGATGACTATCTGGAAGGAGAAAGTCCCTGGCAGAGAGAAATGGACCCTCCACTGTGGAGGGTGAAACAACCTACCTGGTGTGTGCTGGAAACAGTGGGGGCCTGGAGTGGACACCGGGCAGATCAAGGGAAGATCAAGCTTCACCTTTTGTTTGAAGTGAGATGGAAGCCAAACAATGAATCGCTGATAAATGGTGTGATCTGATTTTCGTTCTAAAAAGCAGGTGGGGAGTGCAAAGGGCAAGAGCTGAAGCAGGAAGACCATTTAGGATACTATTTCAATAATAGTTTCTTTCCAGTATTGGGGCACCTCCCTCTCCTGTCCCTCTGTTTAGGTAGCACCCGCATCTCTTCAAATGTGCTTCTCCTGCCTCCTCTTCCTCCCTCAGGGAAGGTTAGCTGCACTTATCTGGGTGGATATACTTTCCTGGAAAACAGAAGGACCCGGGATCCCTGGGTGGCGCAGCGGTTTGGCGCCTGCCTTTGGCCCATGGCGCAATCCTGGAGACCTGGGATCGAATCCCACGTCGGGCTCCTGGTGCATGGAGCCTGCTTCTCCCTCTGCCTGTGTCTCTGCCTCATTCTCTCTCTCTCTCTCTGTGACTATCACAAATAAATAAAAATTAAAAAAATTAAAAAAAAAAAAAGAAGGACCCCAGCACCTGCAAGCACTGTTTGAACTGGCCTGGTCCCTGAAGTTAGGGAACACAGGGGCTCAACTGATCTGGAGGGGAAGGAAAGGCACAAAGACCAAAACAGAAGTAGTGCCATTCTTTTGGAATATTTCACCAAAGAAGCAACAAAGCACTATCATCTCAATAAATAGCCTGCCCCATAAGTGATAAGTATTAACAAGTGCTCAAAGTAGGTTGGGGTACCTGAGAGGGCAGAAGAAGAGGTCAGGAGGAAAAAAGCATGGAAGTGTGTGCATGTATGTGTAGATGGGAGAAAATATCTAGCAATTAAGATAGAATTTCTAGGAGGGATGAAGGTAAAGGTAAAGCCTTTCAGATAGTGTTGCCAGATAAAATACAGAACATCCAGGTAAAGTTGCATTTTAGATAAACAATGAATAATTTTGAAAAATGAGTATGTCACAGACATTACATTATATTAAATTATTTTTCTGAAATGCAAATTTAACTGGCCGTGCTTCACTTGTATTTGCTAAATCTTGCAACTCTGGTCTCAGATGATTTTTGAATGTAGCTGTGGTTGAGAAACGTAGCTTGATTCCCCAAAACTGTGTGTCCTCTGGACAAAGAAGTGGGGGAGGAGGAATATGGTGTCTTTGGAATGCCATATGAACTATGGCAGGGCTGGCAATAGCCTGACTTGTTTTGTGCAGGGAGAAGGAAAGTTGCATTTATTGTGTCAACTCACCTTGCCAAGTGCCTAAAGTGTAAAATGTGAATCAAAACTTTTGCTTTACTTCTTTCTTACCTGCTTTTCATCCTGGGTGAAGATGTATTTGTCAACGATCAAGGCTAACATCAATCATGGTGTCATTTGTCTTTAGGTTGCATTTTCAATTTAATTTGATAGTTGGGATGTAGTTATTTCATGAAAAAAAGTCCTCCCACTTTTTCCTTCTGGGCTCTCTGATGGTGTATAATAAATTAAACATTCACAAAAGCCTTGTTGACACAAAAGGGAAGTTTTGGACCCAAAAGACCCCAGACTGAGAAAATGAGACTTAAGATGAATGAGGTGTCTCCCTCTCTTTTATCCCAGGCGGGATCTCTCAGGGCTATTCATTGTGGAGGGTGCAAACAACCATGCTGCAGTCCTGTTCACAATTGTCCACCTATCAGGGAGCCCATCCATAACATACATTTCTGAGGTTTCCAGTGCAGGACATTTGTCCTTTTAATACTTGACTTACAGCACATATGTGTGATGACTCTCATGTATTATGTGTTCTGGCTTCATGGACTTTTCTTTGCTCCAGTGGAAACTATTTTAATGGGCTTTCTTTGAGTCATGAAAATACTCAGATTTTGAAGGAAAGTCCCTGAAGGGGACTACCTCCTTAAATTTTTCATTCTACAAGGAAATTGGGTTTTGTACATCTTCCAGTTTGCTGCACTTTGGTTGGGTAAATATTTATTGAATACCTCCCAGGTGTGAGCCCTTGGACTTGGGAGGCAGCAGGGGACAGTTGGAAGGATGTGGCACTTATATTTCACAGATAGGAATTAGAATTCAGATTTCAAAGGCATTTCCTGGACACTACCTCACTTCCAGTATCAGTTAGGATGTCAGCCCTAATTCTAGTCCTAAGAAGGGTAATGTTAATACTAGACCACTACCAATGTGAGTAATTTTAGTAATACTGATATCAGTTCCAACAGTGACAGTGATTGCAATAGGGATACCCATCCTAATACTGTGGATCAGTCAGGGTTCTCCAGAAAAGCAGAACCAATAGGATGTCTACATACAGAGAAAATAATTTATTTTAAGGTATTGGCTCACATGATTATGGAGATTGGCAAGTCCTAAATCTGCAGGATGGGCCAGCAGGCTGGATCTCAAGAGAGGCTAATGCTGCAGTTCAAGATCAGAGGCCATCTGCAGGTGGAATTCCCTCTTGCTCAGGGGAAGGTCTCTGTTCCAGTTAGGCCTTCATCTGATTCAAAGGGATCCACAACATTATGAGGGGCATTCTGTGTTACTCAAGCCCACTGATATGTTAATCTCATCTAAAAATACCCTCAGAAAGACATCCAGAATAGTGTTTGACCAAACATCTGGGTGCCATGGCCCAGCCGAGTTGATGCATAAAAGTAATATACTGGTACTGATGCTAATATTAAAATTTATTAATATTTATTTTAAAGATTTTATTTCCTTATTCATGAAAGACACACAGAGAGAGGCAGAAACACCGGGAGAGGGAGAAGGAGACTCCCTGCAGGGAGCCTGTTACGGGACTCCATCCCAGGACCCCAGGATCACGACCTGATCCAAAGGCAGACGGCCAATCACTGAGCTACCCAGGCGTCCCTAAAATGTACTAATATTAAAATGCATCATATTAGGTTTCCACCAGAGCAACATAACCAGTAGGATCTATCTATCTATTATCTATCTATCTATCTATCTATCTATCTATCTATCTATCTATCTATCTATCTATCTATCATCTATCTAAAAAATATAGACACAGAGAAAGATTTATTGCAAAGAACTAACTTACATCATTTTGGAGGCTGGCTAGCCAAGCCTGAAGTCCACAGGCAGGGAAGTACTTGCTGGGGCTCTCAGGCAGACACCGATGCTATAGTCCACAGGTAGAATTTCTTTTTCTTCTGGGAAGTCTCAATTCTACTCCTGAGATCTTTCAACTGGCAGACTCAGGCCCATCTGCATTATTAAGATACTCTCCTTTACTTAAGGGCATTTTCTTATGGATGTTAATCATATCTACAAAACACCTTCAAGCAACACCTAGCTTAGGATTTGACTGACTATATGGGTACTGTAGCCTGGCCAAGTTGACACATAAAACTGACCATCACAAACATATGAAGCAGTAAGCACATAACTTGGCATATAAATGTATTCAGCCATTTCTAGCTAGGGTGGTGAGAAATTCAAAGGCAAACTATGTATTAATCTTGATATTAAGAAGCTTGTGATATCAGAGGAAGACATAGACATGGCCAACAAACACATGAGAAAATGCTCTGCATCACTGGCCATCAGGGAAATACAAATCAAAACCACAGTGAGATACCACCTCACACCAGTGAGAATGGGGAACATTAACAAGGCAGGAAACCACAAATGTTGGAGAGGATGTGGAGAAAGGGAGCCCTCTTGCACTGTTGGTGGGAATGTGACCTGGTGCAGCCACTCTGGAAAACTGTGTGGAGGTTCCTCAAAGAGTTAAAAATAGACCTGCCCTACGACCCAGCAATTGCACTGCTGGGGATTTACCCGGAAGATACAGATGCAGTGAAACGCCAGGACACCTGCACCCCAATGTTTCTAGCAGCAATGGCCACAATAGCCAAACTGTGGAAGGAGCCTCGGTGTCCATCAAAAGATGAATGGATAAAGAAGCTGTGGTTTATGTATACAATGGAATATTACTCAGCCATTAGAAATGATGAATACCCACCATTTGCTTGGATGTGGATGGACCTGGAGGGTATTATGCTGAGTGAAATAAGTCAATCGGAGAAGGACAAACATTATATGGTCTCATTCATTTGGGGAATATAAAAATTAGTGAAAGGGAAAAGAGAGAAAATGAGTGAAAATATCAGTGAGGGTGACAAAACATGAGAGACTCCTAACTCTGGGAAATGGGGTAGTGGAAGGGGAGGTGGGCGGGGGGTTGGGGTGACTGGGTGATGGGCATTGAGGGGGGCATTTGGCAGGATGAGCACTGGGTGTTATGCTATATGTTGGCAAATTGAACTGCAATAAAAAAAAAAAAAAGAAGCTTGTGATGTGGTAGAAAAGGTATGACTAGCGGCATCTGGATGACTCAGTTGGTTAAACACTTGCCTTCGGCTCAGGTCATGATCTCAGGGTCCTGGAATTGAGCCCCACATTGGGCTCCCTGCTTAGTGGGGAGCTTGCTTCTCTCTCTCCCTCTGCCCCATACCCTACTCGGATGCTCTGTCTCATAAATAAATAAATCTTTAAAAAAACAAGGTATGACCTGACTCAAGTATTTATACAAGGTAATCAGCAAAACAACAACTTGTATTTACCAGACCATTACAATATATTAGCCACTGTGTTAAGAGCTTCACATACGCTTTTATGCATCTCATTTTCATACAACTCTGTGAGATGAATATTGTTATTTGTGTTTTGCAGCAGAGGAAATGGAGTCTCAGAAAGTTTAAGTCATTTGCTGAAGATCACACAGTTGACAAGTTCCAGAGCAAGGATGGCCACCTGCGTCAAGCCAGTCTCTTAGCCAAGAGAGAAAGAGGTGAGTTTGGTAGGACGGAAGCAGAGTCAGATCGGTGGAGTCAGAGTCAGGGAGAATCATGCGGGTGAGTGGTGTCAAGCCAGGGCTGCTGTGGTTGGAGGACTGGATGGGTAGACCTGAGGGGGAAAGGCTGAGAGAGAAGGCGATCCACAAGGAGGAAAGACCAGGAGGAGAGAACACATATGTGGGGCCCAGGGGTGCCCGCTGCAGTGCCCTCCATTGGTGGAGGATGTGAGACAGGAGACAGATGCACAGACACAGCAAACCAGTGGCATCCATCAAACTCAGGCCATCTTTGAGGTGAGCAGACTTCTCAGGAAAAGCGGTAAAGATGCTGAGTTTGCTTTCTGGGTCCTCAATGTCCCTCCAACGCCCCCACCCCTGAAGCAGGAGTAGAACCAGGAGCCCAGGAGGCTTAGAAACCATTGGTGATATGGCCAATTAATGTTAATGGTAGTGGTGAGAAGAGGAAGAAGAGAAGGTAAAGGGGAAGGAGGAGGGAGAATTCTGAGGGGGTCACTTTTTTCATAGAGCCTCTGATTTTTGTGGATCATTTGTAGGAAAGTGAGCTTTCGTGCTGTGCTCATGTAACTTTTTGGGACACGTTCTCATTGTTTTTCTTAAGTCCCTAAGCCATAAGGAAAATCATGGAAAAACGGAGGATTTGAATATCTGAACGCAGCTAGTCCAACTTGGCTGGGACATTCTTTTGGGTGCAAAATTTATAAAATGCCTTGAAAGTATTTTCCACGGCACATTCGGTGACTTCACTCAGCCTCGCTTGGACGGTCTATTTTGGTTTTGAGTTCCTAGAGCCCCTCTCTCTCCCCCTCGTCTCCCTGCTCAGGTTCATGTCCAGATAAAACAGCTAACTCAAATATGGTGTAAAAATACAAGCCCCTTTTAGCCTGGCTTTTCATGCTGCGCCCCAAAGTGGGCCTGGGCGGTGAAAGTAAGGAGGGGCGGGGCTGGGGGAGGGTGTTTTTCCAGAGCTGAAGTTAGGAGAGCAGCGGGCACCTTCTGGAACCCGGAGGGAGAGCCAATGCGCCCTTGCTGCAGGGAAACTCACTCGGGATGATGCCCGCATACAGCGGTCGGTGGAGAGCTGGAAAAGCTGCCAAAGTCAGCAGCTGGAGTAAGTTGAGTAAATCAAGTTAAGAGGGAATGGGACAAGATTTTGGAAAAGGAGAGAATGCATGGGTCAAACCGTTAACCAGACCTGCAGGGTTAAGATGATGAGATATAAATTGACTGGTATTTCCTGGGTTTAGGAAAGGAAGTCTGGATGGGATTTATATCTGGTCCTCTGGCTCTGCTGCTCTCTGGTACCTCCTTACCCCTGCTGCCTGCCTGCCCAGTGGGCCTCAGGTGTGGGGCATTTAGAGCAGGATGGGGAACACGCCAGAAAGCTCTGGGTTTTGCAGCTATAAATACATTTATCCAGCCCGTCATCCTCAATTAGTGCTGGACCGCTCACAATACAGCGCTCTTCCCACAGGCTCTATCGAAGACCACACAGGCCTCCAAACCTCTCCTTTCTGGCGTTTTTAAACAACCTTTTCTCTTCATATCCTGACAGATACCTGTGGGACACAGTCCTGCCTCTTTTGGAACCAGGACAGTCAGGAATAATGGCCCTGTGGGGCTGGGTGAAAAGGGAATGGTGCCTCCAGGCGAATCCGGAGGTTGATCTGGCCTCGAGGCATCCTTCTCCCTAACCCAGCTCTGCTGGCTCAGATGGGGATGGAGGAGCTGTGTCCCAGTCTGCAGCTTCTAGGAAGGTGGCCTGGAGGGTACTCTTGTACCAACCTGTTGTTGTTTCACCGAACCCTCCATGCACCCTGTGAGAGAGGTAGCAACGGTTATGTGCTCCATCTCACGGATAGGAAAAATGAGGCTTGGAGTGCTTCGGTGGCTCGCCCACAACTACACAAGTCATGTGCAGCAGATGCAAGACTATGAGGTTGATACAGTTGTCCCCATTTTACAGATAAACTGAGGCTTAGACAGACTAGCAAAGTAATACAAGGACACGCAGTGAGTGAGTGGCCAAATTAAATCTTAAATACAGGTCTGTCTCACTCCATGGCATCAATGACCTCCACCTGCTCTGGGGTCCTGTCCTCCCCACTGCTATCTCTATAAAAATGACTGGTATGGGACGCCTGGGTAGCTCATTGGTTAAGTGGTCGACTCTTAATTTTGGCTTAGGTCATGATCTCAGGGTCGTGAGACTGAGCCCAGTGTTGGGCTCTGTTCTAGGAGTGGAGACCATTTAGGATTCGTTGTCTCCCTCTCCTTCTGTCCCTCCCCCCCCACTTGTGTGTGTATGTTCTCTCTAAAAAAAAAAAAACAATGTCTAGTGGGACCCCAGGAATTGAGAAAGATAGCTGCTGCCTCCCTCACACGCCCCACACATAGAGTTGCTCTAGACTCTACTTCTCATGATCATCCTATCCATGTATTCATCCTTCCATCCTTCTATCCTTCCATCCCCTCAAATAATCGCCCAATGCTCCTTGTGTCACGACTTGAGCGGGGTGTGGGGACACATCTGTGATTAAGCTTCTAACTTGGGAATCATCTTTGGTTTCCATTTTTCCTTATTCTCAGTGTCTCCATACCTGATTCATTGCTGATCCTGTGAGCTCCACCTCCAGCCTGGAGTCATTCCTTCACTCCCCTCCGTGGAACCATCCTATCCCAAGACCTGGTCTTCTCAGAATTTGCCTCCTGTTTGTTTCCTGTGTCCACTAGTCCATTCCCCACATGGCAGCTAGAGTGGGTTTTTGGAAAGCTAGATCAGATCATTTCACACCCCTGCTTCAAATCTCCCAGTGGCTTTGCATGGCACTTAGAAAAAAGACAAACTCCTTACCACAGTGGGTAAGACCTTTCCTGATCTGGCCCCCATCAGTCTCTGACCTCATCTCCTACCATTGCCACTCATCCTTTCCCTCCTCGAGCTCCAACCACTCTAGCTTTACTGCTGTTCTTCCCACACCCTAAGGTCACTGCTGCTTCAGGGCTTTGGTTCACTATCTCCCTGCCTGGAAGGCAATGTCCTGGGGCTGGCTCCTTCCCATCTGTTCTATCTCAGCTGCAGTGTTGACTCCTGCTCAAAGCGTTTCTTGGCTTCCCACCTAAAGCAGCCACCCTATATCTCTGCTACCACTCTCTAATAACATTTTTAATTTGTTTATTTTCTTTCTCTACCATTAGCATACAATCCCACGAGTCTTTCTTCTCCACTGTTGTGTTCTCCACACTTAAAACAGTGCTTGCGGGATACCTGGGTGGCTGAGAGGTTGAGCATCTGCCTTTGGCTCAGGGTGTGATCATGGAGTCCTGGGATTGAGTCCCACATTGGGCTCCCTGCAAGGAGCCTGCTTCTCTCTCTGCCTGTATCTCTGCTTCTCTCTGTGTCTCTTGTGAATAAATAAGTAAAGCCTTTAAAACAAACAAACAAACAAACAAACAAACAAACAAAAACAGTGCTTGCATGAGGTAGGCACTCAGCAAATGTTTGCTGAACAAATACTATGGATAGATATTATCCCTGCCTTTATGGAGCTTACAAACTGGTGGTGGTGGGGGATGAAAATATTTAAGTGTATGTTAGTATTACCAGATGTCTGATGGATCACATGGTTTCAGACCCTCTCCCTAATTCTGACCACTGTGTTCTGCAGGTAGCTGGCCTTTATCTTCATGGTCCACACTGGCTCCACATGCACTTTTGTTCTCATTTCATGGAGGCGGGAGGGGGGGATCAGAGCACAGTTGTTCAACAAGTGTTTTGATTGGTCCATTATTGGGAGAGACTTATGGGGATGTTTAAATTTGAGAACGAAGGCTTCTGTTTTCCCTGTTCTGTGGGACCCTGAGGACCTGAACCTTGTGTATTTTGTGAGTTTGCACCTAAGAGTTCCAGTTCTGCCCTCTGGAGTCTAATAGGCTGTCTTTGGTGTCTTTCTCCCCTTTTGAACTAAAATTTTGGAATATCCAGTTAAGTGCAGAGAAGAATATAAAATTACCTGAAATCCCAATCATCAAATATAAAAGCTATTAATACTTCAATGTTTTCCAGGATTTTGGATAAATCCATCTATCTTTATCCATTCGTTTAGAACTTTTCACAGATTTGGGACCATGGAGTAAGCATGAAGCGGTGAAGCAGGATGTCTGCGGGATAGGAAGAATCCATGAGGAGAGACAGATGAGCGCTATGGGTGCTCAGGCTCACGTGAGATCTATAAGGTGGGCATTTGTGCCAAGGGCAATGGGAAGGCACTGGAGAATTTTTTTTCTTAAATTTAGTTATTTATTTTAGAGAAACCCAAAGCAGGATGGACAGAGGGAGAGGGAGAGAGAATCCTAGCAGACTCTGGTCTGAGTGCAGAGCCCAAAGTGGGCCTTGACCTGAGCCTAAATCAAGAGTTAAGACATACAGGAATGGCAGAGTGTTGAGGGCTTGCCACTGGCTTGGATATTGGGATGTGGAAGGAAGAAGGGATTCTTATACAGCAAGGCTTTCATACACTGTTGCTCTAGGTATCCTAACTATTTTAATTAAGAATAGCATGTGATTGAAGACACGTTCAAAGACATCAGAAAGGGTTCACAAACCTAACAGACAAGGCTAGAGACTGAGCTGCAATAGCATGATATATTGCCGTGATTAACTGCTTTCATAAGAAGAGATGATGACTGTTTGATCACTTCATCTCAAGCAGGGGGAGGTGCCCAGGTGTCAGTGAGTTTTCTTCTGTCCAAACAAGAATGATTAACCTCAATTATGGCTGCCTTTGGAAAACTGTGCAGGTCTTTTAGCATGTTTTAAAGTATTTCATTTAGACATTTTGGAAAAACATACATCTCTATTCATAGCAATGGTTACTGTTCTGATTTATAAGTTCTGCTCCACTGTAAATCATTCAAAACTCAAAAATTAAATTTTATGGCATAGCACTTTGATGGCTCTATGCCTGAGCAAAGGGCAGGAGGAATGCAATTTTTCTTACTACCAATTATGATTGGGCCTCTTTTCATTATGCTTTTTTTTTTTTTTAAATAGAGCAGATGGTTCAAGTCCCATATAGACAGAGAGCAGTACATTTATACTCTGTTAAGAAAGACATTCAAAATTTGACTTTTAAGAAAAGTATGCTTTTCACCATTAGTTCAATCTTATTTAGTTTTAGAATTATGTATCCTAAGCATGCTAAAAATTTAATATATATAAATTCCGGTGTCTAAAACATAGATGGATGTCTGTGGGCCTTGGCCATTTAATTGCCTTAGGTGCAAACATGAATTATTCAGTTATACTTACATGAGCAGGAGGGCTCTTCATACAAATGTGCTTGCTTTTTCTGACATTACTCAATTCTGTTCCATATATTTTCCCCCTATTAGGATGATGGGATTAGTATGATCTCTTCACTTGAGGGATGGGAGGAAGCCATGTTTACTGAGTGATCACTGTGCTTGAGGGTCTGGGCGCTCTAATGTGCTTTCTTGAATCTTTCCTGCAATCCATCATACTCCTAGTTTTACGGATGGTAAAACAGAGTCAAAGAGGTTCAGAGACAAAGTGTCACACAGATTCCAAGTTTATGGAGTTAGGATTGGAATTCAGACCCTTTGGGGCCACCCTGTACTATTTCCTCTTCACCATGGGGAAAAAGAAGACATGTCCTTGTAGCCTGTGTTCTCATGCTCAGCTAAAGATAACATATGTTCCTGCTTATTGGGCTGATACATAATATTTGATGATTCCCCCTTTTGAAGAGTTTTTACTGTTATTTATTATCCAAGTAGTTTTAAGAAATAAAAGGAAAACTGGGGGGAAAAAAAGGTGATTTAATAAGTATTCACTGAGCAAGATCTGGGCACCATGCTCGTTGCTGGGGAAAGGTTCCCAGGGGTGAGTTAAATGGATTTGGAACAGTTCCTGCTTCTAGGAGCCTGTCAGAGGGAGCACAGAGTGCAGAGAAAATGCAGCGATTCTATGACAGGAGCTGGGAGCAAGGAGAAGGTGGCCAACCAAGCTGCGGGGATGTGGGGAAGGAAGCTTTATGGAGGATGTGGCCTTTGAACTGGGCCTTGAAGATAAGTAATATTCAGAGAGCACAGAAGACAGGATTTCTGGCTCAGGACCAGCTGGAGATTGGCTTTCTCCTTAGTGTTTGGGGTGGGGAGGGGCGTGTGTTTATCTGTTAAGTTATTTACAGCCTTTTGTCCAGGAAGAAGACTCTGGCAGGTCCTTGTCTCAGAACAGAAGGCAGCTCAGAGCCTGGGGAACTAGACTTGGGATTCTGTCCTGCGGGTGCATGGATATCTAGAGAATGTCCTGGTGAGCATTGAGGTCAGCCACAAGGGGAGCCTGACTGAGCTAGAGACCCAGTGAATGATACCAGTTTACCCAGTCCTGGGCATCTGTACCTTGTTTTGTTGTAGCTTAGAACCACTGTTAGATCTGTTGTGAGAAAAAGGTTTATATAAATCTCCATGCCACGTTGATACAACTAAAAGAAGTTTACATGAAGATAATCATCACAACAAGAATGATGCTGCTTTATGCTGTCCAGTGGTTAAAACTGCGCACGTCTCATGCATACATTCGTCGACTTACAGTCGAGCACAAGTTTATGGAGGCTTCTTCCAGACATGCGCGTGTTCCTTTATTTATAACCCTCTTTGCTCGAGAAAGGATTTCCAGAGATTTGACAATATTTCTAGAGAGGCTAAACATAAAACAAAGGGGAAAATTTAAGCCAAAAGAAAAAAGGAAGGAAGGAAGATGGTACCATGAACAAGAAAAGGAAAAGACATGCCTTAACAGCTCATGCTTTGGGGGCATGAAGGTTACAAGTTTGGTACTAATGTCTCTGGCTGCCCATGACACCGTTTCATCTGGTTGGTTATTTGATATGACACTTACCACTCTCAGTGAGAATGTTATTTTCCATGAACCTGTCTCATCATCCCTCAGACTGGGAACCTTTGTGGGTAGGGCCCCATGGTGCATTCACTTTTGTACCCAGTGCCGCCTTAGACAGAGTGATTGAAAGAAACAAATGACTGGCTAAATAAAGAAGTGATTCAATACTATTGGTCCCGTTTTACAGATGAACAAGAGAAGAGGTGGATCCAGATCAGGAGCAATGCCTTTTGACTTCTATCCTAGTTCAGTGCTTGATCTTCTGGATCTTAACACAGCTTTTTTCTTTTCTCTTTCTTTTTTTTTTTTTTTTTTTTTTGTCCTCGTGCAGCCTTTGCAAATTCTGTAAATGGTGAGGAATGAGGTATTCCTCAGACCAGGCTGAGCAGCGCCTCTGGTACATGGCTGCATTTGGCTGAAATGTGCATCATGGGATGAACGGTCCTTTGATATTTTCATTTCCTTTTTGGTATTTCTTTTCTTAGAACTGAGAAGTTGGTTTTTCTCAGCCTTTGTTCTTTTTTCCATAAACACAGCATTGCCTAATCGCTTTCCGCTCATGACCATCACACCAAATAGCAAATATTAAAGAGGGAATATCAATGAGTCTGTGAATCATGCGGCATTAATGCAGAGAGTCTTCTAAGAACGCACACCACAGAGTTCTGCAAATGATTAGGGTTCTGCCGTGGTTATTATCTCTTCAGCCCGACTTGGGAACCTGCTTTGACTCCAACAACTAGAAACGCCCTTACACATTAAGTACCTTGACACAACAGCCTGTGGCAGCTGAAGTATTGCAAATAGTCTCCGTCTCCAGGTTCGATTCTTCCAAGAAAATAACTGGACTCTGGGCTGATGAATCAAAAGTGATTTTCCATGAGCAGAAAACATGATGGAACTTTTAACCTTTGCTTTAAACATTCCAACCAAGGAACATATCCATCTTTTTGTATTCTTAATGCAAAGGAAGTATTTATTTTATGAGGACTATTAAATGGGTTTCCTATGCAACGTGCCTTCTAGAACACAGACCATGTATGTTACATAAAACAGACATGCTTCCATCCCAGGGGAACCTCTGGTCTTCTTGCTTTTCTTCTCACCTCTCTAAGCTTTGATCTTGATGGAGAGATGCTTTTGCCTCTAGCTGGAAGATTCATAAATCTGAGGGGAGGAAGAGGTTGACTTCTTGGCTCTTCCCTCTCTTAGAGACTCGTGTTCAATTTATCAAAGGCCTCGTCTCTAAGAACACGCCTGTAACACCTCAACATCCTTGTAAGGTTTCTGTGAGCCTTTCCCCTCTGCCCTTTTGATTTTTAAAGGCTGATGCAGCTTCTGGTATGTGGGGGGATTTGTGAGGTTAATGGGATACTTCTAGGAGGTTCAAGTTTCCGCCAAATTGACTAATGCTGAGGTGAGAGGAGGGTTTACTCTTGCTACATAGGACACTTTAACCTGATATGGGACATGATAAGTGTCTGTGTCTTCTGCATTAGGGGATCTCTTTTAGGCAGTTGTCCAACAGGGTAGCCCTATGACAAGGAAGCCACAGATTGCTGGCTCTGGTATTTTACCCTGGAGTTTTAAACACTTCTCACAAAGTACACTGAAGTTTAGAGCCCTGGAATTAACAATAAACAGCTTGTTTTTGTTGAACTTCCATTTTCCCAAGGAAATCAATACAATTCTCCTAAGTCAGACACTGTGCAAAAACATTCCAGTTTTCTCCTCCCTCTTGTTTCACTGAACTTCCTCTTTGTCTAGGTTGTCAGGCTCATCTGCTCCTTAGGCTGGGCTTAGTATTGCTCTAATTCTGAACCAGGATGCTTTGGATTTTGTGGAAGCACAGATGTAGCAGAAGAGTTTTGAAGTCAGACAATTTTGGTCTGTGTATTAGTGTCTTAGTTATCTATTGCTGTGTAACAAATGACCAGTTAGTGGAGTAAAATGGCATACATTATTGCCTCACATTTTGTGTGTGCTAGATATCCATACATGACTTAGACAGGTCTTCAGTGTCTCTCATAAGGCCGTAATCAAAATGTTTGGCAGAGTTGAGGGCTCATGTGAGAGCTCAACTGAATAAAGATCTGCTTCCAAGCTCATATTGGCAGGATTTGATTCTTTGCAGGTTGTTGGGCTTCAGACTTCATTTCCCTCCTGGCTTTGATCTGGAAGCCACCTTCAGTTCTTTGTCATGTGTCTCTCCATGGGGCAGCTCAAATCTAGCAGCCTGTTTCAACAAAACCAGAAGAGTGAAACTCTACTAGGAAGACAGAAGCCAGAGTCCTATGTAAACTATTCATGGACATGACAGTCCATCACATTTGCTGTGTTCTAAGGATCAGGATCAAGTCACTCAAGGTGATGAGGTTACACAAAGGGAAAGGATGTCACCAGGATGTAGGGATGCTTGGAGGCCATCTTGGAGTCTATGCCCCACAGAGGGTATCAGTTAGAGGTAGATGAATGAAAATTGGAAGAGTTTGAGTAGTTAGGTAAGGGATGGCTGTCAGAACAGGATGGTGATAGTCTGGAGGGAGGCACACATGTTTGTCATCTATTTAGGAGACAGAGGAGATGGGATTGATAAAATAGGGATAAAGGTAATTCTCAGGTTGATGGCTTACTCAGCTGAGGATAAAAGGTGGTGAGAATCTCTGAGAAGCAGAACCAGAGAGGTTTTAGGGGGCAAAAACAATAAGTTTAGTTTCAGTTGTGTGTTTTAGAGACTTCTGCTATCATCTTTATAGTGGGGCTGGTCAGCCCAGGGCTCACTTCTATTCTGGTAGAATTTTATGCAGAATCCTATAACATAAAAAGATAAAAAATGTACTTGCTCTGGTTGAATCTAGGATGGGGATGCATGGGAGTAGAACCTGTGTAATCAGTAAATATTGAGAATTTATGTGACACAACACAGCCTTTTCTCTGCTTTCTGTAGAATCCCCTTGGTAAATAAAACTAAATTTATGTGACTTTGATTATCTCTACCTTTTTGTTAGTCCTGTGACCCTAAGGAGATCATAGCTGCCTGGAAAGGAGACTTAGAACTAATGCTTCCACTTTCTAGATCCTGATTGTAGTTCCCCTATCCAGCGTTATCACTAGTTCCTGAATTAATCTTTTGTATAAAGACTTTTGAACTCTTCATGTAGCCATAATAGGTAGAAATTATTTCCCTATTATTATTTTGGAGTGTCAATCAGTTATTGCTGCATAAAAAACAACACGAAATCATGCCATACAAAATAAGCATTGATTTAACTTAAATATCTACAGGTCAGCTGGAGTTTGGTGACCTAGATTGGGTTTTGCTTACTGGTGCTAAGCTACAGGTTAAGATAAGGTCTATTCCTTCTTGAATCAGTTGGCCAACCAGAGTATATTTTTTTTCATTATGATAGTAGGGTCATATGAAGGCATACCATATTACTTAAGCACATTTCAAGTGCCCACTTATATTCCATCTGCTAACATCCCACTGACCAAAGAAAGTCAAATTTCTAAACCTAAAGTTATGGACAAGAAACTATACATCCACGGACACCTCAGGGAGGGTGTGAATATCTTTGAACAATAATCTAGCAATCAGTCTATACAATTAGTAAATTTTATAAAGAACATGAAACTCCTTGACAATGTCTTGATATGTATTAGTAAATATTTGATAAATATTAATCCATATTCTCCTCTTTCCCTCCCCTCTCTTCACCTGTTTCTTTTAACCACTCCTCCATCTGAGGCTTGGTCATTTTTGCACATAATTGAGTAGTAGCAGCAAAAGGCATTGCTCTATCAGCAGCTCATACAAGTATGAGACTATCACTAGAATGTGAACCACTTCCCAAACTAAGAGAAAGAATTTTAGAGACTCATATTAAGGAACTAGAACATGGTTTTTAGAGGCTTATGCATGCACTCTGATTACACTGTGTACTAGTGTGGTGTTTAAGTAGATAGACGGAACCAGCAGGAAGTATATAGTAGGAGACTCATTGTGGGGGGGTTCGCTTACATGATTGTGAGGGCTGGCTACGTAGATGTGAAATCTGTAGTGCAGGTGGCTGGGCAGGCTGGAGTTCTCAGGCAGGAGCTGACACTGAAGTCCACAAGCAGAACTTTAAACCCAGGGAAGTCTCAGCTTGGCTTTTAAGAGCTTTCAACTGATTGAATCAGCCCCATGCAGACTATTGGGGATAATCTCTCTAACTTCATGGCAACTGATTATGACTCTAATCATATCACAAAATACTTTTCCAGCAACACCTATGATTGTGTGTGAATAACTGGGGACTGTAGCCTGGGCATGTTGACACATCAAAGACTATCACATTGAGTATACCTGACAGGCCTCTGGTTCCTTATCTGTGAAAGTGGAAATGATGGTTTCTACCTCATAGAGTTACCAACAATTACTTGTGACAACTTCTTTTCTTGTTTTCTTCCTCTATTCCTTCAAGCTTTGCTGCTAAGACAAACCTGTCCATCTTTACTGAATTCTTGTTTTTTTAGGACTTCCAAGTAAGTCCTAATTATTCAGTTTGTATGGGTCCAGAGGTTGCTCTAAATCTAAGCTAATAATAAATGTCACCACAGTCTGGTCAGTTCACTGACATGGATTGTAACTGGCATATACACATCTCATTTTCAGTGATTCAAGTTGTTTCAGAAAGAGAGTGCTTCTGATGATCAGAATCCCACACAGACAGTGGGACCAGAAGTTCAAGCCATGAGTCAAGCACTGAGAGAGCAAAGGGGGCTATGGATTCCAGCATTTCTCCAGAGTTTTAAAAATGACTGGGTTGGGGGAGATCAGGGTGTGGGTGTCAGCTATGGCCTATCACTTCTTCCTCGTGGGCTGCCCTTCTCTCTTCTGCACAAATGAGAACACTGGCTGAGGTTACCCTATGCATTGTTATCCTATCTGGTGTACCATTGATGGTGAAGGGAATAATTGTTCCAGGACAATAGCTCTAAATCGGCGTTGTCCAGGTCATTTGAGCCCTACAGTCCTCCTAAGGTTGCATAAGTTCTCTGAGTCCATGAATCTCTAGGGGAGATTAATATTTACCAAGAATCATTCATTTGCCAGACCCTGGCTTACCATCCACATTACCTACCATTATATATTTAAATTTCTTTGGTTTTGCTTCTTCCTCTGGCCAAACCCTTGGGTCCAGGCTGCCTTATTACAGTCTTTGGCACAGGATAGTTTTCCCACCAACCAATGCTGAAGCCTCTAGATCCTCATCAGTCCAGTGAGGTAAGTAGTCATGTCTGCTCCTCAGAGATGAGGACAGGGAAGCCTGCAGGCGCCCCCACAATGGGACCAGACATGCTTGCAGCATTTGCAGGGCTACCGGGCAGAGCTGTGGTTCTGGGGGTGCCATGCCTGCTCCCCATCTCAGGCCCCAGCCCTGGGATTTCCCAGGCACACGTTCCCTCTGATTGATATTAAAGGTCAGGCAAGGTCCTTTATAGGCCGGGGGAAGTGAAGCTTATTTCTTGCCAGGGGAGTTATTATGGCTAGTATCACAGGGTTTACAGGCCCCGGGAACCATGTCATGGGGCTTTTGAGTTTAAATGGAAGCAGTTCATAGGCTCCAGAAGACCTGTAATGTTTATAAGAATTGCACAGTTGCATGCAACTCTCAGGTGCCTAAAATTCAAGCCGCCGTTTCTCAGTCATTGTATGATCCAGGTTGTCAAAGTGAGTCTCATGCTCCAATTTCGGGGACAGACCATAGAACTAAATAAAACTCAATATGGAGCTTAAAACACAACTCTCCAGGCTACTCTGAAAACATGAAAAATGCCCTCTGCTCCTAAGGTTATCCTAGCTCATAAACTAAGGCAAAGTTTTCCACTGATACATAAAACTTGAGAGATTATAGTAAAGAATGCATTTTTAGAGAGACAAATGGAACATCTAATGTTTAGTAGGAACCAGCCTGGAAGGTGTAGTTGCCTCTGAACTTTACATTTATGATGACTTAAACCTGTGTGTGTGTGTGTGTATACGTGTGAATGTATGTGTGTGTATAAATGAAGGTGTATATGTGTGTGAGTGTGTGAATGTATATATGTGGGTATATGTGTGTATGTCTTGGGTGTGATTGTATGTAATTGTGCGTGTGTGTGTGTGTACGTGTGTCTACTTTCACTAGGGACACCAGGGAAACCCTCTCTGAGAAGCTGACACTTTGAATGAAGGAGACAGCCATACAAAACACATTATCAAAGTCTTTGAGTTGGAGAGTGTAATGTGTTCAAGGCATTAAATGAAGGTAGTGTGGCTAGATCCTGGGGTTCCAGATGCAGTCAAAGAAGATGAGATCAGAGGGGGAGGCAGGCTCCAATCACACAGGATCCTGTGGGCCACTGCAAGGACTTTGATTTTGGACTCAGGTTTAAGAGACACCATTGGAGAATTTTGATCAGCAAAATGATGTATTCTGACTTACACTTAAATATGGAATGAATCAGTCATGGGAACAGAAGGTACAGCCTAGAGAATAGAGTCATTGATACTATAATAGCCTCGTATTGGTGACACATGGCAGGTACACTTGTGAGCACAGCATAACATAGAGAAATAGAATCACTATGTTGTTCAACTGACACTAATGTGACATTGTCAACTATACTCAAATAAAAAGATTTTTAAAAATGTCCCTTTGGCTTTTGCGGGAAAGCTAGAGAGGAAGCAGGAAGGGCAGTTAGGAGGCCACTCTGGGAGTTCAGGTGGGACTTGGAGGAAGATCCAGTGTTGACAGCAGTGGGTAGGGTTGTATCTGCTTTCTACTTGGGAGCTTGATGACTATGCTGGTGAACTGAATGTGAGGGGCGAGGGAAAGAGAAGCATGTGAGATTTTACCTAGGCTTTGGTCAGTGGAGCAAGGTAGTTGATGGTATCCTTGGCATTATGGAGAACACTGGAAGAAGTACTGGTTTGTGGCTGGAGGTGGCTGAAATCAAGCATTCTTTAACCATGTTAAGTTTGAAAAGCATACTCTCTTCCTCTTCCCTCCCTCCCGCCTCCTCCCTTCCCCTCCCCTTTCCTCATTCCCTTCTCTTCTTTCCTGTTTGTCTCTCCTTTCTTGTCTCCTTTTCTTTTCTCCTTCCTTACCTTTTCTGAAGGCCTAAACACCATATTAGGTGCTGGTGACACCCAGGAGAAGGTGACAAGATTGTTGCTCTTAAGTAATTCACACACGGGAGCGGTTGATGCATAAACAGTTATGGGTATTAAGAGACGTGTTCTAATAAAAATAGAAATAGAGGGAGTGAGGGACACCTCAGTGGCTCAGTAGTTGAGCATCTGCCTTCAGCTCAGGGCGTGATTCCAGAGTCCCAGGATTGAGTCCCACATCAGGCTCCCTGCATGGAGCCTGCTTCTCCCTCTGCCTGTGTCTCTGCCTCTCTCTCTCTGTGTTTCTCATGAATAAATAAATAAAATCTAAAAAAAAAAGAAAAAAAAAGAAAAAAGAAATAGAGGAGGCGTATCTAGTTCTGGCTTCTTCAAGGAATCCCATAAAAGAGATAGCATTTCTTGACTTGTCTGAGCTTTCCTGTCCTGTACCCAAATCCTCATTTTGTTCTCTTGACTCTTAACTTTTAACCTGGCAACTGGTCACTGATTCTCTGGTTATACGCACATTCACTTTTCCTGGGTTGAATTGCTGGCTCTCTTCTTGGCTGAGGTTTTAACCTGTAAACTTGATGTATCGATAGATTCAGAGTGACAGCTGGCTGAACCTGACTTCTGTTTCAAGAACAGCTGACCCTTGAACAACATGGGTGTGAACTATGCGGGTCCACTTATATGTGCATTTTTTTCAGTAAATATATTGGAAAATATTTGGGAGATTTGCAACAATTTGAAAAACAGATGACTCACACAGGCTAGAAACACTGAAAAAATTAAGAAAAAGATATGTCATCAGTACATAAAATAGATGTAGATATAGTCTACCATAAAATTTACACATATCTATTATAAAAAGTTAAAATTTATCAAAACTTTCATGCACACTCATAGACCATACACGGCACCATTCACAGTAGAGAGAAATGCAAACAAATGTAAAGATGCAGTATTAAACTATATGTATAAAATTAACTGTAGTACATACTGTACTCCTGTGACAATTTTGTAGCCACCTCCTATTGCTATGGTGGTGAACTCACATGTTGGAAGCATCCACTTCAAACACCTGTGACGCTAATTGCCTCCACGTGAGCAGGTCCTGCCTCCAGTAAATTATGGATGACAATAAAAAGTGATGTCTCATGGTTTTCAGTGTTAGTAAATTTGGGGAGATTTGAAAGTGATGCATGAATTTTCAACTGCACAGGGGTCAGCACCTCTAACCCTGTGCTGTTCAAGGGTCAACTGTACACAGTTCTGTAGTTGGCTCCTCACTGGTCCTGACCTGTTGGGCAGGACGCGTACAGGTTCTACCTAGGTCTGGGGAAGGCTCTGGGAGGAGGCGAGTGTTGAAGGAAGCATAGTAACAAGCCAGGCAAATAAGGCAAAGTTCTCATCATTGCCTGGCTCTACTTTTGGGTGTAATAAAAACACATCTCAATTCTTCTCCCATACAGCTTCCCTTCACCCAGTTGCTGTAGAAGAGGTGGGGTAAGGCACTGATTAAAACTGTAAAGGTAAAGCAGCATAATCTGCTAGGTTTTAGGCTAAGGGTGTTCACAAAGGGTGCCCAAGATATTTCCTGTTTGCACAGAGCTCAAAGATCAGTGGTGGAACAGGCACGTCGATCAGTGATCCTGTGCCCTGTGATGCTGCTGTAATAGAGGCATTTATAAGATGCCTGAAGACACAGTGAGGGGAAGGACTTCAGTCTTCCAGAGAAATCTGAGGACAGTGTCACAGAGGAACCGATAATTGGATTGGGCATTGAAGGATGAGAAAAAGTCCACCAGATGGAGATGGGATGAATTCCAGGCAGAGGAAAGGGGAGGTGCAAGGCACAGAGCCTGGGAGAGGCACATATTCTAGGGCTGGTGAGAAGCTGAGTGCTGATAGACCATGAGGGCCTGGAAGGGATGTGGATAGGAAGTATCCTGGGACCAAATCGTGTAGGAATTTAAGTCCTATGCTTGGGAGATGGGGCTGGGGGTTCAGTTGTAGAAAATGGTGAGCCTGATAAGCCTCTAAGTCAGATGTGGGCATTATAGGTTCCTGTTGGATTCCTACAGTAGGGCATGGGCAGAAACTGCCTTTGCACCACCTGTGGACTTGCATCATGATGTAGAACCACTTATTTAATGAATGAAGGAATTTACCAATTGACCATTCAACTCTGGGAAAATAAAATTTTGTTTTTCTTTAGTTTACAGTTTGAAATTGCCTTGTATTATTATGTATTTGTTACAAGTATGTTAGTTTTACTGTTTTGAAAGTTTATTCTTTCCTTCTCTCCCTCCCTCCCTCCCTCCCTCCCATTTTCCCTCTTTTCTTTATTCTATAAAATTTAATTAAACACTTACTATGGCATACTTTCAATATTGCCTCAGGACACATGGTGTGGTGGGAAAGCCATGGGCTTTGGCATCAGGTGCATCTGGGTTCATATCTTTGCTCCTTTATTTTTCACCAGTCCTTCAATCTTTCCTAATCTTCACTTTCCTGATCTGTAACATGGGATTAATAATATTTTGTTTTAGGCTTTGTTGGGAAAATTGAGACTTAGAGATATTTAGTGAATCCTGATGAAACCGATCAAATAATGAAAAATGGTTTAAGACCAACATCGTTGAATGCTGTGAATTGGAAAGATACTTTTTTTAAGGATCAATTCCGTTCAGTGTATTTTAGTGTATAAAACATCAGTCTGAGGTGTTTAAATGATAGTTAATTTAAATAAGTAAATGAGTGAAAAGAACCTGGAGTGATACCTGGCAGAGTCAGTGCTCATCAGATTCTTTTATTACATAATTATCCATAGTCCCAGAACAGCTTGCTTTTGGTCTCATGAAAATTGTAAGATACAAAATTACCTCTTAAAGACTTTTTTTCTCCCAAAATGTGCATTCCAGAAACTGGTCTTATTTGATCTTGAAGTCAACTCAATTGGTATATATATATAATGTTAGAGGGCAAAATGAAGCAGAGATTTTAAATGTGCTAGTATAGTTTGGCTTGGCTCTTGGTCCAATAATCGCCATGGGAAGAGTATACCCCATGTGCATGAGAGAGGTGGAGTCTGCCTGAATGTTACCTGAATATTACCTGCAGCCAAGTCCAATCCACTCATACCATAAAGCAGAGTCACTCCAGCTATGGATCCACGAGTATGGTGATACAAGCTTATTGATAGTGGCCA
The DNA here is from genome assembly GCF_003254725.2 of Canis lupus dingo. Taxonomy (NCBI): domain Eukaryota; kingdom Metazoa; phylum Chordata; class Mammalia; order Carnivora; family Canidae; genus Canis; species Canis lupus. Next base: position 66,939,164 of record NC_064245.1, read on the forward strand.
CCTACTTTTGGGCTGGCTTGTTAGGCACCATTACTGAGGAAATTGTTGCCTAATACACTGTGCCCACATCCTTTTTATCTGGACCCTGCATCTAAGTGTTCTTATTCAGCCTGGTATCATGTCACACCTATTGCTTGACTTTTGTAGACAAACTTTTTATAGTTTCATCCATCTGAGTAGACCAAGCTCTTGAGTTTGAGAGGCAGAAGGTCATGACCATAATGTTATTTATTCTGGTCTCAGCAATTTACAGATGAAGAAGCCAAGAGAGAAAGCAATTTGGCTAACATCTCACTGGAACAGAGGGAGACTGTAGGCATCCTGACTTGCCCTTCTGTGCATCTTTTCCTTCTGCAAAATAACTTTTAATCCCATGAATCAGATGTTTTAAGATACTGTACATCTGCTTTAGCAGCAGAGAAAGAGTTGATATACAGATATGGAGAGAAGGTGAAGGCATCAGCCTAGTGGTGCTGAGGGAAGCTGAAATCGATAGGTTGGTCAGGCATTTGTCATGGCTAGACATAAAGGCTCTTCTGAAGTGCGCAATCATTGGACTTGTTCAAAGAATTTCTCTGGGAAGAAAGGGGATGAAATTAAGCCATGGAGAGTTTTGGCCAAGTCATGAAAAAACATTTTCCAAAAGAGCTGTTAATTTGATGGTGGAATGAGTCACAGCCCATGGGCAGGGCTGAAAATCCCATCAGCTGAATTGCTCAAAACTTAACTGGACAATAAAAAAATGTATGGTCGAGGCAAACATCCCTGCAGGGTTAGGCCAAAGAGACACTGTGTCCCTATTTGAACCTTTCCTTTGTATTTTCAGGCCAAATCTACATGGAAAATTACCTGGTACCTCAAATCATGAGAATTTTGGGGCCAAATTATTTCAATACAGAAGACTTTCCTTTCCCCATTTCACTTGTCTTCAGGGTCAAATTCATTGAATGGTGACCAAAATTTCAATATTGTTATTGTGGCAGACCTGGCACTTACCGGTTGGGAGTTGGAAAATAAAGTTTCTCAGTGAACCTAAACCTTGAATTTCCCAATTTATAGAATAATGTGGTACTGTTTAATAATAATGATATCCCAATGGAGCTTACCAACTACAAGTGTACAGCAGTGTGGTTTCAAAAATGGAATCCTGGCTTTAAAAGTGTTCATCTTTAAATATACCATCATCCTTCCTTCATTTGATCTAAAGGATCTGCACTGATTCCAAAGGGTGAGTGTGGGTCTTCCCATGCCAACAAACAATTCTCTGACCCCGGCTGGGTGTCTTATTATTCAACTCAATTCTAACATGATCTACCTGGAGATAGCATTGGATTGCCCAGGGCAAGGGCTCAGGCCCACAAGACTGGCCTCACTGAGATGTCAGTCACAAGTGTAGGCTGTTACCTGCGTTTCTAACTGGCTGCCCATCAGAGATTGTTAATATCCCCCTCCTTGGGCTCAATTACTTTGCTCACAGAATTCAGAAAACCTGTTTCCTCACTGGATGACTGGCTTATTTTAAAGGATGTGAATCCACAGCCAGATGAAGAGACACATAGGGCGATGTCCTCAACGAAAGAGCTTCTGTAGTAGTGGAGTTTGGGGCCTGGCATGATTGCACGCAGATGCATTCTGGTTCATAATCCAGAAACTCTCCAAACGCGGTCCTTTTGGTTTTTTTGGGGGGCTTCATTACACACACAGAACTGATTAAATCTTTGGCCATTTGTGATTGATTCAACCTCTAGCCCCTTTCCCCACCTTGGAGGTCAGTGGGGGTGGAAATACAAATTCCAACCCTTTAGTCACATGATTGGTTCCTCTGGCAGCAAAGACCATCCTTAGGTGGAGGTCCAAAAGTCACTCATTAACATAACAAAAGGCCCCTGTATTGCTGTCATCACTTAGGAAATTGCAAGGGCTTTAGGAGCTCTGCCAGAAATGGGAATGAAGACCAAATATATATTTCTTTTAATAAATCACAGTATCACACACCCTGCTTAATTTTTGTTTTGAAAGAAAAAAATATGAGCCATGTCTCCACATGGTGGTGAAACTCCTCAGGGAAGGCCCTTCTTGTGCTTTCAATCAGGGTCTGTGGGAAATTCACAGATGCCAATTCTTCTTTTGAGAGGATTTATTTCACCCTATCACTGTGCATTCCCTGGTGTTATTGCTTATTAATATCCATCTTCATTAGTCAGTAAGCTCTTCCCTTAATGTCTTTGATTCAGTGAGTGAAACAGACTGAGGGCGATACTCTAGTGATTCTTTCTTTTTTTTTTAATAATAAATTTATTTTTTATTGGCGTTCAATTTGCCAACATACGGAATAACACCTAGTGCTCATCCTGTCAAGTGCCCCCCTCAGTGCCCGTCACCCATTCACCCCCACCCCCCGCCCTCCTCCCCTTCCACCACCCCTAGTTCGTTTCCCAGAGTTGGGAGTCTTCATGTTCTGTCTCCGTTTCTGATATTTCCTACCCATTTCTTCTCCCTTTCCTTCTATTCCCTTTCACTATTATTTATACTCCCCAAATGAATGAGACCATATAATGTTTGTCCTTCTCCGATTGACTAGTGATTCTTTCTCCTCGGGTGTTGGTGCATACTCCTTGTGTCTCTTGTGAGATGGCTGTTAGTTGTCCTCAGGTTAAATTCAAACCCCCTTGAGATCCTGAAGACTTCTCAAGCTGCTGGCTCCTCCTACCCAACCTGACTGTTACCTTTCTCGCTAATTCCTACCTGGAGCTCAACTTTCCATGTGCCACTGGACTTCTTCCATTTCTCTAATAGAAGGCTCTAATTTTTCCTTCATCTCCTATCTTGCTTATGTTTCTCTCTGGGTTTGCATCATGTTAAAAAACAAAACTCAAGTGAGTAAATTTGAAGATCTAATTGGCTTTATTAAGTGAGTCATGAACCAGGCAGCATCCCATCCAGCAGGTAGAGAGGTGCTCTGAGGAGTTGTATAAAATGGAATGTTTTTTACAGGCAGGAGGGTGGGGCAAGGATGTTACTAGCAAAAGCAAAGCAAGGAGGTTTCTGATCAGGTCGTCTTTGGTAGGGGATGTGTTGAAGCCAGGGGTGGGGTTTATAACATGCAGATGACTTTACTAGTGCTGATCAGGAAATTTCAGATTGACTTTTTAAAGGTCCCATTCCTGGGAGCAACTGAGAAAGAGTTGATATGCAGATCAACTCTGGGAGAGGTTGAAACTATAAGTAAGTCTTTTTTTTAATTTTTTATTTATTATTTATGATAGTCACACACAGAGAGAGGCAGAGACACAGGCAGAGGGAGAAGCAGGCTCCATGCACCGGGAGCCCGAGTGGGATTCGATCCCGGGTCTCCAGGATCACACCCTGGGCCAAAGACAGGCGCCAAACCGCTGTGCCACCCAGGGATCCCCACTATAAGTAAGTCTTGATTGGCTGTTGTGGGGAGCAAATGACTCCATATTGGGCCTGTTGTTTCTTTTTTAAGTTTCCTATGGTGACTGTAACAAATTACCACAAACCTGGTGTTTAAAACAACAGAGACTTATTTATTCTCTCCCAGGTCTGGAGAGCAGAAATCTGAAGTCAGGGTCTCCACCAGGCCATATTTCCCCCGGTGGTTCTAGGGAATAATCCATTCCTTGTCTCTTCAGGTGTTGATATTCCTTGGTTTGTAGCCAAATCTCTCTGCTCTGTCTTTATATCACCTTCTCTGTGTGTCTTCTTCTTTGTATCTTACAAAGATATTTGTCATCAAATAGGGGCACACTTAAAATTAATCATCACAGTTACATAGAATCACTTCTGCTGCATTCTATCAGTCAAAGTTTATGATTTTGACAACTTTGAAGATTACTGGTCAACTATTTTATAGGCTGTCCCTCAGGGTTATCTGATGTTTTTCTTTTTTTGTAAGATTATATTGGGATTTTGCATATGGGGGAAGAATCCTATCGAGGTGAAGTACCCTTCTAATCATGTGGTGTCAGAGAGGATGTGAGGATGACAGGAGTTACTGTTGGGGATATTAACATTCATCACTTGGTTGAAGTCATGTCTGCCCGTTTTCCCCACTATATCCCTTTATCCCTGTCTACATTATTCATTGGAAGTGAGTCACCATGTTCTACTGCTCTCAGGGGGTGGGAAGTTAAGCTCCATCTCCTGGACAAGGAAGTATCAACATATATGACTGAGAATTCTTCTATAGGGAGATTCCAAATAATGTATGTTTGGTCTTTTAAATAAAGGAATTTTCAAAGGAAGGACATTGGATAAAATGGAGAATCATAATAGCATTGCTCAGAAAAAAAAAATGAGTTCCACTTCCTCCCATTGTATCCAATTAATGCACTTTCTTTTCTTCAACTAGACCCCACAGTGTGGGTACTATCTTTAGGATCTATCGGAATATCATATGCTGCCTTGATAAAGACTATTTCTTGAATTCAGAGGGTCACTAAGTCAGCTGCCTATACCAGACTTTTAAAAATCAAGTGAAAAAGACCATGCCATGAAAAGTACAATTGCCAGCATTTCCATGGAAACTGGAGTACAAAGGGGCTGTTTGCCTAGAGAGGTCTGTTTATTTTATTTTATTTTTTTTTAAACTATCAAGAATAACCCTTTGAGATGTGACATTCTGTTTTCACAAGCAGCACTCAAGGTGTCAGACAGAGCCCAATTTTATATTCCTTGAAAATAGAGTGCGCTGTAGTGTTTGCCGGACTTTTCAACATGTCACTTTCAACCAATTTTATGTACAAATGGGTTACAGTCCCATGAAAATATTCAGAAAAAGAGGAAACTGTTTCAAAAAAGAGTATTAAGTATTATTACATTGAAAGCCATTCAGAGTGGAAAACCTTCCCACCCAACCTCCATCTTTTGGAGGAACAAGGAACCAGAGTATTTCTAGAAAATGCATTCGAGTCCCATCTTTACCAACTAGAAGTCTGAGGGGAGCTCAGTTAAACTGGTCAATCATCTCCCCTCATCTAAAATCATGCTCGCTTTGGTGACATGATCTTGGAATTGCTTTCATAGGCATCCTTCGTCCTCTGCCCTAAGAGACACTCATTTCAATTCTCCCTCCAATATGGTTCCAGGATGCACATGCTTATCCTGAGACCAGGTCTTCCGCCCTGCAGAGAATTTATTACATAAGATTTACTGAGCAATGTTGGATTGCAGGGTATTCCAGGAGTCATTTCCATCTTTAAAAGAATATATTCATTTAGAGCACTGAAGGCTGGCTTCTTAGATCTGTCACTTAAAAATATGCCCCTCTTGCACCGATGTAGCTTTGATGCAACCACGTCTGAACAGCAGCCTTTCGAGGTTGTGTCAAGACAAGAAGGGGGGATAATTTAAGGTGACAGGGCCAATTTTAAAACAGAGGCCCAGTGTTCCTTATTTTGGGGACTGGGCTCAAACTGAGCTACTTTATGGCATCTAGAACTTCTTAGAGAATTTCTCAAGTTTTACTCTCCACTCCCAGGAAAATAAGGCTTTCTACCAAGAGCACAGATGGAATCTTTGCCCAGAGCAGATTTCAGGGACTTGACATTGAGGGACATTATATGAATTAAGAGGAGTTCTGTTGATTTCCCAGAGCTTTTTCTTTGACAGCCTCTTTTAACATTGAAAATATTTTATACTTGTATATGCTGTACGCAAATATTTTGTATGTCAAAATGAAATGCCTTTAACTTTTCATCTTGTTTGGAGTGGGCATCAGAAGTGGCCAACCCTTGGAGAAATTATGAACCAGGCCACAAATCCCTTCTTCCCTTCTAATGCATGTTTCCCTTTTTCACCTTCAAGCTGCATAGCCCCCGTTAAAGTGTCTTGAATAGTGTCCCCCCACCCACAGGCTGCATTCGAGTCCACACTCCCAGGAGCTGTGAATGTGACCCGATTTTGGATAAAGGGTCTTTGCAGGTATAATTCAGTTAAGAATCTTGAGATCAGGGCAGCCCGGGTGGCTCGGTGGCTTAGCGTCGCCTTCACCCTGGGGCTGGATCCTGGAGACCAGGGATGGAGTCCCACGTCGGGCTCCCTGCATGGAGCCTGCTTCTCCCTCTGCCTGTGTCTCTGCCTCTCTCTCTCCCTCTGTATGTGTCTGTCATAAATAAATAAAATCTTAAAAAAAAAGAATATTGAGATCAGATCATCCTGAATTAACAGAGGATGCTAAATCCAGTGATATATGTCCTTGTAAGAGACAGAAGAGGAGAAGACACAGACACAGATGAGAAGGCCAAGTGAAGACCTATGGGAAGATGGATGCCAAGATTGGACTTATGCATCCACAAAGCAAGGAACATCTGAATCACAAGAAGAGACAAGAAAAGATTCTCCTTCAGAACTTTTAGAAGGGACAGATTATACCAATATCTTGATTTCAGATTTCTGGCCTCCAGAGCTGGAGAGAATACATTTCACATATTTCAGTTGCCCTGTTATGGGGATTTGTCTGTCTGCTCTTGGAACCTCATATAACTGTGTTCTCTGTATCATTCTTATCTCTAACAGCCCTAACTTGCAATAACAGACACTTGCAGATCCCTGGGTTAAACTGCTTTGATCATGGCAGGGCACTCAGCCTCAGTGCTTTTGTGACATTTGGGATGGATCTTTGTTGTTGGACTGCTCTGTGCATTGTAGGACATTGAGCAATATTCCTGGCCTCTACCCACTAGATACCAGTAGCAAGTCAATCCCCCTCTCCATTGCGACAATCAAAAATGTATCCAGATATTGCCAAATACATATCTTCTGAGAGAGCAAAATTATGCCCAGTTGAGAACCACTGGTATATGACATTTCTCTGCTTGGAACATGGCTGTCCTTAAGCTACTGGTAAGCTCTTGATTTCTTCCTTGATTCTCAAACATGGGTGCTTCTCCTTTATTCCAATGACAGTCTGCACAAACCTTGGTTAAAGCAGTGAGCTTACCTCGCTTCATTTTTCTGTCTGAACCTCTGCCTTCTTGTGCTTAAAGTTTTCCAGGAAGAAACGTATGTCTTTGTATGTCTGTTTCCCCCAACCCCCTGCACCTAATGTTTGTTATGATAAGAAGGAAAGACCTAGTGTGGTCACTATAAGGCCCCCAGAGGAGGCAGATGCACATGGCCCAACAGATGCTTTATTAGCAGAAAAGCTTTGTCCTCACACCTCAGTACAGACTCCTGGGAGCTGGACTGGGCCTTCTGCAGACCACAAAGGCTTCTTTTGTGCCCCAGGCCTGAGGCTGGCAATTTGAGCAGCTTCTGAGACCCCTTTTCTGTAGGCAGGCACCCTTATGCTTGCTCTGTGGCTCATCAATCCCTTAAGCCGGTCCTCAAAGACAGGGTCTCATGGTCATCGACATTTAGGAAGCCCTGTTCCTTGTGTTCCCTCTCAGAAATTCACAGTGCACATTAGTAAAGAAGAGAGATTGAGCTAGAATTTGCTTCATATTATTCAGATCACTGTTTTTCTAGACTTCTAGGACCATGGAACTTAAAGCATCTAAGAAATCTACAATGTTGTAACATATATTCTAGGAAATGCTAACTTAAATTCATACCCTAATACCATCCACCTGAGGCAGCACTTGCATGCTGACCCATGTTGGTTTTTTATTTGTACATTTTTAGATTTAAATTAGTCCCTGTATATCAAGAAATTTCTCCTAAAAATGGATGTAGGGGTTTTCTTAATTTTTTTCATTTCCTATTTGGTATCAATTGGCTGGGACTCCCTGTTCATTTTAAAGGGGGAAGAGTTTTCTCTAGTAAACCCAAGTCCCCACCACGCCCTTTCATCTCTCTGATAAAAGCTAAGAGTCAGAAGCCTTTTTTTATTGCTAATACCATCATCTTCACTGTAAGTAGAGAAATACTGCTCTCTTAGAAATGGGAGCAAAGAAAAAATAGGCTTGAAGGCTGTGTTTCAAGAAAAAATAGGAGCATGCATCTTGACCTCTCGTATACATGGGCAACATCACCTGGTGTGCTGAGATTTGCATGCTGTCCAGAGAGATCTGAAGGGCACGGAAAGGCAACTGCAGGCAGAGCTGATCAAGGGAAGTAGAAGAGCCTGTCCCTCCAACACCTAAAGGGTGTTGGCACCCAGGATTCTAACCAGAAGCGGACCATTCCTTCACTTCTTTAGGAGAGAGACTTTTTTTTTTTTTTTTTTATGATAGTCACAGAGAGAGAGAGAAAGAGAGAGAGAGAGAGAGAGGCAGAGACACAGGCAGAGGGAGAAGCAGGCTCCATGCACCGGGAGCCCGATGTGGGATTCGATCCCGGGTCTCCGGGATCGTGCCCTAGGCCAAAGGCAGGCGCCAAACCGCTGCGCCACCCAGGGATCCCAGGAGAGAGACTTTAAAGAGAGTCTCTTCTAGTGGAATCTGGGTGGCTCAGTCACTTAAGCATCTGCCTTCAGCTCAGGTCATGATCTTGGGGTCTCGGGATGGAGCCCCATATCAGTCTCCCTACTCAGGGAGCAGTCTGCTTCTCCCTCTCCCTTTAACCCTCTGTTATTCGGCCCTTCCTGTTTCTTAATTAAAAAACCAAAATCTTAAAAAAAAGAATTTTCCCTAAAAAGGAGTTACCACAGAAGTGAAGAATCTTTGGGGTAGATACAATTGTCCAGCTGGATGTGAGAAGGACATGCACACAAGCAAAGAAATCCAAAAGTGCAGAGTGTGTCTAATATGTTTGTGGCAAGTCTTGTTTGGTTGTTACTGCAGCTCTGGGGGTCTGGAGTGGGGATCTCACAATAAACAGATGGAAGAGAAGCAAGGTACATTGAAAAGTTTCTCATGGATCCAGGCTTTCCGGATTGGAAGAATGCTAGTACATACACCCCTTCTGATACCTAAAACTTGACCAGATTTCTTCATGTGAAGGAGAGTGATCATCAGATAGCCCCAAACAGGCAGAGAGAGGGCCACAAAGACTTAAGCCAAGAAAGGATCTATAATTGGAGTGTGACCGACACCAAGGCAGCGGGGTGGGAGGCGGGGGCATCTGTCCCAAATGCAGACACATTTTTTGTATCCTTCTCAGCTAGTCTGAGGGACCATGGTGTCATGAGTTCAGTGGTCTCAGGCCAGCCAGGCATTTAGACTTAGGTGTTAAGAACTGGGATCATGGGTTTGTCCAAACTGAGCCTGTCTTTGTGAAACTGTTCACTTTTCCCTGAAGGAGTTAACATAGTGCCTCACAGTGACGACCAGCACAATTAAAATGTCATTTAGACCCTTGGAGAATCATCTGGCTCCAGATTTTAAAGGGCCTCTAATAAGACCTCGCAAGCTCTTTAGGGAGTGAGATAACATTGTTATTGGTGTGAAAGGGGGGTGAGGGAGCATGGGGTCATGGTCTAACCCAGGGAAGATAAATCTCCCTGTGCCGAGCAGAGGCCTGGCCATCTCCTTGCGATGTGGACTTTATATACAGGCTCTGAGTTGTGATTCCTTAAACCGGTCCCACTTTAGCCATGGGTCCCCACGAAGGCAGATCTGTACAATCTCATATTCCAGGAAGTCAATGTAATGTCACAGGCCAATGAAATTGACTAGTCTGACAGGAACACACAAACAACCAGGACGTAAGGCTGCACCCCACATCCCCCTGCCGTGTTTATTTAGGAGTGGAGGTCCATTAAGTGCTCCGTGATGGCCTCCTGATAACACACCCACCTTTGCAGGCCGGCTGGGGCTGGATGTCTGCCCTTAAATGTGACAGCTGACATTTTTGGATACACTTAAAGATGGGCAGAGGACAGAAACCACACATCTTAAAGTTACAGCCTCTCTTGCTTGTGCTTAGGAACAAGTGGTTCTTTTCAGGGCTTTCCATCTATCTTGAAGGTATCTTTTTCTCTCCAAGAATATTGCAAAACCTGGCACGAGAGGTTGGTGCACCATTGCTGGTGGAAGCAACATTTTGGTAGATCGTTGGGGGATGCACCAGGAAAATAATGCTGAGGTGCACATGCTTTCTCAATGGTGTACATTTTGAGGGACAAGGAGGTGAGGCAGAGACCCCCAAATTCTTTAACACTTCTTAACCAGTCATGTGTCTGAAAGTCTGAAAACTGAATTGCACCTTTTCAGGCCAGTGACTCCCTCCCTGAGTTCTATTCTGTTAGTTCCCACAGGCATCCTTGTGTTCTCCCCACCTGAACTTCACAACTGTCTTGTTCATTGCTCCTTGCCCCCTACTCTGCTAAGAATGTCCTATCTTTGATCTTTTTATCTTCATTGATTGGCTGACTGACTGATTGATTGATTGATTGATTGATTCACCTAATATTAGCTGAGTGCCTGGCCCTGAATTCCCTGGTACAAAGGATACTGCAGTAAATAACTCAGAAAAGTCCCTGTTCTTGTGGAGTTGACATTCCGCATAGGGCAAGGAGTCAGATAATAAGTAAATCAGTAAATAAAGATGTGCATTTCTGGGAGGAATAAATGCCATGAGAGAGTGAAACAGAATGAAGGGAGAGGGTAGAGGTGAGGAGGGGCCTGATTTAAGTTGGGTGGTCCAGGAAGGCTTTGCGGTGGAGGGGACAGATATGGGACTATATGGGGCAGCCCTGTGGCTCAGAGGCTGATGTTCCATTTGGTGGTGGTGGTAGTGGAGATCCCCTCCCTTCTCCAGAGGACAGGGTTAGGTCTGGACTGGTTGAGAAATACCAGACTACTTGGGGGCAGGAAAGGTATGAGCCAAGCTGGTAGGGGGAGAGAGGGGAATGAAAGATCCAATCAAAGAACTAGGGAGAGCCAAGGACATGCAGGACTCTGAAGGTCATGGTTAAGGGATTGGATTCAATTGGTAGGAGGGGGAGCCAGAAAAGCACGTGAGCAGCGTGTGATGGGATGGGATGTGCATTAAATCAGTGTTGTATCTCTCGGCTCTTTTGTGCCAATTCAGGTGTAGCCTGTGCTGTGAACCGTTTGCAGCAGAAGGAACGCTCGGCTCACAGTATGAGCGTGCACTGATGACAAGGCCCACCTTCCTGTCCACTGCCCGTGTGTTCAGTGACGACAGGAATTATGCCCGGTTGGCCCTGCTTCTCCACTTTACACACGGTGTCTCATCAATAAATGTCTACTGCATTGACCTTAATTATAAGTTCCTGGAGGTTAATAACGTTCACCCAATTTATTTTGTAAAATTCCAAAGGGCCCTTCAGAAAAGTTCTTTGATGGGGACTTGAGTTCTTGAAACACTGGTATTAATGGATCATCACCCAGATGCTCCCACCTAGTTGGGAGGGTAATTAGGGTGAACTAGACCAAAAGAAATTTATTCGAATCACTCCCTTTGGTCAATTAGTTTCCTGCAGATGATTTTAGAATGTTTCTCAAATGTGTCAGTGTTCAGGCAATGAAACCAAGATTAAAAGCCCAGACTCCTTGTTGCAGGTTCCAGAAAACAAAAAACAAAAAACAACCAAAAAACCAAAAACGTGCATTTTAACGGCTGCTCTCCTAACTTCAAAATTAAACATATTACATTCTTGGGAGTACGATTTCAGCTTCTTTACATTTATGACACAAATGGAGCCATTCGCCCTCACTTCAGTCCATAAAGGCAAGACTCATTAGAAGGAGGAAATTTCCTTTATCATTAATGGGCCACACTCACATGATAAACCCAGCTCTGCTTCTCCCACCCCCTTTCCCGAAACTTCGATTCTCGTTTTAAGCAGTTCCCACATAGACTATTTATCTTCCACATTTCCCCAACTCTCAATGGCACCATTATATCCTTTATTTGGAATCATAAAACTTTGAGAATAAAAAAGAAGCAAATTAATCCTCCCAGGGGAGAGAGGGAAGAGGGATCCTGCCAGCGTTTAACTTGTAGGATTGGACTGGCCTCGAAACACAGTTTTCTTTTTCAACAGCTTAGCCGGTGGGGGGAAATGAATGGTTATGACAGAGAGTCCTGAAATAAAATGCAGAATTATGCAAACGCGTTAAAAACTGACATCTTGAAATAAAAACTGTTGAAAGCCCGAGGAATAAACAATGCGGGCTGGAAGGGGAACGTTTTGAAGCGACGAATGGGTCACTCTGCTTTTATTATTCACAGCGGAAAAATAACCTCGATCATGATGTGAAAACCACAATTTCCTTTATTTGTGGATCATACCAGATTAAAAAGCATTCAGGGAAGAAGTGCGGCGGGGGGGACTGAATGCCCTCCAAAGAGGCAGCCGCTCCGTGCTCAGAATCCTGTCGCAGACACTGCCTTGCTCTGTCCCATTGCCTGAGTCACTTAACCTCCTCATGACTCCCTTCTCATCATCAAGCTGGAATTAAGGAGTGGGTCTTTCCTCTGGGGCCTGAGATCTGGATTTCCTAACAGCCAATTGGATAACATGCTTGGCCATTGCAATTTGCTCTAAGGAGTCTCAAGGTTGTTGTGAAAACAAGCGATAAAAGTCAGTTAACAAGCCGGCTGCCACCAGAATGGCCAATGAGAAAACCTACGGCGTAGAGTGCCTCCAAGTGAATCTCCAGGTTTGGGGTTCTGGAAACAGATCCTATAGCTAGTAAAGCCTTTATGATTTTATTTTATTTTTATGACTTTTTCAATTGTGAGCTAGAGTCCCTAGATAATAGCAGAATATTGCGCTCTCTTAAAGTAGAATGAAAATCATTGAGCTGAGAAACAGTATACAAGCAGAATATGACAGCTTAAAAGGATTTTAGAGATAATCTGGTCTAGCACTTTCATTTTGCAGAGGATGAACTTGCCGATGCAGGAAGTTTAAATGACCTCCCCAAGCTTATGGACCCACAATTCTGATAGTAGCCACCAGCTTTGAAATAGGATTTTGACGGTGGCTTAGTTGATCCAATAATTTCAACAGGAGTACTTGAAGAAGGCTAGTGAGACCAGAAGTTTCTGCATCCGGTTAATTTGACGGTGGGCCAGAGGGTCAATGCCAGATAATGTTCTTTATTATGAAAGAAGTCTTCCAAATCTAGAGGAGGCACTTTTTAGAAAAATGATTATGAGCTGTAGCTGTTAATTGCAATGTAAATTGCAGTAATTTTTGTTTAGTTTAAATTTTCCTTCCCTTTCTCCCTCTTTCTTTTTAGTCTCCGTCTCTTTCTTCTAAAAAAAAATTTTTTTTTTTTTAAATAAATTTGAGGAGACATTCTGGAGAAAAACAAGGTAAAGGTAAAGGCAATCTAGCTCATGGTTACCTAGCGCTGAGAGAAAAACCCAGAAGTTGGAGGGAGGCTAATTCACAGAGTAGAGAGGAAAAAGCTCCTGTGATTTACTCTGACTTGCTAATTTTCAGAAGGAAATTAATAAAATTGATTCCAGCAAAAACTCTAAGTGGACAAATAGAAGAAAAACAGATCGAGAATTGTGGATATTTAGGGCAGAGAGAAAGTTCTTAGAGAAATCTTTCCCTCAGGGAGAAATAAATATTTAGGAGAAATCACTAACTCTAAGGGTCGTTAAAGCAAAGATCACTCATAGGATGGAAGCAAACCCTCCCACCAACTATTAATTCCAATTCCTAGACTCGGTGGCAGTAACATGATTAGTTATTGTGGGTTCTGGAAGAAAGCAGGACCCTTGGCAATAAAGCCCTGGAAATATGTATTTTTAAGTACTATAAAAGATGTGGAAAGCAACTTTTCTTTTCATCCTGGGGACTAGAAATAATACACCTGCAAGGACAGATGAATGGCATAATGTTGGCATTCAATGGGGCATTAAACATTTTGCGCCACGTTTATGGGGTTTTCCTGTCATTAATTCTAGGTAAAATAAACTTTTAAAAAATGTTTTGTTGTGTTTTTGGATTGCATTTATTTTTCACCAACTTGCTTTCCTTTGCAATTTTTTTTTCTGTTTTTCTTTTTCTTTTTTTTTCCATGTCTATTATGTTTTCTTGTGTCCATTGGGTTCTTGGCTAGTTTCTTAGCTGGCCTCCCTGTGCTAAGGGGGCCTTTCTTTTTCCCGCCCCTGCCCCCTTAGTATTCTTTCTTTCAGTCCTGCTGCACACGTTCGAACCCACGTCAGGGTCGGATGTGGTTGGTTCTGCTGGCTGCAATCATTGTGGTTTGCCTGTGGGGTTGGCAAGGACAGACTGTCCTGGAGCTGCACAGATTGGGGCCACCTGAATCTCTCCACCACCAGGGTACCCATTCTACAATTGATTGTGATGGCAGGGCCTTGCATTGCTCCCTAGTTCAACTTGTGGCCTTCCTCCTTAATTTTGTCTGCTTCCTTAGAGAAGTTCTCTTCCCTATTAGCAGTACACAAACCTTCCCTCTTAAGCTTGGTCAAATTTGCAACTGAGGGAGGAAGGAAGAGTAATGCAGTAGGAGTCAGTTTGCCTAAGTCCCTTGTTCCAGGTCTGATACTCACACAGCACCTCTGACATTAAACAAACCATTGAACCCACTAATGTTCAGTTTCCTAAGAGGTTTAGGTAAGATCAATGTGTCACCTCCTGAGATCTGTAACATAGGAATTCTCTGGGGCTCCAGGAATAATAGAGAAGTGGAGCAAGAAGGGAGCTGAGAAGAGCACACTTGATTTGTTGGGATAGAGACACCTGAATGGGTAGAATTTGACTTGAGAAAGTAAGGCGAGCAGCTTACCAAGTGTGGTTCAAGGATTAGCCTTTGGGACCCCTTGGAGCTCTTAGGAAAACTGATTAAGTTACTTACCAAGTAATTATGGAAAGCTGACTATGTGCCAGGTTCTGTTTTGGGTGCTTGGCACATAGCAGTAGACAGATAAGATGCATTCCTGCTGTCACAGAGCTTAACCTTGGTTAGTGTTTCAGGCAGTTATACATGCTAGGAAGAGTCTGGTCTTCTAAGAGAAGGGTGAAAGGCTGCTGTTTCATACAAGGTAGTCAGGGAAGCCTACTGGAGAAGGCAGTGCTGGAGCAGAGACCATAATGAAGTAAAAGAGGGAGCCACGTGGATGTGTAGGGAAAGAGTATTCCAGGTGGGGGAAGAGCTAGTGCAAAAGCCTGGAGGATGGGCAGCCCACGTGGCTCAGGTTTAGCATTGCCTTCAGCCCAGGGTGTGATCCTGGAGACCCGGGATCAAGTCCCATGTTGGGCTCTCTGCATGGAGCCTCCTTCTCCCTCTGCCTGTGTCCCTGCCTCTCTCTCTCTCTCTCTCTCTCTCTGGTCTCTCATGAATAAATAAATAAAATCTTAAAAAAAAGAAAAATGAATTTAAAAAAACAAACAAACAAAAAAACAAAAGCCTGGATGTGAACAGTATGTTTGAGAAATAGCAAAGGAGGCTGGTGTGGCTGGTGCAGGATGGGCTGGGGAAGGGGAGGGGCGTGGGATTCCTGAATTCTACCACCAAGTCCATCACTGTATGCATAGGCCTGGAGTTGGGTTAGATTCAGATGCTAAGGAGATGCCCTCTTATGCCCATTCAACATTTGACACTAAGGTTTACCCAGTGACCAGGTGACAGGTGAGATCTTTTGGTTCTGAATCCTGAGCCCTTTAGGCTAGTCAGTGAGCATTCTGTTGAGAACTCCATCTAAAGAGTCTGTGTTAGTCTCTCTGGAACTTCGTTTTCATAGCCTGGGAACAATCTTCCCCTTGATTCCAGAGAATTCATCATCATCCCTGTTGGGTAGATCCTTGGGTGTCTGTCACTATGAACTCTGAACTATTTCCTGGGTTTAGATCTATAATGATCAGCACGAGGAAAGTAGAACAATGAAGACAAGTTACCTCTTGGTGCTCAGAGGGGACTCAGCCTAAATTTAAGGAATGCCCAAGTAATAATTTAGACATTTAAATCTACTGAGACATGAGTCAAAGTTTTTTAACTGAATTGATCCAATCTAGTAGAGACCCTTTGCTGGCTTCAGACCATGGGTAACGATGGATGTTTGTTAAACAGAAAATTCAGTTGGATATCTTTGTGACTTATCCCATGCTGCAAAGGATTTTGAGTGTGTGGTAGTTTATCCTTATATCTTTCTTTTTCTTTCTTTTCTTTTTTTTTTTTTAAGATTTATTTATTTGTTTATGATAGACATAGGGAGAGAGAGAGAGAGAGGCAGAGACACAAGCAGAGGAAGAAGCAGGCTCCATGCCAGGAGCCTGACGTGGGACCCGATCCCGGGACTCCAGTATCGCGCCCTGGGCCAAAGGCAGGCGCCAAACCGCTGAGCCACCCAGGGATCCCCTTCTCATATCTTTCTAAGACTCTTTCCTGAATCTCTTTTAGTTCCTGGGCCCAAGTAGCCAGGCCCTGGGGAAAAGTGTATCTGTCACATTAAGAGCCTTGAGGATCAGAATTTAATAGGCTCCTCATTAGCTGATTAAAAATAGGGCCAGGAGAAACTTCTGGTAAAGAGATGCCCACTTTCATCTGAGTGGTCTGGTTCTCAAGGACCCCCACGATAGCAGCCAGACTGCTCGGTGAACAAACAAATGTCTCATGGGTCCTCATGCAGAAAATCTTTCCCAGATGCACCAGCCACCCCTCTGCTCATTGAGCTTGCTTTTGCAGCTGTGATGTCAGCTCTGGGCTTTGATTCACAGGCTTCTCGGCCAGAAATCCCACCTCTCTACTTATCCCCAGGGAGAAAATCCCACTGTCCCTCAAGCCCAGCTGGAACATTGCTCCTTCCATGAAGATGCCATGGAACAGAAGGTGTCCATTCTCTACTTCTTCTGAAACCTTAGATTACTCTCTGGCTGCCCTTACCTCTTCAAAATCATGACCCTTTTCATGCCCCATCTCCCTATCTTGGGCAGAAATATCTTACAGTTGTAATTAAGAGTTTATTCCATGGGACCCCCATCAGACTTTTTCTTTTTTTTCTTTTTCTTTTTCTTTTTCTTTTCTTTTCTTTCTTTTTCTTTTCTTTTCTTTTCTTTCTTTTTTTTTTTTTTTTTGTAGTCTCTAGGTTATGTGAAGCCACGTCTTTTTCATTTGGTTATCTCCAGTGCTAGCATGGACACATTGGATGGTGTATGATCATCACACATTTACTGCCAGAATGAATATAATTAGCTGAATGAATTCAGGTCTAGCACAGACAGTGTGCCCAGTGTAGGATTTAAACTACGTTATAAAGAACTAGTACAAATGAATAAAAGTGCAATCAGAATACCAAGAGGTACACCATAAAGAACTAGACAAGATAATGCACAGCAGATAGATTAGTAGGCAATGTCTGGCTTCACTAATTATTTTTTTTAAAAGATTTTATGTGTTTATTCATGAGAGGCACAAAGAGAGACAGGCAGTGACAGAGGCAGAGGGAGAAGCAGGCTCCCTGCAGGGAGCCCGATGTGGGACTCAATCCTGGGACCCCAGGATCATATCCTGAGCCAAAGGCAGGCACTTAACCGCTGAGCCACCCAGGCATCCCTGACTTAACTAATTCTAAGAAAGCAAAATGATCATGCCCTTTGCTGATGACTTGGGAGACTTGGGACATGTATGCATTTGCTGGCAGGGGTACAGTGTCTATCAGTGCACACCATGCATGTTGATAAATGTGTATTTTGAGTCACAGAACTTTCATATGCTTTGACACAATAATCCTGCTTCTGGGAATTGATTATAAGGAAATAATTCAAAGTAAGGGGAAAAAAGACCCACAATTTTTTTCCAAGTTCTGCTCCTTATAATTTTAAAAACAAAGCTGCAAATGCTGTATTCAGTAATAAGGGTTAAATAAAACCTGATCCATATATACTTCCTGTGGAATACTTAACAGCCAATTTAAAAGTCACTTACAGAGGTTTTGCACAAACTGAGCTATAGTTTAAAATAAATCTAATAATAAGGTGGAATATTTTTGTTGTTCAGTTGACACACCGACTAGGAGAAGAAAGGCTGAGTTGGAACTAAAATGGGGTCAGGAGCATTTATTTGGCTTGTATTTCATCTTTTCCGACCTTGGATTCTTCATCTACAAAATGGACTCACGAGTTTTTACTTCTTAGGATGAGATATAATGTGTGCAAAATCCAGGGCCTGAGCATAAAGGGCATGCTCAATAAATAGATATTATTATAATTTTAGCAGAATTTACTGCATGTATAAGATCAAGGTGCCAGGACTATGACAGATAGTTAGGGATGAATGGGAAAGAAATGGGCTTTGGTATTGTTTCCTATTGCAGTGGGAATTTTAGGAGGAGTAGATCACTGAGAAGGTAAGGCAAGATTTTGAAGGATGGGGAGAATGGATGGGGAGAGTGTGGTAGGAGGAGAAGAAGACGAAAATGGGTCAGAGAGACCTTTTGGCACAACATGGGTTATGCCAAAAGGCAGTGGCTGGCCTGATTAATAGAGACAAATGATGCGGATGAGATTCTGGAGATCTTTGCCAGCACCCTTTTTTGAAAGAAAGCATTCTTAAGTGAAGGTGAGTATTTGAATAGTAAAGTAAGGTTTGGCAGAAGACTGAAGCTTCTGAAACTCCTTACCTATGGAATGGAAGGAATTAACAGTCAGACTTCATCTTCTGCCTTCCTTCCTATCCCAGCACTCTGTCAGGACATGATCCAAGATCAGTCATTTACATGTTAGTGTGAATTTATTGTTCCTATTTTCAATAACTGATCAAAAAGTACTTAAGAATTCTTCAAAGTATTTGCACTCTAAGTCTTATTCCTTACTATAGAATGAAATATATTATGTGACAAGAATTCTAGTCATTGGGGACTGTGAAGAGAGGCACACATGCTGACATTGAATATGTAAATTGTTAGTAATTCTGACATAACATATAATTCCACCTCTGTCATGAAGTCATTACTTTGCTTAATTGCTCATTAATTTGTTCAATCAATTGTTTATCCATCTATCTGTCCATCCATTCTCTTTCTTTTTGTTTTATTTTTTAAGGTTTCATTATTTATTTATTTATGAGAGATACAGAGGGAGAGAGGTAGAGATACAGGCAGAGAGGCACAAGCAGGTTCCATGTAGGGAGCCTGATGTGGGACTCGATCCCGGGACCCAGGATCATACCCTGAGCTGAAGGCAGATGCTTAACCGCTAAACCACCCAGGCATCCCTGTCCATCCATTCTCTATCTATTTATACATCTGTCCATCCATCCATCCATCCATCCATCCATCCATCCATCCATCCATCCAACCATCTATCCACTTATTTAGCAATCGTTCATAAAGCATGTATCTTGTGGGAGCAGAATGCAGGTATTGGGATTATAAAAGTGAATAGTACATAGTGACATTTCTTGTGGATCTTGGAAGATTATGCTTGAGCAAAAACCATCTTCAAAAGTCTTGTACAAAGTTTTCTGTGTAGAATTAGTTAACTAGATGAAAGGGAGCAAAACAATAAAAATAAGCATGGTTATCTCTTGTCTAGGGGCTTTGACCACAGGGGGCAGCTGTGAGTCATCTCTCATAGGCCTCCAGTATAAACACTGTGTGGGATGTCCTACAAAACCCCCTCAACACTTGGTCCCCTGGGCATCCCCAGTCTTATCTCCCCCTCTTCCCCCTCCACTTGATAACCCACACTGCAGCTACCCTACCTCAGCTTTTGCTCCTGAGCCTGCCAAGCTCTTTCACATCTCTGTGTTTTCATGAACACTATATATATTTCCAGTCTGGAACATTCCACTTCAGTTGCTCACTGTCTTAATACTCCTTTCCAACCCCATCGTTAGGCCAGTTTCTCCCTGAAGTCTTTCTGGTCTTCCCCAGGGAGAGCAAGCCATTGTCTCATATGTGTCCAAGAGCACTTTATTTTTATTTTTTAAAAGATTTTTTATTTTATTTGTTCATAGAGACACACACAGAGAGAGGCAGAAGACACAGGCAGAGGGAGAAGCAGGCTCCATGCAGGGAGCCTGATGTGGGACTCAATCCTGGGTCTCCAGGATCACACCCTGGGCTGAAGGCGGCACTAAACCGCTGCGCCACCAGGGCCGCCCCCAAGAGCACTTTAGAGATGCCTTTGGCCATGCCGAGAATTGTAAAGTAGCAGACATCTGGGTGAAGCGGAAAGCATGTGTGA
This sequence comes from Canis lupus dingo, assembly GCF_003254725.2. Taxonomy (NCBI): domain Eukaryota; kingdom Metazoa; phylum Chordata; class Mammalia; order Carnivora; family Canidae; genus Canis; species Canis lupus. Next base: position 66,959,202 of record NC_064245.1, read on the forward strand.
TTCCAAGAGGAATGGAATTGACCATGAATTCTGCCTTCAATCCTCACACCCCTCACAAACTGCTTGACCTGGGTCTGGTCACCCAACATCTCTAAATTCTTGGCTTTCTCACATTCTCACTGTTTGCCTTATTGCAAACAATTACCCTTCATGAGTCATAATGGGGATAAATTATGCATTATGATGTGTTGTGAGGAGCCAGTTCTTGGCCTTGTACATGGTAAGTGCTCAAAATTTGCTCATTGTGTCCTTTTATTGTCACCCTTGATGTGCCAGACTCTGTCATGGCACTGTGAATGCCTCAGGGTCAGATTACTTGCCTGTGCATCTCTCAATACATCCAGAGAATTCTTGCTTCTCGGAAGCATACAGCATGGTTATTAAGAATAGGGATTCTGGCACCAAACTTCCTGGGAGAACCTAATGCTACCACTTGCTAGCTGTGTGGCCTTGGGGATGTTACTTGAGCTTTCTATGACTTGGTTTTCTTATCCGTGGAATGGGGATAATACTAGTTTTCACCTCATAGGGATGTTATAAAAGTTTACATAAGGCTCTGGCCATGGTAAGCCCTCATTAAGGTAGGCTATTATTAGTAGGTGCTCAAGAACTGTTTATTGAAAGGCCAATGAATAGATGTTAGTGTGTGATAGTCTCAGGAAGTCTGGCTAACATGAAGGTGTTTATTTGGTTCAGAATGCCTGTTTCTTGACCTACCTGTAATTAGTTTCTATTACTAGGTTGTTATTAAGTTGAGAGGAATTACTTTCCTGTGACGGTCAATGTCTTGACATACTGAAGGTTAAATGCTACTGACACGTCTGACATTGACGTTGAAATTATTTTGTTGTTTTTAGTAATATGGATGAGTTCGAAGGTGTGGTGTTGGTCAGAAGTAGAGGTTTTCCTGTAAAGGAGTGACCAGAAATATCTGAGCCGTGGTCTCTGAGAATGTTTGGAAATATCCCCTTCAAGTCTTAAATCTCCTATCTGAAAGAATCCACGTTGTTGGCTTTTTGAGGAGGAAATTCAACAAGATTGTAAAGCCCGAGAGGAAGGAGGCCCATCTGAGTCTTTGTATTTGATTCAACGTTCAAAACAGTCCTGGGTCTGTGACATTGCTCGTGAAAGACTTGTGAGTTAATTATGTAAAAAGTGAAGATATTTTTCTTCCCAATCTGGAGCTCATCCTCTGAAATTTCCATGTGATCAGTGCCTGCCCACAAAGAAAGCATTATTGTTAGTTTACGTATATGTTTTATTTCTGATTATGAGATTTAAAAAATATGAAGTAATATTTTCTGTCAAGAGGCTTGGCTTAGGGAGACCTGTGGCTGGCTGTCACTTCTGCCTTCAGCTGGCTGAGTGACTTTAGCCATGTCTTTAACTGCTCTGAGCTTCAGCTTCCTCACCTGAATGGGAAGCAGTTGGACATTAATTATGATAGTAACAAGGATACCATTTTGCTGAGCATGTGATGACACTGCGCTAAGTGCCTTAGAATTCCTTGCATTTTATTTCCATAGCAATCCCGAACAGTAGCTACTTTTTACCCTCCTCATGTTACAGGTAAGGAATCTGAGCTCAGGAGAGCAGTCATTTGCCAAAAGTGTAAATAGCAGGCTCAGGACTTGAGCCTGGGCTTGTTTATGTTTCACAAATCTATGAATAATCGTTGATTTGTGACAAAGAGCGCTAACATGAATGGGGTATTTCAGGAAGGATTAAGAGGTGATTTTTCCAGTATATTAAGAAGTATGTGTACCTCTCCCTCCCTCATTCCTTCCTTCTTTATCCCCCAATGCTCCTTCAATCAAATTTCTGGCCCACCTTCCACTTGATTAGATTTTAGTTCTTTTATTTCTCTAAAAAGGGATTCTCTAGGGTCTTCTATGCTTTTTTCCAAGCCCAGCGAGTATCTTTATAATCATTTCTGAACTCTAGTTTTGTCATCTTACTTATATCCATACTGATTAGTCCCTGGAAGTCAATACTGTCTCCTCTTTTCTTTTTTGAGGTGCGTTTTTCCATCTTGTCATTCTATCCAGAGGAGAATAGATGAATGAGAGAACAAAACATCAACAATCGCAGAGAATTGTACCCTTGCAAAAAGTGGTCACTTTTCTATCTGTAGAATATCAGCAATTCTTTTCTTAGATCTCCAGTTGAGTTCACAGGTGTTCAGAATGACTTGATAGCTATCTAGCTGAATTGTAGGGACCAGATGAAACTAGGGTCCTCTATTTCTCTGTCATCTTTCTCTGACAATCTCTGGTCCACCTTCCAGAGTGCTAAGATTCCTGGTTACCCTTCCTCTATGGTATTCTGTAACAGTCCTTTTTTTTTTTTTAAAGATTTTATTTATTTATGTGAGACACACACACACACACACACACAGAGGCAGAGACACAGGCAGAGGGAGAAGCAGGCTCCATGCAGGGAGCCTGACATGGGACTCGATCCCAGGACTCCAGGATCATGCCCTGGACCAAAGGCAGGCACTAAACCACTGAGCCACCCAGAGATCCCCTATACTACTCTATTGATGTGCTTGTTATAATTGCTGTTGGTTGTTAAGGTCTGTCTCTGGGTAAAACATAAACTCCTAGTGACAGGGCTGCCTTGACATCATCAGCCCGAATTCAGAGTTTGCCTGGCTCAGTAAACAAGGCCTATGGGAAATGTTTGTTCGAAGGATGAAAGAATGAGCACCTACTATGTGCACCATGATGGGGGAGGCCAGAATAATCAAAGACAGGTGGCTGGTGAACCACAGTAACATTTCTCTACAATACCACACGTGTCTTTCTAATTATGCACTTCCTCAAGCAAGTGGTAGGAAGCTGGTGGGCATGCTCCATTGAACACCAAATGATCACACTTTAGGAGTGCTCTCAAAGATTCACTCTGAATTGTAAGGAGGTTATGCTTGATAACGGTTAAGATCCCTCATGATGTTCTGTTCATCTGTTCGTTACTCATTAGCTCATTTAATCTATTACTCTGTTAAGCAATTATTACTGCCATAAACATTTACTGAGCACCTTGCTAGTTGTTGGTGATATCATTGTGAATAAAAGCTTATTCTCTATTCTATATCATATATATATGATCTCTTGTCTTCACTATGACCCTGCAGCTTATTAGAACCATGTCATGAAGGAGGAAATAGGCTTAGAGAGGTTAAGTGGCTTAGCTGAGGCCACACAGCGAGGAGGTGGCAGAGCTAGGGCTTCGACTCACCACTGATAAGATTCTAGAGTTCTATTCAATGAGAGAAAAGAACATGTGGCTGCAGAATGGGCAGTGTTTCTGTGAAACTCTGAGCTTTATTAAAGCAACATTCACTTATTGGTGTAAACTTTGCTCTTCAATGCTCTGCACTGATTGATGCACAGAACCCTAATTCATCACTTAAGGAGGTCACTTTGCAGAAGGGGACAAATGTTGGCAGCCACATAATTAAGGGATTATAAAGAGCGCTACTACTGGGATGTGTCCCTCAGATGGCTTCACTGGGGATGTCACATGGACATAGTCTGAAAAGAAACAACAGTCCTACAGATGCATGGGGATTTAGGAGAGAGAGCTTTCCAGACAAAGAAAAGACTCACATATAAACCTTTTTATTTTTTATTTCAAAGGGGGAAGTGGTTGTATGTTTGCTATTTCTAGAAGGTGTAGTGAAAGCTTACCATACCCTACCTCATTCCCCCTTGGCACCAGTATCAAATGATGATATTCCCTCTGGCTACAAATGAAGATTTCTTTAGAGGGCAGTAAAATTCATTTCAACAATTGCTTCCCGTGATGGTTGAGAACAGGATAAACAAAATTAGCAGCAGTGAGAGAGAATCCTTTTCACCTCTGAAGCCAAAATAGTATTATATGACACCTGAGCCTAAGCTGAGTTTTGGGAGTTGAGTTCTGGGCTTAGCACCTGCTAGCTGTGTGACCTTGACCACGTTCTGTGACCTCTCTGTGCCTTTGTTTCTTATCCCTAAAGGAACTAGGCTGGGTGGACCCAGTAAGAGGATTTCAACTACTCTCTGAGGAGCTACAGAGATTCGGGGCAAGTGCCCTGGGGAACAATGTGGGATCCCAAGGGGACTTTGAGGTAGAGAAGATCCAAACGTGACTTATGTTTCAAGCCCAGCAGTTCAGCCCTTATTTGCTTTCTCCATTGCAGATTTCACTGGAAGGAAGCTTCCTCTGCTTTGAAAGAGATGCCTTGGGCTCCAGTCACCACAGTCCTTCCAAGACCTTTTCCATAGGGCTCCCAGCGACAACCAAGTTCTGGCTAAGGCATTTGTGTGACCCTGGGAGCCTCAGTTACTTTGGAGACATGCAAGTTGGCTCACGGAGGACTGAGGACTGGGATCTGGCTTTGAGTCAGGAGCCCTGGTGCTATCAGTGTGGGTGCAGGATGGAGTCACAGGACCTTTCAGAGAGTGCAACTTTCAGAGGAAATTTAGCAAGTCATTAAGGAAACGACTGGAGACTGGATGGCAGTTAGTGAAGTGTAGCCAGCATCAGCTTATTTGCATGGCTGATGGCTGAAACAGGATCCTACCTGTAGCTTCCACTCCAGTGGCAACAAGCCAGCTCCACTGTAGTCTGCTGCGTCTCAAAACCTTCTAGGTCCCTGTGCACCTAACACTGCAGGACAACTACCAGTCAGGTGCACCAGAGACCGAAGGTGGCAAATTAGAAGGGATGGAACCAAAGAAGGTTGTCGTTGGTGGCTTCTGCCTCTGACAGGAGAAGCCTGAGGAGTGCTATTCGCAAGTAGTATTCTATTTTTTTTTCTCATTAAACTTTTGTTTTAATGGGTCTCAAAATGCTGTGACAGATTTTTGGTCAAGTTGTTTCCATTAAAAAAGCAACGAATAACTTAAAACTACCACACATGCACACACACAAAAAATGGTCCATGAAAACATTCTCCTTTCCTTCTGAAGGTTTTATGATGCATTGTTATCATTAACCAGTTGTTTACTATTAAACTTAAATGGCCAATCGACACAAACAGTTCTGAGACCTTTCTTCCACCACTGATTAAGACTGGGGTAGCAGGTATTGGGGATAATATTCATTTAGCCTTCTGAGCTTTCTGGGCAGACTGGGTGACTTTGCCAGCTCCAGCTGCCTTCTTGTCCACTGCTTTGATGACACCCACAGCAACCGTCTGTCTCATGTCACGAACAGCGAAACAGCCCAGAGGAGGATAGTCAGAGAAGCTCTCAACACACATAGGTTTGCCAGGAACCATATCAACAACGGCAGCATCCCCAGATTTTAAGAACTTGGGACCATCTTCCAGTTTTTTTCCAGACCGATGATCTATCTTCTCCTTCAGCTCAGCAAACTTGCAAGCAATGTGAGCTGTGTGACAACCCAGCACAGGTGCATATCTAGCACTGATTTGGCCTGGATGGTTCAGGATAATCACCTGAGACATGAAGCCAGCTGCTTCCACTGGTGGGTCATTTTTGCTGTCACCAGCCGCAATGCCACGATGAACATCTCTGACAGATAAACGTTCTTGACATTGAAGCTCACATTGTCCCCAGGAAGAGCCTCACTCAAAGCTTCATGATGCATTACAACAGACTTTACTTCTGTTGTAACATTGACCAGAGGAAAGGTGACCACCATGCCAGGCTTAAGAACACCAGTCTCCACTCGGCCCACTGGTGGTACCAATACCACCAATTCTGTAGATGTCCTGGAGAGGCAGACACAAGGGCTCATCAGTTGGACTAGTTGGTAGCAGACTGCTATCCAGAGCCTCAAGCACTGTGGTTCCACTGGCATTCCCATCTTTACGGGTGACTTTCCATCCCTTGAACCAAGGCATGTTAGCACTTGGCTCCAGCATGTTGTCACCATTCCAACCAGAAATTGGCACAAATGCTATTGTTTCGGGCTTGTAGCCAATTTTCTTCATGTAGGTGCTGACTTCCTTAACGGTTTCCTCGTATCTCTTCTGGCTGTAGGGTGGTTCAGTGGAATCCATTTTGTTAACACCAACAATTAGTTGTTTTATATCCAGTGGGTAAGCCAGAAGGGCATGCTCACGGATCTGCCCATTCTTGGAGATACCTGCTTCAAATTCACAATCACCAGCAGTAACAATCAGGACGGCACAGTCAGCCTGAGATGTTCCTGTAATCACATTTTTGATAAAGTTTCTGTGTCCTGGGGCATCAGTGATGGTCACATAATACTTGCTGGTCTCTAATTTCCACAGGGATATATCAATGGTGATACCACATTCACGTTCAACTTTCAGTTTATCCAAGACCCAGGCATACTTGAAGGAGCCTCCTTCTCAGCAGCCTCCTTCTCAGATTTTTCGATAGTTCTTTTGTTGATCCCACCACATTTGTAGATCAGATGGACAGTAGTGGTAGCCTTACCCAAATCTACGTGTCCAATGATGATGATGTTGATGTGAGATTTTTCTTTTCCCATATTGGTTTAGGGTTAGCAGTGGTTTTCACAACACCTGTATTCTGGCGGCAAACCTGTTGTGAAAAAGTCAAGTAGTATTCTAATACCATATAAAGAGGTATTATAGAATACAGGTCAGTGTTGGGCTGTGTGACTCCAGACAAATTACTTAACCCCTCTGAGTCTCAGCTTCTTCATGTGTAAAATAGGAATAAAAATTGTGAAGACTTCACAAGACCATTGTAAGTTTTCCATGGTAGCATACCTGTGCAGTGCTTAGCATGGTGTCTGCTATGTAGAAAAGTGCTTATTCTTCATTGATTATTTGATTCTCTGGAACATCACTATTTCCAATTCACTGCCATTCAAATAGTGATAAAATAAAGCTAGTAGATTAAGATGTCATTGACCTTAATGCCTGGGGACGGTGGTTATGTGCGAATGTGCACGTGTTTTGGTGCATATAGGGTAGGCTTGCCTATTACACAGAAATCATGTGAATATATATCTCTAAATTTGGGCCCTAAAGTGTTGTGTCTATTCTAACCATGCTTTTCAGATATTTATTTGCTCATTTATTTGTCTAAGGAATACTCACTGAGGGTCTCTACTCTGGGTTAGGCATTCTTCTGGATGCTGAGGATATACATGGGACTCCTAACTCAGTGGAGTTTACTGTAACAACTAGTTACACATCCATTCATTCAGTGTCTGTTTTGTGCTTGGCATTGTTCTTGATGATGTTTGAGATGTAAAGAAAAAGAAGTTTCTGGCCTTCAAGAAATTTACACCTGTCCAGAGGAGGGGCAATTTGTGGCAGTGCGTTAAACCCTTACCAGAGGCTTCTGGAGTGCTTTCTTCCCTCAGGCTCCTCTACTCTGCATTCCTATGACCCATTATGGCCCATACAGGTGGTCCTTCCCAGAAAAAAGGCCACTTCAAGGGTCATTTGAGAGTTGTAATGTCAGAAATATCAAATAAGAGTCACTCTCATTCCAATTGTTTTTAGGTAGCATATAACTGGGTCTTGTTTTTTATCCATTCAGTCACCCTATGTCTTTTGATTGGAGTATTTAGTCCATCAACATTTAAAGTAATTATTGGCAGATATGTGCTTTTGCCATTTTCTTACTTATTTTCTGGTTGCTTTTGTGGTTCCTCTGTTCCTGTCTTCTGTTGCTCTCTTCCTTGGTGGCTTGACAGCTTTCTTTATTGTTATGTTTGGTTTCTTTTCTCTTTTTTTGTGTGTATCTATTATAGATTTTTGATTTGTAGTTACCATTAGATTCATATATAACATGAGTATAACAGTATATATTAAGTTGATTTAAGAGATTCACTGCAGACCTAGAAACACATGTGGACCAAAAGCGAAAATATGGAAAAACAGCATGCAAGTGGAAGTGAAAAGAAAGCCAGGGTAGCAATACTCATATCAGACAAATAGACTTTAAAACAAAGACTATTTTAAGAGACAAAGAAGATCATTGCCTAATGATAAAGGGAACAATCCAAAAAGAAGATATATCGATTGTAAATATCTACGCACCCAACATAGGGGCATCTAAATACATAAAGCAACTATTGACAGATATAAAGGAAGAAAATGGCAGTAATACAATAATTGTAGGGCACTTAAACTCCCCACTTACATCAATGGACAAATCATCCAGACAGAAAGTGAACAAGGAAGCAGTAGCAGATTAGACCAGTTGGACTTAACAGATACAGTCAGAACATTCCATCCCAAAACAGCATCATACATTCTTTTCAAGTGCATATAGAATATTCTTCAGGATAGATCATATGGCAGGACACAATACAAGTCTTAATAAATTCAGGAGAACTGAAATCATATCATACATCTTTTCTGACCATGATTGTATGAAACTAGAACTCGATTGCAAGAAAAAAATCTGGAAAGAATACAAGTACATGGAGGTTAAATAACACACTACTAAACAATGAATGGGTCAACCAAGAAATCGAAGAGGAAAACATAATTTCATAGGAACAAATAAAATTGAAAACACAACAATCTAAAATCTTTGGCATGCAGCAAAAGCCATCTCTGAGACAAGTTTGTAACAAACAGGCCTACTTTAAGAAACAAGAAAAATCTCATATAAACCTAACTTTACACATAAAGGAGCCAGAAAGTGAGGAACAAACAAAGACAAAAGCCTGTAGAAGAAAGGAAATAACCAAGATTAGAGAAGAAATCAATGAAATACTTAGTGACTAAGAAAACAACAGAAAGGATCAGTGAAATCAGGAGCTGGTTCTTTGAAAAGAGAAACAAAATCAATAAGCCTTTAGCCACACTCATCAGAAAAAAAAAGAGAGGACTCAAAAGGCAAAGTCAATTTGGTTAAGCCCATTAATCACCCACAGGTTTTATGTGACTTTATTTTCTGTCCGGTGAAATGGAAATGACCAGCCTCATCTTGTAGATGAAGAATCTGAGGTTCATGGGGAGTTTCTGTCACTTGCTCAGAGTGGCACAGAGCTTCCTGGCAGGGCAGAGCATAGAGACAAGGGTGTGGCAACACCTGTGAGGGGTTTCCAGGAGCCTGGCCTCACTTGGAGAAAATGATACTCCCTGGCGGATCATATTCTTGTTTTCCCTGCTTCTATCTGAAGTAGCAATATTGAATCTCTCTCGTGTCATTGTTCGTTGGTGGCCAATAACCTTTCCTCTGGTAATGTTTCCAGTTTTGATCACCTCTCTCCCAGCTGCCTTCTCTGCTGTAGCTCAATAGATCATGTCTCTCCGGGCCTCATACGTTGAGATAGAGGTTTTCTATCCCACTGTGTCTATTTTTTGTTTTCCAAGAGTCCTGTGTGCTAGAATTTTAATACTGGAGTCTGTTTCCTGGTTGGGTCTTGTCTCTGTTAGCCAATGATATCATGTTTCTTTTAAACACATGGCTGGCGGTTTCATTCTCTGCCACATTTGGATGCTGTTTCTGGCTTCTGGGAGAGAAAGGTTAATTTTCCTTTTTGGTGTCTGATTTTCTTCTTTCAAGATGTAAACAGCTGACATGGTTTTAGTTGGAGGCAGAGATCTTTGTGTTGAATCTCTTAGAGCCTCTGAATAATGCTCAATAGTTCTTGACCAGTATTGCAGAAAGCATGCTTTGTGACAATTGCTCGTCTTTATTTTGGCTTTCAAGTCCTGTTGTGTCTACTACTGTAAAAAAAATCTATCCTGCCTTCTCTCCCCATTTCCACTACTCCCTTCCCCATTTAAGCATCTCTTGGGTAACCACAGTGGCCTTAGAAATGGTCTCCTTGTGGCAATTCTTTTGCTGTGCCCTTCTCACCCACTTCTGCCAGGCTGATCTTCCAGAAGCATAGCTCTGATCCCTTTGCACATCTGCTCTAAAACCACCATGATTTCCTTTTCCTTAAAATATAAGTCTGTATTCCTAGAGATGAGTCCTCAAAGCTCTCAGTTTGACCTTGAAGTTTCTATAGGTTTCGTAAGACTCTAAGCCAAGTAGAATGTCTGAGACCTCCTCCAAGTCCTCTAAAAAGTACTTTTATTAACTGGTAACTCTTGCTTGGCCACAAATGGTTGTAGCATTTTCTCTGCCTAGAATCCCTCCTTTTCCCTCATCCGTACACAGCCTGGATGTCTCTCAAGGCTTAGATCAACTCCATCCTCTCCAGCAACATCCCTGTCTTCTCCAGGCCTCTGTTATGTCTCTCTTGATGCCTTTCTTGTTTGAATTCCCAGTATTGTTTACCAGGTAACTGGATTCCAATAATTTCACACATAAGCTACAGAATCTGCCCATGTCTGTCCAGTTAGTCCAGCTGTCAAAGTTGAATTCAGATTATAAACTGGCTCCTAAAGTTGACACACTCTGCAGACCAGTGAAAGACTATGGTTGGTGATGCAGGTGAATCAGAATATTTCCTCTGGCCTGAGCCTGATCAATGGAAGCCTATGCATTCACCTGTGGATCACATTTTCCTATGTCTTCACTAACTTTTTTCCCAAATGTGGCTCCTCACAGCGTCTAGGGTTATACATTCCACTCTACCGTATGGGCTGGACTAGGCATTTGTAAGCACAATTTTGGGTCCCTTGATGCATCTTCTGTTTCACTGGTCCCCTATTTGGCCCTTTCACATAACTGATCAGCTCACTTCCTGGACACATCCCCTCACTCTTTGCCAAGATGGCGACTGTCTCCTCATCCCTCCACTTTCCAAGCATGGCTACTACCCTGGAGGTCTTCTGTGTTCACACGTGTAAGCTGCTCAATGCTGTTCTCTCTGTCCCTGGTGTTTCTCACCTCTGGTGGCTTCCCCTCCAAGCCACTTCACTCACCCACTCTTGTGGCTACACCCTGGACTTGGTCAGTTTCTGGAACTGCTCCACCTCAGAAGTCATAAAATTCACACCTCCCACTCTCTGACCACAACTTTCCTCTCCTTCCAATTCTGTCACTTGCTTGCTCTCAACTTTCTGGTTCTCCAACTCATCTACCCTCTTCTTTGTCCTACACTCTGCTGCTCTTGTCTTTCCTCTCATCCCTGTTCACATTTTTCCACAGCTCATCACATCAACTCCTTGAACTTTAATGTCATTGCTCTACTTTTTGTCACACACATATCACAAATGGATCCTGCAGGATTCCAGTCATCTGCTCTTTCTGTTCCCTAACACGGCACCTGAAATTCTCTCAAGGTCAAATCCATTCCAGCCTGCAGATCAAGGCCACTATAGATGAATACAAATGGATCTCTCAACAGATACCTCAGTGCTGCCCAGCTACTACATGCTGCTTTGCTTTTCAGATTTCTCATCTGTTATCCTGGAGTCATTCCAAATATTCTCCTCTTTTTTCAAACCTCAACCTCTACCTGTACTCTAATGCTCAGAACATACAAAAGTGATGACCAGAGACCTCTCCTCATTTCCCATCATGAAACCTGTAAACTGGCATGCAGCCTTACCATTTATTCCCTCTTGGAAGTCTTATGCAGCCTTTCCAGCTTTCTTGGGGACCTTTCTGTTACACCCATTCCTTCCCTCATCTTCTCTTTTTCACAGATACTTTGTATCAGCTTTTAAACATATTTATTTCTCTTCCATCATTAAAAAAGAAAACAAATCTTTAACCCTATGTCCCACACTACTGGACACCCCAGCATCTTCATCCAAAGGTATGGAAGCTACTTGGTTTGAGAAATGGAAGAAGTTCCCATGAATTGAGCATGTGATGTTGGGTTGTGGGAGGTGGGAGATGAGATTGGAGTTTGATGCTTAGTATTTTTTTTTTTTGATGCTTAGTAAACATTGATTAAACTGAGTTGAACAAACAGAAGTTTATTGGGTGCCAACATGTTGTTCAACAAATATGACGTAGTAGGTACACAGAACTATGACACAGAGCCCTTGCCTTTGAAGTACCTATGATCTAGTTGAAGAAAGATGTTAGAAATAGCTGAAGAGGTAGTAAAAGAGGGTAGATACTAACTGAATTGGTTCAGCCTTTAAAGTATGTCTTAAATCTGATTCCTTTTTACTATCTCTACATCACTATGATGCTCTATTTTCACAAATCCAGGATTTCTTTCCTGGATTGTTTCATTAGTTTCCTAATTGATCTCCCTGCTGATATTCTTGCTTCACTTTGGCAAATTTCTATAGCCAACATCTGTCTTTTAAAATTTTTCACATCCTGTCTCTTTTTAGCAACAAACTGTCTCCCTGGATGCCAATCTTTGTTGGAGTTCAAGTTAAATCTTCACCACAATCTTCACCTACCACCAACCCTGACATCATCATCATCCATAGGCCCCTAAGTGGCTCACTAAGCTCCAACCACACAGACTCCCATGCTATTTCTTAAATGCATGGACTCCTACCCAGAGACTTTGTATTTAGTACTATTTCTTCTTGGCAGGAAACTTCTCCAAATATTGCCTTTGCTACTCTATCACTTCCTTAAGTTTGTGTTCAAAAGTCACTTTGCTAAGGAGCCCTATCCTGATGCCATGTAAAACGGCACCCTGACTTTCTTAATTTCATCTCCCCTCACCCTCTTTTGTTTTTCTTCTAGCACTTAGCACCATCTGGCAAGTAATTGTTTTTGTATTCATATATTTTCTGTGTCTTCCTATTAGAATGCAAACTCCATGAGGGTAGGGTCTTGGTTTGGCTTTAATGCATCTCTAGGTTCTAGTGCTCATAATGATCACTATGTAAATAGTGAGTGAATGAATAATGAATAATGATAAAGAACCTTGCTCCATCCTGCTGCATGTGTTCATCCATTCATTCAATGCACATTCATTCAGCAACTACTATATGTTAGTAGATGCTTATTAATGTCTTTGAGGGGCTGGTGCCCTGCGGTGAACAAACCTCAAAATGATCTGAGTGTTTCAGTGACAGGTAAAGCAGATCAAGATGACCCAGATGTCTCTAATTTGAAATCCACAGCTTGGTGTCTTCATTCTAGATCCCTAATCCCAGGGTTGGTTAAAAGGGTTCAATTAGAGTTGACCCTTGAACAACAAGGGCATTAGGAGAGCTGACCTCTGCAGAGTCAGGAATCCATGTAAAAATTATACATGGATTTTTGACTCCCCCAAAACTTTACTAATAGCCTACTGTTGACCAGAAGCCTTAGCAATCATATAAATAGTCAATCAACAGATATTTTGTATGGGTTAATATGTCTGATACATATTATTATATGTTCCTATTCTTACAATAGAGTAAGCTAGAGAAAAGAAGAAAATGTTATTAAGAAAATCATAAGGAAGAAAAATATATTCACATTACTATACTATCTTTATAAAAAAACATCCACATATAAGTGGACCCGTGCAGTTCAAATCCACATTCTGCAAAGGTCAACTGCACTTTGGAGCAGCAGGTTGTCATGCAAGCAGGAATTCACATCTTCCTCTTCTGCTAGGGGTGAAACAGCATTTTCCAGCATCCAGAGGCTGGAAAGGACATTAAAACAATCTAGACCTAAATCCTCATTTTATAAATAGGGAAACTGAAGCCCAAGAAGGAGGCACTTGCATCAAATCAGAGGGTAGGCTGGTGCAGAATTGGAATAACCGGGGTCCTGCTTCCTGGGTTGGGGATCTTTCTACTATACCACACTGCCTCTCTTCATCACCCCTTCCTTTAATCCCCTCCTCACAATGTCCTCCTTTTCTTCTTGACAGTCAGAACTTTGTTAGGGAGCCGGGCAATGTGTGCTATGAAAAGCAACTTTATAGCTCTGTGCTGTTATGATCATATTTGGGGGCGGGGTGGCCAGAGCAGGCGGGAAGGAGCCAAACAGCCGGGTCTGCATGACTGCTCTGTGTTTTAATAGGATCCCCGCCGGTCACACCCTCTCCCAGGCTCCCTCACCCTGAGGGCCACATCGCGGTCACCAAGCAGTCGGGGAAATGAAAACAGTAATCTTAGAGCCCAGAGCGGAGCTGAAGGCAAGACCCCCACCTGAGGCTGGTGGTCAAACAAGGCAGCAAAAGAAAGGAAGAAAGCAAGAGCAAGAACAGCAGGGACCCTCCTAAAGGAAAGATGGAGAAATTTGTTTTTCAGGGAGGGGCCCAGAGCAAGAGCCTGCCACCCACATGGGGCTGATGTTAGCCACTGCTCCATGTCTACGTTGCAAAACATGGTAGGTGGGGCAGGATAAAAATGATCCTATTATGTGACAGGCTCAGCTTATTTACATATAAACCATTTGTCCTCAAAACTCATCGAAGCAGGACTTTTGAAAGCTGCCTTATAGGAAAAAAATTGGTGATCGTTTGATGAAAAAGCATAATTATAGAGTCTTGAAATAAAACCTAATAGCATTACCTAGCATTTATCAAATATCTATATAAAAGTTAGACACTGTGGTAATGTCTTATACACGTGATCTAATTAATCCTTCAACTCTACGAGGGAAATACTGTAATTAGCCTTGTATTGTGGATGAGGAAACTAAAGCTTAGACCAGCTACTAGTATGCCTCTGGTCACATGGCTAGTAAAGAGTGGCATTAAGGGTCCAACCTGAGTGTGACTTTAGATACCATTCCATGTTCTTTAACACCGTGGCTATGGTTTCAGGCATGGTGCTGGGCACTAGGCATCAAGGAAAGAGTGAAGAGGACTAACAGAGGTGTTCCTGTGCTCAAGGTAGAAAGACTGCTAAAGTAGCCAGTGGTAAGTGGCAGAGCTGGGCTTGAAATGAAGTCCGTTTGACTCCAATGCTGGTGCAGTTCCCATTTTGCCTGGAGTACTGCTGTCCTTCATGACACAGATCTGCTTGTCCTTCATTGGCCTGGAAGAAACCCAGGTGCACTGCAGTCAAGCTGACCATCCCCTGCTCCCAGACTCCAAATTCTCCAAATAGGCCCAGCAACACCTGTGTGCTTGAATATCCTCTTCCCTCCCTGACAAATCCTCCCATTCCCCCTGGAGGAAATGTCCCCAAACTGCTAGAGCCCTAATTGTCCCAAGCCTAGCTTAACTTGAGCTAGGAGTGCAGTAAGGTCATTTTTAGAACAAGTGGAGGGGGCAGTAGATTTGAGGATATATACCAGCAGATTGGTGGATCAGGTCAGGGTGTGTGGAAGTTCTTTTATGATTATGTCTATCTTTTTTCAGTGAAATAAAGACATAAGATGTCTTATTATGTTATGTACTGAGTATTTGTTCCTCTTCTCCCCCAGGTTCATATGTTGAAGCCTTAACTCCTAACATGATGGTGTTTGGAGGTGGGCATTTGGGATGTAATTAGGTTTAGATGGAATCATGTGAGTGAACCCCTCATGATGGGATTATTGCACTCCAAAGAAGAGGATAGAGAGATTCTCTCTCTACATGTCAAAGAGAGGCCACATGAGCATATAGCAAGAAGGAAGTTGTCTACAAGTCAGGAAGGGAGCCCTCACCGAGAACTGAATCTGCTGGCACATTGCTCTTGGACTCCCCAGCCTCCCGGACTGTGAGAAATAAATGTCTGTTGTTGAAGCCACTCAATCTATGGTATTTGTCATAGCAACCTAAGCAAACCAAGACAGTAATTGGTATTGAGCTTGGGGTGCTTCTATAACAAACACCTGAAATTGTGGAGACTGCTTTGGAAGTGGGTAAGAGGTAGTGGTTTGGGAGGGTTTTGTGGCACACACTAGAGAAAGCTGGAGTTGCCATGAAGGGACTGTGAAAGGAGATTCTACTGAGAACTTAGCAAAGAAAGAAAAAAGCTGCAAGAAAGCTTCCATTTCCTGAAGAGAATACATGAATGATCATGAACAAAATTCTGCTAGAAATATGGATGGTCAAGGCCATTCTGGATGAAGTCTTAGATGGAATTGAGGAACATGCTACTGGGCCATGGAGAAAAGGCGATCCTTATTATCAAGTGGAAAATAACTTGGCTGAACTGTGTTTGTGTTCTAGTGTTTTATGGGAAGTAGAACTTATGAGCAATGAAACTGGGTAGATCAGTAAAGTGCTGAAAGAGTAGCTCGGTTCCTTCTAACTGCTTCTGGTAAAATCTAAGAAGAGACAAATGAATTGAGGAAGAAATTGTTAAGTAAAAAGGAGCCAGAACTTAAGATTTGGAAATATGCCATATTATAGAGAATGCCAAGAGAGGGGTTGAACGGTCATTTGTTAAGGAGATTAGTATGGGTGTTATGGGTTTGAACCGTGGATCTAATTAACCACTGCAGTAGAAACACTGCCAGTTTGAGCTGAAAAGGACAGAATCAGGATAAAATGGAAGAAGACTGTTGGACTTCTTAGTTTCTACAGGATGGGACTATAGAATCATTCCATTGAAATGCACCTTATTCTTCAAGACAAGGGAAGGATGACTCTGGAGGTGATTCAGAGATCATTGGCACTGCCTCCTTGGTTTCAACAGGCCAGATAGTAGCCACCAGGAACTGTGGGGTGTGACTCCTGCCTAGTGGAGCCAGTGGGTCCTAAGGATGGGACTGCTGCTCCGGTGGGTCTAGAAGGCAGAACTTTGAATCAAAGAGGATTATTCTCCAGCCTTGAGGTCTAATGGTATTTGTCTTTCTTGGTTGGCCTTCCATGGGACCCATCACCCCTTTGCCCCTCCAAACGTTTTGGAATAGAAATGTCTATACTATACCTGTCTTGCCATTGTATTTTGGAAGTATATAACATATTTGGTTTCACAGCTGGAGAGGAATGTTGCCTCAGGATAAATCCCAACTCCAATCTTACCCATATTTGATTTCTGAGACTATCATTAGAGAGAGGGTTTTGGGATTTCAGAAGCAAGAAGTAGATACAGCAGAGAATGTGAGAATGGATGTCACAGGGAACTGTCCTAAGCTTGCCAGGTAGCATTAAAGATATACTTGAGAATAGCTGTCATACATTCAGGGTGAGACTGATCACTTGGACTTGTGTTTTTCCTAGCCTAGCACATTTAACTGTCCAGCGTAGAAGCAGAATTCAATCTCACTGGGATTTTCTAGTAGGTATAATAGAGCAGATAGAAGCAAGGAGATTGACTGGTTTCTTCCAGAACTTTTGGAATCTGAGTCAGGCAAGAAAAGAACTGAGGAAATAGGAGAATCACCAGAGCTGAGGTTTGGGAGAAGGAATGAAGAGGGAGGCCTGAGACTGAGATTAGGAAGAGGCTATAGTAGTTGATCATGATGGGTTCTCAATTATGACTGAGGTAGGTAGAAGGTAGGATCATTGGAGGAGAAGAGGCAGGGGCACTGACAGGCCGTGTTAATAGAAGGATTATTTGTGCCGATAACTGCCAAGAATTACAACAGCCGTGCTGGAAAGAGAGACAGTGAGCCAGAAGCTAATGTCATGAGGGAATGGTTCCAGAGTCTCTAAATGGCTGCTACAAGAAGAGACAAGTGAAGGAGCTCAGTTATAGGGGAACTTACTGGTAACAGACTGGCTTGTCTTGGCCTTTGTGGACCTAAATCCTAGTGTGGTGTCTTATCTGGGCTGGCAGCAAGCACATAAAAAGGAAAGGAAGAATGGGGGTGATTGTTCTGGCCTCTTGAACCTTCCTGGTCTTTGCGTCTCTGGCATCCAGCTCATCAGTCACTCAGTGGAGGACTGAACCAATGAATGGATGAATGAGAGGCTGAGCTGGCTCAGAACTGCATAGAACTGAGGCTATGTACTCAACCATCTCTTTCTACTGAAGGTTGGATCAACAAACACAAATTTCTCTATCTGACTTTCAAGGCCCTCTTATTCAATCCCATTCCAACCTATCCTATCTTGTTTCCTACTCTTTCCAAATTCAGATTCTCGGCCCGACAGTTCGGGCTCCTAGCTGTCCTGACAAAACACCACGCTCATTCCTGACTCTCGGCCTCAGTTCAGGAATTTCCTCCAGCAAGAATGGCCTATTGTAATCCTGTTTCTCCAGCCAGGTTTTTGCTGTCCTTCAAGGCCAAGGTCAGTCAAACCCATCCACAAACCCTTTCCTGATATTAAAACCTGCCCTTCTCAGGTTTTCTATAGCTCTTATGAAATGTCCCACATATTGAGGAGTGAGTTTTATCTTGTCTTTTATTATTTGCTATTTTAGAAAGAAGATTAACCTTGCTTTTCCAGCTAAATATTGAGTTTCATAAGGGAAAGAATGTTTTCTACTATTTGTGCTCCATTTCTTGTAGTCTCTCTCCTCATGCCAACAACTGCAGGTTGTTTGAATTGCTTCTATTAGCCCTGTCTCTGTCTTTCAATTATCCTGAACCTGCTGAATTTTTTTTTTTTCTTCTCCAGACTTCCCTCTCACTCCAGGGAGCAGTTCTCCTTCTACTTTTCCCTGTCTGGCTTGTATTCCTTCTTTGTGAGCATGGGGTTTACACAGTTGAGTTTAGGATCCTTTTCTCTCTCTCCGTACCCTCCCAGAATGTCTTAGTTGGTCTAAACTCTTTACTAGTCACCTTTGTGCAGCAACTTCAAAATTCTTCTTTCAACCTCACTACTTCTCCAAAGATTAGAGTTACTTCCATGACTACCTACTGAACATTTCCACATGGATGATCTGGACATCTCGAATTCAATATATTTGATATCAAACTCGGCGTCGTTCCTTTGATATTAGTTCTCCATCTGGAGGGCCCGCATTTCTATTAATAACATTGACCTACTTACACTGAAAGCTTGTATTGGTTTACTTGGGGTAAAATTTAAACTTGTCATAATGCATAAGGATCTATATGATGTGGCCTCCACCTACGTCTCCAGCTTCATTTTCCTGACCATACAATTTGACGCCCAACTAGAATGAACTTCTCCAAGTTCCCCAAACATAGCATTCAAGTTCACATCTCCGTGTTCTTTCATATGCTGTCCCTTCTGCCTGGATACTGTTCCTTTCCTTCTATCTAGGGAAAGCCTTAGATCCAGCTGCAACATCACTTTACCCCTGCAGGCCTTTCTTGACTTTCCAGGGTTTGACACTGCTACATTCATATTCATCTTATACATGGTTATACATATACTGATTATAAGACATATCATGTTTATTTACATGACAGGCTATATGGAATCTAAGCTCTTCTTAGTTTTTATTCTCTAGCATAGTATCTGACAATAATAATGATCATTAAATAATATTTTGAGTCAACCAATGAATGAGTGAATGAATGAAATTTTCCAACCCCCCAGGAGTCAAATTTCAAGTTGAGATTTGAGTTTCCCTTCCCCTTTGCCTTCTGTTGCACCTTGTTCTTTCATTTTCAATCCTATTGAGAACGCCCCTACCCAGTTCTTCCATGTCTGTAATAATTACAGTAAAACACCTGTATTTCTGCTCCAGCTTCAAATTCTCCTTCCTTTTCTATACAGGGCAGATTCCTATGATAATGCCAGCCTTGACAATACCACTGACTTCCAAGCTTAAAATCTACCCATGGCTCTTTTTTGCTTTTAGAACAAAGCCCACAGTTCGGTCTTTAAGATCTATCGTCTGGAAGCAAGCTCTTGCTGCCACATGCCTCCTCCTAGTCCCCTAGAACTCGGAATTAAGATCTGTGTCTCATTACCAAACATGCTTTCCTTTCCCTCCTACAGAATGTGCTTTAAAAAAAAACAAACAAACAGATATTTATCGTGAACCTACTGTTGCAGATCCACTGTATTGTTTTCTTAGTCTTCAAAACAACATTTTAAATCTTGAATTGGGTGGTCTTCTCTCCAATTGTATATGAAGAGTCTAATTCTGAGGGAATTAAGTTGTCCAAGATTATACCCATTTTACAGATTTTACAGTTGCTGACCGCCACCTTTTTGGAAGGATTAATTTTTCTTTTGTATATGTCCTACTTCTCCTCCCTTATTACAAGTTCTTTGAATGTAAGCACCATTATTAACTAGTCAATCCCACTGCTTTATGGAAGAGAGATTAAGAGCTCATGACCAATATACTGAGTCCAAGGAGGTGGCAAACCATCTTCCGGAGGAGTTCACGAACAGTGAGTTTGCAAAGAACATCTGTGAAGCAGTCTTTACAGTTCTTTGCAAAACTAAACAATAAGAAGGGGTCTCACAATAATCATGGCATTGAAATGAAGGTTTTGGGGCCATAAAATGATTATTATCCATCACTAATTGCTCATCCTTTCCCACGATTCTGGGCTTTTATATACTTTCTCAGGTGGTACAACTCAATGATTTATCAACTTGATTATCCCTCTTAACATTTCAGATTTATTAGGTGCAGGCCAGTCTTTCAGCTACACTTTAATTGTGTTAACTGCAAATGCAATTAATTGTGTCACCTTTGGGGAAGAATTTCACAGCTACATTTGAGGGAGGGTGGTAAGTCCCTTATTAAAGTAGTATGTGTTGAAATTCTCAAGAGAAAGCCCAGATTCTACGATTTTTGTGAGGCTTGACTATATCCATCTTTCTCCCCACCCCCACCCCCAATTGCTGTTCATCAAGGCAACTGGTAGCTGCTTGCTTGTTGCAATTCAATTTGGGGGATATTAGCAAATGAGGGTCATTTTACTTTCTGTAATACCGGCTGTCAAAATTAATACTCCATGCCTCCCACAAAACATAGGGTACCTGTTCTCCTGACTTGATTTGCCTGTACTCAGAGCTCTTCATCATCCCTTTTATTCAGGCTCCCTGCCCGAGGCTAGGTTCCTTGGGAAGGGCTCAAATGCCCCTTCCTACTCCCCGCATTAGCCTGACTCCCGCCTGTAGTCACTCTGGGTCCTCACATAATAAATCACTTTAACCTGTTTCTAAAACAAGGTCAGATTGTGCTGCAATTCTTAAAAAGGATTTTCAAATCTTTCCTAAGATGCAGTTCTCACGGTAGACCTTTCGCCTAAAGAAAGGACAGTAATGGGGGTCTATGGTGGGTGCAATGGCAGAGGAGGGAGAGAGTTGTCTTGCTTTGGCCAAAGAATCCCTGCAATGTTTGAGTGGGCTTCCGTGCCGTAAACATCGGGGGCATTTAACATATCAAACGCAAATAAAAATGACACGCAGATGGCTCACTTCTGAGGCAGCCTTGTGCAGTTTTGGGAATCCTCCATCCCTGTGGTTTTCCGAAATATTAGAAGTATATATTCCCGATTAGGCTTACTGTTTTCTTCTCCATGGCACTGCCTTCCAGCCTGAAACCATCTGGGCCCAACCTGAAGACTCAGGTCCTATCTGCAGAATCAAAGGCCGGACCCAGGCTCAAGAGTCACTTAGGATTTTCTGTGGCGCAATTAAGCATGCGCAGCACACCACAGCCACCGAGGCGCTGTTTATTCAGCGAAAGTGCTCTGTAATTTATTTAAAATAATCCATCTTGCCCAAATAAAGGGGCCATTGACGGCCTCCCCCTGCAGGCCTCTGCTGAAAGGCCCCCTCTTGACGGTCTGTTTTGCTGGTCACAGCTAAATACCTGACACAAGTGATTCAGGCTCCCTGCTTCCCCTCAGTTCTCTCCCACTATTTTTAAAAAATGAGATTTTACTAAGCCTGCTTGTTTTCTTTTACACCAGTAATCAGACAAGGCTTCCCCCCTTCTTCTTTTTTTTTTTTCTTAAAAAAAAAAAAAAACAGATTGGCCATTAAAAATGATTAATGCCAGCCAATTTGATAATCGCCAAGCGGGAGGTGCCAGGCATTTTGGGATTTAGTGCAGCCTCCGAACCAGCTTCTTTATGAGCCTCGGCTAATGAGGAATCACATTAGGCTTTTTACTGTATATGAATTGATTAGCTGAAAATGAGATTACGTCCACGGTGCAACACCAGCGACAAAGAGCCCTTTCTTCTCAAACACTTCCCGGTGCCAGGACGCGCTGCTTGAACTTGAAAATGTTCTTTTCTCCTGGTTTTCAAGGAAAATATTGGATGAGCCCAGGTGTGGCTTCTGCAGGAATGGGCTTTATCTATGTACAATCTGCAAAGCCAACAAACTCAGGTACAAGAATACAAGGACCATGAGGACTTGCATTTGGGTTTGTGAACTTGACAGGTTCCAAGGAAGCAGGCAAGGGTGGATAGGGCACAGGCTTCTGAGTTAAAACTGGCCTGAGAGGGGCATGTCTCTGCCACTCATTTGCTCTGTGACTTGGTTCCAAGTGCTTAACCTCTCTGAGCTTTATTTTCCTCATCTGTACAATGGGATAACACACACTTAGAGGATTATTAGGATTAAATGGATAGTAGGTATAAAATATTTAGCACAAGGCCTGCAACATAGTAGTTCTTTAAAAACACCTTCTCCCCTCTTCCTTCCTTCCTTCCTTCCTTCCTTCCTTCCTTCCTTCCTTCCTTCCTTCCTTCCTTCCTTCCTTCCTTCCTTCCTCTTTCTTCTTTCCTTCCAGATGAATAGTAGTTATTAAAGTTGCTTATTAAGTTTATTTACTGAGAAAGGAAACATCACAGAGCTGGTGATGAAAACGCCAGCATTCTAACCAGGAACTCACCATGCAGCAGACTATGAAACTGTGTTTTAAGATCCACAAAGTGGGCAGAGACAGGGCAGGGGCACTCCTGCTGGTATTTGTATGATCCATGAACTGAGAATGTTTTTTGCATTTCATCTCATTTAAAAAAATATTTTATTTATTTTATTTATTTTATTTATTTTAGAGGGAGAGAGTGTAGATGTCAAGGAGAGGAAGGGGCAGAGGGAGAGAAAGAATCCTCAAGCTGACTCCTGGATGAGCATGGAGCCCCAACCTGGGCTCAATCGCACCACCCTGAGGTCATGACATGAGCAGAAACCCAGAGTCTGGCACTTAACTGCTGGAGCCACCCAGGTGTCCCTGTTTTTTGCATTTTAAATAGCCAAACAAAACAAATCAAAAGAAGAATACATTTTCAAAGATGAAATATGTAAAATGACATTACAGGTCAGGTTTCACAGGTGACATTTGCAATCAATTTTGGTGATAGGGAGCATTGGCTTTGCACCCCAATTAAGCAAAATGTCCCTTGAAGAACGTATTTTTCTCATAAATATATTACAAAAAAGTGCTTAATTTTTATGACATTTTAGATTTCATCAATAAAAAGCTTATGGAAATTTGTTTTCTGTCTTGTGAGAAAAGTAACTATACAATACCCTCAATTTTTCTCCTTGGCCTAAATAAAGCCTAAAATATTTACTATCTGACTCTTTACAGAAAAGGTGGCTGGGCCCTGCTACAGTGGCGTCCTTGGTCCAGTTAACAGACAGGCATTTCCTTTTGGGGGGAATTAGTTATTAATATATGTGCTGGAGGTGGGGGGCAGGGAATGGAGGGTTGTAGGGTTCTAAACTCAAATACAAAGCTGAAAGAGATATTTATATGCTGACTATATTGGCCTCATTGCCTTAGATGCAAACCTAAAGCTAGCTGTTCTTAAAAGCAGGAAGAGATCAAGTCTGGGGGGAGGGAATATAATGGGAGGAAACAAATAATTGGGCTTTTGTTGACTCCCTGACCTTCCTTCAGTAGGTAAAATCTATTGGGAATTGATTGCAGTGTACATGCATTTCCCGCATGAGCATGAGCTCCAGCAAGGCAGGGCCAGCAACTGTCCTGGTCACCACTGCATTCTTGGAATGTGGGGTCATGCCCGGCACTACAGCAGATACGTCATAAAGCATATGTTGAATCATCTTATTTATTCCCATCCCTTCCCTCATTTTCCAGGTTAGGACACTGAGGCTTACTCAGCCTGGCCAATTTGGTGGCTCTGAGAAAGGGGAGGAGCCAATATCTGGAGTGGGACTATTCTCCTACCCAACCCACCTCCATTGAAGTGAACTGACCCTGCAGGTCAGGAGCATTGCCAGTGCTCTCATTTCTGGATCATTCACGATGCACAGCCAGAAAAGGGACTGAAGGAGAAGATGACACTTGCCTTACAGAGGCTCGCTAGGCACCTGCATGAAGGGGGCAGCATCAGATGCATCATTAGTGCAAATAAGCTCTGCTCAGTGATGGAGCGGGATGGGGTTCCATCTGATTCCCTTACAAACTTAGAAGACATCAGTGGCCCTTTTCTGAGTTGGTAATGGCTGTGTTCTCCCTCACTTCTTTCCCTCCCTCTTTCTGCTTGCGCATTCCAAATACCATCTTTTGGGAAGTGTGGCCTCTCTAGCATCTCAGACCCCAGTCCTGAGGGAAGTGCTGCGAACTGAGGAGCTGGAGAAGAATGTTGCTCTCTTAGCTCTGACCCACCTTCACATCTGGGAGACCTTGGGCAGCTCCCTGCACCTGAGTCTGCATCTGTCTGCTGTTTCCTGAAATTGTGATGATAATCCCTGCCTTGGCCCCTCACCGGCTGCCAGAACAGGCCTTGCAAGGCTTAGTTGGATATTAGGGGTTGCCGTTCTTTGTTGGGAAGCTCTGGACATGCATGTGTATACACTGTACACATGTGCACACACACAGCTGCACACGAGGTTTTTTATTGCTATTGTTTCCAAAATTCTAACCCTTCCAGTTTCTGTTTTTGACTGAATGTTTTCACCACCCTGCCCCCTTCATCCTTGGAAGCCCTGCTCTGCAGTGCAATGGTATGAGAAAATGGACCTTTGGAGGTGATTAGGATCAGAGGAGGCCACAAAGGTAGGGCCCTCATGTTGGAAGAGTCACCAGAGAGCCTGCTCCCTGGCTCTGTTCTCCAGTACGTGAGGATACAACACAAGAGGAGAAGCTGGCCGTCAGCAACCAGACACTGGATCTTCTGGCTCCTTGATCATGGATGTCCAGCCTCCAGAGCTGTGAGAAATAAACTGCTGCTGATAAGCCCCTGGCCTGTGGTATTCTGTTACAGTAGCCCAAGGGACTCAAACCCGGCAAAGGTGGCTCAGGGCTCCACAGTGAAGTGGACAACAGTAAGATTTACCACGTGGGAGTGGCTACATTGTCCTGACACTTCACACAGGATGGCTGGTCCTCACAGTAATCCTATGAGGGAGGCATCAAGAGCCACAAGTTCCAGGTAAGGACACTGAAACTCAGAAAGTTTAAGTGAGATGCTTGGGTCGCAGCTGGCTAGAGAAGGAGTTGGGTTTAGAGCCAGGTCTGTCAGACTCCAAAGCTGGCATTCTCAGTGTATCACTATCTTGCCTTCCTAGTTTGTTGTCAACACTGTTGTTGAGATTGTCCTACCCATGTTGGTCCCTGCTATGGCACTCAAACTGTCAGTGGCTCCCCCGCCCCCAGGAATCTGCAGCTGTTCTGCAGCCCTGGCCACCAGCACCCAGCCTGCTGCTGTGGGGGCTGATGAGACAGACATGTGTGTCAGTACAGATGGGCTCTGCATTTCCCTGAATTGCCAGTGAATAAGAACCATCTAGCTGGGTTGTTGAAATACAAACTTACAAGGCACACTATTCACACAAGTGCCTCAAAAGATCTGATGTCTTTCCTTGTTCTTGCAATTAACCTACTATTCATTCAATGTTAGACAATTTCTTAACTTCTGTAAAAACTGGCATTTCTTCATCTACAAACTGGAGGTAATGACACATGCCCAGGCTATGGGTGGGTGTGAAAACCTAGCCTAGCACATGTGTGAGGGACGTAAGCAATAAGTAAAAGCTCAAAAAGTCTTGCTGATGATGGAAAGCCATCCGTGGAGACTTGGCTGTTGGCTGCTTCTGTGCATTTTACCTCCGAAGGAAATGCCACTGCTTCCTCTTCATGGTCCTCTTGGAGTCTTCCCTTTCTCCTTACCCCCATCTAGGATTTTGCATCTCCCTCTCTTATGAGAGTGGTGACTTCTCACCTTATTTTTGTATTTTCAGGCACAATAAGGTCTATGTCTATTACCCTTCACTGGAGAGCTTCCACTTCTAAGACTCCCTAAGACTCTAGTACCCCTGGTCGCAGAGCTGTGCCTTGCTCCCTACACCCATATTCACCCTTTCTCAACTGGTGGACGTTGGCCAAACAGAACCTGAACTTATTAGAGACACTATCCCAGCTCTGAAGTGAGCTCTTAGAGGTCAGAATATTACCTATTTTCCACATGTGAGATTCAGTTTCCCATAGGTTAGATGACAGCTAATAATTATACTGCTCTAAATAAGTTGTTGTGACAATAAATGAGACATTAAATTAGTCAACCTTTTAATACAGTATGTGGCATGTACAAAGCACTCACCAAAATGGTACCTATTGTTGTAGTTACCTTATTCTGACCCAGCCATGCTAGTGTGTGATGAGGATACAAGTGTACTTTGTAGAAGGAAATTTGAAACCTACATCTGACCCTTTGCTCTTATATTGTAGAGTGGGATAGACGCTTTCACCAAATTTACCTATTTTTTGACATATGTGGTGGGCATTACAATGACTGATTTTATGTCATGGTTGATTAGGCCCAGGAGTGCCCACATAATTGGTAAAACTAGGAATTTCATTTCTGAGTGTGTTTGTGAGAGTGTCTTTGATGAGATTAACACCTGAATCAGTAGACTGAGTACAGAAGATTGCCCTCCCCAATGTGGGTGGGTCTTATCCAATCCATTGAAGGACTAAATAGAATAAAAGGCTGAGTAAGAAAGAATTTTCTCTCTCTCTCTCTGCCGGTGAGCTGGGACTTTAATCTTCTCCAGCCTTTGGACTCACACTTGTACTGAATTTATACTATTGGTTCTTCTGGTTCTCAAACCTTTAGACTTGGACCAGATGTTGTGCCCAAGATTGTGAATCCGAGAAACCACCAAGGAGCCGACACCGATGCAAGCACACGAGGGGTTATTAGCAAACTCGAGCTTGGGTCCAAGTATACCCGACACAGCAGAGCAGGGACTTGGACCCCGAAGCGGGTTACAGCTGGGTTTTTTATAGGCTGGTCTAGGGGATTTTCAGAAGGGATGGAAGAATTTCTCAAGTGTGTTTACATTTTGATATGGGGCTTTCAAGGGCATTGAGTTCTGTTCTCATTCTAAGATGGGACTTTTTACCACGGGCGTGGGCTCTGTTGTCTTTCTGATATGGGATTACCTGCCGAGGACATTGAGGACATTCTGCAGTTTTCCCCATAAAGTTCAGCTCTTATTCACAGGGACCTAAGATGGTTGTACTTGTGCTAATGCTAAACTTTAGGTGGGGTGGTCTTAATTTTTCTCAGCCTCCACACCAGAACTATACCATTGGCATTCCTAGATCTGGACTTCTCAGTCTCTGTAATAGTGTGAGCGAGTTCCTTATAGTCTCTTTCTCTTTTTTGCTTTACACACGCACACAAGCACATACCCATCCACACACACATATCCTAGTAGTTCTGTTTCTCTAGAGAACCTTGACTAGTAGAAGCATTGTGGTAGGTGTTAGAGATACATGTAAAACAAAACATAGCTTCTGGTCTCAAGGAACTTATCTACTGAAGTAGAAGAGTGTGTGAGCGAATTAGAGAAAGCAGTGTCATAAGAAGCAGTGCTATAATTCAGGAAAACAAAGGTCAGGGCAGGAGGAAGTATCTTCAGTTGTTACTAAAAATCAGGTAGGCTTATAGCAAGAATTCATAATTTCAGCTCTCTGTCCATTCTCAGCCACAGCAAATAAATAAAACATCCTGATCCACATACCAATATTTTTTTCTCCTTTAGGTCTCTCATTGACATTTTCTTCAGTTTGTGTTAGACATTTTCTTCAGTTTGTATTAGATCAAATATTACGACTTTCCCAGGACTCCTCATTCCTTAGGATCCTAGTAAAACCTCCTTTTATATTTATACTACTACTACTACTACTACTAATTTGACAGACAATAATGATGCAGGTACTATTTCATGTTCATTTTATAAGCCAGGGGATTGAGTTTGGGGAACCTAAGATGATGAGTGGCAGCCATCTTTGACAGAGAGGGGAACTAGCTCTAGGGTACGGTGAGGGTAGTACATGGAAGAGGAGAGAGAGGAAGGCCTGAGTGCTCTGCTGATCTGGCTGAGGCACTAAATCACCCAATGCTCAAGCTTGTCCATGTTTGGCAAGCTTCTTGGAGAGAATCTGGCAGCGTGGCAGTTACTGGAGACACTACATTTACACATTGTTTAGGCCTATATCTCTTGGGTGTCTGTTACTCAAGTTGAGATTTTCATCTGATAGAAAACTCATCATAATCTGCTATAGTAAACTATCAGATTAGATAAGTAGATCTAATTTCAAGGGAATTTCAGCATGGGGAATGTGGTAGGCAGCTTCTAAAATGACTCCCAATGATCCCAGCTTTCTGGTATTCACACTTTTATGTAACCCCTTCCCTTAAGGGTGTGCTGGACCTGCAGACTAGCTTCTTATGAATAGAATATAGAAGTTATGGGGTGTCATTTCCAAGATCAGGTTCAAAGAGACTGTAGTTTCCATCTTGGGTGACTGTTCTTTTTTTCACAGCCCGTACTCTGGGGAATAAAAGCCGTGTGTTGGGAATAGGTCTAAGGATAGGCTTACATGGCTAGGAATGGATGTCTGTGGAGGGCATTGATTGAGTTTGGAAGTGGATCCTCCCTGTACCTGCTTCTTTCCCTCCATTGACTCAAGATGACTTAGGCTACCTTGGCCAACAATTATGAGACCCTGGACAGGAGGACCTGGGTACACTGTGCCCCGATTCTAGATCAAAAGAATCTATGAGATAATAAATGTTGCTGTTGAGTTTTGGGTTAACTTGTTATGCAGCAGTAGATAACGGATACAAGGGAACAAGAAAGGTCTTTAGTTTCATCCATTCTGGATCCTCTTACATGGATCACTTTCCTGCTCAGATGCATCTGAAGGTGAGAGACTTCACCTGGGGAGGTGTGCTGAGGTCTTGTACTAGTGGTGATTTTAATAATACATGTCAAACCTGTTTCATTCATCATACTCTTGGAAATATTCAGGAAAAGAGAGTAGAACTAAAATCTAGGTGATTGAGAACTGCAGTCTTGATGGAAATGAAGTTGTCAGGGGCAGGAAAAATCCTCAAGAAGGTGTAGGGATGGGTACATATATTAGTCAGCTCTGGCTATTATAACAAAATATTGTGAACTGAGTGGTTTCAATAACAGATATTTATTTCTCAGAGTTCTGGAGACTAGAAAGTCAATCAAAGTGCCAGCGAATTCAGTTTCTGATGAAGGCCCTCTTCCTGCCTTGCAGATTTCTTCCTTCTTCCTAGGTCCTCACATGGTTATGGGGTTGGGGAGAGAGTGAGCAGGCTTCAAGCCCCCTTGTGTCCTTTCTTATAAAGGCAAATGTCATCTAAGGGCCCTACTCTCATGATTTTCTTACCCTAATTACTTCCTAAAGGCCTCACCTCCAAATACTGGCACGTTGGAATTACAACTCCTACATACGGATTTGGTGGAGGGGGCACACACATTCAGTCCATATCAGTACAGAACTGGAGATTTCAGTATAGAACTGGTGACTGGGGTGGAGGGTGGGCAATTGTGCTGCCAATAGATACAGCAGAGACACTCACTTTGTGCCATTCTGGCCTCCAGTCAAGGGAAAGATTGTAGTCAGTAGTGGTGTGAGTAGGTCTTAGAATCAGACAGTAGAGAGTGGTGGTTACAAGCACAGACACTGGAGCCAAACTGCCTGCATCTGACTTCTGGCTCTGTCACTACTTACAAGCTGTGTAGACTTGTACAGAAAACTTCATCTTACCTAATTTCCCTTTGCCTCAGGTTGCTCACCTATAAATGGGAATAACAATAGAGTTATTTTGAGGATTAAACAAGTTAATAAGGGTACCTAGCTGGCCCAGTTGGTAGAGCATGAGACTCTTGATCTTGGGGTTGTGACTTCAAGCCCCACATTGGGTATAGAGATTACTTAAAATATTTATTTTTAAAAATTTAAAAAAGATTTTATTTATTTATTTATTTATTTATTTATTTATTTAATTTATGAGAGAGAGAGGCAGAAACATAGGTAGAAGGAGAAGCAGGCTCCCTGTGGGGAGCCCGAAGTGGGACTCAATCCCAGGATCCCGGGATCACGACCTGAGCCAAAGGCAGATGCTCATCCACTGAGCCACCCAGGTGCCCCCAAAATAAAATCTTTAAAGAAAACACCACAAGTTAGTACTTTGTGCTGTGTCTAGCTGGTAGTAAGCTTTAAATAACCATTGTTTGTGTCATTGTCTTCACCGTCAGACTACCTGCACTTCCATTCTGTCCGAGGCCAGCTGTGTGGCTGTAGGCATGTGAGTTATCCTTTGATTCTCCCCATTTTCTCATCTGTCAACATGGGAATAATAACAGCACATCCCACAGGTTTATTGGGAATGTGACAAAAATAACACATACAATGTGTTGAGTGCCTAGTAAGCGTTTGGTAGAAATCAATTATTATTGTCTTTCCACCTTGTTCCATAAAATATCAGCTCATTTCATCAACTCTGAGAATCGATATAAGATTTGAATTTGCTTTATAAAAAATGGCTTGAGAATCAGTTTTATTGGAATACTTCTAGGAAGGGAGATGCCCTAACTCATTTCAGGTGGCTTTTTTTTTTTTTTTAATCTCCTATCAGAACTTATTTCAGTTAAAAGCCCTCTTGTTGAGGGGCCATGGGTTATAGTGAAAAAGCTTGAAGTCTGTTGTCAATGAGGGCTGCTTTTGCTTTTCTGTTCTCCTCCATGTGAGTAGGGTAGGGAAGAAAGCCCATACAATTATTCTCCCATCTGTACAATATGGGCAGCAATGCTCTCTTACAGTGTTGTCACAATGATGGACTGAATGAAGTAAACAGACACTCCTTATCAAGACTTGCACACTCACCCCGTGAGTGTGCACTGGCGCTTCCTTCTTTCCAGAGACATCACTGACTGTCCATTTCCGCTGTCTTCTTTTCCTCCACATGTAGTATTGTAACAGAGCGAGCATTTACAAATTCTGCCAGTTAATTAATTTCATGCAGTGTTGCTGGGTGGCTTAATCCCCTTTCCTAGCACTCCTGGGACTATATGAAATACAAGACAAGCATTCTTACCATAAAGTTATATTGAGGAATTTAATGAACAGAAAACGCCATATACCATCTGTCTCGAGATGAAGTATGTAGCTTGTGCATAGACACGAATTCCTGGGCGACCTCATTCTGTAGGGCCTGTTTGCTCTGCTGTCCACCTCCTGGCACTGTGAGGCATTCCTTGATGTTGCCTCTGGGCTCGCCTGCTGTCAGGGAACACCGCATGGCAGCATGGAGGACCGTGGGCTCTCCAGAGCCCATACTTACAGTGGATGAAGTTCATGGGCTCAGGCCAACTGCCCGAGTTCAAGGGTGGGCTGCAGTACCAACCAAGGCGAGTTACTACAACTGTGCGTCAGTTTTGTCCTCTGTAAAATGGTTGCATAATGCACTAACAGGGCAACTCTCAGCGGCTTGACACACTTACTCTTTCTTTCTTTTTTCTTGTCTTTTCTTCTTCCTTCCTTCCTTCCTTCCTTCCTTCCTTCCTTCCTTCCTTCCTTCCTTCCTTCCTTTTTTCTTCTTTTTCTTTCTTTCTTTCTTTCTTTCTTTGCTTTTTCTTTCTTCTTTCTTTCTTTCTTTCTTCTTTCTTTCTCTCTTTTCTTCTTTCTTTCTTTCTTTCTTTCTTTCTTTCTTTCTTTCTTTCTTCCCTCCCTTTTCCTCCCTCCCCTCCTTCCTTTCTCCCTTCTTTCTTCCTTCCCTCCCTTCTTTCCACATTTGCTATCTGATGAAGGAGAGTGTGGGAGACTGCAGAAGGATGGTCACTGATGATCCACACCTAGAAGTGGGCGCATCTCTACATTGTAGTAGCCAGAAGCCAGGCATAGGGTCCTTTACTGAATCAAGGTAAGTGGTGGTAGAGGCATGGCCTTCCTGTGTGCTGGGGAAAACCCAGAAGCAAGAACTCTTGACATTGTCATTCCTATAATGGGGATAACAGTTTTTCTGTCTCCCAGAGATGCTGTGAAGATTGCACATGAAAATCTGCATGGAGCACTTAGAGTAAGCCCTCAGCATCTCATCTCTTACTCTGCACTGTGCATCACTGCTAGTTAGTCTTCCTAGTCCTCTCCATGCACATTGATTGCAGGGAATCTGAGGGGGTTGGAATCAATCGTCTTAGAGCCACAATCTTGGGGCTTCTGGCAGATACTTGACTCAGGACATAGTTAAAATTTGCCCCCAAGCTGCCACCTTTTGGTAATTTGTGCCTCTTGCCATTGACTTGGGCTTCTCAGTTGGCTCTAGGTGACTGGTGGTTCCAGGTTAACTGCTTGCTGATTTCATGGGTGTGAAGAGTGGGAAGAGGGACTTGATTAGCCCAATGTAAGCCTTCCCATCCCTTTCCTTTGCCTACAGGTCATTTTCCATCTCTGCTGTGTTCTCTGTTCTCCTATTAGTCTGCCAAAGAGTTTGAGACTTCTCTGGTCCTTCACTCATTCATTTATTTATCTGCTCCTTCATTGATTCATCCTAAAAGTACTTGCCTAGTGTCTCTTATGCACTAGGCAATAATTGGGGGCTATATCAGTGAACATAAGATATAGATATCTCTATCCTCATGGATCCTGCTTTCCATATTGTATCCATGTCAGGAATGGAATGGACACCAACAATAAACAGAAACATGAGTTTAATAATGCTATGTCAGCCACGAGTACCCTGGAAAAAATAAAAATAAACATTATGGACAAGATAAGTGTTATGGACTGAATGCTTGTGTAGTCCCAAAATTCATATGTTGAAATTTAATCTTCAGTATGATGGTACAGGGAGGGATTTGAGGAGGTGATTACATCACAAGCATCTTTCTCCTCCACATGAGGGTACAAAGAGAAGTCATCTGTCTACAGCCTGGGAGTGGACCCTCACCAGACCCTGGCCATGCTGGTACCCTGATCTTGTACTTCTAGCCTCCAGAACTGTCAGAGATAAATGACTGCTGTTTATAAGCACCCCAGTCTATAGTTATTTGTTATAGCAGCCCAAGCTGACTAAGACAAGATACTTTGTTAGATGTACTAGAGATGCTTTTTTGTTTATTTCTAAAAATTAATTCATTATTTTTTAGGGTAGTTTTAGGTTTACAGCTAAACAAACCAGAAAGTATAGAGTTCCCACATACCTCTCTTCCCCTGCACACAGTTTCCTCAATTCGTAATATTTACATTAGCATAGTGCATGTGTTACAATTAATGAACCGATATTGATATGTTAAGGTCTATAATTTCAAATTACAGTCCTATTGGTGAGCTGTAGTTTTAAAAAGAGTGATATAGGGGTGCCTGGGTGGCTCAGTTGGTTAAGTGTTTGCCTTTGTCTCAGGTCATGATCTCAGAGTCCTGGGATCAAGCCCTGTGTTGGACTCTATATTCAATAGGGAGTCTGCTTCTCCCTCTCCCTCTGCCCTTTACCTCCACTCTGTGCTCTCTCTCTCTCTCTCAAACAAACAAACAAACAAACAAACAAACAAACATATCTTTAAAATAGACACCTCTTGTGCCTACCTGCCTCCTGGGATACCTGCTGGACATCCCCTTTCTGATGAATGCATGTGGACACCTGCAGGTGAAAGGGTGTAGAGCATTTCATGGGAAAACCTTCTCCCAGCGGAGGGTGGGAGCAGGTGGATGACAGCTTGAAACCATAGAGCACAGGGCTGAAATGGATCTAATAATGTTATTGTTGAACACATGATGCCATAAGCCCAGAAAAGCTAAGAGATTTCTCAGTGACACACAGCTCTTTAGTGCACATTCTGGGGCTTCGGGGCTCCTGGTGCAGTGCTCTATTAGGAGGGGAATAAAGAAAGAGAGAGCCTGTTGTCATCAGATTCCAGGTGAATGTGTAGATCAAGGATAATCATTCTGCTGTCCAATCCTCTTGCCTCAATTTACATCATTGTCATGTGTTCCCTTGGTATTATTAGTAAGCAATGCATTCATGTTTTTATAAAAGGACTATAAATACTCGCTTTTTAAATAGCAATTTCCAGTGACTCATTTAGGAGGAAATCTCCCTAGGAACTAGGATATTGGAAGATTGAATAATTTGAACTTATGTTTGTTTTTCTGTCTTGGACTTCGATCCTGTGATGGTTTCTACACCAATAGCTCAGAGGTTTAAAATATCATTTTCATTCCCTTTCCATGCCTCAGTACAGGTCACCCACACCAATCGTCGTCCATCGTCCTGGGATGCCACCGTGCAATTTGAAGGTGACCCAGACTGACCACATCTTGGAGGTTTTTAAGCCATCCCGTTTCCATATTCATTTAGTCACTGGGCTTTTTATGTGTGATTTTTGGTGACCATGAAATTGAGAGATGAAGAGGCCTGGATGCTGCCAAAAGCTGTGTGGCCACGGCTCCGTGTGAGTTCCTCTGGCTTTGCCAGCACGCTTTATTCCTGATGGTGGCTTTCCTCCCGCTCACTCTTCCGTCCTCCCAGCGGGGCCAGTGACTCTCTGCAGGCTGACCAGACTCAGGGCCCAAGAGCTATAGGTCTCAGGGATTTGGTGGAACAACTCTCCCCTCGTGTGTTCAGAAGCAAATGTTAAGTTCTTGGCTTTTGTTTATCACTCCCTTATTCTGAAATAAAGAAATGAGACAGAAGGTGTTCATAGTATGACCTTCAGAAATCGTGCTTCTTCATCATTAAACAGTGATTAACCCTTATGTAGAGCTGACTATGTGCCAGGCTGTCTTCTAAACAGTATATAAAATATGTCATTCGAGTCTCATAACCCTACGAGTACCAGCTGTATCTATCTATCTATCTATCTATCTATCTATCTATCTATCTATCTATCTATCATCTATCTATCATCTATTTATCTGTCTATCATCATCACTATTTAATGGACAAGTAAAGGGCTGGGATTTGAATCCAATCAGTCTGGCTATAGAGTGATGCCCTAAAGTGCTACATAAAAAGTTTGAAGTGAAAGGAATCATCACAGCTGACCTTCTGATTTACTTATGTGGGAATGTACTCATGTAGCTCAGAGAAGGGTACTGACTCTTCTAAAATCACAGCCAAGTCAGTGGCTGCTTGGTCCATCATGAAGTTACTTTCCTTCCTGGAAACAGACTCTCTGTCTCTGAGGTTTAAAAGAGAAGATCGAATGCTTTAGGCATTTGGGATTGAAGCAGCCATTGACGGACTTTTTATTCCAAGTAGAAGGATCTGCCCAGAGAGGCAAGAAGAAGGTGGTGGAGTAGGGAGTATGTGTGTGGGGGGAAGGAGGATGCTGAATTTAGCAGTTGTGCTGCATTAGGCTCTGGCCAAGCTCCAATGAGTTTTATTCGTTATTATTATTTTTATGGGAAAAGGAACCTGCAACAGTTTAGGCTCAGCTATTTGCCTTCAGGCATTGGTTTGTCAAATTTGGAGCCAATGCCAGTTCAGCACAGTGGGTGTTCACGGGTGGGGTGTATGTGTGTGTGTGTGTGTGTGTGTGTGTGTGTGCACGCACGCGCTCAGGTGTTTGCATGTGTCCCTCTCTGTGTGTGTCCACGGTGTTGGCATAAAAGGCAGTCCATCCTAGGCTTGCTTACTACTTCTTACCTCCAACCCACCTCCCTAATGTGTCAAGAATTATAAATTAATCACCTGGCTGGTTTGCACTGAACTTACTAGTGTTTATGAAAGGGAATTCATTGGATATGCCTGTTAATGGAACACGTGTAATAATACTAAATCCTGTGATTAAAAAGAAATTTAAGGCCCATGAGTTTTTAATAGAAAAACATGTCATTTGAGTGTTTATTTGCTGGAGTAAAATGGCTGAGATTTTTTAAGGGGAGGGGTGCCTACTTTAATTTTAGAAGGACCATGGCATTCATACTGAAAGTTACCAATGCCTTTGCAGAAGCCCCTTTAGATTTTTTGTAGCAGAAGACTCTTTGATAAAGCAGAGCTGGTTATTGCTTCCTTCTTAGATGGCAAATACATTGCAGAATAGTTCTACTCATGGGTTTTATTCATTCATTCACTCATTCATTCACTCATTCATTCATCAAAAATATATTGCACATCTACCATGTATAAGCACAGGACTAGCCTTAGTCCTTGCCCTTATATGGCCCACAGTGTGACACACAGCAGATACGTGAAGGAATAATCCTGATACTTATTCTAATAGAGGTGTGCAAGGGGCAAGGAGGATATACCAGGAGTCAAGACTGCCCTGGTAGAGGAGGTAGGATTTAAGTTGAGACTTACGTAGTTTATCAAGATAGAGGGGGCTATCCCAAGGACAGCACTGCAGATTCATAGTGTCTTGGGAGCAAATTGTGTTTGAGAGAATGATAAGGTGTTTCTACCTTTAGAGTCTACTTGCCAGTTAGCTAAATGATATTAACTGCATAAATTCTCTCATGCAAATATTAACTCAGTTGCATGATGATGCTATTTTTGTTCATGTGTGTGTAGATATATACATACACACATACATATGTGCACACATCTATGTGTATATTAATATTCTTCGGTGGGGGGTGATACCTCAATTTTCTTGAGTTTTAGTGAGATTTGGTCATCTGCATTATTTTATACTGAGGTGTAGAAAGTCCTGCATGTAAAATGAAGCTAGTTGACTTTGGCTTTTCTGAAGTTTGCCTGTGGGTTTTTTAGAAATCTTTTTATTTTCCAGGGAAAGTTTGCATAATTTCTCCACAAATCCTATTTATCTTTCGAAATAGCCAGGAGAACAAGCTGCTTTGGGTTTCATGGAGTTGGAAGACTGCAAAATCTTTACACATTTTCGGGACAACTGAGTATAGGTTTAGGAGTTTGGGATGTCTTTAAGAGAACAATTGTTTTAGCTTTAGTTTTTATTTTTAGCCTTGCTGGCTGATTTTAGGAAAGTCAAAATAAGGCCCTGTGCACTTGGATTTTCTAAAACTCAAATAGGTATGCATTCACTAAATATTGATCAGGCATTCTTAATGAAATTTAAGAGGGAATGAGAGATGAAAGCAATCCAGCCAGTGCTTAAGAAGTTTACAGTCTATTGAGGGTGACAGACATATAAAGGGATTGGGGCAAAGGGTGGACATTGTTACAGAGAAATTCTTGGAAAAGAACACTGAGATGAGTCTTGAAGAACTAGTATGGCAGAAACAGGGCGTGTGAGAGGAGCAGTCATGGGCCATAGCAGGGAGGTGAGACTGAGCAATCTCATCTGGTTTCTGAAGGATGAGTAACATGTCAGAATAAGATATAAAGTTTAATGCTTTGAGGCCACTCAACTCTGCTTCTCCCCAGATAACACTTGATGAAAATATAATGAAAGAGAAAAAAATCCTCCATAATAGTTCAAATATAGGACACTCTTCTCTGTACTTCAGAAAAATGAAAATAAATATGAATCTGAGAGCTGTGATGGGGACTTGATAGTTTCTGGATTCCTATGGAGGCAAGGGAGGCTTGACGTTTTGGCCTGGCTGGGTAATTGGGACTAAGCTGCCCTAATGGTGCCACAATCACTGCTTTTCAACAGCACTGGGATGTGGTTCTGCCTATTGGTGTGAACAGTTGGTACTTTTTTAGTTTGTATGAAGTTGTGTACCTTTCAGTTGTGTGTCAAAAGAATCACCTGGCTCAGTGACTGTATCTGTGGGTGCTTCCAGGGGCAGGAACTTTTAGTTTCCCATATGGGATCTAGTTCTAGCCCAGAGTTCCAGGGGCCCATGTGAATGAAGGTCAAAAAGCCTAGACACAGAGGAGTAAATATATACAAATATATTCACCACCACCCCCACCAGAGAGAAAAGCAAAAATACTTGCTTCCAAACTATGCCTACAAACCAAATTTTTAATTATGAAAATATTGAAAGGTAGTCAACAAGATCCATGATTGGATGTGTCATGGCACATGAAATAGAATTAATAAAACAATTCAAAGAAGATTTGTAAAAGTATATCAGGATTGATTAGAGATTAATAGAGGAAAATATAATGAGCAAAAATAAGCTATTAGTGAACAAAGAACATATATGTATTTAAAAACCTCAAAAATATATTGGAGATTAAAAATATAATCATATAAATAAAACATTCAATAAATGGAATAAATGCTAGATTGGACAAGCTTGAATGCAATTCATAAATTAGAAGGTGATACTAGTAATTTATCTAAAATATAAAGGAATTATAAAGAAATAAAAATTGTGGAAATGGTAGTGAGGAGATTTTTAAAGATCTAATGGCTATGGATTTCCTAGAGTTGAGGGGGACAGGAGGACAGAATAGGATAAAATAAAAGATCTAAATGATCATAGTAAGCACTTTAAGCTTAAAAAGACTAATCCTGAAGCTGACAGAGAGAAGAAGTCAATTAACAACAAACTAGTGACAAATATACTGAAGTCAATTAACAACAAACTAGTGACAAATATACTGATAGTGATTTCTCTTTCCCAGAATAGGTGCCAGAGGCAACACAATGATATATTTAAGGTGATAGAGAAAATAACTGTCAATTTATAGTTTTATACCCAAGTGAACTATCATTCAGGAGGAAAGCTTAAATAAAGTTTCAGACAAAAATGAAGAGAATTTACCATCCCTAGTTCTTACCAAAAGAACCAATAGAGAATGTATTTAAAAACTGAAGGAAAATAAATCCAGAAGGAAGGGATAGATTTAAGTAAAAATAGCACAGAAATAATAAAATAGTATATTTAATTAAGGTGAAAACTTAAAAAAGAAAAATATAATATTAAATGACTAGATAATACAAAACATAAGATAGATATTGGGTTTTAAAAGGATAGTTAAAACATGATAAAGTCCTTAACTTGGGGCAGCCCCGATGGTGCAGCAGTTTAGTGCCACCTGAAGCCTGGGGTGTGATCCTGGGGACTCCTGATCGAGTCCCACATCGGGCTCCCTGCATGGAGCCTGCTTCTCCCTCTGCCTGTGTCTCTGCCTCTCTCTCTCAATCTGTGTGTCTCTCATGAATAAATAAATAAAATCTTTAAAAAAAGTCCTTAGCTTGTTTGTAGAATGAAAAAAATAGTGAATAATTTTAGATTTGTCAGAAAATTATAAAATTTTAATGTTAATACTAAAATAGGACCACAATTTACAAATTTCAAGCCAGCCATGAAAAAAGAAAGGAATGTAGATGTCTCAGAGAATTAAAAAAATGAGAACAAAAGAAGTAAGAAATAGGATGTTGTGGTGGCTCATTTTATGTGTCACTTTGACTGGATTCAGGGATGTCCAAGAGGCTGGCACCACATAGCTAGGAATAATACATCCATTCTGAAGGTGTCTGTGGGGGTGTTTTCAAAAGCAATTAGCATTTGAATTGGTAAACTGAGTAAAGCAGATGTCCTTTCCCAGTGTGGGTGAGCATCATCCAATCCATTGAGAGCTGGAATAGGACAAAAAGGTGGAAGCAGGGAGAATGTATGCTCTACTTGAGCTGAGACATCCATCTTCTCCTGGCCTCAGACATTGGTGCTCCTGGCTCTCAGGCTTTTAGACTCAGATCAGGACTTTCACCATCAGCCCCCAGTTCTAAGGCCTTCAAACTCAGTCTAAGTTGCTCCACCAGCTTTTCTGGTTCTCCACCTTGCAGATGGTGGATCTTAGGACTTCTTAGCCTCCATAACCATGTGGGGAAATCCCTAAAATAAATCCTCTCTTATACATACCTTTATATATCTCTATCATTTTCTCTTTATTTTTTTAAAAAATATTTTATTTATTTATATATGATAGACACACACAGAGAGAGGCAGAGACACAAGCAGAGCGAGAAGCAGGCTCCCTGCAAGGTGCCCGAAGCAGGACTTGATCCCTGGACCCTGGAATCACACCCTGAGCCTCAACCACTGAGCAACCCAGGTGTTCCTCATTCTCTTTTTAAATATATATCCTATTGATCCCGTTTCTCTGGAGAATCCTGATGCAAATGATAAGTGGAAATCATAAAAAATATATATGTTTTGAAAAACATGGGAAAGTCCTGGAAGTTCAATTATAGATACAAAAGATCAGTTGTAGAATGAAATCTACAGTATGACAATACTTTAAATTTTACTAACTATTCAAAAGAATACTACTTTAAGATGAATAAATGCATGTCTTGTATGTATAGTTTTTTTGTTTTGTTTTGTTTTGTTTTGTTTTTTGGTAGTGGACATAAGGAACCAATGCCAACATCAGAACACTGATTATATCTGGAGTGGGATAGAATTTAATAGGATAAGGAAGGAGTCTTCAATTCTGTCTGTAACATTTTTTGTCTTTAATAGCAAATGAAACATATTTTAAGGTGTGTTCAACCTAGGTGATAGGTACAAAGGTATTACTTTCTGTATTTTTTGTTTGTTTAAATATTTCACACAAAATTTGATGTGAGGGTAGTGTGGGAAGTGTCTTTACTTTCTCTCTTCCTTGGTAGTGATTTTAAGTCATGGTAGGATTTCTGTAGAACCCATCCTCTATGCCACTCTACCTATCATCTACTTGTTTGTCGGGTCTTAGTCTCATATACGAGAAAAATAAAAATTGTTCTTTTCATGAATGAATCAACCATCTTCTTAATAAGATCTTAGTTTCTATGAAATCTAAAGACCTCATATACTGAATATTGTCTTCAATGTCCATCATGCCTGTAGTCAATAAGCTCCATGAAGGCTGAGATTCCACAAGGCTTATTTAACCCTTTAAATCTAGTGCCTGTGCATTGGCATGAATATTGGTTTTATAATTACATGGGCAAGAGGAATGGCTGCTGAATTTACCCTGTAACAAGTCTCCACTCTTCCACATGCCTGACTCTTCCATGTCTCTATGCCTCTGAATGATGAAGGATTCATCTAATGCCTCTATGCCTCCTTTTAGGAATGGCCTTTGTCTTGTACACCACTGTGAAATTTCCCCTTCTCCTTCTTCTCTGTAGAGAGAAGCTTCATTAGGGCAGAGATCCTATCCTATCCTATCCTATCCTATCCTATCCTATCCTATCCTATCCTATCCTTTAGGGCTGAGTGCCCATCACCTGTCCCACTTGTAGAACAAATGTATTCTTATTTATGAGCCCAGGGTAGATGTCACCTGTCCTTGAAGCTTTTCTTCACACAGCTCCCATTACCCCCACAACTTTGACTCCAGACACAATTAATCATGACATTTTTAAAATGATACTACACCTAGTAGCTATATTTCCATGGCTGCAATTAGTACATTGTATCATAAGTCATTGTTTTCCTCATTAGATGTTCATTACTCAAGAACCAGGTTCATATCTTTCATTCTGTGTTCCTAATTATTTGTCTGGCAGGTGTAGAGAATTTTGATACCTATCTGTTGAACTGACTTATATCCACTTATGAGTTCTGCTGTGTGCATTTCCTGAAACACTCAAAACCTTCCTGATGGTGCTTCCCTTTTCCAGAGGACTGTTAAGTGATCCCAGCACAGTTAAATCTTCTGGCATTTCGGAGGGAGCCTAGAATTAGGTCCTCAGGATGGATGCCTAGGAAGCGTTAAGAAAATGTGAAAAGTGGGAAAACGGATGGGTAGTTAACCTCATCTGATCTCACCAGGTCTGTGACCAATGAGTTGCCCCGGGGATTGGCACAAGCCCTCCTGTGGGGAGGACTCTTCTGCTCTCTCAGTCCCCTACTGCTGCCATCTGTTGATAATTACTGTCCGGTCTCTGCTGAGAATGTGTGATATTTAATATTTCCTCACCACTTGAACAAACACACGGCAATAACAGAAAGGTACTTGGCCACAGGAGTAGAAAGATGTATTTGCATGAAAGACTTAGTGTACACCTCGGCCAGGCAAACAACTGCCTTCTCTTTGGGAGGGCACAAGAAATTTGGAAGTTTCAGAACCCGGAGAATAGGTACATTGACATAGGTTGTATTTTTGGAAGAAAACTCTTAAAAATCCAAAATATCAAGAAGATTGCAAAATAAAACATAACAACCTCTTTTTATGACTGATGTGATTTTTCTCTTAATGAGCAATTATGAAGTTTTCAGATAGCTTTTCAGCATTTTTAGAGAAACTTGATGCTCTTATCAAGTACAAAGAAAGCGGTATTTTGTTTATTTGAAGAAAAGTTCTCCCGGTTGAAGACATCTTCCTTTTTTAAGTTCTTTTGGGAGTGGGGAGAAGGGGTTTCTAGTTTCATTTGCAGGTGGGGAAATTTAACTTCCTCTTTCAAGAATAACAAGAAGTTCTCTGCCCTGCTTTGCATATACGATAAACTCTGGATTACTGATGTGATAAGAAATAGACTGTTTTGGTTCATTAAGTGCTGGATCTGAAGCAGAGAAAAGTGGGAATACCAATGGCCTATGGATACACATGGTTTGTGAGTCATCTTTTGTGATGTGGCAGCTGAGATTGTGGAGGGAGGCAGGAGTGGGCATTGCCTCTAATACTAGATGAGAAAATCAATCATTCCTTGATCTCGTTCCTCATCATCATGCATTTCCATTTGGGGTCAATATTTATCACAAATACTTTTAAATCCCTAACATCTATCATGAAAATCTGCAGACATATTGAAACATTGTAAGAATTTTACAGCGAGGACCACTTGGGATTCTATTATTAACAGTTTGCTCTGTCTGTTTTATTGTGTCTCTACTCATCTGTCTCTCCTATCCATTGATCAATACATATTATTATTTTCTGATGTATTTTAATATATGTTGCAGGCAGTTATTAATGCTTTTACTGGCTACAGTTACCCAAAACAGAAACTTCAGTTATTTAGACACTTCTTCCTTTTCCCAAAGGCTCAGCCTGGTAATTGTAGCAAGCGTTGTACTAGGCCTCAGATAGTCTGTGCAGAGACATGGCATTTACTGGCCACTGGGAGGCAGAAGTTAAAAGACAATAAAGACAAATAAATGTAAAATTATACATTACAATCATAATCATAAAAGGGAAAACAGGTAGAATAAAATGACACCTCCAAGGCTGTCCCCTTCCCACAACCTACCATATTGCTACTAAAATGACTTCCTGGGATGCTGCTTGGATCATACTGTTGACATCCCACAGCTCTCAGGGTGCTGCCCAAAGTCCCTAGCTGGACACTGTAATATTTGCATTACATAGCTAGACAAAGTTTATTTCCACTCAGGAAATATTTGTTGGCTCCCTATTATGTATTGGGCGCATGAGATGAATGCCATGACCATTAGAATAAGCACACTACGATCCTTAGATCTGAACATTTCATGGTCAGATTGAGGAAACAGCTAATTTCAATATGATGTTCAGGAGGCCATGCAAGCATAGAGGAAGGGCAACCCAGTTATCACAAGTGGTCTGTGTTAAAAAGGTCTTCTCAAGGGAAAAATGGATGTTCTGAATCCTGAAGAATAAAGACATACACAGGTTAAGGATGGGAAAGTCTTCCAGAAAAGAAAAGAAAATATTTAGGCCAAACAAAAACAAAAACAAAAAAACCCAAACAATTATGTGGGAGAGAGAAACAAACCACTCAGTATTTACTAGAGCATAAGTTGTAAAGTTGAGTGGATAGTGGTGAGGCTTGGAGGCTGGCTCACAGAGGGCCTGGATAATGGGCAAAAATAGCAGAAGGAAGAAGGAGGAAGCACTGAAACAGATAGAAATACAGTGCAAAGGATGGCTGGGGAGTAGGAGTGATGATACTATAAGCAGCAAAGGAAGTTAAGAGTGTGCTGCAGTAATCTAAGTAAGTCAAACTGATGTTGCTGGTAGTAAAGATGTAGAAGGAGGGCTAATTTAGAGACACCTTTAAATGGTAAAGTGAGGAGCATGGTGTGGTGTAAAGAATGGTGTGGCTGAGTACAGAAGGAGTGAAAGAGGAAGGTAAAAAAATGAATCCTGATTTTTTTTTTAGTTGAATGGGTGAGTAAACAATGCATACAACCATTAAGATAAAAATATTAAGAGAGATAATTTAGTTTTGGGGGTTAAGTGTGAAGTGCCTGAGAGAGCCCAGGGGAGGTGTCCACAACATGACAGACAAAACTAGGAGCTTAAGAGAGAACTTTGGCTATCTAGGTTGATGCTGGTTAGAAACATAAAAGTCTGGGGCAGCCCCGTGGCTCAGCGGTTTAGCGCGCCTTCGACCCAGGGCCTGATCCTGGAGGCTCAGGATTGAGTCCCACGTCTCAGCCTGCTTATCTCTCTGCCTGTGTCTCTGTCTCTGTCTCTGTCTCTGTCTCTCTCATGAATAAATAAATAAAATCTTTTAAAAAAAGAAAGATAAAAGTGGATGAGGCACCTCAGATATATTTCACCTTCGGATGAAAGAACCAAAGTACTTTTATATCATTTGTCATTAGTCATTGACTGAAGGCTCCTGGGGAATGACATGTGTTCCATATGTC
This sequence comes from Canis lupus dingo, assembly GCF_003254725.2. NCBI lineage: Eukaryota > Metazoa > Chordata > Mammalia > Carnivora > Canidae > Canis > Canis lupus. The sequence goes on from NC_064245.1 coordinate 67,003,456, forward strand.
TGGGCTGCCTTTGTAGTTAGACATCAATAAGACAGTAAGTTCAAATTTTTCTATTTTATTGAATCACTGTGGCTAGGTCCAGGGTCTCCTGACTTCTATGTCAGGTATCTTCTGTGATCATCTCCACTCCATTCTCGGTGCTACAACAATCATTCAATTGGTCCACCCAGGCATTCATTTGTAACCTCAACAAGGTTGAGGCACCTTCCATGAGCCATGCAGGGCCAACTCTGGAGCTGCTGGGAATAGAGACATCCACACACACATCCTTGAAGAACCTCAATGCCACTCACTTCCAACTGTTTCCACTTCCTGAAAGGGGACTTGTGTTTAGATCTGGAGGAAGACCTGAAGAATAGGAGAGCCAGAATCACATCTCCCAAGGGCCCCGGGAACTTGAATGAGTCGGTGTTGAGGTGATGTGGAAAATGATAACTCTCTGAGAGAGCAAGGCCTACTTTAGCTTATGCGAAACTATAAAGAACTCCCTGTCTGGATTTACAAAAGGAAAATTCATGTTTCCTATGGCCTTTAACTCCTAATCTTTACTGGTTACAAGAGGGTATTCCAGGCAGTAGAGCGCTTAATAAATATTATATTGTTTGCTAATGGCAATGCTATTTGGGGGTGATATTTCCTTCTGAATGTGCTAGCCTGGTTTAACAAATCTACTGTGTATAGTTTCACCTTTCACTGTGTGGCTTGTGATGTCTCAGGGGTGCCTTCAGCCAGAGGCTGAGGAACAGCTCAGAAACACAGAAGTAAATGAGTCTGCCGGATGCATTAATAGGTTTTGTCTGTGCTGACTTCCCTTTTGTTGTAGAAATGTAACCTATACCAAGGGGCTCCTATATGTTAAGTAAATGTGTGCATTCTCACTGTGAAGATGTGAGCTGCCTGAGGGGCTGGCAGGAGCGTTTCCCTGCATATTTGTCTTGTTTTTATATCCTTTTCTATGCACTGGTGGTTGATTCTGACCGAACTCCTCTCTCGTTCAAATCCAGCTTTTTAGAAATGGTTTTGTTGGATAATTGACAAGTGGTATTGGTATCTAATTCCAATTTTCTCTTACTTCCAAAAGAGCTAAGTGCCAGCTCTGAGTAATTGTTACCTGTGAGGTATGAAAGCTTGGGATTCATGAGCATGGTCTACTTGTACTCAAACAGACTGGACTTTGAATCCTGTTTTGGCTACTGAATGTTCTCTCTCAACCTTGGTTTTCTCATCTAGAACACAGCTAACTACTAGCACTGGGTGTAAATGCTTGGAACTCCATCCATTCTCCCTCTCTCCCCCCCCCTCTCTTTTTCCCGTCCATTGTACATTGAATCAGTCTTTTTAAAAAATTTAAATTCAATAAATGTACATATTATGTATTATTATTTTCAGAGGTAGAGTTCAGTGGTATATAACACTCAGTACTCATCACATCATGTGCCCTCCTTAATGCCCATCATCTAGCTTACCCTATTCCCCTACACACCTCCCCTCCAGCAACTCTCAGTTTGTTCCATAGAGTTAAGAATCTTTTTATGGTTTATCTTCCTCTCTGATTTCATCTTGTTTTATTTTTCCCTTCTTTGCCCTATGATCCTGTCTTGTTTCTAAAATTCTACATATGAGTGAAATCATATGAGAATTGTCTTTCTCTGTTTGACTTATTTCGCTTAGCATAATACCTTCTAGTTCTATCCATGGAGTTGCAAATGGCAAGGTGTAATTCTTTTTAATGGTTGAGTAATATTCCATTGTATATATTATACCACATCTTTTTTATCCATTCATTTGTTGATGGACATCTGGGCTCTTTCCATATTTTGACTATTGTGGACATTGCTGCTATAAACATTGGGGTACAGGTCATATCATTACATTTGTATGCTTGGGATAAATACTTAGTACTGTAATTGCTGGATTATAAGGTAGTTCTGTATTTAACTTGTTGAGGAATCTCCATAGTGTTTTTAAGAGTGGCTGGACCAGCTTGCATTCCCACCAACAGTGTAGGAGGGTTCCCCTTCTCCACATCCTTGCCAACATCTGTTTCCTGACTTATTAATTTTTAGCCATTCTGACTGGTGTGAGGTGGCATCTCACTGTAAATTGCTCTTTCCTTTTGGATTAGCTTTATAATCTTAAATGCATCCAAAAGAAAATTCATCTTAAAATAAAAACAGACAAGATAAAAAACAAACTTTCTTGACCCCATGTCTTCCTGCTACTATCTTATTTTACTCATCCTTTTATGGTAAAGGTTTATGAGATGTTGTCTACATGTGACATATAAACTCCTCATAGCTTACATACTCTCTAGCCTGCTGTAGCTTGGCTTCAGCCTCCACTGTTCCACTGAAAATGTTCTAGTCAAGGTGAAAATATTTCCCATAGATTGATTTACCATCACATTGCATTTATCAAGGTAACTTTGTGCTGGTCGTATTTTCCATTCCTTATTGGTTTGTATTGGCTAGTCCATTTTAGGAGGAAAATTGTTTTCTAATGGAAATTTTGCATGTATTTTGGGTACATGCTCTTGTCTTAGATAGGCCATTAGTTATTGTTCTATAACGTGAATCCATGGAAGTCTCAGAATCTTGATCAATGGGGAAATAAATAAGACTTCTCTGATATTTAACTGTGCTTTTTCTCTAAAAGGAAAAAAGGAGTTAAGCACAGAAATTATAACAGCACAAATGACATATTTAAGTTGGACATCCAATTTAAAACAAAATATGCAGAAAAACATGCTTTTGCAGAATTATGATTTGTTTTCACTTATCCTTTAGCATTCTCCATCACTGTTTAGTCTAGTTCCAATTTTCATTTTGACTTAATTAATTATTAACTATGAATGTTTCCTTCAACAACCACAAATTATTTATACTTCTTGGTGAAAGTTCTACTTGGATATATAAACAAGTGCCCCTTTATAGGCAAGATTGTTTTGAGTGTACAACAAAGGGTCATGAGAAGAAATTGATGTGAACTCATCGAGTTGATCCTCTGGCTAATATGAAGCCTGTGGATTTTAACCCTCCTTGGATCTACCAAGCATAAGTGCTCTAACTGTTCTGTTGTAGTGTTAGAATCAGAGATCTTACTTTTTCCCCAACTCCTGATATTAGTCATGTTTTTGGCTTTAAACTTAATTTCCATTACAGCTATGTGGACAGTGTAGTTTGAAGATGCAAATAGTTCAATGGGATAGGGACAGTACAGTTCTCCCACTACAGAAGTTCTCATCATTTTTTGATTTACTCTGGATGGATATTTGCCTCCATTAAGTCTAGATATTGTGCTTACCCAACTGTTTGTAGATTTGTTAATTTCAGGCATTACTGACTGATTTCCTATCTCCTATGATGGAAGACAGGACACAGTTCTCTTCTATGCCTCCTCTTGACCAATAGATACATTTCTAACCATTAACCATCCATAACTTTCCATTGTGTTATGTTGAATTCTATGAAATTGTCATTGTTCTTGGTGAAAAATGTTTGAATGTTGGTACTTTCATAACCTATAGTTATGTCATGATTTTAGATAAAGCAAAATTCAATGTTTATAATAGCTGAGCCAGTTAGCAATTATAAATACTTTCCCTCTATTGTGGTACATATTTGGTTGGTTGTTTTTTTTTTTTTTTAATAAACCTTATTAGTAAGTCTTCCCCATACTCTCTCCCATTTACTGAATCTCCTCTCAACACAATCAAACAAGTGGAACATTCAATTTTTATCATCTGGGAGTCATCTTTGTTGGAGCCTTTTGATTTACTTGAGTGGACTGGTTACTTTCTAGGATAGCCATTGGGATCCTCCTAAAACATCATTCTAGGAATACTCTTGTCTCTTGTATCAGAGTCTCTGTTTTACATTTTCATGACTGCTGCATTTTTGGTTTACTCTCCTTAGTAGTGGCCCTGCCTTTCTAGGTTTCTGGAAAAGGGAGAAAAGGAGGTAACATTTTGGAGCATCTAAGATGTCATTATTCTCTGTTCACATTGAGTTAATATTTCATTGCTTAAGGTGATATATTAGAGTTCTATAGAGAAAGAGAACCAGTAGGATGTGTAGATAAAGAAGCAGACATACAGATAAATAATGGATGGATGGATGGATGGATGGATGGATGGATAAATAATGGATAGATAGATAGATAGATAGATAGATAGATAGATAGATTTATTACAAGGAATTGGCTCATGTAATTACGGAGATTGGCAAGTTTCAAGATCTGTAGAGTGAGTAAGCAAGCTGAAGACCAAGGAAAGCTAATGGTTTAGATCATTCAAATCCAAAGACCTGAGAACCCGGAGAGCCAGTGACATAATTCCTATCTGAAGGCCTGTAGGCTCAATACTCAGGAAAAGCTCATGTTTCAGTTCTAGTCTGAAGGCAGCAAAAAAGTCAGTGCTCCTGTTCAAAGTCAAGCAGCAAGAATTTGCTCTTACTCAGGGGAGGGTCAACCTCCCTGTTTTTGTTCTGTTCAGGCATTCAGCTGGTTAGATGAGGCCCATCCACATTAAGAAGACCAATCTGTTTTACTTAGTCTACCAATTTGAATGTAAATCTCATCTGTAAACATCCTTGCAGAAACACTCAGAATAACATTTGACTGAATATCTGGACACCCTGTGATCCTGCCTGTGGCCACATAAAATTAATCATCACAGTTGAAAATCACTTTTCCTGAGCAATTTGAAGACATTTCTCCATTTTCTTCTAGCTTCAAGAGTCCCTCTTAAGCAATATGATGCCTAATTCATTTTTAAATTAATCTGAAGCATATGCCTGGGGTGCCTGGCCCTGTTCCTTGTAATCAGATCCCTGTAATAGCTGGGCTTTTTGTATTGGAGGTCTCTGATATGAGTATCTTAGATAATTTTTTGGCAGCTGGTCAGTTTTCCTAAAGAGTAATCTTTTAGTGTCATGTCTGGAAGATAAAGGTCTGGCTTCTAGAGACTTAAGAGCTTAGGAAAATAATTAGGATGTAAACTTTCATGCAATCTTTTTGCTTTTAGAGCACCAAACCTAAACTTTGCTTGGTGTCATCTGGTCCATGTACCCTCTCTTTTACTTCCTCTAGAGAATAGACTTGTATTTACTGCTAGAGTTGGAATGGTGGAGAGGATATGGAGGTCCAATGGCTTCATGAAGAGATTTTCAACTTAACTGTCATTTTTGCCTGTCTCCATGCTAATTTCTGACCCTTATAGAGGTACTATGGTGCAAGGTAGCTAGCTCTCATGTCTATGGTATCTTCTAGGTCAGTTATTAGTCATTTTTTCTGTTTCCTGACTCCCAAAATTCTGTGGCTATTGTTTCTTTTTTCTAATTTTCTTTGCCCCTATTCTATCCATTAAAACATTTCTTTACTTTTTTCAAAGTGAGGTTTTCAGATGAAGTGATACTAAATGTTCAGTTTGCAGTCTTCACCTGAAGGCTAGAGCTTGCTTCTTACTTTCTAGTGAAGGATTGGGGGTGAGGGGTGGTGAGGAGGAATTATATGGTAGTGTGATGATACTAAAATTCAGAGTCATTGTCTTTCTCCTAATTCAAATGAGTAATTTTTTTTACTTTTAGTCATCTGACTAAATTGCTCAATCCTCTGAGCTGCACATGAAAAATAAATTCTAAGTTTACTTATTAAATATTGAATTCTACAATATCACAAGAACTTTTTATTTTATTTTTTAAAAGGTTTTCTTTACTTATTCCTGAGAGACACAGGGAGAGGAAGAGACGGGCAGAGGGAGAAGCAAGCTTCCCACAGGGAGCTCGATGCAGGACTCTGATCCCAGGACCCTGGGATCATGGCCTGAGCCAAAGGCAGACTCTCAACCACTGATTCTCCCAGGTGCTCCTATCACAAGAACTTTTATAAATAATTTAAAAATATTTCCTGAACATTCATCATGTGCAAAATCTTGTTATCTAGCTATATTTTCAAGTAATTTATGATTTGGTATGAAAAATTGATCTGTAAAATAAGAAGAAGTAATTAAGATAGATAATAATAAAAGCAATTTTATTAATTTCTACAGTACTACATTTCAAGTACCCCAATGCAAACAAATTATCATTCATGTGACTATGTGACAACTTCCCATATTCTGATTCGTTGGAACACATGATGGGACTATACTTTATGATGATTAAGTACCTTACTTAGCATATATTTGTGATTTCTACCTCTTTGGAGGTTTTAAAATTAAATCTGTGTCATCTCTCAAAATAAGTGTGACCTAATCTGGAAATGATGGGAATTTTAGTGCTTATTTTCATTATGATTAGGTTCATCTATATGTGACAAAGGACCTTAACTTTCCTAAACATAGTGATTTTATGAAGATAAACCAGTCTTTCTTGTTTAGATAAATAGAGAATTGGGTCCAGAGCTTATACACTGTAATTACCTGGCCCTAGAACTCTCTGTCTTACCACTTCAGTCTTTTATTTATTTATTTTTTTTAATTTATTTTTTATTGGTGTTCAATTTACTAACGTACAGAATAACCCCCAGTGCCCGTCACCCATTCACTCCCACCCCCCGCCCTCCTCCCCTTCTACCACCCCTAGTTCGTTTCCCAGAGTTAGCAGTCTTTACGTTCTGTCTCCCTTTCTGATATTTCCCACACATTTCTTCCCCCTTCCCTTATATTCCCTTTCACTATTATTTATATTCCCCAAATGAATGAGAACATATAATGTTTGTCCTTCTCCGACTGGCTTACTTCACTCAGCATAATACCCTCCAGTTCCATCCACGTTGAAGCAAATGGTGGGTATTTGTCATTTCTAATGGCTGAGTAATATTCCATTGTATACATAAACCACATCTTCTTTATCCATTCATCTTTCGTTGGACACCGAGGCTCCTTCCACAGTTTGGCTATCGTGGCCATTGCTGCTAGAAACATCGGGGTGCAGGTGTCCCGGCGTTTCATTGCATTTGTCTCTTTGGGGTAAATCCCCAACAGTGCAATTGCTGGGTCGTAGGGCAGGTATATTTTTAACTGTTTGAGGAACCTCCACACAGTTTTCCAGAGTGGCTGCACCAGTTCACATTCCCACCAACAGTGTATGAGGGTTCCCTTTTCTCCGCATCCTCTCCAACATTGGTTGTTTCCTGTCTTGTTAATTTTCCCCATTCTCACTGGTGTGAGGTGGTATCTCATTGTGGTTTTGATTTGTATTTCCCTGATGGCAAGTGATGCAGAGCATTTTCTCATGTGCATGTTGGCCATGTCTATGTCTTCCTCTGTGAGATTTCTGTTCATGTCTTTTGCCCATTTCATGATTGGATTGTTTGTTTCTTTGGTGTTGAGTTTGATAAGTTCTTTATAGATCTTGGAAACTAGCCCTTTATCTGATATGTCATTTGCAAATATCTTCTCCCATTCTGTAGGTTGTCTTTGAATTTTGTTGACTGTATCCTTTGCTGTGCAAAAGCTTCTTATCTTGATGAAGTCCCAATAGTTCATTTTTGCTTTTGTTTCTTTTGCCTTCGTGGATGTATCTTGCAAGAAGTTACTATGGCCGAGTTCAAAAAGGGTGTTGCCTGTGTTCTTCTCTAGGATTTTGATGGAATCTTGTCTCACATTTAGATCTTTCATCCATTTTGAGTTTATCTTTGTGTATGGTGAAAGAGAGTGGTCTAGTTTCATTCTTCTGCATGTGGATGTCCAATTTTCCCAGCACCATTTATTGAAGAGACTGTCTTTCTTCCAATGGATAGTCTTTCCTCCTTTATCGAATATTAGTTGCCCATAAAGTTCAGGGTCCACTTCTGGATTCTCTATTCTGTTCCACTGATCTATGTGTCTGTTTTTGTGCCAGTACCACACTGTCTTGATGACCACAGCTTTGTAGTACAACCTGAAATCTGGCATTGTGATGCCCCCAGATATGGTTTTCTTTTTTAAAATTCCCCTGGCTATTCAGTCTTTTAGGATGGCCTTTTATTGTCCAAGATTGCAGCATGAGCTCCAGCCACCATTTCCTCTTTCCAACCAACAGGAAAGAGGAAGGGCAAAGAAAGACCCATGTCTTCATCTCAGGTACACTTCCCGGAAGCTACATGCATCCTGTTGGTTAAACCTTGGTCACATGGCCACAGTTAACTCCCAGATGGAAAATGTATACAATCCAGGCTATCTTGGACTCAGTACCTATGGGGGTTTCTATTTCTAAGGAAGAAAAGAAGAAAGCTAGGACAGGTATAGGAGAGAAAGTGCAGTCTACTTTACAGGGACACTATATATCCAACCTGTGATTCTACACTGTTTGTAACATTGGGGTGACAAGAGATAGTGACAAGTGATCCTGGTAGTGGACATCATGTCAGTGGCAGGATCGACAATCAGTCATCTGTTTTATGGCTATTGCTGCTATGCTGGGATCCAGCTTGGAAGGAAATACTCTTAAAATTGTGTATTTTGATTGTAAAATATCTCAGACACACAGAAAAGGCAGATGCCTATTATCCCTCACTCAAGATCCCTCACCCAACTTTGAACAGATTTTGTCAGATTTACTTCTGATATCTCTAGTCCTGACAGTAATAGAAGTACCACCACCTCCATCTTTTCCTTTCTGAAAGTTGAATCTTTACCAGTAATGTGGTGTATTTCCATTGGAGTAGAAAGTATTCACTTGGCATTATGTGCATGCCATGTGCTGATAGGGATATCTTAGCTAATAGGGATCCAAAAAGTAGTATTTTCTCAGGTGTGATTACTGATCTTAACAAGACACAATCCAAAGAATAATGCCTGTGTCTATTAAAAAATATAAATTTTAGCTTAAAAATCTACAATGTGCTGGGGTTAAGCGTCTGCTTTCGTTTCAGGTTATGATCCTGGTGTCCTGGATGAGGTCTTTGTCTGACTCCCTGCTCAGCTGGTAGCCTGCTTCTCCTTCTCCCTCTACCCCTCCCCCATGCTCTCTCTCTCATGCTTTCTCTTTTTCTCAAATAAATAAAACCTTTAAAAAACCTACAATACTATTTGTACACATATTTGAAGGATATAGCGTATCATGTAATTTAAAGAGAAATGAATATCTATAATAAATATATGTGTGCATAGAGACATATGTATATTTATTAAGTGATCTACTTGACTACATTTTTTATTGTTATAAATCATTGTATATGATACTTAACTTTTTAAAATCTATTTAAGAACAGTCCTTCAATGACAGATCTTATAGTTCAAAGTGATACAGTGGCACCCACCTGTCCAGATGGGGCTTTCTGGAAGTAGACTCTGATGCTGTGATTTGCAGGCAGGTGGTTTCAGGGGAGGGTGTGGAGTGGAAGAAAGGAACTGAATGGAAGAAGGTGGGCTGAGATATGGTTGTAGCAAAAATCTGAGCTAATCCTACAGGGGCTATAGCTGGGTTGGCACTTTAGACTTCTCCCTCCCCTTCCACAGGACAGTGAGGGGATAGGAGCCACATCTGAGGAAAAGGTGTGATCTTGGGCAAGCGTCTCTCTTCTACCTGAGGCTGTGGGATCTCAGAGCCAAGTGTACTCCAACCTGAAAGGGCATCTGGGGGGTACACTGCTCCCTTCATTTTGAGGGAGATGCATCCCTGGTTCTTATACCTTAACTAGTCATATCTTCTTTTTATTTTTAAGATTCTTAAAATTTATTTGAGGGAGAGAGAGCACAAGTGGGGAGTGGGAAAGGGGTAGAGGGAGAGGGCGAAGCAGACTCCTTCCTTAGCAGGGAGCCCGAGGCAGGGCTTGATCCCAGGACCTTGGGATCATGGCCTGAGCCAAAGGCAGATGCTTTGTTGACTGAGCCATCCAGGCAGCCCTAACCAATCATGTCTTATATTTTTTTGTGTTTTTGGCCACTTCTAATTCATCCTCTTGATTCTACTGAATTCCCTTCCTTTTCATCAGACACACAGTTGTCAGGGTTCAGTATAATATTCAAACTTCTTTGCAAAGAAATATGATGAGGAATCTCCATTAAGAAAATAGATAAGGAGATGTGCTTATTTGTAACTGAATTTTAAAAAATTATTAAAAGTTTTTCACAAAAAATCTTTTATTTCTTGATGGAAAATGCTTTCTTTCTGAATCTCTGAAGTGTCTTTAAGGAGACCAATTTCTGAGACTCTGGTCAGCAGAAAAAGCCTGCTTTTGGAATCAGTTGTACCTGAATTTGAACCCAGACAGTTAGTTGCTTGCTGTGTGACTTTTGGAAGTCACACAACCTCTCTGTGGTTCCATTTTCTGAATTAAACAAAGCCCTTCTTCCAAGGTCCCTCTGGACTCTGAGACTCCCTGACTTATGAGTGAATGAAGCCAGCACTTCCAGTGAAATGAAACTCGGAACTATTGTAAGCCTGACCAATCTCCTGGTCCCCTGTCAATAGAATGAACTTATCAATGAAGGTTCCTTTGTCAGGCAACTGTCATTCCAGGAATGCCCTGGGAAGGCTGTTGAATGTGACTTCATGCCCAGGCCTCCCTCCTGCCAATCCCACCTTATGAAGGGCTTAATTTTTTGGCTCTACCTGCAGTAGGGAGCAAGGGAAAGACTTGAGGGGAGCACAACAGGTGCCAGCAGCATGAAGCGCAGCCTCAGAGCTTGGGTCCAGATCACATTTCAAGCACAGGCGTTGGTATAATTGGATTGCTATTTGCCCGGTGCACACCCACCCTGGCGTCCCTAATGAGCAGCCCCCTCTCTCTATCCATGTGTGAACATAAGAGTCTTTAATTAAGATGGAGGGGCAGCCCATGGGGAAGGTGTTGGAGTCTGTTCAGCTCCTGAGCTCACTGAGCATGACTCATCCTTCGAGCTGGGGGTCTGTACTCTGAGACTTGTGTCCCTGCCCTCAGGTCCCCTCACACATATATTCCCTTTTCTTTCTTCCCATTTCTAATTGAGAGAAGATGTGCTTTATTTGAAGTGAGAATCCCCCTGTGTCCATGAATGTCCTCCACTCCTGCAAATTACCGCAAGGGGAATAATCACTCACGTTGTGCAGACAGAAGGCAGTTTGGTGATCTCATAGAGGAGTCCAGTGGGCAAACCTCAGGGCAGGGAGGCCCGGGGAACTTGGCTCATTCTGAGCTACGTGAGCTTTCTTCTCCTCTCTGAGCAAGAAAGAGCATAGGCTGTGCTCTCTACCCTCCTGGGGCTGCAAGTCAGGCACACGACAGGGAGATGTGAAGGGGAGCTCAGCCCGTGGCAATCCAGGATCAATCAATCTGTCAGCAAAACCTACCGGGATATTTATGGAACATCTGATATACAAGTGAAGGAAACCCAATGTGCATTATGATTAATTATTTTAAAATATTCCTTAAAACATTCAGAGGTAAAAAAAAAAATTGGCTCCTTTAAAAACTGAAAGGAAGTTTCTGGCATCGTTGAGAATGTAAAACTGGCTGGAAACCTGCTTTGTGTGTAGTGGGTCAAGAGACTACTTAAGCATTGTTATTTTATTTGTTTTTTTGTTTGTTTTCCCTAAAGTAATCTTTCCTTCTGATTCAGTCAGGTATTTATACTCTGAGTAGACTGGATTAGGCGGAGCGGTGTCATCTGCATCACTGGTATCCCTCACCTCAAGTCCTCGCTCAGCTTGGGACTCCACTTTTACCCCAAACCCTACTTCAGCAATTGGCCTGGCTTTGTACCCAAGAGGCAAGAGAGGCTGGCCGGTGGGCATTTCTCATCATGCAAACCATGGCCATTGATGCTTTTGTCCTTCACATCCTAGAATAAAAGTGTTCTTGCTTTCTTCCTGCCTTCACTCAGGGCTGGCAAGAGACTTTTTGCAATGCCCAGGGCAAAATGAAAATCCAGGTCAATCTCCCCCTCCTCTGGCCCACCGCTTCAATTCACAGTGGACAGGAGACCCCCAAGAGATTGGAACCTTCTTGGTGGAATTTGTTTAATACCTGATGGGGGGGTAAGGGACCTTCCCTGGGTTGTCCACTGAGCAAGCCTGGTGCTGCCAACCTGGGTCAGAGCTGGCCACTTCTCTGCCCTGCCCAAGATGCTATGGACAAGAGGGTGATGGCAAACATGGGTTTCCCTACCCACACAATCGGCTCTCTGCCTTATGCAGCAGGTGAACATGTCTGTGGGGTGTGCAAGAGCACATTGGGAGCCACCCAGGTCCCCAGAGGGCTGCTCTGAGTCCATCCTAGGGAGGTGAGACAGCTTGTTTGCCAAGACTTCATGCCCCTAACACATGCTCCACTTGCAAACCAGAAAAAGATAAAATTATTAAGAATTTTAAGACAGCGACCACAGAGCTTTAAACAAAGTGCATGGCTATTCTGAACTGCAGAGGTCACCTGCTCACAAAGTTGGTTCTGACCCTACCTCTGCTCTGGGAACCACCCTCTCACAAATCCTCCATGGGGCTGCTGAACCACCGATGCCTCTTCTCCTGGACCTCGCTCCATCTCTTTGCACTGACTCTTCACCCTTAGACTATGTGTTCAAGTTCCATCTATCATTTAGATGCCTTTCTACCTTTTCTCCCCACTTTTCTTTTGATCACCCTGTTTCCACAGGTGGGCTTCTTGAAAAGAGTCAGCAGTCACTGGGTGTCTCTACTGCGTCATGTGTCATTCACCCTACTCGCTTGCAATAAGGTGAGCTCTTTCCTTACGCCACTGAAAGTCTTCTCTCAAAGGTCGTTGTCAAACTCCTAATCACTCAAGCTAGAGGTCAGATTTTCAGGGTTTTTTTTTTTTTTATCTTGTCTGACTAAAGATGTTATATTTGATGACATTGATGATGCTTCCTCATGTGACCTACTCCTCAGTTTATTCTCTCTCAGTCCTGAAGGTAAGAAGTCTCAAATCAAGGTGTGGGCAGGGCCATGCCTCCCCACAAAGCCTCTAGGGAGAGGTCACAGCTTGCCTCTTTCAGCTTCTGGTGGCCGCAGGGGTTCACGGGCTATGGCAACACCATTCTGATTTCTGCTTCTGCTTCCACATGACCAGCTTCCCTGCATGTCCCTGTTTCTTCACATGACAGTATTTTTCTTTTTTTTTAAGGATTTATTTATTTATGATAGACATAGAGACAGAGAGAGGCAGAGACACAGGAGGAGGGAGAAGCAGGCCCATGCTGGGAGCCCGATGCGGGACTCGATCCCAGGACTCCAGGATCGCGCCCTGGGCCAAAGACAGACGCTAAACCGCTGAGCCACCCAGGGATCCCCATGACAGTATTTTTCTAAGGACACTGGTCCCATTGGATTAGGCACCACCCTACTCCAGTATGATCTCATCTTAACTAACCATATGGGTAGAACCTATTTCTACCTAAGGTCCCATTCTAAAATACTGGACTTTTCAAGTCCTAACATTCAAGCCCTAACATATTGTTGTTGTTGTTGTTGTTTTTTAAGATTTTATTTATTCATGAGAGACACAGAGAGAAAAAGAGAGAGAGAGAGAGAGAGAGGCAGAGACACAGGCAGTGAGAGAAGCAGGCTCCATGCAGGGAGCCCAATGTGGGACTCGATCCCGGGACTCCAGGATCACAACCTGGGCCGAAGGCAGGCGCTAAACCACTGAGCGACCCAGGTATCCCCCATATTGTAAAAATAAAATCATGTTGATTAAAAAAATGCGTGCCATTTAATTTCTTGGCTTTAGCGTATTTATCTATATAATGGGTATGATAAAGAGCAAATCAAATAGTGAGTATGCAAGTATGAGGATTTAGCATAATTTTAAATATGATCCCCTTTCATTTTTTTGTGGCTGTTGGGTTGTGCATCCTCAGACACACTGTGCTTTCCACTCTTGGTGTAAAGGGTGCTCACTAGGTGTTGTACCAGGGCTTAGTTCTTCCAGAATGTCTTGGCAACTCCTGTTTCTTCACTCCATGTTCTCTCAGCCAGTGGGTACTGCTGGGCTGTGAAAAGGGGTGAGATTTTGTGCCCCAAAGGGGCACATTGGAGGAAGAATAGGGGAAGGAGAACTTTAGGACTAGGGCTGTGGGAGGTTGGGGGTTCACGAGCCCATGGCAGCATGCTCCATGCTTCCATATACCTCCTGCTCTCACAGCTGGAGCCAATTGACCAATCAGTTCTGCTTCTGGTCCTTGGAACTGTCAGGCTTTTAGACAGTTGAATTTGAGGTGTTTCAGGAGCCTGCATTGAGCAAGCCTCCTTGACCTTGGCAGGAATAAGTCCTGCCTCATGGCTATTAAAAATAAGAGCACTTCCAGGTTCTTAGTAGTTGGCCTCTCGCACCCAGAGCCCTGTCACTATACCCCTTTCCAAAATTACCTTCTTACTGGCCTTGCTGTGGAGCCTGGACTCCACCGTGATTCCCATTTGAGGTAAAGCACTGAACTGCCTTGTTAAGTGGCAAGCCAGAGGAAGACAAGCTTCACCAGCCACAGAGCTCACAGCTTGCTCAGTTCAGCTCCTGCTCGGACAGAGTCTATGTAGTGCAGCAACATCTGCCCAGAGTTCCCAATGGAGCGATAATCGAAATGACTTTTGGGGGAAAGGCTGTCTGGCAGCCCATGGACTAGGGCAGGAAAACAAAGCCTCAGATCCTGGTTGTATTACTAACTGAAGACCTTGATCTTTATCTTTGTTTTCTTGTCCATAAAACAGAAATTTTCCCACTTGAGCAGAGCTCAGCAGGCAGTGAAGAGGAATAAATGAGATCAAGTAGACAAGGTGCTTGTAGAGTGTCTGGCATGTGCTGGCGAACATGAACGTCCAAGTCCAACACTCTATGAACCTGCGTGTGAAAAGCATGTAGGAATCCTTTTAAATGGAAAAAGTGGAAGTAGACTCATTGTTCTGCCTTTTTGTACCCATGTCCCATCCCTTTATTCCTCACTTTTTTGGATCATCGATCTGCTGCTGACCTTGTTCACTATGTAAACATCCTCACTGGTACAACCATGTTTTTTGGTTGGCTTAACACAAGGAAGACTTTTCTGTGGCCAGAGCTGGAGATGGAGAGGAATTCCTCACAAGATGCTCACTATTATAGGGGATGTGTAAGCAAGAAACTGAATAACCACTTGGTCGAAATGTTGATTTTTAATTATTTATTTGACAAATATTTACTGTACACTCACTTTATACCAGGCATTGTATTAAACACTGAAGAAACAAAAATAAAGTTTGTGAGTCTAAAACTTCAACTGTAATTTTTGACTGGAGCTATAGCTAACTACTCATGCTATTTGTCAGTGCTGTGCCTCTTTTTATGCTTCTTTCCAACTTACTGTGTTCGCAGCTTCATGCAGGCATCCCTCCATCTAGAAAGTCTTATTTAAATTGCATTGGTAAAAAAAAAAATTGCATTGGTTTGGGTTCATTCCCTTTGTGTGCTCCCAGAGTACCTGACTATCATTGTATGTTCTCATCTTTGATATGCTGTGGATTCTTTGAGGCCCATTGTGATAATATTTTATTAATCTTAGTATTAATCACAGCATTAATTAACAGCACAGCACTTGGCATCAGGTAGATGTACACAATGCATTTATTGATTCAGTGTCAAATGAGACTATACCTGCACAGACAATGGTCAGATTAGGGAGGTTTTTCCCTTTAAGTAATTTCTGAAATTATAAAATCAATTCATGTCCCATAGAGATTTGAGAAATCCAGAATAAAGAGAGAATGAAGAAAAATAAAAATATACTTGCTATCTTACCACATAAACACATTGATAACATATCCTTCTGATTTTATATATATATATATTTTAATATTTTAATTATTGATTCATGACAGACACACAGAGAGAGGCAGAGACACAGACAGAGGGAGAAGCAGGCTGTGTGCAAGGAGACTGATGTGGGACTCAATCTCGGATCCCGGGATCACACCCTGAGCCGAAGGCAGATGCTCAATCACTAAACCACTCAAGTGTCCCTCCTTCTGATTTTAGATTTTATAGTATCTTATGTATATATACTTTAAAGATTATTGTATATTAGTCAATATTTTGCTATGTGCGGTAATAGAGAAACTTCTAAATATCAATAGGTTAACACAATAAAATTTTGTTTCTCACTCATGTAAAGTTCATATGGATGTTTCTAATTGGGGAATATCTCTCTTCCCAGTGATGATACAAAGTCTCAGGCTTCTGACATCTTGTGACTCTGCCATCTTTGGCTCAAGGCTTCCAAAAATGTTCACTTGGGGAAAAATGGCTGGGGGATCTTCAAGAGAAATTTTTATAGGAAGACCTGAGAGTAGTCGCGTAACTTCCTTTTGTAGTTCTTTATCTAAAACTTTGTAATAAGTTAGTATTATGTTAAGCAATAAATCAGTAATGAGGCCACAACTGACTCCAAGAAAGGCTGAGCAGTGTAGTATTGCTGAGAGCCCAGAAAAAAGATGGGTTTAATGAACTTGCAGCAGACTTTCCACAAAATCAAATGCCTTTTTTTTAAAAAAGATTTATTTATTTATTTGAGAGAGACAGCATATATGTGTATGCATGTGCAACAGGAGGGAGAGAGAGAGAGAGAGAGAGAGAGAGAATCTCCAGCAGACTCTCTGTTGAGCACAGAGCCTGATACAGGGCTCAATCTCAAGGCCCTGAGATCATGACCTGAGCCAAAATCAAAAGTCCAATGCTCAACCTACTGAGCCACCAAAACGCCCCTCAAATGCCTTTTTAAGTACATATTTCATAGATTATATTTTCACTAAAAATAATCATAAACCTTTCCATTTATTACATAATCTTTCTAAATAGTGGATAAATATTATGTTCCTATGTTACAGATGAGGATGATGGAGGCAAAGTAATTTGTCTGAGGCCCTCAGCCAATACACAGCAGTGCTGGGCCTCAACCCTTCTATCCAGACTTCTTTCAGAGCACTTTGTAAGGACATGCATCTAGGAATGCAAAGGGAAGAAGGCTAATAAAACCCTTGTCAAGAGGGAAACTGGGAAGATAATGTTGAGAGTATCTTGAAGCTTGATTAAGAGAGACCAGTGCTCAGATGTTTCAAACTAGATACATAAGACAGAGAAAAACAAACCAAAAACTCTCAACAAAATGTGGTATGGATGAGGCTTGGTGGGTTGTGAGTGTTTAGATTGCTCATCACTTAGAGTAAGTGGGTGGTTTGGCCCATGGCCACTGTTCTTTGAGTTAGCTTTGACCCTTGACAACTTAGTGGACTGACTGGCTAGCATACAAGACCATTCAAGCCATGCTTGAGATTCCCAAGAGGAGAGAGCTGGTCCCGCCTGTTTGTGAGTAACAACACTGATTCTTGAAACCAAGAAAATGTTTTGTTAGGCTGATGATGCCTCTTTTCCATAATATCACATTGAGGGTCATGGGTTCTTGAGGTGTGAAAATAACTGGGAAATTTCAGAATTCAGCTAATACCTATTTGCTGAATTCTGAACATATAACAAAGCTTTGTAGAAGCCAAGAACATATTTATCAACAGACAGAGCAAAGTTTCATGTCTCCTGTAAAATGACCCCTTGATGTGATATATGTATATTAAGTGCCCTGCTGTGACTAAGAGCTATCTAAAAAAGAAAAAATATAGCCACCTCCTGAAGCATGTATAAATTGCTTTTTTAGACCCTATAAAATTTTAGCTAGCACCAAACATAGAACTTCATTCATCATCCTGCAAGTGAGGACTGCCAAGGGAAGCCGGCTCTTCCTGAGCCGAAAGTGGCAACACTCCAGGATTGGCAGGAATCAAATGAATCATTTCCTGCTTTTAGTTTTAGATAAATAATCAGAAAAGATTGTCTAGATTATGATCCAAAAGCCATTTTTCATAGCTCTGAGGATCCAGAATCCTTAACTTCATGTGGAAGCCCCTTTTTCTAATGATTTTATTGCATAGTATTGGGGAGCAGGTAGGCAAACCTACCCAGGCCAATCTAAAGTTTTAATGCAGTGAAGACTTACGATCTCAGTGTGGTGAGTATATTCAGCATATCTTTTTATTTATTTTATTTTGATGTTTTGCTATCTGGGGCCTTGCTAACCCCAGAGGGACTGCCCCTCTCATGGTTAACTAATTCCTAGAGACAGTAACCAGCTTAGCTGGGAGTGTGCTCTCATATACAGACGGATCCATCTAGAGCTCATACCCCTAACCACCTCCTCTGTCTGTCTCACACTCTGAGTCACCTGCCCCTTGCCCTATCCCCTCCAAGGGCCACGTATCAGACAACTAGGGACAGCACCCGTGCTCCAGAGCCTGCTAAACTGATTCATATTAGCCAATCCTCAGTCTGCTAACTCTCCTCACCTGGTCTTCCCTGTGGAAACCACACCAAAGGCTCTTGCCATGTTTTCCTGTGTCCTCTGCCTCCTGGCCACCCTGGTCCTTTCTCATATGACCATGCCCCCCACCCCCACCCCAATGCCATGACCTGCCCCCTCTCTTTGGATCTGTTACTATGACAGATTCTCTTTTCAATGGCAGTTGTCTCCATACCTGTTGGCCTGGTCATACTTGAATAATAATGAAACCTACATTTTAAAATGGTGAAGGGAAAGAGAAAGAAAATAAGAGTCAAGGGCTGGGGTTCCAGTCCTGATTCTCTTGATGCCTTTCCTGGGAAATCTTGGACAAGTCTTCTAATTTCTCAGGACGGATATTCTTGTCCTTAAAATGAGATGGCTGGATGTCTCCAGATGAACCCTGAAATTTCTTCAGACATTCAAATTCTAGGAGTTTATTTCTTTAGCATGAGATAGGCAATTTTTTATAGAGACTTCCAAATGATGTGATTTCTTCATCAGGCATTTGCTGAGTACCTGCTATTTGATGAGCACTGAACTAGGGGCTGGGGGTCCAAAGATGGGTAAGAAAAATTTCTGGGTTTCAAATGCATAGTGCTACTTTCACATCTATGGTGATGGTTGTAGAGGTTCAAGAAACACCCTGCTGGCTCTCCTGAGACAGTCTGCTATGCCCTAAAGGCACTGGGAAGCTCTCAAGTTAAAAGATTAAGCATCAGCTGAGAAAAGACAGAATTAATGTTGGATACATAGACTAGATACAATGATGAAATCTGTCCCCCACCTCCCACCCAGGTCCCTTTCCCATTGCGTGTGTACAGACATTCATAAACTGCATGGCCAAACAAGAGGAAAGTGGGTCATTTAGCCCCAGACATTTTTGTATTTCTAAGCTTCTAACTGATCTTACGAGTTTCTTAATTATTGCTTCTCTATGAGTGGACTCATTCATTGTTCAAGCGCTCCAGGTTCCTTGGTTAAATACTTCTCATCCCCTAGTACCTTTCCCCACCCCATCACACCCACAAAGTGGCATATACTCTGTCAGTGCCAAAGGGGAGGACATTTTTGGGGGATTTTTGGTTTCTGTTTTATTTTGTTGGTAAGAAAAGGACACATTCCATTCTAAATTCCACTTTCCAGAGTTTCCATCCATTACGTGCCCCTCCTCCTGATTCTGTTTTCTTTATCTTCTGTGACCTCCCCACTGGTAGTTAGCCACTGTTAAAACTTTCTGTTGCTGTCTCTCCAGGATTTTGCTGTTCCCCTTTTCAAGTATACTTTCCTATGCTGTAAGTAGGGATAATATTTTCAAAAAATATTAAAACAAGATATTTTTCCTTCCCCATAAACTATGTTGCCTAGCAATTCCATCTGCGTAATGAATCAATGCCATTCATTGCTTTGGGGAGATTGTGGCTACCAACTAGAACAAAGAATTCATTGCTCAATTTGAAGTTTCATACTAGATTTTTTAATATACATAGAGAGATAGTAGTCCTGTCAGCCTATTTTTCATGGAGAGAGAAGAAAGGTTTTTTTTTTCTTTAAATTTCCCCAAATTTCCGTTTACTTATATAAAACAAAAACAAAAACACCAACAAGTCTGAGTATCTGAGCTTTATTTGTCCTTAGCCGCTAGATAGAGAAGACAAGGAGGAGTATGGAAGATGGCTTCAAACAGGAAGAGAAAGCCTTTGTTGATGTGATGGGGGGGAGCCAAATGGCTGGGGAGAAGATGCTGCCCTCCTTGCCAAGAGTGACCTGGAGTTTTCACTCTCTGGATCATTGCCACTTATTCTGGAGTTCGTGTTGGACATATCCCTGACAGGCTGGAACAGAACCTAAAAGAGGAGATTGCTTGCTTCTGAAGTTCTGGAAGAATGTTTAAGTGACCGTGGTGGGGCAACAGTGGGGTTTGGCAGAAGCCAGACAGGGAATTCTCAAGGGCATCTCAAGTTCTCCTCAAAGACTACCACTGACATGGAAGGAATCTACATTTTCAAAGGTAACCCTGTGTGGGACAAAGAAGGTAGCAAGAAATGAGATACTTAGAGGTTCACGGAAACCTGTGCATGATACTCTGTACACAAGCTGCCAGGGTGGACTAGCCCAAAGAACCCAGCCAGATGGACGAGACAGTGCTTTCAGAGGGCCCCCCCTTGTCAGCAAGAGCAGAGATAGAGCATCAGGGAAAGGTGGCTGAGCTTCCAAGGGCGCTCACCCTCGAGGAGCAGCAGTTAGCTCTGCAGAAGCACTGAGGGAAGAGGTCAGGGGTTAGAATTTAAAATGACCTCAAACCAGGAAGTATGAAAAATATGAACTTCCCTTACACCAGAGGTTAGCAGGAGCCAGCAAAGAGGGATAATGCACAGCCCAGACACCCTTCTCTTGCTTTCATATTTTTACAGAGTTTCGTCTGGCATCCAGCTATATGGAGAGGTGAAAAGCAGAAGAACTATGGGGGAGAAGCATTAGAATCTGAGGATTTACCCTGAAGAGTTCAAGTTTACCTACAGGATGCTTACCTTATGTTTATTAGTTGGCTATCTCATTGCACTAATACTTTATTTTTTTTAAATTTTTTTTTATTTATTTATGATAGGCACGCAGTGAGAGAGAGAGAGAGGCAGAGACACAGGCAGAGGGAGAAGCAGGCTCCACGCACTGGGAGCCTGACGTGGGATTTGATCCCGGGTCTCCAGGATCGCGCCCTGGGCCAAAGGCAGGCGCCAAACCGCTGCGCCACCCAGGGATCCCCGCACTAATACTTTAAATCAATCTTGCAGTTAGTGAGAGGTTCTGAAAAAGTACATGAACATACACATCTATATATCCAGTTGTAATGAGATCGTACGATCCAAGATCATTATTCTACAGGCAGGAAGACCAGAGGCATGACTTACTATGTGTTATAGGGCTGGTTCACCATGAAGCAGGACGAGATCCATGTCCTGAGGAAGCCAGGAGGGCCTGGGAATCTCTCCATGACATTAGCCCCTTGGAAATATTGTACATGTTCATTTTGGTTATGGCAAGCCTGCTGTCATTCTTAAAAGATTTTATCAATTCTTAGAATTTTTTTTTGTATAGTGTTTTATAATGTCTCCTCCAGTTTCAATCCTTTAGACATAGCTAAAATGAAAACATTTTAATGTCACATTAAAAGCTTTTCAAAGTCTGGTCACCAGACTCATAGCATTGGCATCACCTGGGAATAAGTCAGAAATTAAAGTTTCCAGGTCCCATCCCAGGTCTCTTGAATCAGAAACCCTGATGGTAGGTCCAGAAGTCTGTGTTTTAACAAGCTTTCCAGGTGATTCTGATGCATAACCAAGCTTGAAAATTCACGATATTGTCATATTGTAATTAGTCAAAGATCCAGAAATGTATCTATTACTTCTTATTAAGGCTCAGATATAAAATTCATGTGCATACTTTTAAAATAGAGATATGGCTGTCTGTAAACTCAGCAGATAAAAGAGCATATCTGTTTTAATCCTTTCATCAAAACTCACTGGAAACCATAAAAATAGGTAAAATAGGGAAGAGAGAAAACATATATGCTGTGTGTTGGGAAACGGATGGAATCAAGGGAGATGCGGAGCTATGATGCATTTGCTCTCATGCTTTATGAGCAAGATATAGATTTCCCTCGAGGTAGGTGTCCAAGTCTTGGAAAATCCAGCCAGTGATTTCATTAGTGCTGTCAGCCACAGAGCTGTGGATGGAGAATGCCCTTGATTGACACTGATGCAGCAGCAGGACAGACAACAGACAAAAGCCCAGGGGCTCACAATCTAGATGGAAGTACTGAATCAGTACTATAGAGCACTAGCAAATGAGAACTGTGATAGAGAAAAATAAAGCAGGAAAGAAAGATAGAGAATATTAGAGGTGAGGGGTTACCAAAATTATGCACAGGATGATCAGTGGTGCTGTCTTTGTCCATTGGGATGTTCTAAACAACAGAAACTTTTTTCTCCTGATTCTGGAGGCACTGACTTTGAGATCAGGGTGCCAGTGCAGTTGGGCAAGGGCCCTCTTCCTGCTCATGGACTTTTCCTTATGTGGTCACATGGCAGAAGAGTCTGAAGAACTCCATGGAATCATTTTTATGAATGCTAATTCCATTAATGAGGAATCCACCCTTAGGACCTAAGCATCTCCCAAAAGTCTGATTTTCTAATGCCATTGCATTGGGCAGAAAGATTTCAACATATGTTGAACATATTTGTGTGTGTGGAGGGGGCGGCATAAATACTCAGATCATAGCAGATGTCCTCACTACAGGGGTATTATTTGACTAAAGATGGAGAGAAGATGAGGGAATGACCCATGTAGACCTCTGGGCAAGAGTGAACTGCAAGTGCAAATGGCCTGTGGCATGAGTGTGGCTGGTGTGTTTGAGGTGCTACAAGGAGGCCAGTGGGGTCAAGTGGCATGAGGGAGGAGGACAGAATTGGAATAAGTCACAGAAATGTTAGAGGCAAGGTGACAACATTGGCATGTGCTGAGTGATGTGGGTCCCCTAGACGGTTCTAAGCAAAGGACATGATGTAGCTACTGTGCAGGGCAGAGATCATGGCAACAATGCAGGTGAGAGATAATGGTATCAGTGGAAGAGGCAATGAGAAAGAGTTAGATTCTGGATTTTCAGTTTCATCTTGAGTATGACTATTCAGTTTACAATTTAAAGAATATATTTTATTTATTTATTTGAAAGAGAGAGATAGAGAGAGAGAGAGCACAAGCAAGGGGGAATGGCAGAGGGAGGGGGAGAAGCAGGTTCCCCGCTGAGCAGGGATCCCTATGCAGGGCAGATTCCAGGACCCTGGGATCATGACCTGAAGTGAAGACAAGCATTTAACTGACTGAACCAACCAGGTACCCCCAAGACATTTCTTTATTCTGCCTTAAAAGTGTTCCTCTGTTCTGTAAGTTTATTTTTGATCTGGAATGCAAGTCCATCAAAAAGCTGAAAAATTAGTTATGAAAATAATGCTCCTAAGAGTGCACTTTCTAAACAATGATCTCCAGCACCTCAATCAAGTTCTCTATACACCATCAAGACTTCTTTCCTTGCTTTTGAAAGTTCAATGTGCTATCCTTGCTTTGCATTTCATCTACAACTCTACTTGTTTACTTTTGAATTACTCTTTATTGCTTATATAAACATTTTAAATAAATTTTTTACATAAATATTTTTTCATTTTCTTCATCAAGGTATTTTTCGATATGTAAAAATTGTTTGAGTGTCTTGGGCTGGGATGCAATTGCATTCTAATTTTCCCATTAAAATGAATGGACATTTAAAAAATTTGATAGCAGGGTTTTCAAATATATATTAAAGTTGCTTTAAAAAAAGTGGAGGTATATTTTGAAGATAGAGCCACAGAACTAGTCCAGGTGTGTGAAAGAAAGAGAGGAGTCAGGGATAAATCCAAGGCTTGCAAACTAGAAGAATGGAGTTGACAGTAGGAGAGAATAAAAAAGCTGGGGAAGGAAGAAGGCAGTAGGGAGGGAGAGGTAACATCAAGGCCTCAGTCATGGCAATGTTAAATCCTGGAAATAATGGATGGATGATGGATAGATAGATGACAGATGGATGGATGGATAGATAGATTGGAGATATATATATATATATGTTGAGTGAGTAGTTGGATCAGTAGCCTGGAGTTAAGGAAGTGGTCTAAACTAGAGACATGAATTTTGCTGTCATCAGATACAGATTAAAGGTATGAGTCTGGATGTAGGTAGAAAAAAGCAACTTTGAATGACTCTAGTGCTGTCCAAAGTGAGAAAGTTGAGGAGATGAGCAGGCAGCAATAGTGAGGGAGGAAGAACCACACATAAATAGAGTCCTGGAAGGCAGGCCAGGAAGATGTTTCTAGAAGACAGGAGTTCCTCTGCTATCAATAGGGGAAGTGAGATGAACAATGAGGTTTAAACAGCAGATCTGAAAGAACTGATGCCACTTTAACAAGATAGCTTTGGAGAAGGGGTTGGGGGGGGGGTGTTAAGAGTGGATTGAAGACAATGGAGACAGACTCAGAAGGGTACAAATGGTATGATTCTGTTCATATGGCATTCAAGAAAAGGCAGATCTAAAGGGACTGGTCACTGGTTATCAGCCTAGATGTGCTGGAGACGTGACTTCCAAGGAGAACAGGCACTTTTGGGGGGTGACAGAGCTGATTTCTATCTTGAGGTGATAACAGTTACACAATTGTGTTCACATGTCAAAACACAGAAAAAGGTATTACAAAAAGGGTGAATTTTAATGTATGTGAATTATAAGTAAGAGATACTGTGAGTGGTTACAAACAGGACAAAATAATAAAAGTAGCGGATCTAGAAAAAGTGAGCGTAGACACGTCTTTTCAGGGGTTTTGTTCTAACGGTGAGCAGAGAAATGGGGTCAAAGCTTGAAAAGAAAGTAAATTCAAGAAGATTCTATTTTAATTAGAGAAAGGATGGGTGTGGAGGAAATTGAAGGCTACTGGGAATAATCCAATCAAGATGGGAACTTTGGACTGCTTTTATTTTCTCAATGAAATAGCAAGCTAGAAAGGGAGGGAGGAAGTTGTTGGGGTCTGGAGAAGAAAGGAGAAGAGAGGATGCAGTTGTCTTGGAGGGTGGGAGATGGATGGCAGGAAACTGTACTGTGATGCCCAGGAAAATGGACTAAGCATTCAAGTGTGTTCAGAGAACATGGTTCTATGATTTTCTCTAGCTACTGAGAAAGGGGCGAGATGAATTTAATCAGGGCTGAGGCTTTGCTACGTGAGTCACCATTTAGTGAGATGGGCAAGATGTTGAGGACAACGTGATAGGGTGACTGGTGACAGGCCTCTACAACTGTACTAGTCTCTCACCAGGAACTGAATGCCATTCTCCAAAATTCAACTCTAACCCCCCCAGTGACACAGTGTATGGAGATGGGGCCTTTGGGAGATAATTAGGTCTAGATGAGATCATGAGGGTGTGTCCCTTGTGATGGGACTTGTGTTCTTCTAAGAAGAGACACCAGAGAGCTTACACCCTTGCCCCTAGAACCATGTGCAGACACAGGGGGAAGGGGCCATCTGCAAGCCAGGAAGGAAGCTCACCAGCAACCAAATCTGCTGCATCTTAGTCTTGGTCTTCCAACCCCCCCAAACTGTGGGAAAATCCACTTTTCTGTTGTTTCAGGCACTTAGTCTATGACATTTTACTATGGCAGCCCAAGCTGACTAAGACATCCCCCTTCTATTTACCAAACTTGCCAAGTATACTCCCTCCTATGACATCTGTGTTTTTTTGTCCCTTTGCAGAGAAGGCTTTCTAATTAGCTTATCCACATCCCCTTTGCATGTGTGTACAAAGGTCAGGTTTTCAGTTTGGTTTCTCCTAGTGTACCATTTAAAATTTCATTCTCCTTGCTACCCAAAGTACCCCTTCATTTGCTGTCTTCTTTCCCTGCTTTATTTTTATCGTAGTATGTGAACTTTCTTTTTTTTTTTTTAAGATTTTATTCATTTATTCATGAGACACACACACACACACACAGAAAGAGAGAGAGAGAGAGAGAGAGGCAGAGACATAGGCAGAGGGAGAAGCAGGCTCCATGCAGGGATCCCAATGCAGGACCTGATCCCAGGACTCCAAGATCATGCCTTAGGCCGAAGGCAGGTGCTAAACTGCTGAGCCACCCAGGGATCCCCGCTTGTGAACTTCCTAATGTTTTGTATACCTTAGTCATTTAATTTTTATTATCAATCTCTTCCCATTTGATTGTAAGCTTCACGAAGGCAGGGGTTTTTGCCTTTAGCTCACTGCTACATCTATAATGTCTCCAACAGTGCTTGGCGTGTCACAGGCACTCGGTAAATATTTGCTGAGCCAGTGAATGAAGTCAGGACATTTTTACTATTTGACATTATGTCTGAATTATAAATCAACATTCAAACATTCCACCCCGTTGTCAATGTCTCTGTTGAATCTTGCTTTCTCTTCTTGGGTCCTGGAGCAACCCTTGCCTCTGCAGCTAAAGTGCCATAGGCATGATTTGGGGACCAGCCCATCTAAGTTCTTCAGGCTGTATATTGAGACAGTATAATATGCGGTTCCTCTCCAGAGCTCTCATTAGAGAGAGTATCCAGGGTTCAGTTGATTCCAATTCCATTTTCATCTGTGGTTCTTTCTTGCAATTCCAAACCTGAGGTTGACTTTGGAACATCATCTTTCTTGAGTTCCCACAATATTTGCTCTAGACTAATGAAAAAATGAATGATCATAAATATAATTACTCTGAAGGCCTGAGGATATTTTTGGTATACTTGGAAGGAAGATGGGTTTGAAAGAAAAGCAATTGATGGCTGAGGACTTCAGGTGTTTTTCTCTGTTGGCACTTATAGGTACCAAAAATAAATAGCGTTTCTCCTCCCCTTTTATGTTCTGAACAAATGGAGAAATACAAAAAATAAGGAGCATGACATAGATAGGCCAAAATATCACTTTAATTACTGGTAAGAGTTGAGGGGATAGCTTAGTGTGAGCGCCAAAGAGGTCTGCGCCTAAGGCAAGCTAGACATTACCACACTACCGCTGCAGTGGACAGAGCTGGTCTACACCTGGCCAGCAGGGGTGGGACTCCCTGGTGACAGCAGAGGCCACTGGCGCCCCACAGTCAGTCTGGTCCAAAGAGGCAAATAAGGAAGGCCACGACTATATTCTGGGAGCTCCATGGCATTACTTTTCCTGGGGAGGGAGCATTTCCCAAATGTATTTGTTCATAGAATTGTTTTGTCACAGAGAGTCTCTTTGAAGCAAGAAAGTCACTTGGAGAAGTGCTGGTATGGGTAATTGAGGTGCTCCTTCATCTCGGAAATTCCATGAGATAGCATAAGCATGAGCATAAGCACTCTCTTTGTGAAGTTTGATCCGTTCCTCCCATTGGCAAACATGATTCCTCCCTTTGTAATATGCTGGGTGCTGTGCTAGCCATCGGACAGGTAAGGCTAGGAGAGAGGAAGATGCAAAGACAAAGGAGACAAGCCCCGGTTTTCAGAGAATCTGTAATTAAGTTAGTGGGATTGATACATACACTAACTCTCAAGACCTCTCATGGAAGCAGTTAGAAAAGATATTCCAATGTGATGTGATGGATACCTCTTTTCTTTAGGTCATGGTCTAAATGACTTGAGCAAGGAAGAGAAACACTTCTTCAGTTTGTTAGTATGATCTTGACTGTTTTTTTTTTTTAAGATTTATTAATTTTAGAGAGAGAGAGCACAAGTGGGAGAGGTGGAGGGAGAGGGAGAGAGAATCTCAAGCAGACTCCATGCTGACACGTGTGGAGCTGGATGCGGGGCTCAATCTTATACCCCTGAGATCACAATCTGAGCCAAAACCAAGAGTTGGCTGCTTAACTGATTGCACCACCTAGGTGCCCTGGTATGATTATGACTCTTAAAATGGAAAGTGATATTGGAAAAAAAATCCAGTCATTTAGCTGTACAAGGGGTTGAATTCTATTTATTTGAGATTTTTAATGGACAAAAAAAAAGATTATATGGAAACATCAAGTCACACCCAATATTTTGCAATCTGTGGGTGCAAGTTAATGTGGAGCAAGCAGAGGGATCTGAATTGAAACCTTAGCTTTGCTAATAGTTGGCTGTGTGACTTTGGACAAATTGCTTAACTTCTCCCAAAACTTTGCCTGCCTATCTGTAAGATGGTGGGCATTATGACAAGAATCTTCTTGTCTTGCAGCTTCCTGCAGGGCAGGTAAAAGGAGAGATGAGAAATTCAAGTGTAAACTATAATATGCTAAAGTGGCTACATTATTACACACTTAGCAAGATTCCTGGGACTGTGTGGAAGTGTCTATGGCCTTATTTCATATCCTTGATTCTGAATTTTAATACAATCTGGAAATACACAGATAGTATTCAACTCAACTCTGTTTCGTCTTCTCTCCAAAGTTTTGGGGTAAGGCCTATGATTTTTAATAAGGTGCTTTTAAAGTATGGATTATTTAAAAAGCATAGAGAAGATCACACTGAAGTCCTATAAGAAAAATCTTTTCTTTATACCCAATTTCATAAAGTCAACTTTTCTTTAAATGTGTCAAGACTAAAAAATAACCCAACAACAACTGAAAAAAGGCTTCTGGAAGGAGAGATATTTTACCTGAAATATCAGCGTGAAGAGATTTTTATGGCTGGTTTAAAACCCCCTTAAATTAGGCGGTTGTAATGGAAAGTCTGACAGGCTCAAATAAGGCAGTTCAAAAATATACTCTTAACACTTAACACATACTGTACATGAAATGTATTTTTAACATACTATATGTTTATTACAGATTAAATACTTAAAAATGGAAAAACAGCCCAAATGTTTCTTAAATATTTGCTTAATATAGTCAGAACACATTGCGAATTGTAACCGTGAAGAGTACACTTTAAGTGTTTAACTAACATCAAATGCAATAAAGTGTTTCATTTGAAATGTTAAGCAGGCGATAAAAAATGTCATGTGAGACAGCAGATTATAGTTTCACCAAAATTCTCTCTAATTAAGCTGAAACTATGGAGAGACGTTTGACTGGCTGCAAGTCCTGAACTTGTGAATATCATGGCCAGACTTGTGTCTTGATCCATTTTCTCTCCAAGAGGACTGTTTAAGAGCATCTGAAACAGATGCCCAAACATCTTGAAAGAAAGGCAGGATGTTGCCTCCTCTTGGAAGCCATCTCTGACTGTTTTCAGGAGGGTTCAAGCACATCTTCTCTGCACCTTGTGTGTCAACTCGCATTCTATTGTAACACATTTTATCACAGTAAGTTGGACAGAGAGTGCTAACTCTCTTGCTCCTGGTTGTGTGACTTGGGGCAAGCTTCTTAACCTCTCCGTGCCTTAGTTTCTTTTCATATAAAATGGAGATGACCATAGGACCTACTTCATTGAGTTGTGAGGATGGGTTGAAATGTGCAATAAAGCAATGAGCTTAGAACAGGTCCTGACACAAAGTAGGAGTTCAACACTTAACACTTACTCTGTGTTCTAAAATTTGCAACATGTTTTGACTGGAGTAAGCAAATAGTTAAGAAACATTTACAGTTCCCTTCCCATTTTCAAGTCTTAAATTTGCAATAAACATCTTAAAATATTTTCCACGTTATACAGTATATATTAAGTGTTGATTTAAAAAAAAACAATGAATGGGGAATATCTGTTTAAAAGTATAGCTTATCTCCCCACTGGACTATCATTTTCATCGGTATTTTTGGCCTATTTCTCTTGGGGCTCAATATTTATGTACTGAATAAATAAGGAATGAATGAATAAATGAATGGATATAGAAATCCACTAAATACATGTTTGCCTAATTCATCTGATTAGGTTCTTTTTTTTCCAGTTTCTAGAGCTTTAGAGATTACTGATTAAATATCATTAATGAGATAAACTACTTCTAAACTGCAAAGGTGGGCATTTGAACCAAAAAAAATATTTAACGGGTCCATAAATTAATGTCTTAAGCAAGGCAAATGGAAATGAACTTTGGCAACTACCGCAGATATTGTGAAACTACTTGCTAGTTCTGTGACTCTGGCTAATTATATAAACTCAGTGAGTTTATTTCTTATCTGCAGGATGAGAATAATAAAATATGTACTTCGTAGGCTAAATGAATTAATATTTAGAAAGTACTTAGAACAGTGCCTGGCACATAGCAAGTGTTCCATGAGTGTAAATTAATGTTATTGTATTATAATAAATATAATGATTTCTTATAATTACACTTACTATAATATGTTAAATGCATTACTACTTAGTGCTGTTATTAGTTTTTAGCATACTGAAGACATTCTATTCTGTTTTTGCCCTGGTATATTTTCATTCTTGTTTTCATTTCTATTTTTGTCTAGAAGAACCTGGAAGTAGACAGACTGTGTACATTTTAGTTCCACTAAAACTCCCAGAATCCCTCTCTATGATTCCAACTGGCAGGGCTTCTTGCAGGATGGTCTACTTCTCCTGTTTCTACCTGCAGACAAGTATTTCCAGGGACCAAGGCTGGAACTCTGCTGTAAGTGACAACAGACATTACTGAGTGGCCAGAATGGCAACTTCTTAGGTTAAAAAAAGTTTCTTAAGATAATTCAGAATTTGCCCTCCTCTTTTTTGGAAGAAAACATTCGTAGCTAAAAAAAGAAAAATGAAAATGAAACAAGTAATTGAGTCCAGCTGGCTCTGCTGCCAACAAAAGTCTGTCTTTTAGAGTCAATGTGGTTCAGAGCACTTGGAAATTAATGGTGTGGAATTAGATCAAAGGTCATGGCAATTTTGCACACAAGTGCTTTTAACGCTAATCTCGAATTTGGAGATTGTTGGCATTGACTCTGATCTCATCCTTTTATCTCGGCATCTCTAATGGATTCATTCCTTTATTTAGAACATTTTCAGGATTTACCCTCATTCTTGATAAGTAATCACAGTTTATAATTGAATCTTTTCTTTTCTCAAATTCCTGTGTTGTTGTCGTTTAACTTTAAGAAGGCTTTCTGTGCCTTTATTTCGTTATCCTAAACACATGATTTATTTCTAGAACTGTGGGCAAAAAGTCAGTTTGTGAAATCCAGCTAATAATTCCTTCAACTAGACTACTTTCAGGACAAGTGCAGGGAAGGCAATGGGCTTATTGAATTTTAGGCACTTTACCTAATATACACTTGACAAAACTAAGGAAAGCCCTTTGGGAACTATGGAACATAGAAGTGTGTCACAGATTTCTTTAAAATAACAGTTTTATGGGATCCCTGGGTGGCGCAGCGGTTTGGCGCCTGCCTTTGGCCCAGGGCGCGATCCTGGAGACCCGGGACCGAATCCCACCTCGGGCTCCTGGTGCATGGAGCCTGCTTCTCCCTCTGCCTGTGTCTCTGCCTCTCTCTCTCTCTGTGTGACTATCATAAATAAATAAAATTTTTTTAAAAAATAACAGTTTTATTGAGATATAACCCATGTCATAAAATTCACCCCTTTAAAGTGTACAGTTAGGTGGGTTTTGGTCTATACATGGAGTCATGCAATCATGATTATCTAATTTTAGAATGTTTTCATCACACCCAAAGGAAACCCCATGTCCATTAGCAGTCACTCCCGGCTTCCCCCTCTCCCAGCTCTTGGTAACCATGAATCTATTTTCCATCTCTATAGATTTGCTTATTCTGGACATTTCATATAAATGAAATCTGTTGTGTCTGGCTTCCATTACTTAGTATAATGTTTTCTCAGCTCATCCATGATGTGGTCCTTTTTTGTTGAATAATATTCTGGTTTTTGGATATGCTACATTTTGTTTATCCATTCATCAATTGGTGGGCATTCACATTATTTCCATTTTTTAAAGGATATTGTCAGTAATACTGCTCTAAACATGGGTGATAAGTTTTTCTATGGCCTTGTATTTTAATTTTTCTTGAGTAAATACCTGGGAATTTCTAAATCCTATGTGAGAGACTGAATATACAAGTGGAAAATGCCAGGATCATATTTAAAAATGGCAGTCTGACTCATAACGTGTAGCAACCTGTCCAGAAATCCATCTCCCTATCTAAAATAAACAGCTCACAATGCCAGCTCACTGGAAGTCAGGCTTGTGGGAAGCCAGGTAGCTACCTTTAGTAACACTCCAGGATGCTAAATAATAACTTCAGTAACAACTGGCCAGGTGGTCAGGACTTGATTAGTATCTGATAGCTCCCCTAATTTTTATTCTGGCTTCAGAGTAGAACCAATCAGAGAAAGCTAGATGTGTGCCCCTAACCAATCACAAGAGGTGCCCCACTTGTAGTTAGCCTGCCTACACCTTCCTCACATCAACAGCTTTCAATCCAGGCAGACCTGCAAACTTCTTTGTTTTTTTTCCCATCATGAAGATTTCCTACCTCCCCGAGTCTCTGCCCAAGCCTAAGTGTTGGTGGTTGACTCCCGTGCTATAGAGCAAGCTCTGAATAAATAATTTCCTCTGCTTTTCCCATTTGGTTGGTCTTTATTCATTTCCATATACGTTAATGCTGTGTTTAACAGGAACATTAGCAGACTATTTTCCAAAGTGGCTCCCATGTCAGAGATTGTAATTCTCTTTTTGTCTTATTGTTAGTCCAAGCCAGAGACAATAGGGAAAAACTGCGGAGCTGACTGCTGGAGCCAATGAATTCATCGTTAACAGTGTTTTTCATTAACTTGGTGGATAACAGAGGAGGAAGAACTAGCTTTAAAAAAGTGAGCTGTTTGGTTGGGGGAGTCAGGGTTAGATCTTTGAGAAGCTTCAAGTAGATATGTTTAGGAGTTATCCAGTCAGTCTTGAGGTTCAGGAAAAATAGTTCAGTCTGGAGAGAGTCCCTATCTTCTACTTTTTTTTTTTTTAAGTCATGTTTGCTTTTCCATAACCTTTCCTTTTGCCTCTCATACCTCTTCTTTGAGGTTTCTCCTCATTAAAGCTCATTCCTTCAATCCAGTTTCTCTATCAGTTTACCTTCCTCTTGGCTCATTAAGAAATGTACTGCCCTCTTTTCCCTTAATAACTGATTACTGGTACAGTGATCGCAGCTTTTGGTGGAAAGGTCTCAGTAATGAGACAATAAACCAGGGACACACAGTCTCCTGTAAAAGTCAGGAGACACCAGAACCAGCTGGACTTGTCTAGAATAAGCTCATTACCTCCTTTTTAAAGATTTGTGACTTCATTTGTTTACAGTTACTAAGAGTTAGCATGCTAGGTATTTCTAAACTGTCTCCTCATGTAAGTCTCATAACTTTGAGATGTAAGTATTTTTGTACCTATTTTATAATGCAGATTTTGATCCTTTTATGCTTACTGGTAAATCCCAAGTGATTAGAACAGTGTCTGGCACACAGGAGGTGCTCAAACAATTCTTGTCCAAAGAGGACACGAGCTTTTTTATTTGCTTACATCAGACTGTAGCTCTGAGGTAATAGAGTTGCAATCCAGTGTATACTTCTTTGATTCCAAAGGCTGTGTGTGCTGCTTTGTCCCACACCTTCTCCAGTGTCCCTGTCACTCTAATGAGGACAATATGCCAGGTGAGTTTCCCAAGCTGATGTTCTTACTATGGCAGGTGACTCATCTGTGTCTTCACGGATGTTTGGCTCCAATAAATTAAGAACTGGTAAGTGCTCAAAGATTGTTTTCTTTCCTTGGGACTTGTCAGCCTTTCCTATGCTAATGCACATTGTGAATCCAAGAGGAATAAGTAGTACATTGGTCTATGGAGTCCCCTGACACTTCCACCCGTGTGTGTGTGTGTGTGTGTGTGTGAGTGTGTGTGTGTGGCATCTGTTAACATCTCCTAGAAATGCAGTTTCAGAGTACATGGTCTCAATTTCTTGTGTTCTTTTGATTGGCTACATCTAGCCCTATAATTGGTTGACTAGAATTGTGGTAAAAGAACAAATTAAGGTCAAATCTTATTATAGAAAATACAGTTAGAAAAATATTACTATAACAAAGATATTTTAAAGACCTGGCCATAGGCCTAGAGTAATAGGGGGCTTGCTGATTTCTTTAGAGTTAAATATGCTGCTACAAATAATTTAGTACAATAAATGCTTTTCTCCTGCCCTACTTTTACAATAGAGTGGGAAAAAGTGGCACCTTGCTGTGTGGTATTTACCCTTCCAAGAAATATTTATTGAAGCCTCCCAAGCACTGCATGACCCTGTGGGGGACAGCAGGCGGGCCAACACAGGACTCCAGCCCCCGGTATTCATAATTTGTTGTGGAGTGATGAGATGGTGCATAGGATCACAGGGTTAGTAGCAGAGCAGGAAATAAATTCCCCTGGGACGAAGTACATGATAAAAAAAAAATTAAAAAGTCATTTAAGACAATTTAAAAGACTAGGTAAGATTGTTGGGGTTTGAAGCCCAAACAGACCAGGTTGCAAGCTTCCTGGGGGCAGCAGTGGCATTGCTGTGCATATCTTTTCTGTGTTCTTTTTTTTAAAAATATTTTATTCATTTATTCATGACACACACACACACACAGAGAGAGAGAGAGAGAGAGAGGCAGAGACATAGGCAGAGGAAGAAGCAGACTCCTTGCAAGAAGCCCAATGCGGGACTCAATCCTACACCTCAGGATCATGTCCTGCGCCACCCAGATGTCCCCTCTTTTTGTGTTCTGCTTAGGGTCTGGCAGGGAGTGGGTTGGAGGGAACCATTACTGCATGCAGCCTCAGCCCTCAGCCTTGCTCCCACTACTCTTGGGTCTAGGGCACTTTGCAGCTGAGTCTGCTCCTGAGCCCACCTGAAGATGCAGCCCCAGCTTCTCGACACTTACCTTTGACGTGCCATTCTTCTTGCCAGGCCCTGAAGCTTAAGAGAATGAAGGGTGTCAGCCGTGTAATCAAGCACATTAGGTCCTTGATGCTAGCACCACAGCTGTGCCCCTTGGCCTCATAAGCCTCTCTTTCTTCCACTGTGATGGAGATACATATATATTATATGTGATATCAGATATATGTAACATATATGATGTATAGTGGTATGTAGCACATGATATATGTGATATCACATCTAAATAATATATAGTTATTGTGATATATATACACACACACATCACAATGGACATATATATAACTTATGTATATGTAATACTTTAAAGTTTTATGGCAACTGTTACACGAAACGGTACATGGAAGGTCTGAGTCCTGGGCCTGTTGATGATTGGCCTTTGCTTCTACTGTTAGCTCAGACCCTTGGGCTCCATACGGCTGCTGGGCTCCCCTCTACACAGTCTCCCCTCCAGCTCACTGCTGTGGCAGAGCAGGGGTCTGGGATATGGCATCTTGGATCACAGCCCTTCTTCCCCTTCTGGCTGGATCATTCTGACAAATCAGACTTCTAAGTGCTCTTACCTGCTTTAGTTTATTTGCAGTAGCCCCTCCAGATCATGATTATCTGCCAAGTGTGCGGTAGTGCTCTTACATCATGGCAGCAAGGATTATTTCTGGTAGCTCTAATCTTATAATATTTCAACTAATAGTAATCCCAGACAAAAGAATGTGATTCTCGGTTTCATCTGCATGGATCCTCTAAAAATACTCTAATTGGCCCAACTTGGGTCCTGCCTGACCAATCACTATTCCCACCTTGACCAATCATGGCTGTGCCTCTTCTAGCTAGAAAGGTAAAATCACATGACCAATAGCCACATCAGAATCCCACAGGACAAGGAAAAGGCAATTTCCCAAAGAAAAAGAAGCCAGACCCCTACCTCCTCTGCCTTCCCAAGGTATTGTGTCCACAATACAGACAATGCCTTATCCAGCTTCTGCACCAAACTTAACTTTAGAGTCTGGATTCCTGGTGATGAGAATGTTCTGAATCCCATAATAGTTAGCCGTGCTCTTGGGACACCGTGGTTTGGACCTGCCTGGATGGCCTCGCTTGTTTTGCATGGGTACTTTCCTGGGAAGAGGCTCCTCCCCAGCTTTCATTAGATCCTTAAGCACAGCCAGGACCCAGGATGCTTCAGAGACTCTGCCCTAGAGAACAGATCTCCAGATGACTCCATAAATACCGTGTGCCAAGTTTGTTCCCAGGCACTGGGGATTTGATGCTGCATGAGACAACACTTAAGGGGCTCTTAACGTGGTTGAATTTTCCTTCCCTGTGGGACCCCTGGCTGCTGATGTCTGGCAAGCAGGAGACTTGAAGAGAAAGTTGCCTCTAGGGAGGCAGAAGGGAATTTTCCTCAAAGTTAGAAAGTCCAGTGGGAGTTTGTGGCAAAAGGATAGAGTCAGTGAAACAGATTGGGGGGGTGGGGGAGCATCCATATGATGCTGCATCAAGGGGAAGACGGATTGTGTTCTTCCTGTGGGAAGACTGGAATGTCATAAAAAGGACTCATAGATTACAGGATTTCAGAAGGTCATTAACCATCATACAGAGGAAGAAATCAAGGTACAAAAACGTGAATTGACTTATACTGGGACCCACACCAGAATTCTTTCTGCTCTGAGATGCTACACTGGGATCTCCTGGCAAGAGCCCACTGTTCTTTGCTTCTCCCTGCATTCCCCCTCTGTCTGCATGGCCAGCACCAGGAGAATCGGTGGATTCCATAGAAACAAATGACCCAGGAGAGAAGAGAGTAGAT
This sequence comes from Canis lupus dingo, assembly GCF_003254725.2. Taxonomy (NCBI): domain Eukaryota; kingdom Metazoa; phylum Chordata; class Mammalia; order Carnivora; family Canidae; genus Canis; species Canis lupus. The sequence continues at coordinate 67,039,898 of NC_064245.1, forward strand.
GTCACTGAGAAGCTGACCAGGAAACCAAGGACTCAGTGAAGCTGGACTACCATCTCCTGCTGCTCCCCCCCACCTCATCTGGCAAACCTCCCCGGGACTCCTCCCATCAAATAGGACCCTCTCTAGACACATTTCCTCCAGGGTCCTCTGAAGGAGTCAGAAAGGAACAGCATGCACTTTTGATAGTCCTGGTCTTGTTCCAAATGAGAACGCCTGCTGTAGAGAAATGCAGATGCCTCCTGCCTATTTGTGCCAAAAAAGTACGCCCCACCTACAAAATTACAGAATTATTAGTTCTTGAAAATACAGTGCTTCTACCCCTTCCATTGAAATTCAATCCAATGCAATTAAAACATCGTGGCAGCCTCCACGAGGGCACAGATGCCCTGGAAAATGATTTTGGGGGTGTTTTCCCTGGCTGTGAATAGTCCATCAATGTGGAGGCGACCACACACGTGCTTAAAAATGAAAACAGTCCTGATGGTAATGGAGCAATTCAATAATACAAGCTCGCATTTTGAGAGCCACTTTGTTTTAAAGTTAATTTTTGGTTGGTTGATCATGAACAGATATATCCAGGGCTCTGTCTCCTCTCTAAACTTGTTCTCTTTGCTCACTCCTCTCCCCTGATGCCTTTCCTCCTCTGTTTTTCTCTTGTTCCTTAAGTAAGGCCTATGTGCTGGTGAGTCACAAGGAACCCACTCTGATGACAGAATAGCAAATGCTATAAAGATTCTCCACCCAGGCAGTGTTTCTAAGGGGCTATCCATGAGGCTGGTGACGCCTCAGTTGTGCCTGACTCACCTACTTATCACAGAGCGGAGTGCTGTTCCTTAGCTTGGGATTCCGAGGCCCCCAAACTGACCCTCACCAGTTACACCTTCTGTGTCTCACCACTCCAACCAAGCCTGGCCTTTTCCTCCTTTACTCTGGATTCAAAACCTAAGTGACACTGTCATTTCATCTCTATTTAGACCCTTCCCATTGACTGTGGCCTGATACATTCTCCATGTTCTCTTCTTGGAGTCCTTTCTGACATTTCTGAATCCTTTGCCACCTATTACCCACTGCTCCATACTACTGGGTTTGTTTTACCAAATTAGAAATGGTGTCTTGCTTCCAACAGAGTATAAGATCCTGAGTCGGGGTCAGTTTATATGGATTGATATACTTCTCACATTTGTCTTATGCACAGTGGATGTTCGATGGCTATCTGTTGGTTTATGGATTTTTGTGAACTGAAACTCTTATGTCAGGAAAGCTTTTTGGAAGCAGATTTATGCACACATAGGTTTGTATGACTTGACCAAAAATGCACAAAGCCAAAAAAACTCACTTGGAGGGATATACAAGGACCCTGGAGTCCATAGGTCTGGCTTGTACCTGGGCTCTGATATAAAGTAGTCAGGGGACATTGGTGAAGATACTGCTCTTTGAAACCATTTGCTCATCTGTAAAATGGGATAATAATAATAATAATAATAATAATAATAATAATAATAATAAAAATTCCTGATGGTGAGGGTTAATGAAGACATAAAGCAACATTTTCAAGATAGCAGGAGGTCTGGAGTTATATTGCCTCAGATCAGCTCTTCTGCTTCTTAACCGCGTGTTCTGGGTAAGCTATGTAACCTCTCTGTGTTATAGTTTCTTCATCTGCAAAGTGGGGATACAAATATTAATAATATCCACTACTTAAGGTTCTTATAAAACCTGAATAATTTGGAAAGTAATTGGAATGATGTTTGCACCATGGCTTGTTCAATAAGCAAACTAAACAATAATAATGCATATAAGTCACTAATGCTATACAGGTAAACCGTTCAGTGCTCAGTTACTATTGTGCTCTGTTACTTCTTTTATGAGGAAAGCTGCTATCACTGCCACTGTTATTGCCACCACTAACAGCAAACCTCTGGACCAGCTTGTCTGTTTCACTTTAAATTTCTAGATTTCCATGTGATAACAGCTAAGGCTTTGGTTCTCCTGTACTGCTAAAGTTGATTCAGTGCTATAATAGTTTCTTTCTTCTTAATTTTTATTTTATTATCTTTTTAAGATTTATTCATTCTTTTGGGGGGGGGCAGAGGGAAAGGGAGAGAGAGAATCTCAAGCAAACTCCCTGCCGAGCATGAAGCTCGACATAAGATTCGATCTCACAACCCTGAAATTGTGAGCAGAAATCAAGAGGCAGATACTTAACCAATTGAGCCACCTAGGTGTCCCTTTCTTCACTTTATTTTATTGCAAGTTTTCTTTCTATTTTATCCACTTCCTTTGTAAGTTGTGTTTTGGTTATCTAGACCCAATCATACAAGAAACTTGGTATGATTTTAGATTGCATTCTATGGTGGGATCTTCCAGCTTCTCACAGCTTAATGTTGCAAATCTCCAAGTATTTGCATTGCCATTTCTCTTCCAAAAAAGTTATTTCTGTCCCTTGTCTGCTGACAAAGTTCCACTTGACCTTCAAGAGAGCTAAAGCATCTTGTCATTTATTCCTTTTACTCCAGAAGAATAATTCCTCCTTTATCTACTTGTTATTGTATACAGTTTTTGCATGGCATTGACTGAAACTCCAAGAGTAGTGGAACCATTGTTTACAATTGTGCTTTCTGCATCACAGATTGACATAAAATTAGCACCTGTATTAGTCAAGATAGACTAGGATATGTGAGTAACAAATAACCTCAAAGTCAGAGAGTTAGCACAATAGTTTATTTCTTATCTTTGCTAACGTAACATGAATGACAGCAGGAGGCACTTCTCCACACAGTCACTTAGGGATCTAGGCTATACAATCTGGAGTTCATAATCTCTTCAGTACTATTTCAGCAAAAGAAAGAGAGAGACTCAAGGTTTATGCATAGCCTCTTCATGGTCCCGACCTGGACATGATACATATAACTTTTACTCGTTATTCATAACCAATGGCTACAGATCATGGGTACACCTAATGGTGTAAGACGGAAAATAGGAGGAGAAGATGTAATATTTGGTAAATATTATTGTCTTTGCTATAGAATGCCATAAATGTTTGTTGAATGTATGAAGGGGACACTGTGGCCCAATGGAAAGAGCACTCTCTGCACCCATAGAGAGACTAAGCTAGTTGGAACAGGTTTGGAAAAGCCACTTGGTCTCCTGGAGTCTCCACTTCCTCTTTTGAAAAATGTGGAAGGAGAATTATGAAAATGCATACCTTACTCTCAGTTTTGTTTTGACTATAAGAGATGATTTATGCAAAGCAATTAGTGCAAGCACTGATATATAGTAAACTGACTGCAGCTTGTTCCTTGTGCCAGTTATTCTCAATCCCCTTGCCTATACACCCTCCCCCTTTTTCCCTCTAAAAGCTGCTCCACCCGGGCTGCTTTGCTTTCTGCCTCTGGTTAGGAAACACAGATGGAGATAGGAGAGAAAGAGGAGATGAAGGTTGATGAATTTATTTCTCTCCATCTGTCCCTGGTTCAGGATGCTCTGACAGTGTCAGACAACCCCTTTCAGGATTCCAATCTCAATTAGACTCACTGCAGTAACACTGTTTCCTCTCTTGCCTTTTCAAGCCTGTGTGTGGTTACAGCTTCCTGCTGTTGCTAGTCTCTGGGTGCCTCAACAAAACATGTGACTTCTGTAGCTCTGAACACACCCCTGGAAATAGTCTCTTCTTTAAAGTCTACTCACAAATCCTACTGAGCGTGCTGTCATCTCCCTGCCCTGATCGTGGCTGATAGTTGAACCATCTGGACTTAAATGCTCTTTTGGGGCATGAGCTGTGATTCATCTGTCCTACTAATTCCCAAACATAGCACAGTGTTCAAGATAGAGGACATATTCAATTTTTAAAAGAAGTTATTAAATATTAAATTAATAGCTACTCTTCTGTGAATGCTTCCTATGTCCCAGGCACTATATGGCATTATAATTTCATTCATCTGTGAGGTAGGTACCATCACTGCCCTCTGATTTCATACAGTGATATTGAGATCCAGAGAAGTTGAGCTACCTGACTTGCATCATCTAGTTAGAAAGTGGTGGATCTGGGACTTGAACCCCAGATGCCTGTTTATGGGCTTCCTGCTTATAACTACTATCTCAAATCAGTTGGTACCTACTAAAGAGAGGCTCTAGGCTTCCAAGATCTTTTGGATAGACAGCACAAAGGCTTCCATTGATGATCACTCAGAAAGTATGGAAAATAAGGCCACCTTTATTCCTTGTGGGGTTCTAGGTCTATGGTTTAATTGAGGTACAAATAGAATTTCAGTGAAAGTACAGGATAAGTTTGCCTGAGGCTTTTCCTTTGCCTTCTACAAGGTGCTGCCTGGTTAATGAGGCTATTGAGAGAAGGTAAGGCCCTAAATTTGTGGGTGGGATTTGGGGGTAAGGGCAATAACCCATAAAGGACGTCTGTGTCTGCAGCTTCCATGGATTGGGGCTGAGGGTGGAAGGTGGTCATTTCAGCCGAGATGGTAGAGCTTATGAGAAGAGAACTACCTGCATGGTTCAGTAATGGAGATGCAACTTGGAGCCTGAGAAAATGCTTTGAGAGTCTGCTTCTCCTAGCCAACCTTACATGTGCCTTCCTACTCTCTACATAAATGAATAGTGATAACTCTTGATACAAATAAACTACCAAGTCATCTCACCAAAGGATCATTAATTCATTCAACAAATGTGTAATGAATGCCTACCCTGTGTCACATGCCAAAGGGCACTGGAGAGGCATCAGTAAACAGTATACTTCAATATTCCATATTCTTGTAGAGATAGTCAATAACCATGAAAGACATGTGAATTTGATTTTAAGTCAGTAGGTCATATTGATAAGGGCCACAGAGAGAAGTGAAGCAGAACACAGGAAGAGAGTGTGCCAGGAGGAATGGTCAGGGCATGTTAAGAAACAGGTCACATTGCAATGACTTGACTTGGTAAGAAAGTGAACCATGGGGTATCTGATGGAAGTACCAGAAGGAAATGCAAGTGCAGAGGCCCCATGGCCAGAGCTTACCTAGGGTGTTTGAGGATCAGAAAGGAGTCCAGTTTGGCTAAGCAGAGTGTCTGAGGTTGAGAGAGGTAGGAGGTGAGGTGGGAGAAGGGAACACTTCATCAGCCATTCAACAGGCTTCAGCTTTTATTGGGATTGGGATGGGAAGCTGTTGGAGGTTGGGTAGCAGAGGTGTAGATGATTTGGATTGGTGTTAACAAGAGTCTGGCTATGCTGTTGAGTATAGAGTGTGGGGAGCAAGGGTGAAGATGGGGGAAGGGTTAAACTTTGTGTTTGCATTAATCCCATTACAATATGAAGCTAGCTTCAGTGAAGGTTGGGGAGGTGTAGGTGGTACGAGGGGGTGGATTCTGGGAAGATATTTTTCAGAGCAGGGGAAATTTCCTTGCAGTATGTCTTCAAGCTCTTTCCCTAGCCCTGTTCTCACTAACATTTATATGCACAATAGGAAATCTGCTAAGCACATACTTTGCAAAACCTGCTGGGAGGATGTGGACTAAATCGGAAGATTGGGTGGTGGGACAGGGATCCAGAATTAGTAAGACAAATGGGAGCAGTGGGCTCAAGGTAATTTATTCAGTGGCAAATGGCTGGCTTCCCCAAACCAGCCATATACATAAACAAACTATATTATCACATTGCATCAACACTCTTTAGGATCTCAGTTGCTGTAGGTTTGCTCAGTTTGATATTTATGATGTGGCTCTCAAAAAAGTTCAATGCTTTATCACTAAAATACAGTACTGAGGGAAAGGAGGGTAAGAGCTCGATTCTTCTCTACTCTAATTGAACCACGTGTCATAGATTGACATCATTCCATATTCTCAAAAGGATAGGCAAGCTGAACAGAGTTAAGAGAAAAGTGGACAGGATAATTATGAAAAGTATAAGGCAGCACAAAAATGATTCAGGAATTAGAGATATCATGTCTGAAAAAGAGAAGAAAATATTACAGGATGGAGAGGTAACAAACAGTTTTAGGTAATTGATGCTCAACATGATGAATAGAGAATACTTAGATTTTCCTAAGAGATTGCAGTGTAAACTGATTGGCAGAAGTCCCAGATGAATATATTTCAATTTCATATAAAAAATGTCCAGCATCCAGAATTGTTCAAAGATGAAATGATTTGAACTGAAGAGTTCTGAATCCTCTATTCCCGGAGGTGCTCAAGCAGAGGCAAATAGACTGTTATACTGGATGTTCTTTGAGAAATCTTCCAGTCTGGGGATCTCAGTCATCTGTGATTCTGGATTTGCCAGAGCCATAACCCTTGTATCTTAATTCTTGAGCTGGGTTGTAAACTCCATAAAGACAGTACACATTATTCATCTTTGTTTTCCTCAGAGCACCCAGAACAATGTTTTACTTATTTTCAATTTTAAAAGAATTCTTGGAGAAAGAACAAGCATATGGTTTATGAAACTATTATAGGCTTGGTTTCAACACCATTTTAAACCCACACTAGACTTGTAGTATTTGTGTAGGAGTGGTAGCTAGGAATATACTACTTCTATTTTTGACTGAAGTATACCAGGAAGGGAAAAGAGGGTTCATTTAAAATTTTAATTTCATAGCTCAGTTTTTTAAGCTTCTATCTGCTTTCCTTTGGACCAAAGAAGGATGGAGGGTGTGCCCAAGCAGACAGTCAGATAAACTGAGGAGCCAGTGCAAGGATGTGGTGGTCTCAGTGAGGCCTGCAGGAGTAGGGGGAACTGGAACAGCCTCAAGCTGCAATCCTTGGGGCCTACAAGAGGGGCAGGCCCAATCCATGAGGCAGGAACAAGGTCCCAGCTAGGAAATGAACCCAAGGGAGATGTACCAAGTGAACCTGGAAGAGAGAAAACTTTAAGGAGGGATCTGAACTTGCTGGGAACCAGTTGTCAGTGGTGTGTGGGGATCATGATGTATGGTATGAGTCATCTTTGTGGATTTCCTTCTTAGGTCCTCAGCTATAAGCTACTTTCTCCTAGGGCCAAGGGCCTGGAGCAAACAGTGGTGCTCAGAAGGGGACACAGGTCTTGCTCCATGTTCTCTTCAACCTGTTTCTTCCTGGAGTCAGCAGAAGAGAGCCAAGTCTATGATGATACTTTCTCTGTGAATTGATTTTAGTTTAGAGAGAGGATAGATGCAATGCAGTATCAAGGATCCAAAATAATGTCCCTTCCTATTTCTTTCTTCTTCTGCTCATGAGCATAATGAGAATTAAGGACAACTGGAAGACTTTCTTCTAAGGTTCTATCTTCCAAGGCTTGGACCCAAGCTTATATATTCACTGGAGTTAAGGCATCTGCCATTTTTCAGGAGTTCCTCTCTTTACAAGCATGTGTGATATAAATGAGCTTCTGCAATGTTTTGGGGCCACACAGTCATGACCTTCTGAGCCTTAATGGGATGCCTGAGAAAGAACCATTTCTGGGTAAGTCTTGTCGACAATGCTGGGACATGAGGGTTGGAGCCAAATGTGCAGAGCCTTGTTATCATCACAGACCATGTCTGCCAGCAGGGAATGTTCTGTTTATTTTCTGCTGTGAAGGTATGAGCAATCCCCTTCTGCTATTGCACCATTTCCCTGAAGTTGAATGATAGACCCTGAGAAGGCCGACTATTCATCCAACATCTGTTTCTCCGATTTTCCAGGCTCCTTGTTGTTTTGAAGTGCTTGGAATCAGTGTTTTAAGTGCATGTGGGCATAATATTCAGTATATTAATACACACTGGAGACAGTTCTGCCTACTAGAAAGCCAGGTACTACAGGGTTATAAAAGTCATTTGATACCTTGTAAAGCCCAAGACACCTCACCAATGCCCAGGCCCTGTTACTTGATGTAGTCAGGTGATAACATGTGTACACTTGTACAGCCTTCTCCAGCAAGTGCCAAAAGTTCATGCTAAGTACTACATAAATTATCACCTAATTAAGTACTGTTATGGTTTGGATTGGGGGAAGTGTAAACTCAATTCTCCTTGGAGAGCAATATGCAGAAATATGATGTGGAATTAATTGTATGGGTCCAGGTCAAAGATCAAAGTACAAGTGGAATTGCCTTTGCGAATGGAGAATTTGGAAAAGATTTTTTTTGGCATCATAATAATTTCATTTTTTATTACTAGATTCCTGCCAGTCTACAGTCCCATTGTTTCCTTCCTTCCTTCCTTCCTTCCTTCCTTCCTTCCTTCCTTCCTTCCTTCCTTCCTTCCTTCCTTCCTTCCATTTTTCCTTCCTTCCTTCCTTCCTTCCTTCCTTCCTTCCTTCCTTCCTTCCTTCCTTCCTTCCTTCCTTCCTTCCTTCCCTTCTTTCTCAGTTGTCTGTAAATGAGTTCACTGGACATCCTCTCCCTTCCTTTCTGCAGTCTCTATCCACCCTAGTTCCCCTACAAATCCAAACTGAAGGAAGAAAGACTTGGGATAAATTAGAAGGCCTTGGGTTTGAATGTTGGCTCTCCTAATTACTGGCAGACCTTGGACAAGTTACTTAACTCTGGAGCCTTAGGTTCATCTGTAAAATGGGGATAATTATAGCCCCTATGGCCTTAGGTCATGGTGGTATAAATGAGATAACCCCCATAGTACACTTGCACAATGCTACATAGTACACTTAAATGATGCTACAAACACCAACTGCTACCCGCCATCTTCTCTTCCTTCATAGACTGACAGCCATCATAGACCATCACCCTTTGGTGATGGTGAGTCATCCCTCTTAGTTTTTGGGTTACCACCTATTCTGCACCCCAGAAATCATTCAACTTAAAGGGCCCATTCACTTATTTATAAATTCAATAGATTCATTTGTTAAATACTCTATGTGTAGTAGGTATTGTGCTGTTTGCTAGTTCCTGAGGCTGCAGATTTTCCAAGCTTGAATTTCTTCTGTGATCCTATTCTTGAGATCAGGGATTTTCTTTGGTTTTCTGGGAAGATGTCCCTGCCCACCTCTCTACACCAACTGAATTAACGTTCCCACTCAACTCCATTATTTATCTGTGAGTGGGTGTGTGGCAGGATGGATAAGAATGTGGAGTCTAGGAGTTCAATTTTTTGATCTTGGGCAGGTGGTTTTTATTTCTCCATGACTTAATTTCCTTATCTGCATTCCTTATAATAGCACCCAGGTCACTGGTTTTGTGCTAGTCACTTACCAGTTTGTTCTCAGATCCATTACTCACTATTCCTCTGAAAGCTTATCTCTTGCCTCCAGCTGTGTTCAGTCAATGGGAGACTTTGGCAACCGATAGGAGGCCCAAGGAAGGGAGAAGTCATGTGATTTGTGTTATTCCTCCAGGGGTCTGGCCCCTGCTGGGTGGCCTCCATATGTGGATTGAGTTTCTCTGGTCACCCTGGTTCCTCAATTCTGAAAACATCAGCCCATCCCTGTGTCCCCTCAACCTACAACCTCATGGATATGGTGGTGTTTTCGTGTTTCTGCTACCCTTTGGGTTGTCTATTTGGTGATGGAGCTTTCCCAGATACTTGTAACCAACTATCTGTATTAAATTCTTTCTATTAAACTATTAGAATGGGCTCTACTTTCTTTACTGTGTAGGAATTTTGTGAGACCAAATGGATTCATACATGTAAAGCTCTTTAGATGCTACTTCTACATACTAAGCACTCATCATATTTTAGTTATTTCATTTAATTGGGAAATTTAACCTGTTATACCATAAATGTTGGTTTATTTGACATGTCTCCCCTCTGTGGGTTCTCTCTGAGAGATTGAGGTTGGTCTTATGTTTACACCTGTATCCCCCACCTCTGCTATAGCACCTGGAGGATAACAAGTGCTCACGAGATGGGCAATGACTGTAATTCCACTTTGAGTTTCCTTTTCTCAACTTGTCCATTTCTGCTACCACCTGCCTTTCAAGGGACTGGATCCTGCCTTGAAACCCAGGCTGGCAGGCGATCACTGACCTGCGCAGCAGCAGTCCATGGGGATGATAATCTACACTTGTTAGAATGGATGTGCAACTCTTCCAGACTCCCCATCATGGCCTTTTTGTGGCCTTTTCTCTCTCTGCTTCCTCTGCTTGTGTACCTACACTGGCTAGGTGATGGCTGTGGGCTGCTATCACTATTCCCTTCCAGCCCGGCAATGTCTCCCTATCGTCTTCTCCACTAGAACTATCCTCTTCATTCCTCTCATGTCCTGTTGGTGGGTAAGAAGCCAGACCCTGGATCCTCCTTTTTCTCAAAGTCCTTCTGCGAGTGGACATGAAGGATCTCATACCCCAACATCCTCAGGTCATTCTCGACTGATGCTGAGATTTTTCTCTCTTTTCAATTGATTTCTGATACTTTTAGAATCGCTAAGATATTCTTCAAACACGATTTGACCTTACCTAAATGTCCACATGTTGTTAAATATGTGATCAAGCACTCAGATGTAATGTTTTCCATGATTGTTATGGATAGACTCTGCTTCATTCTCTCCTTTAGGAGAGCAAAACTTCAGTGGCTAGACCCTAGTCATTTGAAATTTTACTTCTCCAGACTTTTATCTTTACATTCTAAAGGGAGAGACAAGGAGAGTCAGTTAAATGCAAAGCAGATTAATTGAACTTTCGCTGTGATCCAGCAAGGCTGTTGAATGCCAGAGGCACCCACATGGACAAGACATGAATTGCAGTCTCAAGGAGGCAAGAGTCTGGACCAAAGACAGAAATATCTATGATTATGATAAATAATTGAACTGTGTTCATGCAAAAAGTCCCTCCTGAACATAGAAAAGGGTATTCATCCCATCACAGTGGATATTTGGGGAATCTGGGAAGGAGGTGAAGAGAGATGATGATCAAGTTGTTAGCAGAGATATTTTGAAAGCTAATTTTCAGGCACCTGGCTTCTTTAACTCTAGGCTTCTTTGATTCAGTTACATGCCTGTCAAAGAGAAAGACTACTTTTCTTCATAAGTACTCTGAGATTTTTGCATGTCTTGGAGTTAACAAAGCAAAGTTTTATCTTGCTTGGTTTTTTTTTTTGCCCTTGTACTACTACTACTATCACCTTGATACCACTACTGTGGTAAGGATTACTCCTTCCGTCATCCTGATGGCTACTACTAATAGAACTACTATCTACTGCTATTCCTACTGCTGCTACTAGTGAATCCTTACTTTCTAAGTTATTTATTTAAGAGAAAAAAACTGTATCGATTTTTAAAAATATATTTCAAGAGGAGTGCTAAAAAAGAGTGATTATTCCACCAGAAAAACTCAGTTAATAAAATGATTCCACTTCCAAAGTATTCTGATAAATCACATTCTAATTCTGAGTGGTTGTTCTACTTTCCTTTCTTTCTCTCTGTTGTCTCGGTAAGTATGAATTTGTCCCCAGATCGTCTCTTTTTAATATCGATCACTAAATCTCCTCTTCTGTATCATTCCAAACTATTTTGTGTCAGACATTGAATACTAAATAATGCCAAATATCTGACAGAAGGATAAGCTATGTGCGTACAGTTCTCTCCAATCATGAAATGTCCCTATGGTTCCTCAAATGTAATTTAATGCCTTGCAATTTAACGCCCCTGTGCCTTGCACATGTTCTTGTCTCAAACAGGAACGACCTTTTTCTTTCTTTGACAGGTCAACCCTTGGGCGTTCTTAATGTCTAATTCAGAGGTCCTCTCACCAGAAAACCATTTCCTTAGCTGGAGGTCAGGATTAGATGCAGCCTTTCCATTTTTGTCACACTCTGTGCTGCTTCGTTTCCATCATGTACATGTTCAATACTCTAAATATTATAATTTATCATATATGATTATGCTTATTTGTCAATGATTCACTTGTTTGTCAACCCCTGTTATACTATTAAATCTCTGGGGGAAAGGATTTTGTACTCTTTTATAAACAAAGATTTATGTATGAGAGGGGGGAGAGAGTGAGCACACGCACACATGAGGGCAGGGGCAGAGGGATGGGGGGGTAGAGGGATAGGGAGAGAATCTTGAGCAGATGCCACACTGAGTGCAGGCCCCAGCTGGGCTCGATCTCACAATCCTGAGATCATGACCTAAGCCAAAATCAAGAGTTGGATTCTTAACCAGCTGAGCCACCTAGGTGCCACAGGATTTTGTATTCTTGGTACTAACTCCTCTCATTGTCACCCAGTATTTCTGGAGCCAATGAACAAGTGAAGTTAGATCCAGGGACCATGTGGAGTAGGGATAAAATTCATTTTCCAAGTTCTAAGCTTTCTATGAACAGAATTCATCTGGTTGCACTGCGGTACTTTTTTTCATTTCCAAATTTAGCTCCATTAAGCTATATGCCTCTATGTGTCAATCTGACCTACCCCCGCGTGCTAGAGTGGTGGAAACATTTCACTCACTTTGGCAGAGCAAGAAGGAGATTGGAGAGCACATCCAAACATCAGCAGCTCAACTGAGAGAGCTGGAGTCTTTATTTCCAGTCCAAGGACTGGATATGTTCTCAGGGTGTAATAATTTGTGTGAGACTCTCAGCTGGCAACGTTGATGAGAAAAGGCCTCTTTCAGGTTTGAATGGTGTGAGGAAGGCCCTGTGAGGCTGTGTCTGTTTTAAATATCTCTCAGCTTGAATCATCTTGGTACCAGCTCCTCCAAACTCACAGTGCCTTGGACAGTTTTCCTCTCTCTGGAGTGGAATGTGTATGTTGGCGAGGGCAGGCCAGGCAAGGGCCATCCCGGCTTAGCTGATTCATGGAGGAATGTTGTAGTTAACCGGGTAAAAACGTTTGAAAGAAGTCACTCAGAAGAACAGCAGGATGTTGCCTTCAAACAAGATACCTTCAAAGAAAGTCACCTGTGTTTACTTAGAAGCCATACTTTGACTTCTAGATATCTAAAAGGCTTTGGACGAGGTGCTCAGTTCAGAAGAAATCTCATGGCCCATTACAGATGAATAGAAGCTGGGAGAGCATATGGTGTTCAAGAGATGTGGAGAAGCAATGAAAACAACCTCTCTTCTACTCCTGCTCTGGCTTCACTGTCTGCAATGAGATATAGGATCAAAGAGTAAGGCAGATACGGTCAAAATACCACCTCTTGACTGATGGTGGCAAGATCAGAGCACAGAGTTTAGTGAGATGGTCAGGCTGCCTAAGTAATAGGTGCTGCTGGATGCTCATACTTGGGGTGTCATACAACTGAGGACAAATGTACTCTGTGGGCAAGGAGAGATGCATATGCTCCCAAGAGGAAGGAGAGAAGGAACAGGCATGCCTTTATTTTCTTTAAAATTCACCTACTGGATATGTCTTTCTTCTTCCACTAGTGTGTAGCAAATGAGGAGGGGCAGTGGGATTGAGAACATTATGTTGATGGGTCTCCTTTTATGTGAAAGATCAGGAATGGCAAAGAAGCATCCTCTCCTTATCCCATCTGAGCCTCAGACACCCACCATGTGTCCCACACGTTGCTTACGTGACCTGATGCGGCCCTCACTATAACTCAATATGTGCTAGGCTCAAATCTGTATTCTGATTGTCTGGTTTGCATCTGAGCTCCACTGTTTGCTAGCTTTGTGACTGTAGACAAAGGATGCAGTTCTGTGAGCAAGTTTCTTAAAGTGCAAAATTGAGGTAATAACAGTGTCTACCTTATAGTGTGTTTTGTAGTCTAGTTAATTAGAACATGAAATACAGAACATAGTTTATATATTACAGCACACTTAATGAACAGTATATATGTGTGATATTATTATTTTCACAGATTAAAAACAATAGTAACAACAAAGCTCAGAGAAGTTGGGTAATTCGCTGACAGTTCCATAGATAATAAATGTCACACAAAATTCAGGACTGTGTGCCCCTGATGCCCATGGGTTTTCTGCTTCATTATGCTTCTCTCTTTGATTCAATTATTGGGCATTGGTGGATGATTCAACCTCCAGCCCCTGCCCCTTAACTGAAAGTTTCAACCTTCTAATCTCAAGGTTGGTTCTCCTGGCAAATAGCCCTCCTTCTTAGGTGGGGTCTCAAAGTTACCTCCTTAACATAACAAAAGGCCCCTTTACTGCTCTCATCACTTAGGAAACTCCTAGGGATTATGAGACCCATGAGCGGGGAAATGTGGATGAAGATCAAATATATATGAGAAATATATGAGAAAATGAAATATGGGAAATATGTATTTAATCATCTGAATGACCAAATATATATTTTTTATAAATCACAATATTTTAACAAACTCCTGTCTTCTCCATTATTCTCAACTCCTATGACCCCTCTTTCCCCAGAACCTATTGTCAACTCTTTTTCATCAGAAAAACCTGATAATGATGACAGTTAATGGTCAGCAAGTGCTAAGTATGCACCAGATTTTTTCTAAGTGTTCTACGTTTATTAAAAGATATTATCTTCACAATAACAATTTGAGTTAAGTAATATTTTTCCTATCTTACAAATAAGAAAAGTGAGGCTCAGAGATGTTAGGGAACTTGTCCAAAGTCTCACAGCTCATAAGTGGTGGAATTAAAATATAAACCTAGGCAAGCTGGCTTCAGATTGTAAGCTCTTAACTATTAGCTACATTGCCTCTCTTGAGTTGCTAAGATGAATCATGCCAGGTTCCAAATAACCATCTTCCACTTGGGTTTTGTCCAACACATCAGATATCATTCCAGATCTCATTCTTGTCTTCCAACCCTCCACCTCTCCCAACCAAGCTGACCACTTTCATTTTGGTGTCACTATGGTTCCTGTCAATCATTTCTATTACAGACACTAATATTCACTCTGGCACATTTTTTATTAGTATGATGTCTTATTTTATTGAGATACAGCTTATATTCAAAGAAATATAAAGCTCTTGAGTGTATAGTTCAATAGTTTTGACAAATGCACACAAACTGTATATAACCCACATCCCTCTAAGATATGGAGCATTTTTATTGCTTAGGAAATTCCCTTATGACTCCTTCTAGCCAATTCCTGCACATTCTTCTCCTCCAAACCAGCCACTGTTCTGGCTTCTTTCATTGTTAGTTGAGCTTTGCCTCGAACATCATATAAATGGAATCATACAGTATGTAACTTTGTTAGCTTGTGTTTATTTTACTAAGCACAATGTTTTGAGATTCATCCTGTATCATTGCATGTATAAACTATTGTTTATCATTTCACTAGTTGTATTCCATGATATAAATATGCTGAAATTTGTTTAATCAATGGATATCTTGACATTTGTTCATTTATTTTTCTGATGGGACACTTGTATTTCTCTTTTCAGATTTTGACCTTCATGTATAAAGAGCTCTGAGCACTTCGACCAATTTTTTTTTTTTGGACATAGAATGTGTTTTCATTTCTCTCAGATAAATACAAACCAGTGGAATTCATGGGTCAGAAAGTAGAATTATGTTTAATTTTATTTAAAAAAAAACTGTCAAACCATTTTCCAAAATGGTTGTACCATTTTATACTCTCACCACCAAAGTATGAGAATTCCAGCTGCTTCTTATCCTCACCACCACTTGGTATTTTCGTCTTGAATTTTAGTCGTTTTGATGGGTGGGGAAGAGTATCTCCATGTGGTTTTAACTTGTATTTTCCTGCTGACTAAAGATGTTGAACACTTTGTCCCGTGCTTTTGGCTATTCATCTATCTTCTCTCATGAGATGTCTGTTCAATTATTTTGCTTTCCTTCCACCTCTACCATTTCTATATAGATTTCTTTATTTTAAGTTTTGAATTATAAGTGCTTATAGATCATGGATAAAATCTCTTGATTTATACTGCAAATATTTTTTTCCATTGTGTGGCTTGTACAGTCATTGTCTTAATGGTGTCTTTTGATGAATAGAAGATCAATTTTGATAAAATCTAATTGGTCATTTTTTTTTCTTCTACTGTTAGTATTTTCACAGTTCTGAAAATCTTTATCTACATCGAAGCCACGTAGATGACCTTTAATACATCACAGTTTGCATTTTACTTTAGGTCTATAATCCATTTTGAGTTTTTTTGTGTGTGTATGTGCTGTGAAGCAAGAGTTTACACCTCCTCCCCCCCATATCTAGTTATTTGGTACAATTAATTGAAAAACTTTCTTACATTGAATTACATTGTGTATTTTGTTAAACCTTAGTTGACTGAAAAAGTAGGAGTATGCAACTTGCTTGTTTCTATCCTTAGGGGAAAAGTTTTATATTGTTTGATTTATAGATGTTAAGTCAACTTTGCATTTCTCAGATGAATCTCTCTGAATCATGATGCATTGCCTTTTTTAATATACTGCAGTATTTGAATGACTAATATTTAAAAAAATATTTTTTCTATTATATTCATGTGTAAGGCTGATCATCAGTTCTCTTTTAATGTTTTTAATGATTTCTGATCATGGTTATGCTGTGCTTATAAAATAAGTGTGCAAGACTGTGAGTTTTTACTAATTTAATATAATCTAGTGTCTCCATTTGGCTCTATCTCTTTGACAGAATTCACTAGTGCTAGCTTCTCCATTTAGCTCAGAGCTTTCTTTGTGCTTTTTATTTTATTTTTAAGTTTATTTTTAGAAATTATTTTATTTATTGGGGGGGGAGAGACAGAGACAGAGACAGAACATGTGAACAGGGGGAGGAGCAGAGGGAGAGGGACAACCAGACTCTGTGCTGAGCGCTGAAGGGCTTGATCTCATAACTCTGAGATCATGACCTAAGCCAAATCAAGAATCTTACGCTCAACTGATTAAGTCACCCAAGTGCCTCTTCATGGTATGCTTTTTTAAATACTATTTTGATTTTATTAACAAATATAAGAATACTCAGATTTTTTATTTCTTCTTGGGTCTATAAAATCTATGGTAATATTCCCTCTTTCATTCCTGATATTAATAATTTGTGTTTTTTTCTCTCTCTCTTTTTATTTAGTCTAGGTAGAGACATCAATATTCTTGAAGTTTTCAAAGAACCAACATTTAATTTTATTGATTTCCTTTATACTTGTTTATTTTTTATTTTATTGATTTGTATTACTTTACATTATTTTTTTCTTCTACTTACTTTAGGCTTAACTCCCTCTTCTTTTCCTGGCTTCTGTGATGGAAGTTTAGATCCTTGACATTAAGCATTTATTTTTTTTCTAATATAATAGATAGAGCTATAAGATTTTCTCTAAGCAGTGCTTTAGTTGTCCTCCAATGCATGTTTAGATGTGTCTTAATTATCATTCCATTGAAAATATTTTCTAAATTTTCTAGCTGATTCTTCCTTGACCTCACTTGATTTGCAGTGTGTTGTGTAATTTTCAAGTACTTGAAGATTTTCCAGATATCTTTTTAGTATTGATTTCTATTTTATTTCTGTTATATTTAGAAAAATACTCTGTATTATTTAATTTCTTCCAAATTTATTGAAGGTTTTTATGGTCTAGTAAGTGTTCTCTCTTGGTCAATATTCCGTTGAGAAGTGAAAAAATGTTTATTTTGGAGCCGATGTTTGTAGTGTTCTGTAAATAAGCATAAGGGCAACTTAGTTGATAGTGCTGTTCAGATTTTCTAGATAATTCCTAAATTTTTATCTGTTTCTGGCACCAAACACATGATACAGTAGTGTTGAGCTCTTCTACTGTTATTTTATGTCTATCTATTTGTTCCTTTAGTTCTTTCATTTTTTTCTTCATGTATTGTAAGGCCTTTTCATTTGATAAATATATATTTAGTGCTATTTCTATTATATTTATTACTATTTCTTCTTGATGAATTGACTGTGCTATCATTTAAAAATGTCTCTCTTTATTTCTTATATTCCTTGTCTTAAATTGTATTTTGTCCGATATTAATATAGACACTCAACTTTCTTATGATTAGTGTTTAGGTATCATATTTGTTTTTCCATTCTTTATCTTCAAGGTATCTTGTTTTTCAATGTAAAGTACATCAAAAAACATACAGTGTATTATTGCATCTGACTTTCTATTTTTAATTCAATCTTATAATTTCTGCCATTGATTGGTGTTATTAGTCCAGTCACATGATTACTGTTATTTTAAAATTTAATCTATGATTTTTTTGTCTACTATGAATTAATTAAGAGCATGTCCTTTACATAAGAATCCTTTTGTGAAGTATATTTCCATTTGTCCATTTTACTCTATACTGGAGATTGTGGATTCTACAGAGTTGAACACCTGGATTTTGTGTTCCTGTGTATTGCTGATTTTTGGTCTGATAGCCAGTTAATGTATTTGTGGATCTGTCTGAACTTTTTTGAGGACTTTTTAGAACTTTATTAGAGTGAGTGAGGGGACTCGATACTTTCGTGTTAGGGGAATGCCCCATCCTAATGCATGGCCTTTCCAGTATTGCAACGGAAGTTCTGACTGGTTTTAGCAAGTTCTCTTCGCTCAGTCTGGCTGAAGCTCTAACATTTCTCAGTCCTTCCTGTCCCTGAAATCTGTTCTGCTCATAAAACCCTGGTCATAGTTTTTGCCAGGTGTTATGGGTTGAAATGTGTCATTTCCCACCTGTCCTCCACCCCTGCTCTTGCCCCATTCCAATGTTGAACTGTTAACCTGCAGTACCACATAATGTGACCGTATTTGGAAGCAGGATCATTGCAGATATAATTAGCTAAATTAAGATGAGATCATCCTGGAGTAGGGTGGAATCTCAATCCAACATCACTAGTGTCCTTGTAAACAGGGGAAATTTGGACACAGACATGCACACAGGGATAATGACAAGTGACTATGAGGGCAGAAATTAGGGTGATAATATTTCCAAGACAAAGATTGCCAGTAATAACCAGAAGCCAGGGTGCAGATGCCTTCCTTCTGTCTCCCTTGGAAGAAACCAACCCTGTATACACCTTGATCTTGGCCTCACAGCCTCCCTAATATGAGACAGATTTCTGTTGTCTAAGACATGCAGTCCATGGTACTTTGTGACAGCAGCTCTAGGAAACTAATATGCCAAACCGCACAAAATTGCCAATGATATATATATGCAACTTACTAATTGGCCCCAGACTCCAGGAGACCCCTTAGAATATTTCTAGATCTCCTTCCCGACACAGTGTCCTCCTTGTTGGCATTGTGTGTCCTGGATTCCAATGACCTTATTTGTCCTTTCCATCTCTGCCTGCTCAGCTCAGCAATACCATGCTCTGCTTGGGCTTCACCTCCTGTGTTGCAGGCCAGAAAATTCTTCCAAAAAGGAAGCTGTGCAAACATGGGCTACTCCTTAAGCATCCCTCATCCATCTCGGGTAACACAGCACTCCACTGCCTGTTGTCCAATGTCTGAATTATTTCATGTGTTTCATACTGTTTCCAAAGTTTAGGATCAGAAGGTAGTCCTATAACAATTACTCTGTCATGATTATCTGGTTTAATTTTTTTGTATGCCAGATTACACCTATATGTGGATAACTATATGATAAATCATAACTTATGTTCCCGTCTTCCCTCTT
Source organism: Canis lupus dingo (assembly GCF_003254725.2). Lineage (NCBI taxonomy): Eukaryota > Metazoa > Chordata > Mammalia > Carnivora > Canidae > Canis > Canis lupus. The sequence continues at coordinate 67,059,303 of NC_064245.1, forward strand.
TCAACATTGTCTGACACAGGAAACATGCATTGATTCAATTGATTCTGTGTTGCTTCCTCCTGCTCTTGACTAAGCTAGGGACTTGGAGAAGAAAATGATATCCATTCTTTTCAAGTGGGAGTGCAGACAAGAAAAACTGCTATTGCAATACAGTTTAATAAACAACTTGAGAGGGTAGGACTAGGCATTATTATGGGAACACCAAAAGGAAGTGCTTACTGCTACTAGATACTCAGCAAGTGTTCAACAAATGCTTGTCAAATTCAAGAGTGAATGCTGTATGAGTTCTGCAGGATTTCTAAAATACTTCATTAATTCATTTAAGAAATATGTACTTTGTATTCAAGTAATAAGCTCTGTTCCAAGAATATGGAAAGTAGCTGTAAACAAGAGAACCCAAATTGTTTCTTAAACAAGTCCATAGGTGCAAAATGCTTTATTAATAAATTCCCTTCATAGATATTTGTTAAGTGCCTTCCACGTTGTAGGCACATTCTAAAAAATCTTACCTACTCTTTAAAGCAATTAGTGAGAATAATCTATCACGGTATTATTTGGAAGTAGAATTTTATGACCCAAATTCTGATTTAGGTGCAAATATGTAATCTATATGGTAGATTTCAGATAATGTGAGGTAGACCACCCTGGGGGAATCTTCCAAGGGGATGATCAGGATCCAATTCCATGATTCTTGTAGTCTGTCATCTGCTTTGAGAATATAAAATGTTTGAGAAAATGTAGAGAAAGAATGGTGGTGGGGGTATTTCTTTGTAAAGGGTTTCTCTTAATTGTCACTTCCAATTTCTTCCCAGTCACAAGTGAAGGGTTGAGGGCGCTATGTCTTTCTCCTGCTTGGAGAGCTTGTTCCAATGGGAGTGCTCACCAAGCTTAAGTTACGTTCTCTGCAGTTGGTGGACCCCAAGGACCCAGACAGACTATCACCTCAGAAAAGCTATAGCAATCTGTGACAGGCAAAAGAGAGTAGACTAAGGTGCCTGGCAAGTAACCAGAGGAGGAAAAAATACAAGAGCATGTTTCATGCACCAGAGAATGACAGAGGCAACCTGGAGCCTGCCCAAATGGATTTCCTGGGAATGCTTTTGAATTACATGGCACAATGGATGTGGATCTCATCTTTGAGGAATCTCGGATGGGGGAAGCCGCCAGGTAAAGGCAAGGCATTGCCCGTGTCAGAAGAGTTGTAGTTGGAGGGACCAGCAGAGAAGCTTGCAAACAACTTTCAAAGCATCTACGAGGAAAGAGCTACTGCTGTCCAATTGCCAGGTCCAGAGAACATGAAGCCATTCAGTCCAGCAGAAACTGCCCTTTCTCCTCCTCTTCTCCTTGGCAGCCCATCCTCTTTGACTTTTATGAGGTGTGGAGCAGCAGCTAGTGAGTGGGGGAGGAAATGGAAGAGAAAGAGGACAGAAGCCAAGCACAGCCTTCTGTAAGGACAGCTGTCCACCTAGCCTTAGGTGACAGTGGGATGAGAGGAGTCAAGCCTTGAATGAAGATCGAAATGTGACTGGTACTTTGGGCAGACACTTCCAGTAACTGAATTGAGATTGTGTTTTGTGGCTTAATATAGTTGTAGAACTACAGGAACTAAATGAAAAATTATGGTTCCTGACCATTTTCATCTTCCTCCTCTGAATAAATTTGAACAAGACCATAGGAGACCAAGATTCAATGTTTTTGATTACGTCTAGTGAGTAAGCTGTGTTTGTCTAATCAACTACCCTGCACTTTGAAAGTTTTCTTTCACTGCTGACAGGGATTTCATGCATTTATTTCTTCTCCAATCCTCACACCAGATGAGCTCTGTCAATATTATCCACACAAATGTTAAGGTCTTAGTCCTTGGAAGATCAAGGATTTTATAGTCTGTTTGCCAGAGTTGTCACAAGACTCAAGTCTGCGTGTTTAGGAATCTGGATGTCAAGGAATTTCTGCTCTAAGACTTGAGTCTTAGAGTGGGGGAGGGTCAATGAATTACTTGAGAATTTCCTTTCAATGTTTGGACATTTTATTCCTCAAGGGCAGGGATGAGGAGAGGGGTCAATCACTAAAAAGCCCACTAACAATGATAGACAGACAGGAATTGGGGCTCTACCAGAAGCGACTTTTTGGTGACTCCTGATGGAGGAGTTGCCTCTCTTGGCTATTTCTTGGGTAACTCTCCAGTCAGTTCCACTTGGAAATACAAACAGCATTAAAACTAAAGAAAGTTCCACAGCTGACTCTATGGCATTAGAATTATCACCCAACAAAATTGTGGTCTGTAGCCAAAGGACACCTTGTCACAGTGTCAGAGCAAGCATGGCTGACGGCGTTCAGGGGAAAAAGAGAAGCCTGTCTAGACAGATTGGAACGTCTCGTGTGCCTAATTAAACAGTCCCTCTTACAGCCGGAGCTGTGTGAAAAGTTTGCTTGTTTATTAATTACTGGTGGAACATACCTTTAAAGAGGTGCCATGCACTTCATCCTCTTCCATGGATTCATGGGGATTAGGAGCCCAAAAGGGCCCTAGGATCAAATAATCCAATCCTGTAAATTTCCAGAAGAGAAAATCTGAAGATCAGAGATCAGAGAGAATGACAAGGATGAGGAGTGAGCCAGTGGCAGTGACATTAGAATCCACATTTCCAATATCCAGTGCACGGCTTTGTCTACTATGCCAGCCTGCCTGTTGTGTAGACAGATGATGTGGCCACCCCAGAGATGATGCTAGGATGGTTCTTTGTTGAGACTTATTCTCACACATGACTATCCTGTTTATTAAAATTCCTCATTACTGGTTCATCCCTTTGGTCTGTCAGTCCAGCTATCTACTTTAAAAGAATGAATACCCCTGAATGAAGCAACAGAACCCAGGGTTGGATTCTCCTAGAAGTAGCCCCAGAGATAAGGATTTGAGTAAAAGCAGTTTATTTTGGAGATGATTCTGGGGAGCATTGGAGTGGGAGTGTGGCAGGCTCAGGGAAGACAAGGAAACCAAGAGAGGGTAAGTTATTAAATAGGCAACTGCTATGGGCAGCTGTGCTCCAGGCTTTGGGGGTAGGATTCTCAGAGGAAATGGCCAATTTATGTCAAAGTGACCCATCAGAATGACAATAAACTTAGGGATGTTGTCACTTGCTCTAGGTGTCACTGGTTGACAGCCACTTCCCTGGGGGCCATGGGCGCTTTCTCTTCCTGTCTGTCATGCTTGGGCCATGCACTAAGGCAGAGAGTCACCAGTGTTTGCAGTAGGTCCCTGTTGGGTGTGTCTTGGGAAAGGGGCGTTTGAAAGGCACAGACAGCAACTGTGCATCAGAATTGCTAGATCCGTCCTTGCCAGCTCAGCATGAACTATGCTGTTCGAGAGCTTGCCTCCATGACATCTAAGGATGGAGCAGTGAGGAAAGTGGCCCATTTGTTGAGGCTACTAGGAGTTGAGTGAAGAGTTTGGGCAAACAGAACACTGTCTGCCCAGGAAACAGCAGACTACCATGCTTTTAGACAAGTTACCACGCAGGTCTGGAGCTCTGACCTGTTTATAGAATTATGAATGAATTACAGCCAGAAATTTATAGTCACCACACCCGTCCATGACCTTCCTCCCCTCTTCTGCTTATGTCTCAATATTAGCCAAAATACAGCGAGTCAAGGAGTAAAATACACCATAAAATTCAGTTTCATTTAAATGATCTCAGGCTAATTCCATTAAACATTTCATTCCATTTTATTTTCTGTGATTCACTTAAATAAGATGAAATAGTTTTTGATTACTTCTCCATTTAATCAATCAATCAATTTAGGGGAAAGCAAATTGGACTTGAAATCCGATTTAGTTCTGCAGCATTACTCAGTGCCTATTTAGTCAATAAGGCATGTGGAAATCTTTATCACAGTCTTTCTTTCTGGAAAATGGGGTAATCGTCATTATTCTGTGTACCTCTGTGTATTCTGTGTGGGATACATGGATTAACAGACAGGAGAGCACTCTGTAGACTATAACACATGTCTCACACTTGTTCTACAAATACTGTCTCAATGCCTGCTGTATGCAGGCACTGTGAGAGTGCTGGATACCTACTGATGGAAACCCCTGATCCTCACTGCCATGGAACCTACAGTCTAGAGCTACTCAGTGGCATTGCAGTTCTTTACAACACAGTGCGGGGTGCGGGAGGCACAGACACATATACCATACAATCTCTGTTTTTATGGGTTTTGTGATCAAGAAGAGGGAAAGTTAATGACAAAAGAATGAGAGAGTGGGTATGGTTGTAGCATAGTGCTAAGGTACAGGGAGAATTATTTGAAAGATGGGTAAGATTTCAATAAAATAAGCTGGGGTAGCAGGCACTGTTGGGACTCCACCTAGATCTTCTTGGAATCCCTTTCTGGCTCTTTGCTCTTCTGTCTCAGCTTCCGTGCTTGTTTGCCTCCAAAGCCTGCACCTGTGTCTCTTCTTTGGAGGGCTGCCCTTGGCTCTCCCCACACTTGCAGACAGCTGGAAGTACCTGGGAGTTTACATCCCTGGGGCAGCCCTTCGTTGAGGACTAATTAGCATGGGAGTGTGCAAGCTCAACTCTCTTGCCTGGGGTTGGGACAAACTTGGAGGCATAATTTACACTTGAGAACTCCCCAGTGGGATTACGTGGAAGTTGCCCTCTCTGGGAGTCTGCCTGAAATCACACCCTTGTCTGGCTTCTTCTCCTTCACCGTCATGCTTCCCCCACTCTTACTGGTTTCTCTTGGGTGCACTTCCTTAATAAATTACTTCCACACAAATTCTTGTCTCACAGTGTGTTTCTGGGGAATGCAACCTAAGACACAAGGCATTCTAGGTGGAATGAATAGCCTCGGGAAAACAGTGGGTTTAGGAAAGTGGAAGGTGCAACTGGGGAACAGCATGGTTTGTGGCTTGTGGCTGAAAACTGATTTTGATATTGAGTCATGTCAAGTTCATTTATTCATGAGACATTTATTTGGGTAATTCCTGTAAGTCTAGCGCTGGTTTTAGTCTTTGGGATGTATAAATGGAGGTGGGGGAGAAGATGAAATCCTTGCCCTGGTGCAGCTTATATTCTAAAAGGACAGAAAGAAAATAAAGAATAAACATAATAAGCAAGCCAATTTTATGAAAATATGTTAGAGTTAGAGGATAAGAGATACATGAAGAATATGGAAGTTTATTGATTTCATATAACTTAGGAGAGGATCCTGCCAATGAGTCATGGTAAGGTGATTTGTGGCTTGGGGTTGTCAATTGTTCTTTATCAGTGCTCTTATTTTAACAGCTAGAGTTTTAGGGTACACATCATCAATGACTTATGGAGAACTACCTGAAAGTTGAGAAGAGGATTATTGTGTTATTACATGTTGTTGCATTACCAGTTATCCCCAAATTCTGTAGCTTAAAAGAACTTTTATTATTTCATGATTTTTGTGGATGAGTGACTCTGAGTGAAGCTTAGGTAGATTCTCTGGCTTGGTGTTTTCTCACAGGCATCAGCCAAGAGATTGGCTGGGGCTGCTGTCCTCTCAAGGCTTGACTGGTAGGATGTCAGAGGATCTGTTCCCAAGCTCGCTCACGTGCCTGTTTGTGGTGTCTGTAGCTGCTGGCCATGGACATCAGTCTCTTGTCACATGGCTGTATCTTTAGGGCTACTCACAACAGAGTAGCTTACACTCCCCAGAGTCCGGGCTCTCGGCAGAGAAAGAAAGGAAGGGGAGAGAGACAGAGAGAGAGTGAAGTAACAAGAGAGGGGAGCAAGACAGAAGTCACAGGTTCTTTTTTTTGTGTGTTCTAATCTAGAACATAACATCTTTTTCTGCACACAGATAGAAGCAAGCAAGTCAGTAGCAGCAGTGTACACACAAAGGAGAGCCCAAGAGCCTGCATTCTTACTAGGAGGCAGATATCACTGGGGACCATTCTGTAGGTGCCTACACAACGATACTTTGTTGATGTTCTGAACGTTAGGGCACTCACTAGATCCTTGCTTTCTCAGAAACAGAGACATGAAGTCAAGTCATCTCCAACATATCACTGCGATGTGTGATTCTTGCATAAAAATTGCCAGGTGAGTTATCACAATTCAAATTCTTAATCTCATATTACAATAAGACTTGACTGAACAAAGCCTATTTCATGCTTTAAGATACAGTGTTTATCATATCGTTATGCTTTTGCACTTAAATACCCGAAGTTGATTACTCAACATTAAATTTACAAAATCGTAAGTTCTTTCGAGGAATGCTGCAAAGTGGGCTACGCTGTGTGTGGCTTCTCAAAATCAGAGAATGAAGTTTAGAATGAAAGTGGGTTCTTTATTTCTTAATGAATATTGCCACTCTTCCTTGGGATCGCCTGTCTCGGTGTTTTAATGAGGTCGGCTACTGCTCTGTTCTCTGCCCCCTCTGGATTGTTAGTTTTTTTTTTTTTAATTTTTATTTATTTATGATAGTCACAGAGAGAGAGAGAGAGAGAGAGAGAGAGGCAGAGACACAGGCAGAGGGAGAAGCAGGCTCCATGCACCGGGAGCCCGACGTGGGATTCGATCCCAGGTCTCCAGGATCACGCCCTGGGCCAAAGGCAGGCGCCAAACCGCTGCACCACCCAGGGATCCCTGGATTGTTAGTTTTGATAATGAACTTGGGGGATCCCTGGGTGGCACAGCGGTTTGGCGCCTGCCTTTGGCCCAGGGCGCGATCCTGGAGACCCAGGATCGAATCCCACGTCAGGCTCCCGGTGCATGGAGCCTGCTTCTCCCTCTGCCTGTGTCTCTGCCTCTCTCTCTCTCTCTCACTGTGTGCCTATCATAAAAAAAAAAAAAAAAAAAAAAAAAAAAAGATAATGAACTTGGTATGGGTGTTAGCATCAGGATTGGCTTGGGTCCCAGCAATTAGGTGGGATTGTAAAAGGGTAAACTTTAATTTCTATAGAGGTCTTATCTGTAATGAAAATTATTGTAAAAGGTAGGGGTTGAAAGAGAAACCACTGAAAATCAGAGCCTCCTGAAGCCCCAAAATCTTGCTTTGAGATTTACAAAGTTTTGATGGTTGAATGCTACATTCTCAATAAAGTTGTATTTTTAAAAAGAATACCGTTATCCCAACATCATCACTGGAATGACCTACCCTGGGCTAGTTACCTTTACTTTGGAAATTTCCTTCTTTTTCCCACATTTACACAGATAGAAAATACTTCAAATTGTGGAGCAGCTCTGAGGCACAGATTTTGGAAGGAAGAATTGAGATTGGGAATCATTTTCCAAATGAAACTTCCTCTTACTGAATACACATTTGGCACTAGTGATCGATTGGAGTGTCATGTAATCCAAAGTGAAATATCAGGAAAACAGGGCGGCACCAAGTAGGAAGGCAGGGAGCATTTCTGAAACAAGAATGTAAATCAAGGGTTTCTTTTTTACCTTTTATGAGAGGCCACCGGGATGGTCCGAGTGCCGAAGTAGACTATGATGTTGTGAGAAATAACAATGGAGCTCGCAGGATGTCATAATACAAACAGCTTCCCGAACAGGAGGGAAGGCTGCCTCCCAGCCAGTCATCACTCTGCTTCCCCCCTGCCCCGGGTCCTCACTGTCCTCTTCCCCTCCCCACACCTCCCGTCAGTGGCTTCTTCACATGATCCTAGTTGGGCCTGGATGGCCCCCAAACACCTGGTTGAACAATAAACACACAAGACTGTGGTGGTCCTGTCAGCCCCTGCTCTTTGTAAAATAACCGCTGACCCCCAGTCCTGGCTGGGATTGATTCCCCAGACGGCCTCGCATCTCTGCACTGACAGGCCCTGGGGCCTGCCTTACACTGTCTTCACCCCATTATTGGAAAGTCTTCAGTAGCCAGGAGCTGGGAAGAACGCATCTCGGCGTTGCCCCTGGAATCGGTTACAAATCAAACACTGTGCTTACAAACTCTTACATTTTGAGAAGAACACTTTGCAGTGATTAAATATTTATGCATGGCACGCACTTGAAACTTTGATGATTTATTCAGATTTTATAACTTAGAGTAAAATAGAAATTGTTCAGTGTAAGATATATATAAATATAAATAAATATATAAATATAAGTATGTAAATATAAATACATATAAATATATAAATTATATATATATATATATATATATATATATATATATATACACATAAAAGATTTCTTTTCCCTGAATGTTGGGTGTCCAAGATGCTGGATGACAAAATGCATCTGTTTTGCTGTGTGTTTGCTTTTTTTTTTTTTTTTAATGGTCTCCATAAATCCAGGGAGCTCCTTCTTGGACCGCTAGCCTCTTTCAATAGAACCATGTTTTCACTGGGATTTCCACGTTCATAATTATTCCTCTCATTTCTCTGCCGTGAGAAGACAAGCTGGTATTTCATTGCTTTGGGGAAGTTAATAATATGGTAGGCAAAACATCAGGAAAAATTATAATGAATGAAGCTATACAAATTGGGGGAAACACAGGCTGCTGTTCTAAAGTGTTCCCGTCATAAACCCTGGGAATTCCACTATAGTCGCAAGCAAGTAATGCTTTAGCGCATAAACACTCAATTAATTAAATGTAATATGCTATATAAGTTTGAATGAGTTCTAAATACAGAAATGGTCAAATAATGGTGCTTGAAACCACGGGCTAGGAGGAATTCCATGTCTTATTCTGAATTTCTTAACTGGAATGAGACCCAACCGTAGCCCTCCTGAGAAGGACTACGTGCATTGTTTATAAATAGAGTATTATTGATTCCTTACTTAGTACATAATGATCACACCCACATATAAAAAAAAAAAAAAAACCAAAAAAAAAAAAGTCCCAAAACTTATTCTTGTCTTAAATTTCTATCTCTCAGGATGTCTCCAGAGCAGTTTGAAAAGTTCTGTTTTCTTCATTATTTCCAATTTCTGGAAGCGTAGGTTTTATTATCCTCATGCCCCTCTTAAGTTTCTTGAACCATTTTTATATGGTGCTTAAGGGGACACATCTCACCTGACTGATATTTTGTAATCCCTAAATAGCTACTTCTCAAATGTGACTCTGAAACTACTCCCGATGGAGGGCAAGCCTTTTGAGAAGTGAAAAGCCTTGTCTGACACTAGGCTGAGTGTGATGGTTATTGTGTGGGCTTTCGTGTCGCCTTGTGTCTGTCATTATTCACTGTATGTCATGGAAGTCAGCTTGGGGTTTATCTCTGCCTTCTTTCTCTGAGAAAGACTGTATCTTTCTCATCTTTGGGATCTTAGTGGTTACCACAGTGAGTGCACCGTGTAATGTTCAATATATGTTTCATGCATGTACTTCATTCATTCATTCACTCATGCATTCATTCATTCAGCAAGAACTAGTCCAGGCCTAGAGAGATATGATAAACCATATATAAAAGAATCCTCTGGATCTTAGGGTCCTGGCTGCTTTTATAGATTTAGGTGAACTAAAATAATTTTAAAAATAAAGTAAAAAATTTTGTTAGAAGAAAGGACTTGGAGATGTACCATGCAACCCTTTTGTGTCTAACAAGGAGACATCGATCCGAGCAGGAATGGGCCTTATTTTTTAAATGTGTCTGAACTGACCAGACCCAGAACTCAGTTCTTTTCCAGAGTGTGTCCCCCAAGCTCTGCTGCCTCTGCTTACTCTTTCAGTTGTGCATCAGACACTTAAAAAAATTACGTAACTGTCATTGAACAGATGAGAGAAAGAGCAGGCCTCTTCTAGGAAAAATCATTGGGCAACTTCTCTTATAGGAACCAGAAAAATCAAATCCATTGATACAGAGGCATTGCCTTAACCATAAATCAAAAAAAATTACAGAAATGATAGCTCTTAGTATCAAGCTTAATGCAGAACTCTGCATAGAAGTTTTAGAACTACAGAATATTTTTCTACAAAACAGTAAAGAAAGGAAGATTTGTAATATTCAGGTTTTGCTGCATTAACAACGGCCCTCCCCCCACCCCCTACAAATCTCAAAGGCTGTAACAGCACACATTTCTTTCTTACATGTTGGCCACTGCAGGTCGGCTGCCATCCAGGAACCAGGATGAAGGAGCAGCTCTTACTAGGGACCTGTGTTTTCATGGCAGAGAGAAATGAGTCCACTAGAGCCTGCAGAAAAGCATGCAGTGGATTTGGAATCTTTTACATACCCAGGGCATGTCTCAAGTCAGCCTGCAAATGACACAGCCAAACCCAGCATCCACGGGGATAGAGATGTGTGTGTCCACCCACCAGGACCTACAGGACAATAAAGTCCACCTGGGGAAGTGAGTGTTTGTCAGCCAGAGCCCCTCCTGCTCTTTCCCTGCCCTGAATAGCTTCAGCCCCTTTTCCCCAGGGTAGACTCCTGAAAATACTCCCAATAGACAAATATGGACATCTGAGGAAGCAGGATTAGTCTCTTAGTCTTGGGGAGCTCAGGGTCCAGCCCTCTTGGGACATTTATCATACTCTGTTATGTTCTACTCATTTTGTTCCTTAAGAGCCTAACAGTGTCTCCAATATAATGTGGGATCCTCAGAAATGCTTGAGGCATAGAGTATGGCTGAAATGCTTGTGGTTTTGAAATGGCTTAAAAGTAGGAAATAGAAATGATGTTTACAGGTGGTTTTAGAAACCAAGACCCACATTTGTTAATTCTCTGCAGGAAGAAACAGTTTTCTGTGGGACTGTCTTCCTGTAATGTCTCTTTTACTACAGTCACAAGTACTAAAGCAGCAGAAATTTTTTTTCACATTTATTTCTGTGATATTAAGTTAATTTAGAAATACCCTGAGGGACTAAGAGAAAAATCACCCCAAAGCATGAATCATGCTGCCCTGCACCAAGTAGGGCCCTTCATAGATTTTTAAAAAACTAATTTGCATATGATAAAAACAAGGAACACGAGAGAAACAGGGGCTTTAGTAACGAGTCTAGAAGTATCTTCTGAAACACTTCTTGGCAGGACGAGCTAGGACGCAATAAGCTAACATTTCAGAGGTGAATTTAAAAAATGAGGGGGTGGGACAGGAAAGAAAGCAGAACAAGCAGATTGAGGAGAAAGAAGAGGGAAGAAAGAAGGCCAATATTACATGGAGAAAGTCTGAAAATTTGGTAGTGACTGATCCTGGAGATGTGTGGTAGAGATCAGGCATTTCCTGAGCATCTGAATGATGCTGAATATGAAAACATAGGAATCCAGAGATCTGTCTTTCTGGTACTTTCACATTTATAGACTCATTCCAGAAGTCTCTGGAATATACAATAAGTCCTGTCTACTCTCGTCCATGCTCAAGTCACTGAATTCCCTGTCCCAGCTTCTGCTGAGTGTCCTCGAAGACCAACTCCTATGAACTGACATTCTTCCTCAGGGCATAGACATTTGGCAGTCTAAAAGGAGGCTATTTGGAGGGAGAAAGCCAGCAAGAGGAAAGAGTAAAGTAGGAGAAGGGGTGGGAGGAAGAAAGAGGAGAGGAAAAGGATGCAGATGCTGATTTTGAATTTAGTGAAACGAAGTTCTAAAGGATGTATACATATGGTGTATATGGAGGGGGAGAGAGTGGAAGAGAGAAAGGCAGAGCGAGAGAGAATGTTATTGGCTCTTCCTCTGGCAACTCACCCTTCCCCAGATGTCAGGACAATGAAAGAAAAGAAACTCCCATTTCTTGAAGGCTTCCTGCTTGCCAACTTCTCTTCTAGATGTTTTGCATTTATGATCTTACTGAGTTTCTATTTTCTGATATATGTGTTCTGACCTCCTCCTAGAGGTGAACAACTGGCTCAGGGTATGTGAGTGACCACGTTGAGAGTGCTGGTGAATGGGTCAGGTCCCCACTGCTGTGGGGCTTAAACCCAGTTACAGATCAATGTCCTGATTAAATCAAGAGGACATCAGTTATTTAAAAACACATATAAACCTTAAAGGCAGGGAAGAGACCCTAAGACTGTCCTTATTCATTTTAAGGAGTCTATGAGAAGAAATTGGGCCCTGAGCCATGAACGACCACTACTAGAACCAACCTGGTTTAACACAACAGTTCTCAAGTATTCGGGGGAGACGTTAATTAATATTTTGAGAAGGTAACCTGTGCTCACATAGACATGGCATATGCTGGGTTAATCTGCAGGCCTTCTCAAAGTCTTTAATATGCTAATGAGAAGGTTGGCCCTCTAAAAGGCTGCAGCCTGCAGGCCCCTTACATCTTTTGGGACTGCTTGTGCTCAGAACTTATAATGCTTTGGAGTCCCTGACTTAGGCTCAGAGTGGGAACTTGTCAAAACAGGTGCCCTGGACTCCCTGCTGGGTACTGTCCCCCTCCCACAATCCCTACACATAGTGTCTAGGAGAGGCACCAGGTTCATGCCACACAGCTATCAATTGTTTCAAGGATGAGTGTCTGACCACTCTGAGCCACTCAGTGGGCTCCTCCAGGAATTTTATTTATTTATTTTTAAAGATTTTATTTCTCATTTATTTATGAGAGAGAGAGAGAGAGAGAGAGAGAGAGAGGCAGAGACACAGGCAAAGGGAGAAGCAGGCTCCATGCAGGGAACCTGACGTGGGACTCGATCTCGGGACTCCAGGGTCACACCCTGGGCTGAAGGTGGCGCTAAACCACTGAGCCACCCAGGGATCCCCTCCTCCAGGAATTTTAGAATCAAACCTGAGATGAGTATCTTTCTGGGTGCCCAGAAGTGAGAGCAGGAAAGGGGGCAACTCCCTGTGCATCCCACCAGCCCGCGTTACAGATGCACAGGAAGGTTAGGCAGTGAAGCGAGAACACTCTGGAGCCCTCTGCACAGAGCCGGCCCCAACACGGCTCACCTCCTGTTGCAAGAACTCAGTTCCAGAATCCCATCAGGTACCTAACATCCTTCCACGGGATCCCCTAAGCGGTTTGAGCTGCTTTATTCAGGATTTCCGTTACATAAGTAACAAAGTAATACAAAGTAATTAAAATGAATATCCTGTAATCAAACAAAAATATATATAAAGTGTTTGAAATAAATGCAATGCCTGAAATAAATGCAAAGCAAAATGTTTTGCTTGCCTGGAAGGAATAATAAAAAAAAAAAAAAAGGGAGAGAGGGGTTTAGAACAGTAACTAGTGAGTGGGAGGCGAGAGAAAACACTCGGCAAGCCAGCGGAGGAGTTCTAAGGCTTTATAATGGGAGCAGATGGCAATTCCACCCACAGACCGAAAGATTTTTTTTTGTGTTATCTGAAAATATTATCCCATTTATTCATCCCTAACGACATCCCTCCTCTTCCTCCTCCTCTTTTTTTAACTGATTCACAAAGATCCTTGTGAAGACATCATCATGGGTGTCGTGGATGCATACGTGTGGATGATGTGGTCTCTGCTTGAAGGAGTCTCATCTTCCACGTGGATAAGTAAGTAAAAAGATGCCAATGTATCATGTGTGCTATTTTCTGCTTGTTTGTTTTCAGACATTCCACACCCTTCCCCTAATCTGCTTTGCATCACGGGGAGTGACCTCTGCGAAGTGCATAGACCAGCTCTGGTCAACTGTCTGACGGAGGCCCTTCCAGGAGATCGGACAGCTGGGCGAGCACGAAGGCCAGTCTTTCTGCCTTCCTCTCGGCTTCAAGAAACCTCTCTGGCAGTAGTCATGCTGCCCTGGTGTTCCAACTCCCTCAGGCAGTGCTCCGCTTCAGAGTGGGTGTAGATTCTGGGCTCTGGTCACCTGACCTCCTCCATTTGACTTTCTGGCCCTGAGAAGGAAAGTGGCTTCTTGTCTTTGCTGACCTCTGGATGGCCTCATGGTCTCCTGTTTGCCCTCTTTGGCCTTCCAAAGCTGTTGTCACTGGTTCCTTATATTAAATTACCACACTGTACTCTCTGGCATGGCTTGCTCTCCTCTGACTGGACCCACGCGGACACACCATCTTCAGTAAGTGGCTTAACAGAAGAAACCCGTGATGGGGGCAGGTCAGAAAAGTTTTCCTAGCGGAGGTGTTTATGATCCAGTCTGTGAGAATCCAATAGGCACCGACCGCACAAAGAAAACAAAAAGTATCCTAGGAGAAACAATAGTAATTATATTTTGCCTTGTGTTTAGGGTTCATTGGGTAGAATTATGTAGGAAAGCTGTGGCCAGGCTGTGAGGGCACATGCGTATGATACACGTCCAGTTACAGTTTGGATGTACTCTAGGTACAATGAAAGAGCCAAAATATTAGGGAAGCAACGGAAGGTGAACTCCAGGGAAATAAATGAATGTGTCTGATTGGAGCAAAGAGAACAGCCAGAAACAGAAAAAGCATACAAGTAAAAAGGACTTTTGGAGGCCAGAGTCAATAATATTCTGTTTGTTGCTCTGTTATTATTTTCGGAGGGTCTACACATTATTATGTGTGATGTGTCTGTTCCTGTATTGATTCTTTTACTTAGCCAGCATTTACTGAGCCCGTGGACCATGTCAGGCCCTTTGCCAGGGGTGGGGCACCCAGAGACAAGTGAGAAGTGGCCTGTACCCTAGCAGACAAGTGAGAAGTGGCCTGTACCCTAGCAGTGCTCAGAGCCTAGTGGGAGAGGCAGGAGGGCGAGGGCCATGAGGTGCAGCGCATCACCACTCTGGAGCATGACTGTGCTGGGGACGGGGGTTAGCCAGACAGGGCTTGCAGGGCAGTCTGAGAGGTGGGATTAGCAAAACTGAGTGGTCAGTTGGGGTTAATAGGTAGGGAAGAACTAGGAATAAATTCTCAGAGATCCAATATTGCCACATGCCAAGGAGGTAGTGGCAGGGCAGCAATCCTGTGCCAGATGTGGATTAAAATGATGAATCACCCATGCTGCTGACAGATTATGGTGGCCACTGAGCCACTGAGGCAAACCTGGAAGTCAAATCAAGAATCAACACATTGATTGCTGGTGGTTTTTGGTTTTGTTCTGCTTTGTTGTTTTTTCATCTTGTAGATTATTTGGAGGGAGAAGGGATAGAAACCCAGGGCCTTCGGCTCTTATAAAAATGCACCTTCTCTTTTAAAAAGACAAGAGCTTTAGTTTTACACTTTGTTGGGATGGAAATCTCATTCCTTCACAGATTTTTGATGTGGCTTGAAGCAAATTGCTTCTCAGCTCCAGCTCCCTCACCCCTAAAGGGCGATGTTCCTGGAGGAGACAGGTAATATCACTGCTCAGTGAGCGCTGGTGCTTGGATCACTGAGATTTGAGACCAGAAGGGGCTAGGACTTGCTGACTCATGGTAGGTCTTCCTGAAATGTTAATTTCCATTCACCACACACTTTGTCTTTTACATACCTGATGTAAGGCTTCATATTTTAAAACATCAAGGAAATTATATTTGCTTTTGAGAAGATGCGCGGTGACTCTCCTCGCGAGTGAGTCTACCAGGGAGAATTTCAATGGAAAACTTTTTATTGTGAATGAAAAGACCCAAGGTCTTAGGGTGTGTCCCAGACACCCAGGCACTACTAGAAATTAAATACATTTTTAAAAATACTCAACTGACTCCTCAAACACTTGGAGGTATTTTCAGGTATTTGGGGTTCTTCCATGTATAAAATATACAATGTTTTTGTAATACTGGTAATTTGGTGACAGATGCTGCTGACGTTCATATAATGGAGCATGTAAAAATGAGGAAGCAATTAAGGCATTTTTAGTTCCCTCTGAGGCTTGCAAAAATTGCTTAAATATAGCTATCCAAAACAACATACATTTTTTATCAAAGCCAAATTTAAATGTTATTTAATGCTCAACCTTTTGGCCAGGAATAGATGTCAAGTTTTTCTTTTTATTGTTATTTTTAATTTAAACAAATGTTGCCTTGGATCACTTTCCCTTTAGTAGAATGTTTGTGAGTCTCCGAGGAAACCCTGAACATGCTTTTTTTCTTACTATAGCATTTACAAAAGATGCTGGCTTCTCTCGTGGAAGGGATTGCTGCAAATATCAAATGCACACTGTAGTAAGTGGCGTGGTCATATCCCACTTTCCTCTCTTTCATGTCTCTGCCATTTGGAGTCCCATGCACCTTTCAAGGCCCAGCTCAATTTGCTTGCAGTGGAAAGAGCTTAGATTTTGCGTGGGGTGGGGTTGAGTGGGATGGGGAGAGGTCGAATCGCAATGCCCTTGGGCGTTAAACACAGGCAAATTTTCTATTCAAATTTCTTGGGCTGGTTTCTTTAATTTGAGAGCCTCAATCTTTCTTTCTATCAAATGGGAGTCCTAGTACTTCATATGGGAGCCGAGAGGGGAAGGAATGTAACAGTTAGCTGTTGTTACTGCCGCCCGACATCCATTCCCCCTTCCGGGATTAGCACTGCAATTGTACTTTGGACATCTCTGTGAAGAGACCATCAGGTCAAGGTGACCTGCCTCTCCTGGGCAAGAGGTAGCCAGCCATGTGACCAAAGTGAGACCAATCAGAGCTTCTCACCCTGGGAGTTGAGTCTTTTTATTTTTTTATTTATTTTATTTTTTTGGGGAGTTGAGTCTTAAGGGGAGAGACACCAAGATAGAAACTCTTGGAGCTCTTCCTGTTGACAATGGTGTTGTTAAGCCATCAGGACTCCCTGCCTGGATCTCCAGAAACCACCTTGGGCCCTGCTCTTTGTGAAATCTAGTTTTCCTGTAGTTCTTCTACCTACTGTATTTCCAGTAATTTTTTTTCTTACACTATGAATAATTGACTTCTGTTGCTTATAGTCAAAGAGCTGCCAATAAATATTAGCTCCTTTACCGTTTTCATTCCTCCAACAATATCTCTTTATGTTTCTCTTCCATGAATAACCAAGCTTTCCTTCCTCCAGGTGGTGTTACTTGTATCACTATTAATGATTCTTGACTCCTTGTGCCTCATGGGGGCATTGGCTCATGGCCCTGGTTCCTTCTTGGACCTTCTTTCTCTGTACTCTGTGCTTGGTGGAGCCTTTGCTTTGCTGACTTGCCCATCTGCAGAGGTGTGTGGTCCTGTAGGAGAACACATGTCCTTAAGGACTATTTTCCCAACAAAATGGCATCTGGGCCAAATGGCTGGGAATTCCTGCACTCTGCAGGCCCTCGGGCTGAGAAATTCCATGATAAAGACAAATCAAATCAAAACAAAATGGCTTAAATGTAGTATTTTCTCAATTAATTTGAACAAAGAAACCACCCCCTATCGTTAATAGTATTTCTTTGGATAGACCTGCAGTGGAGCACTGGGGAGGAAGTGCCTGCTGAGAACATCCAGCCACAGCCATGGCATTCTGTGATCTTCTGGAACCAAGGTGCATTGCATAGTCCCAGTGTTTCGGGGATCACTGCAGGTTTCTCTGTAGAATCTAATTTTATTCATTACCATTTCATCTAAATATTTTTTCTGAACAGATGTTTAGGCAGGGTCACTTAACTCAATAATGAAACAACTACTTTGTAGTGAACCCTGCACCTGAGTCTTGGGGTGTAAGGATGAATGACATGCAGTCTCCACTCTCTAGGGGCTCACACAGGGCTAGCCCAGCTCAACAGTGGTGATTTCAACAAAGTAGGTTAAGTTCTGGGATGTAGCAGACGTGGGGTGTTATGGGAGTGAGGAAGGAGGCATGACCTACCTGGATGGTTGGGGGGTGGGCGTTGTGGATGTCATTACACCTTAGCTGATTCTTGAGGGGTGAACAGGAGTTATTGTCAGTGGGAGTGATAATGTCATAGTCCCAGCTGACCTATGCAAACAAAGTGCTTACCTCAAGGGAAGCCCTTTCTGTATGTTTTAAATTTATTCCTTACTCACATAGAGATGGAAAATAGCGTTAACTATTTTCTCTTTCCTAACACCTCACACCCACCTTTCCTGTGGATTTTACCTTATGGTTTTGAGTATTTGTTTACTTTTAGCAGAATGTGTGTGGTCTAAATAGATCACAGGGATGGTTCTTTGAAGAACCCTTTCATATGCACAGCCCCAAGAGCATCACTTGACACCTGGCAGGCTTTCATAATGACTTCTTCATTATTGCAGACCTTCTAAAAATTGGTCTGATCACAGTCATAGACTCCCTTGTATCAGGATAGATCATTGATATTTTAAGACTGTCTTGATCAATATTTAGCCAAATTTCAGGTACAAACTGGGACTCTGTATATATTTGTTGAGAGTCCAGCTGAAATAAGGAAGTCTGAATGAACCTCACATCCAGAGACCATAGGGCCTGGTTTCCAAAGCAGAGAGAAAAAGAGCCTTTGGTGAATAATGGCCCGAGGGCCCACGCTGACGGTCATCACAGAGTCCTTCCTGAGCTGGGGCAGGCCTGGCATAGCTTCTGTCAGTTGTGAGGATTTGGGGTCCATGCTAATGTTCAGCACCACAGAACATCAGTGTCTTCTTCCATTTGAAGTTATCACTCAAAGTATCTTACCTCTATTAAACCTAACAACTTGTACTCTAGGGATTGTGATTTTTTACTACATTGCTTAATCAGGGACACAGATTCAGAAAAACAAATTGACTTCCCTGATCATATGTTAGGATTTGATGATTTGGAATAGGTTCTTTTTCCTGCTGCAAATATGGATGCTATGCAGCTCTGATGTGACACATATTCTAGAAAATTGTAGCCCAAGAAGAAAAGAAATAAGCTGAGGGCATGCTGTAGCACCTTGGCTTTAGCCTCAAACAAGTTGGGAATGGGTTCTACATTTCTCATACTGAACTGCTTTGATGTCATAGTAAGTTGGACATTAGGATGCTCAGCTCCTGAGTTCTATAGCTTAAAAAAAAGAGAAACATATTCTCTATTCCTCTATAGTGTTTCAAGTTTCTAGCATTCAAATGCACTACAGTCTTGGATTGTAATTACCAAGATAAATGACGAACATATATTTTTAAAAAAATGTGTTCCCTGGCAGAGGCAGCTTGACAGGTTGCTTTGGTCTGTTTCCATGTGTCCTAGTCTATGAGGTGCATTGGCAAGAGCCTCTGAAGAAATTTTCATCTCTTGAGCCCAGATCCTAATTCTCTGCAAAATGTCTCTACATTTTCCATATGGATTTTTCACATGTTCCCTATCTTCTTGGGCCAAAGAGGTCCAACTTTAAAACCTAGATTAGCACTTTTACCTAAGATGTTGGTAACTACCGTCTTCACTGAGTTCATTACCTTCTTCTTGTCCTTGGCTTCTCCCTGACCTGCTTTAACCATGATCATTTTTTTCTGGTACTTGATTGATATTTAAAGCATAAGCGTGCGTGCGCACACACACACACACACATGCACCCTTAAAAAATGTAGTGAACTTAGGAAGTTTCAAGGGATATCAAATTTAATGTCTGGGTCCTAGAGTAGTAGTCCTGTATTCTTGAACACGAGTTGATGTTTATCCACCTCACCCATTGGATGACCTGAGGAAACTTTACCCATAAATATTTGAGGCAGAAAAGACTGATGTTGAAACAAAGTGCTCTAGCCCCTTCCTCCACATTTCCCTCATAGCTTCCTGAGGCCACAGAATGTAAGAAAGGTGCCAGGCTAGGAGTCAGGATCTGGAGCCCCCAATTCAGCCCACGTGTCGCTGCCTCAAGTGCTCTCTGGACCGTGACCAAGCCTCTTAATCTCCCTATCAGTTCCTTCCACTTTAAGAGAGCCCTCATCTCACCTTTATCACAAGATGTAGCATTAAAATGCAAATTCTTTCAGGATATGTCAAATATTACACAATCACACTTATTTTACCTCACTACGAGCAAGTAATCATTTAAACTTCAGAAGCTTTGTTGTTTATCAAAAATTAAATCTCATTTCCTTCTTTTAATTACATCTTCTCCACTGGTCAGAAATAAAAAAAGATTATTTTAGATAGTGTAGCAGACCTAAGATGTTTATATATGGACAACCACCTTCAATTAGGAAAGCATAGATAGACTAGAGCATGCTGAGTAAGTATAACATGGGAAAACATTTTAGGTTTGACTTTTTTTTAAGTGAACTGCATTGCCTTTGCCTCTATCCTTTTGATTAGTTTAGTGTGTAAATAATCCATGTTCACAGACTTCAATATGTTCTTGTATTTCCACGGTGCTTGAGAGAGTGGCTCAGGTGCGTCAGAACTCTTTATAGAGTGCTCGGTTTGGTTGGCTGGTCTCCTGACTGGGAGAATGTCTGCTTTATGAGATGGTTACGTGCCTCACTGAAGAGCAGTCTTGGTCAGTCAAATGTATATGAGCTAATGTGTCTCCAATGGGCAAGACCTCCAAAGCAATCGTCTGCTTTTTGCTAAGAGTTGTAAACTATAATCTCCATTGGTGCTCTTCCAACAATATTCACCTTTTGGAACAACCTCTTTTTGATAGCAATTTGAATAATGGTATGTATTATGAGTTGAATTGCGTCTCCCCCAAATTCATATGATAAAAGATAATGCCTAGGACTTCACAGGTACACTTTTTTGGAGATAGTATTGTCACACAGGTAATCAGGTTAAAATGAGGTCACTAGGGTGAAGGGCCATAATCTAATGTGACTAGTGTCCTTGGAGCATGGGGCTGTTTGGACACAGAGCTACACATAGAGGAAAAATGATTTAAAGAGACACAGGGGAAAGATGGATATCTACAGACAAAGGATAAACATCTGCCACAGGTCCTTACCTCGCAGCCCTTGGAGGAGACTAGCCTTGCTGACACGTTGATTTTAGACTTCTAGCCTCCAGAACCGTGAGATAAATTTCTGTCATACTTTATTAGGGTGGCCCTCGCAAACTACTAGTGTTAGTTAATAGCAATGGTTAATTCTAGCTGCTATGTATTGAGTACCTACTACCATTCAGGTCCACCATATATATTATATTGGTGCCACTGTTGTCCAGAGTAGTCACTGAAGGTCTCCATCAGAGGATGGCTTCACAAGTAAATAATTAAAAAAAAAAAAGATTCCAACTATTTGGATTATATGGAGAAGATCATTCTTAGCAGAGGGAATATTAAATTCAAAGGCTTTCACAGGATATGGATCTTGATATATTAAAGAAGCAGAAAGGCTAGCATGGCTAGGGTCACATGCCTGAAAAGGCAGGCTGGTACCAGATAGGTCAGGGAGTTCAAAGTCAGGTAGGACCCTCTCAGCTGTTCTAAAATATAGCTGAGCTCACCAGTATCAGCTTATGTTTGGAGGACTTCTTCCTGTAAGATATTTCTCATATCTATCCATTTCCATAAAAGATTGCACATAGATATGGAAGAAAACTTACAGTTTTTTGAAAAAACACCTTATGTCTGATACCTTAAGCAGTTCTTTCTCCAATCCTGTGCAAGTCAGAGGCAAGCAGAGCAAGGGTTCAAGAGGAAAGGGATGATTTTTATTTCAAATGAGAAAACTATGAAAACCAGAGAATTTAGACACACACTCAGAGATTGAGTCAGGCCTAGAGGCCATATATCCTGACTCTGAAATCAGTATGACTATTGTTCCTCACACCTTGTGTACATAAATGCCATCCTGGGGATTTAGAAGACAGTGGTCTGCACTGGAAATGTCCAGCCATTGACATCCCATGTATTTTCTGCACAAGGGCAATTTCCATCCAGCAAGTCTTTCTGTTTTTCTACTGAATCTCTCCCTCCTCTAAAATCTACCTCTCTAGGACGTCACTTTTTACTCTCCATGTGCATGTCTTGTTTTCCCTGCAGCAGAGTAAACTTCACTCATTCAATGTCCTTCCAGATGGCAAGGCTTACTTATATAGATATATAGCCAAGAAATTAAAATGAGTGCAAGAATTGAATAAAAACGTTAAAAAATCACTTATAGATATTTACCCAAAAGAACTGTCGACACATTGATTTGTGTACAAATCAATGTCCACAGGGACTTTATTTATGATAGCTCCCAAAGTAGAAGCGACTTAATGTCCCTCAACGGGGGAATGGGTAGACAAAATGGGGTCTATCCACATGGTGGAATCAGAAGGAAAAACTACTGATGCATGCTACATTATGGATGAACTTCAAAAACATGACGCTAAGTGGAAGAAGCCAGACACAAGAGACCACATGCTATATAATTCCATTTATATGAGGTGTCTAGAAAGGAAAATTTATAGAGACATAAAGTAGATTAGTGGTTGCCTGGGGCTAGGGGTAAGAATGAGGATTACCATAAATGGGCAGACGGGATCGTACTGGAGGGATGACATGTTCTAAAACCAGTTTATGGTGATGACGGCACCACTTGGCAAATTAACTAAAAATCATTGAATTATACATATCAAGGGGTGTATTTTATGATATATAAAATATACCTTAATAAAACTGTTACAGAAAGAATAAAAATATGATCCAAGACTACTGGAGGGTAGAATAGAGGTGAAGATAGAAGAGGACACAACTCTGCCCCCTTTGTAATTTCTTCATATCATATAAAGATGCCAGTATAGCACTCCATAGTCTAGAGTAGAAAAACGTTATGGAATATAACCATCAGTAGTTCCTGAAGTCAGGCTTACAAATTGTGAATCAATAGTCCTGTTTTATTTTGTCTGTGGTGGGATAACATTTGTATTTTCCTTTCCTTTTATTTTTTATAAAGATTTATTTATTTATTTGAGGGAGAGAGAGAGAGAGTGAGAGAGAGAGAGTGCGAATGGTGGAGAGGGTCTGTGGCAGAGGGAGAGAGAGAGAGAATTTCCAGCAGACTCCCTGCTGACTGTGGACCCCCCCACACAGGGCTCGATCTCAGGACTCAGAGCCAAAATCAAAAGTTGGATGCTCAGTTAACTCAGTCACCCAGGGGCCCCAACATTAGTATTTTCTTCTAATATAAATAATAAAGATGTCATGCCACATCCAACTGAATTGTGGTCTCCCCTCAACTATTTTTTTTCCTAAATTTTTTTACCTAAATGTATAAATAGCAGAATAATCAATGACTTCTGATAGAACTTTTGAAAAGAGGGATTAATTCTACCAATGAGAAGGGCCACTGGAGAAGATGGCATTGGAGCTGGTGTTTTTGCTCTAAATTTATTCTCTGAATATTTTCATAGAGAAGACTGTATGTAGTATGCCCTCTCTAGAAATAGCTCATTAAGGCTTTTGCATAATGGATGGTGAAATAGTTTGCAAAGGAAAACATAATTAGTCACGCAATTGAATCCTTCAACCTGAATGACAGGACCATTTCCTAAAAAACAAGGCCATTCAAAATAGCACTAGGTGTGCCCTTTCCTAGTGGAAAGGAGCCTGGATCCTTTCACTGTAGAGCATTTCAACTATCCAAGGCAACATTCTCTTAGACTCCAAGAATTGCCCCCAAAATCTACAAACTGTATCATATTAGGTTTTGACCTATTTAGAAAAGGAAATGCTTGCAGCCAACTGGAAGACACTATTCACTACTATCAGGTAGAGGCACTTATTATTCTTGGGAGTATCAACAGGGATCTTTGCCAAGTTTTACCAGCCAACTTCCCTATGACATTGAAGGGAAGCTCCGGGGAAGTGCCCGAGTCCCTGGCACATTTTACCCCAGCTACTTTCATTTTCAATATTGGGTGAAAGTCTCTTAGTTATGAATATTTTCCACCCAAGACAGGATCTTGACTTTTTTTTTTTGCTGCAAAATATCTTGTGGTATCATAAGACTATTTTAAAAATCGTTTAGAATAATCTTTTGAAGAATCAGAAATTTATAAGTTATGCATACATTTCTACTTGGTTACTGGGTTGGGAAATGTGATATATTAATGATGAAATAACCAGAATGCAGCCAATATCAAAAAGTTTTGAAAGTCATGAGTTGGTAAGGGTTTTAGAGATCTAATGCCTATTTAGAGAAGAGGAACTTGAGGCATGGAGATGTTGATTGCTCTCCTAAGGTCCCACACACCACATTAGCAACAAAGCCAGGACTAAATTGAAATTGTTTTGACTCTGAGTCCACTGCTTTTCCCACCACACCAAGCACTCTGTGGGCCAAATTTCCCCCATTCTTCCTATTGCATTTCCTTTGGGAGATGTGGCACTGCTTGCTAATAAAATCTATATGATCTTCTGTCCTTTTTGTAAGGCCAATTACCAATATGTAATTTATTGGTAGCATTTGTGAAGAACAGAATTAATGTTTTTGTTTGGCTGATGCCCCCGATGATGGAGAAGCCAGGAGGCTGCTACAAATGAAGGCATTTGTATGGTCTCACAATATCAGGATGGTATGGAAGTTCCTTCCAAGGTGAGGCAGGGCAAATCCTTCATTTCTTTTTTTCAAAAGGTAAAACAGAGGTTATTAATGGATCTAATGAAAACTTCTGAGCCATAAAATTAGCCACAAGTTTGGGAACAGGATCTTTACTCTTAAAACCATCCCAAGTTACTCCTTTCCAGGTATGTTCATTTGATAGCAACAAAGGGTTCACAGAGAGATTTTGGGAATCAGGAGGTACTCCTGCAATGGCACTTAAACCATGTACCTCTTAAGGGTATGACAAGGCATTCATTCATTCATTCATTCATTCATTCATTCATTCATATATTCATCCAATGAAGATGTACTTAATGATGGCTATCAATCAGTTGCATGAGGGTTGAGACATAGACACTTAAAATTGGTAATAAAGGTAAACATTTTGGTCCTTGACAAACAAGGTTGTTGTAAGGAGTCATTTTGACCATTTATTTTCTCTATGAATCTCAGTGATGGTTCTTTGGATTCAGCACATAGCTCATCTGTGATTAAAAGAATGCTTAATATTTTTAAAGGAAAATGTGGAGAAGTTGCCCAGATGAAGAAGCTTGTTTTTGTTATTGCTTTACAAAAACTCTTCTAGTATGAGCTAAGTTCCCACTGAGGCATATGTGTCAGCAGCACCTTTTATTACAGCTTTTATTACTGAGCCAGAGCTGAAATGGGAGCAGGTGTCCCAGAGAGAGACCCAGGGGAGTGGTCACCTAGATAGCTAGTGTTTATGAGCATATTGATAACTGAAGCCAAGGCTCAGATCCTGAGTCCTCCTCACCTAGAGTGCTAGGCACTCCTCAAGTGGGTGTTGAGTTGAGTAGAATTGAGAGAAGTAAAGATGGTTTCTGTAAGAAATTCCCTGATGTTGGTGCTCAGTAGAATTACCTGTGTTTTAGCAAGGCGGGAATTGGCATGGAGCAACTATCTGGGGGAAGGAGAACTTGCATAGATTTCTAAAAGCAGAGTAGAGATTTCTCTTCCTTGTTTGAAGAAATTTCACTTTCATTTTCAAATTTTAAAAATATCTATAATTTCCTATTGCCATTAGAACAAATTATACAGAATAAATTAAGGATCATCATATATTATTTCAGACTTATTGTATGGGTACTGTGATAGGTCCCAGGGACACAATGGAGAGAGAAAGCAAACCTGGTCTCTACCTACCTGGTCCTTACCTCATGGAGTTTGATGGAGGAGATTAACCTTATTTAGGCAGTCACATAAGTAAATGGAGCACTGCAACTCCGATATGCTCTCTAAGCAGAATTCAGGTTGCTTTTGTTGTCTGAAATATTTAAAATGCTAAAAAGTGATGATGAGCAGTTTAGCCTGGTCATGGAGGTAAGCTGTATTTCCCCTGGGGGAGAGATGGTTGAGTTGGGAAGTAGATCATCTGCAGAGATCTTGTGATGAAGACAGGTGCTCTTGAGCATGGAGAAGAGGGTGATGTGAGATGGAGCCCAGAGTCCTGTAGGACTTTTGTTTTCTTTAAAGAATTACATGAAAAAAGTTGGCGGATTTTAGCCAAGATTGGAATAGTTAATGTGGACCGCTTGCTGAATAATGAATCTAAGACAGCAAGAGTGAATGATGGTAGATCAGTTACAAACTTTGTAATTTGTGCTTAAGGGTGATATATATGGAGAAATGTGAACAGAAATCAGAACTATTTAGTTGTGATTATAATAAGGGCAAGAAATGGTGGGGTATGAGGGATGATGGAGGATAGACCAAGATAAATCCTAATTTCCTGGCTTACATATCTTATTGGGTTAGAGTATTTTTTATTGCAATAGAGAACAATGGCAAATGACCAGGTTTAGGGAAAAGACTATGAATCTGGCTTTAGATAGTCTGAGTTGCAGTAGCTTTGAGGTAGCTAAGAGATGATGGTACTTAGGTAGCCAGATATAAGGGACTCTAGATGTATATTAACTCTCTTCCAAAAGTGGGTCACATGGTACTGATGGTCCCTGATATTTATATCGTACATGCTTTGCCCTACAGAGAGACTAATCTTGCTGTTCCTGGTTCCAAGACCAAAAGTCCCAGGTAAGTTCTCTTACAGGTGCCCAGCTTGGTCAAAATAATTGGAAGTAGGTTTAGATAGGGTCATGGACTATCTGGTAGCTTTTATGAGAGTGATAGGCTTCTGGAAGGAGTAATCACCAAGAGGAGAGAAAGAAGAACAGATAACATCTAAAATTCTACTCTAATTGTACCAGGTAGATTAGATGAATGAAAATAAACTTGTGGTTGATCTATATTTTGTAGTATTTTGGATTTTTCCAGGAGCTCTGGGATGTGGAATAATAGAGGACTCAAGGGCAAGAAAAGCAGCCTAGGGAGATACACAAAGGGACACTGCTATGAATAGTATATTATATTATATTGCATGCTATAAGCATTATGTGTTTGTGTGTCTGTTAACTTTAACAGACTGCAAAATTCCTGAAATCTGGTATCATTTTGTATTTATCCCTATGTTTCTAGCGACTAGAAAAATAATTTCAAAAATTGAGTTAGTTATTGAATGAATGGCTTAATAAAAGCATGCATAAAAAGTTGAAGCTAGGGGCAGCCCCGGTGGCTTAGTGGTTTAGTGTCGTCTTCAGCACAGGGTGAAGGGTGATCCTGGAGACCCGGGATTGAGTCCCATGTTGGGCTCCCTGCATGGAGCCTGCTTCTCCCTCTGCCTCTCTCTCTCTCTCTCTCTCTCTCTCTCTCTCTCTCTGTGTGTGTGTGTGTGTGTCTCTAATGAATAAATAAAATCTTAAAAAAAGTTGAAGGTAATATGACTTTGAATGAGATCCTTAACCCTCCTAGACTTTAGTTTTACATCTGTATAATGTGCTTCTTAATATCTTCTGTATGTCATAGTTTTAAAATTCTATTATACTAAAAATTTTTTGCTCAATATTCAACTCATAATCAGTATGGGTGTTGTGCAAGTAGTTAATCATTTCAAATTCTGGGTTAATTTCTTTTTTCTTTTAAAGATTTATTTATTTATTTGAGAGAGAGAGAGAAAGAGAGAGAGAGGGAGAATACAGGTGGGGGTGGGTAGAGAGAGAGAGAGAATCTCAAGCAGATTCCCTGCTAAGCATGAAGCTCATGTGGGGCTCCATCCCATGACCCTGAGATCATAACCTGAGCCTAAATTAAGAGTCAGACACTTAACTGATTAACCAACAGAGCTACCCAGGTGCCCTTGGGTTAATTCCTACTCTCCAATGTATTGAAACGGGATGGGGGAGAAAGAACATGGGCTCTGTGTTAAATGCCTATGAGTTCAAATTTTAGCTCCTGCACTCACTAGATTTGTGCGCCCTGGGTAGTTTATTTAACACTTATGTTATTTTTTTTAATTTCTAAAATAAGAATGAGAATGTCTAAGATGCAAGGCTTTTGTGATGGGTAGAAAGAGTAGATTTATAGACATGGAAGCATAGGAGGCCCTGGGGCAGGGTGGTTTACTTTTCTCACCTCTGTGCCTTAGTATGGGTGGGCATTTGATTGAGTTGAGCTGTGGTAATAAAACATTTGTCAGCTTTTGTTAAGTTGACCACACTTTACCTTTTTATGTGCTCTATGTGGTTTGGGATAGTTTAATTCAATTGGTCTTAATATTTTCACAGAATACCAGTGTTCCACAGGCTGGATCAATAACGCTAAATAATATCCATCTTTTCCCAATGATCAGAGAAAGAATCAAGATGTATTTTTTTTTAATTTCAAACTTTTACTTTGTAAATTTTTCTTAAAAGAGATTTCAGACTTCTTCCTGTTTTTTTTTAATTTATTTTTTATTGGTGTTCAATTTACTAACATACAGAATAACCCCCAGTGCCCGTCACCCATTCACTCCCACCCCCCGCCCTCCTCCCCTTCTACCACCCCTAGTTCGTTTCCCAGAGTTAGGAGTCTTTATGTTCTGCCTCCCTTTCTGATATTTCCCACTCATTTCTTCTCCCTTCCCTTATATTCCCTTTCACTATTATTTATATTCCCCAAATGAATGAGAACATATAATGTTTGTCCTTCTCCGACTGACTTACTTCACTCAGCATAATACCCTCCAGTTCCATCCACGTTGAAGCAAATGGTGGGTATTTGTCATTTCTAATGGCTGAGTAATATTCCATTGTATACATAGACCACATCTTCTTTATCCATTCATCTTTCGATGGACACCGAGGCTCCTTCCACAGTTTGGCTATCGTGGCCATTGCTGCTAGAAACATCGGGGTGCAGGTGTCCCGGCGTTTCATTGCATTTGTATCTTTGGGGTAAATCCCCAACAGTGCAATTGCTGGGTCGTAGGGCAGGTATATTTTTAACTGTTTGAGGAACGTCCACACAGTTTTCCAGAGTGGCTGCACCAGTTCACATTCCCACCAACAGTGTAAGAGGGTTCCCTTTTCTCCGCATCCTCTCCAACATTTGTTGTTTCCTGCCTTGTTAATTTGCGACTTCTTCCTGTTAAAATAACCTATCATGGTTAACCAAAATTCCTTTGTCATGAATTTACAATTTGTTCAAAAAGACATTTCTGTGTACTTCACAAGAACACTGTGCTGTGTTACTGTCAGTACAAATTTACATCAGACTTGGGTCCTTCCTTTCTGGATTTGATAGTTATGCAAGTGGAGGAAGAGTGAGTAGAGAATTTTTTGAAGCGATGAGGACACTTCTGTTGAGCTTTTAAATGTACAATCTAAGTTAGATGGATGAAGAGGTGGGTGCCGGGCGTGCAAGGTGAGAGTAGGCAGAGAGGGTGAACCACTCTCTTAAGTCACCATGTAGCTTTGGTTGTAAACACGCAGTCGTTTGTTGCCAACAAAATCATAGTATTACCAGTTTTTGGGACAGGTTCCATGGACAATGGCATTCCTAAAGGAGCAGGGGGAGATGAAGAGAAAAGTACAGGTTAAATTGTATCATTCCTGGGTGAGCTTCAAAAATTTCATTTGTGAAAAAAAAATTCATTTGTGGTGTGCCTAATACTCTGGCATCCTTTTTCAAAGTGGCACTTTTCCACACCATCAGAGTGCTGCTGTGATGCCACATGATGTCATCTTCATGTATTTTCCTTGGCTGTCTGTGTGCCTTTTGTTATAATGAGCATGCAGAAGTTTATACAAAGATGTCTGTGATCTTCATTTTCTTTTAATAATTCAGAATAAGATAAAGCATATGGAAAGCCATAATAATGGCAGATTGCCAAAATTGGATTGAAAACAAAGGGGAAGCTAGATTAGAATACATTCCAGGACAGGGAATAGCCATGACACTTATAACAAAAATACTTATTTGTAGTCTTATATCATTTGAGGCTTTAGATCATTGAGTCTCACCTTAACTCCATGTGATGAGTACCAGTATTTTCCTTTCACAGATGAGAAGTTGAAGCAGAGAGGTTAAGTGATTTACCTGAGGGTGGTGCAGTTAGTAAGTGGTGGATTTTAATCCACACAGCCAGGCTCCAGAGCAATGGTCTTAATCGTATTTCTCTACAGTCTCATTTTATTTGAGGATAATTCTACTTTCTCCTTTCACAACATGAGTTTTTATTAACTAATTGATTAACCTGGTCATTGGCTTCAGCTTTCACTGAACACTGTTTCTGTGTCAGGCCCTGAGCTATGTGTCAGAGTGGCAATCAAGGATGACATGTGCTCTATTCTCAAGAAGCTCATTCTGGTCAAGGATAGTTAACAAGACATTTTGTACCTGTGTTTTATTATTTGAGCTGCATAGATGGTCAGAAGGTTGGTATCTATTTCCATTTTGCAGAGTAAGAAGCTGAAGAGGAGAAAGGCTGTGTGACTTCTTTAGAACAATCTCTAGCAACCAGTAAGTACCAGAGTTTGGATCAGACACTGGCTTTCTAGCCAGAAACCAATATCCTTGGACAATTCCAACAAATAAAGCATTAATTTGTTTGAGTAGCTGGGCGATCTTGAATAAGTCACTTACCATTTTGGGATTTGTTTTCCTGTCTATAAAAGGAGAGGCTTAAAAACATGATTTAAGGTCTGTTTCTCTTCTGATATATTATAATTACAGTCATAGAATGACTTTTTATAATAGGACTATTGACAATTTATTTTTGAAATGTTACCTTAGTTTGCCAATTCAGTGCACTTGAGTCAAAATCAATAGAGTAATCTAGTATGAAAGATAAGAAGAGAGAAGTGAGTAACTCTGGCTACAAGGCTCTCACATTCTCCTGAAACTGAGAAATGCAAACTAAGTATACATGGCGGCCAGGTTTGACTCCATATTTTGAGCATTCCTAGAAACCAAAATCATAGAGAAGAGCTAGTGAACGAAGTGGGCTAGCAATGAGGGATCCCTGTGTCTTCTAGGAGAAGAAGAAATGTTCTTCTCGAGGAAAATTTTGGCTTGGGGACCCAATCCTGACAGTCAGTGTCTATTGAAGTCCTGCTCATTAGCTTGTCCATGGCCATATCTGAGTCCTAAGGATGTGGGAGTTATGAGGAGGAAGCTAAAGGAACATTTTACCCTTCTGCAGCTAAAACTCAGACATTGCAAAACAAGGCAACTGTGCTCTAGAACCTGCAGTCAGAAGGCAGCAAAATAATGCTTGTCTGGTGAATTTCGCATGGTAACTGAAAATAGGAAGCATTCCTTGGAAGCCAAAGCACAACTTCATGGGGAGGTGTTTTTGTTTTTTAATTTTTAAGGAAGACTGTGAATGTGAACCAAATTATACCCAGCATCTGGTAAAAGCTAGGAAACTTTGGATATTTTTCCTAGAACACAAAGCAAGGTGAACTCTGACCTAATAGAAGGGCACAGATAATCCAAAAGACTGTAGTAAACAACCCCTTCATACTTAATATTATAATGTTTAACCTTTCATTGGTACAAAATTCTATGATCAGATTCTACTTCATCTTATACTATGTCACCCGGTACATGTCTTCCAGGGTCTTTGAAGCTGGAGAGAGATGTGGAGGAGATACACGGACTCTCAAGTTCTTTAATTGATAATAATACACATTACTTTCCATTCTGGTCTATTGACCAGAACTAGTCAAATTAACACAAACTAACTACAAGAGAGGTTGAGAAATATACATGTTAGGAGAAACCATGTACATTTGGCAGCATTAATGGTCTTTGCCATGTATAAGAATGAATTATTAATCTTGATTAATTTAATTTTCCACTGAAAGAACTGGGCTCTTGGGCACACAGTGACCTTCCTTAGTGATTACTTTTGACTTAATTGATTCAAATGTAAACTTTGTTTCACGTTAACGCTGACTCCATTTTTTTTTTTTTTTTTTAGTTCTATAGGATACAATTCTGATTTGAAGTGTCTAAGTTTCTTGGGGTGCCTGGATGGCTCAGTCAGTTAAGCGTCTGCCTTTAGCTCAGGTCGTGATCTCGGGGTCCTGGATTAGAGCCCCATGTTAGGCTCTCTGCTCAGAGGGGAGTTTGCTCCTCCCTCTCCACACCCCCTACTCCTGTTCTCTCTCTCTCTCAAATAAATAAATAAATAAATAAATAAATAAATAAATAAATAAAATTAAAAAAATAATGTCTATGTTTCTTAAATTCTATTGTAAGTAAACAAGAAAGATCATCAGCGAACCTTTCAATACGAAAAATAAAATGAGAAACATTCCAGTAGTCATAATAAATTTTAGATATAGTTTATAGGGCATCACTTTGGCAGTCTTGCACATTTCACAGATGATGCAATGTTAGAAGAAATCTTTATCACTTGTTAAGAATGGCAGTGCTAAAAAATATGGTTTGTTCCTTAGTTGTAGCCCCTTCCACACAAAGCCTAAGATTAATCTGGTGGAAATCCAGAGATGCGAGTTTTATGTCTATTACAAAGAAAAAGAAGGAAGAAATTAACATTTCTGTGTCACCTGTTGTTGGGCAGGACTGTGGCTGGGTGCTCTGCTTTTAATTATCTCATTGCATGATCATACCAACCCTGTTGAGTGGACGTCATTCTCCCCAGTTATAGCTAAGGAAACTGAGGTATGGAGGTTTTAAATGACCAAGGTTGCACAGCTGGCAAGTGGAAGAGTGAGCCATCAAGCTGGGTCTTTCTCAGTCTGATTCTCTCCTCTTGTCCCTTAGCATATTGTCTGTCTTGTTAGAAAACCAATGCCTTGAACTTCATTGGCAGTGGGTGCTGTTGGGAGAGCAGGGTTGCTATTGTCTAAGCACTTCTAACTGCAAAAAATAGAACTCCGATCACGAGCTACAGAAAAAGCTATCCCCCTTTGGAGGGTCTTTTACAAATAAGCTATTTGTTTTTGTCAAGGACAGGTTTTGGTTTCATGGGATACGACTTTGTTTTCAACGACTCATTAAAGAAAGATGACTTACTGCCCTGTTTTCTAAATCTAGTCACAGACCACAATCATTTGCAGGAAATGGAATGTTTACTCGAGTTTATTATACAAGGCTCTGGATATGAGCTGTGGGATTTTTACACCTCATAGCAACGGTATTACAATTTATTTACAACTTCATGTTGGCAGCTGCACAAACTCTTATGAAAAAGGACAATCACACCTTGGGGACCAGTAATTATAGGCAAAGGTATAAATTGGGCAAAGCAGTGTAAGCATTTGGCACTTAAGTTGAAGAGAATAGAAATGGCTTTGGCAATTGGACAGAAAGCCAGTCTCTTGTTCGTTATGAGGCCATGAACTAATTAAACTGAACTTGTCAGAATGGACGGATGAATACATTGAACTGGATTTTGGCACTGACTGGTCCCACGCTCATGAAAACCAAGTTGTTTTAGTGATGTCATCATTTGGAACTTCTAACTATGATATCACTTTTGACAGAATTAATGTGGAATTAATACCATATGTACAAGCATTAATAGGTATTGACTTTGAACACTCAGTGATCATTTGAGGTTGGTCTCCAACAGAAAACTATGAGATAGGTCTTCTTAGCATCTCCTGTTATCAAATATCAAACCCAGATTAGATGAGGATTTCAAGACATTTGTCAGAATTCCTCCAAGACAAATCTATAGATGTGTTTCTAAAAAAATATTTGCATAGGGACATGGTTTAAAAGAAGTTTTACTTGTAGTAGCATTGAATTAGAGGGATGAGTAGATCTAAAATTAAATTCACAGTTAACTAAGAAGAAATTGCAGAGTTCTTTTTGTTTTTAAATGAAACTTTGGGTTTTAGTTATAATTTAAACTAACATATGAGATGTTCTTATTAATCAAACTGGTGCTTATGTTTTCTAATTTTCCAGGGTAAATGAGCTCTCTTCCTTTTCTCACCTCTAAACATACTGTCTCGGTGAAATTTATCTTATGTTCATCACAGCAGGTTCTTCTGAATCTTGGGGGTGAAGTGGGTGTAGTAGTTTTTATTAATTAAACAAGTAAGTATTTAATATCTTCTATGTTCTGGGTATTTTTAGTATCTTTTCAGATTCTTTATAAGTAATTCCTTGCATTTGCATGGAAATGAAAATCTAGAAAATGTTATTTCATCCATGCAACACCACAATGTCTATGTATGTGATTTAACACCTCAGCAAAAGACAAAAACTCAAGACAGCATCCTGACTCAATGGGGAAGCTGGGGGTAAGCCAGGGTATTCTTTGGATAGTGTAAAAAACTTATTTAGCAGGATTCTCTGTGGGATACTTTTTATAGTTGATTGCATTCATCCTCACAATAGTCTATTTCACAATTGAAGAAATGGAGGGTCTTGTTTAAGGTAACTGTTAATTGAACTCACATGTGCTCCATTTCAAAGGTGGTGCTTTTTTTTCTAATAGGTACCCTGCCTGCCTAGTACTTTGCCTGACTGGAGCTAAGAAGCAGATATATCAGATGCAGAAGCAGGTTAAGCTTGTGTTTGTGGCGTCAAAACAACATGATGGACCAGGAACTGGCTCCAGTGCTGGTTTGGGCACATGTTCATTGCTTCACTTTGGCAAATCCCACAGTGTTTTTGTGTATGTTCCCCCTTTGAGATGGTGACATTTGCTCATGAGGATTCCTATGAAAACCTAAGCCAACACCACTAAGTGTACAAAGTACTGTTGAAATGTCTGCCATTATTCTTTAGGATTGTGATGTTTCTCAATGGGATAGGTCAGTAGTTCTTATGGGTATAAATGAGTTATTTTATTAAACATATTTGGTTTCTTTTTTTTTAAAGATTATTTATTTATTTATTTATTCATGAGAGACATATACAGAGAGAGGCAGAAACACCAGCAGAGAGAGAAGCAGGCAGGCTGCATGCAGGATGCCTGATGCAGGACTCGATCCTGGGACTCCAGGATCACACCCTGGGCCAAGGGCAGGCACTAAACTGCTGAGCCACCCAGGGATTCCCCCCAAACATACTTGGTTTCTGAGAGAGTTTAGTCACCCAATGCAAACAGAGCAAGGGACATCTTTTTTTTTTTTTTTTTTTAACATAAAGATTAGAAAGAAGGTGGATGATGGAACCCACATAGCCCAGCATAGGGCCTTCAGAATAAGGCTGTCCCACCAACTTTACCCAACTACCAACAGTGGTTCTTTGGGCAAGACACCAAACTTTCTAAATGTAAGTTTCCAAAAAGTGAGACCAACAATACGTCTCTCTGAGGGTTGCTGTGTTAGTTTCCTGCAGCTGCCATAATAAAGCACCAAAAGCTGGATGGGTTAGACAACAGAAATTTATTGTCTCATGATTCTGGAAGCTTGAAGTCTAAGATCAAGGTGTTGGCTGGGTTGCTTTCTTCTGACAGCTGTGAGGAAAAATCTGCTCCCTGCCTCTCTTCTAGCTTCTGAGGGTTTGCTGGCAATCTTTGGTATCCCTTGGCTTGTAGAAGCATCACCCCAATCTCTCCCTCCATGTTCACATGATGTTCTCCCTATGTGTGTGTGTGTCTGTGTCCAAATTTCCTCTTTTTTTTTTTTCTTCCAAATTTCCTCTTTTTAAAAGGACATAAGTCATATTGGATTGGGGCCCACCTAAATGACCTCATCTTAACTAATTATATCTACAAGGACCTTATACCCAAATGAAATCACATTCTGAGGTCCTGAGGGTTAGGGCTTCAACATATGAATTGGAGGGGGGTGGATAATTCAACCCGTAACAGTTGTTTTGTGGATAAAAAAAAACAAGATAATGCATATGAAATGCCTAGTACATTTGACTCCTGGCTGGTACTCTGTGCTAATAGAGCTTCATTCTTGTTGGTTAATGATGCTTTGGAGTTAGGGCAAGAGTTTGAAATGTGGAATTGATCTCTTTATGGCTTTGCACAGGAACTTTATCATGAGGACTAGAAGCTACGTTTGTAGTTATTAATTACTGTTTTCTCACAGTTCTCTTGGACTTTTTCCTTGGTTCGTGGGCTTTTGAGGGACGTCCAGCTCTACATACAGACCAATATGTCCTGCCCAGCCACCTGCTTTGGATTCAAGTCAACTCCCAGGGGTTTTGTAACAGATGTGTAAAATGTTCCAGGCTACCTTTTCATCATTTATATTAAAATAAAATAAAAAAAAACTTAGATGAAAAGTTTGCCCTGAATGCATTCTATATAAAAATCACATTAGTGGTTCAT
Organism: Canis lupus dingo; assembly: GCF_003254725.2. Classification (NCBI taxonomy): domain Eukaryota; kingdom Metazoa; phylum Chordata; class Mammalia; order Carnivora; family Canidae; genus Canis; species Canis lupus. The sequence continues at coordinate 67,095,100 of NC_064245.1, forward strand.
TAGAAAGAGCAGGCTAAATTTAACAAAGAAATTAATAAATGGATATAACAAAGAGTAACCATTAATGGGACGCCTGATTTCATGTATGTGTACTAACAAATTGAGCTACTTGCACAACAACCCTGGAAAGTAGGTACTATGGTTTCTGTTTTGGATGGAGAATCTCAGATCAAATACACCACTGATGGTCAACAATTGGCAACCAGCCAAAGCAGACCTCATGGTCAATTGTGGCTGCTCAGTGTGTTCATCCCATGACCCCACAGAGTGTGAGTATCAGCAAGATGGGTGAGAGAGTCTCTGTTTCCTAGCTGGGACTGTCACCTAGCATCTCCGAGTCTCCATTTTCCCATTAAAAAATGGAAGCAAATCTATCATTTGCATGGGGGGGCGGTTTATAAGGATTGGGGGTGAGAATCTATGACACAGGATTTAGCTCATGCAGGAAGCCCAAAACATTTTGTTGAAGAAATAAGAATGAACAAGTAGATGAGTAAGAAAATTCACAGAAAGACTGTTGAAGACTAAACATGATTGTATAAGCAAATATCAGGGAATGTGATTGAGTGTACACACTAGAACTGATTTTCTTTAACATTTGAAGATATTTAAAAGGCAGAATCTATTACAAAAGAAAGCAATTCTGATTTGGAAGCACTTATTGAGCATTTGCTGTGGGTGAGGCAATGTTGTAAATGTTATTTACTACCTACCTCATGAAGTAGATGTTATGTCCACCACTATTTACAGATGAGCCACAGAGAGGTTAGGCGATTTGCCTGAGGTTACCAAGCTTCTATACATCACAAAGCCAGACTTTGAACCCAGGCAGGCTGGCTCCAGAGATGGCTCCCACCCACCATGTTCACCGTCTCCCTTGTGGGAAGATCTACACCCCTAAGAATAAGAGATCAAGCTTACCATCCTTTGCTTCTTACCAGCTGGTCTAACATTGAACAAGATGCTTAGATTCTCTGGGTCTCAGTTTTCACTTCTATAAAGTGGAGATTATGATCTACCTTATGGGACTGGAGTGAGGAATAAATGAGTTAATACCTATTAAATGCCAAGAACAGTTCCTGGCACACAGTAGGTCCTCAGAAATGTTAACCACCATATGGTAATTATGACCATTGTGCCTTGGGGTAAAGTAAAGCCACGTTGGGACATTAGATAAAGACCCCTACCTCATTTTCTGTTATAAGGCTTAGGATTTCTAGTAATATCAAAATATTTCAGCACCAGGACAGCCAACTTGACTCAGTCTTAGAAACTGGTAACCTGGAAAATAGTTTCCTATAAAGAAACAAAGCTGGAGATTTTCCTGGTAAATCACTTATCTCTCCTTAAGAAACATATTTTCATTGCTTCATATGGTTTTACCCCAACTGATTCTCTTTAGAAATGTTTTAAGTAATTTTACAGTCATAAGCATATATTAACATTTACTATATTTCAGGCCAATTCTAAGCATTTTGCATGTATTATTATCTTAGTTAAGCCTTAAAGCAACTCTGTGAAATAACATTCTTATATCCTCCATTGAATATATGAGGAAACTAAGGAACAGAACGTTTAAATAACTTGCCAAAGCCGCTTAGCTAGTAAATGGGAGAGCTAGGGTTTGATCCCTAGAGGTCTAATCCAAGGACCTATTTATATAACCCTTTTGATTAAGTACTTCTGTAGCACTAAGATTCTTATTTGTCTAAATGAAAATAGAAAATGTATTTGTCTCATTTTTTAAAAACCCAAATTAATTCTAATTTCTATGCTTGAGTAGTTCAAGTTTATTATATCAATGTACTGGACATGCTACCCTCAAAGTATCTGGTATTTAAAAACCTCACAATTTATGAGAGTCTTCTGCAGAGAGAAGGAGACAGAGAGGGAGTATGAGAGAGATTTGAAGATGCTGCGCTGTTAGCTTTGAACATGAAGGAAGGGGCCACGAGCCAAAGAAAGCAAGTTGCCTCAATAAACTGGGAAAAGCAAGGGAACTTATTTTGTGGAGTCTCCAGAAGTAGTTCAGTGCAGTTGACACATTTTGGATTTCAGTAAAATAAAAAAAAAGAAATTATGTTGTTTTAAACTCCTAAATTTGTGGTAATTTATTATAGCAGCAAAAGGAAGCTCATGTATACTCTGATATGGCACCATCAGTGGTTTTGGTGCTAACTGTAGGAGTTTTCCACTTTTCTTCCCAACCCCCCATAAGGATTACTTCTTTTGCTCAGAGATAAAAGAGAATTAGACACCAATCCCACTCCTAGGCACATGGGGAAAAGAAATGAAAATACATGTCTACACAAAAAATTGCATACATATACTGATAACAACATTATTCAAAATAATCAAAATGTGGAGCAGCCCGGGTGGCTCAGCGGTTTAGCACCGCCTTTGGCCCAGGGTGTGGTCCTGGAGACCCCGGATCTAGTCCCATGTCAGGCTCCCTGCATGGAATGGAGCCTGCTTCTCTCTCTGCCTGTGTCTGTGCCTCTCTCTCTCTCTGTGTCTCTATGAATAAATTAAATCTTTAATCAAAATGTGGAAACAACCTAAGTGTACATCAACTGATAAGTGGAGGAACAAAATATGTTATCTACATATAATGAGATATTATTCAGCAATCAGAAGGAACAAAGTACAGATAAAGTGTAAAACATGGGTGAATCTTGAAAATATTGCACTTAGTGAAGGAAGCCAATCCCACGAAAACACACTTGTGTGGTTCAGAATACGCAAATCTATGGAGGCACAAAAGCACTTTAGTGGTTTCCAAAGGCTAGCGGTATGGAGTGGGAGGTGGCAAGTAATGGCTATGGGGTGCGAAGTTTCTTTGTAGGCGGATGAAAATATCCTACACTTAGACCATGGTGATGACTGCATATACTAAAATCACTGGTGTGCTTGCTCTGAAAGAGTGAGTTTTATAGCAGTGAGTAATATCTCAATAAAGATGTGAAGAAAAAAGATAAAGAAAGCCGGTGTTTTCACTCTAAGCAGTAAGTACTCCTAGGTTTTGTTTGATTGTTGTATTCATGAGGGCTCTTCAGAGAAATGGAACCAATAGGAGATACATAGATATGTATCTTCTAAATACTTAACAAATGTTTTTTCCTTTCCCTAGTACAGAACAAAGCAATTTAAGCACATGATTTCCTGAAACACATGACCTTGGAGAGCCCAGTGCTATAGTTAAGAAAAGACCATCCATATTCTAGATATACCATTCCTGGTGGTTCTGACATGAGCTATACAATTGAGTGCCAGTTGCAAGGTGGAAAGATGATGCCTTGTTCAAATTAGGATAACCTCCAACTAGGTCCAAAATACATGAAAATCATGTAATACAAGATTTTACTCACCTGAGGGAACAAAATATTTTTACTGGCCCCGGTTCACCTTCTTTCACACATTTTACAATGTGTGGTATTTTAATCAATGTCAACCTGCTGTGACTTTCAGAGTAGGGGCTTTGGAAGTGCCTAATATCTTTTTTTCTTTCATTTGCCCTTGGCAGCATTTGACTTTACAAGAAGATATATGCTCCTTTCTTCACTGTCTGCCACACAGTAAATTAAGCATTAATTAAAGAGGTTCTTGAAAACTGAGACCTGCACTTAACACATGCATATCCAAAAAAACAAGGAAGGAAATTCTAACATTTAAAACCAAGAGGTATGTCTATCCTATGCAGGGATATGAAATTGATTATGAAAGAACAGGGAAAATGATTTAGTTTGGAGTGCTGTGACGTAAGAGAAGGGAGGGAATATACGATGTCATGGTTCAGGGGAAGTGGTGGGGGGCGGTGTAGAAGGTGCCTGGAGCAGCAGAAATTATCTGGGAGATCTCGACATTCCAGGCTTGTTTTGAGCCTTCTTGTCAACCAAGTCATTGATAGTTTTGATCTTGGATTGCCCATTGACCCTATTTCTCCAGTTCACCCTGTTTCAGAAGTGACCCTCTGGCTGCTTGATCTGGAGCTCTGCCCATTCCTTTCTCCTCTGAGGACTAAGATTTGATTAGCAGGGATGCTTCACCACTTTGTGTATGTTCTTCTGTATGGAGAGTGTCCATGAGAGTAACACTTCTGGCCTCCCATATTGCCTCACTCGGTGGCTCTTGAGGGCTTTTCTGATTATTGAGTTATGAAGGAGAACTGGACACACATAGCCTGGTTCCATTCTCTCCCCCTTCGCTCTTGGGAACCAGATTCCCACAGAGAGACCTTGCTCTCTCTGCTCTAAGCAGGGCAGTTCTTGTGGAGATTTGCCTCCCATGCGGTGACCAAGCACAGCTTGTGGTGAGCTATAGATGGCTGTGTAATTCTGAGGTTTCTTGTAAGGAACTCCAATTTCTCCTAGACCTAGTCTTTCTTACTAGGAATAAAGTTAATATTTTATTTCCCATCTCCCCAAATCTTTATTTTTTATGCACAGTTACTTCACACTGGGGTGGGAAAGAGACATCTTTCCTGGAGGACATCCTCCCCATCCCCTCTTCTTTGACCTGGCTATTCTGGTCTCTTCATATTTATACCTCATGGCATCCTTTCCCAGAACATAGCTATGAAAAATAAGGTGATGTGTAGACTTTTGAAAGAATTATCTAATAGGCATGTGATCATGAACCTTTTGTTCATTTTCACTCATTTCTGTATTTTATGGATGAAGATTTAAAGAAAAGACTTGAGGGATCCCTGGATGGCTCAGCGGTTCAGCGCCTGCCTTCAGCCTAAGGCATGGTCCTGGAGTCCCGCGATCGAGTCCCACATCGGGCTCCCTGTGTGGAGGCTGCTTCTCCCTCTGCCTGTGTCTCTGCCTCTCTCTCTCATGAAAAAATAAATAAAATCTTTTAAAAAAATTAAAAAAATAAAGAGAAGACTTGTTCTCATAAAAATTTAAATTTGGGAAATACATACACAGATCCAGTTGGTTATTCTATGACTACATATATTTATTAATTACCTGTAACATGCCACCAATTGAGAATAGAATATTTTTCTTATCCTCAAAGATGTGCTATTTGAAGGGGAGCTATAGTCATTTAAAGACATAGGTTGTAAGTTCAGTGATAGATAAATGAAGAATATTCTATCAAAAATGGCGTGGTTGGGATGTCTGGGTAGCTCAGTGGTTGAGTATCTGCCTCTGGCTCAGGGCGTGATCCTGGGTCTGGGGATCGAGTCCCACATCAGGCTCCCTGTGAGGACCCTGCTTCTCCCTCTGTCTATGTCTCTGCCTCTCTCTCTGAGTCTCTCATGAATAAATAAATAAAATCTTTTAAAAAATGGCTTTGTCAAGGTGACATAATGAGGTGTTTTTGTTCTAGGGGAAAGCACATTTGGTCTAAATATATATGTTATATTCCATCATAAATTAGAGCAGCCTGATTATTGAATTGTGAATTATGATCAGAACCAAATAACTGAAGATCTTCAAAAAAACCATTTTGTTCTATTTGGTCTTTTTTTTTTTTTTTGTATCCCCTCAGCTTGAAAGCATACCTGGCACAGTGGATATTCAACATATATAATATAATACCAACTTATTTTTAACATATATATGTATATATATTTCATCAGTTCATCTTCCATCTATCCATCTATTCCACAAATATCTGAGCTTATACTAGAGGTACTGAGTATATAGTTATTTTTTAAAGGTTTATTTATTTGAGATAGAGAGAAAGTGAGAGAGAGAAAGAGCTTGCATCGAGGCTGAAGGGACAGAGGGAGAAGGAGAGAGAGCATCTTAAGCAGATTCCCTGCTAAGCACAGAGCCTGTAGCAGAGCTCTATCTCATGACCCTGAGATTATGACCTGAGCCAAAATCAAGAGTCAGACATTCAACTAAATTACCCAGACACCCCTCTGGGTATACAGTTATAAATAAAAGTGAAGGCGTCTTGTCTGATGGAGTTTATAATCTATCAACACTAGAATTCTAGAGATAATATTATGGCAATGCATGTACCTTTTAATGCACATTTACTGAATGTTTGCTGTTTTAAATCATATGCAATTACTTACAGGCATAAATATCACCTATTGTTTATGTGCTTATCACCTCCCATAAGATATTTAGATCTCTCTTATAAACTCTTACTTTTATTTCCAATTTCTTTGACATAGGGTTTCCTATATGAAGGGAAGAATAAAAGCAGTATACTAAAGGTTTGGTCTCTAGTTCCAGGCCCTAAGAGAATCCCAAGTTGAAAGTCATTTGAAGAAGATTCTACAAGCATACTTAACATTTCTGAAAAATAAATCTCAACAGCAAAAATATAAAAAGATACATTTAGTTTCATCGTTTATATTGTTTTGGAGTAAGAGTCAATAGTACTTATTGAAAATAGATAACTCCCTTCCACTGAGTTGAATCTCTGGGTGATAATTGCAAGTGCAGGAGGTTCACATCTCTGGACCAATTCACTGCCTACTCAAGGCTTTTGTCTTCTGTAACAGCTTAGGCTGATGAGTGAGGACATATCCTTACACAGGCTGAGATGATTTCTAAGAGGGGACTTCTGTTCCTCCCTCCATGCTAAGCCTCACTAGAGAGCTTCCACATTGGCCACCCTCCCCCAACCCTCTCCTCCTCAACCCCAGCCCTAGATGCAGCTGTTTATTTGAAGTCTTCCTACTGAGCCACTTCCCAGGGTATAAGCCTTAGACCAGTAGAGCTTGTCAAGATTAGTTCTAGAATGCTTATCTTTTTTGTCCTCAGAGGATCATCAGAGGATGGACACTTTTCTCCTAAATCCCCCAAACAAAATGGATTGTTGCAACCAATTGCTTCCAGACAACGTCTTCTCTTATATTCACCTCTCTGAGAAAAGTCATCCTTAGAGATGTCGAAGTACATGAAATATTCTGAGACATGAAAGGATGGATAAAGTGGTGTTAGGAAGGAGATTGGAGAGAGGGAATTGGAGTAGAGATAGTAGGGTTAATATTGGCTCCGAGCAGGGACATGCCTTCATGAGAGACAGGAGGAAAATGGAAGACAGAGTAATTGAGACAGATGAGTTAGAGATTACTTTTTCTGTAAATTAAAGAAATTACAAAGTACTTAGATTCAGATTTATATCATCTGCTAAAATAATGCTATGTAACAAATTTCCCCAAAACTCAGTGGTATATGACAACAAATATTTATTTCTAGTTTATCAACAGGGATCAGATCATCTAGGAAGGGCTTGGCAGGGTTTTTCTGGGCTCATTCATGAGTCTACAGTTTTGCTGGGCTTGCTTGCATGTCTGTATATTGACTCTTCTTCACATGTGCCTCATCCTCTCTTGGGGCCAGGGTCTAGCCTAGGCATGTCTTTTTGCATGGTTGTAGCAGAAGACAAGAGAAGCAACCCTAATAGTACATAAGTTTTTTGAGACTGCTTATATCATATTCACCAATATCTCATTGTTCCAATAAAAGGCCCAGATAACACCATAGTGGGATGTACAACGTCATTCCATGGTACCGATTTGCGAGTGGGGAGAACTGGGATCATTATACTACTCTGCTAAAAGATTGTTTATCCTTACTTATCCTCTTCCCCTTTCTCCAAAACATCCTAGTAATTCGATGCTTAAAAAATACAGCAATATAACCCTAGCAATATTAATTCTTAGGATTTAAAAACTCTCAGAATAATCTTTTAGCCACTAATAACACAGTCTAGCAAAGACTGCTTTATTTAAAGGGGGATCTTAGAGCCTATTTACTTCCAACTGTTTATGTTACAGATGGGAAAGCTGAAAACAAGAGAGATTGTTGGTAGAAAAGCTGGTATTAGAAAGAAAATTCCAGCCTATTAAACTTTCCACTTGATTTTGGATTGTATGCAGCACTGTAATGGGTGAAAGAATTAAGACCCCATTTTACAGATTGTTAACTAAGGGATGAAGTTACATCCTTGTGGTCAGATAGCAATTAGAGGTCTGTCTGTGTTATTTGACCGTTTGTACATTCCATTCTCCTTCTCCCATTGTAGGGCACTCAGCTAATTTTGAAAGAGGAAGAAGTGAATGTTCACTTGGAAGCCACGATGCCTTGAAACTGAGGTTTGATAGAGAACTTACAAATTAGATATTAGCTCGTAATGTGATCTGGCCGTGAGGAAAGCCAACCCTGCTGGGGCCGGCCTGTGTGAGGAGTCAAGCTGCAGGAAGGGGAATAATCCCCCTTTATATGGCACTGGTGAGACTGCACCTGGAAAACAGACCCCTGTTCCAAGCCTCGGTACCCAGGCCATGTGGACGGGGAGAAGGAAACTGTATGATTCATTCGTAGCTGGAGGAAATGACCTAGGGGGGAGAGATTAAAGAGCTTAATGGGCTTGACTTCCTCCCCCAGCCAGGGACCCCTGACAGCCGAGAGGCCCACTGGCGAGCCCACAGTATTGAGGTCTTTGGGTCCTTGAGGTAGGGGGTTCTACAACATCTGGCTCTGTTGTCCCAGTCTCAATGCATGTCTTTTGCCCCCTCTTCTTTATGCTTCTTTTTCCTCTCTGGACTCCCAGCTTCTCAGATTTTCCAAAGTCTTTCCTGCCTTTGGCCTTTTGTATCTGTACCTCTGCCTAGCAGCTGTTTCTTGCCACCGCTTTTAGATATCAGCCACAATGTCATTCTTCAGCCAGCATTCCCTGGATTCCCTGGCATGATGGGAACTTCTGTTACCTGCTCTTTTAACACCTGCTTAATCTCCAGGCCTGTCTTGTCTCACCTTGAATGGCTAGCTCAGTGCATCTCTCTATGGCACCAGAAACTGTGTCTGTTTTGTCCACTGCTCTAGTATTTCTAGGGTGTATTGCAGGCTCATAAATATCTGCCAAGGGAACAAATGAAGAACAGCCAGCAGTTGTTTGTGGTGGCAGCGCATGGAATATGCACGCCTTTGCCTGTGCCGTGCTACCTGCCCTGGGTGCTCTGATGCAACAAGAAGAACCCTGGACCAAGAGACTGAAAAAGTGATTTCAGTTCTACCTCTGTTACTTATCAGCCAGATGGTTGGAGGCAAATCACGAACCCTTTCCAAGACTTGGCATCTTAGTCTGCAGAATTGAGAAAGTAATGCCTTTTCTGCAAGGATGTTGTGAGGATTACATGCAAAATCCCATCATAACCATTGCACATTCACAAATACAAGGTCAGCCTCTCCTTTGGTCAAATGTTTGTTCCTTACCATCCTGTCATGATTGCCCAGAACATTTGGTTTCTCTCTTAGGAATAGGATATTCATATCTGTTCAGTGTTCAGCGTTGCAGTGGGGATGGGCATGAGGAAGGAAATTGGGCAAATGGAATATGGTAGTGAGGGCATGGGCAGCATGGGGAGGGGGAGTCATACCCTTCCATGAAGCTCTATGCCACTCCTTCCATCATGGTGACACAGAGGTAGTCAGTAGGTGCTCCCCCTCCCTGGACTCACAGGACCACTCTGGTGTGGACATCTCCATGTACTCAGGGATGTGGGATGAGTAAATATACTGAATTCAACTTGAATTGCATCTCTTTAGTGGGGCATACGGAGGTCCGGGGGGTCTCAGCATCAGCATCTTTCATCACCTTTGCAGCTGCTGGTTTCTCACATGCCTAGACACCGCCCCCTCCCCCACCCCATGCCAGTGCCTTGCACAAATACAGTTGTCTGTATTTGGCAAGAAGAAGGAAACAAGTGCCATTTAAAACAAAAACTGATTCTAGCCTCATTCTGTCCCTTCAGGGGGTGTTCAAATTAATTTAAGTCCAGAAATATCTTTTTTTTTTTTCCTTAGGAAAGCTCACTACTGGGTGGGCCAGCCTGCGAAGGAGTCCTGTGCACGTGCCCTGCATCCGGGACTGTAGCTCTGAGTGCAGGTGCTGAGGCGCGTGGCTGTGAACTGAATGCTGGCTCCTCTCCCAGGCAGCTGGGTGTTTGAGATGCTCCGTCTATAGTTTCCTTATCTGTGATTTGAAGATAGGAACTGTACCCACCTCAGGGAGTTCTTGTGAGGATTGACTGGGGTAAATACCTAGAGTACAGAATAGTGCCTGGCATGCAGTGCCTGAGCAATAGACGGTAGCCTTTTTTTTTTTTTTTTAATTACGATTGATCTTCATTAGTTATGAATTCTGTATTTGCAAATTGACCTACTGCTAAAATTTATTGTAGCACCCAAATCCACATTCATGGTGCTTTCATGGTCATTTTGGACATGTGTGGTGACTTGCCACACACATTTTGCTCTGAGGTGAAGCAAGGTGATCCTCTGCCTTCCTATTCTGGCTCTTTTACTGTAAATGAGCATCTCTTTCTGTATCTACTTAGTGCCATGTTTTTCACATTCTTGTGCTTTTTCAAAGGTTTAATGACCCCCCCCCGCAGTCTTAGTCCTGAAGTGTTGTCTTGTGTCCCCAAGTGCAAGGAGATTGTGATGTGGCTTACAGAGAAAATGCATGTGTTAGATTGGCTTTGCGCAGACATGAGTGATAGTTCTGTTGGCTGTGAATTCAATGTTAATGAGTTAACTTATATATTAAGTAAGATGTCTTTGATCACAGACACATACGAAACATGGATATGAGACACATACTAAACATGGATATGTATTGATTGTGTGATAAAAATTTTGTGACCAGAAATTTGCAAAAACCTAACACTACATTTCCTCTAGGAGCAATGGCTCAGTATTCACTAACTTCAATCCTTTTGGTGACTTCATGGAGCACAGCTACTGCAAATACTGAGAACCTACTATACTGTCACTTGTATCCTCCCAAGAAAAAGACAGAGTGGTTGGGGTTTGGAAGAGTCAGGAATATGTAAGAGTGATAGCTCCCTCTGTCTCTCTCTCAATATGTATGTATGTATCCATGTATGCATGCGCGCCGAGAACTGATGAGAGCCCACAGGGGAATGTAGACTGCACATTTCTAGCTGGCTAGGAATGGCCCATCCTTCCAGGAGAAGTATCTTTACCTTGATGGGATGGAGATTGGAGAATTCTGACCAGTAGTGGTTCTTCCCAGGCCCCACCTGTGGTCAGTAATGAACCCATTTCTCCTGGAAAGAAAAAGCACCAAGTCGTTTTGTGGTTAATACAGTACTGATATTCTTCTGCTTTTCTGATATGAAAGCAGCTTGATCCACACTGATAGGTCGTGATACAGAATTAGAGAAATGAAAGCAGGTTTCCCCTGTATACTCTTAAACTGGCTTTAGCACCTAAGAGGTGAAGTAAATGTATTCGTGCTAATAATTCATCACTTCCAACTGGAGGGCCTAAGGAAAACACGGACTTTACATGTCTGTTTAGTTCCCTCACTCAGTCGAAAAGGCTTACTTGTTCATCTTTTCCCTTCCCTCTTGTGTCTGTCCCAGCCTGTACTTCATTTATTCATCCTTTCCACCTCTGCTGAGCATTCACTATATCAAAGCTGCTCTATGCTGCTGGTGCTAAGGGGACAAAGTCCTACCTTATAACCACAATTGTGTTCAGCACACTTATTATCTCTTGGGCCTGCCAGAAGTTTTCTCTTCATCTTCACCCATTCTGAATTCATCCCCTGCTTTCTCACTTAATTATTATTTGAGAAGTGTTTCTAATAGATCAGGGAGAGGAAGATTCCAGAATTAAAGGTCTGTGATGACAAATTTTGCCTTAAAGTAATTCATAGTCTAGTGAGTTTGCATCTTATTCCTTCTAATTACACCTTAATCTTTGTGTTTTATTCTTTTTAAAAAATTTTATTTATTCCAGAGGCGGGGGGGGGGGGGAAGGGGCAGAGGGAGAGAATCTTCAAGTAGACATCTCCCCTTGAACCCCGGCAATGAGTAAAGAACACCATGCCAGGCTTGATTCCACAACCCTGAGATCATGACCTGAGCAGTAACCTAGAGTCCGATGTTCAAGCCACCCAGGTATTCCATGCTTTATTTTTTTTAAGATTTTATTTATTTATTCATAAGAGACAGAGAGAGAGAGAGAGAGAGAGAGAGGCAGAGACACAAGCAGAGGGAGAAGCAGGCTCCATGCAAGGAGCCTAATGGGAGACTCGATCCCGAGACTCTAGGATCATGCCCTGAGCCAAAAGGAGATGCTGAACCACTGAGCCACCCAGGGATGGCTCACTCCATGCTTTATTGTTAAGCCTGCATCTTGGTGTGTGAGGATCATCTGACTTTTGCCATTATGTCTCATTTTATTTCCCTTTACTCTTTGCATAGGCAATTTCATCTCAAGTCCATGGCTGGCGCTGTCAGCATTTTAATCACCACCAGCTACATCCCTTGCATCCTAACCTCTCTGTTTCTGCCAAGGTCTGGACACGTGTGTACACCTCTCTGTTGTGCATTTTTCCTTGAATAAAACCAACAAATTACCTCATGCTGTGTAACTCATGAGGAGGGGACTTAGGAAGGAGCCTATTAACTGAATGACAAGCCAAGTTCCTGATACATGACTTTAGGAACTGTAGGAAATGTACCAATTGAAAAACTCTGGTGTTTTCTATAAACTATTGCAGTAATGGTAATGTAAGCACTTAAGAAGACATTGGAAAACATGAATTAAAATGATATTTTTACGATGAGTGATAGAACCATTACTGGTGTTGTGGTTTTATGAAATGTGATTACTCTAAGTCAAAGAAGTGGATATATTTGAGAACAAACAAGAACTTTGAACACAAAATTCCTTCCAAAATAAAAATGTGAATTTCAAAGTGAGTACACTAAAGCCCTCCATTGTGGATCAGTGTATTTCTGTAATCCCTCTCTCAGAGAGTTTAGAGTAAATGCTTGTGTTTGATCTGAAGATGTAAAATAAATGACTCAACAAGTTTCAACTGAAATCCTCATCCACTCCTACTCCCATCATTCTCATACACACTTGTTCAGCTTCCTCAAAATCTTGGTTAATGGCACCATAAAAATCATATGCACACATTCTTTGAGAAGCAGAATGTCAGTAGTAAGTAAAAAATTAACATCATTCCCCATTCCTATCCTCTTTCCAGAGTCTAACTCCATAGTAGGATTATTTATGTTTTTATTTCTTCTAATTGTTACTAAAGTAATATTAACCAACTTACATATTTTTCTGTTGACCCTTTGCAGTGAAAATTAGGCCATCAGGTCACATACACTACTTCCAGTTTTGGTAAATGTTGTATTTAAAACCGTGTTTCTTGTTCCACCAAATCCAGAGAGGATTTCTCGGTGCTCCACCATTTATAATAAGAAAATTAGAGCCTCAGCAGACTTTTGACCTCTGTGCCTCCCGAATCTCCCAAGTGATGTCAGCTGTATGATTACTTATCCAATATCAGAGTTTTGACATTTATAATTTGTTTTATGATTATATTTGTTTTTTTATTTTTCTAAAGTTGATTCTAAAAATTTGAAAGCAAGCAATTAGCCTTAACAGTATTATGGTGATCTCAATGTAACAGCGACAACTGTACCATAGAAGCAAAAGTGGTTCTGAAATCAGACTGAAAGAAAAGTAATTCTATGTCATTTAGGACTGACAGAATTAAGTTCAATAGACTCTTTTTTTCTTTATTTTATCTTCAATTTTATTTAAAAAATTTTTCACTGATGAGATATATGATTAATAAAGTTTGGAAAATTCTTGCCTAGGGACCTGCTGCCTATCTCCCCTCCCACAGCAAGCCAGTGTAGACTTTTTTTTTCTATTCTAATTGCTCAGTATCATGCTACATTTTAGTTCACTTTATACTTTAACCATAAATATTACATATCCTTTATTTTTTAAAAAGATTTTATTTATTCATTCATGACAGGCACAGAGAGAGAGGCAGCGACACAGGCAGAGGGAGAAGCAGGCTCCCTGCAGGGAGCCCGATGTGGGACTGGATCCTGGGACCCCGGGATCACACCCTAAGCTGAAGGCAGTTGCTAAACTGCTGAGCCACCCAAGCGTCCCTATATCCTTTACTTTTCGTGGTGTTTCTAATTGCTTTCTTTTACTTGCTGATAGAAGAACCATCCACGTTGTTTACCATATCTACACATTTCTTAGCTTTTTAATCAGATTCTTTAATAAAGTCTATTGTTTCTTAAAGATAAAACTATTGAAGTGCTTTGAATTCTCTTCAAATTTGGATTTAGTGCTTTCTAAGCCTTCTGCATAGCCACTTTTCCATAATTCTCCCCATTATATCTTATGTTATTCAGGTTTGATTTAGAGCTATAGTATCTCCAGATTTCAGAGCCTTAAAATCTATTCTTCACTCACATCCCAATCCAACTAAGAAGAGAATGCAGGTCTGTTTCAGGCAGACTTTCTGGAAAAGAGACATTGTCCTCAGGTGTCTTACTATCTTGTAGATCTCAATCTCCTCTGCAGTCAGCCAGGCAGGTTGGCAATGGGGAAGGCATGTGTGCTTCTAATTTCTTTGTGCTAGAAGTGGTGCACATGACCTCTGATCATATTCCACTGATAGTAACAGTAAGACGGCTAGTTGGTTAGAGGAAGGCCAGGAAATGGATCCACTGTTTGCCTAGGGAGAGATGGAGAACCCAGCCTCTACTGACATTCCTTTTTTTGTATATTCTTTTGCTTTGTCAGAATATATAATCAGGTTTGTTTGTTTCTTTGTTTTTACCCCCAGAAGCCTGCAGAAGACAAATGTTTGGATTCTTTTCATGTCTAGAAATTCCTTTATTTTACTCTCACATTTAGTATTATGACAGGGTATGGAATTCTGAGTTCAAAATAACATATTCCATTGCCCTTGTATCTTGCAGCATTTTTAAAGAAGTTCTTCATGTTTTCATTTCTCTTTTTCTAGAAATCTTTCTGGAAAAGGATGATCCTTCTAGGTTGACCCTTTAAGATTTTACTTTTATCCTGTTTTTCTCTTCTTTCTCTTTTGTGTCCTAGGATTTTTTTTTTCAGATCATATTATTAAATTTAAAGAACAAAATTCAGCCATCATGTTTTAAATTTCTACGAATACTTCTTGTCTCCTGATCAATCCTTTTATGTTGACTTATGCTTAGCTTATTGACGTGACCTTTTCTCAGCTATCTCTGGGGATCCTCATTAGGGTCATTTTAATTGTTCTCACATTCTATGGGTTATCTCTGTTCCAGCATTCTTTTTGTTTACCTTGATTTTTCCATTTTGTGCTCTTTTTTTCCCTTCACAAGGTTGGAAATCCTTAGTTGTTTGAATTAAGTAGCTGAAGGGTGTTTTCTTTATGGTTAGATCTGTTTCTCTGATTCCTCAAGTGTCTTTCTACCATTCAGTATATAAGAGAATATCATTTTAAAATTCTGGAAAACTAACAAACACACCAGAAATTCTAAACTTTTCTAGAAACATCTGTTCATTTTCTCACAAAGCAAAGCTCATCCTATTTAGTGTCTGTGGTTTGCAGAATAATGGCCTTCCAAAGCTGTGTGCTTACTAATCCCTGGCACCTGTGAGTATGTTATATTACATGGGGCAAGGGGACATTAAGGTAGAAGATAGAACAAAGGTTGCTGATCTATTGAGTTTGAGATGGGAAAATGCTCTTGGAGTATTCAGGTGGGCCCAATGTAATCATGAAGATTTTTCTAAGTACAAGAGGGAAACAGGGAATATGGGTAGCATCTGACAGTTGGGAAAAGCTAGGAAACTGATTCTCCCCTGCCATCTCCAGAAGGAACACATTGTTGCTGACACTCTAACTTTAGCTTAGTTAGACCCATCTTGGATTTTTGATCCCCAAAACTGTTGATAATAAGTTTGTGTTGTTTTAAGCCACCAAGATTGTGGTAATTTGTTACAGCAGCACTAGGAAACTGACAGAGTCTCATATTAATGTTCCACACAGGTGGCTGTTGTCTCCTTTCTAAAAATTCCTCCTCTCTTGGATGCTGTGCTCCCATGCTCTCCTGTTTTCCTTTCACCTCTCTGGTCCTTTTTGGATTTTCCTTCTTAGGACATCTATGTATTGAAGGACTCCATGGATAGGAAATGAGCAATTTTTAAAATCTTTCTTTCTATATTTCTACTGAATGGTATCATCCATACCATGATTTTATTTTATTTATTTTATTTTTTTAAGATTTATTTTTATTTATTTATGATAGACATAGAGAGAGAGAGAGAGAGAGAGAGAGAGAGAGAGAGAGGCAGAGACACAGGCAGAGGGAGAAGCAGGCTCCATGCAGGGAGCCCGATGCGGGACTCGATCCCGGGACTCCAGGATCGCGCCCTGGGCCAAAGGCAGATGGGAAACCGCTGAGCCACCCAGGGATCCCCATACCATGATTTTAAATATAATCTTTAGACTGGTGGCTCCAAAAAGTTAAACTGAGAACTCTATCGCATATTTCTGGCATTGTGTGTTCTGCTTTCCTAATGGATTCCATTTGGGTATTTCACAGCTCTTTCGAGTTTGATACTTCAAAATGGAATGCATAATTTTCCCTTGAATTTCATGGTTCCTGCCTCACCTAACTATGGACACAGTAATGCTGCAGAATTAACTATCCCCCAAACTTAGTATCCATATGCATATACTATGACATTGACATGCACAGGTCTGGGGTGGCTGGGGTAGTTCTTTTTCAGTCTACAGCCCAATAATCTAATTTATCTGTATTCCAGAGGTTTTCCCAAGAAATGCCTTTGCCACTTGTTGCTCAAGTCATAGATCACCCTCTAAGTGGCTTCACTAATGGTGTTCACTAAAATTCTGGCTTCCAGTATTTTCCAGAGTAATTTGTTCAGTAACTTTACAGGGGACACTCAATTTTCACATATGTATGTGTGCATTTACCTATTTCATTCAATCTCTCTTTTCCAACTAGACCATGTGTAAGATCCATGTTTGTTTCATTCACTCTTGTATGCTAGTGCCTAGTACAATGTCTGGCATGAAAAAAATGTGTAGGCATCCAAAAGATTTTTTTTAGAGTAAGTATATTTATAAATCGTGGTATTTCAGGCATTGGAGAAGACGTATAATGGGGGCTGTGAATATTATAAAGCTGGGCCTCAAGTCCCAGTGGTGACTTCTTGGCATCCCTCAAACCACAAAATATAGGCTTACTGGTAAGCTTAGCCTCATTAGAAGAAATTATTTTGTAATTAGGTAAAACTAGGGCAAGGCAGGGTGAATGACTTGTGTAGGGTAATGCAGGAAAATCATTGTGGAGTTGGGACAGAGCCAGGTCCATAGCACAGGCCTACCCACTGGAGGCCAGGTCTTCACATTCAGTTCCCAATATAGGTCCCATGGGGGCAACTCAATGTTCCAACCACACTGTGACCCACTCACCCAAGAGGGGGCTGGAAAGGGAAAGGCTCCCGCCAAGTTTGAGAGTTTCCAGGCCACTTTGCTTATGGTTTGGCTTGGGGTTCCTGCTTCCCTTCACCATTGCCCCTTGGGCTCCTGACCTTAAATCAAGCTCTCAATCTTTTCTCCTACTCAGAATGAACCGGTGACTTTTAATTGTATTTTTCCATTCAGAGTCTTTGAAATCAGCATAGCTTTGCTTTTGTGGGTTTAGCTTGACCTTTAATGTTCTCTTGGCTGATTTCTGTTATTGGAGGGTATGGGATTTTTGATTTGTTAGAGAGAATAGAGTCTAAGCCTGGGACTTCAGACCCTTAAGCTTTCTGTTAAAAACAGAGAGATGACTAATAACTATTTAGTGTGTAATGATGGCTTAGCAGTATTTACCACTGATTTAGGCTCTCTGGCTCCATTACCTAGGATATTTTCCTGACTTAAACATTTCTCAGTTCTCTAGCCAACAGCTGTCCACATTTTTTTAAGTCCCCAAACCTCCAGAAATTATGATTTCACATTTCTAATAGGCTTCTTTCACTGTTCAATCAAAAAGGCCTCTTGTACTTTATAGCATGTGTCCCAAAGTGAATTTAATACAAATCACAAGTGGAGAACACAAGCAAAGGATAAAGCCCAAATCTTCCCTAATGGGGTTCACACCCAGCCCCTCTATCCCTGACTGAATAAGAAGCAGGTGTGTAAAGAAGCAAGGGGTAAACAGAGATGAAAAAAACGCAAAAAGAAACAACCCTTGAAAGAACAGAAATGTATTATTTGACCTTCCTCACCTTCATCAACTTCTGTAGTCTTCTTCCTTGTGAGAAGGGAAAGAAGCCCTCCAGGAATTCAAAGAAAATTAATTATTCCCTTAGGATAATACTTCGAATGAAGGCTAAGACATGGCAATTATTCATTACACGTGACATTTGAGAAATATGAATTGATTTGGGATACAGAGGCAATGGAGAGAGCCTCTAGCCTGAGTGCAATATATATATTTCTTAAAGTGTATAGTATAGAGAGATAAAGAGTGGAAAAAAACATTGGTAGTTCAGAATTGTGGGTTTATAATAATAACAATAATTGTAACAAAAAGTAATTAGATAATTTATGCCATTCACAGAGTTTCCATGTGATAGGTATTATGCTAATTGCTTTACAGTATATGCCCATTTAATTATTTCTATAAGCAGAAGAGATAGACAGTTTAGGACCTCTACAGTAAGACAACTATAGCTCAACAGGACTTTTTTTATATACATTGAGGCCACAATGCCTCAAATTGGTGCATTTTAACCCTAATCTTCTTACCTTCCATCCTAAACTTTTAACTATAGTATTAGTGGAAGTTTTCAGGGATGGAGGTTGGAATTTCCAATGAGTTTTCTAGCTTTATTACCCTATGTAGTATAGGCAACTCAGGGAATTATCAGTGGAGATTCAGAGAGAACTCATGTTTTCAGCATCAGGTCTGTGGGGCTGCACAGTGGACAAATTAGAACTCTGAGCTTGGGGTCAAAATGCTGAGACTTTGTTCCTGACTCTGCTTGTTACTGACTGCAAGACCTTGGTTTCTTCTTCTACAAAGTTGGAGTTATCAAACCCAATTTCACAACTTCTGAGTATTAGAGAGTAGGAGGAATGAACTGGTGGGTAAGAAAATATTTTGTAAACTATATTAAGCCTTGAAGTTGTAAGGAAGTACCATTATTGCATTCATAGTGGACACCACCTGATCTGGCTTCTGGTTCTACAAACTAATAAGGTAATGACAGCTGTCATCCACTGCTGGCATATTATGTGGGAGGCAATGTGTTCAGTACTCAGTGTTTTAATTTAATCCTGGGAAGAACATTTCAATTACACATACTACTACTCCCCATTTTACAGAAACATATAAGCTTGTAGAGGCTAAGGAAGTAGGTTTTGGAATGAGACAGTGAGTAAGTTAGGACTCAAATTCAGGTCTACCTGATTTCACAGTTCCTGCTCTTTCTACTATGCTGCTTTCCTCAGACAGATTAGTTTTAAAACTATATATATATATATATATATATATATATATATATATAACAATAAATTAGTTATAAATTGTTATAAAACAATAACTACCAAGTGGTAGAACTGGAAAGAGATCTTAGAGATAATTGAATCTGTCAAACCATTTATTGAAATTTTTAATATGCAAATATAAGGTCCAATGCTTGTATTCAATTGTAAGTCCTGGAGCTTCTGGTCAAGTGGTAAAAACCCAGCTGGCTTAAACAGAAAAGGGACTCCACTGGATTGCATAAATGAAAAAAGAAGTTTCAGGCATGGTTGAATCAAAGGCCTCTGTCAGTATCATCATGACTCATTTTTATTTTTTTATCTCTGAGTTCTGCTTTCCCTTATTTTGGCTTTTTTTTTCATACTTTATGTGATAGTTCATGGCAGCTCAAGGCTTATCATCCTTGCTGTGGGTAATTTTAGGAGGAGAATTCTCTCTTCAACCTTCATAAACTTCTTACCAGCCCCAGGTAGGTTATGTACTCATCACTGAGGCAGTTATTGTATTTAGGAGATAGACCATGTGGTTAGTTAAGGCCCATGTCTATTCCAGAACCATATATCCTGAGAGTAGAGGAGAAATTGGTTTGCATTTACTGAAGGGAGGGGTATGAATGGTGGCCTGGTAAAAACAACAAAAATACATCCTTTGAAGACCCAAATTTATTTGAGGAAGTCATTCAAGTTGCTTCCTTATATGGCCTTTATCCAAATTTCCCCTTCTCATCTCACAGGTGGACTCCATAGATTATATTTTGGCATAGTGCTGCCTGATACCCCCTCTCTGACACACAGTGTGATACCTGGAAATGATAGTGTGCTAAGCCTAAGACAGATCTATAGCAGGTCGGTTAGTGGGAATGTGCACATGACAGACATGTAGGATTAAGAGAAAGCGGCAGTCTACTCCTAGCTGGCATTGATGGACAATGGCAATCACACACACAGGAGACTTAGAGATTGAAGGAGACTGAAGACCCTCTTTTTATTTAGATTACTTCTATATCTCACCAGATAAGAAGGATTGATCCCATTTTCTCTTAAAAATCCTCATTTAGATGAAACTCTTGAATTGTGAAGCTGGAAAAGCTCTTTAGAGAAATCTAGCCCAACTCTCTTTTTGGACTTTTGACCAAACTGAGATTGAGTGAACTAAGTGACTTTCCTAACCATTACATAACTAGCGAGAAGCACAGCTCAGCCCAGAACCACAAACTCTTGACTTCACACCCCTCTCCCCTGTCCCAAAGGACTGTTGGATAATGTAGGTCTTCTGAAGCACATGCTATATGAATAAGTAAGAAATCGGCATCCAGCAAGGAGGGCAATGTCTGCTGAGAACTTACATATTCTTTCTTGGCCTTGAATGTTCCCATAAACATTGCGGTGCTGGAGGAATGATTACAGACCCAGACCTCAATGTTTGTGCTCCTGTTCTGCCTTAGATTAAGTTAAATATTGTTTGTAGATGATACAGATAAATCGACTCAACCATGAGCCTGTCTGGATGGTTAAAAGGATGCTGTTTATTTCTCTAAGAGGTTGCTCAGTTGAGTAAGAGGGCTGCTGGACTATTGCCTCATTTCACACACAGCCTTCCTATTTATTTCAGGACTTGACTTCAGAGAATGCACTTAACTGGTTTGCCTGGTTGTCATCTGTCAAACTTCTATTGGACTTAAGTACTCCAATGGCAGTGAACTTGTCATTTCCCTCCCTCCTGACCCCCGTGCCAAGGATGGTGAAGCAATCTGTGGCTACTGCTTCAATGGAAACTGAACTCAGTGTGTGAAAGATTGATTGATTAATTAGAAAATTAGGAGAGGTTCTCAAGCTTCAACTGTATAAAAGTGTAATAGATGAGTGACAGGGAACAGTTCATCCCTGTGTCGATCAGGCAAAGAAAACGATGAAAAGAGATTTATGTAAAGCAGTTGGAATGCAGATTAGCCATTTAAAGGATGAACTGGTAATTACTGTGAAAATTCTTAAAATCTTTGATTGTAGAAAGGATACTATATTCAAGAATATGCTTAGTCATTTATTAGCTATGTAACGTTAAAAATAATTGTTGATCATCTTAGCTTCTCTCTATAGAGTGCTCTGATGTGTCAGCTGAATTCATGAGATTGTTGTCAGGACAAAAATTAGGTAATGTATGAAGACCCTGGCACAAGGTTTACATGTACTTGTTTTACATGCTAGCTCCCACCTTTCGTTTTTGTTTTTTCACCTTAATATTTAATTTCATCTTCCTATTAAAATAAATAAAACAGGCTTCCAAAATTAGAAATTGAGATGATGAAGGCTTGAACTAGGGTGGTATAAATGGAGAAAGGAAAGTGCGAAGGATTGAGAAATACTAAGAAAAATTGGATGGACAGGATTTGGTGTGTGAATGGTGGCCAAAGTTAAGAAATAAGAGGTGGGATTCCCAGAGATTGGACATGTTGGAGGCAGGGGTGGTGTGTCACACTATCCAGACAGATTGACACACTAATAATAATGTAATCAGAGAAAGGACTGTCTTCTCATGTGTGATGTTTTTTAAGTGTCTGGAAAGTGCATTTATTATTCCTAACAATATTTTTCTTTATTTTTCTAATTAGACTAAAAGTTCCAAGAGCATAATAATGGTCTTATACCCTTATTGGTTTCACCAGTGTGTGTACTGTGAAAAAGTTGTATGGTTAACACCAAATACTCATGAAATACATAGGAAATTAATGTAGACTGAATATGTTGCACAAAGGAGTTGTTTCTATATCCCAGTAGAGCCATACATACCCTAATGCTCTACTGGCTTAATGCAAATGGTAAGTGAGGTCTGGGATCCATGACTGGCTGTGTGCTAGCAGATCCTGATCCTCAGGATTTCCTTTCTGATTAAAGGTTATCACTGATTGCACCGAAAGGAATTAGCCTAGGACCAAAGGCTGCATATTTGCACCAAGATAAATGAGTGTTCTGTCCACAGTCTGCTTTGGCTTCACAAAGTCATAATTTCTCCACTGGCCTCTGAGGGCATGTATGACATGTACCTCCCAGAGGAGTGTTGGATGAGGACAGGATGCAGCAGTTTGCTCTCTGCTCAGGATACAGCTTGGAGCTGAAGACCTGAGCTCAGCCAGCCTGGATGACATCCTTCTGGGTGCAGACCCTGAGTTATAACTTTAAGAACTGTACCAGTTCCAACTTTCTGTACAAAAGATGCTTGGGGAAATACTTTAATATCGAGCACACAGATTTCCTCAATTTTAGTTCTGTCAATTTCTACAAAGCATCTCCCTCAATGAAATGTGACCCAAATGTGATCTTCAAAATAATTCTTTAAGTATTAACACCCTATTAGGGTGGACCTGCCACTGAGATTGTCTTAGGTTCCATCCTTCTCACCAACTCCTGTGGTACACATATGCAAATGATGTTGTCATAGTCTACCCCGAATTCCCCAGTTTTACATCTTAAAAATTACTGGGACTTATAAACTTTCAGGTGAGCACAACATTTTTCAAAATGAAAGATATTATTTTGAAAAAAGTATACAATACTAAACTGTATTTTGAGAGCAAATATTGAGGGTTCATTCTGGAATCATATTCTTTTGGCATAAATCCTCAATTTGATATTTAATAGTTTAGGGTTTCCTTTTTTAAAAAAGATTTTATTTATTTATGAGAGACAGAGAGAAGTAGAGACACAGGCAGAGGGAGAAGCAAGTCTCCTTCAAGAGCCTGATGTGGAAATTGATCCCAGGACCCTGGGATCATGACCTGAGCCAAAGGCAGATGCTCAGCCACTGAGCCACCCAGGTATCCCAGTTTAGGGTTTCCTAACCTCAGTTGCATTGAAATTTTGGGCCAAGTGATTCTTTGTTGTGTGTGGGAGGGTTGTCCTACATTGTTGGATGTTTAGTGGCATTGCTAGCCTGAATTACTAGATATGAGTATCACTTTCTCAGTCATGATGATTAAAAATGCCTCCAGATATTGCCAACTATCTCTTGGCTTGAGAACAGAATGGAATAGAAAGGGAGGTAATTGCCCTGGGAAGAGAACCATGGCACTAACAGTGACGTTAGAGAATATTTAAACCTCTGTGGAATTCTTTTTAACTGTTAAAAATATGTATGAAGAACCCAACTTATATGGTTATGAAAAGATATAACATAAACTCATTAGAATACACTTGGTATAAAGTGAGAGGACAATAAATATTAGTTGCTAGTATTAGTTATTTATCATTGTTTATTTATCAAAGAGTAAGTATAGTTGGAGTGTAGAGGTAGGTCATACTAAAATTGGGGGAAAAACGTGTAAGTTGTTTTCCCTAAATTTTTATAAAAAGCTTGAATCACAGATTTAGAAAAACCATATCTATATAGTCTAAGGTGTTCATTTGAGTAACAGTGCCAGGTTCTGCCCTACTAATCCTTGAGGTAAATTTCTGATTTTTAATTCTAACATCTAAACAATTCTTTCAGAGAAACCTTGCATAAAGCCTTAACTTGAATGTAAAAAAATGACTAAAAATTTATTTCTCTTAAAAATGTATTGAATTTCAAATAATTAAATTCTTAATTCTAAGTGTCCATTAAATATACAGGCCATTCAGGAATTCTCTGATTTGTTCCCTTGGAAAATCTTCCATGGCCTAAGAGCACGATCCAAGGGGATCCAAGACAAACTTCATAAGGTATATAAATCTCCTGAAATTACATGAGAAATCTTGAGTGACTGTGCATTTTGGCAGGTTCCATAACATTAATCCAGTTCTCAAAGGGCTTCATCACTACCCTAGAGAACCACTGTTGAACTTGTTGAATTAGAATGGAAGTCAGACTGGTTGTCTGCAGAATCCACCATGGACCATAAGCATGATGATCTTGCTCTCTGGACTTCAATTTTCCCATCAGCAAAATGGGTATGGTTTAATTAAATGATATCCCAAGTCCCATTTCATTCTATCATCCTATAACTAAAAAAATTAGCCCTTATAAATCCTATCCTACTTATAGGACTACATTATTTTAACCTTATCACTTTATATTATTATAACCTTCCCAAAGTATTGTCAACCTAAATCTTCTCTAGAAATATTTACTTCTCAGAATTCTCAGATTCATCATGGTAGTTATGATAATATTCATATTTTTAGCTTTTATTTTGCTATGTATAGAAAGTATACAGTCACGAACTAGGTTTATGAAGTGTTTTATCGGGTGACAGATATCATAAGTAGCAAAAAAGTCAAGACAGCTGAAAGAGACCTGTCTGGCTTGGTGCAGAGCCTTATGGGCTCTTAGGAACCCAGTCTTGATTTTCAGCAGGAAAGAAAGCAATGAAGTGGATATGCTTTTCACTGCAGAAAGTTTCGTTTGCCCCCCAAAGGCACCTCTCTGGAAGTACCCATTGGGGTCCTTGGATGATGTTGACCATAACCTTGTTGCTTTGATTTGTGGAAAACTAATAAAGCATGAATTTCCTGGTTTTGGTGTTCCCTCAGTATCCAATAACAGAGGCTGTTCTTTTTCCCAAAGAGTAAGTGGTGCACTCACTCATATTTAAAAAAAAAAAAAGTCAATTCTCAGAGACACATTACGCTCAATGGTGAAATGATCTCAAGATCATTAAGTGGGAAAATAATTTCTGTTAAGAATCAATTATCAAAAAAAGAATCAATTATCATTAATTAATAAATTGTCTTTACTCATTAAATATTATAATAGTACTTTTATTTTTATTGTTATTAATTCTATCATAAAACTCAACTTGGGGAAACCAGGAAAACAATCTCAAAAGGCTAACACTATATACTTATATTTTATTATTAAAATAATGTATTTAGGGGATATGAATTGTTGCTAGTGTCATCAGACCCTGTCTAACCCAAAGATGAAAAGTTTAGGTCTATGATCTATTGATCTCATAGTTTATGGTAGTATTTTGCCTCAGACTTTGGTAGCTGTAGAAAACCAGAGACAATCAAATATCACCAAGAAACCAATTTTGGTTGAATAATAGAAACTAGTTGGAAGTTATAGTAAGGCACATGTCATTTCATTTAAGTTGGAAATTAATAATTTCCATCGTTCAGCAATAATAGGGTGACTAGCCTTCCCAGTTTGGTCAAAACTGAGGGGTTCCCAAGATGTAGGACTTTCACTTGTGAAGCCAGAAATGTTCTTGGAAAAGAGGACAAGCTGGCCATTCTAACAGTAGGTTGAGAAAGCTTTTGAAGCAATGTGTACTCTATCATTAGAGATGATCAAGTAGTGAGGCTGACCTGTTCTCAGTGATGTGCCAGAGAAGCTTTTGTTTTTTGGGAAGGAGAATGAGTCAATAACCTCGATGGGAGTTAGTCCAAATCTGAGGCAGTGAGAGAATCTACAAAGAAAAATAGTCTGCGGTAGAGCCAACCTCATTGCTAAATCCTCTGGAATTATAAATCCTTCCATATTTAAATTCCACATTTAGAATTCAAGTGAGCTGAATCTCCTAAAATAATCTCTAATCCCCTGGGAGAATTTCTGCATAAAGTTATCCATCAAAAAAATATTTTGTACAGAGGCAGACATTCAGCATATTTACAATGAGAAAAGCAAAGACTTTGAAATAAAAGGATTTACTCTTGAGTTCTAAACCTAGCACTCAGTATATTTAGACAAATTGTTTAATCTTCTTGATCATTGAGTTTCTTACTACTTAGATGAGAAAAGAATATCTACTCTGCCTATTTTATGGGGTTGTTGGGAGGATCATACAAACCAATGTATATCAAAGCATTATAAACTATAAAGCACATCCATTTTCACTGAAAACTTTTTAAAACATAGTTCTCCCTTATCATCCTGAGATGTTGACAAAGCTGGTATTGTGCTTTTGAGCCAAATGGGTGTGGACAAATTACATGATTTAAAGTAGGCTAAACTATAGTAACAAAAAGATGGCATAATATGTAATAAAGCAATCTCAACTGGAGATTATTATTGGCTGGCATTAATCTTTCATCACAGTAATTCACAGACCCAGGTACCTACCAGCTTGTGACTGGAGTTCTTTAGAGTTTCATTGCCATCCCCATCTAGTTGGAAGAACAGTGAATGTAGAAAATGAAGTCAGCACGTTTGCTTCTTAAAAGTTTTGGTTTTGGTACTAGCCCAGTCTTATCTACTCAAATATACCATAAGCAGAACAGTTAATGGAGAGTATCAAGACAGCACACTTGCTTCTTAAAAGATTTAGTTCTTGGTACCAGCTTAGTCTTATCTACTCAGATATGCCCTAAGCAACTGGAAAATGCCTAGATGAAACTAACAATAGATATTATTTACCAGATCCCTAGTCTCATTTAATTACTTAATTCTGCTTTTATAAAGAACTTACCAAATGCCAGGCATGTTGCTAAGTACTGGATACCCAACAATAGAGAAAATGTGGTGCTTGTCTTCAAGGAGATCACAGGCAAATTGATTTATTTTCCTTGGTTTTTCCAAAAGTTTTTCTTTCTTCCACTTGGTCCCTGTCAGTCCAATACGCATAAACATTTAAGCTGTTGACTTGAACTCTGTGATAAAAGTGTGGCTTCACCTTACAAAATCAGCCCATGTTACTCTGCATGTGTGAGGTAATAGGATATTGCCTTAAATAAAACAAGCTCTAAGCTCCATGGGTAGAATTCTTTATTTTTATTTATTTTTAATTTTTATTTATTTTTAGATTTTTATTTATTCATGAGAGACAGAGAGAGAGAGAGAGAGAGAGAGAGAGAGAGAGAGGCAGAGACACAGGCAGAGGGAGAAGCAGACCTGGGCCAAAGGCAGGAACTAAACCACTGAGCCACCCAGGGATCCCCCAGTAGAATTCTTTATTAAAGAGTTATACCTCCTCCTTTTTAGTGTTTCCCACCACAGAATATTCAACACAATTATTAACTCTACTGTTGCAACTTCGTGTTCTAAATCAATCCCAGGGGTTCTACAGCAAGGTTCTCCACTGGAAAAGGTAGGTTTGGGCATGAAGACCCCAGCATTCTCTGCTTATCCGACATCATGTCATGTTTCACTGAGAAAGGCTGGTGTTTCTATGTTGTATATGTGCTGCACATATCGAGCTGCCACATAACACTTCTTTTGAACAAAGGTTTTCACTACTTAAAAATAATTTTTAAATGACTCAAATATAATCACTTAGGAGACCACCTCATTCCTTCTGATCCCAAACTGTTTGTACTAGATCTTATCTCCCTACTTTCAAACTCTTGACTCCACAGGCTACATCTTTGATCCTACCTTCAGATCTTTGAAAATTGGACATATGTTCTGACTCTACCTCTTGGCTTTTCACATAGGATTTCTCTTAATATGCAATCACCCTCCTTTCTCCCACCATCTCCTAAAAAAGACCAGGTATCCTCTATTATCTACAGTCAGAACCTATAACTCTGATTATGTCTTTTTGCATCACCTTAGCTGGTTCCTGGTCACAACTGTGCCAGTCCTTTCTGTATCATGGACAAAAGGACTGAACATTGACAAAATTTCTTTGGATTGATTCTAGGAGATCCCTTCACGTGGCTCTGAGGCTACCTTAAAACCTTGACTGCTTACAGCAATTCCTTTTTCTTTCCCAATTGTGATTCTCCAGGCACCAAACTCTTTGTCTTCTATGGAGGAAAATACCTACTTTAAAAAGAGCCAATGCCTATGTTTCAAAGGCTGACTGAAATTATGTTACTGACTGAAATCTCTACTATGTCTATATTTGCCTCTTTAAATATGGTAAATATCTTGCCCACAGAATCTGTGGAATTCTTGTCTCTTGAGACATATGAAATTGAACTGGACCTGGTCCTCAAAAAGATGATTGTTGTGTTGGCAAGGTGTTCCGGGGATGACCTGGAAGGTCTACTCCAGCTCTAATTTTGATGATGTGATTCTAACCAGATGGGGCCAATGGCGTAGTAGACGTCTATTGATGCTACTTCTGTGCTTTTCATCCTGGGTTTATTCTTCTGGTAACTGTATATTTTCTTTGGCTGGGGCTCTCCATTTGTGATGCACAGCATATGCGTCACAAAAGCCCTTTGTGTCTCACATGGAGCAGGCTGCAAAGGGTTCATGAAGAAACTGAGCAAATCAGATGTCTGCATCTACATTTTCATGTTCTCATGGAAACTCTGCGATCTTTCACAGATTGCGGCTTTTAGTGTATTTTATTTATTTGAATATGGCCAAAGACATGACTTCTTAATGTTATGGTGTCATGTCTGTGTCTGAATAAAAATAATAAACGATAGCACAATATCACACCAAGTATGGTTTTCCCTTAATAAGAGAGCAGGATAGTTATTAAACAGTAATTTAAAGATAGTTGGACAGTCATTAGATAAATATAACTTGCCTAGAGATCAGATCTTTTAGAACTTTAGCAATTATGTATTACACATTACATATTACTTGGAAATATGCACTATCTATACTTCCGTAGGCTTCTTTTTCATCTATTCACACCACACTGGGAAAAGAGGTGAAAAACAAGATGTAATCTATTGGTAATAGGAGCTAAGGGATTTCTTTGTAGCTCATTTTGGGGTTCATCAACACATGACACTATATCTCATCACGGACCCTGCTGTGAACTGAATGGGGAGGCTGACCATAGAGATAAAAGCATTTCTATTTAAAACAGTTGAACTCTGGACATCTATTGTAGTAGGACACATTTTATCTTTCCTATTTCTTTTCTGTACTGAGAAATTACCCATGATACTTGCTGATCTGGTCATCTTCTAGTGCTAGGGCTTGCTGATTTCCCTTTGCATAGAAAATAAAATCACAATTTCTTAGCCTAATATAGGAAGCTTCTTTTTTAAAAAAAGATTTTACTTATTTATTTGAGAGAGGCAGGGGGAGAGGGGGAAGTAGGATCCCAAGGAGCCCAATGTGGGGCTTGATCCCAGGGTCCTGGGATCATGACCTGAGACAAAAGCAGATGCTTTAAGTGACTGAGCCACCCAAGTGCCCCTAGAAAGCTTTTCTTAATCAGACCTAAAGTCATTTTTTCTATTCTCATTACATATTGATATTTCTCCCTGAATGTTAACCTAAAAAACCTAACACCATTTGTCATTCTCAGTAAACACTTCCTGGTGTATCTTGAAGCTTTTGGTCTACTCTTTCCTTTGTCAAAGTTTTCTACCCAATTCAACTTGCTCCTAGAGATCTCCTATTAATCCTTCAAAACACAACTGAAATGCGATTACCGTTCATTCAAACCATGTATCAGACATCTCCTAAATCTAGGATGCTAGGCTTGTTCTTGCCCTCACAGAGCCAGATTAATCAAGTGGGAAAGATAAACTCAATAAACAACAATTAATTACAACACCACATGCATGTCATGGTTGGAGTTGTCTGGGGTGTCTGAGATGACACACAGTGCAATAATTTTTAAAAATCTTTCTTTTGACCCAGTTTTGGGACCCTCACTATAGGCCAGTTATTTCTCCTTCTTGATTAGCTGATAAAATCCAATCCCTATCTGCCTCTGTTCTGGGCTTTCATAATCTAGATAACTAGTATACCTCCCCTAAAACTCCCAGGGTCAGGTGCCAGACAACCAGGAACAGCCCGTGGCCTAGAACCTGCTGGAGTTGTTCAAACTATCCAATCCTAAGTTTGCTAACTGTGCCTTGCCCACTTTTTCTCATGGAAAGTACATAAAGGCACCACCCACAGTTCTACCTTCTTCATGGCAGACCTCAATGCTTACCTGTGTGGCCCTGCATCACATGCTGACGGGAACTATTGGTATCAAACCTGAAACACCCTTTACAGTTTCCCTCTCTTGATCTATATCTGATCTCACCATGGCTCACCCAAGCCAATGTGATTTTAGGCATGTGATAGAATCTGCTTTAATTCCCTGAGCCATAAAAATTGATAAAGTAACACTTAGCTCCCTGTTATTTTTCTTCTGGTGAAGTTAGATATTGAATCTAAAACACCTAGTGTAGGGTCCCCTGGATGGCTCAGTGGTTGAGCGCCTGCCTTTGACTCAGGGCATGATCCTGGAGACCCGGGATCGAGTCCCACATCGGGTTCCCTGCAGAGAGCCTGCTTCTTCCTCTGCCTCTCTCTCTATGTATCTTTCATGAATGAATAAATAAAATCTTTAAAAAAATAAAAATAAGGGATCCCTGGGTGGCGCAGCGGTTTGGCGCCTGCCTTTGGCCCAGGGCGCGATCCTGGAGACCCGGGATCCAATCCCATGTCGGGCTCCCAGTGCATGGAGCCTGCTTCTCCCTCTGCCTGTGTCTCTGCCCCTCTCTCTCTCTGTGTGTGACTATCATAAATAAATAAAAATTAAAAAAAAAATAAAAATAAAAAATAAAAAAATAAAACACCTAGTGTAATGATGACTAATATTATTAGGCACTTAAAAGTGTTAGTTGCCTTACTTTTCTCCTTCTTACCCTACCTTATTCCTAGAATGTCATTAGAGGTGTTTTAAAACCGTTTAAGATAAGGATAGGAACAAACTCTCTCACTAATGATCTAAGTGCTCACATCTATAAGGAGACTCAAAAAGCTCCTTGTTCAGGGGAATCCCTGGGTGGCTCAGTGGTTTGGAGTCTGCCTTTGGCCTAGGGCATGATCCTGGAGACCTGGGAGAACACAACTTTTTCTCTTAAAGTTATGATCATAGGCCTGCATCCTGGAATTATTTGTTTTGTCTTCTAGATTGCCAGCTCCTTCAGTCAGCTATCTTCTAGATTGCCAGCTCCTTCCATCTTTATTCCCTTTATTGCTCACGGAGAATGGCACACAGTAGATGCACAATAAATGCCAAATAGTGGAAAAGTAATAGGTAAGTGAATGGATATCATGAGATTGAACGAGTTTTTATTTTTGGCCTTTTGATAGTTGCTTCATGTCCAATTTTGTACCAAGTTGATTTTCTCAATTATGTGAAATTTAATATAATGTACTAATCCTTTTTTTAAGTTTAAATCATTTCCATATAACTAGTAATTACTTCTTACAAAAAAAATCTCCACATGTATTTCTTTTTCTCTAGATCCTGAAAATGGAAATAATCACTAGTGAGTTAAGAACTTATTGCATGTTTTCTTTTAACTGAATGAGATTTCTAGCAGATGTTTCAACTATTAACTATTTTCATCATAACCATATCAAGCCTGGCTGTAAGAATACAATAAATTTATCACTATTTCGTTTCCTTGTCTGGGGGCTACGGTATGGGCTTACAGTTATTTCATTTCACTTTGGTTGTATCCAATGACATAATTTTATGTTCAACAGTGGAATGATGTTCCTTGGGAAGTAACGGTACCAATTACTGGACATTTGGAGCAATGTTTGGTTCAGTTCTAACAGGATATCTTTCATTAGTGGAGAAGTTGCAATTACACTTATTTAATGTCCTTTTTATTATTTTAAATTATTTTTAAAGATGTATTTATTATTTGAGAGAGGGAAGGAGGCAGAGGGAGAGGGAAAATCTTAAGCAGACTCCCTGATGAGCACAGAGGTCAACCTGGAGCTGAATCTCATGACCCTCAGATCATGACCTGAGCTAAAATCAAGAGTCGGATGCTTAACCAACTGAACAAGCCACCCAGGTGTCCCTAATGTCCTTATTAGATATAAAACTTAAGTGACTATTGATACTTTGAGAGAGGATAAACTCTTGAAAATTCTGTTAGTCAAAAGCTGAGTAGGTCCCAATATTGGCATTCTGGAAAATATTTAAATAGTTTCCTTCTATTTGTTTTGGCAATAATGAAATTCAGCTCAGGAAGTTTATGTTAAATCTAATCTCATTAGAGTTTTAGAGAGTTTTTCACCTTGACTGATGGATGATAAAGAGTCAAAGCTTCTGAGATGAACTGTGCCTCTTTTTTATACCACCACCATTCTGCTAAAGACCACATTTCATGTAAATGGAGGGTTTTATTTAGTGCAGATCCCAATCCAATTTGGATTATTTGTTATCCACTAAGATTGGACCACTAAGAAGAAAAAATACACTAGATAATATTTACAAATATTGACTTCAGTCTAGCCCTTTGGAACTTAAAATATAGTCCCTTGATTTTCCGGCAATAACTCAGAAGGAGACATTTTGGTTGGGCAGTGCACAGTTCCATATTTATAATCTAAAAGTTGGTTTGTGGGGAGGTGCACAAATATGAGTCAAATTATCATTAGCATTTTTGCAAACAGCATGAGGTTTTTAATGACCCCAGATTCAGAAGTATGGAAAGATTGAGCTGTAATTCTAAGTTTTGCACTCACAGTCTTGTTAAATAGGGATAACAAATTCAGTTCCATCATGATTGACTAAATCTGTCTTATGTTTATGACAAGGTCTAAGATATTGCTGGGAGTGAAAGAACTGTAGAAGAGTGAAGAGAGACTAGACTATTTATGTTTCTGGGCAAGTCATAATCTTGCTGCTTCTTATTGCAGTTTCTGGTTTGTGAGTTCTGTAAAATTAATACAAAGATTGAATGTGATGGTGTATGGGGAAGCAACATGTAATCTGGAAAATAATTTAGGCACTACTACTTAGTCTGGGGTCAAGGGAGAGAGGACTTGGAAAGCAGGTCTGACTAACGCCAAGGCATACCTCTACTCCTACTGACTAATAGATTATCTTTTACTTAACACTCAACATCAGGGTAAACTCATACCACTGCTTGTGGCTTGTCTTTCTCACTTCCTATTTAAGGGATTACCATCTTGAATCACACTGTCTTGGGAAAGTTAGCTGATCTAGTAAGCTGAAGTGTTAATACATAGTCACAGATAAATATCATGTGTCTTCATCTGTGCACGGGGATGACAAAGCCTTTAGATAAGACAAATATAAAAATATATACATATATCTAAATGTGTTACATATAATATGCATGAAGATTCAATTTTATTCATACTGGGAAAATATAGTTTTTAATGAAAGCAAATAGAAATGTATCTTGAATATGGAAAGCCCATATTTAAATCTAAATATTTAAAGTTTACTTTATTTCATTAATTTTTATTAAATAATTTTATTATTCAATTAAAGTAATTAAATTTTCATTAAATCCATTTAATATTTAGTTAAGATATTTAACATTTAAGTATGAAGTGCTTTTTCTTAAATATTGGAAAGCTCAGTGCATATGAAAGTTTAAGAAAAGGGGAAACTTTAAATGAGTTTCACACTTTTTGTAGGATGATGTGGTTTTGTTCACAGCTCCCAGGAGCCCAAGTAACTTTTCTCTATCATTTGGGGCACTTCAAAGGAAATGTTTCACAAACACCAGCTTAATTGTTTATTCCTTTGAAATAATGTTGTAGAGAGGGTTATAGAAACCTCATTTAATAAATGAGAGCTTATAAATACTTCAAAGCTTAGTGGCAAGAGGTAGGCATTCACAGATGATCCATCCATGTTTCAGAGACACAGAGATGCAGAAACAGATGCAGAGACAGAAAAACAGAGATGAGAAAGAGAGAGAAATTTCCCTTTAAACTACATTAACGTGAACAATCATTTGACTTACTCCTTTTTGCCTAGACTTTCTAGAATGACATTGTCCAAACTAAGTGCCCTCCCAGAGTGGACTTCTAAATTTTTGTATAGGATAGTTTTAGCAGGATCAATCTGTGGAAAGCGGTGATTTAAGCTGAGGTGACATGACATGAATATATTTTTCTTGTTCATTAAATGGAATGGATAGACAAAGACTGGAAGGGAAGGGGGATGATGGAGATACTTAAAGCCCTTTAGCTTCTTATCCATCTTGGGCTATTCTGACACTCTGGGATATTTTGATATTTTGGGTGTCTATGGGAAGATATTGTGATGCCGCAGGTGGCACAAGGCTTGCTAGGTCGTGTAACTGACACATTTCACTCGCTTACCCTCATCCCAGAGTTACCAAGTCAAGATGTCCAGATGGACACCTGGAAACATATATCATATCAAGTGCTCCAAGTGATTCTCTTACTCAAAAGTACAAAGAAAATACCGGTTTAGTAGAAATA
Source organism: Canis lupus dingo (assembly GCF_003254725.2). Classification (NCBI taxonomy): domain Eukaryota; kingdom Metazoa; phylum Chordata; class Mammalia; order Carnivora; family Canidae; genus Canis; species Canis lupus. The sequence continues at coordinate 67,129,514 of NC_064245.1, forward strand.
GAAGCTTTGAACCCAAAAGACCTACTTAAGCATCCCAGCCACTTACTAGCTATATAACTGTGAGTGCATCAGTTCCCATATCTTTAGAATGGTAACCATATTCTGTCTTTCTTATGAGACTGTACAAACCATAGAAAATCATTCTACCCATAACATGTGGTGCAAAGTAGACCCACAACACATTTTCAATTCATTTTTCTTCCACTCATCCCCTTCCAGGAACCCAATATTTGTTTTCTATTTTCCTTCATCTGTTAGCAGATTAGAGCCAGTCCATGACTCATGGGGAGATATGCTTTTTTTCCTTCAGTGGCCAAGAGGTTCAGGCAGCATCAGCATGCACAATGAGAGAAGTGAAGATTCTCTGAGTTCTGTAGCAGTCAAACATATTTGCTTATTTTGTTCTTTCCATCCCATCTTTGGAGGGGTTGTTTTGATAAGTGGCAAATATTTCAGTATTAAAATTTTGAGTAGTCCTGCCAAAATGAAACAAACCAAAAACCCAAACCCCAAAGAAAAACTTCTGCCTCACCCCAATCTTCCATTCTTATTTTCTCGTTCTTTTACAAAAGCTCTACACTGATAGAGAAGAAATATTAGCCCTTGGAAAGAAATGCAGCAAAAGGGTTGAATGTTTACAAAGTATTACATTAAAGTACATATGGTTATTCCATGGACAAGGTTATTTCATAAGTGGAAAGATCAGTTGTGGAATCAATGCACATTCTGTAAATATCTATATACTATTGTGTAGTAGGCATTACTAGGGGTTAGAAGATTAATTAGGCACAGGTGTTACCTTAAAGGATTTCACAAACTAGGAGAGAAAACAGATATATAAAGATAAGCTTGCCAGATATATGTTATATTAGTGGCATGAGCACTTTTAACGATTTTTTTAATTTTATTAGTCTATACTGACTTGTGTGAACTTCCAGACAAATTTAGAATCAAAACTCTTTTGCCCAGTTTTATTGAAATGGTAATCAATAATCTCATTCAATCTCGACCATACCATTGGAACTAAGTTATAATCCACTTTACTAGTTTCCTGTGTGAAAGACATTACAGTTGTTAACTGACTTTGCCAATATATTTTTTCACGGCAGCTTCTGTCATTAACTCACAACTCTTTTTAGCTCTTATGAAGTGCTTTTTCATTAATAGATTGTGATGGTCTTCTATCCCCCACAGGAAAAAAAGGAGATTGATATGTATTGAACATTGACTGGGCGCTAAGTTCATGACACTAGTTTTCCTTACACAAGGTTACATTTCCTTATTTATTAAGGAGTTGGGAACAAAAACAATAAGATTACTTTCCAAAATCTAAATTGCAAAGGCAGCACATGGTGGGGGAAAATTAACCAATCCTGAAAGAAGAAGCCTAAAATGGCAGTGTGAATCATTCAAGAGGTTATTCCATTCTGGAGGTAGCTAGCAATGTTTGGGCTATAAGAACATGATAAAGTTGAGTTGTAGACAATACTATTAATGAAAAGAAGAGAGAGAAAAAACACCAGCTGAAGTTAATCAGAAAAGTACATCCAAGAGAGAAGTAAATGAAGACATGGTCAATATGTCCCAACATTGCCTGGGAGAGAGGGCATCTTGGTCAATAGAAGTTGGGGAGGCTATTCTTAATTTTCAGAGATCACCCCTATTTTGTGAAAAATCCAGAATCTTACAAAAGAATGTTACTTAAGGACATTACATTAATGGGGTACCTGGGTGGTTCAATTGGTTGAAAGTTTGACTCTTAACCTCAGCTCAGGTCTTGATCTCAGGGTTGTGAGTTCAAGCCCAGCACTGGGATCCACATTGCATGTGGAACCTACTTAAAAAAAATCATTACATTTTTATATTTTGACTTTCCACTCCTCTAAGTATACTTCTGATTAAAACAGATTCTTAAGGAGCATAACGGCAGAGAGAGCAGACACTCGTAAAGATTTCATATAATCTCATTCTTCGGATTCATTCTTTTTCCTCTTTGAAAACATGGCATGTATGTCTACTCCTTAAGTTCTAGGTAAGATCATCGCAATCCCCCATTCCATGTCATTGTGGAAGAGTTCAATATTCTTCCCAATATTTCTGAGAGTTTTCCATGGTGGGGCAGAGGAGGCATGTTCACATTCTTGGGGTCACTTTTAGCCCTAATTTGCTATCTTTGCTCATTGGGGTTTTGTGACTATTCCTTTATCTTTCATCTGCCATTGATCCAGGAAACTCAAACTCTCTTTCATAACAACATAAAATATACAATATGCACAAGGCCAGAGTAGGCCTGGAAACAATCTCTGCAGTTTTGAGATAACAGCATATTAGATCAGCACAAATAACTTTAAGATAAACCTTATAGTTGTTTTCTTCCAACAAGTCATTGAAAAGTCATTTCTCTAGTCAGTTCTCTCTTTGCCATCCTTCTTCCTCATTCCCCACTCTTTCCTTCTGAGATCTACCAGGACGCATGCACACACACATACACACACTTTCCTATTTTAGTTTTAGGAGATCTCAGCTTTCTCTAGTGCCTATTCATAATTCAGTTAAGCTTTGCAATAACTACCGATGTGGGCTTACTTCCATTTTTGGATAAATAGCTATGTAACTTCTTAATGTAGTTTTAAGATAGGGTTCAAATTCAGATTTCCAGTTATAGTAACATTCTGTGATCTACCTTCATCATCTGCTGTGCATTTTGGTTGGTTTCTCTAAAACTGATCATCTCTGGGGCTGCTGTGACTAGATCGCTGAGATTTCAGAGCAGAAACTTAGACTCAGGAATGGAGGTTACTCAGCTTTAGCTGGACTTTCAGTCACAGCACAGGCTTTCTTCTCTCTGTAAGAAGTCCTTATATTTATGCCTGCATTCATCCCTAAGGCTCTAGTTTCCAAGACAAGTAGTAGCATAGATAATCTACTAATGATTATGGCACTTCCAGGCACTAGAAATTATTACTATTTTAATTTTATAGCCGAAATAATCAAGGTTTAGTGGAGTTTAAGGTTATTGCTCAAAGTTACATGACATGTAACAGAGCTGGAATTTGTCTTGAGTTCCAACTCCATCCTTGTGCTCTTTCTGCAATACCAACAAAGCTTGTATTTTATTTAGAGCCCATTTACATGTCTAGCTGGTAGGATAATTCCTACAACTAAAATACAAACCCTTTTTTCACAAAGTTCTTTGTACAGCTCTGATAAGGTATTACTCTAATGTGGTATTTTAAAAATTATTGTTCTTCAAGAGTTTGAAGAGTTAGTCTTTGTCAGAGAATTAACAAAATTGTCTTCTCTTGTCTGTTTCACTCCCAGGACATATAATGCAAATACACTGACTGCCATTGTCCCATTTTCCCAGAGTGGGCATGAGGTCAGGCATGTGTGATTATTTGGAGTAGATGTGTCATAAACTAGAACATAATAATTATGTGCACATGTATACAGTTCAGCCCCAAGAGATGCAATGCAGCTGAACTGATGCTTTCAAGAGCAGTTGGAGAAAACTGAGCTCAAACTAGGAATTAGGATGCACAGAAAGTCTTTGGCTGAATTTATTTAGTATGTGTCAAATTGCTTTATTCAGTCATATCTATGGCGTTGATTCAAATTGCAAATTATCTTGATAAATACCCGGCTACATTTGGGGAGCAGGGATAATTGCATATATTTAGGGATGTGGTTAGTGTACACTGCACCTTCAGAGGGTCAGCTTCTCTCTAAGTGAGTTTGTCATAGAGTCTGAGGTCAATAAATGTCTAAAAGAATGAGACTTCAGTTGGAAATTTAGGGGAAAGCTTACATCTTAGAGGAAATGAAGGAAATGCATATCTTACCCCTATTCTACAGAAGTAGAGGGATGCTATAAATATTCAGTTGCAATGGATTTCAATGAAGCCTTCTCTTACTATCCCTTCCCTCTATAAGTTATGATGTGCCTTTTCTTTTTTAAAAACTTATTTATTTATTTTTTTAAAGACAGAGAGAGAGAGAGAGAGAGAGAGAGAGAGAGTCATAGGGAAAGGGAGAGAGAGAATCCCAAACGGACTCCTATGTGACCTGATCTAAAATCACCAGTTGGACACCTAACCAACTGAGCCACTTAGGCACCCCTGATGTGCCTTTTATGAGGTGAATTTTAAAGAAGAAGGCTGAGTTATCACATAGCACGAGCAGAGGAAAGAGGAGCATGGAAAGTAGAATATGTGGCAAGATCAAAGACATGGGTTATTGGAGGGAAACCTTCTCCAAAGAGCTGCAGAAAATTCAATAAGAGGAAGGAAGTATATCAATGACAGAGCAGTGAAGGGGAATGAGAAGAGAGATTAGAGAAGTAGGTAAGGATCAGGCCTTGGAGGCCTTGAGTGTTATGCCAAACAGCAGGGCCCTTATGCTGTAGGTAGCATCCAGGGGTGAACTCAGCAGAATTCCTTTTCCTTCTAATCAGAGAGGTGGAATAAACAAATAATTAGAAAATATCGAGAAGAAAAATAAAAATAAAATAGGTTGAGGTTGAAAAAACACAGTCATTGGAACTAGAAAAACCTCATTCAGATCCCAGGTCTACTACTTACCAATAGTGTGAGCTTAGACAAAGCATGAGTTTCTTCTGATAACAACAGGAACAATTCTAGGGCTGCCTGTAAGAAATAGATAGTGGATCTCCAAGTCATTGTCAATTGCTGGTCCTGTAGAAGTTGCCCAAAATGACATCCATTGAAGGATCTGGATAGTGAAGCCAAGGATAAGAAGTACATGTGAATGGACTAAGCAGTTGCTTTTGCTAGAACAACAACAACATCAATAATAATACTAGTTAATATATATTGAACATTTGTTATATACAGAAACTACTCTAGGGCAGCCCCAGTGGCTCAGTGGTTTAGTGCCGCCTTCAGCCAAGGGTGTGATCCTGGAGACCTGGGATCGAGTCCCACATCGAGCTCCCTGCATGGAGCCTGCTTCTCCCTCTGCCTCTCTCTCTCTCTCTCTCTCTCTCATGAATAAATAAATAAAATATTTTAAAATAAAAAAAGAAACTACTCTAGAAGCACTTTACATGCATCTGCATGCATGTACTGTAAAGAACGCATTGCTATCATCTTCCTTTTGCAGATGAGAACACTTCAGCACAGAGAGGGTAAGTGCCTTGCCCAGAATCATGCATCCAGCAAGAAGCAGAACAATCCTAGGTAGTCTGCCTCCCATACTTACACTCCTAATCATAGCCTAATACTGCTTTACTTTAGTGCATTAGAGCTGATTAGCTTCTAGCAAAGCTTGTGACACAGAGAAATTATTCTGTTAATATTTGCTTAATATGTGGATACAGGATCTATATGGAACTTTATCTCTGGGATAAACACGTATTGCTTCACATATCACTTCATTTTGTGGGTATGCTGAGGCTCAGTTTGGCAAAATTACCTCCAAAGCTCACAAAACTAGTAAATAGTGGAACTGGATCAGGAAACCAGGTCTCCTCTACTCCATTCTAAAGCTATCTCTTGGTTAAGATTGGGGAGTAGCTGAGAACTGTATTCTCAACCAAAGGGTAAGTTTCTTTGGTCCTTGGCCTATAGTGGCCCTAAATCTCATTTTCAGAACCATTCATTTTGGACACTGAAGATTCATGGTAGCTTAAAATCACAAAAATATGATAAGATAGTATTGGTTATTTATAATATTACTAGCATTTATTACATTCGAGTGATAATAAATAGTTCACAAAACTGTTTGGCATGTATTCTCATGTAACCCTTATCATTGTCTACACTGACCATAGTCCTTAAAACTGAATTAATTCTTCTAGAAACATACCCCTATAAACACCTAATATACACATATAAAATATATCCAATGCTACTAAAAAGCTGTAGTTCTGAGTAATCACATAAGCTCTTCTCCTTCCCACTTCATCACATTACCTTTGTTTTGAGTTGCTTGCAAATCAAACACCATAGATATGACTGAATAAAGCAATTTGACACATACTAAATAAATTCAACCAAAGCACTCCTTAGTGCTGACTTTTGCTTCCATCTCCATCCCACCCAAAAATATCTCTTTCTCTGTGCTTGGACTGAGATCTCCACTCTCCTGCCACGTTCTTGTTGAATCCACACTAGTGTTGTGGAAGCTCACATATCATAGGAATAAAGTCTCTGACTCTGGCATCATCTATTTCAAAGCTGGTGAATCATGACCAGGAAGCTGCTGCAGCTTTGCTTAAGGACAAGCCTGTGAATTAAGGGTTTCTATGTTTCTCAGATGAAGAAATAGGTTCAGAGAATACACATAACTTGCTTAAGGTAATAGCAGAACCTGCTGGTTGTCCTCCAAAATTCATTTTCTCATTATTCTTTGCCAATGAGATTTTTAGTTGGCCACACGATCTGAAATAAGATAAGACTACATTTCCCAGTCTTCTTTGCTGGTAGGTCCCTGTGTCATATGACCAAGTTCTAACCAATGAGAGATAAGTAGAAGATGGATATGGCAGCATGGAGATAGATGTTATGTACCCTGTGCTCCCTTCTTCATCTTCTCTTCCCTTGTGATGGCTGGATTGTGAGCTGGATGGATGAAGTCAAAGCAGCTGTCCTAAAGTATGAGGTGGAAACCACATGTTAAGAATGGTGGAATAATAAAAGTTTAGGCTTCACCCTACCAGCCTTGGACTGTAAAATTCTGGATTCTGTTATATGACAAACAGACCTGAACCACTATTATTTTAGTGTTTTTTTTGGTCTCTCAAGGTTCATATAAACCTTAACTGATATAAGATCACATGGCCAGTTACTAACAGCACTGAACTTTCCGCTCAATTGTCTTGACTCCAGATGCAGTTGTTTTTATTTTACCCCACAATGACTGGCACTTCCAATGCCTCACTTTCAGGGCTTCTGTGAGGATAAAATGAGGAAACAGGTAAGAGAGCACTTTATAAACTGTAAGGCTTCATTTATATGTGAGCAGAAGCAGCATTTGCATTTGTGGAGAGCCATGGAAAAATACTTAATGTCTTAGCTTGCTTGTTGGTTGAACAGGTAGGGAAAGGAAAACAAAACAAAACAAAACCAAAAGCCATGTTGTGCTAGAGTCCTGGATTCCCAGTGAACCGGAAACTCCTTTGGCTAATTCCAGGGCCAAAAGATGCCTTTCAAGTGGGGAAGGATGAGTTAGTCCATGCGTCCAGGACCTCTCTGACTAGTTGTGGTTTAATGCTGCCCAGACTTTTGTGTAAATACACCTACAGCTTAAGTAAAATAGGAAGGATTGGGGGTCAGAATTGCCCTAGTTGGGATATACTCTGTGTCCAACATCTCCTTATGAAGGAAATTGTATTAGTAATAAGTTAGATTCCCAGTGCTGGAATTTGAATTGCTTTGGGAGTGAATGGCCAGGTTTGCAGAGGCTTGTTTGCTTTATGAAGAGTATTGGGGTCAGTCTTTGCTGGCCAGAGGTCTCTAACCAGAGACAGGTTTTCACACAGGGCTTTTCATATTTTCTGCCTTGAGCCAGGCTCAAATACCAAGAAGTCTCTCAGGGGTATTTTTGCAAGTTTGCTCTTTTTCCTTTAGCAACTGTCAAAGGGCAGCTAAAGCCAATGCTTAGAAGGTATGCATATGCCCTGAACACTTTGTTCAGGCTCCTTTGAAAGGTGTTGGGTTGCATCCCAAAGCAAACATTGTTTTGGAATATTCTGGAGATTCTTTCAATCCTTATTGAATAATTTAAGGCTGATGATGCCCTATTGTGGAAAGATAGGGCAAAATATAGTTGTAGCTCAAGAGACAAGTCAAGGAACAGGCAGTGTTAGGAGTAGGGTGAAGAGATTTTAATTATAACAACATCTAACACTGACTGAGCAAATTATGTTTCAGGCACTGTGCTAACCCTCTACATATGTTGTATTACTTAATCCTTTTAGCAGTTTTGTGTCAGAATGATTAAAAACATTTAATAGCAAGTAGAACACAGCATCAGTAGGTGAGAACAGATGATGCTTTAGTGTTGGGTCTGGGTCCTGGAAGCTCCTTGCTGCCCAGGTATTAACACCTTAGTTTCTGGATTGTGTTATAGAGCGAGGATGAGACAGGATGTTTACCTCTCCAGCCATACCCCTCTACTCCCCTTCCTCTTTCTTCTCTTTCCTTTGTTCTTCTCCCCTTTCTTTTTAATATAGTGTTCTGGAGAGTGAGACAGTGATTCTCCCTCACAGGGTTATACCAGCAAGGGCTTAGAGTTATGATTTTGAGATAAAGAATACAGAACTGAATTAAAGCAAATTGGATTCAAAGAGCAAGGAGATAGGTAAAGAAGGATTATCAGTGATTGTTAATTTTTCTATTTATTTAAAGATGTATATATGTATGTATGTATTTGGGGGGGTGGAGTCAGGGGAAGGGCAGAGGGAGAGAGAGAACAGACTCCCCACTGAGCCACAGCCAATGCAGAGCTGGATCTCAGGACCCTGAGATCATGACTTGACTTGAAATCAAGAGTCAATGCTCAATCGACTGAGCTACCAAGATGCCCCTCAGTGATTATTTAGATCAGCAGTTCTCAAACTTTATGATCTTAGGATCTCTTTTAGTATTAACAATATTGAGAACCCCAAAGAGATGTTAATTATTTATTTACATTTATTTAAATGTTTTTTTTTTTTTTTTTTTATAAAAACCACAGCTCCCTTCTCCACTCTTACATTTATTTAAGGTAGATTTGCAGTGCTTATGATATACATTTCACCAATTAATCAATAAGAATTGAAACTTGTTTGACTCATTAATGCCACCATCATTTACTCAGATTTGTTATTATTTTAATGATGGTGATTTTGTTTTGTTTTTTGTTTTGTTTTGTTTTTTTAATTTATTTTTTATTGGTGTTCAATTTACTAACATACAGAATAACACCCAGTGCCCGTCACCCATTCACTCTTATTAATTCATTTAAAAGTAATAATGAATTATGAAGTGCTAACCTACATACTTTGTGCAAAAATATTATATTGGAAACAAAATCTACTCGTGAGAAGATTGTCATTGTTTTATTGTTTTGCAAAACTTTTTATTTTTTTTATTTTTTTTAATTTATTTTATTTTATTTTTTTTTAATTTTTATTTATTTGTGATAGTCACACAGAGAGAGAGAGAGAGAGGCAGAGACACAGGCAGAGGGAGAAGCAGGCTCCATGCACCGAGAGCCCGATGTGGGATTCGATCCCGGGTCTCCAGGATCGCGCCCTGGGCCAAAGGCAGGCGCCAAACCGCTGCGCCACCCAGGGATCCCTTAATTTATTTTTTATTGGTGTTCAATTTACTAACATACAGAATAACCCCCAGTGCCCGTCACGCATTCACTCCCACCCCCCGCCCTCCTCCCCTTCTACCACCCCTAGTTCGTTTCCCAGAGTTAGCAGTCTTTACGTTCTGTCTCCCTTTCTGATATTTCCCACACATTTCTTCTCCCTTCCCTTATATTCCCTTTCACTATTATTTATATTCCCCAAATGAATGAGAACATATAATGTTTGTCCTTCTCCGACTGACTTACTTCACTCAGCATAATACCCTCCAGTTCCATCCACGTTGAAGCAAATGGTGGGTATTTGTCATTTCTAATGTTTGGTTTACTAGAAGACAAGTCCTCTCCTATCAGCTTCTGCATTCAGTTCTTATAATATATTGTTTAGGTTGAAATATATGTAGATAATCCAGTCTCACACAGGTGTACGAGCAAAGAAAGAGCACTGTAATCAGCTTTTCAGATAATTGTGGATTTCTTCCTAGACACTGCGATAGAACTGCTAAGTAGCAGTTTCTAACAGGCTGGTTGCAATGTGTAATCTGAAACCATATTAATAAACTGGGTTTTCTATTACACTAAAATCCATTGGTCCATCTTGACCTATTTTGTAACATGGCGTAATGGTCATTTGAAAAAATATTAGGTCACTGAATTATCTAGATCTAAAGTAATACTGATATTTGCATTTGTTAATATCACCACCAATCTTAACAGAAAAGTTTGTGAATCGAGAACTGTCAATCTCACAGAGAAGGATGCAAGATTTCCAAAACCCTAATTTTCACTTTTAAGTTTGAATTTTATCCTTGGCAGCAAAAACTGCAGTATGTTGTTTTTCTTGACTAGACAGTCTCACTTCATTAGTGTTCAAGGAAATGTTTGTTTAATAATCAAGTTTGAACAAACATAGTTTGTCAGTCATTCTTTTAAATAAAAATGGTATTTCATGAAAAAGCAAAAACAAAAGCAAAACCAAAACCCCCAAAAAACAAACCCACCAATAGTAGGTTAACTTTTAATTCAATTGATTGCATCAGTGTTTGTCCTGGAGATAACCATCAGACTTAACTCTGAAGCAGAGGCACTATTATAGATATGTCCCATTTCACCACATGAAATATTAAAACATGACTTGTCATCAAGAGGTGATATTTAATAACATTAGTAACTTATAGTTCTTTACTAAAGATGTTCTTAAGTAATACTGACTTTTCCTGTTCACTTAAAAAAATTTCCTGCAAATCTACAATGGTGAAAAACAACTTAAGTTCAATTCTTCAGTGGAGGTCTTCATATTTACAGCTACATCTTTCATTTGACAAGTTACTGTGTCATTGAAAACTGGCAGTGCTGTGATTTCTTTTACTGACTTCATTCAGCAGACATTGGGAAATGTCAATTTGGCAAGATTTAATTTTAATTTTTATTATTTATTTACTTTTAAGTTTTTAAAAAAAGATTTTATTTATTTGAGACAGATTGAGAGAGAGAGAGAGAGAGAGAGAACACGCATAAATAAGGGGAAGGGCAAAAGCAGAGGGAGAGGAACAAGAAGATTCCGCCTGTGCGGAGCCAAACCCAGAACTCCACCCCAGGACCCTGAGGTTGTGACCTGAGCTGAAACCAAGAGTTGGATGCTCAACAGACTGAGACACCCAGGCATCCCTAGGCAAGGTTTTATTAAGCTCTTAGCTATTGATTGCTCTTCTTTAGCCAAGGCAATATGTAACATGCCCTACAACATGCTTCAATGGCTTTTTAAGTTTGAAAAATTGTACCAAACAATTGTTGGCTTAAAGGGTTCATTATGCCTTTATTTAAAATATTCAATTTCTTTTTCTCAAACTCTGAATGTTTAATTTCAGAATAACATCTCAATTTAACTGGCACCATAACACTATTTTTTAAAGATTTTATTTATTTATTCATGAGAGACACACACAGAGAAAGAGAGAGAGAGAGAGAGAGAGGTAGAAACACAGGCAGAGGGAGAAGCAGGCTCTGTGCAAGGAGCCTGATGTGGGACTCTATCCCAGATCCCGGGATTGTGCCCTGATCTGAAGGCAGATGCTCAACCTCTGAGGCACCCAGGCATCCCAGCACCATAATACTGTTAAAGAATGTTGTATTGCATGAGATGTGATCAAGTAAAATATTTTTTCACTCTCATTTTTAAAATTTTCCATGTAATTTCCTCATATTACAGTTTTCAGCATATTTTTTCAGCAAATTGTTCAGCATATTTATTTATTTTAAAAAAATATATTTTATGTATTTATTCATGAGAGAGAGAGAGGGAGAGAGAGAGAGAGAGAGAGAGATTTAGGCAGAGGGAGAAGCAGGCTCCCCACAGGGAGCCGGATGAGAGAGAGAGAGAGAGAGATTTAGGCAGAGGGAGAAGTATGCTCCCCACAGGGAGCCGGATGTTGGGCTTGATCCTAGAACCCTGGGATCATGACCTGAGCTGAAGGCACTCAACCACTGAGCCACCCAGATGCTCCTGAGCCACCCAGGTGCCCCTGTTACATATTCAAATGTAAAAGGTGACATATGTAGGGCTAGAACAAGTGTTCCATTCTCCCTTTTTAAGCCTAAGACACAAGTGTAAAAATAAGTACAAGTGTGCTTATTTCTTTTTGTTTCTTATTTCTTCTTCCCCTTGGTACAGGGAAATTTTAGAATTTCAAACAAATGATTTTTAGATAAAAATGGAATACAGAGATTAAAGCAGATATTTCCAAAGAAAGCTACAAGTACAGTAGAAGTACTAGGAATAAGCCTAAGTTAATCTCAGAAAATGTACACATTTATTCTCTAAAACTATAACATTAGAAAATTCTAGAAAAACATGATAATACACACTCATTCTATTAGTCATCAGATGGATGATGTCATCACATATTGTAAAGAATCTGGAAAAGTCCGCTGTATAGTCATGAAAAAAAAAAGAGTATAAAAGGGAAATAACTGTTAGTATTATCAGGAAAATAGTTTTCACCTTACAGGTTCCTTAAGAAGGTCCTGCAGATTCCTTGAGAATGTCTTACAGATTGTAGGACCACACTTTGAGAACTGCTAGTTATGAGCATTTAAGGCTGAAATATTTTTATAAACTGGAAGAAGTATGATATATAAATAGATTGGTGTTATGAGTTGAATTGTTTCCCCCAGCACATGTTGAAGTCCTAACCTCTAGTACCACAGAATGTAACCTTATTTGGAAACAGGGTTATTGCAGATGTAATTAGTTAAGAGGAGATCATCTGGGAATTGGGTGGTGTCCTTATTAGAAATGGGGAGAGACAAACAGGGAGAAGCATGTGACAGCAGAGGCAGAGGCTGAAGTGCTTTACCATGCAAAGACTTGCCTGTTGTCACCAGAAGCTAGAAGAGAAGCATGGAACAGATTCTGCTGTTTGAACCACCCACTTTGTGGTGCTTTGCTATGGCAGCCCTAGGAAACGTAACAAGCTTGTTCGAAAGACACATGGGTGGGATAGACATCAATTTCTATTGTAAATGCTATTATAAAGGTGGTTCTCCTATGTTAAAGAACTTTCTGTCAAAGACAAACCAACCAACCAACAAATAAAGCCTCTCCCGCCCCATTATGATGGATGGCATTTAGAGATCTGGAAGTTTATTCCCATCACCCATCAGTCAGGAGTTCTTATAATCTTCCACTATCAGATGTTATTGTTGCCAGGTCCCTGGCAAACAGTTTCACCCTATGGGGTCCTGGAGCTGTTTAAGAGAAGATAAAAATCTCTCACTCATAGGAACTTAGACTACTGCATTGATGTCTGGAGGCTGGCCTGGTATGGAATGAAGACATTGGGAATAGGGTATGTTTTGTCTCCAGCTTAGCTTCAAAGTGGACATTCTTAGGGTAGAATGACAAAAAAAAAAATTAGCATTAATTTTCATTCTCACCCTCAGACCTGTATCCTAAACTCAAATGTGTTTGTTTTAGGGGATCTCCTTTCATAGTTTCCTTAGAAACCATTCACATCCTATGACATCCGGTTTGACATTTTTGGTTTTGCTTTTCTCCCCAGTGTCCAACTTCTGTTGATTACATCAAAATTTCATAGATACCACCTATCACTAAAGGGAAAAGCAAATTACTCTTAGGAAAAGTGGGCTGCAGACTATCACAAGTTGGCTCTGTTTAATAGATAAGGAAATTCAGATGACAGAGAAAGACAATTACATTGATTAATACTGGAGCACAGAGAGAAAGAAATATTAACCAGAAGGCTTTGACTTCCAATCCCTACTGCTTCCACAGGCAGCTCCCGAACCCTGTTCCCCTCCCCCCGGCCCCCAAAAGTTCCTCATTTCTGTTGAAGCTGTTGAAAACAGCAGACCTCTCAATGACTTTAACTTCAGAGGTTTGGAGCTTTTTTCCCCTTGTTTAAGCTAATTCATGGTCGTACATGTGGGTTACTTTGGTTTTACTCTGTCGGTACAGACACAAACTATTTTGCCACAATTAATGTTTTGGTCAACAATGTGCAGACTTAAAGCCCTGAGTTATATGACTAGGCAAATAAAAGCAGACCACAAAATTTGGTCTCCTCTGGTTGGCTATGATTCACCCACATGGGCAAGCCAGCAGTCTTGCTGCTTTCCCCAAAACCCCAGGAAAATCAGACTGTCATGTTATACTTCTTTGTCCCTTTACACAGATGAAGAGTCAGTCTGCTGAAATTGTGGAGATCAAATATTTAATTTGTGTAATGCAGTGGAACAATTTTAACAGGTAGTGATTAGTCAAGTATACAAACTGAAAAACATTCACACATCGCTCAGAGACACATGAAGTTCTGGCCATTATTGCAGGAAAGGAGCCACCTGGGAGTCCGTGAGATTTACAGATTCCAAAATATTTGATATAATAGGTCTTTTTTTTTTTGATGGGGGTTCAAGCTGAAAAGTAAAAACTATTGATTTTATGAATAAATATATTTTCTTAAATGATTTAGAAACCTCTGTTTATTCATTTACTGACAGTGTTTAGAATATATAGTAGCCAGTGTGTCTGCAGATATATTTATGTTGGACTGTTTGGCTTGGCTTCACCTCTGTAATAATTTATAACAGTTTCAATGTAAACCCACCACTGAGCAGGTCATAAAGGTCCTGGATTTTAACCATCGTTGTTGCCGATAAACCCACAGCACTGTTCCTACCACAGAGCTTGAGCTCATCCCTATCAGGCCTGTGGAAATTCTTGGGTTAGGCAAGTTTAAATGCTAAGGAGTTTTAATTCAGTTTCTTGTCTCTCAGCTTTGTGTTCTTTTTCAAAAGAGGACTTATTTATTTTATTTAGTATCTTTCTATTTTTATTTATTTTTAAGGGGTTAAAGATGCCATTTACTTTATAGTGTGAATTTTATTTATTCATTTATTTTTTCTTTAGATTATGTTGTACATTTTTATGTATTTTACAATATTTTGTATGTTACTTTACATAATTTATATTTACATATAATAAATTATATGTTTATATGTGTATATCATAATATACAATTAAGTACATTATACAATATCACATGTGCATAAATATTATACAATTATATGCACTATATAATATTATATGTCATATAATGGAATTTAAGAAATAACAAATGAGGAAATGTATAAATAAAAAGAGACAAACAAAAAAACCAGACTCTTAAATACAGAGAACAAACTGGAGTTTATTTTTTTCTAAGAAATGTACCTTTAGAAGCAATTGTCAAAGAAAAATTACATTCATATTTTTTAAAAAACCTATGAAGATCAACTTTCATATGTGTATTTATGCTGCCATCATATAATTGACCAATACTGACAAAAAATGGGGGAACATAACCCTGATGGTGAGGTAATTCTTGATATATATCAATTTCAATTAGCTGATGAGAGGCATCAATGTTTGGACTATAGCTTCACTTCCAAATTTTTCTATATTTTCTAGATTTTATAGAAATTTTCCAGCTATATATATATTATATATCTATAATATCTTTCTAGATATCATGTTGACAGATTCTTAATGTCAAAACATCCTTATTGTTAATGTATTATATTCCAATTATTAAATTAATAAAATTATTTTAATATAATATAATACAATAGTTTTAAAAACCTATGTATATATAACATATTTATTATTTTGGCAAGTAGTATTTTTTCCAAATTAAAAATAAACACCTTTTAAAAGAGTTCATAGTATACATTTGAGAAAGAATGGACACTTCTGAAGGAGATCAAAGTGATAAAAACTACTTAGTGGTGAATAAAGTATACACAGTTTTGTATCTTATGATGAATAATTCCTGTAGAGGATGTTTTATAATTAGGAACCTCTTATTCTACTAGTATGTCGACAAAAATGGTCATTATACTCTGTTTAGCTAATATTTATTGTCCTGACAT
Organism: Canis lupus dingo; assembly: GCF_003254725.2. NCBI lineage: Eukaryota > Metazoa > Chordata > Mammalia > Carnivora > Canidae > Canis > Canis lupus. The sequence goes on from NC_064245.1 coordinate 67,145,261, forward strand.
TCATTCATCTATTCATTCAAGAAATATTTATTTAGTACCTACTTTGGCAATATCATCCTTTTCTCACATTACTTTGCAAACTGGGTGTAGCCACCTCAGTTTTACAGATGATAAATGAAAAGGTCTGAGAAATTACTTAAATTGTTCAGTATTGACACAGCTAAGACATAGTAGAGTCAAAATTGAAACAATTTCTGGAAATTGGTTGTAAGACTAGTTCTGGAATGAAACAGATCAGTATATGCATACTGCTGAGGCTTCTCGCTAACAGTGGGACCTTGGTCAAGTTTTTGAACCACTGAAGACTTCAGTTTCCTTTTGTTCACATTTCCAGCCCTCTCCACTCCCCTAGCTGGTTAAGATCCAAAGAGCTTCACTTAGAAAGTGGGACTGGGAGTTGAGAACCTCTTTTTCTGAGCATCAACTTAGGGCAGAAGGGGGCTCATAGTTACGGACTCATTCACCAAGGTAAGGTGTTCCTTAGGTGTCTAAAAATTAAAAACAAACAGATATCATATGGCTTTACCATATAAAATAGATTTATTATACTTTACAAACATCAATAAGAAACAGAAAAATAGAAAAATGATATCTCTATATACCACATTCTCCATTAACTGCTGCTAATATTTTAACCTCTGTGTGTGTGTGTGGGTGTGTCTGTGTGTAAATTTACACATGTAATATTGTACTACACTCATAGAAGTAGGGCCATACTGCAAAATTTTAATCAAAACTTGGATACGAGCATAATTTTTCCAAGTGCATAATTTTAGTGGCTGGATAAGCACTATTTATTTAACTAGTAACTAGCAGCACTATTTACTTAACTAGTTTCATACTGATAAGCATTTAGCTTCAAGAAGCATCCTTGTACAATTGCCCACTTATACAGTAAGTGAGCATCATAGGAATACACTTTAGAAATGAGATTGCTAAATCAAAGTGTATTCTGCTTTTAACTGTTTTATAACACAAATTGCTTTCTAGAAAAGTTGTATAAGTTTATACTTCCAGAGTTTGAGTATCTATTTTCTGGTTGACACCGAATTTCTTTGCCAGTAAAACATATGAAAAAATGGTACCCTTCAAAAGTTATTAATTTCTTAAAATGATAATGAGCATCTCTTTAGAACTTTTTTCAAAAGAATAGTTTTACATTTACAGAAAAATTGTGAAGGTAGTAGAGAACTCCTATACACCTTTACCTCTATTATTAATATATGACATTAGTGTGATACATTTGTTATAATCAATGAACTAGTATTGATACATTATTATTACCAAAGTAAGTGCTTTATTGGGATTTACTTAGTTTTGACCTAATGTTCTTTTTCTTTTCAGAATCCTATTCACGATATTGTATTACATAGCCTCTATAACATTCTATGGCTGCAGCAGTTTCTCATACTTTCTCAGTTTTTGATGACCTTGATGATTTTGAGGAGTACTCGTCAGGTATTTGTAGAATATTCCTCTATTGAGGTTTTCCTGAGATATCTTTCATGATTATACTTCTAGTTATGTGGAAGATAACAGAGGTGAAGTGCCATTTTTATTACATTATGTCTATGGTATATGCTATCAAATGACTTATAAATGCTGATGTTGACCTGATCACTTGGCTGAAGTAGTGTTTGTCAGTTCCTCTGCTAGAAAGTTCTCTTTTGTTCTCCTTTTCCATACTGTACTCATTGGAAGAAAGTCACTTTGTGTGTCCTGCACTCAAGGAGCAAAGTTATCCTTCACCTCCTTTAGGTCAGTTAACTACACAAATTATTTGGAATTTTTCTGCATGGGAGATTGTTCTATTATACATTTATCTATCATCTATCTATTTATCTATCTATCTATCATCTATCTACCTATGTATCATCCACTCATTTATTTATATCAGTATGACCTCATGGATATTTATTTAATATTTTGGGATATAGTACATTACTGCTTTATTTGTTTGATTTCTCAGATTGTTCCAGCTTTGACCTTTGGGAGCACTTTTAGTGGCTCCTGTGTCACTGTGACATATCCTTATCATTGCAACTCTTTCTTATTCTCGTTCAAGCATTCCCTTACTTGGGCTCTGCAAACCAGTGCTCTGCAAGGCTCATCTTGTATATTTCCTGCCCAGAATGAATATATTTTAATATATGACTTTGCCATTACCATTCATTCTCCTGACAATTTTTCACTAATGCTCTTTGTTTGTTTTTCTACCTAGATATTTGTCTGTTTATTAATGGATCAAAACATTTTTTAAATTATATTTAAGGCAGTTAAATGGCACTGGAAAAGATGCAAGTTATTTGCTAAATCTCCACACTGAGATGGCAGTGGGATAGTGGTGGGGGGGAGAGAGGGAAAGAAGGCATCAATTCTGTCTTAAATGATCAATCATCAGACAAATTTCCTGTTTATATTATCTAATACAATTCATTGTTGATTTCCTGCATTTATGATGTGTGGCTCCTTCTGTTACAACACTTAAAAGATATTTTTATTTATTTTCCATTGGTATAATGGAAACTGTTCATTAGCAGCCAGGATTTCTAGAAACATCTACTTTTTATTAAATAATGTGCTGGGCTTTTATGTATATTATTCATAAAACTTACAAAAATCCTGAAAGATAGGTATACAATTAGCTTTGTCTTACAAATAAGAAAACCAAGTCTTCAAGAGGTTGCATTGCCTAAGGTCAAACCTCCAGGAAGTTGCATATCTGGGACATAAACCAATGACTCTCTGACTTTGGTATCCATGGCACTTTGTTCTTCACCATGCTGATCAGTAACAGAAGATTTTTTTCTACTACGAGTAGGATGCTTTCTACGTGCTTCAATGTTGGGAAGTCATCAGATAATTCAGTTTCTTCATCTACCAAATGGAGAATTTTTTTTAATCAGCCATTATTTGATAAGAGAAATAGAACCTCTAAGAACGATTCAAAATATGAACTTTATCACAAGGACTTGAACTAATATAATTCTGTAAGTAGGTCAAACATTGATGTGTGCCTTTCCTTCTGTGTTTGGTGCTGCAAATAAAATCTGTAGGACATGAAGAAAGAGGAGCTGTGTGCCCAGCTGCTGCCTCATGGTCACAAGACAAGCCAGCAGATCAACAACATGCATGATCACGACAGCTCCTGGTGTTTTGTACTGACCACACAGGCATAAAAAGAGTATGGTTGTTGTGTCACTCCTACCTTGTAATCTGATTCAAATTGTCCTTTTTCGCCCAGAACCTTACAGGAAAGGAGATTCTGGGATACTCGGTTGCTGCTTCGGTAAATTGACACGATAGAAATCACCATGGTGCCTGTCTTGCTCTGGATTCTTTGAAATGGAAACTGGAGAAATCCCTCAATATCTATTTTTCTCTTTCATCTGTACCAACTGAGGCCTGATTTTGTTCAGAGAGGTAATGTTCCCTGTTCAAAAATATATATCCTAACTCCTTTACAGGTGGCTGGGATTGGTAATCAGTAGTGATGGCAATGAGTTCTCGTCAATGAAATGTAACTAAGGTCATTAAGTGAAGATTCCAGGAGAACTCTTTAAATAGGGTAGACACAGATGCCACATGCCTTTTACCCTTGCATTTCTTGTTACTGCCTAGGACACTGATGCAATATTGGACTTGAAGCAATCAGTTACAATCTTTTGCACTCACAAGCATGAGGACAAAAACTACACTCAATGATGCTTACACAGAAAGGTACTAAATTAGCCAGTTGGCCATGGAAGACCTATCTTCTTTTTTTGTGTGTGCAAAAGTCAAAGTCTATATTTGGCTAAGTCACCATGGCTTATATTTTCCCCCAACATGTCACTCATCCTGTGTTGCATGGAGACATCATTGTAAATAATCCGGGAACAAAACTAATAGGGTATGAGTAAGTAGAGAAGATATGAACACTGATGGGTCACAGGGTAGTTCTACACAAAGAAGGGTTGGAAGGGGGTAGTCTAGGTCCAGAGGCTGAAATAGTTTCTTTAGTTCATCTTGACTAAAGAAGAAGGTAGTAGAGGTATGGTTGGAATGCTGCAATAGGAAAAACTACTGGTACTTTTTTATTTATTGGAATGGGAAAATCAGGCACTTTATGTTTGCATAGATTCCCTTTGACAATGGGATACTAATTATAAGAAATAAGAATATGAGAGAAACAAGGGAAGTTATCTTTTTAGCTCTTCAGAAGCTTTGGGTTCCCTGTTTGCAGATTTGAATATATGAAAAATATGAGGAACTGACACATCATGTTTCCATTATTTGGTCTATGCCCTGTATCCAGGTAACTTGACTTCTCTTCATTTATTTAATACTTATTTTTTGAATAAGGACTGATTTATTTGCACAGGTTTGCTACTGACCAGTATGGAGGCCCTTGGGATGACATTGGCACCAAGCCATTTCAGATAGGGCTGACCTCAGTCTTGTTTAGTCCCTACCCAGGAATGTGTAGTTCACTTACTACTTTAATCACTTGTGAACACAGTGGCATAATTCTTCTACTAAACAAATGACATAAGCCTTAAAACTATCAAAAGAGTTAAACTTATACTGTTTTTAAAAAGGGGGGATGTTTAGGTATAGTAATCTCCTGAGGTGCCATAGGGTTTTTCTGTAGCTAGTCAAGTACAAGTATAATATATATATGTATATATACACTTTTTTTGACCTTTATAGCTCAGTTTTTTTATTGGGGTTCAATTTGCCAACATATAGCATAACACCCAGTGCTCATCCCGCCAAGTGCCTCCCTCAGTGCCCATCACCCAGTCACCCCAACCTCCCACCCACCTCCCTTTCCACTACCCCTTGTTTGCTTCCCAGAGTTAGGAGTCTCTCATGTTTTGTCACCCTCACTGATATTTTCACTCATTTTCTCTCCTTTTCCCTTTATTCCCTTTCACTAATTTTTATATTCTGCAAATGAGTGAGACCATATAATGTATGTCCTTTTCCGATTGACTTATAAATACATTTTAAGGCTGGAAATGGGAATCCATAAACAGGGAGAGAATAATTTCAAGGGCAGGTAGAGCACCAGGAGAATGACAGAGAACAATATAGCCCAGAGGAGGTGGGACTTGATGGGCCAAGATCTCGGCTGAAGGAAACATCCAGATGAGAGTGTCGGTGGTGTGGAAGCCACCTCCAAGGTGGCCCCAGTGATTGCCACTTCTTGATATTTGCACCTTGTTGTTGTTCCCTGTCTATATTACACTAGGATTGATCTGTGTGGCCAGTAGTATATGGGAAGACAGTGTGTCACATTCTTGATTAGTTCATAAAAGATTGACTTATGTCTTAGGTGTATTCTTTTTCTCCTGGTCACTTGTTTTGGGGAAAGCCAACTGCCATTCCTGAGAACCTGTCAGAAACCCTATGGAGAGGCTTGTGCAATGAAAAACAGAGGCCCCTGGGCCAACAAAAACTGAGACTTGCCAACCACCACCTAAGGGAACTTGTAAATAGATCCCCCCACTCCAAGTCTTCCCTCAACTGTAGTCCCTGTTGACAACTTGAGTACAAAAATGTGATGGATCCTGAGCTAGTAGTATCTAGTTATGATACTCCTCAATTCCCACCATCTGCAACTCTGTGGGATAATGCACTTTTTAAGGGGCTAAGTTATGGGGTAATATGTTACACTGCAATAGTTATCTAATATAGGTGCATATGGACAAGAATAAATAGAGAGATGAGAATAATATTGATTCATTAATGCTTATTGACTCCAAATTTGCTGCAAATAAGAGGATGGTAGTTTTAGAAGAGAGTTTGAATTCACTTATCAGTCTGGGGCTAGCATAATGGAAAAGAGCAGAGCTGGAAATAGAATAGAAATAATGGAAGTAGAAGAGTTGAGAAAGATCGCTGTGGGTCCAACTTATGTCGAAGACCTTACATTTGAGGTTTCCAGCTACCTTGATGGTGGCGTTTTGCTCTGCAAAGGCAGGAGATGCAAGAGGTTTGAGGAGACTGGTGACATGAATGGTTCAGATAATTTGCCATGGATGCTTGCTTAATTTTGCTGAAGAGTTATCTGTAGCTGGTCACGTATTCATCTTGTTCATGCCTGTTTTATTCTGGCATGTTGATCTGGACTCATCTGGACACTTGTCCCGCCCTGAGGACACCAGCTCACTTTTTTGCCTGGTCCCTACCATTCGGGGCTTAGCACATTTTTAAACTGCCATTCTAACAGCTTCTAACAACTCTGTGAGGTCTGCAAGTCATGGACTATTTTCCTGAGCTGAGGTCCAGGAAGGCTAAGTGATTAATCTAGAGTCCCACAGCTAGCCAGTGGCAGGCCCAGGCCTAGACTTGGAACTCCTGGTTTCCTGTCTTATGCCAATGTGCTTTTTTTTTTTTTTTCTTTTTTAGGTTTTCCTCATTATGACTATGGCAGACCAGACTCAACAGGTACATTGGGAGCAGGCCACTTAAGGATGAGCAAATTGAGCTGCATTTAGGATTTGTGCATCCTAACATCTTAAAATGTTTTTCTAACATTTTGGGTTTGGCATAGCAAAGTGTGCCAAGATTCCTTTCCTTTCATTTTTAAACCCACATGTATTTTCAGGGAAATTAAGCTCATATGTTTCTGATTCATTTACTGTATAACTCATCAAAATATTGTTTTATAACAGTTCTTGGCAGTCCATGAAACCTTTTAAAATATAGACTTTTCCCCTCTTGCTACCAAGGAAGCCATGCTTTACTGAGAGCACAGCACCAATTAACTCTGAAGGGTTTTCCAAATAAGCTTCACATGGATGCTAAAGACCTAATTGGGTTTTCTGTGATCAACAAGAATGCAAGTCAACAAATACCGATTGAACATACACTATGTATTGGATTTTAGGGGATGTAGAGTGATACAGATAAATGGGAAGTGACGCCCACGATTTAAATAGCTGCCATGATGGAGACAGATAAATGGCAGCCAAAACATTTATTGAGCACTTTGAATATGCCTGCTACTGGGTGAAGTCTTTTATAAACATTACTTCATGTTATCTTCTTGACCAATTTATGTATTATTATCCTTATTTTATATATAAGAAAACTGACACCTAGAGAGTTTACTGAGTCAAGTCATATAGTTGGTTAGCAGTGGATTTAAGACTAAATCTCTAGCAGTTTCATTGCAGAGACCAGTCTTTTAACGTTATTATAAAACTTGGAAATTAAGATATAGTGAGACTAAGCTAATGCCCAGCTTTTTGGAGGTAGAGATGGAACTTCATTAATGTCATATAATTTATTTCTGTTTAAACTTTATTTCTGACCACAGGACTATTTCCTTCTGGTCACTCTGCTTGCATTTTGGACATTCTTTGGAAAAGGTCATGATTGTGCAGTAAAAAGTCTTATTAATGCCCTTTGGGTAGCTTATCTGAGATGTTGAATACATGAATGAGTGTTCCTTCTCATAGAGTGGAGCTATCTCAGAAAAACTCTGTCATGTTTGCACTACAACCAACCATCTCTGTACTATGCTTTCTATGACTTACTTTTTATGTGAGAATATCATTAATTTTATTGATAATAAAATAAGAGGAAATATCATTTTTGAATGTTTCTTTGTGCCACAAACTGTTAAATGCTTTGCTTAAATTATTTGATTTCATCCTCACAAAAGTCCCCAGGAGAGCAGTGTCAGCTCTTCATTCTTCCAATGAAGATACTGAGGCATAGAACAGTTAAATAATAACCAATAGAGGGGCACCTGGGTGCTCAGTCAGTTAAGCATCTTGATTTTTACTCTTGATTTCAGCTCAGGTCATGATCTCAGGGTGGTGAGATCTAGCCCTGGGTCAGGCTCTATGCTGAGCCTGGAGCCTGCTTAAGTTTCTGTCTCCCATTCCCTCTGCTCCTCCTGTCTATTCATGAATGAGCATGTGCATGGACATACGCGCTCTCCAAGTAATAATAATAACAACAACCGCCACCGCCACCACTAAAACTCTCTAAGGTAGATTTTTCCATTTTTGTATACATTTCATGATTTATCATATGTATATATTTATATTTCAAAATTTATCATCCATACCATTGTTAATGGCCATTTGGAGTTCTTTCTTTCTAATTATTACTAACGTTTAAAAAATATGTTAATACTACGCAAGCCTTTGCATAAGAGTATAAAGCGCAAGAGTTTCTCTAATTATTAGGAATTAGAAATTCTATATATGTAAATGTCTACTAATGTAAGGTAATGTAAATTGTTTTCGATTTCAATTTGTTATTTTAATTTACAGACCCAGTAGAAATGTATTTATTTCTTAATTCTATAACCATGTCAACTACTTTTCTTTAAGATATAGGTGTTTTTCTCTTATTAAAAGTTTTTATTTAAATTCTAGCTAGTTAACATACAGTGTGATATTAGTTTCAGGTGTAAAATATAGCAATTCAGCATTTCCATACAATACCTGGGGCTTATCACAACAAGTGCACTCCTTAATCCCCATCACCTATTTCACCCATCCCCCACCCACCTTCCCTCTGGTAACCCTTAGTTTATCTCTATAGTTAAAAGTCCTTTTCTTGATTTCTCTCCGTCTCTCTCTCTCTGCTTGTTTGTTTTGGATCTTGAATTCCACATATAAATGAAATCATATGGTATTTGTTTTTCTCTGACTTCTATTGCTTAGCATAATACGCTTCAGCTCCATCCATGTTGTTGCAAATGACAAGATTTCATTCTTTTCATGGCTAAGTAATATTCCATTTTGTCAATATATATCACGTCTTCTTTATCCATTCATCAGCTGAGGGACACTTGGGCTGTTTCCATAATTCTGTAGATAATGCTGCTATAAACATTGGAGTACATGTGTCCCTTTGGATTAGTATTTTTATATTCTTTGGGTAAATATCCAGTAGTATAACTGCTGGATTGTAGGGTAGTTCTTTTTTTTTTATTTTATTAATGATAATTTTATTAATGATAGTCACAGAGAGAGAGAGAGAGGCAGAGACACAGGCAGAGGGAGAAGCAGGCTCCATGCACCGGGAGCCCGACGTGGGATTCGATCCCGGGTCTCCAGGATCGCTCCCTGGGCCAAAGGCAGGCGCCAAACCGCTGCGCCACCCAGGGATCCCTAGGGTAGTTCTATTTTAAACTTTCTGAGAAAACTTCATACCGGTTTTCAGAGTAGCTGCATCAGTTTGCATCCCTATCAACAGTGCAAGAGGATTTCCCTTTCTTGTTATTATCATCAACATCTGTTGTTTCTTGTGTTGTTGATTTTAGCCATTGTGAATGGTATGAGGTGATATCTCATTGCAGTTTTGATACATTTCTCTGATGATGAGTGATGTAGAGTATCTTTTAATGTGTTTCTTCTTTGAAAAAATGTCTATTCATGTCTTCTACCCACTTTTTAATTGGATTATTTATTTTTTGGGTGTTGACTTTTAAAAGTTCTTAATATATTTTGGATACTTACCCTTTATAGAAATGTCATTTACATTTCTCCTATTCCACTGGTTGCCTTTCAATTTTGTTGTTTTCTTTGCCATGCAGAAGCTTTTTATTTATTGTCAATTTGGTTGATATATTGTCTTAATTTTGATTTCCTCCTGATACAATTGAGTTGGATGTTATTGGCCTTTTGTATTTTAGTCAGGGTCTAAAGAAGAGTACAAAAACAACTTTAAGAATTTAAACAGAGGGATCCCTGGGTGGTGCAGCGGTTTGGCGCCTGCCTTTGGCCCAGGGCGCAATCCTGGAGATCCGGGATCGAATCCCACGTCGGGCTCCCGGTGCATGGAGCCTGCTTCTCCCTTTGCCTGTGTCTCTGCCTCTCTCTCTCTCTCGCTCTGACTATCATAAATAAGTAAAAATTAAAAAAAAAAAAAGAATTTAAACAGAGGGGCGCCTGGGTGGCTCAGCGGTTTGGTGCCTGCCTTTGGCCCAGAGCATGATCCTGGAGTCCCAGGATCCAGTCCCACATCAAACTCCCTGCATGGAGCTTGCTTCTCCCTCTGCCTGTGTCTCTTCCTCTCTCTGTGTCTCTCATGAATAAATAAATAAAACCTTAAAAAAAGAATTTAAACAGAGGAATATTATTACGGGGCTTTGGTTATGTAGGTTGTGGACTTGCCAAGTTTAAGAGAGGTTGCACAGAGACTAACCACATCACAAAACACTACCACTCTTGGTCTGGTGGACAAGGAGAAGGTATTGTATTATCAGTCCCCGTTAGCTGGGACCAGTCAGTGTCCTTGAGAATCTCTGTATTAATATGTAGTCTCACTTCAGCTCTCCCATTTGTCCTAACAATAGAAAAAAAAAAAAAAACAACTAAGGAATAGTGAGAAAAAAGTAGTATCAATAGACTGAGGGTCTAGTGAGGCAAAACAACGTATAGGAGGGGCACTAGAGAAAGCGACCCCAGAATGGAAGATGAGGATCAGAGAATTCCATATTTAAGTTTGAGATTTTAGGGCAACCTGGGTGGCTTAGCGCTGTCTTTGGCCCAGGGCGTGATCCTGGAGACCTGGGATTGAGTCCCACGTTGGGCTCCCTGCATGGAGCCTGCTTCTCCCTCTGGCTGTCTCTGCCTCTCTCTCTCTCTCTCTCTTTGCCTCTCATGAATACATAAATAAAATCTTTAAAAAATTAAAAAATTTGAGATTTTGTAGGCAATGCAGGTTCTAGTGGTGACAATGTGTGTGACACATGGGAGTGAGTAGGTAAAGTCAGACTGAAAAGTCTTTGGAGATAAGGAAAGTGAGGAAAAAAGGGCTAACAGGGCTACTATCTTGGATAATTCCTATTCCTATTGACCCCATTCAATAGTCATCTGTGACACTGGTTAGGCTAAGGTTTAAATGATTAATTCACATAGATTTTCTCCCTTGTTCCCACACATTAGTATGTGAGAGTAGGAGATACTGCTGTCTTACTCAACACTGTATATCTAGTAACTACAGCATGGTCTATTAATAGCTGCTCCATAAATATCTGTTGAATAAGTGAATAAATGCTGATGTCACTAAAAAACAAAAATATTGCTGTGAAGGATGAATTAACAGCTAATGACTTAAATGAATGAGTAGAAGTGACTTGAAGATCAATGAATGACAGTGTTCTCCTTTAGGATTTTGATGGAATCTCGTCTCACATTTAGATCTTTCATCCATTTTGAGTTTATCTTTGTTTATGGTGAAAGAGAGTGGTCTAGTTTCATTCTTCTGCATGTGGATGTCCAATTTTCCCAGCACCATTTATTGAAGAGACTGTCTTCCAATGGATAGTCTTTCCTCCTTTATCGAATATTAGTTGACCATAAAGTTCAGGGTCCACTTCTAGGTTCTCTATTCTGTTCCATTGATCTATGTGTCTGTTTTTGTGCCAGTACCACACTGTCTTGATGACCACAGCTTTGTAGTACAACCTGAAATCTGGCATTGTGATGCCCCCAGCTATGGTTTTCTTTTTTAAAATTCCCCTGGCTATTCGGGGTCTTTTCTGATTCCACACAAATCTTAAAATAATTTGTTCTAACTCTCTGAAGAAAGTCCATGGTATTTTGATAGGGATTGCATTAAACGTGTAAATTGCCCTGGGTAACATTGACATTTTCACAATATTAATTCTACCAATCCATGAGCATGGAATATTTTTCCATCTCTTTGTGTCTTCCTCAATTTCTTTCAGAAGTGTTCTATAGTTTTTAGGGTATAGATCCTTTACCTCTTTGGTTAGGTTTATTCCTAGGTATCTTATGCTTTTGGGTGCAATTGTAAATGACCAAACTGTGGAAGGAGCCTCGGGGTCCATCGAAAGATGAATGGATAAAGAAGATGTGGTTTATGTATACAATGGAATATTACTCAGCCATTAGAAATGACAAATACCCACCATTTGCTTCAACATGGATGGAACTGGAGGGTATTATGCTGAGAGAAGTAAGTCAATCGGAGAAGGACAAACAGTATATGTTCTCATTCATTTGGGGAATATAAATAATAGTGAAAGGGAATATAAGGGAAGGGAGAAGAAATGTGTGGGAAATATCAGAAAGGGAGACAGAACATAAAGACTCCTAACTCTGGGAAACGAACTAGGGGTGGTGGAAGGGGAGGAGGGCGGGTGGTGGGGGTGAATGGGTGACGGGCACTGAGGGGGGCACTTGACGGGATGAGCACTGGGTGTTATTCTGTATGTTGGTAAATTGAACACCAATAAAAAATAAATTTATTAAAAAAACAATAAATAAAATAAAATAAAATAAAACAGAATGGCAAGACTGTTTTAAGCTATAGGAGCTCCTTTGCTTTTGGTGTGTGTGTGTAATGGATAATGGCCAGAAAACTGGATGATGAGCCAGTCCTGCTCCTAAGCCACAAAAGGTATGAGATAACAGATCTTCCACTTGCAAAGCTATAGAGAAAGTGAACTTGGAAAGAGTCCCAGCTAGATTTCTAGGCAAGATGGGAGAGTGAATATTCTGTGAAGGGCCCAGGGATCAAGAGGAGCTTGCTCATTACAGGAGGGGAGTTCCAGGGCATGATGGATAGCAATGGAGGGAGGACACATTGGTTGGAGTCCTAACAGAAGTGAATTCCACTCAGATGGTTCAACTTTGGAGACTTTAATAAAGGGAACCATTCGTCAAGATGTGGGCAGGGTTCAGGGAATAAGCAAGGAAATTTAAGGTACCCAGTGACTGGTAATCATGGCCAGTCATTACTACCCCTTGGTCTAAAGGGCCAAACAGAGGAAACAGTATTCAAAAGCCCACTAAGCACCAGACCATAGAGGAATAAATGCTTATGGAAAGTGGTCTAGGAGGAATACAACCACTGCCAGAACCACATCAGCAAGTCAGGGAGGCAGTGAGGAGGAGGATGGGAGATAAATGCTCCAGCACTCTCTCCACTTATCCTGTTTTTCTGCAATTGGGATCTCCCCTCCCAATTGTCGTACCCAGTTGAAAGTCAGAGAGATCCATCATGGAAGTTCGATTTCAGAAGAAACATGGGACAAAGAAGGGTAATACACACATTCAGGGTGGTGGTAATAGGTGGATATAAGCTAGCTAGTTGAGAGAAAAAAGGAGGACTTTATTAAAGAAGGGATGCATGGAAAAGACTGGAAATCAGGGTCTGGGTGTTAATGAAGGACTGAGTTAAAGTTGGATGGCAGATTATATGCTTGCAGTTTGTACTAAAGGTCCTAGAGAGGCTATAAAAGCATTCCTTTCCTTGCCTTAATGAAACCTGGCTCATTCTGAGAAGTTTGCATTTTTGTGATATGTTTACTGGGAGTTCATGCTTTTTGGGGTGCTCATTAGAAACATGTGCTATAGTGAAAGTTTTGGAGGTAAGACATGGTCATTTTCTGGCACTTATGGACAAGGACAAGAATGGACAAAGATGAGACTACACTGGTTAGAGAGAGATGTCTCCTATTCAAAAGTTCTGAAGAAACTCTAAGTTACTCTCCTACTTGGAAATAATCTGAACTCTTGGTCCAGCTAAGTGTAACCACATTATGAATGCTTTGCCATGTCACAGACTTTACTATGTTCTCAATCACAATGTCTCTTCCTATCTATGAACATCCTTTAAATCTTAAATAAATATTAAGTTAATATTGAGTATTGAATTAGTATTACCAGATTACCACTTATTTCATTAAACCTTTCTTGTTCATATTCCCAAGCAGTAATGGATCAAAAGTTGTTTTGCCTTCTGGTGCAGCCACTGTTGATAATAGTATGGAGATTCCCTAGAAAGTTAAAAATAGAACTACCCTATGACCCAGTAATCTTGCCACTGGGTATTTACCCCCAAAATGCAAAAACAGTAATTCAAAGAGATAAATGGATCCCTATGTTTATTGCAGCATTATTTGCAATAGGCAAAATATGGATTCAGCCCGAATGCTCATTGACAGATGAATAGGTAAAGAAGATGTGGTGTATATACACCATGCAATATTATTAAGCCATAAAAACAATGAAATCTTGCCATTTGCAATGACACGTGTGGAGCTAGAGAGTATAATGCTAAGTGAAAGTCAAAGAAAGAAAAACCATATGAGTTCATTCATAGGTGGAATTTAAGAAATAAAACAAATGAACAAAAGGAATGGAAAACAGAGAAAGAGAGACAAACCAAGAAAGAGACTCTTAACTATAGAGAACAAACATGATTACCAGAGAGAGGGGAGTGGGGCGTGGTGATATAGGTGATGAGGATTAAGGAATGCATTTGTCGTGATAAGCACTGGGTGATGTATGCCAGTGTTGGATCACTAAAATGCACACCTGAAACTAATATTACACTGAATGTTGACTATACTGGAATTTTAAAAAAGAGTTGACTTATGTTTATTAGGATCTCATCTTTAATAAAGTAAGTAGAAAATTAAGTTAAGCAGAGTATTTAAGTATATATCATAAGAAGAACACTCTGGAGATTGTAGAAGACCGTGTCCTGCTTTAGGAAATGATCTGCATATATGTATTTACAAAATGACCCTTTAGCCAAAATATTATGATTTTTGCAAGAAAAGAAATATCCAGGCAATTATGACAGTGGTATTATTGGGTTAAGAGAATAACATTTAGCACCATTCAGTGATAGGTTCCATTCCAAAGGTATGAACTGGAACTTAGAGTTTCCACTTCTAGAAAAATGAGAATAATAATATCTGTAATAGGATTATAGTTCCCCCTTCCTCTAAGCTGTGGTTCTTAACTGGGAACAGTACCCCCACCCCCACCCCAAAAGGCATTTGGAATGCAGAGGGTGTTTTTGTTTATCTCAGTGACAAGGGATGCTACTGGCATTAAGTATCTGGAGAGAGGATTGGCACCATCCTACAATGTGGGGAGAATTCTGATAAAGAAATATCTATCCCATCCCCAAAGCCTACCGTCTTCCCATCGTGAGATACTAAATGCCACAGATATTTTAAAAGAAGTTTTTTCTCACTCCTGGTTTTGCATTTTTCCATCTAATAGCTGCTTCTCCCATCTTGTGCTTTGCCCTGTCCTGTCACCCTCAGTCCTACTGTGGGTCACCAGTCATTTTGCTCATCATTGTAGTGCCTGTTGATGGTGTGGTGGGCAATGCATCATCCTTGCAACTGGAATATAATCCCCAATTCTTCCTATTGGAGTATAATCCCCAATTCTGCTGCTCCTTAGCTCTATACCCCTTAGAATGTGACCTAAGTAATCACTCTTTGAAGGAATAAGTTTGCTATCATCTTTTCTGCCTTGAGTTCTTTTAGGATTAAGGAATAATGTACACATGTTTAAAATAATTCCTGCCTCATAAAATACTTATAAAAATTAAAAGAGATAAGGTTAACAAAGAGCCTCATATAGAATACATCATATGACAGGCATTTGGTAAATGGCAGCAACTATTTTTCTTCTGCACAGTGAATATATATGATATTGTGAGACACTAGACAATTCATCCTCAGAATATCTAGCAGATCCCAGCAACAGTTTGCAAATTTTTGGCAGCAAGAGCAGGCAAATAAGTGAAATTTTATAATCTCGATAATGAAATCATTTGAGAGGCGAATGAAGGTTAACAGGGTGGGTTGGGGAAGAAATGTTATTCTATCTGAATGTGTTCACCTAATCATGCACATTTTAGGATAATACCAAGTTGTATTCTCCTGAATAGAGGATTTCATGCCCAATTTCCACCACTCGCTTTCAAGAGAATGGCCTCCTATGTAACAGCCCACTGTGCTGTCTGACCTGAACCCAGAGCTCTAAGGATGGAGCATGCAGCCTTTATTTTGATCTTCCTAGATTAGGCAAGCTTGCCACCCTCCAATGTTACTGGAGCGTATTTGAGTGTTGATTTCAACAAAGTACAACTCTTCTGAAATAATTGACTAACCCTAAAATGTTTAATCTCCAAGTTAGACTTTTGTAATTCTTGAAGCAGGAAATGGTTCTCTGCAAATATTTAGAAATGGTGTAGAAACACTGAAATTCACATCCATGGTGACCCTTAGGCGTGCAGGCTATGAGAGGTGTCATGCCTTCCTTAATAGAAGTATTTAATTCTTAAATATTTGTCATCAGTCAAAGCATGGAGGCTGACATAGAAGAGACGAGCTATTCCAGTCCAGCTTGAGAAGACCCTGGTTGACATCTGACCCCACAGTCCTATAAACAGCAGCAGAAATTCCCTTTCCACTTACACTGCATCTGCTGGGCAAGGTTTTAATAAAGCAGCAATTCACGGAAAGGTTTCCCCTTACTACAAATGTCAAAGTTCTCCTTGTTGAAGTTAACTGTTGGCAAAGTGTGCCTGGCCTCAGCTACGAACTTTGCCTTGTTGCCTCACCTTTCCTTGACAGAAATAGACTTCATAGCAAATTGTAGGATGTATCAAAGTTCTGTATTTATATGGAGATGATATGAAATGGAATGGAAATATATATGTGTGTGTGTGTGTGTGTGTGTATTTTAAGATTTATTTATTTTAAAGAGAGAGAGCACATGTGGGGGGAGGAGGGAGGGAGAGAGAAAGAAAGAATATCAAGCAGACCCCCCCCCGCCGAGTGTGGAGCCCATTGCAAGCTTAGGACCCTGAGATCATGACCTCAGCTGATATCAAGTGCCAGCCACTTAATTGTGCCACCCAGGTACCCTGGAAATATATATTGTATTTGTCATTGAAATTAATTTCATCATATAATAGTAAATTTTGTCTGAGAAGTTGTATTTGCATATATTTACCTGAGTAATATACATTACAAAATAGGTATACAAACATAAATATATGAAGAAAAACCATTTGACTTTGAATCAAGAAGGCAGGAATCTTGGATTTAAATTCCACCTTTGATTTCTCATTTGTTGGAAAATTTCAGATAAGTAATTTACGCCACAGATAACTTGTAGTTTTTTTCACTGTGTCATTGAGGATATAGATGGCAGGGCAGTTTATTAAGTTGGGGAGCTCTAGAGGAGGAAAGCAAGGACACAGAAGAGGAGGAATTCATTCTTGTAAGGAATGTAATTATCATAGTTATGCACTTACTGAGTTTGAGATCCCAACGGGATGTTTTTTGGTGAAGCTGAATATAGTTATGTGATGTTCAAAAAGGAAGTATAATTTGGGTATCATCAATATTTAGATAAGAGTTGAGGAACAGGTATGGATGCATTCACTGAGGGCTGGTTCCTACAGTGATAAGAAGAAAAAGACAAGAACCCAAAGAATGTCAACACTTAGGTGGTGGTTAAAGCAGAGAAAACCAGTGCAGAAGGATGACTAATAATACATGCCATTGGGCTGGCAAACAGAGAAAGGTGTATCAAGATAAATATTCTAAGGAGGAAGTAATTATGCTTGTCAAATGTACCTGAGGAGTGCAGTAAGGTAGGAACTGAAATCTGTTCATAGGATTCATTATTTACGAGTTCACTGGTAGCCATGGTGAGAAATTTCAGTTAGGGTAGAAACCAGGCTGGAGCAGGATGAGAAATGGAGTTATTTAGCCCAGACAAAAGAAGAATTATGGTTGTAAGCCTCCTATCTTCAAATATTTTAAGACTTCTTACAGAAAGTAGGAAAAAGTTCCCATTTATTTTTCCTTCACAGAGCAAAACAATGAATAATGCAAGGTCACCTTGTGTTATATTTTAGTAGGCATATCTAGCAATTAAAATGACTTGATTTAATAATTCCAACATTAGAAAGTGGTAAGACACATCACAGGAGTCATTTAGCAGTAGATAAAAACTACCACTGAAAAAGATTATAGAAATGGTTCATTTGCCATTTTACCTCTTGCATTCTATGAGTCTATTCTGAGACCATCTAGTGCAGGGGCTCATTGTCCTTGCAACCTTGGGTAGCTCACATACTTACCTATCTTTCCCAGGCCATAGAGGGTACTAAAGCCGGTTGTTGTCTCTTCCGGTAATGCCCACCATCAATGGGACAAAGTTCACTAGGAAGGCCTCATGGTGGGCCATTGAGGTTTCAAATCAGAGTTGAGAAAGCCCAGGGCTGTCTTTAAGTTTGCCCAGACTTACCGGGGGATCCTCCCGGCTTCTCTAACCTCATCTTGCTGGTCCTTTGGGAGAGGGCCCTCAGCATTTCTGTAATGTCTGTGTTGCTTCACTAATTGATTATAAGAAAAATAAACACTCTGTGGTGAAGGTCTGCCTCTTACTTGAGACCAGACTAGCTTCTGCGTTTTTGAGTGGGTATCTTAGAGGTGGTTCTTACAGAGATTTTCCAGGCCATGAAAACTCCTTTTGGTAGGCATCAAAGAGTCCAAACACTCCAATTCAAAGGGCAAAGGAAGCAGGAACTGGTGAAGAAAGAACATGGAGAGATGGCTAAAGTAAGAATTTCAGAGGCCACAATAGCAAAGCACTATGGGGCCCCATTCCCTTCCTCTCATACATAACCTATAGACAACTCAAAGACATATGATAATTTTTAAAACATCAAAGTTATCTTTCTCATGATAATGATTATGATACTTTTTAAACATTTTCAAAATCTTTAAGTGACGGTATTCACGCAATGTTTGCTTGTGACCAAAGCACTTAGCATAGAGTTGTATGTTTACAGACCAGAAACTAGAGGAGCAGTTGTGACAGTAAAGGATGATGTGTCTTCCACAATTAATCAGTAGATTGACAAATTAATCACTCATTATTTAGTAATTAAGCAATTATTATACACCAGTATTGGATGGAGGGAAGAGAGGTGAACAAGACAGTCAATATAACTTGCCTCTGAAGACCCTGACCCACTTTATCTTTATGTGACTTTATTTTTTTGTGTGTACAATAGACGAGAAAAGATCTCCACTTCTTTATGTCCTTGAGTTACTGTGTCAGATATTCTTCTGGAAGAAATAAAAATTACTGAATTTGAGATACAGCAATGATATTTCTGGTGGCTGTGTTAAATATAGTCAACTCATTGTTATGCAGGCAAATCTGACAAATAAGGAGTGACAGAAAGTGGCTTATTCAATATGGGAAAATCTTGATGTTCACCTGAGATAAATAATTTTCTATACATCTCGAGGTTTTCCAGTACTACCATAGAACATATTAGCAACCATGACATTTGGTAAGAAAATAAATTAAAAATAAATAAATAAATAAATATAAGAAAAATATATAACTATAGATATATTTACATGTTAATATATATGCACATGTATGTGTAAGTATGTGTACAGGAAGAAACCTTTTAAGAGAATAATAAATATAAACCAAACTGTGGAGATCAATCATTTCTCTTAATTCTTCTGCTATGGACTAATTCATATATTCAAGCCCTAATCCCCAATGTGGTGGTATTTGGAGGTGGGCCTTTAAGAGGTGATTAGGTCATGAGGGTGGAGGCCTTATAGGAAGAGACAAAAGAGATGATTTCTCTCTCTCTCTCTCTCTCTCTCTCTCATCCATGTGATGATACAGAAAGAAGGTGATTATCTGCAAACCAGGAAGAGAGCTATCAGACACTGAATTTCCTGGCACTCTGACCTCAGACTTTCTAGTCTCCAGTACTATGATCTATAGTAATTGCCATGGCAGCCCAAGATGACCCAAGATAGTAATTGGTACTGAGAATGGGGTGCTGCTGTAACAAACATCTAAAATTGTGGAAACAGCTTTGGGACTGGTTGAGAGGTAGCAGCTGGAAGGGTTTTGTGGAGCATGCTAGAGAAAGGCAGGTTGTCATAAAGGACTGTGAAAAGAGATTCCTACAGGAATTTAACAAGGAAAAAGGATAGCTTCAAGAAAGCTTTTGTCTCCTGAGAGAATGCACGGATGAGTATGAACCGAATGTTTATAGAAGTTCGGATGGTCAAGGCCATTCTGGTGAGTTCTTAGGATGGGAACGAGGAGCATATTACTGGACAATGAAACAAAAAAGAGATTCTTGTCATAAAGCAGCAAACAACTTGAGTGAATTGTTTGTGTTCTAGTATTTTATGAAAGGTAGATCTTGAGTCCAATAAAATTGGATAATTAACTGAAGAAATTTCCAAGAAAAAATTTGAAGAAGTAGCTAACGCTTTTAGGAGTCCTCTATCCTCATGACCTAATCATCTCCCAAGGTCCCATCTCTGAATAACCTTCACATTGGGCATTAGGGCTTCCACGTATGAATTTTTTAGGGGACACAAATATTAAGTCAACAGCATTCTGCCCGTGGTCCCCTAAAATTCATGTCATTCTTGTAGGAGAAGTACATTTCTTTTATCCCAACAGCCCCAAAGTCTTAACTCATTCTAGCATCAACTTTAAAGTCCAAAGTCTCGCCTAAATTCTAAGCATCATATAAATCAGATACGAGCAAGTCTCAAGGTAGGGTTAGTCCTGAGGTAAAATTCCTCTCCAACTATGAACCTGTGAAACCAAGTAAGTTATGTGTGTACAAAATACAGTGGTGGGACTGGTATAGGATAGACATCCTCAATTTCACTGTATCACATGTGTGTACAAGAAGCTTCAAGAACTGTGAGAAGTAAATTGTTGTTTAGGCTACCCAGTCTATGATAACTTATTATAGTAGGTAGAACTGACTAAGACAAGTCTGTAAAAACACTATGAACAAAATCTTGAATATGATAAAGAGCAGAAAATAAGCAGAGGACAAAAATAAATTCAATATGGCTGTAACAAAAACAAAGTATGGGTACCTCTGAACCTTCCCACATCTTCCTTACCATCATCCCACTGAGTTTTAAGTTGGATTTCTTTGAGTCCATCAGAGTATGGACAGGAAAGAATATATGATTTAAGAGATGTTTTAAAACTGCAGCTGAATAAATTTTAAAACAATTTTGATGTAATAAATTTTAATAAAAAGTTTAGTAACTGAAAACACGCATGCTGGCCATCATTTGGAAATTCATGCCTGACTTTCAGAAGACAGGGCAAAGAATAACACAAGGCAACTCAAGATGACAGAACCAAAAGGGATCCAACCTGACTGCATGAACATTGGTCAAATTCAATTTAATAGCCACATATTAGGAAATACTTAAGCTCTCTCTGTTCACTTCCCTTTTCTCTATGTCATGAAGCCTCAGCTGATAGCGTCATGGAGGTGCTGACAGGCACCCAACTGTGGTGTGATTAACTCAGTGTGCTGCTACAATTAGCCCATCAAAGTCGTCAGGACTCGCGTTTCTCCAGGGTCACAAGGCAAAAATGAGCTGGCCTGTCAGTCCTCATCTGGCTGGAGTCCAGTGCTGGTGTGGAGGATGTCACAAAGCAAATGGTCACTGTGTCTTTAAGCAATGAGAGCAAACAGGTCTCTGCTTGTGAAACTGAGTGCATATTACCCTAAGCTGTCCAGTACTTGACTTGGAGCAAGGCTCCCTTTCCTGTGTACATTCATTTCATTTTATGGCCATGTAAAAGCAACTCCGTGGCGCTGGCTGCAATGTGAAAATCAACAACAACACTATAGAACAACCCACAACCGAAAGCAACCAAAAAAGAAAACATCAGGAGAAAAATATGGAACCAGATGCCTCCATCGCCTCAGCAAGCAATGGCCATGTCAAAAGTGAGAATAATTGATTTTGACAGAGAGGAAAGTAGTAATTGGAATGAAACTTGTTTGAATAACAGCTTAAATGTTTCTTTCCCTGCTTTCCAGATTACATGCACTGTAAAGCCAGATTGCTTTCTCCTGGCTAGTTCACAGAGGACATTCTGTGTCCAAGGGGCTTGTGAAAGAAGAGAGAAAAAAAATCCCAATCTTGTGAATTTGCCTCTCCCTGGATGACTGTTGGGCCTGCATTCCAGGCTCACAGAGACAATTTATTAATGCTTAATCCCCAGTCTTGCCTGCTGTGAGCATCCCTTTATAGACCATTGTTAAGCTATCCAGAGGCTGGATGGTGTCTGGGTGAGGGCGCCTCAGCCACTCAGCTGGCTAACAAAACTGAAATTAAAACTTTCCTCCAATCTTGTTCCTTTCACTACTTTCTAATTATACGAGTACAATGGACTGAGTGCTGTATCCCCCTTAAATTCGTATGTTGAAATTCTAACCCCCAATATGATGGCATTAGGACCAGGGCCAATTTAAACTTATGGAAAGCAATTAGGTCATAAGAGTGGAGTCCTCATGAATAAAGTTAGTGTCCTTG
The DNA here is from genome assembly GCF_003254725.2 of Canis lupus dingo. Taxonomy (NCBI): domain Eukaryota; kingdom Metazoa; phylum Chordata; class Mammalia; order Carnivora; family Canidae; genus Canis; species Canis lupus. The sequence goes on from NC_064245.1 coordinate 67,167,420, forward strand.
CAAGAGAGACCACAGAGAGTTCCCTCACCCCTTCCACATTGTGAGTACATAGAGAAAAGACTGCTATGAGGAAGTGGGCTCTCACCAGACAGCAAATCTGTCAGCGAGTTGATCTTAGACTTCTCAACCTCCAGAAATGTGGAAAAAAAAAAAATCCTGTTGCTTACAAGCCACCCAGTTGATTACATTTTCTCATAGCAGCAAGATTGAGCTAACACAGTGGCTAGAAATCCTGATTCTAGTTCAGCCCCTTTAGCTCTTCATGAGCTAGTCTTGCTGCCAGCTTCCCCACTCCACATCCCTACCATGCCAAATATTCCTAGGTCTCACATGGTCTGGTCATTTCCTGTTTCTTTTGGTCCAACTGTGTAGACATTTGACCTATTCTTTGAATCTTCCAAGTCTGTTCTTGTCTCTGAGCATTTGCTCTCATTACCCCATTTTCCTGGAGTGATCTTCATCACATGGCTGAATCCCTCCTAATATTTGAGTTCAACTGTCATGACCAAAAGACACTTACTTTGATCCCCTCCCCTAATAAAATAGGTCTCCTGGCTATACCATTAGCCCATTTTATTTTCTAGGTACTCGTGTTGGTTTCTAGTAATATATTTATCATTTATTTGTTTATTGTCTGTGCTCCCCCTCTCTCATAACCACAGTGGAGTCTTCACAAGATCAGAGACATTCTCTGTGATGAACTCTTATATCCCTATCTAGGGCAGGAGCTCAACAGACACATATAAATGGTTCTCATCATACCGTGTGTTTGGCCATGCTTCCTTTCCTTTGGCTACTTAGTCAACATTCTCTTTCTATATAGTCAACTTGCTCAGTGAGCCCTTGCTTCTGCTTCAAAGATTTGGTTCATATGTTCTGTCTCTGTGGAGCCTTCCTCCATGTCCTGGGGCATAACAAGGCATTCCTTCAGCATTTGCCTGGTTTCTGGTATGTTCATCCTTTATGGCAACAACCATGTTGTATTCCAGTTGTGTGTTTATGGATATAGCTGACCTGAAAATGTAAGATAGTTGAACTTAAGAGGTTATGTCTATATCTATGAATCAATAAGTCTAGGTCAATGAAAGCACCTAGTAGGTGATTTAAAGTGTTGAGTAAATCAGTAGTCATTGCCTTGGCTGAATAGGCTTCAAAAATATGGCATCTTTTCAAGGCTCTGCTGTTGTTATTCTTAGGCTCTATGTTTAATGCTTTTTTCTCACACAAATTCTTTCAGATATACCTCCATCATTTACAGCACCAGTGTCCTTTGGAGGAACGTATCCCTGGTCAATGAGAATAGCTTTCTAACTCATTTCCCTGTTTCTAGCTTCTTCCCTCCAACCTAAAAGAAGGAAAAGCCTTAATATTTTCCTATCACTGATCTCCTTTAATTTCCAGATAATGGAGGGGAAATCATTGATCTTATTGGTCAAATTAGCAAAAAAAATTTTTGGATTCCTCTCATACTCCCAAATTCCACTGCCCCTCTCTGTCTCACTCTCTCACTTTCTCTGCTTCTCCAAAACCAAGGAAATGGACTCTGGAACTTCCACAAATTCTTCTCTCTTTGCTGTCAGTCAAAGGTGGTAAGATCCCAAGGCTTAGATCTCCCAGGGGCTGGGTGATCAGAGATCTGCCTTCAACCTTGTGCTTTAGCCACAGGCTCCTAAGGACCCTTCAACAGGGCTCCTTAAATAGTTGTCAGTTTGTCAGTTACTGACTTTCCTATTAATAAGTAGCAGCTTGACATCAATTCTGCTTTGGGCCCTTATGTGTATAATAACTGACTTTTGTATGTCTCCTCTATGTATTCTTGAAGGGAAGACCCTTTCGTATATTTATTTTTATTCCTAGCAGATTACAACCTAATCCATCAACATGTTTATTGAATTTGATCAAGCAAGAAAATCCAAGTTACTCTCTCCCTTTCTATGAGTACAGTGATGAGCATCTACTAGATGTTTAATAAGCATCTATTGAGTGAATGGATGAATTATTCAATATTGTCTCCTCTTTTTGAGTTGCTAACTCGACTCCACCTCCATCTCTGCTCCAGGGATCTAAAGAACTATGATCTCTGCTGGTATACTCTTTAGACTCTGTAAGATAGCCCCAAAGGCTTGGCTGTGAGTACTAAGAATCCACTTGGATCTTATTTCATTGAGACCCTATAGTACCTTCAATCTGCTCATTTGAAATTAAAGACATCTACCTCCAAATATAGTAGAGAAAATTTGGGTACAGTTTTTTGAGTTTATGTTATAATCAAAAGAAATAGGATTTTAAACTTTGGCCTTTAAACAAGAGTGGATTTTTGTTGGCTAAGAATTATGAAATGCTTGTTACTAGGAACTTGGATGAGGCAAAAATAACTTCTGACATATCCAAGACATCCCATCCAACAGCAGGGATATTAGAGATGATGATCAGTTTCCACACTGACTGACATCTTGCCCTGGCATGTCATGGTAATGTCCAGAAGATGTCCTTCTTGCCTTTTAAAATGCCTTGAAAAAAAAAAAATAAAAAAAATAAAATGCCTTGATAAGAAATAAAAATGCAGGATAATTGAAATGCTTTTTCTACATAAGCAATCTTGCTAGGCCTTTAAAAGTTAGTTCAAATTATGTTTTAAGATACTATCTAATCCCTTCAAAGTGCTCACAGACCTAGCATATCAGAACTAAAAGGAAAGCAAAATCAACTTTGGTTTGGATTCTTCAGTGTTTCAAGTATTTTTACATTTATTATCCTACTATGTCCTCATAGCCACATTGTGATTTCAGTACATTACCCACATTTTTACAAAAGAGTAAATAAAATCTCCTAGGAGTTAAGGGACCTGACATCACATAGCTAGACAGTGATAAAATCAGGACTTGGATTCAGACAATTCTGCTGCAACCTAGGCCATCAACATGTTTATTGAATTTGATCAAGCAAGAAAATCCAAGTTACTTTCTCCCTTTCTATGAGTACAGTGATAAGCATCTACTAGATGTTTAATAAGCATCTATTGAGTGAATGGGTGAATTATTCAATATCGTCTCCTCTTTTTGAGTTGCTAACTTGACTCCACCTCCATCTCTGCTTCTTCAGTGCCCTTATAACTGTAATACATTGTTACAGGATTATTAGAGATAATCCTAATTCTCTGTTTTGCAGATGAAAAATTATGTCTAGGAATGATAGATGCCTTCCTAATGACTTTACAGGTAGCAGTGAGATCCCTATAGAAATTTGGGTTGCTAGCTGCAAAGAACACTTTAGTTCCTGCTAACAAAATACTTGGTTATGGGCTTTATCATGCCTCTGAAAATGCAAAATTTTAAAAGAAAACAAAACAAAAAAAAAAAAAAGGAAAGAAGCTCAAAACTGTGACTCACTTGTCTTGGGATGCAAACACAATATTTCCTGAATCTATGGGACAGATAATAATATGATGTGTTTTTGTTACCTGGCACATAAAAAGTAACAGAGATTCCACACGCTGTTATGAATGTCATACACTTACTGTATTCTTTTTTCTTTTTTAAAAGATTTACTTATTTATTTATTTATCTATTGAGAGTGTGCAGGAAATGGGGGAGGGGTAGAAGGAGAGAAAGAGACTCTCAAGCGGACTCCATGCTGAGTGTGGAGCCCAACCTGGGGTTTGATCATACAACCCTATCATGACCTGAGCCAGAATCAAGAGTTGGATGTTTAACTGACTGAGCTATCCAGGCACCCCACACTATGTACTTTTAATAGGCCTGCCATAATAAGGTATTACAAACTAGGTGGCCCAAATAACAAAAATTTATTTTCTCACAATTCTGGAGACTAGAAGTCCAAGATGTTGGCATCTTTCCTTTGTTCTGAGGGCCATGAGGAAGGATCTGTTTCAATACTCTTTCCTTGGCTTGTTTACAGCTGTGTTCTCTCTCTGTGTGTCTTTATATCATTTTCTCTCTGTTGCATCTGTGTCTCTATTTCCTTTTCTTATAAGGACATTGGCCGTATTGGATCAGGGCCCATTCTAATGATCTCATTTTAATTTAATTATCTCTTTAAAGACCTTCCTTAAATATAGTTTCATTCTGAGGCCTTGGGGTAAAAACTTGAATATATGAATTTATGCACACTCCATAAGGCACACACACATGCACACACACAGTTAACCCTCAGTAGGGAGATGTTTCTATTATTTAGGAAGTATAAATTTGATTTTCCTGAGCACAATATATACTTCTGGTGATCTTTGAACTCCTTCTTTAAGAGTTCTTTTGTGAGCCAAGACTGCAAGGAAATGTAGAAGTAGAAGGAAAGAAAAAATGTTCCAGAAACTGTAGGCTCTTTTTTATACTTGCCAGACTGCCAGGAAGAGACCAGGGCATGGAATCCTAAGGCCCAGGCTTGTGTCAGGATCCATCAGTTACCAGCTGAGATGCCGACTGCCATGTAAGCTTGTCCTGTTTTCTTTCATCTGTGAAATAATAATCCGGACATCACATGGTTTTGTGAGGATTAAATGAGATAATGAGTATAAAAGCACTTTGTACATTCTAGAGAAGAGTTGGGATTTTGTTTTTAACAGACACCTTTCCTAGCAATCTCAGAGCAGAAACCTAATATTTGAAAGAGATGAAAATGAAACCACTTAGCTTGAAGAGGGAATGTGGAGTAGGACAGAACTGGTGCTAAAATCATTCACCAAGCTCCATCCTCCACTAACTGAAGTCCTATCAATTCTTGGGGCTATTACTGAGAATATTTTAAAAATCTCTACCCTTAGGACCTATACAAAAGTTAGTTACTACTTTATATATATATTTTTTTTATCATTTCATCAGTCCTGTGAGGTGGAATGACAGATTGTTTTCAGTTTTTAAAAGTGAGGAAGCTAAAACCCAGTGAGCTTAAGTAACTGCCTGATCTCCTTGAGCCCTGTATTTCTCAAATGAGCTATAGTAAAAGATTTATATTTAAAAATTTTCAATTTGCCATGGACTGATGCTTTTGTAAAATGAAATAAACATGAATTATGAGGAAAAATACAATCAAAAAGCTTATAAAATACAAGCTTGATTTTTTTTATTAGCTTCGATAGACATAAAGAAATTCTGCTGAATGTTATAAAAGTTTCTGTAGTCTACTCTCATTGCATTTGGATGAAAGCATCGGTGGCCTACACTTTGAGTAGTGCTGTTGTAAACAGTGTTGATGGACAGTGCTAAAGAACATATTCTGTGACCCAGGGTTAGTGTTGCTTCTCCTTTATATCACTGCTTTTTAGATCTAATATCCCTAACTCCAATTTCCTTATCTATAAAATGCACATATTAACCCAGAATCCTCATAGGATTCTTACAACATTCAGAAGACACCAAATAGACATCTGAAAGCTGGAAGGAACAAGCACTAATAATTTTAGCACAGAAATATTTAAATAAGATATAACAGTCATACTAAAAAACACTTAGACTTTATACACTGCACTATCCTGGTGAAGTATCCCAAACAAGCTAGTTGCAAAACTCACCCTCAGGGAGAAATCCAATGACTGCCTCTATGTTGAGTTTTATGTTGTATCCAGGGTGACTTATGGCCAGATTGTCCAGGGAAATCCTGATATATACTCATTATAAATAGTGCATTTTCCCCTCTAAAAATTGGCTTAAATTGTACAAAGCAGATTAATCAGGAGAAAGGGTGGGCAAATGGGTAAGAATTCAAAAGGGTGAGGAGGTGGGATCTCAGAGATCTTGTGATGGGTGAACTAGCTTCAGTCAGATCAGAAAGCTGCACTTGATGCTTTTGTCTGTTTCTTTACATTTCATATCCCCTAAGTTTTCAAGGAAATCCCATCTGTCTCAGCTGTAGACACTCAAAATATATTTGAGTCATTTCAGCTTGAGACAACAGTCAAAAAGGAGCACTGCTATGTACTCAGAAGACCAGCTAGGTCATGTCATGTAGAAGGTATTCAGAGAGAGAGAGAGAGAGAGAGAGAGAGAGAGAGAGAGAAACTGGAAAAAGTGAGCCTGAGTGGGGCTGAGTCAGAGCCTCACCAACCAGTGGGTTTTGGCACTTGCTGTCTCTTGCCTAATGATGCAATGACATTTTTGCTATCTCTTGACTCCTATTTTTCTGCCTTTGAATCCCTAGTTACAGATTATCAGAGAGATCTATCTGGTCATGTTAATCTTCTACTTAAAGCCCATCAATGGCGACCAGTTTTTCATAAGAACTATCCAACATTTTAACATGCCAAGGCCATCCCAAACTTGGTCATTTCCTTTGTTTCGAACCTTAAGTGTTCTTTTACTGATTTTTCTCTCTGTGTTCTATCAAGATGAACTATACAAAATCTCCATGTCAATATTATCAAAAGCAGTCAAGTATCAGCATCTGATACAGTTCAACCTATTAGAGAGACAAAAGGGCTTGCATTTTTCCAAAAGGACCACTGCTCTGTCACATACCCTATATCTGTACATACGGTTTCTTCAGTGTTCATTCACCCCACAGATATGTATTAAGTACCTAGAATGTGCCAGAATCTCTTCCAAGTGTTGAGGAGGCAGAGGTGTATAACTTACAGAGTCCCTGCCTCTTTGCATTGTACTGAGGGAGGTAGCCAATGGACACATGAGTATAAACAGTAAAATCAAATGAGCGATAAAAGCTACTAGGAGAAACAAGCAGGTTGGAGAATGGAGCATGGTAGTAGAAAGAGCGCAAATTATAGTTCTATAGTCCTTTCCTCCTTGTTCCCATTCCCTAGTTTTGTTAATTCCTAAAACAGCCTGCTAAAGCATCACCTCTTTCATGTGGTGGACACTCCCCACTCCACAACAGGGTTTATTAATCCCACATACTGGATAATTAGTCTTCTAGAGGCTGATGTCATGATGTCCTCTAGCCCTTAATGTGGTACAATTGAAAGAACATAGATTCAAATTCAGACCTATGTTGAGTCCAGGACTCTCCTTTTATTGGAGCCTTGGTTTGCTCCACTGCACAATTAAAATACGAATACTCTTTTAGCTTCATGAAGTTTCTGTGATTCTCAAATGTGAAAGCACTTTGAGAATTACAAATTACATTGCTAATTTTAAAGTGCTGTACAGATGTAACTGAGTATTATTGCCATGTCGCTACATGATCAACCAATGATATTTTGAAGACCGGGAGATCATCCCAATAGCTTCCCAATCATAAAAATAACTTTTAACTAAATGAGGCCATCATTCAAAAAGAATTTATTGCATAAGCTATGTGGCAGATATTGTTCTAGGTGATGGGCACACAATCACTGTTTTTTTTTTTTTTCATAGAACTCACTTATATTTTGGGGAAAATAATCTAAAATAATGCAGACTATTATAGTAGGTATTGCTAAATACCATGGCATGATAATTTCTAAACTCAATTTGGCTTTCCCTAAGCCTTTCTCTTACATTAGCAATAGTATGTAAGGTTTTCCACCAATTAAATCTATCTGAAATCACCAAGTATTAAATTATATGGCCTCAGGAGATATAAACATAAGTAGTTTAATACAAAAAAAAAAAAAAAAAGCATGGTAAAAAATAACAAAGAATGATCCCCAGGAGAAGTGTCAACTTTTCCACAAGGTTAATTAATCACTGCAAATGAGTGTAACTGAAACAGGCTACAGATTGATGTTGACTGCAAAGTTACAACTTTGAAAATCCCAAGCAAATAACAATTTAGCGGTCATAATCACAACACACTCATAATCAGTAAATCTTTAAGAGTACATATGAATTGAAGTAAAGGAAAGCAAAATAAACATCTAATTTATGTGTTGAAAATCTTTGTTATTTGAATGTATTACTCCACATTGAATCAGGTTTGTACAATTAAATAACATATTTCATAATACTTTCAACATGGACATTTTTATTTTCTGTTCCAGAGAAGTTATAGGAAAATGTATATCAAATTTTGTGGCCCAAACTCCAGCTTAATTTTTAAATTGTGCACAAAGACTCACTCTGAGAGATTAGTTCTTTTACCTTAAAATAGTAAGGTAATAAAAATTATCATTGAAATGGAAATGCTGTGCATATGGACTACTGTTGGTAATATCCCCCAGTGCTGACACATTTTTTTCAATAGTACAACTTAATCAAATATTAATAAAACTTACCCATTAACCTTTGTAAGCAACAGGCTTTGACAAGGGATGGACATTCCATTGGGAGTCTATCCTCTATGAAAAGCCCATTTAAAAAGTGAGATATTTCTTTTTGGATGCCATGTGAAGAAGTCAATGTAGTCAATCTGTATTATTAAGGATCTGATTCTGCATGGTCTAGTGAAAAGAATTAGAGATTGAAAATTAGAAGAGGGGTTGAGAGTCCCTTACATGTCACATTCAGTACCTGTAAAATGCAGATGCTGAGAAGATGATTAGAGTCATTTATGCTTTTTCTATTACAGTTAGGCTCGCTTATTCTTAAACAAAATACTGTTGCCACCAAAAGATACATTTGACACCCCTATCATATGCTGGATCTTGTGACAGGAATGCAAAGATAAATAAAATGTGTAGTGACTGAACTCAACAAGGTTATTTGAACTCAACAAGGTTAAAGGCAGGTAGAAAGGTGGATGAAGAGAATCAAGGCAGACTTGGATAACAGGTACATTGGAGGTTCTAAAGAAGCCCATAGAAGCACACTTAAAAATCAAATTTAGGAGTGAAGGCATCAAGGAAGTTCCCATAAAGGAAGTGATCATGCTTCTCCATGGGTTTTAGACTTTCTCTGAATACCAGTCAGTCTACTTGGCATCTGTACTTCATTAACTCATGGGCCGTTCAAACTTAACAAAACTACAAGAGACCCTCCCTTCTCATGTAATCCATCCTTCAGTCTTCTCCATGATAGTAAATAAAACCTACATGTTTCTATCTACCACTGCTGAGAAAAAAAAATTAGGTGTCATTTTTCCCCTTCTTTTCCTTCTATTTTCCATTCGATTCAATGGCATAGAGTAGCTCTAAAAATAATTTGAATTTGATCACTCCTTAGCATCTCCCAAGCTCCAGCCTCAGAGCAAGCCACCTTTCTCTCTCCCAGCCAACTTCAGGGACCTGCAACCAGTCTCCCTACTTCTACTCTCCACATAACTAATAGAATGCTCTTTATAAAGGATACATCAGATTACCTTGTTCTTCTGCTTACAACTCCAAATGGCTCCTTTTCACTTAAGCAAAAGAAACCATTTATAATCCAAAGCAAGCCCCTCCATAGCTCTTCCAGGAAGACTTCTCTGAATGTCATCAAGAGATCTGGGTTGGGTGCCCACTCCCACCAATTACCTGCTCCCACAATGTTGTATGCACACCACACTCACTGCACTTTCCACACTGCACTGCACTTATCTGTGTAAATTCCTAACAGGTTGTAAGCTCCTTGCACATCTAATACACAGGGAAATTCACGAGGGTAGATGCCACATTATTCCATGGTACAAGCATAATTTATGAAACAAACAGCAATTATTATTTCTGCATCTATATGTTTGTGGGAGTTTTAAATTATCTCTAACAGGTCACAGTTTCCTTGAATAAATCTTGATAGGTCCTAAGTGTTCATTCTTTACTTTTTTTTTTTTCTTGCTCATCTCTACTCTAGAAGAAAAAACTCAATTTCCTGCTTCTCTTGCAGCTAGGAGCAGCTATATCATACAAATCTAGCCAATAAAATGAGAGCTATATTTTTCTAGCTGTGTCCATGAGCTCCATCCATTCCTATTCTTTAGGAAGATAAGACACACATATGCACTAAATCAAAGAGGGATTTGGTGGAAATTAATTCTCAGGTCAAAATGCTCTGTAAACCTCAGAAGACAAATGCTTTAGTAGATTGAACCAGAAAAAATACTGATTAAAGGATCAGGAATGAATCTCAGCCATGAGAGGGTCTGAGAAGAGAAGGATAGAAGGCATTCAAAAGCCTTAAACTGTTGCTTTCACCTCTGTATGGAGGATGGAGGCATATCAGAAGGGAAAACAATTAAACAACAAATAGATGGCAACATATATTCAAAACTAAAGACTGAGGATGTATACTGCTTCTAAAGTATTCATCACAGTTAGTCAATATACAAAGCTTCTCTATTGAAAGGTCCCTCTAAGTTCTGACTTTAGGAGTTTTTGTCTCTTTCAGACAGTACCTTAGTTTGTTTCCCTGCAAAGCAGAACTTGATCCAGGGATTTGTGTGCAGGTAGTTTATTTGGAAAGTAATCCCAGGGAGCAGGAACGAGGGCGTGGGGAAACTAAATCAGAGCAGGAATGAAACCTGATAGGAGGGATGTTTCTGCTGTAGGCAGAGGAGTTTGGGTTTGGGGGGACTTCTGAGGAGTTAATACGTCCCAGAATTTTGGCCTGAAGGAAAGGAAACTGGGGTCATGTATCCATTGGTTTCTATCTTGTGTTGGTTGAGGATTGTCTCTGGGATATTAACAAATCTGCTTTTCTGGGGTACACTTTTGCACAGGTCTCTCTGACTTCAGAGAGGCTATCTTCCAAGGCAGGAAGTAGCAAGACTGGCATTAGAGGTAGGGCTTTATCCTAATCTGAGTGTGGGCTCATGTGGGACTGTCTGCTACAGTGGGTGAACTCAGAAGTAGGCAGAAGGGGCATGTTGTGAGACACAGAGCACATCTGCTACAGGCAGAAATTCCTAGTGTTTGGATGCTATCAAACTCCTTTTCTAGTTTCTGGCCTCTGGTACTCCCTAACACATGGATAGTTCAGAAAAGCAGTCTTTCACACATGTGGCCCCATAAAATCTTAATACTGTTGTCTCCTGCAAGGGAGACACAATCAGTGTTTGTCTATCACAAGGTCTGGATACTGAGCGCTGTCCTCCTCAAAAGTCCAGGACTAACCATTGAAGCTATTTGGGGCCTGGAACCTTCCCTCTGCCTCACTTCCTGCCCCAGGGAGCTCTTGCTCTCATCATAAACATTGTCTTCCTGGAACTTTGCATATGACAGATGCCATGCTGAATGATTTGTAGACATGGCCTTATTTCATTCTTATGGCAGCCTTTATAGGGTGGTCATCATGGTCCGCATCTCCTAGCCAGGGATCTCAGAAGGAAACTGTGCAAGTTGGTAGGTAGCAGGGTTAGGGTTTGAACCCAGGTCATGAGAACTCTCAAAACCGTGGTCTCAACAACCATACCTTCCAAACTCTATGTTTATCTCCACCCTGTCACCACCAATGTCACCCCACTTGGCCTTCAACCTGGACTCTAGATAGTGCTCCACATTGAAGTTGAGGGCTGGTTACACTGAGGTCACTGAGGTCTGTCAAAGTTAGCCCTCACTTTCCCTCTGGAGTTCTCTCCCCTGTGACAGATGTGTATCTGCTCTCTGTCTCGAATGTCCCCAATTAGAGTGACTTCATGGCTTCTCTTAGCAGTGTGTTCCATTGCCTAACTGCTCCCAGTGGTCTAACATTTTCCCTGATATTTAGCTTCGATATTCCTCATTGCAGCTTACAGCTTGTTAATTCTCATTCTGCCCTTGTTGATTAATACGAAGACTGATCCCTGCCCTTCTCACAATATCTTTTTATGAACGTGTCGGCAGAATGATGGCTCCCTTCAGCGGCCGTTCCTCCAGCCTGAGCTGTTCCAATTCTATTAACCTCCCCACAGAGGTCTCACTCTCCAAGTCTGGGACTATTTGTGTCCCTCTCCTCTCAACTGTGTCAATTAGCCTATGTCCTTGGATAATTTATAGTGTCCAAAAGGGAGGCCAGGCCTGGAGAGGCAGCCAACTCCAGGCAGAGACAGGCATGATGCTGTTGAAATTCACTTACTCCTTTTGCAAAGTGATATCTTAATTATTTTTTCCCTGAGGCAGACAGCCAAGATTTCTCCCTCTCAATGTCCTTTTTATGAACTTGAAATTATAGACTGTGGGAGCTGATTTAGACTTTCTGGATCATCTCCCTTATTTGGAAGTGAACAAATTGAGGTGTAGAGGAAATGAGGAGAGTGCCCAAGGCCACTCAGAGGCTCAGTGATGGAGTGAGAATGAGGACCAGCTCTGTAGTCTTCCTGGTCAATACTCATTTCAGGGCAGCCTTCAGTCTGAGCTTGTGAAAATGATACACTGGGCTCCACCAAAGAAATGGGATCTAGAAAGGTGTTGTTGTTGCAGGCAATGGACCAAGGAGGTGCGTGGAAAAGAGGAGTGCAGGGCATCAGATGCTGAGGAATGTAAGGGTGGATACGATTGGTAGAGTTGGCAGCAGAGATCTCATAACAGTGTGAGGAACACTTTTTGTGGAGAAACGGGAACATGGACGGATGATATTGAGTTGAGAAGATAAGGAGTACTAAGAGAAAGTTATTCAGATTTGTGAGAGGGCTTTTTGAGAAAACATTTTAAGATGGTGATGTAATAAAATATAATAGTTAAGACAACAGACTTTGGAATAGACAGACCGTGATTTGATTCCATGGTTTGCTATCTAATAGGTATGTGTGCTTAGTCAGTTTACCTAACCTCCCTGAACTTATTTGCTCATCTGGAAAATAGTAACAAGATAAAAAATAAACATTATATTTATAGTAATTAATCATATGTAATATAACATATGTCTATATATTATAATTATGCTGCATATATGATATTATATGCTGTATTATATATATTATAATATAAAATAATAATAAAAATTTAAAATAATAAAGGGCTTATGTTCAACGTGATAGTGAACTCCAAAAATTCTCAATATTGTGTCTGGCATATTGTACATGCGTGAGAAATATTAGCTCCAGCAAATAGTGTTTATTTGTCCTTTTATCATTGTCATCATCATTACCCCAGTTAAGCTAATTCAAACCCTGACTTCATTTCTGGAGTTTTCTACTTGGCTACCCACCTTCTTGCTTTTAGCAGGTAATGCTTTCCTCTCTTCCTTCTCCCAACTTTGCAGATAAAACAGAGATCATCAGATGGAAAATAATTTACTTTGCTGTCATTATAATGGATGAGGTCACTAATTTTCATGCATTCCTCCTAAATTAATTTCATGGGAAGATTTTTTTTTAAAACCATGCCTTCAATGTGTCGCTTGGAAATCTCCTCAGCTATATCCCAGTCCCTCAGTTCATTGCTTACAAGTTCTACTTCCCACATGGCTGTAGGACACAATTTCATGAAGTTTTCTGCTCCCTATACCAAGGTATGCCTTTTATCCAAATTCCAATAACACATTCCTCATTGTCTTCTGAGACCTCATCATTGGTGCCTTTGTTTTTCATATTTCTAACAATAGTATGTTTAAGGCAATCTAGGTTTTTTTTTTTTTTTTTTTCCTGTTATACATCTCAAGCCTCTTACAGCTTCTACCTCTTTCCAATTCTAAAGTCAATTCCACACTTTGGGGTATTTGTTGTAACAATATCACACTTTTTTTGCACCAAAATCTGTATTAGATTGTTGTGGCTACTGTAGCAATTTAATTGATGGCTTAAAATAACAGAAATTTATCCTTAGAATTCTGGAGGTCAGAAGCTTGAAATCCACAGCTGGTGAGCCAGAACCAATGTGTCATGAAGGCTGCATCCTTCCACAAACACAGGGGAACAATTTGTCCCATGACTCTCATATTCTGGTGGCTGCCCTCATTCCTTGGCTTGTGGCTCCTTCACTCCAGTTTTTGGTTTCCATAATCACATTGTTTTATCCTCTTCTCTGTGTGTTGCATCTCTCTATATCCTTCTTATAAGGATGCTTACTATTGTGTTTAATAATAAGGGCATTATGATTGCAACCAGATAATCTAGGATAATCTATTGCAACCAGATGAAGGCCCCATCTCAAGGCCCTCAATCACATCTGTAGCAATGCTTTTCCCATATAAGGTAACATGTAAAGTTTCTAGGTATCTTTGGGATGATTATTCAGTCTATTGTACAACCATACCCATCCTCAATGGATACAATTTTTTTCACCTCACATTTTTAAAAAAGAATACAATAACAACTATCAACATGAATATATAAAATTGCTAAGCACTGTGGCTATGCAGTATATTAGACATCAGATGTGAATGATCTTATTTGATCCTCAGAATGGCACTTTTGGCCAGTATTATTACAGCCATTTCATGGTTAGAGGCAAAGAATGGTAAATCATGTAACTAATATCTAGTTGGACTCTAGTGCAACTGGAGTTTGTCTACTTCTAAAGTCTGAGTTTTCCTTGTGTCCAATCTACTATGCTCCATAGCTTTGGTAGTAGGGCCTTTTGGAGGTTTGAGAGATGTCATACACTAAGAAAACAAAGAAGCCTTAGAAGTATAAGACTTAAGAATGATGAACATTTTTACTTTAGCTTCTTTCAGCAACGATGCTGCTGTCATTCATTCTTGGCAGTCTGTTACATGTGTGTGGCCATGGGTGTGCTTTCAGCTGACCACATTGGTCACTGGGCTGTGACCACACAATTCACAGATGGAGTTAGAAACTCAAAGAAGGTTTCATCCACACAGGGCCTTCTCAGAAATATTCTCAGTGACTACACCCTATCTATCTTCCTAGATTTAATGAGCTGAGTTTAGGAAACATCTTGGTCTGGCTCTAGCCTTCAATTCCTGCTTAGTCATTCACTTTTCCTACCCTAATTGTCTTGAAAAACAGGACACATGGCTTGGCTTATGTCTAGAATAAAGGTAGAACATGTTCACATTTAAATAAAAAAGGAATAGAACGTTTTAAGAGTACCAAGGTAGGTAGAGTGAAGGAGTATGATGGGGTATGAAAATGAAGTAGATAGGATTTTCTATGGGTAGGTTTCAAAAGGAAGTGGTGGTTATTGTTGGTCTCTAAATATAAGTAAGTTTGGCTGCTTAAGGATTGCAATATCTGGGGAAAGAAAAAAGATACTTTAGCTAGGTTGAAGGACAGGAATATGTAGCATCTTGAAAAGAACAAGTAACTTCATTTGACTTATGTGTCAGGAAGGAAAGAAAGGAGAATTAAGTTTAGGTGTATAGATACAGGACTGTCAGGTTGTCTGTTGGACTTTGGACTTCATTCTGTTTGAAATGTGCAATGGAAGATGAGTCACATCATCAAAGATATTCTTACTGCAATAACATCTGATAACTGTTGGTGGAATGGATGAGACAGGAAAAGACTACTGGCAAGGAGACAGTTTAGAAAGCCATTGTAATAATTCAGGCAGGAGGTAATGATAACTTACATGAGGGCAACAGTAGGAAGAGGAGAGACAAGGGAATGAGGACCCACCATACTGCAAAACTAAATAAAACTTATAGGATATGACAACTGGTTGATTATGTGGGTTAAGGAAAGAAGCATGAGTCCAGAGTTCTAGGTTAGTTGATTGGGAGTACAGATGTACCAGCTAAGTTTCTTTGCAAGTGGTAAGACATACACTGACTCACTTTAACAAAATGTATTTTTAAAAAATGTTTATTTTAAGGATTTAAAGATTACTCACAGATTGAAAGGACACATTAAAAATGAGGACTTAGAAAGGACAGGAATGAGAAAACTCTAGGAATAAAAGCATGGCTTAATGAGACCACATCCTTCAAGGTGGATCAATTTGAACCATTTAGCACCCATGACCATTCCATTAAAGATCCAAATTTCAGGGACTCCTGGGTGGCTCAGTTGGTTAAGCAACCAACTTGTGATTTCAGCTCAGGTTGTGACCTCATGGGTCATGGGATTAAGCCCTTCGTTGGGCTCCCCACTCAGTGAGGAGTCTGCTTGAGATGCTCTCTTCCCATCTCCCCATCTTTTTCTCTCTTTCTCTCAAATAAGTAAATAAATCTTTTAAAAAATCCAAATTCTACAGAATTAGGGAAGAGGGAGTGAAGAGTTAGATTTATTGGTTGCATGCCTTTGGCCAAGAGGGCAATACAGCTTGACTAATATGCCCACCAAGACTGCATGTAATAAATAAGAGGTAGTTTCTTAAAGGAAGCTTGAAGTATTACTATTAGAAGCAAGGAAGAATGCTGACTAGTTGAAAAGCAAGGATGTACACTTCTGAGAGCTAAAAGTCATATAGAAAGCTTAGACTAGAATCAGAATATGTGAAAATCACTTAAATTCTCACTGTATAGATTATTAAGAACAAATGCACATAATAATGGTAGTATAGTAGTTTGCCTCATTTTAGGAGAAATACCTCTATGGTTGAGGTAAATTATATTAACGAAGCATCCTTTTATTCCTAGTTTACTAAAGTTGTTTTCTGAAATAGTCATGAAATATTGCCAAATATATACTTGACAATGTTGTAGTATTTTTTACTATGGGCTAAATCTGCTAGAGTTTTAGAAAATAATTGGCATGACATTCATAAGTGGAAATATCTATACTTTGATTTTTTCATCTTTAATTATAGGCTTACTTTGTTATATTTCATATCATATTACTTCTGGTTTAGCCTGATAAATTAGCAGTGTTTCTCTTTATATTCTCTGAACAAGTTTAAATGATGTATATAAATAAATGTGACTTTAACTTGAAAGTGCAGCGACATAAAATTATGTGAAATTGGAGACTTTTGGGCAGTAATGTGTTTTATGCTTTTTTTCACTTATTCCATGGTTGTTGGGCACTTGAGAGTCTCTAAATCTTCTTGTGTAAACTTTGATAATTTACATTTCTTTCAGGGAAAGCATGCATTTTATCCATATGCACCAAACTATTTGCATCAAGTCATTTGGATATAAAATAGAGAAAACATTTAAGAAGAAATTTGAGGGCTGCCTGGGTTGCTCCATCTGTTAAGTGTCTGCCTTCAGCTCAGGTCATGATCCCAGGGTCCTGGGATATAGTCCTGCATCAGGTTCCCTGCTCAGCAGAGAGTCTACTTCTCCTTCTCCTATTTATTGCCTGTTACTCTTCTTGCTTGTTCACCTTTTATCTTTCTCTGTCAAATAAATAAATAAAATATTTGAAAAAGAAGAAGCTTGAAAATGTATAGTGTGTGTGTGTGAGAGAGAGAGAAATCTGTAGTGTTTGGATGAGACTGCAAGACCTGGGATGAAAAAGAAGGTAGAGAATGGTGACTGAGTTAAGTTAGGAGCTGGAAATAGAATAAAAATAATAGTTAAGCATAGACACTAAGAATAAGCCAAGAAATAGGAGGTTGAACATCTGCATTAAGTTCAATCAAGGAGATCAGAAATCAAGAAAGAGGAAGTGTGTCCAGATATGATGGGTAGAATGACAGGTGATCAAGAACCAAGATCCTGGGTGCTGGGAAGTTTCCAGAGGAATATTTCAGTGTCCTGTGCCTCAGATAAACACAGAAATGTATTAGTCATGGATCTTTTGATTAAAAACAACAACAATAACAACAACAACAACAACAACAGCAAAAACAACCCTGTTAAGTTAGCCAAGGAAAATGGATTGGCTCACTTGACTTAAAGCTATCCAAGGGCTAAGACAATCTGGTACAAAACTCTGTCCTCTTCATTGCTTGTCTCTGCTTTCTATTCTGTTGGCCCCCATTTCAGGCAAGCAAGCTCCATGCAGTATTAAAGATAACTCTAGAAGTTCTAGGCATTCTTGGAACTTTGTGTAATATCTGAGACTGTAGCTATGCCTTTTCCAGATTGTTGTACAAAATTCTGAAGGAGATTTTGATTGACTTTGCTTTGTCATGGAACCATCCTTGCAGCAATGCTGTGTCCAGAAGATGGATATATTCTGCTGGGCCAGGCCTGGTTCCCACATTCAACACTGAAATGGGAAAAGGACTAACTCTAAGAATAAAGAATAGGGAGGTGGGCCTCCCAAAAAAAGATGAGAATTTCTCCTCAAATAATTTTAACTCTTTTTTTGTATAACTATATATATATTTTTCAACTTATTTATTTATGATAGTCACAGAGAGAGAGAGAGAGAGAGAAAGAGAGGCAGAGGGAGAAGCAGGCTCCATGCACCGGGAGCCCAATGTGGGATTTGATCCCAGGTCTCCAGGATTGCGCCCTGGGCCAAAGGCAGGCGCCAAACCGCTGCGCCACCCAGGGATCCCTATAATTATATATTTAAACAAATGGGAAAAGAACATAGATGGAATAGAGGCAATACCAGGGAAATTCTGGAAACTGGTTAGTTGAGGGTTTCACTAGGACAAAATAATTCATAAATAATTCACAACTAAGAAGTTAGTTAAGCACTATCACAGAATTTCTTGAATTCCCTGGCAAAAATGTTTGGTATTATTATTTAAGCAATCAAGAACCACTGAAGATATTTGATTAGGCAAACATGTTGTGTAATGGCTTATCTAGAAAGATGGCCACCAATAATTCCTCTTCTTCCAGTATATGCATGCTCCTCCTCTCATGAAAAGGTAGACTCTATTTCCCCACCACTTGAGTCTATCTGACCTTGTTATCTGCTCTACTTCATGTAATGTGGGAGTAATGAAGTTCTAGGTCTTCCAAGCATAGGTTTTCAGAGGACTTGCAGTCTTCAGTTTTGCCTAGAGGAAGACCCCTGTGCTATAAAAAGTGGTTCAGGATATCCTGCTGGTAAGATAAGCCACAAGAGAGAGCTAGACCAGGAGGTGAGGAACTAAGGCATTTCTGCCAACATCCAGCACAAGAATGGTAAACATAAGGATAGTTGCCTTGGGTTTTCCAGCCCTAGTCAAGTTACTCCTGGTGACGCCTTGAAAAGAGAGAGACCTAACTTCTCAGGTCACTTCCAAGTCATTCATTCCAACTAAAGCCCCAGCTGTCGTGGAGCAGAGATGAGCCTATCTGCTGAGCTTTGCTTGAATTCCTGACTCAGAGTGGTGAACAAATAAAATGGCTATTGTTTTAAGCCACTAAGTTTGCAATTTTGTTATTTAGCAGTAGGCGAGTGATACACTATGTGGGGAAAAAAAGGCAGCTCACTAAGTAGAAGACAATATGGTTCTTTCATTAGAAGGAGAGAGAACCAAGGTTAGGGATATAAGACATTTCATTGTCATAGCTAGTGTGAGGTGATGAAGTCCGGAACTGGGGCAATATTATAAAAAAGTGTGCTAAATGGCCTTTGTTTTTCCTGCTTGTGAGAATGTTACCAGGTTCTCGTCCATCTCTGGATTTTTAACCATACGTCATGTTGTCTGGGAGATAGTAGGTGACTTGTACAGTTGAACAAACCAGTGAATGAAATTTGTTTTACCTTTTTTTGTCCATTTCAGCATCCTCTAATGGCTGAGAATAAATTTTAAAAAAATCAAATACAAATGTACATACATATGCACTCACATTTGCTGTTTAAGAGTAGTAATTATTCTTGTAAATGTTTTAGTAGGGGTAGATTAAAATTTATGGCAAAAATAAATATAGTAGCCAGATTTGTGGGCTATTAATGTCTAAATTATATGTTGCTCCTGGGAAACATGGTGCATTATAGGGGCATCAGTAGAGGGTTTTTATCTGAGTCCATACATTTGCTTTCTCATTAACTATGTTACTTTAAATAAGTCACTTAACTTCTCTGTATCTCATTGTCAGGATAATTCTGTGTTTTGTGGGATTGTTGAGAGCATTTGATGAAATGCATTGGTAAATGAAACTAGATGCCTGACACATGGCTGGCACCTAAAATATATTAATAGATTGAAATAAAGATTTAAAAATGATATTTTGTGATGTTTACATTATTAATATAAATCCCTGTTTTAGTAATTACATGGCCAATGTATTCTTTCACTTCACCCTTTTACTTTTTAATTAGCTTTTCTTCCCTTTTATTAACAAGTAAAAGAACCCATTTTAATTAATTCTTCTGATTACATTTCCAGGGTTACCTTAAGTAGCTGAGTAGAATCTTAGACATATGAAATAATGACCCAATTTAAATTGCTGTGTTTTTGGAAAGCACTGGAAAAGAGGAAAGCACTTCAAAGTAATTAACATGAACATGCTCAATTACGTTTCTGTATAGGATGCCAACAGTGCTGCCTGGAAATTCTGAAATTAGGAATCTCAGAATCCCCCATTGCTAGCACAATGGAGTCCTCAGGTATCCCCCTCTTTTCTCTCAAGATGGTCTTTTAGGGAATTATTAAGTATTAAAAGGTTAAAAACTAAGAAAACAGTAGCAAAGAGGGGTAAAAAAGTTCTCCCATCAGGCCAATGGTGGAAGGGTAGGGTCACTGAATGTAGCCTTATTTCTGCTGGCCATGTTTCTTTCCTACCCAAGCTCCAAAGTAAGCGGACTGTGTAAGCAGGAATGAAATACACAACCCCCTTGTGACTGTGAGCAGCAAAGCATTCTCCGTTTGTGGTTTTCTTCAAATGAGGCTGCTTGGAATATGTGTTTGAAAACACTGAGACTCTTTATTAATCAAGCACTTCACTCGCCCTGCCAGCATAACGTTTCATTGATGTCAAAACTCCCTTAAAAATGGTTTTGGAACCACTTCTTGTACACAGACTTCAACAGAAGAAATATTTTTGGAATTGTAAATAGAATAATTGAGGCAAATATTTGCCCATTTGGAAAGCTTCTGTAATGGCTTTAATTTTCAGTTGCATTTTAAATATGTAGATCTGGACATTGGTGGTAGGTACAAGAGGCAAGAATGAAACACACCTCAAGAACTGGGCTTTCCTCAGAGATTTAAGCTATCAAATGGATAGAGAAACTGAGTCAGAGGAGAGATATGAAAAATTTCTTTGAAAAAGTAGATTAGATCTCAGGCAGTTACAAGCAGTGATTAGAGTTAACTTATACAAAAAAAAAAGAAAAAAAGAAAGAAAGAAAAAGAAGAAAGAAAGAAGAAAGAAAGAAAGAAAGAAAGAAAGAAAGAAAGAAAGAAGAAAGAAAGATAAAAAGGAGTTGCCAATCAGAAAATAATTTGCTCAGCAGAAAATAAAGAAAAAGAGAGTCATAGAGGCAAGCATTGCCGAGGTGCACTGCTTAGAGAATGCCTAGGCCCTGAGCCACAACCTACCAGGACCTAGAAGCTGGTCCATTGTAATCATACAGATGATGACATCAGGGTACTCTCCCCATATAACCTGAAATATCTGAATTATATAGGAAATACCCATATTCTGATTCCACATACTTGACAATCTATTTTTCTATGTAAGTCTTTTTGTAAGGAGACAATACATCTCCAAAATACTTGGTAATTCTAATATGAATTAAGATAGGTCATCTCCTTGTAGATGAGTAGACAGGCATCTTATGTTTCAACAGTTCCTGTGAGCTCATAAGTGTGTCTATCCAGAGATGGATCTACTCTCTGTGTGTTTGCAAGTCATGATTCTAGGCCTGTGAGTTGAGGGCTAGAACTTGGGCAGTGTGAATTCACCTAGGTAGGGCAGGTTTTTTATTTTTTATTTTTATTTTTTTTAAGGCTTAGGATATTTATTAGAGAGGTTCTCTTGGTATCAACACCTGGGCAGGAAGAGGGAAAAAGTAGAATGGGGCCCAGGGAGAAGTCCTGACTCCACAGAGAGCTCTGCAGCAGAAATAGCCACAGAGCAAGAGTGTCAGGTGTTGGGTCTTTATGCTTCTGCTACAGGCTGTCATTGTATGTGGGCCATTCTGGGACAGGTGTCATCTTGGACCAGACAGCTCTCTGCCACCACAGCAATCTCTGAAGGGGCTAACAGGCTGTCTACTGGTAGTCCTTTCAGTAGCTGGGACAAATCATTCCTTGAAAGAGGATCTGGAGAATCATGGATGCCAGATTTATATAGCAGTGCAATGCAGGGGTTCTTGATGCGTGGACAGTTCTGTAGATCAGAAGGTGGGAGGTAGCTGATTATCTGTGAAGGCTTCTGAAATAAAGAAGGTAGGTTTGATTTTCATCACTCTTGCTCCAGAAGTGTACTGTTGAGCAAGTTAACCTCTCATTTTCTCAGGCTTATTTTTCTCACCCTATGGGAAAGAGACATTCACTTTTCAAGGTCATTGTGTTTGAGACACTACTGGTGACTGATACGCTCCTGATGCCCATTTCTGTTCTGAAGTTTTATCATGCTCTACAAGAACATCTTTGGGATGTCTACAAGCCTAGGACCTTGCTCTGACCACAGTCCACCTCTCAGTCACAGGGGTGACTCCCACAGCTGTGTTTACATTTTTTGATTCCCTTTCTCTACACATGATATTACCTGCTTCAAGGAAAATAACACTAGGTTCATTAGTTCATTTCACTCATAAGTGTTGCATGGACCACAATGGCTCTAGCCAACCTCTATGGAATATCTTTAATTGATAGGATGTGTAGGCTAGGGTGCCTGTTTCATAGTTATGTTTAAGCCACATACAAAAAGAGATGAATAGATCAAGAAGCAGAAAAACAGAACAGAAAAAAATTAAAACAACAACAACAAACTATCTGGTGGCAGAATGAAGAATTTAGATACAAATCTCAATTGATCCTGAAAATATTCCCTTTCTTGCCCTCAGTAGCTTATGAGGCCCAGCTTCTCCATCCTTATTTTTCCATAAGATATAGCTGTTACTGTTCCAGTAATTCCAACAACCTCCCAATCCCCATGAATTGAAGCTGCTTTGAGTGAATTGTTGTTATATGGTGACCAACAGATCTTTGTCCTTTGATCTCTGATCTGAAACCACAAGAGGCAAGGCAATCATCATACTCTGAGTAGAAAGTCGTAGAGGGAGCACAGGGTTATCAGCTTGTGGAAAAGAACTGGTAACTAATATTCCTTCATCAGAAGACTGGCAAATTGCTTCTAGACACTGCACTCTCAGAAGTCATCTCTCTTCAAATACATTTCTGAGGAGCTGCTGAAAAACCCAAGTGTTGGGCTATTGGTGCCTTTGAAAAAGGCCAGTGTTGCTCTAACAGGTACAGCTGAAGTTTGCCTCCTCACAGCAGACACATTTGTTATTTTTCTTCCATCAAACACTTCACACCAGGGTGGAGAGAGGTGTTCTCCTTCCCCTGATGCTTGTTCAGGTATATTTTTGCAGAGGCTGACACTCTGAGCCTGGCTGTGACCTGACGATGTGATGACACCAAGCTCCCTCAATTGTCAGGGCCCTCTGAGAAGGGCCCTGAGGCCAGGAATTCTGTGTGGAAAGGATGAGCTTGTGGAAAGAAATCTACACTCAGCACCGTTACATCTAGTTCAACAGTAGAGAAGGTCCTCAGTGTAAGTGGCAAGCTCTGTCTTCCCAGGCTTTTCCCAACTAACATGATAAGGGTCCTGAGTAAGACCTTCCTTTCAGACATCTGTAAGGAGACAACATGATGTGATGGAATGAGGGCTGGGTGGGAGACCTGGGAACAGGATCAATGTCTATAACTAGCAGATTAATCTAATTATTGGCAAACTTTCAGTTTCCAAAGCCTCAGCTATGAAACAGAATTGTGGTAAGGATTAAGTAAGAAATGGAAAGAAGAAAGGGTGATATAAATTAAGGCTGTATAATAGTCTCCAACTATCCCTTTAATTACTCTATTTTGTTCTATTAGTAAATAATCCAGAACTGGCTTTCTGCTAGGGAATAAGATTGTCTTTTGATGGTCATTGCTGTCTTTATGTTCTTTTGTATGCCTTACAAGGGTACATCTACTCCCTTAATTCTAATGCAATGTAGATCTCGGGGTAAGATCATACTAATAATTGTTATTATTTATTGAATTTTTATTAGATACTAGACAAAATTCTTGCATCATTACTAATCCTCACAGCAGCTTTTTGAGATGGGTACTATTGTTATTTGTGTTTATTTTTTTAATTAAAAAAAAGCCACAGAGCAGGTCAGGAACTTGTCTTGGGTCACGAGAATACTAAATAAAAGACATAAGACTTAATCCAGTGAGGGATAGAGAGCAAGAGTTAGAGGAAGATTGTCAAAAGGTACAAACTTCCAGGTATAAGATGAATAAATACTAGGAATGGAATGGACAACACGATAACTATAGCTAACACTATTGGATGGTATCTGGGAAATTGTTAAAAGAGTAGATCTTAAGAGTTTTCAACATGAGGAGATTTTTCTCTTTTCTTTTTATCGTATGAATATGAGATGATGGGTATCAACTAAAACTATTGGAGCAATCATTTCACAATACGTGTAAACCAGAGCATCATACTATATACCTTAAAGGTATATGGTGATGTGTGTCAGTTATTTCTCAATGAACTAGGTGAAGGGGACACTTGAACCAGGACTTCTCAACTCTAAGTAAACAATTCACTTCACAGCTATATCAAATGTGATGGAGACTGTGCCATTCTGGGGATTTCAGATACATGGCATAATAAGTCAGGGAAGCATGATGGTGAAGGGCAATGGGGGTAGGAGAATGTAGGTAGCAGTAGCAGTGCAAACTGTTGCTAAATGGGCTCACAGTGTGCCCTTCTAGTTAGTTTTAAGCCAGGGTCCTGTAGTTAGTTTTAAGCCAGGGTCCAAAGACCATCCCATGATCAGAAGTAAGATAGTAAGTTAGGGAATTATAGATAGATAGATTATATTTAAAAAAACATTCCTGGTTGTCAGTAGTGAGGCAGAGCCATGTTGGAGTACAGAAAGATGTGTCCCAGCAGGACACCACCTGTCTACTAGCCACATGGAGACCATGATTTAGTTCCTCAGAAAGGTAAGCAGGGTGATAGCAAAGATCCGATGGTCATGAAAGTCTCATACAGTAGGGGGCATTGGGTCTATGACAGAGTAATTTAACAGTTTATAGGGTACTTGGACCTACTGGCTCCATAAAAACTCTACCTTTGGAGGGACATCTTACTACCACCATTACTTCCCACCAACAGATGATGACTTTACCACCACTATTCTTTCTAACTCAGAAAAAAGTATTTGGGTGGAAACTTCAGTTCAGTACAACAAATATTTATGGAGCACCCTTCTGTGCCAGGCACCATGCTAGGCACAGAGATACAAAGATGAATAAGACAGTCCTTACCAAGAATGGCAAATACATGGCACATGTACTGCCACTTCCTCCTCCTTCCCTGAGGCAGTGATCAATCACCACACTCCTTCCTGCTGAGTCTGCACCTGGCCTTCACTGCTCCTCAACAGGCAGCCACTATCCATCAGTAGGAGATGCTGAGGGGGTTGAAATGAATTGGCACTCACTCCTGCCTCAAGAAGGTTTTAGTACTGGGAAGGAAGAGAGACCAAGATGTTTCCTTACATATAGTATATTAGTCTTCGTGGTTCAGGTTCAAGGTAATAGAAAGAAGCTTGAGGAAGCTTTGGGCCCTAAAAATGTTCATATTTTCTCCACATGTCTTACTGTAATTATTTTAAAGAGAGGGATTTATATTGATAAAGACATGACATCTTTAAGGAAGCATTGTTCCCTAGGTGCAGAGTTATTCTCATCAGAGAGGACTTCTTTTAACATGCAGCTCAAGGCAAAATTAAAATCCAGAAACACAAAGAGAGTATAAACTCCTGCTAGAACTGCAATGTATCTACCCCAGGAGTCATAAGAATGTCTAGCCCCTCACTGACAGTTCTTACGCAGCCAAAAAAATCAAGCAGCTAAGAACTCCTCAGGGAAGGCAAGGTGGTGAATGGGGACCTATTATAAAACACACACCTTCAAGAGAACAAGAATTACAGGTAACTTCCCCCTTCTCTAAAGCAAGTGGTGGTAATAGAACCCCTCTCTGTGGACACTAAGAAGGCCTTGCTTGTTCTGCGGCTTTGGCCATTTATACCTAATTTATGTTTTTAATTTTCTGGAAAGAGCACAGAGGAGCCCACTGCCTGGTGGAGCGCTTGATACAGGTTTGGTAAACACAAAATAAAATAAAATAAAAATAATCTAGTGCCTCCGTCCATACCCAAAAACAAAATTAAGAGACTCTAAGTCCTAGAGTTAGGATGATCCTTTAATTCATCTTAAAAGGCAAAATGTAATGGAAGAAAGGCAGGTAAAGGAAGAAATGGGAGGAGGGCATTAAAATGACAGGATATAGCATTAGGCATGGTTGCACTAGACTTAACTGTTGGCCCTGCCAGGCTTCCTGTAAAGGAACATTATAGCCGTGCAAAATCTGGATTTTACAGTGAGAAGAAATCAAACATAACACTTTTCACTCTGAATCACTTTACCCAAAAGAGGCTTTTGAATTGAGACCTTCATTACTACCAATAACTGAGTTTACCTAAATAATCTCTAGCACTTTGGAAAGAGGGTAAGGCTATTGCTGTTTGGCAGATAAAAAGGAGCAGGAACAGTGTCCTAGAGAAACCTCTTTTCTCTTAAACTTTTTCAAAATTCTTTCCAACTTTAGCCCCTCATCTCTAGAAGAATCCAGCATGCAAACAGTAGAATATAGAACTATGGAAATGTTGGCTTATTAACATGTTTTTTTCTTGGCATTGTCCATGCACTACATGCAGACTTTCATTCTTAGAAAGGATAAAGCAAGATGCTTAAACCCACTGTAGTTCAGGTTATATCCATAGAGACATCTCAAACTCTCAAGAAACTTGCCTCTATTTTCAAGGAGTTGTATTTAAAGAAACAGAGGACATGTAGATCCTTTTTGAATGCTCCACATTTAGTGAGCAAGTGTTAAGAGCAAAGCAGTATATCTTCTCTATTGTAAGACTTAATAAAATTGAAAGTGTACTTGCAAAATCTGAATCTATGTGTGCCTTTCTTCTACTTGGAATTGTGTGTAGGCTCCGAAATTGATACTTTCACTCCAGTTGTATAACAGACTTACACAGTCAGCAATAAATAATATTCAACAGGTTCTGGGTGCATTTGTGTTTATATAATTCTAATGATTACAATAAAAGCAAACACTTTAAAAGTTCTTATAGTGCTTCAGCCTCTGTCCTATGTACTTTACTTGTGTTAACTAATTTGATGCCCAGAATCTCCCATGGCTATTGTATGATTTTCCTAATACAAATTGTCACAAACTGGCTGACTTAAAACAACAGAAATCTATTTTTGCACAGTTGTGGAGGCCAGAAGTCTAAAATCAAGGTGTCAGCAACACTGGTTCCTTTAGAAACTCAGAGGGGGAATCCATCCCTTGCCTGTCTCCTAGCTTCTGGTGTTTACCAGCAATCCAAAGATTTCTTGGCTGGTGGCTGTACTCCAATCTCTGTCTCTGTCCTCACATGGCCTTTCCCTCTGTGTGTCTCTGTGTCTCCTTTTCTGCATCTTAAAAGACAGTTATCATTCAATCACTGGATTTAGGACCACCTTAGTCTGGGATGATTTCACCCAGAGATCCTTATCTTACCTACATTTGAAAGATGCTTATCCCAGATAAGGTCACATTCTCAGGCTTCAGGTGGATACATATTTGGAGGTCCCCCCATTCTACTCTTTACAATTAATGTGCTCATCCCACAGATAAACAAAATCTGCTTAAGTAGATCACAGAGGTTACATAGCAAGTGACAGAAAATCAAACCTCAAGGCCAAGTATCTGAAACCAGAGACACTGGTTTTCAGAACCATGCTATCAATTGCTCTGCTATGCTCTACCCTCTTTCTCCTCTATGCTTCACTGTGGGGTAACAGACCACCATATATGGTGATCAACCAAATTCTGCAGTTCACCACAACATGATATAATGAACCCAATGTGAGTATTAAATGAATCTGGATGATACAAGGGGTGGACTGTACCAATGCTGTTAGTGCTGACCAGGTACCTCAGAATCCCTTTAGCCAGTTTGGTTAGTGTGCTCATGCTCCAGGTACTGTAGGCATTTCAGCTAATAGTTCACACCTGCAACATTCTCTGGGAGATTGCCCAAGAGTGGTGGAAGTTGCCGTGCCCAAAAGAATCTGGATGTTAAGCACTTTCTTGCCCACCATGTAATGACTGGCTCGGGCAGGAGTACAAAAGCCCCATCCTCTTATCTCAAGGCAGGATAGCCTTCCTTCGTGGTGCAGTTTACATTCCAAAGCTCCCCTGGGGTTCGGACTGAAGCTAGATTTCACCAGGACCACATTCTTGCATAGCTCCATATCCTTCTCTGTCCTTCCTGCTGCTCTCCCTCCTCTCCTAGTTCTTTTAGGGTGAGTTCCATGAGTAAATCATAGTGTGCACAAATCCCAAATCAAATTGTACTGCTAAAATCTGATGACATTTTCCATATGTCATTTCATTTAGTCCCCACAGTTACCTCCAGAGTTTCTCTAATGATTTCTACTTCAGATATCAGAAAATGGAAGCTCAGAGAAGTTAGGAGAGATTCCCAATGTTGCTCAAGAGGTATGTGATGAGTTGGGGTTCAATGTCAGGCTTTCCACCACCCTCCACTTTCTATTAAACCCTGTTGCCTGCTTACCAAAACCCTAGGATCAAGACCAATATGTCCTTGGGAGTGGGTCTGGTCTAATGAAAGATTTTTGAGCTGTGGAATCAGACACAATTGGGTACTTAAGAAACAATAGGCATTTCTTGAAAATAAAATACACATTTGAAATTTTTTGTTGTTTTTTGGATTTTTTCCTATTTTCTAAGGCGTAAGAAGTGTTTGAGGTAATGCATATAAAGTGCTTAGCACCACACTTGGCATATAAGACACATTCAGCAAAGTGATGTGTTGTTAATGTCATTCCTATCCAGTGCCACAACTGTAGCAGTGCTGGTCACTAGCATCCTGAAGGGGCGTCTTACAGTGGCACTTCAGCCTTTTAAGTCTGCCTGACATTATGATACAGCCACTTTGACACAGTTATGGACAAAGGTGTCAATCTGAACTCAAATATGAGGGTAAAGGGGTTTTCTGTGGGAGACCAAAACACACCTGAGAATGGGAGAGAAGTGGCTAGGGTCAAGGGGTGAATTTCACTATGTGTGACACCCTGGCTGAAATCCTATCCCACAGGGCCAGCAGGTGAACAATTAGAGAAAGTGGCTAAAATTGCTTCCACGTTGTTTTTTTTTCAGTTCCTTCTTCTAAAAATATCTGTGCTGTGATTGTTGGCCTGTGTGTGTGTATATCTGTGTATACATGTGAATGTGTGTGTCTAAACATGTCTCTGTGTAGAAATGTACATGTGTGTCTGTGTGTGGGGGGAGGGTGGGGGGTGCCAAAGTTGGTGTCTTCGTTCAAAACTCATAATAGTTTTGTTAGGTGTCTGCCTCTTTCTTGAATATCTCTTCTTGCTATTCAAACTCCACATTGCAGCAAGAATGTCATTTCTCTGCTTATCCTTTCATGTATTCTCATTTTCTAGACACACCTTATTATGAAACTCTGTTTACAATTTATTCATCTCCCTTCTTGTATAAAGAATATATTCTCCTCCTCAAAGATCCAGTTCTTCTATCATCTCCTCTACCCACAGAGTTTTCTTGACTCTTCCATGCAGAGTTAACTCTTTCCTTCCCTAGCATCCTGTAGAGCCCTCTGTAAGAAGCTGCTGTCTTGTGCTGCAGTGATGTGTCTACAAGTCTGTCCTTCCCACAATATACACTGTGGGATCCTTTAAGACAGGAATTGTATTGAGAATGTCTGTTTTAGCAGGTTGGGCAATATGACCTGGAATGGGATAGTTTTTAATTGAAATAAAAATGAGTAAATGTATGAAGACCTTAAAAGATGAAGCATTAAACTTAACATTTTCTTATGCAGAATTCTATATCTAAAACAGGAATGATACCACAATAGCTGATTGTGGTAGATAAATCAATTGGTCTCTCTTTTTTTTTTTTTCCCCCTTTCCTTCTGTGCCATTGCAGGCAAAAGTTTGGGGATGAGACTTGCTTTGGGCCAATGGCATTTGAGTGGAAGGGAGAAGGTACCAGTTCCAAGCCTAGAAGTACTCCTGGTCACCTGTTCCTCCTGTCCCTATGTTCTGGACTGCAGTGTGGGAACATACACATTCCCAGTGTGGGAACTACCCCCATTGACCCTAGACCTGCTGTAATAAGAACCACCCAGAAAAGCTCAGTCTAGAACAATAGATGCAACCCAGCCAATCCATTGACCTGAGATGCTAAATGATGGTGGGTTTAAACCACTGAGTTTCGGGGTGATTTGTTACACAGCATTGTGGTGCTAATAGCTGATACTTCAAACTCATTTGTTTTTTATGATGATTAAAACCAATAATTCATGTCAAGTGCTTAGCACAGACCCTAGAACATGAAAAGCACAGATATTAGGTATCACTATTATTAATGTTCCGTATTTACTATTTTTATAAAGCTAAGCTTTTGGAAAAGAAAAGTTGGCAGGAAAAGAAAGCAAGAATCTATCAAAGTCAGTGAGGCTGTCCCAGCTCAATTTGGCAATTTCTTTGATATTTGCTAAAAGCTTTTGGTAGAATATGAAACAGGATGATGTGCCTTGTTTGGAAAGGTCTCAGAGGATTCACGCTTAAGCAGAAAAAAGCAGAGTTGGCGCAGTGGCTCTCTGGCATAGAGGCTTATATAACTGTCCCTGTCATGAAGAAGATGATCCACTGGCTTTCCTATGGTGTTTTCATTTTGTAAAGCACTTTGTTTGACAACCACTCATATTAACCATTCCTTGGAGCCAATCTGTACACACAAAGAGACAGCTAATTCCTAGAAAGTGCCAAAGAACAGAGTTCATAAGGCTGAAGCCATTAGTCTTCTCTTTGTTTGTTGATGGGTCCCATATTTCCATCTTCAGCCCAACCTCGCATCTGATCTCCAGAGTAAGGCATCTAACTGCTGAAGGACATGCCCGCCATGTGCGCCCAGATTTGTGTCACACTCAAGATGTCAAAAATAAAACTCATCAGCTTCTGTCCATATTACTTCTTCCTTCAGTTTTGCACCAAATGTGCTTTCAGCTAAGCCCTTCTCTCAGTGAGTCAACCCATTTTCCTAAAGCAGAACCTTGTGTCATCCATCATCCTTCTCCCACTCTTCTTTTGCCCAGACATCCATGTACGAATGTACTGCTCATTGTTTTTCAAATTGCTCCACCTCACTCCATCATCACTGCTATCACTCCTTCTTTCCTGGTTTATAGTAAAAACCTCTCCATATGCCTCCCTGCTGCCTCAGCCTCTCTTCTATCACTTC
Source organism: Canis lupus dingo (assembly GCF_003254725.2). Lineage (NCBI taxonomy): Eukaryota > Metazoa > Chordata > Mammalia > Carnivora > Canidae > Canis > Canis lupus. The sequence goes on from NC_064245.1 coordinate 67,198,475, forward strand.
TCTGTTCTTTAGGCTGATCTCTCTCATCTGGATGTAGGTGAGCACGCACGTGTGCATGTACACCTGTGTGTGTCTTCCTATATACGCCTTATGCCCCCTATTGGACTGTACTTTTCTTATCTTACAGAGTCATGCTTAGAATGTTGTTCATTCTCAAGATATGTTTGGGTACCTAATTAGATTAATTAATTAATTCAGACTAGATTGATTTTTAACTAAACTCTGAATAAATGTCTATATCTCCACTCCCATCTATTAAAGCAGAACAATTTCAAGGAGGAAAGACAAGTGAATCAATAACAGATATCAGCCTGCCAGGGATCAGCTGAATCCCAGTTCAGAGTAAAACCTTTTACAAAAAGAACTGCTAAGAAGAGTTTTGCTAGGATTAGTGGGGCTGAAAGGGACAAAATACGGCAAAAGAGGAGTAGAACCAAACATACCAGATAAATGGAGATTACCAAGTGCTGCTTTTCTGTTTTTATCTCCTTCGTGTGATTCATTTTCTGAGGCTGGGAGATAGGGACAGGGGCCAGCAGAGATTTGAATGCTGGAATCTGTTTACAAAGTCCAAATCTTATTCTACCACTTGCTAGCTACATTTTTCAGCTTCTTTAAAATTTAATTATATCAGGGGTAATACAAGGATGATTATAACTGTACTTGTCTTTAGGGCTGCTGTGAGAAATGAAATAAAACACAGTCTCATATAGCTCTCGATGCCACTGTTTGGAGGGTGTCAATACCCTTTGGACAGTGAAGAAATCCATCCAGAACAGTTTGGCAATTCATCCAAGTTGGTAGTAAAATTAGGTTGAGATTCCAGTCCTTTCTGAGTCTAAAATCTGAGTACTTTCTCCTTTTCTGATATTTCTTCTTTGGAGGGATGGGATGGGGTGGACAGGGAAGTCTTCTAGGAACTTCCATATTATCACTCAAGATCTTCCTTTTCCCTGAACACCTTTCTCCATGCCTTTTACCTGTTTTGTTGAACTAAATGTTTTCCCTTCTTGAATAACCAGCAGAAATATTGCTTCCATGATTAAATTAAATGAATTAGCAGTGCTCCCACCTGGGTTCCAACTCAGACCCTGATTCCTAGCATTGCTTTTCCGGTATATGGTATGCCAATAACTGTTTGTCAGAAGTCAAAACACCACTCATCCCAAAGAATTACTACAAGGGCTAATATTCTGAGGACAAAATAATCTTTTTCATATATTCTGCCGTGCAACTTTTTTCACACAGGATGGTAGTGATTATAGTGATGGTGCACACCAAGGGAAAGACCTGGATGCCCTTGGCAAAAACTGAATCTGCTCTGAGTTTTGAGGGAGAAGACAAAGATGCTCCCCGACCTGTGAGTGGGCTGATTACTCTAAAGAAGAGAATAGTGGAGCCATAAATATCCCTCAGGTGTCCAGCACATTTTTTTTTCCAAAGAAAGAGGACATTTTGTTTATGGTGTGGCTTTGGGAGGATTAGCTTGGGCAGGCAGAGCACAAAAAACATCCTCTTAAGCTACATCCCCTCCAAGGCCCCCCATTCCCCACTTCCTGACAGCACCGGCTGCGACCTCACTCTTATCACCTGTCTGATCTTTCACCCTGGGACAGAAACAAAGGTGATGAAACTGAGAGCTCAGCACAGAGGTCTGGCTTTTCACCTCCCAGGTGTGAGGAAGAAAGGGCTGGGGTGGGGGAAGGGATCACAGGAATGGGCCTCACACTACAGGTCGCTCCAGGGAAGACAACCTGCAACCCCTATGAGGAGTCACAGACGCTGCCCCACATGGCGGGTTTATGGGTCAGCGAGGAGAAGGGACACTTTAATGAATGCAGCTGGCTGTCATTTTAGCTCTTGGTGGAAGAAGAAAAGCTGCAGACAAAATAAGCTGTCGGGACTAACCACTAGGTGGATCAGTAATGCCTGAACTTGACGGAGAAGCCAGCACTCAGGGTCAAAGGATAAACTGATTGGTGGGACCTTTTTGATGCCTGAATTTTAGTGAAGCTATTAGTGCCAATTAGAATGACACCAGAGAAGAGGCTGGAAAGCTGGGGCCCCCGCAGCACGTCAGGAGAAGGGGTTTGACGGCTGAGACGCAAAGAAAGATGGGTGATTAGGAAGCATAATTTAGTCAATTACTTGCGATTTGGCAGAAGTTGGTTTTTAGGACTGTTTTTGTAACCTGAAAATGGGGGCCTTGGAAGCCTTTGAAATGAGGGTGAGGCATGTAGAGTGAAATAATTTCAACTCAGGGCAGACTTTAAGAACATAAGAACTGCCAAGCTAGATTGGGATCACCATGGGCCCAGGCCACCATTTTGTCTGTGACAGGAGCACTCAGGGAGCTGTGTATGGGCAGGACAGAGCTGGAAAGCAGAAGAGCTGAGGGACTACCTGAAGATTCTGTCAGTGATCTGGCAGGGATTGTCATCTGGATGTACCCTGAAGCCATCTGATACTATGAGCATGTTTGCCTTTCCAGTCTTTTAGAGTAAAATGGTGTGTTGACCTCAGCCCTCACTAGCTGTGTAAACTCTGCCAAGGTGCTCCAATGCTTGGAGTTTCAGTGAAACGTTCATCTCATGAAGGGATCTCAAAAGGCTTGGGTTGGTCACATCTGGTTATCTACTGGAATATTAGACCGGTTTAACTATTCATCCACATCGGATTGGCTCAGACTCAGCACCATTGACCTTTTGGGTTGGACAACTTTTTGTTGTGGGAGCGGTCCTGTGAATTGTAGGATATTTAGCAGCATTATTGATCTTAACCCCAGTAGACGCCGGTGCCATTCTCACTTATGCACGACCAGAAATATTTTCAGACATTGATAAATGGCTCCTATGGGGATAAAATACCCCCTGTTAGGAATCATTGATTTGTGTTTTTATGAGGAATTGGCAAACTTTTTTTCTAAGGGCCAAATAGTAATTGTTTTGAGTTTGAGACCCTTATGGCCTCTGTTGCTGTTACTCAACTTTTATTGTTGTGCAAAAGCAGGTATAAACAATATGTAAACCAATAAGCATGACTGTGATCTGATAAAACTGTATTTACAAAAATAGACAGTGGTCTGGATGTGGCCCATGAACTGGAATGTGCTGGCTGCAGATTTATACCACTGTGAATTAATACGGCATCATATGATATAATATGATGCTGGGTATTAAGTGGAAAAGAACACTTCTATTCAGAAATAGGATGATTATCATTGATAGCACCACCCAGAGATGTCTGCTGTCATCCTCTCAGCACATGTACAGGTGTATACCTGTGCATACAAATTCTTTACCAAGGACAGAAATTTGAAATCTTACTACATATGTAAAATTTTCTTTTTTTTATTATTTTTTATTAATGATAGTCACAGAGAGAGAGAGAGAGAGAGGCAGAGACACAGGCAGAGGGAGAAGCAGGCTCCATGCACCAGGAGCCCGAGTGGGGTTCGATCCCAGGTCTCCAGGATCGCGCCCTGGGCCAAAGGCAGGCGCCAAACTGCTGCGCCACCCAGGGATCCCCATATGTAAAATTTTCAATGCTAATGTTTTTTTTTTTTATTTTTTTTTATTTATGACAGTCACAGAGAGAGAGAGAGAGAGGCAGAGACACAGGCAGAGGGAGAAGCAGGCTCCATGCACCGGGAGCCCGATGTGGGATTCGATCCTGGGCCTCCAGGATCACGCCCTGGGCCAAAGGCCAAACCGCTGCGCCACCCAGGGATCCCTGTTTTTTTTTTTTTTTAATTTTTTATTTAAATTCAATTTAGTTAACATGCAGTGTATTATTATTTTCAGGGATAGAATTTAGTGTTTCATCAGTTGCATATAACACACAGTGCTCATTGCATCATGTGTCCTCTTTAATGCCCATCATCCAGTTACCCCATCCCCCAACTACCTCCCCTGCTAATGTTTTTCATATGGCATTATATATAACATAGTTTTTGGTATTATATATTCTTTAAAAACACTACTATTAGTAGTTGTATACTCATGCATTTTATTGACTCATCAAGATATATTCCTTATTCTCTGTAAGTGAATATTTCTATTTTTCCTCTCTTTTTTCCTGTAATGTGAATAACGGTGCAATAAATAGCTTTTTTTTTTTTTTTGAGAGAGAGAGAGAGAGATTTATTTATTTATTCATGAGAGACACAGAGAGAGGCAGAGACATAGGCAGAGGAAGAAGCAGGCTCCTCGCAGGGAGCCCAATGCGGGATTCAATCCTGAATTGCAGGATCACACTCTGAGCCAAAGGCAGACGTTCAACCACTGAGCTATTGAGGCGTCCCACAATAGATAGCTTTACACATATGTCTCTGTTAATACCTATAGGATGGATTTCTAGCAGTAGATTAGCTCATTTAAAGAGTAAGCATATTTTTAAAGGCTTTTGATCATTTGTACAAATTGGCCTCCAGGAATTTTCTGCTGGTCTTTATTCCTATCATAGAATTATGTATCTTGAATCGAACTGCATGCTAATCCACTTTACTCTGCCACCAGAGCCGCTGGCATGACGTCTGCCTCATGGTCTGCCTCATGATTCCTAGTTAGCTGCCTGCATGTGTAGTCAAACACAGAATTCGTGACATTGTAACAAATTTGCAGTGTAACTCCAAATCTTTGGAATGACTCTGGTGTGCAGCCTATGGGAGTGCGCTGGTCACACAAAGAATGACCCCACAAGTTTGGGACAAGTGGTAAAGGCAACACTCTGAGCACCCAACTTGTTTAAGTCGACAGTCAGAGGTTGAGTGGGTGTAAAAAAATGACATAGGACTCACATAGTGGAGCTATTGACATGAAAGGAAGACCAGGAGGGGTCCCATTTCCCTGCACAATTCTAGGGTTTGTGTCCTTCAAATGCGCGGAATATTACCATTAGGAAAATATCATTTATGTGGATCATTGGATTTCCTGTTTTTAATCCCTGCAAGCATTCTGGCAATCTTCAGAGCTAGCAGAAACCACAATCGTGCTGTACAGAAACCCCAGCTTGCACAGGCCACCCAACCCTGAGGGGAAATTTCTTATAACCAGTTCTTTCTCACCCCTCCTCCAGGCCCAGGTGAGACAGCTATCCAGACTGCAGATCTGGGCTCTGCCGAAGGAACGAGAAACCGAAATCCCTCACGACTTGTGTTTTAACCTCCAGGGCTGAGTCTAACCTGAGATGGGATGTCTGAGCCACACACGTTTTTTTCCAGAGGAAAAACTAGAGGGAACTAGTGCTTTGCTTCTGAACGCGTATTTTCTGTGGCTCTTTGGGAGTGGGGCCTGGTTTCATTTCGTCAGGATGGATTGACTGTGTTGACCTGGCCATCAGAATCCTCTAGACTCCCAACCTCAGCAAGTCATATGCGGATGTGTTTGAAAAACCTAAGATTGCAAAAATGTAACAGATTAACCTGATATTTTCAACACTATAGCCCTAACCTCCTGCTTTTTAAATGTTTCAGGTACAGATCCTTTGGCCATGGAATAAGCATCCTCTTCATAGATCTTTACCACTATTAGCTCTCAAGGACACTGATCACTGGACAAGCACAGAGAATAGGTCTGAAAGGGCTGTGACTGTTTTCCAGGTGAAAGTGGATAAATATAACCATGACACTGGGAAGGGGACACACATTCCCACGCCTGGCTCTCTGCTATATAGCTTCATGTTGTTGGCAGTGTCTTACCGGCACTTGTTGCTTGTCACAACCTGTCACTGGGGAGATGACATGTGATTAAAGACCTTACTTCTTTCACACACTTATGTAGATGCCATCTTCCCCATGAGGCACCTCTGGCTGCTCCAGCTTGAATTGCAACCTATAACCCACACCTGGACCCAACCTGGCATTGTTCACTGTTCGCTTTCTTGTGTTTATCACCATAGCTTGGACCTCATTGCCTAAAACAGTTGACACATCTTTGAAGGCACCACCCAGTGGCTAAGCTTCCTTTTTGGCTAATTTAGGAGCTCTGACCACAGCCACTACGTATAGTGTTTAGTGAGTGCTTCATATATATTCTGGGATTTATCAGATAGTCACCACTTTGGTATCTAGAGGGGAGAATAATGATTAATAACTGAAGTTTCTAGGTTTTTGCTAAGCAGATACGCTCTTAACTGGGGAAGGGATCACATACTCTAATCTGCCATATACACTGGGCACTCAGTACAGTACCTGTCAACCATAGGTGTATTTTCATGGTGCTCCTGTAAGGTTGGTTTTATTGCTATTTCTATCTCACCAACTGGTGAGATTCTCAAGAGTGGGAATGGAGGGGCACCTGGGTGACCAGCCAGTTAAGTGTCTGCCTTTGGCTCAGGTCATGATCCTGGGATTCTGGGATCAAGCCCCATGTCAAGCTTCCTGCTCAGTGAGGAGCCTGCTTCTCTCTCTCCCTGGCCCCTCTCCCTGCTTGTGCACCCAGAAACTCTCTCTGTCTAAAATAAGTTTAAAAATCTTTAAAAAGAATGGGAATGGAAACTGAGGCTGAGAGTCAATTTAGATGCCAAAATTAGCAAGTAACCACCCTAAAATATGGATGTGGAGCTCTTTGAGTACCAAACTCAAGACCTTTTTGCTTGTGAGGTTTTTCAACACATCTGGAGAAACGTGAGACAGAAGTTACTCTGCTTTTGTGATAAAGTCCCAGAGGCATAAAATTCCCCTGAGACATTACAATTATCTTTAGAGGTAAGGACACTTTTTTGTTTATTACTTTTTTTTTTTTTTTGAGAAAGAGAGGATGATCGGGGAGGGGCAAAGGAAGAGAGAGAGCTTGATCTCATAGCATTGAGGTCATGACCTGAGCTGAAATCAAGAGTCGGGTGCTTAATTGATTGAACCACCCAGGTGCTCCATGTTTCTTACAATTTTTATTGAATGAGGACAGAATAAAAACATGAAATTTTTATGGGAATTTCCTCATAAACCTCTAAAACTTAAGACACATGAATTAATTTTCAAACTCACAAGGTAGGTAGTAAATTATTTTGAGAGGAGATTGAATTATTCTTATAATAAGAACATGGCAACATGGAAAATGTCAGAGAGTTGACTTAGGAAAAGCATAAGGACTCCCATATATTTCTTAAGTTAGAGGGGGAGGATATTTATTAAAGCAAAGTGGAGCAGGGGCAAATCTGTGAAGTTTTAGGGTCTCCTGCCATTGGTGAATGACTTTAAGGTAACAACGGGTTTTATGCTACATTTAGTGAGGTTAATTATTGATCCTCAGAAAACATTATTGTATCTCCAGAAATATTTTTTCCCCTGGATATATAGCTCAAGAATTGTGTACATCATTCGGTTCAACACTTATTTTACACTAACTTTATAAAACACATAGGATGAGAGCTGGCTATTTATTAAAACATTATTTATTATCTACTCCCGTGTAGGCATCTGCATAGAAAATGCAGAGATAAGTGTTCCCTTTGCCATGATTCCAGCACATCTTGTCTTTTCTATATTAATAGCAATATTTATGAAAAGTGAATTTGTCTTCTCACCTAATTTGAAATGAAAGTTTGAGAACAACTCCAAATAGAATCTTCGAGTCCTACAAATCTGAGGAACACTTAACAATTTGTCTACTATCAATGACAGTAGGGCTATGCCCTGAACATTCAGGGATTGCTAACTAGTAAGGATGGTCTGGTGAGGAAGATGGGTCCATTTACTGGAATAAAATCAAAACATGTAGAGATAAACGACTATCCACTATCCATGTTCCCATAGCTGATCACCGGTAAAAGTGAGATGCACTCTCTGATCTCTAACCCAACAGCGGTGAGCTTTCTGATTCATCCACCTACCAAGAAAATGGCTTTAATTTGCTTTCCCACCAAAGGGTTTATCCAACCATCTTTCTGTGTGAATCGTAACTGCCACTTGCTTAAGTGTGCTCCTGAAACTTGACACATGATCACTTCACTTTTCAAGGGATCTCATGACCTGAAGTTTGGGGCTTATAGTTGTAGACACAAATCGGAGCTTTAGCCTGTTAGCCATATGATGACAAAATACCTTACACTGGGTCACTTAAACAACAGAAGCCTTTTGTCCCACAATTCTGGAGGCTGGAAGTCTGAGGTCAAGGTATTGGCAGGGTTAGTTTCTTTGGAGGCCTTTTTGACCAGCAGATAGCTATCTTTTCCCTGTGTCCTAACATGGACTTCCCTCTGTGTATCTGCTCCAATGTCCTCTTCTCATAAGGACTCCAGCCATATTGGATTAGGGTCTGCCCTAATAAGCTCACTTTAACTTTACCTCTGTAAAGACCCCATATCCAAACACAATCACATTCTGAGGTACTGGGGGTTAGGACTTTAATTCGTGAAGTTTTTTTTTGATAGTGGGAGGGACACAATTCTGCTCATAACGCTGGATGTATAGAGGCAGTAAGATCAGTGACCTGGAGGCAAAATGGCGCTTCTAGAATAATAGACACTTTTATTCAAGTTCTACCTGAATAAAATTCCACACCACTTGCTGGGGAATTTACAAGCTTGATTTCACATTACTGTCATAACAGCATAACACATTATGTCTTATGGGTCCTGTTTTCTAGGTCAGATGGCTATGAGAGGTTAAGTAGTTTCCCAAAGGTCACAGAGTCAGTAAGTGGCATGGGCTGAACGACCTTCATTTTGACCTCCAAAGCTCTCGAGCTTGCTCCCAAACTGGATGCAATGCTGTAGCTTCCTCAGGGGGCGCCATTGCCGGAAAAAACAGCACAAAGCTTTTCCTCAGAGCTTGGAGGTGGTTTTTAGCTCACAAGGGTAGAAGGTGGTGATGAGAAACACCTGAGGCCAGAGGCACTGTGGGTCCCAATGGGGGCATCAGAAGTCTGTCACGAAGGGCCACTTAGTCGGGCCCAAGAAGGCTGGAGGACGTTTAAGTACTGCATGTTCTAACATGCAGACAGCAACAGCTCTCCACCAGCCAGGCTTGAAATCAAAAAGCCCAATGCCGTTGCCTCTCTGAGGGGCAGCCTGTCTCCCAGGAATGTGGCCATGATAAACGAGAAATATGTATAAAGTGTGAGCCCTTGCCCCAAAGGGTGCTGAATAAATGCTGGGTATTATACTATTGTTTATTTGGGCTACCCAAGTGCATTGGACTGAACAAGAGTATTTCTTTCACTGACAACCGTGGTCATTGTGGTGAAAAGATTTATGTTATGACATATGAATGATGCCTCTGTGTATGTGTGTGTATGTGTGCGTGTGCGTGTGTGTTAATATTTGGTGCGCTGTGTAGGGAGATGGGAATTGCATTTATCCTGGAAAACGAGCTGGAAATTTCAGGAAAGTTTTGGTTACCCACAATTCCCCTTGGACAGACTTTCCAAAGTTTCCGACTCAATCATGGAATCTTCAATTTGAAGGGGAGTTCAGGGATCGCCTAATCCTAGTCTCTACCTAGTTTCAAATGCTTCACTGTAACATTCTGGAGTTGTGGTTAACCAGCTTCTGCTTGAACACTTCTGTTGATGGGGAACTCACCACCTCTGGAGCAGTATTTTCTCCTGTGGACAGTGTAAGGGAAAGAAGGGAAATAGCATTTAGAGGGCATTTTGGATGTTTTAGGCACTGTGCCCAAAACTTGATATATGTCATCTTATCTACCCCTCATCATAACACTTGGAGATAAGTTCTATTGCTATTGTTATTGTTAATAATTACTACACTCAAGGTTCATATTGGACTGGGCACTGCTCTTTGTGCTTTACATACATTATGTCATTTAATCTTTCCAAACACCCTGTGGAGGGGCTACACTTATTTCTCCATTTTATGGAGGATGAAACTGGGTCTCAGAGAAGTTAAACAATACACAGCTGCAAAGTGGATTTGAAAACAGATCATAATATCCAGAAGCCACACTTCTTACTGCTATGTTCTGCTGCCTCTTATCATCTTCAATTTAATGACAGGAAAATCAGGTTCCCAGAGAGCTTTAGTGACTGGTCATAGGTCATATCCTGGCTATGTGAACTTGGGTTTGTCTGACTGCAAACTCTGGTTGTTCACATGACTCCACGTGGTCTTTAGTTACATCATGAAGTACTCTCTATACCAACTCTGAAAAAATCACCTGCCATTCTGTTGTGTATGCAGAAGTAGGCTCTGCTGTAGAGTCACTCCATAGATGTCTTGTCCATTTGTAAACCACTCCCCTTGCCCTCAAATCTAAATATGCGCATTTCTTTTAGTGAGTTCTCTAGAAGAGTGAGTGCTCTTTATAATTTCTACCTGCTTTCCTCTTGTCTGTTTTTTTTTGTCGCCTTTCTTTTTAAAGTGGGGTAGCCATTCCTGAGCCCCAGTTATATGAAGTGGCCTAGAATGGGCCAAAATGAACAGAATTATAATCTTCCCCTTTCATGTATTATTATTTCATTAGTTGATAGGTAAACAAAAATGTGTTCAATGATCTGTTACACTTCAATGCTCAGCTACCTATCATATGCCCAATTACACATATCCACATATGCACTATACTTAACAGGCCTGTTACCTGCCTATGAGATCTGATCTATTTAGGCATTCACTCTTACCTCATATTTTAATAGCTACACCTTTCTAAAAATATTGATATCTGTTTTCTAAGTCCCCCTCCTTCTTCATTTTGAAAATATTCTTGGTTATTTTGGATATAAATTTCCCTATTAATTTTAGGATAAATTTTTTAAGTTTTCTCAAAATTTATATTGATATTTTTATTGTAAATGCATTTAAAATATACCTACATGTATATATTCATGACACTTTCATGATATTTAGATCTTGAAACTTGTGGTCATGTTGCTTCTCTCCATTGAACTTTTTTTTTTTTTTTAATTTGTATAAATTTAACAATATTCTCTGTAAAGGCCTTATACACAATTTTGTTATATTTATTCTAATATGTTTACATCTTTGATGCTGTAAATGTTATAATATTATCCTTTAACATAATTTTTGAACACTTGAATAATTTTTTATACTTTAATTACATATTGAAAATTAGGAATTTTCATAGTATGTTCTATGGAGTCTTGGAATTCTGGGAAGGCATAACAACCCTGGGGGCTTTAAGTGGTGTGGATACTAGTGTAGAGGGATCAGGCCTCAGGACTCCTCTCCCCTACACAATATGGACTTTGGAATTTGTATTTTATTCCATGAGAAATGGGAAATCTTTGGAATGTTCTAAGTACATTATGTTCTCTGGCTGCTCAATGGAAAATGTGGCATAAGAGCAAGAGTCAACATAGGAAGATCAGTTTGGAGTCTTTTTCAGTAACATTGATTAGCAAAGTTCATTGTTTGGACTTCATGGGATATGCCACTTCACCTCTAGTGGAGGTGGGTAAGGTGATTAACATAGGATGTGTTTTGTATATAAATTTGACTGGATTTACTGATGGATAGATATTGGCAGTAAGTGGGAAAGAGGGATCAGGGATTATGCCTAGACTTCTGCTTTAAACATTTTGGGGGATGATGACTTTGATTAAAATCTGGGAAGAAAAAATAAAATAAAATAAAATAAAATCTGGGAAGAGTAGGAGAGAAGGAAGTAGGTGTTTGTCTGTAGGATAGAGAGACAGTGAGAACCAGAACATGAAGGGTTGGATATTTAAGTTGAGTGTAGGAAGATGTCAGAAGTACAGGGACAGTGCAAGGAGGTGGACACATACAGGCAAATGTTTTGAAATTTTCTGAGTGTTAACAAATTTGCAGAATTTGCAGAAATTGAACTATGTGTTACTTAGATATTGAAGAAGTTATGCAACTGAAGATTAAGTTGGTACCTGTTATCATTTTAATGGCTTGCTGATCAGGAGAAACTATTTTAAACACTTTTTATTTTAACATAATAGTTTATTACTTACGTATAATCATTTTATTGTGTTTTAGAAAATTGATTGTGGGTTTGAGATTAATACATTGTAATTTCTTTCTATTTAAAATAATGGGTAAGGGCAGTCCGGGTGGCTCAGGGGTTTAGCGCCGCCTTCGGCCCAGGGTGTGATCCTGGAGACCCAGGATGGAGTCCCATGTCAGGCTCCCTGTGTGGAGCCTGCTTCTCCCTCTCCCTGTGTCTCTCCCTCTCTCTGTTTCTGTGTCTCTCATGGATAAATAAATAAAATCTGTAAATTAAATAAATAAATAAAATAAAATAATGGGTAATAGCTTCCAGCTAACATTATTATTTCTGGTTCTCAAAAAGGAAAAACATTGTTACGTAAGTGGGAAGTGCCTCCTGAGGGTATATAAATTTGAGTGACTGTTACCATTGCCTTGGAAGATTGTGTGGACATGGAAGAGAACTTAGGATCTGAGCTCAGAGGCACTCTTGCTTTTAAAGAATGTGGCCACTCTCTTTCACCATACACAAAGATAAACTCAAAATGGATGAAAGATCTAAATGTGAGACAAGATTCCATCAAAATCCTAGAGAAGAACACAGGCAACACCCTTTTTGAACTCGGCCATAGTAACTTCTTGCAAGATACATCCACGAAGGCAAAAGAAACAAAAGCAAAAATGAACTATTGGGACTTCATCAAGATAAGAAGCTTTTGCACAGCAAAGGATACAGTCAACAAAACTCAAAGACAACCTACAGAATGGGAGAAGATATTTGCAAATGACATATCAGATAAAGGGCTAGTTTCCAAGATCTATAAAGAACTTATTAAACTCAACACCAAAGAAACAAACAATCCAATCATGAAATGGGCAAAAGACATGAACAGAAATCTCACAGAGGAAGACCTAGACATGGCCAACATGCACATGAGAAAATGCTCTGCATCACTTGCCATCAGGGAAATACAAATCAAAACCACAATGAGATACCACCTCACACCAGTGAGAATGGGGAAAATTAACAAGGCAGGAAACAACAAATGTTGGAGGGGATGTGGAGAAAAGGGAACCCTCATACACTGTTGGTGGGAATGTGAACTGGTGCAGCCACTCTGGAAAACTGTGTGGAGGTTCCTCAAACAGTTAAAAATATACCTGCCCTACGACCCAGCAATTGCACTGCTGGGGATTTACCCCAAAGATACAGATGCAGTGAAATGCAGGGACACCTGCACCCCGATGTTTCTAGCAGCAATGGCCACGATAGCCAAACTGTGGAAGGAGCCTCGGTGTCCAACGAAAGATGAATGGATAAAGAAGATGTGGTTTATGTATACAATGGAATATTACTCAGCTATTAGAAATGACAAATACCCACCATTTGCTTCAACGTGGATGGAACTGGAGGGTATTATGCTGAGTGAAGTAAGCCAGTCGGAGAAGGACAAACATTATATGTTCTCATTCCTTTGGGGAATATAAATAATAGTGTAAGGGAATATAAGGGAAGGGGGAAGAAATGTGTGGGAAATATCAGAAAGGGAGACAGAACGTAAAGACTGCTAACTCTGGGAAACGAACTAGGGGTGTTGGAAGGGGAGGAGGGCGGGGGGTGGGAGTGAATGGGTGACGGGCACTGGGGGTTATTCTGTATGTTAGTAAATTGAACACCAATAAAAAAAAATAAAGAATGTGGTGAAGAAAAGGAGAAACCAGCAAAGAATAAATAAAGGTGTGGCCAGTTAGGTGGAAGAAGAACCAAGTCAATGTCATAAGGTAGAAGGAAAGGGAAGAAACTATTTCTACAAAAAAGTAGGAGTGAAATAATGGTGAACTTTGGCAGCAGAACACAGATGTCATTGATGACCTTCACAAGAGTCATTTCTGAGGAGAGATGGGAATGCTATTGAAACAGCAGCAACAGCCAACTTTTTGAAGACTCCTGCTCAGGTAGGGAGCAGACAGATGGAGCCAGAGCTACAGAAGAATATGCACCAGGGAAGGGTTATTTTAAGATAGGCTATAAGAGATCATGAGCATCATCTGATGAAACTTACCTGATAAAAAGAGAGAAACATATCGTAGAAAGGAAATTTTCAAGTACAAAGTCTTTGCTTGGGCAGTAGGGTGGAGGGTATGGGGTTAGAAATGAGCAACTGGTATGTACAATGGGAAAAAGAAAAAAAAAACAGTATAGATCAATAAAGATAAGATGGGCTTGTAGCCTTTGTGGTGAATTTTGTTGAATAAATGAATGAATGTATGTATACATTATTTACTAAGATTATGGACTAAAGTATAGAACATGGTCAGTAATTGTCTCAGCATGAGTAGAAGCAAATAAAGAAGACATCAGAGAGGAATTAAAATTTGGACAGAGAATTAAAAATACAATACTGATAATAGTATTATTAATAATATAGGAGGAAAAAGATGAATTTGAACAAAGAAGAGGAAGAGTGATGTAGAATAGCTACATTTTATTGAGCATTTTATATTTATAATCCCTATCTCACTGAATTCTCAAACACTGAGAGGTAAGTATTATCCATGTGTGCACAATGTCAGGCACAGAGAGCCCAGGTAAGTTACCCAAGGTCACACAGATTCTAAATGGAGGAACTATATAATTTATACCGAAGACTGTCTGGCCACCAAGGCTGAATTCCTGAGTACTCTGTAATTCCAGAGCATGGCCACACAGACATAAGGGTGAGAGGCTTCCCAGTTGGAGGAAATAGCTTCAGCACAGGCAAAGAAGCACAAGGATGACTGAGCAATAGGATTAGTCTGGAGTGACTAGAACATAGGACATGTCTGTGTGTTCTCTAAAAAAAAAAATAAATAAATAAAAAATAAAAAAAAATAAAAACAAACTCTGAGCTGAGAAATTGTGTTTAAGTGATTTTTTAAAAGGAAAAACAAGATAGGAAGGAAATAAAGCCAAGTAAAGATGAAATATTTGGTAAAATTCCCACTTAGTGTAGGATCATCCTGACGGTGATTCTGGAGTGGAGGCTATACCTCAGATTTGCCCCATATGAAGTCAGGGATCTTAGTTGTCCCATTCTTTTCCCCATTGGCTATTGGGTAGAGACAGAATATGGAGAAACACAGAAATGGATGCAAAAGATTCAGGGAGATTTGGTTGGAGCAACATTATTTACCACCAGGTGGTTGGGAAGGAGTGGAAAGAGCTGAGAATCAAGAGAAATATATGAGGGATCAAATACCATGCTGGAGAGTTTGGAATTTAACTCTCTACTAATCAGTTACTACTGACAAGCATTATTCTTATTTTTAATGAAGGATCTGTGTGGTTATGGAAAAAGAAATATCAACACACTATAATAATAGTACATAACAAACCACTGTAAATAAGGGATGCTTAACATTCCTCTCCTGGGTTGAGCTAGACATATTTGGGTTTAAGTCTTGGTTAGGGCTAGAAAAAATAGAAAAGTCACCATACTGTTGC
Source organism: Canis lupus dingo (assembly GCF_003254725.2). NCBI lineage: Eukaryota > Metazoa > Chordata > Mammalia > Carnivora > Canidae > Canis > Canis lupus. The sequence goes on from NC_064245.1 coordinate 67,213,827, forward strand.
TATCAATCATTTTTATCTGTAGACTAGTGTTTTAAGTAGGACAATTTGTCTGCAAGTAATAGGAAACTGCTCTTCAGCTGGTTTAAATAATATAGAGGCAGTGTGGTATAGGACAGATCCAATTTGGTAAAATGAAGCCAGCAAACAGCATCATCAATTTCTACTTTTCTATTTTGACAGTCTCAGTATGTTCTTTTAGCCCCTGTCATGATCTTGAGATGGCTGTCACATTTGTAAGCACCATATATAGAAACAACAATGTCTAGTGGAAGAAGTGGAGAAGTGGATTATCATTCTATTTCAGTTGTCTCTCTTAGTTTTAAAAAAAAACCTTTTCCCAGAAATCCCCTCAGTTGACTACCTCTCACATCTTACTGGCCAGAATTGCAACCTGTTCCCACCGTAATCCCATCACCTGGCAATGAGAGGCGTCTACAATGTTTTTCTTAAGCCAATTAAAATTAATTCCCTGGGGCTGGTGATACTCCTGACTTTCTCTGAAGGTCATGGCTTCACAGAGGAGGATAAAATAATCAGAAAAAATCTATGTTTTGTAAGAAAAAAAGGGAAGCTAATGGTTCTATGTTATGATGTCCACCTTGACCAGGGGATTGTGAGCAATAGAGATGAGTTCAAGGAAGTTCAAGAAAGCTCTTTTTAAGAAGCATGCCATGGGTTTCAAGAGAATCTGAATTTAAGAATTTTTGTATGTATAGTCGATTATTGGGAGCTGTAAATAGCAAGCAGGTAGGAAATAATCTTTTTCTCTCTCTTCTCTCTCTCTTATGCATGCGTGCCATGGCCTCTCTCTCCCAAGCTCACAAAGCATCTTATTTATCTATAAGTATTCACTATCTCCTCCCTAAAACTAAATTTTCTTTTATTTGTATTAGATTGGTTGTTGTCACCCTGGTCCCAATTGTATGTGGCTTTCTATCTCCAGCTGGCTACATTCTCTTCTCGGTTTCCTAATTCTAAAGTTCCTAAAAGCCTATGATGATTGGCTTAGCTTCTATTTTTCTTTCCAGCCATAAGATGTTAGTCAGTCTTTGGGTAAGCTGAACTTGAACAACTGCCCACTCTGATCCAATTGTTTGTGACAGCAGAGACTGTGGGTTAGGGCAATTCACCTTTAGCAAGGTTTATGGACAGGAAGCGTGAAGGACAGTCACTTGCAAAACATGTCTCATACAATTATATTCTTTTAAGCTTGTGCAGATTACATAAGAAAAATATTTATAAAGTGAACCCTCAATAAATTTTAATTTCTTTCTTTCCCCCTTCATTCAACAACCATTTATGAAACATTCGCTTTCTTCTAGACATTGAAGATTCACAGATGAAAAAGACACACTCCTTAAAAGAAGTCACAGCTAGTCAGATTCTTTAGCCGTCAGTCCAGAACACTGAGAGGATAAACAGAAGATGAACAGCTAACTCAGCTTCAAGCCAACACTTGATCTGCATATTAAAGTTAATCAGACAAACATGGATGAGGAAGGAAGGGTGTCAGAAACAGATGGAATTGAATGGCTTCTGAGTTTTACACTTTCAGCAAGTCTCATCAACATTTTATTCTGTGTGACTCTGGATTTGTGCATTGCAGTAGTGATGTGGAAAACAGCAAGAAGTTTGATTTTATTGGAGTTTGATAAGGATAGGGGCTGGGTGGCAGGGTTGGTTAAGCATCTGACTGTTTTGGCTGAGGTAATGATCTGAGGGTCATGAAACAGAGCCCCACATCTGGCTCTGTGCTCAGTGCTGAATGTGCTTGAGATTCTTTCTTCTTCTCCCTCTGTCCCTCCCACTTGTGCTCTCTTGCTCTCTAAAGTAAGTAAATAAATCTTAAAAAAAAAAAAAAAGATAGGGGTTAGATAAGTATGCAAAGGCTAGACATAGACATTTTGGAAGATCTTAAAGGAAGTATTTTTTTTTAATTGGAATAATGTGGAAGTTTCAAATATGGGTAAGATGGAGTAAGACCACTCCACATTTGCTGTCCCACAGAACGCAGCTATAAAACCTAGACAGAATGCATGAAGAAGCTTTTTTCCCCTGCAGATTCTAAAAAACAGTAACAGAAGAGTTGAGGAAGATGACTATAGAATTCAAAGTACCGCTGAATTATCAGTGACTTTTTCATTTTTTTTCACTCAGTATCCCTGAGTTTGGATGCAAGAGAGCCCAGAACCAGGAAGTGGGGATTGGTGTGGACAGAGAGAAATCCAGGAGAAGCACTCTAGTTCTCACAAACTTCATACAAAGTAATTTTGTAATCGCCAGAGAGAATGGAATAAACACTTCACTAAAAAATAAATCAACTCTCTCCTACCACAGCCTACAGCTGCCCACAAACACCTAAAATTCTGAGGTAGTGGAGATTTCCTTGCTGATTAGGGAAGCTGTTGTTCCAAGATGGATGAGATAACTCTAGTTATATTTTTTCTCTTTGTGTTTTTCACAGCTTGACTCCACACATGTGCTGTCACAAGAAGGCAATGGATGATATAAATAAAGCCTCAGCTTTCAGGTTGGAGGACTAAAAAGGGGAGTTCTAGAAAATGAAGAGGCTATGAGAAGAATTCAAAGAGGGAATAGTTTCAGAAAATGACCTTAAAACTTGTTTGTGAATTCCTGGTTATACCCCAAGCTGTGCATGCATGGATACACGGAAACAAATATATTAAAAATGTCCACATGACTTAAACAAAACTTAGTGTCTCGTAACACAATATTCACAATACCTAGGATACAATAAAAATAATTATCCAATATATTAAAAAGCAGAAAAATATCAACTCACAGGGAAATGGACAATCAACAGATGCTACAATAAATGTTGGAATTGTCTGACAGACTTTAAAGCAGGTATTTTGAAAATGCTTCAGTAAGCTAAGGTGAATACTCTAGAAAGTCTCAGTAAAGAAATGGAAGGTATAAGGAAGAGCTAAAAAGAAATTTAAAACAAAAACACACCTAAACTCAATGTATAGAATGGGCTCAGCCGCAGAATAGAGATGATAGGAAGAAGAGGCCATATACCTGAATGCGATCAATAGAAATTATTCAGTCTGAAAAACACATAGAAGAAAGATTGAGAGAAAAAAGGAATAGGGATCTGTGGTACAATACCAAATATTTGGCATTTATGACATGAAAATCTCTGAAGGAGATGAGTAATGGTCTGCAGGAAAAAAAAATTGAATAATGGTAGAAAACCTCCCAAATTTGGCAAAAATCATAAACTTACAAAATAAAAATTTGAGCAAACTCCAAAAACGAAACAAATGAGGAAATGCGCACCCAGAGACACTATAACCCAAACTTATGGAAACTAAAAACAAAGAAACAATCTTGAAGACAGAGGACAATGACGCATTACTTAGGGAAACAGCCATTTCAGTGGCTATAACTTTCTCACTGGAAAGCAAGGAGGCCAGAAAGAAGTGAACCATTTTTAAATAGCTGAAATAAAAGGACAGTCAACTCAGAATTCTCTATCACTCAAAAAGTTGATAAATAAAGAAATAAAGTCATCCTTGGATGAAGGAGAATTAAAAGTTTGTTGCCAGCAGATCTAATCTAAAATAATCTCTAAAGAAAAATTTTCAGATAGAATACAACGACATTTTGTCTACATGAAACGAATTTCAAATATAATGTTAAAGTTAAAATAAAAGTGGAAGAATAGGAAAAGATATACCATGTAAATATTAATCAAAAGAAAGCTAGAGTGAATGTCTAACATTTAAAATTATACAAAGTAGATTTTGGAGCAAAATACATTACTAGGGATAAAGTTTGACATTAAACAGTGATAATAAAGTCAATTAACCAAAAAAATAAATAAATAAAGAGGTTAAGATGTATAAAATATGTCATCATGATGGAACTTTAAAGTATGAAATATTTTTACAGAACTGAAAGGAGTAGTGTACAAATCCATAATTATATATTTAAATATTTAACCTCTGCTCTTAGTAATTCAACTGCTGCTCTGAGTAATCAATAAAATTATTGGACAGGAAGTCCACAGGGATATAGAAGAACTGAATAATAGCATTAATCAACTGGATTTTTTTTTTAATTCATAGAACACTCCAACCAATAACAAAAGAATACAAATTATTTTCAAGTAGACATAGAATATGAACCAAGATAAAGCATATTTTGGATTATAAAACAAAATGAAAAATTAAAAATACTTGAAATAAGACAGAATTTATTCTTTCACCATAATAGATTAAACTAAAATTAATAGCAAAGATGACAGGAGAATCTCCAAACACTAGAAAATTAAATAATATGCTTCTAAATAATACATTGTCAAACAAAAAGTCTCAAAGGAATTAAGAAACTATTTCAAACTAAGCAAAAATGAAAATACAATATATCATAATTTGTGGGATGCAGTTAAAGTAGTTCATAGAGAAAAAATATGCCATTAAATATTTATATTTAAAAGAAAGATCTCAAAACAATAATAAAAATTCACACCTTGGGTAGCCCCGGTGGCTCAGCAGTTTAGCGCCGCCTTCAGCCCAGGGCCTGATCCTGGAGACCAGGGATTGAGACCCACATCAGGCTCCCTGCATGGAGCCTGCTTCTCCCTCTGCCTGTGTCCCTGCTGCTCTCTCTCTCTGTGTCTCTGTGTTTCTCATTAATAAAAAGAATAAAAATATAAAATCTTAAAAAAAATCAGTAGAGTTTGGGGCACATGGGTGGCTCAGTTGGTTAAGCATCTGCCTTTGGCTAAGGTCATGATCTCAGGGTCCTGGGATGAGCTCTACATTGGGCTCTCTGCTCAGTGGAGAGACTGCTTTTCCCTCTGTGCTTGCATTGTCTTTCTCTCTCACTCTCTCTCTCAAATAAATAAATAAAATGTTTAAAAAATAATTAGTAGAGGTTTCCTATCTCTGTCAAGACTAGAAAAGGAAAAACAGAGATATAAGACAAAATTTACTAATCAAGAATGAAAACTGAGATATCACTTACAAAGTTTCTAAATATTAAGAGGATTATAAAGGATTCTATGGACAACCCTATGAACATATCTTCCATAACTTAAGTTGGATGAAATTTATCAATCCCTCAGAAACCATAACTACCAAACCTCACTGAAGATGACATAGATACCTCAAACAGTGGCATAATTATTAATAAACTGAATTTATTGATAAAAACTTTTCAAAGAAGAAGCCTTCAAGTCTAGATAGATACACTGGTGAATTCTACCAAACACATAAGGAAGGACTAATACTAATTCAAGACAATCTCTTCTAGAGAATAGAAGCACGAACACTTCTTATTTTATCAGGTGAATACCAAAGTCAGACAAATGTAGTACAAAAAAGAAACCAACAAACCAAATCCCTCATAAACATGTATGCAAAAATCAAATAGAATGGAATTTTTCCAGAGAATGCATGGCTGATTCAATACTTGGAAATTCTTCAATGTAATCCACTATATTAACAGCCTAAAGGAGAACAAAAAAAAGTGATCATATCAATAAATGCAGAAGAAACATTTGACAAAAAACAGCATCGTTTATGATAAAAATTCTCAGACAAATGAGAATAGATGGTAACCTCTTTAAGCCTGTAAAGAACATCTACAAAAATACCTGCAGCTAACATCATACCTAATGTTTTTAAAATTATTATAGAAAGGTAAATTAACTAGAATTGTCAAATGGTAGAATAAATTTGGAGTACTCACATTACCTGATTTTAAGACTTACTATAAAACTACACTGAATAGGATAGCATTGTGGTATTGAAGGGATTGTTACATAAATTAATGGAACAGAAGAGAATCTATAAATAGACCCACACATATGTAGCCAATTGATTTTTGACAAAGATATAAAGGCAGTTCAATAGGGAAAGGATAGTCTTTCCAGAAAATTGGTTTGGAAAAAATTGAATTGAATGCCCATAAGCAAGATAATGAACCATAACCTAATCTCACAATTTATACAAATATTAACTCAAAATGGATCACAGTCCTAAATGTAAAACATTAAGCAATAAACTTTTGAAAAGTTTTGTGACTTAAGGTTAAGCAAGAAATTACTAGGTATTGTCCTTAAAACATAACCCATGAAATTTATCAAAAATGATAAATTGAGGGATGCCTGGGTGGCTCAGTGACTGAGCATCTGCCTTTGGCTCAGGGCGTGATCCCGGAGTCCCGGGATCGAGTCCCACATCGAGCTCCCTGTGTGGGGCCTGCTTCTCCCTCTGCCTGTGTCTCTGCCTCTCTCTCTGTGTCTCTCATGAATAAATAAATAAAATCTTTAAATAAATGATAAATTGAGTTAAAATTTTTGTAAATTTTTATTTATTTATTTAAGAGAGAGAGAGAGAGAGAGAGAGAGTATGGGCAGAGGGGCAGAGGGAGAGGGAGAGAGCACCTTAAGGAGACTGCAACTGGAAACTCAAATATCTTTCAGGGGCTGAATTATAAAAACAAACAGACAAACAAACAAGCTGTGAAATATCCATACAATGGGATTGATGTCCTCAATAAAAAAAAAGAATGAACTATAGATAGATAAAACAATTTGAATGAATTTCAAAAGCATTATGTTGTGTGGAAGAAGCCAGCCTCAAAGTTTACACACTCTATGGTTGCATTTATATGATGGTCACTAAAGGACAAAATTGTACTGACGGAGAATATATTGACATTTACCAGGGGTTAGGGACAGGAGAGGGTGTGACTATAAAAAAATGTCAGTTTTGGAGAGGGAGATAATGGAGCTGCTCTCTCTCTCGATTGTGGTGGTGGTTACAAGAATCTATATACAACCATTATAATTCACAACACAATATACTAAAATAAAGTCAATGTTTAGAAAAAAATATGTTGAAGATGGATTAAAGGGGAGAAAGACAGGGACATTTTAACCCTCCAGACTTCTAGAATTGCATTGAATGACTTCAGATCTTTCAGCAGAGTTTGGAAATCTGTAGGGACTCTTCGTGGAACGTGCTTTCCTTCTGTGCAGAAACATGCAGTCTTTGGAAGGAAATTTCCCGAGCTGTAAACTCCATTAGGCAGCCTTCCTTCTTGAACATGATTTCCATCTTTGCCCAGGAAATTGTCTCCCCACTCCCCCCTAGCCCCAGCATTCTGAGCAGCGGTGAGCTAAACCAGCTCAAAGTTGTGTGAACAGGGAGGATGAGAACTTGGCTGGGCTCAGAGCAATAAACGATACAGATTCCAGGTGTTTTGTAAAGCAGTGACATATCACTTCTTGAAAGATACAATGCAGTGGGCCTAGGAGCCTGCCCATGTCCACGGCGACATGATTGTATTTTATGGCCTAAAAACCAGCATTGCAAACTGTGTGGGGCGGGGGGCAGTCAGGAAGAATTAGACGTTTGGTTGGATCAACTCCACAGTCTGAAGAGAAACCAAGTGGACAATGACAGCTTTTGTGTGGAGTCTTCTTAAGCCACATGAACTGTAAGATGTGATGTGATGTATGTTTTCTGAGGTAATTAGCATTGTATTTATTTACTCGCCTGTCATTTAATGAGCAGGTCCCCCGAGCTAGGTGGCACTGTGATAGACCAGGGAACAGAAGGAAATTGGATCCTGAAGCAGCTCTGCCCACCAGGCTGGAATCTTGAAGGATCTCAGGGGCCAGAAGGACAATATCCATCTAAACAAAAAGTGAAGTGGGACCACTTCCCCAGAGAAAAGAGGTAACAGATAATCTTACGTCTTTGATGCATGGTTGGTAAGCATGGTGGCTGTGGTCATGAACTCCAGAGCTACACAGTCTGGGATTGAATCCCTGCTCTGCTAATCACTTCCTGTGTGATTCTGGGTAGGTAGCTTAACCTCTCTGTGCGTTTGCTTCCCCATCTGTAAACAAGAGGATAATGATTGTTCCTACTTCACAAAACTCAATCAGGACAAAAATAAAGAATGTCAAGTGTAGGCACATGGTAGGCAACACAGGTCCGGCAGACGGCGAACATGCAATGAGTGTTCTCCAGCTCAATGAACTTGCACTAAAAAGCAACTTCTTTGGAACTATTCTCTCATTTAATTCCAGATTTGCCCAGTTTAGGTAAATAAGGAAACTGGCTTCAGCACTGACTTTCTCCTGTCCTCATCCCGTGAACTAAGAAAGCATTGTTCGTCTCTGGGCCTTGATTTCTATAAGTGTAGAAAAAGAGAAATCAGAGGTTTGACCCTGATGGACAACAAAGTCCCTTCAAACTCCAGTATTGTATACTCCAGGAAGGGGAAATTGCTGCGGGCTGTAACTTTGTAATTCTTACCAATTGCCTAAAGAAGCCCCGTTGGACTGTTTAGTAAAAAGGCCAATATTTCCCTCTAGTGGTGAGTTCAGAGCAGTGACCTACCTTGCCTGAGTGATTCTTTCGGGTGCTTTCAACGTAGGGACCTACAGGTGGGCAACTCAACAAAATGATTCTAGGTGGTACATTGACACTCATTTCTTCATTTCAGTATAGATAATTTACATTTAACACGTTTTGGATGAAACGGTGCATCAAACTTAGTGATTGCATGACTATTGCTTGTTCTTAGTTAAAGAAATGAAGCACTTTAAAAAACGATTAACTAATGTATTTCAGCTTTCCATTAATAGAGATGGTAAAAGTCATACAAAGGAAACTTAGAAAACAGTAGTTTTAATTTAATTTTACTTTTTTCAAAAGTAAACATGCATGCGTTTGAAAAACATCAAATAGAGAAGACTTGTTAAGAAAAATAGCAGTCATGCCCCACCTTAAACACTATATTGTTCTGAGAAGCACTTGTTTGTAAATTTTTTGGCTAATTCTTTAGTATTTGCATCCATATTTTCCAATGGCATGATTGTACTTCTAGATCTTTCTGTTTTAGACATTACAGATTGACATCCCAATATGGAAGATGGGATTTCGCATCCTTTTATTCACCCTTCCCCACCACTACCCAGTCTTTATCTCTCTTACTTTCCCCCGTATTTCCTATTGCTCTATCCTATGCTTACCTGGCAATTTTGCTTCAGTTAAATATTCAGCATTACATTATTATTGCCATGCATCTGCAACTCTTAGTAATGGAATTGTCTTTACTTCCCTGCAAAATATGAAGTCAATGATTTTTTTTGGTTTTATTTACTTATTTGCTATCTACATATGATTAACTCAACTGTGAACTCTTCCCCAGTTATACAAATACCTTTTGAAAACACACAAATAGCTTAAGCATTTAAAAATGTCATCTTCCCAGAGTAAACTATTTTTGCCTGCCCTTCCTCTGGTCCATCGCATAGATAACTCCATTATTTCCCTTTGCTTCGGGGATATATTTTGTGTCTCCCTTGTATTGGACCACCTATTGGAATCCTGGATTCCATGGTTTCTTCTTTTCTCCTGGCTTATGCCCCTTTTCAGAGAAAGCAGATCAAATCTGAGAAAAAATACACGACTAGAAACTTTAAGACCTTGCCTGTCTAAGAATATCCTTATTGTGTCTTCATACGATATCAATAGATTGTGCAGGGAGGTCTTAGGGAGCAAATCATTTCCCCCTAGCATTTTTAGTGCTTTTCTCCATTGCTTCCTAGCTTCCTGTGTTGCTGTGGAGAAGTAAAGTGTTATATAGATTCTTGATCCTGTATGTATGTAAAAATCCCTCCTCTGTGATATCTGGCCCCTTTTATGGACGCTTGTGGAATGTTGGTTTTTGTTTTCCTCCCTCCAACATTCTGAAACTTTCTGATGGTATGTCTTGATGTAGGATGGTTTCCATGCTTATGCTAAGCCCTTTGAAACAGAAATTTATGTGCTTCAGACTTGGGAAACTGTTTAGTTATTTCTCTGGTGAATGCTTTCCCTTCAAATTTTCTACTTTTTTCTGAGAGTAATTCCTAATATTTGGATATTGAATCTTCTGGATGTGTCACAATTTCCTTTTGTTCCATTCATTTTGCATCTCTATTATTCTGTTCTACTTCCTATGAGATTTACTGGGTTTTATTTTGAAAAGCTTTCTTTTTTTGTGGGTTTCTTTTCATTTCTTCTCTCATATTTTTGCAATATCTCTATATTCATTAATATTTCTCCTAATTCAAAGAGCTCTTTTTGTTGTTCTTTGGGAGTTCCTGTTTCATAGCTTTCTGTTCTTGTTTTGTTTATTACATAGTCTCTTATCTCTTGGAAGATACCAAAGATTGCATTTTTATTAAGTTCCCTTCTTTCTGTGTGGTTTCCCTTTCTTTCAATTTTCTCTCTCTCTTTCTCTCTTTCTCTCTCTCATCTTGACTTTTATGTTAGATTCTCTTTTTCAATGTCAGGTGAACTTAGCTGGTTGCTGATTTATAAAGATCAACACTGATACCTGATTAGAAGTTTCATCTTTGTCAGTTGGCTTTTTTACCATAGGAGACTTAGCTGGCTGTTTTCATCATAAACTCCTAAAACCAGTACTTTTAGGTCTATCCTCTTGGATTAATCCAAATCTCTAGAGAGAATTTTTCTGATCTTCAGGATATAAGTGGCTGCCAGAACTCTCAAAGCTGTGTTGGGAGACAGCAGGGAGGTCTCTATGACTCAACATTGAGTATGTAAACTTGTACTGTGTTTCCTGTTTTTACTACAGCATTTCCCTCTTCATGCCCAAGTGTGGCTGGTATTTGTCTCTCCAGAGACTCTTGATTTTACCATTCTTTTTATAAGTCTCCCCTTTTCTACCAGGTGAGTGGAATGCTGTATAAACAAGAGATAGAGATCTAATGATCCTATTGTTTTTCAATAGAGTTTCGACTTGTTCCTTTTTTATTTTGCCTCACCTTCTCTCCCATCCTCAGAGGTATATGATGCTGCCAATTTCTGAGCCTTTCAGGAGTTCTGTGGTATAAATCAAGTTGCTTCCTGGATTCCTTTGCTGCCAGCTTAAGAATCTATTTTTGTGGGTCTGCTAAGTTAGTTACTACAACTCAGGCATCTGCTTTCCAGCTTCTAAAATTATGCTATTCTCTTCTCTTTGTCTTTACAAATTTATGCCTTTAAAAATAAGTTCCCTGTCCTTTTACTGTTTATTTATTTATTTATTTTTTTGAGGGGAGGAGCGAGTTGAAGAGGAGGATAGAACATGCACTACACGTATAGTGTGTGCTTGTGGATATATATCTGTGCTCTATCTACTTTCTTTAACTGGAAGTCTCATAACAGTTATTTTTTTAGAATTCCTTTCTCATTCTCTGGCAAAGCATTTTTAGTAGGAATCCTTCTACAATGTGACTTAAAAAAAGAAATACTTGAAGGGTAGCAGTCATTTGAACTTTCTCTGGGTGTTCTATGAAAAATACCTGACTGGGGCTGAAGTGTAATGATCATAGCTCAGTGGAATCATAGGAGGAGAAAAAGAAATTTTAGGATCCCCACCATGTGTCAGGCTTTACTCCTTAGCAAATATTGTCATATTTCATTTTAATGCAACAGTGATTCCATGAAATAGATGTTGTTATCCTTGTTTTACAAAGAAGGAAACAGAGGGTAACCCATAGGCTAAAGAAACACATGGCATGTGAATAAAAAATAAAGATTCAGCTAAGGTTTTCTTGCAAGTGAAACTCATAGTCTCTGTACTCCAGTAAACTAAATTCATTGTGTGGCTGAAGCATGGGAAGGTGACTAAATAGTGCCTGGTTATTTACAATTATCCAAATTCTTTCTTGTCACAAACTCATGCTTGACTTAAAAGAAGGAAAGAGATTGCCTAGAGTGTGGTCTCTGATTGTGAACAAGGCTAACTCATTCTGTGACCTTGGGCACATTGCTTCACTCTCAGGGCCCCAATTTCTACATCAGTAAAACAAGGTCATCAGAATAAATGGTCTGTTACATTCTGATGATCTATCTTGCAGATGGTGAGCTGGAGGTGCTGAGAGCTTCAAGTCAGATGGGAAGTCCAATGCTCGGCCACCCTCTAACTCTCTGTTTATACTCTTTGCAAGAAACTTCCCAACAGATAGTTGGGACTGCCTCCCAAATGCCAATGGGCATGAAATATGGTTTGCTCCCAAGTCCCTCTTTAGAACTGAATCTCTCCACATCCCCTTCAGGGACTGCAGGGTCTCCTGTAAGCTTAAGGTAAATAAATACTCCAAAATGTGGAATGGAAATGCAAGTCAAAGGAGTGATTTGGGAAAGGAGGCAGCAAACCTTGGGCCTTTTACCAGATGGGCTCAACACTTTTGATTATTTTATGAATGCATGAGGTGACACATTGGTTTCTTCAAAGCCATTCTTGTACATGCCTTTCAGGGTTATAATTCATGTGAATTCAGATAATGAGGTAATTGGGCTTAATGACTGAAGTAGTGATACAAGAAAGAGAAGAATTCAAATTATTTATAATAATAATTGTTACTGATACTGTATGATATTACTAAAGCAACATTAAATTGGTAATAACTTCCATTTGAGAAATGGAAGTAACCATACATATAATTTTTCTCAAGCCTCTTGTGTCTAGGTAAGGAATCTAAGACCAGAGACCCAATGTGACTAGAGCAAAAATTTGTCTGAAATTATGCTAATTACTAATTCAGTGCTTTTCCCATAATACTCCACTATTCCACTGCTGATTAGTGTTAGCACTTCTCCCTCTTCAAATGTTACAGGGCTGATTTAGAACTATGATGAATATGTATATGATTGGATATTTATTGATTTTCTGATTACTTTGATTAATAATGATTTCTAAGCAAAGTTAGTTTTAGATCATTAATAGGGAAAATAAATTTAATAAGGCAGGGTGAGGCACCTGAGTGGCTCAGTCAGTTGAGCTCTGCCTTTGTTTTCGGTCATGATCCCAGGGGTCCAGGGATTGAGCCCCAAATTGGCTCTCCATTCAGCAGGGAAGTCTGCTTTTCCCTACCCTCTACCTCTCCCCCTTCTCCGTGTGTCAAATAAATGAATAAAATCTTTAAAAAAAAGAAATCATGGAGATATAATATTATTTTTAAGATAAAAAATTGTCCAACCACAACTCTGATGGTATTAGTAAATGAAATAAGGCCATTTCATGTCATGGCATACATATATTATATTTTAAAAGTTTGCTTTCATTCAATAATTTCATTGTATTTTTTCCAGGTATCTTATATGTCAGACATTTTTTTGTATGGTTTGGAAGGATTATCTCATAAAACCTCATAATATTAAATGAAGTAGTTATAATTATTTTACTCATTCCCTGGAGCTGAGAGAGGTTGGTGGGTCTCTTAAAGTTTACACATGGTATTCGGCAGAACTGGAACACAAAGCCAGGCAGACCTACCCTGGAACTCAGGATCTGTAATGCTAAATTATATCCCTAACACTTTCCCCCAAATGGAGAAATTTTACATGAAGCACACTGAAGAAAAATATCACACCTATTTAAGGTAGGCCATATTATTGCAATTTTTCCAACTTTGTCACATTGTTTAATCCAAGCCAAATTTTTCATTCATTTTGGTGGCCAGTTGTTGAGTGGTATCTAACTTTTTACCTTTATGTCCTGTTGACACCAGAGTAAGACTTTGTAGGAGAGTCGTTTGTAAATATGTTAAGAAAAAACTTATTCCAAACCAACTTATCCCAAACAATAGCACACTGCAGTACCTAATTAATATCTTAACCTCTTGTATTATCTCATATCTTAAAAAATGACATCTCTCATCTTTCTATTCCTTAATGAAAGAAAAGGTCAAAACTCTATTTTTTGAGACTTGTGAAAATAGGTAAATTTTTCAACCTCTTTGTATTTCATATTTTTGTGGATTTTTTTGGATTTTATTTATTTATTTATTTATTTATTTATTTATTTATTTATTTTTCAGAGAGAGAGAGCACAAGCAGGGAAGTAGCAGGCAGAGGGAGAGGGAGAAGCGAAGCAGAGAGCCTGATGTAGGGTTTGATCCTAGGACTTGAGTTCATGAGCTGAGCCAAATGCAGATGCTTAACTGACTGAGCCACCCAAGTGCCCCTGTATTTCAGTTTAATTAGTTCAAAAATAGATAAAATAAAATAATTCATCCTTTGATTCAATAGTCATTGATCATTTGCACTGTTAATTATAATTAAATGTTCATGAAGTTAATAAATTAATTACAGTCAGAGAGACAAGATCTCAAATGTTGACTTTGCCTATTTATTAAATTATTTGGGGTATGTTTTCTTTTTTTTTAAGTTTTTTTTTTTATTTATGATAGTCACAGAGAGAGAGAGAGAGAGAGAGAGAGAGGCAGAGACACAGGCAGAGGGAGAAGCAGGCTCCATGCACCGGGAACCCGACGTGGGATTCGATTCTGGGTCTCCAGGATCGCGCCCTGGGCCAAAGGCAGGCGCTAAACCGCTGCGCCACCCAGGGATCCCTGGGGTATGTTTTCTTATCGTAATTTATAAAAAGTAGAACCATTATTGTCTCCCACCCAGGGTAGCTGGCTGAAATATCACACATGAGGGAGGATAAACCTCAAGAAACCCGTCACATAATTGATGGTAAATAATTGTTTCTCATTCATTTATTTAAGCTATTCACCCCCAAGGCTGCCTCTGCCTAGTATCTAGAAAGGCTGCCTCTTTCTAGACCTTGTTATTGAGCAAGCAGATTGCTTATACAAGGTAAGCAGTTCCAACTGTATTGAAATCATTTGCCTGAAATGTTTTCTTTCCCATTCAACATTGCTTATTTACATGGTGTCGGATCAAATGGAAGAGAGAAGAACAATGTGATTCATGATCTTTCTCCAAGGAGGCAGCTGCAACATAAATGATGTCTCAGGAAACAGGATAATCTGTTTGTGTGGCCACAACTCTGTGATCCCTGACCTGTCTTAATCTTCAGTAGTGGATATATGTGTGGCACTTTTGTCCCCAGGTGGAACTGAATGTTGAAAAAAGTCCCACAATTCATTTGGATATTTTTCTTCAATCACTGTAGATAGCTTAAGAACTATCGGTGAAGGCTGTAAATCTCTTTTTTCATTGGCCTCAAGAATTCATATCTCCTGTTTTCTAAATGAAATAAGGACCTTCCTGAAATCTCATCTCTCTTGAGGATTTGGGATGCTCTTGGGTATCTGCCGCAGTAAGAAAACAAGCTGAAGGAATGTGGAAATGTGAAGCCATCTGGCTGCTGGTCCACTTTCACACCGGCTCTAGGGGTCACTGAGAGCCCCCCAAGGGCTGTTGAGACCGAGCTCCGACAGGAAACATTTGATCTCAATCCAGCAGTGCCCGGACATGTGTACTCAGATATGTGGATCACCTATAAACACAGTGGTTAGAGAATATTTTAATTGGGGAATTTGAAGAAGTTGTTTGGAAACTGACTTCAGCTCCCTAGAATTATCAAAATTCCAAGTCCCAAGCACTTTGACTAAAAATCACATTTTGTTATATGTCAACTTTTTTTTTCTTGAGTGTGTGTCATTGGAAATCATGAGCATTCAGTGCGGGAGAGACTTTGCTTAACATTAGTGGCATAACAATGAATGAATGACATGTAGTCCCTGCCTTCCAGGATAAGTCAGCAAATGAATAAGCATCGGCAATATGAGGTGATGTACAAAGACAGATTCCAAGAGACTGGTTAAGACAGATTCATTCCTAAAAAAGAAGGTGGGTACCCACTTCACTCAGAGTATTCATAATAACTGGACCTGTCATTCTTTCAATAGGTAATGAGCACCAGTCATACTCTGTGTACTAGTTTCTGTTGAACTGTCGTAAGGGGTGTATTGGTTTGTTAGGGCTTCCACATAAAAATTTTAAGAATGAATGGCTTCTTTTCTTAGAAATTTATTTTCTCACAGTTCAGGAGGCTGAGAAGTCCAAGATCAAGATGCTGGAAAGGTAGATTTCATACGGAGCCTTCTTCTGTTGGCCTGTGGGTCATCTCACTGTGTTCTCACATGACCCCTTTCTTTATATGTACATGGAGACAGAGGGAAAGAGAAAGCTCTCTTGAGTCTTTTTTATAAGGACAATAATTCTATTTGATGAGGGCCCTGCTCTTCTGACCTCATTTAACCTTATTATTTCCGTAGAAGTTCTATCTCCAAGTACAGAGACACTGGGTATAGGGGCTTCAACATATGAATTTGGGCAGGAACACAGACATTCAGTCTATAAAAAGAGGTGATGAGGACTTATCTATTTAAAGTGCATGGAAGTGACAAATGAGAACTCTTGACATAATAGCATCTGTATATCATTGAGGGATTAGAATAGCATTGTCAGATAAAAATACAGCATCCAGTTACATTTGGATTTCATATTAAAACAAAAAACTTGTTTTAGTATCAATAGGACCCAAATATGAAATAGGATATACTTATACTAATAAAAAATAATTCATTGTTTATCTGTAATTCACTTAAAATTGAGTGTTTTATATTTTGATTTGCTAAATTGGTCAGCCCTCGATTGGAGTACTTTTATATTTATAGAACTGGTTACAGAATAGTCAAGCTGGCACATTGGGCAGGAGACATAAGGATCCTGGAGAAAAAGTCAGGACTTGTCACATTTAAGGAGTTCCAGGTTGTGAGTCATTACAGTGACAAGCCCTAATCTTCACCAAGCAGAGGATACAATGAAGTGCACTCATCCCTTTAAGTTTGCTACTTAGATAGTCACAAAGACCATGCACAATCCAAAGCAAAGTGGCATACTCATTTTTGTTCAGTCATATAGTTATGGGCTGAATTGTGTCATCCCACATGTTCATATGTGAAATCCTAAACCCTAGGTTTCAGAGCAAGACTAGACTGTATTTAGACATAGGGTATTTAAAGAGTTACTCAAATTAAACTGTGATTATTAGGATGTGCTCTATTCCAATATGACTGGTGTCATAAAGGAGCGAAAATTTGGAGACAGGGAAATGATCTTGAGAGATGACAGGTGTCAACAAGCTAAGGAGACAGGCCTGGATCAGACCTTTCCTTTATAGCCCTCAAAAGGATCTAACACCTTGATCCTGGACTCCTAACTTCCATAACTATGAGAAAATAAATTTCTGTTGTTTAAGCCCCCCAGTCTATGATATTTTGTGATGGCACCCCTAGCAAACTAATATGCCTACCTAAAAATTTTTTTGAACTGTAAAGAAAAAAGAACTCTAACATTTCATTTAGTTAAATTAGTATAAAGTACAGTATGAACCCACAGAAGGTCTAATCTGAACTTCCCATTCCTTTTTTTTTTTTAAGATTTATTTATTCATGAGAGGCACACAGAGAGAGGCAGAGACACAGGCAAAGGGAGGAGCAGGCTCCTCACAGGGAGCCAGATGTGGGACTCAATCCAGAATCCTGGGATCACACCCTGAGCCAAAGGCAGACGCTCAACTGCTGAGCCACTCAGGCATCCCTGAGCTTCCCATTTCATGATAAGAAGGCTGAAGATTACAAGGTTAAGAATTAGTTTAAGAGTGCATGCTTAATTTGAAAGAGAATCTGAAGAACAGACACATCTATATGGATCAAGAAAACCGGAATACAAAATGTTTACTCACAGGTGAGGAGCAGAGTGGATCACACTCCTCATTAGACTGAATCTACACTTGTAGACATTTATTTTGCATTGCTACAGGTTTTCTACAATTTACAGAATTGCAAAGAGCTTGAAGACTAGGATGAGCTAGAACCAGAGCCTGTGAGGTCAGGCTATGCAAGTAGACAAAGCATCTTTGTTTTCCACTGAAATACATTTTCCTTTTCCCAGGATAGGAATCCTGGCATCTAGCAACAGTTAGAAGCAGAAATTCATTACTTTGTGTTTCAGCACTGAACATCAACATGCATATTCAGGTGTCAGGAAGGCAAACAAGAATGTAAAGAGACAAGGGCATGCAAGAGTCTAAAGGGATGGTGGAAGGCAGGAAGGAAGACATCTTCTCTCTGGATAGTTTTTATTTAAGAATTTATAGAATCAAACAATGCTAGGGCTGGTGGAGTCTGAGATATTGTCTAATTCACTTGTTTCATGGAAACAGAAGTACCTGTTGTTGAGGCAGGGTGGTCCAGTTATCTGATGCTGGAGTGAGATATATGGGCTGCTGAAGCCAGTAAGATCCTTCTGCCATGACATTCTGCTGCTTGGGTGCCTTTTACACCACCCTACGCCTCTTCAAAGTGGTGCACCAAAAGGGCTTTCACCTGGAAAGATCAAGTGGAAAAATGCAGTGAAAGAAGGTCAGCCACACCTATGTCTTGAACACTTATATTTCGGGACCTGGAATAATTAAGTGCTTATTAAATGTTATTAGAATGAATGACACTGGTGGGGTGTCTGGGTGGTTCAGTCAGTTAAGTGCCTGACTCTTGGTTTCAACTCAAGTCATGATCTTGTGGTCCTGGGATCCAGCTTCGCATAGGGCTTTGCTCTCAGTGAGGAGTCTGCTTCAGATTCTCTCTCCCTCTCCCTCCGCCCCTCCCTGCTCTCTCTCTCTCTCTCTCTCTCTCTCTCTCTCAATCTCTCTCTCAAATAAATAAATAAAACCTCCTAGGAAAAAAGAATGAATAACACTCATGAGTGTTTCATTACATATCTTTAGTATTTTTGAAGAGGTTGGGATCTTGCTGGTACCTAGAGGTGGCCTTCAAGTGGTGGCAGAGAGAGGAAATGGTGAAGTAGTTGGGGCACAGATCAAAGAGCCAAATGACACCTCTCCTCCTTCTGATCACTCTCATCCTTTGGTCTTTCTGCCATAGCAGGGGCCCATCTCTGCGTTTCAGCTTGACATTTCATTTTAGCATCTACTTGAACTGCACCCATTTACTGAAACTGAATCAGTACTTCACTTTTCTTAAACAGAACCCATACTGTTGTATTTAAATATTCCTTATACTGAATATCTAAGTTTATATGCTACTTAAATGAAATCAATACTCAACTTAAGGACAGAAGTCTACTTAAACTGAATCAATGCAACAATTCTCATGCACTTAAATTATTCATGGTATGGCTATTTTTTTTCTCTTTTTTCAATGGAAAAGTCTAGCCCTGGGGGTCTTTAATGGACATCAGGAGATCATAGAGTTGCCCATGACCCTGAGGGTTTGCTGAAATAAAGCTGTGTGGAAAACAGTTCTCTTGTGGAATTTATACATATTACATTTAAGATGACATGATAGCCCATGAGACTGGTTTCATTTCCCTTATTTTACAGATATTGGACCAGGTTCAGAGGGGTGAGTCACCTGCCCAAGACCAGCCTGCTGAGTGTAGAAGGTGGGGTTTGAAGTCAGGGCTGTCTGACTCATGTTTCTGCTGGTTGGCTCTGCCATCCCTCCTGTCTTCCTAGCTCTGAAAGTTTGTCCATGTGTCTGTCCTGTGTGGACAGGCTGCGAGTAAGTCAGTAAATGACCCAGAGAGAGGAAAAATGATGCAGTTGCAGGTCCTGGGCTCTAGAACAACATCTCTATTGAAACCTTTTCTGAAAATTACAGCACAGGTTCAGTGGCTTCTTCAAAGTATCTACCAAAGCAAAAGGGTAATAGGACCTACTGTTGGATGGTTTTGATTGACCCATTCCCACCACTCTGACAAGGTGCATTAAACATTATCCTTGTTTAACAGGTGAGGATCCCCATTATCAAGTATAACAACAATCCTAGCCACTATTTATTAACTGTTTACTCTGGGCTAGGCACCGTTACGAACACTGTACCTGTATTAATACATTTAATCTTCCGTGGGAATAGATACCATCATTATTCTGGCTTTATCCATAAGGAAGCTGACACACAGAATGGTCACTTCAATCACCCCAGGTTTCAGTAACTGGTGAGCAGAAATGGTAGAAACAACTCAGGTAGATCAGCTCCAAAGCTCATAATCACCATGCAGAAATTTTGAATGACTGGCTTGGGGTAGAGAGGCTGGTGCACAGAGAGTGGTAGAGATGGTCTGAGTCAAGGATCTGGCTTCAAAGTCTATGTACTTTTTAACATACTACCACTCTAGATCACACAAGAATACAAGTTTGGAATCAGTTGGGTTTACTATTTGGCCCCTGTGTGGTCCCAGACAAGTCTCTTGATCTCTCTATGCCTGGAGATACTCATTTGTCGAATAAAAATGATCATTATCCCCATTTTATTATGTTCTTTTAAGATGAAATATGATGTTGTGTGTGAAGGCTTGGTAAACTACCTGCCATATGGAAAACAGTAAAGGTTAACTGCAATCATTTTTTTAAAGTTTCAGTTTATATTGTAACATTAGTGTTTACTAAATCATAGTTATTTTCATTAAAATATGAGATATCTAAGTGTATTGGAAAGTGTCTTGAGAATGAGCAGCTCTGGGTTTACTCCTGGCTCAGAGAAGGGTATGTGGGAATATATATAAAGAAATGGGAAACTCCAAAAAACTATGTTTGAGGAGGAAGATAAAACAAAACCCAGACAGATCATCTGGGGCACTTGCTAAATGGCAGAGGATAGACAAGCAGATGCATGGAGATGCTGGGGAGGGGTCAATGCAATTAAGCAGGTAAGTAAAATATTAAGAACAGATGAGAGAAGAACAAAAACACACTAGCTTTATGAGAGGAAGAGTTTCTGGAGATTTCTAAGCTTTCCAAGATAAGAAACTATATAGAGATGTGAGCAAAACATGTTGACAGAAATAACCTACTAGGCGCGTAGCTTATCAAGTTTCTTATGTATACATTTTTTGAGGTAATAGGAAATATACCTTATATAAATGGCTGCTTCTAATATGATATTCATTACTATATTTATTAGCACTAAAAGTAAAAATTTCCCTGAAGCCAGCTATGATTGGTCAGTTTGCTTAAGCCCCCGTTGCTTCATTTGCAACGTGGTAATAGTAACTTATTTTGTGGATTTCCAATTGAGATAATTAATAGAAAGCATAGTTTCAGGGATGTCTTAGGTGCTCACAAATGGTAGTACCATTTTTACTATAATTATTGTTTCCTAAAAAATAATCATCTCCAAAGTCCACCAAGTGGTTTGTCATAACGAAACCTGCCGCAGCTTGCATAGATGGAAAACCCAATCAACTCTTGTCAACAAGACCTGAGATGATAAATTAAGATGAAGCCAGTGGGTCTGGTGTGATGGCTTCTTGGGGGCTCATCTTGAAGTGCTTCGGTGAGGTCTGTTTTGTTTTGCTCTGTTTGGGATCATTTCTTTTGCCACTCCAGCTATGTAAAGATAATAATCGCACCAATAGAACGGGTGACCTTTCACCCTCTCTCCCTTTGATAAAGTCTCATTTTCTAGGAAAAGTATGACAAACGTCTCTACCTTCACCTTCAGCAAACCAGCAGATAATCTGTCTATTATGCTTAATATCCTCTTACTCCACAAGCCATTGGTATTTGGTTTGGGTTCCTCTGAATGGGGTGAACATTATATCTCTAACCTATGAAAAGGCTTTGCTCCTTTGCAATGTTGGTGGAGCTAAATTTGTTTTCACAGC
Source organism: Canis lupus dingo (assembly GCF_003254725.2). Taxonomy (NCBI): domain Eukaryota; kingdom Metazoa; phylum Chordata; class Mammalia; order Carnivora; family Canidae; genus Canis; species Canis lupus. Next base: position 67,235,315 of record NC_064245.1, read on the forward strand.
TGGTTGTACTTGGAGAAGGGGTTAGCCGCCGTCTTGAAGGTTCTACCACAGCAGTTCATCACCAAGCCTGCTGTGTGGTGGGGGCTTTGAGCTGTTAACGGGAGGCGTGGAAGGAAGTCTAAATTAATCATTTATGATTTATTTATTCTTTTTCCATCATGGAGTAAAATGAGCAGATGCCAACATTTTTAGGGCCAAGACTGTCTAGATGATGTGATGTTTGATAACTGACTCCTAATATTTATCTGCCAACAGGATCAATCTACAGAGCTAATAACAAAACCATATACTTACAGACCACTTCACAATTTACAGCTTGGTTTTCCTATTCTTGGCCTCAATGGGTTCCTGTAAAGATCTAGGTAGTTAGAGGCTACATTCTTTTTATATCACTATTTTATAGGTGAGAATGAAGAAGCGTAAGAGTGGCTATGTGGCTCACTTTAGGTCACACAGCTCATAAATAACAGGTGACTGTCTTGAATCTCTATCTCAAGACTCTAAGGCCTGTACTATTTCCATGACTACATTGAAGAGGAGAAACCACATGGAGGTCTTCTGTGCCACTGAGGTGTTGCTTGATTCCCTGTCCCCTTTCTGGCAAGGCTAAGGACCCTCACTCTCCTGCCGCCCTGTGCCAATTTTGATGCAAGACTTTCAGTCAACCTAATGACCACCTGTTGCATTGGAAATATGCTCAGTACTCAAGGCGTAGAGATAAACTAAGACAGAGAAATTGCCTCCAATGGAGGAACTTTCCCACCAGAGATATCTATCCAGAATGATGGCCACTAGCCACAAATGGCTATTTAAATATACAGTGGAATATTACTCAGCCATTAGAAACGACAAATACCCACCATTTGCTTCGACGTGGATGGAACTGGAGGGTATTATGCTGGTGAAATAAGTCAATCGGAGGACAAAAATTATATGGTCTCATTCGTTTGGGGATTATAAAAAATAGTGAAAGGGAATAAAGGGGAAAGGAGAAAAAATAAGTGGGAAATATCAGAAAGGGAGACAGAACATGAAAGACTCCTAACTGGGAAACGAACTAGGGGTGGTGGAAGAGGAGGTGGGGGGGGGCTGGGGGTGACTGGGTGGCGGGCCCTGATGTGGGTACTTGACGGGATGAGCACTGGGTGTTATTTTGTATGTTGACAAATTGAACACCTATAAAAAATAAATTTATTAAAAAGAAGGAAAATGTCACATGAAGATGGAAGCATAGAATGAAGTCAAGGAATGCCAAAGATTGCTGACCATCACCGAAGCTAGGAGAGTGGCATGGAACAGATTTTCCCTCACTGCTGAAGGAAGGAACCAACATGCTGACACCTTGATTTCAGACTTTCTCTAAAACTGTGAGAGAGAAAATTCTGTTGTTGTTCTAAGCCACTCAATTTGTGGTACTTTAGTACCCAAAGAAACAAATGCACATGGTATATATGTAGTGTGAATTTTCTTAACCATTCCCCTATATAAGACATTTAGATCGTTTTCCAATTATTCCCCATGAACAAAACTGCCAAGAATACTTTATATATTTAAATTATTTCCATGGAACACATTCCAAGTAGAATCATCATGTAAAGGCATATTAAAGCATATAAATATTTCAAAAAAATTTAAATGAAATAAAATTAGATATTCAGTCCCTCAGTTGAACTAGTTACACTTCAAGTACTCATGTATTGCACATCACTGAGAGTTATTCAGCACAGCATTGGTCTAGAGGGGAAAACAGGTAGGCAGGCCCAAGGGGATATCTCTCTACAAAAAGCAGACAAACTTAAAAATGCAACATTACATTTATTATGAAACCTGATAACTTTCTCCAATAGTACTTATGTTGAAGTTCCTTTGCCATGTATTAGTGAATGAGATGATGTGATTAAATATTTATTCAATCAATAAATATTTGAGTGGCCAGTATGTGTACCATTCTGGACACTGGGAATATACTGGTGAAAAAGACAAGGTCCTGGTTTATACCAAGGAGTCAAACAATTCAAGGAAAAGTGAAAAAGAAAACATTGTGTGTCATTGATTAGTAGTGTGCTATTGATTAGAAAGATAAGCAAGAAATTAAAATCTGCTGTTTTAAAGAGAGACTGACTATGACATGAGATGAGGTAGTTTGGAAGATGTCTCTGGTAAGATAATACTTAAGCTGAGATCTAAGTGGCAAGATGGAGCCAGTCACGACAAGATTAGGGGTGAACTACATAAACATAGCAGCATAAAACTTCCAGGCCCTTCCTGGAAGAGCCAGGATGAACATTTTTGTTGTGCTCAAGGAATTTTAAAAAGGATTGCTTATCTGGAACATAGTTTAAAAGTTAAAAAGTAGCCTTAGATGTTGAAAAAGGAAATAGTGATGAGCCACTGTTAGGAGTTTGAATTTATTATAAGGCAATAGAAAACATCTAAGGTAAAAACTTTAAAGTAGGAGTATGGCATAATATGATTTATAATATAAGCAGTGACTCTACCCAAAATATGGAGGATACACTATAATGGAATAAAGACAGGAAATGTTTGGTAGATTATCATAGCAGTTCATATAATAAAAAATGGTAACATGGACCAGGGAGCAGCCAGCCAAAATGTAGAGAAGTCAGTTAGGGGATATGCTTTAGAAGTAGAGTCAATCTGATACGCTGATGGATTAGATATAAGAGAAAGAGAGAATAGATCCTAGATGTTGAGCTTGAGCAATGAGGCAGATGATGGAGCTATCTACTCTGAGTAGGAAGAGGGTGGGTGAACTAAAAGTGAGGATCTAAGGGACAATCAAGAGAGAATAGAGTTGTATGAGCTGCACATTAAGCAACCAGGTAAAGATAACAAATAGTAGTTGTATACATGAATTTGGGAAATAATTCAGGGCTGTAAGAAACTTTTTTTAAAAATATATATATGCCAGGGGTATTTAAAACTAAAACTCTGTGTGAATGAGAGAGTAAATGTTGAGGAAAGGTAAACTCTCAGGAGTGAGTTTAAGGTCACTCCAATATTTAGAGGGCAACAAGGAGGAAAAGAATCAGTCAAGAAGAGGGCGGAAACCAGAAGCATATGATGTCACTCAAGCCAAGAGAAGATAGAATCTAAGAAGCAGTAAGAGTCATCAACTGTGTCCAATAATACTGAGATTAAAATCAATAAAAATGGAATCATACTTTAGAATTTTTGAAAGGTTGAGGTCATTTTAAACCTTGATTTTGAGATCTTGGTGTATTTCTGCCAAGAAAACTGACTGGAGGAGACTATAGGAGAGAGTGTAAGGTGAGTAAGGGGAGGAGACAGCAATAGGCAATTCTTTAAGACTTTTTCTTCTAAAGAAGAGCAGAGAAAAGAAACAGCAACAGAAACCTATCTATCCAAAATGTCATCATATGCATCATAACATGTAATCAATTTGAAAAGTTAATGAAATAATTTATACTTTTTTTGATTGAGCCAAGTGTTCAGAATCTGTTGTATGTTTTACATACAGATAAATTGAGATACAGAATATCTCAATTCAAACCAACTATAATTCAAGCACTCAATAATCATAAGTGCCTGGTTGCTACCACAGTGGATAGTAGAGGTATGGGGAGCTGGAATGCCTGCTCCAAGTGCCATGGTGGCCAAAGTGAGAGCTGAAACCACCTTAGGAATCTTCTCTTGCTGACAGTGTTTTTTCTTTCTTTCTTTCTTTCTTTCTTTCTTTCTTTCTTTCTTTCTTTCTTTCTTTCTTTCTTTCTTTCTTTCTTTCTTTCCATGGCAATGTGCTATCTTATACAATTTCTTCAGAATTTTAAGAATTATTTTTAATATCTTTCATATACTACTTTCTCTCAGATAGGTGCTTAGAAGCCTCTAATAACCAATTTTTAAGAAATTTAAGATCTGTGATATTTTAATGCAGAACTTGACTCAGTTTGGAGTAATGTCTGGAGGACTTCATTTATAAGAAGAAAAAAACATAATAAACATCAACAACTGCTTTTTATGGTGTCTGTAGTTAAAGAAATGTAAATTATCAGAATATGAGGGTGAGCCAAGTTCTCCAAATTTGGAAAAGTCATTAATATTGTGGTTTGTATAGTCATTGTAGAAGTTGGTCTTTCTGAGTACAATTCAAACTAGGATGTTGGGCATAGATAAAATCATTTCTGAGTCAAGTCTCTTGACTCTGAATATTAAAGAATGATTGATAAGAGAAAAGTGGATTCAGGTAGCAGTTACCAACACAGGGCCTGGTGCATATTCAATAGAGTTTTATCAAAATGTATTGAAGATCCATAAGAAAGAGGAAAACAATAAAAATATTCTCAAAAAGAAAAATATTGGATCATTCAACAACAAAAAATTGGATCATTCACTTAAAGGTTGCATTTATTCATTTTTAATTAATAGTAGCATTATTTAGTTTAAATAACTCAGTGATTTGGCAAATGTTTATCAAACACCAGTTTTAGCCACTGGGCTAAGCTCTGGGATATGGAACTAAATGACAAAGAGCTCCAAAGTTAGCTGGAGACTGGCAAACAGACAGTTTCAGGGAAACTATCATGTGCCTGGACAAAAGTAGGTACAATGAATTATAGCAGCATAAAAAATGATGCAGGTTTTACATATGGAAGGTTTAGGGAAATTCCTCTGGTGTAATATTGAACAATGTTTCATTGCTGAAAGAAATACTGAGATTTGAGCAAATATTTTGATAAATTATGAGTCTTTTATTTTCCTATTCATTAATCTATGTGCTCTTCATTGTTCACATGAGCTTGTGACTGTTCCAACTGAATGGGTCAATCAATTTATTTCTGTGGATTTGTGCCAAAATAGTTCTAAAAAACTGACTATAATTCACTGGACCAAAATATTTATATGTCAAATAATGAGAAAAGAATTCAATGTGGAGCTGAGTAAAGATGCAGCTGATGTGACCAGGATTGAAGCAAGAAAAAAGCTGAGCAAGAAAGTGGCCAGTGCCCTGGAGCAGAGAAAGGTAAACAAGAAGGCTATAGTATAGTTATCATTGAACCAGAGAGAAGTGGTCTTATGGTCAAAAACCAGTCTTGCTGGAAGATTGGTACATAGAGGAGACTTGAACAAATAAAGTAACATATCAAGGACAATGGGAGTCATGTTTCTCACTTTTGAAGAAGGGATTTAGAAATTGGAAAGGGGGAAAACTAGGTCATCTTAAAATTTAGATTAGAATTGGAGATACTGGAGTAAATCAATTGTTTTCAATGGATAGATATATAAACAAATATAAAAGTAAATGGGCATGTATATTATATAGATATATGCATACGTATTTCTTAGTTCTGTTTGCTAGAGGAGCTAAAAGCAATGAGATCCATGTTGCAATGAATACACGTAGAGCCTAGATGCTGGTTTACAAATAACATTCTCTACTAAAAGAAATGAGGATTTTTGGAGAAATGAATGATTTTGAGTTTGACACTACAAAACCACGTATTGAACATAGAACAATTTATTTTGACAGAAAGTAAAACAATGTTCAAAGAATAATGATGACATCACAGGATACAAAGGAGCAAACTGGCCAAATTTGGGATAAATTTATCATCAAAATAATATTATTGTATTTTAGTCCACTGAATAAAGTAGGAATCTATGAATCTATTCTGATATAAATAAATAAATGGGGAGAAAAAGAATCTCTTCCTTTTTTTTTTTTTAAGATTTTATTTATTTATTCATGATAGTCACAGAGAGAGAGAGAGAGAGACAGAGAGAGAAGCAGAGCGAGAAGCAGGCTCCATGCACCGGGAGTCCGATGTGGGATTCGATCCCGGGTCTCCAGGATCGCGCCCTGGGCCAAAGGCAGGCGCCAAACCGCTGCGCCACCCAGGGATCCCAAGAATCTCTTCCTAATAGCAGAATGCAAACTAATCAATGTAGATGGAATCATAAAATTATAAAATAATCATTTGATAACCTTCATAATAATAACTGAGTAGAATAAGAATCATCAAGGGATGTTTAAACTTATCTGTGAAAATTTAATGAGAAGTAGGATATTTTCATAGTCTCAAAGTATCTGCTTATAAAATACTTTCTAATTACAAAGGAGTACATGATTTCTATAGTGCAGAAAAACCTGGCAGATAGCAAATTGACTGTGTAGTCATAGTTTACCTTGCCAATACTGATTTGTCACAGTATTATTTTTGTGATTTTGCTGCCTCAATTGCATAATCTAGGTCTAATCATTAGGAAATATAGTATCCATGTGAATTCTTTGATTCTGAGGGGTATAATGAGGTTATATAGGAGGGGTTTTTTTTCTCCCCTTGTTTTTAGAAAATACATACTAGAGTATTTAAAATTATACGGGATCATGTCTACAAATTAATCTCAGCTCCTTCATAAGAAAATCAATATGCATAGATGTAAGATGGAAGAAAATAAAAAAAGTAAATGTAGTAAAACAATAACTGTTGGGGAATCTAGATAATCCCTGTGTTATGATTGAAGCTATTATTTTGGTTTGACTTCTTCATTACATAAAGTAAAATTAAGGGGGAAAAAAGAAAAGAAGAGAAAAACCAAGATGGCAAAGTCTGGTATTTGGCTAACTCTGCACTACTTCAATGTAGTTTTGTTCAGATGTCAGAAAAGGTGAGCCCAACTACTTTATCTAGTAGATATGTGACCCAGTTCTGGCTAATTAACTATGAAATACTGGAAAGTTTTTGGGGGTAATCTCCTCCATGAAAACAGGATGCTCTATGAAAAAAAAAAAAAAAGACTGCCTTTCCTATGATTTACTTGCCTTGCCCTCCCACCCCCAAACAATCTTGCCTCTGAATGTACCTGTGTAAGTATGTGATACATGGGGCAGTTGTAGCCATTGGGTAGTCATGAAGTCAAATGGATCTTAGAGATGCTAATGCAGAGCCCTAATATCATTTGCCACTAAACCAACACCAACAGCAGATATATTTCGAGACTTCTGGTTATTGGAGAATAACAAATAATTGAGTTTAGGCTATTTGTAGTCAGATATTGTTACTTGCAGCTGGAGGCATTCCTAACAGACACAGATAATTATAGCAATAACACAAATGACTTCCACAGAGGAAGTGGAACCATCACAAAGATGTGAACCATCACTCCAGAAAAGCATAACTTAGGGTAGCATCAAATAAACATTATGTTAGATTTCCTGTGGAAAAGGATCAGTTTGCTTATTAATGTGGGTGGCTTCATAACCACAAGGATTGGTTAAAATTTTTAGGAAAACAGAAGGGCATTTTGTCTACCTTCGTCTCTTAGCTTTAAAATGTTGTGGGCATTCTTAGCACTTTATAAAAACTGAATCTTAAGAACTCACTGTTTTATGCCTGTATTGCATCTACCCTATGCAGGGATTTTTAAGAAACACTTCAACATTTTTGTAAAAGGACCCCTGCTGCCTGAATATTAGGAATGCACTTCTGTACCAGGATGTGGTCATCTGTTAAGACAAAAATGTTTTTACTGAATTTTTATGAATTCATTTTCCCTCTTCTCATTTTTTGGTAAATTTCATGTAATCTTAAACCATTCTATGTTTTCAAATACCCAGTTAAAACATAAGACCTAACATTATTTATTTTAAGGATTCACATAACCCAGGAGTGAAAGGCAGGCAACTACTGTGTGGCATCTTGGAATTAGCACAAAAAAACACAGTAAGTATTTCAAATAATAAAGCAAATCTACAAGCAAATTTTCAGTGAAGAGGAAAATGTGGTGTGACCCCACACAATAAATTCTTGTGGAAAAGTGGAGATTCATTTTCTAAGCCAAATATTTTTCCTATCAATACACCTATATTTTGTCCAGCACTTTGCAGCCTATGAAGTTCTTTCAACCCATTATATGATTTGATCTTCACAGCAACCTCATGAGACAGGTGGGAAGTAAGTTATCCATCTTATGTTTAGACAAACAGGTCTATAGAGATGTGATGATGCTATAGATCATCCAGCTGGCATGTGGAAGGGCTAATACTTAAACCTGTGCTTTATGATGCTGATTCTGGTCATTTCTCCACATGGAATTAATTAGGTTTTATAATATATTCACAATGTTTTTTAAATAAAATCGTTAAATAATTAATATATAATGTGCCATTTAATGTTCTATACATTTATATATATGCTAATTTAGTTCTCACAAAAACTTTGTCATTACTATCATCTACATTTTATGGATGAAGACACTGAGGCATAAAAAGCTTAAATAATATGAGCAAGTTAAAGTAATTATTAAATGGCAGAGTTGGAGTTCAAACCCAGAATGTTGGCCTCTAGAGTCCATGCTTCTAGCCATTCCACCATACAGCTAAATGCCAGTTTCAGACTTAATGATGTCTTGCTCCATGTAAGGAATATCACTGTTTCTTCTCTACACTCATGCTCTCTTCACGTTCTAGAATACTAAAACTACAGAGAGACTGTAGTGCTCTATAAAACTCTTATTTTATATAGCAACCTGCTCAGTCCAAAATAAAACTTGAATTGGTGGCTTCTTAGATTTTGAATCTCCAAATAACTTCTTTCCTCTTCCTTTGAAGATCTGGGGTGGATGGCATGGGAAATCCTAGGAACTGCATTATTTCCTCTTCTAGAATTCAAGACTATAGTTAGACATCAGTAATGTTTGTTTTTTTGTTTGTGTTTCTGGAGTCCTACCTAGTCCTTTTAAGCTGATAACCCCACAAACACAGGCATTGGCCTTCACTCAGGTTAGAAGAATTAAAAGAGAGTCTCCCAAAGTAAATGTTGATCATTTTGTTCCTTCCTGTGTCCCCTGTGGGTAGGTGTACTTGACTAGCTACCCCTCTCTTTGAGATTAGGAAAAGGAAGCAGGCGCAGGGGTGTGTTGTGTGAAAGAATGTGACCATTATTTCCTTACTAAATTTCTATTGCTCAATGAGGCCTGGGAATCATTCATAACTTTTATATAATTTCTTCATAAATATTCATCAGACTTAAACCTAGCACACCCATTACTTCTTCAAGGTTGCACTACTACAAATTTACAGTGCAGATGATCTAATCTTCCTAATTTCTGAATCCTTGCAATAGTGCCTGTTCACATATCTCTTCATTTTCCCTCTCTACCAAAATCTTGCCCTCTGGTCTCTAACTTCTTGCTCTAACAGTATAATAGCAACTACTTGTTACTGAACCTCTACTGTGTGCTAATAAATGAGCATCAGCAGGTTTAACAACTCGTACATGGTTACAAAGCTTGTGAGTGACCGTCTCCACAGAGAGGATTTCAGATGCCAGAACCCTTGGCTAAATACTGTTTTTAAACTATCTTCAACAATTTTTATGGTTAGCAGTTCTGCTACAGTCTAATTCTCTTCCTATAACATTTGCTATACTTACTGCATTTTACTGAATTCAATTATGAAGACAGCATCTCATCTACAGCCCCTTAAGGATGCTCATTCTTTCTCATGATTTAGAGGTTGGTTTTGTGTCCTTCCTGATTCTGAGAGCTCTTCCTCAGCATTATTCCTTAGTCTTCTTTATAAAATGTCAGCTTCTTAAAGGTCTTTGCCATTTAACAGTATGATGGTTTTCATCTATCAGCCTTATGAGAATTTTCCTGATTGCCTGACACTTTGGCATATGGTCCCATGATCTTCTCTTCAAGTCCTGCTGTTATCTTTTTTTTAAAAAGCACCCTGATGTGGAGGTGAATAGGCATTGTTGCCACTGCCCAACAACACAGAGAATTTAGGGTATGGCAGTGAAGTAAAGTGCTCACAGGAATCCTCCTGCAAATCACTTGTATAGTCTAGACATGGTATTAAAAAAAAACAGCAAAAAAAAAAACCCAACAAAACAACCATTTAAAAACACTGGAATGTATCCAAAGTCAGAGAGATGCCAGAGGAACATTTATTCTTTAAAAATCTCCAACAGTAAATGGTAATGATTGCAAGTTTGTGGCTTAGTTGCTGTGGGGCACTCCCCATGAGTTGGCAGCAGAAACTCAAAAACTTATTACCTCAAGGTGTCAAAAAACAGAATTTAGTTCTGAAAGAGAACTGGGCCCAATATCCAACCATTGCTATGTGAAAATCCTTGGCTGATCATTCAAGCTAGTGGTTAGACTGAAGGGGCTTAATGAAAATGCAAGCAGAGAACTGTGAGAATCTATCCTTAAAAAACAAAATTGCACTAGATGAGATCCATGAACGTGCTGGTTTTTTTAAATATTACTATTGAATGCATTTTCCAAATATATAGCTCACATGGCAAAAAGCTGAGCCTTACTGGTTTGGGAGACTCCATCAAAGGATGGAGACTGAGGTAAGCAGAGCAATTAGGGCAGGAATTTCCAGAATCAAGAGAATTAAGAGAAGATAAATCCAAAAATCTGAATAGAAGCCCAAATCTTCACTAATGACAAAATTACAAGCATAAAAGGGACACCCCAAAAGGATTGGGCTAAAATAATAGCAGCTTGAAGTTGTATGAAGTATGCAATGATTGCAGCTGATACATACCATGGAAGAGACAAACATTGTAGTTTGAATTCAAGTAAGTTAACTGCTTACTTACTAGAAAAAAATAATCAAAATAATATAGCAGAATGCAAAGTGCCTATATAATATCTGAACTATCTAGTTTTAAATATAGAATTAGAAGATGTACATCAAAATCATAAAGTATGATCCATACTCAGAAAAAAAGACAATCAATAGAATGGACATTGAACATGTCCATATGTTATATTTGGCATACATTATGAATACATTAAAAAATAAAGATAAAAATACATTCAAAGAATTAAAGGAAAGAGTGGTCTTAATGAATGAATGAGAGAATCTCAACAGAAAAGCTGAATCATTAGGAATAAATAAATGGAAACTCTTCAGCTAAAAAGTACAAAATCAGAATGAAAAATTTACTAAATAGATTCAATATAAGAAAGTTCAGTTAAAGATATATCAATAGAAATTAATCCAAAGAACAGAGAGGAAAAACAAAGGCTAAAGAAGTTGAGTGTACTCAAGGTTATACCCATGAAAACAATGATAAGCATTGTTTGAAAAACAAATGAGCTTAAAGGAAGGCACCTGAGAGTGAGAGAATGGGAGATTTACTGTTGAGTTTCCCATTCCTGATGGGTTGGGAAGGGCATAGCTGCTCTAAGCTGTTGGATGCTATATATAATACTCACTAAACCTCTGTTTACTTATGTTAGAAACAGTTTGAACAGGTACTCTGTGCCATTCAATAGATTAGGAAGAAATAAGACACTTTATGTGTAAAGATTCAGGAAGTAAATGATAGAACTAGTATTACTTGGTGTTGTGCAATTGAGTGTTTTTTTCTTCTTTTTTTAATTTAAATTCAATTTGCAAAGTTATAGTACATCATTATTTTCTGATGTAGTTTTCCATAATTCGTCAGATGCATATAACACCCAGTGCTCACCGTGTTTAAAATTGTGTTATTGGCACCAACTTGTCACTTTTCTCCTGTATTCCTTTAACTCTGCAGCACATTCACACCAAGGAATGTGGGCTGGAGGGATACATTTATACCCCAAATCTTGGCATGAGACTTGCTTTGTTAAAGCAGAAGTTTGCAGAAAGGAAGCAAGCAAAATTTTGAGAAGGGTATTCATGGTAGACTTGTTTGCTCTTATGCTTCCAACATTTTCTTGAGAAGATCATGTGAGGGGATGAGGAACATGAGAACAGTGCTGTCTCAGTTAAGTTTTCTCAGCCCAAGTTAGAGTTAGAGAAAGGTGTCCCATTCAATCTTTAGATGCTTGTATGAGGGGATCAAAGATCAGACGAATTGCCCTGCTGAGCCCAAGTAAGTCAACACTACCATCTCACGGATCTATAAATTGTATTAATAAATACCTGTTGTCTAACCCCACTTGGGGTTTCAGGTAGTTTGAAATACTTAACCAATAGGTTATTTAAAAGTGTCAGGCATTGGGCTAGATGTTTTATCTATAGTGTCTTATTCAACACTCAAAACATCCTGATGAGATAGGTACTATAATTGTTTTTTAAATTTTCAACAGTGCATGTTCAGATGAGAAAAAAAAAATGGATTCCAAATGTTATTTCACATGCCAAAGTCATACAGCCATGAAATTAAGCCAGGACTCAAATGTAGGCTGCCTATGTTAGATATCCTATGTACATAAGAATTTGTGTCAAAGGATTTGTCTGTTAAGAGATTTTTCTATCTCCAAGTTGTCAGAATTGCATGCTGACAACGGGAATGAAAAATAAACTGAGCTGTAGCAATATAGAACATTTCACAATGTGTTAGAACAAGAAATTTCTTTTTAATCTTTCTTCCTACACACCATTGACATATACAAATGCCATAATACAAATGCTTAAAGTAATGAAACACCAACTTCTGTGCTTGCTTACATTCAGAGTCAAAGTGTGCCAGGAAAAACACATGCCTGCTGCCATGCATAGATATTAGTTCCTGGACCTTCAAGATGCCTCCTATTAATTTATTTTCATCACTGGCAGTTTGAATTGTATCCTTTTTTTTTCATCATTCAGCACCATTTACAAAAAGTGGGAGAAAAATTAAAGCCCTCACTCCTAAAATTTCAAGCATGTGGTGAGGGTTAAACAGATTCTATGGGACTGAAAAGCAGGGGACCTGAACTCTTGATTTGTTTCTACTCCAAAGTATCTACAGGTTGTCAGGTGAAACTCTACATATTACTTGGAACCTTAATTTTCTTTTCTGTATAATAGTCATTACCAGGTCTGGGAGCCTAGGAAACCCATTTATTTATTCATTCTGTCAATCCTTAATTATTGTAAACCATCTAAATGTCAGATACAACACCACTCATGGGAGATAGAGAAACAAGACAAAATCCTTGCTAGTTCCCGTCTGGGACACAGGGATGGAGCCAACCAAGTAAAAGTTACAGACGAATGTACTTAGTGCTTATTATTATTTTTTTCTGTTACAAAAACAATGCATTTACCATAAATTTAAAGCAAATGTGTTATTGGAATTTCAGTTAAATAATTTATTGTTAGATATGATCTTTGCTTTCTAAGAGAATAGAACCAAAAACTTTCATTAAAAGAAACTTAACTTTGATCATGCTTTCATTAGAAATTATTTCAATTTTTTTCTTTTTCTAACCATAAATGTCAAAAGCATATCCATGTCTTAACAATATCCACAACTGTATCATATATATGTGTGTATATATGTACACATATGCATGCAAGTGTTTGTGTGTATACACATATGCATGTGTGTGCACATAACAAAAATAACGAGTAGAGTGACTTAAAGAAAGGCCCATGATGGCTCTGGCTCTTGGGATAAATGTAGAAGGAAACTTGGCATGGCAAAGTCATTATTTATTTGCATAGCAACACAAGTATATAAATACCAAACATGGTCTCTCTTTTTCCCCCCCTTTCCCAATATTTTCTTGGTGGTATCCTTGGAGAAGTTGGAAAGACTATGCACTTGGTTTAGAAATACATTGATGAAAACCTACATTTTATTATCCTTGCAATTGATGTCTGCATGTTGTTTTAGTTAAGGGTAAGTCTGGCTATGACTAGCAGAAAAAATTAAATGGCAATGCTTTTAACAAGCTGGAAGTTTATTCTCTCAAATGGGCAAGAAGGGCTGATAATTTTTAGCATTTGCTATATACCAGACACTATTCTGAGTGCTTCCCATTTGTTGATTCTTTTCATTCTCACAAAATACTACAGGATCTTTTTATCTCCATTTTACAAATGAGAAAAGTGAGACACAGGGCAATGAACTTTCCTGAGATTGAACACAGGCTATCCAGCTCCAGAGCCCATGCCCTTCTCTCTCTCACCCCGTGCCTGGAGACAAATAATCATCAGTGAAGATGGAACTCCCAGGGTTCCTTTGGAATGGCCCTTATTTTCATGGTGCAGCGTGGTGTCCACATTCTAGGCAGTAATATAGGGCCCAAGGTGAAAAACAGGACATATGCAGGTAACTGACTTATAAATGAATTCAGTTTCAATTGTGACATCTGCTGACCTCTTTCTCTTGGCCACATCCAGCTGCAGAGCTGCCTGCAAGTGTGGCCTCCATTCCAAGCTCCTGTGTTCTGGCTAAAACTGTTCCATGTCCAAGGAAGGAATAGAAGGGAATATTGGTGGCAATTAACAGTTTCTGCTCACCGGTCTCTTTTTATTGTCTTCAGTTCAGAAATGTTTTTTATAAGGGTTGTATATTAAAGACTCCAAATTGTTTTTAGTAAGTCTATTTGGAAGAAACATTGTTTTTCTTGTGTTCTAAAGGAAACAACCATTGTTCTATGAACATGAGAACACTGACTGTTGAACTCTAGTTGAATCATCTAATTTATTTATACCATTTTCTTTTCTGCTGAGTTCCAAAAGTCCAAACTCATGGATAATTATCAGAGATATTTTTTTTCTGTGAGCCAAGAACTGAAGTGTCATTGGGAGCCAGTGAGTTGACCACTCCAAATCTCTGTGGCAGCTATCATAAAATAGTCAATCTGACAACGAATTATGATGTGATGGACATTATATAAAATTTCCATGAAAATGACTCTTTTAAGTGTGTGTCAGCATTTTCATGGGAAATTTTGGTTATTTTTCCTTCATTCTCAACTGGCTAACAGTTTGCAATAAATATATCTGATGCATGTCCCCAATAGCTGCTTCCACACCCAGTACATTTTTAGGAGATTATAAATTTTAAAAAATGAAATAATCCTTGTTTGTTTGCCTTTTCTGAATTTGTTTCAACTTACACAGTAAAATAAAATTCCAAGTCATGTGAAAAATTTAAATTTCCTTTGTAAAGTACATGGTATAAAGGAATATCAAAGGAAACAAAAATAACATAACACAGAATGATATTGTAGATCACAAGGAAAAATAACAATAATAAACATTACTGACCTAAATTATCCTGTCAGAAAACCTTAATTTCTAGAATGGATTAACATGTTACATCAAACAATATTTGCTTGGAAAAATAAATATGATCAAAGTAATTCAGAGAAATCTAAAAAATAGTGAACAAAGCTCTATTTTCACTCCAGCTTAAAACAAAGGGAAAATAAAGGTGCCAATATTAGAGTCAGGCAAGTTAGAAATAATTTAACATTATTAATAAATAGCATCACTAAAGTATAATGAAAGATATTCAATTATGAAGTTTTGACATAAGTAAATAGAAGTTAAATAGCACAAAATCTGAATACATGAGCAAACAATTATTTGAGGGACATGAGAAGAAATTGACAGGGAAACAATTGTAAAAGGAGAGTCTGCTCCAGCATGAGTGAATAAGAATACCTAATGATGCAGAATTGTTTCTATAAGCCAGTCTTTTTTCCCCCAAGCCATAGACAGTGCATGCATTTTCCCAATAAACTGAGTTTAATACTAAATATGAACAGTGGGAGAAGAAATCATACTATTAATAATATGGAACTAATAGTTTTCTAAGAAAATGTAGCTCATTTTGAAGAATTACATCTACTTTTCAAAAACTCACAGCCTGGATTATTTGTAGATGTTGGCCACAACAAAATATCAATACATTCAAAGTACGGAAAATATGAGTCACTTTGACTCATAATTAAACATTAATATGTTTAATTCTCAAACAATAAACATTTAGAAAAGATTATTAGTCTTAAAAAGACTTTAAAAGACTAAAAAGACTTTCCTCAAAAAGGAAAGTTGAGGGGTGCCAGGGTGGCATAGTTGGTTGAGCAACTGACTCTTGGTTCTGTCTCGGGTCATGATGTCAGGGTTATGGGACAGAGCCCCACATTGGGCTCCATGCTCAGTGTGGAATCTGCTTGAGTTTCTCTCTCCATCTCCTTCTGCTCCTACCCCACACCCGCACCCCTTAAATAAATAAATAAATAAATAAATAAATAAATAAATAAATAAATACATCTTTAAAAATGTTGGGTTATGAGAGTAACTGAAGACCTAATAAGAAAAAAATTAAAAATAATAAATAGGACATTATATTTTAAAACCGATATCAGAGTAATTGAAGGTAATGGAAAGCCAGTTAAAAAACTTTTTTTTTCACTATGAAATAAGGAAAAATAAAATTTATGATGTAACTTAAAACATTAAATTAAAAAGAAATCATGCATTGTTGATGGGGATGTAAAAATGCTGCAACTTTTTTGGTAAACAGCTTGACAATTGTTTAAAATGTTACTATATGACCCAGCAATTCCACTCCTAGGTGCATATCCAAGAAACTATATCAAAGTAGGAGGAGGTTGGAAAATGCCTGCTAAGAGATGAATGATTTCTTTGGGGTCTGATGAAAATGTTCTAAAATTAGACTGTGCCAATGATTGTACAACTTTGCAAATATACTAGATATCATTGAATTGTATGCTTTACATGGGCGAATTCTGTGTTGTGTGAATTATATCTCAATAGAAATGTTACAAAAGAGAGGGGAAAAAACAGGAAAATTAAAATATAGTTTTGTATCTGTGATTTCCATTTTCATTATAGAAAGAAATTGCCCAATTAATCCTTAGTTCTAATTCAGCTTGCTCTTCATCCTAGGCCTTATCCAGAGTTGATTCTTAGCTGTTATGTGTTGTGTTGATATGTATTTGGTTAAGGATAAATTACTTCACAATGATTTGATGGAAATTTTCACACTGAAGAGCATTTTTGGTAAGTACTTGAAGGCTTGGTGATAGGAGCTTGAAAAGGAAACTAGGCCACATTGTCTTAGCTTAGAGGTATGGGGAAAGCTTTGTTATGTTTCTGAATACATTATTTGTGTTCAAAGAAGTTTAGGGGTGAAAAACTAAAGCGAGGATTCATGTCTGATATGATAAGAAACTAGAACAAAAGTGGTTCTATGGAAGAGATAATTTTTATAGGTCTTTACTTCTCTTGTGTAAACTCTGAAAGGACAGCTTGATAGTACATTAATAATATTTTCTTTTTTTTAAGATTTTATTTACTTATTCATGAGAGACACAGAGAGGGAGACAGGCAGAGACACAGGCAGAGGGAGAAGCAGGCTCCATGCAGGGAGCCCAATGTGGGACTCGATCCTGGGTCTCCAAGATCAGGCCCTGGGCTGAAGGCAGAGCTAAACTGCTGAGCCACCAGGCTGCTCTTAATAATATTTTCATGGAAGAAAATAACAGCAGGAAATCAAACAAAACAAACAAGTAATTGATGGAGTATGAGAGTGCTGACAGATTAGAGATGTTGCCAGCCTCAAGTCAACAAATGTCACCTCAGCTCAATTCTGCTCATGGGATTCATATGATAATCAAATAAGGCTACATATAAAAATATTTGGTGAACTGTAAAGTGCCCTAAAAATACAAGTCTGTTGCTCATTTTGTTTTCTTAGACGATCTCCTGCAAAGCCATCAATTATGGCTTATGATTCAGTGGTTCATAGATCAATGTTCAATTGGTTAGACTGGTCAGAGTTCAACTCTCCTAGCTTATGAGTATGTTTTCACTTTCTTAAATATTGATATAGATGTAGATAAATAGATACATACACACTAAAGTATGTATATGTACGTGTGGGTGTGTAATATAAGGATACATACTTATTTAATCCTCCCAATAATTGTAATATGGGACATATGCAGGGTAATGATTGGTTTAGATAATAAAATTGAGACTCAGAGGCAAGGTGTCTGCTCACATTGGGGCAAGAATCTCGGATTTCTTACTCATCCTGGTCTTTAGCTCGATGTCACACTATCACCTTATCAGAGTATCTATGGCACATCCCTGTTTCTTCCCTCCTCACCCCTCTGTCACATTTCCCATTTATCTCTACATACACCCACATACATTTATATATATTCATATAAATGTCTGATGGTTTGCTCTCTCTGCCACCCTTCCCCTGTATATCCAAGCACATGCAGAGGAAAGTTACTTTTCAAAAAAGTTGAATATTTTGTTATACAGAGATACAAAGTTGAATAAGACAAATTCCCTCAACAAAGTTGATGCTTCTACCCCTAGCAAGAAAGAGGAAACAATGCCGTGAGGGAAAAAGAAGAAGGAAGAAAAACCCACTCCTTGGATCCTTTCAGTTTTTAGGTTTCACTGTGTTTCAATGAGAGTGTAGCAATCTGTTTCATCTGCTAGGGTATCATTTATCCATCATATTATTTATCAACAAATGCACCCAAGTGCCTGACACTTAGTAGCATTTCAGTAACATTGGTCTGATGGCTTTTGTGGGTGTCTATTTCCTAAATTAATAAATGGATAAAATTTTCATTTAAAAATAATATTGGTACAACCCATTGCTTCCCCTTTATCTCCTAATAGATAGTAAAGTTTAACCTAATCATTTTATTCGTTGAATATAGGCAGTAGGTGAAGGACGTGGCAAAATATTGCATTGGAGACAGAAGCTACACTCAAGATAATCTACAGTAGTGCACATACATAGTGAATATATCTTTATAACCAAACATGAATATAAAAACAGCAAGGAGGAGCTAGTATACCAAGAACTGCAATGTCTGTACTCCTACCAATCCCTTTCTTGTATTAGGGAGTTTAAAATGCATGATAACAACAATATTGAAGTTGTGTTAAATTAATGTTTTCCTGGCTGGAGGAAATCCTGGCTATGAAAGCATTCTCCATGGGAAGTTGTTTACAACCTGGCTCCAGGTTCATGTCTGAAATTATTAGGCAGGGGCTAACCATTCTAAGATGTTTTTCTAGTCCATTTCTTTAATTTGGGATTTTATGCTAGCCATCATAGAAGGGAGGGTTGAGAGTGTGTGAGGCTACAGTAAGAAGGAAGACACAGATACATAGATTAGAATTTAGCTAATGAGGACTAATCTACATCAAACTACAGACATGACATCTGGGGATTTTGAAATCAACAATACTAGGAGCTGGCCAAATGAAAATCAAGAGAGTCCAGAAAATGTTTCTTTCTAGTTCCATTTTTTTCTTTAATGTCACTTTCCCATCACTAATTGAATCTTTTCTAGTTTTCATACCTCTATTTTTCTAGGTCAGTTTGCATTCGTGTGTCACCAATTTTGTTTTTGTCATTTGTACAAAATCCACACTAAAACTCAACTTTGAAAAATTTAGTTCAACTAAACAAAAGATTTAACTTTTACTACAAATTATTTATTGCATAATTCCTATGTGTTAGATTCTTGGCCTGAAATAAGATGGATCTGGAGAGATGGGTAGCAAAGAATTACAATCTAATCAAAGTATCCTGTGAGGGATCTGTGTGTGGGGTGATAGAGAGCAGGAGAAAAGCAGCTGTCTGTCTATCCATCTTCTATCTATTATCTAGCTATGAATTCATGTATCGTAAATTCGCATACCTATTCTCTCTATAGATATATATTTGTGAATATATTGTATGTATATATGTCTTTCTATATGTACGTATTTGTATATATCTATATATACATATTATCTATATATACATGCATATATATGATTATACAGATTTATTATATACACAGATTTTATATAATTTTACAAATATCTTATCAGAGAATACTTTTTTCTTTACATTTCTTTTTTTCTCTTAAAACTATGAGTGGAGATGACCAACTGTTAAAATCCACTTTCTTTCCTCCTATAATATTAGAATTGTAACTAAGCACCCAGTTTTCCAGTTCCTCTTGAATGTCTTTCACTGTGAAATCTCTATTCAAGTAAACCAATATCTATAATTTAAGATTTTAAACATGTCAGGCTAAAGCTATAAATAGTAACCTTTTCCTATTTTTGATGTAAACATTTTCCTATTTTGCTCTCTTATGACTTTTCATTATACTTTTATTATTTTCTTGCTGTGAATATATTATTTTTTACATAAACAATCATATCCTTCCTTTCCATATAATCTCTTCCATAACATTTCAAGTTTTATAAGATTATGAACGATTCACAGAGATGATTAATATTTCATTTATTTTTTTAATATTTCATTTAGAATTGTTTATTAATTTATGATTTACACCTAGTACATTGCATTAGAGTTATTTATGTTAGTGTCTCCTTTGCTTATTCTTATGTATTTCCTTACAACTTGTTAAATAGATAAGATACATTCTTAATTGAATTGAGTGGAATTAGAAGCCCTTTGAGTCAATTTTTCATAATATGTGAAAGATGGCGGTCAATAAAAAGTTTTAATTATACTATATTATAAATACACACCTCACAGGTCTTTATAGATAGAAAAAATCTCAATGTATAGAGCTGTAAGTCAGGTATTGCACCTGATTTTATATACATATTAAAGAATCCTCACTACAATCCTTTCAATTAGGACTGTGACCTCAAAGAATCAGTATTTTAGAGGAAGAAACTTAAAGAGATATGTGGCTACCCCTACTCACATAATGTAATGGGTGATAGACTAGAGACTCAGTCATTAACCTTTTGATGACAAATGCTGAGCCACATCAGGGATCAGTTTGTGAGCTGCATGAAAAATGTGGAAATCCCCAGAAACATATTCCAATAGTGCTATTGCCTACAAGGATTACTTTTGGCTACCGGACAATGGAAGACCTATCTCTTAGGCCTGTAGCCCACAGCCTTTATCACTCCTCTTGTGATAAGCTTGCAGAGCTTTTGCCAGTGCATTTCCCTCTCTTGTGTGGGATCTGCTTACTTGGTATTAGGAAAATTGAAGTATTACTGGAAGAAAATGGCTAAGGTACATGAAACAGTTGCTCAGCCCTTGTCTCAGAGACAGTGTGCCATCTTAAAATCTGGATTTTGAATAAATTATTATAAATGAAGATACAACCCTTGAAAGGTGTCGTGTTGTGGTTTTTTTTGTTTTTGTTTTTGTTTTTGTTTTTGTTTTTTTGCTATACCAAATGAGGGGTGCAAGCCTATAATAGTAAGGAATAAATCACTTTTTGCATCAGAGTAAGAAAACTGTGGTCTTGGAATTTGATGGACTTTGGCTCTAATCTGTGATTTGATACTTGCCAACAAGTTACTTCCTTTTTAAATTTTAGCTTGTCTAAGATTAGAAAAAAAAATGTTTTAGTATTTTGTGAAGGTTAGAGATGACAGGTATAAAGTACTCAGAACACTCAGTTATATAAAAGTTACCCAACAAAGGCTCCCTCTCCCAGTGCTCAGATACAAATACCCTTGGCACCTTTTGAAGGTTTTCATTAATATCCCTGGACTCTGAGTCAATTGTGACTGGACTCATGTACATAGAGTACATTATAACATATAGTATTAACCTCATTAGTTGTGAAGTTTGTGAGTATGAGAGCATAGAGCAGGAAAGCTCTGTTTTCTTCTAACTACTCTTCAGTCAGGCACTTGGGAGCTACCTGTGGGAAGAGCAGACACCTGCCCAGCAGTATCATACAGCAGCACAAAGAGTGGAGACCTCCCTTTACCCTGTCAGTGCAGAAGAGAGCTAGAGCTCTCCAAGTCTGATACTCACTAGTACTAAATATACACCTCAATAATCATCACTCTTATGCAGAGGAGCAAAAGCAGGGAGAGAATAGCATAGGATTCTCGTCCATATTTTCCTGAGAGGGCTGATATCTTGTCAACCTTTCCCATTTTGTGGGTTGGTGTAAAAATAGAGTAAGAAGAAAAGAAAGTATGTCTATTAGGATGCTTTAACAGAGAGTAATAGAAATTTTTTTAAATTTTTTATTGGTGTTCAATTTACTAACATACAGAATAACCCCAGTGCCTGTCACCCATTCACTCCCACCCCCCGCCCTCCTCCCCTTCTACCACCCCTAGTTCGTTTCCCAGAGTTAGCAGTCCTTACGTTCTGTCTCCCTTTCTGATATTTCCCACACATTTCTTCTCCCTTCCCTTATATTCCCTTTCACTATTATTTATATTCCCCAAATGAATGAGAACATATAATGTTTGTCCTTCTCCGACTGACTTACTTCACTCAGCATAATACCCTCCAGTTCCATCCACGTTGAAGCAAATGGTGGGTATTTGTCATTTCTAATAGCTGAGTAATATTCCATTGTATACATAAACCACATCTTCTTTATCCATTCATCTTTCTTTTTTTTTCTTTTTTTTAATTTATTTTTTATTGGTGTTCAATTTACTAACATACAGAATAACCCCCAGTGCCCGTCACCCATTCACTCCCACCCCCCGCCCTCCTCCCCTTCTACCACCCCTAGTTCATTTCCCAGAGTTAGCAGTCTTTACGTTCTGTCTCCCTTTCTGATATTTCCCACACATTTCTTCCCCCTTCCCTTATATTCCCTTTCACTATTATTTATATTCCCCAAATGAATGAGAACATATAATGTTTGTCCTTCTCCGACTGGCTTACTTCACTCAGCATAATACCCTCCAGTTCCATCCACGTTGAAGCAAATGGTGGGTATTTGTCATTTCTAATAGCTGAGTAATATTCCATTGTATACATAAACCACATCTTCTTTATCCATTCATCTTTCGTTGGACACCGAGGCTCCTTCCACAGTTTGGCTATTGTGGCCATTGCTGCTATAAACATCGGGGTGCAGGTGTCCCGGCGTTTCATTGCATTTGTATCTTTGGGGTAAATCCCCAGCAGTGCAATTGCTGGGTCGTAGGGCAGGTCTATTTTTAACTGTTTGAGGAACCTCCACACAGTTTTCCAGAGTGGCTGCACCAGTTCACATTCCCACCAACAGTGTGAGAGGGTTCCCTTTTCTCCGCATCCCCTCCAACATTTGTTGTTTCCTGCCTTGTTAATTTGCCCCATTCTCACCGGTGTGAGGTGGTATCTCATTGTGGTTTTGATTTGTATTTCCCTGATGGCAAGTGATGCAGAGCATTTTCTCATATGCATGTTGGCCATGTCTATGTCTTCCTCTGTGAGATTTCTCTTCATGTCTTTTGCCCATTTCATAATTGGATTGTTTGTTTCTTTGGTGTTGAGTTTAATAAGTTCTTTATAGATCTTGGAAACTAGCCCTTTATCTAATATGTCATTTGCAAATATCATCTCCCATTCTGTAGGCTGTCTTTGAGTTTTGTTGACTGTATCCTTTGCTGTGCAAAAGCTTCTTATCTTGATGAAGTCCCAATAGTTCATTTTTGCTTTTGTTTCTTTTGCCTTCGTGGATGTATCTTGCAAGAAGTTACTGTGGCCGAGTTCAAAAAGGGTGTTGCCTGTGTTCTTCTCTAGGATTTTGATGGAATCTTGTCTCACATTTAGATCTTTCATCCATTTTGAGTTTATCTTTGTGTATGGTGAAAGAGAGTGGTCTAGTTTCATTCTTCTGCATGTGGATGTCCAATTTTCCCAGCACCATTTATTGAAGAGACTGTCTTTCTTCCAATGGATAGTCTTTCCTCCTTTATCGAATATTAGTTGACCATAAAGTTCAGGGTCCACTTCTTGCTGGTTCAACACCCGTAAAACAATCAATGTGATTCATCATATCAGCAAGAGAAAAACCAAGAACCATATGATCCTCTCATTAGATGCAGAGAAAGCATTTGACAAAATACAGCATCCATTTCTGATCAAAACTCTTCAGAGTGTAGGGATAGAGGGAACTTTCCTCGACATCTTAAAAGCCATCTATGAAAAGCCCACAGCAAATATCATTCTCAATGGGGAAGCACTGGGAGCCTTTCCCCTAAGATCAGGAACAAGACAGGGATGTCCACTCTCACCACTGCTGTTCAACATAGTACTGGAAGTCCTAGCCTCAGCAATCAGACAACAAAAAGACATTAAAGGCATTCAAATTGGCAAAGAAGAAGTCAAACTCTCCCTCTTCGCTGATGACATGATACTCTACATAGAAAACCCAAAAGTCTCCACCCCAAGATTGCTAGAACTCATACAGCAATTCGGTAGCGTGGCAGGATACAAAATCAATGCCCAGAAGTCAGTGGCATTTCTATACACTAACAATGAGACTGAAGAAAGAGAAATTAAGGAGTCAATCCCATTTACAATTGTACCCCAAAGCATAAGATACCTAGGAATAAACCTAACCAAAGATGTAAAGGATCTATACCCTCAAAACTATAGAACACTTCTGAAAGAAATTGAGGAAGACACAAAGAGATGGAAAATATTCCAAGCTCATGGATTGGCAGAATTAATATTGTGAAAATGTCAATGTTACCCAGGGCAATATACACGTTTAATGCAATCCCTATCAAAATACCATGGACTTTCTTCAGAGAGTTAGAACAAATTATTTTAAGATTTGTGTGGAATCAGAAAAGACCCCGAATAGCCAGGGGAATTTTAAAAAAGAAAACCATATCTGGGGGCATCACAATGCCAGATTTCAGGTTGTACTACAAAGCTGTGGTCATCAAGACAGTGTGGTACTGGCACAAAAACAGACACATAGATCAGTGGAACAGAATAGAGAGTAATAGAAATTTAATCTCAAATGGATGTGAATATTAAGGAAACATGTGAGTTCAGATGTGAAAGAATTCAAAGGTGGGTGAGCTTCAAGATTGATCAATCCAACTGTTAACAATATCATCAGGTCAGCCACTAGTTCTGTCCTAAGGCAAGTTCTACCATGATTATAATATACCTGTTAGTAGCTCAGGATGCAATTTTCTCATTCTTGACTTGGAGGAAAGAGTAAACCAGGCTTGTGTTTATAAAAGCCAGAAAGCATTTTTCTCAGGAACCCCATGCAAGCTTCTCTGCTCATCTGCCCAAAATGACTTAGAGTATTTTATCCCTATGTGAATTATGAGCAAGAGGGCTTAGAATAATCAGCTAGAGTGGAAGAGATGTTGGAAAAATAGCATTTTGCTACAGAAGACTTCCTTCTAAAACCTGAAGCCTATTTGCTGGATTCAATATGCATGGCTTCACCCTGGCAGTAGCAATGCTCATCTCAGGACCTCCAATAATTTGTGTGGCTGGATTCTCTATATCTACCCCTGCTGGGTGCTGAACCTGATGGTCTAGAGATGAAAACTAAAAATAGACATTTCCCTGAGTCTTTATTTGGAAGGAGAAACTACTTTCAAATATTGAAGCAACTGAGTGTAGACTGTCATTTAGGCTGTAAATGATCTTCCTTTTTGTTTGTATCAAATAAACTCAAGTGTGCATTTTCTGAGAGAGTTTTATTTTTCTGAACCTACAATAATATTTTTTAAAAAGACTTATTTTATAACCCTTACAATCATCTCTGAACACATTCTTACACTCTTGATGCTTTGGTTAACAGAAATGATGATGTGTTTTTTCAAGTTTATAATACACTTGAACATTAGCTCCTGGAGAACTCACCAGATTGTATTCCATTTCAACAGTGCTTAAATGGGATATTTTTTGATCCAAATGAATAGATTTTTTTTTTAGTCGGAAGACTTTCTGGACATAAAACAATACTCACAAAATATGTGGAGTACTGAAGAGAAAATTATTCTTGAAACATAGGGATTGAATTTTCTTAGAAATTCACATGGGTTCAAAATTAAGAGATATTCAACACAATGTCCTTGGTCAGCTCTGAATTGTTCCTTAGGGAATACAAAGGTTACCTATTTTGAAATACACTGTTTCAAAAACAATTTACCAAATTGCCTCAATTTCCTTTCTGAATTTTGGCCATTTGTGAAATAAAAAATATGGTTGGCTGTAATTGTAAATTGTTGGGAACTTCAATTTCCAAAATATAAGTTAATATTTGAGTAGATTAATGCCAAAGTTGTTCTGGATGAATTTCTGAGGCATTGCCTCATAAAAATGACATTCGTTTGTGGGAGATCTAGAAAGAAATACAATATTATCTTTCCATCACACCTCAGAAGATATATAGAGCTCTCTAAAAATCTTCAAGTATAATTTAAGGACTTGGCATGTCCAACAAATTTACCATTCAAAGGTCCTGTCCTCGTATTGTGGCCTCACAGTTGGTGAGTTTAGAGTGGGTTTACCTTTCATCTTTTGTACTGGAGGTAGAGTAAAGTTTAGAGTGGGTTTAGAGTGATTTGCCTTTTAGGTTTAGAGTGATTTGCCTTTTGTCTTTTGTATATAAGAGACTTGGTGTGCTAGTCTGACTAAAGCTGACGGACTGTCCTCATGAACTGAAGATAATACCTGTGGATAAGGAGCACATCTGTATGGTTTGAAGTGGTTTGTTGAAATGCTGTGATCTAGGAGGTTAGGTAATAGAGGACAAAGAATGACATCCTCCCATTGGGGTGATCAAAGATAAGGCAGTTCCCTTGAGCTCAGGCAGTGATTGTTTTCAACAAGGGTAAACTGTTCTATTCTCTGTGAAGAATTCATATAGATGTCAGTCTTACTAACACTGAAAGCCACATTAGGGTTACCAGTGAAGTATCTAACCACCAGCGTTTCCTTTTTTTTTTTTTTAAGATTTTATTTATTAATTCATGAGAAACACAGAGAGAGAGAGAGAGAGAGAGAGAGGCAGAGACACAGGCAGAGGGAGAAGCAGGCTCCATGCAGGGAGCCCGACGTGGGACTCGATCCCAGGACTCCAGTAACACACTCTGGGCTGAAGGCAGATGCTTAACCACTGAGCCACCCAGGCATCCCACCACCAGTGTTTCCACTTATTCTAGATATAAATTTTTATTACTAGTGGGGATCAGTGCATATTTTTGAAAATCTAATAAAGCTGATCATTTTCCATTTTGTTTAATAATTTTTACTGGTGTAGAAATAGTTTTATAATACTGACACATTTTAACATATTATCATATTACAAATGTTAACAAACAAAACAAAACAAAACAAAAAGCTAGAAGGTATCTGAGAATGACAGCCAGGGCATATGGTAAATCCCCAAAATGCTGGTTAATATTGCCAGATTTTATTTTCCAATTTCCTTTTCCTTACAAAAATCATATGACTAAATGTAAAGTGATAGTAGGGGTTATTTATTGAATTTAAACTGCTAATCCATCCAATTCTTCTACTTTTTCTACTTTGGAGTACATTCTGATCTGAGACAAACATCAAGTTGCCACTCAGTTCCAATTCCTCCAAGACACTTTTCCAATCCTACTTCAGATTAAGTAGTTTTTCTTTTCTAAAAGAGAAGATTGGAATGGATGATAACCAAAGTCATTGACAGTTGGGAATCCATGTGGTATTATGATCCACTGTGACACTGCTTAGGTAATATAGGCAAATTCTAATAATCCTCAGTGTGATTGTATTAGAAAGTGGAGTCTCTGGGAGGTGACTCAGTCATGACATGAAAGCACAGCCTTCATGAATAAAATTAGTGCCCATATATATTAGACTGCAGAGAGATGCCTTGCCCCTTTGGCCACTTGAGGACACAGTGAAAAGACTGCTATCTATTAATAAAAAAGCTGGCTGACCCTAGACATCTGACTGTCTGGTGCCCTGATCTTGGACTTCCCAGCCTACAGAACTGTGAGAAATCAGTTTATGTTTTTTATAAACTATTCAGTCTATGGAATTTTATTATAATGGCCTGAACAGATTGAGACAGAAATTGACACTAAGCTGTGGGATGCTGTTGCAACAAATACCTAAAAATGTGCAGCTGGCTTTGAAATTGGGTCATGGGTAGAGGTTGTAAGAGTTTGGAGGTACATGCTAGAAAAGACTTTATTGCTGTCAAAGTACCATTAAGGATGATTCTGGTGAAGACCCAGGAAGAAGAGATCTATAGGTAAGGTTTCAATCCTTTTAGAGAATCCTTAACTAATCCTGAACAAACTGTTATAGTAATATGGACAAAAAAGACCTTTCTGATGAGGTCTCAGACAGAAATAAGGAACATGTTGTTGGACACTGAAGGAAAGAAAATCTTTGTTATAAAGTGACAAAGAACATGGCTGAACTGTGTTTTGGCCTGGAGGCTTGTGGAAAGTAAAATTTGAGAGCTCTGGAGTTGAATATTTGACTGAAGAAATGTCTAAGCAAAGTGTTAGAGGAGCAGTCTGATTCCTCCTGTTTATAGGAAGTATAAGAAGAGAGAAATGATTTCAAAGATGGAGTTTTTAATCAAACAGGAAACAGAACTTAAAGAATTGCACCATTTTCAGCTTATTCATATTGAAAAGAATCAGAAAGTCTCTCCAGGAATGGCCAAATAACCCTTTCTTAAGGAGATTAGGCAACAAGTAGATGGTCATTGAAGACATTGCAGGGAGGAAATTAGCTAAGAAAAGCATACAGAATAAAAAGGTAGAGGACTGATGTCATATGAATGGGTGCAGAGGGGCAATTCAGTTCATAGGAGTCTCCAAATATCCCTTTCCTAAAAAGGATAAGAGCCATTGGATTTAAGGCCTATCCTAAGCTAGGACCACCTCACCTCAACCTGACTGTATCTGCAAAGACACCTGATCTAAAAAGATCATATTCAGGAGTTAAGATTTTAGCATATCTTTCTGGGGACACAATTCAACATACAAAAGCAGCAAACACAATTGTTGAATGTATAGAGTTCCTAGTGCAGAAATCAAGGCAGGAAACTATGAGCTTCATGCCTAACAGTCCATATTACCTCAAAAAATTGAAATACACAGTTACCTGAGAGGTAGAAGGGAAATGCTGGTCTATAAATTCCAATACACACTGAAAAACACTTTTATCAAAGTCTGATTATGGCTGTTGTGGGACACAGCAGAGGGAGTAGGTAGGTAGGTATAGGCTGGGAGGTAGAAAGGTTTCTTTTGAGGAGAGGACATGGACTTCTATGTAAGATGGGTAGAAAAAATGCCCCTGTGGGGAGCCTGCTTCTCCCTCTGCCTATGTCTCTGCCTCTCTCTTTGTGTCTCACATGAATAAATAAACAAAATCTTTTAAAAAATGTTCCAGAGAAATCACATGTGGTTGGAGACAATTACAGGCAGATAGAGGACCATGGGAAAAGGTGTAGGGCTGCAGAAAGGCCAGAGAACTTCATTAACTGCCATGGTGCCACAGCCAGCTGTGGGAGGACCCTACATTGGAGCTCAGTATTTACTCAAAATTCCTTTTTCTTCCACTCTGCCACCCTGGAAAAGAAAAGAGGGATGCTGATTCTAGTACAGCAGTGTTTCTGTTCTGATTGAGTATCCTCTTACTTACTGTCCCATTTTCAATCCCAAAAGGCCTTGAGGCTTAATGAAATGCACAAGGTGGAAGCAATGATTAATGCACCCGGGCCAAGGAGCTGCAGGAGTGGGGATGCCTGCCTCCTCACAGAGATGCCATTGTTCTTCCCTGAGACGATGTCCCTCCCTCTCACACCCTGACCACTGCTTCCCCAAGCAGAGTGTTTATGTGTTGAGTGCAACACTCCGTGGACTTTGGGGCCTAATGGGGTGTGAGAGGGGGCCTGGGGTTTTTCATCTTGTTTTCAGCTGTACAAACACCACACACTTTCCTCATCCACTCAGGGTCTAAGTTCAGGCCTTCTAAGATACCAGAGGCTGCAAGGTGGTGGCAGGGACTCCACAAGTCAAAAAAGAGGGACCAGGCACTTTCCCCCCTAACACCAAACACATTCAAAGTGTTTATTTTCTCAGCCCCCATCTAAGCTCTCAGATAAACAACTCACTGGTGGTTGATACTTTAGGGCTCCTCAGAAGCTTTGTTTAAAGGCAGCAGGATGGGCTCTCCATTGTCCAGAGAAAGTAGAACCTGCTTCCCCAAAATGCAGTTAGAAAAAATGAATTAAGAAATTTTTTTCCTGCCTGTCATGTTTTTTTCTTCCTTCTTTCATCTTTCCTTCTTGCCTCTCTCCCTCCTTTATTCCTCCTTCCTTTCCCTCTCTCTTTCTAACTTGTTAGCATTGACTTAAGACTTAAGAAAGCAGCATCTGCTGTACTCTTGGCTGCTCGGGTTTATACACCTTTCTGTAAACCCCTCCCCTTGAGTGAGAGCAGGATCTGTGATTGGCTTATTATGAACAGAATATAGTGAAGGTGATGGAATATCACTTCGGTGATTATTACATTATATAAGATCTTTGTTGCTAGTGGACATGTTACTATTGAGACTTTCTCTCTTGATGACCTTGGAGAAATAAAGATCAAAATTGGGAGTCCTATATCACAAGAAGGTAAGGGTGTTTTACGGCCGACAGCTCACAATGGGCTGGGTCCCTCAGTCCTACAACTGCAAGCAAATGAGTTTTGCCGACAATTCTGCCCAAAGGAAAGACACACCTGGAAAGATATCAAAATCTGGACGTGCAGACCTTCTCAATATAGTCCTTTCTCTTTGTTCTGCTCTAATGAGGCATATTTAGCCACTTTCTGTTTCAGAGTGTTATTTTGATTTTCTTTAGGCTTGATTATGATACCAATCTCTTTGTCATTCAAGACATGTGGAGTTGTCCAAATGGTTTTCTGAAGCTTCCCTTACTTTATTTAAGTGTTAGGCTGGGCATGTGAATAAGAGGACACACTCTATCCTTTAGAGAAAGGTAAAGAAAAGCATTATACTCCAGGAGTAGCAGTCTCCTAGAGGCTCCCATTACTAATAGAGTCTTTATCTTGAATTCCTCCTCTCTTCTTTCTTCCTTCATCTCTCCCTCCTATCTCTCTCTCTCATTTTCTCTCTCCTTCTTCTTCTCCTCCTTCTCCTTCTTCATTATCATCATCTTGAATTCTTCCTTTTTACATTGCCTTATATGCCCTGGTGGTAGGTAATGGGTTGATGGCAAGTTTAGTGGCACCATCTTTGCAAGTTCTGTACACATGGTTTTCAGTATGGGGGGCTTAGCTGAAAGACAGAAATAGAGTGAATCTATTTTACTGTTTTTTTTAAGGGGGGAGAGGTAAAGGGAGAGAGAAAGAGAATCTTAAGCAGACTCCACAACCAGTTTGGAGACCTAGGTGGAGCTCACTCAGGACCCTGAGATCATGACCTGAGCCATCATCAGGAGCCTGATGCTCAACCAGCTGAGCCACCCAGATGCCCCATCTATTTTACTATTTTCTTTATCCAATATACATTTTGGAACAAGTTGCTTTTTCTCTGATCATCAGTTGCATCACCCATACAAAGGGAGTATTAATAATGCTGACCTGTCAGTGTCATAAACCTGGCAATGAGGAAGTGCACAATAACTCTTTTATTCTTAGGAGTGGTCAGTCTTGCAAATACCCACTATTAGCTTCAGCATGGAGGGACCTGGAGGGTATTCTTCTGAGTGAAATAAGTCAATCGGAAAAGGACAAACATTATATGGTCTCATTCATTTGGGGAATATAAAAATTAGTGAAAGGGAATAAAGGGAAAGGAGAGAAAATAAGTGAAAATATCAACGAGGGTGACAAAAACATGAGAGACACCTAACTCTGGGAAATGAACAAGGGGTAGTGGAAGGGGAAGTGGGTGGGTTGTTGGGGTTACTGGGTGATGGGCAATGAGGAGGGCACTTGGCGGGATGAGCACTGGGTGTTATGCTATATGTTGGCAAATTGAACTCCAATAAAAAAAATTAAAAAAAGGAGTGGTCAGTCTTCCCCTTGGGTTGCTCTAGCAAAGAGGTTAGAAGCTTAGATTAAAAGAAGGGAATCTTAAGTTTAAATCTCAACTCTGCTGCATACCAGCTCATTAATGTTGTACCATAAATAATTTATCTCTGTCATGATTTTCTCATCTGAAAATAGGGATAATAATAGTATTTCCCAAATAGGGTTATTATAATAACCTGCATTAGCCAGCACCTGCCACACATAAAATGTTCAGAAATATTAGCTACTTTTAATATGAATACAATGTTAATTACTGTTACACAAATATCAACAAGATATATCCTGGGATGTTTTATACAAATGACCACTCACTTTCTCAGTGATAAAAATCTATAATGATACAATTTTTGTGCTGAAACTATTTGTCTTAGAACACTGTAAAATAGGGGGTTTATAAACAACAGAAATATATTTTTCACAGTTCTGGAGGCTGAAGTCCAAGATCAAGGCACTGGCAGGCTGAATGAGTGGTGAGAGCTTGCTTTCTTGTTCCGAGGTAGATAACATCCTTTCACTGTATACTCATAGAGATGTCTCTGAGGGTTTCTGTCATAAAAATATTAATCTCATTCATGACAGCTATGTTCTGTTGACCCCATCACTTCCCAGAGGCTCCTCCTCCTAATACCATCACATTGGGAGTTACAGTTTCAACACAGGATTTTTTTGCACGGAGCATACTTAGTCGATAGCATTCTTCCTTGGTCTCCCCAAATGAATGTCTTGCTCTATGCAAAACATGTTCATTCCCTCCCAACACCCCTAAAGTCTCAGTTTGTTCCAGCATCAATTCTAGTCTAAAATCCAAAGTCTTATCTGATGAACCACTAATCTGGATTTCTAATCCAACTTTTTAAGTCCATCTTTCCTGTTGCAGCTATAGTAAACTCTGTAAAATGGAAATCAGATTATGGTACTTTCCTGTTTGTTTATTTATTTATTTATTTATTTATTTATTCATTTATTTATTTTTAAGTAGGCTCTAGGCTCAGTGTGGAGCTTAATGTGGATCTTGAATCATAATCCTGGGATCAAGACCTGCGTGGAGATTAAGAGTAGGGTGCTTAATCCTGTTTTATTCATTTTAGAGTCTCTCCTTAACCACTTATACAATAACCTCTATAAGCTGCTCTTGCTCGCATCTTCAATTTCTCCCCCACCACCTCTTTCACCTCTACTTTGCCTCACACATGGTGATCTAGACATACCCTAGTATTTTTGGTTCCCATGTGATAGATTTCCCATTTCTCTATGCCTTTGTTCAAGAATGTCCTTCATCAGAAGCTACATAGTGAAAAGCTCTCACCTCCCATGACTGAGCAAGCATCATTCTTGCTCACCCCAGCCTCAGATGGGATTACCACATTCTTTGTGTCTGGGGACATCCCATGGCTGCTTTTGGCCAAAAGTTTTGCATTTTGCTTGCATAACCTTTTTTTTTCCCATTAGAGTGAGAAGACATTTAGGACATGCACTATGACTTGCACATCCATATATTCCCATTGCCCTTCATAAAGTTAGATAGACACACAGTGGGCATACACTGAGTTAACAGAGGAATAGATTGATAAACTAGTGGATGAATCTACTAGAGATAGAAACCTTCATCCTATCTTCCTCTCAGGGTTTATGATGAAATGAGATGATGAGTATCAAAATGTCTAAATGTAGACCCTAAAGAATTGTAGACAACCACAGAGTAAATAATCTTATGCCTAATTTGAAAGGAAATCCCTCATATTGCCATTGTTACCCTAGGATTTTCACTTTAGTATGTTCTTTGGGGGAGTCCCTAACAGGGTAGAAATTGAACAAGAATTCACAAAAGACTTTTCATCTTTTCTCTTTCATGTCTGCTAGGCTGGAGCAAAAACATGTCTGGACTGGAAAGCAGGAGATCTGAAATCTCATGGGACCTTGAGCAATTTACTTCCATTCTCTCTGCCATAGTTAGAAGGTGAGTCTTAGTATTGGTTGAAATATAATATATGCTGTTTGTGTTTTCATTTCACAGATGGAGAAACTGAAGATTGGAGAGGTTAAATAAGCTTAGGGTCGAGCCAGGACTGGAACGTTGCCTGGATTTTGGGTCCGTGTTCTTAACTGCTCTTAACTGTATGGTACATTGCCTTTCATGGAGTACATATTTGTTATAAGAGAGATGCTAAGAGAAACAATGAGATAGTCATCTAA
The DNA here is from genome assembly GCF_003254725.2 of Canis lupus dingo. Lineage (NCBI taxonomy): Eukaryota > Metazoa > Chordata > Mammalia > Carnivora > Canidae > Canis > Canis lupus. Next base: position 67,269,048 of record NC_064245.1, read on the forward strand.
TTTTTGAAATAAAAATTGAGTTATGTAGAAAACTAAATTTTTCAGTCAGGTTATTTTCTTGAAAATAAAATTATTATGTTCCTCTAGGTCCTGATCTTAGCCTGAATTACTAAAAATAAGTCAGATAAGAGCTTGATACAGGGGATTATTTTGGGAAAACCCTCCAGGGAAGGAGTGGGAAGCTGGGATGTACAAAACAGAGAAGGAGAAAAGCCCATTTGAGAGTGCATTGTCACGTTGATCACAGCTGGGCAACTGGGGCTAATCCCTCTGGGGACTCTGATTAGTATTATCCCCAGCTCTCAATCCCTTATATGATGAATTTCCTGAAGGGATGGTTCTTTAGCCTCCCAAGGTGATATGTGCATCAGAACAGCTGCGTGTATTTCTGGGGTATCCCAAGCTGCAGAAGCTTAGAAGTTCTGGGGCAAGACTTACACAATCCAGCAGAAGCAAGGTGCAGTCAAGTCACACCTGTCCACAGCGGACTGCTGTGACAGTACCTAGTGTAAAAAGGTAGACAAAAGAAAAAGGAGGATGTGAGATGGAATACAGTAGGTATGTGCTACACTCTCTTTTTAACATATTAACAATGGACTCTGGAGGACTCCAAAGTGATGCCCTATCTGTACGGGCATCGGTGGGTTGCCCCGTATTAGTGTAGGTAGAAGAAATAATAGGAAAGCTTGACCTTGAGTGATGCCAGCCGATTGTGTCTTCTCATTTACCACACTGAGGTGTATATCAATGAGATATAGTGAGAACCTCTGGTCAAGTTTTTAAAGGAGAACTGAGTTAGCTAGAAACTGAGCCCTGTCCAGCAGATACTTTCTCCTTCCTGCTGCCTGGAATACAGACATCATAGATGGAGCTGCAGTGGTCATTCTGTGACCATGAAACAATCCTTGAGAATGGAAGTCACTTGCTAAGGATGGTGAGGATGGTGAAGAATGATAGAAGTTGCTTAGGTGTCTGATGCTATCTTTGATGTACCATCTACACCAGCCTTGTGTATTTCTAAACTTGCTTTTTGTAAGAAAAAAAAAAAAAACCTTAGTTTTTATTTTAAATACTCTTACATGCAGCCAAACCAGATCCTCAGTGATATATTTCTATTCTTGGTAATTGATACATTCATGTCCTTCCAAACAACGGTTGTTGACTTACTCTTTACTAGAGTTTGTTTGAAACAAAAGAAATAAGCTCAGTCATTTTCACTTAAATTAGAAGTAATGCATTATATAAAACTAAATTATTTGCAGAATCACAAGAGATATAATCCACATGAAGTAAAAATATCTGCTATGGGCAAGGTATGTCCAGAGCCTCCCCAACATGGAATCTGTTTTGTCACAGATGTCCAATTATCCTGAGTCTGGCATGTAATTTGTGAAGAAATACTAGATGGGAAATCAGAACTTGCTTTTGGAGGGAAAGTGGCAGTGGCCTAAAGTCCCTGACCCTGGAAAAAGATTGAGTTTATTTGCTTGGTTCAGTTTCTATAGAACTATAAGTAACTAGATACAGTGCCTTTAATATCAAGGCAATATGAATAGTGTGGAGGTGTTAGTCCATGGCTGGAGTACAGTGGCAGAAAGTTCTAGGATGGCTGCTGGCCATGCAAAACCACTTGCCATCACAAGAGGACAAACAGTTACTAAAATTGGCTTTGTCTTCCAAGAGCAGAGGGATCAACAGAGACCATATATTGCCAATTTAGTGGGCTGAAGATCAAATTATAAATTATTGTGAAACCTTGGGATATATAGTTTTTAAAATAAATGGTGATGATATATATATGCAATTGAATATTGCTCAGCCATCAAAAAGAATGAAATCTTGCCATTTGCAATGATGTGGATGGAACTAGAGGGTATTATGCTAAGTAGAATAAGTTAGAGAAAGAGAAATAACATATGATTTCACTCATATGTGTAATTGAGAAACAAAACAGATGAACACAGAGGAAGTGAAGGAAAAAGAAAATGAGATAAAAACAGAGAGAGAAGCAAACCATCAGAGGTTCTTAATGCTAGGAAACAAACAGGGTTGCCGGAGGGGAGGTGGGGGTGGATGGGGTAACTGGGGGATGGACATCAAGGAGGGCACGTGATGTCATGAGCACTGAGTGTTCAATGCAACTGATGAATCACTAAATTTTACTCCTGAAACTAATACTATACTATATATTAACTCACTTGAATTTAAATATAATCTTAAATATGTATATTTTTTTCAAAAAATTAAATTAAATGGCAAATAGCAAGTTGATGTGTATTTACAAGAAGGTGTGATATTTGAAAAATGATTCATGGAACACTGTAAACATAAAGTGGATTAGTATATAGAATTAATTTAATAAATTAGAAATGTCTCTTAGTGAAATTATTTCTCAGCTACAGTATAACATCACTGATTTTTTTATCAACTGAGATAAAACAAAATTAAAAATAGCTAATATTTACTATATGCTGATTTTCTGCAAGGCCTTGGCATATTTTATGTTTATTATTTCATTATTTAAGCTTCTCTATAGCCCAGTGATATAAGCACTCTAATGATTCCCATTTTACATAGTAGGGGTCAAGGAGAGGTTTGGCTAATTTTCCCAGAAGTCCACAGCTAGATTCTGGAAAGCCTGGTTTTGAGCTTGGATAGTAAGTAGTTTGACTAAACAGCCTGTGTGGCCTCTGCTGTGAGCACAAACACTAGATGAATGCTTCCATTCTCACACAGTAGGCCTTCCTAGGCGCAGTGCCTTGGTGTAGGATCTGTGGAGTAACTAAGGTGTTGGTTAGAGTGTTGTGCTATAATGCTTCCAACACCTTGCCCCTTCTCTATTCTCATAAAACACTCATCCAACTTGCTACTAATAGACTTCTTCCAGTCCCTTCACTCTCTTCCTTCTTCATTCCTTTCTTCTTTCCCTTCCTCTCTCCTTCCTTCCCTCCTTCCATACATATTGGCTTCCATACATATGTCTTCCATATATATAGTCAATTTTCAGTTTTCATGGTAGCTATGTTCTATAGTCACTATGAACACTGAATTAGCCAGGACTGAGCCATCGCTCCTAGGGGAAATACAGATTTAGCTTCCTGCAAGCTCTGGTCATAACATCTTCACCAACCAATCAATACATAATCTTGTCATGTGCATTTTCATTTAAAGACATCTTATTCAATATACACTGTTGATGCATTAGTATTGAACTCACAACCAACAGCACTATAGCTCATATCTGAATGAAGCTTATCTAATATATACACTTTCTCTGTAAAGTCCATCACAGCCTTCTTGCACTTAGAAACTTTAAACAGCCTTTTAACGCTACACTCAGGGACCATTTAAACAGTGAAATTCATCAACAAAATATGCAAAATGAGGAAACATGCACATTAAGTAGAAAAGAATATTTGTTTACAGTATGAGAGCTATAGCATGGAGAGAAAGCACTGGGTCACCTTGTTTGACCTCAGCTGGGAACATGTGTGTCAGGTGCTCACATTTTTTGTTACTTTGTCCATGTCCATTATTGACTATGAAAATGGCTTGGATATTGATTTAATTTAAATGAGTGAGAACACTTGCAAATACATGAGAATCAACTGTTTTCTGTTCCAAGTCTTGTGTGAGGCATTGAGGATCTAATAGTAAGCAAATAACAAAAACAGTCCCTTCTCACCAATAGTACAATATCTAGATGAAGGAAGTGGTTATTAATGAATAGTCACATAAATATAGAGAAAAACTCTTATAAGTACCATATTATATTGTGTTCCATAATTGATCAGTTTATTTATTCATCTAATTATTAATTTATTTAAAAGGACATTTTTGCATGTTTGCTATACATTAAGCACTATGTAAAATAGTCAAATGTATTATTACTGCCCATTTTTATTTGATCTTGTCACACCCTAAGGATGTTAGCCTCTTGAGGACAGGGAGAGCATCTTATACATTTTTATATTCCTTCACACATAGATAATTGTTTAATGGATTTGAGATCACGAGTCCCCAGGGTTCTGCTATTTTTTTAGTAAAATAAGGAAGTTTGACTAAACAGTCTCCATTGGCCCACTGAAGTCTGAGTCTATATGAATCACTCAATATTTGCTGAAATTGATTTATGGGAACTTCTCTCCTAGGACTTTCAGATAAGAAATTCAGTGGCAAACTCTGATACTTCAAGTAGGAAAGGCATGTATGAGCAGTGATAGAGTCCAATATTTGATTCTGAAGAGCAAACCTCTAACTTTTGCTTCTGTGGGGCTCCATGGCTGCAAGTAAATTTTAAAGATGCTATGTAAGCAGAGTGGGTAGTTCTCACAGTGAATATGAAAGCCCGGGAGCCACATTCTAGCACATTATGGGTAGTTTATGGAGCACATCAGTTCATAATGTGAGACAAACTGGCACCAGGGACTCCAATGGCTGCAGTCCAAGTGGCCCACAAAGGAAGAAACATGAAGGGAATGACAGCAAGAGAAGGTCTTAGGGTCCTCTCCTTACAACTGGAGTTTCTAATTCCTCAAAATGTTCCTTTAACAAAAGGCTCATGTCCTAGTCACTTTATACTTTGTGACTCTTGAAATGAGACATGTAGGCATTCATTTGTTCACTCAGTCATTTATTCGTTCATCATTTAATGAGCAAGGATTTGAGCCCTTAAAAAATGCCATGCAATGTGGCAGGTTTGGGAATTATGGGGGTGAAGGGAATTCTCTATATCCCTGACCAAATGGAATTTAAAGTCTAATGGGAAAAATCTATACTGGGACAGAGCATTGTACTATATAGGATCACAATCTGGGAGAACTAACCTTGTTCTACAAGGCCTCCTCCTTGATGAGTTAGAGTCAAAACTGACATGATGAGCAATGATATAAGGGATATAAGGGTGGGGAGGGCTGACTGGGGAATAAAAAGCCCTAGGCACAGAGTACATCTCTGTAAAGAGAGTGCCTGATCCTATAGTGTATTAAAAGTCCAGACTGGAAAGCAGGGAAGTAGTAGGAATTTGTGATGGAGCTGGGGAAGGAGGTGGATGGAGCCCAGGGCCTCCAAAGCCCCATAAACAATGGCGATATATATATATATCTCACATTCACCATAAAATAGGAAGATTTGGGGGGAATATTAAGCCACGGGAGGGACATGATCAGATTTGCATCCAATATGGGCTTTGCTATTCTGGGTGAAAATAGACTGTAGCCAGGACAAAGCATAAGTGGAAAAACTACTTAGGGGCTGTCATTATAATCCAGGCAAGGAATGTCCCTGGCTGGTACTCAGATGGCAGTTAAGAAGCTGGAGAGTTACACTTGGATTCCTAACAGGAGGTAAAGTTGGTAGGACTTGACAATTGATTAGCTATATGAGCAAGAAAGAGGAAAAAAGACAAGGCTGCCTCTCAAATGTCTATGTGAAGTGATGGAGTGATTTTTCAGGAAGGATGATTCCTTAGTGAGCTATAGTTCACAGTATGGCAAAGTTCTTTAGAAGGGACATTAGTGGCCAAGTTTTTAAATAATGCTTTTTAGGGGATGGTGAGAAATCCATACAGAAATGCCACTGCAAAATGTTAGCGAAAGGGTTTTTTTTTTTTTTTAATTTTTATTTATTTATGATAGCCACACAGAGAGAGAGAGAGAGAGAGAGGCAGAGACATAGGCAGAGGGAGAAGCAGGCTCCATGCACCGGGAGCCCGACGTGGAATTCGATCCTGGGTCTCCAGGATCGCACCCTGGGCCAAAGGCAGGCGCCAAACCGCTGCGCCACCCAGGGATCCCAAAGGTTTTGAAGCTCAGGCAAGAGGTCTGGGTTGGAGACCCAGAAGACTAGGGAAATGAGGAAGGCTTCAGAAAGCCTGTTAATATTCCAGGGAAGGAAAGCAAAGAGAAAAAGAAGGGAGACAAATACAGGGGACTCCCAAGTTTTGAGGGTCAGGCAGGGAAGAATACATGTTAGGAAGCCATAAAGGCCTCTCTAGGGAGTGTGCTGGCAAACCAGGATCATGTCTTCTGCTTGCATGGAGACCTGCAACAAGAAATATCTATCCAAGTCTGTGTTTATTATGACAATGTCATGCAAGAGTTTACCCACCATATTACCTAGAATTTCCAAATTAGAAATTCTTAGCTTTGGTAAATAGAAAAATTGTACTCTAGGAGAAACTAACCTATTCCCATATTACAGATAATGTGCACATTACAATGCACAGGTATTGCCCTTTTTATGTGGATATGAGGAAGCTCTGAGATATAATTTCAGTCAGAGTTTTATTTTTATGAACTTTAAGAACTTTGGGCAGGTATCTCTATTCATGGCTCTCTATTACTTCATTTTTCCGTTTAACTCTTATTTTTTCTCACTTTCATTTATTTTAAACTATTTCCCCCACCAAATACTTTATATTTTTGTAATCTACCTAATGCCATTTTTGAAATGAAATGGGATATGTATTCACTACATGAAAATATTCTCATTTAATAACAATGTTTTTGACTGTCATTGGATTTATTATTCAATTCAGTTGAGAGAAAACAAAGGAAACTCCTAAAGCTGTATTTCATCGAAAAATTTCTTTCAAACTTATTTAGGTTGTCTCACAGAACCCTTCATCATTGTGTTGTCACTGGAAAATGGAATCAAATGACTAATAAATATCTCATTCTGGATAGAAACTTGTAATACAATTTTACTATAGGTGCATATTTATATCAGGATTTATTATTTGCTGCTAAAATGTCATTTGAGCTATAGACAAGACTCTAATGCAATTGCTATGTGCAAAAGGAATATAGTGATTGAAAATTCAAAAGCAGAAAAATATAGGTAGCAGAGCGTTGCATTTAGGGGCATTATTCTGTCCCTGGCAGAGGTAGAAGAGTCAAGGGAATTAAAGATGATGCTACAGGCACCATCGGCATATACATCTACAGCTAAAGCCCACCATATTTGAATAGGAATACCTGTCCCTTCTTTTTGTCTTATGGCAAAAAGAGGAAGGAGAGAGAGAAGTGGTGGGGAGTGGATGGAGGAGCACAGCAGTGGCTCTCAAACTTTCCTTACTGCAGGTGTTCTTGTAAAACATTCTTATCTCAGCCAACATTCCTCTATATACTGGGAAGCACAGCCCCAGGTTCAATGATGGCAATAATTAATTGTTTTCAGATCGGTAGTGAATGGATAATAGATCTGAAAGATCCCTTGAATCGTTCCATGTAAAATTATATGGTAAATTGTGCAAAACTTGCCTACACAAAGATGTAAGTCACATGTATGGTAGCTCTGGATCAGAGAATGGAGCAGGAAGTCAAACATGGTAAAATACACCCATAAAACTTCTATTCAAACTTTAATACATGAACAGTGCTCTTTCTCTGTGAAGACTTTTCCAACTTTCCCCAAAACTCTCAGCAATTTGTTCATCCCAGAAGCTAACTCATGTGTGTGAGCGAAATGTTGACTAAAGGATCATCTGTTTTTGAGCTTAATTTTAGACTCGTGACATGATCTCCAAATAATTTTTAAAAGATTTATTTATTTTTTCATGAGAGACACAGACTGAGAGAGAGAGATGCAGAGACATAGGCAGAGGAAGAAGCAGGCTCCTCACTGGGATCCTGATGCAGGACTCTATCCCGGATGCCGGGATCATGACCTGAGCCGAAGGCAGGCGTCCAACCACTGAGCCAGCCAGGCGTCCCAACCTCCAAATAAATTTCTTTGTATTGTCACAGAAATATGCCAACAAGATTGGAAAAAAGACATTAATCACATATTTAGATTTTCATTGTATTTAAATTCCAGTCCAAATTGATTATTAGCTTTAAATTTTACATTCTTACTAAATCCTGCATTTATTTTATAAATAGTACAATTGTGTGAGTTTACTTTTTTTGGTAATTTTGATTTAGCTTCTTTAGTTTTTAGTGTACTAAGAACCCCTAAAACACACACAGAAATGACCTTGGGACCCTCGAGATTTTTGAGAGATCCTGATTTATTTTCTATTGTAGATGTTATTATCATATTTAATGATGCCCGTTTTTACACTTCCTCTATATACTCGGAACTTCTACATGGCAGGGTCTATGCCTTACAAAGGTAGTTCCCAACTTATGATGGGTTGAGTTATTATTTTTTTAAATCATTTTATGTATCTATTCATGAGAGACACCAAGAGAGGCAGAGACATAGGCAGAGGGAGAAGCAGGCCCCCAGCAGGGAGTCTGATGAGGACTCTATCCCAGGACCCTGGGATCATGACCTGAGCCAAAGGCAGATGCTCAACTACTGAGCCATCCAGGTCCCCAATAGTTTGAGTTATGATTACTCAACTTTATGATGGTGTGAAAGTCCATCATTAGAAACCCTTCATTAGAAGCTGTATTTGAAATTTTGAATTCTGCTCTTTTCCCAAAATAGTGATCTGCAGTATCATCCTCTTTCATGACTTTGGGCAGCAGCAGCAGCTCCTAATCAGCCATGTGATCACAAAGGTAAACACCTGATACATTTACAACCATTCTGCACCCACACAACCATCCTGTTTCTCACTTTCAGTACAGTATTCAATAAATTACTTGAGATATTCAACATTTTATTTTAAAATAGGCTTTTTGATAGTTGATTTTGCCCAACTATTGGCTAATATAAGAATTTTGAGCACATTGAACATATCCTAGGCTAAACAGTGATGTTTAGTTGGTTCGGTTGTATTCAATGAATTTTCAACTAATGATATTTTCGGCTATGATGGGTTGAACAGGATGTAACCCCATCATAACTCAATGAAAATCTGTATTCATCTTGTCAAAGTGAACTGAAGTAACAGTGGTGTTTAAATGATGATGCGCTTAAAGAAACATCTTGGAAAACTGTCAAAAATCCATAGTCTTGAGCCTTAACTACAGAAATTTGGATTCACTAGGATTTTGCTGGGGCTCAAGGGTTGCAGTTTTAGTGAGGTCTCCAGGTTACTGTAATGCAGTGATCTATGGACTGCACTTTCTTAATTGAGACCCAGGTGTTAGGTATACTTGACCCCTTATGCCAATGTTTCTCAGTGGGTCATGGTGCTACCCAGGGAAGTTTTAAGAAGAATTATATGGCTGCACTATGTTTCAATGGGAAAGACTTCTAAACCAGAAAAATAGATTGGTGGCAGAATGAACATTAGCTCTGTATTGTCAACATTGGTTTAAACCAAGAAGCAATAAGGGAGCTAACACTTATTCAATGTTTTCTATGAATCAAAATCTATACTAGATACTTACATACAAAATCATTTGTTATCTCATCTCAGTCCAGTGAGTCAGGAAGGAACAGAGAAGTTAATTTGGTTGAGATCTTACAGGCAGGTAGTGGTGTTGGGGTTTAACTTCTCCTCATTATTAGTCCATGTTTTGTCGACTTCATAGAAAAACTGAGAAGCTTTTCAATGACAAATTAAAATGAGTTATTTCTGGACTAAGAACTCTGATATGCAAAATCAGGTTGACTATCTGCAATACTAAGTATTTTATGGCTTTCTTAATGAATTTGTCAGGACTTGCCCTGTTATTATTCTGGTTGACTGATGAACTACCTGCCTGGGGCTGGATGTCTGAATTGATAAATGGTTTTGCCTGGAGTCTGTGTGCTGTTAGGGCTCAAAGCACTTTTATGTTATTCTAAAAGTCAGTTTCAATGTGAAAAACCTTAACATATTTTCAAATATCCTGTGTCAACCTGTGTAATATAACTTTGAAAAATTAGACAACGAATTTGGTTATTTTGTGTTTTAATTCCTATAACAAAAATATTTTGAAACAGTTTTTAAAAAGTAAATGTGACCTTTATGAGTAGCTGCATGAAGTCTATGAGCATGCTTGACATTGTTTACTTCTGTTGGCTGTTTTTTAGATAAAGAAAAAATATATTGAGAAATCAATTTCATATTTGTTGAGTCTATATAATGGTTCTTATAAAATTTGAAATAATGCAATAAAAATGACAAATGTGAGGGCCTGGGTCACTCAGTCAGTTAAGAATTTGCCTTCAGCTCAGGTCATGATCCCTAGGTCCTGGGATTGAGCCCCAAGTCAGGTTCCCTGCTCAGTGGGGACCCTGCCTCTTCCCCTTCTTCTGCCTCTCCCCTCTGCTCATGTTCTCTTTCTCAAATAAATAAAACCTTTAAAAAATCCAATGACAATACACACATGTATTCACACAAATAAACACAGAATAATTAGGCCAACTTATAAATATGGAATGGGATATGGATAGATTTCAATCATTCTCTGAAAGTCAGATCATAGACTTGTAGAATTTTATTAATTCAACTGAATGTACTGTATGCTAAGAATTACGCCAGCAATTGTGAATAATCAGTTGTGTAAGACAGGATTCTCTGCTCTCATAGAGAGCATTATCATGTATAGAAAATAAGTAAACCTATTGAATCACACTCTGTACTTGGGAACACAGAGGCTGAGAGATGGAGAATCTAAAGCAGTTTTGGGGATGTGGGAAGTCCTCTCAGTAGAGGTGATGTTTGGGTTGACAAAAAAGGGGGAAAGGAAAGAGTGTTTCAAATAAAGTATCAGCATGTGAAAAAATGCAGAGACATGGGATGGAGGACACATTGGCAAGACTGTGAAAGGAGGTGGTAAGGGTTGCAAAGTGAGGTTTAGGTTTCAGGTAAGGACTTCCTGATCAAGTAGATGGCTGAATACTAACTTCAAATTTCTGGTTCTCTGTTTCTATGCATTATAATTACATAAAGACTGAATGAAATGGTCTGATTCTATTTTCACTCATTCAACAGATACTGAAAATTTATGTACCAAGCACAGTTCTAAGCACCTGGAATCTATCAGTGATTGTAATAAGATTCATAAAGTCCTTTGGTGTGCCTGGGTGGCCCAGTCTTTTAAGCATATGCCTTTGGCTCAGGTCATGATCTCGGGGTCCTACGATCGAGCCACTCATGGGGCTCCTTGCTCAGTAGAAGTTGCTTCTTCCTGTCTCTCTGCCTCTCCCCCTGCTCATGCTCTCTCTCTCTCTCAAATAAATAATTTTTTTTTTTGGTAAACTCTTTACTTGCAAACTTCAGGTAAGAACAATGGCACAAGATTTCATTTACAATTTTATATTTTTAATTGGAAGGAATAAATCAATATTTTTGAGCATCTTTTATACCACATATTAAAAAAAAAAGATTCAGGGGATCCCTGGGTGGCTCAGCGGTTTGGCACCTTCCTTTGGCCCAGGGTGTGATCCTGGAGTCCCAGGACTGAGTCCCACGTCAGGCTCCTAGCATGGAGCCTGCTTCTCCCTCTGCCTGTGTCTCTGCCTCTGTCTCTCATGAATAAATGAATAAAATCTTTTAAAAAATGTGTAAAGTCCCTTTTTTCATTAAGCTGGTATTCTTGGGGGACTTTACATATTAAATACACATAAATATAAATCATATAGTATGTAAAAAGTAGTAGCTGCAATGTATAAAAGAAAAATAAAGCAGGAAGAAGAATGGCGCAGATTCTAATTTTAAAAAGGTGGCCATTAAGGATAAGATGAACCAATGCAGCCTGATTTCAAGACTTACACAACTACAGTAATCGGGTCAATGTGGTAATGACACAAAGATAGAAAATATATAATGAAAAGGAGTCCAGAAATAAATCTACACATAAATGGACAACTGTTTCTTGATATAGATGCAAAGGAAACTTTATGGAGAAAAGATTATCTTTTCAACTAATAGTGTTGGAACAATTAGTTATCTGTGTGCAAAAAAAGAAAATATCTGTATTTGTACCACATTAAGAAAAAAATCCCCTCAGAATGTATCATATGCTTAAGTCTAAAGCTTAAAACTAAAAAAAAAAATAGCAAAACAAAATTATTACTTTGAAATTAGTAAAGATTTCTTCTTATATATGATAACAAAAGCATAACTTACAAAAGAACAAATTGATAAATTAGATTTCATCAAAAATATTTGTAAATGTATGTTTTGAAAGACACTGCAAAGAGAATGAAAAAAACAAGCCATAGACTGGGAGAAAATTTTGCAAATCCTATATCTAGTAGCCAGAATATATAAAGAACTATAAAACTCAGTAATAAGAAATTAAACAACCCAACTATTTTACTAAAGAAGACATGGATAACATATAAGCACATGAAAAAAAAATACCTGACATCATTAGTCATTAGGGATACGTACATTAAACCCATGAGGAGATAATAGTATACACCTATTAGAAGGACTAAAATTAAAGAGACTAACAATACCAAATGTTGACAAGGATGTAGAGAAGATAGAACCTATCCATTTCTGGTAATGCTGGAATGTGAAATGGTACAACCACTTTGGAGAACAATTTAGCAGTTTCTTAAAAAGATAAACATCCATTCCACCATTCCACTCCTAGGTATTACCTAAAAGGAAAATAAACCTGAGTCCACAAAAAAGACTTGTGCACAAATGTTTATAGCAGTTTTTTTTTTGTTTTTGTTTTTGTGTTTGTGTTTGTAATAGACAAAAACTAGAAACAACTCAAATATCCATCAACAGGTCAATGGACAAACAAGTTATAGATAGGTCAACATAGTGGAGTACTACACAGTAATATAAAGAGATTGTTATACAATAACATGGATGAATCTCAAAATAGTTAAGCTCAGTAAAAGCAGTCAGACCAAAAAGTACATACTCTATGATTCATTTCTGTAAAATCCAGAAAATTCAAATGAATTTATTGCTAAAGAAATCCATTGCCTGCAGGTGGAAAGGAAGATCAGGGAGGAGTGGGAGGAGCTGCAGGTGAGATCAGAAAGGGACATGCAAAAGCTTTGGGGTTGGTGGATATGCTATTTTGTCTCTGGTGATGATGAGGTCTGTTCATATTTCAGAACATCTAATTGTATACTTTTAATATATGCAATTTATTACATGTCAAGTATATCTCTATGAAGCTATTAGAAAAAAACAAAACAAAACAAAACTAGTCACACTAGGTTTCATTGAGAAGATGCCATTTGAGCAACATTTTGATGGAATAAGGAATTCATTACTTAGCTATTTGGAAGAAGAGCATTCCAGGCAAAAAGAACAGAAAAGAGCAAAACACTATGTTGGGAACATGTCTAGCAAGCTTGAAAAATAGAAAAGAATCTAAACTGAGTGAGCAAGAATAGAGACTAGGGCACGAGATCAAAGAAGTCATGGGGCTCAGCCTATCAGAGACCTTGAAGGGGTTGTTCTAATGATGTTGGCTTTTGTTGTGAATAAAATAAGGATTCATTACACATTGTGAGTAGATTTCTTTTTTCTCTCTTTCTTGCCTTCTCTCTCTCTCTCTTTTTTTTTTTTTTTGAAAAGAGAGCTTATATTATAAAAGGACAGATCTAGGTGCTGTTCTGAAAACAGTGTAGAGAGGCGAGAGTTGAAGCTAATGGGCCAGTAAGAAGACAAACTTAATAATTTAGAAGGGAGATGATAGTGTCTTGCACCAGGGGGTAGTTTTAAGTGTGGGAGGAAGTGGCCAGAGTATTGGTATCTTTTGAAGATAGATATTATAGATTTCCTGAAATTTGATTGAAAGTTGAAGGATAATGAGAGTGGTTAAGAATGACTCCATGTTTTGTTATGTTTTTGTTTGTGCTTTTTACCTGAGCAACTAAAAATAAAGTGTTGCCATCAACTGAGATGAGGAAAGCTATAGATAGAGCAGGTTTGGGATCGGCTACAGCAGGAAATCCAATCAACTAACCCTCTGCCTTCAAGGGTTTACATTCTTGAATGGGAAATCAGAAAATAAACATAAATATGTGTCTATTTCTAGACCCTGGGTTGATAAAAGGAAGAGTGGGAAAGAATCAAGTCATCTCTGTCATTATATTTTGTATAATGTAACCTTCTTGGAAGATGATGAACTGAATGCATTTCATCTCTGCTTCTAACCTCCCAAGATGCTTATCCTAAGTCAAGGATTCTACAAGCAATTTGGGATGAGTAAATTCTTTGGTTTGCTGACAACCTGGTGGGGAGAACTGGAGCAAAATAGTTTAAACTTAGAGCAGATAAAGCCCAAAGAGCAGTGGGAAGCCCTAGAGCAAGAACTGAAATGCTGAAAATCCTGGGAAGAGGTCATTCCACAGAGATCCAAGGAATGTTATGAAGAAAATAAACACTCACCTCATGTTAGTGTACTTCATCTTTCATGATAGGAAAAAGAAGCTCATTTAGATGGGATGAGCCTCTTGATCCTGAGGTTGGTGGAGTTGAATAATACCAGGGAGGAGGGAGACATCCTTTTGGGGTCTTAAGAGGAGACTTGATGCATGCTTGCTGCCACCCTTTCCGGCCATTTGAACCTTTCATTACTACTACTTAGAATCAATAGCAAACTCCAATAAAGTCCACAAAGAAAAATTACACCTTTAGAGGGGTCCAACTATCAGAGAGAAGAATTTCTGCTCCTACAGCTGAGGAACAGAGCAAAATAGAATTTCTGCAGACAGCTCTGAACTTGAATAAACCAATTAAGAGTATTTCAGAATTTTTGTATGGCGAAAGTAATGATTTTGAACAGAAAAACCATTAATATGCAAATTGAAGGAAAGAACAGTTGACATCAAAATCTGAATACGGGACCTAGATAATCAAGTGAACAAACTGCAAGAACACAGCAAAATCCCAAAGCTACGGAAGTCATAAAGGAAATGATAAAAGGTATGAAGGGTCTAAGAGGCAAATAATCGGATTTCTACATGACACCCAATAAACAGGAAGAACAGGAAATAATCACACACGATATGAACATTTTTTCTCGAGTTGGAAGAATGACTGCGTGTTCAGAATGAAAGAGATGTTTAATGAAAAAAGATTCATACCTAGACATATCTTAGCAAAATTCATTAATTTCAAAGATAATGGTAAGAATGAATACCAGATGTAAAATTTAGCTACAGAGAAAAACAAAATTGTTTGATAAATGGACTACTTTACATGAAAGAGTGGAAAACAGAAGATGGTAGGATAACATCTACGCATATTGTTGAGAGAAGAGCTAAAACCTATTAATCATGTACTTATAACTCATTGATAGGATAAAAGAAAGATACTTGCAGCTATTAAGAGATTCAGAGCCTACCATTCACTCATACTATCAATAAATTAATAAAGGAAAGACTTTGATCAAACAACAGAGACAAAGATCTCAAAGTTGTAGTTGATAAAGAGGAGGAGACAAGATTGAGCAAAGGTGTCTGGAAGAAATTACTTTTCTCAGGCAAATAGAAGTATGAATACTTAAAAAAAAGAAGTATGAATACTTACCTAATATTACAAAATTTTGTCATTTTTACATATACTGAATTCCTTAAATGCAGTTTATACTAATGTTATTAGTGCCTTTGGCAGCCTTGGCCAATGTTGGTTTCATTTTTTATTAAGCAACTTACTTATCTAATTATAATGCACACAGTATGTAAGGTATATTAGGCATAGTTCTTAACCTAGTTCTTCCTATAGATATTACTATTATCTCAAAGTTATAGGTGAAATGACCGGAATACAGAAAAGTTACAAAACTGATCAAAGTTGTAACTAAGTAAATGTCAGAGTCAGGATTGAGCTCTACCTGTTTGACTCTGAAGTTCATGCTCTTAACTACTATCCCATGCTAACGAAAGTAAGGATGAAGGAATCAAGGGATGTTAAGGAACACTGAAAAATTTTGTTAGAAATCCTCTTGCTTAAAAGAGGGGCCAGTTTATCATTTTACAAATCTCCATATCATACACGAGGAAGCTGAGATTCGAAGACATTAGCAACTTTCCAAATGTACTGAGTCAGAGGTGGTGGGAGAGAAACTCACACCAGCATTATTTGACTAAAAGATCCAACCACATAACTACATTTTTTGTTGTTGTTGTTGTTATCTTCACTGTGAGATGACCAGAATTTGCCAGTTAAAGAAAAAAAAAATACACATTCTGAATCTGTTGGAAAGTAATAGAAACAGGCAGACTTTTGCCAAAATATTACTTCTATAAATAATAAAACTCATCTATGAGAAAATGTCCTTGCTAAGGGAGAAATTACTCTCCAATGCTGAACCTCGGCTTCAGGTAGGTTCACTACCCACCTGCATGAAGGGAATATCAGAAGAGGAGTAGACTCCTTCTAACCCAACACAGGGGGGAAGAACAGGGCATAACAGTCCTCAGTGAAAGCTGGCTTTGTGGTATTTTAATTTTTGTCTGGCAAACTGGTTAACCAACTCTTCTAAATCATATCCTAACTTCTATAGTAGAGTTGAAATGGTCAATTTAATTGAAATATAAGAAGGAAATGCCAGTTTTGTTAATTTAAGTTGTCATGACCTTTCTCTCCTGTTCACTTGACAAATTACTGTCCATTCTTACAACTCCTGCACAAATATCATTTCCTCTGAGAACTCTGATCACTATATGCTGTTCACCCTCAGTCCTTCCCTGGCCCCATTACACTTTATCTCCCACTGCTCTAAATTATCCCTGAACCAGGTGAGTGCTCTGTATCCTAAATATGCACACAGTTCTGCATTCTAAATTCTTTGGTGTTCTGGGTCTGAGACCCCTGATGTATTGACAAGAGATAAGACCCTATCTATGTCTATCTGCCAGGCATCCAGGAAAGTTGCCAGCATTGTATTAGGCCCCTACACTGGACTTTTGGTCAAATGATTAGATTCTAAAGATTTGTTGAATTCAAGGACATCTTTGATTCAGTTCCAGAGGAAATATATAATTGTCTGATTCCTTCAAACTATAGATAAGAGAATGGTGATAAGTTCTAAGGAAACAATTATGAACATCTCTTCAAAGAGCAGCTGCACATCTTATTTTAAAGGAAAAAAAAGATCATATCTATGAAATGAAATCTTATATTTCCCACTTCCTCATTTGAGAATCAGAGGCACCGAAGGAGTACAGCAGATGCACACACAGTGATCGATCAATTGGTTGGAAATGTCTAATGTGTTTAGTTATCTGTAAAATGTCAAGAAATTAGTGACATCTGATTTAAAAGACTGACACATTCTATGGCTCTTCCCTCATCTTTTTTCTTCACCCATTTTCACATAAGGGAAAAAACTTCTTTTTCCAGATGGTAGCATAAATTTTCGGGTCAAGTGATATTAAAAATAGATAATAGCCAGGACCCCATGAGTCTCTACAGAAAGACTAAACAGTCACAATGGGAGCTATCATTGTTTTGGTTTTCTTTATGGGCTTTTATGTACTCAGCTGCTTCTCAGGCAGGCTTTTACTGCAGTGGGACCTGCATCATTCTGAATTCCGGTTCCACATCACTTCCCATCCTTTACACTGAGCTCCATGCCACACAAGTCAAGGGAAAAAGCCTTACAGCTGCACTCAGATTCTGAATAGTGCTCTCCCCCAAGGAGCTGGCTTGGTTTGGCTTCAGGAGTCAGAATTCTATACCTCTCCTCTCTCGGTGCTGATGTTTATACATACTCTGCTGTCTTCAGGAACTTGTACTGATGGAAAAAATGTAAAAGGGGAAACCAAGTTATTTCAAATCAAGTTAAAAGGTTCAGCTAGTTTTGTTTAAAAATTATAGTGATTATTATTGATTCAGGTTAATAATTATTCTTGGCTAGTATGCTCAATCCTCATCTCAAATCAAATGCTACTCCTTTCGGGAAGCATTCTCCAACTCCACCAACTCTTAAGTGATCTCACTGTTTATACTTTCTAGAGTTCCATCCCTTCATCCTCATGTGTGCCTAAGTCATGAAGCACTTGCTCCGTAGAACATTTTGCATCTAATTGTTAGTGTCCTTTTTGGTGGCTGGCTATGACGAAAGAAGGCACTCAGTTTATATTTGCTAAATGTTATGGACATAAGCTGTGATATGTTCAGAATTTTGATACTATAAACCTAAACTCATTGAATTATTAATGTTGAATGACTACCTTTTTATCGTTTTAATTAAAATAACCATTTCATTTATTATCAATATTTATTTGTATGGATCATATTCACAATTACTAGAAAAATCAAAATGGGCAACTTATAAATAGGATCAAACCAAATAGCAAGTAAAATACAAGTTTCATAAAAGTTAAAACTAAGAGGGACCCTAAAGATATCATGTAGAATCCTCTTACTTCATAGATGAGAAATATTGAGGCTTGAGTTGCGTTGAGTTATGCCAGATGGCACAGTGAATCAGTGATCGACTCTAGGCTAAACTGAGGTTTTAAGAGAAGCATTACCTAATGTACTCTGACAGGTGTGGGTTTTCTTGAGACTTCATTCCAATTGTGTAACTTGGGCAAATTACTCAAAATTCCGAAGATTAACCGTGATGTTGTGATTTTTGGTAAGTAATAATATATTTGGTCCTCATCCTCCATTCTGGCTCAGGACTCCTAAATCCCGGGAATTTCCTAAAGTGTGAGAACAAAAAATGGCTATTTTGTTATGTTAATGAGGTGGCTTTAGGAAAGCTGCTAAAAATGGGGGCTGGTTCCCAGGGGTAGCCAACCCTGTGATTAGAAGATTGGAACCTTTAGTTTCCCTTACTCCCTACTTCCAGGAAGGGGAGAGGGGCTGGAGGTTGCATTGCTTGCTAATGGCCAATGATTTAATCAACCATGCCTATGTAATGAAGCCTCCGTAGAAAGCTTCCAAGTTGGGAAACACAAGATGTTTTGGGGAGAGTGGTTTCTACAGCTTTTCCCCAGACATTGCCCAGTTCATCTCTGCCATAAGAGATAAGAGCCTATCTATATCTATCTGCCAAGCATCCAGAAAAGTTGCCAGCATTGTATTAGACCCCTACACTGGACTTTTGATCAAATAATTGAATTGTAAAGATTTTGCTGAATTCATTATCTATAGTCTCAGAGGAAACATATAACTCCTGAGCTATATCTTTTATAATAAACCAGAGATCTAGTATGTAAAATGTTTCTCTGAGTTCTGTGAGCCCCTCTAGCAAATTAACTGAACCCAAGGAGGGGATCAATCTACAGCAGGTCTGTCAGAAGCATGGGTGACAACCTGAGTTTGCAAGTGCATCTGGAGTGGCAGGGGCTGTGGTGGTGGTCTTGTTGGATCCAGCCCTTAATCTGTGGGATGTGATGCTATCTCCAGGTAGAGTATCAGAATTGAGTTGAATTGTAGCACACCTAGCTGGTGTCTGATAATTGCCCTGTGGTGTGGGGAAAATCTCCCCTACCCCCATGAATCAGAATTGGTGACCAGAACCTTCACTGATTCTTGAATTTGTAACATAGACAATAATGTCAGCTCCACAACATTTCTATGAGGATGAAATGATAGAACGTAAAGGAAAATATCTGGTTCTCCATAGCAAATTCTCAGTAATGATTAATTGCTGTTAAAAGGCTAATATCTCACATAATAAGGTGAATTGCCATGTATGTAGTTTCTGGTATTTAAGACACATGTCCCCCTCTAATCCTTTCTTAGTGTTTGTTTCCTTATGTCCAACACTAGCGTTTTGTCAGCAAGTATGCCTCTTTTCCTCTAGGAAGAAAGTGCTTCAGGCATGTCAATTGCTAACTCTAGTAGGCAGTTAAGGGCCTTAGGAAGGGCCACCCTAAAATGCACATGTAACTTCTATTGCCATTGCTTGTCCTATGAGTGACACTGACCCTATCTGGCCAGTGGGATCAGTGGAATTCTCCCTAAACAATTAAGAACAGTGACACCGAGAGAATGAGTGCATGGGAATGGCAGACACTTGCATTAAAAAATCACGCAGAGTATATGCCCAGTGTTAGCAATATGCCAAATTAAAGCCCCAGAGACGGCCTTTGAAGAGGAGCTGTGAATGTAACAGAGAAAGCCAGCTGCAGACCAAGCAGGTGAGCAGAGGACCAGAAGAAGAGATGCAAGGGAAGTAATGATACAGCCCCTGGAACACTGAATTGATTTGGACCCATGAGATGGTTAAATAGTGCCCTTGTGGGAAAGCATGCTTCACTTCCACTAGCCTGAGCACATCCTCCGGCTGGCAATCAAAACCCCATGCCTAGAACTGTGTGTTAGTGGTACAGATAACTTTTCAATGCTAAAGGAGAAGAGACATGACTCATTCCAAATACCAGAAATCTACTGGCAGTGTTCATGGTAATTCAGAATGTTTATATCAGTCTCTTTCCAATGTGACATCATGCATCTTTCCTATAGCATACAGTTTTGGCACAGGGGACTGCTCTTCCACCCACCCCTGCCTCAGTGCAGGCCTCTTCTTATTCCTTCTCTGAATTCTTGAATGGTGACCATGTGAGCTGCCACCCAAATGTGTGGTCTGAGCTGGCCTTTGAAGATTGCCATAATGATCTTTGCTGACTTCTGGCCTGTGCTTTTATTTGGAACCCCTGGTTAGTTGTTTGCTTTCCTAAATGTTAGCAGACTCTGAGCTGATGAGTTTTAAGTGCCTACAGTGATCAACACCAGGTCCTTCTTGATAAGTGACTTTAAGTTTTGTGTTCATAGATTGAAAATAGAAAATGTAAAGAGAGAGAGCATCCTGAGTTCCTCCCTTCCTTCCTTCCCTCTTTCTTTCTTCCCATCTTTCTTTCCTTCTTTTTCTGTACTTTCATTTTCCTTCTTTTCCACGATTTCTTAGTTTTGAACATAACTGTGTGATAATAATGAAAACATTTACCTTTTCTTTGTGGTTTCAAAATTATATTCATTATAGAAAACTTGAAAAATAAAAGAGAATATAAAAAAAATACTAGGATTCTACTACACTGAACAATTAAAATTAAGTTTCTGGTTTACTTCTTTTTGTTCCCAGTTTTGTCTCAGATACACAGATCAATTGATGGTTGGATAGATGATAGATAGACAATACAGAGACACAGAGAAAGAGCTGGTATAATATATACACATTTTGTTTCCTGTATTTATCACTTTATATGTCATATGCATATTTTTCAAAGTTAAATATATCTTGGAAATCATTATCTTTTAAAAATGTTTTTAAGTTTTTATTTTAATTCTAGTTGGTTAACATACAATGTTATAGTAGTTGCATGTGTACAGAAATCATTATCTTTATTTTTTTTTAAGATTTTATTTATTTATTCATGAGAGACAGAGAGAGAGAGAGAGAGAGAGAGGGAGAGAGACAGAGGCAGAGACACAGGCAGAGGGAGAAGCAGGCTCCATGCAGGGAGCCGAAGTGGGACTCGATCCCAGGTCTCCAGGATAATGCCCTGGGCTGAAGGCAGGCACTAAACTGCTGAGCCACCCAGGGATCCCCTGAAATCATTAGCATTAATGGCTGAAAGTAATATTATATAGATACATCATTATATATTTAATTAATTCTGTACTTCAACTAATAAAGTTGTTCTATTTTTTAGATGTGTAAAAAGTTATAATGAACATTTTTCATATCTTTATGAACAAAAATTAAATGTGTAATTGATCTTCTCTAGGATAAATTAAGATAAACAAATTTATATGGCTGTATGGCATAAACTTCTTAAGAGATCTTAATGTACATTCTGAGACTATCCTCCAGAAAGTTTATTCAAAGCTAAATTTAAAGATACCATTAAACAAATACATAAATAAAATGTAAGATAATTAAATATGATCATTATTCATTTGTCCTGATAAATTATTAATGTGAACAAAATAACATGAGAAAAATATCATGCTCCTATATAACTCAAATGAAATATACTGTCTGGGCATTTACAAAACAGTAGTGACAGCTTTATTCTTGAAACACAATTCCATGACACAAGAGGTGATTAGTACTATGCATTTAATGATCTATACCAAATCAAAAAAGAACTAAATTTCTAAACAATTTTGTTCATCAATGATATGTAACAATAATATTCATGCATTTGGGTGGTAAGAGTGAATAAGCTCAGGCCTTGAAGTCGCATGGATAAGAAGATCAATATTATTGGAAAGTAAAGAAAGAATATTGCCTTCCAGTTAACAACGACAGCATAAGCATGGGAATTAACTTATAGAAGCCGAGACTTCAACCTAAATTAGAAAGCATATGGTCATGTTCATCACTCCATGTAAAGTAAGAGTTGTAAAAAAATTACAGCAATCATCTTTAAACAATCTTAGAGTTTTCAGATTGATAAGAGCAAAGGCTTCTACTTACGGATGTACGGGACACTCTATAATTTGAAAATTTCTCCCAACAGAAAATGAAACTACATATATGTATAGATACTATAGGCATATAACTATAGTTATATATAGATATAGATATATAGATATATTTTAAAGGTTCAAATTCCTGGCTGAGCTAGTATGAAAGGAATCTATAGGGGCCATAAAATAAGCAAAAGCAAGAACTCTGGAATTAAAGGAGTTTCCTTTCTCCCTTAAGATTCTTGCCAGATTCTGGGGTCCTGGAGCTCCTTGGTAATAGCTGCATCGGATGTACTGAGCAGAGACAATATGGGAACTACTATAAGAGATCCATGTATAAAGCTGGGACCCAAAAAGACAGTGCATGCAATATAAGGGTAAATGCTAACTAATAGACCATATAAACACACGAATGAAAAAAAATTGCCTCACTCAATACTTTGTAAATTAGTGACTATAAGATGGAAGACTCTTGAGTTGTTGGGGTGGCGAACTCATGCTACCTATGTGTCCAAACCTCAGCCAGATAATTTAAAGTGTAATGAAGTGATAATGTTCAGAAATCCCTGCAAACATAATTTGTGTCTAGAGACATATAATTTCAATTCAGGGCACACGCTGTACCCTATATAAAGATCCAAGGAAAATTGGCAACTTCCAATAAAAGAAAAAAATAATAAAACATGCAAATAAATAAGATGTCCTGAATGACAGCTAAGAAGCGGGGGTGGGAGAATCTCCCCACTTACAATAGAATTTCACTTACAAACATTTTAGATATTTGAATTCTTTAAAAAATGATATAAATTAACCAGGCTTAATATAAAAGAAGCTTGAAAATATGAACAAGGCAGAGAGGATTTCAAAATAATAAAGAAACTCTAAAATTGGAACCCCTGGGTGGCTCAGTGGTTGAGCAGATGCCTTTGGCTCAGGTTGTGATCCAGAGGTCCGGGGATTGAGTCCTGCATCCGGCTCCCTTTGGGGAGCCTCATTCTCCCTCTGCCTATGTCTCTGTATCTCTCTATGTGTCTCTCATGAATAAATAAATAAAATTTTTTTAAAAACCTTTTAAAATGGAATGAAATATGTCTATAAGTGAAAAGGTAATAACTGAAATTCAAAGCTCAACAGATTAGATACTTGTACATTCATGCCCATAGCAGCATTATTCAAAAGAGCTACAATGTGGAAGCCCAGTGTCCGTCGAGAGATACGCAGATAAATAAAATGTGACAAATACATACACTAGAATATTATTCAACTTTAAGAAGGATGGAAATCCTGGCACATGCTACAACAAGGTGAACCTGGTAAACACTATGCTAAGTAAGCCAGACACAAGAAGGCAAATACTATATGATTCTACCTGTTGAGGTATCTAGAATAGTTGAATTATTAGAGACAGAAAGAATGGTAATTGGTAGGGGCTGGGGGAGAAGGGAATGCGGAGTCATTTCATGGGGACTGTGTCAGTTTTGCAGGATGGAAACAGTTCTGGGTATTGGTTGTGCAACAATGTGAGCATACTTAAAGCCACTGAAATGGCGTTATAGTAATGGTTATGATGGCAAGTTTTACGTAGATTATATCACAACTAAAAATTGTTTTAAAAGAACAGAAAAAACAATAATTAAAGAGAAAAAATTTAACGATTTTATTTAAGAAAGAGAGAGCATACATATGGGGAGGGGCAGAGGGAGAGTGAGAGGGACAAGCAGACTCCTCATTGAGCAGGGAACCTGACTTGGGCTGGATCCTAGGACCACGTAATCATGACCAGAGTTGAAGGCAGGCACTTAACTTACTGAACCAACACAGGCACCCCAAAGAGAACTATTAAAGTGAAATATGGAGCTAAGAGATTTCCTACAATATAGCTCAGAGAATCAAAGAGAGGGAGAGACTTAAAAACTATGAAGTTATACCATGTTCTGATTAGGGTACCAGAAGTACATCATAAAGAGAATAGGAAAGAGGCAACACTCAAAACGGGAGAGTTTGAAAACTTCGCAGAATTGTTGACAAATACTAATCTTCAGATCTCAAAAGCACAATCGAACACCAAGCACAGAGAGCTGCATGAAATTCTCACCTAGAAACATTTAAACACCACAAAAGAGATTTTTAAAGCAATCAAGAAAAAAAGATCAAACGTCTAGAAGGGATTGCTGGAACAGAATGGACTTGTTAACAGCAATAACTACAGACAGGAGACTAGAATAATTTTTTACTATGCTTCAAAAAATAATGCTTGTGGAGCTGGAATTATTTACATATGTAAATGATCTTTTATGAATGAGAGTAAAATGAAGTTGTTACAGGCATAAAAATGACCATTTACCAGCCAATGTAGGAAATTCTGAAAGATGCAGTACTTCAGGCAGAAAGACAATGATCCCAAATGTACAATCTCAAATGCAGAAGATAAAGGCAAGAAAATATGTTGGTAATTTTGAGGGTGACTTTAAACAATTATTGACTGCATAAAATACTGACAATGTCTAATGTATGGAAAAATATAAAATAGAACAAAATGCTGAACAAAAATATATAGAATTTGGAAATGGTTATTGTATAAAAAGTAATATAAGGTTTATTATTTTTATTATTGTCACTGTTATTGTTTTGGAAGAGAGTGAAAATACTAACTAATTTTATTTTTTTATTTATTTTATTTTATTTTTTATTATTTTTTATTTTTTTAAAAATACTAATTAATTTTAAGCTTATCAGGTCAAGGATCCCAAATAATTCTTCTAACCACTAAAATAACATGCAGAGTCCATTATTTCCAAGCAAGTAGAAGGGAAAAATGAAGGAAGAAAAAGAAAAAAAAAAGTTAACCTCAAAAAGGGGAAGAAGGAATAGCAGTGAGAAAAGAACAAAACTGAGCAGAAAGTACATAATAAATTAGCCCACATAAACCCAGAATAGAATAGTGACCATAAAAAAAAAAAAAATGTGCAGGGAGTCAACTATCTAGTTAAGGACAAAACTGTCAGTGTGCCTTAAAATCAAATCCAACTTTATGTTATTTAGAGGAGACATGCAAAATATACAGAAGTAAAAGGGTTTGAATTCAAAAGATAGAAAATATTTGCCATGTAAACAACCAACAAAAAAGTTGATTTAACTATATTAATATCAGGTAAAACATATTTAGAAGCAAAGGATAAGATATTAGAAACTCTATAAAGTTCAATGACTAGACAACATATTATTTAGAATATTATATATTACATAGGTAGTATGTATATGTATAAAATATATGTATATATACCTACACATATTTATCTATCTCCATATATTCCCTATACATCTATTCCACAATTCATATATATACAAATATGAAGGAAAAACAAGGAAATTATTAGAATAAATTTATATATTTAAAGATTTTATTTATTCACGAGAGACATAGAAAGGGAGGCAGAGACATAGGCAGAGGGAGAATCAGGCTCCCCAAAGGGAGCTTGATGCAGAATTTCATCCTGGATTCAGGGATCATGCGCTGAGCCAAAGGGGAAAGGAGAAAAAATGAGTGGGAAATATCAGAAAGGGAGACAGAACATGAGAGACTCCTAACTCTGGGAAACGAACAAGGGGTAGTGGAAAGGGAGGTGGATGAGGGGTTGGGGTAACTGGGTGACGGGCACTAAGGGGGGCATTTGATGGGATGAGCACTGGATGTTATGCTATATGTTGGCAAATTGAACTCCAATTAAAAAAAAAAAAAAGGCAAACACTCAACCACTGAGCCACGCAGGTAACCCTAAAATGAAATGTAGAGTAGACATTAATTCTGGTGGCAGCAGCCTGGGGGAATCCAGTTGAGGAGGGATGTGAACAGAATTCTAGCATACCAATAATCTACTTTTTAGTCATCAGTGTGTGTGAAATGAAAATTTATTATTTCTACTCGAAACTGGTATTTACATTTTATTCATTTTTTATGTGTGTTTAAACACACACAAAAATAATTTGCTAAAGGATAGCATTTTTCTTTGGGATGATACATGGAAGTTACAAAATATATATTGGTATATTTGGGAAAGAAGCAATTGACAGTCTTGGAATTGGGAATATATATAATGATGATGGGATTAATGCGTCTGACACTAGACCTGAAAACCCAAATGCAATACAAATTTATAAAATGACAAAAAATATTAAAGACCTTTCAAGAACATGTAATATACTCAAAGACTCTATCATACATCTACTAGATGGTTTGGAAAGGGAGAAAAGTTTTAAGTCCACACACTGAAAAGTTTTTCCAAGTATGGAAAGAAATTATTTTTAAAAATGCATATTTGGATGCATCATAATACATTAGAGAACAACAAAAATAAAAGGAGTTTCTAAATGTAATCTAAGAGAATAGACTCATAAATTGTCTACAGAGGAGTTGATTCAGATTGATGACAGACTTCCTTTGAGCAATGATAGATGCCTGAAGATATGGATTATTGTGAACCAAGTAATCAGAATAAATAACTACTGTTCTATGATTCTAAATTCCTTCATGAGCAAGATGAAATAAAATCATGTTTAGATGCATAAGGGATAAGGGAGAATAATTACCCACAGACATTTGTTGAAAAAAAAACCATGAAAGTATAGTCTTAGTAGGAATAAAAATGGGGGCATTTTTAAGTGGTCAAAATGCTAAATTTGTATCCTCTAAATAACTTAGCTTTGTAATGTATAAAGCAGAGATTACTAGAACAAAAAGGGAAATAGATAAATTTGGAAGTTGGTAATTGTATTATGTACATCCTCAATATTCCTACTGGATTTTGACTGCTCTGCCTGTCAGGCACCAAAAGACAGGGATTGAAATCTCTCATTTCATTGGGAATTGAAATTCCATTTCTAAATATCTTATAGGGTGTACCCTATGACCCCACAGAAATGCTTACATATATACACCCCCCAAAAGTGTTTGAGAATGCTAAAAAAAATAGCCTTCTTTGTAAGGTCTCCATATTGGAGATACCCAAGTGTCTTTTCACAGTAGAAGGGATAAACTAATTTTGGTACATTCATGTAATAGAATACTATACACCAGTGGAAATAAATTTCATTTACTTATTTTTCCTATATTCACATATATAATGTTGAACAAAAGAAATAATGTATGATTTTATGTATATTCAGTACAAATGCAGGCTGAACTAATCTCTGAGAGCCTGAGAAAGGGTTATCTTTGAGAAGGAAGAGTTAGTGCCTGAGTAAGAGAAGGAAGGGCCATCTGGGTGTCAGCACTGTTTCTTCACCTGACTGGTGGTAACTCTGGCACATTTACTTTGTAAAAATTCATCAAGTCATAGCAGCAAATTTGGATAATTTTCTATATGTTTGATATCAGCAAAGCAAAATATTTTATTAAAAAATACATGTACATGGTTTAAACAATGAACTAATTCTGTAAGTTCTTATTTATTGTAAAATAAATAAAATATTGTAAGTTTTAGTTTTTTTATGTATGTATGTATTTTATTTTACAAAATCACAGCCATGGTCTCTTCCAGCTTTACTTTCAGCTACTTGACTCTGTAAGCTGATGGTTTTGGTGTTAACCTGTAGGATAACATGTTTATCTCTACTTCTAATTTTTTCAGTATTAATATCATCTTTGCCTCTCAATAAATATTTGTTCATTGAAGGAAGTCCAGGTTTTATTTATTGCTTTCTCTTTTTTCTTTGTTGTTTTTAATTGAAACATAGATGGAAATATTTATAAACATATTATTACAATACATGTATTGGTCATAGCATGGCCCATTTAAAGACCATTCTATCTTAAATTAGTCAATGTTGAAGACAAACACAACCACGTAGTCATAGTTTGAGGGTGAGTGTCACTGTATATACACACTGCATGGAACCAACTGCACCGACTATGATTTTGTAGAATTATCTGTATCTTGTGTGCTTAAATGCATTTTCCCCCAAATTTCCTGTGTCACCCGTGTGTGGGTGACTGGGAGAGGTACGACAGAGAGAAAAACAAAGCACCACTCTTGTTAAATAGCAGGAAAGGGACAGACAACTTGACAATGACAGCAAAGTTCTCTACCTGGATTGGTGTGATAGTCTCAGAGAAAGTTCTGAGAGTATAGGAGTGGGGCCTCCTCGTGGGCAGGGTGAACCGTAAACCTCCTCTTGGAGGACAAGGAATTCCAACTGATCTTGGAAAGATGAATAATTCAACAAGGGAGAAGAAAAAGAAGGGATTTCAGACAGATGAAGCCAACATAGAAATCAGGGTACTGTGATGCTTTCAGATAAGCTTGGGGAGCAGAGCACAAAGAGTGGGAGGGGTTGTGGGGAGACAAGTCAGCCACTGCAGCCATGACCAGGTGCCCGAAGGGCTGTTTGTCCCTTTAACCAACCTTGCTCTCCAATGGGGCTGCCCCTTCTTGCAGGTTTGGTCTAGTTCCTGTTTGTGCAGAATAGGAAACAAGGCACAGAACAGCACTGGTAGGTTCCAGCAAGCATGTCATAGTGGGAAGCTACTTTTGCTCCATGAGATTGAAGTACAGCTGGTCCTTGAATAATGTGGGAGTTAGGGGCACAGTTGAAAATCCACATATAATTTATGACTTCCCCAAAGCTTAATTACTAATAATCCACTGTTGACCAGAATCCTTACTGATAACTAACAGAGTCCATTGACACATATTTTACTATTTGTACAATGTTATCTGTACCATATACTGTATTCTTACAATAAAGTAAGCTGGAGGAAAGAAAGTGTTATTAAGATAACATAAGGTAGAGAAGATACATTTACAATGCTGTACCGTCTTTTTCAAAACAAAACAAAACAAAACAAAACACCCTCCCATGTAGGGATGACTGGCTGGCTCAGTCTGTAGAGCATGCAACTTTTCATCTCTAGGTTGTGAGTTTGAGCCCCACTTTGGGTGTAGAGATTACTTGAAAAAATCTTTTAAAAATCCATGTTTAAGTGGATCCATACAGTTCAAACCTGGGCTATTCAAGGGTCACCTGTACTTAGAACCCAGTTTTAAGGGTGTGCAGGTTAAGAAACACAAGACAGGAACTAGAAGGGAATAGAAGTCCCTGTGGTGCCTGTCTGCTGTGTGCCAGAAACGAGGAGAGACTCTTCTGCATATATTATGTCATTTCTTCTTTGCAACAAACAAGCCACAGATGGATGCAACTCTGTCCATTCCGCGGATGGGGGACACTGAGGCTAACAAGAGTTGATCAAAGTCACATGGCTGGTTGAACGGGGTGGCCAGGATACCTGGGGTTTCCAAGCTGAGGATGCTTTGGCTTAATTGGTTCTGGGGGTGAAAATCAGTTGCTGTGGGAAGCGCAGCAAGATTTAGTACTTTCCTGACATCTGAAATGGAGTCTATGCACCCGGGGATGACTACACATTTAAGTCCTCGCCTGCTATTAACTCTCAGGCAAGGAAACACGCGTCTCCATTTATACTGCAAGCCTTGGCGGTCATGCTGGAGCATGTGTTTCTCCGTGGCCGTGGCAGGAGGCCACACGCCATGCCTAAGTGCACGGTAACATGACATAAATGTTAATGTCCTGTTCTAAAACCAAAGCCTGCAGGAGAGGAAATTCCACCCCCGCCGTACCCAGGGCCCATGTTTGGATACTGCAGTCTATATTTTGACTCCAGAGTGTGATGACTATGTAACTTTTCACAAGGATTTCATTTTTTCCCTGTCAAGCCACATTATTTTAAGGGTGACAATAACTTGGCTGCAAATGAGCTGAAACCATCAAGGTGATAAATGAGTTTCTGGGGGAGGGAGGCATCGGCCGGGCCCCTACTTTGCAGGACCACACACCTCTGTCGCCCTTCCACCTTCTTCGCAGAACAATGTGTCACAGATCTGCCCTCTCCGCATCTCCCGAGGCCCCCCTCACTCCCAGCCTCCTACTTCTTAAGCCAATACAGCACTGTGAGCACTTGCCTTTGGAAAATATACCTTATTTCCCAGAGTTGGGGAAGTGGGGGCCCTGGGGGGAGAAAGATTTGATATTTTCCTCTGGCTCTTAGCAAGGATCTGATTTATAAAACTTCCTTGGAGACAACTCCTCACCCTGTTTATTTGCTCTGTCAGCCAGGTCTGTCTCTGAAGTGGGGTTGCCCATGGTCAACTCAGTGGTCAGCTTGCGTTTCTGAATTGAAACCCAAGAGTTGTATTCGGAAGGACCTGGTGAACTGGGGAGCTGGGTTTCTTGTCAAGAAAGATGACTTTCATTCTGATTTTACTGGGTCAGTTGGGAAGTAATGGGAAAGGCAGATCACAAGAGTTTTATATACATGATCTCCTTTAAATTATTCTCATTTTACTCTTTTAACCTACCTATGTTAAACAATTTACTTAAGGGTTCTTCCTGAGATTTTTAGCTGTCAGAATTTGAACCAAGAGCTGTTGTGCTCTGAAGCACCCCCCTCTGCCTTCCACTTCAGTTTTGTTATGCGAGGTAACATTCACATCACTGGGAAGTACTGGCAAAAACTGGGCTCACCACTGTCTTACACACTCAATGGAAAGGAACACTTGGGAGCAAGGCTTTGTCGTGGTAAAAGCGCATAAAACATGGTTTCGAGCTGTGCCCTTTTTATTTGCTGTTAGTGTTGTTCGTATTTGCTAGTCACATTCACATCTGTTATTATGGGATGTCTTGAGCGTGGGAAAGAGAAGGGGCATCAGGGAGTGGGTTGACTTCACATCGCCAAAGGAAGTAAGGAGCTTCTAGCTGGTGAAAAACCTCAGTGTCTAATGAGTTTATTCCACGTGCCGTGGAGCAAAGAGAGGCGTCAGTTGGTTAATTTCGACGTGCGAAGGGATAGCCTCTCTCTAAGGATGGTGGGCTACAGGGACGGAGTTCCTGTGTCGTGAAGACCAGAAGAAATGCACCTGATTGCTTTCCTTTGCCTTTTACTTGTTTTGCTATTGCTTTCAGTGCTGTGTGCAAGTTATGTGATGGGTTGAAGTTCAAATGCACAGATTCGCATGTGTTTAGAGCAATTATTTGTGTATGTCATGTAACACCTTCTCCAGGCATGAAGCGGCTGGAGGGCATGGCTTTTGTCTTAAGCAGTTGTATTTTCCCAGAGCTTTGGACACATGCTCAGTGAGGGTTGGGGGAGGGGGGCGTCAGTGATGGGAGAGGTAGATAAGTCTCCTCTGCCTGAACACTCGGTTTACTTCCTTATCCTAGAAGTAAAAATGCCAGTCTGGTGGGGCTGCTGTGAACATCCAAGAAAAGCAGCTGTGGGCAAGACGTGGTGTGAATGACAATATTATTTTTGAGAATATATTTTAGAATACTTAACATATAATGAAATTCATTTATTAATATTTGTACTATGTACACAAGTAACTCAGAAACCAATCTCCGTTTCTGCCCAGTCCTCTCCATGTGGTTATTTAGTGGCACCTAAAATTTACAAGACAGAAGGTTACATTCTACATAACCCCAAACTCCTCCCTAGGCTTCCAATCTTAGGAAATGTCATCAACATTCTCCCAGTTGCTCAGACCAAAACATTTGGAGACATCTTTATCTCCTCTCTCTTTCTCTCTCTCTTTTTTTCCCCCGCATCCATAGCCTTATCACCATATTATGTTTTAGGTTCAAATGTATTAAATTTGCTGATCTTTTGCAAGCTCAGGACTTTTAGTTCTATTAAGACTTTTTCCACCCCAATTTTAAAATTACTTATTTTTCTACTAGTGTTATTTTGATTTGGGGCGATGTCAACATCATCAAACCATACGGAGTGTATTGTGATGCAAGAAGGGATGGGTAGGGGTAAAATCCGATGGTTATTCCAGATGGCTAATAGGCTGTTCCTATGCCATCTACACAATCCACTGATAAACAATGTCACATTTGTCATATTCTACATTCTCGTACATGTGTGAGTCTCTCTTTGAATGTCTCTTCTGTTGACTCCTCTCTACTTACACATTACCACGACTACTCTCTGTGAGCTTTTGTTACATGATTTAATATCCTGTGGGAATTATCCACTTCATCACCATCCCCCTGGCACACCGTTTCTGGTTCTTTTTTAAATGAGGCTTGCTAGATAAACTTCTAGACTCTGAAATAAGACTGGGTTCAAATGCAGTCTTTGCCATGTACAAGCTGAGCTGTGTGGATATGGGCAAGTTAAGTTACTTAACTTGCCCATATAAATTCTTAAAATTTCTTAAATTCTTAAATTCTTAAAATTTCTTTTAATTGCTGTCTGTAAATGTGGAACTACAATAATGCTTTTCTCCTACAAATGTTGATACAACTGTACCATTTAATATGTGGACAATGCTTTAAAATGCATCTGGCACATCATCAATAGTTAATTTATTTTGATTTTTATTTGTCTTTCCACATGACAATTATATTCACATTGCCTAGATACTAGAAAATTGATATTTTGTTGTAGTTTTTTTAAGTTTATAGATAAATTTAGAAAAAAAAAACTACACCTTTATGATACCGAATCTTCCTCTCCAACCACAAGATATGCCTTTCCTCTTCGTCCAATATTCTTCTGAGTCTCTCATAGCTGTTTAGCATTTCCTTGTATAGATCTTGCTAATTTTCAAGAAAAATTTATCTGTATTTTATCTTTTTTTCTTATTTCTTATTGCTGTAATGTACTATTTTCTTCTCTAGATTTTTAACTGATTTGTACTTTTATATAGGAAGACTGTTATTGCATATGTTAATCTTGTTTCCAGTTACCTCTAATATTTACTAATTTACTGTACTATGGTCTGAATGTTCATGTAGCCCCTGAATTTATATCTTGAATCCTAACCCCCCAAAGTGGTGGTATTAACAGGCAGAACCTTTGGGAAATGTTTAGGTCATGGGCTCAAAACTCTCATAAATGGGATTAGTGCCCTTATAAAAGTAGTCAGGGGAAGCTCCCTCGCCCCTTCTGCCATGTGACAGAGAGAAAATATGGGGGTCTATGAACCAAAAAGCAGGTCCAATTTAGACACTGAATCTGCTGGCTTCTTGGTCTCAAACATCCAGCCTCCAAAACCCTAAGAAATAAATTCCTGCTGTTTATAAGCCACCCAGTCTCTAGCATTTTGTCATAGCAACCCAAATGGACCAAGACAATCCTAAAAAGTGAATTTGATGTGATGATATTTATAGTAATAAAACGCTTGAAATATTTCCTTGCACTTTCCTAAGGAAATGTAAGCATTCATTTGTAAAATCTTGCACTGAGATAAAAGGGATGAAATCACCAACTCTCTTATTGTAAATTATGCTTCCTTAAATTTTTCTGATGACTTTTTCTCTTTTAACTCAAAAGCTGGACGGA
Organism: Canis lupus dingo; assembly: GCF_003254725.2. Classification (NCBI taxonomy): domain Eukaryota; kingdom Metazoa; phylum Chordata; class Mammalia; order Carnivora; family Canidae; genus Canis; species Canis lupus. The sequence continues at coordinate 67,302,593 of NC_064245.1, forward strand.
AACAACAAAAATGCACTACATATTTGTTAGAGTGGCTCAAATCCAAATCACTGACGACATCAGGTGCTGGTGAGAATGTGGAGCATCAGGAAATTTTTGTTCATTGTTGGTGGGATGCAAAATGTTACAGTCACCCCAGAAGATGATGGTTTGGCAGTTTCTTTCTTTCTTTTTTTTTTTTAATTGATGTATAGTTGACATACAATGCTACTTTAGTTTCAGTTGTACAACATAGTTATTCCACAGCTCCCTACACCATGCTATGCTCACCAAGAGTGCAGCTGCCATCTGTCACCACACAATAACACCCCCGACTATATTCTCTTTTCTGTACCTTTCATCCCTGTAACTTACTCATTCTATAACTGGAAGCTTGCACCTTCTATTCTGTTTCACCCATCTTGTCCATATCCCTACCCTTTACTCTGACAACCTTCAGTTTGTTCGCTGTATTTATAGATCTGTTCCTGATTTTTGTTTATCTCTTTGTTTTTTTGTTTTGTTTTGTTTTGTTAGATTCCACATATGAGTGAGATCATATGGTATTTGCCTTTCTCTGGCTGACTTATTTTACTTAGCATAATACTCTCTAGGTCCATCCATTTTGGCAGTTTCTTACAAAACTAAACATACCCTTACCATATGACCTAGTAATCACACACCTAGGTGTTTACCTGAAGGAATTCAAAGTTTATGTCCACAGAAAAATCTGCACAGGGATGTTCATAGCAGCTTCATTCGTAATTGCCAAGACTTGGAAATACCATGAAGATGTCCTTCAGTAGGTAAATGGGTAGAATAGATAGAAAAACTGTGGTACATCCAGACAATGGAATATTATTGAGAGATGAAACCAAATGAAATATCAAGTGATCGAAAAACATGGAAGAATCTTAAACACGTATTCTTAAACTAAAGAAGCCAAACTGAAAAGGCTGTATGCTATATGGTTTCAACAATATGACATTCTGGAAAAAGGCAAAATGATAGAAACAATAAAAAAGATAAAGTGGTTGGCAGGAGTTCATGAGGAGAGAGAAATGTATAGTGGTGCACAGAGGAATTTTAAAGCAGTGAAACTATCCCATGTGATACTGTAATGACAGATACATAACATTTGCCCAAACCCATGGGATGTACATTATCAAGAGTGAACTCCAATGTAAATTGTGGACTTTGAATGATATTAACATGTCAACAATGTAGGTTGATGGATCATAACAAAGATACTACTCTGGTGGAGGATGTTGATAGTGTGGGAGGCTGTGCATGTGGGGGAAGGGGGCAAATGGGAATTCTTGCTACTTTCTACTCAATTTTGCTCTGAACCTGCAATAGCTCTAAAGATAAAGTCTATTAAAAATTTATATAGTATTCAAAAGGGATGCTTAATATTATCACACAGAGATGGTAGGCATATACAAATCCATGGGTGCACTTTATTAATTCAACAAGCATTTGCCGATTCCATTCTGTTCCATCCCACAGTTGCACATACTAAGGCTATTCAGTCTGAGAGGTGCTACAATTTTAGTGACAATAGCAGCCTGGCAGAGGAATACTTATTAACACAGCCCAATGAGTGCTGTGAGGAAAGTGAGCATTCTCTCTTAATCTTTCTGTTCCTAGTTTTCTATAAATTCACACAATAAAGGCTAGAAGACAAAGAATCTGATCTGGTATTTGTTTTGATTTCTCTTCAATGCTGCACCTGTGACCTCAAAGTTCTAGATGACTAACATTGACCACTAGAGAAGCTGAACTGACTTGCCCTGACCTTTCATGACCTACCTTCTGGCTAAATCTACGCCTGGAGGAACAGACACTGGTGTGGACAGAGCCCTGTTTCAGCTGTGTTTATCAAAAGCAGATCACAGGGTTGTCTTTCTGCAAGGCAACCTTCTCTCTGTGCATTCCATTTTCACAATGCTTGGAATCATTAATGCATGTATTGCTTCTGCTCTAATCCATCATTTAAAACAGTGTATGTCTTCGTATCTGATGATAGGATGGGACTCTGCCCTAGCAATCACCTTACAGTAAGTGAGAGTGGGAAGGAGAACCCAATCTATTGTCAAAATTTCCCAAACTCCCTCTGTGTGGAAAGCAGGCCTTATCAAAGTGGATAAGCTTCGAGTTCTGATCACAGGTGACTAGAAGATGAAGGAGCAGAGGACTCTGAAGTCTACTTTCGGATTCACCCTTCACTCATACGCCATAGTATATGATTGCTATTGCTCTGTCTTTGCACTTAGTATTACTCTGCATGAGCTGCTTGCTTTTTCTGATTCTCATTTCCTCAAGTGTAAAATGAAAATCTTAGCCTACATCAGCAGTCTTCAACCCTGTTTGCACATCAACATCCCCTGAGAGGCTTGTAAAAATGATAATCCCTGGACCCTATCTCAGATCAATTGAATTCAAATGTTTGTGGGTTTGGTTATTGGCTCTGATGTTTTGTTTTGTTTTGTTTCACCTGTCCCAGGGGACTCTAACATGCAGCCTACATGAAGAATCTGTTGGAAAGAGAATCTCAAAGGCCCTTCTACATCCCAGAATCTCTGATTCTCTGAGATTTTGCAAAGGCTAACTCCTCTCCCAAGAATGGACTTTCTCTTGAGCAAATTTAAAGTAATCAATTTATTTTAAATGTTTAAGTTCATTTAAATAGGTGCAGATTGAGGATGTGTTGTGCATTAGACCCTGTGGCAGTTATTGTGGAAAAAATGCTAATTCTTCAGCCTTCTCACAGGGCTTCTGAGTCAGAATCTTAAATCTGAGGCACAAAAGCAGAAACAACTAAAGAATTTATGGGACCCAGTGAAAAATGCACATGAGGACTCCTTTTTAAAATTATTAAGAATTTCAAGATGGGGGCAGCAGAATATTGAATCAAATGCAGGGAACTTCTGAGCTGGGGGGCCCCATGAGACTACACAGTCTGCATGCTCATGTAGATGGCTGAGCACAGGGGACGCCTGGGTGGCTCAGCGGTTGAGCGCTTGCCTTTGGTCCAGGGCATGATCCTGGAGTCCTACATCGGGCTCCCTGCATGGAGTCTGCTTCTCCCTCTCCCTGTGTCTCTGCCCCTCTCTCTCTCTCTCTCTCTCTCTCTGTTACTATCATAAATAAATTTAAAAAATTAAAATAAAAAATAAATAAAAAATAAATAAAAAAATTTATTAAGTCATTTTGATAGGGCACCTAATTTCAGAACCTTTGGGGTAGGGACTTAAAAGACAAATAATCCACATTATTTATCCCAATGCAATGGGGAGAACAGGCCAACAAGTCAAGGGGCTAATCAGGTATCTTTGCATACAAGGATTAGAGACTCACTCAAGGTTTTATTGAAAATGTTCAAAAGGTACTTGAGGAGAGATGAGACTTGTAGAGGGTTAAAGAAGCTCTAGTGCAGAAAGTCTGATGGATACTCCCTAAAACTGACCAGGGGAGGCTGTTTAGAATCCAGGGAGCTCTCCAAACTGGTGGCATCAGTTCGAACTCTGTTGCTTGTGAGAGACAGAAACCCCAATCCACTTACACATAAAGAAAATTGCATTAGCTCACATAACAGGAAAGCTTGTCTATGGGGCTGGTTTCAGACATTCTTGGCACAGGACCCGGTTTTTTTCTGTTCTTGACTCGGTTCTATTATCATTTTATTGGCTTCTTTCTGGGACAGATGTTCTCCACAGTGTGAAAATGCTGCAGCGGACACTGGAGACTTTCTGTCTGGTGGGGAGAAGGGCAGCTTCTTTCCCCAAGGATAGAATTGTCTTCTAGAAGTGACTCAAATTATTCCCCACGCTAATTCCTTATGCAATTAAGGAGGACTGGGAGATGAGACATATTAATTAGTGTAGGTCAGTAAGAGCCCATTGAGAGAAAGTTGTTCTTCTCTCCTCTTCATGGATGAGGAAATTGAAGGAAAGAGAGTCATAGCTTGCCAAAGTCATAAAGCTAGTATGAAAGAAGCCTGGAATTTAAACCTACACACCTAACTTCAAGACCCACTTTATTAACCACTTAGCTATCTTAAAATTTTTGATTAAACAGATTTTTAAATTTTTCATGGTTTCCTCTTACTTATAAATTCAGCTGTCCCATAATTTCAGCACACTGGTGGCCCCTCATGACTTACTTTCTGCCCCCTGATATTTTGGTGGAAATGCCACTGCTGCTAACTCCCTAATTTCCTGTTTTTCTTGTTTCAGATCTCTGACTGTGATAATATGATTGACCTGGTTTGACCTTATTTGAGCAGAGCTTTAAATGTCAAACCTCTTCATCAGCCACTGGCCACTGTATTGTGGTAGGTGAGGGGTCTCCTCTTGGTCTAATGCCCTTGACAAGTGAAGCTGGTCATGATGACATGATATATAGGCTGAGTCTCTTTCACTTTTTCCTTGTGTACCAATCCATACATCCAACTGGAGCTTGGAGCATGGCTATTTCTCTTAGATGTGCATACTGGGATTGATCTATGAAGTATACACATGTGTACTGAGAAGTATACTATGAGGCAGAGTAAATGTATGTCCTAAGGCAATGCAAACCCAGTGCTGTGAGACTGAAGAAAAGAGAGGTGTCATTTGGCATGGGCTTTGGAGATGTGGCCATAGGGATGGTGACTCTGGTAAAGGGGACTGCTACAACAAGGCAGAGTCTGATTATTATAGACATTGCGATTAGTCACTTCCTCATTCAAGAGATGTATGTTGAACAAATACTATAGTCTCAGGGAGGTTATATATATATATATATATATATATATATATATATATATATATATATATAATATATAATATATAATATAATTTCAAACTCAAGACTTCTGAAAGAAGACAGTTTAGTTGGAAAAGGAGGGAGTTTCCACGCACAGACCTCTTACTGCCATGAGTCAGAGGGGTTGCTACATTAGTTCTGAGGTTCTACAATCCAAGCTCAGGCACCCTCTGTAACAATGTCTTTGCTTCTCCCCAAGGAAAGTTGGCTGATCCTCCTGTGTGTGAGTTCAGGTCTTCTGAGAAGCAGACACTATGACAGAAAATATTTAGTGGAGGGAATGTTGATGAAGGGTAAGTAGGGTGAGAACAAGAGACAGTTGAAGAGAGTCTTCAGATCATAGTGCAGGTCTAGCATCTGCAGCAGGAGAGAGAAGAGTAGGCTGGGATGAAGGAACTTTAGATCATAGTGCAACTCCGAGAACGTGTCAGGCCCAAGGGTGTCTAGAGCCAAGGCTACCCACCAGAGGAGTCCTACATTTGGCAGGAGTGGCCCATTCCAGCACAGCCTGAGAAGAGTGTGACCTTGCTCTGAACATGGTGGGTGATCCCAAAGGTGCAGCCACCTGGAGGCTTTCAGCCAGCTACACAACTGAAGGCACCTTAAGAAATCTAGGTAGCACACACCTTTATGACAGTTCCATACCTCCAGAACAGTAACTCATATTTGATACTCTATGTCATATGATTTGAATTATCAATGTATTTTGTCCTTTTTACATGTGACATAATAATTACTTATGTCCTTTGCCCCACTAAATTTAGCTTCTTGAGTACAAAGACCATGTATTATCACTCATTTCTGCATCCCAAACATCTAGCAAAACATAAGGTAGGTGTTCAGCAAATAATTATTGAATAAATGAATGAAAATGAATGCTGATCCAATCAATTAATCAGTCTATGAAGGGGTGGCCAGAAGACATGAAATGATTGGAGTCAATCTTTTTGGAAGGTTATTGTGGCATTACCATAATTTTAGAAGTACAACTAAAAGACCCTGGATTCTCAATTCTGACAGTTTTCAATTTGAATTAGATTCATGCTGCTTATTTTGTTTGTATCTTTGGCTGAAAGCCTGGCTTTTCTTACACTCAGTTTTCTCATGTATAAAATGAAAATTGCACTTACGTTATGGCTTTTTGTAAGGGTTAAAGATATGGTGCCCATAAATGGCTGATACAGAGCCTAGAACACAGGGCAACTTCTCTCCTTGTTGCATACTTCATCTCTTTTCCTTCTGAGATTGAAGAGGGCATCCCACCCGTGACTTCTATGGCCCAAAACTCGTCATAATAACAATCTACTTACCACATACATGGCATTTTAATCATCATACTAGCCTCTAATTAATGGAACAGAGTATAAAATAATGCTATTCTCACTTACAGAGGGGGAAGTAGAAGTTTGAGGTGTTGAATCACTCTTCTCTAGGCTGCATTTCAGTAAGTGGAACTAGTAAGATTCAGATTCAATTCTGTATTGAATCTGAACTACTACCAGTTATACTGGCTTTCTAGGAATGGGCAAGCAGTTAAGAGACCCCAAGTACTGAACCTGCTCCTGAGTTCTCTGAGGGTATTCCCAAGATCCCAAGAAGCTGCTTGAGGAGGCTCTAATCTTAAATAGCAGGAAACAAATAATACCAATCTAAAGAGAAGATTTAGGACTGTGGGAGATACCTATTCCTCTTTTGTTAGAGTGCTCTGCCCTCTACTGGTTGCTTTTAATGCTTTTAATACACTTGGGTTATTTAAAATGCCATGTATATTAGCACCGGTCTCTAACTAATTGAACTATATAACAGCTGATTGAATTTAAGTTTTTTAAAAAAGGAAAAAAATGCCATGTATACACATTTTTAGGTCCCTTTTGTGATTACTTCATAATATGTGTAACTATTTTATACACAAGTCTAAGTGACTACTCGCAAGGATGTCTTCGTGTTTGCAAGCATGCACCTTCACTGACAAAGCTATAAAGCATAGCACAATGCCTGTTACCCAATAGGTGATGAGTAAATATCCCATGAATGAAAGACTGGAAGCTCACACAGAGGAAGAACACCAATAATTGCAGAGTTGTGTTGAGTATAGGATTAAGGCAATAGAAAAAAGCTGGCATAGCTACAAGGAACCTTAGTAGTTTGTGTAAGTGCATTGAAAAATAAACTAATTCCCATCATTGTGCACTAAGAGAATGATGGCACAGGAGCTTAAAAAGCTTGATCAAAATCTTACTCAAATGAGTTGCCAGCCAGTTTTCCAACTCCAATACCTAAGTTCAAATTGGCTTCTGGGGCAAATCAATCCCACATCTGCCCTAGGCTGGTAAAGACTTCAACACCAAAGCTTGAAATGAATCATGGAGTCATAGGTGATCCAGAAAGTAGGAAAGGAAGTGAGAGTTTGAATGCATTCAAGAGTATCATGTGCAGGTGTAATGTGAAGAGATGCAGGACAGAGACTTACAAAGTCATCATGATGATGAAGAGCTTAATAGAAACCTGGCACGCTGATACAAGGTTGGCAAATACTGTTTCATTTGAGTAGCAGAACTAAAAAGTAGAATTTTTCTCAGTGTTTTTGGATTTAAAAAAAAGAGGTTCAAAAAGGGCTCAGAAGTTGAAACTTTCACGGTTACCTTTGTCTCAGGAATTGAGAAGAAGTGGTCTGGGGCCCCAGAGTGGCAACATCCAGAAAAGACAAGTATCAAAACATTTATATGGTGATTTTTCTGGATCCTAGGGCCTTGCTTAAAACAGTATTTCTTTAAGTTTAATGTGCACACAAAGACCTGGGAGTTTTGTTGAAATGCAGGCTTCGATTCATTAGTTCTGGAGTGGGGCTTGAAATTGTGTTTGCTTTTTTTTTTTTTAAGGTTTTATTTATTTATTTATTTGAAAGAGAAAGAACGAACAAGCAGAGGGGAGAAGCACAGTGAGAGGGACAAGTAGAGTCTGCTGAGTGTGGAGCCCAATGCAGGGCTCAATCTCAGCACTCTGAGATCATGATCTGAGCTGAAATCAAGAGTTGAATGCTTAAATGACTGAGCCATGCAGATGCTCTGAAATTGTGCACTTCTAATTAAGTTGTAGGGGATCTAGTTGTTCTGGTTCGTAAGCCACACTTCCATAGCGAGAATCTACATTGCTTCTAAATACTCAGCTTGTCATCTGGCAAAAGGTTGATGTTCCATTGTTTGTTCAATGAATGAATGAATGAATGAATGAATTAGCCAGTGTTGACATATTTTGCAATTGCAATAGAATCATAAGTCAACAAAATGTGTCCTCTTTTGAGCCTAAAATCAGTTTAATTAACAAAGCTGTTTTTCCTTATTTTGCCCTCTTGCTAGTCACATTGAGATCTTTGCATCTTCTGCTTTCTGGTTAGGAACGTCATCAGCATGAGAGAGAGCACTACTTCCCAGGCTGGGAGATTTTGGAGACAACATTTTAAGTAAGAATATCTTGGGGATCCCTGGGTGGTGCAGTGGTTTTGCGCCTGCCTTTGGCCCAGGGCGCGATCCTGGAGACCCAGGATCGAATCCCACATCGAGCTCCCGGTGCATGGAGCCTGCTTCTCCCTCTGCCTGTGTCTCTACCTCTCTCATTCTCTCTCTCTCTCTGTGACTATCATAAATTAAAAAAAAAAAAAAAAGAATATCTTGATGTATTGCTGAAAATATCTGACACTTTGGGCTTTAGGGATTTTTCTCACTCATCTCCTTCCTCTCCTCCCTCCTCTTCATCAATGCTTCCTTCTTTTTATCGAAAAATAAATGCCTGGATTTTTGTGATTTCTATTTTCCCTTGTTTTCTTTCTCTATCGGCAACACTCTTAAGGACATGAGGAACACAGCTGCAAATGGGGAGGATGCTAGGCCTCCTTTCCCTATTTCATCCCATCCAAACCCCAAATGTAGATGAATTATTTTGGAAGCGATTCTGGCACTTTCCCCACTTCAGTGTCAACTAACTCACTATTTCTAGACCAAGTATGCAAATTCATCATGCAGATCAGCAAAATCAGGAGCTATGCATGGGTACATGGACTTAATGAGTATTTTATTACTTTCAAAGCAGTGCTAAGAAGGCTGCCCATTTAGTATTTTGCTGAACACTGCTCAGAACTGTTGATATCAGCCCAAACCTCAGCTGATCATCGCCAGAGGCTTCACTCTCCAGTTCCTCTAGGGAAAACAGAAAAGTGTTAGAGGAAGGGGAATGAGGGCATGGTCAGAAGTGATGGCACCTACTTTTCTGAATTTTCAAATTGGAGTCATTTGGATTCTAAGTAAAAGGAATCATAGAAACAAGGAAAATATCTCAATGCTGTAGTGAGACTTTTTCTCTAAATTCAAATTCTGAAGTGAAAACTGGGTATATATACACATATACGTGCACATATTTTTGTATAAGTATATATATATATATATATATATATATGTTTTAAAATAATGACTTTATCATGATAAGTGCACTCCTTAAGCTCCATCCCTTATTGCCTCCATTCCTCTACCCATCTCCTTTTTGATAACCAATAGTTTGTTCTCTGTAGTTGAGCGTGTTTCTTGGTTTCTCTCTTTTTTTCCTTTGTTCATTTGTTTTGTTTCTTAAATTCCACATATTAATGAGATCATATGGCATCTGTCTTTTTCTGACTGACTTATTTCGCTTTGCATGATACTCTCTAGCACCATTCAGGTTGTCGCAAATGGCAAGATTTCAATTTTTTTGATGACTGAATAATATTCCATTATATATCCATAATATTCCACATCTTCTTTATCCATTCATCAGTTGATGGACACTTGGGTTGCTTCCATAGTTTGACTATTGTACGTAAAGCTGCTATAAACATAGAAGTGCATGTACCCCTTTGAATTAGTGTTTTTGTATTTTGTTGGGTAAATATACAAAGTAAAATAAAATAATAAAAAAATAATGACTTTAATAAAAATCTATGCTCTAGTTGCTTTGAGTCACAATTGGCAATGATAACCCAAAGATAACGCAACAGCCCACCACACTTCCAATCATTTAACAAGGGGAATTGGGTGTTTTCCACTATAACTATAGCAATAATAAATTATATATAATGTTGTATATTAATATAAAATATTATAGTATTATATACTACTATTTTATTATTAATAATAATGATATTGTCATAAAATTATTCTAAAGGTTATAAAGCCATGGTATTACGACAGTTTGGAGAAAGAAAGGAAAAATCATCCCCACCCTACTATTTTAACACAATCAGTGCATACTGGATTTCATTTTCTGCCTAACGTTTCATTACACATGCCAGATTTCATAGGTAACCTTGTAATTTTGTGTCCTGATCTTTTTCTCACTTACTGTTATTCATAAATCATTACGAGCATATTTATACACAATGATCTGATATTTAGGCTGATTACTTTTAATAGCTTAGTAATGTTCTATCAAGTAAATACAAACACTTAACTAGCAAAGCCACTATGGTGTTGTCCATTAATAAGAAGTTTTCAAAGGTACAAAGATGCTCTATGATAGTGTCTAGAATTCAGATTTAAAAACCAGCATTCTCTTGTCCATAGTCAAAGCCACAGGTAAGCCAGGATGAAAAGAGAGAGTCAGTTGGCTTGGATCCTATTACTGGCTCAACCAGTCATGCTACTTTCAATGCCTTGCTTAATGTTAATCTTTAGTTTCTATGAAATAGGGCTTAGTGACATCTGTTTAGCTTAGCTTAACGTGCTGTGGTGAGAACTCCATGGAAGAAAGCATGTTTAGATCTGGAAAGCACATATGTAACAAATTGCAATGTCATTTGCTTGTCATTTTTTGTTGTTTGCTGTTTTCTTACTATGCCCTTGATCTTGGAAAGGCAGGGCAGCCTGGGCAGCTACAGGAAAGTATAGCTATCAACATAAAAATTAAAAAACAAGCAAATAATAGCCTTCTCATGGCTAGCTGGGGTCCAGAATGTTCAGCATAAGGCACGGTGGGCTTTGCTTGTGACTTTGGGGGCTGCCCAGCAGGAAACCTTTTTTGGGGGGACCTCAGAAACTCTCTGCCCTAGAATCCATCTCTCCATCTCTCACATGGCCACTTAGATTCACTGTTCTTTCAGGTAGGGTCCTGCCTCTATCCTAGGCTTGACTCTCATTTAATTACAGCTGGGTTTTTTTAGATTGAGTGAGAGAATTTCGGATTTGTGAGTGCTGTGGTGAAAGTGAAGACAAGCCAAGCTACATGGCTTTAGAAGCAATTACTTGTAAAATGAAAGAATCAGATTTTTTTTTTTTTTACTTCGCTGGTAAATTCTGATACATCGTTATGCACAATCTATATCCCCGTCTCTCTCTTTGTCTTTCTCCTTGATATCAGCACGTATGAGATGGTAGGAAATAAAATCTGTCTTGCCACTTTCATATAACCAAAAACCAGCAGACACAGTTAGGTGTGACATACCAGTGAATACTGTCATAACAAGAGCCCAAAGGGGTAAAATATAGTCAGGAAACCATTGATGAAAGTAATATACAATACTATCTGATCCCAAAAGCAGCAGCAACATGCGTATTGTCTCAATAGCACCTTGTGTCACGCCTTTCTTTTGCTAATGGACACAGAACAGTTTGGAGCGTGAGGGGAAAGGCTAACTACAAATGGAACTTTTCTCAGTGAGACATTATGCCATTTCCTTCCATTTGTTGACTTTCAAAATTATTTTACCAATGTTTTCAGAGACGTATTTGTCTCAAAAATGCCTTCCAGTAAGTTGAACTTTTTTGAATTATTTTTCCCATTCATACAAACCTGTAGACCAACTGTCACTTGTGCTGCTTTCAGACCCCAGAGCAGAGACGCTTACTCTCCCTCCACCTGCGTGTGCTGTACTCCTTGTTTCTAGTCTACCTTGCAGGTGGGTTAGGTCATGCCACCAATTTTGGTAAACGGATTGAGAACAGAAGTGGTGATTAAACCTGCTTGCCTCTTCTACCCCTTTCTGCCTCTGCTGCAGCAACCTTGAGGGTCATGCTTTCCAGATGGAGGTTCAAGACTAAAAAAGGTACAAAATAACATTTAAAACAAAAGCAGCCATTGAATGCATATCAAACGATGATACAAGTGAAAAATAAGGTCTTATTGTACTAAGCCATTGAGATATCAGGGCTTCTGTGTTGCACGAGTTAGCATTAATTAACCTGACTAATACAGCTTTGCAAAAAGGCAGGTTCAAATGCCCAAATGGCTTGGGCAAGGGACACATCTGCATATATTGCCAGTATTTTGTGCATCAAATTAGCGAACCATGGATGCTGCATAGATAATTTAAATTCACTGCCCAATTACTTTCAAAAGATTGTTTTTATCATCTGAATTTTGCACAGTGGCCATAATTATCTCTTTGTCTCTTCTTAAGATGCTTTATTTCTGAGTGTGGTCATCTTTACTAGATTTTTAGATGCCGAATAACTGACATTATGAGAGGAGTTTCTATCCCCAACATGACCTGACCTAATAGAGTATTCGGTCAGCATGCGGCTGATGCCAAATCTGTTTCATGAACGAATGAATCAGGGCATTCATTTTGATATCTATCTAATTTTAAGAAATGGCAATTTACTGATTTGTTTTCTTGTAAGACAGATAGCCAAGACTTTTTGCAAGATTTCTATCCTTCCCCAGATTGTACCCCACTTCCCTGAAAATAGGAAATGGGGGGATATTTCATTGGGTTGTTGTGAAATCATATGGATAAAATTACCAAAAGTATGTGAGATTTCATCACACAGCAAAAGAATTTCTCAACCAACATTAGTTATTCTCTATAAACATTAAATTCTTTAGGGGAATCAACAGCTTCCTAGGAAGAAAGGAGGAAAAAGGCCCGCAGATTCAGGCGATTTTTGACATATGACCACCAGGTGGCACCATTGAGTCAATATTAACGTTTTTCCCCCCGGCTCAGAGGGGGAATCGTCAATTTTGAGTCTAAAAATGTACTTTTATCCCGGGTGATCATAACACAGATAGTTGCTAAAGATTATGCAATCTCTGTGTTATAGGAGCAAGACCTATGTGCTGTGTCTTTCCATTATGAGTGTTTTCTAATACTTAGGAAATCACCATTGACAGATTTTATTGTAATTATTTTTAATTTTAATTTTTCTTATGCAGTGAAAATGGAGATGTTTTAACTTTCTTTTTTTAATAAATTTATTTTTTATTGGTGTTCAATTTGCCAACATATAGAATAACACCCAGTGCTCATCCCATCAAGTGCCTCCCTCAGTGCCCGTCACCCAGTCACCCCCATGTTTTAACTTTCTTAGCACAGAGATGTTTATCAAGGAATGATCAGACTTTCACAGAAGGAAAAGGAAATTTTTAAGTTCCTTGTCTAGAGAACATTTAAATTTTGCCAGTGCAGAAATAAGGCTTTTCCCATAAAGATTGGCCCCTGAGTGAAAGAATGAAGAGCTACCCACATGCCTCCACACACTCCTTTGGGAAGCTGAGCAATAGAAAATGAGTAGATGGAGCTCTTAGGGAATGGTCATCCTTTGTCTTCAACTTCTGGGGCTTGTCAGAGGGGTCCTTTCCTTGGTCCTTAGAAACTCTCTCCACTGCCAATTCTCTCTTCTCTCCACAAGTATCTCCCTGTCCTGGCTTCTGCTCCACTTCCTGCCGGGACCCTGTCTCTCCCTGCCCTCTGGACCAGGTTGGAAGTCACCAGGTTGCCACGGCTCTTCTACTGTGTGAGTGCATGAGGGCTTCCGATACCCACTGACTGGGCAGGAAACGGAGGACAGCTTCATTTCTTTCTTTCTTTCTTTCTTTCTTTCTTTCTTTCTTTCTTTCTTTCTTTCTTTCTTTCTTTCTTTCTTTTAAGGAAATATTTAAAGCATTTAGAAAAGCGTGGAATACAACAGTACCTGCGTACTCACCACCTATATTTTACCAATATTATCATTTCATTATATTTATTTCAGCTTTCTAAGAAAAAAAAATTACAGACCACTGAGATTATCGACCATGATCCTATTTCCTCCTTTCTCTCCCCAAGAGAACTGTTACCAGGGAATGGGGTGTATCTTGCAGTGCACATTTTGATTCTTTGGCTATTTATTTATATAATGGCTATGAAAGTAATTCTGTGCCATGCACATACTTACTCTGCTTTGGAAATGGAGAGAATGAGGCAGACAGAGGTCGGTAGATTCATGCAGTGTTCCCTTGCCCTTCCCCTGCTCTGCACCCAGTGACCTAAGCCAACATCCTCCCAATCCCATTTTGCTTTCCTGCTCTCATTTCCCAGGTTGGTGGCACAGAAAGGAGCATGCTGCTTATCTCAAAGGGCAGAGGTTGTGGTCCTAGTTCTGCCATGGATGAGCTAGAAGACCTTGTGCAAACCACATCATTTCTCCGAGCTACTCAGGTAATCAACATAAAATGTATGAAATAATACTGTTTCCATAGGGATCCTTAATTTAATGTGCAATTACACAATGTAGAGTTTAACTACACTTGAAAATCACGTATTTCTCATGCTTGGTATTAGAAGCACAAACTCAGATAAGACAGTATCTCTGGGAAAAAAAAATCCCCTTCTTGAATGGAAAACAGGTGCATTAAAAACTGTTAGTGTCGGATGTGATCCATGTTATAACCGAGGTGTTTATTAACTGCTGTGGGAGCCCAGGAGAGGAAAATGTTAGTTGTGCCCGTGGGCATCAGAGGGAGCTTTTTTGTTGTGGTTTGTTTTTGCATTTGATTTTTTTAAAAGATTTTATTTATTTATTCGTAAGAGACACAGAGAGAGAGGCAGAGACATAGGCAGAGGGAGAAGCAGACTCCCTGTGGGGAGCCAGATGTGGGACTGGACCCAGGGATCCAGGATCATGCCCCCTGGCTGAAGGCAGGCGCCAAACCATGGAGCCACTCAGGCATCCCTGCCTTTGATTTTTTAAGGTGACAATCAGAGTCGTGCATGGAAGTGAAAAGAAGGGAGAAGTCAACGTTTATTTGATTCTTACTGAATGAATATCCATCTCAGCTATCCATTCATATTTTTTTTTCTTTTCTTTAAGGCTTATACTAGGCTCGGTATTAAGCACATGATATTTATTTATTTATTTATTTATTTATTTATTTATTTATTATTTTTTTTTTTTAATTTATGATAGTCACACAGAGAGAGGGAGAGGCAGAGACACAGGCGGAGGGAGAAGCAGGCTCCATGCACCGGGAGCCCGATGTGGGATTCGATCCCGGGTCTCCAGGATCACACCCTGGGTCAAAGGCAGGCGCCAAACCACTGCGCCACCCAGGGATCTCAGCACATGATATTTAATCCCTCTTTTCTACATAAGGAAGCCAAAACTCAGGGGGGAAAAACAAAACACCCAAAACACCAGGGCAAGTAAGGAATGAGGCGAGTTCACACACCCTCTTATATGTCACCCCTGGGTCAGGGCAGGGGAGTGGGCATGGGGACCTAACCTCCACTCCAGCCCATCTGAAGCAAAATTATTTGGTGATAACTCTTCCCGGTCAAGAATGGCTTCATTTTATTGGCCACCTTTGTCAGCATCTCAATGAGTGCTCTTCCTTCTACCCCTTTGAAGCTTTTGGTTGCCTGGGCTGTGAAGACCTCACCTGTCTTGGCTTTCTGTCTGCCTCCCAGACACCATCTCAGCCTCAGAGGCTCCCACCCCTTCCCGGAGGCTACATTTGTCACAGGTCCTCACACCTATCCTCTGGTTCCCACCGTTTGGTCTTGTCCCAATCCCGTACCTTCCTACCCTCTTTCCCCTACAACACTAATTATGATGTGAAATCACAGAAAGCACGTGGTTATTGGTTGAAGACTTTTCTCCAAACACTAAGTTCCACGAAGACAGAAGATTATCTGGGTGACTCAAAATCGCATATCCATCACCTAGCCTGACAACTGAACATGGTAAGTACTAAGTCAATATTTGTTCAAAGAAGCATGAAAGCAAATGACCAGATAGTCATCTTTAGTTTATACCATATCACTTTTGTGAACTCTGAGCCCAGATGTCTGACTTGCCATTTAGTGCCCAATAACCTGGATGCCCGCACAATACAAGACACCTCTTGGGTTCAAACTTGCTTTACCCCTGTGTCCTCTACATGGCTAAATGTCTTTGGGTCCCCAAGGCCCCCTGGGACAGCCACCAGCCTGAGTTTCTCATTTATCAGAGGTTTCTCCTCCTTTCCTTCTTCTCCTGATCCATTCAAATAATCCACCATTCATGCTGACAGTGCTACTATGTATTTTGCAAATCTCTGTTTCATCTCATTGGATCCACATGCTTACGGACCTACTTCAAACCCCATCTGCCCTTCTGCCATCAGCATTGCTTGCAACAGTTTTTATATAAAGCTACCCTTTTGGCTTGCTTTCCTACCACCTTCAGAATCTCCTTTGCTATATTGATCACATCTCTGTTATTTTTATTTTGAAAAATCGACTTCTACATTCTTTTTAAATTTAGCTCAGTTTTTGCTAAGCCACGATATAAATTAAAATGATTTTCATATACTAGTCATAATTTTTCTACTATACAATGAACATATAATCATTAGTATGAAAAATATTAATTTAAGTGCCACCTAAAACATGTCTCGTCACACACCCCCTGTGGAATATGTCACACAATCTCCAAACATTGACTTGGTCTTTTCCACATCCTGTTCATGTTGTATCTCACTGAACAGTCTATGTCATTTCTGAGTCATTACAGTAACATCTATGGTGAGTGTGAATATCTCTGTCTTACAAAGAGACCCTTGGGGGTTAGAGTGCTTTGGTAATGAGCCCAGTTGGAGAACAGGCATCTGGGATAAAAAGTAGCATCTGAGTGACGGATCCCGCTTCGGCTCAGAGCTCTGCTGACCCTCCCCAGGCTCTCTGCTGTTCCTTCTGGTCCTGAGTGCTAGAAGTTCTTAATTTGCACCATTTAGTGTTGCCCTAAACTTACAGGAATAAGTCCACACACCTTAGCAAGGTATAGGAGACCCCAGTAGACCTACTGGTGTGGCACATTGCCCTATTATGTCCCATCTTTCACCATGCCCTGCCTTGCAGAGCTGTGACTTCGCTGGCTGCAGCTCATGCTTGCTCAGTGGGGTGATTTCTGGTTTCGTGCTTCTGTTAATGCTTCCTCCTGGGGCTGGACCACTCCTCTCCATTGCTCTGCCTCTCCCGATTGGTCCTTATTCACCACCTGTCCATTAGCACTTAGTGCAGCCTCATCTCCTTTGAGACGCCCTCCCTGCACACTCCTTCCCCCATCCTGGGCTGGATTGCTAAGGTCTTCTACCACAACTTGCACGATTCTAGGTCTGGTGTCACCACTTCCTATTACAACAACCTACTGTGTTTCTGTCTCTCTGCAGAGAGGACCTGTATTTTTCTTTACACTCATCTCTGTGTCCAGCATCTTAGTTCAAAACCAGGTCCAATAAATCATAATTAAACATGAACAAATTCTATTTCATGGAAAAATTCATGAGAATAGGAACTCAGATCCATCTTTGTATTGATTTTCCACATAAAACATCAGTATTTGTGGAAATAAAGAATTGAAATACCTATTGCATTTAAGGACATTATCCCTCAGTTCTGATGTAATTGAAAAGTGGATTCTTGATGGAATTTAGTTGGCTTTTGAAGACAATATAAAGCACATGCTCATCTCATCCTTCCAAGTCAAGTAAATTTTATGGAGAAAGGGGGGAGCTCTTCAGGCCCCTGCGATTTGCTCCTTCAAGAACCTGGCTGTCCAGCCTCCCGAGAAGCACGCCTCCTGTTTCTGTTGATGAAGACATTGCTAGGGAAGTACCTTCCCGCATGCTGACTGCTCAGCTTTTGGATTCCTGCCCTGTACTTGCTAACTCTTTTTAATTAGCCCCTTGGTAATCTTCCCTCTGTCCAAAAATACCATTTTGCTTCAGGGAGACAAGGACAATTTCTTGTCCCCAAGAGATAATTCTGGATCTCCACTGCAGAATCAGATAGAAGTTATAACATATTTTAGGGGCCCTTGTTGTCAAAATGCATCTGCTAAGCCCCCGCCACCCACCTCCGCATGGCAAATACAGTGCATTGTCTGGTGACACATGTGGGTCACACGTTCTTTATTTAGAATCAGGCTATTTTCACAATCATTTTGATCATCATTTAATCCCTTCTTCTTTTTCCTTTGCAGTAGATTTGCCTTTTTCTCTGCTGGGTGAAATGTCACTCAGACCTGGGGATCTAGCAAATGTTATTCCTTCTTAGCTTTCACTTACACTATTCAAACTACTTCTGTCAGAACAGGTTCCTTCTCCTGCAGCGGGGAAGAGGGCATCGCTTCATTTCTGTTTCAGTGGAAATCATCTACAATGGAGCTTGGTGTGTTGATGTCTCCTCTGTTGAACAGCGGACTCCCACAGACGAAGGGCATGGCTTCCTTACCTTTGCATTTTTAGTGCTTGCACACTGAGAAAAATGGAAGCAAAGTAGTTGGTCTCTTTGTCTCCACACTTTCCCATCTTTGGCAGAGGGACCTTCCTGAAACAAAGTTCTGACCAAACTGTCTGGCCTGACACGGGACATCTGTAGGGATATGGCATTGGGTGTGGCTTTGTTCTTCTCTCTTCTTTTCCTTAGTTGGCCCCTGAGCCCCCTGAGGCCCCTTGGAGCTGCTCAAGTCTCATGTCCAAACCCATCTTGCCCACATCCCAACTCTGCTCTGTGTTCTGAGCATGACTTGTGTTTGTCATAGGCTAACATTTGGCCATTAGCGGTAAGATCTTTGAGGGGTGGGAAGGATCTAGGTTCTATTATTCAGGCTTATAGTCTGGGTGCCTGGTATAGCATCAACACAGAGTAGTACTCATGAATACACGAAGAGAAAATGAAGGTGCCCATGCTCTTCACTGCAATGCCCTCTCTTGCCCTTCTTCATCTGCCAAAACAAACTCGTGCTCTGAGACTCAGGCCAGACACATCTCTTTGTGACAGCCTATCCAGATCACTCTCCTGGCCCTTGGATGAAGTGCCCTCCTCTGTGATCCCATAATGTCTTCTGTAGACATTTTTACTCTCTTTATCACACCATATTCTTTTTTAAAAGATTTTATTTATTTATCTATGAGAGACACAGAAAGAGAGAGGCAGAGACACAGGCCGAGGGAGAAGCAGGCTCCATGCAGGAAGCCTGATGTGGGACTCGATCCTGGGTCTCCAGGATCTGGCCCTGGGCTGAAGGCAGGCACTAAACTGCTGAGCCACCTGGGCTGCCCAATCACACCATATTCTAATCCCCCTGTATTGGTCTCTTTCCCCCCTGCAGGACTGTGAGATATATAAAGATAGAGATTTTAATTAAGTCATCTAGTTTTCTTGATGTTTAGGACTCTACCTATAGCAGGCACTGAAGGCATACTTATTGAATAGATGGGTAAGAGCATATGTAATATTTGGTGGCAATACCATGTTCTTTGAAAGTTGGAGAGTCAGCCCAAATAAGGATCAACTGAAATACCACTATCTGTCTGGTGAGGTGCAACCAGGAAGAAAAGGGACAACATAAGTGAAGGAATAGATCATTGATCTAGTAGTCCTTGGGGTCTACAAGATGCTTTTGCAAGCCCTCCACTGATTCCCAGAGACCTGCTGGGACTCAGGTGTTAATTAGCAATGTGCAGACAAAGAGAATAAGGGAAATGAAGCATCCTTAAGTGTATTCAAAGCCAAATGGCCCCAGTAGGGATATTAGCAAGTAATACCCCAGGAGAGAGGACAGCTACTGTTAAAAGGTGCTTGCCCAAGGAAGAGAGCAAAAAGTTATGTTTTAGTAAAAAAAAAAAAAAAAAAAAAAAAGGCTTCATAATATCCAGCTGTAAACTATTGTTCTTGAAAAAAATGGCTGGCTATGAACATTTATAATACAATGCTTTGAAAAGTTGTCCTTTCTCATTATTTTATGGACAAAGAAAATGAGGCTCAAGGGATTTCAAATTGTTAATTTTTGCCTGTTTTGCTCCAGAAATATGGAATCTGGGACCATATAAGGTTATGGCTAAGAGTATGCATTTGGAGGCCTGATGGCCTCAAATGCAATCCATTTTCTGCCCACAACTGGCTATGTCATTTTGCCTGAGTAATTTAAACTCTTCTACCCCTTGGTTTTCTTTCTGCAAAACTGGACACGTTATGATATCTACCTCGTGGAGTTGGTGGGAGAATGAAATGAGCCAATGCAAATAAAGTGTAATGCAGTTATTACTATTTTGGGGAAAAATGACAAATAATAGCTCTTCAAATTTGTCTCGGAGAAGCTAACGGGGAATCCTTAAGCCCTCATTGGGTCATCTGTCCAAACTCCTTGCCCATGCCCAAGTAGACATACCTGTTTCTCCCCTTGCCAGCCCGATGGGGAGAGATCATGGGTTTTTTCTGCTCCCATTGTCCTGACCTTTGCTGGTGACATTAGCTGACTCTACTCACCTTACTTCACAGTCACAGAGCTTCCAAGCAATGACATGCAAGCAAGGAGTTCAGAGGAGGGCCAGAAAGGAAGGAGAGGGGCATTTATTCTCATACTTCCCCTTACAACACTTTTTCAATGTGGTGAGGGAAAATCCCGATTCTCAATCTTTTCCAGCATCCCCTAGCCACTATCTTTGTGCCTTCTAGAAACACAGTTCACACACTATTAAGCTTAGCATAGTCATTGCTGAAATAGAATCCTGGTTCTGTATCTAACTTGATCAAGGTTACCTGGCTAATAAACGCTAGACTTAGGATTCATCTAGGAATATCATTATATGTCTCAGACCCATCAAATCAATTTATTCATGCAAGATCACTGAAGGGGCACCTACCATATGGCAGGTACTTTACAAAGCACTTAGGAATGGAATGTCAGTAGGAACCAATCATATCAAAGGAGCGCTCTTATAATGTATTAGGAGCTCAGGATGGAAGCACTTCCTGATGTGGGATCCAGGTGTCTTTCCATCTCCATAATTCAACACATGGCTGTGGAATTGAACTGAGACAGTGCTTCTATTTATGTTGTATTGCATTATCTTATTTTGAACTTCATTCAGTAGCCATGGTATAAGCAAATGAATCCAATGAAGCTCAAATAGCTAAATTTACAGGTTTACCTGTACTTAAAAACAGGTTATGCTATGGTTAAACTTAATTATAGGTCTTAAAAACAAAGCTCTTAGTTCCTAAATTCAAAAGTCAAGCTCATATAAGAGTCCACTAAATCCAAGTATTGGTCAAGTGTTGGAAAACTTCAACTCTGCTACGTGATAGTAGACCTACCAATATTCATGAGTTGAAAGTTCACAAGTGGGAAAATTATAATGAGTACATTTACAAATAGAAGAGCTTCTTTACTTGTCTTTAATCACATAGTTCTAAAGAGTGATGGGAACTTAATGCCCTAGCTTTAGCTTTCCTGCTTCACAATGCTCATCCCTACATGTCACTGGTATTTGTGCTCTGAATTTTAAAAGAAATATATTATTCAAACAAACAATTATCTGTAATAATTGCAGAGCAAAGTGAGGCATAGATTTTCAGAGCCATTAGGTAGTACTGATGATGATGATGCTTGTGGTGGTGGTAGTGAATCCATTAAGTGATTAATCATCATAGGAACTAATAATTATTGAGTGTGTGAACAATCAGGGCACTAAAGTATATAGGTATTTTTAAAATATTTTTACTTAATTCTTACAAAAAAACTATATATCATCTTGGGTTTCAGATGAGGATGCTAAAGCTTTGGGACTTTCCAACCAGCAGAAACTAGTAAGTAGCACAACTGGGACTTGACCCCAGGTGTGTTTGGTTCAGAGCCAAGCCCCTAACACACACATGATTCCTCAGGTTCATTAAGTAAATCTCTTTCATGTCACAGTGTCATGATCAAAATCTAAGAAGTTATGTCTTGTGCCTGAAGTCAGTAAGTCAGTGACAGAAGATGGTGGGAACTTAAGAGCTCTGACCCTAAGGTTATGTGTGTGTGTGTGTGTGTGTATTTATTTATTTATTTATTTATTTATTTATTTATATAATATTTATATATGTGTATATATGTATTATATAGATATATAATATTCAAATATAAATAGTTTATCAAGCAATTTCAATGGAATTCTCAGTCAAGATTATTTTCCTTTTACTGTCTTTAGTTTGTAAAATCCATCCCATGGCTCATTCTCATTCTTCTGTCTCAGTTTAAATATCTATCAGTCATGACAGGCTGGGTCACACTGCAGTTAAAAAGAACCCTAGTGATTTAAAGCAACAAACCCTCACTTCCTGTTCATAGTCCATGTCCATTGAAGGGTAGTTCAGTGCTCAGCTCTGAGTACCTCACTCCAGAGCTCAGGCTGATGAAGCACCTGTAATCTGGGAGTGGTCTGATCACTACACAGAAGGTAGGAGAATACTGAGAATTTTGCACCATCACTCAGGGCTGTGAGTGGAAGTCCTTTACTTCGTATTTATTCACATCCCTGTAGCTAGAAAGAGTGACACAGTCCCACTTAACCACAGTGGGGCCAGGAAGAAGAGTCCTACTATTTGCCTGGTAGGTGGAGATCCAGATTAATCCTCAGGACCTTGAGAATTGCTTTGTTATGGAGGACTCAGGGCCCCCTTCCTCATTCTCAGCAGTTGATGCATTTTCCCACATAAGGTCACAGTTCTTGCTATTATACTTTTTGTCAGGTTCTAGTAACAGTTTTTCTCCTTCCTACTCTGCTGGCTCTTGGGTACTTCCTCATCTCGTGCTGGTGTCCTTAACCCTGCCAACAACCTCACAGAGAGTACCTTCATCAAGCTCTCCTTCATTACCCCTTGAGTGAGATCTATTTCTTCCTGGATCCTCTGTGTCTCCAAACCAGCAAACTCAGGTCTAGGTGTAGATCTATCCCACTAATCCTTCTAAAAAGGCATTGATATGCATAATGAAGCCTCCACTGTCTCTGTGACATGCAGTGACAAGTCTTCTGCTTATTTGACTCTCTTACTGTGGTTCTCCCCAAAGTTACCAGTAAGCTCCTTTTTGGCAAAGAAAATGGAAGATATGGTGTTCTTCCCTCATTCCACCTGCATTCATAGGAGCAGCACAGGTCATCCAACTTCTGCCTAATAGCAGATAACCAACTAAGAACATACACACTAGGCTTCCCTTGGTCTTTGGACCATTGTGATTAGGGTAGGGGTTGGACCTAGCACCTTGAGGAGAGTGTGGAGAACACCATACTCACGAAACTGCTGCTGACCCCTTTCCTCCCCCTGGATATCTTCTTACGCAGATAGAGATTCAGGGAGTTGTACTATAACTGAAGTACTAGCTTCTCATTGCCGTAGAGCTTTTTCCCCAAAATTTTTGCAGACATCTTTAGGATCTGTAGGTGCTTTATATTTCTGTCCTCAGGTTTAGCTCCCATCCCTGATTTGGGGATGACAGTCTCATTCAATATAGTGCTATATGTTTTGTTTCAGAGATCTATCTCTGTATAAAAATTCCTCAAAACTTAGTCCCTAAAACAACAAACACTTTATCATATCTTATAATTTTGTTGTTCAGGAATTTAAGCAAGGGTCAAGTAGGGGATTCTTCTATGACATGCTGGAGCTGACTTACATCAGCTCATTAGAGCCAGTTGCTAAAAAAAAAAAAAAAAAGATTCAGAAATTTTGTGAGCTCTAAAGAACTTGAAAGTGACTGCAGAGGGAATGTTTACATCACAGAAATAAGCAAGCACTAGAATCTTCTAAGACTTTTTCCCAGTGAGCCGGTTTACCTATATACTCACTGCTTCTGTTAGACATATTCTTGAGAGTAGTCAGTATTCAGCTGGTGGTGAGTTAGTCTGGAGTTCCAAGAAGATTTCACCCTCATGTCTGGCACTTTAGGGGCACAACATAGTGGTTCATAACTTAAAGAGCCTTAGAAAGTTCAGCTGGGACTGCCAATGAGAACATGTACACATGGCCTGTCCAGCACAGTGGTCTCAGGGTAGTCAAACATGGAGACCACTTGGCAGTTTTCAGGGCCTACCCCGTGTCCTCCCACCCTAAGAACAACTTTATCTTCTTTCTAAGGGTGACATCTCAAAAACTTATTCAAACATTGCATCCGTTCCAAAGCCCACGTGTGTAAGTGATCTATAGTCTCCATGAGACCAGATATTGTTCCTTGTAGTTCAGTGACCCAGGACTTAAAATTCACGTGTATCTTTCCCCATAAGCTGCACTGCCAACCAGTAGGGAACAAGGCATAATAACTGCAATATAATTTCAAATTTGGACAAGGGAAAAGGAGAAGACACACATCAGTTCCTGGTCCATAGTAATTCATGTCCAATTCTTGCTGGATAGAAATTTTGAAGGTTTTCTACCATAAAAAGGAGGGGAGAATTCCAACTTTGGTCACCATTCTGCTCTCAAACAGGAACCCTACTACCCATATCCTCTAAAGCCACACGTTCTACCTTCTGGGGTTCCTTGGTGTCTACAATTTCCCTTGGCCACCGCCGAAGGGATATGAGCAGTATTTCCTTCCTGCCCTGGTTTTTCAGCTTTGTTCCTATTCACAGAAGATTGGTGATTGTAGTTATTTTGAGTCTTGAACAAAGTATTTTTTCCCTTTCTATAGTTATTTTTATTCCAGTTTCATATTTTCTTTGGAAAAACAATTTCCTTATGAACTTTGCAAACTTTGATTTATTTCTCATTAGTCAGTCTCATGTGGTCATTACCATACCCGACTTTCTTCCATAAATCATGATTCTCAAGTCTGATTTATTTCTTCCCTTTTTTGCTGCCAGACCTCTTCCTTTAGTGAAGGGTAAGTGCTATCTTGAGGCATTGAAACAACATCTAGGAAGGCCACACCCTTAGTCTGATCTTTGCCATAGGGCTGAGTCCTTTTGTTCAGTAGAGAAGTCCTACTGAGTCTTTCATGTGGAGCTTATTGAAATTACATCTTGTACACTAAAGGCCTTGGAATAATTAGCTTTTCAAAACCTGTATCACTTTGAATTTCTAGACTTTGGCATTCTTTTTCTTTTCTGCTTGCCAACCAGCAAACTCTTTCCTGGGCTATTTCTTTCCTTTTATTTAACCCTGGCCAAATGTTACCCAGTAACAACTAATACACACTAGTAAAATCTGTTTACAGTTTCTTCTGAAGCTCAAAAGAAGCACAATCTGCCTTCCAAGGTATCACAATTTTATCAAGTGTGTAACATGGATCTTTAGCCATACAGCTGCCACCCTGTCACCTGTCAATTATTTTCTTGTCATCTGCCAATGGGCCTAGGAAATGACACCTAAGTTAAATTTATTTTGTTTTGTTTAGTTTCTGTTGTTTGGTTGGTTTTAACAGCAACGTCCTACTTCAAGATAATAATTTCTTATTTAGTCAGCGTAAGGTCACTTCTGTGAGAAACGCCAGCAAACCTTGTTGGTCCTTACAGAGGACTATTTCTCACTCACTCTAATGTGTGCATAGTGGTTTTCCATTCAATGATGATTAACAGTCCCAGGCTGCTTCCATTTTGTGGCTCCAAAATCACCCTGGAGTCCCTCACTGAGAAGTCAGGAGAAGAAAACATGAAAGTTCATTTGGGCGATTTTAGGAGCAGGGGCCAGAAGGGATGTACATGATTTATGCCCACATTTCATTGGCTAGAACTCTGTCACATTGACCTGTCTACAACACCACCTTCCTGTGAGACTGGGGGGAATAGTAGACAAGTTTGCTGAATATATAACATTATCTCAGTCCAGTCTGCAAATTGCTTCTTTTCTTCATTTTTTATTCAGTTGAATAATAACATCGTTTATTTGGCCATGGAAACAAAGGTAAAGACAAAGAAGTAAGGCTGCTCAGCCCATCTTTCACTAAGTCCTATTCCTTTGACACCTCATTCCACATCCATGTCCTTTTTTTCTACTGTGACTGTCTTAGTTTATACATCCATTTTTGCCCTGTGGGATTTTTTCTGGTCACCACCTACCTGGTCTGCCTATTTTCCTTTAAGACTTTGCCAGACTATGGTCCACCCTGCTGCTGGATTTGTTTTAATGAAGCAAGAATACATCATCTTGCTCCAGGGCTTGAAATCCTTCAATGACCCCCTGTGTCTTTTAGGATAGGTGTTAAATTTCCCAGAAACACAAAGTGCCCTAATTATCTCCTTCAACTGCTCATTCAGTTTTACTTTTGGCCTCTCCTTTTCACTTTTTGCTCCAGCCAATGTGACAGCTTTTTAAAATTAAACTTCCTTATTTTAAGATAATTGTATATTTATATGCAGTTGTCAGAAATAATATCCTAACCACTTTTTACTCTGACATCTATCATGCCTCTTCAACTTTCCAGAGGGGTATTTTTTATTTATTTATTTATTTATTTATTTATTTATTTATTTAAATTTTAGTTAGTTAACATCCAGTGCAATATTGGTTTCAGGACGGAATTCAGTGATTCATCACTTACATAAGACACCCAATGCTCACCATAACAAGGGTGCTCTTTAAATCCCCATCACCCATCTAGCCCATCCCCCATCCACCTCCCTCCATAAATCGTGTTTGTTCTCAAATCATAAGAGTCTCTTATGATTTGTTTCCCTCTCTCCTTTTTCTTCTTTCCATATTTTCATCTGTTTTGTTTCTTAAATTCCACATGAGTGAAATCATATGGAATTTGTCTTTCTCTGACTGACTTATTTTGTTTAGCATAATACACTCTACTTCTATCCAAATCATTGCAAATGGCAAGATTTCATTCTTTTTGCTGTCCACATCTTCATTATCCATTCATCAGTTGATGGACATTTGGTCTGTCTCCAGAGTTTGGTTATTGTTGATAATGCCATTATAAACATCATGGTGAATGTACCCCTTCAAAATCTATATTTTTATATCCTTTGGGTAAATATCTAGTAGTACAATTGCCAGACCATAGGGTAGTTCTATTTTTAGCCTTTTGACGAACTTCCATACTGTTCTCCAGACCAGAGGGACGTTTCTATCTACCTCTTACCCACTACTTGCTCCTTGTTTCAACTTTTACCTCCTCCTCTAACCTTTCAGTGTTCCCCTCCTACCTCACATATCCTCAGCTTTTCATGAAACTTGCAAAGTTGGCCTGCTGGATAGTTCACTTACCATAGACAGGGGCCATTTCTTTTTCAACCTCATAAGGCTTAATTATGGCTTAAATCTTGGCCCATAGAAGGTACTCAGCAAATAACTGGATTAATGCTTGGAAAAATCTATAATGGCTAAGCATTTAGGCTTTGGATTCTGTCTAATTGGTATTTATGCAACAAATGGTGAACTCAACACCTGGGGTATTCAAACTCTGCACATTCCAAAGACAAGGCTAGCCCTTAAGAAGCTTCTTCATGATAACCTCTATGCACTTGGAAAATCCTGCCTAATAAGAATGTCTTTGTATATTTGGGGACTTGGGCCACTCTGGTTAATCTATGCTAATAGTGTGATTTATGTCAGGGATCTGGGCCAACTTGCATGAGCTTGGTATCTGGAGGGACTGGACACTGAGAAATTAAGGTCATCCAAATAGGTATCCATATGTACATGATTGACTGAGAAGGGAAACCCCAGACACCAAGGCTCAGGTGACCTTTCCTGTTTGACAATATTCCATTGGTCATCGTGCTTTGCTGTCTGTTCTACTCCACTGGAGAGGACAACTGGAAGATTTTTCACCTTATTTTCCGTTGCTGATTTTAATCTCTATTTTTGCTGTAATAAACTGTAACTGTGAGTACAACAGCTTTTTGGAGTTCTGTGAATCCTTCTAGTAAATTCCTGACCTTAGAGAGATATTGGGGATCCAGAATGGCACAAAACCTCATTTCCAAACTAATCAGCCATGTGACAATGGACAGATAACTCAAATCCTACAAGTTTTAGTTATATCATGTGTTATGTGGGATAATGATAATAACAGCCTACCTCTTGGGATTTTTTTTTTTTTTTTACCTCTTGGGATCTTATCAGGACTCATATTGCATGCAAAGCACTGAACTTATAATTAGTGATAAAAAAACATTAGCTTTCATCACTATCATAATTACCATACCATGATAATTTCTATACTATTGCATATTTTATAAATATCATCTTATAGATATAATTTTATAAATATCATCTTAAATATCTATATATTTTTCCATTAGAGGTAACACTGTTTATTTAGCCATCCTTTTATTGTTGGACTGTTAAGTCTTTTCTCATTTTTTTTCATCACTATAAACAACATGGTACTGTGCCTACACATTATGATTTCTATATTTAGGATTATTTCCTTAAGACACTTTCCAGAGATGAAATTTCTAGGTCAAAGGATTAAACACTGTAACATTTCTTGATACATACTGACAGATTGCCTTCCAAAATATTTGTATTATTTTGAACTTTACAAAGTTTTTTTTTTTTTTTTTTTTTTTTTTTTTTTTTTAGTATATGTGCTGCCGAAGTGAGCACTTTTCAGAGCTTTTAAAGTAAAAATTTTTTAAAGTAAAATTTTGTCCATTTTATTACACCCAGGAGGGCATAAGAAAGAAATTATTTCTTTGGAACAAATATCACAGAGTAACCATTCATTCTAATGTGACCATAAATTTCCTGAGAACAAACTGAAAAAAATCATTTTTGCTCTCTCTTGTGCTGAAAATGGAAAGTCCATATTTGCACAGACTGCAATTAAATATATTATTTCTTCACTCATCAATGAATAAGGTGAGAATCCAACTAATAAATGCATCATAATGCAGAAAAATAACTTCTATTAGCAAATATGCATCTATTAAAGAAGATTAAGGGGAAAGGAAAACATTTTTACCTTTAGTTCCGCAGAAGGAATTAATTCATTAGGCAGAGTTATGCTAATCATATTCATGCGTAATGTGATAGTCTTGTCATTAATGTTTGCACAAATCTGAGGAAGGAAATGAATATTTTTCCAGAGGTGAATTTTAATTTCAGTTCTCTAAGTGTATCACTGCCATTGTTGCATTTTTTCACTTTTCCTACACACTTCTTATAACAAAATGGGGGTGACAGGCCAAATAAAATTTGTAGCACACACTAAGCTTTTATCCTTTATCTTTATATTGGAACTTTTAATGCTCAGTTGCCTCTGCTTATTGACATACAGGAATACAGCACAACCATCTTGTGAATTCTAATTGGTAGAGGAAACTTGACAGTTCTCTGAATGGCTTGAGATCACAAAGTAGCTTCCTGGCCATTGACATCCACTCTTAGAGCGAAGACTTTGTAGGCTCATTTTGCCCTCTCCCCTTGACACTCAGCAGCAGAAGACACTGCAGTAAGTATGTTGATGGATAAGGTGGGGTTTCTAGGGGTGCTGTACAGAAGATGTGGATACATACAGAAAAAAAAAAAACTTGTGGGTTCATCCTATCTACCTTGTCAAACTTACCAGTCACTTCTTCTTTAAACGATCCCATCCCCTAGACTTACATTAAATGCTGTCCATGGTCAGATTGTTTCTGGTACCTTCCTCCCATTCCTCTACAACCAAATTCTAGATATCCCTGTAGACTCAGCTGAAATGAGTCTGCCCAAGATTCCTTCTCTACCTCTCTTCTGGAATGTTCCATATGCACAAAAAATTCAGTCTTGTGTCATAGTAATTTCTGTGCATGTCTAGTCTCTTCTATTAACTATAAGACTCTCAAGGAAAGGAGTTTTGTGTGATTTATATTTATATTTCATACAGAGACTTGAACATAGCAGTTGTTAAAGATGAGCCTGCTGATGGATAAATGAGTTTTCATTGATAATTGGATGGTTATAGGTTGTAGTGTAAATGTGTTCTGTGGAGCAAAGAATTCTGGTGTTGGGGACATTCATCCCTTCTTTAATATATATACATTTGTTGAACACCTATTATGCTCAGACACATCCTGGATCTTTTTTCTAATAGGCTGGGTGATTTTGGACAGAGTACTTAACCTCTCTGAGTCTCCATTTCCTAATGTGTAAAATGCTCTGGGAGCATTCACTGTGGAAAATTACATAGAGCTCATAGCATAGTATTTGCTTAACAATTGATATTTTCCTTCTTCCTTGCTCTTCTATCTAACAACAACAAAATCAACCAAAAACCACAATTCCTTCTCCAGTTAGCACTATGTGGTTTCCCACGCTTCATATAGAAGAAAATCAAAAGTAAGGAAATCACTTCTCAAAAATAGTCTTGGTCTTAAATTCTAGAGTGTATGAAGGATATTTCAAATGCTAATGTGTAACAATATATCCTTATAATTCTATGATGGACTATGGCTCAACAATCTTGTGAGTTAGAAGGATCTTAATCCTATTTTTTTAATGTGGGACGTGAGGCTCAGAGGAGTCAGCGGGCTTCATGGCTCCGCAAGCAGGAAGGGCCTGAGTGAGTCAGGGTACTCCTTCTCCTGATGTGCACAGACCGCTTCCCAAACTCTGAAACCTCTGTTTGTAAGAAGTATGGCTGCCTGAACACACACTTCAGCAGAGACTTCTCTCATCAGAAGCCTTCCACCTATTATTTTCCCAGCGGGCCTCTCCTTTTCGAACTCCCAAAATCCTGCAAGCAAGGCTTGGTGAATATGTCATCGAAGCAGTGTGTCATAAATCCATCAGCTTTCCCCAGCCCTGTCATGATGCTGCTGGAACCCTGCAAGCATAGCCCAGGTAGACGCTGCTGAGCCATAATGGGAAAACAAATGAGCCTGTTTTCAATGATCTGGAACCTTCTGACTGAGTTAATGTTTCAGTGGATTTGT
This sequence comes from Canis lupus dingo, assembly GCF_003254725.2. Taxonomy (NCBI): domain Eukaryota; kingdom Metazoa; phylum Chordata; class Mammalia; order Carnivora; family Canidae; genus Canis; species Canis lupus. Next base: position 67,333,271 of record NC_064245.1, read on the forward strand.
TTGCTTCCTACAGCTGGCTAAGCAGTTTTGGTGACTGTGACAACAGTTTCCCCGGATTTGTTTTTACCCCTCATCAGGCTTGACACGTAGCCATTCTGTTCTTCACTTTCCATGCTGGAAGTGCTTATGTGATCATTGCTCTGAGAATAAGCTGAGGACACCAGAAAGAGCTGCAAGAAGGAGCTCAGCATACCCCTTACCCTTTTCTGAATCAGGGCCTTACAATTCAAGTCTGACCCCATGAATATTTCTTTCAAGGAGATAATTTATTGAAAGAACTCTGGCCTGGGAGCCTGAGGATGATAGGCTTTAGTACCCCTTCTGAGAGGATGTCACTAGGCAACCACAGACAATTCACTTAAATTATGAATTTGCCTGACCATAAGAATCACTTGGGACAACAATTGGTTGTAAAAAGAAAATATATGGAGTCTTGAGCTTTCCTCAAGCCTCCAAGGGATATTTCTGGGGCCCTGTAATACCTTTAACAAGTCTTTCAGGGGGTGTTTGAAATCTGATATTTTTGGGGGAAATACTGGCCTTAAGTATCTCTATGTCCCTGGCATCTCATATTTAATAATATATAGAAGTCTTTTTGTATTAGTGGTCCACATTCCACCTGCTTCATGTTGCCTGGAGAGTTCACTAAATTTAATGCAAATTTCCAAGCTATACTGAAGACATGCTGAATCAGAATCCCTGGGAGTACGTCTCATGTGCTTTTATGACAGGTTTTCCAAGTGATTTTTACCCACACCTAAATTTGGGAACCACTAATAGCATTTCTTTATACATTTTATTATGTTTGGTGAGATTATCAGCATCCTAAAGCAATTGTGAGGATAGCAAGAGATAAATTATTAAGCATAGTTTCTGCCGTGGGCGAGTCCTTAATAAACATTAGCTACAAACACAATAACATGGTTGGTGCTTTCCTTGGGCAGGGATTACATCTTCTACTTAGGATTTTCACAACATACCAGGAGGGTCATAATAGCTGGTCAATATGTTCTTATTAATCTAATCTGCTTCTGTATTTCAAAGGTTTATGCTTTCAATTCTGCCGTTGCTCTTCCTCCCTGTGCCTATTTTTGTACTGGAAGAGTCTCAGGGGAATGAGAAGTGCACCCTGACAAGAACTATTTTGGTTGCCATAAAATGTTCCATTTGGAAGGTTCCTACAGGGCTGCTCAGGCCATGTCTTCACAGATGACCAGGGTAGTTATTATTAGTTTGGTTTCAGGTGTGAAAAGACAGAGCCACAGGGGAAAGGTGACCTGGTTACAGGGTTATTCTGGTGGTTGGTAAGAAATCCAGGACTAGAACTCAGATGCTCAGTCTAGCATCCAGAGTCTTCTCCATTTCATCCACAGCTTCTCAGTGTTGTGATTGTAGGACTTCCACTAACATCAGTTCTGTTTTCTAAAACTTCGTTTCTCCTTTCCTTGTCTTCATCCTCCTCACTCACCTTTCTGCCTTTTGGTAATCCCATCTTACCATATTGGCTCTGCGTTCAACTAATGCACAACAAATAAATCAGAGTACAGGCACAAAGGAAATTGGTTGCTTCAGTTGTGCTTGCTTTTACAAAAGAGCAATATGCATGAAAGGTGACTGACCCCAGCCTGTAACATGATGGTAGAAATTCAAAACATGGCACCTAAACAGGTGAAGGAGATTCAGGTAGTGAGTTCTTGCATCTCCTCAAATCATAATTTTGAAGGCAACTTCTTACTCTGTCCATGTCTGAGACCACTGCAGACAACAAGATTATAGGACTATATTTTTGTGATGAGATCCCCATGAGTGGTATTTAGATAGAATACAGACTCTATGGATCACTTAGTATCTTGGAATTCACTTGAGATACATTCTCCTTTTCAAGTACCAATGTAAGAATGATGTCTGGATTCTACCAGAATGGAGGCCACAGAGGGAGACCAAATCCAGCTCAGAAATCAGTATCCTGTTCATGACCGACAACTTGACCATGGGCCTCTAGATTGATAAGAAGGTCTATTTAGTGCTGAATTAATACAACTTCAGTCTAGTGTTTCATGACAGTATAATGTGATATTTTCATACATTCTTCTCTGGGACATAATTTCTACTTGGAATTTTGCAGTGTTATATAATTTATTCTTTATATTTTATTATGTAAATGAATGGTCTTTCAACTGCACTTAGTACTCAGATTAATTAAAATACATTTTTTCATTATTTTATATGAACCATTCTTTTTTTTTGATGAGAACCCTTAAGATTTAGTCTCTTAGCAATTTTCATATATATTACAACAGTGTTAGCTATAATTATGTTGTATATGACATCTCTAGTATTTACTTATTTAAAATGAGAAGTTTACCTTTCGATCATCTTCCTTCATTTTTTATAATAAATTTATTTTTTATTGGTGTTCAATTTACCAACATACAGAATAACACCCAGTGCTCATTCCATCAAGTGCCCCCCTCAGTGCCCATCACCCATTCACCCCCACCCCCCACCCTTCTCCCCTTCCACCACCCCTAGTTCATTTCCCAGAGTTAGGAGTCTTTATGATCATCCTCCTTCAATTCTCCCTTCCCCACCCCATATTTCTGGCAACAATACATCAGATCTCTATGTCTATAAGTTGTTTCCTTTTGATTTTTAAATAGATTTCATATGTGATATCATACAATATTTGTCTTCCTCTGTCTGAGTTATTTTGCTTAGCATAAGTCTTCAAGGTCTATCCATGTTGTTATAGATTGTAGGATGATCTCATTTTTATGGTTGAATAATATTCTATTTTATATATATTTATCCATCTATTAATGGATACTTAGGTTGTTTACATGTCTTGGCTCTTGTAAGTAATGTTGTAATGCACATGGTGGTACAGATATCTTTTCCTACTACTACTAATCCCTTGAGGGAGTATCCCCACCACTGACTCTATTGTTTTGTTTCATTGTTTTCTGGAAGTTATTATCTCTGTTGTACAGAGTGATATACTAAAAACAAATCAGGTATCAAGCAAACATAAGATTTAAAATATTTTCAACCCCAAAGAATACGGAGGCTGCAGATGGGTGCTTGATTTAACCTTCTTAACATCCACCTGTTTATATTTGTACATACTGCATACTGTGCTATCATAAATACTAATATTGTTCATCTCCCACACTGTTTGCTTTTTGACGCCCCTCATTCTACATGCAGACCAAGACTATAGTTAACAACAACAACAAAAAAAAAAAAAAAAGAAAAAAGAAAAAAGAAAAGAAAAAAAAGAGCACTTCTTTGTTAAAAACCCAAAGTAAGCACTAGTGGGATAAGCCCCAGCAGCTGTTTTCAAGGTGCAGTTAGAATCTTTGAATGTTCTAAAGGAATGTCCTGAGAATATCCTAGTGTTGTCTCTTCATTCTGTGGGGGAGGGCTGCTGCAAATTTAGATAGATCAGGTTTGGAGAGCTGTGGCGTTTCCCCAGGAAGCCTCATGAGAAGGCATTCATGTGGGAGATGAGATATTCCACGTGCAAAATGGTCAGTGTCTGGAACTATTATCAGTGTCAGAGAGGACATTGATTTATTTTGCATATAGCAAGGATTATGCTGGTTATTGGCATCTACTGGCTCTAGTTATAACTATCATCAAAATTTGTGTGAATCCTTCAAAACATTCTCACAGCGTTCTTAAAACATATATTGAATAAGAAAAAGAAAGTGTTACTATATTCATGATGCAGGAGAAATACCATTTGAAAGTCTCTATAAATGAAGCAAAAGAAAAATGTAAAAGCATCTGCTTTGTGTAATGAAGAGCAGGAGAATTTTTTGCCAGGGGTGGTGGTGGTGGGAGTGGTTGGGGTGGTGGTGGTTAACTCTGAAATAAGATTTTAAAAAGTTGTAGGAGAAAACAAACCACACACACACACTGTGTTGAAGAGAAAACGGGCTGAAAAGCAGGCTGAGTTGAAAAGGGAGCTGAGTAAGCAAAAGAAAGCCTGAAATTAAAAATTAAAAATATTTAAATTCAAATTGGTATTGGGACCAGAAAGGGTAAGAATTGATAATGCAGAAAATAAAACTGTCATTTTTGGATAACAAAGCTGCCTAGAAGAAAATGGGGAAGGAGACAGAAGTCATGACTGAGAAGCAAGAGGTGTAGAAGACACGTGACCAGCACGCAGTCTAGAGATAATTGAAGCCATGACCAGAACACCTGGATGAGAATAACAGTTCGGATGGGAGTGAGAAAAACTTAACTGCACTCCGAATGCTTACATATATTAATCAAAAGTCTGCTGAATATCAAGAAAAATTATATAAGTAAACACCAAAAAAAACCCTCTTGAATATTTCCAATATTTTATTGTAAAGGTTTCTAACATGTGTACAATTGATCAAAGCTAAAATGCCCGTCACATGCATGATACTTTGATCCCATCATTAGAATTTTTTTATAGTTACCACACTTCTATGCATCTATTCTTCTCCCTATCCATCCATCAACTCATGTTTTCTTTGATACATTTTATTTTATTTATTTATTTATTTTTTAATTTATTTTTTATTGGTGTTCAATTTACTAACATACAGAATAACCCCCAATGCCCTCACCCATTCACTCCCACCCCCCGCCCTCCTCCCCTTCTACCACCCCTAGTTGTTTCCCAGAGTTAGCAGTCTTTACGTTCTGTCTCCCTTTCTGATATTTCCCACACATTTCTTCTCCCTTCCCTTATATTCCCTTTCACTATTATTTATATTCCCCAAATGAATGAGAACATGAGCTGTTGACATTTGTGTGAGTGCCCCTAAATACTGCAGAATGCATATTATTAACTACTGTTCAGTATTTGCTTAGAGTGTTTTGTCTTCAGATATACAATTTATACTGAATGAAGTGAATAAATGTTATGATACTTTTACTGATTTTGACAAGGGCATGCACCGGGGATTTAACTGAAACCCCTGTCATGATGCAGAATATTGCCATCACCTTCATGCCCATTCCCTTCAAGCCTTCCCTCACTGAGCCAACTACTGTTCTGATTTTTCCAACTCACATTAGCTTTGCCTGTTTGGTAATAAGTGGAATCACAAAATATGTACTCTGTCATTGGGAGGCTATATAAGCTTTACCTATTCTATAACTTCATGTAAATGAAATCACAATTATCCTATTCTATTATCTATTACAGGAAACTTCTTCCCTTCTCTAAGAGATCCTTCCCTGTTGCTTATGTCATAAGTTTGTTCGTTTTTATCACTGAATGGCATCCCATTGTGCAGGTAAAGAAGTTTGTTTATCCATGTCCCTAGTTCCAATTTTGGTTTATGATAAATATAGCTGTTATGAACATTTGTGTACAATTTCCTTGTGGCTTTTGAGAATATGTTTACATTTCTTATAGGCGAATGCTTAAGAGGGAATTTCTATGTCACAGAGTAGTTGTGTTTGATTTTATGAAAAAATACCAGAACTCTTCTCAAAGTGGTTATAAAATTCTAAATTGCTACTAATAAATTAATATAGTTCTGGTTGCTCTTCATGTTTGCCAAAATTTGGTGTTATTTATATTTTTAAATTTAGACGTTTTGGTACATACATACTGGTATCTCATAATGGCTTTCTTTTGAATTTCACTCATAACTAAAGATGTTAAGCAATTTTCATTTGTTTATGCATGTACTTTCTTTATGAAGGGTTTGTTAAAACAACTTATTGTTCTTTTTTAAAAAAATATCCTATTATTTTTTAAATTGTGTTGTTGAATTCTGTAATACCAAGTTTGGGAGTTCCTTGTAAATCCTGGAAATTAGTCTTTTATAAATAAGATGTATGCTTATAAATGTCTTCAAATCTGAGACTTTTTTTTTAAGATTTTATTTATTTATTCATGAGAAACACAGAGAGAGAAAGAGAGGCAGAGACACAGGCAGAGGGAGAAGCAGGCTCCATGCGGGGACCCCGATGCGGGACTCAATCCTGGGTCTCCAGGATCAGGCCCTGGGCTGAAGGCGGCACTAAACCACTGAGCCACCTGGGCTGCCCGAAATCTGAGACTTTTTATTTATTTTCTTAAAAATATCTTTTGGTGAGCAGATTATTAATTCTAATAAGCAGATATATTTTAAGCTGATAAAAGCTGATTTATATTTCTTTCTTTCATGAATATTATCTTCATGATTCATCCATGCCTAGATTAAGTTATGGAAAGTGTTTCATCATTCACTGGGTGGCTAAGCTCTGTGGCCTAAGTTAACAGGCAGGTAAGTGCCACCCAGGGAAGAGACCTGAAAAAGATTTGATTTCACTGAAAACAGACAACACACACACCAGGCTTAAATGGTCCCACCCATTTACTTACAACAGGAGAGGAGAGTGCACAACACTTAGTCCTTGAAATGCAGTGGTCACCAAGCCCAGCAGACCCACTCCACATTTGATGCAGGCAGTGTAGCTGCACTGACCCCATTTCATGTCAGTGAAATGCTACATCTCTCTAGTGCAATGTAAAATACAGAGAACTGGAGGCCTGCACGAGAGCCCCATTGATATATACACTTAAGCAAAACACAGGTGTATACACACCAAACTTGGAAGAGAGAAAGGTAGTTCCTTTCAAGACTAAAAGTCTAGCATGGGTTGTGAGGGTTCTTTATCTCTGAGTAAAAAAATGTTCTAGGCCCAATATGACTCAAACAGCCATGCAGAGGGTGAAGAAGGCTGTCCACTTCTCCCATTCTCGACTCCACACATACCTGCTAGGATACTGTGATAGCAGGTAAAGTATTTTAAATCTGGAGAGATCACTGCAGGAAGAGGCAGAGCTGGGGGCAGATGGCTACAGTAGCCCAGTGTACTCCATCAGCTTTATTTTTTATGGATCCATCCATGAGTTAAGTCAAACCATCAACTGGAACATCTTCCAACTGTGAACTCCACTTAGCTGAGGGAAGATCAGGAGTGGCCCTGTAGGTTATTAAGTCCTCTCCAACAAGGCAGCTACTTGTTCATGAAGCTGTGGAGTCAGTTGACCCTCCAAAGCCTGGTTAGTCTCCATCTTTCCTACCAAAGATAATCTCCTATATTTTTTCTCTAAAAACCTCATAATTTTAGCTTTCATGTTCTGATAGTTGATCCAACTCAGTTTAAATTTTGAGTGTAAGTGGAGGATTCATTTTTTTCCACATGGATATCCATTTGTTCCAGAATTATTTGCTAAAAGGTTTTTCTTTTCCCCATTTTATTACTTTAGCACCTTTGCCAGAAATCAAATTGACTTGTACATGTGGGTTTTCTAGGTCCTCTGCAATATGCTATTGATAACATTTGTCAACTTATATGCCAGGATGATGCTTTTTTATTGAGATGGAAGTTATATATAACATATTAGTGTCAGGTATACAACATAATGATTTGACATTTGTATATGTTGCAAAAAGGTTACCACAGTAAATCTTGACATCCATCATGACACATAGCTATATTTTTTCTTTCTTGTTATGAGAATTTTTGCGATCTACTTTCTAAGTAGCTTTTTACATACAATACAGTATTATAAACAATAGTCATTGTGTCTATGGATTAGAGTTCTAGACTCATTATCTTTGTAACTTTTGATCAACATCTCCCCATTTACCCCACCCTCACCCCAATCCCTGGTAGCCACTGTTCTACCCTCTGCTTCTATGAGTTCAAGCTGTTTTGTTTTACCTTTTAGATTCCACATATAAGTGATCACACAGTATTTGTCTTTCTCTTTTTTGGTTTCTTTCACTTAACAGAATGTCTTTCAGATTCATCTATACTGTTACACATGGCAGGATTTCTTTCTTTCTCATAGTTGAATAATATTTCATCACATATATAAATATTTATATATAAATGTTTTATAATAATATATAACATATTTAAATATACAACATATAACTAACTACATGATATACAAATATATGTATATTATATAATATATTAATATTTACATATATTTTACATATAAAATATATATATATATCTTCTTTATCCATCCATATATTAAATGACGTTTGGTTGTTTCCATATCTTGGCTACTGAGAATAACACTACAGTGAACATGGGAGTGCAGATATCTCTTAGAGATAATAATTTAATTTTCTTTGGACACATACCCAGAAGTTGGACTGCTGAATTGTATGGTAGTTCTATTTTTAATTTTTCAAGGACCTCCACACTGTTTTATGTAATGGCTGCACCAATTTACATTCCCACCAACCGTACACTAGAATTCCCTTTCCTCCAACCTTCCCCAACTCTTGCTATCTTTCTTTCTCTTTCTTTCTTTTTCTTTCTTCTTTCTTTCTTTCTTTCTTTCTTTCTTTCTTTCTTTCTTTCTTTCTTTCTTTCTCTTTCTTTCTTCTTTCTTTCTTTTTTCTTTCTTTCTTCTTTTTTCTTTCTTCTTTCTTTTCTCTTTTCTTTCTTCTTCTTTTTTTTTATATTAGCCATTCTAACAGTTGTGTGGTGCTATCTCACTGTGGCTTTGTTTTGCCTTTCCTTGATGATAAGTGATGCTGAACATTTTTTTGTGTACCTATTGCTATCTCTCTTTGTAAAAAAAAATGTCTATTCACATCCTTTGACTTTTTTTAATCGGGTTGTCTCTTCTTTATATAGTTTGGTTATTAACCACTTATCAGATGAATGGTTCACATATATTTCTCCCATTCCATAGGTTGTTTCTTCACTCTCTTGATTATTTCCTTTGATGTGCAGAAGCTTTTTAGTTTGGTGGAATTCCATTTGTCTATTTTGCTTTTCTTGCCTGTGTTCTCGGGTCATATCCAAAAAAGATCAATGCTGAGATCAATGTTAGGAACCTTTATCCCTCTGCTTTCTTTGAGTAGTCTTATAGTTTCATGCCTTACATTTAAATCTTCAATCCATTTTGAGTTAGTTTTTGTATATGGAATGAGATGAATCAATTTCATTATTGTGCATATAGGAAACTAGTTTTCTCACACCATTCATTGAAAGGGCTGTCCTTTAAATGTGTTTTTGGGCCCCTGGTGAAATATCAATTGACTATTGCATGGATTTATTCTGGAGTGGAATTCTTGAAAAATAATCAAAATTGCAAAATCATAAAAATAATTTACAGGGACTAATGTTATATATTAAAAATGTTTATTGGTAGATTATAAATGTTAAATGCAAATTATAGCAATGTAATAAGAAAATAGGACCAATATAAATAAATGAAATTATTAAATCTATTAAATAATGACTAAAATCACTTGTTAATTCATAATTTAAAATAAATTAATTTAGAATTATTCTTTAACTCCCTAATCCCACATAAATTAACAATGATTATGTTAAGTCCTGGTATAATTTCATCTGAATCAGACAAAGGCTGAAGGACTTTGTTAAAACAAAAACACACCCACTAGTAGAACTAAAAACTGGCTATGTACTTTCAAATATAGTACAATAAGAAGCACAAAGGGGAAATACAGATTCTATAAAACCCAGAAAAATAAATTATAATCATAAAATCTTGCCATTATAATCATAAAATCAGAAAATCTTATTTTCTGGTCATATGTGGGAAAGAAAGTAGTAATGTGAGATTTTTTAATCCCTTATATCTTTTTATATTTTTTCAGATTCTTAGCACTGAGCATAATTTGCGTTAGTAATTGAGATAAAAATGAAAGATTCTGTTTATAAACACTTGGAAAAATTTTTTTAAGTAATTTACGTTCTGAATTGACACTACCACCTTTGTCTCACTTTCCAAGTTTAAAAGAGTTTTCTTCCTAGGAAGTATTTCACTTAATGCCAAGGAAAAACGTCCACTGCACTTCACCACTGCCCCTGGAGAACTCATTGTAAACCTCTTGGTATTTCTTATATTTACATATGTTGCTGTTTTACAGAATAAACATCTACCTAATGAACACCAAAAGCAAGATATATCTTAAATTCATTTTCCAAACATAAACAATTCTTCAGCTTTATATAATTACAACTTGGAGAAATATATATATGCAAGTTTCAAAGGAATGCACCGCTAATGACTACATGTTTGTGTCCCTCCAAAATTCATATGTAAAAATCCTAAACCCCAAAGTGATAGTACTCAAGAGGTGAGTCCTCTGGCAGGTGATCAGGTCATGAGGATGGAGCTTTCATGAATGGGATTAACGCTTTCATAAAAAAAGTGCCAGAGAGCTCCCTCCCTCTTTCTGCTATGTGAAGACACAAAGAAAAGCGTGTACCAAGAAGGAAAGAGGTCCTCATCAGACACTGAATCTGTCCACACCTTGATCTTGACTTTCCAGGCTTCAGAACTAGGAAAATTAAATTGCTGTTTATAAACCACCTAGTTTATGGTGTTTTTATATAAAAGCCTGAATGGACTAAAACATACATTTAAAACATACAATCTTAGTTTCAACTTCAGACAAAGCTGGGATGGCCATCCTTGAAAGCACAACTCAGTCACCAAGGAGGCAAGATTTACCACTGATTAAAATCCAGGGCAGCCCTGGTGGCTCAGTGGTTTAGCGCCACCTTCAGCCCTGGGCTTGATCCTGGGGACCCCAGGATCCAGTCACACGTTGGGCTCCCTGAATGGAGCCTGCTTCTCCCTCTGCCTGTGTCTCTGCCTCTGTGTGTGTGTGTGTGTGTGTGTGTCTCATGAATAAATAAAATCTATAAAAAATATTTTTAAAAAATCCAAAGTAAGCAATAGTTACATAAGCACTGACTTAGGTTCTCAAGAAGCAGTTAGAAGCTTTTTCTAAAGAATGTCATAGTGCTGTCTCTTCATTCTGTGGTGGAGAGGTCTGAAAATTCAGATATGCATATAGGAGAAAAGGCAGTCTTGCGTCTTTGACAATGTAATTCAGTGAAAATAAGGAGAAAGGACATGTACTTTATGGGGTGATCTTTCGGGCATACTGAACAGTGCTATAGGAAAACATGACCTACATTGTGAGATGAACTCAATGGCCTTGGAGAAAGAGACCAGGTGGCAGAAGGTGTCTCTACATTTGGCACATGATACAAAGGTTCCTCACAGTAATATGGGTAGCCTACTCTGGAAGGAGCAGGAGAGACATTGATGTGAATATCCTACACTGGCTGGAAAGAACTTGGTGGGAAAGTGGGATCAGAAGTTCTTCCATGTTTTAGGATAAAAGTGAATGTCAAAAACCTGTTTTAGGGGAAACCTTTCTTCTCCTTTCTTCTCCTTTCCTTGTATCTCTGCATCATAACATAGAGGAAGGGACTTCTGACAATCCATCTGCCTTACAAGGAAGGGTTGCAGGAGCTCTTGCTTCTCTGTGGTCCCCAAGGAAGGAGGAGCAAATAATCTGGCCTGCACTGGGATATATTTAAAAAGAGAATAGAGATAGTATAGAGAGGCTATGGTCCTGATCTCCTGGCCTCTTGTGTTAGCCTGAACTGAGACTCACTGGATGTCTATGCTCTTTTGCTCTCCTCCTTGACCTTATTTACGATTTTCTTTCTTTGCATGTTACGCGGATCAGACCTCTGTCAGCACATCCAGATTCTCTGCAGCTTTGCAATATTTTACTGGCAGAGGAGTTATATAATACCTGCAGAATTCACCTAGGGGCTTCCGAGCTGGGAGTGAAAATGCCTTTTTGTTTTCATCTTGAAAGCTTGCCCTCTGATAAAGTTTTTCAGGAACTATATATTTGGGATATATATATTGTTCAATCAATAATAAACCTGAGTCTTTGAACTCTACTTGATAGTGATTCCTATTTCTTCGTATTTGTTGGACTTTCAGTGGAGAACAGGGGTAAGCTTAGCTTGTTTCCACACTAAATTTCCAACACTGTTTTTAAGATAAAGTATTGATACCCCTTTGTTAATAGAGAAAACTTAATATTTAATCAACTTAGTAATGATAAATGTACTGACATTAGAACATGGATCATTAATCAGCATCTCCATTTAATAAGAACATGAAGTTCTCCAAACATTGCATATATTACATCACCTATTTCTGAGCACTGACAATATATTCCAGATGTGGTAAACACTTACTGGTATGCCTTTTGCATCTACTTCTGTGAATTGTTTCTTTAAAACATATTTAAAAAATATCTGCCCTATCTAACCTACCTGTACAGTATGACTGCATCTGATTCAAAATGAGTCAATGAGAAATCTTCCCTACAATTTTTCACACTACAGGTGCAAGAGAGAAGACATGATGCTGGTGTGAGCCTGGAAGCTGTTTATGGACATATATGCCTTGCTACATGGAAAAGCAAGCTTGTGGTAGGAGAAATGGAGTCAACCTAGCCTAAATGTCATTATGAAGACAGTGAGAGAGGAAGTCCTGTTTCCAGTCATGTGGTCTCTGGCTTGCTCTGACTTCTGCTTCTTGGAAGTTTGGTTGGCCAACTCATCTGAAAGATTACTCATGTATCCTTCTAATAAATTCCCATTTGTGTAAGCTTGTTTGAGCTGTGTTTCTGTCAATTTCATCCCAACTAAAGCACCATATGCTTACATTAATTTCTGCTGTATTTGTGATATCACTATAAGATAGATATCAATTCCATCTACAGATGAAGAAAGTTAAGCTAAATTACTGGTATCATTCCAAAGCTCATGCCCTTTCCATCCCATCTTCAATGACTTCTGAAAATACTTTGATAATAATGCAACTGGTTAACCTTAGGCTAAAATAGCTGAATGTCCTGAAGTTCTATTATGGATGAGATGGAGAAGTTTATCTGTGTAGAAGACTTGTAAATTCTCCAATCTACCAAGTTGTGCCAGATGCTCTTCTTTCCTTAATCAAGGGGTTATTTTTTAAAATTTTTTTAATCAAGGGGTTAAATGGTTTGCATTGCTGCACAAGACCATGGAGGAAATAAGACTGCTGAAATGAATCTCAGATCTTCAGACCCCCGGGCTCTCACTGCCACATGTTATTCTCTACAAGTTTCCTATTGACACAATAAGAATTTGGAAGGCTATGATATTAATTAAATAAACAGTGAGATGGAGAGATATTTGCAAGTGACATATCTGATAAAAGATTAGTATCCAAAATATATGTAGAACTGATATAACTTGATACCCCAAAACCAAATAATCCAATTAAAAATGGGCAGAGGACATGAACATACATTTCTCCAAAGAAGATATACAGATAGTCAACAGAAACATGAAAAAATGTTCAGCTTCACTCATCATCAAGAAACTGCAAATCAAAACTTCAACGAGATACCACCTCACACCTGTCAGAATGGTTAAAATCAAAAACACAAGAAACAACACATGTTGGTAAGGATGTAGAGAAAGGGAACCCTTCTGCACTGTTGGTGGGTAGTGACTACCATATTGGAAGGCACAGAATTACATGCTTACCTCTTCTACAAATACTGACAATCCTAAATTTTACTTGTGAAGAACTTCTCCATATCTTCATACCTCCGTATCAAATTGTGTACCAGACATTTCACCTGTTTCCATAGGATTTTCATTCCTACATTTCAAAATCTAACTTATTTTACCATCCTAAGTTTATCTCTTGTCTCCCTCCTTAAGAGTTGCCATTGACTAGCCAATTGTCTAAGCCAGGTATTAAATTTAGGTGATTGTCTCTCTTTCCCAAAACAAATAATTTCTTGAAACCTATTTATTCTATCTAACTCCTTTCTTAAGTCCTTGCTCTGCAATGCATTCTTGCTGTCACTGCCCTGATTTAGTTCCTCAAAAAGACTTGCCAAAAATTCTTGCAAAAATCTCCTAACCTGAGTCCTCCCTCACAGTTTTACTCCTATTCATATACTCTGCTGTCATGGTCAATCACACCATCATGATGCATATTCTAAAAAGTAGATCTGGTCAGATCCCTTTCATCCAGAGTCTCATCAGCAGTTGCAAGATGAAACCTAAATTGTGCATAACCAGATGTCTGTTGGGTTCCTCCATCACATCACTTTGAGATAAGAGTACCTGGATTTCATGATCCACACATACACAAATATCTTGACCTTTCCAGTGAATTTCCAAAGTAAGGGAAGCTATGGTTTTCAAGAAATCCCTTTCTCTCTTAGTTTCAGCCTCTGGATCTCACAGTGTCAACTCAGCCTCTACATTAATTTCCACAGAAATTATCAAACAAACAACAAATGTATCAATTATCATAAAAAATTGAGGGAGACAGTGGGTTTTAAAGAAGAACTGGGGTTTGCACACACATGCACACATGCACCCACATCAAGCAATATAAAATCTGTAATAGTCATTTCAGTTCTTGAATGTCCTTTTCGAGAGGCAGTATGGCAGAGTGGTGAAGTGTGTGCTCTGGCTGGTTTTGAATCCAAGCTTCTGCACAAAGAGCTGGATAACCTTGAGGAAGTTCTTCAACTTATCAGCACATTCCTCAGCTGGGAAACTGGCATAAGTAGAAACAACTGTCTCTTAGGGTAACTGTGAACCGTGAAGGCATTAAGGAACATAAAGTGTTGGTAATGGTGCCTGGTCCTGGTGTTTAAGAAATGTTTGCTCCTAATAGAATCAGTCATCATTCTGGCATTAGCTCCACCATGAGAAAGCCTCTCTGTTCTTTCTGATCCATTTCACTTCTGGCTTTCTTTCTCTAGCTTTTCCTCATCAGTAGCCCATCTCTCACTCTTTTTCTGACCTTCTCATTTCCCCCACCTACAACAGCATCACATGGACAAGTCTACATTGCTGAGAGAGAGGGTCAATCCTGTTCTGTACCTTCATAGCAGCACATGCTAGGCTCAGGATGTTTGCCAAGTTATTTTTCCTTACAAAAAGGGGTCTCATTCTATGAATAACTTTAGTATTAGACATTAGCAAAGTTAATAAAAGGAAAGTGTCTTCTTGTTTCACATGGCAAGTCAACTTTTCATAAGCAAAATGGAAGTCAATTTCATGATTTCATCTCTTACTATTGCCCAATATGCATGCTGAATTTTTTTTAATATTTTATTTATGTATTCATGAGAGATACACAGAGAGAGAGAGAGAGAGAGAGAGAGAGAGAGAGAGAGAGAGGCAGAGACACAGGCAGAGGGAGAAGCAGGCTCCATGCAGGGAGCCTGACGCAACTCGATCCTGGGTCTCCAGGATCAGGCCCTGGGCTGAAGTCTGCGCTAAACTGCTGAGCCACCCCGGCTGTCCTGCCTACTGAATTCTAGGCCCACTGAATTGCTTCCCATAAGTCTTTTATGCTAGTATGTCCTTGCCCTCCCCTCTGGAATTCCAAGTTGTCTCCTACATTGTTGAAGGTCCACATCAAATGTGATGCTCTTTCTGACCTTTGGAACTTAGTCTGACCTGCCTAACTGGGAGTTTAGAACACCTGAAAAATAACATCCATTTTCCCCAATAGCATCCATTTTCTCCTCTGGATTCAAAATATAAATTCTAGAAGTTCCCCTCTAGAATTCAAAATCTCAGACAATGATATATTGGAGCTGACCCCTCCTAGGTAGCCAGAGCTGATTGTGAATATCTCACCCCATGGTATAGTCAGTGACTTTTTTTTTTTTTTTTTTTTTTTTTTTGGTAGCTTGAAATCAAATGTGGTAGAAGTATTTTCACCAAAGAAAACTTCAAACACTATACATCTATACACTAAACATGTATACACTATACATACAAACACACCTTGTTTTTCTGCTAGAGAGCAATTGTTAAACATTTACTGCCACACAGTGATATAATGGAAACCATGATTTAAAAAGATATAGGCTATTTGTCATTTCTAATGGCTGAGTAATATTCCATTGTATACATAGACCACATCTTCTTTATCCATTCATCTTTTGATGGACACCGAGGCTCCTTCCACAGTTTGGCTATTGTGGACATTGTTGCTATAAACATTGGGGTGCAGGTGTCCCGGCGTTTCATTGCATCTGCATCTTTGGGGTAAATCCCCAGCAGTGCAATTGCTGGGTCATAGGGCAGATCTATTTTTAACTCTTTGAAGAACCTCCACATAGTTTTCCAGAGTGGCTGCACCATTTCACATTCCCACCAACAGCAAATACCCACCATTTGCTTCAACGTGGAAGGAACTGGAGGGTATTATGCTGAGTGAAATAAGTCAATCGGAGAAGGACAAACATTATATGGTCTCATTCATTTGGGGGATATAAAAGTGAAAGGGAATAGAAGAGAAGGGAGAAGAAATGGGTAGGAAATATCAGAAAGGGAGACAGAACATGAAGACTCCTAACTCTGGGAAACGAACTAGGGGTGGTGGAAGGGGAGGAGGGCGGGGGATGGGGGTGAATGAGTGACGGGCACTGAGGTGGGCACTTGACGGGATGAGCACTGTGTGTTATTCTGTATGTTGGCAAATTGAACACAAGTAAAAAATAAATTTATTATTTAAATAAAAGATATAGGCTATTTTACTGATGGATCTTATGGAGAACAATCTATGATAGATCTGATTTCCTAGTGCCATTGCCAGGTTGAGGCAGACTAGGCCACACATTTGTGGATAGGGCTGGGAAACCATAGACTTCTTGAAAGTTCCCAGGTCTTACAAAGAGGATTATCACATGGTCACAAGCAGAACAGAGAACATGGTCTCTTTCAGTGACGAAAATACCCCATATCCCTTTGCAAGCTCTGCGACCAGTCACAACTCTTGGGGAAGAGTGAAGACTAGCATGAGATACCAAAAGTCTTAAATAGATGTTTTTCTCTTCATTTCACCAGAGAAGGGAAAGGAAGGAAAAGGGAACCTTATTGAATTATAAAATTAATTACATTTTTTGCAACTTTGTTTACCTTCCTGTCTCTCCTACTAGGCTTTAGTATTCTTGATGGCAGGGACTCCAGAATGAAAAGGCAGTTTCAGGAACATGGTAGTAGCTCAATAATTGTTGAATGGGTTACAAGGTCAAGATTGGCTAATGAAAATGTTGAACTTTACTCAAGCCCTATAATCCTAGAAAAGAGTAATCATTAAAGAAATTCTTCTATTCCTGGTGTTCCTTTCCTGCCCTGTGGCAATAATATTTCTGAATAGATTCCCTTCTCACACGTCTGGATTTGTATTTGACATCAAGCACCCAGGCAATTTGATATCCAGTAATAGGTGCTACAAAGTTGAGACTTTTTAATCCCTATAATTAAGGGTAAAGTTCCTTGCAAGATTTTGAGACATGGAGCATCTAATGGCCACAGATGTTGGTGATAGCCAGAAGGGAGGGCAGGGAGCAAATTAGATGAGCACTAGCAATTGAATTAACTGTAATCCTTAGAAACTCTTGGGAGCTTTTATCAATGCCCCAGTGCCAGATTACTGAATCAGAATCTCAGGATGGGAACCGGGAATCTGCATTATTAAAGAGCTTTCCAAGTGATTTACATTCACAATCAGTCGGAGGAAATTTTAAAACTTTTACTCCTTCATTTGAATCCTCTTTATTGAATCTGCCAGTGTTTCAAATTATGCATTTCAATATTAACAGAATTGAGCTGTGCAATTTAAATTTTTAATCCCTAAACATTTAAAATCAGGCATTAATTTCCAGCTCATGCCCCCCTCCTTTGAACGTGACCTTTATTTTAATAGTGATAAAATTTATGAAGCATGCTTCATTTCCCTGATTTACTATAACATAGCTAAATTCATGTTGGAAATAATTAGACTGTGGCTTCATATTAAATCTTTAATATACACACACAAGTGAAATTATTGGTTCTTCTAAGCCACCCAGTTAAAAACATAGATAATGGAAATCAAATTTCCAGTTAAATTTCCCCTTTTTATGACTCAACAGAGCTTGTCATTGCCATACAAAATCCATGAAACGATAAAGGGAAGATGACAAAGAAATGAAGGCCCTGCTTTCATTGAATTAGGTTAATTGTTAGACACCTGATGGCAAATAAGCAGCCTGAGAGATTTTCTTTCTGAATAGATTGGTTTTTTTGGCACATTATAGATGCAGCCTCAGGCTACCTAAAATGAGTGACTGATTCCAGTATATGCTTTGGCCTCAGATTTATTTTTTCCTTATTCCATATCACTTGCCAACACGGTAGGCAGTAAAATGCAGTGGGGAAAATATGAAGCCAAATAACACAACAAAATACTGGAACACCTCTTAGGGTCAGTTTTGAATCCATAAAGTGGCTGTTAATATTTTCCAAGATTCACTCCAAAGAATGTTAGTGATCACTGTGGTACTCCTGAATACCCTCCGGAGTAGATAGAGAAGAACAAGAGGGGAAAAGTAGATTGTGGAGACATATTTCCTTGTAGAAAGATGGAGTCTAGAAATGTGCTTGAAAATAGGTATGCAGAGGAGAGAGGACATTAGAATAACTGAGCAGCACCTAAATACCAGACATGACATCAATTCTTTCATTTAATCTTCACAAAACCTTGCAAAAAAATATGTTATGCCTCTCATTTTACAGATGAGGAAGCTGAAGCTTACAGACTCTAAGAAAAAACACCATAATGGCAGATTCAGTTTACAGGTCTCAAATACCCAGAAAGGAACAGAGGACACCAGAGTCCAATAATTGTCCATTTAATTCCAATATTTCCTAAAATAAAGTGGCCCACTTCTGTATGTATTTTCTCATTTCAATCTGATAACAGTCTTGTGGGAAGGGGAAAGGTAATTATTATATTCCCCTAACAGAAAGAAATGGGAAGAAATAAAAGACTTTCATTCTTCTCTGTTATGTCTCCAAGAAGGATACCTTCGTACTAGATTTATTTTTAACCCTTCAAGCTTTTACCTTCCAGATACACACTTTATATATCTTATCACTGAGAGACTATTGTCCTAGACCTCCTTAAAAGGCATCTTAAAAGATGCCAATCTCAGTTCTGCCTCCTACTATGTTATTTAATTTAGCTATTTCTCTCTGAGGTTCAGGGGTTCATTGTTGCTGACACACTGTGAGTGCCTTTCAACATACATGCTCTAAACTATATGACAGGGACACTGGTCAGGCTTAAACTGGTGTGGGCCAGCATGGTGAGCAATGAAGATGTGGTGTGGACTGAGTGCTAAGATCAGATGGGGAGTTCGGAATGAAGAACATCGAGTTAGCCAAGGGTGTGGTAAAAGCCGTGTCCTAGCAAAGACTGTTTCATCTGAATTGTTTTTTCTTGAGGCAATATTTTTCTTTCAACAAGTCTTTGGCCCATCCATTATAGCTTCTTCACTCCATGCTCTGACCTGGTCACTCTATCCATCACTTCTGTTGACAGAGCAACACCAGCTTCTTCTGACAGGAAGAGCTTGGCACTGCTTTCACCTTCATACCTGGCTGGGACTCTAGGCTTTGGAGGCCTTCCCAAGTTTTTCTTTTTCTTTTTTTTGAAAGATGAGGGTTCAGTAAAATATGTTCCATTACCTTGGCAATATTTTGAACCAAATATTCAATGCAAATGTATGTGTTGCTTCTTTAAGTGGCTAATTTGAGAAAAATTTCATCTAGCTCATTTGAGAAAAATTTCATCTAGCGCATTTTAAGCATGAAGCCATATCTAGTTACTTGTAATATAAATAATATTTTAAAATGTATTTTTTATTATGCTATATTATTAGTATATAAATGAAAACAATCGACATTTATTAGAAGCCTACTATGTGCTAGATACTGGGCTTAATATTCGCATTAGTTTCCCAGGGCTACTATGACAAAGTTATCAAAGCAAGGGTCTTTTTTTTTTTTTTTTTGATTATTTATTTATTTATTCAAGAGAGACAGAGAGAGAGAGAGGCAGAGATACAGGCAAAGGGAGAAGCAGGCTTCCCACGAGGAGCCCAATGCAGGACTCAATCCTCTGCCTGGGATCACACTCTCAGTCCAAAGGCAGATGCTCAACCCCTGAGCCACCCAGGTGTCCCTCAAAGTGGAGGCCTTAAACAATAGAAATGTATTTTCTCTTGCTTCTGGAGGCTACAAGTCTGAGATCAAGCTGTTCGCAGGGTTGGTTTCTTCTGAGGCTTCTATCCTTGGTTAGTCTATGGCCAGCTTCTCCCTGTGTCTTCCCATGATCTTCTCTCTGAATGTTTCTTTGTGCTAATCACCTCTTCTTATAAGGTCATTAATCAGATTGGATTAAAGACCACTGTAATGACCTAATTTTTACTTCATCACCTCTATAAAGACCCTACAAATGCACACATGTTTAGAGGTACTGAGGGTTAGGAGTTCAATATATGAATTTTGAGGGAACATAATGCAGCCCATAATAGGTATTTATATGGATTATTTTCTATAATAATTGTAAATTTTGTATGATTGTTCAAATTTTTGAATGAGAATAAAGATACTGAATATCCTTCCTTAGGTCAAAGAGCTGATAAGTAACAGAATTAAGATTTAAGCTAAGTCTATGATACCTTAAAGCTCTAATAACCAGTTCAACCAGCCTTTTCCAGTCTCTGCCATATCTTCTTCCAGTGGTTCTATCTGCATATATTTTATTAACTATATTAACTATATAAATAACTATATATTATATAATAATTATATTAATATATTAGTGTTCATCTTTCCCTGAACATTTGCACAAGTTGACTCTATGTAGTTGTTGTCATAGGTTGATAACGTTTTACCACATGATGTTAAATCTTGCCTGAAGAATGGCATTTCATTTCAGACATTATATAGCACTGCCTTAATCAGTTTAATAGAACTTTGATGCAAAAAAAAAAAAAGAAATAGAACTTTGATGCAAGTGTAGTTAGAGGAGTATGTTTTGCTCAAGTTCAGAACATTTTAAGTAGTTTTGTGTGAGTTCCAAGTTTTCCATTTAAATGATGTTGAGATGTAGATTGGTTCATGTCTTAGTCACTTCTGGCTGCTATAACAAAAATATCATAGGCTGGGTGTTTTAAACAGATTTTTCTTTTTTTCTCAAAGTTATGGGTTCTGGGAAGCCAAAAAATAGGTACTGGCAGATTTGGTGTCTCATGAAAGATCTCTTCCTGGTTTGCAGACGGGCATGTTCTCGTTGTATCCTCAAATGAGCTAGAGAAAGAGAAAGCAAATTCTCTCCTAGCTCTTCTTATAAGGGCACTAATTGCATCATGAGGGTTCTATTCTCATGACCTAATTACTTTCCAAAAGCCCCATCTCCAAATATCACCACATTGGGGATTAGGGTTTCAACATACCGTAGACACAAACATTCAGTCTATAGCAACTCATGAAGAAATGATGACTTTGACAGATATGTGGCATCACTTTTTAACATAGGCTATATTATCTGATCTTAGTACATATGTGTTCTGAGATAAGAAAATACCAATTTCATTATGACTTAGCTAAATTGCCCTATTTCCCCTTCCAGATTTCTCAGTGCAGTGGTCAGACCAGGCTTTTATGTGTTTATAGGACAGGTCAGGAGATGGCTATTGTAGGACTTAAAAAGTAGTAGTCATGAACCATATTCATGGGGCAGAGGTGCAAATAAGAACAGGGAAGAGGAGGAGAGAATTGATTACAAAACTTATGGAAGAAGAGATTTCAAAAGTGTCTTTTTTTGGCCACATTTATGGACACATATCACTTGTGTGGGATTCTGTCGGTTTCCATTAAGACTAACTATACAGGCATGAATCACAACTTCAGAAAGAACTCTGTCAGGGAAAATAAGATAAACATGCACAAACTTAAAATACTGATAGGCAGGAAATTAAAATACAAGGAGGTTTTAAATTGTTTTCTGCAGAAATGTTTTAAACTTTTTCTGCTTCTTTATCATAAGAGGGGTCAATTTTATCTAAAATGATCAGCTGCGGGATGCCTGGGTGGCTCAGTGGTTGAGCATCTGCCTTTGGTTCAGGGCGTGATCCTGGAGTCCTGGAATCGAGTCCCACATCGGGCTCCTGGGAGGGAGACTGCCTCTCCCTCTGCCTATGTTTCTGCCTGTGTCTGTGTCTTTCATGAATAAATAAATAAAATCTTTAAAAATAAATAAATATATAAATTAGTATCTAAAAAAATAAAATTATCAGCTGTAACAGTAAATTTGGCTGAAACTTGCAGGGTATTAAAGGGAGTTTCTGATTTGAGAGTGAGCAGAAGAGGATTATGGGATAAGTGCAAGCTTAAGAAACTGGTGGTGACAATGTGGGTAGGAAACTGGCAGATAAGACAGTAGTTAGAAAGTGATAGGGGAACTGTCTCTAGATATGATTTGGTCTCAGTTTATTATGGAATACAGGCAGGGCTCCCTTAATAAACTAAGGGGTGGGATAGATTCAGAAGGCAGTGGGTTTTGTTTATCCAAGGTAAAATGTCTCTCTTCTGGAAAATCATAGCAAAATTTCTTTTCTGGATTTTGGAATAAAGCCACTGTCATCCATCTTTGCTTTTTAAATTTTCACATCAGAATTTGATCCCAAAGCAATTGGCCCATTTTTTTCAAAGGAAAAGCTCTTTTGATCACTCTCCAAAAATTAACATTTGCTTTAACTGTTTAATAAGCATTTCTAGAGAACTAAGGTATGAATCAAAAAAACTAAGATGCAAACAAAGATGGTCGTAAGAGCAATAATATCTATAATAGTGAAAAATTAAAAATGACTTTCATTTTTCTGTTTCGAGGAATAGCAAAATAAATTGTAATGTATCTATGCAATAAATTACACTGTGGCCATTTTAGAGTTCTGGTTATGTATGTATGTAATAGTAGACAGAAGTACAACAATATTTTGATTATCTTGATATAATCTGGGAAGTTTTTTGAGATGAATTTTTAATAAATTTTCCAAGTTTTAAAAATTGATCACATATTTATTAGATAATTAGAATAAAAATTGCAATGAATCTGAAGTCAATTCCAGACAATGGTTTCCAGTAATGTCAGCACCTTTGAAATAATCCATAACAATAAAGGATATGATTTTGAAGGAAACATGTTATCTACAAGGGTACATTTTAGTCATTGATATTCTAGCCCTTCAACCTATATGTGGTTTATTTTGTCTCCAAATCTTTGTAAATAAAAATAGCCCCATCCTCTGGGCCTGAGTTGGTTGAAAGGAGGTGTCAGTGGCACCCATATTCTGGTCTTCTGATTGGAGGCTCATGACCAAATTTAAATACCATCAGAGTCTAGAACTGTGCTTGACATATAAACATGAAGGCATATTTGTTAGTTGTACAAAAAAAAAGAGTCAAAAGATTTGTTCATTTCACAAATCGTGTATCATTCATCTGAGAATTCTGCCCAAGTCTGTTTTGGGGATTTGCTCAAATTACATACTCAATGTATTTATTTGTTTTATATAGAATGCATGTTGCTGAAATTTGCTTTATGCGGTGGGGCAAATCCCAGCTATTATCCTTACTGGCTTCATGATCATGGACAAGCCACTCATCTTCTTTGAGTTTTATTTTATCAAAGAACTGACATTAAAGTTAAATTTTAAAAAGTGTGGAAATATGTAGCATTGGGAAAAAAAAAGGTAGCAGGTAAATGTTGTCTGAGTTTGAGTGGATTGCTTTTTTGGTAAACATAATTGACTGCAGGCATTTTGGAGAAATAATGAGCCTTTCAGAAAAGAGTGGGATCATTATAGCAACAAGTAATGATTACAATGAGTAATGTAATGATTACAGGTGGGGATGTGTTAAAGACAAGATCTGACCCCACTTAATATCAGGGAAAATGTCATGGCTGGTTGCAAAATCCTCCAACTGTCTCCCAAGCATTCTACAATAGAAAATAACACATGGGGTTTGAGAGTCAGGTTTAATCTCAAATTTAAAGGGATATTTGCAATATTGGCCAATGTATGACTATTCCAAAGAGTTCCAGGACCTCATAGAGAAATCTTGATAAATTTACAGTGATTTTCTCTATTCTTCAAATGTTTCATCACTCAAACATGCTATGAAGACAGGAGAAAGATCAAGGAACATGTGACACAAGGCCATGTAATAATTCCCCAAATTACATAATAATGTCCCATAGGAAATGAGCCCCAGCCACCAGGCATTAACAGTACCAGTCCTTTATGCTTTCTGTGGATTGTAGAGGCACCGCCATCTAGTGGACAGAGCAATAATTTTTGGAATAGGAAGATCACATTTACTAACTCACTTTTTTTTCATGTGTAAAATAAAATTAATCACATTTCTTAAAAGAAGGAAAGAGGGTAAACTTTCTCTTAAGTGAATTTCATGTGTATACATTATATAATGGAATAGTATCTTATAATAATCCTTCCATTTTAGATGAGAAAAGTGAACCTTATGGACACAAAGTTGTTTGATGCTATTTGCTTTTCAATGACAGAGTGGACTAGTTCCCAAGTCCACCTGAGATTCAAACAATGAGAGAGCAATGTTTACTCCATAGCACCACACATGTGTTAATGTTAAATATAGAGAATGCAGTGGGCTCACTGTCCAGAACTGGAATTTCATTTGTGGCTCTGATAGTTATCAACTGTGTGATCTTGTACAGTTTATTTGATTTCTGTAATCTTGAGGTTATCCTTACATAAAAAGTGAATATAAAACAAGAACATGTATTTATGTTCTCTATAAATTCTAAAGGCTCGGGTTTGTTATTATATCAGCAAGCATCTCTATTTTAGGTTCAAGTTTTATATAAACACAGAAATGCAATAGAGAAGGATATGAGAGGAATATGGGATAAAATGGTGAGGATGGAAATTGGATATAGGATGTGACTTTTTTAGCTCTCTGGTTGAAAATTTCCAATCCCAATACTACTTTTGCCAAAAGAATCAGATGTCAAAATAAAGACTTAAGCATGTAGACATAGGAAATTAGATGGTTACTACATATTTCCCCAACCCCAGCAAATTTACACCCCTATTAATGGCCATCAATGAGATCTAGGATTTTTTTTTTTGAGATCTAGGATTCTTTCGCATTATATGAGGTATATGGATAAGCCAGTTTTTATTTATTAGATTTTTAGAATTCTTAGTTTTAGGTATTATAGCTTCCAATTCCTTTTCTTTTCTTTTGGATCACATCCATTCAAAGACATCTTACTGACAAAAAAAAAGATGTCCTCTAATTCAAGACTCTCAGAAAATATCTCTCTAGACAATTCCTTGGGTTGTAGGAAATAAATAAAATGAATACTTCAAAAGGATCAGTCACACTAGTATTGCAAAAAGTACTTTTTTTTTTTGCAACAAAGAGATTAAAAAAAAAAAAACTAGATTAGAGCCTAACAGGAATTAAATACAAAATCTGTGTGTTCAAATCCAAGATTTTCTTTTTACTAGCAATGTGATCTTTGACAAGTTATATAGTATGCCAATGCTTCCATTTATTCATCCATAAAATGGAGTTAATAATAATACCTGCTTTGTAACTTTGCTGTAAAGTTTAAATAAAGTGATATTGTAAGGTGCTTAGGACAGGGACTGACACTTAAAAGGTTCAGTATAAGTGCTGATAATTTCTCCCTTGCACAACCAAAATGTTACATGTATGTGGTCTGTCCCCCGTGTTTTTATTTTTCATTATTGTAGCTCTTTGCTTTTATTTCTTTCCCCACTAAACTGTGACCTTCTGTAACAGCGTTGTCAAACAATAGCCCATGTTCCACAATAGCCCATGGCCTTGTCTCTTACAATCCATGATTTTTACCCTTTACATGGTACACAAAATAAGGAAAAATATGTAACAGAGACCATCTATGGTTCACAAAGCCTAAATTATTTAACATCTGACTTAAAGTTTGCCATTTCTTGTTTTAAGAGACAAAGACAATGTTTAATTTTTCTGCTTTATGTATTTTTGGTACCAGGAGAAAAGGTAAAGAGCAAAAAGGAAGGAAGTATGTCCAAGAAAATACCACTGACACTGTGGGAGAAGTTACTCCTAAACATTAACATCATGGGAGGTTTCATGTAGGACTTTAAAAATGGAGGTGATCTCAATGAGAGATTTGATCATCTCAAAATGGATTAAAGATTTAAACTTAACACCTAAATCTATAAAAGCTCTAGAAGAAAACAGAGAGGAAAGACTTTATGACATGGGTCTAGCAATGATTTCTGGGATATGACACCTAAAGCACAGCAACAAAAGCAAAAATAGACAAACAGGATTTTATCAAAGGAAAAAGGTTCTGTACAACAAAGGAAGCATTAAAGGCAACCCACTGAATTGGAGAAAATATTTGTAGACCACATGTCTGAGAAGAGGTCAATATCTAAATATAAAATAAATTCAATAGCAAGAAAACAAATAACCCAATAAAAACATAGACAAAAATCCTGAAAAGACAGTTCTCCAAAGAAGACATACAAATGGATGACAGGTATAAGAAGAGATGCTCAGCTTTATTAATCACCAGGAAAATGCAAATGAATACCGTAATGATACATCACTTCACCCCTGTTAGGGTGGCTATTATAAAAGAAATCAAATGGTAGGTTTTCTCAAGGATGTGGAAAAATTGAAATTTTTGCATGCTAATTTTTTTGCATGCTATGAAGGAATTTCAAAAATTATTTTTTTATGATCCAGCAATCGACTTCTGAGCGTATATTCAGAGGAGCCAAAGTCAAGGTCTCAAAGAGATGTTAGTGCTCATGCTTATTGCAGCATTATTCACAATAGTCAAGTTATGGAAATAACCTGAATGCTCATTGACAGAAGAGTGGATAAAGAAATTATGGTATATACAAATGATGGAATGTTATTCAGCCTTAAAAAAATAAAGAAATCCTGCCATGTGTGATAACCTGGATGAAACTGAAGGAGATTGTGCTACATAAAATTAGTCACAGAAAGATAAACACTGTATAATTCTACTTATCTGATGTATTTAAAATAGTCAAACTTAGAGAAACAGGCAGTTTCCAGGGGTAAAGGAAGGGAAATGGGGAGTAAGTTTCAGGTAAAAATGATAAAGAAATTCTAGGCATTAGCTGTATGACAATGAGACCAAGAATATTGCCTATTTTTATCAGTCAGACTAGAAAATTTCATAATTATGAGGAATTGGATAGAGGAGCCAGGAAAGTCTTACCTCAGTAGTAAGTTTGTATTGTACCTCAATACAAACCCTAGACTAAGCCTTGCCTAGACAGACAACATGTCATGAAGCAAACCCAAAATATCCAAAGTATCCAGGTTACTTATCTGTATTATAGTACAAAACTCAAAATTGTGTATAAGATTGCAATACAGAGCCAATATTCTTGGGTCTTGGTCTTTTTAAAAATTCAATCTGGCAATCTCTGCCTTTTAATTGAGGTATTTAAAACATTTACATTTAGTATGATAATTGATGTAGTTAGGTTTAAGTCTATTACCTTGTTATTTGTTTTCCATTTTTCTCATTTGTTCTTTGTACCATCTTCTCCTTTTCTACCTTCTTTATTTTTACAATTCTATTTTATCTCATTTGTTTGCTTATTTTCTATACCAAATAGACTCCCTTCTGTGGCAGAAGCTAGAGATATGTTTCTCATTGGATGCCAGATGGTAAAATCCACCTTAGCATCTGTTTTTATGAGTCACTACTAGAATGAAACAATTCCACTTGCATTGCGTCCTGTGGGAAGTAAACTCTGAGTTGAAATTTAGTACCCAAAATGTTTTTAAAGCAGTGTCTGTAGGACCAATACCTATGAAATATAGCTAAAGAAACATGAGAGGGCAGACAAAGATGCTATCAGGAGTTATCCTTAAATGGGACGAGATGACCTGCCTCCCACATTAACCTGTTACTGAATGAAGGCCACTCCTGTAAGAATTTTGAGTTTGCAAAAAACAACTTTCTGTAAGTGAAGTAATCCTGTTGGGAGATGACAACTATAGACTGTCTGCCAACAGTATTCTCAGAAGCTGAATCAGCAAATTTTTCACTAAAATCATAATTGGGTAGCATATTACAGAACTTGTCATTATATTTTATTAGAATTTCTCAATTTACTCATCTATATCGTTTGATTTTCCTTTCTCATTTGTTACCTATTTATTTTTCTATGCTACTTTCTTAGTGAATTTCTCTGTATCACCTTATAATTGACTGCTTCTCTTAGATCAGAGAAGACTGTGATATTATTTCCATTTCCTCAGAAGTAACTGTCTTCTCATTTTCTTTGTTTTTTTTTTTGCATTTATGTACATAGTAAATTTTGAAATTTTACTTCAGAGTGAGGGAAAGGGTTTTTTATGATTTTTTTTAACTTCATGCCTTAATTCTTTTTGTAGAGATTTTATGATTGCTTTTATCCTGTTCATTGATTTCTCCAGTTGTAAACCTTATGTCAGGATGCCTGAGTAGATCAGCAGTAGAGCATCTGACTTCCATCCAGGGCGTGATCCTGGAGTCCAGGGGTTGAGTCCCATATCTGGCTCCCTCCATGGACCCTGCTTCTCTCTCTGCCTATGTCTCTGCCTCTATGTCTCTCACAAATAAATAAAATCTTAAAAAAAAAAAAAAGAAGAAAAGAAAACCCTATGTCTTGTTGTGGCTTTAGCTTTGTTTCATAGTACTACAGTTAACTATTGATCTGTAAATTATCCCAAAACCTGGCAGTTTAACCAATAATCATTTATTTGCTCCTAATTTTGCATTTAGGCCTAACTCTGGCTTGTTCGTCCTCATGAGGTGTAAGCTAGATATATTCATTTGTATTCAGCTGGGAGCACAGTAGAGCTTCCTGGTCAACAAAGGCCTCAATATATATCTGGTCATGATACCTGCTATTTGATGGATCATTTTGGTTCTCCTCCTGTTGGACTCTCTCTCCAGTAGTTCAGACAAGTTTGCTTACATAGAGGAAGAAGAAAAGCAAGGGATTATTAGCATCATCTTTAAAGACCATCTACCACACAGAGGAATGAAAAATATTTAACCACTGAGTCAGCACATCTTTAACATTTTTCTGATTATTATACTGTTGCTTCACTTCCTCACAATCTCAGGCAAGAAATCCACTACTGTCCCTGCTCCTGGACAATGGTATCAGGAGTAATCCATATCTGTTTCTGACTGGTCAGCCCCCTGCTGCACACAATGATCCTATTTCTTATCTTTTACCATGTGGGACTGCTTTGGATCTTTGTTGCTTTTTGGTGGCAGAAGAGAATCCCTTGTATTGACCAGATATTCAAGAGGAATCTAATAATTAGAAAATCTGTATGGACTACTTTAAGATATGAATCATCAGCCATTAATAACCTTCAGGCAGAACTATGTAACTGTGTTTTGAGCATTTCTACATAGAGTAAAAGCTAGAGCTAACTAATGTCTTAGTTTTGTTTGTTTATTTTGTTTTTCATGTTTTTTTCCCCTAATACTCAGATTCTCTTTTTCTCTGTTCAGAAAAAAATAAGATTGAAGAATATAGATTCAAACTAAAACTTAGGGAAATTTTGAAAACTTTCCCCTTCATGGATGAGAAAATCCTATAGAGATATCTGCAGTGGTCTGTGGTTGTCATGAGCAAAGGAGGTCCAAATTGAATGAGCTCTGTGTCATGTCTAGCTTGATTTGTGAATGAGTGTTCCTGTTGGAAATGTAAAACTCAATTTTAACTATAAGTAGGATAGGCAAAAGAGCACAAATCATCAAGCTCTTTAGTGTTCATCGACATAAAACCTCAAAGCAGATAATTTCTCTCACTTTAACCCATGTCTGGGAAAAATGTCAAATGCCCTTTGACATACCTATGTCCTATTTAAAACCAAGTCTACACTTCCAGCATTTCAATGGTGCTTTTTCCCACACAAGAGCATTTTAGGTAGATTCATAAAATATTACATGTATGAAGGATTTTTGGAGATCAGTCTTTCATCTCACAGATGGGATTATTTTTCTATGCTGGGAAGTTATCCAGGGCCTTCAAGACAATAGTAGATGATGATGATGGTGATGATGATGATGATGATGATGATGATATTAGCAACTCTCATTTCTGAGCACCTGATATGTGCCAGACACTGTGATCAATGATTAAAAAAGATTTACTCATTGTACTCATCATTAATACTCATCATAATCTTCTGATGAGAGTACTGCTAACCCTTTTCACAGATGAAGAAACTGAGGCTTGAATAAAATAATTCACTTGAGGTTACAGGTGTCAAACAGCTCTGGAGCTCAGTGAGACTTGACATTTGGTAGCAGAGTGGTTCTGCCTACTAGTACTGAAAAAGTCTGAAGACTCAGATATATTAGATACCTATTGTAGGATAATGAGACTACTGGCTTTGGCTCCAGAAAGAGTTGGGATGAAAACCCACACTGTTCATGTTGTATGACTGGGAAATTTTTTAAAAAGATTTTATTTATTTATTCATGAGAGACAACAAAGAGAGAGGTAGAGACATAAGCAGAGGGAGAAGCAGGCTCCCCGTGGGGACCCCAATGTGGGACTCGATCCCAGGGCCCCAGGATCATGACCTGAGCCCAAGTCAGATGCTCAGCCCACCAGGTGCCCCTGATCTGGAAAAAATTAATCAACCTCTCTGACCTTCAATTTAAGCATGTATCACGAGGTGGTGGTTAAAGTCTCTATCTTTCTAAGCTGTTGAGATAAATAAACATGACATAATAAACACAAAGTGCTTAGAACTATACTAATATACAATAGGCACTAAAAGCTGATAAATGACACATATAATAAATATATGTGTTATCATTATCACCATTTGATACTCCAACCCTAAGCAGGTCTTTGTCTAAATTTACCTGGCCAGTGTGATATCTCTGGATATCACATTTAATGTGGCAGACCAACCTCCCCTCCAGCACTCACTATTCCCATCCCTACTAGACTTTTATCCACAAAATTTATCAACAGCCATCATACTACTAGTTTATTTATTATTTGTGTTCCTATACTAGCTCATCAGAACTGACTCTTTTATCTATTTTGTTCATTGCTTCTAGAAATATACTTTTCTCAATAATTTGTTGTATTACTACTACTACTACTACTACTACTACTACTACTACTGCTATTTTTGTTACTTTTGTTATCCAAGCATTAGTCACTTCTTTTCACGACCACTGTGAGGCACTGAGTCATGTCCTTACAAAATTCATACACGGAGTTCTAACTTCCAGTACTTCAGCATGTGACTATAAGGAATACAGAATGTAACTTTATTCTTTAAAGAGGCAATTGAGTTAAATGAGGTCATTAGGGTAGACCCTATTCCAATATGACTCATATTCTTATAAGAGAAGGAGGTTAGAACACAGACACATACAGAGGGAAGACCATGTGAAGACCCAGAGAAGACAGCCATCAGCAAACCAAGGAGAGAGGCCACAGGACCAATCCTTCTGACCCCTTGGTCTTGGATGTCTAGGCTTCAGAATTGTGAGGAAATAAGTTTCTGTTTTCTTGAGCTATCTAGTCTGTGGCACATTATAATGATAGTCCTATAAACAAAAACAGTCACTTTTCCCCTAGTATTTTGAAAGTAACAGGGTTTTTTCCCATATGCCATTGAATATTATACTCAGAAGCTTCTTTGGCCCACTCTATTTTGCCCATCACTTAGCTCTTCAGCATGCAATTGCACTGTGGTTATGGCAATAATACACCCCAATTTGTCTGCTCTTCAATCCGCCTACAAGTTGTTGAACTGAAATCCTCTTTAAACATAACTCTCCTAACTCTGGGAAACGAACTAGAGATGGTGGAAGGGGAGGAGGGCAGGGGGTGGGGGTGAATGGGTGACGGGCACTGAAGGGGGCACTTGACGGGATGAGCACTGGGTGTTATTCTGTATGTTGGCAAATTGAACACTAATAAAAATAAATTTATTATTTAAAAAAGTAAAAGAAAAAATTAACATAACTCAAAAATATAAAAAATAAACATAACTCTCAGCAAAGGGATGATTGTTGAACATGACTTACCACTTTATTTTATTTCATTTTATTTTTTTAAACTTTTATTTATTTATGATAGGCACACAGTGAGAGAGAGAGAGGCAGAGACACAGGCTCCTGCACCGGGAGCCTGACGTGGGATTCGATCCCGGATATCCAGGACCGCGCCCTGGGCCAAAGGCAGGCGCCAAACCGCTGCGCCACCCAGGGATCCCTTATCACTTTATTTTAATGTTTATTTGTTTGCTTCTCTATTGTTTTATTACATATATCACAAGCCTGGCTGTACATATAAAGTAGACCTACTGGGCAGCCCAGGTGGCTCAGCGGTTTAGCACCGCCTTCAGCCCAGGGCCTGATCCTGGAGACCCGGAATCAAGTCCCATGGCAGGCTCCCTGCATGGAGCCTGCTTCTGCCTCTGCCTGTGTCTCTGCCTCTCTCTCTCTCTTCTGTGTGTCTCTCATGAATAAATGAATAAAATCTTTAAAAAAAATAAAGTAGACCTACTGAATTCTTAAGTCAGTAAAGGACTTTTAGAACATAGCAATGCAAAAAAATTAAAATGGAATATTAGATATCCTTCCTTCATCAGAAATTTCCCATGGGTCACTCTTCTCCATAGGCTCATCTTCCTAGATTTCTCTTCTATTTGAAGTTTTCTCCTTTTCTCTTTATTTTTCTGTCTGTTGTCTCCAAATTACCATGATAGTCTTATGAATTTTAATTTAACTCTGTTTTTATATATGGCATTTTTTCTTAAATCTTGGCTGCTTATTTTTATTTTTATTTCATTTTTTGCTAAGGAGTATTCTATTATCAGTTAACATAGCTCTTGCTTTTGTTTTTTATTATTTTGTTTTATCCTGCTACTTTATTATATTTTTAAAGATTTTATTTATTTAATTTGAGAGAGAGAGAGAGAGAGAGAGAGAGAGCCCATGAGTGGGGGGGAGGGACAGAAGGAGGAGAGAATCTCAAGCAGGCTCCCCATTGAGTATGGAGCCCAATGTAGGGATTGACCCTGAGATCATAACTTAAGCCAAAACCAAGAGTTGGTTGCTTATCCAACTGAGCACCCAGGGGGCCAGCCTGCTACTTTATGATCAATGAGTCAATAAGTATCTCTGTCATCAAGAAAGCAGGAATTTTCTTGCTTTACTTCCTGCTTGTATCCCTGACTGCTCTTGAATGACTTATTTTCCTCTACAGGAAGACCAGTGATCCTCAAGTTGTGCCTCCAGCAGCAGCAGCAGTACCTCCTTGGAGCCTATGGAAGAGCAAATCCCCAACCCCATCCGAGACCTATTGAATCAGAATATTCTGATATTCCAGTATTCTGTGTTTTAACAGCCCTCAGGTTAATTATAGAGCATAGGAAAATTTTCCAAGTTCTACTCTAAGCTATCCACAATGCTTTTATGAACCTAATTTTTCCTGACTATGAGCACTGTTGAAGGATAAAAATGATGTATGATGTTCATATGCAGTGGCAGATTAAGGGTTGGAGGAACCTAAAGGTTATAAAAATTGGAGGAATACTTTAAGAATCAATATAAAAATTAAGAATATAAAATTAGTTGCAAAGATAAGAATTTAGTTAAAAGGACAAAAAATCACAACAAATGTCACATTTTAACAAGCTGTGAAATACTGGCAATATCAGAAAGTCTGGGAAAATAACATACTACTTTCATTCATTTAATTCATTAATATAATACTTTTTTCTTACATTTTTGGCTGTATATTCACCACCACTTTATATTACAAGAACTTGGTGATAAAATTTCCATGGAGGGAATAAAATAAGTGTCTCCCTCTTCTTTCTTTTTTCCAACCATGGTTGCCTACATTCAGCATCTCTGTGAATGATAATTTAGAAACATTTCAGCTTAACAACACACTAGAGGTATTGCTATATAAATATTTAGGATTGCTGTAAAATTTGGCAATGTCATTACTGAGTTTCTTTCATTCTTAAACTGTTGCAAACATGCTTACATTTTGCAATTCTATTACAGATTCATGCCCTTTAAACACAGAAATTCTGATAAATTTTATGTCATGTTGTTTCCATAAAAAAATAAAAAATTCATGGTGTGTTTTTAATTATATATGCTACATTATTGAATATATTCCTTGTACTAGCAAATCTGTTTTGATTAGGCATCAATGAAAACTGAATCTTCAATTTTATTTGTCTGATGATTGGAATAACTTTTCACTCCCAAATTCTGGCTTCACGAGTTTCTTTCCTTTCTCTTACACTATTGGTTTGGGGTATCCTAAGACAGAATTATTTTGACATGAACCTCTGGCCCTGAATTTTCATGCCACCAGTTTGAGTGGCACCAGGACAATAGTAGTATTCCTGAAAGCTATTCCTTCACTGATACCACATAATTGTTTAACAGTGACATAAATAGATCAAGCTAATTTAAAAATTGATGAATCCTTAGCTAGATTTCCCCTTATATGGAATGCCAAAATACATAAGTTTGCTTAAACTCATCCAAGATGAAGAAAAGTATAGCAGAAGGGACAATAAAGTAGAAAGAGACACTTATCTTAACCTATGTTCATAAAAATATGTATCTTTAAAAAAATCTGGAAATCTAGTCATATAAAACCATATATAAGGCTCCTCACAGGATGTTTTAGGAAATTCTTGCAACTAAGGTGTCCTGAAGCTAATCTCCATCACTTTTTTGATATGTTTTTCTCTGTCTACATGAAACTCATCTCAGTTGAAAAGGCCAAGCTGGCATGGGAACAATGTAAATATTAAACCCATTTAGTCGTTGTGGTCTTTGAGGCAACACGATAACATAAAGAGAGAAGCTTTATGCTCTAGATGACCGACTTAAGATATATTGATGTCATATCTGCCATCTCATAAAAGAAAGACAGGGGGATGTTCAATCTAGTTTCCACAAGTTCAATTAAATAATATTCATGTAGGGGCATCTGGGTGGTGGTTCAGTGGTTGAGCAGATGTCTGCTTTTGGCTCAAGTTGTGATCCTAGAATCCTGGACTTGAGTCCCACATCAGGCCCTGTGGGGAACCTGCTTCTCCCTCTGCCTATGTCTCTGCCTCTCTCTCTGTTGTCTCTCATGAATAAATAAATAAAATATTTTTTAAAATAAATAAATAAATAATATTCATATGAATCAAAAGGAGATCAAAACAAAACATCCCTTTTGCCTTTGCAAGATTGTGTAAACTTTTTCCAATTTAAGTGACTTTACGTCCCATGATCACTAGTGGGATATTTGGAGAAGGAATCTGCTTCTTATTTCAGCCTTTATCCCTAGTCTGGGCATATTTGTTCTCAGAGGTATCTTTTCTGTGAGTTTTGGCATGTTTTGATCTTCCACACCTGCTTATGAACATAAGAGTTTCTGGGCTTTTCTCAGCAGCTTGGCACTAGAGATAGCACTTAACCTTTCTCTCATTTCCAGCATACATAGATCAGAAAAATTCTGAAATTACATGCACCCTAAATATCAACTAAGGAGAAAAATGAAAAACATGACTTCTTAAGAAAAATGGAAGTCAGGTTGTCATTACATATGCCTACTTAATAAATAAGAAAACAGAGGATGACAGAGGGCTCTGCTGTCACATCAGGCCAGAGACCTAAGGAGGAATAATTAGCCAAAGGGGCTATGATGTTGCATGCTATTACTTAAGAGAGGAGGGTAGGAAGTCTCCTTTGATTCTGATGGAAAGGATAGCCAGCAAAATGAAGCATATTGGGAAGAGGCTGAACTGAAAATATGGAGTTGTAGCTTCTAATCTGAATTGTGTAACAGGCTAGGTAATATTGAGGGGATGACCATCCTCTATTTGTTTCAAGATTCTCATATGTAAAATGGGGTTTTGACTGGGTAAAGTTCACAGGGATAGGAGATGTGAATATAAAGACTGGAAATGTATACTTTGGTGGTACATGGGAAGAGCAAAGAGTGTGGTAAGAGATGAGAAAGCTATCTTAAAATAAAGTCCCAAGGGTCCTAAAAAGGTATAATATCTTACAGCACAAAAGCATTTTCTTTAGAATACATAAAATATTCTAGACTGGCATCTTGTACTCTAGGGCTAATAAAGACCCCAGGAATTGAAATTTAGTCCCAAGTTGTCATAGGCTTTTGGTGATCATGAACATGTTGTGACATTTGCTGTAGACTCAATTTTCCTATCTGTGAAACGAGGGTCTCAACTCGGTGATTCAGAAATTATTCTTTAAGAATCAACCATAAAGTGACAATAGACCCAAGAAGTCTGTATTTCATTTTCATTCAGACTACAGTTCATGCTGTCATGCACTAATGCCAGGAAATTAATATGTTTGTGACTCTCTGGGAGAAAGGACATGTATGCCCTAAACTTGGTACTTTTCCTAGACTCTGTCCTAGGTGTCTTGACTCTTAGCTGATTTTAATGTGTATCTTTTCTCTGTAATAAAGTGTGACTTTGAGTATAATAATTTTCAGGGAGCTTTATGAATCTTCCAAGTGAAGATTCCTGAGGGTGGCTTGAGGAATTATGGAACTTATAATGTTGTTATAATGTAGTCTTGTGTAGGATTGTGCTGTCTTGAACACTGCAACTAAAACTCTTGTAGAGCTTCACAGTTGTGCCTTAGAGGACTAACTTTATTTAGAATATAGCTTGGAGAATTCCATGCCTAATGACATTGTCAAAAACAATGGAGATCTTGGTGGAGGACAATTAAGAGGAAACTGGTAGCTCCATAATCTGAGCAAAGTAGCACATCATCCAGAAGTTTAACAGAGAGAACTAAGAACAGAGACAGCTAAGAAGGACCCTCTATGTTTCAGAATCCACAATGGGACACATGAAGTCTGTGCACAAGTGTTAGGCTGCCTCTACTCAGGGAGAATCATTGAAGATGTGGGAAAGATTTAAAAACATCCCCAACCAACAGGCAAACACTCATCAACACACAGCAGAGCTCCAAGGGCACAAGAGATTAAGCACAACCTCTCCCCAAACATTGAGTGAACAATAAGCTGCAGTAACTCATAGGGACCAAAATAAAATCACATGTATTCCTAGGATTCTGGAAGACTCTGTGCATGACAGTTTAACCCACCTAGGGATAATTGGTGAAGGAAAACAAGCTACTAGGCCCTGGTTAATATCCCACTTCAATAACCAATAGAATAACCAGGCAGAAGTCAAATAAGAAAATGGAGGGCAGCCCCGGTGGCTCAGTGGTTTAGCGCCACCTTCCGCCTAGGGCATGATCCTGGAGACGTGAGATTGAGTCCCACATTGGGCTTCCTGCCAATGGAGCCTGGTTCTCCCTCTGCCTGTGTCTCTTCCTCTCTCTCTCTCTCTCTCTCTCTCTCTCTCTCTCTCTCTCTGTGTGTGTGTGTGTGTGTCTCTCATGAATAGGTAAATAAAATCTTTTAAAAAATGGAAGATTTGTGTGATCAAATAAATCTATTAAACGTCTGTAGAGAACTCCATCTAATGTAGCATAATGTAAAATCTTCTCAAGCACACAGAACATTTGAACATTCTCCAGAATAGACCAAATAGTAGGTCACAAAACCTTATTCAACTTAAAAGCATTAAAAACATGGTATGATTAAAATCATAGAAAGTATGTCCTCTGAACACAGTGAGGTGAAATTAGAAAACAGTAACAGAATGGAATTTGGTAAAATTCACAAATATCTGGAAAAGAAACAGTGCAATCCTAAATAAAAAATGACTTAAAGGGGATCCTTGGGTGGCGCAGCGGTTTGGCGCCTGCCTTTGGCCCAGGGCGCGATCCTGGAGACCCGGGATCGAATCTCACGTCGGGCTCCCGGTGCATGAAGCCTGCTTCTCCCTCTGCCTATGTCTCTGCCTCTCTCTCTCTCTCTGTGACTATCATAAATAAATAAAAATTTTAAAAAAAAATGACTTAAAGAAAAAAGCCCAAGAAAAAATAGAAAATATCTTGAGATTAATGAGAAAGCAACACACCAGAACTTATGGGATGGAGTTAAAATAGTGCTCAGAGGGAAATGTATAGCCATAAATGTCTAAAATCTCAAATCAGTAATTTAACCTTTCACTTTAGGAAACCAGAAAAGAAGAGCAAAATTGCAAAATCCATACTTCCTAATTTCAAAACCTACTATAAAGCAATTTGTAATCAATTGAGTGTGGAATTGGCATGAGGGTAGGCATATAGATCAATGGAGTAGAATTGAGAATCCAGAATTAAGTGATACATTTATGGTTATTTAATTTTCAATAAGGAAACTGAAATAATTCAGTGGGGTTAGGATGGTCTTTGAAAATAATGGTGCTGGGACAAATGGGTAGCCACCTACAAAACAATGAGATTACATATCTTCCTTAGACCATGCACTAAAGTTAACTTAAAATGGATCATAGACCAAAATGCAATAACTAAAATTACAAAACTCTTAAAAAAAACACATAGTAGTAAATTTTTGTGACCTTGGATTAAGCTATAATTTATTAGATATTATCAAAAGCACAATGACCAAAATATAGGCAAAATGGACTATATCAATATTAAAACTTCTTTTCTGAAAGCAGTACTATTGAGAAAGTGAAAGGAAATTCACATACGGGAGAAAATATTTGCAAATCATATATCATAAAGGATTTGTACTGAGAATATATTTAAAAAATCTTTTACAACTCAATAACAAAAAGATAAACAAATGAAATGTTGGGTGCTGTCGACTGAATGATTGTGTCCCCCTAAAAATTTGAATATTGAAAACTAACACCCAGTGTGATAGTATTTGGAGGTGGGGTCTTTGGAAAGTGATTGGATCATGAGAGGGGTGCCCTCATGAATAGAATTAGTGTCCTTATGAAAGAGACTCTAGGGCGCTCCTCGACCCTTCCATCATGTGAGGACACAGTGAAAAGATGGCTATCTACGAATGAGGAAATATGTTCTCATCAGACACTGAATCTGCTGGCACCTTTATATGAGCTCTCTCCACCTCCAGAACTAAAAAATGAATGTTCATTGGATAAGCCACATGGTCTGTGGCATTCTTGTTACAGTAGCCTGAAACTACTAAGACAATGGCAGATGATTTGGACAGGCATTTCTCTATATTTACAAATGACTAATAAGCATAAGCAACAATGATTAACATCATTAATCACTAGAAAAATGCAAATAAAAACAACAGTGTAGTACTACTTCACATCTCCTAATTGTTGACAAAGATGTGGAGAAGCTGGAACCCTTACCCACTGCTAATAGAAATGTAAAATGTAAAATAGAAATGTAAAATGGTGCAGCCAGTCTGGAGAATAGTCCAGCAATTTCTCAAAATGATAAATACAAAGATACCATGAGATCCAGCAATTCCATTCCTAGGTATATACTCAAGAGAAATGAAAATATATGTCCTGCATTATTCATAACAGACAAAAAGTGGAAATGGCCCAAATGGCTCAACACAACATGGTACAGTCATAAAATGGAATATTATTTGGCAATAAAGAAGCCAGTCAGAAAAGACTATATATTATGATCCCATTTATAAAAAAGGTCCAACTAGGTAAATCTAGGGAAATAGACAATAGTTTGGTGGTTGCCAGAGGCTGACATCATTGATGGTAAAGAGTAACAGAGTGACTACTAATGTCAATCACTTTTTTTGTGGCAGTAAAAAAAACTACATTATAGGCTGGTAATGGTTGCATCATCTAGTGATTATACTAAAAAACTTTGAATTGTGTGAATGAATTTAATGAGTGAATTATATGATATGTTAATTATATTTTGATAATATTTTAAAGGTGCTCTCCAGGAGATAAGAAAAGGAATATATTTGAGTGAGGAGAAGATAAACAAAGAGAGGGTCAGTGCTGAATATATAGAGGGTAAAGTTTCCCCACATGTCCAAAGAGAAGTTTTAAGAGGTCATAGAAATACTTAAGGATTTGAAGGGCAACCATTCAGTTTTTTGCTCTATAGTGATGGGAATTTTCTTGTATTTTCAGTAAAATTTTCATTTCTCACTAACATTTAAGTATTTTTTTTTCTTTTTGACATATTAAATTTTTCAGTCTAGGTTTAAAGTCTGTATGGCTCAAAAATATTATCTATCCATCCAGGAAAGACAAGCTGTAAGAAAAGAAAAGAGGATAGAAAACAAACAGGGCTGTCTGGCAATGAACCTAAGTATGCACAAGATACTGAAACACCATCAATCAAAAAACTGCAACAAATATAGATTATATTCATGAGCTGATTTGAATTTCAAAATGATCTCAAGTACTTTGTCTTCTTCACAAGAATGTAGAAAGGCACTATTGCCCCATTTTGATACAGAGGCATTTTAGGGTTCCAGAGACTCACCACAATCAGATGGCAAGCAGTGTCACAGAGATGGAACATAGATGTACATTGTTTGGCTGCCAATGCCTCCCTCTTTCTCAGACTCCGAATCAGACTTCTGAAATTATAGCTTGTGCATTACACTATCATTGCCTGAGCAGAGGGATATTTGGTATTTTATGCATCTTAGTTGTGCTTGGCTTCTTTTACTCATAGCGGGTGAGGAATTTACATATTATCTTGAATGAATGATCACAGGAGATTGGAAGTTGGATTTTCTTTTTAAAAATTGAGATATGGGGGCACCTGAGTGGCTCAGTCAGTTAAGCATCTGCCTTCAGCTAAGGTCATGATCTCAGGGTCCTGGGATCAAGCCTTGCATCAAGCTCCCTGCTCAGTGGGAGTCTGCTTCTTCTTTTCCCTCTGATTGACATTCCTCCCACTTGTGTGCTCTCTCTCTCTGTTAAATAAATAAATACATAAATACATAAATCTTTAAAAAGATAAAATAAAAATTGACAAATCATTAACACAGACTGTGTAAATTTAAGGTGCACAACATGTTGTTTTGATACATTTATATATTGCATTACGGTTACAACTGAAATGTTAGCTAGCACCTCTATCATGTCATATAATTATCATTTTTTGGTAGTAGGAAAAAATGAGATCTAGTCTCTTAGCAACTTGAAGCTTATAATACAGTACTGTCTAAAAAGACTATGCTGGCATTAGATCACCAGGACTTTTTATCTACTGCTTGCAAATTTGTACTTTTCTTTCTTTCTTTTTTTTTTAAAGATTTATTTATTTATTCATGAGAGACACACACACAGAGAGAGAGAGAGAGGCAGAGACATAGGCAGAGGGAGAAGCAGATTTCTCTCAGGGAGCTCGATGCAGGACTTGATCCCACCTCAGGTGGGATCACCACCTGAGCCAAAAGCAGCTGCTCAACCGCTGAGCTCCCCAGGCATCCCAAGTTTGTACTTTTCAATGGCATCTTCTCAAATCCCCCTGAATGTTGGATTTGGTGGCCTGCAAAGATAATACTAGGTTTTTCCTAGAATCTTTGTGTTCTAAGAAATGCTTCCATTTGGAGAAATATTATCTTCTCTGTTTTCCCGAGACTTGTACTTTATCTGGTCCCAGTCATTCCTCATGAGATTGAAATCCTGCTATTTGATAATCTCACTAACTTTCTGAATTCAATTAAGAGTGAGGAAAGAAATACAGAAGTCCTCTGGGCTGACAGATAGTTGTAATAAAGAGGAAAGTCTTCTAAAATATACTTCAGAGAACAGTGTAGGGTGTGGGCACTGCCATGATCACTTGGTTTTGAGACTTTAAAGGTAGTTTAGCGAACTCTAGACTATACTCTCTCTGCCCAGGTGGTGTGACCACAGAACACCTTGCTACTCTTGTCAGACAGGCAGTGGTGTGAATTGGGTCCCTTTATTGGGGGTAGTTGATTTATTTTTAGTGCATGATGTTTATTCTCCTTAGGGATTCAGATAAATGTGCTGAGAATTTTGAACTTTTTGTTTACAAAGAAAATGAGCAGCTCAGATGTAGGATTCTGTATGTACAACGAGGCCCAGGTGTCGGAAACACTTATGCAACCTATAAAACTCCCTGATGAGGTTTCTTTCCCCTGGCTTGGCGGGGTTCAGTTCGTGTTTACGCAAATGAGAAAACAAATCAGTGGTTAAGGGGAGTACTGCTGCGCTGACACATTAACTTCCACTTTATAACCAGGCGACGTCGATGAGTGCAGGTTACCCCAGTGGGGACGCTGCCAGGCATGGGAGGGTGTGATGTCCCCCTTCTGCTGAGATGGCAAAAATAGATCCATCATTGTCAACCCAAATCAATAAAAGGTGCAGTGGCTTGTGCATGTTGGTGGATGGAGTACACTACATGTATACAGATGTATATACATGTATACAGATGCAGATTTGTGCATAAGTAGAGAAGCTCCTGGCTTTACCCTAGCCATGTGCATTGGTTTCCTATGGCAGTTGTCACAAATAACACAATCTGCAGGGCTATAGCAACAGAAATGTATTTTCTCACAGTACAGGGGGCTAGAAGTCTGAAATCAAGGTGGCAGCTGGGTTGATCTTTCTGGAAACTCTGAGAAAGCAATCACTCCATGCCTCTCTCTGCTTCCCTTCTGGTGGTTTTTGGCTGTCCTTGGCATTCTTTGGCTTGTGGATCTCTGCCTTTATGTGACATACAGAACTTATGTTCTGTTCAAGTCCAATTCTGCCAGATTGCCCTGATACATATACAAAGTATAGGAATATATTGTACATATCATATACTTAACAAAAATTTATATCCACATATGCATTGGATGTTCATAATACATATTGGTATATGTACTCTGTACATGGATATATTTGATAATCAATAATCATACTATCATTTTATGGTAATGTGAATACTACTGTGTAATTTTTTAAGATTTTTATTTATTTATTCATGAGAGACACAGAGAGAAAGAGAGACAGAGACACAGATAGAAGGAGAAGCAGGTTCCATGAAGGGAGCCTGATGTGGGACTCGATCCTGGAACTCCAGGATCATACCCTGGGCCGAAGGCAGCACTAAACCACTGAGCCACCCAGGCTACCTTACTATGTAATTTATAAACAAACATGAAATACATTATATGTGTATATATAGTTATAAATACACTTTTTCTATATCATTTTTTCCTTTATGGACAGTCCCTTCCTTGACCAATCCAGTTGGATGAAACAGACAATAGCATTAAAAAAGATAATAAACTTTATAGTAGACTATAGAGCAAAACTGTAGAATTTCAGGCAACAGAACCAATATGCATTGAGAAACTGCTTTGGATCTTTACTACTTAACCCTCTAATCTACTGTATGAGATGATTAAATCATAATTACACCTATTTCAGAGATGAAATCTTGAGACTTAGAAGCCAGTAACTTTCTGAAGATACCTCACCCAGTTTATGTCAGAATGGAGCTGAATTCAAGGTTTTCTGATTAATCCACCTCCATCACTTACAAGCACTATGAGCTTGGCACATTTGTGCAACTGTAAATGCAGGTAATGATTACAGCAGCTCATTTGCAGAGAGTGGTAAGGATCAAGGTCATGAAAAGAAGATAATGCATGCAAGATTCTGTCTCCTTGTTGGAGAGCATGACGCTTAGTGTGTATAACAGCATGTTAAATTAAGTGGTACCATCTCTTCCCTCTGGAGGAGTTCAGGAAAAGACAATGTCAAAGTATCACTTGAGGAAATTATTACCAATGCAAAAATCTCTACTTGAATTAATCTAATTGAACCCTCACACGTTTTTGATGTAGTTATTGATTTCATTGTATAGTAATTGAAAAAATAAAGATTTGGTTTTTTTGTTTGTTTGTTTGTTTGTTTTTAATTTCAGCAAGGATAAATAATCTTCTCTAAGATGCCTGGCTTCAAAGTTAGAATGTCCTTAAAAGCCTTTTTTTTTTTTTTTTTTTGGACTACTTACCATTTATTTTCAACCATTTATTTTCATGTGTATGTCCTCGGTGGTGAAAAGATGTAGGGGTGCTTAGTAGTATTTTGGAGTACTCACTATTATTTAAATAAGACAATGATCCTACCAGTAAAAAAGAGACCAGTGTTCAGAAGACTGAAACATAAAATAATAATTATTTAAATAAATCCTTATTGAATTGACTTCCTTACACTCAACCGTCTGTATTTTCTTTCCTTTTGCAAATGCAGTCGGACTTTTAACATTCTGACAGTAGATCCAAGGAAAGCAGGAGGTATTGAAAACAGGAGAAAGTTCTTTTAAGGCCTCAGGGCAAGCTCTGAGTTCTCTAGATGGATTTGGTTTACATTCCTTGGTGAAACCTCTGTGCATATCAAAACCTTTTATAAGACTCCATCCACAGTCCTTTTAGATATGTGATTTAGTGATGAATGTTTACTATCTCTATACTTCCTTGTGTACATTTGTGACAGACAGATCCAGATCTCTGACCTCTAAAATAGTAAACACATCATCGCAGTTTTGAAAATCTTCAAGTTTTACTTGAGAAAAAAAAGTGTGAGTTTTTAATTAATACCTTCCAAGAATCTGCCTACCACAAGCATCTGGGATATATTTTTTTCTGGTCTGGAATATAGATGCGTTTGTCACTTCTGCATCCAGTTGACTGTGTAAAACCTATCCATGCTGTAAAAGTT
The DNA here is from genome assembly GCF_003254725.2 of Canis lupus dingo. NCBI lineage: Eukaryota > Metazoa > Chordata > Mammalia > Carnivora > Canidae > Canis > Canis lupus. The sequence continues at coordinate 67,377,725 of NC_064245.1, forward strand.
TACTCTGAGGTTACATCTCTCAGGAAGCCTGCCCAGATTACCTTTCCTCCCAGGCTGATCTTGACATATTTTATTTTTACAGAGAACACTGAGCTTATCTAAAAAAAAAAATAGAGCAAATTGATAGTAGCAATTTTATATTTAAAAATCTCTAATGCCAGTATAAAATCTGAATCAAGAAGGTGCTTAATTTTTTTGAAATAAATAACAGTTAATAAGTGGAGAGCAAACAATAGTTTACAGCCTGAAAGGAGCATTGTCACGAACCACATGAATTTTACCCTGGGGAAAGTTGTATAGCTGCCCTCAAACCATTGGGTAACATTCTTTTAGTAAGTAAGATACAAATTTTGCACCCTGGTATTTCTGGTTCTCTTCTAGGCACATGGTCAGATTTTAGTTCCTCCATGCATTTAAGTTCAGGAATGATCAGGTCACTCATCTAGGTCAATGCAATATGTGTATTTTTTTGTGAGCAGAAGAATTTAAGATCTGGGCTATGACTCTTCTGGGTCTTCTCTGTTTGATGGAGCGAGGTGATCTTCCAAATGGTGAGACTCTATTCAAGCCAGCATTTGGACTAAGTCAGAAATGGAGTAGTATCCCATCCCTGCCAACCCACGATGGCTTATGACCAAGAAGCAACTATTTTGTTGCTTTAAGCCACTGAAATTTGGGATCATTTGTTTAGGACGTCAAAACCTACTATTTTCTGAAGGGTACAGTACATACTTTTAAATAAAAATTACTTTTGAATGTAATTCAGTTTAAATTGATGATTATTCTTATTCATAATGGGTGCTAGAAGGTATTTGGGATCATTCTGCTTCTTGGTTATTTACCAAGATACATTTTCCTCCCTCACCAGTGAACAAACATATGTGGGAGGCTATCTTGAGGTGTGAGGACCATAAGAACACAAAAAGTCATTCCATCTCCTTGAGAATTTTTATAGTAAAAAATATATATGTTATATAACAACAATAATTATATAATATAATAATTATATAATTATAATACATAATTATTATATTATAATTATAATTTATTAATTATATATAATTATATTATGTATTATAATTATATATAATAATTATTATAATAATATAATTATTTTATAGTAAGAAAAATTTTTTTCAGTGTTGGTTCTTTTATTTTCTTTTTTAAAGATTTTATTTATTTACTTATTTATTTGAGAGGGAGGAAGCAAGAGAGAGCACAAGTGGGGGCAGAGGGCAAGGGAGAAGCAGACCCCCCTCCGAGCAAGGAGCCCAGACTCAGGGCTCCATCCCAGGACCCGAGATCATGACCCAAGCCAGGGGCAGACACTCAACCAACTGGGCCACCCATGTGCCCCAATTCAGTGAATTTTCTCCTTGCTTTGTATATTCCAGACTTGAAACAAAGAACCAGCAACTGAGAAACTCCAATGGGCACAGATATAAAAGCCCCAAAAGAAGTCTGCTTTCTCTAGCAAAAGGACAAGGAGAATGGCAGTCCACCAAGACAGAGTCAAACACCACCAAAAAACTTTTGTTCTGCCCCACTCGCATGTGCAACTATTAAGTGAGGAACCTAGATTTCCATCCTTATTGGATGCTAACAAATGTTGCTGCATCTTATACTGTACCATTGAGAAGTTCTACTTGTTTTATGGTTTGGTATATTTCTTTTAGGAACTAGTGAGAGCCCAAAGACCACTAATCTACACGAAGAAGGAGCAACTGTAGTTGTTCATTATCATAGGTTCTCCTGAAAATAAATTGGGGGGGAGAGAGTGGTTAGATCAAGTTAGAAATGACCAGGTGTTGTACATTGTGTTTACTTGTGGATGACTAAACCTGTTTTTTTTTTTTTTAATTTTTGTTTTCATGCAAAACTTCCCAATGTCTAGGGAATAGAAATCCTGCTGAAATCATTAACATTGTCTAAGAGAAAAAAATCTCACTGACCAGGGGCTGAGGAAGCTGTAAAAGCTAATATCTGGGCAGTATTTAATGTTATCTTGAGCAAAAATACAAGTATTTTGTTGAAAGTGTTACTGGATTGCATTGTTGAGTTCTGAGTTTTCACCCAGTGGCCCACTAAAAACAATGTAATACACATTTGAGCCTACCTTTTCCAAACAATCAGTTTTTCCCTGATTTTTGCTCCTCCTAAGGGAGGGGCACAAAGGAAGGATCCCGTAAGGCTAGGTGAAATGGAGATCAGTTAAAATTTTGAACAAAATCATACAATGTTTTACACATACCAATTTAGCAGCAAAAATGCCATTTGAGTTCAGAGCCCCCAGTCTCTAGCACAGTGTTTATTTTCCTGCATACACACTGACAAGTAACCTATCGGATAATTGACAAGCTTAGAAGACAGCAACCACTGCAAAGCTGAGAGTATCGCATTGCCTGTTCTGCATTGAGATTTCTTATTTATTTCCCATTTCACTATGTAGAAATTGAATTTCAACAAAAGATCATTATTATCCTTGAACAAATAATATGATGTCAAACATTATGTAGCCTTAAGTTTATGTTCATACATTTCATAGATGTTTGCCGTTCTCCTTCCCAGGTACACCCAGGAGAAGCATTTACTTTAAAATTTCCCTGATTCCCATAGTAATGAATTCACACTAGTTTACTCAAACTGGGTATTATACTCAATCTCACTTTCCGTCACTTAAACCTGTTCCCTCAGTGGAAACAGAATAACTTTCAGGATGTCTTAGCCATTCCCATTTCTCACCCATGCCAACAATGTACTATTTACATAAGCCTGCTATTGACTTCGAACTTAGCCTTCTTTATCCAGTTTGGACATGACAAAATTCTTAAGAGAAAACTGAGAGATGTTTTCCCAGCCTTTGGATCATTATTCTTTTTCTCTGTGGGAGACTTGCCAAATCTTAGCTCTAGGTCTGGGCCTAAATATCTGAAGGCATTTTCGGTCTCATCCCTCTGCGATCTCTCTCCTGGATTTACCCCCGCTTTCTAAATGTAACTTAAAAGTTAAAAAAAAAAAAAAAAAAGTAAAGAGGAAAAAAAGAGAAATAAATATTATACATTCCACTCATCCTTGTTTTTCAGGCTCTTAAATATGCACAATTTACAATCGGGTCTTCTTTCCTCTTGTCTCTTGGCCAAGATTTGAAATACCTTTGAAATGCATCCCTTTTTAAAAATTCCTATTATGAACCAGTCTTTCTACTTACCTGAACTGTTATTCTTAGAGCTGTTTGTTGAACTCTTTCAATGTATAAAATTTAAACCATCATTGTAGGTATAGCTTTGCTAGGGTCAAACAGGAAAGGAAACTTTCATGTGGAAACATGGAGTCAGCCTTAGGCAAGAATATAAAGATAATGAAGGTTCTTTAGTACCCGAGCTGAAGTTGTTGACCTATTGCTTCCTGGAGTTCCTTCTTCCCTTTCATTTACACACCTTTTCTTTACCTTCTGACTATGGGTTGGGGGGCGACATGCCATAGTGGTTAAGGGCATAATCTCTGAACCCAGGCAATCTGGATTTACATTTCTTACTCAGCCAGGTGATTGATTTTGATTAAGTGATGTAGCCTTTCCAATCGTCAGTTTTTATTTCTGTATAAAGGGTAACATATCAATACTTATACCATGTGGTTATCATCACTATTAAATAAAGCAAGGAATATAAATTGTGCAATGTATTTCCCAGCACATAAGAATTTCTTGCTGTCTGTTAGTTGTCATTAAGAGCAACTTTGCTTTGGAAACTGAGTTTTTCTTTTTCTCTTTGCTATATAATAACATTTTTGGATGTTCTATGCCATTTTAAAAAATTTTTTTCCAATGATTTTATTTTACCATTATGCTAGGAACCACAGTAAATGTTATGAGCTCTATATCATGTTAGGTTCTCAAAATCTTGGTAAGGGAATAGACAGATTGCTTCTACAGATGTAGAATCTGTACTTAGAGAGGTCAGGTCACTTACAAAAGATTTAAGTGGCATGGCTATGATTTGATTCTACATCTATTTCATTTTTACATCTTCACACTCTCTCTACACCACACCTCTTAAAAAATATCAGCACAGTGGTGACAGTATTTTAATGAGGAACTTCCTTTCCCCACGTTTATTGTTTCCATGTGCAGGGAAACTCATTAGTGTGAATTTCCTGTCTCCTCTCCACTTTCCACACCCTTTCCCCATTATTGATGGCTTATGGAAAAAACAGAGCAGTTTTGGCTCAGTCCTTTTTTCTTCCATTCTTTTAGGAACCCACCCAGTGACAGAGAAGGTGTGGTCTGGTGTGCCCAAGGCCCTGCAATAAGTCTAGTTGTAAAGACCTCACTCTGGAATAAGAATCACTGTGATTGGTCGATCTGGTAGGTCTACCTGGTTCTATTGGGTGCTATTCTTACACAATTTGCCATATTCACCTAAATAGCTTTTAATAGTAACAGAGAAAAGTTTTTCATTTTCCTTGACCTTATTTATAACTCTCATTTCAGTTGGATTTAAATTTAGATGAGAAAATGTTTATTTTATTGGGTCTTCTCCTAGGTCATTGTCAAGACTGGCTTTTTAAAATGATGCCCAAGCACAGACATGTTTGTTTCATTGCCCATATGGAAGATCAATAATTATGGGAAAAGATTTTGGAAGAAGCCAGAGTCCTAGGCACCTTGTTAATGTGTGTTTGAGCCTTAGTTTTCCCTAGATTTCAGTGCCAGATTTTTCAAGGTAGAGCTAGGTTCACAAATATCTCCTGTATCTGAGATTATTAGCTATTAATTCGGGGACAATTAACCCCATGCTCTTCTGATTATTTTCCAAGAGAATGGCTTGCCAAATTTGGGAGCCTGGAGGATGATTTTAGAATCAACTAAGAACTATGCATCTTTCTTATCCCAAGTGAAGATTAAAAAGTGAAAGCAAAATTTTGCTTTTAGTTTATGTATCTTTTATTTTCTCATTCACTCATTTATTTATTTATCCTTTCAGTGTTTGTTAAACTCTCATTCCTTGACTAGGGCTTCCCTAACACTGGAGATATAATGCTGAGCAAGCATAAAGGGCTCTTAAGTTCAGGGAACCCAAGCGAGAAGCCCATTATAGTACCAGATATCTGTATTCATTTATGTTACTTTATTTTGAGTGATAAAATCTGACCATGACTGGTTAAAGAAAAAAACGGGAAAATATTTGGAAGCATATTGAAATATCTAGTGGAAGATGAGTAGGGAGTCAAAAACTTGTAGAGAAAAATAACCAAGGAGATTCTAGGACTTGAAAGAGCTGAAGCACTTGGGTCTTGAATTGGAAGGCTACTATTAACGTGACTCAGCCTGTTCACTCTCCCTCCCTGCTTTCTGTTGGTATCTGAGTGAATCAGACTGGACTGAATGTTTACCCTTCATTCATTAGGTATGGCCATGAATGGGTAGTCAAGTTTAAGAGGTAATGTGACCACTGGTATGTGATGACTACTTCCAGAGAAAGCAGAATTATTTTGAAATGAGCAGTGTCTCCAAGAAGGCTCTGCTCTATGAAATGGATGAAATTCCTGTTTCTATAAATCAAAGTGATAGAATATCATATATTTCTATAGTGCAATCTAAAAATAAATGGATTTCTTGACTCTTATTACATCTACGTTCTCTTTTTCTCTCCTATGTTCAAAGATGTTGCTCCCCAAAGTCATCCAACAATGCCATATGAAACTCTCAGACCTCCACAGGGAAAGTAGGCAATATACTTTTTACTTTGGCATCAGGTGCTCACATCCTCATTTCTCACCAGGCAATGAGAAGAGGAGCTTTGTGGATGTTGGGTGGAATATTTCAGCATACTTCCTGGCTCAAAGAACCTTCCTAAAGAGTGTTTGCTGAATGATAGAAACTCTATGAGGCCTAACTAAGATGAAAAACTTACAGACTTAAATGTCTCCCCAAAATTCATATGGCAAAGCCCTAAACATCCAATACCTTATAATGTGATTATATTTGGAGATAAGGTCTTTAAAAGGGTGATTAATTTAAAATGAGGGTCTTGGGATGGGGCATTAATCCAATCCACTGGAAATTTGGATGAAGAGATTTGGGCACACAGTGAATCACCAGGCATGTGTGCACATAAAGGAAAGGTCATGTGAGGATACAGTGAGAAAGCAGCTATCTACAAGCCAAGGACAGAGGTCTCAAGAGAAACCAAACCAAATGACATCTTGATTTTAAGCTTCTGGCCTCCAGGACTGTGAGAAAATACATTCATGCTGTTTAATCCATATAGTCTGTGGTATTTTGTTATGGCAGCCCTAGAAAACTAATACACCAATTATTCTGGTTTTCCTGGGAAAGAGAGTTTTCCAGGGATGTAGGACTTTCAGAGTAAAATTGGAAAATCTTGGATACATTGGGGCAAGTTGATCACCTATAGTTTAAGCCAACAACCATGTGTAGCAATCCTGTTGAAAACATCCTGCCTGGGTGGCTTAGTAGGCCGGATGCTGGACTCTTGATTTTGTCTTGGGTCATAATCTCAGGGTCATGGGAATAGGCTCACATGGAACTCCATGCTCACTGGGGAATCTGCTTGGGATCCTCTCTCTCCCTCTCCCTCTGCCTCTCCACCCACATGTGCACATGTGCATATACTCTCCCTCTCTTTCAAATAAATAAATCTTTAAAAATATTCAGAGGAATAAAGGAAGTATTGAGTGTCAAGGACCCAACATAGTACCTGCCACATTGTTGTAATTCAAATGATAGGATTAATAGTAAAAATAAAATTAATGTATGTTTTCAAACATTATTTATCATATAGTGTGTTAAAAGAAGTAAACATCATCTCAACTTATTCTGACAAGCACCACAATTATTACCATTTTGCAGATGAGAAAATTGTCTTAATCTCATAGAGATTAATCATAGAAAGAGTAAATAAATCTTCCAATGTCATACAATTTACAAGTAATAGCACTGAGATAGTAACTGAATTTGGTCTGACCCAGAGCTTGTGTTCCTTCCTCAAGATGCCCTCTGCATCCTTAACTCCCATTGTTTCGGTTGATTTCTCTTGTGATATCCCTTTCATTCCTGACTAAATTGTTCCACATTTCCCTGGCTTGAGTACTGAGTTCATGATTTTCTAGTTTCCAATTTGGCTGCCCCCAGGGAGTACTTTGTACTCAATCACTGAGTTCCATTGCTTATTAATTGACTCAATTATTCTACCAACCTTTAATATGTGACATTTTTGCATTATGGATTCAAGTTATAAATACAAATAACCCAACTCTTGTCCTCTTAGTTATAGAGGGATCTTTATGTAGAGTCAGGGAATTTTATTCAGCAATACAACCTCAGTTCTATTTTAATAGTCTGTATATTGAAATAATACTTATCAGAGAAAAGATGCTATTTTTTCTCCAAGAATTAGACCCCAGTCTCTAGACTCAAGGCTGAGATGGGCTGTTTCATAGGACCTATGGTGTGGGTCTAGCTACCCAGCTCGCTTTTCTCTATGTTCTCAAATGTAACTTTTAAAAGAGTGAATACAGCCGGAAGTAAAGAATTCACACTAAATGTTGTGGGGTTTTGTCTTTTTTTTTTTTTTTTTTTTGCTTTCTTTAGAAAACAAAACAAACACTGCTTATCCAACCCATCAATAAGCAACCACCACAGTCTCTGAATCATCAGTAATGAAATGGACACAGGCTCAGTGTTCTATCAGATGACTATGAAGAGTGGAACATAAGAAACGTGATCTGGAAAAATGTTTACTGACCGGAAAGTCATCATGCTGCCTGGAGCTTTGTCTTCAAGTTCATTTTCACTAAGAGCTAAAGCTGTGGATTCCTCATTCCAGTTCTGTTACCATCCTTGGCTAGAAAGAAGTTCTTACACCTTGAATTCTTCATAGGCTAAATGGGACCATGGTGACAAAGACCCACTGGAAAACCTTGTTTTCAGCAAGTAAGATGGTAGAAATCATAGCATGATATTTGGAGACCTCTAATGTTGCTAAAGATAAACTTTCATAGCAAGTAAAACCTTGTTTCACAGTCCCAGTGAAACATTTTTTCTAGCTCTTTCTTTCTAAATGCTCCTCAAAAATACACAATTCAGCATATTTTTGAAAACCTAATGATCTTTCCAAGAGGTATTTATTGTGGTGGTTTGGAGTGGCATGAGGTAGACTTCCCCTCCATCTGACCTCCACATCTCTGGATGTGACTTACTCTTCCTAGGTTATGGAGTACAACTGACATTTGCTCCTTGAATTGGACCTTGTTCTCTTTGGCCACTGTCATGCCCAGATCTGACCACCAGAGCTACACTTCCCAGAGAGTGGTCATTAGGACAGTTTTCCATTCATCTGTAGGACTCTGCTCAGTATAAAGAACAAACTGACTTTGGAGTCACTTTCAGGAAAATGCATGCCAACAGTAAGGGCTGTTTTTTTCATTTTGCAGAGCTCTGAGAGGGGCAGGTCATTGCAGTAAGCCAGTTATGTTTCTGATCAACACAGGGATTGTTTTATGTTCAGCAAGAAGATTTTGATTGTCACAAGCTGGTGCAAAATATAGTTGTACTTGAAGAAGTGTGGAAAACATTCCTCTCAGACAAGGCTGTGGGCTATGGATGGAGAGTGAAACACAAGCATTGGAGGCCTTAGAGTCTGCTACTGAGGATCAGCCTTCTCCACCAAGTATGGTGATGCCCTTGGCAGCAGCAATGCTGGAACTCTTGCGGATGGGTAAGAGCCTACATCAGCCTGATTGGAATCAATGGAGGGTGAGAGAGAGAACAGAGAGAGGGTGTACCTCAGAAAACAGATATTCTTAACATTGACCATTATGAGCACCACAAGGGAAAGATAACTTGGGCCCAAGGAAATGGCATGTGGGAAACTGGTTGGAAGCAAAGGGTGTTTCCTCAAAGCGAGAGAAGTGCCACTGCCAGCAGCACCAGTGAACTTCAGTCTTATCATAAACTTGACCTCACAGAATTGGATCAGGTCACCTCTCTCATGATTTCTGCATGGTCCAGGTAGTTTGTCCAGTAGCTTTAATGACACTATATTTTTTTTGAGATTTTTCCCTCCATCTCAGCCATTTTTTGCTTTGCTCTGTTCTTGTTTGTGGGTGATGCTGGAATCGACTGGAATGGAAAATATTCTGGAGAATCTGACAGTGTGTATTTAGGGCTTTGTGGTTTGTCAAGGCCTTTCACATAACCTCACAAGTTCACTGAAATTAGGGATTCTGGAGAACATGGCACGCAACCTCATCTCCGGATAGGAAATACCTGTCGAGCTCAATGGAATACTCAAACAAAAAGAGCATCCATATGTCCGAGTTCTAAAGAGGTAAACTGAGTCTTAAAGAACTCAGGGAAATGGCTTATTAGTGCCAGGGCTGATAAAACAGCAATAGATCTGAAATTCAGCTTTCCTGATAACTGGAGCAGTTTTCTGCTCTTTCCTTTTTTATCCTGGTATATGTATTTATTATTATTATTATTATTATTATTATTATTATTATTATTATTACATTAGTTGTGCATGAGACAGCTCTATTGCTCCAAAGCAATGTGAACAGAGTTTTAGACGCTGACATCATTGTAGAGCTCAGATGTGTTCATTGCTATAAGCGGAAAGCTTCCAGCAGGCTATGGTTTAATGAGGCAATCTTAAAGCAGCTTAAACCATTGTTTGCCTTTCGCCTTTGTTTGCAAATTCAGCACAACTTCGTGAAATCTGCCAGAAAATGACAAGAGTCTAGCAAAATTGCTCATAACTCGAGGGACTGGGTGAAAGTAAACTGTCATCGCCTCTTTCCGTGGCAATTTGAGATGGTCGATGAGACAGGCCCCTGCACACAGGTTTCAAGGTCAGAACAACAGCAGCCCAGAGTGGACATTTTCCTCCAGCAATTTCACCTCTGAAACCCAGGACCCTGGATTCCACTGCAGTATTGAAAAATCCAGGTTGCCCCCCAAATTGGCTCTAAAACTCATTTCATGGAAATAGTCCTCAAAAATAGGATCTCAATGGCAGTAAAGATTATCACTGGATTTCCAAAGAAAATAAAAACATCCACATACAAGTACAATTATATGATGTTTGTCTTTTTTTCTTCTGAAAAACAAAGCAAATGAACAAACAGAAAAAGAGGAATGGACATATAAATACAGGGATCTAACTGGAGGTTGCCAGAGGGGAGAGAAGTAGAGGAAAGAATAAAACAGATAAAGGGGATAAAGAGATATCAACTGCCAGTTATAAAATAAATAAATCATGGAGATGAAAAGTACAGCTTGGGGGATATGGTCAATAACATTATAATAATGTTGTATGGTGGCAGATGGTGACCACACTTTTTGTGGTAAGCAGTGAGTAATGTATAGAACTGTTGAATCATATATGTACATCTGAAACTAACATCACATCATATGTCAGCTATACTTCAATAATAAAAATTTAAAAAATAAAATAAAACACCAGTTCTATTTTTTTAGATTTTATTTATTCATGAGAGAGAGAGAGAGAGGCAGAGGGAGAAGCAGGCTCTATGCAGGGAACCCGACATGGGACTCGATCCTGGGTCTCCAGGATCAGGCTCTGGGCTGAAGGCAGTGCTAAACCGCTGAGCCACCTGGGTTGCCCACACCAATTCTATTTTTATTAGACACATAGCAGGTTACAATAGGAAGGAAAGAGGAAGAGAAGAAGAAAGAGAAAGAAGAGGAAAAGAAGGCAGCAACAAAGAACGTCCTGGAAAATAAATAACTCTGCCATAAAGATGTGAAGAGGGCCCAAGACCTGGTATCTACACAATATGGAGATTTTGCCTTTCACGCCCCAGTGAGATGAGAGCCAGATTCACTAACAGGCTAGAGGACCCAGACTTTCTACACCTGCCTTCCTTTCTTCCCACCCCTAAGGAGAACTTAACCTTATAGACCTCCACCACCAGGGAAAGCACTCAGCCTGCTTGCTGTGCTCTGTGTTCTGGAAGGATAGCTGGGAAGACAGTGTGCAGAGGTGGGAGGAGAGGGGAACTCAGGCCAGTGTAGGTGGAGCTCTTCCTCTTTCCTGCTCATTGTTGCTTAGTTGTAGATCATCTGAATAGTGGGGGACATGGAAAGAGAATTATAAAAGAAGCCAGACATATTACTGATTACATACATTTGGGAGGAAGATACAATGACAAATGTACGGATGGGGTTGTTGTTGGAGCTGACAGCAAGCACAGGATACAGGAGAATTTAGATTTTGAGAATTCTTGCCTGAGAGTCATGTGCATCACTGGAATACCCTCATTCATCATTTTGGATACTTAACTTTTTTTTTTTTTTTAATATGACTCTGTAGAGAAACTGTCATAAGCCCTGACATTCACCAGGTTTTATTTGTTTCTCTATTATAAACCCAGTAGAAATAGTTTTTGCCCAATTCCTCATTCTCTTTGCAGTACAATGAGTAGTTAGACTAGGAGAGAGTACACAGATGGTCTGGACTGCCAGCTCTGGTTCAGTAAGCTGTGCCTGAGGCATCAGGGTAGGTAGAACAAGATCAAGATTATGGTCACAGGCTTTTCCCAGTCAGCCCAAATTTAAAGATTTTTTTCCCACTCCTAAAACAACAACAACAACAACAATAATAATAATAATACTGTCTTGGGAGAGGCATCCTCAGCAGGTTACTGCCACATTGTAAGAGGATCCTGAGATAGAAGACATTGGTTTCCAAGGCTGGGAATCCTCCAAACTTCAAGTTCATAGCTTGAGATCAGAGAACATCTAATTATCCCTTTCTGGTACTGGTCCCAAGGGGGGCTTCTGGGAAACAAGAGGGTATAGGAATGAGTCAAGTGGGCTTTTGACCAATTTAAGTCTACAGTCCTTACCCACTCCTGAGTCAAATGCCTGCTGAAATTTGATAAAAGCTATGGAAATTCTCCCCAGAAACTGGATTAATGCATAAATTTGAGGAAACCTTTAGTGGATTTCAGATCTGTATGATCTTATTTAATTAAGTCAAGGGGTTAGAAACCAAAAACTAAGATCCAGGACACAAACAATTTGGAGATATTTTGGAAATGTCAGTTTCCAATTGGTCACTCATTATCTCTCAATATTTTCTCAGAAGAAATAACAGTAAGACTCTAAAACCAGGTGGACCCTGGGATATTTAAACATAGGCCAGAAGAAAGAGGTATATTGTATGGAACCAGAAAAGATCCCAAATAGGCAGAGGAATGTTGAAAAAGAAAACCAAAGCTGGTGACATTGCAATGCTGGACTTCAAGCTATATTACAAAGCTGTAATCATAAAGACAGTATGGTACTGGCACAAAAACAGACACATAGATAATGGAACAGAATAGAGAACCCAATAATGTACCCTCAACTCTATGGTCAACTAATTTTCAATAAAGCAGGAAAGCATATCCAATGGAAAAAGGATAGTCTCTTTGATAAATGTTGTTAGGAAAATTGGACAACCACATGCAGAAACTGGACAGTTCTTTTGCACTATACACAAAGATAAACTCAAAATGGATGAAAGATCTAAATGTGAGACAGGACATTCCTGGAGGAGGATATAGGCAGCAACCTCTTGGACCTCAGCCACAGCAACTTTTTGCTAGACATGCCTCCAAAGGCAAAGCAAACAAAAGTAAAAATGAACTATTGGGACTTCATCAAAATTAAGTTTCTGCACAGCAAAAAAAAAGGGTTAGTATCCAAGATCTATAAATAACTAAATCAAACTCACCACCCGAAAAACAAAGAATCCAGTAAGAAATGGCCATACAAATGGCCAAGAGACACATGAAAAATTACTCCATATCATTTGGCATCAGGGAAATACAAATCAAAACCACAATGAGACTGGCTAGAATGGCTAAAGTGAACAAGACAGAAAACAACAAATGTTGGCAGGTATGTGGAAAAAGGGGAGCCCTCTTACACTTTTGTAAGGAATGCAAGCTGGTACAGCCACTCTGGAAAACAGTATGGAGGTTCCTCAAGAAGTTAAAATTAGAGCCTACCCTACAATATAGCAACTGCACTAATAGGTATTTACCCTAAACATACAAATGTAGTGACCTGAAGGGACACCTGCACCCCAATGTTCATGGCAGCCAATGTCCACAATAGCCAAACTATGGAAAGAGCTGAGATGTCCATTGACAGATGAATGGATAGAGAAGATGTGGTGTATATGTATACAATGGAACACTACTCAGCCATCAGAAAGGATGAATACTTATCATTTACATTGTTGTGAATGGAACTGGAGGGTATTATGCTGAGCAAAATAAGTCAATCAGAGAAAGACAATTATCATACGGTTTTACTCATATGTGGAACATAAGAAACAGTGCAGAGAATCAAAGGGTAAGGGAACGAAAACTGAATGGAAAGTCATCAGAGAGAGAATAAAACCATAAGAGACTCAACCATAGGAAAGAAACTGAGGGTTGCTGGCGGGGAGGTTGGTGTGGGATGGGGTAACTGGGTGATGGGCATTAAGGAGGGCATGTGATGGGATGAGCACTGGGTGTTATATACAACTAATGAATTAGTGAACATTACATCTGAAACTAAGGATGTACCATATGTTGGCTAATTGAATTTAAATTTAAAAAAATTTTGGGCAGCCCGGGTGGCTCAGCAGTTTAGCGCTGCCTTTAGCCCAGGGCGTGGTCCTGGAGACCTGGGATCGAGTCCCATGTCGGGCTCCCTGCATGGAGCCTGCTTCTCCCTCTGCCTGTGTCTCTGCCTCTCTCTCTCTTTCTCTCTCTCTCTGTGTGTCTCATGTATAAATAAATAAAATCCTTAAAAAAAATAGTAATAAATGAAAAAAAATTAAAGAAAAAAAGAGAAGTTCATCAAAGAGGCAAATTCATGAAAACCAGGGCTGGGACAGAAATGCCATGAGGAAGAGCCTCAAATTCTCTTTTGCTTTTAGAATACAACGCAAACTCTTTAAAGCTATAAGGACCTTGCTTGATTTTACCTCTACCTGTTACTTACTCCTCATCTCATTCCACTCTCCTTGTGTTCCAAGACCCTCTAACACTTCCCTGAGCACTCACCCCATCCCAGAGCTTATCCCCTCAGTACCCAAGACTGGAAGTGTTCTTCCTATAGCACCTCATGCCAGGAGGGATTCCTCCTCACTATCTCATCAATTCATCAGAGAGGGAGCACCTGTGGGGCTCAGTGATTAGGCATCTACCTTTCACTCAAGTTGCAATCCTGGGGTCCTAGGATCGAGTCCCACATGGGGCTTCCTGGAGGGAGCCTGCTTCTTCCTCTGCCTATGTCTTTGCCTCTCTCTCTGTGTCTCTCATGAATAAATAAAATTTAAAAAATTCACCAGAGAGGACTTTGTTCATCTCTTAACCTAAATTTGTACCCTCATTCCAACCACAGGATTCGGTTTGTTCTCCTCATATCTCTCCCTACAGAATATCACCAATGTTACTTTATTTTAAAAAATTTTTAAAATATTTTTATTGGAGTTCGATTTGCCAACATATAGTGTAACACTCAGTGCTCATTCCGTCCAGTGCCCCCCTCAGTGCCCTTAAAAATAGTAGCTAACACGTGTTGAGCACTTACTATGTACCAGGCACTAATGTTTAGTAGTAATTAAAATTTAATCTTCCTAAGGACTTTAAGATATGGGGACTATTATTATTCCCTTTTAAGATATGAGAGGAAACAGACACAGAGAGGTTCAGCAACTCACCCAAGGTAACACAGAAAAAGGGGACCCAGGACTCAAACCCAATTCTCTGGCTAGACTGCCTTGTTATCCTGTCAGTGCCGCTTCTGTCTCCCCCACCAGAAGGGAAGTTCCCAAGGGCAGAGACCCCTCCTGTCTTCACTGCTGCATCTCGGGCAGCTGGAACAATGTGTGGCACGTACTCTGTGCTCAGATGTTTATTGCAGAGATGATAAAGGGAGAAGGGGAGATCTCAGAACATGTCAGAAGAAGGAACTTGAGAGCTAGGTCTGAGGAGTCACTGTGAGACTCACACAGCAGATCAAAGGAAGGAAAACATCTTTCTGGATTCAGGGCTCCGTGCTTAGTTAATGTGTGGTGTTACCTAAATCCTTTCCCTGAGCCAAGTCTTATTTCCCTGGTTGTCATAAATCTTGTAGTTTACATCAAGCACGTAGCACACAGCAGGTCCTCAGGATGTGGCAGGGGCTGTGATGGAAAGGCAGAAGGGGGAAGAAGAGGGAGGAAACAGGGAGGAAGAAAAGACAAACAGGGAGATCAGCTTATTGTATTGAACCTACATATTGTTTTAACCACTATAAATTGCTACATGAATGTTCAATGGGCAACCTCTTAACTCTCAGGTTCTTTGGTCTGTTGGAAAGAACATGCATTTGGAGTCAATTATTCTTACACTTTTTTTTTTTTTTTTAGATTTAATTTATTTATTTGAGAGAGAGAGAACAAGCAGGGGGAGCAGCCAGCAGAGGGAGATGGAGAAGCAGGCTCTCTGCTGATAAGGGAGTCCAGCGTTGGTCTCTGTCCCTTAGATCATGAGCTGAGCCAAAGGCAGATGTTTAACTGACTGAGCCACCCAGGGGCCCCTATTCTTAAACTTTTGTTAGTGCTTTATAACCAGTGGTGTGCCAGTACATGTTTAGTCATTGGCTCTTAGGCTAGGAGATGGGGCTGATTTGTAGCAATCATTGATCTACATGTCATAAATAATTTCACTGTGGCTGACTTCAAGTGACCAATGTGGCACTCTTGAATAGGGAGTGGCCTCTCACAAGCTAGTCTGAGCTGGCTCCAGTACACTATGTTACCTTCCACCATGTGACCTTGCAGAACTAATATCTCTAAAACTCAATTTCATGCCCAACAAATAGTATCTGTCTGTCTCCAGATCTGGGATTACTGGACAATATTAAATGTGACAGTTCAGGGAAATATCAAACACAGTGCCTGGCACATAGCAGGAAACAATGAATATTGGCCCCTTCCTTTTAAAGATAATCTGAGATTAAAAATCCAAAAAGTAGGGGATCCCTGGGTGGCTCAGCGGTTTAGCGCCTGCCTTCTGCCCAGGGCCTGATCCTGGAGTCCTGGGATCCAGTCCCACATCGGGCTCCCTGCAGGGAGCCTACTTCTCCCTCTGCCTGTGTCCCTGCCTCTCTCTCTCTGTCTCTCTCTGTCTCTCTCTGTGTGTCTCTCATGAATAAATGAATAAAATCTTTTAAAAAAAATCCAAAAAGTTTCCTCAAGTTTATGTTACTATGGAGAGAACTGGGAAGAGAATCCAGATCTTAGGAGAAACAATATTTATCTTATTCTTCCACTTTCTTTTTCATTCTGTCTATAATGATCTTATCTACACATTTTTCCTTGGCTCTCATTTCCTCTGACTAGAGCTAGACAGTCAATTGCAGAAAGGATAAAATAAATGAGAAGTAATAACTATGGCCTTGGTACCACATTTACTTTATAAATAAAATGAATCTTTCAGAACATTTGGTCTGATGAAATGACATAGATGGGACCCTAAAGCCAGATTTGGAAAATCTTAAATATACAGATTGAACAATTTTAATAAAAAGTGGCAAACCCTTTGATTTATTAGAGAAGTTGTTAACCAACTGACAAACGCATACGTATATGCACACATACATATGTTCGTATCTTACATAAATGTATTCATGTACATGCATATTAGACTACATTTTTATTCATAAATTTGTAGGTAATTTCGAGCAGGGATACTCAGAAATAAATAGTTTATTGATTTGCTTTTTTATCCATTTAATTTTTATCTCCTTAATTATTCATGCATCCAATCTTCATGGGATATTTGCCACGTGTCAGACTCTGCTAGGCAAGAAAGCGTACCAAAATCATTTCTAGGGGTCTCGTGCACTGTAGGAGTTAACCGACTCCTGGCTAGATAGACATATACAGAGATAGTTACAATGCAAGTAAGGACAAAACACATGAAAAAAAAAAGGGGGGGGTAGATGCACAAAGCTTGCCATCTTCAATTCTGTAAAGTAATGATCTTGCAGAAAATGGGGTGGATGGAAGCATTTTCATTTAGTTAGCTTTACCTTTTACTTATATATACGTGTATTGAAGGATAGAAACAAAAACGGACTGCAAATAACTCAGCATAGGATTGTCTGAGATCACATCTCTGAGTAGTCCGTCCTGAATCATCCAAGACTCAAGCCTTCTTGGATTCAGGGTCTACCTGCACCCACGAGGTAATACACTTAACTGCCTGTAGATGGCAGACTTCGCTCATTGTTCCGATGGATTTCACCCACACCTGTTGGATGTTAAACTTTGGGCCACAGCAGTCTAAACCTCTGCCTCACGCTGCTCCACAAATGTAGAGCTACATTATTTCTTTGCTTGGTCCACCTTAAAACCTTGCGATGCGACACATTTTTCATGTCAGGGAGTTTTTAATGTACCTAGGAATTTTGGGGGGGTGGTGGGTACAGCTCATAAATGAGTAAGTAGGCAGGGTTTCAACTTGAAAGACTTTTGATCTTCGGATGTAAATAAGAAATTATTTAAGAAAAAAGTCAATACTGTGGAAAAACCAGGTAAATTAAAAATAGAGGCCACTAACCCTGAGTATAAACATGCCTGCGAAGCATACACTCTCTTTGCAACAGCCCACACCTGTTTCTTCTCTGAAGTTCTGGCAATCTGTTAGCACCTTGGCCCAAGGGCTAGAATTATTTCAATGAAGCAAGCGTTTACTGGCTTCCTTCTATTTGCAGGATACTGCATTCAGTGATAAGAAAACATACAGCTGAATAAGCACAAAACTTGGCCTTTGAAACTCATAATTTTGGGGAGGAAACTAATAATAACGTAGCTAGAACATCACAAATTCAAGAAAGGTACTCTAGGGGTTCAGGGGTAGAGGGTATCACACCTAATAACAGTGGAAGAGATATTTGTGAAAACATGGAATTAGAATTAGCTGTGAGATTATTTACAGAGCCTTCACAGGCAGCTCTAAAGAGAAAGCATTACAAACATTTGAATCAGTTTGGACAAAATCATATTTAGCAAGCTCTTTGAAGGCAAAAAATTGTCCTATTAAGTAGAATTGAATTTGGATTTTGTGGCCAATGAATCCGTATAACCCCAAAATAAACATGTATATTATCTGCTATTTATTCTGTATCTTGAAATAATTATATATTTATATACCACACTAAAATATACCTATCTGGCAACTTTATAGTTTTTAATATATGCTTATTATAAAAAATCTATAAACTTTGGGGAAAATAATTAGGCAGTAATAAAAATAACCTGTAATCCTACCTCCCTGATAAAGCTTTTCCTAATATTTCAGTGTTAAATAAAACTTAATGATTAAATAAACATTCTAAGAGTGTGATGTCTACATTTATTAAAAGCTACTAGCTCGAGACTGAAATTATCAGCACATAAGGCCAGTCATGAGCACAATGACATTTTCCTGCCTTGTTAAAAATTATAAGGAATCGATGAGAATGATTTTCATTTTGAAACTAGAAAAAATAACGAATGCATTTTTTTTTCCAGTAAGGTCCCAGTGTTGGGTTTTGTCTATAAAAGATTCGAGTTTAAATCTAAGCTAAGATGAATCATTTATTGGGTTGTTGCTTTTCTTCCTGAGACTGTTTCCTTTTCAGTAAAGTGATATCATAATACCTACCTTCACTTGTGAGATTCAACGGAAGTTGTGTGGTAGACCTGACACATAGCAGGTGCTTATGAAATGTAACTTCCTTCTTCACTATGTAGGGTAAGCCTGTTTTCTTTTACTCCCTGAGGCTTTCTGAGAAAAATCACTCTAGTCTGGAATTATTCAGCTTTGGTGCTATTGACATCAGGGTCAGATAAATTTCTGATACAGGGGCTGTAGGAATCTGCAGGATGTTTATCAGGATCCCTGTCCTGTACCCAAGAGATGCCAGTGGCAACTCCCCAGTTGTGGCAACCAAAAATGTCTTCAGAAATTGTCCAATGTTTCTGGGAGGTACAAATCACTGCTTATTGAGAATCACTGCCCCAGTGTTTTAATTGATAGAGATGGATGGGGAACGTCTCTCTGTCTCTAATACACTTGTGCCATACACCATGGCCAACAGCTGCAACTCTGGCTGAGTGCTTTTAAACCCTGCCTTCCCGGGTCACCTGGGTGGCTCGGTGGTAGAGTGTCTACCTTTGGCTCAGATCCTGATCCTGGGGGGTTCCCAGGATCTAGTCCCTCATCAGTCCCTCATCCTCTGCAGGGAACCTGCTTCTCCCTCTGTGTCTCTGCCTCTCCCTGTGTCTTTTATGAATAGATAAATAAAGTCTTTAAAAAAACAAACAAATCCTGCCTTCCTAAGCTTCACAAAACTACAACACACACTGTGACCCTTTCCTGCCCTTTCCTGCATCACCTAGCTCCTAAGAAGTCTTGTATACAAAAGTTTGTGTTTTAATTTTTTAATGTGTTTTAAAGATGTATTTATTTTACAGAAAGAGAGACAGAGGGAGAGGGAGAGCAAATGAGCTGGAGGAGGGGCAGAAGGAGAGAGAGAATCTCAAGCAGACTCTCCACTGAGTGACATGAGGTTGGGGCAGGAGGAGGGAGCTCAATCTCATGACTCAGCCAAAATCAAAAGTCAGATGCTTAACTGACTGAGCCACCTAGGAGCCTCCATAGTTGGCATGTTAGCATCTTTTTCTTCCAGACAGCTCATAGGATCCATAATCTTCTATGTTGCCATAGGTTCATTATCTGGTTTGCCATGGGTGAATGCTTCACCCACTGAATCACAGTCCCCCCATCTGCATGCACGATATACCCAAATACACTTCTGTTTTGGCTCCCCTTAGCAATCAGGTTTTCCACTGGCACTGCCATGGACCACAGACCACTTGGCTGAAACCGTGGCTTTTTTCATAATTTGGTGTCATCTTAATCTCCCAGGAACCTGGCTCACAGGTCCATATACCCAGTGACTGACCTAGATGCTATATGTATAAAACTCTTCAGAAGAGGGGTTGTGTTGCTTGAATAGGATGATGGTGGATTCTCTATGAAATGATGACAATGAAGTGGCACTGAGATTTGAGCTAGACTCTGCTATTCATACTTGTCTTTTACTTCTTTTCTCTACGTCAATTATTTTTGTCTGCCATTTTGTACTTTTGCAGAATGTGCACAATCAACAGTTTCTTCATGTATTTAGGTGCTTTAAGGGCATTGAGCAGTCTGTCATGTCGTCGGCTATAAGAGCTCCACCTGCATGCAAGGGCATGCGGCTCTCTGCACAAACCCTAACCACCATTCCTTTTTCCTTCCTGACACTACCATGAGTTTCACGCCCAGCTAGGCTCTTGTTTAAAAGGAATAACCGGGATCCCTGGGTGGCACAGCGGTTTAGTGCCTGCCTTTGGCCGCGGGCACGATCCTGGAGACTCGGGATCGAATCCCACGTCGGGCTCCCTGCATGGAGCCTGCTTCTCCCTCTGCCTGTGTCTCTGCCTCTCTCTCTCTCTCTCTCTCTCTCTCTCTGTGACTATCATGAATAAATAAATAAAATCTTTTAAAAAAAAATAAAAAAAAATAAAAGGAATAACCACTGAGAAGCACCTCATCTCTAACTCTTTGAAGTTATCCAGTTGTTACAAAGAACAGATGTGACAGCATGAGGTGTTTAGTGCAACAGAGGAAAGTACCGTAAGAGTATCCTCACTTGCAAATTATCATTGAGCCATGGCTGAGATAAAAATTGTAACTGCAGCAGTTATGAGGTAAGATACAAAAACTACCTAACCTGTGCAGTGTCTAAGTTCCTTCAGGTGATGAGGTCATGGGACCCTGAATAAGAGCTGCTTTATGTTATCAGTACTAGGGCTTTCTCATTACCAGCAACAAGAGAGAAGATGAAGTTCTATCTGATAAGCGGTAACTAGTGGAAATGTCTTATACAGATAAAGGCAGCCAGAAGAAAGGTAAAAATCTCAAGATGGATTCAAATGGGCATGTATTTATACAAGATCAAAATTGATAATAATACACCCCTTAACCTCACATTGGCTTTTCATTCTTCTCTCAATTTGAGCCTTCTTCCAGTTCAGTCACCAACCCTATTCTATATGGTGACATTATCAAAGAGAAAGGCTTCATCAGATCGCCACCATGATCTTCACCCTTGGTCCTAGATTTTCATATCATTTCTAATTTTTGTAGAATCCAGATGTTTTGGTGGGTTTGTTTACATGTCCAGATGTAACCCAGTCTTATTATAGATCCCATGCATGAAGTTGAGCTGAATATTAGTCAATCATTGGACATCTGTGATTTCAGCTCTTCCCCCTCTGAAGTCTCTAAAGAATGTCAACATTTAATAAATATTCTGCTTACTTTGTGTTTAAGCCTGTGGAAGAATATTGTCTCAAATGATCTCATATTAAAGTACTCCACTGCCAGTGTTTGCACACCTGTGTATGGGAGAAGAATGAAAAGCCAATGCAGAGTCAAGGAGCTTATTATTAGCAATTTGAATCTTATATAAACATACTGATTTGAAGCCTGTGTGTACACCTGGTATGTGTGTGTGTGTGTGTGTGTGTGTGTGTGTGTGTGTGTTTGTACACATGGGCATGTGGTAGAAGGAATGTAGAAGTTACAAGTTACAGGGTGTTATGAATTAAAGGATGAAGGATCTTCTTAAGTTGGGTGTCCCTAGTCATAGAATGTGAGACAAAGATTTTAATGCAAGTGGTGGGTTGGGATTGGATGATCCCAATTTGGGTGATTTCAGCCAACTCTGGTAGGCAACAGGGGAAATAAGACAGAATAAGAAAGAAGGTTGTCTTATTCCACATCCTCTGAAAAGCAGATATCAAGGCAGGGTTACATGTATAAGCATTTCATTGGGGGAAAATATCTAAGAGAAAATGAGTAAAGACTAGGAGAAGTTTGGAGATTTGTCAGATTTCAGTGGAGGTTTGAAGGACAAGGAAGGAAAAAGGTTGGGTAGGAGCACCTTAGACTGCTAAGAAAAATTTGGTGAGACCTGCATGGAGCCTTTGAGTCCTCGGAACTTATCAGAGAAATATAGCACCTGCTTCAGTGTCCCCATCTGTCAGACACTGGCTGAGAGCAGTCCACGAGAAGCGTGGTCTTGGTGCAAATGTGGTATTGGATTTAAGAATGGAACAGCTGGGTCTCTCAGTCAGTTACTTCCCTGAAGTCAGAGATCTGACAGGTGCATTCTCAAAACCATCACAGAAGCCAATTCCAGGTGCAGATGCTCTTAAAGAGTGTGCTACTGACATGGGCATTGGGGCGCAATCTTGCTCAGGACCTCTGATGCCGGAGGAGGACAGACTTAGATGTTGTCCTACCTGAGGGCTGAGGA
This sequence comes from Canis lupus dingo, assembly GCF_003254725.2. Taxonomy (NCBI): domain Eukaryota; kingdom Metazoa; phylum Chordata; class Mammalia; order Carnivora; family Canidae; genus Canis; species Canis lupus. The sequence goes on from NC_064245.1 coordinate 67,400,154, forward strand.
AGCTGAGATACTTATCTCCCAGGTGCCACGTGGAATTACTTGAGGACTGGTCCCGGGAGCATCAACCACCTGGCACCTCCTGCTTGCCCCATGCTCAGCCAGAGAAAGCCCCCAGGCAGAGAAGCACAGATGCTCAAGTGGGAGGCCATTGGCACACATGGAATGGAAACCACCAAGGGGGTATGGCCGAGCACCAACAGAATCCGTTACAGTGAGCTAAGGAAAAAGGAAAGCAAATTCTCCTGAATGCTAATTATTTGTTCTTCAGCCTCTCTAGGTTTCCCAGGATTTGAGGGTAGTCAAGTAGCATTTTCTTACTGTTTATGATTTCCCTCTGAGACTATCATTGCTTTAGGCAAATGTATTCATGTGAAGAATCATTTTTCTCCATGTCTGAGCCTGTAATAAATGTCAACCCTTTTTTGGCAACTGCAGCTAATGCTGCAGACCTACCATTACTGAAATTGAAATTACATATGTTAGGACCCCAGATCAATTTATTTCAAGGGACATCCAAGATCACTCTGGACAGGCAATGAAATCTCTCCACCTCTGTGGCTCTGAGCCTCTTTCTGGAAAATGAAGATGGGATTTTTTTTTTTTTTTACTTGCTTTTCTTTTTCTTCTCAATTCTTGGATGAAACACATAATGCAAATGAATCGTTAGCCTTATTAATTCCCTTCCAACCTGGCATCCTCTCTAAAATACTTCATAAAACCAGGTACCCAGGAAACGAAGTTTGAGGTCTTTAAAGTTTGTTCAGTGGAGCCTCTAAGCTGTCTAATAAATAGTCCTTACATTTACTTACGAATCATTGGCTGTTGGAGCAGAGAGTAAAGCAACATCACAGGCAAGGCTTCATTTTACAGGCAAGGAAAATGAACGCCACAGAAGGAAGGACTTCTGCAAAGAGATTCATCAGGTTGGTGGCAGAGCTAAGACCAGAAATAAGGTTGCCTAAAACTCAGTCTAATATTTTTCAGTAGAATTTAATAACTATAAATTGAATAAAAATCAAGTAATAAGAAACGGGACTTACATTTTAAATTCTGGTATAAAGAATTTTTGTGCATTGTCTCATATAAGGAGACCTCTAATCGTATATAATCAGTCATGTAGGAGGCAGTGCAGCAATCTGGTTAAGACCAGAGGGCCTCCGGCATCAGAATGCTTGGACTCAAATTATAGCTCCGGTGTATATTACCTGTTGGCCCTGAGTGATCTCTCCATGCCATCTTGTTTTCCTTGGTAAGTCATACCACCTTTCTCAGTATTGTTAAAAAGATTGCATGAGATTATACAAGCAGCATTCTTAGGTGGTGTCTAGACCACAGGAAATACTCAGTGACTGTGAGGTAGTAAAGTGCCATCTTTACAATAGTCCTTTAGGGTAGGTTTCCTGAATCTCATTGTCCCAACAAGGAAACAGAAACCTATCAAGGTGCCACATTAGCAAGGGGAGCAAGGGGAAGAGCTGCCCTTCAAACTCTAGTGTCTGACCTGCAGCTTTAACGGAGTCACCACCCTACTTCTCTTTTTAATGGCAGATACTCATGCAATGATGATATGTATCAATCATTTCACTTCAAATGTGTTTCTCATCCCATTTGGCAAATCACATCACTCTTCTCGGAAGCAATGTCTCTGTCACCCCGGGGCTTAGTGATTTTCCTTAACATGCTCAGTGCTGGTCTCATCACATACTCTTCTTCCTTGAATTGTTCATGGTCATGGACCAAGGACAGTATTACTCATTTTTGGGGAAAAAAATCATGTACAAATTTCAACCTGGTGATATGAATCCTTATCAAGAGTATTTAAGACAATTTTTTTTTTTTGCCCCTTTTTACATGCTCTATGAAATGGTTGCCTCTACTTTCTCCTCTGCTTCCGGCTTTATAGAGTATAGTTCACTCCTTTGTAAGTCTGTTAATGCCCCTGGATTTTAGACCCTGCCTTTAAAGAGCTCATAACTTAGGAGAAAAATATTGGAAGCATATGCAGATATCTATAATGAGGCAACTAGCAGTTGACTAGGACAAGATATAGACTATAAGATGGAGAATAATAAAATACAACTTGTAGTGTGAGTTTTAAAGATTAGAACTACAATAGGTGGCTGAGTCAGTGAAGTATCTGCCTTCAGCTCAGGTCCTGGGATTGGGTTCCGAGTCAGGCTCCCTGCTCCACCAGGAGTCTGCTTCCTCCTCTTCCTCTGTCCCCCCCCCCCCCCCAATCATTCTCTGTTGCTCTCTCTCAAAATAAATAAATAAAATCATTAAAAAAATAAAGATTAGAGCTACAAATTGTAGAATATCACTGCTGTGGCTGAACCAAAATATACAACTGTCCTAAAACTTGTAACAGAAGGAAATTAAGCCGTAAGACAATATATAAAAGATGGAGCACAGGCATGCACGGTTAACTAAAGCAGAATATGGTTCCTGGAATGGCTAGACATCAGGGCAACATTTTGGAATAGATTAATATACTTAGAAAATGATGCCAATAAAAATGGGGTTGGACGTGCCTGTTAGTATAGAAAGAGAAGAATCAGAGGAGTTTATGTTAGCAGTGTCCAATTAATTGGATATATTGACCCAATTGTTCTTGATCTTGAGATTCTTCTCAGTCCTTGTTTCTATGCTTACCAAAGGGCATTAAGGAGATATTGTTTTGATGATAAACACTTTGGTTGTTCCCAGTCTCCAACAGTGTTTCTTCATGGTTACTTGGAATAATTTCGAGCTGTGATTTGGAGTCCCATTTCTATTGGCTACATAAAAAGAAAAGACTCGGGAAAGATCTGAACAAACATCTCTGGCCCACAAGATGACTATATTTCTTATTGTGCGTTGATAAATTGATACTTTGATGACACATCAGTTTTGTATTTGTTTACTTAGCGAGTCATTTTTTCAGTGTTTTGTCATTACTGGGTGCCAGTAAAACAGTATCTGGTCCCTTAAGTAGAGTCAGAGCCAGTGAACATCTCTCTTAGAAGCCACTTTACCATTACCAGTTTCATGTCTGTCTGTTTGTGACAGGTACACTTTAAAGGCAAAAATTATTATTTTACGAGTTGCACCAGTGTTTCTTTGAGGGAAACAACTAACTGTATCAGGCAAATACCATGATGATCACATCAAGGTTGATGTTGGAGGGATGGTGTGGAAGAAATGAAATGAACAGAAATTTCTGATGCAAGGAGGTAAAAGAGGCATGACAGAATGAAGGAACAGAAAGCCAAAGGACCCTTATTAAGTTGGAAAAAAGTCAGGATGCCTGGGTGGCTTAGTGGTTAAGTGTCTGCCTTCAGCCCAGGGTGTGATCCTGGAGTCCCGAGATCGAGTCCCACATCAGGCTTCCTGCATGGATCCTGTTTCTCCCTCTGCCTCGTTCTCTCTCATGAATAAATAAATAAAATCTTAAAAAAAGATGGAAGAAAGTCAAATCCCTGTCTGTCACACATTGCCAGTGTAATTTATATATTCCACTACTACATTACCAGCAACACATTAGAAGTTCTGTCAATTTTCTGCTCAAGGGGGAGACTCGTGTAGATTTTTTTGGATAGCTATGTTACTGCAAACACTGTTGTTACACCTAAGAGAGCTATGTGCCAGGTCTATTCTGACATGTGCCTGAACAGAGACACCATCTACAAGGTGGTCCACAAACTGAATTAATTCAGAGGAGACAGCAACCGAGAATAAGTCATCCTCCCAACCCCCGAATCCCTGAATGTTTGAGAAGGTTGATTTCTCTGTTGCTTTTGAATCTGAAAGCACAGGCCATTTCTATTGATATTTGCATGTCATAGTTATTAACATCACAGGAATTAATAGAAAGGAGGGATCATTTTATATTGGGGCAATCAAAGAACGTTTCATAGATGATGTGGCAGCCAAGGAGGACTTTGAGGCATAAGCTGTATCCTGATGAGCTAAATCGATGCTAAATAGGGGATGTCACCTAGTGGTTAAACAGGTGTTATCTCCTGGTTAAATAGGGGAGGTGGGAAGATGAATTATGTAGAAAGGAGGTTGTGAGGGTTTGTGAAAGTAAAAGTTGTGTGGTAGTTGTTGAGCAGAACATCCGATTGGAGGGATGTATGTAACGTCTGTATCACTCTGTGCACAGGAAGGATGGCTAACCATGCAAGCATGTGACAATCAGAGGTCCTGGGGCCTTGCCATCTCCTGAAAGGTCATTCACCAGGCATGAAATAGAGCCTGTGATTCACTGGGCAGCTATAAATGCAGAATCCAGGTAGTGCATCTGAAGTCAGGGACAAGGAAAAAGCAAACATGAGTCCCTCTGGGGCTACTTAGAAGTGCCAATGGAAGATGGGCCAATGCTATTGATGCTGCAAACCCTGGCTGCCAGCCCATCTCTGATTTTAGTGACATTCTGATGGACAGATCCGTGTGCTCTGACTGCATCCCACCCCAAACAGACATAGTAAGATTCCGTTTTTCTGCTGCAGGCATTTCTTTTTCCCAAAGGCTACTTAGCTCTTTATCTAGAGCGGTGCAAAAAGGTGGGGAAATAAATACCTTCCAGGAATGCCCCACTATTGAGGAATGGAAATTAGAGGTAGATGCCCCTGCTTTAGGTTTCAGACTTAATGCTGACACTTAATTCTAGTAGGTTGTAAAGAAAGTCCCCATGAGCACTGAGGCCCAGCTGTTCACCAGAGTAGCCTGCTTTATAATGCACCTTCCTCTGCTTGACCTACCTTCCCCATTCCCTCACTCCTGTTTTCAGAATTATTTCCCAAATAAACCTGCTTCCAAATCCTTGTCTAAGACTTTGTAGTATGAAATTTGTCGATTAGAAAATAAGTTGAGAGGACTGGGTGCCTTGGAGATACAGGTAGGTAAAAACTAGAATATTCTTTTTCCTAACTGAGTCATGGCACTTAAGGAAAGAGTTCGCTCTTGTAGGAGTCAGGGGGAATGGGTCTGTATTAATAAGTTGGAACCAGGACGCAAGTGTTCTAGATCCCTAGACTAAGACTTTTGGCATTTAAACCATGGAGAACTACTAAGATTTGGGAGGCCCAGAAGTCACAGGATAAAATCAAATTTATAGTGGGGAGGTTAGTATGCCTAGAGTAGAGAGATGAATTTAGTTAAGACCCCAGCTACAGACAGAGAGACCTCTGCTGGGTTAATCAAAAACAGATAATGCTTTCCATATTTTTCTGCAGTTTAAATTTTATGTAACTTTTAGATATTTATATTCTATATTTGTATTCTTAGGGAAAATGATAGGTTTTCCGTGTGTATCTATCGTATGTGAGTATCCTTGTGATTCTCTTCCTGACACCATGAATTCTCAATAAGCCTTTGACTCTTGGGCCTCAAGATCTAACAGCTAATTTGAGGAGAAAGCATCTGAAAACCTGCTCAGATCTTCCTGGCTCAGTAGAAACCAGGCATACTAGTTACTTGATGAAAAGTGAAGATTGGCCTCTTCTTTGGAGGATTTGCCTTCACAAGGTGAAATTGCATGAAAATAGGAAATGTTTTATTTCAGAATGGCTGAATACAATATCAATATTTATCTTGGAGGTTGTTGGCATCCCATTAAAAAAGGTTCAAGTGCAATTTGGAGAGATGCATTTGGTGGGCTTGCAAGGAAAATCGGCTTTCCATTGAATTCAGAAGGCAGTTTGTAATGAAATTCTAAATTGAGTGAAATTGGTCCAATCTAAAAACCCAGAAAAGAAATTTAAGTCTTTTTAGAAGACCTTAGTCAAGTTTCAAATCAATGGGAGCCGATATATTATCTAAGGCATATAATGAAAACCAAATTTTCACCAGGCTCCAACAGGCCTGTGCCATTAGAATTTTTGAGCTTTAGCAGAACCTGCAAGCAGAGGCACAGAAATAAATAGAAAGTCAGGAACGGATGTCACCAAAAATTAGTTTAGAGAATTTTTATTGTCCTGCACTCCCTTTGGCCTGGCATTCAAAGCCCCCCATGTGTTATCTTCAGCACAGGTTTATGACTTTGTATGAGAGGATTTTAAATGGAATCCTTTTTCTGCTTCTGTTTCTCTCTGAAGCTCCCCAAAACCAAGAACACAACCAAGGCCAGTGTCAAGTGTTCAGCCATTCCAAAACTGATTTCTAGTCCCTTAGCTCTCAAGATCTATCTTTGAGGGGCCAATGGAGATCATTTCCTTAAAGATGCTCACCAGTTCCAGAGAAATTTCCCTCCTTCATGCTTTTTTCTCACTTCAAGTCAAATGAACAAGGATTTAAAAGAACCTTTTGCAAAACTAAAATCTGAGGGCTACAGTAGATTGATGTGTGATTCATACACTTGAGAAATCTACATGTGACAGGTGATGGCTGTGGTCCAAAGAAGTACAGCAGAGCATGAAAGAGACCTGGTTCTAGAAAAAACTAACAATACTTCCACTCACAGCATGGAGACAAGAAGCGCAAATTCCCCAAGTCGGTCCCTAGGAGAGATGGCAAGCACACCCACTCCTGCTTTCACTCCTGTGTCCCATTTAGTTGTCTTATTGCAGACACTGTAACATAGATAGGTCTTTGATTCAAAGTGGTGACATATGAAAAGTGGATCTTATAATCCTAGGGCCATAGAAAGATGTCTTTGAGGACTTGCAAGAAGTGAATGAAAACCATGACCACATTCAGAATACATGTGTATTACCTATCTATTCTTATCAAAATGAATTGCTAGTGTTTCCAGTATGGAAGAAATTCAAGGCAGTAACCTCCACTAAGTGAACATTTGATCTCCTCAAAGAATGGTGCCACTTGCAGACCAAGAGTTGAGCTCTGTTGCTGTCAGGTTAGACTGTGGCAGTGGCAGCAGCTAGATCACTTTTGGTTAATGGGACCTCATGCTTATCCTTCATCTTTGCTGTCATGGCCTGTTCACTTACATTGTAATTCTGTTAGAAATGAGGAGGCCAAGGATAGAAGCTGGTTTACACCAACTCACCAAGGCATTTTTTTCTCTTTGATTGGTCAGGGTCCCTTTTGTGATGAATGAGCCACTAGTGGAAATTAACAAATAAATATCTTCTCACTTGATGTCCTTCTTGATATCCTTGCCTTCTCATACCCCACACCTCTTTGTTACTGATCTTCCAGCCTTTCTCCTTCCACACTTCTTCCAGCCAGCCAGGACACTTACCACTGCCCAAGTTCCATATATAAGCTGACTTCAGGGAACTTCCCTTTCAATACAAAGTGGATAATCAAATCTCTCTGCCAATTGGGAGAAATTTCTCTTGCAATCATCTATCAAGGCTATCCATTAGTAGGCTATAGTTAAGGTGAAATCCACTATAAGCTTATATTCACGTACTGAGCCTTCAGGGTTCTGATGGCTCATATTGACATGCACTTCATTTCACTGGGTCACACAGATGCATGCTGCTTTGGGAAGGACATGACCTTAGACAAGACAAGTTCTCAGTTCTCTATAGAAGACTCTGAAGGAAATAGCAGGAGGAGACTCTTTCCTGACCAGATTCTTCAAAACTGGGCAATAAATCCTTCATGAATGTGATCTGGACAATGTATCTCCATGTTGACCATTGTTTACTCCTTGTATCCTCCAGATGAATTTATCCATGTACATTGAGGAAATGGGTTTCTGTAGGATTCTGGTAGAGCTCTATTCTTGAGGGGAGCTTGTAAGATGAATGATGGAAGGATAAACATTACTCATCCAGCTACAGTTGGTCTCAGGGCTGCAACTGTTATTTATCATCTCTCCACTGCATCATCCTTTCTAAGTTCCCTTTCCTCTTGGCCACTCCTACTCTTGGTCTTGATAGATGGCTTACAGAAGCAGACTCTCATCCTTGAGGGACCAGACCCTCTGGTCATGACGTCTTTTTCAGTTAGAGGTTTCTCTGTCTATCCTTTTACCATCACAACTGGAAAGGGGATACCAAGAGGCACCCAGGTGGGTCACCAGGATTCCACATGGGATCCTCCCTCCTTGCATGAAAGCATGGGCCATTCCAGAAGTTGTATTCTTTACCTGTTGCCTCACACATATTCACAAATATCTGTGCAATGAGTAAAGATCTTCATGTATTTATTAATATAGTGTCTACTTGTAATTCACTCTTGTACCCCATTTCCAGGAAGTGAACTAATTAGTTATTGCTAAATGTATAACTTAGGAGAGTTTTCACTAATTACAGTATAAGAAAAAGTATAATATAAACCATGGCTTGAAAGTTTCCCACTAGTTCCCAAAAGCTATGTTTTCTCATTCCCCTTTAGTTTCAGATCAATTTGTGCGAAAATGTTGCTCAGTCAATTATCTTTACTTGTATCCCATGACTCATTAAAATGAAACTTCTGCTTATAAGACTATCTGAGACTATTTTGCTGAAGTCTTTTAGAATGGCTAGTGTGAGCTACAGCTCTATTCAATTAACCCATTGAACACTATATAATTACTCTTTTATTATCTCATTGATTAGATCTTGGGATTAAAAACAATAAATAAAATATAATCTCTTCTCTTGTGGAGTGCAGCCTCTGCAAGAGGCTTCAATAGGGGCTATTGTAGAGAATGCAGAAAGTACAGAGAGAATCCTAAGGGGAAAGTTATAAACTAAAGCAGATGAAGCTAAGGAGCTGAATGGTTAAGGAAGGAAGCATTCATAGAGAGTAAGCAAACTGATCTGGAGATGAAGACCAGTGTGAAAAGAATATCCCAGGCAGAGTGATGGTTCAGAGGCTTTTAGAAGGATGTAGCACAGAACTACCAGGGAATGCTGAGTTGTTTGATGTTGTGTGTCCAGAAAAACAGCACAGATCATGAAACGTATTCAGTGACACACTGAAAAATCGTGGATTACAGTGAGGGACAATAGTCCTTCAAGGTTTTTTTCTTTTAGATATATCATTTTAGTGAAAATATGGGCTATGAATTGGAATGGAAGATTATGGAAGTCAGGAGACACAGAGTGAAAAAAAAAGAGTAAAATTGAATACTCATCTGTTGAATTTGTATTATTGTTTCAGGGACTGAAAGCAGAAAGAAGGCCATACCTTTCCTTGCTTTGGTTTCCTTGGGGTTCTATAGTTCAACTGCTCTACCAAGAAAGAGATGAACCAGTCCTGGTCATGGGAGGGTACCAACATGTGCAAAATATCTACTCTGGGAGGCCCTATGCCAGATATTAAATATTTGGTAACACATGTAATTCTTTCACCAATGCATTGAAGAAATATAATTATCTCCATTTGACAAAAGAGGGTAGATTTTTTTGATAGAATGAGGCTAAATTTGGAACAGACCTACATCCATCAGCTGTACATCTGAAACATGCTTCTGCTACATCACAATTGTGTGATTTAGGGCATATTACTTGAAGTTGATGATCTTTAAATTTACTTATTTCTAGAATGGGGAACATGCTTTATTCTAGCAGTAATGTTGAACATATGAGAGAAGGTAGATATGAGAGAAGGTAGATAAACTTCTCCCAGTGCCTGCAAATCACTAGTTAATCAGTAAGTGGGATATTACATTTCACATTTGATCAGGATGTACAGTGGCGCCATTGACTGTGATGAGGAGACAGGCTGAGGTACAAGAGTGAGAGACATGGCTGAATTTTTAATTTGGGCAGTACTGATTTAACAGGCCCAGGAGACATTGAAGGAAGGGCTGGTGCTGTCATGGTCCACAGCACTTCTTGAGGGTTTTTGTGGAGCGTGGTTTTCAGCACACTGAGAATTCCTTCCCTCAAGAGTCTGGAAGAGGAGTTTCTCCAGCATCATTGGAACTTGTTCCTCTTCAAGCAGGCAGGGTCTTAGAAGTTGATATATTTAATGTCTATGGGGGCAACCTTCAACCAGTGAGAGGTGAGAGTTGTGGATACAGGTGCCAACTGTCCCAAGCTCTGGTGGGATCATTCTGAGGTTGTTCCATACATATTACAGAGAGTCTTCAATAGGATGAAATGCCCATACCAACAATGATGCCCAACTCTTCATTAACACTGCATTCCTTGCCTCATTTTGGCAATTCTTTTGTGCTTCCTATAACCCCCCACCACTACCACCACCACCAAAAGTGATCTGTACCTAAGTTGTGGCTTCAAGATTAATTTAGAGAGAATCCAAACTAGGACATATATCCAAATGAAAATAGCTGTTGGTTTACAACATATACCTAATTGTTAGCTCAGTTCTGGATATATAAGTGGCATGCAGTGAATGATTTCTGAATAACCAAATTGATGAATCTACTGACAATAGATTTTAAAATTAAGTTTAAGTTATAGAGTATAAATGAAAATTGAAAGTTTGGATTTGGATGGGCTTACTACAAAAGAAAATATTGAATAGTAAGAATACTGGGACAGAATTTGGATAAGCATCAACTTTTCACTGTTGTAAAATATACATAACATTTACAGGTTTAACCATTTTTAAGTACATAACTCTGGTATTAAATAGATTCACAATGTTGTGCAACCACCACCACCACCCATCTCCAAAACATTTTCATGTTCCCATTACTGAAAACTGAAATTCTGTTCCCATTAAACACTAACTCCCTATTTCTCTCTCCCCAGCCCTTGGCAACCTTTTAAACACCAACTCCGATTTATCTATTTATTTATTTATTTATTTATTTATTTATTTATTTATTTATTTATATTAAATTTGCCAACATATAGTACATCATTAGCTTCAGGCGTAGTTTTCAATAATTCATCAGTTGCATATAACTGTGCTCATCCAGTGCTCATCACATCACCTGTCCTCCTTAAATGCCAACTTTTAATGATCAGCTGTAGAAAGACTGACCAACTCAATAGAGTGGAAGGTGTTCACAAAAGAATAGCAAATGAAAGCTATTCTTGAAATTCAGAGGAGATGGTTTTAAGAAAGGAAAAATGGCTCATGCAATTTGATGCTGCTTAGAGATCAAGTTTGGTAAGACATAAAATACATCTATCAGATTTGGAGAGGAGATATGTGTGGAGTAGTGAACACAGAACCATGGTTATAGTGGACAAAGGAGAAAATTGGACACAGAGTGAGTCCAGTGAGCCTATCCTGGTCTTCTATCTTATTTACTCCACAAGCAGTTACTGAGTGTCCAAGTTCTATTATACATTGTACTTAAATTGCTGAAATGGTGTAATATCTTTTCACATGAGAGTTCAGGATCCAGAACTCTCTCAGAAATTTTAGCTAATTAACCTAAGTCTGATGCTCTATTATGTACTAGGCTCTATACTAGGCTCTATACTGGGTTATGTGTTATCCATTTTTTTAAATTAGGTACTTCTATCATAATTTTATGGATAAGGGAGAGGGAGATCTGTGAAATTAAGAGAAACTAATTTTCCTGTGGCATTTTAATACTACGTGTAGATGGTGCAATCAGAGTGGGTTTAAAGTCTGATGCTCTTGTCACTATTTTGGTAGGTGCATAGCTTAGGAAGTTGTGCTGCCCTGCAAAATCTGGATAATTAAGGATTAGAAAAGGGAAGATTGTGGGCTAAGTAAATGTATGGGGTTTAGGCATATTTTGACTCCAAGTGACAAAGCCACACATTTATGTATGACTCGCTGCCCTCTATCAAAAGCATGACTGAAAAAAAAAAAAAAAAGCATGATTGTTCAAAATGCAATTGGTACCAAGCTCAGGTTTAATTTTCTCTTGAGTACTAATAGCACTAATGTGGGGGTAGTCTCAGGAGTATCCTCCTCTGCGTGGGCTTCTCTGAAGCCCGTATCTCCCCTTGGGCAAGGGAGTTCCCATTGCCTCTTGCCTCTATAAGTGAGTTTAAACATTTTCCATTGCAGTTTACAGAAACTGAATTCAGATTGACTAAAACTAAACTTAATTTCATTTAGATTAAAATTGACTCCATTAAAAAGAAAAGTCAAGAGATTGACTAAATTAAAACACGACTTCATAAAAACATTCCAACAGCATCTTTGGAACTTGGTTTTCCTTTGCTAGCTCAACTCCTATTTGCAAGATATTGCTTTCATTCTTAAGTGGAGTCGCTCCATGTGGTGCCAAGAGGGCTCCCTACAGATCAAAGCTTACATTCGATCACACTCAATAACTGTAGAGGCAAGATTTCACTTTTCTCTTAGTCACAGTCCAAATGCCAGAACTGGTCATGAAAGTCCTTGCTTAGGTCATCTGCACATCAAGGGGATAAGGCTCTGGGGGAGTCTTGCCTGGACCAAAGGTATCAAGAGTGGAGGGGATGGGATGGGGTGGATCTCCAAAGAAAGTATGAGAAAGAGTATTGGAGGCTTTAAAGACAAAACCTTAGATGTATTTTCAGAGCATTCATCACAACGTATTTCAATTTTCTATCTCCTTCACTTAAGTCAAGCTTCGCATGTTACATTGGTGTATCTCTTTATCAAGCTTCTACCCAACATATATCAATTGGGCATCTAATGTATACTAGGAGCTATACTAAATCCTTAGGACAGTGATGAATAAGTTAAACAAACAGGTCCTCTAGATTCATACAACTTAGAGTCTTTTACAGACATAGACATGGTAAATGAGTGATAAATTTTATGAAAGCAGAAATATAAGGTTCTAAGGATTTCAAAAAGCCTAGAATTGGAGAGTTTTAACTAGTCCAGGAGGTCAGGAAGGCTCTCTCCAGTAAGGAATAGATGCAGATATACTTATAGATAATAGATATAGGTAGATCTTAATAGATGATCCCTGAATGAGAAAATAGATACTTTAGGCACTATTTTAAATGGTTATAGTAATATCCCATGATGTGAGTAATTTCATTTTGCAAAAGACCTCCACATTGTATATAGAGTTCTCATACACTATGCATATATGCATGCACACCCACACATACCCACCCCCGCACACCCCAAATATGTATCTACCATCCCTTACATATGTGTTTTGAGGAAATGTAAAAGATCAATGAGACAAGAGTATACCCAGCAGGTCAGACTGGGTCTTGATGAGACTAGAAAAGTGAGCAGGGATCATCTCATGAAGGATCATGTTGCTTAGCTAATGGTTTGAAATTCCAGGAGCCCTTGGAAGGCTTAAGTTAGCAGACTAAAGCTTCACCCGTTGGAGAGGTCATCTGGCTACAATGCAGAGAATGTATTGTAGCAGAGTGTATATTAGGAGTGGAAACAATGAAATTGAGTAGTCTCTCAATAGACTCCCTGTAATGAATGAATAAATAGCCACTTTAACTGTATCATCCTCTTTGGGTTATAAAAAACTAACATATTCAGTTACTTAGGGTTTTTACTTTGTGATACACCTTCACATGTATCTGCTCACTTTCTTTAGGTGGGTATTGTGAAGAAACAGAGCCTAACTGGTTTATCAAAGCCATAAGACCAGTAATGCCTAGGTCCCTGACTTTCTCATCTAGGATCCTGGGCATGAGATCTGTCACTTGCCCTCATCTTTGTATGGAGGAGTCAGCAGCTTGAAAGAACAGAGTGTGGGACTCCCTCCACCATTGATTTGCAGTGCAGCCTTCGTAAATTGTGTCCCTAGATTTTTTTGCCCCTGCTCACGTGTAAAAGGGGGTGCTAATAAAATTTTCTGTCTTTCACTCAGCAGGATAATCATGCTAATCAGATGAGAAACTGTGTGTGCGGTGCTTTGTGAGTTTACTCATTCATTAAAATTTATTAAGTGCCTATTATACACCAGGAACTGAACCACATATTGGGGACATACATCCAAATGATACATAATCTCTTACTTTGGTTAACAAAAGAAAGGAAAACAATAATTAAGATACAGTGCATCAGTTGTTACAAAGGTTATGCAAAGGATGCTATGGTAGGGCCCATGTGGAGGAGTCCTTAGGCCACTTGAGGTGAGGCCTGATCAGAAAGAAATGCCTAAAGGAAGGAATACTCACAATTAATTTTGAATGCAGCACTCCAAGTGTTTAGTTATTAGTTGGAATTTTCAGTTATTCTTGTTATTATGAATTGATGTTAAAACATGTACTATTAATTTTCTTGTTATTAACAACATGAAAGGGAACTATGAAAGAGCCTGTTTAGATTATTTCAGCACGTAGATATGGTGGAACTTCCTGGGAATGAGTCTTCCTTCTCCTACACAGATGGCTCCCAGCAAGAGGGCAAATTTCTTTCCAGTGGGAACCACAGTGCAGCAGCTGGCAATTCTGATACTTGCATAACTGTCAATTTTTACCCCAAATCTGCTTCCTCTGTGTACATGCTATAAATCACCTGGATTTTATTAGGAAGGCATTATGCTTCTTAACAAGATAACACCTTCAGGAGGTGAGACTGTTTGCCTGTGCCACAAGTAAATGACATTTTAAAAAAAATTAGATGCTACTGTGGTGGGATCGAATAGATTGAAATACAGGGCAGCAAGCTCTTTCCTTCTTTTATAAACAAAACCTTGTTTTTTATGACTCTTCCACTTGTATCTGAGCACTGAGAGATTCTAAACTTGAAATCATTGAATGTATAATATAAGTGATATATTCTACTTCAAAGAGAAGTTTAAATATGTTTTCTTGCCCTCCTGTCCTCTTCTGCCTTTCTTTTCTTCCCCTTTTCTCTTTCTTTTCCTTTCCTTCCTTCCATTCTCTCTCTCTTTTTTTCATGCTAGAGCTTATAACTATGTGGACAAATTAGGGAAAAACTTGGATTAAAAAAAACTATTGGAATATGACGAAATGAACAAAAAAGTACTTTTAGAAATTGATGCACACTGAATTTAAAGCTAGGGGACTTACCTAAAGACTCCATCAAAACAGTGTTAGAACTAATAAACATATTCAGTAAAATCAAAGGATACCAAATCAATATACAAAAATCAGTTTCATTTCTATACACCAATAATAAACTATCAGAGAGAGAAATTAAGAAATCAATTCCATTTACAATTGCAACAAATGAATAAAACCTATGAGTAAATTTAACCAAGGAATTAAAGATCTATACGTTGAAAGCTATAAGATATTGTTGAAATAAATTGGAGAAGACACAAATAAATGGAAAGATATTCCATGCTCAAGGTTTGGAAGAATTAATATTGTTTAAATGTCCATACTACCCACAGCAATCTACAGATTCAGATCTATCCCTGTCAAAATTCCAATGGCATTTTCCCCCTAGAAATAGAACAAGCCATCCTAAAATTTGTATGAAACAATAAAAGACCCCAAAGAGTCTAAGCAATCTTGAAAAAGAGAAACACTCTCTGACTTCAAAGTATATTACATAGCTATAATAACCAAAACAACGTGGTATTGGGATTAAAAAGAGATACATCCATCAATGGAACAGAATTAAGAGCCCAGAAATAAACCCAAGCATAAATAACCCATTAATTTACAACAAAGGAACCTAGAATAAACAATGAGGATAGGCTAGCATCTTTAATAAATGCTGTTGCGAAAACTGGACAGTCACATGTAAAACAATGAAACTTGATCACTATCTTACACCACCCACAAAAATTAACTCAAAATGGATTGAAGACTAGAATATAAGACCTAAAACCACAAAACTCTTAAAACATAGGTAATAAAATACTTAAAATTGGTCTTGGCAATTATCTTTTTTTCAATTTAACACCAACATCAAAGACAACAAAAGCAAAAATAAAGAAATGTGACTACATCAAACTCAAAAAGCTTCTGTACAGCAAAGAAAACCATCAACAAAGTAAAAAGACAACCTACAGAATAGAAAAAGATATTTTCAATTTGCATATCAGATAAGAATATATAAAGAACTCAGACAACTTAATAACAAAAGAAATCAAATAATCCCATTAAAAAATGGGCAGAGAGGGGATCCCTGGGTGGCACAGCGGTTTAGCGCCTGCCTTTGGCCCAGGGCGCGATTCTGGAGACCCAGGATCGAATCCCACGTCGGGCTCCCTGCATGGAGCCTGCTTCTCCCTCTGCCTATGTCTCTACCTCTCTCTCTCTCTCTGTGTGTGACTATCATAAATAAATAAAATTAAAAAAAAAAAGACCTATTAAAAAAATAAGTCTTTAAAAAAAAAAAATGGGCAGAGGAACGGAGTAGACATTTCTCCAAAGAAGACTTTCAAATGGCCAACAGGTACATGAAAAGATGTTCAGTGTCACTCATCATCAGGGAAATGCATGATACCACCTTACAATTGCTAGAACAGCTATCCACAAAAGCAAAGAGATAAGAAGCATCAGTGAGGATGCAGAGAAAGGGGGAACACGTATGTGCTGTTAGTGGGACACCATAGAAATCAATATTGAGTCACTCAAAAAATTTAAAAATAGAACTACCATATGATCCAGCAACCCCACTTCTGGGTATATGGCCAAA
This sequence comes from Canis lupus dingo, assembly GCF_003254725.2. Classification (NCBI taxonomy): domain Eukaryota; kingdom Metazoa; phylum Chordata; class Mammalia; order Carnivora; family Canidae; genus Canis; species Canis lupus. Next base: position 67,416,522 of record NC_064245.1, read on the forward strand.
GGAAATAAAAGCTGAGTATCAAAGATACATTTGCACTCCCACATTCATTGCAAGCCTACATGTGGAAATGACCTAAGTGTCCATCAGTGGATTGAATAAATAAGGTGTGAAATATATATTACACACACACACACACACACACACGGAGGAATATTATTCAGCTTTTAGAAAGAAAGAAATTCTGCCATTTGCCACAACATGGTTGGATCTTAAAGGCATTAATCTAAGTGAGCTAAGCTGGACAGAGAAAGAGAAATACTGCACAGCATCAATTACATGTGGAACCTTAAAAAAAAAAAAAAAAGTTGAATTCCAGAAACAGAGTAGAAAAGTGGTTTCCAATGGCAAGGGGTTAGAGAAAATAGGGAGAAATTGGGTAAAGGGTATATATATTTTCAGCTGTAAGATGAACAAAGCCTAAGATTTAATGTATCACATGGTGACTATAGTTGATAATACTATACTGTGTAATTAAAATTTGCTAAGAAAGTAGAATTTAAATGTTGTCACTAAAAAAAAAAAAAAGAAAGAAAGAAAGCAGATTTGTGAGGTGGTGAATGTGTTAATTAACTATATAGCAAGGGTAAATCCTTTCACAAGGTATATGGATATAAAATCACCATGATGCACACTTTAAATATCTTACAATTTTATATGTCAATTATGCTTCAATAAAGCTGAAATTTAAAAAAAAAAAGTTAAAGGGTTTCAGAATGAGGGAGATAGTGAGAAATTTGCTGTAGATTAATTTGCTTTAATTTTATTTATTTATTTTTTTAGAGCAGGGTCAGGGAGGGGCAGAGGCAGGGAGAGAGAGGGAGAGCATCTCAAGCAGCCTCTCCACTAATCACAGAGCCCAGCGTAGGGATCTATCTCATGACCCTGAGATCACGATCTGAGCTGAAATCACTGGTTGGGCACTTAACCGACTGAGCCACCCAGAAGCCCCTGCTCTCTCTCTCTCTCTCTCTCTCTTTTAATGCTAAAATGATAACCATGATGATAATTATGAAGGTGATGATTATTAAAACAACTAAAGTTTTATAAGGTTTTATATATAATAAAGCAGTGATAGAGAAACAAGAATGTGGGATGTGTCTATTACAACACTGTTATTCTTTGAATGTCTCTTTCTAATATCTCAATATAAAACAATTTTCAGTCACCTCAGTTCTTTAGATAACTCTAGAAAGAGTGAACTGCTAGAGATTGAGCATTCTGTTATTACTACCTTTAGAAAACATGTTTAGCCAAGTCTAAGAGCATCTTCCTTTCTAAATAAAAATATATTAAATATTTAATCCCTCCTGAATATGTGCTTCTCAAACAGCATGTGTTTTATAATTTGAATTTAGTAAAAGCCATCTTCCCTCAAATAGTTATACCACGGTGACTATAGAAATCACTTTAATATTATACACAGTTATATGCTTTAAATTATAACAAAATCCACAGGATGGGCAGTAGCAAAATATTACTTGGGATAGATATTAGTTAGAGTAGGCATCTACACAAAAATCACAAAGTCACTATTGAAAATCAGGCTCAGAAAGCTAGTAGTCTAAATTAAAATTTTAGACCTATAAACTGCAAAAAGAGGTATGGAGTGAATCTCAGCTATCAGAATTACTAAGAAGATAGAAAATATTCTCAAGAGTGTAAAGAAGCACATGTCTTTTTATTTCAATAATGCAAAACAAAGTAAATAAAATAACTCTGGTTTATGTCCAACTTTAGGGATAAACCTTTGACAAAATGGAAGATAGAATAATGTTTAGAGAACAAAAAAAATGTCATACATTTATATAATGCAAAAGTCAATGAGCAGTTGGAAGAAGATGGGAGGCAAGAAAAGAGTGTGGTCATGTTTTCATGTAAATAAAGAAGGGAAGCTCCAAAGACAACATAAAATTGATGACTGTGTAAAGAAGTGGAGAGAAGTAGCTATAAAAATGGCAAAAGAATAGAGAGGAAAAAAATAGCTAAATTCTCACCAATTATGGCCAAAGCCAACAAATAATATCTTAAAAAAAAAAAAAAAAAAGCAGTCATGATATTATAGAAGTGGCCCCTAGAGGACAAAAGAAAAATATTTAAAAAGGAAACTAGGAAGGAGAAGTCAGAATAAAGAGGATAAGGGGGAAGTGGGAGACCGGATACAGTGTGGAAGCATCTAGAGAAAAAGACATGGTTGGCTCTTGGGGGAGGACACATGAGTGAGCTATTACTCAGTTATTACTGGAGGAGTTGGAAGAAAGTCATGTCTTGTTTGTTTATTTTTTCCTTGCATTGAGAGAGACTCAAGTGCTTTACATCCTTTATGGAATGAACCACTATAAGAAGAGATGATAAAGGTATGGGAGAGAGAATGGAATCAGTATTGGAGGAAGGCTATAATCGGTTGACACATCTCCAAGATGGGGAGGGGTTAGAAGCCAATGCTCCGGAAGAGGACTCATTTTCACAGGGCAGAAGAGGACTCTACACTGAGGCTGGGAGGAGAGAGACAAGGGGGGGTGCAGATGCTAGCACTGCCATCAACTCTCTTCTCTCTCAGTAGTATTTTTTTTAATATTATTTATTTGAGAGAATGAGAGTAAGAAGGAGGGGCAGAGAAGGGAGAGAATCCTAAGCAAACTCCCCACTGAGCACAGAGCCCGATGGGGAGCTTGATCTCTACACACAACCTGAGCCAACTTCAAGACTCAGATGCTTCCCTGACTGAGGCACCGCAGCCACCCTCACAGTAACATTTTGTAACCTAAACCAGAATCTCATTGGCATTTAGCACGGCTGAAGGAAACTGAGTCCATTTGGACAACGTGACCATGACAGTGCCTCCCTTTACAAAGAGTCAGATCCAGCCAGGCTTTTTCTTTTGCCTATTTCTCTTATCTGAGTTTTTATGACTGAATACAAATTCTTTATCTGCTTACTTGCTAAGTACCTACTCCCCTCTTGATTCTTTTCCCTTGAGGTTATATTGCCCCTGGGACATACCATCAAGCCAATGCATCTGAAGTCTTTGAAATCCAATCTACCCACAGTACTGTGTTTAAAAAACAAAACAAAACAACAACAACAACAACAACAAAACCCACAAACCTGCCGGGGTTGCCTGGGTGGCTCAGTCCGTTAAACAGCTGCTTTCAGCTGAGGTCGTAACCCAGCTGGGATCCTGGGATTGAGTCCCACATCAAGCTCTCAGTTCAGCAGGGAGTCTGCAGCTCCCTCTCCTCCCCCTGCTCCTCCCCTGCCCCCTCTCCCTGCTTCTGCTATCTCTCTCTCTCTCCCCCCTTCTCTCTCTCAAATAAATAAAATCTTTTTTTTTTTTTTTTTTTAATGCCAAAACGGATGCTTTGTTCTGTGCCTGTGTCAGGATGCAGTTTTAGAGTGAAGGAAAATCAGCTCTGGGAGAGCCTCCGGGGAACCTCGATGTCTGACAGAAAAAGGGAACTTCAGTTTCATCCTATCTCCTATGTTTAGGACTTTAGCTTTTATTATGTTACTGCTACCCAATCTAGAAAAGGAGAGAAAAATAAACCCACGCCATTCTGGGAATAAGTGATGTCATTTCAATTTTACAAGAAAGGGAGAGCAAGGTGGCAGAGGGGAAGGAAACTATCTGCTGGAAGAACAGTATGATTAAGGTTCAGAATTAAGGTTCAGTTAGCAAAATCCTCCTACAGCAGACGCTGAAATGGCAAGGCAGGGAAGGCACAATTTTGGCTGTACACAAGCACATGGCCAGCGTCAGGAAGCCAACACTCAGCTCACTGCATCTGTGTCTCCTGTCTAGTCTAACTGTGCGAATCAAACATAAGCAAATGGGGGACACCTGGGTGACTCGGTGGTTGAGCAACTGCCTTTGGCTCAGGTCATGATCCCGGGGTCCTGGGATCGAGTCCAGCATCAGGCTAAGTCTCTGCCTCTCTCTCTCTCTGTATCTCTTATGAATAAATAAATAAATTCTTAAAAACAAAAACCCAAAAGTTAGCAAATGGTTGCTGGGAGGTCAAAATCTCAATACAGCCATGAACCTCAGGTACTTGAGAAGGCAGTGGGTTACCCCAGTGGTTAGTCCATAGTCACAAAGGCAACGAGCAAAGACAAGTTTCTCTTCTCTGGAGGGGTGAACACAGAGCTGCAAAAGGAGAGTAATTGCTACATTAATAAATAAAAGGGAAACAAATTGAAGGATTTTTCTTTAAAACTGATGTGTGGGATTTTCTTTGTTGCTGCAGACTGTATTATTTCTGGGTCCTTGAGCTTATCTCTGGATTGAAGCCAGGGTAGAGTGGTAAGGTCAGTTCCATGGACTACAGGCAAATTTCCTCATCTGCAGTATGGGATAATGCATCTTTTTACAGACAGTGTGAGGGTCCACGGAGCTAAGCGAAGGTCTTGGTATAGAGAGGACATTTAAAAAGACACTTCTTCCTTTCATAAACCATGACAAAGCATTTACAGTTTTGCTACTTCACTAGAAAAAATTAGGAAATAAAAGGTGAAAGAGAAAAAGATTGGGAAGAAAATAACTTGGGGAGATTAGAAAAAACCAATGTAAGTAATTCTAATTTTTTAATGTCTTTGATAAGAGTGTGTTTTTTGTTGTTTGTTTTGTTTTTGTGTTTGTTTTCTAATATATCTGGGATTCTGAAAATAGAGATAAGGTTACCATTTCCTGAAATGTCAATCTTCATGTTTAGTTGCTCCTAGCTTCTAAATCCCCCCAAATTTATGACCATTTCCTTGAATTTTCCCTTCATTTCCTGCATACCTTTGAGAGCTGTTTACTGGCTTGTGACCTTGAGAAGTTCTTCAGAGTAGTCTTTAGAAAAAGCTTGCACTGGGTGCCTTGTGTTGCGTGTCTTAGTCCCACTCTTCTTCCTCCTCCTCTCAAGAACCCCTCAGATCAGTAACACTACCCACATTTTACAAAAGAGGAAGCTTGACCTTGGGAGTAGATTTTGGAGGTACCTTGCCTGGCTTTTAATCTCAGTCCCCTATTTACTATCTGTGTGATTTTGAGCACACTGCTTGACCTCTCTATACCTCTGATTTCTCATCTGTAAAGTGAGAATATCTGTATTCATTTCATATGATTATTGTAAAGCTGAAAAGGGAACATGTTTGTTAAGTACTTTTCACAGTGACCTTGCACTATGGGATTTAGAATAAATATTATTGTTATTGCTATTGAAGAGTTAAGTAAAGCACATCAAGTAAGCAGCAGTGCATCCTGTAAAAGGCAAGCCGGCCTGTCTCCAGAATTAGGAGCTCTCCACCATTAGGCTGTACACATATTGTGTGTTGTGTCATTTTATGAATTCAATCGAACCAGTCTTTGGAAGGAAATTATTCAGCTTAACCATGATCAGAAAATTCATTTGATAAGTTTAGAGGTGTCAGAATATTGTAAATATTTTATTCGTCCTATAAGTGAAGTTGAAGGATGGATATATATGGTTTGCAAATAAAATAAAATAAAAATGCAAACATAGTGATTTAACATGAGTGTCTCAAATAATGAAAATTACAAAAAAAAAAAAAAAAGTGTCCTTCCTTGCAAGGGTAATGAACGATTTACAAGAGAAGTCAATACAATCTGCAGTTCATTAAAATCTTAGCAATAAGTTCCCTGTGGTAAAAAGGAACTTATTAGGGCTTGAACACAACATAGGTGAGGTGTGATGATGGACAGCTCCAGGAGGTGTTGTGTTGGGGAGAGAGGAGCATTTAAAGGTAAAAAGAAACATTTAAAGGTAAAAAGAAAGCTACCTCTTTCTGTGCTTCTGAATGGAAGATGAAAGAGTCCTTTCTGAGCAGAGACTGGCCAACATCCCCTTGTAAAGGCAGATGCTTCAAGGATGTCCTACTTGGCACGGGGATTACAGAATGGACTCATGCTTCTCTGAATTTTTTGGAACCAAGAGTTTTCAGACATTTGAGAACCTAGATGAAGGTCTTGCTGATACTGGAATACTTCCTTCTTATCTTGCTATTCTCCTCTCCTTACTCTTTCTAAGGATTCAGAGTCTGAGCTTGAGTCCCAAGGCTGTTTAATCATGTGATACTAGGAAAATCACTTCACTTTAATGGGAAGGGAAGGGCAAAATGGGAGCCCAGAGGAAAAGCAAGTTTCTCTTTCTCTCTGACAATATCATAAAAAGGATCATTTCCCTAAGGTTCTTGACAGCTGTGTAGGAGCTTGTTTAAGAGGAGGAGACAAAGGAATTCTAAATGAAAAGGAATAATAACCTGTGGGAGTGTGGCTGCAGAAAATAGGCAGGCTCACAGCACATGGGTTCATTATCCTTCTTTGAAAGGTAGGGGCCCAGTGGTGCTTGGTCCTTGGGAATTTGGAGGTTTTCAGATTTTTGAAAGATAGTAGGAAACAATTTTTTTATATTACATGATACACTTGGTTGCTCTGGATAATGCCACATAATCAAACCAGTATTTCAGCAATAAAACAGATGCTTATTTCTACAAAGTGGGGTAAAAAAAAAAAAAAAGACTATAATTAGCTTTTTAACAGTTCAATTGGTTGAATTCATCTAAATTTAACTGTTCTCCTGTTAAGAGTTTTTCCTATAAGCAGTGCTTCCTCAGGTCATATCCTTTGTGTCATAATTAAATTACTCTCTTACCTTTGGGCATTGGCCTCTCCCCAACTCCCTGCATTGCTCTACAATTTCCTTAAGAACTTGGAAAGCAAATACCAAATTATGTTGTAGAGAGTAAGTGGACAAGCACATGCACCAGGAATTAACATACATATGGGTTCTCAAAATGTAACTGTTGCATTTTTTGTGACCCAGAGACTGTGTTGTGTAGTGTCCAGCTAACAATTTCCTTTAAAGTCTAGCATTCAAATGGGAGTTCTTTGTCCCTTCTGGACACCACCCCACCCCCTTCATACACAAGCCTGGTTACCAGGTGCCTGGTTTTTTTGTAACCATCTAAGTGATAAATATGCCTGATTTATATAAAGAGAGTTAGAACATTTTGAAACTTTTGCATTGTTTCATTTCATGGATTGGAACAAGAAAGGATAGGTTTAGAGTTTTTGTACTGAACAATGTGGGTTCACATTACTAGACTATCACAGTAGTTCTCCAACTTGTATGTTTTTCAGGATCATCTAGAGATCCTCATTTCCAGAGTTTCTGGTGCAGAAGGTCTGGGGAGGCCCCTGAGAATTTGCCTTTCTAGCAAGTTCCCAGGAAATATTGATGCTGCTGAGAACCACCAGGTTGCAGCATCCTGAGAGGCTGGTCAGCCAGTAGGGCAGTGAAGGAAACCAAGACACATAGCTGCTGGGCTCACCAAAGGACAGGACAAGGGATACATCGGAACATCCATCAGATAATAGGATAAGGGAGCAAAGCAACTGAGAAAATCAGAAATGTGCCTTGGATGATTCAAAATCACAAGATTAGAAGCAGATGGCTTTGGCATAAGGGGTCAGCAAGGCTTTTGAGGGTGCTGTACATGGAAGGAGGCAGAAAAGGTACCATTGAAGCACCATTATGACTTCTGGATGATAGCAGTATGGGGAGGCAACAAGAGAAAGGATGAAGAGATTAAACTCCAACACCAAACAGCCCTTGGTTCAAATCCAGGGTTTCCAAATTACCCAAGTGGTTTGAGTTTTTGTAAATGAGCTAATCTCTCTGATACTCAGTTACTTTATCTGTAAAATAAGTGCAACTGCACTAGCCTCATAGACATTAAATAAACTATGCCAGACACCTAGCACCTTGTTATTAAAGAAATAAAGTATCAAAATACCTATATTGGCCATAATCAGAGAGTCAGCTAATGATCATCAGAAATCTGGAGTCCCAGATCACATTTGATCTGTGTTTGTATCCAAATAGAATTTACAGTGATTAGCTTAAGGTGATGAATTTGAAGGATAGGAGTGAATTATAAACTGCAAAGGAGCCAAAATCCCTCACCCTCAATTACTGGGTGAGATGAGAAATGGTTGAACCAGAACAAAAAGTTATCACTAACTTTATGACCTAACAGCCTAGAAAAATGTTTAAGAATATACATCATGATCAAAGATCTATTCCCACACTCTAGACTATGTGATTCCAAAGATAACAAAAGCAACAACAAGAATAATAATAACAATAATAAGAATGGATATTTATTGAATTCATTCTAAACTTTGATGTGTGTGCATGTTGTATGCATTTGTTAGCCTTCCATGGAACTTTATTATCACAATTCCAGTTCACTTTGGGAGAAACTGAGACAGAGACAAGTCATGATCCATGTAAGTAAAGCTCCACCAGCACGAACATCAACATTCTGGAGCCAACCCTTGATTCTCCTGTACCATGTCCTGTTGATGCTTGTTCACCAGTATCTCTTGCTTCATTCACCAGCTTTGTAGGGATTCCAGTCCTTTTTATATAGCAGTCCGGTTGACTGGTTCACAACGCCGTCACCAGGTTCCCTGACCTTTCCATTTGTTCAGGGCATATTGCTTTTTTCTAAATTCATTCTTGATAAGGAACCTCTGAGGACCAACTCTGCACAACCAAATGTTGTCATCCTTGTCTCTATTCCATATCCAGTCATGGAAGGTGTGAAGCAATACAGTATCACCCAGCCTTCTGGAGGGAGTCGAGGTGATCACTAACCTCCTGGCTCAGAGGACTAACTTTCAGAGCAGGAATTACCTGCCAATATTCTATCATTAATCCAGGTTGCAAAGGGAACACTAGCCCAGGTCACCGACATAGACTGACTGCCTTGCTTTAAGAGAGAGGAAAGTGGACAACCAAACATTCTGGATAGTAATCACCTCCTAATTCAATCTCTAACTTTCTGGCTGATGTAGTTCCTCATTATTTCTCTGGTTATGGCCTTTTGCCTCTCAATCTCCTGCTCTCACCACCACCCCCAGCTTCAGAAGTCGCTCTACACTCTGTCCCTCGAATCCCAGTGAGAATGAGTAGTGCTCCAGTACAGAAAATGAGCAAACGGGAGGATTCAGTAACTAAGACATACTGTTCTTAAGAGACCAAGTCGACAGAGTTTGTTTCCTTAAGCTAAAAAGCTTCAAGAGATAATTAGCACCCTGTATTGAAACAGAATGCTCATAACTATTTCTAGAGATTATCATGCTGGTGAAGTGGCTTGAACTTCCAACTTAATTCAGTTTAAAATTTATTGTTTTATGACTTACAGCAACACAGAGATGTTGTCGAACAAACAACGATATTCTCAAGTGCATTTTTTTTATAGATGGAGAAGGAAATTCTCTCCCATTTATGGTACCCAACTCCCTCTGCTTTCAGAGCCTCTAAAGGCCTCCCTTTATCAATGAGCTTACACTACTACACTGAAGTAATCTATTTATAACTGCTTCCCCAGTGATCTATGAGCAAACGGGACCCCATCTTATTCATAGTCTTTAGCATCTGTCTCAGTTCCTGGCATATAAAATGTGTAGGGGCACCTGAGTGGCTCCGTTAGTTAAGTGTCTGACTTCAGCTGAGGTCATGAACTCAGCCCCACATGAGGCTCCCTGCTCAGCAGGGAGTCTGCTTCTTCCTCTCCCTCTGCTCCTCCTCTCACTCATATCTCTCTCTCAAATAAAAATAAACTCTTTAAAAAAAATAAAATGTGTCTAAATAATGTTTGTCAAATTGAACTCAACAGAAGTAGGATGAGGGTGTTGAGAGAAGGGGTTCTTTTCAGATTAAAAACATTGTGAATGCTTGTGGGAATCCAGCTGTCACTGAGCCTTGAATGCTAAGCAGGTGTATACCCACCACATACCTCTAAGGCCTAGGATAACTGACTCCAGTAATATCTGATATAATGCTCAAACATCAGTTACCCAGGGTCTGGCTAATGGGTCTGTACATTCTCTGTGGTTAAAATAGAGATTCCAGAAAGTATGAGAGGGTCATTATTAGCTAACTTCTCATTTCTCTTCTTCCTAACTTCAACACACAATCCCTCCTATCCTGCATCACCCATCTCCATATGCTACTTTAAATCAAGTAACTAAGGCTGGGACTGGTATGCAGTAATTAACAGATGGGGGGGTCCTTGGATTTTCAGAAAATTAGGATTTTAGGGGGAAGAAGTTGACATTTTAGCTGATCAGGATGAAGTCAAAGGGAGGCACAGAAGCATTCATTGACTGGGGTCTCTCCGTATGTTTCCTCTTCTGTAAGCTTTGTGAGCATAGATGGCAAGCATGACTTTTGAAGGTCCTTATGTAGAAAGGAGAGGATAAGACAATCACACCCACAGTGGGTGAGCGAGAAGAGCTCTCAAAGATTAGATCAGGTGTGGTGCCAGCTTCGTCATCCCAGCAGTATCCCCTGCTGCCATAATTTTGGGTTATCCATGTCTGGGTTCCCTTTCATTCCTTTGTTATCTGAGAGTCAACTATCACTTTCAGTACAAACTCAAACTTTCATGAACCTTGATGGCCAAGGCAGACTTCTAACATGCAAATTAGATACCTGGGAGATCATTTTCTCTTCTGCTTTTGAAAAATGTATCTCATCTTTTCTTTTTGTCAAAGACGATAAATTAAGGACAAACTCAAAACTGTCAGCTCTGATCCAAATTTTTTCTTGACCCCCTGATGAGACTAAATTCAAAACCAATTAGCGGTTTCATGACTTTCACCTTTGATGGATGGCAGTAGTTGCCTTTCTCCCCCCAGGAGTAAAATAAGAAGCAGAGAGCTGAAAGGGATAAAATAGCTTTTGGATCAGAAATCCTCAGTGTCTACCAGTTTCAGTGATTACCTAGGGCAAAGTTGTAGCATTGTTCTTGTTGAGAATGGCCTTGGAGAGCAAGCCCCTCCTAGCTCCTATCATAAGGACGAGAAAGCAGTTTCAGAGGTAGGTGACTTGCTCCAAATCACAGATGCAGTGAGGGCAGAACTATGGATGAAATAGAAATTTTGGAATTCTCCATCCTCCATCGCTGAGTTTCTTTTTCATCAGAAGCCCTGATCCTTGGTGGATAACGTGCAAAACTTCTTTGACGCCATGGAAAAGTGTTCACTTTTGGGTCTCAAAGTTGTGAATATTTATGCTAAGTCACCGAGAAGCCCTTCTTTCCAAGACCCACTATTGTCTCTTTTGTTTTGGAAGACTCAGTTGACTACAGCAAACTCTTTCCCCAAAGGTACTTCTCCCACATTCTATGGAAGGAGGTCACCAGCAGCATATTTACTGAGGAAATGTTCTGAATCACCATTCTATTAATATTGCTGTCGGCCTTTGCTAATCTATGAATTCATAGCTTTCACCTTTGATGGATGACAGATCAATCCACAGACGCTTTCTCTCTGCCTGCCTGGGATTCCCTTGATATTCCTGTTCTTTAGGCTCCAGCTTTGTCCATTAGGACTTCCTAAATATACCCATTCCCTAGATCCTGTAACTCCAGTGGCTGTGGTTTATTGTTATTAGTGGAACGCCCCAGGTAAGATGATACCTAGATGTTGATTTTTGGTGCAGGGGGAACTGCAGGCTCAGCAGTGGACAGTTACCATACTCCAACATCATGTTTCAATTATGCTGATCCAGAAATAATAATGACATTGACCAGTCATTGATCATTTACTTAGAGGATATGCTGTATTAGATCCTGTGGTGAGCACTTATTATATATCATTATTTAACACTGTAGCAGCAGGACTTGGAGACCTTCAAAAACAGGGAGCTTACTTGACCAAAGGCCCTACCTGCTGTGCTCTGAGGTCTATTGTCATATTTCCATGAAGGCAACTCTTCCTGAGACCACACTCTCATCCAGTGGCTGAGTATGGCGGGGATACAAAGACAAGCCCACTTTTGAAGACATGGCTCTAAATTGATGGCTGACTTTGATTGGAGGACTCCCTGACAATGGCCTTACTGAACATCCCTGAGACTGTCTGGTGGTCTAGGATGCTTCCAACAACCTTCCTTGCCTCTTGCCTCCTCTAAAACTGAGGTTGCTCCCAATCAATCCCCAGTGTTTCCAGCTCCTATTTTTCTATTGGAGTTTCTACCTATTAAATCCTTGGACATTTATTCTAGTCATGACATCTGCATCTTGGGGGATCCAGACTAATAGAAACCCTTACAATGGCTCTGTGAGGAAGCTTCTATTTTCCTCGTATTTGGATTTAAAAAAAGCCCCCAGAATTTCCTGAGGTCCACAGATCTATTACTAAAGAGAAACAAATTTGTGACTGAAACCCAGGTCTGGCTGATTGCAGACCCTTCATTTTAATGACACTCTGTGTTTTCTTATCACACCCAGAGGTGACCATCCCTCCAAAATAAGCAGAAGAGCACTCACTAGGTGGGCTCAAAGTCAACTAGATAGAGCTGAAGAGAATGTCTATAAATTAGATGACAAATCAGAGAAAATTATCCAGAATGAAGCACAGTGTGATAAAGATGTAGATTGAGAGACATGACATATAGCTGCTAGAAGTTGCAAAAAGAAAAGAAAAAAATAGAAAGAATGGGGGTGGAGAAGAATTTGAAGGAAGAATGGATATTTTAAAATGAGTTCTTAGAAATTGTCCCAATTTGGTAACTTGGCTAAACTGAGATAGCTCGGATTCACACGTAGGTCTTCTGAGTGTTTAGCCCAGCTCTTAACAGCATGCTGGCTGCCAACTGGCGCTTCAAGTCATTTTCACAAGTGCAGTAACTAAGTCTTGTTTTCCCTCTTGGATATTTCATCAATTTGGTTTTTAAACTCAGATCCTGGAACTTGTTTGTTTGTTTTTATGTTTCTTTCTAAAATCCATGTTATATTCTACTCATTTTTATATACTATTGATACTTTTTTTCTATACCAATCTGTCATTGAATTGAACATACTTGGGATACTGGGCTTCTTTCCATCTTTAGATCATCTACAAATGGATTGGCTCAATATCCTGTAACAAGACTTAAAAAGTCACTGAGAACATGTCAATTATCAATCAGTGACTTTGTATTTTTCAATCCCTCTGCTCCCCAAACTGTGCGAGTCACTTTGAAGCAGTACAAGAGAATGATATTATATAGAACCTATCTGCAAAGTTTGCTATGTTGGGTCTATGAAAAAGCAAAACAATAGTTCAAATAATCTAGCAAAAAAATCAATTTAAGAAATAAATAAATCTTGTTTTTATATTGGTAAAAAAAAAGGACTATTTGTTTTCATAAATATTACATGGGCACAAGACTCAAAACTTGTTGTTTGAAAGTTCAGTAGAGGAACTTTCTAATTTATTTCATCTGATTATTTTTCAAATCAAATATGCATATTATCAATACATTTTTAATTTTTAAAAATTGAAATATACTTCACATGCCATGAAACTTATTCTTTTAAAGTGTACAATTCAGTACTTTTCAAAGTATTCACACACCATCACCATTTTCATCAATCACAAAAGAAAGCCATACTCGTCAGCATCACTGCCCATTCTCCCATTCCCCTACCTTTCAGCAACCAATCCTTTTCAAGGTTCATACTGGTAAAATTTTAATTGTAAATTTTTTTTCTATTAATTTTTGTCATAGAAAAATAGGCATGTTTCCAAGTCTAAACATTGTTTATATATATATAATATATATATTTCCCTTGATTTCAAGTCTAAATAAGTAGCAGACCAATACACAAATCCAGATTAATGGGGGTTACAGTCATGAACTTTTACTGCAGAAAACTAATTTCTCCCCTTCCACTTCAGTTCAACTTTTATCAACAGTTTGGAGAGGAAAGAGGAAAGAAATCACTGATGATAATTATACAGAATGAATATTTCCATGAAATTAATAGAGCTGGCCATATCTCCCATTTTGCTGTAGGTTTCAGGAAGCTCAAATTACAATTTGATGTATATTTAGCAATCAATTAAGGCATCATAACTAATATTTTTAAATTCTTTATCTTTTCCTGACATTGAATACATTATTATCATCATTATTCTTGTTGTTATGACAAAATTATCTGCTTTCTGATTTTCTTGTATATTTTACTTTTTATTCCATTATATGGATTTATTATACTTTGATTCCTGAGGTTGGGTATAAAAAATTTCTAGTAAAAATAGTTATTGAGAGGTGAATTTGGACTATAAAAGGAAATAATATGGTTAAGTGTGTTGTTGAAAATTATTTCCTTTTAATAATTTTATTTTTCTTACCTGAAGTACCCTATTGAGTTTTTGGTGAATATGGCTAATGAGAGATGGAAACCTTTAGAAGAAAAACTGAAAAGAGCAATTTCTTTAGAACTGTCACCACGTTCCATTCATTTCTTATCCTCCAGATCTGTCATTTTCTCAGACCACAGGAAGTGATCAGTCAATATTTATATATGTCTCTCAATCTACATGGTATCAGATTTCAACTTGCGGACTGGAATGAAACTGTATACACTTCAGAGAAGATTTTTTTTCCTTCTTTTTTTTTCTTTTAATAACATTTTTTAAAAACCTGATTATCATCTTTGCTAACTATAGTGTCTTTTAGAATTAATTGGCAGCCTGTTTGTGCTAAGAGTTTCAATGATTCTTAGTGGGGTCCATTTTGCACTTTTTTGGTAGTCACAACTGGGAGAGGTACTACTGGCATCTAGAAGCCAGGAATAATGTTAAACATCCTTTGATGTTTAAAAGCCCCCACAATAAATAACTATTTGGCTCAAAATGTCAATAATGTTGAAGTTAACAAATTCTAGGCTAAAGACTTACTTTAGATAATTTGTTAGGCATAGTCTGAAAATGTCTGTCATACTTTTGCTTGTTTCACTTGCTCTGGGGTAAGCCAGGTCCATGAGAGCACTCAAAGAGTCCCATGGGGAGTCTGCCTACCTTGGGAGGAACTGACACCTCTTGTCAACAGCCAACATGTACTGCCAGCCATATGAAGGCACCATCGTAGAAGAGGATCATCCAATCCAATCAAGGCTTCAGATGACAAGTCTGGATAATACCTTGAATGTTACCTAAGGAGAGATTTATTAAGCTGGAGAGACTCAATTAAATCACTCCCAAATGACCCCCCACACACACACACACACACTGTGTAGTATAATAAATGTATTGTTATCTCAGTCTTCTATGTTTTGTAGTAACCTGTTGTGCAGCAATTAGTAGCAAATATCTTGCTTCAATGGCATATTTCCAGCTTCCTCACAGTTTATTCACCATCTCTGGGAGGTGACAATTGTTTAAATTTCCTTCTGAATCATGACACAAAGAATCTACATAATATTTTTTGTATAATCAGAAGGATATCAAAGAGTGGTAGAAGGAATGGAGTTTCCTCTCATGACAGTAATGTAATCATTTCAGAGAACTGAGCCCATTGTTTTCCTCAAAAGTATCTGAAATGTTGGATGATTAGATTATCAGCTAACTCAATCAACCTATATCGTGGAGAAAACCTATTTTAAAGAAGAGATCAAACTTTGTTATACCACCAAAAAGTAACTCTTTACCTTATCCCTTGTGGATATGTCTGTTCTGAACAGAGTGCCAAACTTGTAGATATTTCATTACCTCAAAAACTTTATTACTGCAAAGGCATCCTTGTTCTCATAGAACTTCAGTTGTTTATAAAAAGTGTTTCTGCTTCTTCTCCTTTATCTCAAACAGTAAGTATTTTTTTTTTTTTTTTTTTTTTTTAAGATTTTTAATTTATTTATTCATGAGAGAGAGAGAGAGAGAGAGAGAGGCAGAGACACAGGCAGAGGGAGAAGCAGGCTCCATGCACCGGGAGCCTGACGTGGGATTCGATCCCGGGTCTCCAGGATCGCGCCCTGGGCCAAAGGCAGGCGCTAAACCGCTGCGCCACCCAGGGATCCCTCAAACAGTAAGTATTTTAATTCAGGTGACTAGTTCTTATTTTAACCACATCCAAATGAACCCTCTGGGATATGGCACATTGTTAACATTTCTGGTATAACTTATTATTTAATTAACAACCAACACATTGGTGATAATTCTAATATATTGAGGTCAAGATGAGGAGATGATAATGGCAATCTGATGAAATTTGGGTAATAATAAAATGAGAATTGTTTAAACATCAGCAAGCCAGTTTAAAAACCATAAAAAATAAAGACTTATGAGGAAATGATTGTTTTGCATGAGCCACGAAGGGCAGCTGTCTGAAAAATAAAAGAAAGTGTCAACCATAAAACATGACCAAAGAATTTTGACATAAAGGTAATTTGTTCAGAATTCCCTTAGACATTTTACAATTAAGATAATGCCATTCAAAACTCCCCAAATTGGAATACCGAAAAGCCCTGCTGAATTGCTGGTAAGATATGGAGGCTGTCAGATTTCAGCTTCATGTGTGTGACGTTGATCTGGACGTTATTTAAGTTAATCTGACTCTTTATTCAAGTATTTCTTTCTTCTAGTAACTGGTTCCCTGAATGATACAAACAATACTTTATTATTTTTTCGTACTGTATTGTTGAATGAATAAAAGGCCCTCAACTAATAGAAAGAAGGCAGAGAAGGAGGGAAAAGGATGTCATCAAGTAAGATGTAAAATGTCCAGCTTAACAATTAATCTTGAGAGTAGTTCTGTCACTAATTTATCAAACACTCACAGAACACTTACAGTTTCAGAATCCAAGTAACAAAGAGAATTTTCTATAGCTCTAGTCTTGAGTAGCTAACAGTTAGAGGTAATAGAAAAATAAATGGAGAATCATGGTAATAATGATAATAATTATGGTATTAATTTTTAAAATAAAGGCTTCAGAAAAAAATTTACGGAAAGACAAGGTACCAAACACCTTCACTGGGAAAACAGGATTGAACCACTTGATCCAATTCCAGGGAATTCCTGTGGGTTGCCAGGCGTCAAGACACTGGAGGATATTAGAGGGGCAGTATATGAAAGACAGAACACTACGTATAAGGCCGATTCTTTTAGATATAACAGCATAAATGTCATAAATTGTTTTATTTTTCTTTTTTTTTTCTCTCCTGTAAGAGAATTTACAGCTCGATGTGTTGTCATGTGACTTCTGACGCCGGTCTCCAGTATATAGAGATGGCTGCCCATCACTGAGGTCAAGATTGACCCTATGACTTGCTGTGAGCAGTAGAAGGAAAAAGGTAGTGACCTTGTCCCATTGCAACGGAAGCTGTAAGATTTCTGTATGGTGTGAATGTTATTTGCTTTCTTTTTATCATAAGGTTAAGTCAAGGGCTCATTCTTAAAGCTGAGTTGCAAAGTGAATGGAGGCTCTGAGAAGAGCCACAGCAACCTGCAGCTGCTGACATGTAAAACAGGAAAGAAATAAACCTTTGTTGTTGGAGGCTATTGAAATATAGGATTGTGGTTTATTATCACGGTACTACCTAATGAAAGCAGTAATCAGAATGATTAGTTTACATTGCCAATGGCCATGATCACTCTAAGAATATAATTACATACACTGTAACCATCATTGTGAGTGTGTAAACACACACACACACACACACACACACACACACACCTCTTTCAAACTAATGTGCAGTAAAAGCAAACCACATTTCTTGAATACTTCATACAGATATCTCACTGGGATCTCCCGCTCACCAGCTCTTACCATTCACAGACTGCGCTGTCCCACATCAATTGTTTCTGTTATTTATTAAGCAACATGACATAATAATAGGAAATTCATTGATTTAAACATTTTTAATACAAGTATAATTGATATACGATTTTATATTAATTCCAAGTATACGACCTAGTGATTTGACAGTCACACACAACGAATAGTTATCATCACTATGATATGTATGGTCATCATACAGAGTTATTACAATATTATTGATTGTATCCCATATGCTGCACTTCTCATATTGATTTTAAGCTTAATTTCTATCTCGTATCCTCAATTCCCATATACTTATGAATTAGATTATAGTGACATTTCTTTTAGATTATTTTAGGTTGATAACTACACTTGATAACTGTGAGCCTGTCAAATTAAGAACAATAGTTGGAATATGCTGTGTCATCTAGAGAAGGATGAGCTGAAGGTATCTGACAGATTGATCCTACTGGCTCATGATGGTCTATCAGATTCATGGAACAGGACAGGGTAGGAGTCCAGGAGGAAGTTGGCTCCAACAAGGAAGATCTCACATAAAGATCTTCTTTATGATTTAGACAGTTTGAATTTCTTCACCATTTCCAGTGAAAATAAACACATGTTCCCTGGACAGTTCATTGTATATCTACTAATGTTTATCCACATTGTGTATTTCATGAGTAAATGGCAACAGCCCTCCTGTGAGTCTGTTGAGTGTCCAAAGCTGATTGAAGCAAGAGGAGAGAGCCTCAAGATGTGACATGATAGGGATCCCTGGGTGGCGCAGCGGTTTGGCGCCTGCCTTTGGCCCAGGGTGTGATCCCGGAGACCCGGGATCGAGTCCCACGTCGGGCTCCCGGTGCATGGAGCTTGTTTCTCCCTCTCTCTGCCTGTGTCTCTGCCTCTCTCTCTCTCTGTAACTATCATAAATAAATAAAAAAAATTAAAAAAAAAAAGATGTGACATGATATGACAGACCACATGGGGGTATTCATGGCATTCCTAGAGTATTTGACATGTAGGATAGATTCTTTTCCTTCTCTTTTAATTCCTATATAATAGCATTCACCCTTTTAAAGTGCAACCATCACCATAATCTAATTCTGGAAACTTCTCGTTGCTCTGAAAAGAAACTATGTAGCCAGTAGTAGTCAACACCACATTCCTTCCTCTCCCAACGTCTGGTAACAACCGATCTACTTTTCACCACTAAGGATTTGCCTATTCTGGACATTGTATGTGAGTGGAGTCATGCCAGATGTGACCTTTTATGTCTGACTTCCTTTAGCATAATGGCTTCATCATTCATCAATGTTGTTGCATGCACCAGTACTTTATTCTTTCTTATAATGGAATAATATTCCATTTTATGTATTTTGAAAATATTTTATCTATTACTCAGTTGATAAACATTAGGATTGTTCCACTTTTTGGATATTATAAATAATTCTGTTATATGTCTGTTTATAAGTTTTGGTATGGATATATATTTTCATTTATTTTGGATATATACCTAAGAGTGCAATTGCTTTGTCAGGTAGTAACTCTATGCATAATATTTTGAGGAAATGCCAAACCGTTTGCCAAAGTAGCTGCACAATTTTTCATTCCAAAAGTCTTTGCAAATTTTATTCCAAATTCTTTATGTCCTCTTCTATACTTTTTATAGTCCATCTTGTTGATCATAGTCATTCAAGTGTGTGTGAAATGGTATCTCATTTTCGTTTTTATTTAAATTTCTGTAGTGAATAAGGATGTTAAGCATCCTTTCATGTGGTTCTCGGGCATTTGTATATCTTCTTTGGAGAAATGTCTATTCAAATATTTGCCTCTCTTCAATTGGGCGATTTGTCTTTTTATTCTTGAGTTGTAAATGTTCTTAATATATTCTGGACACTAGATACTCATTAAATATATGATTTTCACATGTATTCATCAATTTTGTTGTCCCTTTTCTTTCTTGATGTTACCCTTTAAAGCTCATAAGATTTTCATTTTTTTTACAGCCAAATTTACTTAGTATTGTTTTCTTTTTGTTTTTGATGCTTTTGGTGTCACATTTAAAAATTCTCTTTATGACCCAAGGTCACAAAGCCTTACTCCCATATTTTCCTGAATAATTTTGTAGTTTGAGTTCTTACCTTCAGGTCTTTGACACATTTTGAGTTAATTTTTGTGTTCACAGTGAAGTGAAGGCCCAAATTCATTCCTTTGTGTATGGATATCCAGACATACAAGCATTATTTGTTGAAAAAGTATTATTTCTCTTAGTGAATTGTCTTGGAATCTTTATAAAAAGTTAATTGACCCTAAATGTATGGGCTAAGTAGGAACTCTCAATTCTATTTGACTGGTCTATAAACCTATTTTTATGCCAGTACCACACAGTCTTTGTAATAATAAGTTTTGAAGTCACCAATATGAATCCTACAACTTTATTTTCATTTTAAAGATTGGGCAATTTTGGTTCTCTTGCATTTACATATAAATTTTAGGATCAAGTTGCCAGTTTTTGTTAAGAGGGCAGCTGGAATTTTGACAGGGATTGTGCTGAATCTGTAGATCAATTTAAAAAATAGTGTCCTCTTAATATTAAGTATTTTAATTCATGCATATGGATGTTGTTTCATCTATTTAAACCTTCCCTAATTTTTCTTTTTTCTTTTTCTTTTTTTAAGATTTTATTTATTTATTCATTAGAGACAGAGAGAGAGAGAGAGAGAGAGAGAGAGAGAGACAGGCAGAGGGAGAAGCAGGCTCCATGCAGGGAGCCCAACATGGGACTCGATCCCAAGGTCTCCAGGATCACGCCCTGGGCTGAAGGCAGCGCTAAACCATTGAGCCACCCGGGCTGCACCCTAATTTTTCATAATGATATTTTGCAGTTTTCAGTGTACAAGTTTTTGTACTTTTCATATTACACTCATTTTTAAGTATCTTATTCACTTTGATGCTATTGTAAATGATATTTAAATTTTAAATTTAGATTATTTATTGCTAGCATATAGAAATAGAACTGATTTTTATATCAATAGTTTCAACATTGCTAAATTTGTTTTTAGCACTGATGGTTATTTTGCAAATTCCTTAGGACTATAAAAGACTACAGCTTCTGAGAATAAAAGTAGTTTTCCTTTTCAATTTGGATGTTTTGTTTTATTTTTTCCTTGCATAATTGTTTCCTAGATCTTCCAGTACAATGTAGAATAGAAGTGATGGGAGCAGACATCATTGTCTTGGTCTTCATGGTGGGGAAATACCTCAGTCTTTTACTGTTAAATCTGATGTTAACTGTGGATTTTTCATAGATTCCCCTTATCAGGTTAAGGAAGTTTCTTTTCATTCCTGGTTTACTGAGCATTTTTATCGCAAATGGATATTGGATTTTGCCAAATGATCATTCTGTGAGTATTTATGACATGATTGTGTTAGTTTTGTCCACTTTTCTATTAATATGGTCAGTTACATGGACTGATTTTCATACATGGAACCCAGCTTACATTTCTGACATAAATCCCACTTGGTCATGATGTATGTTCCTCTACATGTGTTGGTAGGTTAGGTTTCCTGCTAATTTTTTTGAGAATGTTTGTGTCTACATTTATTAGGACTATTAGTCTGTAGTTTCCTTTTATGTGAGATGTTTGTCTCATCTTGGTATTAGAGTGGTACTGACTTCACAGAAGAAGTTGGAAAATCTCACCTTCTCTTCTATATTTTGAAGGAATTAGTAAATGATTGATGTGAACTCTTCTTTAAATACTAGGTAGATATTACCAATGAAGCCATCTGATCCTGGGCTTTTCTGGTAGAAAGCTTTTTGATGAATAACTGACTCTTTTTGCTTATAATAGTGTATATTTTTATTTTCTGTTGATTCTTGAGGGGTTTTTGTTTTATTAGGAATACATGTTTTTTGCTTTATTGCTGATTTGTTGGCATGCGAATGTTTATAGTGTTCCATGTGTTGAACAAGTGTTACCTGTTTGCCATAAGGAGCAATAATCCCAGGATACCAAGATAGTGCATGGTTTGCAGATGTCAGGATCACCAAGGAAGACATGACTCATACACTGGATGGAACACATAAAGCAGAGACAGCAAGGTCAGCAGTAATAATGAGAAACTGTTCCCTTGGGCAATGGGTCCCATCTTGCAAGCTGATGCGAGAAGATGGCACCACATGAACCCTTTTTGTGCTGCAGGCAAAGAACCTCTTTCCCTCTCACTGAAAATAGATGTAGCAGTGGGGTTGGCCAGGTGCCAAATAACACATAGGCTTTGAGTAGAACAAAGCAATCTATATCAAGTCCAGAATGGGCAAAGATATGCTCAGACCTGTCAATAAACACAACAGGGATGTGAGGGTTCCTTATATCCATGTAAGGCATTGTTCTAGGTCTGAGGCTCAGTCTACGCAGTTATGCAAGGGCCAAATGAGTCGCACATGACTGCTTTTCACAAACCTTCCTATCCTGTCTCTTTCTGTAAGGGTGCTAATAGTGCATCATCTTTCATTCCTGATTTCATTAGCCTTTCTTTTTTTTCTTAATTGGTATAACTAACTTGTCAATTTTTAAATCTCTCCAAGGAATCAAATCTTGGGTTTGTTATTTTCTGCTGTTTTTCTATTCTTTATTGTGTTTCCATTCTAATCATTGTTATTTCCTTCTTTTTGATTGCTTAGAGTTTAGTTCATTCTCATTTTTCTAGTTTCTTAAGATGGAATGTGGATACTAATGTGGATAATTTCATGACTAAACATTGCTTTCTTTTTCTCTTTCTTCCTTCCTTTCTTTCTTTTTCTTTCTTTCTTTCTTTCTTTCTTCTTTCTTTCTTTCTTTCTTTCTTCTTTCTTTCTTTCTTTCTTTCTTTCTTTCTTTCTTTCTTTCTATTTTTTTCTTTTCTTTTTTTTAGAGAGAGAGTGCAGGCAAGTGAGGGGAGAGGCATAGGGAGAGAGAGATAGAGAGAGAGAGAATCTTAAGCAAGCTCCACAGTCAGCATGGAGCTTGTGGGAATCAATCTCAAGACTCTGAGGTCATGATATGAGCCAAACCATGTGTTAGATGCTTAACTGACTGAGTTGCCCTGGTGCCCTTGGGCCAAACATTTCTATGCTGAAATCCCATCACCACCTGCCTCAGATATTAGGTATTTGGAGAGGCCTTAAAGAGGTAATTAAGTTATGATGAGGTCATTGGGGTAAGCCCTGATCCAGTATGACTAATGTCCCTGTAAGAAGAAGGAATTTGGAAACACACAGGTCCATAGAGAAGACCATGTGAAGGCACAGAGAGAAGGTGGGCATCTACCAGCAAGGGGAGAGGACTCAGAGGGCAACAACCATGTAAAGAACTTGATCTTGGACTTCTAGCCTCCAGAATTGTTGAGAAAATAACTTTTTGTTGTTCGAGTCACCTGGGCATGTTCTCATGGCAATACTCGAAAACTAATATAAGTATTTTTTTATTTATTATTTTAAATATAGTCAAAATTACCTATAAATTTCCATCTAAACTCTGTTTTCATTATAGCCCATGAGTTTCTATATGTTGTGTTTCCCTTTTCATCATCTCAATGTATTTTCAAATTCACTTTGTGATTTCTTTTTTGACCCATTGGCTATGTAGGAGTGAATTGTTTAATTTCCACTTTCTTTGTAAATTTCCTAAATTTCCATCTGTTACATATTTCTAACTTCATACCCTTTTAGTAGAAGAATATATTGTATATGATGTTAATCCTCTTATTTTCTTATGGCTAATATAGGGTGTATTCTGGAGAAAATTTCATGTGTTCTTTTCAGCACTTTCATTGTATCACATTGGCTTCTGTCCTTCATCTTTCTGTTGTTGTTAAGAAATCAATTGTTAGTCTAACTGCGGAACCCTCATGCATAAGTATTTCTCTCTTGCTGCTTTGAAAGTTTTCTCTGATTTTGATTCCTCTAATTATGATGTGTCTAAGTGTGGATTTCTTTTTTTTTTTAAGATTTTATTTATTTATTCATGAGAGACACTGAGAGGGAGGCAGAGACATAGGCAGAGGGAGAAGCAGGATTCCCATGGAAAGCCTGTTGCGGAACTTGATCCCAGCACCCGGAGATTGCAACCTGAGCTGAAGCAAGGCCCTCAACCACTGAGCCACCCAGGTATCCCTAAGTGTGGATTTCTGAGTTGGATTTCATTTCCCTTTGTGAGTGTATAGGTTTTCATTAAATGTAGAAAGTGGACTTGATTCCTTCACATATTCCTAGTTTCTCTTTCTCCTTTTCATGCCCTATGAGACTCCAGGATTTATGTGAGTGTGATGTGCTTGGTGAGGTCCCACAAGTTTCTGTGTCTTTCTTTTCTCTTCATTCTTTTCCCTTTCTGTTCTTCATACTGTATAATCTCCATACAACATTGTCACATGCATGAATCCTTTCTTACACTGGCTGCAATATGCTGTGGACCCTCCTCTGGTGGTTCTTTCATTTTAGTTCTGTGTTTTCAACTCTAGGACTTCTGTTTCATTCTCTTTTTCTCTAATTCTTCTTCTTTTTTTTTCTTCTTTACTTTGGTGAAACATCTATCTCATACTTTCCTCTAGTTCTTTAGACAAAGTTACATGTGGTTCTTGGAAAGTATTTAAAATAGCCTTATTTCAAGTCTGTCTAGTGAATACAATGCCTGGACCTCCTCAGGTATAGTTTCTATGGACCATTTTTCTTTTCCTTGTGTATGGGCTATATTCTATTGCTTTCTTCATACATCACAATTGTTTTTGTTAAACAAATAGGCAGTTAAAATAATTTAAGATGGCAGTTCTGTAAGTCAGACCCTCTTCTCACTAAGATTTGTCATTGCTATTGTTTGCTCTTTTTGTTTGTTTAGTGATTTTTCTGAACTAATTCTTTGATTTTCTTAATTTTAATTTTTTAAAGAATTTTATTTATTTATTTGACAGAGAAAGCCCACAGACAGGGGAGTGGCAGGCAGAGGGAGAGGGAGAAACAGACTCCTCATTGAACAAGAACTCTGCTGTAGGACTCCAACCCAGGACTCTGGGATTGTGACCTGAGCCTTAGCTGCTTAATCAGCTGAATCACCTAGGCACCCCAAATTAATTCTTTAAAGTCTGTATTCTTTGTCATGTGTGACCACTGAAATTTCTTTTTTATTAACTGAATAGTCAGTTGTGACTATACAGAGTTTCCTTAGATACCTGCAACCAGGGAGTCTCCCAGTCTTTGTCAAGGGGCTCTGTATTCATGTTTGTGCATACCTTGAACACTCACAGAGACGACTGATGGACAGTTGACACATTTGCCCTTTGATTCACTTCCTACTTGTGCAGAGCCTCAAACTTAGGCAAGGATGAGAGCTGGAACCTTTTCAGATGAGCATGTGGAAATCTCTGGGCATGAACACAGACCTACACATACACATGGCATTTCCAGAATATGTCAAAACTCTTCAGGGCCCCATGCCTATCTCATTCACCAGTCTTTCCTTTTAAGTTTTTCAGCTAGTTTATTGTTTGCCTCAACTGTTATCCACCATCTTAGGAAGCTGTGAAGTTAAACATAGGAACACTTCCTTAGGAAGTTATACAATTTTCTGTGATTGTTTTTGACAACCCCCAGAGAAAAAATTTTTTCATACTGGGTAAGCGCTGAGTTAGGTCAAATAAAGATGTTTCATGTGGGGACTTCAAGGAAACACTAGACAGGTGAAATAATGTCAATACCCTGAGAATGAGGTTTGAAGGAACTCTAGTCCCCTTCTACCACCATGATAATGAATTGTTGATTTTTAAGGTCATTATAGAACTGGACTGCAGGAAATGGGGCAAGGTCATGTTAGGACACTGGCAGTCTCATTGCTCATACCAAGAATCAGCCATTTTTCTTGAATAAACAATCTTGAATTCTTGAAAGCTTTTGGGTAATTTCCAGAGTCCTGAAAAAATTGATTATGACAATTTATTCCAGTTTTGTGTTGTCTTTACAAAGGAGTGAATTTTGGAAATCTGCCATTTTCAATGACGTCATTCAGAAATCATTTTTCCTCCACTCAGCATCATATATCCTCTTTACAATTAAATTTTTTTAGTAACTGTTGATGATCACTAAAAATTATTTTCTTTTTTTTTTTTTTTTACTTTTTAAAAAGATGTATTTATTTATTTTGAGAGAGAGAGAACAAAAGGGAGGGATGTGGGAGACAGAGAATCTCAAGCAGATTCCATGCTCAGCATGGAGCCCAATGCAGGGCTTGATCTCATGACCCTGAGATCATAACCTGAGCTGAAACAAGAATCAGACACTTAACCAACTGTGTCCAGGTGCCCCTCTTTTTTCACTTTTAAAACAAATTATTGCCAATTTGAAAATAATACATTTCAATTGTAGATATATTATTCATTCACATTTGAAAAATAATTTTCTGTATGTGCTAAACTGGATTTACCAAGTAAAAATATTACAATTCATATTGTTTCACTATTTTCTTTTTTTTAAGATTTTATTTATTTACTTGGGAGATACAGAGATAGAGACAGAGATAATGAGAGAGAACAGGAGTAGAGAGGAGAAGGAGAAACAGACTTTCCATGGAGCAGGGAGCCTGATGCAGGGCTTGATCCCAGGACTCCCGGATCATGACCTGAGCTGAAGGAAAACACTCAACCGAGTGAGGCACCCAGGCACCCCTTTTTCATTCAATACAAATAAGTATTCCAAATGTTCATGTAGAATGATAGGATTGAAATGACTCAAGTGGAGTTTCTGCAATTTTATAATCAGTGTGCTATTGTCGTTTATTCAGAATGTACCTTTTTGTGCAAAGTTAAAAAGTACCAAAGACTTTGGAGATCCAAAATCTTCCATGTGAGCTTGAACTATTCTGTACCCTTGTGAACCTACTTTTGTACTTATTCTCAAATAGAATACATTTACCTAAGTGTATGTGGCAAGGGGTTAATGCTATTAATTTGGCCTTATCCAAATTAACTTCTATGAGGAATATCATGTTTATTGAAGGATAAATGTCAAATGCATAGCAGCTCAAATCTTACATATATGCTATAAAAACTCAGTAATAACTGCAGAAATTCTTTGCACTAACACTGTTCAGAATGTACAACCTTATTGTCTGAAATGTAGGGTGGACTGCTTCCACCATCTTGCCCTGGTGTGTCACAATGATACACATTTTCTTTTCCCTCCTATGAGCGTAATATAGACATGGTGTCTGTCACCTGAACCTTTCCCCCTGCTCTTGTCTCTCTGCACATTCTCTTCATCATAATCTTTGTCCAATTCCTACTAGCCTTTCATGTTTCTGCTAAAGTATCACATACTCAGAGAAGTGTTCTTGATCTCCTTCACCTCCATCCCACATCTGTTTAGGCACCTGTGTTCTAATACCAAACCTCTTGTCTATATACCTGTATTCCAGGATTTACCATGCTGTATTGTACTTGTCTGTGTGCTTGTCTCTCTTCAGCAGGCAGAAAGTAAATCTTATTCAGTTTTATTACCAACAACTACTGGTGCTTGTCACATATCAGTAATGCAATAATTATTTTTGGAAGAAAGGATGAGAAAATGACCACTGTTTCTCACTGAAACAATTTTATAGCAGTACAAAGTGGAAGGGTTTGTGTAGTTGATGTAGCCAAGTATTGGTGGCCAGCATACAAAACCAATTTCTACTCTTTCATTATGTATTTATTCCCTAAGGGTGACTTCATCATTCAAAGGCATTTCTCAAAGTGTGGGCAATAACTCCCTTAAGGAAATACTTCTTCATAAAATGTGTAAGATGCATGAAACTTTTATAACTCTGGTGGCAGTAGGCAGAGTGTCACACTAGAAATATAAGGAGATTATTCAAAGATGGGGCATTAACTGGAATACAGTTTGAATTATCTAAGGCTGATGGCATGAATATCTTTATAGACTTAAAATAAACCACAAGTAATACATTGTATGACTATGAGTATATATTATTGTATTCTAAAATGCTGTTACATTAAAATACTTATAAAATTTTATTCAGATCATCAAAAATTTGTTAGATACTAGAAATGTAAATATGAAAAATTTATGATACTCACACCTATAATTTCACTGTTAAATTTTCCTTATTTTCATCTCAATTTTCTCTGTTTTTATAACCAGACATTATATGTATATTTTAATTTAAATATGTATTTGTATTTATAGTTTATTTGATAAAATGTATATCATATTATATACATTATTTTGCTTCCCACTACCACATGATTTGAATTTGTCTAGAATACTTAGTATTCTTGAAAAATATTATTTGACAGTTATCATTAGCTTGGTATAATATAAAATACTCAGTATTTCCTCTTTTGCAAGTTATGTTTCTTTTTTTCTTTCTTTTAATTTTACTAATATATGCAAGCAAAAATATTTGTCATTTTAGGGTAAATTTCATATATATGATTTTTTAAATAGTAAATTATTGAAATGGTATTTAGTTTTGAAGCTTATTTAAAATATTTTATTACTCTTGGGAAGTAGTCTAATTGCTAGCAAGAGTTTTATCAACTACAATGAAAGTTATAAAATATACTATTTAAACTTTAATTTTTATGGTTTCATACTTTGTTCGCTAATCTCACAGGCCACTCATTTTCAGTAAATTTTTCTCTTTTCTCAGATCATTAAACATTAGGATGTTTCAGAGTTCAGCCCTTAGACCTGCACGTTGTCATCAGATTCCCTCTAGATTATTACAGTGATTGCATGATTTTTTAAAAAGATTTTATTTATTCATGAGAGACACACAGAGAGAGAGTCAGAGACACAGACATAGAGAGAAGCAGGCTCCCTGCAGGGAGCCAGATGTAGGACTCCATCCCAGGACCCTGGGACTAGGACCTGAGCTGAAGACAGGTGCTCAACAGCTAAGCCACTCAGGTTCTGCAGTGATTGCATGATTTTATGCACCACCTTAACCTTGATGACTTCAAATGTGTATCTCAAGTCCCACTTTCTTCCATGAACTTCATACCTGTTGTCTTACTGTTTGTGATATCTATCCAATGTCTAATATACATCTCAAGCTCAACATTCCCCAAACCTATGTTTTTTTTTCCACCTACACTCAAATCTGCTCTCATCTCAGTTATCCTTGTGTCACTAAATGACAAATCAAAACTGCAGCAGGTGTTCATGTCAAACCTTAAAATCATTCCTGACTAATTTCTCTCCCCCACATTTACAGAGAACCCATCACAAAGTGAATGTTGTTACAGCTTTAACCTCAGATTCTCTTCACTCACCAATGTCCATAACCTTCATTGTCATTGTCATTATCTAAGAACAAACACCACCATCTCTCGCTGATCCCACTATGACGCGTCCTTGTCTTCAGCCCTGAGTGCCCCTCGAAGTGTAGGCACACATACTATTTTCACACAGTTGCATGACTGAGACTTGAAAATAATCACACCTATTGAAATCTTCCAGTGCTGGTTCTTCTCACTAAGAGAAAAGTTAAAATTTTTACCATGTCCTGCAAGATCCCGCAAGTTCTACCCCCAGCATCTTGTTACCACACGTACTTCTGCCCTCAGCTATTTCACTATTTTGGTGAGCAGTTTTATGGGATCTCATTGACTGTGGAGATTAATTTGTGAAGAATTGGCATATTTACATCACGCGAGTCCCATCTTATCCGCAGGGAATGTTTCAAGACCCCCAGTGGATGCCTGAAGCCAAGGATATACCATCCCTGTATTATTGTGTTTTTTTCCTGTACATACATACATATGACAAAGTTTAATTTATAACTTAGACATAGTAAGAAATTAACAATAAAAATTAATAATCAAATAGAATAATTTAACAATACTTTGTAATAAAAGTTATACGATTGTGGTCTTTCTCTCAAAATGTGCTGTATCCACCCTCCTGTGATGATGTAAGATGATAAAATGCCATGTGAGGAGATGAAGTGAGGGGAATGATGCAGGCACTATGATGCAGTGCGAGGCTACTATTGGCCTTCTGACTATATGTCAGAAGAGGATCATCTGCTTCTGGAGGGTGGTTGACTACAGGTCACTGAAACCACAGAAAATGGAACCACAGATAGGAGGGGGCTACTGTGTTAAGTTACTCTAACCTAGAAGAGCTATATTTATTTCTCGGTTTCTTTTTTATAACCATGTCCCATACAAAAATTATATTATTTTTTCCAAAGACAAGTCTCCACATTTATCTTTTTCTCTCTATATACAGCTTTTGTTGTTATTCTTAATGTGTGCCCAATTTTCCCCAGTTACATTTTCTATTCATTATTATTTCACTATGACAGATTTTTTCAACTTTGGCATAAGTTGACATTTTGAGCCAGATAATTCGCTGCATTGTGCATTAGAGGATATTTAGCAACATCCTTGGCTTTACACCCTAGATGCCAGTAGCAGTCTTTCCCCTAGTTACAATAACTAGAAAATGTCCCCAGACATTGCCAAATGTCTTGTGAGGCACAAAATTGCCCTGGGTTGAGAAGCACTGATCTTTATGAAGGTATAGATTGGTTTTTAAATGCTGCATGCAGCCAATTCTTGTTTGGTCTAAATGTTCCCCATGTTCTTTTCATCTTAATCGGTTCTTAATTTAAAAACTTATGGTACCTGACATATTGGCTATAAGAAAGAGCGATGTCAAATGATTTCCTCAGAGTCCCACATAGATTAAATCTCTGATTCTAGGTAATCATAAGTCTACTGGTTAATATGCTTTAGCAAGCACTAAGCAATGTAAAGTACATAGGCTTGGGAGACCAATAACCTGGGTGAGGTTTTCAACATACTGCCTAGTGGGTATATGATTCTGTGCACATGATTTAACTTCTCCAAGCCTCAGTCTTCTCAGATATAAAAAGGAAGTGGGAGCAGCTGCTTTGCATGCTGTTATGAAGTTATAGATGAGTTATGTATGGCCTAGAGCATATCTTAGACAATATATGATTGTAGCTATTATTAGTTCCCTGAAATCAAAAAAGTGACAATAAGGAATTCCTCCTAAGGCCTGAGGAAGGGGCTGGAGGACTGGAAAATATGTACTTCCCCATCAACACTGCCCTAGACAATACAGCATTTTTACCAGGAACATTTATTAAATGTCCTTTCTAGGAATGATGCTAGAATGAATTTTTGAAGATGTAATGTCCAGATCCTGTCTTTAAGAAGCCCACTAAAGTAAAAAGAAACATAGTGAAAATGGTGGCCTGTACTATAACAAATAAATGAAATAGACTGGCACGGGACAGAATTAGAGGGAGCAGTGATATTTATGCAATGCCTTATCTAGAGAGGGAGAATTGATGTGATAGAAATAATTATCCTTATACCATATTTATATGACAATATTAATTTTAAGATAATAATTAGTTTGTAATTCCAAAATTCCCATCTCTAGTCCAGGTCTCTGGAAATTTCCTTTTGGTGTTAGTGACTTGGGTTATACAAAGGGCCCTTTTACTCAAACTCAAGAAAAGCCTTGGAGAGAATCAGACAAGCAGTTTCTCCTGTAGGCCACCAAATTACATAAAATAATTAACCATAGATTTAAGAGGGATTTTTAGTTGTTTGGCAAAGTTAGGATTAGTAGCAAATGAAAATAAAATAAGCACTGACTTGCAGAGAGCTACTCCCTCCTCCTGCGGGACTCAGATTCTCAAATGCTAAATTCTAATCTCTTTAAAGGGAAGGATCTATGACTTACAGCAGAAGTCTATTTATCTCCCAAATAATAATCTTTAATCTTTAAAAACATTTCCAAATGTGATCTATGATAGTTTCATTGAGATTCTTATCAAAAGGAAGCCTCCCAATACCAAATGAGACACACCACCTATTCCAAGTCCTTTGTTTCTTTATTTTGATTAAGAAAATGAAACCCAGAGTGATGAAATGACTTGCTCAAGGTCACACAGATATTTTCTTTTCAAGCAAGAGTTCGAGCACATTTCTCAACACTGAGCCCAGGGTTTTCCCCAGTATGCTTTGCCCCATCTCCACATACCTCACTTTGTCATCTTTTTTGAATAAATGGTGCTTGGAAAAGTTCCAAAGGCAAATGTACCTTCAGCTCCATTTCGAGAGTTCATCCTATAATTGTCACACCTGATCTCTGTCCCAGTGCCTGAACCCAATCACTGGGGATAATTTGAATCGACTGAAGCTCCTAGAGTCTGTGCTTGTTGCTGTTGACCCTCCTCATTCAAATGACGCCATTGTGATAGGCAAGGTTGGCCACTGCCACTTTAAATTAGTGGTTTATCTTGAGTCCTGGAGAAAGGAAGTCCTTTCAGGGGGAAAGGATGATGAATCACATGGCAGGGAACAAATGTAACTGTGATTAATGGGACATTACACAACAACAAAAATAGAGCCAACTGTGTGCAGAGATAACTGGAACCAGAAAGACCAACTTATTGTCTAAGGTGATGTAATTAACTTCAAGCCCCTCCATAGCTTGGATGGCTGATTCCAGTGAGCCTTTCCATTGTGCTGGTAATAATGACAAGGTTGTGCCTTCTTATTTTAAATACTATCCTATTAAGGACCATTTTTCTCCAATGCATGGCACTGATAAAATGTCAAAGACTAAGATACGGCAATTTGAAGTAGCATGATTTTAAGCAACTGCAGATTCATTCAACTTTCCCCTTTCCCAAGGAAGACAATGGAAGAAAAGACCAAACATTTGACTTATGATATATGAGCTTCTTCAAATATTTCCATGCAAAAAGGGCTAATTGATTATCTTTTTCATTTTTTATTTTTTTGGTTGTTCCAGTAAAGATAAAAGAAGTTTTCAGAAAATGTTGTATTATAGTAACCATAATGAAGAAAGATTTCTTTTTGCTTCTCACCACCTGATAGGGTGCCTCGTCCTGATCATGCGAGTGCATTTCTCTCATTCATAGGAAATAAGTAATTGCTTCATCTATTAGACAGAATTGCTGACTTGGATTTTTGTGAAATTATTACAGATTCAGAAATTACTCTGTGCATTTTAAATAGAGAAAAATCAGTATCGTAGATATTTTTTTAAAGAGATTTTATTTATTTATTTATGAGATACACAGAGAGAGAGAGGCAGAGACACAGGCAGAGGGAGAAGCAGGCTCCATGCAGGGAACCCGACATGGGACTCGATCCAGGGTCTCCAGGATCATGCCCTGAGCCAAAGGTGGCGCTAAACCGCTGAGCCACCCAGGCTGCCCAATTGTAGATATTTTCAACCATTGCAATCTTCTCCACATTCTTCAGTTAGGAAAGTTGGAATGAAAGTCTGAACTTAAAAAATACTTGCCAATCCCTTTACCAAGTTTGGAGGCTTTCCAAATATTTGATACCTGTTTCATTTCATATTTTTGGAATCATTTGGCTGCTCCCACAGCTAACAGAATAGCAAAAATTTCCTCTAAAAATCTGAGATATGATATATTGTAAATGCCAACTTTGTTCCCAACTGTCAGGTGTGTTTTCCTCTTCCTGACTTTAAAGTAATAATAACATCTTGTAGTTCATGGTGTGTTTATCTTTACAACAACAACAAAAATTCACCCTCTTAATTCTACCAGGGTAGATGTTAAAAGTAGAAATGTGCTGTGTGTGAAACAGTGTGGACTCTGGGGTCACCTATCCAGTGTGAGTTTCAACTCATGTAACTATTCACACAGATTTTAGATAACTTATTTCCTCCCTCTGAATCTCACTTTTCTTGTCTGTTAACATAGGATAATAATACTTCACACAAGTGTGTGAAGACTGAATGTATGTATGCTACGAAAACACTTAACTAGCCTTTCTTAACACAATCCCTACCTTCTCTACCAGAAGAAAGTATTACATTTTATTTAAATTCATGCTTCCCAGAAAAGAAGAAAGAAATAGTATAATGTAGGCTTTATTAGAAACCTACCATGATTTGAGATCTGTTGTAGCTCATTTCAGATGTGTTAGGGTATTCAAAAGGGATTATCCCAATGTTTGCAAATAAGGGAATCAGATGTTGGGAATAAAAAAAAAAAAAAAAAAAAAAAAGCCTGAGATAATCAAACACCCAGGCCAGTGCCTTAAGCTTAATAAATACTTTTTGAAATGAACCATGAAATGCAAGCGTGACATCTGACACACTAGGGGCAAGCATTCTTTAATCTGTACCTCCTTTAATCTGATATGCTGACCTTCAGAGCATACACAAGGCCGTGCAAAAGCAGGCTTCTCTGGCCACATGTGAGCTGTGCCAGCCTTAGTTTTACCTGAATCACATGTACTCTCTTCTCTCCCTTCCCTGAATCCAATTCCAGTCCACACTGGCTCCATTGCCCTCAGTCTTCCTCCTCATTTTTCATCTCCCATATTCACTTGGCTCTTTGCTCTTGACAATAACCCCCAAGTCCCCCAGCTATAAGTTTTATTCCTATCTGTAATTCTGGTCTTCACCAAACTCTCTGCATCAGTGACTGCTGTAGACCAGCATCTTTCTAGACTTGAGCTGTTTTGACAATCTTCTTAACTTCACTTCTCCTTTAGTTATGATTCACAACTAATGCATCCTCTTTGTGTAGAAAGGAACTAGTGTCAAGGAAAAATTATTCAATGGCCCCTGATATAGCATAGTTTGGAAGACTTTATTCGAGGGGGGACCATCATGGTAGGTATGAGGACAGCTGTGATGGAATTTTACAATGAGCTTGCAGCATATGCAAGAGGGAATTCATAGTCAAGGGGCAAAGGTGAGGATCAGTGAAGGGAAGTTAATAAGAGGGAATTTCAGGAGTAGGGAGGATTCTAGTTCAAGTGATCTCACAGGATTCTTGCTGAGGTTAAACCAGGGTGAGCAGACATCACCTGGGGGATGGTGAAGGTGAGAAACCCCTATTAGACACTGAGGGTCATAGCTCTTGAGGTGTGAGTTCTGGTGTAGCTGACCCGTCGGGATTCTTGCTGCAATGGGACAATGTGGAGGGGAACACAGGTATCCAAAAGTCAGGACTAGCTGGAAAAGAGCTCAGGGAGCTTGAGTAAAGCTTGGGCAGTGAGAGAATGTTTGTCACTAGACAGATGAGAAGGTGGCGGGAGAGGAGAAATGACTTGCCCCAAGTCGCACACTTAGTTCTGGAATGAGATCTGGTGTCTGAGGCTGCCTGATCTACTGCCATTCCTCCCAGACCACTGGCATCTAGCAGGTAGAGCTCAGAGATGCTGTTAATATCCTATAATGCACAGAACCCCTCCTCAAAGAATTACCTGGCCCCGAGTGTCTATGGTGCCACAGTAGAAAAACCCTACCCTGGGTTAACATACTGAATCATGAGGAAGCAGGAAGAAGTCTCCCTCAAGTGATTTTACTGCTTTTTATGCATGTAAGAACCATTTTGTGTAGCTGGGATTAAAAATGCAAGTCACGAGTCCAGAGTTCTATTTACATATTTACCATTGATTTACTTTGTGGCTTCCTGTTCATCACTTCACCCCCAGCCAGAAACATTTGCTGAGAAGCCCATGTGTGTGACTATAAAGAAGGTGTGGGGCAACAAGGGTGTTCCATATCAGCGCTGACCACTTGTGCACTAGCAAACACTATTCACCTCAGTGTTCATTTGACCTTTGTAGATAGAAGGCAAAATATACATTCTCCGACTTCCCTTTTATGTTAGAGCTATAACATTTGCCGAAACAGTATCTAAGTGCTATATGTGCTATTGGCCAAGTATTAAATAATGCAGTATACATTAATAATGTATTGTAATAAAATGTTCTTTACCACCATTATATTTATACTCCTTTATTAATCTTTCCTTTGCCAGCTTGCTTTGTTCTTTTCTTTCTGCCAGCCACCTGGCCACAAATATTATACTGATTACCTGCCAAATCCCAGTTACTACCCTTCATTTCTTTCTACTTCATTTTTCTTTTCTTTTTTTCAGTTCCAACTTCCTGTTATCTTAATCTTAAATTGGCATTTTTTTGGTGTCTCTTTATCACCTCTTCAATGACAGTAGTCCCCCCTTATCTGTGGGGGATCCATTCCAAGACCCCCAGTGATCCCTGATGCTATAGACAATACTGAACCCCTATGTATACTGTTTTCTTCTGTCTATATGCATACCTATGACAGGTTTAATTTATAAATTAGGCACAGCAGGATATTCAAAATAGCTGATAATTAAATAGAAAAATATATATAACAAAACACTGTAGTAAAAGTCATCTGACTGTGGTCTCTCCCTCCCTCCCAAAATATCTCATTGTACTGTATTCATCCTTCCTTTTGTGCTGACATGTGAGGAAAGAATGCCTATGTGACGAGATACAGTGAGGCAACGACACAGGTGTTGTGATGTAGCGTTGGGTTACTTTGGACCTTCTGATGATAGGTCAGAAGGAGGATCATCTGCTTCTGGGCCATGGTTGATGGCAAGTAACTGAAACTGCAAAAAGCACAACTGTGGATAAGGGATGGAGGTTACTGGAATCTCCTTCCTCCCCTTTTCTGCTAAACCTCTTTTCCTCTCATAACAAAACATCCCCAGAACAGTTATAAAAGAACAGAGGGAAGTGGATAAAAGGAAGATGATTGTCAGTCTTACAGATCTACTTCGTTTTACTGTCTTCTGCAGAATTACTGACCTTATTTCCAAGGACTAGACAATGAGGACAACCTGACAGCCCACACTTTAGGGAAGAAGGGGGATTTACAAAAACTGTGCACCCCTCAAGGCATGCAGCAGAAGGCTGTGAGGCTGCCAAGTAGGGGATGCCTTAGAGATTTAATAGAACTCTGACTTAGGAAAATGTAAACATGAAAGTGGATCTTACCTTTGCAGGGCTCCTCACTGCCTTCAGAATAAGGCTAGTCAAAATTTGGCTCTTACCTCTTCAGTCTTATCACTTACATCTTGGACCCAAATGCTCTTCTCTGCAGCCAGAGGAGACATGTGTCATTCCTTGAAGACACCATGGCTGTTTCTGTGTCTCTATGTCTTTACCTCCAATGTTCCTCACTGTTAAGATACCCCTTCCCAGGTTCTCTGGCTAGAATACATTTCTGTTCCTTCTTAACATTTTAGCTCAGAAAGGTCTCCTCCCCTCAATCCATCTTGGCTTAGGCAGGCAGCCTCCATTGTGTTTCAAGTGCCAGCTACTCATCTCAATTAATTATATGGATGCATTTGTCTGTTGTTTTATCTTCCTTACCATTTGATGAACTTTTAGTGAGGAATAGGGCTTTGGCTTTCTCCTTTTATCTCTGGCACTAGTTACATTGTTTTGCAAAGTAGATGGGCAGTAAATAGCTGCTGATCAAATAAATGGATGACAATAAAATGGGTAAAAAAATGCCTAGAGGAAGGGAGAAGGGAGGCCCACATGGGACATACTCTTGTTGTACAAATATTGCAGCAATGGAAAAATAATGGTATTCTTTTCCCACAAGACATCTTCATGTTCCTGGGAAAAAAATAATATGCCAACTAGCTAGGAATTATGGAAGGAAATTTTGTCGTTTCATTTTTTCATTTCCAACGCTTAGACATTTAATAGTTCATTGGTTTTGGGGTTGAATAAAATCATTGTTTCTTTTAAGATAATTTCATTATTGTTATTAAACGTGGGTCTTCTAAAGGGAATTATAACTTAAACTTTATTTATGTTCAATTTATGTATTGTTTGAGCTGGACTTAGTCCTGTGTCACTATTCTTCTCAAAGCAATTTACTGGGGTTGTTTATCTCCAGACTTGGATAATATTAAAGGAAAAGAAAAAGTCTTCTGGTTCCTTTCAAGTAATGAAAAATAGTCCATTTTTCCCAATATATTTAAAGGCAGTCCCTCTCAACATAATAGCAAGCCATAGATTACTCACCCAATTTTAAAGGTTTCTTCTTCTTAAAACTTAAGCCTGACTTAAACCAGAAAATGTGGAATAGAGCAGGGTCTGTGGTTTGCTCCCTTCTTTGCCACTTCTTTTCTTCTCTAATCCCTAATTGCTGTTTTGGGTTCCTTCCAAGTGGGAAGAAATGAAGAGAGGAGAGTTAGGGAAAGAATAAGTCTCTTATGACATTTAAAGTTTTAATTTGGCCCAAATGTTCAAAATATGTGGCTAATTCCTTCCTTTATGCTGTGTTTTATTGGGGGCTGTGTGAAATGCCTATCAAATTGTTAGGTTCCAGTTTTCTTTAGGCAATAACTCAGCTTGCAGTCACTGAAAACTCAAATCCTCGCCTCCCATTGCCCCTCCCATATTTGAGGGCACTTTACCCCTCTAGGCTACCCTCTTGGTTGAACTTCCTCAAGATCAGTCTGTTTATACAGGGTTCACATTTGTCCCAACCTTGGATTCTTTCACTGTCTTGTCTCACAAGGTGTTTGTTCTCAATGTAACCTGTGTCTCCTCTATGCTGCTGGCAAAAGGTACATCTCAAAGCAAGTGTCAAATGTCATTTGCTATGTCTCTCATCTTCCTGGCAATATATATCAAGCTTTCTAAATGGTTACTTGGCTTGAGTCACAAGAATACTCTTCCTCTCATATTCTGTGTTGGTATTGGCCAATGGATAATGGCACTTTGGTGCTTAATTTCAAAGAAATTCTGTTGTCCTGTGTCACTGATGTTCATCCTTGGGTGCAAAGGGATGTTTATGTTTCCTTATTATTGGCCCTACTCTTTAATCCAACTACTGAGATGACCTGGCTGCAACAGATCATCCTTTGCTGGTGACCAGAGAGTATCATATTTTGTATTTTGAGTGGCACTAATGTAGGATTTCAACTGGAGTGGGAGTGGCCTTCTTAGAAGGACACTGTTCACCTTTTTAGGTTGGACAGAGCCTCACATGTTAGGATGGTGATAAATAATCTAGCAAACAGGAACGTTTTTTTTTTTTAATTAATGAAGAAAACAGTATCTGCTGGGCAGCCCTGGTGGCCCAGCGGTTTAGTGCCGCCTTCAGCCCAGGGTGTGATCCTGGAGACCCGGGATCGAGTCCCACGTCAGGCTCCCTGCATAGAGCCTGATTCTCCCTCTGCCTGTGTCTCTGCCTCTCCTTCTCTCTCTCTCTCTCTCTGTCTCTGTATCTGTCATGAATAAATAAATAAAATATTTTAAAAAAACAGCATCTGCTATCTTCTGCTGCAAAACAAACTCCCCTGAAAGTTATGGCTTAACCAAATGACCCTTTTTTGGTGCACAACAGCAGATAGACAATTTGGACTCAGCTTGGCCAGGCAATTTTTCTAGTCTATTGGGTTCACTTACGCAGCTGTGATCCACTACCAATGTTGTTGTGGCATCTCTATTGGAATGACTCATCTCTGTTCCATGTGACATGGCATCCTCTGGCACACTGGACTTAACTTCTTCATGTGGTGGAGACAAAAGTCCAGAAGAAAGTAGAAAGAGAGTAAATGCATGCCACGACTCCCTGAGAGCCAAGGTTCAAAACTGGCACATTACCCCTTCCCCTGCATTCTCTTGCCAAAGCAAGCAACTGAGGTAACCTGGATTGTAAGCAAGTAGAATTAGATTCTGCTTTGTGATGGGAGCTGGGTACAAGAAGGGGAATAACTGTAGTGATTTTGTAAGCAATCAATTACAAACTGTCACAGACTGTCTATGATATCTCCTTTTAGACTGTCTTGATATCCATCTATCCCTTTACCATTAGATATGAAATCTAACATGCCAGAATTATGAGTGGGCAAATAATGTTTTTATATATGAGATGTAAAATGCACTCATATTATCTGAGGGTTAATTTGGCAAAAGGGAGATAAAAGCTCAAATTAGGGCTAAAATCTGAACAATCTCTAATGTTCTGTGGTATGTTTTCTGTGAGTCTAGCTTTGAAACAATGGTTCTTCAATATTGTTTTATGGTTACTATGTGGATATTTCCATATCTCTCCCTCTAAAATTGGGTAATTTTCTTACAATTCTCAGATTATGGGAATTGGTTTTACTTGTCCTGAGAAAATGTTCAATACAGTGTAACTATCAAATATAAGATATCAACATATCTATGGAGTTTAGCAATTGAAATGTGCCTGAAATTTATCTTTTTTGTTGCTCTTTACATCTTAGATTAGAAAATCCCCCAAAATAGGATTTTACATTCACATTCCTCCGACTGCTCTTTTGTTTGAGAAGATTTCTATATGCATTTTGCATGTACCAAATTCTCCTACAATAATCCATCACCAATAAACCACTTACTGGCAATATTTCTGTGCTGTAGTTATTGCATTATTAATTGGCAAAAGATTATAAACATGATTTATGAATTATTTAAAAAGTGTGTCTACTGGCAAGGGAGAAATCCGAATGCAGGTAATGCAAAAATATGTATGAGTTCCAGTTTGTGCAGGTCACCATTTGGGGAACCTCTATTTGAAATATACAGTGGGTAGCATGACCTTTTACTAGAAACAGATATCTGGCACTTTCACTGTATTAGGAAAAAATCTCCTTAGAATTCAAATCATGGTAGGATATTGACAAGTAATGTAAGATTTGTAAGCACACTGCATATTACTTTTCCTATCAAATTAATAAAGTATTTTTTTAAAAAATGAGGTAACAGAATAGATATAGAGTTATATTATCAACATGTTTATGTTACAAAAAATAGAAAAATAAATTACTATAATCTGGAAATATGGGAAAAATCCTAAGAATACTCTTGATACTGTGTTTTGGTTGAGGGAATCACAAGTAAAATACCCACCTTCTCTACCAGGGTTCTGAAGCAACTTAGAAATTAGACAATAGATTCAACAGATGAGGGATAAGATAGTACCCTTACTACTCTTAAGGGTAGGTTGAAGACATAGTTCATATGTCTAGGCAATTAGGCTTCTTAATTTTTTGCTAATATTGGAGTCTAGAATCATAGAATCTTATCAAACTAGTCATAGGCAACAAATAAAGCTTTTCTCTGTAATTGCAGGAGAGGACAAGAATGTATATCAATCTATATGACACTACCACATTAAAGTTAGCTCAGCCCTATAGCGTGGTCAGTGTGAGGCATGGCCACCAAGCTGAATCCAGCAGAGCTACCTTGAAGCAAGCTATGATAGACTGAGATAGTCCTTCAGCAGTGGCTGGGGAAAGATTAAGAGCCAGATGGAGGAGGGATCAGACAGTAATGTCTATACTTTGCAAAAGTGAATCAGTTTGAATGCCAGCAAGGCCAGCAGGAATAAGTAGCTGAAGGCAGAAAGCAGAGGGACAGAGAAACTGAGAGGGTAAAAATTTTTATGCCACAGTTTGAACATAAAATATGTAGGACATACTGGTATCAAATTGCCTGTGTTTTATACATTAGATAATGCTTTAACGACCTTTCAACATAGATGAGTGGCTTAGAATGATGAGAGAAAAAATAAAGAGCTCACGCATATAAGAACAATTTGGGGACCATACTAGGTAAGCTTTTTGGAAACAACATTCTATTAGAATTCAGGAGACTTGTGTTTAAAATTTAGTTTATTGAGGCACCTGGATGGCTCAGTGGCTGAGCATCTGCTTTTGGCTTAGGTCATTATCCCAGGATCCTGTGGTCAGTCCTGCATTGGGCTACCTGCAGAGAGCCTGCTTCTTCCTCTGCTTTTGTCTCTGCCTCTCTGTGTCTCTCATGAATAAATAAATAAAATCTTTTAAAAAATAAAAATAAAATAAAATAAAATTTAGTTTATCTACCAAATAATTTTGTAGTTTGGGGCAGTAGCCTTAGCCATAATATCCCAAAGTTTACTCCTCCTTTTTTTTTTTTTTTTTTTAAATTAGGGAGTTGATCTAAATGATCTTTAAGGATCCATCCCATAATCCTAGATATAGTTTTTAACATATGTTTTTAACATATAGCTTTAATATAAGTTTATGCTATAATAGTAAACTTTAGTGCATTTTTGTTCACATTGATAATTCCTTTTAAATAAATTTGATCTTTCTTTGTATCTAATTTATTGTGGCCTATATTCAAATAGATGCCGATTTCTAAGTAGGAAACAAACCCATATTTCTGAAAAATATTTCTTCTTGAGAAGAACTAATTAAAAATGGCCAAAAGGAGTTTCTCAAAATTTAAGCCAAAAGAACCTCTTTTGATTCCTCACACAATTCTTTCTTATAAACTAACTTATACATCTAGCCTTCTGTCTCTAGTGTTCTGTGCCCATACACTTAGAAGAATTAAGACATCAAAAAACAGGGGATCCCTGGGTGGCTCAATGGTTTGGCGCCTGCCTTCGGACCAGGGCCTGATCCTGGAGTTCCAGGATTGAGTCCCACGTCGGGATCCTTGTATAGAGTGTGCTTCTCCCTCTGCCTGTGTCTCTGCCTCTCTCTCTCTCTCTGTGTGTCTCTCATGAATGAATAAATAAAATCTTTTAAAAAAAGGACTTTGAAAAACATCCATATAGGAAGTAGTAAATAGAACATGTAACGGTTCCAACTATGCTGCCTTTTCTTTAAAATACTATTCTGGATTATTTATTACTTTGACCTTAAATAACTGACCAAAACCTCAAACATTCTCTGACCACTGAAACTTGACCATGGCCTTCATCCATAAGTATTACTTAGATCCTCAAATGTACTGAAAATCGTAGTACCCTCTGTTGCATGGTACTGTTGGGATCTAGATGGCTATCATGAAATAATGCTTCCAGATGCATCTGAGTAGCTCAAGTGGATTGGGCAGCCAACTCTTGATTTTGGCTCATGTCATTATCTCAGGGTCCTGGGATTGAGGCCCACATCAGGCTCTTTGCTAGGCAGGGAGTCTACTTGAGGAGTCTCTCTCTTCCTTTCCCTTTGCCTCTCTCCCTGCTCATGCTCTCTCAGTCTCTCAAAAAATAAATAAATGAATCTTAAAAAAAAAAAAAAAAGAAACAATGCTTCCATATTCTTTTCTATTTCTAGTTGAACAGATATCTGAACATAGAAATCCTTAACAGTTCCTAGAACATTGAAATGCCATTGATCAGCAATGATTGGGAGATAGAATACACAAAGGTCTTTCCATACCAAATCCATGGAGAGATTCTTGGCACGATTCAGCCAGGGAAGGGGATGTGTAAACATTTTTACTAGAATGGAAATCTTGGATCTTCAAGTGAATATCTAAATTTATCTTATTTTGCCTTACTTGGGACATGAAAGAATGCCTTGATTTTTTATGCCTTATCCCATAATTCAAAATAAAAAAGACAAGCAAGATTGCAAAACAGGTATACTTTAAACAAGAGGGTTTCAGATCATAAGTTTTCTACTTCATTGTACCTTTGGAAAGATCTCAGCAACTTTGGCATTCATTCCTAAAGACCAAAGTTTATATTCCATATGTCTTATTCGACCTTGTGAAAAGGCATAATCATTATGCAACGAGATGTGTGAGGCTCCATTTGGATACCTTCCCAGATTACTCCATAATATATTATCGAGGTAGACTTTCCTTCTATACAAAGCATTACTTCTCACTTGTGTAAAATTTTGTGCCTCTTAACCTTTAGATGCTTTGGGAAATGTGATAACTCATGAAACTTGGTGATGCCTTCTTTTGTTAGCCTCTTTAATTCTGGTTTTGGAATATTTGACTTTACCTTGAAGAAATGCAATAAAACTTAAATACAATTACATTTATTATTAGCACTAGAGAGGTCCACAAAATTCTCAGCATCATATTAATCCAAC
This sequence comes from Canis lupus dingo, assembly GCF_003254725.2. NCBI lineage: Eukaryota > Metazoa > Chordata > Mammalia > Carnivora > Canidae > Canis > Canis lupus. Next base: position 67,459,862 of record NC_064245.1, read on the forward strand.
AACAGCTAATTTTAAGAAAATCCAATCTACCTATTTTTCTTTTGTTGCTTGTGATTTTGTTTTTTTTTTATTTTTTATTTTTATTTTTTTATTTTTTTTTTTATTGGTGTTCAATTTACTAACATACAGAATAACACCCAGTGCCCGTCACCCATTCACTCCCACCCCCCGCCCTCCTCCCCTTCTACCACCCCTAGTTCGTTTCCCAGAGTTAGCAGTCTTTATGTTCTGTCTCCCTTTCTGATATTTCCCACACATTTCTAACAGGATAAACCCAAAGAAATTCAAGTCCAGACACAGTGTAAACAAACTTCAAATATCTAACGACAAGGAAAATGTTTTGAAAGCAACTAGAGAGAAACAGCGTATCACCTATAGAGAAACAACTGAAATGATCATGGATTTCTTATCAGAAACCAAGGTATTATGCTGAGTGAAATAAGTCAATTGGAGAAGGACAAACATTATATGGTCTCATTCATTTGGGGAATATAAAAAATAGTGAAAGGGAATAAAGGGGAAAGGAGTGAAAATATCAGTGAGGGTGACAAAACATGAGAGACTCCTAACTCTGGGAAACGAACAAGGGGTAGTGGAAGGGGATGTGGGCGGGGTGACGGGGTGACTGGGTGACGGGCACTGAGGGGGGCACCTGATGGTTTGAGTATTGGGTGTTATATGTTGGCAAATCGAACTTCAATAAAAAAAAATATACAAAAAAAAAAAAAAAAAAAATTAATCCAACAACAAACTACTTTTGGATCTGCATGGTTATGTTTATCTAAATGCATTAGCTAATTAGATTGCATTATTTAGATAAAGGAATAATTAATTACATTTGCACATAAGGACATTTCTGCTCGAGATATGTTGAACTATGAGTAGAGATAAACTGTTAAGACAAGAAATATACTGTAGAGTACACGGATGAATCAAGAGGAAATACTTATATATGTAACTTTAATTTCAGATGGTTAGAGATACGATATCTAGTTAAATAAAATTTCTTTACTGTACCAGAAAAACTGACTGCATTTTTGGTATTATAGTTTATTCCTCCCTCTTTTGCTTGTGTTCCATACCTGAGAAAGCTAATATGAAAACCTAGATGCTTCCTCCTTGGTGCCCATAGAGATTCAAAGCATGCAAGCCCCTGCCCACACATGAGGACCCTTACCCTGCACACACTCCCTAAGTACAATACAGCATACCCTCGTCTCTTGTCCTGATTCTCTCATGCAATTAATGAAACTTCTTGAGAGGTCTACCCTACCCTGCTCTTCCAAGGGATCTCAACTGTGTAAGTTACAAACCTTCTCATACCTCTTCGTGTGTGTGTGTGTGTGTGTGTGTGTGTGTGTGTGTAGCATCACCATTCCCAATCTCCTAACCAAACTTAGCACGGGGACAAATTATGACTTTGCAAGGATGGAAATAAGATCCCTCTAGTTGGAACCAATTGAGATTTAAAAATTTTTTTTTAATTTTTATTTATTTATGATAGTCACAGAGAGAGAGAGAGAGAGAGAGAGAGGCAGAGACACAGGCAGAGGAAGAAGCAGGCTCCATGCACCGGGAGCCCGATGTGGGATTCGATCCCGGGTCTCCAGGATCGCGCCCTGGGCCAAAGGCAGGCGCCAAACCGCTGCGCCACCCAGGGATCCCCCAATTGAGATTTAGCCACAGGATTCATATGTATGGAAATCTAAATATCAGTTTTATTCCTGCTAAAATGCTGAATTGGAAGATGTGTTTAATAATGGGTGCAGGAGGGGGTTCCTTGGTTCCTTTATTTAATGCATCATTTTGGATAGGCTGGCTGTGGTCACACTTGGGTAACAAGCATTCCTAAAATATATGCCTGGCAATTAAACACTCCCATCTAGTTACAGGTAGACTTGAACAACCACAGGTCTCTGTCATAGAAGGATCCTCACCTAAGAGCAGAGAACAAAATAATGGAAGAGAAAGGGAGAGAGTGAGATTGAGGGAGAGTAGGGTTAGAAAAAAAGACTTTCCTCTTCCAAATTCATCAGATAAAACTCCTTGTCCCTATGGGAAGGAGCAGAAAAATGGGTGGAAGGAGACCTTGAGTGTCACTAGCACCAGTGTCAGTGAACCACATCCCTCAGGCCACCTGCCTTTGTGAATAAAGCTTTACTCAGACACAAACTCCTTGATTTACATATTGATTATGGTTGATTTCATGCAACAAGGGCAGAGTTGAATAGTTGAGACAGAGAAACCATGGCCTGCACAGCTGAAAATATTTAATCTCTGGTCTTTTGTAGGAAAAGTCTAACACCTGCTCTAGCAAATGTCTATCCATGAGGCAGTTTAAGAATGAAAAAAAAAAATTAAACAAAGAATGACTTCAAACTACAAGGGGAAAAGAAGAAAGAAAAATTATTTTTTGTCGGTACTGTTTAGTACATTTGTGAAGACCCTAATCGGCCTTCCAGCCATATTTACAGTACAATACATGGAGGTAAATAAAGTAATAGCCACGGCAGGCAGGCCTGGGTTTTAATCCCATGTCTCCTATTTACATGCTGTGTCGCCTTAGACAAGTTCATCAGCCTCCCTTAGCATTGATGGAGATAATAAATATGCAGAGCTTAGTACTGTGTTGGACCTGTGGGCGCTTAGCAAGTGCTGATTCTCTCTCACATGTCTCTGGGTATTTCAGAATGCATTATACAGCCTTTGGTGGAAGCCTCCAGTGACACAGAGATGACTTTTCAGCAAGACACCACTTTTTTATAATTAGCCCTCTTCCCAAAGAGAAGCACTAATTATTTTTTTAAATTACATTTTTCTTTGTTATAGTCAAATTTAGCCTTAATTTACCTCTCTTCCCCCTGTTTCCATGACTATCCTCTGCATTTATAAATGTGTCCCCAACTGTCATCAAAGTTCTGGCACAGGTCTGTGATAAAGTTGTCACTGATCATTAAAAGAAGAAGTTTAGGTACATTTTATAAAGCAAAAATGTGTTCAAAATGTGTTCACAAGGACTATCTTTTATTCTAAGGGTATATAAGTCCTGTCATTCTCATATTAAAATAACTTTTATTAATAACACAATGCCAAAGTTAAAATAGCTTTTACTCTATAACTTTTAATTTATAATGATTATATATATGTGTGCCTGCATGTACATATATATATACAAAATCACAGCAAAAATTCACAATTGTGACACTTTCCCAGTCACTCATTTTGTCTCACACAAATGATTCCCAAATTGTAAAACTCCGATCCACTGAAATACACAGTTGAAGGACACCACACTTCCATATATCTGATTTTCAAATTCGATTAGAAAACAATGTCATGAGGTCATTACTCCTTTGTCCTTCTCCAAAGAAAACAAGCCGTGTTTACTCATGAGCAACTTTGGTAAGAAGTTTTCAGTTCTATACTATGAGGTTGGCTATCCTTCCTGACTTACATCCCAAACTCTCATTTCCACCTCCTGGATTCTGTCCCTTGAAAGATGGTGACCTCAGTGGTTCCTTCCCAGAGGCTGCACTTTCTCTCTTCCAGATGTTAGTTTGGGCGGCTTGGGGCTCTGCCCACCATTGTACCCCCAAGCCCCTCAGCTCATCCTGGCCAGTCTTGTTGTGCCCAAAATTACGCATCCGAGAAACCACTAAGGAGCCAACACAGATGCAAACACACGAGGGTTTATTTACAAGCTCAAGCTTGGGTCCAAGTATACCCGACACAGTGGAGCAGGGACTTGGACCCCGTGGGTTCCAGCTTAATTTTATGGGCTGGTCTAGGGGACCTCCAGAAGGGGGGGGTGTGGAATTTCTCAAGTTCTGTTTACATTCTGATATGGGGCTTTCAAAGGCATTGAGCTCTGTTCTCATTCTAAAATGGGGCTTCCTGCCCCTGGCTTGGGCTCTGTTCTCATTCTAATATGGGGCTTTCTAGGGCCTTAAGCTGTAAACTGTTTTTTTCTTGTAACTGAAGTAATGTAAATTTCAGCTCTTATTCACAGGGGCCTGGGATGGCTGTACTTGTGCTAACACAGAACTTAAAGTGGAATGGCCTTAATTTTCTCGGTCTCCACAGTCTTAGTCTTACTCAGCCTCCATTAATATGAGAAATGCCATTATTGGGCATTGTTAGGACTAGTGACAGTCCTGTACCAAATACTAGCTGAGAAAATTATTATTTTTTATTTTATTGAAATTCGATTTGCCAGCATATAACACCCAGTGCTCATTCCATCAAGTGCGCTCCTCAGTGCTCATTACCCAGTTACCCCATCCCCCTGCCTGCCTCCTCTTCCACTACCCTTTATTCTTTTCCCAGAGTTAGGAGTCTCTCATGTTTTGTCACCCTCTCTATGGAGAAAATTCTGTGCCAGAGAAGTTTCTGTCTCCAATCAACCATTTTACCAAGGAGGAATGCAACACTTGTAAATTAACTGCCAAGTGCAAACAGCTGGTAATAGTAGGACAAAAGAAATCCACTTAGGTTTTACAAATCTGAAGCCTGAGCCCTTTCCCTTGAATCGCCTGCAGGAGCAGGTCTGTGCAGCAGAAGAAATGAGTTTAGATGCGGTATTTGAGCCTATCCTGAAGTTGACCTCTCTTAAATCACATTGATCCTTCTTTCTCTACTGAATCGGTATCAGCAGGCATGCTTTGTTTGCATGCACGGGAATGCATCTACACAGAGCCTCCCAATGCTTCTCTGGGGCAGGAATCCTCTTTTGTATATTCCTAGCATTTCTGATAGTCCATAGAGCTGAAATCAACCATCCCCTCAAGGGCTCTCAACTTATTTACACTCTTCATTCATGCTCTCCCCAGCCACAGCTTGGGTTTTCAGGGAATGGGCTTTTAGGCCACTTTGCATATATCAGTTCCATTGCGTTTTCTTACCAGTGTAATAGGAAGTCCACAGAACCAGAATCTACCCTTCAGACTGCATTTTGTTTCCAGAGATTTAAAATGAGCAAAGGAGAAATGTGATTTCCCAGTTAAACCAGGAAGAATGAAGACAGCAAGAACATCTTCAGTGAATGTGATGTCCTCACAAATCCTCTTGAATTAAAGAAAATGTAGATCACAAAACTGCTCATATATATATATATATATATATATATATATATATATATATACTGGAAAATAGAGTTAAACATTTTTAAAAAGTATAATCAGGACTATATTTTATATATTTATATATACTATAGTTCATAGTCTATAATTATGTTACATATTGCATAGTCCTGAAGGGGCATGTTTATATATCTTATACATATTTTTGCATGTATTTATACATACTGGCATCCATAATCCTACTATTGGAATCTTCCAATCTTGTTTCCCAGGTGGAGTCTGCATTCACCTGCATCAGAGGTGCCTTGGAGGCTTGTTTAAAAATGCAGATTGCTGGGACTCTGAGGTGGCTCAGTGGTTGAGCACCTGCCTTTGATCAGATCATGATCCCGGGGCCCTGGGATTGAGTCCCACATTGGTTTCCCTGCAAGGAGCCTGCTTCTCCCTCTGCCTATGTGTTTGCCTCTCTCTGTGTGTCTCTCATGAATAAATAAATAAATAAATAAATAAATAAATAAATAAATAAATAAAATCTTTAAAAAATCCAGATTCCTCCTGGGCCTCTTTAGATCCACCAAATCAAAAATTTTAGGACTGTAGACCAGGAATCTGCACTTTGGCAAATTCTTTAGCTGCACTCAAGTTTAAGAACATGTGATGTAAAAATATCCATTTAAAAATGGAGCCTTTCCATCGAGGCTCCTCCATGTGTGGTTCTCACAACTTTATCCTGTGTCTATCACCTAACAGTGCACAAAAAATTATCCCAGGACTGACAAGTCACTGTAAACACCATTTTAAGGCTGCATAATGTAATATGTGGAAATACTGTAATCGTCTTTCATATTTATTCAACAGCTAGATACTTCCAGGTTTTTGCTCTATAAATAATATTGATGTGAATCTCCCTAAGCATACAATTTTTTTCCCACCTCAAATTCTTATCTATTAACTGTGATAATTCTGACTCTATTCACAGTGTATTAAAAGACCCTTGTAGGGCAGCCCCCGTGGCCTGGTAGTTTAGTGCTGCGTTTAGCCCAGGGTGTGATCCTGGAGACCCAGGATCAAGTCCCACGCTGGGCTCCCTGCATGGGGCCTGCTTCTCCCTCTACCTGTGTCTCGGCCCCTCTCTCTGTGTCTCTCATGAATAAATAAAATCTAAAAAAAAATAAATAAATAAAACACACTTGTTGCTTCATACTTGCCAGAGACAACCATATTATTTTAACTTGTTATCTTTAAATGAATGTATAATGCTTAATATTATTATCATTGATATTTCTTATTTTATGAAGCATTTATGATCCATCCCCAATACCTACTATAGCCACTGTTTTTTTTTTTTTTTAATTTGATCTATGGAGCTATTTTTTGGAGCTATTTATTTATTAAGAATAATAACTTTAATTTAAAATTTTAAAATAACCGTTGCACACTTATTTGCTATTTTTCATATTTGATTTTATTTATTACAGCTTTTGAAAAGTAAATTTTTGGGGTTCCCTGGTGGCTCAGCTGGTTAACTGTCTGCCTTTGGATTAGGTCATGATATCAGGGTTTGGGGATTGAGCCCCACATCTGGCTCTCCACTCAGCAGGGTGTCTGCTTCTCCCTCTCCCTCTCAAATAAATAAAATCTTTTTTTAAAAAAAGAAAAAAATTTCTTTGATTTTTTTTTTTAAGATTTAACTTTTCAGAACACTTCCCTGTTCTTTCATTACATTTAACTTGTTTTCAGATCCAAATATTTGCTAGATATTGTTTTTTAATCTTCCACGTACTTTGTGTGTGACTAAATTTTTCTTTCTGTTGAATTCTTTGGGACTTCTTTTTCAGTTATTTTGGAAGGAAATTGTAGTGAATTAGCACTATTATGATGTGGCTCTCCATTAGGGAAATACAGTCTCCATCAACATAAAGTACTCTTGCCAGACCTTCTCCTGGAACCAGAACCCTAGCCTCAGGCAACCCCAAAGACACAAGTGCTGGAGATCTCTCCAGGTGCATTGGCCATACACATGGAGAGGGTCACTGGCTCCTGAGCAGGAGAAATCTCACATGGGTCTGGTTCAGAATCAGGGCAGGCACAGCACTGCCATCCTTAGAAGTTCACAAGAGACTCAGTAAATTTCAAAAAAGTTCCTTTAGATTGAGGCAGGGGGAAATAGTCAACACTCTAAGATTGTTCTGCTTAAGGGTAGAACCATAGAGGTTAGGAATCAAGCACAAGACAGAGCATCAATGATGAGGCTATTATTCGTGTGCTTTCACTGGGTTTGTTTTAGAAGACTATATCCCTCTGAAACAGAGCCCCATACTCTCTCAAATCAAACTTAAGCAAGTTAGTTTTGAAATTTATTTTTCTCATGAGGGATATTTTCATAAGAAACCTATTTGTCAGTATCACATATCATTCAAAAATCTGATTTAAATTGACTAAATGGGGTTAATAGTACACATTTGTCTAGCAGTATGTGAAATTATGCATACATGCATACCTACTCCAACATTTATCTTAGCTCAATTGCTGGCTCATGATAAGCATTTGGAATTGGTTAGCTTCCTCCTAGACCCAGTGGACAATCACCCCACATTCACCCTAACAGAAACCCAGTATGTATTCATCCCCCCTCTCTCTTACTGATACAAGGAACTACATTTTTTTCCACCATGGATAAAATACTGGGTCAGTTGTAAAGTACATGGATTTAATTGAGACAAGATAAACAACTTATTTCTGTTTAACTGAAGTTTCTGAAGCATAGATCATACAAATATTTTATGACAATTTTGAAGAATGTTTTATTAAACTATATGTATTTGTATACAAAGATAAGAAACGAATATGCACATGAAGACAACTATGGTTGGGAGATGAGAATATAAGTGATGACTTTTTTCCTTGTGTATCAAATATTTTGATCATTTTGCAGCATCGTTTTTAAAATTGAAAAAAACAAAATTAAAATATATCTATATATTTATATGTATATAGACATTTCAAAGACACTTCAGTGACATAACCTCTTGTAAAAGTGAAAGTCCCCCCCCACCCCCCAAATGATTTAAAGGTATGTGTAGACAACTGTTCTGGAATTTCTTTTTTTTTTTTTTTGTTCTGGAATTTCTAATGCTTCTTTTCACCAATTTCCTTAGGCTCCCTCCCATACTCTTCTGTGCCAACAAGCAGACTGCCTCTTCTTTTATGTAATAACTGAAGCATTTTTCTGGGAAAAGCTGATAGAAGAGCCTTTTTCCACTTTAATTTTTCTCTCTATTTTCTCATTTTAATAGTTTCTTTCCCTCATTCATGGAGGTTTCTCAGGTAATGTCTGCCACTGGATTTAAAAATGACTACAGTTTGCCAGACTTTTAAAATGGGTCATGTGCAGGATTTGTAATTAAGGGGTGGCTGAGAGGCCCTCCTGAGAAGGAATGAAAGCAAATCTCAGCATGGAGCTCTACAGTTGGGGAGAATAAAGAATGATATTGCCAGGAGTGAAGTGTGTGAAAATAAGGATTCTCAAAATCCATTCTGTAAGCCCTATGGACCAATCTGCTAGTTACAGGTTACTGGTCACTCAGACCCTCATCCTCATCTGTAAATTGGCATAAGGTTTTGTATTTCACCTAAGCCATGTGAGGCTCAAAGAAAAGAAAGCATTGAAAACAGAGCTGTGATCTCCTAAGGACTTCAAAACACAGGAGATAGATCCCTTTAGTTCTCAACTAACCCCCAAAAGCCTGGCCACCATTTTGGTATGCACACCAGTTGAAAGTTAATAACTTCTATCTCTGCTCAGCTGAAAAGAGGTAATGAACAAGAACAGGACTTTGACGAGGAGAGAGATTCTTGGAACCAGTTTTGTGGGGGCAAGTGAGCCAGATGATGGCACTACTAGATCTAATTAATTATAGTGTTGATTTCTCTATCAACAAATACGAAATGACATTTTGCAGCCCAGGCTTATGTCCCTGAGAAACATGCTGATTTTATAATGCATAAACATCATAGAATACTTGCTCAGTCTAAACCAAGCTGTGCCAAAATCAACCTTCAAAAAAAATGCTTTTGTAAGTGTTGTTGTTGGCTAAATTGCAGCTATGTGGAAATTATCTATTAAAGAGACCTTGTGAAGGAGAATCTTAAAAAATTCCAATTTCCTTTATATATTTTTAAAGAAAATGTTTAGTAATACCACTATTTGTCACATATAAACACAATTATTGAGTTTCATTGTGGAAATCAAATACATTGTGCCTCTGGTCAGTGTGTTTTGATTAACTGCTTCTCGATAAATCAAATGACATCAATTGCTATTAGCCTGACAGAGCTGTCATACAAGGATCAGACCTATTACTCCACCTAGCTCTTTTTATATGCAATTTTTTAAAAAGAAAATTGACCTAGACACATAATTTGAAAATTAAATGATCAGATGTTAGCAGCACACTTGTGTTATGCTAACATGGTCCTGTGAAATTTGTGTGTAGGGAGTATCATGTAACATTTATTAGAAATCTTCCTTATGTCAGAAATAGAGATCTGCTCTGGGGTATTTAGTAGGGACATATTATCTCATTGCATCTCCAAATCTCCCTATATACCTTGCATTCAGTTGCCATGTAATGGGTATTTACTGGATCCTGTGAATGTGTATATTTACTAGAAATAGAGATTTTGGGCCAAAAGGGATTTGTGTGATCAATTCCTTGAAAATGGGGACTGTGGTTTGTTTGTCTTTGCAATTCCTGTTTATTAGCTCTTACTGTGTACCAGACTCTGTGTCACATGCTTTCTGTCACCTGGCCTTTGGTTATTTCTCCACCCTCACTCTGACTCTCTCCACCCCTCACAAGTGGATTAACCACCAAGGTATTCCATTACTCTCTCCAAATTGTTGCCCTTTTTGGGATGTTGTACACCCTGCTGCATCTTCTTGGAACACAAATAAACAATAATTCACAGGATGGTTGTTTTTGTACCTTTTTTTTTTTTTTCCCAGAAGAAGAGAGAGTGTGTGAGCACAAGCAGGCAGGGAGGGGTAGAGAAAGAGGGAGAATCTTAAGCAGGTTGCAAGCCCAATATGAAGCCCCACTCGGGGCTGCATCTAATGACCCGGCGACCAAGATCTGAGATGAAATCAAGAGTCAGATGCTTAACGAACTGAGCTGTTTTTGCATCTTTAGATTTCAGCTAATATGTAATTTCATAGCAAAGAGGTCTTCCATTACTACTGTGAATAGTTCCCCATTTCTCTGTGTCAGAATCACCAGTTTAACAACTTCATGAAAAAACTCACCTAGCCAACATGTTTATCTTCTGTATTAGCTTAATTGTTTTTCATTGGTATTCACTTGCACTCTGCCCACCCCTTAAAATGTAAAGCACCAAGAGGGCAGGGGGTAGCAGATGTATGGAGGGAAAATCCCTGGCACAAAGTGCTGATGGACTGCCTGAGAGAATGGATGCAAGACACTTAAGACTAAGTTCTTAGAAAGGCAATAATAAGCTAATTGTCTGAGAGGTGAAGGGGCCCAGAATTCAGAGCTGGGAAGTCAGGGGTAACCATGCAAAACTGACCTCAAAAGACTGAGCCTGATCTAAATTTTCGAGGAGCACAGGATTAAGGGATAGGAATTAGTTTCACAGTTTAATGTCAGAAGTATTGCTATAGATTGGATTGTGCCCACCCCACCCCCCAAATTCATAAATCAAAGCCCTAATCCCCAATGTGACTATATTTGGAATGAAGGCCATTAGGTGTTAATTAGGGTTAAATGAGGTTACAAGGGTGGGCCCTGAATACTCCAGAACTGTTGGCCTTACAAGAAAAGGAGGGAGCTCTGTCTCTGCACTTGCTTGGAGGAAGAAAAGGCCATGTGAGGACAAGTGGCTGTTTGCAAGTCAGGAACGGAGCTCTCACCAGAAACAAAGCCCTCTAGACCTTGATCTGGGACTTGCAACTTGCAGAACTGTGAGAAATAAATTTCTGCTGTTTAGCCACCCTGCAGCATTGTGATGTGGCAGCCCGAGCAGATGAATACCAGTATAAACAGGAGAGATTTCTTCATTAAAGTTCCTTCAGTAAAATTTCTTAATCTGTGCCGAGCTTGAATAGCTTCTTTTTCATCCACTTCTTTTTAACTTCCTCTCTTGCTATTCCTTGCTCTTGAGACTTTTATTATCTCTCCCATATATCGTTGCACTATAACGTGCTCAAATATCGTTTGGTGATGATTAGGTTATTTATAAATAGGTAAATAATGATAAAGCTTTCCTGGCCTAAACACTAGTAGTCAGATACACACACACACACACACACACACACACACACATATATATATATTAGCATTTTTAGTCAAAGGAGAAGAATATTCATTGATTGCTGCTTCTCAGCCTTCAGCTTTCTTCCTGCCTCTGGCAATATTAAACCTCTATCTCTAGACCCGCTGTGATGAGAATTTATTTTAATTATGCGAGCAGCTGCGTTATGTATGACTAACTCACCCCTTTGTAGGTGCACCTACTTCTTTAGGGCCACTTAACGATTAGCATTAGTGTTGTTTGGCTTTTAAATCTAAATCAGCGGTCACTGATACCTAGAGGTCCATCGGACAAGTGCCATATTTCCCAAATGACAGTTGCAAAGTCTACATTTCAGTGACACCATCAGGAGGCAGAAGAACAAAGCTTTTCTATGTGTGCTTCAAAAACATAACCTTACTGAGAAATTTCCCCATAAAATCTTTTTTAAAGAGAAAGCTGAGGATTGCAATGTCAGATCATGTCTTTAGTTCAACCAAGGATATGGTAACAGAGGAAAAGGTAACTTTCCATAACTTTTTTCTACCATTTCCTCAATGCATTTATTATTATTTTTAATTTTTAGAAACTCTACCTCTAGAAGCAATTTGTTCCACAATTGGTGGAGAGAACATAAGTTTTTAGGCAGAAGACTTAACCAGTTTATCTTACACAGGTTATTTAATCATGCTAAGCCTTATCTCCCATATCTGGAAAAAGAAGATGCTTATCATGCCTTCTGGAAGGATGAAGCAATGCATGATATCATACATGTAATAAGCACAGAGTAAATACTCAAAAATATTCCTATTGATGCTGATGGTGTACAAACAGTTTTGGTTCTGATATTATTAAATTTTTAAGTTCGTTGCCATCGGTTAAGCCATTTATTTATGTGAGTTTCATTCAGTACAGAAGAAATGGGATTATAAAGCATGGCCTTCTTAGGGATCTCAAAAGAAAGTAGCTGGAATGGGACAGTTTGTTAATATACTGTAGTACTGGAATGCTTAAGTTTATGTGTCAACCTGGCTGGGCCATAGAGCCCAGATATGTGGAATGATATTCTGGATGGCAAAGGTCTTCTTCTATAAAAAGAACTCTTCACATCATTCCACTCCTCCATTTAAAACACTTTAAAAACTTTAATCTTGTTTACTCCAGCAGATATAAGTGCCACAACCTACTTTTCTGACCTCCTCCCACATTCTCTGGCACTCAACACACCAGCCACATTGACTCTCTTCCTAGTCTTCATATATCATATTGGTACTCAAAAACAACCAGCCAGGGTGTTTTTGAATAAGATCAGCATTTGAATCAGTGGACTTTGAGCAGTGTAGATCACCCATAAAGTCGTAGGTGGGCCTTACCTAAACAAGTGAAGTCCTGAATAGAACAAAAGACTGACCTTCCCCAAGCAGGAAGGAATTCTACTCCCAGACAATCTATGGATTTGAACTCTATAGGTTTTGGATTTGCTAGTCTCTGTAACTTTGTGAGTTAATTTCCTAAAACAGATCTCTGTCTATGTATCTACACATATCCTCTTGGATCTATTTCTCTGGAGAATACTGACTAATGCATATATGATTTTATTTACTTAAACTGCAATAAAATATTTATCAAACACTTAATGTATACCATGTACAATTCTAGGCAACAGGGATAGAATGATGCATAATATAGAGAAAATCCTTGACCTCACAGAACTTATGCACTGGTGTGGGATGGACACAAACAACACAACAGATGGTTTCATGTAGTAACGAGTGTTGTAAATTAAAGGAAACAGGAAGGGATGATAAAGAATACCTAGGGATGAAATACCAAAACAGAATGTCCTTTGTTTGATCCTATCAAACAAATTCACCTATCTCTATGCTACCATTTGCTTTGAAAGAAAGCTGACTCTGGGAGATTACATCATAGGTGTCCTCTGCTTTCTTGACCATTTGGCCTCCAATAGAGATTGTAAGAGAGAGGAAAGTAAGTCAGCATATTTGTTTCCTCTGCTCCCTCTCTGCAGGGTCACCTTGGGCTGGCTCTGTCCCTTGTGTAAAGCTTACTGTTCCTAGGGCTCTACACTATTCTTCTTCATTCTGGTTTTTGGAACTACTACTACTTAGAGATCCTGAAATATCTATCCCTTGTGGTTCCCTTATACCCACATGGTCAAAAATGGTCTCCTTGAAAATAAATCCTCAGATTACCCTGCTTTGAATGTGCCACATGTTTCCTGTTGGAATCTGACTGATGCAAAGCATCACAGTCTTCATGATGGAGATTGGCATGCTGAGAAGAAGTGGGTTATGTGAAAATATTTGGAAGAATGCTCCAAATGGGAAGAAGAGCAATGCAAACTGCTCTAGAGACAAGTACCAATATGATATATGAAGACTAGGAAAAGGGTCAATGTGGCTGGTGTGTTGAGTGACAGAGAATGTGGGAGGAGGTCAGAAAAGTAGGTTGTGGCACTTATATCTGCTGGAGTAAACAAGATTAAAGTTTTTAAAGTGTTTTAAATGGAGGAGTGGAATGATGTGAAGAGTTCTTTTTATAGCAGAAGACCTTTGCCATGGTTTGAATGAAGGCCTCCCAAAATCTATGTCCACATCGATCCTCTGACATCTATAAATGTGAGCTTATTTGGAAAAAGAGCCTTTGTAGGTATAATTACATTAAGGACCTTGAGATGAGATTATCTTTGATTTTCCAGGTGGGTCCTGAATCCAATGACAATTGTCTTTATAAGAGAGAGACAGGAAGAAATTTGAAATACACAGAGGAGAAAAGGAAGAGGATGTGAAGATGGGAGCAGAGACCAGAGAGCCACAGGAGCCAAGGACTGATTGCCCACAGCATAGGACACCAGAAGAAGCAACGAGGGAGGTATCCTCCTTTATATTGTCAAGGTTATTACACCTCCACTAACACCTCAATTTCAGACTTCTAGCCTGCAGAACTGGAAGGAGAAATTCCTGGCATTTTAAGGCACACCATTTGTAGTGATTTGTTACAGCAGCCCCAGGAAGCTAATCCAACCTCCACATCATTCACTCTGTAGATTGGCCTGACTTTATTTCACAACTGGCGTCTCTTTGTTGGCCTTATGTATCTTTTGCTCCCAACATTTGATATGGATGCATGCCAAGCATCAGTTGTGCTTATCCCCAACTTGTTTATACCAGTTCTGCTTATTCTTATAATTATTTAGTGATGCAGTTCAGCATTACATAAATTAATAGAGTACGAATATACTTAACTACTTGCATACAAGTATGAGTAGAGTTGAAAATGAACTGGAAACTTGTGTGGGAAAATGTTGTGGGAAAATCACCCTGAAAAAAAATTCCCCTGGATTTTCTGGTCTAAGGGATAAAAGAAGGAGGTCAGTGTAATCAGGAGAAGAAAAAACACTAAAGTATATATCAACGGATGATAAGGGGGGGTTCAAGCATTTGGGCTCCAAGGTTACCATAAGGGGGTAGATAGTTGTTGATTAAAATACAGGAATGATAGAGTAGGTCATCTAAGAAAAACAAGGTCTATTCTAACATACATAACCCACGAGCACCTCAGTTTGTGGTAGAGTTGAGATGCATATCCAAAAGCCTATCATCTAGACCAGGTGCCTTTTATTTTCTTTGGGTCAGTTTCTCTAGGGCTTCTGTGTTAGGTTCTCCAGAGCTTTTAAAAGTCTAGGTTACAAGCTCTTACTCTTTGGGTTTATCCTACAGAATTCCAGAAAACAAATGAACCGAACAACCATCTTGCTAACCAACAAAGTATTAAACAAACAACCACAAGAACAAACTCCTAAGTGTCATCATTTAAAAAAAAAAAAACTAACTTGAATATTTTACAATGAATCATAAAAGAAGTCACTACAAAAATATAAATACCAAATTATGTCATAATGAGGTGAAATGCATCAGTAAAATATGGAAAAAATAGTTTAAAATTTTTATTAGAGGCTATACACATACTATTTGGAAAGTATCTTTACAGTCTGATCCATTTTAAAGGCATTTCAACTGGAAATTATGAATGATTCACTGTGTCTGTGGCTAATCCCAGAAAGAGGTGGTAGGACTCTAGCAGGAATTTTGAGTCTACAACATAGAACCTGTGAATTCATGTACGTTGATAGTTTCAATTTAAAATAAAATGTGTGTGCAACTATATGTGTAGCATTTAAATAATTTCCTCACATTAATAAAACATTTTTGATGAACTGACCAAATATTACTTCTTATCAGATGAAGAAGGCTTGACAGAACTTTGGGTTATGAACACCTAGAGTTTCTTCACCATGATATGGACCATACTTTTTATACTCTTGCCTGTTTTCCCCCCAGCTCACCACCTTAGTGTTCCTCAAAAGGAAAGATACCACCGTCTTAATTTTGCTAAAGCTTATCACTTACCATGCTGCCTGGTGCAAAGTAAACCCTGGCAAAAGAGTTATTGCCTTAAACTGATTTGGGTATTGGCCATGGCATTTGTTAAGTCCATGATTGCGTAGCTGTTATACAGTTTGTTTCAGAGAAGGTTTCCTGATCTTACTTCAATCAATTTAAAAACAGTACCATAGAGGTGCCTGGGTGGCTCAGTGGTTGAGCATCTGCTTTAGGTTCAGGTTAGGATCCCAGGGTCCTGGGATCGAGTCCCATATCAAGCTCCCTGCAGGGAGCCTGCTTCTCCCTCTGCCTATGTATCTGCCTCTGTGTCACTCATGGAAAGATAAATTAAACCTTAAAAAAATGGTACAAGAAAGAGGCAAGGCTGGTGAACAAGAGGTGTGATCTGGTTAGAAAATGATGATTTTTAAAGTAGTTAATAGTGAACCCCAAAACAGGAGGACAGAATTACCTGTTTTGCTCACAAGCTTAATTCAAACTTCTCTGTGTCTTGAAGGAATTAAAATTTAAAGAGTGGATGCAAATAGGTATTTGCACTTCTCCACTAAGTTCCCAAAGAGTAAGAGCTGCATCTATTTATTTAATAAATATATAGAAATTTGTTGAGTACTTACTGCTTGTCAGGCACTATGAAAGTAACTGCCAAGGGTAATTTTATTTAATTATTCTGAAAAGCCCGGGCATATTGAAGCAGCATGGACTATGGGACCTGGGAAGCCAATTAGGAATTTCACCCCCAATCATCTTAAAATGTACTGAGCTCAGAACATGTGCTGGTGACTGTCCTAAGCAAATTACTTGGGTTTCCTTTTCATTCCACAATATCTTCATGAGGTAGAAAATTCCATTGTACCATTTTCCATGAGAACATATAGACAACAGTAACAAATAATTATTTCTTGTATCTAATAAGTGACAGTCTTGATTTGAACCTGGCCAGTCTCCTGAGCTTGAGTTAATACATCTGATCTTCCTCCTGGGTGTTAATTTCCTGATGCTCCTCTGTGGTTTATACTTCCATTCTCAGTTTCTTCAAATGTAAATTTGAAGAATGAATATTTGCATATTAAAGGAGCTTGTGCCACAGGCCAGTGAGTTAAGTGGTAGAGCTTTGCCAAATCCTCCATACTATATGATGGTTCAATCTTTATGTTCCCTAGGAGTTAGCCCAATATCATGAATGTAGTACCTGCTCAGTAAACACTTAAGAGATCCAAATATAAAAAAATAAAAAATAAAAAGGAGATCCAACTATTTAAAACTGTTCTGATTTTTCAATCCAGGAATTTTTATGTTATTTACATTCATATGCATTCATATATTCTGAGGTTTGCTCAAAACTGCTTTGTAGTTTTACCAAATATATGCAAATTTATTAGAAATATGGGAGTTCTAAGTCAATCTTCAGCCACAGTTGACATTTATGTTGTCACAATATTTATCTTATCCTTTAAGGTTACAATAGGTTTTTCATCCTTTTTATTTTAGAAATAAATGACAATAACATGCAATCAGGATATGATCTCTGCCTATTTGAAGGCAAGGCCCTACAGCTCTAAGGTCTTCCATTTCTGGCCACTGGATCCTCATCCTCATTTCCAAGTTGTATAATTAAATTTCAGAATCCCAAACAAAAGATTAAGGAGGAAAGGAAAAGCCTTAAAGATACGGAAGGACAGAGAGTATTTTTTAAAGTGACAAATTGGATAATTTAGTACAGAAAAACAAACCTTGAATAAAAAGGCAAAGATTGAGATACCAGAGAAACAAAACAAAACAACAACAACACACACACACACACAGACACACACACTTTCAAAAGCACCTATAAAAATCAACGCACAAACCTATGAATTAATAATGACAAGAAATATTTTATTCATGATCATTTTTAATAGCTAAATTATTCATGACTGTGCTTCCAATATGGGACTTAGTGAGTTTAAGTAACATCCAAGGCATACAACTATTCATCATTCATTCATTCATTCTTCATTCATCAAAAAGTTATTGAGCAACTATACTAGACAGCATTAATTTAGGCAAGGATCCAGTGGTTGTATATTTGTTGTTGTGTTTTGGTTGTCTAGAGTAAGGGTCTTTGAAATGTGTGTATGTGTGTCATAAGTAGTATTTAACATGGAGATTGGCACAAGGAATCTGGCTTCACATGCCAGACACTTTGATTAGGGACTTGAAGTAGATTGAATCACTGACCCTGATCTTTCACTTTTCTCTGCCTCCTTCTATTTCCATGGCCTTATTGTGGGTGGAGTGTACAATACTTCTTGACTCTGGCTTGGCCATGCAACTTACTTGGTCAGATGGTATGTGGGTGTAGTGATAGTGTACAGATCTGAATGTAGGTCTGAAGAAGGCTTGTGAGTTTCCATTCTCTTTCTTGCTATTACCTAGGGGAGAATGTTCTTTGCTTCTGCTGCCCCTTCAGTGTAGGCTCCAGAATAAATGCATATGGGGCAGAGTCACCACAACCCGCACAGCAAATCTGTATGTTGAGTCACAGCCACCCAGCGCTGCCTCGCCTAGATCATCCACAGTCTGAGTTTCAGACCAGTAATGGATAAAGGACCCACTGAGTTTAGATGTGTTTTATGACCCATTCTTTCAAGGGAAATGGCTGAATGACACCAGTTAGCCTAATGCTTCTGACCTCTTCTCATTCCCTCACTTCTTCTTCTCTTTTAGTGAGGAATTTTAGTTTGGAAAAAGAAATCAGAGACACATTTCTCCTTCCATTATTATTGGGTATATGGAGCCTATAGGGTTATATGTTCTATATTACTTTTTGTTTCAAGTTTTATAGAGTGGAATAAACACACACACACACACATACACACACACAACATGTAGGGAGATCTGTCCTAGTTTGAGATGGTCAGGCTGAGTGGGTAAGTTACTTAAATTAGTTGAGATTCAGTATCAGCAAGTTCACAGGAGCACAAATAGAAGCCATGCTTACTAATATTAACTTCATCAATAAAAATGTTGGTATTTTGGCCTCCTCTTCTTTCCTTATCTTTTTTCTCGGTTTATTCAGGTGTAAGGAGAAAGAGAGAAAGATTCCAATCATTAAATGTCTTCAAATCCCAGCATATGCAGCATGGGCCAGTTGGACTGGAATAGATGTTCCATGCACTAAACCTAAAGATCAAGCTTCCATGGTGTTAGTGATGGCAGTGAAAGAGTTGGATTTGGAGGTTGATTTCACTTCATTGGGTGCATTAGCTTGTGGACTTTGAGAAATAAGCTGTGATTGGTTGATTAATATATGTGTGTATGCCTAATGAACACTTATAGAGCACTTGTGCACTTTAAAAATATGAACTCGTTTAATCTTTATAATACTATATTATAGCATGATCATAGTGTTATCCCCATTATGATGATAAGGAAGGCACCTGGGTGGCTCAGGTCGTTGAGCATCTGACTCGGTTTTGGCTTAAGTCCTGATCTCAGGAGCTTAGCATTGAGCCCCATCTCAGGCTTTGCACTGGGTACAGAGTTTGCTTGGGATTCTCCCCCTTCTCACTCTGCTCCTCTCTCTCTCTTTCTTTCTCTCAAATGAATAAATTATTAAAGGAAAAAATAATGATGAACGGCTTGAGGCACAAAGAAGGGAAATAAGTTGCTCAAGGTCACTTACCTAGTAAATGGCAGAGCAAGAATTCCAACCCAGGCATTATGTTTCTGATATTAATATTTTTAACACTAAGCTTTAACTTTACAACAGATATTTAGATTAGAAAATAATACATAGAAGCCTTTTGTTGGTTTCAACATGCTTAGTGTTGAGTATTGTATGGATATGGCATTTTAAGGTTCATAATCCATGCAGGCTTATGCTGAGATATAGGCTTACTTTCCTTCAGTTGGATTTTAACCACTGCCATCTGAACACCTAGCTTAGGCCTCAGAGCCCATGGGATTTTTTGAATTTTAATTGATCTCTGCATTGTAGGACAATTCTGTGCAAAGGCAAGCAGTGTGTTTTACAGAATTACCACCATATATACAGATTCTTATGTAGTAGAGACTTTGTTTGTTTCATGCAAAAGTAAATGTCAGAAAAGGTAAGGGTCACAGGGTCCAATCAAATGACAGTCATTGGACTCAGTAATGGAATAGAAGCTCTGGTTCTTCAACCAAACCATACCATAAAGTCTAGTGAGCAAATATTGTACACATTACCCTCAGAAAATGTAGAGATTTCAATAAAACTCTGGCTTACAGTCTCCATGGTAGAAGACATGGGGTAGATGTTAAATCCTGACCACACACTATAAAAACTTTGGCCAAAGCAAAATGCAGTTTGCTATAGGATCCCAGGTGACAACACTGCCTTCAATAAGGCCCCAGGGGATGCTTGCTCTGTGGACCATTGCCACAAATTAGGTCAGGGTACAAATGACTTGATTTCTATGACTTGATCTTACACTATGAAAATGCAACTTTTCTTGAGCGTGGTTGGCCAAGGCAAACATTTCACCATAAGAGAAAGAGCCTTCTTGTCCTTTCAGATATTAGAGATGAGAACAATATTCTCTGCTTTCAAATGGCACAAGAGTTACCCATGAACTAGACAAAGGTAGTGCAGCTCCAATTTCAAACTGTTTGTGCCAAAAGTAGCCACATGGTGTTAGATTAGGGGCTCCAAATTCAATTATTTTGGGACCAGCAGCTAAACTTGGCTTCATGAACACACCTCTCCATAAGTGGCTTTATGGTGACACTAATAAAATATAGGCATCAGGGCCCCCTTGTGCACAGTTTCCTCCCAAAGCTCTCTGAGGCTTCCCAGCAATGTGTTCATAAGGTCATATGTCTTATAAAATTAGCAAAAGTAAGATATTTTAGCCACAATCAGTTATGACCATTGCTATTTAAACTCTGATTTCCCTTACATCTCTCTTCCCCAACTGATGGATGGGATGAGAGTTGCCATTTTGGGGATCCAGTGAAAAGGAAGTTAAAGTGGGGACACATTTGGTTTGAGCTGAGTAGGATATATGTTTGTGAATCATGATCACTTTCCTGAAGGGCCATAGTAATGTTAGCCATCCTGGCATAGGCTGTGATTCCAGGTATGTCCCTCCCATCTCTGTGCTGATGCACCACAGATGCTACACAGAGGAACAGGACCAGAGGGCATAGCTCGTTTTGTAATTGAAATTCCATATTATTTTGTTTGTCAGAGAATGCTGCAAATTATATAAACGTCAGACCTCAGAAACCCTGAATCTGACCCTGTCCACAGGTTCATCCTTGCCAGATGGTCTCTGGTTAGCTCTAGAATAAATAATTCCTTATGAGGGTAAAAAGCATAGCTAGGACAAATCCCACAGAAAGTGGCAGTGGGAGCAGGCAATGAGCCAAAAGTCTTAAAATGGCTAAACAGGAAAGAATGGACATTGCATTGCTAGAAAGATTCTGTGCATCAGCAATTGTTTTCAAGGATAAAAGGAGAAAAGGAAAGTAAGAGGGCTAGATATAAACAGAGTTATAAATATGGATGTAGGTACATTTATAAATATATACTAGATAGTAGACCAACCTATTCAAAGTACCTGGTGATTGGGGCTAGTATTGCAGCATATTCCCAAACCTTGCAAGAAGATAATAACTCATGTGACATTCTCTGATCATCAGTGCTGTGATAGGGTGAACTATATTTAGACTCTTTGAAAAGTGGGATAAAGACACAATTTACCATGGAACTGAAACAAAGTGAGTGTGCACGAGAGAGACAGAGACAAAGAGGGAGAAAGGCAGATAGTCAGAGACAAAGAGAGACAAGAAACAAAGAGACAAAAAGATAGAGAGAGTTCTGGCTGCTACAAAGGGATCCTGACCCAACCAGACATTAAGAGTATCTTGCTGAAACTGAGCCGAATAAGAAGTTGCAAAGGATGGGTTTTAGACCTGAATTTTCTTGAACTTTAATTCACAAAGAAAAAAAAAAAAAGCATCAATTCCTTTGGACTTTAACTTGAAAGATTATTTAATTTTTGGACTTCAATGTCCTCCTGAAATTATGGGACAGAGTTTAATTTAAATTTGGGGACAAAAAAAAAATAAATTTGGGGACATTTTCATAATTGCTGGCATTCTGAGTGTCTTAATGGCATTTAATCTCATTGCAGAATCAGTATATACTGTCCAATATGGCTGGACATCATTCAATATGGAAAGTAGGATATGGAATGAATCTTTAACTTCAGTTTGTGACCATGATGGTATGAGAAAGTGCAGCATTATGGTTCTGCAATATAAACTAAGAAAAATGAACAAAATATAGGAAATAACATTTTAACATGTTGGACAACATGCAGCAAAAAACTCTGATGCCTAAAGACAAAACAAAACAAGCCAGGGAAGCCCCATGATCATCTCAGCTTTCTGACTGGAGGGAATACAGAATGAAGTGCAGTCCAGGGAAGCCAAGCAGAGACCAGGGGTTTCACCGAGTAGAAGAGAGAGAGGAAAGAGTCAGGAAACCCATGGCAGCTAGACTATGTGGAGTGGAGTACTAGGGAGAAGGGTGATGTATAGGAGTCCTGGATATCTACACTGGGGTCTTCTTAAGTCTTTAGCTGAATACCAATCTGCTTATGTAGAGGGAACAGATAAGATCCCAAGGGTGGGAAAATTACTGGGGAACTAGAAGTCAACTAATTCTGAGATCATAGAATTGGGCACTATTAGAGATCCTTCTGGGAGATAACCTTGTTGAATACACGAAATAATCAGTAAAGACAAGGAAGGAATTATGTTGTAAAATAAATCTTTTTTTTTCTAATAAAATGCTACCCTCAATTCATCCCCTTCCAAAAAAAAAAAAAAAAAGCCTTCATTGTTTTTAAAAGCTAATGCTTATTCTGACTTATTATGCTCCACATTTATTTCATCATAGAATCTCCCAGTGTAGCATAGGCATAAAGTAATTTTTTATTTTCTAGGAATTGTATAGCATATTAAAAAGTCTGCTTAACAAGACCAGTTTACCAAGTATTAGATCAAATCTCCATTTATATTCTTCTATGAAGCTTTTGGCAAGGACTATGATAAAAATAACTTCGGTTGGATGCAGTAAGGCATTTTTCAGTAAATCACCATTATATCTTACTTTAAAGAATAAATAAACTAAATGAAATCTTAATTTAAAAGCACAAGGGAGTCAGATAATTTAAAGAAATTGTAATTAAAAAAAAACGGGAATCTTTCTGTAAAATAAAGAGTAGTCACTTCCCTTTTGCTTAAAAAGAATCCTTACATTACTAAACTAGCACAAAAGTAACTAGACTACCAGCCAGATAAAAAGCCCAATACTCTTTAAAGTCATAAAATGAAATCTAGCAATCTAGAATATAGTATTCACAAACTCCAGCATTCAATTAAAAATCCCTAGATTATGAGAAAGCAGGAAAATATGACCCATGGGGAAAATTTATTTTCAGTAAAAACAGACCTTGAAATAACAGAGATGATAGATTAATGGAAAAGATATTAAAACAGATATTATAACATGCTACAGGTATTTCAACAGGCATTGGGAATAATGATAATGACTTGAAAAATGGAATATATAAAAAACACCCAAGGGAACCTGTAGAGGTGAAAAACATAATGCCTGAAATAAAAATACACTGAATAGGATTAATAATAGTTGAGATGCTCATGAAGAAAAGGCCAACAAGCTTAAAGACACAGCAATAGAAACTATCTAAAATGAAACAAAAAAATAAATACTACATGTAGGGAATCTGAATAGTATATATACGGTCATCATTTTCATGCATCAATTTAGCTTGGCTGTGGGTGTCAGATACTTGGTCGCACACTGTTCTGAGTGTGTCTGTGAGGGTAGTTTTGGATGAGTTAACCTCTGAGTTGGTAAACTGAGTAAAGCAGTTTAATGTTCTGCTATCCAATCAGCTGACAGCCTGAACAGAACAAAAAGACTGATTCTCCCTGAACAACTCCTGCCTGACTGGTTGAGATGAAATACCGTTTTTCTCCTGCTTTTGTATGCAAACTGAAATATCAGCTCTTCTTGGGTCTTGAGTCTGCCAGTTACAAGCCTTCCATTCTCCTGGGTCTCTAGCTGGCAGCCAACTTCAGGTCTTGGAACTTCTTGGCCTCTATAATCATTTAAACCAATACCTTATAATGAATATCTCGTTCTCTTATGGAAAAATATATTTTATTGTTTAGTGTGTATATAATGCACTAATATTCTATCTCTTGGTGTGTATATATAATACACACATATATGTAGCATGTATATGTATGGATATATATGACATGTATATGTTACACAATTGTACATATAAACATATATATAGACAATGAAATATGTAGACAATTACATAATCATATATAATTGTGTAGGCAATTGTAGAATTCTATAATTATATGTAATTACATATATATGATCATGACCTATAGGACAATATTAAGTGATGCAGTAAGACATTCAGTTGGAATTCAGAGAGAGAGAAGAAAGAAAAAGTTTTTGAAGAAACAGTGGTTAACATAAGTGATAAGGGGAAATCTTAAAACATCTAGGGAGATACATTTTATACAAAGAAACAAAGATAAGGAGTAGAGCCAGCTACTTACTTTGTCCTATTTCTCTTTCTGATTCAGACTAGAAAGGGAGACTTTATTTATTAAATCGCCTTAGGTCTGACTAACTTATCATATGGCAGTGTAATAACAAGGCATAGTAGTAAAATAGTAAGAACTTTAAAAACTAGAGTTTGCATAAGTCTCCTCTCTTATTGACGTTAGTTCTGCTTATAGTGACACCAGGAAATTTATGCTGGCCTAGTTCAATGGATTTTCAGTTTATATGATCTAGTTTTTGTAAGCTAATTGTCATATGATGAATAAATGGCTTAGAAATTTCACCAAAGAAACTGGTAGAGCTAACATTTCTTTCTAATACAAGTTCATGTTTAGCTAAAACACATGTTTAAAATCATAATGATATAATTTTATGCAAACAGTGAACTAAGAGAATCTTGAGTGTTAAAAAAGACTACTTAGGGGTGCCTGGGTGGTACAGTAGGTCATGCATCTGCCTTTGGTCATGATCCCAGGGCCCAGGGATCTGGCTCCATGTCTGGCTCCCTCCTCAAAAGGGAGTCTTTCTTTCTCTCTTTCTTTCTTTCTTTCTTTCTTTCTTTCTTTCTTTCTTTCTTTCTTTCTTCTCTCTCTTTCTTTCTTTCTTTCTTTCTTCTTTCTTTCTTTCTTTCTTTCTTCTTTTTCTTTTTTTCTTTTAAAGATTTTACTTAGTTATTTGAGAGAGAGAAAGCACAAGCTAGGGAGAAAGGCAGAGGGAGAGGGAGAAGCAGACTCCTGAGCAGGGAGCCTGATGTGGGGCTCAATCCCAGGAGCCTGAGATCATGACCTGAGCTGAAGGCAGATGCTTAACCAACTGAGCCACCCAGGTGCCCCTCTTCCCTTTCTCATAAGGACAGTAATACCATCATGAATACCTTATGACCATGACCTCATCTAAAGCTAATTATTTTCTAAAAGCCTCATATCCAAATATCATGATATAGGTGATTAGGACATCAACATATAAATATGGGGGGTACAAAATTCAGTCCATTACACCAGTTATTTCTTCAGTATAAATACTGAGGTATATTCCATATTTTACTAGTATGAATATGTAAGAAAACACCAGAAATCTACCCTCTGAGAAAGTTGTACTATTACTCTAATACATTTGCTCATGAAAGAATCTGGTTTTCCAATGTTAAATATCATTTACTATTCTTCACCAATATATTAAAATAATATGATAACTTCTTACTGCATTTTTAAAACTCATATTGGTAACTAATGGGATAAAAAACAATTATGCTCATTGTTTATTTATATTACTCTATTGACTAATTATACACTTTGTCTATCTTAATTGCTTTTAAATTTGTTTCTGCTTGTTTTAGATTTTAAGGCCTCCTATATCGTACCTATCAAACCTTTTCTATCACATGTTAAATTATTTTTTTAATTTTGTGCAACATATTTTCATTTGATGAGAGCTTACCATAACTTATCAATAGTTTTGGGTTTGCTTTTGTTGGTTGTTGGATCAACCAACCCCATTGTGCAGTCTCTATGACTGAAATTTCAATCCTATCAGCAAATAATAGAGGTGAAATTTGAACCCCAGTGTTCCCATTATGGATTTTTTGCCCTCGAGTTCCATGTTACAACAGTATGGGACTCTAGGCAAGTAATTTAGCTTCTCTAATTTTTTTCTCATGTAAGAGAGAAGTGGGAGAGGAGTGGCGGGGGTCGGATAGCAATATGTGTGTTACAGGGACTGTGAAAGATAGCAAATGTAAAATGTAAAGCACTGAACACATGGTACGTACTGAAAAATGTCAGTTTCCTCATTAAAAAGCATAACTCAATTCTTTGTAATTGGAAAGAGCATGCTGCTACCCAGTATACCTTTCACTATTTTATAATTTGAAATTTCAATTAGGATGCCTCATGCTTCTTTCTTCTTCCCTCTACGTCTGAAGGACCTGATGACAAGGTAGGAGGAACGTAAAAAATCTCTGAGTGCTTGGAGGACAGTTTCTTCATTTGGTGAAGGAAAAGTCCTTCATTAGAGTAGATAATAATGTTCTTCATAAAGCATTTCACATTAACCATACCTAAAAAGCAAGCTCTTGTATATGCAGTCACATTACCTGAGCCAACACTCAGCCTCCTGCAAAGCTGAAGTTTTACATGGTGCAGAAAGCACCGAGCCTGAGCACTTTTGACTGTCAGTGGAAAAACAGGCTCTGAGCAGTTCCAGGAAACTAAAACAGTAACATGGAAAAGGACAGTGAAACAATTCATTCCCCAAATTTACAAAAGAGCCCTTGCTGGGGAGGGAGCAAAATGCTTGCCTTCTTTAAACTGCTGCCATTAAAAATGAAATATATATTTTACTTTAAAAAAATCATGGCATTCCAAACTGAAGGTTGTGACATTTGGCCACACACCTTTAGTTGTACAAATAAACACATTAATCTCAATGGAACCGTAGTTTTGCTTTTTTTGTACTAGTGCCAACCTCAGAATGTGCTCTGATTGCCTGGTTTTAAAGAAAACAGGATGTTAAAATTGAGTGAGGTGAGGCTTGCATGTTAATGTAATTCTTTGGAGTTAATGTTAGAAAATTGCTCTTCTATTTAAGGCAGTACCTGATGGGAGTGTTTCTTGTAGTTTTCCATAAGGTTGTTTTATAAGTAAAACTTGACGAGAGACCTTGATATTCTTTGAGGTAACAGTTGCAACTTAGACCTGATTCCTGTTGTAGGATGCTATGAATACTGTGTTATATGCTGCTGAAATTGCAGGTGAGAAATGCTATTTTCTTCTAGGTTGCGGACAGATTTTTCTAAGAAGGGTAAGTCACTCCTGATGTCAGCCCATTGAGGAGACTGTTGTTTCTTGTTGTGGAAACCAGAACTAACAAAGAGGTCCAGGTAGGGGTCATGTTCATGGTTTTGATGAGGAAGGGGTGTGATAACTGGGAGAAGGACAATGAGGACAGGTATTAGGATGGAGCTAATGTTGAAGAGCTGTAAGGTCAGGAAGTGGCCCTCCAAATACATGTTTCCATCAGGGTTCCTGATTCTGGTAATATCCCCATCAGTGTGCAGAAGACAGCAAGTGACCTCTGGGAACTTGAAAAGTTCATATTTTGAAATTATGTTGCTTATAGTCAATTATAATGACTCTGACAGGGCATATCCAAGCCCAATGAAGCTTAAGCAAAAGTTACTGAATCAGCAAATCTTGACTCTTTGGCCCAGCATTATTCCTTCCAGAAAATTTTGCCTTTCCGATTATTTCTTTGCCACACCCGGCCCACTTTCAACTTCCCAGCATGATTTTTCTTTTCTTCCCAACAAGAAGGAATGTCATCACAGTTGATTAGTATTCAATGGGTAAGCCCTTGGTTTCAAACCCACTCCCTTGTTTTTCAGAACTACACCAGGAAAGATGGTAGCATTGACAAATTGAGTTTGACATTAAAATAAGGCTCATCTATCAGGCTTTGGTGTAGGGAGAACAACAGAGATGGGATGAAGAGACAGAGTCAGCAAACCCTGGATCCTGGAGCAGGAGCTGTCCCTGAGAAACAATGCACACATTCCCTCCTGAAATTTGGGACTGAACAGGAGCTAAAGGAACCAATGTGTCTACTCTAGGTCCAGTGATTCCTCTTGTGAAAAGGGACAGAAAAGACAGGAAAGCCCCCTTTATCTGTCACAAATGAGGGGAAAGTGGAACGGAAGCAAAGCATAATTTACCTTGTGATCAAATTGACAAATATTAGAACATTGGCCCTTCAACATCCCAGTAAGTTATTGGTTCTAACTGAACCTCAGTTTCTTCATCAATAAATTGTGGTTTGGAATAATACCTTAGAATTGTTATAGCTATCAAATGAATTCAAATGGAAGTCATACAGCTCAGGGCCAAATCTAGCCCCTGCTTTCTTTTGTAAATAAACTTTTATTAGAATATAGCTATGCTATGATATATTGACATATCATCTATGGCTACAACAATTGAATTGTGTAGTTTTGATGGAGTCAGACCCTATGGCCTGCAAATACTGAAATACTTACTCCCTGGCTCTTTACAGAAAATATTTGACAGTACTTAAACTAGACTATGTTCACTAAACTAAGTAAAATACCCATTACTGTGGCACATAAGCAGTACTCATTTTTGAGCACCAATTATTAATTTTGTTATTACTATTATTACCTATAGATAAAGACTCTGTCCAGGGGTGAATGCAAATATTATTGTGTTAATTGTTGGCTTAAATTCTAAATCTTAAATCTCAGCGAACTTGATTAGCTTTGTACCTTTGTGCTTAAACCATGACTCATGTAAATATTTGGACTAATAATGTTCTTTATTACTATCTAACATACAACTCTATTAGTTTTCCGCTCCGAAGAGCAGTTCTAGACCATGTGCCATCATTAAGAATAGAATATTTTGAATATTAATGTCTTTAAGAATGTCATTTCTTCTTTCAGCAAAAGGTCCACACTTGAGACCAGTCTGAAAATCATTTTTCTCTATTTTTTATCTGGCTCTTTCTTGACCAATTTTTTTTTTCTTGACCAAATTTTAGAAAAAATCATGCCTATGTGGGGTAGCTTCATGTCTCAATCTCCTTGTTACATATGAGGTTTTTCCCCCTTCAAATATTAGTAGCTTGGCTGCATTGGGATAAAACAGTAGTAAATAAGAACCATAAAAGGGAAGAAATGTTTGACAGTTTTTATAATTTCTATCTTTCTCCCCCTACGTTTTACCTTATATATCAAAATTGTCCATCATTCCCTTGAGGACACTGTTGAGTGACCTCAAGTATTTCACTGTGTCTTTGTCCCATACTTTCTCCTCTCTAGTGATGGAGTTCCAAGATGGGGTGGCCTCAATCTGCTCAAGAACTAACCTTGAGGGAATACACAACAAATAAGACCTTTGCAGGGCCTGGGGATTTGGAAGTCTAACCTCTCTTATGTCAGAGATGTGTAAACTGAGGTCCAGTGAGTCTCTAACCTGCCTTAAGCCACACAGTAGAGGAGGTATACAATTTCAAAAAAATTTTTATAGATGGTAGGCAACTATGAAAGTTAATATGCTACATTTGGGGCAAATTTTTATGAAAAAAGGAATTTCCAAAAAAAGTCTTATATTTATTTTATGCACCAACATTTTGGAGAAGAATTATGTTTATTCATTTCACAGATACTTGAGTGATAACCAGAAGGCAGGGGCACAAGATAAGCAAAACAGACAAAGGCATGTGCCCTTATGGAGCTTACATTTTAAACAGAGGAGTCAGGAAATTAACAAATAAATGAATTAAATGTGCAGTATGTCTGATAGTTTTGAAGTTTTATGATAAAAAGTAAATCTGGGAAAGTCGAAGGAGCTGCTGGGTCAAAGGTACCTTTTAAAATTAAACAGAGTGATTAGCAAAGGCTGAGAGGTGCTTT
Source organism: Canis lupus dingo (assembly GCF_003254725.2). NCBI lineage: Eukaryota > Metazoa > Chordata > Mammalia > Carnivora > Canidae > Canis > Canis lupus. The sequence goes on from NC_064245.1 coordinate 67,489,745, forward strand.
AGCAAAGGCCCAAGGAGAGGGGTGAGCAGGTGGTGCTGATTGAGGGAATGAGATTTCCAGGCCAGGAAAGCATCAGAGAAAGTACTCTGGGGCAGGAGGCTATCTTGAAAATGTGGCTGGATTAGAGTGAATGAGAAGGTAGCTAAATTGGAGATGAGAAGGATGCAGGAAGAGGCATGCAGTGTCCTGTAAGCCATTTTTAGTTGGATTTTATTTTGAGCTAAATGGAAGTCGTTACAGATTTTGCAGAAGTAAGTGGTCTGACTCAAATTGGCTGCTGTTTGAGAATAAATTTAAAGACAAAAATGTAGAACACATTGTTCTGTTATAAGAAAAGAAAACAAAAAGTTCAGAACTCCTACCTGGTCTAAAAGACTTTCCACATTCTGATTCCATCCGTTCATTCCATGTGACCCTTTCCCCAACCACATTACCTTTGAACTCACCCCCAAGAGCATCTTGCCAAACTGGTGCTCCCTCTACCTTGTCTTGTTTCTTCATCCTCTTAGCAAATCCAGTGTCTACACAGATGTCAAGATTCAGCTCAGTGAATCACAACTCTTCTGCCAGAAGATTTTTTATAAAACTGTTAGCCTTTGTCACTTTTTTCCCAAGGGCTCCAGCAGCACTTTGGGCATCCCTCAATCCCAGGACTTGGTTCAGTGAATTGTTCTTATTTATTCATATGTATGCTTCTGCAGCTGGACTTTGAGCATATAGACAACCAGTCTCAAGCTTGGGGTCAGTGTTCAGAATCTCCATAATAAATAAATAAATAAATAAATAAATAAATAAATAAATAAATAATTGAAAGAATAAACGAATATGTTCTGTATCTGCTGTACAGCATGGTTCTCATAGTTAAAAGTATGATGCAGTGTACTTAAAATATTTGTTCCAAGGGTAGATGACATGTTAAGTGTTTTTTTTTTAAGTTTTTATTTATTTATTCATGAGAGATAGAAAGAGAGGCAGAGACATAGGCAAAGGAAGAAGCAGGCTCCACACAGAAAGCCCAATGCGGGACTCAATCCTGGGTCTCCAGGATCATTCCCTGGGCCAAAGGCAGGTGCTAAACCACTGAGCCTCCTAGGGATCCCATGTTAAGTGTTCTTAACACACACACACACACACACACACACACACAGATACACACACAGACAAATGGATAACAGGGAAGCAAAGGTATTAGAGTAGGTCTATTGTCCCAATTCTGGGGGATGGTATTATGGATGTTGATTTATCTCCTAATTCATCATATGGTACCCATTAGATATGTGCAATTCTTTGTGTATCAATCATACTTCAATAAAGCTGTCAAAAATTAAAATGATAATGAATGAATGAGGCCAAAGTATGCTTTTTTTCAGTCATCATATTTCTTATCCCCATGACACTGGTGTTCTTAAACCCCAGTATAGCATGTTTTCCAGGATCCCTTATTTTTTTCTTCCATCTGCCTCCCTTCTCAATAGCCTTGACTAGGGGGACTCAGTCAATGAGCAAGTGTTTTACTGGCATTAAAACGTTTTCCAGAAGCACAAAAGATATGGATTCCATGTGAGAGAAGCTGTTTATGTAACCAGTACAGAATATGTTTCTTCCTGAAGAGGCCTGAGCATCTTTGATGAGCTCTATATACATGCATTTTTATGTCACCTGAAGGTCCTCATTTCTTATTTGACATTAGTTCCTAAGGTACTGTTTTTAACTCCATCAAAAGCAACAGAGATAGTTAAAGAAAAATAAAGATACATCAAGATGCATCAAGGTTCACTGCACTGGGCTGTTAATTACAAGCAGGGTAATTTGGTGAGTTTGGATATACTGCAAACACCCATGACACTGCTACCACCATAACATGACCTCATTACAACTGTTTAAGAAAAAAAAATGAAAAAAATTTCAATCTGTGCAAATGTCCCTTTCTCTGTCTGTCTCAACCAAAGTCGTCTTCACCCCAAACTATCCAATATTACTTTTGTGGAATTTTCTAAGTACCATGAGGTCATGAGACTATAGAAGAACAAGAATAAAATTACATGAAGAGTAGGTGGGAAAAAGAAAGAAATAAAAGGTTATTTTATTTGTTAAAGGTCAGTCTAGCTGGGCCCCACACATTGATTTTCTTAGCTGCTTCAGTTAAACAAGTCTCAAAAATAAATGTATTATAGGCAATGGTATGTTTGCAACCGTCGAGCTGAGCTTTAATTTGAGAATGCAATCAATAAGCCTTTGTGTTTCCATAACAGAACATGAGCAGAAAATCTGTGATGGGGGCATATGTGTTTGTACTGTTGCTGATATATCAGGCCAATGACTGCTTTGACAAATGATACCCTGCTTCCAATCAATAACTCATAAGCCACAATTTACTTTTTCTTTACCTTGAACTATAACCAAAAGGAGGCAAACATCACTATAATTTCCACTTAAAACATGGACAAGAGTTGATTGTGTGTGTGCATATATGTGTGCATATGGCCCAAAGGGCAAGCCATGACTACCAAGAGCAGTAATTCTTCCCATTGGAAAACTCATAATTGTGGTAGCAGGAAACACTGCTAATGAAATTTGGCAATATGCATTAGCTTCTCAACTCTGTACTGTGACTCAGAAGTCCATTTTGTCTGAGTCTGTTCTATGGAAATAGCCCATTGATTATAGAAAGGACAGAGTATATACAAAGCTGCTTGTTGTAACATTATTTACAATGAGGAACAATAAAAGTAACAGTCATGGTGAGTATCTCAAGTTGTGTGGTACACAGCCAGTATTAATGCCATGAGAAAATGTTAAAAGAAAAAAGTGAAAAGGGGGAATTTGACACTTGGTATTATTTCAGACATGCAGAAAAATATACATAGTACAAATGGGGACTATAAATACCCTAAAACATGTTTAGTGATAGTTCTAAGGTTTTGGTGATACAAAGGGTTTTCCCCCAATCATTATGTATTTTCCAAATTTATTATAATGACTAAAATTATTCTTATATATATGATTTATGGAGATATACTTGACATATAACATGGCATTAGATTTAGTACAATGTAATGATTCAGTATTTGTATATACTGCAAAATGATCACCAAAAGAAGTCTCCTTTTCCTTTTTTTAAGATTTTATTTATTTTTTTCATGAGAGACAGAGAGAGAGAGAGAGAGAGAGAGGCAGAGACACAGGCAGAGGGAGACGCAGGCTCCATGCAGGGAGCCTGACATGGGACTCAATTCCAGGTCTCCAGGATCAGGCCCTGGGCTGAACGCTGTGCTAAACTGCTGAGCCACCCAGGCTGCCCCCAAAAGAAGTCTCCTTAATATCCATCACCTCACATAGTTACAATTTTTTTTTCCTGTTGTGAGAGCTTTTAAGTTCTTCTCTTTTAGCAACTTTCACATATAGAATACAGTGTAATGTACTATAGTCACGATGCTATATATTCATCCCTGAGACTTATTTATTTTGTAACTGAAAGTTTGTACCTTGTAAGGTGCCCACTATTCTTAAAGTGGAAAGTTTTCCTAAATGACTTGATTTTTAAAAGACACCAACATCAAAGGAAGAAACCACAAAGGAAAGGCTAATAAATTTACCTTCTAATCATTGACAAGGCAATTTCCTATGACTTATTATAAATAAAAGTAAGTCAAAGGGCAAACTGGAGGTGGTTAAGGGAACATAGATATTAATTTTGCTAATATTGAAACATTTAAAGAGCAAAAATCCTTAACATATATAATATATATTTATATACTATATATTAAATATGCTTATATATAATATATTATATCATTAATTATATATTATTAATATATAATACTATATATTAAGAACATATTATGTGGTAATATATAATTATAAATTATTTTATAAATATATAATTATATAAATATATGGTTATATACATATTGTATAATATATTAACATTCCTAATATATCAAACCAGTAGAACAGACAAATTAGTACAGGAATTTTTTTTTTAAAGATATTATTTTTATTTATTTATGAGCGACATAGAGAGAGAGAGACGGAGACACAGGCAGAGGGAGAAGCAGGCTTCATGCAGGGAACCCAATGTGGGACTCGATCTTGAGACTCTGATTCACACCCTGGCCCAAGGTAGCCACTGAGCGACCTAGGCATCCCTAACACAGGAATTAAGCGTAAGTTTCCAAAAGAAGAAACACAAATGTTCATATATAGGATATGTATGATATATAGGATAAATAAGATATATATATATATAAGATATATATATATATATCTTATTTATATAAGATATATATATATATTCAAGATTGGTAAAAATTACAGAAATTCTTACCAAACAGAAATTGCTACTATGATCTGCCATATAATTAAATATATATATATATATTTAAATATTTATTTATTTATTTTAGAAAGAGCAAGTGAGAGAGTCAGTGTGGAATGGGGGTGAGGGAGGATGGTGAGGGAGAAAGAATCTCAAGCAGGCTCCATGCTAACAGAGGTCATGACCTGAGCCAAAACCAGGAGTCAGAGGTTCAACTGACTGTGCCACCAGGCATCCAAATTTTTAATTACAGTACTCAGAATTGAAAGAATAGACTAAAGTGCTTGGCTAATGTCAACTGGTCCAATCATTCTGTCATATGCTCTTCTGTGGTTATCGTTGTGTCTAGGAGGATGTCTGTAGTTGGTTTCTAAATGGTGGATAATTCATAGCCTGGCCTTAAAATCTTAGATGTCCTCACTGTGATTCTCCAATAGGGTTTTACCAAAAATTTCATGTGGAATCTTTTCTCATCACAACTGCCTCTAATAGAACAGGGTCTGCTGGGTAATATGCCCAAATGGCAGGGCTGTTGATGCTGTGAAGTGGACCTCCTACAGTCTTTTCTGTTCTGGGTCCCCCACAAAGCTGACAGTCTTCCATGTCACAGGGTAAATGGTTTGGGACAGCATTCTCAAGTGTGGACATGCTGCCTCAGAAACCCAAAGAAGCTTATCAGGCACTGGGCTTCTCTTCTGGTAGTGGGAGTTATAAGATTTAACAATTTTTTCTCTGTCTTTAGTGATACAGTGGGACCCTGAATATATGTTGGGTTACCTCCTACTGTCTAGAGTGCATAAATCTTGTCAAAGCTTCCAACACATTTGCCATTTGTTGCTTATCCAGTTCAATAAACATGATGTCATTGACCTAATAGAACAGTGTCTTATTTTTCAGAATGTCAGTCTCTCCAGGTCCCTTCTGACTATTATAACAAGGGAATTAACATAATGGGGCAAAAGCAAACATGTGTATTCTTTCCTATACTTTGTGAATGTGACATACTTGTGATTTTCCTTGTAAGAGATGGGAAAGGGACACATCTTCCTGGTCACCTGAGGCTATTCCTCTCTAGAGGTGGTGAAATTACAAAGACAATGAGATCTAATGTACCTTGTGGAATATATCAACACACTGCAGAAAGGTCATGAAAAGCTGAAGAGGATTAATAGCGACTTGAAACAAAATGTGGAAATAAGGGACCTCCTTGGTGACATATTAATAAATACTCATTTCCTGAAGCCAAAGGGTAGATATCAGTGAGCATCAGGCCTAGGAGTTAATTATAAAGGTTGCAGAGCTCCAGAGAAGATTAAATTGTCAACTCCAGAAAGTCCACTACCAAGATTAGGCATAGAGTGAGACCCAGAGTGGGGGAATCTGAGTTATGAAGCACTTAAGAACTTTAAATCCCAACATTCTCATGAGCCTTTTGGGCCTGTAGAAATGACCTGCTTCTCCCTATTAATGGTTAGCACTCCCTACTTGCCTAGAGAGAATGAAGAAGTCTCTACTTTATAGAACATGATGCATCTCCCTTAGGATTTTCCTCTACCTTCTCACTTGGCCAACAGATCAATAATTCAGATCAAGTCATCATATAATCTGACTTGGGAAGTGATGAGCCCGGGATAAAGCAAGGGATTAATTGACTTTTAAAGTTAAAGAAACTGAAATATAAGAGCTGACATTCACACTCAGAGTGGTTATGACAATTTCACATGGTGAAATAGAAATAGATCTTGGTTTTCATCTTCAGTTTTAAATTGCTGAGCTAATAATATGTCTACTGAGATTTATAAGAGAACAGAAATACCACTCCCAAAGGTATCAACAGAATAATTTGGAATTTCATGTTCTCTTTTGCTAGGGTTCTTGTCATGATCTGTGATGAAATACATTTTTATTTATTGAGTGTCTGTGCAATAAATCACCAAGTGTTGAATTTCTAAGGAAATTCAGAACATCAGTGTTAAACTTTTAGTAGGTAATTATATTGTGTACAATACAATTCTAGAACTCAATTATGTATTACTTCTATCTCTAAACATAAAGAGGTTACGGTAAATGCTAAAATAATGTAAAACAGATGGGAAAGGGAATTTAGTCAATATTTATATGGAATCACATTTATTGTGCCTCAAATTTTTTATTGTACTTGTGATTATTTTTCTTACAATGAGACTTTCCATATGTCCTTCATATTTCTGGGTGGATTCCAGTATCTAGCATGATAACTTTCACATTGAACTTACGATTTTTTTTCTTTGGACTGGATTAATCTTGAAGACCAATCATATAATGTGCATTGTGAGATGCAAGCTCAGACACATTCATCTATTCAGGAAACATGCACTGAATCCTCACTCTGTGCCAAGAACCCTGCTAGGTACTGGGTATACTGTTTTGATGAAAACGTAATCTCTGCTCCCAAGGGACTCACATCTTTAAATGTCTTGAAACTGAAAGATGCAACAACCCAAATCTACTTGATAGAAAAAGTCTTCTATGTATGCTGGCTCCAAATGAGTAATGATAGCTTAGCTTCCCAGATAAAATCGTGGTCCGGTATTAAAATGAGAATTATATCTCATCACACTCATTGTGACACTCACTTTGCAAAAAAACACCAGAAAATTAATACTATACCTCATTGTAATTTATGTTATTGATGTTTAGATGCTACTAAAATTGTTGAAGAATCTGTTAGTGTCTATAGTGGGCTCTTTCGCATACATTGTGCAACATACTTACTGTCCTCTTTCATTTGATCTTTTGGCAAATGGCTGGCCACACACCTGCCTTATTCCAGTCCTTAGAACACAGCAATGAGCAAGATCAGTCCTCTCCTCAATTTGGAAAATATTAGCCTTTTTTCAAGACCCATCCCAACTGTCAATTCTTCTGTGATGCTTCCCCTGATTCTTCTTAAAAGTATAAATTACTCCTTTTATGTTGCAATACTTCGTGTCAGACACAAAGAGGAAAAAGAAACAATTAGGACCACAATTATCAGAAATATACCAAAGAGTTCTCTTATCTCATGAGGTGAGCATGGTTCAACATATTATTGAGTTCAGTTTTCCTTATTGGAAGAATGTTTAATTATTTTTAATAATAATTCTTCAATTTGAAAGTTGATCTCAAAGTATACTAGAGAAACATTGTTGATTTTCCAATGGTTGCTATCTTATGTATATTATGTATATATCAAATATTTATAGAAAACATAAAATGTCTAGTATGCATTCAACATGATAATGATGTTCAATATTATTTTTGTTACTGTCATTATTATTGAAAGTTGTGTAGAATATTGAGTAAACACATTTGTTTGAATCCCCCGATTTTTATTCAAGTCATAACTCATCTTCTCAGTAGACCAACTCTCAATGATCTCATCTGCAAAATAGTAATAATATTTTACTTCATAAATTTATTGTAAATATTAAATAGAACAAGGCAAGCAAAAATGTTAAAATAGTGCCTGACATATGGAAAGCATTCAACAAAAGTTGACTTTCATTTTATTAATTAATTATCTTAAGGAAGGTAAGCAGCTATCTTCTATATAATGTACTACACAAATATATATGCTCTATAGAATTTATGGAGAGATACTTATTCCTGGCTAGACCCCATGTATGCCTTTTAACTTCATCTTCTGCTTTCTATTAAGTTTTTTTGATAATTAAAAGATGCATAAAATTGAGTGGGAGTTGAAATTGATTATAATGACTGTTATTTTGTAGAAGAGTTAATGTGGTTAAAGAAAAGTTGTGTAATTATTTAAGCCAAATTGTTTGCAAGAAACCTTACTGTGTCCAACAGCAATGCTGGAGTATTTTCATAGAAACACATAAAGTAAAATTCACAATGTCTGGCATTTATTCAAAGTATCAAACATAAATACAAGCAGAAAAATATAAATTATAATGAGGAGAAAAATCAATCAAAAAGTGGTACAGATATGACACAGCTGGAAATTAGATAATAGCAAACAAGAACAAGCAAACAATAATTAAAAGTGTATTTTATATGTTTAAGAATAGTCAGAGGTGATATGTAAAAGACCCAGGCTGAATTTCTATAGATAAAAATTACCATATTTGAAAGAAAAAAATACATTGAATGTAATTATTGGCAGAAAAGAAATACAGAAGAAAAATATTAGTGAACTTGAAATAGTGCAAGAAAAAACACAATGAAATGAAATGAGAAAAGAGAAAAATATAAAAAAATCAACTGAACATTAGTAAATTGTGAGAAAACATTATAGCTCCTTAAGGAAGAGTAGGTAAACCACATCAGGGGAACCACGATAAAGGTGATGAAAGCAGCACAAGCCAGAAGAGTGGAGTGGTCTCTTAAATTCTGAAAGAATAAAATCTGTCAACCTAGAATTATATACCCTAAGAAGATATCTTTAAAAATAGAAGTAAAATAAAGACACTTTTTTTCAACAAGCAGTGGCTGAAAATAGTTCATCACTAGCAGATCCACTCTATAAGAAATATTTAAGTAAGTTATTTAGGAGGAAGGGAAATGATAATGCAACAGTAAGGAAAACAGAGCAAAAGAGAGAAAAGAGCAAATATATTTACATTGATAAATACATAATTGTGTTATTTTTATTTAATCACTTAAGCACTTGCCATTCAAATAACTAATCTTGTAGCATTTTTATACCATATGTGATACTAAACTGTAGAGTTGTAATGACACAAATGTTGGGAGGAGCTCAGGTGAGCTCTTTTGTGAGTCTCTTATAGTAGATGTGAAGCAGTGTAGTGTCACTTGAAGGTAGAGAGTAATAAATTAAAGATGCAAACCTAAATAAACCACTAAATTAACAGTTAATACACCAACATAGATAAAATTGAATGATAAAAATTATTGAATTAATAAACAGAAATAGGACAGAAGGAACAAAAAAATATGAGATAAACAGAAAACAAATAGCAAAATGATATGTTTAAAGCTAACCAGACCAATAATCACATTAAATGTAAATAGTCTAAGTGAAATAATTTTCTCAACTTAAAATTCAATTTATTTCAGTTTTGATAAAAGATGGCAGCCAACTACATGATATCTACAAAAATACACTTTATATATAAAGGACTGGACAAAAGTCAAAGGACAAACATTATATTCTTCCCTCTGAAAGAGGATTACAAAAACAAGAATAACGCTGGATTAAATAATCATTTCATAATGATAATGGGGTCAATTCAACAGGAGAAGAAAATAATCCTAAAAGTTTACTTACCTAATAATAGAATTATAATACACCTAAACTAAAGGTAATAAAATTAAGAAGAAATAGTTAAATCCACAGTTATAGTCAGAGATTTCAACACCATCTTTTCAATTATTGATGGAAAAATTAGACAGCAAATCAGTAAGTGTATCAAAGATTTGAAGATTAGGATCAACCAACTTGACGTAATTAATATTTTTTGAGTACATTAATATTTTTTGAACAGCAGGCTATTATTAAGATAAATTGAAGAAGACTTGAATAAATAAAAGGATAAAAAATACCATGCTCATTGGTCAAAAGATTCAATATTGTTAAGACATCAATTCTCCCTAAATTGATGGATAGATTCAATGCAACCATAATCAATCCTAGTGGACAATTTTTTTTTTTGTACAAATTGACAAGATGATGCTTACATGCATATGGAAATGCAAAAGTCCTTGAAAGATCAAAACAAAAGAAGGTAAAAATTGGAAGTCTAACATTATTTTAAATTGTATTATAGGGGTGCCTGTGTGGCTCAGTCAGTAAACATCTGTCTTCTGCTCAGATCATGACTCCTGAATTGAGCCAGATGTCAGGATCCCTGCTCAGTGGGAAGTCTGCTTCTCCCTCTCCCTCTGCTCCTTCCCCCCTGCTTATGCTTTTTCTCTCAAATAAATATAAAAATTTAAAAGATAGGGACACCTGAGTGGCTCAGTGGCTGAGCACCTATCTTCAACTCAGGGCATGATCCTGGAGTCCCCGGATTGAGTCCCCCATTGGGCTCCCTGCTTGGAGCCTCCTTTTCTCTCTGCCTGTGTCTCTGCCCCTCTCTCTTTGTGTCTCATAAATAAATAAATAAATAAATAAATAAATAAATAAATAAATAAATTAAAAAAATTAAAACTAAAAAAATAAAAATTTAAAAAATAAATTGTGTTATAAATTTATAGCATTCAAGATAATGTAGCACATGCTTTTAGTGGAATATTAGAGTTCAGAAATAGAAGCATACATACATGGGCTACTGATTTTTGATAAAGATGAATGTAATTCCGTAAAGAATTTTTCAAAAACTATTTTCAACAAACAGTGCTATCTATGATGGTTATAAATTCATATGTAAAAATTGAACTTCAATGTGTGTTTTGTATCATATACAAAAATTAAGTAAAATGTATCATATACCTAAATGAAAAACCTGGAGGTTTAAATCTTCTAGGAGAACATTGTACTTTGGATTAGGCAAACATTTCTTACCTACAGCATCAAAAACATGATCAATAAAAGAACAAATTGATAAGTTAGACTTCATCAAAATTATGAAGCTTTGCACTTCAAAAGACATTGCTAAGAGGATGAAAAGGCAAGCCAGATGTTGGGAGAACATACTTGCTAACCACATGTCTGTTGAGTGACTAGTATTCATAATGTATAAATAATTCTCAAACTTCAGTAACTAATCCACTAGACAATCCATTAAAAATGGGCAAAATATTTTACATATTACTTTTTTCAGTAAAGAGATGGCAAATAAGTATATAAAAAGATGTTCAATATCATTAGTTACTAGTAAATTAAAATTAAACTTACAATGAAATACAAGGACACACATATCAGAGTGGCTAAAATTAAGATCGAATATACCAAGCGATATTTGTACATGAATGTTCATAGCAACTTTATTCATAATAGCCCCAAACTAGAAACAACCCAAAGTGTCTATTAACAGATGAATAGGTGAACAGTGTTCCCTCAGTACCCATACATGAGAAAACTATTTAGTAACAAAAAAGAATGACTTACTGACGTGTGCTGCAACATGGATGAGTATCAAAATAACTCTGAGTCCTTGAAGTGATGGAAACAAAAGAGAGTATACAGCATGGATCCATTTATAAATTCCAAGAAAATACAAGCTAATCTCTAGTTTACAGAAAGCAGAGTAGTAATTCCCTGGACACGGGTGGAGGTATAGTAGGAAGGGGCTGGGCAGAGAAATTACAAAGTACATGAAGGAAAAGGGGTACATTGCATTAGCAATTTTAATTTGGAAAATTAAAAAAAATCTCAGATGGCTAATTAAAAAGCTCAAAATGTTAAGGCTTGGCACTAATAAAGCTGATGAAAATAATGTGTTTTATCATAAGCAATTTCTTTTATTAATCATTTGATTAAGGACTAAAAATGATAGTATTTAATGAAACAAAGATAAGAGAGATGGCCACTTACATAACTTCTAATGGAAATATAAATTGGTGCATCCTGTCTGAAGAGCTGTTTGACTCTCTGTAGGTAAGGTTTCAAATCAATGTTTAAAAGCTAATCTGAAATGTCGGTATTTTTTTATTATTATTAGAGAGGTAGAGAGAGGGAGGGGTAGAGGAAGAAGGAGAGAGTGAGAATCTAACACAAGGCTCCATCTCACTACCCTGAGATCATGACCTGAGCCAAAATCAAGGGTTGGATGCTTAATCAACTGAGCCACTCAGGCACCCTTGAAATGTAGGTAAATATTGATGCCAACACCTTTCAACATTGTTATAAGAGCAAAGACTATAAAAATATACATGTCCAAAATTGGACATTTGCCAAAGAGCTTAAAATAATATTTTTCTAGAATAATAATATAAGAAATGCTATGGTTATATTTTCAGTAGAAAATATTGAGAACTGTAAATGGAGTAATAACTTGCAATGTAAAAATTACATATTAAAAAATGAGGACACTGTAGAGTGAAGAAAGTTGGTTGAGTATATTGATTTGTATATTATTATATAGATAGATACATTTATTAATGCATAGAAAAAGGACTACAAGGATCAACAACAAAATATGTGATTCTCTTAAATCAGGGAAGGGAACTGAATATTGAGAGAAATGAGAGAGGATGTTTGGAAGGTGGACTTTGATATTTCACTATTTATAAATATATAAAGTTTAGCTATTAAACTATATATAGTTTTAAATATTATATATGTATATATTTATATATATCTATATGTATCTATATATAAAGTTTTTGTTTTTGTTTTTGTTTTTTAAGAGAGAAAGAGAAAGCAAGCAAGCTAGGGACAGGGGGCAGAGGGAGAGGGAGAGAAAGAATCTTAAGCAGGCTCCACGCCCAGTGTAGAGCTCGATGAAGGGCTCAATCTCACCATCCTGGGAACAATGACCTGAACCAAAATAAAAAATCAGACACTTAACTGACTGAGCCACCCAGGTACCCCTTGCTATTAAACAATATTAATGTATTTGTATATAACCTTCATAATATGCTAATATGTCTGTATATGTTGAAGAGTCCTACATTAATATCTCTAGTCCTGACTTCTCACTTAGCTCCAAAATTATACATACTTCATGAAGATATGTGGTCAATTGATATACAATACATATGTTAAATAATTTATAGGTAAATTGCCATTATGATGCACACATGGATGCACACACACACTTGCAGAATACTCTAGGGACAGATGTCTTTAATTAAGTTTATTTTGTAAGTAACCTAACATGGTATTTTGTATATTGTTCATTATGTCAGTGTTCTTCTCTCCAATTAAACTATCCCAGGAACTTTCTGGGTGGTTAATGTATGAGGAAATGGTGCTGAACACTTGTACTGTTAATGGACAAAGAAGTAACAATATCAATGGAATTTAAAAATTTTTGCACTCTGGTTGGGATGACAGGCAATAAAAAAATGCCTTCAGAGAAAGTTCTTTTTGGATAACATTGTTCTGAGAAGACATTGCTTGAGTTTCTGTTTTTGAGGAGAGGTAGAAGTATTGATAAAAATAAAAATAAAGCCATTTGGGATTAATTGGCATGAAACATTTGGCACATGCATTTTACCTGGTTTAAGACTTAAACAGGTATCGGGAAAAATCTTTTTATTGCTGCTCTTATTAAGCCTCTAATCATTCCATTAACATTTATGGAGTGCCAGCGCTTGAGCAGCTGCAATCACACCTGCTCTTAGATGACTTTATTTTTCAAAGTATTTGCTCTATTTAAAGCACTGCATTTTATAAATAAGCTTTATGCACTTAAAAAGAGAACATGCAAAACCCAGGTCGTCTGTGAGTGGAGTCATTATTCCTACATAATAATGTATAATGTGTTCCATATTAACACCTGTGATTTTTTTCCTTAGCATTTCCCACTCCGTGCCCTTGTGGTTTTCCTCTCCTGAGAACTCAGTGCCAGAGAATCACATTACCATTCACTTGTTAGTCTTGTGCCTGGGGCCTCTGAAAGTAGGCAGAGCTTGTCTGAGGCTAGGAGCCTGGTGGGACCTGGTAGTAGGAAAGTGATAGTCACTAACTTTGAGGTGCCCCAAGGCTCCTTGGGGCCACTTCTACAATGGGGTTTTATGCTGCTTCATCACCAAGAACAGACCAAAGACACCCAAATCCTGTCTCATTTCTTAACTCTACCTTGACTCTATGCATACTAGGTATACCAAAGGACTTGGAAGAAAGATCATGAATATCTTTGCAATCAGTGACCTTCTTATGATTTATGTGTGCATGAGAGATGAACTTTGTCAAAGACCAAAAGTATCTCAGAGCTGCTAACTGTGACCTTGGCCAGGGTACTCAGTCACTCTGAGACTCAATTTCCTCACCTGCCAAAGGAAGCTGATGACTGCTGCCCTACCTTCTTCTCTGATATGCAGCAATGCTCTAACTAATTAATTTAGCAGATATGAATTGAGGCTTGGCTTTGTAGGTGCCCAATTCAGTAAAAGGAAGCAAGAGCACGAACATGAATAAAACATGTCTCTATTCTAAGAGTAGTAGCTCAGAGTCTATCAGGAAAGATAAACAAGTGAGGAACTAATGGTGCCAGAAGGTGCGGATGCCATGATAAAGCTACAGGCTATATGTTATGGGAGACTTAAATGAGGGAATGATTAATTCTGTGGTGAGAGGGAGGAGTATGAGAGAAGGCTTTACAGAAAGGATGATTTTTTAGCATCATCTTGAGAAATGAGTAGGAGTTTGCCAGGTAGAGAAAAGTTGGAGGACATTGTACAGAGTGGAGAGCAATCAGTCAAGAAGCTGCACAGGGGAGAGGTATGTGGGGAGAAGCGTGCACTTCATTTCACGGATGCAGGTGCTCTGCCATTGGCAGTGGTTTGCATGGGTAAGGTGGCATTATTGTTAAAATCATATGGAAGTTATTTGAGAGAACTCAGCTCTGGTCTCTCCAATGCAAATGACATGGTTATCAGTCTGGTCTTCATGGCTTCTTTTCTTGTGTTGTTTTGCTAAATTGCATTCTTATCAAAGTTAACATGTGTACTTTATGTGAAATAAAGTAGCAACAAAAACACCCCCTTCCCAACTCCCAGTCCTCAAAGGCAACTGCTTCCAATTATTATAGCTATTCCTCTGGTATCTCTAAGTAATATATCTAGACTGTGCTTGTTTCTCTTTGCTTTGAGACACATTTATCTATTGATTTGTTATGAAAGATTCAACTTTAGCTCACTTTGCCCATTATTCTCCATTTACATTTTGTCACCTTATTTACCCCAAGTAGTTATTTAACAATTATCTATTGGGGCACCTAGGTTAAGTGTCTTACTCTTGGTTTCAGCTTAGGTCATGATCTTAGGGTCTGGCTCCACATTCAGTGTGGAGTCTGCTTAAGACTCTCTCCCTCTCCTTCTGCCCTTCCCCCTTCTCTAAAAAAAATAAATCTAGAAAAAAAAACCCAAAAAACAATTATCTATTTAGTAATTTTTTGGCATATATAAATTATGACTACATAGATATCATTCAAAGCTATGCCTTGCTGTGTACAGTTGTATATTATGATGATTCCCTTCTTTGTATATTATTTATTTTTTTATATTACAAATTGCCTTGATTTGGGGTTTGACTTTCTATATATTCATCCTAAATTATCCCCCCTACAAATATCTAACGGAAGTGTAAAACTTTTTAAAATAGGGACAAATGAGTTGAAGCCTTTCTTCTTTGTTCTTTCTCTTTTTTTGGAGGGATAATCTGCTTTTCCCAGTTTGCACTATTTTTTTTTCACCTTCACCATACATTTGTTTAAATGGGAATTTCTTCCTGCATTTTTTTATGTCAAATGCCACCAGAGGAAAAGTTACTATTTTTTAGAAAAGATATCAAAGATCTGAGAATTTATTTTTATGCTTATTCTTTTTTTAAATATTTATTTTAGAGAGAGAGAGAGAGATTTTAGAGAGCAAGAATGGGAGGAAGGACAGGGAAAGAGAGAGAGAGGGAATTTCAAACAGACTCCCTGCTGAAGGCAGAGCCCAACATGGGGCTTGATCTCACAACCCTGAGCTCACCACCTGAGCTGAAATCGAGAGTTGGATTATAAACCAATTGCACCACTCAGGCGCCCCTTTATTTTTGTGCTCATTCTTGATTGACATTTTGACAGAGAATAGAATTCCAGTTTGTAGTCACCTTTCTGACAGAATTATTATGGGATTTCTCCACTGTATGCAAGCTTCTGATGTGTGGTGACCATGGAGATGTACAGCTCTGATTTTCCTGAGAGAAGGAACTTGAGATTGCTCTGGGATTATGACAAATTTGTGATCACTATGACTTGGGGTGGGGCTCCCTTCTCATGGGCAGCTCCAGTCAGTAAGCAAGCATGATGAAATCTTAGGGCTTGTCTTTTTCTCTCCAGGGTGGGAGTTCTCTAATGGGCAATCTTTGGGGGGAATTCCATTCTGGGTCAGCTGAGACTTTGTCAGACCTGCATTGTGGTTTGAAGCTTCTCCTACCCAATGCTACGTTCTCCCCTCTTCCTCTCATAGGTGTCAAATTGGCACCATGGTCTTATTATCTATTGTAAAAACTGTTTAGAAAATTCCCTCATTTTATCTTCTTGACCTACTCTGTCCTCCATTTTGCCTGTTATATTCAGGTCAGTAGGGAGTTAAGACTCAGCACTGGGCTTCTGCTCTTCTAAGTCAGCTACTATGTAAGTATAAGCCTCCCTTCTTACAAAATGTTCTTCATGACTCTTATCTGTTGAATCATTATAGTGGGACACCAAAGCCACTCATTTCTTCTATCTTCCAGGAGTTGGCTGTCATGCAGATGGCTCAGAGGTTAGTTGCCCTCAGCCTAGGGGAGCTGCTTACCAAGTTCACACCCCTCCTGGGTAGCAGCCTGCATCCAATCACAGGCTAATATTTGGTTGCAAAGACACCCCTAGCCATGCCTCCCTTAGGGATATTTTATATGGCCTTCTTAGCTATAGATGTTTCCACTGAGTTTTTTACTTGCATTTAAAGCTACAGTTCAGTCTCTCCCTATGCCAGTCCTTACCCCCTCATAGGTTTTGAATCCAAGGTTACTCACTCATAAACTCTGACACACAAAAATCTCCATCTTAGAGTCTTTTTTCCAAGAAGCATGAACTTAGACATATCTCTATTCTCAATTTATTTGTCCTTTTGCCTATACCTTTTAAAAAAGTTTTTTATGGCATTTCAGTGGGGTTTTAGATGAGGGTAGAGATTATTTGCATGTTTAATTTGCCATAGTTAAATAACAATTTGATCTGTTACATATTTCATACAGATTATGAAGAATAGTTGATAGGCTTTCTGTTCCTCTCTTTGGGGATTCTAAGAGGAATCAAGGACAAAGTGGAGAAATACTGTCCTCAAAAATCCATAATTAGTTTTCTTTACAGGGATGAGGAACAGGAATTCCAGTAGATGGAGTAATAAAGGAAATACAAGCATGTTTCATGGCTCATGGTTTCTCTTTTCTGGCCAAGAGTCTAAATCTCTGATGAGCCACCTACCATGAACTAAGTTTTGTAAGGGACATAAGCTTAGAGAATTTTTAAAAAAATATTGTATTTATTTATTCATGAGACACACAGAAAGAGGTAGAGACCTAGGCAGAGGGAGAAGCAGGCTCCATGCAGGAAGCTCAATGTGGGGCTTGATCCCGGGACCCTGAAACCACGCCCTGAACTGAAGGTAGATGCTCAACCTCTGAGCCACCCAGGCGTCCCAAGCTTAGAGAGATTAATCTTTATTATGAATTCAAACTTTAGCCCAGATCTCTATTTGGTCTTTTATTTTGGAGATCTGGTGGAACAATGCTCTTGAGGAGTGAGACTTTTAGTGTCGGCTTATTGACCCTGCTGGGAGTAGCTTTCCTGTGTCCTCTTTCCTGTGGGCCCTTACTTGAACTTAATTGTTGGGTCCTCCTGACCTTACTGCTAACTGTGAAACTGACTTCAAATAGGACAAAGCTCTGGGCCTCTCTACTCATCATGAAAACATGAGGTGAAAGGAGGGGGATGCAGAGAAACTGTCCTTTCCTGAGGGATATGTATATCCCCTTCTCTCCTCTCCCTAAAATAAATCTTCTAGAAGGTCATCTACCTGCAGGATGTGAAGACATTCATGTTTCACTTTTCACAAAGTTGTATTTACTGCATGGGGTACGGAAACATTCTTGATTCTTTCCTTTAGGCTAGAATGCAGACAAATGCACAATTTATATAAGCTGGGCCCACTGCTGTCTTGAGAGAGCCAGATGTAGTCAACACAGATCTTATATTCATCTCAGGTATCTTCTCTAGAATAAGACTGCAGCTTAATCCAGAAGAGAAAGGAATCTGAGTAGATGACAGAGCAGTGCTGCCCTCTGAATGCAGTGGGCATTGTTTACACCAAAATACACTGGGATGATGGTTATGAACTATTTCCACTTCTTACCACTGCTCCCCCAGGAATGGATGGCTTACAAACAGGAAAATAATGAGTCATTTCAACCCAGGTTGGGTAAGGCAGTACTTTTTCTGTGACATTTTATAATTGCATAAAATTGATCTAATTCTGTTCAAATGAGGGATCCCTGGGTGGCGCAGCGGTTTGGTGCCTGCCTTTGGCCCGGGGCGCGATCCTGGAGACCCGGGATCGAATCCCACATCAGGCTCCCGGTGCATGGAGCCTGCTTCTCCCTCTGCCTGTGTCTCTGCCTCTCTCTCTCTCTCTCTCTCTGTGACTATCATAAATAAATAAAAAATTTTAAAAAAAATAAATAAATCTAACTCTGTTCAAATGGAAGCTCATTCAGGTGTCAGATCAACAAAAAGTGGGGTTTCGGTTACTTCTTTACCATTTCTGAATTTCAATTAATCTTTTGTGCCAGAATGAAATGGCAGATGTGCTTAAGTGCCTTTCTATGGAAAGAAGAAGTGAAGGAGCTATATCACCAGTATATCCTTACTATATACCATGAACAATTATAATGACCTTATCTTGTTTAATTCTTTTTACCACCTTATGGTTATGATAATGCAACCTGCTTAGAGATGAAAAAACTCACGTATAGAGAGGTTAAGTAACTCATCAAGTATCATACAGCTGATAAGGAGCAGAACTCAGGCTGATAGGACATGAAACTCCATGACTGTTTGCTCAGTTATAAGCTGGTTCTTTTTTCTTTTCTTCCAACACATTTTGATAGTTTAGTTTTAATGCTTATCTTTATTTTATATGCAAAATGATGACGGAGGGAATAGAAAATGAGATTTGTACAGCTCTTTCTAATAATTTGTTTCTTTTTCATTACTCTCACATTCTTTTCACGATTTGTCTCAATAAATCTTTCTTCTATCCCAGCCCAGAGAAAAATAAGATAGAGGGCTCATCTAAAGAAGTGAACAAACACAGGCACAAGACAATCTGTCTTGGTGATCATAACCATGACCATTATCCATGAAGGCAGAAGCAGTTTAAACTCTGTTCTTATCACTTCCAGGCTTAAACTCTGAGATGCATCTGGAGTGTCCCTGGGGCACAGACAGGAATATTACTTATCATTAGTGACGGGGTCACAGTACTTCCTTCATGAAGAACAGATGGAGGGACCTAGAGTACAGCCTTATTGAAGAACAAGTAACATTAACTAACTACTAATTCTTAGAGAAATTATGATGGGATCACATTCTTCTAAGTTTCTGTTATTATAATATTGGATAAATGTTGTCAAAGGTGGGTCTTTCCCCATATAAGACAGAATGACAGTGAAATACTTTTTATCTCAGAACCAGAAACCCCAAGATTTAATCCTAGTGCATGTGTTTATGCCTGGAGGTGGAATCACATCCTGTTGTCTCTCTCAGTCTCAGATTGTATGTCAGACCAGTCTGAGCCCTGGACGTGTTTGCAGGTGCTTATAGAGACTTGACTGTTGCTTTATCCAGGCTAACTGACATTTCACACTGAGGAAAGTGTTACCTGCAGGCAGTCTTCAGAGAGCCTGAATCTAACATTTCCCAAAATGGGAGGGAAGGTATGAGGGTATTAGAAGTTCTTAGAGGTAACCTCCAAACTAGATGTGAATCCCTGTGGTTAGGTCCTATTTCCTTCTGTTACTGGGCAGTGCTTCATCCATCTTATCTCCAGATTTTCCATTAATGCTTGTCTTTAAATAAAGACTCTTGAATGTCTTTTTAAATCACATTATTGGTTTATCATGTCCAGGATGTGAATTCTAGATAAATTTACATAAAAATCATGCATGAATTATTATGTCTTACATCACCAAATTCATGTTAGGTTTATATTATTACATATGTGAATAGATTTTTTTAACTCCGGTATTTTTTTAAGTCTACTTTCTCAAGTGATCAAATAGTTCAACTCTTAAGTATATTAGAACACCAGGGATCCCTGGGTGGCACAGCGGTTTGGCGCCTGCCTTTGGCCCAGGGTGCGATCCTGGAGACCCGGGATCGAATCCCACATCGGGCTCCCAGTGCATGGAGCCTGCTTCTCCCTCTGCCTGTGTCTCTGCCTCTCTCTCTCTCTCTCTGTGACTATCATGAATAAATAAATAAAATCTTAAAAAAAAAAAAGAACACCAATAGTAAGGGAATGTTCTTGATAGAATATATTATATCACATAGATATTACATTTATAAAATCCAGCTTCTACATATTCTTTTGTTAAATACATCTATAATATTTAAATTTTTCATCAAGTGTGGTTATCTCTGTAAGTGTCTGAAGAAAAAGAAAAAAACAAACAAACTATAAAAGTTGATAGAAAAACAATAGGCCTAAACTTCTTGGTCTTTTACAGCATACATTTTTTTTTTTCTAAAGACTTGTAAGTTGTGCAAAGAAGTAGAACATTTTAAAACTACAATTTCATGGATAACACTATCTGTTTCTTAACTGGAAGTGAATATGATTTATGTATAAGGACCATATATCTCTAAACTCAAATCTGAATATATGATCAAAACATTTTTTTTCTTTCTGCTTTTGAGTTTATGTGAAAAGATCTCATTGAGATTCAACAAATTATTCATTTAAAAATTAGGGGAAAGATGGAAAAATATATTTATTTGCAATATAGGAAAAATCAGGAACTTGTCTTTCTCATAATTCCCATCCCACAAGAGGCTTGTTGAAAGGCAGCAGGCTTAAGTTTAAAGAGACATGATTTTTGAAAGTAAAAAGATCTGAGATATCAGCTCCTCCACTTACTAGTTGTTTAATCTCTTGTAAACTATTAGTCATATAGGGAAGTGGTCTTGCTTTGCCTGTCCTCCCCCCACATCACACTCCATGCACACCAGGCTCCTACTGAATCACCAAGGAGTGATCATATGACCAAGACATGCCAGTTAGAATTCCTTTCCAGGGATTTTTAAAAATAGGATTAGGGAGAGCTATTAGTAGGTTTAGAGATTGCTGTTTTGGTGTAAAGAATGAAGCCTAGGAAGAACAATACACAGGGATAGAAAGAGAGAAAGTTCTAGTGAGTTGAGTTGTTCTTCAAGCCTAACTATAAGCCTGCTTCCTTTATTATTTGCCTCTTTCCCTCCTAGGTCATCTGTGTTTTGTTTAATTACATAAGCCAGGGAATTATATTTTTATTTAAATCATTTGAGTTTTGTTTCTGACATATGGTAAAGAAGGATTCCTAATATTCAATGTCTGTGTCTCTAATACCTCTTGCAAAATATGATGACAACAGTGAAATTATCATGATGAAGGAATAAATTGACAAAATGCCTTACATGAAGCAGAATATCATACCTAATGCCCACCATTTGGAAAGTTCCTTTAATCATTCTCTACTTAAATAATTTATACGAGACCATAACATCAAATTAATGCATTTATTATCAATTTGAAATAAAAAGTGTTGAGTCATGAACAAAAACATCAGTATAGGATTTTGATACAGCATAAATTAAAAGATTTTAGAGAAATGACATTTTAACCTAAGTTCATTACTTTCTAAATGTGTGATTTTGAGCAATTTGCTTTATAATTCAGCATCTAAATTCCCTCATGAATAAAAAAAAGAATGCTACTTCTCATTTCACACTACCAATCTCAGATACAATGAAAGGGCAAATGTAGTAAGTACTCAATTGGTCTTACTTTTCTCCCTGAAATTATCTATTCATACATAGTCTGACTCCAGCGGTGATCTGAAGAATATTAATTCATAAGGAGATTCATGACATCCAACAACAAGTCTATATCATGTATGTTCAAGTGAAACAATGACTGGTCATCAAGAAGACTGAGTCAAATGTAAAAATATGATCCCCCTTTTTTTCCCTAAGATTTTAATGGTAGAAAAAAGAAATCCAACTCTTCCTTTGGGTTAGGAGTGGGGCTCCTATAGGAAAAGAATCAACATGTTATTATGTATTCCCATTCATTTTCCAATTCCCCTTCAAATCATGAAGTTGAACTGATTGAGGATACAGACATAAGGGAATAAGTAGGGGACTTAGGCCCAAGGGGGCCCTAGCTTCTTTTGACTTGAACAACTGATTATTACTTTTTTAAAGGATTTTATTTATTTATTCATGAGAGACACAGAAAGAGAGAGAGAGAGAGAGGCAGAGACACAGGCAGAGGGAGAAGCAGGCTCCATGTAGGAGCCCAATGCGGGACTCGATCCCAGGACTCCAGGATCACGCCCTGGACCGAAGGCAGGCGCTAAACCTCTGAGCCACCCAGGGATCCCGAACAACTAGATTAGAGAGTGATGTCTTTAAAAGGAATAAATGAAAGGAGAGGTCTATTTTCTTAAGGCAGAACATGGAGGGAGATGAGAGTTTTGGAGAATGTATTTAGGTCAAGGTGCCAGTCATCTGTGAGAAGCTCAGTGGAGATATTCATTGTAGGAATATCTGGACTGGAATGAAACAGGTTTGGGCCAGGAATACTGGCTTGGGGGTGGTAGCAGGTGAAACTTTTCAGGAAGCACACAGAGGGTGTGAGGAAATTTTGGGCAGACCCTAGAGACACTGATTTAAGAAGAAAGGTTTTCTAAAACAGTCTGAAAAAGAACAGACAGAAAAACAAGCAAGATAGAGATAATCTGAAGGTCAAGTGTACATTGGAGTATTAATGATTGTTGGAAATAGCCAGGGGTAGGATCCAAAAATACAAATGGTGATAATAGCATTAGATCAACCCTTTTTTTTTTTATGACAAGAGGAAAAGATAAATGGATGAGTGAAGATAGGAACAGGTACACAGGTTTGTTGGCATCTAAAGGTAGCATGTATGAAACTATACAACTTATATTTTCTTCCAAGCCAGCACCTTCTACTCGCTCTGTATCTCAGTCAAGAACAACTCCATTCTTCCAGTGTTTAAGGCCAAATATCATGATGTCATTTCTGACTCCTGTCTTTATCCCTTGTCAGTATCTCAACACATTCTGTGGGCTCCATCATTCACATCTATCCAGAATTAAGACTTTTTCACCCTTCTGCTGCCCCCTTTGATCTCAACTACTTTCCTTTCTTACGGAATTGTTGCAATTTTCTACTTAGGATATATTACCTAAGAAAATATTCTAATATGTGGAAAAGTATTATCCAGAAATAACAGTTATGCTTCAAAGGGTATAAACATACCTCTCTAAATTACATATATATTTAGTGAGTTACTTTCTAAAGTAGAAGTACCAATTTGTAAGGCCAATTGTCAGTGTTATTAATACATTTTATGATGATAAAGAAAAAGGAAGCATTTACATTTTTTAACACATTTAAAAATTATTTTTTAAGATTTTTAAAATTTTTTTTTTATTCATGGGAGACAGAGAGAGAGAGGCAGAGACACAGGCAGAGGGAGAAGCAGGCTTCTGTGGGGAGCCAAATGTGAGACTCGATCCCAGGACACAGGGATCACGACCCAAGCTGAAGGCAGATGCTGAACCGCTGAGCCACCCAGGTGCCTGGAAGTGTTTGAATTTATATTTATTTGATTGACATCAGGGCTTCCCAAAATATGAAGGTCCTATAACTCCAGCCTCACCTGAGGTGAATTCTATCCTCCTGGGTCTTCTGTACCCACATTGCCTTCCGTTAAGCTTCCATAGGGAAGGTCAAAGTATTAGTTCATTGAATCTACATATGGCTTTCATAAGCAAATTTGGAAAAGGATCAAGACTTACCTAGGTCTTTGGGACAAATTTGAACATCAGATGCAAAACTGCTACAGGATAACTTCACTTTTCCTCTGCATAATGTCTTTATTTTCTTTCACTTTAGCCCAACTCTGCTCACATATCCTAGCAATCATTACCAACTGTGGCTTCCAAACGTCACACATGTAGTCTTTTACGTAAACGGATACAGAATAATTTATAGAAGGAAAGGACATTAGAACACAAATGGAATTGAAAATTGGCAGGATTTAGAAATAATCTGGTTATGGCTGTGTTATAGACACATTAATTAAATAAGAGAAAAAGGAAGAAAAAAATTGAATTTCCCCAAATGAGAATATACCTATAGTTTTGTATTCAAGATTTTATGCTTACCATTATAATAATTTTACAGGCTATTACATAGTTTTACAATCATAATTTCAAATAACTGCATAATAATGAATCTAGTGTATATATTGTTTTTTTTGTGGATAATTATTCTATTATTGGACATTGATTGTTTGCAGTGATGCAGCCAGTATAAATTATCTTGCTCTAGCCATCTTTACATGCACTGGATTATTATAAAAGAT
Source organism: Canis lupus dingo (assembly GCF_003254725.2). Classification (NCBI taxonomy): domain Eukaryota; kingdom Metazoa; phylum Chordata; class Mammalia; order Carnivora; family Canidae; genus Canis; species Canis lupus. Next base: position 67,514,361 of record NC_064245.1, read on the forward strand.
TATTAAGCATTCATTGCATGAAGTAACATATAGTAAAAAATAATTGTTTCAAATATTTTTAGATGTGCAGTTTTCACTTCTTTTTGTTTAACAAGCATTTGGTATTATTGGAAAATGGTGCTTTTAGGTGCTGAGACAATATTTGTTTCCTCATCTCCCTGTAGCCAACTTTGCCTTTAGAGGTGATAGATTTCATTCAGCGAACAAATTATGGAAACATAAAGGAATTTTGACACATAGTTGATGAATCCTGTTTTTCCTAGGTTGGACAAAATGATTTATAGTGTCAAAAAACATCAGTAAGCAGATGGATTTGAAAGCTGCTGAAATTTATGAATAATTTGACTGTGTATTAGATTTTATGGCTGTATCTAACACACTGAAGAAAGTGGGGGGTGGGGGGAGGGGGCATCTAAGAGACCAATGCTTGAAACTCCAGAACCAATAGTCTAAGATTTCTCCTGATATTATTTGTGATGGAGGTGGGGGGCATTTGTTCAAAGGATAGTAAGATGGAGGCTGTCAACTCTGCTTGTATAACTGATTGCAATTTTTATCTAAGGATCTGTGTTATCTCATTCCTTGGGGTTGGGTTGAATTCTAGGTCTGATAACTAAAGTTGCAGACTATGACTGTACAATTTACCTTTCTAAACTTGAACTTTCTCTTTTGTAAATGAGGGGAAATACTCAAAATATTGAGTTAATAATTTCCAGGGTTAATACTCAAAGTATTAATGACTGGTACAATGGAGGCACTGACCCCCTAGAAAGTTTGCTGGTAATTGCTGGGCAATTCCTTTTTTTTTTTTTTCTGGCTGGGCATTCCTTTTTTCTTTTTTTGGATTTTGGGAGCTCTGAGGAGTGCTGACAGGAAAAGCACAGCAGGGATGGCTGGGCAGGGAAGGAGAGAACACTAGGGAAGTAGCTACTTCCTATTTGTAATGGAAGTATTTCAATATTTTAACGAGGAAACAGTCTGCTCTACTGGGTATGGCTGACCATCAACCCTATTTCATAATGCGAGATTTCATAATTTGGGAGACTGAATGAACAAATACATTTGAAGTATTTTATCTATGTTTGTACCATGCTAAGAAGTTGAAAAATAATAATAATGGCATTGGTAAATTTGATAAATCCTGTAGTCGTAACTCACATTAAAGAGACTATAACGAATAAAAGCTTTGGAGTATAGGGGAACATATATAAAAGAATGATGGAAAAATATTTTTATTTTATTTTATATTTTTTAAAGATTTTATTTATTTATTCAAAAGAGACACAAAGAGAGAGGAAGAGACTTAGGCAGAGGAAGAAGCAGGCTCCCTGTTGGCTTATCCCGGACCCAGGATCACTACCTGAGCCACAGGCAGATGCTCAACCACTGAGCCACTCAGGTGCCCTGAGAAAGATTTTTAGAAACTGCTTGTTTTGCTTCTTCCATAGCAAATTCTTGAGGAAATTCAGTCCATCCACAAGCAATTGGATTTAAGTGGGGCTACCACATGTGGCCTGGCCTTCCATACCCCTGGAGTGGCACAGGATCTAAACCAGGACAAACATACACACTTGCAGAAACTTAACCCTTAAATGAAGTGACACAGAATGTTGTTGAATTACTGAATTTTACAAGAATGTCATTCTCCTTCTAGCAATCAATACATTTGAAATGAATTCCAATATAAAAGTCTCACTATGCTTTGACATCTAATTTAACAAGTCCATTTAAAGTTTATATTAAAAACTAAGTTAAATATGCTTTGATAATTTTAGGGGAAAGGGGAAGATACAGAAATAATGGGCTTGCATTCTCAAACACAAATCTTTGAAGCTGTATGATTCAGGTCAGCGTGGTGTTTGCAAAGGGATAGATCTATGGGGACAGATACAAAGCCTAGCGATGGAATTCTATTTAATATATAGTGGTTGGATAAATGTGCTTTTCCATATGCAGTAACAACATAATTAGCTCATATTACATCCTAAGATAAATTCTACATGGATTAAACACATGCACAGTCATTTATACAGATATTTCAAAAATTATAGCACATCTTTAAGGTATCAGAAAAGGGAAGGACTTAATTCTTAAGACAGAGTGGGGACACTGTTAGGTGTAGCAGGCCTGGAGCACTGAGTGTCCTTTGTTGGAAGGAACACATGAAATGATCACTGAGCCAGGGCAGGGTTGTGGGGGTGATGATCCACTGGGTGTTCTGGACTGGTCCTCACTCCTAGCTGGTGACCAACCATGAAACCATCAGTATCAGGAAGGAGGGCCTCTTCCGCCTGAAATGTCCCTCCTGCGCCCTCTACTGGGAAAGCTTAACATTGTGATCTACACTTTTTTCTGCAGAACGCCCTCTATAGTGAGAGCTTTCCCCATGAAGGATCAATGCTTAAAAGGATTGTCAGTAGTTTTGGAGGGGTAAATTAGGAACCGAGAGACAAGAAACGTATAAGTGGAACAGTTTTTAATTAGTCCCCACGTCTGAGTGTTGGTGTCTTAGGCTGGGCTTAGTGTGACATTTTTTGTTTTTGCTTTTTTGTTTTTGTTTTTGTTTTGTTTTGTTTTTTTAAATGGTCTGATGTGGGCTTGCTTTTGTATTTGCGGTTTGGCTAGTTTGGGGATGATCTCAAATGGCACTGAGTGAGGTGTGTCTGCTTGTGTCCCTGTAACTCATTTTCCAGCTGGTTCAGCAATGTCTATTCTCATGATGATCATAGAGAGCAAGGAAAACAGCCAATACACAGAGTGAGTGTAGTCTTGAAACTGGCACACCATCACTTCTAATGCATTCTGTTGGCCAAAGCAAAGCCACAAAGCTAGCCCAGATTCAAGGGGCAGGGAAATAGACTCCACTGTTTAAGATAGGAACTGTAAAGCAGCAACAAACAAATGAACAACCACGGAAACAGGAAGTGGAGAATAATTTGGTCCATTGATGCAATTGATCGACCACACCATTATGGCTTCACTATGCATATCTACAGATTCCGATATCTGAAGTCTGAATGTTCTGTTGGGCCCACTGTTTCTTGCCATTATTGTGTCCTTCTTCATGTGCCTGGCTATCATTGCTCTTGCAAAAATATTTTCAGAGTTTTCATGAAGCTGAGGTCATTGCCATCCTCCAGCTGTGCCTTTGCTGTGTTTACTTCTGCAAGGTGCCTGGGGACAACCCATTTGGAGGCCATGACAAACTGAGTTCATGGCTTGATGTTTCCAGACCCACCCAGATACTCATGTAATACTCATGAAGGCTGGTCTGTAGATTCAATTTCTCAGGAACAATAATTGTTCTCTTCCCCTTTCTCTTTCTTCCTTTGCTTTGCTTGGCATTACAGCAACCTGATCTACAGTAATCTGGACTAAGAATAGGATCATTTCATTCAGATTTGCCTTTATCCTGAGGGTGAAGCCTTTTGGAATCCAAGCGAAGCTGTTTCCTCTGGTTTTGCATGTTGCATACCACACTGTTTCAGGAAGACACAATTTGTCTTGCAGTGTACTGGAATGCCCCATTTACTTCCCAAATTTTGCACTGTACTACCTGTGTAGTTACTATAGCTGATGGCCTTGTCCTGTGCTTAATATGGGAAGAGAGTCTTTGGGATTGTCCTGTCGAACAGTCACTGTACTGGGAATTCTGTTCTCATGACCACAGTAAAGCATGCAATTCTCAGTTCAAGCACATGACATTTGTAAACCTCCTTTATGTATCTTTGCTGTTCCAATAATTTGGTTACCTCCCTGCGTTCTCCAAAATTCAGTCTGGCAGTTTTTCATTATCTTTTTAGCTCTTCCAAGAGGTTATGGTGATTAACAAATGTTTTCTTTGTATGTTTAATAGTATTTAGTGGAAGAGTCAATTCATATAATCCTGCCTAGAACCCTTTGGTCTATGTTTTTAAAAGATCACCCTTGCCATCTGCGAGATAAGAGACTAAAGATGAATACAGGGATAGAAGTAGAGCCTTTTTACAATAATTTAAGCAATGGCATGGACCAAGGTGGCCAGAGTACAGTGGTGAGAAGTGATTTTACTCTGAGACAAGTTCAGTAAAATGCATCTGTGACTTCTTATGTCCTAGCGAGTATCCGAAAGATACCTTTTGTACCTTCAAGGTTACAGACCGGGCCTGCAGCCTGATCCATGCCACTGGATGAAAGATAAATTCTTTGTGGTGTACTCAGGCATATCTGAATACAAATTGCCTTCAATATCAAGTGTGATTAACGTTGTGTCTATATGTTTTAGAGTGTTATTTACAGGGGGAGAAATGATGGATGAAATAATGCGTTTTATTCCATCATGTTAAATCATCAGAGTAGTAATGTAATCAGTCTAATTTGATTGGCAAAGATGTAAAGTTACAAAGATGTAAAGTAAATCAGCTCAGTGGGTTTGGTTTTCCTTTTTTTCTTCTTGAAAATTATGCATTGAAATAATATGCTCTCCTTTTCACTTTAAATATTAATAATCGTGGCTCATCTTTATTATTTACTTTACACATTTATAAGCATGTGTTTGTCCTACCCTCAGATAGGGATCTCTGATTATTGTTTCTGCCACTGCAACCACTGCCAGCTTTCCAAGCAATACCCCTGCTTACCTGGTGTGCCAACTCTAGTTCCAGAGGCCAGCTGAAGTTGATTAATATATACTGTTAACACATTATGTAAATAGTTTCATTAGCAGGAGGCACAGATAGTTTTGCATAGTTGAAACTAAAACATAGCCAATTTTGTATTTTACCTTTCACCATTTGTTGTACCAAATCATTTGAATTATTCCATCATAAGCATGTTTTGAGGGTACTATATCATTGTTATCAAATTAAATAAAAGAAAACCATTGCATAGAGTTAACATACCAATTACTTCTAATTTGGGTAACAAGAAATGTAGTCTGTGAGTGACCTGAATGATTTAATAGCAAATTTAGGCTGAATAGGACCCAGTCTCCTAATTTCCTATAAGTAGGCTTGCTTTTCGGTTGAATCACAGGGAACTTGTGTCAGAGCAGATTTAGGAGCATCCATTGAAGTGTACTGTGCCAGTCTCTGCCCAACAATAACCTGGACCCGCCACCATGGTTCTTGTGATTGCAAGATGGCCTCAGCAACAGCAATTAGCAAACTTAAAAAAGACAAGGTTTATTACTTGCAAGTCTGGAAATCACAAGGCACACGTGGGTAGCTGGGAAGGAGGGAGAGAGAGGGCACGGACTTGGGGTTCTGCTTTTATTAGAATGGAGGATGGGGGCCTAGGGTTCTTGTGAGCTCACTCTCCATTTGAGGATTTAACACTGTCAGAAAAGAAACAACAAGCCTTGGGTGGAGTCATTTGCCCTCGAGGTTGCAAACCAAGACTTAGTTATTGTTTCAACCTCTTTCAGGCTGAAATTTCATGATCAACAAAAGTGACATAATATGCATGACAAAAAAATAATAATAATAAGCACACAATCAGAGAACCTATCCCTTTATTCCCTTCCCCCTCCAAAAGAAGATGTCCTGAACTATAAGAATTCTTTATCTTTTACTCATAATTTCTTGCCCCACGAAATACCAGAAAGGGAGACAGAACATGAGAGACTCCTAACTCTTGGAAATGAACAAGGGGTGGTAGAAAGGGAGGTGGGCGGGGGTGGGGGTGACTGGGTGATGGGCACTGAGGGGGGCACTTGATGGGATGAGCACTGGGTGTTATTCTATATGTTGACAAATTGAACACCAATAAAAAAAAATCTCTATAAAAAAAATTTCTTGCACCATGGCTGCTGCCTGTAAAAACCTTCCATTTTGTACAACTCCTGAGAGCATCTCTTTACTTGCTGGATGGGATACTGCCCAGTTCATGAATCATTGAATAAAGCCAATTAGGTCTTCAAACTTACTCAGCTGAATTCTGCTTGTTTTCACAAAATATAAGAGCAGGAGTTTAAAGTGTGGGAAGAGAATAAACAAGTGGCTTGAAATCAACCAAGATGTCTAAAATAAGGGAGACTGGTGGGAGGGGGTGGTCTTTTTTCTAGTCTTTGAATACAATTTATTTATTCCGGGTCACTGTCTATGAAGTGGCTGCCTCTTTGAAGTGGCTGCCTTGGCAATCAAAGCTTTAAATCAAACACTTGGATTACAAAAGCAAAAAACCACTAAAAACCAAAAACCAAGCAAAAAAAAAAAAAAAAAAAAAGCCCTCAAAACCTCTTAGAACTTACACTATGAGAAGATATTTAAAAAAAATTGATAAAGACAGCTTATGAACCAAAGAGGCTTAGTTAATGAACTTTTAAAGGTTTAGCTAAACAATTTAGCAATAATTTATCCTTTATTTTTCTTCTTATTTTTTAAAAGTGTAGATATATTCTAAAATCTTGAAGTCCACTCGAGAATGCCTATTTTAAACTATGTAGTGATAAGAGTTTAAAATACATTTCCCCCCTGTTGCGTGTGGGAATTTAGACATAATCTAAAAGGGCTAACAAGACTATGTGTTCAAGAACCCCTTGACCTAGCCTGTGATCTGGTCTGGCTTCTTCTGATGGCTCTGTTGGGCCACAGAGCAGATGGCCAGGTTTCCCTGGTGACTATCCCATCTGTTTGAGTGAACTAAATTCCCAGCTGAGAGCAATTAGAAGCCATATTAATACCCTGGCAGGGACTGTTAAGACCAGTTGGGTGGTCTGCTGGCTGGATGTGAGCAATCTCACAAGCCAGACATTCCCAAACAAGCCAGAGGCATTCAGGAAATTATGGCTTTAAAGGGTGTTGAAAGGTTTTGTTCATTTAAAAAAGTGAATTTGGGTTGAATAGAGAGAGCTTTCCTAGAAACAGCAGGGAATGTTGCTCATTCACCTTTGCCTTTTCTTATTACATCTCCTTCAACTCCATCATGGGTTTTTCTTTCATATATTTTTTAAGATTTTATTTATTTACTCATGAAAGACACACACAGAGTCTCTCTCTACACAGGTAGAGGGAGAAGCAGGCTCCATTCTGGGAGCCTGACGTGGGACTCAATCCCAGGTCTCCAGGATCAGGCTTGGACTGAAGGCGGTGCTAAACGACTGAGCCACCTGGGCTGCCTTGAGTTTTTCTTTCAGAAACTAATTGTATTGAAATGTTGATGCGTGACAGAGAGGAGCCTTACAACTTAACTTAGTCCATAAACCTTTGGTGGGATATTATGCAGGCCACGACATCATATTCATTTGTTTCAAATGATATGTTCTATCAAGAGGCCTGGGGTATGAACATTGATTTGACTTGATTATTCAGAGGAGTTCAGGGGAATTCAGTTCCCTGCCCTACATGTATATTGACTTTTACCTTTTCAAAACACTCACGTTACAATGCCTCATTTAATCTTCACAAAGATTATTTTCTTCTTGTTTTCTTTGGAAGAATAAATGAGAATGAGAATAATGGGGATCAGAGAATGTAAAGGGTTATCAGCATGGTTATAATGTTCATTGTTTTTAGTTCATTAGGGGTTCTCGGTCTAGCTTCCTAGTTTGTTTTTGTTTTTGTTTTTTGCTTTTTTTAAAAAAAAAAAAAAAAAACAGAGTTGCTGGATCCATACAAGTCATGTCGTACATGTATAAGAGTAACTCACATTCTGGGGTGGTAGTCCACCAAAACACTCATTCAGTGAGAGTTTTTCCAAACAATCCCTTCATGGTCTTTTACAGCATCTAAACCAGATACTGTCTTAGAAGTATCTGCAGGTCTATCTTTGCCCAGACCTTTGGGGGTCCATCTTGAAAATCCTGCATGAACAATATCACAAAATTGGCCCATTATGACAAGATGACCCCATGCCAGTCAAAATGCAATAGAAGACAGATTAATTACAAGATTATTTTGCGAACTGACTCTTATGTCTCATGCCAGTTATAGGCCCTCTCTACATTTATTTGTACGAAATTAACTTACCCCACTAAATCTGGTGATATATGATGACTCCTCTATGGTCTATGCTTTATTTTATGCTGCATTAAAAAAAAATAAAACAGTGCACATACATGCATGTAATGTCCAACAATATGCAGAAGACAAATAATGAAAAGCAAGTCCTTGTCCTCCAAACTACCACATTCCCAGTATGTATCTCAAAATAATATGGGTATGCTATTTTAATTATTAATATTTGATGTTCTCTATTAAATTTTTATTATAATGGATGAATATTTCTCTCATATATGACATCTTTACTTTCTTGCATCCCTTCCTCCTCCTTCTAATATTATACTATATTCACTTCTTCTCTGGTTAACTGCAAATTCAAACAATGTGTTTATGGCTACAGTTCTATCCTGACAACAGTACATGATATCCCTAGAACCTCCTTATTTCAGATGAGGACATCAGCTCCATCACATTTCTTTGAATCTCCCAACGTTAGGACTTCCATTTTCCATCCTCAGCATGCATATTTCCATACTAATTTGTAATCACAGGTAAGTCTTTCACAGTTTATTTACATATTGGTGCTGAAAAATGAATATAAAGCATAAATTAGTGAAATTAGTAAATTTTTTTTTTTTTTGGACTACAAAGACAAATCTCATAGGACATTTGTAGGTTGCTGGTGCACAGGAAAAATAAAAGTATTTTACCTCAACAACCATCATGATTACTATACAATAGAATTAAAAATTATAATGTGTTCAGGAAATGCATAAAACGAAAATCCAAAGGGCCAATAAACACATGAAAACATATTCAACCTAAAGAATAAACAGGACCTTCAAATTAAAACAACTGAATACTATTGATATACTGGTGTTATGCCTTTAGACTGGCAAAAGTTAAAAAATAGTGTCATACAATGAACAATATGTAGGGAAATGGGAACTCACTCACAGCTGATAGAAGTCTAATTAGAACTGCTTTGGGAATGATTCGGCACTACCTACATGAAAATATGCATTCCTTATATCATGGTGATTTCCCATCTTCATCGTTAACCAAGAGAAGCTCTCACATATTTGCTCAAGAAAGCCTATAAAGTGATGCTCATTACAGCATTGTTTCTAAAATAATTTTTTTAAAATGAAAACTCCTAAACACTCAAGGAAATGAGCAAAAGTAAATAAAATACAATGTAGTGAGAGGACAATAGTATAAATTAAAAAGAAAGCATTATTTTATTCCCTTGATGTTATCATTGAAAGGACTCCACAACTAAAGCTGAATTAAAAAACAAAATCAAGCGATGCCTGGATAGCTTAGTCAGTTAAGGCTCCAACTCTTGATTTTGGTTCAGGTCATGATCTCCATCCAGGTCATGAGTTCTAGCTCTAACTTGGTTCTGTGCTGGGCATGGAGCCTGCTTTATTCTTTCTCTCCTTCTCCCTTTTCACCCTCTCCCACCTCTACTCATGGTGTCTTTCTCTCTCTTTCAAAAAAAAAAAATAAAACTTGTTTAATAATGTGTTTAAAGGGAACTGACATTTATTGAATGCCTAATATGTGCCAGATAGTTTCCACAGGGCTTGATATGTTCCCAATTGCTATGATGTCCTTGTATCAGTTGAGTTGGAAGTATGATTATCCCACTTTACAGATGAGAAAAATAAGCAGAGAACAAGCAACATTTCCAAGTTCCCTTAGATGGGATAAGAATGAGTCCTGGTACACATTCTTCCAGTATTGTGCAAACAACACCAATTGGTCCTGAGTGTATGTGTGAAAATATGTGAGTGCGGATGAAGATGTAAATTGCAAAATTTTAATGAGCACCGTTGGGTAAGGAAGAGGAAAACATGACCTGAGCTGGTCATCTAGAGGGACAGTAATACAAACTCTAATATTTTAGATGATCTTCTTTTTAAGATTTATTTATTTGACAGAGAGAGTGCTTGTATGAGTAGGGGGAGGGGCACAGAGAGAGAGGTAGAGAGAAAATCTCAAACAGACTCCCCACTGACCATGAAGCCAGATTCAGGGCTAGATCTCATGACCCTGAGATCATGATTGGAGTTGAAACCAAGAGTTGGACGCTCAACTGACTGCAGCCACCCAGGTGCCCCTGTAGTTGATCTTTTTAAAAAATCAAAGAAAAAGAAAATATTGTGAGATATAAATGCTAGATGACAAGCCTAATTAAAAAAAATGTATTCAACATACCTCCTTAAATAACTGGCATAATTAGTATTCTTACATACATATAAGCTACAAATAAGAGCATAAAATAAAATGCATATCAGCTTTTTCTTTTCTATAGGTGAATGACACAAATTCCCAGTACAGTAGCTAATTAACATTCTAGATTTTATAAATGTTTATAGCCGAGAGCTGGCATTGACCTTTAATTTCATTGGGCTGGTTTAATGATAAATACAGACCTGAAAAACATCAACATATTGCCAGTTGAGCTAAACAAAAGGCATTTGTTTCTCTCGAATGGATATAAACAGGAGGAACTCTTAATTTTTCTGTATGCAAATTCATGCATTACGAAAAATAAAATACCCCCCCATGCACACAGCTAGCACATCGTGAGACTCACTCACACATCTGTTACGGTGATCTAAATCAAGCCACTGCAATATTCCTGTTGTTTTTTAATATGCTGTGAGCAGTTTTCTCAGTAAGATCAAGTTAGAGCAGCTGGTTATATCTGAGGAATTCAACCTATCCAATTTAACATTTACTGAGCACTGTCCTCCCTGTGGCTGGAGAATCAAAGATGAATAAGGCATGATCCTTATATTTTTGGAGCCCAGAATCAATTAGAGGACTCTTCTAAGCACATACATAATTATAAGTTAGCCTATTGTGGTAGCAAAAGTGTTATTAAATTGCTCTGGGACTGCAGAAAATAAAGCAAATTCTTCTAACTAGGAAGATTGAAGAAGGACTTGCAGATGTTCCATTGGAAGTACTTTCCCTTTGAAGGACACATAATATCAGAGTGATAGAGAGAGAACTTTCCAGACAGAAGGAATCTCTATATAAATATTTTTATTGCAGTGTAATCCACATTATGATTAGTAATTAGTAAGAGTAGTTTAGGAACCATGTCGCACACATATTTTGCAAATCTCACTTACTAGCATGCCTGTAGTCACTGGATGGCATTTATTGAGTGATTACTAAATGTCATTAACTGGGCTAAGCCCTGTATATATCTTAGTTTATTTAATCCCCAAATGAACACTAGCAGGTATAATGTTACTATGTCTCTTTAATGAAGGAGGATAGTGTGTTTCAGAAATAGCTAATGGCTAAAAATGACATGTCTGGTTTTCAAAACCAGCTCTGCTGATTTCAAGACTGTGCTCTTCGAATACCAATTCCCCCTTTTGAATGAGGAAACTGGTAAGTGGCAGAGCTGACATTCCCACTCACGGATAGTTTGGTTCCAAAGAATTTGCTCTCAGCCACTTGCAGCAGGACCCTACTACATTGATAAAAAACATTCAGTTTTGACTTGAAGAAGTACAAGTCCCTCAAGCAAGAGAATATTCCCAGAGCAATTATTTTCAAAATTCCTGACCTACTTAATAAATAAGTAAATAGATCGCTCTATCCACTCTGAGAATTTCCATGTGAATGTTCGTCCCATTGACACTTCGACGTTTATTCTTCTCAAACTTGATTTGCTTAAACTTTTTTCATGATGTGCAAAGGGTGGCATCACGCATGATGCCACACATTTCAGAACCTGGAAGTCATTCTTGACTTTCGCTTTGTCATTACCTATATCCATTTGCTGCCCAGATGGTTCTGATTTTGTTTCTACTTACGTGTTGAATCAGTACCCTCTCTGTTCCATTTCCAGCGATGAGTTTAATGAAGCCCGTATCATTACTTGTCTCCAGCTTTCTTATAAGATCCTTGCCACTCAGCGTTTCTTCACATAGCCACCACCTACACACCTGCCAGAGGTAGCTTGCTAACCGCAGCCTGGTTCTGACTTTTGTGGCTAAATCCTTGAATCCTTATTACATCATGAAAAACCCTGTACTGCCAGTTCTCGGGCTACCTTACAGCTTGAGAATTAAGTGTCCAGATTCTAGAATCAAGCCTCCAGTACTCCAACCAGGGCCCTGATGCTTGTTGGCTTTGTGATCTCAGATAATTTATTTGGCCTCTTACTTTCTTTTTTCTCATTTCTGAAATGACCTAATAGAATACCTAATAGAATTGTTGCAGTGATTGAGTTAACACATATAGAATTGTTAATAGAATTAACAATACCTACCTAATACCTAATAGAATTGTTGCAGTGATTAAGTGAGTTAATCCATATAGAATGTTTAGATCAATGCTGGCAATGAGTACTAAGTGTTTGTGATCATTATTAGTTCATCCCATATGCACATCTGTGAGATACACCACACTTCTCCTGGCTGCTGGGGCCCATGTATAGAGCACTCTCTCCCTGGCATGACTCAGTTCCCATATCCTGTATGCCATGACACCTTCCTTGTCTCCCCTCTGCAAAGGTGAGTGTCCCCATAGCTGTGTGTTGAAATTGATTGTAGCATTTGTAATATTGCATTGCAAATCTCAGTTTATGTGTCTGCCAACCACCCCAAGCCCTCTCCAGAGCTGAACTTGGGTTTTATTCTGCTCTTTCCCAGCAGCAAACACAAGGCTGAGAGAAAAGTGACAGGATCACAACTGAGAGAGGAGAACGCATGCAGGAAGAGAAATGTCTAAATGGAAGAGGAGAAGCTAGAGGCAGAATAGTAGTTAGGAGGTTAGTCACGGTCCAAATAATGGATATTAAAGACAATGGCAGTGAAACAGTCAATCTGAAGAATTTAGAAAGTTGAAATGAAAATACATAATAATATCTAGTGAGGGGACAATAGTGAAGCACTATGTCAAATATAATACTTTTGCTTGGGTATAAAGAGGGATAACTTGTTTTGGTGCTGTGGTCAATCTACTTTTCCTCTCTTCTGTTGTCCTCCTCCTCCACTTTTTCTTCCTCCTCAAGTTCCTCCCATTTCTTCTTCATTGATTCTTAGGTCCACATATTTGAATGGCAAAATTGCAATGATGACTTTGGTATGAAATCTAGCATAGGATATTGAAAAGAGGGTGAGACAGAATCCCTGAGTGCTTGTCCAAAGGCCAATCAATGTTTATTTGCTTGTGACTCTGGTCTCCCAACCACCAGATGAGGTTGTATAATTGGTACATTAAGATGCAAATAATGAACATGTACAAATCTGTTCTGAAATTATAAGGAGCTTTACAAATGGGAGGTATCACTTTTCTTATTGCCAGAATGTTGTAATGGGTTTCTACATAATGAGCTCAAATTTGTCTTGCTTCTAAGGACTGTGGTTCTCATAGAGAGATTGCATTCATATAATCTGGGTGAAGTTTTTAGGGTATTAGATCTCAACAATATCTACCCAAATTTAGTTACATGATTTGTTACAGAGTTCTTTGTATTGAGCATATGCACTGGATGTACTTATATCTGAAGAAAGTATATCACCTTTCAAAATTTCAGTAAAAAAATAAAATAGCCAGGGTCATTCTTTACATTACTTTTGACTCTCTTCTAACAGACTAAAAAAGTCAATACCCTTGTCAAATAGAGTTAAACCTTGACCCACACCCTTCAAACCCTTGCTCCCCAGGTTGAAGGGCACCCAATATTCTTTAAATAGTGCCTGTAGATCTAAAGGCAGGGAGGACTGACAATAAAATATTTCTGATGTTATTTTTTGACACATTGTTAAAAATATGCTTCCTTCACATCCTGTGTCTAAAACTTTTTGTCATCTCTCCTAATCTAAAATAACATGTGGTGACCTTATATTAAATACCGCTAGATGACTAATTAAGACAAGGCATCAGGTCTACAGTAGCCTGTGACAAAATAATTGCAAAGTAACTTTAAAAGCATCTTCTGCTAAGCTAACATATATAGATTTTTTTAAAGGTGACATAACCGGCAATTACGTGTTGATGTTTTACACAAACTCCTAACAATAGAAAAACACTTTTGAAATCTATGTGCCCAATATCTTAAGACAAGTCCAGCAATACTGTTTGTAATTATCACTGTGATTCTAGAGAATCTCTGAGTTATCCAGCTACCATTTCTTGGTGCCAGCATAAGAAAGGAGTCTCCTCTTTCACAGGTGAGGGATGATTTATTATTCGTGGCAATAGCAGTAACCAGAGCATCAGCTTTTTTTGTATCTGTTCCCTGAGACCCAGTTCCTATAAGGTGATGTAAAAAAGCCAGATGACACTTGCACATAGAGTGAGTGGTATTACAGCAGACGGATCCTCAGCTTAGGGAAAGCAATCTTTTCTAATGAGTAGAAAGCGTGCCTGCTCTTTGCTACAGATAGAGATGCTATACCTGTTTTTCAAAACGACAAGTAAACACACTTTGCTCTGGAGGAAAACAGTATTTTTATCTTCCAAGGATGCTCACTATGCTAACACCTTTGAAAAGAAAGTCTGGAAGGAAGGACTTTTAATGCCTTACTTGCAAGACATGCAGAAACACCACAGACCCCGGATAACTGTTGAACTATTGTGTCCCAACAGAGAGACAGCACTCCTGGAGCTGTGAGGCTAACCATGCTGGGGACTGAATATGATCCCTACTAATTAGTCACTTTTCATTCCTGGCAAATTTATGTCTCCTAGTTGTCTACTTTTTCATCTGTCAATAGGGATAATAGCATCCCCTAAAATAAAGATTTATTTTGAAGAATAAATGGGTTAACACTGTAAACACTAAAGAAATACAGAATCCCCAGCTATCCAAAAGTTTGCCTTATGCCACTTCATTTTTAAGAGAGACCTACATTAGTTTAGTAATAGCTTTTCCCCTAAGAGCTGAAATCTTTTTCAGATTTCCTTCAGTCAGTGAAAAACGGGTGCCGAAGTAGGGCTCTCATCAAAGTGAAGTGGCGTTACTTGAACTTTTGGAAAGTGGAAGATACTCCTTGCTTTATGCCATTTTAGCTCACGGAAAGCTTTGTAGGCATGCTCTCTACTCTTGGATAATGGGAGCATCCTGTATTACCTATTATAGATAAATGATATTATAAATAAATTATTGATTAATCTTTCTTATTTTAAGGCATCACTTAAGTTTTGCAAATGTATATAAAATGACTATCATAGATTTTTTTCAGAGTTACCAAACCCGTGGTTATCTATGAATTAATTTTTAAACATCTGACAGTAAAAATTATGCATTTTATCTCTTCAATTTATTTATAACCTATTAAGCTTTCTATCTTCTTGACCTAACTTTGTTAAATGTGTCACACTGGATTGGCACAGAAAGCTTGGAGATTGATGGCATTAGCCCCAAGGGATAAAGCCAGGCTTTAACCCAGTTCTCTGTGTGCCCTTAACTTACACACCTTTTCACATTATATATAAAATATTCTGTTAGGGAGGGGTGCTTGGGTGGCTCGTGGTTGAGCGTCTGCCTTTGGCTCAGGTCGTGATCCCGGGGTCCTGGGATCAAGTCCCACAACAGGCTCCCCACAGGAAGCCTGCTTCTCCTTCTCTCTCTCTGTGTCTCTCGTGAATAAATAAATAAAATCTTAAAAAATATATATTCTGTTAGGGAATATATCTTAACCTTTGAGTCTATTATGGCACCTTGTACAATGCTTCTGTGACAGTAAACATTTCATGTTTATCTAGTGCTCTATAGCTACAAAGCACTTCCATCCATTATTCTTTGTGTAAATTCTCCTGCTTTAGTATTGAGTAAGCTAGTCTCTGAGATAGTTAAGTGCCTGGCACGGTATCACAGAACTTGAAAATCGAAGAGATGACCTCAACCCACATGACCTAAATTACACTTTTACCCAGGAGAAGCCCCTCCACTTCTGTGCTGCTCCCTTCTCCTACCTACTCAGGGGAGCATAATGCCATTGCCTTGCACTTTGGAACAGCTTCCCTGACCCAATGAAATGGCCTCTGGTGTAAAAACATAGTGAAACAATTTGAAAAGATTGCCACTAGTAATCCTATTAGAGATTATCCTCTTCTGAGTTGAGAGGACTTTCCTTTTTTTCAGAACGATAAAACTGCCTTAATTTGGGCAGATTCTGCCATCAGACTGATTTGCTCCAGCAAAACTATGTGGTGTAAAAGATGAAGAGGTTAGGTTGCTTGAATGAGAAGTCTTGGAAAACTATTCTTCAAAGTGGACCAATGAATCCCTGAGTTGTAATACTGCAGTGGCCACATGGGCACCTTGAATCTTGTATGTGAGATTGGTAGTGAGGATCCAGAGATAGACGTGAGAAACAAGACTTGATTTTTACTCTTAGGGACCCAAGGTTGCTTCAATCTTGTGCCAAACACACAGAAAAACACTCAGCAAAACAAACAAACAAACAAACAAGAACATAATAGTGATGCTATTTTTAGATGGGTCTGTGGTATAGGTTGTACAACTAACTGGGTTATATTAAAACAAATTGGCTAAGGAAACATCTTAGGATTCTTTAAAAAAAAATTTTTTTATCTTTTAAAGATTTTATTTAATTATTCATGATAGAGAGAGAGAGGCAGAGACATAGGCAGAGGGAGAAGCAGGCTCCATACAGGGAGCCTGACATGGGACTTGATCCTGGGACTCCAGGATCACGTCCTGGGCCAAAGGCAGGCGCCAAACCACTAAGCCACCCAGGGATCCCCCTTGGGATTCTATATATTCCAGAAATCAATAGCTTGGATAAAGGGGAGCAGCATCTAATCTCCTGATAGAAGAAAAGTATGTATATATATATATATATATATATATAATATAATATATATTATATATATATACTATTATATACATAATACATATATATGTGTGTGTGTGTGTGTGTATGTATATATATATATATTTATCCTGACAGTAAGAATGTGATTTTGTGGCAGAAATTTTGTTCTAATAGGTGAAGTTGTAGATTTGGAAACTGAAGATGACTCCAGTGATGAATTTTGATCTTGACTTTACCCAACTCAGACAGGAACTAGGTACACTTTAATGTAAACAGGTGATCAGATTTTTTTTTGGCTGCAAGACTCCATCTAGATCTCATTCATTATTTAGCCCTGGTAGAAGTAGGTAAGAGTGCTTGACCCCAAGGAAACTCTCAAGGTAGTAGATCTGGGGATTATGTCAACATGGAAAGTCCCAAGGGATCCTAATATTGAGTAATCAAATGACAAACCTGAATGTTGGTCTACAGAGAGCCAATATCTTAGCTTGAAAATGAATATTAATCGTCAAATCCCAAAGAGAAGCAATATGCAAAACAAATGGAAGAGCAATGAGCCCATAGACTGGAACAATGGAGAGATGCATGGAATAAAGAGCTAGAACAAAGTAAGTGCAACTATTCAGAACTACCAATGAAGGACTCCTGGGTGGCTCAGCAGTTAAGCGTGTCTGCTTTCGGCTCAGGGTGTGATCCTGGAGTCCAGGGATCGAGTCCCACATCTGGCTCCCTGCATGGAGCCTACTTCTCCCTCGGCCTATGTATCTGTGTGTCTCATGAATAAATAAATAAAAATCTTAAAAAAAAAAAGAACTACCAACACAGTTCTTAACAATGGTAAGAAGATCTTGAAGTTTCCCTCCATGTGTTATACGGAATGGGAATGGGGGTCAATAGGCAGGAATGACTTTTAGATATATGAGCTATTATGTCTAAGGTAGCAAAATGTATTACAGATCCATCCAATTGAGGGGTGAAGCTAATTTTATGTTCTCTGTTCTGAGGAAGACTGGTTCATAAAATGGAAAGTCTAAGCTTGCTTGTAGATGAACATTCAAATGGACTCCAGACAGGTAGAGGAGTCTAGGGATGACGGCACCTTTCTAGAAAGTAGAAAAAGAAAAAATAGAGATAAGTTCTACACATAGTAAAGTCCTGAAAGTCTAGCTGGAAGGTAATTTGTTCCCAGCTCATTAAAACCAAGCAGAGAAGATTTTGGTTTTCACCTTAGTGATTATTAAAGAAGTATAGAGCAACCACAATCAATTTTTCACCTCTCAGAGTCATGAGACATATTTGAACTTTGCAACTAAACAAAGGTATGGAAGGCACTCTTTAATTAGGGTTTTTCCCAACACACACATGATTAGAGAAACTTATTTTCACCCACAGGTATGCATTCATTTGTTCCAGCCAATTATTAAGTCAGAACACCCCAGTGTTTCTCAAAGTTATTAGGTCAAAAATACCCACAATGTTCTCAGGCGTATGTAAGCCCCCAAAGCAAGAAATGAATTTAAGGGCATATATTCCACATTGGTTTGTTATAATGAAGTACTATCAGATCCATCTCATATACAGCATAGTTGTCTGTTTTGCTTTTATTACCTATTTAGTTCTTGTTGACACCAGTTCCACTTCAGCTGGTCCAGAATGCAGTGAGGAGATTGTAGAACGTGTGGCAGAGCATATCATGTCTGCATAGCTCCAATGCTGGACACAGAGTCAAACAGGTGCACTCTGGTTTGATGAGACTTCTGCAGGTACTAATATTTCTCTCTTCTCTTTTCAAAACACCACCTGGTTATCATGTTTCCATTATTCATTCCATAGATTCAGTTAAATGCATCCAATGGCCCCCTTCAGATCAGTTCTCCTGCTGCAGACAATGCTCAACTTTGTTTTTCTTCTTTCAGCTACTTAGATTGGACTTTGAACAGCCTGATCTTCACTTTTGGAAACTTGGAATTAGCCTCACTGTTCTTCACCCCTAGGAGCTCCACCTGCTAGTTCTTTGTTTCCAGTGGGCATCCTAAATGAAACTAATAAGATCCTGAAAACTCAGTCCCACTCTGTTTTGTAATAGTTTTTGGCCAGAACAGAAATTACAGTAGATTATCCCAGATTTTAAGTAACAGGTAACTAGAAATATTCTTGCTGCTTGATACCTAGAACTTGATATCTCTATGGAAAAATCTTTACTATGTACCTTCCAATTTTCAAGGTCTCTCCAACCCTCACTGTGCTTTGCCCATGAAACAGATTTATAGCTTTGCTTTACTGTCAGCCTGAACTAGAAGTTTGCCCTGGTTGAAATTGAATGATTCCTTGGCTTCTTTCACTCACTTGCCTTTGCTAGACCACCGGTTCTCAAAGGCTTGAACTCTGATCAAAATTTCTAGGGATTAGCTGAGTGGAGTTCCAGTGGAAAATTCTCCTGAACTCCACCATTTGGCTGCATGTGTTGTCACTACCTGCGTAGGCCCTTTGTTTTGCCCCTACCAACAGAATCAACACTCTGAGGTATAAATGCCAAATCAGAGAAAGTGTGAGCTCTCCATGATACTTTGGGCACTCTGAGTTGCTTTCCTTTCCTATAATGAAGGCAGGTGTTCCAAACATATTCAACATAACTACATGGTAAGGCCCCTGAGGGAGGACAATTTCTAATGTTATTAAGAGAGAACTTAGCAACAGTGTAGTGCCTCTTTAATAGGAGAGTTCTTTCTTAGCTCACTCAACTTAAGCCCCAGGGAGCTATGAACACAGGGCATCAGCAGAGCAAAGGGGTCAGCTCTTAAGCTTCCCTTCTTCCCATTAGCAAACCACCTGCTGAGCTTCGAGAATGACTTCTCACAGAGCTGTTTAACATGTGTTTTCTCACAGTGGCCTCAGGTGTGGGTCATGCTGTCTAGGAACACACAGTACTTTAAAATTTTGCAAGCGACCAGAACTTCTAGGTCACCTTAAAACAAGACCAAATGGACACAATTTTTGGTAAGAACCAGCATGACCACCTCAATTTTTAAAGGATAAAAATAAAATAAAAAAGAGAAGTAACTGATAGCTTTATTTGTCAAAAATTCTGACATAAGTAATTTATATGCCAAGAGAGATTATTGGCCATTTGAAATTAAAAGCATGTGTCTTTATTTATAGGAAATAATTTAAAGTTAATTGTGATTTATTTACGGCTTTCGAGTTCTAATTTGCATGAGACAGATTGTGTGTTAATGTAGTGATCCTTTTCCATTTGAGGTGAAGATGAAAGACCTATTATTTGTCACTTCTGGTTCCCTTAAATAACTGTAATCTTCAATAGTAGTTCTGTTCAGTAAAGGAGAGGCTTTTGACTTCTTGGCTTCTATCCTTGCGTTTCTATTGAATTATTTCTATGTTTATATCAATCCAAGCTTAAATATATCAAGCCTGGGAAACAATATGACCAATGGTTGAGGTGTTAGTGTGTTTCAGGTGTGATTATTACCAGTTTTCAGTACTGGTAAGTCTCTCCCACAGAGAAACATTGACATACATGTTTTCAAAGGAATGAATGATAGCATTCACTGAGAACATTAAAGGATTTCAGTCAATTTTAACAAACTCCCATGCCAGGAAACGGCATCTATGAAACTTTTCTATAAACACTTACGACTTGTTTTTCTTCCTGATGATTAGAAGGCCCTTGCTTTTATTTTTCTTAATTTCACAAAGAGGTTCATTTACAGATGTTTAGTCTTCTTGATCATACTGATAGAGATAGTCGTGGTTGAAGTTTCAGAATGGGAGAAAAGACAGAAGAGGTGAGGGAGAGCATCTCATAATTTATCATGGTATGAATACATGCCCTCACAGAAAAATAATATAATTCTGCACTGAATAGAACAGTATAAACATTTTTATGGATATCACTTAGTAAAAAAAATCACATCACTGATGTTCCCAAACTACTAAGATACAAAGTGAAAACTCAAAGCTGAATAAACTATACCCCTTCATGCCATGTAGTAAGAGTAAATAATGTTTAACCAAAGAATAGGACTGTGAGTTTTAACAAACAAATGATTTCAGTAATCCTCATCAGTACTGAATACAAGTATAACTTAATTTTCTTTGGACTATTTAGTTACTGTTTATTATATAACCTATTCATTGTTTGGAAGGAGTTTGTATCCCACTGCTTATTGGTGTTAATTTTGTAGTCCCTTGAAGTCCTCAGGAGTCTACTTAAATACTGTTCTTAAGTATTCTGGATCTCATAGATATGCACGTAATTTGATCCTTTTGTGGAACTTTTTCTGGAATCTTGTTTTTCTGTCTATGGACTGGGACTATCAAATGGTTCTTGAGTCTCATTTCTATTACGTTTTTGTCATTTAAAATTTTTTAGATATTATGCTTTATCTGGCATCTTCAAAGGTATCAGCAAAAAAAAAAAAAAAAAAGTAGATAAGCTTCTAAAAAAAATCCATGCAATGAACCTCATGGGCCTCTCCCTTTATTGACCTTTATCCATTCACTCAAGGTCTGAAGGCCTTTTGCTAGCAGCTATTATAGAGAGATGATGAAGACATACCTGCCACCACAGAGAGCTCATAAATTAGTTGGGAAGAAATATATTTAAGTTAGCAAGAGCATACAGGGTCACTACAGATGTTACGACTATAGTACCTAGAGAAAAAACAAACATTAAACAAAGGTAAGAGAGGTCAGTTTTAGCCATAGGTATCAGTGGTCAGAGGTGTTACGAGACTCTTGAGTTGAGTTTTGAGAGATGAACAGAGGAATTAGGGTGGCATGAGATGGGATAGGATGGACGGGGAGGAAGATTTTTCAAACAAAGGAATTTAAGTGTGCCAAGTCAGAAAGCATGAACTACTATGGAATTTTCAGGCAATGGAAGCAGTGTGGTATGCCTGTTGGTATCCAAAAGAGTGTGGTGCCATTAACAGTGGGACTGGAAATAGAAGGTAGGAGTTAAGCTAACAAGGGTCTGCTGGATCATGCCAGGTGTTTGGATTTTAATCTGTAGGCACCAAAGAAGTGTCAAGAAGTTTCAAGGAGAGTGTCACATAATTGAATCTTGAAGAATGAGTCATAATTCATTAGATATGGAGGGAGAGAGAATGATAAGAAACATAGATTCAATATTGAGTATCAAACAGTGAGGCTAAAAAGGCTACAAAACCATTCTTGGTATCATTCCCTGATACATATTTTTTCAGCTCTCCTGTAAGGCCAGGAGCAGTTCTGTCAAAAACATCTTGAAATTTAAGTTTGCTGTGTCTACAGGATCCTCTTGGCCCACTTTTTTTTTTTAATGCCAATCAAAATGGAATAGAATTCAGCTGAAATGTTGTGTTTGCTGAATTCTCAAGATTATTTCTGTTTATCACATTTTAGTTTTTCTGTAACACAAGAAAAATGATAATAATCCCTGCTGCTTATTGAGTGCCCACTAAGGACCAAACATCTTACAGTTATTTTTCAGTCTATACAACAATCCCATGAAGAAAAATACAATATTGTGGAATATTAATTTAATATTAGCTCTTATGCAGCTATGAAATTGAACTATGATGGCTCACATATAACATGGAATGAAAAAATGCAAACACACCACCAGAGTCTGCTGTAAGATTCTGTGTATATAAATAACACAGAGCAAAGCTCATCTATGGTGATAGAAAAGCAGGGTGGCAATTATTTTAGGAGGTAGATCAACTGGGTGCAGTATAGGAATATGTTCAATTTTTGAAGATTCATTGAGCTGTACACTTTTGATACAAGAACTTTGCTGGTTTATTATACTTCAATAGAAAGCTTTAGAAAATCACTCTCACTAACTTGCAGAGAATGGATTATTGCAGGGTAAATATGAGATGAAGACCAGTTCCGAAGCCATTGCAGAAACTGAGGACAGAGAAGTGAAGATGGTGAGAAATGGAAATATTGAGGACATAATTTGATGCTAAAGCGAACAAGACTTAATTTCTGAGTTAGACATTGGAAGCTGTTGGAAAAAGGAGAATCAAGAATGGCCAATAGGTTTTTGCCCTAAAAACCCTAAGTAAATGATGTAGCTATTTGTTGATTGGGGAAAATTGGTAAAGGAATGAAGTTGGTAGTACATGGGAGGGTTTGATCAGAAAAGCTTTTAGGGGAATATGCTAAATGTGAGATTTCCAGATGCAGATATCAAGAAGGGAGTTGAATATAGAGAAAAGCAGGTGTGAGGAGAAAAATGAAGATTATTTGCTCAAACAATCCATTAAGACTCAGCGACATCAACTAGAAAAGACATGTGGAGATAGAAGAGAAGAGAACTCAGGGTAAGTTTTCATTTTCACATAAGAACATACCAAGTAGTTCATGAGACATACTAATTTCTTTTAAAGGGTTTGTATGTGTGCATGTATGTGTGTGTGTGTGTGTGTGTTTAATCTGTAACTCCAATTTAAACACCTACCCTGTACTTCTCTTCTGTAAGTCCAAAAATCATGGCTCAAAACAAATCCTGGAGGGCATAGTCACATACGGTTGGAGCAGAGCAAGACCAAGATGCAAAAGAAACAAGCATCCACCACTGAAATAGGGGAAAGCCAGTAAGTTGTGACATTTTAAAAGCCAGGAGAAAAAAAACAAAGCAGAACAACAACCACAACCACAACCAAAACAACAGGACTTAGTTTCCCAAGCACCAATGATTTTGAGGGTCCATAACCAGGACCAGATTGAATTCTTGTTCCATTCATTTAGGTAGTGCAGGCATTTTGTATGGAGGCATTCATGCCATCACTCTCCTTCTTTGCCATCTTGGCTACCCTGGACTTGACATTAAAAAAATTAGATTTGTTTGATAAGAAGAAAATAAGGAATATTTTAATTAACACCAGAGGGAAACCTCTTAGTCTTTTTTGCAATATGAGCAATAACAGACCAGTCCCAGGGGTTAGAAGGTCTGGTTCAATGCACAAGTACATAAGGTTTCAGGTATTTGGTTTTGGGAAAGCTACACATCTCTCTGGAGCTCAATGTATTTTGCTACACAAATATGATGAAGTTAATGTATGTGTGTTTGAATATACATAGATTATTTCTGTCAAAGACTTAACTATTTTTACTAGTGTAACACATCCAGAGCATCTACTTAGCCTTGTGAATCTTTGGGCATATGTTCATTTCAGGACCCACAGCACCCACTAAAATTTCAGTGTGTGCCTTGTATGGAGGTGGCAATGGCTGGACACAGAAAATTGCTGAACACCTTCCAGCAACTGTAGCTTTTGCACTGGGGCGGAACAGGTGAATGGTGAGCCCAGCAGGGGTGCCTACCTGTGCACTAGCATCTCTCCCCTCCAAGTGCTAGGAGTTTCTGGGCTGGGGCTGGGGCTCTGGCATGGTCCATGATTCACAGTGCGTCCTGAGGTAGGTACTGGAAAGTCCCAAATTAGAAGTGTCTTCGCAGCAGAATGGCAGCTCTGACGCCTGCACATCTGGCAACGGAAGCATATGGATCTATCTTTAATCAACAGCATAGCAGAGCAGAACTTCAGGCACGTGTCAGAGAATTCAGCCCCAAGATGACTCTAATCAAGCACTGCCAAGAGGCTGCCGGGATCATCATTTTTAAAGCGGGGCACTTCAGATTAGCTCTGGTGAACAATCATTGGAAGAAATTCTTTACTTATTCTTTAATCTCCAGCCCTATGGTGCCTAACCAGTCATACCATGAGTGAGTTCTGGGCCCCCTTGACTATAAGCAAGCCTGCTGGCTTTATGCAGGTATTGCTGATCAAATCTGGCGGAGGGGGCATGCTACCTTGCTGTGACAGTCTCTACAGTTCTCAATTTCTGTACTTAACTGGCTGGGGACCCAGACTTGGTCGGTGAGCAGTGATCTCAGTAGCTTTGTAATTAAGAATCAGACCTCTGCTTCCTGCTTAGAAATGTGTGTGTCCTGCCTTTTCCTAATAGGTTTAAATACCTCTAAACAATTTAAAGGTATTTTAAAATTCTCAGTATGGTAGTGACCCATGGCATTTAATTTAATTCACTATTATTGTCCCCATCATATTTATATCAGTACTTTCTGCTTCCATGCCTATCTACTTGCAAAGTTTGTGCTTCTGGAGGGCAGTCACAGGGTCATAAGCATATGTATATCCCCAGAAACTAGAACTCCATGTTTGATAAATAAAAAGATCTTAAAAGCTCATCTGGACACTTTATATATATTGATTATGAACCAGCAATGAGGCAAACCCCATTCCAGGCCCTAAAAATGTCATAGAACTACATGCCAAAAATGTGTGAACAAAAATGATAAAAATCCCTCCCTGCATAGAACTTTAATGTTATAGAAGCTGATAGTGAGATTTTTTTAAAGTAAAATATCTGTTATTTTTAGTTGAGGATAATAACAAGGTAGAAGGAAATAAACAGGAACAGAACGTTTCTGAAATTGTGTGAATGTTTTCTAGATGACCGAAGTTAGAGGTGAGTCAAAATTTCCTCATCATCTGGTTAAAATAGTGTCTTTCTAGTCTCATCTCTTACCTCTACAACCACACACAGAGAAATGCTCACAGAATGCTAGTACTTTCTTAAATCTATTATTTCTTTCTGGAAAGCTCCCTTTCCTTTCTACGGAGGAAATGACAGCTTACCATTTTAAAACCTAGGTCAAATTTTATCTCTGGAAACCCTCCCTGACTCCACAGGAGGGTGATAGTCTACCGTTCTGAGAGGTTCTTAACATAACCATAGTTTAAGCACGATCACGTTAACTTTTGATTATTTGCTTGTAACAGGCTGTCTGCAAGAATCTGCCAAGGCTGCAAGGCAAAGACCTTATATTTTTTGCCTTCTGAATTCCCAGCGGCGTGTGGGGGTGCCTTGTGTATTAGGGAAGCTCGATGAACATCTGTTGAAATAGATTCCAAGTAAAATGAGTTGAGAAAAACTATCTAAGGGATATAGCGACCTCCTGCTTCTTAGTTTTGTGAGGTCTGCCCTTGTCAGAATATAACACAGTTGGACTATATTAAATCCTTACACTGACATTTCTGTAAATATAATATTACATTTTTGGGCTATATGGGGTCAAGATAAGAAATATCACTTTAAAAATGATTTCTACATCCTTAATATATCTATCTCCTCAAACTATGTATTTGAAGATCCAAGTGATGATCTTCTTTAGAAACTCCTAGATGTACATCCTCATTATACATATAAACTAAATGGATACTTACATTCCTGCTTCTGTAAATGTCAATATCCATTTGTTCTGCTATGTGAACTCCTTGAATTCCTCACATGGACCCAGCGAGGTACTAATATTTTAAATGTTCAGATGAGAAAACTGAGACTGGGAGCTCTTCTCTCTTAGAAGCCTGAGGAGCTATGAGTTATTGAGCACTTGCTAAATGTTGGTCATTGTGCTAAATTCCTTGGACTCATTATCCCACTTGATTCTTCCATGGTCTGATCAAACACTGAGCAATTGAAGATTAGAGAGTGGGTGTAGCCATTGCTCAAGAACTCAAGAACACATATTCAGGACTGAAACAGGACCGAGCAGTCTCACACCCAGAGCCCACCTGCAATTCCACTACACTGTGCCCAAACATTCTTAGGAAACAAGGGTGAAGCCATATTTGGAAATCAAGTTATCTGGCCTGGAGACCAAACTCTGTGTTGCACTACACGGATTATTTTTTTGTGGTTCTTGTGGGCAGCCAGAGCTATTCATACCCTGGCCTCTTCTTATGCAAAGATTTGCAAGAGCCAACATGAAAATCGACCGAGCGCTAATTGATACTTGGCTTCTTTTAAAAAAATATTCTAGTTGTTTTGGATATGTTTTTACTGGAGTTTGGTTTGCCAACATATAGTATAACATCCAGTGCCCATCACCCAGTCACCCCATCCCCCCCCACCCACGTCCCCTTCCACTACCCCTTGTTCATTTCCCAGAGTTAGGAGTCTCTCATGTGCTATCACCCTCACTGATATTTCCCACTCATTTTCTCTTCTTTCCCCTATAATCCCTTTCACTATTTTTTATATTCCCTGTATGAGTGAAACCATATAATGTTTGTCCTTCTCCGATTGACTTACTTCACTCAGCATAATACCCTCCAGTTCCATCCACGTCGAAGCAAATGGTGGGTATTCGTCGTATCTAATGGCTGAATAATATTCCATTGTATACATAGACCACAGCTTCTTTATCCATTCATCTTTCGACGGACACCAAGGCTCCTTCCACAGTTTGGCTATTGTGGATTTTGCTGCTATAAAATTGGGGTGCAGGTGTCTCTTTCACTGCATCTGTATCTTTGGGGTAAATCCCCAGTAGTGCAATGGGATTGTTGTAGGGAAGTTCTATTATTAACTCTTTGAGGAACCTCCACGCAGTTTTCCAGAGTGGCTGTACCAGTTCACATTCCCACCAACAATGCAAGAGGGTTCCCCTTTCTCCACATCCTCTCCAACATTTCTTGTTTCCTGTCTTGTTAATTTTCACCATTCTCACTGGTCTAAAGTGGTATCTCATTGTGGTTTTGACTTGTATTTCCCTGATGGCAAATGATGCAGAGCATTTTCTTATGTGCTTGTTGGTCATGTGCATGTCTTCTATGGTGAAATTTCTGTTCATGTCTTTTGTCCATTTCATGATTGGATTGTTTGTTTCTTGGGTGTTGAGTTTAATAAGTTCTTTATAGATCTTGGATACTAGCCCTTTATCTGATATGTCATTTGCAAATATCTTCTCCATTCTGTAGGTTGTCTATTAGTTTTGTTGACCATTTCTTTTGCTGTACAGAAGCTTTTTATCTTGATTAAGTCCCAATACTTCATTCTTGCTTTTGTCTCCTTTGCCTTCATAGATGTATCTTGAAGAAGTTGCTGTGGCCAAGTTCAAAAAGGGTGTTGCCTGTGTTCTCCTCTAGGATTTTGATGGATGCTTGCCTCACATTTAGATCTTTCATCCATTCTGAGTTTATCTTTGTGTCTGGTGTAAGAGAATGGTCTAGTTTCATTCTTCTGCACATGGCTGTCCAATTTTCCCAGTTCCATTTATTGAAGAGTTCCCTTTTTCCAGTGGATAGTCTTTCCTGCTTTGTTGAATATTAGTTGACCATAGAGTTGAGGGCCCATTTCTGGGTCCTCTATTCTGTTCCATTGATCTATGTGTCTATTTTTGTGCTAGTACCACACTGTCTTGATGATCACAGCTTTGTAGTACAACTTGAAATCTGGCATTGTGATACTCCCGGCTCTGTTTTTTTTTTTTTTTTCCAATATTCCCTTGGCTATTCAGGGTCTTTTCTGATTCCATGAAAATCTTAAGAGGATTTGTTCCAACTCTCTGAAGAAAGTCCATGGTATTTTGATAGGGATTGCATTGAATGTGTAAATTGCCCTGGGTAGCATAGACATTTTCATAATATTAATTCTTCCAGTCCATGAGCATGGAATATTTTTCCACCTCCTTGTGTCTTCCTCAATTTCTTTCAGAAGTGTTCTGTAGTTTTTAGGGTATAGATCCTTTACCTCTTTGGTTAGGTTTATTCCTAGGTATCTTATGCTTTTGGGTGCAATTGTAAATGGGATTGACTCCTTAGTTTCTCTTTCTTCAGTTTCATTGTTAGTGTTTAGAAATACCACTGATTTCTGGGCAGTGATTTTGTATCCTGCCACACTGCCGAATTGCTGTATGAGTTCTAGCAATTCACCATGACCAAGTGGGATTTATCCCCAGGATGCAAGTTTGGTTCAACGTTTGTAAAACAATCAACGTGATAGATCATATCAACAGGAGAAAAAAACAAGAACCATATGATCTTCTCAATAGATGCAGAGAAAGCATTTGACAAAATACAGCATCTATTCCTGATCAAAACTCTTCAGAGTGTAGGGATAGAGGGAACATTCCTCAGCATCTTAAAAGCCATCTTTGAAAAGCCTACAGCAAATATCATTCTCAATGGGGAAAAACTGAGAGCCTTTCCTCTCAGATCAGGAACATGACAGGGATGTCCAATCTCACCACTGCTATTCAACATAGTACTAGAAGTCCTAGCCTCAGCAATCAGACGACAAAAAGAAATAAAAGGCATTCAAATTATTAAAGAAGAAGTCAAACTCTCCCTCTTCGCAGATGACATGATACTGTACATTAAACCCCCCCAAAAAACATATTCTTGATGTATGACATTCAACTTAAAAATAAGTATATACTTAACAACTCAACAACGGATCTTAAGATCAATCTTAATTTTAATGTTACCGTATTGGTGATGATGCACTAAACTGTGAGGAGTGGGAAGCCGCATAGTATAGCAGCAAAGAGTAGTTGGCATGGACCTTGGCTTAAGACTTTCTGTGTTTATTTTCCTGCTGCATCCTGGTTAATTGTGCAAACTTGAAACAAGTTTTCCATTCTCATGGAGGCCTGTGTTTTCATCTGTAAAAAGGTCATAAGTATTTGTTACTTATCATGACTGTAAGTTCAAGGAATGATATTTAACAAATATTTAATAACTGTGTAATGCTTTCTATTCTTTTCACTCTATGTTAGGAGGCTGAGAAAGTGCATGGTGCATTTAAGAAAGGCTATCATTTAAATGGCAAAATATATACAAATGTGCAATTAAAGAAATGTTTTTTAGTTATCTGAAAATGACTTGTATGGAAGGTTTTGTTGTTCATGAGGTTGGATAGACAGATGAAGTGCACGATACTCAATCATTATTATGTTCTGTATAATATTTTTCAGGATGGATTTCTTGTATTTATTAATGTAATATGCTGATATAGGAAACTAATTTTGATTATCTTGAATTTGTCTTGTCGGGAACCTTAAGAAGACAAAATTGGAGGCAGCCTAGAAGCCGTTTTAGGATTCCGAACCTGTGTGCACATCCAGTGTATTATTATCACCTTGTAGTCAAAAAACATGTGACACTCTTCCAGCTTC
Source organism: Canis lupus dingo (assembly GCF_003254725.2). Classification (NCBI taxonomy): domain Eukaryota; kingdom Metazoa; phylum Chordata; class Mammalia; order Carnivora; family Canidae; genus Canis; species Canis lupus. The sequence goes on from NC_064245.1 coordinate 67,544,093, forward strand.
TTCCACAGATGGCAGAGTTAATAAGGTCACAGAAGTATTTACACTCTGACCACAGAGCTGAAAATTAGGTAGTAACACAAGGATTTCCATGCTGCACAAATCTCTTCCCTGCCCAAAGCCACATTTAACACAAAACATTTAGAAAACAATACATACAATGATAATATCAAATAAAAACTCACATTATTTCAGCACCTAAGATTTTTTTCTTGTTTCCATATTTTGCTTGATGTAGAAGAAGAAATAATGTTAATTTGGGGTTCCTGGGGAGCTCAATCAGTTAAGTGTCTGCCTTTGGCTTAGGTCATGATCTCAGGATCCTAGAATCAAGTCCTGCATTGGACTCCCTGCTCAGTGGGAAGTCTGTTTCTCCCTCTCCTGCTCCTTCCTCAACTCATGCTCTCTCTCTTTCTCAAATAAATAAATGATGTCTTTAAAAACAAACAAAAATAATATTAATTCAAATTATTCTAGCTGGGACACGTGGGTAGTTTAATAGGTTAAGCATCTGCTTTCAGTTCCGATCATGATCCCAGGGTCCTGGGATCAAGATCCAAATTGGATTTCTTGCTCAGTGGAGAGCCTGCTTCTCCCTCTAACTGCCACTCCTCCTACTTGTGCTCCCTCTCTCTCTGACAAATAAATAAATAAATAAAATCTTTTAGAAAATCCAAATGATTCTAGCTTTATGTTTGTGAGTAAGCCACTTTTGTAAGTGTTAGAAGTATTTCTTAAACCAGGGGAAAATATTACTTTTTGTATCAGCCATGTTGCAGTAACAAACGATCCCAAGGCCTTAGGGACTTACATGATAAATGTGGATCTCTTGCTCAGTCTGCATGTCTAGCATGATATACATAGTGATGGAGCCAATCGCTGCTTTTCTCAGAGTGCCCAGCTGATAAAGCAGCTACTGTCCTGAACATTACTAGTCATTAGCTAGAAGGAAATGAGAATGTAGAGAGGCATGGCATAGCCCCAAAGTGACACTTTGATTCTTGGTTCATTGGCCAAAAATAATCATAGGATCTCATTGAACTTCAAGTTGACATAGAAATGCAACACTGCCCTATGCCTAGAAGGAAAGAAAGAACCAGAATACCCACAAGCACGCCTCATGACTCTCACTCTGCCCTATCATCTTCACAGGATATCATGGGGATTAAACAAAATAACTATGTAAAGAGACTTTGCAAATTTTAAAGAACCATAGAAATGCAAAAAAAAATAGGTAATGTTATAATATTATATATATATATATAATTATTGAAAAATTGGAAATCAGCATATGGAACTCCATATTAGATGTCATTTACTGAGTACTTGAAAATTTTTATGGGCTGAAAAAATGTTAAGAGCAATATACTTCTATACTCATGGTCCTACATATTTATCTTGAGACAGATAAACTTTCTTTCCCACCTTGTGCACTTAATAGTAACTCGTGCTCATATTCCCATCCCTCAGATTAATTAGGGCCTACAACTGCGATAACATTTTCCTATCAGTGACTCCATCATGAGAGCTGCTTAATGCTGATTATAACAGCTGGCATTTTATCATTTGTTTCCCTTTACAATTTTTACTTTCTAAGTGTATACATTTTGTCACATAAGTTAATAGTAAGCTCACATAAAACTGAGGAACAAATAATGAACAAAGATTAAGATTCTATAATAGTTGATTTTTTCTGAGATTAAGATGATATGAGATGCTAGTCATTTTAAAAGTCATTTGAATTTCACTTCTTCAGATGATTATCAGGAAAGTGTGCTGTTATGATGTAGATACGGTGTTCCCACACCAAAAAACTTCAAATTATGTTGTAGATGATCCAAATGTCTAAGAATTAGAAAGTAATTTAGAAATCTATTCTAATTGTTGGTAATCTATATTTTCTATGAAAAAGAGAGGAGGGGGAGGAGACAGAGAGAAAATAAAAAGAGAACATTCTTCGATACTCTAGCTATAACCCATGTTTGGTGCCGCCTGCCCATGTTTCATTATTCTGATGTCTGCTGCTCCTTTTAACTACTTACCCCCACCTTTAAAAAAATATTTATTCATGAGAGACACACACACACAGAGACAGAGACATAGGCAGAGGGAGAAGCAGGCTCCATGCAGCAAGCCCTATGTGGGATTCGATCACCAGACCCTGGGATCACGCCCTGGGCCAAAGGCAGAAGCTCAACCACTGAGCCATCCAGGAGAGCCACGTTTCCCCTTTTTGAGCTAGCCTGAGTAGGTTTCTTTACTTTTTTTTTTTTCTTTTTCCAAATGACCAAAATTTTTAGGCAGTCTTTATATGTCTTGGTGCCTTTTCTGTTACACCTTTGTAATATGTCCCTCTTTTTAATTCCCAACTGGTCTTGTAAAAGTACACCAGCAGTCACATTTCCTTCTGGGCACTACCATAACTCAATTAATAGATTTGTATTGGATACCTACTCTATGCATATGCTGGCTAGTCTGTGAGAAGAGTATAAAAGCAAACTACCATCCTTTGGTCTTTTGGATAAATCAAGTATATGATAATGGAATTAGTTGTAATAATAAAGACAGGAGTCATCTTCAAGCATCTACTAGGTATTCTAAATGATATTAATTTTGCTCTTTGCATTTCAATTAACACTCATAATGTATGATGAGAAAAATATTATCCTTCCTATTTTGTATGTATCTCATGTTTGAATTGCTTAAGAAAGTTGCCCTATTCACACATTATTCCATGACAGAGCTTGGAGTCTGTCGGACTCCAAATTCTAAGCAAAGTTCAAAGCTTGGGGACTGATATTCTTCACTTAGAGATAAGGCATTCATACATTAAGATTAAACAATGAAGTCTTAAAGAATAGTTTAATTCAACAACACAGAAGACATTATAATCCACTTTGTGATTGACAAACATGTACTGAAAATAATAAATGATATTGTTTGTCTAAAGAGACCAGAGGAATCACAAGGATCTGTAATGTGCTGTACAGAATTTATTTATGAGGGTTTTATTTGTCTTACTATAAGTGGTCCTATCGCTGGGGAAATCAGACAAGTATACTGGAACTAGATTCAGGAAACCTTGGTGTTCTTTCTTTCTTTTCTTTTCTTTCTTTCTTTTTCTTTTTTTTTTTTCACTTTTATCCATGGTTCAGCCTTGGGCAAATAATTGATGTTGTCTGAACTTGTGCTTCCTTGTTTGTAAACTAGAAGTAATATAGCTGACCCTAGCTGACCTTACCTATTACAAAGAACAGTGACACAATGGATATAAAAACTGGAAAACAATTAAACTGGTGTGATAAGTCTTTCTTAAGTTTTAGCAATTGGATCTAAAGGCTAGAAATCATGGTGATAGGGACATTACCTCTCTGTTTACACCATGTTAGCTATCCCAGAAAGAGGAAGGCGGATTCTATGTTGTGGTGTGATGATTTTAAAACCTTGCTCCCTCTGAGGTTTTCATTCCAGTGTGCCATTGTCCACAGAGTCGCTTTTCACTTCCAATGTCAAATGGTAAGCTTTAAACACAGGTATAATGAGCAGAACTTGAGTGTTGGTGGTCAATTGTACTCCAGCTGCAAGAATGGCATATTCGTGATTTCTGTTTGTTTATTTTGAATGAATGAATGTAGGTATGCACAAGTAGCTAGAAAGATGGAGAGATGGTCTGCACGCTGGCTGGATGACATGGAAAGATGGGTGAGTGAATGATATGAAGAATGGCTCAAGCACAGTAGTTAAGTCCATGGCTTCTTCCTTCCTTCCTTCCTTCCTTCCTTCCTTCCTTCCTTCCTTCCTTCCTTCCTTCCTTCCTTCCTTCCCTCCTTCCTTCAAAACTGGTTGTTTGCTCAGTCCAGGAAAGGCATCTTGATGGAATGACATATGACACGGTCCTTGCCTCAAAAAATTTAAGTTCTAACACAGAAAAATACACAATCCAAGATATAAAGACATAAGAGTCTTGAAAGAAGTGTGGATAAATATAAAAAAAGATTAAAAAGTTATGGATTTTGTGAAGGAGAAGATAAATCAAAGAAAGCTTTATGGAATAGTTATATTACAAGAAAGAATATTGCCGATTGAGGGTTTGATGGAAAAGGGAGGGAGAATTACACTGCTACAGTTCTACTTGTGTAGAATGAGCTATTTGGCAGTGTATGATGGTTCCTTGCCCAGAGTAATCTTCCTGGCACTCCTATTAACCAACTGCTGGGATGATCCCCCATCTCATGGCAACAAGGTATAGTGGTAAGAGGATGTATGTCGGGGTCTTATATCAAGTCTTTCACTGATCACACAACGTCCAATTGGCAAACTACTTAATCTCTCTAAGCCTCACCAGACTTACCTATAAAATGAGAACTACAATGTTTACTTTGTAGAAGTCCAGAGTCGGGTTTACATTTCAATGCCCAAGGTGTATTTGTCTAATCAATGAAGAGATATAATAAATTCAAAAGATTGTGTGTGTGTGTGTGTGTGTGTGTGGTGTATGTACAAAGGAATTAGATAAACCCTGAAGTCTTTTACAGCTCCTTTTGAAATTTCATTGTAACTGATAGCATATTGGGTCAATTCAACATGTAGAAGAGAAGGACAGGAGAAGTAAGTAGAGAGTCAGGTCATAGAAATTGGCAACACTGAATTACTTTTACATAGTATTTGAAAGTTTACATGAACGCCTCCTCAAACTCATTATCTTATATCAACCTCACACGCACCTTTGGCAGGGAGCCTTATATATTAGAAATAGTGTAGAAACTTCACTGACGAGATAAATGTTCTATACTGGGAATTTCTGTCAAAGTACATATTTTCAGAAATATCACGTCTTAATATATTTAGCAATTGCATGGATGATCTACTATCCCTGAACTAAAATTACTCTCTCTATAAATAATCTGCAATTTGGCAGGATTTTGTGCAGATGCCTCTGTGCCCCCCTCATTATGTGCGTGTATAAGTGTGTGTGCACGCATTTATTTTTTAAGATTTGCATTTCTTTATTGACTCTTCACAAGTTTGGCAAGGTGAAGGGCTTGTGGTGGTTAGTCACATGTGTTAGCATTACAGCCGGTTTGAATGCAATGCCTTAGCCTACAAGCAGCTCAGACTGTATAGTTTCTGAGCTGCCATTCTTCAATGGATTGTCGTTACAAAGCATGCTTGGCTAGTCAAGGAAATTATTTGAACTGTGTTAGACTTCAGTCAATGGTCCCGCAATCACACTGCTACTCTCATTCTAAATAATCTATCTCAAATAACTTTGTCACATGGAATTCTTTTCTCTGATGATTTCTTCTAATAAGACAGGGTACCTGCTGAGAACCAACAGTATGTTATATCTGCTGCTCATATACCACCTTCACTGCACTGTGACCCCCTCCGGGGTTGTAGAGAGAAACACTAGTCTTCCATTATGAAGCTAGGTTTAGGCTCTAACTAAGGAACCTTAGAGTTCTCTTATGATGTTGTTTATGTCAGAATCAACTGGAAATAATCTCATATTATTGACATCCTGACTATCTTTTTGAAACAAATAGTTAAGTAGAAAAGTATAAGGAGGTCTGAAATGCACCTGGTTTAATGACTAAGTGTACAACTGGATCCCACAATAAAAGTCTATTTTTTTTAATTGGCTAAATGAAATAATCTTCAGGTATGTTTTGAAAAATAAAATTACCTTAAAATGAAAATATTTTAATCATTATTTAACATTTCAGTATTTCCTCCATGCATGCGTTAACATTATAAGTTTTTATCCATATACATGTGGGTAGATGTGTATGCTTTTATGAATGTGTGTATGTGTAAAGTTCTTAGAAAGAATAAAATTTGCCTGACTCGTAACTTAAAAGTTTGGCTTGTTAGTTACCTGGACATGTGCTTTAATCCAATATCATCACCAATTTGAGATAAAATATAGAGGTATAAAGATGTAAGGAAATCAATATCTGCATGGTTAACCAATCTCAAAAAATTTCTTAGTACATAAGAATTACAAGTAGGGGATCCCTGGGTGGCTCGGCGGTTTAGCGCATGCCTTCGGCCTGGGGCGTGATCCTGGAGTCCCAGGATTGAGTCCCGTGTTGGGCTCCCTGCGTGGAGCCTGCCTCTCTCTCTGCCTATGTCTCTGCCTCTCTCTGTGTGTGTGTGTGTGTGTGTCTCTCATGAATAAATAAATAAAATCTTTAAAAAAAGAATTACATGTAAAATATATATAAACAGCAACATACTACAAAGAGTGTCTGTACACACATAGAATGTATGTTAAAATCTATTGATGAATTATTTCTTGCTTTAATACCCCTAAGGAGATCTATATTTACATTAGTGTGCCAAATGCTCTGAGGTATCTTGCAATAAAGAAATATTTTTAGGTTATTTAGTGTTATTTAATACAGAGTGGGAGTTACTCAAAATTATCAGACCCAGAGCTACATTTCCATAACTACATTAGGTCTTTGTAGAAGAGATGTTCTACTACTCTTACTCTCAGAAATGTTGAATTGGACATTAAAAAAAAAATGTTTCTTATTTACTCCACAACACCTCCACAAGTTCTTGCAGAAAATATATGTTATTTCATATTTCCTAAACAAACATGTTTCCTGGCAAAACGATACCTTGATTTTCCTTTGGGGAAAAATATCATTCTTCTCTACCCCTAACATTACTTTGGAGGCAGGCCCTATGTGAATGAATGAGCATTTTCATTTATATATTCATTCATTCATTTATCCATTCATTCATTCATTTGCTTGTTCATTCAATATGACATACAGAGTTTTAACTTATATACCAGTTACTTTTATGGATACTTGAAACATAGTTTCAAACAAAATAGACCAAAAAACCCCCACATTGCAGTGATAGAATGTATAGACAAACAAATACATAGGTGAAATATAAAGAAGATAAAATGGTGAAGAATGCTCTGGAGAAAAGAAAATAAAGCAAAGTGGGGAGCTTTGACTGCTGAGAGTGGGACATGGTTGCTTCATTGCCCATTTTAACTTATGGAGAGGAAAGAGGATGATCTCAGAGTTCTGAACTTCTTGAAGTGACTGAAATAAATAGTGTTAAAATAAGATTGGTTCTTAAGTATTCATTCAGTAAATATTAAGTGGCTACCACATGCTTGGCACAGTTTAGATATTATAGAGACGGTAATTAATAAAACAGAGATCTCTGATCTCATGGGCACAGTTCTGAAAATGTTTGAGAATTGTTTCTTCAAAAAATGAAAGAGGATCCAAATTAGGAGCATTTGTGAATTTATGTGATCTATATAACCTATTATGATCAATTGGAAGCTACCACTTGAATACAGAGTTGGAAGCAGATGTGTACCATGAGCTCCTGTATGAAACTAAGGGCAGGCTCAAGCATATCACTGCATGCATATTATATTCTATCATGTAAATATAAATATGCTAAATGGTAAAGTAACAAATGCATTAGAAGGTGATCAACACAAGTAAGTAAAAGGAGGTACAGCTGTGTGAGAGGGAATCAGAATGCAGAGGGCAGTGGGAGTGGAGTGCAGTATTAAACAGGGAAGCTGAGAATGACTTCATTTACAAGGGATATTTCAGCAAAGATTTTAAGAAAGTTAGAGACACAGGCAATTAGATGCAGGGGAAAGAGTCTACCAGGCATGAGGACACCTAGAATAAAAGTTATAAAACAGGAGCATGCTTAACTTGTGTTGAAGGACAGCCTGGAGGGTGACCTGTCTGGAGTACAATGAGTGACAGGAAGACTAGTGGATGAGACAGAGACTCAGTCTTACAGTCTACTTAGAGGGACTTTAGATTTTAAAATTTTAAGCACAAGAGTGACATGATCGAACTCTTAATTTAATTTAATTTATTTTATTTTATTGTTTGTTTATTTATTTATTTTAAAGTTTTAATTCAAATTCTAGTTAGTCAAATATACTGTAATATTAGTTTCAAAAGTAGAATTTAGTGATTCATCACTTACATATAACACCCAATGCTCATCACAAGTGCACTCTTTAATACCCATCATCCATTTAACCCATCACCCTGCCTTTCAGAAGCCCTCAGTTTATTCTTTATAGGTAAGACTCTATGATTTATCTCTTCCTCTCTCTTTTTCTCCCTATGATCATCTCTTGTGTTTCTTAAATTTCACATATGAGTGAAACCATATATTTGTCTTTCTCTATTTTGCTTAGCATAATACACTCTACTTCCACATCATTGTAAATGGCATAATTTCATTATTTTTTATGGCTGAGTAATATTCCATTATCTATCTATCTATCTATTCATCTATCTATCTATTGATACATACATACACATCACATCTTCTTATCCATTTATCAGCTGGTGGGCATTTGGGCTCTCTCCATAGTTTGGCTATTGTTGATAATTCTGCTATAAACATCAGGGTGCATGTGTCCCTTCGAATCTATTTTTGTATTCTTTGGGTAAATACCTAGTAGTGAAATTGTTGGATCATAGGGTAGTTCTATTTTTAACTTTTTGAAGAGCCTCCACACTGTTTTGCAGACGTTCTAGTTCCTAGGCTGAGAATAAAGTATAGGCAGAAAATCAGTTAGAATTAATTCAAATGGTTCAGAATAAGGTGGCAACAGTGTTGGTAGTGATAGTAGTTGGATTCAGACTATATGGAGAGGGTGAAAGCCAACAGTATTTCCTGATAAAATGGAGGTATCTTTTGAAGAAAAAGAAAAGAGTAATGATGATCACAAGATTTTAACCTGAGCAAACAGAATGATATAGTCATCATCAAATGAGATTGGGAGGGCTTTTTGTTGTGATGGGGTTTATGGGGTAGAATCAGGGCATCAGTTTTAAACACGTTGAGTTGGGAGATATTTTTAGCATCTAAGAATGGATATTGACTAAAAAGTAGGATATAATTGTCTAGAATTTGGGAGACAGGTCTGGGCTAAAAATAAATATTGTGTGTCTTTTCTGTGTAGATAATTTTAAAGCCATGTGTCTGAAGAGGATTGCCAAATGCATAAGTAGGTAGAAAAGAGAACAAGAAAATGTCCCTTAAGGTGCTACAACATTGAGCAGTCAGGGCAAAGCATAAGAGACTGTAAAACAAAGACCAATGAGATGGGATAAAACCCAGGAGAGTGTGATGTCCTGGAAGTCAAGTGAAGAAAACCTGCCAAAGAGGAGGGGGGACCTATTATTTCAAATGGAGATCAGAGGTTAAGTAGCGTAAGTTCTGAGAACTGAACAATGGTTCTAGCAGCATGGCTCTTCTTGCTAAAACTTACAAGAATTATCTCTGTGGACAGAGAGTGAGAAGCAATGGGAAAAGAAATAGAAGTGACATCAGGGCAGAGTTAAGAGTGAGCCCTGATTTGTGGAGATCATCATGAGGCTTTTCCAGGCACAATGAGTTTGGTACTATTTATTCAAGGCTATTCTCAAGGATGATATGCGCCTGGGGAAAGGGTAGCATTACCAGGAGACTTAGGGACTTCTGAGTTATTTTGTGACTCCTGCTCTCGGGTGGTAAGACTTAGGAGTGGGTAGGGGGTGCTCATCTAGAACTTATACATGAAACTCATTGGCTCTATTTTGACTCCAAGTGATAGAGACAAAAGTGGGGCCAACTTATCAGGAGCACTGGAGGCATGTGGTTTAGCTAATTAAAGTGTTTTGTTTCTCCAGTCTGGTAATTAGCTAGCCAGCCAATGAGAGTTATATTCTCAGATTCTAGATTATCTACTTGAGGAGAGATGCCCTCTTTCTGATGGATTTGAGTCTTGTGGAGTTGTGTGTGATATCTAGTTGGTACAGTGATTTTGTGCTTGCCTGAGTTGAGCCTGGAGGTAACACAGGCCACAAGTCCACACACCATAGGGTCAAGAGATAGAAAGAGGCAGAACCTTCTTATTAGCATTAAACCCTGAATCCAGTGAGGCTCTCAGTTTCCCTAGCTCTGGACATTCCATCTGCCAAAGTTAATAAATTCCCTTTTTGACTTAAGCCAGTTCAAGTCAGATTTTCTGTCAAGGTTTCTAACAGAATCAGGTAAGTATTATCACCTCATTGGTACAGATTGGTCTCATTGGTACAGATGGCAACATTGAAGCTTATTTGTCAGCAAATAATTAAATGACAAAGTTTACGCAACTAATGAATGAAACCAGATGTATCTCAGGTTTACACACTTTCCCTATTCTACTGAAGAAAAAAAAAAAGTTTAATGAGTTACTAGGGGGAAATAGCTAAAGAATGGAAATGAAAAACTAACTTCCTAAGAGTCTACAGTTGGAAGGCAATTTCACAATTATTGCTGTGGTCTCCTTATGAGGAATGACACTACAGACAGGAATAGCATGCCTAGGGTCAGAGGAAAAAGTCTTAACTAACAAAGAAGAAATTGTGGTTGCTTTTTAGTGCTGCACTCAAGCTTCAGGCTTCTTTCAATTCCACATGATACTGTTGACATAACAAACAAATGAAAATAAATAACCAGAGAGTTAGACATTAGAGGTGACGGGAAATAATAAAATTCGAATAGCATTTAAGAAAAAACTCTAGAAAATTTAATTAGGACAAAAAGGCCAATTAAGGTGGCATCCATAGCTCCTCTACATTAGTGTTTAGAAGGTAAAGGAAATTACAAATGTTTAAGCAAATAGCAGAAGATAGTGTGTGTCATGGGAATTTAAGGTTTGATTAGGAAAGCCAATGAGGGGTAAATTTAACCTAATGATGCTTCCTAAAGAACTGATACAAAAGGGAACCAACCAGGGGGAGGAGCCTGTGGATCACTCTTACCCCTTTCTCAATGAGCTGATGATACTTTACAGTGGGAGCAGCAGGAACAATAGGCAGATAAGATACATGAAGGGAGAGGGGAAGGTTAATTAATAAAAGAATGTTTTTGAGTATCTGTTATCCACTAGTATTTTGTGGGACACCTATAACTTACAAAGAATCGGATTCTCTAGCCCATGCCTCAGAAAATTAATAAATAAACACATAAAGCAACAAAGAAGAGAAAGGCATTGTCATCTAATGTAAAGATATAGAACAAGACTTACTGATAACAATGAATGCACTTAGCAATACAACATTGAGAGTATATGGTAGAAAGTTCTGAAATAGTTGGAAGAGAGTTACTGATCAATTGGTCTGTCCTGGTGACTTCAAAGTGATGTGAATATACCTCTGTTACATGTGGCCTCAAGGTCTAGTCCCCTTGACCAAGGAGTAGTTCCCACAAATTATACCACTTGGTCATTATAACTCTCCTGTTGTGGCCAGTTATTATTTCTTCTGGACAAGCTCCCTTCACTTCAGAAGACTGTTCCCCACTTTTGGTAAATTCCTGTAGCCCCAAGTCAGCCTGTCCCACTGTGCTAGCTGTGGGGAGTGGGGGAAATAAGACAATTGGGCTAGAGACCTCCCCTAGGATTTTTGAGTTACAGCTCATGGAGGACTAACTGTTCCTTGTTGGTGGCTAAGGTGGGATGGGGCTCCTGAAGCTTTTGGGTGCTTGTCTCAACCCCTACTCCCTAAGTGTCAAAGAGGCTTGTGTGTGTTGTGTACCATCAGAGGTATGGGCCAACATTGCAGAGAAGCAACTGTGAGAACCAGACAATCTGACTCCTGACTTAAGTTTTCCACAAAGCTAGTTTCTTCTGATGCCCTTGTGGTTAAAATATATGCTTGTAAAACCCATAATTGCTCTAAGGCAGTTATTTTGTCTTGTGTCTTTTGCAACCAAGGAAGTCCTTGACTGATGCAAACACCGGAGTACTTGTGGTGGATACGGCCTTTTCCATCCTGTGGGAGTGAAGAAGGTTCAGCAAAGCCAATTCACCTGCACAAAGTCATTTTTTTTTTTCTGTTTTCATGTATTTATAGGCATCCACATGGTCAGCTCTTCCTGAAATGTCACCTCTTCAGAGTGGATATCACTGATCATTCTATTTATTTTTTTTATTTTTTTTATTTTTTTGATCATTCTATTTAAAATAGCATCTTCCATTCTTCATTTCAGCACCTTTTTCATTTACTCTTTTTTATTAATCTCTAGAACACTTACCTTTCCTGAAACGAAATAATGTCATCAATCTTTTCTGTGTTCTTTTAAATGACTGTCGTTCTGAACTCAGAACTCAGATTGTCTTTACCATTATATCCCCAGAACCTAGAAAGAGTATATGTCAATAAATATTTTTGATTAACTGAATGAATAAACATATTAATTATTAAATAGTCGGGCAATTTGTCCTGACCTGCTACTTGTGTGTTTCACTTATAGTAATTGGAGATTTCTCAAGGCACCTCAGTGGCTCAATTGGTTAAGCATCTGCCTTCGGCTTAGATCATGATCTCAGGGTCCTGGGATTGAGCCCCCACGTTTGGCTCCCTGCCCAATGGGGAGTCTTCTTCTCCCTCTGCCCCTCCATTTGCTGTGTTCTCTCTATCTCTTTCTCAAATAAATAAATAAATAAATAAATAAATAAAATCTTTAAAAATATAATTGGAGATTTCTCATTACTAGTTTTTATAGTAATTTGTCATTCATTGTATTGAGGAGTGCTCCATTACAGGAATGCAACATAATATATTTGACTACTTCCCTTCATGTAGATCTTATAATATTTTGTTGTTAGGGAAAAAATTGCAATGAATCTCATTTTTAAACATTTTGTAATTGTATGTGAGCCCCTTCATAAAATAGATGGCTTGGAAATTGAATTTCTGGGTCAGAAAATATGGCCATTTGATACTTGCTGTCATTTTGCCCTCCAATCAAGATGTAACAGTTTATACTGTAGCCAGCAATAAAGGAAAGTGCACACTCCTTGCCATTATACTGTTACCAAATGTTTCTGCTCTTTCTCAATCCCATAGGTGAAAAATGATGTATCATTGTAGCTTTATTTTTGTATTTCTCTTCTGAGTAAGATCCAATATTTTTTTTAATGTTTATGGCTGTCTGTGTTTGCTTTTCTGTGAAATTTTGGTTTGCTAGTGATAATAATGGGCTGGTGTTTTCCTATATTTTATTAACTAAACATTGAGAAAGCAAAAATTTCACCTGAGATATATGCCCAAGCTTTTTATCCAAAATTTTTTTTCAGGATTTTGTTTATTTATTTGACAGAGAGAGAGCACAAGCAAGGGGAGCAGAAGAGGAAGTGGGAGAAGCAGACTCCCCACTGAGCAGGGAGCCAGATGTGGAACTCAGTCCCCGGTCTCTGGGATCATGACCTGAGCAGAAGGAGATGCTTAATCAACTGAGCCACCCAGGCACCCCATCCAACCTTTTGTTTGAATTTTTACTTTATTTTTGACTAACAAAATGTTTTGTATCCTGTGTATTATCATTAAAAAATGTTTATGACTTCTGGTTTTCATCATTACTAAAGGCATCTATGAGGATTTATAGGAAATAACCCTCCCAAGTTCTTATCTCTTTTAAGTCATTTAAATTCTAAATTCATTTTGGATGTTTTTCCATTTTAATTTTCCACAGAGGATCATATGCATTCAATTGTATGCCGCAGACTTGAGAAAAGAATACAGAGTCTATTTTTTCAAGAATTAGAATTCAGTAACATCAAAATAACTAATAAGGTGTTGAGTTTTATGTGTTGCTCCTTGCATGTTTCCATGCCAAACACTGAGGAAAAGGAATTAAACTAGTAATATATTTCTATTTATTTCTCTCTTACTTTTTCTATGTTGACAATGACAATATATTCTGAACTAAGTATTTATTTAAAACTTCATCGCTGTCAGAACAAACAAGCTTCATCTATAAATTGGTTTCTTTCTTTCTTTCTTTCTTTCTTTCTTTCTTTCTTTCTTTCTTTCTTTCTTTCTTTTTCTTTCTTTCCTTCTTTCTTTCTTCTTTTTTTAATACCTCATCCTTGAATAATATGAAGATTTTAATCCATCCCTTTACCTACATTTTCTCAGTTATAAAATTGCCCATCCTTCTATTGTTCAACCTTAAGTCAAGTTATAGTCCTATCTTTTGCCTTTGTAATGCAATATGATATTCTTTGTATTTAAATAGGTAATTTTATTTTCATTTCTTGAAATGAAATATATATTTGGTCTTAATTGCGTCTCATGGTTTAGACGATGCTTTCTGCTTTTACTGCTCCCTTTTAAAAATCTTTTACTATATGAAGTAAATTTCTTTGCTATTTGTGTGTGTCCCTTGATATTTTAGAATTATGTTCCATTAATTGCTCTTCTTAATGTTACTTTTATAACCATAACCTTATATAAATTCTTGCTATTTCATTGATTTATACACCAACTACTGAATCCCCACAATGAACAATTACAAGATTATGAGACTAGTGTCTTTGTTTAGGTTCTCCCAGAAGCAGATCTTGAGAGAAAGATTCACGTGTCAGGTTATTTACTTGGGAGGTGATGGCAGGAAAGTGCAGCATGGAAGAAAGTCAATGAGGTGACATTATCCAATCAGCTCCCACCTGAGATGACTGGGATGAAATTCTGCCCGGGAACTCTTAGGAACAGTGTAAAACACTCTACTCAGAATCATCTCATCTGAAGTTAAGGATGCTGGCTGGGCTGATTACATACAAATTTACATGAGTAACTTGCCCTAGGGCTGCTCCCACAGGTGTCAATTTCCTTGTATTTCTAGCTTTTCTTACAGTCAGAAGAAGCAACATTAATAGTTGAGAAAGCCTCGGACAAAGAAATACAGGTACTAGAAGTGGAATTTAAGCTGTTGTGCCCTGTAGTGGGAAGGGCACAGAGATATGGGCAGGGCACTCAGAGCATCTGCTAGAGCCTTTCCCCTGTACCACTCAGATCCACTCGTGTCCAATACCAAGTACCAATCAGCAGTTATTTGAGATATGGTGGCCTATCCCAATTTCTAAAAAAAGAATAACTTATTAAAGGGGGTTTATTAGGATAAACTCTAGTCTCTACTGCTAAAGTGAGTCCTAGAGTCTTACCTGTTATACACAACCTCCTATCTCTACTACCTGTTCTAGATTTGCCCATCAGCATTTCTGTTTGTCACCTGGTTATGCTGCCTTTGTTAGGCTGTGGTTGTTGCAATTGTCCCTTTACATGGACAGGACATGGGGGCATCCAAAGGTGTCCCCAGAAATACCTTGAATCCCATACTCCATCACCACTATCTAAAAGCAAAATTATATTATGTATATTGAGGTCAATTGCCCCTACCAATTATAATAAATCTTTTCTTTGCTGCTAGTGTGGTAGTCTAAAGAGACATTTGGTGGGAGACAGAGTAGAATTCTTACTGTGTCTCTGGAAAGAGTATCCCTCTGGATCTCCTGGCAAGAGCATCCTATTGCCCCTGAAACTAGATTTGTAGTCCAGCAAAATCTAAACCTGTAGGCCCAAGAAACACACATTCTCCGAAAAGGTCATGGGGTGCTGATGATTGAGGTCACCTCTGCTTCTACTTCTGGACCTTATTTACCTATGGCAGAATCAAAGTTATAGTATGGCTATTGCTTAAAATATACACCAAATATTGAAGGACATCACTTCAGACCCATAGGGGGTCATCTTTAAACTGGTATCTGAATCTCAGGTTGAAGGATCCATCCCAAAGTTCCAGACAGATGTAAGTATGCAGGCGATGAAGTACATGGAAGAACCAGTGGATTCTCTGCTCATGTGCCAAGTGTCACACTTTCTTGCTGCTTTAAATCTATTGGTCTGACATAATGTTATGCAAAATCCCATGGCAATAACTTAGTACCCTGCAGATAGTGGTGCTGCCCAAGGCATTCAGAATAAGCAGTACAGGGATGCCTGGGTGGCTCAGAGTTGGGCACCTGCTTTTGGCCTAGGGCATGATCCTGGAGTCCCAGGATCAAGTCCCACATCAGGCTCCCTGCATGGAGCCTGCCTCTCTCTCTGCCTATGTCTCTGCTTCTCTCTCTCTCTCTCTCTGTGTGTGTCTCTCATGAATGAATGAATGAATGAATAAATAAATAAATAAATAAATAATAAATAAATAAATCTAAAAAAAAAAAAAGAATAAGCAGTACAAATCCATACTCAAACCCCTTGTCACTTCCAGGAATTATGAAAGGGCTCCAACCATGCAAAGATGGCCTAGTGAAATCACTTTACTGCCAAGTGATTAGTCTTCTTGAAGAAATGATACCATATCATAGGCTCAACATCTGTCAGGCTGTACATTCAGTAGCAACAGAAATGATATGAGCAGTGATGACAAGGGAGCCCATACTGTAGAGTCCATGCATTATGTCCACCCATGCCACTATAGCTTCTCAATTAATGAGGTTGCTGAGGACAGAGGCTGGCGATATCCACTGGATAAGGCCAACTATCTCCTCGACTATTCAGTGCCTCCACTGTTGTTACTGCTCTCAGGTTAGAGGACATAAGACCTACTACACACTTTGCATTCACTCTTGAGGGACAATCCATATAATTCTTGCTCTAACATCTTTTCCTTCAATCTTCTAATCTTGCTCTTTTCAGGACCCTGGCTATCCAAACAAGACATCATTGTGAGTCCATATACATTCCTTACTCATGCTATGTCTTTCTATGCAACAACTTGAGGAGATGCTACTGGCTCTCCGCAGTAGGGGTTCACCTCATCAGTCTTTCTCAGAGCCACTTTTGCATGAGGCTGTAGTATAACAAAAGTCCTTTCTAAACTCAGTTAAAATCAAAATGACGCATCTATAAACTAACCCCAGGTGTTCCTCTTTGGTCACCCCTTAAGACCAGAGGAGCAAGCTGAGTGAAAGAGGTAATTACAGCAAAAATAGGTAATATGGAAGTCTATACCACCAATTTGTATGAATGTCCTGTGCCCTGTGGACATGTGTATGTCACAATGGATAGATGCTGTGCCCACGTGTTTTTTTGACTTAGTGAATCTGACAATACTAGTTGGACAATTGTGTTTGCATGATTACTTGGGGCCTTTTGGTAATCCACTCAGTCTTACCAGGGTCCAACAGTAAGCCAGGTATGGCTTTAAAAACATTGTTTTAAAGTTCTCTGCTGCAGAAAAGTATGCCTGTGTTCTAGAATCTTAGACATTTGTGTTCTGACTCTGTTAAGGTTTGCCAGACTTAACACAGTATTTATAATCTGTCACAGATGGTAATACGGTATATTCCAGATCATATAGGCCACTTGAGAAGATTTTTGGATCACAGCCTGATAGTCTTCTGAGTCACCCACTATATGGACCCAATTAGGATTCCTAAATGTGGTATATTTTGTCTCCAAAATCTTAAGAGCCAATCAAGTACTATGCCTCCTTTTCAGTGGTAGGAGATATAATCACTTGTTTTGTTTTTTTTTTTTCTTGAAAATGATGTCCTGGCATTTTCCAGATCATTGGACCCTTAAGAACTTTACCAATGTGGCTTGTGTCTAAATAATTTATTGTAGGATTTATCACACACCCTCTAGCATGCATATATCCAACCAGAGAATCCAATGTAATTGCCACTTTTACTCTCCAGGCCCATTTACCACAACTTCAGAAATATAATGGACCATCACAATGTTCTGTAATATCCAAAGGCAATCAAGCAATCTTCAGATAATATCACGACAAAAAAAAATGTCCTGATATAAGACTATGGCTATATGCTCTATCCAACCCAGGGGGATGAAAACTGCTTCTCATCCTTTTTGTCTTTAGGAAATGAAAATGAAATGAATTTGTCAGATCAATAACCATGTACTAAGTACCAGATACTGTGTTGATGTGTCATGTTACTTTGATTCAAATAAAACAAAATATTTGCAGGCAACAATACATGGATTACCTCACAGTACGATCTACCACACAGATGCAACAAGTGTTATTAAGTTTAGAGTATCCACCATTACCCACTACGATCCAGTTGGGTTTGCTGCAAAAGCAAAATTGGTAAATCAAACAGATAAACAATGTGCACCGATAACCTGCATCCTTTAAGTCTTTGAGGATGACAGTAAATCATGCCCCCTTCCCCTTTTAGTCTGCCATTATGCACAGAACATAGCTCTGATTCTGATATACTGTTTTGGCCAGTGAAGAAAGAGGTGGTTTTGGGAACTTGTACATGTCTTTCCTAGTATGATATCTTTTGAGGAAAACAGTATGAGAGTTCAACTGAGTGTTAAGTACAGTAAGTACCCTTATTAAACTCTTGATTAGTAGTGAAATAAACACAAGGTGGGTCCACAGACCATTCCACCCACTCTGATATGAATCGGGCCAGGACTCCATTTATATTCTGGCATCTGCACACCTCATTCTTTAGTAATGAGGTCATTGTCAGTTCAGACCCTATATCTAACAGTCCTACACACACACATACACACAGAACTGTTCCTATTTCTCTAGTGTCCAATTACTCATATAAATGGCCATTGGATCCTTTAGGGAAATAATTGTAGAAATTCTACAATATATATTTGTAGAAATATAGCATCCTCCTCAAGATTATCTGCTTCCCCTTTTAGTCAATGGTATCTGGGTTTTAGAAAGAGCTCAGTTGTGGAACTGAAATATAAGTAGGCTACATATGGTATGCAGGGCTGACATCAGGCTTAGGCTCACCCTTTTTAAAATTTATTTTATTGGTGAGTCAAAAACCACCTTATTTGGCTACATATCTATCTTGTCCTTAGAAATATCAATTTGCCATTCTGTTTGCCCTGTGCTTTGTCGTAATTATGTCCACTTTGCTAATGATGAGTAAGTGCCTCCTTCCGGCCTCTCCTATTCTCCTATCCCCAATTGAAACTAAGGAGCTGTTCTATACAATCCACAGATCCTGCCAATATTTGTTTACAAAGAAAATGTATCATTGAATTTCCCAGCAATGCTGATCTCACAAACACATCTCTCATTATTTTGGTGAAACAAATGTCCTCTAGGCCCTCTTGAGAATACAGCCAACTATTTTGTACTCTATTTTAGTGTATTAACTCAATGTTAGAATATCTAACCATTTTAGTCTTTAGATTATTTCCTAAATACTCTGCCAAGGAAGTTTTGGCAACTCTAACCCATTGTTTGATTCAGGCTTCAAGGATTCAGCCTTGCAATGAATTTCAGATTTGGCTCCTTGTGTTCCTGGATTGTAAATCTTGAGATTTAACTCAAGATTGTAAATCTTGAGTCATAAGAGAGAGACCTCATATCAAGAAACTCTCCTTTATCCAACCGTATGTTCTCCCTCTGTACTTGTTCAGCATCTTCAAGGTCTATCCCCAATCATGTCTTCCTGGTTCCAACTGATAAATGTTTGCCTAGTCTTGTTACCGTTTCAACAACAACCCTACCATCTTGAAACAAAGGCAGAATTCTCTCAGGCCATCTAGGACATGACTTGTTACTAGCCCCCCAGCCTTGAAGGACTCTGGGGACAAATCTTGAGGAATAACAATGATGATTTTGTGATATATCTACCTTAAATGAAAACTCTTTAACTCTGCATCATGTCTAAGTAAAGGGAATCTGCAGAGTGAAACTAGCAATGAGTGTGGGTGGGGGAATGAGACATTTCTGCGGAACTAGAAAGTTCTGGAGAATCTGGGGATTCAAATTTTCATGGGTCTTGACACAGCTGTTCCTAATCGGGTTATGAGACTCCACTGGTCTGTTGGGCCTTGCTTTAACATGAGTAATTCTTTCAGAGTTATGAATTTATCCTTAATTATAATTCAGCTACTCTAAATCAGATCTCGGGTCTGATTTTCAGCCAAGTCTTCCCTTCAGCTGCAAAATATGAGAGATTCCTTAAATACTGATATAAAAACCTTTTGGCTTTTCCATCATGCTTTCATTTGGTAATTGGCTGGTGTGAACTTTCACTTCTTTCTTCGGTGTTTCAATTGTGCTTAGCAATACCCAATTCCCAGCTTCCTACCTACTGAATACTGGAAGTACTGCATTAGGGGTGCCCCTCTGTTTGTGTCATACTGAAATAACTATAGTTAACTTGCATAATTGTAAGACCAATACTAGCTAAAGCACATCTGGTGATAGCACCTCGTAACACAAAAAATAACATCCTTGTTGTCTTCTGGTTGGTAAATGATGCAGTCTCATAATCTCATCATGTGTATCTACCTCCTAGAACCAGTTCTCACACCAATTGTCTTAGTTTGTTTTTCATTAGAGTAGGACCCAGGTTCAAAAATTCTAGGCCATGTTTTATCAGAGAAGAAAGGTAGGAGTCTAGGGAAGGAAAGTTCCTGCTACCACTGTTAGAGAATCTTGAGCAGCCTGTAGAAACCTGTAGAACACAGGTTTGTGTTTCACTGTTATCTGATACAAGAGGGAGTCTTTGGTTGAAGGCTGATCCGAAGGGGTGTTATTTTTCTGGCACTTTTAGGCTACCATTATGAGTTAGACAAAATGTTTTACTTGCAATAGAAAGTCAAGTCCTCATTAAAAAAAATCAGATGCTGGCAATTGTGATACGTGGGGACACATTGAAGTAGTGTGAGTGGAGGGAAATGGGTAATACATTGGTAGTGTCTGTTATGATTGATTGCTGTTTCCTAGTAAGGTAATTGCTTTTTCTTAATAGTCTAGTATTTAAATTTATAAATTTTAATATGCTTATATCCTTACAACTTGATTTGTACACTTTAAATTATATAATTTTGAGAGCTTGGTTACACAGATGAGAAAATGAGCCTTCCTAGATTGTCTCTCATACTCTCTTCTCCTGCCTTCTCTCTTTCCTTTGGATATTTACCATTTGTACATTTTCAGGTTCATAAAATTTTTATTCTATTCAGTTGATGTTTTGTATTATAGTTGTCTTAACTTTAGCCCTGTATGTGTATGGATTCAAAGCTCATGCTGGATGACTTTCCCAAGGACTTTCTGTTCATCTTAAGTTTGCCAAAATTTGCCTTCTAGTTCTTTTTTTTTTTTTTTTTTTGTAAAGGCTCATAAAAATTATGTGACTATATGTGCTTGCTCAAAATGTTTTATTATGAATCCAACCGCCTATTTAGCTTCCCTGTTTGGACTTCCAGTGAATATCCTAATCTGTAAAATTTCCAAAGTGGGCTTCTCATCTTCCTTCTACCAAATCTCAAATCTGTTTATCTCATAATTTCTGCAGCAAATGACAATTTCATTGTTATTCAGTGGCTTAGAACAAAACCACGTGGAGTCATTTTTGACTCCTTTCTGTTTTTTTAATAGACTTTATTTTTTAGAATAGTTTTCAATTCCCAGAAAAAGTGAACAGAATGTATCTAGATTTCCCATAAAGCCTGCCCCTACTCATGTATAGCTTTCCCCACTATAAACATATCCTACCAGAGTGGTACATTTGTTACAATCTGTGAACCTATATTGACACATCATTATCACTCAGTTCATAGTTTACACTAGGGTTCAGTCTTGGTGGTGTACATTCTATGAATTTGGACAATGTATATGACATGAATCCACCATTATAGCATCATAAATTGTAGTTCTACTGCTCTAAAATTTTTCTGTGCTCTGTGTACTCATCTTTCTCTCTCCCTTGATAAACAGTGATCTTTTTACTATCTCTGTAGCTTTTCTTTTTCCAGAATGTCATAGGATTGGAAACCCACAGTATATAGTAACCTTTCCAAATTGGCTTCTTTCACTTAGTAATATGCATTTAAGTTTACTCTGTGTCATTTCATGGCTTGATAGCTCATTTCTTTTTAGTGCTAAATAATATTCCATTGTTTGGATATACCATAACTTGTTTATCCATTCACTATAGAAGATCTTGGTTGCTTCTAGGTTTTGGCTATTATAAATTATAAATAAAGCTGCTATCAACATTCATGTGCATTTTTGTGTGGACATAAGTTTTCAACTCTTTTTGGTAAATATCAAAGAGTAAGATTGACGGATCATATGGAAAGAGTATGTTTAGTTTTGTAAAATGCTTCCAAACTGTCTTTTAAAGTGGCTGTAGCATTTTTTATTCCCATCAGCAATGAATAAAAGCTTCTATCTTATTTTTTAATCCTATGCCTAGTTTATAGCAAGTTTTTTTGAGTCTTACTGCTTTTATTGCTACTATCTGGGTTCAAACCACCATCAGGTTTAACTTGTTTTATTTAATATCCTGCTAAACAAACTGTTTATATTCTCTTTCAGCCTTTTTTTAAAATTCAGAAGACAGAGAAAGGGTATCAAAATATATAAAAGATCATGCCACTCATCTTCTTAAGACACACCAATGACTTCCCATCTTGGTTGTAGTGTAAACTCAAATCCTTAAAATAGCCAACATGATGCACTTCTTTCCAAACTCCCTTCCTGACCTCATTGTCTGGTTGCTTCCTCCCTACTCTTCCAGCCACACTTACCTGCTTGTTCTTTGGACACTCTAGATACATTCATGCTTCAGAACCTTGATATTAACCATTCTTTTTTGCATGAGGTTCTTTCCTCAGATATATGCAAGGCTTGCAACTTTACTTGTGTGTTAGAAATCCTGAAGCTGGTGTGTTAACTATATACAGATTATGACCTGCTGGCTGAGGAGGCTTATGTCACCCATGTGGATTCAGCAAGTAGTACCCTCAATATCTGAGCTCCTATCTTGGGGAAGTGAAAACCCTAAGGCCATTTTGATTGAAGGCACAATTTTAATACACTCACACAAAGAAAGTAAACCACAAAGTTTATTTGGTAGAGATCCCAGATCAAGGGCACAATTAACTGAAGGCAGAGTAGTCATCTGTTTCAGGTCATGAGTGCAGGAGAGACAGAGAGAGAAAGAGAGAGAGAGAGAGAAAGAGCAGGAAAGCAACCACCTATTACTTATAAGGTGGTTGAGGTAGGTCACTTAATTTTCATGGGTTGACCTCTAACTAGTTATTTTAAAAGATGCCCTGGGAAAAGCCAAGTGGGAACTTGTGGTGGGAATTCTAAGCTCAGGTCCTTATCTCAGTGTCCAGACTCTGGGTGTGAGCAGATTGTCTTACTGTAAAATGCCTGGGCAGAACCTTAAAATGGTTATTTTTCTCATCATAACATTCATATTTTTATCATATCCCCTCACTAAAGCCTTATGTGATTGTCCTGTCTAAAATGACAATGGTTTTGACAATCTCTATCTACTTTCTCTGCTTAATTTTTCTTTTGAGCATTTTATTACTAATTACCTCCTCACATACTATACATTTCATAACTTTATCTCGTTCATGGCTCTATTTTTATTCCAACTAGAGTGTAAGTTCCATGAAACAGGGATCTTTGTCTGCTAGTTATTGTTGTCTCTGCCATTGTACTTTCTGCACGGAGAATGCTTGGCAATAATAGATGCTCATAAGTATTTTCAAAACAAATAAAAGGACATTGACTTTATAGTTAGACCAAAATTCTGTTGGGCTAGAATTCTTGCTTCCCTGCAGATGTTGTGCCCACATGCTCCGTCTTCTTACATCAAATGTTGATATGAATCATTTTCAATTTCTCCAGAATTTTTTCTCATTTATATGATTTAATCATTTGCTTTTATGCCCACCATATTCTTTATTTTAAAAGAACTTCAACTTTAGCTCTTCAGAATTAATATTTTCAAAAGTCGTGGGTCTCGTGAACAGACATTTCTCCAAAGAAGATATACAAATGGTGAACAGACATGTGAAAAAAATGCCCAACATCACTCAGCATCAGGGAAATACCAATTAAAACCACAATAGGATACCACCTCATATCAGTCAGAATGGCTAAAATGAACAAGTTAGGAAAGACAGATGTTAGTGAGAATTCAGAGTAAAGGGAACTTTCTTATAATGTTGGTGGGAATGCAAGCTGGTATAGCCACTCTGGAAAACAATATGGAGGTTCCTCAGAGAGTTAAAATAGAGCTACCCTACCACCCAACAATTATAATACTAGATATTTACCCAAATGATACAACCATACTGATCCACAGGGGCACCTGCATCCCAATGTTTATAGCAGCAATGTCCACAGTAGCCAAGCTGTGGAAAGAGCTGAGATGTCCATTGACAGATGAATGGATAACAATGATGTGGTAGATAGACAATGGAATATTACTCAGCCATCAAAAAGAATGAAGTCATACCATTTGCCACATGGGATGAAACTAGAGGGTAGGGCTAAGCAAAATAAATCAATCAGATAAAGACAATTATCATATGATCTCACTCATATGTGGAATTTAGGAAATGAAGCAGAAGATCATAGCAGAAGGGAGGGGATAATAAAATAAGATGAAACTAGAGAGGAAGAGAGACCATAAGAGACTCGTAACAATAGGAAAGAAACTGAGGGTTCCTGGAGGAGAGGTAGATGGTGGATGGGGTAACTAGGGGATGGGCATTAAGGAAAGCATGTGATGTAATGAGCACTGGGTGTTATATGCAAAAGATGAGTCACTGAACTTTACCTCTGAAACTAATAATACAGTATATGTTAATTAATTGAATTTAAATAAAATTAAATTAAAATATACTTAAAAACATAAAAAAATTCTTGGTCTCAGTATATCCTTTCAACATATATAATTAGTTCCTTTTATATCCAAAAATATTTATTAAATCATATCTTAACAAGCATAGTAAATTTGGAGAGCTACCTATAATAGAGGTGTGTGTATGCATGCATGCATTAAGTCTTTTCATTTTTTGTTTCCCGTGTTCCTTAGTTAATATCTGCAACCTTTTAGAACTCTGCATTTTCCTTTTATTTTTTCTCTGATCTTTCACAGCCTTACTATGTTTTGAGGAGCTTCTATTTTCCTTCGTGCTCCTTCCAATGCAGGCATGGTTTTGTAGGACGATTTTTTTTTTCCTCTTTCCACTTATTTCCCGCATTTGGCTGGTGCATGTTTCATCTCTTCTGGTAAACTTGACATAGCTTGCTAGTGCACTTTTTTAAAGGTATTTTTAAAATCTTATTTATGGCTGTTTGCTCATATTTTACATTTGTTCTATATTTTTTCTGGTAGAGCTTAGTCATCTTTCACATTGTGCTGTTCCTTTTCTTCTTACGTCGTATAGTATCTTTGTCTGGATCCTGTGCTGCCTACCTTTTAGTTATTTCTTCTGTTTGAATGCAGTAGGCTCTTAGAGGACAGCTATTTTGGGGAGGTTTGGATTGCGCCTGTGCCAGAACTGGTCTCTGCAACAACGGAAGTTTTCTCGTGTGGTGGGGTGGGTAGCTTGTTTGGCAGGGTTATAGTACTGCGGGTCTTTTGAGCCTTTGCTTCTTTCCAGAAAGCAGTGATCAATAGCAAGTTGCTTCCAAGTCAAGGTCTCTCCTCTCTAAAACACTGCTTCAAGGTTTTCTGAAGCCACTGGTTTTGCCCACAGCCCAGTGTTGTGGGATGGGTGGCAGGGATGTTCCCCTGGCTAGCCTGCATTACCCCCTTGTAGTCACTCAAAGAAATGAGAGGCAAGCTTGCCCTCTGTTACACTTCCTTTCGGAAGCTAGTCTTGCTAAACGTGTTTTATATGTTTGCCACTACAAACATCTTTGGCAGCAAGTGTCTTTGACCTTCACTGCATTTGTCAGTTCTTTGTCCTCTCTTGCTACCCAAGGTTATAGGAATTTTTAAAGAGAGATTTAAATGCTGTGGAGTTTCATGATATCACACTGTCTTTCAGAGCTTTTCTTTATGCATAGATATGGGCCTGAAGAAGAAAAGAGAAGGAGATGTGGATACTTAAAAATAGCAATATTTAACATAAAGAGAAAAGGTTTTAAAGAGAAAGAATGGATAGGGGCACGTGGGTGGCTCAGTTGGTTAAGCGTCTGCCATCAGCTTGGGTTATGATCCCAGGATTCTGGGATAGAGCCCCACATTTGGATCCTTACTCAATGGAGAGCCTGCTTCTTCCTCTCCTTCTGCACCCCCCCCCCCATGGGTATCCTCTCTCTCTCTGCCTACATTCTCTCTCATAAATAAATAAATAAATAAATCTTAAAAAAAAAAAAAGGAAATGGACAAGAAGACATTACAGGATGATCTGTGTAAAGGAGGACTCTGGATGCCTTATTACGTGAACACTGGTGAACATCTCCTGAGATACACAATTGAGCAGAGGGAGATTTAGGAAAGATGACCGTAAGCTGTGGTTTGCATGTGTTTTGTCTGAGACTTTTGCTGGCTATTCTGGTAGAGTGTTCCAAGCCTCGCTGAATAACAAACAATAAAGGTGGCGAGGACAATGAGTCTGAGATGGGAATTTGAAAGTTACAATTGCACATAGCAATTAGAATGAAAAGTTAAAAAAAAAAAAAAGAAATATCATTGGAAATCATTGGATAAAGTGTGTGTTATCTGAAAAGCCAAGGGTGGCGTGTTCGATTCTTTCTTATGCTCTGGGTCTAGAGAGAGGAGCCCTGTAAAAGCCAAGGAGGAAGGTAAGGGAGAAACAGAAGCATTTCACTTGTTTGCAAGAAACGTCGAGCTGGATTGTTTTAATGATGCCATTTTAATGTTGTTTCAAAATTTGTGTTGCTGTTCCTACACAAAATTCTTATGTCATTTATTGATCCACATAACACATTATTTTAAGCTTCTTTTAGGTGTCATGTCAGGCCCTCGGGAAAAAGGGGGTGGGTGAGTCACAGCCCTAGTTGATGGTTGTTTTCATCAGCATGGGCTGCTAAAACAAAAATGCCAGAGATTGGGTGGCTTATAAACAATAGACATTTATTCCTCACACTGTGGGGGCTGCAAAGTTCATGATTCAGTGCTGGCAGATTCGGTGTCTCTGAACCTGCTCCCTGGTTCTTGCTGTGTCCTCATATGGCAGAAGGCAGGGAAGGGAGCTCTATAAGGTCCTTTAATACGGGCACTAATCCCATCATGAGGGCTTCACCCTTGTGATCCAGTCACCTCTCAAAGGCGCCACCTCCTCACACTATCACACCAGGGGTTAGGATTTCAACACATGAGTTTTGGAGGGGACACATTCAGTGCATTGCAATTATGTATCTTCATGGGAAGAATAAAGAGTAATTATTTTTGGTCCTTTGGGATGGGAGAACAGTTGAGAACCTAATTCATCATTTCAGTAAGTTCTTACTGAGAATCTATTATGTGTCAGATACTTATCCAGGTACTAGGTATAAACCAGTGACTGACACAGATAAAAATTCTCTGCCTTCGTGGAATTTCTTTGGAAAATGGGGGTTCTTAGGGGTGGTAGAAAAGGAGGTGGGCAGGGGGTGGGGGTGACTGGGTGACGGGCACTGAGGGGGGCACTTGATGAGATGAGCACTGGGTGTTACTCTATATGTTGGCAAATTTAACACCAATAAAAAATAAATTTATAAAAAAGAAAAAAGAAAATGGGGGTTCTTTCTCTTCCATAGTGTGCTTTATAAGACATATATGCATATATATATATATATATATATAAAATACATATATTATTTGATGATTCATATATTTTTTCCCAGGATTCCTGGCTCATAGTTTCTAAAACCATTGACATTTCATAAATTTGAGAGCTTAAAGATGTGTCTGATGTAAGGCTGATACAGTGACTTCTGGAAAGCATTTAAAGATGGGGGGTTTAGGGCAGCCCCGGTGGCGAAGCGGTTTAGCGCCGCCTGCAGCCCAGGGTGTGATCCTGGAGACCCTGGATCGAGTCCCACGTCAGGCTCTCTGCATGGAGCCTGCTTCTCTCTCTACCTGCGTCTCTGCCTCTCTCTCTCTCTCTGCATCTCTATGAATAAATAAATAAAATCTTTTTTTTAAAAAAAAAGATGGGGGCTTTAAAGAGGGTTAGAATTTCCAGTCCCATCCAGTCCCCCAGACTCTGGAGAGGAGAGGTAGGAAAATAGTGATTTCATTAACCAGGCCCATGTAATGTAGCTTCCATAAAAATCCCAAAGAACAGAGTCCAAAGAGCTTCTGGGTTTGTTACACATGGGGGTTGGAGGAGAGTGGTGTGCCTGGAGAAGACATGGAAGCACTGGGCCCTTCCCCCTTACCTTGTCCTATGCATCTCTTCTATCTGGTTGTCCCTGAGTTTATACCCTCTTACAAAACACTAGTGATCTAGTAAGTAAAATGTCAAACATGAGGAGGGCTTCATGGGCATCTCTGATTTAAGCGAGAGGCTCAAGGCAAGTGTGTGATGTCAGAGAAGGGGTCATTGGAATTCTAATGTATTGCCAGTTGGTCAGAGGCACAGGTGCTAACCTGGCCTCACAGTTGGCATCTGAAGTGGAGGCAGGAGTATTCCTGTATGATTGAGGAATAACCTTGTGGTCTCTGATGCTCTCTGTCTCTGAGTGGATAGTGTCTGAATTGAGTTGGATTATAAAACACTCCGCTGGTGTCAGAAAATTGCTTCTCAATAGGGAGAAGTGCCCCCCACAAACACACATGTTGGAATGGAGTCCAGGAACCCACAATATCCTCCAAGGGCGGGGGGAAGCACTTATAAGCAGAGGATGATTCCTTTTTTGAAAAAAAAATTAAGAGATAGCAAACCACACAAAACCTGTTATAGGATAAGAATCACTGGGTTAGGTTTTAGTTTTAAAAGACTAACTAACTCATTTCACAGACAATAATTAAGAAGGGAAGGTAAAAGCATACAATGATCTTTGAGTACCAAAAAGACTACAGTGATCACTCTCCGTTACAAAAAAAATCAGTGAGGTGTTCATCATTCTCATCTTACACTGAAGGCACCCAAATGTCAGAGCTTAAACTGCTTCACCCTGTGTCACGCAGGTGCTTAGCAGAGGGGCTCGAGCTCTGTCCAGGCTTCTGTGACTTATTCCACCTCACTCCATTACCCACTAAATTATTGCCCACCTCGATTCCAGGAGTATGGCTTTCGCCTGAATAAATAAAGCCACTCTGTTATTCTGTTTCTGTTCTCCGGCTCCAGCTGTTCTTGCCTATGGTGAGGACAACAGCAGGCTCCTTCTTCCCTTTCTTCTGCTCACATGCCTCAAAGTAAGTGCTAATTAATAAAGCTGTTTAGTTTGCCAAACATCGGAGAGACGTAAAAAAAATATGGAGACTTGGAACAGCAGGCCTTTTTTCTTTTCTAGCCAGTGATCTGAAAAGTTTGAGAGGCGAATGTAGGTGCTAGAGGAAGTAAATAGATGCAATTTGAGGCAGAACATGTCAAGACTAAACAACCATGAAGAGTGTCTCCACCGAGTAAATGGTGCTAAACAACAGCTAAAACCAGCCATTGAAGGCAGTATCTTTTCACATAAAAGAAATATTAATTTGACTAAATGTTCCAAGAACTTGTTAGATAAACATAACTCAAGTAGCCTGAATGGCAAAGAAATAAAAAATGTGGCAGATAAAGCTGTCCACAGCTAAATATATTAAAACCAGAAAGTATGGAGTATGTTTACTCTGGATTTTATAGTCTTTGTTCAGAGCAAAAGCAGCTGCACTTTTCAACTTTCCCGCAGAAACGTGTCTTTAGTGGCTTGCATCAGGCAGTAAGCGTGCGGGTACCTTCGTGTGTCCGTGTCTGCGTGAGCTGAGGTGCAGGTTCACCTGTGCCAGTGCATGCATTTGAGCACTCCTGTCTGAGAAGTCATGTCTGTGTGTACCCTGTCTGCATATCCTTGTGAGTGCTGGGTTTGGAGGCAGGTATAGGAGCCTGTGGGCAATCCAAGGGGCACACATGGGATCCTCTGTTGCATGTGTGTGTGTTTACAGACATGTGTCTGTGCATGCAGTTGTGAGGGTTGCATGTGTGGGTAAATTTAAGTGCTTACGGGTATGTGTGTGTGTGAGCACCTACATGAGGAGCGGCATGAGTGCCTCCATGTGCAAGCTCTTTGCATGTAAGTATGCCTGTGCAAGCACAGGTGTGTAATTGGATTCATAGGAACGTGTGCGTGCACGTGTGTTGTATGAGTCTGGGGGAAGGTAAGGGTCTGCCGGCAGTGTTGAAGAATGACAAAGTGTTGCTGGAGGGGCTGTTTCTCCACCGTCATGCTTCACTGTCTGCGTGGAAGCTGTTTCCAGAAATGGCTGCTGCCGATTTGTCCTGCTGTTAATTGATGTCAAAACTGTGTCTGTTGGGTCTGGCACTCAAGCGATAAAGTGAAATTTCCAAACAAGTCCAGACCCCCTGAAGCTGTCCTGAGTTTATAAGGTGATTGAAAATAGACATTTTGAGGGGGAAAAAAAAAAGATTACATTTTTGGCGGTACTTCATCTAGAGGGCCAGTTTGACAGGTCTATGTGTAACTCACTCGGAGTGGGCTGGGGACGAGGTGCTATAGGGCAGTCAGCCTCAGTGCAGGAATGGAAGTGGGGACAGGGGGCTACAGGGCAGCCAGCCAGGCTGACCAGCTGATAGGACATCTCATTGCATTTTCCCAGGCTCTGAGTGGTTGTTAAATACTTCAGGGCTCTTTTCCCCCAAAGAGTAGGATCCTAGAGCCAGGTGAGACACCATCCAGAAAAAACCTTTTGTGTAAGTTTTAGGAAACATGTCCAGAGTGAGAAGACTGTTTTCTTGGTAGAGTAAGAGGCAGACTTTAGATTATAGCCCGAATTAACAAAATGAGAATAGTAGAATTCAGGTTTTTATTTCCTTCTAATAGTCCTTTATTTTTTGCTATAAATCAATATTTATTTGTTTAAAAAAATATTCAAACAAACCAGGAGTGAGACAACTGTTGGTTAGTTTGGGAAGGAGGGGAAGAAGTCTGTAGGCCTGCTCGTGGCCTGTCATTTCCTCTCCTGCATCTCTGTTCACATTCTTTCTTTTGAAATCCAAACACACAAACACTCTATTTTTCTCTCTCAATAGGTATTTGGAAATATTGCTGTAGCACAGGAAGTACCTCTTACCTGAAGACAGTTTTAATTCACTTTTTACCTACTACATAAACTTTAACTGCACATCATTTTCCTCAATTGTAAATACCCTTAATAAGCCTTGTATGTACTCATACAATTCACAATAAGAATGCAAATGAACATTTACAACATACATGACAATTAAAGTAAACTATATTTCATTTTACAAAAATACTTGTGTAATATACACCAATTGCTAACTCACTGTACAGATAAACAAACAGACTTGGGGCCAGTGGTACAGTTAGGCTGAATAAGTAAGAGTGGATTTAAGCATGCACGCAAAGTGTTGCCAAACCTACATTAAAATGCAAGTGCCTTTTGAGGGTGAAACTGTTTATCTCCAAACTAAAGGTATGACTTCAAATGGGACACTACTTAAAAGAGGTATATAACAACACGATCCAAGTGTTGATGGGATATTTAAGCTTGTAGAAGAGATCGAAATACCCTCCCCACTCCTCAGGACATTATTGTTCCAAGTCCTCAGTGAAAAGAGTTTTATTACCAAATACGTTAAGTGTTTTTAGGGCTGCTTTTGGAGTGGAAGTGGGGGCAGGCCGCTGTTGTGTGTGTTTTTTTTTCCTCCTTGGTCTATGGCCTTTTAGGGATTTCCCAGCACTTCCGTGGTATCTCCATGGAACTGGTAAATTAAAGTCAGGCCCAAAATTCTCTTCTGCATGACAGGGCTCCCTGATGGGGCAGCCTAAGTCAAAGGAGTCTGTGTAGACTGTTTATATGGTGAATAAAGACCATTCTCTTTGCCTTTGAACGCTCAGACCTCTACAGCTCATGGTCAGAATGAGGGACTAAAGAAACAGCCAAGAAGGCTGCTACACCTGAATTAAGATACGTAACATGGATTTGTGGCCAAACAAACTTTTAGATACTTTATCCCCAGAGTCTTAGGGTCCATGGCTGTCAACCGTGACTTCACATTAAGGACCATCTAGGAGAGTTTTCTTAAAACCCAGGCACCCCCAAGGATTCTAATGCAGTTGGTTGAGGTCTTAGGCTTACGTGTGGATACTTTTACCTGGAGGGACATCTCCACATATCTCCCTTTGGGATTTTCAGTACTGAATGTCAGCCTTGGGATTCAGAGATTTAAGGACCTGCATGTCATCTTTTCATCAAAGACGAGGTTAACATCAGGAAGTTTATGAGCTAGGTGGAGAGGAGATGTTGTTCTCACCTTCACACACTCTTCCCTGGGCCACACCTCTTGAAAGTACTGGCAGTGTAGCTTCTATGCTTCCCCGTGCTTCATCACTCATCTATCTCAAAGTAGTAATTTAGAGAATTGGTTCAATAGGAAGAGATTGTTATTGCTCCTCTGGAGCTCCAATCATTTTAGCCTCTCATGGATCTTTCTGCTCAGGGAACAGGGTCATTACTCTCTGCCTCTGGTTCCACATCAAAAGCATACTGGGATGAGGGTTGGGTTCTCTATGAGAACAGGCATGGCGGTCTATCTTTCTGGCTCCACTTAGGAGGTCAACAATTCCCCTGCAGCAGCTGGACAGGATATGGTCTACTAGTCATTCTCTTTCTAAAGCAGGGCATCTCAGTGGTTTCAACCCTGTCACCCAATTTCATCCCAGGATGAGCTACATTATTATCACTTGGGACTTGCTGGAAATGCAGAAGCTCTGATCCCACCCCAGGACCACTGATTCAGAATCTGTATTTATACAAGGCGCTCTGGGGATATACATGCAAATGAAAGTTTTTGAGAAATGCTGATTTTAACAGCACCCCTTATCCATCCTGGCTCTGTAATGAAATCATATGAGGAGCTTTTAAAAAGTAAACTGAAACCCAGGCCTCATCAATTAAATTACAATCTCTTGGGTGGGACCTGGGCATCAGCATTTTTAGGAGCGCCTCACTTGAATATGAAGTCAGGATTGAGTGTACTGTGTTACAATCCAGGAGCAAATTATTCTTAAGTTTACTTTAGATGCAGATATAAATTATGAACTCAAATTTGTATGTATAACAATACAACCAATATTTTGATTTTTCAGTCAAATGATTTTGCTCTCTATATCTTCACTGGTCTGAACATACAGGGATAAAAGCCAGATTTTTTTACTTTGCACCCCCTCTTTTTTAAAGATCTTGTTTTATTTATTTGTCAGAGAGGTAGAGAGCATTGGAGAGAACAGGAGCAGGGGGAATGGCAGAGGGAGAGGGAGATTCATGGCTCCATCCCAGGACTCTGGAATCAGGACCTGAGCCAAAGGTAGATGTTTAATCGACTAAGCCACCCAGGCACTCCACTTTGCCCCTTTTACGTGCCAACAAATGATTAGGTCCCATATGAAATCCCATGTGTTACTGAGGGGAAAATTGTAAGCCTAAACTCAGACAACAGGTGGGTAAAGCTAAATAAAAATATTTCCTAGCTTTCTTTCATATTGCTAAGGACTACTTGGAGGCATAAGAAGCTAGAGTGTTGTTGACCCTTCCACTTGTTTATCCAACACTTCTGGGAGCTTTCTCCACAGGTATAAACACTCACCGGCCCCTTTTTTGTACCCCCAGCATGATGTCTGAGAGTAATCATTTATATCTTAATTACCCTGTAATAATTTTGCGTGTGTGCGGGAGCTGGGTGAAGGGGTTCCTGCCAAATTGATAGGCATTTTGTAACTTTCAGACTTTTTGGGTTTAGTAAGGAGTTATAGAGTCTTGATGGGGTTTGAATCCTCAGTGAACAAGAGAGTGGGGGCAGGTTACGAAAATCTTCCACCCACCTCTAGAGAGTCCAGTTGTGCCCTAATCACCAATTCCTACCACATAGAACAAAGACCACAATCTGGCAGCCTATGTGGAGAAGCTGGCCTACATATACACTTTAAACATTTGTTTGTATTAGCTGCTGAAAGTTAGAAATTGAGAGATCTCAGATAAATTTTGGACTTTTGACTTTTTGTAGAATATGGAAAACTGACAATGTATGGTCCTAGTTCAAAGACTTAGTAGCTAGAAAACATTAAGCAAGTCGTGTAACTATTGGGAATTTCAATTTCCTTGTCTTTAAAATAGAAATAAAAATATTCACTTACCTCATATGGTTATTGTGAATATTAAATAAGGAATATATGTAACCATTCCTGAACATTGTCTGAATTGTAGTAGAATCTCAATTAATGAAGTTTTGAGTCATTATTATGATTATTAAGTAAGTTACAAAAACTATCCAGGCATAAAATACAATAATTTTGATGTTACATACCAAGATTATCTCTGTTAATTAATAAGAATTACCGGTCACCCCAGGTGGCTCAGTGGTTTAGCGCCATGTTCCGCCCAGGGCATGATCCTGGAGACCTGGGATCGAGTCCCACATCGGGCTCCCTGCATGGAGCCTGCTTCTCCCTCTGCCTGTGCCTGTGTCTCTGCCTCTGTGTATGTGTGTGTGTGTGTGTGTGTGTCTCACGAGTAAATAAATAAAATCTTAAAAAAAAGAATTACCTAATAGTTCTTAAAGAATTGTTTCTATTTTGGTCTGGTTTGAGTTTTCTGATATCCTGCACTCTGAACAAAATACCTTATGAAGTGGTGGATATGGGAAACATATAGACTGTTCCAGCTTCAGAGAAGCTAAGTACTTTTGGAAGACCCTCCATACCATCTGAATGTACATCACTATCTCGAATCGCCCCACTGAACATCACAGGCAACGTTTCCTAAAAACCTCTTTTTTACAACAACTTTCTAAATTAAATGGACAAATTTGTAACTGTTTGAAGCTTGCTATATATAATGTAGAGCAAATTGATAGTTATGACTGGTCCTAGTCTATTGTTTAGAAGACATGCCAAGAACAGTTTAGCATCTTAGAAATAAAAATATGTTGATGACTATCACGTGTCTGACCCTGAGCTGAGCAATAAAGTACCAGAGACCAAATAAAGTCTTAAAAATCATAATTTAGTGCCTGAAAATTCCATTCCAGCTGTGTTTCTCTGGTGTGAGAGCTTGAGTTTTCTGCCAAATTAAAGTTGAAACAGAAATGTAACATATTCAGTTGGTAAAAGTTCTCCTAGAAATAAATAATATCCAGTGAGTAAAGTTAGCCCTGATGCGTAGGCTTGTTTATAACTGCCAGTAATTTCCTGAAACACAGCTGCAGGATTAAAGACACAATAATGTTTAGCCTTTTCCAAAATTTCCATATCTTTTATCCAATAAAATCCTTATATCAATTCCCTAAGACTGTTAATAAAGTTAATTAGTTAACATAGTCTAGGTTATGCTCTGCTAATCAACAATCTAAAAGTCAGTGACTTAACAAAGTCAGTTAATTTCTTGCCCACATGATTTCATCCTCACTGAAATTCTAGGTGACTCATTGATCCAAACTCTTCTTATATTTTAACTCTACTGTCTCAACATGTGGACTCTACCCTGGCCATAAGGAAGAGTTAGAACAGCACCCTTCATTGGAAATGGAGGGCCACCACACGCATGCACTGCTTTGTATGAAGAAAGGTAGCATTCATTGGTGGATCAGAGCTTGAGGACCTGGGTTATGGGTCCAACTAATACTTGCAGCAGTGGGATTGAGCACTATCTGAGTGTCATTAGCCCAGTATTCTCTTTAGCAAGTGGTAAAAGCAAGACTTGCCTTGAATTCATCAAGATAATATATTGAGGGCTCTTGGAACAATATATAATAAAATTATTCTTATTAATGGATCAAGAAATCTTCATTGAATTAGGGTTGTTGTGATGGTCAATTTTATATGTCAACCTGGCTGAGGTGACTCATATACACGGCCTAAGTAAGTTCCCTCACTGTGGAAAAGAGATGTGGATGGGGGAAATTCTGAGTTGGTTAAGAGAGCTGGACCCCAGCAATCAGAGGCTCTTCATTCCTCCGCTATCCTTTGTTTTATTGTTGTTGTTGTTGTGTTTGTTTTTTAAAGATTTTATTTATTTATTCATGAGACACACAGAGAGAGGCAGAGACATAGACAGAGGGAGAAGCAGGTTCCTCGCAGGTAGCTTGATGTGGGACTCAATTCCCAGATTTGGGATCAGGCCCTGAGCTGAAGGCACATGCTTAACCATTGAGCCACCCAGGCATCCCTCCTCCCTTGTCCTTTGAATGTGGGTTTTCCTTTCCTTCCGTGCTCCCAGAAGCTGCCCCAGGATATGGTTGGTGCTGAGACCACTTGCACAACACATATGATTGATTTCAATTAAGGTGTTAAGTGACAGTTTCGTACCACTCTTGCGGGACTGCATCGACTCAGAACATCACAAATGGCTCTTCAAGAGACACACGTAATGAGCTGTCACTGTACCGAGGAGCTCACTGAAGGTGTGGAAGGCCCCTGGACTCTGCCCAGCAGAGACTTGGCTGAGGACAGTGACGGACCCACCTGAAACCTGGTCGCTCTACTTTGATAAGGAAGTCATTTTACAATCTGTGAAGGTGATGCTGGATTTAATAAGCTCTGTACTGATTTTGAAAACTTCAAAATTGCTCCCAAGTGCCCTATTTTCAAAAGGTGATCATAAAATGTTAACTCTTGGTGTTCAGAGAATCAAAACCTTTAAATATTTTTCTAACAAGAAAAAAAAAAGCTGGAATATGGTCCCAAGTTCTTGAAATCTGGGGATGCTGCCATTGCTGATATGGTTCCTGGCAAACCTCTGTGTGTTGAGAGCTTCTCTGACTATCCTCTCTGGGCCGTTTTGCTGTTTGTAACATGAGACAGACGGTTGCTGTGGGTGTCATCAAAGCAGTGGACAAGAAGGCAGCTGGAGCTGGCAGTCACCCAGTCTGCCCAGAAAGCTCAGAAGGCTAAATGAATATTATCCCCAATACCTGCTACCCCAGTCTTTATCAGTGGTGGAGGAACAGTCTCAGAATTGTTTGTGTCAATTGGCCATTTAAGTTTAATAGTAAAAGACTGGTTAATTATAACAATGCATCATAAAACCTTCAGAAGGAAAGAATGTTTTGTGGACCATTTGTGCTTTTTTGTGCATGTGTGCCAGTTTTAAGTTATTAGTTTTTAAAATCCATACTTTCTAATGGAAACAACTTGACCAAAAATCTGTCACAGAATTTTGAGACCCACTAAAACAAGTTTAATGAGAAAAAAAAAATAAAGTTTAAAAAAATTTTAAAAAGCTACATATAATGTAGCTTTAACATTTGATGGGCAGGTGCAAAGATCTACTTGTCTTGAGGCTGCCCAAGACAAGCCCTGTATATCAGTCCTTGCTTATTACAATTGCCACCTACCAACCTGGAGTGGCTGCCTCTTCCACATTTCCCTTACTGCAGTACATAGGGGCTGGCTTCAGATACACCGAAGGAGTTCCAGAGAAGTTTGAACCAATATGCCCAAGAATATTTTCAATTTTATATGGTGGAAATTCAGAGGCCAGATGAGGATAGGGAAAGGGGGGATGAGGTGTGTATCAGATCTTTGAGAAATACACCCTTTTACACCTAAACTGGTGTTCATTTTCCTATATAATATCCTACACATGGGAAGACCCTCGAGTCTCTCTGCCTAAAAGAAACCTTCTAAGAAACCAACATTAGGAGCCAATTTTTCATGAA
The DNA here is from genome assembly GCF_003254725.2 of Canis lupus dingo. Taxonomy (NCBI): domain Eukaryota; kingdom Metazoa; phylum Chordata; class Mammalia; order Carnivora; family Canidae; genus Canis; species Canis lupus. The sequence goes on from NC_064245.1 coordinate 67,581,544, forward strand.
AACCTTATGACTTTATTCCCAACTATTGATTTCTTTTTTTTTCTCAGACTCCTGAGTCTCTTACATTCTGCACTAATTTTTTATTAACAGGACCAGTTAGATGATCCATTTGAATATAAAAGAACCTTGGAAAAAAAAAAAGAACCTTGATACATATAAGCAAACTGAATGAAGACTTAGATTTTTAGCTTATTCCTTAAACTCTGTATGAGTCTAGACCTCACCCTGACACTATTTATGTAACTTTGCACATATGACAATATATTAGCCCTTAAATTTTCATTTGTGACCTATGAGATTTAGATGGCTTTTAAATCACTTTCCAAGTTGAATGCTACTCATTGTTTCAAGAAATATGTTTTTTGGACCAGGAGGTCAGCTGTGTTCCTGGAGGTAATGACCAGTATTAATGATGTGGAGTTTAAGATACAATAGGGAAGATATTAACAGAAATTATGTATGCAATTATTTTATCTATATATCTCTCTGTATATGTGTATCTGTATCTTTATCTACATCCATATCTATAATAACTTAGGATATTGCCTTTGCTGGTAGGATTCAATGAAAAAAAATTCCTTTCTTTCTCCCTGTCTCCCTACTTTCTTTTTTCTGAACTACTCTGCAGCCACTGTCAATGTAAATTTGATCTGGCACATCAGCCATTGCCCTAAATTCAGAGATGATGTGTTCCCTGTCTACAAGGCAACGGATGAGACTGTATGCCAAGCCCCTGCTCTCTATATCACTGTTCCATCCTTCATCATCTCCTAGAGACAGATTCACAGTCCTCAATGGTTTCACAGACTGAGTGCATTGTTATTATTTACACTTAGTTTCTTCCCACCTGTTTCTAAAAAAATGGTTTGTAGTCAAACAGAAGGAAAACAAAAATTTGCATGTTCTATCAATCTTCCTGTCTCCTGAGATGTGAGATTTATAATGGAAGAAGGCAGTATTAGAAGGAGAACTAGATAGGGAGATAGAAGACTGGTTTCTGTGTTAAAGGAAATGATATAAGATAAGAACGAGTGATCTGGGACTGGAAAGTGCTATCTACACATGAGTCAGCCTTACTATTATTCTGGGTGATTTTTGTTGTTTTGGTCATAACAAGTATATATACTTGAAACCCCATTTAACCCCTCAGGTTACTGTCCTATAGATTAATGAGTTTTAACTAAATATTACCAATCTAATATCCAGCCTAAAGATAACTATTCGCTTAAAAACATATTACTTCTTAATTCGGGCAACTCATTGTATCCAGTACTAAATAAATAATAGACATTATCTGTTGACATTAAAGAGAAGAGAAAGGCCAACCAATGGGAAGTAACTATGTTAAATAAGGTATTTAAAAGACTTATTTTATTGTTATTATTATTCCAGGATTGAACTTCATTCTTTAGATATCAAAATTCATTCATTATTGTGTCTTCAATCTTTCGAGTGTTATTTATTCTCCCAGGGAGAATTTATCCATGGTCCCAGTGTGTCTATCATGGCTCTAGCCATTACATCTGAAAACAAGAACAAGATAGTCCCATCCCAATCCCCTCAAATGGCTCATTTTTTTTTCAAGAGAGAAGATCTTTCTTGGAAGCACACTCAACAACTCTTTCTTGCTTTTCTTGCCACAGCCATGTGATCACTAGTCATTGGGTATGGTGGGGAAATCTCAATACATGTTATGTAAGAGACAGAGAAAGCATATTCTTTTCTTTTCTACCATCTTTAGTTAGGTCTTGTATAGGAATAAGTTTTCTGCTTTGCTCTCTTTGCCACTTCCAAACTATCTCTTACATTGGAGATATATATATATATATATATATATATATATATATATATATATCTAAGTACTTATCATTAAATTTTATTACTTTCTTTACCTTATCAACCACTGCCATCTACCACTCACCAGTTAGTAGGTCTTTATCCATTGATGTCTTTAGCATCTGGCTTAGGGGATCTTCTTTACCACTAACTCTTATTACCATTATTAGTGTCCTCGCCACAACTCTGATAATAGTCCTCGCCACAACTCTGATAATAGTATCCAATGGCTTGGTTTGCCATTCTTGACATTCCATCTCTAATGACTGTGTCCCTTTCTGCTCCCATTTTCTGGTGCTCATTTCCATAGTCTTAAATTGGAACTTGTCCCATCTATGACTGACCATTCACTAAGATATCTATTTTAAATGCCCTATTCTCTAACAACCATCTTATTCTAAGTAAGAAACCAAACTTTCTAGATAAGTGTATTTTCTCTTCTCTTAGAAAATTATTTTAGATATGTGTCTCCCTCCTAAGAATGTTAGCTTTTCCCATGCCCACACATAAGGGTAACCGAAGACAATAGCTAATCTTGTATGAACCCAGTCATTTAAGATTTTTTTTTTTTTTATCTTTCTACCACTGAGATCCTGGCCAAAATATTTCTGTCCTCCTTTTCTCTCTAAAATGTACAGACTTTCTTTTCTCTAACATCAGCCTATCCATCCCCTGCCTCACTCAACTTGTTTACAGGTAAAATTATTCATTATGTTTTCAGTCTTGTATTATTTTCTATAATTGCCTCAAAAAAAAATCTTCAAATCCCTCCACTATTCATTTATAGAGTTGTCTCTCTTGCTCAGCACTTCAGCTGGCCTGGGTCACTTATTAGGTGGAGTGAGCTAGATCCTCATCCTCGAATCCCTGAATCTTTGGTTGCTGTTTTAACAGTCTATGTTGGTTCCAAATTGCCTACTCACATTGCCTCTAACATGGAAGCACCCAGTGTGGGCTATACTAGGTGAACCCAAATCACGTTTCTTGCACATGCATTGTGCAGAACACCATGACTAATTTCTGTTTCTATAAAACTTCCCCTTTGTTGAGGCTTCATTGGTGGTTCAGTACATGAATTATTATGCTACATACTTAATTCTGTATCTTATTTGGTCATTCACTGTTGCTTTATAGGTATGACTTCTGTCTCTTTCTCTAAATGGCAAGGTTTTTGTATTTTTAAGCCTTAGATATCATTTTCATTGACCAAATATATGTGCTTGTATATAACTTTCATTTATAAAGTGAATTGTCAAGTGAAAATGTGATTAGTCTCCTATTAAGGCAACTGTCTTTGTTAGCTACACTTGATACAAGGTTCCAGCTGCATTGTTCATTTTCTCTGTCATCTGTATCTTGTGATTTTTTAGAATCTGTTTTGTGTCCCCAGAGTACTTAGGGAGTCTCAGTAGAACTCTCCTGAGCTGGGCTGAAGACACCCATATAGTGGTCTCTTTAGACACCTAATGAGTGCTGGGGAGGTAGCAAAATTCTCACATCTAAGAACTTCACCCCCATGGTTTGTCACAAAGCCTTGTATCCTCATTTTCAGATACCTCTTGTTAAAAATCAAACAAAGGTCTCTTCCACTCAGCAGGAGTCCTGGGAGGGAATCTCTTTAAGAATGGCAAGGCTGTCTCAAACTATTTTTCCGTTTTCTGAAGGTGGTTATAATTTCATGTGTTTGAAATACATGTAGGCAGCACCTTTGATGCCTCATGCTCATGGACCCTGAATTCTGGTAGACCTGAGCCCAATTCTGGCTCTTCCACTACTGGAATAACAGGATACTCAGCATCTCAGAACATCACTCCTTTAATCTGTTAAAAATGAGAATAATAGCATAACTTCAAACAATTGAACTTGGATACAGCCAGGCGATGCATGTGAAATGCTCAGTACAGACTTAGAATAAAAGCCCAGTGAATGTCAATTCTATTATTTCTGTTCTCACCTAGGAAATCTATATGAAGGGAATTTCTTTATACCTGAGGAAAATGTAGATGCCCAAACATTATTTTATCACTGTTATTTATAAAATCAAGTAGTAAATAAAAATCTGAATGGGCAACACTACAATGAAGAATATATATGAAGAGATAGTATGTATTACAATTATGCTTGTAATTATTTTGGATAGTATATAAACATAGTTTTGTTTCAATTTAAGTGACTGAAACAAGATGAAATTAAATATGTAGTATGATGTTAGCAACATACAAATTATAAACATGGCTGATACAACTGATGATAATGGTTAGAGTAAAGCCATATGACCTGACAGTTTTGTTAACAGTGCTGATAGAAAGAAAGCAGCAGAGCATGGCTTACCTGGACATTTGCATATCAGCAGGATGGTGTAGCACATTGAAAAGAAAGGATGGGCAGCCCTGGTGACTCAGTGGTTTAGCACCGCCTTCATCCCAGGGCCTGATCCTGGAGATCCAGGAATCAAGTCCCATGTCAGGCTCCCTGCATGAAGCCTGCTTCTCCCTCTGCCTGTGTCTCTGCCTCTGTGTGTGTGTGTGTATCTCATGAATAAATAAAATAAAATCTTAAAAAAAAAAAAGAAAGGAAAGAGGTAATGGAGTAGTAAGAGAGTGGTCTCAGCCTAGTGGTCATGGAACCATGGATTTCACTTCCTGAACTCAATAAAGCATCTAGAGCAAGCCACTTCCCTTTAGTGAACCTATTTCTACATCTGTAGAAAAAGATCAGTAGATTAGGGCAAACAAATGAAAATGATAGCATTTTCTGAGGGTCTATGAAAGTGCCATGCAGACTTCATATTTTGCTTCTATACTCACAGCTCTTAGGATAGTTATGATTATCCCTTTTTTATGTGTCATGAAAAAGGCTCAGAAAAAAAAAACAGGTATATTTCTAGGTTTGCACAGCTAGTATCTTGTAGAGTTGAGATCTGCACATGGTTTTATTGGATCCTAAAAATCATATTCCATCTTTTGTCCATGTGACTGAATGTAAGAATGCCAGCATGGGGGGGCAGGAAGGAGGAGGCTGTATTATTTACTAAAGTAGGTAGGAAAGAAGAACCAGCACTTAGCCAAGAAAGATAGTCAAGATACTGTGATTTCTTACCTTCCTGGCTGTCCTGGAAGCAGGAAGCATGGGGGGCAGGAAGGAGGAGGCTGTATTATTTACTAAAGTAGGTAGGAAAGAAGAGCCAGCACTTAGCCAAGAAAGATAGTCAAGATACTGTGATTTCTTACCTTCCTGGCTGTCCTGGTTTCCCTGTGCACTTCTTCCTGCTGCATTTAAATTTGCACTTCAAGCCTGAGTAAACTTCTTCAAGCAAAAGTCTGAGCTCACTACCTTGTGCTCTACAAGTTCCCCACTACTTAAAAGAATAGTGGAAGTTCTTCAGAGTAGCATTCAGTATCCTCCAAGTCTGGTCTTTCCTCACCCCCATCCCAGAATTCTCTCCAATGATGCCAACACCAATGCCCACTCTACTCTGACTAGACCTCCACATTCCCCATTGGAACCCTATAACCTATGACTGTTCTGTCTTTCACCAGGCTTTTGCTTGTGGCATCTCCCCACTTACCACCCTTGGAACACATGCCCTTCTTCTGCAAGCTTTGAGTAGAAACATCCATGTTCTTTGTAGAAAAAGGACCAGTGTCTCTTCAAGACTTATGTGGCCAGAGCTGGGAGAAATAGAGAATCTTGGACTTCAAAAGGCTTGTAGATTTGAATGCCAAAAAGGCTGCTGGAAATGTCAGAGAAACACAGCAGAACAAAAGATGAGTTAGATGGATTTTATGGTGTTCTTGAATACCTCAAACTGCAGTTGTTAGTTACAGTATATTGCTTATAATGGTGATATATGACGATATATAATTGCTTTTAATTAATTTCATAAATCTATTAATTCATATGTAGGTTTTACTGTGTAAACTATATTAGTGCATTTGTGTTTATATAGTTTTATAGCTTATAGACATGAATAATACATGATTTTAATTTTAACTTTATTTTAGGATGATGAAAACTCTTTTTCTCTAGGGAATATATTATAATAAGAGCTATTCTTTATATTTGAAGACCTGTTTATATTTTAAAATATCTTTGGGTCATTATCTTATTTGATACTTGAAGCACTGCTTAAAATTACTAAGAAATTGAGGGTGAGAGAGGTTAAGTAATTTTTCTCAAGCTACACAGCATCCAAGAAGACTCGAGATTAGAATATATGACTTTTTCATTACCTTCTCCATAGGTCATGGTATTTTTTTTCAAAGAACTCAAAGAACAAAAAGATAATTTAAAGTTGAAAGATTTGCGTATTTTTTTCAGTCTGTTCCTAGAAGGTGGGAGGTGGAGAACGGGGCACTTCTTCTTGCCAATTACATTTCAAATTTATTTTCTTTATTCCAAATTATATAAAAAAGAGAAAATTCTTCACTGATTGCCTTTCTTTCTGGTAAAGGCCATTCTCTATTTATCAGATAACTTTTTGATAATTATGTCAATGGATTTGATATTCCTTTTAGCTATATTTATATCCCTAAAAGCCAAACTCATCAGCAACTGCAAATAAAGTCACCATCATCATCACTCACAATATTATTTTCACCAAGGCAAAATATAAACGATGGCATGGCTGAAACATATTGATCGTATTTCTTTGGAAAATCATGAAACTTCCTCTGAGATATACTATTTGTCATAACTGTATTTTTAGCCAAGAATAATGAATAACTGATAAAATGAAATATGGTAAGACATAATTGGCAAATGGAGAGCATTTTGCAGAAATCACTCAGAGTATTTTGAATTTCATTTCTAGTCATGGTTTATTTAACACTAGCTGAGCACTCAGAGTTGTGCACAAAAGATTGATGATCTTTTAGAGCAATTCCTAAGTGTAATATTATGTCTGAAAGAATTATGCCACTCTCTTTAAGGGTGCTGAGAAAGATGTTAGGAAGCATCAATAACAATTCAAGTATTACTAACCATCTGCATTTTGTAAATCAAGTAGACAGAGGGTTTCCCCATACATCCCCTAAAGGAATTGAACAATCCCAAAAGACATTTACTAAAGTATTTGTATAACAGTATAGTTTGTTACTGAAAGGTAATAGATTTGTGGATAACCCTAGATGTCTTAAGAAGAAGAATGAAATAGAAATAATACAAGAATCTACATAGGGGAGAATTTCTATGAAAGTTTGGTGTTGGCATTAACGTTTCAGTTGGCATTTCCTAAAGAATCATTTTTGCTCCCAACGGGGAAATCATAATGCTCTGTCTAGTGAGTGTTGTTCTAAATAGTTCTTCTGTGTCCTAAAGATTTTTACGAGGTTCTCTCAGTACATATATTGCCTCCAGGAAATAATTCATTCATTGAGAACCTTTAGATCTTAGAAACTTGAGAAGTTGATGTTTGTAATAAATGCTTTCCACGCACCTTTCTCATTTCTGTCTTACTTGCTTGGTTTCTGTGCTTCATCTTCTCTTCAGGCAGTGGGATATCATAACATTAGTATAGGTTTAGAGTCAGAAAACTGGATTGGGGGGTGCCCGGGTGGCTCAGTTAGTTTAGTGTCTGCCTTCGGCCAAGGTCATGATCCCAGGTCCCGGGATGGAGCCTCACATAGGGTTCCTTGCTTAGCAGGGAGCCTGCTTCTCCCTCTCCCTCTGCCTGCCACTCTGCCTGCTACTCTGCCTATTTGTGCACGCTCTCAATGTTTCTTTCTCTCTGTCAAATGAATAAATAGAATCGTAAAAAAATGGATTGGAGTTGCAGATCTGGTATCTATTAGCTCTGAAGCTATGGACACATTACTTGGCTTCCTTGTTCTTTAATCTTTTCATCTATAAGATGGTGATAATAATAGTACTTAGGAGCAATGCTCAGAAACAAAAATGATACAGAATAGATTTTCATTTAAAGTAGCTATTAAGCCTCTTTCTTAACCCTTCTGATTCTGAGATCCCGCTTTTAAAGTTTGGGGAAATAATATACGATTGAGTATATTAGAATACACTCAGTATATTCTAACGTGCAACCCAGTAGTCGTTGCATCTGATCAAAGAAAAAAAAGGATGAAATGTTCTGGTAAAATAGTTTGCTTTATCTTTTTGGAAGAGACAACTTGTTTAATTGTATTGGAGTCAGAGGATTTGGGTTTGAGTCCTGGTGAAAAAAAAATGATTCTACTGGTGAACAAACCACTTCATTTCAGAGGCTGTTTCTATTTTGGAAAATTATTAAAAACTGTTATTAATCTAGGTCACTGCGAGACTCCATATGAGGTAGGGTATGCAGTCGTATAGCTTTTAAAAATGGAAAAATATAAGATATATTGTTAATATTAACTGTTAATATCACAATTACTGAGAACCAAATGGATTGCCATGCTTCTTCCTTTTGCCTGTTTCTTTCTTTCTCTTTCTTTCTTTCTTTCTTTCTTTCTTTCTTTCTTTCTTTCTTTCTTCTTCTTTCTTTCTTTCTTTCTTTCTTTCTTTCTTTCTTTCTTTCTTTCTTTCTTCTTCTTTCTTCTTCTTCTTCTTCTTCTTCTTCTTCTTCTTCTTCTTTCTTTCTTTCTTTCTTTCTTTCTTTCTTTCTTCTTCTTTCTTCTTTCTTTCGATTTTATTTATTGATTGATGAGAGACACAGATAGACAGAGACAGAGACATAGGCAGAGGGAGAAGCAGGCTTCCTGCAGGGAGCCCAATGCAGGACTCCATCCCCAGACCTCAGGATCATGCCCTGAGCCAAAGGCAGATGCTCAACCACTGAGCCACCTAGGCGTCCCCTTTTGCCTGTTTCTAGGGAAAAAGTAGAGACATCATGCTTTCCTTCTATGCACTAAATTCAGAAGGATGCCTCTCCCTGACGAATTGCATGTAAACTTTCCATTCTATTGCTGAGAGGAAGCCAAGTCATCATCATTCAGGAGTCACGTGTCTTTGCCAATCTGTCTGCTAGCTGCTATGGAGGATGCAGGTTAAGTCTTACATGGATCCTTTCTTGAGGAGTAGAATCTATTGGGAAAAGTGAGGATGAACACAAACTGAGTGTTCAGTGTTCAGAAGTGGAGAAAAAGAACATAGATGACATCTGGACTGTATGGCAGAGATTAACTGGGTTGAGTCTTGTGGGAAACAGAAGAGAGACAAGCAGCATTCTTAGAAAACTATGATGGCAGCATCAGAGGGAGGCAACGGGATGTATCCAGGGTAAAGATAAATTTTCTTTTGACTAGGTCTTCCTATATCGTTTGGAAATTTAATGGGACTAAAAACTGGCCACTGTGGAAGCTAGGCTTCATCCAGAAGATATGGGAGAGCTAATACAAATTTTAAAGCCAGGGTCAGGTGGTGACAGAACTATTTTTATCCACATTCTGGCATAACCTTGGTTGCTGTTGCTCCTGTATGGATCTACATACTCGGATGTCTTCTTTCACCTTAAAGGAGGTAGCCCCATGGCCCTTTGTCTTTTTCTTTCCCAGCCTACGTCTGCACACAAGATTCCTCTTCTTTCCCCCCTCCCAGAACCTCCCCACCCTGTTTTTTGGCTTCCTTCTGTTCCATCCACTTAGATGTCCTTAGCCAGCTCACAACCTTTACAAATCAGCTCAATGCTTTCATTGCCTTTTTTGTCCTCTAGAGAGATTCCACTGCCCACTCACTGTGTCTGCCTGATGCTGCCCTGAAGTTTTACAGTTACAGGTGCCTAATGGTGGGTAATGTACTGGTTTGTTTACATGCCTGTTTCCCCAAATAAACTGTGAGACTTTTGATGAAGTGGCCCATGTCTTACTCTTTTTTTGTAAGCCACTTTACTTCATTTTATTACCAACAGGCATAACCTTATAGTTATGGGATATAATGTCGCTGACATTGAGCACCAGAAAATCTAATTTGAAATTAGTTCTAAGGTACTCCATCGCCTTAGAATTCAATGTATTCACACTATAATCTTTAAATCAGCCTATGCTTTGTTGCTGTAATTTTAATCTGATATTCATTCATTTATTAAGTGCATGTGTATAGAGAGGAAGTTAGATTATGTGAAAAAAATCTGAGAAGAATATAAATAGACCTCAGTTCTAGACTTAATTCTTCCTCCAAATAGATCTTTGATCTTAGACAATCATTTAAAATTTGTAGATGTGAGTTTGCTAGCTATGAACTGAGACATTGGTTGCATGTTCCCTGGGATTCCTTTCAGCTCTAGCATGCTATAATGTGTATAGTGCCAAACATAACAGAGTTTCCTTATGACTATCAGAATGAAGATAAAAACTGTAGATGTTTGAAGGAACCTAATAATTCCCCCTCCTTATCCACCAGATTATAGAGCAACTGACACACAGGAACTGGCTAGATATTAAAACACACAATTCACTTCATGTCTTACAGATATCAGTTAGAAAATTCAGCCTGGACACGAAATCAGAAGAGGAATTCTTAATACCTCTTCCATGAATTGAGCCCTGCTATAGATGGATAGCAACAGGACTGCAGGGAACTTAGTACACTACAGCAAGAGTAGATGGGGAAACGTTCTAAGCTTGGGGGTAGGTCCTTCTAGAGGAAGACAAAGAACAGGAATATACACTTCTACCTTTAACTTTGGTCAGTAGCATAGCCAACAAACACCCAGATTAAATACATGCCGGTGCCACCTTCTGTGCTTCATAGAGTAGTAAGTGACAGCAAGAAGATAGGAAAATCTACCCCTACATATTCTGAAAAGGTGGAAAGATTGAGATTTTCTATTTCTATATGTGCTGCCAAAGGGAGCACAAGGGATTTTCTATTTCTAGGCAGAGAGGAACATAAGGTGAAGACCAGCACCACCAACATACAGACACATGGACACGCACACACATAATCTGTTCTACAAAATGCATGCAGTGAGGTTGGTTTTAACAGAAATGATCAAAACTGTGTTATTCTTTAGAACCTAGAATCAAAAGATGTCACTGAGATTGAGGAGTTGCTGATATGTAGCCACCACTTGGAGCTCTTATCTTTCTGGTCTCATTCCTACTTTATGAAATTTTCATTATCCAAAAAAATTATAACAGGTTCGGAAGTGTATTTATTGGTTCAGGGTTGGAAGTCATATATCTTCTCAAAGAAGATGTTGACTAAACATGATTCAAAGGCAGAAAATTAGGTATTGCAATAGTAAATCCTTCAATGTCCCTTCTCTGTATCTAAACAAATAAATAAATGCAAAGAACAGTGGGTATGGTCTCTCTTTACTCTCCTAGATACTGTTCCTATGCATTTTTTTCACATACTTCCTCTTTGTATATAATGTTCTTCCTTATCTTGCCTGAGTAAATCTTCAAAGCTAAATGAACCTTCCCCCACCTTCTCACTCACAGTTAAGAATCTCTTGCAGCCTCACTAAGATATCTTCCCTGACCTCTGAACTAAGTATAAAGTAGTCTCCCTCTAATCTCCCTACCTCTGTTTCACACCATGTATCCTCTTGTAATTCACTAGATGTTTAAGAGGACTTGTAATTTGTGTTCATTTGTCTCTCAAGTCACTGGTCTGTGCATTGCTCAAGATCAGAGACATTATATACACAAGAGGTTACCAATAAACCTTTGTCCAATAAATGAATAATTGATGCTTTTTTGTTCAGTGAATGAATAATAGATGTTTTAAAAGAAATTTTATAGATGCAATTAAATAGTTTGGTTTTATGGACAGTTTTCTAAATCCAAAGGTAGTAAAGTTGAAAATCTTGAGAAGAAGGAATGGAGACAAGATTCGAATGTAAGTGGTTTATTTGTGACATGATTCTAGAAATCATGGGAGAGAAATGGAGAAGAGAGTAGGGAAGGGAAGAAAGTCCAGTAAAAATTGTGCTAACTGGTTGCCATTGAGGGTTGCTGGGCCTTCCTCTTGGTAGAGATCTCTGAAAAATGGCAAAGAGCAAACCTCAGGGTTCTCCCACCCAAGAAACGTGGAAGCTGAAATTTTAAGCACTGAACTCCTGTTAGTGATTAATTGAATCCTGCTTCTATGCTGCTAATTCATTGGTACTTCCAGAACATCTTTATGAGAGCCATGTCAGTTTTAGTGACAAGATAAAGCCCTTAGGCAAAAGTTCCTAGGTACTGGAGCAGGAAGTCACCAAGTCAGTAATAACAGGAACACTGAGTACAAGGGGAATTAGTAAATGTCTCAACAGCATCTTTAAGAATAGCCAATCCATATTCAGAAAACTTGTCAGTTCTTGTAAGGACAAGCTTCCGAACATGTGCAAGTAATAGAGTTTGTATGATTTGTCCTTGAGTGGCTAATTAATCTTCTAATTATATTTTATCAGAGGAAGAGCTCAGTTTTTGACTTTGCTAATTGTAGGTTTGATATCAGCCACACAATATTTGTAACAGCTTCATAAAGGAAGCCCATAATATTGGACCCATGAGTAGCCTCCACTCCTACCACCATGGGTGTTCACTATATGGGCACATTGAACAGGTTCTAGAGTGGACAATAACAGAGGCTGTTTACCCTCCACTGGAGGAGTTCATCTAATTTATCTGGTTATGCAGGGGTTTAGCTGAGATGCATACCTTTTCTAGTGGGCATTGGCCTGAGATAAAATGATTTATACATTTTGGGCCATGTCACAGGTCCATCCCCATGCATTGTTCTGAAAATTTTCTCATTTCATTATCCTCAACTTCTTTTATTTTATTTATTAATCTTATCAGAGATTTATTTATTTATTTATTTATTTATTTATTTATTTGAGACAGAAAGAGAGAGGGAGAGACACGGGCAGAGGGAGTAGCAGGCTCCATGCAGGCTCCATGCAGGGATTCGATCCCAGATCCCGGATCACACCCTGAGCTGAAGACAAACGGTCAACCGCTGAGCCATCCAGGCATCCCCATTATCCTCAACTTTAGTCTTTTCCAAGGTAAGTTATTTTCATTGCTTAGGTATCTCTGTGTATATTTCTTACCTTTTACCACTTTTCCCATGAGGTTGATGAACAGCTGCTACACAGCTGAAAATCTGCCAACTAGGGAAGAATGACCATCACCACTGTATCTCATGGATATCATTGATTGGGGTTGTATGCAGAAATTGTATATTTTCTGCTCACACTGACATATGAAGTTGACTCATTTATGAACTAGTCTCATGTTATCTTTCTAATGTCAGCTGGTCATAGAGAGCTCCTAATAGCACCATAAGTGTGAGCTGAGGAAAGACATTGGTCAGAAGACTCTTGTGATGTAAGGATCTGGATTCCCAAAGTACTATTTTAATAATATGATAGATTGATGCTCTGCTCTTCTGACAATATTTAGCTCATAAGGAATTCATTGTATGGTATAAAGGATACCATATATGAGCTCACATATGAATATATACATTGCATACTCATTAGATGTCTCATATTCTATTATAGGGCTTCTACTAAGGTCCACTGGTTTCCCAAAAATTTTGTTCAAAAGTGAATAGTGTTTTGGCATAAAGAACACAGCCTGGCTTCAGAGGATTGTCAAAGAATCAACATGTTGTAGAACACCATGGGTAACATGTAGATACCTTTACCTCCTTGAATGTACCCATTTGATCTGCTTCCTGAACTAAATGCAGAAGGCTATATATGATGTTCTAACCTCATTCAAAACTGACAGCCCTATGAGTTATCTAATAAATGAGTCAAAAGTATGTTATTAGAAGTGATACTTGCTGCCTTCAAAACTCAAAATGGTCATCCAAGTACTTTTCTAGTTTCTTAGTGATAGGAAGGACAAGGTGAAATATTCTGAAATTCATTTTTAAAGAAATGTCTCAGAACTACCCAAACTCTCAAACCCTTAAAAACTTCAAAGATATGTGAAGCCCCCAAACATTTTTGATTTAATATCCCACCTTTTGATGCATAAGTGCCTTTCCAGAATTTACAGACAGCTTGCCATTTCATGTCAGGTCAAATTAACATGATGTTATCAGTTTAGGGCAAAGATATAAGCACTACAGTATCCAAGTCAAATGTAGACTGTCACCTGTTTTCATACATAAAGTCTTATTGAGACAAAGTCATATTCATTAATATTTTTTATTTGAGTATAATTGACACACAATGTTACATTAGTTTCAGATGTACAACATAGTGGTTTAACAACTCTATGCATTATGCCATGCTCGTCACAAGTACAAGCTACCACTTGTCATCATTCAACATTATTACAGTACCATTTACTGTATTCCCTATATTGTACCCTTTAATCCCATGACTTATTTACTATATAGTGTGTCTGCAAATCTACCTTCACAAATCCCCACCCTTCTCCCCTCTGGTAACCATGAATTTGTTCTCTTTATTTATAGGTCTGATTCTGATTTTAGTTTGTTTATTCAGTCATTTTATTTTCTAGATTCTACATATAAGTGAAATCACACAGGATTTGTCTCTCACCCTGTACTTATTTCACTTAGTATATAATACCCTCTAGATTTATCTGTGTTGTCACAAGTGGCAAGATCTTATCCTTTTTCTTTGACTAATATTCCCGTGTGTGTGTGTGTGTGTGTGTGTGTGTGTGTGTGTATCACATCTTCTCTATCCATTCTTTTACCAGTGGACACTGGACACCTGTGTAGCTTACGTATTTTGATTATTGTAAATAATGCTGCAATAAACAGAGGGATACATATGTCTTTTCAAATTAGTGTTTGTGTTTCCTGTGGGTAAATACCTAGTAGTGGGATTACTGTATCATTTGGTATTTCTATTCTTAATTATTTTTTGAGGAACTTCTATATTGTTTTCCATAATAGCTGTACCACTTTACATTCCCACCAACAATGCCTGAAGTTTTCTTTCTCTCTACATTCTTATCAATATTTGTTATTTCTTGTCTTTTTTTATTCTGGCCATTCTGTTAGTGATATTTCTCTGTGGTTTTGATTTGCACTTTCTTGATGACTGGTGATGTTGAACATCTTTTCATGTATCGGTTGGCCATCTATATATCTTCTTTAGAAAAATGTCCACTGGGATCCTTTGCCCATTTTTATGCAATTATATAAGTTGCAAATATCTTCTTCCATTTAGTAGGCTGCCTTTTTGTTTTATTGATGGTTTCCTTTGCTGTGTAAAAGCTTTTGATTTTGAGATAGTCCCAATAGTTCAAATTTTTGCTTTTGCTTCCCTTGCCTTAGGAGACATGTCTAGAAAAGTGTTGTTATGGCCTATGTCAAAGAAATTAATGCTTACCTTCTTTTCTAGGGGTTTGGTTTTATGGTTTCAAGTCTCACATTTAGATTTTTCATCCATTTTGAGCTTAGTTTTGTGTATGGTGTAAGAAAATGGTCCAGTTTCATTCTTTTGCATATAGCTGTCCAGTTTTCCCAGATCATTTATTTATTTTAATTTTTTTAATTTTTTTAATTTTTTAATTTTTCCAGATCATTTATTGAAAAGGATTGTCTTTTCCTCATTGTATTCTTCTCTCCTTTGTCATAGGTTTATGGACCATATAAGTGTGGGTTTATTTCTGGGCTCTCTATTACGTTCCAATGATTTATATGTCTATAATACCCTACTGTTTTGATTTATGCAGCTTAGTAGTATATCTTGAAGTGTATAATATCCACAACCATTAATTTATATAATGCCTATGACTCTTCAATGACAGAGTTTAGAAGTTATGACAAAGACTATATGGTATGCAAAGTCTAAAATACTTCCTACCTGACTCTTCATGGTAGAAGTTTGTTGAACTCTGATAGAGCAGAACAGTGTAAGCATGTCTAGATTATTCCCTTTAATCTACACTGAGACAGAGCAGGATATTAATATAGTTTTGAACCAAGACTGTGAATATGTACTGCTACCTTTCCAAGTGGATGCTAATAACGTGTGATTCTCCCTCCTGATAGACATTCAAAAATGTAGTTTCCCCAGATCTATGACTATAGAGCAGAGAATGGTGATTTCTTCTAGAAAAGATATAACTCCAGACAGAAGTTATTATTGAAACTTCCAATTTGCTACATTTATGAAAGATTATCATCATCTATCAAGATCCATCTTTTTTCTTTCCATTTTTACATACCATGTCAGGGAATTAAGCTGTATGTATAGGAAGACATAGTTATTGTATACTATTGACGATGTAGCATTAAAATTTCTTCCCTAAACATATATGATCTTCATTTCAGTCATGGACTCTGGAGTCCAACAACTGGCTTAGATCTGGAAACTGGGTAAGAGAGAGTGATTTTCCATTGGATTAGTTGACATCAGCCTTCCTTCTTGTATGTTCTTAATCTTTTAAAAACTATATAAATAAAACATTATTATCATTGGCTGTTCATCTACCTTGCCACTGGAAATGCCATCACCATGGTCCCTGGCTGCCTTCTGGAACTTGCTGCCTATCTACCTTATCACTAATAATTGTGTGTACCACTTTGTCTCAATTATTTGAAATTCTTTCATCCCTACCTATTAAGATAATACTGGCATCTCTTATTTATTCATAGAACATTATTATTTCTAAGCCTCAATAACTAACCTATATTAGGATTGACTTAGAGCATCCTTATAGGTATATTCAATTCTAAATCACTGCAGAATGCAGCCTCTTTTAATAAACTGTCCCCAATCCAGCCATATATTGTTTTTGACCCTCCAGATCTATCCTTTGACATCTTCCTACTGATTCTTGGTGGTGTGCACTATCTACCTCTTTTCAGAATACATCCTTTCATCTTTTGGCCATGCAGACACTAAATATTGGTTTAGAACAATAAAGAGAGGAACAGATTTTGAGAGGGTTAAGTATCACATTTGTTGGCATTTACCTTGGACAAAACCCTTGGATAGTCTTCATACAATGAGAGATTGTTCTTCTTTATAAAGAGTAGAAGGCCACTCTGAATCATAGAAGATTTAGGGAAATCTTAAGATTCAAGTTTCTCAAACACATCTACCCAATGTTCATATCCTACATCTTAAGAGTTGTGGGTTTTTCTTAATCATGGACTTAATTTTACTATAGAAGACTGGCTGAATATTCAGACTTCATCCTAACTTGAAATCTTAGAGTAAGGTCTTAAGCCTACTAGTCAACAAAATCTATCTTCCAGGTGAAGTTGAGGGTGTTTTAAAACATTTCCATTGGAGTTTACTTTATTTTAGTGTTCCCTGGGTTAATAGTTGACTAAACTGAGACTATTATGTTCTTATTTCAGAGATCTGTGTAATTTATAGTAACTTGAATCCTTGTTTCCAATTGTCCCATCAAGTACATCTTCCCACACCTATGTCTATTCTATCACCTTTCAGCCATGGTTGGTTCAGCCATGGTTGGCCATCTTATTAACCTAACTTAGCACACATTACAGTGCCATATTACCATTTGGCCATTAACCATCTAATCCCAGAATTCTGTTTCTATGGTTCATAATTCTACTTTTGGCTCCAATTATCATAGGTTCTGTTTCCCTTGAACATATTCTGATACAAGTTTTTGATTACAGGAGTTGATTTTGAGAGGGGTCACAGGTTGCACCAGTAGGGAATGGGGATGTAAATCAGGGAAGATAAAAATATCAATACAGTGAGTGCTAATGAAAACTTATAAGACCAACCGAGGCTTGATGCCACTGGAAACTACATGAAATATTTCTCTGTTAGACATAGGCCAATGTGACAAAAATTGAGCTGAATGTAAATAAAACAGGAAGTAAAATGCCCAGTCCTTTAGGGAGCAATCTGGGACTTTGAGTATAATAGGGATAACTGAAATATGAGTCCATGAATAAAGAATTAAAATTCACAAATGCTATCCCAGAGATAAGATCTAGCAAGGAAATACATTAAAAAATATCCCCTCATGTAAAAAAAGTATATATATAAAAGACTTTATGATGAAAATTATGCTCTCTACTCTATACTTCCCCATTACTGGTCTTACTAACCAGGATCATCTACTATTAACAATTTATGTGTTTAGTTCTTATTGAAGTTATTACAGAAATGTGCATTGCCTTAACAAATATTGCTTTAGTGAGAGCTATGTGTGTTCCATGACTTCTCATCTCTGATTCCTCTTAGTAGTAAAATTATTGCTTACTTCATATATTCAGTTGTCTTTGCATTTTACATAACTATATACAGAGATATGTAGAAAGACATAAATACAGATATAGTTAATTATTGATACTGTATATATTTTAGATAGCATGTCTTGGGATGAAGATAATAGTGCACTTATTTTTCCCTTGTAGAAAAGAAGTTTGATTTGAGTCTTTCAATGACATTATTTGACTTCCAGGGTTAATAATCGTGTGTATTGACAAACCAGTCTTTCCTTCTACGTAACATCAAGTGAATCAATAAAAAACTAAAACATAACAATAGCAACAAAAATAAATAGAATAAGCAGCAATAAAAAAAGCAAAAATAGAAAATCAATTAATCCATACCTAGCAAAAATTCTCAGGCAGCTATGAGAGTCTTTGTCTTTTCTTTAACTTTATAGCTTCTACTGAATTATTTTGATCTTTTTAATATATAGCCTGAAATACTCTTTCCTTTGGCTCTTCATCCTGGATATTAGGTATACAGAAAGTTATGCTATCAGGCAAAATTCTTAACTTCAAACTTGAATTTCAAGTTGTAGTAACAACAATGAACATATTTTAGACATGTGTCTGGAAGTCTAAAATAAAGCTATTAATACAGGAGAAATGAAGAAACATAGAAAAGTAAAAATATTTCTGGATTAGGAGTGTGGACACCTAGATTTAGGGTTCTGTTATTTCATTGACTAAAACTAATCTTAAAATAAAAATAAAAATGAGCACCTTGTTCATGCAAGCTCTCTGCTAAGTACTGAGACCAGAGTAGGGAATAAAGCACATACAGATCTTGTGGTCTTAAAAGAGAATATTTCGTACATACCAATTGTGATAAATAGAGCAAAGAGGTAGAGAGAAAAATGTCTAAGACAAACCAGAGATGAAGGGCTCATACCAGTTTTGATAGACCAGGAGGTTTTCTGGAGGCAGAGGTGTTTATATTTGAAGTCTAAAGGAGGAATAGGGTTTTGAGAATTGTAGTGGCTCCTGTGGGGTAAAAAAGAACATTTCGAAGAGATTGTTATATTTGTCCTGTAGTGAGACAGAGTACAATAATTTCAAAAATATCACAAATAATTAGGTTCATATAAGTTCAAAAATATTACAAATAATTAGGTTCATATAGAATGGGGGTCATCAAACACTTTCCATAGGGGGTCAGATAGTAAATATTTTCAGGCTTTGCAAGCTTTGTAAGAACCGATCTCTGTTGCAACCACTGGAGTTGGCAGGAAGACAGGCATAGACAATATGGAGACAAATGGATATGGCTAAGTCCTAATTCAATTTTATTTGCAAAAATAGTCAATGGGCACTAGCTTGAAATCCCCTGATTTAGACTCTAGAGGGCAAATGGGTTTTGAGAAATTTAGGGCTACTACAACAAGCATGGCACAGACTATGAATGATCTTGAATGGGAATGTTTTAGGACCTCTTTTTGTCATTAATTAGTGGTCACTGAAGGTAACGAGAAGGTAAGGAGATCATGAGCTGTTATTTGATCTTCCTTTTTCATGAGTAGATTAAGAAGGTAAAATAGAGACAGATTAATCCAGTCAGGAAGGCAGTGTAGTAACCAGAACAAATAAGAATGAGCTGAACCCCAGGCCCCTGCACTATTTCTTTCTCTCTACCTGCAACCTTGCTATGTGGCCCCAGGTGTGCTGTGTAGTTTCCAGGTTCTGTGAATTATAAGACTTTATTTTTTCAAAATTTCCTGATGGTAATTGCTTTAGGACATCTTGCAATAATAATAAGAAGAACCACAAGAATTGGTCCAACCACAACATTCCTTATTGATAGGCTGAGAGAGGCACAAAACAACATACAAAATATTTCATAGAACAAGCTTATACTAAACAATTATTTATTTTTTAGCTGAAATTCCATTTAGAATGAGCATTCTGGATTATAATTTGCTAAATCTGATAAACCTACCAGTATGTATTTGATGTAGTTTGTAATTAGGAGAGAGAGATATGGGTGTGAAATATTAATCTGGCAATCATATACATATATAGCTCATGAGGGAAGCTGAACTAACCAGCTCTCTGGCTCTGGCCAAGTTAACCTCACCTCACATTTGTGTAATTAACTGATTTTCTCGAGCCTTTTTTGCTTTAAGATAATATGTAACTATAAGTACACTTTCTTGAATATATTTACTTGTTACTGTTGTGCTGTTAGCTGCTATGAACAAAATTTACTGTAATTGCACAGAGTTCATTGCCATATTGAATTTTTAGGGAAAAGCAAATTGCCATTTGCATGCAAAAATATCTCTAGTTTGGCTTTTTTTCAATCCTTTCATAAAAATTAATGGTCAGACATTCTGATACAGAAATATTTATTTCTCTAAAACCACTTTCTCTTATTCATTCACTTTGGTCACAGTATGCCATTTTTGGATCATAAATTTTGATTTATACTCAAGTCACAGTGAGGGGATATTGATTCACTTGAACATATTTGATGCAGTACATTTCTGAATGCTACAGTTGCCTACAAAACAGCAAAATTATTTCTCCCTATTCTTATCCTCAAGGGAACTTCTTTTTTTTAAAGATTTATTTATTTATTCATGAGAGACACACAGAGAGAGAGAGAGAGAGGCGGAAACACAGGCAGAGGGAGAAGCAGGCTCCATGCAGGGAGCCCGATGTGGGATTCGATTCCAGGGTTCCAGGATCAGGCCCTGGGCTGAAGGCGGTGCTAAACCGCTGAGGCACCCGGGCTGCCCTGAGGCCCTATTCTAAATAGCTAGTCAGAAAGCAAGAAACTCCTCCATAGGCCAGAATAATGATGTCAGGGTCCCTGACCCATACAATGTTAAGACTGATCATAAAATAAATTTAATTATATTTTGATAATTTAATAATACTGACAGACATGACCAACTACATTGTGAAGCATTCATATTGGTATCATGATCGCTGTAGGCAAGAGGCAGAGGCACAGGATAGCTAAGTGATTTACCCAAGTAGATTGCCTCCGTGAATGAAGGAACTAACACTGAACATAGGGATTCTGCTCTCAAATCTTATTCTCTCTCCATTGTAGTATGCTGTCCTTATCAATTTCATAGGTTTCCCTCACAAATAACTGAAGTTACTTTCAAGGAACTTATTTATACAAGGGAGTGATATAAAGAATGTTAGATTTAAACCAGATTTAAAAAGGAAAGAGTCAATTCTACAGTCTGCTCTATCAGCAGAACTATCAAAAGATGCACTGCAAACTGATTTAAGAAGGTACATCTCATGTTAAGTGTTTGTGCCACAAAAACAAAACACACAAAACAACAAAAAAGACACAAGGACATACTGAGACGTCTTGGCTATGTCAATTACCTTGATTGTGGTGATTTTATCACTGTTGTATACATATGTCCAAATTTATCAAAGTGTACACATGAAATATGTACACTTTTTGCATATCAGTAATACCTCAATAAAGCTGTTACAATAAAATAAAACAAAATAAAATAAAATAGAGAAAGGGTAGTTCCTATCTCTTAAGGAATTAGAAGAGATAATCTGAAGACTTAGAAGTTTAGGAATGGCTGGATACAAAAGACACTTGAGTAGTATATATAGTTAAACATCATCTATAGACTTGTATTCTGTTATATTATTAATGAATCAGTCTGTATCTAGATGTGGACAATCAGGATTTTAAGAGGTCTAGAAACTAGCCATGGAAACAACACCTAGAGGAGTTTTAGACATTTAAGTTGGAAAAGAGGATATGGGTGAATCTGAATGTCATGTAGAAAGAGGGAGACTCATTCTTTGTGACCCCAAAGGACAGAGCTAGAGCCATAGATTAATGAAAAGTAAAGGATGATAAAACAGAGAGAAGGAAAAGGAGGAACAGGAAAACAAACTATTATCCAGTAACCACCTAATGTACACCAAAGAGTTTGAACATTCAATTAATCCCCATGCTTCTAGTAATTTACTTGGAGGTTCTGAGCCGAGAATTTGTAGACATTTTATTGTATCCAGTATGCATTTAACTTATAATTATTTTTGCATTAAAGATGTGTAACAACAACAAACTATGACTTTCTCAAAGATTCATAGATCTTATTATAGATACAAAGCTGCCAAATATAATTTTTGTTTCTCGATCTTACTAAAGCACTTGATCTTATGATACCGAAGATGAGGGATGTGGTAAACATTTGTTAGGATTCACTGTCCAGCTTCTTTTCTCTTTTCTTCTGGTACCAGCCTCTCCAATTCCCCTCAGCAATCCTTTCCTTCAGTTGCATCCTAAATGGTTTATGTGGTTCAAATACTTCACTGTGCTATGAGTGGCCATAGTTTTAAACAACGGATTCTATTTGTGTATTTCTATGGCTATGTCATCACACAGGTCACAAGAACAGGTTTGCTATCCATTTCGGGGCAAAAAATGGTAAATTTAGGGCATCCTTCCTTCTCTTCTTTCCCCCCTTTCTTTTTTTTCCTTTTCTTTTTTAATATTGGTACAGTGAGATCTTGATCACTGGTTTCAGTGCTATGAGGACATGAGCCTGGAGCTGATAGAGACCTCATGTAGAGGAGTTAGGAAATGAATTATGGAATTCTCCTAAAATATCATAAAAGAAAGCAGAACATAAAGGGGGAAAATAGAATGTCAATGATTCAGCTTCCTTTGAGCTCTCAGATATAGCAAAAAGGGAAACCAGGACCACCTTTGAGTTTAGTAGATACCCAAAAGCTTATTTAAATGATGCTGGTTTGGGAATGCTTTTCATCTTTTATAATTGATTAACATGATGGGATGTCCTTTGTTTGGGCATTCTTCAGTCCTGTTATTCCTGTGTCATTCCTTTTGTTTCCCAAACTCTAGAAAGAACTCATCAACTCTAGCATGCAAATCATTGCAACTGTCTTCCATAAATACATCTGCAACTTCAGCTTCTTTAGATTCCATGTACGAGTGATGTCATACAATATTCATCTTTGTCTGTCTGATTTATCTCATTAGTATAAGGTCTTCAAGTCCATCCATCCATGTTGTCACAAATGGATTTCCTTCCATCTCACATCTAAACAATAATATTATGTTATGTTGTATTATATAATACAATATATAATAATTGTATTATTGCATACATATTGCAATATGTATCTTACATTTTCTTTATTCATCCACTGATAGATATATATAGATTGTCTTCATATCTTGACTACTGTGAATAATGCTATAATAAGCATGGAAGTGGAGCTATCTCTATGAAGTCCTGCTTTCAATTCCTTTGGATATATACTCAAAAGTGGAATTGCTGGATCACATGGTAGTTCTATAAACCTAGAGTAGAATGGTAGTTACCAGGGGCAGGTGGAGTGGGAGAAGAGAAGAGAGGTCCATTAAGGATACAAACTTGCAAATAATAGATAAATGTATCTTGGAGGTCTAATGCCCAGTATGGTGATTATAGACAACAGCAATATTATGACCATTAGCTTACTAATAATTATTAATTATTCCCACCACAAAAAAGGAAAAGATAATTATGTGACATGATAGAGGTGTTATCTAATGCTACAGGGCAATCACATTGCCATATGTAAATGTATCAAATCAACGTTGTATACCTTAAACTTATGCAAAGTTATATGTCAAATATATTTCAATGAAATAAAAGTAATGAGGGATTATGAGAAAAGGTAGGAAGGAAGGAAGAGAAAGAAAAGAAAGAAAAAGAAAGGAAGAAGAAAGAAAGAAAGAAAGAAGAAAGAAAGAAAGAAGAAAGAAAGAAAGAAAGAAGAAAGAAAGAAGAAAGAGAGAGAGAGAGAAAGAAAGAAAGAAAGAAAGAAAGAAAGAAAGAAAGAAAGAAGAAAGGAGGGAGGGGAGGAGGAAGGAAAGAAGGAAGGAAGGAAGAAGGAAGGAAGGAAGGAAGAAGGAAGGAAGGAAGGAAGGAAGAAGGAAGGAAGGAAGAAAGAGAAGATAGGAAGGAAGGAAGAAAGAAGAAAGAAGAAAGAAAGAAAGAAAGAAAGAAAGAAAGAAAGAAAGAAAGAAAGAAAGAAAGAAAGAAAGAAAGAAAGAATCTGGTCACATTTAACACATGATGCCAAAAGGTGTCATGAATGCTAAAGTGATATAGAACCTGCAGGGCCAGGAGTTAGACACTCAGGGGCAAGGGAATTTCATGTCTACCCCAAGGCAGGCTGAACAAAGTTAGAGGAAGGTGGCAAAATTAAAATCCCCCTAAAGCTTAATGTTGAGGTCTTCTGACAGTGATTTGCTTCTGCAGAAAAATTATTAGGCTAAGGTAGAGGGAGAGAGAGAGTTTAGGGAAATGAAAATTCTCTAAGTCAGGAGAGAGCATAATGCTTAGGAACAACAGAGGGATGGTCAATTAGGGTAATATAAAGAGAACAGGGGATCATCATAGGAGCATTGACCAAAGATGAAAATAGGTTAGGCTTTTTCATCATGGAACAGAATTTGTTCACTATACTAAAAGACATAACAAATTATAGGGG
The DNA here is from genome assembly GCF_003254725.2 of Canis lupus dingo. Classification (NCBI taxonomy): domain Eukaryota; kingdom Metazoa; phylum Chordata; class Mammalia; order Carnivora; family Canidae; genus Canis; species Canis lupus. The sequence goes on from NC_064245.1 coordinate 67,606,003, forward strand.
CTGAATTGTGTCTCCTCAAAATTCATATGCTGAAGTTCCAACCCCTGGTAACTCAGAATGTTACTGTATTTGGAAGTAAGGTCTTTAAAGAAGTGATTAAGTTAAAAAACCTTATTGGGGTGGAGCTCTAATCCAATATCATCAGTGTCTTTATAGTAAGAGGAAGAGACCAGGATACCTGTAAACAGGATGATGACCATGTGAGGACAAAAGCAGGAAGAGATTATCTGTTTACAGTGAAGGAGAGACCTTCTATATAGACCAACTATAACAGACCCCTTCCTTTAAGGACCTCAGAGGAAATTAATGTTATCAACACTTTGATCTTGAACTTCCAGGCTCTATGACTGTGAGAAAATAAAATTCTGTTGTTTAAGCCAAAATAAAATTTATATATATATAAATTTTATTTTATTTAATTTTATTTATTTTATTTATTTTATTATTTATTTTATTTAATTTTATTTATTTTATTTTATTTTATTTAATTTATTTTATATAATTTTATATATATATATATATATATAATCTATAGGTACCAGTCGATATAGACAGAACATTGGTTCAAATCCCAATTCTTCCCCTCATTTAGCTGTGTGATCTTCATGTATACTGCCAGAAATATGTTTCTCTAAGAAAGAGTTCAACAGGTTGCTCTAGAGTTAAAGAAAGGTTTTTTATAATAATTTGATAAAACAATTAATCTTATGCTTTGATCAGTAGAGGCCCCTAAATAGGCAAACTTTTGTTTTTAATGCTTCAAATTTTTATTTAAATTCTAGTTCATTAACATATAATATAATATTGGTTTCAGAAGTAGAATTTAGTGATTCATCACTTACATACCACGACCCAGTGTTCATCACAAGTGCCCTCCTTAATACCTATCACCTATTTAGCTCATCCCCTGCTCACCTCTCCACCAGCAACCTTCAATTTGTTCCCTATAATCAAGTCTCATTGAGTATTATATGCAACTGACAAATTATTGAAAACATCGGAAAATAATGATGTACTATACATTGGCAAATTGAATTCAAATTAAGAAAAAGAAAGCAATTAGGCAAAAAACAACAAAAAGGAATCTCTTATGAGTTCATTTCCCTCTTTTCTTTTTTTTAGCAATGTGGATAAAGCTAAAGTGTATTATGCTCAACAAAACAAGTCAGTGAGAGAAAGAAAAATCCCATATAATCTCACTCACATGTGGAATTTAATAAAACAAGTACACTTGATTTTATAAGATGCAGTAGTAGTCTCATAGAGGTCACACTGGAAGAAGAGGAGCACTTATTTATGAAACCCCTCTATTCCATACCATTTTTGAGTTCCTAAGAAGATCATTTAATTTCTGGAAAATTAAGCTTGTCCATTGCTAAATACTCACTTTGCATTTTTTTTGTATTGTGTGTAGGTGGATGTAATTAAGACAGGTTGTTGGACAGCCTAATGACATGGTTAGAACATACTAAAGAGCATTTCCCTGAATGTAGGCTTCAATATAATGTCTTTTCTCCCTTTCACCACTGACTCCCCAGTATTTAACACAACTACTGGCATATAAAATCTATTTAACTATCATTCCTTGGATTAATTAGCTAATATCTTGACATTTAAAAATCATTTACATTATCTACTAATTATTGTATTAATTTTTATTAGTAGTAATACATAGAGAGGTTTGATTTCCATCTCACTTTCAAATGGCTGAGAAGTGACCAGTCAAGAAGGGAAAAATTGATTGGGGTCAGAACATTGGAAATATTCTCAAAAATCAGCTATTCCTTTTCAGGGTTACTAAATATTCCAGTTTGCCGAGAAGAGTTCTGATATAAACTTATTATCCAGAAGTAATTATAAGTGAGACCTCTTTTACTTTCAAGACTGTTTGAATTTGGATAATAAATTACATGAGATTCTACTGCTATTGACTGTTGCAGAAGGAAAAAGCCATTCTCTAGCTCTGCCAAGTGATTGAGCGCTCAGGAAGTCATGACATGGCCCAATCTCTTGTTGATGGCTCAAATTCTAGGAAGTGTATATCTATATTTCTCCTTCACACACCTGTTGTTCCCCAGAACCATAAAAGCAAACAGAGATTGATTCCATTTTCCATTTTTCTTGCCTCTAAGTGGAATTTCTGTGAATATTTGAAGACTACTATGTGTTCCCATTAAGTCTTCTCATTTTTGAATGAGATATTATTAGTTACTTTAATTTTTTCATAACTTGTCATTTCCAGTTTTCTCATTATGCTGGGCACACTCTCCTGGATGAGCTCAAAGTCACCATGTAAAGCTCAGAATCAAGGGTATCTGTCTTCTCCTTCATTATATATCTCTGTTCTTCCTGTTTCTCTTCCTATCTCTCTCTCTGTCTTCGTCCCTCTTTCATCCCTGAACAAGAGACAACCAACTGTCTGTACTGACTCTTTCAATCTGTTAGGTTCTTGAACTTTATCACTACTGTTGATCTATGTCTCATTCTCTTGTGCCATATTTCTGGCCCTTCTGCTGCTTTCATTTTCAACAACTGTTTTATGATTCCTTTCTCTTCTGTTTGTCTTTCTCTCATTTCCTTTCCTCTCTGAACCAAATGTGCATCACTAAGCATGAGTCTGTTGTTCATATAATGTCACTCATCTCCGTTGTCACTGAATAACTGGCAGTTGTGAGTGATGTGACTTGCAAGGTCAGGCTGTCAAAAAGTGGAATCTGAAATGTCAAGTTGAAGGTAACAGGACCTGTTTTTATCCATATTCTGTTTCTATTTTCTTGCAGATCACATTGTGTTTTAAGGTTCTGTGAAACAATATTACAGATTTTCCTGCTATCATCACACCTGGCATTCAGCAGAGATGATCCCTGGAAAAAAAAAAAAAAGAATAATGAGGTTTGGGTAAGAATCTAAGTGTGAAATTAACTCAAATAGAAAAGGTTTGCATTCTGAAGAAGCCCGGAGGAATAAAAAGCATTAAATTGCAGAGTCAGATTGACCTGCTACATAGATGGACATTATTTCAATGTTGAGAGATAAATCTAGAGTTGGAGGTGCCAAAATGCAGTCATTTTTGCATTTAAAGGGACCCTCATTAAATTTATGATTAACTGAATAGACCCACTGAAGTTCTCATTGAAACATGGGGTTTAAAACTGTATGTGAACATTCACAGAGGTCTATTCAATAGATTTTAAAAAGAACTATTACATATTTAGTGGTCAGTATGTTACTGGCACTGTGCTAGGCATTTTCACACTTTTTTTTTTTCTTTACAACTTTTAAGATCATTTTGATCTTGTGAATGAGTTTCGGAAACAATACAAAGAAATCTCATATACCATTAGTTTTTGACTAGGGGTGATTTTATGTCTTCTCTCTCAAGGATATTTGGCAATATTTGGATACATTTTTGATTATCACAATGGATGGAGGAAGGATTCACTTGCTTCTAAAATCAAGTGAGTAGAGGCCAAGGATGCTGCTCAAAATCCTATAATGCACAGGACAGACCCTACAACAGTGACATACCTGGCTCCAAATGTCAGTAGTTCTGAGGTTGACAATCCCTGCCAACTGTCCATCCAGATTCTACAAATGTTAACATCTTATATAGCTACAGTACAGTGATAAAACAAAGGAAAAACAGGAAACTAACATTGGCACATTACCGTTACCTAATCTATAGACCATATTCATATTTTTCTAATTATTACACTAATATCTTTTTTCTTTTTAAATCCAGAATCCAACCAAGGATCTTGCATTCAGTTAAAATATCTTTAGTCTCCTTTAATCTTTCAAGACCTTGACACTTTTGAAGACCATTGGCCAGACATTGGGTAACATCTACTTTGATTTTGTAGAATTTTTTAATTTTATGATTCAGGTTATGTATTTTTGATAGGAATAAGCAAAAATGATGTGCCCATCTTAGTGAATCATAGCAAGATGACATCAATTTGTTCATTAGTGGTCATAACTTTGATCACTTAAGAGGGTGTCTTCCAGGTTTCTTCACTGTAATTTCATTATTTCCCCTTTGTAATTAATAAGCATTCTATCACTTAATAGATGATGTAAATATACCTTTCCTCATCCTATATATCCATTAATTTTAGTACTCAATAATGATTCTTTCCTGAAAAAAAAAGGTTGTTATACTAGAGTTTGAGCAGTAGTGTTTTCCTATTTCCTTTATATATTTTTAAATTGTTTATTGGTTGTAATTCTCTTATAAAGATGAGCTTTCCCTGTCCTCCAAGTATCTACTTAGTCAATTATTCATTGATTATAGCACAGACCCCAAAAATTCTATTTTTTTCTTAGGGTTATACCCTCATTACTATCATCATCATCAACATTCTTATTATTATTTTACTATAGTGCTATTATTGTTGCTGCTCTTATTGTTATTATTGTCATACCTGGCCATTTAGAATCTCTTCAAGTTGCCTTTTATGCTTTTTTTGAAATATTTTCAAGTTTTGAGAACTTCTTTCCTTTATGATACTACAAGATATTCCAGGCTCATCTTACACTTTTCTGCCCCAACTCTGGAATCAGCCATTTCTCCAAGGAGTCCTAGTCCCTTTTATTTGAGAATAATACTTGGAAATCAAGCTGTGTTGGTGAGTATCCACACCGGTTCTGGGGCATTATTGCTTCTACTTCCTTTCAGCACATAGAGTAGGAAATATAGATATGCATATACACATCTATATTTCTATATACACCCACATGTATGTCTAAAAACATATGTTTAATACATAAACCTCCAATTTCAACCTGACACCAAGGTTCTATCCTTTCTACTTTCTCAAATATTTATAATTTTTTCCCCTGACAGTGAGAAACTGGCTTTCATTATTTGCAAAATTTATTGATTAGCCTCATCATAAAATATAAATAAATATTGCTAGCATTGCTAACACATATCAATGTGAAAACACACCTATTGACTAACATAAAATACTTGTGTACAGTTTTTGTTTTGGCCTTTTGTCTTAGGTTATATGATAAAAATACTTTGCTTTGAAGTTTCCTTTAATTATTTTCCTTTTCTCACTCTTGTGCAGTTTATTTGTAATACAATTTTTATATCCATTTGTTTCTATTACATTCCCCCCTTTTTTTAAAGATTTTATTTACTTATTCATGAGAGACAGAGAGAGGCAGAGACATAGGTGGAAGGAGGAGCAGGCTCCTCACTGGGATCCCAATGTGGGAGTCAATCCTGGACCCCAAGATCATGCCCTGAGCCAAAGGCAGATGCTCAACTGCTGAGCCACCCACGCGTCCCTACTGCATTCCCTTTTGGCTTCCCTCTTTATTGTTGCCAACTTTAGACATTCAGAAAGATTATAGAAAAATGTTAAAAGTTAGAAATACACAAAGCTGTATTAAGAGAAGTATCACACTTTACCCCCAGTCCAGCTATCCCCATCCCATCTGCCCATCCTTCCCACGCCATTTCCATTCTGTTATGGAGATAAGCAATCTTACTGATTCCTTCTTTATCCTTCCTGTGTTTCTTTTCACACAAATAGATATGCCCTGAGCCAAAGGCAGATGCTCAACCGCTGAGCCACAGGCGTCCCAAAGCCTTTTACTTTTTGGCTAATTATCTGGCCTCATTATTTGCCACTACTCTTCCTAATCTCAACTCTTGAATACTCCTTGCATACTCTCTAAGCTAGAGTCATACTGAACCACAGTATAAAACAGTCTTCCAAACACGTCCATTTCTTTCATACCTAGTAAATTTTCACAAGCTGATTCTTCATTGATTAGTGAGGGATCCATTTGGAAAAATTCTTGGCACTTAAGATAAGTGGCGCCTCCTATGTAACAAATGTACTCTTCTTAGGAACAAAGGAGGTTTATCTTTCTTGCTCCTACAACGCCAGCATCTACATATTTTTCTTTGTCATTTTATATTTGAATTTTCTGTCACTTTCCCCTGAAAGTAATCTCTTTGCAATCATAGTACAAGTCATGGTCCTTTTATGAATATCTAAGAGGTTCAGTAATAACTGGCATCTTTTAGGTGACTAGGTAATTATTTATTAAATTCAATATATTTAAAAATGAACACTTTTAATGATGAAAAAGTTAACAGGATTACAAACTCTAGATCTGATGATAAATTTTTATAAAGCCCTATTTATTTTATTTATTTCTTAAAAAGTTATTTATAAACTCATTCCTACTATAGTGCTCATTCTGTTTTAGACACAAAGAAAATTTAAGTATCATATTTGTTTTCTAGCACGAATATATTTCACAATATTTAATTATATTTTTGCTTTTAAGATTTTAAGATTCTACTTTCAGATGATCTAGTGTCAATTGGTTTTTACTCTTAAGCAGCATACATCCTGTGCTTTTCTGGTAGCAACTCCAAATATTCTCTGGATAAGTACACTTTGCTTCACACAGTCTTTTGCTTTTTATGGGATGGACCGTCTCCATGTGCAGGGGTGTGCATGTAACCTGGGCCTATTCAATAAAGTTATGGCATATCCCTTCTTACTGTAATTGGTTCAGTAATAAACACGTGACTCAATTAGTTTCGATGAAGCAACTTGGTGTAGTGCTTTTGTTGAAATGCTAAGAAAATAAAATTCACTCATGGTGATAAGGTTGCTGTGAGGACTGAATATAAACCTGAATATATATCCTGGCAGGTATCTTGTTCCAATAAGAATGGAAAGATACTTCATGGAGTAAATAAAACAAAGCCAAAAATGGAACAAACAAGGCAAAACCCTGGTGCCAGTAACTGAGCTCTCAGAACCAGCTCAGCTACTGGACTTTACAGTTATGAAGTCCTCTTCTACATGGAACCAAATGAGAAAGTTTTCAGTAAAGACAAAGAGAGAAATCCAAGCAGTAAACTCTCTAAAGCAGAGGTTAGAAACTTCTTTTTTTTTTTTTTTCCTGTAAAGGGTCAGATAGTAAAATTTTAGGCTTTGTGAGTGATGAGATCTGTGTGACAACTATTCAAATCTACTGTTCTAATGAGAAAAGATTCACAGACAATACACAACTATGTGTAGCTATGCTCCAATAACATTTTATTTATAGAGATTGAAATTTGAATTTCATATAATTATCATGTGTCTCTATTATTCTTGTTTTGATACTTTCTTTTTTTTAAGATTTTATTTATTTATTCATGAAAGATACACACACACACAGAGAGAGAGAGAGAGAGAGAGAGAGAGAGAGGCAGAGACACAGGCAGAGGGAGAAGCAGGCTACATGCAGGGAGCCCGATGTGGGACTCGATTCCGGGACCCCAGGATCACACCCTGGGCCAAAAGCAGTGCTAAACTGCTGAGCCACCCAGGGATACCCTGTTTTGATACTTTCTAACCCTTTTAAAATTATTTATATTTATATAAATATTATATATGAGTCATTCACTTATAGGCAGAAGGAAGTGTTTGGTCCATGGCCACAGTTTGCTGACAGTTGTTCTACAGTGGCATGAAACATTATATGGGATACTAGAAGACAGAACATCTCTCTTCTTTCTAGACCATGTTCCTGATTTATGGGAATCCTTTTCAAACAAAGGCACTGGAAAAGTAGAACAGGTACAGTAATATGGATATATAAGATTCAGTATAATATGTGTGCATTCACAGAGGGAAAACAAACATACTATAGTCAAAGGAAAATATATTAATATGTCAGTGAAAATGAGTTAAAGGGCTAAATTTGGAGAACACCTTATAGGTAAATCTGTCCCATGATAGATGGATCTCAGCAGTAATTCAACTTCTTCCCTTTTTTTCTGTAATCATGCTATTTGCCATATAGCTTTACCAACAGACAAAGAATTCTCAGACACATGAGTGAGCTGAACCAAGATCAGAGGCATCTGACCATCCAGATGCTTGAACAATAAGAGATTAGTTTTTTGTTTGCTACAGATTTTTTTGTGGCTCTTTCTTATGCAGCACTATTGTTGCAAAAATCAATTGATATAAAACCTTATGGAATGACAAGCAAAACTGGACTGAAAAAAGAAAAATCTTCACAGTTGTGAAGCACTGTCCTTTCTTATGGTTGCAAAAGCGAGATGAGCCAAGAATAATTTTGGTATAATAGAGTCAAGATTTAGGTACAGGTTGAACACAGATGCCCAGATATCTCAGGCACTGCTCAAATGTCTCAGTATGAGAACTCCACCTAAAAGAAAGAAAGAAAACTCTTATTAAGCAAAGAGCCACATGGGCAGGAAAATAAATGGTAAAAGAGGGACAGCAAGTGGTCTCAAAACCCCCACATTGTGGGAAGGCATGGAAAAAGAAGTTTGTGCTACAGAAAAGAATGAGAACTTGAGAAGAATTTGAGTTTAGAATTAAATGGTGAAAATGAGTTCAATTATCCAAGAGCTTTTGGGTATAGCATAAAGAGTTTGTATCTTCCACTGTCTTTGGTTAAAAGCCATATCAATATTAAATCATGCAACTGCCAAACATTCATTGTTACCTGTACCATTTGATGGTAAAGTGATCTGGAAATAGCCTGGGATTGGATCACCACAAAGTTTCATTCTCTCGGTTATCTATGTAGGAGATCAGATGAAACTAGTAGTTACCTGCTTAGATGTTTCTCCTGATTCAGGACAGTAAACTTTCTGGGAAGGGGGTTGGATATGGAAGTAGAACAACAACAATAATATCAAAAATAACATTAACACTATCACTTAATGAGTTCTTCATTTTCCAGGCACCGTGGATGTAAGAAATTTACCTGCATTATATGAGTAAACCATCCAAAGAAACCAAGTATTTTTATTGTTCTCATTCCTTCATGGGTAATGAAAGTAAACCTTAAGGAGGAAGTCAAGTCATTTACCTAACGTCACACAGCTAATATATATATATATATATATATATATATATATATATATATATGTGATGGAAGAGTCTTTGATAAATTTTGAGTTTGAATTTTAGTATTGGAAGAACAGGGGAGGTGATCCATAATTTTTAGTGGTCAGAGAAGTTATTAAACAGAGATGCTTTTTCTGGGTCTTCAAGAGTGTATAGAAGAGTACCAGGTACCAGCAGATCCAACAGGGGAAAGAAAAGAGCCATTGTTGGAAGAGAAGACAATTTTTTTTTCCAAGACATGCAGGCACATGCATCTGAAGTGTAAGAAGGATAATGAAGATGTGATATATACACACCATATATAGATATGGTGTATATATATACACACACACACACACACACACACACACACACACACACCATATATATACACCATATATATACACTCCATCATATATATATATATATATATATATATATATATATATATGATGGAATGTTACTCAGCCATTAGAAAGGACAAATACCCACCATTTGCTTCAAGGTGGATAGACCTGGAGGATGTTATTCTTAGTGAAGTAAGTCAATCGGAGAAGACAATTATCATATGGTTTCACTCATATGGGGAATATAAGAAATAGTGAAAAGGATTATAAGGGAAAGGAGGGGAAATGAGTGGGAAAAATTAGAGAGGGAGACAAACCATGAAAAACTCCTAACTCTGGGAAACAAAGGGTTGTGGAAGGGGAGGTGGGTGGGGGGTTGGGGTAACTGGGTGACAGTCACTGAGGAGGGTACTTGATGGGATGAGCATTGGATGTTATACTGTATGTTGGCAAATCAAACTTCAATAAAAACAAAATAAAAAAAGAAGTTTGAGATGGCTGGAAAATATGGTGTAAGGTGGCAATAGCAATAAATTATACTGGTGAATAGGCAAGAAAAGGTAGTAGAGATCATTTTCTGCCACATTCCTAGGTCTAGGTTTCATTTTATAGGGCCTTGGTGGTCCTGGAAAGATTTTAGGCTGGAAAATGATATGTTCAGATTCAGATTTTAGAATTTGTGCTTGCTCTGACTATGCAGTGAATAGCCTGGAGATGAGTAAGATCAGTTTCTTTCTCTTTTTCTTTTTTAAAATTAATTTTTTAAAAATTTTTATTTAAATTCAATTAGCCAACATTTAGTACATCCTTAATTTCAGGTATAGTGTTCAGTAACTTATCAGTTGTGTGTAACACTCAATGCTCATCACATGACATCATGTGCCCTCCTTAATAGCCATCACCCAGGGATCCCTGGGTGGCGCAGTGGTTTAGTGCCTGCCTTTGGCCCAGGGCGCAATCCTGGAGACGCAGGATCAAATCCCGCATCGGGCTACCGGTGCATGGAGCCTGCTTCTCCCTCTGCCTATGTCTCTGCCTCTCTCTCTCTCTCTCTCTCTCTCTGTGTGACTATCATAAATAAATAAAAATTTAAAAAAAGAAATTTTAATACCCATCACCCAAATACCCCATCCCCCACCCACCTCCCCTCCAGGAATCCTCCGTTGTTTTTCCTATAGTTAAGAGTCTCTCATGGATTTTCTCCCTCTCTGATCACTTCCCATTCAGTTTTTCTTCCATTACCCTGTGATCCTCCGTGTTGTTTCTTATATTTCACATGTGAGTGAAACCATATGATGATTGTCTTTCTCTGCTTGACTTATTTCACTCCATATAATACCCTCTAGTTTCAACCACATTAATGTAAATGGTATTCGTCCTTTCTGATAGCTGAATTTATATATATATATATATATAATCACATCTTCTCAGTCATTCTCAATGAAGAAAAACTAAGAGCTTTTCCCCTAAAGTCAAGGATGGACACTCTTACCACTGTTATTTGACACAGTATAGAAGTCCTAGCCTTAGCAATCAGACAACAAAAAGAAATGAAAAGCATTCAAACTGACAAAGAAGAAGTCAAACTCTCATTCTTTGCAGATGACATGATACTTTATATGGAAAACTCAAAAGACCTCACCCCAAAATTGCTGGACCTCATACAGCAACATGGCAGGATATAAAACTAATGCACAGAAATCAGATGCATTTCTATATAATAACAATGAGACAGAAAAAAGAGAAATTAAGGAATTGATCCCATTACAATTGCATAAAAAACATAAGATACCTAGGAATAAACCTAGCCAAAGAAATAAAGGATCTGTACTCTAAAACTACAGAACACTTATGAAAGAAATTAAGGAAGACACAAAGAAATGAAAAAATATTCCATACTTATGGATTGGAAGAATAAATATTGTTAAAATGTCTATGCTACCCAAAACAATCTATACATTCGATGCAATCCCTATCAAAATACTATCAACATTTTTCAAAGAGACCAGTTTCATTTTCATACATTAGGAAAAGAATCCATTCAATGTAGGCAAGATATCTCTAAGTATATTCAACAATATTCTCTTAATGCAGTGCCTATTTGAAGTACACCAGGCTGAGTACTAACAAAGTGGAATAAATTCATTGGCCTCAAAAATTAGCATAAGGAAACATAGGGTGTTAGACTTTGGATCTATGAGAAAAAGAAAGCTCCACCATTTTACCTCTCCACTCCAACTAGCATCAGAGATATAGACTTTCCTTTCTAAAATTTCAGGAAGAACTACTGTGTAACTTCTAACAAAACATACAATTGTCTTGGGTGAATTCTGGACTAATTTATTTATTTTAGGGGGAGAGAAAGAGTAGGAGGAAGAAAAGAGGGAGAAGGATAAGCAGACTCCCAACTGAGCATGAAGCCCAACACAAGAGTCAATCTCATGAGACCCTGAGGTCATGACCTGAGCTGAAAATAAAAGTCAGATGCTCAACTAACTGACTGAGCTACCCAGGCATCCCTGGACTATTTCAACCCTTCAAACTTCAAGAATCTTCACTTTCCCATTTCATAACAATTATAAAAATCAAATAGCTTCTTATATTTTATTTCAGTTGTAACAATTTTCTCAACATTCTTCTTCCCTGAGAAACCCTTAGAGGCATCTAGATTCCCTTAGAAATTAAAACCACTAAAATATGTCTTCAAATATAAAATTATAACCATTTTACAAATAAATGAGACGAGGCTACACACACATGCACATACACACACACATTCACTGGAATGTAATCAAAATGTATCAGTAAGACCAAAAATCATCAAACCTTGATGTAACTACCTGTGTAGCATCTCCTCCTGCTAGATTCTTGGGACTCAAAATATATCTTAAGGACTTAGAAGAGATTCCTTTGCCTTGCTAAGTGTAAGCTTCCTTAACTAACACATGGGGTAAATCCATCTCCTAGAGGGCTGCCTGCTGGGACAAGAGTTAGGCTGAAATGTGAAGGCTGGAAGAAGTCTGTTGTATGGGAAGTTGGTGGAACAGTGTTACAGATGAAGTGACAGTAGGTATTAAAACTAAAAGGTGTCAGGACTACAGTGAGGCTATATGGCTAGCTAGAGTCCAGAGAATGAAGGGCAGGCTGCAGTTATAATTCAATCCATGCCATATGGCAAGTGGGAGCCTGACAGGAGGCCACTGTAGGTCAAGTGGAAGAGATTGAATTGAATGTTAAGTGCACTAGGAATATAATGAAAAGTAAAGTATAGTGTGAAATATCCTGGTTTACGTTTTTAAGGAATTTTGGAGATAGTTACTGGTGATGATTACCCGATATTGTGAAGGCAACAAACGACGCTGAATTGTACATTTAAAAAATGGTTAAAATGGCAAATTTCATGTCATGTATGTTTTACCAAAATTCTAAAAAGCTGAGAAAAAAGACATCTGTGCTTTCAATGTGAAGGACTAACTTAAAAGAGGATGAAGAGAATCAAGGAATGAACAAATGTAAAAGGAAGAAGAGAATCAAGGAATGCAGTTAAAATGTAGAAAGCTCTTCATTCAGTCCTTGTAAACCCCACCATGTGTTAGGAATTGTTTCACACATAGAAACCGAGACCCAGAGATGTTCTGAAGCAGAGCTGGGAGAGAAACTTTCTTCTTAGCACTAAATTAAAGAATGCATTTATTGCCAAATTCATACCCTTGTACCTCCTCATTGCTCAATTTTGATGTTTAAATAAACTTTGCTTTTCATTTCAAAGTCTGAGATAGAGGTTTTTCCCAACTATGCATGAAAATTCTCATCAACAGAAATATTAATAATTCTTTTATTGTAACAGAGCAATTATGCCATATATAGCAACAATTACAGCACATGCATTGAAATAATCATATTATCTGAAATTTCTGGCAGAAAAGACAATTAAGATATTTTCCCGCTTAAGTTTTACCTATTTCACTATTTGTCACATTACTTATTAAGTGAATACATTTTGGTTTTTTTTTTAGATCAAATGACACTACAGAGAATGAATTTTAAAAGTGGATTTTCTATTTAAAAAATATAAAAAAATAAATAAAAGTGGATTTGCAAAAAAAAAGGAAAAATCTGTAAATTACAAAAAGGTCTATTTCATGGGATTTGTGTCAGCATCATTCTTTTTTTTGCAAACTCTTACAATACGTAAAAAGAAATCTTTGATACTTAAAGCTTCATAATAGAAGATCTGTAATGATAAGTATAATCAGAGGAAAACTGTACCAGAATTGAAGTGCCTTTGACAATGCTTAATCACACTGGGCAATTGAACACGTTTGTCCAGAGAGAATGAATTCCAATGACTAAGATTTAGGCATTTTGGTATCACAAAAGAAGTCCACAAACTCTCTGATCAGTTAAAATAGAATTGTCTTCCATTTGCAATAATAATTTCCATAATTGGACCATGAAAGTAGAAGCAGGGCAATGCAGTATTAGAATGATTTTGATAGGAGCTTATGATATCCCCATAGTGCAAAAATATGTTTGATATTTATCTCTGGGTGCCTAGAAGAAGATTTAGCATTTGCACAGATCAAAATAATGATAAATCTCACGCAATGATTTGATTTCATATAAAAAAACTACCTCTGCAACTTTAATTCTGATACATTTCTTTCAACAACATCGATCGGTTATGGTCATCTAAGTACAATTACCTCCACAAACATTTATTATGTGTTTCCTCTGTGTCATGCATTGTGTTTCAGAAAGATGAATAAGCTGAAATTTTATCATGGTGAAAAAGGGGATAATAGCTTTAGAGTACTGAAGTCTTGGATGTGCCACTTACTAATTCTACCTTTTAAAAGTCCTGCAGATTTATGCAACATAAATATTCTCATCTGTAAAAATTGACATATAATTTATCTTGCATAGCTATCATGAGAATTTCTCAGGATAGTCTACATAAAGCACTTGGCACAGATCCTGGAACATAATACATGCCCTTTAGGGTAACTCACTCCCTCTGTCTTGGCTTCAACAAGTTCACAGTGGTGGTAACAATCGAAAGTTTTCAAATTGGTAGACTTATTGAAGATATACTGCACCTTGTATGTACCCATGCCTTGCTTGTTTACCAACAAATATTTATTAAACTTCCTCTCTGTGTTAGACCATGATATGGATAATGGGAAAATGTCATCAAACAAGAAATTTTTCCCAATTTCATTGAGTTTACATTCCAGTGCACGGGATGATGAGCTAGTGGTTGATTATTAACAGCATAAATTTTTATGGTACTTACCATCTTCCAGGGATTGGTCTCAATATGTCATGTACACTGACTCATCTAATGCTGAAAACAACCCTCTAAAACAGGCACTATTATTTTTGTTCCCAGTTTACATTGGAGAAAATTGAGCTAGAAAAGTATTCCCAGACTAGCATGTGGCAGATCTGCATGTGGCAGAGGTGGGATTCAAATTTTGTCATGTAGTTTTTTGAATGCTGTTTTTTACTGCTGTTTCTTTGAACATGTAAAGAATTTAGGTTGGGTGTTTAGCTGCACAGAGAGATAGTAAACTTGACAGGTGCCCGTCATTCATGGCAGGCAATTGGATTTTATTGAGAGTGTAATGGGAAGCTATTAGAAGGTTTTAAGCATGAGGGTGATGAAAACATCTATACATTTTATAAATTCAACCTAAATGTAATGGGGGGGTTGCTCAGGGTGAGCTGTGAGGAACTATGAAGACAGTTCAGACTTGATTTTAAAAGTCAAGGTAGCAGTGATGAGAGCTCTGACATATTGGTAATGTTGGAATCAGGGAGAATTTGTTGATGTGGGATCCATTTGGATGGTCAGCATACAGAATTTGCTGATGAGTTGAATGTGGAAGGAAGAGAGGGATCAAGCTGATTATATTTTTGTTTTGAGCAGCTGCATGGAAAGTGGTTCTATGACCAGCAGTGGAAAAGTGACTGGGGTGATTAGCAAACAAGAATTTTGTTTTAGAATTGGAGAGTTTGACAGCTGTAAAGAATCCACTTGAACACACAAATCGAGCACATAGTGAAAAGTTAATGGTTAGTGATACAATGTGAATGCATTGTCACATAGCTGTCTTGAAAATTATGAAATATAGGGGCACCTGGGTAGCTCAGTTTAAGTATCTGCCTTTGGTTCAGATCATGATCCTGGAGTTCAGGGATCTAGCCCCATGTTGGGTTCCCTACTCAGCAGGGAGTCTGCTTCTCTCTCACCCTCTGCTGCTCCCCTGCTTGTGCTTGTTCTCTCTCTTTCCCTCCTCTCTCCCCCATGCTTGTGCTCCCTCTCTCTCACCTTCTCTTCCTCAAATAAATAAATAAAATCTTTAAAAAACAAGAGATCAAGTAAGTGCTTATAAGGAGACAAAAGAATGCAGACAAAGAGAAAGAAGAAAATTTGGAGCCCAAACTCTCAAGATTTCAATTAAAGAGAGTGGAGCCAGCAAAAGAGACTAGAGAAGGAATAGCTAGAGAGGTCAGGGAAAACCCAAGGAGGCAGAGTGAACAGAAGCCAGAAGGACAGATACACCATTTTACTGCCCTAACGGTCATGGGGCAATAAATTATTCTTCTCACTCACAGTTTCTAGATGAAGAAAGGGAGGCTGCATGTGGTAAATAGTTTGCCCAAAGTCACATACAGTGCGGATACAATCCACCTTTTAACATACTTTTATCTTTTGGTTTATGAAATATGTATATGAATATATAGGAAAGCTGTACATGTGAATATATAATATATTTATATAGTATAATATACTATTAA
Organism: Canis lupus dingo; assembly: GCF_003254725.2. Classification (NCBI taxonomy): domain Eukaryota; kingdom Metazoa; phylum Chordata; class Mammalia; order Carnivora; family Canidae; genus Canis; species Canis lupus. Next base: position 67,622,042 of record NC_064245.1, read on the forward strand.
TAGAGATATTTAGGTACTAAATATGTTCATTTATGTATTATATGTATATTCACATTTATATATATGCTTCTTGTTAACTCTACAAATAATACTAGTAATAGTACTCTAATCAAGATGGAAGCAAAGTATTTGCAGAGCCCAAAGAGGAAGTGAATATTAATTTGCTTTCCTTAAAATAATACCCAAAATGTAATATTTTTCTTAGAATCTGAAAAATAGTTAGGAATTCCTCAGAATGACAGATATGACAAGAAGAAGAGGCAAGCATTCTGGACAGAGAACCAGCAGAAGTATAACAAACAAAGCCATCATGTAGAAAATACATTGCATTAAGGTTTTGTGTGTCTGTGTTTTATGTTTTTCTTAATTTTTTTCTGGAGTATGAGCACTATAGAAGCAGAAAGACAGTGGCTATGGAAAAGAAAGAAACATGACACCAGAGTTTTATTTTTAACACAAATGAATTTGTACTTAAATCTGTAGGCACAATAAGTAAACTTCAGCTTGCAAACCAGAGTAGCATGTTAGACTCGTCCAGGAGAAAAATAATTTTGACTTCAAAAGGAAATAAGGTATTTTTGTTGGCTTAGCACTCTTTCTTTGAGGAAAAGCTTGGCACCACTCTGAACTGGTTTTGACAGTCATCCCTTCCTTCACTTTGTCCAGAGGGATGGATAGCTGGCTGATTGAGATATTTATAGTGCACCAACCCACTGGGTTCAGTGGTCAAGTGATGAGCCATCTACGTCCTTCTCTTGTGTAGTAGATAACTCCAGGGAGAATGAAACTGTCTTCACCACAACCACAAAGTTGATACCACAAGAAGCTAGAACTGCCAGTGGATAGTTCCCAAGTTGTTTGAAAGTGTGCAGATGAGAAAGTGTGCAGAGACAGAGGCCTGTGCCATGGTTCTGGATCTAGCCATTCCTAAGACACTTTTCTCACTAGACTTCACAATTAAATACATGGTTAGTTGCCTTTTATCCTGGAGTACATTTGGGTCCCATCTACTGGAGTGTAGTGGAAAATCCTGGGAGCATATATTACCTGGTAATTATATCACTAATCCTGATACAAAATGAAGAGAATATAACTCTGGAAATAAAAATGAAATGCCAAAGGGACAGATTTGAGACCTTTTGGAAGGAACAGATGTTCAACTTAATTTGACACAAAGAATATGGGGGTATTTGGTACTTAGAATCACTGTCTTATTGAAAATGGAATGGTTGCTGAAAAGACCATGTATAGGTAACCATCCCATACCTCTGGTATGACAGAGGTGGAACAGAGCAATGAAGAAATGTTTTATTTAAAGATTAAAAATGACTATGGTCTGGTGCTCTTGGAATCTGAGGGGTGTGTAGAGGAAGGCACAGGTCTAACCAGTGTAAAGGCAGAAACAATGGTATCAGAGATCAAAGCAATGTCTGAGCTAGAGTGCACATTTGGGAATTGTTAGCCATTGATCTGTGAGCCTTGGGTTGACAAATGTTTTTAGAGAAACAGAGAAAGAAAAATGCAGGGAAAGAGTCATACAGCATTATTGCATGTTCCTCGAAAATGAGCTCAGCTCTGTTTGTTGTGGCACAGTGGCATAGCGTGGCTCATGAACAAATTGTGCAAGGCACAGAGCGAAGCATATTGTTTGTAGTGCCCTTTAAGACTCCTCGAAGGCAAAAAAAAAAAAAAAAACCTCCCCGAAGGCTCTGAGGTGACTTTCCGTTTCTATATTCATTTTACAAGGAAGGGGAGTGATAAGATCACTTGCAGCCCCAAATTAATAAAACTCTAGAGTTTTATGGTTCTGTACCCACTCCTGTGTGTGTATGTTTAATAAAAAATAATCAAAAAATTGTCTGTACCAAAACTTCTTAAATGTAGATGTACCTCTACATTTTAAAACTATATGATGATTTTAAGGTCATTTTTTTAAGATACACAAGTGCATAAAGCCCTATGAAGACAGTTCAGCTGTCCCAATGTCAAGTAGAAATCAGTCAAGCATTAATCTTTACTGCGGAGCCATTGTATTTACCAGCAGTGTTGTTTCATATTCTTTGCTCTTAGAAAAGGCTCAACTTCACTTTCTCAGAGCCTGTTCAAAGCATTAGCTAAAATATTTCTTGCCAAAAATATGAAGATTTAGTATATGTACAAAAATAATTGATTTTAAAGTAGTTATTAAGGAAAAATTATCTGTGACTATAACTATGTAAATTATTGTGACAGAAATGGACACAATGAAAACCTGCATTAGGCATTAAATAAATGAATTCATGGTTGGGGGCTCTAGTTCATTGTTCTTATATGTTTCTGTTTAAATGCATTTATATGTACTAGAGACTATAACCGTCCTCGTTTAAAAAATCAATCAATAAATAAATAACCAGCATTTCTAATTTAGTCTGAAAAGATTACTTAAATGTACTTTGTTTAGGGTGTAAGCTTTAACAAATATCTTTCTTTTCACTTATTTTTCTAGGCCTGGAACATCTCACTTTAGGATCAATGAATTATATTAATAAAATGATACAATGTAACCAACAAATGCACTATAGATTGTAAATAACCAAGTTGATAATCACTAACTATTTAAGAATGGTTAAATGTTTTACAAATACATGATGCAACTTAAAATGTAAATAAGAACAATAAGTTAAGAAAGATGGGAAAATGTATGTTTGCCTTTTTTCCCTATTGGATATATCACACTCCATTAGAAAAGTGGCCATGAACTCATTTATCCCTTTAAGACTCTTTTCAGAAGACTTCATTATTTTATTTCAGTCCTTAATTGATATCAGTGGATGTTAAATGTGCCGTGGGCTTAAGTTTGACTCAGAAGAGAAAAGGCTTAATTTATTATCGAGGGTTTGACTTCCAGTAGCTGTGTTACCTTGACCAATTCATTGCATTTTTATGGCCTTCCATTTCTTCAAGTGTAAATTTGGAATACCAATCATTTCCCTATTTTCCTCATATTTTTGATGCAGGAACCAAAGAAGAGAAGGATGGCCATCATTTATATACCTCCAAAACCTTCACATTTTTAGTCTTTGTGTATTTTTTTAAAAAAGATTTTATTTACTTATTCATGAGAGACACGCAGAGAGAAGACTTCATGTATTTAAAGAAGACTACACAGGAATTTTTAGGTTGGAATCTGACTGGTCTCTGGGGCAAGGACTCAGCAAATGACCACCTTTTTGACTAAATGTTACTTTCTAAAAGTCTGCTCTTCTGCTTTGCAGGTGTAGAAATTTGCTGTTGTGGCGGTGTATATTCCATCAGGAGCTACTTCTATTCAGGTGACTGAGGAATAAGCGAACAGGAGAAAACTGTAATTTATAATAAATGTTACCCTTTTAGAGATAGTCGTTGGGCCTCCCCACTTTGAAATATCTTGGAAGCCAGATAAATCATGAGAGGGCTACTTATCGATTATAGATTAGCGCAAAGAGATGGACTCAAGGGATATTTCATCCTGATGAACTATTGCAAACACACCCCTTTCAGGGTGCTGGGATGTTTGGGTCCAGCAGATTCCATCTCAGACAAAGTATTGAAGACATACACACATGTTCCTCTTCTCTGCCTCCTCCTTTTCATAAGCTTCAACTTCTCTCTTTCATTAAGCTAGTTTTCTTAGAAAAATGCCTGCTACCACTTTTCATCATCCTAATTAAAACAAAGTTTTCCCCAAATTCATCTCCCCATCAGCAGTCTACATAGATGATTCACCTTACCATTAATTTAGGAAATGTAATGAAAGCTCACTGTATTTTAAGTTGTACAGAGACATACTACTTTAAAATAAATAAGCATTCTTTTTTTTTTTTTTTTTAAGATTGTATTTATTTATTCATGAGAGACACAGAGAGAAAGGCAGAGACACAGGCAGAGGGAGAAGCAGGCTCCATGCAGGTCTCCAGGATCACACCCTGGGCTGAAGGCGGCGCTAAACCACTGAGCCACCCGGGCTGCCCACAAACAAGCATTCTTAACTTAAATAAGTTTACTATTTTTATTATTCCTACTATTTATTTAATCTACTTAGTCCATTCTATTTTACGTATTTTGTAAAATTTTCTTATTTTATTTTTATAGATTTAAGAACAGAAAACTGAGGTTTAGAGAAGCTGAATCATTTTTTCAAGTTTACGTAGCTAGTAAGCCAGGACATTGTCAGAGATGAGCAGTTTGCCTTTTTTTTTTTTTTTTTTTTGAGCAGTTTGCCTTTAAGAATGATTTTAGCTCTTATGCTATTTAAATATAATAAAATGTCATTGATAAATAAAATATCAATATCATTCGATAATATTTCTGAGAGTTTTTTGTAACTATGTGTTGGTATACAAAATGGTCATCATATCTTTATGACAAAAATAATATCATATCACCTGGGTTGATTTAAAAATCATTCCCACAGTATATTATTTGCTCTAAATGCTTACATTAAAGGGTATTGTTTGATCTTCTTGGTATAATCAATCCCGAATTATTTTTTGACTACTGCCCTCATGGAGGGTGGTAGAGACAGTGGGCAGAGCACAGTTTTAACTTGTCTCAGGGCTTATTTACTAGCTGTGTAAGCTTTGATCCATCATGTGGCCTTTTTGTTTCAACATTGGCTTATTGGAAAGTTTACTATTCATTCTTACACTTTCACTGTGAAACACTGAAGTCCAAAAGAAGATGGAAAAAATAAAAATAAAGTGAAACACAGGTCATAGCTCTCATGGAGAGAATGATTTCATGAGGAAGTCACAATAACTAAATAAAATTATATTGTTACAAGGAATAAGAACAAAAGCAGTGCTGTGTTCTTGAGAGCCTAGATTATGGCTCTCTGGACAGAAAAATGAATCTCAGTTTCTAGGGTTTGCTGATTACCATGGTATAAACACTTCCATCAGGGTCAATTTCAAGCTACCAAGAAGCTCACAGAATCTCTGAGTGTTTTATAATCTGATGCTGTGATCCAGTAGAAGCATGTTCCCACCATCACTGAGTGTTCAGGAGGGATGGTTTTCCTATCCAGAAACTTCTGCAAGCATCAAAAGCATCAACTGACTTAGTACGTGTAAACTGCCCAACAGAATTGTATTTTTGCAGAACAAGTCTCTGAAAACACTAATGCCTTTTTATTCCACATGTCTTCTTAAGATGTTGCTTGACTCCATTTAATAGATTGAAGATCCATATAAGAGTTAAAGGTTAGAAAATTTTTCTATCTGTATCAGGAGTCTTTCACAGAACTGTGGTTTAAATTATATGGTAAACCATTTGTATTCATGCTTTAGGAGTCAGAGTATAGACTTTTAAAAGTCTCAGGAGTAGAGATTAGTATGCATGCCATGATGGATAGATGGGGTAAAATGGTTATCTGCAGGTCATTAATTTTGTCCTAGTATTCATGGTTCTCTCTTGAGAATAAATAAAGTCCACACTTTCCCAGACCTTAGTATTAAAACTTTCATGTAACCTTTGCCATCTTAACTTTTTTTTTTCATTTCTCTTTATCAGTATCCTTTTCAAATTCATTATAACTTTATTCTTACTTCATGTTCTCCTTGGACTTTCATCAAACTCTTGGGTTTCACTTTTTTCTCCTTTATCTTAAATTATTGCTGTTTCTTCTTTCCTCTTTGTGTTTAGCAAAATGCTATTTTCTAGCTTCTGCTTTACCCTAGGTTTGGAAGTAGTAACTGGAATATAATTTTCATATAAGAAAGTGCATAGATCTTACACATACAGTTTGATGAATACTGACAAATGTGTACCTGATTTTGAGATCACTTATTGTGTTGCTTCTATCAATAGTTTACTCCTTATAATTGCTCATAATTTGTTTAGGTATTCTCTTATTGATGTACGTTTGTATTATTTTCAAGTTGAGTTAATTATGAATAATGCTCCCACAGAAATTCTTATTCAAATCTTATCTGGGATATATATACTTGTACTTTTTTGGTGGGGCCATACTTTGGGGTGAAATTGATGGATTAGAGACTAGATATATAAATAATGTTGTAAGAAACTGCCAAACCACTTTCCAAAATGGCTATGACATTTTAACTCTTATCAGCAATGTATGAGAGTTCTAGTTACTTCACAGCCTCACCATATTTGGTGTTTTCTGTTTCCTGGCTTTTTAATTGTAGTCATTCCAGTGGGTATACAGTGTGGTAGTTCATTGAAGTTTTAAATTGCATTTAAAAATTAGTTTCAGAGGTAGAATTTAGTGATTCACCAGTTGCATACAATACCCAGCACTCATTATGTCACATGCCCTCCTTAATGCCCATCACCCAGTTATTCCGTCTACCCACCCTTCTCCCCTCCAGCAACCCTCAGTTTGTTTCCTAGAGTTCAACATCTTTAATGGTTTGACTCCTTTTCAGTTTTCCTTTTATTTTATTTTTCCTCCCCTTTCCCTATGTTCACCTGTTTTGTTTCTTTAATTCCACATACAAGTGAGAGCATATGGTAAATTGCAATTTTTTGGAGATTGATGATGTTAAGCCTGTTCTTATGTGCTTATTAACTCGCTTATATCTTCTTTTGTGAAGTTTTATTTTTCTCATTTTATTGATTTGTAGAAACTCTTTATATATTCTGAGTATAAATTCAGTGCCTGATACATGTATTGTGAATATTCAGTCTTTCACTTGTCTTTTCATTTGTTCACAAAGTCCATGGAGGAGCATGAAAAGATGGTACTTTGTGCTGTAGTAAATCTACACCTACAAAAAATATTATCTGTCAGTTGGAACTGGTGTGGCAGAGAGAATAAAGTGGAATTAGAATGGAAACAGTGATTGGAGGCTAACATGCATTAAAGAAAAAGTACAGAAATAAGATTAGGCAGAGGGAATCAATACACTGAGATGCAGATCTGATAATATGCCAGTTCAATAGGGAACTCCAGACAAAGATGGCCAGTTAGAGGTGCCCCATGTTGGGCAGATGGTAGTCAACAATTCCTCCGTAGTCTTTCTCTCACTGAGATCACATAAGCAGAGTGGAATCTGGAAGGGTGACCTGAGCAGTATAAGCTATACAGTTATAGGCTGCACTAAGTCTGTCACAGCCCACTCCTTATGCGATGTGGATCCATTTGATTTAGCAAGTCTGTCAGCAGATTTCCAAAGTGGTTATAACATTTTAACTCTAAACCAGCAATATATGAGTGTTCTGGTGGTCCTATCTCCTTAACATTTGCTGCTATTGGTCTTTTTAAATTTCGGCTATTCGGGTGAGTATGTAGAGTTCTCATATGGAAATTAACATTTCCCCTGATGACTCACAAGCTTACAACCTTTATGTGTGTTATTCTTTTGAGAAGTGGCCTGTTTCAAATATTCAAGTATTCTGCTATTTATTTTCATAAGATTATTGCAGTCTTACTGTATAGTGGAGGATGGGCCCCCAGTCACCAAATTTGGTTTGTATTTCCTGACCCATGGTGCCACTTGGTGAGAAGATTTATGACATATGAGTCTTTCTAGAAAGGACAGAACAGCATCCACAATGCTTGAGAGCAAGGTAAGGAGTCTGCTTTGGAGTTTTTATGGTAGTTAGAAGGTAAGCTTGGATTGATGGTTTTCTTGTGTTATAGACTACCTGCAGGCACCAAGAAAGGGAATCTCTGGGCTTCTCATCAGCTTGCCCAGTTGTGGGGTGGCAGCAAAGGAAGTAGAAGTATGAGGTTTGAAAACTTTCAGCAGTCAAATATCAAAAACAGTCAGACTCTTTGTTACATTTCTTTTTTTTTTTTTCTGATGACCTGAAAGAAATATTTATATATTATGGATGCCTGTGTTTTGTTTGATAACTCATTTGTGAGCATTTTTCAAGTCTGTGGTTGGTCTATTCATTTTAAAATCTCAAAGAAAGAAAATTTTTAATTTTGAAGAAGTTAATGTGACATTTTTTTCTTTGATGTACAGTGATCTTTATGATCTGCCTCCAAATCCTCGCCCTTTGAAATGTCATGAAGATATTTTCCTGTTTTCTTCTAGAGGCTTTTTGACTTTGACTTTAGGTCAAGCCAATAATCCATTTCAAATTATAATTTTCTGAATCAAGTTATGCGGGACTTGAGGTTTTTGTTGTTTTTTTCATCCTCTTATTCCAGAAACAGTTGCTTAACAAAATATTTCTTTTTTTCCCATTGAAATAACTTGGTAGATTGGTCAAAACTCAGTTGATGGTTTATGGGTGGGTTGGCCAGAACTCCATATGCTGCTCCACTATCAAGTAGTTATCCTTAAGATGATACCACAGTATCTCAAGGACTGAGATTTTTTTAAAAGATTTTATTTATTTATTCATGAGAGACACACAGAGAGAGGCAGAGACATAAGCAGAGGGAGCCCAAAATGGGACTCCATCCCAGGACCTCAGGATCATGACTTGAGCCAAAAGCAGATGCTCAAACTCTGAGCCACCCAGGCATCCAAGGACTGAGCTTTTATAACAAGTATTAAAGTCAGGAAGTAAAAGTCCTCCAGCATCTTTCTTCTTTTTCAAGATTGTTTGTTTTGGCTATGGTCAGCCCTTTGTATTTTCATATAAATTTGAGATTTAGCTTGTCTATTCTTTCAAAAGGGGCTGATTTAGTTTTGATAAGGATTTTATTGAATATATGAATCCATTTTGTGAAAACATATCTTAAAATATTATGTTTCTAATTCATGAATATAGTGTAGACTGTCCCTGCTTTTCCTGCCACTGACATGCACAGATTTCAGTTACCATGGTTTTGAAGTCCTAGATCGAGAGGAAAAGGTGAACTGAGCTATTCAAAAATAAGGTCAGTGAAAATTTGCACACACCTCAGATATAAAAAATACTGTTTCTCTGTTTTGTATAAATGTTATCCTTTAATTTGTTGTGCTAGAGTCTATCTTATCTTTAACTTTACCAAGTTTGTCATTTGACATAGCACAGAGGCAAGGGTGGGAGGGAAATGGAATAAAGCATCGAGGCCTCCCTGTGGTCAGGTGAGCAGCCAGCTCTTCCTTCTGCCTGGTTCCTAGGACCAAATTGTTCACCCACTTTATTAGAGTGACTAAAGTACTAGGACCTCCCTGGTTCGAATTAGACATACATTTTTCCCTTTTGGGATTGGAGTCTTGTTTCTAAGCACCATTCTGGGGCTTGGTAACTGCCATACATACCTTGTATTGACTACCTATTTGCTGAGATCTCTCCAGAAATAAACACAGTCAGAGATTTCCCCTCTGTTGGAACCTCCACACTGTACCATTTGGACTTGTGCTCAGACTGGTGCTCACCTTGTTCAGATTTTTTTCGAGTAGACAAGGGATCAAGGAAACATATTTTCTCTGATAATATTAATGCATATATGTTGAATATAATTTTAAAAATGCTAAAATACACAATGAAAAAAATAGTTAAGATCATCCATAAGCTCCCAACTCAGAAAGATAGCTATTGTTATTGCAATGGTTTATAATTTATATGAAGTCATCTCAATATACATACATATAATTCAGCATATGTTAATTTTGAGAATCTTATTGTATTTACTTACTGCTTAAATTACATGAAAATATTCCTTTTTTAAAAATATAAACATTAGGGCACCTGAGTAGCTCAGTCACTGAGTGGTCTGCCTTAGGCTCAGGATGTGATCCGGGGATCCTGGGATCAAGTCCCGCATCAGGCTCCTGGCAGGGAGCCTACTTCTCCCTCTGCCTGTGTCTCTGCCTCTCTCTGTGTCTCTTGAGAATAAATAAATAAAATATTTCATATATATATATATATATATATATATATATATATATATATATAATCATCAACATAAAGCTAAATTCTCTGTGGGGTGTTGCCTTGGCTGAGGTCATGTACTTCCCAGAGCTTCCTAAAGCCAGTAACTGAGTAAGACAGGGTGATAAAGGACCTGGGGCATGTGGTTCAATGCAGAACAATTCAAAGGTGTGGATCCCACTGCAGAGCTCCTTCATGGGTTAGGTGAAGCTCCCTACACACTTTCAGGCCCAAACTCTTGGTATGTGCTTCCAAAGAAGCTTAACCTATCATAGGCACCTTGAGCTTGAACTTCTTCACAGACACAAAGATGTACATAAAAATACAGTTCCTAATCTCAGAGATAACTACTATTATCAATTGCTGTTCACCACTATTGCACACACACACACACACACACACACACACACACAACTATGATATTTGTTATGGACTGAATCTTTGTGTTCTACCTCCAACATTCATATATTGAACTCCTAATTCTCCAATGTGTTGACATTAGGGGTGGGACCTTTAGGAAATGATTATGTCATGAGAGTAGAACCCTCATGAATGGATTAGTGTCTTATAAAGCAGACCCCAGAGAGGTCTCTTGTTCCTTCTGCCCGTGAAGATAGAGTGAGAAGATGGGCATCTGTGAAACAGGAAAAAGGCCCTCATCAGATACCAAATCTGTTGGGCACTTTAATCTTGGACTTCAAGACTCCAGAACCGTGAAAAATAAATATCTGTTGTTTAAGCCCTCCTGTCTATGATAATGTGTTATAGCAGCCAGAATTGAGGAAGACTGCATTATTTTGTTATTTTAGCATAGATTATACTGCATATATTTATCACTGGGGAACTTTATTACTTTTTCCTTTCTTCTCAAAAGTATGTTTAGAGATATATTAATGTAGGCTGACCTACCTCATCATTTTAAGTGCTGTTTTAGTTCATACTTATATACTCTTGACATAAGGCAGTTTATTTAGCTATTGCTCTATTGATGGACTCTTAGATTGGTTCTAGTTTTCATGTGTTTATCAACAATACCAAAGATAATACCTTTGTATATGACTCCTTTTGCAGAGATGTGACTGTATGTCTAGGTAAGTGCTAAAAAGTGAAATTACTGGGTCACAATAATAGTCTTGTTATCATATGCCGTCCAGCATGGCTGTGTTAATTGAGGCTTCGGCAATGAATATGGCTAACACATTCCCTACATCCTCTCTCTCACTCTTAATGTGTTCAAGTGCATTTTGCCATTTTTACCCTGTAAATTTATTGCTAATGTCTTCTTTAAAATGTTTATTGAGATGCATTTATCTTTCAGTATTTTCTTTTCTCTCTTTTATTTCATTGCCATCATCTACACTTTACAACTTACATAATGCTTTCACATCTATAATCTCATTTTATCCTCACAACAGTTCTATAAAGTAGGCAGAGTAGCAATTTTTGGTAATGAAGTTTGAAAGAAAAGATTTCAATATAAATGTTCATCTATAATATAATAACACATAAATAGGTTTAGAAGTAAGGTTCTGCAGTATTTACACATATCTAATATTCTAACATTTTGTTTTGCTATTTCCTGAAAAAAAATAAAATAAAACATTTCTTACTTCTAAACCTTGCTATATTCACTGCTCAGTTGAAAAATATCTTAATTCAAGGGCAGTTGAGAGAGTTTATTCATTTAAATATTAGGCAGCTTTCCCTCTGAGCAAATTGTCTTTTTTTTTAATATGGTATTAATTATCTTCACAGTTCCCTAAATTCAGAATCCAAGACCATTTGCCTTGTTATTGCTTAAAACAGTATAATATCATCTGTCTAAAAGTTATCCAACAACTTCTGAGACTTTAATTAAATTTTCATTCTTTTCTTGCTGCAACAGAAATGGAATTTTTCTTAGATAAAATATACATATAAACTTGACCCTGAAATTAGCAGCTCAAGGAGTGTAATGCAAATTTTAATGAGCTATTATTGGAAACCAGTAGACAAGATGTGACAATGGATTGCAAAATATAATTTATGGCACTGTCCTTAATTTGCAAACTAATTTAACTTCTGGAAAGTTTGGCACTGTCTAAAATAAACGGTTAACTAAACAATTGACAGAATATACAAGTCCTGTCTTTTCAGGGATATTTTTGCCAGTAATCTTGGCCACGTCTGCTATTCCCTCTCTTTCTCTCTCTCTTCCTCTCTCTCTATATATATTATATATAAAATAATGTCTCTCTTCTTTTGTTGAATTATGTATCTTAGTACACACTTCTTAGTTAATCCCTTCTTCTTTCTTCCTATCTTTGTTTTTATAAGATTTTCAAAGCTGAGGTCACTTACTGTATGCCATCTCATGGCCAGCCTGAGAAGTAAAAGCCTCTGCTCCACCGTCACAATAACCAGAATAATTGTGCTCCCTACAGCAGGTTAGTAACCAGTAAGAGAACCAATGGGATATATAGCTAGAGATTAGAAGAGAGGTAGGGATAGAAGTAGATAGAGAAAGGGATGAGAGAGAGCGAGAGAGAGAGAGAGAGAGAGACTGATAGTAAGGCATTGGGCCATGTGATTGTAGGGGTAAGTCCAACATTTATAGGGCAGGTTGACAGGCTGAAAGCTTAAACAGTTTTCTATGTTTGAGGCTTCTTGAGGTTAAGTTCCTTCTTCAGGAAACCTCAGTCTTTGCTTCTAAGGCCTTGTACTGCTGATCAGAAAAGGCCTACCCACATTATAAAGGTAAATTTGCTTTACTGGTAGTCTACTGATTTCAGTGTTAACCATATCTAAAAATTACATTCACACCAAGACATAGACATATTTGACTAAACAACTGGATGTCATAGCAAATTTGACACATAAACTTAACCATCACATCCTGAAATAAGACCCATACCTTAGTATACCAGGGCAAAAGGTAAGAAATGAGAAACAAATCAAAACAAAACCAATGAGGGATGCCTAGATGGTTCAGTGGTTGAGCATTTGCCTTTGGTCCAGGGCGCGATCCTGGAGTCCGGGACTGAGTCACATACACCGGGCTCCCTGCAGGGAGCCTGCTTTTTCCTTTGCCTTTGCCTATGTCTCTGCCTCTCTCTCTCTCTCTGTGTGTCTCTCATGAATAAATAAATAAAATCTTACAAACAAAACAAATTTAAAAAACAAAACAAAACAACAAAAACAAAGAAAAAAACCCAGAGACACAGTAACATAAACACAGACACCTAATACTTATTACCTTCATCAGCACTTTTTGTATTTAAATTTTAAGTCAGGAATTAATGTGTATATTTGCATGCCATTTCTTTCTCACTTAGTTTCTTTACTTTTAGATAAATACCAAAAAATAATATGATTCCCAGTGTTTCACTGCAAGGCACTGAAACTTATATTGGTTAACAAAGTTATCCATACTCACATAGTTGACAAAGAGTCTTAAAAATGTACCTACCATCTGAAGATAAACAAAAGAACAGTTGAGATTTGCTCTGGAAGGGAGCTTTTGCTGAGGATATTTGACTCCTTTAAGTTATAAAAGGAGAATAGGAAAAAGAAGCAAGATATTTATGCAGGGTTAGTAGCAATAGATTGCACACTGGTTATGGAGGAAGTCTAAGAAGGAGTGATCCACAATTAAAAAAAGAAAAGTTGAGGTAATGAACTTGAAGAATTGCCATGATGGGCATTCTAAAACAGTGATCTGGGATGATAGAATGGGATCTGTGGAATCATGGTGTGACAGCAGTGTCCTTACGAACGGTGTAAGATCCAGGTGTGTGACAATGGGAGCAGAGGAAGAAGGAAGAGGCATGAAGGAAAAGTTTTTGCAAGAGGTAAAGAATTGAGAGGCCAAGTGATTTGTGAGTTATCTATTTGTCTATTGAGACATTTGGAAATTATAAGAGGAGTGGTGGGAGGAGAGGAGAGGTGTAAAGCCAACAGCTAAGGTCTTCCACAAATGGAAGAAAATGGCCATAGACTTCACGCATAACCTCATCTACGCAGTGCAGGTTGGGGCATAATTCTGTGGTTTGATCTTTAAGGGAACTGGAGGTGGAGACTGGGTAAGGATGTAAGGGGAATATTTAGGCACATTTTTCTAGGGGAAGATGAAGCGAAAGATATATGAAGTCAAACATGTTCAGAGCCAAAATAACTGCAAGCAGCAGTTGGTGTCATAAAGAGGGAAAACCCAAGAGTTTGTAGCCTTCCACCTTGGCAGGATCATGATGGTTAGGTTTCTATTGGGTGATCATTTTGTGATGCCTGGTTAGATTCTCCAGGAGCAGGAAATCTATGTGAGGTCAGGTGTCTCCCTGCCCAATCTTATTTTATGCCTATCATGCGGTTGGATTATGCTTACTTATAATATTTTCCACATTCCTGATTTGGGGAGAAAAGATCTGAAATAAATGGAATTTTGAACAGAAAATGATATCCATGTAATGTGCATCAAGGGGTCACCATTCTCTTCTTCCAATTTTACAAAATGCAGCATTACTTCTTTAAATGACATGACAGTAATGTCATTCGCTGCCAACTAGCTGTCATTTTGATGCCAAAAAATCATCAGACTCTCGTATCACAGATATTAGAGAACCACATGAAAAAATGTGTTGACATTTTTCACTCATAATAATATAGGATTGATTGTTTCCATCTTTAATTTATCCAAAAATATATGTGAAAAAAATGTTCAGTGACTGAATCACAAATGACAGCAACTGAAGGGAAGGTAATAAGACTTTATATAAAAAAAGAGCCACCTACCAGATTGTAATTCTTATATTAGTAGAAAAAAAATGATCTTACTCAATGGTTTAGAAGCAAATATGAAGAGATTCAGTGATTCTTCTGGATTGTACTTTGTAATAAATTTTATCTATAGCAGCCGATACGAAATTTGTTTTAATGTGGCATACAGAGGCATAAATAATTTGTTTCCTTCTCTATATCTTAAGACAACTTCGAGTTCTTGATGATTTTATTAATATTAGAGAATTCTGGCACTGTTAAGATTCTTAGAGATGATATAATCCACCTCATCATTTTATTGATGAAAAAATTAAGGAAGAGCTAATCTGGAAATGCTAATATTCAGCAGTCATGCCTTATAGTAGGTTAGGCAAGGCCTATTATTTAATTCTTTTTAAAAAGAGTTCAATTTAGAATATTAGGCCATCATGAAACCTGGAGATTTGTAAGAGGATTATTAGGCTGCTCTTTTGTTTCTTACACAGAGCAATGTTAAATGAAACTTGGACATTCCCACAGTGGTTTCAGCACTCTGCTTATGAGATACATTATTTTTTTCCCTTGAACTAAGCATAGTTGGGTATTGTGCTTCTCATATTCACTTGCTTCTTATAATATATTCACCCCATATGAAAATAGCACCCTTAAGATTCTGATTGGTCTTCTTTCTTGGGAAACATTCAATAAAAGGGGTAGTAAAAATACCTACAACTCTTGATGCTGCAGTTACTGAAGACTGTACCTGAGCCTCATCCTATGTTCCCTCTGCCACATATTTTACCAACTCAATGAGCACCTCTGCTACTCTAGGTGACTTGTTTGGTGTGGCAACCAGGACTTCATTCTTAAAGGGTCTGAATTCTTGGTTTTCAAATCTATCTTATACTTTGGCTGATGTGTTTGTCCATTTAACAGTAAAACTGGTTATCATAACACCAAGAGACACTTACTCCAGTTTATCACTTGAGTACCAAATATATTCTTCCTCTCTTCATGATGTAGGAGAAAGTCAATATCTTCATACCTGGAGTTAGTTAGCCCTTCCAGTGTGATGATATCTTTCCTTGCATATTAGTCTCCTAGCATGAGGAGCCTAATATGATCAAAAGACAGCCAAGTTGTAGAGTTTAATGGAACTTCTATAGCACTATCAGGTGAAAACATTCTATAAGAACCAGGACCTCCAAATTCACAGATCTTAAATCTAGGATTATAGGAAATGTGTATTTCTTGACTAGGTAGATGGTGTGGGGGAGTCAATCCTACTTCCACTTATAGTTGTTGAGCAGATGCATTCCACCTATTGAAGAACCACATAATAGTCATTAATTTAGGATATACATTCTGTCTTCATGAATGATAACCCATCTCCAACCTGGAACCTCAATTACATATTTAAGAGGTCAATCCACCATTGTATTCCTCCAAGACCTCTGAGGTGGTGTAATATATGATAGGAGCAGTCAGGCATGCATCTGTGAATTATTGGCAGTCAGTGTCCCCAGGAACTGGAAGATGGATGTGTCGGACCTGAAGGAGAGACATATGAGGCACAGACCACTTAAGTGGTTTTGATGCAGCCTCCCTGATAGTGAGTATAACATGTTTACAAGGTAATCCTGTGGACAAACATTTTACTGGACCTACTATATGAGGTGAAAGATTTTGACATCAAATGAGAAGCTGGAGAAAAAAATAATTTACCAATATTAGTGCTAGGGAGGATGTCAGAAAGGGTTAACAGGTTGTTGTGAACACTGAATAAGATATAACCTATGAATTTGCCTAAAAAGGTATTTTTTATACTAGATAGTTAATATTTGTTGAATCTTATGGTCTACAGTCAGATTTTTATCAGGAGTGAACAATTATCCCAATAACTTTGACAAATGAATGTTTTTCATTTGAGAATCAGCCTCTTTGAGTGCTCAGATTATAATAAGTCCAGAGTTGGGGGAGATAAACAAAAGAGGGGTTACCTATCTGCCAGTCAATATAATTTAATTAAACCTGGGATATGTGAAGAAGTAATTGCAGTGCTTGATTATCTTCACAGCTAATTTTGTCTGTGTGGAAAAATGTTCTACTTCTGTAAAATACATAGCAGCATAATCTCCTGATAGTAGGTAGGTAGGGAGGGAAAGAGTGGATAAAGACTCCAAAGAGTGTAGTGAGATTTTACACTAGCCAGTAAGGTGATAATAAAGGGGGGTTATCAAGGACAAGTAAAGCATTCAGAGTTGGTAGCCTGGATGAGAGATATGATGAGCAGCCTGAAGGGTGTCAGGAAGTTGAGTTAGTGCAGGAAACCTGGTGTATTTTAGATCATATTTGGTCAAAGTAATTCACACTCCATGAAGTGGAATATAGCAGCAGACATTTCCATACTAGACATCATACTCAACTCAGATGAGTTGCAGCAGTGTGGCTTCATGGGTCACGTGTATGGGAGCCAGAGGCAAGGCACACTCCTGAAAGAGGGGTTAATGAATCCAATGCCCACAGGGACCAACCAGACAGGACAAATAAGTGACATAAGGTAGTTGCAGCAAAGGGAGTGGCAAAGACAATCGTGTAATGAACAGCACGCGCAAAATATGTGAAGGGCTCCATTAGAACTCAGCCTCAGCCAATGGGGCTTTTGTTGGAAATGAGCCAGTATTGCAAGATCTCAGACATTTTTCAAGATATTTATGTAATATTTATATAAATGTATGTAAATTTCTGGTTTTTAAATGTTGGAACTAAATAAATTATTAAAATCTGGCTGAGCCAAACAACGAATCTAAAAATCAGAGGTTACCTATAGACCTCCACTCTGCAACTCTGAAATAAAAGTTTGTCAGAATTTTAATGTAGAGGGTAAATGCTATAGAAACCATTCAGCAGTCCAAGTGTAAATCAGAAAACTGAGGCACCATTCCAGGAATCAGGGTTGGAATATCACAAGAGCGAGCAAAAATCTAGAGTTATATGGGCAAGCTAACACTCTAATGTGCACCATGTATGTCTGAAAAGTTGGTTTGCAATCTCTTCAGGAAATTTCCAGATGTGATCTTAGAATAGATGGCAGTGAGATATTGAGAATGAGACAGGCCACACTTGCTTAGTAGGTGGTATGTGTAATAAGCAAAGGAACTTACACATGGGGCTTATCTCAAGTGGCAAAAGGATGGGTAGATCTCACATTCCCCACCAAATATTAAAAGTTTATATACAGATTTTAACTGGAATCAGTCACATATACTGTCCAGAAGGCCATAGCACCATATCATTATCTCAAGGCTGTGTCCCAGGGTAGCTCCTGGGAATAGGAAAGGCAAGCAAAACCCACATTCTAAGAACAGGGAAGTCATGAAGAGCCTCTGAGTGTTGGGATCCAGCTCACAGGTGAATCAGTTACACCTCCTCGATGGCTTTCCCCAACACTGCACTTCTCATCATGACCAGCTCTTCCCACATGCTGTCTTCTTCTGTGGTGTGCTCTGAACACTCAACAAGGGGTCTCACTAGCATGAAGGTGGCTTCTTTGGTGGCTATCTGGCAACTTTGGAAGTAATGCCACAGCAAAACTACAAGTATGTGCAAGAGAAAACACAGATAAGATAATTATTTCCAAAATCAGTGATGCTTTGTCCACCAAGGGCTTCATAATTAGAACCATTGATTTAAGTCCCCTAGAACTGGAGTTGTATCACTCAGAGCATTCACTTGTTTACTCATGTGATTAAATAAAGATGATACATTCAAATACTCATCAAGTATGAACACACAACATTTTGTTTGAATAATGGGATAGGTCCTTCCTTATGAGGTAGTACTATTTTGGAGGACAGCTTTTTTTATTGAAGACATTTCAGTGTTCACTAAGGACAGGCCTTGTTGGCTATCATTCAGGGCTTGCTGGGTGACTTCAGTAGGGGTTTCCATGATGCTATAATGTCCTTCAGGCCAATGGAGGAAACAAAGGCAGTGGCCAAATGATTGTACCTGAACATGCCCACCTACCAATGAGGGGAGAGAGGTTGGTAGCTTTAGGAATGTGACCTGGTGGTACATAGCATATATGTTGGCTGAGGCAGGCAGCACTGTCAAGCATGAGGGTATGGACTGGGGACAGGTAGGGGTTTTTGTCCTACCTCCTTCCTCCTTTTGATGGTGTGTGTTCCACTCCAAGTACAGTGTATTTTAATAGGTCTAGCTCACAGCAAGACAACGGGATCCCAATGGAAGCTGAGTAGTTGTGCAGAGGTGCAGAGAAACTCACCCATCCAGAGGATGTGTCATTGTAAATTCCAAAAGATAACTTCTTTCTCAGGCATGATGGAGTGTGGTGTTTCAGTAACATGATGCCTTGATTCATGGAGAGAGTTAGAGCAATGGCTATTTCTCAAGACTTTCATATCTTTATAGTACTGGGTGCTTTGGTAGGGGTCCCGAATCTGTCATAAAGAGCAACAGGGCTACTGGTTGATCACTCAGATGTATTAAAGTTTGGGACAGTAATTTAATCTACTTGGCTGAAGGTAGTTTTACCTGTTAGTAACTTAATCTGCTGCTTTAACATTTCATTTTTTTCTTTCTACCAACTCTGATGCTTGCAATTAGAAGGGGAATGAAACTTCCATTCAATGTCATGGTCTTTTGCCCAGTCTTACCTACCATGACCTTTGGAATGAGCCCCTCCATCATAGTCTAGTCAATGAAGGTATCCACACATGATACAGTTTCTCTAATCCCCTACAGGTGGCAACCTAGTTTGCATGGTAACAGGGAAACTTAAATTAGGCCAGACACTATGTCCACACAAGTGAGGTATATTTAGAACTCTTACTCAGGGGGAGGGGACCATTAGAATCCATTTGCCAATCTCTTACCAGTTGGGAACTCCAGTGAGTGGCCCCAGACTCCTTTGGCCGTTGCCTTGGGTATTGTTTAGAATACTCAGGATCTATTGTTACTTGCATTAACCAAGTCATTATAATGACTACATTAACCAAGTCATTATATTTTAGAGCAATCCTCCATCCTTGACATATTTCAGAGCAATATGTCATCACATGGGTACAACTTTCTATGCACCCAATCTACTATATTTACTGAAGGGTAAGTTGCCAGGATTCATATCTGAGCTAAGGCATCAGCTTCTTGATTGCCAGGGGTATTCAGTGCTGTATGAGTCAGGATGTGGAAGACAGTATGTACCACCTCATGCTCTTGTAGGATGATGCAAATGTCTTTTCACACATCCTGACCTCACATGGGCTTATTTGTGATTACCTACCCCAAATAGAAGTGTATCCATGGGGCCTCTGCTACAGCAGACAGGGCATCAGGGGTCGAAGGGCCAGATGAAGATGGTCTGAATTGTTATTCAGGTTTTTAAGGCTTTTTTTGTTTGTTTGTTTCTTTTCTAAACAAAAGATTAGATTGTCGGTTTATCTGTCTAGGGGAGGTACCTACATCAATGTGGTCAAACTACATTTGCTTTTGGGTTATTTTTACAAGATCTTTTATAGCTAATTGAGATAACCTGTTGGCTTTCTGAGTTCCCTTTCTGTCTTTCACACAGTCCACACTCATTCCTGGGATTTGTCAGTTTCCTCAGATCAATGATGAATTGTCCAACATCATCAAGATCTTGTCTCCTGACTGGGTCCAGTATGGATATCAGTGACCCATGTCAGATACTAGTGGTGAACTGGAGAACTTTAGCTTCATTTCTGCAGTGAATGTGGCTGAATCAAGGCCTTGAAAGATAGACACAGGTTATCTGTCTCATTCCCAACTCGCTATGATTTTGTTGTATGTCCTCTACAGATTTACAGGGTCTCACATGGCCAGGAAGAAGCTCATTGAGCCAAGGCTCCCTGTAGGCTAGAAGAATCCAATCTATAAAAGAGCTAATACCTTGAAGCCCTTGGGTGCCATTCAGGGACTGCCAGAGGGGTGCATAAATGGTGATGTTATGTATTTCCTTTCCCTCCTACCCCATCAGAGAAAAGCCTAATTATTTCTTCTGGTCTTTTGCTGTAACTTGACAATCATATCAGTAAGTTCGGGGGTGGGGGTGGGGGTGGTATATTCTTTCATTAGGAATATTTCCTAAACTGGGGGCTTTCCTAGAGCTGGGATTGCTGATGCTGTACTTCTGTTTTCCTTTGTATTCGAAGTCAGAGGGCAAGGGTGTTTTGTGTGCTTTATTGTCACTCACCACAGCATCCTCCTCTTTTCCAGGAATTCTCTCTGCCACAGTGTACTCAGTGTAGTTTCTCCAGCAAGCACATTAAGGCAGTCATCATTTTGGGGGTGACCTTATACTCACATAATGTTTCCAAGCACTGGACATAAGGGCCATCCCTCCCCACCTGAAAGTCTAGGGCCAACTCAGGATTTGCCCATGTATGCCTCTCCTCCAAATGGTACTTTTCTTAGGTCTCCTGGCTTCCTGTCAATTGTTGGTTCCCAACCTTTTCTAGAGTGTCCTGGGTGTAATCTGAAACCACTCTGTTTGGAGGGCAAGGAAAGATGGAAGAAAGAAGCTGGCCACTCCAGTTAGGTAAGTGGTGAGTATAATAAGCAAGAGAACATACATATGAGGCTTGTCTTAGTTGGCTGCAAGATGAGTAGATTTCTACATAAGCTGGCCAATCTTTATCATTTATACAGAGCCATTAACTGGGTTCAGTCATGTGTTTAATCCAGGTTGCCTCAATAGGACCTTTACCTTTCTAAGGCACATCCTAGGAATGGCTCTGGTTATGTGAACAGTGGGCCAAACCCACATTCCAGGACGTGGGTGAGAGTGAGGAATTGCCTGAGTCCAGCTTAAGGGTCAAGCAGCAGTCATGTCCTTTCCATGAATTTCCCTAACAAGTGGAACTTGCACTGTTTATTCTTTCTTAGACTCACTACAAGCATCTGTAATTACGGATAATGAGATGGCTTACTTCACAGAGTTCTTGAGAGGCTTACATGGGGACCATATCTTTAAGTGGTAGAGAGCTGACTGGCACATCACATGGCCCATGCACCCTAGCACTACCTTTCCTCTCTATCGTAACCCCTGTGCACTAAACAAGAGGATGAAGAATGCTAAGGGGAGTCCTGGCATCATTTCTCTTCCGGCAATATTTTTGGTAAACATGTAAATGCAATTTTTTCTTTGTAAAAGATACCTCCACTGCCTGTAAATTGTGCTCAATAATTTTCACATACCATCTATTATGCAATTTAAACTCACTCCCTTCTCTCCTCCAAAAAGAAATAAATGAAAAGGCAAATGCAAAAACAACTTTGGTAAAAGCTAGGAAAGGCTATAAAAATGACATATTATATAGGGGTATGACCCAGGGACTTTCATAAAATAATTTAGCATCCAGAACTTCCTCATGATAAGTAGTATAATAAAATCCCTGGAACTACCATCTCAAATTTAGGGAAGGCCAGGGGATAAAAAGAGACAACGTTCACATTTGTTTTTAGAACCTCTCACCTTGACTGTTTTTCCTTTGAAAATGAGCTCAGGCTTGATTTAGAAAAGAAATATAAAGTCGTATTAAATCTTCTTAATAGGGATCCCTGGGTGGCGCAGCGGTTTGGCGCCTGCCTTTGGCCCAGGGCGTGATCCTGGAGACCCGGGATCAAATCCCACGTCGGGCTCCCGGTGCATGGAGCCTGCTTCTCCCTCTGCCTGTGTCTCTGCCTCTCTCTCTCTCTCTCTCTCTCTCTGTGTGTGACTATCATAAAAAAAAAAAAAAAAAAAAAAAAAAAAAATCTTCTTAATATAATTTTGAATGCTGTGCTATGGATTGTTCTCAATAGCAATAGGACCTTTCTTAGCAAAGAACTTTTAGGTACATAACTAGAACAAGATGAGCTGTTGTACAAATGTAATGCTCTGCCTTCCATGACAGAAGGCACATATACATACTTTTATGCACTGAAGATAATTACCTGCTTTACTCTTTAAGAAAGGGAACAACAGAATAAAAATTTCTGTAAAGGAACACTAGCCCTCAATCCATATAGACAGAATGTAGTCTTGATGCACAAGACTTGATGCACAGTTGTTTTGTCCAAAGAAAACCCAGAATTATGATCTTCTGGGAGTGGGTATTGCCACACACACACACACACACACACACACACACACACACACACAGGACTAAGCATAGATGATAGGTTAATGTAGTTTAAATTCTTTTTATGTATTGAGTAGCAATTTTATTGCAGGGAGTTTTCTAATAGCTACTTCTTAGAAGTAGATATTATAATCTGAATTTTACAGATGTAGAAACAAACCCATAGAGGATAAATAAACTAACATACTGCTGGCTTTCATGTGCCCTTATATGACTTTGTGTTTATTCATCTGTTTATATTTGAGGCTAGTTTATAGCTGTGTATATGTGATCTCTTTACCAGCTCTTGATATCAGGGTTATGTGATTTTGAAAAATGAATTGGCAAATGTTTTTCTGTGTTCTAAAAAAATTCATATACCACAAACATTATATATTTCTAGAAAATGTATAAAAGCTAACCTATTCAACTACTACAACTCAGAGAATTTATTTATTTTTTTAAAGATAGAGAAGGATGTGGAGGAGGGGCAGAAGGAGATTGAGAAAGAGAGAAAATCTTAAATAGGCTCTTTGGAGCCTGATGCAGTACTCAACCTCACAACTCTGAGATTATGACCTGAGCCAACATCAAGTCTTGGGTGCTTAATTGCCTGGGCCAGCCAGACACTCCTATACTCAGAGGCTTTTTGAGAATAACTCTTTGAAAACTGATGTACTGACTATTTTGTCCTGAACTTTTTGCCTCTTCAGAATTTTTATTACATCTTTACTTAGCTAAAGTAATTTACATTTCTGCCAGAAATTTATCAATTTATTATTGATATATTTTTAAATTTATTAGCAGAAATTGTGCTGTTCTCATCTTCTTGGTGACTTTATAAATGTTTTAATAAGGAATGTTGGAAGGTGAAAAAACTATTGATGGTGAGTTTTTCATAATTTTTGCCTTTTTTTGTGAGCTTGATGACCTAAGGATTAGGGTAGTAGCCTCAAAAGTATTTTATTAACAAGAGACAAAAGGATAATTATGTTGTCATTTTATATTGATGTGAAAATCAAAACCAAACACTCAGACAAATTTAACACTTGCACACTTTATTCTGCAACGTCAGAACCAAAACTGTGCATTCTGTCCTTGATAAAGATGTTTAAGGAAGCTACAGTTTCAAAATAAGATTAATTAGAAGAATGGGTAGGGTGGATCATCGTGGAGATAGATATGTTGCCCAACAGTCATGAAGAATCACCTTGGCTTGTGTTTAAAATGCCTTAGAAAGTTGAAAACAAGAATCTTTAACTTACATCCAGTCAAAATTGTATAATGAATAGACTATCCATCTAGCTTTGTTAACAAAAAATGAAAATGCCAAATGTACCTGGGGCTCTTTTCCACATTCCTCACATGTGCTGATTAATTTCTTTATTCAGTTCACATAGTAATGAAGCATCTGGTCAGATACAGGAACTGAGATAAAGTCGTGAATAGGGCAGACAAGTCCCTTAATGGAGATTGTGTTCTACAGGAGAAGACAAAATTAACAAGCAAACTGACAAATGACATAATCTCAAATGTTATCCATGCTATGAAGGACATAGTGAGGGTGATGTGATAGAGAAAAGAGTGGGTGCTACTTCAGAAGGCTCAAGGGAAGGTTTTTCTGATAAGGTGAAATTGACAGAAGGAAATAAAAATGGAATTCAGTGACATGAGGTCCTAGAGGAAGGGTATGGCAAGCATGTGGAGCAACAAAAACAACGGTTCTCAGATGAAAGAGGGATTGGCACATCCTAGGACACTTCCACATGTTCTAAGCTTTGAGGGTGGTGGAGAGAGCAAGATGAGAGGAACACGGTATGAGAGGCGGAGTTAAGACTACAAAGGCCTTATATTTAGCAAACAAAGGGATTTATGTTTTAGCTTTGCTGCACTGAGTGATCATATGCAGTAAGGAAAGAGCAAGTGAACAGGAGAAATAAACATCATTACTGTTTGTCAGTGTGGTTTTTCAGGGTTCTAGACTCAGAGGAAGAGGTGTTCCAGTTGCAGCCTATGCTTTTGAAATCAGCCTTGTACCATAAAGTAGAAACCATGCCCTCTTCATATTGAAGGCAGTCAACTCTGCCTTTAGCTATTCTTGTTTAGGAGTTAAATTTAACATGTTGACAGAATATGATTTTGGTGTTATATAGGAGACTCGTTGGATAGGTTTTGGCTAAGAGAGTGAGATGATAACTTATTTTTTTTAGTGGTGTTCAGAATTAATTTTCTGTGTATCTGATTTTTGAGCTACTGGAAAAGTTTGAATTGAAGTCCTCCTTTAATTCTTAAAGAAGTAGAGTTCATTCATACTTGAGAAATAGAATTGGAAGATCTAGCAAAGAAAAAAAGACAGAATTTTCTCCTAATTTCTATCTATTGTCATTTACCCAACCTTATACTATTTTCTTTGCCTCAAAAGAAAATGGGAAGGCATAGTAAATACAAACAGTTTGTATTTAAATGGCCTTTGTAAGAAGGGAATTGTTGAACTATGTCTCTAAGCAACCCAGTGTGAGACTGTTAAATATCATCGTCAGGAAAATAGACATTTTTAGCACTGGTTATGTGAAATCATGCTAGGAAAATCACTATTCCATTATGATCTGGATCTACCTACTTGGAAATATATATTAGAGTGAGTTGTAATATCTCTACTCTGTATTGGTTTTCTATTGCTATTGTAACAAATTACTACACACTTAGTGGTTTCAAACAATACAATACATTATTTTATAGTTTTGGAGGTTAGAAGTCTAAAATCATCTGTAGTGTATAAAGTCAGTATGTCACCATGGCTGGTCTTTCTGGAGGTTCTGAGAGGAGGGCATCTGCTTACCTTCTAATGCTGTGAAGTGTTCCTTGGCTTATGGTTCTTTCCTCCATCTTTCAAGAGCATCCCTCTTATCTTTGCTTCCATAATCACCTGATCTTCTTTTCTGTTCTGAACTTCTATTGGGTATCTCTTATGAAGACAGTTATGATTACATCTGGTCAACCCAGATCACCTAAGATAATTTCCCCACCTCAAGATCTTTAGCTTAAACACATCTGCAGAGTCCCTATACCCATATAATGCAATATTCCCAGGTTCCAACGATTAGGACATGGACATACTTAAGGGGCCTAGGGAACACTATCCAGCCCATCAAACTATGTAAGCCAAATTCATCCACAGTTTTCTATTCTAGTTCATATAACCAGGCCTCTAAGAGCCTTCCCCCTTTATCTATTTCAGAATTTTTAGTGACCTTTCCTTCAAAAGAATCTGAAAATACCAAAATCATAGTACTAATCACAACACATTTTTTTCTCTCCCTGAAATACTTGGGATCACCTTGTTCTTAAGATACTTACCAATTCCTGAAAAATAGAACATACACTATAAACATGTCAAATGTCTGAGTTAAATGAGGTCATGTCTTCCATAGTTTTCTATTTGTGCTCTACTTTAAAAGATATGTTTCTAGAGGGTGCAGAGAATATAAGAGAGGAATTCTGTAATCCTTAAAATTATAAGATTTATCTCTCACTATTTTATTATTATTATTATAAAAAGGAGGCCACATACTGGAATGACCTAGATTTCCTTAAGAATTTTGAAGCAGTCCATGACAACTTAAGAAAGGGTCAGTTACCAGCTGGGAGCTGGATAAAAAACTGAGGTGGTACCACAGTGTGGATTGTTTGATAAGAATAGTAAGCCAATGAAGGGGAAAAATGCATATATATTTGGCCTCTTCTTTTATCTATGACCCTTTGTAAGTCTGCCCTCATTCAAAGTTAGTGACTTTGAGATTTCAAGCAAACAAAAGTGTATTTTATCATTTTAGTCTATTGACTAGCACTTATACCATTGCTTCAGTAAAATCACAATGTAGGTTGTCTCTATTTTTTTTCCCATACTTTCCATAATGTCTCATATACTTACCTCCCAACTTCCCCAACCCAATGACAGGCATCTCCATTATTTCTTCATTTATCTCCTGTCAATCTAGATCCCTCTGATCATTTGCAGGTGGTTGATGTTGCAATTAGCTCAATAGATTCACTGCTTGGTGGAGACTCATATACCAAAGGCCCCCCAGTAAGAGAGAGGCAGACCTCCTGTTGAGTCAAATTGGGGCAGTGAACAGGGCCTGGAGGAGGAAGGGGTGGGATTCTGCAAGGAATTCTGCTAGAGGAAGAAAATCCTTGGATTCCTTAACACAAAGTTAGATAGACAAATAGGGAAAGAAACACACTTTTTTTTTTTTGTTTTTTGTTTTTTAAGCTAGAGTAAGAAAGTCTAGCAGGAACAGGGACAGGAGTTTAGGGTTATTACATGGTCATGATCATTCCTGTTTTTGTTTTCTCATGTAATGACAATCTCTATCAATACACTTGAGACCATCTAGTCTGTAGTCAGAGCCACTAAGGTTCAACAGTGTTTATGTAATTTGCCTGAGGACACACAACTAGTATGTTGCAGAGTTGAGATTCAAAACCACCAATTCAGCAAATTTGTTGCATATTGTACCTAGGGCCACAGAATTGCAACAATATGAAAACTGATCTATCTCACTCTCATGGTGTACCACACAAAAGCTACACTAGCCACACAGCTAACCTGGAGCCACTGTGACACTATCCAATGAGATAAATTAGGTCACCTTAATAAGTGTTAAAATAGTAAAGAAAGACATATTATGTTTGGGAATATGTGTGTGTGTGTGTGTGTGTGTGTGTCTGTGTGTAGTGGTAAAACATTGAGTAGCAGTTGAGATTCAGAGGCACCTATATTTTGATGTCAGCTCTGCACCTACAACTGTAGGATCTTTTGAAGATACTTAATCTTTCCAAACCTGAGCCTCCTCACCCATAAAATGGGGAAGATAATAGAATTATAGTAAAAGTTAAATTAGTTAACTAATTTAACACTATTTTAACACTAATTAATTAACACTAATTTGCCTATGATCAGATTACAAGCTCAGAATAAATGCTCAGTAAATGTTACTGTTTTTATTAACATTTTATTATCATTATTATTATTATTATCATCATCATCATCATCATCATCATCATATATTACTTTTTTTCAAACTACAAGCCATAGGAGTTTAAAGATCTTCATTAACACACATTTTTTCTCCATTACTGATGTAACTTTATAGCATAGGGTCAGTAAACTCTGGCTATGAATTTTGTATCCTAAAGGCAAGCCCTTATGGTCAGTGATGGAGCACTTGGCAAAAAATCAAAGTCTTCCAACATCAGAACTGAACTTTTAAAATATGGAACAAAAGGAGACAAAGGAGACAGAAATTGTCACAAAGTTGTGTGAGGAACAGTTGAGAGAACTGAAAATACTGAGTCTGAAGAAGAAAACTGACTTGAAGAGTTCTGTAGATACTCGAAGAGTCATCCTAACAAAGAGAGATTTTACTTTTTAAAGAGTGTCTACAGACATCTATGACCAATGGATGATGGTTACAGGAAGACAGTTTGAACTTAGCTATTGAAATGGACTGTTCTGTGAGCATCAAGAATATTGAGGTCAAAGACACAATGCGGGAAACCTCATAAGAGGTTTATAATATCTCCTTTTGATTCCCTCTCTTTTCTTTTCTATGTGATAGAACCACTTGCTTGAGACTACACTTTGTTTCTGCTAGACACATGATATATAAGGGACCAGAAATTTTATGGAAACATTGGTGCCAATGCTTCTTCACTTTCTAGCTCCAATCACCAGGATGACTGTCCTATTGAGAATGTACATTTTCTTGGAGCATCCATTCTCCATTGTCCTTGCAAACCAAGAGAGGTGGCAGCAGGAGGTGGACAGCATTTCAAACTAATTTTTTCTGGATGAATTAACCAATACTATTAAGACTAGCTTATCCTTACAGTCTTGTACATCTCTTAGAGTCTCAATTACCGGCCAGTATTTTAAGTTGAGAATTCTGCCATATTATATTTCTAATAAATATATCAAATCTACCTTTTTTTGTAATTTAGTTGTCAAGAGATCTTTAAAAAATGTGAAGCCAACTATTAGTTTCTAGTGTCTTCAGAATACTTTTTATTGCTTTGCTCAATTCTCTAAAGAGGCCAGTGTCCTTCAAATTGTAGGTCACTCTCTGCACATATAAGCATCTTAGTTAGGTGATACTCTAAGCCAATGACTTGTATATATCTTTTATGAAATTAGAGACTCATATGTAGAGTCCTTTTCTCTGATCCTTTGGTGTAGACCTGAACGCTCCTTTTCCTGCAAATGCTCACTTCAAGTGCATAGGCTTCATGTGAATAACAGATTTTTATCTGTGTAGGACTCTCACCTGATGATCTGTAACTACCATACTTTGCCATGCATAAAATACTCATCTCAATTAGTGAATTAGCGGCCCATCAAGTTAATGCCAAAGATATGAAACTCTGAGAACATTTCATTGCAACTAATGAAAATATGTTTAGAAATCGCTTCTCCAAATGAGTCACTAGCAAGAAATTGGCTTATTATTATAGACTGTATTTGGTTCTGAAAAATCAATCTTCCCTTCAACTCTGTCATCTAGCAGCTCATCAGATATTTAAAGCATCAAATGAGCTGTCTGCCTTTAACCGTTCTTAAAAATTGGAGCATTTTCACAGTTTATCAAGTGACATTAGGGCCATTATTACACAGATTGAAAACATAGTTACAGCAAAATAATTGAATGACTGCTATGCTTCTTTAAATGTGATCGTTCTGCTCACGTTTAGTCATCATTGACTAAAATAATAGCTGCCTTTCTTGGAAGGGTACAGATTCCTGGGGAGGCATGGGTAAAAATATTAAGCATCATACATTATTTCAAACATCTGTAAGTGTTTGTATTACACATTATGAAAGCCTTGATATAAAATGCCACAATTGAACAGGAAAATATTAAAAATGTCAGCACTATTATATCATTTCTGAAGACCAATTTGCCTTTTTTTTTGTAAGGTTATAATGAGCCTGGTTCATTTTGCTTCCCATCATTTCTCTTTTCAGTAGTAATGGAAAATTTCCCCCTTAGGCACAGTATGCTATTCTTGTCTTAGACGATTAAGCAGAAATGAAGAAGATCATAAAGGTGAGAGATTTTTCCACAAACAATATGATGCTCAGTACAGTAGCTTGCACAATTTAGACTGAGGAATTCCAAATGAAGTCAAGGATGGTGGTTTTGTGATGCAGCCGGTCCTATAGAAAACAAATAACAAAGCTTCCATTTCTCACCACACTGGGAGGTATGTGGGAAGGCAAAGTTTAGCCTTTGCCTCAGCCTTTCTTTGAATGCTCAATAAGCTGTCAAACAATATAATTTAACTTGAGAATGAATGTAAAGGGCTGATCTCAAGTGCATTGAAGCTGGAATAACAGGAATGGAATAATTGTAGGTCTATTACATTAAACTGGTAAAAAACTTTTCAGTAATTATTTTTTGTTGAGGATTAGCATTTGTATATCAAATGTGTCTGAAACAAAGAAGGCTCATTGCCTATTATGCTTCCAGAAGCAAAGGTGTTAATTGTACTTTTGAGAAAGAACTTAAGAAAAGCATGTGTTTTAGAACAACCAGAACTGAAAGTTACTTCTGCTTCTGCCACTCTTTGCTAATAGGACTGTACAGAAGCCATTTAAATCCACTTATCTTACTTTTTTTGCCTGCAAATGGAGCTATGTATTAGTTGGAACCATATGAAGCTGTAATTTGATCATGTCTTACTGACCAAAAAGGGCAAAAAGTTCATGGTGTTGCTGAGAGAATCAGTGAATAAACCAACAAACATCTTCAGCGAGAACCCATAGTTTGGTGCCATCAATTATCTTTTGTCTTCGATCATGAACCCTTAAGGCCTCCCACATGCTGCACTAGCACCAGTGCCTTGTTCAGAATAAGGAAGCATCTGGTAATAATGAGTATGATTGCATGTGTTACTCAGTGACTATGCGCAGAACTTTGCATGCAATATCTCATTTAGTTAATCCTTACAGTATGAGGTAGGTCTTATAATTATTTCCATAAGATGAATTTGCAAACTGAGATCACATCTGAGAAACTGGACTCAGGAAGGATATGTAGAGAACCCATGATCTTAACTAGAACCCTATTATATCTTCAGAGACCTCAGGGATGTATTTTAAATTTTATAAATAGGATTTTCTTGCTTAAGCCTCCTGTAGAAGCCCTTAACATTTAATAATTATTCATAGTCACATGATACTGAAGATGTTTTAGGCACACAGAATTCTCTAGTTAGGCTTTCAGGATTCAAATCCCTTATCTATATGACCCTTTACATTGGACAAATCACGGTTTATTTGTTTTTAACTTATTTTTAGCTCATATATATTGATCCCATAGGTATTGGACACTGTTTACGCATAATACGCATAATAGTCCTAGTGGATGGCATTCTGCAGAGGTGGAAACTTGCACACAGAGAGCCTACATAACTTACTCAGGATTATATAACCAGAGAACACAGCCAGGATCTGTACCCAGCAGCCTGACTCGAGGTTTTACACTCATAACCATGATACTAGATTAGCACCTAATTTCAGTTTCCTCAACTTTTAAATGGGACTTAATGAGAATACTTATGAAAAGTCTGGCACTTACTATACTCAATAAAAGTTTCCTATTATTATTGTGATTCGTTACATCCTATTAGCCATTTCCTTATGAGCTTTGCAACAATGATACATGTTATATAAGTGCTGTCAGTCCTAATTTCAGATGAAAAGCTGAGCCTTATCAAATTAGATTGATTTGCCCAAAAAGATACATCAAAAGAGCCTGGAACCTAGAGCTATGGACTTTTAATCCACTGTTTTTCTTAATATTCATTATTCTATTATATTTCATTGTAATGTTTATTATTAATTTATAATTTTGTCTACCTCTTATCAGTTTAGTTTTACTTTCCCCCACAAGCCTGGATCCAGAGAGTACTCTCCTGTAAAATCCCTGCACACAGATCTCTATCATAAAATATGTTTCCTGGAGAACTTGACCTGAAAGTTTTCAAGAATGTGGAGACCTTCTTTGCTCTGTTGTTTAATGTGATCTGACACTAGAACATTTCAATGATGCTTGGACTTGATTAGGGCCATACTGAATGTGAATAGGGCTGTCTGACTCTGAACCTTGCCTGTTCTAACATGATCTTTCAATACCTTCAGCCTTGTAATATATCAGAACTGGCCCCAAACAACAAAACACGGGTATTTTAAACTATTCTCACAATGTGTCCACATTCTTTGTCTTTGGTTCTTAAGTTGTGGCCAAAGATTTCATCTTTGGCCTTTCTCATCTATGGTACCATTTCTAATGTTCTTGGCATTGGAATCTTGTATTCTATACTTGGTCCTGGCTGCACACATTTACAGGCATAAATAACTTCTGTTACCATAGGTGAGCTCTCTTTCACTCTAGTTTCCTCCTGGGATTAAAAGCATATTCCCTAGCCCCCATCAAAGATGACTTCAGCCACTAATCTGACTGCATAAATCCTCATATGTCAGGACAAACCCCACCTTTGAATTCATCTATCACTTCCCAAATTTCATTGAAGGGAACTAGAATCTCAAACTTGTTAAAGGCATCCCCCAAGAAAGGAAAGTAAAAAAAATAAAATAAAATAAAGAAGTCATTAGATAAAATTGCCTTTCTATAAAATTCCTTTTAATAATTCACATTTTCTTTTACATGTTAAAGGTTCTCATAATTTTCACAAACAAGAAATTATTTATGCTTATCTTCACTTCCCGTAACTATTCTCCAAATCTGAATTACATATTACACTGTTTTGTGCCATATCTGGCAACCTTTCACAAAGCTGTAGCTTGCCTTGGAACAAGTATGGGGAACACAAGGCTAGTTCAACCTCTGACCCTATTTAGGATCCCTCTGTGTATCTGAGGGTGATTCTCTGACATGGAAAGATTTACTACATTTTTATTTCACCCGATTTTTGCTCTTCATTTCAGATATTTAGGTTAAATTCTTGCATACCAGTAGAGGTCATGAAAATGAATAAAAAGGCAGTCATCATGTGTCACATCTCCCCTGAGCTCCAGGAGAGAACAGCCCTATTTGAAGGAAATTTAATGAATAGAGGCCAGGCTAGCCCTCTAGATTTTCCATGAATATCTCCAGAGAATAAAGAACATTCCTTTCTAAGGCAGATGATTTCACTGCTAGATTGTTCTGATTATTATAAATTATCTTCATTATAATTTCTATACACTGATCCCAGATTGGCCCTCTGGAACAACATTGAAAACTAGTTTATTATTATTACTATTACTATTTTTAGTATTGTGCCATTCCTTCACATATTTGAAGACAATCTATTCGATTCAAGACTTCTTGTATCCAGATTCAATATTAAATGTATTAATGTTCCACAACTGGCATATTTTGAAAAATCATTTTCAAATATCTTACTCACATATAAATATGCTAGTTTACCACTAGAATTTGTATTTCCAGCTCTTAGCTACTCCTGAATACCATATTTCTATAATAGCATTCACATTCAGTTTTTTGGGTAGTCCTTCAAAAGTGTACCAAAATGAAACAGAAAGCTATTTCAAAGGAATGAGAAACTTCTGCATTTCCTCTTAAGGTCCCCCTGCAAATAAAGGATTAGATGAGAAAACAGATAGGACTTCTATTTTTAGTTTTAACTATGATGAAAAGACCTCCTATGCTGTGATAGTTGCATTCTTCTGTGATTTCCACCCCAGCTGGCATTTGTGTCATTCAAGAAATGGGAGTCAGAGTATTGGAGATTACTGAATAGCATTAGGTCCTCCCTGGGAAATGAAAAGTCAACACCTATTTTGTTTTACTTTCCCAACTTACAGAATTACCATAGTTCTTGCCAATATTTGACATTTGAAACTTAAACAAATTACCCATAGGCATAAAGCCACTTCACACAGATTTTCTTATTTAAACAAAATGTCATTGAAAGGAAATCACAATACTGGAAAATCACTGCTTTCTCAATGACTGAACATGTTGAGGTCCTGTATTGGGAGCCAGTATAATTTGATAATCAAAGCATTGGATATGATTTATCACTGAGTATAAGTGAACTCCACGAAATCATGTTTTCTACAAGTATCAAAATAGAGCAATAAGAAGCCAATCAGAGAGTAATTGAGAAGTATTAGACTAATTAACAAAGCAAGATAATGAGAGTCCTTTTAATTATATTATCGATGTTCCTTTTAAATCAGTGTTTATTTCCTTTTTTCCTAAAGAGGAAGTGAAATATAGGTTGTGGTGTGCAAATCTAACTGTCATCTTATGCCTAATCAGGTTTGGGAAAGTATACTTTCGGACTGCATGTTGGACAGCTTTCCTTGACTCCATATCATTTTATTTGGGACAGAAAAGGGAAATGAAAGAGGAAATGAATGGGTGCTTTCATGATTATCTCTGGAATGAGATAATCATCCAAACTGGTGTCATCATTTTGATCTATCTATTAACTGGTTAGGTGGAAGTAAGGGAGGAAATGTGCAATTCTATTCCTTCCTTTGGTGTAAACATCGCATTTGGTAGGAAACTCAGCTTGGTTGAATTGGTTAGCTCTATTGTCTCTCTCTCTCTCTCTCTTTTTTTTTAAGATTTTATTTATTTATTCATGAGAGACACAGAGAGAGAGAAAGAGAGAGAAAGAGAGAGAGAGAGAGAGAGGCAGAAGCAGGCTCCATGCAGGGAGCCTGACGTGGGACTCAATCCCAGGTCTCCAGGATCACGCTCTGGGCGGAAGGCGGCACTAAACCGCTGAGTCACTTGGGCTGCCCCTACTGTCTCTTTTATAAATGCATCTGACCCCTCAGGAAACCCAAGAACTTATTCAGGTCCCCAAGAAGTTGAAAGTCATCGTCAAATTAGACGTGAGAATCCCAGCAGCTAGAAAAGTGGAAGATGTAAACAGCAAAATCTATGGGACAATTTAGGTTGCTTCTTTTCAAATGAAAAACAAATATTAAACAATTAAAGACATATAAATATATAATAAGGTAATATTTAAAAGGGAAATGATAGTCATAATTTATAAATATTTTATAGTCTTCTAACTTGAAAAATGAACTCTCTAGAGAATGGAGAGAAAGCCATCATCCATTAATGTATTTTGAAACATGAAACATTTGCACCATTGGAAATATAAATAGTTCTATATTTCCAAGACTGAAAGGTAGATATGATATACAATAATAATTTACATTTTCTGCCTCTTCGCCATAGTCTTAATCTGAAACCATCAAATCTTTAGAAAACTTGACTTTGATTGGTTTTATTCATTCCAAGTTTTACTTCCTCCATATGCTAAAAACCTAAAAACAAAAATGAATAGAAAACTCAGTGCACTAACATCCAAATTGAAACCAAACCAAACCAACACAAAACAGAACACAAAGCCTTACAGTGCCCTCACTTAATATTGTACAGTTTGGGTCCAACAAGCAAGTGAGCAGAAGCTAAAATTTTTGATTTACCTTATTACTTAACCTATGTAAAGTTTATGGTGAGTTATCATTGATTCAAACCTTATACATACATTGACTTATTTATTCTTAAAATAACCTCAGAATCCAGATAATATTATTATTGTTATTTTCTGAAGAAGCTGACATTGACCCTAGCTGTCAGGCTCTGGAGACTCTTTTTTTTTTTTTTTTTTTCACTTTTTTTTCACTTAACACTTTATGTGTTAAGCTGGCTCTCATAAAATGTTACTCAAATATCAGAGATCATTCCCCTACTTCTCCTCTTACTATTTACTATAAAAAATTATCTAATTTAAGTTAAATTCTGTTTTTCTCTCTCTATATATATATTTCTTTATCCAGAACCTGGTATATAGTAGTAATCAATAAATGGAAAGTGTCACTTTGTTTCTTATTCTTCCTTTTATAATTTTAAATCTGTCCCCAAATTTACCCAGGAAAACCTACTCTCTCACATACTAAATCAGCTTATTCAGTGCTTATAGAGTCCTGATAAATATTACAAAACAAACTTTATAATCTGAATATTTTAGAGAGTAAAGTCTATAGCAGAATCTGGAAAATATGTGAGCCTGATTTTGGCAGGTACAACATCAGTTTAGATTTGTGCTTGTTCTCACTAATCCCTATGTCTCCAGAGGTCTTGTCTTGGAAAGAAAATTGTGGAACAGACACTGAACAAGACTATATATAATAGCCAATGATAACACAAGCAAGAAAAGATCCTATCTTACTGATGTTCCACTGAAGACATTGTAAGATCTAAAGTTTTTCCCACTAAAGCAGGGGAACCACAGGCTGGAGGCTGCCTTGCCAGAGTAGAGCAGGTACAAGGAGTGAAGAATAGTAGCAAAGGAGAACGGTACAAGAGACAAGAAAGGATCCTGAATACCTACCCAGGAGAGGCTCTAAATGGATTGAAAATTTTGTACCATATGCTAAACTCCGAGTATGACAGTGACCTTCTGAATCTATAAGAGTTTTACGGATGACCTGCAAATTTACAACTTTTTCATATGGTTGTGGGAGAACTAAGGGAGAACTAATTGTTGAACTAATTGTTGTTTTGTTTGTTTTTTAAGACAGCTTTAAGTACTGGATTAAGGGGAATGTAGGTGTTTTCAGACAGCAGTTTCCATAATGTTCACCAAAATTTTACTACAAAAGTCGAAACAATTAAAAAGGGAAAAGCTCAAATGCATGTGGCTCTTTTATTCTCAGCTACATAGATGTGGAAAGTTTCCCACTAAGGATGCTTTGAGGGTAAGCTGTCCTCTGGCTCTTGTCTGTTTCTTCCCATAGATCTATAACAAAGGTAATTCAAAAGTCTTGGTTTGCTTTAAAATTGAATGTCACCTAGAAGCACCACTATAATTTTATTCTTTCACTTGTACCCACCGACCTGAGGATAAGTTAGTTGCCGATGGTAGATTCAATTTTAACGTAGTGGGTTTCCACTTGCAAGTTTGACTTTTGCTATCCCCAATAAAGACAATTAAGTAAACCTCATAATGCTTTAATTGAAATGTTAACAGATAATTGCCCATGTAATTATTCCAAGTCATTTTATTATCATTAGAGGAGGATAAATTCATCTGTATAATTCAGTATCAAATATTACTCTATTACTGAGATATATTTAATGTTAATGCATCTGTTTTATAACAACTTGGGAGTTTTCATTTTGGATGAATACAAAGGGAATGCTGATTCTGGGTATAGGAAGCATTTTATAAAGTAGGAATGTTGCCTCTGGTGAGTATCATTTACCAGGGTTTTGGCCATCTTGTTCTCAACAGTAGCTCCTAAAAATTTTGGCCTTTGCCCTGGAAGACCTCCTGCATTCAACATGTCGGTGACAGCTAGTAGTTCCCTATACGAAATGGGAATTGGAGACGATGAAGTCTCAGTCTGCTGTGTTTGGTTTGTGTGCCCCCTCTCAGTCATGAGGCAACTCTCTGGGTGCATCTGTGTACCTCCCATTTGGCGCCTTCCACTACTCTAACATTTAGGTGTTCTCCATCCATGACTTAGTGACTTATTGGTCATTTCAGAATGTTCTATACTGCTTTTGTTTAACTTTATTTTAATGTAAATTTTTAATCTAATTTAAATTTAATTGGCTAATCTCAGTGAGATTGATTATGTGATTAGAATCCACTTTTATCATTGCCCTGTTAAAAAGTAACTGAAGGGGCACCTGAGTGGCTTCAGTGGTTGAGCGTCTGCCTTTGGCTCAGGTCATGATCCTGGGGTCCTGAGATCAAGTCCCACATTAGGTTCCCTGCAGAGAGCCTACTTCCTCTGCCTATGTCTCTGCTTCTGTGTCTCTCATGAATAAATAAATAAAATCTTTAAAAAAAAAAAGTAACTGAAACACATTTTTAAAAATGCATAACTGACCTTGTACTTTAGTAAATAACCAATTTCAACAATACCTTCCTAGGATTTCTATCATTTAGTCCTTTCTGATAGCACCCCAATTTTATTCCAGGTCCTTCCTTTAAAATATTCAAAATTGTCTGGAGATTTTCTGTTTTTCTCCTATTAACTTATTTAATAAGTCTTCATTCTAAATTACTATTCTAGTAATTGTTTGAAAAAATAGATATCACATGTGAAAATCTTGGTTTTCTAGTTTAGTGCCAAAAAATATGTATTATCTATCTATCTATCTATCTATCTATCTATCTATCTATCATCTATCTCTTACAGGGGTCAGTCAAATTTGCTTTCAAAAATAAACTTTTCAAAAAAAAAATAAAAATAAAAAATAAAAAATAAAAAAATAAACTTTTCTTACTTTTTTTTTAAGGATTTTATTTTTTTATTCATAAGAGATACAGAGAGAGAGAAACAGAGACACAGGCAGAAGGAGAAGCAGGTTCCATGCAGGCAGCCCGATGTGGGACTCGATCCTGGGACTCCAGGATCACACCCAGGGCTGAAGACAGGCACTAAACCACTGAGCCACCCAGGGATCCCCTAAACTTTTCTTACTTTACCAAATTATGTCATAGACATGTAATATAATATAAGTAATTTAGATTATTCTTATAATTCAATATTTGGAAAATATAAGTTGGGAAATAGAAACATTTAGTTGGTATGTTTTTTCTTCCTTGGTGCATTCCTCCTTGAATTTGGAACTAAATCATATTTTTTTTTGCACCAAGATGTCAGAGTCAGTTCTTGTGTTTGTTGTTGGTTGAGAGGTTCAGTTCAGAATTCAGCACTGGGAACGACATGTATCCATTGTATAATGAGAAAATGCTACTCACATATCTAATGGATGTTTCTGAATATAAACAGACTGTGTAAAGTGATATTTGATCAACGGTTTATTTCATAGGTGGTGTATATCTAAGATTTGCAGTAGTCCAAATGGCCATATTTATTGTTTCTGGCCATCTTACACTGCAGTTAAATAATTTATTTTGGAACTCTTCATTATTTGATTGTTGTTAACTGGCAAAGGCAAATGGTAATATTAATTCATTTCATAAAAATGAAAATAAAAAAACATTTTTGGAAATCAATTTTTAACTTCACAATTTTGAGTATATACTTAGGCTACTACTTTGATTTTTAGAAGAAATGACTTAATATGCCAGATTAGTCTCTCCAGAGAATTTCTAAAGAACTCAATTTCACTAGAAAAGAGTGGAAAATGTACTTATTTAATTATTTCTGTATCCCCTTGAAGATAAATATTCAAAGAGTTTGTATGACTATAATGTCAAACAAAAATGCCTAATTGTTCATTTGACTTGTATTAGTGAGCTTAAGGTAGGGCTTTTTCTGACTTGATATGAGCAAGTACATTTCTTTCAACAGACCAAATATAGATCCTGCATTTTCATTACTTAGTTGTCCAGCTATAAGGTATATGACAGGTAAAATGTATACCCAATTCATCAAGAAAAGCTTTAACTTTCTATGGATAAAACTATGGGAACATTTCCCATGCCCAGTATTTATTGTTGTCCCCATTAGGGACCATATGAAACTCTTCAGCCTAGGTAATTATTGGTAAATGATGCAATTAATGGATTTAAATTTGAGGTCTTTTCAAAATTGTCAAACTTGATTTGTTTGTGGTTTTGTTGTTGGTGGTGGTTGTGGTGGCATTTTTGTAGTTGTTAGTATAAGAATACTGTCAACCATCAGGTTCCAAATCAATTCAGATTTGTCCACATTTAAGTTTTCAGTACTCAAGAAGAAGCTAATTGGGATTTATTATGGGTACCATATATCTGAGTCTCTTGGTCACATATAAATTGCTCTTGATAAAAATAGCTAATTTCCTGTGAGTTTTCCTATTTTCCTCCAAAATGCTGAACAATTGCATTTCTGAATGAATTCACACTTACAAATGCTTGTTTCAGGTTAGGAACTATAATTTCTACAGTACTCAGAAGAAACTTTCAAATACTTTCCTCTGGTAAATTATTTTGATACTCAGGTCTTTTTATTTATTTTTTCTACTTACATTTTTCATCAGCATTGTTTAAACTATTGTCATTCAAAAACAAACCTGAGGGGATCCCTGGGTGGCTAAGCGGTTTAGCGCTGCCTTTAGCTCAGGGCATGATCCTGGAGTCCTGGGATCGAGTCTCACGTCAGGCTCCCAGCATGGAGCCTGCTTCTCCCTCTGCCTGTGTCTCTACCTCTCTCTCTTTCTCTCTCTATCGTGAATGAATAAAACAAAACAAAACAAAAAAACCTGACTAAAATTTTAGTGTTTTTTATTTAGGTTATTAAGTTGTTTTGATGCAATTATTGCAAGTACCAGTCATAGTACCTCCATATGTTTTACTAATCCATGACAACTTGATTTCTGTGTGTTGACATAGACATATTTTGTTTGCATATTAAACCATGTAGATATTATTTTCATTTCCAAAAGAGAAATACATTTTCCTACATTTCAAGAAAATTGACAGAACTTTAGCTAGAATTCTTTAGACCAAAAAATTTTTAAGAGGATTAAAAAGGGGTCATTCTTGCCACTCTCAAAGAAAAAAAAAAAGAATTATAACAGAATACTGTGAACAAGTTATGTGCCAACAAACAAGCTAAATTACATGAAAATGAGAAATCCTGAAAAAGGTACAATCTACCAAAATGGACTCAAAAAGAAGTAGGAAATATGAATGAACTTATTTTTTTATGAATGAACTTATGATAAGAAAAGAGATTGAATTAGTAAACACTTCCCATAAAGAAAAACCTAGGACCATATGATCTCACTGGTGAATAAAAACATTCATCAAACATTAAAAAAATTAATAATAATCCTTTACAACTCTTCCAAAAATAGAATAGAAAGGAATACTTGCCAACTTATAATATGAAGTTTTCCCTCCATGCCAAAATCAGACAAAAATATCATAAGAAAAAATTACTACAGACCAGACCAATATTCTTCATTAATATAGAACTTACAAAATCCTGAAGAAAATACTAGCTAACGAAGTACAGAAACATATAAAAACGGTTATATCAACTGAGTCAAAGTGGGACCAAGTGGGATTTATGCCAAAATACAGGTAGGTTTAACACACAAAATCAATGATGTAATGTACCATAACAATAGAATAATGGAGAAAAGAACACATGATTACCTCACAGACAAAAAAAGCATTTGACAAAGCATTGTATAAAGCATGACATTGCATGAACATCCAACTAGGAATAGCAGAGGATTACCTGAAGCTGATAAAGTGTGTTTACAAAAAACACACAGATAACGTTGTTGATGAAAAAGTAATAGTCTTCTAAGATCATGCTCATTCTCATCATTTCTATTCCATACTGTATTGGAAGATCTAGCTTAGGCATTTATGCAATAAAAAGTAATAAAAGACATTGGATTGTAAGAGAAGAAGTAAAACTATATTTAAAGATGGCATGACCCATTAGAACTCATAAAGGAGTTCAGGAGTTTTGTAGAATTCAAGGTCAATATATAAAAAATCAATTGTATTTCTCCATACTAACAATAAACATTCTGGAAATTAATTCAGATGCTATTTAAAATAGCATCAAAATAATAAAATATTTTAATAAAATGAATTCATTAAAATTTAATAATATAAGTGGAAGACTTGCACATTGAAAATTATAAAAATTGTTAAGAAAACTTAAAGACCTAAATAAATGAGACATCCCAGACCTTTGGGTTTGGAGACTCAGTATTGTTAAGATGCAATATTCACCAGATAGATCTACAAATTCAATAAAATCCCTCTCAAAGTCCCAAGTGCTTTTTGGCAAAAATCAACAAGCTGATCATAAAGCTTATATGGAAATGCAAGGGATTAGAATACTGAAAACAGTTCTAAAGAAGAAAAATTTGGGGAACTCATACTTCTTTTTTTTGGGGGGGGGGGACTCATACTTCTTGATTTCAAACCTGACTACAAAACTACATTAATCAAGACATAAGGGTAAAAATAGAGATCAATGTAATAGAATTAAGAGTCCATAAGTAAACCCATGTATATATGGTTAAGTGATTATTGCCCACAGTGCCAAGACAATGAAATGTATATAAACGTTTGTTTTGTTTTTTTTTTTTTTCAGTAAATGATGGCAGGATAGTAAGATATCTGCATGCAAAAGAATATAATTAGACTCCTCTGTCACATCATATACAAAAACCAGCTCAAATGAATAAAAAATCTAATTGTAAGAGCTAAAACTCAAAAATTATCAAACAAAAACAGGGAGTATGCCTGGGAGGTTCAGTGGTTGAGCGTCTGCCTTTGGCTCAGGTGGTGATCCTGGGGTTCGGGGATCGAGTCCCACATCAGGCTCACTGCGGGGAGCCTGCTTCTCCCTCTGCCAGTGTCTCTACCTCTCTCTCTGTTTCTCACATGAATAAATAAATAAAATCTTAAATAAATAAAGGAAAACATAGGAGTAAATCATTTAGCCTTGGATTAGGCAATGATCTTTTACATATGACACCAAAAACAGAAGTGACAAAAGATAAAAAATCTGTAAGTTGAACTTTATCAAAACAGAAAACTTTTGGTCTTGAAAAACAATCCCCAGAATGGGGGTAAAGAATTGAAAGTAATATACCTGAAAAATAATTTGTACATGCAAAACATTAACAAAAGTATTACAGTACATTAATAAACAAATTATTAAGCTAAATGATGGATAAATAATTTGGATAGACATTTCCCCAAAGACGATTTACATATGGACAATAAGTACATGAAAATATGCTTGATATCCTTAGTCACTAAGACATGCAAATTAAAACCACAATGGAATACCACTTGACATCCACAAATATGGCTATAATCAAAGAGCCAGACAATAACAAGTTTTGGTGAAGATGTGGAGAATTTAGAATTCTCTAACACTGTGTGTTTGAATGCAAAATAGCGCAGCGACTTTGGGAAATGGTTATGCAGTTCTTCAAAATATTAAATATAGAATTACCATGATTCACTATTTCCATCCTAGGTGTATACCCAAGAGTAATGAAAATATAGATCCACATACAAACATACATTATGGTCCACAGCAGCATTAGTCATTATAGCTAAAATGTGGAAACTCCACTTAGTTGATGGGCTCCAAATGCACATCAGCTTATAAACGGATAAGCAACATATGGCATATCCTTGCAATGGGCCATTATTATTTCCCAATAAGGGGATTTAAGTGCTAATTCATGTTACAACATGGATGAACCTTGAAAACATTAAGTTAGAGAAGCCAAACACATGAGCCCATGTGTTTTGATATCATTTCCATGAAATATCCAGAATTAGAAAATCCATAGATACAGGATATAGATCAACAGCAGGGTATGGGGAGAAAGGAATATGGTTAGACTGCTAATGGTTGTGGGGTGTCCTAATGAGGTTATAAAAATGTTCTAGAATTATATATTGGTGATGATTGTACAACTAGGGGAATATAATAAAAATAATTGAATTGGATACTTTAAAAAGTTGAACATTATAGCTTTAAAAGAATGAAGCATATCTGAATTTAAAAAATACTTGGAGTTTACAATGCTGAATAATTAATCTCTGGAAGCAAGCATACAAAATACACAAAGATGTAAACAGATATCCAGCACAAAGGTAAAAAATGTTGATATTGGACTGAATGTGGTGTTAGTTGGCATTTGATTTTCATGGTGATCTCTATTGGATGCTAACTATGTTTCAGATAATTTGTTAGGGACTTGTTTTACCTGCCCATTTTTCATCTAAATCCTCATAATAGTCTGTGAGGATTTATAAAATCTCTGATTTTACAAATGAAAAAAACAAAGCTTTAGCAATAAGAAATTAGTACAAAATCCTTCTATTAGTGTGTGGCCAGATTTGAACTGAGATATTCTGACTCCAAGGTCCATAGTATTCCACTGAAGTGCAAACCTTTCATTAATTAATTGACAGATTAATTGATTGATGAATTATATAATTTACTCAATAAGTATTTTTTTCTTTTTTTTTCAGTTTCTATCATAGGTCACTTTTATTTTTTTAAGATTTCTTTTTTAAGGGGATCCCTGGGTGGCGCAGCGGTTTAGCGCCTGCCTTTGGCCCAGGGCGCGATCCTGGAGACTCCGGATCGAATCCCACGTCGGGCTCCCGGTGAATGGAGCCTGCTTCTCCCTCTGCCTCTCTCTCTCTCTCTATTTCTCTCTCTCTCTCTCTGTATGACTATCATAAAAAAAAAAAAACTTAAACACCTTTATTTTATTTTATTTTTTTTATTTATGATAGTCACAGAGAGAGAGAGGCAGAGACATAGGCAGAGGGAGAAGCAGGCTCCATGCACCGGGAGCCCGACGTGGGATTCGATACCGGGTCTCCAGGATCGCGCCCTGGGCCAAAGGCAGGCGCCAAACCGCTGCGCCACCCAGGGATCCCATACACCTTTAAAAAAAATATTTCTTTTTTAAGATTTTATTTATTTATTCATGAGAGACACACAGAGAGAAGCAGAGACATAAGCGGAAGGAGAAGCAGGCTCCCTGCACAGAGCCTGATGCGGGACTGGATTCCAGGACCCCAGGATCATGACCTGAGCCAAAGGCAGAAGCTCAACTGCTGAGCCACCCAGGCATCTACACAGGTCCTTTTAAAAGCAAGGCAATACAAAAGTGAAATGTCAGGAAAAATCAATACTCTCATGGGGATAGCATTCTCATGATGAATTATATAATTTGGAATAGGTATATTATACCTATTTACCATTATGTAAAATGGAATAGGTAAACAACCAGGAATCAAATTAATTTTGGTAAGAACTCTGAGAACATAAAATATGAGGACATGATAAAGATAGATTGAATGGTCAGAGGAGTCTTTGCAAAGAGGGTGATCTGTAAGCTAACACCTGAATGATGAAACCAACCAGCTCTACCAAAATTTGGAGGGAGAGAATCTTAAACATTGGGAGCAGTGCAAAAGCCCTGCAGCATTGAAAGTGCCTGGGCAGGAAGAAGGAAGATAGCGCTAGGATATAATGATGGAAGTGGAGTGACAGGGTTGAGGTCTGAGAGTCAGGCAGGGGTCAAATGATAAACTAGATAGACATGAGCAATGGGTAGGGAGAGGAAGGGAGTAACAGTCATGATGATCTGGATGATAGTGATGGTGATGATTATAAATCTACCAGAAACAAAATCAGTGTGC
Organism: Canis lupus dingo; assembly: GCF_003254725.2. Taxonomy (NCBI): domain Eukaryota; kingdom Metazoa; phylum Chordata; class Mammalia; order Carnivora; family Canidae; genus Canis; species Canis lupus. The sequence goes on from NC_064245.1 coordinate 67,666,948, forward strand.
ATACCTGATATATGTCAGAACTTTGTTAAGTAGTTTGCATACATTGTTATTATTTATTATTCTCCAAGAACTTGGTAAGAGGAGAGTCACCTCCATTTTCCATAAAAGAAACCAAACCTCAGAGATGTTAGCTAACTATCCCAAGATCACACAGATAAATGAGTGATAGAGAAGGAGTTTGCATCTGTATGATTCCTTAACCACAATTACTAGCCCCAGCTGCCTTCCAAGGAAAAAAATCTGTAACAGAATATTATGCACCTTTATTATTTAATGGCATTTTTAGTTGAATTAATTAGAAGTTTTTGTTGCCCTCCAAATGTTTCTTGTGTGTGTTCTACTCTCACTGTGGTTGGTAATAATTCTCAAAGATTTGATGTTCATTATTTATATTTCTGGAACTCTAAGAATACCGACATCGTGATTTCACAAAGAACCCCCATGTCTTGAGTTGTCATTCTGGGTCACTACCCTTGAGGATATTTTTGGTGTGCACCTTATGTTCTAGGGACAAAATATCCCAGTCTTGCTGCAAAAGCCAGCATGTGCAACTCAAAGGCTACGGCAGGTTTAGATTGTCACTTATTAGGCAGATCGTTCTAAATAAGCAGGCAAGATCTTGTTATTTTGACATGCAGTTACTGAAAAGAGCTGGCAGTCCCAGGAGCATAAAATGAAATGTCAAAGAGTCCAGGGATATGTCATTGTCCGCAAAAAGCCATCAGCAACTGCCTGGAAAAATGTAAGATTTACATTTATTCCACAAAGTAGTAAACACTATTGACAAGTGAAATGTTTCCTGTGTTCTGTCCCCTGGGAGGATTTTAAGAAAGACAAATGATACCTTTTTTGTGGTTGTTTTTTAAGAGGTTCAAGTATGGGTCAGAGTGGTAGAGGAAAAGCTACAGAGCTGCTGTGAAATAAGACTCTGCCCTTTCACAGAAACACATCCCATCTGAAAGTGATATGAAGAAGCGAGAATAGGAGAAACTCTTATTTTCCCTGACCTCATACAAAGTTGGAGCTCTGCTGATTATTGATGGGAAACTGAGGCTCAGCAGGCCAGGAGGTTGCCTAAGACATCATTACTAGCTAGTGACAGAACCAGGTTTTTAACCCAGGCAGTCTGCTCCTAGAGCCTGCAAATACACTCATCATATGAAGAAGGAACCATACCCTATACATCTCTTCTTCAGGGAGAAGAGGATTCTAGTCATACTAGCTGGCCAGGTTGAACATGACATCCAGTGAAATAGTTTCCAGAGACCCTAAATCATAATTTCTGACTCATTTATTAAAAAATCTCTACCCAGAATATTTTGAAATACTTTAACACGTCTAACATCGTATAACAATTATTATATGCTTATTTATCTGCCTGATCCACTCTCTTCCATGACTAGAATACAACCTCAAGAGATGAAGTGATTTCTATCTTATATCCCTCATCCCTAGCCAAGAGCCTGAAAAGTAGTAAATAAGTAAATGATTAAATAAATTAATAACTCAAGCTAGAAATAGTCTAGCAAATGACACTTGGAAGCTTTGCCAACCTTCACATAGAATTATGACTTGGGCACTCTTTTCAATTCCTTGAGATAAAATTGTTCAACCTTTCACTTGCCCTGGAGGGAAAGGCCAATCTAGCATCATTCATCTTCCAGGTAAGTTCAGAAGTATGTTTCAGGTATTATGATTTATGGTAAAGTTTTCAGCATAATAAGGGAGAGATCGCTACTTCTTTCCCACAGTTTCAAAATAGCTTATTCTAGGGTTAAAGAGCATAAGTAGATTGTATACAGTCTTGTTTGTCCTCCACTGAGCAGGCTTACATATTTATTTATTTTCCTTGGAGATACTGCAGTTTATCCCTGTAGGTGTCCACATATCAGCAAAGCAACCAGGCAAGGATTTTCAGGAGGATCTTGGCCAGAGGCAGCCAATATGGCAGTGGATTAGCTTTTCATTGATTGCCTGATGGGACAGGTTGTGTGGGAGGGTCATACTAACTGGAAATCCAAGTCTCAATCTTGAAATAAGATCAGTTTGTGCCTGCAGAAAGGATTAAGACAGAGTGTGTCTCTCTCCTGTTAACATCAGCTCTAGCTCCATCATCGTTACTTGATGGCCTCAAGCTTCCCCGTGACATCTGCTCAATCAACCTACTGCAGTCCTACTGGGGTCCTAATGGACTATTGATTGGAAAGTTAGCAGAGCAGGGTTGGAATTAACATCAGACACAAATATGAAGCCAAGATCTATACCTTCCAATCATATATTCTGACTTATACTCAGAGTTCCTAAATCCAGATCCAGTTGACATATAATGAGTATTGAATCTATACCAGGCACATCCTTGGCTGTTTATATAATTTACTTAACCTTTACCTAAAAGATAAATAGTTTTGCTTCTTTTTTATAGTGTAGAAATTGGGACTTAGATTAAGTGGTAAAAGCAGAGTGGAATTCATTTTCTGGACATTTATTCTATCGGTCTTTCTATTAAGCCAGAGATGATTACTACCAGTTAATAGCTATGATCTTTGTACTGCTAATCATGACATTTTCAAGTCTATTATATCCCTACGTTATAGGTGAACTTTTGTCCATAGATCAGTAGATGAGCAGCATATAGCTGTATGTGAAAACAGGAGTATGAATAAGATGTCCAATTATGATACTCATTATTATATTTCACAATAGCCCTCAAATCTTTTGAGACCACTATTTTACATATTTCCATCACTCTGGTTCAAGCCACAGTCAGCTCTTGATGAAACTTCTTCACTGGCCTTCTAACAAGACTTTGCTTTTCTATCTTTAACAATTCCAATACATTCTCTTTTCTATAGCTCAAGGTAACATTTTGAAAATGGTATTCCAATAATTTCATCGCCTTTAAAATAAAATGACAAATATTTCATATGTCCCCTAAATCTTATGTTAACTCTTTAACCTCACCTGAAGCCATTCCCCCATGCCAATATTTTATGGGATATCTAAAAAGGATATCAAAGAAAAAAAAAAAAAAGAACTGTTTGAAACAGGATGATTGACCACTCTTCTGTTATTTATTGCTTCATAATAAACCATCCCAAAAGTTAGTGACTTAAAAATATCACAATTATTTTGCCCACAAGTATGCACTCTGGACAGGGTTTGGTAGGTATAGTGTGTCTCTGCTCCACTTGGTATCAGCCAAATAGGTTCAAAATCATCATATAATGACTGATGGTGGCCATTTGGCTGAGACATTAGCTGAGATTGTCAGAACAGCTACAGGTGATCTCTCCTTGAGGTCTGGACTTCTCAAAACATGGCAGCTGGCTGCTAAGGGTGAGTGTCTCAAGAAACAGAATGACAAGTGGAAGCTGTACTCCCATTTATGTCCTAGCCTTTAAACTCAGACATTCTCTTTGCCGAGGCAACCAGAAAGCCTGCATAGTTTCAAAAGGAGGAGAAACAGATTCCATTTTTTGAAGGGAGAGAATTTTAAGAGAGCGTGCAGGACTAGAAATATTTTTGTAGCCTTTTAGTGGACAGAGCTAAGGTACATTTGCATTTCTCTCTCCCTCAGATAGATACATGATAAATAAATAGATATTTGAGTGTGTGTGTGTGTGTGTGTGTGTGTATGTGTATATATATAGATCCATGAGATGCCTACCCACATACAGAGGTGTATGGAAATCTGTAAATCCAAGAGTTGATGCCAATATTTCCCATCCAATCATTACTATCCAACAACATAGGGCTTATTCTACTTTTCTTTCTTTCCATATTTGTAAACCCCTTCTCTAATACTGAGGCTCCTCCTTTCCCTACTATACATTTTTGTTTATCAGTTTCCCTCTAGACAACCAGTCTTTCACTGCTATTGCTACTGCCTTGCCTGGTATGGACACTTTATTTAACCTGTCCAGCTCCTTCCACTTTGCTCAAAGCTACCTATTTGCAGATAGCCTCCCCACCTCACAAGTTTCCATACTGTGTGAGTGCTCTCTTTACCTTCCTCAGGCTCTGAATTCCCATGCCAGCTACACCAGCTAGAGCTCTGTTCTCAGCTTGCTTGGGCTCTGTATTTTGCCTATGCACATGGATACTTTTCTCACTCCCCTGGGCTCTGGCCCTCCAGGCTTCTCACCACCTACTCCCTCACTCTGCATGGACATTTTCCTTATCCTACTGGTACTCCAACAGCCATCAAGGGCACTCCTGTATGTAGATGCTCTCATTATCTTGCTTGGTGCTGAAACCCTAAGATGAGCCATCTACACACATGGATGTTATCCTCACCAGCCGGCTGATTCTTCATGACTATCTATCTCATGGAGACACCTTCCCTGACATATTACACAAAGCTGTCCTTCCAGACAGTAAGTCCTTCTATGACTATCTTGCTTGGCCTTACCTAAGAGCTCTAAGATCAAACTGTTCAGGAAGTTGAAGGGAAAGATCTGTTGTTTGGGTTCTTTGGAAAGCAAATGCTGAAAATGGAGTTAGGAGAACAAAAGATTCACTGTAGAGTAGCACCTTAGAGGAACTGGGCCCATCAGGCAGGGAGAGGCAGGTAATGCCAACTGTTGGACTGTGAGGCAGATGCAGATGTCTCACCTCCCAGAAGTTCACACCACTCCTCTTCTCTTTTACAGAAGACCTCCATTTCTGATAACTGAAAGAAACCCAAAGAAGACTTTTGCTTTACAAAAAAGGTGAAATGCAAAAGTAGCATCTGGCATTGCTTTTGCAGCAAGATGAGTCCTTACAGAGACAGCATACATCCCAGGAGCCAGAGTGGTCCTGCCCCTCCCCTTCCCTGGAACCAACACTCAGCATTCCAGCAATGAACTTGCAGAGATAGATGGGGGTCTCTCTTCTTCATGCCATTTTGGCTTCAGAAAGTTTTCATAGTAACACTCTGTTTCAAATAATGGGAAAAATCTATATATGGAAGCTTCTGCAAGTCCAGTGAAGAGTTCAGGAGTGAAAACTGTCCTTCAAATGAGCACCATGTTTGTCTTGACCCTTGTGTGACAAGCCTGCTCAATCGAGAAAAGTGTGGCCTCAACTCAAACTCTAAGGCAGAACTGAAGGGGTTACAGCTGGTAGGTACCAGTGAGGTATAATCCTCAAAGCTTGTCAACAAGTTCTTTCTTGAAGAGGAATTTGAGAGGTGCATCTCTGCATCTGTCACAGACAGGGTATGAAAAAAGAAAGAGAAGGAATTTTTATTAACTTTTGTTATGTGCCAAATATCAACATAAACACACACTGAATAACTCAATCCACAAAATTTCAAAATTGAGATTATTGGCTCTCAAACATCATTGACTGTCAGCATGATCTTGGGTGATTGGCAAAAATATATATGTACATAATAAATCTAGACTTGGAACCCCTCAAAATGGGTCTCTGAAACCTGTATTTTTTAACAAGTGGCTCATCATTCAGAAAATTTTTAACTCTGCCTTTGATCCCTCATCTACTCAATGAATATTTCTTGTAAGTCCATTTTTATCACCATGGTATGTTGACTGATCTGGCACTTTGGTCCTGCTTATAACTCTGGAAGCTGTGGCTATTGTTTTGCTGAGTGGAACATCTTGTCCTTTTACTGTAAATCTATTTTGCTCTGGGGCACACTTTTATAGGTCAAGATCCCTGCTGTGTTATTGAAAAATGTAGGTTGCGCTGTAAAGAGCAATTGCTTCCTTCAAAGTCACAAAGTTGGGCCTAGCACAATAGATATTCTTGGAGTATGGATGCCATAACAAACCTGGAATGTTAAAGTTATCTGGGCGAGTTTTTTGTATGAATCTGACCTGCCTTGCCAACATGAAGAATTAAGCATTAGGAACATGTAAGAGAGATACTATGGGCAAAAGCCAACAGTTTCTGGTATTTGTTCTAGTAACACTGCAACCAGCCTATCAACCTTCTCCCATGCTTCTGGTTTCCTTTGACTTGCTGACCCCTTTGTTCTGAACCCTGACTCCGTTTTAAGTTTTTAAGTTTTTCCTTACTTTTTTTTTTTTTTTTTGAGAGAGGGTAGTTTTTTTTTTTTTTTTTCAAGATTGATTTATTTATGATAGAGAGAGAGACAGACAGACAGAGACAGAGACACAGGAGGAGGGAGAAGCAGGCTCCATGCTGGGAGCCCCAAGTGGGACTCCATCCCAGGACTCCAGGATCGTGCCCTGGGCCAAAGGCAGGCTCTAAACCGCTGAGCCACCCGGGGATCCCCAGTTTTTCCTTACTTTGAAACATACTTCCTCATCTTTGACCTCAATGGTATTTTTTTTTAACATGATTTGGGTCATTTTTCTTGTTTTACAAATAAATACACACAATCATTAAAAAGTGCCTCTACTGTCTCCCAAAGCACCATAGGCAATTATTTTAACAGAAAAGTCTTCATTTCTAAAGTGAGTTGGCAGATATGTTAGTCTTTTTTCATAAAATCTTTTGCTCCAAATTTTTATTGCTATGTAAAGAAACGCCCAAAATGTAGTGGCTTAAAATAAATATAATCGTTGATTTTTCACATGTATTTGCAATTTCAGCAGGGCTTGGAAAGAACAGTTCATCTTTGCTCCTCTGTCGTTAGCTTGGGCAGCTCAAGGTGAAGGATTACACCCATGTGTCTGGTGGTTGATGGTGTTAAACTAGAACTGTTGGTCAAATACCTGTGCATGTGGTTTCCTCTAAGCATGGCAATTGTGTTCTAAGAGTGGGTTCTCCAAAAGCAAGAAGTTGAAACTGACAATTTCTTAAGGCCTGGGCCCCAAATTGTCCATTTCTATTGTCTCTGATCTATAGGTCAGGTCAAGGAGTCGAGATTCAAGGGACGGAGACATAGAACTCACATCTCAAAGAGAAGAATGTCGAAGGCTTTGGGGGGCATTTTTAAATATTGCCATACCAAACAGATGATAAGTCAGGTTTGTAGTTGTGAGAGTACTAACCCTACTTGTAAGATTAATTATTTTCGACAAAATTTATTCCAAAAAAGAATCCTAGGTTTAGTGCTAAGCAGTGATAACACTTAAAAAAATATGTGCCTTCATGAAGCAAAGGAAAGGACAGATAAAGTGCACTTGATTGAGTCTACTATGTCATTATTCTAGAAATAAGATCTAGCAGGGGGAGGACTTCCTTTGGGGTTTTCTCTGGCAATGGAGGAGGAAGAAGATGATCACCCATTATAGTATGTCAGATTATTCAAAGTACTAACATGGACAATGTCCCATATGTTTCTAAAAGTATCCACCAAAAAAATTAGTGCTGCTGTTATTCATATTATACCAAGTGTAAATTTTGAATTTGTAATATTGGTGGGTATGTTCAGTGTTGCATAGCTAGCAAGTAGAGACTGAAATTAAAGTCAATGTTCCCTCAAATCCCATGCCAAGGCAAATTTTGTTAATATGCAAATTTTAAATTCTAAATTAAAGCAGAAGATCTGAACTTAGATTGGCAAAATGAAGAACGCATATTGTGAAGCTTAAAGAATCTCGGTGGTTCTACTTAAATAGAAGGCATAAGAAGCTTGGTAACAAGAAAAGAGCTGGAAAATGTAATCCCCTTGTGGTGGGGTGGTGATCCTGACAGAGGGAGGATGTTGTTGAATACCCAGTAACCAAAGACTTGTTCAAATCATGGGTAATCTGCTTGGAAATACGATTAGCAGCATGGCTCATTCCATCTGGCATGGCCTAGTAGCAGCGTTAGTGTAGTTGACAAGTTATGTTCTAAAACTGGCATTCATTAGCATGGAAATACCAAGAAATGTGTCCACTCATCAAAAGACATCACCTTTGGAGCTATGGAATCAAGTTTTAGTCCCATTAGCATGGGGAAGGCACAATCTCAGCAGCATAGAGAATCTAATTCAAGATAAACTTCACAGTATTTATCTGGTTCTCAAGGAATATTTCATAGAAAGCAGATATGAATTCTATATCTGGGAAGGTACAAGTATTGCCACTTATGGAACATCTACATTATGCTAGGTGTTTCCCATGGTGTTTCCCACTCTCTAGGTGGCCAAACAATTTCTCCCAACTTCCTCCCTTCCTATCTTCTGCCCTACTATTCTTGGGAAAATTGTACCAAATAGAGGGCAAAGATAGAGATAAGGCAATAGAGTAGGCTAATGTTCTGGGTCGGGATAGGGGAGGAACAGAATAGTTCTGTTCCCATTCTGACATTGTCCTCTCTAACTCAGACTTTTGTGGGAGTTTTACAGTTCCTGAGAGGAAACTCTATCTTTGGTAGGTTTAATAGGAGCAGTATAGAGTCAAAAGAACAGAAGTGTGGGATGGGCAACATAGATTGAGTTTCATTTAAGATGATTTGAAAAAGACTTTACAAAGCTCTTAAGGTTTGTTTATGATATCTCTGAGTTTTCAAGGGTTGACAACTGAGAAAGAACTCTGGAAGAAAACAATGATAAAGAGAATTTATTTATCTTCAGTTTCTTTTAGATTCTAAAGCTCTGAGAAGGAGATAGTTAGACTGAAATTTGAGGTCTTAGTTTGCCATGACTGACACCCATCCCCTTCTTGGGACTTACTTATGGATCATTTTATCTCACTAAAAATTCTGCAAAGCCATTGAATTTGTTTCTTATGGTTGCTGTAACAAATTATCATAAACTTGGAGGCTTAAAACAATACTCATTTGTTCTCTTATAGTTCTAGAGGTCAGAAGTTCAAAATCAGTTTCACTGGGTTGAAATGAAGACGTTAGTAGGGCCATGCTCCCTCTTAAGCTCATAAGAGGTAATGTATTTCTTTATATTTTCCAGATTCAAGACTGCATTCTTTGCACTCATTGGCTCTTGGCTCTTTCCTCCATCTTCAGAGCCTGCAGTGTAATATCTTGCTTCAGTGACTGTATTTCCTTATTCCCCTTCTTCTCTTGTAGTACAATCTATTTCCCTCTTATAAAGATAATTACAATTAGAATCAAAGTCTGCATGGATAATTCATGATAACCTCTCCTTCTTAGATTCTTAATCACATCTACAAATTTTATTTTGCCATAGAAAATAACATTCACTGGTTCTCAGGATTAGGACTCAGAAATGTTTGAAGGCCATTGCTCAGCTCACCAAAACCATATTTCCCTGTGTTTTTTAGATAAAGTTATATGAATGTAGATAATGGATTAAAATTCAGATCTTCTCATGTTTGATCTTCCTTACTCACAACTGTTCTATTGCCTTCATCCTAGGATGGGCACCCACATTCCCACCTGTAAGGAATCCTACTGCTACAAGATTCCAGAGTGCACAGAGCTCACCCAGGGACACAAAATACCAGATTAGATGACAGCAAATTTAATGACAAAGCCCTTCATGGCAAGTTTTGAAGTGCACCCCCATCATCAATTATACATAGAGTGAGAGACAAGTTTTTTTTAACTCCTCTGAGACTCATTTTCCTCATCTTCAAAATGGGAAAACTATATGTGCCTAATAGCCCATGAAGGTTATTGGAAAGATCAAGAAGAGGAAGAAAGAAGAAATGCTACTTGAATTGTGCGCTATAGCCAGTTGAAATCCTTGGGATTTGTGAATTTCTATCCAAAAAATAATGAGGAAAGCAAAATTTTAATTTTTCTGATACAGATAGATCACGCCTTGATTCTTAATCTTCTGGATGTTTGTATGAAATACTTGACTTAAATTTTAACTTTTATCTGAAGCTGCAGGTATTATCAGCAAACCTTATTACTAGACAGCAAGAAATACATTTTTGCCTTTTGAACATTCTATCAAAAATACTTTTTGCCTTATAAATATTGAAAAAAAAAGAATTAAAAATCCTCCTTAGAAAGAAAACTGATTTTTTTAATGGAACAGCCTATTACACTGACCACTTTCCAATCTGATTTTATTTTCCTGTCTTTTTAGTTTATCCATGTTGATGTATTGCTTCTTATATAAGCATAACATAATCCCACAGACCACATGAAAATTTCAGTGGCCAAATGCATCCTGAATAATTGCTAGTCAATTGACATAAATTGCTTTGCATCTCCAGAATCAGAAAGCAATAAAACTGAATCTGACCCAGGAGTTGCCAAGGTGATGTGTGGTAAAATAGAAAGATCACTAGACTGGGAGCCTCAAAAACCATATTCTAATCCATTCTGACAACTCTGGTCTTTTCCATTTCTGCTCTGTCTCTGTCACTTCTTTATACATGTTCATTCCCAACATGACCTCAGCAAGTAGGTCCTTAATTATCTCTCCTTTGGGCATTGGTCATGTGATCTTAACTAGTTAACTCTGTCAGCAATGTAATATAACTGCATGCTTCTGAACACTTTACTTTGTTAATATTCTGATTACTAAACAAAAAAAGATAATATTTGCTCATGGGGTTGTTATAGATCTTAAATGGCAGGTTTAATGTTCCTATCACAGTGACTAGAATAGGATTGGCATCTAAGAAATACTAAACAGATATCATAGATTTCTTTGTTTCTTTCTGTTTCAGCCTCAATCAATATAAAATGGGTATGTCAAGTTAATTCTTTAAAAATACATCTATGATTATGTAACTACCCTATCCAAAAATCTTCCTGTTTCCTATCATTTGACTCAACCCACATCTGATTTGTTTTTTTTTTTTAATTTTTTTTAAAATTTTTATTTATTTATGATAGTCACAGAGAGAGAGAGAGAGAGGCAGAGACACAGGCAGAGGGAGAAGCAGGCTCCATGCACCGGGAGCCTGATGTGGGATTCGATCCTGGGTCTCCAGGATCGCGCCCTGGGCCAAAGGCAGGCGCCAAACCGCTGCGCCACCCAGGGATCCCCACATCTGATTTGTTATTAGTCTTTCTCATCCCTCACCCCAACAGCTTGCCATTTTATTATACTGTAATCCTTGCAAGTCTCTAACATTCAATTTGTTGACTATTTTTCTTTATTTGCATTTTTTTCTGCAGCATGCCTATCCAAATCCTAGCAGTCAATAGAATATGGGGCAAAAGTAATATGTTATTTCTGGGCCAAGGAAATTAATAACCATTCATATTTTTATTCCATCTTTCTCTGTTGTCTTCTTGAAATATAACTTCTTCAATCTAATATAAACTCTCTCCAAAAAAAAAAAAACAGTAAACAAAAAACTGTAGCCAATTTCATAATTACTGGTTAAATCACTTTGGGAATACTATATGGCTAATTCTACTAAAGCTGAACATATGTCATGCTCCTTTACTCATCAATTCCACTCCTAGGCATATATCCAACAAGATAATGTTCTTATTTTTACTACTGTTTAGTAATATTGAAGTGCAATAAATAATAGTAATACTGGAAGCACCTTAAATGTGCATCAGAAGTGTAATGTTTAAATAATTGTGGTGTATTCATGTATTGGAGCACTACACAGGCACAAAAATGAAACAAACAAATGAACAAATGAAAACTACGACAAAATATGTTGACTTAGATGAATCTAACAGACCGGATATTGACCAAAATCAACCAGACATTTATGCTCCTTTTACATGAACTTTAAAAACAGTCAAAGGTAATCATGGAAGTAGAAGTCAGGAGGATAGTTAATATTGGGGTACTGAAAGAGAACACGAAGGCTAGATGGGTAATGGGTATTAAGGAGGGCACTTGTGATGAACACTGGGCATTGTAAATGAATAATCACTAAATTCTACTCCTGAAGCCAATTGGACTATATGTTAACTAACTGGAATTTAAATACAATTTAAAAAAAATTAAAAATCGGGATCCCTGGGTGGCGCAGCGGTTTGGCGCCTGCCTTTGGCCCAGGGCGCGATCCTGGAGACCCGGGATCGAATCCCACATCGGGCTCCCGGTGCATGGAGCCTGCTTCTCCCTCTGCCTGTGCCTCTGCCTCTCTCTCTCTCACTGTGTGCCTATCATAAATAAATAAAAAAAAATGTTTAAAAAAAAAAGATATTAAAAAAAATTAAAAATCTAACTATATGATTATTTTTACCTTGTGAAAAAATGTTAATCTCCAAATTAATGAATTGTATGCTCTGTCTAAAATATATTATAATTTAATACTATCTTATTTAACTTGGATGCCATAGCAAGAAAACTATAGATTGGGTGACAAAAGCAGAAATAAATTTCTGATAGCTCTAGATACTGGGAAATCCAAGATCAAGGTGGCGGCATGGGAAGATTCTTTTGGAGTGCTCTTCTTTGTCCTGTAGGTGGCTGCCATCTTGCTGTGTATCCACATGACCTGTTCTTATGTTTTTGCGGGGTGGAAGGTAGTAAGGAGAGGAAGCAAGCTCTCTGGAGTCTTTATTTTAAGGATACTAAACCCATCATGGCAGCCCCACCTTCATAGAAGCTGCACTCTCATGACTTGTATAAACCTAATTATATCCCAGAGGACCAATACCATCACAATGGGGGTTAGAGTTTTTACATATGAATTTTGGAGGGACATACTTCAGTCCTTTGTAAATAGCATGTTATAAAAATAACTATAAACTTTAACCTCTTAAACTCTTCTATTCACACTACCCTAAAAGTATCCAGTGATTTAATTCTTAGAATACAACAACAACAACAACAACAACAATGGAAGTTTTTACAATACTCCAATATTGTTCCTTCTCATACACCATTTGCAAGCCTTTGATATTGAGAGTTAAGCTCCCTGCTTATGCCATATGGCATTGGAGAGATTATACACATACTCAACTCTGTCCTAGCTTCTAAAATTCACCCATTCTACTATATGACTTTCTAACTCACTTTGCCCACTTCCACTGACCAATTCTATCTCATATTTTTGCTAGCAAACAAGCTCCCTCTGAATGAGAATTTTACTCTGAGTCTCTGACAACTTGAGAATATAAGTTTCATGTGAGTCTTGCCAATTCTCCCACCTAAGACCACACTTGTGTATCCTCCAGTCACAGACTAGAGCTGCATTCCAAATGAAAGCCTGGGAACTGCTATACAATCAAATCAACATCAAGTTAAGGTAAATAAAAAGTTTGTACTCCAACCTCTGAGACCCCACAATTTACCTTTTGAGTGATCTTCAAAGTTCAGCCTTTCTTCGGGTCTGTTTTCTAGGCCTGGTATTTAGTTTTCCAGTTCTATTTTAGCCAATGTTATTCAGGACCAAACATGTCAGGAATTCAAGATCATATTAATTATGGGACATTTTGATATTTTCCATCATTTCTCCTTTTTCTGTCTCAACAATTACCTTCTCATTCATTTCTTGTAACATTCAAAGGATAGTTAGAACTTTCCTGGGATATTCACCATGTAAATTAAAGAGAAGGAAGAATGAACTTGTGTAAGTCAAAAGTAGGAAAATAACCAATTCTTCAATGTCAATAGAGCATAAATCAAAGAAATCAAAGTGTGAAAGGCAAAAATACTCAAATTTGGATGAGTTCTTCTACTACCCATGTCTATAAAGTGGGAGTGTGCCAGGGTTGGGGAGGAAATGATGAAGGACATAACCAGATCATTTATGGGAGTTCCTCTGAGTCCTTGAGTCTCGGAATATAGATGTAAAGGAGTACATGTGCAAATAAATCTCTTGTTTTCTCAGAAGAGAAGAGTTGTAGTGCTACACTTGGATGTGAATGGCATGAGACCTTGTAACATTAATGGCATTCTTCTTCAGGTTAATCAACCTGCTATTACCAAATTGTTAGGTAATAGTTTAGACACCTGGAGAATGAAAGGTGTTATTCAACAATGAGATTGCTTTCTTAAGTTCAATTAAGTGGCATTTTACAAACAAAAGTTATCATTAAAGAATTCCTTGTATTCTCTGGAGTGGTTAATGGATTATACTACACCAAGTTTCTAAATGTCATGGTCATAATAAAATACACTAAAAAGATTGTTTAATAGCAGTTGTTTCCCAATAAAAATAATAAATGAAAGTTAAACCTGTAACAGTGCTTAAGAATAATCAATATTCAGAGAGATGGAGAAAGATAATACAACACACCCTTGTTATTTTTATTTAGTCTTTTTCTCCTATGTTTCTTTCCCTCCTTCTCTTCCTCCTATTCTGTCCTTCTCATAAATCAAACTCATTTTACTAGTGCTAAAATAAACTAGACAATGAGAAATAATATTAATGTGCTGTGTTAATTGTCTTATATTTTGGTGCTAACAATCTTAACATTTAGTTGTAAAATCAATAAATAACCAGTAGAATCAGTACATAATCAATAAAAAAATCAATAAGTCATCCTCCTCCTCTTCCTTCACATCATCAGCATCCCTGATACTGGTAAGGGTGATATAAAATAAAGTGCGAAGTACAGCCACTCCGGAAAACTGTGTGGAGGTTCCTCAAAGAGTTAAAAATAGAACTACCAAAAAAAAAAAAAAAATAGAACTACCTTCCAACTCAGCAATTGTACTACTGGGGATTTACCCCAAAGATACAGATGCAGTGAAAAACCAAGACATCTGCACCCCAATGTTTATAGCAGCAATGTCCACAATAGCCAAATTGTGGAAGGAGCCTCAGGGTCTATTGAAAGATGAATAGATAAAGAAGATGTGGTCTAAATATACAATGGAATATTACTCAGCCATTAGAGACGCGAATACCCACCATTTGCTTCAACGTGGATGGAACTGGTGGGTATTATGCTGAGTGAAGTAAGTCAATCGGAGAAGGACAACATCATATAGTTTCATTCATTCGGGGAATATAAAAAATAGTAAAAGGGATTAAAGGGGAAAGAAGAGAAAATGAGTAGGAAATATCAGTGAGGGTGAGAGAACATGAGAGACTCCTAACTCTGGAGTTACAAAGGGTAGTGGAAGGGGAGGTGGGCAGGGGGATGGGGTGACTGGGTGATGGGCACTGAGGGCGGCAGTTGACGGGATGAACACTGGGTATTATACTATATGTTGGCAAATCAAACTCCAATAAAAAAATACAAAATAAATAAAAGAAAGTGTGGGTGGGAAAATTGGTACAACATTTATGAAAAGCCTTTTAAAGAGATATATTAATAAAATAATAAAATCTTAATAAATTCAGTTATAGCAATTACATTTCTGAACTCTATCTGAAAGAAATAATCCTAAATATGGATATATCATTACATTCAAAAACATGTAATGTGGTTATTTATAATACTAACAAACTTGAAACCTAAATGACCAAAAAAATTGGAGTAATTAAACAAATTATAGTATATATACTCAATGGAATATTATTCAGGATTTAAACTGAATTTTTATGAAAAAGATGTCATAAATTATGTTATAAATATATCCCTTATTAAGGGAAACTGCAGGATAACTACTGTATATAATGTATGATTATAATCATGTTAAAATTGTTCAGAAAAATGAATCTAAATAAATTGTTACCACTGTAGAATTTAGACTGTGGGAGAGTTCTCCCCCTTCACCCATATATTTCTGTTTTACAAATTTTATTTGATGACTCTGAATTGATTTTTATAGTAAAATAAAAATAAACATATCTTCGGATGAAGTTATTTTGGAAATTTTGAAGGCCAATGCTTTTTAGTTAACCCAAATTTACATATCATGCTGTGAATAAACAACTTAGCAGAGTGTTAAGCACATAAGGAAAGCAGAAATGTTGGAAGCACCATCCCTCTACTCAATGACTCAACACCAGGAGGGGGTTGCAGATGTGAACCCAATTAAATATAAAGTAATGTAAATTCTGCAGGAGTCTACAAGGTAATTGTAAACTAAGTTCTTTGAGGATACAAAGAAGGAAAACCTTATTTGCAAGTGGACTCAGGGATACAGATGGTAGTAATATCTGGAATAGCATTTTTATGAGGGGTACCATTTCCACTGACATAATTCCAGAACGTTAGTTCTGGAAACAGATATTCCACAGACAAAGCCTCAGGCAGGATGTAGGGGTTACATACAGGGAAAACAGGATGCGTTAGTTTGATAGGAAGCATTCTCAGGAAGTACTGGTCTCAGTGACAGCTGGAGATATTGTGCACATGCACACACAACACAGAAAGACACACACACACACTCACACACATAGACACCAAGATAGGAAAAGCGTTGATATAAGTGAAGAACACAAAGAGGCCACTTTAAGAGGAAATAGAACATACAATTGGAGAAAGGAAGGGAATAAAAATACATTCCTTTGTAATATACACTATACATGCTTTATTCTAAGGTACTTCCCTGAATATTAGCTATTTAGAAAGTCTTTTCCCACTGGGAAGGCAGAGAAGTACAGTATGTGGAATGGGAGACAGGAGCCATAGAGGAGACTGAGTTTCAGCCAGTCAGATAAATGCAAATATATTGTGTTGAATTTTCATTAAAGCCCTATTTTTAGGAAGCTGATTTACCTGAGAAGAACTCCCTTTATGTCTTTCCCCCTACCTCTGTCTAGCTATGTGGATGTGGACATGATAGCAGGGGACTTAATAGGTATTTTAGATTGTGAGCTAATCTTGAGCATTTATCCTATGTGAGGATAAATAAGTACAGGAAAGGATCAAACCATACCAACCTTAAACTGTCCATTCCTCAAATTTCTTTCATAGAAAAGAAAATAAAATGTCTTTCAGAAGCCCTGTTATTTCAATATTCCATTTTGTGACATGTAGATGAAATTAATCCTATCAAAACCTTTATTTACTGAGCTGTTTTTTTGTTTTGTTCTGTTTTTGCACAGTAAATATTTATCTATATTCTGCCCTTTTACAGAGCAGTAAATAGAGAATCAAAGAGACTAAATATTATGTTCAAGGATCCAGTAGTATGAGTAGGGTGAACATAAAGTTAACCCTCATCTCAGGATTACCAAAGGTATGGTCTTTTTAATGGTTGGTTTGTGTGTGTGTGTGTGTGTGTGTGTGTGTGTTTTAAGATTGATTGATTGATTGATTTATATTCAAGAAAGAGAGAGAGAGAGAGTATGAATAGGGTGGAGGGGCAGAGGGAGAGGGAGAAACAGATAAACAGATTCTCTGCTAAGCAGGCAGTCAGAGGAGAGATCCATTCCAGAATCCTGAGATCATGACCTGAGCGGAAGTCAGATGTTTAGCCAACTGAGCCATCCAGGTGCCCCAGAGACGTATGATCTTTATACAACATATGTGCCATTTTCTATCTCAGATGTCTCTGATAATTATCCTTATTTTAATGCTTAGCCAACTGTCTTTCCCCTTTGTATTTAGCTTTTAAGCTCATTTTAATTAGATGATAATAATAAACACATAAAAGATCTTACCTTCTAGTGATGCATTTCTACTCACATTTGGTGAAAGCAGGTCATATGGCTACTTTTAGCTTTAGAAGGGACAGGAAAGAACAACCAAGTCTTCCCATGTCTGGGAAGAGATGAGGGAGTGATTTACCAACATCCCTAATGATTAAATGAGAATTTTGATCTAGTAGTAAGTTAGCTTCATAAATGGTTCTACCCATTTATACTCTCAACGCTAATTGTACTGAGTATCTCTTATTTACTTTTGTCCAGTCATGCTGATTTTCAACCTAATAGGGCAAACCATGATATCTCACTGTCATTTTTATTACTTTTCATTTCTTTGATGATTATTAAGGTGGAATATTACATGATTAAAAGTCATTTGTGTTTTACTTTCAGGGATATGATCTTTTTTGTCATTTTGTTTTTTTTTTACTCTTTTTTCTTATAGCATGGTACAGGGAAGTTAAAGTCAAACTAAGTTTACATCCTAACTTGGACAATCTATGTAATATTTCTTAACTTTTCCAAATGCACTGTGCTTCATATACAAATATATAATATGGATGTATTATGTATAATATATAATATAATATGCATTTTACATATACTATATAGCATGTAATATGTAGTATAGCATTATGTATTATTAAATATATTTAATCAGCTTATAATTTTGAATTTTATAGTTTTAAAATTTATTTTTTTAAGTTTTATTTTATATTTATAAATTTTTCTCCTATTAATTATATGTACATATTTTCTATTTTAATTATATATATATTTAATTTTACATCTAAGGATGTCTTAGATCTTATACAACTATTTTCATATGACAGTAATTTCTTGTGCCATTTTATTCACAGAAGTACTGAACAGTTTTTCCAGAGTTTGACTCTAAGTATATTAATATGCTTATGACAGTTTGATGAGATTTTTTCCTATATTGCTTTTTATTGTCAGCATGTAATAAAGCAAATCTATATATACCATTAGTTTTTCATTTGAATTCATATGAATATCTTAATGAATACTTATTCTTAATTTGTTAAAGTTAATTATCTCTGCTTTCTTAGACATCATAGCATCTATAAGATATTTAATTATAATTTCCCTCTTCACTGATACCACTTTATCCTATTTTTCTTTTTTCCTGATGGTATTCCCAGAATAATATGAAAGCTCCCAATGTCATTTTAATCTTCTATAACCTGGCTTTTTGTCAAATCCTTGTATTTCTTTTTATTTTCTCTGACTCCTACCCTTTATATCTATTCGTGTGCTTCTCAATTTATCATCATTTTAACTTATAAATAAATGCACTCTGATTTCCTGAAGAACATGAAGTAGATTTTTTCCAATGTTGTATCTGTTTTCTAAACTAAAATTGAGATAAATTTATTTGAATCCATTTGGAGGTAAAAGCAGGAAGAAGAATCTCTCCCCTCTGCCGGTCTCCTTGCCTCTACCTGTTGCAGACAAGATAGAAAGGGTCTCTGGTTCTCTAATTATACCCTCCCATACTATCCATGTTTCCATTAAGAAGAGTCAGGAGTACTAATTTCAAGGCATTATGGTCTAAGAATATGCAGGGGACGATCCCAATCTTTTGGTATCAGTTAAGACCTGATTTGTATCCCAGTATGTGGTCTATTCTGGAGAAAGTTCCATGTGCACTTGAGAAGAATGTGTATTCAGTTGAGTTTGGATGTAAAGTTCTGTAGATATCTGTGAAATCCATCTGGTCCAGCGTATCATTTAAAGCTCTCGTTTCTTTGGAGATGTTGTGTTTAGAAGACCTATTGAGTGTAGAAAGTGCTAGATTGAAGTCACCAAGTATAAGTGTATTATTATCTAAGTATGTCTTAATTTTGGTTATTAATTGATTGATATATTTGGCAGCTCCCACATTCAGGGCATATATATTGATGATTGTTAAGTCCTCTTGTTGGATAGATCCTTTAAGTACGATATAGTGTCCCTCTTCGTCTCTCACTGGAGTCTTCAGGGTAAATTTTAGTTTATCTGATATGAGGATGGCTACCCCTGCTTTCTTTTGAGGACCATTTGAATGGCAAATGGTTCTCCAACCTTTTATTTTCAGGCTGTAGGTGTCCTTCTGTCTAAAATGAGTCTCTCACAGGCAACACCCTTTTTGAACTCAGCCACAGTAACTTCTTGCAAGATACATCCAGGAAGGCAAAAGAAACAAAAGCAAAAATGAACTATTGGGACTTCATCAAGATAAGAAGCTTTTGCACAGCAAAGGATACAGTCAACAGAACTAAAAGACAACCTACAGAATGGGAGAAGATATTTGCAAATGACGTATCAGATAAAGGGCTAGTTTCCAAGATCTATAAAGAACTTATTAAACTCAACATCAAAGAAACAAACAATCCAGTCATGAAATGGGCAAAAGACATGAACAGAAATCTCACAGAGGAAGACATAGACATGGCCAACAAGCACATGAGAAAATGCTCTGCATCACTTGCCATCAGGGAAATACAAATCAAAACCACAATGAGATACCACCTCACACCAGTGAGAATGGGGAAAATTAACAAGGCAGGAAACCACAAATGTTGGAGAGGATGCAGAGAAAAGGGAACCCTCTTACACTGTTGGTGGGAATGTGAACTGGTGCAGCCACTCTGGAAAACTGTGTGGAGGTTCCTCAATGAGTTAAAAATAGACCTACCTTATGACCCAGCAATTGCACTGCTGGGGATTTACCCCAAAGATGCAGATGCAATGAAACGCCGGGACATCTGCACCCCGATGTTTATAGCAGCAATGTCCACAATAGCCAAACTGTGGAAGGAGCCTCGGTGTCCATCGAAAGATGAATGGATAAAGAAGATGTGATTTATGTATACAATGGAATATTACTCAGCTATTAGAAATGACAAATACCCACCATTTGCTTCAACGTGGATGGAACTGGAGGGTATTATGCTGAGTGAAATAAGTCAATCGGAGAAGGACAAACTTTATATGTTCTCATTCATTTGGGAAATATAAATAATAGTGAAAGGGAATAGAAGGGAAGGGAGAAGAAATGGGTAGGAAATATCAGAAAGGGAGACAGAACATGAAGACTCCTAACTCTGGGAAACGAACTAGGGGTGGTGGAAGGGGAGGAGGGTGGGGGGTGGGGGTGAATGGGTGACGGGCACTGAGGGGGGCACTTGATGGGATGAGCACTGGGTGTTATTCTGTATGTTGGCAAATTGAACACCAATAAAAAAATCAATTTATTATTAAAAAAAAAAGGAAGTGTCAGGAGTAATACAAAGGTTTGGCTTGCCCTGGGATCAAGAGGGTAGCTCAGCCTCTCTATAGAGGCTAGGAAAAGAAAGAAAATGTAAAAATATATTTTTATTTTTTTCTAGGAAAAAAACACAAAGCATTGTTTTTTTTTAGTTTCATGTCATAACTGTGAGGAAATATGTGACCTCAGAAGCTTATATGCTCCTGTTAAGATCTATCATCCTATTAAAGCCTCACCTCCAATCTCTGACTCTGGGTTCCCAAGGCTTATCATCTGTACTTTTCCCAGACCAAGTCAGAATTTACAAGAAGCCCTAGGTGACCTGGCACCCCATTGTGCCTGGAATCTGGACTCCAGTGGCTCACTGGAGCATGCCATCTTGTCAACATTCACTTGCCTCTACTTCAGTGTATTCCCCTTCCCATCCCTAATCACCCATTGGGAAGTCATTTATGTGACCTATTTGTTTATCTCTCTTGGGTAGACCATGAGCCCAATTAGGATAAAGATATTTGTCTATTTGGGTCTTCTCTATATAATCACAGTCTATAAAAGTACCAGATTCATGGTAAATAGCCAGTAAATATTTATTGGCTATTGAGTAAATCAATTAATGAGTTTATTTGTTGTTTATCCCTTTTTACTTTTCATACTGTTATTAATGTAGTCCAATTTGTATTTTTTTCATTGATACTTTAATAACTATTTATTTTGAACTATTATCAAAATATACTGAGAGTATTTTTCTTCGGGTTTGCTTCATGTTTATCTGAATGGCCTATGAATCTTATTTTAGACCTTGAGGGATCTGTAGTGTGGATCTTTTATTGTTTGTACTTGCCATGGTCTGGCTGGACATGAGAGAGGATTGAACAGTGGTCAGGTCCAGTAAACTATCTGACTTCACTAACTAGAGTCTAGTAGAGTCAATTTTAATTTAGCATTATTGTTTCTGTCAGTAAAGTGGCAATGCAAGAGGTCTTGAGTCTAACCTCTGGATTTTTGTTCATTTTAGTCTTTGTATAGGAACATGTACTCTGTATTCAGCATGGTTCCTGGTATACTGGAGCTCATGGAAGTATCTAACCCACTGGAGATTTTTCATCCAATTCAGTGTCTTCTCTGTAAACGAGAAGCTGTGTGAAAGAAGTTCCATTTCCTTTAGACTTCCTGTTTGGGGTCTCTGTGAATTAATTTCCAACCAAAAAAGAAAGACACAGATTTCATAATTTCAGCGATGAAGGAGGGTTTTGCTTTTCTGGTCAGTTTATTTTCTGGTTAGATTCAGCCTAGAGTTTTCAACTTATATACCCATTCTCCCTTTTTATTCTAGCTTTTTTTCTTAGTCTCTGGTTCCCACTGGCCCAGTTCTGGGTAGCACAGTGGAATGGGAGACAGCAAACCTCGCTAACCTCATAAGCGCTGCAGAATGTCACTTAGCTTCTGAAGTGATGTTGTTTTGTGTGTCATTTTTAGCTTGATCAAAAAATAATAAATTAAAGGCAAAGCTTCTAAAATTCATTCTCTTTTGTTTAACTTTGTCTATAACCAGACACATATATTGGGAATATGCAGAGTTAGCTTGTTATAGAAGGAATTCTTTATCCCAGAGGAGAATGCCAATTCTAAAAATATATTTTTACATTTTCTTTTCTTTTATGTTGCCTAAAAACATAAGAAGTACTAGTTCTCTCTCCTTATCTCCCTCTTTCCCCTCCCTCCCCCACTCTCTTTCTGTGTGTGTGTGTGTGTGTATTTATGTGTATTATCTCCCCATCTGATATGACAGATTCTAGTCCCTGACTTTTTGAAGGTGCTAAAAGGAATCATGTACCAGGCCTTGGCTGATAATCATATTCCTTCAAGTTACCTTGGTGATTTGACTTTTTAAAGTGTATTATTGAAACAATATGCATTCACTGATTTGCATGACAAATAAATTACCAGTTTGAAATATTGAATGCCCAATGAAATTTAATCACGATGTTTCAGATAAATTATAGTTACCATGTACTTTCTGTTTAAAAGGTAACTCATAATTTTTGTTCAGTAAAACAAATTTTCTTGGTATTTACCCTGTGCCCAACACTTTGCTTTCTGCGGGATACAAAGAGGAAGGAGAGACAGCTCTTTGCCCTAAAATCCCCATGGTTTGGTGTATTCAGGTAAGTGGATGACATTAATGGCATCTTCTTCACTAAATTATATGTCTTAAGTGTCAGAGGAAAGATTCTATAGCAAACACCTTCAGATTATGAGGTTTCTGCAAGCCTAGACTTCTCTCTTCTGATTTGAAGTTTCTAATTGTTACTGGATTTCTCAGGCTTTGGTCTGTCCACCCCATACACCAGTTCTACTGTTTGCCCAACCACAGCATGTATATATTTATGGGTAATGAATTTAGCACTGGAGGTTAATGGTGAGCAACAGAGACATGTCCTCAGCCTTTCTGGAATTAGAAACTCATCATGGAATATCAAGTCTAGAGTATATAATTTCTTGACCTAGAATGATGATGGTGGTGGCAACTCATTTTGTTCTGGCACTTGTATGCTAAATCTATATTTAGGAAAGAGGTATTAAGCTTTTTTAATCCATAAAGAGTTAAATTCTGCACTAGAGCCTTGGGCACTGATAGTGTAAATGTGGAAATTCCAAAAGTATTATCAGCATAATTTCATGACTGATAGGGCATGGGGCATTAGGGAGAGGGAGAAATAGATGCTATCTTGAGGGGTTTTGTCTAATTTCCTTGGTATATGGGTATCCTATTAACTAAAGTAGGGAATAAGAAAAAAAGTGTGGAAATGGGGTATGATTTAGGGACAGTATATGCCATTTTAAGCATGTTAAATTTGAGTTTTTAGAGGGTTATTTAAATGACTATATTAAAGAGAAAGTTACATTTAGAAAAGGCTAAATCTTCAAGAGGAAATCAGAGCTAGAGATGAATAAGGGGACCTCATCTGTATTCAGTTACCAGTTATGTCAAAGAGAGGTTTGAAAGAGTATGTGAAGCATAAACCATTACCTTCAGTCCTATTTTTTTTTCAAATGGGGACTGCAATGGCACTGGATGTTTGTGTCTCTCTAAAATTCATTTTGAAGCCTAATCCCCAATGTGATGGCATTTGGAGGCATGACATTTGGGAGCAGACTAATTTATGAGGGTGGAGCCCCCATGATGGGATTAGTGTCCTTATAAAAGAGACCCCAAAGAGATTTCTCATTCCTTTTGCCATGTGAGGACCAGCAAAAAGATGGCTTTCTATGGACCATGAAGTTAGCCCTCATCAGACACTGTATATACTGGCACCTTGATCATAGGCTTTCCAGCCTCCAGAACTGTGACAAATAAATGTTTAATATTTAAGCCACTCAGTTGATAGTATATTTGTTATATCTGTCCAAACAGATTAAGAGCTCTTATACTCAAAGTAATTAAGTTACTTGACTGTAGTTATGTAGCAAATGAATACATAAAGTGCAAAGCCAGTATTATTTTTACTATATTGTTGTTAATTCTGAAAAAGGATCTGAAAGAGGATGATAACGATAATTAGGATGATGAAGATGATGGTGATGATTATGAGAATGACAGTGATAGATTGATCACATTCATTGAACAATTGCCACATACTATACTATAGCATATATGTATATATATATAATAGATATTTATATGCATTATCTTATATTCACAAAAATGCTAGGTATAAATGTATTTATTACATACATTTTACAGAAGAGAACACTGAAATCCAGAGCAGTTAAGAAATGGATCAGCCAAAGGCTAACTTCAACTTCTCTGACAGTTAAAATTTTTTCTCTAGCCCCTGTATCATACTCTTTTACTTTCATCTACCCATTCATTCACCCATCCAACCTATCAACTAACCAAGCAAACGATATTGTCAAGTTCTTTCTCTCTTCTGGTAATTGCCACAAAGAACTCACAAGTTTAGTATAGAAAACTGAAAATTGAGAAATTATTTTATAGTTGGCTAATAAGCTATTCCCAAAAATTGACTTGAATGCACAGGATGCTTTGCTTTATTACAATTATTGTTATCAGCAGTGAAATGTTCCTTTTGTAGTGAATCATCTCATAAATATTTTAGTTAAACAAAAAGTTCAATAGAAACTTATTCTTGGGGCACCTGGGTGGCATAGTTGGCTAAGTGTCGGACTCTTGGTTTCAGCTTAGGTTGTGATCTCAGGATCTTGAGATCAAGCCCCATGTAGGGCTCTGTGCTCAGGGCTGAGTCTGTTTCAGACTCTCTCTCCCTCTCCCACTCTCTCTCTCTCTCTCTCTCTCTCTCTCTCAAATAAATAAATAAGTCTATTTATAAAAGAAACATTCTTTGCATCATCAATGGTTTTCCTTCATTAACAAGTTTGTTTGACAGGATTTGATACAATGGACAGATCTTCTTGGAAAGGAGGTTATTTTTTTTTTAAGATTCTATTTATTTATTCATGAGAGACACAGAAAAAGAGAAGCCAAGACATAGGCAGAGGGAGAAGTAGGCTCCATGCATGGAGCCCAATGTGGGACTCGATCCTGGGATTCTGGTATCACACCCTGAGCCAAAGTCAGAAACTCAACCTCTGAGCCACCCAGGTGTCTTGGAAAAGGAGGTTTTAAAGAAGGGTTTAATGGTTAGGTAACTGCTTTGTTTTGATTTATTTTTGTGTAAAATGAAATAACTTGCATCCTCCTGCTATAGTCACTGTGATTTTCCTACTCGGTGAGATGACCCACCATTAGCCAAGGGTTCTTTGATGCCAAATGTCTCCATTTTCATAGGGCAATTTCTACTACAAGGTTATAATAATCAATATTTCTCTAACCATTCTAGTGTTCCCTCCTTTTCTAGGTATTTTCTTCTTAGAAGTGTTTCCAGTCCTAAATGATGAAACCCAGTGTCAGACACTGAATGTGCTGAAGATCATAGATAAGGTCAAGGCCCCACTTGCTGCATTTCCCTTGACATCTCCTAGTACTATGTGTAGAAACTTATACTACACAGGAAACATTGTCTTCAGGCCATTACTCCCAAAGGAATAGAAATGATGCCAAAGTGAGGAGATGACCAAAATCCTCCAGTGAGAAAAGCCTTGGTGAGTTGCCAGGAGCTATTAGCTTCAAGTTTGGAATCTGGCCAGAGTTAAATTCAACCTGGGAGGCAAACTGAGAGCAGAATCCCATAGGGAGGGGCTGCAAGAGAGAACCAGTAAACATAAAGTATAGCTCCAGGGAAAGTTGATTCCTATATTATTATGCTAGAGCTCAACCTCTTTTGAAAAATTTAGATACCTATCCCCCAGTGAATTCTCTGCTTGGCTTTAAGGACGTAGTACTCTAAGCCAGCTACCTGAATGTACTTATTTGTTTCTGTGTCTTGGGTATGATTCTTTTGTACAGATTTTGACTCAGTAATCAAGAAATTAGAACATATTCATCAAAATAAAATTTGTTTTGCTAACGAACCCTCTGGGAGGCAGAAAGGATGCCTAGTTATGCATGTATTAACTTGTGCCATTTATTGAGCACTTACTCTGTTCCAAGTTCTTTTGGTATATAATTTTATATAGTTTTTACTACAAAATCTGGATAACAGATATTATTAGACTCATTTTATCTTGAATTCAGGGGTTAGAGGTATCTTAAGCACCTTGCAATGGTCCAAATACAATACATAGTGAAGCTAAAATTCAAAGTTGGTCTTGCTTTTTATCACAATTATGTCTTATAAAACTATTGCCCAGGTTCAAATTCATTTCACATTGCCTCTATTACAGCATTATGAGCCAGAGGGCTGGCCTATAAAATAACAAAATCAAGCAAATAAATCAAAAAAATATTAAGTTTCTTGATGTATTAGAAATCATATTGCCCTCTTTGATCATTCACCTTATTTATAACATTTGGCCAGAGATTACCCTTTATGAAGACTTGAAATTAAAATAGAAATAGAGACAGTTCCCCAACTTAGGAATTTTTCATTGTAAGGAACATATCAAAGTATGCTATAGGCCCTGTGAGGATACTCCAAATTTTTGAGTAATGATAGCATATTTAACCTTGTACGATTACTACTGTTGATAATAATAACTAATGTCTATTATTAATTTACAGTTTTAAAACTTTTTCATTTTTACTGCTTCATAAAATCAAGTAAACTCTCAAGGGTCTACTTTGAGGATGACTCACTTGAACATCTAAATTAGAATAATACATCATCTCAAATGAACTGGTTACATAAATATAAAAATAAATACATGTGATCTCATATTAAGGAAAATGATGGATCTTAAAGCCCTTTGTAAACTCCAAAGTTCAGCATCATTGCAAGAACCATTATTAATCTTATAATAAGTCAAATATCTTCCTAGGTAAAAGACTCATTTAACAATGTTTAGATGGGCAGTAGCTTAGCCTCTAGTGATGAGGAATCATAACACTTTATGAAACAACTCTTTCCTTTTCTCCCAGATAGAGAAAGAGCTTCTTTATATTAGGTCAAAACCTATTTTTGTATATGGTAAGGTTTTAGAAAGCCAATCAATACCACCTTTTCTTTCTGGAATTTGGAACCCACTGAGAAATAGAAAAAAAAACATGGAAATAAAGCTTTGTGACAGATAAGTAGAATTAGAGCATGTTGCTGAACCCATGACCACAACCAAATCCCCTAATATGTTTCCCTCTTGAATAGAATCTTGCCCATAAAACTACAATTTCTCCGGCATGGTTACCTCATTGATGCTGTTACTTGGAAATGAGAAACTCAAAAAGAAAGTGAGAGAAGGTTGGAGCTACAAATGCCTTATCTCTATTTCCAAACATACCAAGAAGATAAATCACTTACAAGGAAAGTGACAAGAGAAATCTTAAAGAGAAGAAACAGAAGCCGGTTAGACTTCCTGGAGAGTGGATAATTTGTTCTATGGATATAGAAAGAAGGAAAGGCAAATGCTCCTTTTTAACTTATTAATCTCTCGGGTTTTGTTCTGTAAACTGTTGTTCCCATCAACTAATTCTATGGCTGATCAGACATGTGTCTGTTTCCCTCAAGGGACCAGAACAATAGTTTTTAGGGCAGTCTTTGGTCTTCATTCAGGAGTCCTTTCTCCCAATTCCAAGATTTGTTTCTTGGTTTTCTCCTCTAGATATACTACTGGTAGACAATTTATCTTTTATTCCCTCCACCAAAGCTAAATGGCACAGAACAGTGATTAAATCCTAAAGCCCTGTTAATCTCAAACGTATTCTTTGTTCTACTATGCACAACCACTCCACTTGTCATATAGTGCTTCAGTAGTTAGGCAATAACTTCATATGACAGCTTAATGGTACTCATTTAATACAGCATTCTCGGTATAAAATATCCCCATATTAGCACATAAACATCTTCCCCCCAATGAATACTCAGAGAAGATGTAATACGTGAACATCTTATGCCTTTTCTCTTTTAGGTTAAATTAATAACCTTTATTCTGGTCCAGTCATACATTGACCCAGCATGGGTATAGCTGCCTCCTAGGGCACAAAGATGAATTAATTCAACAACTACTGCCTCCTGAACCTCACTTTTAAGAGTTTAGATTTAAGAGTATAGATTTCCTCATGGCCAACCCCAGACATTCTACATTGACCAAACACAAGCTAAAACAGAATAATAGTCATTCATAACACCATTTCATATATTCATTCATTCACTCAATTCACAAATATTTATTAAGTGCCTATCATGTGACAGATACTATGCCAGAAGTTAAGCACACAGCATTGAAGAAAACAGACAAGTATGCCTAAGTGGCTCAGCAGCTGAGTGTCTGCCTTCAGTTCAGGTCATGGTCCATAAGTCCTAGAATTGAGTCCCACAGGGAGTCTGCTTCTCCCTCTGCCTATGTCTCTGCCTCTCTCTATGTCTGTCATGAATAAATAAATAAAATATTTAAAAAAAAAGAAAACAGAAATTCCTCACTTATGGAACTTATATTCAATTACAAGATGCAAAAATAAGTGAATGAATGAATGAATGAATGAATAAATAAATAAATAGTAAAACATATGTGGGCTTGATGTTGACTCATGCCAAAAAAAGAAAACATACAAAGCCAAGCAAAAGTAAGAAAACATTTTGGGGGTGGGATATAAAATGACATTTTAAATAAAGTAACCAGGACAAGCCTCTCTACTTCATATTTGAAGGTAAAACCAGTGTATAACTGGAGGTAGACACCAAATGCACTTTTGTGGAGGCCAGGCTAGGAGACAAATATGAGTGGGGATTAAAGGTAAAGAGGAAAGTTATAGAAATAAAAGTAAGAATCTTTCTTGATACCTATAAAGATAGTGTGGCACAAACTTAAAAGTATGAGTGACTCAACTGTCTGCATGTACTATAAAAAAAGGAAAAACTCAGGCCCAATGAGTAGTTATTTCAGGTAAAATTAAGTCTCAAAATCTAGTACTTGCTGCAATACGGAGCCAATGTTACTGGTGCCAATCAAGAAGCCCACTGGAGACTCAGCTTTTGAGAGACTGTGAAAACAGAGAAAATCTTGTTTTCTGCCTCACCAGGTTACCAGTTAGCCTATCTGTGTGAATCCAGTAAGTAAAGCTTGTGAACTTAAACTCTATGAAGGGAAATCACTATTGGTAGGAGTGTTAATTGCAACCCATACCTACTCTCTAGGGTGGCACCACGGATACTCCTGTGTCCTTGCAAAGGTTGTTGGCAGCCCCAAACACCACATTGTCTTACCTTCACTTTACATTTAAAGCTTCTAAAGTTAATTTCCATAGTGCCACAGCTTTGCACTGAGTGTGGGCTTCTTAATGGCCCAGTCTCTCTCATGAGCAGCTACTTTTAGCCTCATCCCACAGTGCTGCCTGCCATGACCTTTTGCCATGGAATCTCCTAGGGCTAGGAGAAGCTGCCTTCTAGCAACAATTTCCTCCTTGTTGCCGTATTTGTTTGTGTTGAAGACTCACTCTCTGCAGGGATGATTCCTATGCTTGAGCCCTTAGGCACCGAAGTGAGCATATTAGTTTCAGTCATTTTTCAGCCTACCACAGTGAGGATCAATACCTTTGCAGTGAACTCAAGACCCTATATTCCTTCAATTTTTGAGCATTCCTGGCTTCAAGTAACACCTCTGCTACATCTTTTTCAGCACAGTAGGATAGGACCCTGATGTCCTATTTCCATGAAATTTTCTTTACCCATGCTTCTTTAAGGAAGGTTCGTAGTTTAGTCCAGCTTAACTTTTGTGTTGATTGTCTTCCTTCTCTAGTAAGCTAATGGAACTTGCTGAATCTGAGCGCCATCTTTCCTATCTCTATTAAAAGAACAAGAAATGAAAGGAAAGATGGTAGTTGGTCCCATAGCATCCTCTGTATGTTTTTATAAAGAGGTACAAAGTAAATGATTTGTGGATTTGACAGAAAGCATCCATTGTCTACAACAATCTGCTCCTCTTTTACCTTCCTAAGTAGGATAAATCCACCCTGGTGACATTCTCCTTTTAGATAAAAATTGAAACCAGGCCTGGTCTTGCTTTATCATCGTTCTGCTTGTTTCCCTTCAAGGGGTATTTGTTTCCTGTGCCTTCCTTAGAGTCTCTCAATCCCTATCATCCTCACTCATGGCAGTGGGATAGCTACATCCCTAATGACCACTGAACTGCTTATAATACACTCCACATTGGCTCTGAGCAGCCAAAGTCCTTCTGCTTGATCTCTTTGTCTCGAATCAGTGCTAATTGTCTGCCACCACTTTACACAGCTGTTCTGATCTTTTATGGAAGTTTTCCCTTTTATTATGACATAGCCCTTAACGGCCTTAGATATGTCCTGTATCTGGTTTCCCTTGGGAGTCTCTGCACTCTTCTCTCTGGAATAAAGCCTTCTTCTTATGTATGATTGGGGGTGGAGACACCACACTCTCTGATCTACAAAGACATCTGCTTGATTCTTAAACTCCTTTCAAGGGCATTCAGCCCAAGTGGATCCCCCTTTCCCTGTCATATTCGTCCAGTATAGCCTCCCTGATCCAGTTATGCCTTATGAAACCACCCCTTCTTCCTCCACAAATACATTGCCTTCTTTAAAGTGTCTGCCATTCTCCACTGCTTCTATTGGGATAGAAAGGCAAAATAGTTTTAAACCAATTCAATATGAGAAAACTCCTAGAGATGGAGTGCATGCTACAGGTGTATGTCTTTTTATGTTTTTTGTTTTCTTAATTTTTGAGTTGGCAATTGTTTCATCAAGTTTCTTTTTCCTCATTCCAAGAATATGACATAGCCCCTGTATAGTAAAGACCTTATTTATTTTTATTTATTCATTAGTAAAATCCACTGACTTTTTTTGTCCATGAGACTGCATATTTGTAATCTCATGTCATTATTCAGAGTATGTGTCCTGGTTCTCTATGAATGCAAAAGCCAGGCATCATGCTCTGTAACTTATGCTGATCCTAACTGCAATCATAGGGTTAAGCCACTGCCTGGGGCTCTTGCAAAAAAAAACACAGGGTGGGAGCAAAAATCATCTCATCTACTAATGCCCAAAGCATCTCTTCACTGAGGAATCTTAATTGGGCCCAATTCTTTTCCTTATTACCTGCTCCCTGACTTAGCCCCACTATGTAAGTCAGGGAAAGGTTGACTGCCATGGCCTGCATGCTAAGGCCCCTGGGATATGCTTAATAAAGCCAAGGGGCATCACTCAGGCTCTCACCTTTTTAAAAATAGTTCCTTGTCTGTAACTAACAGCAACTAGACGTAACTGTGATCCACATTGTAAAAGACATTAGCAATTTGAACCTACTAAAGCCAGATCCTAAAGCATTTCTTTCTAGTTGAGTCAGAAACATCAATCTGTCTGAATTTTATGTGCATAACTTTGGTTCCTCATTCTTAAGATTCTGAGCCCAGGCCCCATTTATAATAGCATCTTTTGTTGGTCTATTCAAATTATGATCCAATCATGAGGAATCAGAAAAAGTTATAAAATCTTATCTTTATTACTAACAGAGCTGGGAGCACCTGTTGCCAACAGGTTTTTAATACAACCTGTCAGTTGAACTTAACTACCCAGTCCTTAAGAGGGCTAGAAAACTCAGAACCTTACATACTTGAGATCCTGCCTTTAAAAAGAGGGAGGAAAGTGTGTGATAGTTAATTTTATGTATCTATCTGGCTGGGCCATGGTGCCCAGATAGTTAGTCAAATGTTATTCTGGGTGCTTCTGTGAGTGTTTTGAATAGATTTTGAGTAAAACAGATTGCCTTCCACAATGTGGATGGGCCTCATCCAATTAGTTGAAGGCTTTAATAGAACAAAAAGATTGACTTTCCTAAGCAGAAGGAATTATTCTGCTAGTAGCTTGCCTTTAGATGTCATCTACAACAGGGTGTCTTCCTGGCTAACCAGCACGCTGCACCTTTGGACTTGGATTGCACCTCTTCCTAAGTCTTCAGCCTCCCAGCCTCCACCATCAGATTTGGGGCTCACCAAGTCTCCACAGTCATGTGATCCAATTACTTAAGATAAATTTCTTTTTCTATATACACAGGTCCTATTGGTTCTATTTCTCTGGAGAACCCCTGACTAACATGGGGGACCTAGTGGGAAATACTGCACATTTTTAGTTCCCTTTCCAAACTCACCATCTCATCAACCTGATGAATTATTCTTCCTGCCTCAGTAACCAGAGAACAAAATGGGGGAGATAATGCCAGTCAGTGGTGATTTGCCTTGTTTCCCTCTTGGAAGTATGAGTAGGGGACTTCTAACAGTTGGATCCCAGATCTTCCTTCTAGAGTGACACAGACCTAGTTTAATCTTTTCTACACACAATAGCCTCATACTTACTTTTGCCAGTTTTGATCTTCATCCACTTCCAGACTAAACAGAGAATTTTCAACATTTTGCTTTTTTTATGAAAGTCGAGTCACTTTGCATCTGAGTTGTAGCCCAGGCACCAGGTGTAAAGCAGCAAATGCAGACTTTGATTCAGACAAACCTGATTTCAAACCACAGGTGCTCTCATTGATAAGTTCTCTGGCATTAGGTAGCACAATCCCTTGACTCTCATTTTTCTCTGTTGTAGATTTGAAGTACCAACGCACCTAACAGAATTTTCATAGGACTTAAATAGAATAATAAAGATGAAAATATTTTGCACAACGTCTAAGGCACACTTTCCAGTTATTACTACATTCCTGAGATTATAAAAATGCTCCCATGAAAAAGGGATCCAGGATCCCCAAACTCTGCTTTAACAATGTGGCCACTGCTTTTCTCTGTCAGTTTCCAAGGAAAATGCTGACAAAATTCTTTGCTTGACTAAACTTTAGGCAGGCCCCTGAAACTTCTAGGTCCATCTGTGTACTTCCTTGTAAAATCTAGTTTTAGCAAGAATGCTAAGCCCATTTAGCAGGAATCTCCCACCCCATGTATCTGATGGTCCTGGCCTGATTTCAGCAGGAATCCTGTTAGGTTGGTTTTGTAAGAACTCTGGACCAACTGCCTGCCCCCAGCTCATATCTCCTCTTAGTTATTTTCCATCCCTGGTCCCTCCTCTCTTCTTGGCTACAGATCCTCACTGTCCTTGTTCTATTCAGAACGAAGCCCAGTTCTATAGTGGGTTCTCTTTTTTTCCTATTACAATAGTCCTGAATAAAATTTGCCTTCACCTCTTTAACTTCCTTCCAACTCTGGTTTAATTTGACAACATCCACAAAAGGAGAAGAGGGGAAAAAAAGCAAATTACACTTTGTACTTAGTAGAGCCTTTGCCTAAAATACCAATGCAGAGTTCTCTGGTGACTTGGGCCAGAGGAAGTGCCTTAGGTTGCAGACCTCAGGTATCCTCCCTTTATTCCTATCTCTCTATTCCCTCTCTCTCTCTCTTTATATATGCAAAGGTAGCATTAGCCTAACTAGTTATAAAGGAGTGCAAAGGAAGCTATGAGAGGATGAGTATAGAATAGAAGAAAGAAGGAGAGAGCTCAAGACAGCTGGCACAGATACAGCTGCTTTCCAGCCTACATGGGACCTTGTCTTATTAGGTCCAATGTATTCAAGGCACATAAATGGAGAAAGTTATCCATTTGCTGGTGTGGGTGTGTGTATGTGCATAAATACATTCACTAGAAGGGATGTTCCAGTCAAATACTTCTAAGACACCAACTTTAAAACTCTTGAAGAATTGACAGCAGGAGGTGATATGATATCCGTGCAAGAAAAGAGTGAACATCTTATGTATCTTGTTTGTCGTCTCTTTGAAATAGTCACAAGCTGGAAGTACATCAAAACACTATTCATTTCTGAAAAGAATATTTCTTATCCAAGTATTCTCTGTCCAGCATTTCACTTAGTAAAGACACAAATCTATAGAATGGGCAGTGCATCAGGTTTTTAGTTTAAGGAAGAAAACTAGAATTCCAGTTCAGGAAATTATAAAATCCAGGGATTGTATGGCTTCAGGCACAACCAAATGCAGGTGTTTGTAATGCTATCACATCTTTGTCTCTTACAGTATCTCTTAGCTTTAATTTCCTCTGTGTGGGCTCCATCTTTCAGTACTCCTGTCATATATCTAAGTGGTGCAGTCAACAGGACAAGACTAAGTGTAGTATTTATGATTCCAGGTCTCAGAGAGTGATTCACCATCTCTCAACATCTATACCACTTCCCCAAGTCTCCTTGACCCAGTTCAGCCAATATGTTATAACTGGCATCTAATGTTAGGTCATGGGAGATGAGACCCTGTCTCTGCCATTGGCTTAGGGTAATGAATAATTGCTATGTTTTATGGATGCCCTAATTCTTTGAGGAATATTCCTTTCTCTAAGAATTTCCCAGATAATGTACCTAGCCCCTGCAAGATATTATCCTGCAATCCCCTTTTCCAGCCTCCCTTGCATTCAGAGAATAGGTGTGAGTACTACATTCACCCCATCGGACTCATCCATGGGAGATTCATTCAGAATAGAACAATAGGAGGAAGCAGGGCCATTTGAATGCATCCATGGCAAGGATAGCTGTTGATACAACACATCTTAGAGATGTGTTGTTGCCATCCTTGGGCTTTGTTTTTGGCCACTTATCCTCATTCATGAATGACTCTGTTACACTCTTAGATTCTTTGTGCCACCTAATACCAAGAAGTTCTTTTTTCCCTTGACTAAATTAGAAAGAGGTGAATCAGATGTCTGCAATGTATTACTCTATTATAGCTGCCCACCCTGTTAATGGGAAGTGGAGGTCTTACTTTAATAGCCATAGCATCTTGACATGGCTTGGGAAAAGGTAAATTCTCCAACAGAAGCAGTGCTAGATTATCAAAAGTCCCTGCTACTCACTCAGATCTGTAGCAAAGTACCAGAAATAGTTATGAAGTGATTCATTGATTTGTTAATGAGAAACTCTCTGGAATATCCTCTGGTGAAAGAGGTATTTCCTTACTTTCATCCACTTGGCTGGCCCTTCACAAGCATTGTGCAGGGTCAGGCACCTGAGGCTGCCATCATGCTCAGGGCCACAGCCCTCTAATTCCTTACCCCACTTCACATCCTAACCCTGGCTTAGGATACTGGTTCCTTCCATCAATATTGAATTGCTCTCCTTGATTCTCTTCCACATTTAGGATAACATACTTCTTTCTTCAGCTTTTTGGGGCTCTTTTTCACCTTATTTGCAATCTGGTATAATTCTATGATTTTTACATTTCCCATAGAGGTTCAGTAGGCATTCTGCTATATTGGCCTCATTAAATTTCATCGGCCAAGCCAATCATCACTCTTCATTTCATAAGGGAAAGATGGCCCAGACATATCCTATAATGTACTGGTGTCCTTATAGCCACTGAAATATCCACCATATCTACTACTTTGGTGGGGGCTCCAAGTCCTTCCCTTCCATTCTACAAATCCCACCATTGAGCATTATATGTTTATTGTTTATGTTTATGGAGGACCCTCTGAGAGAAAATATCCAACTGGGATCTTAGTAAAATTGGCCTTTGAGTTATTGCTAAGGATTCACTTTTTAAGATAAATTTTCTATGAAATTTTGTATGCTTTTATGACAGTTTTCAACTCAGCTTTTATAAGCCCGGTTAATGATGTTGCAGCTTCCCTGGGCGTTTACAGGTCCCAGGTGCTCTTGGGTGGCAGCTGTTACAAAGCAGCTGGAAGATGGTGGGCTTTGCATAGACAATACAAGCCATATATATAGGAAATAAAATAAGTGCACTTTATAACAAAGTAAAACTAAATTGCTTGTGAATCAGTGTAACTCCTCAGAATAGGACAATGGGATGTACTGTGATAAAGGAAGATGCTAAGGACTGTCAGTTAAGAAACCTGAACTTTAGTATCCGCCTGCTTCTAAGACTGTGTAACCTTGGGATGCCTTGGTGGCTCAACAGTTGAGCATCTGCCATAGGCTCAGGTCATGATCTTGGGGTCCAGGATTGAGTCCCATATCGGGTTCCCTGTGAGGAACCTGCTCCTCCCTCTGCCTATGTCTCTGCCTCTCTCTTTGTGTCTCTCATGAATAAAATAAAAAAATCTTTAAAGACTGTGTAACCTTGAGTAGGTTCTGGAATCCATCAGTACTTCAGGGTTTTCATCTGCAAAATGGGAGGTGTGGACTAAATCAGGTATCAGCAAACACTTATTTTTTTCTTTTTTTTTTCAAACACTTATTTTTTAATCTGTTTTTTTCTTATTGAAGTGCAGTTGGCACACTAGTTTCAGGTGTGCAACATACTGGTTGGACAACTCTACACGTTGTATCATGCTCACCACAAGTGTAGCTACAATCTGTCACCATACAATATTATTACAATACCATTAGCTATATTCCCTATGCTGTACCTTTCATCCCTGGGACTTATTCATTCAATAACTGGAGGCCTGTACCTCCTACCCTTCACCCATTCTGCCCATCTCCACCCCTGCCTCCCTCTGGCAACCACCAACTTGTTATCTGTATCTATGGGTCTGTTTCTGCTTCTTTTTTTTTTTTTTTAACATTTATTTGTTTTAGATTTTACATATAAGTGAAATCATGTGGTATTTGTTTTTTTTTTCTGACTTACTTCACTTAGCATGATACTTTCTAGTTCTATCCATGGTGTTGCAAATATTTTAGGCTTGATAGGCCATATATTCTCTGTTGCAATCAGTCTACTATTTTGGTGTGAAAAGAGCCATAGACACTATATAATAGAATGAACATGGCTGTGTTCCAGTTTATAAAAGCAGGCAGTGGGTCAATTTGATCTATGGGAGAGATCTTGCTGACCCCTTGACTAAGTGATCTCTAAAGGCCGCACATGCCTATTCTAACATTACCTGATCCCAAATAGCAAAATTCTCAAAATAATTTTAAAATTAGATTGTATTAAAATATTTTATTTACATTAAAGTCACATTTTGTAATATTTTCCATGATGCTTGGTCTCTCACACTAGTTCCTCAGTACTGTAATCCCTTCAGTTTTTACGGAAGTGCACATACACGTGCACGCAACACTTATACACACATACACATCTCCCTCAAGTTCAAATTGACAGACTCTCAAACTGTGGCCATCTGAAAATCTGTATCCTAAATGTGCTCATTACTTCTCAGCAATTTTGATAACTTCTGAAGCATAGGCTGACCCAGAAACAATCTTATTATTCCATCAATTGAATAAATATTTATTAAGCACTTATGTACTTGGCATTGTGCTTGGAGCTGAGCATGAAATATTAGACAAACCAGGTATAGTTCATATCTCCAAGGTCTACATAATCCAACATAATTGATTTAACATTTTAATCACATCTACTTAATAAGTTTTGTTAATTTAGTCCTGCAAATATAGACACATGAACCAAAATACCTGTGTTCCTGTCTTAACTTACTTGAATGACTTTGGTCCAGTTCTTTAAGTTTTGTGAACTTTAGTTTTCTCCATGTAAAATAGTGATAATTACATACCTACCTTAAAGGGTATTTGAGGAGCATGAATGGGTTCATTTCTTATGAAATATTATTTGTAAGGGACAAGTTTTATATATACAGTGCATTATTGAGTGAAAGCTTTTTATAACCTAATATTCATTTAGTTTAGAATTGTCAGATCTACATTTATAATAGCATTTTTCCCTAGGCCTTTTTCAGAATTTTCTAATCAGCCCCATGGGTAATATTATCTTTATTTATTAAACGTTTATTATAGATATTTTATTGTATATATCATATTATGCATATTTTATTTTCATGAAAAGTGGACATTAATTTCTTGACAAGCATATGTACCTATATGTTAAAATTGGTGAATTAATTGTGAGTCATCCACACTGTACTCATTTTGGGAAAGATGGTTTCTCGAAGTTCCCATATGCATTGAAGTTCCCATCACATCGTCATCCTCCTGGACCCTCCATCCCATATGGAGGTAAATTGGAAACTAGCACTGGTAACGTCAATGTGTGTCACTCAGAACAGGACATTGAACTAGTTAATTTGGCTGAATAATAAACACAATATGGTATTAAATATTATTGACTGGTCCAGTCACCTTCCTGGGTACCTAACACATATGATTGCATCTTTTTTTTTTTTTTCACAAATACCTTGTTTGATATTTTTTTTCCATTTTAAAACATGCTCACAGTTAACAAGCAGATGGACCAGGATTCAATCCCAAATTAGTCTGACTTTGAAACACCTGCTCATTTCTCAAATTATACAGTGTTCTTTCCTTTTATCTTCCTTGGTTTTAATCTAAATTTAGCCTTCAGCTAGTCTAAAACCATGCTGGAGAGCCATTGAGATAACTTGGTTTCTATTCATATGAGAAGAGTAAAACCTTCGTGACTAAGAACTCATCCTAAAGGAGAGACCAGATGCTGGAATGTAGTTAAAATACAACAAACCAGAGACAGAGGGATGGGATGAACGTGAGAGCATTCTTTTGCGCCTGTATCTCATCCTGGGGGTAGGGCCTGGCATAGTGGGAGAGGCAGTGCATCAAAAGATAAAATAACTCTAAAAGAGCAAAGACATGGTGAAAGGGACACATCAACAATAGGTGTGGTCAGCCTTCTGGGTCAGCAGGGATACTTTGCCTGGGTCCTATCTGAGGTACCTTGAGGTTATGTCCTGGAAACAACACAGCAAGCCTCCTTTAACCTTCATATCAACAGCAACATCCATACTCAGAAGCCTAGCAACCCTTGTGAAAATGGTAGGTGCATTTTCTACAGGTGTTACTTCAACTCTGCTGCTTTCTATTTTCTTAGAAAGGGTGAATGAGGGGCACCTTTTGTGGCTCAGTCAGTTAAGCATCTGCCTTTATCTCAGGTCCAGATCTCAGGGTCCTGGAATTGGGTCCTTCATTGGGCTTCCTGCTCAGCGGGGAGTCTGCTTCTCCCTCTGCCTCTCCCTCCAGCTCCTGTTCTCTCTCTTGCTCACTCTCTCTCTGAAATATTAAAAAAAAGGCGGGGAGGTGAATGATTCTAGCTAGTTGAGAGGAAAAAAAAGAAACAGACTCAGAAATGCTCAGTAGAAATTTACGACGGATCTAGATTTCCACAGGACAATTAGTTGCAGAATTTTATAGGGGCACACACACATATGCATACATGGACACGTATACACATACATGTACCCATGTATAAGAATGCATGTATACATATACATACACACATATATGTACACACATAATGCTTCTTGCTTTAATGGTTACAAGTTCTAGAATCCATCTTTATTTACCATTTCAGTTCCTAAGACAATCTATTGTATAAAAATAGTGATGACTCCATTGAAGTTCCTAATCATTTCATATCCACTTACCATCATCACGTTCTTTATTATAAATTCTGTAAAACAACATAGATGAAAAATTACAAATTACCTGGGCATACCACATTCCCATCCCCAAACTCCCCACAAATTGCTGTGACTCCTTCTAGTCCTTTTGAAAGTTAAGCCCACAGAGTACCTGCTTCTATGCTCCAAGGATGAGGAGCTGACTACCATGAAGGGAAATCAAAGTTTTCATTTATTCTCTTTCTTACGCCTGGAGTTAATTCTAAACACTCAACCTCAGAAAATGACTCAGGTCTCCTGACACCCCTGGAATCAAAGAGTCTCCTTCTGCAAATGAAAGAGAAAAAGAGAGAACAGATATAATTTTCTTTCATTTTTCTTCTTATTTTATTTTGTTTTATTTTTTTAGTAGGCTCCATGCCCGATGTGAAGCCCAATGTGGGGCTTGAACTCAAGACCCCGACAACAAGACCTGAGCTGAGACCAAGAGTCAGAGGCTTAGTCAACTGAGCCACTCAGGCACCCCAAACAGAACTCTCTAAAAGAATCCACAAAGCCTGTAACACTTCTTTGCTGATCTAAAATGTGCACCCCATGCCCTTGATGTACCAAATCTTCTGCTTGAAGCTCAGCTCTTCCAGGAGAGGCTCTGAGGAGGTATCTTTTGGTATACTTGTAGGGGACAAAGAGAGACTTTGGGGGGAAAAAAAAAACAATTTAATGGAATTTCACATCCAGGATCTTTTACAGGTGAGACTTTGGAGAAGTTGCTTTCACTTTGTGACCTTCCATTTCTCTCCAGGGAAAGGTTAATAATCCCTATGCTCCTCAGCATCATGAGGAAAGGGCTTTGTACTGTTGACAACCCAGAACAATGCCTGGCAAAGAAAGAGAACTAGTTAATAAAGGAAAAAGGAAGCAGGAGGGGGATGGTGGGAAGGAGGGTAAAACAGGAAAATATGAGAATTATGTCTGTAAGTTTACTGTGTCTTCATAAGCCCTTCAATTAATGCTACTTCCTATTCACTTTCTCTCGCCTTCCCAACCCTTGGGGATATGGCCACATCTGTGTTCCAACTAACCATGTGTATTTATATTTATATATTTATAAAATTTATTTGTATTTTCACATCGCTCTAGCTTTGCAATTCCTTGGTCTTAGATGTCCAACAATAACATTGTTGTAATAAAGCAATTGCTATCTGAGTCTCCTTTTCTTTACATCTCACAGGTAATTGTGACTCATTACAAGATGATTGAAACTCGTCAGTATCCATGCTTATGCTGAGTGATGGTGATTAAGGAGGGCACTTGTGATGAGCACCGAGTGACATGGAAGCGTTGAATCACTAAATTGTATACCAATCACTAAATTGAAGCTAATATTACATTGTATGATAACTAACTGGAATTTAAATAAAAACTGAAAAAAATATTTTAAATGAAAACAGCTACCTTGCTTCCCTTCTTTCTTCTCTCTTTCCTGTCCTTCCGTCCTTCCTCCCTCCCTCTCTGCTTCCCTCTTCCTCCATTCCTCCCTTCATTTTTTTTCCTCTCTTTCTAAGAGAAGAAGTATTATATAGAATTCCCTTCCTCACTGGCTAATAGTCTTGTGGGTTTGTTTATGGAATATATTATATTAAGAGTTGAATTGTTTACCCTACCAAAAATCCGTATGTCGAATGTTGAACTCCAGTACCTCAGAATATGGCCTAATTTGGAAATAGGGTTGTTGCAAATGTAATTCATTAAGGTGAGGACACACTGGGGTGGGGTGACCTCTGTCTAACTTGCCTAGTGTCCTATGATAAGGGGAAATTTGGACAGAGACACACATACAAGAGACAACAGGAAGGTAGAGGTCAGGGTGATGCAGCCACAAGCCATGGAATGCAGGCATTGCCAGCAAACCAACAGAAGCTGGGGAGAGCCTTGAACAGACTCTCCCCTAGCACTTTTGAGAGAGTACAGCCTTCCTGTTGCCTTGAGCTCAAACTTTTGGCCTCTGAACTGTGAGACTATAAATATCTGTTGTTTAAGTGCCACAGTTAGAGAGACTGTTGCAGAAGCCCTAGGAAACCATCACGTTACGAGTTTATCTTTTTAGACTATTCTTTTTAACCGGGTTTCCCTATTGATTCATTTCTTTCTTTATGCATTATCTTTATGAGATCCAAAGTGATCTTTAAAGTATTAAATATAATCACCCACCCCTCATCCCCTTGTTTTAAAATACCCTAATATCTCCCTGCCACCCACTGGAGTGAGACTAAGGGACTTGTATGTCTCTCCTTGTCTCACATCACACTCTTTACCTAAGCTGCAGAAACACAGGGTCCTCTCAGATCCTCTGACCTCTTCTCTGGATCTCACTGCAGACTTGAGTCTGCCATTCTTTGAACAAGACCCAAACGGCACAGAGAGGTCAGCCCCGTTTCCCTAATATTCTGCTTTTCAATTGTCATGCAGGGCACAGCAGACATATTTTTCTATGATTTTAGAATTTTTCTGGCTGAAAAGATAGCTATTTGTATATGCTAAATTCTGCTTAAATCCCCTTAGGCCTAGTATCATAAGCTTCAGTAATAAATCAAGCAAACACATCAAAGAAATAAAACTTTGCTGAGCTTCATCCCTGAATCACTGAAAAAGTGTCCTTTGGCACCCTGGCAAAAAGCAGCTTTTAGCCTGATGATTTCTCCATTGCACTAATTCCTTTTTTTTTCATTGCATTAATTCCTGATTTCAAAGACATTAGGTGGAGGGGAAGGTGATAGCTCTTCAGGGTCTTCAAAAATGGGAGGAAATGAAAACACTTAAAATCTCCATTAGGCTTGACTGCTCCCCTCTACTTAACTGGGAGCTTCAGGTTTTCATTATCTTTTTACTAGTAATTAACTTGCCTGAGCATAATAAACAAATAATAAAATGCTGTGGCAGAAAAAAAATTAGTCTATAAGCATTCCCTAGAATTATTGAGAAAGTCACAGGGACAAAAGATGCACTTAAGATGTAGCCATCCTTCCTGAGAACCACCCCTTACGATAATTCTGACTGGAGCAATTTTCCCAGCTTCCCATCTCTAGGCTCTTATGAAAGTATTTTCTACATGCAGGCTTTCTTATGTAACAGGTCTACAGAATCAAAATACTCTGCTGCACTCTAGGAAGAAGGGAGAGGAAATCTTTTGAAATATTAAATGGGTGAGAAGGCTTGAAAATTTCCCAAAGAGTAATTTCTCCTTGAATGAGACACTGTTAGGATTGAAACATTGAATACTGAATCTCTGCTTTGAGACTTTCTCTAAGGTTTATGGACACTTTGGATTCGGGGACAACAGAAAAGATGATGGCACTGTCAACGTTTCACATTTACTCCTTTGTTGAATGTGAAAGAAAGACAAAAAAAAAAAAAAAGAAGGAAAAAAGAGGTTATCTTTGATTCTCTGAACCAGGAAGAGTTTGATTAGTGGGATTGTGATTTGAGTTTTATAAGATGTGGGCTGAAATCGAACCATTCTGGCATTTAATTCCAGGGCCAATTCCACTCAGTGCTAATTAACATGGCACAGTATTTCCAGCTAAAGGATGAAAGCACTTTCCTGGAAGAACTTCACAAAGTCTAACTTTATGAAGCTTAATGATAGTATAACAGAATTTGGGGCTTCATATCTCATTGCATTTTTGCCATCAGTTTGCTCAGAGAGACGGAGACCTGAGAGGAAATTTAGAAGGGATGCAGAGTGGTTGTCAGGGCACATGAGTGATACTCTTCACCTGCTCTGCGTGGTTTACGTTTTTATCCCGCCACACCCTGGAATAGAGCAGACATGGTACATGGACTTGCAAGGCTGAACACTCTGCTGGAAGACCTAGCTTGTCACTCAGCAGTGGCTTTGGACAAACGGATTAACCTCCTGAGAAACTTGAAATTATAATACCCCTTTCAGAGCTTGTTATGAAGAACTGATGTAATATATATGAAACATTTTGAAATAATGGTAAGTATATTCCTAATAATACTTACTATATGCCAATCTTGTATAAGCACTTTAAGGTGTTTTGGCAAATAATAAACTTATAACTGTGTTTTGTTATTATCCCTATCATCTGGATGAATAATAGGTACCAAAATGTTTAGTTTCACAAGGTAGAAACTTATACTGTGTACATCTGTTATTATTATTATTACTATCATTAGCATTTTTAAAATTTATAATCTTATTTCTCATCAACATTAAGTGCAAAAATAGGACAGAACAAAAGGGAAATATTCAAATGTATAGATGTAAGTGTGCAACATTCTGGATCTTTCCTATTTATCTGACTACCTTACTTGCTCTTACATCATTGTGGATATATTCCAGATTGATGGTTTAGGAATGTACCAGGAAGCAGAATTCGATTTGGTTTTGTTCACTTCTGTCCATCTCTGCTGTCCTTGGCCAAGCCATCCTCTTGTCCAGCCTGCATTAAAGAAACAAGCTCCTCAACAAGCTTTTTGACTAGAATCTCACTCCCTTCCTATCTAATCCCCGCACTCCATGTGATTTTTCCCAAATACAACTGTGCTGTTCTTCATGGTTTATAACTGACCCCGTAGTGAAGTCTAAACCACTGATGATGGCTTGCTTATGTGCTTCACTCCTCATTCCCCACCTCATATTCGACTTCCTCTTGCTCCACCCTCCACCCTTGTCCCACACTGCTCTATACTCCCCAAACTCCTGGGCTTCCTACCGTTATAGTCAATTCTGCCAGAATATAGTATGTGCATTCCTAAAAACCATGCACTGTGTAAAATTATGCAATATAAGCCATAAGACTTATGGGGTCAAGGGCATAGCAGACTCTAAAATTTCATTTGTGACATACATAGAAAAAAAGACAGAAATCTAGTAAAAATGGGAGCACAGTTTTACACCTGCCAAGTGGTTAAGACACTCATAAATGCTACAGAAAAAGCAGGCCCTGACCTTGAAAAAGACCAAGAGCTTGCTCATGAAAATGAGAATCAGAAGGGTGAGAATCAGACTGTGAGCAGTTGCAAAGTGGTGGCAGGAAGGCTACCTTGGATTGGAGGGAAATCTGTCACAGTGACATGAAAAGCAGGGTGGGCCTTGTGGCACTTGGGGGATGACCAAAGTGCCAGGGAATGTTTGAGGCACTGCATGTGTTGTTCTGTGTATTCCTACACAGCTCAATTCAGCTAGGTGTGATTTTCTGCTTTCACCAATGTCTCTCAGTGTCACAAATGCAAAATTCATCCATGTTCAAAATACCCCTTAATATATCAATACATTAGAATATTACCTTTTCAAAACAAGTGGTACAGCCAACTGTGTTTTGATGTGCCATGCTCTGTCCTGTTCCTGGGCCTATACTGCGATGGATTTTTCCATAGAACCCTTACTCTCCCTCCTTCACTTTTGTAAATGCCACTCATCCTTTAGATCTTAGCTTAAACACAATTGACTGCAAGAAGGCCTCTTTCA
This sequence comes from Canis lupus dingo, assembly GCF_003254725.2. Taxonomy (NCBI): domain Eukaryota; kingdom Metazoa; phylum Chordata; class Mammalia; order Carnivora; family Canidae; genus Canis; species Canis lupus. The sequence continues at coordinate 67,711,815 of NC_064245.1, forward strand.
GAAGAACTCCAATGTATTCCAAGCAAACTTCTCTTTAACTAGTCCCATCCTATTTTCAACAAAACTGTTCCTAATCCTATAACCAATTCAAAATACTCTGTGAGAACATTTGTTTCTTTATCTGGCCCCTCCTTCAACAAAGTCACTCCTCCCCAGTCTTTCCCATCTCAGTTAATAACAACTTCACTATTTTAAATGATCAAAAATTTGACATCCTCGTTAGCACTTCTCTTTCATACTCATTGCTTAGTTTATCACAAAAGCTTATTGGTTCTGCCTTCACAAAATATTTAAAATCCAACCACTTCTTGCCAACTCACTATTGTCCTTGTTCAAGCCACCACCACCACTTGCCTGGGTGACACTGATGTTCTCACTGGTCTCCTTCCTGCCAATTTGCCCCGTAAGGTCTATTTGTAATACAGAAGCATAGTGATCCTTTCAACACTAAATCATGTTACTTCTCTGCCAAAAATGGCATCCAGACTCCTAATAATCAACTTAAAAGGACTTAAAGGATCTCATATTATTCCCTGTCCAACTCCAGCTCATCCTTCTTAATATTTCCTTCCCTCTACCTTTCAATCATACTGACTTCTTTGCTACTTTTTGAGCACACCAAGCACATCATATCAGGGCTTCGTGGCTCGATTAGTCCTTCATTAGAAACACTCTTGGCTCAGATATCAGTATAGCTTGAGTTCTTACTCCTCCAGGGTCTGCCTAAATAAATATCACTAAAACCCTTGTGGTAAGGTTTCCCCTGACCACTCTAATTAAAGTAGCCAAATCATTGTCCTGTCACCATTGGCATGGTTGTTCCTATTCCCCTACCCTAGTTCATGTTACTCCACAACATTCTGCATTTTTCTTCTATATTTTATTATTGCCTAACTTTTTCAATTAGACCATGAAGACATAGGATTTTTAAAAAATATTTTATTTATTTATTCACGAGAGATACAAAGAGAGGCAGAGACACAGGCAGAGGGAGAAGCAGACTCCCCATTGGGAGCCTAATGTGGGACTCGATCCCAGGACCGCAGGATCACAACCTGAGCCAAAGGCAGATGCTCAAACACTGAGCCACCCAGGTGTCCTGAGGACCTTTGTTCGTACCTGTATCTTCAGGAGGTAGAACATTGTCTGGCATGGAGTAGACATTCAAAGAATATTTATTGAGTAAAAATTTCAGATTTGAGATCATTGCATGAGCTATAAATTGTTTATAAAAATTACTACAAGGATATCAATATTTTTTCCAAAATTGGCCATGTTTTTAGAAAACCATGTAATAACAGTATGATTTGTTTTTATTGATAGTCTTGTTGAAAGAGGTTCCATTTTTGAAGTGGTTCAATGAGGAGTCTAGCATCTAAGGAAGTCTAAACTACTAATCTAACAGATCTGATGTAAGAGTTTGGAGACAAAACAATAATGACACTATTCGTGAATGGGGTGTGCATTTCCCAAGAGTGCATATCAAATAGAAATATATAATAGTGATGTTTGTTACTAGGAAACTTGGACTTCTGGCCTCCCCTTGCTCTTCACCCTGCATAATCTTCATTGTCTGTTGGTATAACTACATAGCTGTAAGAGTTGAGATGATATTTAAGACTCAAGGCCTTACCAGTTAACTTCAGCTGGCTAACTGGGTTATTTTACTGCTCTATTTATACATTTATTTATTCATTTGTTTTCCTATTTGTTTACAACTTCTGAGATGACAAAACATGGGTCCAGCCATGTACTGCACACTCAAAGTTTAAAATGTAAGTTCTAGAGAGATAGTAGGAGCTTGATGTCAGAGCTGAGCTTTAATCTTGGTCTTATCTCTTGTTATCTATGTGACCTTGTAAAAATCACATAAGAACATATGTCTAAGAATCTACTCAGGAAAGGGTAGTAACATCAATTAGTGTGCTAATTGGGTTTTTCAAAGAGAAACTGCTCTGCAGCAGTGAAATTCAGCCTCACCTGCAATGCTGTGTATAAATTTAAGCTGTTTGGCTTGGTTCTTATGTGATATTTGTGATTGATGAGTTTCTATATTTCTGTGACACTGTTTCTCTGGGAGAAGGAACCAGCACTGGGGCCAGATTGCTAACAATATCATTATGATTTTATTATTGTCCTGGTTCTAGAGATCCATAACCTGGTTTTCTATTAGCACATTACTCCAGTAAGGCAGTGGGAAAGCAATCACTTCTGGTGTGGGGCAGCGCAAGCCACCTGGCTTTTGGAAATGCTTATTTGGATGCACTAGAAATTAGAAAACTAAGTGAAGTGACCAGCATGAAAGGAGTTTTTCCTTCATTGTGCATCTGCATCCAGTGTGTGAGATGATAGTGTCTCTGGAAAGGGAGACGCATAAGACCCATTAACATTTGGAGGATAGATGCACACTCACCAAGTGGTAAATTTGCCCATTAGGGTAAGAAATTTCATCAGCAATTTCATTTGCAATCTAAACACAGACAAACAGGAGTGTTGTTAGACTGGAAATATCCTAGTGGGACCTAAAATTGATAGGTTTTAATTTTAAAAATATTTTAAGAATACAAACAAAAGTCATTATTGTGACCTTAAGAAGGTGAAGAAAACTTGACATGAAAACCTGAACAAAATGCTTACAGCTTTTCTCTTCATGGGATTCCAAGATTGAAGACTCAGGAAGACAATGTATGGGAAAAAAAAAAAAACTTACCTTCCACATTACTTAATGTGTCACTAAGCCTAATTTAGGCTAAATCATAATCTTGTTATATTAGTTTTCTAGGGCTGTCACAGTAAATTACTCCAGATGGGGCACCTAAAGCAACAAAAATCTATTATCTCACAGTCTGAAGGAAAGAAGTCTGAGTTCAAGGTGGTGGCAGGGTTGCTTTCTTCTAAAGCATCTCTCCTTGGCTTGCATATGGCTGGCTGTCTTCTCTTTGTGTCCTTACATAGTCATCCCCCTGTGTGTGTCTGTATCCTAATCTCCTCTTCTTGTAAGGATGCCAGTCAGATTGGGTCAGGCTATCCAGATGACCTCATTTAAACTTATTTATCTCATTAAAGTCCCTATCTTCAAATAGTTATATTCTGAGGTGCTGAGATGTTAGTAATGAACACATGAATTTTTGTGTGTGCATAGGAAGGGGAAAAGTTTTCAGCCCACAATACTCATTCATGCAAAACTCGAATGGTAGTTCTTCTTAGCCCATCTTCCGGAAGAGAAAATGGAAGTTTGGAATGCTCAAAAGTTATCATATTATCACAGCTAAACAAAGAGAAAGAGATTGAATGAGGAAGCCATACTATTCTTCTCTCCCTCCAAAGTGCTCTTTGTCTTATTGAGTAACATTTAGGGAGGATGGACTAGAAAACGGAAGGAAAAAAAAATAAAACATAAGACTATAGTGCTGTTTCTCTTAATTTCTGAGTTTTCATATCATAACCGGAATGTTGAGAAAACACCAATGATCTGAAAGCATTCATTTAATTTCTCAAGAAATTGAGAACTGAATCCGGCAATTGAACTTAAAAATCACTGAACATGTAGTTGTATAAAGTACTTGGATAATTTATGTATCAGCGATTATTTTCCCCATGCATAGTTTAATATAAAACATTAAGATATTTAAGGAATGGTATAAAAAATATATCTTGTTTAAAATATGCCCTTAAATAATCTTTTCAATTTTATAACATTGGAGTCTTTCCAGTGCAACTCGATTCTTTATGGAATCTTGTCCTTATTTTCACATGGGATTCAGGCTACTGTAAATTGGAAGGGATTAGTGTTGATATATATTTACCTTGACGTTCTATATGCAGTTTCTTCAAGGAAAATATATTAATATTGCTCTGTCCAATCCTAATACAGCAGAATCAGAATTTTGTCAGAGTCTGCTATGTCTTCTTGAGAAGACATCATTTCTCAATCATTCAGAGTTGCAGAAAGGGGGAGATGGGAAGAAAAGTGGAATAGAATTCAGGGATCTTGTATTTTATTCCCTCTTCAGCTACCATCGTGTCTAGTGATATTGGACATGTTACACAACCTAACTAGACTTCAGATGGCTCATCTGTGAAAGGAGTATATCAATCCATATCATGTAAGTAGCCAATGAGATCATCCGTGTAAACTATAAAAATGTGTGAAAGTGAAGAGTATTATTTTATTCCTTGAGGAGGAGAATCACCCCATGTTGCATTCCAAGCACTTTGTAAACACTGGGAATTCAATGAGAAACAAGCACAATCCAAGGACCCTCTGGTGGCATAGTCAGCTAAGCATTGATTCTTGGTTTTGGCTTAGGTCTTCATCTTAGGGTCATAAAATTAAGCCCTGCATTGGTCTCTGAGCTAGCTCAGTGAGGAGTCTGCTAAAATTTCTCTCTCTCTCTCGCTCTGCCACTGCCCATGTGCTTGCAAGCTCTCTCTCTTTCTCTCAAATAAATAAATCTTTACCAAAAATATAATAAGCACAATCCAGTTCTAGGAATCTATCAACAGAGCAAAGGAGAGAGATAGCATTTGTGGTTACAAATTCCAAATGATGCATGCTATAGGATAGACTGATATAGTATGCCATTGGGAGGATAAAAACAGAATTCAAAACCCTGCTGGTGGGTAGGAAGTCAGCAAAGAGTTCCCCCAAGATGATACTAGAACTGAATTGACTATAAGCAGGATGTAGTCACATCAATAGAATACATTTTTATACATTATACCTTCTATGAGCTTTTATATTATAACCAATTAAACACTTCACACAGAAGATAATGAGGGATTCGGTTGTACTTTGATATTATTGGTGATTTTTATAATAAAAGGTTGGCTTCTACAAGGATTTTTATGGATTTTCTGAAACTTTTCATCTTTTGTGGGTTAGTATTGATATTTCCACTATGATAATTGTGGCAGGGTGTATTTTCCAAAGATGGCCAGAGTGACATTTTCCATCTTGAATGCTCTTCTGCAAAGTGGCTCTGCCACTGCTTTCATTCAAGGGTGGTGTCTTTGCCTCCTATTTTAAGTTAACGTGAGTTTTTGAATACTTCAACAAATAAAGAATGCCAGAAAAATGCTTCATCACTTTGCAGCTGGGTCATAAAAAATTATGTACCTTTGCCTTGTTCACTGTAGTAACTGTGTGGGGGGTGGAAGTGAATTCACTCTCTGGAATCACCATGCTGAGGAGGTCAAGCCACATTGAAGGCAAGTGTAGGTACTCTGGGCAGCAATGTTGGCCTTTGACATTCTCAGGGAAGGCACCAGGCAGGTGAGTGAACAAAACTTCAGATGATACTCTCTCTGGCTGCAAGTCACCCTTTTCTAGTTCTTGAGTTCTTCAGCTCAGGCCCCCAATATCCCATACACCTATATGTTCTCTGAATCCCTAACCCCCAAAATCCACATAATCAAATGGTAAGCTGCTAAGTGTGGGGTCAAATTTTTATGGAACAAGGAATCAAAATAGAATTTGGTACTCAAAGTGACATGCTGCCATAATGAAAGCCTAAAACACATGACATTGTCTATCAACCAGACAGTGAGCAGATTCTGAAAGGGTTTTGAGGAAACTCTTAGGGAAGCTGTTCAGGGAGGGAATCCTTATACTGCAAGACTGGAAGAAAGGTAGTTCTTGTTGTATTGTAGCATGAAGTTTGGTAACACTATTTGCTGTGGTGACGTAGGAAACACAAATATTCTTAACCAACTAAGCAAATTTGCTGTAGGTGACTTCCAGGCAGAATAAGGAAACAGCCAGCCAATTTATTTGATTCATATTGACAAAATTTTTTATGGAAATGAGCTAACAAGAAACTGCTCAGGGGATCCCTGGGTGGCTCAGCAGTTAAGCACCTGCCTTCAGCCCAGGGCATGATCCTGGAGACCCGGGATTGAGTCCCACGTCGAGCTCCCTGCATGGATCCTGCTTCTCCCTCTGCTTCTGTGTCTGCCTCTCTCTCTCCATGTTTCTCATGAATAAATAAATAAAATCTAAAAAAAAAAAAAAAAAAGAAACTGCTCAGTTTTCAATCAAAATGTATGGGAATTATGAAGGCAATAGGATTTGCCCAGTTAGAAAAAACACAAACAACAAGGTAAAGCAAACAAAACAAAACAAAACAAAACAAAATACTAAGTGATAAAGGACCCTGAGCAAAAATAAAGTAAAAGATACTTTCAGGTTAAATAGGAAGCCAAGATTGTTATTATAAAAATCCTTTCTCAGACTTCAGAATTACCTAAGTTAGAGTCTCATAGACCTTTCAAATAATCAAAAGCTTTCTAAAAATCTGAATAATGTGTTTGTAGATGGTCTCTATTTAACTAACTATAGGGCTTCTAAAGATGTTAAAGCGGTGCCCAGCAACCTCACAAGGAACCCAAGCAAAGAAGCGCTTATCCCCAGGAGATTTGTGGATGTGTTTTCTCCCCTAAAATAATTAATTATAAGTGGATACACAGGAAGCCCTAAAAGTATTTAAGAGAACAGAACTAAAAGGGCTCAATTGTGCAAAGAGAAAGAGTTCTCTGAAAACCTACATGTTTATAAGCAGGAAGCAGGCTGAAAAGGCCGTTCAGTTACAAACATGACTCATATCTTAAAGGGGTGGAAAATTGTTTCAGAAATCTAGACTAAAGCCCCAGTCAGCAGGACTAAGTGCCAAAGATAACAACAGGGAATAGCACAGACCCTGATCAAGAATTGACGACATGCATTTGCCTGGAGTTTAGATTTTTTTTTTTTTATCATCTCGTTTTCTATTTGAGTCCTTTTTAAAACAAATGGCTATAGTAGTGGTTTTGTGCCTGCCCCATCGCTGAATTATGGATAATTGTGTATGTGGATATGTTAGTGGGAAGGGAGACAATCTTGTGTCTCTTCAGTTTAGAGAATTTTTTTTAGTATTGCAGCAGTTTTGCCCATTTATTTTTATGGCTATATTAAGGTATAATTAATATACAAAAACTGCACATATTTAGTATCTGCAATTTGATGAATATGGACATGTGCATATACCCATACAATTGCCATAATCAAGGTAATAAGTCCATCTGTCACCTCCAAAGTCTTCTTTGGGTTCCTTTTCTGTGTGTGTGTGTTAAAAACATTTAACAGGAGACCCATCATCTAAACAAAATTTTAAATTCACAACATTGTATCGTTAGCTATAGGCTCTATGTTTTACGTAGACCTCTAAACTCAGTCACTTTATATAACTGTGACATTATCCCATTGATTAGTAGATCCCCATTTCTCCCTTTGCTCAGCCCTTGTAAACCTCCGTTCTATTTTCTGCTTCTCTATGTCTATTTTCAATAACTCATATAAGTGGAATTATTCAGTATTTGTCTTTCTGTGACTGTCTTATTTCACTTAGCCTAATATCTTCACAGACACAAATGGTAGAATTTCCTTCTTTTTTAAGGCTGAATAGTAATATTCCATTGTGTATATATATATATTCTTTATTCATCCATTAATGGTCATTTTAATTGTTTCTTTTTTTTAATTTTTTTTTTATTTATTTATGATAGTCACAGAGAGAGAGAGAGAGAGAGGCAGAGACACAGGCAGAGACACAGGCAGAGGGAGAAGCAGGCTCCATGCACCGGGAGCCTGATGTGGGACTCGATCCCGGGTCTCCAGGATCGCGCCCTGGGCCAAAGGCAGGCGCCAAACCGCTGCGCCACCCAGGGATCCCCTTTGTTTCTATATCTTGGCTATTGTATTGTGAAAGTGCTTCAGTAAACATAGGAGTACAGATAGCTTTCCTAGATCCTGATTATAATTCTTTTGGATATATATGTGTAGGAATGGGACTGCTGGATCATATGACTGTTTTATTTTAATTTTTGAGTGACCTCTATATTATTTTCTATAATACCTGCACTATTTTGCATTCACACCCACAGTGCACAAATGTTCCAGTTTCTCACTTGTTAACCTTTTGTTTTTATAAATAATAGAAATCCTACAGGCGTAAGGTGATAGTTCATTGTGGTTGTGATTTACATTTCCCTGATGATCAGTGATATTAAGCACCTTCTCATATACTTGTTGGCCATTTGCATATCTTCTTTGAACAAATGACATTCAAGTTCATTTTTTAAATTGGATTCTTTTTACTATTGAGTCATAGAAATTCCTTATATGTTTTGGAAATGAACCTCTCATCAGACACATGGTTTACAAACATTTTCTTCCATGCTGTGGACTGTCTTTCCATTCTGTTAATTGTTTCTTTTGCTGTTTACAGATTCTAAATCTATAGAAACTATGCAAGAGCCATCACACAGAAGGGGCTTCATGTGGGTATGGATATGGATCTGATTTTGATGATGGGATTCTAGACTTAAAGCTAATACTATTATGGACAAAAATGTGCAAACTTAGCAAAAGGCATAAGTGCATTTTCATGTTGGACCAATGTATATTTTCATGACTAGTGGGCAGTCTGTGGCAAGTTGTATCTCTACAAAAAAGGTAATGTCAACCCTGCACATGCTCTTTTACAGTGTGAAGGCAAGATCTGGGAAGGGGGACAGGGGTTTACGACTACTGTGGATATGGCAGAGGTCACACATTGCAATTTTTAAGGCTTAATCCTAAAAGGTGATGAGCTTTTACTTTATTCATTGGAACACTCTTGTTCAAAACCCTAGCTGTTATAGAGATAGTTCAACTGCCCTGAGGCCATTCTGTGGGAAAGCCAAGTGACATGTGAGATGACGTGTATGCACTGCAGTCAGCCCACCTAATCTTCAATCTCACCCAGCCCAGGCTCCAGAATTGTCAGATAATTTCAGGTCCCCACCACCAAGGTATAGGATCCGTCTTCAGTTCTTTTAAGCTGAAGCCTCAGACATCATGGAGCAGAGACAAAACATCTCTGCTATGCCCTGTCCAAGTTTTTTAGCCTCAAATTTGAGAACATCATAAGAAATGTTGCTTTAAGCTACTAAGTCTTGATTCAATTTGTTATGCACAAAAGTAATCAGAAGTACATTTTAGAAAAAAATATTAAAGGATACTTTGAATTCACATTTCTATTGTAAAATAATGCTAGAAATATTAGAAATATCTAAGAATATGAAGACAAAAATTAAAAAGTCCCTTCACACATACCCTCAAACTACTCCTCTTAGTGTAAGTATTCTCTGTTTTAAGCTAGCGAAGCATTCTCCAAGATGTTTTCTGTATTTATATAACTTACATATAACATACATTATCTTTTATGATAATTTATAGAATACCAGTCTTAGTGTTCAAAACATTATTATGTGATTTCCAGTTATCTTGGAAATCCTAACATTGCAGCGTTTATACATATATATCATTGCTTTAAAAAACTGAATGTAGAGCTGAAGTATGACTTTTATGGGCCCTTTCATATTGTGCCTTTATGGGTCCCTAGTACATTAAAATAATAATAATAATAATAATAATAAAATAAACAGCATCATTAAAAATATCCTTTATGACTGTTGGAACAAAATGGATATAATCTAATCTGGAATAATTATTATGTAATTATTTATTATATTTGCTTATTATTTTTCAAGGAAATTAAAATTAAAATATTTGTGTGGACACTAGGCACTGTACCTACTGATCCTAATGTAGAATTTGGCTCTGGCTAATGAGAGTCTCATATTATAAATATTCACAATTTATTTAACCACTTTTCAGTTGAATACCTTATAAGATGCTTCTACTATGAAAATAATTTTTACTATTGAAATGATGCTGCAATTGACATAGTTGTACTCTTTCTCCTTTTTAGGCACCTACATAAGTATTTTTCTAGAACACATATCTAGAGTGAAAATTACTATATGATGGATATATGCATTTAAAAAATGATAAATATTCCCCAAATTGCCTTCTAAAAGGACTATAGCAATTGATAAGCTTTTTTCTTTTTCTTTTTTTTTTTTTTTTTAGGATTTTATTTATTTATTTGAGAGAAAAAAAGAGAGAGAGAGCACAAGTGGCATAGAGGGACAGAGGAGGAGAAAGAAGCAGACTCCTCACTGAGAAGGGAGCCTGTCTAGGGATTTGATCCCATGACCTGAGCTGAAAGCAGGTGTTTGGCAAATTGAGCCACTCCAGTGGTTCAGCACTGAAGGGAGGTTGACAATCTTTTTAGGACTGGAGGGAAATTTCCCTTACAATGTAGACAGTGTTTGATAGTATCAATAATTTATATATAATATAGAATTTTTATAGAACTGTTAACAAAGAAACTTCACTGAGCATGTGCATTTGTTTGTGTTTCTCTATGATTATATGAACATAAGAAATTATATAAAATGATACAAGCAAGCTCCTACTGTTGGTTATCCAAATAAAATGATGGAGAGAGGTCAAGGATAGAAAAAACAAACAAACAAAAATAAAGAACTTATTAAATTATTTTTAAAATGGATGTTTTAAAACAGAAAGTAGAATATATGATTTTACAAACAATTCTATAAATCTTTTTCTCTTTATGATATATACCCAGACCTCCAGTGAAGGAAACAGTGTAATTCTGATCTTTAATCAAGAGACAACCACCGGGTGGGTGAAAATTGGACACCTGACCTCAAAGCATTCAATCCTTAAGCTGTCCAGAAACCCCTGAGATTTGAATTAATGACTAAGAAAAAATAGCATAGAAGATCTACAACCTTCTGCCAAAGAAGAAAATACTAGTAGCCAGCCCGTGGAGCCTATCGTATGGCCTGGTTCTTCATTTGTAAGTATTAAATAAAAGCAAACAAACAAAAAGTTGTAAACCATGTATAGCATGATAGCATTTCTATTAAAAATAAGTGTATCTCAATTGTTTTTGTCCATTAATTATCTGCCTCTTGTGTTTTAATGTGTCTTTTTTTTTTCATTTCTATCTTACTTTTCTTTTTTTTAAGATTTTGTTTATTTATTTGAGAGAGAGAGAGCACAAGTAGGGGGAGAGGCAGAGAGAGAAGCAGACTCCCCCACAGAGCAGGGAGCCTGACATGGGGCTCAACTCCAGGACCCCGGGATCATGACCTGAGCCAAAGGCAGACACTTAACCAACCAAGCCACCCAAGTTCCCCTCTATCCTACCTTTCATGCTTGTCTTTTCTCAGATGTCTGGTGATTCATATTTCTTTAAGAAATAGAAAATGTGTTTCTTCTGTATCTGTTTAGATCTGAAGAATGCACTCAAGTTGAAGGTCATTGACCTTGTGCTCTAAAAGATGGCATTTAGAGCAAATTGCCCTTCTAAAAAGTTATTAGGAAGCTGGATGGAGCATATGAAACTTCATTTTCTATTCATTCACACACCAGGAAAAATGTTTAGGTGTCCTGTTATACACATTGGGCAATTGGTGTAATTGTTTTTTTTTTTTTTCCTAATGGACCTTGTGTAAACTGATAAGAGTTCCACAAAAGGAATATAACCAAGAAACTGTTTTTGTGTATGTGCTAGATATATGAAATAGATAAAATCAAATTACATTGAGTACGATATAATGGAGTTTTCACTTGAAAAGTCATTTGTGTAAACAATCCATCTAATCTCACCATTGATCTGACTATAAAGCCCCTCTTGGAGGTAGGTCCATATGCTACTTTTATGACTACAATTCTCGTTTCCTTCCCCCTGCCTCTCCACCCCTTCAGACCTTTCCATCTTCCTTCCCCCAATGGGAAGGGAACAGAATGTCACCTCATAAGTGAGCTTAAGCAGTTTTATCTAATGGAAACATTGTTGGTATATAATGGCCTTTAGTGCAGCTAGTTAAGCAAATGGTGAACTTTGCCACCTTAATGTTTAAGCCAAGCATAATTAACAAATTAGAGAGTCAAGTTTACCTCTTTTATAAGGGATCTTCATCATATCATTATTTAAGGTTGTGTAAACATCTATGTCTAGAAAATAACTAGCAGGGATGGAAAATCTGAAACTAAGTGAAGAATCTATTAGCATGGTAGGGTCCATGAACTTTAGATTTGCTAAGGATAAGAGCTACACAGACTTGGGTGGTTCCTAGTAATAATAATAACAAGAAGAAGAAGAAGAAGAAGAAGAAGAAGAAGAAGAAGAAGAAGAAGAAGAAGAAGAAGAAGAAGAAGAAGAAGAAGAAGAAGAAGAAGAAAGAAGAAGAAGAAGAAGAAGAAGAAGAAGGATGAGGAGGAGGAGGAGGAGGAGGAGGAGGAGGATGAGGAGGAGGAGGAGGAGGAGGAGGAAGAGGAGGAGGAGGAAGAGGGGAGGGGGAGGGGGACGGGGAGGAGGAGGAGGTTCAAAAGTGGCATTGCATGCTTACATTTTGACTGCTTCTTGTTGAATGGTGAAATAAGGAAATAGGTTTAGTCTACCATCTTATGTTTATCATTCCATTAATGATAATTCATTCATGAAGAGTTGCATGTGTTTTGATAGAATTATTTGCTAATTCTACTTATGGAAGCCTCAAAATTCTTCCAAGGATTATAATGAATCTACCACTAAACCAAGTTCCAGTCTGCATTTAATATAACCCATAGTCATGAACTTTCAAACATTGTTTTGTTTGAACATTTAACAACTCCTATTGGTCTCAAGATCATCCAAAATCAACAACTATGAACTATGTATTAAATATTTATAAAATTGTTACCTGGAGCCAGGTAGTTCCATAATAATAATTTTCAAATGTTGACTTTATTTCTTCCTGTTTTTACTTGTTGTATTTCTTCTTTCCTCTCTTTTGCTTGTTTCTATCTTCTCTTCCTTTCCGAATCAAAGATTTCATGATCATGCCTTATTTTTTAAAAGGACTACATTCTTTTTAATGGCTGAGTAATATCAAAAAGCATGAAATCTTGGCATTTGCAATGATGTGGCTGGAACTAGAAGGTATTTTGCTAAGTGAAATAAGTCAAAGAAAGACAAATATCATATGATTTCACTCATATGTGGAATTTAAGAAACAAAACAGGTGAACAGGGAAAGGGAATGAAAAATAAAATAAGATGAAATCAGAGAGGGAGACAAACTATAAGAGACTCTTAACTATTGGAAACAAACTGAAGGTTGCTGGAGGGGAGATGGGTGGGGGTTGGGGTAACTGAGTGATGGGAATTAAGAACGGCACTTGATGAGTGCTGGGTGTTATATGCAACTGATGAATCACTAAATTCTACCTCTGAGATTAATAATACACTATATGTTAATCAAATTGATTTTAATTTTAAAAAGGGGCCTCAAACATAATAAGAGTTATGAGATACCTGATAATTCAGACATCTATATCTAGATAGATAGATGATAGAGATAGATAGATAGATAGATAGATAGATAGATAGATAGATGGATAGATAGATGATAGATATCTTGCCTGCAAATATTTACTAAATAAATATTTAGACTGGAAAAAAAAAGTTGAGGCAAACTTTATATACAGTTTCCAATTCCCTCATTTTACATGTGAAAAAACTAAGAAGCAAAGTGGTAAAATCTTACCCAAGATCCTTCTGAAAGTAGAGAAGCCAGTTAAAGAACTCAGGTCTTGTGTGGAGGCTTTTCAGTACAGTATGGACTTTTCTCATTGATAGTTCAAAATTATACACCACATATTTGTGTGTGTGTGTGTGTGTGTGTGTGCACATGGTTGTATGTCATTTGAAAATCAGCTGCTAAATAAATACTTATCGCACCAATCCCAAAGTGACAGTGATCCCAATGAATGACAGGCCATGTCTGTAGATATGACCTTGAGATCTTTTTGTTTTGTATGCCTACAGAAATGGACTTCAAAATGATTATGGCTTCCTAAGTCCATCCCCCTTTAAAGCTCTGTCTGCTTTCCAATAAAAAAAAAAAAGTTTGTCTTTTCTTATTCTAGCAGAGCCACATTGCTTGAGATTAACAATGCCTCTTTGTAGATGTCACTTCCTAAGAATCAACAGCTCTGCCACATTGCTTCCAATTATGTTTGACAGTGTCCTTGTAAAAATCTATGGACAACCTATTTCAGCTTGTCACATGTGAATTATACTTTCCTTTCCTGGTCCTCCCACCCTAGCAACAGATATTAGGCCCAAGCAAACCAACATGGCTACGATGGTAAATTAGTGACTTAGGAGGACTCTCCCATTGGGTGATACAAAATCACTCTAGGACGAAACAAAGTTATCAAGGAGATACTGCTGATTAAATTCATTGGTACTCATTGATCAGGCGTGTCATTGGGGGTGATGGTTCTGAATGGCGGTTACAGGAGGTCTGTGCTCATACGCTGATTTATATAGCAGAGCCAGGAGTCATGTCTCTGGATGCTGAATGAAGGAACCTGCCAAAGTGATATCTGAGTAGCTGTCATTTCACACTGAGAAATCCTAGGAGTGAGAAGTGCCAGAAGCTGTACAGGTGAGAAACTGCCCCAATTTTTTTATTTTTTTAAGGAAATAACATACTTTATTTCGGAAATTACAGATTTAGGACACTATCTAGAGTAGGCAATTAAATAAATGTTGTGTTTGAAAGTTAGAATATGCAATGTCTTTAACATAGGTACTTAAGGAATACTTTAATAACTGAATTAACTTACATTGAGTGGAATTAGTGATCAGTGAGGGACCATTGGAGGTCACATCTTGCCAAACTCCTTCTGTGCCTGTTTTTTTTTTAAGTATTTTATTTATTCATTCATGAGAGACACTGAGAGAGAGGCAGAGATATAGGTAGAGGGAGAAGCAGGTTCCCCACAGGAAGCCCGATGTGGGACTGGATTCCAGGACCCCAGGATCACCACCTGAGCCACCCAGGCACCGCCCTCCTGTGCCTGTTTTTATATGAGAGCAAATAAATATTTTTTTCATGGAGTTAACATGGTGAAATGAGAACAAGATATTGCTTTTATCTGAATATCATTCAATAATCCTTTTATCTTATACAGATAAGAATTCTCTAGAGGAAGGATTCAGTGATCATCCTTAGCTTTGTTCCCTTGAGAAGCTTATATGGTTTGAATGACACCATAAAAGATCTATTTAGGGTGCCTGTGTGTCTTGGTCAGTTAAGCATCTGCCTTTGGCTTGGGTCATGATCCAGGGTCCTGGGATTGAGCCCCTTATTGGGTTTTCTGATCAGCAGGAAGTCTTCTTTTCCCTCTGCTCCTCCTCTGCTCATGCTCTCTCTCTTTCCTCAAATAAATTAAGAAAAAAAAAAAAACTCTTAAAATAAAAGATTTATTTAGCAAGTCAGGACAAGTTTAAGATCTGCATTTACTGGAATGTAAACTCCATGAAGGCAGGGAGTTCTGCTGTTTGAGTCACTGTTTTATTTCCAACATGTGTTTGCCTGATACACATCTCAATATAATTTTGTCAGATAAATTCACAAAGCCAGGGAAAAGGAAATATGTAGAAATGAGTTTCACCAGTTTCGCAGAAACTCCAGTCCTTAAGAGTCTTTCACCTGGTCTCAGAGTTTCTTTTTCTTTTTTTTTTTTTTAGATTTTGTTTATTTATTCATGAGAGACACACAGAGAGAGAGAGGCAGAGACACAGGAAGAGGGAGAAGCAGGCTCCATGCAGGGAGCCCGATGTGGGACTCGATCCCAGGACTCCAGGTTCACGCCCTGGGCCAAAGGCAGGCACTAAACCGCTGAGCCACCCAGGGATCCTCTGGTGTCAGAGTTTCTAATGAGTTGGTTCCCATTAATCTTATTCTTGACTACCCAGTTGTAACCATATTTGTCTTCTTTCCTATTCTGTCCAAGTGTGATGGTCTCTGATCAGCATAAATGCCTATGGAAAACACGACCGACACTGCTTTGGTACCCACATGCCATCTCAAGTGATGATTTCTAGGTTGATGCTGTCAATCTTGGAGGCCAAACAGAAAATGAAAAGAGCAAGGAAGATGTCTTGCCAACCTCCATGAAGAAACTAGTGTATGGGGTTTAAAAATGTCCAAGCACAGGTTTGCTTGTGTCTGGCCTCCATGCTAATTCCCTGATATGGAGGTTAGGCCCTGGAGATGGAATGGAGTAAGTTTGGGAGAGGGGGTAACTTTATTATAAATGCACATGTAATGTGTCATATATCACCAGCACAGTGTAAACTTTGCTACCTTCACTGTGGCCTTGCTGCCACATCCAATGGTGCCTTCACGGTCAGTATATGATTTTTCATTGCTACACAGGACCTGCTATCCTTAGAAAGACCTTCTTATGAGATTGGCCCTTGGCTGGTGTCTGGGAACTTAGATTTTCTATCATTCACAAAACTGAAAAATAAAATTGACCATGCTTAAACTGTTTGCACAAACACTATGTTTTTTTGTTTGTTTTGTTTTGTTTTGTTTTGTTTTGTTTTGTTTTTTACCCACAAACACTATGTTTTATACCAAATTCCTGTTTTTATTTTGGGGTTCAATGAAGCATAGGGCATCTGCCTGATGAGTCACAGATAAAAACAATGGAAATGATCCTGTCATGTCCTTCTCTGGTAGACGATGAACATTTTATATGTGTGTTGTAACTAAGTGCTTGAGGAATTGTGTGTCAGGAGACTCCTACCAGAGAAGACCCTTGAAAAACCACACCTGCTTTCTTCTGGTCTTTTTCCATGTACCTTTTCTCCTTGCCAATTTCACCTTGTATCCTTTCTGCTGTAAGAACATAACTATAGTCATGAGTATAATTATACACTTATTTCTCTAAGTTCTAACAAATTACTGAACCTGAAGTGTCCTTGGGGAATCCTGAAACAGTTGTCAAGGAAGGGACCATATTAACCACTGTAGATACTGTCTGACCCTCAAGGTCCCTGGATATTATCATAATTCAACTCTCTTTAAACTTTTTTTTTTTTGCTCATTTGAGTTAAAAATCAAGTATGAGCCCATAAGACAAAATGAATAAAATACTAATAAAATGCTAATAAAATAGTAGCCACAATTTATTGAGCCAATTTACATATTTATTTTTCATTTTAGTGGGGCACTATGATTAGTACTTGGCATGAATTTTCTCATTTAATCTTTATAACATTTCCATGAGGCATGTAACCGTAAAATCATAAATTTATAGGTAGAGAAACTGAGACACAGGGAGGTCAAATACCTTGTCAAAAGTTCTACAGCTGAAAAAGTAATGGAATTGAGATTTAAAGCAAGAGTTTTGTAAGATCGGTTTTGATAACACTACATGGGCTCTATTTTTTTCTGTCTTTAGATCTACCTTCTACTTAGATTTTTTATTGACTCCAAACCAATCATTATACTCCTTGCAGATCTCTGTTTTGGGGTAATTTTTTTTCCACAAAAAAAAAATCCTGAGTCTGTTGATCATATAGAGCATATATGACATACAGACCCACCAGTGGTCCTCCAAAATCCATGTTTAAAACAGGAGAAAAATTAGTCTAAATTGTATCAAGAACAAAACTAAGTCTTTATAAAAGCATTTTAAGCTGTTTCCAACTTACTCTCAAATCCTTGAGAGCAGGAATTAGATTTAAAATATGCTTGAATCTTTCACAACACACACCATTTCTGGCAAATGCTAGGTAGTCATTTTTTTTTTTTTAATGCAGTTAGTGGATAAATAGAGGAGTATTGGGCTTAGAACTTGCTTGGGAATTTGGTCATCGTAATGTTGTCCAGAAAGTTTAGTGTTAGAGACACAATTTGGACTGTGGGTTTGGGCAAATTAAGAGACATATATTCATGCTACATTTACAGGTAAAAGATGGTACAAATTCATAAAATAACCATGACTCAAAACCATACTAAGGAAAACTTCAATAGTAGAAAAGTAGTTGAGTACATCCATACTATTGATCCATTAAGAAGAATTTGGTATAACTTTTCCATGATATATTAAATGAAAGATGCAAGTTTCAGTCCTGAAAGTATGGAATGATTATAATTTCACTAAAATACATAAGCAATATATGTATGCATATATAAAGATGTGGATGTGCACAGATATGAATGTGTTTTTAATGTAACATAACATTTTTTGTTATTTATAAATGAATTACATTTTTTAGAAGGAGGGATTATTGTATCACTTTGTTAACATAGGTTTACTTTGTGGGAGTGGGATTGAATAGGTTTTAGGAAAATCTCAGTTTCTATCATGAATATAAATATTATATTTCTAACCATGGTGAGATTACAAAGTTTTTGCTATTTTTAAGCACTTTTCACCAATATATATAGAAATAGATATGGTAAGTCTTGGGACATAAATATATAACTGTTATGTCAAATGAATAAATGCAGAATTATAAAGAAGTAGCTTGTCTTAGTAAAGACCCTGTGTGTGTGTGCATTTGTGTGTATGAACATGTGTTTGTGTGTGTGCATTTGTGTGTGTGCATTAAACACATATGTGTGTCTTTACCTGAAGAGTATACTTAACTGTGACTATTTGGGGGGTAAATTTATATAGGGCTTTTATTTTCTTATTTTGGTCATTTTATATTTTCTATTTGTTTATAGTGTAATTGGATTATTTCATGAAAGAAAGAAAAACACACCAAAAAGGCAGTATCAGGGCTAGCATAACAGAACTAATAATTCTGCTTTGGTGACTGCAGGAAAGTAAAAACTGTCCTTTTATTTATGGAAGCAAAGGTCTTCTCTAGGTCTTAAGGGATGAGGTAAAATTCAAACTTCTAAGCCTGGCATTGAAAAGGTCCCACAGTCTGGCCTCAATATAGCATTTTGACCTTAAATCCCATATCTCTCATAAATTCCATTCTATAAAACTGTTTTGCTCATATCCTTAGAATGCACTTTTCAGTGTCCTGCTCCCACAAATATCTTCACATCAAATTTTATTACCTGAAATGACTGTCTGTCTCCTCCATACATTTTATAGACTTTATATATTCTATTGCTATTTGAATGCTTCCTTCTCCTTAAAAGCCACAGCTTCCCTGAGACCTGGTATTGAGTTCCAATCCAACTTGTTGAAACAAAAGAGATTTTATTGAACTCACAATGTTCATGAGCATCTTTGGGGTAGACGCTGGGATGTTTTAAGCCAAGCTCTAGGAATAAATTTTTTCCTAAGTTTTCATATTAGTCATACCCTACCTCAATGTCCCACACACATGCTTGCAGAAAAAAACATGATATAACATTGGCACACTGCAACAAATATTAAGAACATTACAAAGAGTGTTAGGAAGAAGTAGATCTTTATATTATCTTACTTTAGGAAGCAGTTATTTCTAGCATCATCTTTTTTTGAAAACTAGTGCAACGAATTAACATATTGTGATTTACACCTTTTCCCAATTAGCCCAATGAAGTTCTCCAGAAAAAGTCAACTTTTCCACCCCCCACCCCCCAAAGTAAGCAATATAGATGAAAGATCACAGAATGCCAGAGTAGTTCAGAGTTTGGAACTTAGCTCCCCTGCCGACTAGCTGTGTGACTTAGAGAAAATTAACTAACTTCTCTGAATCTCTGTTTTCTCATTTATAAAGTAGGGGTGATAATAATACTGACTGCTCAAAGTTATGAAAAGTTATCATATAGTATATATAAAGATGCTGTCAGCGATAAATTCAGTTTCCTTTCGTTTCCAGGAACAGTGGTATAACTTCCACGTACCATCACCTGCTGTGCATCTCCTGATGGTTTAACTGGCTACTGAGCCTTTTTCTGCCTGAAAATAGGCAGGTTGAATGTTCCTTTCCTCAACAGTAGATTTCAATTGTGACTGTTGGGAGCTGGCGTTTAAATGTCCTGATGTTCTCTCCCTTGGTTAGGATGATCCTCAAATTCACAGTTTGTATTATCTTCTAGGTTTGCCAGGAAATTAGGCCTTAGACTAGTAACTCACTGGGGCACCTGGGTAGCTCAGCTTTTCAGTGTCTGCCTTTGGCTCAGGGCATGATCCCAGATTCGGGATTGAGTCCCACAGCAGGCTCCTTGCATGGACCCTGCTTCTCCTCCCTCTGCCTGTGTCTCTGTCCCTCTTTCTGTATCTCTCATGAAAAAAAAAATCAAAAAACCAAAAAAATGGTAATTTGCTGACAATATACCTTTTATAGTTTTTTTTCCTCTTTCTTTTTCTTGATTTTATATTTCCATAGATGCATTTCCTAGAATTATCTCCCAATTAAATTACTCTTCACTCAAATCCTTCTCTTGTGGTCTGCTTTTAGAGGAACCCAAACTAAAAAAAACAGAGGGTATGTATTATGGATGGAGTGTTTGTGTGCCCCCCCAAAACTCATATATTGAAATCCTAACCCCAATATGATCATATTCGGGAGTGGATCCTTTGGAGGTAATTAGGTCAAGAAAGTGGATACTTCATGAATGGGATTAATGTCCACATAAGAGAGACCACAGAAGGCTCTCTCACCCTGTCCACCATAAGAGGTTGCCCAAGAGAAGATGACCACTTATGAACTAGGAAGGGGCTTTCACCAAACACATATTTTGCCAGCACCTTGGTGTTGGACCTCCCAGAGCTATGAGTGGTCAATTTTGATTGCTTGAGCCACCTAGTCCAGGGTAAGTTGTTAAAGCAGCCCAAACTGACTGAGACAGTTAGGCATATAATAAGTATGCAGCAAATATTAGGTTGTCTGGTTACTTCTTCTACACTATTTATACTCGTAATTCATAGTGTATTTTTCACCAGGATTCAGCATCCATACCTCAAAAGAAAGTCTGGAAGTTTAATAAACATTACTTAGCAAATGGGAAAAAGGAAAAGCTCATATTTCTAATTAACCATGACATAGTCATCAGTAAGGCAAGCAAACTTCCCTGAAGTAAAGCAGAATGGCCCTGGAAAGTTACATGAAGAAAAGAAATGCACACGGCACATGGTGTACACCAAACCAGCTTGCCTTCATAAACATTTTCAGTGGTTCTTAGCTCATTGCCACTTAAGCATGCTACGTGGATACAGCCCCCAAATGTCTGCTCTGGAATGACATCACATTGCTCTCTCCCTCAATACCATGTATTTGGTACATATCATGTAATGACTTAATACCAATCTGCTCTCCATTCATAGATATATTAAATTGATCAAATGGTACTTGATAGTTTTGTGATAAATTATAATCATATATAAATATCATGACTTACTAGGTTTTTTAACATCCATTTTCCCATTTCATTCTCTCAACAATGCTAAAAAGAAGTATGAGTATATATTACTAGCCTCATAAAACAGATCAAGAACCCATGATTTAGAAAAAATAAATTATTTACCCAAAGTCACAGCCAGAAAGTACCAGTTAATAGTTATTGGAACTTGATGCAGTGTTCTTTAAATTACCTTGCACATTTTAGAAGAATTACTTACAAGTTCTGGGTAGCTAATCAATACTGAGTGATTGGTATAAAGGTATTTGAACTATTTATACACAGAAAGATTCAGTTGACGTTCACTCCTGTGATCTTGATCCCCAAATTTAGGTGAAGTACACCTCCCATGTTGTGTTCTGTTACACACAGTTCCCCCATCTGAGATTCCATCAAGCTATTTTTTTTTTCCTTGCCTGCCACCTTGTGATTATCCACTTCTAGAAGCCATGTGGAGTAAAGGCAGGAACAGTGGTTAATTTGTATGCAGGGGCACCTCAGTTGCCTGGATTAGTGCCTGGTACTGGAGTAGGGACTTTCTAAATATTTGTTGACTGTAGCATAGATTAACCATTCTGGACATGTGCTCTTTTCCTTGTACAGATGTAATGACTTATGAATGTGTTTTTAAAAAACACTTCTTGGCTTTCTTGCAGGTGTCTGCTGGAATGCCTGCTGTCATTGTAAGCCAAATGAGGTTAAAGGCCAATGAATTGTTTTCTATGAAGGAAAATTATTCCTGGTACTTGTGAGACCAATGGAATTGAGCACTGTTGTAAAACAAACAAACAAACAAACAAACAACAACAGCAACAACGACAAAAACCCAAGGACTGTAGCCAGGATACCAGTATGAATTTCCACTTAGCATTTCTGCACTGCAAAATTTTAATAAAGTTACATCTTATGTAATTCTAGTCTGTCTTCTGTAAAATGGAAATCACATTAATTTGGGGGACCATTGGTATTAGACAAACTTGTATGAAATGATTTTGCATCATAAGCATTCAGTAAATGGTGTGACCATTTTCTTATGTTGGTGTTTTACCTTGCCCTATTTGATTTTACTTCATAAAATTTATACGATGACACATCTATTTACTAGTGTATGCATTGTCTGTCACATCCCAGCCAGAATGGAAACTCTATGAGAGCACAGGCTGTTTTATGTACTACTTATATTCCGATTTAGACTGTTGCCTGGAATAGGGTAGATGGTCAGTTACTATACGTTGAATAAATAAATGTCACTATTTTTTGTAAGTTGATGGTACTTTCTGAATGTTCACTACACCAACATGCATGTTTACAATTTAAAGATATCATTATGTTTTATCCAGCCAGGATCAGACCTTATGTCATGAAAATTCAGAGGATTTCAAGTTTCTGGGGATGAATGAGCATCAAAATGACTCATCTTCTGATTAATTGTAAAGTGCAAAGCTCATTAACAACATAACTTGGTTCAAAAGCCAGTCCCTTGATTTAAATGTATGTTCCTTCTACTCTGCCAACCAAATTTCAATCAGTAACAGTATATTTAAGAAATAATATGTGCATCAGCCACTAGCATTTTATGTACTTGGGAATTAGCTTGGCTCTAACTCACAGGGTAACTCTTTCCCACTTCCCTGTTTTTTTCTCCTTTACTTCGATCAGTATTTGACTTGTTTATTTTTATCCTTATGCATTCATCTCCTAACTTTTTCAGTGCTATCTTAAATATCAAATTTTCATTTTTATGAACAATCTTTTCTTCAGCTGAACAAAATGATCTTCATAAATACCCACTGAGCAAAACTAATAGTTTAATACAGTATACATGAAATGAATATTCAAAATCATGTGTATCCCATGAGCAAACACAAATTAAGTTATTTATGATCATGGTCATGTTTACATGATTCAGGCATAGAGAGTCAACAGAAGGAATTGTAATTTATCACCATGACTGTGGCCAACACATGGAGACACATCTTTGTGATTTCAAAATCAGAATTTTTATTTTTAGAACAGATATCTGAAAAGTGTGTTCTCTTCTAATAAAAACATTTCCATTCTAAAAGCACCATTCACTTATAAATATTCTATATTTCTTCCTTTAAAGTTGCCAGACATTTTTTTTTACAACATGAAAATCTCATTTCCATAAGAAAAAGGCAGCTGTGTTCTTAATATAGAGCAGAAACATAACTGCTTTAAAAGTGGGTCCTGACATGATAATTCAAAATTTTTTCATCTTCAGTTGTTACATTCAGTGAAAAGGCTGTGATGGGCTATGGAAAATGTAAAGATAACTAAAACTGTATTTTTCACCTATGCTCACTATTTTCTTAAAAATTAAAAAAAAAGCAAAACAGTGAAACAATCATCTTTACTTGTTATTTTCCCATTTACCTTTCTTCTTATATTCCTACAAAACAATTTTCACGCCAGTTGAGATTTTTGTCCTTTTCACAGTCTTGAATAGGACCCATCTTAACCATGAACACTTGAAAAGTTGAACTTCTGAGGTTAAATTTATTATAGATTGAAACAGGACATTCTAATTAAAATGAAGACTTTTCAAAGGGATCATCAATATTTCTCAGGTGATCCATTTCTTGCTGCCCTTATTTCTCTTATCTACTACATATTTTATGGATGCTCTAAAGCAGTAGCTCAAATTAATATGTCTCTGTACTCATGTTTAGCAATGTTAATCATTGTTTAACAGTAAATAATTTTGGAATGTTAGAAATGACACAGACAGCTTTGAATAAAACTCATTAATTTTACAAAAGGAGAAACTGAGGTCTGGAGAGAAAAAATGGATTTTCATGTGGCATCTCCAACTTCGAAATTTTGAATATCTGATGATACTGAGTGTGATGATGATGATGATGATGATAAAAATGCTATGCCCACATAAGTGTGATTCAAGATAATCAATGAAGAATACCCAAGTGAATTACTTTATTAATGTATATATAAATATGTCCATCTAGGATCTGTTTAATGGGCAATATACATGGAGAAAATAATGCAGGGTATAAATTATTTTCTTGCTTTTGAATAACTACTAAGTTATTCAAGGATTATTATAAGAAACCAAGATATTTCCAAGTAGTTTTGCAGAATATATTCAGAGACAGACAAGACACAGAGAGGGAGGGTAAAGGAAGGGGCAGAGGGAGAGGGAGAGAGAGAATCTTTTTTTTTTTTTTTTTTTGAAAGAGAAAATCTTAAGCAGGCTCGATCTCACAACCCTGAGATCATCACTAGAGCTGAAATCAAGACGCAGCCACTTAACTGACTAAGCCACCCAAATGCCCCTCTATTTGAAGGATCTTAATGGAATTTAGTTATTGTATCCCCTGGGCTTCCTCTACCTGTGACAGTTCCTCAGTTTTTCATGACTTTAAGATGTTTTGAAGAGTACAGGTCAGTTATTTTGTAAAATGCCCCTCAACACAGGTTTGCCTGAAGTTTTCTCATGAGTAAGTTGAGAATATACATGTTTGGGAATGTCACCATTGAAAGTATTTATCTTTCTCAAAAACTAGTTTTCAAACATTAAATAGTAATACACATAGATAGCATCATTAGCAATTTTAGCACTAGGTCATTTCCTGCAGTTTTCATTTAAACATCTTTTTAAAATCATTCTCTTTTTCTCTGAGCACCTCATAGGTTATCTCTTCCAGTTGCTTGAAGAGTTAGTCTCAATTACATACAAGGAAATTGAAGCCCAAGAAGATGGTACCATGTAGTCAGGCCACTAATTGGCAGAAGATGCAGCCTTAGATTTTTGTCTTCAGACGCTTAGCTCACAGATTTCCCAACCAAGTTCACCACAAAAAGTTAGTAACCTCATGACCTCAGGGTGTCCTAAAAAGATTCATGTGACACCTTTCATTTCACTTCCAGTCATAAGGCACTAATTAGACATGTCACTGTTCAGTTTCATATGTAAGATTCATGAAGAGCTTTTTCTCAGAAATTCATCATCAGTACATTGGACTTCCATCTTCTCCCTTCCTCTACTCCTGGAGTAATTCCATCTCTGCATGGCCATGAGGGAAATAAGCCCTCCTTACTCCTCCTAATTGGAGTGAGATATGCCACGGCTCAGAGTTGAGGATTCTTGGTGTGCCTTCAAAATCAATCTGACTCCTGAATAATGATTTGGCTCTGCAAAAACCAGTGCCTTGGAACCCTGCTGAGATGCTGTCATCAAAACAGAAAAAAAAAATCAAATTTTACTCTGAATAGAGTCTTAATAACAGTTGGAAGCTTCAGCCTCCTGCCTATAATTTATTTACAAAGAATCTTTTTGAAGGGAACTATCCTGGAGAATTCTGTGTGGCTTTGATGTTTGCAAAAGTAACCCTGTAAAGATAGAAAGATGATAGAAAAATAGATAGACATACCTACAGATAGAAAATAAGACAGATTAAAACAAGAAATCTTGTGTCCAGTAATTCATATGTGAACCTTTGTTTCTTACATTTTTCCTATGATCAGACCCTTACCTTGACCCTAGAAAGAGTTTTAATCATTTATGACCCATGTCTTAGCTTAGTTCTTCCATAAACATCCTTAAAGAATATTTTTAATGAAAGTAGATTTTTGGGTTTTTTTGTTTGTTATCTTTTTAGTGAGGAGTCTTGGAGATCAGAATGTGATACAGGGAAAGGAAAACAGCTGCTAATGGATGAGTTATGAAGTGAATTGCATACCCCCAAAATTCATAAGGCGAAGCCCTACCCCTAATGTGACTATATTTGAAGATAGGGCCTTTAGGGATGTAATTAAGCTTAAATTAGGTTGTAAGGGTGGGGCCCTAATCTGATAGGACTGGCGACATTTTAAGAGGAGGAAGAGACACCAGATCTCTCTCCATCTCTCTCTGTCTCTGTCTCTCTCAATCTGTGCATGCACAGAGAAAAGCAATGTACGGACACAGCAATAAGGTGACAATCTGCAAGCCAGGGGGAGAGATCTCACCAGAAACCAACCCTGCTGGCACCTCGATCTTGGACTTCTTGTCTCCAGAATTAGGGGAAAACAAATGACTACTGTTCAAGTCACATCTGTGGTATTTTCTTATGGCACTCTAAGGTGACTGATAAAGAATGTGTCATTAATCCAGCTATCACAGTGGGCCAGTGAAGTGTAATTTCACTAGGAAATGCCACAAATTTGTGTACCTAAGAATTATTTCTTCCCAAGGGATGAAGAAGCTGGAATATCTGCACATAAACTCATAAAAGGCATTGGTAATGACTGCTCCTTTAAGTTATGAATTTTTCCTAATGTTCATCTAGATGCAGATTGGCTTGTTGCAATTTAGGGGGAAAGATGGGGGTTTCAGGAGCATATGCAAATACCATCAGTTGTAATTGAACATGAGAACAGTGAAAAGGACAGTGAATACATGTAGGGCTCTAATGGTGTCTACTACATCTGAAAAATATACCCAATTCATTCTACAAGAATTCTTGCTTCTTAGTTTTCCTTATAAGGAAATTGATGCCAGAATCTGTAATGTGCTGGGTATGTATGTATATGGGAAGGGATGAGATAGGATGGGTTGGGATGGGATGGGATGGAATAATAATATGGGATTAGACTGAATTTGTGTATGTTATTATTATTAATAGCCTTGATCAGGCTAGCTATCAGGCTCACCTATGTACATTATCTCCCAGCAACCACCCTTTTTGGCAAATCCATGGAGTAGATCACAAATGCTCACAAGACTCTGTCAGTATTATAAGAAACCAATCATTCTTTTCTTTTTCAGACTTGGTCCTGTTGGTTAGAATTTGGGCTGAGTTCTGATGCCTTTGCATATAATATGTGTACTTTAAGGCAGTTTCAGGGAAATTTGATCTATTCAGATTAACATCTACTTCTTCATCTGCATCTTGCCTCCTTCTCTTGACTGGTGATCTGGCACTAGGATATGTGATATGTGTTCTGTAACTGATTCATATCATAGTTATAACAGTAAGTTACTGCAAAAGTCCTTAATATAAACTTTGAAAATCAAAATATAAAATAAGGACATTTTCATTGAAGGATGAATGGATAAAGAAGATGTGGTCTATGTATACAATGGAATATTACTCAGCCATTAGAAATGACAAATACCCACCATTTGCTTCATTCAATGTGGATGGAATTGGAGGGTATTATGCTGAGTGAAATAAGTCAGTTGGAGAAGGAAAAACATTATATGGTCTCATTCATTTGGGGAATATAAAAATTAGTGAAAGGGAATAAAGGGGAAAGGAGAGAAAATGAGTGAAAATATCAGTGAGGGTGACAAAACATGAGAGACACCTAACTCTGGGAAACGAACAAGGGGTAGTGGAAAGGGAGGTGGGAGGGGGGTTAGGAAGACTGGGTGATGGGCACTGAGGGGGGAACTTGGCAGGATGAGCACTGGGTGTTATGCTACATGTTGGCAAATTGAACTCCAATAAATAAAAATTGTAAAAAATAAGGACACTTTATATTTTCTAAGTTTTAGACTTATTCTTTACATCTTAGCTGTAGAGAGTTAAAAAATTAGTACTATATAATGCAGCATATATAAATTCTGATATTATAATAAAAATAATATGTGAATATTATAAAAGTTTCCACTTATAATAGTAACAAAGCGCTGTGTATGGTCTATGTAAATAAATATTTAAGTGTCTCTTAAGGACACAAAAAATATTTCAGCAGAATAGAAAGGCAAAACTGTTTTTGAATATAAGAACACAGCATCTTAAAGACTTCAATTCTCATTAAAAAATTATGCATTTTTTGTGCCCTGATAGGAATACTATCAAGATTTTGTACAGATGAAATAAATCTCTTCCTAAGTTCAAATGGAAAAATTAAGCAACTATCAATAGTAAGGAAAAATATTTAAAAAATAATGAGGGAGTATCTACTAATTACGATTTGTCATAAAGCTACAGAGGGGTGCCTGGGTGGCTTATTTGGTTAAGCGTTCCACTCTTGATTTCAGCTCAGGTCATGACCTCAGGGTAGTGAGACCCAGCCCTGCACCAGGCTCCATGTTTAGCTTAGCAGAGCCTGCTCCTCTCTTCTTTCTGCTTGTCTGTGTTCTCTCTCTGTCTCTCTCTCTCTCTCTCTCACTCAAATAAATAAATAAATCTTAACAAAAGATAAAAATAGAGCTACAGAGATAATAGTGGATTGCCATCACATGAATAGACACAGATGAATGAAATGATAGAAAAAGTCCAGGCACAGATCTAATACTTATGAAAATTTAGTATATAAGATTAGTGTCATTTCAAATCAGTGGTGAAAGGATAGATTATCCAAAACTTGTTGTTAAGACAACTGGGTAGCCATCTGAAAAGTTTTTAAATTGGATTCTTTACCTCACACCTAACAAAAAAGATTTAAATTAGATTTTAAAAGAAACCATAAATGTTCTAAAGAGTATTAGATTTAAAAAGTGTTTGAATTGTAAAAAAATAACAAAAATCCTAAAAAGTTGTAAGAATAAAAAGCTATAAATTAAACTATACATAATAAAACAGAAAATTATACATCACATAAAAACATAAAATATTAAAACTCAAATGACAAACTGAGAAAGAAAAGAAATACAGTCATGTCTGCATAGTTGAGTTGAAGTACAGACCAATTTCTTTAATATGTAATAAGCAGTCACAAGGAAATAAGACAAGACCAATACCCAGTAGAAAAAAATGGGCACAAAAATACAAACAGTGCCCAGAAAAACACAAATGGTTTCTAAACATGTGAAAACATTTTCATCCTGACTCATGAAGAGAACACTGCTGGTGTAATTTTCACAATCAGGTTGGTAATATTGAAATGTCTGTCATTAATGGTGTTGAGAGTGGATAGAAATACAGTGTTAATGAGCATGTTGATACACCCAGTAAACAGTGAAAATTGCTCTAGAAAAACTAATCAAAATGTTAAATGTTGATACCTATCCTCTGAACAGTTGTATGCCAGGAATATACCCTGTAGATATCTACATACCTAAAAGAGCAACTAGATGGATGGAGAAACAAAATTATTTTTCCTCAACTAGGAGCTAGTGAAATAAAATATGGCACACAAATGTGATGCAATATAATACAGCTTTAAAATAAGGTGGAAATATTTTTTTTAAGTTTAAGTAAGACAAATCTCTGTAATTTTAATTTTTAATAAGTGAAAAAAAAAAAAAAAAAAACCAAGAGTCCAGGGCACCTGGGTAGCTAAGTCAGTTAAGCGTCTGACTCTTGATTTCTCTCTTGGGGTCATCTCAGGGTCCTGAGATCGAGCTTCATGTGGGGCTCCACCGTCAGTGGGGAATTGGCTTGAGATTCTCTTTCTCTCTCTCTGATCCTCCCCCTGCTCCTGCTCTCTCTCTCTCTCTTTCTAAAATGGATAAGTAAATCTTTAAAAAAAAGAAAGGAAGGAAGGAAGGAAGGAAAGAAGGAAGGAAGAAAGGAAGGAAGGAAGGAAGGAAGGAAGGAAGGAAGGAAGGAAGGAAGGAAGGAAGGAAAAGAAAGAAGAAAAAAAGAAAGAAAGAAAGAAAGAAAGAAAGAAAGAAAGAAAGAAAGAAAGAAAGAAAGAAAGGAAGAAGAAAGAAAGAAGAAAGAAAGAAAGAAAGAAAGAAAGAAAGAAAGAAAGAAAGAAAGAAAGAAAGACCAGACAGAGGAAGAATGCTACTACCATTTATGCAAATAACACATTAAGCCTGTATTTGCTTGTGGACTCCCAGAAAATAGGAATGAACGAGAGATATTCTTTTTAATACATAAACCTGGTATATACTTTGTACTTGTTTCACCAGTTCAAATATTTAATAAACAGTTTGGGCCTTGCTATTTAATTAATGAACAATTTTGATTGCTACTTAATTACTTTCCATTCTGTTTTTCATTTCATACCTTTTTATACTTTCTTGCCCTTGTTAGTCTTCATTTTTATTCTTTTTAATGCTTTTCTATTTTTAACTTCTTGAATTTACCAAGTTATGTGGTTATTCATTCTTTTTAAATTTTGTCTTTCCTTTTAGATTCAGTTGCCTTTTCCCTTAGGCACATCCTTGAGAAGTTACTTCAGTAAGAATCTGAGAAGTTACTGAGTTATGCTATAATAACATAACATAATAACATAACATAAAATGCTATAAGCATTTTACTAATTTTTTACATTCACAGATCCTTCTTAGAAAGCTTATTAGATATATGTATATAGCCATATATGTATATACGTATATAATACATATATACTATATATATATATAATAACTGGAAGGGTATTTGGGCACCTGCCCTATGTTCGCTTTTTTCTTTTTTTTTTTCATGCTTTTATTTGGGTGTACCTTTTAAAAAATTAACAGGGAAAGTTTAAGCATAAGCAATAATAAAATACCAGTTTAATAAATTTTACCACTTGCATTACCCTGATCAATAATTATCAAGGTTTTGAAATATTTTTCTAATTTATTCTTTTTCCTCTTTTTGTACTTAAAAAGCTAAAATTCAGATCTCATGTTTTATCCTCTAGACTCAGGACATATCTTTAAAAAGCACAGCTTTTTCTTACATAACCTGAGTGCCATGAGCCACATGTCACAAAAATAGTTTTTCAAATTATCTGATATATATTCCACATTAATTTTTTTCCAATTGTCTGAAAAAAATACTTTATAAAGTCTTCTTTTGTGATCTAGCAAGGTACATGCATTGCATTTGATTCAAGCTGTCTATATTCCTATTGTTGTTCTTCTAAGCTGTAGGTATGTATGGGGGGAATTAGAATTAAGTAATTTGCTTTACACTTAATTCACTTACTTTAGTGTCTGTAAGAGGTGTTTGAGTTAAAACTGCATTTGTTTTCTAGATGTTCCACAAGCTTGTATTTCTCTATTTAAATATGTCTATTTTTAGATTCAATGATTTTGTTGTTTCGCTTCTTTCCTAAATGTATTAGTGTGTTTTCCATTTTCCTTTAGTAATTACCTAAAAAATTACTTCATGCATCTTTGACTTATTAAAGTTTCATAAAAATAACACATTGCAAGAAATATAAGAAACGTAGAATACTTTAATTTCAAGAATCCCCTGAATTATATGTGCATCTGCGTTTTAATTCTACTGAGAGATTTAGAAGATCACAATTGCTTTTATCATCATTATTAATTTACTGTGAGGTCCCTATTAATTTAGATGTTCCCACATATTTCCTTTCCTTGTTCTCAGGACTTTCCTGAGTCTCCTTCTCATTCAGGTCATTTTGACTCTGAATCCTTTGGCATTTCTTTCTTTTCTTTTCTTTCTTTTTATTTATTTATTTTTTAATTTTTTATTTTTTTTCAGTTTAGGCCTGATGGCAACCAACTCCTTTATTGCCTATTAGCCTGAAAATATTTTCATTTCATCTTTATTTACTTACTTTTAAGATGTTGTTCCTGAATATAGACATCCAGGTTAGTGGCTATTTACCAGCAACTCATATATAACATTCCACTGTTCTCTGCTTTATCTCTGAAGATTGGTTGCCGGTCATAATTTTGTTCCTTTCGAGGTAATTTTGTTCCTTTTTTCTTTTTAAGCAATTTCATTATGATACGGCTAAGTGGGGATTTCTTGTTCATGTTGTCTTTATTTTGTTTCAATATTCTGCTCAGCTATTTTGCTACTGCCTCATGAATCTAAGATAATCTTGATATAGTTCATCAATTTTAGAAAATTCAGAGCAGAAATTGCCTAATACTGCTTCTTCCCATTCTATGTTGGTCTTCCTTCTGAAAGATCATATCACATGCTTTAGAAACCCCCTGCCTCCCATTCTATGTATCTTTTATGATCTTTCCTGTATTTATTTGTCTCTATAATTAGTCTAAATATTTTCTTTTGACTTGTCTTCCACCCTCTGCTATATATTTATCTTTCAACTCTATCTAATTTGTTTCTAATCCTCATCTAATCTGTTTGGGAACTAATTCTTCAAGTTTGTGATTTAACTTGTCAGAATATCTTATAAGTATATATGGTCTTTTGATTTTCTTATTTTTCCATGTTTTTCCCCCCTCTCTTCATATAACTGTTCTTAAAGGCTGTATCTGTACACAGATATTTTAGAGATAGTCTGAGGCCTGGCATGTGGCTACCTTCCTCCAGGGACAGTTTGCCTTTTTTATGGCAGCTGACTGCTGGCTGACTTAGGAAGTCCAGTATTAACATAATCTAATTTAGAGACGGCACGAATCACAGTTGGGCTTCACTTCTGTGTGAGCTGCTGTGAGCTTCTCAGTTAGTACTGGGGTGTAGCCTCTTTGGATCCAAAAACTAGAGCTCAAAGTATCCCAGCCTCTCTCTACTTCCTCTGTGGCTCTATGAGGCTGTCAAAATTCCTGCCTGGCTTCTCAATATTTCAGCTGCTTTTTATGGAATTCATCTGTTGCCATTAGGGGGCAAGAGGCTGTAAAAAGCCAGTTTCACATTTAAGTTTGCTTTTTCTCATAAATATTCACGCCCTGGTTTCCTTTCTGATGCTTTCAAGCAGATTTTCAGAAATGTCTAATCTTCTTGGTTGTTCACAATCGGTTGGTCCCAATCACCTATGACCCAATTACAGGAAGTTGATGCTTTTGTGTATTTGCAAAATTTATGATGGTGAGTATTAAAATCTACAGAATTTTTATTTGACTCGACAAATTTTTTAAAGTGACACAATCATTTCAACATGTAATTATTTACAGCTTATCATAATTGTAATTCTTTGCACTTTTGATTAAAACATTTAGAATATCATTTGATTTGCCAAATAGATATACCCGCAGAGGAATTTTTACGGGGCTTGAGTTAAGGAAGTGATCATTATATCATTGGTATTTCTGTTTTCATTTGAAAGGGAAGGGGAAATCAGAAGTTTTAAGAACAACCAAATATCAAATCCAGTATGTAAAGAAAACCAAGCAAGTACTTGAAGAAATACCAACATCTTTTTTGTTGTTGTTGTTTTAGTTTTTAATGAGCTTAATAGTGCTGGAAATACTGAATGCTTATATGTGAAGGAATCTGCAAGTCAAGAGATTATGTGTGGTTATCCAGTTATGTTCCATTGTAGATGTTCTTGTTTTCCAAGAAGGAAAATGTAATTTTTTTGTTCTTGTTTTGTTTGAGAAGGAAGACTGAAGTCAGAGTACAGGATACACAGCAGAAGAGCAGAAGATATTTCACATTTTTAAAATGATTTTTATTTTACTTATTTGAGAGAGACAGAGCGAGCTCATGAGTGGGGAGAGGGGTAGAAGGAGAGGGAGAAGCAGACTCCCCAGGGAATCAGACACTGGGCTTCATCCCAGGACCCTAAGATCACGACCTGAGCCAGTCAGACGCTTTACCAACTGAGCCACCCAGGTGCCCAAGGATATTTCACATTTAGAAACAAGTTAGAAAAGACCACAACAGTAGAAACAAGTGGTGATTTGATTAATATGTTGTATATATAGACTTTTTTCTCATTGGGTTTCAGTAGTCTACTACTTAGAGATGGATAGCGTGTGATGCAATGATAGATTTCAAAACGTGTGAATCTCTATTCATGCATCATGACCTATTTATTCAGTAAAAATTAGCATCTTGCCTTTTAGTCACATGGTAGAGATTTTTACCCAAAACACCTTAAAATGGGGAAATGGATGGAATTTTTATTTCAATATATTACTATCGCAATTGCATTTTCAATACTTGTTTTTAAAAGAAATGCCATCTATTACCACAAAATGCATTTTGTATCTATAAGGGTCTGCATGGGGCCTTGCAATTTGCTACTGTCTAGAATAAAATTAGCAAGGAGCACTTAATGCTGAGTGCTTTAAACTTAAATTGCATATTGAATCTATAATGTGTTCTCACAGGAATAGGGAGAAAATAAGTTGTTCTCAGTCCAGAACATGGAAAACATTTTCAGGAATAAATAAATTTGGTAAAGAACTGATGGACATGGCCTAGAAAAAGATCAAATCAAAAGATTTTCCTAAAATACCCATAATTTGGAAAATGCAGTAAGACAGTTGGGGAAATTATCCATAGAGGAACATAAATATCAGCTCTTGCCATTTTCATGAGCAGGGCTTTCTCTAAAGCCTGTTTTGCAAGGTGCAAGAAATAAGTCTCCACTTCAGGGAAAACTGAGCAAAAAGCTTCAAGAAAGACAAAATCTTATCTGGAGAGGCTTTAAATGATCACCCCTTAATGCTCTTAATGACCACAAAGAAGATTTATTTTTATATTTTAATATTTCAAATCAAACGTTATAGGAGATCCAGTGATTACCTGGTTCTAAATCCCTCTTCTCATCGAAATCAAAATTAAATAAAGTTATTAAATATCTATAGTTTGTTTCAAGCTGCTTATTGGGATGTCGGGGGGGGAGCTGACATTTCTCAAGTTTACTGGTAATAATTTCATAAAAGAGGTAGATAAATATCCTTTAATCTGTGCTATAATAGAAATTTGTGAAAGCAGCAAATCATCTGCAGTGGTCAAAGTAGACCCCAAAATCATTGTATTGAGCTGAATCTTAAATAACAACAATAATAACCAATACTCATCAGTTCTTGAGCTTTTATACTGGAAGTTAAACATATTGTATCCCTCAATGTCTTCCAATACAATTTTCGTTTGTCCCACCTTACAGAGAATGGAACAAAGAAAGGATGAGTAAGTCTCCCCCAAGGTGATGTGATTAGTGAATATCAAAAGATCTTTTTTGTCTCCAAAAGCATGTGTTTGTGTGTTTGTTTGTTTGTTTTCCTGTACTAATTAGGAATCAAAGTTTGCCAAGATAAATTGTATTAGAGGGAGCAATTCCTGGAGTCATCTGAATTCTCTCTTATTGTGAATTCTTATAAGGTCAGACTTTTCTACATTGGGATACAATTGGTCTGTGAGGAAAAGAACTGATGGTGGCTTCCAGCCAACAGTCAACGAATAAGTTTTTTTTTTTTTTTTAGATTTTATTTATTTATTCATAAGAGACACAGAGAGAGCACAAAGACATAGGCAGAGGGGGAAGAAGGCTCCCTGCAGAGAGCCTGATGTGGGACTTGATCCCAGGACCCCAGGATCATGCCCTGAGCCAAAGACAGATGCTCAACCACTGAGCCACCCGGGTATCCCATGAACTTGATCTTTCATCCCAGGAGCCCATGAGAAACTTTCCTTAGTCTTATAGCCCATGAAGAAATGAATACTCCCCCAAATTATGCAAGTTTGGAAGCAGATCCTTCCCCATTCATGCCTTCAGATGAAATCCTATCCCTGAGCACCATCTTAATTACAGTCTTGTGAAAGACTTCTAAACAGAAGACCCAGCTAATCCATGTCCATTTTCCTGACCCATAGAAACTGTGAGATAATAAACATGTGTTAAGTCACTGTTTGTGTTAATTCATTGCAAAGCAGTAGATAACTAGTCATTGCCTATACACTCTGTGGGAAAACTATCTTCTGTGACTAGCTTCTTCTGTGGATATGTGTAGGGTATAGAGCCACATTAATAGAGCTTTTCTCTTGCCTTTACTTTCTCAAGGTAAGAAAACTCAAAATAGGGGATCCCTGGATGGCTCAGCGGTTTAGTGCCTGCCTTTGGCCCAGGGCGTGATCCTGGAGCCCCA
Source organism: Canis lupus dingo (assembly GCF_003254725.2). Lineage (NCBI taxonomy): Eukaryota > Metazoa > Chordata > Mammalia > Carnivora > Canidae > Canis > Canis lupus. Next base: position 67,747,578 of record NC_064245.1, read on the forward strand.
GGATCGAGTCCCACCTCAGGCTCCCAGCATGGAGCCTGCTTCTCCCTCTGCCTGTGTCTGCCCCTCTCTCTCTCTGCCTGTCATGAATAAATAAATAAAATCTTTAAAAGAAAAAAGACAACTCAAAATAGGCTAACTTTGGCAAGCTACTGAAGATGATGACTTTTTGCCTATGTTTCTGGGTCTCTGAATATTCACTTCAGATTTGCCAAACTCTGTGCCACTTAAGACATCCTGACTAATCCTAATTCAAAGATTGTTATAGTGAAAAGACTGTGGACTTTGAAGCCAAATGTGTCAGTTTGAGTCTTCTGTCTACCATTTACTTTCTCAGTTTCCATATTTGACCAGTAACTATAGTAATATAGGCTCTCAAGTAAATTAAAAATAATGTATGTTTATATAATCATGTAATAATAGTTACTCCTCTTACCATATAGTGAATTCTCTTTTTTTCATATAGTGAATTCTCAATAAGTATTAGCTATTTTTAGTTTCATACTTATTGTTGCATTAAGGCTATATTTCAATTGATCTTCTATTCCTGTACTCTTCAAATATCTCATTTCTGTTTTCCTGAATGAGATTTCAGCCAGAGATTACAAGAGGGTAATTTATTCACCAACTCTTTTGAGCATTCACTGTATGCCAAGAATTTTCTTTCTTCTTTTTTTTAAATATAATCATTAAATCCTATGACACTAAGACATTTTTATTGTTAATAACTTCATTTCTTAGGAGAAGAACTTGAGAACTTATATTGTTGGTACCATGGTAAGAATTAGAATCCATATCCTGCTTCTTTCGACTAGTCCCCATCTGCATCTATTCATCATTAGTTTAGGACCTTTTGGAGATACTGACAAATCTATTGTGGCAGGCAGGCTTCTGAATGAACTGCAAGATTTCTTTCCTCTGGCATAAGTTTTGAGTATTTCTTTGAGAGTGGAAAGGACCAGAAATATGATTAATGTCCCTCCAATGATTAGTTACCTCATATGGGAACGGTAAGGATGCTTTGAAGATGACATTAAAGCTGGTAAACAGTTGATTCTAATTTAATCAAAAGGACTGATATCCTGGGTTAGCCTGACCTAAGAAGATGAGCCCTGTAAAGAACGATCAAGCAGTCAGAGGGGGGAAAATTTATATTTGAAGCAGCATAGATTCTTACTTTTTGGTTTTAAAGATTAAGACTATCATATTATGAAGAGGACTACTTGACAGGGAATAGCAATTGGCTTCTGGAAGCCAAGGGCCTAAGTTATGTAGTCAAAAGGAACTGAATTTTACCAACAGTCATTGAACTTGGAAGACCCTCAGCCAATACTCTGATTTCAGCCTATTGAGACACTGAGCAGAGGACATGCTCTGCACATGTATTAGCTGCAATCTTAACTATGGAAACCACGAAATAATATATTTATGTTGTTTTAAGCTGCAAAGTTAGTGGTAAATTTTATAGACAGATAGAAAACTAATGTACACATAGTGAGAGAAATATTTAATTTTCCTAGAATAATGCCTTATGTTGCAAATGTTTCTTCCTTGAATAACTTGAGTCATTAAACTTGCGTCACGATCTAGCCCAAAATGTTTCTTGTCATCTAACCCCAATTCTGCGGAGTCCATCCGAACCAAACCAAGTAACAAGCATTTGTTACATCCAGTTCAATTTACGTCCTTATTTGGGGCTGACCCAGTTAAAAACTGGTCAGCAATTAACGGGTAATTTGCCTGACTCATCATTCTTGAGTGTTCATTTCTGAAAGGAGGCTTTGTCAAAACGTCAATCGTTGTATTCGGCTGTGCCTATAATCTGGTGGCTTTCCAGTTCTTGCTGAATAAGGAGCTAAATATGCATTTCTATTTTGGCTCCTAATTAAATGTTCATGACATAGTGGAGCTGAGAAGAGCAGAGCTTACCACTGCTCTTGTTTCCTTTGTGGTATGTGCTGTAAACCAGAAGTAGAATGAGACCAGCTTTATTTTAAACACTAACAATATATCCTAGGAACCAAGGAGGGCAAATTTACATAATTGGGTTTGATTTCACATGTGATCCTCATGGCCCAAAGAGAAGCAGCAGACACTGTGGGGGAAGGACCTTGTAGTTTCGAGAGTAAGAAAGCTTAAGAGGAGTAAGTTATAATTCTTATAAGACATTTGACCTTGGAAAAATCATTTAACCCAGCTGAACTTCAAGCTCTTCATCATACTGTATAACTCCCTTTGCTCTTTCTCTTCATATCAAAATTCACCTGAATTAATGGTAACTCTATTATTCTCCATGAGGTCCCTCTCACCATCCCATTATCTGCATCTCCACCTCTTTCTAACTTCTCTCCAAAATAATTTTATCAGGAGTGTTCAGTCTCACTGTCTCCACTTGTTATCTTTCAAATTTATTCTTCCTAATAAAGCCAGAAATCACTCTCCTACATACACTTATGTAGATGTTGAATCCCCCTTTTTCAAAACTCCTCATTGTTCTCTAGGTTCCTCATTTTCTATGGGATTAATTGGTACAGTCTTAAAATACCACACAAGATGAAGGGTGGCGTAGTGTCTGTACCTGACCTGCAGGTACATCCAATGCATCCTACATTCAAACTACAGAAGACTATTTATAATTTCAAAATAGTTCACCTCTCCATGCCTGCTTTCGTCTGTCATCCTTTTTATTCATCCCCTAATCCATTCATCCCTCCAAGATCTAGCTTCAATGAGTTTCCTTAGGCAAGCCTTCTTCCTCATGTGGCAGGTGAAATAAATGCTTCATGGCACTTGACCCATACAACCACTGGGATTGGTTGACACTACTGGGATTGGCTTTAAACGCAGCTGTCTCCCATACTGAATTGGGACTCCATGGAAGCAAATAGTTATTTTACTATTCTTTTATGTTTTCGCTGAACTCAGGAAATTGAATTAATGAATAATAAGTTGAATGAATGAGTGGATGTGGAATAATAACAATAAATAATCTTTACCCATATTTACTACCTGTTTCTGTGCTAAGGGCTTTGTATGGATTAAGTCATTTGACTCTTATAAGAGCCCTTCAGGGCAGATGTTATTATGTTCTCCATATTTAGATATTTAAACCTAAATTTATTGAAGTATTTTCTCTAAGTTCAAACAGCTGGAAGAAAAATGGGTTAAGTGACTATCAGAAGGTTTACTACAAATCTAAAATGCCTTTGTTTTCTTTCATAACCAGAAGGCAAGTATTACATGCATTATAATATTTGTGTGTTTTAGTACATTGCAATTCTCAAAGGAGATCATCCTACGTAGTAATTATCTTTGCAGAACATTTTAAATATCAAAAAGTTAGGATATTGGGGGGTAAATCAATAGCTATTGGAAGATGTTTTGAAAGAAAGGGAGTCTAAATGCCTAACACAAATTCATTTCCTTATATTTTAAGATTTGACAGTCCCAAAATAGTGGCTTCTAAAATTATAGAGTCTTTTGGGCTTTCACTGTAACTTACTACATTTATTATAAATTCTCTCAATATAAAAAAATTCTCTCAATATAAAACATACTAATATTTAATGAATTCATGCACATTACTTTCTTGCAAGACTTACTGATTTAGGAGAGTTGAAAGACAGGTATAAATCATACCATCTATCATTTCAGATCAGGTAACACCTTTGTAAAACTGTCTAAAAATTAAATATTTCAAGTTCAACAAATTGTGCATGTCACTGAATATGTTGGATGTCCCTAACCATTCTGCGCCTTCCTGTATTTTATATGATGAAGTTTCTTGACATTGTCAATGAGCTTTGCACCTTTGGAGTGCTCTTGTTACTCAATGAGCCTCCACTCCTCGTCCTTTTGGATTCCTTCTGCTCAAAGGATAACTCAGAGCACAGAACGCTGAAATGGAAGGAAGGAACCAGAGAGATGTGTGCATGAGCCACATAGACTCTCTTGCCTCCCAAGTACCATATCTTTAACCAAATGAGCTAAGTTGCCCTGGTTGTTTCTCATTCTTAGTCTCTGAAAAAGTTGGCATCTGAATTTGAATCCCCAAGGGTACCTACTTTAGAAGTTATATTCTTCCTTTTTTGTTTCCTTGAAAGAAAAGAAGAAAAAGAGGAAACTAAAAACCAAAATGGGAGAGGGAAATGAAGTTGGGGATAGAGAAGTTCCTGACTCAGTGCAATCTTAAGTGTAATAAATAAATTATTATTATTATTATTATTATATTTTTATTATATTGTATTTTTACAGTAGTATTCTTTATTTCTCCTCTGCTTTCCTGTGTGTTATTGTTGTCATACCTATGTTATAAACAGCACATACATTATTATTTATAAAATAAAGATATTTAAATATTTAACTATTTCAAAGATATTTAAATAATTAAGAATACCTTATGCACTTATCCATGCATTTACCATTTCCTGTGTTCTTTATTCCCTTGAATAGATCCATTTTTCCATCTGGTAACATTTTGTTCTGCCTGAAGACTTTCTTTAATTGTTTTGTAGTCTTCTGGTGATAAATTCTTGGAGGTTTTGAATGGTGAAAAAGATATTATTCTGCCTTTTTTTTTCTTTAAAGATTTTATTTAAATTCAAGTTAGTTAACATATAGTGTAGTATTAGTTTCAGGGGTAGAATTTAGTGATTCATCACTTGCATATGATACCCAGTCAGCATTACAGCAAGTGCTCTTCTTAATGCACATCACCCAGTCACTCCTTACCCCCCTACCACCTTACATTGACCCTCAGTTTGTTCTATATAGTTAAGAGTCTCTTATGGTTTGCCTTTGTCTCTGTTTATATTATTTTATTTTCCCTTTCCTTCTCCTATGTTCATCAATTTTGTTTCTTAAATTCCACATCTGAGTGAAATTATATGGCATATGTCTTTCTCTGACTGATTTATTCTGCTTAGCATAATACCCTCCAGTTCCATCCACATCATTGCAAATGGCAAGACTTCATTTTTTTCTTTAAATGGCTGAGTAATATTCCATTGTGTATGTGTGTATATATATATATATATACAGTGTATATATATCTATATATGTGTATATATGTGTGTGTGTGTATATATATATACACACATCTTCTTTATCCATTCATCTGTTGATAGACATCTGGGCTCTTTCCATATTTTGACTGTTGTAGACATTGCTGCTATAAACATTGGGGTGCACGTGCCCCTTCAAATCACTATGTTTGTATCCTTTGGATAAATATCTAGCAGTGCAATTGTTGGGTCATGGAATAGGTCTATTTTTAACTTTTTGAGGAACCTCCATACTATTTTTCAGAGTGGCTGTACCAGCTAGCATTCCCACCAACAACATAAGAGGGTTCTCCTTTTTCTACATCCTTGACAACATTGGTTGTTTCCTGATGTTAATTTTAGCCATTCTGATAGGTGCGAGATGGTATCTCATTGTAGTTTTGATTTGCATTTCCCTGTGATATGTGATGTTGATCATTTTTCATGTATCTGTTAGCCATTTATATGTCAGGAAGTTGTTTCTAAAAAAGTATTTTCTTTTTCCTCAGAGGGGAAAGACTGTAAGATTGAAGGAAGATGCTATTAAAATTAGGACAATCTTTCTCTACATTCTGGAACAGTGCCAGAATGGGCACAGCTACAGATGGTTTACTCTCTGTTAAACTATTAAACTACTAAAATTCTCTCGTCTAACCCCCGTGTGGAGGGGAGTGAGCTAGTGAGATAAGTCTTGGGTATGTGTGATGGCTTTCTCAAAAATTCATTCACCAGCCACTTTTTGTTCATGAATCATTCAAGCGTCTCTGAGATCCTGGAGCCCTGATAAGATTTGGAGGCCGGCTATGTGAATTTCCACTTCCTGTGGCATTAAATCTCTCTCACCATGATTCATGCCATTGCACATTAGTTCTTCAGAGAAGTGGAAAGGTGGAGGACTACAAATAATCCCCTGGGGACCTTAAGGGGAGGTGATCTCTGCTCAAGAATGGCCAGGAGGGGGTGCAGAAACATAATAACGAAGCTTCAGAGTGCATCAGAAAAACAGGATGAGAAGGATTTGGCAGCTGAGGGAGTAGTGTGGGCTCCCTTGTGTGAGGTGCCAAATAGCAGTAGTTTTTTAGAAGAGGAAGCTGCAAGAGGAATATTGCTGGGAAGACATAAGGGCCAGGCTATGGGATCCCTAGAAGACCAAACTCAGCATAAAAACTGATCTGGTAGTCCCAGCAATGCACCAGAAGTTGTTTAATGCCCACCATGCATTTTAAAGGATGATTTACAAACGTGTTCTTAACAAAAGAAAACGATGACACTTTCTTTAGTTATCTCAGCCATTTCCTCCTTGAAGGTAGAATTCATCACAGGTACTCAGAGGGCAGAAATCAACATTCTGTCTTTGAAAACAACTCAAGCTACCTTCTTTTGGAACCTATACAAAGCTTCTGCCCAGAAATATGTGATGATTTTTAAGGCTTTTAACTTTGGCAGGAAAGTAGAACGATTCACTGTGTTAAAACACCTGAGCTAACACAAACACTTGATTTTGCCCAACGTTTACCTAAGAAGCACAAAGTATAAATATAGTTCCCTAACAAAGCTCAGTGGAGCTGAATGACGCTTTAAGGGCAAGTAAGAACAGCGACTTTTTCTTTTCAATCAGATTCGAAGAGAGTAACAAATCCAAAGAGATCAGTTAACCCAGAGTAAAAATGATAGTGAAATTGAATGAACCCTCAAAAGACATTTGTTTGCATACTCTAATTAGAATAAGTTACACTTTCTCTAGCCCATGCTTTCCATCTTGGTGGGAAATGCGATTGTGAGAAAATGTACCCCAACTGAGCAAAGTTACTGTACTTCCACAACTCTATCGAGAATTTCTATCCCTGGAGCAAACGTACAATTTCTTTCCCACATAGCCGCTATTCCTATAGATTAGGAGTTATTTATACTTACCTCTACTCAACAGACTCATCGGTCTGCTCAATATCACTCCCTCTGGAATTTGCACTAGTTGATGCCCACTGCACGCTGAATGTTCCTAGGCAATCTGCCCATGTATTTCTCATGCCAGCACTTGAGATGTAACCCTACCAAAAGCCAAGAGCTTTTATTTCCAAACTTGTTGACGCTAAGTGTGCTTGTTGTTGCAATTATGTAATTTAATTATTAAGTAGTGTGCAATATCATGCAAAAACAGTGTTAAATTATTTGGAAAGCCTAATAAAAGATAAGCTTTTATGAATAAAGAGTAAATTATCTGTGGGTGAAATAGCTTTAAGATAGCAGAATTTCTCTAAGCTTTTGCTTCTTTTAAAGAAAACAAACCATTGATCAAGTAGAGACATGGCTGGATAGAAGAAATACTGCAAAATCCCTTGGTTTTCTACACACAATCCTTGGCCCTTGCCATCTCCATGCACTCCAGACAACTTTCCAATGTAGCATTTCTTCTGCTTCCAGAATCCTCTTTGCCACCAGAATGGGAGGCCAGAGATTCCTTAGAATGAACATCCACTGGGAGCAGCCATCAACAAATGATTGACAGAAATGGATGGGTAAATACCTGGGTCCATAGCCCCATGGGTGGAATATCTCTCAAGGGCATGTTCCATACTGGCCTCTAGATTTCCACAGTGGGTTCCAGTTCTGCTGATCCACAGCTGTGCTGTGCCTTATAACTAACATTGTTCTGATGGCTTTGCATTCCCTATCTCTTGTCTCTACTTTCTCTATTAATGTTTCCTTCCTAATAAACCACATATATTCAGAATAGGTTCTCTGCATGCTTCTGGTATGTCTCAGCTCAGATTGCCATGCACAATACTACATCCTGGGTGACTTAAATAACAATAGACATTTATTTCTTCACAGTTCCAGAAGCTGAAAGTTTGAGATCAGGCATGATTTTTTGTTTGTTTTGTTTTGTTTTGTTTTGTTTTGTTTTGTTTTGCTTCTGATGACCTCTTGCAGATGGTCACCTTATGCCTGCGTCTTCATATGGTAGAGAGAGAGAGTTCTGATTTCTCTTATTATAAGGCCACAGATCTAATCACCTCCAAAAGGCTCCACCTCCAAATACCATCACATCTGCAGTTAGGGCTTCAACATATGAATTTTGAGGTGCACAATTCAATCCATAGCAAGGCAGAATCAAAACCAGGACAAAACATTATATGGAGCCACAATCAATTGATATACACTCAGAGGAAAGGCCATGGTAGCAACTATAAAGATTGATAAATAACTAGGTATATAAACCTTTTAAGTAAAAACAAATTTTAGGGTATGCATGTAATCTAAATAACTTTTTAAGGTATCTGGCCCACTGTAAAATCTCAATTGTGATTTGAAAACAGTCTTCACATTGTGACCCAAACCTCTGACTCCTTAATTAAAATAGACACTTCTTTTTCCCTCTATTTTTAGACAGGTTTTTTTTGGCCCACTTTTTGAATGTCATTTTATCACTGCAATATGACTAGATTTTTAAAGGTGAAACATTTCAAGCATATAAAAAAATTGAAGTGATGTAATGGGAAGAGGCACACCAGTAAGGTAAAGTTTTTGTATTTGCTTCAATATCTTTTTTTTTTTTAATTAATAAAATATTGCAGACCCACCAAAAGCCTTATCTCTCATCCTTCCCCATCCTGGGCCTCTCTCTCCATAGAAAACCACTATCCTGAAGTCCACGCACATCATTCCCCTCCATATGTATGCACAGTACTTTTATCACACAGTTACAAATGGTGGTGATCCATTCAGGTCCCATGCAGCCATCCCTCAACTGCTGACATCAGCGCTGCTGGCTCACCGCTATGTTCCAGGCTGGGTTGAAGCACGGCCTATCCCTGAAATGGCCAAAGGTTAGATGATGCAAATACATATTCAGCTCCCTTGCCTCTGTGTGGAATAACTGTGAGGAACCACCCTAGCTCCAAAACTCCCTGTTGGATGGTCTGAGTCCTCAGTTACAACCATATTGCAACCTGGCTTCTCACTCTGCCCAATTCTGCATTTCTCAGTTCTCTAAATCTCCTGCACACAACTCTCCATCTCAGAGTGGGCTCTCAGAGAATCCAATAGAAGAAAAGCCATAAATATATTTGTGGTTGTATTTTTTTTGCTTTAAAATTTCCACAAATGGGGGGATCCCTGGGTGGTGCAGCGGTTTGGCGCCTGCCTTTGGCCCGGGGCGCGATCCTAGAGACCCGGGATCGAGTCCCACGTCGGGCTCCGGTGCATGGAACCTGCTTCTCCCTCTGCCTGTGTCTCTGCCTCTCTCTCACTCTCCCTCCCTCTCTGTCGATCATGAATAAATAAATAAAAATATTAAAAAAAAATTTCCACAAATGGGATCATACTGTTTTATTCACTCTTCTATGATTTTGAGATATACCCATATTGCTACATTTGAATATAAATCATCTTAACTGCTATATAGAATATGATTCTATGAATAAATCATGATATATTAATTTATTCCCATACTGAGAAATAGTTTATTCCACTTTGAATATTACGATCATGGCTTCAATGAAACCTTCTTTTCTTTTGCATAGATGTGAGTGGTTCTCCATAATAGACATCAACATGCAGACTACTCATTGAGAGACTATGATGCTACAAGTTATCAGCCATTTCCCATAGCTCTAAAGTGGTTTATAACCATTTTCTTTTCCAACAAAAGTATAGGTTCTCATTTCTCTGTATCCTGGCTGAAACAATGTATTAAAAATATTAACACATTATTTTCTGCAAAGAAGTGAGATATGAAATATAATTTCTTTAAAAATTGAGATTTTTGGGATCCCTGGGTGGTGCAGCGGTTTGGCGCCTGCCTTTGGCCCAGGGCGCGATCCTGAAGACCCAGGATCGAATCCCACGTCAGGCTCCCGGTGCATGGAGCCTGCTTCTCCCTCTGCCTATGTCTCTGCCTCTCTCTCTCTCTCTCTCTCTGTGTGACTATCATAAAAAAAAGAGAGAGAGAGAATAAAATGGTATACTGAGTGGTTTCTCTTAAAAAATTAAAAAATAAAAATTGAGGTTTTTCCAATTGCTAGTGAGAATCCATGCTTTTCTTCCTTTTGTCTCTTTGTCATTAATATTTTCTCCTCTGTAGATTACCTATTCTTGCTGTATTTCCATTAGGATATTTGTCTTTCTTATGTTGATATGTATGTGTACATATAGATAGAAAGATATAAAACATATTATTCTTTATATACATTAGGTTCAAGCTGTTGTTGGTTATGTGCCAAATATGGGGCTTGATTCTCCATTGTATTTATGGTGTCTTTTATTTATAATATTTTAAAGATTTAATGTAACCAAATGTATTCATTCTTCCAATTATGCATTTTACTTTACATGTTCTGTTTAAGAAATTATCCCTTATGCCAAGGTTATAAAAATATGTTTTGGGCTAAACATTTTATAGTTTTCTTTCTACATTTAAGTTTTTATTCAAGCTGAGATTGATTTGTATATGGAGTTAAGAGAGATCTAATCATCTACTTTTCTTTTTTTCCATTAGGGAGAGTCTGTTATTCTAGTGCTACTTAGGTAGTCGTATACGGTTCCTGGATGATTTGTTCTGTCATTTCTGTCATAGGTGTAGATCCTTATAGTTCCTTTTATCTTTCTTTCTTTATTCTAGTCTTTTTGTTTGTTTGTTTGAGTTTTAGTTTGATTTTTTGCCTTAATCTGATTCTGGACAAATATAAATATTGCAGAATTTGCATGAACACATCAATGCAATATTTACATGTGCTAAGTCAAGTCTTTCCCTATTTTTTAAACTTGTTTTTTTATTTGATTTTGTGTTGATGGGTAATTATTTATTTATCAATGTTAGCTTATAAATGCATAGTAGTCTGTTTGAGTGTTCTACTTATTCTTGAGTCAGGTTTGATGAGATGTTTTTCTAGGTTATTGTCCCTTTGATCTAAATTTTCCAAAACATTATATAATTATTCATGATGCAGTTTTGTCCTTATGTGTGTTATGAACATTTTTTTCTTTTTGCTGAGCAAGTCTTCCAGAGATGTATATTTTGAAAGAACTAACCATTAACTTATTGATCCTTTTGATAATTTAAAAAAAATCTTCACTCATTTTTGCTTATGTTTACTATTTATTTTCTCATATTATCTATATTTGTTTTACTTGTTCTGCTATCATTGTTTTAAGTGGAGCTCTCAGGTTATGTCTTCAACATTGTCTCTCTTCTAAAATTTGCATTGTGACTACAAATTTCCCTCTAAGTAATACGTTTAACTACATCCTACTAGTTAAATATAAAGTGCTTTCACTATTATATAGTGTTAAATATTCTAATTTTTATACAATATATTCTTTCACCCATAATTCTTTTTTAATTATTTTAAGAGAGAGTGAGCGAGTATGCTCACATGTGCGTGCAGGAAGCAGGGACAGAGAGAATCTCAAGTAGGATCCATGCCCAATGCGGAGCTCAACACGGGGCTCTCTATCTCATGATCCTTGAGATCATGACCTGAGCCAAAATCAAGAATTGGTCACTTAACTGACTGAGCCACTCAGATGCCCCTCCCCTGTCATTCTTTTAAAGTGAAACCATGCAATTTGTTTCAAATTTCCAAGCTTACCAAGTTATGAACCTATTTTGAGTATCTTAAGTGTTCCTTTGGTAGAATTTAGTCTCAAATTAAGTGAATATATTATTTAAATTATATCTGTGTAGTACAATGCAGACTGACATCCTCACCAGAGCATCTCTCTTTTCTCCTCACCACAGCATCTCTGCGAAGACTTCTTCACAAAGTCTTTTTAGATGGTCCATTGATTGACTCATCAACACAACTTACCCCTGCTATGCTTCTACTGGATGGGCCAGATCTTTTTATTTTAGTACAGTTAAGCCTTCTTTGCTAAGTATTTTCTGTAAGGTATGCAGAAATCATCTATTTCCCTTACTTTTTATCTTTGCCATGGTTATTTCAAAACCATTTGTATTCATAGTTGAACTCAACGGGGTAAAAAGAATGGTATTAAAAGATTCAAATTCTATATTTGCAGCCTGAAGGTCTCTGGAAACTCCTACTGCCCTCACTCTTTAACCTTTACCAATGAATTAAAATTCATCTTTAGTTTTAAAATAACTGTAATATTTGGTTTGAAGAGTGTTTAAGGGAGCTAAAACAATTCAGCTTAGGTTTGTAAGATAAAAAATGTGTGGAAAATTTAAATAGTCTTTTAAAATTTGGCTATTTTAAAATTAAGCTCTCTTATTGCTCAAGTTAAAACACTAACACATGTGCACACATGATGTGATCCTTGTTGGACACCCCCATGAAAACCCTTTTTAGACAAACATGTTTTACCTTTTTCAATAAAAAAAAATAAAACAAAATGATCTAGTTACTTGCATGGTGAAGAGAGTAAGTAGAATCAGGACTCATCCTAAAATATGTTTAAATAATGTTTGTAAAAAAAAAAGAAAAGAATAATTAATGTTTGTAGTATGCCTATTCCTAATCAAGGTATTGTAAATACCAAAATACAAAGATGTATTAAACATGGTTCCTTTACCTCGTTCAATGGTTCATGCTAGTGGGACAAAAAGAAAAAAAAAATAATAATGTTCCCAGTGCAGGGGTTCAGTAAAACTGTAGAAGAGGGCAAATTAAATCAGTTCAAGTTGCTTATGAGAATAGAGGATGGTATTTTCTGGGAAGGTGTTACACAGCTAACTTTTAAAAAAACGAGTGATTTTGTTCTAGTAAAAGCAGTGGAGATGATTGGTGTTCAGGCAGGTTCGTTGGAAGCTATGTTTGAGGCAGCTTGCCTGAAGAAGTCTGTTTCAGAGCACTCTCAGGAGTTACACTTGTCAGAGAGGAAGGGATTGGGAAGCATAACTGGGCAGAGGAAGAAGATGGACTCATAACCAGTTGAACAGAAAATTCAGCTGATTTCCTGCGGCCTCTGCAGTTGGACTTGTCAGTTTCACAACCCATGAATGTCTTTTTTAAGGATCTTGGAGCTATCCCTTTGAAATATAGTCATCCAGAAATACCGCATCCCTATCTCCCTGTCATCTCTGTGAGAAGGCAGGAGCCTAACATTGGTAAGAAACAATTAACAAACACAGATGGCACAATCATACTGATCACAATCCCTCACCTTTTGTTTCAGTAGAGTTTCATTCCTCTCCTCTATTCCAAGTCTGGACATCTATTGCAATTATTGTAAATTAAAGTCTTTCTTGCCTATTTAACTTTCTTGCCTATTTAATAATTTCTTGCAGTATTTCTTTGATACCCATCACTGTGGACAGGCTACGCCAGGAGAAGTCTAGCCATGAACAGAGCAGTTTTCTTCTGCAATGGACAATTCCCAGAGAGGGACTCAGCTGGGATCCATCAGCATACCACACTTCTAGCAGTGGGGAAATGTTTGCCTCCTGAAGTGTGAGGTCTGGGCAGCACAGCCTGGCTGCCACTGTAAAAGCATTCTGAGATTTTTTAAACCAAAGTCAACTCCCTGGATTTTACAGAGCCTGCGTATTGAAAGGAAGGCCTTCCTGTAAAATACTTTATATTTTAAAAATCAGTAAGATATGTCATCTTTTAGGGCATTTCTAAGTGCTCACCAAAAAGTGAATGTTCATCTTTGCAATTTATTTCACCTTTATGTATTCTATGACTGTGTTTTGAAGGCTGTCTACTTTCTACCCTACCCTAAAGGTAATTTGCTACTTCTGTCAAATTCTAAGTCAAACTTCTTATTAGCTATCCAATTAAAATTAAAACTCAAACCCAAATTTGTGCAGTCAATATTCTTCTTGAGGACAAAGTGTGTTTACAGAAGTGCTGTTCCAATATTTAACATTGTCATACTCTTTACCATCTTGCGGTGGAATCTCAGAGCCAACATAAGACTGGTATTTTACTGATACTCCCTTGACTGCAGACTTCATGGAAAGGATTTGGTTGGGGTTAAGCTGTGTGAGTTTAATATAAATCCCCCGTTTACTGATGTTTGTATGAACTAGACCCTTAATACCACCATGAGAGCCAAGGTCTGCATAATCAGTTTTCAGGTATCCTAGAAAATAATGGAAAAATAATAAAATAGAAATGTGTAATGAATTGTTTTCTTCTTTTGTTAATTTGAGTACTAAAGCTTTTCAAATCTTTTGAAATAGTTTTTATTGAACAATAATATGCATTGAGAAACATCCACAAATCAGAGGTATGCAGCTCCATAAATTACCAAAAAATGAACATACTCATATAACATCACACAAGTGAATGAATAAAATAGTACTAACACATCCAGACACACCCTCTTGACTTGTTCCTATCATTAACTTCTTTCTATTCCCCAAATGTGACTACTATTCTCATCATATAGATTGCTTTTACCTATTTTTGAAATTTGTATAAATAGAATTATACAGTATGATATCTATTTTACCTGGCATCTTTTGCTCAAAATTATGCTTATGATTGATACATATTGTTGTGTTTATTTGGAATAAATTTAGTTTCATAGGTGTATATTAGCTCATTACATGAATAATTATTAATTTGCTTACCTATTCCATTGTTGTAATTTGGAGTTGTTTCCAGAATTTGGCTACTATAAATATTTTATGGACTATGTTGTATTTTTTGGCCTATCTGTGTTAATATCCTTGGTGAGTATATATCTCTGAATGTAATTGCTGTATTGCATACAATCGGTATTATTGCATATATTGTGTTATATGCTAGTATGTAGAATTAGCTTCAGTAACTCTGCCAGACAGTTTGCAAAAGTAGTTACACCAAGATTCTCTTGCAGTGTATGAGAATTCCACTCGATCCCTATCCTTGTCAATACTTACCAATCAGTCTTTTTGATTTTGGCAATTCAGGTACTATAGTGATAATGATATTTCATTTTAGATTTATAGTGTCGATTTACATTTCCCTTATGATTAATGAGATTGAAAAATTTTAGCTTCTGAAAGTAAAGTAGGAAAAAGCGTAAGTAGCTTCAGGTTACATTAGTCATATCAGCAATTGAGACCATTCAAAGGTGGGCTTTGATCTCAGTGAAGTCAATGTCAACCTAGTTGTATATGTCAAACTAGGTATAAGCATAGACATGAGCCTTTCCCATAGCTTCCCTCCTTTGTGAACCCCAAATTCTATTTTTTTCTTGCAATTTTGCGAGAATCTCAAAAGCCCTGTTAAATTTTCTTCAGAAATCAGCAATAACTCAATTGGAAAAGAAGACCCAATGTGTTTGCCTTTTTCTCAGACTGACCCCACAAATCCTCATTGTGTTGATGGCATCCTAATTCCTTCAAACTAACTTTAATACAAATTCTGTGAAACTTTTCTTGTCTTTCTGTGTTGATGTGAACACATCATCAGCAACTTTTCAGATGTAGCTTCTTAAATTCTTGAAGTTCTTGTTGGGATTTGAAAGAATGTATTCATTAAATACTATCCTAGCTTTGACCCAAAGATTGAAAGTAATTGAGAAACAGAAGAGCAAGGAAGATGGAGATAACATATCAACTTTTTTTAACCTAAATAAGAGCTAGTTTGGAGATTTTTGACTTGCATACATGCATGACAAGAAGGTACTTCCAGATAACAACCCTAGAATTCTGTTTGACATTCAATGAGAGAGAAATAAAGGGAACAGAATGATCTCAGTGAATCTTTCCAACTCTCAACTGCCTCTCTTTTTGCAGAAACAAAATCTGTACACTTAAGCTTATTTCATATCTGAAACCAGAAAAAAAATCACATTTTTGTTTGTTTTCCTCCAGATTTCCTCTCTCACATCCCCCTCAAAGTAGAGCTGAACTATATGTGTACAAGTATTTAGCACAAGTACAAAAATCAGATAGTGTTTTCCTTCCAAAAGAGTATTAGTAGGACATAAAATTTTGTCTCCTGCTATGAGAACATACATTTTACATGCCAAAGACATAATTTTATTGTTCTAAATGAGGAAGAGATCCAACAGACTTGTTATTAAAATGTATTCATCATACACAGCTGCTGATCATCCATTCTGATAAAAATCATAATTTGTGGCATATTCCCTTCAATCTCAGCACCAGGTCAACTCATTGGTTTCCTCCCAGCATATTTTGCAGCCAGATTATTTTTTTTAGGAAGACTAAAATATTCTGTAAATTAGAATCAGTTATTCAGTGCATGCTGTGCAATCTCTTGCTTGTTTATTTACTGCTCTGCTGGTCTTATTTAATACTTGTTTTGACAATTCTTCATTCAAATATTTGTTCTTGTCATGGCATTGACCCAGAACTGATTCCTGAGTGAAAAATTTTGGACCTGCTAACCTCATGCTGACCCTCAGGGAAATGTATGATAACTATTTTTTGGCACAAAAATTTTGTTCATCAGTTTTTATGAATATGTTGATCCTGCCGTTCCCCTCGTTGATTGCCAAAGCATATGGTTCTATATTACAACTATAAAATAGAAGAATATTCGGACTCCACGTTCTTGACAGGTAGTATCACCTTGAACTATTTGCTGCCATCACACATCAAAAGCTTGGTCATAGGAAATAATAATCATAAAAACAGACATGCAAGTCATTTATCTGACTGAAGAGTTGCTTTATATTTTTGGAGCAAGTAACATCATGAGTGAACAGATAAGAACGTGGGCTCTGGAGCTAAGCCACTTGGGCAAAAATGTGGTTAGGCTGCTTATACCCTATGTGAAGGAGCTACTGAATTTCTCTGTACATGTGTTTCATCTTTCTAAAATCACAACAATGTTTTAAGAAGTAAATTAATTAGTACATATACAACACTTCAAATAATTCCTGGCACATAGGAAGTTTCATAAATTTGGCGACTCTTAATTTGGTTTTTACACTTAAATTCTTAGCTAGTTTTAGAACTCTTACATCTATTTTAATTTCCATCAGTGCAAACCCCTGTTTATTTACTGCCATATCCTTCAACACCCTTCAGATAGTACATGTTCAATAAATAAGTGCTGAATAAATGAATTTAATTCTACATGGACCCCTGATTTTGCCTTCTTTGAGTGATAAAACTTTTTTCTTATAATTTTTATAAGAAACTTATAAAAACGTGATGTTACATTTATTTGGGACAGTAAGTCTAGAGAAATATTTTTAAAGTTATACAGCACCCACTTTATGAGAGTTCATGGGACAAGTCCTTCATGGGTCTCAAATATAGGAAGATCCTACCCTTCTTCTTGAGGACTTAACTCCTGGAGACAAAGAAATGCAGAAATGAACAACACAATTTCTCGCTTTAAGGAGCACCCAATATTGTGGTTATTGGGGCCATCTAATCAGAGATGAAAAATATATTCCAAATCTGGATATGGAAAGAAAACTGTAAATTGAAGGCCACCAGCACTGATTGATGGGAGCACTCTAGGAGACAAAGAGAAAAGTTAAATTTAACACACAAACACACATACACATCCTCATGCTTGTGATTCTAATTACATTCTAATTCGTTACTCAGAAAAAATGAAAAGTTTTATAACTGCCTTTTGCAGTACTACTAGATTATACTTGCTATAAAATCTAGCATCTGACAAATTCAAATCTGTGATTAATGTTAATGCCAATTGCATATTGTCGGCATACAGTGCACCTGCACACACATTTCCAACGACAAGCACCATATATTACCTTCAAATCAGCAAGGATTGTTTCCAAACTTGGAACTGATTTAACATATATTAAATCCCAGTGTAAGTATGTGCTACAAGCTAATGCCAAAACATCTTGAAAGGCCACATTTTAAAAACAATACAGGAAACAAATTGCACTTGAAAAAAAAGTACACAGTCTGTTGCTTGAAGCATTAAGTAAGAGATGTTGGGTTCTATGATCATGAGGACCCTGGACAGGTTATATATTGCTTTTTTTCCATAACTCCTGACTTTACGATTCTCAGGATTATACAGGGAAGAGAAGAAAAAAGACACATTAAGAACATTATTAAAGATATGATCCTTGACCTCCTGAAATGTTGATATAAAGAGTAAAAATATTATATCTTAGTTAATATTGATGCGGTTCCTGCACTCTTCTGAAAATATGTTTTACAAAGCTTGACTCATTTTGTACAACATTCAAGTTGTTCTTATGTTCCCCTTCTTACAGGCAAGTAAACAGAGGATCTACATAGCTAATTAGATATTAACTGGGTGATTGGGCCCTGCTCATTTGTCTCCATCTTGCTCCATATTTCACAGAGTGGGCTCCTAAAAATGCTGTGGATTATAAGCTTTCACTAGAAGATTACAGATGGCTCTTTCTCTAACTACATGAGTTACCCTATGCATGGCTCATAGTGAGCACCTCATGATTGTTTGTTGCTTTTGAACTATTGGTGGTGGTGTGGATATTATTATTATTATTTAAAGATTTTATTTATTTATTCATGAGGAGACACAGAGAGAAAGAGGCAGAGACACACAGGCAGAGGGAGAAGCAGGATCCTCACCGGGAGCCCAATGTGGGACTCGATCCCCAGACCCTGGGATCACTCCCTGATCCTCAAGGCAGCTGTTCAACCAGGTGAGCCACTCAGGCATCCTGGTGGTGGGGATATTATTATCACTGTTCTGAGGCAAGTGAGCATGTTCCAAGGTCAGAAGTCTTCTTGGCCTCCAATATCAGTAAAGAAGCCAAATAAAAATAAGCAAGCAGGCATTTAAGCAGGAGGGCCACCTTAGCAGAATTTGAGAGCATCTGGTAACCTGAGATTGGTACAAATTTTCAGTTAACAAATCCAATATGTACAAAACTTGACCAACCTGTCTATCTGATTAAATTTGATCATGCAAAGTGAATTTGTCACTGAGCTCTGCTTTCAAATAGCAGATCAATAAAATAAGAATGACTCCAGCTATTTAACTGGTTTATGTCTATTAATCTTCTCCCTGTTTACAAGGCATAGCAACATGCAGTGACCCTGTTGGACCTAGGAAAACTAGAATTCCTTTGAGGATCCCATCTTAGCGCAGAGGTTCACACACTATAGCCTATGGGCCAAATTCATTCAGCTGTGGGCCAAATCAGGACGCATTCATTTGTCTACATACTGCCTATGGCTGCTTTTGCACTTAGAATGGCAGCATTAGGTAGTTGTAATAAAGACCACATGGCCTATAAAACCAAAAATGGGTACTATTTGATTCTTTGTAGGAAAAGTTAGTTGACTTTAGAATTATGTACTCACTTATATCACAAAACATGCACACACACATACATAGAAAAAAATCCTTATTTATTCTTTATTTTTAAATATGCAGACACCTTAGTAACCTCAAATCCAACTCTCAGGACCAGCCTAGTAGGTCCTTAACTCTAAGCTTCTGAATATTCGTTCTTGCAATTAACACTGTGCAGGAGAGTGCTCTGTAAATCTCTAGGCTTCTGGGATTAATGTACAGTAGCACATACAGCAACTAAGGAATATTCTGCAAGTTTAAGTATTTCATGTCCCTCTTGCATTTATATGTTTGTTGGTTTAGAAATAAGAGGCATGGAGGGTAATATTAATTCTTTAATTTGGCAACTAGATGCACACCGAATACTATAATTGAAAAATTATATTCAAAAAGAATCAGTAGAAACGAATTTAAAAACAAAGCAACATAACTTTATTAGATTGACATTGCTTTAAAGATAATCTAAATTATCTAAATGTGCATTGTTAACTTTCAGTTCTATTGGTTGGTTTAAATATCTAAAAAGAAAAATATTGTTTAATGATAGGTGTAAAATATTTCTAATGTTTATATCTTATACATACTAAAACTTACATTTCAGATGTGTTAACATTTACTAACCTTTGAATGAATTTACATTTTATTTTTAGTCAGCTAGAAAATTATTTGCAAAATAAAAAAATATGCGAAAATTATGGTTATACATGATAATATTGCTGAAATAAAAATAATTAAAGTAAATTATGAAATGAATATATAAAAAATTACTCATTATGTTCATCTTTATTTAATCAAATCACCCAAATATCATCTTTCCATCAATACAACACCTAGACATGAACTATAATAATTAAATTTGGTCTTTTTGATATTTTTATATTTCTATTGACGTCCAAACATATGATTTTTTTGAAGTTGTATTTATCAATACAGAAGCACATAACATAGGTATTTATTAGCTTGACTTATGATGTTCAACTCTTTAAATACATAGTAAGAAGTCAAAGGCCTGTTGACATGCATGCAGTGAGACTCAGGTCAGAATATCTATCAGCAGGTCTGTGTGCTCCTGGCTATTTGGGCTCAGATGATTAATCTAACTTTTCTGTACCCAAGTTCCTTATTTGTACAGTTGAGCATCATCAGCCACATCATAAGGTTTCTGTGATTATTTGATGAGTCAGTGTCAGTGTAAAAGTGGCCAGCACAACATTTGGCTTATGCTAGTTTATTCTTCTAAATATATTGTGTCACATGAGCTTCAAAATAATTAGATTGGTTTTATTGAGTTCTACCTGTATTTCTCTTTAGTAGATGATGAACCCGAGCTTCAGAAAACCTGGTATGGATATCACAAAATTAGTGAATGGTGGATATGGGGTCTTCCCGCATGACATAACGGAATAATGATGTAAGGATATGTGGTCTTTGGGGTCAGAGATCCAGTTTTAAATCCCCTCTTGACAACTTCCTGGCTATGTGACCCTGAATAACAGCTGATTGGGGTTAGGAGTAGCCATCTCTAAAATTTATGAGAATTAAATAAAGTAACATAAAATATCATATAGATGCATGTGATTGATATGGCTTCCTAACTTAGTCTCTGTATTTGCTTGTCTTGCATTCAACATACTTTTTAGCAGTGGGAATATGTCTTTCAAATAAAATTTCTTGTGGAACCCCAATATTTAATACAAAATACTTGAAGCGCAGCTTTGGATGACATAGAGCAAAGAGCCCTTGTGTTTAGAAATGTGACTTCTTCCTCCCATTCTTTATGGCCATGGCAGCACCTGTGGCACTTCCTTTGAACTTTTAGGCCCTGGGAAACACGGTTTGAAATAAATACCCTGAAATCATTTTCCTCCTTGTATCACTGCATATATCTACATAAGAAATCATTTTCAGGAGTAACTCTTCTCATGAAGCAGTTCTGACAGTCCAAGTGGAGAAGAATTTTCCATCTGCCTCTGTTGGCTGATGTTGCCACTTCTGAGCAACATGAAAATGTCTCCCCAGAATGCCTCCCACTTGTACTTCCTTTCCCCATTTTGTTCCAAGGCTGGGCTGACAAAGCATCAGTCATCACTATGACCTTGACTTGCCTTGACTCAACTTCTCCTTTATGTAAAAGCATTCTGAGACTCTTCCCACATCAGACTGATAGCCAGATGTAAACTACCAGTTTAAGTGCCATCTGGAGTTACTTGAGTTTGCTAACACCAGGGTCACATTTTATACACCTACAGTTTTCTTTTAGCTTTTCAGATAAGACTAGATTTTGCCAACACTGGCATTTTTCAGTAACAATGTATTTTTCTGACAGTCCCATTGAAAGCAAGTGGAGCTTAGCACCTTTCAATTCTGATATTGCCTTTGGCTCTCACACAGATGTCTGTCATTGTAGCTTCTATTTTGGGGGTTCTGGAATGCACAAGTCTTGGAAGACTATGCTATGCCAGTCATCAACATAAATCAGACCATGTCATTCTGCTGCTGCTTACTACTCCCTAATGGGTTCTCATCAGACTCAAAACTCTTCATCCTACCTTTAAAAACCTACATGAGCTGACCCCTCCCTAGTCCTACATTATCTAATAACACAGTTCTTCTCTGTCACTCTGCCCCACCGTAATGACCCACTTTCTGTTCTGTTGACATCCAGAGCTCATTTCTGCAGTAAAGACTGGACTAACCTTCCTTATCTGGAATGTTTCTCCTCCTGATTTCACATAGTTGTACCTTCATGCCATTCAGGTCTTTGTAAATGTTACCTCCTTAAAGAAAACTTTACTGAGTTCTTAATCTAAATTAGCAATCACACAAAGCTATGATGAGTTAAGTAAGCACTTAACTACACCTTTCAATTAAAAAGATATTAAGTTCAAAAAAAAAAAAAAAAAAGATATTAAGTTCTATGATTTCCTGTGTATTTGCCTCTCATTTTGCAATGTAAATTCCATGACTGTAGTAAACCCCTATGATTTGTTCACTGCTCAATCTCCAGCATGGAAAGCTGAGCCAACCACATAGTAGATATTCAATAAAGCTTTATTTAATTATTGTTCAATTAGCTGCTTAGCCTTCCAAATCTCCAATTTCCATAAGGTCAGATCTTGTACTTCAATATTACATTGGACAGGAGAGACACAATGCTATG
Organism: Canis lupus dingo; assembly: GCF_003254725.2. Classification (NCBI taxonomy): domain Eukaryota; kingdom Metazoa; phylum Chordata; class Mammalia; order Carnivora; family Canidae; genus Canis; species Canis lupus. The sequence goes on from NC_064245.1 coordinate 67,769,984, forward strand.
CTATGCTCAATCTCATTTGATGTTCTTTCCAACTGGCCACACAAAGAAATGACTAATCAACCTTTTGTAGTTAGACAGAGTTCTGTGACTTGTTCTGGTGACTTAATATGGTGTGAACGAAATTGACCTGTATCACCATGGGTAGAGGCAGAAGTTCCTCACCATTCTCCTCTTTCTTTACTTTGGGCATTGACCAGAGCCTGCAGGCCAAGATGGTGGACATACAACACAGAAGCAGCTTGTATCTGTGAGTCATCACACAGAGCACAGCTGCCATGGAGGGTTGCTCTATCCACAATGGACTTTGTATGAGTGAAAAATAAGCATTTACATGTTAAGTTGGTTATTCCAGCACAAGCCTAGCCTGTCCTGTGTAATGAATTGGTGTAGAATAAAAGTAACATAGACTCAAGAGCTACCCAGAATTAAAGCCAGTTTATGTCACTTGACCTCACTAAGCCTCTATAAAATAGAGATAAAATGCCTAATTCACATGAGTCCTATGAGGTGATAATGCACATGAGAATCTGGAATGTGTGAATTTTCATTACATTTTAATTTTGGATTCAGTTTCTAGAAACAGAAATTTGCCTATTCTCCAAACCTACAATATAACACCTTGCATCCCACCTTGCATCTTAGCTTGGGCATGATGAAGAATGCCAACCTCAAAGACATTCATCACCCACTCAATTTTATTGGCCATACTTTTAGGTATAAAGAAGTGTTTTAGGAATAAAATTCTGAATAAAACACCCTTTCCCTCTAAAACAGCTCCTACTTTGATAATGATGATGGACACACATAAATTTCATGAGTTATGAAAAAATAATAAATGTTATGACAAAGGCTCCATACAAGTGGAAGTAAAATTTAAGTGGATCTAGAAATATAAGGATCAATCTGTGAGAGATTTTTCTGCCCATGCCCTTCTAATCCAAGTTCCATATAAACTTTGCTGGAGAGCACCACAGACATACATAGGTACACTCCAGAGCCAAGATCGCAACTCACTCAAGCTGAGGAGGAGGCTGTCTTGAGAATCTGTGCACTAACCTTTCCAATTATCATTCTCAGAGGTCAGAGGCTGTAACAAGTATTTCCCTCTAGATTAAAAACCAAGTTCAGGGATCCCTGGGTGGCGCAGCCGTTTGGTGCCTGCCTTTGGCCCAGGGCGCGATCCTGGAGACCCGGGATCGAATCCCACGTCGGGCTCCCAGTGCATGGAGCCTGCTTCTCCCTCTGCCTGTGTCTCTGCCCCTCTCTCTCTCTCTCTGTGTGACTATCATAAATAAATAAAAATTTATAAAAAAATAAAAAAATAAAAAAAAACCAAGTTCAAAATGATCCCTTTATACTCATGCAATGGCCTTGCCACTTACTTCCGACAGTAACCTGCTCAGAGTAAATTCCTGACACCCCCTCTTCCAGAGACACACTCAGAGCTTCTCACCCTGGCTTGGAAGACCTGCATAAGCTAATTCCTTTTTACCATCTTTATCCACATTCAATGACTCCCATCTTCCAACACAGGTTCATAGGGGGAATGTGAGCTTTGGAATCAGAGGTACTTGTCTGAATGTACATTTGGCAATAATCATAACAAAAATATGCAAATTAAAGCATGTAAGATAAGAAATTTTCCAAAACAAGACCATAGCATGATAAATGGATCAAAGGAAGTTCCTCATCCAATATGGAATGAAGGAAAATGAACTACAACAGAGGACTGAAGAATAATTGGTAAATACAGGTGAGAAATCATGTAGTTTTAAAGCTAGAGAAAGATATAATTCATAAAGGACCATCTGCCACATGCTTTGAATCACTGAGAGCCCAAATTGAGTGGGAAGAAATGAAGGACCTTTGATTAGCAGAATGGGAATTATCATAGTTCTTGACAATGGGAGTGAAATAGACGAGTTGAAGCCAATTTTGACTGGAAGAAGTAAAAAGGAACTGGTAAACACAGAAACTATAGGGTGTGGACAACTCTGTTAGAGGTTCAGAAGCAAAGGAAGAATTGAGAAAAAAAGGGACCCATGACAGAAATTGCCCAAGATAACCAGCCCATGAATTTTTTCCGCTGGGCCTTGATTTGTACCCATTTGATTCTGAAAGGGCATGAGCCTTTTCATAATTAGAATTTAACTCCAGAAGTAACACTTGTCACTTACCTGACCAGTTATTTTGGAAGTGAACATCAAGTGAGTCATAAGGTCACTGTAGAACATTTTATCTCCTTGACTCTTTCCAACTCAAACCCTACAGGGGTCCACCTCCCCACCAGGACAGAGCTCTACTATGCTCTTGAAGGTTTTATTGTGTTCTTAATTCGCTTTGAAACAATCCTTCCCACTAAAGCCATTGTGGAGTGAAAGAATGTTGAACTTCAAATCAGAATTTGTGAACAATAAACACTTCAGAATTCAATGCATTGATAAGAAATATTTTATTTCATTCCTAAAAAATGGCATTTCTATAAGCAGCCATAATCAGATATTGAGGTCTTTGACCCCCTAATGCAAGTTTCTGAGTAAAAATTAGTGAATAAAAACTTTCTTCCAAAATATAGATAAGTGGCCATTCAGTAGTTTTAGACAAACTCCTAAATTTAATACTCCTTATTTTTAGATCTGATTCTGCCGCTTTCTTATGAGGAGATTTTTGGACAAATCACTCTGTCTCAGGGTCTCATTATCTTCATCTGTAAGGAAAAGGAAGTAAGCCTAAGTTATTTTTTCAACTGTAACATTTTGCAACTTATTACTGCATAGCTCACAGTTAGAAAAGATTCAAAGACTTTATTCTATGTATCCAATCAGGTTGCTTAATAAAATAGAGTTGTAAGATTAAAAAAGGGCTACTGGTCTGTGTTAAGTGCATTTCCCAAGGAAACTCTGAAAGCGTTAAACAGATAGCTGCTTGTGACACTAATGAAGTAGCAGTGCTTTGCTCTGATTCTGAAATGGAAGGAAGCCATGAGTATCCAAAAAAGAAGAGGAGGAAAAAAAAAAAAAAAACCTCCCTCCTGAAGGCAGCTATTCTGGGAACCTAGTGAGCTGCACACCAGGCATCTTCCTGACCTGCCAATCATGAGATGATTTCAAAGAAGGTAGGTCAACTACCACCCACCTGACTGCAGTCTCTCAGGAAGATAGAAGCTGACTTGAGGAGAATGTACTAATGAATGTAATCTGTTGCCACTTTGCAGGAGGCTGAAATGATCACTTCCTGGGAGTTAAGATTACATAATAGTAGAGCTGCATTGACTAGACCAGGAAAGAGACAGCTCTTCCAACTTGTCTTGGGAGTTGGGTGATACTAAACAAAAATAGTTTGTATTAATGAAACAAATAATTCTGGTACTGACTAGTGATTTTAAACTTAAAAAAAGCCTCTGCTTCACTGCTCTTATTTTATCTTTTATAGCAATACAAAGAACACAGACAGAAGCCATAGAGAAAAGAGGACGGGTCTATTGTGGAGAGTCAGAGCAAGCCAGCTTGGATTCACAAGCAGCCTCCATCTCCGGGTGATTGGGAGATCAAGACGTTTGCTGACTCTCTTAGCATGTTTCCTTACCTGGAAACATGAGAGGGCCATGATAATAACTAATTTACCAACTATTTAAAGAATTTATAAGAATTAAGGGTGAATGTAAAGAAATTGCACTGTACCTAACATATGATACTATATCACCTATTATTATTATTATTATTATTAATTATTTCTGCATTCAGAATATCTACTAAAGTGCATTGACTTCTAAAATGTGCATTTCTACAAGGCTGTATGACTTATAAATGATGAGGTTGTGTTAACATGCACCAGCCACCTCCAGTCTGAGGAGTGATGTTGACTATAACAGTAGAAATCCTACTGAAGGAAAAGCCACTAATACAAATGTTCCTATCTGCTTTCAACACTGTACAGGAGATAGAATATCACATTCTATGAAAATAAATACTTCTTCTATGGCAGTAAATCTGTCCATGTGGTAGAAATGGGCACAAATAATCCACTGTATCCACTGTATCTCAATCACATCTTATTTTGATATGATTAATTTGTTCTGCTCTAGCTCAATCCTCATTTAAAAAATAATTATTATGACCTTGTTTCTGGTATGGATTTGTCAATGGAAGACAAATGCATTGGCCAATAAACAGTATTTCATAACCCACTTGATACATTACATTTCTCACTATAAATTGGCATATTAGTATTCTGGTGTACTTATAAGCTTCTTATGTAAGATGTTAAAATGAGTTATTCCTCTGAAGCCCGTTCATTGCCCAGCTTCTCATCTCTTCCTCTTCTTTCCACTCCTTCCATAGGATCCTTTGGTAGGACATGGTCTCCTACATGGGACACAAACCTGTCTTAATGGAAAATAGAAGACATATTCATACCATTCTGATAACTATAATTATAGCTGGCCAAAAATAGAAAGTCCAATCTGCAATAAGTCTTTTACAGATTCCTCAACTTTCTGCTCCACTCCAGGTACAATTCAATTGTAATTCAACTGCTCATTCTTATGCTATTTCCCTAATTCAATTGCACCAGCCTGCTAGAGGTGAGAGAATAAACTAGAATGTATTGAGTATCAGCTAATTTTAAAACAGGTGCTGGATATATGTATGCAAAGAAACATACACAGTATCATTTAATTATAAAGAAACTTTCTTTATTAATACTGTTATCATCTCCATATTTCATACGGGAAAATAAGGCTCAAAGAGAAAGATTTCCTTGAGCCTAAGGACCGATACTTAGTAACTGGTAGAACTAAAATTACAAGCCCTGAGCTGTATGACTCAGTAGCCTGTGCTCTCACACTGTGTAGTTTCCTACATCCCACCCACGACCCATTTATGCTTATAGCTTTCACAGTGACCAGCACATGGTGTACTCTCATCAAGTATTCATTTACTGAATTAAATTATACTAAAGATAACTAGCCTAAGGGTGACAAACTAAACACTGTTGCTCCAGTTTGCTAGAGACTGAGCATTTCCCTGGACTTTGGACTTTCAGTTCTAAAAGCAGGAAAATCCCAGACATAGGTTGGTTACCCTAATAGCATCAATATAAGTAGAACATGATATACACTCAAAACACATTCATACCCATTTTAGTTCTATCCATGTCCTATTTCACAATGCGTGTGAGAAAAGAAATGAAACGTAATAGATTAGTGGATAACAGGTGCTTGTTTAAAGAGTAAGAAGTTCTAGTATGGCAATAACAACTTAAAAAATTGTGCATATTTCTATAAATTGGAATTTGGCTTAAAAATATGATAAACAGAGGATGGGTGAAATAGGTGAAGGGAATTAAGGAGTGCATTTGTTGTGATGAGCACTGGGTGTTGTATGGAAGTGTTGAATCATTAAATTGTACACCTGAAACTAATATTACACTGTATGTTAACTGAAATTTCAATGAAAACTTAAAAAAATATTTAAAATATGATAAACACATCTACCTATCTATTTAGGAATACCTAAAATAGAAATACATATTTATTTTTAAATTCTGTTCTCATTATCATAATCTATGGTATCATCAAAAATAATCTATATTTCTAGATGTAAAAAAAAATTGTTATAAGCTCCTCAAAAATGTTGTACAACTTTCAGACAAGAATTAACTCTGAGCTGGGTGACAGCAATGCATATAGAGTTTGTTTCATTCTTTAAATTTCCTTCATATATATTATTGTATTAGTTCCTAAAACCAAGTATATCTTTCAACAACATCTCATTTAGCTTTTTACATATGCTAGAATTATTTTACAAAAAACACTTCAATTTGCTGATAAAGAAACTGGAACTATGGAGATTCATTGACTTCACCAAGTATACTTGTGTTTTAAGCGGCAGGGCCAGGAGGAATAGCAAGTGTCTGCTTTCCACAGCTCCAAGCTGACTGTCGTTAACGGAAAAGCTAGCATGGAGCTGACTTTTCAGTTCTCTGTAACTTTTCCTTATCAACTGACATTGTCCTCTTACATTTTCAGGTCTTGACTTCTGTAATGATATCTTCCACATAGGCAGCAACACCAACACTCTCCGACATCAACTGGTCCCACAATATGGCCCAGAGAATCTTTTGTGTTTCCCTCATTTTCTCCACAGTATCTCTTTCAACGACTTTTCACTTTGCTCTAGCTTCTGATCCTAGCAATAATGCCTCCTTTTCAGCAGGTGACCTAACCTCAAATTCTACAAAGGTAGACAAAGTATTGGATGATAACTCTATTGACCACTTGCCAAGGAATTGGAAGGATTGCTTCTTTTTTGGAGTCATCCCGTAGCATCATTTTATTTTCTCCTTTAGGGGAAGCTGATTCTTTACTATTCCTTTTGGTTCTGTACCTTTGCCTTCTCACTTTCTTCTGATGCCTTTCCTTTTGTAATTTACTCACTCAACCTGCTTCCATCTTTTAGATGACCAAAAAGAACAAACCAATAAGCCACCACCAAGATCGCCTATAACAGCAAGTACAACATTCTTGCTCTAGGAATCCACTTTGAGAATATATTGCACACTTGTGGAAAATGATGTATGAACAAGACTATCCATTGTAGCCCTGTTGGCAATAGACAAAAAAATGGGAGGAAGTTGAAGGGTCCTTCAAGGATTGGTTAAATAATTAATGATATAATGAAGTAGCATGAGACTGTGCAAGAGAATAAGGGAGCTATTCATGATCTAACATTGTAAAGATTCCCAAGATAAATTATGAGGTGAAAAAAGAAAGGAACACAATTGTATAAATAACAATGTAACTTATATTTAGATACAAATAATAAGATAAGAACTTATATTTTGATTTGCTTGTATATGTGTAAGGAAACTTGTGAGGATATAAAAGAAAACTGGACATCAAGGCGGCGTTCAGATGAGAACTGGGCAGGAGTAGAAGGGGCTGTAGACAGAGACTTCTCACTATAAAAGCTTGTGTACTTTTTGGTTTATGAACCATATGGATGCCCTACCTATTTTTAAATTTGATTAAAATACCTTATTTCCACATTTTGCTCTAGTTACCAAATTCTCCTTACTTTTTTTTTTCATATCCAAACTTCTTGAAAGCTCTCAACATTGTTGTATACAGTCTTCATTTCCTTTTATTCATTCCTCTAATGCTTTCCAATTTCTGCCTCCATCATGACAATGAAACTGATCTCTCAAGACTTCTGCTTGTTAAAGTCTACAGCTACCTCTGGATCGATCTAAAGTGTGTGTAGTTAGTTTCAACATCTTTGCCCTTTTCCTTAACTGCATGATCTACCATTTTCCTGGATTATCTTTTTCCTCCCTAGAATGCCTTTTCAGTCGGCTTGGGAGCTTTAAAACAGAATTACCAGAATCTCAAGGGAGCAGGGAGTACAAGTATCATATAATATTATCTATGCATGGAGTAAGTGCCTAATGTCTGAAAGACACAAGCTCTTGTCTCTCCTGTATCAATTCAAACACTTGGTGATTTTCTTTCCATGTCATTAGTTGCAAGTTATATGTCAATAACTCATAAATTAATATTTCCAGCTTCAGTCTAACTTCTGAGATCTAAATTCTTATATCCAATGTCCTGTTTGCCATGTCTATTTAGATGTACTATGAGCGTCTCAATCTTAATGAATGCCTCAAAATGAACCCTTGATTTCCCCCTCCTCATCCACTCTCACTCTATAGCCTCCTTTTATGGAATGTCAGCACTCATTTCTTTCTTCCAAATGTCTCAGACATTATCTCTGGGGAAACATTTACATCCTTCTTTTCTTCTTTATTTTTTTAATGCCCCACATCAAACAATCAGCAACTCCAGGCATCTATTAACTTCTAAAATAATCCAACTATTTGTCATATCTTCTCCAATAGCACCCTAGTCAAAGCCACCATCACCTGTCCCATGAACTACCGTGGTGCTCCTCCTCCTCCCGCCCCAGCTGTCCTGAGTGTCTGCAGTCCATTTCCTTTGAGGTAGCCTATATTATCTTCTAAAACAATGGCATGGTCGGCCACATCCCTAAGCAAAACACTTCTCTCCTATGATTACCTTCTGTCTTCATTTTCTTTTGAGCATAGACAAATACCATAAACTCATAGTTTAAAACAACATCCACTTACTAACTCATAGTTCTGAAACTTATAAGTCTGGGAACAGCATCACTGGGATCTCCAGGTTGGAAGGCCCAGGGGCCATGATGAAGATCTTGGCCAGGGCTGTAGTTGATCAGAGGCTCGGGGTTCTCTTCCAAGCACATTCAAGTTGTTGGCCGAATTAACCTCCTTACATCTGTGGACATCACAGCAGCTTCCATCCTCCACCAGGCCAGCAGGGATATTATTCTCACTTCAAATCTTGGGTCAGGCCCATAGAGAAGAAGCTCCCTCTTTAAAACCTTCTATCATATAATGTTATTTATGCATGGTAGCTACTATCCATCATATTCAGAGCTCAAATTCACATTCTAGGAAGAGGTCATAAGGGCATCTATGGCTAAAGGAGGGTATCTGGTTGTTCTGGGGGTCTTTATAAATATATGTCTACCACACCTTCTCACTTAGATAAAATCCAAATCCTCACTCTGCCCTTACAAGATCTGCCCCTGCCTACCTTTCCAGCCCCATCTCTCACCTCTTTCTCCAGTATTCACCACCTACCAGGGTTTCCTTGCTGCTCCTCAAACATACCAAACCTCTCTTGTCAGGTGCTTTTGCATTTTCCATTCTCTCTACTTGTTGCATTTGGTTATATATCCTCATAGTTAATTCCTTCTGCTCAAATATCATCTTATCAAAGAGACTACCATATATCAAAGAGCACCCAAGCACCATATTTTCCTTCAAAGCACATCAGCACCCTCAGTACCCCACATAACTTGTTCAGTGCATATATGCACATGCAAATGCATGGATGCGCGCGCGTGTGTGTGTGTGTGTGTGTGTGTGTGTGTGTGTGTGTTCAAAGCAGAAATGTGAGTTCCACATGAGCAGGAGTTTTGTTTGGTATAGACAGGACATCCCAAAGTTTAGAGGAGAACCTGACACGTAGTTGGCCTCAGTAAATATGGATTAAATCAGTGAATGTGTTGACTGAGAAAATTGATTCATGAATGAATGAATCAGGTCACCAAGTTCAGTTTGGTTTGAAATTTTGGTCAGCTTTAGAATTCATAGGTGAGTGCTAATACCCCATCCCTAAATATCTTGAATCTGTCCAGGTAGGTAGAATGCCAAAATGTGCATTTTAAACATTTATCTTGTTGTTCAGATGCTGAAATCCATAGACTACTTATACAAATATCCATGGTGTCATTGGATTGTTGATTGGGGTCTCAAATACTACCCTGAGCCACCTACCAAGTCACGTTTAGATCGATGTCTAGAATCAAGATCTGTGGCTTTCCATCCAGTGAACATTATTTATTAATTTAATGAAATACTATATACCAGATGGTGCTCTAAGCACCAGGTGACAGCTGGGAAAAAGCAAGAGGAAGCACTTGTCCTCATAAAGCTTATCTTAGTGCAGGAGAGACAGACAGTGGACAAGTGATGAATAATCATCCTATAACTCCCATTCTGGCCATCTTTAGGTGGCTTCCTCAGCTTCTATTTTGTGATGGTTGCAAACTACCTGAAAATTGTAAAGGGGATTTTGTTTTAGACCTCAATTCCAGTTCACTCAGTGATTTTATGTATCCTGTTCTCTGAACAGCCATCTCTCTGGAGAAGGCCTGGATCACCCATATCTTCCCTCTAGTAAATAATTAAAGGCACTCAGAATAGGACAATTATCTGGCTGTCTTTCCTGGGCCTGGCCTCCTGCCCTCCACAGAACACATGGTCTTCTTTTGACAAATGTCATTGGTCCCCAAAGCGTGCTTATTCCTGGTAGCAAGTTTAATGATGTGAGTATTGCAGATCATGTCCCCTTGTAATGCTAAGCATTTATAGAAACTACCTCCCACATCCTGCAATTAAAGCACTGTCTGTAAAATAATTAGTCACTAAGAAAGAATGTCAGGCACTTTTAGGGGTTAGCAGGATGACATTAATTTCATCAGTAATTGTTCAGGCAGGCCAGGATCTTTTCAAAAAGCTACTCAAAGAAATAATTTCTATTCTACTCAATTTCATATGCACATGTTTCATTGTTTCAAAACAGTTAAAGGTAAGTGGCAAGGTGAGTGATATCAGATAGGTGCCCAGGAAGAGAAATATGAGAGGCAATGCTGTTTTTAACAAGTAGTCTAGTATAGTGGGAAAATTATATGCTGAGGAGTCACTTAGAGCTAGTTACAATTCTTCCTTCTGCCACTTACCTAATGTGACCTTGACCAAGTAACGTAACCACCACTCCTGATTATAATCCACATCTATGCTAATGGATGGAGTAACATCTGTTTCACAGAGATATTGCAAGGGTTCCAGGAGCTAATATATAGATATGCTCACCACAGAGATGAAAAATACATGGATAAAAGAAAAGGATGTAAATTCATAGCAGCAACAATGAAGATGTTAAAAAGCAAGTAATTGCAGAATTTAAGACCTGGAACGGATCTTAGATACTGGTAGAAATCCCTTATTTTAGAGACAAGGAAACTGAATATGGTGTTGCCTCCAAGTCTTTGGGCCTCACCCAGAAAAATTTGCTGGAAAAACTTTGAGCATAATCCATGTCTTAGGATACCAAACATAGTGTTTATTCACCCTACGCATCACTTCCGCTTCACTCCTATGTACTTCTATTTTTTTTATTTTATTTAAATTCAATTAGCTAACATATAGTACATCATTCATTTCAGATGTAGTTTTCAATAATCCATCAGTCATGTGTAACACCCAGTGTTCATCACATCACGATGTACTTTTAAAGCACAACCAAAAAGCTCTGTGATTTATTTCATAGGTATTTCCATTTAAGATGTATATATCGTTATGAATTAGCAGGATTTAAAATTGGGCAAGGAATTATTAAATCTCAATTAATAGAAGACAATAATGCCGATGAAAACTTAGTTGCAAATAGGCATCTAGACATAAATAAAAATAACCTGTGATCAATGTGGCAAAATTCAGAATCTTTTAAATTTTCCTAGTGCTACACACTATTAGAAGCCAGGTCCATATAGAGGAAGCAGTTTTTAGCGGGATTATGCTCGGAGTTTTAGTGGCTTTATTCTTATCTCAGATTCTGTTTTTGTGATGGGAAAAGACTATATCTTCCTCTGCTTGTTTGCTCATCCAAAGTGAAGTCTGTTTGAAAATGGTTAATAAATGCAACACAATATCCCCCTTTCAGAATTAGCCAATTTGGGATAATCAGATTTCCATCATTTAAGGGGCCAATTTTCCTTTTCTTCCTCCTCATTTGCTTTCCTGCAGTACACCTGCTGTACAGTAGTCAGCAGAGGGGGGATTTGAATAATAACACTACTTTACATGTAAATGGAGTGTTTCATCCAAGTATCTCAAAGATCTCTGTAAACATTATCCAGCTGAATACAGATTATGAACACCACTTTGAAGCTAGGAAAATGGGCACTATATGAGTAAGTGACTTGCCTAAGGTCACACACACTAAGACTGTGGTGTTGCTCAAAAGAGGCTCCTGGTTATTTGAGAATTTAATCACTCTGATTTGCCCAGGTAAGTGAGTCCATCTGCCTTACAACTCAGAGCTCCTGTATATTCCCACTTGAGCATCATTTATTGTATTCTCATTACGCACAATTACAGCCTCTCCATTCCATCAGACATTTCACCCCATAATCCATCTTACGACTTTCTGTCAATGTTGACAATCCATGTAATGTCACATATCATTATAATTCTTGAGGTTAAAGACAATGTGCATGATTTTCTCTCACTGAGTTTTAATTTCCATGTTTTAAAACCTGGCTCATTGAACATAATGCAGTATGTGAAAAAGCATAGTTTAGAATGAGGAGAGAATCTACAATTCTTATTTGCATATCGAATCCACGGGATAAATGAAATACAAAGGTTGATAGTAATGGAGCACTGAGGTTGCCAAGAGTAAGATTTTAAAACCTGGGAATGTAAAAGGCATTTTGAAAGGCATTTCTACTTAGTTATACAAACGTGGTGTTTATCCTGTCTGACTTAGAGGGGAATGAAGCTAGGCTATCTTTATTGTAATGTATACAAGAGTGGGTAGCATATTTTAAGAGAAAAATCTCAACTTTTCCATTTCTAAGATAGCAATTTGTCATTAAGTATGTACAAAATGTTAAGAAATGTGAACATATGTAAGGCACCTGGCACACTGGGAACCCTATGGTACTTCCCTTTTTTGTTCACTCAAGAGTAGGTATAGTACTCTTACCAAGTGGACAGTAGGGAGCATCCCAGTGCCATCTCACATGATGTGACCTCAATGTGAGCACAGGAGGGATGTCCTTTGGTTCCGGTACTGCTGTCAATTCCCTGTGTGGTCTCGGTAGGTCACTCATCCTTTTTTGAACACAATTCCTGCAACTAAAATGGAAAATCTTAAATCAGAAAATCTCTCAAGTTCCTCCCAGATCTAAAATGTTATGAGTATTTTATAATCTGGGCACATCATGATTGACAATGAGAGTCTTAGACCATGAGACTAACTCTAGAATATTAACTGTGTTGCTCCAAATATCCCTAATTTCTCTTGATGTCTACTTCATTACTGTCTATCTGTATAGTCCAATACGAAAGCAACAAGCTACATGTGACTAGTAAACAACTCCAGTGTGTCTGGTCCAAATTGAGATATGCTGTAAGTATAAAATACATTCCTTATTTTAAAGCCTTATTTTAAAAATCATCTAAAATGTCATTGTAGTTTTAATTGCATTTGAAATGTTATATTTTAATAAAATAGACTACTAAATTAACTTTTTATTTTTCCTTTACATATAACATGAATACTTTTACTTTAATATTAACTTCTATCAAGTTTAATAGATATTTTATTTCAACTTCTAAAGGACAGTGCTATCCCAGACAACACACAAAATCTATACATGTGTGCTGATATGTGCACTAATGAAGGCAAACTGCAGACTTTCACCTTGAATAATCCTTTAAAATATCATTTAATCCTATCCCCTGACCTCAGCCCAGTTACATATCATTATTCCTATCCTATGGATGAAGCTTCAGATCTCAAGTCAGAGATACTACAAAAAACTGTGTAGCAGTGCCCAATATCCAAGTCTCCTACAATGTCATTGTACAAATTTACTTTATTTCCCATTGCACTTTACATCCAAAGATGTTAAAGTCTGAAGGTATTAAAGTCCAAAATCAAATTATATTGCCCTTATGAGTTAAAATTAAAAGAAGCTAAAGCCTAAAATGAATTATCTTCAACTTTTTATTCAGTCTCAGCTAAAGGGTTTGTCAATGTCCAGTAGACTGAGGTTCCTTTAGCAACTACCACCTGAGCTCTATGTCCCTGGAATCCTATTCCCAGGGATTGTATTAACTCAATCCCAAACTCTCAGGATCCTTACTTTTAACATGCCAAAGAGTGAAGTGTATACCCATGAATATCAAAGAACCGGTTCCACATTTACTGAATTTAGAGGCCAATATCTAACTCTTAAAAGAGCTATGCAAAGAAAATGATGTACCTAGAATGTGTATTTGGGATTGACCATGATTGAAGATTAAAACAGCAAGACCTGTATTTATAGTGATCCTTACCCCTATGACTGAACCACTTCCAATCACAGCAGACATTGAGTTGTATCTCTCTATAAAGGCAGATAGATGAGAAAATAATAATAATAATGTCTTCTTGCTCTTATCCTTACTGAGGTATTGTCAGTCTATACATATTGTCCAAAGTCCACAACAAATACATTTGAACTTAGCTGAGATAAACCCTCAGTCACCAGTTAGTTTTGATTCTACCCATTAACCATTTCTCAGGGTAGAAGCTACTTTCTCTTTTGAGCCTCATGTTTCTGGAGCCTCAACACTTAAATGAGCACAAGCTCTTTGTAATTATGTCATATGCCACTATAATGAGCCCAGGCATTTTCAGTTTAAATGGAATTGTCATCTACTGCCTACTTAACCTGGGCCTAATACTTTCAGCTATGCCTTGATTGGCTCATTGTTGTACATCTGAACTTGGTGTCCTGAAGTTTAAAGCAGCAATGTCTTATCAGATAAAGGGCTAGTATCCAAAATCTATAAAGAATTTTTCAAACTCAACAGCTAAAAAATAAATAACCTAATCAAGAAATGGACAGAAGATATGAATAGACATTTTTCCAAAGAAGACATACAAATGGTCAACAGACACATGAAGAAAATGCTTAACATCATTTGGCATCAGAGAAATATAAATCAAAACCACAATGAGATATCATCTCACACTAGTCAGAATGACTAAAACTAACAATATAGGTAAGGATGCAGAGAAAGGGGGGGACTCTTTTTTTTTTTTTGAGATTTTATTTGAGAGAGAGAGAGAGAGAGAGAGAGAGACCATGAGTGGACCAGAGACAGAGGGAAAAGCAGACTCCCCACCAAGCAGGGAGCCAGATGTGGAATTTAATCCCAGAACCCCAAGATCATGACCTTAGCAGAAGGCAGGCACTTGACTGATTGAGCCACCCAGGTACCCCAAGGGGAACTTTTTACACTAGTAATGGTAATGCAAGTTGGTATAGACACTCTGGAAAAAAGTATGGAGATTTCTCAAAAAGTTAAATATAGAGCCACCCTATGACCCAACAGTTGCACTAGTAGCTATTTATCCAAAGGATACAGACATAGTGATCCCAAGGGGCACCTGCACTCCAATGTTGACAGCAATGTCCACAAAGCCAATCTATGGAAAGAGCCCAGATGTCCATTGACAGATGTATGGAAAAGAATGGATAAAGAAGATGTGGTGTAATACATACAATGGAATATTACTCAGCCATCAAAAACAATGAAGTCTTGCTCTTTGCAATAATGTGAATGGAACTAGAGGGTATTATGCTAAGTGAAATAAGTCAGCAAAAAACAATTGTCCTATGATCTCACTTATATGTGGATGTTAAGAAACAAGACAGAGGATCATAGTAGAAGGGAGCAAAAAATAAAATAAGATGAAATCAGAGAGAGAGACAAACCATAAGAGACTCTTAACTGTAGGAAACAAACTGAGGGTTGCTGGGGGTGGGGGATAGGTAAGGGATGGGGTAATTGGGGGATGGGCATTTAGGAGGGCACATGATGTAATGAACACTGGGTGTTATGTGCAACTGAATCACTGAACTCTATCTCTGAAACTAGTAATGCACTCTATGTTAATTCACTGAATTAAAAAAAATAAAATTAAAAAATAAAACAGCAAGGCCTTTATTTAGAAAGATTCTTACCTCTATGGTCAAATCATTGCCCATGTTGCTTAGGAAAAGCTTTTCCTGTATAGTAAGCTCTCACCCTATAAGACCCATTAGGGCCCCTCCCCAAGTTACTTACCTCTTAAGTCTGTTGAAGACCCTATTCCTGCCCATGGAAGCTAAATGCATTTCATAGCTGCAGTAAAATAAACTCTGCCATAATCCTCTCTGGGTCATCTAATTCTGAGGCCAGAGGCCAACAATTTTTATCAAGGATGGCTGCGTCAGCTGGGGCCAATTATGAAGCCTGTGGAATTTCACTGACACCTGCACATCCCCATATCCGGGCCTGGCTCTAAGGAAATAGCCATTTCCTTTGGACAAAGCCACCTAAAACTGCAGTCATCCACCAAGGTCAAAATATCCCATGGCCAGTTAAAGCCTTTTGGCTAAGCTTTAGCAGTTAGAAAACCATCACACAATTATAACAACCTGTTTAGCCCAATCCATGCCTTTACAAACCGTGAAGATTAAAACACATGATCCATCCATACACTGAAGTCCACAGTGTGAAGACCTGACACACCAGCACAGCCAGCCACTGTTTGGGTGTCTTCCTCCACAAATGATTCTCCCTTTTTCATTTTGTGACTTTTCTGACCCATTCAATGCAGGTGGTCCAATGAATAATAACCTGTTTTCTCTACCCAGGTTATGAAAACAACAACAACAACAACAACAACAAAGAAAAGGAAGATAGCAACATCATTTTTACTACAAATAAAAGCTGGATGGAAAACATGGCTTATGGTGGACATATCTATGAGCAAGTCAACCTACACTCAATAGACCCTAGAATTAGCTCGACTCATTCTTCTAGGCAAAGGCAATACTGGATGAGACCCACCTCCTTAGGTAGAGTGTAAAACCACATAAGGGTGGAACATGGGCAAGAAGAAAGGAGGAGGTATAGTAGCATCCCCTTATCCATGGCAGATACCCCAGTGGATGCCTGAGACCATGGAAAATGCTGAACTGTATATATACTGTGATTTTTTCCTATATGTATAGACTTATGATAAAGTTTAATATATGAATTAGCAGAGTAAGAGATTAATAATTATTATTAATAAAGTAGAACAATTATAACAATATGCTCTGATAAAAGTCATATGAATGTGATCTTCTTTCTCTCAAAATATCTTCTTATAGTGTGCTCATCCTTCTTCTGATGATGTGAGATGATAAGATGCCTACATGTGAGATGAAGAGAGGTGAATGATGTAAGCTTGTGATTGTTTTGAGTTATTATCGACTCTCTAACTGTCCATCAGAATGGAGACCATCTTCTTTACCACTACAATTGACTGTAGGTGACTGAAACTGCAGAACATGAAATTACAGATAAGGGGGAATTCTGAACTAACTGGAGTATAGTCAGTTATTCTCAAACTACCAATTATATGAGTCACTCCATCTCTTCTTTGAAGGAGTTTAGGGGCAGAGAGAAGCTGAGAGAGTTGTATTTATGGAGTTCTATATAACATGAAGGAAATCTCAGGGTACAGAAGAAGCATTAGCCCCAATCATAATTTTTACAAAATTATAATTGTACATTCATCCAAATTTCTTTTAAGATTTATTTATTTATTTATTCGTGAGAGACACACAGAGAGAGAGAGAGAGAGAGAAGCAGAGTCACAGGCAGAGGGAGAAGCAGGCTCTATGCAGGGAGCCTGATCTGCGTGGGACTCATCCCAGGTCTCCAGGATCACATCCCGGGCTGAAGGCGGGGCTAAACCGCTGAACCACCCGGGCTGCCCCAACCAAATTTTATCTTTCAGGCCCACATTCTTGAGGTGTATTAGTTTATCTAAATTAATGCATTTGAAAAAATTTCAAATTGTATGGCTTCATAGCCTCCTCTATTCACAGTATATGGTAAAGCATTTTTCCCAAGATATTGCAGTAATCCACATTATATCCTAGATTTCACTCCATTGATCCACCAAAATTGTTCCTAATATGTTTGCACTGTGGAGCCTATATTGCCCCATCGGTCAGAAATATCAGTTTTCAATCTCTGTCGATTTGAATCATACTTATTCTACAAAGCCCAACTAAAATCCTAGTCCTTTTAGAAAACATTATTTTTTTAAATATAGAATATCCAAGTAGAATATCTTTTCTTATCTGGTTCCCATGGCATTTTGAATTACTAGTACAGAACTTACTGTAATCTACCTTATATTATTGATGTTTACCTCCATATTTGTCTGTTTTCTGGAAACTAGTTTTTAGGCTCCTAAATAGCAGGGGTCATGCTATTCATCACCTCTGAATGCTCACAGTGCCTCTGTGATTCATCATTCTGTATTGCTGGACTCTAATAATGCATTCTGAGTTAAATTAATTGCCTCAAACATTGAAGTTTATAGAAAAAAGATGGCGGCATGCCCAGGAAATTAGCTTAGCAATTGTCAGATACTTCAAGTTCAAGGGAAGGGACTCAGCTCAAATTGGTTTAAGCAAAAGAGGAATGTTAGCTTATAAAAGTGGGAAGTTTTTGGTTAAAGCCAGTTTCAGGTACAGTTAAATTCATGTTTTCTTTTCTTTTATTTTTTAAGATTTTATTTATTTGACAGAGACAGAGAGAGGAATGGCAGGCAGAAACAGAGAGAGAAGTAGGCTCCCAATGGAGGAGCAAGCCTGATGTAGGCCCCAATCCCAGGACCCTGGGACTTTAACCGACTGAGCCACCCAGCTGCCCTTGCATTCATGTTTTCAAACACTAACATGAAGCTGCCATCTTTCTTTCCTTTTCTTGATTCCATTTGCTTTTGCCTTATTTTCAAACAGGTGTTTTTTGTCTTTTGGTTTTGGTTTTATGTTGTTTTTGTTTTTGTTTTTGCAAGTAATGATGAGAAAGCCTTACTCAGCTCCAAGCCCAACTTAAATTTATAGCTCTTAATTCCAGAGAAAATGGAGGCATTTTCCCACTAGTGATCCAGCAGAGGACTCTGATTTACTGGGTTTGGTTCATATGCCTCACATTGAGCCAGACACTATTACCAGGAGGCTGAAACATTTCCTCCAGATCAGAGGGTTTAGAATCAGGTCCACTTGGGCTTCTTTGAACCAATGTTGTTGCTAACAATGGAGGAGAAAGTTTTTGCTCAAAGGAGGACCTGCTGTATACACAAATAGCATTAAAGAATTAGAACTAACATCAATCTTAGTGCTTCCATGTACCAGCTATTTGAACTCACACTAGGTATTAATCCCCTTTTAAAGTGTTTGTAAGAGTTTTTTTAGAATTAAATGAGACTCTAAATAAAGCACCAAAGATACATAACGTACTAAGTAAATGTTAATTCCCATAAGATACTTCCTGTACATATTCCTTAATGTCATACCTATTTAAAATAAAAGGGTATCTGAAAAAAAAAAGTTAATAGAAAATAGAAGAAGAAAAGGAAGGTGATGGATGTATATAGAAAACCCTACTAAAACACAGTATAAACCAACAGTGATATGAATATGAGAGATCACATTTATGAAGCATCACATTGAAATCTTTTTTTTGGGGGGGGGGAAATTCATTGTGTGAATGCAGTTGATAATATTAAGTTCCAGAATCTTCTTAATTGTGTCCTATGTCACCATGAATGTCCTGCAATGGATTTCATTGCACCCAAGTACCATTCTTTTATTTTTCAAAACTCATGTACCACAAAGACTTCAAGAGAAAATATAAATATAAATGGCATTAAGTATATTAGTATTCACTGCACACCATCTTTCACTTGTGGCCTTATAATTCTTATATCCACTATGCCACAGATAACTCCTTAAACAGAATAATTAATTCAGGTTAAGTTTTCCAGCAGAGAGTTTTATGTTCACATTAGATAATCAGGCACCATGGTTATATAAAAGGAATTTATTATTTCTGAAGAATGTCCATTGGGGAGCAGTGACAATCACCAAAAGTATTTTTTAATATGTGAACTCACCTAGGAAACCACACAACAAGGGCAGAACAGTCTGAGTTAATTCCAGATCATGATTTATATGGTAGCCATGAGCTACTACTCTTTATGCTCATCATCCTTGGTTCTTCAACCACCTGCATCAACCACATTTCAGTTGTCATACAATTCAAACTATATTTATGATAACAGTTTCCAGGCTAATTTTTCTGATACCTATCACTAATGGAGCTGATTGTAAAATTTGTGGAAACTTCATAGCCTCTTATTAAACACAGTATCCATTAAATACTAAATTATATACACTTACAATTAAATTATATTAAAAACACAATTAGTAAATTTATAAAACCCATAACTTCCTAATTATTTTAATTTGTTGATGGCACTTTACCAAGAGCTGGGTATGTAAGAGGGATAATACATAGACTTTGCCCTGGAAAGGCCCATTGTCTAGAGACTCATCATGTTTATCAAACTATGGTTTGGTGCATACACTGGAAGTGCCCACGAATTAATAAACGATGATGCAGGAATGGATCCTATGGTCAAATATATTTAGAAATCCCTGAATTATACAAGTAAAATAAATTATGTCACTGTAGGACTTTTCTGGAAGTTTATATGCTAATGTGCTTTGAACAGCTCAAAGGAAATGAAATAATCAGTATTTTCAGACTTACTCAAGTAAAAGAACAATTTTTAGAAGGATGTATTTTCTAAAACTAAAGTTCCACAAGATATGAGTTTGAGAAACAATGCACTAATAGAATAACACTCATCTTCTTTTTGAGTGCTCATCTTTGGTCACTTATTCTCCAATTTCATGCTCTATAAAGAGACCAGTACACTCCTGTCCACTCTTCCCACCATTCTCTTGGTCAAGTCAGTTTCATGCTAATAGAAGAAAATTGAGCAGTTTCCAAAATACTGGATTGTATGAGTCAACCCACAAGCAGAGCAAATGACCTCTAGAAGTAGAGAAATGTTTAAAATACGCTCTTGAAAGTAACAATCCAGCACTTAATTGTGAGGCATCTATTCATTCTCCTAAGGTATTTCTTATAGCAATACTTGTCTGCCCAGAATTTAACATTGTTTAAAAGGACAGGGTGAGTAATGAAAAAGAGTAATTCCATATAAATCAACCCAAGAGCAAATTAGGGTGATGGACTTAGCAGAACAAGAGGCTGGCAAAATTGTAAATCCTCTGAGTCGTCTACTGCTCTATGAGCTTTTGTTGAGACTTTCCCTGAAAAACGTATTGCAGATTATCACTGTTATCTGTGGATGTCTGAGACATACTTTATCACTACAGGAGACATTTTAAAGTTTGGGTGGAAATTCAGTGGGCAGTCTTACATCTCAGGCTTTCAGTAAAGGAATATTTCAGCTTTTTGGGGAAACCAATTCTGATATAATACAAATCTTTGATATCATATGATGTCACTTACCACTCTGAATGCAGGGTTCTTTCTGATGTCAAACACACACATGAACTCACCAAGATTTATCTGTTTGGTAAAACTGAATTTATCTCTTTTACCAAGAATAATGTTTTTAAGTATAAAAACAGATGATAGTAAGAGGTAACAGGTATCAAGTCTAATAAAATCATCAAATTTCCTTCTTCTTCTATACATTCCCCATTGGAGAACTCACATAACTTTTGCAGAATTCCTTTTTGTTACTGTGGTGATTGAAATCAAATATTTTTGTTGTTATTTTGTTTCTTTTGTGTTTGTTTTTTCTCCAACCTTGAGCCTTCTCCTAATTTCCTGGACTGCATATCCACCTCCACTTAGGTAATCTGTCAATAACTCCAATTCAACATACCTCAAATTAGACTCATTAATCTTTTTCCTAAAATAATTCTATTTTCATGTTCACCATCTAAAAAAGGACATAACTTGTTTTCACTCTCTCCCTATCCAGCCATTCCACATAAAACCTTTTTTTTTCTTGCTTCTCATATTTCTTGACTCTTTGATGCTATCTTCATGACCCCAT
Organism: Canis lupus dingo; assembly: GCF_003254725.2. Taxonomy (NCBI): domain Eukaryota; kingdom Metazoa; phylum Chordata; class Mammalia; order Carnivora; family Canidae; genus Canis; species Canis lupus. The sequence goes on from NC_064245.1 coordinate 67,791,360, forward strand.
TAAAAAAACAACACTCATGAACAAAAATAAATGAACTTGATATAAGAAAACAATGATTTGAAGCTTTATTTTGACATAGGCATATCATTTCATGAGCATGCTTAGAGTACTACTATGACCTAGGTAATTGCAATCTAGTTATATGACTTTGGAGAAGTTCTACAACATTTCTGTATTTCACCTTCATGAGAAAAAAAAAAAAAAAAGAATCATAGCCTCAGAAGGTTATTAGGAGGATCCAAGGAAATGATGTGCATATGCTTGCTTTGCAAATCATAAAGCAATAAAAAAGCAAACAATTCCACCATTTCTGTTCTATAACCTCACTGATATCACCCCAGTTCAAACCCTGATGATCCCCTTCCTTCTAAAATTGCATTAAAGATTTAGCAAGCTCTCCACCAAGATTAAGCATTCACTCACCTACTCATTTGCTCATTCACTTACCTAACATTTAATAAAGACGACAGAGAGCTCAACATGGCCTTGAAATACAGACATAACCTGAGACTTATTATCTGAAAAAATAGCAATTGCACTTGCTATAGAGGGTTAGCACAAGTTAATGGGTGAATCTCCCCGCACAGTGCCTGACATCATATAGTGGGTGTTTGCTAACTGTTGGTTACTGTCCTTTTATTAGTGTTAATGGTTGAAGCCCACATTTTCTGGCTCCCTGCCCAGTTTTCTCTAGATATAAAACACTGTCTTCTTTATACAAACATTTTTTTTTCTGCCTAAACAGCTAAATCTCCGTGATACATGCTTATAGGTAGGAATATATATTGTGTCCCCATGGATTTCAATATTGAATGAATAAACATTTAATGAATAAAACTTCCTCAATATTATATTGATGTGAAAATAAATCATTTTAAAGCTATTTAAAAGCCCTTAAGGCAGTAGGCTATCAGGATACAAAGAGGCACCTGGCATTCATATCAACACCCATAAAATAGAATAATAGCCCTTCCACCTTTTTTCTTTCTCAGGCACTTAAATTTTTCCAACTACTCATTTGCATTTCCTTTGAATCCTCAAGCAGTTTTCAAAAATAGCTCTTTTATAGAAAGTAAATTAATCAACAGACATGCAGTTTTCACTGGGAGCAACATCACAAGGAACTCCCGCGCTCATGAGCTCAGCAATGCAGTGACCTCAGTTTCTCTCTTCCTCTCTCCCCCTCTCCCTCCCTTTCTCTTTCTCTCCTTCCCTCTCTTTCCCCTGCTCCCTCTCTTTCTACCTCTCCCACTCCCACCTCCCCTTCTTTCTGTCCCTACTTCTCCTTCTCCCCCTCTCTTCTTCCCTCTCCCGTTCTCTCCCCACCACACTTTTTTATGTTCTCCTATCTATCTATGCATCAACGAAAATTGGCTGAGTAAAACTGTAGGTGAATCATTTTGCAACTGCATTACAAAGTTAGAATTTGGTGCAATGATTCTTGCTCCTCTCTCATTTTAATAACTCAAACCCACTTCTGTGTTTCCCCGTTGTTGCTTCTATAAATATGTGCCAGAATAACAATAATATTAGTCATAATTTGTAATAATCTACTCCATAGACCCCAGTACATACCTCAGGCATAAGAATGAAACATATAAAATTGCTGAGAGCCTGTTCTGATGTAGAAAAACAGCAATTTCTATGACTTAACCTAAAAAAAAAAAAAAACACACGTCATGACTTTAACTGCTTGTTCTCTGTTTTCCCACTAGACTGAGAGCCCTTTTAGAGCAGAGATTTGTCTTAATTTGTTTTTCTATATGCAAGGATACAAGCATGATGCTTGGCACCTAATAGGTGTTCACAGGAGTTTGTAGGTAGAAAATAACTCTATTTTAGAGAGTGTTCATGTGCAGTAATGCTGGATGATAGACAACACTTTACAGTGTAGATGCGGGAGGGACTGTCAGAAAAGATAACTGAATTGTTAATGAGACACATCTTGTGTCAATGAACCAGCTTTAGAATCCAGGCTCTACTCACAGCCAGTTCTAAGGTCCAAGCAATTTCATCTAATCTCATCATCAAATCACACCAACTTAATGAGCAAGAAATTATAGTTAATTCTATTTACAGATACAAAATGGAGTCCAAGGCCATCTAGACAACAAGTAGTGGCGCTGGGTTTAGTGACACTTATCCAGCTTCAAAGTCAGATGCTCTACCATTTCATCATTCTATTATTCCCAAGGCCTACCTGGAAAAATAGAGATGAGAGTCAAGTAAGATGATAAATGCTCAAATACTTTAAAAGTTAACAATAGTTATCATGAGTTGTATGCTTATGTCCATGTACTGTATTAGACCTTTCATATATTTTATCTTATTTATTCTTTAAAATAGATTTTGAAATTAGTTATTATTTTTATTATTTAATGAATAGAATGAGGTTGAGAAAGAAATAACTGTCCAGGGTCACCGGGTGGTACAAAACTGTCTTAAATTCTTAGTTAAAATCTTAATAACTTAAATGCAAATATAATAAAGTTAAAAACAATTAAAAAAGAAGTTGAACTGAAAACTTTATATTATCTTTATCTAAAGTAAGTGGAATACCAAAGTGCATAGATATATATTCAAAGCATGAGCCCACTGTCCAGAGAGACAACTTCATTTAGGCCTCAAATCTCCTCACCTATAATGTGGAAATAATAATAAGTCTGTAATTTTGAGAATAGGACATTGTACTTAAAAAGCTTTGTATATCATGTATATGCTATCCAGGAGAAGCTACCTTCAACCTTTGTCATGATTCTTTTTGTTAGGGTTTCCCATCAGTTAGGAGGCATATTAACAAAGTTTCCTCAGTTGGAAGAATATCTATTTAAGTAAGGCCTTTGGGGAAACAAACATTTTTGGATGATAAGGGGATGAGGGGAAGACAATGCAGTAATATTGGACCCAATTTCGTTGAGTTATAGAATGAAACTCTAGGATGACTTGTTAAAAAGTATTTGAAAAATATGGTTTGAAGATTGAGCTCAACCATCTGCTTGGGAATTTGGAAATTTGGGAGGAACTTCCCTGAATTTCACTGCTAAAGACTTAAGGAGATTTTAGATAATAATGCACACTATAGGGGCACCAATAGTGCATAAAAAAGGTACAAATGGAAGGTACAAAAGTATTTTCCTCAGTCCTTTCTCTGGCAGTATGTAAGGGAACTTTATTTCTTCCTATATCTCATAACTTAATCTCTGTGCTGTCTTGATGAATTATGGGTTCATAGTCTGTCTCAGTGCCTTCATTCTTATATGTCCAAAGGAACCTACGTTAATGTTCTCTCTTGGGTCATTTTTTACCATTTATATCTGGGAAGCTTTACACATCCAAGTGTTTGGATAAAACAGTTCTCCATGTTAGACAAGACTTTAGTTTATAGATCATGCAGAAAAGCTCTCATAAAAGGAACCTTCTACTGCTGACTGCTCCTGATATTCTTTGGGGCATGTCTTGGGTCCTCTCTGGTCCTCCTACATATGCTTAGATCCCCCTCAGCCCTACATGTGCTTCCATTGATGCTATACTGCCTCAGCTATGGCACTCATCACAGTCTATTTCAATAATCTGGATTAGTGCTCTAATTTTCCCAATTACTATATATGCCAGAAGGACAGCAGCATAACCTCCCTTGTCTACTACTATGACTACTCTGTCTTTAGATCCTAGACTATACAAATGACACTAGATTCCAATTAACACTCAATTTTGTGAGTAAATTAGTTTATTAATAAAATAAGTAGTTCACATATTTATGACCCCTAGAAGAATGTAATCTCCATAGAAAGTACTCAATACAGGTTTAGTGGGTTTAGTGGTCCAAAGGAACCACTAAAGGAAGAGAGAGGAATCAGATTCATCAAGGTCAAACATTTTCCCAAGGCCATGGTCACACAATTATTGAACAGAGAAGAGAAACCAAAACCCAAGCCTTCTGACTTGAATCCAGGGCTCTGCCTGCTCTTCCAGCCACTGAAGTAAGCATGTTTATTAAAACTATCTTTATATTTAGCCTCCCTTCTAATTTAAGCTCATGTTTTCAGTATTGTACCTAACAATTTAGGTTGTATTCACTGCTGATACATATTTCTAAATATATGCAGTAAATTTAAATGAATAAGATGCCTTGCTGAGTGGAAAATCTGGATTATTATGTCCTGAAAGCAGATCAGCACAACCATTATATGCACATAAAAATAACCTTAGGGCTGTTAATATGAATAATACGTTTTACCACCATTAAAGCAAGATTTAGACATTTAGCCTTTTCTTCCATAACAGGCTGTTCATTTTAGTACAGGAAGACTCTTAATAAAAAAGATTAATGAGGTAAATAGCTTTCTTTTATATACAGTTTTTTCCTCTTTCTGGAATTAAGTATCTTCTGGAAACTCAACTGCTCTCTTTGCTATAAATTAAAGACTATTCTTTGGTCCAAAAGAAAAGACAAACCAGGTGCATACAATAAGAGATTACCTTAAGTATTGATACTCTCAAAGACATTCACTGGAGAAAAGTTTCCTTAAAAATTAAAACTTCGTGAGGTTGCTCTGCCTCTAAAGAGTTTTTTCAGCTGGTGAACTATCTAAAAATACATATGAATTGGGTTCAGTTAAAGAAATTATGCAATAAAATGAAGGGAGGTTTAAAAATCTCCCTTTTTTATTTAAATTCAAATAGAACAGGTCTCATCTGAATTGATACTTTCTGTGACAATGCAAATTCTGTGTCGAATGTGAGGCAAAATTTTTGATTGCCAGTAATTCCCTCCCATCTAGTTTCTCCTTAAACACTGATGCCTGAATCCTTTGGTTTAAGACTCCTTGCCTCCTATTAATAGATGATCTTGGGGAAGAGGCAATCAGTCCTGGACAAAATGAGATGTCTCTGACCTCAGGCTACTCAAGGATGCCTGTATTAAGCTCCGTTGGTAGCTAGTCTTCACAAATCTTGTCTCTTGATAATGCCCTCGCCTGGTACTGGATAGGGCTGGATAACCAATAGGTTGTTGTAGAAATGATGGAGCATGACTTCTGAGGCTAGGGCATAAAAAATATGGTGGCTATTTCTTTCAATCTTGGATCATTCTCACCAGGAAAAGTCAGTCTCTATGTCATGAGGACACTTAAACAGCACCATGGCTCCTGAGGCCTCCTGCCATCAGCTACATGAGTGAGTCATCTTGGATAAGAATCCTGCAGCCCCAGTCAAGTCTCAGATAACTGGAGACCTGGCCAACATCTTGACTGCAACCGCATGAGAGACCCTAAATCAGAAACACTCAGTTAACCTTATCTTGGATTTCTGATGCCCAGAAATTGTGAAGTAATAATGTTTATCATTGAAGCTACTAAAGTTGTGATAATTACAGAGCACTAGATAATTGATTGAAGTGCTAATAAAACCATTTACATAGCACCTTTGCACACTAGATACATGTTAAAGCATGTCCCTTTTAAAAGGGCATCTAATCACTATTATTATCTATTGTTGGCAAATCAGGACATAGGCTGGAGAGGATCATTGAGTGAACTAGTGCCACATGGCTCATCAATGGTAGAGTGGAAATTCAAACCCAGGTCTACAAGAAATCTAATTGTTTGTTTGTTTGTTTGTTTGTTTGTTTGTTTTTCTCAGCACACCATGTTCAGAGGTTGTGTTCAAAGTTTGATTTAAACAGCTAATGCATAGACAAACAATAACCTGCCCAAACCTCCAGTTCCAATTCCTGTGTTCTTCCAGGTATCCTGCAGGAAGAGGCATCAGGGCTTCTAGACCCAGGTACTCCTTCTCCCAAGTGCCAGTAGTCCAACTGGGGACAGACCAAATCCAATGATTGGTCAATGTGAGGGAAGAGAGAGAGGGAGAGAGAGAGAGGCATAGCTTCTTTGTCTCTATTGAAGACTATTTGGAAGGTCCAAACCAGTTCCAGAACCCTCTCCAGGCTGAGCTAACATCTTTGTTGCAATATCATTGCACCTCAAACTCTTGTTATTCTGATGCCTTTGCTTTAATTTCCTCAATGTTGATTGCAAGACCACTCTTCAAAAGGCTTCCTGCATACAAATTCCTACTTTAGAGTCTATATCCAGGGCAACATTTACAGTTTGTCTTACTTCTCAACTCATTTCCTTATTTTTAAAATGACTGAGCTGGCCTAAGTGTTTCTAAGATAATGATTCTCACAGTGTCATCCCTGAACCAGCAACACTAGCTGGGAAAATTGAGAGAAATGCATAATCTCTCTCTCCACACCAGTTCTACTAAACCAGAATCTTGAGAGGTGGAACCCCAGAATGTGTGTCCAACATGTCCTCCAGGGGAGTCCACTGTATTATGAAGTCTGAGAACCATGGTGTAAGGTTTATTCTAGCTCTCAAATATCTTGGCTTTGGGTTGCTGTCATATAAATATTCTCCAGCTAGTTGGTCGTGAGTCTTTACCAGATTAGAGCACACTTAATTTGTGTTCCAAACCATGCAAAATTAGATTACATTCAGTAGTTCTTATATGTAGGCATTGAACACCAAACTGTAAATACTTGCGATGTTGCAGTAGGAGTTTATTCTAGTCAGGCTGGTGGGTACAAGGGAGTATAAACTTTGGTACAGGAGAAGCTGCCTTCTGATACCATCTTTACGATCATCATAATGCATAACCTTTCAGAAGTCATGGTCACTCTCCAAGCTGGAGTCATTTTATCTGTATAATGGTTTTGCATATTCATGCCCTGCATACTTTATAGAAAAGCAGCAAAGAATGAATGATATAATTTAAGAAATAAAGACAGCTCATGGTCACATGTCTTCCTTATGGGATCTGGAAACTTATACATCCTGTGAGCAAAGAAAATACTGCATGAATATATAAGAGCTACTGCTCACATGTATTGAGTATTTACTATGGTCTAAACATATAATGTAGTATACAATACATATGCTTCATTTGATTTCTTATATGGAGGGCAAGTTTTACAGAGAGAGAAATGATCATAATGCTCTTCCCTGTCAGATCAACTGATTCAACATAAACAATTTCTATATTGAGTCACTTTTCTCTAGTGCCTTTGTTTTTCTTCAAAATTAAATCTTTAAGAATTTAGTGATAATAATAAATGAGAATGGTAATACCTAACACTTTCATAGCATTTACAATATATATGTTATGTTGTTTCAGGAATGTGCCTATGTATATAATTATACATAATTATAATAAGATCTTATAAGTATAATTATATATAATTAAATAAGATTTTATAATTATACTTATCATTATAATTAGACATCTATTACATAAAATATCATATCAAACATTATATTATTAGGTATTAATGTTAGCCTAAATTTATAGATTAAACACACACACACACATACACTAGAGTGCAGAGAGATTAAGCAATTTACTCAAGGCTGCACAGCCATATATGAAGAAACACTGGGATTCAGAGATTTCTTTTAGACACTCTTGACTGTCACCACTGTGAAATACTGCCTCTCAAAATAACACATTGCTGACATTATCTTAAATACATGTACATATTTGAGCACCTTATTTGTTAACACTTGATGTGTTGATATAGGGTATGGCTAACAGGGTCAGCAGATTCAAGAATGGGAATCTGCATAAGAAAGTACAACAAAAACCACAGAGCACCCAGAATTCTGAAGTCCCATTGGTCTGAAGCCCATATATTAAGTAGACCTGAAAGTGGATTCAGAGCTATCTTTGATCTTTTATTCTTGGCTGACCAATTTTTTTCTTACAATGCTCTTCATATTTTGCTTATCTTTCATGGTAAGAAGTAGAAAGTGCTGTCAACCAAAACAACCACAATGAATAACCACTAGGTTTCTCAGATTCCTTTGCTCTGAAGACACCAGAATGTGACCTCCATTTAGCCAATCAGACAACTCATGTAAGAGATGGTTGAAGAAGAGAGTAGCATGAAGAGAGTAGCCTGTGACTAGGAAGATAGCTCTTTTGGTCAGAGTGCCAGAAGGGACAGCTCTGATTAGAGCTGCCCATATCTGGTGTAGGGTGTGGTCCATGGCAAAGAGCAGGTGATGTTGGTAGTGATGTTTGTGCTTCCAGCATGGTGGGCTTCATTCCTGGCTGTTGTTCCCAGTTTTTTTCCTTACTGGGTAACATGTAACTCTGTTTCTTGGTTCATCCTGGGGGTTCTGTGAACTTATTAGTGCCTTTAATAAATCTTCTTGGCTGAAACTAGCTAGAGTCATGTGTCACTTATCTGTTCCTGCATAATAAACCACTCCCAAATTTAGTGGCTTGAAACACTTTGTTATTTTTTTTCTTTTTATAGTTCTGTGGCTTAGTAATTCAGAATGGGTTCAGATGGCTCGTTCCACTGGACTTTTCTGGGAATACTCTTGTGGCTGCTGCCAGCCCAGAACTTGACTCTAAGTGGATGATCCAAAAAAGCCTCACACATGTCTGACAGTTAGCTGGGGCTCTTGGCTGGAGAGTTCAGGCCAAATCTCAGAAGTTGCATACCACCTTGTTCCCCACTTCTGTTGGAAGCTGTTGATAAGATAGGGAGTGAAATATTGAGTCTCATAGAGCCTGAGTAGGGAAAGCTACTTTTAAATGAATAACACAGTGAGACTATATATGATAGAAGTAAACATTGAGGATGATGAGAGCATAAGAAGTACAGGAGAGGATATGACAAAGACAAGAAAACCTGAAACGAATGATATGTCTATGTGAGGAGACAGTTGGAAGGGAGTGATAACAAATACCTGGGCTCTCTTGGTATGAAAGTGATGATGTGGGAGGCTGCAGGAGGCAGCCAGAGGGAAAAAAAAAAAAAAAGCAGAAGCAAGCTTAGGAGAGTCCTTCTGTGTCAGGCAAAGGAGTTGGTCTGTATCTTAGAGGCAGTGGGTGGACGATGAGAGATTTTAATCAGTGGTGAAAGCTGGTGACATTTCTGCTTTAGGAAGATCACTCTGGAAACCATGAGAAAAGTATATCTGAAAGCAGCAAGACCTTGCCTACCCTGAGGATAGCCCAAGGGCATCTTACAGCCTCTGACAATGTATGTCTCTGGTTGCCCTTATATCAAATTTTCACCCTGAAACACTGTCCACTTGAATATCATTAAGCTACTCTCATGCACAGTTTAAAGAACTCACAGTTGGAAATGCCTAGATATTTTAAGGGTGGGTTATTTGATTTGCTTTTTTCTAGTCTACAATAAAATAAAGAATAAATGGCTCCTAACCTATGCCTCCAGCATTCCCCCTATACAAACCAATCTCAATTTAGACTATTAGACCAAGCTGGCTTCTACTCAAAAGCTAATTTTGGATGGAAGCATGAATTTAAAATTCCTGGCAGCACAGAGACAAAATTTCTAAGTAGGTCTAGAGGCACCTGGATGGCTCAGTTGGTTGAGTGTCCAACACTTGGCTTCAGCTCAGGTCATGATCTCAGGGTGGTGTGATCGAGCCCTGTGTCAGACTCTGTGCTCAGCAGGGAGTCTGCTGGAGATTCTCTTCCTCTTCCTTTGTCCCTCCCCTGTTCATTCACTCTCTCTTTCTCTCTCTCAAATAATAAATAAATAAATCTTTTAAAAAAAATTTCTGAGTAGGTCTAAATTTATCATCCATAGTTCCATATATTCCATCATTCTTACTGCCCTATTTACTTTATAGTATTTATCATTATCAATAATGACAAGTTTATCAGAATATCTTTCTGTGATCTGTTGTCACCACTAAACTGGCAGCCCCATGAGCACCAACCATGTCCCTCTTATTGTTTTGCTCACACTGCTCAGCACAGTATCTGTAACACAAAAATCAATGGATATGTAAGCATGGTGAGTAGGAAAATGATCTCATTTTGTACAAGTTCTGTTTCCCAAAGGAAACTTCATGACTGCCATTCAAATTTGTCTTATGAAAGCTAAGCTGGATGAGATACCACATGTGATGGTAAAAGGAATGTCTTTGGAGTCCAACAGACTATGATTAAATCTTGCATTTGCACAGATGGCTGTATAACTTAAGAGAATGTGTATTAGTATCTTGTGGCTCCCAAAACAAATAATCAGAAATTGAGTGTCTTAAAAGAACAGAAATGTGTTATTTCACAGTTCTAGAGATCAGAAATCTGAAATCAAGGAGCTAGCATGGCCACACTCCCTCCATAAGTTCTAAAAGATAACACTATCTTGAATCTTTCAGATTTTGGTTATTCCTGCATTCCTTAGTTTCTGACAGCATAAATTCAAATACTGCCTCAGTCTTCACATAGAAATCATCTGTCTTTGTGTGTATTAGTCTGTGTTCTCCAGACAAACAGAACCAGTAGGATATACGTACCAAGTTAGCTCATGTGCTTATAGAAGCTAAGAAGTCTCAAGATCTGTAGCTTGCAAGCCAAAGAGACCCAGGAAAGCCCACAGTATTGTGGTTGTGGCTTAAGAACTAGGAAACTAGGAGGCTTAAGAACTAGGAGAACTGATAGTGTAAGTTGAAGTTTGAGTCCAAATCCAAAGGCAAAAGAAGATCAATGTCTCAACTTGAAGACAGACAAAAAGATAATTGTTTCTTACTCAGCCTTTCATTCAGGTCTTCAGTGGATTTGATAAGTCCCACCCACATTGGAAAGGGCAATTTCGGGATCCCTGGGTGGCGCAGCGGTTTAGCGCCTGCCTTTGGCCCAGGGCGCTATCCTGGAGACCCGGGATCGAATCCCACGTCGGGCTCCCGGTGCACGGAGCCTGCTTCTCCCTCTGCCTATGTCTCTGCCTCTCTCTCTCTCTCTCTCTCTGTGTGACTATCATACATAAATAAAAATTTAAAAAAAAAAAGGAAAGGGCAATTTGATTTACTCAGTCTATAGATTCAAATGTTAGTCTAACCAAGAAACATCACCACAGGCATGCCTGAAATAATGTTTAACCAAATATCAGGGCACCCCTGTGGCCCAGTCAAGTTGACATATAAAATTAATGATTATACTGTGTCTTTTCCCTTTCTGTCTCATAAGGACATTCTCAATGGACTTAAGTCCCACTCAAATTTAGTATTACTTCTCAATCCTTGCATTAATTAGGTCTGCAAAGACCCTTTTTCTACATGAGATCACATTCACATGTACTAGAAGTTAGGACTTGGACACATCTTTTTTTAGAAGACAACTGGATTCATTGCTATAGTAGTTTATTAGAACTGCCATGACAAAATATCATAGGCTGGATGATTTTAACAACAGAAATTTATTTTTTTCATAGTTCTGAAGGCTGGAAGTCACTACAGGAGGTGGCCTCACCTGCTAGAGCCTTGGAAGAGATAGCCTCACTTTTGAGATCCTTCTTCCATTTTTTTGAAGGCTAACACATTTTTGCAGCTAGATAAGTCTATTGGCTTATCTTGTACAATCAAGGAAGTCTGACAACCTACATGTTGCTCCATTTCTGTCCCCGGCAGTCCAAGCTGGCAGTGTTTCTGTTCCTATAACTCTGTCTCTATTCCTGGCTTCTGCTGAGATGCCGGTTAGATCCATGAGTCACACCCATAATCTCTTCAGCAAATGATTTTTTTTCAGCCATGCTCTTTGTGTGCTCTCCAGAACACATTACCTCATGTTTTTGTGATTTGGATAGACTGAGAAGTTTCCAAATCTTCAAGTTTTAGTTAATTTTTGCTTAACACTTCCTTCAATTATCTCTCTCCTCTCATATTTTCCTAAATGCAGTAAGAAGAAACCATGCTACGGCTTCAATATTTTGCTTAGAAATCAACTTACAAATATGTCACTTGTAAAATTTCTACTTTCCTCAAAACACAGAACATGATTTGGCCAAGTTACTTGCCACTTTATAACAAGGATCATTTTTCCTCCAGTTTCCAATAATGTGATCATTATTTCTGTCTGAGAATTCACCAGAATCATCTTTAATCTCCATATTCCTAGCATAAATCTCTTCTAGACTTTTTCAAGCACGCACCTCAAAACATTTCTAGTGTCTACTCATTAGTTGACTCTAAACCCGTTTCCACATTTTTAAATATTTATTACAGTAGCACCCCACTTCTCAGTACTGAAATCTGTATTAGTTTGTTAGGGATGTCATAACAAAATATTCAAACAGGGTGGCTTAACAAAGAGAAATTCGTTTTTCATCATTCTAGAGGTTTGAAGTCTAAGATCATGGTGCAAGCAGATTTGGTTTCCTCTGAGGCCTCTCTCATTGACTTGCAGATGCCTACCTTATTGCTGCTTCTTCATATGGTTGTCTTTCTTTGCACCCACAGCCCTAGTGTGTCTTTCCATTTGTATCCAAATGTCATCTTTTCATATGGACACTAATCAGATTGGATTAATACCTATTTATATGACCTTGTTTCACCATAATTATCTCTTTTAAAAACTTCATCCAAATACATTAGGAGGTACTAGAGGTTAGGGCTTCAGCATATGAATTTTGGAGGGTAACACAATTCATTCCATAATATTTACACAATGTATACATACTTTCAGAGGGAAGTTTAAATATACATGTAGAAGAGCTCCTCCTATCATGCGCTGGCTTAGGTTATCAAATAGCACTTAGAATGATCCTCTCAAATCATGATCACCAACTCAATCATTCTATGTGAGAATTCTCAATATTTGCATACAAAGCATAAGTCTTATGAGTTACAAGGACTTGAACTTTGCCTTGTTTGTTACGGTCTTCTAGGAAAAACAACCATTATTATTGTGGATTCATTTAATCAAACTTGCATGCCTGATATGTAAGAAAAGGCCTACTCTTCTGCAAAAAAGAGGTAAAGTAACATTCATCAAGCCCAAATTCATTCTTTCTCTCTCTTTCATGTATCTGTTTAGTGAAGGCCAGCAATAAATTGGCCCTTATTTTAAGGTGTGGGAGATATATCTAGCTCCTAGTTGATTGAATGAGACAATTAATTACCTGTCCTAAGGTAGCTTACATTATAGAGGACAAGAAAAATAAGTACTGATATATAAAAAGATAAATTGAGTGTGTGATAACAGTTTTGAACGCTAATGATGATGGCAATAGAAAATATATTGGGTGGGGGTGGAGAAAAAAAGAAGGTACTTCAGACCAAGTGGTGAGAAAACCTAACCACAGAAGGGATTTAAATTGGTACTTGAGTAATTTAAAGTAATAACTTCAAGGTAAAAGTGAAGAGAAACATTTTGTGCAAAATGAAAAAAATCAAAGACCCTAAGATAGGAAAGGAGTGTCATTCTCTAGTTAAAAAAAAATATATGATAGTAATTAAAAAATGCATGGGACGATTGCAGTGTGCTGATTGAGATAGAGTCACAGTCTAAAATGACCTATTTTTAAAACGTAATGATATATCCTCAATGAAGAAGAAACAGTTGAAGGATTTTAAGCCAGGGAATGAAAAATCTAAAATTATACTTTTCAAAGGATACTGTCAGTTGTGTGAAAAATTATAACTTCTAGCTCAGGACAAGGGGTAAACTCACCACAGCTAATCTCTCCCAGGGATTACACTAAAACTTTATATAAAATGAAACAAGCAACTATTTGAAAACTCTAAAAAGTAAATAAATCAGTTTGGAAAAGAGTCAAAACCTAGAGAGCAGACAATATAGGGGTGAATTACTTACTTTTTATTACTCCGTGGCTTTGCTCCAATGGGGGTCCTAAGCCAGAGTACTCCATGCCTGTGTCATTGAAATCCCAACAGGAGTGAGAATGGTGCAGAAATAATGACCAAAAAAATGCCCTAATATCATGAAAGATATAAATTTGCACATTCAAGGGGCTCAGTCAACTCTAAACGTAAACTAAAGAAAAACAATAAAACAATACCTGGACATTATAATCAAATAAGTCTTTGAGAATAAAAGACCAAAAACAAAAACAGTCCTTTGAGGAACTAGAGAAATGTAACACCTTACATCATGTAGAAAAACAATGTTCAAAAACTATACATTTCTCATCAGAAACTATGGAAGACAAAAGAGAGTGGAACAGCATTTTAAAATGCTGAAAGAAAAGAAAATAAATAAAAGAAAACGCTGGAATGCCATATCCAGTGGAAATATTTAATAGAAATGATCACAAAATAAATTTTAGATGAAGGACAACTCAGAGAATTAAGTTTCAGAAATTCTGATCCAAAAAAAAAAAACATATAAAATATTGTCTTTATATTAAAGGGAAATAATATCATAAAGGAAATTTGTGGGTTCAGAAATAAAAGTAAAGGGGTGCCTGGGTGGCTCAGTTGGTGAAGCATCCTCCTTCAGCTCAGGTCCCTGGGGTCCTGGGATCAAGCCCTGTGCCTGACACCCACTCAGCAGGGGGTTTGCTTCTCCCATTCCCTCTGCCTCTCCCCACTGCTCATGCTCTCTCTCTCTCTCTCAAATAAATAAATAAATAAATAAATAAATAAATAAATAAATAAAATCTTTCAAAAGAGGAAAAAAGTAAAAACAACAGAAATTGTAAATATATGGGTTAACAAAAAAAGTCTATTTTCTTCTCTTAAATCCTTGAGAATATGCATGACTATTGACAGTTAAAACGATAATATTGTTTGGTGGAGCATTCAATGTAAAATTAGTGCATATGACACCATAACATAAATGTCAGAGGGGAAGGAGAAAGACACTGGTATGGTTGTAAGCCTTCCAACTCTTTCTTGAACTACTAAGATAATAACTATATGTAAATAATGAAAGCTTAATCTCTAAAGCAACCACTCAGAATAAATATATAAAATAAATTCAATAGTATATGAGAAAAAAAAACAATGGATAAAAATTCAACTAAAGAAACTGAAAATATAAAAAGGAGAACAGAGAAACAAAGTTCAGGAAGAAAAGATATAAAACTGATGATAAATGGTAGACCTAAATCCAACATAAAGATAAATAAAAATGGTTTATTCTATTGAGCCACCCTGGTGTTCCAATAAAAATGGTTTAAAGACAATTATTGAGAGCCTTAAACTGTCAAGTTGGGGGAAAAAACAAAGCACATATGCACACACACACACACACACACACACGTATTTATATCTGCAAAAACTCTACTTTAAATATAAAGATGCAAATAGACAAAAATTTTAAAATGATACAAAGTGGGCAGCCGCGGTGGCGCAGCGGCTTGGCACCGCCTGCAGCCCGGGCAGTGATCCTGGAGACCCGGGATCAAGTCCCGCGTTGGGCTCCCTGCATGGAGCCTGCTTCTCCCTCCAGCTGTGTGTCTCTGCCTCTCTCTCTGCCTCTCTCTCTGTGCTGCTCATGAATAAATATATAAAATCTTAAAAAAAATAAAATAAAATGATACAAAGTTGTGATATTACAAAAATAAATCACTCATCTAAAGAAAGCTTGGGTGCCGATATTAATATCAAAGAAAGTAGACCTGAGCACAAGAAAAATTACCAGGAATAGGGGCATCTGGGTGGCTCAACGGTTGAGCATCTGCCTTAAGCTCAGGGCATAATCCTGAAGTCCTGGGATCGAGTCCTGTATCAGGTTCCCCGTAGGGAGCCTGCTTCTCCCACTGCCTATGTATCTGCCTCTCTCTGTGTATGTCTCATGAATAAATAAATAAAATATGTTTAAAAAAGAAAAAAATACCAGGAATAAAGAGAAAAATCACAAGAAGTTTCTAAATTTGCAAGTGTTTATTCACTTCAGAGGATTTTAACACATAAATTAAACCCTGATAGAACTGAAAGTAAATATTAAGCAAATCAATAATTTTACTTGGAGATTTCAATATTCTTTATCTCTATTAAACAGAAAAACTAACCTGAAAATCAGTAAGGCCATAGAAGTCCTAAACAACACTAACAAAAGATGTGATGTATTTGATATTTACAGACTACTCCACCCAGCAACAGCGGGATACAAATTCTTTTTAAGTGCACACTGGACATTTGCCAAGCTAGATAATATTCTGAGCCATAAAACAAAACTCAGCAAGTTAAAGAGTATAAAATATCTAAAGTCTAGCTTGTCATTGTAAAAGAATTGAGAATGAATCAGTAGTAGAAAAGGTATCTTGAAAATCTACAAATGCTTGAAAATTAAATGCACTTCTAAAAAATCTGAGTCAAAAGAAATTCAAAAGTGAAATTGGAAAATATTTTGATTAAAAAATTTTTTAAATACACATCAAAGTAGGATGACGATAAAGCAATGCTTAGGAAAAAATATATATAGCATTGCATACCTCTATTATAATAAGAGCAAAAGTTTTAAATTCACAATTCCATCATTAAACTTAAAGAAAAAATAGCTAGAGGGGCACCTGGGTGGTTCAGTTGGTTGAGCATCTACCTTTGGCTCAGATCATGATCTCAGCATCCTGGGGATCACCCATATCAGGCTCCCAGCTCAGGGGGAGTCTGCTTCACCCTCTGCCTCTCCCATTGCTCATTCACTCTCTCTCTCTCTCTCAATCTCTCTCTCTGTCTCAAACGAATAAATAAGATCTTTAAAAAAAAAAGCACAAAAAGCTAGGTACATAAGATCAAATTAAACCCAAAGCTGACAGATTAAGATAAATAATAAAGATAATATCAGAAATAATACCAATACTATTCAAATTCTTCAAAAAAAAATGTTCACACATTGATTTTGTTATATAAATACAGAATTATCCAAACCAGAGTCAAACACTGAAATGACACTAAATATCAACATTCTTTATGAAACTAGATGTAAAAATAATGAGCAGAAAACTAACAAGTCAAACACAAAAGTATTAAAAAATTAATGCATCATGATCAACTAATATTTATCCTGAGAATTAAGAGCAAATTCATCATTTGAAAATTAAATAATATAATTCACCATATCAGCAAACTAAATAAAAGAGATCATCTCAATAGATGGAGATAAAGTACTTGACAAAATTTAACGTTCATTCACATCAAAAACCCTTAGCAGTAAGAAATATAAAGAAATATTAAAAACTTGATATTTAATGGTGAACAACTGAATACTACTTTCTTAAGATTGAGTTCAAGAAAGGATGTTTTCTCTTGACACTCTAATTCAATAACAAATAGGAGGTCTGAGAGAGTGCATAAAGGTAAATAAGTGAGTAGATGATAGGTGGATAATAGATGATAGATAGATAGGTGTAGGTAGATATGATATGAATTGAGAAAGAAAACTAAAATTATCTTTATAGAACAAAAAACTCAAAAAATCAACAAAAAGACTCTCAAGTTGGTTATATATAACATGTTTGTAGTAGAGAACATCGATATAAAAATTAATTGTACATTTATCTACTACCAAGAAAAACCTGGAAATTGAAATCTGAAAAATATCATCTGAAATCATGAAATACTTAGGTAAAACTAACCAAATATGTGCATGAAAAACTACAATACATTGATAAAAAGGAGTCATTGTGGACTTAAATAGAGGGATATACTGAGTTCATGGATTAGAAGACACAGCATTAAGATAACAATTCTCCTCCAAATTGATCCATAGATTTAATGAAAGCTCAATTAAAATTACAGCAGGATTTTTTTGTAATTATCAATAAGTTGATTATACAGTTTACATGAAGAGTCAAAGATTTGAAATAACAAAGTGATTTTGAAAAAAAAGAAAGTTGGAGGATATGTACTCTCTGATTTCAAGACGTACTATAAATCTATAATAATCTAGATAGTATGACATTAATGACAGGGTAGATATATAGAACAGTGAAGCAGAACAGAGAGTATAGGTATAAACTCCACATATAGGATCGGTTGATTTTTGCCAAAAATGAAAAAGGGACTTCAATGGGGAGAATGTATCCTTCTAATATGTAGTGCTAAAAGAAGTGAAAAAAAAAATATGCCACCCTCTTCCAAAAAGAATGAAAAAAGAAAAGAAAAAAAAAAACACCTTAATCCATGTTATGTACCTTTTGCAAAATAAGTGACTGTAAATTGATAGCAGATTTGACTGTGAAAACCTAAAACTATAAAACTTTGTGCTCTTGGGCTAAGTGAAGATATTTTAACTATGACATGAAAATGATAATCTAGGGGAGAAAAGAAGATAAATTAAACTTAATCAAATTTTAATGTTTATCTTTTGTGAAAGACCATGCTAGGAGAATAAAAGACTAGACATAGTCTGGGATAAAATATTTGCAAGCCTCATACTGACAAAGAATATACAACAAATATTCACCAAAAAATATATACAGATGGCAAATAAGTACCTGAAAAGATGTTCAAAATTGCATATTATATGTAACATTATAATATACAATACTATATATACAAAAATACTATATATCTACAGATATAGATATGTAAAATGAAAAGATGTGCAATTATATATAGACTATATATATAGACTCCAAGTGCTCAAGTACTGGCAGAAATACAGAGCAACTGGAGTTTTCTCATACATTTCTCATGAGCATGAAAAATTGTAAAACTACTTTGGAAAACAATTTAGCAGTTTCTTATAAAGTCAAATGTATACATAGCATGTGACACCTAGGAAATTAACTGGGAAAAATACAAAGTTATGTTTTCAAGAAAACCTATGCAGCTTCATACTCATCTTGAACTTGAAATAACCCAAATGACCTGCACTTCATGAATGGATAAACAAATTATAATCTATTTCTACCATGGAATATGACCCAGCAGGAAAAAAAGAGCTAACTATACACACAACAACATCGACAGATCTCAAATCCATTTTCCTGAGTGAGAGAAGCCAGACTTGAAAGGTTACAGAACATACGATATCCTAGAAAAAACAAAATTGCTGGAATGGAAAGATCGGTGGCTTCCAGGGATTGTGAGTGGAAAGATGATTTACTGGAAAGGAAGAGTAAGAGGGGATTTGGGGGATCTTGGCTGAATCAGTGAATGGATCTTAAGGACATTTACTGAGACTGAAGGAGGGAAAGAAAGTTTTGGAAGATAGGCTGATAAAGGAGTTTAGGAGTTGTATCTTGGAGATTAATTATTAAGTGTCTGCTTGACAACTATGTGGACTTTACCACCCCAAATGAACCCATTAACAGAGATTTTCCCAGTTTCTTAATATACTGTATATATAGAAACCTTTAACCAATCTTTTATCTGAATTTCCTTTTTCACTTACCTCACAAATTGTAGAGTATGTCCTACATAGTATATTATATTGGTTTTCTGTACATCCCTGATTCCTTTCGGAAAACCATCTCAAACTGTAAGCACAATGGTGGTATTACAAAATTACAATAACTTAGCCAACCCATGAATTCACAGGCATTTCTGAGAGTCTTCCATTTGCTTAGAACCATGCTCCTCTGCTAACTGTTGAGACAGGACGTTGTTCCAAAGGAGCTCCTGGTAGTTGGAAAGACAACACACACACAAACACACACACAGACATCATCCCCCTACTCTTAAGGATTAAGGGACAGTCCAGTTAAACAGGAGGTTCTGATATTTACGATGAAAGGTTCTGAGATTTAAATATTGTTTTCTTAGCTTGTGACAAGCACAAGCTTCATGTGGAAGCTATGCCATGACCTGAACCTGAGAGAATAGGAATGTCCTGTCCATATTGAATCTAGGAATATGTCAAAATCTTCCTTCCATTACCAAAATTTGTGTTCATGTATGCTGAAGAGAAAACAATTGAATCAGTGGGTGTACAATATTCTGTGAACTGTAATATGCCATATAATTGTCAGTTCTACCATTATTGTTATTAATGTGTGCATTATTTTCCTTTTAATCCATGCACCCTGGCTGTTAAACCTTGGTTTTAAAACCAATGTGGGTAACGGAAGATTGTTTGTGGAGACTGAAACAAATAGCCACAATGATGTAAATCTAACACATTTTTAGTGTTGCAATGTGTCTAATTGTTACTGTCCACATGTTAATTCAGAAGCAAGGCAAAGGGATACCAAAAAGAGACCTGACCTGGGACTAAGAAAATCTGTGTTCTGGATTTATCCCTTCTACTAATTAACTCTGTGACCCTAGGCAGGACTCCATCTCTCTGGGGTCCTCAGATCCACCACCCACAGAGCAAAGGGGCAAGAGAACATGTGCTCCTGAGTTCCTTTTGCATAGACCACTGTATGCATTGTATGAGCAACACTGATGAAAGCTTATCATCTAGAACTTGCTAACTACATTTTATGAGGACATGGTGGAGCCAGAGGAGAAACTCAACAGGGGCAGTTCTCATGGACTTGAGTGATGTCTGTTATGAGAGGCACCCAGAACAGCTGGCCCCAGCCAGGAGGCTGCCTAATGCTGGAGGGATGCTGTGTTAACATCTGGCCCTTGGTGATGTTAAGTTACTGAGGAAGAAAATGTTAACATGCATTGGCTGGATTCAAGCTGTTACATTTGATGGTTATGAATCCCTGGGCCTCCCACTGAGCAAGAGAGTTTCTACAGAGAAGTAAACGCTATCAATAATAATAATAATAACAATAATGAAAATAGTATCACAATGACTGTAATAATAGCTGGGTTTATCGTGTATTTTTCTTACTGAGTAACACTATTACAAGTAGTTTGTGTATAAACTTCTATAATTTGCACAACACTGTAAAATAGATACCATCATTACCTAACTTTTACAGATAAGGAAACTGACACAGAAAAATTAAGTTGTATCTTATGGTCACACATTCATAAGTGGCAGGGCTAGAATTCAAATTCAAACCATCTACTTTCATAGTTGGGTGTTACATTCACTGTGCTGTAACACACACACACACACACACACACACACACCTTTTCATAGAGACAGGTATTATCAAGCGTAGAACATATCCACCAGTAAAATTGGAGGACTGTTTACTGTTTGCCCAAATTCAAGACTTTTTTCTGTTTAAAAGTTTATATCTTAACATCTTGCAGCAACACATACTCTCCTTCCGCTCTTCTGCTCTACCACTTGACAAAACTCAACTTCTCCTTCGAGATTGTGCTAAAGTGCCAGCACCACGTGAAGAGTTACAGCCTCCTTCAGTGGAGTGAGCCAGTCCTTCATGCTGCCACACGAGTTTGAATTAATTTCTCTTGTCAGCTAAGTACATTGGCTGTTTATGCCAGACTGTTGAATCTGGTCTATGTCTCAAGTTCAGGGATGGTGTTTTGTATGCTTGTGTATACCCAGTCTCTTCTGCTATTTCTGGAATCAAGTACGTGTTTGGTAAATGTTTGATGAATGAATGCATTCTTGAGTGAGTGAGTGAGTGAGTGAGTGAGTGAGTGAGTAGAAAAATACATTGTCCCAACTGATCCTCCCGACAGCCCTGTGAGCTACTTAGGGGACCATTCTTAGTCTCCACTTTCCAGAAAACAAAACGAGGCTCAGAGAATAAAATGTGTTCTCCAAGTTTCCACTATAATTGAACTAATATGAATTCACTCCTTGATGAGTTACAGATAGAGACTACACCGGGTAGAAATGTCACATGAAGGAAACTTCATTTGCAGGAAATAAGAAGATAATGGGTAATGACTTCCAAAGCCTTGACTCTCCAAATGAGAGTGAGTTGGTTTATTTTATTAGGGTTAGGATGAATATTCAGAAAGAGGAGCTTTGTCATATGCAGAAGAAGGCATAAGGTCCTGCAGGTATACTTAGAAAACATTGCTATATAGGCATCCTGTTATGTTAGTCAAGGCAGGGCTGTCCCTAGGGCAGAGTCTTTAAAATTGTAAGGAAGCAGAAGAAACTGTCAGACAAGGGGAAGGGGCTTTGCATATGCTCTGAGAGCCAGGTATAAAGTTATGGGGTCTCAGGTTCGAAATCTAGGGTAAGGAATGCAGGGTCTTGTTTACTTTTGAAACAGTACTGGGAGTTTCACCATTGCTAATGTCTCTGATAGGATTAGACTATGTCCTGCCTTGGTAGTAACTGTTAGTTTTTGCATTGCCTTTGTTCTCTTAAAATCTTTTTGCATTTCTTTGTAATTTTGATACCTCCTAAGAAGGTCTGTAAGAAGTATGCTAGAGCAAGTAAAGCTGGTAAGGCATAGATGATGGAAAATAAAGGGAGGCCAAAAATGACTTCTCTTTCTTTTTCTGGGGACCTCTAACTCTTTCTACTTAGACCTCCAGTTATCAGAAATACAAGCCAGACTAGAAGCCCAAATCTTTTGACTCCCAGGCTGGTGCCCTGTCTAGCCTTGTCTAGCTGGCCCTAACCCACTGTAGATAGTGTGAAGACATGAGATGGGGCACTGTCCACAGGGTGGGAATGGTCACTGCAAACTCCCACAAAGAGGGGTGTTCTTTGCCTTGCTGTTCTAGCACACCAGAGGGAGGCATAGATAGTGACTGGAATACAAGCTTTGGGCTTCTGTCATTCATTCATTCATTCATTCATTCACTCATTCACTTATTCATTTAATAAGATTTTTTTTTTTAGTGTCAACTGACTAAATTTCAGCTACTATTCTATGTATTTAGACTATATTAGTGGGGAAAATAGTCATTGCTTTTGTGGATTTCATGTTTTGTAGGTATATATGGATGCCAGATAACTTATTATTTTCCTATCTTTGCCCTTCTGGAGATGCAAGACCTTGAGTTCTTAAAACTATATTTCCCAGACATCCTTGCAGCTGGGCTCCTATAGGAGTGACCCAGGAAAGGCACTTTCACAGATCTGGAGTGGTAAAGAAGGAAAGGCCCATAGTTACTTGTGGAGACTGAGGCAGAGAGTTGAGCAGAATCCATGGTGGAGTATGTAGCAGTTACTAGGCCAACTCTTATGTGTCCACATTCTTGAGGTTTTTCTGGCAGCTGGGGCCACTATTGCAGCTTCCTTGCAATTCTCATTCTTCCAGGCTTCCGTAATGTCATAGAAGTTTTCATCTGATCTTAGATCTTCCAGCTCTTCTAATGATTTTTTATACACAAACTTTTCCTCTATTGAAATTTTCCCTCTTAAAATGCCTAGAGAGTTTTCTCTTCCCAAATTGTATTATAATGTCAAGTAGTAATAAATTCAGTAGAATCTTGCAGCAGAGCAAGTGGGCAGAGAGAGGATGAGTAGAGTGATCTTCTCAAGATCAGAGACGGCTTCTCTGAGAAGTGGATCTTCACAGAGAGAACTGAATGAAGAAGCCATGCTGACACCTGAGGGAAGTGCATTCCAGTCCTAGAGAATGGCAAGGACAAGGGACAAATAGAGAATACATAGTTGCTGTCTTTGTAGATAAACCTCAAGGCCGGTATGACCATGGGATATATGAAAAGGAATAATGGGTAGCAGATGAGGTCAGCAATGGCACAGGGCTCAGTTCAGGCAGGAGCCTGAGGGCCAGAGAGGTTGGATTATATCATGAGAGTCTTGAGAAAGAAAATGAAATGAAAGAACATGACTGGGTATGCATGTCATCAGAGGCCATGCCAATTGATCAACTGGATTCCCATATCAATGATTGTGATGTGGGCAAAATTCTAGAATTCACAGAGATTTTATGTCATTGCCCCATCAGATTGTCATATTAGCCCTGAGATGTCATCATAGTTTTATGGACTAGGAATCTGAAATTCAGAGACTCTGAATAGGACAGATGCCTGAGATAAAGTACAGGTAGTGTCCATTGATTGATGAATGGATAAAGAAGATGTCACACACACACACATGCACACACACACACACACAATGGAATATTACTCAGCCGTAAAAAAATAATGAAATCTTGCCATTTGCAATGACATGGATGGAGCAAGAGGATATTATGCTATGTGAAACAAGTTAGTCAGAGAAGACAAATACCATATGATTTCACTCTTGTGTGGAATTTAAGAAACAAACAAAATTGGGGTGCCTGGGTGGCTCAATGAGTCAGGCACCTGCCTTCAGCTCAGGTTGTGATACCAGGGTTCTAGGATCGAGCCCCATGTCGGGTTCCCTGCTCAGCAGAGAGTCTGTGGCTCCCTCTGCCTCTCACCCACTCATGCTCTTTCTCTCTCAAATAAATAAAATCTTTAAAAAAAAAAGAAACAAACAAATGGGCAGAAGGGGAAAATAAAAAAAGAGACAAATCAAGAAACAGACTCTTAACTAAAAGTACAATCTGATGGTTACTAGAGGGGAGGGGAATGGAGGATGGGTGAAATAGGTGACGGGGATTAAGAGTGCACTTGTCCTAGTCATAATGAGCACCAGATGTTGCATGGAATTGTTGAATCACTATATTGTGTGCCTAAAACTAGTATCACACTATATATTAACTATCTGGAATTTAAATAAAAACTTGGAAAAAGCAGAAGGTACAACTGAATATCTATATTAAGAGTATTTAGAACCTCAAATTACCTCCTTGCCTCAGCTCAATAGATGCTGACATGTCTATTCTCACTGCAGCAGAGTTTTGGCATTTTTTTCTCTGGAGAGCTTTCTAAAGTGCAGGATATCAGGCACATACCCAAACAATAATCCTTATGCTAAACCTAAACATAATCTTACTCCTAACCCCTAAACCCAACCCTAAATCTAATCTTCTGGAGAGTTCCCTCAGCTGCAGGATACCAAGTACATACCTTCACACTGCCCTCACCTTCACCCTTACTCTGATCTGAGAAGGAAAAAAAAAATGTGATATGTATGCACACACATACACACACAAAGAATGTAATCTTGTCATGTACAATGACATGGGTGGAGCTAGAGAGTAAGTATTCTGTTAAGCAAAATAAATCAGTCTGAGAAAGACAAATACCATATGATTTCACTCACAGGTGGAATTTAGTAAATAAAACAAATGGACAAAGGGAAAAAAATAAAAGAGTGAGAGGCAAACCAAGAAACAGACTCCTAACTATAGAGAAGGAACTTATGATCACCAGGGGGTAGAGACATGGGGGGGTGGGGGAAATAGGTAATGTGGATTAAGGAGTGCACTTGCTGTGAGGAGCTCCTGTGTATTATGGAAGTGCAGAATGACTGTATTGTATGCCTGTTTGCATACAATTTGCACTGCTTGTCAACTAACTGGAATCTAAATAAAAACTAAAAAAACAACAACAACAACAATAACAAAAAAAAACAGGTAGGAAGTGACAAAGCCAAGAATCAAATCCAGGTCTCCCAATCGAAGTTAAGGGTGTTTTCTGCTAACCCACAAGTGGTTTTTGACATAAGTATTGAAATGACCTCACTTCATAGTGTCTAAGAATAAGAGTTAATATTTACATGGGTGCCTGGGTGGCTCAGTTGGTTAAGCATCTGCCTTCAGCTCAGGTCATGGTCTAGGGTCCTGGGATCGAGCTCCATGTCAAGCTCTCTGCTCAATGGGGAGTCTGCTTCTCCTTCCCCATCACTTGTGCTCTCTCTGTATCTCAAATAAATTAACAAAACCTTTAAAAAAATATTTACAGACCATTTACACTTTATAAGGCATTGCAAAGTGTTAGACCCATGATTTGCTTTGGATGGGATGATTCTAGAATCCCAGGGGTGAAGGTCTTTGAGCTTAAGCAGTTTGTCAGTTGTTGTGTATTCAAAACAATGGGGCTTCAATCAAAGTGTAGATTTCCACTGGATAGGGCTAGAGTGTCTGAATTCTGCTTTTGTACCTGGTTCTCAGCTGTCAGGTGGGGTCAAGGCTGCTGCCCCAGAGGCCACACTTGAGTAGGCAGACTCTCTAGCACAATACTGCATTAGTTTTTCAATCAAAAAACAGTTTCGAGTTTCCATTCTATGCTTGGGTCTGCGAAAACAGGCATACAAAAACTCCTAAGGCCAACAGTATACACTGAAACTTTCAAAAACGAACTGATTGCTATTCATTAACATAAACTGGTTAGGAACCAATTTGAAAGACTTTTGCTCTTATTGTCAAAATATCTAGCTTTGGACTCTGTTCAATATGTTTATGAGCAGTGTCTTTGAGTTAAAACTCTAAATGTATTTGCTTGGACTTAAACATTTTACTATACTGAGGATTGAGAGTTTGCTAATTGAATATAGTCCACAAGAGAGTTAAATATTTTTATTTATTAATAAATCAGAGGAATTTTTTTGAATAAGTAATTAATTACTTTTAAAGCATTTGAATATATATATGTATTTATATATATGTTTCATTATAACGGAAGAATGATCTTAGATTAAGGGCTATATAATATTACTTTAATGGCTTTCAGATATAAAATATAGCCTTTTTACTAAATTATTGAATACATTTAATTGCAGGTTGTATACTGTGAACTATTGATCCAATAATTATTCATGTGGACTATTAAAAAGGAATGATTCATTTTTTATTTTACCATTTGAAACAATGCTTATATATTATTTATAATTTGAGAGTTAGGAATAAAAGACTTTTTAGTACAATACAATATTTCTAATGTAGAGCAAGCCTTTGTGGGAGTCCAAGGTAACATTATATAATCAAAAATTAAATAACTTTAAATTTCGGTAGGGGAAAAAAGATACCTTTTTTCCTTCTGTTAAATATTTTAATTGCAGTACTATTCACCAGGAGTTATAAGCCTTCCCAATGTAACTAAAATATTTAATATGAAATATAAAATATTTTAAGTGCTCTACAGAGTTCTCAAAAAAGAATTGAAGGGGTGTTCTTTCTTTTCTCTTTTTTTTTTTCTTTTTTGGCTCCTAGAAAAGAATTTCCTCCGTAGTTCATTTTTCCTTTTATATTAAGAACAAAGGAATTGGGCCAGCCAAGAGATTCAGCAAGGGCTGTTTAGATCTCATCACTTAACTCGTGGTTAAAAGTTTAATCAAGTATTTTATAGATGTGGTGCCTTATTCTGGTTTTTCCACACCCTCCTTTGATTGGCAGTTTCTCAAGTGCATCTCCGTGCTTTGGTGTTTACTGTCCATCTTGTGATCTGCCGATGACCTGATATACTATCATTAATTAAGTGCATACTATGTGCCAGTCAGATGCCCATCAGTTTTATGTGCATCATCTCGTTTAAATGGTTCTGTCCTTAGCCCCATTTTATAAATTAGTAAAAGGAAAGGCAAAGAAGGTCAATTGAATTTCCAAGCACTTCAATCCAGGAAAGGACAGAGTTCAGAGTCACAAAGCAGCTCTGAGTTTTGCCCACTGCTCTCTTTCTACCCTACCATCATTGTCCTTCAGCCATTGTGTGGCTGCATTTCTCAGTGAGAGTGCTGCAGCACAAGGGTATTGAGCAATGGTGGGAGACTGTTCCCTGCAGGAGGAGCAGCTTATGGAGAGCTTCAAGTACAGAGGGCTGTGTTTAGAGAATGCTAGGATCTGGGGAATGGAGAAGAGGTGGCAGGATGTGGAAACTACATGGCAGAGAAAGGAGTTTAAATCCAAACGTGGGAAGAATATGAGGTATCTCCATCAAGTTAATCTTACGATCATAGTGATGGTTGTATGTGCATGTTAGAAAATAACGTGAAGGACAGGTGGGAGATGGGTAGGAATAAATAGCCAAGAAACTAATAAGTAGACCAGATGACAGATGATTAGGACATTAATTCAAACTCTGCTCACTCTTTACTGTCCATATGAATCCCCTGGGGATGTTGTCAAAAGGCAGAATAAGATTCAGTAGGTCTGGGATGGAGACCCAAATTTTGCATTTCTCACAAGCTTTCAGGTGATGCAGGATGTTGCTGATCTGTGGAACATATTCAGATAGCATTAAGCAACAAGAAGTGAGAGTTTGATTCCTGGACCAACAGCGTCAACATCACCCAAGAATGAGTTAGAGCCACCATTCCCTACTAATTAATCAGAATGTATGGCGGCCACCTCTGGCATCAGAATGAGGTGAAAATGCCCAAGGTGATTCTAACGTGCAGTTTGAGAATCAACCAGTTGATAGAGAGTCGAGAAAGTGGGGATGGAGGAAAAAGTAACACTTGAAATATTTATTTAGGAAGTAGAACCAACAGGAGTCAGCAAAAGAGTAGAGCTTATTTAGTTCCTGCTTTATGTTAAAAGGGTTTCTAGGATGACCTAATTTTATCTTCAAACCCCAGCTTTCTTTCCTCAAATATGAAAGTTTTTATCATCTTTCTACTGAAAGCATAGGTCATGCTTGGAAAAATCTAACATCTTCTGTCAGGCAATTAAGCAATTTGGATACTTACTTTAATTAACAACGGTGCCTAAACAAAAACCCATTGCATAAAAAGAGCTTTTTAATGGGACACGGGAATTAGCTGGAAAAATGCAGGGTGGTAATATGGATTAAGAATGATGGGGATGATGATTTCCTAAACAAATAAACAAAATTACTTCCAACATTTATTGTAAACCACCCATGAAATATCTGGCAATCTAAACAGGAAGGGAATGTTCTCGCTGCTTTATATAACACAGTATTTCATGTTAGAGAATGAACTTTAATTAGAACATCACTGGTGTCAAATTAGTAATAAATGTTTAAGACAAACTGAGATAGCGAAACTATGGGAATGCTGCCACTAATGTAAAATCTGCTGTAAATTGCAAGGAATTTACATTTTCCATTAGCACACAGTCATGAGCATAAAAATGATAAAAGGTTACATACAGTTTAGGATGTTCTTTAATGCTATTAAAATTATTGCAAAGAAAAAAAAATTATTGCAAAGAAATGGTGTCTGTAGCACCTACAATTTCTGGAGCTTACAAATGCATGGATTCCAGTTCCTGCATCTTTCCTTTTGAGCTGCATCATGCTGGGGAAATGGATGACCTCAAGCCTGGCTTATCTTCTTTGTGAAATGAGAATGAGAGTCGCTGTTCTGGCAGCACGTGGATCTTGTGAGGCACGTGGGGTAGCCATGTGACTTCGTGGAAAGACCACGGACTTTGATATCAAAGAACTTCAGCTCCAGAGTTCCGCATGCCCTGCCTGATACCACAAAATTTGTGTTGCTCGCTATTTTCCTCACTTGCAAGATGAAGATAAAATGCCTGAAAATGGCTGTTGTGAGAATCAAAAGAAGTAACACAAATCTAAAACATTGGCATGCAGAAGGTATCTAATAATAGCAATTAACAACATTGCCAAATGAGCATGAAGATAACTGGTATATTCAGCAGACATTAGGGGCCATGTTAATTTGTTATTACTTATGCCCCGTTCCTGTCCTTCAGACACTTAATTTGACAATATGGACAAAGTCACCATAAAAATCCCAGTGCTCTCTCTTCCTATTATGGAAGGTTTCAGAGAGATAGGTAATGCCTACATAAGTCTGTCATGGGAAATTAAAGATGGTCACACATTATTTGACGCTCTTTTTTACCAAAAGATAGGCCCTATCCCCCTCTTCTTGAATCTGAGCTGGCCTGTGATGATTTTGACCACTGAAGCCCAAGGAAAGTGATGTCCTGCAAGTTCCAGTTTCCACATCTAGGCTTTAAGAGGACTGGAAGCATTTGTTGGTTTCTGGGAGCTTTGAATCCCCCTATTATCTTGCTGAAGAGAGCACATGGAAGGATGTTCCATGGAGGAGGAGGTGGGTACAGAGAAGCCAGACCTTCCAGCTGCCCCTTCTAAGACAGAGGCACCAGAGTGAAGCATCACTTAAAAGTCACAGAATGACCCAGTTGATGCCCTGTGGAGCAGAACTGCTCATCCAAACCCTGACTGAGTTCCTGATCTGCAAAAGCATGAAATGTAAGAAAATGCATTTTCTTTTAGGTCATGAAGCGTTGAGTCATTCGTTTGGCCACAACACGTAAGAGAAAACACCTGTCTCCTCAGGCTTGTGCTTCCTGCAGGAGCTCTTTGCTTTCCCTGTTTGTCAGGATAACCTGTTGATCTCCCTGTTTGGCATAAGCATTTCCCAATGTCCTATAGCAGGAATTTCTCATGGAAATCTCGATAGTATTAGGATCTTTGCTTGACAAAATCAAAATGGTGACAAGTAGATGAATCTTTGATTGCTGCACTGAAGATTTTAAAATATTAACTTGTTAACAATACTGACCATCTTCTTGCCTTTCAACCTGGAATTTTCCAGATTGCTTATGACAATTCTCTCTTTCCATATGCTATTCTCACTGCCCAAGAAATGACATTTTTTTCCCTCTCTCACTGCTGTTAAAGAACAAAAATTCAGCTGAGTAAATCTGAAGATCTAATTGGCTTTATTCAATGATTCCTGAATCAGGCAGCACTCCTTCTGCTTGAGGAGTTGTAGAAAATGGAAATCCTCTTTTACCACTTTTAAGTAGAATCTGTCTTTGTTTCTCTTTGACACAGGCTTAGAACAACTTTAACAAGGTGAGAGAATGGGGAAGAGGAAAAAGAGGAGGGACTAGAGATATCTCCTATAAGTGAAAGAGATCCTTTGTGATAACAAGAGAAGCCCCAAAATTCTTTGGGGCTTTCATCTCTGCTCTCTATCCCTCTTCTCTGATATGCTGATTTGTTACTACTTTTATTCTCCAACATCATTTAGAACTTACATCAGTAAAGTCCCTCACATTTCTTTTTCAGAATATACTTCCTACTATAAACTTTTAACACAATATATTCAAGCCTATACTCATGTCAAAACTTGTCTGCCTATACACTTGTCTGCAGCCAAGTTTCCTTCAAATTGACCTGATGTTGATCAGCTGCAGAAGTAATGGCATCCATTCTCAAAGCAGAGGAATCTCTCCTGATCTAACACCAAATTTTAAAGCAACCAAACTAAACCAAAACACACATATTGTTAGATGGAAATCAGCAAGGAACATCTGGGATTCTTACTTATGATGACTTGGAAAGATTTTCATACATAATCTGAGTTCTTATTGTTTCATTCTAAGAGTATTCTTTCATTAGCTCATTCATTGTAAATAATTTCTGAAGTCCTATGTGTTTCCAGACAATGAACTAGGAAATCAGTCCTGAGTAGGGTACAGTTTCATCCAAAAGGACACCATAAGCTAAAGACAAACTGACATGCAAACAGAGAATTTTAATGAAACTATTTGGTCCATTTAAGTGATGCTAAAACATGTCTGATCATAAAATTGATTGTAGAGTTTATAAAAGCTAAAGTTTATAGGCACATTTATTGGAAGTTCTGTTTTGATTTACTTGGTCTGACCTAGAAATCTAGACCTTTCTTCACAAGGTTCCTGACTGTGTGCATGTGTGTTAATAATGACAGGGTTTGAAATTTAATTCCTGGTGTTATGGAATGATGAGGAGGGGGACCCACCACAGCCTGGATAAAGAGAGTTGGCACAAGGGGAGGAACAATGTACATAGGACTTCTTAGGGTATGTAAGAGTTCACCAATCAGATTCACCAATCAGACTGGGTGAAGAAGAGTCTACTCCAAGCATAATAAACATTCTGTTGCAAATAACAGAGGCATGATCAAGCTGGTGCATTTGGTGAAGTCACTGGGCATTTATGGAATTAATATAAGAATGCAGATGAGTTCAAGACTGAGGCATAACTACAGAAGAGAACTATCAGCAAAGGGCCTTTTAAACTTCCGTATAGAATTTTGAAACCATAGATGGCTTTATGCAGACAGTTGACATGTAGCAAAGCAGAATCCAAACTAAAGATTATGCACACTTAAAAGGCTCTTGAAATTGTCCTTAGAGCTCTGATGAGAGTATATTTTATATGAATTATAGAAAAACTCTGGGGTTTGAAATCAAGCAAGTTTCAGTCCTTTTCTGCTCCTGACCGTCAATATTCATAATTAACCATGATGACTCTTTCTTCATCACTAAAACAGTGATAATCAAAACTTTCAAGCTTCTATAGAATGAATCAATAAGAGAGAGAAACACACCACATGGAAATCCAGCAGTGAGATGCCCCAGGACAGGGAGAAATGAGCATTCAGAAGGTCTGGTGCTTACATTACCTTATTTAACTTCCACACAATTCCAAGATGATGATTGTTATATGTATTGTAAAAATGGAAAAACTGGGGCTCCAGGAAGTACTCTATTTTGTTTGATAATACAGAGCTAAGACAGACAGCTCACCCAGATGCAGAGTCAGGTCTGCACCTTTCATCTGCAGCTCCTCCATTGTACACTTTAACCTATCCAAACTTGCCTCCAGAACAATTTGCCTGAAGGAACTAATACATGCTCTTTCTCACCCTCATTGCTGCCTCACATCTCCACAGCTAGATACAGGCAGATAACTACTTCAATTTTATACCGCACCTCTGTTTCTCAACTTACACTGATGTTCTTCACAGTTGAGGCAATAACTGAAGTATCAAACTATGATTCACTTCAATGAGCTTTTGTAAGCATGTGTGATGTCAAATACATACAGGGTGGTAGAGAGTTACAAACTGTGATGCATGATGTTGGAGAAATAAAAATAAATACAGCTGGTCCTGCTTTCAATGGAAGGGCACACTATTCTGAAGGGTAAAGAGCATTATCTCTGGAATCAGAAGGCAGCGGTTCAAAATGTCATGTCTACCACTTCCAAGTGATGTGAAAGCATCTTACTCCCTCTGGGTCTCAGCTCCCCTTCTATAAAATAGAGACAGTAACATCCATCTCCTAGCTTATTGTGATTAATTTAGATATTACCTGTACATGTAAAATATGTAGTGCCTAGTGCACTGTACACAATAGATTTTTGCCATCATCACAATCATGGGCATTTTATTATTGTTAATGTTATTATTAGAGGTATGAGAGGGATGTTTACAGTATCAGACTTGGAAATGACTAACTGCCACTGAAGCTGAATTGAGTTATATAACAGATGCAATAAGAGATGTATAATTTTGACCGAAGGATGAAGAAAGAAGCTTGAGTGAACACTTTCTGCTGAGGTGAAAAGTGCCCTGGATTAAGAATAAGACAACTGGATCTGAGTCTTGAGTCTGCCATCATCTGGTCAGTTGACTTGTCTAAGTCCTTTCAGCTCTCTGATCCTTATTTTTCCTTAGTTATAAAGAAAGAAAAGAAGAAGAAGAAGAAGAAGAAGAAGAAGAAGAAGAAGAAGAAGAAGAAGAAGAAGAAGAAGAAGAAGAAGAAGAAGGGATCATATCCCCAGCATGTTCTCTATTCTTTGTGGCGCTGTGAGGCTCCCCTAGGAGCATTTGTGGAATGGCTGAGCTCCCTGTTCACTACCCTGGGCCCTTATGAGGCAGAGCCCCATAGGCCAGCTCCCAGCAGCTCTGATCTTCCTTCTACAGACACGCGGCTCTGTGCCTACTTTCATTTTTCAGAGATTCAGAATTTCCTCTTGACCATCTCCTGTTTCTCCCATAGAGCTCAATGAGCCTCTTAAGAACTGTCTTTCTCACTAGATTCACCTTTTCACCTGACCAGGAGTGCGCTTTAGGGCTCATTAGGCTTTGATCAAATAATCTGTCACATGCCTCACCTCTATGTTCACTGGGATCTTGCTATTTCCTGCTTCTCTATCATTTGATCTGGCACTTCATCCTTAAGTGTAAACATGTTCTAGTTTTTTCCTGTTCTTGTCCCACATTTATGCTCAGTTTTGCATCTGCCCTGGTGTCTTCCATTTCTGTATGCTCAAGCTGGTTTTCCTGTAGGATCTTACTCAAGTTCCAAGGCTTCTGTTTGGCATTTCTAACCTCTATTCTGATACATCAGAAGGATGTATCAGGCAATAAATGGACATTCTCAGATATCATAGAATCCCTCATTCTAGCAAATAAAAACAAAATACTGTTGTCATCAAATATAAGCATAATAGCAAATATTCCTCATAATCTAAACTTTTGATGAATTGGCTTAGATGTCAGAGTTCATTTACACATCCTAGGAACCATGGAAAATACATACACAACAGTTAGTACATGGGAAACTGTGTAAAAACCAAAATGTCCAAACCTAAATTCAGTGACAAGTCCATTTACCACAATATTTTCCAGTTTCCTTTGATGAATCAAAAATAATAATCATAAATTACCATGCACATGCACAAGGAGTGCCAGGAACATTATGGGTTCTTAGTAAAGAATTTAGGATAATGATGATGACGATGATGACGATGATGATGGTCATCATCATCATAGTATAGACATTGGCATTCTGGCTCCCTAAACAGCCATATCTAGTTTGAAATGCCTTTACTGAGTCATATTGCAACATAATCTTTTACTTTTATGGAAATTTCCAGCAAGCTCCATGATCAGCTAAAAATTGGAGAGTTATTTGAAGCAGACCAGGTGCAATAATCAAGTATAGTTAGGCCAAGAATAAGATTCATTTGGTACAGGTTTGTAGTTCCTTAAATCTGAGTCTGTCACATTCAAGTGGCTACGCAATATGATTATTGATCAGGGCTTATTTTTTAAAAAAAGATTTATTTATTTATTTATTCATGAGAGAACAGAGAGAGAGAGAGAGAGAGAATGAGAGAGGGGGGCAGAGACACAGGCAGAGGGAGAAGCAGGCTCCATGCAGGGAGCCTGAGATGGGACTGGATTCTGAGTCTCTAGGTTCAGGCCCTGGGCTGAAGGCAGCGCTAAACCACTGAGCCACCCTGGCTGCCCATCAGGGTTTATTTTAAAAGGCAAATTTTCTCCTTGGCTTGTCAGTCTCTTCAAACCTTCCTCTATTCAGCAGTGATAACACTTATTTGTAAATGTCTTTTTACCTAGCTCTTTCTTTAGACTATAAGCTCCCAAGGGCAAAACTCTCACTGCAATTTGTTCATCTTGGCACAAGTACCATCTAATAGCATACCCAGTGGATACCAGTGGTTCAATAAGACAGAAGAAAGGAAAGAAAGACTGATTTTGCAGGAGATATAAATTCAAGGAAAATACTCAGAACTGAATAATATAGGCCATGAGACTCTCTTAGTGAAGTGATTCCTACCTCTATTAGGGATATTCATAAAAGCATATTTTCTACAGAGCCTTAATGGACCGGGCTTGGCTGGAAGGTCTGCCTTGAGAGGAAAACCCAGCCTATGACTCACTCCATAGCCTTGAGCAAGTCACATTATCTCTTTTAGTTAATACATGTTGATAAATTAATTTCTTCATTAATGTTTCATTCTATAAAAGGAGTTTACAGATTAATTAGTTAATATACATAAAGTACTTCAATTAAGGTAATTGCCATTAGCTTTAAATAGTCTCATAAGTCCCAGTTTGGGAATAGTCCAAAATCACTATTTCTCAAGAGATTTCTGATAATTATCCAATGTTCTCCAGAAAGTCCTATATCATAGTACCCATTTCCAAAGTAATTAATTTTTCCTTTCTAAAAGTTTGACTCTAGCCATTAAAATGCCTATGGTTCATCTCAGTCAACCAATAGATGAACCTACATAATATTAAAGCTGATGGTGTTTGGAGATAATCTATCCCTTCTCTACCGTTTTAACATAGCAAGGAATTGAGGCTTCTGTACAGTAAGTAAATGTCTCAAGGAAAAAAATCTCAAAATCTGGGCTTAAACTAGAATTTGAGGGACAAAAATCCATCCTTTCACTCTATCCTATACTCTACTGTTAAAGGTGAAGAGATGGTTATCTACTACACTTATCATAGGAAACAATTTGTAATATATTTGTAAAATCACTATGCTGTACACCTGAAACTAATATAATGTTGCATGTCAACTATACCTCAGTTAAAATTTTAAAAAGAAATGTTACTTAAAATGGTGTCATTAAAGATTAGATCTCTAATTAGTGGCAGATAATGTTCTTTATAAGTTATGATGGAAGATAGGAAGTTTAGCTAAAAAACAAAATGTCAGAACCAATAATATTTAAACACACATAATGCTCTACAGAATATTTTCAGTTACATTACCCTATCTAATTTCTATAACTTTCCTAAAAGTTAACAACTATCATTACGAATTCACATGTCATGTGTAGCTGAGTATGGTGATTAAGTGTGGTTCTCTATATCTATATGATGGAATATTATTCAAGTATAAAAAATAATGAAGTTCTGATACATGCTACACCATGGATGGGCCTTGAAAACATGCTAAGTGAAATATTTTTCATGTATAAAGGAGCAAAAATTGTATTATAACACTTATAAGAAATGTCTGGAATGGGCAAGTTCATAGAGAAGGAAAATAGATTAGCGGTTATCATATTCTAGGGAAAAGGGAATGGTGACATTACTTAATGGGTATAGATTTTCTGTTTCAGTGATGAGGACTATTTGGAAATAGATGATGGTGATGGCTGTACAATATTTTGAACACAGTTAATGCCACTGAACTGCATAGTAAAAAAAATGGTCATAATGGCACATTTTATGTTGTATAAATTGTACCACAATTACAAAACCAAAAAAATAGAGAGTGATTCTAAAGTAGAACCATCTGAGTTTGGAATCCAATCCACCACTTCCTATTTGGCACTTGTCAATTCCTTACCTTTGTCTCCTCATTTATAAGATGGACTAAAAGAAATAATGTTTTATAGAGATATTATCATTAATAAGTTGAAAAAGCCTAGATATAACTTTCCCAAATTTGTGTCATAGGAAGATCTGTGGTCTAAACCCTATTCCACATCCTTGACCCTCAAAGTCTATACTCTTTCCATGTTTTGACTACATTTTTGGAATTTTAATAAAAAATTTTCCATATATTATGAAATTGAGTAATGCTATTTTTCTGTTCTCCACATATTCACAATTACCTTTCTATTAAAATATTTGTTGATGTGAAGCTTAATCTCTCAGAGGCAGGTCAATAGAAATAAGATGGGAAATAAGGTCTCATGGAACTGAAATTCAGTAGACTTGATGTCTAATAGCGGTTTTGTATAATCATAAGCGAGCCACCTATGTCTTCAATTTCAATACTTCCATGTTCTTTCTTTAAAATATTTGAATCAGATACTCAAGGAAGATGATAGAACAGGAGGAGCCAGCCTGAGCTCATCCTGGCCCACATCTTCAACTAGATATCATCCATATCCAAGTCAGCAAACTGGAGAGTGATCTGAAGACTGGCTAAACAAACTCCACAACTAAATACAGAGAAGCTGCAGCTGAAAGGTTTTAGGAAGCTCAGAATGGTGGGAGGCTGACTATAGGAGGGAGGGAGTTGCACTTGCGGAGAGGGCAGAGAAACAAGCTCTCACACCAAGGAGCTCACATGCAGAAAACAAATCCTCATAATGTTTGGCTTTAAGAACCAGAGGGGTTGAATTTCATGAGTTTATTTTTTCTTTTCTTTCTTTTAATTTAAATTCAACTAGCCAACATATAGTACATCATTAGTCGCAGATTTATCAGCATATAACACCCAGTGCTCATCACATGCCCTCCTTAATACCAATCACCCAATTACCCCATCCCCCCTGTCCACCTCCCTTCCAGTGAGTCTCAATTTATTTCCTATAGTTAAGAGTCTGTTACGGTTTTTCTCCCTCTGATGACTTCTCGTTCAGTTTTCCCTCCCTTCCCCTGCAATCCTCTGTGCTATTTCCTATACACCACATATGAGTGAAACCATATGATAATTGTTTTTCTCTGACTGATTAATTTCACTTAGCATAATACTCTACAGTTCCATCCATGTTGATGCAAATGGTAAGTATTCATTCTTCCTGATGGTTGAGTAATATTCCATTATATATATTATATATATATATATTATATATATATATATATAATATATATCACATTTTCTTTATACATTAATCTGTCAATGGACATCTTATAAAACCAGTGAAACTTGGAACCTGGAACTGTCTCAGGACAAGGCAAGACAGGCAGGTGAGTGACAGTGGAATTGTTACCCTCAAGGAGACAACAGATTGCCCAGAGAAACAACATAAAAATGGCAGTTTAAACAACACTGGGAGGCAAATGGGAGACAGATCTGTTCATATTGATTTTGCAGCATTTTGGGGGGACTTCTTCAAAAGTGAAGGAGCTGACAGGTACCATTTTTCTCCCACACCCCCCAGAATAAACAGAAAGACACCTGCAGGAGGCAAAGCTGCACAGACACTTGCTACCTAAGCCACCAGCCATGCACCACACCCACGAGTTCTCCTGATGACATGCCCACTCCAAACCTGCTACCCTTGACAAAAGACAAATTTTGTGTCAAAGAAGCACATCCCCCCAACCCAGCTGTTGAGTGCATAACTACCACCATGAGCCATGCACATTCACTGCACTGCACCCAGCCTATGCCCCAAGCCACCATTGCACACTGCCCGCAGCTGCATGTGCCTAGCTGCCAGATGCATACTGCCACCACACACTGTGCCCAACTTCCACACTATGCCCAGATGCATGCCTCAGCTACTAGGTGCCAGACACAGGTGCTCCCAGTCATTGCCATGTACCACAACCAGCCTCACTCCCACAGCCACCCTGGCACACAGCCCTCAGCTGCCGCAGCACTTCTGGAAATCCAGCATAGGATTAATGGCCCGGCACAAATTTTGCTAATACCCTCCCCTGCTCCCAAGTTTCCTGCTGAGCACACCCCCTCAGAGTTGGTCTGCCTGGGTCTCACTAACACCACAGAGAGAAGCACACCCCACAACAAGCAGAGAATCAGTGCAGATGACTGCACTGAAAGGAAGAATGACTTGGAGACAACAACAAGGTGAAAGCAACACATATATTATACTCTCCTGAAGTGCCAGGTTCTGGTGAACAGAGGACACTGCACTTCAGGATACAGCACCACCTCCCCTTCATAAAGTTACTACTTCAAGAGCAGAAGACACAGCTGACTTTCTTAACACACAGAAACAGACACAGAGAAGCAGCCAAAATGAGAGCAGAGAAATTTGTTCCAAATGAAAGAACAAGACAAGACCATAAACAGAAATCTAAGTGAAATGGATACAAGTTACATGACTGATAGAGAACTTAAAGCAATGATCATAAGGATACTCACTAAACTTGAAAAAAGAGTGAAAGACATGAGTGAGACCTTTAACACAGAGATAAGAATAACATATCAAAGGTAAAGGGTCACAATAAGTAAAATGAGAAACACAACTGATGGAATGAACAGAAGGCTGGAAGAAGCAGAGGAGTGAATTAGTGACCTAGAAGACAGAGTAATGGAAAGTAACAAGCTGAACAAAAAATCTATATGCTTCCTACAAAAGACTCATTCTAGAACCAAAAACACCTGAAGATTTAAAGTGGAAGGTGGAGAAACATCTATCATATGCAAATGGATGTCAAAAAGAAAGCCGATTAGCAGTATTATGTTGGACAAAATAGAAACGTCTATCATATGCAAATGGATGTCAAAAAGAAAGCCGATTAGCAGTATTATGTTGGACAAAATAGACTTTAAAATAAAAACTGTAACAAGAGACAAATAAGGAACCATAATGACAAATGGGGTAGTCCAACAAGGAGACATAATAATTGTAAATATTTATGCACCCAACATAGGAGCACTCTAATACATAAAACAGTTAAAAACAAGCATAAAGGAACTAAATGATAATAATACAGTAATTGTAGAGGACTTTAACACCCCATTTACATCAATGGACATATCATCGAAGCAAAAAATCAACAAGGGAAGAATGGCTTTGAATGACACTCTGGAACTGTGGATTTAACAGATATATATATTCAGAATATTCCACCCTAAAACAGCAGAATACACATTCTTTTCAAGTGCACAAAGAACATTCTCCAGAGTGGGTCATGTATTAGCCCATAAAACAAACTTCAACAAATTCAAGAAGATCAAAATCATACCATGCTGGGATGCCTTGGTGGCTCAGCAGTGGAGCATCTGCTTTCAGCTTAGGGCATGATCCTGGAGTCCCAGGATTGAGTCCCACATCGGGCTTTCTGCATGGAGCCTGCTTCTCCCTCTGCTTGTGTCTCTGCCTCTGTGTGTGTGTGTGTGTGTGTCTCATGAATGAATAAATAAATAAATACTTAAAACAATCATACCATGCATATTTTCTGACCACAATGCTATAAAATTAGAAGTCAACCACAAGAAAAAATCCAGAAAGGCCATAAGTACATGGAGGTTAAAAAAGCTACTAGAGGAGCCAGGGTGGTACAGTCAGTTAAGTATTTGACTCTTGGTTTCAGCTCAGGTCATGATCTCAGAATGGTGAGATAAAGCTCAGCATGGAATCTACTTAAGTTTCTCTCTTCCTCAGCCCGTACCCCCCCACACAAAATAAATAAATAAATCTTTAAAAAATTAACATACTACTGAACAGTGAATGAATCAATCAGGAAATAAAAAAACAAGTAAAAAGACATGTGGAAACAAATGACAAATGACAATGAAACCACAACTGTCCAAAACCTCTGGACTACAGCAAAAATTGATCTAAGAGGAAAGTTTATAGCAGTATAGACATTCCTTGGGAAGCAAGAAAAATCTCAGATAAATAACCTAACCTTTCACCTATAGGAGCTAGAAAAAGAACAATGAATAAAACCTAAAACTAGTAAAAGGAAAGAAATAATAAAGATTACAGAAGAAATAAATGCTATAGAAACTAAAGTGAACTAAACAAACAAAACAAGTAGAAAAAAATCAATGAAACCAGGAGCTGTTTAAAAAAAAATCGATAAAATTGATAAAATTCTAGCCAAACTTATCAAGAAAAAAGAGAAAGGACTCAGATAAATAAAATCACAAATTAGAGAGGAAAAATAA
This sequence comes from Canis lupus dingo, assembly GCF_003254725.2. Lineage (NCBI taxonomy): Eukaryota > Metazoa > Chordata > Mammalia > Carnivora > Canidae > Canis > Canis lupus. The sequence continues at coordinate 67,831,936 of NC_064245.1, forward strand.
CAGCCAACACCACAGAAAGACAAATAATCATAAGGAAATATTATGAAAAACTATATGGTAACAAATTAGACAATCTAGAAGAAATGGATAAATTTCTAGAAACATATAAACTACTAGAACTGAAACAGGATGAAATAGAAAATGTAAGGAGACCTATGACCAACAAAGAAATTGAATCAGTAATCAAAAAAACCCCAGCAAACAAAAGTCCAGGACCAGATGGTTTCACAGGCAAATTCTAAAGAAAAGTTAAAGAAAACATTTAAAGATACATTTAAGGAAAAGTTCATACATATTATTCTCAAACTATTTCAAAACATAGAAAAAGGAAGGAAAACTTACAAATTCACTTTATGAGGCTAGAATTACCCTGACACCAAAACAAGATAGACACACCACTAAAAAAGAAAAGTACATACCAATATCTCTGATGGAAACAGATTCAAAAATTCTCAATTAAAAATTCAACAGCACATTTAAAAAAATCATTCACCACAATCAAGTGGGACTTATTCCTAGATCACAAGGGTTGTTTCAATATTCACAAATCATTCAGGGTGTTACATCGCATCAATTAGAGAAAAGATAAGAACCACATGATCATTTCAATGGATGCAGAAAAAGTATTTGGCAAAGTACATCAATTCATGATAAAAAAAACTCTCAGCGAAAGTTTAGATGGAACATACACCAAAATAATAAAGGATATCTATGAAAAAAATACAGCTAACATCAAACTTAATGAGGAAAAAACTAAGAGCTTTTCCCCTAAGATCAGGAACAAGACAGGGATGTTCACTCTCACCACAGATATTTAACATAGTACTAGAAGTCCTATCCACAGCAATCAGACAACAAAAAGAAATAGAAGGCATTCAAATTAGCAAGGAAGAAGTCAAATTTTCACTATTTGCAGATGACATGATACTCTATATAGAAAACCTTGAAGACTTCACCAAAGAACTACTAGAATTGATATAAAAAATACAGTAAAATCACAGGATACAAAATCAATGTACAGAAATCTGTTGCATTTATATATACCAATAATTAAAAAGCAGAAAAAGAAATTGAGGGCTCAATCTCATTTATAATTTCACCAGAAACAATCTGATACCTAGGAATAAGTCTAGCCAAAAAAGATGACAGGTCTGTACTATGAAAATTATAGAACACTGATGAAAAAATGGAAAATGACACAAAGAAATGGAAAAACAACCCATGTTCATGATTGGAAGAACAAATATTGTTAAAATATCTATGCTACCTGAAGCAATCTACACATTGAATGCAATCCATATCAAAATACCAACAGCATTTTTCACATAACTAGAACAAACAACTCTAAAATGTGTATGGAGCCACAAAAGACCTCTAATAGCCAAAGCAATCTTGAAAAAGAAAATCAAAGCTAGAGGTATCATAATTCTGGACTTCAAGTTATATTACAAAGTTATAGTAATCAAAACAGTATGCTACTGACGCAAAAACAGACACATAGATCAAAAGAACAGAAAAGAAAACTCATATATGAACTCATAGCTATATGGTTGATTAATCTTTGACAAAGGAGGCAAGAATATCCAAAGGGAAAAAGACAGTATCTTCAACAAATGGTGCTGGTAAAATTGGACAGCAACATGCAAAAGAATGAAAAGGAACTACTTTCTTACACGGGACACAAAATTAAATTCAAAATTGATTAAAGACCAAACTGCAGGAACTGAAACCATAGAAATCCTAGAAGAGAACAAAGGCTGTAATTTCTTTGATACATCTTTCTAGATGTTTCCTGAGTCAAGAGAAACAAAAGCAAAAAATGAACAATTAGGACTACATTGAAATAAAAAGCTTTTGCATAGTCAAGAAAACAATAAAACTAAAAGACAATCTACAGACTGGGAGAAGATATTTGCAAATATATATCCAATAAAGATTTAGTATCCAAAAATATATTAAAAAAACAAAATTCAACATCCAAATCCCAAATAATCCAACTAAAAATGGGCATAAAAAAAATGAACAGACATTTCTCCAATGAAAACATCCAGATGGCCAACAGACACATGAAAAGTTGTTCATCATCACTTATCATCAGGGAAATGCAAATCGAAACTACAATGAGATATCTAAATGAACCAATAATGAAGCAGCAGAAAGAGAAATTAAGGAACCAATCTCATTTACAATTGCACCAAAAATCATAAGATACCTAAGAATAAACCTTTAAGAATGACTAAAATCAACAACACAAGAGATAACAGGTGTTGGCAAAGATGTGGAGAAAACTGTTGGTAGGAATGCAAACTGGTGCAACCACTGTGGAAAGCAATATGTAGATTCCTCAAAAAGGTAAGAATGAAACTACTCTATGGTCTAGTAATTGCACTACTGGGTGTTCACCCAAATAATGCAAGAACACTAATTCAAAGTGATACATGCATACTTGTTTATAGCAATATTATCTACAAGAGGCAAACTATGGAAGCAGCCCAAACATCCATCATTTGTCGAATAGGTAAAGAAAATATGTATCCATATTTGGTATATACATATATGATATATATATATAATGAAATATTGTTCATCCACGAAAAATAATGAAATATTGCCATTTGCAACAACATGAATGGAGTTGAGAGTGTCATGTTTAGCAAAATATATCAGACAGGAAAAGGCAAACCATATGATTTCATCCATATGTAGAATTTAATAAACAAAATAAATGAACTAAAAAGTAAAAAAAAAAAAAAATGAAAAGAGAGAGAGAGACAGACAGACAGACATAGAAGCCAAGAGACAGACTCTTAACTATAGAGAAAAAACTTATGGTTACCAGAGGGGGATGGGTTAAATAGATAATGTGGGGTAAGGAGTGAACTTGTCAAGATGAGCATAGGATGTTGTATGAAAGTGTCGAAATCACTATATTGTACACTTGAAACTAATATAACACTGTATGTTAACTAACTGGAATAAAAACAAAAACTTACGAAAATAAATAAAAATAAAATATGTGAATAAGAAGTTTAGATGATCTCAGGGGCACCTGGGAGGCTTAGTCCATTAAGCGTCTGATTTGGTTCAGGTCATGATCCTGAGGTCCTGGGATTGAGTCCCACATTGGGTTCTCTGTTCAGTGGGGAGTCTGCTTCTCCTTCTCCCTCTCCCCCTGCTTATGTTCTGTCTCTGTCTCTCTCTTAAATCAAAAAACAAAATCTTAAAAAAGTTCAGATGTTCTCTTTATTAGAATATAGTTAAAACATTGTGAATTTTAAACTACCTAAGCTTGTATATGAGGGTGTGAGTGTATATTAGGTGGAGGATGAGTAATAGGAGACAGTAAGAAGTTTATATTAGGTTGTGGAAGATATTAAGTAGGAGTTATGATGGAACCCAGGCAATCTGATCATACTGAGGTCTGTGTTATAAGACATCAAACTGCATTGCCTTGTTGTACAAAGTGTATGAATATAGATTGGAAAATGGATGAGGATCCAAATGAATTTGACCCATTAATCCTATGATAATGTATGTGATAGAGGAAGGAAATTTGGCACAAGTCAGGCTAGAGTTTAAATGCTGAATTATTATCTATATGCATTTGGGAAATTCATCCAGAGTCCCTGAGTTTCAACTTCAAAAACTGCAATTTGGGAAGAAGAATATCTAATTCATAATTTTATTGTGAGATTGTTTATAAAGACAATGTAGGTGGGGTGTCTGTCATTGAGTAGGCGCTCAATAGTGGTATTTTGTATATTGCCTTACTCCAGCCCAACACAAGTCCACTAATTTACTCTGGTTATCTGTCTGGTTTTATATTTTATTATGTTATGCTGTCAGGTAAGTTTGGATTTTCAGTTTTAACCTCTTGTTAGTGTTGCTTTGATTGCATTTCTTATCTATGAGGCTTAAACCTAAATGAGAATTAAGGAAACAACTCCATTTACAATAGCATAATAAAGATTAAAATACCTAGGAATAAACTTAACCAAGGAAATGAAAGCCTTGTACACTGAAAACTATGAAATATTGATGACAGAACTTAAACAACACATAGATAAATGGAAAGTGTTTATGAATTAGAAGATTCAAACAGATCGAGACTCAATGCTACCTCCATGAAAATATCAGTACCATTTTTTTTACATTAAAAATTTTCTAAAATTCATATGGAAACACGAAAGACTCAGAATAACCAAAGTGATCTTCAGGAAGAAGAACAAATCAGGAGACAACACACTTTTGATTTCAAAATATGTTTCAAATCTACAGTAATTAAAACTATATGGTACTGGAATAAAGATTAATGAGTAGATCCATGGAACAAATGGTTCAGAATTAAACCTATTAATATACAGTCAACTGATCTTTGACAAGTGTGCCAAGAATACACAATGGGGAAAAGGTATTCGGTCTGACAAGGGCTTAGTTTCCCTCATGATAGCTGAGTTTTTACACAATCATCAATGCCTGAAATCAGAAGAAAAAAAACCTCAATTTCGATATTGGCAAAAGTTAGAGGTAGTTTGAGAAAAAGGAGACATTCTGGCTACCCTTTCATTCATCCTAACTTGTGAGCCACCTAGCTTATTTTCATTTATGCATCTATAATTGCCAGTATTACTAAAAATTATATGTATAAGAAATGAGGGGTTTTATGAGAAAAATGATTTTTTTCTCCGTAGGTGCTGAGTGAGGACATATATTGGTACATACAGAAGACCACAACTATGCAGAGGCCATATACATCCAAAAATTAACCTTGGATTTGATGCTTGGAGGCATCACATTCAACATTAAAGCCACTGTGCACCCTGCAGGTGGGTGGAAAAGATCTAACTCTTATCAGTAAAGGCCTCATCTTTCTTTATGTGGAGGCAGATGAGTTTATTTCAGTCCAGAATGATATTATCTTTCTAAGTAACACATTCCCCCAGAAATACCTTAGAAGCTCCCAGTGGATTATAATTTGGAAATGATGTTATATTTAAAAAGGTGGCTTTAGGCCAACTTGCAAGTATTCATCTCAATGTACATCACATCATTAACTATTTCTCTCAATATTTTTCATCAGCAAATTCAAAAAGGAGCGTGCAGGGTTATGAATCAGCTAAATTCTATCTGCACTTTTGTCCCAGTGGTTATTAAACATTTATCTTTTGTGGAGATAATGTGTGAACCACCTAAGGGGTGCCAATTATATCAAACTATGTTCACTCCAGATAAACATAACTAGAAATAAAATGCATCTTCTTCATCTAACTTTTTCTGTTGCTGTGTTTGCCTTCCTTCTCTCATTACTGTAAATCTTCAATTTTTTTTTTTTTGCAATGGTGATAATAATCATGTATAGTGTTCTTTTTCTCATGTCTATTTGGTGTGGTTGGTTTTCTTCTAGTGCTTCATTATTGTTTTAATTCCTCTCTATTTATTTGTTCATTTGCAATAGGGTAAAAGTCCAGTTATTTATTTATTTATTTATTTATTTATTTATTTATTTATTTTATTTTTTTAAAGTCCAGTTCTTTATGGAAGTGTTAGTGAAACATAATTTTCTTCCATAGGCCCAAATATTTGTCATAAGCCTAATGATTGGGAAATTAATGACGGTGATAACATTTAAGCAGTAATATTTATACAGAAATTTAACTTTTGTATATATTACTGCATTTGATTTCTGTTAAAGTAGGAAGAACAGATGGTACTTTATAAGTTAGAAGATTTGATGTTTTATAAATGAAGAGTTTAAATTATATGCAAAGAGATGGGACTGAAAGTATTAAATTCTATGCCCAAGATTACATACAGCAGACATTGCCAAGCCAAACCTTCCTTCATATCTTCATGATTTTTAGGTTATGCAGTCTTTCCATTGCATTTCATTGCTTTACCTCTATATCAAGAGGTCTATTTTTATATGAAGGGGTAAGATAGTGTTACCTTCCTTCTTTATCACCACTTTTTCCTTACCCCTGGTTTATAGTTGTGTTTCTGCTATTTGCTCTATGCACAACTCAAACTGAGGTACAAGTGACCTTTTGTATGTTGCCTAAACATATTTATTCATGTTGTTTATGTGAGTAGCGTCTAATTTCCAGAACTATATTCCAAAACCCACCTTGGAGAAAGTGAGTTTGCAGACACTTGTGGCACTGACTGGTCCATAAAGCTACCATGAAGGAAAATAAAGAAATGCATAGGCACTGAGAGGGTTTTTATTCATTCCTAAAGCTTTCATAAACATGATCTATGACTTTACAATGCAAGGCATTCCAGAAACAAATGCTAATTTACATGACTCTTTTATTATTTATTGGATTTTTTTCTTTGACTTTATTTGATCTTTGCACTTTGTTCTGCTCATTATAAGAACTGAAATCCTCTGTATTTTTCCTTCTGAGTAAATATCATAAATAATTCAAAACCCCTCAATGCCAGTGAGGCATATTGGGGAAAAATAATGTGGTGTCCCTTTCTGTTTTGTTTGTTCTTCAGGTCACATAAGGTGGGTGGTCCAGGAGGGAACAGTTAGGTTTTAAATTACTAAGATTTTATCTGAGTTATTTTATTAAAGTCAATACTTTTCCCCCCATTTATATGGTGAATATAAAATATAAAATCATAAGAACAACAAAAAATAGGTCACACAAGAAAGTTACAGGAAGACATAGTATTGAATTAATTGAATAATGTTATATTCAAGAATTAAATAAGATTGGAACTCAATCTATTTATATCAAATCAACATTTTTCAAAATCAAGTGTCAAAATGGAAGTACCCCATAGAACACACTGTAAATCCAATACTGCATTATTTTGTAGACCATTCATTCATTCATTCATGCACTTAATTATTTACAGAATGTGACTCTATGCCAACAAATGTGTTAGCATTAGGAATTCAGAATAACAGAACATGACTCTTGCCCTCAAGGATTTTACTATTAATGGTTAGAATAACTTGGTGTGCAAATAACAGAATTGGTTAAGGATTGTAAGGCAGATGTAAATAAATGACTCTGAAATAAGAAAGAAGGGACAGCTCATCAGATTAAAGGCATCTGGAAAGGTTTGCTGGAGAAGAGAGCATTGCAGTGTGCTGTGCAGAAGGATGAAGGAGTATGCATCAAGGAGACAGACAAGTCTCTTATTCTCCATTAGTGCATCATTGGCCTGGTATGTCAGTGCCAGGGCTATATGCTGTGCTTGATGAGTAAATATATTTACCAAGGTAGCCAGTGTTGGAAAAATGGACAGTAATGAATGCAAATCATGCCAAATGAGCTGGAAAAGCTATATCTATTATCATCTAAGAAATTTGTTCACAACTTGAGTTTAGAGCAGAGCAAAAGATGGATTTTGCAATATGTAACTCAAGAGTCAAAGAGTAAAGACATGTTGTCATTAACACAGCTGAGATACCTAAAGCTTATGCTTATTGTTTTCTGGTCATGAAATGGTGGGTTAGAATGGCTTTCATTAAAAACATATTTACTTTAGGCAGTTAATGCTTTTAGAATGCAAGACATTTCAATTAATTTCCGGTAATGTACCCAGTACAGTGGGAAACATGTATACACACTGCATCTTATTACATGCATGAAGGTTACAGTTTTATTCCTCATTGTATGTCCATTCTCCAACAGTGAAACTCTTGAAGCTGCCACAACCCCTCACCCTTCAGGATGCTCTTCTGCAAGAATGACTTCATTCACTAGAGACACAGAGAGAGGCAGAGGCAAGAATGACTTCAAAACAGCTTTCTGCAACTATTGTTTAAAATGTAACAGTGGGGTGTGGGGGAGAAAAAAGGAAAATAAATGCAGTTGGAATTTGAGGACTTTGGTTCTTGTCCTAGAACATTTCCCTGTCAGTGAAAAAAGGCAGAAATTAAGTAAAAATAAATATTTACTGAGTGTCTTATAATGTGTATGTATATATTTATGAGATGATGAAATTAAATGTCACTTATCCTCCATAAGGCCATTACAGCTAGGGAGAACTGGAAACCCAAGAAAATGAAGAGAGGAAAGTAGATGCAGGCAGGGATGAGAAGAAAAGGTGTACACATAGGTGACAAAGAATCTAAAGGTCACCCCAAGCTGCAGAATCAATAAGAAGTGACAAACATACCAGCTTTCAAACCTGGAATAGAAATGCTGGAACATGTATAGCCTGAAATAATATTCTCATACATAAACTTTTTGTTTGCTGTACTATTTAAAGATGCATGGATGTATCCTGAAATGGATAGATACCTTTGCACATGTAAACAGGGTCTTCTTGCTTTGTTCATATACTTATTTGTCACCCAGTATTGAATCAAATGTTTACTAAGCACCACCCATGAGCCCAAATGGGTTCCACATACATGTGGGTACACTGGCAAATATGGTGAACACAGGTTCTACTCCATGAATATACAATTATAGAGACTACAAACCGTGAAATGGGGGCATACAGGAGACAAACATTATGAAAAGGAGGTGTAGTATAATAAGGAATAGAATTTTAGTTAGACATAATCTACTCTGACACTGGACACCTAATGATTTTCCTTTACTCTGCCAAAATAATGATATATACTACAGAGAATCTTCTCTTCGAACATCTTGGCTTTGTAGAGAAAGGGCTTCAAGTATCTCATTAGTTTAAAACTATCCACATTTTGCTACATTTCCAGTCCCATATTTTGCTTCTTAATTACCACTATTTAAATGGCCTTTCAAGATCGGCTGTAAATTAAAATTGATCCACTGTCAGCAATCTCCAACAGTTGGCAGCAAACTATTGATACAGATGAGATTCCAGTTGCATAGTGTCTTTCTGAGAAGACAAAAATGTAATGAAATAAGCCGACTCTGCAGCTTGGCACAAAAGGCAAAATGTGATTTTTTTTTTTTCTCCAGCAAGAGAACTTAAATATAAATAACTAGCCACGTTTGGAAAATGCAAATAAATGTGTACGAATAAAGAACGGGAGCTTATATCTTTATGCCCTCGTGAATGCCTGTGTAATCTTGTTCTTTTATCTAAAAAACAATCTTCCTTTTGAAATACGCTTAAGGGTATGTTGACAAGAACATATACTTTAGAGTTTAGATCTGAACTGAAATCTTGTTTTGTCTTTTGCAAGTTGTGTGATTCAGAGAAAAAACAAACATTTCACACCCCAATTTACTCATTTATAAAATCTAAATTAATAATCTCCCTATAATTATGATAATTAAATAAGAAAATAGAGGGAATATCAATAGAATATCTAATACAGTGCCTGACACAAGACAAAGGAGTATCATTGAAGGGGATTACATACTACATGAAGGGTATGGCCAAAGGCCTTAGGTTATTTCTAGGAAGCAAAATTTATATATATTTATTCTGAGATGCTTTCTATCAGCCTCAGACTTTGCTGACAGCCAATGTTGAACTAGCCAAATGTTACCAAAAAGCACCTCATCAACACACACATATATGCACACAAACAAAATTTTTAGTATAGCCAGATCTTTGGCATCTGCTCTTGGGGTCATTTCATAGCAAATGGATTCCATAGGTCCTTTCTGGAATTTTCCACAGAACCTATAATCATACTAAGGTAAGTCCTAAACTAGGAATTAGATTTCTGAAACATAATTGTTGTTACCCCCTCCTACCTATCCTTTTGAAGATGTGGTGGATTTCTGTGTTGGAACTCTGTAAATTATGCCCAGTCATTGAGAAGTGTTACATATCATTCATAGTACCGCCCAGAACATGGCAGAAGCCGGGATGGGAGAGCCTTCTCTGGTCTTCCTGGAGAAGGGCAAGACAAAAGTTATGTTTTTGTCTGCTTTTCTTAAGAGCCATCTCAATCTTAATTCTCTGCCTAAAAGCTCCATCTTTAAAAAACAAAAATTAGGCTTTTACCCACTCTACAGTCCCTGGATGTACATGAAATACCCTTTCCTTGTTTGAGGTTGGTGGGTTTCTGTTGATCATTCAGGTTCTTATTTACATGTCACCTTTCAGAGTAGCCTTCCTTTAACACATTATCTAAAACAACGCTTCTCATAAGTATCTTCTTATTTTTTTAATATTTTATTTATTTATTGGAGACATAAAGAGAGAGAGATAGAGAGACAGGCAGAGGGAGAAGCAGGCTCCATCCAGGGAACCTGACATAGGACTCGATCCCGGGTCTCCAGGATCACACCCTGGGCTGAAGGTGGCACTAAACCGCTGAGCCACCTGGGCTGCCCGTATCTTATTATTTTACTGTCATGTTTTATTTTCTTCTTGTCACTTGCTGCTAACTTAAATCATAATTTATTAGATTATTGATTCTTTCCTTTTTTATTAGAGTATATGGTCTGTGAGTGTGAGACCTGGTTTATTAGAGTATATGGTCTGTCTTTTTTCATGGCTAAATTCCATCAAATAGATAATGGCTGGCACATAATTAACCTTCAATAAATATTGGGCTACCAAATTTGAAAATTATGGGAGGATATATCATACCCACTAAGAGACCTCAGGGCCAATGAGTCAATGAGGTCCATGCTCAGCAAGGAGCTTCACTCTTCAGAACCAATTGACCATGTGACCATTCAATAGTGAATTTCACTATTGTCATCAGCTTTCAAATTAGTTTACTGGGTCTGCACTAGCCCAAGAATGGGTGGAAAAATAGTTACATACAGTCCCAATCTTAAGTATATGCCATTTTTTATTGGCCATCTGCCCAAGACCGAAAGTCTTATGGACCTGATTTTTTATACCACAAGACCTGGGGTAAGACAGCTATGGGAAAAGATCCAAAGAAGTCATTCAGAAGGGCGTGCTGTATAGTAAAGGAAGAAGAGGGATAAAGGTCAGAAATTGAGAATTCAGGTACTGCTGAAGTCCTATAAAACATCATAATAAAGGAGAAGCAGATTAATGGTAGGCAGCAGGAGTAAGAATGTGCACAGATTTGGAATCAGTTCTGTAGTGTCCTTAAATTTAATTGTTAAGATTAAGTTGGTTTGTTTCACTCTTTCATCTTTTCTAATATATTATAGAAAGGCTATTAATTCTAGGCATTAATTAGAGATAGTTTTTAGCAAATTGGAGCTCATTCATATATGTGAAAAGAATGAGGATCAAATAAGTCAGGGATTTGGTTTAAGAGAGAAATCAACTCAAGTTATCTTTGTGGAGGCCAAGAAAATTAAGGCCATTCCACTTTAAATTCAGTGTTATCACAAGTACAGCCATCCCAGGCCCCTGTGAATAAGAGCTGAACTTTACCTTACTTCAGTTAGAATAAAAACAGAGCCCAAGCCAAGGGCAGGAAGCCCCTATTAGAATGAGAACAGAGCCCAAGCCAGTGGCAGGAACCCCTATTAGAATAAGAACAGAGCTCAATGCCCTTGAAGGCCCCATATCAAAATGTAAACAGATCCTATTGGCCAGTATCTTGTTGAGAATTTTTGCATCCATGTTCATCAGGGATATTGGTCTGTAATTCTCCTTTTTGGCGGGGTCTTTGTCTGGCTTTGGAATTAAGGTGATGCTGGCCTCATAGAACGAATTTGGAAGTACTCCATCTCTTTCTATCTTTCCAAACAGCTTTAGGAGAATAGGTATGATTTCTTCTTTAAACGTTTGATAAAATTCTCCTGGGAAGCCATCTGGCCCTGGACTCTTGTGTCTTGGGAGGTTTTTGATGACTGCTTCAATTTCCTCCCTGGTTATTGGCCTGTTTAGGTTTTCTATTTCTTCCTGTTCCAGTTTTGGTAGTTTGTGGCTTTCCAGGAATGCGTCCATTTCTTCTAGATTGCCTAATTTATTGGCGTATAGCTGTTCATAATATGTTTTTAAAATCGTTTGTATTTCCTTGGTGTTGGTAGTGATCTCTCCTTTCTCATTCATGATTTTATTAATTTGAGTCTTCTCTCTCTTCTTTTTAATAAGGCTGGCTAATGGTTTATCTATCTTATTAATTCTTTCAAAGAACCAACTCCTGGTTCTGTTGATCTGTTCCACAGTTCTTCTGGTCTCGATTTCGTTGAGTTCTGCTCGAATCTTTATTAACTCCCTTCTTCTCTTGGGTGTAGGATCTATTTGCTGTTTTTTCTCTAGCTCCTTTATGTGTAAGGTTAGCTTTTGTATTTGAGTTCTTTCCAGTTTTTGAATGGATGCTTGTATTGCGATGTATTTCCCCCTTAGGACTGCTTTTGCTGCATCCCAAAGATTTTGAACGGTTGTATCTTCATTCTCATTAGTTTCCATGAATCTTTTTAATTCTTCCTTAATTTCCTGGTTGACCCTTTTATCTTTTAGCAGGATGGTCCTTAACCTCCATGTGTTTGAGGTCCTTCCAAACTTCTTGTTGTGATTTAGTTCTAATTTCAAGGCATTATGGTCCGAGAATATGCAGGGGACAATCCCAATCTTTTGGTATCAGTTCAGACCTGATTTGTGACCCAATATGTGGTCTATTCTGGAGAAAGTTCCATGTGCGCTTGAGAAGAATGTGTATTCAGTTGAGTTTGGATGTAAAGTTCTGTAGATATCTGTGAAATCTATCTGGTCCAGTGTATCATTTAAAGCTCTCGTTTCTTTGGAGATGTTTTGCTTAGAAGACCTATCGAGTATAGAAAGAGCTAGATTGAAGTCACCAAGTATAAGTGTATTATTATCTAAGTATTTCTTCACTTTGGTTAATAATTGATTTATATATTTGGCAGCTCCCACATTCGGAGCATATATATTGAGGATTGTTAAGTCCTCTTGTTGAATAGATCCTTTAAGTATGATATAGTGTCCCTCTTCATCTCTCACTACAGTCTTTGGGGTAAATTTTAGTTTATCTGATATAAGGATGGCTACCCCTGCTTTCTTTTGAGGACCATTCGAATGGTAAATGGTTCTCCAACCTTTTATTTTCAGGCTGTAGGTGTCCTTCTGTCTAAAATGAGTCTCTTGTAGACAGCAAATAGATGGGTCCTGCTTTTTTATCCAGTCTGAAACCCTGCGCCTTTTGATGGGGTCATTAAGCCCGTTCACATTCAGAGTTACTATTGAGAGATATGAGTTTAGTGTCATCATGGTATCTATTCAGTCTTTGTTTTTGTGGACTGTTCCACTGAACTTCTTCATTAAGAAAATTATTCACCATGACCAAGTAGGATTTATCCCTGGGACACAAGGCTGGTTCAACACCCGTAAAACAATCAATGTGATTCATCATATCAGCAAGAGAAAAACCAAGAACCATATGATCCTCTCATTGGATGCAGAGAAAGCATTTGACAAAATACAGCATCCATTCCTGATCAAAACTCTTCAGAGTGTAGGGATAGAGGGAACATTCCTCGACATCTTAAAAGCTATCTATGAAAAGCCCACAGCAAATATCATTCTCAATGGGGAAGCACTGGGAGCCTTTCCCCTAAGATCAGGAACAAGACAGGGATGTCCACTCTCACCACTGCTATTCAACATAGTACTGGAAGTCCTAGCCTCAGCAATCAGACAACAAAAAGACATTAAAGGCATTCAAATTGGCAAAGAAGAAGTCAAACTCTCCCTCTTCGCCGATGACATGATACTCTACATAGAAAACCCAAAAGTCTCCACCCCAAGATTGCTAGAACTCATACAGCAATTCGGTAGCGTGGCAGGATACAAAATCAATGCCCAGAAGTCAGTGGCATTTCTATACACTAACAATGAGACTGAAGAAAGAGAAATTAAGGAGTCAATCCCATTTACAATTGCACCCAAAAGCATAAGATACCTAGGAATAAACCTCACCAAAGATGTAAAGGATCTATACCCTCAAAACTATAGAACACTTCTGAAAGAAATTGAGGAAGACACAAAGAGATGGAAAAATATTCCATGCTCATGGATTGGCAGAATTAATATTGTAAAAATGTCAATGTTACCCAGGGCAATATACACGTTTAATGCAATCCCTATCAAAATACCATGGACTTTCTTCAGAGAGTTAGAACAAATTATTTTAAGATTTGTGTGGAATCAGAAAAGACCCCGAATAGCCAGGGGAATTTTAAAAAAGAAAACCATATCTGGGGGCATCACAATGCCAGATTTCAGGTTGTACTACAAAGCTGTGGTCATCAAGACAGTGTGGTACTGGCACAAAAACAGACACATAGATCAGTGGAACAGAATAGAGAATCCAGAAGTGGACCCTGAACTTTATGGGCAACTAATATTCGATAAAGGAGGAAAGACTATCCATTGGAAGAAAGACAGTCTCTTCAATAAATGGTGCTGGGAAAATTGGACATCCACATGCAGAAGAATGAAACTAGACCACTCTCTTTCACCATACACAAAGATAAACTCAAAATGGATGAAAGATCTAAATGTGAGACAAGATTCCATCAAAATCCTAGAGAAGAACACAGGCAACACCCTTTTTGAACTCGGCCATAGTAACTTCTTGCAAGATACATCCATGAAGGCAAAAGAAACAAAAGCAAAAATGAACTATTGGGACTTCATCAAGATAAGAAGCTTTTGCACAGCAAAGGATACAGTCAACAAAACTCAAAGACAACCTACAGAATGGGAGAAGATATTTGCAAATGACATATCAGATAAAGGGCTAGTTTCCAAGATCTATAAAGAACTTATTAAACTCAACACCAAAGAAACAAACAATCCAATCATGAAATGGGCAAAAGACATGAACAGAAATCTCACAGAGGAAGACATAGACATGGCCAACATGCATATGAGAAAATGCTCTGCATCACTTGCCATCAGGGAAATACAAATCAAAACTACAATGAGATACCACCTCACACCAGTGAGAATGGGGAAAATTAACAAGGCAGGAAACCACAAATGTTGGAGAGGATGCGGAGAAAAGTGAACCCTCTTACACTGTTGGTGGGAATGTGAACTGGTGCAGCCACTCTGGAAAACTGTGTGGAGGTTCCTCAAACAGTTAAAAATATACCTGCCCTACGACCCAGCAATTGCACTGTTGGGGATTTACCCCAAAGATACAAATGCAATGAAACGCCGGGACACCTGCACTCCGATGTTTCTAGCAGCAATGGCCACGATAGCCAAACTGTGGAAGGAGCCTCGGTGTCCAACGAAAGATGAGTGGATAAAGAAGATGTGGTTTATGTATACAATGGAATATTACTCAGCTATTAGAAATGACAAATACCCACCATTTGCTTCAACGTGGATGGAACTGGAGGGTATTATGCTGAGTGAAGTAAGTCAGTCGGAGAAGGACAAACATTATATGTTCTCATTCATTTGGGGAATATAAATAATAGTGAAAGGGAATATAAGGGAAGGGAGAAGAAATGTGTGGGAAATATCAGAAAGGGAGACAGAACGTAAAGACTGCTAACTCTGGGAAACGAACTAGGGGTGGTAGAAGGGGAGGAGGGCGGGGGGTGGGAGTGAATGGGTGACGGGCACTGGGTGTTATTCTGTATGTTAGTAAATTGAACACCAATAAAATATAAAAAAAAAATGTAAACAGAACTTGAGGAATTGCTTCACCCCTTCTGGAGATCCCCTAGACCAGTCCTTAAAACTAAGCTGAGGGGGGAGGAGCAAGATGGCGGAAGAGTAGGGTCTCCAAATCACCTGTCTCCACCAAACTACCTAGAAAACCTTCAAATTATCCTGAAAATCTATGAATTCGGCCTGAGATTTAAAGAGAGACCAGCTGGAATGCTACAGTGAGAAGAGTTCGCGCTTCTATCAAAGTAGGAAGACGGGGAAAAAGAAATAAAGGAACAAAGGCCTCCAAGGGGGAGGGGCCCCGCGAGGAGCCGGGCTGAGGCCGGGGCGAGTGTCCCCAGGACAGGAGAGCCCCGTCCCGGAGGAGCAGGAGCTGCACCGACCTTCCCGGGCGGAAAGGGGCTCGCGGGGAGTTGGAGCAAGACCCAGGAGGGCGAGGATCTCCTCGGGCTCCCGGGGACACTAACAGAGCAACTGCGCCCCGGGAGAGTGCGCCGAGCTCCCTAAGGGCTGCAGCGCGCACGGCGGGACCCGGCGGGACCCGGAGCAGCTGAAGGGGCTCGGGCGGCGGCTCCGCGGAGGGGGCTGCGCGGCCCCGGGAGCAGCTCGGAGGGGCTCGGGCAGAAGAAGAGGCTCCGTGCGGAGGGGCCTGCGCGGTTCCAGGAGCAGCTCAGAGGGGCTCGGGCGGCAGCTCCGCGGAGGGGGCTGCGCGGCCCCGGGAGCAGCTCGGCCGGGCTCGAGCAGAGGAAGAGGCTCCGTGCGGAGGGGGCTGCGCGGTTCCAGGAGCAGCTCGGAGGGGCTTGGGCGGCAGCTCCGCGGAGGGGGCTGCGCGGCCCGGGAGCGCGAATCCAACAGCGCAGGCCCCGGAGCACAGGGCGCCGGGACACAGCCCAGGACCCGGCCTCCCCCCGGGACAGGCAGAGGCCGGGAGGGCCCAGGACAGCGAGGACGCTCCTGCCCCAGCTGAGCACATCAGCGGCCCCGCCCCGGAGCCTCCAGGCCCTGCAGACAGAGAGCTCCGGAGTTACTGCGGGGGCTGAATCCAGGTTTCCAGAGCTGCCCCGCCACTGGGGCTGTTCCTCCTGCGGCCTCACGGGGTAAACAACCCCCACTGAGACCTGCACCAGGCAGGGGCACAGCAGCTCCCCCAACTGCTAACACCTGAAAATCAGCACAACAGGCCCCTCCCCCAGAACACCAGCTAGACGGACAACTTCCAGGAGAAGCCAAGGGACTTAAAGAACACAGAATCAGAAGATACTCCCTGGTGGTTCTTTTTTTGTTTGTTTGTTTTTGTTTTTGTTTTGTTTTGCTTTTTGATTTGTTTCCTTCCCCCACCCCCTTTTTTTCTCCTTTCTTTTTCTTTCTCTTTTTCTTCTTTTTTTTTTTTTTTTTTTTTCGTTTTTTCTTTTTCTTCCCTTTTTTTTTTCTCTTTCTCTTTTCTTTCCTTCTTTCTCTCCTCTCTTTTCTCTTTTTCCCAATACAACTTGCTTTTGGCCACTCTGCACTGAGCAAAATGACTAGAAGGAAAACCTCACCTCAAAAGAAAGAATCAGAAACAGTCCTCTCTCCCACAGAGTTACAAAATCTGGATTACAATTCAATGTCAGAAAGCCAATTCAGAAGCACTATTATACAGCTACTGGTGGCTCTAGAAAAAGTATAAAGGACTCAAGAGACTTCATGACTGCAGAATTTAGAGCTAATCAGGCAGAAATTAAAAACCAATTGAATGAGATGCAATCCAAACTAGAAGTCCTAACGACGAGGGTTAACGAGGTGGAAGAACGAGTGAGTGACCTAGAAGACAAGTTGACAGCAAAGAGGGAAACTGAGGAAAAAAGAGACAAACAATTAAAAGACCATGAAGATAGATTAAGGGAAATAAACGACAGCCTGAGGAAGAAAAACCTACGTTAATTGGGGTTCCCGAGGGCGCCGAAAGGGACAGAGGGCCAGAATATGTATTTGAACAAATTCTAGCTGAAAACTTTCCTAATCTGGGAAGGGAAACAGGCATTCAGATCCAGGAAATAGAGAGATCCCCCCCTAAAATCAATAAAAACCGTTCAACACCTCGACATTTAATTGTGAAACTTGCAAATTCCAAAGATAAGGAGAAGATCCTTAAAGCAGCAAGAGACAAGAAATCCCTGACTTTTATGGGGAGGAGTATTAGGGTAACAGCAGACCTCTCCACAGAGACCTGGCAGGCCAGAAAGGGCTGGCAGGATATATTCAGGGTCCTAAATGAAAAGAACATGCAACCAAGAATACTTTATCCAGCAAGGCTCTCATTCAAAATGGAAGGAGAGATAAAGAGCTTCCAAGACAGGCAGCAACTAAAAGAATATGTGACCTCCAAACCAGCTCTGCAAGAAATTTTAAGGGAGCCTCTTAAAATTCCCCTTTAAGAAGAAGTTCAGTGGAACAGTCCACAAAAACAAAGACTGAATAGATATCATGATGACACTAAACTCATATCTCTCAATAGTAACTCTGAATGTGAACGGGCTTAATGACCCCATCAAAAGGCGCAGGGTTTCAGACTGGATAAAAAAGCAGGACCCATCTATTTGCTGTCTACAAGAGACTCATTTTAGACAGAAGGACACCTACAGCCTGAAAATAAAAGGTTGGAGAACCATTTACCATTCGAATGGTCCTCAAAAGAAAGCAGGGGTAGCCATCCTTATATCAGATAAACTAAAATTTACCCCAAAGACTGTAGTGAGAGATGAAGAGGGACACTATCATACTTAAAGGATCTATTCAACAAGAGGACTTAACAATCCTCAATATATATGCTCCAAATGTGGGAGCTGCCAAATATATAAATCGATTATTAACCAAAGTGAAGAAATACTTAGATAATAATACACTTATACTTGGTGACTTCAATCTAGCTCTTTCTATACTCGATAGGTCTTCTAAGCAAAACATCTCCAAAGAGACGAGAGCTTTAAATGATACACTGGACCAGATGGATTTCACAGATATCTACAGAACTTTACATCCAAACTCAACTGAATACACATTCTTCTCAAGCGCACATGGAACTTTCTCCAGAATAGACCACATATTGGGTCACAAATCGGGTCTGAACCGATACCAAAAGATTGGGATTGTCCCCTGCATATTCTCGGACCATAATGCCTTGAAATTAGAACTAAATCACAACAAGAAGTTTGGAAGGACCTCAAACACATGGAGGTTAAGGACCAT
The DNA here is from genome assembly GCF_003254725.2 of Canis lupus dingo. Classification (NCBI taxonomy): domain Eukaryota; kingdom Metazoa; phylum Chordata; class Mammalia; order Carnivora; family Canidae; genus Canis; species Canis lupus. Next base: position 67,850,659 of record NC_064245.1, read on the forward strand.
CCTGCTAAAAGATAAAAGGGTCAACCAGGAAATTAAGGAAGAATTAAAAAGATTCATGGAAACTAATGAGAATGAAGATACAACCGTTCAAAATCTTTGGGATGCAGCAAAAGCAGTCCTAAGGGGGAAATACATCGCAATACAAGCATCCATTCAAAAACTGGAAAGAACTCAAATACAAAAGCTAACCTTACACATAAAGGAGCTAGAGAAAAAACAGCAAATAGATCCTACACCCAAGAGAAGAAGGGAGCTAATAAAGATTCGAGCAGAACTCAACGAAATCGAGACCAGAAGAACTGTGGAACAGATCAACAGAACCAGGAGTTGGTTCTTTGAAAGAATTAATAAGATAGATAAACCATTAGCCAGCCTTATTAAAAAGAAGAGAGAGAAGACTCAAATTAATAAAATCATGAATGAGAAAGGAGAGATCACTACCAACACCAAGGAAATACAAACGATTTTAAAAACCTATTATGAACAGCTATACGCCAATAAATTAGGCAATCTAGAAGAAATGGACGCATTCCTGGAAAGCCACAAACTACCAAAACTGGAACAGGAAGAAATAGAAAACCTGAACAGGCCAATAACCAGGGAGGAAATTGAAGCAGTCATCAAAAACCTCCCAAGACACAAGAGTCCAGGGCCAGATGGCTTCCCAGGAGAATTTTATCAAACGTTTAAAGAAGAAATCATACCTATTCTCCTAAAGCTGTTTGGAAAGATAGAAAGAGATGGAGTACTTCCAAATTCGTTCTATGAAGCCAGCATCACCTTAATTCCAAAGCCAGACAAAGACCCCGCCAAAAAGGAGAATTACAGACCAATATCCCTGATGAACATGGATGCAAAAATTCTCAACAAGATACTGGCCAATAGGATCCAACAGTACATTAAGAAAATTATTCACCATGACCAAGTAGGATTTATCCCTGGGACACAAGGCTGGTTCAACACCCGTAAAACAATCAATGTGATTCATCATATCAGCAAGAGAAAAACCAAGAACCATATGATCCTCTCATTGGATGCAGAGAAAGCATTTGACAAAATACAGCATCCATTCCTGATCAAAACTCTTCAGAGTGTAGGGATAGAGGGAACATTCCTTGACATCTTAAAAGCCATCTATGAAAAGCCCACAGCAAATATCATTCTCAATGGGGAAGCACTGGGAGCCTTTCCCCTAAGATCAGGAACAAGACAGGGATGTCCACTCTCACCACTGCTATTCAACATAGTACTGGAAGTCCTAGCCTCAGCAATCAGACAACAAAAAGACATTAAAGGCATTCAAATTGGCAAAGAAGAAGTCAAACTCTCCCTCTTCGCCGATGACATGATACTCTACATAGAAAACCCAAAAGTCTCCACCCCAAGATTGCTAGAACTCATACAGCAATTCGGTAGCGTGGCAGGATACAAAATCAATGCCCAGAAGTCAGTGGCATTTCTATACACTAACAATGAGACTGAAGAAAGAGAAATTAAGGAGTCAATCCCATTTACAATTGCACCCAAAAGCATAAGATACCTAGGAATAAACCTAACCAAAGAGGTAAAGGATCTATACCCTCAAAACTATAGAACACTTCTGAAAGAAATTGAGGAAGACACAAAGAGATGGAAAAATATTCCATGCTCATGGATTGGCAGAATCAATATTGTGAAAATGTCAATGTTACCCAGGGCAATATACACGTTTAATGCAATCCCTATCAAAATACCATGGACTTTCTTCAGAGAGTTAGAACAAATTATTTTAAGATTTGTGTGGAATCAGAAAAGACCCCGAATAGCCAGGGCAATTTTAAAAAAGAAAACCATATCTGGGGGCATCACAATGCCAGATTTCAGGTTGTACTACAAAGCTGTGGTCATCAAGACAGTGTGGTACTGGCACAAAAACAGACACATAGATCAGTGGAACAGAATAGAGAATCCAGAAGTGGACCCTGAACTTTATGGGCAACTAATATTCGATAAAGGAGGAAAGACTATCCATTGGAAGAAAGACAGTCTCTTCAATAAATGGTGCTGGGAAAATTGGACATCCACATGCAGAAGAATGAAACTAGACCACTCTCTTTCACCATACACAAAGATAAACTCAAAATGGATGAAAGATCTAAATGTGAGACAAGATTCCATCAAAATCCTAGAGAAGAACACAGGCAACACCCTTTTTGAACTCGGCCATAGTAACTTCTTGCAAGATACATCCACGAAGGCAAAAGAAACAAAAGCAAAAATGAACTATTGGGACTTCATCAAGATAAGAAGCTTTTGCACAGCAAAGGATACAGTCAACAAAACTCAAAGACAACCTACAGAATGGGAGAAGATATTTGCAAATGACATATCAGATAAAGGGCTAGTTTCCAAGATCTATAAAGAACTTATTAAACTCAACACCAAAGAAACAAACAATCCAATCATGAAATGGGCAAAAGACATGAACAGAAATCTCACAGAAGAAGACATAGACATGGCCAACATGCACATGAGAAAATGCTCTGCATCACTTGCCATCAGGGAAATACAAATCAAAACCACAATGAGATACCACCTCACACCAGTGAGAATGGGAAAAATTAACAAGGCAGGAAACAACAAATGTTGGAGAGGATGTGGAGAAAAGGGAACCCTCTTACACTGTTGGTGGGAATGTGAACTGGTGCAGCCACTCTGGAAAACTGTGTGGAGGTTCCTCAAACAGTTAAAAATAGACCTGCCCTACGACCCAGCAATTGCACTGTTGGGGATTTACCCCAAAGATACAAATGCAATGAAACGCCGGGACACCTGCACCCCGATGTTTCTAGCAGCAATGGCCACGATAGCCAAACTGTGGAAGGAGCCTCGGTGTCCAACGAAAGATGAATGGATAAAGAAGATGTGGTTTATGTATACAATGGAATATTACTCAGCTATTAGAAATGACAAATACCCACCATTTGCTTCAACGTGGATGGAACTGGAGGGTATTATGCTGAGTGAAGTAAGTCAATTGGAGAAGGACAAACATTATATGTTCTCATTCATTTGGGGAATATAAATAATAGTGAAAGGGAAAATAAGGGAAGGGAGAAGAAATGTGTGGGAAATATCAGAAAGGGAGACAGAACATAAAGACTGCTAACTCTGGGAAACGAACTAGGGGTGGTAGAAGGGGAGGAGGGCAGGGGGTGGGAGTGAATGGGTGACGGGCACTGGGTGTTATTCTGTATGTTAGTAAATTGAACACCAATAAAAAAAAAAAAAAAAAAAAAAAAATGATCTGAAAAAAAAAAAAAAAAAAAAAAAAAAACTAAGCTGAAACCCACCTCGGGGTCCAAGTCCCTGCTCCGCTGTGTCGGGTATACTTGGACCCAGGCTCTAGCTTGTAAATAAACCCTCGTGTATTTGCATCGGTGTTGGCTCCTTGGTGGTTTCTCGGATTCGCAATCTTGGGCACAAGAATCTCAAGCAAGTAGAAAATTTACTGGAGGAATATTGTGACCTCACAGAACTGATGGACTGAAGAACAAGACTTGGGCAGTGTGGACAATGATCAAGGGATCTCTTGTTGGAGCAGCAGAACCACAGCCAAGGCCATATCATGGGCACGGTCTGGGCAATACCAATACTGCTATGGGCACTGCATTGAGACTCACTTTCTGGTAACTGCCCCTGTTCTCTTGATACTTTTTTCAAGTCTCACAATCCAAAGAATAAGCTCTGATGATCATTGGGTAGAAGGAGAACCTAATTCCTTAACTTCCACAGTGAGAGGTATTAATGGAGGGGTGATGTCAGTTGATTGTTTTCAACCAACTCTACCCAGATAGTTTTCCCAAAGGGCATAGGAACTTAGAAAACAAACAAACAAACAAAAAACAAATATTAGATGTATTGACAAAACCGGGTCACTGTTATGGACTGAATGTTTATATCTTCCTGGAATCCATATGTTAAAAGTCAATCCCCTAAATTATGCAATTTGGAGATGGAGTCTTTGGGAAATGATTAGGTTGGATGAGGTCATGAGAGTGCAGTCTCCATGGTGGGATTATTGCCCTTATAAAAAGAAGATCTCTCTCTCTCTCTCTCTCTCTCTCTCTCCCTCCCTCTCTCTCTCTCTCTCTCTCTCTCTCCCTCCCTATGTGTGTTTCTACTACTTGAGGAAGGTGGCTGTCACCAAACCAGGATAATGACTCTCATCTAGCAATGAATCTGCCAGTGCATGAATCTTAGACTTCCCAGCCTCTGGAACTGTGAGAAACAAATGCCTATTGTGTAAACCCCTAGTCTATGGTACTTTTTATAGCATCCTGTACTAAGATAGTCATATAGAAGATCAGTCCCGGGATCCTGGGTGGCTCAGCAGTTTGGCACCTGTCTTTGGCCCATGGCATGATCCTGGAGTCCCAGGATTGAGTCCCATGTTGGGTTCCCTGCATGGAGCCTGCTTCTCCCTCTGCCTCTCTGTGTCTTTCATGAATAAATAAATAAAATCTTAAAAAAAAAAAAAAGATCAGTCCCTAGGGAAGATCCATTTTTACTCAGAGATAATCTCATGCATAACATAGAACAATCTTCCAAGCTCTAATTCCTGGGCCCAGCTGGTTACCAAAGTTTTTCATTTCTGCTTTCTGCATACTCTTCTTCATCTCCATTGCCATTACCTTGATTAGATTTATATCTTCCAAAATATCTAATCTTCCTCACTACCTTCTTTGTGTGTGCCATGACCAGTATTATCAACTATCTACAACTTCATTTTTTTTAAGATTTTATCTATTTATTTGAGAGACAGTGAGTGAGAGAGCAAGGGTAGAGGCAGAGGGAGAGAGAGAAGCAGATTCCCTGCTGACTGTGGAGCCCACCTGACGTAGGACTTGATCCCAAGACCGGGGTCTTATGACCTAAGCCAAAGGCATACACCCATCTAACTGAGCCATCCAGGTGCCCCATCTATAACTTTAAAATAAAAATAAATGTATCCTTTATGAATACACTTTATATGTCCCTTATAATAGGCAAACACAATTCTCTCAAACTAAAAACAAAGCAGAAGCTTTCTATTGCTACTTAGATATCCCCTTGCATATGCTCACCTTACTTATACTCCAATGATCCTGAACTATGCATGGCTTCTCACCGATGTTGTGATTTCATACACTTGTAATATTTACGGATGCTATTCACTCTGGCTGGTATATCAGACCCAATGTGGAAACCTAGAAATTTCATACTCATTCTTTAATCTTAACTTAGGCATCACTTCCTGTATGAAGGTTTTCCTAACACCCTTTAGGCAGGTGAACACATGTTTTCTTTTTTCCTCAATCTCTGTAACATCATTTATCTCATAATGTAATTGTTTCCGTATAACATTGAATTACTTTATGATTTCTCTAAGCTTTTGGAGAATATTATTTCATCTTTATAGCTAGAGTGCATAGCCTAGAACCTGGTGAATAGTATGATCCCTAAATATCTGTGAATATATGAATAAATGAATCAATAATACACTGTGCTATGCTGCCTACTCATTATCTGTCTCATTGCCCTCCTGTTTGTTTTAGATTGACTGCATATCTTAAGGGTAAAACTATATATTGTTTACACAGTGCCATGTAAAGACATTATCTTTCCATTTTTCATAAAGCCTCTTCCAAATATCAATGAATGTACTTATTACTGACACCACAGCTAAGAAAGCGGTAAAGGAAAAGAATCCTATTAGTCTAGAAGACTTCAAACACAAAGAAAATGGTCCCAGATCCTTGGATTTCACAATGCTTACTGCCTGAGGGCCATGGCTACTGGGTTTGTCCAGACCACCCTCTGACATAATAGCTATTTCCCTAACCTTGACGCCATATTGTGGCACCTTCCAGCATTTCTTGGGATGTTAGCTGCTTCGATCAATGTTACAGTTTTCATGAAGGTCATAAAAAATCCAGAAGCAGTTCGAAGTCCTAAACATCTTTCTCAAACAAGTTTTCATCCCGTGTAACACATTAATTTATTGCTTACCTCTTTTCGCTTTCAATTTTTCCAAATTATCAGCAGTAAGTATGTACTCCTATAATAAGAAAACATAATTATATTGGTATATTAGGGTCATAGGATTGTGGGTGATTTATTTTTATTTACCCTTTGCTCTATTTTTTAATAAGTAAAACACTAGAAATGAAAGCATGGAAAAAGAAAACATAATTATAAAAAGCACCCCATCTTTCCCTTGCTTGTTTATGTGCATATCAGAATGATTTCCATATCTCTTAGATAATTAAACCTGCTTTTTTGAAAGATAAAAGGAAGATGTATTATTTATGGGGCACTGACCCAATGCCTTCTGCTCTATAGCAGTAACCTAACCCATCACCACTTTCTTCTGCTGCAACCCGCCCCCAGAGTTCTGCTCTGCTTCTGACATCTAGGCGTTCAGAACTAATTGCCACTCTTAATTCTCTGCAGTTCTTTCCTGTAAGACCTATAAATACAAGCCCAAAGTGCTTTACAGACAGGCAAGGCCCAGCAATCCTAGGACATCATTCAGCTGGAAGTGGCAATTAGACATTTTTAACAAGTTCTTTTAATACAAAATGGAGTAATTAAAACTTGCACATTGTAGGGGGAAACACTTTTGAGATTATGTTCATTTTATTAAGCTATTTCAAATACTAAAGTTTATTATAATGCATAGTATTTTTTTCTTCCCTCTAATTGAATTGCTGGCACTAACAACTCAGTGAAATGAATGTCTGACCCACTGAGAAAGAGATTAAGTTATGTAGGGTGTTTATTTTTAATTGGTATTGACCACAAACCCATACATTTCCACTAAAAATTGATTGAATTGGGAGATTCCACTCTTTGATCTAAATATTATGTTACAGACACTAAATTATTTTAGCTATTCTTTAACCTATGCCAGCTGTACTTTTTAGGCTAATACCTCATTTTGTTTGGGAGGCCAGCAGTTCCATGCATGGCTTGCTAATGTCATAACAAGGCATTGGCTAATAATATGATCATTCACCATGACTCAACATCGTTAACTCCAAGCTTTATTGACTTCAAACCCAGAATAAGGTGTATTTCATTTGATCCAGTGAGTATCTGTTCACATTAAGTTAAGACAGCAGAAAATAGTGAAATCATTTTGGGTTTTAAGGGACCAGATGCTGTCCTATATGCTGTTCAGAGTCAGCATCCCTAAATGTTTTTAATATATGTGACAAGAACGATATGCTAATTATCTCTGTATCAATGGACTTAGTTTTTGGTCTTAGCACAGAGACTCTACTTCAATTATTCCTCCAGATTGAATTCCTTTTGTTGCCTGATCTTCACTCTTTTGCCCGTGTACGTGTATCTCTTGCCTCTAGGCTTCTCCCACCACCCAGCTTCCCAGGCCACATTCCTGGATGCCCCTTCTGTCTCTCTGTTGATTTCTGTGAAGCTCAACTCATTTTGGAATCCTACCTCGTTATTGAATTGGCCTCAGAGAGAATAATGGGCTCTTTAGCTACTTACTGGCCCATTACTTGTATCTACTAGTAAGAGTCAGCTTTACATTTCCATGATTCTGAGTTTCCATCTCAGCTCCTCCTGATATTGTTTGCAGAATAATCTATTTTAGATCAAAGAACCTCCAGTGAATCCCACAACTCCTTGCCATCTCCTTATCCCTTAGTCTGTGACAAGCTAACCTGGCAAAAATAAAATACATCAAACCTTTAAAGATGATAATAAAGTATAATAAAATAAGCACAAAATAAAAGTGATGTAGTAGTGATAGTACAAGATCACCTGCCATGTAAGTGGTCCCAAATACATAGGAGCAGGAATGGAGTAAGAAGGCTGAATGGAAGAGGAAGGACAGAACATTGATTCCTTATTGCTGCTTTAAAAAAAAAAATAACCCAAACTTGATGGTTTATTATTATTTTTTACTTATTTTTTTTAAATGTTTAACTTTTTTTTTTTTAAATTTTATTTATTTATTCGTAGACACAGAGAGAGAGGCAGAGACACAGGCAGAGGGAGAAGCAGGCTCCACGCAGGGAGCCCGATGTGGGACTTGATCCCAGGTCTCCAGGATCACACCCCAGGCTGCAGGTGGCGCCAAACTGCTGTGCCACCGGGGCTGCCCAAACTTGATGGTTTAAACAGGACCAATTCATTATCTTCTAGTTCCAGGGTTCAGAAAATCAAAACTAGCCTCACTGGGCTAAAGTTAAGGTGTCATCAAACTAGTTCTTTCTAGAGATTCATGGAGAAAATTCATTATTTTGCTTTTCCTAGCTTCTAGAGGCCACATTTATCCCTGGCCTGTACCTACTTCCTCTGCCTTCAAAGCTGATAGCATAGTGTCTTCAAATCTCTCTCTTATTCATTGACCCCTACTTCCATTCTTTGAACCTTTTGTATCCCTCTTATTAGTAGCCTTGTGTCTACATTGAACCCACACAAATAATCTCTGCATCTCAAGATCCTTAATCACACTGGAAAAGTCCCTTTTCCTGTTAAAGGTAATGTATTTACAGATTCCAGGGATTATAATATGGATCTCATTGAGCTTTATGATTTAGCTTACCATGAGATTGTGAGCTAAGCTTAAGGAATTAAGATAAGAAATATCCTAGTAGGGAAGAGAACTTAAGTATATACATTTGGGCAGATAGTTAATCAAAACAATGATCATGGAAACCTAGTCAATGCTTTCTTGAACTTGTAAGGAGAGAAAATAATAACATAGTTTGATATGAAGTAAGGGTATGAATTCTCTATGGTACTGTCTGAGACTCCCTGTCAAAAACACCTGTTGGTGGAACATTCTTCAGCGCCTGTGCATTCCTACCTGTGCATGCCTATTTGGGTAACCTGGCCATAGTCATATTTATTGCACAATTTTTCCACAATTCCTTCTCTGCGCCCGTATCTTCCATGTTTATGAGCTTTAAACCAGAGCATCCATGTACCAAGGGATAAAGAGATAATTCCTTCCAAAAGACATAATTTTCCAAGTTTTCACCAGAACTTGTCCTGTATTTTGAGTCTAGAGCTCACAGGTAAGAAGGAAAAAATAGTCCACATAGTCAAACATAATATTTATACAAGTTGATATAAGTGGCAGAACTCATTATTTTGGTGGAAAACAGTAAACTGAATTTTTTTCTGAACAGCAATATATTGTATAGCTGGAGTGAGATATCAACTAGCAATGTATCCTGTTGCCCTAAAAACTGGGTAATGCAAAGTCATTCGAAATCCTACATTCCTGGACATTGTCTTAAGATTCAGTGTTGCTTAACTTCCCATTACACTCCTAAAAACCCTAAGGACCTTCCAGGTCCTTTAAAGGCCTCCGTGGGCTGACCTTTACCTATACCATTTACTAGTTAAGTCATGCTCGCTTGCTTGCTATAGTTTGCTGCACTACCTTTCTTTCTATTTCCCACATGTTCCAAGCACATACGTTCCTCAGTACCTACATCCTCACTCTTCCCCTCCCTGCAATCTTTTGTCTCTAGATTTTCTAAGAGTGAACCTTTCTCATCATTGAGGTCTTAGCTCTCAGGTTTCTCTTCCTTAGAAAGTCTTTGACCATGACTGATAATTTACCACTCTTCACCTCTGCATTCTTCATCCCTAGTGAGTCTATAGCTTTGTTATCCTGTCTTATTTTCTTTGAGATAAGTGAAATATCTTTTCAGTGAGATCCCAGAGATCTGGCAAAGGAATGTAAAGTGACCACTCTCTGCCGCAAACAGAAGACCTCCCATCTGTAAGCCATTAGCAGAAGCAACATCCTAGAAGGGCACTAGGTCCAAGCAAATATGCCAGTCTAAAACTTATTTCCACATAAAAATTGAGTTTGACACTTAAAAAGAGCCAATACCAAAGGAAAATGGAGACGAAAAGAAAATCCTAAAAGAGAGCTCAAAATGGGCTGCAGAGGAGAGAGTATTTCCCAAGTATCTCCCAAGTGCAGAAGGTTAAAGTGCTTTTCTTTCTTTCTTTTTTATTAAACACATTTCTCAGTATGATGGTTTTGGTTACATGAAGACTATTTTAAAAATATAAAACAGAGTGACTGATGAGGTAGGTATTATCCAAGTCATTTGAGGATATAAATATTTAGAAAACAATGGCCTCCCCTGTCAGAGCTTGTTGTCTGTTAACGTTCCTAGTTAAACTCAGAAACTATCTAAAGGAAGCATATTTCTAAGAAGTAATGGATCTATACTGGACTGTATTTTTAAAGCAGTTATTGTGAATAAAAAATAGGCTTTCAGAATTCTACTAGGTTTAAAATGGCAATTTTAATAAATGATGCAGTGATAGTCAATATCTTAGTGAATGATGAATAGGGGGTAGTGCTATTTGTTTAGGTTAGAATCATCACTAAATAATGCATTAGACACATGGCCACAAAGACCCCCAGTGACTATCAAATCCACCTTCCTCATTTTGCATATGAGAGAACTAATGGATGGACTCATTCTCTCAAGGTCCCCCAAGTAGTTCGTGGCAATTCCAGGTTGGAGGCCAATGTCCAGTGCCCTTTTCATGCAACCACATAGCCTAATTTGCTAGAATAATTATTGTTTGAAGATTTGCTTTGTCATAGTCCAGATGCTTAATGCATAAAAATGTGATCCTGAGACTAATGCTTTTGCATCAACAGTCAATGTGATTATTCTTCCTTAACAAAGCAGATCTGCTAAGGATCAAGCATATGGAATCAGAACAGAACCTTTCCCAAATGCAATTCCTTTTCATTCATGAAGCCAACATTTAATCTTCTTTTCAAGGTGCCCCTGCTCTAGGGGAATACGTTAACATTAAGGTAAATAAAAAGATTATTGCTACCTAATGAACTGGGACTAAAATCTATTAGGTCACACTCACGTGAAACAATTTTCATTAGTTTTTTAAGTGATAGAGGACCTGGCCAGGGAAGAAGTCTATGAATGCCAAACCAATTTGAAGAAAAATGCCTTCTGCATGTGGCTGTCTAATTTTCCCAGCACCATTTATAGAAGAGACTGTCCTTTTTCCAGTGGATAGTCTTTCCTGCTTTGCCAAATATTAGTTGACCATAGAGTTGAGGACTCATTTCTGGGTTCTCTATTCTGTTCCATTGATCTATGTGTCTGTTTTTGTGCCAGTACCACACTGTCTTGATGATCACAGCTTTGTAGAACAACTTGAAATCTGGCATTGCAAGGCACCCGGCTCTGCTCTTCTTTTTCAATATTCCCCTGGCTACTCGGGGTCTTTTCTGATTCCATACAGGTCTTAAGATTATTTGTTCAAACTCTCTGAAAAAGTCCATGGTATTTTGATAAGAATTGCATCGAATGTGTAAATTGCCCTGGGTAGTATACACATTTTCACAATATTAATTCTTCTAATCCATGAGCATGAAATATTTTTCGATCTCTTTGTGTCTCTCTCAATTTGTTTCAGAAGAGTTCTGTAGTTTTTAGGGGATAGATCTTTTACCTCTTTAGTTAGGCTTATTCCTAGGTATCTTATGGTTTTGGGTTCAATTGTAAATGGAATTGATTCCTTAAATTCTCTGTCTTCAGTCTCATTTTTAGGGTATAGAAATGCCACTGATTTCTGGGCAGACCACTCTCTTACACCATACACAAAGATAAACTCAAAATGGATGAAAGATATAAATGTGAGACAAGAATCCATCAAAATCCTAGAGGAGAACACAGGCAACACCAACTTGGCCACAGCAACTTCTTCAAGATACATCTATGAAGACAAGGGAAACAAAAGAAACAATGGACTATTGGGATTTAATCAGGAAAAAAAGCTTCTGCACAGAAAAAGAAACAGTCAACAAAACTAAAAGACAGCCTACAGAATGGGAGAAGATATTTGCAACTGACATATCAGATAAAGGGCTAGTATCCAAGATCTATAAAGAACTTATTAAACTCAACACCCAAGAAACAAACCATCCAATCATGAAATGGGCAAAAGACATGAACAGAAATTTCACCATAGAAGACATAGACATGGCCAACAAGCACATGGGAAAATGCTCCACATCACCTGCCATCAGGGAAATACAAATCAAAACTATAATAAGATACCACCTCAGACCAGTGAGAATGGTGAAAATTAACAAGACAGGAAACAAGAAATGTTGGAGAGGATGTGGAGAAAGGGGAACACTCTTGCACTGTTGGTGGGAATGTGAACTGGTACAGCCACTCTGGAAAACTGTGTGGAGGTTCCTCAAAGAGTTCCTAAAATAGAGCTACCCTCTGACCCAGCCATTGCACTACTGGAGATTTATCCCAAAGATACAGATGCAGTCAAAGATAGAGACACCTGCACCCCACTGTTTATAGCAGTAACGTCCACAATATCCTAACTGTGGAAGGAGCCTCAGTGTCCATTGAAAGATGAATGGATAAAGAAGATGTGGTCTATGTATACAGTGGAATATTACTCAGCCATTAGAGACAACAAATACCCACCATTTGCTTCGATGTGGATGGAACTGGAGGGTATTATGCTGAGAGAAATCAATTGGAGAAGGACAAACACTATATGGTTTCATTCATTTGGGGAAACTAAAAAATAGTGGAAGGGATTAAAGGGGAAAGGAGAGAAAATGAGTGGGAAATAACAGTGAAGGTGACAGGACATGAGAGACTCCTAACTCTGGGAAACAAACAAGGGGTAGCAGAAGGGGAGGTAGGCAGGGGAATGGGGGGATTGGGTGACGGGCACTGAGGGGGGCATTTGACAGGATGAGCACTGGGTGTTATAGTATATGTTGGCCAATCAAACTCCAATTAAAAAAAATATACAAAAAATAAAAATGTCTGCCTTCTTTCACTTTTCAAGCTTTTTTTTTTTTTTTTTCAAGCTTTCTAGCTGAGATGATTTCCACCATGCCAGAGACTCTCAGAAGAAATCCAGTATTCAAAGACGGCAGGATAAGGATGGCTGGTTGCTTCGACCACAGATAAGATTATTTCCTTATCTACAAAAGAAATAATGATGCAGGTTGGTGAGTAAATTAAGTAATATAATATGCATAAAACTCCTGTGGCATAGCAGCTTTCCAATAAGTGTTAGTACAATGACATATCAGGGTAACAATAGTTATTTTTTATTCATTTGCACAGCAAAGATTATGGAATTTCTGCTATTCAGACTCTTCAGGTCTGATTAACTTTTAGTGACACTCAAAGTTAAAATCCTGAAGCTGCTTCCAATTGCCTTTGGAATTAAGAGTAACTTTGGGGAAATATATATCTATAAGGTCTAGGCTTTGCTTTGATCTTTTATATTCTTAAAGAAGTTCACACCACACAAACTCACATGATTTTAGTTTGTTCTAATTGTCACATATATCCCTATTACTGATAAATTCATCTATTTAGGAAATGAAGCCTATTTTATAGATTTGGCTTCACTCTTTCAAAGGTAGGTAAATAAACGATATCTAACAGCCAATTAGAAATTTTTGAATCGTACACAATGAGGAAAAAGAAGATGAACCTCAGTTATCAAAAATGGAAAATCAGGAGATTTTTTAAAATAATGTATGAATTCTCCATATCACAGTAGTCAAAAGCATTCTTTCCATAATCAGACCACCTCTATGTAAATACCTGCAGTAAGAGTAACCCTGGTCAAGGGCATGAATCTTTCCAAGTCTCAGTTTCCTCATCTGCTAATTATGGAAAGAATAATACATTCATAAGATGGCTAATAAAATTAATGTCATGTATCTAAAGCACTTATTAGAATGTCTTACATCTTATTAATAATATATATTAGCTATAACTAAATTATTATTATATCTTACATAGGGTATGAAGTAACATATTGAAGGCATCTCAGATTCAACTCATTTGCTACCTTTGGTCTCTGGTAGGGAATACCAAGAGACAATATAAGTCTGGATTTTTATGGCATTTTTAGTTTGGGCAAAAAAATTGGAGTGAGCAATTAGAAAATATGACAGGGAAACATCCATGAATGAATGTATTATATTTGGCCTTTCTTACTGGGGGAATTCCCCAACTTTGTAGGAGAATATGTTCGAGACACCTCACATATGCGATACCATATAATAGTGAGGCAGATATCTGGGTCATCTTTGTACAGATGGGAAAATAGAAGTGGCATGTGATGAAGCCAAGTCGCCAAGTCAGGTCTGTGTTACTTTCAACACCACCAATTTATTTTTCTTTCTTTCTTTTAAAGATTTTATTTATTTGTTCATAAGAGACACAGAGAGAGAGAGAGAGTCAGAGCACAGGCAGAGGGAGAAGCAGGCTCCATGTAGGGAGCCTGATGTGGGACTCAATCTCGGGACTCCAGGAGCATGCCCTGGGCCAAAGACAGGTGCTAAACTGCTGAGCCACCCAGGGATCTCCACCAATTTCTTTTTCATGCAAGGACAAAGTGTCAAGAGATGCTTAGAAAAGGTGAACAAAAGCCTAACAGAGGAAGAATATTTTCTAGATGGAGTGGTTAATGAAAGGTCTTTAAAAAAGATGTAGAATTTGGGATGCCTGGGTGGCTCAGTGATATATATATATATATATATTCTATTTATTTATGCTCTACTCATATAATTTGTGTATGTTCCAGCCTAATGCCCTCTACATCAACATTATTTCACTTGAAGATTGAAAACCCATACTTAGAAAATTAGAAAAATATAAGATTCAAAAATAACATTACTAGGTAATCAGGGACATTTTCAGGAACACCTTGCACTAGAGAGGGCCTTTATTCACAAGTAGAAACTGGAAAAGTAGAGGGGACAGGCGAGTTAATATTTTTGTATGATTAATCTTTCTATTGACCATACAGTCTACCTTATAAATGAAAGTGCTTTTCACATCATTGCTATTTACTTTACTCTATTTTTTATTTCTTTTGCATGGTCAAAAAAATGATTTGTTAAGAATGTCAGTAAGATATGCACAGGAAAACACAGCTTTTGCCAATATGATCAGACTTTTAAAAATATTTTTTGGTTATTTATTTTTATTTTTTTATATGATTATTGAAGTAGAACTGCTTAAGAAGTGTTGTTAAACTAATTACTTCAAAAGCAAAGTGAGCTGGGAATTTTAATTTCATTGGGCTATTTTACAAGTAACTTGCTTCACCTAAATTCACTTTAACCTCAATCTCTGGTACCTCAGTAACTCACTGAAATAACTAGGATAGCAGTAAGTTCACTAGAAGCTAGGATATGTCCTATGATTTGGTACCAGCTTATAATCTTAAGTGTATGTATGTGTGTATATGTTTACAGATGTATATATGGTGTCTATGTACATTTTAGAGTCAACACATGAATTTGCTGAATTGGTAGGAGGTTATATGTTAGGTCTGAGGAAGAACACAGCATATTATACATTGAAATAGAAGTGGATGATAAAGTAGATAGACATGAATGACCTAGATCTTCTTTAAATAACTCCAAAAAATCCTCTACTATTTTTCAGGATGAAATTTACCCAGCAAAGCTTATATTTTCTCATTGAGGGAAATATTTGAGGAAAATGATAAACTCAATTCACTCCTTGACTAGGAAAATGACCTGCTGTCCTCAGTAAAATTTTTGTTCAGGGCTTTTTCAAGCTTCATTGGTAATCCAAAAATACTGTCAAATATTTATTCTAGAAAAGACAAATTTTTCCCTTTATAAGAAGGTCAGAGATTGCATGTTTCAAGAAAATATTAATATCTTTAACGAGTATAGAGTACTCTTTTGACAGGGGGTAGCTATCATGGGGAGCAGAGTGAGCTGCTTAATAAAAGTCTGCCTGTGAAAAATCACTTACTAGGTCTTTTGAATGATGTCCCAAAGCCCATCTTTATTAGACCTCAGATGATACTGGGAGAAATGGCCAGTGGGGTAACTATTACTTATATACTTCCATTCTTTGTGCTTTTTAGCTTTCATAGTAAATACCAGATTTTCTTCATGTGTGCATTCATTCATTCAATCATTTATTCATAAAATATGCATCAAGGGGTGTCTGGGTGACTCAGTCCTTAAGCATCTACCTTTGGCTTAGGATAAAGTCCAGGGTTCTGCTTCCTGCTCAGTGGGGAGTCTGTTTTTCCCTCTCCCTCTGCCCCTTCCCCAGCTCATACTCTCTTTATCTCTCAAATAAATAAATATAATATTTTTAAAAATAAAATATGCATCAAAACCCTATTTGGGACAGGCATTATGGTAGGCCTAGAAGATGTGCCACAGATATAATGGGCTACAGCCTTCAGATGGGTCAAGAGTTTGCAGAGTCTGAAAGGAAAGGCTAATATGTGAGCAAAGTAAGTGCATACTTCACTGCCATTAATTTCAGCATATCTTCGTTCATTGGGCCTCTGGAATGCACCAAGCAACATGACAGACCTGAGAGTACTATAAGGAATTGAGATTTATTTTCCTTTTCCTTGTGGAACTTAGTCTTTTGGGGCATAAAGATAAAACAGTATATCAGAATAAAACTGTTAGAAGAAGGAAAGGAGATCATCCTGAGCAGAAAGAACAACAACAACAAAAAACATAGCAAAGCAAGTTTAATTGTTCACATTGGGTGATTAAATTGCTTGACTCTCATAGTTGTGGACAGTGAACTCTATTAAGGATGCTATTTATTTCATAAAGTACCCTTCAGTTGATAATCATCCCATGGTTTAAAATTAACCTGCTTGGGCAGCCCTGGTGGCGCAGTGGTTTAGCGCCGCCTGCAGCCCAGGGCATGATCCTGGAGAGCTGGGATCGAGTCCCACGTCAGGCTCTCTGCATGGAGCCTGCTTCTCCCTCTGCCTGTGTCTCTGCCTCTCTCTCTCTGCATCTCTATGAATAAATAAATAAAATCTTAAAAAAATAAAATAAATAAAAATAAAAATAACCTGCTTTTGTGCCAGTACCACACTGTCTTGATGATCACAGCTTTGTAGAACAACTTGAAATCTGGCATTGCAAGGCACCCGGCTCTGCTCTTCTTTTTCAATATTCTCCTGGCTACTCGGGGTCTTTTCTGATTCCATACAGGTCTTAAGATTATTTGTTCAAACTCTCTGAAAAAGTCCATGGTATTTTGATAGGAATTGCATTGAATGTGTAAATTGCCCTGGGTAGTATACACATTTTCACAATATTAATTCTTCTAATCCATGAGCATGAAATATTTTTCGATCTCTTTGTGTCTCTCTCAATTTGTTTCAGAAGAGTTCTGTAGTTTTTAGGAGATAGATCCTTTACCTCTTTAGTTAGGCTTATTCCTAGGTATCTTATGGTTTTGGGTTCAATTGTAAATGGAATTGATTCCTTAAATTCTCTGTCTTCAGTCTCATTTTTAGGGTATAGAAATGCCACTGATTTCTGGGCAGACCACTCTCTTACACCATACACAAAGATAAACTCAAAATGGATGAAAGATATAAATGTGAGACAAGAATCCATCAAAATCCTAGAGGAGAACACAGGCAACACCAACTTGGCCACAGCAACTTCTTCAAGATACATCTATGAAGACAAGGGAAACAAAAGAAACAATGAACTATTGGGATTTAATCAGGAAAAAAAGCTTCTGCACAGAAAAAGAAACAGTCAACAAAACTAAAAGACAGCCTACAGAATGGGAGAAGATATTTGCAACTGACATATCAGATAAAGGGCTAGTATCCAAGATCTATAAAGAACTTATTAAACTCAACACCCAAGAAACAAACCATCCAATCATGAAATGGGCAAAAGACATGAACAGAAATTTCACCATAGAAGACATAGACATGGCCAACAAGCACATGGGAAAATGCTCCACATCACCTGCCATCAGGGAAATACAAATCAAAACTATAATAAGATACCACCTCAGACCAGTGAGAATGGTGAAAATTAACAAGACAGGAAACAAGAAATGTTGGAGAGGATGTGGAGAAAGGGGAACCCTCTTGCACTGTTGGTGGGAATGTGAACTGGTACAGCCACTCTGGAAAACTGTGTGGAGGTTCCTCAAAGAGTTAAAAATAGAGCTACCCTCTGATCCAGCCATTCCACTACTGGGGATTTACCCCAAAGATACAGATGCAGTCAAAGATAGAGACATCTGCACCTCAATGTTTATAGGAGCAATGTCCACTATAGCCTAACTGTGGAAGGAGCCTCAGTGTCCATTGAAAGATGAATGGATAAAGAAGATGTGGCCTATATATACAATGGAATATTACTCAGTCATCAGAAACGATGAATAGCCACCATTTGCTTCAACGTGGATAGAACTGGAGGGTATTATGCTGAGTGAAGTAAGTCAATCAGAGAAGGACAGACATTATATGGTTTCATTCATTTGGAGAATATAAAAAGTAGTGGAAAGGATTAAAGGGCAAAGGAGAAAAAAATGAGTGAGAAAAATCAGGGTGACAAAATACGAGAGACTCCTAACTCTGGGAAAGGAACAAGGGGCAGTGGAAGAGGAGGTGGGCAGGGGGATGGGGTGACTGGGTGACAGGCACTGAGGGGGGCTCTTGATGGGATGAGCATTGGGTGTTATACTATATGTTGGCAAATCGAACTTCATTAAAAAAATATACATAAAAAATAAAACAAAAATAACCTGCTTCCCACAGCATGCCAGTAGAGGGTTCCAAAGATAGACTCTACCTCTTAGGAGATATGGCTCTGGATTACAGACTGGAGAAAATATTATGGGATCAGGTTCTGCTGCTTCTTTCTGAGCCTGAGACAGAAGAAGTGGACAGAGAGTAGCAAAAAGCCATCTGCTAGATAGCCAGGTTCACTGCAATGCATGAGTGTACTGGGAAAAATAATGCCAAGGATCCTTCAGCCACAGACAGACAGGGTCCTAATGACAAGCTTGTCTTCCACATGAGCATCAGATGATCTTAAAAGTACTGCTGCAAAATGGTGTCATGGAATTACCCCACATTTTATGTCCTAAAAATTAGAACACTCAACTCTTCCCAAACACTTACAGGGTCATAGATTGCAAATGGTGGAATACTGCTGGTTGAACAGTGCTTGTTTTCAAGTGGAATGGTAGATGCTATGGCCTCAGTATGGACAGCTGGGATGTAAGCTACCTGCCAAAAGAATCATTGTGACTTATAGCAGAACTGGTACATTTTTTTTCCCTCTAAAGTGAATCTCACTCACTCTCTGTCCAGTTGTTTATCTATTTAAGTGAAATGCATAGTAAACCCAAAAAGTTTATTTCTTCTTTGTGACTTTTAATCCCAGAACCAGTAAATTCACCCTGACTTATAATACAGATCTGTTTGCTGAAATACTTGAGGAAGAAGGAAGGAATGGAGGTGGGGAGGAAGGGGGTATTAAGGGAGAAGTAAGCTTTCCTTTATATTTGCTTTCTTATTAAACACCTAAATTAATGATATTTTGTAATTAATTAACTAATTAATTGGACATATTTATTGATAAAAATTATATGCAAATTACTAAGTATAAAGTTTGTTATAAAAGATATTTCGTTTATTAAGCATGTATGTTTTAAAATCTCTACTAAAAAACATATGCTTACAGTAGCCAATTAATCATAGTTGAACCTGAAAAAAGTGAGCGAGAGTGATCTACTAAGCTTTATTATGAACAGGTAGGAGCTGACATGGCCTATGCAAGGCCCAACAGCTAGGTAAGAGAAGAATCAAGGCCAGTTCCAGTCTTTTGCATTTCTAGTCCTACATTCCTTACTAGTGAAAGAATTTGCCCAATGCAAGGCTAGAATAAATTTAGAAGAAAAACATTTATCCCAATACCCTTTCTTCTCAAATTCTTTCCAATTTTGTCACCAAGGAACCCGTGTCAAACTGCAAAAGAGACAATATCAAAAATTGGAAGAGGAGCATGGACATCATTATATGTAAAAATCCTTGGCAACTCAGGTACAGTAGAGAAGAGATGTAGGGCAAGAAGTCCTGAGTGGCCAACCCAGCTAGTGCAGGTACAGGAGAATTTCACTTTCAGTGAAATGTCTGTTATGTTATGCTAGAGAGGATTAAAATTTAGAAGCATTCCCAAAGATGTCCATTTCCTCCCAATCACATTGTTCTAAGAAGCAGCAGAGTCTGGATGTATCAGTGCAAGAGTGGGAAAGACGGTGTGGGTATTTGTTGCATGTATTTGAATAAATACCTGTAAATGCATAAACATATGGCTATGTAACATTATAGTAGGAGATGAGGGGTAATAAATTCTTCACGTCTGGTCATTTCTTGGATGCTGTTAGCCAGACTTCTAGATTCCATGGAACATGTATAATGGGGAACCTTATGATTCACATCTTTCCAAAATGTCAAGGCTCAGGTGTTTTAATGGAGTGCAGGAATGAAATTAGATCTGCAGTTAGTATGCAGTGCACTGTCTACAGTAAATACACTATAATTAAGATTCCACTCATATTTATGGTCAACCATGTAAGGTTTCTTCATGAATGTCCTCTCATTTAGTTATCAGAACAAACTGTGAGTTAGACATTATTATTCTAATTGTAGCAGATGGGAAAACAGAAGCTCAAATATTGTGCATTAAAAATTGACCCAATGGATATATGTAGCAGAACCAGAAATCATGCCCAGGTGTTTTGACTTCAATGCTTATGCTTATTTAAAGAATACTAACAGCACCAAACACCCTAACTGAAAACAATATGAACAACGATCTTTATATTATAAGGCTATAATTCTGTTTCCACTAAAGGTCAAAACCATACATTCTACTAGAGAATTCTTCTGTGGGCAGAAGGGAGGAGTGAGGGGAATGTCACTGTAAAGGGAGTGAATGGGGGAGGGGAGAAGAGATTGAAAATCATTGAGGGCAAAATAGGTGGGGACATTTTGCAGAGAACTTTGCATCCTTCCAAAAATGGTATTTAATTTATTAGCAGGTGCAAATATTTGTAGTCAAATATTTAACATTGGCTCTGAGTGAAAATACAAAATTAAGCAGAAGCAAGCAACTAGTGATTTCAGAGAAAAGAGCACACAAATAAGATAGACAGAAACCCCAAATTCTCTTTACCACTGCCAAGAAGAGAAAGTCAGCAAACACACATATCTTGATCACCTGCTATTTGCCATGCACTAAGCCAAGGAATTTATGGTGCATTTTCCATTTTTTCCTCACTGATGCTCTGAGGGAGAAATTATAGGTGCACATTTCAGATGAAGAAACCAGGGCTCAAGTTAATTTTAAAATATAGCGAAGCCTACATTTTAGCCTACTCCCAAACTCAAATTCCTTTCACCCCCTTCTAGTTAGTCTATGTCAGATACAGTGTTTGTCATGCAAGTGTAATAATAAGTATAGCCTTCCATTTGTATAACATTATATGATTAAAAACTCTGTGTCTTCTTGCAACCTTTCCCTTGAGTCTGGTATGATCAAGGCAACTGCAAATTAGGAGGGATATTAAACTCAAAGTATCAATTACTAGGATTTTAGCCATACTTCTAATATTCACATGGTAGTTCTTTTATTCAAGATTAATTTATTATGCACTTGCTATGTTCTGGACACTCTTCTAAAATAGGAATTACAATTATCACAGTCCCGCCCCATCCTCCAGAAATTAATTACATATTGGAAAAGAGAAACAAGTGAAATGATATATTATAATGCAGATGATGAATGTTTCTAAAGGAGTGAATCCATGATGCACTATGAGCAGAAAGAGGGGAAGCTGCATCCCAAAAGAAGGTGGTGAGCCAAAGTTATCTAAAAATAAATAGATTCAAGCTGAGAGTGACTTGAGTGAATGCAGTTATGTGGGCTAAAATTAGGGCACAGGGATCCCTGGGTGGCGCAGCGGTTTGGCGCCTGCCTTTGGCCCAGGGCGCGATCCTGGAGACCCGGGATCGAATCCCACGTCGGGCTTCCGGTGCATGGAGCCTGCTTCTCCCTCTGCCTGTGTCTCTGCCTCTCTCTCTCTCTCTCTCTCTGGGTCTCAAATGAATAAATAAATTTAAAAAAAAAAAATAAATAAATAAAATAAAATTAGGGCACAGAACGTAATAGGGGTTGGGGTCCCTTTTAAGAGGAAGAGTAAGTATGTGACTCCTAAAAAAAGTAGAGGAAGTATAATAGAAGAAGGATAATAAAGAACCTTAAGAAGTTTAAACTTTATTATAAGGGTGGCGGGAAGCCCTTGAAGAATATTCAGTAGTGAATGGTAAGACTAGATTTGTAATTTAAAAACAACAACAACAACAACAAATCCACATTGGTTCCAATATGTAGAAGAGGTAAGGAGTAAGCAAAAATCTAGGTCAAGTCTATCATTTAGATTTGCTGCATAACAAATCATCCCAAGATTACTGGCTTAAAATAATGATACAGTTTCTTTAATGTAGCTCGAGGTCATTGGAGGACAGTTGATCTAGGCTGGGCTCAGCAGGAGTTACTCTGCTCCATGTGTCTCTCATTCTTTTTAGACCTGTAGACAAGCTGAACATATTAATGTCATTGAGAGAGCAGAAACACTGCAGCACAAACAAAAATTCATGAGATTCCCCAAGGCTGCACTGCCTAATATGGCAGCCGCTCACTACCTGCGGCCAGTTAAATTTGTTTTAATCAACTAGAATGATATAAAATTTTAAAAATACAATTCTTTACCTATAATGGACATATTTCAAGTGCTCAGTTGTTTATATGTCACTAATACTGTATTTGAAAGCACAGACTATAAATATTTCCATCATCACAGAAAGTTATATTGGACAGTAGTTTCTTAAGGATAGTTCCTCCCATATTGCACAGTGAAAACGAGTTCCATGGACAAACACAATGTCAAGGGGGTGATAAATAGAGTCAGCTCACCATGAGACCATGACAAAGATGTGGACTTGGGGAAAGGCAAAGAATTGAGACCATGGAAACCAGAAATCAGTTACTATGTTTTTGTGAGGGTTAGTAGCAGCCGTAATTAAGACAGTGACAATGAAGATGGAAATAATTTTATTAACAGGAAAGATATTTAAGAGTGATTTTTAGAAGGACTTGATGACTAACGGTTTGGGATCACCAAAAGGAGGGCCTAAGACTGATGCCCAGGTTTTTTGCTTGAATAACTAGGTGGATGGCAGTGCCAAAAACTGAGCCAGAAAGATTACAGGTGAAGGCTTACTGAGATCAAGCACACCAATTCCTATCATAGTTCTGAGTACTAGGAGTAGTTTACTCACTACTCCAAATTATAGTATTTATTAATGTGATATCATCATTGTCATCATTTCTTATGTATTTATCGCTTCCTGCTCCATCTTTCAAGTCTGCCTCTCAGAATGATCTATCTTTGATTTTTCTGAAATATATCTGACATATAACATTGTGTCAATTTAAGATGTACAACATGTTGATTTGCTACATTTTTATATTGCCATATGATTGTCATTATAGCAATAGCACCTTTATCACATCATATAATTATTATTCATTTTTTGTAGGGATAATTATGATATTGTGTCTCAGCAAGTTTGATGATTATAATATTGTTATAATTGTATAATATTGTTTTTATATTCACTATATCATGCCTTAGATCTCCAGGACTTACTACCCATTGCTAGTTTATACCCCTAAACATCTATTCCTCCCTACCCAAGCCCTGATAACCATTTTGCTCTCTAAGAGTTTGACTTTTACAGATTTCACATATGAATGATATCATACAGCATTTGTCTAATATTGTCACCACCCACTCAAGCTCCTAAAGATGTAGCAGATTTTCAATAAATGTTAGTTGTTTATTGAAAGTACACGGCAAATCAATAAATATATGATTTATTTTTTCTAAAAGCAGAGCAGAAAGCTCTCAAAAGTATGAGTTTAAATTCCATCTGAATGTTTTCACTTTAAAATGTTGTGCTACAGTCATCAAGAATGCACTCTCTTTGATATACTTTTGGTGTGGTTTCCAAAAAGTCAGCTCATAGGATTCAAGTTCTCTCTCTCTCTCTTTCTCTCACTCTCTCTCTCTCTTTCTTTCCTCAGAGCATACTCCCTTACTAATCCAAAGCTTACAGGATACTTTAACAGTCTACACACAATCTTTTTAGAAAAATCCATACCCTTTTTGTAGGGTTTGAGAAAAATGAAACATTGAATCTCTTAGGCGTGGCGCTAACCTCTTTGTTTATATGTTTATGGATTGTTCTGTTTCAAGGGTGAAAGGTTGTAGAATGAAGGATAACTAAGAGAACAGTCAGTTGCCCTGGAAGATGTACCAAGGGGCTTTTAATATAGTCCAAGTTGATCCCTGTGTCTGCTTTCAGCCTTTATCATTATTTTTCTTTATAATCGAGAACTTCTAACGTGGTGTGGCTTTATGTGGGTTTATGAAGATCACAGTCATGGACAGACACAAAGTGATGACTTTCCAGGATTTTTTAATCTGGTCACTTGTGGAGTCAGTGAATTAGTAGATTTTCTAATTCAAAAAAAATTAAGTGACAAATTTTCACTGAAAATATAATAAAAATAATAAGTGGTATAATTTATTATAATCCATGTGCTTATCATGAGTCTATCACATTGTACTCTCCTACAAACCCTATGATTTAGCAATTACTATTAATTCTATTTTCTACATGAAAACATGGGGCTTGGATCAGTCCTAGAATGACCCTAAGATCATGTAGATATGAAATCATGAAACCTAAGTTGTTTTATTTTAAGATGTTATTTATTTATGCATGAGAGACACACAGAGGCAGAGACATAGGCAGAGGGAGAAGCAGGCTCTTCACAGGGAGCCTCATGTGGATCTTGATCCCAGACCCCAGGGATCATGCCGTGAGCCAAAGGCAGATGCTCAACTGTTGAGCCACCCAGGCATCCTAATGAAACCTAAGTTTGTACTCAATCCTGACTCCCAAGTCCATGTGTTTAATTAACTTGTTAGACTGTAGGAGATAGATCTAATATGATAGCATGTCCCAGTTTAAAGGGGTAGTATTTGTTTACATAATTCACAATAATAATTAAAGATATAGTTTCTTGAATGTCTTCTTGGTATATATATATATTTATATATATTTAAATATATATTTATATATAAATATATTTGAATATATAATGTATATTATATAAAATATAATATATAAATATGTTAAAATATATAAAATATATTAAATAATATATATATATTTTTTTCTTATCTTACGTTCACAAGATTCTGGTCACAGTTTGCCCATTCTCCAAGATCACAGAGTCACATGGTTGTGGAGATTTCTCTGAAATGCAATTTCCCAAGTTATAGTTTATATACCTCTCAGCTATTCTTCTCAATCATGGCTTTGAATTCAAGGAGCTAGAAGAAGGCATGTTTCTTCACTTCAAAGAGCCAGGACATGGAAGCAAGTGGTGGTTTCAGTTATGTTTTCAGTGCCTGGGGGAAATTCCTACTGGACTACCGGCACCATTCCCTGCCTCTGTCCTAGTCTCTTATAGACTAGTGCCAAGGATTGTTTTTGTTTGTTTGGGTCTTGAGAGATTTATTTATTTATTTACTTATCTATTTATTTATTTATTTATTTTCAGGAGAAGCTGTCTTTCATGGTTTCAATGAGACAGAATGCCCACAGTATCACAGTGTGGCTTAGTACCCATATGACACTGGGTAAGATACTTTTTAAACACCAGTTTCTACATTATTTTTTACAATAAAACCTACCTCACAATGTTGCTTTGAGCAGAAAATGAAATAAATCCCGTGACTTAATTGAGTTCATATTGAGACATAATGACAACAGATTGTTTTCTAAGTTTGAATTTTTTACATCACAAAAGAGAACACTAGATAGTAAAACACTAGATAGTAAAAACAAAAATTTAAAACTAAGTTGTAGTTCTTCCTTCTTTTTCTCTTTTTTCTTGTCCTGCTCCTCCTTCTCCTTCCTCTTGCCTTTTTTTTTTTTTTTCCCTAGTCATTTCGGTTCAATTAGATATAGCCAAGCAAGTGGGCATCTGTGTGTGGTAATGGCAAGGGAGAGAATTAGGGCCAGGGCTATCTGTCACGGCTTGGACAGCCACAGAGTAGTGATGGTATCCCAGCAAGGGGTGTCAGAGGACAAGCACAATGTGTGGGGAGAAGCCAACATGTAGCATTAAGTTTCAGGTCCAAGTGGAGGAAATAGCATGTCCTTGCAAGGGGAGGGTGCCATCATGAACAGATCACAGCATGACCAGAATGGGGTATGAGAATCCCAGAAAGGTGAAAAGAGTGTCAGCACATTGGGAGAGTGGGGTGAATTATGGTGTTGGCATCCCTGATGGGAGGATGAAGAAGGCATCATATAAGGAACTTTCCTCTCTAAAGTGTTGAAGAAAATTCTGGGGGTGACTGGGTAGCTCAGTCAGTTAAGTGTTGGCCTTTGGCTCGGGTCAGGATTGCAGGGTCCTAGGATCAAGCTCCACATCAAGCTCCCTGCTCAGCAGAGAATCTGCTGCTTATGCTCTCATTATCTCTCTCTCAAATAAATAAATAAAATATTTTTTAAAAAAGAATATTCTTGGCAAAGATAATGTTTGCAAGGGATAATTATAGGTGACAGGAGTTTGGTGAAATTAATTAAAAGTAAGTACAATAAAAAATGGGATTCAGGCTTCTTCCCATTGGACAAAAATGTTATATACAGAGAAAGTATATGGGTATGAATTCCAAGGTGTTGGAATAGAATTGGAGGTACTGGTGTGACCTTTATTATTTTTTTGTATATTTTTTATTGGAGTTCAATTGGCCAACATATAGTATAACACCCAGTGCTCCCATCAAATGTCCCCCTCAGTGCCCATTACCCAGTCACCCCAGTCCTGTCGCCCACCTCCCATTCCACTACCCCTTGTTCCTTTCCCAGAGTTAGGATTCTCTCATGTTCAGTCACCCTCTCTGATATTTCCCACTCATTTACTCTTCTTTCCCCTTTAATACCTTTCACTTTTTTTTTATATTCTCCAAATGAATGAAACCATGTAATGTTTGTCCTTCTCCAATTGACTTACTTCACTCAGCATAATACCTTCCAGTTCTATCCACGTTGAAGCAAATGGTGGGTATTCATCATTTCTGATGGCTGAGTAATATTCCATTGTATATATAGACCACATCCTCTTTATCCATTCATCTTTCAATGGACACCAAGGCTCCTTTCACAGTTTGGCTATTGTGGACATTGCTGCTATAAACATCAGGGTGCAGGTATCTAGGCATTTCACTGCATCTGTATCTTTGGGGTAAATCCCCAGTAGTGCAATTGCTGGGTCATAGGGTAGCTCTATTTTTAACTCTGAGGAAACTCCACACAGTTTTCAAGAGTGGCTAAACAGTTCACATTCTTACCAACAGTGCAAGAGGATTCCTCCTTCTTCACATCTTCTCCAACATTTGTTGTTTCCTGTCTTGTTAATTTTCACCATTCTCACTGGTGTGAAGTGGTATCTTATTGTGGTTTTGATTTGTATTTCTCTGATGGCCGGTGATGTGGAGCATTTTTCCACGTGCTTGTTGGCCAAGCTTGTGTAAGTCTTCTATGGTGACCTTTCTGTTCATGCCTTTTGCCCATTTCATGATAGGATGGTTTGTTTCTTGGGTGTTGAGTTTAATAAGTTCTTTATAGATCTTGGATACTAGCCCTTTATCTGATACGTCATTTGCAAATATCTTCTCCATTCTGTAGGTTGTCTATTAGTTTTGTTGACTGTTTCTTTTGCTGTGCAAAAGCTTTCTATCCTGATTAAGACCAAATAGATCATTTTTGCTTTTGTTTCCTTTGTCTTCATAGATATATCTTGCAAGAAGTTGCTGTGGCCAAGTTCAAAAAGGGTGTTGCCTGTGTTCTCCTCTAGGATTTTGATGTATTCTTCTCTCACATTTAGAACTTTCATCCATTTTGAGTTTATCTTTGTATATGGTGTAAGAGAGTGGTCTAGTTTCATTCTGCACATGGCTGTCCGATTTTCCCAGCACCATTTATTGAAAAGACTGTCCTTTTTTCCAGTGGATACTCTTTCCTGCTTTGTCGAATATTAGTTGACCATAGAGTTGAGGGCGCATTTCTGGGTTCTCTATTCTGTTCCATTAATCTATGTGTCTGTTTTTGTGCCAGTACCACATTGTCTTGATGATCACAGCTTTGTAGTACAATTTGAAACCTGGCCTTGTGATGCCCCCAGCTCTGGTTTTCTTTTTCAATATTCCCCTGGCTATTCAGGGTCTTTTCTGATTCCACACAAATATTTTTTTTGACTCCACACAAATCTTAAGATGATTTGTTCCAACTCGCTGAAGAAAGTCCATCATATTTTGATAGGGATTGCATTGAATGTGTAAATTGCCTTGGGTAGCATTGACATTTTCACAATATTAATTCTTCCAATCCATGAGCATAAAATATTTTGCCATCTCTTTGCGTCTTCCTCAATTGCTTTCAGAATTCTTCTGTAATATTTAGGGTATAGATCCTTTACCTCTTTGGTTAGGTTTATTCCTAGGTATCTGATGCTTTTCGGTGCAATTGTAAATGGGATTGATTCCTTCATTTCTCTTTATTCAGTCTCATTGTTACTGTATAGAAATGCCACTGATTTCTAGGCATTCATTTTGTATCCTGCCACATTGCCGAATTGCTGTATGAGTTCTAGCAATCTTGAGGTGGAGTCTTTTGGGTTTTCTATGTACAGTATCATGTCATCTGTGAAGAGGGAGAGTTTGACTTCTTTGCCAATTTGAATGCCTTTTATTTCTTTTTGTTGAATGCCTCTTTCTCTTTTGTTATATGGAGTCTAAATTTTGATAAAATTTTTGAAAAGAAAGTTTTTGATAACTTTTCATAGATATTACCAAAATACAGAATGACCCAATAGGCACATCTGCCAAAAGTGTATGAAAATTCCTGGTGCCTTTCAACATTGCCAATAGTATGTGTTACTAAAACTATTGTCTATAAGTCTGTGTGCATCATTATTATAGTTTGCCTTACTTTTGTTTTATGTTTATTTTATAAGGGGATTGGAAAAATTTATGTATGTATACTTTTTTATTGTCAGGCCCTTTATTTTATACATCTTTCTATTGGGTTATCAATATTTTATTAATTGACATATAAGTACTTTACTTGGTAAGGAAATCACCCAATGCATGTTCTAGGTGTGGCAAAAACAAATTTTCAAATTATTGTTTGTCCTTTGACATTATTTTCATAATTTAATTTTTTCCTACAAAAGTAATTTATTTAAACAGTTTTAACATATTAAGACAACTGCTTTGTGATTTCTGGATTTTATAACTAGTACCTAAGCTTTCTATAGTCTTATAAATTTTTTTCAGTTACTAGGATTTTAAATGGGAACTCTACTAACTGATTTATTTAATATTCTGTCTTTTCTCTGTTTATTAACAATTTTATTTTTGTCTTATAATAAATATGCAGATTGTATGAGTATATATTTGGGCACTTTTTTTTCTTATATTGAGTTGTTCCAATTGTACTCAAGTACCACTTTCCTTATTGTATGATGTTTCACTATGTGCTAGAGCTCTACTCTGATTAAACTTTTTTCATTTTTTTCATTAATACTTTCAATTATATTGGCGATATTTCTTCAGAAGTTTGATAGTTTGGTTGATTAGTTTATTGTACTGCCTGGATGTAGTCTTTTTTTTTTTTTTTTTTTGACTCTCGTTTTTTAAAGAACTTTCCAATTTATTCAGTGGTAATAGGTCTGCTTAGATTTTCTTTTTCCCTATACAAATCTTGTAATTTATATATTTTTTAGGAAAATTATCCCTTTACTCATGTTTTCTCCTCAATTTGCATAGATTTGATTAAACTAGACATATACTTTCTTCTGTAGCTGTATTTATATCTCTATTTTTGTTTCTAATATTGTATATTTATAACTTATTCCCTTAATTAGTTTACTCTATGGGTCTCCCAAGGAAGCATTCTACAAGATACCGGCCCAACTGACATTTACTAGATGTTAATTTCTCTAGCTAATGATTTTATCTGGCCTTTCTAGTCTGCTTTGGTGTCTGCTTTATCAGCCAGAAATACTAAAGAATGATCTTTAGACCAGCTCTAAACCAATGACCAAGAGTAAATGATGTATAAATGTCCCAGCTCTTTTCTCTTTTACTTCTCTTAGACACAGAGGACAACAGAGTTGTGTTGTTGGATTGGAATCTACCTGGATTCCAAAGTTGGAGAAGTTGGGGAAGTTCTAGTTGCCCACTTTAGTGGTTTCTTTTCCTCCTTTGGTTCACTATCCCACTCTTCTATTAGGTTTGTTTTTTTTTCTTTGTCGTTGTTGTTTTTTTTTACCTGTACCAAGAAAAAACATTTGATTCTTTGTCTCAGGGTTTGTTAGACTCTTTATTAACAGTCAATAGTCAACACTGTCAGCAGGGAGATTTTAGGGGAACACAACAACATCCAATACAGTTATTAACCTTATTATTTTGTCTTCAAGTCTTCTGCTTTTTTTTTATAATTTTACCATATATGTTTCTTAAACAATACATTTATTGT
Organism: Canis lupus dingo; assembly: GCF_003254725.2. Classification (NCBI taxonomy): domain Eukaryota; kingdom Metazoa; phylum Chordata; class Mammalia; order Carnivora; family Canidae; genus Canis; species Canis lupus. The sequence continues at coordinate 67,881,247 of NC_064245.1, forward strand.
TTCCTGTTTTTGAACTTTATATAAATGAAGTTATATAATGAAATATATGTATATAATGAAATTATGTGATCTGGGGTGCCTGGAGTGGCTCAGTGGGTTAAGCATTGAACCCTTGGTTTTGGCTCACATCATGATCTTATAGGTCAATGGGATTGAGCCCTGTGTCAGGCTCCACACTCATTGGGGAGTCTGCTTGAAGGATTCCCTACCTTTGTCCCTCCCCCTATTTCTATACACTCTTCTCTCTCTCTCAAATAAATAAGTAAAAATAATGAAATTTTATATTCTCTATTCTATTGTATCTAGCTTCATTGCTGAACATTGTGCTCTTGAGAATTATCAAGGTCATTTGTGTATGATTTTTATTTTCACAGAAAATTACCTTGAATGAATACGCTACAATGTGTTTTTCCATTGATGGGCCAGTAGGTTGTTTCTACTTTATTGACTAATTTATTTTGTACCATTTATTAACTGTCTTGCTAGAAATATTTCTTAAGTGTTTCACTAAGTGTCTAATAAATGTTTTATATTTACATCTAGGTGTTTATCTAGTGTATTTAACCAGTCAGTGAATGCTAGGTTATGTTGAAGTGGTAAATAACACCCAAGTCTCGGGAGCTTACATCATAAAGCCTTTTGATTCCTTTTAGTTATAACACTATCTGTCCATCCCAGGTTCCTGTGACTCTGTTCCCAATCAACTTTATTCCAGGACCTAGATAGATAGAGTAGCACTTGGTTGTAGCACATTGTCACTCTCTTAGCAGAGGAAAAAAAATCCACAGAGTGGAATTTAAAGCTTCTATTTGGAAATGACACATGGTCATTCAGCTCATCTCCTGTTGGTCAAAGTTAATAACTTGATGAAACCTGCCAACAAAATGTCAGAAAGTAACACCCTTCCTGAGGGGAATTTTAATTTGCATTTTTTTTCTGATTAATAAAGGACTAAAGAATGTTCCAAGTGTTTATTAAAACTTTTAGTTTCCCTTTTCATGATATCCTTATATAGTACTTTGCTCATTTTCCTTTGATTCTGTATTATTATTATTATTTAATTTTGTTTAAATTAAAGTTAGTTAACATATAATGTAATATTGGATTCAGGAGTAGAATTTAGGGATCCATCACTTACATATAACACCCAATGCTCATCCCAATAAATGCCCTCTTTAATGTCCATCACCCATTTAGCCTGTCCTGCTACCCACATTCCTTCTAGCAACCTTCAGTTTGTTCTCTTAACTATAGAGTCTCTTATGGTCTGCCTCCTTCTGTTTTTATCTTATTTTATTTTTCCTTTTCCCCTATGTTCACCTGTTTTTATTTCTTAAATTCCACTAATATTATTGATTCATAGAAATTGACAATTGTTTTTCTCAACTGAAAGTTTTATGTGGTGGAATTTTTTTCTCCAAGAGTGTTGTTTATATTTTCTTTTGTTAATAGTATTGCTAGAAACTATAAACAGCAATTCTTTATTTCATATGCTTTAATTCATCAATAGTTTCCAGTATTTGTGCTTCATGTATTTTGCTTTAAAAAGCATTACCTTCCTCAAAAATTGACAGTCACTATGATGGGCTTGTTATATACCCCTAATGGATCATCCCACCATAAAGTAGCTCATATCTGCATCAAGTATACATTGCAGTGCATTCCTGGATTCTATTCTGGGCCAGCTGCAAGATGGGTGAGCTGAGGTTGGGACTCCTTCCTTAAGCTGGTGAAGAATAGCACCCAGCCCGTTTCCTGTGCTAAAGATGGGGAGAATGAAGGTGGGAAGGCAATGTAACTTTCAATGGTATATGCAAAGGATGAGAACAGATCTTCACAGCACACCTCATGGTCACAGATTGGTTGAGTCTCTTGACATTGACAGAGAGCAAAACAAAACTGTAAAGAAAAGCAGTCTAGATTTCAGCATGCAAGATTCCCATTGATTAAAACCAAGTAAATATGAGTTTACCATGAAAGATCATCAAAAAAAAAAAAAGATCATCAAAGATCACAATATAAGTCAGCTTTTAATCCATGAATAAGAGATAGTAAAGTAATAAGCAACATATGTAGCTTCCTTCGGACTTCAGCCATTAGAGTTGACAGATTTAAAATAATGAACAATCATACATGAAATATTAAGTAAATAAAATATCTAGCTAAACTATTAGAGAACAGAGCTGGGCTGTAAATTGCATTGTCATGCATTTAAAAATTGTTAAATGGGTTCTCATTTTTCAGGCACAGAGTAAGAGAAATAATAAACTGGTGTAAAAAAAAGACTTTGCCAACTCACAAGGTCAATCCTAGGTACTCATTAACTTAATACAAGAATGGATGCACTTCTCTGAGAATTTGTGCTAAAAAAAGATCAGAAATGTCTCATGGGAAACCATACGGTATCCTGATACCAGGTTGTATGTAGCTGTGATGTGGGGCAATAGCCTAAGGTAGGCATTTCCAAATTTTGGCCTATTGAAGTATTTAAGTATGACCCTTTTTTGCTTGACACATGAACAGAAACAAATGAACATGTCAGGGTAAGATAATTGTCCACATTTAATAGAAAAGTGTATTGAAATCAATCATTTTCTTTAACGTAACAGTGTAGTCTAATAGTCAAATTTTCTGTTTGCTCTTTTTTTTTTTTTGACTGATTTTAAGCTTTTACACTGAGGTATGATGATAATAAAGGAGATATTTGCTAACCTTTAGAACATTATCTCTGCTAGAAATTATGGTGATATAATGACAATCTGGTGGGTTGGGATGGGAAGAGGGGTAAGAGATGAGGGACTAATCTGAATGTTCCCTTAAGTACTCTGATATATTAAAGGAAGCTTCCACAGTCCTATCTTCATGAGGAATTGCAAAGTCCCTTGGAAGATACAGTAGAACATAATTAAGGGATAATAGTACCAAAAAGCATCCCTTGTCTCTTGGTGAAATGGATACCCAAGGTGTCCAGAGATTCATCCTCTGTTCCTCTTGGAGTGAGTCAAGATACTTGACCTCTGTGATGGTGCATTCAATTCTGGTAAAAGGGGGCAGGGCTTTTGTTTGTCTATTTGTTTGCTTGTTGCTTAATTTTAAATCATACGATCCACAAGCCCCTCCTATCTATATTTTTAAGGACTATTTTATTTGACAGTTTATTTCCTTCATAACTCAAAGGCCATTAGATTGTTACTGGGACACTATTTAGAAGCTACTAAGGTTAGGTAAATGGAAAAAGGAGGGCAGGTAGGTCTGTGATGATAGGAGCCTAGTGAAATTGAGTGATGTCTCCTCCTACTGGAGACCCTTGGAAAGACAGCTGTGAGGGTCAAGGAGAGAGTAAGAGAAAGGCAGAGGATTGGAGGGCTGGAGAGAGAAACTGGAGGAGAGATAAAGTAGTAAAGACTAGGTTAAAATGTGACTTGATTCAATGTTCTAACTGAAACCAGAACACAGAAGTGCACTTACTATGGTTCAGTCACTGAGAAGGTATGACATACTTATCGAGAATAAAAACAGGTGGAGTCAAAACCAGCTCTGCCACCCACAGGCTGTGAAACCTTGGGAAACCAGGCAACTTCTGCCAAAAAGGAACAGAGGTTAGTAGTATATTGATAAAGAGATGCCCTTGAAAACCAGATTACTAATGCTCAAAGCCTGGCTTCATATATTCTCCAGATTCTCATTTGTAAAATAGGAATAACAACAGTACCTACCTCACTGGGTTGTAGGACAATTAAATCAATCCATTAAAGGTTTTAAGTGGTGACTAGAATGTAGTAAACATTCAATAAATATTAACCATATTATTTGTTTTAGATTCTCAAAGCATAAATTTCTTGTGAATAGCAATGATTGCTTTGCCCAACTTAAAAGGTAGGTCATAAAATCAAATGATATGATGGCTATGAAAGAGCTTTGCAGACTCTGAGAATTATAATTTATGGGGATGCAAATATTTTTGTTTATTCAAATCGATTCTGTACTAATAAATAGTAAAGTACGGGCTGGGATCCAGGTAATACTGGTTTATTTCTACCACATTAAATAAATTAAATTCTATTTTAGTTAAGATAAACATCCCATGCTTAAAATTCTCCATCCCAATTATGTGAAATTGATACAACAATGTTTCCACTGTTAATAGCTTCCAGAGTTAAAGCAAATTGGAAAATCCTGTAGGCTATTTGGGAAGCTCTATTTCTGAATAGGACAAAAGTTTTGACAATAATTCTCTTTGTGAAAACATCAAGTTGTTCCTTAAAGTATCTTGGTCACAGTTTATTGTGAAGGGAAGACACTTGTTCGAGGTAATTGCTAACATAAAGCAAGTACGTATCCTGTGCCAGTTGCTGTGCTCATCATTTAATTTTTTTTTAGCTCATCTCTTTCTCACAAATCCATATAGAATATACTCAGTACACAAATGAGGAAACAGTGTGTGAATCTTTAAATAATTGGCCCCAAATCATAGATTTCTGGGGCAGGGGCTGAAGCCCACGTTTCTCTGGATCAAACAGAATTTCATGATGCCTCCAGCGTGTTTCCTGTGGCCTCCTTGTCTCCATTTTTCCAGTGTTTTGCTCTTTCTCCTTAGAAACATAGAACCAAGCATTTAATTATTTCTGCCCTAGTTATCTTCTCTGTATACTAGAAATCATAATAGTACCTACCTGAATTGTTTGTTTCAAAAATTAAATTATGTAAAGTAATTCAAAGAAAGCAAGGCATTTAGTAAATTCTCACTATGGTTTTCTTGCTTCTTTTTATTTTGAAACAAACTTATCATGCTTTATTTTAAGTATTTATCTGAGAGAGACAGAGAAAGAGAGGGCACAAGCAGGGGGAGTGGCAGGCAGAGGGAGAAGTAGATTCCCCTCTGAGCAGGGATCCCGATATGGGGCTAGATCCCAGGACTGTGGGACCATGATCTGATCTGAAGACAGACACTTGACTGAGCCACCCAGGTGCCTGAAATAAACTTACCGTTCTACAAAAGTTGCACGAACTTAGCAAAAACTTTTATTTTCTGAACTATTTCACTTTGTTGTATATTTCTTACATGCTAACAGAATTCTCCTGGGTAATCTGACATGAAGATAAAGATCAGGAAATTAACACTGACACATTACCACCATCTCATCTTCAGACCCCATTCAAGATTTGCCAATTAGCCCACCCTTTCTAGCCAAAGGAAAAAACCCAGGTTCACCTGTTGCCTTTATTGGTCATTTCTCTTTAGTTTCCTTCAGCCGTGAATTAATTTCTCAGCTTTTCTTGACTTTTATGGCCTGGGTACTTTTAAAGACTAGAGGTCAGTTTTGTGAGGTTTTCCTGTTATTGTTTGTTTTTTAGAGTAACCTTCATTTGAGTTTACCTGCATCTTTTATGGGAATATTATGAATGGTATGCCATGTTCTCATTACAATCCGTTAGGTGGCACATAAGTTCTATTTGACCCATTACTAATGATGTTAACTTTGACCATTTGATTAAGGTGGTCTCTGCCCAGCTTCTCTGCTAGAAAGTTACTTTTAAAAATTTTTTTGAATTGGTAAGTATTTTGTGAGAAGGTACCTAGAGATGATGTAAATATTGCATCTTCAATATACTCATTTATTTATTATATTATGGACAAATGAACCAGTCCTAATTTATTTATTCAATTATCATCTGTACTAAAGGATGATGTTCAAATTTTCCCAGATTCAGTAAGTGGGAGTCACTTTAAGCTGTATTCTATCCTTTCTATCCTTTTGATATGGACCCTTATCATTTATTTGAGTAAATACTTTTTTTTTTTAAGATTTTTTATTTATTTAGTACAGACAGAGAGAGAGGGGGGGACAGAGACACAGGCAGAGGGAGAAGCAGGCTCCATGCAGGGAGCCTAACACAGGACTCAATCCCGGGTCTCCAGGATCACACCCCAGGCTGAAGGTGGTGCTAAACTGCTGAGCCACTGGGGCTGCCCTATTTGAGTAAATTCTTATGTTTTGGCACAACTATATATTCTGACTCTTCTTATACTTTCCTGATTCAGCCCCATAATTGGCCATTTTGCTAAGAAGGCTTAGTTTCCTTCACGGGAGAATTATGTCTGGAAAAGAAGCTCTGGCCACAAGATGTGCTCACTGCTGTGGGGATTTTGCTGTTCTCAAGTACTCTCAGTGGACAGATCTAGGGGATATATATATATATATACACACACACACACACACACATAGATATAGATGTAGGTCTATGTGTATATGTATATATCATAGAGATCTAGGGAATCTAGGGCATATAAATACATATGTATATTTAATTTTGTACTTATTTTTATATTCATCCATTTATATATCTATTTATCTTTAAAGGTCACACCTGATTCCCTCAAGCTGGCGGAGCAGTAGGGTCCCCAACTCACCCGGCCCCACCAACTTACCTACATAACTTTCAAACCATCCTGAACACCTACAAATTCGACCTGAGATTTAAAGAGAGAACAGCTGGAACGCTACAGAGAGAAGGGTTTTCACTTCTAACAAGGTAGGAAGGCAGAAAAAAATAAAAGAATCCAGTGGGGAGGGGCCTGTGTAGGAGCTGGGCTAAGGGGGGCGGGGAGAGCCTCGGGACAGGAAAGCCTAGCCCCGAAGAAGTGGGAACTTTAAAAACCCGCACTGGATTCTTCCAAAGGCGCTCAGCAGGGAAACCGGCAGGACCGCAGGAGGGGCAGTGGAGCCCCCGGTCTCCCCGGGTCACTAACAGAGGGGCGCCCCGGGAGAGAGGGCACCGCACCCTGCGGGCCGAGCTCAGTAAAGGGCTGGAGCGCCCGGTGGGGCCTCGGGGAGAAGCTCAGGCTGTGGCTCCCCTCGGAGGGGGCTGCACCCTGCTGCCCCTGAGAGCGCGATTCCAGCGGCGCAGGCCCTGGATCCCAGTGCGAGGGGACACAGCCCAGGCCTGCGCTCCCCCCGAGATGGACAGAGGCAGGGAGGGCCCAGAACAAGAGGATGCTCCTGCCCGGGACGCCCCCGAGCTGTGCAGATCAGCGCCCCTGCCCCCGGGGCATCCAGGCCCCTGCGGACTGGGAGCTGCGGGAGCTACTGCGGTAGTTGACTCTAGGGCTGGAGAGCTGGCCTCCACCAATGTGGTTGTTCCTCCTGATGTCACCCTGTTCCTGGGAGAGGTGGGGCTGTCAGGGAACAGAGGCCTCACAGGGGGTCAACAGCTCCCACGGAGCCCAGCACCTGGCAGGGGGGGGGGGGGCGGGGCACCTCCCCCAGGTGCACACACCTGAGAATCAGCACAGCAGGCCCCTCCCCCAGAAGACCAGCTAGAAGGATAGGGGAAGAGCAACTTCTTGAACAAGCAGTGCTGAAAAGCTCCAGGGGAAATCAAGGGATTTACAGTGTATAGAACCAGAGGACACCCCTCCTAATTCTTTTCTTCCTTTTTCCAGTACAATTTATTTTTATATCAGACTGTAAATTTGCATTTTTTTCACTTTTCCCACCTTACCTACAATATTTTACCACCTCTTCATTTTTAAGATTCTTCCATTTTGACTAATATTTCTACAATTACAGGTCCTAGATATATTTTCCACCTCTAGAATCCCTTCAACATACTCAACTTAATTTGGGGAGATACATAAGATATGTTTTTGTTGTTGTTGTTTGTGTTTTTTCTTTTTGTTTTGTTTTCTCTGCCTCATTTTGTTCTACAATGGTGGAAGTTAATACCTTCTAAAACATGACCAGCATGCACCCAGAACCAAGTGGTATACCATGCTGATTCATTCTGTGAGATTCCTAATTCCTATTCTGCTCCCCTCTTTTATCTCATTTATGTTTTGGTGGTCAATGTTAGGGCCTTCTACATTTCTGGTTTATATAAATTTGGGACTGAGCTTCTTGTAACATACAGAACTTAATATAATCAGAAACAAGAGGATCACACTCTAGAACCCCTCAGGTAGACTACATTCTCCCTCCACTACAACTTCATCACCACCACCATCTCTCAGTCTCCCTTCCTTTTTTTTTTTCTTCTCATTCTTTTTTTTTTTTCTTAATACTTTTCTTGTTTCTCTTTTCCTTTGGTATTCTTGGACTTTTATTTTTTACTACTTTGTTTCGAAATTTGTTTTTCACTTTAGTGGTCCTTTTGTTTTATTTCCTTCTGATCTTTGTTTTCAATTTCTGGTCTCTGACCTCAGTAGAATCATCTAGGGTGAAATTTACTTAGGTTGTGGTTGATATTCTTGACTCAGCCTGCTCATAAAACCATTCTGCACTGAACAAAATGACTAGGAAGAAGAACTCACCACAAAAGAAAGAATCAGAAATAATACTCTCTGCCACAGAGTTACAGAATTTGGATTACAATTTGATGTCAGAAAGCCAATTCAGAAGCACAATTATAAAACTACTTGTGGCTCTGGAAAAAAGCTTAAAGGAATCAAGAGAGATTTCATGACTGAAGAATTTAGATCTAATCAGGCAGAAAAAAAAATCAATTAAATGAGATGCAATCCAAACTGGAGGTCCTAACAACAAGGGTTAATACGGTAGAAGAATGAGTGACATAGAAGACAAGTTGATGGCAAGGAAGGAAGCTGAGGAGAAAATAGAAGAACAATTAAAAGACCATGAGGAAAGGTTAAGGGAAATAAATGACAGTCTCAGAAGTAAAAACCTATGTATAATTGGGGTTCCAGAGAATGCTGAGAGGGACAGAGGGCCAGAAAGCATATTTGAACAAATAATAGCTGAGAGATTCCCTAATCTGGGGAGAGAAATAGGCATTCAGATCCAGGAGATAGAGAGTTCCCCCCCCAAAAAAAAAAATCGATAAAAACTGTTCAACAGGGGATCCCTGGGTGGCGCAGCAGTTTGGCGCCTGCCTTTGGCCCAGGGCGCGATCCTGGAGACCCGGGATCGAATCCCACGTCGGGCTCCCGGTGCATGGAGCCTGCTTCTCCCTCTGCCTGTGTCTCTGCCTCTCTCTCTCTCTCTCTGTGACTATCAAAAATAAATTTAAAAAAAAAATTAAAAAAAAAAAAACTGTTCAACACCTCGACATTTAATAGTGAAACTTGTAAATTCCAAAGATAAAGAGAAAATCTTTAAAGCAGCAAGAGACAAGAGATCCCTAACTTATATGGGAAGAAATATTAGATTAACAGCAGACTTCTCCACAGAGACCTGGCAGGCCAGAAAGGGCTGGCAGGATATATTCAGAGTACTAAATGAGAAGAACATGCAGCCAAGAATACTTTATCCAGCAAGGCTCTCATTAAGAATAGAAGGAGAGATAAAGAGCTTCCAAGATAGGCAGAAACTGAAAGAATATGTGACCACCAAACCAGCTCTGCAAGAAATATTAAGGAGAATTCTGTAAAAGAAAGAAGAAGCCCAAAGACATAATCCACAAAAACAGAGACTGACTAGATATTACAATGACACTAAAGTCATATCTTTCAATAGTAACTCTGAACATAAATGGGCTAAATGATCCCATCAAAAGACACAGGGTTTCAGACTAGATAAAAAAGCAAGACTCATCTATTTGCTGTCTACAAGAGACTCATTTTAGACCTAAGGACACCTACAGCCTGAAAATGAAAGGTTAGAGAAACATTTACCATCCAAATGGTTCTCAAAAGAAAGCTGGGGTAGCATTCCTCATACCAGATAAATTAAAGTTTATACCAAAGACTGTAGTAAGAGATAAAGAGGGACACTATATCATACTTAAAGAGGTCTATCTAAGAAGATGACCTAACAATCATGAATATTTATGGCCCTAATGTGGGAGCTGCCAAGTATATCAATCCAATTAATAACCAATGTAAAGACATACTTAGATAATAATACACTAATAGTAGGAGACTTCAACATAGCACTTTCTGTAAATGACAGATTTTTCTAAGCACAACATCTCCAAAGAAACAAGAGCTTTAACTGATACACTACACCAGATGGATTTCACAGATATCTACAGAACTTTGCATCCAAACACAACTGAATACACATTCTTCTCAAATGCACATGGACCTTTCTCCAGAATAGACCACATAGTGGGTCACAAATCAGGTCTGAACCAATACAAAAAGATTAGGATTGTCCCCTGCATATTTTCAGACCACAATGCTTTGAAACTAGAACTCAGTCATAAGAAGAAATTTGGAAGAAACTCAAACATGTGGAGGTTAAAGAGCATCCTGCTAAAAGATGAAAGGGTCAACCAGGAAATTAGAGAAGAATTAAAAAGATTCATGGAAACTAATGAAAATTAGTATACAACTGTTCAAAATCTTTGGGATACAGCAAAAGCAGTCCTAAGAGGGCAATACATTGCAATACAACCATCCCTCAAAAAATTGGAAAAAACCTCAAATACACAAGCTAAGCTCACACCTAAAGGAACTGGAGAAAGAACAGCAAATAACACTACACCAAGCAGAAGAGAGTTAATAAAGATTCGAGCAGAACTCAATGAAATAGACACCAGAAGAACTGTAGAATAGATCAACAAAACCAGGAGTTGGTTCTTTGAAAGAATTAGTAAGATAGATAAACCATTAGCCAACCTTATTAAAAAGAAAAAAGACTCAAATTAATACAATCACAAATGAAATAGGAGAGATCACAACCAATACCAAGGAAATACAAATGTTTTAAAAACATATTATGATCAGCTATTGGCCAATAAATTAGGCAATCTAGAAGAAATGGATGCATTTCTGGAAAACCACAAACTACTAAAACTGGAACAGGAAGAAATAGAAAACCTGAACAGGCCAATAACCAATTGAAGCAGTCATCAAAAACCTCCCAAGATACAAAAGTCCAGGGCCAGGTGGCTCCCAGGGTAATTATATCAAACGTTTAAAGAAGAAACAATACCTATTCTACTAAAGCTGCTCTGAAAGATAGAAAGGGATAGAATACTTCTAAACTCATTTTATGAGGCCAGCATCACCTTAATTCCAAAATCAGACAAGGACCCCACCCAAAAGAAGAAATATAGACCAGTATCCCTGATGAACACAGATGCAAAAATTCTCAACAAGATACTAGCCAATAGGGTCCACTAGTACATTAAGAAAATTATTCACCATAAAAAAGTGGGAAATATCCCCAGGATGCAAGGCTGGTTCAACACTCGTAAAACAACCAACATAATAGATCATATCAACCAGAGAAAAAAGAACAATATGATCTTCTCAATAGATGCAGAGAAAGCATTTGACAAAGTACAGCATCCATTCCTGATCAAAACTCTTCAGAGTGTAGGGATAGAAGGAACATTCCTCAGCATCTTAAAAGCCATCTGTGAAAAGCCCACAGCAAATATCATTCTCAATGGGGAAATACTAAGAGCCTTTCCCCTTAGATCACAAATGCAACAGGGATGTCCACTCTCACCACTGATATGCAATGTAGTACTAGAAGTCCTAGCCTCAGTAATCAGGTTTTCCCTTCAGAAAGTCCAATTTTTAGAATATTCCCCTAGTTTTACTCCCACATGCCCCACAAAAGATAGCATTGTTTCAGTAACAGAGTGCTAGAAAGATCCTAAATAGTCATTGGTAACAGGCCAATCAAATAACAGAAAGGGCATCCATGTATAGGATATTATTCAGCTGTACAAAGAGTAAGTGAAGTCCACATGTGCTAATAAGGTGTCATGTCCAAAATATATTGTTATTAAAAAGAAGCAATGAGTAGAATATTGGGTAGGTTTCTGATTTGTTTAAAGTTTGTGAGTATGCAGATAAATATTTATTGCACAATCTATGTCAGCTGCCCCTATCATGATGCTGTCAGGCCAGCAATCATTGATGCCTCAATCAAAGCACATGATGGGAAAGTTCATAATTGGAAGAGAGCCTGGAAAATCCAGTGCAAAGATAGGAAATAATCATTGAATATGAACACTAACAATGGTTGTCCCAGGCTTACTGGGACACCGGGAAGTCAACAATGGGAGGAAAAGCTACCTAATTGTTCTTGTTTACTCTTTCATGCAATATAAATTTTGTGCCATGGATACTTTCTATATCACTCATGACTTGAGGATGAAAGCCACGGAAATGAAATCTGGCATCCTTAATCTAACTTAGGAATTCATTGACTCAAAGCTGGAAGAAGAAGAGTCTTGAAGCCTGAATAGGACTAAAAATCAGCTCCAGGAAGACAAGAAGTAGGAAACCCAATGACTAATGTGTAGCCAAAGAGTTCTAGTCAGAATCACACTTTAGCTGTGCAGATTTCTGAAGTAGGCACCCAAACTGGACAAGGTCAATGAAAAATTCTCTACCCACCCTCTATGCATCTCTCATCCCTGTACCACTAGCCAGAGGAACAAAGCTCCAGGTAGGAACAGCAACTGAATAAAGCTAAGACACCTGCCCCTGCCAGATTGCTAAGGGCTTAACATGAAAAGGATGATGCCCTCTCTGTTTTCATACCTGAAGGCTGAGCACTGTGTACTACTAACATCACACACAGTTGGAGATCCCACTAAAACAAAGTTGGCGTGATATGCTAAGAGAAATAAAACTCAGTCACTACAATTTTTCTCATGTGAAAAATAAAACTCCGTTAAAAATAGCTTTGGCAATTAATGAAACACCATTCAGTTTTCTGTGAAACAGCCTGGTGTGTTAGCTTCATGGACATCTGTATTTCTGAGTTATTTCTACAGAAGGGTCTATCCTACAGACAACAGGGATCACATCGATGTAGTCAGAGAATTCATTTTACTCAGTGCTCTTCGCGATGTTAATTTCTCTGTCCCACAGAGATAATGTTTTAGAATAATGTCTGGTGTGATTTTTACTCTTTTTAGTTTCATGCTGTTCTGAATGTTTAAAAAATCTTTTTAAGCGATAGAATCTGCCATTCTCCCTTAATCTTCTTTGGCATCTTATACGTTACCTATTTTAGAGAATTATCTTCACTGTCTCAGTGTGTGTTTGTCAAATTTGTATGTGTTACATTAATTCACCAAACAATTAATTTCTCTCCTGATTTCCTGTGGAGTGTGTTTCCTCCTTTCAGCCCCCTAGCTGATCTCCTGGGTCACTTGCTTTTTCAAGCACAGAAATGTCCCCTTTGCCCATGAAATAGGGTCCACTTCTACTTCAAGCCTGATGTTTTGCTCCCCCCGCCCCGAAGGGCATATATTGGATTCAAACATTTCCCATTCTCTGCTTCCAGGCAGGAGTCTTAAAACTGCATTTTGTTTGTCTATTTGTTTTATTTTCACAGCCAGAATGACGGGGAGAGAGGATAGGACCCACCACAGGCTGACACTGCCTTCAAGCCCCTCCCTCTCAGATGTCCTAGTATCAGGCACCTGAAAAAGTTGCTCGAACTGCCCACGCCTCAGAGAACACATCTATTTATCAGATTGCTGTAAGGAGGGACACTTGAGTGGCTCAGTAGTTGAGCATCTGCCTTTGGCTCAGGTGGTGGTCCCGGGGTCCTGGGATGGAATCCACATCAGGCTCCCTGCAAGGAGCCTGCTTCCCCCTCTGCCTGTGTCTCTGCTTCTCTCTGTGTGTCTCTCATGGATAAGTAAATAAATAAAATCTTTAAAAAAAAATTCCTCTGAGGAAGAAATGGGGTTGCCACGTTAACAAACAAATTTGACAGCATTTGCTTCATGGTCAGTATCCAATAAATACTCACCATAACTATTATTATTTCAAGTATTACTATTAGTCCGGGGTGTTGGATGAGATAGCTATAGGGCATTTGTATGGCACAGGGAGGAAGTAAAACCAGCACAGGCAAAGTGGTGAGGAATGACGGGTGGTGGGGTCTCACCATCAACAGGAAGGAAGGGTACACGGGAGCCCGTATTACCCAGTATACTCAAATTTAGTGCTGGTCTGAGTTTAGGGATGAAACTTGCCAGGAATATTGATAAATATGATAAAAATAAAAATAAAAATAAAGGGTTTGACCTCAGCAACAACCATAAAAGTCTAGAAACTCAAGTTGTGTGTGTGGAAGTAGTGCAACAATGTACGTAAAGCTCCCTACCCCCACGGCCACCCCAAGCTCACCTCTTCCAGCCTTCATCGCCCTCCAATAGATGAAAAGGACATTACTTGGGGTATAGTTACCTTGGGCAGTTACACTGTGATTTGAAGGTGAAACTTAATATGTAGTCTTTCTTTTGTGTGTCTCCTCCCACTGCATTTTAAACTGTCATAGTAGAGAATTGTGTCAGTTAGGCAAACTCACCAGGTCTTTCTTTCTTTCTTTCTTTCTTTCTTTCTTTCTTTCTTTCTTTCTTTCTTTCTTTCTTTCTTTCTTTCTTTCTTTCTTTCTTTTTCTTTCTTCTTTCTTTCTTTCTCTTTCTTTTCTTTTCTTTCTTTCTTTCTTTCTTTCTTTCTTTCTTTCTTTCTTTTTCTTTCTTTCTTTTTCTTTCTTTCTTTTCTTTCTTTCTTTCTTTCTTTCTTTCTTTCTTTCTTTCTTTCTTTCCTTTTATTTATTCATAAGAGACACACACAGAGAGGCAGAGACATATGCAGAGGGAGAAGCAGGGTCCCTGTGAGGCTTGATTTCAGGACCCCAAATCATGACCTGAGCTGAAGACATATGCTCAACCACTGAGGCACCGAAGCGTCCCTTTCTTCTTTCTCATTTTTTTGCCATCCCTATTCTTGTTCTTAATCAAGCTTAGGATGCTATAAAATTCTCCATCTTAAAAGCATTTTCTTTTTTTTTAAGATTTTATTTATTTATTCATGAGAGACAGAGAGAGAGAGAGAGGCAGAGACACAGGCAGAGGGAGAAGTAGGCTCCATGCAGGGAGCCTGACCTGGGACTCGATCCCGGGTCTCCAGGATCACATCCTGGGCTGAAGGCTGCGCTAAACCGCTGAGCCACCAGGGCTGCCCTTAAAAGCGTTTTCTTATACATATTATTTACAGTTATTTTAAAGTCTATGTGCAATATCTTCATGCCTTGATTGACAATGACTTTTTGTATTATCTTTTGTTTTGTTTTCTTACTGGATTTGGCTATTTAGTCCTGTCTCTTGTCACTCCTGGGAATTTTATTGAATGCTTGATATTAGAGATCCAGCACTGTTAGAGGCTCAGGATAGTGTTCTTAACCCACAGAGGATTCAACATTCTCTGATAGAGTGTGAGACTACAAAACAGATCATCCGAGCCAGTCAGACATTGAAATGGTTTTTCAATGAATTTCCATGTTGCAGATGCCTTGTCTATTTTGTGTGCCTTAACTGAAATCCTGAGATTTATGATAGCACCCTCCCCTGCACAGTGACATTACAGAGAGTGCTGATGGATGTTTAGATTGTCAATTTCTGCCAGTTTGACTTCTTGGACTTTTACCCAACACCATTAAAGAAGTAGCAAAAGTCTTGAAGGTATAAACAATGCAACATGGGGATTCACCTCTCCACTTTTCTCTGGGATCTTGACTCTTCATGTCTTTGTTCTCTTAGAATATAAGAAGGCTAGATTTTGCTTGTCCAGCCTCATGGCTGTGGTGCTTATAGCTCAGAGCCTCCACTTTTTAGTAGAATTATTGTCCTACAGGTCAAGAACAGTAAATACCTCTAGAGGAAAAAAAAAAATGTGTGGAACGAGGGGCCTACCTCAGTGTGTTTCACTTATCTCCAGGATCTTGGACATTCAAGTGCTGTCTGCTTGGCTGCTCTCATTTGCATCTCCCCTCAACCCTTTTTTAGGTGTATTTTTCCAACTTCTGTTAGAATCATTCTCCAAGTGGTATTTGATCTAGTAATATACACTCATTTATTAGTGACATAGAAATCTCCTTTTTCAACCTCCTCTGTTTCACACCTTTTTCTTTGGCTTGGAGCAGTGGTAAGGGGAAATCAGGTTAAGATTGTCACCTCTATTTATCCATCAGCCTTCCTAACTTCATCTCTTATCCTTTCTCTTCCCTATATCTCCATTGGGCAGCCTCAAGAATCCTCTGAGGTATGTGCATGAGATTCATCAGTACATAGGGATACAAATAATATCTGTTAACCTTAGACATTTGCCCCAAATCTATCTGTTTCCAGAACTCTGCTCTAAAGTATCCAGTACCCATAATGATAGGGGATTTTCATTCTTTGAGCCTAAATCTATAATTGTTTCTTAACATTAAATTTATCAGAAAGGAGTTAAGAGTCATTGTCAAGTAGGATATGATCATTACTCAGGTCTCCCTACAACACTGTAAAAGTTCCCAAAACTTTAGTTACAAACTTTTTAAAAATATATTTCCATATGTGTATTTCCTGTTTTCCATATACCAATAAATAGTATATTTAATATTTTTAATTATATATGATATTTAATTTTTTTTCATGGGATTCTCAGGATAATCCTATACTGTTCCCATTTCAGATACAAGGGAAGTAAGTCTCAGGAACAGGATCTACTCAACTACGTGTGTGCTTCAAATCTATGCCTGATTATAAAGGTGTGAAATATCAGTCTATAATGATATTTTTAAAAATTTTCAGGGAACCCAAATACACTGTGAGATGTTAAGAGGTTTTATGCTTAAAGAATGTTTATATAATCAATAATTTTGCAGCTGTGCAACCACATACTACTTGTATTATGCATAAAGCTCATCAGTATACTCTAAGCTCTGAGAAAACTACCTTTAAGAACTACTTGACCACAAAATCCTTCTCTCAAATGATATGAGACAAAAATTTTTCCAGACCTTGATGTATGTCCTTTGAGGAACAAAATTAACTCCAATTGAGAGCCACTGGGATAGATACCCATGTTTTAGGTGGCAGTCTTGATGGGAGGATTTATATGGTTTTCTAGGATGAAGCTGGTATTATTTGCAAGGACAGAAAAAAGCAGGTCCCTGCATCTTTAAAAGTGGTGTCTCTGCCTCTGTGGGAGACTATCTACAGTGGAATTATAATATTGTGAGAGTTTGGTACCTGCCAAGGACTTTCTCACAGGGAGACTGGCATGTAGGGAGAGAAGTTTGCAGCAAACCAGGACATCTTTTCCTGGGGCAGGGAACATCAGTAGTGGAATTGTATGGATAACAAGCTGGGGCAGCAGTGGGGTCATTATGAGGATGAGACAAAGGAAGAACACAGAACATAACAGAAAGCAACTTAACCAAAAATAGGTCATTGGGGTACAAAGGTTCACAGAGGGAAGAGGCCAATTACAAAGGTTAGGTATAGCTATCCAGACAAGGTTAAGTTCATAGGAAGGGGTGCTGTTCCTTTTTATTTGGAGAACTGTGTATCCATTAAAACTATCTTTAAGGGAATACATACACATTCAGGAAAATATAATTGACATTGATAAGTGAAAAATGTCACTTATCAAAAGTTATTCGCCATGATATTATATTTTACATAAAGATATGCATAAGAAACAATAGTTACACAGAAATATACAATAATGTAAAGAGTGATGATTTCTGAATATGAGTTCCTATCAAATTTAATTTTTTAAGGTTCTCTGTATTTCCCCAATACTCCTACATCTAGTCATTTTCTTTTAATTAAGAATATACTTTAAGGGGCACCTGGGTGGCTCAGTCAGTTAAGTGTCTGCCTTCGGCTCAGGTCATGATCTCAGGGTCCTGGGATGGGAGCCCTTTGTCAGGCTCCCTACCTAGTGGGGAGTCTACTTCTCCCTCTGCCTCCCCTCCCCTCCCGACTAGCTCTCTCTCACTGTCTTTCAAATGAGTAAATACAAAAAATCTTAAAAAAAAAAAAGAATATACTTTGAGAGATACAAAAATAATAGTAAGGATTTAGTTGTAGGCTGAAACAATGTTTGAAACAATAAAAGAAATGTGACCAAGAATGATGTATGTCTGTGTGACTATCAGGGATTTTTTAAAGAAGAGGGACAAGTCCAGAGATCCTTGACCCCTGCTTATCATCTGTTAGGTTCTCTGCCCTTCAAGTTGTGTGTAGTTGCTGAATAAAACCTAAAATGAAAAGTTATGATCAAATTAATAAAAAAATTGGCTAAATTTCAAATGTGGCTAAGTTTGTCTTTTTTTATGTATAGAATAGAATAGTTTCCCTATTTTTCCTTTTTCTTTCCTTTTTTTTTTCTTTTTTTTTTTCCTAACTAACCATGCTCAGGGAGAAAAAATAAACAGACAAGCTAAGTGTCTAGAAATAATAAGCCCAGGTGTAAGTAGGTACTGAATGACTTCTGGGTGATTGAATAATCTCTACAATGCTGGAGAAATGGGCTTTCTTATTTAATCGTCATAACCTTGGAGTGGGCTTTTATATTGATTGTACAGAGTAGGAAATCAGTTGAAACAGTTTAAATAACTTGTTTTACTTACATTTCTAGTAAGTGCCAGAGTCAGGATTTGAACCAAAAATCTCCATCTTTGTCCACTATATCATGTGGCCTCCTAAGTGGAAAATTGTGTCTTGAATGTGTTTATTCATTTCAAGCTCTTCTACGGAGGAAAAAAAAAATCTTTATTTTCTATGCTGTCCTTAAAGCTCAAAGACATGCTTCATATTTCATTTCTTTTCCTCTAACCCCTTAAAGAGCCAACTAAAGCAAGCCCAAGATCAAGGGGATTTCAGCCTTAGCATTTCAGCCCACCTCATTCATTGGATCTGCAAAAGCCCATCCCTGAAGAGTGAAAGTCATCAAATTTCATTTCTTATAACATTAGTTTAGAAACATGTTTTCCTCTCTTACCAGTTAAATTGTCTTTTACTTTGTAAACGGTTTCTATTTTTCAACAATTACATTACAATGTGTTCAATTTTAACCGCCCTGCTGCTCAATCCTTTATAAACCTGAATAAAGAAATAGTTATATAACCAAGAAGTATCAAAAAGTGAATAAAAAGAAGATATTGCTTCAGATTACTCTCCATTTGCTGAGGATGAAAAGCAATTTAACATTTTATTTTTTATATTTATTATTGCATTATTCTTTTGTTTACCTTGTAACAAGTGGGAGTCTGATAGCATCTGTCACCCTCCTACAATTTAATTACATATTCCATATCTTTATTCTTACTTGGCAGTGTCTTTGCTTGCCTAGATCTACCTTATCCACCACTTCCAAGTTCACATCGCATGATTTTTGTAATTAAGTGAGCGGCAAGTTAGCTACCTCCATCCTAAATTGAACATTTCATAGTTTTAAAGCACTTCTATTAAACTTCCCTGAGTCTGAATCCCCATTACTTCCCCATCTTCCCCTGATGATTCAATTATCTCCTCAGGGAGAATCTGTTCAATACCAAGAATTACCTTTTCTCCACAGAGGGGGGACTTGAAACAATGACTCTAAAACCTTTTTCTTTCACTCCATGTCTTCAATGAATAATTTATATTTGTGACAATCTGGTTTCTGTCTTTCCTGACTCTTAGTTTTGAAAACCATAGAAAGGATACATTCACCCCATCTCATTACTTACCACACTGAATAGAGAAAACTGCCTGTAGTCCCATCTGGCCCTTGGATTGACCTTTATTCACAGTAAAAGAGAAGAAACTCATGTTCTCCCTACTGTTCTAATGCTTTTCTTTTCCTGTTCAAATATTTGTTATTCATTAAAATCTTCAGAAGCATTAAAAAAAATCAAAGGGCATTTTTTGGGGGAGTAACATTTACTTTTCCTCATATGAAAGTGTATAATGACAGTCGTATAAAGAAATTAGAAAATGCAGAGCAGAACAAATACAGTCTGCCTTTAACTCCATCATTAGTAGATAATCCATGGAATATGCAATCATATAAACAAAGGAAAACTATGGAGACTATAAGATCAGTGGTTGCCAAAGATTCAGGAGGAGGGATGAAGAAGCAGAACACAGGAGTTTTAGAATGGGGAAGAATGTTCTATATAGTAATATAATCATGTATACAGGCCATATATATAGGTGTCCAAACCCATGGAATGTACTGCAGCAACAGTGAACTCTATCATAAACTATGGACTTTGGGTGATTATGTATCAGGCAGGTTCATTGATGGTAACAAATGTAGCACTCTGGTGGTAGTGTGTATGGGCAGTGAGTTGTTTTGTGGGGTTCTCAATCTATCAATAACCAATGTTTTGACTGGGCCAGACCTGGTGGTTCTTACTATGATTACAAGATGCTCTTCAGCAACAAACATCAGGAAACTTTGAAAGCATAAAAGTTTGTTACTAAAGGGGCAGGCCTAGAACCACAAGGCAAGTTTGGAGGAAGAGTGACACTGAGAACATGTGGGCCGAGGATTCTGTTTCTACTTGGGTTGAGGGTTGAGGGGCTAGGGTTTCATGGGCTTACCCTGAAATTTAAATTGATGAACTTAAATATAAAGAGTTGGAATTTAAAGCAGGGGAAGAGAAAAAGAAAATGGTTCAAATAGTAACTGAAATTAACCAAGATCTCTAAAACAAAGAAGCCTCAGGTTGGGGAGGTGGCCAGGCTCTTTATCTGGTCCCATGGCCAGCAATGGGTTTATTGGAGATAGGGATCTTTGAAGCAGATGTCTAGGCAACCAAAACTTATGTCAGGCATTTGCATTACCAAAACAAAAACAAAAGAAACACACATTCACAAAACAACTGTCATATACCTTACACTACAGAAGTGTATGAGAAATCTCTGTACCTTTCACTCAATTTTTCTGTGAACTTAAAACTGCTTTAAAAAGAAAAAAAAAATTACTGGCTCTAAAAGGCCAATGATAGAACATACATGCAGTACTGTTCAAAACTCCAAAGTAAGGAAAAAGTGAAATACAATTATATTCAAAAGAAATACAGAAAAGAATCATATAAACACTCAATAAATTTGAAGTCATCTCTATAGTATGTACAAATGATATACTGTCTTTTTACTCATTTTATTACAGACTTTTAAAATCTGAAAAACTATATACATCGTCAAAGCTTTTTATTTACTCTAAACACATGTGGGTTGTTCAGAAATCCCTCTGATTTGGGGGTGTCAGGTAGCTTTAAAAGAGAAGAATTATAGTGACAGATGTTCAATATTTAATGAGCACGTACCAGATGCTGACATCAGGTTAGCGTAGGGGCTACAAAGCCTTACATGATGTGCTTCCTCCTCTAACTGAGGCAAGGCAATGAGACAATACATATGGCAAAAAGAAATAGGTCTTATAATAGCACACTTACAAAATATGTTTTATATACAAAAAGAGCTTTTGTTGAAACTTCTTTTTCTCATGCAACTATTCTTGGCTTATGTCTATGTGAATACAGAGTTGAAAATTATTACATATCCTTATATCATTTAAAGGAAAGTGTTTATTAGAATACATCTATTGTTTCTCTAGAATAAACTCTAAATTTGGAGTTCCATTCATGCACCCCAAACCTTTTCTGATGATAAACCATTCTGTAAAATTGGATACTTATTCTTGGGATCCTTGATGATTATTGCATCCTTTTCAAAAACTTTCGCTGGTTCCCTATTTCTGACAAAGTGCACATGCCTTAGGCAGGCAATTTCTCCAAAATTAAGGCCCATTCTTACTTTCTCAAATATGTTTTACTCCTGCTTCCCAAGCCGTGTCAGTCCTGCTAAAGAGTTTTTGTTGGGTTATGTTCATGTTGGATTCTCTCCTTGTCTTTTGCACCCTGCTCCCTTGGTCTGGAATCGTATCTCCTATGTCCACATGTCCATATTGCTCCCACCCTTAGCTTGACCAACCCAGGTGCGGTCCTCTTGGTGGAAGTGATTGCTTCTGCTGAAATCTCATAGCACTGAAATGGTTGTCTTGTTGCTTCCTCTACACCTACCTTGAACATGCACCTAACCTCCCACAATAGATGGAGAGATTCTTGAGAAGAGAGCTTGACATAGAGCTACCTCTTCCTCAAGACCCCGTGTAAAATTGGGACATAGCTATTGAATGAGTGAATGAATGAATGAATTTCCCTTTGAAAACATTGCACTACTATATTGATTTTATTGGGCTTTCAAATAGAAAATAATTTGGGCTATGAAACGCACTGAAATATAAATTAAAACTCAGAATATAAAGAATAAAAACTGTGACATAAACCTATGTGAATAGCAAAATACGCCACAAAGATAATCCTTTCTATTCTTTAATAGGAGGCACAGAAATGAGAGGGTGTACTAGATGAGGACAAAGATTCAATATTAGAACATGCTGGAGAGAAAAAGAACTACTTGTTCCTCTCTGTCCAGAAAAATTATCTTTAACTGGAAAAGCAGAAACAATATCACTCAAGTGCCTTTAGAGCTAAGGTTTTGAGACTGTCTAACACAGCGAGGACAGTGCTAGAGTTAATAGAGGTTCATAGTCACAAGCAGCTCTCATACATACCATCTGGAGACCTTGTACAATTCACTTAACCTATGTATGTCAATTTCCTCACAGAAACCAACGATGGTTTCAAGTGTTCATGGAGAGGATCAATAAAGATAACATTGGTAAATGTCCCTATAAGTCATGAAACCCTAATGCAAGAGTAATTCTTAGTGAAGTAAGAGTTGCATTAAAATAATTTATGGGTTGGAAATAATTTTTTAACAGAATTAAAAATATATCTGGATAAAAACTTCTAGAGAGCTAATAATGTTCAGCCTGATGGCTATAGTTAATAATACTATATTGTATACTAGAAGATTTGCTGAGAGCAGGTTTCAGGTGCCCTAATCACACACATACACACACAAGTGGTAAGTATATGAGCAGATGGATATGTTAATGAGCTTGACTGTAGTAAGCATTTCATTATATATATGTATATCAAAACATCATGTTGGATAAATACCCAGTAGTGCAATTGTTGGATCATAGGGTAGCTCTATTAAATTTCTGGGGGACAAACTCTGGTTTACTGGAGGGGAGGTGGGTTGGAAATGAGCTACGTGGGAGACGGGCATTAAGGAGAGTATTTGTGATGAGCACTGGGTGTTGTATGTAAGTGATGAATCACTAAATTCTACTCCTGAACATAATATTACACCGTATGTTAACTAGCTGGAATTTGAATAAAAACTTGAAAAAATCACGTTGAACACCTTAAATGTATACAATTTTTATTTTTAAAAAAATCTGAAAGGGGCAGCCTGGGTGGCTCAGCAGTTTAGCGCCACCTTAGGCCCAGGGCGCGATCCTGGAGACCCGGAATCGAGTCCCACGTCGGGCTCCCTGCATGGAGCCTGCTTCTCCCACTGCCTGTGTCTCTGCCTCTCTCTCTCTCTGTGTCTCAGGAATAAATAAATTAAAAAAAAAAAAAAACTGAAAGAAAAAACAAGTGCCCTGCGGTAGCTATCAGGTGGGGTAGAGGAACATAAAAACAATAAGAACGATAGATTATAGTAGTCATAAGCATGACAACACAAATAATGCTGCAAATATAGGCATGTAATATAAATTTTAAGAGCTTTAACTGTATTGACATATATATATTTTATTTTATTTATTTATTTTTAAGATTTTATTTATTCATGAGAGAGAGAGAGAGAGAGAGAGAGAGAGAATGGCAGAGACACAGGCAGAGGGAGAAGTAGGCTCCATGTGAGGAGCCCAATGTGGGACTTGATTCTGGGTCTCAGGATCACGCCCTGGGCTGAAGGCAGCACTAAACCACTGAACCACCGGGGCTGCCTCTATTTTTTTTTTTTTTTTATGTTATATGAACAATTTTTTATCTGTATTTCAAAATCTTTAAACAGGATTTTGTTCTTTTATTTTTAATCCAACAGAATCCCTGATTTGCAGAGATCATCTAGACCTTTACAAAACATAATACTACGAGAAATCACAACATGAAACTTGACATCGCACAGACTCTAAAATATTAACTTTATGTTCCATGTATGCAGTTTAGTGAGAAAGTAAATGACTGCTAGACCTGTTTCAAACAAAGATCTTCTCTCCCAGACAGAAAATTGTCAGATGTGATTTGGGGGATTGTCTCTTCCCATATTAATTTAAAATGAGAACAAAGTTGATATTGAAGCAAAACTATATATATAAACAAATAAACAAAACAAATCTGGGAGCTAAAATTATATATTTCTTTAAAACAAGAAGAGGAACATCAAAATACTCTGAAACTCATCCTTGCATCAAACGCCTTCATTCAATTGCAGCCCTGATTGGCAGGCAGGCACCCTGTCCTCCTGTTTGAATTCAACCATCAGTCTGTGTTTGCCCATGATTGTGTGTGTTGGTTTTGATTACTGTTATTTCTTCCGAACAATTCTGATTTCACAGTGACGGTCCTGCCTCAGCTGAAGCTTGCAGCTGTCTGGGCGAGGATTGTCTACACTGACCTTTGCTTTTGACCACCTCCAATAACCCTCTTTATGCCACCTTCCTCTCATGTAAACCCTCACACGAATACCAGAGCCTTTCACCTCTTTAAAATAGATAATAATAGTCTTCCATCATTGAACAACTGGTTTGTAAGTTGTGGCATTCTGTGTGTATCAGACATGGCAGGAAATGGAAGGGAAATTGCACAGAGCAAAGGCTTGGAAGCAGGGAGACACAACCTCCAATCAGAGTATCACGTCATTGACTTTGAAAGAGTCACCCCTACGGTGTTCAATTTCAATTTCTTTATCTGCAATACAGAAATAGATGGGAGCCATAATGACTTCAACAGGTTATAAAGTCAGTGAGATGTTAAGTTTCCTACTTGTGATTTCTCTGTTTCTGAAAGGTCTATATGATCTCTGCCAATCAGGAATTCTGCTGCATTAAAAGGAATAAAATCCTGTTTAGAATAAATAAATAAATATTATGTATTTATGTATAAAATTATACATAAATGTAATTTGTTACATTACAAAAAATGTTTTTTTAGTTTATAAGTCTAAGTTTGGGGGTGAAATTTTTTAAATCATGATATGGGAAATACTTTAGAATTTCTATGGCTAGTGACAGTGAACAAAGTTGAGGTACCGAGATATCATCAAACTGAGGAGAGCAGAGAAATGTCATGGAGCTGTAAGGAAGCAGAGGATGGAAGATGCCTGACTCCACCTAGCTCCAGAGCAAAACAGTTCATCTTCAGTCCTAATTGCTTACAGAGGTATCTCTGTAATCACTGGATTGTGCATGATTTTCTAACACCTGAATCATAGCAGATAGTCCAACATCTGGAAAATGGCCCATGTGTTATACTCCAGACAGCTGCGTTAAAGAGAGTTGAGAAAGAAAATTCTTTTCTCTATTCATCAAAGATTTTTTTGCGTGGTCCTGAGAATTAAATTGACGTGAGACAGATGAACAGGAGAAAAATCAAATTTATTTACACATCTACTGGGCATCCACATGAATACAAGTTTCCAAAGATAGGCAATATGGAGCATATATGTGATCCTGAAGTAAAGAGAAGGGAGGGTCTGGGACATCAAAGGGAAGGAGAGCAATTCACAGGAGGATTAAAAAGAGTAAATTTTGGCCAGGCCATCCAGATACATGGGTCACAGAGAGGAATTTAACAAATAGACTTTGCAAGGTTCCTCTCTGTCATAGTGTCATTATCTGTAGTGATGGTGCCCTTTATGGAGCAGGTCCTCTACCTAAATTCTTTTAGGCCGTTAGTTGGGGCAAACACCACCAATAGCAACTTCTTGATTCTTCTGTCTTCTAAAAATAATCAGCCTAAAATAACCCTTATGAGAAAAAGACACATTTTGAGGTGGCAAGTCTTGCTTCCAAACAAGAGCATGTCTTGGATTTGGGTCTAGAAGTCAAAGTTGAACTCTGCCCTGACACTCACTAGTTTGTGCATTTGGCAGAACGACTCCATCTTCCTCAAGCTCACTTTCCTCCTGTGCTAAAATAAAAATAAAACACCACAAAGGACTGAAATAATGATTAAGTGTGAAACATAAGTAAAAGCGCAAACTAATCATCTGATAATACACATTGAAACAGGAGTTGGTCCCTTCAAAAGATTACCACCTTCAGAATTCTGTGGGACTTCTCAACTCTCATTGCCCTCAGAGGACTGAAAAAATAACCCCACAAATGTCATAACACTGGGTCGAGTTTTAACAGTGGCTTTAGAAATATTTCTGATAATCTCTGGCACTGGCTTGTCAGTGAATGCCATCTTCACTCTCACTACTGTGGTTAAAACCAAATGCCAGCATGTGAATAGGTAACAAGCCCCAACACAAATTACTTAGGATTGAGGCAGGTTGGTTGCTAGACTTTTAAAAATAGATCAAAGCAAAAATCACTTTTTCACTAAACTCGGAGTAAGGTTTGGAGAACTCTAGCATTTGAATTCATATAGGGCTTGTTTCCAAATTGCAAAGACTCTGTTTCAGTAATTCTGTGTTCAGCTCATGAATCTGTATGTTCAGCAAGCTTCCTGAGTGAGGCTGAATGAGGTTGTCCAAGATCCACGGGCTACATTTGAAGAACAGATGCTTTGTGGCATTTGTTGGTGTGAATGATGGCTGTACCCCCATGACATCAAAATGGTGAATTAAGTCTGCCCAAGTAAGAATCATGTTATCTATACAGGGTAGTGGAACCAAAAATATATGAAAATGGTACAATCTGCTGAGGCATCTGGGATTGCTCATTTCATCATCTTGTGCTTTTTTCAGGTCCTGAAAGAATAGAAACAAAGTTTGATGATGAAACAGCTTTTAAAGCACAACCAAACCCTGGCATTTTATCCCAGCTGGCGAAAGAAGACCTTCAATGCATTTTAAAATTCTTATGCATTATTATTATGCCCTCCAAATTGCACAACAAAATGAATTTAAAATGGAGTAAAGAGCTAATGTGTGAAGGGAAATAAAATAATTTCAAAGTTTAGGGGAGCCTGGGTGGCTCAGTCAGTTAAGCGTCTGCCTCCTGGGATCAGGTCATAATCCCAGGGTCCTGGGACTGAGCCCTGCATCAGGCTCCCTGCTCAGTGGGGAGTCAGCTTCTTCCTCTGCCTCTCCCCCAGCTCATGCTTGCACTCTCTCTCTCTGAAATAAATAAATAAAATCTTTTTTAAACATTCAAAGTTTAAAATAAAATATGTAGGGTTTCCTGGGAGGCTCAGTCGATTAAGTGTCTGCCTTCAGCTCAGGTCATGTCAGGGTCCTGGGATCAAGCTCCATATTGTGCTTTCTGCTCAGCGGAGAGTCTGCTTCTCCCTCTCCCTCTGTGCATGCATGCTCACTCACAGGATCTCAATCTGTCTCAAATAAATAAAATCTTTAAAAATTAAAATTAAAAAATATATATAGTAGAGAAAAAATCCATAGATTCTATCATATTAAATTTTTCCATACAATAAAAATTTCATAGATATGTTAAATGATAAATAACAAACTTGGAAAAGATGTATTATGCAAAGACTATGTGCACATTTACATAAGATTCGATTTCGTAGAAATTCATGTATACCACAAAAAAAAAAACATAAAATACAAGGATAGAAGTAGTAAAATGTTACTAAGCATAAGGAAACTGTTCAATCTCATTATTAGTAAAAACTGATCTTCTGAGAGGTGCTACGGGAGCATAATAAAATCCATCCTGGTGTCTTCAATATTTTTCTCTTCTCTGCTACACTTGGTACAATTTGGAAGCTGAGAAGCAAGCAAGCTTTCAGGAGGTGATAGCACCTGAGTTGAGTCCTGAGGATCGATAGAAGTAAGTGAGATGACACAGTTTCCAGGCAAAAACAAATGCCCCGCAGAATGAAAGTCTGTGAAAGGAGTGTATAAATGCATACGGTTTCGGATTGCTGGAGTGTGAAGTGCAAGGTGTGGAAGTGCCTGAAGACAAAGCTGAGAGGTTAGTCAGGTTATTAGAGTCCTGAATGGCATACTAAGACTCACAGTGTATGTGGGGAGACATCAAGACAAAAAGAAAAGTGAAAAAGAAAATAAAACACACAGAACAAAACAAAAACAAGGGGCTGCAAAGACCAGGCCGTCTATGAGCATTTCTTTACTTCTTTATGCCTGCATCTGTTTGTGTAATACAAGTTCATTCAGCATCGACCATGTGGCGCATGATCTTCATCATCTATTAGTCAAATGATGCCATTCCTCTGTTCAATACCTTTCCCTGTTGGTTTGTTTGTTTGCTTGTTTACTTATTTTCCTACCCCCCCCCCCCAGTAAAAGCTATCATTGTGGAATACCCCATCTTGGCTGTTCACACTTACATGGAAAGAGAATCAGATGTAATTGAATTTGGGATAAATGGAAGATGAGAGGTTATTGATATAACTTTTGTTTTGTTTTAGTTTTGGGAGGTGGATCACTATGATGAAATGAAAAGTGTCCTCCCGCCCACAAAGCCCTCATTGGACCTGACTGCTCCTTTCCCATCCTCCTTCAAATTTCTGTCCTATGGATTTTTACCATCTAGGGAGGATTTAGTAATGAACTTACTGCTTTTAAGGACAAAGGGAAAACTTGCTTAAGAAGGTGGAGGCCTCTTAAGGCTGCCCTGGCATTCTGTAGTAGAGAGTTCTATTGCCAATGAAGAGAGTGGTATGAATGCCTCTAGGGTTACCCACACATTATAGGAAAATGTTTGCATTTGAACCTGAAATTGTTGAGGAATGCAATTGCCACCACTGGTAAGGGGTGCTGTGTGCCAAGCTAAGCATGGAGAGTGTGCCCCCAGTTCCCCATGGAAGACCACACTGAGTAAAGAGACCTGAGCCCCTAAGAGAACTGAGCTTGTGAGTATTTAGGTGTGACATTCTCCCACTGCCAGAAGCAACCCAATCCCAAAACAGGATGTGTGGATCTTTCAGCACTGGCATGTTAATTTCCTGGGTTTGCCATAACAAAAATGCACAAACAAGAATTTATTGTCTCATAGTTCTGGAGGCTGCAAGTCCAACATCAGCATGTTGGCAGGTTCAGGTTCTTCCTCAGGACAGCAGAGGACAATCTGTCCAATGTCTTTCTTTTACCTTCAGGTGGTTTCCCGCAGTCCTTGAAGTTCTTTGGTATGTATGTTTTACTTCTCGAATCTCTACCTTCGTCGTCACATCACATGGCATCTTCCTGTGGGCCTCTGTCCCTGTGTCTCTTCTTTTCATATAAGGACCTCAGTATATTGGATTAAAAGCCCACCCAATTCTAGTATAATCTCATTTCAGTTTGATTACATCTGTAAAGACCCCTTTTTGTCTGAATAAGGTCACATGTATAGGTACCAGGGGTGAGGATTTCCACATATTTTGGGGGGATACAATTCAACCCACAACATCAGAAATGTCTCATTTTCTGGATGAGAGTTAGTGTGCTCTTCTTTTGACCTGTATATACTTCATGGGTTCATTGGTAATCCCTGGTAGGGGGGTTTTCTGAGAGAAGGAGACTTAGACACACAGTCAATATGGTCGGTAGGGGTCTTGGCCAGACCTAATGCCACTAGAGAAAGGAAAGGGGTTGTATTTTTACTGTATGTTATGAAGGAATCCCAGTGATTACACTGAAAGGCAAAGTGAGGGGTGACTCTCCACTATTTAAATTATAAACTCTGTCCATGATAACGTGGAGTATTGACTCCCTGACTCCTGGAGAGGAATGTAATGGTGTGGCCATCGATGGGCACTCCATCTCGAGTTTGTTTCTCAGATCCAGACAAGGGCTTGGAAGACCTGGATTCCAGTTCCTGTCCTGCCACTTACTAGATGTGCTACCTCAGAGTGGTTGCTTAAATTCACCATGTCCTGATTTCCTTATCTGAACTCTGGGTCTAAAAAATGCCTGTTCCATGTACCCATCGATTCACCATGAGGCTCAGTAGACACAATCCATGCTAACTTCAGGATGAGTCTTAAAGCTCTATGTGACTGCTAAGAAATTATCTACAGTTTTTTCTCCCCACATCTTGCCTTGTTCCAAAAATAATTTGAGACCATTGTATCTTTTCTCACCTAGCTATATGACTTGTTTTGAAACATTATTGCCATTCCCGCTAAAAGATCATTAAGTCATTAAGCCTAAATGCTGTCCCTTAGCTCTTGACCCAGGATAATGGTTAGATAACCTGTGGCATAATGAAAACAACTTTACAAATATAATTAAAAACAGTAATGATAATGGTAATAATATATCCATGTGAGACTCAACTCTATGTCCTTGAGTTCATCAATATAATTCAATATAATACTACAAATACTTTTTGACAAGGTTAAACATTTTCAAACACAAATACCTAGTTTATTTAAACAAAGTCACAATTAACAAATCTCACCCAGTTCCAGGAAAGAGATAAGGCTGCCTTTGGTCTCCTAAAAGGTTAATAAGAGCCCAAAGACATGAAGATGGCTGTGCCAGAGCCAAGTTTTGTACCATATGTCTGTGATTTCCAATCCCATGCATTTAAATTCAAGTTTTAAAATTCCAAAGTCCTAGAATTTTTTTTTCTTTTAACTTTACTGCACATAGAAATCTTGCTCACATTCCATTTGTTAGAAGCAACCTTTTTAAATTATGATGGATCATTATTATGGATTATGTAATGGATGTGTCATATTACAGAACATCATTTCAGAATCTTTCTAAATAATTATTTGACTTTTTTTCTTATTTGACCAAGTGAAACGATATACCAAAGTAATGAATGCCAAATGTTAAGCGTCTCTTCATTCCTACAATGTCCTACTAAGCTGGGGCATGGAGATTTATTTTGAAAATGTACTGCCAATTGCATTTTTCTAGTTTTTATTTAAAGTTTACCCATTTCAAGTCTTAAGTAGGAATAAAGTTTTCTTATGCCATCTTTGTCAGTTCAGCTACAATGATTGAACTAGTCTCAAACATGTACTTGGAAGCTTCCTTCCCACCCCATTTTTTTTTTTTTGTATGATTGGCAACAATTTGTGTAGCATGTAAATAATTTGTCACTTGAATGTTTGAAAGCACTTGCCTGTGAAACACTGCCTAAAGCAGACGTATTTTGAGGTACTTTCTGACAGTGTTAAATTGTCTCCTTTTCATTGATCTATTCAATTTTTCAAAGTTCTTGAGTCAATTTACATAATTAATATCTTGTTAAAAATTATTCATTTTCTTGAGATTTTCAAATATATTAGCATAGATTTGAATCCGCTTATACTTTAAACACCTTCTGTGTCTGTAGTTGTATTCATTTTCCCTCTTCTAATGTTTGAGTACTTTCATTGTTCTTGATTAAATTCTCTATAAACCATATCCTAGCTCAGATTCATGCTTTTATCTTTCCTCATCTTTTTTTTAAAGATTTCATTTATTTATTTGAGAGAGAGAACATGAAGGGGGTGGGGAAGAGGGGTGAAGAGAGAAGCAGACTCCCTGCTGAGCAGGGAGCCTGCCTTGGGGGCTGGATCCCAGAACCCTGAGAGCATCACCTGACCCGAAGGCAGATGCTCAACCAACTGATCCACCCAGGCACCCTATTTTTATCTTTTCTTAATTTTTATTTTTCCATTCTTTTCCTAGAATTCTGAGAAAACTTCTCATTTTTCCCCTTTACTCCTTCACTATTCTTAACTATTCAATCTGTTCCACTACAGCAATTACCGTCTTTCGTGAGTTTAAAATCACTTTGACAAAAACGGTTTCCTTTTCTATGTAACGTTTTCTAATTTCACACTATGCCTTCTCTGTAACTATTTCTTTTCATTTCACAGATGAGTTTTTTAGAAAGTGGCATAGATTTCCTCATGTTATAACACAGACGAGTGTAAGAAATACAGTTTCTTCATATTCTTCAAAGTATCTGAATGTCTTCATGAGCCTTCAACTGGTAACAAAGGAAATAAAATTACTGAATTTAGTCTAATCCCAAAGAATATGGTATCACTTATAATTACTGGGTCTTTAGGTAAAACTGACTAGTCTTGTAGTTTCTAACCATTTTTTTTTCTCTTCTCCAAGATGGGATCTGAATTATGAGTTTATGTGTATAGAAGAGAGAATATGATATCCACATGTTACCTCTAGTTTTCCCTAATCCCCGGGAGGAGGATCTGTTTCCTATTCAGGTGATCTCTGAGCTACAACCAATCCAGCCCTTGCAGTTCTGCTCCAAAAGATGGTGTTCAGCGTTGTTCAACTTGGGGTCCTACTGTCTGTGTAGTAGTGGTTGCTTACACTAAGAGAATCTAAATTTAAAGTTACTTCCAAAAATAGTAGGTATTTATATCTTGCTGAATTAGAAATTTTCTGTAGTATATTTCTCATTTTTTTCAGAACATCTATTTTTCAGGAATATTATTGTTATACCCATATCTTAAATATGCCTGTGCATGTTTTTTCTCTACCTTATCTTTCTACAGTTTCATTTATGCTTTCTTCAGAAAATGGTTAGGTTATGTCAACAATTATAGCATATCGATGAGATGTTTATTTTCTCCACCCACACACTATCTTCTTGCTTCTAATAGTACAATTTCTTTCTGAGGAAGATTTCATTCTATATTGTGAGGGAAGCATAAGGTTGTCACTATTCCCTTGCCTGCCGTGAGAATGGGTAGTTGACCACAACTGACTGATAATAAGTGTGCCCCATCCTCTTACCCAGAGCAACTTGTACAGGCATGGATCTGCAACCCATAGCAGGCAGATGCAAAGAAGCATCATAACATTTAAGAAAGACATAAACTCAGGGTTCTTGAAGTTATTTCCTCAGCAAAATGGAGAAATTTATCTGCAGAAGATAAAAGGCAACAAACAATGAAAACAAAGTTGCACGGAGAAGAAAGTCAAGTCGGGGGACTTGGTGCTATTATTTGAGCTTCCATCCTCAAAACATCACACCCTAGGTTTGGCACTAAAACCTTATCTATCCACATTCTTTTCAATTTTTTTCTTTTTTTTTTAATATTTTTATTTATTTATTTAGGATAGTCACAGAGAGAGAGAGAGAGGCAGAGACACAGGCAGAGGGAGAAGCAGGCTCCATGCACCGGGAGCCCGACGTGGGATTCGATCCCGGTCTCCAGGATCGCGCCCTGGGCCAAAGGCAGGCGCCAAACCGCTGCGCCACCCAGGGATCCCTCTTTTCAATTTCATACCAAGGGCACCAGCTTTTCTTTGCAATAAGGTAGTTTTAATTGATTTTTCTTTTTTTTAAATAAATTTATTTTTTTATTGGTGTTCAATTTGCCAACATATAGAATAACACCCAGTGCTCATCCCATCAAGTGCCCCCCTCATTGCCCGTCACCCAGTCACCCCCACCCCCCGCCCACCTCCCCTTCCACCACCCTGAGTTCGTTTCCCAGAGTTAGGAATCTCTCATGTTCTGTCCCCCTTTCTGATATTTCCCACTCATTTTTTTTCTCCTTTCCCCTTATTCCTTTTCACTATTTTTTATATTCCCCAAATGAATGAGACTATATAATGTTTGTCCTTCTCCGATTGACTTATTTCATTCAGCATAATACCCTCCAGTTCCATCCACGTCGAAGCAAATAGTGGGCATTTGTCATGGTTTATGTATACAATGGAATATTACTCAGCCATTAATTGATTTTTCAACACTAATAACCAAGAGAGTTCTCACAAATAAAGTTCTTTTATCTAACTTTTATAGAATAATGTAGGGAGAAAAATTATGATCAAATTTAAAGTCTTTTGCAGCTATTTCACTCAACTGTTTGTAAAATCTGGAAATGAAGTTAAATTGAGAAGGCAGGGCAAGTGGAAATACAGACCTTCAGCACTTTGTTGTATGTATTTTCTTTGTCTCCTTGGTGGAGCAGCCAAGAATTGCCTACCATTCACCTGTATGACTGGCCTTATTAATGACTCAACGAAGAAGATGCCTTTACTGGAGGACACCTAAGAACAAGTTGCCCATGTCAGAACTGGTAAGGAAGTCCCAGTGCAAACTCATTTTCAATATGGCTTCAGCACTAAGATGACTTCTTAGTATATTTAATGACATCAAAATATGCACCACTATTTGCCATGCCCTTGGCCCTCCCTTTGCGTTGTTTCTGAATAGGACTCTCTTGGTTGCCAGCACACTGACTTTTTTTTTTTTTTTTTTTACAGTTGGGTGTTTTCTGACAGGTGCTTTCTTCATGTTCCTTCTTTGCTATACTCTTAAAAACTTAAGTTTTAAAAATATAGAGAGACTTCTTTACAGGTTCACAGCACTGCCACAGATTTCTGACAATTTTTATATTCCATAATTCCTTTCAGTGAACAATTGAGAGAAAAAGATAAAGAAAAAATCAATTGTATCCAGTTTTTTTTTGCTTTGCTTGGGAGTTCCCTAGAGCATTTTCAAGAACAAGTCTTGAAAAACATTTACAGCTACTTTTATAATTATTTGTCTATTCAGCTTTTTTACTTGTTATTGCAACAATTTGGGCAATTTATGTCTTTTGGGAAAAAACATTTTCATTAGGATTTTCAAATTTAACAGTACAGGGTTGCACATTTTATTTGCCAATGATTTTTGAGTCTCCATATTTATTCTCTGCTGTTAGATAGATAGATACACAGATAATCTGCCTATCTATTGATCAATCGATTGAGCTATCTTACTTTTCATTTTCTGAAAGTCCCTTATTTCATGTTTGTAGATCCAAGTAGCCAACATGGTATCTAATTCATTAAGTTCTACTAAAATCCTGATCTGGAATTTATTTTTGATTTACATAAGTTTGCAAATTACATTTTTATTTCCTTTGATTAACTTTACTTTGTTTATTTTAAATTTTCTAAGTCTAAAATTAAGTTCCAAACTCCTCCAGTTTTATTCATTGTATAATTTTTATATACATTTTTATTCATTGTATAATTATGTCTTTTAGAGTCAGCTTTTTTTTTTGGCGAGTGCCAGCATGAATCCAATTTATTCAACTGATCATCAAATACTTGATCACCTACATCATGCCAACTACACTGCTAGATGTTGGAATTACAATGACAATTGAATGAAACAGAATGAAATAAAATAAAGTAAAATAAAATAATAAAATGGCCTCTTTTTAACATGAAGTTTCCGTTTCTGCAAAAGACAGAAATAAACTTATAAAGGACACATTGTTAGACATGTGAAGAGAATAAAGAGCACTATGGTGGGAATAGAGGGCTGGTTCCTAATTTAAATAGAACAATCTTCACATTATATCAGACAGAGGAAAAGTGCTGGCCTAAGGCTTGACCTGGATGGGACCTCCATAACAGAGAATTTTAAATTAGCATAGCTGAGGATGATGGTCAAGGTAAGTTTGCATGAGATGAGTTTGGTAACGTCAGCCAATCCACCTGGACCTTTAGTCTCTCCATGAAAACCCCTTACTCTCCTCTTCCTCATCCTTGATTTTCTACTCCAACATAGTATCTTCCATTATTGTCAAAATAGGAACATCACTTCTTATATCCCCAGAAACACAGAGACACCAGACAGGACTTCTGCAAATTCCAGTAAGCACACTTGAAAAATGAATATCTTTGTCTCACTTTCTTTCAAAAAGGAGGGGATAGCATCTTGTGTGAAATGCTCATTCCATGTTTGTATGCCCACTTTCCTTGGAAGTCATTTCATCATTTTAGGATCATTTTGTCTTTCTTTCAATAGTCCCTCTCTTCTTGCTCTTTCCCTTCATAGTTAAATATACTAATGTGTCTCTCATATAAATAAAACATTTCTTCAAGTTCTCATTTCTTTCCAACTATTGCCTTACCTCTCTCCTCTCCTTCAGAGTTAAACTTTGTTTAAATAAAATTTTGGGGCATTTTATTAAACTCTCTCACATATTTTCAATATCTGCCCCCCCATTGCTAAAACCATTGGAAAATGTTCATACCTTAAAAATTACTTTATATGTCCATGGCATTTGGCCAACAATTTCTTCAAACACTTCACTCAGCATCTAGAATGCTGAGGATGTTCTACCCACCGTGATTTCTCTTAATTTATCTCATAGAGATTTTCTTCTTGATCACTTTGCCCCTTAAATGTTTGTGTTACTCATGGTTTTATCCTATAATTTATTCTTTTCATTTTTCAACTATTCTTTTCTGTCCACCCTTCTATCCACTAGATGATCTTTCTTCTCCATGGGCTTCAATTTCCATCCTTTTATTAGCACATCCTGCCATCTACTCCTGGATTACTCTTTCCATGCTTCTTTCCTGCTGTTAATTTTCATATAAAAACCTACTTGTATACATCTGAACTAGGTGCTTCTTGGGTACATCTCTCTGGGTGTTTCTAATTTTGCTGGAATCACCATCTTTCCACTACTATCTGCTTATGTTCTGGCATCCTGAATCCCAGTAAATGCCACCTTCATCTATGCTGCTTGTTACACCAGAACCCTACGTGTTTTTTAAAAAGATTTTATTTATTTATTTGAAGGGAGAGAGAGCAAGTGACAGAGAGAGTGTACGAGCTGGGTGAGGAGCACAGGGAGAAGCAGACTCCTCCCTGAGCAGGGAGTCCAATGTGAGGTTCAATCCTGGAACTCCAGGGTCATGACCTGAGCCAAAGGCAGATGCCCAAATGACTGAGCCACCCAGGTGCCCCAAGAATTCTGTATTTCCTCTTGCTTCCTTAGCCCACATGGTATATTATAAAAGCCACCCATTCTATTCCCCAAGTCCATGCCACATCACTTTGCAAAGTAAAGACTATAGCAATGTCCTTCCCTACCTTTATCATTTACTGATTACAAAATATTTTTTGAGAGATAATTATGTTCTAAACATTAATCAAATCTTGTGGATCCACACTTTAGAGGGGAGAAGGGGCAGTAGATAGTAAGTATAATACATTATTGAGAAGTACCATAGCACTTGGTAAACGTTACAGAAAATGAAAACAAGGTGGTCAGAGTAGGCCTTGGTGTGTACAGGACATTTGAACAAAAACTTGAAGGTGCAATAGAGTATAACTAGGGGAGTAGTGTAGTAGACAAAGAAGAGCCCATTAAAGGTCCTGAGGTAGAGTGTACCTATTCCACCAAGCCCTACGGAAATATGCTGGGAGCATAAAGGGAATTAGGACAGTAGAAGGAGATGCAGTTGAGAAGTCACAACTATGGGAATAATGGTATTTATAGCTTTTAACCATCATGAGAGTGTTGGACTTTTACCTTGCTAATTATAGGTCATTTCAGGGTTTGAGTGGAGTAGTGACATGACTGTAATTATGCTTTAAAATAATCATGCTCCTTGCCATGCTGAAGATAGATGCAGAGTGGTCAGGGATGGAGCTAAGGAGCCCAGTTGGGAAGCTCCTGTCACAATGCAGGTATGGGAAGATGGGCAGTACCTTGGAGGTGGTGAGAAGTCATCAAATTTGAATGTATTTTGAAGGTAGAGAATACAGGATTTTCTGATATGCTGCTACATGTGCTATATGAGTGAGAAAGAATCAGGGATGCCTCCAGGCTCTGTCCTCAGAAAACAGAAGTTTGCAGCTTCCAAAATTCAGATGGAAAAAAATTCTAGGTGAAATGGGTTCAAAGGAAGCTTGAAGAGCCTGGTTTTAAGTTTCTTAGGTTTGAGGTGCCCCCTTAGCTCTCCCAGTGGACAGGGAAGAAGTGTCTGATTCATGAGTCTGGGGTTGGTGGAAGAAAGGCAGGACTGGAAAAATATATTTGGCATCTTTGTCATACCCAGGTAACTATCTTCACTGCCTAAATCTTCCCCTGGCTCTTGGAAGTAAGACTAAACTTCCTTAGAGTGTTGGCCATGGAGGAAATATCTATATTCTCTACTGCCTTCTCTATCACTGCTTCCATTCCAAAATCTAAACTTCAGACATTCCAAGTTATTTTGGTTCTCAGAGTCTTTGCTCTTTCTCACCTCTAGTTTTGTTCATTACTTTTTCTCTTCTGCCAAGGAGCTTCTTCCCTTAAACCAAATTCCTGTCTTCCACCTGTATGAAAACTCCCACATTTCCTCAGGTCTTGGCTTCCAGCTCTCCCCCCTCTGATTCCTGATATCCTTCTCTGTGCTCTTCTACCTATATGCTCCTGCTCATAGCTCCTCACACATACAGACAAATTGAATTTACAAGCCAGGACAATTGCAACAAGAAAGTGCAGAAGCTGTTTGTAAGAGCAAGATGTTTGCAATGATGGAGTAAAGAATCTTTCAGAAACAAAAAAAAAAAAAAAAACAATTTTTAGCTGAATTTTTAAGTTGAAATTAAAACCCTAGAATCCCACCAGCAAATCCCCTTAGAGAATCATTTTTAGAAATTAATTATATCGTAATGCAAATGATATTTAAAGTACATGTAAGTTCTTAGAGCATTTCATCTTTAAAAATGGCAGAAGCAATCGCTTTAAAATGATTAAAATGACAAGTAATGCAAGACTGTTTTGTTAAAGGATTCTGAAGGAATGTGTTGAGTGTTAAGGATGCAGAAAATGACAAAAAGTAGGTGTTTATTTCACAGGCAATACTATCGATATTCAAAATGGTGTGTTCTTCCAGAAGCATAAGAGTTCAGTGGCATGCATGCAGGTGCGCACATGCACACACACACACGCACACACACACACTTCTCCATAAAATCTCATTATTCTTGTCCAGGCTGAAAGCCAGGCTGATAGAATTAGAATCCCTGGGAGAGTACTTCAAGTGTTAGTTGTTGTTGCTATTGTTGTTGTTGTTGTTGTTTTTAACTCCCCAGTGATTCTGATCTTAAGGTTGAGAACTATTGTGTAAGAGTTCTCAGCCTGTCAGCCTGGGTTTCACAGACCTCCAAAATATTTGTAACTTTGAATGGGGGGGGGGGGGAAGACAATTTTTGTTTTCACTAACTTCTAATGGAAATGTAGCTCACCTTTCCATTACAAACTTAGACAGCTAACCATAGTACTATATCTAGTGTTTTGCTACCAACTGAATTTAAAGATAGATTCTGATTACATTATACAAGTTTTGCAGGTTTCTCAAGATTTTTATACTCATTACTACCCTACTATTTTCTTATTTATGATGCCTGCCACTATACACTTTTATTTAATCCTTTAATAAAGAACTGCACATTTCAATATCTATATAGTGAATTTGTTTTATGTTAACTTTTTGATAGCTGTTTAGACGTGCCTTGCGTCCCTATCTTAAGTATTTGTGCAGTTCTAACATTATTTTGAGAAGGGAAGGGAAGGGAAGGGAAGGGGGTCCATAGTCTTCTCCAGACAATCCAGTCTCTCTCCAGAGAGAGAATATATTAAAAACCACTGATCTGAAGTACTTTCTTTTTCTAAACATTCCTCATTCACAGATGGACTTGACATGGCCACACCATCTCCATCAGCAAAAGCATCTCCAAGCACATGGTAGTTAGCACTCTTGTCAACCCAGGAATCTCTATCTTGGGTTCACTGAAAGTGTTCATGTAAATTTTGCATCTAAATCTTTTTTGTTAAGACCTATTGTCTTAAATCTTTAATCATTTTCTGTGTTTCTTTTACTGGGTACCAATAGTGAGACATGTCCAGGAGACAATACGTATATTTTAGAAGTCAAACCATCAATTTTAATGGTCTGAGTTTGATTTTCAATCTTGTTTAGAAGTTCTAAGCAAATGTATTTTCAGGAATGCTTACATGGTATTGCATTAGCAAGTTTATATTCCACAGGGCCTCACTACTCCAAAGAATGTAAATGGAAAACCAGTAAAATTTGAAACCCACTTTGAACTAAAAAGCAATGTACTTTCACAGACTGGTAGTAATACTGCTTTAACAATGTTTTCCTACATGTTTGATGGACCAGGCAAAATATATTTTTGCAATTTTAATTCTGTAAGGAAAGTTTTACCTTCAATCCCAATGGAGAACATGTCAGTGTGAAATTTTTCAGATGCTAATTTAGGCAAGGCCTCCATCCTTCAAAAGGAGTTCTAGTTCTTATCATTATCATTTGTTTGGGCCTTCTACAATCTGCCAATATACCTGGGCTTGATTTACTCTTCAAATTCTCTATGAACACACACTCACCTTCTCTGCCATGCTCACATGTGAAGTGTCTTCTCTTGGTCTGGGAATTTATAGCAGCCTGTCCCCAGCTTCTGTTTTGAAAAGTAACAAAATTTAATTTATAAATTCTAATGAATTATTAGTACCTTAATGAATAAGTTAATATATATTAATTAGGATTGAAAATGTCTAAACCAATTTCCTAAGATGATCCTTATAGCTGACCATGAAAAGATACTGAAGAAATTCTTTCTTCCTTTTACCTTCTTCCTTTAATAAGTCTCCAATATTTTAGATTCTCTTTAAAAAAACTGAATTCTCTCTTAAAATTAAGTAATTAAAAATATTTTTCCCTAAAGAACTTAATTCTTATCAGATACTAGAGATATGGAAAAGAGGGACAAAATGACCTAAGGGGAACATACTAAATTTATCTTTAATGTTTTTACTTGGTGTGATGTTTAATTTTATGTCCTAACTTAAATCATAGTCCAGATATTTGCTCAAACTTCACTCTAGATGTTTCTGAGGAAGTATTTTTTAAAATGAGCTTTAACATTTAAATCAATAGGCTTTGAGTAAAGCCTATTACTTTCCATAATGTGGGTGAGGCTCATGTAATCAGTTGAAGACCAGAATAGAAAAAGATTGATCTCCTAGAAGAAGAAAAGTTTCTGCCTGTAGACTGTCTTCATACTTAAAGTGCAGCATCAACTTTTTTCTGGGTTTCCAATCTGCTTATTTTGAACTTGGCAGCCTTGCCAATTTCATGAGTCAATTCTTAAGATCTCTCTCATGTGTCCACACACACATACAAACAAAGACACACTTAAACACACACAGTAACTACCTGAGGTGATGGGTATTAATTAGGTTTATGATGGTAATCATTACATAAGTTATATCAAAAACAACAAATTGTTCATCTTAAATATATATAATTTTTTAAAAATATATAATTTTTATTTGTTGATCATACTTGAGTAAAGATAGAAAAATAAAAACAAAAAATAGAACAGAAATCAAAATCCTGTTTGGTTTGGTAATTACAGAAAGAGACTCTGTGGCATATCCTTATCCTCCTGTTAACCTTTGAGTGGTCCCCATTTTAGAGATCCCTATTTCACTGGTCTGCTAATATCAGCCAACTATTCAATTATTCACTAAATGACCACTTATTGAGAACCTCTTATTCTCATGTGTAGGCTCTATTTTTGGGGGTAGTAACATAATGAGATAAATCCAGACATATATTTGTGGAACTTATATTCTAGTTACAAACATAGACATTACCAAATAAACAAATAAGTAAAAAAAAAAGTAATTAGAAATGATGATGAGTATTCAAAAATAAATAAGCAAATTCCTGGGAGACAGAATAACTTGAAAATACTTTTTTTTTTTTTTTTTTTTTTTAAGAGAGAGAGAGAGTATGTGTGCTGGGAGTGAGGGACCTAAGGAGAGAGAGAGAGAGAGAGAATCTTAATCAGACTTCATGTCCAGTGTGGAGGCTGACCTGGGACTTGGTCTCATAACCATAAGCTAAAATCAAGAGTCATATACTTACCCAACTGAGTCATCCTGGTGCCCCAACAGTATTTTAAACAGGTTGCTCATGGAAGGCTTATTTAATAGGAAATAAAAGTTAATTACAGAGGATGCAAAAATCCAACCACAAGCAAAGTCAAAGGAAGAACATTTCAGGCAAGTGCAAGGACCCAGGGTGAGGCAGAGCTTGACATACCTAAAGCTGTAGCCAAAAGTTCATCAATGATGGTGGGAGGCAGTGGCACAAGTCACAGGGCATTGTGAGGTATGTCATGTGAAGCAATTGATAGATATAAAGCAAAAAAGAGTTGTGGATCACTGCAAATTTACTCTGACTGCTATATGGACAACAAATTGGAAGAGGTTATGAAAGGGGGTTGGTTAGTTGACTACTGCAATTATCCAAGGAAGAAATGATGGTGAGCTGAGGTTTGATAATTAGCAATGGATCTTTATGGCACTTTTATTCTACAAAGTGCAAAAACTGGGGGAGTCCCAGAAATGCTCCTGCAGAGGTGCTGCTTACTGCTCTGCATAGTGTCACATCCAGAGAAAGTAGCCTAAAATCATGGGAGATACAAGAAGAGTAGACTAGGAGGTGTCTTAAGGCTTTCCTTGATTCAGTTAAATTTAAGGAATCAAGATACAGAATTAATTGATGTGTACTATAAACTTGCAATCTGATTATATCTGGATGATAGGATTAGCCAACCAGTATCAGTTAAGAATATGTCACCCAAAATGTGTGCCAGAAAACTAGTTACAGTGACTTAGACAAATAGATATTGGTTTTCTTATGTAAAATAAAATTCAGAGGTCAGTGACCATTGATTAAGTCAGTAGTTCAACAGTTTTTTAGCCCATGTACTCAGCCTTCCTCTCATGGTTGATGTGGTTGCTATAGCTCCAGTCATCACACCTATGTAAGTCTGTATTCAAATCATGAAAAGGTGGAAGGTGAAGAGGTGGACAACTGCCCATCTCATTGACAAAACTGGTGCTAATTTATCAATGTTAATTTATCAGTATTAAGAAGCTTGCAGAATGATTTCATTCTATTTCAAGCTATTTCAGTGTTCATAACGTTTAACAGAGAATTTTCAAAGAAGAAAAGAGATTTGGGGTACCTGGGTGGCTCAGTGGCTGAGCGTCTGCCCTTGGCTCAGGTCATGATCCAGGACCTCACAGGAGTCTGCTTCTCCTCTGCCTATGTCTCTGCCTCTCTGTGTGTCTCTCATGAATAAATAAATAAAATCTTTTAAAAAATAAGGAAAAAATATTTTAACACAACAAATCTCCAGTTGTCATACTTGATTTGACATTTTACTTCAAGTTAATAGTCCAATTTTGCTGAACTGTGTTTTTAGTATGAGCCACTGAACAAACCAGAGAAAAAGTTAATGTTTTAATAGTGATGGGGCTAGTTGCAAATGATAATCTGAATTTATGCAAATATTTCAACTTTTTCTTTTTCTTTTTTTTTTTAAGATTTTATTTATTTATTCATGAGAGAAGCAGAGAGAGGCAGAGACATAGGCAGAGGGAGAAGCAGGCTCCCTGAAAGGACCCTGATGTAGGACTCTATGCTGGACCCCAGGATCATGCCTTGAGCTGAAGGCAGAGGCTCAACCGCTGAGTCACCTAGGGGTCCCGATATCTCAACTTTTTCAAAAAATAATTCCCTCTCGACTTTAGTGTCTTACTTTACCCATTTTTAATAAGGAATAAAATGTGATTTTTATAACAGGCCTAGAAACCTAGAAACCTATTACTCAATAAATGCTAGATCTATTTTTCTTTTCCATGTATCTAGATGCATTCCCAGTAATGTGTTTCTATTTTATAAAGCCATGTAGAGTATAAATGTAATAAAAGGCATAAAATACAGTGAAAGACTCAAGCTTAAAAATGGGTAAAAATATGGGTAAAACTCTTTCTGCACATGTTTTTCAATCTTTAAAATGATAAGCCTATGCTCAGCTATTCCTTCAATTCCTGGCAATTTACCTATTTCTAAAAGATTATTTCAAGGCAAGATAAAAGAACACATTTAGGAAGCTTTAGGACAATTGTATCTGGGCAGTGGGGTATAACAGATAATAATATTTGTTTGATGAATTTAATCCTAAATTTCTTGGAATATTCAGTAAAAAGAATAATACATTGTTTGAAAAAGGAAACTTATTTCCTTTGTCTTTGGATGCAATTATTTTTTTACTGAAATTGAATCCAAGTTGTAACAGATTCTGTGAGTCTTTGAACAAAAGAAATGAGAAACAGAGTGGGCAGTATCTTGACTGTATTTTTATAAAACATCAGAATGCGGTGTGATCGAATCTTAAAGAAAATATCCCTAGAGACAAAGAATTATCAAGAAATTGTAATGGAGTAAACACTCACACTGACTAATTCTAAACTTATTATGAAGATACCGTAGTCAAAAGAGTATGGCATAAGGTAGACATATGGGATAGAACTGAGAATTCAGAAATAATCTCATT
This sequence comes from Canis lupus dingo, assembly GCF_003254725.2. Taxonomy (NCBI): domain Eukaryota; kingdom Metazoa; phylum Chordata; class Mammalia; order Carnivora; family Canidae; genus Canis; species Canis lupus. The sequence goes on from NC_064245.1 coordinate 67,925,207, forward strand.
CATCTATAGCCAATTGATTTTTTTGACAAAACTGTCAAGATAATTTATTGGGGGAAAAAACAATTTTTCAACCAAAGGTAATAGAAAAATTGGACATCCACAGACAAAAACATAACCAAACCAAAACAAAACAAAAAAAAAGTAGGACGTCTACCTAACACCATGGACAAATAAACAAAATAACTCAAAATGGATCAACAACCTATATAAAAGAGCTAAAGCCATGAAACTCTTACATGAAAATATAGAAATAAATCTTTTTTTCCCAAATATTTCATTTATTTATTCATGAGACACACAGAGAAAGGAAGAGACAGGCAGAGGGAGAAACAGGCTCCCTGTGGAGAGCCTGATGCAGGGCTCAATACCAGAACCTCAGGATCATGCCCTGAGCCAAAGGCAGACACTCAACCCCTGAACCACTCAGGTGTCCCAGAAGTAAATCTTTATGATCCTGGATTTGACCGTGACTCTTAGATATGACATAAAAGCATGAGCAACAACAAAAAATAGATAATTTGCTTTCATCAAAATTAAAAACTATTTTGGGTATCAAAAGACATTATCACAAAATTGAAAGACAACCCACTGAATGGGAGAAAATGTTACATACCTAATAAGGGGCTAATATCCAGATTATTTAAATAATTCTTACAACTAAAAAATAACAAATACAAAGGATCCAATTAAAAAAATGAGCAAATGACTTAAATGGACAATTACCCAAAGAAGACATGTAAATAGCCCACAAGCACATACAAAGATGCAAAATATCACGAATCATTAGAGAAATGCATATCAAAACCACAACAAGATATCATTTCATACCCACTTGGATGGCCATCAAAAAACTGAAATGACAAGTGTCATCAAGCCTATGGAGGAATTCGGACCCTCATATATTGTTGATGGAAATGTAAACAGTTTAATCTTCTGTGAAGAACTGTCTTATAGTTCCTTAGACAGTCAAACATAAAACTATCATATGACCTGGGCATTGTACTCTTAGGTATATACCCTAAAGAGTTGAAAACAAATTCACAAATACATATATGTACACATATGTTCATAAAACTCCTATTCACAATAGCTAAAAAGTAGAAACAATACAATATCCATCAATCAATGAATGGATGAACCAATTGTGGTATATACATACAATGGAATATTGTTTATCAATAGAATGAAACCTAATTCTGATGATGTGCTACAGTGCAAATGAATGCTGGAAGAGAACATGATGCCTAGAGTAAGAACTGGGAAGCAAAAGTCACATATTGTATAATTATTTTTATGTCTTTAATAGGTAAATCCATAGAGACAGAGAACAGGTTGATGGCTCCAAGGTGCTATGTGGAGTGGGAGTAGGATAGCCACTTTGGGGTATGAGTATTCCTTGGGGGCTGTTGAAAATGCTCTGAAGCTTTCGGAACTGATTAGAAGTGGTAGTCATGCAGCCTGTGAATGTCCTAAGTGCCACTGAACTGTTCACTTTAAAATGGCTAATGTTGAATTTTACCTCCACAGGTTCGTTTTTTGCTTTTTGTTTTTTTGTTTTTAATAGGCAAAGGATCTGAACAGATATTTCTCCAAGGAAGAGATGTAATTGGCAAATAAGTGCCTAAAATGTAGTTATTCATTAGGGAAAAGCCAATCAAAATCATGATTAGATATCACTTCCCACTGGTTACTACAGTTGTAATAAAAGGACAGAATTATTAATGTTGATAAGGATATGGAGAGTTTAGAACCCTCATACTTTGTTATGATTATATAGGTAGATAGCCTCCTTGAAATACAGTTTGCTAGGTGCTCAGAAAGATAAACTTTGAGATACCGCAAGATCCAGAAAATCCACTCCAATGATAAACTCAAGAGACCAGAAAGCATAACACACAAAAAAAACACCCACATAGCTTGTACACAAATGTTCATAGCAGCATTATTCCTAAAGGACAACTAGAGACAATTCAAATGTCTATCAACTGATGAATAAATAAACACAATTGTATACATTCATGCAAAGAAATAGTATTCAACTCTGGATGAACTTTGAAAAATATAATCCAAAGTGAAAAAAGCCAGACACAAAAGGCAATATATTTCTTGATTCTGTCTATATTAAATGTCCAAAATAGGCAAATCCATAGCGACAAAATATAGATTAACGATTTCTAAGGCCTTGGGTGAGGGAGGAATGCTGAGTGCTGACTAATGGGGGTCAGGATTTTTTGGGGGGTGATGAAAAGCTTTTATGTTAGATAGTGCTGATGGTTGCACAGCTTTGTGATGAAACCAAAGGTCACTGAGTTACACACTTTCAGAGGGTAAATATTATGGTATGTGAATTATTATCCCCAAGAACATTCTCAAAAGAAAACATGGCACTAAGTCTCACTCAGTGGGTCAAATCCTCTTCATCACTACATTCTGAAATTGTTGAACAGAAAGACATATTTTAAAAATTCACAAGTTATTTGAATTCTGAACCCCTGGTGAGATTCTCATAGACTTCAAGGAAGCTGGCAAAGTTTCACTCAAGTATCCTCTTTATTCTGACTTTGATGATTAGCAGAACTCATTAGTTATGTCCATGTACATAGCACTGAATTGTGCAGTAATTTACCTAAGTACCATAGAATGATAACAATTCATTGAAAACAACAATCAGTGATATGGGGAGAAATCCTTTGTTTCTTTCCAATGGTCCGTACGTTTCCTGGTCAACCCATCCTCTCCGCCACTTCTTTCTCTTCCAGTCCATTGGTTGGGTCTATGGGTTCCTGACTATGCTAACTTATTCCCAGGCTCTGGTTCCTTTTCATTTTGATTCAGGTACCTCAACAGGTAACTGTTCTCAATAATGAGTCTTAGATTAAACACACACACACACACACACACACACACATACACAGAATGGTAGGAAGTCAACAACTGTGTTGAAATCCCTGCTCAGCTCCCTACTAGCTGATGAGTTCAGTGGAAGCTTTTAAACCTCTCTAATACTCCTGTGAAAATACCCACCTCATAGACGTGTGATAAAACCGAATGAAATGTGTGTTTGGTCGCTTTCAGAATATTTGGCACACAGATAAATATTTCTCATGCCCTAGATTTACCTAGTTGAGTTCTGTGCAACATACCTAAATCTATGACATAACCAAGTCATAGAGTCGGCCTTATTCCTAATGCTGGTGTGGAAAACCATATTAGACCTTGAGACTATAAGGAAACCAATGAATGCCCCCACCCTTGCCCAGGCTGTAACAGGACTATGGCCAAATAAACCTTCCTCATTCATCCTGAGGGCACTTCAGGACAATACAACAGAGAGAAGCCAATGGGAAGAGAGACTGCCTGGTCCGCAGCCAATTGTGCAGGAGCAGTTAATTACCAGAGCTGCAGGGACCGAGGAGAGGATGATGTTGATTTAGCCTTGGGAGCATTGCCAGAGTGAAGGTAGAGAAACTGAAGTGAGTTGACGCTTAAATCTGACGAAAGATTTCCATCAGATTAAGTTTCCATCTTCCAAATTTAGCATAAAAAGCAGCATGCTATTTCTCTGAGTGGGCCTTAAAACAGTATGAGTAAAATAAAATTTGCTTCACATCCCTGCCAGCATTCTAGTAGGTGTGAAATAGTATCCCATTTTGGTTTTAATTTGCATTTTCCTGTGGGCTAATTATGTTGAGCACTTTTTTATGTGCTTATTGGGCATTCCTATATCCTTTCTGGTGAAGCACATTTTGAAGATGTCTGACCATTTTTATTGTATTTTCTTTTTCTTTATATCATCCGTTTTCTGCGTAATTCAAAAGAAGTCAGTACAAGTTCTTGGAAATAAACACTCTGTTAATATCTTAGCTTAGTGTGTCTTTTTCACTTTTTCTGCTTTATTTTCTAATTATGGTAAAATACATGTAACATGAAATTAACCATTTTTACATTTTGAACTGTGCAACTCAATAATAAATATATTGAAATTGTTGTGTAATCAATCTCTAGAACTTTTTCATCATACAAATCTCAAACTCTATACCCATTAAACTTACTATTCTATTTTGAATTTTTTTGAAAAATTACCATACTGTTTTCCATAGCAATGTGTCATTTTATTTCCACCAACTGTGAACAAGGTTTCAATAAATACCCATTCTTAACTACACATATTACTTTCTGTTTCATTTTTGGTAACAGCCATCCTGATGGCTGTGAGGTGACCTCATTATGATTTAGATTTGCATTTCTCTAATGACTAGCAATGTTGAACAATTGTATTTGCCATTTGTGTACTTTCTTTGGAGAAATGTCCATGCAAGTCCTTGGCCCATTTATAATTGGGTTATTTGTTTTCTTGTTGTTGAGTTATTTATGCGTTCTGGTTATCAACTTCTTATTACATTATTTGATATATCATTTGCAAAAAAAAAAAATTCCCATTCCATTAGTGGCCTTTTCATTCTGTTGATTGTGTCCTTTAATTCATAGGAGCTTTTAATTTTAATGTAGTTGAGTTTATCTGTTTTCACTTCAGTTGCTGTGTTTTCAGTATCATATTCAAGAAATCATTGCCAAATCCAATGGCATAAAATTCTCCTTTTTTTTTTTCCTCTGAGGGTTTTATGGCTTTAGCTCTTATGATTTGGCCTGTGATTCATAGACAGTTTTTGTGTATGGTATAAGAGAAGAGTTCAATTTTGTTCCTTTGAAAATGGATATCCAGGTTTTTAAAAACCATTTGTTAAAACTACTCTTTCCACCATTAAGTGCTCTTTGACTCCTGTTAAAACCATTTGACGATAGACATGAAGGTTTATTTCTGTCCTCTCTTTCCCATTCCACTGGTTTGCATGCCTATCTTTATGCTAGTACCACATTGTCTTGATCACAGTAACTTTATCATAAGTTTTGAAATCAGGATGTAAAACCTCCAATTCTGTTCTTTTCTTTTTTTTTAATTTTTATTTATTTATGATAGTCACAGAGAGAGAGAGAGAGGCAGAGACACAGGCAGAGGGAGAAGCAGGCTCCATGCACTGGGAGCCCGATGTGGGATTCGATCCCGGGTCTCCAGGATAGCGCCCTGAGCCAAAGGCAGGCGCCAAACCGCTGCGCCACCCAGGGATCCCAATTCTGTTCTTTTCTAAGATTGTTGTGGCTATTTGTGATCTTTTACAATTACATATGAATTTTAGGATAAAACTTTCTATTTCTGCAAAATTGCCTGGGGGATTATTATAGGGATTGCATTAGACTTTAGATCACTTTGGGTAATATTGACATCAAAATAATATCAAGTCTTTCATTCCAACAACACTGGATGACTTTCCATTTATTTGTGTCTTAAAATGTTTCACCAATATTTTCTAGTTTCAGTGTATACATCTTTCACTTCTTTGGTTAAGTTTATTCCAAATATTTTATTCTTCTTGATGTTATTGTAAATGGAATTACTTCTTAATTTCCTTTTCAAGTTGTTCATTGTTAATGTGGAGAAACACAACTGATTTGTATATGTTGATTTTATATCCTGAAACTTAGCTAAATTTATTTATTAGTTCTAACATGTTTCTTCCTCCCTTCCCTTCCCTTCCCTTCCCTTCCCTTCCCTTCCCTTCCCTTCCCTTCCCTTCCCTTCCCTTCCCTTCCCTTCCCTTCCCTTCCCTTCCCTTCCCTTCCCTTCCCTTCCCTTCCCTTCCTTCCCCTCCCTCCCTCCCTCTCTTTCTTTCTTTCTTTCTTTCTTTCTTTCTTTCTTTCTTTCTTTCTTTCTTTCTTTCTTTCTTTCTTTCTTCTTTCTTTCTTTCTTTCTTTCTTTCTTTCTTTCTTTCTTTCTTTCTTTTCTTCTTTCTTTCTTTCTTTCTCTTTTTATTCATTTATTTATTTTTTATAATAAATTTATTTTTTATTGGTGTTCAATTTACCAACATACAGAATAACACCCAGTGCTCATCCCATCAAGTGCCCCCCTCAGTGCCTGTCACCCAGTCACCCCCACCCCCGCCCTCCTCCCCTTCCACCACCCCTAGTTCGTTTCCCAGAGTTAGGAGTCTTTATGTTCTGTCTCCTTTTCTGATATTTCCCACACATTTCTTCTCCCTTCCCTTCTATTCCCTTTCACTATTATTTATATTTCCCGAATGAATGAGAACATAAAATGTTTGTCCTTCTCCGATTGACTTACTTCACTCAGCATAATACCCTCCAGTTCCATCTACGTTGAAGCAAATGGTGGGTATTTGTCATTTCTAATGGCTGAGTAATATTCCATTGTATACATAAACCACATCTTCTTTATCCATTCATCTTTCAATGGACACCGAGGCTCCTTCCACAGTTTGGCTATTGTGGACATTGCTGCTAGAAACATCGGGGTGCAGGTGTCCCGGCGTTTCACTGCATCTGTATCTTTGGGGTAAATCCCCAACAGTGCAATTGCTGGGTCATAGGGCAGGTCTATTTTTAACTGTTTGAGGAACCTCCACACAGTTTTCCAGAGTGGCTGCACCAGTTCACATTCCCACCAACAGTGCAGGAGGGTTCCCCTTTCTCCACATCCTCTCCAACATTTGTGGTTTCCTGCCTTGTTAATTTTCCCCATTCTCACTGGTGTGAGGTGGTATCTCATCGTGGTTTGGATTTGTATTTCCCTTGATGGCAAGTGATGCAGAGCATTTTCTCATGTGCATGTTGGCCATGTCTATGTCTTCCTCTGTGAGATTTCTGTTCATGTCTTTTGCCCATTTCATGATTGGATTGTTTGTTTCTTTGCTGTTGAGTTTAATAAGTTCTTTATAGATCTTGGAAACTAGCCCTTTATCTGATATGTCATTTGCAAATATCTTCTCCCATTCTGTAGGTTGTCTTTGAGTTTTGTTGACTGTATCCTTTGCTGTGCAAAAGCTTCTTATCTTGATGAAGTCCCAATATTTCATTTTTGCTTTTGTTTCTTTTGCCTTCCTGGATGTATCTTGCAAGAAGTTACTGTGGCTGAGTTCAAAAAGGGTTTTGCCTGTGTTCTCCTCTAGGATTTTGATGGACTCTTGTCTCACATTCAGATCTTTCATCCATTTTGAGTTTATCTTTGTGTATGGTGAAAGAGAGTGGTCTAGTTTCATTCTTCTGCATGTGGATGTCCAATTTTCCCAACACCATCTATTGAAGAGACTGTCTTTCTTCCAGTGGATAGTCTTTCCTCCTTTATCGAATATTAGTTGACCATAAAGTTCAGGGTCCACTTCTGGGTTCTCTATTCTGTTCCACTGATCTATGTGTCCTGTTTTTGTGCCAGTACCACACTGTCTTGATGACCACAGCTTTGTAGTACTACCTGAAATCTGGCATTGTGATGCCCCCAGATATGGGTTTCTTTTTTAAAATTCCCCCGGCTATTCAGGGTCTTTTCTGATTCCACACAAATCTTAAAATAATTTGTTCTAACTCTCTGAAGAAAGTCCATGTTATTTTGATAGGGATTGCATTAAACTGGTTCAACACTCATAAAACAATCAATGTGATTCATCATATCAGCAAGAGAAAAACCAAGAACCATATGATCCTCTCATTAGATGCAGAGAAAGCATTTGACGAAATACAGCATCCATTCCTGATCAAAACTCTTCAGAGCGTAGGGATAGAGGGAACATTCCTCAACATCTTAAAAGCCATCTACGAAAAGCCCACAGCAAATATCATTCTCAATAGGGAAGCACTGGGAGCCTTTCCCCTAAGATCAGGAACAAGACAGGGATGTCCACTCGCACCACTGCTATTCAACATAGTACTGGAAGTCCTAGCCTCAGCAATCAGACAACAAAAAGACATTAAAGGCATTCAAATTGGCAAAGAAGAAGTCAAACTCTCCCTCTTCACCGATGACATGATACTCTACATAGAAAACCCAAAAGCCTCCACCCCAAGATTGCTAGAACTCATACAGCAATTTGGTAGCGTGGCAGGATACAAAATCAATGCCCAGAAATCAGTGGCATTTCTATACACTAACAATGAGACTGAAGAGAGAGAAATTAAGAAGTCAATCCCATTTACAATTGCACCCAAAAGCATCAGATACCTAGGAATAAACCTAAACAAAGAGGTAAAGGATCTATACCCTAAAAATTATAGAACACTTCTGAAAGAAATTGAGGAAGACACAAAGAGATGGAAAAATATTCCATGCTCATGGATTGGCAGAATTAATATTGTGAAAATGTCAGTGTTACCCAGGGCAATTTACACGTTTAATGCAATCTCTTTCTTTCTCTTGTTGTTGTTGTTGTTGTTTTGGTGTAGAATCTTGAGCATTTCCTACGTATAAGATCGTGTCATCTGCAAAACTGCAGAAAGAGATAAACCTATGTATCCTTTCTAATATGTGACTTTTATATTTTTCTTTCCTAAAGAAAGTCCTGCTCTGGTCAGGACTTATGATGCTATTTTGAATAGAAGTGGCAAAAGTGAGTATCTTTGTCTTATTCTTAAATCTTTTTTTTTAATTTTTATTTATTTATGATAGTCACAGAGAGAGAGAGAGAGAGAGAGAGAGAGAGAGAGAGAGGCAGAGACACAGGCAGAGGGAGAAGCAGGCTCCATGCACCGGGAGCCCGATGTGGGATTCGATCCCGGGTCTCCAGGATCGCGCCCTGGGCCAAAGGCAGGCGCCAAACCGCTGCGCCACCCAGGGATCCCTCTTTGTCTTATTCTTGATCTTAAAGAAAAAGCTTTTGCTCTTTCACCATTTAATATAATGCTAACTATGAGAATTTTTCTTTTTCATTTTTTAATAGACTCTATTACTTAGAGCAATTTTAGGTCACAACAATATTGGGCAGAAGATACAAAGATTTCCCATGTGTCTCCTGCATAGCCTCCCCCATTATCAGCATACCCCTCTAGAGTGGTATATTTGTTAAAATTGATGAGCCTACATTGATACATTAATGTAAACAGTCCATGGTTTACAGAGGGTTCATTCACTCTTGGTGTTATATGTTCTATAAATTTGGATAAATATATAATGACATGTATTGATCATCATAATATCACATAGAGTAGTTTGTGCAAAAAAAAAAAAATCCAAATAATAAAACAAACAACAAAAATCCTGTGCTTCATCTATTTATCCCTCCCTCTTCCCTAACTGTTGATAATCACTGATTATTTTATTGTCTCTAGTTTTGCCTTTTTCAGAATGTCATATAGTTGGAAATATGAAATATATAGCCTTTTCAGGTTGGCTTTTTTCACTTAGCAATATGTATTTAAGTTTCCTCCATGTATCATGTCTTAACATCTTTTTCACTTTTAAACAATCTTTTATTTCAGCAGAAGTATTAAATTTTGATGAATTACTCATTTTAGATGAATTCATATATATGCATATATGAATGTATATTGTTCACATATATTTCATATGCATACACTAGATAGATAGGCAGGTTTTTGTGTCCTATCTAATGAATCTTTACTTATCCTAAAGGTTATGATCTTATATTCTGTTTCCTTTTAGAAACTTTACTGTTTAAGGTTTCATTTAGGGTTTTGACCCATTGCAAATTAAATTTTGTGTCTGGAGTAAACTAAGGTTCAAAGTTTATTTTCTTCCCTATAGATATCCATTTTTTTTCCAGCTCTAGTTGTTTTTTAAAAAATTAAAATAAAGACTTTCCTTTCCCCATTAAGTTGACTCAAAGTCTTAGTTGAAAATCAATAGACTATATATAGGTGTATCTATTTCTTTACTTCTTTTCTCTCTCACTGAGCTATAGGCCTATTATTCTGTCAATGATACACAGTTTCTATATACTTACACTTTAGCACATTATCTAATACATTTAACTTTGCAGTAATTATTGGAGTATGCTTTTTATTATGCATGTTTTCCAATGTTTTTACTTTTCTTTAAATGTTTTTGATTGTTCTAGATTATTTTCTATCCCATATAAATTTATTTTATTTATTTTTATCCCATATAAATTTAAATACTAATTTTAATGTCAGTTTCTTCAAAAGAGCCTACTTTCAATTGAGATCAATCTGATGATAACAAACTTTTTAACAATATTGCTGTTCAATTTGTGAACATGGTATATTTCTCCCTATCTTTAGGAATTTATTGGTAGTTCTCAGTGTACAGGGCTTACAGAACTTTGGTTGATATCTTTCTCTGCACTTGAAGTTATTATAAATGGAAATGTATTTATTAATTTTATTTTCCAAGTGGTTACTACTAGTATGTCAAAATTAAATTGGTACTTCTTGTATTAATTCTGTATCTTGCAAAATTTACTTATTATTTTAGAGGATTTTTTTAATTTAAACTTTTCTTTTTGAGACAACTTTTGATTCACACACAGTTGTATGAAAAATAGAGTTGTCATTTACTCTTTACCCAGCTTCCCTGATAATATCTTATAAAGCAATAAAATGGTATCATAAATAAGGATATTGACATTGATACAATCCCCTGATCTTATTCATTATTTTCTGTTTTGCTGGGCTATTTACATGTATGTGTAAGTGTGTGCCTGTATTTGTGTGCATCTTTGTGCACTTGATTCTATGCAATTTTATTACACGTGGTGTTCATGTATTCACTCTCACAGTCAGGATGCAGAACTGCTCCAGCGCCACCAGAATCCCTTGTGTTGCTTATTTATTATCACACTCACCCTCTCTCTCAGACAACCCAATCCCAGCCCTAACCTGGCAACCACTAACCCTTCTCATTTCTCCAATACATCAAAGATGTTGTGTATATCAACAATCCATTCCCTTTTCTTGACAATGTGTCACATTTTCCTTCTTCCTCATATATCTGCTACTTCTTATTGAACACTGGGCATTGTGGGGATACATTTTAGATTCTTAATTCAGTTATTCAGTTGTATTTCTCTGGAGTGTTAATATGTGTTATAGAAAGCAGTAAAATCACAAGCTGATGACCTTTAACTTATGGAAGTTTGAATTTATGTTTTGTTAGGGTAAGTCTGTGGAAAGCCCAAGGTGTTTTCCATGCCCCTCTGACTGGGAGAGATGTAAATTTCAAACTGTCATGACTTTAGTGGGCAGTAATTGAACCTCTCCCTGGGTTTCTCTGCCTTTCGGCTGTTTTATTCCACTGTACTCCTTATTCCACTGAATCTATCTCATGTTTGTATAGCTCAGTGCTCAGCCAAGGACTTAGGAGATTTTTCTTTATTCATTTTTGGATTACCTTCCTGTGGCTCCTCTTTTTCTGGAACTTGCTTCCATCCCAATTTGCATTCTCTCATCTCTCTTATCTCCATCCTGATAACTTGAAACAATAGCAACATGTATATGAGCTTGCTTTCTTATTCCCCTTTCAGCATGGGAGCATGGAAGTGCCCTTGGAGTAAAACTGTATGAACATGGCTTTTTTTTTTTTTTTGAACATGGCTTTTGATAAGATAGCTTCTCTTCTTTCTCTCAAGAAGTGGCTTTACGCCTGTTTCTGTTTCTTTTGTGCATTATCTATGATTTAAAATACTTTTTAAAATATTTGTCTAGAATTTATAGTTGTTTTGTGGGTGATTGATTTTGATAAAAGCTACTCTGCTATTATCAGAATTGGAACTCTTAAAAAAAAAGAGTAGAGTTCAAATTTTGCAAACAATTTGTTATTGCCATTAAAAGTTTAAGAACTGTATAAAATAAGAAAAAATTACTCTAATTCTCTTTCCTGAAGATATTATATACATTCCATACCAATTATATAAAGCAATTATATATAATATATTTACATATATATCAAAACAACTTTAAAACTGAAAAGACTTCAGAGATTTTTCTAATCTAAATCTCTAATTCTGTGGAAGATTGAATGAAGAATGGAGTCCTGAAAATATGGACACATTTGTCAAAGGTAACGTAGTAAGTGGAAGGAGAGCAACTTAACTACCAGTTTTTAAACCATTGATTCAGTACTCATTCTTCTGTTCTGGAGTCTGCTTATGGTCTAGTGTCTTCTACCACACAAATTAGACATATACCATCTCACAGAATCCTATGTATTCAGTCTTCTTAACACACAACACGTATATAGTATGGTTAGGGTGATGGGACATTCTAAAGTCATTTCAAATAATTTTCCATGACTCTCCCAGGAAGGGGTGGTGGTGGTTACTACTAATTGATGCTTATCAGTTGAGTATGGAAATGAGCTGAAAGATCTGAGGGAAGAGAAAACAAGGGAGGTCACAAAAAGTGATTCTCTTTTCTCTGTGTCCCTGACCACATAAACCCTTCCGAATAGGTCTGGTGTCAGTGGTGTTTCAGGGCTGTCATACAGACTCATAGAGATTAGCCTAGAAAAGCAGATTATTCAATAAGTATTTATGAAAAAGTTCGTTACAACCTAACAAAAATGAAAAAAGATGTTAAAAGAGAAAAAATATTGAATTTTTTTTAAAAAGATTTATTTATTTATTCATGAGAGACACACATGAGAGACATGTGTGTGTCTTGACTTGGCTTCTTCCGGAAAAAGGCTGGGATCGAGCCTGATGTGGGACTCAATCCCAGGACCCAGGATCACGCCCTAAGCCAAAGGCAGATGCTCAACCACTGAGCCACCCAGGTGCCCCCTCAAGTGCTCTCCTTAATTCCCATTACACAATTACTCCATTCCCCCACTGAGCTATAGAGTACTTTTGAATGCTATAATCAAATAATATTTCTCTTTTTTGTATTGTTTTGTTTTATTTTTTAGCTTCTCAATTGCCTGGCTGCCTGCTTTTGATATATTGTATTTTACCTGTCTTTCCACCTTCACATAATCAGTGGAACTAGCATTTTCATCAAATTTGGGGGTAGCTAATTTTTACTAACAGAAAAATTACTGAAAATAATAAAAATTATAATAATAGCAGCTGGTATATATAGATCTCTGTAGTTGGCCTTGTCTATGATTTCAGTAAATAATTTCCAGAATCTTATATAGTAGACAATATTAGTATTATGATTTTTATTTTTTTAAAATTTTACTTATGCATTCATGAGAGACAAAGAGAGAGGTGGAGACATAGGCAGAGGGAGAAGCAGGCTCCCTGAGGGGAGCCCAATGGAGAACTCAATCCCAGGACCCTGGGATCACAACCTGAGCTGAAGGCAGACACTCAACTATTGAACTACCTAGGTGCCCCTAATATTCTGATTCTTAAAAAAGGGGAAATAAAAGCATAGTAAAATCTAGATCTTGCCTAACCTGATGGTTGGTGAAAAAGTTGGGACACAAATCCACGTCTTTCTGACTCCAACTCAATGAATCGAACATATGCTGGCATATGTTATGTGCATCCTTAAAACAAAACTTCTAATACCTTTGAATATGCCAGTATCTTGTTCTGACAGATACACAATTTTTTTTTTTTTTTTTTTTTTGGTGATGACTCAACATCTCTCAACTCTTGAATGATGTCAGTTGCTGTCTCTGGATGGTCTTCACCAAAGAGCAGGAGGCAGTCAAACGTTAGTGCTTCCTGACAGACACCTTGATCAATATTCTCTGCAGAGAGCTTTTCAGAGGTAATCCATCATACTGGATTGATGCTCTTTCAGTAGAAGCATTTGTTCAGTGATTTGACCAGGTTGTTATTCTTATTCCTTCTAGCCTTAAGATTCTATGATATTTTAATTACAATGCATTGAATGCAAAGAGCAATTAGTTTCCCTAACTTAATATTTCCAAGCAAATTGATGAAAACACATTAACTCCAGTTGGATTCATTCATGGAGGATATTAGGGTCACTGCAATGTGAAGAGTTTGTTCATATATCATCGGTACAATCTACCAAAGAGGAATGCATATATGTAGATTTGATTGCATCGCTGTGTGCCAGTCACCTGCTCACTTTGAGATTTGTTTCTAACCCTGCTCTGCTCTTTATGACCAAGATGACCTCAGAAGGTGGATTTTCACAGACTCCCTTGGAAACTGAAATCCTTCTGGACCACCAGAAGAGGCACAGGCAGTAGATTGGAAGGTAGTAGAAAAGGAGATATTAGAGTATTTGTCCCCTTTCTTTTGTGCCCTGGTACCATCTCGGGCAGTACCTCTGTCCTCTGTAATTTTAGCACCCCATATGGTAGGCAAAGCCATGAATCCTGAGCTCTGATAACATTGTCTTCTCTCTTGTGCTGTTATCTTGGGAGGTGGCAGGATCTTTCCTAACCTCCAGGTTTCTTCATGCTTCCCTGTGTTCTCTCAGCAATTCTGTCATCCAGGTACCAAATGCCCTATGTTACATTCCTTCTGTTTGAAACTAGTGCAGATCCTGACTTCCTAACTAGGATTGATTTGGTGCACATCGCAGTTAATTTGAAACTCTTGAGTTTGGAGAATACCTGCTTTTTAACTGCCTGAAAGGTAGGATGCATGGCCAGAAAAGAGATGAGGTGGAAAATGGATGGAGCATCTGGAAAGCCAAGCAAAATTGACTTGTCTTTTTCCAGGAAGACTTGTGTTACAAATGTTTTCCTGACAAGATCATTAAGTAGTTGTTTTACTCTTGTAGATGTCCCAGGGCACAGTCCCAGGTGGTGGTGGCAACACCTGCTTGGGGGTGGTTGGTGACCAATGGCAAAAGACAACAGGGAAAGGAGTGGGAATAGTGGGCCCAATAGTGATACCAAAGAAAGAACTCAGCAGAGGAAGAGAAACTGAAGAGTGACTGGTTCAGTGAGCCAAACTTAGCCTCATTTGAAGGAAAAGATGCTGAAACAGGGATCACAAATGATCATAAGATTGTTCACACTCAGAGTAGAGAAAGTTTAACTGGGGACATATAGGACCCTACAGGGAAGAAAGACCTGGTGCCAATACTTTGAGAAGTCCAGACTTATCAGTGCTTAGAAAGCCTCCATGAATGGATCAGTGTGGCAAGGCTGATGAAATTGGGGGTAAAGTGGGAATTCAAACAGAAAACATGTTGCATTTTGAAGGTCAGGTCCATCCTCCTAGGCCTTTTTCTATAGCCTCTACCCTGCATAAGAATGGCTTTTCCATTTCAGCTGCCAATCAGTTGAATATTTATTCCATCTTCCCACTGAATATTATTTTTTAAAGCACTGAAGTATGGCAGGAGTGGAGAGCTTTTAAAATAGATGATTAAGTCCTAGAATTTTAGGAAGGTTGGGAAGTCATTTAAAACTTTCTCCAGAATTATTAATCTATCCCTTTAAAATATTGATCAGTCTAGAGTTTCCTTTGCCAACTGCAGTTCTGTTTCAACAGAGGCACAATTTAATGTGGAGTGCATTAATAATCTACAAATTCCCTCTTCTAGTCTGCACAATCCACATTCCCCCTTCCCTCCCTCCCTCCCTTCCTCTCACTCTCCTTACTACTTCCTTTCCATCCATCAACAATTTAGTACCTACAATGTATTTTGCCTGTAAGGTGACAATTATAAGAATAAATTAAATGATGATCTATTACCTCATGATTTCCACAATCTAAGGGCATGTAAAAAGTTGTGTGAAATGATTATAACATTGAAAAAGATATGCAGTGAAGCAGACACATGGGAAAATGATATAAAGTTATAAGAAAAACAGAGAGGGGCTAGAAACTCACATATCTTTATCTACTCTAGCTCTGCACAAAGGCAATGTTTTACTGTATTTTGAACATCATCTTTTTATTTTCACTGTCCTAAAGGAGAAGTAGTATTTTTCCTATTTTGTACATAGAAAACTGAAGATCAAAGAGGCTAATTTTTTATGACTGAATGGAAACAATTGACAGAGCCAGAGTATGATCCTAGGCTATGTGTGGGCAACAAAAATGAATTCAGAGGAGAGGCAAGGTACTAGCCAGATATTGATTAGTATTAAGTGGCCACAAAGGAAAAGCATTCTAGGCAGAAGGAACAGCATCACAAAATGATGCTTTAAAATAGAAGAATGCACTTAGGTTAAAAGAATAGGAAAAATCATGCAGCTGACAAGCAAACATTAATTCTTACTACATTGTAATATGGAGTGGAGTGGGGTTATTTGTGCTTTATTGAGCTGATGATTTAATATGTAATATGATACCAGAAAAAAACTGTTGCCATAAAGAGACAAATGACTTTTGCATTTTTATAGTTTTCAGTCACTGTATTGCCTACAGATCATTCTAGGAAAGCACAGGGAGTCTTTCACTCTCTTGGAGCTTTTCATAAACTCTCCTCTAAATGCATCTTGTCTACTAGGGCCTAGAGCAAAATTGAAAGAAAGTAATTTATTTGCTGAAGCTCGATTGCTATTTAGAGGGAGCTTAATGCAAAACATCGAAATGAATCTCTAAACAAAGTGCTCTCTCATTGTGTTTGTCTATTGCTCCAAAGTTAAGAGTTCCATTCAGAATTACAGCATGCAGTCACAGTCACCATAGGGAATACCTGTAAGCATCTTTGCTGTAAAGTGATTGTATAATCTTTGGTGCCCAACTGCAGTGATTATAGCTGAAATTGAGTACCACTTTAAGATTAAAGCCTAGTGAAATAAAGATGTAATAAGATTTAAAAACAATAGTTCTCATGAATGGAACAACAAGAATGAGTTATGGTGTTTGGAAAAAAAAAAAAAAGAAGAAGGCTGGGAAGGAATTTTAGTGAGGGAACTGGATCACACAAGTATGCAAATTTGGTGTGGAACTATTAAATGCAGAAGGAATGCCACCTCCTGGACCTCCTAGGTCTGTAAGCTTTCTCGGTAAAAGACCAGATGGTAAATATGTTGGGCTTTGTGGGCCAGATGGTCCTGTTACAACTGTTCAACTCTGCTGTTCTAGCATAAAAGCATCCACAGACAATACTTAAATAAATGGGTGTGGCTATGTTTCAACATTTCAATAAAACTTTATTTATAAAAACAGGCCACAGATTACTGACCCTTACCCTAGGCTACTTATTTCATTTTTAGAAATTTCATTTATTTATTTATTTATTTATTTATTTATTTATTTATTTATTTTTATTTATTTATAAGATTTTACTTATTTACTTATGAGAGAGAGAGAGAGAGAGAGAGACAGAGGCAGAGACACAGGCAGAGGGAGAAGTAGGCTCCATGCAGGAAGCCTGAAATGGGACTCCATCCCCGGACTCCAGGATCACGCCCTGGGCTGCAGGCAGGTGCTAAACCCCTGAGCCACTCAGGGATCCCCTAGAAATTTTATTTAAATTCAATTAATTAACATATAATATATTATTAGTTTCAGAGGTAGAGTTTTGTGACTTATCAGTTGCATATCTGTATGTGCATACATATATACCCAGTGCTCATTACATCCTATGCCCTCCTTAATACACCCCTATTTCAGTTGCCCCCCCACTTCTCCTCCAGCAACCCTCTGTTTGTTTTATATATTTAAGATGAATGAATAAAAAAGACATGGTATTTATATACAATGGAAAATTACTCAGCCATCAAAAATATTAAATCTTACCATTTGCAATGATATGTATGGAACTAGAGGGTATTTTGCTAAGTGAAATAAGTCAATCAGAGAAAGACAGTTATATTATTTCACTCATATGTGGAAGTTACAAAGAAAGAGAATCATAGGGAAAGAGAGGGAAGAATAAAATATGACAAAATTAGAGAGGGCGACAAATCATAAAATAAGCTACATATTTCAAAGCTCATCTGATGCATGCATCTCATTTATGGCACTGTGGTGGGCTGTTACATTCATGGCTCCTGAGGATGCATATCCTGCCCATCCACTCTCTTCTGTATTCCCATCCAAGACTGATTCTAGGTTCGACCAACTCACATAATGGGAATTCAGCAAATATGTCATTAACAAAGACTTAATAACTAACTGTGCATTGGGATTTTTCTTTCTGGAACCTCTCAAATATTAAGAATAATATTAATATCAAGTTAAGCCACTCAATAATGAGAGATGATGTGGATAGAGATGCCCACCTAACACCTACATCAAGACTATAAAATTGATGAGACCATCTTAATTCAAGTGGCCTCAGATGAATCTCCAGATGATGATAGCTGCATGGGTGAGCCCATAAAAGTTTAGCTTGCTCTTCTGAGATTAGCCAACCCACAGAACTGTGAGAAATAAACCACTCAGTTTTGGGGTGGCAGGTTATGTAGTAACAGACAACTGATAAGTAACCAGTTATTATCATGATATTTCATGATAATCCTGAGATCATGTATGCAGCATGAAAATTGAAATGAATAGATCTGAGTTTGAATGTGGGGGCTGGACATCACCAATGGTTTTACCCAGAGTAAGGCTACTACCTCTCTGCCTCTCAGAATTAGCCCTTAGAGATGTGAGTTTATTTGTAGGATAGTTTTATATAGTTGAAATGACTGGTTCCTGATAATATATAGCTATTTCTATAGATATAGGTGGGTATATTCTTTCTATCTATCTATCATCTATCTATCTATCCTTTCAAATCTTACCGTATGACCTTCCAAAGTGATTATACCAATTTTTATTACAGCCTACAATGTAAGGTTTTCCAAACATTCCCCTTTCCTCTACACCATAAACTGTTTGGAAATATGTCATCCTGATAAGTGAAACATGGTATGTTGAAGTTCTAATTTGTACTTCTTTACATGGATTAACATTCCTTAATATATTCATATGACATTTTCATTTATTTTCCACCAAATTCACTTTTGAGATCCTCAACACATTTTTGCCTAGGACTGCTGAAATTTCTAAATTGATTTTAAAGAAAATTAACTTTGTATAGATTGCATTGTGTTCCCTCATAATTCATATGTTGAAGCCCTAAAGCCCAAGGTGACAGTATTTGGAGACAGGCCTTTGGGAAGTAATTAGGTTGTGATGAGGTCATGAGAGTGGGCCCCTCATGACGGAGTTAGTGTTTTTATGGGAAGAGATACCAGAAATACTCTCTCTCTCTCTCTCTCTCTCTCACTCTCTCTTCTCCCTCTCTCTCTCTTTCTCAGTGGATGCACTGAGGAAAGACTATGTGAACATAAAGTGAGAAGGTGGCCTTCTATAAAGCAAGAAGAGTCTCACCAGGAACTGAATGGTCTGGCACTTTGATCTTGGCCTTCTCAGACTCCAGACTGTGAGGAATAAATTTCTGTAGCTTAAGCCCTTTATACTATGGAATTTTGTAATGGTAGTAGAAACTAGTAGTCATATATATGATAGATAACTTCCCCATTTGATGTTTGTGTTTGACTTGATATTTTGTTCTTTGGACATGCAGAACATTTTATATGTTTTGCAATTGATTTTAGCAATATGTCCTTTTATGCATTTTTTGGCCCTTAGGTTCAGAAAGGTCTTTTCCATCAATATTTGCAATGATTATTCCTTGTTTCATTTTAGCTCTTTTATTATTTTGTTCTTTAATTTTTAAATCTTTTATTCATCTGAGTATTTTTCATGTAAGAAATAAAGGAAGAAAAATAGATTGGGATTCTGATGTTTCATGTATTTATTTTGGAACTTTTGGATACACCCCCACCCTGATAGCAGCTCCTTGTTTCAATGCTATCTGTTCTTTTCTCTACTCCTTATACTTATTTAGAAATATTTTAGGACTTGATATTCTATCCTACTGATCTATCTCTCTATGTCTAAAGTACGAAATTCTTCTAATTGCTGGAGTTTTATCACACTTTTGATAATTAATAGGCTTGTCTTCTCTCACCCTTTTCCCCTCCAATCTTTAAAACACTAATGCCAAGTATAGATTTTTCCATATGAGCTTGAGAATCAAAGCACCTGTTTTCAGAAAAAGAAAGAAAATTATTTTCCTTTTTTATTGTATAGCATTATGTCCACCAATTAGTTTAGAAAGAAATATCATTTTAACTATTTCAACGCTTCCCTTCCAATACCGAAATATGTCATTCCGTTCATTTTTGTCTTTTGTTATGTTCCTCAATAGAATCCTAAATTTCATTCATGTGTTTTCTGAATCCCCAAAGTCCTGAAGACATTTGATTGTTTTTCCCCATTGTTGTTGTTGAAATGTGATCTTTTTTATTCTACTTTTGAACAGATTATTATTTTATACAGGAGCACCAGTGACAGTGAGTTAGTATATTCATTATTTGCCAGACAGTATATTTTATGTTTTATATATTTTATATTTGCTCAGTATATTTTATAATTACTAATATTTGCCCTAATGTCAAAACAGGCAACAAAGTAATTAAAACCCAATGCCCCTATTTCCCTTCAACATAGGGATCCTGCTGCCTCTGGTTCAGTGGTGAGCACTTGAATGAAGGACATGGCCTGCACTCACAATCCTGTCTTTACAATGTGAGTTTCTTAACTTCTCATATGGTTTAGTTTTTTTCATCTGTAAAAAAAGAGGATAACAATAGTACTTGTCTCACAGGATTGCTGGACAATTAAATTAATGCTGGTAAAATATTTAGAACAATACCTTTTTTTTTAGACAAATTCTTTACATATAATAAAGACTCAGTAGTTGTTCTCTCTGTTGTCCTCACATACTAAATCCATAAATCACACAGCAATAGACTTGCAGGTTCTGGTGTCCCTGGAAGGGCAATTTAAAGGCTAAACGACGTGATATAAATGCAAGTGCCTTGCAAACTTACACTATTATTAGAACACAAAAGAATTGTAAACAGCCAGGTCACAAATGGATCCATTCATTCAACTAGCATTTACTATATGGTGGTAGAAGTAGAGACAGTCTAGAACTCAGGTTCAAATTTTATTTCATTTGTTAAGTAAGTGTTTTTTAAAAACACATTTTATTTATTTATTTATTTATTTATTTATTTATTTATTTATTTATTTAAGATTTTATTTATCTATTCATGAGAGAGAGAGAGAGAGAGAGAGGCTGTGACACAAGCAGAGGGAGAAGCAGACTCCATGCAGGGATCCTGATGTGGGACTCCATCCCGGGACTCCAGGATCACAGCATGGGCCCAAGGCAGACGCTTAACTGCTGAGCCACCCAGGCATCCCAAGAAAGTGTTTTTTGTTGTAGTGAAGGCTTTGTTAGAGTTAAGTCCAGAGGAGAGTGCTGAATTCATTCTCAAGATAATGCCAAAGAAACATATTGATGATGATTCTTCTTTTGAATACACCGATTGGCTCCTTGATTGCAGTCTGGTTGTGTAACCAGAGCTGGAAAGAAATGTGTTAACATTAGCTAAGAGGGTCTGGATACACATCACGTGCCAGATACTCTGCCAGCTATTTTATATTCACTAAATTAACTATTTCCACAAAACTTGATATGTACCAAAAATATCTTTACAGACAAAAAAAAAACAAACAAAACAAAACAAAACAAGAAAAAACCTTATCAGAGGTTTAAGTAAGTTACATGTCCCAGCCTTATATAACTAGAGGGCAGGGGCCAGGACTCCAGTACTCTGAACCCTGAAAAGCCTGCCCTTCCAAACTGCAGCCAAGAACCATGTAGCCCATTGATCTTATATCAGTGATGAAAAGCAAGAGATGAATTGGGGAGTGAGTTGGGGAGAAGTACATTCAAGACAAAATCTATCCCAACTGCCGTACAATCTTGAGAAGGGACACAGTGGTAAAGAAACCTTTTGAGTGGTAAAGGCACCTTGTGAGTGGTAAAGGCTATAAGAAAAAACAAACAACCAGAA
Organism: Canis lupus dingo; assembly: GCF_003254725.2. Lineage (NCBI taxonomy): Eukaryota > Metazoa > Chordata > Mammalia > Carnivora > Canidae > Canis > Canis lupus. The sequence continues at coordinate 67,946,850 of NC_064245.1, forward strand.
GCTGAGTACATCAAAGTTTCCATTATTGGTGGGATTTCTCCCTATATGGATTATCTAATTAAAGTTGTATCAATCATTCATCATAAATAAGGTGCTGTGCAGTAATAATCACGATAATATTTACAGAGAACTTTACATGAAGCACTACTGTCAGCACTTCATATTAATTAAATTGCACAATATTCCTAAGGCCTATGAGATAAGCATTATTATGACTCTTCCTCATTTACAGATAAAGAAATTGATGTAATTGGCCCAAAGCCACATAGTCAGTAAGCTAGGATTTGTACTCAGTTTGTTCTGAGCCAACCGCTGTACCATATGCTTTCTCTTTTTAAGTGGCTTTAGTCTATTGTCTTGTTGTGTTATTGATGGTGATAAGGATGTTTTAAACATCAGCACTTTTGTAAACTATCCAGGTATCCTCGAAGGGAAACTGTTTAGCTCAATTAGATCTAAGTTTTCCACCATGTAATTTGGGTCTTCTTAGTTCTGTGCATTGTTTGGTCATTCACTGAGTATGATAAAATAAATTCTACTAATACTGTTTTAATTTTGTAATTTTTTCTTGTATTTCCTGTAGTTTTCTGCAATATATATTGTAATGAATGATGATAATTGGTGCCTAAACATTTGTTAAATTCACCATTCGGTATTATGCCCCTTTTTATATTTTATAGTGTCTTAATCTCTTTTTGAACTGAATTTATCATAGTTAATATCTCATAGTCCTTGTATTCTTAGGGTTTGCCTTATATGTATGATCCAGTTATCTTACTGTGACTTCGTCCTATCTATGCATAATTTTTATATGGATTGTCCTTACACTTTGTATTTTTGAGGCAAGAGTGATGACTTTCTTTTCCTTTTTTTTTTAAATTGAGGAGTAAATCAAACTTAGTATAACATACTGCTGTTAAGTGTACACATTGTGTATACTTGTGTAACCAGACCCTACATCAAAATCCACATTTCTATCAGCCCAAGAAGTACCTGTGTGCCCCTTTCCGATCCATCAGAAGGCATCCTTAAGGCATCCACTATTCTTAAGGCATCCACTATTTTGGTTTCTAGCCCCACACATTTATTTTGCATATTCTTGAACTTATTAAATAGTATCATGCTTGCATACACTTTTGTATCTGATTTCTTTTTCTCACCAAATTGTTTCTTAAGCTCATGTAGCTGTACATGTGGATAGCTTGTAATTTTAAGTTGTTTTTTCTTTTTCTTTTTTTTCTATTTTATTTTATTTATTTATTTTATTTTATTTTTTTATTGGAGTTCAATTTGCCAACATATAGCATAACACCCAGTGCTCATCCCATCAAGTTCCCCACTCAGTGCCCGTCACCGAGTCACCCCCACCCCCTGCCCACCTCCCTTTCCACCACCCCTTGTTCGTTTCCCAGAGTTAGGAGTCTCTCATGTTCTGTCTCCCTGTCTGATATTTCCTACTCATTTTTCTCCTTTCCCCTTTATTCCTTTTCACTATTTTTTGTATTTCCCCAAATGAATGAGACCATATAATGTTTGTCCTTCTCCGATTGACTAATACCACTCAGCATAATACCCTCCAGTTCCATCCACGTCGAAGCAAATGGTGGGTATTTGTCGTTTCTAATGGCTGAGTAATATCCCACTGTATACATAGACCACATCTTCTTTATCCATTCATCATTCGATGGACACCAAGGCTCCTTCCACAATTTGGCTATTGTGGACATTGCTGCTAGAAACATCGGGGTGCAGGTGTCCCGGCGTTTCATTGCATCTGTATCTTTGGGGTAAATCCCCAGCAGTGCAATTGCTGGGTCTAGGGCACATCTATTTTTAACTCTTTGAGGAACCTCCACACAGTTTTCCAGAGTAGCTGCACCAGTTCACATTCCCACCAACAGTACAGGAGGGTTCCCCTTTCTCCACATCCTCTCCAACATTTGTGGTTTCCTGCCTTGTTAGTTTTCCTCATTCTCACTGGTGTGAAGTAGTAGCTCATTGTGGTTTTGATTTGTATTTCCCTGATGGCAAGTGATGCAGAGCATTTTCTCATGTGCTTGTTGGCCATGTCTATGTCTTCCTCTGTGAGATTTCTGTTCATGTCTTTTGCCCATTTCATGATTGGATTGTTTGTTTCTTTGCTGTTGAGTTTAATAAGTTCTTTATAGATCTTGGAAACTAGCCCTTTATCTGATACATCATTTGCAAATATCTTCTCCCATTCTGTAGGTTGTCTTTGAGTTTTGTTGACTGTCCATTTGCTGTGCAAAAGCTTCATATCTTGATGAAGTCCCAATAGTTCATTTTTGCTTTTGTTTCTCTTGCCTTCACGGATGTATCTTGCAAGAAGTTACTGTGGCCAAGTTCAAAAAGGGTGTTGCCTGTGTTATCGTCTAGGATTTTGATGGATTCTTGTCTCACATTTAGATCTTTCATCCATTTTGAGTTTATCTTTGTGTATGGTGTAAGAGAATGGTCCCGTTTCATTCTGCATGTGGATGTCCAATTTTCCCAGCACCATTTACTGAAGAGACTGTCTTTCTTCCAATGGATAGTCTTTCCTCCTTTGTCGAATATTAGTTGACCATAAAGTTGAGGGTCCACTTCTGGATTCTCTATTCTGTTCTATTGAATTTTTTCTTTTTCTGAATGAAGTTCCGTTACATGACTATACCATCATTTTTAAAGTCATGCATTTGTTGATAGACATTTGAGTTCCCACCTAGTTCATGGCTATTTTGATGATTACTGCTATGAACATTTCCATACAGGTATTTCTGTGATTACACACTTTTCTTTCTATTGAGGAATTAACGTAAGAATGGAGTTCTTTGGACAGAGGTAAGTGCATATTTAACATTACAAGAAATTGCCAAGTAATTTTGAAAGGTGATTTTATTTTTTACCTCCTACCACCAACATGTGCAAGTCATGTTGCTTCATTCCTTCTTAACATTTGCTATTGTCAGATTTTCGTTTTAGTTGTGGCTTTTTGCCATTCTATGACTATGAGATATTTTCTTGTGACATTTTTAATTTGCATTTTTCTGGTGACTAAGCAGGTTATATTACCATAGATTTACTGGACAGTATTATATCTTCTCATTGATGGTTTATTCAAGTCTTTGGCCCTTTTACACCCATCTGGGTTGAATATCGTGGTAGACCTGAAACAGATGCCATTTGATCCCTCTTTGGGTGAAGACATCAGCCAGCTCAATGTTTACTTTAGCTGCAGAGAGCTACCTGGCATGGGAGCACATCCTTCCCAGGGGCAGACTACCTCCAGTGATTGATAGAGTTTAAAGGCTTGACCATTTGGGCTTAATGTATCATATATACTTCAGAGTTCCCTGTAGGACTGGATGAGAATTTTCAGATCTGCATCACAGTTTGGCTACTACTTTGTCCAATCCTTGTTTTTTCTTCCTTCTTTCCACGTGTGTCAATTACTAATATATAACTGTACACTAAAATCTCTTAGCATCTGCAATCAGAGAACACTATCTATGATCACTGGTACCAGGAAGGATTTGAGAAATCAAGGGTGAAGACTGAATTTGAAGCAGAATTATCTGTCACTTAGTTGGTCATAAAGACCCACCATTGGTAGGTACTATAGTGCAAACAAGTGCTGGCACTAAGTAGGTCCCCAGGATTTAATATTCAGAGTAGCTGAGCTCTGGAGAATGTTAAACATGGACCCAATGCAGGCCTGGTGTACTAAAATTAGGATTCTGGTTGTAAAATAATGGCATCTTGATACTAGATTGGGGACAAAGGGTGGATGTCCTCTTATGCTTTGAAAAGTTAAACTCTTCTGAACCTGCCAAAATGGCCCATATGTCTCTATTAAGATCTAACACAAATGAGTGAGATTTATATGGTATTCATGTTTCTTTGACTCACTTATTTCACTTAGCTTAACTGACTGGAATTTAAAAACAAACAAACAAAACAAAATCTAACACAACTCTGGTGCAAGAAGAGGATGAAGAGGCTTCTCCCTCTAATATAATCTGTACAACAACCATTTTAGGATCTACCCTCACATCCTTCCTGGCCACTGAGTAAACCACCACTGACAGTAAGAAAGGCCATTGTAAAACTAGGATGATTGATAGCAATGGATTCATTAAGATCCTAAAACAGTAGTCACAGGTACACTTAACTTCTAGAAACCAGGTAGATAAAATTATCATGAATGGCAGGATTAGAGTGGTATCCAGGAGGCCTGACATACACAAACATGAGAGTGTTCTACAAAATGCATCCCTAGTGGCAAAACAGTGGAATAGCCAATAAGGATCAATACTCAGCTTTTATCATTACAAAAAATTAAAAAGTCATGTCCAGCAGGGTGGGAACTGTTGTCCGATAAAAACAAAGTAATGATTCTATGTCTAAGTTTACAGAAACTAAGTAATGATTCTATGTCTAAGTTTACAGAAACTAAACATTTAGCAGTTTTAAAATCTGAAACATGATGCCTAATAGGGAGTCTGGCCCTCTGGAAGAAGGATCCTGCCACACTATGGTAAAGTGATGTGATGATTTTCCCATTCTTTCCCCACAGGGACCTCAACCATTTATTCAAGTAACTGCCCTCTGGGAAAAAGGGGACTGGGAAAACATTTCAGAGGCCTGAGCTGATATTGGTAACTAGCAACCTGAAGCATTATCTGTTAAATTCTTCTGTAAGAAGGGTACATATTGGGAGCAGGTAATAACTGGAGCCCTAGCCAAAGTCAGTGTTAATTGGTCTATGATATCACTCAGTGATCACTTACCCAGTCCTTAGGTAGATAATTGCAATTAGCATAGTTGATGGTTGGTGCAAGCCTCACATCAGTCCCTTGGCTGATAGAGTAAGAGTCACTACAGGACACCAAGTAGAATCTAATGAAACTCCACCTTCCTCCTCCTGGCCATATCCTGACTAAGACAGCTAAAATCAGTGCCACCCTTAAGGAACTAAAGGGTACCTAAGTGGTGGACCTGCCATATATCCATGTACTTTGTAAGTCTGGCCTTTGCATAAGAAGGATGATCTAGTATGGCAAATGAGACTTTGCATACATGGTTAGGTGAATGATCCTGACATAGAAGATTATTCTGGGTGATAACTGATTGGCTCAAACGTGATCACAGTGATCCTCCTGAGGGGAAAACAGGAGGAGTTAGAGAGAGAAAAAGAGGCAGCGATGGGTAAATTGTACTGATGGCTTTGAACATGGGAGTACGGGCATCATAGAGCATAAGGAGCCACAAAATGATGAAAAGGACAAGGAAATGGATTCTCCTCTGAGAGCCTCCAGAAGGAACCAACCCAACAAACTTTGACTTTGGCCTAATGAAGCTGTGTTCAGATTTTAGACCTCTGGAAGTATAAAATAATACATTTGTGCTGTTTTAAGCCATTAATTTGAGAAAACTTGTTATAGTAGACACAGGAAACTAACACAAGAGGATTTTTGTTTGTGATTCCATTGTTTTCTAGACTGCATTGATGAAACGTCCACCGTTATTCATTTTCTTATTCATTGTATGAAATACATCTTTTTCTTTTTTCTATAGCTGCTTTTAAGATGTTCTCTTCATTTTCATTATCAGCAGTTTGACTATGAAATGCTCTGGCATATATTTTCTCTATATTGATCCCAGTTGGCTTTCGTTCACTAGAGGTTAGTGGTTTTAATGAAATCGGAAATATTTCATGTAATATTTCTTGAAATAGATTATCTTGCCCACTCTCTGTTATCTTCTGATGGAACTCCACTTCCATATGTATGACATTGTCAGCTATTACCCTGTAACTTGTCAAAATTTTGCTCATTTTCCCAATCATTTCCCTTAGCTTTGAATTATTTTGATTATGTTGACTTCTTATCCATAATCTTTTCTTACACATTGTCCAACTTTGTTGATGCCATCATCTTTTTTTATTTCAGTAATTGCACATTTTAGTTCTACGAGTTTTATTTGGTTATTAAGTATATCTATGTCACTACGAATTCCTCCATCTTTTCCTGAAAACTCTTGAACATCTTTTCCTACAAACACTTTTAAAATATGTCTTATAGTTATTATAAAGTCCTTGTCTTTTAATTTCAACATTTTGGGTATGTTTAGGTCTGTTTTTATTGACTAATTTTCTCTTGACTATGCATCGTATTTTGTCTGCTTTTCTGCTTTCCAGATAGTGTTTTATTCTGTACTGGTATTGTGAAGTATACATTCAGAGATTTGGAGTTCTTTTATCTTCACTTGCAGAGAGATTGATTTGGGTCTAGCAGGCAGTTAAATTATTGATGGATCATCTCCGGTCCTGTGCAACTTGGGTTTAGGCTTTTTGAACTCTATTTAAATTTTCCCTTAATCCTAGGGTTTAAAGCTTAGTTCTGTGATGCCCTTACTCCTGAATCATGGCCCGTAAGGGTTTTGTATGGGAAGTTTGAGCGTTTTATCAAGACCCTCTCCCAAGCACAGGATAACTACTACCAATTCTGCTCAACTCTTTAGTCTCCTTGTTATGGCTTTTAGCTGGATCTATGGAATTCACTGCACACATGCATTTCTGGAGTCTGATAAAAATTGAGATGAATTTATATGCAGACTTTGGGGGCCATTTCTGACCCATCTTCCTTTCTGGTGTATCTTCCCTGAATTTCCAGTAGTTCTGACATTCCCAAAATCTAACCTCTTATTCCTCATCCCAGTAAGATTACTACTTTCTGCTTGAGCTCTATTTTCCTTAAAATAGAGCTTGGCTTAAGCATACTCTCATGTCCCCATGACAAAAGAGTCACAAGCTTAAGATAAACAAATAAATAAACATCTTTGTTAACCTATATAACCAGTTAAGAATAATTTTCTAACTCTCACTAATGCATATTTAACAGCATCTCAGCTTTGTACCTGATAGTGTCATCCAGAGCACATTTCATCAGTAAAGACTGTCAGTTTTTCTTTCTCATTACTCAGTGTCATCCTCCCTTTTGTACATCCAGAGGGAAGTTGTAAATAATCTTCAGTTTCCCAAATGGAGCAGTACAGAACCCCATGTTACCCTGCATTGTACATAATCTTTATGTACCACACCATGGTATGTACCATATCATATTTATGATTATGATTATGTCAAAAAGCTTTGACCCAAAATCAAACCATTTTTTCCTTTTATAGAAAAAAGTTATGCTCCCATAAACCTAGAGCTTTACATAGAAAATCAGGTTGATGTGGGGAACAGTGTAAACATTTAGAAACTAGTACGCAATTTCAGTTTTTTTTTCTTTTTTTGGTTTCCATCTGATTTCTGCAACCCATTAGTGAAGATAATCTGTTCTATAATAGGCATAATAAGTGATGATAGTGATAAGTAACTTATATAAATAAAAAATGATATAAAGTTCAGATTTAACCTTTTAAACTTACGTGTAATATTAACAATAATAATAGCAATGGGAAGAGCTAATGTGTTTTTGATGCCTAGTTTTCAGAACACTCTATTGAGTTTAATCCTCTTATTAAACCTATGAGGTAGTGGGATTTATAAAAATATCAAATAATTATGTATTGCTTTTGTTAAAATATAAAGCAACAGCATGAAATACTATTTGCACACACCTTGTGGTCCATGCATCTCATATACATTTATGGAATGTATTGATCTCTGTGTATATAGAGAATCATAAAACATTCTTAATGAACTCTACAATGAGAGACTGTTACATAAATACATTATTTCTGCAGAGTACAATATGTGCAATTGCATGCACATGGAAAAATCTTACAGATAAAACATGAAAAAATGGCACATGAAGACTCTGACTTTATAGAGAGGAAGAATTAGAATAGCCAGGGAATGCTTCCTGAATTAAGTAAGTTTCATAGATCAGATGATACTTCAAAATATATTCACTTTCTCTCCTATTTCTGCTCTCCATGTTGGATGGTATATATTTCCTGGCCCCTGAGTCTGGTTAACTTGATTTGCTTTGGCAAGTAGTTATTAGCAGAGATGATTGTAAGGGTAAATGGGCCTGCTTCCTTGAGCTCCTGACTTTCATCATGAGAAGAAAAAGTCTCAGCTACTCCCTCATCTGAGGAGAATGACATACATGTGGCACAGAACCAAGCCCAACCTTCATTTTGGAGGCAAGCCCAACTAGCTGTACCAGAATCAACCAAATCTCAGCAGACTGGCAAATGTGCAAGAGACAAGTGAATACTCATGGTACATGACTGATAGAGACTGAATGTTTGTATTCCCCCACCTTGCCCCCACCAAATTCATACTTCAAAGCCTAATCTCCGATGTGATAATGTTTGGAGGTAGGGCCTTTGGGAGGTGATTAGGGTTAGTAGGTCAAGAGGGTAGGGACTTCATCATGGGATTAACACTCTTATAAAAAGAGAAAGAGACATAAGATCTCCTTTAATATATATGAATGAAGACCATGGGAGGACGTAAGAAGATGGCCTTTTGAAAAGAAAAAAAAGGAAGATGGCCTTTTGTAAACAAATAAACAGGCTCCCACTAGACACCAGATCTGCTGGCATCTTTATTTTGGATTTCCCAGCCAGAATTGTGGGAAATTAATGTTTATTATATAAGCCATCCAGTCTACGGTGTTTTGTGATAGCAGCCCAAACTGATCAAGGCAATGCCATTGACAATTTGTGGTTGTCTGTTTCATAGCAAATCCTGACTGATGGGGATAACCAGTAGATTAATCTTCTTCATCATAATACTTGTTTAATTCAGTATGTTGGTTATTGTGCAAAAGTATCTGCTACCCACTTATAATGCTTTTAATCCCACCCCCATTATTGCTTGTGGATTCAAATCATCCTCCTACTATGTAAATGACTTACCTCTGAATGTACAATGATTCCTTTCTTCTTAGGGTGAAGAGAGATATAAAAAAAAAACTTTTGCCCAGATGTAGGGTTGCATATGTTTCCATCTATAATGAGCAGGGGTAAGAAAAATATAGGAGAAAAGTATGTAAGGATACATAATCGAAACATCTTATGAGTCAAATTTAGCTTCTATAGAAAAGCATGGCAATTGGCTCTTATAATATCTGATCACCAGGCATATTTTTCAAGCCATCACCTCTGCCGAGTACAGAAAACACTTGAGGAAAGGAAAAAAAAAGCAACATTTTGCTAATACAACTTATGTTTTTTTGTGTGAACACATGTTATTTTAAAATTCTTCATTTTGACAGACTTTTATTTTTCAAAAGGCAATGAAAAGTGCCAAGGGAGCTAATAAATGAATTTCCCTCCCTCCAACTCTCTTTTTCTGACCTTTATTAAAGTCCACTTTATTCTCCTTTGGGGAAGAAAAAGTGATTTGTGTCATCTCCCTCAACGAAGAAAAAATCTGAGGAAAGAACAAATAAAAGAACTTTTCATCTTGTCATAAAACAATAATTAACTCCACCATTAGTAACTTATACAAACCTGGGGTGGGGGTGGGGGGGAATGGAGAAGAAGAGAAATCTTCCTGAGAAATATTCCCAGAGGATTGGTGTTAATCAAAGCCTGTGTGATTCAAAGAAAGAAGAAAGGAAGCTATAGGAAAACAAGAACCATAAAAAGGCCTTGAGTGTAGTACCCTAAGGGGGATGGGGTTAAGGAAAATACTTTTCAAGGATAGATTCTTTTGTATGGTGTGCTTGGTTAATCAGGTCACATGATGCTTTGTGAATTAATATCAAAGTAAAGTTAGCTTGCAGCCACGATTTATTTATTTATTTTTGCTTTCATGAGAGATTTGCTTCAGGGTGGATAAATAGAAGTTCTGAAGGCAATATGTGATTCAGTAGCTTGTGAGGCCAAGACCCTCTTCTTCATGGTGCATATTCTTAGGTCAGTTGTTTTGATTTCTAGCCCATGATTGGAGCAATTTAACCAGAGAAGGACCTCATGGTTTGGCTTGCTTGTCAGATGTAACCCAAATGTTTGAAGGGGGTGGGGGGCAGTGCTTCCATGATACCCAGAAGCTATGGGTTAAAGAAGGGGTTGCATTGTTACTATTAAAGTTGATGATCTGATCTTTTCTTCTCCATGATTCTTTTAGGAATAGACAAAATAGAGATTAAGGAAGCAGTGAGACAAGTTCCAGGGCAACTCTGGAAACAAAGTCAAAATCATCCAAGATGCTTCTGCAGGGCTGGTCAAGGGCACAAGCAGTCCAGATGAAAAGAAACCGAGAAAAAGACCTTATGGAAACAGCCCTGTTACCTGCCTTGGAGTATTTTTTCCTGATATTTACCCAGCTTCCCTTCTTCCCCTAATAAAGTATAAGGAATATTTACTTGCTCACTGATCTGTTTACTCAACCCAAATTTATCATCTTAGTCTGTGTTCCCCCAAATGTAACTTTGAGATAAAAATTATATTTGGTGGTTGAAAGAAAACCCAGTACAGGATTGGTAAAGGAAAGCAGAGAAGGGAAGGTGGTCACTGTCATTATTAACCTGGATCCACGGTGGGTGAGTGAGGCTTACACCCACAGGAGAATCCAATCACTGTCAAGACTATTTTCTCTATACGCAGTTGACATTTTATCATTATCCTGCTACTCATTTCAAAATGTATTTGGCCATTGTTAGATAACAGTTTTTAGAGGTTCTTCAATTAAATCAAGTCAAATGACAATATTATATCTCAGTGATGCTGACATAGAGATGCTCCAAATTTTAATATTCTGTTATGAAATTCCCATGAATTACATTAAAATCCAAACCATATTAAATTCTCTTGTAAGTTAAAGCCCAAAGATTTCAAAATACTACGAACATTATAGCTCCAAATTAAATGTCACCCTTTTCAGTTTAAGTTACAAAGCAATCAAAGTCTTCTCCAGTTTTTTTTTGCTTTGATTAGATTCAGCCAGGGGGTGGAGCTCCTGATGGTTGGGCTGCCTCATCCTGGAAGGGCTATGGTTTCTTCACAGCAGCAGAACATGTTTGCATTCAATGCCAAGTCTTACTTTTAAAGTCAAATGAGGTTTTACTGCATACAAAATTATTATGGTACTCATAACAAAATTTAAAAATAAGATGATCTGCAGACCCTAGAGCTAAATTATATTTGCAGAACCCAGTATTTGGTATTGCTAAATATCTTTTCAAAGAATTAGTGGTATTTGTGGGAAGGACAGTAGAGGGAATTTTGGTTCTGTTTGTTTGTTTTGTTTTATGCTTATCAGGATATCAGCCTGTCTGTATCAGGTTTCCAAAATTTATAAACTACATCCTTTAATTCAGTCTCAGAACTATCCCAGTAAGAGGTTAATTTTGCAGAATTCATTTACCACATCTGAGAGTAGGAAGCAACCTACGCATACTGTTTCTCTTTGAACTAAGTGTTGAGAAACTATGGTCCTGCAAAACCACCTGTTTTTGTAAATAAAGTATCACTAGGACACAGTTACACCTATGTATTTACATATTGTAGATAATTGCTTTCTGAGCCACAAAGACGGAGTTCAAGACTACATAGAGAGAACTTATGTTGTGGTAAGCCTGAAACGCTTATCACCTGACCCTTCAAAGAAAAACGTGTTCTGTTTTAACAGCACTGAAAGCCTTTTTTGCTAAGTTTAGAAAATTGCAATGTAGGGGCTCAGGTCACAGGGCCAGAGCCCAGATCAGATGCTTTTATCTCACATCAAGATTATTTAAAACTTATCAGTTTATATTGCCTTGCACATGGTGTGTTTCTAAAGTCTCATTTCTTCATTGAGCATTAACTTGGGGTTATTGGCATAATTTCTGCAATGCATGATGAGCAGGCTTAGACCACTGGGGCAACTGTCAGTAACTCTGAGTGTGGAATAGTGGAATAGCACAGACCCACAAAACTGCCTCACCACACATGGATTGCAGCCAGAGAATCTTGTTCGGTGGATTCTTATAGTTATGCTCCTGAAGCATGTGCCTTGATGAGGGTAGTAAACAATAGCTCATCCAAATGCTCCTCAAGACACTGTCTATCCCATGTTTTTGGCAGTTCCAACCCTCAAGGAGTGCTACTACTTGCCACATCTTTGGGTTTTCCCTTCCCCAGTGACTATACCTCTCTAGTTGCATCTCCCCCTGCTGTTCTACGCCTTTAACACGGGTGTTTATTGGTTCTTTCCTTCTCTAACACATATAGATCTAGTTCTATTTGTCATATCAGAATTTCTTCTATTTCCCCTTTGCTTACTGCCCAGGGCATTTTTGTTTTTACTTTATTCAGTTCATGAGTTCTGAGTCTTGTAAATGCATCTACTGTTCAAATAGATCTTGTCCACCAAGCTGGGTTAGATAACCCCATTAGGAGACTTTTGTCTCATTAGATAAACAAGTAACCCAGGCCAGGACAATTTATTATCATCCAGTACAGCTTCCAGTTAATAACCTTCATCTTTGCTTCTAGTTCTAATGTCATAAATCTCGTAGGCCTAAGGATATATGTCCTATCTGAATGCATACCTATAATACCAGAGCATCACCTTGAAGTCACCCCATAATTCTTTGAGGATTTCTGATCCTAATCCAAAATTAGTCTTTATACATCCCCACCTTGCCCTAAGTGAGGAATGGAATCATGGGAAACCAACCTAGTGCTGCTTAGTAAAGCCTGGTGCTAATAATTTAAAACGAGACCCTCATGACTATTCTTGGGCAGACGCAGGACTCAGGCTCCTATATCTTCTAAGACTGTAAGGCAATCTTTGCATTGGGGTAAGTTCCTGCGAAGTTGAAGGTCATTCTGTGGCAACCACTCTAAAAACCTTACCATGTGGTAAGAATAAAGCTGATTTTGTTTTAGTTAAAATGCTTTATAGCAAAAATGACCTCTTACTTTATCAAACTAGGATATTTTTCAAGTGAAGGGGAACTACTGTTATTTATGCAGAAGCATTAGGTATAGATAGACTGAGCTGGATAATACAATGACTGATTACTCTACTTGTAGTAGATGCTTTATAGGTTGAGGCCCTTGCTGTGTCCTAAACTTTTGTGGAATACCTGCATGGCATAATATATATCCTGGTGCTTGTAGTACCATCTCTACAGAAGTAGCTTGATCCCGGTATAAGAAATAGCCTTAGCATTACCCTAGATACAGGCGCATAATGAGAAAGGGAGGTGGGCTACAGCATAGCTGAAGGCTTCCCCCTAGACATTCTTTATCTTTGATGAATGGCCAAGAGCTAGGTAGATTATTAGGAGTGGTTCTTTTGAAGTGATGTGGTAATGCATTCATTTCTTCAAGATAAAACTTGTGAGAAAGAGATTGAGATGAAGTTTAGGAGATGAACATCAGTCATGTCACTCCTATATCTTAATACTGGAGGGACAAGGTCAACCACTGAACCATTTCTTAGCACCCAGATGATAAGACGTAATTGTACAAAATCTCATTGGTTCTTGTGTGGAAAATATATTGTGCTGGGAAAGTGGAGGCAGGGGAAGTAGTTGCAAAGCTTCCATAGCTAGAAGGCTACTGCAGGTGTCTGGCCAAGGATAATGCGGGCTTGAACTAATGCAGCTGCAGAAGACAGAAAGCAGGGCAGGCTCTTATATCACAGATTAAGGGTAGGATTACAAAGAATGGATATGGAATTTTGTTAGATTTTGGGCTTAGTATCACCTACTGAGAGAAAATAGAGGAGGAAAATTGAGTTTTAGCAGAGGCTGTGAGCAGGGAAATGGAGAATAATTATAGATAGAAGAAAAGAATAATATGGAAGAAATGCCTCTCATTTTTCATAATTTTGCTAGGTTCTCCCCAATTTAACCTTGAGTGTGTAAATTTATTAAGTTTTACTAAGCAATGCCACCATCTGAAGTGAAACAAGGCAATTTTTTTTCTTGAATATTCCTTCTCTGAACTGATTCATGGAGATGGGTCAGGATACATTTTGAGAGCTGGGTAAAGATCAAGAAAAAAACTGATTTTGACCCTTGTTTGGCTTTGGACTATTACTCCATTTGCCTAGTCTTGAGTTACTTTATCTGAAAAATGGGATAATAATACCTCCCTCAATGACATCATCAAAAGATAAAAGGAAATATTATATGTTGCATACTCAGTATTATGCTTGGAGAAAGGTAAGAATTTTCTAACTGGTGATTATCATTGTAGATTTTTTGATAATTTATTTCCTGAAATACAAAACAGAAGGATGGATATCAGAAAGAAAGAATATTCTTTAATTATTTATTTATTCAACTAAGACATTAAAATAAAGTAAATTAACATAAGGGACACATACTTCTGGCCATGTTACCTCTTCCCATAATTAGCTAGAAAGCCACATGAGATATATGAAATCACTGTTTTTAGACAATACAAAACACGTATTGTTTGTTAATCCTGAGAGAAAAAATACAATCAAGGTAAATCATCCTGGATTTCTGCCTGGACAGCCCTTCCAGAATGTGATACAGAGAACAGAAGTCCAGTTATGAAGATTACATATAGAAGTTCTGAGAGACTGAATTGGTTAGAATTCATGGCAGACTACTGTAAAAGAGAGTTTCTCTCTCTCACATACACAAACATACACACACACACACACACACACTTCGAAAATGTGGACAGGAATTCTATAGCATTTTATGGAGGAATGAACTGCACTGGCATTGAAAGTAATTTGAAAAGACGAGGGAAAGAACCATCAGAGGACTATCAGGTGAAGAGCTACCAGGGATTACCAAAGACTGGCAAAATTTAGTGCTTCTAGGAGCCTGAGTGGAGAGGTCTATCAAATATATATCAAATATTTAAATTAGGAATAACACACAACTTAAAAACAGAGGAGTAGGAGGAACTTCCCAACTCACTTAATGAAGCCTACATTATTCTTACACCCGAACTGGCAAAAAATGTGATAAGAAAATGATTTTGTGACCCAATATTCTTAATAGACACAGGTGTAAAAATTTACCAAAATATTAACAGATCTTATTTGGTGATACATAAAAAGGATAATATGCTCTGCTTACATGAGGGTTGTGCCAAGAATTAAAGTTATATGCTTATAACATTCCAAAAATTACTCAATGTAGTATAACAATTTAATAGAAATGAGAAAATTAAATGATAATTTCAATAGATACAGGACTTTCTTATAATAAGTTCAATATCTATTCATGAATAAAATATTCAGCAATCTAGCAATAGAAGAAAACTTGCTAAAACTGATCAAGACAAACTCTGAAAAACATACAGCTGACATGATACCTAAGAGTGAAAGACAGAAGGCTTTTCCCCAAAGATTATGAACAAGATAAAAAGGCTCCATCCTCATCTCTTTTATTTCACTGGGTTGTTAGTCAATGTAGTAAGTCAACAGCAACAATAATGATATAGGCATTCAGAGTCGAAAGAAACAAAACTATATTTTTGGGGTGTTTTTTTTGGTTCACAGATTTCATGATCCTGTATGAAGGAAATCTTATGAAGTTTATTTTAAAAAGAAATTAAGATTTTAGGTAAATTAGCAGGATTATTGGATACAAGATTAACATAATCAATTCTATTTCTGTATACCAGTAAGAGTCAGGCGAAAATTGAAATAAAATAAATAGTACCATTTGTCATAGCATCAAAAACATTAAATATTTATGGATACATCTGACAACCTATAGACTGCAACATTGATGAGAGAAATTTAAAAGGGTGAAATGAATTGAAAGATTTAATCAATATTTTAAAATATCAATTCTCCATAAATTATTCTATAGTTTCAGTATAATCTTCATCAAAATTCCAGCAGGGCTTTTTGTAGAAATTAAGAAGCTAATTTCAAAATTCATATGAAAATGCCAAGAAGCTAGAATATCCAAAACACAGTTTTGAAATTTAAAGAACAAAATTTGAGGATTTATACCACACGATTTCAAAACTTACAAAACTATAATAATCAGGACAGTGAACTCTGGGCAGAAGTATAAATAAATCAATGAAATAGAATAGAGAAGCAGAAACAGACTCATAAATAGAGAGTTGATTTTTCAGAAAGTTTCGATCTTTTGAATGGATGGTACAGGAAAATTTGAATTTTCCTATGGGAAAAAAATAATAAGCTTGGATCTTTACTTTTTATTACATACTAAGATTAATTATAGCTGGATTATAGACCTAAATGTGAAACCCATAGCCATAAAACTTCTGAAAAAAACAACTTAGCATCAATAATGACCTTGGGTTAGGCAGAGGTTTTTAGACACAACATGAAAAACATGATCCACATAAGAAAAAAAATTGATAAATGAACGTTAACAAAATTAAAATTGTACTCTTTGAGGGGATCCTGGTATCTCAGTTGGTTGAGAGTCTCCCTTCAGCTCAGTTCATGTTCTCAGGGTTCTGGAATCCAGGCCTGCATCAAGGCTCCCTGCTCAATGGGGAGTTTGCTTCTCCCTTTCCCTTTGCCACTCCCCCGCCCCCACACTGACTCTCTTGATTAGATAAATTAAATCTTAAAAAAAAAAAATTCTACTCTTTGAAAGTCATTTAAATGAAAATGAAAAGACAAGCCATAGACCAATAGAAATAATTAGAAAATGACATGTTTGGGAAAGGACTTGAATTCAGAATATATAAAGAAATCTGAACAATCAATAGTTAAGAAAATAACCCAGTTAAATGAATGGGCAAACGGTTTGAATAAACACTCCACCAAAGAATACATACATAAGAAAATAAGTATTTGAACAAATACTCAACATCATTAGTCATGAAGGAAATCATACTGAGATGATAGTCTAAACCTATTAACACATCTAACATGAAAAAGTAGGGGGTGCCTGGGTGGCTCAGTTGGTTAAGCGTCTGTCTCTTGATCTCAACTCAAGTCTTGATCTAGGGATCTTGAGTTGAAGCCCCATGTTGAGCTTCACACTGGGCATAAAGCTTACTTAAAAAAAAAAGTCTGATCACCCCAAAAGTTGGTGAGGATATGAGACATGTGCTTTCATGAATTGCTGGTAGGAATATACAACAGCACACTTGATGTGGTTTGGAAAGTTGGGGTTCAGATGGGACAATGAAGAAAAATTCTTGAGATATCTTGGGTGCAAAAAGGTGGCTTTATTAAAGGAGAAAGACAGAACCTGGGGCAGAGGGTTGTGAGGAATGACTGATTATATACTATGGAGTTGGAGGAAGTAAAGACAAAGGAGTTTTCCAAAAGGACTTTTATATGCTAAAGAGTACAGGACCCCTGAGACCTAGCTATTGTCAAGCTAAGGTTGTTTTTCCCTCTAGCAAAATATTAACATTAAGACAGTTGGCAGTTACTGGAGGAATATTATATTCTGCCTATCTCAAGTAGTTTTCAGTGGGCTGCAAGTTATAAGGAAATTTAATCTCATCTACATTTCCCTCTGCCTCTGTTCCCCACATAATACTCGCCTGTGCAAACAGGGGCAGTTCCTCTAAAAGCTAAACATACAATTACCCTATGAACCAGATATTTCAATTTATGGAATGGGTATCCAGCCACAGCTTTGGTGGTCTCTCCAGAACACATTTGCTCATTATTTGCAATATGGATAGGTTGCGAGTTTTCCACATCTTCATGTTGTGGTTCCTTTCTGCATCATTAGCTGTTCTGTGTTTCTTACACTTCTCGAAATTTTTATATTTTTAAAGATTTTATTTATTTATTTGAGAGAGAGAGAGAGAGTGCATGAGAGGGAGGGGAAGGCAGAGGGAGGAGCAGTCTCCCCACTGAGCATGGAGCCCTAAGCAGTGCTGGATCCCAAGATCCTGAGATCAGGACCTGAGCTGAAGTCAGACACTTAACCCACTGAGCCACCCAGGCACCCCCTCACTCTTCTCCAATTTTACTGTAGCAGTGAGGAGAAACTTTGCTTCAAAATCTACTCAACTAAATATCCAAGTTTATCACTTATAATTTCTACTTTCCACAAAACAGCAGGACATAATTTAGCTAAGTTTTTTGGCACATTATATCAAGGATCATCTTTCCTTCAGTTTCCAAGAACACGTTCCTCATTTCTACCTGATACTCCATGAGAATTCCCTTGAGTGCCCACATTCCTGGCAACAATCTCTTCAAGGCAATCTAACCTTTTTCTAATGTGAATCTTACCCTGTTCCAAAGTTACTTCCACATTTTTAGGGGTTTGTTATAGAAGCACCACATTTTGCTGTGCCAAAATCTTTATTAACCAGGATTCTCCAGAAACCAACAGGATGCATATGTTTGTGTATGTATAAAATTATATATGTAGAGAATGAGGCACATGGACATCACAAAGCCTTGGTGAGTACAAAATCTGATGCTGTGCATATTGTATTATGCAAATTCACCTTAGTTAAGTTGATTTGACAATAGCAATAATATCACTTATCTGGCAGGATTATTTAAGTAATAAATGACTGATGATTTCAGCTCAGTTTCTAACATTCAGGAATTGTTCACTTAATGATAGTTTTTTAAAAACTTATCCTCTGTTTTTTTAAGTAAACCTGACTCCTTTCATTGGCTATCTTTTAAACTTATATTTTCTCCTTAGGCTTTTATATTCCTAAAGGAAACTCAGTCTGTTTTTTCAGAGCTCATGAGGTTAATCAATTCAAATTTTGGGTGGCAAAATTGCATGGAGTCTCAGCATATTTATACAGCAAATGAAAACTTTGTATTCTTGAATGCATTAAATCAATTCAAGGGTTTGATATTATAAGAATTTGGGTTCTGTCTCAGATAGATGGATATTTTTCCCCCCAAAAAATTGATGGGTGCAAATCTGTCTTAGATTTAATGGTTAAAAACAGATGTACTTATGAAAGAGCTCACCACCTATGTGTAGTTGGAACAGACTCCACTTCCCCCATTAAACTAAAGGAATAAAAATTATAAGTACCCAATAAATATTTCTTGAATATGCCTTTTAAGAGCCAAACTTTGTTTTACTTTGATTGAGTAACATAGCACCATCTTCCCTACATTTGTTATGGTATAATTTTATCTGATTCATTTGGAACATATTGCTAGGGATCCCTGGGTGGCGCAGCGGTTTGGCGCCTGCCTTTGGCCCAGGGCGCGATCCTGGAGACCCGGGATCGAATCCCACATCGGGCTCCCGGTGCATGGAGCCTGCTTCTCCCTCTGCCTGTGTCTCTGTCTCATTCTCTCTCTCTCTCTATGACTATCATAAATAAAAATTTAAAAAAAATTAAAAAAAAAAGGAACATGTTGCTATATTAGAAATGGTTCTCCTTTCAAAAAGTTTATAGTCTCAGAGGGACAAAGAGCATGCTTATTTTTAGAATAGAAGCTATGGAAAACTTTATGTTATCAAGTAACAAAATAAGTACTAGGGAAAACAATCTGATGATGTTCAGGAACCACAGATGTCATAGTGGGCTATAGAGTCTTGATGTTTTTACAGTGAAGGGAATACAGATGTCACAAAAGCCATAGTCATATAATCAACTTGAGTATCTTAAAATAGAGTTGCCTTGCATACAACAAATATTTTAAATACAATAGAACCTATTTGCCTAGTTGTATTCTCAGGAAACCCATAATTCATTTTCTAACATTAGGTACTTTGGGGAAATAATGTTTTTTGCAATTGCAAGTTTTAGTTGGCATAGTTAGATATTATTCTGGTGGCTTATTTTTTAAAAAGATTTTATTTATTTATTCATGAGTAACACACAGAGAGAGGCAGAGACATAGGCAGAGAGAGAACATTTCAGGGACTCCAACCCAGGACCCTGGGATCACACCCTGAGCCAAAAGCAGACTCTCAACCACTGAGCCATCCAGGCATCCCTGTTCTGGTGGCTTTATAACTTAAGATTATTTTTACTGTTACATGTCTATTGCTTGCCAATATTGCTCCATTGGGATCTGCTCCACTCAGGGATCAGATGATAGATGCTCTTCATGTGACACACTCTGTGTCAACTGGAATTCAAGAGCATCTGGGTCTCCATGACAGAAGAAGATACAGCTGTATGATTGTGCACTAGGTTCTTATATACTTCAAGTAAGAAGTGATATTCTCATTTCTACCCACAGCCCATTAATAAAATGCAGTCACAGTCTTGTCAAAGTAAAAAGAGGTTGGAAAATGTGAGTAAGTAGATAGAATGTGTGTTTAGGGTTACAGCTCTGGCACAGTTTGTTTTTCTGGTCAAATGTTCCTTTATTCCCTTCTCATACAGAGTATAGTCATACCTTTCTCAGGGGAGGCAACTGAAGTTCCAAGTTTGAACCAATAAGCACATCATGGTCAAAGTCTGGAATCCCTACATATTGCAAAAGCATAGTTGCATTAAGTTCAGGTATTCTTAAAAAAAAAAAAAAAGTTCAGGTATTCTTCTTTTGGTCAGAAGAACTATGAACAAAAAGCCTATTTATCACCTGCCTGGCACCTATCAGAACAGAGAAAGAATAATCATAGTCAATATTCCCATCAGGAAAGGTGATAGTCCTGAAAAATTCTTCAATTCCGTTGGTTGGACTCCATGAATTCCCTCTATCTTTGGTATGGACTTATTTCTTGATTAAGTTATGATTGTGACCTTAAGAAAGATCTGCTTTACCTATGCTTTTCCATGGCCCTTGCTTGACTCTACCTTCTTGTGCTCTTGTTCTCCATTATCCTTCTTGACTGAATTTGAAGAGTGTTACACAATATGCCCTCCTTGATCTTTACTGTTTTTTTCTGTTCCCTTCCAGCTCAAAGAATTCTTGAGGCTTAAAAATCCTTTCTTATAAGAATTTTTAGTCTAAGTTTGTTGGGTCTTGCCAGTAAAAATGTCTTTAAATGAAATAGTAAACTTGTTATGTATTTGATTCTAGTCAGGTCCATGGTTCAGTAAGCATTACCAGATTGTCCTTTTGAAGGAAAAGTTCCAGGCTCTGCCATTTTACTGATTTTCTGCCAACTCTCCCTTCCTAGTTCTTGCTTTCTCTCTCCCTCTCTCCTTTCTTCTCCCTCACTTTCTCCCTCCACTGACACTATAGTTTTTGTAAAATAACTCTATTTTTCATTTGACTTTAACCTAATTATTGCCCTAAGTAATTTTTTATCTAATAGAAAAACGTAGCGGGTTGGAATATCCTTTTTTTTTTAGAGAGATTTTATTTATTTATTCATGAGAGACAGAGAGAGAGAGAGAGAGAGTGGCAGAGACACAGGCAAAGGGAGAAGCAGGCTCCATGCAGGGAGCCCGACATGGGACTCGATCCCGGGACTCCAGGACTATGCCCTGGACTGAAGGTAGGCGCTAAACTGCTGATCCACCCAGGGATCCCCCAGGATGGAATATCCTTAATCTGATTTTTGCCATCACACACTCAGCCAGTTGAGATATTTGGGGTGTTATGGGACCTTATTCTAACTTTGCTTCAAAGTTGAATTTATTTATTTTTATTTTACTTTACAGTTTTATTTAATGTATAACTATATACAGCAAAATTTAGAAAGTATAGTTAGTTTACAGTTCTCTGAGTTTTGACAGGCATAAATGGGCATATAACCAACATTACAATCAAGGTATAGGATAGTCCCATCATGCATACACACACACACACGCACACACACACACATACACACACACATACACATACACATATATATACATTTTTTAAGATTTTATTTATTTATTCATGAGAGACACAGAGAGACAGAGGCAGAGTCATAGACAGAGGGAGAAGCAGGCTCCATGCAGGAAGCTCAATGTGGGACTTGATCCTGGGACTACGGGATCATGCCCTGAGCCAAAGGCAGATGCTCAACCACTGAGCCACCCAGGCATCCCACATACATACATTCTTATTTCTTTATTCTTTGTCAAATTTTCCCCAATGCCCAGCTCATATAAATGACTTACCCAGTCTCTGAATCAGTTGTGCTGTTTCACAATGTCCTATAAAACAAATTATACAGCATATAGCCTTTGAGACTGACTCCTTTCATCGAGCACAGTGCATTTGAGATTTACCTGTTTTCTTGCCTCTATTAGTAATTTTTTTTATTCTATTACATGGTTATGCCACAGATTTTTTGTTTATTTTTTTTCAATTTACTCATCATGTCAGTTCAGTGGCATTTGGTTTGTTTCCAGTTTGGGATGATTACAAGTTAATCTTCTATAAATATTTGTGTGTATGTTTTTATACGAACATAAGCTTTTATTTCATTTAGATTCTACCTAGAAGTGGAATTACTAGGTTGCATGACAAGTGTATGTTTAACATTAGGAAACAACCTGCCACATTGGCTCCCAAAGTGGCTGACCCATTTTAATCTGTATCAGCAATGTGTGAGAATTCTATTTGATCCACAGCCTTGTCACCATTTGGTATTATCAAGTTTTTATTTCTGTTTTGTTCTGTTTTGCCATTCTAATAAGTTTTAGTAGTATCTTATTGTGGTTGTAATTTGCATTTTCCTAAAGACTAATTATGTTGAACATATTTCCATATACTTATTTGCCTCCCATATGCTTTCTCCAGTGAAGTATCTGTTCACATCATTTACCCATTTCTTACTGAGTTGTTTGTTTCCTGATTATTGAGTTTTGCATACTGAGTTAGTTATTATTCCCTTTTTCTTTGCTTCAGGATAGAACAACAAAGTTTTTTTTAATCTATTATCTTTTAACTGGAAATTTTTCTATTGTTTGTTGGAAATGAGGCCAATTCATAGTGTACCCTTCTGCTTTAAAGACAGAGCACACATTTTTAGAGGGACACATGAGAATCCACATAAGTAGATCAGATTTTTCATCATTCCTTCAACTAAAAATGACTCTGTGATGAAGCTCTGGCCAACAGGACATATGTAGGGTACCTTGTGGAATGCAGTTAAACCCTGAACAATGAATGCAAAGTTTAGAGGTGTTAGTCCCTGCATAATCAAAAGTCCTTGTATTAACTTTGACTATCCCCAAACTGAACTAATAGACTACTATTGACTGGAAGCCTTACTGATAATGTAAACAGTCAATGAACACATATTTTGCATGCAATCTGTATTCTTACAATAGAGTAGGCTAGAGAAAAGAAAATGTTAAGAAAATCATTAGGAAGAGAAAATACATTTACAGTCCTGAAATAGATTTATTTAAAAAGTCAATGTGTAAATGGACCCTTGAGGTTCAAAGCCATGCTATTCAAGAGTCAACTGTATATCCTTAAAGAGAGAGCCTGCCTTCTGTTCTATTCACTTTCACATTGGCTAAAATGTAGTCTTAATGGATGGGGCCCCTGCATTAACGCTGGACCCCAAAGCTGCCACCTCGGTGTCCATCGAAAGATGAATGAATAAAAAAGATGTGGTTTATGTATACAATGGAATATTACTCAGCCATTAGAAATGACAAATACCCACCATTTGCTTCCACGTGGATGAAACTGGAGGGTATTATGCTGAGTGAAGTAAGTCAATCGGAGAAGGACAAATATTATATGGTCTCATTCATTTGGGGAATATAAATAATAGTGAAAGGAAATAAAGGGGAAAGGAGGAAAAATAAGTGGGAAATATCAAAAAGGGAGACAGAACATGGAAGAGTCCTAACTCTGGGAAACGAACTAGGGGTGGTGGAAGGGGAGGTGGGTGGGGGGTGGGGGTGACTGGGTGACGGGCACTGAGGTGCGCACTTGATGGGATGAGCACTGGGTGTTATTCTGTATGCCGGCAAATTGAACACCAATAAAAAATAAATTTATAAAAAATAATGGTAGCATCTAATGGTAGACCACATGACAGAAGGAAGGGATTTACCACCCTACTTTTGAATATTTACTTTCAGACTTTAATAAGAGATATATATTAGCTTCTTTGAACTAGTTTTTTGTTTGTTTTGGCTTTTCTGTCCCTTGTAATTGAGCCTCATCCAAACCAACAAGAGATTTCATGACATCTAGATCTTTAATTTCAAGGAAATCGAGGATCTCCTCAAGTATAAATAAAACATTATAGATCAGAAAGTTAGAAAAGTAGCAGAATCATTTTAAAGAAAAATCATTAGGGACACCTGCGGGGCTTAGCACTTGAGAGTCTAGTCTGCCTTCAGCTCAGGGCGTGATCCCGGAGTCCCGGGATTGAGTCCTACATTGGGCTCCCTGCATGGAGCCTGCTTCTCCCTCTGCCTATGTCTCTGCCTCTCTCTGTTTGTCTCTCAAATAAATAAACAAACAAATAAATAAATAAATAAATAAACAAATAAATAAATAAATAAAATCTTGAAAAAACAAAAGAAAGGAAAATCATTAATCAAATACTGAGATTTTTGAGATTATCTATCTTTTAGGAGATAATGTCAGAGGCTTGAAAATGAAAAATTAGTAGGGATGCCATGTACAGAAGTAAAGATAAAGAATAAAATAGCTTTCATTTTTTCTTGGATGCATGATATAGTTTAGTTATGCTTGAGCACTTGACCTACAGAAATAATATTAGTTTTCTGAAACCTTAATATTTATTAACAGGTTCAAGTGGAGGGGAGGAGTCATTTTCTGGCTCAAGGAAAGTCTACATAGTTCACTACTTTAGACAGAAATGTGGAAACAGACATCAAAGCCACAAATTCAGGGCTTTCATTATGGTTATAATGTACACTACTGCACTTCTACTCACCTCTATCATATCCCCCATTAAAACTTTTCTCTTTTTGAATCTCGTTTTCTTTATTTTTACATTCTGAATTACCAGTGCTTGGTGAGATCAGAGAAAACTTGAAACAGTATTTGCTCAATGAATGGAAATACTTATGACTCTCATCTGGACCTCCAGACCTAGCTCTAACCTTGGAATCCATCAGGTTTCTGTTTAATATTTGTTCCTCTTTTTTATGCATCCCAGCCTCAGATGAGATGGAATTCATCCCCATGTCTGGGCCAAGCACCCACAACAGAGTTCTGTCCAATCTTCTCTGTAATCTTTACCTCATCAGAGATCAAGAGAGCAAAGGAAATTCTGACATAGGGTGTCCAAGTGCTAGGCAATGTGTGATCCACAGGGATGTTTTAGTCCTTAAGGATTTAAGCCACTATCCTGAGACAAAGACAGAAGGATATAACCAAAGCAAATCAAACCAACCAAACCAAACCAAACCAAACCAAACCAAACCAAACCAAACCAAACCAAAAAGTAAAACTCTGTGACAATGAGAAAAATAAGCAGAATGTACTTTGGTCATGGAGAGAAAATTAATTTAGACAGTTAATGAGATAAGGAAAGCAGAAGTAACAGGTTTACAGTTGGGTAGGTTATTTGAAGGCAGATATTGGGGCAACCTACATTCCAGAAAGGTGAACTAGACTGATCAGAGAGGAATAAGGGACAGGAAATTTTCTTATCTTCCTTTTCTTTAGTTATTTTGCTAAGTGAGCCATGTTTATTCAAATGGTACATATCCATTCAAGAAAAGATATAGATGCCTGTAGGCAAGAGCCCTGGATGCTCCTTTCTGGTTACCAGTCGTATCTTTCTCTGTCTTGACCCTCAGCTCTTAGGTATAAACCTACTGTTAATACTTTGAGTGTATTTTCTTAGCATCTGATTTTTTTTTTTTCACTATAAAAAGATTTTAGAGTGAACTCATTCTCTGGTCTTTCTTTTTTATTCTTTTTCTTTCTCTTTTTTTCTTTCTTTCTTTCTTTCTTTCTTTCTTTCTTTCTTTCTTTTCTTCTTTCTTTCTTTCTTCTTTCTTTCTTTTCTTTCTTTCTCTCTTCTTTCTCTTTTTTTATGTCCTGCTCATGTTATAGTATCCTTATCATTTCAGCAAAAACACCTGCTTGAGCTTCAAATGCCAGCTCTTGCATTTTTGCCTGAAAGTTCTGGCTTCTGGAGCTATGAGGAGTTAATCTGTCCCACCTCATGAAGAATATCTCACCGATGCACTGATGGGACTTGAACCATAAATATTCAAAGTCCCTTGATGTTCAGTTAGGATAACTATGAGGCATGTGCTCTCTCCTAGCTTCCAGAGTTTACCCAGCAGGATTAAACTTTAGTTAGTTGCCCATAGCGAAGCTGGCTTGATAGGGCATCCTGAAAGCCTGCCTTCCCTTCCATTTTTCACACCCTTATTTACCTACCAGGGGTTTGTTTCTTCAATTCCTAAATCAACAAATTACAATTGAAACTCTGCCTTAGACTCTGATAATCGGGGAACTCAAAATAAGATAATCATGTTAAATCTTTATTCTTCTCCCCAAAGCATTAGATATTAACTCAAGCTGCTACTCATGTCTGGCCAGACCAGGTATTTGGCCTATTTTACATAAATATAGATACAGATAGATATATAAATTACATAGACAATATAAATGTATATAAACATATGCATATCTATGACATATTTTTATATATGTAAGTCTGGATTCAGCTCATTCATGAAATTTAAGTAGTTCAAAGGAGAATCCTATTATTGCTTCTAAGCATCTATGCTTTTGATCTTGTGCAAATTCAGAGAACTTACTTTTTCACTCACCCATGTCTCTAAATCTATTGAACAAAAGTATAATCACATTAGTGTGGAATGCCAAAAGGATCAGATCTAGGTATACACATTAAATTAGAATTCTCACTATGTTGGAAGAAGAAACTTTTGCAGTTTTCCACTTTATTCTTTTCAAAATTTCTTTAAGAGCATTTGCTTCTGGTTGCAAAGTCTGATCAGCATTTTTTTCATTAACTATTGAAGTCTAAGTGAAATTGTTTTCAGTATCTCCGGTTGCTCTGTGTGTATGTTATGTAGAAGACAAAAGAGCTATGAGAGTAAATGTGCATGAAACAATGGAGTTTAAGTCTAATAAGCTACATAGATTATAAGAAGATGACCAAAGGAAAAACTGAAAATAATGGAAAAGCTCAGAAGGTGGTTTGCATCTGAAATCTATATGATGTTCCAAAGGGATTAAATTGATTACTTGACATGCACAACCTCCTGCATTTTATTGCTATTACACGTTAAAGTTATAGAGAAAAAGCATACTGGGATATATCACTGGATTTTGGTTTCATAGTGGCTGGGAAAGACTTGGTTCTTATAAATATGAGGATCACTCTCTGAGCTACCCCAAAATGAATGGCAATGAAGGCAAGGGACACAATACTGCAGTCTCCACTTCATTTTCAGTGACTCTAGGGTGTTCTAAGTGAGAAAAAGGCTAGAGGTAGCTGCTGGGAAACCAATGCTTCTGAAATTAGTGGTCTGGTCTTTCACTTTCACCATGATGCTTTCTAATGTCTTCAGTTTTTTTTCTTAAGGCTGGGCACTCATATTTTCTCCACTTATTTATTAAGATCTGTTTTTCTGCAGATCATCATAATCTGGCCACTTTTCTATGTACTTCTGTCTCCTACTCAAAAAAGAATGCTGATTCCTGATCATACTCTGATGGCAGAGCAAGACTTTCATTGATACCGTCGGTCTCCCCATTTTGCAGTTAGAGACATTGCAGATTCTGTCAGTAATTTTTGAGCAATCATTGGTCACAGAAGAGGTTTCATAGTAGAATGACTTCAATAGGAAAATATAAATATTATTTTAATAAAATGATGCATCACCTTATGTAGGTAGAATTCTAAGCTGTTCCTCAAAATTCTCACCCTCTAGTGTATACACACCTTCTGCCAGTCATTCAATCAAGCACTAATCTAGGTGCTGCTGTGAAGGGATTTGCAGATGTAATTAAGTTCTCAAATCAGTTGGCCTTAAAATAGGATGATACTTGATGGACTACAACCAATCAGATGGGTCCTTCAAAGGGACTGGAATCCTTCAGGGAAATGATATATGAAAGGTGAGAAAGCGTCTGAGAAGAAGTGTCTACACTGCTGGCTTTGAAGATGGAGGGGATCACATGGTAAGCGATGATGAGTGGCCTCTAAGAGCTGATAGTGACTGCCATCCACGAGCCAGCAAGACTTGGATCCCAGTTTTACACTTGTAAAAAAAAAAATTGATTCTACCAACAGCTGTTGAGTTTGGAAGGAGATTTTTCCCCCAGAGTCTTCACATAAGAATGCAACCTGGTCAATACCTCGAATATGAGACCCAAGAATTTACTTAAGACTTAGCTCAAATTCTGACCCTACAGAACTGTGTGGTAGTAACCAGTGTTGTTTAAGCTACTATTTGTGTAAGTTGTTACAAGGCATTGGAAAATGAATATACTCCCACAACCCTTACCAGACTCAGTCCTTCTCCTGGACCAGCAAAGTTTGTGTCACTTACGTTTACTGAGGTGATTTGTCTGAATGCTGGTTATCATTCTTGTAGCTTGAGGGATCCTACTCTTATAAAGTACACAACCCTGTAACTATGAAGAGCCAGGGTCTAGCAAAGTGTTTTGAGTTTGAATCCTGTCTCTGCCATCTTCTATCTGTAGAAACTTGGATACATTGCTGAACTCCTCTGATCCCCAGTTAGGTTAGTTTTAACATGGGTAAAATGGTAGTACTCACAGCCAAAACACTTTTCCTTATGCACATTCAGTGTTCAGCATGTGTGCTTGCACATGTTAGGTAACTGTCTGAGCCCTGATATAAATATAAAGTATAAATATAAATTAATGCACAACTTGATAGAGTCCAAATTTCAAATCAGTGAACCTTTCATAAACCCTTTCTCTCTGCCAGGCTGTTGGAATAAACATAAGATGGGAAAATGTCACAACCTTTAGTTTCAAAGCTTCTCCAAATAAGTGAGAAAAACTGACACAGAAGCATAGATATCACTGATATCTTTTAACATGGCCAGTGAAAAAGAGACTGCAAGACAGAAGTGGTGCTAGAGAATTATTAGCTCTCAGCTGGGACAGATGGCAGGAAGGGAAGGAAAGGCTTTATCAGGCATGTTGACATTTGATTTGGGTTTTGAAGAATGAGTAGAAGTTGATCAAATAGTCAAAGACTAGAAAAGCATCCCAAGAAGAGCAAGTAGATTTTGCAGTATCTCTGAGATACTAAATATTATAGAGTGTATTAGGTATCATAGAGGTTCCAACAGCAGAAAGAAAGCTTAGCCAGATTAAGCCCACAAGACATTATTTTGAATCATGTGTACAAGGACATCCGAGGGAGAATCTACTTTTAGGCATGATGAAATCCTGATGAAATGTTGTCAGAGATTCCATCTATCAATTGATCAATCTGTCTTCTATTATCTATCTATCTATCTACCTATCAATCTATCATCTATCTTCTAATTATCATTGTCTATCTATCAATCATCTATGTATCTCTCCCCCTCTCTCTCTTCCTTGGCTCTTTTTAAAACTATTTTGGCTTTATTTTTAAATAAATAGGATCACTTCGTATTATGAAAAATATCGTTTGTACTTCAAAGCCTAAATTCTAATGGTTGCCAAGCTAAAAGCAGAAAGATTCTTTTTCACAACCATGTACTACTTTTCAGTGATGACTTAGGCCCATGTCCACTCACCTTGAATCCAATCCCATGACCTGCTTAGACCATATACTTGTTTTTGACAAGACATCGAGATGGACAAGCCTCAAGAAACCACATTAAATGTTTGCTTCTTTTTCCCAAAGGAGTATAGGTGGTTTTGCCAGAAGAAACCAGAAGAACTGCTGGCTATAGTAAAACAAATAGAAAATATAAAAAAAAAAATTGATGTCATTGGATCATAAAAAGTGATGGGTAAAATCTCGATGCATCTTTTTCATACACTAAGGCGTTTCAACTTTAGCCTGCAAGGGATGAGCAATTTGTGAAGGACTTCAGTCAGTGGAGAGGGTTGCTTGAATTTTGTGCTTTCACTCTCTTACACTGAAGTCATGGTGGAGGATGTGCAGCCATGAAGAGCATGGTGGATGGACTTCAAGGTCTCTAAAAGCCACTGGATGCATATGGCTATCACTCAGCGTACTGAGCAATGGAAATCCAGAGACAAGCCCGGTAGGAATTGTTCTGCCTCTCTGGCCTTTCCACTTAGCATTCATAATCCTCAGATGCACGACTGCCAGCAGCCACATCTTCCAACGCAAAGGTCAACATGAAAGAGCATCTTAAGTAGCACGTCAAAATGACATTTTGCGATTTGGCATAATTGCTTGCTTAAGTGCTTGTACATTACATTATCTTGCTTCCGTAAGGCTGATGTTGCTTCCAATTCTCCTATTCTTCAATTCCTTTGCTAAAATATTGCTACTTTCTAATAGTTGAGGGTATCTTGTATGTGAGGCAGCATCCACACTGTCATTACTTTAGTGTTTTGAATTCAGTGTCTGTGCATTATTTTATACCTCAAAAAACATCATTGGAGTTAAAAAAATGCCTCATGAGTTATAACCCCATATTCAACTGTCTGTTAGTTTGTTAATATAGTCAGTCACCAATCTATTCAATATGCTCCCCTGTATATAAGGCACTGAGAAAAGCACTGTGGTATTGGGGGTGGAAACAACTGTGTCCCTGCCCTTTGTGAGCGTAGAGAATAGGGCGAGAGTGGTGATATGTCTCTACTAGCTGCTGTGAAGGGAAAAGGAATCAGGATCAAATCATACAAAAAAAAAGTATAATATAAAAAAGCCATTTCAAGGAAATTTTTTTTATAATGAGGACAACATTGTAGATTAAAAAAAAAAAAAAAAGAGCTTGTCAGACCCATGCTGGACAGCAGACTAGGTTCAAGGCATTTGTTGTCTTCAGGGATTACAATGGACATGTCAGTCTAAATGTGGTCCAGGGAGGTAGCCACTGCCATCCGTGGGGCCATCATCCTGGACAGATCTTCCATCGCCATCGCGTGGGGAGGCTGGTCGGGGAACAAGATTGCCAAACCCCACACTGTCTCTTGCAGGGTAACCCGCCTCTATTGCTCTGTGCTGGTGCACCACATCTCTGCTCCCAGAGGCACTGACATCCTCTCAGCCCCTGTGCCCAAGAAGCTACTGAGGATGGCCAGTATTGACGATGGTGACTCCTTGGCCAGGGGCTGCACTGCCATATTGGACAACGTCATCAAAGCTACTTATGACATTTCTAAGACCTATGTCTCTCTCACCTCTGACTTCTGGAGACTGTGTTCACCAAGTCTCCCTACCAGGAATTTACTGGCCATCTTGTAAAGACTCCACCAGAGTCTCTATACAGAGAACCCAGCTCCAGCTGTGGCCACCACCCAGTTTTATATAAGAAAAATAAAGTGAAATAAAGCCTGTTAAAACAAAGAAAGGGCTTGTGCCTCAAACTTGTTGCTCTCGGCACTGTGTAGATGCTCAGATTCTCACTCAAAATGGTTCACTGGGTTTTACAACAACCTTTTGTAAGTGGCATTCTCCAAGAAGCTGACTCTGAAATGGAGAGTTGAATCCAGGACAGAGACCAGGGGTCTCCTTGGAGTCTGCACCTTGGAAGTTGGAGGAGGAAAGAAGAACTGAGGAGGTAGAGGGTAAGCTGTGATGCCCTCTTACTGGAGGACTTATCCCTGCCAGGAACTCTGCAAATGGGACAAAGAAAAGCTATTCTGTGCTGGGTTATGAGGTTTGGGTCTTCATGCACCTGTTTTGATCAGTCGCTGGATAGCTGGCCAGCCAAGAAATGGTGTGACCTTATGCAAGCAGCTCTCTTAAGGTGAGACAGTCCCCAGGGAGAGCTGACAGCTGAGAGGTTGTATGCTGGAAGCTTCCCAAGCAGCTGGGTGTGAAGCTTTATTTTTGAATAAGGCTCTATACACTGAATTACAGTGTCCCTTATATCACCATTATCTGCAAGACTCTGATAAATGGAAATATTACCTTTTATGGAGACTGGGATCAGTTTTCCCTGAGCATTTATTTGGGCTAGATTCTAGGTTGGATGCATAGACAAAAGATGCCCTTGATCAGAAACACCTGCACTGTTATACGAGCAGGATTTAATCTTTCACTATGCTTACCTACTAAAATTAGGAGTTTGTATGGGCAGTCAGGTTTATCCTGATACAGTTTTCAATTCTTCCTATATATCAACTGCAATTTAATTCAAAATCTAGTTTTTTTGAGGCTCAACTCTAAGCCAAAATGATACTCCTCCTTCTCGTCTTCCTACTACTATTGCATTATTGCTAACTATATTCATGAAGAATTTTTTTGTATCATAAACTAATCTGAGCAATTTGCATGTAAGAACACATTTCATTCTTATAACGAATCTATGTGGTATATAATATCATCATCTACCTATTTTTTAAATGATGAACCCAAGGCACACAGAGGGTAAGCAACTTCCTCAACATTGTACAGATTTTATGTAGAGGAGCTGGACTTTGTACCCAGGTAGTTTGGCTCCAAAGTCTGTGCTTAAATACACTCTCTGCCATTAATGATCTCATCATTAGTGGAGTCTTGCAATTGGCTGATTGCTCTAATTATTCACTTATTATCTGCATCTATGCCCTTTGCAATATGACCCTGCAGTGCTCTCCCATTCCCAGGGGTATGGGCTGCTCTACCCTTTAGCTCTAGATTCAGCCAAGTTACTAGCATTGCCCTAAGTGTCTTTTAAAGTGTGAAATAAGTGGGGTGCCTGGGTGGCACAGTCAGTTAAATGTCAGACTCTTGGTTTCAGCTCAGGTCATGATCTCACAGTTGTGGGACTAAGCCCCATGCCAGGCTCTGTACTTAATGAGGAGTCCGCTTAAGATTGTCTCTTCCTCTGCCCTTCCCCCATTCTCACTCTTTCTCTCTCACGTAAATAAATAAATCTTTAAAAAAAGAAAAGGTGCTTCAAATAGAGACTTGTAAAGTGCATGGAAGACTGAGTTTATTCTTTCTCATTCTTCTGCCATGGGCAGGGCAACATGCCTGGGATTGCTCATGTTGGAAGTTATTAGGGCAAAGGGCATCGCAGATCAGCTGACAGGTGCTCACTTCCAGCCAGGATCAGCACAGCCTCCTTGCCTACCTGAAGCTGCCCCCAAATGCTTGAGTGAGTCCAGTATAGGTCAGATAAACCCTACAGATCATGAACTAAAAAAACATTTGCTATTGCATGCCATTGAGGTTGTGATGCAACAGTTGTGTGACAATGTAAATGACTAATACAAATTGAGTTACAGGTGAAAATTAAATTTGATATAAATGCAATGATAAGTACAAGTGCTAGGTGTGCAAGGGGAACATAAGAGCACTGGTAAGGGGAATGTGACAGACAACTTATTTCAGACTTTATACTCAGTGAAGAGTTCCTGGAAGAACTAAAATAAAGGTTCTGGAGAAATCATTTCAAAAAAAAAAGAAACAGGATATATGTCAGGGAAGTATTTCTTACTTATATCTAGGGACCTGTAGTATGCCTGGATCATCCTCTCTGCAACAGCCATGTTTTTGAAAAGTTGTATGCAAATCCAAATATAATACATCTAATCTTGTTGCAGCAGCAGAGAGTTCACTACTAAACAAACTCTGAGATGAAGGTTCTTCTTCTTCTTCTTCTTCTTCTTTTTAATGGAAAGAAAAAAAGCTGGAAAGTGAATTATTTCCAAAAATATCTATTGCATGTTGACTCCAAGTAGATAGGTGCACCTGTATAAAACATAAATATGCGTCATTTAAAATTTTAAGCAGGACAAGTTACTCCTGCTGGTTGCTAATTCACACATGTCTGTATTTTGAATGTTAGCTTCCTACATTTTTATACAAATATTAATTGTAACTATAGCATTTAAAATATTATTCTCCATAATATTTACCTTAAAACACATGTTTGCATTTTTTTTCCAGAAAATATTTCCCTGGGAAAATGCCCAAAATCACCCGTCAGGGTCAGAGTTTTTGTTCCAAAAGCCTGAATTCTTCACCAGCTCCCCAAGAGGCAGGCTTTGAGACGAAAACAATCACATGTAATCACAAAGATGTCTGTGTAATCTTTCTTTATTATTATCAAACAAATTCTTTGTAGTGGCTGGTCCTTTATCTTATTTTATGGGTAGTAGACATGAACTCCACTAAACTCTCTCTTGCCATCAGTCAAGAAAGGCTTACTTCCTAATAATCCTTGGGTAAAGAAGGATTAATTGATTTATTATGCCTAATCTTGCAGCGTGGATTTATTCAGTAAGCAAACACAGCCGTGTTACGTGGGCTCTGTGTCAGGCTCTGGGGATGCTGATGCAAAAGCAATGCACTCTCTGTCCTCAAGAAGCTCATGGTCTGTTCTAGGAGAGAGGTGAGTATGAGGAAATTAAAATAAAATGACAAATACTAGTGGGATCTGAACAGCACTGTGAGAATAAGGAAGAGGAAAAGGTGAAACAATTAATTCTGAAGTAGAGATCAGTAAAATACTTTCAAAGGGGTTTTATCTTATGGGTGTTCCTAGGTTCTTTTTATTTACCCTTCATCTACATCAGAGCTTGGCAAATTTCTCTGTGAGGGGTCAGATAGTAAGTATTTTAGGCTTTGTGGGCTGTAGGGTTTCTGTTTTAACTACTCAGTTCTTTCCTTGTAGAGTAAAAGCAGCCATAGACAATATGTAAAAACATGAGTATTGCTGTGGATCAAGACAGTTTTATGTATAAAACCTCGAGGCAGTCTGGATTCGTCCTGAGGGTTGTAGTGTGTCTACTCTTGTTCTCCATGGGCTTTAAATGCTGATGTATCTCCCAAGTACCCAAGTACTTAGTAGGGAGGAACATCCATACATTTATTATTATTATTATTATTATTTATTATTTATTATTATTATTATTATTATTATTTTAAGTAGGCTCCATGCTCAACATGGGGCTGGAACTCATGACCATGAGATCAAGAGCCGCATACTCTACCCACTGAGCCAGCCAGGTGCCTCTATACATTTAAAACTCAAGGAAAACAGAGTATAATGCTATGTGAAGTCAGTCAGAGAAAGATAAATAACATACAATTTCACTCATATAAGGAATTTAAGAAACAAAACAGATGAACAAAGAAAAAAAGGGGGAGGCAAATAAGGAAATAGACTTAAATGCAGAGAATAGACGTGTGGTTACCAGAGAGGAGGGGATGAGGGCATGGGTGAAACTGATGAAGGGGATTAAGAGTGTGCTGATCATGGGGCACCTGGGTGGCTCAGTCAGCTAAGTGCCTGCCTGAAGCTCAGGTCATGATCCCAGGGTCCTGGGATTGAGTCCTGCATCGTGTTCCCTGTTCAGTGGGGAGCCTGCTGCTCCCTCTCCCTCTGCCTACCTCTCCTCCTGCCTGTGCTCTTTATCTCTGTGTCATATAAATAAAAAAAAAAGGGATCCCTGGGTGGCGCAGGGGTTTGGCGCCTGCCTTTGGCCCAGGGCGTGATCCTGGAGACTCGGGATCGAATCCCATGTCGGGCTCCCGGTGCATGGAGCCTGCTTCTCCCTCTGCCTGTGTCTCTGTCTCTCTCTCTCTTTCTCTCTGTATGACTATCATAAATAAAAAAAAATAAAAAAAAAAACTTTGAAAAAAAAAGTACATTTATCATGCTAAGCAAATCATATTTCAAATAAATAAATAAATAATAAATCTCTCAATCTTGAGATTCCCTTCTCTGTATTCTTTTCATAGGTGTTCTGTCCCATGATCTCAAATGCTTTCTATTTGCCAAATGTATGTTCCCAGACTTGATTGTTCTTCTGAAGTCCAGAACCACTTAATAGGTGCTTGTCAAGCATTTTTCTCTGGGCTATTTTTCTGTTCTATCAAAATTAGCAGAGTTCATCTTATGGTCTCTCTGAAACCTCTAGGCCAGGTCTGGTCCTGAGTAGCTTTTTGCCTTTCCACAAACAATAATCCCATCCACCCATTTGCTCAAGGTGAAACTGGAAGTCAAAAGTAGCACCTCCTTCTCCACTAATCATTTGTGCATTCCCTAAGTTCCGTTCACAGCACTCCTTAAATTTCTCTAGTGGTGCCACCTGAGTGTCTCTCCAAGGCCACACCTCAGTCTTGTCAACATCACTTCTTCATGGACCACTCCATGGACCACTTCATGGACCACTCCAATGTCTTTGCATCCACTCTTGTGTTCTTCTTGTCTTTATTCATCTACCAAACAGAGGGACTCTTTTAATAAAACCTCCTATCATGTCATCCCTGCTTTCAACCTTGCAAAGGATCCCTGGGGTCTACAGATAAGTACAACATCCTTGTTACTCTTTCCTGAGTCCTGACTCTTACTCTCATGCTGTAGCCTCAGCTCCTACCCATGCATATGAAGATTCATTGCTGCAGTAAGAAATTAGCACAAACTTAGGGACTCAAAATAACACACATGCATTACCTTATCGTTCTGGAGATCTGAACTTTGAAATGGGTGTCACGAAACTAAAGGTATTGGCGGGGCTGTGTTCTTTCTGGAGGTTATAGAGAAAAATTTATTTTGATGCCATTTCCAATCTCAAGAAGCTGCCAACATTCTTGGTTGTTGGCCCTCAGCCAGAAATTGCATCTGGTCCCCACTCCCCCATATCATCTCCATCTCTGACTCTGCTTTTCCTGCATCCCTCTTAGAAGGACCCTGTAATTCCACTGGGTTTACCTGGATAATCTGCAGAAATCTTCCAGTCTCAAGATCCTTAAACTTAATCACATCTACAATGCTCTCTTTGCAATGAAGGCAACATATTCCCAGTTGCTGGGAAACATGGACATCTTGGGTTAAGAGGACATTATTCTGAAAACTATACCACACCTTCTTACTTATCATGCTCCTGACACATTGGCCTTTGGTCTCTCATCTATTCAAAGCAGCTACCTCTTCCTCCTCCAATATCCCCTCTCTCTAGAATTCTTTTTAACTCTATCTTTGGCTAAATTCTTATCTCTCTTAACCCATGAGCATAAATGGTCTTCCTCAGAGAAACTTCATTCAGCCCTTCCCTTCAATATTTTTAAATTAAGTTAACCCTGATTTATTCTCTTATACGCTATACATTTTCTGTTTTAACACTTTTTACTGTTGAACTTAAATAAATCATGACATAATTGTCTCTTTCAACATTAGGCTCCCCATCAGAATGTGAGCTTGCTGAGGGCAGTGGCAGTGTTTTCACTGTTTGTGGTTTACTCTTTGCATTTCACAAAGTGATGAAACCACATACATGTTCACTAAGTGTGTGTCAAATGGATTAAAGGGTTACTGAATAAATAAATGTATTGATAAAAAAATGACTGTTTGATCATGAATTTAAAGAGTATGTGACAGGTGGCAGATGATCAGAGAGATCAAAGTATATGTTAGGGGACTAAAATATATTTTATCTTTTGTAAAAATCTAGGTAAGTGAACATTATATATTGGGGATTATAGATAATTTGAAAGGACTACAAGGTATATTTTCATAGTTAGCAATGGTCAAAGGGGGACTAAGAGATTAATAAAGATTAGATCATAAACTGCCTTCATCATTTAAGAAGTTCTGAGCAACAATGAGTACCTGATAGCCACCCTAATGGGGCCTTACGTAGCGCAGGGTTCTAATTAGTGTCTGGAAGTAAGGATTTCCAAATCCGACTCAATAGTTCAAAGACATTAGGGCACTGGGTTCACATGTGTGTCATTTCCTTGGCTTTTCCCTCATTATTGCAAGATGGCTGCTAAAGCAATGAGCATCATTAGACTGCCCAAGATCAGCATCCCATCTTCGGAGGGCGAAGGTGGGAGGACAAGGGCCCTCTTTTCAAGCTCTCTCTAATATAAGGAGATAAAATGTATCTAAATTCTCAGTAGATTCTTCTTTTGTTTACAGTTACCAAATTTAGAATTAAAAATAAAATATGCTCAGTTAAATGTGACTTTTCAATAAACAATGAATAATGTTCAGTACAATATACAGGACATACTGATACCAAATGCAGTAGTTTGTTATTCATCTGAAATTTAGGATTTAACCAGGCACTATATATTTCATCACAGAATCCTGCCCTTGTTTCATTAGGGAGGGCAGGGTTACAACTCACCCTTAGACTAGTCACAGATAACTAACTATGGATGCAATTACTATCATTGACTGACTAAGCTTACTTCCCTGGGCACATCGCCAAAATAAGGGTGCCATTAACAAGAATGGGAGGACTGGTTTCATATGAAGAACCAGCTGTGTCAGCCACAGGGTCTGAGTAAATTGGTAAGGCAGATTTATTTTATTCTGTAGATAATGTGGAAGTATCAGAGGATTTGAGCAAAGGAATGATGTAATTAATTTGGAAGTTTTTATTAAGATCTCTGGTTTGGTTTTATGTGAGATGGTGATTAGAGGAAGGGGTATCAGATATGAGGCTATCCCATTAGCTGTGCCACAGAATGATGAGGTGGTGTGAACCTAACAATCATCAGAGGTATTTAGAAACATGTAAGAGAATTCAATATGCCTATTTACTTATTATAGTTGTCAAGATTTCAGACTGTGGAGTTCAAATGTTTGGCGTTATATCCTGACTTTGTTATAAGATGTCTGTGTCACCTTGAGTAAGTTACTTTATCTTACAAGCCTTAGTTTCCTTTATCTGTAAACAAGTAGATAATAAAAACTGTGATTTACTATCGGCATTGAAGGAGGTCATTCAAGTCAAGTGCTCAGCAAAGAAAAGAAACAGTATGCACTGAATAAATCTTAGGTGCTTTTATCAGTTTGGGTGTGACTCTGGGTTTTCTTGTTATCATGGATATGACTGATTGGATGTGGTGTGTAAGGAAAAGGAGTCCCTCGAATCTGCTCCACCCATAACTGCACCCTCTCAGATGAGGCCAATCTCACCCTTCAGTCCTCAACCAAACCCTTAGTGTCAACACTGACTCCCACCCAGTATCCAATTCTCCAGGAACTCCTAATGATGCCACACTAAGCACAACCTTATGCCCAAATCATACGACTGCTCCTTTCTGCTCCGCTGAGCTTGGTCTGAGCTGCCCTTTCTAGTCTTCCTCTCCTGGCTCCTGTGAACACTGTCCTGCTTCCTCCTCCTTCCCCTCTAGCCTAGTAGTATATTCTCACACAGCTACCAAGACACCAAACACCATGTCAGATTAAGCTATTTCTTTGCTCAAACCTTACAATGGCTTCTCATTTTACTAAAGATGCCCAAGCACTTCACTTCAGTGGGGACCACTACCCTCTGTAGGGGGCCAGAGGATGCTCTGCTTGGCTCTCTCCACTCCAGACACCTGGACTCTCTCTTTTCTCCCAGTCCCTAATGAGAACCTTGGTCCTGCTTGATCCCCCTTACTTAGGGCATCGTTTCCACAGGTATCCAAATGCTTAACCCTCTTATTTCTGTCAAGATTCTGCTCAAATCAAACCCACTCACTGACATTGACCTCAACTAATGTACCTATAGTTTCAAACTACACCAACCTGGCTTTCAAGATTGGTCTTATCTGTTTTGTTTGTTTATTTATCCTATAGCCCTTTTTACATCCTAACGTATAATACAATTTGCTTATTTATTGTAATTATTATTCACTCCTTCCTTAAAATATTAGCCATTTAAGGGCAGACATCTCTATATGTTTTACTAACTGTCGTATCAAAAAGCCCAAAACAATGCCTCACATATATTGAGTTCAATAATATTTTAAAAATATGTATACTTGGGGATCCCTGGGTGGCTCAGCAGTTTAGCACCTGCCTTTAGCCTAGGGCATGATCCTAGTCCTGGGATTGAGTCCCACATCAGGCTCCTACATGGGGCCTGCTTCTCCCTCTGCCTGTGTTTCTGCCTCTCTCTCTCTCTCTCTCTCTCTCTGTGTGTGTGTCTCTCATGAATAAATAAATAAAATATTTAAAAAATAGATAAATAAAATAAAATTTATATACTAAATATATATTATATATATACACCAAGCTTTGTCAGACTACATACATGTCATTTATTCTTGTTCTTTACAAATTAAAAACTAGTAGCTATTCAATGTGTATTCTGCACCATAGTTTTGATTTCTGTACTTGTCTCATTTCATTGAATCACTATGAGAACTTTGTGGTCTGCATCCTTCTGTAGTGGTACATCATAGCCAAAGGTATAATCAGCCAACAGAGAAAATCTTCGGATCTCAAACTATAAATCAAGGCTTCATATCTCAACTCTGCCACTTACTAGGTGTGATGCCTTGGACAAGTGACAACCCTCTCGCCCCCCACTTTTCTTAGTGCACAGGTTTTTTCATTTGTGATGTGGGGGCACAATATTAGTATGGACTCATGAGATTGTTGTAACTATCAAGGTGTTAACACATGTAAAGTATTAGGATGACATCTGAAACAGAGTGTACATTAAACAAATGCTAGCTATTATCTTTACAATAAATATTTTATCAATGTTATGCATTGTAAACCTGAGGCTCAGAGAATCCAATTAACTTGGCCAAGGTCAAATAGATAATAAGTGGCATTCAGGACTCTGGTTCCCAAATGGTGTTTTTAACCACGATGCAATAAGAAACACAAAAGGAGGAGCCCTTTGGGGGAAAATATAATGAGTTGAATTGTGGATTTCTGTATCTTCACCCAGGGATATTTTCTACCTAAATTTAGACTTCCTAGAGAATATTGAATCTCTGACTATATATTTAATTTTCTCTCCAAGCTGGCATGAAGCAGACTTGATCTTTGGAAGACAGCAGGGTTCATGTGATTATTTTCCCAGCCTTTGCCAAAAGTCAGTCATTTAAAAGTCTTTGTGGCACAGGACCAACTGCTTTACACATCAGCTGCTCTGTGAAAAAGTTGAAAATGTGATAGATTTGCTGACAAGCGTATTTTATGTTTGATGTGCATAAATTTTTTGCAATGATAAAAATAGAAGCAGTTAAGAGTTACTGAGTGGCTTGTTTTTCCTTCTGTCTCTTGAATATTTTGATCTTGAGATAGAGCAGGTGTCTTGCTTGTTTTCACCTGTATTCTCCAGTTTTAACTTCTTCAGTATGCATTACTTCATTTATAAGGAAGTATTCACACCTACTATGTGCAAAATTGAGTTCTGGGTGTTTTGGTAAGACATTTGTTACTACAAATATCGCTTTACAATCCAATAGAAGAAATTGAAAACTATGTATTTCTCAAACCTGGTATTAAAATCCCAGGACAAGTCATAGTCATCCCTCATCTGAGGCATTGCAACAGCCTGTGAATGTTCTCGCTCAGATTATCTAAGTCATTCTGTTCCCAGTAGTCAAAATGATTTTACAATATTGAAAATCAGTATCTTTCTTTCCTATAGAAAGTGGTATACTGGCTTCCCATTGGAGTAAAGTTCAAAATCACCCCATGACCAGGAATGCCATATATGATCCCACCCCTTTATGTCTCTCTTAGCTAACCCCACCATTGATCTTCAACTTCCTCACCTCATTCCACCACAATAGACTTTTCATTCATCCCTCAAACATTCCAAGCTAGTTCTTGAATCAGAACATCTGCACTTACTGTTTCTCTACATTCATTGTATGTTTTCACAGATTTCCATATAGCTAAGTGCTCCTCTTTATTTATGTTAGCTATATTTTCTTCTTTTTGAGGACTTCCCATAATCCACATTTTAAGTTATTGGCAAGGATTTTGTCCCCTTATTCTCTGCTGAATCCTCATTGTCCAAACTATGGGTCACATGGTATGTGATCCATAAGTGACTATTGCTGACTGATTGATCGAATAATTTACTATAAATATATTTAACAAGAGTGAGAAATTAGAAGTGCCAGAAAAGAATCATAGGGAAAATTCTATGGGATGCCATAAGACGGAGCAATCATACTTGAATGGCTATCATGCACTGGTTTATTGAGAAAGAGTTGATTCTAGAATAAGAATTATTTATCAATGCTATTGTTGTAGATAATTATACAGTGTTTTCTATGTGTGAAACAGTATCCTAAGTCTGTTCTATAGATAATCTTATTTAGTAGTCATAAAAACCCCATGAGTGGATACTCATTTTATAAGTGACTGGACATGTCTTAATCTCTTTGGGCTACTATAACAAAATGCCAAAGACTAGGTAGCTTATAAATAACAAACACTTATTTCTTGCAGTTCTAGAGGGTAGAAGTCTAGGATCAGGGTGCCAGTATGGTCAAATGAGTCTCTTTTCCACATCACAGATTTCTTGTATTCTCACATAACAAAAGCAGCAAGTTAGCTCTATAGAATATCCTTATCAGGCCACTAATTCCATTCATGAGGGTGCCCCCTTATATGAACCATCTCTCAAAGGCCCCACCTCCTGACACCATCATAAAAGGCATTAGATGGGTGCCTGGGTGGCTCAGCTGTTTAAATATCTGATTATAGGTTTCTGCTCAGGTCATGACTTCAGGGTTTGAGATGAACCCCTGCATCAGGCTCTACACTCAGTGGGGAGTCCACTTGAGCTATTCTTTCTTCTTCTGCCCCCCTCCAATAAATAAATCTTTAAAAATAAATAAATGGCATCAGAATTCCAACATACAAGTTTTGGAGGGACACAAACAGCAGGACGGAAGCTCAGAGATGCTAGTAACATGAATAAGATCACACAGCTAGTGAGCAGCAGAGCCGGAATTTGAAACTAGACAGACTCCAGAACGATGCATTCAAAGGCAACATTGTACTCAGTTTGGACAAGTAAGGAGAAAAGAGAAAGTCAATCTAGTTGGAAGGATAAAAATACTATAAAAATACGATCAAAAGCAAGGAAGAGAGAATGTACAAACAGTATTTTGGGAATAATGTCAGGTTAGAACCCAGTGGATGAGCAAAAGGAACAAGCATGCAGTTGAAAAACATGTTGAAATCAAATTGTGAATGCCAGGCAGGGGATGTTGCAGTAATTTTATAAAAAAATGGAAAATCTTTGGGAAAGGAGTTGGCATGATTGACCTGAGCTTTACTAAGATTATGGGGAGAACAATTAGGAATTGAATTAAGTTCAAACAAGAAATAATTGATATTTATTATACTATTAATATTTTCCCAAAGTATTTTGACCTGAAAATATCTCATTTGTTCATCAACAATCTCTATATTATCACAGTCAGTATTACAAACTCTATTTTGCAGATAAGAGTAATCAAATTAAATTTAAAACCATCTGCTCAGAAGGGGTGATTTAAAATGTCCAAGACTGGAGTGCCTGGGTGGCTCAGGGTCTGCCTTCGGCTCAGGTCATGATCCCAGGGTCCTGGGATAGAACCCCATGTTTGACAACCTGCTCCGTGGGGAGCCCACACAAAAGACAATATATCTCAGGAGTGTGAATGCTGGAACCGGAAAACTCTTATAAAGTAAAACAAATACATGATGACTGTTTCATTCGATTGTGCATTTTCACAGATACAGAAAATTGACAATGGTTAAGTCCTCACACCTAAAAAACTTGAGAAAGCCACCTTCCCCCTTCACTGAGAAGAAGGTAAGAGGATGGATGGTGAAGACAGGTGAGGGGTGCCAATACCTTCCAACAGTGACTTCATCAAGGATTCAGTGGTCAGGTCCCAATTAAATCCTTCTCATTGAAGAAGATTCTCCATTGCCCATTCTTACAACCTACCTCATCCGATCTCCTGCTCCTTTCATTGCCCTTTTGATCTGATTTGAGCAGGGATCAAAAGTACCTCCGGATACCAGATCAAAATTCCAGTGT
The DNA here is from genome assembly GCF_003254725.2 of Canis lupus dingo. Taxonomy (NCBI): domain Eukaryota; kingdom Metazoa; phylum Chordata; class Mammalia; order Carnivora; family Canidae; genus Canis; species Canis lupus. Next base: position 67,990,447 of record NC_064245.1, read on the forward strand.
GTCTTTGCAAGCTGTGTGAGCCTGGGAAAGCATCTTCTCTCCATCTGCATTTCATCTCATAGAACACAAGCAAAATGATTTTTAATTTGAAGAATCTTTTAATTAACAATTTATTATATAAATGCATGGAGTGCAGTCAATATTTAATAATAATTGCAGGAATACTAGCAGATATTATTTGTTGGTATATATGGATGCTCCAAATGTTAGGAGAAAGAGGAATCATTAATTTTGGGTGAATGAATGGTTATTTTTGAAACACTGCTAATACGGTTATGCTATTTTTCCCTTTACATTGTTCATTGATTTTCTATTGTTTTATAAAATTCTCTCTTTAGTCTTTCTTCCTGGTTACTTTACGCCCATCCAAGAGTGTTGTCAAAGTTCAATAACATCTAGTAGAGTGTCCAGCAAAAAGCAATCATAAACCAGTAGTTCTGACTTCTGTTAGACAGGTCACATGCACTTGCTGAACCTCAGTATCCTAATCTGGAAAACAAAGGTATTTTTTTTGTAGTGATGTAATGAAGTTTGAAAATCAGTGCATGGAAAACTGCTTCTCACGTACCACAAGCTATTAGTTTCTCTTCCTTCTTATTCTTCTGGCTCTGGATTATTGGAAAATACTATTTCTCTTTAGCTGTCTCAGCAGATATTTTCAAATCTTTTGGGGACTCAATTCCTAACCTGGTGAAGCATCAGCAAATCCATGGGCTAATAGATGAGATAAGTTGGGCTGGATTCAGCTTTTCTACAACCATCAGTAGTCCTTTCACGATGGGCACCTCCTTGCATTTACTCATTCATGTGCATAATTCATGAGTTCAATGCCTTCCATCCTCATTCAAAGTGAAAGTAGTTGCAAGTCCTAAGCAATCTGCAACCACCCTGCTTCCCAAAACCGCTTCCTGAACTCATTTCCTATCACTCCCATTTGCTTGGTGCCAGCCACCTCGTCTTCCTGCCTTTCAGGAATTTTCCCACTTCTGTCTGGAGCTCACCTATTCAGGGATTCCTACACCCTGTCTTCACCCAGAATGTCCTCTGCCCTTTTTCATTCTTACTCTTCTTCATGGGGCTTTCTACCATCTGACCTACTACTTATTTTACGTAATTGTCTGTTACCTCTCCTCATCTGTTAACCTGCAAGGCCCATGAAGCCAGGGCCTTGGTCAGTGGGGTTTACTGTGTCTGGTATGTAATAGTTACTCCATATGTAGCTAGTGAATTAATGAACAGATGCATTCAACAGCGTCCATTGACAACCACTCTGTGCAAGTGGCTACACTATGCTGAGTGCACAGAAGCATAGCCCATGGCAAGCTCTATGAAGTTGAAGAGAGTGACATTAAATAAAATAATTACAGGGGCACTTGGGTGGCTCAGTGAGTTAGGTATCTGCTTTGGGCTCAAGTCATGATCTCAGGGTCTTGGGATTGAGCCCTGCATCGAGATGCCTGCTTAGCAGGGAGCCTGCTTCTCCCTCTCCCACTCCCCCTGCTTGTGCTCTCTCTCTCTCTCTCTCTCTCTGTCAAATAAATAAATAAACTTTAAAAAAAATAAACATTATAACAGCCTTTGCTCCTCATGGGCTTCTGCCCCTTAAATCCAGACAAGGACCTGCTCCTGGTCTGCTGTTTGTTGGAGGACGCTGGATCCTGCAGGTCTTCTGCCTGAATGTGGCTGATGCAAGGCAGCAGCAGGAATTTGGAGGGTGTGGGAAAGGGAGGAGCAGGCCAAGTTCCCTTTCCTCTCTGCCTGTGGCAGTGGCTGCATCTCCTCCTGCAAGTGAAACTACTCTTTGCCTTGATTCTTCAATCTGGGGTTCCTAGCTGCTCCTGGCTGGTGATAGTGTGTGCATGGTCTCACTTCCCACTGATTTGATTCTCTGCTCTTGCAGCATTGGTACAACTGATTATCTGTATTATATTTTCTCCTTTGAAATCTGAAGGATTTCTGGCTGTTTGTTTGGGTTTTTCCTTTCCACTTTGTTTCTGGTTGATGCACCATCATCTTTGAGTGCTTCTTCGAGAAAGCACAGAGCCTGAGACAACCCAGGACGGGGAACCCCTGGGCCCCAGGGAAATGTCCAGGGAGAGGCTACCTGGAAGCAGTGGCCTATTACTCCTTCATGGATCATAGAGTGGACTCAACAGGGAAAGCAAAAGTGGTGTGCTTTTCAGGCACATATGAAGGCCCAGTGCCAGGAGGGAGTAGGGACTTTCAAATAACAGAATGAATGGCTCTATATCTGGAGCATAAAGCACCAGATGAGGCAGGAAGCACTGGTCAGCCATCCCGGGTCTTCATCTTGCAATTCACATCTTGCAATTCACACAGTAGGTGTTCATCTTGCAATTCACAGGTTTGAAACATGGAAGGTGAAGGTGGTAACTTCATCTGATTTGCTCCTTCTAAACGTGTCCCATTACAATGAAAACAGCAAATCAGGCTGCTAGGGGACCAGGAAGGAGGCCACTGCAGGGCAGCAGGAGGTCGTGGTGGTTTGGACCAGGATGGGGACTTAGATGTAGACAGGAAATGAAGAGCCTGACAACAGCCAGGTCTGGACCCCTCTTTTCATACTCCTTTTCACTTTCCCAGACTGCTGACATGCTCTGGTTGTCCCTGTGGTCAGGGCTGCTGCCAGCACCATCGGCTTTATTTTTATGTTGGTGCCTTAAAGACTTCATCTCAGAGATAAGAGGCTCTGAAGACAGTGAGAAAGGCAGCCAGGCGAGCAAATGCTTGCCTTCACTGTCTCCTCTGCACAGACTAACAGGAGCAGAGGTTCCAAATAACATGAAGCTGTGAGGAAAAATTTGCCACACTGCTCCCCTTTCTCATGTGGTGGCAAACCGCTTCCTAACAGGCCAGATATGATTGTTCTCATTTTGGGCGTACTCCATCTTTTCCATGCATGGACTTGGCTCCTCAGGTTTGCTTACGTCTATGTCTCTGGGCATTTCCAGGGTCTCTACAACTGTTCCAGGGCCTTTGGCAAGGACTTTGGAAGTGACTTCCATTGTTTCTTGCAATGTTCCTTGTGGTGCAGGAGCAGTTTGGTGCCAGAGCAGAGAAGTAGGACCAAATGACACCGAATAATAAATAAGGCAATTTCATAGTTGGTAAAAATGCTGGGAGCTCAAAGCCGGTTATAAAAAAGGTTCTTTATTGAGGGCATGCCCTTACTCAGTGACCCCAGAAAGTTCATGGAGAAGCAGAGAAGACTGGCTTGTGGTGTGTAATAGTTACTTACATGTATCAAACAGTAATAGCACAGGTGCCAGGCTAAGACTACTGCACACATTATCTCAATCCTCTCAGGTGACTCTTTTGAGGAGAGTTTTTTTTTTTGTTTTGTTTTGTTTTTTTTTGTTTTGTTTTGTTTTTAATCTCCACTCTTGTGGGTTAAGAAAATCACTTCAGAGAGATTAAGAAATAGCATGAAATCACACATCTGACAAATAATTGGGGAGGATTTGAACTCAGACCATCCTACCTATCTTTGTTCTTACTACAACCCCCACAACCTGAGCTAGTATGAGGAACAGGAGGTGTGGAGCCTCACTTAGGATCTCCATCTGACACCTCTTCCTCTGCTTTGCCAGCTGTGTGATGTCAGGCAAACAGCTTGGCTTCTCTGGGCTTTAATCTTCCTTATCTGTGAAATACTACTATTACTAACGTCTGGCTTGAGGTGTGGGATTCTACAAGATGCAAAGTTCTGCAGAAGCTGCTATGAGCTTGGGTAGAGCCTGTACAGCATGGTCCTGTACTCAGTACTTCTCACCTTCCCCATATGTTGACCCAGGCCTTGCCTCTTAAAGAACTGTGTGACTCAAAAAAAAAAAAAAAAAAAAAAAAAGAACTGTGTGACTCTCAGTGAGTCGTTTAAAAACTCTGAGTCTTACAAGCACAAAGTAACACTAAGCCTTACTTGCCTAGAAGTGTTGTAAGGAGGATTGAAGAGCAAAACTGTAATATAGAGCAATCCATACACCATAGGTGTTTATTTTCCTCTCCATAGGTAGACTTCACATTGTTTCTATTTAAAACATTTAAGTAATAACTGCTCTGTTCTACTTCACTGTATCAGATGAGATTATTCCTTTGATATAATTAACATATACTGGTAAAAAAAAGCCCACAAAAATACTATGTGGTGCTAAGAATGACTATCATTACTAAATTATTTTAATCCTTTGGATAATTGTAAAGAATGAGCAATTAATGCCACGTACTAAATTACTTAGTGCTTTTCAACTTTACTTATTCATGTATTCAGGGCCCTTAATTTTATGATCCATTAATTGTTTTTACATATAAGAGAACAGGGCACTTTTGTCTAGTCTGTTTCTAAGAATTGTTGATCCTAGCAGAGTGGAGACATTTTTTTTTTTTAAATAAGCTGTAACTAGGGGATGTGAACACAAATTAAGAAACCCTAATATTCATACCACCTCTTCTCTTCATTACATCACAATTATTCCACGTGCTAATGATCAAGCTCCCCATTTCCAGGTGATTGTCCTATTAATGGCATAAAGATGGAAATGGGATTAAATATTTGCACTAGGGGCTATGCTTAATTGAGTTCCTTCTCTGCTTATTGCAAGCTTTGGGTTTTGAAATTAAAGCCAAAAAATGATGCCATTTAGAAATATAGCTAAAATTAGAAGTCTTTTAAATATGATAACAAGTCTATAGAGACTTGGACTTTACATTTCACATTCAGACATGTGGTATAATTTTAGAAACAAAGCACATTCCATTTCTAATATTAAAAAAAAAAGTATCCAGATTATATTTAGCACTCATGTTGTTCCAGAAACGATCAAACCCTGAGGAGGGAAAAGACAATATATACCCTAAAATAGTTTATTTTTTTATTTTTATTTATTTTTTTTCCTAAAATAGTTTAATATGCAACATTATCTCACTTAACTTACAACACATTTTGAGAAAGGCACTACCATTATCCCTAGTGTCAGGGACAAAGCTGCAGTTTACACATGCACTTAAGTCAAGTGCTTATTATGAGATCTACAGGGATATTGGATCTACTGTTTGGCAGGCGCTATTTTTGTGCTTAGGATGTGTCTCTGCACAGAACATGCACAGCCTCTATTCTCAATCTCCTATTATTCTAGTGGTGCAAACAGATCATAAAACGTTAAATATATAAGGAGGCAGACAACCAGATTTGTGTTAAACACTGAGGGCTGAACACAAGCCAGCGATGGGAAGACTCTGGAAGAGCACTGCAGAGGGAGAGACAAGAAGAGAAACAAAGGAACAAGATAGGAGAAACAAAGCCAGAAAATTGGCTGAAGCCAGTGAAGAAGGGGAGCCAGGCAGGGAGTTAGACAGGTGGTGGGTGGGGGGCAGATCCTGCAAGACTTTGTAGATAACAGCCAAAAACTCCCATTGCATTCCAAGCATGTGGGGAAGCATCAAAAGGTTTGAAGCAGAGTGGTTATATTTAATTCTTTCTAAAATTTACTTTGGCTATTATTCTCCAGAAAATGGATGACCGAGGGCAAAAATAAAGACTCTTAAGGTGGCCCAGGAGAGAGATGATGTCAACTTGTTCTAGAATAGTGGGAGCAGAGATGGATCTGAGACTTCGGTAGTTTCCAGAAACAGGGTTAATGTTCTATTGGATTTGGGAGGATGAGGAAAATGAATAAATTGTGGATTTTCTGTGTAAACAATTGGATCTGTGAGAATTTCATTAACTGATTAAAAAAAAAACTGTGGACACAGCAGTTTTTCATTTGTTTGCTTTTAAAAAATATATGGCACAAGAGATTTAAATTGTTCCATTTGAGCAACTTTTTTGAAATATAAAGCTGAGATGTTCAGTAGAAAGCTGGGTATGTATGTTTGAAATTCACAATGTTTGTTTGGCAGATACAATTTGGGTGTTCAACTTAATTTTTTTTATTTTTAAGATTTTATTTATTTATTCACAAGAGACACAGAGAGGGAGGAAGAGACATAGGCAGAGGGAGAAGCAGGCTTCATGCAGGGAGCCCGATGTGGGACTCGATCCTGGATCCCAGGATCATGCCCTGAGCGAAAGGCAGGCGCTCAACCGCTGAGCCACTCAGGCATCACTAGAGTGTTCAACTTATTAACACCATCTAAAATCATTGGCCGGGATGAGATCATCTAAGAAAGAGTTTATACAGTGAAAAATGGGAAGGAAAAACCTGAGCCATGGGCTGAAAGGATTAGAGAGGATACATAATTTCTCAACATTAAGTCGCTAGTAAGTGGGAAACCTAAACCATCTCTGGCTCCAAAGTCCATGATTTTATTTTTCTTGCCTCTCAGATTATATTTTAAGTGAGCTCTTAAAAGTAAATAGACTTTCGAATGAAGAAATTTTGTCCAGAAAGACTGAAAAGGGTCATACAGGCTAAGAATAAAGTGATATTTATGGTACAAAAGTTAAAGAGGACAGAGATTGCACAGAGAAAGTCAATTGTGTTGTTCAGTATGGTTTCAGTGTAAGACCAGGGAGAGACAAATTCGAGAATGAGTCCATGTTGTATGTAGGGAAAATGGAAAAAAAAAATACAGTTATTGGTCTCCTTCACTGATTGGGGATTCATTAGTGTAAATGACATTTTAACTTAGCAGTTCTGGAATGTAGATGATCGTGCATTTGAATGTTTTACTGTCTCTGTGTATGAATGACCACATGTGACAGAGATTTAGCAATTGTTCTCTACGACTCCCAAAGATAGAAATAAGAAGAGATATTTTTCTGAGAGTCAGGTTCACACTTAATTCATAAAATGGTTCCAACACCGTCTGACCTCTCTAATGGGAATTGTTGCAAGATGTTCCCCATTATCACAAGGGTTTAAACGCACTCAAGATCCAGCATTCAGTAAGAATAGGTCCTTTTATGTTACTATTTTTCTTTTTCCTTTCAACTTTCTAAGAGAGGACCAGTTCCTTAAGTCTGTTTTGGGTGCTCTAACAAGAATTCCATAGACCGGGTAAATTACACAACATTTATTTCTTACGGTTCTGGAGGCCAGGAAGTCTTGGATCAAGGCACAGATAGATTTGAGGGTCTACTTTCTGGTTCACAGTGGGTGGCTTTCTGTCTGTGTCCTCACTGACAGGAGTGAGAGAGGTCTCTGAGATCTCTCTCTTTCTCCCCCCACCCCTGCCCCGGTTCCCCCCCCCCCCGTGTCTTTCTTTTTAATATTTATTTATTCATTAGAAAATTATTTATTTATTTATTGTTTAGAAATAATTGACATCCACCTCTGTATAAGTTCAAGGCATACAACATGATGGTTTGATTTACATATATTGTGAAATGATGACCACAACACATTCAGCTAATATCCATCTTCCCATATAGGTTCCATAAAAAGAAAAGAACAAAGAAAGGGATAAAGAAAAAAGATTCTACTTTGGTAAGAAATTTTGGGGTTTACTCTTAACAACTTTTCCTGTAAGTCATACATCAGTGTTATTTATGATCACCATGTTGTATATGACATTCCTAGCACTTCTTTATCTTATAACTGTGCCTTTGGATCACTCTCCTCCAGTTCCCCTTTTCTTGCCCCTGCCTCCCCTCCCCCACCCCCTAACAAATTTGATCTCTTTTTCGAAGAGTTTATGTTATTTATCATCATTATTTTTAGATTCTACATGTAAGTAAAATCATATAGTATTTATCTTCATATCAGATTTATTTCAGATAGCATAATACCTTCAAAGTCTATCTGTGTTGTAACTGGTGGGATTTCCTTGTTTTATTTTATGGCTGAATAATAAAAATAATAAATATATATTTATTTATATTTGTATATCTCACAACTTCTTTTTTCAGCCATCAATGGACACTCAGTTTGTTTTTATGTCTTGGCTATTGTAAGAAATGCTGACTATGTATGTATGACTATGAAGATGCAGGTTTCTTTTTGAGTTGTTGTCCTTATCCTTGGATATATTCCCAGAAGGGGAATTTCTGGATCACAGGGTAATTCTATTTTGGATTTTTTGACGATCCTTCATACTGTTTTCCATAGTGGCTGCACCAATTTGCAATTCCACCAACAGTGCACAAGGATTTGCTTTTCTCACCTCTATGCCAGCATTTGTTATCTCTTGTCTTTTTGATGATGGTCATTCTAGCGGGTGTGAGTTGGTATCTCATTATGGCTTTCATTGACATTTCCTTGATATTAGTGATATTGAGCCTCTTTTCGTGTACCTGTTGGCCTTTCAAATATCTTCTTTAGAAAAAAAATATCTATTCAGGTCCTTTGCACATTTTTAATGGGGCTATTTTTAAATTTAAATTATATATATTTTTACTATTGAGTTACAGGAGTTCTATGTTTTCAGTATTAACCTTTTATCAGATATGGAGTTTGCAAATAATTTTTCCCATTCCATAAGTTTCTAAAGCTTCTGCACTTTGTTGATGGTTTTGTTTGCCATGAAAACGCTTTTTTATTTTGATGTTGTATGGGTTATTTAGTTAGTTAGTTAGTTGCTTGTGCTAAATTTAGCTGTCATATCCAAAACACATTATTAAAACCCTTCTCAAGGTGCTTTGTTCCTATGTTTTCTTATAATGGTTTCATGCTTTCAGCCCTTACATTTAAGTTTTTAATTCACTTAGAGTTAATTTTTGTGAGTAGCATAAAATACGGGTCCTGTTTCAATCTTTTACATGTGATTATCCAATTATCACAGCACCATTTATTAAAGAGATTTCCTTTTTCCATTGAGTATTCTTGTCAAATATTCATTGATCATATACTTGGGTTTATTTCTGGGCTCTCAGTTCTTTTCCATTGGCCTGTCTGTTCTTATGCTAATACCATGCTGTTTGATTACTGTAGCTTTATACCATAGCTTGAAATAAGTAGTTGTGTTTCTTCCTGCCTTGTTCTTCTTCCTCAGGACTCCTTTGACTATTCAAGGGTTGAGATATATTTCTAAGGTCATTAATCCCATTCATGAGTGCTCCATCTTCATGACCTGATCACTCCTAAGGGCTCCAATCCTAGTGCCATCACACTAAGGGCTAAAATTTCAACATTCGCATTTGGGGGAAGGACACACATTCAGCCCGTGACAGCCAGCTTTAATCCAAAATGTTCACATTCTTTCTTCTTGCACAAGTTCTTTTTGGAAATACTTGTTTTCTTTCATTCCTTACCAAGCTCCACATCTATACTAATTTCTGACATACAGGAATAGAATAAATTAAAGTATGCTTTTACCTTTACCTCAGTCTTGTGTGTGCATGGCTTTGTAGGTAAAGAATTGCTGAGGAAGAAGTCATAACACAGCATATAACTTTATAACAGTCAGGAAAGGAAATGGACAGAAGGGAAACGAGTGTAGAAATAAGGAAAAGAATAATGGAGATCTGAGTTTCCTTTGATTACGTTTTTAATTTGTTTTTATTGAAGTTCAATTTGCCAACATATAGTGTAACACCCAGTGCTCATCCCATCAAGTGCCCTCCTCAAGTACTCATCACCCAGTTACCCCAACCCCCTGCCCACCTCCCTTCCCACAACCCTTTGTTTGTTTCCCAGAGTTAGGAGTCTTTCATGGTTTGTCTCCCTCTCTAATTTTTTCCAACTCAGTTACTTTCTTTCCCTTATAATCCTTTTCATTATTTTTTATATTCGCTGGATGAGTGAAACCATATGATGATTGTCCTTCTCCAATTGACTTACTTCACTCCACATAATACCCTCCAATTCCATCCACATTGAAGCAAATGGTGGGTATTCATCCTTTCTGATGGCTGAATAATATTCCATTGTATATATAGACCATATCTTCTTTATCCATTCCTCTGTTGAAGGACATCATGGCTCCTTCCACAGTTTGGCTATTGTGGACATGGCTGCTATAAACATTGGTGTACAGGTGTCCCAGTGTTTCACTACATATGTATTTTGGGGGTAAATCTCCAGTAGTGCAATTGCTGGGTCATAGGGTAGGTTTATTTTTAACTCGTTGACAAACCTTGACACTATTTTCCAGAGTGACTATACCAGTTCACACCTTCCCACCAATAGTGCAAGAGGGTTCCCCTTTCTCCACATTCTCTCTAAAATTTGTTGTTTCTTGTCTTGTTAATTTTCCTCATTCTCACTGATGTGAGGTGGTATCTCATTATGGATTTGACTTGTATTTCCCTGATGGCATCTCATGTGTTTGTTAGCCATAGGTATGTCTTCTTCGGTGAAATTTCTCTTCATGTCTTCTGCCCATTTCATGATTGGATTTTTTGTTTCTTGGGTATCAAGTGCAATAAGTTCTTTATAAATCTTGGATACTAGCCCTTTATCTGATATGTTGTTTGCAAATATCTTCTCCCATTCTGTAGGTTGTCTTTTAGTTTTGTTGATTGTTTCTTTTGCTGTACCTAAGCTTTTTACCATTATTAAGTCTCAATAGTTCATTTTTGCTTTTGTTTCCTTTACCTTCATAGATGTATATTGCAAGGTGTTACCGTGGCCAAGTTCAAAAAGGGTGTTGCCTGTGTTCTCCTCTAGGATTTTGATGGATTCTTGTCTTACATTTAGATCTTTTAACCATTTTGATTTTATCTGTTTGTGGTATAAGAGAATGATCTAGTTTCATTCTTCTTCATGTGCCTGTGCAATTTTCCCAGCACCACTTATTGAAGAGACTGCCCTTTTTCCAGTGGATAGTCTTCCCTGATTTGTCAAATATTAGTTGACCATAGAATTGAGGGCCCATTTGTGGATTCTTTATTCTGTTCCATTGATCTATGTGTCTGTTTTTGTGCCAGTACCATATGGTCTTGATGATCACAGCTTTGTAACTTGATATTCAGCATTGTGATGTCCCTGGCATTGGATTGCTTTTTCAATATTTCCCTGGCTATTCAGGGTCTTTTCTGATTCCATACAAATCTTAAGATTATTTGTTCCAACTTTGTGAGAAAGTCCATGGTATTTTGGTAGGGATTGCAGGAATGTGTAAATTGCCCTAGGTATCATTGACATTTTCACAATATTAATTCTTCTAATCCATGAACATGGAATATTTTTCCATCTCTTTGTGTCTTCCTCAATTGCTTTCAGAATTTCGTAGGGCAGCCTGGGTGGCTCAGCAGTTTAGTGGCACCTTCCGCCCGGGGTAAGGTCCTGGACACCTGGGATCATGTCCCACATCAGGCTCCCTGCATGGAGCCTGCTTCTCCCTCTGCCTGTATCTGTGCCTCTCTCTCTCTCTGTCTCTCTCTCTCTCTCTCATAAATGAATAAAATATTTAAAAATAATAATTAAAAAATAAGTATTCTCTAGTTTTTAGGATATACATCCTATACCTCTTTGGTTAGGTTTATTCCTAGTATCTTATGGTTTTTGGTGAAATTGTAACTGGGATTGATTCCTTAATTTCCCTTTGTTCAGTCTCATTGTTAGTGTATAGAAATGTCACTGATTTCTGGGCATTGATTTTGTATCCCACCACACTGCTGAATTGCTGTTTGAGTTCTAGCAATTTGGGGTGGAGTCTTTTGGGTTTTCTATGTACAGTATCATGTCATCTGTGAAGAGGGAGAGTTTGACTTCTTCTTTGACAATTTGAATGCTTTTTATTTCTTTTTGTTGCCTGATTGCTGAGGTTAGGACTTCTAGTACTATGTTGGATAACAGTGGTGAGAGTGGACATCTCTATTGTGTTCCTGATCTTAGGGGAAAGGCTCTCAGTTTTTCCTATTGAGAATGATATTCACTGGGGGCTTTTCATATATGGTATTTAAGATATTGAGAATTGTTCCCTCTATTCCTACACTTTGAAGAGTTTTAATCAGGACTGGATGCTGTATTTTGTCAAATGCTTTCTCTATATCTATTAGAAAAATCATGTATTTCTTATTTTTTCTCCTGTTGATGTGATCCATCACGTTGATTGTTTTATGAATGTTAGATCACCCTTGCATCCCGGGGATAAATCCCACTTGGTCATGGTGAATAATCTTCTTAATGTACTGTTGGATCCTACTGGCTAGTATCTTGTTGAGAATTTTTGCATCCATGTTCACCAGGGATATTGGTCTATAATTCACCTTTTTAATGGGGCCTTTGCCTAGTTTTGGAATTAAGGTAATGCTGGCCTCGTAAAATGAGTTTGGAAGTATTCTGTCCCCTTCTATGCTTCAGATCAGCTCTAGTAGAATAGGTATTATTTCTTCTTTAAATGTTTGATAGAAATCACCTGGGAAACCATCTGGCGTGGACATTTGTGTCATGGGAGGTTTTTGATGACTGCTTCAATTTCCTTGCTGGTTATTGGCCTGTTCAGGTTGTCTATTTCTTCCTGTTCAGTTTTGGTAATTTGTGGTTTTCCAGAAATGCATCCATTTCTTCTAGATTGCCTAATTTGTTGGCATGTAACTGCTCATAATATGTTTCTATATTCATTTGGATTTTCTTGGTATTGATTGTGATCTCTCTCCTTTCATTCATGATTTTAATTTGAGTCTTCTTTATTTTTAATAAGGCTGGCTAGCGGTTTATCTATCTTATCAATTCTTTCAGAGTCAACTCCTGGTTTTGTTTGTCTGTCCCACAGTTCTTCTGGTCTCTGTTTAATTGAGTTCTCCCCAGATCTTTACTAACTTTCTTCTTCTGCTTGCTGTAGGTTTTATTTGCTGTTCTTTCTCCAGTTCCTTTAGGTGCAAGATTAGCTTGTGTATTTGAGTTTCCAGTTTTTTGAAGGGGGCATCTATTGCCATGTATTTCCTTCTTAGCACTGTTTTTGCTGTATCCCAAAGATTTTGAACGATTGTATCTTCATTTTCATTAGTTTCCATGAATCTTTTTAATTCTTCTCTAATTTCTTGGTTGATGCATTCATCTTTTAGCAGGATGCTCTTTAACCTCCATGTGTTTGAGTTTCTTCCAAATTTCTTATTGTGCTTGAGTTCTAGTTTCAAAGCATTATGGTCTGAAAATATGCAGGGGACAATCCCAGTCTTTTGGTATCAGTTGAGACCTGATTTGTGACCCAGTTTATGGTCCATTCTGAAGAAAGTTCCATGTGCACTTGAGAAGAATGTGTATTCAGTTGCATTTGGATGCAAAGTTCTGTGTATATCTGTGAAATCTATTTGGTCTAGAGTATCATTTAAGGCCCTTGTTTCTTTGGTGATGTTCTGCTTAGAATATATGTCATTTGTAGAAAGTGCCATGTTGAAGTCTCCTACTATTAGTGTATTATTATCTAAATATCTCTTTACTTTGGTTAATTGATTGATATACTTGGCAGCTCCCACATTAAGGGCATAAATATTCGTGACTGTTAGATCTTCTTGTTGGATAGACCCTTCAAGTATGGTATAGTGTCCCTCTTCATCTCTTACTACAATCTTTGAGATAAACTTTAATTTATCTGATATGAGGATTGCTGCCCCAGCTTTCTTTTGAGGACCATTTGAATGATAAATGGTTCTCCACCTCTTCATTTTCAGGCTGTAGGTGCCCTTTGGTCTAAAATGAGTCTCTTGTAGACAGCAAATAGATGGGTCTTGTTTTTTAATGCAGTCTGATACCCTGAATCTTTGATGGGATCATTTAGCTCATTCACATTCAGAGTAACTATTGAAAGATATGAATTTAGCATCATATTACCTATTCAGTCCCTGTTTTTGTGGATTGTTTCTTTGGGCTTCTTCTTTCTGTTAAAGGACAACCCCCCCTTAATATTTCTTGCAGGGATCCCTGGGTGGCGTAGCGGTTTGGCGCCTGCCTTTGGCCCAGGGCGCAATCCTGGAGACCCGGGATCGAATCCCACTTCGGGCTCCCGGTGCATGGAGCCTGCTTCTCCCTCTGCCTGTGTCTCTGCCTCTCTCTCTCTCTCTGTGACTATCATGAAAAAATAAATAAAATCTTTAAAAAAAAATATTTCTTGCAGAACTGCTTTGGTGATCACATATTCTTTCAGTTTCTGCCTATCCTGGAAGCCCTTTACCTTTCCTTCTATCCTGAATGACAGCCTTGCTGAATAAAGTATTCTTTGCTGCATGTTCTTCTCATTTAGTACCCTGAATATATCCTGCCAGCCCTTTCTGGCCTGCCAGGTCTCTGTGGAGAAGTCTGATAATTCCTTCCATATAATTTAAGAATCTCTTGTCTCGTGCTGTTTTAAGAATTTTCTCTTATGTTTGAAATTTGCAAGTTTCACTATTAAATGTCAAGATGTTGAATGGTTTTTATTGATTTTTGAGGGGGTCCTCTGTATCTCTGGGATCTGAATGCCTGTTTCCTTCCCCAATTAGGTAATTTGTCAGCTATGATTTGTTCAAATATACTCTGCAGTCCTATAGCTCTCTCAGCCTTTTCTGGATTCTCAATTATACGTATATTCTTCCTTCTCAAGCTATCATTTATTTCCCTAAGCCTTTCCTCATGGGCTCTTCATTGTTTATCTCTTTTTCCTCAGCTTCCTCCCTTGCCATCAACTTGTTTTCTATGTCACTCACCCTCTCTTCCACCTTATTAAACCTAGCAATTAGGACATCCAGTTTGGATTGCATCTCATTTAATCTATTTTTAATTTCGGGTTAATTAGATTTTAATTCTGCAGTAATGAAGTCTCTAGAGTCATTTATGCTTTTTTTCCCAGAGCCACCAGTAGCTTTATAATTGTACTTCTGAGTTGATTCTCATACATCATATTGAAATCCAAATTCTGTAACTCTGTGGCAGAGAGTACTGTTCCTGGTTCTTTCTTTTGTGGTGAATTCTTCCTTCTAGTCATTTTGTCCACTAGTGCAGAGTGGCTGTACGAGCAGGCTGAGTCAAAAATATCAACCACGACCTAAATAAAGTACACTCTAGGTGATTCCAAAGAGGTCAGAGACCAGAAACTAAAAGAAAAATAACAGAACAAAATAAAAGGACCACTAAAGTAAAAACAAATTATAAAACAAAGTAGTACAAATAAAAAGTCAATCACAAAAAACAAAGAAGAAAAAAGAAAAAGGACAAAGAAAAAAGGTAAAGAAAAGAGGAAAAAGAAAAAAATGGGGGATGGTGGTACTGGAAGAAGTGGTAGTGGAGAGAGAATTTAGTCTACCTGAGGCATCCTAGAGGTTGGTCCTCATGGTTCTGAATGTATTTTGTTCTGTATGTTAGAAGATGCTCAGTCCCAAATTTATATAAACCAGCGATTCTTATATAAAGCCCAACATTAGCCACCAAAACATAAACAGGATAAAAGAGGGGGACAGAATGGGAAGGAAGAGAGAATATAATCTCACAAAAAGAACCAACATGGTGGTCCCCTGGATCTGGGTGTATGTTGGTTGTGTTTTAGAAGGTATTAACTTTCAGCATCATAAAACAAAACCAGGCAGAAAAAACAAAAAAAACAAAAACCCATATCTTGTATATCTACCAAAACTAAATTGTGGAAGGTAACCCAGAAATGAAAAATATATGACATGTAATTGTATAAATATGAAAGTCAAAAAGGAAAATACTTAAAAATGAAGAGCTGTTAAAATATTGTTGTTAAGGTGGGGAAAGTGAAAAAATATTAGAAATTTTAAGTGATATAAAAATGAGTCTTAATTGGAAAAAGAAAACAAAAAAAGGGGACCCTCTAGTTGCATAACTATTTTCTCTCAGTCCTGGAGCTTTCCTGCACTGCTTGGCCAGTAAACTTTCTCTTCCCCTGTTCTTCCAGCAATTCTTCTTGGGGAGGGGTCTGCTGATTCTTAGGTGTGTGTATCTGGGGGAGAAGCCCCACCCCCCTGTCATGTCGGGGGCTCAGTGGGTGCTGTTTACCCTGTGAAGCCTTTGTTCCCTCGTCGCCCCACCCCTCCCTGGTAGAAGATGAAACAAAGAGGCAAAACAACAATGGCGGTGGCCAGATTTCCAGCCCTGGAGTCGAGCTCCCCATGAGTAACTAACCTTAATCTCAGTCCACACTGGCTTAGATGCTCCTGGGGCAGCACAGGTGCACTGATCTGCACATCTTAAGAGGCACCCACTGGCAGGAGAGATCTCTTTGTCCTGTGCCCTTACTGCTTCTGCCTGTCCCAGGGAAGGATCTTCTGCTTTGTCTGCTTGGGAGCCCTGGGATCTAGGGTCCTGTGCCACTGGACCCATGCTCCTGGGGACTGCCTCTCTGGAAGGGAATGAGGACAGCCACCTCCACCCAGAACTGGCCACCTAATCGACTGGCTTCTCCCAAATGCTCTGGAGGGCTGAGGCACTCCAGCCCTTTACTAATATCAGATAGTGGTTTGCAGTGAGCATTCCCCCAGATGCCCTTCCTCTTATAGTGTGGGAATCTTGAAGCTTCACTGCCCCTCCTGTGATTCTGCCCGATTTCCCTGGTAAGCACTTTTCTGTCTATCAGGGAAAACTCTGGCGTGGATTTTTAAGGTTCCCTCTTCTTCAGGGCTGGGCATTCCTGCCCCAGAGGCTTTCGCTGGTCTGCTTTAGCTTGGCTACTCATGGTTCCCCTCCCCCACTTTATTAGTTTTTATTTTCATTTTTATTTTTCATCTTCCTACTTTGTTAGAAATGAAAACTTTTCTCTCTGTAGCATTCCAGCTCTTCTCTTTTTAAATCTCAGGTTGAATTTATAGGTGTTCAGGATGTTTTGAAAGTTATCTAGGTAAGTTTGTGGGGCCAGGTGAGTTGAGGACCCCTACTCTTCTTCTATCTTGCCTCTCCCTTCTCCTTTGACTATTATAAACTAGATATGCAATCAGTGCATTATTGTCATCTATTCTTAATGTTGGGTAAGGAATGTGGTAGATGTAGATGTAATATTAATTACAATCATTTCTATGAATTGTTTAACTCATGCCTATACTGATATGCAGCAAAATAGAAACAATTATATTTGTAAACCGGACTGACTTGATTGTCAACTTTACTTGACAACATGCAGCTTTGTTAAGAGCTTCTTAAATATGACAGATTAATATTGGAGAAAGAATACGAGTTTTAAAGTAAAAAAAAAAAAATTGTTAAGTGCCTGGGCCCATGTCCACAAATTCCTAGCTATACAATGCTCAACAAATAGAGCAACCTGTGAGGCTTGGTTTCTGATCTGTAAACTCAGGATGATAACGGTTACTTGCTTGATCATTTAACAGTGACTTGCTGGAATAGGTTTAGAAAACTCTAAGTTCTGGTCTGAGTTTTGACATATGAATTTGTATTGGAATTGAAGTTAGGGCCACAAAGAACAAAGTGACAATTCAACCTTTATTAGAAAAACAGTAAACTCCAATCCTATGAAATGCAGTGAGCGTTTGACCCTAAAGGCAGCATAAAGGATTGGTAAGGCAGGACAAAATTGGGGGTGAGTTTATCTGAGTGTGTGTGCTTGAGTGTATATATAGGGCTGAGGTTGTGTGAGTGTGTGCGTGTGTGTGTGTATTCAATTATATCAGTGTTTATATGTATGTTTAGTGAAGAGGAGGAGTCATAAAACTCCTGTTTCTGAAAACAGAAACAGAAACAGAAACAAGGTGATACATAAGCTCATGCAGCTAAGCAGTAGTCGCATGGCATAACAAGTGCCATAGGAGGATAGCAACAAACACACAGCTGTGGTGTGATGGAATGGCTTGAGTTCTCATCCTATTACATGTTTTTGAGTTACAGGAAATTTCTTACACAAGTTCAGGCAAAGCAGGAATATAATAACCTATATCCAGTACTGCTGCATAAAGTTGAGACAAATTTACCAACAATGTGGGCACCTAGGAAAGGATAGATGTGGGATACAATTCAGCCTACGACCTGCCTGACAAATCATTGGCCCACCTTCTCTGGATGAAAAAGTGTCTTTCTTTGCTTCTTTCATTTGCATAAGAATGTTCTTTGGGCACCTCATGGCACTGCCCCAGGAACTACAGACCACAGTAAGGAAATGAGAAATAGAAATGTGTTGTCAGAATAGACAGCCCTGCACCTACCTCTTCTTGTACACATATGAACCATGAGTATTGGTTCAAGAGAGAAAGAAAATAATAGGCTAAGAGGGAACAATGTCCTAACTCAGGATGAGTTGGCCTTACTTTCCTTCTCACAATGTCTGTCTTTGTTAGTTCAGGCTGCTATAACAAAATACCACTATCTGCATGCTTTAAACAGACATTTACAGTTGACCCTTGTCCTGGAATAATGCATGGTTTATGGGTGCCAAAGGCCTTCACAGTCAAAAATCCATGTGTAACTTCTGAATCTCCAAAAACCTAAATACTAAGAACTTACTATTGACCAGATGCTTTATTGATAACAGTCAATTAACACATATTTTGCATATGTATTATAAACTGCATTCTTGTGATAAAGTAGGCTAGAGAAAAGAAAATATTATTAAGAAAATTATAAGGAGGAGAAAATACATTTATAGTACTGTACTATAAAAAATTCACATATAAGTGGACCCATGTATAAGTAAATCCATGAAATTCAAACCTGTGTTGCTCAAGAAACTGTATTTCTTACAGTTTTAGGGGCTGTATTTTTGAGATCAGGGTGCAGCAAGAAGTCTAGGTGAGAGCCCTCTCCCTGTCTGCTCACATGGCCATTTCTCAGTGCATGTGCATGGCGAGAAATATTCCTCCTTTCCTTCATGCTCTTGTAAGAACACTAATCCCATTATAAGGGTCCCACTCTCATGACCTCATCTAAGCCTCCCAAAGGCCTCCCCTCCCAACACCATCACATTATGGGTTAGGACTTCAACATATGAATTTTTCAGAGACATAAATATTCAGCCCATAACACCTGAATTGACTTAAATGATCATTGTACACTCTAGGTAGCATGGGACAAAGATTATAGTACCAAACCTCTGAATGATCATGAAGGACATAAAGATCCAACTGGAACTAAAATTCTATAAGCATCATGCTTGGTTTTGACAAGCAAAAATGGATCTTTGCTAACTTGCATTTCTATCCTGGTCTGCAATGTTTTCTCCATTTTTTGCAGTCCATCCTTATAGAGATATATGCAAATGTAAAGTATGTGGCAAACTTCAGCATATAAATGTATGAAGAAAATCATATTTTGTATTCAAATCATTGAATTTTGAACTCAAAAGGACTTAGATGGATTATAAAAGATCAATCGTATTTTATAGATTAAAAAATCAAGGTTAAAAGATTTTATTTATTTTTACTTTTCTGCATACCTAAAGTCTGTTTCTTGGGACACTGAAATCAGAACTAGATCCCTTGGCCCAGATTATAGTCATTCATTATTTCAACGATTATATGTATAGAAAGCCCACTAGGGATCCCTGGGTGGCGCGGCGGTTTGGTGCCTGCCTTTGGCCCAGGGCGCGATCCTGGAGACCCGGGATCGAATCCCACATCGGGCTCCCAGTGCATGGAGCCTGCTTCTCCAGTGCATGGAGCCTGCTTCTCCCTCTGCCTATGTCTCTGCCTCTGTCTCTTTCTCTCTCTGTGACTATCATAAATAAATAAAAATTAAAAAAAAAAAAAGAAAAGAAAGCCCACTAAATGCAAAGTATGTGCTCAGTTCTAGAATAGCAACTGTCACTAAGAAAATATGGCAGCAGATATTCCAGGACCAAGACTGGAAGAGAGTGATGATAGCAAAGTAGTCATGGAAGGCAACTGGAAAGTTGAGCCTCAGATACCTCCCTGCTGTTTCATGACCTGAAAGCTCCCATGTACCCCTGTTCTGGATGCACATTGGTAATATGAAGAGTATACAATATTGACTCTAGGAAGAAGGAGTTTATGTGGTTGGAGACAATATTCTAGAGACATTAGAATACTGGGTTACAAATTTTAGATTTGTTTTTCCAAAAAAATTAGATAGAAATATATCATCCATTAATGCATAACAGTTTCTGAGCTTCCTCACAGAGATCAGGACCCACTGCCTTGCTTAACTCCACAGATCACATTTGATTGTTTCAGCTTTGTTTCAGGCTTTGAGACCCAACTGATAGCTTGTGGAGTATTTAAAGAGTATTTTAGTGACTAAGGAGATTTGATGCTTGTTGGTCTCTGACATAAGCTCCAGCCATTTGACTTAGACAAATTCCAATGGCTTAGCCAATTCCTATGACCAAATCCACTTTCATGTACCTAGTCCAGTGGCTGAGTATTTATCTGGGCTTATATCACTGCCCAGTATATTATCAAAATTGTAAAGGGAAATGTAGAGGAAGGAAAGACGAGACCTCCATGACAACAGAGATTACATCTGGACCTCTAGGGCACATAGCAAGTAGCAACTTACATGTTAAGTGTTGACCAAATGATAGATTATGTTTTATTTTTTTTTATTTATTTTTTTTTTTTTTTAAATTTTTATTTATTTATTCATGATAGACACAGAGAGAGAGAGGCAGAGACACAGGCAGAGAGAGAAGCAGGCTCCATGCACCGGGAGCCCGACGTGGGATTCGATCCCGGGTCTCCAGGATCGCGCCCTGGGTCAAAGGCAGGCGCTAAACCGCTGCGCCACCCAGGGATCCCTAGATTATGTTTTAAATTGGGGCAAACTACTGCTTTCAAGCTAAATCCAGCCCATTGCCTGTCTTTTTAGACAAAAAAAATCACTTAGTTTCAGGAGTTTTGTGCTGATTCTTTAAATTTCCTACATAGATGATTATATTATCTGCAAACAAAAAAACAGTTTTATGTCTTCCTTTTATTTCTTTTTCTTGCTTTGTTCCATTGGCAAAGACTTCCAGTATGTCATTGGAAAGAAGTGGTAAGAGGAGACATCATTGCCTTATACTTTACCAAGAGAAAGCTTCAAGTTTCTTATTACTATGTATGTTAGCTGTAGGTGTTTTTGTAGATAGTCTACCAAGTTGAGAAAATTGTCTATCCATAGTTTACTGAGATTATATTTAATCATAAATAGGCATTTGATTGACCTATACTTTGTCTGCAACTGTTGGTATTATCATGTGGTTTTTCTATTTTAATCAATTGATATGATAGATTACATAAATTGATATCCAGATGTTGATCCAGCCTTATAATCCAGCAATGAATTGTACTTGGTTATATATAGTTCTTATTACATATAGTATACATAATATATAAAATAATAGTATATTATTATAAGTATATAATTCTTACTCTACTTTTTAAGATTTGATTTACTAATATTTTGTTCAGGGTTTTTGCATCTACTTCCATGAGAGATATTGGCCTGTAGTTTCATTTTCTTGTAATGCTTGTCTGGTTTTGGTATTATGGTACTGCTAGCCTCATAGAATGAGTAGGAAGTATTTTGTTGGCTTCTCTCTGTTGAGAAAGATTATAGACAATTGATAAAATTTCTTGTTTTTTTTTTTTTTTGTAAAATTTCTTCTTTTTTTATTTTTTTATTTTTTATTTTATTTTTATTTTTTTTGTAAAATTTCTTCTTATATGTTTGGTAGAATTAATGAGTGAATTGATCTGGGCCTGGTGCTTTCTTTTCTGGAAAGTTATTAATGATTGATTCAATTTCTGTAATAAATATAATCCTGTTGAGATTGCTTATTTCTTCTTGTGTGAGTTTTGACACATAGTGTTTTTCAAGAAATTGGCCCCATTTCATTAAGATTGTCAAATTTGTGGGCAAAGAGTTGTTCATGATATTTCTTTTTTGTTCTTTTCATTTCCATGGGCTCTGTAATAATGTCCCCTCTTTCTATTCTGATATCAGAAATTTGTGGCCTCTCTCTTACTTTATTTATTTTCTTTAAGTTGGCCTGGCTTGAGGCTAATTGGTTTTATTGATCTTTTAGAAGAACCAGCTTTTGGTTTCATTGATTTTTTTGCTTCCAATTTTATTGATTTCTGCTCTAATTGTTATTATTTTCTTCTACTTACATTGGATTGAATTTGATACTCTTTTTTCTACTTTCCTCTTTTGGAGACTTAGATAATTGACTTTAGGTCCCTCTTTTTCTAATACATGCATTCAATGCTATAAATTTCCCTCTAAGTGCTGCTTCTGCTTGTAGCACAAGTGCTAGATATTAAGCTTTTCGATTATAATGTAAGTGCTTGACATTAAGCTTTTGATTGCTGAGACATTCATTTCAAAGACATCTATCCTGAATAAATGTTATTTCCAGCTCTGACACAGCGACTCACAAAACAACCAGGTAAGGAACCAGGCAATCCCCACCCATAACATTCTCTGGGTGACCTAGGTAACTGACCACTTGAGTGACCCTGCTTCTCTCTTCCCACACTAATTCCAGTTCTCATGCTTTAGGTTTGACAATAAGGAGTGAACACACAAAACAGTAGGTACCTCATCCTCAAACACTAATAAAGGCAGGGCCTTAGGCCTGTGCTTTCTTTCTCTCTATCCATGTCCTAGCTCTGTGGCCTTCATGCATGCTGTGTATTCTCCATGACTTGTGAGTAATAAATCTTGTTCTTCAATGTTCCCTGATAGTTTCTTACTGAAGTGTGTTGTTCTGCAATCATAATAGGAGCCAGAAGGGCCAGTCCAGCCACAATATTGACTCCACCTGGGAAATGTCTTGCCCCCACCACAAGTAATATGGGCCCATGTTAAGTGTCTCAGGCATTCCTAGCCAATAGCAGCATCACTAATGATAGGCTGAAAGTGACACAGCATTGCTGCATCCCACAATTTTTCATGTCACATTTTCATTTAGTTTAAGATATTGTCACATATGGATTATTTCATTTCTGATCATTCAATTTTGATACTTCTTAAAATTTTCTTTTGTGCAATTGCCATTCCTATAATTTCAAGTATAATATTAAGAAATAGTGAGAATGGATACTCTTAATAGTCCCTGATCTTAAGATGAAAGCATTCAGTCTTTTGGCTGTTAGTATATTATCTTGGGTTTTTATAAATTTCCCTTCTTAGGCTGAGGAAGTTCTCTTCTATTTCTAGTTTCTTGAGTGTTTTCTTATTAAAGAAAGCATTCTGTTTTTTACCAGAAGTTTTTTTTATCTATCAGTAGAGATAACCATGTGGTTTTTGTTTGTTATTCTATTGATATGATGCATTATATGAATTTATTTTCAGGTCTTAAACCAACTTTGGATTCCTGGAATAAATCCCACTTTGTCATGGTGAATGATGTTTCTACTATGCTGCTAGAAAAAGCTTGCTCATACTTCATTAAAGATTCTTATGTCTAGGGATGCTTGTGTGGTTCAGTGGTTGAGTGTCTGCCTTTGGCTCAGGGTGAGATTGAGTCCCAGGATTGAGTCCCATATTGGGCTTCCTGCATGGAGCCTGTCTCTCCCTCTCCCTGTGTCTTTGTCTTTCTCTCTCTCTCTGTGTCTCTCATGAATAAATAAATAAAAATCTTAAGAAAAAAAGATTTTTATACCTATATTCATAACTTATATTGTTCTGAAATCTCCTTTTTGTGATGTCTTTGTCTCTTGCTCTTCTCATCAAATATTAGTAGATTTTCTTGAGTATATTTTTAAAATTTTTCCATATGACCTTATGACAATTTCCATATACTTTAAATAGCTGGAGTTGTTTCCCCATTATTTTCACCAGTTATGTTTATTTCATTGGTGTCAGCACTCCACAGGAATAAGGTCTCAGAGCCTATGCTCTTAAACCAATATGTGATATAGTCCAGTTTTCTCTGGGTACATGATTACTGACTTGAGATATAAATGCATAAATGCTGTTGGGAGTGCCAGATCTATGATGCACATTGAAAGAATTTTCATCTACAATGGCAATGGGGATTTGAAACACCTTTTAATATAGAGTTCAGTAACCTCAACTGTTTTCAAGGTGCTATGTAGCCCAGGTGACAATAAGAACTGAATGTCTGTTGCAAATTTAGACACATCTAAGCATGTCTAGAGGAGAACAATTATCTATGAAGGAATAAAGAGGCTTAGGTGAACAAATCATCACTAAAGGAAAAGAGGGTCATTCAGCAGTTATTACTGGGATCATTTACATGAGCCATGACTTCATGATCTATTGTATTCAGCAGGACAATTTTAAGAATGAAAGAGAATGCTAATTATGAAAGAGAGCATTAATTATGCCATATAATATGCACAAACCATGACTGTTCTTGGCAAACCAAGATGTGTATTTATCCTGTTTATATAGCAGGTTTCATACTAAGCACAACATATACAATAGTGAGTTGCCATCAGACCAAGTTCACACAGATATTACAGCAGAGAGGAGGAGAATATGTTAAGAAAGCACTTACATGAGAATATAATTACAAAATCTGATCAGGACTATGAAGGAAATGGACTGAGAGCTGTGGAAATGTTTTCCAGGGAAATCAAATGTAGGCTGGGGATTCAGGGGAGTTTTTTCTTAGGAGGTTTGAACTAATAGCAAAAATATGAATAGGCATTAATTAAATGAGCAGGGAGGATGAAAAGAGCTCCAAGCAACAAAAGCAGCAGTTGCAAAGCCCCCAAGCAGAAGGGAATTTGACAGATGCAAGAAGAGGTAAAATGGTTTCATATGAGGACAAAGAAATAAGCAAAGATCAGATTATAAAATCTCTTCTATGCCATGTTAGAGCTTTGGCAAACTACTAAGGTGTTTTATTTATAACTGTGTGTGTATATGTGTACGTAGTACAATCAAGATCTTGAAGTAGAGCTCTGAACTTGTAGAAGGATAAAATTAAGTGTTTAAAATATAATTCACCATCACCTGTTTTATAGACAATTGCATAGAGCACAAAGCATTGCTGCCAGGAGCTCAAAATGTCTTCCTGAATTCTTTAGGTTGTTGTTGTTGTTGTTTTTAATGTTTTATTTATTTATTAGAGAAAGAGAAAGAATGCATGAACAGGGGGAGGGGCAAGAAGGAGAGTGAGAAGCAGGCTCCCCACTGAGCAGAGAGCCTAAGTGGGGTTCCCAGGACCCTGGTATCATGACCTGAGCTGAAGGCAGACACTTAACTGACTGAGCCACCCAGGCACCCCCAGTGTTCTAATAATAGGGTCTTTGTGTTTTGTCATAGCCTCCAGTGCCTGTAGGGAGTAGGAGCTAAATAGTAGCATAATTCCCTTTTACTTTTCATCTGATCATTTTCATTGAGCAACATGTGAGCTTGCTTATGACAGGGGCATGAGTATAAATTGTTTTCTAGAAGCTCATTTGTCCTGGTGCCTCACTATGCTTGGCCCATGGACATATCTGGACATGTATGAATCGGCAAAGAATTAACTGCAGAACTCTTTAGGAGCTGTCATTTCACTGAGTTTTATGTAACTGCACCTAGTTTTATCGAAAAATACCCTGGCCATTTTGAATTGGAAAATAAATGAAGGATGTCGGGGACAGGAATAAAGGGAGAAGTACAGGAGATGTCCCTATTCATTTTCATCTTAGAAAAGACTCTATTAGTCAGCCATTGTTACAATAATACTTCATAACAAACCATCCAAATTCAGCAGCTTTCAATAACAAGCCTTGTTCTCCTGTCCATCTGGTCTAGGCTGAGTGATTCCTCTTTAGATTGTGGGCTACCTGGGTTTGATTCCTGCCCGAGGATTGTGTTCAGGTCTCCTCCATATGACTCCTTATTTTCTTTGGATCAGCTGGAAAAATGAGGAACATTCATCTCCTGGACAATTAGCTGAGCCCAAGATTCCTACATCAACAGGTGGAAAGGATTGCTCTTTCCACAATGGGAGAGGAACAGAAACGAATACTTGCTGAACTATAACCCAAATACTTATCAAATACTTATCAAGACTAAATCAGGGGATCCCTGGGTGGCGCAGCGGTTTGGCGCCTGCCTTTGGCCCGGGGCGCGATCCTGGAGACCCGGGATTGAATCCCACGTCAGGCTCCCTGCATGGAGCCTGCTTCTCCCTCTGCCTGTGTCTCTGCCTCTCTGTCTCTCTCTGTGTGGCTATCATGAATAAATAAATAAAATCTTTAAAAAAAAAAAGACTAAATCAGTGAATTCCATATGAGGTCTTTTCAACTGCAAAGCACATATGGATGCCAAACACATCATGACCATGTTCTCTCACAGGTAGTGTGCTCTAGTCCTCCTGCTAACCTGAAACCAAGTTCCTTAAATTTGAATTTGAAAGGAAGCTTGGAAAACTCATCTTTGGAAATTCAAAATGCAAGACCAGAAAGGGTTGGTGCTGCATTTAAGATCTGTTAATCTCATCCTTCACTTCTTCACATCCTGAATTTCTTTGAAGTACTCAAAATTGCCAAGCTGTTTTACAATCCTTGTCTTGCTTATAATGTGCCTTTTGCCTGGAACATAGTCCCTGTCCACCTTTGTCATTCTGACAGATATATTCTGTCTTTCAAGACTCAGATCAAGGGACTCTTTCCGTGGAATGGTTCCAGCATTTGGCAGTTAGCAAGTGGCCAATAGTTTTGTTGTTGTTGTTTTGTTGTTAAATAAATCATCAACATTCTACATTTAATTAAACTGAGTCCCAGAAAGTAAAAATGACTTATTCCAAATTATAGAGCATATGGTCCCTTTAAAAAAATCATCCAGGGATGCCTGGGTGGCTCAGCGGTTAAGCCTCTGCCTTTGGCTCCAGGTGTGATCTTGGGTTTCTGGGATTGAGTCCCACATCAGGCTCACTGCAAGGAGCCTGCTTCTCCCTCTGCCTATGTCTCTGCCTCTTTCTCTCTGTGTCTCCCGTGAATAAATAAATAAATAAATAAATAAATAAATAAATAAATAAATCTTTTAAAAAATTAAAAATAAAAAGGTAAGATAAATAAAAATAAAAATAAGTCATACAGAAGTGGTGACAGATGCATACTGTCAGTTGCCAGTCCTTAGCAATATGAATTTGAGTCATTTTAGTAACCAGTTCATGAAGACTCACATTAGTTCTTAGAAAATCAATTGATTCACAAGGTCTTGATTTTAATATCATTTCTTTAATAATTTAAGACCATGGTCCTTTTAAAGTCATCAACCCTCCTTTTTTTTTTTTTTTAAGATTTTATTTATTTATTCCTGAGACACACACACACACACACACAGAGGGAGTCCCCAACATGGTACGCCAGGATCACGCCTTGGGCTGAAGGTGGCGCCAAACCGCTGAGCCACCGGGGCTGCCCATCTACCCTCCTTTTTAAGTCATTAACTTAAAGTGGGTTTTATTCTTAATCTTTAATTCCATCAAAAAACATTCTGCAGAAGCACACATCTAAAATAAGCTCAAGAGAAGGACTGGGGCAGATAAGATCTTTTCCTGAATGGGAGCTCTGCAAGGAGGTCTCAGGAGCTTATGAGAGGAGAGTCATGTCAGGCAGGTGGATTCTGGGCTATGGCTGGCAGAAGCATGTGGTAGAGATCCACAGAGTCTGATGGATAAGGGAGAGCCTCAAAAGGGGATCCAGCAGGGAAATATCATCTTAATTCCTACCCTCCCCCAATCTTTTGCATAGTACCTTAGTGTTTATGACACAGTCTTACCTACACTGCATATAATATCATACCTACCAGTGAGGTAGGTATCAATAGTCTCTACAGTCAATACTCAGAGAGATCAATTAAAAAAAAAACAAAAACTGTCTGACCAGGAAATGGTAAATCCAGAAATCTAATCCACACCTTTTGGCTACTAAATGATGTCATGTTCTTTACTATATGACATACAGGAGATGAAGGGAAGCAGAGAGCAGTGAGTCTGAAGACAGAGAGTGGACACTTAACCCTGGGTGTGAACAGAAGGAAAACCTAAGTGGCCCAGTGGTAGACTTCTACTGAGTAACAAAGAGAGAAGCCTAGTTACTGAAACTGAGAAACAAAGTGAGAAACTGGGCACAGAAATATGGCAAGAATGCTCATTTAAAAAAAAAATGTTGCATTACTAGAAAGTCTGAGCCAATTTTATATTTTGGAACTAAAGTATTCAAGATAAGGTAAAGTACCTGTACAGATGGGTACTCGGTACATGCTAATTATTTTTCCTGTAGAGAGAAACAAGATCAATTAAAGGCTTACCACATGTAAAGCGTCAGAAGTAGAATGTAATGCTACATGTTTGAGGAATGACAAGTAGTTCATGTGCAATTAAGGTAAAGCATATAAAAATGTCAAAAACAATGAAGAAATGCTAATTGAGACCAATGTGTAAAAAAAAAAAAAAAAAAAAGAGAGAGAGGGAGAGAGACCAGTGTGTGAGAGTACATGAAAACCTTGTTATAGGGATGTGCTGTGTTCTTGAGGAACAGAAAAGAAATTGGTATTAATTACATTTGGGTTTTTTTTTCTTATCCCTTCCCTAATTTTACTCAGTGTTTATCCAAATGAAATGAAAATGGTGCTACACCTTAGCTCAAAACTCTCACCTTTTACCCTGTAGAAAATAGAGAGTAGAGTCATTAAATCACTTACACAGCTTTTCTTTTAATCACTCGCTTAATATATTTTCATCATTCATCAAAGGGAACCTTGGAAACCATTTTCTAACTTGGAGTCTACTTGAGACCTGCTAGGGAAAATGTAACAGTTGATCTTCCCAGGAGAATTTTGAAGCTAGTTTTCCTACAGAGCATAGTTCAGGTCTGCCACTGAGAGCCTGTGTGATCTCAGGGAAATCATTTTCTCTTTCTGGACTTGGGTCCCATTACTCCTAAAATAAAGGGCTTAGATTCAAAGTCAACTGCAATAAATGGTCTGTTCAATGGCTAATCCTCTGAGCACCATAGTCTTTAGGAGTAAATGGAGCTTTCATTCTTAAGACACCAGGATTTTGTTGGAGGCATAGAAACATTCCCCAAGTCCCCTGAGTTTTTAAGTTAAAGCCACGTACACTCCTCTCTGGGAAGTAGGTGACATGAGGAATGTGTGTACTAAAATGAACTCACGATGACCCTGGGCCATGGACTTCACTCATAGTTGATGATTAGTGAGAATGCATCTTTAACTTTTGTTTGATTGATTGCCTTTGTCAAATAACTGGTTATACCGTTCATGTGAATGGACATAGATTTGTTAGAACCATGTCACCTGACAGGTTCCTCATTCTCCTTTGATTCACCAGTACTGCTTTCTGGATTTGAAGGGGGGAGTCCTATAGCTGGAGTCATAAATACATGATTTAATACAAATAAATTGATTTATTAATAGAATGTATATTTATGGAGGTCTCTCCGCCCAGTGTTAAGAGCTAATTATCACTGCTTATTTACTGCCTCTTTAGAGGGTAGAGCCTCCCCACAGAATCATTTGCTTTGGCACTAAACCAGGATGTGTGAGTTGCTCCACTGAAAAGGCATTTGTAACACCCAAGGCATGAAACAAGATTAGGCTAATCTAGCCTCTACAGATGATCTGAAACTTTCTTTCACTTAATATTTATTCCTACCATTTCTGGTTGATTTTGAACATTTCTTTCAGAATTTTATACAAGCTGGTACAGCTTTAGACATAGGACACATATGTAAAAGCACTTCTAACATATGTTTTACTGTTTACATAAAGATAGTATAAGCTAGGGCAGCCCGGGTGGCTCAGCGGTTTAGTGACGCCTTCAGCCCAGGGCATGAGCCTGGAAACCCGGGACTGAATCCCACGTCAGGCTCCCTGCATGGAGCCTGCTACTCCCTCTGCCTTTGTTTCTGTGCCTCTCTCTCTCTCTCTCTCTCATTTTCTCTGTGTGTATCTTTCATTAATAGATAAATAAAATCTTAAAAAAAAAGATAGTGTAGACTATTTATAGATTGACTTAGGGATTTTCCATTTATAGCTTGTGTCAATAGTCCACTATCATCAACCTTTTCCTCTACTGTTATGGGCTGAATAGTGTTTTATTAAAATCCTAACCCCCAGGACCTCAGATGGTGACTGTATTTGGTTATAGGAACTTTGAAGAGTTAAGTAAAGTAAAATGAGGTCATATGGATGGGCCTTAATCATCATGAGTGGTGTCCTTATAAGGAGATTATGACATACACATGTACAGAGGGATAACCATGTGAGGACACAGGGAGAAGGCAGCCATTGCAAACTAAAGAGAGAGTCCTCTGGGGAAATCAAACCTGTTGACATCTTGATCTTGGACTTCTAGCATCCAGAACATAGTCAATTTTCTCTAGAAGCTGGAAGACTGGCATGGAACTGATTCTCCCTTAGAATGAAGCAACCTACTCCACATCTTAATTTTGGATTTGTAGCCTCCAGACTATGAAAAAAACATTTCTGTTTTAAACCACCCAGTTTGTAGGAGTTTCTTATAGCAGCCCTGGGAAACGAATATACAGCTTACTCTGAAAGTATTGTCTAATGTACCCCAAGAGCTTCTGATCTCTTGTAATTAACTCTATCTTGTATAAATGGTAGTGTCATGGACCAAATGCACATGTCCATTCAAAATTCACAATTGAATTACAAAATGAAATCCTAACTCCTGAGGTGATGGGGTTAGTAGGTGGAGACTTTGGGAGCTGATTAATTATAAAAGAGGCTAGAGAAAGATTCCTTATTCCTTCGGCCATGTGAGGACATGTAAAAAGTTGGCCACTTATCTGAAAAGTTCTCACCAGACATCAGAAACAGACTATGCCGGTGTCCTCTTCTTGGACTTCCAGCCTCCAGAGTTGTGAGAAAACAAAACAAAACAAAAACCAAATAACTTCTGTTGGTTAGAAGCTACCTAGCTTATAGTATTTTGTTATTGTTCTGTTGTATAGCAGCCTGAACAGACTAAGACAGATAGCTCCTCTAGTGAATCATTTGTTTCTCTATTAACTCTTTCCTCAAAGTCTAGCCTGTGTTTTGTGCATTCTACATCTTGCCTTGAATTTTGTTTGTTGGTCTGTTTGTTTCTCATGAGCTCTGTGTCTTTTCATGTAAAAATCTATATAAAATCTTTATGAGATTTCTTTCCTCCTCCAGATTTCAGTTAGCGATGAATAGCGTTGCAATTATCTAGTCTATATACCTCCCTCTGTACGTTGCAGACCTTTGTTTAGTTGGATGGAATTGCTAGACCCTAAGGCATGCCAATGTTTTATGTGAAAAGAAAATGCAAACTCTTCTAAAATAGATTAGCAGTGTACATTCCCACCAGCAGTGAAGAGTGAGTTTGAATCATGTTGCACATTTTACATGACATTTACATTTCTCCTCTATGAATTTTCTGTGCATGACCCTTGTTCCCTTTTCTAATAGTTCTTAGGAATTTTCCTGTCATTTTGTTACAATTTTTTTTTATATTAGGAATATGATTCTTTTATGTGGTTATTGCCTTCAAGGTAAGCCTTTGCCTTTCTAAATTACTCTTCATTGCAATGTAGAGAACTTCTCTTTTCATTTTAAGGAATCAGGTATACTGATATTTTCTATTGTGATTAGTTCACTTGATGTTCCCTCAGAAAATATGTCTCCATTCACAAATTGGATCATTAGTTGTGTATATTTTTCCCTGAATTTTCTTAAGTTATTATTTTTCCATTTTTGCCATCTGGGATGTAGTTTGATGTGTGGTGTGGGAGGAAGACCTAACTTTAATGTTTTCCTCAAATAGCTATATAATCATCCAAATTTATTTAGGAATAGTTGTCTCATTCTACATGTTTTTAAAATTTCTTTTTATATACTGCTATTTCCTTGTGCCGGGTTTTATTTTTAACCCATTCCGCTATATCTACCTGCATATCTATTCCTCTACTATCATCAAACTTATTTAAATAATCATTGCTTTATACCAAAGTTTAAAAGCTGTCACTGCTATCATTCTCTTACTGGTCTATTTTCCCACTTCAATATGTCTTAGTGGGTCAACTTTAGGATCATTATGCTAGGATTTAAAATAGATTGTGGGGGCACCTGGGTGGCTCAGTTGGTTAAGGTTCTGATTCTTGATTTTGGCTCAGGTCATGATCTCATGGGTCATGAGATAGAGCCCCACATGGGGTTCTGTGGTCAGGGGGAGTCTGCTTGAGATTCTCTCTCTCTGCCCCTCCTCACACTTGCACATGCACTTTCTCTTTCTCTCTCTCAAATACAAAAATCTTTAAAAATTTTGAAAAAAATAAAATTGATTGTGTACCACAGTATTTATAATTATAAGTAAAACTATAAAGTAGAAGTGTTATACTGCCAGGAATGTGCCCTAGAATATGGTGAGCCAGTTTGTTGTGTGCATAGCCACATTTTATTTTCTGTTCTGGAAAATAAAACATCTTCTTTTATAAGGTGGATTATTGCTTCTATTTCTATTTTATTACCTCCACTTTTGGAATGTCTTCTCTGGGTAATTTGGACTTCTGTTCTCTGTTCTTTGTACTTATGAGTTTTCTCAGTGCCATGCTTACCTAGTTTCCTGAATATGGGGGGTGGATTTCCCCATTTTTCAGTAGCATCACTAAGTCTGTATTGTTCAGTACTGGCTTGGGTTCAATATGCATTTTACATGTGTTATAGCTACAGCATGTCAATGTCTTTGCAATTTTTACTTTATTTATGGCTATATAATTTTTCTTCCTTACCTGTATCTCAATTGTTGTTATTCTACCCTTATCTGCTTATACCTGCTTATCATCTGACTCACCAGTTTTTTCTCCCTGAGGATAAATATGGAGGTTCATTTGTTTTTTAATAGGCAAACCACCTTGATGCATTTTATTAATGACCATAGGTACATGGTTGTCTTTCCTTTAAATCTTGTATCAGTTTCCTGTAATAAATCTTTTTCTATTTACCTGATATCCCACTAAATCTTCTCTTGATTTCTTTGTTTCTGTTTCACAGCACCCATTCCATGTTTGGTTTTGTTTGATTTTTCTCTTTTCTCCTGAGTATCCTGGATCCATGTTTGCAAACATGCCGGGACCAAGAGTTTGATTGCTTGTAACCCTGGTGACTGCAAATCCTGTTCTGTCCACTCAGACCAATTTATTCCCATTTCATGGCATCCTGTCCAGTGTAGAACTTGAGAATTTTTAAATTTCAAATGAGGTGTTAGTATTAATAGTTGTGTGAAGTAAACCAGAATTGGTTTCTTGAATGTCTTCTTTATCCTTTAAGCTTCTGTCCTGACCCCTCTGAGTGTGTATGAGGCTTGTGTAGAATGAGGACAGTTCTCACTCAGTTAAACTGATAAGACACAGCCTTTCCAGGTCAAGCAAATGAATATCTATCTCTCAAGGACAGGTTCCAGGGCAACTCGGTGACATGGCTAAGGACAATTCTTACCCCTTGCATTAGGTGGTGGAAGAAATGTTCAGGGTGGGTGCATCCGCCACCTCGATGCAGCAGGAAATACTGATTGTTTTTACCCTTCCCGTGTGGGTGAGAAGCATAATGTTGTCAGGCGGCAATCCCATGAGTTCTATAGCAAATGGGTAAAGCTATAGGATTCCTATTTGTGAAATATGTACAGAAAATGAATTCTGAGGGTTCCCAAGTATAAGGGTATATAGAGCAGTTCTTAATGTCCTTGCTGCACTGGTTTTATTTCTGTATTAGAGGATATGAATCTAAAAATGTAATCAAGCAATGATGTAATCGGTAGTACTTCTTTTATATTTCAATAAGCTGCTCTGGCAGCATTGAGTGGAAAAATTAAAATGAAAAAGTCTATTTTTAATGAAAAATTAATTTCCTGATTTTCATGTATCAAAAATTTGCCAATGAACCAATAATTTTCACAAAATGCCTATCAAGTATGATCACCCCAAGGCCATGCGGCCATGGTGCACCTCAGCTCATATGAAAGCTGGAAGATGTGTCAACATCTACTTCAAAGAATAGCTTTTCTTTTACAAAAACTGCATCCAAAGACTTCAAATAGAAACTCAGTTAATTCCAGTTCAATGAGTTTTATCTGTATCACAGGATCAAGAAAAGCTTTTGAAATAATTTATTTTAAGAACAAGCATTTCACAATTTTGTGAATGTCACTGTAAATTCAGTTAAAATGCAGTGAAAAAAATGTCATTATGTTTTCATAGTGGTAATGTTAATATAAATTTTTGTAGAACACCACTTCGTGGTAGAAACAAAATTTTTACTTAATTCGGACATCTACAAAGCAGAAATGTAGTTGGAATTGCTTGTTCTACATCTATAGATTGTAATTGTGTCCAAACAAACAGCCACATTTTACCAATTGAAATAAAAGCTATACTTATTTGTCAAAAGTACAAATACGTTTACACAAAAAATTTAAGATAATTGCACCATGAAATTTTGTTATGAAACTGGTGTGGAATAAAAGAAATATTTGCTTAACATTAGTATATGTAGTTCCTCTGCTGCTCAGAAATGTTAGAATTCACTTTTTAACTAACTCTAAGCATCCTAAGGTAAAAATGAAGATATTTAAAAGAAATTCTTTAAACTTTCTTTTCATGTTTTCCCAAAGCATTTAGGGATTTTTATCAGTGTTAAATAGTTGGAACTTAAAAAAGAAAACTTCAGATTTTGAGGCTTTTAGCCAACTGTTACCTTACAAACAAAAAACAAAAAATTGAATTTCTACAACACTGAGGGAAAGACTTGACAAAATAAATTACAAGCCTAATACTTAACTTTGATATTATATAATTGTACCTTATGTATTTCAACTCAGGGAGGAATATTTACAAAGAGCCCTTATATTTTATTGGATGATTGATATTCTCCATTGAATGGAATGAATTTTAGAAGGATTCTGATTTTGCTACAGCTAAATTTGATGAAACAAATAACTTCTGGACAACATAGTTAACTATTTATTTATTTTTTAAAAATATTTTATTTATTTATTCATGAAAGACACACACACACACACACACACACACACACACACAGAGGCAGAGACAGAGACAGAAGCAGGCTCCACGCAGGAAGCCCAATGTGGGACTCGATCCCAGGACTCCAGGATCACACCCTGAGCCAAAAGCAGACACTCAACTGCTGAGCCACCCAGGTGTCCTTAGAAAGGATTTTACATTTAAAAACATTTTTTTAAAATAACTAAGTTTGGGGGACCTGGGTGGCTCAGGCGGTTAAGCATCTGCCTTCAGCTCTGCTCATGATGCCTGGGTCCTGGGATGGAGTCCAGCATCGGGCTCCTTGCTTAGCAAACGTCTGCTTATCCCTCTCCCTCTGCCCTTCCCCCCATTTGTGCTCTCTCTCACTCTTCTCACTCTTTCACTAAAATAAATAAATAAAATCTTAAAAAAAGACAATAACTCTAAGTTCACCAACGTAATAAAACCTGCTAATCAATCAAGTAAACATAAAAAATATATTTTTCATTCATTATCTCCAAGTGACTCATTTTGAACATAAATCATGCAGTTTGTCACCATACACTTAATTCTCTTATTGTTCACTCAGGGATCAGCAAGTGGTTTTACACTGATGAAAAGCTAGAGATGAGGATTGTGTTTCTCCCCTGCCTATCACACATTTGTGCTGCTCTTCTCTGTATTGACATACAATTTATCTTTTGCTAAACTAGTGTTTCTTAAGGCATCACTCAAGTTAACACCTTCTGTCCAACATCTGAATTATGTGAGAAGCATTATGATTCTAGATTTAGAAGAACTGCTCCAGAAACATAGAGTCAGAATCAGGGTGAGGGATAGAGAATTAGCATTTTCAATGGTCTTGGATGCCTCTATCCTGAGAAGCCATGCTGTCTAGGGCCAGAAAACAAAATGAACAGGATAATAAAAAAGTAGGAATTGGGGAAAGACAGGAAGAGACACTGACATTAAGGCTGGTGGAGAGCAAGACTTCAAACAGACAAAATGTGATGCTTCCAAGGAGAGAGAGAACGGTAAAATGCCTTGCTGAATGGTCATTTAGGAATTATCGGTGAGTCTTTTTATTAGAT
This sequence comes from Canis lupus dingo, assembly GCF_003254725.2. NCBI lineage: Eukaryota > Metazoa > Chordata > Mammalia > Carnivora > Canidae > Canis > Canis lupus. Next base: position 68,026,276 of record NC_064245.1, read on the forward strand.
TTTCAAGAAAATATTCAGATTGCAAGAGATTAAAAAGCTTTTGCCTTTCCCTGTGATATAAATTCCCACGCTCCCTGCAGTTTTCCCATGAGAACCCTGGGGATGCTTTTCCTTCCTTGGAATTGACCACCCAAGCTGACGTGGAACCTCCAGGCTTACCCATCATAAACTTGCCCAGATGGTCCTCTGGTCCTTCTTGGCAGAGCTGAGAGCATACCCCTAGTGGAGAAAGTCTAACATCGAACTGCAGAGCACCTTGAGGAGGGAAGGAAGAATCTTGAAATGCCTTTTATTTTATTTTTTAAGGGTGTCTTCACATCTCTGAATAAGGAGAAAAAAAAAATAGATCCTCTGCTGTAAGCGTTTCACTGGGCAGTTTTTCAAATTAATGCAGTTTAACTATTACATTAACTTAATGGCTATTTTCCCCTACTTTAACCATGTTAAATGTGCCGGCAAAAATGAGCTTCATGCCGTCTCTTTCAAGTCTCAGAGGCATCTTTAGAGCTGCTGCTTATCTCCTGGATCATAAAGCTGCATAATTTAGTATTCAAACAATTCATTTAAAACTGAAGCCCTCAGAATTACCGTAAAATTAATCAGAACAAAGTCATCTTAACCCATCAGTTTGGTTTATCTCTGGTTAGCAAATTTGCAAGAGAAATTGAGATAAATAAAAACATTGACCGAGCCTGGGTTTCCTTCTGGTTAGAATCCTCCACTCCCAGAGTTATCAATATAGGTTTTGACGAAGGCTATGGGTCACCATTGTAATGATCCCTTCCTAATTGTGATAAATCAGGACTTTAATGTCGTTCCATGTTGTTAACTCCGGAGCTACTTCTTAGCTATATATTGTATTACTCTCATTATTATTTTCATAATAGTAGCAAACATTTATGGAGAGTTCATAATATGGCAAGTTCTGCTCTCATGTCTTTCTATGTATTAATTTATTTAATCCTCAAAATAACCCTATGGAGTAGTTCCTAAGGAACCAGGAAAAATTTCCCCTTAGGAAATAAAGGGGTTGAAACACAGAGTGATTGACTAACTTCCCAAGGCCACACCAGTGACAAATCACAGAGCCAGAATCCAGAACTGGGTGGTCTGCCTCAAAGCCAGCAATCCCAACCACCCACTACACTTTTTCTACTTCAGAGGAAAATTTAGCATCTTCCTTCAGAAAATACTTTTCGAGCATTTGCTAAGATATTTTGGCTCTTCTAAATGAGATCATTTTGTCACTCAGAGGCAGTGTTGTGGAGTATAAAGGACCCAGGCTTTGGGGTCAGATGGATCCTGATTGAATCTGACTCCACCTCTCACTGCCTAAGTGACCTCGCGCCACTTAGCATTTCAAAGCTTCGGTCTCCACAATCAAAAAAAAGCAAAGATAATTATACCTACCTCACACATCTATTTCAAGAATAAAAGATGAGTTATAAAATCACAGTGCCAGGGATGTAAGAGGTCTCACGAGTCTTCTTTCTTCTCCACCTCTCCCCTCACCATCATTCAAGGGATTGCATATGGACCCATGCAACCCAAGAACTGTTATTCACAGACTCACTTGAGAAAAAAAGTGGGCACCTTGCCTCTAACACACCTTCCCCTCTCTTTTTCAGTGTCCTTCTTCTCCCCTGGCAGATTGATGTTCTTGTGTCAATTTTTTTTTTTCTCAGGGAGTAGTCATACTTCCTTGCATGTAATTAGTATTGGACTTTCAGATCCCTTTTGTGATGCGGTCATATTTCAGCCTCCAGAAATCCTATGAAGGAAAACACTGTCATTCTGTGTGTCAATAACAAATCTGGGGCAGCCCTGGGTGGCTCAGCGGTTTAGTGCTGCCTTCGGCCCAGGGCCTGATCCTGAAGACCCGGGATTGAGTCCCACGTTGGGCTCCCTGCATGGAGCCTGTTTCTCTCTCTCTCTCTCTCTCTCTCTGTCTCTCTCTCTTGAATTAAAAAAAAAAAAAAAATAGCCCTCAACTGAAGTTTAAAAAAAAAAGAAGAAATCTGACCCTACTGCATAGGTTACTTATAAAACCTACCCCTAAGGAGAGGTGGGCCCAGGCTCATCCAATTTTGCATAACGTCCACCATATCAAAATGGCTTCAGGATTGTCTTTGCCTACTTGATGCTAGGGACTGTGGTGGGTATTATGGCAGACACAAAGCTGGGCAGGAGGCCTTCCTTTATTAAGTTTAAGAAACTTCTCATTACTGTGAGAGTCCCCATTTCTCCCAACCAGTGCTCCTCAGGTACCCTTTGACCTCAGAGCTCTGTTTTACTCTGCACAGAACAAAGAGAAAAATAAAGATGCAAGTATTTACATACATCCAAGTAGAAAAACAATGACAATGCATATACAAACACAAAATAAAAGGGGTGACCAAAAAAACCCAGACAACTTTTCTTTTTTGCCATCTTTGTCAAAAGCATACCCCCCATTCGTTAATTTCCTGGACCTTAAATGACTAATTGGTAGAATGAGAAAGTTGTGTCTTTACCTATTCACAGGGGGAAAAACAGAGGCTATATATTTACCCAAGGCCTCACACATTGTAGATGGTAAAGCTGAAACCATTCTACCTTCTGTCACATTGGAAAGGCTTAGAAAGCCACCAACTCCATCTGCAGAGCCTCCCTTGCTGTGAGGGGTCAGTGTGTACTCAGGGATACCTGGGAGGCAGGACTGGGTCAGAGTCCATCACCCTGGAGCCCAAGCTATTAGTGCCGACTCACAGGACAATGGACAGGTAAGGTCTTCTCACAGCAGCTTATCAGAGTTCCTTCTCCAGCGTGCTCAGCGTCGAGAAGCTGAAGCCCTGGAATTTTCCTCATGTGACTTCCTGATCCCAGGACTCAGATCCCAGGACCCTATTTACTGCTGGGAACTTCTCTTGGAATAGCCCTCCTCGTGCTCATGGAGGCAATAGCAACACTAGGGGATAAGCTTGGTGTCCCTCCAAAGTTGTTTCTTCAGCCTCCCCAGTTTTGTAAGCACCTAATTCTCTGTGTTGAATCTCTTCCCAGTAAATACTTTGGTGGTCTCTCTTTCCTGCACAGAAATCATACACAAATTCAGGTAAGAGATCTTTTACATCTGGACCTCTGGAGGCAATATTTTAATGAATTTCAGACAAAAGGAAAGCTAATACCTAAGTCCATGGAGAAGCAACAATCTACTTTGCATTTTAAAAAAAAAAATCAGTTTTGTTCCTATTTAACTTGCTTGAAGAATTTTAGGTCTTTTTAGAAGTAAAGAAAAATAAGGGTTAGAAAATAAAGAAAAACATGTGGGATGTTCCTCTTTGCCCTTGGGTAAAGTACACTCATAATGACCCTTTAGATTTATATATTATATTATGTTTTATGAAGCATTCAGTTCACGCAGCAGGCCTCTGAGGTAAGCATGGGAGCATGGCGGCAGTTATAACACATTCTTCCCATTAGAAAACAAGGACCTTTAGGTGAGGCCATGTTGTTATACCCCCTCCCTGGGGTTGTAGATTTAACACCTGGTGGTGTCCAGCACAGAAGCACATAATATAAGCTTATTGAATTTATGAATCTGTGAATTAAATTCTGGGAAGCAAGGTGTCTTTCCATGATCAGAGTGAGTAAGTGGTAGAACCAAGATTTTAGAATCCAAACCCTATGCATATGCAGTTATAGCTGAGAAAAATCATTAATTACATTCATATGATTCCTCGAAAGCCTACATAATGCTTGTTAGACAGAAGAAAACTGCTGTAGGGCCAGGTTCAATGATCCCATACAAATTCTTAAGTTAGATTCAAATCCTGTCTCCGTCACTTATTAGCTTATGACAGTTTCTACACATATAAAATGACAGTGTTAATTACTTCTTTATACTCAGTAACTAAGAGACTACACATGGGTGTGTCCATTGTTAGCCAGGGACAAATCTCATAATCCTTATCATTTACATTTTTTTTTTTTTTTAAAAGCAGCAGTACAGAGCGTGGAATCTAATGAACTGAGTGCTGATTTGGATGCATTGGCATTCTTCCAAAGTCATCATTTACTGTTTATAATTTATATAGAGCACATAACACCCACAGCATTTTTAAGCTTATGCAAATGTAGTTTAAATGTATCTAGTATATGGAGGAGGTTGCTATCTCCCACATGTCTGTCTTACTGTAGCAGGAAAAATCACCCTTCCCTGCCAAGATCTTGAGCTAGAGACTCTGGATGCTATTCACCTTGTAGGGGAAAGTGAGCCACAGGTCAAATGAGGGGGGCATTTGAGTTGGACCCTGAGACAGATCTACTCGGAAGTCTCCAGTAATTCAAACACCTTGTTGGATTGAGATTTCATTCTTTATAAAATGAAAAAGTTGGATTTCATCTCTAAGTTCATGTACTGCTCTGACATTCTTAGATTTTAGATTGTGTGTGTGTGTATATGTACTGTTGCTTTTCTTTTCTTTTCTTTTCTTTTTTTTTTTTTTTTTTTTTAGGGATACTTTCTAGAGGCCTTCATACAAAATTTGTTTACTTGGCAATCTAAGCTATTACCTGAATCTTACAGCAAGGTAGAAATTCTCACTGAAAGAAGAACTGGAAACTGTCTGAAAATCACTAAAATAGATGGGAGTCCTTTTGTAAAGGTGCACACAGGTGAAAGGCCTTGCCTCGGTTCTCTGAAATTTTCAAACTTGAAGTTGTCTGGAAACATCCCTGGCAGACGTAGCTTGTGTAAGAGCGTACAGGTAGAGACAAAGCTGATCTTCCACAGTGTTACCAGCAATAATCACTAAATCCCAAATAAATGAGGAGGTAAAATTGCCTACAAATATCAAACTCAGTAGTGTCAGATCATAACTTCATTATTTTAGATTTCAGTTTGTCCTCTTTTTTCAGGTAAGAGACTTATTTCAAGAAAACCTCAATGCTGGATATTCTTCTTTTCCTGTTGTAGGTAGGATCATCTCTAAATTCCCAAGTAGATGAGAAGGAGGATTTAATTTAGCATTCAATCTAAATCCCCAAGTCGTATCATGGCATAGGGGAGGAGAGTGCCTCTGGTGGACAGCTGCCTTATTGTCTCACCTGGCACCTGCTGACATGAGAGGTGCTGCCCGGTGCTCTCTCTCCTTCAGCTATTTATGCAGGCATCACCTGAGACTACTGTCTCCCTAACCGTTTTCCTATTTCAGGATGCATGTTGACATCCTCAGGGGGATTACCTTGTCCTAATCACAGAGCCCCTGAAAGGCCACAGATTCTCTCTCTCAGCTAAGTTTTTTGCACCTCCACCAAAGACCTGGAAAAGCTAACTGTGGGTTTGCACTTTCTGGAAACAGAGACTACTAAGCCTAGCTGCATCTTTACATCTACCTGGTGTACTCCCTGGCTGTGATGGTAAGGAGACTTCTGGAAGAACCTCAGGTGACCAGATGGCACTGGTGATTTCTACATGTAGATTCCCATCTCTTCAGGAGATCTCATTATCCTCTCCCACCCTTGGAGCTGTGCTTTGGGGTAGGAATCAGATAGGGAGGAGCAGGAGTCCCATCTGCACACTGTCTATGAAAGTCTGACCTGGTAGCTTCCCAATCTGACTACACCCATGGTCTTTTTTTCTGGAAAGGCTTTATTTCTTTTTGGGCAAGAGAAGAGCTGGCTAAGGAAATATTCCAATTCCATTGCATGAGCCAGAATGTCTGCTTTAGAAATGCAAAAGCCAGTAATTAAACGGTTTTGTTCCTTGGAGAACAAATTCCCCTGAGATAATGGATACAGTAAAAGAAAGTAAAGGATAGGAAACAAAATGATGGTTACTACTTCTCAGTGGTAGCTCACTATACAAGTGACTGGACAATATTTCCTCTTTTCTTCTGATGCTTGGGAAAAAAAGCACTTATGGTGATTGGGGTGAAAAAGATAGTCATAAAATTTCCTTTATCTCCCTGAAATAGTCTAAGGAAATCCTTTAAAAGAGAAAAAACATTAAATAATACATTTGAAGTGGGTGAATTCTAAGCAGTCAGAGAAAGATTGAGAGAGAGAGAGAGGAAGAGAGAGAAAGGTATTTTCTCACTTATTTAATGTGCCATGGGAATTTGCAAATCTGGAAGTCCCTGATTTTAGAGACATGATGGATTCGTAAGTGAAAGACATTAAGTCATATCTCTGAGAAGGTAATATGTGTTGCATATTATTTATCAACATAAATAGTAAAATAAAAATGAGAAGCTTAATATTTAATTATTTAATCAATATTGAGTATGAATATAACTAAACAATATGATACACTTAACAAAAATTATTGTATATGTTAAATAGTATACAAATGATTATTTAATAAAGTGATAAGCTAATAATAGAAAGTAAGTCTTCATTATTTGCCAAACTTACTAAATAAATGTGTCATATCTCTTAATTCTTATAATGAACCTTTTGAATAGTAACTATTTTGGGTATTTTAAATTAAATACAATAAACACAGATAAAAATACAGGTTCAGAAAGTTTAAATGGCTTTGTCCCAAACACACAAGTAGTAAGAAATTTATAAAGTGAGTTTTGCAGTTAAAGCTGTGTGATCCCAAAGCCAGTGCTCTTTTTGTTCCCCCTTGGATGCTGCAGACAGGCTTGGAAGAGAGACCTACCCAAATCTTAATCCTGAAAAAAGATGTTCAGGAATATCAGTACTTTTCCTTTCCAACAAGCAGACCATGACATTTAGCTTAAACCAAGTTTTGCTTGTGAGATTTTAAGTATATTTAAAAATCTGGGCAGTGGGGGCAATTGTGTGGCTCAGTTGGTTAAGGCATTCAGCTCTTGAGTTATCTCAGGTCATGATCTCAGTGTTATGAGATGGAGCCCCTCATAGGGCTTTATCCTCAGTGTAGTCTGCTTGTCCCTTTCCCTCTTCTCCCCCATGTGCACATGTTCTCTTTCTCTCTTTCTCAAATAAATAAATACAATCTTTAGAAATCTGAGCAGGCACATCCCACTAATGGTAATAATGTGTTCTCATGAACTATATGGCCTTTGAGTAGGTCTTTCAGGATTCAATCCTCTACCTAAATTCTTTATCCACTGGGACACTTGAAGAACAATTTGGTCTGTGTTGGGGAGCTGTTCCTTTGTACACCCCTGGCCTTGAAAAAATGTCCAGGTTTTTGTTTGTTTATTTCAGGGAAGTTGGGCTCAGTTCCTGATGGATCCTTTTCCCCCTTGCAATAGTTATCGTGAATAGAAGCTATCCTTATCATGTCCAGTACTATTTATCTTTTACAATAAACAAAAAAAAAAAAAGGTGAAGTTAATGTTGTTTCAAATCTCTCACACATGACAATTTTCACAACTGTATTCTATTATGTAGATATCATGGTCCATGGTTTACATAAGAAGAAACAGGTACAGAAAAGCTCAATAACCTGCCAGATATTACATACAGATCATTAACAGTTGGGATTTGAACCTATACAGTTGGATTCCTAGTCTACATATTTCCCACTAATTTTCCCTAGAGCCTTAACTCAAACAGTGCTTGAGAGCAACACAATCATGTGAGGACTTTGCATGTGGTGTTCGATTTTCCACCTTCAAGAGCACTGGCTCCCATGGAGAGCAGTCTCAGTGTAGGGACATGGACAGAAACTGTGCTTTCAAAAGATTTAATAATTGGGAAAGAAAGTAACTGCATAGCAGCTTAGGTATGCAGCATGCCAGACCAAAGGAAAACTATTTAGAGTGCTTGAGTGGCTCAGTCGGTTAAGTATCTACTTTTGGCTTAGGTCATGATCCCAGCGCCTGAATCAGGCTTCCTGCTCAACAGGGAAACTGCTTCTGGGTCTGCCCTTCATCCTGCTTGCTCTTTCTCTCTCTCTCTCTCTCAAATAAATAAATGAAATATTTAAAACAGGGACACCTGGATGGCTCAGTGGTTGAGCATCTGGTTCTGGCATTGAGTCCCGTACTGGGCTCCCTGCATGGAGCCTGCTTCTCCCTCTGCCTGTGTTTCTGCCTCTCTCTCTGTGTGTCTCTCATGAATAAATAAATAAAATCCTTAAAAAATGTATATTTAAAACAAACAAAAAACAATGGAAGGCTATTTTATTTATTTGCATTTAAGAAGAGATGGATCTCTTCTGAGATAAAGACCATTAAATCCCAATGTATATATGTGACAGAATTGAGGGGTGTAATCAGGATGGATGGGCAGGGGGTGAGTTGCTGCGAAGGATTATTTATACAGCAAGTTATGTCAAATTCTCATTAATAGGGGTTTGAGGAACAAGCGTTGGGAAAGAAACATTTTTATCTATCCTTAAAAATTATTCTGGTTGGTATAAGAATGGAATTGATATGAGACACATTAACCAGGGAAAAAAAATCACATTTGATTATGTATATATACCAGAGCTCCATAAGAATATGAAATCCTCAGATAGTCAGGAAATTGAGGTTTATATGCCCTTCTGAGTTAAAAAAGAGGTAGGTGGTAGGCCCTGGAACTTCAAAAGAAGCAAGACAATTCACAGGAACATGAAAAAAGCAAATGCTTTTAAAAAAAAAAAAAATTTTACTTATTTATTCATGAGAGACACAGAGGGAGAGGCAGAGGGAGAAGCAGGCTCCATGCAGGGAGCCCAATGTGGGACTCGATCCCGGGTCTCCAGGATAATGCCTTGGGCCAAAGGCCATGCTAAACCACTGAGCCACCTGGGCTGCCTAAGAGTAAATGCTTTGTAAACAAATGTTTGCTGGGCCATCCAGAAACATGGGTAAAAGGGAGGAATTTAACAAGCAGATTTTTCTGAGTTCCTCCCTGTCTACCACCCCTAGTTCACATTATAATATTGTTTTCTATGGGGATAACTCCCTCCCTGAAGCAAGTCTTCTAAATTCTGTTAGGCAGTTAGGGGAAAGGCAAAAAGAAAGAAAAAAATATTTTGAGTTTTCTATTTCTTAAAAATAATCAGCTTGAATTAATCCTCATGCAAGGAGACACATTTTGGGGTGGCAAATATTGCTCCCTTACAGAAAGAAACAGTCAGTAAATTAATATAGAATCAAGCTAGTAAGGAGATTAAGGTAAAATTAAATCACTAAAGAAAGAAATTGAAGTTAAGATTTGAGAGCTTCAACCATCTTTTACCTAATGCTTTAAGACCTCCCAGATCCATTTTAAATTTAATCTTATTACAATGGGTTTTTTTTGTTCCTTCACTCCATCCTTCCTTTCTTCTCTTCTCTTCTCTTCTCTTCTCTTCTCTTCTCTTCTCTTCTCTTCTCTTCGCTTCTCTTCTCTCCCTTCTCTTCTCTTTCTTCTTCTCTTCTTCTCTTCTCTTCTCTTCTCTCCTCCTTCCCTCCCCTCACCTCCCCTCCCCTCCTCCCCTCCCCTCCCAGCCCCCCCACCGCCCCTCCCGCCCTCCCCTCAATCCCCCTCCCCTCCCCTACCCTCCACTCCCCACCTCCCCTCCCCTCCCTCCCCCCTCACCATCCCCTCCCGTCCCTCCCCCCTCCCCTCCCCCCCCCCCCTTTGTTCCCCCTCCCCTCCCCTCCCCTCCTCTCCCTCCCTCCCCTCCCCTCCCCTCCCCTTCTCTTCTCTTCTCTTCTCTTCTCTTCTCTTCTCTTCTCTTCTCTTCTCTTCTTTCTCTTCTCTTCTCTTCTTCTCTTTCTCTTCTCTTCTCTTCTCTTCTCTTCTCTTCTCTTCTCTCCTCTCCTCTCCTCTCCTCTCCTCTCCTCTCCTCTTCTCTTCTCTTCTCTTCTCTTCCCTTCCCTTCCCTTCCCTTCCCTTCCCTTCCCTTCCCTTCCTTTCCCTTCCCTTCCTTTCTCTTCTCTCTCTTCTCCTCTCTTCTCTTCTTTCTTTCTTCTTTCTTTCTTTCTTTCTTTCTTTCTTTCTTTCTTTCTTTCCTTTTCTTCTTTCTTGTATTATTTTTTGTATCTTTGTTTTGATTTTTATAGGTCAACTCATCGTATATCAGCAATTTTTGTGTGTGTCATTAGGAATCCTATTTTATAAAAAAATAACCCTAGTATTTTACCTCCCAGTGAATTCTCCCTCACAAATCTACTATATAAAATAGGTAAAAAGAAAGATGGGTGACAGTGAAATCTGGGAACCAGAGCCATTTGTGCTCTGTCATACTTCTATCCATCATGGTGTAATTTCTGATGGATCTGGTCTTGAAGACTCTTGCAATGGAGACTGGTAGTAAAGAGCTTAGGGTTGAGGAGTCCTGGGTCCGAGGCCTCTGTGTTCTGCTCAGTGACTGAGTGAGTCATGTAGAACAATTTCTTATTCTAAATCTCTGTTTCTTGTGTATAAAATGAAAAAGTATTGAGCAGTCAACTTCTAGGATAATTTTCAGCTTCAAAATGTCATAATCTTTAGTGCAAGTCCCAGGATTGGAGCAATATAGTGTCTGTACATGAATACGCCTTATTGCTGTATAAATTACTTTTGGATATTTCTTCTTATCCTGATTTGAAGGATAACAAATTGGCAAGAACAGTTTCAAATTTCTTCAGAGACTAATTTCAAACCCAAGTATGTGAACTTGGATCCACTTGGAGCCTAGAGACTGTCCTGGCATTAGTAATTGTTTCTATTCTCTGAAATTGGGAGAAAGGCTAATAATATGAGGCATAGTTACATATTTCTTCCAGCTCTATGATTTCACCAAAATTTATTCCTTTTCCTCATTTATCCAAAAACCCCTGTACTTCCAAGTGAAGTTATTGTACCACTCACTTGCTCTTTAATTCTTATGAAACAAAATTTTGCTCTTATGAACAAAATTCTTATGATTCATGTTTTTTTATTTAAACTGCTTTGTGAAAATCCTTAACATCAATTATTGAAATGTCTTTCTGTAAAGTAAAAGAAAAAACCTTCTCTGCTGTAACTTTTCACACTGCATTTGGCAAGTAAAAACATGTTTTAAAGAGGAAAAACTTTGTTACTGATTTCAAATTCAATGTGGACCAGGTTAAAGCTATTTTTTTTTCTCTCCTAGCCAGATTTGGGATGTGGAGAGAACATTTTAATGAATAATATGTACCTGAGACCCATTTTCAACCCTGGGCTAGTAAACACTCATTTGTACAAATGCATATTTTTCCATACAGAGAATGCATATTATAAGAGTTGTTCTGCTCTATCGGTTATAGCAAATGCATGTTCTGCAAAATCCCCTAAATACCTAATTTTCTGGCAACAGGGACTATCTTATTAAAAAGTCATTTTAGTTTACTGTGTATTGCTAGAAAAAAAATAACACTTATTAAATAAGCAGCTTACTGCTCAGTAGAGAATCCCTTTCAAAATCACAATTAATAGAAGGGGAGAGCTGGGAAGTGCCGGGGGATCCCACAGTCTCGGGGGCTCTCACTGTGATCCTTGGAACACCAACATCATAAAAGACACAGCTGTAGATTCAGTAAATCAGAGCTTGGTTGGATCTTGACAGGTGACATCAGAAAATTTAAGCCACCTTCCATGCACGGGTTTTCTCATGTTCTTTGAAGGGTTTTGTTATTATTGTAATTGGAGTCTTTATATTATTTAATTTTATTTTCTAGGTAATATATTCATGTTTCAAAAAGACAAAATAAATGAATGAATGAATGAATAAATAAATAATATAAAAATATGATAAATAAGTATATATTCCCTCACTGTAGTCCTTTTCCTGCCCCTTATAGTTCCCTTCCCTATATTGGCAAGCTTTCTATTAAGTATCTAAAAGCTTTCTTTAATATTGCATGGATACACAAGGATTTATTTATTTTTCACCAGGATTTATTAAATTAAATCCTATATATGTACCTTTAGGTGGTTTCCAGTCTTTTTTTTTTTTTTAATTTAGCAATGTTGTCAAGAATAACCTTGTTCATACAAGTTCACATATATTACAAGTACATCTGCAGAATTAATTTTTAGAAATAAAATTATTAGGTTAAAATGCTTGTTCACTTGTTGCTTTCATATAATTTTCAATGTACTCTTCATAGTGGTTGTACCAATTTCAATTGTGGCTAGCACTGAGAAAGAATGTTCTCCACAGTGGCCAATGTAATACATTTTCAAACTTTTTGATTTTTGTCAATCCATAGGTGAAAAGCTGGCATGTTAGTGTAGTCTGAATTTGAATTTCTTTTATTTTTGACCAAAATTGAGAATTTTGTTAGCATATGGAAAATCTATTAGTGATTTTTAATTAACAAAGTCTAGTGAGATTCTTTGCACATCTTTGGGAGTGGTTTTTATTTTATCTTTATCAGTCTGTTGGACCTTTTGTATGTTAAGAAAATCAGCCTTTTGTCTGTGATATGAATTATAAATGTGTAATATGCTGAAACTCCCACAATATTTTTTAAAATTTGATATAATTTTAGCAAGTAAATACTCTATGAAACTTTATTTACACAGTAAGAAAGGCTCTCCCATTTCAGAAGTTATACAGTGATTATATTGTTTCTTGTATTTAGAAGGACTTTGTACATTTAATTTTTGTTTTCTGTTTGAAAATGTTGTTGGTTAATGTTTAAAGTACAAGCATATTCATTTTGTATTTATTTTCACATGTCTACACAGTCATGCCAAGATGCTTTTAAAGAGCCAACATTTCTTCCAATTATTTTAGAATTTACTTTTCTCATAACTATATTTCTGTATGGACATAGGTCTATTTGTAGGACGATGTTCATTCTAATTATTTAATGACATATGTATGTAGCACATCAACATTGTTTTAGTGGCTTTGTAACAATTTTAATATCTGGTGGGATAGTCTATATTCATTACTATTTTTTACTCATATTTTTCCATGACATTCTTGATTAATTTGTTTTACATTAAAATATTTTTAAACATTTATTTGTCTATTCATGAGAGACAGAGAGAGAGAGCATGCACGAGAGAGAGAGGCAGAGACACAGGCAGAGGGAGAAGCAGGCTCCATGCAGGGAGCCTGATGTGGGACTTGATCCCAGGTCTCCAGGATCAGGCCCTGGGCTGAAGGCAGCGCTAAACCACTGTGCCACCTGGGCTGCCCCAAAAGAATTTTTTTTAAAGAGTGATCTTGCCTAACTGAATTAAAAAGACAAAAGAGAAGTATTGGTATTTTTCTGAGTATACTATCAAATTATTAAATGTATAGTTTAACTTGGAAAGATTTGACTTATCCACAGTGTTCTGTTCCCATCCCAAATGACAATGTGCCTTCCATTTATTCAAGTTTTCTTTTAGGGTTCTTCAAAGACATTTAAAGTTTTAAAATTTATTTCTAGGTGTTTTAGATTTTAACAGGATTTCCTTAGTACCATATAATTTCTAAGTATCCACTGTTTCTACTCATTTGTATCAACTTTGCATCTCACCATGTTACTGGTTCCTTCATTGGTTGCAGTGTTTTTTCAGTTGATTATTTTTCATTTTCCAGGTAAATAATCATCTTACTTGCCAGCTGTGTTAGTATTAACTTTTACTTACTATTTTAATACTTAAATGTATTTCCCCTATATATTTGTTTGCTCTTCTTCAGGAATATGGCAGTTAACTCTCAGCATTTTTGTTCTAGACTTTAGTAAGAATATTCGCTTGTTTTTCTTTTGTGTCTATTGTCTTTGAGGTGCAAGTGAAAAAATATATATATTTTGCTATAAATTCATTATATTCTTGTTTTATTGTATTTTTTAACACTGATATGTTTAATTTTTTTCAAAGATTATTTTAATGTCTGTAAATGTACTTTTTTCTAAGATATAATAGTATGATTGATTATCTTATGATTGATTATATTAAAACATCTTAATTTTGAATAATTCTTATTTTCCTTAATACTATGGAATGATGATTTACTAATTTTTATATGCTGCTAAAATCTGCCTGCTGAAACCAAATTTAAGATTTTTGTGTCAAATCATTTATTTCATTAATTTTTTGTTATTTATTCTCCTTCCTCTCATTACACTAAAAAGGACAGATTTTATCTCTTGTTTTCTGCCAAAAACCCAGCACCTAAGACTGTGCCTCTCCCATAGTAATTTCTCAAAAGTAAGTTAATATTTATTATTTAATAAATTGAGTTTTTTTTTCTATTTTGCCTCTTTTGTTCAATTTCAGTGTCACCTTATATGCACTTCATAAAAAGCTTGGAAACAATTTAAATAGCATTGGAATGATCTCTGCTTTAAAGTTATAATTAGTTTAAATCTGTTGGAAGGCTTACCTTGGAATTCTAAATGTGGTTATGCAGCACTTAGAAATCTATGCATGGCTGGGTTAAGAAACCTTTAGTTGCATTTAACATTAAAAACATTTCTACCTAAATACAGATTATTTGCTATTTTTATATGTAGCCTTTTAAAAAATATTCCTATGTAATATGGAACTCTATTTATCTATCTATCATCTATCTATCTATAAACCATCTAGAAGTAATCCATACCTAATTTAAGAACAACTGTAAAAATCACACTGATGTCTCTCTGTACAATATAGTATTTTTTGTTTGTTTGTTTGTTTGTTTGTTTGTTTTTGTAATCTGTGGAAATGGAATCATACTGTTTGTGGTAATCTGTGATATTTGAGCTCAATAATACTTTTCTAAATCCACTCTTTTTGTGGGCTGTTGTAATTCATTCACTTTCACTGTAGTACGATATTCCACACGTTGGCTCTTTCGTGGTTTCTTGCTAGTATGAGCTGCATTACTGTAAATATGTTTGCCTCCATCTCCTTGTACTCAAAAGAGTTTATAAGTTATTTTCATAAATGAAACTGCTGGTGTGTATTATACTTCCATTCAAATCTGTAACTCCCAATTGTTTGTCAAAATGCTTTTATTAATTTACTATCCCACCAGCAGTGTGCCAAAGTTCAAATTAATGAATATTCACAGCTAATATTTGATATTATCAGACATTAATTTTTTGCCAATTTCATGGTGCAAAATGATTCTAATTGTGATCTTAATTTAGATTTCCCTGTTTACTAATGAACTGGAGTACATTTCATATGCTTTTCTTGACTATTTATGTTTATTGGCCATTTGTCTTTCCTTTTCCATGCAATTTTAGTTAACTACTAATTTGACATTTGTGATGGTTACTTCTTTAAGGGTTTAAGTGTTTTTCAGGATTTCTATTTTTTTTCTTGTGTCAGTTTTAGTAATTTATAATTTCTAGAGTTCCCTTTAATTTTTAAACATATTGGCATATGGTAATTCATACAATATTTTAGGCTTTTTTTCTTGTTTTAATTAGATGGTTCTCTACTTATGGTTTTCTTTTTATCTCTATTTTAATACTTATTTATGCCTGATGTTTTTGTTGATTCTCACCAAAGGATTATTTATATATTTAGTCTTTATTTTTATTTTATGAGAGGATTTGATTTGCTTCTGCTGGGTCTCATGCTGATATTAACTTTATCCTGCTTGAGGATCCCCAGCGTAGTTGAAGAATCTCAAATCACCTTCCAACTTTGCCCAGGGTCAAATGCTCAGGGTCAAATGCTCAGGGTCAAATGCCCAGGGTCAGATGCTCACAGCAGTGCTGGCATCCATGAAGATCCTGTCTTAGGTTCCCATGTTCTTGTTTTTTTTTTTTCTTGGTTATAGTTGTCATTATTGCTTTATTTGTTTTTTAAATTTTACCCTTAAAGATTGTCTTTAATTTCTAATAAGGCAAGGAGTACTCTAGAAATCACAAATTTGTAATTTCTGCATGTACTGGGTGTATTTTAGCAGGAAAGTTCTTCAGAGAATCCAGCCTAATATATATTCTTAGAAATCAAAGTATCCACACATTTATATTCAAACATCTATAAATATTTAATTTATGTGTATCTGTTATAATCATCATAAAGTTGGGTTTTGCTTCACTATAAAATATGAGTTTTTCTTAAAATTATGTTTAGTTCATTTATATTTATGGACATACATATGTGCTGAGGTTTAGTTTTGTGAATTTATTATATATTGTTTGCATGCTCTTTAAAATGTATTACATTATGATGTTTTCTTTTTCTTTTCTTTTTTTTTTTTTTTTAGTTTGGTGTTTACCTGATATTTGAAAGGTCTATATGTTGGTTAAATAATAATTATAATTTTTGAATGATATCCTTAAATTTCTATTTAGTTTTGTACCTTAAAATTCCTATTTATTAAGACATTTGTAGTTTTTTTTTTGGTGTTTTTGTTTGTTTGTTTTTACTGGTTACCTTCAACGAACTATGAGCTCACAATTAAAAATTGCTGAATACATAAAGGAATTGGTAATAGTGAGTGACAATGAGCAAAAAATAATAGACCAGATTTAATCCTCCCTGAGGAATTCAGATATTGGATTTATCAAATACAAAATAGGGAATAATTGTCATGTTAAAGATTGAATAAATAAGCTGGGCTTATTTAGTCCAGCAAAAACTGAACTAAAGAATAAAAAAAAAAAAAAAAACATTAAAAATGCATGGAAAATATTTTTTTAAAAGATCCAAATGGAATATCCAAAAATTAAAAACAATAAAATAAAATTTCTGAAATGACAAATTCAAAGTATATGTAGCAATAGGTGAGATATAGCTAAATAAAAAAGATCATGTTATTTATTTATTTTTTAATTCAAAGTACAGCACTGAGAAATAAGTATGTAGGTAATGTGAAATAAAGATTAGGAGAGAGAGGATAGACGGAGGAGATGTGGCATGCTTTTATTTAAAGTTTCAGAAGGATGGGGCACCTGGGTGGCTCAGCGGCTGAGCATCTGCCTTTGGCTCAGGGCATGATCCCAGGGTCCTGGGATCGAGTCCCACCTCAGGTTCCCTGCATGGACCCTGCTTCTCCCTCAGCCTATTTCTCTGTCTCTCTCTCTCTCTGTCTCTCATCAATAGATAAATAAAAAGCTTAAGAAAATAGAGTTTCAGAAGGAGGAAATTGAGACAAAATACTTGTGGAGATAAATACTAAGACTTGTATGCATGTGATTAAAAATGTGATTTTGCATACAAAGAATGACAAATACAAAAATAGTCTATTTCTTGGTGCCTTGAAACAAAACCTGAGAATAGCAAAGACCATGAAAATGTGTTAAAAGCAGCTATGAAGGTAAAAATTTATCACATACTTAAGAATGACAATAAAGCTGGACAATAGGCTTATAGCAAGTGGCAGCCACAGGACCCAGGGTGTGTACACTAATATTGCTAGAGCTCTGAGGGAAAACAATGTTCACTTGGGCTGCCCAATATATGAAGATGGATTCTTGGAATTATTGGGGTTTTGTTAACATACTGAAGTCTTTGTGACTTCTATGTTAACATACTGAAGTCTGCATTATTTTTTAAAATATTTATTCATGAGACACAGAGAAAGAGGCAGAGATAGGCAGAGGAAGAAGCAGGCTCCTTGCAGGGAGTCCAATGCAGGACTTGATCCCAGGATCCTGGATCACAATCTGAACCAAAGGCAGACACTCAACCACTGAGCTACCAAGGCTTCCCTGAAGTCTACATTATTTTTAAATGTAGGTTTTGTTTATATACATAACACACTGTAATATAGTAATATAAAACAATATATATAATACACAAATATAACATAAACATAATAAAGAAAATAGGTGAAATAGGACAATGATCTTTTTTGTGGTAGCTAGGTCTGAAATGGCTCCTCATGATCTCTGACTCCTAATAGTTACACATTGTGCTGTTCCTCCTTGTGTTATATCAGGCTGATGAGCCGTAGAATGTAGCAGAAGTGATGGTATTGTTGGTTCTGTTTCTCTCTTTTGGATCACTTACGCTGGGGGAAGCAAGCTTTCCTGTGTGAGGAGATGCTTATTTGGTGGGTAACAAGGCCCTCTGCCAATAGCCAGCAGAAAATGGAGGCTTCTGCCAAACAGACACATTAGTGATATTAGAAATTGATCTGTCAGCCTCAGTCAAGCCTTGACATGGCCGCCAATCAGTGGACATCTAGACTTCAACCTGAGACAGAACCACGTCGGTAAACTGCTTCTGAATGCATGAACCACACACACACACACACACACACAAATTGTGAGATGACAGGTTCTTGTTCAAGTCATTACATTTGAAGTAATTTGTTGCACGGCAGTAAACAACTAATACATTACTTAGTATGTGTCTTAGTAAGCTCAGGCTACCATACAAAGTACTGTAGCCTGAGTGGTTTAAGCAATAAGAATTTGTTTCTCACAGTTCTGAAGGATAAGTCCAAGATCAAGGTGTCAGCCTATTGGGTGTCCAGTAAGGGCTCCTTTCTGGGCTTGTAGATAGTCACCTTCTCCTTGTGATCCTGTATGGTAGACAGAGAAAAGTAGTGATCATGTCTTTTCCACCATGGTGCACCACCCTCATGACCTCATTTAAACCTAATTACCTTCCATGGGCTACATCGCCCAATGCTGTCACATTGGGGGTTAGGGTATCAACACGTAAATTTGGGGGAGAAGGCAGCACAACTCAGTCCATAGCACTGTGAGAAAAACATTAATATTTTGGTGGCTATGTAAGCAGTAACATGAATTGCAGAAACCCTTTCAAAACCACAAAATCATAGATGATGTATTTCAAGATACCTGACATCAAACACAAGGGTGTTCCAGAATCTGTTTGATTTGTCATTCTGAACAGGCTCTTATTTGTACTTCCTTTATTCCCCCTCTTACAAGTGCAGTTAATTTTATCTAAAGATTACCCCATTGCTTTTTCACTCAAAAATGTATTATGAAATTCTTTCTAACTCAGTATAAAAAATAATATGTATCCAATTCTGTACAGGCTGCAGAGTATCCCATTACTTGAATAACCGTCATATATATAACCTATCCAATATTGATGTGCATTTAGCTTGTTTCCATTGCCTTGATTAACAAAACTGAGATGAATATCCTTATACATTCATCTTTGTAGTACTACTAAATTACTGCCTTAGGAAAAGTTTCTAAAGGTGCATGCAGTAGCTTTGCAGAAGTAATGGGCACCACATTTCACATGATTTATTTTCTTGTTCTGTTTGAAATTCTATGCTCATCTTATTTTGAAATGATATGATTGTCTCTTGCCAATAAAGTGAACCAAGCTAAATCTCTTGATACTTCACCCTAAATGTATCATTTTACTGCTTTTTGATTTACTATCATTGTTTATTTAGACAAATGAAGAGTCATATTTCCATTTCTCTTTAGGTTCCATTTTTTAAAATCAGTATTAATTTAACATAATATTAAACTGATATTTTAGCACTATATTACTTCCCTCAACTTCATTAAATTTACTCTGAATTACAAACGTAATGCATCTTCTCTGTAATAAGGTTAACTATCAAAGTGAAAATTAACTCAAATTTGGTTATAGGCACCTAAAAGCCAGGCTGCCATAAATTGGCCAGTGGGGTACCTTTTCTCCAAACATGGCCTGGACTCTCCAGCAAAGAGGAAAAAAAAACTTCTCTGTTTTTGCTGAGTCCTACCCTCATTCTTCTTCTGTCCCTTCTTTCAGAATCACATTATGCATGTTGGTGGGGTAGCAGAGCTCTTGATAGCACTAGACTGTGTTGTCTCAAAAAAGGAAAGATACATACATTTAAACAAGTAGACTGACTCTAGTAGAGAAACACCTGGGAAAGCCCTGAGGAATGGCAATAAACTAACTGCAATCAAACAACCTTGATCCACATTGAGCTGATAAGAGCACATGGGTGATTCTGAACCCTGGACCCTAGCACTGAGGCCATGAGAATCCAAGTGGAAGTCCCTACAGCCAAACTAAGGGAAAAAGATTTGGAGATACCCAGCTATGAGCCCCAAGGCATGTAGTGCAAATAATGGTTCTTTTTCATTTTCTTGGACAACAGAAGTCTAGGAATGGGAGGAGGCCCTTAAAATATCTGATTATCGACTTCTCAACCTTGGGTAGTGAGGACACTGGGAAAATTGAATCTTAATATGTTTTAAGTTTTAAAAATGTGGAATTTATTGCTTCATGGCTACCATGGAATAACTGATGACAGTAAAACTCAGTAAAACTCAGATTGTTTCATCCATTCATGCCTCCAGCAATTTATTGTTAGCCTACTAAAAAGTGGAAGTATAATAATGGATAGACATAGTCACTGTTCTCACAAAACTTCCAGTTTTGAATGGAAGTTTATGTTGAATGTGGAAATTTAACAATACCATAGAAACACATATGCTATAATAAATTATTATATCCTTCAGATTAAGAAGATGATTTGATAAATCAAAGTCATTATCAACTTTAACCATGGTTTTCCTGCTCAAAATACTAGTTTTAAATCAGTTCTTAATGAAGTAAAAAAAAAAAAAAAAAAAAAGAAGTGTATCTGGTGGTGCTGGAGCAGGAAGGAACTTCACCAAATTCCATGTGAAACAGTGCCTGTGTTAGTCACCTCTTGCCCCCCCACACCTTTTTTTTTTTACACTTGTCAGTATCCATGTTCTGATTTAATTGCAGTTGCCCCTTTGTTTATAGACTTTGTTCATATCAAATTCCTGAAGGGAGAGACTTTGCTTTATTCACTGTATTTGTATTTTTAGTGGTCAGAAAAGTTCCAAAGACAAAAATTTGCTAAATAAGTAAATAAATCTGAATCAGAGCTGCTTAGGATGTCAATATCCAAGCTATTATATTAAACAGTGTGAAAATCTTGAACAACAATAACATTTATTTCTACAAAGGCCAGATGTCATGAACTGTGAGATATATCACATAAAATTTTGACTTTTCAGTTCCTTCTATTCAAATCCAGAAGCACTGACTTTCCTTCCCTTTAGCCAGTAAGGATGGCCTGACACAAAGATCATATGGAAAACCACAGATTTGGAGCTCTGTGTGTCAGCCTCCTTCTCTCTTATCTAAACCCAACATATTATTCATCCCTTCTTTCCTTTTAGATAGAAGAAAGGATACTGCAAATCCTACTTCTTCAAAGTGCAATGAAGCATTGCTATAATATCAAAGTTCCCATTAAAGAACAGAAGAAACATCCCAGTTCACATGGTGAATATGCCTTCATTAAGAAACCATTTCCCTCTCTTTCCAAGTCTTGTGCTTAGAGGGAAAGCTGTCATTAATTGTGTTGCCACAGCTTTACTTACTTGCTTTCTCATGCACTATCTAATGTTTTGCTGAAATACAAGGATTTCTCCATGTTTTTCTCTCATCACCCCCCAGAAAACTCACTCAATACAGTTGCCTGCTACCCAAGTTCTTCTTTCATACTAAGCTACTATCAAAGGGGAGTCCTTGTTTTCATGGTGGATGTCACCTAAGTGAGATTCTCCTGCTACTTATACTCAAATTACAATTATTTGTGTTGCAACCCTCTGTTTCTCACTGACACTACAGCAGGAATTAAAGCTGTCTGTCTCTTTCTTGCTGAGATCTTAGTGTTTAACTTTTTCATTCCCTTTAGATCAGTATGGTTGTTGTACATACCATACAACAACCATAACCATGTTATATGTACATCATCATACATATAACAGACAGCTTATATTTGCCAAATTGAGGTCAAATGGGACCACTCAGCTTTGATTCTAAACCCTTCTAAAGCTGCTCTTTTCATTCTTTTTTAATTCTCTTCCCTTACTTTTTCCAGGAGATGTAGTAATCTTAACCTGTCCCTACTTCAGCAAACATGGGTTGGACCTGGATGTCAGTGGTCACTCTGATAGGTCTGGTTAGAACGATGCATACCGTATTTTCCTTTTGATCTAATTAATATGAAAAATAAGATAAAAAAAGACAGGGAGACAAACCACGAGAGACTCTTAACTATAGGGAACAGAGAGTTGCTGGAGGGGAGGGTTTTGGGGGATCAGGTAACTAGGTGATGGGCATTAAGGAGAGCATATGATGTAATGAACACTGGGTGTTATAAGCAACTGATGAATCACTGAGCTCTACATCTGAAACTAATATTACACTATATATTAATTAAATTGAATTTAAATTTAAAAAATATATGTGTCCTCAATCTAACCTAGGACATTAGTCACAAATTTTCAAAAAAACAAAAACAAACAAAAAAAAAACCCACCAAAAAACATGAATACAGAGCAGCAATGTATTGATGGTGAATCATTTGAACAGACATTTAAAACATGGAGCTATAAATGATTGAACATTTTCAGGAAAAAAGGGAAGGGGTACCTACATTGGTCTTCAGGATTCACATATTATCTTCATCTCTGAGATTTTTCAGACTTTTTAAAGTGGTATATTTCTTTTTTGGAAACAACCAGATTCTGTGAATTATAACAGTGTTTCTGGTTGTAGAATAACTATCTGTGCCGTGAGTACAGAGGATTTGTATTTGTGCCATATTGAAGGCTAAGCAAGGTAGGAAAATCCACAGCTGGCTATAATGCCTCTTGACTCTATGAGAATTATGTCCCCTAATGTCTGAGAACTCCATACTGTCAGATGATCTCCAGAGGATTACACCAGAGATACTTAAAATAAACCCATTCAAAGGGATGATTATTATATATAACTCCTCTTCCTTTCCCTTGACTTTATGCACAGTCCCTCTATATTATTCTATCCATGTCAAGAATAATTCAATCTTCCATGGCCTCTTCTCCCTCTTGATGTCTGACTTTTGCTGTCTTTCCAGTCATTAGAAATTTCACTGAGGTAGACAAAGAAAGGGAGTCAGCATTAAAGAAATGGGTAACCCATGTCCCTTAATAATGGATCCATTAAGGGCAGCCCCAGTGGCCCAGCGGTTTAGCGCTGCCTTCAGCCTGGGTTATGATCCTGGAGACCCGGGATGGAGTCCCGCGTTGGGCTCTCTGCATGGGGCCTGCTTCTCCCTCTGCCTGAGTTTCTGCCTCTCTCTCTCTCTCTGTCTCTCGTGAATAAATAAATAAAATCTTTAAAAAATTATTATAATAATGGATCCATTAAAAGACTTGCTATTATTTTGGATAGCAACTACACAATTTTTAAATATATGTAATGGGTAAAACAGTATGATGAAACTAATAATATGAATAATAACAGTGCTTAAGTTTTCATTCAACAAGTATTGATTATGAGTTATGTGTCAAGCACTAAAAGAGGTACTCAATATAGTATTGAATAAAAATAACAACTGCAACAACAGTAACAATAATAATAAATAGTAACCCACCCTTCAGAATCTTGTATTCTAGTTGGGGAAAACAAGTGAAAAAATAAACAAGCATGAAAAGTGTAGACAAGTATAAATGCTCAAACAGAACAGTAGGATATATAGAGAGAGATGATGAAGGAATATTTCTAATACTGGGATTAATGTCATGTTCTGCATTGAGGTGCAAAAACTCAATGGGATAATTAAAGAATGAGTGTAACCCAACTCAGCATCAGGCCATACAAAAAAATTAAACATAGACTCACCATATAGACTAGCAATTCCACTCCTAGATACACACTCAAAATAATTGAAAATATTTGTTCACTCAAGAACATGCACACAAATGTTCCTAACATCAACATTCATAGCCAAAGAGTGGAAACAATTCAAATTTCCATCAATTGATGCTCAGATAACTGAGAACTATGATATGATATACCCATGGGAGGAAATATGTAGATATACTAAAAACCACTGAATTACACACTTTAAAAGGGTAAATTTTATGATACATGAATTATAGCTCAATAAAAGAGAACTTGATAACTTATGTGTCTACTTGCTAAAAATAGTAATCCATTCAATACCAAACTCTGATTATGTCACTCATCAGTTTAAAATAACAGATCCTGGGCAGCCCGGGTGGCTCAGCGGTTTAGCACTGCCTTCAGCCCAGGGAGTGATCCTGGAGTCCCGGGATTGAGTCCCACATCGGGCTCCCTCATAGAGCCTGCTTCTCCCTCTGCCTGTGTCTCTGCCCCTCTCTCTCTCCTCTCTGTGTTTCTCATGAATAAATAAATAAAATATTTAAAATAAAATAAAATAATAAAATGAAATAATAAAATAAAATAACAGATCCTCTAGACCTATAGGATAAATGTCAAACACAAAGTCAACACGTGTTCTTTATTATCTGATCTCTGCCTGAGTCTCCAGCCTCTTTTGCAGCTATTCCTCTCCAACACTTTCTTGAGTCAAAAATACTCACCTTTGCTTTTCCACACCATGAGCTCTCCTGCATATTATACTCACTCCAATCCCACTACTTGGAATCGTTTACCCACCTCCTTCATCAACTAGTTAATTGCACTTGTCCTTCAAAACCAAATGCAAAATATTACCATATTCATAGTGACCTCCTCTCAGAGCCCTTGTCTCAATTTAGAAATACTTGCCCTGTGGTCCAGTGGAATCCTCTGCATATCATAGACCCTTTTCAACTTGTATTATGAGCTTCTGTTTCCCCATTCATCTCCTTCTTTACATAGTATGCTTTGTGAAAGCAAGGATCATTCATATTTTCTTCTATGTGTCTTCAACACTTTTCAGAGCGAGTGCTCAGTGAAATTGTTGTGACTAGAATACAAACAACATGTTAGTTTTCAGACCAAAGAATTGAATTAAGTCATAACTTAAGCGGATTTTAAAAAATAGGATGTGTTGTGAACCTTGGTAAGAGTGTATATTTAGAGAGAAGAGGGGGAAGTATAGGATACCAAAGTAAGGAAATAAGGTTTGTCAGAAAGGAAAAGAGTTCCCTAACTTATTATATGGGAATCCATTTTTTGAAGGATGTCCATAAAATGTATTATATATACCTAACCATTAATGAAAGCAAAATAGGGTGCTGTTTGTTGTACTTTTTCTGAGCCGATAGGTATACACCAACATGGGAACCAAGATGATGTGATGATATCAAGGATTATTCAGCCATTCTATGGTTGTTGGATATTGGAGTGGTTTACACATTTTTGATATTATAAGTGTCTTCCCCCCAACCCCAGATATCTCATGACTCACTTGGTCATCTTGTTCAATCTCTGCTCAGGTGTCATCTCTTTGGAAAAGTCTCTCCTGATATCTAAAATAATGACTTTTATGTGATCATATGTTCACACTCATCATTGTCAGACTCCCTAGCTACAAGGTCTACAGAAGAATGGATGTTTGTTTCCAAATCCTAGAACGCTGTCCAGCTCACAGTATGTACTCAAAAAACACGTAGTGAATTAATTAAAAAGTAATGCTATGAATATGAGTCTAAATATTGCCTTTATATTTTTAAGGGCTAATTAATAGAAATCAGATTTTAAAAATCAATATATATTAAGTTTTCAAGAACCATTTCATATTACGTTTTTTTTTTGACAAAAGCTACACCAATTTTTCAGTTAAACAAGTTTTCCAGGAATAAAATTTAAGTTTCATCTCACCAACATACTAACCAGTACTTAGTATATTAAATATAATGAGACATTTTTACATAGTGGTCAATTTGTTAGACATAAATAACAATAAACCAATAAAAATGCCCTTTCTAATACATTGAGGTCACACTATGTTGATCACAAATATAAAATTTTAATGCTTTTCAGTTTGAGACTAATTTCATATACATTAACCTTTTATGTATCCATATAAATATAGCTATACATGCATATAAAATAACCAATTCAGGCATTTACATAATTTTAAAGATAAATGCAAATGATTCTTTATGATGACAATTGAGAGGTCAAGAAAAGGTTAAATCAAAATTTATCAAGTAGAAATAAAAAGAATTAAGTTGGTTTATTCAGAAGAATTGTATTGATTTGTCAGAACATGGGGACATAGAAAGAATAAAGTTTATAATAAGTATGAGTGAGATAAACAGGAAATATAATAAAAAGAATAAGCTGAGTTAAGTGACTTTACCAAAACCACACATGCCAGTTTCCCTAGCAATAGAAGTTGCATCTGTCTGTACTTACATTATTTTTTAATTATGTGAAAATGGAGTAAATTGTAAATAAATGATAAGGCATTGTGGAAAAGTAGGGGAAAGGGGTGCGGTGGATGTGAAACAAAGCAAAATTTCATGAAGAAGAGCTTGAGTTATGTATAAACAAAAGTTATCTTGAACTTGTACATGCTAAAAGCTTGTGTGCTAAAAGCTTTGTGTCAAAGTAGGTCTTAGCTCTTCAATTGGATGATAAGAGCTCACAGAATATGTATTACACCCTGTACTCCTTTGTTACCCCTAGTTCTACCCTTACCTCCAGCACAGAGTCACCAGATAGAATACAGATGGTTCTCATGGGCTTCCTTGACCCCATTCAGTCCCTGAAGCCACCAAGATTGTACCTTACAAGACTTGAGGAGCTCCATTCTTATTAGTGAATGGTCTGAGAAGATTGTGAAGTTGTTCATACCCACATCCCTGAATATGGATGCAGAAAATTTAAGAAACCAAGTGTCCACTGAGCTGCCACCTTTCTATGTTAGCCCTATCACAGGAGTCAGGCACCATGACCCACCCCTGGCCTCACCCTGCTTTCTACTTCCCATGGTGGCTTCCTACTAATATGGAGTGTGCCTTGTCAACTCATTCCTTCGTACTCCCTCTTCCTGGCCACAGAGCTAGTGTCTGCTACAAATTCTGTTCTTTAGTGCACGAAGCAAGCTTTCATCATTGACGGCTTGTGGCGGTTTAGAAATCTCAATTTGGAAACATGTAACTAGGGCAGCTCAGTTTGTGAGAGTAAATACACACATCTTATAATAAAGTAAATAGTAGCACACTAAATTAATTTAATAGACACACTTAACTAATTTGCTTATGTGTCTGTGATACGGTGTGTGCATGCTCATGTACGTATGCTTTTTTTTTGCTGTCAATCTTGGAACAAAGTTTTCTCTCTCAAACTGGAGGCACTTCCCTCATTAAGTCAGTAAACAAATGCAAACAATAAATAAAACCTCTTACATTAAGTTCTTCCTTAGTTCTAGAATAAAACTAGAACTTCATAGGGCAGCATGAATTATCCTCCATGGTCTAGCTCTCCCCTAACTG
The DNA here is from genome assembly GCF_003254725.2 of Canis lupus dingo. Classification (NCBI taxonomy): domain Eukaryota; kingdom Metazoa; phylum Chordata; class Mammalia; order Carnivora; family Canidae; genus Canis; species Canis lupus. Next base: position 68,053,275 of record NC_064245.1, read on the forward strand.
TCCAGGCTTATCTAACACTATAAATATTCTCCTTTCTTCTTTTTTGGTCAGGTATTCCAACAGCCTTCTCTGCTCCAGGTAACTTAAATGTAATAATTAGTATGTTTCCGCCATCCCATCTTCACTCCCATTGTTCTGTTAACCTTTCTGCTCACAACTGTAGCATTCCTCAAGCTCAGCTCAGACCAGATCTCTTCATGGCCCATCTCCAATTTCTTGATTCACATTAATCATACATCCTATGGCTTTTAAAGTTGCCCTGCCAAACCACTGTTCAGAACCCATTTCATGTAATCTTCAAGCATGTTTGCATGTGTGCCTCCTCCAGAGCCTGAAAGTTCTGTGAAATGGTGCTCCATCCACCTCAGGTGTTAAAGTGCATGGAAAGCTCTCAAAAGCCACAGCTGCTCCTGGAGTTAAGCAAATTGAATACAAAGTTCATTTTACAATAAAAAAGAAAACTAATGTTTACCAAGCAAATATAAGTGTCAGACATTGTAAAGTATATTATTTATCTCCCTGCAGGAGTTTCTATTTCTCATTTATATTTGGGAAATATAAGTGATTCTTATGGCATATAAATTGACTAGGGTTAAGAGCTAATCCTGTTTCTTCAATTTCCTCCTCTCATGTTTTTACCATTGGTATTGTCCTGATTCGGCTCTGGTTGAGAGAGAACAGTATGATCTCACACCATTGTTAGAAAGGTCCCTTAATGTCATTTACCTCCCTGATGTGTGGGCTTTTTGGAGCTTTCAGCAGACAGCACTATCTTTATGAAGCTTTCATTATTTTGCTACCAGTGACTCATCTACCACAAATTGTTTTACCCTCAGCAAGAGAGTGAAGGATACAGTCTTCGGGATGTGACAGTGTTTTAGGTGCTGGCTCAAGTCTTTTGTGATCATCTAAGTTGAAACTGAAGCAAGAAGCAGATTTCACACAACGCAGGCGGATTGATGGAAACAACCAAAAGTTCTCTCATTACTAAGAGAACCCACCTTTGTGAGGGAAAGACACAAATGTGTCCATGATCCTCCTGGAGGAAAGTTTTCATGTAACCTAGAAAGCAGAACTGCAGGAAGTCTGTCTTTTCCTAGTGCAGCAACAACTTGAAATTATATGGGGTCTTTCCATGATCTGGCCTCCTTTCAATATCTGCTAGGGTGTTTTTTTTTTTGTTAAGAAAAAAAGATTTGTTAAGATTTTATTTATTTGACAGAGAGAGAGAGAGAGAGAGAGAGTATGGGAGAAGCAGACTCCCTGCTGAGCAGGGGGCCCAATGACAAGGGACTCTATCCCAGTACTCCAGGATCATGACCTGAACCGAAAGCAGACGCTTAACCAACTTAGCCACCCAGATACCCCTCTGCCAGGGTTTCAAATCAGACATTGCTTTTTGTAATATTGGAACACATTTACTTAAAATAATTGTTGATCTAGTACATGCCAATGTTTTCTACAGAAACAGGATAGAGCAAACACACACATAGCCTCAAGAAGACCTGTGAAATTTTCTATCCCATTATATGACTTGGAGTGCCAGGTGTAGGTTAATCAATGGTTCCATGAAAAAAAAAATAGGGAAATGGAAAGTCAACAGTTTCACTGCCTGATGGTGTAAAATCATAACACATTTTCTGTTTTATGATGGAGAGGTCATGTGGCATTAGTACTCAGTGTCCCTGCCAAAAGCATCAATCCAGATGGGAACATTAATTTATTCGACCAGATGTGTGACAATGTCACTCTGAAAGGTGGTTACAGTATGCTGAACTGGCATATATCATCACAGAAATTGCACTGCTAATAGAATATATCGAATTAGCTGCTCTCTAGTGAGACCTCAATCATTTTGAACCACAAGGAATGTAGGATTTTAGAGTTAAAACAGACTTTAGATCCCAGGTAGTCTGAAAGTTTCATTTGATACAAGAAGAAGCTAAGGCTCAGTGAGATAAAGTATGTTGCATAAACTTTTTAACCTATATGTGGTAACATTGATAATTGATTCTAGACCCCAAGACTACCTAACCAGACCTCTATGCTCTATGACCTTAATCACAGTTTCATATTTCCTCCCATTTTTTTTTTACTCACAAGTTAAGCTTTGAGTACCTACTGTATGATAGGTGCTATCCTAGGCATTCCACAAACAGTGGTGGAAAGATAAGAAAGATTCCTGCTTTTGAGGGAGCTACTTTGTAGTGGTCAGCATCAGACATAAATGAAATGTGTGTGACCAAAGACAAGTGCAAAGAAGAAAACGCAGTAGGATAGTAGAATAGAATAGAAGTAGGATAAAGAAGGATGTGCCAATCCTGTTCATATTCATAACTACCAAAAGGAGCCAACAGAGTGATTAAAGATGCTTTTATAAAGTACAAATAGCAAGTGTAATGTTCATATGAGCTTGGAGAGGAAGAAGAAGACAGTTGATTGGCTGCAGCACACTGAGCAGTGTGGAAGATGCCCAGCTCATGCAAGGCCCGGTGAGTTCAATTTTATTCTAAGTGCAATGGGAAACCATTGGAGGGATTTACACAAAGGAGCAATAGACTCCGATTGTTAAGCACCTAATGGTACATGGTCTATCCCAGGACATGTGATTTTTTAGGCTACAGAGCACTCTAGCAGCAGACACTATAGAATGTAACTCCTACCCAATCTTGTATTCACTCAGGTTCCTACTTGAATTAATGGTAAGGTCGAGAAAGCTTTGAACAAACCTCAGTTAAACAATAAAACAATTTTTTAAAAAATTGATAGACTACTGCTTTGAGTAGCTTTAGGTTTACAGAATTGATCAAATAAGGCAGAGTCCTCATATGCCCCCTCTTCCCCTCACATTTCCCCTATTATCAACATCTGACATTAGAATGGTATGCTTGGAACTGATGGAACTGATCAACCAATGTTGACACGCAATTATTAGCTAAAGTCCATAGTTTACATTAGTGTTCATATGTTGTTCTGTACTAGGAGTTTTGACAAATGCACTGCCATTTATCCACCATTATGGTATCATACAGAATAGTTCATTGCCCTAAAAATGCCCTGTACTTCACACACACACTGGTTCTCCCCTACCCCCAAATCTCTGGCAACCACTAATCTTGCTACTGCAACTTGTTTGGACTTTTATAGAATGTCATATAATTAGAATTATATGTAGTATGCAGCCTTTTCAGACTGGCTTATCTAAGTAATGTGCATTAAAGATCCCCTATGTCTTTTCATGATTTGACACTCACTTCTTTTTTATCATTGAAAAAAATGTACTCTAGTGTATGGACGTACCACAATGTGTTTACTCATTCATCTTTTGAAGTACATCTCAGTTGCTTAGGGGTTTTTGGTGATTAAGAATAAAGGTGTATCTGTGTGCAGTGTTTATGTGGACATAAATTCCCAACACATTTGTATAAATACCAAGGAGCATGATTCCCAGATTTTATGGTAAGAGTATGCTTAGCTCTGTAAGGAGCTGCCAAACTGTCTTACACAGTGATGGTACTATGTTGTATGCCTACCAGCAATGAATGAGAGCTCCTGTTGTTCCATATTCTCACTACCATTTGGTATTTTCAGAGTTTGGGGGATTTTACCCATTCTAGTAGATGTGTAGTGGTATCTAGTTGTTTTAATCTGCAACTCTCTAATGTCATATGATATGGGTATTTTTTAATTCATTTGTTCTTAAAGAGTAATGTATAAATTGCTTTTCCTATAATAATACCATATGCATACATATATATGTATAAATATGCATATATATGTTTAGTGTGTATGTGTTTATATATACAAAACTATATATATGTGTGTGTATATACACAGTTATATATAAATAAATATATGTGTATAAACATATAAAGAATAGAGCATCACCATAATTTTATATATAAAACTGGTGATGGTGATGCTCTATTATTTTAGTTCAACCAACATATACTTAGTAGCTTTGATGCTCTAGTGTCTACACCAGGCACTGAAGAAACAGGTGATTCTGACAGCACCTCCTCTCCTTCTATGACTTCACGGTCTAACACAGAGGATATGTAAGCTGAGCTGTGATAAAAGGAAATATGGAGGCATGAGCGCTCTTCATTTCCTTAATGGACTCAGAGAACCTTCTGAAGTAAGGAATCCTAGAACTGAGTTAAAACAAGGCAGAAAAGTTTATCAACTGATGACAGTAATTTTAAGTCCTGGGTCATCCAGCCTGGGCTCTCAGGGAGAGAAGTAAAGTTCAGGAGTATTGCCATAGCAAACATGCATGAGAGATAATCATGGAGGTCAACATAAGCCAGCAGTAAGATCTGACCGATATAAAGAATACTGATGATTATTTGGCTATGAAAGCAATATCCATATCTAAGTCCATTTCCCAATAGGATAGGCTTATTTACTTATTAAGCCTGGTCATTAGAAAAGTTCTTAATATCCATCCATGAAATATAAAGAGTTTTGATGGCAATGCCATGTGGCTTTAGAAATATAATACCATTATATTAGATACAACTTGACTCTTTTATTTTTTTTAACTTAATTCTTCTAAAACAAGTTTAAAAAATTTCTATTACATGATGGAAGCATAACAAAATGCAAACATATTAAAAATTAGGTAATGATCTTAGTCATAAATTATGGTAATTAATATTTTGGTTTATAATATTTCATGTTTTCAATATGTATGTATAGACATTTGTATTAAGAATATTGATCACTAAATGCTCTTTCACTTCATTAAATGGAGGTTTGCAACATCGTTTTTAATGACTTCTGAGTAATCAATCTGTGAAATGAACAAAGCATGATTTATTTACCTATTCTCCTTTGAAGGTTAGTTCAGGCACCTCCACTTTTCCATATTATAAATAGATCTGAGATGAAATTGTGGTATTAAATCTTTGGGAACCAATTCAATTATTTAACTAGGATTCTTCTTTGTGAGGTTAAGTTTCTGGGTCAAAATGTATGCACCTATTTAGTAGGGCTTTGATAAATATTGGTAAATAAGTAAATAAGTCTAAAAATATGATAATAATGAATGTACATATACATATAAATATATGAGTATATACAAGTATGCATATATATATATATCCATGAGCATTCATTTTCATATTCCTTGTATTATTTATGTTAATGCTTTTCAATATCAAAGACAGAAAATACATCAGGGTTGTTTTATTTTGTCATGATCATCTCTTGCCTGGTCCAAAGTTCTATCTCCTAATTCTGTCTCACTTCAGTTCTTGTCACTGGGAATACATTCTGTACAGAGCAGCTAAGGGATCTCTTCATAGAGTGAATCCATCCTTATCGCCTTCCTCAAAGTCTTCCATTAAAATTCTGTTACTTCTCATCTCTCATGGAATGGGGGAGACAGAGCTGGACAGCCCTCCTTGCTGGGTTATTAGCTAGAAGATATCTAGCTTTGTTTTAAAATGATGCTAGGTTAGTAGGTTAAATTTTCCCCTCCATTCACGTGTATTTTCTCCTTTCTTCCCACAGGATCTTCATCCTAGAGTAAATTAGAATTAGAATAAAACCTAATTGTTCCTACTAGATAGAGTCTCTTCCTACCTGCCTGATCTAATTTCACACCCTGTCTATTAACTCCCTCCTATGACTCCTGTCATGCCCCACTCCCACTCCCAATCTCAAGCTTTATTGAAACTTCTTTCCTGTTTCTTAAGGTATGGCCCTTCTCCTTCCCTGCCTGGAACATTTCCTGAAATAGCTGTATTTCGGTGCCTTCTCCTGATTCAAAACTCAGCTAACATAACCACCCCAGAGAGCCTGTCCCAGAGGATCTGAACCAAGGGAGCCCCAGCTCCATTTCCAGTGACCCTGTAAGATTACCTTGTTTTGTTCCATTAACAGCATCTACTACTATCTGGAAGTATCTTGTATTTTTATTTGATTCCCTTTTGTAAACAGATAGCTGAGACCTTGTCTATGTTCTCCATTCTGCATTAGCACCTAGCCATGTCCTTGACAATAAGTCCATATCGTATGATTGAATGGGTTGAATGTTCTCTTTTTGTTCCTTCTATAATAAATTGTCTATTCATAACAGTAGTCTATTTTTCTATTGGAGTTCATCTCTTCACCTCTTATAAAAATTCTCTGGCATATGGGCAATATTAACTCTTCTCCTGACATTTCTTTTAAATATTCCTCTAAGCAATCACTTACTTTATAACTTTTTAATGATTTCTATGATATAATATTTCTTATGTTTCTACTTCTCAAATCTATTCACATTTTTTTTTTCCTTTCTGACTTTGGAGGTGACTTGTGAAATTCTTCCCTACAGATTAACATGCATACATGTCTGTATTTTCTCCCAGAATTGTTGTATACATTTTTCATTAACATGTTAGTCCATGGGGATGCCTAGGTGGTTCAGCAGTTGAGCATCTGCCTTTGGCTCATGGCATGATCCCGGGATCCTGGGATCGAGTCCCACACTGCACTCCCTGCATGGAGCCTGCTTCTCCCTCTGCCTATGTCTCTGCCTCTCTCTCTCTGTCTCTCATGAATAATTAAATAAAATCTTAAAAAATAAAACAAAACAAAAAACATGTTAGTCCATGTGTAAGTTATTGTGGTATAGATATTGAGATACTGATCAAATACTACTTTTTCAGAGGAAACATCATTCCACTGTGTATTTTGGAAAGTCCATTCTTTCCTAGTCATTTGAATGGTGACCTTCAACACATTCTAAATTGCCTGTTTATTTCTGCATAGTTATCATAGAATTTTAATTATTTTAATTTTATAAGCTTTAATAATAGTAAGACAAGGCATCCTATATTATTTCTTTGCATTTCTACTGTTTGCTCTTCCAGAGAAGCTTGAAGATATTTTTGTTAAATATATACAAAATCTCCATTGACATTTAAGTTAATATTTTGTTTGTCAAAAACACATTATTAATTTGGACAGATTTAAAAGCTTTGTCATTTAATTCTTCTCACAGTAAGTCTATAATCTAAACTCTATCTATATTTCTTAATGTATCTTGAATATCCCCAATTTAATGCCTTTTGATATTTAAAATTATGTTTATAGTCCCTGAAGATTTCCTGATCAATTTATTTTTAGTTATTTACATTTTTGTTTCCACTGTGCCACTGTGTCTAGGGTCTTATATTTTGGAGTGATTATAAAGTAATAAAGGAAACTTTTTTTTGTCTTGAAAATTAACCATTTCACTATTATTTGTTAGCGCAAATTTTTTTTTTTTTAAGCTGAATCTATTAGAGTTCTCTAGTATGCATTCAATTATTTCCAAATGGCACAGACCTTTTTTTTTTTTTAACCTTAAATAATTATGTTGTATGGCTTTTTTCTGCCTACTTTACCTAAAATTTCTAGGAAAAAATGTTGAATAACATCAATAACATAGGTGAAAGATGGCTTCCTTTGTATTGTTATTTTAGTCTTAAACTGTCTCATTTTTTAAAAATTGTTTCTCATCAGAACTATGCAGAAATACTTTCTTACTTACTCAAGTTCCTGGTTATAAACTCCATTTGTTAAAATCTGCAGACTTTTTTGACTACTATAGAGCTCTTTTCTCTCCCACTAAATGTCTCCAAGTTTATAAATTTGTAGGTTTTATCCTCCCCTCTTCTTTTAGAACAAGTTATGCTTTCATCCATCTACTATCATCTGTCACAGTGCTCTTGTGATTTTGTCATGCTGCTTCTAAATCCTTTCAAATACTTCTCCGGGTAGAGATGGCTCCCCTGTAATGTAGAACCAAGTGTATGAACAATTGAATGGTATTTACTGCTTGTATGAACTTTAAAAAAATAAACTTCATCTGTTACTGTGCTTTTGCTGGCCATGTTTCTCAGATGTAACCATCAGGCAATGGAGGATTCTTGTGGATACGGGTTGAGAGACATTACTTTAAAGGCAGTTCCAGGGGCACCTGGGTGGCTCAGTTGGTTAAGTGCCCAACTGTTGATTTTGGTTTAGGTCATGATTTCAGGGTGGTTAGATCAAGCCCTGAGTTGGGCTCTGTGCTCAGCAGGAGGTCTGCTTGGGATTCTCTCTCTCTCTCTCTCTCTCTCTCTCTCTATCTCTCTCTCTGTGCCCTGGCCCCCAATTCTCCTCTAAATAAATAAATAAAATCTTAAAGGCAGGTCTAGTATCTAGATTCATCCTATACTATTAGAGCCTGGCCCTGAATCTGCTCTGACAGAAGAAATAACTATTTATTCTGCCTATTTTCTGTTACATATTTAATAGTTTACCAAAAATGAACTTTCATTGATGGTTTACCAATTAGAGTGTGTGGGAAAGAGAAGCTTGTACGGAATGAACAAATCAATGAAGGAATGAATGAGCCAATGAACAAATGAAGAAAGAAAGAGGAGGGGGAGAAAGGGAGGAATAGAAAACATTCTATTGTTTGAAGGAAGGAAGGAAGGAAGGAAGGAAGGAAGGAAGGAAGGAAGGAAGGAAGGAAGGAAGGAAAGAAGGAAGGAAGGAAGGAAGGAAGGAAGGAAGGAAGGAAGGAAGGAAATAGAGAGAACAAAAATAATGTTTTCATTTGATGCAGAAAATAAGAAGGTCAGTGACTCTACTGAATAACCCTGATAAAATTATCCTAAATAGTTTGAATTCATAAAAAATTAAATCAAAGGAAGTATACAAGGTGTTATATATCTCTGCAAACACACACACACACACATGCACACACACACAGCACAACCATTAGAATTTAAAACTGTGTTCTTATAAAAGAAGCTCTCTGGCTCCACTGCCATCATAATTTATTAAAAATCTTCATATCAGCATCTCTGTTAACCTTCTCTCAGTGGAAGTTTTTTAAAAAGCTTACAAGAGATCAATGCTAAATATGACGACTATTGCAACTTTGTACTTCTCTTTGAGATCTAACAAAATGGGTCTCTAAACAATGAATGTACAGTAGAAACAATGCCAACAGATTTAAACAGCCATCTGGAGTAATTATTCATGCTCCCAAAAATAGGCTGTTTGAGAACGTGCAAAATTCCTTCCCGATATAATTCCATGGTCTCTCCAACAGCACATGAGTTGGCTGGCAAAGTGAGAGTGAAGATGCTTCAGAGGGCAAATTTAACTGTTCAATTTCTATTGTCCTGTAAGAAAACACCCAAAACTTAGATCTCAAAGTCATGATGTGTGTTCCTATCTACCATGATCCAGATCTCTCTACCGGGGCTCTCTTTCCCTTGCTGTCACTTCTGATGATGTGGGTACCTATTTCTTCCAAATTATAAGAGCGCAGATCCCTTACTCACCTCTGACTTCATCACCTACCTCTTCAAGCCCCTGTGCCAGCCACTTACATCGTGCCTATATTTGAGATGACCTTCTTCTTTGCAATAGCAACATTCTTTTACAATAGAGATGATTTAAGCATTAGACCATGACTTGGCCCCAGTTTTTTAAACAGTGGTAGAGCTCCAAAAAGAATGCAGGTATCCTGACAGTTGTTTGTTTCTAAAGTCACTCCTTCAATTATTTCCATCTTCAGCTTTGTAGCTGACAGCATCAAAATCACATTTATTAAACTAGAGAGGTGGGGTCCTCTGTGAACTGGTTTCAGTCTGACTTCTTATTGTCTTATTAATTCACTCTTATTTGTGCACCTTTGCCATCTACTCTTGCCTATTTTAATTAGTTTAACTGAAGAGACTGAATTCTATAATAGAAACACAGCTTTATTTTCTCAGTTGAGGCCACTAATGCTAAACTCTTTTCTTTCCAGCACAGGCTTCACTACAGCCTAGAATATAGATTGAGGCATGATCCTCTCTTTTACTATCACCTCCCCTTTCTCTATGGTTGGTCCAGTTTTGAAAAGGAGAAAGAAGTCAGTGACATGGTGACGCTTAAACTCAACTGCATGGTGGATGTAACTAGGTATCTGCCTCCTTTACAATGATCTCTATCGAGCATCGCCAGGTTCATACCTCCTGGTTCACTGTAGATGAGTGAGAGCCCTGTTAATGAGAAACTTGTGATTTACCTTTCTTTAGTTATTGATGGTGCTAACAAAACCCTATTTTTGACACTTGTTAAAGAAAGGTAAGGTAGGCTTTTTTGAAGAGGGGTCATCACAACAGCAAAAGGGACCACTGTAATGGTGTTTTGCAAAGTGAGGGAGAGAGTTTAGGCTCAACTTCAAACACAATAAGGAAAAGTGAGTATTAATGTTCATAGCCAGGGAGGAGGGAGGGTGGGAGTCAGTGGATGGAGAATTACTAAGCAGGAGCATGATAATGAGTGGTTCATTCAGTTAAGCATCTGACCTTTGATCCTGGCTTAGGTCTTGATATCAGGGTGATGAGTTCCACCAGCATTGGGCTCCACCCTGGGCATGGAGCCTACTTAGGAAAAAGAAAATATTGAGAGGACACATCAGGGGTGAGATGGAAATCTGAATAAAATGGCTTAACAGGATTCTTCTTGAAGGCAGTCCAGGGTTTTCAGGTGGAACCTGGATCCAGGGCATGATTGAGGATGAGGAATTCAATTTCATATCAAGGGTAGCCAGGCACAAAGGATAGAGAATTCTGACTAAACTGCCTTAGTAAGGTTCTTGCTAATATTGGACAAAACAGAGATGAAGACCAAAAATTAGGACTACTTGAACAAACTAGAAGACCCTAAGAAAATGTTCCCACTTCTGGTTTCAGCTTAGGTCCTGATCTAGGGGGTTGAGCCCCACATCAGAGTGTGGAATCTGCTTAGATTTCCCTTTCCCTCTTCCTTTGACCAGCCCTCACTCTTTCTCTCAAATAAATAAAATAAATCTTTAAAAATAAAGAGCCTCAGAAGAGTTTGGTCAAAGAGTATTTTTGCTAGTGGTGCTCTGTAAGATTGGACTGCTTGCTTTTCCCACATTTGCAGTGGTCTGCAGCATATCTGCAGCCCGAGGTTCATCTGTTCACCTGAGTGAATACATCAATAGTGCCTGGGAAATGGCAAAGTATACTTTCCCTGCATCTCAAAAAGCTCAGAGGGTCAATCCATCATACCATCTCTGCTTTCTCATTTTCTCCATCTCCTATAATTACACAGTAGGTGAGCAAATACTGTGGGTCTCTAGCAATCCAATCTCAACTTGGTATGCTTTTTTTTTTTCTCTTTTTTTTTATTGGAGTTCAATTTGTCAACATATAGCGTAACACCCAGTGCTCATCCCATCAAGTGCCCGTCACCCAGTCACCCCAACACCTGCCCACTTCCCTTTCCACCACTCCTTGTTCGTTTCCCAGAGTTAGGAGTCTCTCATGTTCTGTCACCCTTTCTGATATTTCCCACTCATTTTCTCTCCCTTCCCCTTTAATCCCTTTCACTATTTCTTATATTCCCCAATGAATGAGACCATATGATGATTGTCCTTCTTCGGTTGACTGACGTCACTCAGCAAAATACCCTCCAGTTCCATCCACATCGAAGCAGGATATTTGTCATTTCTAAAGGCTGAGTAATATTCCATTGTATATATAGACCACATCTTCTTTATCCATTCATCTTTCAATGGACACGGAGGCTCCTTCCACAGTTTGGGCTATTGTGGACATTGCTGCTATAAACATTGGGGTGCAGGTGTCTCTATATTTGACTGCATCTGTATCTTTGGGGTAAATCCCCAGCAGTGCAATTGCTGGGTCATAGGGCAGATCTATTTTTAACTCTTGGAGGAACCTCCCACAGTTTTCCAGAGTGGCTGTACCAGTTCACATTCCCAAAAACAGTGCAAGAGGGTTCTCCTTTCTCCACATCCTCTCCAACATTCGTTGTTTCCTGTCTTGTTAATTTTCCCCATTCTCACTGGTGTGAGGTGATATCTCATTGTGGTTTTGATTTGTATTTCCCTGATGGCAAGGGATGCGGAGCAATTTCTCATGTGTTTGTTGGCCAGGTCTATGTCATCCTCCGTGAAATTTCTGTTCATGTCTTTTGCCCATTTCATGATTGGATTGTTTGTTTCTTTGCTGTTGAGTTTAATAAGTTCTTTTAATTTGTCCCAATCCCTAAAAACTCCAGAAGGGACCATGGCTCTGCTAACACCTTGATTTTACCCTGGTGAGACTTCTGACCTGCCAAATTATAAGATAATAAATCTGTTTTGGTTTGAGATGCAAAACTTGTGGTAATTTGCTATAGCAGCAATAGAAAACTAATACATTATTTTAGTGTGACCAATTCCATATAAAGGGATATTGTAGTCCCATTGGTTCCACTACAATGGTACTTACTGGGTAGTGGTATGTGATCCAGATTCCTAGTAGGCACTTCACTGAACCCACAACACAGATTTCTTGATGCCTTTGTTCTGAGATGTGATTTAAAGGTTCCCATCCCAGGAAAGTTCTAATCTTTTTGTACAAAACATTTTCAACATTATTATAGTCTCATCCCAGAATCTTACTTATGATGTTAATTGTACTTGTCAACTGACTGGGTTGTGTTAATTCCCAGGTAAGTTGGTTAAACATTATTTCTGAATGTGTCTGTGAGAGTATTTCTCAGAGATTAGTACTTGAATTGGTAGACTGAGTAAAGCAGATGGTTTTCTTCAGTGGGCCTCAACCAATCCAATCCAGTGTGAGTGGACCTGAATAGAACTAAAAGGCAAGGCATAAGAAGGTTGAACTAATTATGTCCAACTGTTGAGCTGGATCTTCTGTCCTTGGCACTCTTGGTTCTTGGGTCTTCAGGTCTGGACTAGAACCTATACTATTGGTTTTCCTGGCTTTCCAGTTTGCAGACAGTTGATTGTGAGACTTCTCAGCCTCCATATCATGTGAGTTTGTCCCTTATAATAAAACTACTGGTTCTATTTTCTGTTATCTAGAAAACTCTGACTGCTATTCTATCCTTGATCAAACAGAGCATTCTTAAATCTTACATTGCCTGTCTCATACAGATTATTATCTAAATATATGTATTTATTTAGGAAAAAGGTCCAAGTCTAAAACACCTCAAAATGTCCCAATTGTCAAAGAGACTCAGTACAGATATGCAATATTTAATTGCTGAATGCATGAATGAAGAGTGTTAAGCAAGTCCTCTCTTTACTATCCCACTCTTACTCTTGTTAGTTCACACCTTGATAATGGGATTCTCCTGCCTCCTTCCACATCCCTTCCCTCATTGATCTTAATTTTGGTGTCTCACCTACTTTATTTCCAATAGTTTCTCTTAATTTCTCCTTGTCTCATTTACCACTTCTACTGATAGCTCTGGATTTTAAGCATATATATATATATATATATATATATATATATATATATATTTAAAATGTATATGGTAATTCAAAGTCTTAGAAAAATCCAATCTCCTCTCTAAACAATATATTTGTTAAAAGAAAAAAAAGAAATGGGGATAAGTGCAGGAGGGAAAGAAGGAGGGTGAAAAGGAAAGAAAGCAAAGAGACCACAATAGAGGGAATGATTCGTGTCTCCTGCCTTCAATTTCCACATGTACATAATGAACACATATAATATACTATGCTTTTCTGAAAGTCAAAAGTTTGGACTTTACAAAGTACCTAGTTAAAACACTGCTAGTAATTTTCTCTTTCAGTGCATGTGTATGTTTGTGAGTGTGTGTTTCTTCTCCTAAAGAAAGACAAGATAGATATCCCTAATTGCTTTAGTGACAAAAAATTAAAATAAAGTAAAATAACATAAAACAAAAACAAAAATAGTCACTGGCAGTGGTCTGCTGGTAAACCAGCCTTCCGGGGAAAACAAAAGAAAACAAAACAAAACAAAAAAACCCTGATTTGTAGTGTTTGCTGGCCTCTGTGTTTTCCTCCTTGGCTACTTTCAAGCTACTAATATTTGATATCTAGCTCCCCAAATTCCTAAATGTTTAACAATGAATTTTCATGACCTACAACAAGTGGGTTACAGTAGGCCACTGGAACTTTTGAGTGATATTTTACACAGTACATATGTATATATAATACATATAATGCATATTTAGTACATATATTAAATATTAAAGATATATGTTATATATAATTTATTTAGCCACATTTATTAAATAAAACATCTCACCCAATAGAGATACTTTTTAAGGGCAGAAATTATAGTTCCTTATACAAAAAGAGGTAGTGAGAATTTTTTTCAAACTATTAACTTAAAACTGGTTTTATTTATTTGGTGTAAGACAGAAGAACAATTATAAACATATAAGCTGCTTAGACTCAATAATTTGAATCAAAATTAGGTTATGAAAGCTGAATGGGAACTGAGAAATCAACCCTCTTATTTTAGAGAAAGGCATATTGAGTACCAGATAGATGAATATTTTTGCTTGTAATTGAATGGCAAGTTTACACCATAGTTAAGACTGTAATTTCTAGATATCTGGATGGTTCTTTGTTTACTGTATCAGTAGCTCAAGTAAATAAAATTAAACAAGCAATTTCAGAAAAATAACACCTTAATAATGTTGAATGTTTTTATTCTTCAAATAAGTTTTCGTAATCCATCTTCAAACCATATTCATTCACTCATGAGCTAAGCATCTATTCAACACATATATTATGTACCTCCTGTGTACCACACTATACCTCAGGGCACAGAGCATATACTGGAAGACAAAAGCAAGTGATTTTCATCAATACATCTTACATCTTAGTTTAACAAAAAACAGACAGCAAACTAGAAAACAGAGTGCTATGTTATAAATCCTCAGGAGAGCAAGGGTGGAAGTGCAGAGATCAGTAAGAATATTGTGATAGCCCAAGGATGAAATAAAGCAACATTGGAAATAGCAAAAAATAGTTGAATGCAATCTAAATTAGGAAGATGTAACTCATGGGGTATGGTGAGTATTGCATAAAGATTTTGAAGGAAAGAAGGAATTTGAAGATGACCACTAGATTTTTGACCCGAGTAGCTGATTGGAGGGTGATGCCATTTATTGTGCTAGAAAAAGTGTTGTGTGCAAGGTTCTAACTGACGGTTCTCCTTCGGACATGTGAATTTTGAGGAATCTCTTAAAAATACTAGTGGTGCATTGAGTGTAAAGCTCAGGTGAACGATGATGGGCTGAAATTTAATTTATGAATGTTAAGTGTACAGTTAGTTGTTTTAGAAGCCAGAAACTCAGTGAGATCATCCAGGCAGTGAGGCAGAGTAAAAAACTTTCAAAACATGAGCTCCAAACTCAGTGGAGATCCATGCTCAGTGGAGTGCTTAGAAATAAATTGAATCACCATGAAAGACAAGGGAAACAAAATAAAATCAACATACTCACACACACACACACACACAGGGATGGGGTGGAGACAACTGATCATGTTGTATATTTGTTAGTTTAGGGACAGCACTTTGCTTTATTTTCAGAAGAGCAAATTTTCTATAAAATATAGGAAGCCCAACAAAGCTGACTGAGGAAATTCAGCCAGTAAGATATGAAGGAAATCAGGAGAAATCAAACAAATAAAATACATTAGATAAGGAAGAGGTTAGTTCTCTTAACACCACCAACAGGTCAACTATGTGAGAACTTGAACTTACCACTACATTAGCCATGTTGAAGTTACCAGTAATGTTTTTTTTTTTTTTTAAGATTTTTATTTATTTATTCATGAGAGACACACAGAGCAAGGCAGAAACACAGCCAGAGGGAGAAACAGGCTCCATGCAGGGAGCCTGATGCGGGACTCAATCCCAGGACCCTAGGATCACGCCCTGAGCAGAAGGCAGATGCTCAACCACTGAGCCACCCAGGTGTCCGAAAGTCACCAGTAATCTTGACCAAGGCAGTCCCAGTGGTAAATTGGAGGGAAAGAGCAGTTGGGAGTGAGTTCAGGAAAGAAGGGTCGGCATGGTTGGGGAGACAGTAAGTAGGGCTAGGTTTCCTCATCATTTATTCAAAGTCAGCTAGAAATGAGGCAGGTGCTTACAGGTTACAGAATGTTCTGTACAATGCAACAGGGGATATTAGAAGTGATTGAGCAAAGAAATATTGATACTGCAGGAGTGAAAGAGATAATCATGGAAGTGAAATACCTGAGTAAATAATTGCTTATAGAATTTGCTGCATAAATCCAGGATTTACCCTTCACAGGAAGGAGGAAATTAATCTATTGCAGTAGGGAAGGAGGTTAGAATGGGTAGGGAAGGGGATATACAGGTGTAGATGGATGGGTGAATTTGGGGGTGCACAGAATTACAGGGCTCTCTTCCAGTTTGTTAGTGAGAGGCAATGCTTTCTGAAGTGTACGTGAGACTTGGAAGTGTATGTGAGACTATAATGAATTTGGAAGAAGCCAAATCTGAGAAGTCCTCTATGTAGCCTTAGAGAAAGGGCTGGTGAAGAGAGATTAGGAGACCAGGAGATAAAGATACAGGCTTAATGGGGCTCAGCCAAAAGGCAGATCATCAGTTCTAATCACAGCTTCTGTAGGGGTAAGGTGTCTCAGCTGAGGCTTCTGGTGTTGTGACAAATATGGTATGGGGCATCCGCTTGATAAAAGTCAGAGGGGGTTTCTGTATCTACTACCAAATATGCTTAGGAGCAGAAAAAGTTCTCCTTTAAATCCAGCTCTGAGCAGTAATAGGTTCACTGGGAAAGATGGGCTAACCTAGAGCCACTGGAGCTCAAAATTACACTTCTAAAATTTAAACTACTTGAGTCTACTCATCTATGGAAAAGACTGACTGATATTTTACAAAGGGATGCCCATTCCAAGTATTCTCAACTGCCACAGCCATGGTCGGCCCTGCTCTTCACCATGTCTTTCTCCTTCTGAGCAAATTGAGTCTTCTGAATCCTGAACCTCCAGCACTCCGATCGGCCCTACCTACCTTCAGAGTCAGCATGAGAGAAGGAAGCTCCCCTGAACACTGTTCAGCCTTCAGAAAACCTCTACCCTAATATATACTAGACACATCCAGCTCAGTAGACTTCCAAATGAACTCCTGATCCCCTTCAATGCCAACATCCAACTTGCTTTCAGAGTCCTTCTACTCTCAAGGAAGTGCCCCTATCTTTTCCTCAGATACCCAATCTAATAGATTAACTTATTTTGTTGTCTCTAAATTTAAAATAGTTCCATAATCCTCCCCCCGCCCCCTTTTTTTTTTACTGCATGCAGCACAACTCCTGGGCCCAGGTCTTCATCATTCCTGGTTCAGATTGCTGTAACCAGTCTCTGCGTTTCTGCTCTAAAGTCCCCAGTAGACTGTTCTCAGCACAGCAGCCTGAGTCATCCTTTAAAGCAAGTTTGGACTGCCTCACATCACTGCTCTGCTCACACGAATGTGGATCCTATCTCATTACTTCCATAAATGCTTGCAAGACCTGTGGCTCTTCCTTTTCCGACCTCAACTGAGCCTCCCTCCTTTGATCACCTCATTCATTTGTACCTGCTCATCCTTCAACCAAGGTAGTGTTTTCCCCCAGAGAGCTCAAGACTAATCCTCTCCCCAGGGGCTAGGTTGCCACTTTCTCAGGCAGTTTCCATCAAACCCTTCCTTCACCCCTCCCACCTGCTAATTCTCTTAACCCCAGCATTTATCACCACTGGTAATGCCTCATATTTAACATACTCTCTGTTTTTTGTTGGTTTCCTGACCCTCAAAGTATATAATAAATTCCATTCTAAGAAAGTAGAGATTTTGAATCGTACTCAGTTGCAGCCTCCTTTGGGGAGCTCTGGGCACATAGAAAGTTCTCAAAAATAAGTGATGGATTCGTGAATTTGCAAACCCTGATCTAAGCAACATCCTTCCCTGAGCCAACTACTTTTGAAAATGTAGTCAGCTTGTAGAGTTCAATTTGATCCAGTTTGTAATCATCTGAGGGAAAGAGTTTCCTTTTGGAAGCAATTGTATAAGCCATCAGCTCCCTCAAGGGCGCTTTTATTAAGCTGAAAGTCAGTTTTGCCATTCATCAGCTGTTTGCAGGAGGGTTCAGCCCACCTCTCTATGCTTGTTGGAACCCCTCCTGCCTCCTCCTGAGAGCTAGGCCTTTCCAGTAGGCCCTGTGGCCCACTGCAGAGTGCCCTGCTAGTGGGCCATGCGTCTACAGAAGGGAAGGTGACATTCAGTCACTCACCATTCCAATATGCATCCACTGCCTGTGTTTCTCTCCCTCACTTTTTTTTTTTCCCTTGACCTGAATTAATCCTCTCATTTTCTGCCTCCCGCTTGGATCACATCCCTCTCCAACTTTTGTCCTCATCCTGGCCCTGCATTTGCCAGTCTCCCCAGGGACTTTGCAAAAGCCAGTGCTGAAAGACCACTCTTTCAGACCCAGGCCCAACTGGCAGCCAAAGAAGAGTGAACTCTGTTCTAAGGAAACAGCACTTCGGGATCCCTGGGTGGCTCAGCGGTTTGGCCCCTGCCTTCGGCCCAGGGCGTGATCCTGGAGTCCCGGGATCAAGTCCCACGTCGGGGTCCCTGCATGGAGCCTGCTTCTCCCTCTGCCTGTGTCTCTGCCTCTCTCTCACACACATCTCTGTGTTTCTCATGAATAAATTAAATAAATAAATAAATAAATAAATAAATAAATAAATAAATAAATAAAATCTTAAAAAAAAAAAAAAGGAAACAGCACTTCTGAGTGTCCCCTTTCTAAAAAATGCCACCTCCTGTCTACAGACATCTAAGCCTAAGGAATAAATAAGAGAAGGAGACTGGCAAAAACTAATATTTGCTGAAATCTTCTTTGTGCCAGGAGTGAGGAGGGATCCATTTTTTTATGGTTTATCTCAAATAATGGCTGTATACAGCCTAAAAATTAAGTAACGATCATCTCCTGTGTAAAATGTCTCATTTTGCACAGGGAATGAGAACATGCAACTCCTATGTTCAGAACTGTTAGGTGACTTCCCATCATCTACAGACAAAAACCCCAAGACCCAGCTGTGGCCACTGGGACCCACACACCTGCCTGACTTATGCTCCACCCCTCCTACCGCAGCCCTTCACTTTCAGGCAATGGCACCTTACATGTTTTTGCACAAACTGTAGTATCTACCATTTGCTGTTTGTTCTTTTCTGTCCCTCCATATAACCACATGGTTCGCAGTTTCTATTTATTCAAAACTCTCTCAACTGTTCTCTTTCCAGAAAGACCTTAACCAGTCACTCTACAAGGTGGCCTCCAAGTCTAGAAACAGAAGGAAATGCATAATCCATGGTTTATTGCCATTGCATTTCAGCACAAGGTAAAATAATAGTATTTGGGTTACCAGTTTTTATGGCCATCTTGTTTTTAAGTTACATTCTTTCACTTATTCATTGCCTCTCTTTATTTTAAAATATCCTTTACATTTTTAACATCTATATTATTATTTATGTGTTCCATGAGCCTATCTGTCCCCTGAGGCTAGGCCCTAGTTTTGTTTACTGCTAGCTCTCTGGAGTCTGCAAAGATGCTCAAACAGAATTGGGACCAGGTCAAGATGGTTGAAGGAATGCACTGAGCCAGTGGAAGCACAGAAAATGTGAATAATTTGTTCAAGCTTGCAAAGCTACTGAACAAGTTTAGACAAAATTTGAAGTAAATTTTGATTCCAAACCTATACTGTCACTGCTTCAAATTAAACTCACTTTTCTGTCATAGGATCATTTAAATCGTAAAGACACCAGGTGTTGGAAAGGGGTAGCCAACATTGAACCTACGATCAGATCATTGGCAAGATAAAGGGCCTCACTCAGTAGGGGAAGGGCTTTCTCTTGGGAGTCCCAGGGAACTAGGTTGCATGGCTATCTCTTTCACATCCTGGCATTTTGGAACTTGAGCAATTGTGTAGAGCTTCAGTTTCCTCAGCCACAAAATGAAGTTAAGAGTGATCTGTAAAGTGATCATAACGTACTATGAGATTCAGACAGCCTGCCTTTGAATACTTATATCCTGATACCAACTCTGACCATTGCCAAGTTATTTAAATTTGCTAACCTGGTACCTCTTTGCTAAACCCCAATGTAAATTAGAAAAGTAGTATCTTCATAGAGGTAAGGTAACTGTGAGCTTACCCATATAAATTCCTTAATGTAGCGCTCAATATAAGCAAGGGATTGTTTGCTACTACTAATTTTGTTGTCTCCTCCTCCTCCTCTCCTTTCTCCTTCTCCTTCTTCTCCTTCTTCTTTCCCTCCTTCTCCTCCTGCTCCTCCTTATTCCTCTTCTTCTTCCTGTTATTATTAGTAGTAGTAGAAGTTGTTTGAAGTAGAGGTAAAATCATGGCTCTTTCTGACCAAAATGTCAATGTTTCTCAAAGACAGAGATGACATTGTATGGAAACCCTGTGGCTAATGCTGCACTAAGAGAATTTATGGTTATAAATATATGGTATGTTTACAAATATTTGTGTGTTGATCAGTGGAAAATGGTTGGTAAGATCAATCTAGCTTTTAAATATGGCTTGATACTAGTTGCTGTCTGTGTGCAGACTGGGAAGTTTTAGCTGAGATGCTCTGGTCACTTTTCATGTTCAAACACAAGAACTGGCACTGACTTTTTAAGTTTTAAAATCACCTCTTTCTTCATTATTTTATTGATCCTCACAAAACTCTGCATGGTAAGCATATGGGTGGCAATTATTTTCTGTTTGGTCCCCATGGAAGTCTTTTTGTGCATTACTTATGTCTTCTACAATGGTCTTCCTTATTTTATAAAGCTCTTTGTAGTTATTTTACACATCTGCTATATTTTATAGCCAATACATAGTTACATTGGATAAAACATTTACTGAGCATTTCTTAAATGCCCAGCATGTGGATGGTAGGGATGAGTTAGCACAGAGTCTGAAGCAGGAGGACTTGAATAAATGGTGAGACAGACACATAAACAACATAATTCAAGATTCTGTAGGATGTGCCTGTGTGTGGGTACAGTTGGATCAGTGCAATAGTGAGAGCAGAAGATTCTCCCCAACTCAAGTCCTATCTACAGATTTCACTGAAAAGGTAACCCTAGAGATTCTTAATCTGGGTAGGTCAAGATTATAGGTGCTGTGCAGCTGGACAAAGTAGTTTTGCAAAAGACTAGGCAAGGCATGGATTGGGCTACCTCATGACAATCCTTAAATTTCATGAAAAAGAAGGGTCATTCCTAGGAACAGCATCTCAGTAAAGTGCAAGGCTGCTGTTTAGAAATTGGTTCATTGAACTAAATGGAGGTAAGAATATAGGAATAAAGAGGGATTCCAAGCCTAGTGCTTTCAATGATAGGGAAAGTTAGAGGCAGAGATATTTCAGGCCTATTACTACATCCACATCATTGCTATATAAAAACATTGCCATGTTTCTAACACATTTACACACTCCCCCAGCATGTCTTAACCTAGATGAACACATGTTTTTGTAGACTTAGAGCTTGTAAACATTCCCTTAACAGAAATAATTAGATTGGCAGGTCTCCTGGCACAGTGGTACAAACTCTGAGTTTGAAAGGGCATAGTAAAAATTCCATTTTTCCCAGTCTTTAAGGATGATTCTTACACAGAGAATCCACTAGCAATACATTTGCTCTTAAAATTTGGAAATTTATTGTGTATGCGTGAATGCATGGTATATCTACCCACCAATCAGTGACACATCCAAAATGACTCAACGGCTAAAAAAGATGGAGACTGAGTGCAGCCACTGAGATAGGATCGAGAGAAATGATGAGGAAGCAAGCCTTTTAAGGCTTATATAATTCAGCAGCCAGTCTCAGCTGGTCATGAAAACTTCTTTCCTCCTTCTGAGAATGGTGGTATGTATATATTGGAAACATTTAAGGGATTTCACTAGGCAGATGCCTCTCTTCTGTTTGGTGGTGATTGCCTATGACAACCCTCTGCCATCACTTTATGGCATCTGCCATGATGATCATCATTTGGTTTTCCCATCAACTTTGTGACGTGTATTATTATACTAATTTATAAGAGAAGAAAACAGAAGTTCTAAGAGTTTAACAAAATTACTCAAGTTTTCAGAAGATAATTAGTGACCAATTCTGGATTCAAAGCCCAGGCTCTTTTCACAAAGAGCTGTTAAAATCAATAGCATATATTTTCTATTTGTGGGAGTTAGCCTTCAAGAGAGCCCCAGTGACACTTGCCTCCTGATAGAGATAACCTTGAGTAATCATCTGCATCTGAGTGTTGGTTAGACTCAGCGACTCACTTCTCATGAATAGAATGTGGCACAAGTGATAGATTCCCACTTGAAGATTAGATTGTAAAATATGGTGACTTTCATATTAGGTGTTCTTTCTTACTTTTTCGTAGTTTACTTGGTCTGGGGGAAACCCTGCCATTAAGGAGCTCTGTAGAGAGGCCCTCATGAGTGAACTCTGAAGAGTTTTGAAGGCTTTATACCAGCTGAGTGAACTGGAAGGATCTTCCAAGGCCTACCAACAGCCAAAGAAACAGAATCTTCCAGTCAAGGCTTGAGATGACCATGGCCAATACCTTGTTTGCAGACTCATTAGACATCCTGAGCCAGAACCACTCAGCTAAACTACTTTCAAATTTACCATCCATAGAAACTTTGAAATAATAAATAGTTCTCATTCTCAGTGGCTGAGTTTGAGGGTGATTTGTAACAGCCATGGGTAACCAATACAAGATTTAACATCACTCAAGAAACTAACTTAGTATTTTTAGCAGTATTGCAGTGGAATTAATAATATGGGTCATTTTCTTTTTTTCTTTTTTTTTTATTTATTTTTTTTATATGGGTCATTTTCAAAGAACTTTATCATTAAAATATATACAAAATCCCTATGAAGGAATCACTTACCACCAGGTTACAGACAAAATGAATTAACATTTGCAAAATATAGCAGTAGATGGTATGATTTATATAAATCATGACATATATTAGCACTGACATTTTAATTTCCAAGTAAAGATTATTTACCTATGGTGATGGCTAATTTTATGTCTCACCTTGACTGTAAGGATACCTGGACAGCTGGTAAACATCATTCTGAGTGTATCCATGAGGGTGCTTCAAGAAGACATTTGCATTTGAATTGGTGGACTGAGTGTAGATTGATGCCTTCACCAATGTGGGTATCATACCCAATCCACTGAGAGCCTAAATAGAACAAAACTAACATAAATCAGATGTAGAGATCAATAGGGTGGGGCTTATTTCTCTTTCATTTTCCAAATTGTGTCTCACTTGGAAGACTCAAATTGGTTTCTCCTCTCTTTTGTTATCTCTTAAAAAAAAAATACCCTGGATTTTAAGTATCATTTTATGGACTTAATAAAGTATGTCCTTTCCAAGAACTTTTGTCATTTCCAATAGGCATCTAATCCCTGTGAGAAAGGTGACTATCTCCACTTTACAGTTATTAAGAATCTACACAGTGAAAAGAAATAACAATTGATATGATTTATATGGATAAAGACAAGTTTAGCAGTGGCTTTTTAATTTCCAATTAAAGATCGTTTATCTCTTATGTATATATATTTAGCATGTAGAATGAATAGTTTACTAATTTACTTCAAACTGGGGATTTGAAGGCCTCTCAAATTATGTTATAGCTTATTTCTTTCTTGGAAATCACTGCTTCTTTTCCAAGCTTTAAGTCAAGCTTTGAAGTCTTCAAGTAAATTAGAATTGAATTGCTATCTCCGGCCTTCTATGCAACATTCTCCTCACCATGCAAATTTTGTCAACCAAGGGCCAAGTCCAAACCCCTAAAACAACTTGCATGGTAATGATTTTAAAGTAAAGAGACCCCCGGCTGGGACAATGTCTAGACGTGGTTACCCAGCTAGACTTGGCTATTTCAATGATTTCTACAATCTTGACAGTTGCTCCTATTGAATCAATTGTATGATGATCTACTTTAGTTGGCAAGGCAATTTATATTCTCAGCACAACCAGACATTAGGATAATGTCATTATTTTTTTTAAGATTTTATTTATTATTTATTTATTTATTTATTTATTTATTTATTTATTTATTTATTTATTTATTTATTTAAAGAGAAAAAGAGAGGGAGAGCACTAAGGGGGACGGGGTGTGAGGCAGAAGGAGTGGGAGAAGGAGACTCCCTACTGAGTGCAGAGCCCAGCTCAGGGCTAGATTCCAGGACCCTGAGATCATGGCCTGAGTCAAAGACAGCTGCTTAACCTACTGAGCCACCCAGGTGTCCCTTGTCATTATTTTTAATTGATGTTTTTATTGATGTAAAATTGATGTAACAACACTCTCATTTTAAAATGTATAACTCAGCAGCATTTAGTAGATTCACAACGCCATGTAACCACCACCCCTATCAAATTGTAAAACGTTTTCTTCACTTGGAAAAAGACTTCCTAGTCACTAGGCAGTCACTCTCTATTCCTCACTCCTACATCCAGCCCCTGGCAGCCACTGATACACTTTTTGTCTCTGGAAATTTACATATTCTGGAGGCTTCATATAAATGAATCCATACAGTATGTGTTTTTTTTGCCTGTTTTTTTTTTCCACTTATAATGTAAAACTTCACATACAACAGTAGAATGTGTCAGTACTTTATTCCTTATTACAGATGAATAGCATTCATTGTATAGGTACACATTTTATTTATCTATTTGTCAATGGACATCTGAGTTGCTTCTATCCTTCGAGTATTTTGAGTAGAACTCTGAACATTTGTGTACAAGTATTTGTATGAGTATGTTTTCCACTCAGAGAAATGCTTCACAGAATTAAAAAAAGATGGTGAGGGATTGTGGGAGAAGAAGTAAGTAACTAGAAGGTTTGGGTTGAATGTACTTTCATATGCCCCTTATTTTACTTGTATTTTTATTTAACTTTTCAATATTGCATTGTCAGAATCTAGAGAGACCCCTGGCATATAGCAGGTGTTCTGCAAATATTCTTGGAATAAATATTACATGCTTCATTTTGCTGCCTGGTGCTACTAATACAACAGTCAATAAATATTTCCCAAATAATTATTTTTAATTTAAAAGAAAAGGAAGTGAGTATATCCAGAAAAAGAATTTTCTAGGATTTATTTATTTATTTTTCTCCCTCTCTTTTATAAGCCTGCACACTTTACTAGTTCACCTACCAACTACTACTCTATGATTTGAAGCTTGTTTTCTTTAAAAGTCTTTGGTATTAGCTCTGAGGGAGGTTTTTAATACTAAGTCAAGAAGTGCTGTGACAGGCTTGAGAGAGAGAGAATTCCATATTTCCTGTTATTGTTAGTGATTCTCCGTTATGAGCCTGTTTTATATCTCTCTGTCAATTATGTGTCATGTGTTCTGAATTATACAAGCAGGGTTTCACAGCAGCACATATAACAATAGGAGAGTTACAACATGCTGCTCTTATTCTGCAACTGATTTGTTATTTAAACTGAGCCCAGTGGAAAAAAAATCATTTGTATTTTTCCTGTTAGTTTTATATTTTCCTTGTATTCTTGCCGCACCAAAAGATTTCTCTGGAACTAAGGCTATTACTAAAGAAGAAAAATAACCATAATACTTAAGTTCTTACAAAAATACTTCATTTCACAGTTGTCTTGCAATAAATAACATTTTTCATAATGGTTAAAACTGTGCTTGGTAATTCACTTGAGAGATTGAAAAATAATTAATATTCTTTCTGTACTTTGAGTATAAGGGTCTATTTGTCAATTTTTCTTTTCTGGTTTGAATGTAAAGCTTAAACTTAGAAGGGAATGGGACTGAATCTTATGATTTACCGATTCAGGATTCAGGGAACAGGTGTTCATCAACCTGAAATTAAAAAAAAAAAAATTCAAAAAGGTAAAATAAAGCTTTTCTTAACACCTGTGGGAAAGCCAACACTCACATTTCAGAAATCTGACAAGAACGATGGATTATGTCTCAAAATACTTAGTTCACTTGTTGAGGAGTGAAAAACAGAGAAAAGGTTGGGAGAGTGTTTTAGATCTTTTTTCCAGGGTCCCACTGCTGCATCTGGGATGTGGTAAACATTTTAACTATGGATGAATAATAATTTGCATATTTCAATGGCCTTGCCAAGTAGAATCTCCATAGACTTTGGTGATGAGTATTTAATTAGCAGAATGAATATGCTCAGATGGTAACTCTTCTGGCCCAAGACCATTCTTGTTTTCTCTGCTTTCCATGGCAAGTTCAATAAGTGTTTTATGAAGAAACAATTTGTCTCAAAACCACTAAGGACACAAAGCTAAACTTCCATCTGTCAGCTTCTGTCTTCCATAGTGAGATGTGTCCTTGGCTATGGAAGAGCTTCACTTACAGGTCCATCCAGGCACTGCAGCAACCCCCACTCACCCTTGAAGAGTACTGTGGAGAGCACCCCATATTCAACTTTGGGTCTTAGAAGTTCTTTGGCTTCTTGACATTCCTTACACTCCCCCCACACACACCTTCTGCTTTGGAGAAAAATGCTAACTTGATTTTAGACCTCTGAAAGATAGCAGTTACTGCTTGCCCAACTTTCCAGAGCTGATAAAAAGGGCAATTATTTCAGTTTCAAATAGACCTGCATATGTCCTCAAGTTCTGTTTCCCAAAATATGAAAGGATCTATCACCCATGTAACCCATCACTTGAAAATCTTATCATTTGTTGGAAAGTGAAGTCCATTCTAATCCTCTAATGGCTCCATGTAAATATGTGAGATTATGCCACCCTTTCCTGGAGGCTCCATGTGTCGCTCATCCCTAATCAGCTTAACCACTACTGTGCCCATTTCCAGTTCATTCATTTCTTGATATTCTTTCTTGTCAGTGTCCCTGTTGTTTTGAAGTGGGAAAGCTAGGTTCTTATCTCATGGAGTTGAAGGAATACCTGTCAGTTATTCAGTTTCTCAATTAATATCACTAAATTTAAGACAGCCTGTCCCAGGCTTCTAGGATAAGTGGCCCTGCAGGGCTGTGCTGACCAACTCAGGGTTGTCAACAGGCCCTGCCACATGATCTGTTCAGAATATTCATTCTTTTCTGGCTTTCCCAGTTTCTAACATGGGTTGATGTGTGGCTCTTTCTATGATAGTTTTCCTTGTCTAGTTGTTTTGATGGTCAGCCCTGGTTATTTAACTGGTTTCCCAAATGTTTCCCCTTACATTCATCTCTCCTCTCCTGCTTCCCATTTAGAAATTGTTTCCCAGGCTTCAGTCCAAGTGAGGATCCAAGCAGTCCTCTTTGCTTGATTCTTGGTGCTACAGAATCATGTTTAACAAGATGGGTCATTTCCAGGGCAATTTCCTTTTCTTGCTTTTAACCTTCTCTTTCTCACTCTCTTACTTCCTTGTATCTTACTTGTATCTTACTTATTTCCTTGTATCTTACTTCCCTATCCTTTAGATGTATAATGAATGATTGCTATGTGCCAAGTACTTTAAAGAGCACTGGATAAATACAAGCAAGCAAACAAATAAATGAAAGCATGATTTCTATCACTGTGATCATCTTGGAGAACCCAAAGTTTAGTAGCAGGAGATGATAAAACTCAACAGGCACTTAGGCCACAAATGCAACACCAGTATGTAGAAAGCATGCTAGGTGCTTAGGCGTTCTTGTGCGAAAAGGTTAAGGAGAGTATAGAGTAGCTCTAACCCACTCTGTTACTGAATTGCCCCCTAGTGGGGAGAATAGAGACAGTACATGGCAACTTAGAGCAAGGTTTTAGAAAATTAATTGTGGTTACAACAGGTACTGAATAGGATCTTAATATGCTGAGATAGATGAGAAATCTTTCCTGAACAAGCTAATATTTAAGCTTAATGTGGAAGAATAAATTGAATTTCATTCACTGGAGGAATATAATATTCCAGGTTTATGATCTTATACACTAGGCAATAGGTTGTAAGATCAACTTATTTTTAAGGTGTTTTAAACTTAATAATTCATTTTTTAAAATGCAGATTGAATGAATGAAATAAAAACAATTTTCAAAAACTTTTATGAGTCTGAACAATTATTTGTTTTTAAACTCTGGACATACACAAAATTCAATTACCTGAAGGACAGCTGGGATACCCTGAGGAAATGAGCATGATATCTCAGAAATTAAGAGAATTGAGTTGATAAGATTTTCATAAGAAGAGTGGGGCCAGATCTTATCATCAAGAGAAGTTACACCATTGCTACTTACACCGCTAGGTGATCAGTTCTTTGACGTCAAGCTTAAGGAGAAAGTATTTTCATGTCCAGTTTACAGATGAGTAAAGAAAAGCAAAAGAAGGTAATTGATTTGCTGAAGGTTATAAAACTATTCTGGAGCAGAAGTTAAATTAGAACAAGCTCACTCACACAGCAGTGCAATTATTTTAAGACATAACTAATAGCTTGGGACTTTCTTTAGGTTTCTTTTTCTTTTTTTTTAGACTAGGGTGCCTCTCTACTTAACTCACTCTCACTCTGCTGGGCTGGTGTTAAATCCTTCTGTGTTAATTCTCCTGGAGAACTTTGTATTCTGTTGTATCTCTATGTCTCCACATGACCACAGCTGACTTTTCCTATTCACTATATAAATTAATCCCCGCAACAGTTCTGTGAAGTGGGAAAATACAGTTGTTATTATTCCTGAGATGAATAAAGGGATGTTTGAAAATATTAAGTAACTTTTCCAAGGTCATCATTCTTGTAAGGAACAGAAAAAGGAAAAAGCTAAATACTTTTATTGCAAAATGAATGATTTTTTTTCAGCTTCGTTCATAGCATTAAGTCCTGACCATGTCTTGGAATCATCAGGTAAGTTTTACTTTATATTTAGGTCAGCTTTAAATTTACAGAAAAAATGGAAAAATAATAGAACAGGTTCCTATGTCTTGCCAACATAGTTATCCCTATTATTAACTTCTTACATTAGGGTGGAAATTTGTTACCACTCAGACTACTGTAGTTATGTTATGATTAAGTGAAGCCCATCCTTGATTCAGATTCCCTTACTTCTTACTTAATGTGACTTTTCTGTTCCAAGATGCCATATTATATTTAGTCACTTTAAGGCTCCTCTTGGCTATACTTTCTAAGGCTTCAAAATGATTTATTACTGTTGATATTAACCTTCATCATCTGCCTGAGGTAGAATTTTCAGATTTCTCTACTATAGAGTGATTTCTATCTTCTCTCTACACCATACTCATGGGAAGGAAGAGCAGCCCAAGCTTGACCTGGCAGTTATGCTGCACCTTCTAAGCATGGACAATCTTCATAAGTTACTTGGAATTCTGTTTGAGGGATTTGTCTCATCTCCCCCACACATTTATTCAGTCATATATTTATATCAGTGTGTACTCACAGATGTTTGTTTTATACTTTGGGTGATAATTCAATATTACTTTATTTTATTGCTCAAATTGTTCCAGTTTGGGACACTGGTGTTGATTTCTTTTAAAGTCAAACTCAAATTTAATTTAATTTCAAAATCATTCTCTCCTGATATATAAGCAATCAACAGAATTTTCTATATTAAGTTTGTATCCTGCAACCTTGCTATTTTCACCTAGTAATTCCAGGAGCATTTTTGATCATTTTTTAAAAAATTCTTACATAGACAACCATATATATGAATAAATATTTTGTTTCTGCCTTGAAATTTGTATATTTTATCTTATTTTCTAATCATATTGTGCCATGTAGGACTTCCAGGAAAATCTTGTGTAGAAACAATGAAAGAAGGCATCCTTGCCTTGTTTCTGATCTTGGGAAAGCATCTAGTTTCTCATCCTTAATTAAGATATTATCTGCAGACTTTGTGTAGATGTTCTTTGTCAAGTTGAAGATGTTTGCCTCTATCAGATTTCTGACAGTTTTTCTTTCTTTTTTAAAAAATCATGAATGGCTGTTTTATTTTGTCAAATACTTTTGATGCATCAAGTGATATGATCATCTGATTTTTTCTTCTTTAGTCTATTAATTACATTAATTGCTTTCCTAATGTCAAAATAGCCTCACATTTCTGAAATAAAACTCACTTGGTCATATTGTATACTTATTGTTATACATTCTTGGGTTCTGGTTGTTAACATGGGGGGGATTTTTGCATCTATGTTCAGAAGAGATACTGGCCTATAGTTTTCCTTCCTTGTAATGTCTTTATGTGGTTTTGATACTAATGTCATACTAGCCTCAGAGAAAGAATTAGGAGATAAAAATACCTGGGTTTGATGTTCTCTTTCTCTCTTTTTGGAGTTTATTAATTATTGATTCAGTTCCATTAAGATGCTTAGTCCCATATAGATAATCTGTATTTCCTTGTGTGAATTTTGGTAGTCTGTGTCCTCCAAGGAATCCATCCATTTCATATGTTATAATATTGCGTGTATGTAGAGTTATTCACAGCATTCTGTTCTTTTTTATCTTTATCTTTTTTTTTTTTTAGGTTGATGAGATCAATAGCAATGATCCTCTTTCACTTCTGATATTGGTAATTAGTGTCTTCTCACTTTTCTCCCCCCCCCCACCTGGGTTATTTTACTAGAGGTATATAAATTTTATTGATCTTTGGAAAAAAAAAACAGCTTTTGATTATGTTGAGTTTTCTCTATTGTTTTTCTGGTTTCAATTTCATTGATTTTGCTTATTTATTTATTTATACAGTTCCTTTAAGCTTAAATTGATTAGGATGCCTGGGTGGCTCAGCTGTTGAGCCTCAGGGTGCCATCCCAGAGTCTCGGGATCAAGTCCCATGTAGACTCCCTGCATGACACCTGCTTCTCCTTCTACCTATGTCTCTGGCTTTCTCTCTCTCTCTCTCTCTCATGAATAAACAAATAAAATATTTTTTAAAAAAGCTTAAATTGATCTCTGTATGTATTTTTCTTTTAATTTCAATTGCAAAAAAATGGTATGTGGCAACCCAGACTCCATTAGATTGCAAGTCAATGTTCAGCATTCAACTACATTATCTTCTCCTTTAATCAATGAAGATCACAACCCCAGTGACCAAAGTCTCTTCTAAATTTCTAGAGATTGTATTATCTATTCTTTCTTGGATATGGATTACATGTCAAATCTGATTGTAGTTTTCTATAAATGGGTACTGTCTGTTCTATAAGAATGACCATTTCTTGATTATAAGAAATATTGTACAAAAGTTTGTTGCTTCAACCACACTCAATGTTGTGTTTGGAACATAGAAGATACTCAGTAAATATTATTCAATTATTCTGGGTTTTATACTGTGGTGACCTCAGTATAATAATTCAAACAGCACTCTCTCCTAATGACAAATAGTGTGTCTGGTCAGCTTTTTCTAGAGGGGAAAAACAAGGAAAGGTTAATGTTGACAGTAAATTTAGTAGAGAATGCTTCCTCCTCTAGTCATAGGAAACATGTAATAGGATGATAAAGCCACCACACCTTTACCCCAGTCAGATAGTAATAAATACTTTTACATAACCAAGAGTTTGTTATGTTTCTTCCACCCTGGTAAGTAAGGTCCACCCTTGGTTATCTGGGATGAATGTGGATCCAAAGTCCACATCCGTTTCCTTTGAGAATAAAAGAGAAAACTCTGGAAGGAGGAAAATCAGGCCATGCACAAAATCAGTGACATTGAAGGGCAGCCTAACCTGGTTTTCTATTTTAAATGAGCACTGCTCTGAACAGAAAAACAACACTTTGTACTAATCTGTACATAGTAATAATGTACTAATCTGTAATAGTGCATACCTGATTACATAAGAACCGTAACAACAGATGAGTTCTTCACAGTAGAGATTCTTATTGAGTCATATTTGTAATTTTAGTATTCCATAACATTACTGAAAGTCCTCTTTTCTGTCTCATCTCTTCATGCAAGAAATATTTACCAAATATGCCAGAGCAGACCCTCAATCCATCTAATATTCCTGGAATATATTAGGAAAACTGAAGGTCCCAGGAGTCATCTTTTTAAATGTAATCACCCAGAAAGATGGTTTCCCTATTTCCCAGTCTCTGTAGGAGGATCGGAGCTTACCTTATAAGCTCCAGTTAGCAAATACAGGTGGTCTAATCACATTGACTGACCTCCTCCCCCAACATCCCTCAGTACTTTTCCATTAGTGCACCCCAGCATATAAAAGGCCTCCTGATTTTGTTTCATCAAAGTTGAGCTCAGTTTATACGAAAGTGGTCTCTGTCTTATGCAGTAGTCTGAAGAAAATCTGTCTTGCTATTTTTAACCTGTCACTGGTACAAAATTTTTCTTTTACACTAGCCATCAATATGGTACCTCTTCCCCCCTAGTTTAAACAATACAAGCATAAACAGAGGGTGTCACAAATATTTGTTGTGTAATTTCATAGATCAATTTTTATGTTATTACTTAACACTGTTTCTAGTTAAGTAAAAGCAAAATTGGAAGATTTACCTTTTCTTCCAATTTGAGTTTCTCTAGATAATTAAAATTTGGTTTTGGAAATCAATATGCTGCCTCCTCTCTCTCATTTGGTAGCAACTATAAACATCAGCAGTTTTTACCTTGCAAAGAGGTCCTGCCTCCTACAGAGTGGATTTCCCGCATTTTAGAAGATCAAACAAAATGATTTCCACATTAGTCATTGAAATTAAGCTTATCTGAGTCTTAAGTTTTCTTGACGTTTGAGGCAATCCCATTAACAGGACACAAGGTGGTATATTAGAATGGGGAACTGAGTTGAGATCGAAGGGTTACCTTTAGTTAAAAGACACATGATTGCTTTGCTGTTTGGTTTCACGTTAGGCTTTCTCTGGAAACCCCGGGTATCTAAGCATGGAAACTAGCTGGCTTAGTCTTGGTATGCACACGAACGTATTATAGACCATGGGATAAGTCAACATTTCAGAGCAGCCTCTACTCATCATGTATTTCCTGAGTCACTGAATAATGTTGCATGCCAAGCACTCAAATGAACATTAGGGATATAGATGAAAGACACAACCCCTGCCCTCAAGGAAATTGTGCAGTGATGAGAAACAAGGTACATTAGAGAACGATAAGGGTTATGAAAGAAGTAGAAGCACAGAAGATGAACAATCATGTGCCTGAGGGCCTCTGACCTCCTTAACAATTACTGGATAATATC
The DNA here is from genome assembly GCF_003254725.2 of Canis lupus dingo. Taxonomy (NCBI): domain Eukaryota; kingdom Metazoa; phylum Chordata; class Mammalia; order Carnivora; family Canidae; genus Canis; species Canis lupus. The sequence goes on from NC_064245.1 coordinate 68,086,286, forward strand.
AGATCAACAAGAATCTGCACCTAGAGATTCTTTCTGGTGAAAAAGCAATTATTTCCAACCATCACCCCAGAAGAGGAAAAAGTACTTTACTTCCTATTAAAGGATAAGGTTGGGACTCCTGGGTGGCTCAGTGGTTGAGCATCTGCCTTCAGCTCAGGTCATGATCCCAGGGTCCTGGGATCGAGTACCGCATCGGGCTCTCCTTGGGGAGCCTGCTTCTCCCTCTGCCAATGTCTCTGCCTTTCTCCCTGTGTCTCTCATGAATAAAAATAAAAAAAAAAAAAGATAAGGTAGGTTATATATATCACATACACATATATAAGCATTGTATTATACATGTATATATAAGCATGCATCATATGTGTATATATGCATAGCTGCTTATTTGTTCATTCTGACTTCAGTCCCATATAGAAAAGGGTCAGGGTAGTCTTCCCATTTGCCTTCTGTTAAAAGCTTTCAAAAGTGACCTGCTGAAAGGTGGGGTTGAGGAGTGTAAATGATCAGTTCTTTAGAATTTATAAATGCACTGAAGTACAACTTTTTGTTGTGGCAAACTGTAGCTATTGAAACCTAGAATTGTAAATAATAGAAATGTGGTGCTCAGAGGGCCCTTGGAAATTATCTGAGGCAATTTTTTAAAATTATTTTAAAGTAGTGGAAACTACTCTTCTAGAAGTATTGATGCTTGGCCCCAAAACTACTGAGAAACAAAACTGGCCGAGATCCAGTATTGGGTGCACCAGAGTGGCAGGAGGAATCTTCCCCACCTGTGATATTTTCTTGCAAGTGTAAGGGCTCCATTAGCATAAACCTCTATCTGCTCTCTGACCCCTTCACCTTCCATTCTTGGGAGATGGGTTGCATATCTGATGGCTGCATGTAAAAGCAAGAACAGGGCATAGATAGCCATGACACTCTTGTTCTTTTTCTTTGGAGCAGTCTGACCTTTGTAGAGTATGAGTTTCAATAGCACTTGGCTGTACCGTGAGCTTATTAGAGGGTCCAGCCACCATGGGGATGTTCTCAGTGTTCTAGTGTTCCTAGTTGGCAATGAGAAGTCTATGTGAAAAGTTAAGCATTAGGAAATGTGTTTCCCTAATACTGCCTGCATTAGTAATGACAGCAATATTTTGGTCTCTTCACAGAGACCAAATAGTTAAAAGTGCTGGTAAATGTTCGCCAACTAACCCTCCAAGGAAAACAAACAAACAAATGAAGTTTCCACAGAGTCCCATGGCATAAATAACCCCACCTGGATTTAGTCAATTCCCCACCTATATCACTGAGGAGTTGGGAAATAATGCACATGATTGACCCTCATAAACTAGCACAAGATGGATGCAGCTCAGCACTATCCTTTTTTCATCTTACTTTTACCTCATTTCTCAGTGACTGCAGATCCTGGTTATGGTTATACATAAAGAAGGGTCTAATTACGAGGCTATCTGAAACACTAATATTCAGGTTTCTTGAGTTCCAGTTGAATGTATTTCACATGACATCACAATGTCGCTTGGAAACCAGGGTTCCACTATGTATTATATAACTGGAAAGTAGGGTTCTACTACTTATTTTATAACTGAATACAAAACTATTTTATATATACATGAACCATTATTATATAAATAATATATATACAATTTATAAATAATGATATATATCTAAATGTCTATTTTATATGTGTATATATATGTGTGTGTAAATATCTCTTGTATATGTGTAGTGTCTGAGTTTAAAAATATCTAGTGGGTGTTATGCTAGTGGTCACTCAAACCTTATGGAATACTCAAAATGAATAAATTTGATTTTACATAAATTTTACTTCAAGAAAGCTAGTTTAAAAAAATCAATTTATTTAGTTGGAATGTGAATATTATCTAAACGCTAATAATTCAAATCAGGCACAAAGAACCCATGAGATGATAGTGGTTGACTGTTAACTGCCTCTAAATCTTTACCCTTGTTAATTCCATGCTTTTGCTGTGTGACCTGCTGTTCCCTCTTTGATATTGAGTTCCTATTCACAGCAATTTAGAATAAAGAAATGAAAGAATATACCACCAGTAATATTGCTGTTCAAAAACATAAACCAGGGATCCCTGGGTGGCGCAGCGGTTTAGAGCCTGTCTTTGGCCCAGGGAGCGATCCTGGAGACCCAGGATCGAATCCCACATTGGGCTCCCGGTGCATGGAGCCTGCTTCTCCCTCTGCCTGTGTCTTTGCCTCTCTCTCTCTGTGACTATCATAAATAAATAAAAATTAAAAATAAATTAAAAAAAAAAACATAAACCAAAGAGCCAAATTTTGTCCTATCTGTAGGCAGTTGTCTTCTTGAAGCTGCACCACACTCCTCAGAGTCCTGAACTGGTATGGCTTAATGGGGCACAATTATGCATAGCTTGTCCTTGGCAAAAAAGCAAATATCCAACAGGTGAAAGTCACATTAGATTTATAATTAAAATAAAAGACCTTGAAAGCTCTTGGTAGACTGGATCTCAATTAACTTCTTGAACTTCAGGCATCTTAACTGATCACCTTATTTTTCTCTTTTAAACAAAAGTTTTTAATATTTTTTTCCACAGAGGCTTCTATTTATCTCCTTCCCTTGGGCTATGGTGCCAAATTAATAAATATGTGATATAATATATATCCATTGCTGGAATTATATGAATTATAGCCATTTAGCTTTTAGATACACACACATATATTTCAGGTTTTCAGCCTAACCCATGGTGAATCACAAAATACTTTTACCTAATCTGAAACACCTGTATTTATCTACTATGCATATAATCACCTGATTTTTTTTAAAAGATTTTATTTATTTATTTATTTGACAGAGAGAGAGAGAGCACAAGCAGAGGGACCAGCAGGCAGAGAGGGGGAGAAGCAGGCTCCCCACTGGGCAGAGAGCTTTGAGCCTGGGGCTCTATCCCAGGACCCTGGGATCATGATGAGAGCCAAAGGCAGACCCTTAACTGATTAAGCCACTGAAGTGCCTCTGATCACTTGATATTTAAATTATATTTTTAGTGACATAAAAGTAAATTCCAGAAATAAACATATATAGACACACTCATACATAGGCAGGTATGATTTAAGAAAACTATATATATATTATTTTTTTAGCATCTACATGAGCATAAGTGCAATCCCTTTCTTAACTGTCCCTATAGTGGGCTGTGCATTCCTATGAACAGGAATGTCAAAGCTGAAAATATTTCTGAAACTGTTCTTTTTGAGAGCTGCCTTTAGTGCTAACTCTTCCCTATACTAACCAGTGACAACTGTTGGCAAAATCTTGGTCCTTTGAGAGTTGACTGAACATCTCCAAACTGCCAAAAGCATTTGGAACCAAGACTAATGAAGATGGCTTGCAGAGAAGCTGGGGACACTGCTTGGAATCAATGACTCAGTGTGACTAACATAATGAGGCTTTATTGTTCTCTGTGGCTTCTAACCTGTGTCTGAAGTCAGGGCCAAATGCAGAGTTCACAACATGCTTAGAGCAAATGCATATGAAATCTCTTCTTAATTACCTAATTTGGCTACACAAAATAATATATAAATATTGCCGGCACATTCACTCCTCTTTCTAATTTTTTTCCTCTCCTGGAAGGTCCTTATGTAATGTCAGTGAAACATAATGATTCCCTACCTTGGGAAAATGTAATTTATGTATCTATTTTATTTATTTATTTATTTATTTATTTATTTATTTATTTATTTATTTATTTATTTATACATGAGAGACACACAGAGAGAGAGGGAGAGACACAGGCAGAGGGAGAAGCAGGCTCCATGCAGGGAGCCTGACATGGGATTCGATCCTAGGTCTCCAGGATCAGGCCTTGGGCCAACGGCGGTGCTAAACCACTGAGTCACCTGGGCTGCCCTGCAAAATGCAGTTTAAATTCCCTATACCACTTCCATGGAATTGTAAGTTTCTTATTTTATTTACCTTACCTGTGAAGTGGGCACATAACCCTGACATGAGTCTTTTGTGAGGATTAAGTGATACAGCATGTGAAATACCTATTACAGTATCTGGTCAAAATATATGTATAACACATGTTAATTTTCTTTTCCCTGTCCTTCTGCCCTCTTCCTAACTAATAAATGTTGTAATATTCTAATTTATGGAATGATTTGTTAATTCTACAAATGGTAAATGCTCTAAAACCACAGAGCAAACAGACAAAAATATTGCAGCCAATTTCCACCCATCTTAAGGCAGAAATGTCAAGTATCTTAGGGATATTCACATTCCATACATGTCACTCTTTCACCAGTATAGAAAACTCTTTAGCTTTGTCTGATAAATTCCAACAAAACATCTCAACTTGAAGTAGAACATTTTGTAACATTTTCATCATTTTAAACATTTGTAGGTGATGATAAAATACCAAAGAGGTAGGACCACTTTAGGGATATGAAAATTTACACAGACATTTTTTGGATTAATTGGTTGAAAATAAGATCTTGTTTGTTTTCTTCTCCTCCTCCTCCTTCTCCTCCTCTTCCCTCTTCCTTTTCCTCTCCCTTTTTCTCTTCCTCTTCCTCTTCTTCTTCCCCTTCTTAATTTTAGGAAAAATAAAGAAGAAAGGTAACCAAAGTGTATGCAAAATTTTTCAAATAATACTTATTTTTTGCTCCCGGCAAGCTTAGTTGCAAAAAGAAGGTGCTGAAATGCTAATGATACCAAGTTTGAAATGAGCATGTGCCTGAGCAGAGGTTACAGCCCCAAGGAGCCCCTTGCTCCCATAGTCCTCCATTTGGAGGCAATGTGGACACACTCCACATTGAAGTAGCTACACACTGTGAGCACAAAGACAGAATGATGGCATTTGGATGAACCTGCTATTCTAAATTACATTTTCTCCCACAGGGTCCATAGTAACCATGGAAAAATTCTTCAACCAGACTATTCTATAGATAACTGATAATGCCTCTCCTCTGGAGATGCAACTCCTTTGAATGAATCATTCAATTATACAGTATATATTTTTTTCCAAGTGGGAGGTGTGGTTTTGAGATATCTTACAGAGAAAGTAGACCAGAACCTGTCATTAAAAATAAAGCATTCGAGAATTCTTTAGCAAATGCAATGATTTTGCGTTATGATTTGCATGTATGGGGAGAACATAGAATGATTTCACTACACTCCTACTGAGAAGATCCCCACCACTGATTTTTCATTCTGTATCTTTGCTTTTATGTGTAAGCAGAGTGCCTGCTGTGTCCACCTGCTACATTTATTCTACATCTTTTAGGGGGAGGTCTATCCCTTTATCTTAGTTGACATTGTTCATTACATTTCCTGGAGTTACTTCTGAGACAGTTGAGAAGATTTCTTGGGGTGAAATTTTGGGAAAAAGAGATGGTTTTTAAGAGGCAATGGTACAATTCCTCAAGGAGAATATAGCTGTGGTTAGCAAGCCTCACTGATGAACATTTGGTGTGGAAAGAATCTTCAGGCTAATATCCAGATGGCCTGGGCTTAAGATAAGAAGAACTTGATTGCTATGCATGAAAACATAGATTTCCTATAGGTGGTCCAAGCAGACAGAGGTAAAGATTCTCAGAAATAAAGACATGAAAAAAAAAAAAAGAAATAAAGACATGAAAGAGTTTATGATAAAGATAAATAGCCAAGTGCTAGCTAAGAGGTGGGGATTCTATAAGATAAAGCATCAATGAAGTAAATCTTTGGGCTGAATTCTTTGAACCTACCTAATACTTAATTATTATAAGTCATTCATTGATTGGCTCTTTGCTATTATCTAGTTGGCATTAATCCCAAAATTCATTAAATTCTACTAGGAAAGATAACCCTATCAGTGTAACGACTTGAAGAAATTAAGGCCAAATGTATTGTTTTGTTTTATGTTTCGATTAATATTTGGTACAGAAAAAGGAACAGCCACAGGAAAAATGATAGGAGAAATGTTCAGAATTAAATGGAAGCAACATATAAGATTAAGAAAGAAATATAAGAAATTCAAGATTTTGTCAGGAAATCCCAAATATTGGGAAATTGACAAATAATGTAAATTGTCCACAATTTGTAAATGCAGATTCTTTTATTTATTTATTTATTTATTTATTTATTTATTTATTTACTTACTTACTTACTTTTTAAAGAGAGAAAGCATGCACCCATGAGCCAGGGTGGGGGAGATGTGAGGAAGGGCAGAGGGAGAGGGAGAGAGAATATGATCCTGAGATCACAACCTGAGCCAAAATCAAGAGTTGGACACTTAACCAACTGGGTAAACTGAGGGCCACCTAAGCACCCCTCAATTTGTTTTTATTTAAATGTCATCGCTCAGTATAAGCCCAAAGTTTTGAAGTCATGGGGATATCCAGGGTGCTGACACAAGATAGAAATCTCAGTATCTCCACTCTAGACTTATTAAAATATTTTGTCCAGTTAGCTGTACTTCTTTGGATGTGGGCATGGATCTCCCTAGGCTACAGTTAAATTCCAAATTTCTAAGTATGGTATTTAAGACCATCTACTTCTTACCCACATTTCATGTTTACACTGTGAGATTTTTCAGTAGACCTGTCTCCAATCAATCAATCGATATAAGAATTGTCCCAATCTGATCTGGAATAAAAACAATTTACAGAAACCTATCATGACACCATTTCTCCAGAAGAGGAAGAGCACCCACCATCCTTGGTGAAGAGAAAGAACTTTTTAAATGGAGAAATTAGTATTCCTGGCAAATGCTAAGTGATTTTCTGTTGAACTTCAACAGGATTAAGTCTTATTCTGGGAACTTTACCCACCCAGTTGACTGTCAGCTAATTGTCAGTCACGAATGCAATGACCTTTAAGGAGATTTTCTTTTCTTTCTGTATCTAATATGATTATCTGTATTTAATAGATAATCCAACAACATTATCTATTCTTTCTCTTGTCCTGTAAGATACCTATGAAGAATAAACCTTTGAATTGGCCCATTAAGGATTTTAAAAAATATCTCTCATGCAAAAATTATAATAAAACTTTGAGCTGTGCTTATAACCAAACTGTCTGGAAAGTTCTCTGTAATACACACAGCAGAATATTTTGATTTCCTCAAATCAACCAAATTACTTCTGGAGCCCACATGGTACAGGCAATCAGAATTACATAAAATGGAAACAAACACATAAAATATATGTATAAAGGAAGAAAATACTTGTGGTTTGTATTAGAATTCCCTGTTGGGAATATAAAACAGACCTGTATTGTCTGACCAAGTAGGTACTGGATGCATATGGCTATTGAGCACTTGAAATGTTACTTGCCCAAAATGAGATGTGCTATAAGTATAAAATACACATTTGATTTTGAAGATTTTATTAAAAAATAGAATGCAAATTATTTAATGTTTATAGTGATTGTATGTTAAAATAATATTTTGAATATATCAGATTAAATTAAATGTATTAGTAAAATTTTTACTTGTTTTTCTGAAAATTTTAAATATATCTTCAAGAGAAATTAACAATACATATGTAGCTTGTATTGGTGGCATCCATTATATTTACATTGGACAGTGCTATCAGAGAAAATGGGAGATTTTCTAGTTAGGGGTTTTTACTTTGTGTATTTTATTCACTTGTTTTTTGTTTTATTTCTAAGTGAGTTTGCCATAAAAAATATGGAAAGTGTTTTGATTCAACATCATGTGGGATAGTAGTAAATGAAGCCTTACTTACTCATGGGTGAATAACAAAGTAAATGGTTCCTGGATTAAAGCATAGCAATAATTTTGTGGCTTCATTGGTTTAACAAATATTTACTAAAATTAAGAAATATTACTAAATTACTAACATGTACTGAGCATAGTACTATATCCTAGGAATTTAGTGATGAACAATGCAGGTGTTTTTCTCCCCTGTGTGTGGAGTAAGTAGGTAGCAGGTATCACACTTATAACTATAAGCAAGAGGGTATCTTTTTTTTTTTTAATTTTTTATTCATTTATGATAGTCACAGAGAGAGAGAGAGAGAGAGAGAGAGAGGCAGAGAGAGAAGCAGGCTCCATGCACCGGGAGCCCAATGTGGGATTCGATTCCGGATCTCCAGGATCGCGCCCTGGGCCAAAGGCAGGCGCCAAACCGCTGTGCCACCCAGGGATCCCGCAAGAGGGTATCATATGGGATTTTAAATTTTAAGTGATGATACGTAGGTAAATAAGCAACAACTACTGATAAATAACCAGAGGATATAACTCACTCTGGAGAGTTTTGAAATGAGCTTTCTGATTTAGTGGTTTTTAACTGATACCTGAAAGATCAATTTATATTAGCTAAGTGAAGAAGGATCCTAGACAAGAATCCTCTTCAGTTCAAAGCCATTCCCAGAGAGGGATTCTTCTGAGAGCCACCATGTGCTGAGGGCTGAATGTCTTGGTCCTGACGGGGGAATCTGGGCAGTACAACACAGCATCCACTACAGAACTTGTGAAGTTTGAGGTGCTCTGAGATACCCAATTGAGGCTGATTATTGGGACTAGAGGTAGATTGATTGTTGAGTTAAGGAATCTCAAGCTTCAGGAGCTTTCCCTGGCATGGGACACTAGCAATGAGTTCACAGGTCTTATATTTTTGTATATTTGCAAAAGTAAGATGTTTTAACCATTGTTTCTTTCCCCTGTAACTCTAACTGTCCTTATGTTGAATTGCACTGGTGAATTGCACTGGTGTGACCACAGGTATTTTGGGATCTGACAATAGGGAAGATAAAGTAAGAATTCATTACATTTGATCATAGTAGATTGTAGTTATGAAATTCAGAGTCATTTTCAGACTGGTGCACATTATGACTCACAAGTGAAGCACCAGGGTCATACAGTGACATAAATTTGCCTTTTGAAACCTAGCACCAGATGCATATGGAGAGTGGAGAGAAATAAAGTTTAAAATGTGAGGAACTAAAATCCGATCTTTAGAAAAGTATTCAAATCATTGGATGTACTACTTGTAAACATCAGAATCAGTTGTCATCAGCACCTACTCATAACAGAAGATCTGCCCTTTCAGGGACATACTCGAATTAGAAATGATCTCAAAGAGAAGACTATTCTAAGGAACATATTGTGTTCTTTAATCCCATTAATGATCTCAAACAAGAAAAGTGATAGTTATAATAACAACTCCCCGAGAGTTTGACCTGGGTTTTCTGGAGTTAGCTGAACATAGGTTGCCCTTTGGTTCTTGCTAAGAAAAGTCTAAATGCAAGATAAAGCTTAGGTGCTCTCCCTTTCTGCTGTCAGAGCAAAAAGGAGAACTGCGATCAAGATACACTTCCTTCATGCACTGTTAGAATAAAGAGCTCATTAGAAAAGAAGTATTGTCCAGATCCAGGAAACTGCACTGAGGTCCCAAGCAGAGGATCTCTGAGAGACCCACTAAAGTCGTCACTGAGCAAAGGAGCCGTCAAAAGGGCATTTGACACCTTAAATGTGGTGTTGCTGACACTCCTGCCAGCCATTTATTGCAAATTACCTCTCCCTCTGAAAGATCAGAAACAGCAGCTGAACTGGATGAGGTGGAAGAGAGAGGAGAAGCCAATTTGACCCACTGCCTGCTAAAACATCCAAGTCTGAGTAAGATCCAGGGCTTTCACCTGGGTAAGAGTTCGGAATGTTTATTATTGTATTAGCCTAAACCAGTCATTTGATTACTAAACCAGAGAGGACTTTGAATGCCAAAAATGGCAGAAAGATAGATGTCATCTAAAACATCATAAATTTTTGAACAGAAATAGGCAAAGCATCTTCTCAGAGACTGGGTTTGAAGGAACAGTGGGAGAAAGAAAAGAAACTAGTTTCTTTTTTACACCTTTTCAAGACTAGCTTGGGCAATAAACTAGTTTCACCTGTTTGGTCACACATATGCTTCTCCATGTGGACTCAATCAGATCTTAATTTTTCATCTTTATGTATGGAAAAACTTATTTCAATGTTGGATATATCCTAGCCACACAATAATAAACAAATTTATAATACATTTATAAATAATAAATGAATAAATGCTTCTAATATGTGTGTGTGAATGTGTGTGTGTGTCTGTAATGTAGTATTTGGGGTAGGGAGGTACTAAAACACGCCCTTTCTGGGTCTGGAATAAGTTAAATACTTGAACGCACCAGTGGGGAAGTTGGAAAGATAACCCCCCCTAATTTTTCAGTGTCCATGATGTGCTAACCCCACGTAGAGGGCAGAGGTCCAAGAGGGTGAACTTTCCTACACTTTGTCAACACTCAGGAGTGGATATTTAACAACCAAGCTAATCACAAAGGGTTTACATCATCAGAACTAATGAGGAATTAAAACACTTGAGTGAATCAAGGGAAATTTTTCAAAGTTGTCTGTCAAAGGCTATTGATCCATCAGCAGCTCATTAAACACCTGTGTGGGCAGGGCAGCAGCGGTGGTGTGGGAAAATTACAGCTGGAACAAGATCCCATCCATCACACATCCTCTCTGTCTCTCTTGCCCACCCCCACTCTCATCCCAGACCTCCTGTCCCACTCTTCCAGTGTTGTTTTTTAGCTCCTTCTATCATCTCCAGTGATTAATGAAATTGGATAAATAGTTGTTCAGTACAGAAGTTTAGAAATCCTATAACTTGATGGCCCCTGTTCCTAAAGCTGTATTTGATCAGGGACCAAACCGTGCTTTCCATAAACCAGATATGTATTCTTTTTCTAGTTTACCTACCTGTACCCTATACTCCCTAATTTTTGAAATTCCAGGGTAAATCATGGCTCATGTGGAAAGTCATTCACAGGCACCCTGCCTCAGAGCTATATATATATGCACTGTTGCGAATTGCACAATATAGGATTCGTTGGAATACCTGGAAATATAAAAGAAAGGGGAAAGTGATAGTTAAATAAGAATAGAAGCTGAGTGCATTTTAAAAGCTGGTGGAAAAAATCATTTTCCAGGTATAGAAAAACTAATAGACATCGAATATCCTAATTAAATAATGATAGTTAAGTAGTACATGGAAGATAGATAATGCATTTATATTTAAACTTTCTTCTTTTCCCCTGGGTTATTCACCAGTTCACCATATATTTATTAGCCACCAATACAAGTAGGTATAGTGTGCTTCATAATTGAGGAGAGAAGACCAGTAGGAGACAGGCCATGATTTGAGAGATCACTGTCTTTAGATGACAGGTGAACATAGATTCACAGCACAGGTAAACTGAACTCTGATGCAGGCACATTTTGCTTGCCAGGAATCACACCAGAAGGGACATTACCAGGATTGGAAAGTGTTATGAGCTGAACTGTGTCCCTGCAAAATCCATATATTGAAATCCTTACCCCCTATACTTCAAAATGTGACTGTGTTTGAAACTAGGGTATTTACAGAGGTAATTAAGTTAAAATGAGGTCATTAGGGGATGCCTTGGTGGCTCAGGGGTTGAGCATCTGCCTTCAGCTCAGGTTGTAATCCCAGAGTCCTTAGATCGAGTCCCGAATCAGGCTCCTGGCAGAGAGCCTGCTTCTTCCTCTGCCTTTGGCTCTGCCTCTCTCACTGTGTCTCTCATGAATGAATAAATAAAATCTTTAAAAAAATTAAAAAACAAATTAAATGAGGTCATTATGGTAGATCCCTAATTCAATGTAATTAGTGTTCCAGTAAAAGGGTGTCTAAACACAGACACACACAAAGAAAATGTCATTTGAAGATATAGAGAGGAAGCCATCTACAAACCAAGGAGAGAATCTACAGAAGGAGCCAACTCCACAGATGCCTTGATTTTGGACTTCAAGCCTCCAGGACAACGAGACAGTAAATTTCTATTACTTAAACTGCCCAATCTGTGGTACTTTGTTACAGCAGCCCTAGAAAACCAACACAGAGAGAAATGTCCGTGAAGGGTTCCATAAAGACACACGATTATTGAAGCAGGCACATTAGGGGGAAAAAAAGTGTTCCTAGTAGAGAGAATAATACATATAAAAATCTGGGCATAAGAGACAGGGCACAGGAAATTCAAAAATGTCTCTAAGTGTGTCTGACTAGGGGACAGAATGGGGGCAGGATTGTCAGGACAAATCTGAAACTCTCAGCAAGAATCAGATATTAAAGGGTAGCAAGTGACTGGTTAGGAGGAATCACTGACTTTCTAGCAAGAGAAAAGAGTCTTACTCTGTTGAAGATGACACACTGGCAAAGTTGAATTCCATCATTTTCTGCTTCGTAACTCATCACTATCCTCACCTGTAATAAGGAAAGCCACATGGCAGAACCAGGAATAAAGCCACCTTTACAAAAGGAAATTAATTTATTGGCAGAGCTTCTGGGGGCTCTAGAATGGATTGATAACAACAGATGGAGACAAAGTCCCTTTAGGAAGTGAGCAGCTGCAACTGCCTATGTTTCTTTTCCATGATTTCAAATGTATAACAAAGTTAATATAAATTATGATCAGAGATAGATGGCATTTCAAATGCAATGAGCAACCAGGTGGGTGAAACATTTTACTATATATACTATATATGCATTGTGTGTATCTATCTATTTATATTTATACTATATATATACTTACTATCTTTATATATGTACTATCTAGATAGAATTCATAGTAAATATATATAATATAATTGGTATATTATATGATATATTACATATATGTGATATATATCTTTATGTATATAGGTGAATAGATATATACTGCATATAGAAACATAGTCATTAGTTAAAACAAGAAATGTTCATAAAACTCTGGGATGGATAACTGGATAAACAATAGAACTCAGCTATTGACCAATATTTTTTGATAATACAATTGAGATTGACATATTTTACAAAGCAAGATTTGATCATATCAAGAAAAATGACTAAGTCGTATCATATTGAAAAAGGAAGCACAGATTATTGATCAAGTGCATGGATGACAAAACCATAATTCCGTGGTTCAAATTCTACCTCCACTATTGATTAGCTGTTTAATCTTGGAAAAGTCACACAATCTCTCTATGCCTCAGCTTTCTTATATTAATACCATTTTAAGAATAATGATAGCCAGCATTATGGGATTTCCAGCTACTACAATAAGTTATTTACATATATTAACTTACTGTATCCCAAGATACAATTATGCAAGTATCATCATTGAATCATCAATCCCAATTATGCAAGTATCATCATTAACTCCATTTTACTGATCAGGAAACTGAGGCACAGTGGTAAGGTAACTAGCACAAGATTATAGTATTAGTAAGTGACAAAGCAGAGATGTGAACCCAGGCAATTTCTCTCCAGAGTCTATGCGTCTATGCTTTCATTACAATCTGTAGCTCCATATTATTACTATTATTATTATTATTATTATTATTATTATTATTACTAATTCTTATATATACTATCTGCTCAACATCTAGGACTTTTTCGCTCATATTTTATCTCACCCTCTCCTGAGCCTTGAGCAGATTGTCTCTTGAACTAGACCTTTTGTTCTTATCCTCTCACCCAGAATTGTGTCCAGCACCTTTCTCTGTTGGTGTCTCAATTTTTCTCCAGAATTGGCTCCATGTGGACGCTCATTTGTGCCTGGAATTTAGTGTCTGATCAATGTTTCTCCTGCCTAATTATTTGGTCCTGGATCAGGGACATCTGTGACTTGAATCAGTCACTTTCCTTAAAGCCCCTTCATGTGGGATACAGCCCATCCTCAACTCTGCAGCTGCTTGTTGCCCAATTGATCTTTCCAATTACAAATTTCATTTTCCCCTGCTCTCATGATGTAAAACTTCTTGGTTTCAGACATGGTAAGGGAATCCAGAATTAATAATGAAGGTGAAGTGCAGTGACTGAGGGTCTGGGCTTTGGAAGGGAGGTCTTTAGCTTTAACTTTAACCCTACCATTTATCAACTATGCAAGCTCAGAAGAGGTCCTTGACTTCTCTGTGACCTAGATAATTCCTCCATGTTGTATGGATGACACTAGCCTCTCCCTTGTAGAGTTGCTTTAGCAATTAAAAGAGACAATGCATGCAAAGTCCTGGGCACAGCTCATAGTATTTAGTAAGCACTAAGTAAAATGGTATATTTTTTATTTTAATTTTGCTTAGTATATTACAATATGTATTATCAGAAATATTGTACACACAAGCAACAAATTCAAAGCATACACTATTGTGAATTTTTCCTGCTTAAAATCTGCAAGACTTCTAATTACCTTCTAAATGGATATCATAAGTTAATATCTCCTTATCTCTATACTCCATAACCAACAACTTCTCCCCTCATGCTTTATTCTCCAATAACAAATTACTTATTCCTCCTCAAAGACACTATATGCATTGCCTTTATATAGTGTATCCCTTAATCCTAGAATCTCCAAATCATTCATTTTCCCATCTGGAAATGACCTAAATCTTGCAAATCCAACTGAGATAAAGATCTCCCTTCCAGTCTTCTCTGAGAGTGCAGCCCCATAATCTCCAATCTCCATTCATTCCAAGCAGAATGAATGTTTTTCTATGTACAGCCTGTGTATATTGGAAGTGCATCTATCGGCTCAGTTGTCCTGGTAAATTCATAAATTATAATGTGTCTTCATCATCCTAGAGCTCAACCAGATTCTAAGCCCTTCATCCCATTCACTGGTGGACCTAGTACAGGCTACCAATACTTAACCGGGAGATCAGGTTGTGATATATAAATTGACACATGGGAACTTTAAAAAAATATATAATTGCCCCAGCTGAGATATAATTGAAATAGAAACTGTATAAATCTAAAGTATACTTCATAATCATTTGACTTAAATATGTTGTGAAATGATTATCACAGTAAGTTTAGTGATAACAGTAAATAAGAACTTTTCTTAAGGCATTGTCTGCTAAGTTCTGTTAGTTGCTACCCGGGATCACACATGGGGGTCTAGGTCTTTCTATGTTTTCATGTATTCAATATAAAGTTTCTGTATTATATAATTTGTAAGTTTAATTTTACATGTTAAGCACATATATGATCTTCATAAAATTGGCCTCAAGTTCCCCTCTATAAAATAACTGTGTGAATAATATCCTGAAATTCCTTTCCTAACATTCTGTAGCCATGTGAAGGCAGCACTCTCAGGTAGAAGGGAGATGTACTGCACTGCTCCACACTGACTTATTTTCTCTGAGACAATTTTTCTTCATCTTTAAAGAGGGTTAATAATCACAACTTGCAAAGCTTTGTTTAAAATTATATCATAGGTGCCTGGGTGGTTCAGTCAGTTAAGTGTCTGCCTTCAGCTCAGATCATGATCCCAAGGTCCTGGGAGCAAGTCTCATATAAGACCCCCTGCTCCACTGGGAGTCTACTTCTCCCGCTACCTCTCCCCCTTGCTTGTATGCTCTCTCTCTCATGCCCTCTCTCATGTGCTCTCTCTCTCAAGTAAATAAATAAGATCTTTAAAACCTTTTTAAATAAAATTATAATATTATACATTACTGTGCCAGTAAAATTAGAATTAAATAAATAGAAAATGTTACCCCTATTAAGGTAATTATTGATGAACCTATACTATATATATAATACCTATAGTTGCCACAAAGACAGGGACCACAGGGAAAGTTATTACTGGAGAATGAAAATGTGCCACTGATATTTGTTAGATAAAGAATCACTGAAGTTAATAAAACATAGGAAAAACATAGATCAATAAACGTGCATAAGACACAGAAAAAAATAAGGAGAAATGTTTGCGTACTGGTGAATTTCATCCATGACAGGAGTGAGGTATAAATAACATTGTTGAAGTGCAATCAAATAGTCCAATTGAGTTGTTTTGGCTAAAGGTCATTGTCCTCATGATAATAAGAATGTAATAAAAATAATGAGTCACAAGTAAATTAGGAAATAAACTAAGTAGAAATGAATCATATACTGTCTACTTAGATCTTGAACAGAAACCTGGGAAGGAGCAAAGGAAGGATTTGTGCCATAATCCGGCAGTGAGAGTTTTATAATCAGGAATTATTTAGGTACTTCTTGTTGGCAAGAAACATTTCTTCCCTACTCCTGATGTTTCCTTTCTTTTCAAGGTAGTTCAAATAATGTAATACCCTGGCCTCTGCTTCCTTACCAGTGCACTGAGTGTGGTTGTCCACTTTGTGCACTGCACAAATCCAGGGACACCAGTCACAATGTATTTGATTTAAATATACCCACTGGAATAATGCAGTACATAACTTGTGTAGATGTGCTCAGATGCCTGCCTTCAATTCACTTCATACTTGGGCTGGGGAAATAATTTTTCTGACTAAAATATTGGGTTAGAATGAACTGGAAGTATTTGGCTTTGTTACCCTTCTTATACTCTTGAGAAGGAGCTATCCCAAACATTCTTCCTTGTTCCTCCATGCTGTAACATTTACAGGATCTGCTTCCGTGTAGAGTGATCTGTGGCTGAATCAGTAAGTGTGGCCAATTCAGAGTTTAGCAGTAATAAGTTCAATTGTCCACATCTGCAAGCCTTGTCCTCCAGCCTACTCTTTATTATTAAAAAGGGAATATGTTGGCTCCTGTTTGTATTCATTTCTCAGTCCATGACCCAGGTCATAGCAAAGAGGAGTCTTGTTTATTTAGCACTTTTCAAGTAAGTCTGATATGTGAGCTATGGACCTTGAAAAATGAGCAAGGTGTAAAATTTTGTAGAACAAATTATGTGTGGAATGATTTGGGCTTTTGGCATGGCTTGAACAGATGGTTATAGGCTTTGGTAGTGAATTCCCAAGTATAAACCCTGTTGACTTTTTTTTTAATCTTAATGATTTGTAGCTTGTGTTGCACAATACATGATTTTTCAGTTGTAGAGTTGGCTTTATGAATGTGTGGCTTGGGCCAAAGACTTTGAACCTTCGGACATTTGCAGTATTTTGACCATAGCAGGTTACCACAGCTTATGGTGGCAGTGACTAGAGTTCTGTGGCAGTATTTCTAAAAGGATGCCCAAACAAATGTACAGGGGGCTTCCCAAACCCCAACAAATGTGTGTATTGTCTTAGGATGCAAGTTCCAGCACCTCAACTTCCCTGCACTCAGTTTATGTGTGTGAAGAACAGGGACCATGGTAAATAGGGGCTACCCTGAGAGGCTTTGGTAAAAAAGAGAAGCTGAGGCAGGAATTTGGTTGGACACAACAGTTTGTCACTACAGAACCTTTAGGCAACAGTGGCTGAAGAATATATGCTATATTTAATACAAAAGGGAATTAATTTTTGAATATATTACAGAGCACAAGGGAAATTCTAGCTCTTAACTGTTAGCACCAGCCCTAGGTAAGAAGCTAGATTGGCTGCCCCCAATTTCAATAAGAATTCAAGGCCAAGGAGGGAAATGAGTTAGAACTAGCACTGGCTTACATATAATATCAAGCATCAAAACACTCACCCTTCCAGTTCTCAGCATTATCTGGTGTCAATATGGTTCTGTATTAATTAATTTCTTAAGAGGGGCAGGGGAGTGTAACTCTGTAAAAAGTAAGATTTTTTTAAAATTCCAAAGATAAATGAAGGAGGAAAAAGTCTTAATATTGCAGGACTGAAAACACCTTCTCCAGAGAGTGTGGTGGTTTCCACATTTCTTTGTAGAGCCCACATTCAATTAAGCACTTTTATCTGAATCATGAAGCTCGATGCAAACATAAGAAAGCTACGGGAATATCATTCTGAACTTCCAGGTAGTATCCATAAGTAGATTTTATAGATATAGTAAATAGCATCAAAATTAAACTTTTGCAGGGTGTTTCCCAACTGAGCTTAAATTCTAAGTCTCAGTTAACAGAAGAACTGGCATAAGCTGCCTGGTCTCCTAGCAAGGTCCTCGCCAAAATAGCCTTCTCCCTGCAGTGTAATAATAAGTCTCTGCCCCAGTCTTTGGCAACACAGAGGATTGGCTTGGAAATAATTTTGTCTGAGATAACTCTTTCAGGAGCAGGAATTGCTTTGTTTTTCCAATTCTGGGGAAATGATGCTAGTGCTGTGATAGACTCATTTTTCATAATAATTCCTGGGAATCTTTAAAATAGTGGAAACACCGGAGACTCAGTGTTGAATAAATACAATTCTGAGGCCACAGAGGAGGAAATACATATTTTCCAATGAGGAAAGATCCAACCTCCAAATACTGAAAGAGCACTGTCTCTATCAACATGTTAAGAATCCTTCCAACTAAGACTGAATGGATGAAAGCAAATTGTGGAGTACTTTATAAGCTTTGGAATTTTAACTCACAAACATAAGGAAAATTGATTTGGCACCTTAATTCTGTGGAAATTCAATGTATTTCGACTTCAACTGGCAAAGGAATTTAACCTCCCTATTTTAATATTTCCCCAGTAATGTAATAGTAGCAGAGTGTTAAAATTCAAATTTAGGCCATCTCTTTATCGACATTTTGTTATTGGAATACACTTATGTTTCAGTCAAGCTCAAAACCCATCTCATAACAGGCTGTATTGGGCAATGTTGTTGGGAAAAAATATGGACTGGACAATCAACTAAAGATTACATTTTCAGCCTTGGAGTTGATCTAGGCAATGTTGCCTCCTGACTCATTTTAGGGTCTTTGGAGGCAGGGTGTCAGGGGAAGTCAGAGCTGTTTACAGGTGCTCCTGAAGGATACTCGGAGGGTGGGGCGGGGGAGGAGAACTGGCTAGTTAAACTTTTGCTCCCTCCTTCGGCAGGGAAATTACAAAGCTAAGAGGAGAAAATATGGAGGAAGATGGAAGGGAAATGCTTCTTCTCTGTTCTCATGAGTCCTTCCTTATGGAGTGAGATCAATTAGTGAAATGTTCCTAACTTCTATCTGTTCCATTACTCACTACATCATGAAGAAGTTAGTGACTAATCTTGTGGTAGCTTGGAAAATAATGAACTCTACATACTTGTCATGAATGTTTTTCATTTTTTAAAAGTCCAAGTTCTCTTCTGTTCCTTTATTGCCTTGTGAAGTTTTCTTTTCCGAGAGCTGGATTTTTAGGGTCTAGTATACCAGTAGATGGAAACAAGGAGGAAAAAGTATGCAATACCAGGCAGTTTACCTGCCCAGATATATGAACTATAGTTTCCAAACTATGATTTGTCATTAGTAAAGGTAGTATTTTGCTCCCATCTATTATTAACTAGTTTATTTTTGAGCATTATTTCTTCTGCACCAGTCTGCATAGATAGAGGGTTGGAGGAATTTCTGAATCTTTCAGGGAAGGAAAACAGCCTGAAATGAGTGGAGTCTGGTTATCTGGAATGGGCACACCCTGCTGAATGGACAGTAAAGAAAGAGATTGGAGTGGAATTAGGCCAGAATTGTGTAGGATGTGATAATTCTGAAAGCTCTTTCCATCTGGAAATAGATTTGAGTCAGCATCAATTGTCCCAATGTGTCAGGCTCAATTGAAACAATTCTGGGAATGGGGCTGAATTAATCTAATTTCTATGTATGACATCACCTCAAGCTGCCTTTTAGTGAGAAATGAATCCTGAGTCCCTGTCATTGTCATTCCTTATCCCTGTGTGCATTTTAACCATAGATCAAGTTCTGGAGGAGGTAAAACCAGCCCCAATGAGACAGTTCATAGTAAGACATCTTCATGTCTGAACAACCTCATAGACCATTCTTAGGAAAGAACATGGAAATACCAGTGCCACCCTCATCAATCAATGCCTTTCTGCCCAAGTTTGAACTCACTTGAAGAAACAACAAATTATATCTACCTTTGAATACATTAACTACAGACCATAGCTAGTATATTTTGAAAACAAGCTAAACAAAATGGAACCTTTACACATCTCTGCTGGTCTAACAAAGTACAAGAAAAGCAATATTGTCCTCTCTTGCAGTGTAAACATATTTGTCTTAATTCAGCCAAGTAGATCTTCTAAATCTTTTTGTGCGTCCCAATACTAATACAGCCTCTATGTGTAGCAGGAGGAACATTGAACCTGCCATCTTCTGGACTCTGGTCTAGGCTCTGATATACACTATTTCCAATTAGTTTCCTATTGTCTTTAAGCAATTTTCCCATATATATGAGGAATCACCTTAGCCCCATATTTGTAATTGCAAAAGGTGAGGCTATAGATTCTAAAGCCAGATTACCTGGGCTCAAAACCTGGTTCTGCCTCTTAGATAAGCTAAGAAATTAGAACATGCCTCAGTTTCCTTGTGGAGATAACAAATGTATCCTTATATCATAAATGTAAAGTTCTTAGAATAGTGCTTAGCTTGTGATTATTGTCAAAAAATATTATTATCAGTAATGGCAGGATCAAGCCCAAACTCCTTCTGTCTGTCATTGAAGACTCTTGATAATAATTAATAAGTTTGCCTCTTAATGTCTACCATCATATGTACTACCCCAAGTGATATTATCTTCTCTGAACATCATGAGAGCAGGACCATATAATCCCTTATTGTTCTTCCAGTATCTAATCATGGAATCTATATGAATATATGTTGAACTGATGAATTAACATATTATACCCCAATCTACCTGTTCTCAATCTTTGTCAGAGACATCAAGAGTTCATGTTTTATATTCATGAATAGCCCTATTCCAACATAAAATCGACCTGTTCTTCAAAGTCTAGTTTAAAAGGTCATCTGTTTAATGAAACTGATAAAGTAACAAGATACTTGAGTTGGAAAAGCCATAATCATTCTGGAGTGAGAAAGAAATGGGGATCAGAAATGTAGCAACTCTCCAAAACTTTTGTTGGAATGGATCTCAGAATCGTGGAGCAGTAACTGCAAGAGAATACAGGGTCCATGGTGGTCCTAAGGATGGCTATGGGGCTTTAGCCAAGGAGATCCTCAGATCTTTAACCCATCCAGAAACTTCCTGTGCTGTATTTAAGTTTTGATGGGAGGAAAAGACAATGTATTAATTTTGAGCAGAGCAACAGAGAAATGATTAGAATACTTTGCTGTTTGTTTTATCTATAAGTCACACTCTAAGTTACAAGAATGTGTTTGATATGCAAATAGAGCTTCAAGACTAGTCCCCTAAATCTTGATCCAACCACATGCCTCCTCTCTGTTCCTCCTACAAAGAAAGTTTGAAACTGCCATTGCTTGAGCACAAGAAACAAACACTTTTAACATGAGATACCTGGCACTATGTTTATATACACATTAAAAAAAGAAAATGTGAAAAAAAAAAGAAAATGTGTTATTACATTATTCCTTTGACTTACATTGGGAAAGTATTAAACCCTCCTTTGTATGAATGAGAAAGGAAGGTATAGGGTCTCAACAAAAAGAAAAAATATAACAAGTTGAGTAAAGGGCAAAAATTTGGAACTTGTTCTAATTATTACAAACTTGTTTTTTTTTATTAACATCTTAATGTTAATGGAAAGTAATTGGTATATTTTAATTTTACGGCCAAGATAATTTAGATGAACGTGTTGCAAATGCTCATTATTAATAACCCACTCATGAATAGTATGAAAAGTATCAGTATTTTTGGCCTGTAGTTATAACTGTTTCCACATCCAAGCTGGCCTTTAATTTCTTAAAACTTTTTTGGGCTCTGAAGAAAAATATAGAAAAAAAAATATTGCTTCAGGAAAAAACAAAAAAGTTTAACAATTAGACTATTAACCCATAAGAAAGCTTTGTGTGATTAATCTGAACTTGGGCCTTTTGCCCATATACCCACAATAAAATTAGTTTCTTTATACAGATGAAAAGTACAAAGAGCTGATGTATGAAAAAGTCAATTGTTCCTAAAGATTCTCTAAAAGAAAGAGAAGCCAATGTCTACACCAGCTGAAAACTATTAGATGAGCCTGAAATGGGAAATTTTCTCACTGTTTAAGCTCTAGGTAGTACCAGTGTGATAACTTCCCTTTAATATCATTTTTTAAAGATTTATTTATTTATTTATTTATTTATTTATTTGAGAGAGAGAATGTGTGTGTGAGCAAGCTGAGGCAGGGACAGAGGGAGAAGGAGAGAGAGAATCTTCAGTATGCTCCCTGCTCAGCACAGAGCCCAACATGGTGCTCAAATCCACTGACCCTTAGATCATGAACTGAGCCAAAACCAGAGTTGGCACTTAATTGACTCAGCCACCCAGGTTCCCCAATAATATCCCTTTAGAGTTCATTTATAAACTGAATATTATATGCTAGCTATTATTTTAAATACATGGTGTAGATCCCCCAACAGCCATCTTTTCTATATGTTCCAAACCCCATTGGCCATACTTGTTGTAACAGAGGTGGATATTTGATCATCTGACCAAAAAGATCTCTCAGGTATTTTCAAAGTGGAACCAAGGACAGAGTGGCAAGTATTTTTCAGTAGTGATAGCTACCTGGTGAGTGGCGTAGGAGGTAGCAACAGACATACATTTCAGCGTGTCTGGAAGAGGTGAGCATGAAGCAGACCTACAAAGTTATCAAAGACAAGAGATATTTAGAGAGATTTCTGGAGTTCTGGAGTTCCTGGGATCTTTTGAATATGATTTCCTTTTTTTTTTTTTTTTTAAGATTTATTTTAGAGAGTGAAAGTGTGTGTATGAGCAGAGGGTGGGGTGGAGAGAAGGAGAGAGAATCTCCAGCAGGCTTCCCAAACGTGGGGCTTGATCTCATGACCCTGAGGACCATGACCTGAGCTGAAACTAAGAGCTGGATGCTCAACTGACTAAACCACCCAGGCACTCTGATAACCCTTCTTATTGAAATACTTTGAGTTTGATTTCTGCCATTTTCAATCAAAACACCCCTTATTTATACAAAAATCTAGGAGGGTCAGGGAAGAAAATGTACTGTATGGGTGGTAACTGCAATATAGAGAGAATCCTAGGGTGCTGGAGAGCTTTAAAGATAATCTCTCATTCCAGCATTGAGGGAAATAAAACCAAACAATTACCTATTGCATCATTGGAGGAAACAATATAACCAGACAGATATAGTAATTGTTTTATTTCGTTTACTTTTATTTGTTTTAACATTTTTTTGATGGTGAAAATCTGGAAATGTGGATGAAGAAGGATGCAGAATAGACATGAGAGTTTTTGGAAGAAGAGAGAGTTAAAGACAAGCAAAGATGAAAATGTATGACCCACAGGAAGGTTGGAAATGATTTCAAAGGTTAAAGCAGAGATTCATACTGATGAGTGGGAGTAGATGTTTTCCAGACACTGTATCGGATTTCTTATCTGTAAGCCATGTAACTTGATTTATATTGGAATAAGCAAAATGATTGACTTACTTGAAGTATCTGGGAATAAATCTATGTTAAGCTGTGTTAATGATTGATTTGTCTGGCTTCACATCAGTCCCTCCCCACCCCCCACCCCCCCACACACAGATGAACACTGATAGTTCTGGGTGGATGTCTCATCCTCATTTAGACTATCATGAAACATTGTCCATATAGCTCAAGTCATTGCTTAAGGATTGTCAAGTGTCTCTACTCAGATCAGTCTACTTTGGGACTGTTCTAAGAACAGTTCTAAAAGCTTCTTATATTGGAGATCAGGAAAATGTGAAGCTGGCAGCATTTGTCCTCCTTCTCTATCATGTGGAGAATATCAATCTGCAACAGATGAGCAAGAGCCCAGCATGGAGAAAAGAACAAAACTATGAGAAAACAGAACCGCAACACAACCTTTCTTAGAGTCTATGTACCCACCTATGCCTGAGGTGATATTTTCCACATTCTCCTCAGTGATGTAAGCTAATGAAATTCTATTCATGGGCAGCCCAGGTGGCTCAGCAGTTTAGCGCCACCTTCAGCCCAGGGCCTGATCCTAGAGACCCGGAATCGAGTCCCACATCAGGCTTCCTGCATGGAGCCTGCTTCTCTCTCTGCCTAGGCGTCTGCCTCTCTCTCTCTCTCTCTGTGTCTCTCATGAATAAATAAATAAAATCTTATAAAAAAAAATAAAACTCAACTCTTTAAAAAAAATTCTATTCTTGTATTAATCCAGTTGAATTGGATTTTTGTCACTGTCAACCGAAAGGATATCAATTGCTTACTGGTTTCTGAAGAGTGTGTTTATGCCTTCACTTTGCAAATCATATTATAAAATGCATTTGAAAACTAGGTGACAACATAGATACTATGTGGGGCAGCTGCCATTGTTTTACAGGTAAGGAAATTGAGGAGTAAACAGGCATGTTACTTGCCCCAATTCAAAAGGTGAGTTGCTGAAAGAACAATCACTTAACTAGCAATTGGGAGGCTATTCTATTACAAAAGTTTATTCATGTTGACATTAAGCGTGTATGATGGCATGCACACACATCAAATTAAATACAATTAGTGCTATCTATTGCTGACAGTTCCACTTGATTTTTGAGTGGTTGTGTGACAGTGAAAACAGAATATATGAGACTTTGGCCTGACCTCATACCAGGGCAGAATGGGGCTTAGTTCAGGTATAGAAGACCCAAAGATACACTTCATATCATTTTATGTATTGCATTTTGCAATTATTTAAGGTTTTTTGTTTTTTTCTATTTGTTTTTCCTTCAAGATAACTCATCAAGGTCCCAGTGATTGCTTACACTCATTATCTGGGGCATCCCATCACTTCTGGGCAGAATATTTCTTTGAGAAATGTCATTAACATGTTCTCTTCTTTTAAGCAGTGGACTTGGTTCAGATTTAGAAATGACGGGGTTTCCCTCCCCCCTCATTTAAGCTGCTTATGATTAGGCAAGCTGGCAAGAATTTAACATTAATAAGCCTCTGGCAGTAAGCACAGAACTTCTTAATGCTCAGCAGTTAACACCAAAAACATCAGCATTTAACAATGGGATCAAACTTTCCTTTGACACCAAGAGGTTATGATGACAACCTAATTGTTCTTTCTCCCCTGAAGATTTAAGGGGCTACTGTTCTGGCCCAGCTGCATGAAGAGGACACAAAGAACTTCAGACCTTATTATGTTCCATGCTTTTATTAAGAAACATTTAAAAAAGGAAATTCAAACAAATTTTTCTAAATTTCAAAATCAAATTTAAAGAACTTAGAAAAGTTGAATTTTCTAAATGTCATAGGGATTTTACCTCAGCAGAAAGAGAAGTAATTTTAAGATAAATAGTCCTAGAATAAAAATAAAATAAAATCTCAGCCTTACCCGCCCCCCATTTCTGAACAGTATATTGTTCTCATTTGTCTTAGAATACTCTGAAATCAAAATTTGAGGCAAAGCTTATAGCAGTTATTTCATGGAGGCATGCAGTGTCAGGGAAATAGATGTGAACTAAAGAAATAAAGAAAAATGGTCACTACTTGATGTCAAGCTGATCAGATTGGTTGTATATCGGGCCATCTTCTAATGGCTGTCAATGAACTGCCACTTCTTAGAACAGAACATGGGAAGAGAGCTAGAAAACATTATTCATAGAAGCAGAGGTTATCCGTAGACTCCAGTTTCCTATTGGTTAACTCCACAGAGTGTTAACTCATGTGAACTTCTGGGTTGCCCATGTGTGGGTACGGAGAAGGGCCTGTCATATGTTGGTGACAACATAGAAAAAGTATGCAGCACCAGCAATGGGTGAAGCTGGTTGGATTAGGCCCATAGAAAGTGCTCATAGAGTTCAATCCCTAAATAGTGACCATAATGGAACAAGTAGTCAAATGGTCAAAATATTTGAGGTGGTGCAAGACAGTTATCTATCTGGGGTTTTAAAGAGTTTTTCTGAGAATTAAGTAGAATAACTCATGCAAAAGACTCAATATATAGTAGATATTTTATTCATGTCAGGTAACCAGAATGTTTTGCTTCATCACATTAAGATGAATTGGGGATCCCTGTGTGGCTCAGGGGTTTAGCACCTGCCTTCTGCCCAGGAAGTGATCCTGGAGTCCCGGGATGGAGTCCCACATCGGGCTCCCTGCATGGAGCCTGCTTCTCCCTCTGCCTGTGTCTCTGCCTCTCTCTGTGTGTCTCTCATGAATAAATAAATAAAATCTTAAAAAAAAATAAGATGAATATTTACGTGTCTTTATTTACAGGAAGTGTTCCTCACATACTCCAACTCAAATAATTGCCATCAGACATAGAGAAACATGTTGGGGTGTCTCTGAGGTAGAACTAAGAGAATGCAAAGCACCACTCAGGGGTAACACCAAATATCTACTTGAAACAAGACTGGGATAAAGGGAGGAGGAGAACTTTGGAGATTTCCTGACTGTTCTTTGATGTCATAAAGCTGTAGGGAATCAGGAGTTAAATGAGAATATAAGATGAATGAGGAAATGCACATCTTCATATTTTTAAATTTGTAAATTAAGTTAGAGAATAACTTGCACATTATAAGAAACCCTGAAATGATTAATTATTAATTTTATTATCCTGTACCTTAAAGAACTTTCCTGGAATATTTCCTATGAGTTGAAAAAGTTTCTCTCTTTCCCCATCAATCCTTACTCAAGTATGCTGTCCAGAAAGAACAAAACTCAATTCAAGAAAATATAATAAAATGTGGACAAGCATATTACATATTCAAAACTATTAAGAAGGAAAAAAGAGAAGAGAAAAGAATGAGAGAAAAGAGCACAAGAGATTAGATACAAAAGAAAGAAAATGCCATTTACACGAGCATGGCAAGCTAGATATCTGAATAGGCCTCCGACATGTAAAACTAAATATCAGAATAATACAAAAATATCTTCAGGTTTATCACTGAAAGAGCAAGATGTAAAAGAGTAAGAGAGAGGAGAGAAGGAAGAGAGGAAGAAGAGGAAGATTCTAACATAGGTAGAGAGAAAAGAGTGATCACCTCTAAAATAAAAAGATAGATGATTAGATAGATTAGATAGATGGATAGATAGATGTTGCGTGCGCTGCGGCAACACAATCAGGATCTTGAGGATAAGGGGATGAGGAAAATAAAAGAAAAGTGAAGATATGGGGACAGGAGGGACACAGTGGATGATGTCCAAGCAGTGCCAGCTCTATTCAAGGTTTTACAACATTTTATAGCATGAGCAAAACAAAGCCAAGAAGGTGTTTATTAAAAAAAATAAAAATAAAAAAAAAAGAAGCTGTTTATTTTTAGCAGGTTTGTGAAGCTCTCCAAAGTTCCCCTTTCTCAGCATGCAAGACAGACTCACAGGTGCCAGAAGACCTTGGTAAATAGATAAGCTTGTTGCTCCAGATGTGCATACGTCACAGGAATATTAGGTATGGTAAACAGACCAGCAAGGACAGACAGACCCTTATTTACATTTATGACCAGGTCAGAATAAGTTTTATCTATTGTGTTATGTGGGCGATCACGTACGAGCGAGCCCTGAGAACCATTGCTCAAGCCCTTTCTCAAGCGTCTACCAACTATTCACCCTTTAGGCTCCTGAGCCTTTTGAGTGAATGAGGGATGCAAGTCTGGGCCTGGTGTGGTTCAGTTACTCCAGCTAGTTCGTGGTCGCCCATTGATGGATAGATAGATAGATAGATAGATAGATAGATAGATAGATAGATAAGGAGGTGGGGCAACAATTAGACTGATGTAAGAAACCATTGACAGTAATTATTTTCAATTGGGAGACAAAAAAGTAACTTTCACATTAAAATTCCATAATAATGAAACTAACTTTCTAGAAGAGACTGGTAGAAAATCTAACAATTGGAAAAGATGCCTATCATATATTGACCAACAGGATGACGAAATAGGTATATAATAAGAGTAAAAATATTTAGAATAATAAATATTGCTAAATACATTAACATTTTGATATAATTAATAGTGTAGAATAAAAATAATAAAAATTATCTTTCTACAAAAAGGAATAGATTACTATAATAGTGGAAAAATTAATACAATTTTTAGTAATGGAAAAATCAAACAAATAAAAAAATCAACAAAATTACCAAATCAGGACTGACAAGAATGGAGCCAACTAACATCATGTGCCTCCTGACATGATTAATAAGAAATATAAAATGCTGCCTAAGAATTCCATACAATATATTTAAATTGAAAATAATCAAAAGGAAATAATCACAGAAATTCAGAATGTGGGATTGTCTATAAGGCAATTGGCCTCAAGTGTTCAAAAAGTCATTATGATAAAAACAAAAAGAAAGCAATGCAGAATGTCTACATTAAATTCTAGAATAAACTTATACATTAAAAGAACCTCAGGGCCACCTGGAGAGCTCAATTGATTAAGCATCTGACTCTTGATTTCAGCTCAGGTCATGATCTCAGGGTTGTAAGATAAAGTACCCCATTGGGCTCTGTGCTAGGGATGGAACCTGCTTAAGATTCTCTTTCTCTCTCTCTCCCTCAGCCCCTCGCCCCAGAAAAAAACACATTTAAGACATAACAGTCAGATGATGCTATATGTGAACCTTGTTTGGACCCATAAATGAGATAGATAAAAGCATCTTCAAGCCATACCACGAACTGTGGCAACCTGAGTGCAGAGGGAATGTTAGGGTTCCTTGATTTAGCAAATTAAACTATAGGACATCTAGTTAAATTTGAATTTCATAAAACAATGCATAGGTATTTTTTTAAAGATTTTATTTATATATTCATAAGAGACAGAGAGAGAGAGAGAGAGAGGCAGAGACACAGGCAGAGGGAGAAGCAGACTCCATGAAGGGAGCCTGATGTGGGACTCAATCCCGGATCTCCAGGATCAGGCCCCAGCCGAAGGTGGCACTAAACCGCTGAGCCACCTGGGCTGCCCTGCATAGGTGTTTTAATGTAAGTATGTTACATTCAATATTTGGGACATAGTTATATCACAATGTGGGAGAGCAGGACCTCAGTGGATAAGAAATAGTAAGAAGAGGTACACACATACATGGCAACAGCTTTATATGTGTGGCAAAAAAACAATTATTTCTGCCGTTGGTTTGCACTGAAAACAGTACACATTGAAAGCAATACATGCTGAAAACAGCAATGATGGTGAATAAGATAGCTAGGCCTGTTGTGGTCAGTTACCCCATCCCCTGCAGCCCCCTAGTTAATGCTCCTCTGAGACTCCTGCAGACAGTCATATATTCAGTTCCCTGCTGCCTCTCACATGTTTCGTTTCTTGAGTTGTTTTTCCTTCCTTTATTCCATATATTTTACATTCTAATGATAATAAAACCTAGAGCCAACCCAGACTCCAGGCTTCACCTAGACACCTGCACTTCTGGGTGATGCCTGGTGGTATAGCTTCTTCTGGCTTCTCTTTGTTCCAAGATATTGGACTGTGAGTAATTATTTCATCTCTTTTCGAAATGCACCATGTAGCACCAAAAAGTTATTTGTTGTTTATCCAAAATTCAAATTTAGCTTGCTATTGTATATTCAATGATACTGTACAATTGTTATTTTCTTAGCTCAGTTAATGAGATTCAGGAGTGATATATGGTGTCTGCAATTTTCAAATTATTCTGAAAAATCATTTTAATACTTAGGATTTATCAATAAAAGTGAAGAAGAGTCTAGTGTTAAATTTATTATTCTATGATGTTTTCTGAAAATTTACCTTTTTAAAATATAAAATTGACAAAAAGTTCATCAACTTGTGATGTCTATTGAATGATTTCTCTTAAAATTAACATGTAATATTGAATTTTTTTCAGTGGTTCTTTTCTGCCACTTGGACAATTAAACCGTTTTAGGCCATTTGAAAGGCAGGGATTACTTCAGGAGAAATTGATTTCATTTGGTAGAAAATGAAAAAAATAAAAGATTTCAACCAAATATTTATTTTTAAAAAGATTGTATTTATTTATTTGAGAGATAGGAGGCCCAAGTGGGGGGAGACACAGGGGGAGAGGGATAAGCAGACTCCCTCTGACTGTGGAGCCAGACTCAAGGCTTGATGCCAGGACTCCAAGATTACAACCTGAGCTGAAGTCAGATGCTTAAACAACTGAGCCACCCAGGTGCCCCAACAAAATATTTAATAGCTTTGGTCTAATTATCAAATGCAGAACTTTATGCATAAGAATTGGTACAACTGAGAATGGTATATACCGGATGGATAGGCATTATTTTCAGTCACTTAAGACACTAGCAAAATGTGATTAAGATGTCTTTGTCATGAAGCAACCATCAACAATACATCCGAATCTATCTTATAGATTATGATCTCTGATTACCAGTACTAACAATGCCACCTTCTCCTAAATAGCTGATGTATCATTAAAAAACGGAAACTTAGAAAACTTTTATAATGGAATCATAAAGAAAATATTTTAGAATAAAATTTCTGAAACGCAGTCAAAGTGGTACTTTGAGGGAGACTTATAGCCGTAATTTCATATATTAAAAGAGAAGAAATGTTCAAAACTAGTAAATTAAATATAAAATTGTGTTTTTGTACTCAACACAATGTCCTTGAGAGCAAACATGTTCCCTTTGTTATATTGTATTCTTCAGAATGCTATTGATGCAGTAAAACAGTAAGTTAATCTAATAGACTGAATTGTGTTCTCTCAAATTCATTTTTGAAGTTCTAAGCCCCATTCTTTAGTATGTACCTTTATTTGGAAATAGGATCATTGAAGTTATAGTTAGTTAAGATGATCTAATCAAATATGGGTTATGGATGTGCTCTTAATCCAACGTAACTGATGTCCCTATAAGAAGGGAAAGTTGGACTCAGAGATACACACACATAAGGAGAACACCATAGAAAGACAAAGGCAGAGATCAGAGTGATACTTCTACACAACAAGGAACACTAAAGATTGCCAGCAAAGCAATAGAACCTAAAACAGAAGCATACAGACGCTTCCTCATAGATTCCACAAAGAACCAAACTTGCCAAAAGCTTAATCTTGGACTTCCAGCCTTCAGAACTGTGAGATAATGCCTTTCTGTGGTTCAAGTCATTCAGTGTGTAGTATTTTGTTACAGCAGTTCTAGCCAGTGAATGCAGTTACCTTTCTGATTGTATGTGCCATTCATTGGAAAGACCTTCATCTCTCTAGACTCAATAATTTATTCACTATGATATGTTGAAGCTTCTATTTCCATCATCCCTTTGTAGCCCTTGCCAATTCATGAAATTCTTAACAAGCAATTCCAGAATCCCTTTCTTGAAAGCCTACATCCTATGTTTATCAACTCCTCCCAAATATAGGATAAGTAAAGGAATCTTATACGTAAATAATTTATCTGTCTGGCCTAAGCAAACCATTGTATGGCTGGATAAATTGTTTCTACAGACCAGCATATTAAGTCACTGAAACATGTGTATTTTGTTTGCATAGATATTTTAGACATAGGCAGCTTTTTCAAGTGTGGTTATCAAACTGAATGCAGACCATATGTTATCAAAAGCATAAATTATAAACAAAAAAAAAGTGTTATTTGAATTACAAGGGAATTTTAGGGTAAGAAATACACATAAGTTAAGGAAAAAAAATCCCCTACTTAAAATATATACATGTTGAAAGGTAACAATTATATGTTATGATTTTTTAAAAATGTGCATTTACTTTGAGTAGCAATTACAATTTTAAATAAACAATTGGGAAGGATAATTTTATCTCATTATGTCAACTGGGCTACTCTAACGAGCTCTATTACTGGATAATAGTGAAAGTAAAATGGGACCCAAATATGATTTAGATAGCAAAATGGTATGTTCAGCTTCTTGTTTTGAACATTTTCTTTTCTTTTTTTTTTTTTAAAGATTTTATTTATTTATTTATGAGAGACACAGAGAGAGAGATAGAGACACAGGCAGAGGGAGAAGCAGGCTCCATGCAGGGAGCCCGACGTGGGACTCGATCCCAGGTCTCCAGGATCACACCCTGGGCTCAAGGCGGTGCTAAACCACTGAGCCACCCAGGCTGCCCTGGTTTTGAACATTTTCTATAGTCAATCATGTTTGGTAGTGATCCATTTAAGTTTGGGAGACATACGTCATCTGAAAAACCTAAAAAGAACAATTTATTTTGCATTCAGTTTTTTTTTTAATTATTATCCATAAGAGTAAAGAATTTTAAGTAAAAATGTTAAATTAAAAAGCAGTAAATATAGATAAGGAAAAGAAGCATGGATATACCTATTTGGGTATTTTGGAGGGGCAGACAATGTGCATGAAACCAGAAAGTCATTAAATGACTCTGCACAATATACGTTTTTGGCTCCAGTTTTCTCATCTCTAAATGTGAATAATACATTTTTACTCTCAAATTTGTTTTGATGGTTAAAGGAATTTATAGTTGAAATATGGTTGGCTATAGGTTAGCAACTGGGCACTGTTGGCCTCTTCCTTTCCGTCAGTTTTGAAAAGGAAAGATGGTTCTGGCCTTTTTATGTGACTCTTGAGGACATAAAAATCATTCACATTTCACTTTTTTGGTGAATTACCCCTAATTTGATAAAATAAGGTCAGACCATTTGGGAGAGTGTGCTTACAGTTGTGGCTCAGTTATAATATGGGCAACATGAGTGTCTCCAGGGAAATGTTCTTCTAAGCACTTGTCTCCATTGGGAAGGTCTTTAGGAGACCCTCTTCTGGGGCCTCCTGTGCTCTTCTCCAACAACACTTTGCAAATATTTAAAATAAGAAACCATTTATTTTTAGGTCATTCTTTTTTAAGTCCTTCTTTCAGCAAGTCATTTTTAAAAATTCTATTGGCTTTCTGCAGATAATGTCTTATAAATCTGTCAATTTGGAGGGAGGTCAAGATGCAGACTTATAACCTGCAGATTTGGATTTATTTCTAATTCAAAGATGAACTTGGGCAAAATTTAACTCCTTCATAATTTTTCTCTCTACTTGAAACATGAGAAGCCAAAGTATCTGCCATTAAGCAATCTCACTAGAGAAATATCAATTCTTAATCTAATCCAATTGCACTTGATTATAGAGAGAAAACATGAAGTCCCTTCTGTAACATTCACCTAGTTCTCTCAGGCACATGGACTTTCAGTAAGCAGAAGGAATGTTTGATGTGTTAAATAGTCTAATTGACAAATTCCAATTTGAAGGTAGGACTCACTTTATATAGTGTTGTGCTGGATGTTTTAGAGAAGGAAGAATAGAGGAATGAGAATCAAACTTTACCCTGAGGAGTTGATGATAAAAAAAAAAAAAAAATCAGTTATCCAACTTCTGATGGTTAATCTTGAAAAACTTAAAGAAGCATGTGTAATGATAGTTTTAAAAATAAAAATAAAAAGATAAAGGTGGTGTTGTGTTGTAACTATATCCATTGGGCTACAGTACATTTAAAGTATATAATAAGATATTTCTAAGTTTAGAAAACAATATTAGAATTTCCATTTATATTTTTGTTTTCTCATCCTTATTATTTTTATTTTGCTTCACTGTTATTTTATGCCACACAGGCTGTATTGATATAATAGTATGTGTATACAAATTTTAAGCAAGTAAAAAAATACATAAGGCAAATATTTTGGGATAAGTGATCTAAATTTGATAGTTAGATATGATCAATGAAAGTTTGGATACCACTGGGTTAAATTCAAAATATTGTTGTAGAGTAATAGATATAAACATTTATTGATTTTTGCAGTGAGAGAGATGGTTGCCAAGATCCTACTTCAAGGCTTCAATGCTCTCTGTTCCAACTGTTTGAAATGTTCTTTCTCCCCAAATCTATATAGTTCCTTCCCAACATCTTCCTGGTCTCTTAAAATAATGCTTTCCTCTTAAGTCATCCTTGTATTCCCTATCTAAAATTTAACAATCGTGTCCCAAAGTCTCATAGACCTTTCTACTCTATTTTTTTTTCCTGAGCACTGTCACTCCTTACTCATCTGTTATCTGTTTTACTAATTTTCTACATTACACTATAGGTTGTGTACTCTCTGCCTTCCTATAAGAATGCAAACTGATGAGAGCAGAGAATTTTTATATTTTTTCCATCCATCCCTAGTCTCTATACTAACACCTGGAATATGATAGGTTCTAATATTTGTTGAATAATGTATATAATTTCATTTATTGCTCCCAACCAAGAAAAGGAGATATTATTACCTATGCTTTTAGCTGAATACATGGAGTACATGAATATATTTACTATACTGACTGTATTAACTTATTTCAAACCTTAGAGCAAGTTACAGGCTTCCTCTGAGGAATAAAAACATGAGGAGGGCAGTGAGCTAGATGGATGATAAGTGGTAAGGATTTACATACAGAGTTCAGATTTATTATATGGGGAACCAAGGAATCAGGGTGGAATCAATGGATACAAACTCTGGGAGAGAAATTTCAGATCTTCACAAAGATGAATAGAATTCAAATGTAGGGATCCCTGGGTGGCGCAGCGGTTTGGCGCCTGCCTTTGGCCCAGGGCGCGATCCTGGAGACCCGAGATCGAATCCCACGTCGGGCTCCCGGTGCATGGAGCCTGCTTCTCCTTCTGCCTATGTCTCTGCCAATCTCTCTCTCTCTCTCTCTCTCTCTCTCTCTCTCTGTGACTATCATAAATAAATAAAAAAAAAATTAAAAAAAAAAAAGAATTCAAATGTAATTTCTATGGAAAGAGAGAGTTTCTGAAAAATGGAGATGTTCTAGAAAAAATGTATATGATTAGGCTGCCGGGCTGTGTCAATTATAATTAAAGTTCTAGAAGGAACATGGGATTAGATGTTTTTTAAGGATCTTGCATAATTTTCAAATACAAATTTTTAATAAAGCATGGCTTCCAATGATACCAGTTATTGAGCTTCTATGGAAAATGTGCTGGGATTTCAAATAAAAGTAATGAAAAATCATTGTTCTATTTTGAGTAGATAAATCAGCACCAAAACAAAGAAAGCTTGGGCCCAGGGGGAAGGGACAGATAACTTTCACAGAATATCTGTTGTACCAAACAATTAATGAGGCATTCTACTTACCTTTTCTAGTTTTTTTCTGTACAGTATGTTTTCAAGTGAGGACAAGAAGATTCAGAGAAGTCAGATGACTAGATGACTCTCTCCTATCCCATATTTTGCCAACTATACTATAATTCATTTTTTTAAGTTATGAAATAAATTGGTTGAAAATAGACATAAATTAATAAAGGCCCAAAAGTATTTTTATGACTTAAAGACATCTGAAACTTCTCCATTTAGCTTTGCTTATCCTAGAAGAACAATTTAAAAATATTCAAAGCCACTGTAAGTATGAGTTCTGAAATTCAGGTTAGCATAACTGAAACAAACCAGACCAAGTGAAGCTGGATTGGACATTTTTTTCCCACTTCAGAAAGTCTGAAGAATAATGGCTATATGTTTAAGAATAAAACATTTCAGTGCACTCATAACTTATTATATTTAACAAGATGGGCAACATTCATTCATTCATTTCTCATAAATGAGTTTAAATACATCATCATGGTTTATGAGGTTGTCTATCTTTGGAATTATTCTCTGATTATAAAATAAAAAAAAATCCTCT
This sequence comes from Canis lupus dingo, assembly GCF_003254725.2. Classification (NCBI taxonomy): domain Eukaryota; kingdom Metazoa; phylum Chordata; class Mammalia; order Carnivora; family Canidae; genus Canis; species Canis lupus. The sequence goes on from NC_064245.1 coordinate 68,121,659, forward strand.
TTATGAACTTTGGAAAATAAAGAAATTTTCCTTAAATTACTATAGTTAAAATTCATTATCTCCAGTCATGAAGTATGTAATTTCAGGCATGTTGGCATGATTTTATTGGTCAGCTAATATAACAACAACAATTAGAGTACTTACTCCATGGCTACCCTTTATCTATAGAACTCATTTAATTTGTACTACAACTATAATACATTGTTGGATCTCCATTTGATAAGAGTGAAGAATATTAAATAACTTAACCAGATTTACACAACTAGTGCCTACACTTAACACTTGACTAGCAATTTTTGAAAATTAAAAATTATATACCAGTTGCATCTCCTTTTCTTAAAAAATGAAACCTCTGGAATAACTGATTATTAGATGAATTAAGTGAATGATTCAATCAATCAATCAATCAACTAAGTCATTCATAAAAGAGCTAAAGATCAATACACACTATATAATCAAACACTCTTTTTGTGGTTACTGAATTGAGGCGCTTTGAGATCTGCAGAGAAAAAAAATACATAGTATAATTGGTATCTGAGGCAAGTGAGGTAATCTCTAACTATAAGAAAGAGAAAACAATTTAATTAATTCAACATATATAATATTTACATAATGCTTGAAAGCCACTTGACTAGATACTAGGTATATAAAAGCAGTTATGATGTTTGCTGTCCTAAACATCATTCTAGTGGGAGATAAATATTGATAAACAAATAACTGGAAAAGGATTTAGTTTAAGCAACAATAGAATACAAATAAGATGTAGAAGTGCTATAGAAGAGAAAGTGACAAGGCTGAGTGCTTTTCTAAATGTTTACAGAAAATTCATATAGATATAATTTGTAATTAAATTCAAATTTCCATTCAGGCAAAGAGCCCTGTGTCAGTGTCCTTGTGCTTTACATTTGTTTGAATTCTTTTTTTTAAACTTCAGTGAAAATTGTAACTGAATTTTGTATATTACATCCCATAAATAGGAAATGGACCTTAGCTCAATGCTCAATTTTTCTTAGTTTCTTTCTTAGTTTCTTTCTTTCTTTCTTTCTTTCTTTCTTTCTTTCTTTCTTTCTTTCTTTCTTTTTCTTTCTTTCTTTCTTTCTTTCTTTCTTTCTTTCTTTCTTTCTTTCTTTCTTTCCTTCTTTCTTTCTTTCTCTCTCTCTCTCTTTCTTCTTTTTCTTTCTTTTCTTTCTGTGAAGCCAAATGATGTCTATATTGTTACAGTAGTGTTCTGGGATTATTTCTTTAACTGGAAAAAAACGCAGATGCCAAATTTTCACATGGACATTATCAACAAAAACTGCTGATCTCTTTTGACAATAGGTACATTTCAGAAATCTACATCGACTGCAGAAACAAGGCCTCTGCTCTAAACCAGGCTTTTTTGTACCTGTCCACATTTCCCCTTGCAGATCCGCTCATATATATTTGAATATTTTTCATCCTTTAAGAGGATGGGAGATCATTGGAAATTTAACATATTAAGTTGAGATGTGCCTAAAAGACCCAGAACAAACGTTAAGTGTAACATAAGTCTAGCAGGACAATTACTTGCTTAATGATCAGAATTTGTGTCCAGCAATGCATGCTGTGATGGATGGAAGTGTTAAGCACTTACAATGTAGTTTTCAGATGATACCATTACAACAAAAAGTATTTAGACAGGTCTAGAAATCAAAGGATTTTTGCAGGTCATCAAAAATTGAAATGAATATTGCTGAAGTGATGATTCAAAGTGTCCAGAAATTAGAATTAAGAACTCCAAAGATTCTCAGACAACACAGCTGTCAGGGACAGTCTCAGAGTGGTATAGAAAAGAATTATCCTGACAACTGCTCCGATCAAGGGCTGTGCTTGGATTACTTTTCTGTTATTAAACAAATTTGGTCTTCCTCTGAATCTGTGATGCTCATCTGGAAATCAATTATGCAGTTTTTAAGAGAGGTAGACCTAGAGAAGAGAATACCACTTTTGAGCTACTGCTAAAGATGGGATTCTAGACTCTTGTCAATGCAGTGAGTGAGATGAGGACACAATGCTCAAGAGAAAGAACAAATTTGAAGACACTCATTTCATACACATAGAGTCACCACATACAATATTACCTACACCTTGTATATGTTTGTTATAGATGTTTCTACCATAATGTAGATAAGTGAAGCCAGACAAAAGATAATTACATTTTTTTAAAATTTTTATTTATGATAGTCACACACACAGAGAGAGAGGGGCAGAGACACAGGCAGAGGGAGAAGCAGGCTCCATGCACCGGGAGCCCGACATGGGATTCGATCCCGGGTCTCCAGGATCGCGCCCTGGGTCGAAGGCAGGCACCAAACAGCTGCGCCACCCAGGGATCCCAATTACATTTTTTTTAAAGATTTTATTTATTTATTCATGAGAGACACACAGAGAGAGGCAGAGACACAGGCAAGGGAGAAGCAAGCTCCCCATGGGAAGCCTGATGTGGGATTCAGTCCCAAGTCCCCGGGATCATGCCCTGAGCCAAAGGCATGATCAAGGTGCTCAACTGCTGAGCCACCTGGGTGCCCTGGTAATTACATTTTTATTGCTAAATGCATTCATTAGCTAGGCCTTATTTCCCAAACACAGTTTCTCCTTAGCATGTGAAGACCTCATAAGTAAATCAGATGCCAGTTAAATGAGAGGCTGCCTGTCAAGAGAGAAGGAGCAACTAGGAATCTTATTTCACAGTAAGAGATATCCATAATAAGAATATGTATACTCTTAAAATATGGGCTTACTCAGATTTTCTTTCTTCTCAATGGAGACTGGAAGTAGGATGTCACCACTTCTCCCCACTTTGGACAGTTCTCTTTCACTGTACTATAGCTGGTGATGTTCATCAGCTCACTTAGCTTTGCTGCCTTCAGAAGTGCACTTCTTTGGATAAGATTTAGAATACTAGTCTTTCAGGGTGATCCCTAATTCACTGGTTGGCAGAGTCCATGATTGGCAGTTCTTTCCGTGTTTCTAATTCCAAAGCCTTTACAACCCACGGACTAGTATAGACAAGGCCCCTAGGGTACAAGCAAAAGCTTTCCTAAGAATCTTGAAACACTTATATGGAGATGAAAGTGTATATAAGTATGGGATTTCCACCAGGTCTTAACTTATGGGTTCTTGCTTCTCTTCTGAATGTGCTCTAGTTTATTTAGGACTAAACTAAGATCTTGGCAAAACAGATGGTCCTCAAACCAGCAACCACCCAAATTTAGTTCATTTTCTCTGTGGACTCTTCCCATGTTCTTTTACCTTCCACTTTTTCAAGTGTCCATTTTGTCTTTATAAACATATTTATACACTTATACCTCAAAACGATTTTTTAAAAAGTGGGCAAAATAATATCCCTCCTCCAGGTCTCCAAAGCTAAAAATGGACTAAATTAAACTTCAGAAAATATAATTAAAGTCATAGACTGAGCAAGACCTTTATTTTGTCATGCTTCTTCAAATATTCAGACTTTTGCCTTGAGAGTGAGGAGACAGCCTGTTTGGGAAATAAGACAATCATTACACGATGATGTTTATAATGTGCCTTCACTTTACAGAAGAATAAAGACCAGACAACTCAGAAGAATGTGTCACCAAACCCTGCATCTTTAAATTTTAAAAAAGTGTAACAGTAATTTAAAGTGCCAACTTTCTTCATTTCCTGGGGTGCATTTCCCTGTAACTCATTACCCTGGTCCCTTTCTACAATAGCAGTAAGTACAACTCATTAAGCAATTGAGGAGTCAGAAAGGCACATTTCTAATAAGGACATCTTAGAAGCTAATATATATTCATTTAGTTTCATGCCAATTTCAATTTTCTCCTATGCTTCAATTCAACTTCTAAATTCTTTATGAGTACTACTACAATGAGTCAAGTGAAGACTACAGAAAAATAGTCACATTCATTTTTAAAGAAAACACTTAACTGGATTATCTGGGTATATGGGATATTTGCTAATGGACATTTTTAAGGGATGCATTACCAAAATAATGTATATATGCATATTTTCACTTAAATTTTTATCCTTTTTGAGGGAAGCATTAATGTATGTTAAAATTCATTGAGAGGTCAGAAGGTCATATTTAAACATTAACCCTGATAAGAGCCACATACTTTTAAAAAAGCCAATTAATTCCTCTGAAGGTTACACTCTATAAGTTCACTCCCACCTAGTCCTGCCTTCCAGAAACTATCAACAGTGTGTCCTGAATTAAGGCCATACTACCCCTTGGAACATTAGGGAGCTCCCTCATTGATCAACCAAACATAAAATGTGGTCCTCATGCCTTAGATTCTTTCCTATTTTTTTCTGTGTCTATGGAAGGGCTGTTCCTCCATACTTTGGAGGAACTCTGAATCCTAGCTGTATCTTCTCCCCTTCCCTCTGTTCTCTTCTTCCTCTCCCATCTGCCCTTCTTCCTCCTCTCTCTCTCCGTTCTGCTCTCTCTTCCTCCTCCTCCTCCTCCTCTTCCTGCCCCTCATCCCCTTCTACCCCTCTCTCCTCTTTCTCTCCCTCCATCCTCTCTTCCCCCACCCCTTTCTCCCTTTCCTTCACTCCTCTCCATATACTCTTTCTCCTCCTTCTCCTCCCCTTCTTCCTCACCCTTCTTGTTTAGTACATTTAAGGACCCACACTTGTTCTTTGATACAATTTTAACTGCACACTACAGATTTGGTATGCTGTCTTATTATGATTCTGATCAATATAGTTTGTCATTTCCATTGTGACCTTGTCTTTATCTCATTAGATTTTTAGATAATATGTTTTAGTTCCTTTTCTTTCCTAATTCGATTTTCATTGCACTTATTGGACACGATTCATTGGTTTTTATTTTTAGAAAATAAAAGAGGCTTACTTAATAGTTCAGTCTGTGACTAAAATTTGTATATATCCCGAAAAAACAAATATTCTTCATTCTTTGTGTGAAAGGTTTTCTTTTTTTCTATCTCCTTCTCTGTCCTTCTCCGTTAACATTAGCTCTAGCCCTTGGATTTTATTTTTCCATATTCTTACCTTTTTTTTTTCCCTGCTTGATCTAACTATTTCTGATAAAGTTGTATTTAGAAATTGTGATCTGGATCATATCCCGGTGATCTTTGAAAATATCTTCTTGTAAATTATCTGTATATGTGCATATTTAATTTTTTTCTAAGAATAAAATGTAACAAAAAAGGGAAAAATGTCCTTTGGGGCATTATTTTTAGATTTAAACTTTAAGATGTGTGAGGCAAACACAGAATGCTTAGGTCTCTCATTTTGGAGTGGGAGAGCTAAGTTCTTGCCTTACGGAGTCGAAGAATGAATCTCATGGACAAATGAGAGTGAGTAAAATGATAAAAAGTTTATTAAGCAAGGACATAAAAAAAGCTCTCAGAACCCTGACAAGGTTGCCAACAGGAGCCTTCACCGACATTCTTTTATTTAGAACTGACCAGGGAGCTTGTGGTGTTTTGTGATGCTTTAGTTTAAGTAAGGACTGGTGATAATATCTTCAATGGCTTCTTTTTAGAGTCTGGTTATTCTTTATCAGTCACGGAAGACTGTCATAAAAAAGACACCCTCCCCACCCATACCTAGGGCAAGGAGGTCTGGTTTGTTCCCTTATCTCTTGTTTCCTTACACCTCAGTATTTTGGGAATTCCTATGAGCTTGATTCCGTAGCCCCCTACCTAGCCTCACCTGTCACTTACTCAGTTTGATAAAGAAGATACAAACTTTTGTATTCTCCTAAAGTTCCATTGTGGTTCAGAGGAAGAACTTTTGGTTCCAATATTCCAGTTTCAACCCCAGCTAATTGACTTACTCTGAGACTTAGACGTGTCACCTCATCACCAGACTTCTTAGTTTGTTTTGTTTTGTTTTTTCGTTTTCATCTGTAATATGCAAAGCAAGATAATTACCTCACACATGTTATGAAGATTAATGATTAATAAGTTAATTTATGAACAATGCTTAGTATAGTTTCTAGCTCCCAGTAAGTGCTATTTAAATTACAGCTATTATTGTGATGTGATTAATGGTTATTATTGAGAACAAAGTTACCAGCAATTTCATGGTATCTTGTTTTCATAGCTAGTGTGCGTTTATTCACACAGGAAATCTAGAGAAGTGGGAAGAATAACAGCCTCTATCCCCATTCACAGTCTGAGACTTACCTTGTGGAAGGAGTCTGTTTAATGTTCATTTAAGTAATCTACAATATAGTCAGACTTTGAACTGGGGACATTCGACTGCAACTTAGGGTGTTTTTATTCCAATTTACTGTATTGTAATGCATTCAAATCATTTGTCTTTTGCATTAATAACCTAAAGGTACTTGAGGGAAAAAAGAAAACATTTGCACATAAATGAGATATGTAAGAATATTTAAAAAGTAATTGAAAAACTGAGGTCAAGAGGATGATCGCTAAAGAACAATACACCCATTCAGAGAAATGAAGGGGCAGATCTAGTGACTGCTTTGGAGGCTGGCAAGGAAGGACATGAAATGGAGGCACAAGAGGTCAAGCTTAAAATAATAGATGCCTGTGAGGCTGAGTCTTCATTATTATTGCTATTCAAACAAAGACCCACAGCTGTTACCTGGATCTAGGCCCAAACCATGGGCTTCTTTATATGTTCATTGTGAATTTCACTAAAAGGGCTGTTCTTAAGTAACATTTTTTAAAGGAATAAATGTGAGGGGAAATGGCACTGAATAGAACTCAAATTTGTACATAAGTTTCTTGGATTAATGACTCAATATCTTCAGTTCCCTACCTTTTTCTAGCAAATAATCAATATCAAAAGGAAACCAAAAGACTTGCTACAGATATGAAATGCCAGCCAAGAGTAAGCCCTCCCCTTCCCTACTGTGCTCATGCAAAGACAATTGGTATGAGTTGGAAGGGAAGAAGACAGACGTTTTTAACATCAGACCCTTTATCAAGCGTTCACATATCCTAATCAATGCAATACTTTAAACAACCTTGTGAAGCAGGAAATATTTTCCCTTGAAAGAGGCTGTTGGCATATGATGATCCACAGACCAAATCGTGTCTGCCTCTGTTTTTATAAAGTTTTATTTGAACACAGTCACCTTCAATGACTTAAATCTGATCTCTGGTTGCTTTTTAGCTACAATGGCCTAAAAGCTACAAAAGAGAAGATGTGGACAGTAAAACTGAACACAGTAAGACTGCCATGCGCTGGATAGGGAAACTGAGATTTGGTGAGAATGAATATTATGTTCAAGGTCAGATAGCTCTTGGCCTTGTGAAGGTAGAGAGTGATCTTGAGTTTTCCCAGTTCAACATGAAATGAACCCCAGAAACTTCTCTGGGGCAAGGAAGATGGACTGCTCTTTAAAAGGTACTAATTAGGAACATAATTTTATCTCAGAGAACATGGGTGCTCACATGGAGAAAGTTTGCAGTTCAGAATCTGAAGAATTGATGAGAGGAGCAGGCTCCCTTATACTTGTTAGTGACCCTATCCTATGGCATAAAACTTAAATGAGGGAATGGTAGCAATTATGTTGTGCAAACTAGGCAAGAAACAGGTTTATGCTAATAATGTCGTTCAGTGCCAAGTCAAAGTTTTCTTTCCCTGCTCCCTGTCATAGGATTTCCTTTAATTTTTGACATCTCTTTGAAATTTTTTTAGAAAAATTTCCTATTGCCCTTCCCAGGCAGAAGGGGTGAACAAAGTTTGCTGACTTCAGCCTTCAGGCCGATAAGGAGGAAGAGGGCAGGGCAAACAAGAGGAAACATCTGGTCATAGACCTATGATTTGTGAACCAAGGGCAGATCTCTTAAAATGTTCCTGTTAGTATTTGTCTTGCATTGACAGGTAATATCCCATTGGTTTAGGTGTTTTGGATTTTTACTCCATCTATCATAAAGTCCAAAAATATGAGATTTCCAAGTTAAGAAAATAACATGATCTACTTGGAAAAATTCACTCAGAAACATAAACTCAAGCCTTGCTTCCACACCAAAGATCCAATGTGATGGCCAGCTACTGAAATCCCAAATGAACCCCCATCTTTATTTGAAAATGGGGGCAAATTCTGCCCCTACTGCCCATAGGTTGTGTAAGAATCAAAGTAGATGATGCATGTGAACATGCTCTTAAACTATTAGAGGCCATGCATGGTAAAAATTACCAGGATCATTTAAATGATAATGGTACAGATGACCAAGTCAGGACATTTTTGAAAGAGAAAGAAGGTGCTATTAATAATTAAACTAAGACAGGCCTTTAAACCAGGATGCCTCCACACAGACTGAAGATACAACTATTGCTGTCCTTAATCATTCCATTTCAAAGCATGTTTAATTTCCAACCATTCTATCTCAGTCTAGGGTGGGAGAGGGAGATTTTATATCCTTTGCCAGGGACATGGCTGCTACAACAAAATCCTGACTTGGAAAGAGAGTGGAAGGGGAGTGCAGGGGAGAGAGGGATCTCAAAGTCTTTCACCAGCACCCTCCTATGGAAAGTCACTTCTGCCCACTGAGTTCTGAGCTCTAGCTGGTATGTCCTTCAGGTGCCTCCAGTCAAGGTACTCAAACCCGACTTCCCTTACCCACAAACTCATCTTTAAAATACCTCTTTCTTACTTTTGAAGTTTTACTGAAGTACATGTTTCCATTAATTGCCGCATTTTTAATTTTTTTATTGCCCCATGTTTTATCTGGCAGAAAATATGTTACTTTATCATCCAAAACTCATTCAGATCTGCTCCCACATTTTCAAACCCACTTCCATTGACTGTCCAGACACTTATATCTCACCTTCACTGTTACAATAGGCTTTATCTGGCTTCTCTGGTTCTAATACCCACTCTTTCATCTACCCTGACTTCTCCATCTCCTTCACTTCCCTTAGAGCTTTGAGCTTATGATTCCCTGCCATGTTCTCTTCAGTACTTGCACAGGATGGAGTAACAGGTGCTTACTGCCTCGTAGTGCATCCTAACCAAATGTGTGTTACACAGGAAAGTACAACCCCAGACCACAGACATTCCTCAGGATTCATACTGTGAATTGCACATTGTGTGACACAGAACACAGACTCTGTAAATCACTCTTGAGCCCCCCTCTTTTATCTCATTTATGTTTTGGTGGTCAATGTTGAGGCCTTCTACAAATATTTCTGGCTTATATAAATTTGGGACTGAGTATCTTCTAACACACAGAACTTAATATACTCAGAAACAAGAGAATCACCCTCTAGAACCCCTCAGGTAGACTACATTCTCCCTCCACTACAACTTCATCACCACCTCCATCTCTCAGTCCCTCTCCCTTTTTTTTCTTCTCCTTTTTTTTTTTTTTTTCTCTTATTCTTTGGGATTCTTGGCCTTTTATTTTACTACTTTGTTTTAAAATTTCTTTTTCACTTTAGTGGTCCTTTTGTTTTATTTCATTCTGATCTTTGTTTTCAATTTCTGGTCTCTGACCTTGGCAGAATCATCTAGGGTGAAATGTACTTAGGTCGTGGTTGATATTCTTGACTTAGCCCTCTCATAAAGCCACTCTGCACTGAGCAAAATGACTAGAAGAAGGGCTCACTGCAAAAGAAAGAATAAGAGACTGTACTCTCTGCCACAGAGTTACAGAATTTGGATTACAATTTGATGTCAGAAAGCCAATTCAGAAGCACAATTATAAAGCTACTGGTGGCTCTGGGAAAAAAAAAAAAAAAGCATAAAGGAATCAAGAGACTTCACGACTGCAGAATTTAGACCTAATCAGGCCAAAATTAAAAATCAATTAAATGAGATGCAATCCAAACTGGAGGTCCTAACAACAAGGGTTAATGAGGTAAAAGAAAGAGTGAGTAACCTAGAAGACAAGTTAATGGCAAGGAAGGAAACTGAGGAACAAAGAGAAAAACAAGACCATGAGGAAAGGTTAAGGGAAATAAATGATAGCCTCAAAAGGAAAAGTCTACATCTAGTTGGGGTTCCAGAGAATGCCAAAAGGGCCAGAGAGCCAGAAAGCATATTCAAACAAATCATAGATGAGAACTTCCCTAATTTGAGGAGGGAAACAGGCATTCAGATCCAGGATATAGAAAGGTCCCCCCACCAAAAAAAAATCAATAAAAACCATTCAACACCTCGACATTTAATAGTGACACTTGCAAATCCCAAAGATAAAGGGAAAACCGTTAAAGCAGCAAGAAACAAGAGATCCCTAACTTATATGTGAAGAAATATTAGATTAACAGCAGACCTCTCCATAGAGACCTGGAAGGCCTGAAAGGGCTGGCAGGATATATTCAGGATTTAAAATGAGAAGAACATGCAACCAAGAATAATTTATCCAGCAAGACTCTCATTCAGCATAGAAGGAGAGATAAAGAGCCACCAAGATAGGCAGAAACTGAAAGAATATGTGACCACCAAACTTCCTCTACAAGAAATATTAAGGAGGACTCTGTAAAAGAAAGAAGAAGCCCAAAGACATAATCCACAAAAACAGGGACTGAATAGGTATTACGATGACACTAAATTCATATATTTCAATAGCAACTCTGAACATGAATGGGCTAAATGATCCCATCAAAAGACGCAGGGTTTCAGACTGGATAAAAAAGCAAGACCCATCTATTTCCTGTCTACAAGAGACTCATTTTAGACCTAAGAACACTGACAGCCTGAAAATGAGAGGTTGGAGAACCATTTACCATTCAAATGGTGATCAAAAGAATGCAGGGGTGGCAATCCTCATATCAGATAAATTAAAGTTTATCCCAAAGACTATAGTAAGAGCTGGAGAGGAACACTATATCATACTTGAAGGGTCTATCCAACAAGAGGACCTAACAATCATGAATATTTATGGCCCTAATGTGGGAGCTGCTAAGTATACCAATCAATTAATAACCAAAGTAAAGGCATACTTAGATAATAATGCACTAATAGTAGGAGACTTCAACATGGCACTTTCTGCAAATGACAGATCTTCGAAGCACATCTCCAAAGAAACAAGAGCTTTAAATCATACACCAGACTAGATGGATTTCACAGATATATACAGAACTTTGCATTTAAACTTAACTGAATACACATTCTTCTCAAGTGCACATGGACCTTTCTCCAGAATAGACCACATAGTGGGTCACAAATCAGGTCTCAACCAATACAAAAAGATTGGGATTGTCCCCTGCATATTTTCAGACCACAATGCTTTGAAACTAGAACTCAAGCACAAGAAGAAATTTGGAAGAACCTAAAACACGTGGAGGTTAAAGAGCATCCTGCTAAAAGATGAATGGGTCAACCAGTAAATTAGAGAAGAATTAAAAAGATTCATGGAAACTAATGAAAATGTAGGTACGGCTGCTCAAAATCTTTGGGATACAGCAAAAGCAGTCCTAAGAGGACAATACATAGCAATACAAGCATCCCTCAAAAAATTGGAAAAAACTCAAATACACAAGCTAAACTCGTACCTAAAAAAACTGGAGAAAGAACAACAAATGAAACCTGCAGCAAGCAGAATAGAGTTAATAAAGATTCAAGCAGAACTCAATGAAATAGAGACCAGAAGAACTGTAGAACAGATCAACAAAACCAGAAGTTGATTCTTTGAAAGAATTAATAAGATAGATAAACCATTAGCCAGCCTTACTAAAAACAAAAGAGAAAAGACTCAAATTGATAAAATCAAATATGAAAAAGGAGAGATCACAACCAATACCAAGAAAATACAAACAATTTTAAAAACATATTATGAGCAGCTATTGGCCAATAAATTAGGCAAACGAGAAGAAATGGATGCATTTCTGGAAAACCACAAACTACCAAAACTGGAACAGGAAGAAATAGAAAACCTGAACAGGCCAATAACCAGTGAGGAAATTGAAGCAGTCATCACAAACCTCCCAAGACACAAAAGCCCAAGGCCAAATGGCTTCCCAGGGGAATTCTATCAAACGTTTAAAGAAGAAACAATACCTATTCTACTAAAGCTGTTCCAAAAGAAAGAAAAGGATAGAATACTTCCAAACTCGTTTTATGAGGCCAGCATCACCTTAATTCCAAAACCAGACAAAGACCCCACCAAAAAGGAGAATTATAGGCCAATATCCCTGATGAACACAGATGCAAAAATTCTCAACAAGATACTACCCAGTAGGATCCAACAATCCACTTAGAAGATTATTCACCATGACCAAGTGGGATTTATCCCCAGTATGCAAGGCTGGTTCAATACTCATAAAAGAATCACAGTGATAGATCATGTCAAGATCTATCACTAGAAAATCACAAGAACTGTATGATCCTCTCAATAGATGCAGAGAAATCACTTGACAAAATACAGGATCCATTATTGATCAAAACTCTTCAGAGTGTAGGGATAGAGGGAACATTCCTCAGCATCTTAAAAGCCATCTACAAAAAGTCCACAGCGAATAGCATTCTCAATGGGGAAACACTGGGAGCCTTTCCCCTAAGATCGCAAACATGACAGGGATGTCCACTCTGACCAGTGCTATTCAAAACATAGTACTAGAAGTCCTAGCCTCAGCAATCAGACAACAAAAAGAAATAAAAGGCATTCAAATTGGCAAAGAAGGGATCCCTGGGTGGCACAGCGGTTTAGCGCCTGCCTTTGGCCCAGGGCGCGATCCTGGAGACCCGGGATCGAGTCCCACATCGGGCTCCCGGTGCATGGAGCCTGCCTCTCCCTCTGCCTGTGTCTCTGCCTCTCTCTCTCTCTCTCTCTCTCTCTGTGTGTGACTATCATAAATAAAAATTTAAAAAAAAAAATAGAAAAGATTGGTCTTAAAAAAAAAAAAAACAAATTGGCAAAGAAGAAGTCAAACTCTCCCTCTTCGCAGATGACATGATACTCTACATAGAAAACCCAAAAGACTCCACTCCAAGATTGCTAGAACTCAAACAGCAATTAGGCAGTATGGCAGGATACAAAATCAATGCCCAGAAATCAGTGGTATTTCTATACACTAACAATGAGACTGAAGAAAAAGAAATTAAGGAATCAATCCCATTTATAATTGCACCCAAAACCATAAGATACCTAGGAATAAACCTAACCAAAGAGGTAAATGATCTATCCCCTAAAAACTACAGAACACTTCTGAAAGAAATTGAGGAATACACAAAGAGATGTGAAAATATTCCATGTTCATGGATTGGAAGAATTAATATTGTGAAAATGTCAATGCTACACAGGGAAATTTACACATTCACTGCAATCCCTATCAAAATACCATGGACTTTCTTCAGAGAGTTGGAACAAAGCATCTTAAGATTTGTGTGAAATCAGGAAAGACTCTGAATAGCCAGGGGAATATTGAAAAAGAAAACCAGAGCCAGAGACCTCACAATGCCAGATTTCAAGTTGTTCTATAAAGCTGTGATCATCAAGACAGTGTGGTACTGGCACAAAAACAGACACATAGATCAAAGGAACAGAATAGAGGACCCAGAAATGGGCCCTCATCTCTATGGTCAACTAATATTTGACAAATCAGGAAAGACTATCCACTGGAAAAAGGACAGTCTCTTCAATAAATGGTGCTGGGAAAATTTCACAGCCACATGCAGAAGAATGAAACTAGACCATTCTCTTACACCACACAAAGATAAACTCAAAATGGATGAAAGATCTATGTGAGACAAGAATCTATCAGAGTCCTAGAGGAGAACACAGGCAACACCCTTCTTGAACTTGGCCACAGCAACTTCTTGCAAGATATATCTATGAAGGCAAGGGAAATAAAAGCAAAAATGAATTATTGGGAATTAGTCAAGATAAAAAGCTTCTGCACAGCAAAAGAGATAGTCAACAAAACTAAAAGACAACCTGGAGAATGAGAGAAAATATTTGCAAATGACATATCAGATAAAGGGCTAGTATCCTTTATCTATAAAGAACTTATTAAACTCAATAACAAAGAAACAAACCATTCAATCATGAAATGGGCAAAAGACATGAACAGAAACTTCACCAGAGAAGACATAGACATGGCCAACAAGCCCATGAGAAAATGCTCTGTATCCCTTGTCATCAGGGAAATACAAATCAAAACCACACTGAGAGGGGATCCCTGGGTGGCTCAGTGATTTGGCACCTGCCTTTGGCCCAGGGCCCGATCCTGGGATCCTGGGATCCAGTCCCACATCAGGCTCCCAGTCCCAGCATGGAGCCTGTTTCTCCCTCTCTTCTTTCTCTCTCTCTCTCTCTCTCTCTCTCTCTCTATCATTAATAAATAAATAAAATATTTTTTAAAAAACCACAATGAGCTACCACCTCACACCAGTGAGAATGGGGAAAATTAACAAGACAGGAAACAGCAAATGTCAAAGAGGTTGTGGAGAAAGGGGAACCTTCCTGCACTGTTGGTGGGAATGTGAACTGGTGCAGCCACTCTGGAAAACTGTGTGGAGGTTCCTCCAAGAGTTAAAAATAGACCTGCCCTATGACCCAGCAATTGCACTGTTGGGGATTTACCCCAAAGATATAGATGCAGTGAAACGCCAGGACACCTGCACCCCGATGTTTATAGCAGCAATGTCCACAATAGCCAAACTGTGGAAGGAGCCTCAGTGTCCATCGAAAGATGAGTAGATAAAGAAGCTGTGGTCTATGTATACAATGGAATATTACTCAGCCATTAGAAACGACAAATACCCACCATTTGCTTTGACATGGATAGAACTGGAGGGTATTATGCTGAGTGAAGTAAGTCAATCGGAGAAGGACAAACATAAATGATTTCATTCATTCGGGGAATATAAAAAAAATAGTGAAAGGGATTAAAGGGGAAAGGAGAGAAAATGAGTGGGAAATATCAGTGAGGGAGACAGAACATGAGAGACTCCTAACTCTGGGAAAGGAACAAGGAGTAGTGGAAGGGGAGGCGGGTGGGGGGACAGGATGACTGGGTGATGGGCACTGAGGGGGGCACTTGATGGGATGAGCACTGGGTGTGACACTATATGTTGTCAAATCGAACTCCAATAAAAAAATAATAAAAATAAAATAATTTTAAAAATAAAAGTTAACTTAGCTCTCTCTGTACATTTTGAAAATATTTATATGACCAAATAACTTTCTCCTATATTCCCCAGGAATAATATGTAAAGTTTGTTTGGATAAAAATCTGTATTTTAAAAGATGAGTAAATTTCTTAAAGTAAGATTCATTTCATGATAAACACACATAAAGGAACCCAGAATTGAGTCTTACGTCATAGTTAGCTCAATATTCTTTACTTTGTTTTGTTTTCTCCAAACTCGAAAAGACCAGACAGATGACACTTGCAGACTTTCTGAAAATAAATAACAGCAATATCACCTAGCCACAAAGATGGACAATACCAGCCAATCACATAGGCCAGTCCTAGAAATAGAATGAGATAAATCATGGCACAGGACAGTATGACCAAGATTATGGGAGGGTTTGTCAGAGAAAGGCTCTGCATTTCTGGAAGTAGTATATTTAGTGTGAAAAGGAAAACTGATGAGAAAGGTCACCAATGGATTACCTTGTACTGTGGTAAAATCTTGATATGTTGAAAAGAGGCAACATCAATAATTCTGAACGATTTGGATGTGGTATCCAGAGAGGTAACACTGAATCCTAGCTCTGCTCCTTGCAAGCTGAGGTATATGAGGCAGATAATTTACTGTCACCAGGCTCAGTGTTATATGTGTAAGTGAGAATTACATATGTATATAATATATATATATACACAATTATATATATACACGTATATATGTTATACAATGAGGAATTGAGGAACTAGCCATATAACTGCTATGTATATGTACCTGTATATAATATTATATGTATAAAATAATATTTTATGTATTAAATTGCCTCAGTGATTTTTTTAGGATCAAAAATATAAAAATTGCTTGGTATCAAAAAAGTGTTGACATGAATAAGTGTAGGAAAAATAGTGATTATTTGTATCATATAGTTGATCTCATTTTGTTTTCTTTTACACTAATGTTTTACACATAGAAATTCTATAGAGAAGGTCAGCACTTAAATACATGATAAACCCACCTTGAGGATGTCAACAACTGGTAATGTAAACTAGACCAGATCTAAGCATTAAAAGATTCCAGAAATGTCCCTTGAGTATGGAAAAGTCACAGCTCATGGATTGCCTTCATCAGAACAATATTTAATTTTATGCCCATTGTATACTGCAGCCTTTCCTTTAAGGAGTCTGAAAATCCCTTTATTTGGAAGTTAGGTCAACATAGCTATTGTGTTTGCTTGCAGCACCTTCCTCCTATGTGCTGTTCAAATTGACAGCAACTCAGAAAATCATCAAACATCGGAAAATGCTTACTGCACACACTAATGTGTCTGCTCCTGCCCTTCGATGGTTTTGTACCTACTAATGCTGTTTTGAGTGCGATGTTCTCATCTCTCATTGGATGCCTGTCTTACAAGAAGTAACTGTGTAAACAGGGAGGAGAGAGAGAGAACAATTTTTCTAATCTAACTACATGGTGCTTTTATTGTGTTTTCACTTCCAATGAATAGAGAATTCAATGAATGGAGAATAAACACTCCTGTGGGTTCCTTTCCCCGAAGAGGAGGGAAATACTGGGTTTTCAAAACAACGTTCACTAGGAGAAGCTGCATGCAGTATCAAGCCCACATTTGGAAGATGTGAGACCTTACCTCCCACCTTGGCTCCAACCTGTATAAGCCACATTACTTTGCTCAAGTGATTTGAACTGTATGAACTGCCGTGGCACTATTAGTAATGTCTGCTTCATTGGTGTGTAAGATGTGAAAATGTTCCATAAACCATCAAGCACAATGCAAACATTAGTTATTATTGTTATGACTTTTTTTTATTACTTCTATAGGGAAAAGAGTGCTGCGAGTTATAAGAATTCAAGTTACTTTACAATCCCATAAACAATATCACAAAAAGCCTTAAATGCTAAGAATAAGGATCATACATCAGGAGAGTTTATATTTATGTTTTCTGTATATATACACATATATATAATAAGATTTTTTTTCAGAGCCAATAATATGGTCACTAAAATTGGCCACAGTTGTAAACACAATGATTATTAGTGTTATAAAGCACACATAAGCTCAACATGTAAAGGAATGGTATGTAATACAAGCTTCCCAGCTACATAATATCTGGAGAGTATTGTGTTAACACACACACACAGGAAATAGCATCAAAAAAAAAAAAAAAAACAGGAAATGTAGTTGCTAATGAGTCCAGCTAAGGGTAATATTTCCCCCCAGTACAGGGGATTTGGTTAAACACTAGGGAGCCAGGGGCCTTCTTAGGTCTAGAGAACCAGTCTACCTTCTAAGGGTTCCCTTAATTCAGGAGAAATTTAACTGCAACAGATCAGATTCCAGATCTACATTTGCCTCTGTAATAAGGATATTTTCAGATACATCTATTCTCCCTTCACCTTGCCAGTGCAGATAAAGTGTGTCCCTGACACCCAACAAGGGCCTAGTTATCTGGCTCTTGAGTATGGCATTGTTGAGCGTGCCACTGGCTGCAGTGACAGCTGTTCCCTCACAGATGTTAAGGCCCAACAATTCCTTAAGTCAGGATGAATACATGAAGTGGGACAATTCTTTGCTACATGGAGTGTTCTGTCCATGTTCACTGTGGGTCCTTTCACTTCACCTTTTCCCACTGTCAAATTCTAGTAAGATCTCACAATAAATTGAAAAAAGTATTCATGTTTCCAAATGCTTCCCACAGAGGAATTAACACCATCTTGAGAACCTCTGGGCTTTGAGTGTATTGTTGTTGAGGATAGATTCTTAAGAGGAATCTGAGAACTCTTCTCTGAACTAATTCTACCCTTAGACCTAGAAGATACATAAAGTTGCAACGGTCAAAAGATGAAGGGCTATGTAGTAGTACACACCTGGTATTTTATTGATTTCCCAGAATCTAAATACTTTGCTTATGTTTACATGATCCCTACTTGTCAATAGATTTGATTTTCCAAGGTCCCAGGGAAAAGAGGGTGAAGCTCTGCAAATTCCCTCAACAGCCCAGAAGTGTGTATCTAGGATCAGTGATCAGAGTGAAAAATTTTGTTTCCTGGTGGGCAGCAGGCTGAGCAAGAACATCAAAGGGCCAGGGTTAGTCCACAACACAGTGATGGTCCTACATGCAATGCTGGCAGCAGGTGCTACTGCCTTTAGGTTCTCCTTAGACTTGCTCTCTAGCTCTCTTCACACTGGTTCTGGCTAATAAGCTTGCCCTCCTTCCTGCCATTTTCTGAGTCTAGTTCTCCAGTTTTCCTGGAAATCTAGGAATTGTTCTCTATATTTTTAGTAAATATATTTTCCACTTAAAGTAGTTCTAGTTGGCTTGTATTGTGAACTGCAAGTTTGTGTTTTCACAAAAATTATATATTGAAACTCTAACCTCCAAAGGATGGTATTAGGGGGTGGAGTTTTTGAAAGGCAATTAGGTCATGAGAGTAGAGACCTCATCATGGGATTAGTGTCCTTATAAGAAGACACCAGAGTACTTCCTCCCTTTATGTTCTTGGCCATGTGAGAGTGTAACTAGAAGACCTCCAAAAGTGCAGAACAAGAAGAGAATCCTCACTGGTTCACTTGGTACTGGATTTGCCCATGCTTTGATCTTGGACTTCCCAGCATCCAGAATTGTGAGAAATAAATGTTTGTTATTTAAGTCCCCCCATGTATGGTATTCCACTACAGTAGCTTGGACTTACCTAACATAGCTTGTATTGTTTCCACCTAAAGCCTGGAGTGATGTGGATAGTTGGGGATTAGCAAACCCCTGAAGGGGATTCAGCATATGGCCTTGTACCTTCTAATCCTTCCTTAAATGCTAACTGTGCACCAATATATGCCAGGTACTGTGCTGAGTGCTGTGGATGCAAAAATGACCCAGACTCAATTCATAACATGTTGCTCACCATGTCCAGGGGCTTGGGGGAGGCAGATAAGCAAATGTTTATATTCACCGGCTAGTATTGAGGCAGAGGTAATTGTTATAAGTAGCGAACCCTAATATTTTGTTGGCTGTATGTATTACAAATCCAGTTTATGACCTTCCTTTTCACTTTTTTTTTTACAATGTCTTTGTTATAGAGTTCATTATAATTTGTGCTTCTGTATCATGTGTAAAATATCTCTTCCTGAAATCCAAGATTATTAAAATTCTAACCTAAAAATATTTTTTCTCACAATTTTACATTTTCTATTAGTTTTTTAAATTAATTAATTTAGCAAATGTTTCCCCAAATCTGTTGAAGTGATTTTATGATGTATCTCCTTTAGTGAGTTAATGAAGTGAATTACTTTAAAATATTCACTAATATTAAGCCATACCAGCATTCCTGGAATACACTCAAATCAATCTTAATTTTATTCATAAATCATTGAAATCCATTTTCTAGTATTTTGTGTAAATTTTTTTATATCTACATTCATAAGTGAAATTGCCACATAATTTTTATTTACCATTTGTCTCTGCCTGATTGATACCAAGATTGTCTCAGCCTCATAAAATGAATTAGGGGGATTACCTGTGTACTAGTTTTCTGGAACAGTTTGCGTAAGCTTGGAATCAACTTTTGATTTTTTGTCAAAACTTGCCTTGTGAAATCTGAGCAAGGGGACTTTTTTTTTCTTTTTGGTGGCTAGAAGTAGCCATTTCTTTCCTGAAAAATCACTGTATCCCTCTGTAATAGTTACGTATTTTAAAATTTAAAAATGCATGAATGAGGCCATTCATTATTCTGCCCACACACACACACACACATACACACTTTCTCTATTCATTCTAATTATTCCTTTGACTATCTTTCCTCTTTGTGCCCCTTTCAGGTGTTATCTTTTTTATATTACTGTCTGATCTCATTCTGTCCCAATTTGATTTCTAAAGAAATCTCTAGTACCCTGGAGAATGGAGTGTATCAAGGTTCAGTAAATGGTTCTTCAATATTCACAGGGCTCCAAATGTTCCCGTTTTATTAAAACACCCACTATCCAACTCATGAGTCCCTTTGGGGAATGTATGGTCTCTCCTACAAAATCATTTGTAAGCATTTAAAGAACAATCATGGGGCACCTGGGTGGCTCAGTGGTTGAACGTCTGCCTTTGGCTCAGGTTGTGATCCTGGGTCCTGGAATCGAGTCCCACATCAGGTTCCCCTCAGAGAACTTGCTTCTCCCTCTGCCTATGTCTCTGCCTCTCTGTGTCTCTCATGAATAGATATTTTTTTTCTTTTTTTAAAGTCACTATGTATCAGACTGAGAGTCAGGAACTTGAAGGAGTAAAACAGTGTCCATACCCTCAGCCCTTCCAGTGAGGTTTCACAGACTTTTTAGGAGATGGACCAATAATTTGAAAGCAATGAGATAAATATGGAGATAAGAACCAAGAAACCCAGAGGAGGTGATGTTTAAATGCCCAGGGATAAGAGCTTGTCACTGTGGAGTCAACTTATTCCTCTAGATCTTGGATGGACAACTCTTTGCCCAGGAACATCCCATTTTTAGCACTGAATGTCTTAACACCTGGGAAACTCCTCAATCCCTGGCAAACTGGGTCAACTGGTCACCCCATCTAGACCTTCAAGAGTCTAGGGCTACACCTGGACAGCAAGAATCCAACCAAAGGGCATATTTGATTGATTGACATAAGACCTGAATAACCACAAACAGTAGATTTTCATCAGGCATAGCACATTAGAGATGGCAGGGCAGTCAGAAGGAACAATGGATGCAGAAGCAGGAGAGAACAGGGTTGTGGTTTGGAAATACAAGTCTTTCTGTGTGACAGAAGGTTCAGTACAAACAGGGAGAGGGTGAGAGATGAGATTGCTAGAGTAGGCAAAGGCTCAAGAGCGAGTCTTGTTGAAGAGAGTTAGCTTAATTTTACCCTTGGTCACTCTGAAGTGATGGCATTAAGGGAGTTGACTCTGAACTAACATGAGCATGATAGTATAGAATCCAAACTATTTCAGACCCTTGTAAATTCAGGTTTGTTACCACGGGTTTGGCAGACTTATCTGCATCTTTATTTTTTTTTAATTTATTTTTTATTGGTGTTCAATTTACTAACATACAGAATATTATAATCAGGATCCAGTGTCATGAAGAAGAAAAAAACCTCAAACTCCTGCACTCATTGGAGTGGGTTACACATTCACTGTGTGACCTCACAGGAGTATCTAAAATTCTCCCAGCCTTTGTATCTTCCTCCCTAAAACAGAAACGGTGATACTAATTCTATTACTTCTGTAGGGAACCAGGGGGAAAATGTCTGTGGGTGGACTCTAGAAAATGTCAGGCAACTAGCAGATCTAGGTTTGGAGTTTGTAGTTGGAATAATTGCAGAGCTAATAGTGTAAGAGAAATCTGACTGAAAAGAAAAGAAGCAACTGAACTCATTAGCTATTGAAGTTAGCCCTAAATTGTCTGTGCAACTTCAGCGAGGCTATATAATAGGCCTTGAACTTGAGATAACTCAGCAATAGCATAGCTCAGCACAGTGAAAGTCAACTGTATATAATTTGCATGTGAAATGGATCAGCCTGTGATCTCAGTGCAAAGGAGGGCTATATTTAACCAGACTCAGAAGTGAAGCTAACTTATGAAAGAGTTAACAACCATAAGGTTGATAGAGCATTTTAAATTAAATGGCACCTATCAATGTCTTTCTCACTTAATTCCAACAGGGACTGCACATTTCCCTCTGCGAGGTTTAATCTCCCTGGCTCTTAGCACTGCGAACACTCCATTGTTTCTATTTACTTTGAGATACCAACGTATTGGCCCACTGGGGCCTCAGGTGCCATTCTGACCTGCATATCTCTAAGCTTTGCTGTCACCTACATTGCCCATTTCCAAGCTGTCTGCTCCCAACACTGTAAGTGGGGCTGTGATCCTGGCTTGTTTATAGAGGAACTCTGGGTCACATTTGTTTACCTGATTTACCTTGTTATTAGGGTGAGGTTAGAATTGATATTATGTCCATAGATAGAGCTTGCTGAGAATAGCATGAACTCATGGCCCATAGATTGCACAGTGGCTTAGGACTCTTGCGTCCTGGTTTCTAGTCTCTGGTCTGCTGCTATCCGTTGAATGACCCCGGGTGAATCTCTTGAATACTCTGAGCCTGAGCCCCAGCTTTCCATCTGTGAAGTGGAAGAGGGTAATTTTATCTCTTTGACCCAGCGGTTGGGCTACAAATAAAGAACGATAAATGCACCTTTGTAAATTACAATTGCTACCAGGGTTATGAGTCTGAAAAAGAGGAAGGATAAAAGTGCCAGATTTTGACTCAGAAGTTAAAATTCTATTTTGCATTTACAGGTTGGATGATAATCGAGAAGACGGCATCAGCATCTTGGAGTAGTTAAGGGTTTGGCTCTGGAGCTAAAATACCTAGGTTCAAATTCTAAGGCCACAATTTGCCAGATGTGTGTGGCCTTTGGTTCAATTTCTTCACCTCTTTCATCCCGATGATATTAATTGATTATAAGATTGACAAATTAATTTTAATAGGTACTTACAGAGTCTATGCTAAGTAGTTGACATTGGAATAACCAAGTTAAAAACCTATAAAGCACTTTGATCAAAGGCTGGCACACTGAAATTTCTTTATCTATGTTAGTCATTATATTTATTTCTGTTACATCTTCAGAAAATGAGTAAGATGTGGCAGCCTCAAATGATACATTTTAAAATACTTTGTCAACTTCAAAGGACAGTTCAGATATCACTGGTGTGTGTGAATAGACACTGGTGAAGTGTACCTTTGCTGTGCCAGGTGGAATTCCTGGGTCTGGGGTCTCTCTCCCTCACACACACCACACTCAGACACAGACACACATAGCTGCACACATATACATTCACACATGTGTCCAAACACTCTAGAACAGTTCTGATTGTTCTCAGTACAAAAGTTGCTCTCTCTCGTCAATGTTGAAACTAAAAGACTAAAAACCAGGACCTTCCAGACAATCCACAACTTACTTTATTTCCAGGAAGTCCCTATCCCCCTGAGGTTATTGATTTGCCAGTCATGGGTCATTAATTTTAAACAAGACCAGATTTTCCTCCTTTCAGGCACTTGGTTACCTCAGGTCTAAGAGGAACTAGGTTACCAGACATGAGTCAGTCCATGAATATTTGTTAACTGACCAAATGAATGATTCTACAGTAAAAGAAACCATCACTGCCAAGATGTACTTGTTATGGCAAAATGCTTTGGAGTGTGCATTTTTTTCAGAACAAACTCTGTTATGTAAATACTTACATTCCCTAGGTCAGCCCAGTCCCTGTTTATTTTTCTCCTGTAGATCACTGAGTCATCTACAAAAGTCAATACTCGGAATTGAATGTGCATAAAAAACTACACTGGAAAATTCGTCCCTGAGAATCCAAGTCCTGTCTTCTGGGTACTCCCTGTCTCTCATTCATTCATTTTTTTGTTCATCTGTCATTCAGCCATTCAGCCATTCATTAGCAACCTTTTGCTAAGTGCTTTCTCCATAACAAACATCATGCTGGTGACAACAGTAGAAAAATGAAAGTGATAGGTTTCTGACATTAAGAATACATTCAGATGGGAGAGGTGAGAGATACAAAAAAAAAAAAAAAATGTGGCAAAGGCTTTCTGGAGGAGGTGATGGTTGAGCTACCACGAAGAAGAAGCAAGAGTACATCAGGGTTTCTGGGTCTGCTGCCAGTTGGCTGAAGGTTGGCAGCAACTCTGCTCAGCTCTTCTCCATGCATCTGCTCCTTCTGACACCCACACTATGGGAGCATTCCCTACCTGGCCTGTGGGCAGAGAGGCAAGAAGGACTTCACTGACAAATGAAAGATGGTACCTATAGTGTTTACTCAGACATAGAAAACATCAAGTTCATTCACATCCTGTTAACCAAAGTATGTCACATGGACAAACCCATGTTAGAAAGACATGGGTATATACTCCTGCCATATGGCAAGCCATGTGACAGTCAATGAGACATATTATCCTATTGTATGAAGACAGAGAAGAATTGGGAATACAAATTTAATCTGTCATAGACATTTTATTAAAGCACAGACAACTTATTAGGGCTAGGCACTCTGAATTAAAGAAGATGAGAATGAAGCCTAGCCAGTGGCAATCCTCCTGGTAAAGCCAGTTGATGTAGTTGTAAACCTTAGAGTTCTTTAACTCTTTATTTTCTCTCTTCCCCAAAGTGAATCACTTACTAAATCCCAGATTAATTCCATCTATTTGTGTTATATTAGCAAATACTAGTATTAGTATTATTTGTTATATAATTGATGAATGAATGAATGAATATAAGGTTGAAAAAAATGAAGGATTTGCCAGCCTTCCCTGGCAAAGTCCATTTTAGGTTGGCTCATGTAAGAGCACCTGAGCACCCGGGCTTATCAATTACTGTTAGACCTACTAATAATTGTTAACTTCTCTTCCACACACTACACTGTGTTGACTGTGAGGTCAGGATGTGTCATCTCTTCTCTCAAGGGCCAGGCACAGTATCTGATATATAATAAGAGCTTACTTATTTGTTCTGATTCCTAGTTGTCATTATCATCATGACGTCATAACCACTTTGCATATGATAAGAAAGGCTTTGTTTAGGATATAAACACTTTGTATATGATATGCACCTAAGAGGGGCTGATTAACCACAGGCTAGCTGTGTCACACGTTGAATAAGTGATGACACTAGAATTTACCAGGTCAGTATGTCTCCAACTCACACGTGTTACACTATATCATGCTGACACCTTAAGATCAGCCACAAGCTGAGAAAAGATACGTTTAATATAAGCAACAAAAAAATACGTAGGAACTTGTACAAGCTAATAAGAAAAGTACAACTGCCCAACAGAAATATGAGCAAACAATTTAGAGATCTGTCATAAAATAGAAAACTCAAATGGTTTATAGAATTCAAGGAAATATTCAATCCCATTAGCATAAGATCAAAATATGTTATTATTTTATGCTCATTTGATTAGCAACAATTAAAAAGTGTGACAATACCAAGTTTGGGAAAGTAAAAACACAAAACAAAACAAAACAAAAAAACAACCAAATCACAGCATATCTGGTATATTGCTGATGGATGTGTAAACTGGTTGAATCACTCAAAAATAGTTGGAAATTATTTTAAAGTTGGACATTTTAAAATCATAAAAAATAGCAATTTTATGAATACATGCAGAACCAAGGGAACTTTTTAAACATGTTCACCAGACATAAGTCCAATATTATTCACAGCAGCATCTTTGAAATTAACAAAAACCTGAAAACAACCCAGTGCCCAGAGAAAGGATAACAGAAAAATAAAGTGTTGCATATTTAATTGTACTATATCCCTAAAAATAAATGAGGTACAGCAACAAATAACAATATAAATGAGCCATAGCAATATGTCTAAATGAAAAACTAAGTTGCTAAATATTATGTATAACATAAATTCTTTTTTTATTAGAAAAAGTGAAAATAATTCATTTAAAAATAAGTCATTTCTTGAATGTATAAAAAAAGAAATGAGAAGGAAGAGGAATGATACCCAAAGACTTTGGGATGGTGGGTGACTCTGCATGGGATAAAGTAAGAAAAAGATTCCTCACAGTTTTTGTGAAGGTCTTGCCTCGACTTTCAAAGACGCCTATCACATTATTTCAAGATAATTAATTCAAAGACGCTTATGACATTATTTCAGGATAATTAATTATTTTTAAAAGTTTTAGAAGAGATTAATCTATGGAGCAATGATACAGTCCATGGCCAAGTTTTAGAAACAACACAATTGGACTTGAGGCCCATCAAAAAATAAAAGGAAACAAAAGACCTAAGCATAATCCAAGGACCTAAGCTCAGAATTAAATAGAATATGGGTTTTGAGGAGAAATCTTCCAATCTGTCATAGTCCTCTTCAATTAGTTCAAGTACAGTTGTAACAGGAAGATGGTCAAAAGGGGCAGAAGAGGGCCCCCAGGATCCGGGATACACATACTGTGGGTCAGAGACAAGTGAGACAAACAGGAATCAGGATGCCACAGATGACACCGAGCAGAGCCAGGCAGCCGCTTAACAACCAGAAGGCTGGTAGTCCCCGGTACACCCACGGGAAAGGAGAGGTCAGACGGGCCTCGTGCTGGGTAAATAATCAGGATTTGAAGATTCACAGGAAACAGAGATGCTGAAAAACAGTTAATAAGAGAAGCTGTGCAGTGAACTGGAATAAAGACTAAACTGGAAATTACAAAACTGTCTTTAGTTCTGTTCCTGGCTACTATTAGGCTTTCATGCAAGTCATTTTCTCTGGCTAAATTCCAGTTTCTTGCTAGGATGTCTTCCTCCTTTACAGAGGCTTTTTTTTGTTTGTTTGTTTTTTTCACATGAGAAAACATACAAGGATGTTCATATTTGGAAATTACAAAATGCTTAATAAAGATAAGAAGTTGTTATTATTTTGGTTATTCTGCTCATTAAGGATATTGAAGATTGAGTAACCATAAAAATGCCAGGGGGGTCTCTGATGTTTTTCAAGTGCTCATCATCTGTCTGCCTCCTTTAGTGGATTATAAATTCTTAAAGGATAGCGATATTAACACATTCTCTGACACAACTTTTGCACCTTGCTCATTAGATGATCCCTGTATTCTGTGAAGTATTGAATCAATTAATGGAATAATTGCAAACAACTCTAGTGGTGACCTTTTTATAACCCAATTGTACAATGACAATGATTTCATAGCTAGATCTTTTTCAGCTTACCCTCTACATAGGTGACACCCCAGCTTGGAAGAAAAATCTCATTTCATGATGCTGTTTAAAATTCCCTTGAACTCCCTCAAGTCTAAAAAGAGAGAGAGAGAGAGAGAGAGAGAGAGAGAGAGAGAGAAGCTCAAATTCCTTAGCATGATATTCAACACTGATAACATAGTTTGTCTTCTCCCTACATTTCCTCTCCTTACCTTCTCTTGTCTTCCGCAAAGGCATACTGAGCTGCTGTGTTCTAGAACCTGTGCCATGCACTTTCCGAGCCTTGCAGCATCTCATGTTCTTCCTCATGCCTGGAATTCTCTTACCTCTCTTAAGTCTATCCTTACCAAGCAAACCACTGTTTATACTAACAGTGGGAGCTCACACATCCATTCTCCTTGTCAGTCCCAGGCGGATTCCCACCTAGTGGTGTGATCTGTTTACGTGTGAGCATTCTCATGGCAGGAAATATACTTCTCTCTTACCTCCAGCACCCACCATGGTGCTTAGAAACAGAGGACCTGCTCAGGGTAGGTTCAGTGCAAGAACAGAAGAAAAGATCTTGCCCACTCCAGTTGAACACCGTAGATATTCCCAGGGACCTTTACATAATGATCCCTATAGAGGGTGGAAAATCAACAGCAACAACAAAGTACTAATATTTTGAACTTCACAAATGTGCCCAGCCCTCAAGAGCTTATTTCCTGTGCCACTTTGACTCTACAGAATTGAGTGTGATTTTATCAAATCATAATTTTTCACATGTGCAATATGTGGAGGTGGGTGATTGATGTAATATCTTAGAAAATTACTCTAGCATGTCAAAAGGACAAATGGATTAGTGAGAATTATTATTTATAGTGGTAAAGGTGGCTTTGCATTAACTCAGCCAAATCAAAGCCTTATGTAAAAGGAAGTTACCTCATACCTGATTCCTTCCCTAACTAAATATTATTACTAGTGAGGCCAATGTAGTGAAATAGCTCAATTGTGTTGAATTTCAGGCCTTACATCTGCTTCCTTTGATTAGTACTTCAGAACATTTTTAAACTATACTCATTTAGAAAAAAATGACTCTGAATATTACAAAGTCTTTATATCTCTAGAAATAAAAATCCCCAAAGAATATAAATACATTTTGCCCAATCTTTTTTGTTTTGTTTTCTGTTTCTTTTTTTTTTTCAAGTCTCTAAGTTACTGTTGTGTACTGAATTGTGACAACTACCCCCAAACACATATATTAAAGCCATTACCTCCTCTGTGACTACATTTGGAGATAGGCCCTTTGAGGAAGTCATGAAGGTGAAATGAGGTGATGAGTGGGGTCTTAATCCAATAGGACTTGTGTCCTTATGAGAAAGAGATGCCAGAGCTCGCTCACACACTCTGTCTCTCTCCTCATGGTCACAGAGCAAAGGCCATGTGAGGACATGTGGAGAAGGCAGCTATCTATAAACAGGAAGAGAGATTTCACCAGAAATCAACTCTGAAGGCACCTTGATCTTGAACTTCTAGCCTCCAGAAATATATAAAAAAAAAAAATTTCTGTTGTTTAAGCCCCACATTCCATGGTGTTCTGTTTCGGCAGCCTGAGCTGATTAATACAGGGACATATACGGCCTTAAAGGGGCATTGCAATATTTTTTAACATATGCATATTCTCATGTAATCCCTGCCTAATCAGGACAGAGCATGTTTTCAACAACCCAGAAAATTTTAAGCTACCACTTTTTAAGAAAATCTGACCTGTATCTCCTACCCAGAGGAAACCTCTGGTCTGATTTCCATCATCATACATTAAGTTGTGCCTATAATAGAAGGAAATCTTACAATATGTATTCTTTTTGGTCTGAATTCATTAGCTCAACTTAATTTTGCTAAGATTCATCCATGTTATTTCATGTATCAGTAGTTTGTCATATATACATAAATATATATAATTATATAGTTATATAGTAAAATACCATGCAGAAATAAATTGTATATACAAATATATATACTTGATATATACAATTTATATATATTATATATACTTGATATATACAATTTATATATACTATATATATACTTGATATATATATATATATACACACACACACACACACACACACACACTTGACTGGTATCTCTCTGTGTAAATGTATCACAATTTATTTATCCATTGTTCTTTTAATGGAATATTCTATGTTTGCTGAGAGTTTGTATAATTTTTTTCATTTATTGAGATGATTATGTAGTTTTTTTCTTTTTCTTTGTCAATTATAGTGAAGTATATTGATTTACTTTGTAATATTAAACCAATCTTGCATGCTTTGGACTAATCTGACTTGATGATACTGTATTATCATTTATATATAGTCAGAAATTATGTTAGTAATTACTTTCTAAAGGTTTTTGTGTCCATGCATGAGAAATATCAGTTTTGAGATTTTGTTTGTATAATGTATGTCCAGTTGTGATGTCTTAGTTAATGATGCCTCATAAAATGAGTTAGGAAGTGCTTCTTTATTTTCTGAAAAAATTTGTATATTACTTTAAGGATTTGCTTGTGTTCACCAGAGAAGTCATTTATGCTTTGAGTTTCATTTGTGGAAAGACATTTAAATACAAATTAACTTTTTCTAATGGATATAGGGCTATTCAGATCTTCTATTTCTTCCTGAGGTTCTGACAGAATGGACCTTCAGTGAATTTTTTTTTTATTTTATTTAAATAGGGAAGTTTGTTGGCATAGAGGGTTTCTCAATCATCTTTTAGGTCTGTTTTATTATTGGTTGGATTCTTAGTGATGTCCTCATCTTCATTCCTGATTGTGCTGATTTGTGTTTCGTCTCTTTTCTTTCTTGATCAGTCTAGTTTTTAGGCTATTGATCTTACTACTCATCTTTCAGATATATCAATTTTGGCTTTTGTTCACTTTTTATTTATCCTTTTTTATGTATTTCTGCTCTTATTTGTATTATTTCCTTCCTTCAACTTAATTTGCACTTGGATTTACTCTTATTTTTCTAGCTTCTTAGTGGTTAAGCTGAGATCATTAATTTTAGACTAACATTCATTTATAATATAATTATTTGAAGCTACAGGTTTTCCTTTAACTAATTCTTAGTTGCATCCCACATGTTGTGTCTTAATATTATAAATATTCATTGCATAATATAAACTATTTTATATTTATTATTTTAAAATTATACTTAGCATGTATTATTTTATCTTCAGTATTATTTAGTATTAAGTAGTACTAAATATCAAAAGGTATTTCTTCTATCCATGGCTTATTTAAAGATTTCCCATCTAATTACCAAATATTTGACTATTCTTTCAGACATTTTAAATTGCTTTTCATACAATTTTATTATGAACAGACTCTTTACAATGTAATTTCTTAAAAATGTACTGAGTTGTTTTATGATCCATTATATGAACTATCTAGGTAAATTTTTGTAACAGTTGAAAACAATGTGTTTTACACGCTTCCAGTTATTCTATAAATATCAATTAGATCAAGTGAGTTAATCATATTTTTTCAGTTCTATATCTCTAATGGTATTTTATCTACTCTATCAATTTTTGAGAGATATTTCAATCTCAAACTGTAATTGCTAATTTTTAAAAAAAACTTTTTACTTTAGTCCTATCAGTTTTTAATCAAGAGTTTTAAAGCTCTTGTATTAGATGCATTTTAGGTTTATTATATCTCCCTGAAAAACTGACTCTTTTATAATCATAAAACTCCCCCTTTTATCTCTGGAAAACTCTTTGTTTTAAAGTCTACATTGTCTAACATTACTATAGCCACTCAGTTTTCTTATGATTAATTTTTACAAAGTACATCTTTTCCCATCATTTTACTTTTCACCTATTTGTGTCTATTTAAAGTATATTTGACATAACAGCACAATATTAGGTTTTGTTTATTTATCTAGTCTACTAATTTCTGCCTTTTCCTAGGAATGTTTAATCCATTTATATAAAATATAAATATTAACATAACTGGATTTAGTCTTTCATGTTTCTATTTGCTTATTATTTGTCTCATATTTTTGTTTCTTTGTTATGTTTTGCTTCGCTTATGAACCACAGCCTGTGATCTCTGTTGCCAAGGCCTAAAAACATTTTCATATACTTCATCCAGTTTTTCTCATTGTTGTTGCTTTTACAGACAAAGAATAACTTCAATATCCATTATCCATCATAACCAAAATGGAAGTGCTTTCCTATTTGTTTTGAAATTTAATAGTAAATCATCAGCATTTCCAATGACAAAGTACCCCATAATCTTTGGGCTTTTATCCCAGGAAGAGATGTGCTTTACATTCTGAGTTATCAGCTGTAGGAGTACATGTGGAAAAGAACCCCTGGGTTATGGACTGGCTCTGGAGGAACGGGTGCTGAGGGAAACTGGGTCAGAGGTCAGAACAAGCAATGCATCTGGAATCCCAATTCTAGGCAAGCTTTCAACCTAAAATCAATTGTCACATGTCTTTGAGCTACCTGACTTAGATACCCATTGCCGGGAACAAGAAATTTAATTGATATTGAGAAAACATGTAACAGCAAATTCAAAGAATCTTTTATCAGTGGAGGAGGGAGTGAGACTGGAATGGAAGCAAAAGCTGGCTGAGATGAGGGTTCCTGAGCTACATCCTTCCAAAGCAGAAATCTTCTCTAACGTGTTTGGAATTTTATTTATTATTCATCACTTTGTAACAAACTATGCAAAAAAAAAAAAAAAAGTACCAGCTTATAATAGCAAACATTTGTTATTCCTCTTTGTTTCTGTGGGTCAAGAATCCAGAAGTGGTTTTAGCTGGATAGTTTTGGCTGAGGATCAATCAGGAAATTGTATCAGGCTGTTGATTAATGCTACAGTTATCTAGTTTTTGGCACACCTCTGGCTGGTGGCCGGAGACTTCAGTTCCTCACCCCTCAACCTCTCCCTAGTCTACTGTTTTCATGACATGGCAGCTGGCTTCCCATGAAGTGAATGAGAGAGAGAGAAAGAAGACAATGCCATAATACTCTTTATGACCTCATCTCTGCATCACGCACATCACTTTGGCCCTATCCTATTCATTAGAAGTAAGTCATAAAGTCTAGCCCACACTCAATGGGACAGGTTTACTAAGGACATTACTGCCAAGGGGCAAGGGGTCTTGGGGATCCCTGAAGCTGGCATCCTCAGAAGCTGTGATGTTAGTATTTAGGATGTCCTGTTTGCTTCTTGTTTAGGGGTAGGCGTGGCTGTAAGAACTGAAACTACAAGAAGTTCTCAGTGCTTATGGAAGAGAGAGTTGTAGTTGTGTGTAGGCTTACCTATTTTAGCTACTTTAGGCCAACACTTATTTTCGTTATCTGCATACTGGTCATTCCAATCTCTGAGATTATAATCTAAGAGATATTCCTTTCATAATTTCATGTAAACCATATATTTTGTTTTTACCAAGAGGGAATATACTTACTGCTTTACAAACTAAAAAAGTAAAGGCCCTCTTAAATCACCCCACCCTCAGGTAACCATGATTAATGTTTTGATGAGCATTTCAGACATTTCTGTAGCCACATAAACACCTAAACTACATATTATATAATTTTACAATAGTATTGCACCTGCTTCTCAGCAACTATATTTTTCACTTGATAATATGCTATGAGCAATTTTCCATGTCAATAAATATAGCTCCATACCATCATTTTGAGTGACTGCAGTGTGTCCCATTGTATGGATGCTCTATAATTTAGTCTACTAGTTACTTATTATTAGAATATTAAGGTTGTTTCATATTTGTGTTTTTAGAGGAACTGAATGAGCAGCTGTGGGGATGCCCAGCTTAGCACAAACCTAAAATACAGAGCATTTATTATCTTGGTTTTGTTTCCTTTTTCTATGCCTTTTCAGATTTTAGTGGAAATGTCCGTGTTTAACAATTATTTGTGAAGCTGCAGATTAAAAAAAAAAAAACAAAAACTTCAAGAAGCCACAGTTTACAAAGAAATATGTGATTCAGAAGGGTTTTCCTATTTCCTGGGTAAAGCTAACTTCATTAATTTTATGAGAAGACTCACAGCCCACACTCTCTCCATTCATTCCTGACATGACATAGTGAAGACAGGAAGAAACATTAATCAGAGTTATTGGTGAAATTAGCCCCAAAGGGACAGTTTCAGGGTAAAATCACACTAAGCAAGAACTGAAGTCATGACTACACTTCTATTCCCCCATGTTCATTGCATTCTGCATTCTTCCCATGAAGGTAAAAGAACATTACCCTTAGATCATGTAATACGGATGACTATGTAATTTATAACCTAAATGGGGCACTTTAGGGAATGAAACAAGACGTTATTAACAATTATCTAGGACAATTGACATAAACCAAAACAGTCCCAGGTCAACTGGAACATATGGTCAATGCAAAGACATCAGTTAAGGAAACTCAGATACAGATTGTTGAAATAAATTATCAGCACTGAGAACTAGTAAATTAGCTGGGAATCAAATCAGACTTCTCCTGTGCCAGATCCTTTACATTTCTGTAAATTTCCAGGTCCCAGAATATCTGTACAAGTTTGGTTTTTTTTTTTTTTTTTTGGTTGGTGTTGCTTCTCCCTAGGTGAAATCTCACTAACACAAATTTTTATTCATTGGAATTACTTGGAGGATATATTTCTATAGTGTAAATGTATTTATTCTTACCCAGATTCAACAAACATTTAGCTACTTTATATGTCCTGGGTATCTTCAACATCTTACTCCTGTTCTTACAATCTAGGATAAGGCAGAGGGGTAGTTCATAGGTCCACCACTAGAGAGAGTGCTGGCCAAGATTTTGGGTCTATAGCCTGCAAGTTGTGAATAAGGAAGAAAAGGGGAATTTGCTTTCTTTTTTCTCTGAGAGAATGAGATGACTTTTTATACAACCATAAAATCCTAATTCCCACTTCTGCCTTTAATTTTTGCTAATTGTTTTGT
This sequence comes from Canis lupus dingo, assembly GCF_003254725.2. Classification (NCBI taxonomy): domain Eukaryota; kingdom Metazoa; phylum Chordata; class Mammalia; order Carnivora; family Canidae; genus Canis; species Canis lupus. The sequence goes on from NC_064245.1 coordinate 68,155,422, forward strand.
TTTTTAGGTTTTTTTTTTTTTAATCTAATTTTAACATCTATCAGAAACTTTTGCTCCTCCATTTATGGCTTTTCCCCCAGTATCTCCCACTCTATGTTCCTTGTTTCCTGTAACTTCCAGGTTTACCTCTCTCATTTAATTCATCATATTATGTTATAATTACTTATTAATGTTTCTGGGTGCTCATCCTTATCAGTTACAATCTCCTGAAGGACAAGAACTACCTTATTAATTTCACTTTTTCCAGCATCAAGTTGGCACTTGGTTAATGTTAAATGAATTAGTGAAAGGATGAATGAACAAATTAACAAAATGTAAGTATATGATATGATCCAATAGGAAATCTATATTTTAGGATGGCAGTTTCGAGACAAGATGCCACTGACTGGAATATTAAATTCAAATATTAAAATTTCAAAGAAAGAAGGTGAAGCCAAATAAAATATAGCAAATAGCTGGCTTCTTAAGCTTATCTCGCTTTTGACATTCAGTCAAAAGAAAAAGAAAGGGATTATTCCATGTTCCATAAAAGAGAAATCATTCGTGTAAGCCAAATAATCACAGACACTGTCAGGATCTTCAAGAACCTTGATTCTAGCACTCATAATAGTTAACACTTCCTATCATATGTTATCTACAACTTCCATGTATCTGTAATCAGATCATTGTTTAATTAAAATGTTAACTGTAACAGGTTTGACAAGATCCTCAGAGACATCAGTAGGGACCTCTGTTAAGTTTGACATTGATTTATTATGTCTTTGTGCTTTATGCAATCACCTATGAATTAAATTATTGTACTATCATGTAGCCCACATTTCTATTTGCTGGACATGGTGGGACCGTGAGAGTTTTCCCAAATGCCTTCTAAAATCCAGGCAAAATATATCTATCTATTTCTGAGTCTAACACCCTTGTGAAACATGTTTGGTTTGCATGAACTCATTTTCAGTGAACCAATGCTATTTGCTGGTTGGTTGGTTGGTTTGTTTTTGATTCTTGCCTTTTACCTAGGAACCAGTTCATTTAGTCACTCAACAAATTTTTTTCTGATGAATTCTCTGTGATAAATATTATGCTACATACTTGTGTCAAGTCTCTAACTTTTAATATTTTGTATCTATCCTTGGTCTTCTTTTTTACAAATTAAACAATAGTTACCTGACTCCAGTCTTCAAGGATCTATCTGTTCCCCCAGAATTCCAAGCTAATACACTGACAATGTTTCTCTGGAATCAAATTCAAGACTTTTAAATTTTTTCTTGTCAGTATCAGATATGTATTTTTTTCTGGCATAGTCTCAGTCCAGACAACTTCAGGATCACCTAAAGCAAGTCTCCGTTTTTAATTCCTTCCTGATGAGTTTCTCTTACTTGGGACCTTGTTTTTCCCATGCTTTCTCCATGGAGGACCAATCTCCTGGTTCTTTGAGCCCCTCTATGACCTACTTAGATTCCTTCTGTCATATGTCCTCAGTTCTGTGTTCTAAGTTGTTTCTTTTACTCTGTAACCCATGCTCAACATTTGGTATTCTTGGAAATGAGAAAAGGGAAGAAAAACGTAGCCCTTTTGGTATTGTCACATTTCTATCTTCTTCATTGTCAGTAACATTGTGCTCCACTCTGACTTTTTAAGGAAAAAGTTTGTTATATCATGTGGACACAGTATTTCTAACAAGCCATGGATGTTCTTTCTGTATCTTTCTGTATCTCCACCCTTAGTCCTAGTTAAGGTTGTCTTAGCTACCTATGGCAACTTGTTATTTCAGATCTATTGTAGTTTACACTGATGGCCATGTTAGGATAGAAGACTATAGCATCACAAAAATGTTTAGAGATGAGATTATCTATATGAACCTTCAAAATCATTGGATCGTTCAGTCTTGCATAGGTCCAAATAATGACCAGAAATCATATGTATTACTGTAATGCGAAACCCCATGATCTGAAGTTCTTTCTGTATTATTTTTGCCAATATCCCCTGGTAAAATTATCTGTTTTGCTCCCAATTCCTGCCTTTGGTTACATGACAATAGCTTATTTTTAAAAAAATAATTTGCAAAATTACTATGCAAAAATGCTTCAAGCCAAATGCTCTGTAGTGAATATTGATTGAGTGCCTACATTGTAAAACACTGTGTCTTTTCCCAGAAAACTTACTCTGAAAAAAATAGAAATAAAACAACAACAATTAAGATATAAAACAGAGCCAAGAATGAGGACATAGCTCAAAGCCCTAAGGTTATTTTGTTTTGTGTTATTTTCTCCTTTCCTTTAATTTTTCTTTTCATATTCCCTCCTAGGAACCTTGTCTCCCCAGGAGAGAAAGTCCTCATTGTTGCAAGTTCACTGAAAGATTTACAGAAGAATTGGGTTCTTTTGTTTTTGCCCTTCATTCATCTTATTTCCCTTTGCCAAAGCAAACACATTTGCATTCTGAAATCAACAGCTTCAGTCAACTGTGTTTGCCATATAACCCCTGTAAAACCTGTCTTTGAACCCTTTGGAGGCTTTGATGCTATAACTGAAAAATCCGAGGGATGTTCCTTTATCCCACTTGGAATTACTTGAGAAATTGTGTTGCTAGAGTTAACACATACCAGTTAGTCTCTTTTGGGCTTATTGCTTTGTGTCAATTTCTTCAGTAGCTGAATTTGTCAAATTGTGCCCATCCTACATGACTTTTGGATAGAAAGCTACTCTTGGCTTGCTTCATGTTTATTTGGAACTTCCACTTGAAATATTGCCTTTTTAGCCTCACAGTGCTCCTATGATATGGTCAGGGAAGGCATTTGCATTTGCATTTTTCAGATACTGAAATTTATATTTAATTGAGGTAAGCGATTTACTCAGATTACAAGGTACCTGGCAAAACCGGGACTTGAACTCAGGTTTTGTGATTGCATATCCAGTGAACTTCCCACTTTATTTCCTTAGCATCCAATTAACTGTTAAGTTAGGGGATATTGTTAATGGTAAGCTCTTAACCTAAAAATGTCCCTTCTGACACTGTGTCCTCCTCAAGCCACAACCTCAGTTCCATCCTTCTGTTTGTGATAATATTTTCAAAAGTGTGCAGTAGGAGATAGTACTGGGGAAAATACAGTGGTGGAAACAATGAAGTTTTTGAATCTTTAGAACTCAATTCTGACCATCCCCAGATAAAACAAGGATAAAACAGGGATATTACAACGAAAACCAATGGACAATTCCTACAAAGAACCAGGTGGTTAGTATGTCCTCAAATCTCAAAAATATAAGCAGGTAGTGACAAATCGCCAACAGCTGTGAGACCCCTGTGACATCAGCACCTGTGAAGTGGAAAGCAGAAGGAAGAAAAATGGGGCATCTGGAAGTCCCAAGGGCACAGAAGCTACAAAATCATCATAATATTGTAGTTTATACTCACCCAGAAGGATACAGTGAGGAGAAACGTTTACTGAATAGACATTTACTAGTGAGTGATCTTAAGGTCAATGCCTGTGGAAGAGAGAGACACTGGCAGCAGTACTGGGCAGGGGTAGAAGTCCAGCTGTGATACAGCTCTAAAGACAACTTCAGCCATCTCCTGGGAGGCTCTGGCACTAGAATGGACCTTCAGCTGTGTCCCAAGATCAGGGTGCCTGGGCGTTGTTATAATTTCACATTGATCAGTCACGGACTAGGTGAGTCCTATAAGACAGTATGATCTTTGGTGAAACAGATTTTTTCTGACCATGGCAATCCCCAGAGGGCTAACAGTTAAGGGTCATCTCTGGCAATACTCCTAGCAGACAGGAAAATCAGCCTTCAGTGTCTACCTTCAGGGTAGTACCTCACTGAGTCCACCAAAGGTACTTACTGGAAAGTGTAAGAGTAGGATCCCAAATTGAGAGTGGTTCTCTAGACTCCAGCTTACATGCAAAAGTAAGGGAACTGCAGTGAAGTGCTGGAGCCCTCTGAGCCTGCCAACTTCCTCAGCAAACAATTCAAACCTCTGTTGTAGACTGAAGCCCACACAGAGGACTAACTGTTCTAGGGAACTATGAATTGAGTAAAACAGGCAAACTAGAAACAAACAAAAAAGAATACCCAAAAACATTTTTTGAGTGTAGTTATCAGAAAGCTTGAAGCTATATGTTTTAACATTTCAAAACAAAAACAAATGTAACAACAATACAGAGGGAGTTCTAGAAAGGTGAAGCTTAACAAAAACTGTCCTTCACCACCATCCTTCTAAAAGTAGAGGAAAACTCATATCATGTAAAAACAAGGAACAGAAGAGAATTATGTATGATGTTATTATAAGAAAAAATAGTATAAGGAGCAGAATAAAATTGGTACAGATAATGAAATCCTGCCAGAATGCATGTCTATGAAGCAGAATGCATGTCTATGAATATCTGTAAACTAATATTTCTAAAAACCTTGAAGATATTGAGAAAATGATAGAAGTTATAAAAGAAACCATATATCAAAAGGAGATAAATTTTATCAATTATGTGATTTGAGGTAAGGAGGATTTGGAAAAAGAGGTGACAACTCACAAAATAAATTTAAAAATAAGGGATCCCTGGGTGGCGCAGCGGTTTGGCGCCTGCCTTTGGCCCAGGGCACGATCCTGGAGACCCGGGATCGAATCCCACATCAGGCTCCCAGTGCATGGAGCCTGCTTCTCCCTCTGCCTATGTCTCTGCTTCTCTCTCTCTCTCTCTCTCTGTGTGTGACTATCATAAATAAATAAAAAATTAAAAAAAAAAATTTAAAAATAATTTCATAAATGAACACTTACCTAGAAAAAAACACAAAATTATGTTAAATGCAAATAATATATTTTTAAAATGGAAGAGAGACATGACAAAAAACTTAAAGCCCCCTCCCAAAAAATTAGAGGTAAATAAGACTCAAGGAGAACATGACAACTGTGGAAAATAAACAAAGAAAATCTAATAAACATTTCATAGGGGTTTTATTTGGAAGAAAATTAACAAAAACACATAAATTCTGAGACTATAATTTAAGGTTTCTTGAAATAAAATAAAAATTGACTTAGAACTACATAAATACACACACCACATAGTGAATTTAACCCTGTGCACTCTTAATATAAGATGCATGCAAAGACTATATAAAAGAAAGGAAAATCCTTTTGGCATCCAAGTAAAAAGACCTACTCACTTATACAGGAAAGAATATTAGGTATCCATCAAAATTTTTGACACTAATACTTTATGCCAGAAGACAATGAAGAAAGATATTCACCATTTTTTTTCTATTATTTCTTTTTTTTCTTCCCAAACCTCCTTTTTAAGTTTTTTTTTTTTTTTTTTTTTTTAAGATTTTGGGGATCCCTGGGTGGCTCAGCGGTTTGGCGCCTGCCTTTGGCCCAGGGCACGATCCTGGAGTCCAGGATCGAGTCCCGCATCGGACTCCCGGCATGGAGCCTGCTTCTCCCTCTGCCTGTGTCTCTGCCTCTCTCTCTCTCTCTATCTGAATAAATAAATAAAATCTTTAAAAAAAATATTTACTTATTCATGGGAGACACAGAGAAAGAGAAACAGGTAGAGACACAGGCAGAGGGAGAAGCAGGCTCCACGCCGGGAGTCCGATGCGGGACTCGATCCTGGGACTCCAGGATCGTGCCCTGGGCCAAAGGCAGGCGCCAAACCGCTGAGCCACCCAGGGACACATACAATATGTGTCTAAAATTCAACCCATCTGAAGTTAACTGCAGTATTTTTACCCTAAATATTTTTGCTCCATTATAACTCTTACTACAGTGAACATCATGAGGCAAAATGACCATAAAATTGAGTACTTAATGTTGTTTATTATAACCCATTTTATGTTGCAAAATAGGCAACTGAATTGCATACAGGAGTTGAGATCTTCCCAAAGTTGTCCAGCTAGTTATTGGCAATGTCCAAGAAACCAACCTGTGTAATTATTAATCCAATATTTTCCTTCCAAAATCCCCTTTTGGCAAATAACTTAAGGTAAATTAATTAACTTTGTTGATATACTATTTGAAATTTATTGCAAATTCAGAAAGATTATGAAAACACACTTTAAACATCTCACAGAGCTATAGAAACTGAGTTTCTTTGTCATAGAATTTATGTAAAAAGTGTCTGTGGACATTAGAAAGAAAAAAATGAAAATTTGCTATCAAGATAAAAACATTTGGCTTCATGGATTACAACAATGCATATTTGCTACAAAGAATAATAGAGCCCACAAAAGAATAGGGTTTCATCAACAAGAAATTCAAAGACTAAATACTATATCCCCTTAGAATTTTTCCCCAAATTTAATCACCAGAAGTGACAAGAAACACACAAAAATCTCAAAGATGATTTTGAGAATGGAAAAGAAAAGTTAAAAATCACACAGTAAAAGAGAATTACCAATATATGTAGACTTTAAAAATATGCCATATGATTTCACTTATATGTGGAACCCAGAAAACAAGTGAATAAACAAAAAGTAGAATTAGACCTATAAATACAGAGAACAAAGTGATGGTTTCCAGAGGGGAGGTGGGGGTGCAAAATGGGTGAAGGGGAGTGGGAAATCCAGGCTTCCAGCTATGGAACGAATAAGTCACAGGAATAAAAGGCACAGCATAGAAAATATAGTAAATGATTCTGTAATAGTATTATATGGTGACAGATGGCAGCTACAATTGTGAGGAGCGCAGCATAACATATAGACTTGTCAAGTCACTATGTTGTACATGTGAAACTGATATAACGTGTGTCAGTAATACTCAAAGTCTACTGAAACTTAAAAAATAGAATAAGATGAAATGAAATGAAATGCCCATACTTCTCATTTCAAAATGCCTTTTATATTATTGGAGAAGAAAGAGTTGGGTCAGAAGCTTAAATGCGGGAGTGCCTGGGTGGCTCAGTCATTTAAGCATCTGATTCTCGGTTTAAGCTCAGATTCCTGAGATTAAGCCCCATGTTGAACTCTGAGCTAAGTGTGGAGTCTGTCTCTCTCCCTCTGCTCCTCCACCCACTTATGCGCTCTCTCTATCTCTCTAAAGATTTTATTTATTAATTTGAGAGAACAAGAGAGAGAGAGAGCACAAGTAGGAGGGTGGGCAGAGGGAGAAGCAGACGCCTTACTGAGCAGGGAGCCCAACTCGGGACCCAGTCCCAGAAACCTGCGATCATGACCTGAGCTAAAGGTAGACACACTTAACTGACTGAGCCACACAAGTGCCCCATCTCTCTCTTTCTCTTTCTCCCAAATAAATAAAATCTTAAAAAAAAAAAAAAACTTTAAATGAAATAAACACAAAATAATGGTAGAATAATAGCTTAAAAATGGATAAATACGGGAGGGTCAAAATATTCCTTCATTGATGCAATGTCCATGAATGTCCTTTCCTTTTTCCTTCTCCATAGAGAATTAAAACATTTAGATACTACTTAGTATGCCATTCAAGGATCTCTCCAATTTAGTATCAACGTATTTTTTGCTTCCAATAAATTGGTTCTTATATAAAGCTACCAACTTTAGCCAAATTGTTTTATTTATCACCTCCAAACATATGTTCATTTACCCACTTTGATATTCTTTAAATTATTAATACTTATTCTAGTATACAATGTGATACTTAGACAATGTGCTAAGTACAGAGATTTTGGTCAACTTTTCAATACATGTTGAATGTCCTTCCCTCAGCCTGTTTGCTTCTGCTTTCAGAGTCTATGTTTGCTTCCAGATCCAGATTAAATCTCATTTCCAACATCATTCTCCATCCACCTTGCTCTAAAATGGACTTGTCTCTGAATATCAACAAAAGTTCTTGACCAGACAAATCCTTTACTGAGTAATTTTACATTGATTTGGGATATCTTTGTTTCATGGAGTCATAGATGATAGTTGGTGGTGGAATCTGGCTGAAATGAAAATATGCTTTCCCCTGATTTAATCTACTATATCTCTGAAGGCATTAATCAATCAATGATTGATTTTTTATATCATTGCCATTATCATTTTTTATATCAATGCCATTAGGGATGAAGACCTCACCACTTTTTAAAGTTATATCTATCCTATCACTGGAGCATTCTGATTGCTTAAAGTTCTTCCTATACTTAGAAGAATAGTCCTCCATGTCTTCCTGTGAATTCCACATATTGGTCCCCAGTTCTGCATATTTGGCAGCAATCAAGGCTGGTAATTTACAGAAACTTCTGTTAGTGCCATTCAGCATCCACTCTCTCTTCTTCTGGGAACTATGCCCTATTTTCCACCAAAGGAAATTTCTTTTCCCAGTCTTAGTCTTTTAAATGAGATTGGCTCCATTACAGAGAGGACATGTTTCCTGTGCTTAAGCCAATCAGTGTATTCACCTACACATGGCAATGATTTCTCTAGTGGGCAAACAGCCTAAGCAAAGTCAATCACAGTGAAGTCTTTCAATTCTGAATATAGTTTTTTTTTTTTTTTGAGCTCTATGTCTCATAGACTTACTCTTTTCAAATATTTTTCCCATTTCCATTTTCTAGGTGACTTCACTGGAAAATCTACCAAGCATTTAAGGAATTAATATTACTAGTCCTATATAAATTTTTCTAGAAAGTAAAAGAGTTAACAATTTCCAACTTGAGGAAATTGAATTACCCTATAAACAAAACCAGACAGGGGGGCACTTGGCGGGATGAGCACAGGGTGTTATGCTATATGTTGGCAAATTGAACTCCAATAAAAAAAGTATTTATTTTTTTAAGATTTTTATTTATTTATTCATGAGAGACACACAGAGAGAGAGAGAGAGGCAGAGACACAGGCAGAGGGAGAAGCAGGCTCCATTCAGGAGCCTGACATGGGACTTGATCTCGGGTCTCCAGGATCAGTCATATTAATAGACTAAATAAGAAAAAATATGATTATCTCTAAAGATGTAGATAAGTCGTTTTATAAATTTCAACACCAATTTATGTTAAAAACTTTAAACAGACTAGAAGGTAAAGTAAATTTTGTCAATCTGATAAAGGTCACCTACAAAAACCTATAGCTAACATTATTTTTAATGTGAAAATACTGAATATTTTCTTCTCAAAATTGAAACACAGTAAGAATGTCTGCTGTCTCAATTCCTATTTAACATCTTACTGGTATTCCTACCAATGCAATAAATTTTAAAAAATGAAATAAAATGAAATCAAATTCATACTAAGTGGAAAATAATAAATAAGCCTATATTCTTTTCAAATAAATGATCATCTACATTGAATACACAAAACTCTCCAAAAAAGCTACTGAACCATTTTACCAAGATTATAAGATATTCGATAAATATGGAAAAATTAATTTTATTTCTCTATACTAGGAATGAACATATGGAATTTGAAATTCACCAGCCTATACCACTTAAATAGCATTGAAGCATAAGAAATTATTTTGTGGAAATTTATTAAAGTATTTGCAAGAGTTATATGCTGAAAACTACAAATAGTGATCAGAGTAACCAAGGTAGATCTAGGAAAACAGAGAAATATACCTTGATCATGGGTTAGAAGACTCAATGTCATTAAAATATCAGTTCTAGGGAACCCTGGGTGGCACAGCGGTTTAGCACCTGCCTTTGGCCCAGGGCGCGATCCTGGAGACCCAGGATCGAATCCCACATCGGGCTCCTGGTGCATGGAGCCTGCTTCTCCCTCTGCCTGTGTCTCTGCCTCTCTCTCTCTCTCTCTGTGTGACTATCATAAATAAATAAAAAAATTAAAAAAAAATATCAGTTCTACCCAAATTGATCTACAGATTCAACATAATCTAAATCAAAATACCAGTGAGCATTTAAAACAATCAACAAACTAATTTTAAAATTTATGTAGAGAAGAGAAGTAAGGGGCCCCTGGGTGGCTCAGTCAGTTAAGCATCTGCCTTCAGTTCAGATCATAATCATGGCGTCCTGGGATGGAGCCCCACATCCCTGATCAATAGGAAACCTGCTTCTCCCTCCCCTTCTGCCTTCTCTGCACTGGTCATGCTTTGTCTCTGTCTCTCTCAAATAAATAAATAAAATCTTAAAAAAATAAAGTAAGTTGAATAGTCAAAACAATTTTGAAAAAGAGGAAGAGGGTTGCCTGGGTAGCTCAGTGCTTGAGTGATCCTGGGGTGCTGGGATCAAGTCCTACATGAGGCTCCTTGCAGGGAGCCTGCTTCTCCCTCTGCCTATGTCTCTGAGTCTTTCTGTGCCTATCATGAATAAATAAATCTTTAATTAAAAAAAGAAGAAAGTTGGAGAACTCACATTACCTGATTTCAAGACTTCTGTAAAGCTACAGTAATCAAAAGAATGTGGTATCAGTTAACAACAGTTAGCAAAGTGTCTCTTTAAAGAGCTAGAGGGTAAATATTTTAGGCAGGCAGGTCATAGGTTCTCTGATGCAACTACTTCACTCACTCATTATAGTGTGAAAGCAGCTACAAATAATGTTTAAAAAATTGAATACAACTATGGTCCTATAAGACAACAGAAACTAAAATTTGAATTTCATATGATTTTCAGGTGTCACGAAATATTATTTTATTTTTTTACCATACAAAAATGTAAAAATCATTCTTAATTTATGGGTTATACAAAAAGAGGCAATAGGTCAGAGTTTGCTGAGCCCTGGGTTAATGAATGCACATAAAATTTTATTTCAATAAAATTGAAATACATCCATTTATTTAGGGTCAATTTAATTTCAACAAATATAAGGCAACTCAGTTGGGGAATTGTTAATCCTTTCAATAGTGATGGAGCAACTGTACAGTAATAAGAAAATAATAATCTACACAAACCTCACACCATATTCAAGACCAAATCAAAATTGATCAGAGATATAAATATATAATGTTAAACTATAAAACTCTTTGAAGAAAACAGAAAATCTCTATAACCTAAGGTGCCACCATACCTCAACTAGAAGATGAAATAAATTGGTAATACCAAGTACTGACAAAAATATAGAGCAAGTTAAATTGTAATTCATAGGTGATGGGAAAGAAAAATGGTACAGCAACTCTAAATAATAGTCTGCAATTTTCTTATAAAGCTAAACATACCCCTACAATCTGATGATAATCTCATTTATAGTTATTATACCTAGGATACACAAAAATATATATTTAGACAACAATCTGTATGAGGATATTTATTCATAATTGTCTCAAACTGGAAATAATCCAAACATCTGGCAACTGGTGAATAGATAAAAGAACTGTGGTAAATCCATACAATCTAAAATAACTGAGTAATAGTATAGATACATGCAACATGAATGTATCTCAAACATCACTATGCTAATAGAAGACTTAAAAGGCTGCAGATTATATGATTCTGTTTACATGACATCATGGAAAAGGAATAGGCACAGACAAAAAAAAAAAAAAATCTCTATCTATCTCTTAGTTCCTGCTATGGACTTGGGGAGATGAAGAGAAACGATTATAAAATGGCACTAGGGACTTTTCTGGATGATGGAAATGTGCTATTATTTCTATTGCAGTGGTTACACAGATATACATATATGCCATATTTCACAGAACTGAGCACCAAGAAAGGGGGGAGTTTTGTATGTATTTGTATGCGTTTGTATTCAAATGATTTCACCGTAAATTTGACTTAAGGGGAGACAGAGACAGAGGTAGCAGGTCTAACTCTCTAGATCTTTAGAGACTGAGGTCTGAAAAAGGAGAGAGACGAGGGGAAGTGAGTGAGATCAGAGAATTAAGAGTATAATCTTGGAAACCAAGGAAAGAAAAGAGTCTAAGGTGAGGTGGACCACTGCATTAGGCTGCTATAGGGCATGTGGCTAAAGGAGTGGATGTTACTGGTAGATTTAGCAATAGAGAGATCATTTGATAGAGTCTGACAAGATTATTTTCATGATGTGATGGGATAACAGTAGGTTCAAGATAAAAAAGAGAGAGGGCAGCCCAGGTGGCTCAGTGGTTTAGTGCTGCCTTCAGCCCAGGGTGTGATCCCAGATCAAGTCCCACATCGGGCTCCCTAGGTGAAGCCTGCTTCTCCCTCTGCTTGTGTCTCTCCCTCTCTCCTTGTGTGTTTCTCATGAATGAATAGATAAAATCTTAAAAAAGAGAGAGAGAGAGAGAGTGAGATGAGTAGAAAGTAAAGACAACATTTTTAAAGAGTTTTATTGTAATCACACATGGTGAAGTGAGAGAGTAGCCAGAGTCCTATAGGACCAAAATTGTGTCTGGTTACTTTAGGGTGGTTACTGCAGCTTGCATGCTGATTCGAATGACATGATGAGAGGGGAAAAAAAAAAAAAAGTGATGATGCAGGAAAGGGAGAGATCTCTGAAGCCATGTGCTTGAGTAAGTGAGGGAAGGGGGTCCAGTGCAGAGTCAGAGGTTCCCATCAGGGAATGTACCTGGAGAGCCTGGTGATCGAGATAAGGTTCTTCCTGCTCCAAGTGGCATGTCTAATTTGGATGCTAGTTTCTTATCTAAGGAGATGCCAGGGGTTACACCAAGGGGCATGGAGCCCCAGAGAAGGGGGATGATGAGTCCTGAATTGGAGGTCTGAGTCACAGCCAAGTCTTCATTCAGGCAAAACTTGAAAGGTAAATCAGAACTATTATGAATTACTAAAAATGCAAGTACCATACGATCCAGCAAGTCCACTTCTGGGTATTTACCCAAAGAGAACAAAATTACCATCTTGAAGAAATATCTTTACCTTCACATTCATTGTGGCATTATTTACAGTGGCCAAGATATGGAAACAATCTAAGGGTTTGTCAATGGATGAATGGGAAAAGCAGATGTGGCATACATACAATGGAATATTATTCAGCTGTAAAATGAAACAAAACAAAAAACAAACAAACAAAAAGAAATCCCATCATTTTCAACAATATAGATGGAACTCAATGGAACTATTCTAAGTGAAATAAGTCAAAACAGAAAAAGGCAAGTGCTGTATGATCTCACTTTTATGTGCAATTTTTAAAAGAAGCAATCTTATATAGAAACAGAGAACAACAAAATAAATAAATAAATAAATAAATAAATAAATAAATAAATATTTAAGAAAAGAAACAGGAAACAGATTGGTTGTTGCCAGAGATGGAGTGTGGGTACTGGGGAAATGGGTAAAGGTAGTCAAAAGGTACAAACTTCCAGTTGTGCGTTCTGGGATGTAATGTTCAGCATGGGGAACAAAGTTAAAAACACCATATTGTATATTTGAAAGTTGCTAAGAGAGTATATCTTAAAAGTCCTCATCACAAGAAAAATATTTGTAATTATGTGAGATGCTAGATGTTAACTAAACTCTATATAATAAACACTTCATAATATATACATATATCAAATCATTGTATTGTGTACCTTAAACTATTACAATGTCATATGTGAATTATATTGCACTAAGTTGAGGGAAGAAAAGCAAGTTTGATTAAGAAACCCAAGGGACAGGGAAAGGTCATTTGGACAGGGGTGGGATGATGTGCTCAGAGAGGTAGGATGGATCCCTGGGCATTTGGAGCCATAATCATGGCAATTAACCACATCTCTGGGTTTAGGACACATAATTCCAAACCCCACCTAGCCACGGCTCCTACTATGACTCCAGGCTTGCTAAGATTGACTCAGAAATCAGGAGACACTGGGCCTAAGGTTTGAAGGTTAAATGTGGTCAGAGCAGCATAAGAAAAAAATAGTCATTGACTTGGTTCTATTTGTTTTGATGGATATGTAAAATATGTGCAAAGTGCAAGTGGATTGATTTTAAATGTGATGAATTCTTTGCTAAAGTAGTAGGGGAGAATAGCAAACACATAAACTATGGATCAGGACAAATAAATCCTTTTTGAACCCAGAATCAAGCCATTCTTAAATATTATTTTTATTCCCTATTTAAGCCAAGATTTTCTTTTTCTCTCTTGGAACACTTCCTTGAAATGGCAGAACTTATGGGGGGTGGGGGGGCAGAGTATGCATATGTGATTCAACAAGCCAAAGTTGACTCTAAGTGTGATTTCTCAGGAATACTAATAACTATCATTTGTACTTTATTACAGGTTGTAAAATGCTTTCAGAAATTTGATCTCGTTATCCTTACAAATAAATGACTTTTGTCCTCATTCTATAAATGCAGACCCAAGACCCAGAGAGATATAACTGTTTGCTCAAAAACACGCAGCAAACGGCAAAGTCCAAGCAAAATCCAGGCTTTTTTGACACCCAGTCTATTGATCATTCTGCTATGTCAGTATATCACACTGTTACGAATCATCACAGTCCTGTGGGGCATGCACAGAAAATTCCTATTCCCAGGCCTCTCCTCAACAAATTCTGATTTGCTCAAGTGGGGCTGAGGAGTCTATTTTAACCACCTGGGCTGCCTTGGAGGTGCCACTCATTACAAGGTTTTTTTTTTTTTTTTTTAATTGTTTTTTTTATTTATTTATGATAGTCACACAGAGAGAGAGAGAGAGAGAGACAGAGACACAGGCAGAGGGAGAAGCAGGCTCCATGCACCAGGAGCACGACGTGGGATTCCATCCCGGGTCTCCAGGATCGCGCCCTGGGTCAAAGGCAGGCGCCAAACCGCTGCGCCACCCAGGGATCCCTCATTACAAGGTTTATTCCACTCTGCATCTTGGCACATCACAGTCACTTGCCAGCCTCTATCAGGAAGCGCCTTAATACAGAGTATGCATAACTGTGCAGCCCCCAAGAAAGCACCACCAGCCTGGAAACAAAGAAGGGTGGGTCCTGATGTCTGCTCTACCATTCTCCTGCTACATGGCCTCTGGTAAAATAAGTCACTTCTATGAACCTCAGTTTTCTAATTTCTATAAAATTGGGCTACCCTGTAGAATTGCTACAAAAATTAGAACATAGCATGCTCAATCAACACCATCTCTTATAATTGCAAAGAAAGTGTTAGAGATCAAAATTTGGCAAAACAAAAATATATAGGATCAAAAATAACCATCAAAAAGTCGTCAACAGAAGGAACGGGGTGAAAAACAAACGAAATCAGTCATTCATCTGTAAGATCCTTTGGTTTAAAGTCCCATTTTAATTCCGGCACTAAATTAGCAACCCATTGAAAATAGTCTGAAATAACTCACATTCAGAGTTATTAAAGGAGCTTGATGAGTTTCACACACATTCACACACACACACACACACACACACACACAGGCACACACACACAACCCTGCAGGTTGTGCTTTTTAACAGACCTAAATGTAAACTTCTGGAACCCAAAATAAACTCCAAGTTGGTAACAAGTAAAATTAGCTCCAGTTTGTAAGCGTCTGTGAAAGACAACCGAGAGTCTGTTCCGAAGATAATGATAATGACTCAAGCCCGGCGTGGAAGGGAGGCCTTCTGTAGAGACAGAAGCTGGCGAGTAATGTGGGGTGCTGTCCTGACAGCAGAGAGCCAGGGTGTCACTCCAGCTGAAGCTCATTAATTCCCTTTGCCCCAAAGTCTATGCTTGATCGATGTCTCCCTCACAGGCAGCTTTACTGGAGGCTCTGTGCCCCTTCTCTATGGTGTGCTCTTCCCTCCTTAAGACACTTGTGTTTTGCAAGTTGAGATGAGGACACCTGCTAATGAATGATTCAAGACACACAGGTGGCCCAGGGCTGGGCCTGGCAGGCGGATTCCTGGAGCGGCGCCCCCGTGAGGATCCTATATACAGAGTGAGAGCCCGCCAGCAGCCAGATTCTTGCTTAGTCAATTATGCATAATGGCTGTCAGTCAAGTGCTCCTCCTTGTGTCCTCATGGAAGCCATGGAGGAGGAATCAACAAGGCTGTTTGCAGCTTAAGGGCAGCATGTGGGCTCTGATGGAAGCAGCAGCAACAGCGCAGGGCTGGTAGCCTGCTCCTTGTCTGCAAAGAACAAATTCCTTAGTGAGGTTACAATACGCTCCATGATTTGCCCTTGTCTGTCTCTCAGAAGGGATTTCCTACAACTCATCCACATGCAATGCGTGCCTCAATGCAGAAAGACTGTTATGGGTTGAATTGTTCCCCCACAAAATTCATATGTTAAGTCCTCACCCCCAGTACCTGAGAACATGGTGGCTGTGTTTGGAAATACGGGCGTTACAAGTGTGATTGATTAGGACAGAGTCATACTGGGGTAAGCTGGATTCCCAATCCAATATGACTGGTATCCTAGAAACGAAAAAAAAAAAAAAAAAAGGAAATTTAGGTACAGAATCACACACATCCAGGGCGAAGGCCGTGTGAAGACAAAGGCAAAAATCAGAATGATGCACGGAATGCCAAAGATTGCCAGCAGACCCCCAGAAGCTAGTGGAGTGGCATGGCACCCCTTCTATATAGCTTTCTGAAGGAATCAACCCTGCTGACACCTTAATCTCAGACTTCCAGTCTCCAGAACTGCAAGACAATATATTTTTGTTACTAAAGCCTTTGGTCTGTGGTACTTTGTATGACAGTCCTAGCAGAAGAATGGAATAGTATCTAAAGACTGTCCTTGGGTTTGCACATGTATTTCCAAAATAGTAGAGGAATTAAGGGCACAAGGTTTGGAACCAGAGAGAATTTGCCATGATTTCCACCTTGACCACTTTCTGTGATTCTAAACAACACATTTTGGAGCCTCCACCTGAGAGCTTTGAATCATCATTAAATAACATGACCCTGGACTTCAGATAGACTTGGTTGCAAATTCCTGGCCATTCACCAGCTGATTGATCCTGTAATGTTACTTTATCTGAATGCACCTCCGTTCTGCGTCCTATAAGCAGAGGGTACAATACTCCTTTCTCTGCAGCCTGTGAGAATTCAGTGTCACAGGGCACAGAAAATTCCTATCTGCAGCCGAGCCATGGTCTCTACTGCTAAGGAAGAAGCAGGGATTTGCTCCCTTGGGAGAAAGTTCCCTTGTGCTATCTGGACAATTCTATTTTTCCTGCACATGCCACAGAATGGTGGCCTTCTTGGAAAAGTCTTGCTAGTCTGGTTAGTTTGTCTTACTATATCATCAAAACTTGTTCTTAAGAAGCACAAGTACCTGTGCCAACATCCACACATAATTGGATTGTTCTGAAGTAGCTTATGTGCGGAGGCTACTAGACTAGATCTTTTGAGGGAGAAGCTTTGTTTTTCAATTCCGTATCTCCCCGTTTCTTCACAAAATAGGTTTTCATTAAATATTGGATGGATGGATGGACGGAGGATGGATGGCAAGGCTTTAAGTCAGATTAAGAAAGTTCTAGGTGAGTGTTCTGTCCTTTCTCCTTGGTGTCAGTGGGGTCATACTTGTGGCTTCTTCCCAATGCTGGGACCTCAGACTCTGAGAAAGAGAAGTGGGGAAAGAACCCCCGCCTCCAATGTGGGAAAGATTCTGGCCAGATGAAACAGAAGAGCCCATATGTAACTTGCCCATTACTTGTGTCTAGATCTTTCCCTTTATAACACTTCACACTACACAACAGGATCATGGGTGCATTCTCACTTAGATATCACAACAATTTATAAGCCAGGCCAGAGAGACTTTATTTTCCTATCTACCAAGGAGGAAACTGAGGCAGATAAGTTTCCCAGGATCATGTAAGCTAATCAGAGACAGACCTGGAATGAGATCACAGTTAGATGGCTTGTGTTCGCTCTTCTTATTAAATCTTGCCAGTCTGACTTCATGGAATTGGTTTCTGAAATAAAGTCTTAGGTTTCTGCCTGAGGACTATTTGATAGACATTTTGTGAAGAGTCAGCAAGCATGGGCTTTATGGACTGGTTTTCCTGGGGACAACATACCATTGGAAGACAGTAACCTGAGCATAATCCATACAAGTTGAGGATAAACTCTACAGAACTAAGAAGGAGAATTCTAGAACATAGCACCAAACAGGAGATGAGAAATGCCTCCATGAAATTTTAGACATGGGCCTGATTACTAATTGGTTGGTAATTCCCTGAGTTTCATCATTCTCATCTACAAATTGAAGATAATATCATCTGCTCTAATGTTGAGCTTTTGACAATCTGTTGTAATACAGACATGAAGGCCACCCCAAGTTTGCAGCAGACATATAAAAGGCCCTTCATCTGGTCATAATTACAGTCAGTTCTGAAGTCAATGCTCAAGATTAAAATTAAATCCAAATCATCCTCCAAAATCCTTTGGAAAAGTCTTAAGTTGAAGACTAAGAATTTCTCATTCATCTAACACATCCTGCTTTCCCTCCAGTGTACAGACAGATTGCTTCTTCCTTCCTTGAGCACAGAAGACATTGCTGACTTGCTTCTATGGAACATGTGGTAGGAAAAATATGAATATTTAATATAAGATTCAGACTCCAATAGCACATTCCTGTCTCCAGTGTCACCCGCAATCATGGAAATATTCAGAGTGGAAAAATGGGGGTAGAATCACCTGCTCTCTGTTCATTATGATTCCATATCCCCCCTTCTTTGTTGTATTTTCTGCCACCCTCCTTCTTTTATTACCATTATTACCAACATCATCATGATTACAACCGTGATTTGCCAGTGTACATAATTGAAACGGGTAAATCAAATATGTGTATTATGCAAGACTGTGGTGGTTAGAAGTCAGAGATTCAAAAGCCCTTCTCTGTAACTGAATTCACCCACTGTGATGGGTTGCACCCTCCAATCATTATTCAGAATCCTGTGACTCAGCACTTGCCACTTTGGATTACCCAGCCCAACCCTATCTCTGAGCAGAATTCCAGGTCTGTAAATGCCATCCATATTTCAGCTTCCCTAAGAAACCTGACTCAGTTCCTGCCTTGCCCTTGTCCCCTTCTGCTGCAGACTCCCAGTGATAATTAGGGAAAAGGAGATGCAGGATCCCAGGAGGGCAGAGTTGAATCTAGAAATTGGCAGGAGTGGCCCGAGCCAAACTTGGCTCCAGCTGTCTCACTAACAGGTTCCATAATTAGCTTACAATGCACAAGGACTTGAGGGTTGACATGACGTGTGTGAGAGTGTGTGCTTCCCTTATATACTGTGTTTCACTAGTCATCTGAAGGTAAAGAGTCAGCAGACATGTGAACTGGGTTCTTCTGGCCATGGGAAGACTCAAGGTGATTTTCCTTTTGATGATATCAGAGTTAGGTTGGATCAGGTTGACTCTTTCCATGCTCCTCCCCACTTCGGCTATTAGAGCTTGGGTAGTTGGAGGCAGGACCAGGGAACATACTAATTGGAGGCCAGACCTAATGAGGCACCAGGCCCTGCTCAAAAGCCACTACCAAGGGGAGGTTTCCCCAGAACCTGATCTCTCTCTTTGCCCTCTCTACTGGATCCCTATCCCCTGTTTCACTTATTCTGGTTCTTAGAGACAGTGGCAGCATGCTCTGGAATCTTCCGCTTGCTCATAGTCTCAGCATACTCCAATTCAGCCCCCACACTACAGCCAGAGGTAGCTTTTAACTTGTAAATTTGACAAAGTAATTTACTGCCTAAACCTGTCAGCATCTACCAGTTACCCTTCAAGGCAGCATTCACAGTCCTTAAGAAGGCTTTCAAATCACTTGGCAAGCCAGCCCAAACAAACTCTCACGCTTTATCTCCTACCACACCTTCACAGAGTGCTGCCAGATTAAATTAGGGACAGAGGAGAGGGAAAAAGGCACATAGAAAATATGCAAAACAATGTTCTTTAAATTTTCAGAATCTGTGGAACTCCTGTATAATCTCTTTAACTCATTGCCTCTCCAACTCAGCTCCATTAAATAAGAAAACCCGAAATGTTCGACTTGGTACTGGATCATCGACAATGATGGGAAAGACGTTGAGGGGATTTTCCCCACATTTTGTGAAGTGCAGCCCCTACTCAGCCTTTAGGAATCCAGCTTAAAAAAAAAAAACAAAAAAGCTCAGGGGTAGCACCAGTGGCCCAGCGGTTTAGCACCGCCTTCAGCCCAGGGCCTGATCCTGGAGACCCAGGATGGAGTCCCATGTCGGGTTCTCTGCCTGGAGCCTGCTTCTCCCTCTTCCTGTGTCTCTGCCTCTCTCTGTGTTTCTCATGAATAAATAAATAAAATCTTAAAAAAAAAAAAAACCAACTCAGTTAAAGATGGCCCTGACACTCCCCAGTGTCACTATTCTTCTGTATCCTTCAGGAAAAAAGTATCACCTTCAGTGTGCCTGTAATGAATGTTGGGACTTTTGTGCCTCCATCGTACTGGTGCCAAAAGGGATTCTGAGTAAAAGCCTGATCTTTTTTAGCCAGAATGAGTGTTTGAGAGTGTTACATGGTGCTACGGTATCTATGTTTCTCTGCAAAAGGCAATCTGCTTTCACCTTAAACTCAATCTGGCAAGTGCATGACCAATAAAAAAAGAGTGACCCTTGAACCTCATTCCCATTCCCAAAGAGAATCAAAGCACAGAAAGCAAGAAAGGCTCAGAGGGGATTGACAACTACTATGTATCGAGCCGTTGGCAAAGACCACATGGGTGGGCTAACTCTGCAGATACGCCGCTGACAAAGCATGCTCTTGTCAAGTGAACTATAATAACTAAATAAGTAGAATGGGGCATTTTTTGTAAACAGTATAATCAATGGCTCTGGAATAAGCAGGTGCCAATATCAAGTATAGAGAAGCCCAGGGTATATGGAAAGGGATAAACATACCTGGAAGAAAGAAAGGAGAATTGCTTATTCAGGGCAGAGCGAATGCAATTCCCAAGCCATGGTGAGCTGAGGAAGAATATACAAGTGAATATTGAAATTGTAGAAATAATTATATTAAACAGGCTGTGTAGAACTATGCTGGAGTTAAGTGCACAGTATGTGGTTCTCACTCCATAGTTCAGGCCATCTCAATCACTTTTAATGTCTTCATATAATCTTACATATTTTAATTCATGTCTCTACTTTGCTAAGTGATATAAAAGTAATATTTCTGGTCCAGATTCTGAACACTTTAGTGATCAGCTGAGGCAGACAGCAGCACTTCTACCTTTGCATATAGGTCGCATTTCATCCATTCAATTCATTCTACACATGCATATTGAATTTATAATATTTGACAAGCACATTCCTAAATGCTGAGGAGATACTGCTAAACAAATCAGAAAATAAACAAATTGATACCATAAAGGGGCTGACAGGTAATTAAGAGGCAATGATAAGGGAACAAGGTGATTTCAGATCGTGATAAGTACTATAATGAAAAGGAAACAGAGTATATCGAAAAGGGCAGTGATGGCTCATTGAGATCATAGGGGGGAGGAAGGACATATATGAAATATATGAGTGGCTGAGTGAAGAGGACTGCATGCTTACCAAAGCCAAGGGGGCCTGAGGTCCCAACCAACTCCTCTCCAGCCCCA
The DNA here is from genome assembly GCF_003254725.2 of Canis lupus dingo. NCBI lineage: Eukaryota > Metazoa > Chordata > Mammalia > Carnivora > Canidae > Canis > Canis lupus. The sequence goes on from NC_064245.1 coordinate 68,176,738, forward strand.
AGTGAAGAAGAGGAACTGGCATTTCCCCAGAAAGGTACAAAAGATAGCTAAGAGAACAAAGCTGATGTCTTGGAAAAAACAGAAATGGCAACCAAGCGGTTCTATAGAACAAGAGAGATTTCGGAGGGAGTCTAACAGGAATTTCATTAGCTTCTCCTCCTACCAGTAATGTCAGAAAGACTGCAGCCATGATCCTCATTTTATAAATAAAGAACTCAGAGTTGCCAGCTGATTTAACCCCCATGACCAACCAGTGGCAAGGAAACATCTAGAACAGGAGTCAGTAAATGAGAACCTATGGGCTGATGCCAGCTGGCCACCTACTTTTGCTCATAAAGTTTTAACACAGCCTGCTTGTTCATTAAGATCATTGATGGCTACTTGCACACTACAACGGCGAAGCTGAATACTTGCATAGACATTGAATGGGCTGTAAAGCCTAAATTATTTCCTCTCTGACTTATTACAGATGGAAGAAAAAAAATTTAAAAAGCCAACCCATGATCTAAACAGATTTCCTAATTCCTGAGTCCAATTCCCCTTCCTGTAGATGGTGCTTCTATGATTCATGATTGTTCATGATTGTTCCTCTTGATCCTTGGGGAAAAGACTGAGTCCTTAAGGGAGGGACGATATTTTAAGAACTCCATCCTGGGACTTTCAATGAATAGACATTCATTGTCTTGCCTTGATTTAAACTAAAACAAAAACCAAAAAATGAGAATAAGAAATAGAAATTATTTATGTATGTATCAACCTAATATTGATTCCTATAATTCCAGCTATTCACTCATATTATTTCCTACTGCATCCAATTATGTTATCAACACTGAAAAGGGAGGACTAATCTATATGTCTACAGTTATAATGACAGATAAAAGTCTTAATCAGTGTTTCATTTCATCATAAGTACTGCTTCTTAATGACACAGTAAAAAGAAGGCTGCAATGGGAAATTAAGGAAGGGAACTTTAATTCTGTGTCCTAGGGCACACAATTTCTTCCCTAGGAAATTACTTCAAATAGCTAAACATTCCACAATATATGATTAATAATGAAAATATTCATGAGTTCAGCATTAATTATTGCATTCATTCATCAATCCTTATTAGCTGCTTTTCTAGATATCTACTGTTATACGATGAATTTCTCCAAAACTTAAGGCTTAAGATAACAATCATATTCTATTATCTCACAGAATTCTAGGGGTATGAGTAGGTTGAGCTTGGTGGTTCTAGCTTCTCATGTGGTTACAATCAGACCATAGGTAGGATAGCAGTTATGCCAAAGACTTCCTCACTCACATGCGTGCTGGTTGGTGATGGCCATTGGCTAGGAGTCCAGCCGTGGCCATCTGCTAGAGTACCCAGCCATGGCCTTGCTATGTAGCCTGGGCTTCCTCACAGCAAGGTGCCTGCATTCCAACAGCATCCATCCTCGAAGTAGGAAGTGGAAGGGCCAACTTCCTATAGCCTGGACCTGAAAACTGGCAAAGTGTTCATTTTCCTAATCTATCAGAAAAGCAGTCACAGAGCCCAGTGCAAGGGGGAGGGTCTATGGGCAAAGCATCGATGAATGTCAGCGTCTTAAAAACAAATAAACAAAACAACAACAACAACAACAAACCTCTGCAATCTAGTATCCTCTATTGTGGAACTCTATTGTGGAACTCGCACCCAAATTTAGAATACATTCACTCACTTCAAATATCCCACAAGAATATTATTACATCATAGCATCGAGCTCAGCCTCCAGATCCAAATCTTTTAATTTTAGTTGGCTCCTCAAGAATGGTGCCTTAAGAACAGATCCTTGGTTTCTTTATACTTCCAATCTAAAGACTTATAAACTAAAGAGACAACTTATCTGATCCCACAACAACTCAACACACAATGGTGGAGCATTACAGAGTAATGTTACAGAGTTACAGAGTAACATCTACTTATGCTCCTTTAGAACAAGAAGGAAAACAAAGTGCACATGGATGCCACTCATCCATAGCGACTCAGAAATCCAGGAAGGCACATGCTCCTAGATTCTAGTTCCTAGATCTTATGTGTGTTCCCTCCATTGGTTTCTCCAAGTCTTGGACCAAGTGGGTGTCTGCAGCCTTGTGGTGAAGGACATCAGCTTGTCCGGATGTCCTGTATTGTTGAGGTGGGAAACAGTGCCAGATGTGGGTTCCAGTTTGTCCTACCTGTCCTCAATTTTACTTCCAGCTTTTTTCCTGACTGCTGTCCTTGTTAAATCTTCAATGAGTGACTTTTGATCTATTGCCAGATGCTGAGGTAAGAGCCTTCCTTATACTTCTTCACCATCTCCTCCAGTTACCGATGGCTTATCCTTATAAGAAATCCTTTTTTTCCATATTATTCATAATTGACAATGCTTTCTTGATAGAACCCAAATGAATAAGCTAATTATTATCCTGATGATACGTAATAATATGCATTATCATGCACAGATATGTAAAAGTGTAACTAAGGAACACATACAGTTTTCACAGAAGTAACATTTTACCTGGATCCTTTAATTAATAGAGATTTTATCACACAGAGAAGAAATGGTAATGACACTCAATGTAGAACAAACAGTATTGATTCTACTGATTTTAGAGGGACTGGTTTTGAAAAAAAAACCACTCCTATTGACAGTAGCTGGTAACTTCTTAAATTACATACCTTGATTTCCATCACACTTCCTCTATTTATCCTGTTCATGAACTTTCCATCTAGTCAGGAAAGCTTTGGAATTCGTGACACTTCACAGCCCCTCCTTCTGATTTTTTTCTGAGGTCTCTCAGGAAAGCTGCTATTTATTTCTAGCCATGGCAAGGTCAGGATGGAGAATCTTAATAACTTCCTTGTTACCCCTGAGTTGGCTCTTTGTGGCCCCACTTGATTACTCTATTTGTAGGACATTCCCAGAACTTCAGGCACGCCCATGAACAAATGTGTGTATCTTTAAAAAGCATTTTCTCAAAGGGAACATCAATCATTTCTCAAGCCAAATATAGTCTTGCTGTTATGGAAAGAGTTATATCTGAAATTGCAGTCCTTGAGTTTTAGATTCTATTATGTCACAACTAAACTGTTGGACTCTGAGCATCTCATTTAATTTCCATGAACCTCAATTTCCACAGCTGTGAAATAAGTATGATTGTCCCCCTTTTTCTATGGGGGATATATTCCAAGACCTCAGAGAACACCTGAAACCATGGATAATATCAAACTCTATCTACCTACCCATCTATCTATATCTCCACAGATATATATAGAGAGAGAGATATAATGTTTATATCTTTCTATATATACATAGTAGTGTTTTTCCTATATATAAATACCTAAGATAAAGTTTAATTTATAAATTAAGCACAGTAAGAGATTAACAACAACAATGAATAATAAAATTGAACAGTTACAACAAAATCTAATAATAAAGGTTATATGAATGTGCTCTCTCTCTTTCTCTCAAATACTTTATTTTACTATACTCCTCTTATAGTTATAATGGGAGATGATAAGATGTCTACATATGATATGAAGGGATGTGAATGATGTAGGGATTGTGATGTAGCATTAGGCTACTATTGACCTTCTAATAGTATGTCAGAAGGAGAATCATCTGTTTCTAGAACATGCTTGACCAAGAGGAAGTGAAATCATGGGAAGTGAAATCACAAATGAAGGGGGACTGTTGTAATGTCATTTTTAAGATGTGTTGTTAGGATTGTCAGTGGTACTGGTTGAATGATAAATGCAATTTATCACCTTCTTTGATGTCACCTTTTGTTTCTAACCATTAATATTAGGAAGACTTAACAGTCTAGAGAGGTAGAATTTCATTCTTTAATCTCAGATTTTATTTTTTACAGTATTGTTGAATATTAGAAAGAATGTGTACAACACAGCTCAAGTAGAAGGTGGTATATGAAAGGTGCTCCTTATCAAAGATCTAACAGATGCAATGTAGGTAGGAGATGCTGTTATGATGGAAGAGGTAGTCAGTCCAGGGGACCCAGGAATACTAATATCCTGCTTTTATCAGCCACCTCTGCTCCCTGCAGGCCATTGGAGAGAATAGGAAGGCAAGTAAAAGGCAAGGTAACACTTTACTAACAGCTGGATCTTTGTCTCAAGCAACAGGTAGATTTGAGTGAGCTCAGATGAACCATGTGGACATTCAGTCTCATCTAGTTTAAGACTAGAGTAGCTTTCTCCCCACATAACATCAAACTTACATCTTTGCACTCACCATTCACACTGTGGTAAAAAGTTTCACTGACCAGGGATTGGAAAAATGAATACAGAGAGAGAAACAAGCATGAGAGAGTGCATTTGTGACAGTGTCTAGATCCAGACTGGTCTATGCCTCCCACAATACAAGCAGAAGCCTGAGTCCAGCATTCACTTAGAAGAACAGAGAATGTCTATACAGAAGGAAATGCCCAACATGGCTAGAACACTTGTACCCTTACTTCTCTGTGTGGAAACAAAATTTCAAGGAAACACCATACGTATATATATTTCAACTTATACCTACTTTAAAGCTATATGTTTAAGAAAATGATGCTAATTCAGAGGTTTTAGTTTTAAGAAATCTTCCTCCACTGGGACCAAGAATTTGTACATTTGCACATGATTTATCAATGATACCTTATGAATTGTTACATTGGAGTATTTATTTATTTATTTATTTTTGATGAAACCGACTAAGGCACTGTGGTGTAGATCTCCGTTCTGACATTAGAGAGCCATGTGACCTTGAACATTGTTTCCCTCTGGTACTCAATTTCCACATCCTTAAACAGAGGAGGCGGACCCAATAAGTTTTTAAGTCCTTCACAGTTCTAACATTTTAGTAGATAACCTAGTTATCTATGTTTTTTTTTAATCACTTAAGGAAAAATTAAAAATGCAAGATTTTATTCTTTGGGAAATGATTTTGCATCCCACTTTGGAGTTAAAAATCTCTGCTGCATGAATTTATTTTAACAAACACTAAATCTTCGTGATTTAGCTAAAGCTAAAAATAGTCTCTGCAAAAATAAAAAAAGAGTCACGTTGTTTATAAATAGCAAGTCTTCAACTCTGGGGCTTGTTCGGTCAGAAAGAGCAGCTTAAACTAAAATGCAGAGTCAAAATAAACCTATTTTACTGGGTTGGCAAGAGTCCAGCTGCACGATTTAGCCCTTGATTCAGCTAAGAGAATGGTATGGAGGCAAAATTTGAGAATCATTCTATGTGCTGTGAACAGGTTGATGTGTCTGCTTTAATAACTACCCATTTTACAGAAGAGGAGATGGAGGCTTAGAGGAGTCAACTGTCCAGTCCATAGCCACACCAAAAGGGTAGTGGCTGGGATCAGACTTGACTCATTCTTTCGACTTCATTGTCCTCATGGAAGGCTGACCCACTGATTAATGAATGGATTAACTAAAATAACAGGTTTGGCAAGGACTACACACAGGGTACTATGAAATGAATGTTAGAAGAATCAAAGACACCCTGGATTTCAGGATACCCACACTCCAACAAGATATGATCACATCCAATTAAACATCATAAAGAAATAGTGGCCCAAGAAATACATAATACTCATTTCTTAAATATTCACCAAATGTAATGGCACTTATGTTTGGGTAGTGGTGTTTTATAAGAATTTTAATTTCTTTTTTGCTTTCCTAAACATGTAAGACTTTTACAAATGATATAATATATACAATGTCAATTTTCCAAGGACTCATTTATTCAAGCTTCAGACCATAAAGGCATGCCTGATTTGTTTGTTTAATATACTTATTTTGGTGAATTATTTGGTAGGTTTTATTAATAGAATTTATTTTCTTTGGGCAGTTTTACATTTACAGAACAAATGAACAGAAAGTATAGAGAGTTCTTATATACCCCTCACCACTGCTACCCTGTTTTTCTTATCATTAACATTTTGCAATAGTGTAGTACATTTATTACACTCAGTGAGACAGTATGGAAATACTATTATTAACTAAAGTCCATCATTTACATTAGAGTGCACTCTTATGTTCTATGGGTTTTGATAAATAGATACTAACATATATTTACGATTTCAGTGTCATATGGAATAATTTCACTGCCCTAAAAATTCCCTATGTTCTACCTATTTATCCTTCCAACCCTCCTCTCAACCCCTGGCAATGACTACGTTTTTTAGTCATTATAGTTTTTGCCTTTTCTAGAATGTCATATAGTGGGAATCATAGAATGAAGCCTTTTTCAGGTTGGTTTCTTTCACTCAACGATAAGCATGTAAGATTCCTTCATGTCTGTTTGTGGCCCCATAAATCATTTCTTTTTATCTCAAATAATTATCCATTGTCTGGATGTGCCACACTTTGTGCACTAACTTATTAGAGGGTATCTTGATTGCTTCCAACTTTTGACAGTTATGACTTAGGCTGCTATAAACATTTGTGCACAGATTTTGGTGCAAACATAAGCTCTCAGTTAATGTGGGTAAGTACCATGCAACATAATTACTGAATTGTCTGGTAAAAGTATGCTTATTGTATGATAAGTTTTGTAATAACTGCCAAACTTATTTTGAATTCCCACTGACAATGAATGAGAGTTCCTTGCCAACATTTGGTGTTGCCAATATTTTGGATTTTAGCCTTTTTAATAGGTATGTAGTGGCATGTCACTGTTATTTTAATTAGAAATTCCCTGAGGACATATGATGTTGAATATATTTTCATATGCTTGTTTGTCATCTGTATGTCTTCTTCAGTGAGATGTCCAAATCTTTAACCTATTTTTATTTGGGTTGTCTGGTTCTTATTTACTGTTGCGTTTTGGGAGCTCTTTGTATGGATATGATTCTTTGTTTAGATAATACTCCTTTACAAAATATACAAAATATGTATTTCAAAGGTTTGTTCCCAAGTCCTAGCTTCTCTTTTCATTTTCTTAACAGTGTCATTGGCAGAATAGAATATTTTAATTTTAATGAAGTCCAACTCATTTTTTTTTCTTTCAGTAATCATGCGTTTGGTATTGTACCTAAAATATCATCTCCAACCCAAAGATAATCTACATTTTCTTCTATTATTTTCTGGGAATTTTATTTTCACCTGTTATATTTAGGTCTATGACCTATTTTTTTGTGAAGAATATAAACTCTGTGTCTAGGTATTTTCTTTTCTTCTTATTTTTTTAATGTAGATGTCTAGTTGTGCTAGCACCATTTGTTCAAAAGACAATCCTTTCTCTGTAGAATTCCCTATATTTGTCTGAGTTTATTCTGAGCTGTCTATCCTGTATCATTGATCTCTCAATTTTTTGCCAATATCACACTGTTTTGATTACTGTAGTTTTACAGAAGTCTTGAAGCTGGGTAGTATGTCTTCTCACTTTGTTTTTCTCCTTCAATACTGTGTTGGCTATTCTGGGTCTTTTTCTCACCATATAAACTTTAGAATCAGTTTGTTGATATTGATCCACAAAGTAAGTTCCTGATCTTTATATTGGGATGTTGAATCTATAGATCAAGTTTGGAAAATCTTGATAATATTGAGTGTTGCTATCCACGTACATGGAATGTCTCTCCATTTATTTAGCTCTTTCTTGACATGATTCATTTCCAGACCTAAAGGTAGATGTTGCTTCTATAGATTACATTTTACATTTGCAGTACATGTACATAAATATATATATATATATTTGATTCTTGTTATAACTTTTAAAAAGCAAAAGTAAAGTCACAAGATAATAAGTGCTACTAACAGAGATGTACATAAAAAGCCACAGGGTGCAAAGTCAGACAAGATTAATTCTGTGAGGAATTGATGAAGAGAACATCTTCTCCAAGATGATGATGGATGGGTAGCTCATCACCTAGAGAAGTAATAGAAGACTTTTTTAGACCAGACCAGGTGTGTGTGTGTGTGTGTGTGTTCAGCATAAGAGGCTGAAAATAAATCAATTCAATATATTCATACAATTCAAAGGCATTCTGGAGACATGAAAGTACTTAAGGACAGGGGTTATTGGTCAGACATTACATATAATCATATAAGGGAAGGGAGAAGAAATGTGTGGGAAATATCAGAAAGGGAGACAGAACATAAAGACTCCTAACTCTGGGGAATGAACTAGGGGTGGTGGAAGGGGAGGAGGGCGGGGGATGGGGGTGAATGGGTGACGGGCACTGAGGGGGGCACTTGATGGGATGAGCACTGGGTGTTATTCTGTATGTTGGTAAATTGAACACCAATAAAAAATAAATAAAAATAAATAAATTTAAAAAAGAAAGGATTGAAATAATCTAAAGAAAGGAAAGTCTCCAGCAATGGGAACACAGAGTGCATGGACAGAGATAATGAAGTGTCAGATTTGTTTAAGTACTGATAAGAAGATCAATTTGCTGTTGTCTAGGAAGACAATTGTGGGTGAGGTAAAAAAAAAAAAAAGTCTGAGGGAACATCTGCTGCTTTTGCAAGCAGTAGCTCTATTCCTGGCACATTTTTGCAATATTTGTCCTTCCAAAAATATCTCAATAGAGTAAAGCCTCAGAGGACTCAATGATTTATTAATTCATCCAATAATTATGTGAACTACATTGTATTCTGGGTACTATTCTAGATGTTGGTACATACAGGTACGAACCAGACAGAATAAGGTCCTCCCCCAAGGCACATTTTTCTGCTCTCCTTGACAGCCATTTGCCTCCACCCATCACATTACATACTCTAAATGTTTGTGTCCTGTTATTGGCCTCAGTGAGAAATTCAGGTTTTCTTCTCTTGTTTACTGACCTAAACCTTTCTTTAGACCATCTCCCACCCTTATCCACTCCTTCACCACTCTGCTCTTAATTCAGTCTTCTGATTCAAGAACTTCTGAAATATTCTCTTCCATTCTTAGCACCATGAAATGCTAAGCATTGAGGTTCCTGTCCTCCCCCTAGAGTGGGAAATTTGAGTCAGGATATAACATCTGTGTTGTACAAATGCCAGAATAAGGTCAGAATAAGGTCCTGACAGAATAAGGTCCTCTTATTCTGTGGCTTTTCTGTTGATGTTAAAGGTTACAAATACTTCCTTTTTAGGAAATGATGGTATGAGATGTCATGTCCAAATCAACAATTACAGCAAGGCTATGCTGTAATTGATCACCTGGGGGAAAAGAGTGGTTTTCCAATTGGAAATGGGAACTGCTGGAAAAGCCTCGGCAGTGTCTGGAGCATATGCTTTACAACCTCACCATCACACAGAAGGAATAATCACATAAAGATATAACTATTGTTATCCCTCACAAAGGCTCAAGGACATTAAGTAATTTCCCCAGGGCTATAGGGTCTTTTATTTGGCAGAGCTGGGTTTCAGACTTAGGATGGTCTTCTATGGTGTCAAGCTTTTTGTCCATTTGCTTCTCAAACTACCTCCCAAAAGTGGCAGGACATCCAGAATTGAGGTTTCAGTTTAGTTTGTAACACAACAATTATAACAGATTTTATTGGTATCCTGCCCACCTCCTCCTGGCTCTCATCATTCCAGTATCTGCCAACAGTCTCCTACTAAAGACATTAAGGACTCTCTACCTGTGGCTTTTTTAAAGACCTCCACTGTAGGACAGCAGTACTGACAGGTATGTCCCTGTCAGTGTGTCTCCACCATTGACAAGTGGCAACTGAAGGATGAGAAGTCCAACCTCTTCTACCCTAGGCAGGATGACTTAAGGGTATGTTCTACACTGTGTCCCAAGGTTTCCTGGCAAGGCTGAGCTCAGCTTGTCCACAAGATAATTTGATGGAGAACATATCTTTTATTTGCTTCCTTCCCTGCCTTGTCTAACCTTTTCATTTCCCTACTATGGTTCCTGGAATCATGTCCCAACTTTCCAAATAAAACCTTTCACTCAAAGTCTAGTCCCTGGAGCCACTCCTGGGTGAAACCAATTAAAGACCCACCTTTTACCTAGGAAATAACAAATAGGAGAAGAGGCAATGTGAAAGATCTTTGAAATTATAGGGGAACCTGTCTTTATAGGTGAACTTCTCACATTGTCCTGTGCTTTTATTTCTCATTGTCTTTCCTTGGGATAAGTGTAATTCTGACAACACCGAGGCTTGTCTCATATGCATCAAAGGAAATAGAATATTTGAAAAAATGTTTTTCGCAGGGCTAAGATCAAGAATTAGAGCTAAAAGCTCAAGGTGTTTCTAGGCCAGGACCCTGCATCACACTGAGCTGATAGAATAGACCCACCAAGGAAAAACTCAAGTGGCAGGGACCATAGGGATGCTGGATTCATCACCATGCCCTTATCATGCTTTGGTTCAAAGCTGGGAGCATCGGCAGAGATCCAAGAATGTGCTTCTCAAAGGATCTTTACAGATAATGGTGTCCTAAGAAACTACCATCCCCTGGAATTTGGCATGTAGATTCTATTATCCACAGTTACACGTTTTCAATAATTATGTTATTTGAGTGTCTCTGAGGGAAATATTTATTGGAGGGTGAAAGGGGGTCAATCAATCACTCGTGGCAAATCAGCTACCATCTTAACCTAGACAACTAGTAATACCTAGAAATTTAGGTTGGCAGTGAGTGTGATAAATCTGTCTATACATAACAAGACCCTTGTGTCCAGGTTGGGGTAAAAGGTAGGGACTTAACTTTCAAGGGTAGCAATTTGAAAACAAATCTCTGAACCTAGTCAGCCTAATGATAATAATATTAGTAATTGTGTCCATGAGGGAGTAATAGAAGCAGCATGAGTACTTCCCACCTCAGACATAATTAATTCAGTAATAGTGGGATAAAGGGGCCAAGGAGAGAATCTATGAGATAATCAACAAGCAGCAGTGACATGAGCTGACATGAGTGGGGCAATACAGAGGTACTAGGGTTAATTGTCTCTGACAATTCTCAGTATCTCTTCTAGAAGACAATCTGATTAAAGCCACAGAATATGAGTATCAAGCCTTCTCAGGAAGGAATTTGAATTCTGATTTTGAGTCACCAGGAGATATTTCTTAACCTCTCTCCACTTGAATTTCCTAGGCTATAAAATGAGGATCTTAGTATGTGCTGTATATGTTACGGGAATTAAAATGAGATTTTGGACAACCTGATTTAAAAAAATGTACCAAAGACCATAACAGACACTTCATCAAAGGAAAAAAAAATTAAGTGGAGATGCCTAAGGTGTGTGCTTATAAATATTATATATATGTATATATATATACACACACATATATAATATATATAATATACAGTTCAGTGCATATATGTAGTATAGTATCTATAGTATAGTTTATGTGTATATACATATAGTAAATAAGCACATAAAATATATTTTCCATTCTCTATCATCAGAGAAATACAAATTAAAAAAATAATGGTGTACTACTATACTTCTATTAGAATGGCCCAAATCCAGATCACTGACAACACCAAATGCTGACGAGGATGTGGAGCAACAAGAACTCTCATATGCTGCTGGTGAGAATGAAAATGATACAGACATTTTAGAAGATATTTTGGCAGCTTCCTACAAAACTAAACAGTGTACTTAGTTTTATAGGAATCTGCCAAACAACTGTGCTCTTTGGTATGTATTCAAAGGAGTTGAAAACTTACCTCACACAAAAGCCTGCACACAGATGTTTATAGAAACTTTATTCATAATCACCAAAACTTGAAAGCAACCAAGATGCCCTTCAGTAGGTGAACGGATAAAATGCACTACATCCAGATAGTGGAATGTTATTGAGAAATCAAAAGAAACGAACTTTCAAGCCATGAAAAGGAGGAATCTTAGTGCATATTACTAAGAAAAAGAAGCCAATCTGAGAAGGCTACCTACTGTATGGCTCCAATTCTATGACTGTTTGGAATAGACAAAACTATGAAGATAGTAAAAAATCACTGGTTCCCAGCAGTGGAAGGGAAGAGATGAATAGGCAGAGAACAGAGGATTTGTAAGGCAGTGAAAATAGTCTACATGATGTCATAATGGTGGATATATGTCATTAGGCATTTGTCAAAAAACTCATAGAATGTGCACCACCAAGAGTGGGCCCCAGTTGGATGCCAAGTGATTATGATGTGTCTGTTCATCTATCCTTGGTGATGAATGTATCACTCTGGTGAGAGATATTAATAAAGGGGAGGCTCTGCACCTGCAGAGACAGAGGGCATACGGGAAATCTCTACACCTTCCTCTCAATTCATTGGAAACCTAAAACTGCTCCAAAAATGAAGTAAATTTGTTTAAAATGAGATGTATATCAAATTCATGGAAAATTGTAGACAATAGTTTCCTCCTCATCATACACAATAACAATTTTAGCAGAAGAAAAGAAAATCTTTTTAAATAAATTGATTTAACAAGTTGATCAGCTTTCTGGCTTACACACGGAATATCCTAAGTCATTACTTTTAAAAAGCCTAGAATGTAAAGGCAGTCATTGTTTCACTCAGAATTTATTAATGCATACAGTTAACTTCATTAGACAAAACATTCTTCTCCCAGGGAGCTCATCATTGTAGACAGGGTTTATTCTGGCATAAAGGCAGAAGGCTCAGTTCAGGGAAATATGTCTCATTCAAAAGAATTGAATAATTTGATGAAGTATATCTTAGCAATGGGTGGGAACAGGGACCTGAGTTTGCCTGTAGTACCACAGATTTATAAGGAGGAGATTACAAGAGGAAGAAACCTGCAGTTTGCAGATGGAGACAGTGGAGATGCCTGAGGAAGTGCATGATGTCCTGCTAGAACACTCTGCTGGGCGGTAGTGGGGGAGGATCATCCCATCCCTCTGCAGACTTGGCCCAGCACTTCCTGCACATTTCTCAAATGAAGGCATCAATGACATTCTTTTTCTCTAGCCACTTCTTTTGAGTCTTGTGTCAACACCAGGTAGCTGGTAAAATTCCTCATTACGTTCCCTAATTTCAATAAGAATGAATCCAGTCCAATTCCTTAGAGCATCTGAATTCATTGCATTCTGGGAGAAATTAGGAGAAGTCAATCTCTCTATAGTTATTGCTCTGAAAATGAAGCATGCAGCTAGAAGCACTTTTTTTTTCTGGCAGAAAATAATTTTATGAATACAACTCACAGCCTAAATTACTGAAAGAATGAGGATCTATAATGAGTTTTCCAATGCAATTGTTGTTACTGAGAATATAGGTTCCCCCCGCCCTCAAAAAAAAAAAGTAATTACAAAAATAATCGTATTGAGAAATGAAGTGGCCTGTTGCAGGTAAGGTGGTTCCTCTCTCACTGAATGCCAATCACTTGATTTGCTCTTTTACTCTAAAGAGTGAGAGAGAGAGAGAGAGAGAGAGAGAAAAGAAATTTAAAAAAAAAAAAGAAAAAAGTAAAAGAAAAGTTGTTTTATGGTACCATGCATTGTTCCTATAGGAGAAGGCCTTCAGGAAGGCTCTCAGTTGAAGTTCATTGAAAGTTTAATTGAAGTTATTACATGACTGCTTTTGGCAAAAAGGAAGACTGAGTGGTAGTGAGTATAGGCGGTTTTTTTTTTTTCCTCTGGCTATTCCTAGTTTTACCATCTTTGCTCCCAGACTCTTCGTAAAAAAATATAGGGATGATACTTTGACAATAAGGGGTAGATTTCTTTGTTGCTTGCTTTAATGAAAGGTAAATAGAAGATATTAACTGGCCAAAGTTATTACACTTCATAAAATTATACAGGTATCTATACACGTATTATGTGTGTGTGTGAGCTACTACCAGAAATAGCATGTTTTATATTTTTCAACCTGAAACAAAGATATCCTTACACTGACATTGATAGAAGAAAGCTAAACTTTTCGTTTTCCACAAATCATTCTTTTAGATGGGAAACATGTTTTAACCTTGATTCTTGAATAGCCAGAGTATATTCCACATCAGATCATGCTAAACATTGACAGTTACAGAGTTCCTGAACACCTATTTGTGTACGAATAATGCAATGTGCCTTTGGAAAAATGTTCATGAATGGTTAATGAACAAGAAAATATCTGTTAGGTAAATCTGAAAGATAGGGTGAGGAGTCATCCGTGCACTCACAGGCTAGCATCCAGTGATACTTCTGATATCCATGTAACCAAAGGAGTATGCTCCATCGGTGAGGCCGTCCTCTCTGCTCACAGTCCTGGGTCTGTTGGTAAGGCAGACAGCACAAGACTAAAAATGAACGCTTTTGTATTTCCTTTAAAGCAGGATTAGGAATTTATCCTAATTTGGAGATAATTTGAAAGTACTTTAGTCCAAGGACTGGAAACTAGGTATTTAATTTCTTTGAAAAAGTCACTTTTTTTAAAGTCTCATTAATCCTAAATTCACCTTCTACCTGGAGGACTATACTGCCTGAAAGTTGAACTTGGAGTTAAAAATTAGGGACACATACCTTTTTTCCTCCTCTTTCCTTCTCCTCTTCCACTCTAATTAGAAAGCAGCTAAACTGGTTATAAACCCAGGTCTCTATCATTTTCCACTGAACCACCCTGACTCTCAGGATTATAAATGTCTTACTCCTGATTTTACACAGCTTCCCCGCATATATGATCTAATTTTATATTTACAGTAACATTTTGAAGTGCATATCAACAGCATTATTTTATAGATGAAATATTTGAAGCTCAGATAGGTTTCTTAGCCATTAATTGGTAAGGCTGAATCTGAAACCACTATTTCTGGGTTTAATTCAATTATGTAACATCTTAGATGTGGCTTTCTTGTGAGTAATTGGCATAACAAAGATGAAATATATTATGTATAAATTTCCTGGCACTTAGAACATTTATAGTGGTTTTTTTTTGTTTATTTGTTTTCTGCATTGTTTTGTTTTCTTGTAAAAATGCAGTATGGAGTTCTGGTTAATAAAAAGTTACATATGCAATCCAGAATAATCTAGAAAACATCTTAATTAGAAACACAAACCCTGTTAAATAGGTGATGGAGATTAAGTAGTGCACTTGTAGTGATGAGCACTGCATGATGTATGGAAGTGCTGAATCACTATAGTGTCCACCTGAAACTATGATAACACTATATGTTAACTGGAGTTAAAATAAAAACTCAAAAAAAAAAAGGCAATGGAAGAATATCTATGAACCCTCTTTAGGGGCTGTTATTTTAACTGTTTTATCAGAGAATTGGAGGCATTAACTCCAGTTCCAAGACAGTGCCCATCTAACTTGAGTGAAAGTCAGTAGAACCACAGAATCAAGTGAGACAGCCCGCAGACTGACCATGATCCCAACTTGATATGCAACAGGGGATGGGATCAAGAGGTGGGGACATTTGAGGTGACATAGGAAACAAATGGTTTATGGGTAATGAGGGAGAGAGTTCCCACCAGCATTAAACCCTGGGAGTATTCTTTTTGTAACCAAAACCACAGGGCTTATTCTTCTGTAACACCCCCACAGAAGATATTTCAAAGAAACCAGTCTCCATTTTTTTTTTGCAGAATGGTCTTCATGTGTAACAATGCCACAGCTTTATTATTTCCAGAATGTGTGAAATAATGAATAAAACAAAAATAGCAGATCATAATTGTGATAGACTGCAAAACTGGCCACAAAGATCTCCCTGAGCCTGAATGTCTCTGCTTTGCTTTGTGATGGAGTGGCGTGTGTTTCTCCATCCCTTGAATTCGAATCGGTCATGTGACTTGCTTTGGTTAATGGGGCACAAGCAAAATGCCTCAAGCATAACTTTAAAAGCATTTGTGTTTTAGGGCTTGCCCAGTTTCTGTTCTTGGAATCCTGAAATTGCCATATGAAGGAGCCTAAGTCATCCTGCTGGAGCAAGAGAAACTGTATGGAGGAGAACCAAGGCATCCCTGCTGCCAGCCAACCACTGCCAGAAATACAAATATGACCGTCTTAGCTCCAGACAGCAGCTTGTCGCATAGCTAACCACCAATGCATTAGAGAGTCCAGCAGAAATCAGACCAGAAGAAACATCTCTCCAGCCAACAGTATTGTTAAGATCAATATTATGTGGTTTTACACCTCTAGTTTTGGAGTGGTTGATATGCATCATTGGCTGACACACACAGAAAATACAATCCATGAAGACTGAGCCAGTAAAGGAAAATTTCCTAGTCCTTTAAAAAAAATACCTCAAAGATATTTCAGGCAGAGTGATTGAGAAAATTTTGTGTTTGAAAAGAATACTCAGTAGTAACTGGGTCCTATAGATTTACTCCTATCATGAATCATGAAGAAACAAAACAAGGAAACAAGATTGATGATTTAATGAGGGTGAGGGGCTTATGATTAACACCAGCAATGCAATAAAACAATGTTTTTTCACAATGTGGTAAGTTTACTCTACGTAGGTATATAGATCAATCTAGAAGCAGAGACTGAAATTCATTTATTCTAATATGTCTGTTTATGTATTTTCAAAGGACTCTCTTGTTTTCCATTAAATTTTTCCACTAAGATTCTGCACATTTGGGGATTAATTTAATATAATGAATATTCAGCAGCTAAAGTAATGAACCACAGTCATGAGTGGATAGATCCTAAAAACATACTTTTAGTGAAAAAGCATCCTTTAAAAGTTACATAAGCAAGGGGCTGCCTTGGTGGCTCAGTTAGTTGAGTTTCTGACTCTTGATTTCCACTGAGGTCAGGATCTCCGGGTCCTGAGATCAAGCCCTGGGTTGGGCTCTGTGCTCAGCACCAGGTCTGTTTGAGATTCTCTCCCTTTCCCTCTGCCCCTCTTTGCTGCCAGCTCTCTCTTTCTCTCTCTCTCAAATAAATATTTTTTTAAAGTTACGTAAGCAAGTAAATAAGTAAACCGTGTATTTTCTACCACACAGATTATAAAAATAGTCATGAGACATTCGTTTCTATCAAAATGATGATCTAGAGATCCTTTGAAAGAAACAAAGGTGTAGTTTCTTGCTAAAAAACAAAACTTATGGGAAAGTATATATCTTAATCTATTTAAATGAATAATTGAGATTGCCAGAAAATACTAGAATTTTTCTTGTAACTGAACCAACATGAATTCTCTCCTTGGTGAATCAAAGATACACCAGGTAGGGTTGTTGCACAAAGAAAACTTTATTTGTAGCAAATAAGGAGATCACAGTGAATGACTTCCAAAGCTGTGACTCTTCTAGCAAGGGTCATGGGTTGCTTTTATGTAGGGTAGATATTTTGATAGGGATGCCTTGTGATTGTATGTAGAGGTGGACATAAGACTGTGCATATGCCATAGGAAATATGCCTATACACACTATATATGTGTGCTTGTGCTCCTCCTTGTAGAGCTTTTAGTATTATCATGAAGTGAAGGTAGAGGTTGATCATTCTAGAAGTCACTCCATGGTCTATTTGCTCAGACATGAGGTGGGGCCTTTAGCTCAAACTGGTCTCAGTGGTCTGGGCCACTAGAGCCTTTCCTCTGGGCAGTTGTTGTTGCTGGAGGGGTGGTTTTGTTTTCCATAATGGGATGTCAGGTGTGTAGAGTCCTTTGCTTAAGTTAAGAGATAAACTAGAAACAAGAGCTTAAGGAAAATCTGGGACAAAGGTCAGTGGGTACACGCAGTGGGTACAAGATCAAGTCTTGGAGTCTAGCTGGTGGCAGACACTCTGGGTTCAAGATAGAGTAGGATCCTGAATCTCGAGTGATGAGTTGTCAGTAAAGCTGGTAGCTGTACAGTTGTTGTCTAATCCCTGGTAATTGTGAGCCTCCTATTGAATATGATGCCCACAGGTGACAGAGGCAAGACTCTTTATCTGCTGTAAGTGACCAGCTGAAAAAGAATGAGTGCAGAAACCCAAAACTTTAGAGGGCCACATTCTCAGTGAACAGCTCAGACAAGAAAAAAAAAAATCCAACCTCAATGTTAATGTGACTTGTCTTGCAGCTGAGCAGAAAGAAGAGGAAAAGGATTCTTCCCAGCCCTTATGAAGGAAAATTCTTCTAACTTTTGGAAGAAAATATCATTATTATTATGCCAGTAAGAGCTCATAAATAAGGACTGCATTTAATGTTTCTGAACATGAAGCAGTAAGAAAAAGACTGATAAATTACATAAAATATAAAAGCTTTGTTTATTTTATTAAAATAAACCATCAACAAAGATAGTAGCAGGGAAAAAAAAAAAAAAAAACTTCGAACAGTTTTCACCACACATGTGACCTTTATAAAGAATTCCTGGAATCAGTGAAAAAAACAAAAGTTACCTAACAGAAAAATGGCCCAAAACATCAAGAGCTATTTTGCTAAAAAATGAACACATCAGCCAAAAAAAAAAAAAAAAAAAAAAAAAAAAAAAAAAAAAAAAATAGAGCGAAGATGATCAACCTCATTAGTAATGTGAGAAAAGCAAGCTAAAAATCACAACAAGATACCATTTTACACCTCCTAAATTGGCAAGCAATGTAAAGTCTGACAATTAGAAGGTCTGGTAGAGATGGGAAGCCGTGTGAACTCCCAGACACAAATGGTATGAGCATAAATTGGTATGTTTGATTTGGAGAGCGATTTAGCATTATCTGTAAAAGTATAAGGTACAAATATATAGTGAACCAGCAATTTTGTTCCTAGATAAACTTTGCTTAATGTGTCAGAATAGGATGCCCCCATCCATATTGTTTGTTATAAACTCAAATATCTATTAATATGATAATGGAGCAAAAGTAGTGGGAGAGAAAGGGGAATATTATACAGCAAAAAAAAGGATTCATTACATCTCTAGACCTCAATGGAAATTCATCTCACAGACAGACATGAAGAGTGAAAAAGACAGGCTATAAATAACATGCAGGATGGTACTTAAATGATATTCAAAACAATGTAAAACTCAATACATTGCTTCAAACACAATAGAGAATCACAGCTCACGTTGAGCCTTAGGGTTATGCCTTCCTGGGAAGGAAAGTTTTATTTCTTAACATATATTATCTTTGATATACTTATAATATTCTCCATAAAGATTCCATATGTATGAAATATTGCAATACCAATTATTTTAACATGACTTTGAAAGATTTGCACTAGTTGTACCAGATTTATACTAGTCATTACCCCTGAGGAGGGGAACAAGGAATGTATTTTTTGATTTCCCTTAAATGTAAAGCCTCAGTGTTCAGCCCTGCCGCCTCTCATCCACACACCTTCTCTAAGTGGTTTTGTCTATATTGGTGCCTTAAAGGCCATCTATATGATGATGAATTGCAAACTATACCCCTTGCCTAGCACATTCCTGGATTTCTAGCCTTTGCATCGACTGCTTATTTATTCATCATTTCCCCTTGGATTTCTTTCTTTTTTTTTTAAGATTCTATTTTTAAGTAATCTCTACACTCAATGTGAGGCTTGAACTCACAACCCTGAGATCAGATCAAGTCTCCCAACTAAGCCAGCCAGGCACCCCCTTCTCCTTGAATTTCTAATAGTCATGGCAATTTTAAGACACCCAGAGGAGAACACATGACTATTTCCCCCGAAAGGGCTCAGTAACCAGTATTCCACATTTCGTGATAGGCACCGCCATCTGGTCAGTTGCCATTCACATATCTAGGAGTCATAGATAATTTATAGTCTGGTTCCCTCTCTGTACTCTGATCTGGCCCATGTCATCAGCAGTCCTGCTAAGGTGAGTCCCAAAACATACCTCAAATCCATCCACTTCTCAGTCTCCACTCTTAATCACCGTAAATAAAGTCCCCACCAACTCACATCTGGACCAGAGCAGTAGCCCCTGCTCACTCTCCCTGCCAGCACTATTGCCTGCCGGCAGGCCACTCTTCTGAAGACAATCCAAGAGACTATTTTAAAGGTAAATCATATGATGTCACTTCATGATGGAAACTCTTTGATGACATTGAAACATGGTAGAAAATGTCACCCCCAAGTGTGCCCCTTGGACATCAGTTTCGTTTTGAGCTAAAGGCATGTAAACAACAATGAGTACCTAAAGGATGCGCTGATACTCCCACTTCTTCCAAAAAGCAGGAAGTGAATCCCCCATGGAAGAGGTCTTCCTGAAACCAGAGGCAAAGTAGCATTCTTATCACTGAGTGTGGGCACCTGAGAGAAATCTGTACAAACATTCATGGACATTCATGGACAACTTCTCCACCCACCGACTACCCTCATGTAAGTGACTTTGCCTTGTCACATTTTCATAGTTTATTACTTTTTGTCCAGTTGGGTCGATTAACAGTCAACCTGAAGTGCTTCTTTGAGACTTCATGTCCTTATGAGGGCTCTCGTGCCCTTGCAAAGCCTACATTATATAAATTTGTATGTTTCTCTCCTGTTAATATGTTTTATGTCAACATAATTCTCAAGCCCAGCCAAAAACCCTAAGAGCATAGGGGTCAAATTTAGCCTCCCCTACAGGATCACATTGCTCTTAGAAATAATATCCAAATTCCAGCTTATCAAGCTCTGTAGGATCTTGCTCACATCTCCACACATGCCAAATCCATGGGGGCTCTTTCTGCCCTTGATACTAGAAGCATTCTTCCCTCTCAATCTGTAAGTACTAGATTTCTTTCTCCTGAGATCCACGAGTGTCCCATCCTGTTCTTTATTCCAGAGCGTGGGTCACCTCTGCAGGCCTACTGGGCAGCCATGGGAGTTAGCCACCCAAACCTCTGGGGTATCTTTTCACTACACTTGGGTTATCCCAGAGCACGTAAACACTGTTACACTGATTTGTGCAAATACTTATTGTCTCTCTCTCTCTTCTCTCTTCTCTTTCCCTCCAGAAAATAAAATCACACAATGTAAACCTTACCATGTGATAGGCTTTGTTTAAGAACTCCAAGTGTGTCTACTCATTAATTACTCAGCACAGCTCTTAAAGGTAGGTGCTACGATTATTCCCATTAGACAGATGAGGGAGTTGAGGCATAGGAAGACTGAGTTACCTGCAGAAGAGCCCACAGTCAGTAAACACCAGGTGCATGGCGTGAGCGTGGACAGGCTGGCTCCAAGATGCACATGCTTCCCCTCCACATCCTGTAGACACCTCCGTGTGGGGGAAAAAAAAAATCCATGCTTTGTGTTCTTTCTTACTTTATTCTCTGTATCACACCACTTAGAAGAGTGTTTGGTGCACTGTGGCTACTTTTAAGAAATGTTGAGTAAATGCATGAATATATAGACTTTAAAGAAAATCCATGCTCACCTTGCTTGTTTCATATGCACACACAATAAAAGCAAAGTGCTCTGTGGCCTTAAGCAACAGAAATTTAGCCTCTCTGTGCTTCATTTGTAAAATGGGAATAACAATAGAACCATAACATAGATTGGTAAGGATTAAATAATTTAATATACAGATGATATTTAGAATAGGACCTGTTATATATATATATATATATATATATATATATATATATACACACATATATATATATACACACACAGAGAGACATATAATTTTATTTTATACATTTTATATGCAATTTACTATATATATTATATATTATATATAATTAATAAATGTTAGGTATGATTATGAACATGATGCATCTGGAAAACAGTTCTTTTTTCCTTCATGTACCAAATTTCCAAATGCATAAATATATCAATATAATTATCTGTATATCTGTATCTATGTCTAATTCCTTTAGGCTTTTCTGAGGAGAATCCCTGAGCTGACTGGCCTTTCTCATATGGTCACCTTGCTGGCTCCTCCACTGCCTAAAGCAAATCTGTGTCTACTCAGCAAGATCTCATTCAAGAGCTGTTAAGCTGGAGCCTACGATGTGCCTGCAGCCCTGTGCTCCCATGTGCTGGAGCAGTCTGTTTCAGAATCAGAGTACTGGGTTTGAAGGCTGATCTGGAAGACTTCCCAAAGGGATACCTGCTTACTTCTCAAATACCAGCAGAATCCTAATAAGAACCACCTGCATTGAGTATGTAGGTGTAGGTTTGCTTCTTTTTCCTCACAGCAAACCTACAACATGGGAAGTAGGACATCCATTGCACAAATGAAAAACTTGAGGCAGAGAGGTGAAGGAACTTTCCTGGGATCACACAGCTGATAAAAAGAACAGCTCCAGAAACCATGCCAAAGGCCATAGTGGAAGATACTGTGCTGATTATCAGCAGATGTCTTGAGGGAAGTATTCACTTCTCAAAGTGCTGATCAAAAATTTTGACCTCATAAACGTTATTTGCATTATTCCTGTATAAACTAAATGAGATGTTTCACATAATATTACTTTATAAACTACCCAGAACCTTAAAATCAGAAAGATGAGAGAGCAAGCAATTATTAATTATAGTTATTTTAATAATATACTGATTACAGAGTTATTATAAATAGTTACCATATAATTATTATTACATCTTATCTAGGACGAGGATGATAACTAGGCTAAGGAATGAGAGCCAGGTGAAAACAAGTGATTTTTTAGAATTTAAATTCAGTATTTTGTCACTGGCAAAACTCCAACCCCCAATGGGGGGGGCGCTTGTGCTCCTTCCTGGTCGGCCATGTTATCATCTTGATAACATCATCTCCACAAATAAGAGTTGGCCTCAACCAGTACAGGATCAGATGGAGCCGAGTTCCACTGTAATCCCAGGAGCACTTTGTTATCCTAACTACGTGTATATGTATTTGCTATTTTCATATTCTTGTGATTATAAACCAGGGGCATTGTTTATTCCCCATAGACAAAGTCTATCAAGATTTCAGCAGAACCTTATCTTTTAGAAAAATTCGGATAATAATTTCTATACTGTTCTAGAGCATGAACTTTGTTTTCATTTAGCAAAATAATTTTTACATTTTCTCACATCAGTTAACATTATTTTAATATTAATATTATTTCATTAGAGGAATGTACCATAGTTGGCAGAATTGTTTTTTTTTTTATCAGTTTGAAATGTTAAATTACTTATAATTGCAAATTGTGAAATATATCCTTATTAATACATTTTTGCATATACAGCTTGCAATTTCCCTGGAATAAGTTCCTAGATGTATATGCAGTAGGTCAAAAAGTGTTCTCATCTGTCTTGCCTTGAGTATGCCTTGCCAAAATGCATTGCTGAAAGGTTAAACCAACTTAAACTTAAACTTAAATTTAAACTCTTCTCAGATGTTTGCAGTTGTGCCCATTTTCTCTTATTTTGGCTCGACTAGAGAATTCTAATTTTTAAAATTGCTGATTAAAAAGTGACACTTTATTTTAATTTGTATTTTAAAAAATGAATGTATAGTTAAGCCTGTCTTACAATGTGCTTATTGACATTGAGGTTCTTGTCTTGTGAATAGTGTTTTCAGGAATCCCAACTACATTTCCTACTGGCTTTCCAACATGCTGTACTATGAGTCAGTCAAGATCTTTGTCCCCAGAAACAATTTTTTATCTTCCTTGCTCCATCCCTGCACTTTTCTCTCCTCTGATTCCCTTCCTTGGTTAATGATACATAAGCATTAACCTAGTCAACCAAATTCTGTTGTGTGTTCATTTTATGCCAAGTAGACACCAAATCTTCATAATATTTCCCTGAAATATCTCTCATACCTGTCCCTTCTGGAACCATCCCCACTGACACCATTTTAGAGGAGTCACTGATCAATACTCAGAGATATTTTTAGTAGCTTCTTAAGAGGAATCACAGGCTCAGACTCACTCTGGCAAATTGTCTGTCACACTTCTGCCAGAGGGACTGTTTCAAAGTGCAGATGTGCTCAGGATGGATCTCCCTCCCTTCCTCTTTGTGCTCCTATGGAGCTTTATCTGTGCATCTTTGATACTGATCTTTCAATAAGTTTAAGATGCCTACCACTGTCTTAGGTGACAAGATTTTAACACATGGATAGACTCTATTTCACTACTTACATGTATTTATTTTAATGCAATAGAAATAACATCATTTGTCCAATGAATAATAGAATGTATCATTCACAGATTTCTTATGATCAAATTGATGTAAATGTTTTACAAGCAAATAATAATGAGATTGGTGATCATAAACAAAAAATCTCCAGAATGGAATATTATAACTTCAGTTTGTGGAGCACCGTCTCATTATAGCCACACTCAGAGGGGCATCCCTTGCTAGGCAATGAGCCCCAAGGCACGGGGAGTCCCTTGTTGCTCTCTATCCCAGGCACATTCACAGTGATTTCTGTATTGGGCAAAGCTCAGCTCTGAAAGGAGAAAAATACTCAACTGCTGGCCAAGTTCCCATCCCTGGTATTTCTCTCTGTGAGTCAAGATTCTTTTGGTTGTAAGTGACAGGACAGAAACACAACTCTAACTGCTTTAAGCTCAAAGGAAATTTTTGCCACACGTAATTGAAAAACCCGGTGGTATCTGTGGCTCAGTGGTGGCTGAATCCAGATGCTTAAATGACGCCAATGGGAGCAGTCACGTCTCCCTTTATTTGGACTTAGGCTCTTAAAGAACTTTTTTATTTGTTTGTTTTGGCTTTGCTCTCATGCAACTTCTGATAGCATTATCTATATGATAATTCTGCAGCTCCAGGCTTATGTTATTGTTACAAGGAACAATCAGGAAAGAAAACACCTGTTTTAGTAGTTGCCAGCACAGAGGTAGGATGGGAACTTTTAAATGGATGGTCCATTTGAATATGGATCCAAATATCTCCAAGTTAACCATTTATTGAATATTTATTTTGTTATTTCTTTATTCAACACACATTTACTGAGGACCTACTATGTATCAGGCACTCTGTCACAAAGATTCAAGTCTATTGTGGGATACAGAGAAGAGTGTAAGAGCATCACATTATAGCATTGGAAATAACACATAGAGAGGGGTATGAGTCCCTTACTCAGACTCTGGAGGCAGGGAGAGCTGAAGGGCATATCTGTTGGAGCTCCCTAATGGAGGAACTTTAGAATTTGGGCAGTCTTTGTTATCTGATGGGGGTGTTCTTTACACTCACTGCTGCCATTACTGGTTTTGTTAGACTCCGGGGCAATCTCTACAGACAACATCTCTTTAGAAAAGGCATGGGTCTGCCTAGAAGGCCTATTTGTCACTTGACCCATGTAAAATAGTATTTGGAACTTAAAAAATATTTCTCTTCCAAATACTTCTCTAATGTATGTGAATTTGTTTTATGCTATATTCATTATTTATTTTCTATTAATGAATCGTTTGATTATTTCCCTTGGTGAGCAGATTTTTTCAGCAGTTGAAGATCTGAATAATGCAGAGATAACTAATTATGTTATTTTTTTTTCAGCATGCACATTTCTGATGCAGAAAGATTCTTACCGAGGGAACATAAAAAAACCAAACATTTTAAATTGCCATTGTCTAGAAAATGTGATGGGAAAATGCTCTCGATTAGTTTGAAAATTAATGACTAGGCTGAAGGGAAAAAAGAAAAAGACATGATCTCTTTGTTAAACCAGCAACAAATTGTGACAAGTCAGCAGATCAGGTTTTTGGGATTTGTTACTCCACTATTTAGTGGATTAACTGGGAGCCTGGGCCCTTCCTTTCTCTACCCCAACCCTTCGTTTTTAAAAATAAGGCCTTTCAGTACTGATAATTGAGATACCTATGAATCAATGAAATTAATTTCAAAATAAAAATAGACAAATTGATTTGCAAATCAATAGAATAAATAATGTGTAAAAATTTATTCTATTTATTCAATAGAATAAATAACTTGTATACTTTTTGACCTCTAATCTCAAGGCACATGATCAATCAACAGAGGAACACCCTCCAATCCCAAAAGCCAGGCAGAAATTTCATTTAGGTAATATTACAACTGGATAAAGATAATGACTAAAAGAAAGGAAAACTAATAATGTCAATTTTTGGAATGCTACATGATTTTTTTTACACTTACATAAATGGTTCCACATTTTATGACTGCCTATTTGGACAAAGTATTTATATTGAGGACTAATGTCCAATAGCCATGATTGATGCTAATCCCAGGGTCTGTTCAGCTGAGCCACAATGTGTGCCATTCCAATGGCGACATATTTTTAATGTCACCCCTGCTTATATTCATTGTGAAAAGAAATCTCTATGGCCTCCTTGTGAACCTGAATAATTAAGGATAGACAGATATTTTATATTTTATCTGCCAAATATTATGGAAATCGTCCAGCTTTCAGACTGGACAGGCTTAACACTAGGTGAAACAATTCCTACATTCTGTGTGGGATCCAATAGTTGTTGCCCACCCTCCCCGAAGTAGATTGTTGTACTTTTGTTCAAACTAACAGAAGTATAGATTGTCTACTTCCTAACAAGATTTCTTCCAGAAAAATAGAATTTCCTCCTCCGACAGGCCATGGACAGACTAGGAAGGGGTTCTACCAATGTGGATTAAAGCCAACTAGCGGTAGGTTCTATGGTTAGGTCAGGCTAGAGACAGGAAGAGCCAATGACTGAACAGAGCCTCAATGCCTAGGTGTTACAAGGAAATTTCTATAGAAATCAGGGGAAAATGATCTTTTCTTAAGCCCAATGACATAGCAAGAGAAAAACAGTAGAGATCCTTTTTTTTATTTTTTTTTATTTTTTTTTTACCTTCAGTAAATTCTTTTTTTAAATTATAAATTTATTTTTTATTGGTGTTCAATTTGCCAACATATAGAATAATACCCAATGCTCATCCCGTCAAGTGCCCACCTCAGTGCCCATCACCCAGTCACCCCTACCCCCCACCTACCTCCCCTTCCACCACCCCTAGTTTGTTTCCCAGAGTTAGGAGTCTTTCATGTTCTGTATCCTTTTCTGAATTTCCCACTCATTTTTTCTCCTTTCCCTTTTATTCAACAGTAGGTATCCTAATTGGGAAAACTGAAGAGAAAGATGTTGGCAGAAAGGTATAAAAAGAACAACACTAGAGAGAACAAAAGTGGAAGGGAATGTCCACATGGCTCAGTTGGTTAAGTGTCTGACTCTTGTTTTTTGGCTCAGGTCACGATTTTAGGGTCTTGAGATTAAGCCCCACCATGGGCTCTGCAATGAAAATGGAGCCTGTTTAGGATTCTCTCTCTCCTTCTGCCCCTCCTGCTCACATTCTTTCTCTCTCTCTCTCTCTCTCTCTGACTCTCTCAGAAAGAAAGAAAGAAAGAAAGAAAGAAAGAAAGAAAGAAAGAAAGAAAGAAAGAAAGAAAGAAGGGAAGGAAGTTATATGAACATGGCAGCTCCCCAAAACTCTACAATATAATCTCTTATCGGGGAATTCAAAAATAGCGCTGCATAGCTCTTAGAGTTATTATGAGGATAAAATACAAACAATGTGGGCACATTTCTAGGTAGAATTACTCGAGTAGGGACACATGGGTGGCTCAGCAGTTGAGCATCTGCCTTTGGCTCAGGGTGTGATCCTGAAGACCTGGGATCGAGTCCCACATCAGGCTCCCTGCATGGAGCCTGCTTCTCCTTCTGCCTGTGTCTCTGCCTCTCTTTCTGTGTCTCTCCTGAATAAATAAATAATTTTTTTTTAAAAAAAGAGAATACATTCCTCAAGTGTATGGGAGTGGGTTGAAGAAGGTAATTACAAATAGAATTCTCATAAATCATTTGATCATTTAAAAAATTTTTACCTTCAGTTCTTAAGGAGCTAATATATTTATCTTTTGCTTTCTGGCTACCCCTCCTTTTCCCTTCCCTGGTACACATGTTTTTAGCTATAGAAAAATTCATTAAATAGTTTAAATTGTTTGTATGTTATAGACAGATTCATTAAACTGTAAAGAATCGGTGCAAATATCTGATCCTAAAATCATGTGTCCGAACACATGTGGAAGTTTCCATCTGGAAACCTTCATGACTAAACAGCTGATTTTGTTCATTCTTAGAAGGCTCCAGCGAAAAGGAAGCTAGAGATGGTTCTAGACAGTAAATGACTCTCTTGTAGAGCTGGCACTGTCAGGGTGAATCCTAAGGAAAAACCCAAATTGCTAGGTTTACAGAGAAGTGAGGGTTGCCATCCTATCTGCTAGCTGTGACTTTTTAGAAGGTTTTTTTCTTCTATGTTGATACTCACAGGCGGGTCTTATTTTGTAATCGCACATCGCCTTCTAGGTTTGGAGGGAAAGGTGGTGGAAACTTACACCGACCGTGAAAACCTCACATTCATACACAGATTCAGTGCCACTAAGGTAGGCTTGAAGTACCAGAAAATGAGGTTCTAACTCCTTTTCTTCCACTTGCTAGCTTGTTATCTTTGGGCAGTTAGATAACTTCTTGATGACTAGTTTCCTCATTCATTAAATGGGACTCATTATACCCACCCAATAGCATCATGGCCAAGATTATAGGGAGGCTTATGCAGATTCCAGTCGAAAAGATTTAAAACCACTGTAGGAAACATGAAACCAATGTTTGCTCAGCTGAGCAAAATAATTTCAAATATGATTCTTACCTAAAGCAGCTAACAGTATTTAGTACCTCCTTTTTGGTGGCCTTCATTTCCCCACTCTTATTGTAACTGTTAATCCACTACATGGTCAGATATGAAGCATGTAGAAAAATATCATAAAATAATGATGCAATTTGATCAGTAATTGTAAAGTGAACTCCCATATAACCATGCACTCATGACCCAGTAGGCTGTGGCCAGTCTCCCCAAGCCCCAAATTCCCTTCTTCCCCATTATCTTCCTCTCTCTAGAAATGAACATCATTCTAATGTCCATGATGATTGCTTTATGATTGTCTTTAGAGTTTTGCTGCTATATGCATCCCGAAAAATAGTTTAGTTTTGTCTGTTTTCTTACTTTATATAAGTGAAATAGCAATCTACATATTCTTTTTTTTTTCTTTATCTTCTTGCTTAAAAGATCTATTTATTTATCAGAGAGAGAGGTAGTACTGGGGAAAGGAGCAGAGGAAGATGGAGAAAGAGAGAGAGAGAGTCTCTAGCAGACTCCTCACTGAGTGTGCAGCCTACAGCAGGGCTCAAGCTCATGACCCTGAGACCATAAGCTGAGCTGAAATCAAGAGTCAGACACTTAAATGACTGAGCCACTCAGCCCTTTTTCCCCCTCCATCTTGCCTTTTCAAAATAATGTATGTGAGATTCTGGTTGTCTGAACATTCCTTTTTATTTGCTATATAGCATTGTATTAAATCAATGAACTCCAGGTTATATATGCATTCCACTGTTGACAGACACTCATTTCGTTTCCAGTTTCGATTAGTTATAAGCCACGCTGACACTGACATTCTTGCATGTGTTTGCTGGTGCTCAGGTGTCTTTGGGTCCCCAATAAAGCAGAGACTGAGATAAGGATGTGGTATGGGTGTTTTATTTGGGAAGTTTACTTTCTCTGGGAAGGAGAAGTGAGGGAGCAGTCAGACTGAGTGAGGGAAGGGGGACACTCCTCACACTACACAGGCCATGGAGCGGGATGGTCTCTCTGCTCAAGGACTGCAGAAGTATCAGAGCAGAGTGGTCTCAAAGCTATCTTGCCTCACCAAGTTCCATTTTTCCTTCAGTGGGTCCTGGTAATTGACTGATACCTTGTCAAACTTTCTTTAGGTTTAAGAAGTTTATGAAATTAAAAAAAAAAAGAAGTTTCTGAAATATTTATTCAGCTTTATTACTTGGGTGTATGGCAGGTCATTTAAGGAACAAGAAAGCCCTTACTTGTATTTCAACTTGCTTTGTAACAATATTTCCCCCACCCCCTATTGTGCTTTATTCGAGAACAGGTGCAGGTGCTGTCACAACAGAGTAAGATATAAAAAAAGTTATATAAAAATAGCACATATGTGTGCATATATGTTGAATAATGAAATCATTGTTGTAGTGTTCCATTTTTTTTCTTTTTATCCTTAAAGTGGAATTATCTGTACATGTGCATTACTTGTATTAAGCTTGAAAAGTCTCGTAGGTCATCTTGCTAACCTGGATAAGGTCAGTATGCCCATTCATCTCTGTGTGAGCATTCTTCATCTAACATTCAGTAATTTAAGAGGCTTAAATAAATATTTTATTTTATTTTATTTTTATTTTCTTAAATTTTTAAAAGATTTTATTGATTGATTGATTGATTGATTGGGGCGAGAGGGAGAGAACACAAGCCAGGGGAGGGGCAGAGAGAGAAGCAGACTCCCTGCTGAGCAGGGAGCCCAACATGGGTCTCGATCCCAGGACCCTGGGATCATGAACTGAGTTGAAGGCAGATGTTTAACCAACTGAGCCACCCAGGCACCCCACATATTTTTTATTTATTTTCTACTTCAGTACAACCATGGCAAACAGGAACAATATTTTTTTAAAAAAAGAAAATCTTAAATAAAATTATGATGTAGCATTCCAAAATGTTATGTTTTCAAAAATAATTTTAAAATGTTAAGTTTTCAGGATGTTAGTAGGTACATCAAATGAACACACGAGTCCACATGAAAGATTGGGCCTTCACAAGCTCTAGCACATCTGGATCTAGCCATTCTAAGTATTGAGAATTGTACAGTGATCACTAATAGTCTCAGCAAATAGCTACTTTGGACTCTATGTGCACTTTTACAATGCTTCCCAAAGCAGAAATGCTGCTATGCCTTCTCCCCCACCCAAGTTCTTGATGCCCTAGGACCTCTGAATGCAAACACGGTCTACCTTACAGTACGTCAGCCAACTGGCCTAATAAGTTGGTGATAAGATCTTGCCAAATGCAGCAGCTTTTCTGTCTGTATTATCATTTGTAGAGACACAGATAGCCAGAACTTTGGAATTTCACCATTTTTCTTCTTCCAAATTGAGTACCATTATTCCCTGGTCATTCTGTCTCTTCCCTAGTTACAAAAATTTACATTGTGCTGTGGCTACAAGAAGAGATACAGTGGACAGGCTCCATGTGTCACACATGAATTCAGCTGCTCTGGTCACAGACCCTTAGAGCTACTCACTGTTGGCCTTTGGAGGAATCACTGAGTGGAATTAAAGTTTAGGGGTTTTCAGAAAACTAGCTTACCAACCACACTTGGACAGCTTGACTCAGCCTTTCAGACAGCAGCCTGTGATGTGTCATGTCATGCTAGAGAAACCGTGAGGTCGTGGAAAAAGTGCTGCAGCGTGTCCAGACTGGGTTCCAGTTTGAATTGGCTACACCCTAGATGAGTGAATGTGACAAAATGTACCTAAGTCCCTGGCATTCTGGTTTATCTATTGGAATTATGGTATCAACTGTTCAATTGACTGGGTCTGTGTATTGGAGTGACGTTGTTGCAAACTGTCAACACGTGGAAAGAAATCCAGATACTAGGGATTCGTTTCTTACCTCTTCTTAGCAATGTGCTTATTCTCATCTCGATCTTACCCTTCATGTAGCCTGGAGGGAGACAGCGGTGTCACCTCACAGCCACTTTTCACCTTTCACAAAGCAGCCCAGGAAAATAACACTGTCTAAGCTGTCATCACCTCTTACCTGGACCACAGCAGAGCCTCCCACCTGGGCTCCCCCGGCCCACACTTGTTCCCAACACTGTGGAGCTATCACAGTGATCTTTTAAAATCTTTTAAAATGAGGTCATGTTACTCACCTGCTTAAAATACCCCCAAAGCTTCCCAGCACACACCCGTCGGAAACCTGAAGTCCTGCTGAGTTCACAAGGCTCTGCAGACCCTTGCCACCACCTGCCTTTCTAACCTCACCTCCTGCCACTCCCTCCACCTTCAAGTTCCAGGCTTGCTCACCTTCTTTCCATTTCTCACAGGTGCCAGGTTCTTTTCTAACCCACAATATTGCCTTTGGACCATCTGTTCCCCCTTCTAGGCATGCCCTTCCCTCTGTTCTTCACATGGAAGACTCCTCTTCACCCTCCCAGTTTCATGTCACCTCTCCAGAAAAACTGTCCTCACCTGCCCTCTATACTCTTTTCCTAGCATCTATCACTGTCTTGCCATTGCCCTAGTTACTTTCCTGACAAACCAATTGTGGTCTCAAAGTATCTTGGACCTGCCCTTTGCTCTGTTTCCTACCATCCCAATAGGGTCTCCAAAAGAAATCTCATCTGCTACAGTCAGTGCTGGATCCTGAATTTCTTGAGGGGCACCTGCTACATTATAGGTTCTCTATAAACATTTGGGAATGCAAGGGCCTTTAGGAATCCAACTAAGACTACCTCTTCTTTATCACAAACCACCTCGTCCTCTACATTCCAATACCATCAACAGAGTCTATCACTTTGCCTTTCAACATTTGTTTTTTGTTTTTTTTTTTTTCTCAAGAAACAAATGCTTCTTCATTCTCTAATTTTGCATACTCATCTTTGGAGATGAGTTTCACCAGCACCTTCTCTGGGAAACCTCTGTGAATCTCCTTAAATTGTGTTTAATTGACCTTCTTAAGTGCTCCTTCTATGTGACTGAGCTACCCACAGCATAGCTTCTTTATTTGCTTACCAAGTACTTTGAGAATATTTAAGAATATTTCCTTCCATTCTGCCAAAGATCAAAAATAAACATTATTTTTTATTTTTATTTTTATTTTTTTTAATATTTTATTTTTATTTTTTTTAAGAGAGAGACATACATATGTGTGTGTGGAGTGGGGAGGGGCAGAGAGAGAGGGAAAGGATTTTAAGCAGACTCTTGAGCCTGCTACAAGGCTCAATCCAATGACCCTGAGATCATGACCTGAGCAGAAATCAAGAGTTGAACATTTAACCAGCTGAGTCACCCAGGCGCCCCACCAAATATAAACTTTTTATCCACATATTCATAATACCAACCTCCATGCTTAACACATAGTAGGTGCTAAAAGAAATGTGTGGAGAATGAAGAGCTGAATGAAGGAATGACCAATTCGTCATATTAAACAGCTTGAAAAAAATCAAATAACTAAACATATGGAGGCAGCAGAAGAAAAGAATTAAAATATCTCTTCAGGCATTTCTCTGGGCATCCACCTTCCTGATTTGTATTATATGAGGGTCTGTGTTATTCTAGGGACAAGAGACAGTGGAGAATATAATGTTCACAGTGTTCTATGGATGTTATATCCTTTCCTTCATTTTTTTCCTTAGGAAAGCCCAATGAGTTAGAGTTATAGATAAGTTATGTATGAATTTAGATGACATACACAAGCCAGAGTCCATTGTCCAGTATCAAACAGCCACAATAATGATAAAAGTGGAATTACACCTAAGATTTCAGATATGAACCATAGATGGGCATGGCTATTGGGCCCCCTTCCCCAGCCTGGATGGGAGATCACAGTGTATTTAATACACATACTCTGAGTTGAGTCTTAACCCTTTTACCTGTTGGTAAAAACATCTGAAGAGTCTAATATTAGTACTAGTATCTCTGCCAAAGTTATAGAAGATGCAATACAATTTTCAAATGATAAAAATAGGAATGCCTAATGAAAACCAGAAGAGTTTATTTAAGGCTAAACTAAAATTACTCAAATCACAGTTGATGCTTGAGGGGGCTTCACAGATTAGACCTCAGTGAGACTTTTTTTTTTTTTTTTTAATTTGGCCAGGCACCAGAACATCTGGGATTTAAGATGTTTTCCTCAGAACACTATCAAACATGAAACCTAAAATAACTGCTTGTCAATCACACATAGACAAGTAGTAGCATATGCCAATTGCTTAAGATGTGTGTGTGTGTGTGTGTGTGTGTGTGTGTGTGTGTGTGTGTGTGTCTTTTGGCAGAGAACATGTTAAGGCCTTTTTTTTGCCCAT
Source organism: Canis lupus dingo (assembly GCF_003254725.2). NCBI lineage: Eukaryota > Metazoa > Chordata > Mammalia > Carnivora > Canidae > Canis > Canis lupus. Next base: position 68,210,382 of record NC_064245.1, read on the forward strand.
ATATGATTAATCTTTCACTAGAATCCTCTTTCAAATATCACCTAGTCTGGGGGAAGGGTGCCATCTACATCAAGGATGATCTAGTAATCTTTCACTGAAGCAATAATATAAGTGTCCCCGTCGGTAATGCTCAGTCTTATTTCCTATCTTCCTGCTTCACACCCCATCTCTCCTTTCCAAGATGCCCTAGCGGTGTAGGGAGGAGCTTACGGCATCCTCACAGAAACTATGTGTTGGGGAAAGCTCTCTCATGCACACAGCACATCCTCTGGATGCTTGGAGATCCATGACAGCAATGGCAGCATCAATGTCTTCTGTGGATTAGTGTCCACTGTGGCGCACTGACCACCTTTAGAGCACCTTTACAAGTCCATGATCCTAAAGACCCCGTTCTTGGGGTCCCATTAGTCTAATTCTTTGCTCTCAGAAACATCAGGTCTGAGAGTACCGAGGTCTCCTGCAGACCACTGGGAATGCTGCAACCTGCTCACTGCCCAACTACCTCACATTGATGCTGCCACCATGGACTTGCAGCATTACACTGTACCAGCCAACAGGTCTGTAAGCAGATCTTCTAGAAGCTTATGGCCCACCAGTCCCTTTGTTGTCTGACTTCACCAGGGTTATTGATGGCAGAGGGGAGAAACACAAACACTTTAGAACCTGTTCACTTCTTTCCCCAACTCTTTTCCCTTCTCTTTCTAGGAGAAGAAAAGGAAACTCAAATTTTAAAATGCAGGCATTAGCATTTTTTCTAGGGTTGAGAAAGTCCATGACTTTTCTATTTTTTAAGTGAAAAACTTTATCTCATTAAATTGCAAATTTTTACTGTATTACAATTTGAAGAACACTGATTTACTCTAGCAACATAATTTTATGTTATTTTATTTTTTAAAGATTATTTATTTATTTATTCATGAGAGACACAGAGAGAGAGAGGCAGAGACATAGGCAGAAGGAGAAGCAGGCTCCATGCAGGGAGCCCTATGTGGGACTGGATCCCGAGTCTCCAGGTTCAGGCCCTGGGCCAAAGGCAGCGCTAAACCGCTGAGCCACCTGGGCTGCCCAGAGCAACATAATCTTAAAGATGAGAACAAAAGACTGTTTGACTTTCCTAAAATCTCAATACTGCTCCTTTACAAATTGTTACTCTTAGCAATTCTAAAAGGGGTCACTAAATTTTCATCCCCTAAATTCAGAATACACGGTCATATGGTGAGAATTAAGTGAGCAGGCAAACAATAGATAAAATTTCTAATGTAGTTTGGGTCTCTGAAAGTCTTTACAACTTCAGGTAACTGAGTTATGCAGAGCTTGAGACCAGTCCCAGTAGCAAAAATGCATCCCATTATTTACTCAGCAGCCCACCGATCCAGACATTTACCCATTCATTCATTCAACAAAATTTGTTGATAACCTATCTACTATAGTTTGGGCACAGTGCCGATAAATGTTCTAGGTTGTTAAGGTATAATTTTGTAAAACAAGATCCCTTCTAGCAAACAGAACTAGGAGACAGGATTTGCAATGCATTGGAAGTGCCATCATGGGGATATTTAGCGGGTGCTGTGGGATCATGGAGATATTAGCTGGAACACAAATAAAGGGGGCCATATAGAAGATGGCATTTGAAATGAATCTGAAAGTAAAGTTTTACTAAGCACAGGAAGCCATACCAGCAATAGCTTGAGCTTAGACATCCAGACATAGAAAGACGTATCACCTTGTATTGAAAAGTTCCTTATTCCTTACTTGGAGTTTCCGTAATAGCTACTATCAGTGGGCTGCTTTATGTGGCAACTTACTATTTAAAGCAAATAAATGGCATATAGTGTGAGGGAAAGAAGTAGGAATAAAAAGTGGATTACATGACAGAAGTCCTGAGGTCAAGTGTTTATCATGCAATTAACTAGTTTTAAGACTGTGTCAGTTAGCCACCTTTGCACATTTTTCCCCAAACAAGGCTTTTGTTTTTGTTTTTGTTTTTTAAGATTTATTTATTTACTTTAAAGAGAGAGAGTGGGCAGCCCGGGTGGCTCAGCTGTTTAGCGCCGCCTTCAGCCCAGGGCGTGATCCTGGAGACCCGGGATCCAGTCCCACATAGGGATCCCTGCATGGAGCCTGCTTCTCCCTCTGCCTGTGTCTCTGCCTCTCTCTATCTCTGTGTCTCTCATGAATAAATAAATAAATCATCTTAAAAAAATAAAAAAAATAGAGTGTGTGCACAAATGTGGAGGAGGGGCAGGGAGAGAGGGAAAGAGAGAGTCTCCAGCAGTCTCCCTTCCAAGCTCAGGGCCCCCACATGGAGCTCGATCCATGACCCTGAGCTGAAATCAAGAGTCAGATGCCCAACCCATGAGCCACCCAGGCACCCCAATAAATAAGTTTTAAATCATAAGCAGTAGTAATAATAACAAGAATTACTAAAGCATGTTTTAAGTGTGTGGGATGTGTTTTTAAGCTACTTAATTCTGGGACACCTGGATGGCTCAGTGGTTGAGCATCTGCCTTTGGCTCAGGGAGTGATCCTGGAGTCCCAGGATTGAGTTCCACATCAGGCTCCCTGCATGGAGCCTGCTTCTCTCTCTGCCTATGTCTCTGCCTCTCTCTCTGTGTCTCTCATGAATAAATAAATAAAATATTTAAAAAAAATAAATCACTTAATCCTTAAAATAACACAATCATGCAGATACTCTCATTTTTCCCATTTTTGGAATAATCAAGGTCTCATTTTTTTAGATCTATGAAATATAGAGGAGTGGGAACTGCTAGAAAGGAATGTTGTTACATTGACTGCCCCCACTTCTGAGAAATTTGATTCACTAACTCTGTGGTAATCCACCTTGCCTACTCAATAGAATCACCTGGAAAGCTTTTCTAATTACTGAAGCATGACCACCACCCAGATAAATTCAATTGGGATATCGAGCTGGGTGGTCCTAGTTAACAGATGTCCCCAGAGTATTTTAATGTGCAGTCCTAATGAAGAATCCCTGATGTCAATCTGTTCATTTAGCTACCCATATGGTTCCTTTTTTTTTTTTTAAAGATTTTATGTTTTTTATTCATGAGAGACACAGAGACAGGCAGAGACATAGGCAAAAGGAGCAGCAGACACCCTATGGGGAGCCTGATATGTGGGACTTGATCCCAGGATGCTGGGATCATGACCTAAGCCAAAGGCAGATGCTCACCCTGAGCCACCCTAGCGCCCCTTCCCAGATGGTTCCCAGCCACGTTGAAAATCTTTGCTCCTGACCCAAAGGTAAGAAGGGAAAAAGAAGAATGCATAGTAGAGGTAGAGGTGATAATGGCTGATGAGACTAAGAGAAAACATTGTGCAGAGAATATAACCAAGCCCTGGGTTTGGCAGTGAAAGCAATTTAACTTGTTTTCGATAATTTAAGTGAGCAATATGAGCCCACACTGCAAGCTCAGGAGAGATTTCTTTTCCCATTGATCACAAGTGAAATTTAAAGTTAAACAAGAGGGGCATCTTGGTGGTTCAGTTGGTTAAGTGTCCAACTCTTGGTTTCAGGGTTGTGAGATTGATTTCCCCTCTTCCTCTCATGGGCTTGATGCTTGGCTCGGGAGTCTACTTGAGGTTCTTTCCCTCTCCCTCCCCCCTTGCTCCTCCTGCTAACCGTGCTCTCTCTAAAATAAATAAAATCTTTTAATAAAGTTAAACAAGATCCTTGATCAAAACCAGAAGCTCCATCATATTTAGCTGCAGGCATGGTGCTTGGAGCAGTGTGGGGAGGAATAAACAGAATCCTTCCTAATAAAGCAACATGAGGTCAGTTCTGGATTGGACCTTCATTCACATTTCTTTATTAAAAATCATGGAGATTAAATAATGTAAACAGAGGGAGAGATACCTACTGTTGACCCTTAATTGTAAAGTTGCTAAACATGCAGGTTAGGGGAGTAGAAATAATGTAAATGTGACAAAAAAAAATTAAGATGTAAAAAAATGTCATCCTTGTCACTCCATCCAACAGGAAACATCAAAAAGGTCCTGTATCTAAGGAATGAATGGCCTTAGAAGTAAGGAAAAATTGGTATTTTCCTTGGAAATACAAAATCTAAGATTAGCATCTTAGTTTACTTCCCCATACTTACCTTCATTTCTTCTTTCCTTGCCTTGAGCTACTCTGACCTTGAGAATGGAAGGATCAGATGCACATCTGGGTTTTAATAGAACATACAGTTTATCTCTCTACATAGATCCTCTTGTTTATTGATAAGTTCGTAGTAACCCTGTGAGATAGGCATTATTGGACCTTTTGACAGGTGAGAAACATGCTCAAAGTACTGAAGGTGACACTTCTCAAGATCATACGGAAAATAGAAAGATGAGATTTGGGCATAAACAGGTTCCAAAGCCTGAATTGGTTGCACACCAGCAATCCAAATGCTTTGGACCTCAGCTGAAAGCAGAGCTAGAATTTCAGCCCTTGTACCTTACTGCCATGTCCCAGTGCACTCGCCACATCTATAACCACACACAACACTTCTGTGAGCCTGAATTTCCTCAGGGAGGGAATGAGGAAAACAATAAGTAGCTCCCAAGATTGCAGAGGTAATTGCGTGGGGTCAAGTGAGTGAAGTCACTGTTTTCTAACATTTTATTTTGAGATTGTCAAACATACAGCAAAGCTAAAAGAACTTTGCAGTAAACACCTAGATAGCGGTAGAGTGAAAGTCTATGATTAGCATGTTGCTACATTTGCTTATATTGCATTTCTGTCTCTCTATACCACTCTATTCACCAGTCCATCTTATTTTTGGATGCATTTATAACTAATTTGCGGACATCAGTATACTTTCTTATGTATCTGAAGTTGGTTTTCAGGAGTTCAAAATCGTTATAAAAGCATGGATCATCATTATTACAATTATCCTTCTTATTATAATAATTTCTTCCCATTACTTCTATCACATGCCTATTTCCAGTTTTTATAGTATTTGTCTATTATTCTTTGTTATTGAACAGCACTTCCTAACAGTTAAAAAAAAAAAAAATAGAGTTCACTCTGCTTACTCTTGGCCTGCTCAGGGACCATCTCTCTCTGTAGGACATACCAACTTCTTATTCTCAGTTCCCCTAGTCCAGTCTGCATCCTTCATCCAGTTACTTTTTCAATATCTGACCATTGCCTCAAATATGGTGAGAATAGTCGGTGCTCCATGTGGAGAATTTCTTAAAATATTCCTATAAAGTGTGGAGTAGAAAAGGAAGAGAAGCAAGCATTTGCCATGCGCTGTGTCAGGTTTTTTTATATTTAATTCCATAATATATAAGTACAAAATCCATTTAAATATATCTTATTTACATATGATGTGTAATATTTGTAATTATTACTTAGATATTGTAGAATATATAATTATATAATTTTATCCACTCATTATTCTTATATAGGCTATCTGTATTATAAAATGTAAATATTGTACATAATAATTGCACACTATAGAATACATGTGATATATTATGTGGATAATAAGTATAAATTATCTCTTTAACATTAATTTATATATAAATAAATATTTGAATGGTCCTTAAAATCCAGAGTTTACCTTGATTTCAGTAAAAGGTTGAAAAATAAAAAAGGTTAAATAAAGGAAAGTAGGAGCAATAAGAGGAACTGCCATATCTTGAATACGGCAGAAACAGAACAAACTAATGTCTCTGGATTTATTGAAAAACGTAAACTAAAAAAAAAAAAAAGAAAAACGTAAACTACTTACATCAGGAAGGTTGCAGAAGCTACTGGACTTTGAGGACATAATTGGCATGATGTGAGAGTTTCACTGCAGTTATAAGAGAAAGTAATCACTGTCTGCCATCATCATCCACATGCTACATGATATTATCATCTAACTGAGGATGAGAAAGCAGACGTCATTCTCTCCAAACACAGATATTTTAGCTTCTATGGAGTTGCTAAAGAATAAAGTGAACAGTCACGAATTCTAGAGAAGTGCTCTGATTCACACATTGACATCTGGCCCAGTTCCATGCAGTTTTCACAAAATGTACAGCAAACTCCCCAAAAGCTTTCTTAGTGTTGGCAGTGGCACCAGGAGCCAAGCACGAAGCAAAATATTAACATTTCACACAAAGAGCGGGTCACACCATGTGAGTTTCAGGAACAAAGTGCCTCTATTTCCCCAGAGTTTATGCCGATGACAGAGCCTCTTGCACAGCTCATTACCAATGCTCTGATGGCTTCTCCCAGAAGGATGTATTGACTTTTGTTGGCATTGAAAAGATGCTCAAAAGATCAAAATAATAAAATCAAGTGACAACAGTCTCAGCAGGAATGGAATGCTTCTGCTCAATACTGCCTGAACTGGTTGCATCAAGAAGAGGTATTTCCCATGGAGAACTCTGTTCAAGGCTTGCCTTTTGCCGGGAGTGTCACAGCATCTGAGACAGAGGAGGTGTCGGTGCAACATATGCCATATCTCTGGGATGGCTACATTTCTCCAAAGGAAGGCTGGTGGTGCAGGAAAACCCAAAGACTCCCTCTTGAGGATACCTGCACCATCGCTGTGAGCATCAAATCCCTCTAGTTCTTCAAGTCATAAAGCACCTCTTCCCAGTGCAGATGACAAATAAAAGGCCCCTGGCATCCTTTGAGATCCCTGACTACCACCCGCAAAACCCCATCCCCAAGAAAATCTGGTTTCTTTCTCTACAGTGATTGTTTTTTTAAGATTTTATTTATTTATTCATGAGAGACACACACACACAGAGAGAGAGAGAGAGAGAGAGAGAGTGAGAGAGGCAGAGACACAGGCAGAGGGAGAAGCAGGCTCCACGCAAGGAGCCCGATGCGGAACTCAATCCCAGAACCCTGGGGTGATGACCTGAGCCAAAGGCAGACACCCAACAGCTGAGCCACCCAGGTGTCCCAACAGTGATTAAAAATTAAATGCCAGAACAGGGACTTGTTAGCAATACAGAACTTCAGGCATATTTTTAGTACTTAATGTGTGCATACTGGTTTATGTACATCATCTCTAGTCTTCTAGAGTCATACAAGTAAAATACTATTATGCCCCTTTACAGACTAGGATACTGAGGTATTACAAGGCAAATAATCTTGTTTGAGGTCACATCTCATTGCCATGACCTCATGGCACTACTGAATGGTGGACGTGGCTGGAAACTCAGATCTGTCAAATTGTAAAGTTTAATCTGCTACCAATATTTCATACCAATATTCCATCCCAATATTCTATCAATATTCCATTGCATAGGATGTTTATTAATTGCTAGATACTTTTTATGTTCTAGCAATGTGGGTTACATAGGAAATATATTTTAGAACAGTTCTCAAAGTTTAACATGCATACAGACCACCTGGAGATCTTGTTAAGTACAAACTTTGATTCAGCAAGTCTAGGGTGGAGCCTGGACTCTCTGTTTCTAGCAAGTGCCCTAATGGATGCTGCTGATCAGAGGATCACACTTGAATTATCAATGTTTAAAGTATACAACCTTTAAAAAAATTCTTTTTGAAGTTGCTTTTTAGAGAGAGAGGGTGAGAGTGAGCTGGGGTGGCGGTGGTGGTGGCATGCACAGAGTGAGAAAGAGAATCTAAAGCAAGCTCTATGCTCAGCATGGGGCTCCATCTCATGACCCTGATATTATAATCTGAGCCTTTATAAATCAACAGTTAGATGCTTAAGGGACTGAGCCACCCAGGTGCCCCTAGAACATGCAATCTAAAGGAATAAGACCTTATGCCCTTTCAACATAACACTTGTGAGTATTTTCATAAGGTAGCTCTAACTAGGTACGGGTTATTCTCAGGATCAGTGTTCCTGGGGTCATGATCAATGGTAGTTCTACATATATCTTCACACTGCGCACCTTTAATTTCCCTTTTTCAAATCAACAGAGATTCATTGGCTGTATACAAAAACACTCACAGCTAACACTTGCTGGGTGCTTTACCACTTAAAAAATGCCTTTGCATGTGCGATCTTATTCAATTCTCACAGAAAGCAAAGAAAACAAAGTAGACATTGTTACTGGTATAATGTTAAGTTGATAATATTAAGATTTATAGAGATGAGGTGACATGTAGCTGGCTTGTGTCACAGATTTTATTAGAATATTCGGTTTTTCCTGAATCTCAATGTCCTACCAAGATATAATTTGCAAGACCTTGATGGCAGGTGTATTAGTTTGCTTAGGGCTGCAGCCACAGGCAGAATGGCTTAAACAATAGAAATTTATTTTATTTATGTGTCTCAGTTCTGGAGGTTAGAAATCTGAAACCAAGGTGCTGGCAGGATTGATTCTTTCTGAGGACTGTGAGGGAAAAACTGTATGATTCCTCTCTCTTAGCTTCTGCTGATTTGCTGGCAATCTGTGGTGTTGCTTGGGTTATGGAGTCATTACTTTGACCTCTGGCTTCATTTGCAAAAGATATCCTTCTTATGTAGGTGTCTTTGTCCACATTTCCCCTTTTTATAAGGACACCAATTGTTTTGTACTAGGGGCTCATCCTACTCCAGGATGACTTCATCGTAATTTAGCTAAATACATCTTGAATGACCCTATTTCCAAATAAAGGTAGATTCTCAGGAAATGAAGGTTGGGACTTCAAAGTAGGAATGTGGAGGTGGAGGGACACATTCAACCCATAATCATAAGTATTGCCTGGTTCCTATTTGAGAGTTGCTTATGAACTACTTAAGCAGACAACTATGCACATATCTAAATCATCACACATAAAAGACAGGAAATGACAGTTTGCCAGTGGGTCTTGATGCCTCCTGAGGTAAAGAAGAAAGTATTCTCCCGGCTAGACCAAGACAGCTTTTATACGTTGGCCACCAACGTTATTCTTGGAGTAAAAGACAAAGACAAGACATAGTAATATGGAGAAGTAAAGAACATTACAGGCGTCAGAATACTGTTTGCCAAAGAGAAAAGGAAATCAATCCCCAACGATGTCCTGAAAACAGAAAGTAGAGACATTTCTTCTAAGCTACAAATGTACAAAATAAGATTAGAATTAAGTAACATTGATTTTATATTTGTTTCTGGAAATTGAAATAAAATAACCCCAAGGCCTGGTCTTAGTCTGTAAAATGGGGATGCTAACTCTAATATCACTGGGGTTGGCTTTATTCATTCTTTGTTTTTTTAACATTAAAACAATGTTTGTTGAAGCAGTATGCTAATATCTCAACAGATGTCTGTTGGTATGCTGATAAAAATTAACAAGAAGCTACTGTCTAAAGCAGAAGAGAACAATTATCATTATTGCACGCTAGAATTGAGGTGACTTTTCCACTGAAAATATAGCTAATCTTCTGTTGGATTACAACAAACCCAGTCCCTGTTTACAGGCTTGAGGATTTAAGAGAGCAGGTCACCATTTTAATTGACAGAAGATTCTGAGACTCTGTCAAGAGGATTTATTTAAACTCTTCTGGACCGTCTCAGAACTCACAGTCCTGTGTGTGAAAACAATTCGTTCTCAGTTCAGAGAATGACATCTTTGGGGAGTTGTCTTTGAAAGGATGTAGTCACCAACATCCACAAAGAAAGAAATGTTCACACCCTGAACAGAGATTATCTCACAAGATAAATCGCCATGCCCTGATTCAGACAGAAATGCATTTTGACAAGGTCAGAGACACTCTTCTCATTCCTCAGGCCTCAGTTCCCTGGGACACACGAGGTTCCTTGTCTGAGCCAAAGAGCTAAGAGACCAGTGGAGAGAGAGCTCATTAATTCTGTCAATACCCATCCCTTTCCCCTCAGCTTTTATAGACTGTCTTAAGTAAAAGATGAGCTTCTCTTCAGCTCCTTATTCCATTCACACAGTGATTTAAGAATGGACCTTTCTATTTTCAGCTAATATCTTCTTCTTTATCTAAGATTTACAAGCCCCATAAATCTGCTCATTCCTCACTCCTCCCAGTGTGTAATCAATTGCTCCCAAGCCCAGAGCCACTCTATAATCAAATTGGTTTGTAGATCTATCAACACTTCAGATGCATTATGTTTGCCTAAAGTTTCACAGTATAAGTTCTTCTCGAATGAAAGCTTCCTGTGACTTCTCTCCCTTCTTTCCTTTACATTCACTTCATCCTAATTTAGAATGGCCATCTTTTAAACTCTTTCACCACTGCCTGTGCCAGGCCAGGGGCAAATGTTACCAAAGGATCACAGCATTCTCTCCTGCTAAATGTGGATGGGTAGCCGTGGGGTTTGTTTTTTCATTTACACAATTCTCCAGCTTTGTCCCACCCACCCATCTCCCCAAAAAAGCAAGATTTTGAGTTGACAGAAAGATACAAGTGAAGGGATGGTGGGGATGACCCTATGAAGGTTCCTCAAGAAGTTAAAAATAGAGCTACCCTATGACCCAGCAATTGTACTACTGGGTATTTACCCCAAAGATACAGATGAAGTGAAATGAAGGGTCACCTGCACCCCATGTTCATAGCAGCAATGTCCACAATAGCCTATTTGTGGAAGGAGCCACAATGTCCTTTAGCAGATGGATGGATAAAGATGATGTGGTATATATATACACAATGGAATATTACTCAACCATCAGAAAGGATGAATACCTACCACTTACATCAATGTTGATGGAACTGGAGGGTATTATGATGAATGAAATAAGTCAGTTGGAGAACGACAATTAACATACGGTTTTACTCATATATGGAATATAAGAAATAATGAGGAGGACCATAAGGGAAAGAGGGGCAACTGAATGGGGAAAAAAAAAATCAGAGAGAGAGACAAACCATGAGAGACTCTTAACTCTGGGAAACAAACTGGGCAATTATGAAGGGGAGGTGGGGGGGGAATGGGGTAACTGGGTGATGGGCATTAAGGAGGGCAAGTGATGAGATGAGCACTGATTGTTACACACAACTAATGAATTATTGAAAACTACATCTGAAACTAAGGATATACTATATATTGGCAAATTGAATTTAAATTAAAAAAAAAAAGAAAGTCAAGGTAGGGTATTGAATGTGGATACAATTTTGTAGAACATGAGGGAGACATCCCAGCAGAGTGAGCAGATATGTCAAATTCATGAGAAACACATGAAGGTTAAATTGAGTGACAAGAATTAGACACTGATACCCAGAAGCCATATTCACTAGCATTTTTAACTAGTCATTACTGACCTGATGGTATACTAGAAATTTCATGTATATAATCTCACTTATGCCACTTAGTTTAATGATTTGCCCAATCATTCAGAAGTGAACAGAATTCTGTGTTCTTTCCACTCTGCTATTATGGGAAAGTGGAGACTCTCAACAGTTAATACACATTCACTTAGCTTCCTGTAATCACTTGCTAACCTTCTTGCTAACATTTGTTGAGACCTTTATTTTGCTCATGTTCCACTAAATTGTTTAAAGAAATCTTTAGCTAAACTAAATAAAGAACTTGAAAGAAGGGAGGGAAGAAGAGTGATATTTTATGATAGAACTTTATCAAGGTGAACCTGAAATTTTCTAAACCAGAAAAACTATTTTATTGCCAATCAAATCTCAGAGTGAAAGGATACTATTTGTACAGAGTAGAATTTTCTACTCATTCTTAGGCAAGTCTACACAAGTCCCATTTGATCAATCATATGCAATTTAATTTAAGGTCCTTCCAATAGGCTTTCAAGGATTGTAGGATTCATTATTCCAACCAGTACAAAAGAGAAGTTCACCATAAAATTCTATTACATGCCTTTTTTTAAAGATTTTATTTATTGCGATCCCTGGGTGGCACAGCAGTTTAGCGCCTGCCTTTGGCACAGGGCGCGATCCTGGAGACCCGGGATCGAATCCCACATCCGGCTCCCGGTGCATGGAGCCTGCTTCTCCCTCTGCCTATGTCTCTGCCTCTCTCTCTCTCTCTCTCTCTCTCTCTCTCTCTATCATAAATAAATAAAAATTTTAAAAAAAGGATTTTATTTATTTGTTCATGAGAGACACAGAGAAGCAGAGACATAGGCAGAGGGAGAAGCAGGCTCCCTGCAGAGCCTGATGTGGGACGTGATCCCAGGACCCCAGGATCATGACCTGAGCTGAAGGCAGTTTCTCAACCACTGAGTCACCCAGGTGCCCTATCACATGTCTTTTACTCATGTTCTTGAGCATCAGTTTTCAAGAGAAGATCCCAACTTCAAAGAAGAAACAGAAGCCACCATTTGGCTCGGTAAGAAGGAGGTGCACCAGAACTCTAGATATGTCATTCAATCACAGAACAAACATTTACTGTCTGCCTGGTGTGTGTTGGCGTTATTCTATGTTCTGAGAGTACAACAGTGAGATTTGCCTTCATGGCATTAGATTCCAGCAGGGCAGAATGGAGAATAAACATTGAAATAAACAATGCATAAATTTATATCATTTATTTATTTTTTTTTTAATTTTTTTTTATTTATTTATGATAGTCACACACAGAGAGAGAGGCAGAGACACAGGCAGAGGGAGAAGCAGGCTCCATGCACCGGGAGCCCGACATGGGATTTGATCCCGCGTCTCAAGGATCACGCCCTGGGCCAAAGGCAGGCGCCAAACCGCTGCGCCACCCAGGGATCCCAATTTATATCATTTATTAGAAGGCAATGTATACTATGGAGATGAGAAACAGACCAGGATAACGATGATCAACAGTGCTGAAGTTGAAAGCAGTGTTGAATAGGGTAGTTTGGGTAAACTCACTGAGTAGATGCTATTGATGTGTTGATGCTCATTTGAGTGAACCATGGTTGGAGGAAACATTGCTTGTTTCTCAGACAGGCTAGAGTGTACTGGGTTGAATCTACCAGGCAGACATCTGGGTTTGGGGATGGAGGTTGAGAAAAATTCGTCTAAGATACGCTGAACAGACTTGCCTGACTGGGCAGAGTGAGAAATTTCTATAAGTATAAAGAAGAGCAATCAAGTGGTGAAAAATTAGTTGTGGTCGAGAAAGGAGCCAAAGGTTAAAGCTGGAAAGGCAGTACCAAATATCAGACCAAAAGTACCAACCGGTTTTAAACAGTAACAAGTGACTTGAGATTAGAAGCCAAAAGAATCTGGGGCAGGTCATGAATTAAAATGCATAATGAGTCAGAGTTCAAGGAGCCTGATTTTTTTCAGAAATTGTTAGGTGGGCAAAGGTGAACTAATGAGGTTAATTGGTGGCAAAAGTAACCCAAGACGCCTTGGATATCTGGCCGTCTTTCATTGGTCTATGGTAGCAGTACAGGAGGGACAAATCGATGGATAGAAGTTGGCATCTCCAAAGGGTCCAAAGTAAGGAATAGGTATGCCTGATAGAGTAATGTGCTAGGCAAATGGTGCAGCGTTAGGTATAAGGCAGAAACTATGATTTGGTTTCTCTGGAGAGGTTTATGACCATTCAGTCACTCTATTTAAAGGTATCTGGGGCTGCAAAATGGAATTGGGCATCAAAGAAAAAGGAGAGAGAGGCTTCAGTAGAGATGACTAGACCATACAAAGGCAGAGTGTTGCACTAGGTGCAAAGTTGAGATTATGTGGAGTTAGAAGGATGGCTAAAAGAAACATACAGACAAATAGGGCAGGATCCTCAAGAAGCTCTGCAATATGAGAAGAGTTGGAAGATAAGACATCTGTCATGGAGCACCTGAGAAGTAGATCGTTTTGCCATTCTCACAGTTGGATCCTCATACTGTAAATCCCACCACTTTCATAAAGTACAGTTTTCTTTTGAATCCTGCATTTCCTCCTCTCCCTTAGGAGAGAGGTAGTATCATTTTGTGGTCAACTGCTAGAGCAGCAACTTCCTGATTCAGCAGCTTCTTGGGCTTGGCAAGTGCAACCATTACCTTGGTGGGCCAGTTGTACAGAGTAGCTCTGGGAAGCAGTCTTGGAAGCTCCCTTCATAATTCAGTGAGCTACCTATTGCCCTTTCATAGACAGTCTTTCTGTTCAAACAAGCTGGAGTGAATTCTGGTTTCTGCAACCAAGAACCTTGACCAATACAGTCGTCATAAAAACCTCTAGAAAGAGACGACTGGACAAGGAAAGGCCAATGCAATTTTCTTTCATCTGTGCTAGCACCCTGTGCATCAGCCCTTATTTGATAGTGAAACCATTTGAATTATGACCACATCAGGATGACATTCTCTGCCAGGAATAAAATGCTTGGGTGCTAATATTACAATATTTATAATATTAATGCTTTAATATTATAAAAGCGGTAATCAAAGTGATGTGTAGTATCCAGAAAGAAAGGACTCTAGAAAGAAATTTGTAGGGATTGAAAAATTATTTCCTGGTCACACAATTCCAAATCATAAGTATTTTTAAAAACATATTGTAGATTTCTGGATCATTGTTGTAATACCTAAATGAGATTCCTTATCATCTGACTCAATTGTCAAAATATTAGAATAAGGATAGGCATAAAAAAACAGGTGGCACCTGAGGGGCTCAGTTAGTTAAGTGTCAGATTCTTGATTTTGGTTCATGTCATGATCTCAGAGTCATGAGATAGAGCCCTGAGTCAGTCTCCTTGCTCAGCAGGGAGTTCTATTGGGTTTCTCTCTCTCTGCCACTCCCCCAACTTGTGCAAGTGCACTCATGCGAGCTCTCTCTCCCTCTCTCTCTCTCTCTCAAATAAATAAATCAATCTTTTTTTAAAAAAAGAAAGAAAATGATACAGATAAAGGAGGAGAAGTAGCATCGGTCATATAGTCAACTTCAGGACCAGGAAAATGGACCAGACTTTTGATCATAGCACACATGCTGCAGTTGTCATTTAGACATAAAAGGAAATGAAGGTCTACAGCACTCAGTGGTAGAAGGTAGTGTCTTTTTGTAGCGGAGGAAACAGTTGTGGTTTTTGTCCTTTCCCCAACTGTATTAATAATGGTGTTCCATTTCACTCTTTAAGTCTTTTTATTTGGAGGATAAGTAATGTGTCACCTCCAATCAGATATGACTCATGAGGAAGGATCACAACCACTTTGCTAGTTCATGGGACATTGGAAGGAGTGGTCATACTCCTTGTATCTACCACTGCCATACTAGCTTCTTGCATAAGAGGAGGAAATACAGATATTTGATATCCTTCAGGTTACACTAGATAAGTGGGAAGGGTTACCACATTGTCTGGAATATCAGTGAGCGTGTTTTTCCCTATATCTGAAGACAGACTAAGGAAGGATCTGCCTTCTCAATGCCAGCATGGCAGCCTCTTGATCCCTTTGTTTGCTCTATACCAGTTCAGGAAGAACCTCCTTCTTCCACTCAGTAAGTACACAGGACAGGGTCCAGTGTGCCTCCCAGATGAAGGGCTGGCCACTGTGACAATCTCTTGATTACAGATTTTTCTCTGAGTTCCACAGACACTCCATGACATCAGTGTAGGTATTTGCTCCACAGACCTGGGCAACTCTTTCTTTTCAAGCCACTTGAGTATTCAGTTCCAAAGATGTGTATTTGGGCTTGGGCTAGGAGCAACATGCTGACCTTAGTAATGAGCCATGTTATTCATTCCAGTTTTTACCAAAACTTGTCCAAAGTGGTACAAATTTCTAGTTTCTGCATTTATTAAAGTGGATTTATTATTCCCATTGACTGATACTAAAATAAGTAAACATGAATTTTATTAGGTCAATCTTACTAGCAAAATACTAGTTCTCTTCATTTCATCCATTGGGGTTCTATTTATACCTCATTAAAAAAAGAAAGGGGTTCTGTCCTGATACTCTGAACATCACTAGTACAGCCTCCTAATTTTACTATAAAAAGCGTAATACCCCAAGAATTGAAGCAACTCTGTTATAGTGTCACACAAGGTATATTTTAACTTGGTTCCCAGAGAAAGCTGTTTTTGTTTTCCTCCCCTTTTCCCCTTTTCTTAGAGAGAGAAAAAAAAAAAAATCACTGCCTAGTTATCCTTCATGGGAAAAACATCATTAGCATTTTGTATTTTTTGTAAGCTTTTCTTCTTCCCTGGGGATTATTCTACATCTGAAAAGGCATTATTCATTAATGAATAATGAGAAAGGTTTCAGGAAAGATTTTTCTCTTCAGTCTTGCTCTCAACCTACCCTCTTTCCCCAAACTGCATATGCAAAGAGTGTGTGATGGAGGCCATCCCAACAAGGACATCCATCCCTACCTATCATGGCTGCCAAAGAGGGTGGTTGTCATTGACTCCGAAAACTAACATAGCAACTTTTATTAAATAGTGCTCTTCAAATGGATGTAATTGAACACGTAAATTGGATTTACACACTCAGATTTGGGGAACAGAGACTATAAACACAGAGTAAGACTCGCATTCACAAAATTATTCTGGACTGTACATACAAATCAGCTTGCATTCAATCTTTGAAAATGAGACCACATTTCTTCCGGATTTACCACACACTCCACACTGGATAACTAGAGCAAATTGTTGTCACCAAGCTCAGCTGAGAAAATATGAAATGCCCATGATGGTTATTTCTCCTCCCTCCTCATGAGGGGCTTTGCAGGTAATGTATTTACAGAGCATTTAAAATGTGATACAAACCAAGTCCCTAAATTTTCCTCCCATTGGTGGTGTAGTCTGGATAAATCACACCCTTTGGCATTTGCATTGATGCAACAAGAACATACCATGCAGCACAAATAACCTCATTTCCATAAAACGGCCTTTTAAAATTAGAAAATGTATAATTCATTTGGGGTAGTTATTACCGCTTTTGGACGGGAGGGATTTAGACTTGTATTTAAATGCAAATAACTGTATTTTTCCCAGTTACACATAGGAAGCCACAAAACTTACCCACTCTGAGATATGTCCTTATCCTTAACTATAAATTCAGGATTACTATATTAATAAAGGAAGATGTTTGCATGACCTGCTACAGTTTACAGAAAGCATGCACATCTCAGATGTGGCCTCCACTCTCCATGAGAGGGATTTCTCACTTTACACTCACGGAGACTGAGGCCTGGAGAAGTTAAGTGACTTCTCAGGATCACACACTCTGAAATTGGCAGATCCAGGACTTAATTAACCCCGGGTGGGAAGACAGAATGGACAAGCATGGAAACCCAGAGAAATCCAAGAGTGGAAACAAGGCAGCCAGAAGAAGGTGGGAATGAGAGAAAGCAGAAGCAGAAGAAGAGGCAGAAACTCCCAGATAAGAAAGGATCCAAATAAACTGCAGGGAGGTAATGCACCACTTGCGATGACCCTCTCTGTGATATACTACAGCTCCCAGATATTTGAAGAACCAAGGGAAGCAAAACTCTCTGGTGGTTCACAACCAGAGCATCTGACCCTAGATCCCTGGCTCTCTATTCAACCATGAGGCTCGTGTCTTCTTGATGTATTCTGCAGTCCACCAACCAGTAAAGGTACTGGGTCTGGCGTACAGTAAGGCACGACACGACAGCTAGCATAATTACCATTGCTAATATTAAGTAATGATTATATGTTTGAATATCAGGGACCCTGACCTCAACTTCATCCTTTTGGCCTTTGCATATCAGTTTGGTATCAAAAGGTCCCCCGCCTCAGCCACATTACAAATGACACCACTATGGTCAGCCCTGTCTCCAGCACAGAATCATATGGCCCCCCAGGACCTTCTATTTCTCCAACCTCAATGTCAAATCCAACATTAACATTTTATAATCAACCAGCTTCACTGGGGTATCTGGGTATCAGAAATTGGGTTTGATCAAAGGAATTAATGATTCAAGGTACTTGCAAGGTACTTGAGGTAGCCGTGAAATTGAAAAGCTTCCCAGTCCAAAAATTAAGAGCAAGAGGAAATATCTGTTTGAACTTGAGCAAGACACTTTCCTTTTCTGAATCATCATTCCTTATCTAAAAAATAATGGTCAGAGAGTGTAGGATACTCATGTGGGTGTGTTCCTGAGCTCTAGGGAGGCATGGAGAAAGTGGAGAGGCTTTGTATTGTCACAGTGACACTAGGTGGGTGAGTTTAAGGACATTATACACCCTACAATGTATGGAATACTCCTGGAGGATGAAGAATTATCTCTCCCAGATTTTCAGGATTGTCCCAACTAAGGTTACCTTAGCAATGTTCAGATGATCTCCATAGGATGTTCTAGTTTTAACATTTTGTGAGAGGCTAATTGAAATAATAAGTGCTCAGTAAATTTGTTTAGAAAGGTTTGTTTTGTTTTGTTTTGTTTTGCAGTGCCTTGGTTTTCATGACACAACATATAATTAACCTTGGAATCCATCTTTGACTTAAACAGAACCATCTTTCTCTTCTTTGAGCACATGGTTTCCAGAAAATGTGCATTCTCATTTCCTCTAATCTTTCCCTCACTTACCTACATCAGAGCCTCAGCACGTCTTAGAGCTCCAACTAGTAGACTTGGAAGAAGCATCTATCCAGAGTTTTCATAGCATTAGACTGTTTCTAGCTTAAGTTCCAGGAAGAAAAACTGAAAATGGATCCTTCCACCTCTAAAATTTCTGATTTTCATATTTATATGATTGTCTTTAAAAAATATATAGATTGCATTTCCTGAGTGCCTGCTCTGTGTAAAAAGGTGTGTTGAAACATTGTTTATAATAATGTTTATAAACATTATTGTTCATATAATAAATATTCAGTTATAATTTATTTCTCCATGTTGGGTATGAGGAAAATAAGTTTAAAGGAGGTTTGTAAATGTTCCTAAGTAGACACAGATGCTAGTGGTAGATCTAAATTTGAACACATCTGTCCAACTTGCAATTCTTGATTTCCAACTACGTGGCATTCTTCTCTATAATTGAGAATTATATATAATTCTCTATAATTCTTCTCTATAAATGCTCTCTGTTAGAAGGGGCATGGTGTCCACCTGACATTAACCATATGCAATACCCGGGTCCAGGTAATAGCAGGGCTGACCCAAGGAGAGAGAGGCTGGTTAGCATGTGTGCCATGTATATGACAAAATCCTTGTTTATATTACTGGCCATTTTGTCCCTTCAGGAAATCTCCACTCCCACATTAAGAATGAGGTCTCTCATTCTGAAAAATTATCTCCTGTCTGGAGATTGGGAAGCAAAAGAAAAACAACTTCCTAGAAGTGAGAGAAATTTAGCTTTCAGATCAATACAAGAAACAACTTTCTGACAGTCAGAGCTGCTGTTGCAGAGTTAAAAAGCTTGATTAATGGAAATCCATAGATTGTTATTTTGTCAAGGGCAAGGGTAAATACCAGGTCTACTGTTTACTAACTTTATGACCCCAGAAAAATCCCTTATGACTTCTGAGGCCTTATTTCTCATCTGTAAATTGATTCATAATACTTATTTCAAATCATAGTGTAACTAAATAAGGTATGGAAAAGCCATTGAATGCCTCTGTCACCTTCTATAGGATGCTTCCATTCTCCTCGCTCTTGAAGGGTTAACAATTCCTGGAATTCTGCACCCTCCCCTCATTTCCTTTTCACATGTTCCCACTGAGCAATCCCATTCCTTCCTGGTATTCCTTATCTTCAGTCTTGAGTTTGAGAATTGTGTATCTGATTGTGAACTAGACCTTTCCATTTGGTTACCATGAAGGACTTCAAGCCTGAGATGTCATTATGTGAGCATACCATCTCCATTCTTTCTTTGACTACCCCATTCTTCAATCTCATGAATGGCAAAACCATCAGCCCAATTCTAACTGTAGAATCAAAGGGTCATTTCCTATTCCCAATTTTTATTCCTTATGGACATTGACTCCTACAATAAGGTATCTGGCCTAGGTAAGCCTGATTTTCTCCAACAACAGCTAACACAGACAATAAAGTACAAGTGATAGGGACACAAGCATGTGTAAAATGGATCATGGAATTCTGGAAAATACTAGTTGTTCAATTGGCTACACTGAGCTGACCTCAATAAAAATCCTCTAACTGCCTTCAAAAATAGTACTGTCGTTAACACTGGAGGTATTCAACTTCAGGCTGGGCAGCCATGATTATCTTCTATAGAGTAATGAATCCTTGTAACGAACATACTTGAATTTATATTGTATGATAAAAATATAAAAAGTATATAGATTGCAATCTTTTGTCACAGAAGAATCTTAATGGTAAAGAGGGTTCTAAAATATAGCCACGTTTAAAAGCTATATCCTTAGGATTTGGCACACAATAAACACTCAATAAATTTTTGTCGAATTAATCAATTGATTAATAGTGTGATTTTAAGAAAAGGTAGGGATAATCCAACTTCAGGACCAAACTTTCCATCCTATAACTTTCTCACCAATATCAATTTTTAATCTGTGCTTGCCTTTTCACATTTCTGAAACTGTTTCCTTTCTTCTTCCCTTGAGAAGCACACACATCCTCAAGACCTCTTTTTAATCAACTCATCCAGGATAAGAGTAGAGATCCCCATGATTTTTCAGTGCCTTCAGCAGGACTTGAGGATTTGGAGAGGGAACTGCATTCCATAATCAGACATCCAACCACCAATGTGACATCTCTTCTTAATGTCTCATAAACATCTCTCTGTAACATGCTTCAAACAGATCTCTAGACTTTTCCTTCTAAAACCTAGTTATCTCCCCCCACATTCCCTGGCTCAGTTAGTGGAACACCATTTTTAATAAATGCATTTAGGTTAAAGTTTGAAGTCATCTTTGACACATGCCTTTCTCAGACCCTATCCTATCCATTAGCAAAGATTATCCATTCCTACCTCAAAATATATCCTAAATTTGTCCATTGCTGACCATCTCCACTCTAAATGACACAAAACTATTTTTCCATGGACTTCAGCATTCATTTCCTGATTAATTAATTAAACTGTCTCCTAAGTGACTAAGTTACTTGGCCAACACAACAGGATTCCTGGCTCCCTCAAAATAGATTGGGGCAGAGGACAACTGTCATAGTCAGTTTGGACTACTATAACAAAATATCATTGACTGGAGGGTTTAAACAACAAAAGTTTATTTTCTTTCAGTTGTGGAGGCTGGAAAGTTCAAGACCAGGGCACCATCATAGTTGAGCTTTTGGTGAGGATCCTTACCCTGGCTTGCAGGCAAATGCCTTCTCACGGTGTCCTCATATGGTGAAGAGAGAGAGAGAGAGAACTTTGGTCTCCTTTCCTCTTCTTATAAGGACACTAGTGCCATCATGGCTCTCCTCCTTATGACCTCATCTGTATCTGATTACCTCCTAAAGGCATCACTTCTCAATCCTATCACACTAGAAGGTTAAGTCTTCAGTATTTGAATTACAGGGGGGGCAAGAGCAAGTGACAAAGTAATTTCTTGAAGTGAGAACAAAGGTCCAAGACTGTCTCATCACCATTGAAACCATTGATCTCAAACAGCTTAGAGACAATCAGAATCCAGGGAAAACATAGAAGTCAGGGAGGATCAGAGAAAGAGATGTCAGTTAGGGCCTGGAGGAAGTTTGGGAAGAGAACATTGTGCTTGCTACAAAGTTCAGAAAAATCCCTGTGGCATCAGGAATGAATAAGATGAGGTCTCCTAGATCTATCTCCCATCTAAGTGAAATGCTGATACATGTTTAACAGGGAGGAGTCAGGGGAAAGCCCTGATATGCAGCATTTGCTAATATCTGGTGTAAAGCTTTCCACCCTGGCTATCTGTCTCTACCCATTGGCTTGTATCCCCACTGCTGGCAATGTCAGTTTCATAAAAGAGCCTTAAATGCAGAGTAGGAACTACAATGGTAAAATGTAGGTTTGGTATAATAGGGGAGAAAAGCAAGCTCCTCATTCTTACTCTGCAAAATAAGAATTGTGCCAATTGTAATAATATTGTAATAACAAATTATTATTAAAAACCATAATCATAATTTGCATTTGTGAAGCATTTAGAATGTGTACTGCACTCTGAAAAAGATATTCTACGCATCACATGATTTAACCTTCACAGCAATTCTGTTTGGCAAGTGTCATCATGAGCTCATTTTAAAGAAGGGAGGAAAAGTCTTACAAAGGTTAAAGAATGGACACAATTTTCAGTTGGTGGCAGAGCCAGGGCAGGAATTTGTTTTCTTCTGGGTCTGAAGCCCTAGTCTCCCCTCCATACTCAGTGCCGCCCAACCCTCAAGGTCAGATTGGAACACCTCCCATGACTGGGCTGCCTGCTTTCCAGTCCACAGCGTTGGGAGGAATGCTGTCCCTGTTTCCTGTGTTTCCTTCTTCCCACAGCTCCCTCAGCCAGTGAGCTCCTCAGGCGTTTCTGGTCTCATGCAGAGCCACCCCCATCTTCAAGGTTTGTGAGGCGAGGAGAATTTTGAGTTATTGCTGCTGGTCTCTTGTTACTGCTGCTCCAGTGAGAAATTCCAGCTATGCCTGTTTTCACAACAGTGTGTGTCATGAGCTGAACTGCCCCTCCCCCATTCATACTTTTATGTCAGCAGCTGTATCTCAGAGCGTGACTGGAGGTATGGTCATTATTAATTGATTCATTGATCAACTGGTTAATTGATCAATGAATCAGGTAATAATGTTACAGTGAAGCTATAGGGGATCCAACCCAATCAGACTGATGTCCTTGTAAGAAGAGGGAATCAGGACGCAGACACACACAGAGGGAAGACAGGGTAATGACAACCCTGTACAAGGAGAGAGAACCCTGAAGAAACCAACCTGCCTACCATGCTTTAACCTTGAACTTCTAGCCTCTAGAACTGTGAGAATAAATTTCTGTTGTGTGATCCACCCAATATGTGGGTATTTTGTTTTGACAGTCCAAGCAAACTAATGCAGCCTGGATTGTGCATACTTGTATCAAATTCGTTCTACCAGCAGAGTTAGTCTGTTCCAGATGTGAAACTTTTGGTGGCATGTTGTACTCACTTCAACATAAAGTGAGCACTATATATGCACTATAAAGTGCATGTAACCCTCCCAGACAGAGAGAGCACCAAGGGAACTGGTAAAAGTGTACTGAAGTGCCTGACCTATGGGGGGATGGAAGGGCACAAAGCAGATGGGGTTAGGATGAGGGTAAAAGGACACATTTTGTGCAAGTCACACCTGCTCTATTTGTGCCACGTGTTATCCTACGTCCTCAACATGCATTATCTCATCGAGCTCTTATTTTAAAGGAAAGGAAACAGGCACAGCAAGGGCAAGTGACTTATGTCCTTCATGTAGGAAGTGATGTATACTTGGTAACATCCCAGGTCCATCCAGAAACCTGGTTTTGGCTATGACTCCAGGTTTCCCTGAACCACAGGATAGTGGCAGAATTTCACATGAGTGCCTACAGTGCAGTAAAAAGGGAAGCTCATTGTGTCTGCAGGACACATGGGGCCCAGGCTAATTCTACCTGTGGAATCTGAGGACTCAAGGTGAATGTGACTTGGGTGCTGGGCCTTACAGTAGAAGTCACTTTGATTGGTATGGAAAGGGAAAGGGCATTGCTGTGAGCCAAAGCAGAGATAGTGCCATGCAGGGGTTTTCTAGGGAATATTTAGCAACTAATGTTTGGACAGTGGGGTGAGAAAGGGTCATAGGAGGGACATGGCTAAAAATGTGAAGATTCTCTTCCCTACCTTCTCTGCCTGCATATCTACATTTGCCACTGTCTTATGATCAAGTTGAGCAGGATTTAAACCCAGGATTACCCTTCACTGCCAAGTGACTTTATACTTCTGGCCTTTATCTGGGGACCTGCACCCTGTGACTTGCTTTCAGGCTTCCTTAGTTAGTATCTTAATTCCTGCCTGGTCTTCACCCACTCCAAATGCTCCAACCTACAGATCTGTATTGAGATGTACCTTTCTCTCAGAGCAGGACGTTGCCCTACCATAATTTTGACAAGGCCATTTGGTGCAAGGAATGATGGTGTGATCTGTATAATGTCACCCTGGTGAGGCTCACGGATGGGAGGAACTGAGGAGAGCCACTAGACCTGGTTGGGGTCAAATATGGGTTGGGTTGTTGTACCTGGGTGACTCAGTTGGTTAAGTGTCTGCCTTCTGCTCAGGTCATGATACCAGGGTCCTGGGATTGAGCCCTGTGTTGGGCTCCCTGCTCAGTGGACAGTCTGCTTCTCCCTTCCCTTCCTGCTCATGCTCTTTCTTGCTCTCTCTCTCTCTCTCTCTCTCTGTCTCAAGTTAATAAATAAAACCTTAAAAAAATGGGGTGTGGATAGAGTGCCTGCCAGTATATCTATTGGTTATAGCAGTCTTATCTTTGAAATTCTCAACATTTAATGGTCTGAGTTTAGACTATATCACAATGTTCTCCTATTATGATAGCATTATTAAATCCTATGCAGTTCCCATTATCTCTGTTTAGAAATCCTGTGACCATTAGCTTATTTTTCACATGTACTCTGGTTACAATAATATCTATTTTACCCACCAACTTAGAAAACTCCATCCTGAAAATGCCATTTTAAAGTCTGACTTTCGCCAGATAATCTGATCCCAAAACTGTTCCCATAAAGAGTGACTTACAGTTCTTGAGTTCCTTTCTCACACACACCCTCAGGCAGGAAGGTGGCTCATCGGTACCAGGGTGTTGTCTTTGAGCTGGAGGAGGAGGGCCGTGACTAACTAATCAGACACTTCCCTATAATGAGGCCACTTCCTGGTTCATTCCATCCTTCCATCCTTGCAGAAAATGCTACACCCACCAAGTAGAAGTGTTGAGCCCCTCACCTTGAAGGTTTCTGGAAGAAGCATAATCCTGTGAAACTGGATGAGCTTTGTCTCATTTGTTCTATAACCACAATTTGTATCTCTTCTGCCCCACCCATAGTCCTGCTGCAGTCATTCAGTTTGGGAGCAGCCCTGAACAATGGCAGAAGCTAGGTTTTATCAGGTTAATGTTGATTTTCAGCTTCAGGATTTGGGCCTATGGCTTAGGCTTGCTAAATCTTAGTCTCCTCTTCTGGGAAATGACATTAACTAGATTCTCCACAGGGTGATTGGGAGGCTTAGATGAGATATCATGGGCCAAACCCTTAGGTAACATTGTCTAAACATAGGGCAATGGCTCTGAGATGAGTCTAAGAGCTTTCAGCTTCAAATGACTACCAAGAAAACAAATGGTATATCAGGCCACATTAATGCAAATGAGGTGACCAGGGAAAACACAGTGAGAGTTGTGCTTAATGCAAGCTGATCAGATCAAACTGGGATCCCAGTGTCACCTCCAGGAGTCACAAAGCAAAAATAAGGTTGATTCAGGGTAGTCTCAGGTAGACTCAGACAAGCAGACTCAGGGTCAGAGGAGAAGAGCCAAAATGTGGAGCGTCTAGCAATGAAATGCATAAGGGATGTTTAGAAAAAAACTCAGGTGGTTAACCTGAGGCACACAAGACTTGGAGTCATGATGAAGCACTGTCTTCCACTCTTGAACATACTTTGTACATGAAAAATAAATTATCTTGTTTATGACTATCAAAAAACAAACAAACAAACAAACAAAAAGGTGTCGGCGAACACAAGAAGTGCCACCACGAGGATTCCAAAGGAAGAATTGGATGCAATGGGTAATAAGTAAGGAAAAACAGACTACAAGTCAAAATGTAAAAAGAGTTTTCAATGTAATGATCCTTGTCAGCCCAGAACAAGGCCTCCTGGCTCAAGAGTCTCCCTCGTACTATTGAGTCATGCATCTGCATTCTTGTATACTCTCAGGCAAATTAAGGCAGACATCCCTTTACTCAGCAAAAATATTCCTGAATAGCTGCATGTACATCACAAGTCGATACGAATCATGTTTTATCAGTGACCTCCATTAATCTGCCGAGAAGTTTCTAAATAATTCAACTCTGCTTTTCCTGGGGCCAAGTTCAACAAGCCAGGTGTTCCACCATCCAATGTTACTATCTCCTCATTGTGTCTTCCAAGAACGTAACCAGCAATTGTTCTCTCTTTTGTGCATCAATTTCCCCTTTATTCTCTATCAGTCTGAATAAAATTATATATGATTTTTTTCCCATTAACTCTCCCTTAAGTTTCTATCTTTGCCTCTACTTACCTGCCCATTTCTTTGTCCCATGTTCAATGACTTTGTTCAATGTTCAATGACTAGTTGACATTCACTCTCTCCAAATCCTTTCCTTTTGTTTCCTCTTGAGCTCAAGCCATCGTTTTGGTCACCCCAGTGCTCCCAGATACTCCTGTCATTCCATTCTCCAAAGCCCTCAGCAATGCTAAGTTAATGCTCAATTCAATTCAGTCAGTATGCCTTGACCTAATAGTATTTAATGCATGCTCTCCTTCTGCCCAGTCATACTTTCTTCATTTGACTTCCAAGACACCTCCCTCTCTGGTTTCCTTCTGAGCAACCTCTTCGAAGTTGACTTGGCTTGTTTCTCTTCATTCTAAAGACATCTAGCCAGGCCTCAGAAACTGCACTTTCTTTATCTGGACTTGTTTCCTAGGGGACAGCATCTAGATGCATAGCTTCATAGACTATTCCTGCTCTGGCAAATCTCAAATGCGCATCTCTAGCCAGGACCTCTCCTTTGAATCTAGATGTGTAGTCCAAATGCCTACTTGACATGTCCACTTGGAAGCTGAAGAGACATTTCTAATTCAAAATATCTAAAACTTCCTGCTATTGCCTGCTTGCCACTCCATCTATGCCTACTAAAACCTCTTCATTCCAATCAGCAGTGACTTTAGTTTCTAGTTGGCCATGGCAAAAACTTCAGAGACATTCTTAACTCTTTTCTCTCAATCTTCAGAGATGGTCTGTCTATTTTTGAACTGGGGCATCAGTCTTCTCCTACACTCAGATTGGAACTTACATCACTTGCTCTTCTGATTCTTCAGCATTTGGACTTGGACTGGAGCTTCCACCATTGGTTCTGCTGATTTTCAGGCCTTCAAACTCAGATTGAAACTATATCATTGGCTTTCCTTGGCTTCCATCTTGCAAAAGGCATATCATGGGACATCTCAGGGTCTGTAATCACATGAACCAATTCCTCAAAATAAATCTCTAGTGATATATAGAGACAGACAGATTCTATTGGTCTGTTTCTCTGGAGAATCCTGATTAATATAAAAAAATCCTGTTAATTCCTTATTCTTTGAAAATCTAGATTTTCACCACTTAATTTAGCACCTCCACTCCTTTACCCAAGCTACTGTGGTTTGTCTCTGGATTATTGGCAATAACTCCTAACTACTCTCTCTCTCTCTCTCTCTCTCTCTCTCTGGCACATGAACCAAGAATGCTCTGTAGATAAAAGCAAAAGTAATTAATTAGAAAAGCAAATGAGTTCACATAATTTCTTAGCACAAATCCACCAAAATGTTCTCATCATTCAAAATAAAATCTGCTTTATAGACACACCAAGAATGCTCTTGTTTAAGGTTTTATGTATACTCTTCCTCCTAAAAGGACTATTGTTTTCTCTATATTTTCATTACTGCTTCTTTATCTCCTTCAAGTCTTTACTCAAATGTCATTCATGCCTTCCTTGAACACCTCTTGAAATGGACACACCCTTCCCTGTCCCAGTGTTCATTAGCTCACTTCCGTGCTTTTGCTTTCATTCATGGCATTGGTTACCATTTGCCATATATTTTTTTTTCTTTGCTTACCTTCTATCTCTTTCCCATTATATTATAAATCTGGTCAGGGGATTCTTTCTCCACTTTTGTTCTATAGTCCACCTCCTGCACCAGGAATAAACTTAAAATAGATACTTCAGGCCACATCTATGGGGAAGAGGAGAGAGCAGTTATGGGACCCCTGGGGAAGCTATAAGAGAATTCCCCACAGAAACTGCTCTGCTCAAAGAGGAACATGGTCATTGTCAAGTTGATGCTAGGCAGAGAGAGAGAGAGAACCAGAGGAATAAATACCTCTCCTCTCTTTCCTTTTACATCCATTTTCTTGCTGGTGCATCCCATTGACCAAATGTAATAAGAAGCCAAAGGATAGGAACCCACAGTCCACACAAGTTAGTTTCCCAGGGTACCTACCAGAAGGGACAAGGGTGGAAAGTGAATCCGGAGGGATAAATAATGGAATGTACCAAACAGAGAGTAGACAGTGCAACAGAAAGAGAAGCAATACCTTAATTTTCATTAAAGAACTCATTACTCATCAGGTTTTCTTCACCTGAATGAATTCCAGGTGCTTCTGTGATGATGAAGAGAAATTGGCAGGGAGATATTGATCCAAGGTGTCTGTTTTCTTGCTTTCGTTTTCTTTTCATTCATTTCTTTCCAACAAGAATGGCATTGGAAAAAATGCATTTGACTTTGAACACTTTGTTCCAAAAGGGATTTCTGATGGTTTGGCTAAATGCATATAATGCAGTAAGCAGAAACATACAGAGCATTGGAGATTTATGCTGCACTTGGATGGAGAAATGTAGGGAAAGGGAGGTTCTCATTTGAACTCCTGAGCATTCCTGAAGAACAAAGATTGGGTTAACATTGGCGTTCAGCTTTCCTGTCTTCCTAAACAATATCAACCTCACTAAACAAGAGTTTCACAACACTAAGCATTTTTATGAGGTCATAATCACCTGGGAACTTACAGCCCACACTTTGGCCCCTACCTATCTAAGTCTATGGTTTGGCGTCATAGATGAACCTTTTGAAGCCCTGCTTTATTTAGAGCTCAGACTCACTCAGCCCTACCTGATGACAGTCTGACAACCTAAACCAAATCCTAAACTTGAGTTAAATGTTTAAAGTAAATTAAGACCCAATATTTCTTCAGTTTCACATTCCCCTTACTACTTTCTAAGAAATGCTTTTGCTGATAGTCATTTACTCAAGTTTGTATTTTTCAAATTAAAGGTTGTAGGATTTCTAAAAGTTATTCTAAGTTGAGTATTCTTTGGGTCCTGTTTAGTTTACCACCATATGCAGTGAGCATGAAAGAAAGCTCAAAGAAGAGAAGAATGTCTGATATGTTTTGGGACTCAGCCCTACCAGTTTCTCATTAGTATACTTAGGTAATCTATAAACTTGTCTGAACCTCATTTCTCATCTGTAAAATGGGAATAATAATACTAGCACTTAGTTTATCGTTCTGTCACATGAGGACTAAATAAGTTGACATCTTTGAAGTAGCTTAGAAAAGCACCTGGCACAGAGTAAGGACGATACAAGTATTTGTTGAATAGAACAAATTGCAATCTTTTGAACTTTCACTTTATATCTTTCTTTCCCTTATTCTGCTGAAAAATAGAAAGTAGCCTCAGCTTTTAGGAAAAATACAGTGTGCTCTATAAGAATATAACACATAAGATAGTATTGTTTTGGAGAACCAATTTTTAACCTATTCATAAAATAAACAAACTAGGAGGTGTGTTAGACAGAATGATGTCCCCCAAGCCCCCAAAGATATTCATGCCCTAATGCCCAGGACCAGGACTACATGGCAGAAAGACTCAGAAGATGTGAATAAATTAGGCTCTTGAGTTAAGGAGGGTAGCCTGGATTACCCAGGTGAGGCAAATCTAATCCTTAAAAACTTTTCCCAGTTGTCATCAGAGGAAGGAGACATGACTCTAGAAGAATGGTCAGAGAGGGGTGCCACATTGCTGTCTTAGGAGATGGAAAAAGAAGCCATGAGCCTAGGAGTATGGGTGGCCTCTTGAAGCTACATAGGGCAAGGCAACAGATTCTCCCCTAGAATCTCCAGATATCATGATTTTAGCTCAATAAGATGTGTGCTGAACTCTTGACCCATAACTGCAATATGATAAATTTGTGTTGTTTGAAGCCATTAAGTTTGTGATCGCTTGTTACAGCAGGAAATAGAAAACTAATACAGGTGGCAGGTTTTGACTTATGAAGGGATTCTCATGTCATGTAATGTTTCTAGCAGTATTTGTATATCCATACCAATTTACCTTTTTGGGAGGTGTTTGCAAATGAAGTTTTTAGTCACGTGTTTTTGCCCTATTTGAATTTCACTGATGCTTCAAAATTGAGAAAGAGAAACACCACAATGTAGTTAAAAGACAACAGGCTTTTCTGTTAGAGACACTAACTCTGGTCTTAGAGTTGCCAGACCTGCCAAATAATTTTTGAGTATATGTTTGATGCAATAATTGCAACAAACAGAAAAAAAAAAAAAAAACATCAATTTTTTATCTGAAATTCAAATTTAGCTGAGTGTCCCATGTCCTGTATTTTGTATGGCAAACTTACCTGTGCTGGAAAAATAACTATCACAAATATAAGTGGACCCTAAATGGGGGGTTTCAACCCTGGCTGAATATTGGAATATCCTGGAGAGCCTATATAAATCCCAGTCCCCAGCCCCAGTGATCTAGTGATAATTTAATCACTATTTCTGGGGTTAGGCCACAGGCACACAGGCACACAGGCATGAGTGTATTTCTAGGTCTTTAGGTGATTCCCAACATGCAGGTAATAACTCACACAGTGGCTCTCTAACTATATTATGCATGAGAATCACACAGAAAATTATGAAGATGCAAATTGCTGGTTTTATCCCAAGAGATTCTGAATCAGTAGGACTGGAGGGGGAATTTAAGATATGTTAACCAGCAACCTGGGTGACTGTGAAGAAAGATCCATGACTCACACTGTATGAAACCTTGATTTTACCTCTCTGAACCTGTTGCGGCAACATTAAGTATAGCGAAACTCACTGAACAAGTTTTATGAGGATTATATGGTTTACGTATACATGCAGAAGAAATTAACATAAATTGCTGAAAAGATAGTCATCTGAATCATTCTCTTCTTCCTACATTTCATGTTGCCCTGAACTTTCTTTAGCTGTTCTGAGCCCCACCTTTTACCTCTACCATCCTCCAGGATCAGGCATTTACGTCACATAGCTTAGTCCAGATTAAACACCATCTTTAATTGTTCTTTCTAACGTCAGGGGTACTCATCTTGTTTTCCCAAAGGGTTTTGAGTTTTCTATTCATGAGTAGAAGTAACAAGGATCACCACTTTGTTTTTCAGATTAATCATCCAATGATCCCGAAAGCTTGGTATTTTTATCTCCATTGTCCAAGACAATGCCATGTCTCCTTGTCATTCCCATTGGGACTTAACAGCTCAGGGAACATTTTCATGGTGAAGCAAACATATGAAACTGCCTTTTCAATTCCAGGACAGATATGCTTTCATAATCCACCCGCCTCTCCTGAAAAGAGATCAGTTTCTTAAGCCTTTGGTGCACTTCCCCCACCCAGCCCCACTCTGAGGACATAGTCTGGCCTGAAGCACGTTCCCACCAACTGAATGACCCGCACGTTATGGAAAACACACTGTGCACGGAAGGAGGACTTTTTCCTCTTCTTCCTTGATTCTTGGCGCCTGCACTTTCACAATGCCTGCTTGGAAGGACATGAATCCAAGCAGGCAGGCATCCGTCCTCTATCCCAGGGCCACCTGGGGCTTGCCTGAATGGCCCGGGCCCACTGGGTTTGAGAGTCAGGAAATTAGTGGCTGCAGGGTCAACCAGGCCCTTCTTAGAAAAATAGCTCACATTGTTCTGACTACGGGGAATAATATCTACACATATTCTAAGGCTGTTCTGAGGAACAATGGCAGCACTTACCAGACCCATCCCCCACTCTGCCAAACAGATATGGCTTCCCACGGTAAAGGCAACTAACAAAAGTTTTTCAGTTGATGTAAGGAATATTTAATAAGTGGAAACAGACTGTATTCTATGTGTGGTTTTCATTTCCACAAAGCTCTCAAGTTAATGTGCATTGTGTATGGACAAAAGCAGAGATTTTGGAGTTGTTAGAAAGCTCTGGGTGCCAACCACACATCTGTCACTCTATAGGCATAAGACTATGGATGTCTAAACTTTCCAAGTTTCTATAATCAGGGTGCACTCTAGAGGACACAATCCCTTGTTTTTAGTCTCTACCCAGACAACCCAGACATTCCAGTCCTGAAAAGTATATTTCTATTACTCATCATGAAGAAGCTCCAGTGGTCTCCCTAGGACTCTGACAGACAGAAGCCCACACCTGACCAAAAGTCACAGGCCTAGGATACTCAAGGCCACCTGTGGTGACACCCTTGCTAAGCTGCGGCTTGCTGGCATAGGCACAAACCTTCCTAACACATCTAATCAGCATGCTTCATTTTCGATGAACCACTGGCTAAGTCATCTTGAGATACCTGGAGAAAATGGCAGTCATGCTTCCTCTACATCTGAGGTCACTCCCAAGTCATCAGGATGCACCCCCTGAATGAGAAGGGTATGAAATATGCTGAATGTAGTGACCAGGACCTGCGGGGCTGTCTAATGGAGGGTCATGTGTCTGAACCTAGAGGAGGCAGGCCTGGGGCCACAGAAAGTCAAGGGTGATGGCAAATCATAATCCAAAGCTAAGGCTGAGGTCTGAGCAGTCCCTAGGCTAACTCCCTTATCTTCTTTGGATCTCTCCATTTTTTTAATCTTAAATAACGAAAGAATATTTGCCTCACCAGATAATTGTTATAAAAGAGGGGGGATGCATTCCTCGTAATCATTAAAGTCTTATCAAGTCTTTCTGCTCTAGGAATATAATGAACTGATTATGAAGAGAAGCAGAATTACCTGCCAAGACATGGATTGGGTTGAATAGCCTACGTCTCACTTTCTTCATCTCTCAAATGGTTATAAAATCACAATATTCACAATAAATATTAAATGATATTGGTTGTAGAAAACTGCTTTGTAAGCATTAGGGACATAAGAATATTTGTGGTTTTGTTTGTTTCATTTTGTTTCATTATTTTTATCAGTTTTCTCCCGTCTTCTGTCCTAGTACCCAGAGAGCAAGACAGGCATATTGGGTCAATGAACTTGATGGCTGTTGGCTATCATGATGGCTATGGCTTTCAGAAATGGGCTGAGGAAAGCCAGATGGGCAGGCAGGTAAAGCACATTAGAATAAGCATTAGGTAATGCAAGCAATTCCCAACAAATGGGTCTAATATTAGGCATCAGGTAGCTTCCCTAGCAAGCAGGAGGTTGAGGACTGGTTTGGCAGTTGAATCATGAGAGTCAGGGACCCAGTTTATGTTACATCAACATGACACAGGAGTCTTGAAATTAAGAACAATCAATTTGGTATATTGTCATAGTTGGTTTAATTTATTCATTTTGAAGTATTTATTGTTTGCAATATGTCTCAGGCAGTGTGCTAGGCATTTGCAATACAGAAATGAACAAGAACAGTCCTTTCTCTCATAGAATGAGCATAGAAAATTGTAGGAAGACAGACATAAAAATAAATAACAAAATCTGAGATAAATGTTTACTGTGGGTATATATCATTGCTCAGCATTTTTTCCCTGTAACATTTACCATTCCATAAAGTTTGGATGGAACCCCTGCCCCCAAGCTCATATGTAAACAGGATGAACCAGAATATGTTTGGCTTATGAATGTATATATTATTTTTCTCCTGAATCTATTGAGATTTCTCCAGGATTATAAATTGTGGAGACAAGAAAGACCTAGGAATGCCAGTTACCCTCTTTCCTTCCTCACAGACCCTATGTGATAATAGAGCTCATACACAGGGGGAAGCAGAGGGAAGAGAGGCAAGAAAGCTTACACCATCATTTGAGTCCCTGAATCCAGCAATGCCTGAAGCTGTGAGAACCTCCAAACCTTTCTCCTGCACTAGTTGGAATTGGTTTTCTGATTTTTTTTTACAACAAAAAGAGGTCATGCTGATAGAACTATTATAAAGGAAATGCAAAGTTTTATGGGAGCATAGAGTTTCTGAGGGTCTGAGAAGGTACCAGAGAAGGTAACTTTTAAGAGGAGGGCATGCAGAGTTTAAGAACCTTAAAAATCGTCATTATGACTAGGACAAAATTTACTAGGAGTGTGTGCACATGCATGCATGCTGGAGGAGGGAGGATTGAGGCCAGGAAGGACACATGAGGATAGATTTCCACCACTGTCACTTCATGGCTTTGAATATGTCATAATATATCTTTCATCTGTGAATTAGAAATTCATTGGGATGATGTGAGGTTTAAATAAAATTACTATGGTCATATATGTGAGGGTACCTGTCTACTTAGGGTACACATTAAGCAAAGAGCCTAAAGTTTCTCCTATGCTGCCACTTGCATTTGCTGCCGAATTATCTGTTAATGGGCCACAGCATGCCTCAGTCAGGGCCCCCAGCTTTTTGAATTGCTTCTGCTCACTGGGAGAGATCCTGGGAAGAATCCCCAGTGTCCCAGTAGCATAGAAAGAGAGCATCTGAGCTGACCACCTGGCTTGGGTCAGGCAACAGGCAATCCAAGGCAGCAGACCAACAGCCCAGCATCAGCAAAGCAGGTGCGCCAGTCACTCAGCTCCTTCAGGTACTGTACAGAGTCTATAATACAAGGTTGACCAGGAGTGGCTCCCAAGGGCTTTCCTGTGCCAACACCACCAGGTGGAAGAAGTAACACAGCATGCCTTTCCTTTCCCTCTAACTAGGGTGAGTGTCATTTCTTTCTGGAGTAAAATAGCCTCCCTCACATATCAGCTAATGCTGACTAAAGTCCTTAGTACAATGCCTGGCATACTGCAAGTGAATAATAGAGTAATAATGGTTAACTATTACCATTATATGGCAACTAAATGAAAGAACGCCTTAGAAAGTTCAAAAGCAATATGTGGTATATAAGGGCTCAGTGCAAAGAAATTCATTAGTTCAACTAATATTTCCTGGGTGACTATTGTATGCCAGCTCCATTTCTGGGCACTGGAAAAATAGCTGTGCACACAGTTTTATAAGGGTTGTGAAGAAGTGCCTGGGTGGCTCAAGTGGTTGAGCATCTGACTCTTGGTTTCAGCTCAGATCATGACCTCGTGGTCATGAGATTGAATCCGGCAGCGCCTGGGGCTCCACACTCAGTGTGGAGTCTGTCTGAGATTCTCTCTCTCCCTGTCTCCCTGCCCTCCCCCTAGCTCATGGGCTCTCTAAATAAATAAATGAAATCAATCTTTAAAAAAAGGGTTGCGAAAGTGGAAAGACTAAATAAGTCAAGACAAACAGCTCCCTATTTTTCCCTGCTCTTACAGATCTTAGCTCCTGCTGGGAGAAGTGGACAACAGAAACCAAATAAATTAATATACACACCATCTAATTGCAGATGGCAGCAAATGCTATCAAGAAAAATAAACCAGAGCATCATCACTGTGAATGACAGGGAGCCACATTGCAGGAATCTGTTTCAGAAATGACTGTCAAAGACAGTCTCTGAGGATGTGGAAACTCTGAATGAGGCAAGTGGGTGAGCGCGATAGAGGTCAGCATAATAAGAATTTATAGTACGAAAAGAAAATTCAAAAACCCTGTGACTGGAATAATCTTGACATATTGGAGGGATCTAAATGTTAGCAAAAGAGGAGGTGGAAGGGGGGTCAGTTTTACTCTATATTTTGAAGTTTGCACCAATGAAACTTGCAAAGAGATCAATAGCATCACATGAGCAAAAGAAGAGAAACTGAGTGAATCACGTTGGTATCTACCAAGATGAGAGAGTAATTAGAGGAGGAGAAATATTGAAATAGAACAATCAGGAAGTTTCTTTTGTACATGACAAGTCTGACAAATTTATTCGGGGTCAAGAGGAAATATTGAACCCACAGGCCAAGGAAAAGAGTTCAAGTCACTGGCACATAGTAAGTCTGTAAAGCTATGGATTCAGATAAGATCCCCAGGGAGAAGGTCCAGGTAGAAGAAAGGACTGACCAAAGTGCCCTGTAGTGTCTAAGGTCTTGAGAGGGTGAGGACGAAGGAGACAGAGAAGAGGCCACTGAAGGAGGAGGAGAAGCAAGAGGCTGTGGGATCCTGAAGGCAAGTGAAGAATATTTTAAACAAAGACAAGTTAAGTGTGTCCCGTGCTGCTGAGAGGCTGACTGCATGGGGAGTTGGAGAACTGACCTTTGGATTTGGCAAGATGGGGATTGTTAATGACCTTTATGAAAGCGGCTTCAGACAACAGAGGTGGCGAGATAAGGAGAGAACAGGAAGTGAGAAAATTAATTCAGCAAATAAATTTCTTGAAGACCTTTGCTATAAGACAAAGCAGAAAAATGTGGCAGTGGCTGGAGGAAGTTGTGAGATGCAAAGATTGTTTAGGGAATATTTTGCTTTTTAAGATTGGAGATATAGGGCATATTAATAATTCAGTGAACAAGGATAAATCATGTTGAAGGAAGACAGGAGACAATTTCAGCGTGAAAAATGTGCCTGAACAGCAAAAGCAAATGGAGCCCAGTGTACCAGTCATAGACGTGGCCTCATATAGGATCAGGGACAGCCCATGCCCTGATGAAGGCATAGGGTGTGAAGATGGGGCTGACTGCATGGGAGCTGAATCTTCCTCTAGCTCCTGGACCAGAGAGGACACCTGTGTATGTTAGTTTCTTCTCACTGTCTGGGTGTGTGACTCTTTTCGCAGAATTTTGTATACTAACAAGGACTCTAACTTGTTCTGTAACCTAAGAATTAGTACTTAGAAAGTCCTTGACCTCACTTTGCTCTACAAAAGAGTTTTCCATGAGTTCTTTTTCTTTGCCAATCACACTCCATTTTAGTGAGTTTCCTGGCAGGCTTGGGTACTCATTGAAAAACATTATGGAAGTTTATCAGTCCCGCCTCTCATTTAGAGTCTATCAGAGAAGCACAGTGAAATGACTGTCTGGGATTAAGTGAGGATTTCTAAAAATCTCCTGAGTGAGGAGGAGAACAAGGAGAGAAGCATAAGAAATTAGTTTTTATGAGTGCCCTTCCTCAAAACCCAGGTCTTGAGATGTTAGTTTGGCAATTACTAAGTATCCTCTTCTGCAAGGAGCTCATGCTTTAGAGAGAAATGGCCAATGTCTCATACCCATCCCCCTCCTAGGACCTGCATGTCAATTATGTGACCTCTCTGAGATTCCATCTCTCCACAAGATGCTACTAACAAGCATCCATCTGAAGGAAGCAATGGTCGGTTTAAAATATCCACAGGTAGTAGTCTGGACCTTCAGCAGGGGCTCACTTAGGTCTATTTCCCTTGAATTCATCTTTTGAACTTTAAGTGTATTGATAAAACACTTACCATAGAACTTGAATTGGGGGATCCCTGGGTGGCGCAGCGGTTTGACGCCTGCCTTTGGCCCAGGGCGCGATCCTGGAGACCCGGGATCGAATCCCACATCAGGCTTCCGGTGCATGGAGCCTGCTTCTCCCTCTGCCTGTGTCTCTGCCTCTCTCTCTCTCTCTGTGACTATCATAAATAAATAAATAAATAAACTAAAAAAAAAAAGAACTTGAATTGATCGAATAAATGGAAGTTTAACAGGCATTTCATAAATTTCAGACAGTTTCTACTATATGTAATACGGAAATCACATAATTGTCCCTGTCCTTCAAGGTATCTATGATACATACATTATATCTTACGTAGATATGTCATATATTATATATATATAGAGAGAGAGAGAGACCATACACATGCAAATGTATATAATATACTAGTACAGTTGATTCCATAACCACCACTAGAATTTACCTGCATGTAGATGGTTGAGATTTTGATATTTGTGGAAATAAGTTAAAGAACACTATATTAATTATGCACTTGCATGAAGGATTTTTGTGTGAAAAGTCCCATTGGGTGCTATGGTGAGATGTATAAGATGCAGTCCCTCTCCCCTTACAGGAATAGTTATGTAATTAAGAATCTCAATCACACATAATTCATTCAACACTCTTGTAAGCACCAGTATATGGCAGTTTATAAGGGAAGTAAGGCCTTCCCTTTTGGATATTACATGCTAATGGAAAGATCGATAATATAAACTACTAAATATATCCAATGAATATGCTTAAGTATTAATACACAGCAAGAAATGGATTTCAGGTAAATTTTATGTAACTCCCAAAGTCCATGGGCTTCTGTTCCCCCAGGGGTTGGGAAACTATTTTCTGCAAACCATATCCAGGCCAGGTCTTAGTTTTGTAAATAAAGTTTATTGGAATACAGTTACACCTGTTTTCATGTTCTCTATGGTTGCTTTCCAGCTACAACATCAGAACAGAGTAGATACAAGAGGGATCATAGGATCCACAAAGCCTAAAGTATTTGCTATGTGGCCCTTTCCAAAAAAAGTTTCCTGAACCATGTATTATACCATATTGGGCACAATACAAAAAGAGCTCTATAGTCAACTACATTATTATTATTATTATTATTATTATTATTAATTTATTTATGAGAGACAGAAAGGCACAGACACAGGCAGAGGGAGAAGGAGGCTCCATGCAGGGAGCCCGACGTGGGACTTGATTCCTGGTCTCCAGGATCAGGCCCTGGGCCAAAGGCGGAGCTAAACCGCTGAGCCACCCGGGCTGCCCTAGCCAACTACATTATTGAGGCCAATTTGTACTGTAAGCAACAGGGAAATTATATACTACCACATAACAAGAAGTAGTCAGCATGGGAACTCCAGTGTGAATAAAGTTAGCAGTCAAAATGTCATCAACTAGGGCACAGATTCTTCCTTTCTTTCTGTTCTGATAAGTTCAGTGGGGCCTGTGCTCATCATCCCAGCATGTCTGGTCCAGTTCCAGATGTTACGTGGAACGACAGTGTCTAGGAGGAGACAGACAAATACCCACATCCTGTGCCCCATCTAAGAATAAGACAACCGCCCCCCCCCCAGATCCTCCCAGTAGACCTCTCCTTATTGTGCCATTTGGCCAGTTATGTAACCTTCCCTTTTCCAAACTGATCACTTACCGTAGAGTCAAGACCAGCAAGTTCAGACTAAATTTGATCCTGATTCACTCCCTGAGGCTGAAGAGGGATCCACTTTCTCCTGAAACATAAAACTATCTCCTACTTGATGAAAACTGGGGAAATCGTCTATTAAAATGAAAACAGGAGCAGAAAAGGGTACCAATGATATCTGCTACGTTAGCTGAAATAACAAATTATAGACATTTTTACAAAGGATTACAAGTTAAACCAAGCATCAGCATATGAGCTTCACCAATGCAAGCGTCTTTGTTTGTCTTGTTCACTTCTACTGCAGCATTGGAAAGCAGTAGTGGCAATGTCACATCGCCATACACTTGGTCTGAGTAATCTCAGCTCTCAAGAGCTAATGAGAAAAGCCAGAATCAGGCAAAGACAAGTTCTAGGAGATGAGAATGATAATCCAGCTTCTCATTTTATATACTCGCCACAGCCTTGGAGAAGCACAAGAGACCCTCAGGTAGAGAAATATTTGCTAAGTAAACCATTTTCAACAAGTATTTTTCGTGGCCAGCTCTATGTTTATGTATCTCGTACAAAATTAAATTATTCAGCAACTTGAGAACTTTCACTGCATCTGCTCACCATGTCAGGCTTTGGGATAAAGGAACAAAAATGAGGTCCCTGCCTTCAGGAAGCATATAAACCAGAATGAAGGAAAGATGCATCAGGGTGGAATTCCTGGAGAAGGTTACATCTCAGATGAGCCCCATAGAATGATTGGGAAGTTTTCCAAGTTACAAAGGGCAGAAGAGTGAGCCATGCAGAAGAAGCTACCTGCACATGCTCAGAGACGAGAATATGCCAATTTGAGACATTCAGAATCTGGGCTAGGAGTCGGGAGATCCAGGTCTGAAGCCCAGCTCTGACTGAGACCAAGTCACTTCATTCACTCATTTACGATATCTCTCTGAGGTTGAGAGATGCTCCAGGCACCTCAGTGTTCTGATGTCTCTGATGTATTAAAAAATAAACAAAGAAACCCTAAAAAAATATTTAACTCATTTTACAGAAGAAAATATCACCATAACAATTATCTTAAGATCAGGTTTTATGAAAATAATTCATTAGGTCACTATAGCAGTAGTGGCCAGAAAATGAGATTACTTTAAATTTCTATGAAGAACTTTTTTTCCCCAAAATTCTATAAGTTTGTATATTACCGCATATTTAAGTTCTTGTGGAGACAGTACCAAGGTCTAACTTTGAGGACATTGTTTATTTTAAGACTCAAGTCCACATTGAAGTACCCGATCCAATTTAATGACTATGTACTATTTACTAGTACATTCTAGGAACATTCCAGGGCTAGGCATGGAGACATTGATTACAAAACAAGTATGACACTGCCCTCATGGCCTTGACAGCCTCATGGATATTAAGGAAATATTAATAATTCTATTAGTCCACATCAAGTTAAGTGCTTCGAAGAAAACACAATCCCTCTCTGGGTCTCAGTTTCTACATTTACAAAATAAAGGGAAAAAACTGCATCTCTTAATTGATCCTGATATTAGAACTTCTACCACCTAATCAGTCCATGGAGATAAACCTGCTTGGAACAAGTCAAATAAAAGGCATAAAGGAATGATAATCAAAGGGACAGATGGACTGCTTAGGAAACACATTAAGGCAGAGCTAGAAGCTTCTATTCGAGTACTAAGATGAAATGAAGTCAGAGTTAGAAAAGAA
Source organism: Canis lupus dingo (assembly GCF_003254725.2). Lineage (NCBI taxonomy): Eukaryota > Metazoa > Chordata > Mammalia > Carnivora > Canidae > Canis > Canis lupus. Next base: position 68,250,801 of record NC_064245.1, read on the forward strand.
TGAAGAAATGAAGGAGTAATGTAAGAAACTTTCTCCGTGGGCATCAAATCCAGGGAGCTCTTAAAACCAAAGGACTGTTGGGGAGCATCCATTTGCATCCCATAACTTTACAGATAAGAGAACTCAGGGTAGGCTAACAGATCCATCCAGAGCAAACAATGAGCTAGAATTTTAAGTGCTGAACAAGTGCTGAAATTTTAAGAATAGCATTTTATGGAGTCTGGTAGACTTGTTGATTTTCCGGAAATACAGGTTAGTTGAGTCAGAAAGGTCATTCCTCTAGGCCAAGCAACGCCCTGGTATAGGTAAATGTTTCACATCCAAGAAGAACAGCAACAGGAATAGACTCAGCCTCAATCTTAAGAGGTCAGGAACTTAAGCCCCAGAGAGACTGGTATATTTGGCCAATGAATAATGTTAGCAGTAAAAACTAGGAAGCAGATAGAGGTTGTAAAGAAGGAAATGAGGAGGAAGGCATTTAAAATTCAAGCACTACCATCCTTGGAATGGGTTGTAGAATTTCTTAAGTCAAGCTCTCCTCCACTGAGTAGAGAGGCTGTTTTTTGCCCGCAGAGACTGGGACATCCTGTTTCTTTCCCTCTGTGGCCTCTCTGAACCAGATTTCAGGTCTCCGCTTCTGAGAGCAGGATCTTGAAAGAAGTCAAGAGAGCCAAGAGGGACATAAGGCTGCCCTCCCAGCAGGTTTTCCTGATGCCTAAGCTCAAGGACATTTCATTTACACTTTCAGGAAAACGTAGAAAACCTGACTCCTTTATTAATCTTTCCACCAGTTCAAAAGGAAGGTGTGTCATTTCCCTTTGATACTGCAGCATAAACTTCCAGAATAAAGATACCAACCATGCTGCTTGACAATGTAAGGACTCTCAGGAAGGATTTAGGACACTAAGTGTATTTTAACTTCTGCCATCAACATTCAGCTTCCTCTTCACTCTTGTCAAATATTTCTGGTTAGATACTCATCCATCACACACATTTTGACTATATACTGTCAATTTCTTGTGTCTTACAATTCCACCATCCTGACAACAACAAAATCTAGGTAAGTTCTGCGCTAGCTAACATTTTCCACATTCCTTTTTTGTAAAAAAGCACGAGCCTGTCATTACAATTTTCTACAACTCATGGGATGTAATCAGGACTTTGCCCTGTAATATATCTATGCTATTTTGAAATAAATATGTGAAGTGCTTATTAAAATGTGAAGCTTTTCTTAGCAATGTAGAGTTTGAGAATTACATTTAGATCCATTATTTCACCTCATGCACTCAATAGTGTTAGACTCCAGCAAGTGGTAGACAATTTGCTTAGGAGGAAATTGAGGGCCAGAATTTCTAACTTCAGAAACTAAGGCCCCAAGTACCTCAATTATTTGCTCAAGGCCATGCATCTCCGAAGTGTGAAGATAGGCAGGCTGTTACTCAGGATTCAGGATAGTGAAGACCATGCTGTACATGACATTACAGCTTATTAGGGAAAAAATAAGCAAATCAGTAAATAAACAAATGGGTAAATAAAAATGAATTTAATAACTACCTCTTGAATACTCTCCTTGATTACAAAGAATAATCACACATCTTATCTCAACCTGACAAAATCCCAATGAACTTACATAAAGAGGAAGAAAGCACTTAATTTCAAAAAGACAGAATTCAGAATCTGGAGTTAGCATAGCTGAGCATTTAATATTGTAGGTACTATTATGTGTCTTTCTCCTCATTTAGCCCATGCATATCTTGATGTAAAAGGGTATTCTACTGGGGCGCATGGGCGACTCAGTCCGTTAAGTGGCCAACTCTTGGTTTCTGCTCAGGTCATGATCATCAGGCTCCAGGCTCGGTGGGGAGTCCGCTAATGGATTCTTTCTCTTCCTTTCCCTCTGCCCCTCTCTCTGCTCTTGCTCTCTCTCTCTGTATATCAGATAATTAAACAAACAAATAAATAAATACTTTTTTTTAAATGAGTGTTCTTTACCATAGGATCAACTAATTGAATAAATCAGATAATTCATTTAGAATGAGGAAAAAGTTCAGTATTTTAAGACTATTGTAAAGACTGTCAAATCTCATTCTTTCCTGATATCTGGAATATGAGTCTTTATAGAACTGCTTCTGACATAATGTCAGAGAGAAAAGCAGAAGCTTTGGAGTCCAGAAAGAGCTAGAGTTGAATCCCAGCTAAGCCATTTGTTAAATGTCTATGTTCTAGAAGTTTCTTAACATTAATTAGTATCTACCCTCAGTTTCTTCATTCTTAATGAAAATGATAATTCCTCTCTAGTGGAAATGTTATAAGGATTAGAGATAATATAGTTAATGTATCTATTTGACAAATATTTATATACCCTGTCCCTCGTATGAAACCACGGGCAACCCCATTGCCAAAGTCTTTTCTAGAATAGAAATCTACTGGATCTAATTCATTCTATAACAGGCACCAACATGATTTCCTCCTCAATCATTACTGTGAGATCTTAGATAAGTCATCAAGGTCTTTTGGATCTCAGGTTCCCTTGCTGAATAAGAAAAAAAAAAAAAAGCAGAAAGAAGAAATTTTATGACCTCAATTGCTTCTTTCAGCTCCCAACACTCAATTTTACATAATTTTAGTGCAGATCTATTTTCATAGTGATATATATTGGATGAAGATAGTTTTCCTAGTTATTTACACAGTGCTTTGTAGAAGTCTAGACTGCATTTCACGTCACTGCATATGATTTCTCTTTAGCTGATATCTAGAGGTTGGCAGAGATGGTGTCGATAGACTGCACAGATAAGATATCACAATGTTAAGGGATAAAATAGGTGAAGACAGAATCAGGAACAGATTTGGGTAAAATCTCACACTTTAGCTAAGAGAGTAAATATGAGAAATTGTTGAGGAAATCTGAGTAACTATGCTGATGCACATCAACACCGAGAACAAGTAATAAAAGTTGACATTAGAAATGATCGGGAAGTTGAAAAATAATACAACTTGCCTACTAGGAAGTGTATTTTTTTCAAATTATCTTCTGCGGTGGTATTTAATTATCTCAATCTTTGGTAGGCTTCTCAGCAGAAAATTTTTGGTGCAAAGAGAATGAGGATCATGGAGCTGGAAAATATATATGGAATTCTAATTCTAATTCTCCATGTGATCTTCCCAATTTTGAGTCATCACATGAAATTATCATTGAGTGTCCCCTTCTACAGGGCATACTATTTGCTATTGCAGGGTGATCTTAGTTAAGGTAACCAACTAAACTATGTACTATGTACAAAATGCAATAAGTCCACAGAATAACATTAGTCAAGGGTAGTTCTAGATCACAGATGGGTTTATGGGTAGAAGAGTTGGGATACAAGTTTACTTCATACAGTGATTCAGGAACCCAAGATGATGTCAGTTCTGCAACCTCCAACAGGAAGCTTGCCTAAACTGTCAAAGAACATTAAAGGGCATCCATGGAAAGTTTTCATGGACTCAGCCTGGATGCAGCCCACAATGCTTCCCTTACATTCTATTAGGGTGAAGGCCTTATGGCCACACCTAAGTGCAAAGAAGGTGGAAGGATTTGGCTGGCTCTACAAACAGGAAGAAGATAAGGAGAGTGGGCAACCAGCATATTGTCATGGATAGGAGACCTTAAGGAAGTTCAGAACCATTGTAGACACAGGCATGTCAAATTTCTCTTATATATGGCCCACTGCCTCCCCACTCAACTGAGAGACCTACACGTAGGGAAGACAGAACATGAAGTGGGAGATAATTGATTTGCAACTAAGAATAATCAAGGAAATGCTTTACAGAGTAGTTAAGAATGAGCTGGACCTAACAGATGTGATCGATATAGGAAGTGTCACTGGATAGTCCACAGGTAATTCTAGTAAAACACATCTAAAATGTATATAGAATCTCTACTTCCACTACAAACAGACTCCACTATTAGGTTTTCAAGACAGCCAGAAGTGAAAAGCATCCAATATTCACAGAGGTTCAGAGAAATAGGTATTCTACTCATCAGAGACTGTCATTGTCTACTTGTTCCTAGTAGCATCCCTGTCCTTCCGGCCCCTAGCCTGCTCTTGATAACAAAGTTACAAGTTGCTTGTTATTTGTCATTCTTCCTTCCATAAGCACCATAGGGGAGGATATTTTTTCTGACCTGTTTACTGGCCTAGCCCCAACACAGAGAACAGTACACAGCACAGCATTCAATGGATATTTGTGGAATGCATTGTACAGACTAAAGACTAAGCTGATTGACCAAGGGAGATCATTCTACATGAAGCTGAATCACAAAGATGAATAAAATGTCAAAGCAGAGAGGGACATTAAGAATAACTCAGTTCTGGGGCACCTAGGTGGCTCAGTCAGTTGAGCCTCCAATTCTTGGTTTAAGCTCAGGTTATGATCTCGGGGTTCTGGGATTGAACCATTAGTCAGGCTCTGCATTTGGCAGGGAGTCTGCTTCTCCCTCTCTCTGCTTGTGCATGCCCCTCCCCCTGCTTGTGCATGCTCTCTCTCTCTCTCAAATAAAAATAAATAAATAAATCTTTAAGAAAAAGAAAAAGAATAGCTCAGTACAAACCTTCTATACAGTATTGAAGAAATAGACGCTTAGGACAGGGAACTGATTTTTCCAAAATGACATAACAAATGTCAAAACATATTTTCAAATGCAACATGGTGACTTTCCAATATGCTATTGCCAAACTAGACCATTATTTAACTGTAAACAGAGTTTTGGAATTTGTTTCTGTTGTTGTTGTTGCTTTCACTTGCGGTGATTTAATTTTTATTTAGTATTGCTCCTTCCTCTTACTGGCAAAAATCCATCTGTTGCCAATCATCATGCAGCATTCTATGATCATATTTCCTTTTGCAATGCTGCATGTCCAATATGGGAGACAAATTTGAAAGCTTGAAAATATTGAGGTCCTTAAAATATAAAGATGAAATATAAAGAATTATCAAAATTCACTAAAATAGATAAACATCTCCCCTTCTCAACCCCCCACAGACAAATGGGCAAAGGACATGAACACAGGAAAGAAAGGCAATGGACCCAGAGGGAGCACAATTTCCTTGTGAATCAAAAGAATACAGAAGTGAGATTTTTTTTTCTTAGCAAACTGTATTGATTTTTGAAAAAGAATGATACAATCCAATATTCACAAAGGTTCAGAGAAATAGGTATTCTAATAACTCTGGAGATAATATCAAAGACTCATTTTGTTTTCTTTTTATTTTTCTCCCTGGACTTAACATTTCCTTTTCTAGAAATTTGTCTTAACAAAATAGTCATGACTGAATAGCATGTAATTTCAAAGCTTTTGATTGCATATAGGTGCGTGTGTTTAATACCTATTTAAGTGATATATGTATACATATATAACTATATAATATATATTACATGAATGTACAACATAAATTTTAAGAAATGTCTAAACATAGGCAAGGATATCCATAGCATACTATGACTGATCTATGAGAAAAATACTGAAAAGAAGTTTCCAAAAAGCTACAGCTCAAATGATAAAAACAGAGGGATAGAAAACTATGTGTTTTAGTAGAAACAGTGCCTTGGTTTTGACTCTGTTTCGAACACATCTACCTGGCAAAGTCCTTAAGGACTCAGTTCTACACTTTATAAGACAAAGGTACTCCTTTGCCCACAAACTGCCATGCAAGGATGAACAGGAAAGGGAAAGAGCTTCTATTTTTTCTAAATATTTATTTTTTATGCTAGAGAGAGAGCACATGAGGCAGTGCATGCGTGGGGGAGGGGCAGAGGAAGAGAATCTGAATCAGTCTCCCTGCTGAGGAGTCCTACAATGGGCTCCATCCCACAACCTGGAGATCATGACTAGAGCTGAAACCAAGAGTTGGGTGGCTAAAAACTGAGACACCTAGGCACCCCAGAACAGATCTGTTAAATGAGAATTTGCAGTACAAATGCTCAGAAGACAACGTGTGAAATTACTGAAAAGGGTGTTATAAGAGATGAAAGAATGAGTTAACTTCTTTGGCCCTCAGTTTCCTCAACTAAGACATAAACATGACTGGCATTTTCCAATGGCATTTGATTATAGGCAGACTTTTAAAATCACACTCAATTCATAGAACACAAAAAAGCATTTCATGCAAAGCCAGGTATACTTTTGATTGAAATTGTCTTTTAGAACAATTATGAAGGGACACATTTTTTTAGTATTAACAGGGATCCCTGGGTGGCGCAGCGGTTTGGCGCCTGCCTTTGGCCCAGGGCACGATCCCGGAGATCCGGGATCGAGTCCCACGTCAGGCTCCCAGTGCATGGAGCCTGCTTCTCCCTCTGCCTGTGTCTCTGCCTCTCTCTCTCTCACTGTGTGCCTATCATGAATAAATAAAAATTAAAAAAAAAAAAGTATTAACATGTGATCTGCAGTCACCATTGAATAGTATAAATACATAGTGAAAATATATAAGCTAAGATGGGGATCCCAGGGTGGCGCAGCGGTTTGGCGCCTGCCTTTGGCCCAGGAAGCGATCCTGGAGACCCGGGATCGAATCCCACGTCGGGCTCCCAGTGCATGGAGCCTGCTTCTACCCTCTGCCTATGTCTCTGTCTCTGTCTCTCTCTCTCTGTGTGACTATCATAAATAAATTAAAAAATAAATAAAATTTAAAAAATAAGCTAAGATGCAGAACTTAGACCAGAGACCCTTGCCTAGATGGAATATACCGTAATCAGTGACAGATGTAATGCTGAGGCTTTGTGCATATGCATCAGGGGACCTCATGTGACCTTTTAGATTTCTTAGATCTGGCCCAACTTTGGTGCAAGCAGATTGTCACATAGCATAAGAATTACTCTCTTAATGTATTTAATTTATTTTCTTACATTTATTTTGAAAGATATATTTTAAAAGAAAAAAAAATACTACCACTGATTTTTTTTTTCTTCCTAGAATCTATTTATGTCTCTTGAAATTCAGGTGAACCATATCAGGCTGTATTGCTGGTCATCAAAATATCTCATTTCTTTTTTACTCCAATACATAAGGTGGCAGGGTCCAGAAAATATTTTGTAGATATGGAGTTCATAAATGTAAAACTCCATTCATTGTAGGAGGGATTCATCTATTGAAACATGTACCCATCAACACCTGTAACCATTCATCCATTAAATTAATCAGAAAACAAATGTTTATTGAGTTTATACGAAGTCCAAACTCTTATATTCAGGAATATATGATATAACAACAGAATGTTTGTTCTTATGGTGTACACATTCTAGCGATTATAAATAATTTAATCAAATAATTATACAAATATATAGTTAGGAATGAGGGATCAGTACTGTGAAGGGAGAATAAAAGAATCTACAGTAATGTGTAACCAGGAAATTTGATCTCAACCAGAGAGTTCAGGGAAATGGAGTTTGTTTAAGCTGAGCTAAGACAGGAGGAATGAGGAGGTGGTAATCTGACCCCAGCCTAACCAGACTCCTTTCATTGCTTCTCACGCAGGAGGAACACTCCTGCCTGAGGAAATTTGGGTTTATTTTTCCCTCTGCCTGGGAACCCCTTCCAAGACATCCGTGAGGCTGACTCTCTCATGTCCTGCAAATGTTGCTTAATGTTACTTTCCCAATTAAGTCTGTTTTTTTTAAAATAAATATTTTATTTATTTATTCATGAGAGACACACAGAGAGAGGCAGAGACACAGGCAGAGGGAGAAGCAGGCTCCCTTCAGGGAGCCCAATGTTGGGACTCAATCCCAGGACCCCAGGATCATGCCCTGAGCCAAAGGCAGATGCTCAATCGATAAGCCACCCAGGTGTCCCCAATTAAGCTAACTTTGATGTCTGTTCCAAAAGGACAATCTGTGGGGGTGTCTGGGTGACTCCCCCAATCAAGCATCTGACTCTGAGTCTTGATTTCAGTTCAGGTTATGATCTCAAGGTGGCAGGGCTGCATGCTGAGCTTAGAGCCTGCTTAAAATTCTTTTTCTCCCTCTCCGTCTGCCCTCCCCTGCTCTCTCTCAATAAATAAATAGATGATGATAGATAGATAGATAGATAGATAGATAGATAGATAGATAGATAGATAATAAATATCTGTAGCCCCACCCTAGCCCCTAATAAATATCTGTAGCCCCACCCTAGCCCCTGAAACTCTTAAATTCCCCTTATACCCCTCTACTATTTCCCATGGTACCTTCTAACTTACCATCTTGTACTTTTGTGTTTTGTTTTGCTTTGGGTGTTTGTTATCAATTCTCTGAATTAACTTACTAGATGCAAGTACCATCAGAGAAACTATTTTTTCTGCTTTGCTCATTGATGTATTCCGCATTTAGAACAGTGCTTGGATATAGTTAGATATCTTAAAAAGTTAATCAATTAATTGTTAAATTAATTAATTGCATCGAGTCACAGTAAATGCACAACATAAAATGTCTGAGAAGCAGCAACAATAGCACCCAGAAGAGAGGTTAAGCTTCAGATGAATGTATCAGGTGGGAAAAAAATTACACTCCATTATCTTACTTTCCATCTGCCAAAGTTGAAAAATAAGAGTAAAGTAAAACTAAAGCATGTAGAATGACGTAAATGACTCAGATATGAGATGAAACAAATTGAGAAAACCAGCAAAAGCAAAACCTGTTTTTTTGAAAAGTTCAATAAAACCATTAAACATATAGTTAAACTGCTCCGGGGGGTGGGGGGGAACAGAGAGAGGAACAAAACCCTCAAATCTCAATAGCAGGAATGAAAGCATAGACATCACAGGGGAGATTTTACAGATACCAACATATAATAAGAGAATACTATGACCAACTTTAAATCTATACATTCAACAACTTAAGAGAAATAGATCTATTTCTTCAAGTACCCAAACCCCTAAAATGACTATAAAAAGTAATTTTTTAAAAAAATCTAAATGCTTTTATATATGTTAACCAAATTGAAATGCAAAATCCATACCCAGAGGTCATCACTCGCAAATTCATTAAGCATTCATGAAAGAAAAAACACTAATGTTTGGAAGGAAGATTTTCAATTCATTTTAAGAGGACAATCTAACTTGATGAATCATTGTAGCAAGCAGAACAATGCTCCCATTCTAAGAAGTCCACATTGAAAGCCCTAGGACTTGTGAATATGTTACTTTATATAGCAAAGGATTTTGCAGATGTGATAAAGTGAAGCATTCTGAGATGAGGAGATATCCAGGATAACCTGGATGGGCCCAATGTAAACACAAGGGTTCTTGTAAGTGAAAGCTGGGAAAAGGGACAGTCAGGGTCAGAGACGGAGTTGTGACAGTGGTGATGGAAGCAGAGGTCAGAGTCATTTACGGCTATGAGGCAAGGGATGTGAACTGCTTCTAGAAGCTTGAAAAAGCAAGCAAACAGATTCCCCCTTCTAATCTCCAGAAAGGATGCAGCCCTGACCACTCCTTGATTTTAGTCCAGTGAAACCTCTGTTGAGCCTCTGGCACCCAGAACTGAAAGGTAGGAAGTTCATATTGTTTGATGGCACAGGATTTGTGGTGCTTTGTTATAGCAGCAATGAGAGACCTCTACAGCCACATCTGCAACAGAAAATGAGGAATTCCTGCAAACTTAGTCTATAACCCAGCAAATCGGGGACCACCTATTTCTGCTCACGAAATCCCTTTTTGCTTGGAGTGATTTCTATTTCTTGCCCTGAAGCCTGATTAATTCAGAAGTACAATGATCAGAGTCAAGAAAGCTGGTTTCTAGGTCCAAATCTATTGCTCCTCTGCTCTGTGCCCTTGCGTAAGCCATGTGATTCCTTTGGATCAACATTTTTAATCTATAAAGCAAGGGTATCTTACTAGATCAATATTGTTGAAATGACAATACAAAAGATTAATTTAAGTGGATATGAGTTGCCTTTATATCTATGTATACATTTTTTTATTTCCCAAATACAGCAAGTGAAGCTGGTTTCCTAAGGTATTGTAGTATCTTAAAATTTCCTTTAAATAAATAGTCTGGAATTGTTCAAAAGAGAATAATTTAAATGAAAATATGTAAATACAGGAGTACTTTGAAATGATAACAGGATGAGGGTGGTATGAGAAAAAACTGAAGTGCAGAGAATAGCAGGCTAGAAAAAAATCTTGCTTCTTTACACCTCTTATCCAATCAGTAATGAATGTATTCATTTATTTATTCATTAAATGTATACATATTCATGAGCATCTTTTAAGAACAAGTAAGAGCACACCAGGTTAGCCATAATGAATGTGAAATAGTCCCTGACCTGGAAGGCTTCAGAGTCGGTGAGAGCAGACAAGTACATGTTTAAAATGGTAATGCGCCAGGCTTAGACCTTGAATGGCGATACATACATGCTCCTGCTAGTTTCTAGCTTTAGAACATCTAGTGTCTCCTCAAATTCCTCCTCCTCGCCAAGTTTCCAAAATGAACAACTTAAAATGCAGCTCTAACCAGGGCACTTCTTTTCTTTCCACCAGTACATGACAAACTAGGGTCCCAAGACAAAGAGCATCTGCTCTAGCATTTTGTAAATAAAGTTTTGCTGGAAATTTTACTGAAACAGGGCCATGCGCATCCCCTCATTGAGGCAATGTCTATGGATGCTTTCATGCTTTCATAAGTAGTTAGGACAGAGACAGCAGGAAAACCTAAAATATTTACTATTTGGTTCCTCATTAACACTAAAACTATTATCCTATAAAACCTTCCTTTAGGGTCCTCATTTTGATCAACTGAAACCCAAGCTTCATAAAACGGCACATGTAAACTTTCTAAAGCCATCCCCTAGCATCTTCCTGAATATACCTAACACGTCATCCATATCCTTAAAAACATGACTTTTCAAGATTTTTGGCCTGGGAAATGGCATACTTTAGCCAAAGATTCTCTCCTTCCTTTTCTATGTGGACAATTCCTACTCAGCCCTTAAAATCTAATTTCTTCAATGAAGCCCTTCCTAACTTTCCAAGGAAAATTGTGATTTATTTTTGCTCTCTCAACACTTAATGTTACAAATATACCTCTTAGAATGTTGTAATTATACCTAAATAATCTCATTGCCTTTCTTTTTTTAAAGATTTTATTTATTCATGAGACACACAGAAAAAGAGGCAGCGGCACAGGCACAGGCAGAGAGAGAAGCAGGCTCCATGCAAGGAGCCCGACGTGGGACTCAATCCCAAGACTCCAGATCAGGTCCTGGGCCGAAGGCGGTGCTAAACCACTGAGCCACCCAGGCTTCCCTCAGTGCTGCCCTCATTGCTTTTGTTATAATGTTTCATTCCTTAGAATAAAAAAATACAAGCAAATATAGATTGAATAAAACCCAAAACTTCATCCCAAATAACACAAATATAATAATCTCAAAAATTATCTCTATCAACAATTAGTTAATATCATTTTAGCCATACCTCTATGCATATTTATAGAAACAAGGATAAATAGAGATGATTTTATTAAACATGCACATTTATGGGGCACCTGGGTGGCTCAATCAGGTTAGCCTCTGATTCTTGATTTTGGCTCAGGTCATGATCTCAAGGTCATAAGGTGGAGCCCTGCATCAGCCCTCTCAGTCTCTCTCTCTCTCTAAAAAAAAAAAAAAAAAAAAAAAAAAGCACATTTATGACCTAATCATATTCTAATAAAAAGTTTATTTTAGGAAATCCCTGGGTGGCTCAGCGGTTAAGCGCCTGCCTTCAGCCCAGCACAGGATCCCGGAATCCCGGGATCGAGTCCCACATTGGGCTCCCTGCATGGAGCCTGCTTCTCCTCTGCCTGTCTCTCTGCTTCTCTCTCTGTCTTTCATGAATAAATAAATAAAATCTTAAAAAAAAAAAGTTTACTTTAACTTTGCCTATATTTAGTAGAATATAAAGAAATCAATGAAACTGAATGAATGTTAAATTCCATAAATTTTTGTGTGATAAGCATTTACAGTTTTTTTTAATATATATATAAAAGTTAAAAGATTAAAGTATTTATTATGGGCTGAATTGTGTCACTCCAAAATTCAGACATTGAAACCCCTAACCCACAGCACCTCAGAGCATGACTATATTTGGAGATAGGCCTTTAAAGAGGTGATTATGTTAAAATGAGAGCTTTGGACCCTAATCCAAAATGACTGATATCCTTACAGGAAACAGGTACTTCAACCCACAAAGAGATTCCAGGAATATGCAGGCCCAGAGGAAAGGTCATGTGAACACGCAGTGAGGAAGTAGCCATCTGCAGGCCAAAGGGAGAGACCTCAGAAGTAATCAAACCTGCTACCACCTTCATATTGAACTTCCAGCCTCCAGAACTATGAGAAAATACATTTCTGTTTGGTTATGGAAGCCCTAGAAAACTAATACGCTATTTTTTTGCATTTACTTCAAATTTCTCCTACCTCTTAGGACAAGAAAATCTCCCGAATTCTATTAATTATATTATTTTTACTGTTGAGGTCTGAACTATTCACATACTTATGTGTTCCATTCTCACTTTAAGTCGAGTTTTAGGGGCAGGTAAATTTGATTTCACCATCAGTCATCTGACCACATGGTCTTCTTTTGAGAGTTCTTCATGATCATATGTCTCTTGCTTGACCAGTTTTGTCTTCAAGTATTTTTCAAAGAAGGATAACAAGTGCTATAGCCCCTCAGTTTGTTATGATTAAAATTGTCTGTTGCCTTTGTACTTAAAAAAATTACAGAGTAGCAAAAAAAAAAAATTACAGAGCTGAAATTTCTTTCCTTTATTTTGTGCACCTAGTCTATTAGCCTTTAGCTTTAAATTATTGAGGAGTTTAAGGGCAGACAAATGATGTGACCATGTAGGTTACGTGATCATTCTGTATCTCACTCTGTCTCTGGGATGCACGGAATCTTTTCAAGTCTGGATTTTCATCTTTAATTTTTTTTAAGGTTCTATAGATGGATATTTGTTGTTCTAACCAGTATCAGGTAGTGACTCAGAGAATAGGTTCTACAGCCAGGATATTCACTCAACATGCGGCCTTGAAAAACCACTTAACCTCCTATACCTCAGTTTCTCATATCTGTCAAATAAGGATTATATTGCTATCTACTTCATAGGGTTGTGAGACTTATATGAATTAGTAAATGTAAAATCATACTATATAATATTAATTATTATAAATATGCATCAATCTTTAACTTCTCTTTTAAGTTGATAATAATATTTGACACTGTTATTTTTCCATTTCATTTGTGCATTTCCTTAAACCTACTGGATGTTTCTAGTTGTGTTCATTCTTCAAATAAAAATCCCCTAATTAGAAGTTCTGTGTTGGGATCTAGGATTACTGCTCCTTACCCTCCTATTTCACTCAAACTTACCTCTGTCAGTGTGCCCTAATAGATTAGGAGTTAGAAACTTATTTTGTAAAGGTAGAGATAGCAAATATTTTAGGCTTTGTGAGATACGTATGGTTTCTATTTCATATTTGTCTTAGTCTGTTTGGAGTAGTATAACAAAATATCATCAACTGAGTAACTTACAAACAACAGAAATTTATTTCTCATTGTTCTGGAGGCTGGAAGCCAAGGTCAGGGTACCAGCATGGTCAGGTGAGGGCTGGCTTCCAGGTCCCAGATTTCTTGTATCTTGTATATGGCAGATGGAACTAGGGAGCTCTGTAGGGTCTCTTTCTTAAGAGTGGTCATCTCACTCATGAGGACTCCACCTTCATGACCTAAGCACCTTCCTAACACCACATTGAGGATTAGAATTCCACACATGAATGGGGGAGGGGAAGTCACATATATTCAGGCTATATGAACCCTTAGCTTAAGGGTTCTATGTAACTATGTGGGTCAACCTGATAGGCCATAGTTGCCCACCCCTGGAGGTATTAAACAATAATGAATTAGAGTACCTGTGTATGTGTGTGTGTGTGTGTGTGTGTGTGTGTGTGTGTGTGTATGTTCTTCTCTCGAAAGCATCCCTCCTTGTAGATCTCTGCAATGAGATTGGGTTTCAATTACAATAGTCCCCATTTCTCCCTTGGTCTTTATAATATTTCCAGATCTAATTTATCTAATCAAAAGGGGCATTGGAAGGGTCATTCAGTATTGTGACACTTTTTTTTTTTTTTTTGAAAGAAAGTAGCACTCTCCCCAAAGCCTAAGGAGGTTAATATAGTTGGCAATATGTCTCCATATTGTTTCCAGAAGTTTCCATATTGGGCACATATTCTTCCCAAGATTTAGTTTGGAGTGGTGTTCATTTCCTTTTATTGAGGTCAGAGTTTTCAATTTTTGTTTTGTTGATAGTCAATTTTGAAAAAGGTGAAAGTAGTAAATATTCCTTCAAAATCCCACCTTAAAGCAGAAAAAGCATGACCACTTCAAGTCTACCTCTCACGCAAAGTTACATGGTTCTTGAATCTAGAAAATGAAAGATCTGGCCTCTGAATGCTCAATAAACTTTGGTTGAACGAAATAATGCACAAAACCTCATCACTTCACAAATGCAGAAGCTGGGTGAAATATGTATATTTGGCATCTGTTTCAGAAAATACCAGTTGCTTATTTAACCTTTTATATTTCAGGGGACTATTTTTTTAAATTTATTTTTTATTGGTGTTCAATTTGCCAACATATTTCAGGGGACTATTGAATGAAACTGGCTCCTGCATACATATTCCTCAGTGGAATCCCCACATCCCAGCCACCTCCAAAGGTTTGCTTCCTTTCTCTGCTCAGCAGAACAAATGAAAGAGATTAGGTCTCCAAGAAGCACATGAAGGTTTTAGAGAGAACAAAAGAAGCGTTGCAGTTTTCAAAGTAATTTGCAGGGCCTCAGTAACATGTAGGTGGTGTGGCTTTGCTGACGAAAGTATGAGTCCTGTGAGGGTGTGGACAAACTGGTCTCTGACTCTACTTTGAAACCTGTGCTCTAAATGCCTCTCAAAAATAAGTCCACTGAGCTTAAAGTTTTAAACTGGGGAATTATTTGGAATCTTTAAAAGAAACATGTATTTAAAATTATAGGCTAGTAGTTGAGGCTTAAGGAGTCATCTTCATCATGTCAAACAAATTTCAAGACAAATTTCAGGATGAGGGTGGGGGAAAGGAAGTCCACTCTCTCGAAACAGACATTTAGTCTTTCCTGACTAGAAAAAAAAATGGCAGAAACTATCTCTTACAGACAAAGATACCCAACTGTTGAGCAATTACGGTTTCCCTCTCAGTTCAATAAATAAATAAATAAATAAATAAATAAATAAATAAATAAAATCTCTACCTCTGTTTTTCTTTCTCTTTGTGTGTACATGAGTGCCTCAAATATATCTTATTTATTACTATAAACTCAACACTTAGCCCATCCATTTTCTGACGAGTTTTTATTTTATTTAGTACATTAAAAATATTTAGAGAAGTCATAAATTAGTGAATGCACAACTGTCAGAGAGAGAAAAATATCCATAACCCAGAGGTAGGAACTTGAGGTACAAACAGAGAACTTCACTAAATTGCTTGTTAGTAGACAGGACGCTTATGTGAAAATATGATAGAAACACGTCTGTGAGGACTGTCATAATCGAATATTCCTTGAGCCTGTAAATCCGAACAGGCTCCATAAAAAAGACTGACTAGTGCGAGGTTCATGGCTGAGAGAGATGTCCAACTGATGTGCTGTTTCAAATTGTCCATTTAGTGATCTGTTTTTTTTAATATAAATACTGCTAATTTTTTTTTTAATTTGTTAAATACTGGTAGTTGGAAAGAGGCAGGAGTAATACATCCATTCCTAACAGCCTGACAACAGTGTGGCATGTTACAATAGAAACCAACTTCAGGCCAAAGTCTTCCAAAGGTCATTGGCAGTCACTTTGAAAACAAAACAAAACAAAATAAAACAAAACAAAAAGTGCTCCAAGATTAATTAACTAGTGATTTGAAAGAAGATTAAACTGTCTCACCATCTCTCTGGTCAGATCGAGCAATAAAGGCCTGCAAAATGCATAATGGTCCATGTAGCTCTCCACGTAGATGTTCTGAAGATGACTGGCCACGAAGGTGCAGTTTGCCAGATTTTTATCCTTCACATTTGCAAAAGTGCTCCACTTCTGATGCCTTTCTAGTCAGTCTTTTTTTTTTTTTAATTTTTATTTATTTATGATAGTCACAGAGAGAGAGAGGCAGAGACATAGGCAGAGGGAGAAGCAGGCTCCATGCACTGGGAGCCCAACGTGGGATTCGATCCCGGGTCTCCAGGATCACGCCCTGGGCCAAAGGCAGGCGCTAAACCGCTGCGCCACCCAGGGATCCCTCTAGTCAGTCTTATATGTTGAATGCTACTCATTTCACCAATGAAAAATGATTTCTAACATGTCTTATGCTAATTAATGGATCCTCATATAAATTTTGATAATGATATCTGAAGCACTTGTGAATTGCTGCTTTGGGCTGTTCATTCCTGATCCAGTGCTTTTAAAGCAATTTAACTGCTGCTAAATATAGACTAAAGTCAATTTGCATGTAGGTGTATACATTACATTGTTTATACTCAGGTGTTGTAAAGCAAATCGCCACACAAGTGGTATAACATAAAATTTCAGGGTGGCTCAAAACAGCTCAAACTGAAACAAAACTGAATTAGGTTTAGTTGAGAAATAGCCATCATTCAGTCACTCACTAACTCATTCATTCAGTCATCCAGTAGACATCAATTATGTGCCAAGACAAAAAAACAATAAATTCTTTGGAGTCACTCTGTGGCTCTCTGAAGACAATGTGTTGAGGGCACCATCCTTTAAATTCATGCTTCAGTGTCTTGATAAACACATTTATAGAAAAAGTAAAAAGAAGAAAAGTGTGTTAATTTTTAATTCAAATAGCTATGTCTCAAGGGCCCTAGGAAAACTCCTCTGGTCACTAAGCACAATTTGGTCATCACTACCCATTGGCTGCATGATATAGGTCTGGAGGACATAAAGATGCCTTTGGATTATTAGACTTCTAAAATTAAACATATCCTATGATAGAGATATCATGGTGAAGAAAGACATAACCTGTCGAGTGACAGTTGTCTTTGGGTGTTTCCCATTTCTGAACATCTTTTGAGCAAAAGCAGAAACAGCATTTTTGTTCCAGACTATTCTTTCTAAGGCATTTGTATAAAAAAATCTTGGAAGAGACATAGTGTCTCCATCTGGGGCAGATTTGTGTACTGGCCTGGGTAATAAAGACAATGTCTTTTCCATGGCAAGGATTATTTTCTAGCAGCCTCCTTACATAAAACTGGGGTTTCCTAGTCTCAGAATTTCCTTTCTTGAACACACCCTACTGCATAAGCAGGCAGTGCCTTCTATTCATTGCTTCACTGCTTGGGGACAGGGCCCCAGGAAGCCAGGGCACAAACATTACTCTAACTACAGCTGTTGCTGTGAGCAATGCACCATCTTTTGCTTTGACCCATGAGTTCTGTTTTTCCATATGTTACCATGAAACTGTGGCAGGCCAGCTTGTTAGTGTGCAAAAATTGTAAAATCTCATACCCTTCAGAACTCTTAGCATCTTCTTCACCCTGATTATCCCAAATAAAGGAAAAGGTAGACATCATCTGCACTTGAATTTCTTAGTTTCCAAAGATAATTGATGTAAAATTGGTCCATAAAAAAAAAATGGTCCATAATAAAAAGTATGAAATGACTTCCATGATCACTGAAAGCTCACAATCCCTTTTACTGCATCCCTAGGCACCATAGAACAGGGTAAAGACCATAACAGGACTGAGAACACAAGTCATGGCTTTGGATTTTGAGGGAGCATGACTCTGCTGACATCTTTATTTGACACTTCTAGCTTCCAGAATTCTGAGAAAATAAATTCTGGTTGTTGTTGTTGTTGTTGTTGTTGTTGCTTTAAGCCACCTAGTTTGTAGTACTTTGTTATGGTAATTTTAAGACACATACAGAAAGATTTCTCTTTTTCTTGGAGAAGAACATAAATGGCCGCTATCTTACATCCATGAAAACAGCAAACCTGAGGACCAAGCTGACATAAGAAGAGGAAGAAAACCTAAAGAATTATGATAGATTCCTGGCCTTACAAGCCTAAAGTCTCCCAAAAATCTAGGTTTCTTCTCCAAAATGATACACTTCCTCAATGGACAAGCTAGTTAGAGTGATATTTTTCTATAGTGTCAATGGAAAACACACACAAATATACTCACATACATATTCATGGGGTGGTTACACACACACACACACACACACACACACACACACCACAAGTCCTAACCCTTGATATTCATCATTTATGATTGTCTGCATACTATTTGTGTTGTTCCCTGTTTTATATAAGAAAAGAAAGAAAAATTAGTTGCTTTCCAGCTAAGCTTGAATTCCTTGAGGATGAGTGCTAGGTTTTGTATTATGTGATAAGCAAAGATGTGAATGTTGATGCTCTACAAACACTGATTCTGTTTTAGCACCTACCACTCCACTTGTAATTATTCAATAGGTTATGATATTCCTCTGTCTTCTCTTGAAGCCAGGAATATGTCTAACTGTCATATTGGTAACACTAAGCTCACAGTATTTAAGAAAGAAGTGCAGATGGAATGAAGGAAGAATAGTTGCTTTCCTTTAGGAAACCTTGAAATACTATTATTAACCAGGTCTCTTCTCATTTTCTTTTGTCTGGCACTCACAAGGACACAAAAACAGCAATGGCATGTCCCATTTATTGCTGCAGTTTTATGTCTCAAAGCTGCCAGGTAGACTCAGGATTGGAATAAGGATCAGAAGTTCATCCTATTCATGCTATTGTTAATAGCACTTATGGCAATAAATTAGAATTTTCCCATGAGGAAGAAACATTCTCCCCCCGCCCCCCCCGACTTTTTGGGTTTGACAAATGCTCAGTTCTGGATATACCAGTGATAAAATTGCAAATCCTTCTTGCCCCCTTCAGGGTCAAATTTATTTTATGATGTGGTATAGTAAAGCACACTAGGTCCTTTGTGGTCTGGACCATTTAGATGTTCCCACTTGCCTTGTTTCTCCTTGTTCTGTTGTCCTAGTTTACCTGGAACTTTCCTGGATATAGCACTGAAAACCACACATCCTGGGAAACTCATAGACCCAGGCAAACCAGGACTGCTGATTACCCATCTTCATTATTCCACTTTCCTCTACTTCACCATGAGAACTGAGTGTAACATTCATTGAATGATTGGTGTAGTTTTAATAACTGGATACATTAATGACCAAATAAGGGAGCATGACACAGAAGAGTTTTGGAGTCAGGAAGATGTGGACTGAAATCCCAGATCAGCCATGTATTACTACTGTATGGAACCTGTTCAACATGTTTTGCCTCTCTGAGTCTCAGTCCTGTCATGAGCAAGAGATTGGGAAGAAAGTGGTCATAAGAATGATATCATTGACTTCCACTGGGAATAATCCCAGATCATCATCTCACCAGTAGACTTTAAATCCTTTCAAGCTCTGCTAATTATGGCAAACTCAGGCTGCTATTACAAACATACCATGAGTTTGATGGCTTAAACCGCAAAACATCTATTTCCCATAGTTCTGGAGACTAAGAAGTCCAAACTCAAGGTGCCAGTTAATTTGATTCCTCATGAGGACCCTATTCTTGGTTTGCAGACGCCCACCTTCTTGCTGTATGCTCACATAGTGGAGAGGCTAATCATCTCTTTATTTTTTCTTCTTATAAAAGCACTGATTCCCTGTATGGGGCCTACCCTCATGACCTACTCACTTCCCTGAAACCTCACCTCAAAATGTCATCATATTGAGGAACAGGACTTCAATATATGAGTTTTTATTTTTTGGGGGGAGGAAACAGAAACATGCAGTCTATAGCACTCAGTGTCTGTAACATAATAGGTACCCAACAAATGTTTGGATAATTAACATAATATATGCAAAATTCCTAAAGCATAGATGTTTTCTAAATGATGGATATTGTTAATGTTGTAATTATTGACATTAAAATGAGTGAAAAGTACGTGTCACGAACTCCCCTAGTGTACAGGTAGCTGTCATCAGGCTTAGGAGAGATGAACGTGGGGAAAATCAGTTATATTCTGGTTACAGGGTGGAAGTCCTATGCTCCTGATAAGGATAAGGCCAAGCACAATATGACAACTCTCAGTTAGAGGATGGACTTGCATGAGTGGAGTATGTATTAAATGAGACAAAGATGAATTGATGGAAAAAAGAACCAAGAAAAATATGAACTCTTGAGTTAATACAATGAAATAAATGCACTGAAAAACTAGAAGGGTCACAAGTCCTGAGGCCCCATTCTTCTTGGGGCAGTGCTTGTTGAGGGGCTTCCCAGAAGGTATGCCCCAGCTCCAGCCTCAATTTTCTTATTTTTAAAATGGGGGTGCTTATTCTCATTCTCTAGTTTTTTTACTATTATTAATAGCAGCCACATTTTTTGGACGTTAAATTTCCCAGCTATAGAAGTTCTTCCCCTGCTATTGCTAATGCTGCTGGATATGGCTAAGTGTGTGTGCATTGGTAAAGCAGTACATTAAAGTCAAATCTATGGCTTCTAATGTATGCCTAGGAAGACAAAATACAACCTCAAACCACATCTAAGAAAACTAAGTCTTTTTGGTCTTTTTTTAATACCTTATCTGGAAGAAATAAAATAATAAAAACAAAAACAAAAATAAAATAAAGTAAAATAAAATAAAATAAAATAATAAAATAAAAAAATAAAATAAAATAAATAAAATAAATAAAATAAAATAAAATAAAATAAAATAAAATAAAATAAAATAAAATAAAATAAAATAAAATAAAATACTTTCCTTGCTATTGACCAAACTTCCTGTCGCTGAGGCCGACCCATTCTTCCTTTCTGCAGGGAGTCACAGAGAGGGTTACTGAAGTAACATGATTCTGAGTTCCCTGGAATTTACCCTCAATAGCCTGATTGCTTTCAGGTAGGTATCCTACAGAAATAATTATAGAAGGCTAAGGTCAGTGTAAACCACCAAGTTATTCGATTATGAGATAAGAGATGGTAATGACAACCATTCTTGGGAAACCCTGCTTCTCTGGTATTATTGGTTCTGCCCCTGCCCTATTATTATACAAACCTTTTCGCAGATTAAAAAAACAAAAACAAACAAACAAACAAAAAAAAACAGAAACCTATTGCAATGAAAATGAGTGAAAAAGAAAGCCTGGGTGATAGATAATATTCCTGTGTTCTCCAAGGAGCAGTGGTTTCTTCTCTCTCTCCTCACCTTCTCCTTGTGCACTGACCATACATTCCACAAACATTTATTGAGCATCATCCACACCCAGGGCTGAGGACTGAGATGCCATGGCAGGTAATGTCGGACATGAGTTTTGCCTTCACTGGACTTATTTAGTGAAGTAGAGCCTCATCAAACAATCAGTTTAGAAGTTTAGTCAGATGCTGAATCGATTTAAAATGTACTGACTTGATTAGCAAAGGGATCATCATCTGAGTTGGTTGGTGTGAAAAGGGATGATGAAATGGAGAAGAGTGGTTGGAGCTGAGAGAAATTTCAGACATGCTGTTGGAGTAAATGTGGACAGATGCATGCCTGCACAGCTATGTGGGCCTTGAATGGTGTGCAGGCACCCCACCACATACAATCAAGTTCAGTCAGTATCACAGATCAGAGCACATCACATCACCATAGGTGTAGGTCAAAGAGATGGTTGAATATTGACCATTTCGTGGGGCTCCCTTTGTCTTGATGGGCATGCTTTGCTCAACACCCATACTGACTTAATCCAAACAGAACAAAATGCGGAAGTAGGTGGGATATGCCCTTTTTCTCTTTTAATACATGCAGTGGGATTTCTCTTGTCATAGAATTGTAGGCCTCTAGAGACATAACGGGCCATCAGAAAATCTGGTTCAACACCTTCCTTTTATGGATCATCAAGTTTCAGAAAGGCTAGAGACCCAAACACTAAATAATATAAAATAATATGTTGTGACATAAAATATGAAATAAAACAAAACAGATGTCCCTTTCATAGTAGCTGACACTAAACCCAGGAATACTGGAGAATATTTCAGTAAAGGTACAATCAAGAAGGACAAACTGGTGCTTCTGGAAGAGTGCTTGGCAGTCCTTAGAATAGCCATGACAAAGGAACAGGTCTTCCCCAATCACCAGAAGTGGAACACTTAGAAGCATCAGGGTGACTCCAGGCCTGCTGTGGATATGGCTGTACCTATCAGGTGTTATTAGGTTTTGTCAGTTCGTTCTTATTTTTGTGACAGAGCATGTGGCATAGCACTTTTATTTCAGAGCACTGTTGCCACACATCCATTCAAATAAATTAACACTCCATCTCTACTGACCCATTTGTCAGAAATGCCAAAATGTAGGGTGACCCATATGACCTTTCTACTGAAAAGTACATATAAAGAGTGTCATTAGGCCTCACACTGACAAGCCTGAAGTAATGGTTATCTTTCCTTTTCCTTCTCCCTATTTGTCATAATAACACCAATTGAACTACACCTGCCAGTCTGAAACACAGTCTGCTTTCTGAGAAGAAGAACGACACTCAGAGTGGGTATTTCCAAGTCTTCAAGCAATTGTTATTAAGATAAGACCCTGCGGAGAGAGAATAAATGAAATTTATTGAGCGCTTATTTTGCACTAAATTTGGAATGTGAGTAATTTCATGCAACACCCGTAACCTCCTTTAAATGATTGAACCTCAATGCAATTAACATGCCAGGGCTCACGGGGCTGAAATAGTCAAGATACCAACCCAGGTTTCACCAAGCTCAAGGAATAGTCGCTTTTCCTTCTATCTTGTTGCCAGGAGGAATCTAGCTAGCATCCTTCCCTAGAGATCAGTTACTTGGCTCCAGGAATTCACTCTTTTTATAATCCTTGAGACTTCGCCACGATACATGTACATTTGTGAGACTTTGGTTAGATTTCTTGGAGGACACTAGAGGGAAAACAAAAAAAAAAAAAAAAGGAAGAAGGCATCATTCACTTAAATAATTAATCAGAAGCTAAAAATTCTGTCCTAACAAAGCATGCCATTTTGGTATCAGGCCAACACTATTCCAAGTAGGCTGGTTGCAATGAATTTGTAAACACAACAAAGAAAGGGAATTGACACAAGTCCTCTGCTAAATTATCCCAGATTGACACTAGAACATCCAGGCTATGAAATATGCAGGAGATGCAAGGTTGAATCAAAGTGCACTCCTTAATTTGCACCACACCAACTGAACAGTAAAATGTGATTTAATTTACTATATAATTTGCTTGTTCAACAAAGCTGAAAGATAACTCACTTAGTGCCACTTTGCTTATAAGTAAGCTGGTAACTGGCGGTGTTCTTTCAGCGAATGGCTTTGTTGTTGATGCCAGAGAAAGCCGTTTGAGTGGAAAATACACAAAATTAAGGGTCTGCTGCTGTAGTATTTGCAACGCACTCCTTTTGTCCTCATCAAGTTTATTTCTGCACAGAGGCAATAATGGCCCTTTGTTTTTCAAACTCGATGAAGTCACTGTGTCTTGCTCTGTGGCACACGGCTAGAGAAAACTGCATGCGGCCAAATTTAGAAACATTTGGAACTCACGACTTGTGAATTTTGAACCAAACTTGAATCTTTTAAAAGCTCATCTGTTCCACAGAGCGTGCCAGCTCGGCTAACAGCCTTGCAGCAGGGGCTGTCCTCTGAGGGCTGAGCCGGGGGTCCTCGGGTCTCTCATGCTTCCCTCAGCATCAGGTTGGGGTGTCTCATGACACAGGAGCTTTAGTGCAAGGAGATGGTGCATGAAAAGCCCTGAAACCAACACCACAGGAGGAGAAATTTCCCAAAGGTGAAATAAGGGGACTCTTTTGTCATTTGCCAAATTTTAAAATATTGCATTTGTGTCTCTTGAATCTATTTGTCCTTTGGTCCACTAAAGCCATACCAGTGTCTACCTGTATCAACCAGTATCTACTACAGCCTCAAAACTGGCCTCACCCTTACCTGCAGTCCATGCTGCACACTCCAATGCTTGAATCAGATTCCTTGCCAGGAATCTCTGTGTGCACTGCCCACACCTTGCTCAACACCCTCTCATTTATCTGGTCAACCTTGTGTATCAGGCACAGGGCCCGCAGTCTGGAGTAGATGGCCTGCTGTGACCTGAGGAACCACCAGCTTTGGCTACAAGCAGGTGAGGTGTGAATCTGAAAGTTCAATAGTTATCCCAGAGTCCATGTGCTCTAAGAAGTTTGCTGCATGGCAGTGTTAGAGGTACAGGGAGGTGATGAAGGATACCTGGGGTGTGAGTCTCAGAGCACGGTTGTTCTCGGGGAGATACTGGAGTACCAGGCAAGCAGAGGCAGGATGGAAGTATTGTCCCAGGAGAAGAAACAGTCCCCGTGCAACAAGGAGAAGGAGAGCATGCAAACAGCTCCAGAAACTACATTTGAGTCACGAACTTGTCACGGACTGGGTGGATCAGTGTCAGCAAGTGGAAGTGGGAAAGTAGCATCGAGGATCATGGGCGACAGGAACAGTGGAAGAAAGTGAAGCTGGGTGGAAAGTATGCCCCAGTTCATGAAGAATTCACAGCAACCTGCTAACGAGTCTGACCATGTCCCGAAGACAAGTAGGCATCTTACCTGATGACTCATCCTCTCCCGTAAAACACAATCCAAATGCCTTCGCCCAGTATTCAATGCTCTCCATAATTGTTTCCAGCCTCCCCAGAAAAGGTCATCTCTCACTGTTTCCCCAAGCAAACTTCTTTACTTGTCTCACAAACATACTGAACATGTCACAGCTCTGCCTCTGGAGTCTATGTATTTGATCATTCCCCCAGCCTCCACCTGGAACCATTATCAGGGATGCATGGCCTCTCCATGTTTCTAGTATTCATTCATTAAATAAATACTGTGCAGTTAGCCAGGCATAAGGCTAGGGGCTAAGAACTCATGTATTCTTTTAGTAAATATTAACCAAGTTGTTACAGGACAGAAACTGTCCTACTTGCTAAAGTGATATTGATAAATAAGATGGACAGGGCCACTACCCTCATTATGCAAGCATCATCTATTTTGGAGATAAGTATATGTACGAGCAATTCAAACAGAGCCCAACAGATAGCATACAAGTTGCTATGATAATGCCTGGGAGAGAAACCTAACTTATACCTGAATAGTCAAAGAAGGCTTCCTGGAAGAAGTGTTTATTGAGTTGAAAACAAAAACAAAAATAGCCAAATTGACAGAAAAAGAGAAGGAAGGAAAGAGCCTCCTAAGCTGAGGGAAAACCATATGCAAGAATCAGGGCTGGAGAGATGATGGAATGCTTAGTTAGGTGATAGAGCCAGTTCATTATGGCCAGAGTCCAAAGTTCAGTGAGGACAGAGAGTCACAGGATGGATGCAAGAAACCAATTCCCTTGGAATAATGCATATAGACAGTGCCAGGCACGAAACAGGCAATGGCGGTTTTCTGAGTTTAAGATTGAGTTTGAGTTTACAGAATGTGATCAGAGAGATCTGAAAGGAGAAGGAAGAGCAGAGAGGCTGGAGATGATGCTGGCCAGTGACGTAGGTAAATCAGCATAGGGGCAAAGTCTGAAAACATCCTCTTCTCACTGTGTATTCAGGAAAAGAAGCTGACTTGCAAGAACTAAGTTGGGAGGATGGGGGTCCAGCATAGGGAAAGACCTTGGTTTTTTCTCTTGTAGGTGATGAGCGAAAGCTCACCAAAGACTTTAAGGCAAACACTGTAATGTATAGTTTCCATGGGTAACAGTTTATCTCCTATCCTGCATTCCTTAGCCCACCTGAGCTCACTTGCAGTTGCACAACTTTTTTTTTTTCTTCATGAGGACAGCTTTCCACCTCAAGGACCTGCATCTCAAAGGTTCTTAGCCTGTGGCTTTTTAATCTTTTTTTTTTTTCACATGTTACATGTCAAATTTATTTGATTAAAAAGCACTTTAAAACCCATCTATACTCAGGTTGTCTAAATCTGTTTTTTTAATTTGTTTTTATTTAAATTCAATTTAATTAACATATAGTGTACTATTCTTTTCAGAGATAGAGCTCAGTGACTCATCAGTTACATATAACACCCAATGCTCATTACATCACATGCCCTTATTAATGCCCATCACCCAGTCACTCCATCCCCCCACCCACCCCTTTAGCAACCCTCAGTTTGTTCCTATGATTAAGAGTCTCTTATGGTTTGTCTCCCTCTCTGATTTTGTCTTGTTTTATTTTCCCCTCCCTTCCCCTATGATCTTCTGCTTTGTTTCTTTTTTTTTTTTTTTTTTTTTTGCTTGCTTTGTTTCTTATATTCCACATATGAGTGAGATCATATGGTAATTGTCTTTCTCTGACTTATTTCACTCAGCATAATACCTTCTAGTTCCATCCATGTCATTGCAAATTTAGCCTGTGGCTTTTAGCCTGAGAGCTTTCTCAGTAACCAAGGTGATTTTTTTTTTTTTTTTAATATGGGGCTACCTAGAAGTAGAGAAGGTGGTCACATCCCCAGGGGAATTTCTTTTTTTTTTTCCCCAGGGGAATTTCTTAACCCACGGGAGGTGAGATTCAGTGGATGGAGGTCCCAGTGCCATGAAACTTCAGTTCCAGGTTGCAGACTCTGAGCGCTGGCAGCAAGATGAGCCCCATTTGCTCCTGGCAGCAATCTGCTTATTAATGCACCTGTGGCTTCCTCCGTTCCCTCTCTGACTTTCCCATTTCCTCACTTTTGATGCCTGGGACCACTTTCCAAATAAATCACTGGCACCCAAATTCTTGTCTAGGGGTCTGACTTTGTGGAAACCCAAACCAAAATAGATAGTCTTGGAACTTGTCACAGCACCTACCACCTGTGGAATTAAGTTCCTCTCAGTCTTCTCAACCTCTAGAAAAACCTTCACAGTCTGTAAAGGTGACAGATTAGCTATGAGTGCCACATCATGAAACTTTTCTGTGTGTGTGTGTGTGTAGGACTGTGATGTAAAGCTCATTTTAAAACTGCAGGTCATGGTCAATAGGCTTTATTGTAATAGCACTACAGAGTATGGCCACAGATCTGGGGACCAACTGGAGAAAGTGACAATTGCCTAAGAGGAGACATCAGAGGCCCAGACAATGACAGTGACAGTGATGACAATGAGGCAGTAACAGACTGGAGAAATATTTAGGAGAACTTGGTTACTCCTTATCACGATGGCTTCAAGCCCTACCTCCCCCTGCAGAAGCATACGATCAGCACGATGAGAATAATAATAATGTAGTCAGAGCCATGCCAATGGCCTAATGAACCTGCTCATGATGTGCCCAGGAAATCAATTTCCTTAGAATAACTCATGCAAAGGAAAATATACAAAGAGTGCTAGGCGCTAAACATGCAATTATAGCTTTCTGAGTTTAAAATTGTGTTTGGGTATGTGGTGCACAATCTCTAAAATATAATTACTGAGGAACATAGTTTAATTTGTATCAGTCACAATTTATGGCTTGTCTATGTTTATAGAAATGATTATGGTTTGAAGCTTCTTGTGCCTTCCTTGATGCATAAAAAATGATTATCAAGCCTTCAGAGGCAGCCGCCTTCCCTGAGAATTGGCAGCAACAGGCCCTTTAATCAGGAACAAGATCCTACAGAGCCAGTGCATGCAAATATGCAATCTCAGAACAACAGTTAACTTTTCCTAATGAGTATGTTGGAAAGAACTGTAGTGAGCCACAGCAGAAAGTGCCCACCTAACAGAATATCAGTGATCAATGGTTACTGAGCATGGAAAGCTGGATTCACTCTTGCATCGTGCTGCTACATCAGAACACAAGCCAGTTTCTGCCACCAACTTATCATTTTAACACTGTCAGTGTTTCAAATAGGCTATCATTGGATACGCTGCCGGCCTTTTACAAACACCCTAGTAAGACAAAAACTTAAAAGGTTTTCATGTTGAAGAGACGGTTGGTGATTACCCATCAACACTGCCATTAACTCATTGTAGGACCTTAGGCAAATCATTTAACTGCTCTGGGCTTCAGGTTTTCTCATTTCTGTAATAAGGGGATTGAGCAAAACGTCTTCAAAACACCCCGCCAGCTCCCAAAGATGATGACTCTATATGAAAGAAGTATGATAAGTCTTTGAAAAGCCATTCAGCTTAGGTGTGCATGCATCTGAACACGCAAACACACACGCACCCCATTTGGGGCTGTGAAATCCCAAATCCATGCAATTTTCTTTATGCAAGAAAGAAAAAGGACGATAGACAAAACTGCATGGCCTTGCATTTAATATATCATTCAGAAACACTTTGGTTGTGGAAAATTGTCAAAAATCCAGTATAAAAGAATGGGAATCTTGGATGTCTGCATATCATAGAGTGGGGCCCCCTAAAAGCTATCTGTCTGGTCTACCAGCAGGCTGTACCCTGTTCTTTCGTGGATTATTAATATTTTATGTTTCATAAGAGTAAAGCAAATGCACAGAAACAGAGAGGACAGTGGCTACTCTTAAAAGGATGCCCCGCTCTGAATATCATTATTAGGAGGCATTTAGATAGCACTTCACAGGTACAAAATGCTCCCCAATCATCTCATTACTTTCCTATGAGCCCAAAGCTATTGAATTTGTCATCCTATACCCCAAAGTGGATTTGAAGGCAGCAAACACTTTTTTGCAGCATCATTGTATGGGGAGCCACTTCTCTGTGAGCCCCTGAATAGGGAGTTATTATTCAGGCCACCACAGGAGTCTCGACAGCACAAGGGTGGTTTGGGGTGATCATAGGACAGGAAATGCACTTTTAAACAGGTGGATTAGGAGGATCGCTAGAAGGTGACATTTGAGCCAAGGCTTGAGGGGAGAGAAATGTAGCCATGAGGATCACTGGAGCTGTGAAGTCCAAGCAGCGTGAAGGTCTAATGCAAAACCCTATGATAGAAAACTGCCTGGTGAGTTTGAGGGATAGGCCAATGAGGCTGGAGCAGGGTAAGAAGAAAGAGCAGAAAGATAAGGTCAGAAAGGTAACAAGAAGTCAGATGGCATAGTCTTGGACATTGTAAAGGGATCAACTTTTACTGTGTAAGATGAGGAGCCACTGGAAGGTTTTAAGCAGTGGGTGGTGTGATCTTCAAAGAGCATCACTCTGACAGTGGGCAGTGTTGAGAATAATCTGTAGGGGGACAGCCATGAAAGCAGGGAGGCCAGTTAGGAGGTGGTGGTAGCAGTCCTGGAAGAGAATGAGGAGGCTCAGAATAGGTGGAGCAGTGGACGAAGGGAGGACCAGGTGCTGGATATACATTCTGATGGTAGAATCAAAAGGATTCCCTAATGGTTTGAATGTGGGAAGTGAAAGAAAGGATCTGAGTGATCCCAGGATTCTTAGTCTGAGCACTTATAGAAGGACAGAATTGTAGCCAATTGAGATGGGGCAGACTGTAAATCCTGGAGGAGATCAGATGTGGAATTGGTAAGTTTGACCTGACCACTGGGTACCCAGGTAGCAGTTTCAAGTAGGCAGTTGAATGTACAAGTCCAGAATTTGGGGCTAGACTAAACAATTTTGTCACCATAAGCATCCAGGTGGCAGTTAAAAGGAGTAGGTATGGAAGGAAAAGAATCAATGCAAGACTGGAACCCTGAGGAGTGTCAAGACTGGGGAGGAGACACTGGCATGGGTAGATGTGGAAGAGCTGCCATTGGAGGTGGAAGTAAAGCCAGGAGAGGTCTGGGTCGGAGGCCTCGTGACAATGGGATTTGGAGGGAGAGGGAGGGACTGAGTAGATCAGATGCTGCTCCGAGGTCAAAGAGATGCAGGCTGAGAACTGACTCCTGAATCGGATGTAGTGAGCGCATCAGAGGAGTACAATGACAGGGAATAGTGTGCCTGGGAGAAAGAGGAGAGGAACAGGTGCACAGAGAGAAAACAAATTTTCAAGTTATTTTGCTGAAAAGGGAAAAGTGTTGTATCTCTTAGGAAGATGTGATCAAGTGAATGTTTTGTTTTGTTTTGGCTTTTTTTAAAGATAAGATAAACAGCAGCACGTGTGTATGCCAATGGGGATGATGGGGACACAGGGAGCATCTAACTCTGCAGAAAAGAGAGAAGGGAGCCTGAGTGGAAAATGTCCTTGAAATTGTGACAGGTGAGGTCATGGTTTCTGGAAACAAAGGCTTGTAGGCAAGCAGATGTGGTAAGTGCCACTGGCCAATGTTCTTTATCATACCAGCCATTCACACTTCACCCAGCTTCATGCTCTTTGTCTACTGTTCTTCCATCAAGATACAGCCCACAGGCTACTTTACTCAAGCCTGGAGTGTCCACGTTTGTCCACGTTTAAGGGTGATTAGAAAACCCCGAAAGTCTTGCTGGACTGCTCTATCAATTCAAACTGGGCATACACTTAAGGCACAAGTAAAGCATGCATAAGAGAAAAGAAAGACAGAAATTCAAGGTCAACAAACTTTTCTAGATCCATGAGTAATGGTTATCTTTCCATTTGTTTGTATCTTCTACAATGGACCTTGGGGATGTTGTACTAAGTGAAATAAGTCACATAGAGAAAAACAAGTACTGCATCATGTCACTCCCAAAAAAGCCAACCTCACAAAAACAGAAGAGGAGAAGGATGGGGGCCGGGGATGAAACTGGGAGATACCGGTAAAGGATACAAATTCACTACTAGAAGATAAATAAGTTCTGGAGAGCTAATGCCCAGCGTAGTGATTATAGGCAACATGACTGTATTACCAACTTCAAAGTTGCTTGGAGATTAGATCTTAATTGTTCTGACCACAAAAAATAAATGATAATTATGTGACATGATAGAAGTGTTAGCTAAGGCCTGGGAGTAATTACATCTCAATATATAAATGCATCAAATCAATGTTGCACACCTTAAGCTTACCCAATACGCGATGTTATATGTCAGTTATATCACAAGAAGAATAAATAGATACATAAATAAACTCCAGCATTGTGCAGCTAGCATATTTATTTTTAACAGCGATTTTAATTTCAGAAATTCACAGTACTAAAACTTGCTTATGAATTGCACTTAAGGAGAGAGTCACCATATATATTTAGTGCAGAGAAACTCCGGAAGCTTTCATTGTCCCCTTCCCCAGGCTGCATGTTTCATTCCCAAGGTAGCAGCTTAAAGACAGCACAGGAAAGGCCTCATTTTTGTAGCTGGTGATAGAAGTAACCAGCAGTGCAAAAAATGAAATTTTGTCAGAGGAGAGAAGCTGCAAGAGATATCAGAGAACCAGAGCTCTGCCAAATGGGAGTGCGGAGCTCTGGAACATTGGAGCTTTGGAGCTGTGTATCAACATAGGTGAGAAGGTCAAGGAACTTCTGACCCACTCAACCTCCTTTTGGAACCCTCCAGTGACAGTGTGCAAACCTGGGATAAAATTCTTCCCGCTCCTCAGATGTACAGGATTCTTCACAAGCTTTCTTCTTAGGCTCCTCCTACCTCATTATCATTCACTTCACAGGTTGTATTTTCTCACCTAAAGCGCTGAACACACATTTTCTTCTCTCTAGCCTACTTTAGGTTTCTTTTCTCTAACTTACTTACTTTTTTCTACCTCACTTACTAGCTTAAGAATAGAGTGTAAAATGCATATGACATACACAGTATGTGTTAATCACAATATGTGTTTATGTTATCAGTAAGGCTTCCGGTCAACAGGAAGCTGTAAGGAGTTGGATTTTGGGGGAGTCAAAAGTTGTAAGTGGATTTTCAACTGCACAGTGGTCAATGCCCCTAAGCCCCACATCATTCAAGGGTCAAATGAACTTTAGAATATTCTAATTTCATGATATTCCTATGAAGCCAGTCCCATCATTATCTACTTTTCATATGAGAAAAAAAAAATGGAACATGGGTTTGGTAAATAAATTGTCTGAGATCATAGCTAGGAAGAGTACAGCTTGGATTTTCATTCAGGCAATATGTCAGCTTCTGGGCCCCCATTCTCAGTGACCATTCTACAACAAATAGGGGAGTGTTCTGGAAACAGAGAGAAAACAAGACTGGCTCTATGAGGGGATCATAGACCTCATGAACAAGCCAACATTTGAGCTGGGCATTCATAGAATCCTACAGGCCAAAACGACTATGCACACAGTCAGCATCTGAAACCAACCAAAAATTCCCAGTGTCACTCCTCTGCCAAAGCAATGGCCCATCGGCTCTCTGCCTGCACACACCTTGCTCATTTATCTTTCTTGGCACACACTGATTAAGTTCCACTTTATCTATAAAGATGTTCCTAAGACTCCCTAATGAGAAACTCATGACACATCCTGCCTAAATGATTCAGCCTTCTGGCATCTCCTCGATTGTTGCGTTATCTCTTGTGTAATTTTGTTTGTCATCTCTTATCAAATCCCTTTGGGTCAAGCACTACTTGTGGCTTGATGGAAAGAATCATTGTTGTGAAGATGGATGTCCTGGGTTTGAATCTCAGCTCAGGCCCTGTAAGCTGCATGTCTTTAATGAACATACCCCATCTATTCAATCCCCAGTTTCTTCTCCTGTATAATAAGAATGATGATACTCAACTGATTCAATAAAAAAATAATCAGGGTGCATTATCCAGCATAGAATACATAGTAAGCCTTTAGACAAGTCATTTCCTTGCTCCTCAGTATTTGCCTTCTTTATAGTGTGCATGGTACTCGGAAAGGCGCAGCAAATGTCTCACAAAGGGATCAAAGATTTCTCAGACATTATCATAATGATGCAGATGAGCTCAGTGTTAAAAGAAAATAATGACAAAATAAAATAAACTTCTGGATGAGGGAAAAGATGGGGAGAATGCAGTATGCGCAATACTCTTTCCAGAGCCTCGTTGTGAAGCATCACCTAGACACCCACGCTTCCAACTGCAAACTTCTCCCACCTCCGCTCATGCACTCAGGCGCGCCCTGAGGTGTTTACCAAGAGGGAAAGAGAGAAGCTAGAAGCTCAAAAAAATATAAGAAACTGAGTTAATTTGCAGAGGAAACAGGTATTGTTGACATACCTAATAATTAGTGTGACCCAACAGAAGGAGTAATAAAGGCCAACCTAACTGTTGGATAAATGTTACTCTTGCAACTGATTTTATTAGTAGTAGTAGTAGGAGTTATATGCTGTAAACATTTAAGGACATTTTTAAAGACAGCTTTTGTGTCTTACTAGCTATTTGATCTTGGGCAAATTAATTCACTTCCTAGCCTCAGTTTCCTCTTCCGTAAAAAAGGAAAATGAAGCAAATGCCATTAATGGCCTCCTCCCCACTTCTGCTCAGACTTTGCTTTTCACAATGACCCATGGAGACCATCACCAAATGTCCTGTCTGGGTCTTTTTCCTAGGCGAGGGGTTCCCTGGGCCAAGAGTAGAGCAAGCCCTGAGCGCAGCAGCCCTACCAGCCTCCTAGCCCAGCAATCGCTGCAGAGTGTGGAGATAAGGCCGTTCACAATCACCTCGTGGTTGAGATAACTCTGAAGCAATTTTCACTGCATCCCAGAATTTTCCAACTGCATTCTCTAGTTGCCCACAGGGCTAACTTGTTTGATAATATACCATTTATTTACTGCTTTCCTTTCCTTGTCTTACATCCCCTGTCCCCTACTTGTGCTTCCTGGGATGACCTTTTGAACAAACCACTCATCTTGTCTTAGGGTTAGCTTCAAGGAGAACTCCAAACATGACAGAGGATAATAGTGCGCAGTACCTGCTTGAGTGAATATCAAATGCTTGGCACGCTTCATCGCTCGTTTGATCAGTCAGGGTTCAATCAGAGAATCAGAAGCAGTAGAAGAAATGTCTACTAAGTGGTTTAGTGCAAGGAACTGGCTTATGTGATTGTGGTGGGTGGTGAGGCAACTCCCAAATCCGTAGAACAGGCCACAGGGAAGGGCAGGCTGGGACTCCCAGGCAGAAGAGGAAGATCCTCTCCACAGGCAGCATTTCTTCTTTCTCAGCGAAGCCTCAGCTCTGCTCTTAAGACATTCCACCTTATTAAGATCCATCTACCCAGACTATCTAGGGAAAACCTGTCTGTATTTGAAGTCAACTGATTCTGGACTTTAATCACATCTACAAAATAGCTACAAAGCAACTTCTGGATTAGTGTTCATATTGGGTATATGGGAACTAAAAACTTAGTTGACCTATTAAAAAAATCACACCTATTATAAGTAGTCAAAAATGAGAGGCTAGTAATTATTAATTCATATCTAGTGGAATAGATAACACTGAGTCATTGCATACCATTTGTGAAAGAAAAATGGTATAAAAAAACAAAGTAACACTCGTTCGTAAGTCCTCCTTGAGAAGATCACCATTGGCCATGTTCTTTATACGTAAGAGTAATGTCTCTTTGTTTTACTCTATCAAACTACATGCATCCTTCCCTTGACACTGTATCCTGAGCAACTTCTTATGTCATGTAATATTTTAAGACTATTTTAATTGCTGTGAAGTATTTTGTCATCCATAGGTATCATATTCTATTAATAGCATGCCGTTTTGTTGAACATGTGGATTCTTCCCACTTTTTAATTCTTTCATGGAACTCCTTGTATAAAAATCTTTCCCATATATTATTATTTTAGGATAAGTTCCTAATTATTTAATAATGAATCGTTCAGTTTCTTGCAATGGGTTCTTCAAAAGAAATAAGACTTGACACCCTAAGCGTCCATCATATGCAGTGAATTAACCTCTCTCCCACGCACAGAGAAGGGTGTTAACTGTGCAGTAGCTTTGGGAGAAAGCGAGGAAGACAATTCCCAGTGGAGAAAAGCTTGTTAGAAGAATTTCAGAATTAAACTAATGATTTTAAAAGTTTGTTGATGCTGGAGCTCCTAGATTGAGCTCTTTCCAGAATTTTGTTAACAGAATTTTTGGAAGAAATTTTTGTTATTTTTAAATCTAAAAAAAAAAAAAAAATGAGAGACAAGGATGGATCAGTGGTTGCTGAGCTTTAGGGATGGGGCCGAGCATGGTTCCATGAGGGTCACACGAGGGAGTATTCCAAGTGATAGAACTCTTCTGACTCCTGACTTTGGTGGTGGTTAAACAAATCTATAAATGTGTTAAAATCCATAGACTGTACATAAAACTAAGCTAACTTTGCTGTATGAATTTTTTTAAAAAGAGAAAATAAGATACATGGAATTATAAATGAAGAGGATGAAATCGTGAAAGGGGTTTTGTGCAGAAAGGTAAAGACGTGTTTTCTGAAAGTTCAGTGCTATAATTTGGAGCATGATACATTTCAGATCTTCTACTTGACTCCTCAGATTTAAGGCTGATGGTGGTTTGTATCATCATTTACCACCAAATAGAAATTACAATCATTTTTATAAAAGATTTCTCTAAACGAACAAACTGTCCTAGTAAAAAGATCAATCTCTTCTTCCTTATTTTCAACGGAGGATTTATTTACATTCTCCATATTCATTTGCTAAACTTTTTCCAAATCTGTACTTAGATTAAATCTTTAGCTAAATATTAAATCATACTGATACAGTCATCAAGAATTGCATAAAGAATTTCAGCATCATGTTAAAAATAGGAAAACTCAGTAGAAATTTTAATGTTACCATGATGTAACATATGCTGTCTGAATTTTATTTCATTTTGTAAGAATGGTCAGCAGAGAAAGATAGCAAAGGGGCTTTGGTTTGGACCTAGGAGATCTAATCCCTTCATTGGCCTCAGCCATCCTCTTGGGGACACCACCAGTGAGGCTGTGACAAAACTATTGAGTCAACGTCGATGTTCTCAACTAACCTTCTAAGAGCTGCATTCACATAGTATAATGTGATCCTCAGTTTTTATCAAATAGTAGCTGCTAAGCCACTGTTCAATGTATGCGTGTCCCTCTATCATGAAAAAAACAAACAAACAAACAAACAAACAAACAAAACTCCTTTGAAATTGTTTCCAACCTTTGAGGGTTTTGGAATCTGTAAAATAATGAAAGAAATGCTTATGGCTTTTAAGATTTACAATAAGTAGACAGCAGGACCCCTTCAAGCCATTCAATTTTAAGGTCCACGTTTCTGCTCTGTGTCCCCCCGTCTCCGCCTGACACTAACTTCAGAAGATTTTTCTTCCACCCTTTGGGAACACTGACTATTCAAATTTGTTTTGGTGGGAAAAGAAAGATGAGCAGAAGAGCAAGATTTTCAGCTAGCTTTAAGGTAATGCTTTAAGTGGCAGAAAGACCCTCACATCACTTGTCTCTGTTTCTGCCAGGACCCTAGTCCTGTCATTTTGCAATTGGTCTAATAAGTCTCTACTAGCCCCTCCTGCCACATGGATATGACTTCTCCAGGAGGGGTATTCATCACTGGTGTGACTCATGTGGGTAAAGGCAAACCCAAGACAGAAAACTGGCTCTGAGAGGACCATTTCTAGTGGGTTTGACATAGAGGTGGGGACTCTGTGAAACCTTAAGTATGTTCCAGTTGGTGGAATTAAGGACATCCTTGGCACAAAAGAGGCCAACAAGATAGGAGCCTAAGACTCCTAGCAGAAGTAAAGTTGGTGTTTTTAAAAACCAAATTTAAAAAAAAAGGATTTTATTTATTTATTCATGAGAGACACAGAGAGAGGCAGAGACAGAGGCAGAGGGAGAAGCAGGGAACCTGATGCAGGACTAAACCCCAGGATCCCGGGATTAAGACATGAGCCAAAAGCAGATGCTCAACCACTGAGCCACCTAGGTGGCCCAAATCCCAATTTTCTGATATAATGAGACTGTTCACTCTTCTTCGATGCTCTCTGATGCTATAATCAAGGTCCAATGGAGACTTGAGACCTCACCAGTAACATCCCTCTTTCCCTCCTGAGTTTGGAAACAAGCATAAAAGAGACACAAGAACCAGTCAGATGAAGATCCAGATAATTAATTTTATTGTTTATTAAAGCAGGGTTATAGAACATGGAATCATATCTAACACTCCCCCTGAATTAGACACTCATGCACACAGCCACCTGCACAGAGGGGCCCTCCAGGCCTCACCATAGAGCATGACTGGGACCAGAACATATGTTCAAAATGCAGAGGAGAGGGGTACCATGATCTTGAGGTTGTAAGTTGGAGCGCCCGTTGGGTGCACTGATCACCTAAACATAAAATCTAAACAAACAAACAAACAAAACACAGAGAAGCATCCCAATGATGTTCAAGTCTTTCTACCAAACTCACCGATCAGAAAGGGAGACTCTCCTCCCAGGGGGAGGAATGAGTGAGGGAGGGCAAGAAGCCAGGAGTGCTACTTGAGCTGACATCCCCACTATGGCTCCCACAGTGTAGAGGAAATTAACAGGTAACCTTCTGCTGTTTTACCAATCAACTGAGCCAATGTCTTTGTAGCAAAAGACACACACAAGATGACACTTGGGCCAAAAGAGAACATTACCTTCTAGGGCAGCTTGGCAGTGTCCAGGGCGATGGCAAAGTCCTCAAGGAAAAGATGTGAATATTGAGAATTTAAATGGAGGTCAACTCTTGGAGATTCAGGATTTTACTGTGATGTTATGGCAATAATATTACTGTCTTAAAAGCAGAAAGACAGAAACCAACTCTCTGTCCCACCACACTCCTCAAGGAAGAAGACTTTTGGTTGCTGCTGATTCAATAAGCTCTTATAGTGGGGGAAGCCCCAGGACCCCCATGCAGTGCCAGCCACCAGTGGGTTCTATATTAAGAAGGATAATGGTAGCTCCCTTTCAGCAGTTCTGGGCAAACTTTTCTATTGAGGCAGAGATGAGGACCAGCTGGGGTGGGGGGGTGGGGGGGACCAGTAAATGTGTCAGAGGCTGAGAACTTCGCCTTAAAAAGTCTGCAGCAAGGACGTCATTCATTTGAAGTCCTGTATTTGTGTGTCTTCACATTTCATGGGATCTTAACAGTCTCTCTCACCACACTTTCAACTTTACTTTGATATAAAAATGGGTTTAAACTACCTACTATTAAGTAAAATATATGTTTCTGGGAAGATGTGGTATTTTTTTGCCCTTGGTCCTGCATATTCCAGGCAGGTTGCAGAGTAAGCCCCACGCTGTATCCCATTGAACAAACTCAATGGTTTGAGAAGCACTGTTTATGTGCATATGAATTCATCCATCCATCAAAAATAGTTTTACTAAACATCTTAATTATTTGCAAGACCTTCTATGTCGTAAGACAGAGTCCAAGTCTTAAGGAATTATGACTTCTAATAGTTAAGAACCCCAAATCCTAGCAAGGGACTTGGGATTCTTAGCTCTGTTGCTTAGAGAATGTATTTCCTATCTTCTCCATCCACATCAGACCCTTGTGTATTCTTAACTTACTGTCATAAAGCCACACCTCTTACCCTAACACACACCAACCCCTACACACACAGAAATTTACACCTACACCCTACAGAAAATGTTACTCTGTGTGTTAAAAATGCATAAATAAGTGCTGTGTTCTTGAAGTGAGGCACTGAAATAGGAATAAAAATGCTTTCATTAGATTCTTGTCCACTCAGCTAACTTCAAGATAGTGTAAGGTTATTTCAAGTGAAGAACTGCTGTATTCATATAGTCTATCACTTGCTTATTTTGGTGCTTCATATTTAAAAATACTAAGATTGTGGTCTGACAACCCAAGCAAAATATCAGTGCCATAAAAAGAAAGTCATTTGACTAATAGAGATTTAATTATTTCTCAAGTATTAATTATTTCTGGATACAGAAAAGACCTGGGGATATTTGGAAAGCTTGTTTTCAGAAATAAAATACCCATGGAGGTAGTTAGTCCCCCTCTGAGAGTTTTAACCTATCATTTGTGCAGTCACATTACTAATGCTGTCACTGCAAAGATAATTCCAAGGAGTATAGTAGTTTTGCATTGTGCACCACTCCAAATGCAAGTTAAGTAAAGCCACACACCCCAAGGGAATGGGAACATACCTCAGGGAACAATAACCATATCACAGTAGCTTATGAAAATGTAATTTTATTTGTTCATGATTTTTCTAGTAACATATTACCCATGCCGGAAATTGCACAGGTGGTGCTAAATATATTATATTTATGATGTCACCAGATACTGACACCACCCTTCCCAGGAGCACACATCAATCACACAAACTAGGAAACTGAGGCCCAGAGAGAGATGCTTCTGCAGCCATGCAATGACATGTTTTCTCCAACTCCAGAGTCAAGCTGTTAACCATGATGACATGCTACCTTGTTTTGTCAAGTCTCATTTTCAAAAGGAGCAAACTGAGATCGGAGAAAGAAAGTGACTGGTAAGGGTCACAAAGCTAATTAGTGTCATAGCCAGACCCAGAACTGTCTTCTTACTCCGTAATTATTCAGGAAGGATGGTCTGAATTTACCTCCTTCATCAAAGAAATGGTTTTTATAAATACCAGTTGTTTTGCAGCAATGAAGAAACTATTCTTGGGATCATCGTTCACACAAAATCCCAATCTTCCAGTTACCTGGGCAGTCTATGGTCTCCAAGAAACAGGCCTCAACAGAATGTTCTGAAGTCTTCATCCTGGCTGTTTTCCCATCCTCACTTATGTGGACCATCTGCTTCACTTCACATCCTTCAAAAGGCTGTTTTTATCCATCCCCTGGCCTACTCTCTGATTATCTTATCCCTCACACAAATGAGTGCAGTAGCCCCCAGCTTGTCTTTAGTGGACCTGGAGTCAGAAGTCTTAGGCTTTATTCCATTTCCACCACCTGTCTTTGCAGACTTGGGTCTGCAAGCAACTTCTAAGAACATCTGTTTCTTCACCTGTACATGGAGATCAGAGCCCCACCTTCCAGGGCTTGTCATGGTGTGTCATGGCATGGGTCCTCCACACAGATTTATTACACCAATGAAGAAATGAAGGTAAATATTCACGAATTTGTGAACTATGCACCACTTCATGTTAGTCATCATCATATGCCTCTCTGTCTATTCCATTTTGTGCCTGAACCTGCCTAAAGTCCTTTATCCTCATTCACTGATCAAAATTTCATCCAGCCCTAAGATTAAGGTGCATTGTTCTGAATGTTTTGTATTCCCCCAAAAAATACATGTGTTGAAATCCTAACCCCTAAAGGTGACTGTATTAGCAAGTAGGGATTTGAGAAGTGATTGGATCATGGGGGTAGGACCTTCAAGAATGGGATTAGTGTCCTTATAAAAGAGACTCCACATGTGCCCTAGCCCCTTCCCCCATGTGAGGCATAGTGAAAAGTCTGTGACCCAGAAGCAGCCTTCACCAGACCCCCAGCCACACATTACCCTGATCTTAGACTTCCAGCCTCCAGAACTTGAGAGATTTCTGTTGTCTACAAGGCACCCGATCTGTAGGATTTTGTTATAATAGCCAATAGGATACTATGACATTAGGTAACTTTGTCCACTTGCCCAACCAGTACTAAACAGCTTTCTTCTCACTCCTATTGTGCTTTCTGAAGTTGTCACTTGGATGTGTACCTGCTCTGATTAACATGAGTCAAATACATTTGTCTGTGATCCAGCTCATGTGCTCAGGCTGCCCTGATGATTCCAGCCTCATGAAGCCTGGCTGCCTGTTGACAAATTGTTAACCAAGTGTGCCACCTTAGGCAGGTTCCTTAACCTCAGAGGCCTAGATTCCCAAACATCAATAGAGGTAATTCCTAGTAGCAGAGGGGTCTGGGCCAGCTGAAGAAAAGGCAGATGGCAAATGGTTAGCTCCTCAACCCTTTCTCATTTGTTGCTCTACTCCACAGCCTATGAGTGCCCTATAAGCTTCTTAAGTGCATAGATCAGGGCTTATAACTCAGTATACTATTCTATGTGCAATAAATTCAGATTAGCTGTCATTTGTGGGATTGGATGAATTTGACAGTAGAAGCCCCTCCAGAAGAAGCCTTTGGTTCTTTTTATTTTTTTAATTCAATTTGCCAGCATATAGTATAACACCCAGTGCTCATCCCATCAAGTGCCCTCCTCTCAGTGCCTGTCACACACTTATGCCTTTCCCCTCCACCCACCTCCCCTTATACAACCCTTTGTTTGTTTCCTAGAGTTAGGAGTCTCTCATGGTTTGTCTCCTTCTCTAATTTTTCCCACTCATTTGGTTCTAACCTGG
The DNA here is from genome assembly GCF_003254725.2 of Canis lupus dingo. Lineage (NCBI taxonomy): Eukaryota > Metazoa > Chordata > Mammalia > Carnivora > Canidae > Canis > Canis lupus. The sequence goes on from NC_064245.1 coordinate 68,291,950, forward strand.
GCATACTTTCAGCCACCACTCGACAGTCATTTGTTTTACACCTGTTATGTCCAGAAATGTTGTCATGTAAACGTGAAAAAACAGAGCCATTGATCTCAGGGCATCCAGTGAGTAATGGTGAGTTGAGTATATATACTATTTTGCTCACAAAATGTCTAACACCATTGTGAACATGGACGTCACTGTGTGATCGTGGACAAATCTTTCCCTCTGTGGACCTTGGTCTCTTCATCTGTAAAATGGAATAATAGTGCCTTCTTAACACAGTGGCTGGGAAACTTAGGTAAACTAATATAGCCTGAGAGGGTTATAAACTGCAAATAGTATAACACAGGTCAGCAAACTACAGCCTACAGGACAAATCAGACTAGCCACCTGTTTCCATAAAGGAAATTTATTGGAACACACTCATGCCCATCATTTACATTTTACCTGTGGCTGCTATAGTACCACCAGGTCAGATATGAGTAGTGGTCACAGAGACTTCATGGCTCACAAAATCTAGAGTACTTGCCATCTGGCCCTTTGCAGAAAAATATCACTGATCCTGGCTTTATTGAAATGTATTATCGTAATTATGAAAATTGTCCTCATGACAGAGGGACATCATGACATATTGGCAAAAACAAAGGTTTTGTAACCAATAATCTCAGGTGACAAAGCCCTCTCTACCATGTTGGGAGGGTATGTGACTTCAGGCATGCTCACTGACCTCTCGGAGTCTGTTCCTAAATGAGCATAAGAACATTGGCCAACTGATTTGACATGAGGATGAATGGAGGCCATGTCTGTGAGATGTCTGATACACAACAGTAACTTCTAATCACTTATGAGTTTTTCTTCTTTTAAAATTTCAAAGTTCAGGGATCCCTGGGTGGCACAGCGGTTTGGTGCCTGCCTTTGGCCCAGGGCACGATCCTGGAGACCCGGGATCGAATCCCACGTCGGGCTCCCAGTGCATGGAGCCTACTTCTCCCTCTGCCTATATCTCTGCCTCTCTCTCTCTCTCTCTGTGACTATCATAAATAAATAAAATTTTTTTAAAAACTTAAAAAAATAAAATAAAATTTCAAAGTTCACCTGTAGCATTTTTCTTTTTTTTTTTTCTCACTTTGCTTCACTCCTACAAGCATCATACACCTATCACAATATAGATCTTTAGCTCATTTTCGTTGACTCAGCAGAATAGCCACTGACTAAGACACACATGTTTGGAAAACTTTGGTTTCTATGCAGCAGAACTTGGCAGACTCTTTGGCATCCTAGTGTACATCGTAAATATCTCAATATGGGGCAGAGTATATCCTGTCTCTAATCTATCTGACTTTGAAATAGTTTTCAATAAAGACCTGTAGAACAGGGGCAAGACATGGTAATCTAGGGTAAATGTTTCCATTTACTGAATTCTAGAGAAGTCATCCTCATGTTGCCCTCATGCTCACTAATAAAAGATCAAAGACTAGAATTCCAGACCTTTCTGTCCCTAGGTTTGTTTTATAATTCTTCTAACATCGATCCATTCTGACAGTAATGGCTAAAACTTGTCTCTCGAGTTGGAATTACGGAGTTCCAAGCCCGGGTCCACAATTTACTACTCGCATCACTTTGGGCGAGACAAGTGATTTCTTTGTGTTCATTTCCTCCCCTATGACATCAGAATGTTAGCAGTACCTATCACAGTTTTGGTGCCAGAAATAAATATGTCAGTGTATGCATATAACCCAGGGTCCAGCATATAGTGTGAGCTTGATTGATAATAGCTGGATTTATCTCTGATTTACTTATTTATTTAAAAACATTTATTTAGTATCTAGTATGTATCAGTATGAGTAATAAAAAAAAAATACTATTTTCTAGTTGCAAAGATCCTTAAAGTGTGTTCATAGACCTCTTATCTACCTGAACATCTTCATCTCTGTTCCATTCCTCATTTGTGTTTTTGTCTTTATTATCTACACAGATTAAACCGCAGTTGATCCTAAACACTGTCTGCTATCTCTTGGACCTGAGTTTATTCATACACTTTTCTTTGTGTGAAGTGCCCTTCCCTTGCTATCAGCCTAAAAAGCCTCTATTCATGCTTCAGTGTTCAAGTGCTCCCTCTTCCGTGAAGCATTCCCTGGCTATTCCTGATTCATGAGTTCTTATGTCCATTGTCCTGAACTTCCCTTGCAGCTCTCAAAAGAAATAGCTTTCTCTTCTCCTGCTTCTCCCACAGCCCACATACTACTGCAGGACACAAATGCAAGGCAGATGTTCCTTTTTCCTCTTGTTGCTGCCTCAAGACACCATTCCTCCTGTCTGTCAAAATAACCATCAGCGCTCCATTAAAATACGTGCCCTTGGATGATATCACCCTTACTTCTCTCTGTAGCAGTCATCAACCACAATCCAGTCATTTTCTTCACTCCTTAAATAATTTGACACTTGGTCACCATCTTTCCCCCATCATCTCTCTTGACCACCATTTTTGTTGATTTCAATATAACTGATGGCAGACCCAATCAATTATCTGAGCCATAAGATTACTTGCCTATCACTTTCACCCTTCCTCACCTTCTATTTTGTTTTGAACTCATTCTAGTGAACATGTTGTTCCCACCACTACAGCGAAACTGTAGTTGTCAGAGTAACTGGCAAACCCCCAGGCTTGCAGAGCCAACGATTCCAGCTCAGTCCTCATCGTAGAGTCTCAGAACACAGTGACATGATTGATCACTCCATCCTTCTTGAAACATTTTCTTACTTGGTGCTTGGGAAATCGCTACCTCTTGGCTTTCTCCCATCTCCTGAGAAAGCAGTCTGTTCTCATCAGACTCCCTTGCTGCCTACTCCTCCTCCACCACCCGTAAATATTGGTGTATTCTGGGCTCAGTTTTTTCACTCTTCCCCTTTCTAACCACACACTCTTCCTAAGTAAGCTGTCCCATGATTTTGAATACCATAAATGTGCCCATAACTCTCATATTTATATCTTCAGCCATCACCACTCTCCAGTTCCAGACTCATGAATCCAACTGCTTACCTAACAATCAGGCGGTCAGGTCAAAAACCTTGACTGTTTGGTGTTGACCCCCATGCCCAATCAATTAGAAAGTCTCTCCAGTTACTTCCAACATATTTCATGAGTTGGAGGACCACATCTCAACCATTTCACCACTACAATATCAGTTCCAGCCACCATCATCTCTTACTGGATACTGCAATATCCTCCATTCCTGCTCCCCACCTGTTTATTTCCATTTTAACATATAAGTCAGATCATGATACTCTCCCACTCAAAATTTTAATGAAAGCATTCAATCATATGGTAAGCAAAATTTAAGCTCTGTCAGTATGGATAATGTCCTACATGGTTGGGACCCTGTTGGTACCTCAACTTCATTTCACTCTACATGGCCCACTCAGTCTATTCTTAATTACTGGAGTTACTGCTGTTCCTGTAATTCAGAAACACATTTCTGCCTCAGGACCTTTTCACTTACTGTTCCCCCTGCATCCCCACTCATTATTTAGAAGTCTCTGATCCTTAGTTTCATCAGACATTCTCAAAGATTTCCTCCTCAGAGAGGCCTTCCCTCCTTAAGACAAACAAACTGGTCCTTTCTCCATCCCCATTAGTCCCTGCCCCTTTACCCTGCTTGATTTTTCTTCAAAACATTTCTCTCCAAGTACAATTACATTATGTATCCACTTGATTATTTATTGCCTATTCACTGTACTTAAATAAATAAGTTCTATGAAAAACAGAGACTGTTTCATTTGAACTATGCTAACATCAACAACTAAATTAGCTCATAGTGGGTGCTCAATAAATATTTGTTGAATACAAAATAATAATAACCAGCTGTGTGCCAATGATATTTACAATGCAGATTGATGGTGCTGACAGCATTTTATTGAGCATGGCCATTTTAATGTTTGTGTTCCTCATTTCAGCATGGGGGTGGAAGCTATGACTTATCCATCCTCAGTGCCTTTGGCAATTCATGGCCTGAGTTAGATAATCAGTAAATATTTGATGGATGAAATAACATTTACTCATTGCTATGTTTTGTATCATTTGAGTCTCGTCAATCCAATGGGAGATGCAGGAAAGTTATTATTATTTGTGCTTTGCAAGAGAAGAAAAATACTGAGAAAAGAGAAATGTTCAACTCAGAGACATATAAAAGAGGGAATGGGACAGCATGGGATATGCCAGATGAAATTGCAGATAGAGGTTGCCGCCAGATGGGGAAGCACTTTGAATACCACGCTTGGAAATTTGGACTTTATGGTGTAATATATAGTAAAACAGTTGCACAAATTACCAGTATAATAATCGCACTCAGTTTCTTATACTATGTAACATTCTCAGTCCAAACTCTCCATTTATGACATCTAAACAATCCGCTCAACTGAATGACTGGCACATCTTTCATCTATTCTGTACTATGTGGCTAGCCAAGTACTTCCCTCATTTAATTCACATGAAACTCTCAGGGGTTTCCATCTGTCCAAGGTCTGAAAAATTAAATCAGTCCAGAGTATCCTCTTTCGTAAACATCTACTCAGCATTTACATATTAATACACCCATCCGTCCATACCTCCATTCATTTGGTTATTTACTTTTATTGAGCACCAATCACAGGCCAGGGACAATGCTGGACAACATTTTATAAATGTTTTTACACATATAAATATATTAATAAATAGTTGGCTATTTCAGAGACATAAAGTTCTTTTGTCATAAAGTAGTCAGAGCCATCACTTATATGACATTTTATAGTTTATAGATTTTTTTCTTTTTTTTTTTTTTTTTTTTCCCATTCTCAATATAATTCACTCATTCACTCATTGTGTAAACAATGTATGGAGTGCTCACTCAATATAATTCACTCATTCACTCATTGTGTAAACAATGTATGGAGTGCTCACTCAATATAATTCACTCATTCACTCATTGTGTAAACAATGTATGGAGTGCTCACTCTGAGCTAAGCACCAGGTATATAAAGATTAAAAAAAAAAAAAAAAAACACAAAAAAACCCTGACTTCTAGGAGCAGGCTTGTGTAGCACAAGTGAGTGGGTGTGTAAGATGAAAGCACATCTTACAAGGCAGCATTCACAACAGCCTCAGGTGGAAGGCGGCTTCATCATCATTCACCTTTTCAGAAGCGGAAGCTGAGATTCCCCAAGCTTCACAAGAAGCCAAAGATGACACTGTAAACGGCTACATCAAAATATGAATGTGTTTATCAGTTGATAATCAAATCCAAATCTTGTTTTTAATAATAAATTTATTTTTTATTGGTGTTCAATTTGCCAACATACAGAATAACACCCAGTGCTCATCCCGTCAAGTGCCCCATTCAGTGCTCGTCACCCATTTACCCCCACCCCCCCACCCTCCTCCCCTTCCACCACCCCTAGTTCATTTCCCAGAGTTAGGAGTCTTCATGTTCTGTCTCCCTTTCTGATATTTCCTACCCATTTCTTCTCCCTTCCCTTCTATTCCCTTTCACTATTATTTATATTCCCCAAATGAATGAGAACATATAATGTTTGTCCTTCTCCGATTGACTTATTTCACTCAGCATAATACCCTCCAGTTCCATCCATGTTGAAGCAAATGGTGGGTATTTGTCATTTCTAATGGCTGTAATATTCCATTGTATACATAAATCACATCTTCTTTATCCATTCATCTTTCGTTGGACACCGAGGCTCCTTCCACAGTTTGGCTATTGTGGACATTGCTGCTAGAAACATCGGGGTGCAGGTGTTCCAGCGTTTCATTGCATCTGTATCTTTGGGGTAAATCCCCAACAGTGCAATTGCTGGGTCGTAGGGCAGGTCTATTTTTAACTCTTTGAGGAACCTCCACACAGTTTTCCAGAGTGGCTGCACCAGTTCACATTCCCACCAACAGTGTAAGAGGGTTCCCTTTTCTCCGCATCCTCTCCAATATTTGTGGTTTCCTGCCTTGTTACTTTTCCCCATTCTCACTGGTGTCAGGTGGTATCTCATTGTGGTTTTGATTTGTATTTCCCTCATGGCAAGTGATGCGGAGCATTTTCTCATGTGCGTGTTGGCCATGTCTATGTCTTCCTCTGTGAGATTTCTCTTCAGGTCTTTTGCCCATTTCATGATTGGATTGTTTGTTTCTTTGGTGTTGAGTTTATTCTCAACAAGATACTAGCCAATAGGATCCAACAGTACATTAAGAAAATTATTCACCATGACCAAGTAGTATTTATCCCCGGGACACAAGGCTGGTTCAACACCCGTAAAACAATGTGATTCATCATATCAACAAGAGAAAAACCAAGAACCATATGATCCTCTCATTAGATGCAAAGAAAGCATTTGACAAAATGCAGCATCCATTCCTGATCAAAACTCTTCAGAGTGTAGGGATAGAGGGAACATTCCTCGACATCTTAAAAGCCATCTACGAAAAGCCCACAGCAAATATCATTCTCAATGGGGAAGCACTGGGAGCCTTTCCCCTAAGATCAGGAACAAGACAGGGATGTCCACTCTCACCACTGCCATTCAACATAGTACTGGAAGTCCTAGCCTCAGCAATCAGACAACAAAAAGACATTAAAGGCATTCAAATTGGCAAAGAAGAAGTCAAACTCTCCCTCTTTGCCGATGACATGATACTCTACATAGAAAACCCAAAAGTCTCCACCCCAAGATTGCTAGAACTCATACAGCAATTCGGTAGCGTGGCAGGATACGAAATCAATGCCCAGAAATCAGTGGCATTTCTATACACTAACAATGAGACTGAAGAAAGAGAAATTAAGGAGTCAATCCTACTTACAATTGCACCCAAAAGCATAAGATACCTAGGAATAAACCTAACCAAATAGGTAAAGGATCTATACCCTAAAAACTATAGAACACTTCTGAAAGAAATTGAAGAAGACACAAAGAGATGGAAAAATATTCCATGCTCATGGATTGGCAGAATTAATATTGTGAAAATGTCAATGTTACCCAGGGCAATATACACGTTTAATGCAATCCCTATCAAAATACCATGGACTTTCTTCAGAGAGTTAGAACAAATTATTTTAAGTTTGTGTGGAATCAGAAAAGACCCCGAATAGCCAGGGGAATTTTAAAAAAGAAAACCATATCTGGGGGCATCACAATGCCAGATTTCAGGTTGTACTACAAAGCTGTGGTCATCAAGACAGTGTGGTACTGGCACAGAAACAGACACATAGATCAGTGGAACAGAATAGAGAACCCAGAAGTGGACCCTCAACTTTATGGTCAACTAATATTCGATAAAGGAGGAAAGACTATCCACTGGAAGAAAGACAGTCTCTTCAATAAATGGTGCTGGGAAAATTGGACATCCACATGCAGAAGAATGAAACTAGACCACTCTCTTTTACCATACACAAAGAGTTTAATAAGTTCTTTATAGATCTTGGAAACTAGCCCTTTATCTGATACGTCATTTGCAAATATCTTCTCCCATTCTGTAGGTTGTCTTTTAGTTTTGTTGACTGTATCCTTTGCTGTGCAAAAGCTTCTTATCTTGATGAAGTCCCAATAGTTCATTTTTGCTTTTGTTTCTTTTGCCTTCGTGGATGTATCTTGCAAGAAGTTACTGTGGCTGAGTTCAAAAAGGGTGTTGCCTGTGTTCTTCTCTAGGATTTTGATGGAATCTTGTCTCACATTTAGATCTTTCATCCATTTTGAATTTATCTTTGTGTATGGTGAAAGAGAGTGGTCTAGTTTCATTCTTCTGCATGTGGATGTCCAATTTTCCCAGCACCATTTATTGAAGAGACTGTCTTTCTTCCAGTGGATAGTCTTTCCTCCTTTATCGAATATTAGTTGACCATAAAGTCGAGGGTCAAATCCAAATCTTATTCATCTTCTTCTTCGATTCCCTTCCTAAGCAATTTAATCCTTAAGTCATGAGGTGGGGAAGAGTAATACTGGCATCCAAACCAGGCATGATGGCCCAGGACAGAGTTTTAAAGCAATGACTCATCTCCATGATGTCTGAGGTCTCAACAGAGGACAACTGAAAGCTGGAGGTGATCCTGTCACTGAAGGCTGGGACCAGCTGAAGACTTGCTCACCTACAAAGGATACTGGGACTTTGGAAGTTAATGCTCACTGTCAGCTGGGGTCTCAACTATGGCTCTCATACAAAATATCTATGGATGGCTACTTCATATGGTCTCTCTGTTTACCTAAGGACATGGGGACTGAGTTCCAAGAGTGAGCATCCCAAAACCACCAAGAGGAAGCTATATTGGTTTTTTATAACCTGATTTTGGAAGATAATTAGCATCAGGTCCTCCAGACCCACCAATATCAGGAAGAGAGAACCTAGATCCCAAATCTCAATAGGAGAATCTACAACACATTGTAAGACCAGCATATGGGCGGAAGACCTTTATGAAGCTATCTTGGAAAATGCAGCTCTCACAGATTCGATAGAAGAACACAACATAAATTTTCAGATAGTCCTGTTAGAAATATGTAATGTGAAACTAAACACGAGGCCATTTTAGACAGATCAAAATTGAGGCACACTGTAAAAATAACTGGCCTGCAGTATTCAAACATGTAAAGAGCATGAACTTTAAAAATGATGAATCGTTGCAGTGTGAAATCAAAGAGATACGGTAACTGAAAGCAGTGTGTGATTCTGAATTATACCTCTTCACTATAAAGGATGCTATTGGGACATTTAGAAACCTTTAATGGAATTTGAAGATTAGATGGTAATAATGTATGTTACTTTTCCTGATTCTGATGAGATGATTACAGTTATGTGCAAGAATGTTCTTATGGTTAGAGGAAATAAATACTAGAGTATTCAGGGGACAGAGTGCATCAGCTCAAAATTATGCTCACTTTTTTTAAAAAAGATTTTATTTATTCATGAGAGAGAGAGAGAGAGAGAGAGGCAGAGACATAGGCAGAGGGAGAAGCAGGCTTTATGCAGGGAGCCTGACATGGGACACGATCTCGGGACTCCAGGATCACGCTCTCAGCCAAAGGCAGATGCTCAACCTCTGAGCCACCCAGGGGTCCCTATGCTCACTTTTTTTATTTTTTTAATAAGTTCAAGATTGTTGAATAAAAAAAACATTCTTTTTTTATTATTATTATTAACCAAAGCAACAACTAGATGCCCAAGGCCATTTCCCCCAAAAGCATCAAGGCAATTAAGTCTATTTTTCTTCAAACCAACTGGAGATGTGTACAAAATCTCCACTTCCCTTTGGATATGCAAAGACCAAGGAGAATGGGAAAATTAAATCAAAACCTTAATGCATGTGCTACCTATCGGATTCTTTTGTTTTGTTTTGTTTTGTTTTTTACTTGAAAGAAAGCTAGTGGCTGCCTTGTATTCCTATAAGAAAGAACAAAGCCTGTCTCCTAAATAATTCAAACTTTGTATTGACTAAGATCACAGCAGGTAGTTTAGAATAATCAATCCATAATGTGTCATAATAAGGATTTGCTGAAGGATACACACAGAGTCAGAAATTTTCAGCAATCTATTTGTGTGATTTTCTATTTAGAACTTCTGCTATTCAAGTCAAGGTTCTATTTAGACTTTTTCAACTCCTGAAAATCACCTTGTTACTATGGATAAATCTGCTTCTTAATTGTTCATTAAATTATTTGTTCCTACAAAGCCACAAAATCTACTAATCTTTAAAAGAGAAGAAAATATTATCAAGAATTAAAGACCATTTGACAGAAAAAGACAAATATCAGATGATTTCACTCATATATAGAATTTAAGAAACAAAACAGATGAACATAGGGGAGGGGGAGGAAAAATAAAAGAAGATGAAATCAGAGAGGGAGGCAAATGATAAGAGACTCTTAATCATAGGAAACAAACTGAGGGTCTCTAGAGGGGAGAGGGGTATGGGGTAACTGAGTGATGGGCATGTGGTGTAATGAGCACTAGGTGTTATGTGCAACTGATGAATTACTGAACTCTACCTCTGAAACCAATAATACACTGTATGTTAATTAAATTGAATTTAAATTTTAAAATTTTAAAAATTTTAAAATGAATTAAAGACCGTTTGAAAAAAATAGTGATTTTTTAAAGTCTCCATTCTAACACACAATATATATGTGTACATATATACAGTATATACATGTTTTATATATATGTATATATATTCAGTCCTTGTCTGCATTAAACATCTCTTGGAAGTTGTCTGGTATCCATATCATTCATTTTTATTGTTTTTTACTTACTGTTGTATCCATATTGTATAGAGTTGTCATAACTGGCATTTTTATTACCTGCTGATTCATCTCCTCACTCCAGACTACTTTACTCAGACTTCCCTCCCAACACAAGCCTTATCCCTGCTTCAAAGATGGCCTTCCCAAATTACCTCCACTTCCCTACAATGGTCTCTATTTCCTCTAAACATTTGCCACTTAATGTGTCTCTCCCAGGTGACACCTGTCACATATTGCCAGTGTTGGAAGATCTTTTCTCTCCATATGGAGCTCTGCTGTCCACTCTGGTAGCTCCAACTACATGTGGCTATATACATGCTAATTTAAATTTAGAAACCTGTCCCTCAATTCCAATCACCACATTTCTCCTACTCGATAGCATGTATTGCTAGTGTCTATTGTCTTGGAGAATGAACAGTAAGGACATTACTGTCCTCACAGAAATTTCAAATGAACAGCACTGCTTGAAATGGTAAGTGCCACAAAGGCCTACATGTTAAGATATCAGTCCAGCAATTCCAGGTACAGGTAAAGGAGTAAAGAAATGATGTTCTCACTCAGAGGATGAATTTGTACAAACACTTTTGAGAATAGTCTGGTAATAGTACATTCGAGAATATACAATCTTTACCAGTTCCACTTTCCTATTTCCACATATATACACTCTAAAGAAACTCAGGCTCAGATGCATACAATGACATGTACCAAAATTTCATAGCCACATTGCTTATAAAAGCGGTAAATTAGAAAAAAAAAATCTAAATGTCCATCAATGAGAGCATGAACAAATAAAAAATGAGGGATAATCACATGAGAGAATAATGTATAGCATTTATGATAAATGAAAATGATTTCTATTTGTATCAACCTAGAAAATACAAAAATATGTAATAATCAGTAAAAAACAAAATGTTATTGTAGTGTAAACCCTGAGAGTTTTTTTGTTTTCCTATTTTGCAATGCAAGGGCCTGACTTAAGCTTTGATTTTCTAGACATCCACTTCAAAGACCCCTACCTCCAATAAACCCATTGCCATCCAGGCCACCTCCAATCCATATTGAGTCTCCTTTGTTTTAGAAATCCTGGTTGACTTAGAAAACTGACCAATTTGAACCAAATGTTTTTTTCTCTTCCCATGCTTTAAATCCCTGGTCCTATATTTTAAATCCAACCATAAAGAATGAGCCTAAGAAACCGTAGGCCCCACCCTCTCAATCCCAATTGAAGTAGAACCACAGGTCAATTTTCCCTCTAGCACAACCTGGCTGTGTGTCACTAAGTGTTCTGTGTAATTTCCAAGTCTTGCAGGTGATAAACTTCTTTCCCCAATGTTTCCTGATGGTTATTGGTGAAGAGAGTCTTGCAATCATAATAAGAACCACAAAGTCCTGTCTAGCCACAGCATTAATTATTGGTAGGCTAAGGCTTGCACAGAACAGTTGCATACAGTGTGGTGCCATATTATAGATATTAAAACACAAGCAAACAATGCTACGTGTGTGTATATATATCTATGCATGCAGATATATTGTATAGTATGCTATATATATTCACACATGTTATATATACTATACGTATATTGTTGTATACATGTATACACATATGTATACATGCACACACACATATATATAACAACAATATGAAAACATGAACAAGGAGAGCATGCAGTAAATTCATGATACTGCTGCCCCCCCTGGTCAAGATGATGTAGAAAGCAATGGCGGTAGGAAAAATAATTAAGGACATGAATAATATTTGTTAAAATAATCATCAGTATTATTTATATGAAAAAATTTAAGTATGAAGTGACTGTGACAAAATGCTATTATTTGCTAATTGTAGGTGGTGGGCAATTAGATATCTTTTAAGTAATAATTCTCTGAATTGTCTATTTCTGTCCTTTCTACTTCCAGATAGCCTTCAACTTTCTCACATCTGAGAACGATAGAATGTTCTTCCAACAGGGCAACATCTTTTCCTTTTCTATAGAAATTATTTTCTATAGACCAAAAATAGCTACTTTTATTGGAAGGGGACAGGCTCTCTAAGGTGGTAGAATATGGTGAGTGAGGCACAGTGAAGGTCCAGGTGAACGGTTTTCAAAGTGTGGTCCCTGGACCTGCAGCAAGAACATCACCGGGGCATTCATTAGAAATGCAAATATCAGGGGCATCTGGGTGGCTGAGTCAGTTAAGCGTCTGCCTTCAGCTCAGGTCATGATCTGGGACTCCCAGGATCGAGCCCCGGGATAGAGTCCTGTGTTGGGCTCCCCGCTTAGCAAGGAATCTGCTTCTCCTCACTCTGCTCCTCCCCCCCCCCCCCTTATGCTTACTCTCTCTCTCTCTCAAATAAATAAATAAAATATTTTTTTAAAAAAGAAAGAAATACAAATATCCAGGCCCCAATGATTACTCGCTGACTCAGAAAGTTTGAAAGTATAGCTCAGCAGTCCATTCAAAATCCAGGTAATTTTGATTCATGCTTCTGTTTGAGAAACAAGGTTTAGAAAAACGATAGGCAAACTTTGATAGAGAAGTCCAGATAGTGAGTATTTTAGGTTTTATGAACCAAGAGGCAAAAAGACCAGAACCTACTCCTTGAAAAGAGAGAGTGAACGGCACAAAGCACGAGTGTGTGTGTGTGTGTGTGTGTGCGCACATATTTAATGTAGAGCAACCCTGCCCATTCGTCAACTGGCTCATTCATGTCTGAGAGCTAATCAGATAGCAAATCTTCCTTCTTTTGGGTGGATGTGTGTGGAGCTTAGAGGGTATGTGCTGGGGGTTTCGCTTCCTCCCATACAAGTCTTTCTTCAAACGAACTGAATGTGGCTGTGTAATACATAAACAATGCAGGAGAGACTCAATTAGGGACAGAGATGATGTCACTACACATCTTAACTGGTCTGCCGTGACAGTGCTGGATTTTAGTGACCCCAGTGATCCTGGAAAATAATGAGGTTTAAGATATCACCCTCTCCTTTTGTGTTCCAAGAGAAGGCTTACTGTAAAAAACCACTCTTTTCCATATTACTTATATAAGACTCATAGCTGCCTTCTTTATTTACCAGTGACAAGGCCAGACACAGACTCTCAATATTTCTATTTTGCCTCATAAATAATTAGCTAAATTTAGTACAAGGCAAAGTTGAGACCTAGAACTGTCTACAAACTCACAATCTTTTCGGTCTGCAAACCATCATTAAGATAGGATGTTAGAGGTCCTAAAGGATTCTTAATCTGATGGTCCTAAAATCTGAGAAGACTAAAGAATTATCCTGTGTTCTTATGAAAATTTATTATCTTTGTGATCATGACTTTCTCCGGGAAAAGCAACAGAGCTTTTATCCAATTTCCAGAAATGTTTATGTATTTTTGTAGAAACTGCAGGACTTCCAGGATGACAAATTAAGGAAGTTCCCTCCACCCTGGCCCCAGCGACACAACAATTTAACTGGTGAAATTTATTTTAAAAAATCATTTAAAGGAGAAAATCTGGGGAAATGGCATGGTAGGAGGTACCAAGAATCCCCCCCCCCACTCTCTCTCAAAGATTATTTATTTATTAGAGAGAGAGAGAGAGAGAAAGTAGTAGGGCATAAGCTTTGGAGAGAGAGAAGCAGGCTGCCCATGGAGCTGGGATCCCAATGAAGGGCTAGATCCCAGGATCCTGGGATCATGACCTGAGCCAACAACAGCCACTTAACTGACTGAGTACCCAAGCACCCCAGAGTCTCTTTTCCACCTAGACAACAGTCATATCAAACACTATTTTGGAGCATGAAAGTCTACTGAAGGCTTGCAGCTTCTAGGAGAAGGCTTGGATGGTAAGTTGCAGTTAATTTTGGTCAATTTTGGCTCTTAGTATCCCAGTAGCCATCCTTATCACCCCCCCCCCAACCCTGTGGCAGGCAACCATGAATGCAGTGCAGGAACAGCTTGCACACTATTTATGAGAGCCAGAGTGGGCAGAAAGGACTCTATCCTCCAAATATGAGGGTTCTCATCACTCACTGTAGCTCCTGATACTGAGTACAGAAGAAGAGGTGGTGCCTGTGATTATGGTCTCTCTCCACATTGTTGCAAGCCCCTCCCTCTCTCCTGAAATGACTTCCAGGGGACTTGGAAGACTGCTGCTCTATTTATTTCTTGCCCTCATTTTTCTTTTTCAAAATTTTTGGAGCCAGACATTAAAGACTAGGACATTTAAAAGCAACTGTATATGTGGGGAAATTGAGAAAGTCATCATGCATGCCTGGGGAAAAGATCAGGCTCAGAGAAGACCCAAGAAGACCATACATTTACACCTCAGGCTGACCTTTGGGACAAAAATAACCAACAATAAAAAATTAAACAATAATTTAACAGAATTAATCAATTCTAAAAATAACCAACAATCAAAAATTAAACAATAATTTAACAGAATTAATTAATCAATTCTAAAACAAAACAAACAAACAAAACACAGCACACCCTAGAGAAGGGGAAGAATTTCATTTCCAGAGTTATATTATTTATTCAAATCTCCAGTGTTCAACAACAACAAATCACAAGGTATACAGAGAAACAGGGAAGTTTGTTGCATTCAAGGAAAGAAAATATCAATAGAAAGTATCTCTAAAAAAGACCTAATGGGACTATAAGGGAAAAGAGGGAAACCAAGTGGGGAAAAATTAGAGAGGAAGACAAACCATGAGAAACTCTTAACTCTGGGAAACAAGCAAAGGGTTGCAGAAGAGGAAGGTGGTGAGGAGATGAGGCAATTGGGTGAAAGGCCGGTCCTAAGGAGAACACATGATGAGATGAACCCTAGGTGTTATACTATATGTGGTTAAATTGAATTTAAATAAAATATTTTTAAAAGGAACTAATGGTGGATTTATTAGACAAAGACTTTACAATAACTTTCTTAACCCTCAAAGAACTAATAGAACATACAGAAAAAGATGTGAAGAGACAGAGGAGTCAGCAAATGTGAAAATAAAACAATGGAGATGATTTCAACTGAGGAACAGAAAGAATAAAGACCCAAGAAAAGTGAACAGTGCAAGGGACCTGTGTGACACCTTCATGTGGACCAACATATATGCATTGTGGGATTCTCATAAGAGAGAAAGGGGAAAGGAGAATTTTTGGAGAAATAAAGTCTAAACATTTCCTAAATTTGATGAAATATGTGAATAGACACATTCAAGAAGCTCATCTAACTCCAAGTGAGAGACCCGCCTTGAAACATAAAACCAATTTCTTGAAAGCCAAGACAAAAAGATAATCTTGATAGAGCAAGAGAGAAGATTTTTTTTTGTTGTTTTTTATTTATTTATGATAGTCACACAGAGAGAGAGAGAGAGAGAGAGAGACAGAGACACAGGCAGAGGGAGAAGCAGGCTCCATGCACCGGGAGCCCGACGTGGGATTCGATCCCGGGTCTCCAGGATCGCACCCCAGGCCAAAGGCAGGCGCTAAACCGCTGCGCCACCCAGGGATCCCAAGAGAGAAGATTCTTAACATTACTAATCACCAGGGAAATGCAAATCCAAACTACAACGAGATAATACCTTATATACATTAGGATGGATAATATAAAAAAAAAAATCCCAGAACAAAAATTTACAAGTGTTGGCAAAGATATGGAAAAATTGGAACCCATGTGAACCATTGGTGGAAATGTAAAATGGTACAACTTCTGTGATAAAGAGTACAGCAATTCCTCAGAAACTTGGAAATAGAATTACCCTTTGATCAAACAACTCCATTCCTGGATACATATTATTTTTTTTTTTTACTGGATACATATTAAAAAGAACTGAAAGTATGGTCTTGAAGAGATATTTTTACACCCACATTCAGAATGGCAATATTCATAATAGCCTAAATGGGGAAGCACCCCATGTGCCCATCAACAGATGAATGGATAAGGAAACTGTGGTATATACATACAATGGAATATTTTTCAGCTTTTATTTTTCTTAATTTTTATTTATTTACGATAGTCACAGAGAGAGAGAGAGAGAGAGAGAGAGAGAGAAAGAGAAGCAGAGACATAGGCAGAGGGAGAAGCAGGCTCCATGCACCGGGAGCCCGACGGGGGATTCGATCCCGGGTCTCCAGGATCGCGCCCTGGGCCAAAGGCAGGCGCTAAACCGCTGCGCCACCCAGGGTTCCCTGTTTTTCAGCTTTTAAAAGGAAGAAAGTTCTGACATATGCTATAAGAGGATGAACTTTGAGGAATTATTCTATGTGAACAACCCAATCACAAAATACTGTATGGTCTCACCTCTGTGGGTTTCTTAGAGTCGTCAAAATCACAGAGAAGGAAAGTAGAATGGTGGTTGCCAAGACTGAGGGATTGGAATGGGGAGCTATTGCTTACTGTGTATAGAGGGTCAGTTCTACCAGATGATAAGAATTCTGCAAAGGATAGCAGTGACGATAGCACATCTTTATGAGTGTATATAGTACCACTGAAGTGTATACTTAAAGATGATTAAGATGGTAAATTTTTTTGTTATTTGTATTTTATCATAATAAAGCAAAATGGGGAAAAATCATTTAAAATGTCTGCAACTTGTCCTAAGGGCATTCAACAAATGGGGAAAATATTCAGCCAAGAAAATAGAACAAATCGTGGTAAGAAAAGCAAGAGTCTCTGTTATTAGAGAAATAAACAAAATCGGGAATAAAAGTGGGATATTACTACTGATCTTAAATAAATAAAATAGATTTTAGGATACTGTAAAACAGAAAATGTCAACGAAGTAGGTACCTTAGATGAAATGGAAAATTCCTAAAAAGTTTCAAATTACTGAAACTTACTCAGGAAGAAATAGAAAATCTGTATAGGCCATAAAAATGAAGAGGTTGAGTTAGTAAATTCTATAAACTGTCCATTAAAGGAAAGGCCAGGACTAGATGGAGCTACTTCATTACACTTGTACCAAACATTCAAATAAGACATAAAACTGTTTCTCCACAAACTCTTCCATAAAATAGAAGGAGATGCTTATCAAATCATTTTATGAGGGCGATATTAATCTGATACCAAAACAAACAAAAAAGATAACAAAGAAAACTTCAGACCAAGTTGTAAGTTAGAGTTTTCCCAGGAATGTAACTTGGGTTCAACATCTGCAAATCGATTATGTAAAGCACCATATTAATAGAATAAAGTACAAAACTTACAATCGTTTGAATAGGTGCAGAAATACATTTAAGAAAGTCTAATATCCTTTCATGATACAATACTTAACAAACTAGAAACAGAAGGTATTTTCCTTAATCTGCTAAATGGTATCTAAGAGAAAAAAAAAAAACAGCTAACATCATTTATAAAGGTGAAAGACTGAACGTTTTCCTCTTAAGATCAGAAACAAGACAAAAACAAATGTCTGCTTTCATTACTATCAACTTTGTACTGGAAGTTATAGCTAGGGTAATTAGTGAAGAAAAATGAAATGTAAGGCCTCTAAATTGGAAAAGAAATAGAAAGCTGTCTGTATATGCAGATTGTGTAAGGAAAATCCTATGAAATCTACTAAAAACACAATTAGAATTAATAATGAATTAAAGCTGCAGGATACAAGATAAGTGTATATATTATATTTATACACATTAAAAAGTATTCCAAAGCTAAAATTAAGAAAAAAACTCAATAACAGTAACATCAATAAGAATAAAATGCTTTTGCACAAATTTAACATTTGGTGTAAAATCTGCATGCTCAAAACTATAAAACACCATTGAAAAAAAGGTAAAAAGTCTTAAATCAATGAAAAGACATCCCATTATCATGGAATGGAAAGCTTAATACTGTTAGAATGATAGCAACACTGTCAAATTTGTCTACATATTCCATGAAATTCCTATAAAAATACCAGGTTTTTTTCTGCAGAAATTGAGAAGTCTGTCCCCAAAATTGTATGATATTGAAAGATACCAAAAATAGTCAAAACAACTTTAAAGAGCAAAATTGGATGATTAACACTTTCTAATTTAAAAAGTTAATAGAAATTTTATGTGATTCAGATAGTGTAGTGCGGGCATAGAGGTCAACAGAATGGAATTAGGAGCAGAAATAAATCTTTACATTTTCACTCATTTTCAACAAGATGTGCAGAGAAAATTTAATAGAGAAAGAACAGTGTTTCAGTAGATTGCTCCAGGGCATATGCAAAGGAATTGTGATTTAGAATTCCTATCTCCCAACATACACAAAAATTAACTCAAAATTTATTATAGGCCTAACAGGAAGAGCAACAACCATAAAATTATTAGAATAAAACATAATACAAGTCTTCATGACCTCAAGTTAAGCTGTAGTTTCTCAGGTACTATGCCAAAAGCTAGAGCAACAAATGAATGAATAGATAAATTATATATCAACAAAATTTAAAAAAAAAGAAAACTTTTAGGCAAAGAACATTATGAAGAAGAGAAAAGATAACTCACAGAGAGGGAGAAAATATTTACAAATCATATGTATGATAAGGGGCTTTAAAAAAAGATTTTATTTATTTATTCATGAGAGACAGAGAGAGAGAGAGAGAGAAGGCAGAGGGAGAAGCAGGCTCCATGCATGGAACCTGATGCGAGATGCGATCCCGGGACTCCAGGATCAGGCCCTGGGCTGAAGGCGGCACTAAACCACTGAGCCACCGGGCTGCCCTGATAAGGGGCTTTTAAGTAGAAAATATGAAGAACTCCTATAACTCAACAATCAAAACACAGGTAAAAGAATTTTAAACATGGGAATGGATTTGAATAGCCATTTCTCCAAAGAATATGTTTAAATATCCAATCACTACATGAAAATATTTTTATACCATGAGTTATTAAAGATGCAAATAAAAACAATAAAGAGATACAAATTCATTCTGACTGGCTGAGTACTGTCACAGAGCCCCACGATAACAAGCATTGGTGAGGGTGTGGAGGAACTAGAAGACTCATGCGTGGACATTGGGAACATAAAATGGTGCAGCCACTTTGAAAACAGTTGTGCAGTTCCTCAATATGTTAGACACTGTTACCAGATGACCCAGCAATTCCCTTCTCCGTATATCCCCATGAGAAAGAAAAGAAACTTGCACATCACTGTTCATAGCAGCATTATTCATAATAGTCAAAAAGTAGAAACAACCCAAATGTCCAACCACAGATAAATGGCTAAATAAAAGATGGCCTATTCTTTCAGCGACATACGATTTGAAAATAAAAGGAAATAATGTACTAATGCATACTACAACATGGATGAACCTTGAAAAAATTACGCTAAATGAAAGGATTCACAAAAACCCACATATTATATGATTCAATTTCTGCGAAATGTCCAAATTGATAAAGAAAGAAAGTAGATGAGCGGTTGCCTGGGGTTGGGGAGGAGGAAGGGGGAAATGATCGCTAATGGGTATGGGATTTATTTTAGATGGAACAAAAATGTCCTAAAATGAGATTGTGATAATGCTTGCACAGCCTTGTGAATATACTAAAACACTTGTAATGGCATACTGTGGGTGAATTGTGCGCTATGTAGATTATATTTCAATAAAACTATTTTATTTAAATTTTTTTCAATAAAACTGTTTTTAAAAAGTTTTTAGTGGAAAAGCCTGGGTGGCATAGTTAGTTAAGCTTCTGACTCTAGATTTTGGTTCAGGTCAGGATCTCAGGATTGTGAGATTGAGCCCCATGTCCGGCTTCCCACTGGGCCTTGAGCCAGCTTGAGATTCTCTCTCTCCCTCTCCTAAAGAGAGCTCTCTCTCTCTCTCTCTCTCTCTCTTTCTCTCTCTCTCTCTCCCTCCCTCCCTCTGTCTCTAAAAATAAAGAGTTGAGGTGAGTGGCTGAAAAAGACCATAGATCATTTTTTTCTTATGTTTCAAGTTTTTTATTTAAATTCTAGTTAGTTCATATAGTGGAAAGATCATAGATCATAATGAAAAACAACAGAAAAGCGGTCCATCCTCATTAAAAATAGATTAGTGGAGTTTCATCATTAAGACTAAATTAACCAAATGCAACAGTTTGGATATTCCTTTTTTTTTTTTTTTTTTTTCAGTTTGGATGTCTCTAACACTTCAACACTCCTTCATCCCTCAAGCTTGACTTAACTCACACACCACTTCTTGCATGAAATCTTTAGTGGCTTTGTCCCTGCAGAAATATTTTTTTTTTCTTCCTGTATTGCTTCAAGCCCGTCTTTTACAGATGCAAAGCATGGCACCACATGCTGAGCTACCTCCCCAACTAGATGGAATCAATCAGGCCATACGTAGTTCTGTTTCACTCTTACACATGATGAACATAGTTTCTCAGGAAATTGTTGTGCAAAAACAGGCAACTAGTGGTTGAAAATATGTGCCCAATCTGCTACAACTGGACAGAATGTATGCTTTGCTTTGTGTATGCAAATGTTCAGTAAAATAAAGTATAGGCCAATATTGACAAATTGGGTGTTCTCACATGCAATCCAGATTTCTGGATTCTTGAAAATTTGCAAAAATTGCGCTTCTGTTCCTGCTTGGTAACTCTCAACTGAATTGTCACTGTTACCTCCAGCTGTCATGACTACACTCCCATCTACACATCCAGTCGTTTATATTTATCTGCATTTTCTGTTTCGTCTATGCATGCACGTGATTATGTGACTTCTATGTTCACCTGTCAAGTATTATTCAGCCTTCAATGGAGAAGAGATGCTGTTTTATTTTATTAAATTGCCTCAGAACTAAGACTGGCATTAGGATGGCCCTTCCCGGAAGGCCTATTATTGGGATAAGTGGATGAGTCATCAAAATATTCATTCCTACTACTATGCCAATATCAAAGCTGTAAGGTGTACCTTGCACCAAATAATTTAGTAAATAATTTACCCTATTTTTGTAACTTAGTAAAATTCCCTGAAGTGTTTCTTTTGTTTGCTCATTTTAATGCTTTTTGGATTCTGCTGGGAAATCCGGAAGATTTTCCACAGGGGGTGGGCTGCCTCTAAGGCCATTCTCCATAAAAAATCCCCATCCTTGAAGCTGACTCATTCCCTTTCTGCCACTCCACTGTGACTCTGCTCACTTGCATGAAGACAGGCAGAAAAAGTGATTCCATTTAGTCTTATGGCTTCAAGTGCTATCTGATGACTTCCCTCACCAATGACTTCTAACTGTGCATCTGCCACCTGGACCTCTGCCCCAAACTTTGGATATCCACTGAACATCTCACACTTGAGCTCTTGATCCTCCTCCTGGAGACCCCTCTCTTAAGTCTTTCCCATCTGGGAAATTCCATTCTAGCTGCTCAGCAAGACCTTCAGAGTCACCTTGACTCCTTCCTTGCTCTTATTCCACACATTCTGTTCCTCAGCAAATCCATTGGCTTTACCCTCAAAATATATCCAGATCTAATTTGTCTCCTACTTTGACTCCACCTCTTGGTCCAAGTCAGCGTTCTCTGTTAGATGAAACAGGGGAAAAGCCTCCACAGTGGCCTTCTTGGTTCCGTCCTTGCCCCACCCCCATTCCCTTCCATTCATTCCCCAAATGGCAACCTTTTGAAATATGTCACATCTGATTCTTCATGTACTGGCTTCCCCTTTCTCTCTAACCATATACCAACAACCTTAAAGTGGGCGTTGAGGTCCTGCATGACCCAAACTTTGTCCCCTCATTAGCCTCTCCCCTGTGATATCCTGCCCTCCACTCTACCCCCAGCCTCCTTGCACTTCATATAAACCATGGAATGTTCTGCATGGCCAGGATCCTGTTCCATGAAAAAGAGGTATATACATGATTTCTAAAGGCTGAAGGAGCCATAAGACCAAAAGGAAAGGCCAACAAGTATAGCTTGACAAGAAATTATTAATTATAACATGTCTTGGGTGCCACAAGACAGGGACATCTCCACAATCCCACCTCCTGTCAGACCTGCTTCTACAGCCAGAGGGACTGGGAGTACAGGCTGGAGGACTCCTGGGAGGAGAATGTTGGAGAATAAGTGTACCCTGGTCCTTATCTCCAGAGCAAATCAAGGGCACTATGCCCAGGGGCATACTTAGGGGTGTGGTTAAACAAAAGGCAAGAATGGCAGTGGGGAGGTTCTGCTCCAGAGGGTTTTGGGTCATGGAAAGGTCATCACAGAGGATTTGTCCAAGATGACGTCAGTATGGTTCACACAGATTCCAACCTCTTCCTTCCCCTGTTGACTCAAATTTCACTTTCCTGCTGAGACGTCATGAATGCCCTCTTTCAAACTGTTCTTCCAGGACTTTTGATTCTCCTTACCTAATTTACTTTGGAGGTTTAGCCAGTTATGGCTATGTTTATATTTTGTAATATATATGCACACAGTATGTGTACATGTGTATACGTATATACATATGCATATATAATTTATGCATATATAATTTAATTTATAATTATAGATATGCAAATATATGAATATTTGTACTTTTTGTGATATTTGTATTTATATTTTTCCTTATATTTAATGCATTGTGTCAGGTATATCTGAATGTATCTTATATATTTTACTCATTCCCATAGTTTAGTACACAATTTATTTATTCACCAGTCCCGGGTCTGTCCCACCCTCCCAGAATATACAAGGGCTTTGTGAAGCAGAAACTTACATTGGTTTTGTATCCTCCTGAATATCCCAAGGCTGAGAAGAGGAGCTGGCATCTAAGAAGGTGCTTGAGAAATTGAATGAGTCCCTTCCGTCCACCCACCACTGACAGAACTAATTGCAGGGGGCCCCAACCTATTTAATGGGCACTCTGGGAAATACAGAGGCCAGAGAGAGAGAGCTACTGCCCTCAGATGATCCCTGCCATGGCCAGGACATAGGTATAGACAGTGCTGGCCCAGCTGTTTGCTCTGGGCCAACTGTTTGCACCGGGCTCTGCTCTGTTTGCTCCTTTTAACCAGCCCATGCTGCACCTGACCCATGGAAGGCCATGCGGCAACCCACCCTATTGGGTGTTCCAGTCCAATCCTTCCAAAAGCACCCATTTTTCTCCCTTCTGTGTTCAGTTATCTGGGAGGTTCTCTAAGGCTAGGCCTGCTTTTGTCACCTCTGCTCCTCACCCTAGTTACCCTCCAGTCAGAGACGCAGTGCTGGTGACCAAAGCCAGATGAGACAGCCTCTCCTTCCTCTTCCGTGAGGGAAAAAGTACATTTCCTTCTTTAAGTAAAGGCACATTCATTTCTTATTAGACACCTGGCAGCTCCCCAAATGCTCCCACACAAGAAGCCTTTTTGCCTCACTCCCTGTCCTCCTTCTACCTCGGGACCCCTGTCAACCTCCTGCCTTTAAAATAACCAACTTGCCTCAGGCACAGGAACTTGAAGTTCACCTGCAGGGTGGAGTTCAGACCTGAAGACGCCCAAGCCACCAAAAAGTATAAAGCAATCCCATATCAGAGCACATTTGCATATTCTCTGGACACATTTGTCACACTGCAGTACGTTTATAGATGAAGGGACTGAGACCTCAGGAAGCAACTGCTAGGGTTGGTGTGTCTGGCTGATGGCAGAGGAGGACAAGAGCCCAGGCTCCTGTGACTGTACAGCCTGTGCCTTTCGTCTCACACCTGTGAACCTGCCATTAGCTTTCTTACAAAAGGACAAAGGCCTTGAGTTGACTAGGTACTCACCCTTTGGAACATTAAAGCTCTTGACCTGGAGAACCACACTACAAGCTCGCAAACCCTCCTGGGGTAGTTCCTGTTATTTGAGAGAGGATGCCGATGAGTAGCACCTTGCAGAAGGAACTCCACGTACATCCTATAGCTCAAAAGGTGCAGAGCAGGAATACAAAGGCAAGTGGGTGGGCTGATTCCAGCGCCCAGCTTCTCTCCGTCCAGAAAGGTTTGTGCACAATGGAACTGACACAGCATCTTTCTGAGCAAAAAGACTAGTTCATCTAATTGTCATCAGAGGCATCATCCTAGATCAAAGGAACCATTTTTCTGGAGAAACAACAACAACAGCAACAACGACTATATCCTAAAATGTATATGTGTGTCCATATCCAGTTTTGCGTTTAAGACACCAAATTAAATACAACTCCAAAGAAATTCTGGGCCAAAACAAGAGTCTATTTGGGGAAAATAATAGAAGTCAGAATTGCTGTGCCTTGAGAAAGATTTTGTCACTAAGCCTGTGTTTGCCTCAGTCAATATGCTCTGTCCATATGAATTTGTGGTTTTAGCAATTCAGGAGTTACCCTAGAATATCCTTTGTCATCTAGACAACCTGTAGACGATATGCTCTGCTATATATTCAGCTCTGCGAATTCTTGTTGATATTTAATTGAATTATGGAGGTTCTACTTTTAACCTTAATGACGATTCCCTTTTGTGATCACTGAGAAGAGATCATCTGGGACCATCCCAGAGAATATGCAGACAGATGCTTCTAAGAACAGTATCCTACAAGGCATCAGCTCTGGGTTTGCCAAAGGGAGAGGATGTTATCAGAAGATCTATTCAAGCAAGTCTTGACTAGAAGAGCCAAGCCAGAATCAGGATAAAAAGACAGACAAAGGCAAACATAAGGAGACAAATAATAACAAAAGAAGAACAAAATTGAAAAAAAATAAATTTTTAAATTTGAAAAAAAAAATTATTTTTTTAAAAAGTTTGAACATTTTCATATGAACAAAATTTGAGTATTAAACATTATGAGGCCGGGGGAAGTAGGCCAAAAGTAGCTAAGAGATAGAGAAAAGGTAACAGGACAGGAAGAAGCAAGAAGGTTCTAAACAGAGGCTGTCCTCTACTGAGGCTCTTTAGGAATTATGCCGGGGGCAGCATTCAGCATGGGAAGCTGAGGTGCTGAAAGGCACCGAGGGGATGTGAGAAGCCTGCACAGTTTGTTTTGGGTGAGGGACTGACACCAGGGAAAACTCAGTTGGTGCCATTTGGAGCAGAAGCCATGTTAGCAACTTCTCTCCAGAGTGACAGAGCTTAGCGTGATCCTGGAGGATAGAAATCGGAAAACCAAAGACAGAGGCACTCAGCAGGGAGAAGGGGGAAGAGAGAGGTGGGTTTTATCTGTCCCCCTGTTCTCCTGTTATCTAGAATCCTGGCTCCCGACCTCTGGAAGGAGCAAAGCCCTCAACGGTCTCAGCCTCTGAGAAACCCCAGCAGCCTCAGCTATGAGGCTGAGCATAGGAGGAAGTCACCTTCCCTGCCCCTGACACAGGAAAGCCTGCTCCAGGTGCAGCCAAACATTCTCCCCCTCCTGGCCTGACAAAGGATAGAAGGAGAGGAACTTGTCATCCTACACAAAGAGGACTCACAATCATTGTAGATAAGGGCTGGAAGTTTATTATTATTATTATTATTATTATTATTATTATTATTATTCAGTCGTGTCTCTGACCTCAACAAGCCTCTTCTCAACTTACAACTCCTAAGTTAAAAATTACTGAAAAATGCAATGCCTTCTGCAACTTTATGATTAGCTGAGGGTTCTGCTGACAAGCAAGAGAATTGGTTTAAAAAATTTACGAATACTGCTTACCTTACTGACTTAAGAGGACTTAGTGGTTGCAAACACTGCCCCTGCAGGAAAATGACTAAGCTCTAAGTACCCATTCAGGCACACACATGCCCTGGGAAAGTAGCTGCCCTTGTGAGCCCAAGGTCTCTGTAAAGACAGGAAATAATATCTCTATCACAGATCTGTGCTGAAGAGTAAAATATATGATGAGATATATAGGCAAAGTACTTAGCATGGTGTCAGCCATAATAGGCTCCGATTAAATGATAAGAGGTTTTCATATCATAAAATGAACTTTGAAAATATCATTAAAGACACTTTGTTATCACTATTGCTGTTGATGATTATGATGCTTGGCTTGTTTGTCTTCTTTATTCCATTATTGGAATAAAACCATATTCCAGGGCAGGAAAAAAAAAAAAAGAAAGATGACAAGATTATACACAGTACTTACTATGAGTCAGAGAGGGCCCACAGTGATGTCACAGCCCAACCAAAGACCCAAACCCATGGGAGGAAAAATAAATAAATAAATAAATAAATAAATAAATAAATAAATAAATAAATAAAAACATCAGCATCTTCCTCAAAGGTTGGAAGTCATTTAAATAAGACTGTTCCTAAAGATGAGTATTTGTTTCTTGAGGCTGTAGAAGGTTCATTTACATATCACCCTATATGAAGCGTAATATTTCAAAAAATGAACATAATGTTAACTACTTTTGCTGTCACCTTTCATTTTTAAGTCGTCACACATGTTATGGCCTCCTTTTATAAACCAAGTGAGTCAATTCAGAATATGTCGTGAAAGATAATGCCATGAAAGCTAAATGAAGTCCAAGTTAACCTTCAGCATCAAGGGCAAGCCTTCAGTTCTGCCACAGTGATCCAGCAACAAATTCGGTTCTGAGCTTCCTGGTGGCCAAGGCAAAAATA
Source organism: Canis lupus dingo (assembly GCF_003254725.2). Classification (NCBI taxonomy): domain Eukaryota; kingdom Metazoa; phylum Chordata; class Mammalia; order Carnivora; family Canidae; genus Canis; species Canis lupus. The sequence continues at coordinate 68,318,628 of NC_064245.1, forward strand.
ATACACCATCAGTTCTATGATTCTTATTTCTACAAAGGATAGAGAGAATGGCGAGTGAGTCTTTTACAAAAGCAGTTTTGTACATGGGAGATCCTGGAGGAGACAGGGAATAATTAAACGGACGGTGAAGAAGGTGGCAGTTCTGAAGCATTATTAGTGAACTTGGGGATTCTGCTCCTCTCCGCTGCTCAGTTTTGGCATGTATGAAAATGTTTGGTAAATAAAAGGGACGAACCATGGATATCTGCTTCTTTGCTGCTCCCTAAGGTTGAGATGTACGTGCAAATATCAAGAGAGTTGTTCCTTGGTCTTGTAAAAGTCATTATACAACACAATGTGTAAAATGAAGATGCAGCCTAAAAAATAATACAATAAAATATGTGTGGCATGGTAAATTTGACTTGACTCAAAAGGGAGAAAGAAAAGCCCAACAAACAAATGAGTAAACACAACAACAACAAAAAGCCTCCATCCCGAGAGAACTGTGGCCATTAGCAGTTACCACTTACTGGCTGCCTGTGCTCTAATCTGAATCTATGCAGGGCTCTATGTGGTACATGTTACCTGGATCCTTAGATAACTACTGTCATTAGAGATAAAATCTAAAACATCCATCAGTGGAATACAGTGCAACAGTGAAAACAAATGAACTAGATTTAGACACACCAACACAGACTTTCAAATGGCATCATGTTGAAAAGAAAAAATAATCTAATTACAGAAAAATAAACATTGTGTGATAACATTTGTAAAAACTTTTAAAATTTCAGCAAGTAGATAATGGATTCAAGGTATAAACATTGGACTGGTAAACTATGTTGCAAATTCATCCTAATAATTGTCTCCTGGGAAGGAGAGGGGCTGATATGGAATGGGAATAGATAGGCAATTAACTTCACCTTCATAGTAACATCATTTTATTAACAACAATGTGTGAAGCTAATTTTATAAAATGTTAATACCTGTTAATTACTAATGGCAGGTGTACAGATGGTTGTTAAATTATTTTCTTTTTGCTTTTGTATATTTCAATTTTTTTTTTTCCCAAAGAATAGAAGTATAACTGATGAGTTCACATGGAGGACTGCTCTGGGACACTTGTTACCTCAGCTCAGTGAGGCATCCCTGCCACCTGGCACAGAATAAACACTTTTGACCACCCTCAGGTTTGAAGCAGTCCCAGAGGGGGAACCTCATGGCCTAGAGGAGTTTGAGGAGCAATGTGTAAGGGGTAGTCTTCTGAAGCTTTGTCTGACTTCTGCCAGTGAGAAACCCAGAAATATTTCAGGGCCATTTTGAAATGGTCTGGATTCCTGTTGGGACTGCATCATAGACCAAGAATTTTTCTGGAAGTTTCCTTTCGTAGAATAATGGGTAAGGTTTGGCCCAATCCCTGGGCTGGACCTTTCGCAAGAATTCAGTAAATTCTCCAAAGATGTAATTGTTAGAAATATCTATTTCTCTGATTCTGACCTCCAACTACCTTGTAAAGGGAAATATATATGTTGGCAAACTCAAATCATTAGGTTTTCATTCACTTTACTGAAGAAAACTGGGGTTTGGGTGGGGATTCCCATATTTTACATGTAGCTGTGTATCTGCCAACAATTCAGGTGCATTGGCACTTGCCATCTTCTCCCTTGAAAGTTCTACTGTTCGTTGTCAAATTTGTTAACCTGGTTAACTTTTCCTCACTTTTCAAAGCTTATGTGGTCACCTCTAGGAAGTCCCACCCTCTTCTATGCAGTCCCCAGGTTTGGTCCGATGGTCCATAACCCCCAGTGAATGTCTCCTCCTTAGTACTTCTCAGATGACCCTTTTGTTCTCTTGGCAGCAAGTGTGTGAGAGAAAAGAAAATTAAAAAAAAATTAATATTAATGCATGTTTCCAAAATTATTTGACGGTCATACATGCATACATTGACTTTATTATATGATCTTTTAATTTCATGTAGAGTTAAAGGAAACTACATCCCCCAACCTCTTGCATGGATGTAGCTACAGAAGTCCTGGCTTGCTAACTCTTTTGTCTAAGGGAAAAACCCATGACCCCTGTTGTCCAATGGCCATGACTGATGGGCCAAGGGTAGACTAGTGACATAAAGGCAACCCATTCTTACGTTGACCTCTGGTCTATGGTCAGACTTGACACCAAGATAACTCAACACTTTTAATGTCTCAGTATGGTCCATGCACTCGACAAAACACTTGCCATACATGACCTGACATATTCCTCACAACAACACAAAAGGGGCAGAACCATAATTCTCTATGTGACTATGAGAAAACAGAGATTCTCAGAGTTTGGTAACTTGCTTAAGGCCACAAGGTTAATAAATGTTGGAGCTAGAGCTAGATTTTTATCTGAGGACTAAGGGGCTTTAAAGCTAAGTTTGTAGGGCCTGGTATGAAAAAAATTAGATTTGACATGAAATTCTTCTCTCACCAGTGTGGACTTTGGCAACATGAAGAGACCAGAGCCATTATATTGGAGTCAGAAGCTGATTGGATGCCTTCAGTAAAGCCATGTCTAGTGAGGTCACAGAAGATCACGAGAACATAAATATGAAAAGGCAAAGCAACTTCAATGCTAGAGAGATGAGAACTGAAAATGTGCAGAGACAGGCGCCAAGCTGGTAACAAATGAAGAGTAAGAAGATCCATGGGTTTCTCCAGTTGAGGATCCTGGTGCCATTTTGGATGAGTTCTCTGCCTGCACTGCTCTTCATGAGGATCTACCTCTGATTTTATCTGAGATTTCTGTGTCTCTTACTACCCACATATATGCACCATTCCAAAACAAACAAACAAAATCACCTTCAAATAGAACCAAAAGGGTATAGAGAAGGTCATATATCACTACATCTAATACTTTCATGCCCACAAGGAGTCCTCACTATCCCCCTTTTACAATCAAAGAAACTCAGGCCCAGAAAGAGTCACTTGCCCAAAGTCATAATTCAAATATAATTACAACTGACTTTGTAATCTGTTTTTATAGCTCTTAAAATGCTAAGGATGATGTAAATAATCAGATGTTGGGGCCTCCCTGGCTGAGGTAAATATTGCAAGATGAAGATATTAAAATATCTTGCCCCTTACTTGTAATGCAGGTTGGAAACCGAGCAGGGAGAGACCCGAGGTCATTACTGTCAATGGGAGTCTGGTCTATCAAGAGTGAGCAGAGGGACGCCTGGGTGGCTCAGGTTCGTAGTTGACAGTCTGCCTTCAGCTCAGGGCATGATTCCAGGATCCGGGATCGAGTCCCACGTCGGGCTTCCTGCATGGAGCCTGCTTCTACCTCTGCCTGTGTCTCTGTCTCTCTGTGTGTGTCTCTCATGAATGAATAAATAAAATCTTAAAAAAAAAAAAAGAGTGAGCAGAGCATGTATGCGTAGGCACCTGGTGCACTTGTAAGCATACAGTGTGTATGTCTCTGTGGAAATGTGAGTACATGGCTGGGCCTGGGTGTTTCTGTGGCTGAATGCACGTGTGATGTAGGTATGCACAGATGTGAAGAGTGTGAGGTTTTTATTTTTATTTATTTATTTATTTTTAAGATTTTATTTATTTATTCATGAGAGACACAGAGAGAGAGAGAGAGAGAAGAGAGAGAGGTAGCAACACAGGCAGAGGGAGAAGCAGGCTCCATGTAGGGAGCCCGACATGGGACTCAATCCCAGGTCTCCAGGATCACGCCCTGGGCCAAAGGCAAGCGCTAAACTGCTGAGCCACCCAGGCGTCCCGAGTGTGAGGTTTTTAAATCTATAACGGAAACTTTGGAATTCACAAAAAGAAAATCTATTTTTTAAAAAAATCAAAATTCCCCATCAGTTCGAGATCTGGGCTAAACCCATCTCCCTAGGGATTCGTTTTTATGGAATACATCAACTCTGCATTTGCCAAGATTTCAGCCTAGTTTAGATGCAAGAATCACTTATTTCACTGACCTTGAGCTTTCCAGGGCTTTTAATCTTCTCGCTGAGACGTTCAATTGTAAAGAACTAGAAAAATTTCCAGGGACCCTTTATGAACGTCTCACAGAATGAAATACAGCAGTGCCACTGTCTACACACAGCACTTTCGTGGCTCGCAGAGTACTTTCATTTGTGTCATTTTACTTGACCCACCTAACAAATCTGTGAAGAAGGCAATTTCAAGTTAAGAAACTGAGGCTTAGGGACTTTATGTAATATAGCCAGTGGACATTTGAAGGATATGGGGGTAGAAACATAATTTTCATCCAGGCCTTTTTGCTTCCAGGCCTATGACCTTGAAAACAGACCACCCCCCACACCAAAAAAAAAAAAAAAAAAAAAAATTCTCTTGTTTAACTTAAACCTGTCCAATAAGGCACCCTCTCCTCCATATTTTTCATTAGTTCTTGCCCAAGTTTTATGTGTCTTTTGATCCTGTGTAGCTTTCTTTCCTTCCTGGTGAGAAAGTTTCTCTTTTGCTATGATATCATGGCCTAACGGTGTGCCTTCAGTTTGCATATCAACTCCTTCTGGAGGCTCCTCAGAGCTTTGCCTGGTTTCTGTAAGCCAGGGCAGTATTGCTCAAACTTCAGTAATGTGCAGACTCCATCTGCAAGAAAAACACTCTCATGGACCCCCTAGTGCTGTCTGGATAATTTTATTTTAATGTAATTTAAATATGCATACATATAAACTCATTATAACCACCTTATGCTTACAGCTGTTATATTGGTAGGAACCCTAAAAATAAAAGTCTGCGTGTTCTCTCTTTACCACTTTGGTGTCACTTAATAATTCAATTCTTTCGACATTTGTTTCTGTTCAAATTACTATTAGAAGTTGCGATGCCATTTGGTTCTTATTTGAAATAAATGCATCACTTTCATGTTAAATTCTACTTTGGTTCTTCTCCCACAATTTAGGTACTACTAATGGATGACAACATGATAAAAGCCACATAAACATAGGGAAGGAAATTGCTTGGAGTGTGTCATTTTGAGATAATTCTATGAGTGATCTCGAGCAGATCAAAATTAATTTTGAAAATTATCTTCAAACTTATCATGAAAATATCTTTTCTGGCCCCAAGAGCACAGTGCAGAGTGAAGAAAAGTGTCAGAGGTCTGGTATAGCTGTCTACATGGAGTGGGAATAGGCAAAGAGGGGGTTCTTGAGAACTCTTAGAACTCAAATAAGGCCAAGGACCAGACATTTATAAGGGTTTTTTCAAAAAGAGTTAGTGTACCTGCCCTCTTATTGGTCCATGATCTTCAAGAGTCCAGTGAGACCCCAGGGAAGGATCCAGGGAAGGGGCTTCAGAGTGTGCAGCTAAGCCTTCTGTGCCTTAGTCTCAGGGGAAGGAAGCAATGTTAAATCAGAAAGATCCAGAGGAATAGCTATGATCTGGATGGGACTGCTGGACCCAGGGACTGGGACATGGCCTACTTAGATCTGCCCTGAGGAAAATACAAGCTTAAAGAGGCAGACCTGAATCCCATTCTTGAAGGGCCCAGCTCTCCAGAGGAGAAATCCAGATAAACAAGGGCCCACTTCCAGAAAGATACAGGTGGGGCATCTCAAAATTCTTTTATTTTTTTTTTATTTTATTTAATTAATTTATTTTATTTTTTATTTTTTTTTTCAAAATTCTTTTAAAAAGCAGTGGGAACACTGGCAAAAACTACCAAAAATTACTTTTTCAGAGCATGGGCTTTTAACAATCAAAAGAGTGTTTATTCAGGAAAAATGGCAGGACCCTAGTAAGAACAGAGAGCCTGGGAGATTTTATATTGTCCTAATACCACAACCCTCTCCTCAGCTCTTAAAAGTTAGCAGCCTTGCAATGACAGTAGCTGTGAAAACTGCCCCCCTACATACCACCAGAGGGGAGAAGAGCAGGTTTGGACCTTCCCAAAAGCCCTTTCCTGGAGAATGATCACTATTCGATGTCCCTGGAAGCTCGCTGAAAAGATTTGTTCTCAGAGCTCATCTTATTGGACCTGACTCTAAGCTTGCTCGGTGTTAGCAGCCCCACCCACAGGGACTTTGGCAAAAACAATCAGCTACAATCTTCCAACAGCGCGACTGCCCCAGTGGCATTACCAGTTGGTGCTAATAAGAGGCTGACCAAAATACTTAAAATCTAGCATCTTAAAGTAACACTTTATATCTTGCTGTTTGGGAGGTTGAAAGTCTGACCCCAGTCTCTTGGGCTAAAATCAAGGTGTAGGCAGAGCTACATTTCTTCTGGAGGCTTTCAGGGACAATCTTTTTCTTGCCTTTTCCTGTTTCTTGAGCCTGTCTATCCTGCTGGGTTGTGGATCCTTCTCTTCATCTTCACGTGCATCATCCCTATATCTCTTTGGCCATTCTCCTATATTCATATCTCCCTCAGACACTCTGCCTCCTTCTTCCACGTATAGGGACCCTTACAACTACCTTGGCCCTTCCTCAATAATTCACAATAATCTTCCTATCTTAAACTCAGCTAATTAGCAAACCTAATTCCATCTGTAATCTTAATTTCCCTTTATCATATGACATAACTTATTTAAAGGTTCTAAGAACTAGGATGTGGATATCTTTGGGGGGGGGGAGGCATTATTCTTACTACCACACCATATGCTGCAACAATTCCACTTCTAGCTCTAACCAAGATCGTTGAAAACATATGTCCATAAAAAGTGTGTGTATAGGAATGTTCGTAGCAGTCTTATTCATAGCCAAACAACAGAAATCCTCAAATGTCCACCAACTAATGAATGGATCAATTAAAGCAGCATATCCGTACTGTAGAATATTATTGAGCCAAAAAATGAATAAAGTCATTTTATTTGAAGTATAAATAACCTATGGTGTTACATTCATGATATTTGTTATGTGTGCAACATAATGATTCAAAAATTCTGTACGTTACTCCGGGCTCACCACGATAGATATGGTTGCCAAACAATGTTACTACAGTATTTTTGACTATACTCCCTATGCTATAGTTTTCATCCCTATGACTTGTTTACTTTATACCTGAAAGTTTTTATCTCTAAATTCCCTTCACCTATTCACCCATCTCGCCACCACCTTCCTGTCTGGCAACTACCAATTTGTTCTCTGAATTTTAAGAGTCTGTTCTTCTGTTTGTTTGCTCATTTGTTGTTTAGATTCCACGTGAAGAAAAATGATAAGGAATGAAATTTTAATACATGGTATAAACTGGAAGAACCTTGAAAACATTATGCTAATAAAAGAAGCCATACAAGGCACCTGGATGACTCAGTCTATTGAGTGTCTAGCTCTTGGTTTTGGCTCAGGTCATAATCTCAGGGTCCTGGGATGGAGCCTGGCATCAGGCTGCACACTCAGCAGCGAGTCTGCTTGAGGATTTTCTCTCTCCCTCTCCCCGGAGCCTCCCCACCCCCTTCCCAATATAAATAAATCTTTAAATAACAAGCAAAAAAAAGAAGCCATACACACAAGGCCACTTAACTCCATTTACATGAAGTATCAGAATAGGCAAATTCATGGAGACACAAAGTAGATGTGGTAGCCAGGGAATGAGGGGAGGGAGGAAATAGGGAGTGACTGCTTGGGGGTATGGGTTTCTTTTAAAGTGTGAGGAAAATATTATGGATTAGTAATGATCAACACATAAATTTAAGAATATATTTAAAATCATTTAATCATACACTCTAAAAAGGTCACTTCATGGTATGTGATTTATGTCTCAAAAAATGTATAAAAATAAGATTAAAAAATCCAGGTACAGATTTAGAACCAAAGCCTTAAATTGGTAAAGAGAATGACCTTCTGTGTGGATTTAAGAGTTGGGTTTCTCAAAGCATTTCTCCCTCAGGAGCATAGAGTTCCCATATAGAAACTCAATATGGGAAAGGTGAAATAGGGACTATCCCTCCCAGTCAGCATCTCATCTGTCCACCAAACTGGTATTGTTCCCCTCAGTTTGTAGGAAGAATGGTCAGGCCATTTCCCCATGGCAATACAAGTAACCAACCATGTCTGGTGTTTTGAGTCCAGACCTTGGCCCCAAAGCCTAATAAGAGGCTTTTGAGCCTGTGCAAGCAGCACTTCGTACCAGGAATTCACACCAAAACAACAACAGCAACAACATAAGACAGTTTTGCCACTAAAAGACAACCTCTCTCAACCACATATCACTGGCAATATGACCATAATACACATTAATGAAAATGAAAATAATCATGAGCCACTCCACTTTGAATTTAGCCTAAAGTCTTATATTTGGTTCCTGCTTCCATAATTATTATTCTATCTGAAGAGGGTTTCTGAGGGCTCTCAGAGGCCAAGTCAGCACTATACAATGTTCTTGATAACTTTTTCAACATTTCCCTTTGTTATCAATTAATATTTATGAGTGTCTAGAAGTTCACATCCTAGTGTTTGAAAAACGCTTTATGAAGTGACTTGTGTGGAAAGCACTGAATGTGTGTGCATGCATACAACTCTTACATCTGAGGTTAATTTCTGAATTTATTTGATTCACATTTCATTAACCTATTGGCAGAATGTTATATAGGTGTGTGACCTGGGTCCTCGAACCCAAGTGTGGAAATATTAATATTCATTTATTATGTGGGTAGGTCACCTAGGTGAAATGATTCTGTATCGTTAGGCTCTAGGAATGACAGCAATAAATTAATAAAACACAGTCTTTCAAGAAAATCCAAAAAAGGCTAAAGTCTTTCGCACCAGCAGTAAAAGTGACTTGCCCATCTAAAGCAAACACATGTTATCAATGCTTTTGGCATTCCACTAAAGCTTCTGGGACATGGACATTCTATAATGATTCTACTTCAAAAGTTGACTCCCACAGTGTACTAAATGATTATCAGTACTCTGGATTGTGCACTCACCATTTTTAACAATATGACAAAGTGAAGCAGTCACCTTAATCCAATAGCCAGAGTCTAGGCCTTGAATGGACTTTCGAGATGATTTATTCACAAGCATTAGGGACATAACTATCATGCAAAATCCAGCATCTTAATTAATTAGTTGGGGTCCAGAAAGGTTTGCACACATGTCTGAGGCCACGTATCTAGTTAAGTGTAGAGCCAGTTTAGAATCTGTCTATAAATGTATTTCCCAAGTACCTCTGAGCACAAGCTGTGTGCTAGAAACTGGGATATTGACTGGATTCTAGGACTCTTGCAGTAACCTGGGGAGGCAGCAGGTGAATCAATATCCACAGTGTGACATGACTGCCTGGGTTCAAATCTCACAAAGTCCACTTACTAGATGGTACTGAGTTTCACAATCCGAATAAAGGGGAAGAACACTATACCTACATCTTAAAATTGTTGAATTAATTGGCATGTCTGTGAAATTCTTAGAGTAGTTACCAGTATACAGTAAGCAATTAATATATCTCAGCTGTCATTAATATCAGTAATGTCATCATCATCATCTTGTGCCATGATAAACTTAAGAACAAGATTTCAAATCAATATTCAGATAAGAGGTTCATAATGCAGCCTGAGAAGCAGAGATAGAGTTATCTTCAGAACAAGGAATATATAACAAGCCAAATAATATTCTCCCCTCCCTCCATTTTTTCAGGTCGTCATCCCTGGAAACTGTAAATGTTGCTTTTTGTGGAAAATGGGGCTTTTTAGATATGATTAAGTTAGGAGATTTAGATGGAGAAACTTGTATATTATCTAAGTATGTTCTAAATATAATCACAAGTATCCTTACTAGTATTATGCTGAGTGAAATGAGTCAATCGGAGAAGGACAAACATTATATGTTCTCATTCATTTGGGGAATATAAATAATAGTGAAAGGGAATAGAAGGTAAGGGAGAAGAAATGGGTAGGAAATATCAGAAAGGGAGACAGAACATAAAGACTCCTAACACTGGGAAACGAACTAGGGGTGGTGGAAGGGGAGGAGGGCAGGGGGTGGGGGTGAATGGGTGACGGGCACTGAGGGGGTACTTGACGGGTTGAGCACTGGGTGTTGTTCTGTATGTTGGCAAATTGAACACCAATAAACAATAAATTTGTTATTAAAAAATAATAAAAAAATAAAATGTAGAGGGAGGGAAAAAAAAGAAAGATAGGGGGATACGTGACACAAAGACACACAGAAGAGAAGATAATGTGTAGCAGGGCAGACAGATATTTGAAGATGCTGGCCTTCAAGACTGAGGTGATGAGGTCAAAAGCTAAGGAATGTGGCTGTCTCTGAAGCTGGAATAGACAAGGAACAGATTCTCCCCTAAAGCCTCGAGAGGGACTATGGCCCTGCTGACATCTTAATGGGCTCACTGACATTGACTTCAGACTTCTGGCCTCCAGAACTGTAAGAGAATAAAGGTGTTCTTTCAAGCCACGAAATGTGTGATGTTTATTATAACAGTCACAAGAAAGTACACAGAAGACTTCCTGGAAGAAGGGATTTTTGAAATGTCTACTACAGGATGAGTAAAAATTAGCTGAGCAAATGGGAGAAGAGAGGTTTGGTACACAAAAGAAATTCTCTGAGGGGGCTCTGAGCTCATAATTTGGCAAGCTGGAGTGAAGATTAGCTCTGGAAGAGAGGCTAATGATGAGCCTAGATGAGAAGTAGAAGAAAAATTATCAAAATCCTCAAAAACTTACCACAAATTTGAAGTTTATTCTAAAGATATGGTGTTTGAACATGCTCATTTAGCAAAAGATGAGGGATTCTAAGCCCAATCCTTCCTGGAGAAGTAAGAAGAGCCCAATGTTTCTCCTTGAGAAGGGAACACAGAACCCCTGTCCTTACCATGGAGCATTGACAGGGATGGGCAGGCTTACTGTCTGTAAGTATATGCCTCACCCAAACTTCTGCCATGGGGGTTGTTTCTTACGAAATGGGGGATGTTGGACACTCAGCAATAAGACCAGCTACAGAAATAACACAGTATCCTGGAAAGAGCTTCTTTCAGAGCCAAGTCTGAGAACAAAATCTATCTTGGCAATGCCAAGTTAATGAGAAACAGCTTTTGGTGCCCAAGTGAAAAGGAAGACCATGAGTCAAGCACATGCAAAAATCACTGATTAGTTAGGAAAAATGAACTGATACTTCCCCCCCCCAGGGGTCTATTTTAAACTTAAACAATATATGTGCCCTTTCTAGGTTTTAATTAATTAGTTTATTTATTTATTTATAGATTTAAATTTGATTGAAAAGATGAGACTTATAGCATTAGAAAAAGCACAGGGGATATTGTTGATACTGTTTATAGTTTTCCTATGTGAGGTAGCACCATTGAAAACCCCCCTGTATGTGTCTGTTTATTTTTTTTTAATTTTTATTTATTTATTCATGAGAGACAGAAAGAGAAAGAGAGAGAGAGAGGCAGAGACACAGGCAGAGGGAGAAGGAGGCTCCTTGCAGGGAGCCCGGCATGGGACTCGATCCCGGGTCTCCAGGATCACGCCTTGGACTGCAGGCAGCGCTAAACTGCTGAGCCACCAGGGCTGCCCTGTGTGTTTAAATCCATTCCAAAATCAACATCAAACTTCCAGACATAATCCCATTTAATTTGGGAAGACCTAAGTGTGTTCCCGAAATGAACTTTACTAGACTCGAGGATGTGTTGTCAAAAGCAGGGATAGGTACATACATTCCCACTAAAAATCATGTGATTAGAAGTCAACAGGCAGCCACTTATTCTGTGGTTGGTTGCCTTTGTCAATATCTAGTGTGACTCAGAAGAATCTAAGTCTTGGTTCTAACTCTGTGGGAAGTGAAATAAGGAGAGACCATGTGATCTTTGCCAGTCCCTGCAGGAATGTTTCATGCACATTACCTCTCCCAACCCCGTACTACACTCATTTTATCATTTTATATTGTAGGAATCCAAGCTTAATGAAACTTCCAGTGTCCACAGAAGTATCCGTAGAGCTAGAATCCAAGTTCAGGTATTATCTTTAGGGTCTTAATATTTGAAAAGGAGTGACAGCCCTGGGTTTCTTGGGTTGGAATCTAATGAAAAGGATCTAGGGTTCCAAAAGCATGCCAGGATATATTCTCATCACTTCTCAGAGTGCAATATTTTCCTGAGTTCATAACAAAAGGTTCATCATCCTGTAAAACAGAGGAGCAACACCAGAGGCTTAACATTATTTATTATTTTAATATTTATTAGAAAATATTTAAACGTATACACAAGTAGAATCAATTGTCTGATAAATTTACATATATGCTAGCCATATTCAACAATTTCCAATTATCTTCTATAATTGATTACTCAGTCCTTTAAAAAAAATGTAATAGTGTGGTAAAGTAAATCCAAAGCTCCGTTTGACTCCTATATTCTTTGGCATGTATCTCCAATGAATAGGGGCATAATCTCACAAACTGTAATACCATTATGACACCTAAGAAAATGATCACTAATTGATTGGTATGATCATATACCTAGAGCATAAGTGGATTGCCTGTTTGTTTGATTTTTTTTATACTTTTTTGTTGTTATTGTAAAACATGCACACAAAATACACCTATAAAACCTGAAATCAAAATCTATTCATCACATTTATCTATTAAGGCCCTGCTTTTTTCCCTAAGCTATTGGTTTGTGAGCGATAGGTCAGTTGTACTTTAGAGTGTTCATGTTCTAAGTAATAAAACTTTTCAGTTTATATGTGACTGTTCTGGTTTCTATTCTCCCTACCTCCCAGACAAGAGTTTAATGACACATTTTTTGATTCTCAAGAAAATCCTGGTTTGGGCAATATTATCATCAGATATTCTTTACTTGCCTTTTTGCTTATTGTGGTGATATTTAACTGGTTCCTTTGCTTCCTTTTTTCTATAAATATGTTAGTTCTGGAGCTCTGATTAGATTAGAATTCAACACCTGCTCCTCTTGCTCAGCAAGAGTACCTCATAGGTGGTGCTGTGCCCTTGGTACTGTTCACAGGAATGAGCTGACCCAAGTTCAATATTGTTAAACTTGACCAGTGGGTCCATCAGGTGGTAATCACTGATGCCTTCATTTTAAAGTTCCCCACTCGCCCGTACAGGTTTCTATTTAAGTATAATCATATAGCCATATATGGCAAATAAAAGTTTCTCAGAGAAAAATCCAAGCTAAAATGTGGATGAAATTATAAAGAAAATTAGTATTTGCAAACTATATTAAAATTATTGATTCAGGATGAAATAGTTGGATCAAAGGCTGACGGGGAACTTTATAATGAGGCAATCAGTGATTACCACTTGAAACCACTGGTCAAAAGTAGCAATGCTGAACTTGGCTCATCTCATTATTGTGGTCAATAGAATGGGTACAGCACCAACTGTGAGTTATTCTTGCCAAGGGAAGTTGAATTCTCATCTAACTTTTGAGAAGTTTTCCTATAAAGAGGAAGAGAGGACTCTAATGACTGGAGAAAGGAGTGGACTCAGGAGGGACCCTTTTTTGTTTTATTTTAAGATGGCAGAAACAATATTGTCCTTATCTTGATAAAGTTCCACAATAGAAAGGGAAATTTGAGGAAGAAAGAAGGGGAAACCACCAAGGAGTGATGTCCTTGAGCAGGCACAAAAAGATGGTATCTAGTGCACAAAGGGAAGAATTAGCCACAGAGAGGAACGTGGATAATTTCTCTCTAGAAATTAGCAGGAGTGAAAATAGAGTTCATGAGTATGCATGATGGCAGCTAGGTATAAAAGTTGAGGCAGTTTGTTCAAGAGTTTGTTCAAATGCTCTGAGAGCTTTTATTTTCTCAGGAAAATTAAAAATGAGATCATCAGCCGAATATAAGGAAAAGAATGGAGATGCTGGAGGTATGAGAGAGGAATTGGTATGACTGAATGTCAGATGTATACCTCACTGTCCTTCACATTGTTATGCTCCAATAAACAGTCTGCCAGGGAATAAGTTTTCCCCATCCAATACAAAATGTCTCTATTGGTGGGTCTGTTGCAAAGTGACCTCATAAGTGATTCGTACTGACAATATTCGTGGTCACTTGAGGCCAGAAACTGCCCTGCACCATAATCACAGGATTATGCCCTGACCAGAGTCACAGGATTACATGGTACAGAACTGGAGAATCGGATAAAAAGGATGGTCTATGGCCATGTCCTCAGAGGATGCTGTGAACTGGACAGAAGTCACGGACTATCTACTTCTAACATAGAACCTGTTCTCTTTCTCCTGGACCATCCTACCTCTCTCCTCTGTCTCCTTCTTCCATTCTCAGCCCTTTGATGGTAATGAAGTCAATTTGGGCTGTTTCAAACGAAGCATTCAGCTTCAGTGACAATCACTCATTGATCCATGGCCTCTTGTCTGTAGTGTCAGTGAACTGCAGTGTCTGGGCAGGTGGCTATGTCCTGCCAGCCTCTGAGTTCATGTGAGTTGGCTAATTAGGAAAAATGTTTAATGTACTAAGAATCTCAGGTGGAGCCATGTCCAGTTCTTATTTGGCCTGCAGGTTGGGTGCTGGATCCCCAGGGCTTAGAGTGTGAGCTCTCATGGATCCCAGATCATTGACTTTCCTTTTGTTCCATTTATTTTTGCAAAAGATAAAAGCAAATCATGCATCTTCAGTAATAAATAACACCAGCATATGACCCTGGTTATGAAATTTCCATCTATAATAATTTTGAGAACATGTATTTTGCCTGTTAATCTTTCAGGCAAAAATAATCATCCAAAGATGATTTCAGAAATATGAAAACATACTGGAAATTTCAGAGGGGAACTATATCATGGGTGGAATGGGGACCAGGGAGATGTGGTGGCCTTGTCAAAGGAGGTGGGGGGCTAGAAGATCTGGGGTGTGATTTCATGTAATGAGTAAATGACCTTAGTCAGGCCATGGAGCTTCTGCAAAGGGGGCAATGCTGTCTGCAGATCAGGATAAGAGCATGAACGCCCCCACGGGAACTCATCAGAACTCGTCGAGATAATGCACACGATGAAATCTTTGACATTGTGCAACTTCCCATAAAGAGATTTGCTCTATGGCCCCTATCTAAATTATAATCCTTTCCTGTGGTATCTCTTAGGAAGAAAGAATGGCAGGGAGGGAGGGAGAGAGGGAAAGGGAAGGAGATAATAAATGTGTGTTGTTATGAGCCACTAGATTTATGGTAATTTGTTACAGCGGTAATTAGGAAGCTCATATAGCAATCAAAGATGTCAAGACCAGCGATCTACCCCCAGGATTTCTACAATGCTACAGCTAGAGAAACAAAATGTGTCCCATGCTTAGACTGGCCAAGAAACATGGCCAGGCATCCCCTTGGGTGAGTCATTCCTTGTCACAGAGAAGCAAACTGTATGCAGAGAAACCAACTGAGTGACACATTTGTCAGACCCACAAAGAACTCTGGGGAAGAGATGCCAGACCACGGCTGATTTGGGGGGCACTGAAGAGACAAGGCAGGCAGGGCTGCATGCTGCTACCAAAAACTGAAAGAAGAGGGAAGTAATCCTTTCTTAGCAGTTAGCCAGAATAAGAGAGATAGAGAAAAGAGAAATTATTTTCGTAATACCAAGGAGATTGTGTTCATAGAATCTGGGGATGGATAATAGCAATAACAATGGCTAATCATTGACCCTCACGTGTGCTTGGCTCTGGCTAAAATCTTCATGAGTGTTATAGGGTTAAGTCTGCACCAGCAAATCTTCACACACTCTGTTCCATTAATTCCTTCCAATCACAGAGTGAGGGTGAGCGGAGGGCTGATGAGGCCATTGAGTTAGAGACAAATATGTCCAAAGTGAAACATGCCTAAGAACACTGACACAGGGGTGTCTGAGTGCCTCAATCGGTTGAACATCTGACGGTTGGTTTTGGCTCAGGTCACAATCTCAGGGTCCTGGGATGGAGCCCTACCTCGTTCAGCCAGGAGTCTGCTTCAGATTCTCTCTCTCCCTCTCCCTCTTCCCCTCCCCTTGCTCTCTCGCTCTTTCTCTCTCAAATAAATATATAAATCTCAAAAAACCAAAACAAAAACCCACAAAGACAAACAGAAAAGTTAATCATTCAAAGTTAATTCCTCAAATTGCTTCCCTTTATCAAACCATACATACACACACACACACACACACACACACACACACACACACACAAAGGAGCTTCTGGTTTCCTGGCATGGGCAGGAATGCCTCATCTCTGGTGCCCACTCACATATTTGGTGCCACCTGAACGGCACCTCACTTTCACTCTTGCCACTCTTTTCACTCTTGCTAACAGCTCTGCCCTGAGTTCCACTTCAGACTTCTTTGCTGACTGATACTGTGTATAACCTTCAGAAAGCTAATTAAACCCCATATCTCAATTTCCTTGATTGGCTTAAATAGCAGTTAATTGATCAGAGGTTTCTGGAGATTAAAGAAAACTACCCATTAGTCACAAGGAAAAGGCTCAGTGATTAGTCTGATGACAGGAGGCTTTCTAAATGTAAGGCACGACTTTCTGTCAGCCGCCAACTAGCCTGCTGCCTTGGCAGGCCTGCCCAGTTCTGATCTACCTGGAGGGCCCTAAGTAGGAAGCAGTTGAACAAGGAAGCATCCCCTGTGTGTCATTCAAAAAAGAAGTCTCGATTTTCCTGACTCACTATTTTACCACTGAAATGTGGCCCAAAGGGAATCCATCCTTCCTTTTCAGCTAATTTCTTCTTTTTTTCAAAAAGTCCCTTGCTTGCACCATCCCAGAACTTACCCTATTTGTGGGGTAAGCGTGTCACATCACGGGTTATTCTTCCCGGAAAGTCCCCGGATCTCCTAATTCCAAAAGAGCTATGAGAACAGTAAGGCGAGGTTCCAGGATGAGACCCAGAGTTTCTCAAAAAAAACAAAACCGAAACCAAAAATGGGATTAGCAAGAATGTGTCCATCAGTCCAGGGTTAAGAACTCAGCATCATAGAAAGCCCAAGTTTTGAACTGAATAATCTGTCCCCACTTATGTCTCCCTATTTATTCGATGCAGGAGAATGAACGTTATACAAAAACCTACTCCATGCCAGGTCTTGGGCTAAAGATTGTGTTGCTATATTTTATTTTATTTTATTTTATTTTATTTTATTTTATTTTATTTTATTTTATTTTATTTTATTTTATTTATTTTATTTTATTTTATTATTTTATTTTATTTTATGTATTTCATTTTATTTATTTTTTTTATTTATTTCATTTTATGTTGCTACATTTTATTTTAGCTTACTTACTTCTCCCACTTAACTCTCAGTGAGCTTCAAAGTGACTCCATGATCTAAGTGTCGTTATCTCTGTTTTGCATTTGTGAGACTGTGGTTGGGACCAGTTGTGACATTGCTGACAAGAAGCAGATTCTGATACCCTGTCTATGTGTGCTCAAATTCCGGCCCTTTCCATAACAACAGATGACCTCTACGATGTGGTATAAATCTGATATCAAAATTTCCTGGGGCATCAGAAAAGAGGGTACTTCCTTCTCCTGGGGCAGATACCAAGGGAAAAAGCTAAATCATTCTTATAAAGATCTCCAATCATTCTCAGAACAAGCCTAAGATGATAAAGTTATCACTCCCTAATTGTAAACAGAAGGAAGCTGAGTCTCAGAGAAGTTGGGGTCATTTACAGGCAAAAGTGGTTAAGAGCCAATGCTGGGTATTTGCAATACCCCCAAACCCGGTTCTCCTACTTTTACTTTTACCTCACTCTTCATCCATCCAACAGCCAAGACACCCACCTCCATTTGGTTCCATTCCTTTAGCCTTTAGGGTTGTATACTTTGGCATCCATTCCTTGCTTTTGTCTGGTCTTCCTTATATCCAGCTGCATCACTGCAACATTGCAAAATAGTGAAGCATGGTTTCCTGAGTCCTGTGTCATCATCCCTAGCTCCAGGCAGCCCAACATCCAACCCTTAGCCTAAATCAAGGAAGGCTCATGGCATTTTCTTTTTTCATACCACAGAGCATAAAATTTATCTACAAATCCTGGCCACTTTACCTCCACAATGCACCCCTGCACCACCACTTCCAAACATGTCCATGCATGGCCCTCTTTCCAAGTCTCCAGACTCTTTCTTCTTCAAAAATTTCCTTCCTGATCTCCTGTTTTGTTTTTGTTTTTGTTTTTTTCTGGTGTGTTCCCCTCTGGAATTCAATGCCTGTCACTCATCCAATATCCATTTCTTCCCTACTACCACAACCCTAATTTTGTTTTTTGTTTTTTGTTTTTTTTCCTAATTTTGTTTGAAGCAGTAGTGTGTTCATAAGAAGAGAAATCCCCCAAAAGGCCAATCTCCAGTCTTCCTTAGCTGCTAGAGGTAGACATTTGATCTGTTGTGATCAATGAGACAAAAGCTATGGTGTCCTGCTGATTTCCAGGAAAACTTCCCCCTCAAATAGAAGGATCTCCCCCTTTCCTTATTATCCCCTTCCTTTCACGCAGAGGATGAAGAGGGGAAGGGGAGGGATGAGGGGAAGAACAGCCATCTCACTACCGCAAGGATGAGAACTATGTGCTCCACGTGGTCAAATGGAAAGCTAGAAGAGCCTGGGTCCTTCATGGCTTCACAGAGCAATTACTTAAGGTCTGGGCTGCGTAGGAAACAAGTTTGAGTTGCCTTCAGGGTAGAACAAGAGAGAATAAATACAAGACAAGTACCCTGGCTTTGTGGCCCACACATTAAAATGCTTGAATCCTTCACTTTCTGAGATTTGTCTTGTCATTCTGATTTGCTGCCACGATGATCACTTAAACTGGGGATGAGAAAGATTTTAAATTGGCTGTGTGTATTACTAAATTAAAATTATTTGGGGATCCCTAGGTGGCTCAATGTTTTTGCTCCTCCCTTTGGCCCAGGGTGTGATCCTGGAGTCCTGGGATCGAGTCCCACATCAGGCTCCCTGCATGGGGCCTGCTTCTCCCTCTGCCTGTGTCTCTGCCTCTCTCTCTCTCTCTTTCTCTGTGTGTGTGTGTGTGTGTGTGTGTGTCTCATGAATAAATAAAATTTTAAATAAAGGAATTTTTAAAAAATAAATAATTAAATTATTTGATCTGTCATTATGATGACTTTGTTATCTGTCAACTCTGCTAGGCTGAAGTACATTTCCTAGGACTCCCTTTCCTATGTGTTTCCTAGGGTCAGCTACAAAAAGATTCTTGGGATGTTTTCGAGGGCAGCAGAGATGCAGTCACCATTTTGCTGCTCATACTCATTGTTATCAGCCACCTGACTTCCTCACTGTTATGAAGCAGCAACTGGATCTGCAATTTCTCTGCCTTCCCTTGAATCCCTCTTACAGCATCTCTGTGTTCTAGGTCAGGGGTGTGTTTTGTTCTGAATAAAAGGCCCTGCTTCCTGCAGAACACTCATGTTGCAACCCAGGTCAGAGGAAACAAGAAGAGACCAGGTGTTCAGTCCATCTCTGTGGAGCTCCATGTCATGCTTAAGGGTCCTAGCCTGGCTCACTCAGGACCTTCCCCTTGTGAATGTGTTCCCTGTAAACTTCAAGTCCCAGATCAGATGCAGAGACAACCTTGCAGACACTAGCTACACAACTGTATTAAATTCTCCCTCTCAACCTCTCTCTTACTCCCTTTTTCTCTCTCTCAATATATACTGGCAAGTGGCAAGGCTAGATTCAAGCCTGAGAAGATGGACTCTAAAGACCACAACTTTACTACCTAAAATCAATCTCATTTGAGGTTAACTGATGGAGTCCATCATTCCACTGAGAGCCACATGTTATAACCTTTTCTCAAAAGAACAGTAGGCTTCATAAGTGAAGAAGGAGAGATAGGAGACAGATAACAAAATTCAGTATACATCAAGTGTTCTCTGTGTCCTAAGAACTTCGCTAGTTTATGTGGCAGATACACAATAATTACAACATATTCCCCTTTCTCAAGAGTTTATAATTTAGTGGAGGAAGCTGATCTGGCACCTGCCGAGATGCTGTGTCTTTAACCTGGCCAGCCCCCAAATAATGGAGCTCTAATCCTTTAGCATTGTGCACACAAGGGCACAAATGCCTTTGTCTTGAATCCTCTTTCATTCATGTCTCCTGCTTTATTCCTGTGTTTACCTGGCTCCAGATATTCTTCTTCAATTTTTATCTCTGGCTCCAGGAACCTGACAGTGGATTTGGCAAAACAGTGATGGCCCTCAACAGTCTCCCTTGGGACTAGTTTTGCTCCTCATCTCCAGATCCATTTACCCCTGGTTGGCCTGGGCAACCAATTAGTGTGTCCATGCTCTCATGCTTGTGACCCAGTGGAGGAGAGGTGCTTCCTTAATCTCCACCCTGGCCAGAGAGCTTTGAATTTGTGAATAATGCAAAGGAACAAAGCAAGGAAGAGGTGAGTAAAGCAGCAAGGTGCTACATTCAGACTGATTTCAATGAGCCAACCACGATGTTCCACATTTGAACATCCTGTCTTGAGCCAATTATGAAATGAGACTGTGGGCCAAGAACGAAACCGAGAGTAGATGCTCATGACAGGAGTAATCGGATAAAATTAAGAATCAATTTCAATGGTTAGGATACAATCAAGAAGAGATAAGTCAAATGGCATGCAAGGTACACAAGTACATCATATAGTATGTATATAATAAAGACCTCAAGTTAGAGGAAAGAAGAAAAAGACAAAATACAGCCAAAGGGAGAAGTAAAAGAGAAGAATTCAACACAGAGCATGGCAAGGCTCAGCTTCATTCTGACAGACTGCCTTATTGCCTCTGGACCATTTTTAAAGGATCAGATACACACCTCCAACTTAGGGTGAGTGTCATCTTACACAACCCATAATGTGCCCATCATTCTGTTTGTACTGCCTCTTTTAGACTCTGTGGCAGTGGTTGGTAGGATGGAGAACAGCAGCCCCTTTTCATGGGTCATTGGGCAGGTGGAAGCTGAAAGGTCACTTTGAAGGCCAGCCACAAAGACATGGTAGAGAATTCAAGGGGACAGTATAGTAGAGTTTTTGTATAACCTGCCCTTCAGAACCCTTTCATCCACCCCCAAGTTTTCCATCTCATTGTTCAACATTCTGTTTCCTTGAGAGAGAATGCATTCTCCAGAGAGAGTGGTGTGACGAGGGAGGGGGCTTGTGGACCAGGATACAGGAGCATAGAGTCTACTTTTTTCTATCACCTTTCACCCCTAATTCCCAGGGTGACCTTTGGTAGACCACTTAAATGATCTAGGCTTCCTATTTTTCCCTTTGCAAAGCAGAGAAACTTTAGCCTATGTTACGAGCACCATGAAAGAAAGGGAGATAAGGTTATAAAGGACTTCAGGTATAGTGGGGAGGAAACCACCATGAGAGAAAATATTGCCATGCACACACACAAAATGTAATTTATGGTTAAGCCTGAGAAAGCCAGGTGAAGTTCCCTTGATCTTGTACACAAAGGTACAGATCGGAGTATTCTTGACCCAACTTGAGATCTCTTTCGTTTCTAGATTTAAGTTTTAGCCAAGATGTGATTGAAAAGTGTTTCGATTCAGCCTTGTGTAATAACCCAATCACAAAAACAAGAGAACTGAAATCTCTCCTTCCTTACCTGGGAGTTAAGAAATGTAGAGGTCAGATGGCACCATTAGATCTGAGTTTCCCTTAGCAGAAGGGAAGACACCTATCGTCTCATCATCTCATGTTCATTCTGTCAATAGGCATTTGCTGGACTGCCACAGTGTGGCAGATGCATCAGGAGAGGGAGTACGATGTAGATGCAGAGGGTCTGGGTGCTGAAAGCATAGTCCAGGGACCAGCAGCACCAGTATCACCTGGGAGGTGGTAGAAATGCAGAATCATGGACCTTGCCTTAGACCTGCTGAACTAGAATGTGTATTTTTAACAAGATCCTCTGGTTTGTTTGACTCTAAGCCTATATTTTAAGCCATTGCTTAAATACCCGGAGGCTTGGAGTCAAACAAATCTCAGTGCGCTATTTGGCATTGACTTGTTATATGATCTTGGGAACATCTTCAACTTCGTAAGCCAACTCATCTGAGGAACTAAAGACCATAGTAACCCCTGCCTCTAAAGGTTGTTTTGAGGATTACACAGAGCTTTTCATTATACAATTCCTGGCACAGTCGTGACCTCAATTAATATTTGCTGTTTTATCATTGTTATTGTTACTGTTATTATTATTAAAGCATGGTTCCTACCCTATGTGAGACTAGTAGTCTAGGGGAGGGAAGCACATGTGGACAATTAAATACACCAGTCTATTAAAGACACCATAAAACATTTTGGTTTAGATCTTTCTCACAGAGACCCATGGCCCTTTTCCCTCAAAACATCACCACTCCCCTCCAGGCATTGGACTCAGAGAAGACCCCCAAATTAAAACTACAGTCTGTACTTGCCCCCAAGTACACACAGAATCTCCTGTTGGATGGAAAAATGAGCAAATGTAGCCAGAGAAGTTTCCATATTTATGATCAGTATTTTGTTTTTGTTTCTTCCCATTCTATGTTTGAGAGCCAGTGGTTCTGGCCCTGATAATGCCCTCACACATACTTTAAGCTCACAGATACCCAAAGGGAGCATCCAAGAAGTGAATCCCAAGACAGAGCAGGGTCCAGAGTCTGCAAGACTATCATCAAAGTAGAAGCAGGCCAGAATTAGAAAACCTGGACATGCTTACTTGATGTAGCTGAAGGTGGAGCCAGGACAAGAAGGAATGTCAAGCAAGCTACCACGGGGACAGATCAGAACACAAGGATTTTACAAGGATGAGTTGAGAAAGAATTTAGGAAATAATATATCTCTTGCATTATTTTGCTCCTAAATCATCCTTCATTTTGGCTCTTTGTTTGGTCTCCTTCCTCTCTACCAGATCCCTAAATTTGGGAGTGTCTAGGGTTCCATTTCCAAATCTCTTACCTTCTGTGGCTATGCTCTTTTTTTAGGTGATTTTATGCAGCCTCCTGTCTTTAAATACCATAGAAGATTCTCAATTAGGCATTTCTAGCCCCGATGATTCTGAGTCCCAGGCTCCTGTGCATAACTGCCTACTCAGCATGTCTAGTGAGCAATCTAATGGGATCTAAAACAGCTTGGCCCAGAACAGAGCACATGTTTCCCCACATGACCATGATCTACCAAAATCCCCTCTCCTGAGCCTTCCTCAAAAAAAAAAAAAAAAAAAAAGATTTTCATTTATTTATTCATGAGAGACACAGAGACACAGGCAGAGTGAGAAGCAGGCTCCACGCAGGAAGCCTGATGTGGGACTGGATCCTGGAACTCTAGGATCATGCCCTGAACTGAAGGCAGACGTGCTTAACCACCGAGCCATCCAGGTGTCCCCTAAGCCTTCTTATCTCAGGAAATGGCACCAGCATTAATCCAGTTACTGAAGTCCCAAACTAGCGGCAATTCTTGATTTTTTTCCTTGTTCTCTTACCCCTGTCTGGTCTATCAGCAAGCGCTATGAGCGCTTCCTCCAAACACCCTCTAACCCCTGTCATTTTCTTATCACCCTTATCACTGAAACCTGAATCCAGGTGGGCCCCGTCCAGCATCATCACCATCCTGGTGCCCCCTCCTCATGGGTATGCCCTAAAGGCTGCTAACCACACAGAAACCAGAAAGAGTTTTATAATCAGCCAGTATGATCTTCCCTGCATAAAGCCATTCCCTGAGCTCTTCCATGTGCCCTATGAGGCCTTCTGGACTGCGGTGAACTTGTCTCATGAACTTCACCCCATAAACTTCACCCTGTGAACTTCACCCCTGCCTGTCTCATGAACTTCACCCCCAGCCATTTGCTCCCTCACCCCTAAGCTTCAACCACATGTTCTTCTTGCTGTCCCTGGGACAGCGCAATGTGTGCATTCATTTCAGGGCCTTCGTATGTGCTGTTCCTTCCATTGGAACTACTCTGCGTCCCATCTTCACATGACTCTGTCTCAGTGCTCAGGTCCCAATGAAAGAACATCTCAGAGCCTCCCACCCCCAGCTTTAACACACAGGTCAATGCTCTCTTTCTCATAACACTTATCAGGACCTAACATTATCCTCATCATTTGTTTTTGGTCACATTTTTATTTTCTGTTTCTTGCCTAGAATGTAAGCCCTTTAATGGTGAAGATGAGGTCTCTCTTGTTTGCATCAATTTCTAGAATATTGTCTTGCATGTAGCAGGTACTTTCTGTACATCTGTTGACCAGTTGATTTCTTTTTTAGTGTGCAGGCTAAGCTTACTGTATTTATGCTATTTTAGATCTTAGAGCAGATGCCTCATGTGGTGGGCTTAAGAGATAACACTTGATGGTAATTAGGGAGCATGATGGCTTCTCTAACAAAAGCTAAATGTATTTTTTGAACCATTTGATGTATGAAGAAAAAGCTTTTTGTTTATATGCCTTAGTTGTTCTTTTCTTTAAAACATCATATATAAAATTTGTTTGTACAAAAAAGGTTGTATCCAAAAATAGATTAAAAAAAAAACATTATTGCGTATTCATCAAAAGAAAGAAACCATGTGTTTCATCTTGCTGGGTGTTTAAGAATTATCTGGTAAGGCCAGAGAATTGGGAGTGAAAATTGTTCTTGGAATAAAAGCAGTGAACTGAAAAATATTAGACCAAGCATTCTCATATTCTATTTCCCAGAGGCGGTGTAGAGAAAGTAACATCTGAAACAATGTATATTGTACTGATGTGGGAATGGAGTGCAAGCTTCCTGCAGGCAATGGCACCTGCCTATTGCTCCCCATAGTTTCATCCCCTGGCTACAGCTGAGGGCTTTGGGAAATAGTAAGAGTCCTGTAAGTACATGTTGAACGAATGAATTAATGGGACCCAATTACAAAGGGTACGGTTGGTGTTGTTAGCATAGAATCATTTATTTCCCAGACCTCCTAAATACCAGGCACTCTGTTAGTGGCTTGTGATAAAGAAAGAAATAACAAAATAGTATTTCATTATGGACAGAAAGCTTCAGGGACTCTTTAAATTTTTTTTTTAATTTTTATTTATTTATGATAGTCACAGAGAGAGAGAGAGAGGCGCAGAGACACAGGCAGAGGGAGAAGCAGGCTCCATGCACCGGGAGCCCAATGTGGGATTCGATCCTGGGTCTCCAGGATCGCGCCCTGGGCCAAAGGCAGGCGCCAAACCGCTGCGCCACCCAGGGATCCCCAGGGACTCTTTAGATCTCCCACCTTATAGAAGTTCTGCCTCTGGTGACCTTGGGCCTCAACTCCTTCCCATAAACAAGGAGAGTGCAGGATGAGGAAGCAGTAGTGGCCGCTTGGCATGGATGTGGCTTGGCGTGGATGTTGAGTCTAACCCTGCATCTAGTTCTCTGCATGTGTGATTTACTGTAACCCTATGTAGATACAGAATATATGTTATGTCCTCATTCATATAGCCTTGGAGAGTTTATGATATCTGATATTATGATACAGGATATTGATTATTTGATATTATGATATCAAGCTCAAGGAGTAATAACAAATAATAATAGCAACAACAGTAAAATAATAAACCCAACAATCAAAAGATTAAACATACTTCCCATACCTGGATTGTATAGCAAATTGTTTCTTCACTAAAGAAGCCCTTACAGAGCATTTACTGTTAGAGAAATGGAGGCACTTTCAGCACCATCCTTTTACCTGAATATCCTAATCTCTGAGCCTCTTTTTCTTTTTTACCTGTAAGATGGGGATAATATCCCCAACCTGATACAGCAAAGCAATCATCGCTCAAAGAGAAAATGCACTAAGGGGACAAAGCTGCTCACTCATCTGCCCCACCACTTTATTCCAAGCTCCATGACATGGTTATTGATAAAAGTCAGTGTGTTTATGTAGTCTTTCTCTCAACAAATATTTATGACAGGGGATCCCTGGGTGGCTGGGGATCCCTGGGTGGCTCAGCGGTTTGGCGCCTGCCTTTGGCCCAGGGCGTGATCCTGGAGTCCCGGGATCGAGTCCTACTTCAGGCTCCCGGCATGGAGCCTGCTTCTCCCTCTGCCTGTATCTCTGTCTCTCTTTGTCTCTGTCTCTGTCTCTCTCTGTCTCTCTCTGTCTATCATGAATAAACAAATAAATCTTAAAATAATTTATAACATATACACTGTGTGTCAGGCACTTTTCTAGAGCTGGATATGTAGGGCAAAACTAAACAAAGAAACTCCTTCCCATCATATTACTCATAGCCTAGTGGGACAAATCAGGCAAAAGATATAGTTAATGTATAATGCAATGATAAAGACTGAGAAGACAAATAGAACAGACTGAGGATGGAGGGGGTTTTAGTACCTTAAAACAGGGGACTGAGTGAAGAAGGCTTTTTGTAAGGGGATGACATCTGAGCCAAGACATGAAGTTGGTGGGAGCC
The DNA here is from genome assembly GCF_003254725.2 of Canis lupus dingo. Lineage (NCBI taxonomy): Eukaryota > Metazoa > Chordata > Mammalia > Carnivora > Canidae > Canis > Canis lupus. The sequence continues at coordinate 68,344,934 of NC_064245.1, forward strand.
ATAACTAGGAGGCTGGGGTTCTAGCAAGGAGAAGGCATGTGCAAATGAGCCTAGGTGGGAACAGGCTTGGTGGGCCCCAGGAAGGCTGCTTCTAGACGTGGATGGAAAAAGAAAAGAGAGATAACAAGAAACACTGAAGGGTGTTCTCAGCACTGCCATACATGGGGCTGGTGGACTATGGCAAAGATCTTGCAGTTATTGGGCAGCCCTGGTGGCCCAGTGGTTTAGCACCGCCTTCAGCCGGGTTTGTGATACCGGGGAGGTGGGATTGAGTCCCACGTCAGGCTCTCTGCATGGAGCCTGCTTCTCCCTCTGCCTGTGTTTCTACCTTTCTGTCTCTGTGTCTGTCATAAAAAAATAAATAAAATCTTTAAAAAAAAAAAAGGATCTTGCAGTTATTTGTGTATTATTCCCAGTGTAATGGAAACCAATGAAGTGTCACACTGAAAGTAAGTTCATAGATGAGAGCATGAAGCCAAATCAAGGGCTTGGGTAGAGGTTGAATATCAGAGAGCGTGAACTCAGTATCAAAAGCTATTACCTTAAAAAAAGAAAGTAAAATTTTAAAAATAAATGAATAAAAATAAAAAATTGAGGGTACCAAGTGGCCCAGTTAGTTGAGCACCCAACTCTTGATGTTGACTCAGGTCATGATCTCAGGGTCGTGAGATCAAGCCCCACATTAGGCTCTGAGCTCAATAGGGAGTCTGCTTGAGATTCCTTCTCTCCCTCTCCTTCTGCCCCTCCCTCTGGTTACATATGCTCTAGATAAATAAATACATGAATAAATTAATATTTTTTTAAATGTATGGATTAGGATGGACCTGAATGACAAACCCAGACAGCAAAATGGGAGATTCCAAATTCATGGGGTACATCTGAAGATATGTTTTCACGGGGCAGGTATGAATGCTAAGTCTGCAGACCTCTCCAGTGTGGAAAACTAGGACCATGAGGTGTCCCCTAATCAGTCCAGCTGAATGCTGTAGAGATTCCTTTGAGGCAGGTGTCACGTGGAAGGCCCATCGCTATGGGCCAGGCATTGGGTTCGTGTTTCACAGACACGATTTTATTTGAACCTCACAACAGCCCTGTGGGGTCAGGATTCCAGTTCACACATCACCAGGGAGGATCCTGAGGTGGCCGGAGGGCACAGGACTGGCCCAAGGTCAAAGGAAATCTTGGTTTCCAGACAAGAAAGCCCAGATTCTTCCTACATAGCCTCTGTGTACTTATGAAACTCTTGGGCCCTTGCATCACTCAGGGATGAAACATGCAGAAGAGGGATTTAACGCCAGTGATAACCAGCCCCCGGTCGACAGGGGCCTTGGCAGTTTAGCCAGCTTTCATTCATTACCCTGCGCTGCCCGTGAGCACGTTCGCACCCTGGCTGCTTTCATTTCCACAGGCATGGCAAGTACAGGATGTGATAAATACCCTGAACAAGGAAACATTTAGCCTAAGCTAACTATTATCGGCAGCATCTATGACGAATGACTTAATATAACCCTGAAAAGCTCCATATGATGACTAATTTGTGGTTAAAGGTAGTTGGAAATTTACTTTGTAAAAAATTACACAGAAGTAACCCGATTAACTTTGAAAGAGAGGAGGGGGGAAGGAAAGCCAACAAAAATACACACATAATGATTTACTCCTCTTTGCAGGGGTAGCAATAAAGATAAGAATTACAACCGCAAGAGCAGTGGGAGCGAGAATGAACATGTTTCACTTTGCATACTGGTTGCAGGAAATGTACCCTCGCAGGTGGCACCAATGGAAAGTTCCGGGCTCCATAAACCCCAGCAAAGCTTACCTTTTTCAGCTGTCATGTCCAGTCTCCTCGATTAACAGATGAAGAAGTGGAGGCATAGGTAACTATGTCTGATGTGGCATCTGCTGAGTCGGGGTCTTTTTGGCAGGGGGACAGAAATACAGCTTGGCTCCAGCAAGGCCATAAGCTCTGGGGTCCAGCTGGCCCAGGCTTGTTGGCTCCAGTCTGCTTGACCTGGCACAAATCACCTACTCCTGTAAGACTCAGATTCCTCTTCACATGAAGGGTATGGATAATAATGCCAACTTCCTAGGGGGTAGAAAAGGGAAGTGACTTTATTCTGTGCAAAATACCCAGCACCGATGCCTGGCATGCAGTAGGTTCCCCAAAAATCTTCATTACTTCCTGCCTCTGCCGAGGTGCTGTCACCCCCCAGAGAAAGTCACATCAAGCCTTTCCTAGTTCTCTTAGCAACTCTCTCCCCCACCAGAGAAAACTGCAAGATTGACAGTGACCCCACGGGATAAGAGTGGAGCCATATAATCAGTGTGCATATGATTATTGATATATAAGCTCCAGGATTCTATTCTGAATGTCCTAAAATAAAAGCATTAAGTCTTCACTCCCTTGCTTGTTCTTGTTTGGCCACACTGTTGAATTTGGCTCCGCTTTTATTAAAGTTCAGTAGTGAGTGGCCTGTCACAAGGCATCATACCCAAGCCATGTTGGAGGATCAGAAAGGTGGGTCAGTGACATCTCCAGCAGGTGTTACCTGGAAAGTGCCCTTCCCCTGGGGTTCCCACTAGCTCTGCAGAGGCACATTCTGCCTCGTAAGGACTTGCTGATACCTCACTCTGAGCCTTTCTGCTTTCTCCACTCTCTTCCCTGGACTCTTAACAATAAAATGCAAACCTGTTCCATGCCTGCAAGAGCCCGAGGTCTGGCTGCAGCCTCCTCACTCTTCTCTCTCTCCCCTGAACACACCCTGCCCTCTTCCACTCAGGGCATCTGTCCACACTGCCACCTCCTCCTTAAACGTCTCCCCCAGAACTATTCCTTTCACTGCTCAAATGTCACCCCCTTAGAGGGACCTTCTATGAATATCTCATGCTATGTGTGCCTCCCCCCACCTCTACCTTTATCACAACCGTTGGGGGAGGTCATCAAAAGGACATGACCTCTGGTTGACCCAGGCCCTTGTCCTGTCCTCCCCTGTCCTTTCAGTTGCCTTTCCCACTCCCAGAAGCTGCCCCAAGGACACACCCTTGAAATAAAGATCTGGTGTTGAGACCATCTGCACCGCGTACATGACTGAACATGCGTACATGAACTGAGCTTCTGTAGAAATGTTTAAGATTTGGTGGACGGATGTACAGATCTACTCTTGCTGCCACTGAAGACAAGTTTCCTGTGTAAGTTCCCTTGCTTGCCACACCTGGCACCGACCCACCTGGAGTAGCCTGCCTCTCTCTTTCATTGCTCGCTGCCCTCTGCATATAGGGGTCTGGTTTCAGATCATACTCGGGCCAGTCCAGAGGAGGTTGGGAATCAACCACCACCCCTAGATGAGCTCTTAAATACATTTATCAGAGATCTGGGCACATGTCCCTACATTTCCTTGCTTGTTTGTTGCATCCATTATTAAAATGTAAGCTTAGAGGTCACGTTAGTTTCCGAGGGCTGCTATAATGCCCGCAAACCAGGTAGCTCAGAACAACAGAAATGGATTTACTGGCAGTTCTGGAGGATCCACCCCATGCCGCTCTCAAACTTCTGGTGTCTGGGCGAGTCCTTGGTGTTCCTGGCTTATAGGTACATCATTCTGATGTCTGCCCCCATCCTCACATGGTCTCCTTCTCTATGTCGGTGTGCCTTTGTCTCAAATATCCCTCTCGCTTCTCTTATAATGACACCGGCCAATGGATTTAGAGCACACTCTATGTCCAGGATGGCCTCATGCTGAGATTTTTTATTTCATTTGCAAAGATTTTATTTCTAAATAACTTCACCTCTTCAGTTCCAGGGGTTAGGACTTGGACATACTTTTTTTGGAGAAGCATAACACAACCCACATTGGAGAGCAAACACCTTCACTTGACTGAGGACCCCCTGAGTCTCCGAGCCCAGGAGAGTGCTTATTCTTTACCAGGATTTCAGCAAATGTGTGTTGGGAGAATGAGCACTGTCACTTCAAAACTTTCCCTCTTGGACCCCAGGTCCTTGCCAGGTGAGAGCTGTAGCTTCCAGGCTTCCTAAGCTTCCCACTGCCTCCCTCTGGCATCTAGAGAGCTCCACGGGAAGCCAGGGTCCCAGCGGGACTCCGTGGCTGTCTCCAGAGCAGCTGCATGGCATGGTGCTGCACATGCTGTTCAATAAGGCAGAACAGGCTCCCTGCTGGGCGCCAGTGTGACAAACATCAGGGCTCTTTCTGACTGCTCAGATGATCTTCCTTCTCGCGGGACCATTGGACACGGTGGGTTCATGATTACAAATGCTCCCTCACCTCCACCCTGACCTCACCTATTGGTTTTCTCTCTGCCTTTACTCTTTCTCCCCATCGTGTGGCTCCTTTAGCTCAATCATCACACTTGTCCCCATCCTAAAACTCCTCCCTTGGTAATAACTACCCGAACTACAGGCCAATCCTTGCCTGCTTATATACTCTCATTAAATTTCTATTTTTCCTTCTAAAGACTTAGCACAACAAGAAGCCATGATCAGTGTAGTTTCTTGTACATCTGACTTGTCTAAGCTACAGGAGGGCAGACTTTTGTCCATCCTGTAAGGAGAATGCAGCCCTAGTGCTAATAACTGGAAGGTACTGGGCCTAGGCAACTGTCGACTCAAATATGCGCACCACACTCCTCATCTTAACCTCCACCCCTTCCACTCTCCCACTCTCCAACTTCCCACATCATGGACTCAGCCCACCACTCACTGTAAACTGTTGTCATGGTCTGTATTACCACATGTGACAATCTTATTCCCCAATATCCAGTTCATAACTTTCAAGTCCTATTTGTATCACCTGCCAAATATTCCTTGACTTCATCCACATCTCTACAGCTTCATCATTTCACTCTTGTGGTTGGGGTCCTACTGTGCCCGTCTGCTAGGACTGCCACAAGAAATAGCACAGACGGGGTGGCTTAAACAACAGAAATGATTTTCTCACAATTTTGGAAGCTAGAAGCCCAAGATCAAGGTGTTGAGAGGGTTGGTTTCTCTGTTCCTCTTTCCTTGGTTCATTCACGGCCGTCTTCTCCATACACATCTCCGTCCTAATCTCTTCCTATAAGGACACAGTTGTATAGGATTAAGACCCACTCTAAAAACCCCATTGTAACTTGATTACCTCTCTAAAGACCCTGTCTCCAAATACAGTCACATTACCAGGTCCTGGGAGTTAGGACTTCAGCCTATGAATTGGGGGAGGGGGGGAGGGATAAATTCAGCCCGTAATATTAACCATCTTTCATATTTCGATGGAAACGTCACTTCCCTGGAGAAATTCTCATGAATATTCCAAAAGAGGTCAAACTTACCCAGTATAATCCATGATAGCATTCTATACCATGTATTCACAGCATTTACCATGGCCGTGCTTACGTAATGTGTGTGTGTGTGTGTGTCTGTGTGTGTGTGTGTGATCATCAGTTCATGTCCATCCTTCCATCAGACTGTAAACTCCATGAGAGAAATGGATGGGCCTAGTTTTACACATCATTAACATCTCCAGTGCCCAGAATGTGACACTCTCAACCATTTATTCTCTTATGTCCTTCCTTTTGATTTCTGAGGTACCACCTGCCTTTCCACGAGTTCCTACACCTCAGGCTCCTTCAGAGTTCTTCACTCTCCTCTTGCTTTTGATCCACCTCTTAAATATTGCTTCCTTGAGGTTCTATATTAGTCACTTTCTCTTCTTGCTCAGTGAGCTGCATCTGGGAAATTGTTAACCCTCTCAAATAAGACTTTAGTAAGTGCCCTATTCCACCACTTGACTTTTGCATTCCCATCGCTACTGTGGTTCTGCCTCCTTTAGTCCATTTTTGTATTTCCTACTTCCTACCAGTTATTTCTAGCTTTACCAACTCCTCCAAACCATGTTCAACACAGAAACTATCTTTACCTTTGAATCTACTTCACCTCTATTCTTAGCTGAGTAGATGGCACCAGTACTCAGACAGTAAAATATATCACAGGAGCCCAATATAAATATAAAATATAAAGATAATCCCCAAGTCCAGCTTCTCCCCCACATCTCAGAAACAACCTTGTTGAGTTCTTATAAGTATCCCTTGATTCCCTTTCTTTCCTCCGTTCCTTATGCCTTAAGTCAGGGACCCACTCCATCTCCACTGCCACAAGAACATTGACCTCATAAAAATCCTCGTCACTCCTGCTTAAAACCCTCCAATGGTGCCTCATGACAATAGAATATACATTTTTCTGTTTAGTCTGACATACAGGGCTCTCCATGAACTGAGAACCACTCATTTCTCCAGAATGATTTCTTACTAATCTTCCCTAACTTTTTGCATATCCTCATCTACACTAAATTTCTCACTGATCTTTGAATAGGCCAGACTCCTCAATGCCTCTGTGTCTACCAATCCCTACTTCAGAAATGTGTCTGGACAGAAGCTCTCCATTGTCTCCCTTCACTGGGAATAGTCTCAGATACATAAAACTGCCTTGTTAAAGGTCATGCCTTCTTCCAAGGACAGCCTGTATCCAAAACTGATCAACACAATGACATGAAGTCCCAGCTTCCATGCCTCACCTCAAGACATCCCCAGTAAGCCACCCAGCTCCAGAGCTCTCCCTGGGGTCATCTGAAGACTTTGTCGGGGTTTAATCACAGCTCAACTTCTCTCTTTCCAAATACCTGTTTCCTCTCTCTGCCTTCCACAGATAGAGATCCCAAGGGCACTCATGGGAAAAACAAACAAACAAACAAACAAACAAACAATCAAATGAAAAAAAACTCTTGTACATGAATTCCCAAGTCCAAGTCTTCCTCCCAAGGAACAAGTCTGATAGTGGCTCTTGGCAGATGCTGTGCTGTCTGCCTGGATAGTATTCCTGTTCTGTCTTTGCCTGCCAAACTCCTATTCATTCTTCACATCTGATGTTGAACATCATCTAGACACCTCAAGTGAGCCCCATTATTCTCTGAACTGCTATAGTTCATTTGGGATTTCCTCAATACCAACATATATCACAATGCCTTATAATTATTCTTCAGATATTTTCATCTCCTACTAACCTCTGTGCTCAGCAAGGATACTGTAGTATTTACCTACTGCTTTGCAACAAATTACCAAAAATATAGTGGCTTAAAATGGCACCTATTTATCATCTCATAGTTTGGTAGGTCTGCAGTCCCCGTGAACTCACCCAGGTCCTCTGCTTAGGGTCTTCTAACACTGAAATCAAACCATTAGACAGCCTGGCTCTTAATAGGAGGCTTTGGGGAGAATCTACTTCCATCTCATTGGAGCTGTCCGAATCTAGATGCTTGTGGTGGTAGGACTGAGGTTCCTGTTTCCTTGCTGGCTGTCAGTTCAGTGCTACTCCCTGCACCTAGAAGATGCACAGATGGCTTCCTACAGGGCTCTCTCCACCTTCAAAGCCAACAGTAGTTCACCAGTTCTCATGCTTTGAAACTCTCTTTTACCTCTGTCTTCTTCTGCCACTGACCAGAGAAAGGTCTTTGCTTTTAAGGGTTCGTGTGACTAGATCAGTCATCCCAATATACTACTCCTTTTTTAGAATCAACTTTGCCGTATAATACACAATCACTAATGTGGTATCTCACCTTCACAGGTTCTAAGGATTGAAGCATGGACTCCTGGTGGCTATACCTAAAAATTCTGCCAACTTCAGGTAGAAAGTGAAACTTTCTCACCGATTATGCTTCTCAGAGCTTAGCAGAGCTTCTAATATAAAAGATAATTGATTCAGTGTGCCTGGATGGCTCAGCTGGTTAAGCATCTGACTCTTGATTTTGGCTCAAGTCATGATCTCAGGGTTGGGTGATCAAGCCCTCCATCAGGCTCCACACTGGGCATGGAGTCTGCTTAAGATTCTCTCCATCTCCCTCTGCTCCTCCTGCTCCAAAGCACACACACTCTCTCTCTCTTAAAAAAAAAAAAAAGGCAATTGATGCTTGTATTCATTGTTAAGTTGAGCTGATTTCAGTTTCAATGATTTGGGTGCTATAAAATTATCTATTTTAGTTGTATGCCTGATGAAAGTAATGCCTCAGATAGCAAATTAAACAATAAAACAACAATAAGGAAATGAACTGCAGTCCTTTCGTGGACATTGAGCCATAGGAGGAGAGATTAAAAATGGAAGAGAAATATCACAAAACAGAAAGAAAGAAAAGCCTCCTGAAAAATGAAAGTATCATTTTTGCAGATTTGCACATTTTACAGTTGGGTTCGTCAACTTTCAAAATTAGTAATTATATGAGAGTTATAAGTTACCAAAATTGCTTTACTATGGAAATGCCTTGATTAGATTAATGACAGCAGGTTTCCTACACCTGACTCTGCTCAAACTTCAAATGGAAATCTGGCTGATGCTGAGGAAAGTGATGCACTAGCTTGCCCCTAGAGTGTGCAGTGATGAGTTTGTGGCTTTGATTTGGAGATGAGGTGATTTTCATGCATGTATCTGTGTGTTTATAGAAGTCATAGTGGTGCTTCCAGAGTTTCTGTCTCTCCACACGTAGCACAAGACCTGAATACTTTTTTGTGATGATGGCCTCCTTCCCTTCTGCTGATGGCAGCCTTCGCTTCATTTTGTGCTTAGGCATACAAAGTGATGACAAAGGTGGACAATTGTTTCTGGCTGCAGCTCACCCGAATAAAACTGTTTCAATTGATTCAGAGCGCTGATGTCAGCCAAGACCCTATACTTCTTGACACTGCATTTTTCCCAGTGAATAATAAATCACTGTGTTTCCACCAACAGCCTCTCTCCCCTTGCCTTTCTCTCTTCTCCCACCATTAGTCATGCAGGTTTAGCTCACCACCTGTCACTTGGCATGCTTCTGCAAATATTTTTACTCACAGAGAGGTGGATTTGGTTTCATTGAAGTTGGGAAGACACCTGTGCTTACCTGGGTCTGCCACTCACAAGCTGCAGTCCTTTTAAAAGTATTTCCTGGCTGTTGGTTTTTATTATAAATTGCTATTTCTTAGTGCGGATTTTTCAAACATTTCTATCATTAGATCTTGAATTGTAGGTAATTTAAATATGCTTCAGAACAGTATGCATAAGTAGTTAGATATCTAGTGGATAATCTTTAAAAAAGGATTAATGTTAACTAATTAACTTGTATATGATCTATATAACCATAGTTTCCTTCATTTTTTTTTTCAACAAATCTAAGGAGGGGAAATTTTTCATTAAATCATTAAGTAAAAAAATTAGATTCAGGAAAAGCAACCTGCCCAGAACATTCACCAACTAAGTGAAACATTCTGGACTCCAAATAAGAAGGATCTGATTGCAAAGCCCTTGTAATTTTCCTTTAATGTGACACATTTCCTGGTTGATTATCCCGCTGCATTTCACCTATTCATTCAATATTCAAGGAATCCCTACCATGACCCAAACGCTGCACTAGCAGCAGAAGATTTATGCAGGCAAACACACAGCCCTTCTCACAGATGCTGGTGGACCAGCAGAATGAAAGCCAATGTCAGTGAATTATAATGAAGATTTTTGTTTTGTTTGTTTTGTTTTTCAAGTGCTGTAACAGAAGTAAGTCTCAGGGTAGGTTCATTTAGAGCAGCTCTTCCAATGCAGTAGTCACAGCTCATGTACAGCTATCTAAATAATTGAAATTGTTTTATAAATAGAATTAAGAATTCAGTTTCTCAGTTATAAGAGTCATGTTTCAAGGACTAGCCAGTCATGTGTGGCCAATGTCTTTCGAAGTAGACAGTATGGCCTGCAGAACATTCCCATCAGTATACACAGTTCTATGGGACAGTGACAGTCCAGCGGGTCAGACAGGCTTCCCTGAAAGTTGTTCTTGAGCTCAGATTTGAAGATTAAATAGAAGTTTCCAGACAAGTCAGTTGAGGCAGGATATTCTAGGCAGAGGAAACCAGAGGTGCTAAGGCAAAGAGAAGACATGACAACATACAGGTTGCCCAGTGTGCTGCACATAAATTAGAATAATTCTAAGTCTTTAAAGGGTACCCTGGAATGGGGAGCATACATGAATGAACTGAGGTCAGGGACCTCTTCACGGATAACTTTCTGTGATATTGTATGTTTCTGTATGTATAGTATGGAATATGTATGCTGTAGGAGAGAATGTGGATTCTCTCCTATGCACTAGTAGCTTCCAAATTGTTTTTCAGTTACAGACTTTTTTTTTTTTACTTTTCTTTAAAAAAAAAACAAACTCTATTTATTCTCAAGAGACACAGAGAGAGAGGCAAACACATAAGCAGAGAGAGAAGCAGGCTCCCTATGGGGAGCCCAATGTGAGACTCCATCCCAGAACCCCGGGATCACATCCAGAGCTGAAGGCAGACACTCAACCACTGAGCCACCCAGGCATTCCTTTTGTTTACTTTTCAAATGACACTTTATTCAGAATCCTTTTAAAGAACATTGATAGAAATGGAAAAGCTCTGCTTAAAGGTGAGCGGAGAGTTTCCCTCTCAGGTACCCCTGGACTAAGCCACCCTCACTAAATCTTGAAACTCTGCAGAGCTACTGGGGACACCAGAGAGCCACCAGAGAATTTTGAACACAAGCCTAATGATTTATATTGAGAGAGTCACTCCATCCAGTGTGGAGGACTGGCACATGGAAGTAATATGAAAACCAGAATGGATGACTACAAAAGCATGAAAAGAGATGAAGAAAAAGATAGTAAGTGCCATTTTTAACTAGAAGAGAGAGAAAAAAAGATGATATCAGGCCTTGAAGGAATCTGATGTACAAAGAAAGGAAGAAAGAGACCCTCTTTGGCTTTAGTTTTGTCCTTAATTTATTCCCCTTGGCCAATTGGGTGGCTGATGGTATCATTTTTCATGATGTGGAATTCTAAAGGGACATTTTACTTATTGGATGATTGGTTTAAATTCCCTATTCTTCAAAAAATAACAGGATGGGGAGAGTGGTGGTTTACATTTAGGCCTTGAGTTACTGCTCTGTCATTCTGTCAAAGCCAGAGGGAATATCACAAAATCCTTGTATTCACTTCAATGAATAATGTATGTCTTATTTCCTTATTCTTCCCCATAGCAAACACCAATCAGAAGCATCTGAAACAAACAGACCACAGAAACTAGAGTCAAAACCAGCGTTTTGTCAACTGATTAGATAGCAGTTAGTTTAATGTTAACATTAATCAAGGTCTGATTGCTCCATTGTGAGGAGCAAGAACTATGTGCTGAGATTAATATGCAAGATCTGGTTCAGAATGTTTCTGCAGAAACCCCCACGCAGTAATTAAGAAGAACACCAAATGAAGGTTATTGATCCGTTGTGTTATTGAGAAACAACATAATTGATATTTCGGATCTTAATTGTTGGTTCCAAAGTAAAAGAGACAGTTTGTACAGATCATTAGTAACGGAGATTTTTGTTCTTACCATACAAACCAAAACATTGAGTTCAAATGTTACCCTGCTTCAAATAAACATTGATTTAATTGTCAAGAAATCTTTGTGTTTAAAATTATTATCTTTTGACAAGTTTGAGGCAATATACTGTGAGTTTGAAGTCAGATGGTTTTCGCTTGTGAGCTATGTGGAATAAGGTTTGTCATTCAACCTGTCTGGGCCTCAGAATTCCCTTTTGAAATGTGGCATTAATAATGCCCACCTTCCAGATTTGTTGGAAGGGTTCAGAGAGGATGTCAATGTCAGAGAGTCTTATAGCATACTATTTAGGAGCAAAGACATTAGATCCAGACTTCTATGTTTCTTTTTTTTTTTTTTCCAGACTGCTATGTTTCAAACACAGCTTTGACACTCATTTGTGCAAATTTAGACACATTAGTTAACCATTCTGTCCCACAATTTTCTCATCTTTAAAGGGGAATAGTAGTAAAAGACATCCCTGACAAGGTTGTTATGAAATTCAATAAATACATAAGAAGTTCTTAGAGGAGGGGCAGGCAGAAGATGAGCCCTATATAACTGTTCGTTGTTTCTATTGTTATAATTTGAAAGTGTTTAGGTCCATAGTTAATTTTTAATAAATATTAAATTTTATTCCTGCATTCCTTCTACAGGTTGACATTAGAAAATCCAAACTAGCATGCTTTCCTTTGCTCTGTATATATTGTTTCTATACATTTGCACACAGAACTTCCAGAAAACATCCTTGTGCCCAATTTCTAAATATGACTAGACAATACAGAAACACCTAAAATGTAATGGAGATAGTTATAGAGAAATGTGATGGAAACTGTGATGGAGAAAGACTGAGATTAACTAATTGGGAAATAAAGACCCTAAGAATTACAGATAGATGAGATAGAAGATGAGAGTGGGCCCAGCATCAAATGAAAAGGAATTTTAGAAAGGAGTATCATGATGAGAGAGGGGAGGATACTGCTAGAGAAATAATACAAGAAAGTTTCCTGAATTGAAGGAAACATGAATTCTTGAAAAGAAACTGTCCAAATCACAAGACACAACTACACATACACTAGAATAGCTAACATTAGAAAATAAATATATAAAAATGGAAAACACTAAATCTTGGGGAGGATGAAAACCAACTGCTACTCTCATATATTAGTGGTGAGAGAACAAAAAGGTACATTGACTTTGGAAGACAAGTTGGCAGTATTATATAAAATTGGCAGCTATTACTCTATGACCCAAGAATATCACTCCTAGTTACTTATCCAAAAGAAGAGAAAATATATGGCAACATAAAAACCTATAAATAAATGTTCATAGCAGCCTTATTTATATGATATCTAAAAGCAACCCAAATGACCATCAGTTCATTAGCTGATGATTAGATAAACAAATTGTGGTACATCTAAATAATAGACTATTATAGCAACCCAAAGGAACACATTTAAGATATATTCAATAATATGGACCTCTGAAAAGCATTATGCTAAGTTAAAGAAACGAGATATAAAAGCCTATATGCTACCTGATTTCATTTGCATGACATTCTGAAAAAGTCAAAACTATAGTAACAGAAATAAGATCAGTGTTTGCCAGGGGCTAGAGAGGATGGACTTGGGATTAAGAAAGGGTAGGAAGTGCTGAAAATATCCCATATATTGATATTGGTGGTGAATTTATAATGGTATACGATTGTGAAAACATCAAAATATACTTTAAAAGAATGGATAGATTTGTGAATTCCTCTTCAGTAAACCTGAATTTGATAAAAAGAAAGAGGCCTACTGAATGACAAGATAATTTTTTTAAAATTCCCACATTAGTTATGTCTTCAAGAAATTTCAGAAGTGGTATTAGGAAGATGCTAGTGTAGGAAGGCCTGGGCCCTCCTTCCTCCTACAAACATACTAATCCAGCAACCAGTCATAGACAAATCCCCCTTGTGAGAAATAAGAAACTAACTGAAAGGTTCCTGCACCCTGGAAGAAGTGAAACTTTCTCAAGAAGTGAACTCACAGGGCAGCCCGGGTGGCTCAGCGGTTTAGCACCGCCTTCAGCCCAGGGCCTGATCCTGGAGACCCGGGATCGAGTCCCACATCAGACTCCCTGCATGGCGCCTGCATCTCCCTCTGCCTGTGTCTCTGCCTCTCTCTCTCTCTCTCTTTCTCTCTCTCTCTCCCTGTCTCTCATGAATAAATAAATAAAATCTTTAAAAAAAAAAAAAAAAAAGAAGAAGAAGAAGAGGAAGTGAACTGACAGAAGCCAGCAAGGAGGTTAAGGATACCCTCTCAAAAGAGGCCCTGCTCCTGGCACAGCACCATATGATCAGATCTTTCCCTGGGACTGATGGCATGTTAGGTGACAAAACAAATCTTAGCAAATGTAAGAAGACTGAAATTATATCAAGTAATTTTTTCTGACCTCAATGGATTAAAAATAGAAAACAGCAGAAGGAATACTGAAAAATTCACAGATACTGGGGAAATTAAACAGCAAATCCTTGAACAACCATTGAATCAGAGAAGAAATAAAAAGGGAATAGAATATACATTAAGACCAAGGATAAAAAAAGAAAAGAAAAAAAAAAAGACCAAGGATAATGAAGACACAAAATACCAAAGTTTATGGAATGCAGCAAAAAGAGTATTCGGAGGGAAGTTCATAGCAGTAAATGCCTACATTAAAAAAAGAAGAAAGATCTCAGGTCACCTGAGTGGCTCAGTCACTTAAGCATCTGACTTTGGTGGCTCAGGTCATGATTTCAGGGTCTTGGGATCAAGTTCTACATTGGGCTCTGCACTCAGCAGGGAGCCTCCCCCTCCCCCTTTGCCTCTCTGCCAGCTCATGCTTGCTTGCTCTCTCTCAAAAAAAAAAAAAAAAAAAAACCACAAATTCTTTTAAAAAATGAAATTCAAAAAGAATAAAGATCTCAAGTAAGCTATATAAATTTATATCCAAACAACTGTGAAAAAGAACAAACTAAACCCAAGGTTCACAGGAGAGAAATAACAAGGATTAGAACAGAAACAAATGAAATTTAAAAATTTTAAAACCAACAAAAAAGGAAAAAGAAAAACAACAAAACTAAGTGTTGGTTCTCTGAAAAGATAGGCATCACTGACAAAGCCTTAGCTAGACTAACTAAAAAAAAAAGAGAGAATATTCAAATAAACAAAATCAGAAAGAAAAGGAGAGACTCTACCACGGAAGACATGGAAATACAGAGGATCACAGGAAACTATTATGAGCAACTACTGCTTGCCAATGATCTGGAAAACCTAGAAGAAGTGAATTTCCTAGAAACATACAACCTGCTGCAACTAAGTCATGAAGAAATAGAAAGTCTGAACAGACTTATCACTAGTATGGAGAATGAACCCATAACCAAAAGCTCCCAACAAAGAAAACCTCAGGACCCGATGGCTCCTCAGATGAATTCTATCAAACATTTGAAGAACTAATATGAATCCTTCTCAAACTATCCCAAAAATCTGAAGTGGATTAATCACTTTTAAAATCATTTTATGGGGCCAGCAGTATCCTGATACCAAAGCCAGATGAAGACACTACAAGAAAAGGAAACTATAGGCCAATAATCTCTGATGAACACAGATGCAAAAATCCTCCATGAAGTACTGGCAAACAGAATCCAGCAGTACACTGAAAGAATCATATCCATGACCAAGTAAAATTTATCACTCAGATGCAAAGGTGTTTCAACATACAAAAATTAATTAATGTGATATTCCACAGTAAGTGGAACAAAGAATAAAAATCACATTATTGTCCCAACAAATACGGAAAAAGCATTTGACAAAATTCAATGTCCTTTCATGAGAAAAACTCTCAACCTAGAAATAGAAGGGAATTACCTCAATGTAATAAAGACCATATATAACAAGCCCACAGCTAATATCACACTCAAAAGCAAATGACCTGAAAGCTTTTCTTCTAGGACCGGAAACAAGGAAAGGATGTCCACCTCCACCACTTCTATTCAGTCAGTACCGTGCTGGAAGTCCTAACTGGAGCAATTAGACAAGAAAAGGAAATAAAGGTACATAGATCAGAAAGGAAGAAGTGAAACTCTCCCTATTTGCAGATGACCTGATCTTATAGATAAAAAACCTAAACTCCATTAAAAAACAAACAAACAATTGGAACTAATGAATTCCGTAAAGTTTCAGGATAAAAAAATCAATGTAGCAAAAATCAATTACATATCTATACACTAACAAGTTATCTGAAAAGAAATTTAGGAAAGCAATCTCATTTACATTAGCATCAAAAAGGGTAAAATATTTAGGAATAAACTGTTAAAGAGGTGAAAGACTTGAATACTGAAAAATAGAAAAGATTGGTAATGGAAATTATTTAATTCCCTTGCTCAAGACACAAACAAATGGAAAAATATCTGTGTCCACAGACTGCAGGACGATATTTTTAAAATGTCCCTATGACTCAAAGTGATCTACAAATTTAGTGCAATCCCTTTCAAAATCCCAATGATATTTTTTCTTTTACAGAAAAAAATAAAATAAAATTCCTAGGGAACCACAAAAGACCACAACTAACTAAACTAATTCTGAAAAAAAAGAACAAAGTCTGAGGCATCACAATTCCTGAATTCAAAAAGTATTACAAAGCTACAGCAATCAAAACATCAAGAAGCTAGAAAAAGAAAAGACATATAGAACAGTGGAACAGAATAGAGAGGCCAAAATAGATCCATGAGTCTATGGCCAACTGACATTTCACAAGGGTGCCAAGAATCTACAAGGGGGAAAGTTAGTCTCTCCAATAAATGAGGCTGGAAAAACTGGATCTACACAGGAGGAAGAATGCAGTTGGACACTTACCTTTCACCATACACAAAAATTAACCAAAAATAGGTTAAAGAACTAAACAAAAAACCTGATATTGTAAAATTCCTGGGAGAAAACATAGGGAGAAAGCTACGTGATGCTGGTTTTGACAATGATTTGTAGGATATGACACCAAAAGCACAGGCAACAAAAACAGAAATAAACAAGTGGGATTAAATCAAAGTAAAACCTGCACTGCAAAGAAACAATGATCAGGGTAAAAAGGAAATCTGTGGAAGGGAAGAAAATATTTTCAAATCATTTTTTTTTAATGTTTAGAATGCTATTGCAAAATACCACAGACTGAGTAGCTTTTACTTATTTTTTTATAGATTTATTTATTTATCAGAGAAAATGAGATTGTGAGCAGGGGGAGGGACAGAGAGAGAGGGAGAAGGAGAGAAGCAGACTTCCTGCTGAGGGCGGAGCTCGATGCCAGGCTCTATCTCATCACCTTCAGATCAGGACCTGAGCCGAAATCAAGAGTCTGATGCTTAACTGACTGGGCCACCCAGGCACCTCCAGAGCAGCTTTTAAACAACCAAAATTTATTTCTTATAGTTTTACAGGCTAGACATCTGGGGTCAGGGTGCGTATGTGGTCAGATGAGGTCCCTCTGCTAGTTGTAGATTTCTTATTGCATCTTCATTTGGTGGAAGAGGCCAAGGGCTATGTGGAGTCTCTTTTTGAGATCATCAATCCCATTAATGAGGGGTCCACATTCATACACTAAGCATCTCCCAAAGTCTCGACTTCCTAATGCTATCACACTGGGCATTAGGACTTCAACATATGGATGTCTGGGGGAGATCAACAGGCAGACTATGATACAGATATCTGATGAGGAGTTAACATCTGGAATATTTAAGGACTACTTACAATTCAATAGTAAAACAACAAACAAAAACAAAACCCTCTAGTAACCCGATTCTTAAAAAATGAGTTAAGGACATAAATAGACATTTTCCCCAGAAAATACATAGAAATAGCCAACAGATAAGTGAACAAACAAACAAATAAGCAAGCAAACAAAAAATAATGTTCAATGTCACTACTCACCAGAGCAACGCAAAATAAAGCTGCTATGTAATATCTCACACCTGTTAGAATGGCTAGTATTTAAAACAAAAAACAAAAGGACAATTGGTGAGAGTGTGGCAAAATTGGGACCTTGCACATTGTTGTTAGGAATGCAAAATGCTGCGGTCTTTATAGGAAATAGTATAAAGAAGATTCCTTAAAGAATTAAGAATAGAATTATCATATCATGGAGCAATCACACTTTATTCAAAAGCATAAAAATCAGGTTCTTGTAGAGATGTTAGCACTCTTATGTTTATCGCACCACTATTCACGATGGACAAGATCTAGAAACAACTTAAATGTGTGTTTATAGATAAATGGATAAAGAAGTGTAGTATATGCATCCAATGGAATACTATTCAGCTTCCAAAGAAGGAAATACTACAGTATGTGAGAATATAGAAATACATTATGTTCACTGGAAAAAGCCAGATACAGAAAGACAAATACTGCATGATTCCACTTACAGGAGTAAAACGATGTGCAAAATATACAAATTAACTCTGAGAGTGAAATGGTGGTTATCAGGGGCTGCAGAGAGGGGGAAATGGGGAGTTACTATTCAATAGGCATAAAATTTCAGTTAAACAGGATGAACAAGCTCTAGACATACACTGTACAACATTGCAACTCTGATCAACAATAATGTATTCTACACTTAGAGTTTTAGCAACATGACAGATCTCGTGTTAAACGTTCTTACTACAATAAAATATTTTTTTTGAAAAGGAAGCAATTTCAGAACACTAATAACCAAACCATGGGCCACAATCTTAAGGTTCTCTACAAAGGAATAAAGGCCAGAGCATCTTAAGATGCATCAGGGAAACTCAAGACAAAAAAAAAAAAGAGAGAGAGAGAGAGAGAGAGAATTTCAAAAGTTATGAAGGAAAAAATACTTTTCCAATCCAGAAGTTTATATGCAGCCAAATCATCTGGATATATGATGAATAAAGTTTATAGCCCTCAAATCCACTCTTAGGAAGTTATTTGAGGATAGACACCAGTGAAAATGAAGGTAGAAACCAAGAGGAGGACATAGCTTCCAGAAAATGGTGAATTTAATCCAAAACAACAGTAAAGGGAAACCCAGAGAATAGGTGCTAGGAAATAATTTCTAGGGAGGAAAGAGTCCAGATTCAATCAGGAAGTTGGAAAGAAGGATCTCAGTGGGAAGGATTAAATGGAGCATGAAGAATGCTTG
This sequence comes from Canis lupus dingo, assembly GCF_003254725.2. NCBI lineage: Eukaryota > Metazoa > Chordata > Mammalia > Carnivora > Canidae > Canis > Canis lupus. Next base: position 68,363,495 of record NC_064245.1, read on the forward strand.
AAAACAGGGTGGGAAGAGTGGTATCACCAAGATGATGACATAGGCTGCTATCAACTTCATTCTCCTTCACAAGAACAACTCACAACTGTTCATGGACAAGGCACCACTGAGAAAATTCTAGACCTTGGGGGTGAGCCTGAGGAACCCTCCTGTACCACAGGACATGAAAAAGATTGGTCATAAGATTAAGGCATAATTTTCAAGAACATTTTTTAAAAAGCCAATGAAGTTTGGTGCCTGCCTTTGGCCCAGGGCGCAATCCTGGAGACCTGGGATCGAATCCCACGTCGGGCTCCCGGTGCATGAAGCCTGCTTCTCCCTCTGCCTGTGTCTCTGCCTCTCTCTCTCTCTCTCTCTCTCTGTGACTATCATAAATAAATTTTAAAAAATAAATATAAAAATAAAAATAAAAATAAAAAGCCAATGAAAACTTTTCAGGAAAACAGACAAAAAAACCCTGAGTCCATTATCATAAGCCATATTTGAAGCAAACCTGTAATATTGGACCAAGAGCTCACTAGGCCTCAAAAACATTTAAGCGGATCCCAAGCACACCTCCCATGTTTATCCATACACAATATGGGGGAACAAGGCAAGACTAAAGATTTTTCAATTTAAAGACGTAAATAAAGCATGATGCTGAAATCACATAAAACAAATGCCCAAACTCACTCAAAAACTCACTGAGGAAGGAAATGAAACTTAACAGAATTACATGTCTGTAAAACAAAAATCAAATTGGAGCAATTGCTGTAGGAAATTGATCTGATGTGTGGGAGTTAATGATTTTCTTTTATTATCAAAATGTAAGCAAGGCACATAAAATAAATTCAACAAGAAATTGCATAGAATTAAAACAAGGATTTGGTGGATATAACACAAACTTTGGAAAGCATAAACATTACATGTTTCCCCACTTCCTCCATCATTCAAGTTAAATTGTTTCACAGGCGGAGGTGCTACCTTTCTCCCTGAACCTAGTATGTGGTCTTCTCCAGCCCTTTCTATACCAGCACACAGCACTATATCTTTTGGTGTAACAGAGTTTGAGACACTCATCCTAACGTGATCTTCATGCACTGACTTCACTCCCTGCCAGCTGGCACGGATTCTTTGAGTACAGATGCTCCTTTTTCAAAAATCTCTAGCTGAGTCTCAAGGTATCATACTGACCCACTGGGATGAAGATTATTTTAAGACTGGAGGAAGGTTCTTTTTCTCTATAAAAATCTTCAAGAGAGATCTATTCTATTGGAAAATAAAATTTTTATTGAATTAAGTAGCCTTGCTGGTCTATAGTACTTTTCATACGAATCTAGATCATACATATTATGTTCCTCAATTGGCATGAATTATATATACACACACACACACATATACATATAGTAAGTATGTATAAATATATATATATAAATTTTAAAAAATATATATATATAGCTCAATAGTCACCACAGGTAAGGAAAATGATGGTGAAGTTTGCCTGAAATGCCATAATTCACGTAGCCATTGGTCAGTCATGCCAGGATTCATTACTGAGTATCTAGCAGGTGCTAGGCATGGTGCTGCATAATGGTGGTATAACAGTGAGCGGATCATTATGTAGTAGAATTTCTGCTTGGAAAAACACAGTTGGCTGCAGAGTGAATAGATTACAGGGTAGAGTAGCATGTAATAAAAGGAGATTAGATGACTAATTGGCAAATAAAGGAAATGTGTAAAACTCTCAGGACTTGATGCTGGGGAGAGAAAAAAAGGAGATATTAAGGACACCTCCTGGATGTCAAACTTACTACCTGGATGATGTGCTGAAGAGAGCTTCTAGCAACAATCATGCTGGGGTATTGACTGATGAGTATCCTTTTTCAGACAATCCCTGAAAAGCCCCTAGTTAGGTTGGGGTATCGCCACAGGCACTTGACTTATCTCAAGAGTTTGCATGCTCATAAATTCATTCAACTTCAAGACTCACTAATTATACTCTCATATTTTAAGCCTATTATGGAAGAAATTCAAACCACATGGGTGTTTGTCTACAAGCCAGAATTTGCTCAAGATAAGCCAGTAGTAATAACTTAACTTCAGGCCTGGTGGTTCTTGAACATACTTAAACCTTGGGACAGAAGCAGGGAGAAGGTGGCTAATAAACATCTCAGAATTCTTTCCAGATGGAAAACAAAAACTCTCTTTTTCTGATTTCCCCTTAAACTTGTCATTATTTGGCAGAAATAGTCAAAATAAATGCACCATGCTTCAAAGGAGCCAGCACATAAGAGACCAGACAGCAGCAAGATGAATCCACTTGTCTCAGCAGACATATGCTCCGAACACAGATGTTCAGGAAATGAAGGGCAGGCACTTGTGATAATGTATTGCATCATTTCTTTGACCTCAAGATAAAAGCAAACACGAAAAGCAAAATGTGCCACTCACCAGGCTGTAAAAATGAAACCTGCCACACAGTTCTGATCTATGGCACGAATTCTGTCTTTGCCAGAAAGATGGAGTATTCTCGTCAGGATGCCAGCTCTTCCTTGTCTTGCATGTGATTCTTTGTGAAAGAGGGATGAAATCGTGGAATAGAAAAAGAAGGTTTTAAAATCTAATTTAACTTAACTAATACATCAGGCTACCATCACTGAACTATTCTGAAAGGATTTAAAAAAAAAAAAAAATAGGCAAGCACTTACCCAGCTTCCAGTGCAACAGACTCTGGATGCATTTCTTTACCACTGCTCACAGCGGCCTTACAAGGAGCCAATTGCAGACTTTGTGCTTTTTTTTTTTTTTTTCTTCTAAGGATTTTATTTATTCATGAGAGAGAAAGAGAAAGAGAGAGAGAAAGAGAGAGAGAGAGAGAGAGGCAGAGACACAGGCAGAGGGAGAAGCAGACTCCATGCAAGGAGCCTGACATGGGACTCAATCCCAGGATTCCAGGATCACGCCCAGGGCCAAAGGCAGTGCTAAACCCCCGAGCCACCCAGGGCTGCCCCAACATTGTGCTTTTTTACAAATTGTAGGTTTGTGGCAACTCTGTACTGAGCAAGCCTACTGGCACTGTTTTCCCACTATCATTTATTTTTTTATTTTTTTATTTTTCTTTTTATTTATTTTTCCCACTATCATTTCTTACTTCATGAATCTGTGTCATTTTTTGGTAATTCTTGCCATATTTCAAGCCCTTTCATTATTTTATTATTGATTATTATTATTATTATTATTATTATTATATTTACAGTGATTTGTGATCAGTGATTTTTCATACTACTATTGTAATTTTTTGAAGGTGCCACAAATCACACTCATATAACACAAGAAATTTTATTAATAAGCGTGTGTGTTCTGAGTGCTCCACTGACCAGCCGTTCTCCATTTCTCTCCATCCCCTCAGGTATCACTATATCCGGAGAACACAACAATATTAAAATTAAGCCAATTAGTAGTCTTACAGTGAACAATAAGTGTTCAAGTGAAGGGAAGAGTCTCACCTCTCTCACCTTAAATCAAAAGCTAGACGGATGCCTCGGTGGCTCAGCCGTTGAGCATCTGCCTTCAACTCAGGGCGTGATCCTGGAGTCCCAGGATTGAGTCCCACGTCAGGCTTCCTGCATGGAGCCTGCTTCTCCCTCTGCCTGAGTCTCTGCTTCTCTGTCTCTCATGAATAAACATTTTTTTTTATTTATTTATGATAGGCACACAGTGAGAGAGAGAGAGGCAGAGACACAGGCAGAGGGAGAAGCAGGCTCCATGCACCGGGAGCCCGATGTGGGATTCGATCCCGGGTCTCCAGGATCGCGCCCTGGGCCAAAGGCAGGCGCCAAACCGCTGCGCCACCCAGGGATCCCTCTCATGAATAAATAAATAAAATCTTTTAAAACAATGAATAAATAAATACATACATAAATAAAAGCTAGAAATAATTAAGCTTAGGGAGAAGACATGTCCAAATTCGAGAAAGGCCCAAAGCTAGACTTCTTGCACCAAACAACTAGCAAAGTTGTGAATGAAAAAGAAAAAATTCTTGAAGGAAACTAAAAGGGCTATTCTAGTGAATACACAAATAAGAAAGCAATACAGGTTCATTGCTGATTTGGAAAAAGTTTTGAATAGAAGATCAAACCAGCCACATCATTCTCTTAAGCCAAAGCCTCACCCAGAGCAAGGCCCTAACCCTCTTTGATTGAGTGAAGTTTGAGGCAGGAGAGAAAGCTGCAGAAGGAAACTTGGAAGCTCACAGAGGTTGGCTCATGAGGTTTTAAGGAAAGAAGCTGTCTCCCTAATATCAAAGTGCAAGGTGAAGCCATAAGTGCTGATGTAGAAACTACAACCAATGATCCAGAAGACCTAGCTAAGATCAGTAATGAAGGTGGCCACGCTAACAACAGATGTTGGATGTAGACAAAATGGCCTTCTGTTGGAAGAAGATACCACCCAAGACTCATAGCTAGAGAGGAGAAGTCAATGCCTGGCTTCAAAGCATCAAAGGACAGCCTGGCCCTCTTGTTAAGGATACTCCTTAGGATAGCACAGCTGATGACTTTAAGTTGAGCCAATGTTCATGTACCATTCCAAAAATCCTAGGGCCCTGAAGAATTATGCTTAATCTGCTCTGCCTGTGCTCTATAAATGAAACCACAAAGCCTGAATGACAGCTCCTCTGCTTATAATGGTTTGTTGGATATTTTAAGCCATTGTTGAAGGCTGTATATCAGGAAAAAAAGATTCCTTTGAAAACATTACTGTTCATTGACAGTGTGCCTGGTGAACCAAGAACTCATGCAGATATACAACCAGGTTAGGGTTTTTTCCATGCCTACCGACACAGATTCCGTTCTGCAGCCCATGGATCAAGGAGTTGTTTTGACTTTCAAGGGTTATTATTTAAGAAATACATTTTGTTAGGTTATAACTTCATAGATAGTGATTCCTTTAATGGACTGGTGCAAAGTGAGCTGCAAACCTTCCAGAAAGTATTAGCCATTCTACATGCCGTTGAGAACGTTCATGGTTCCTAAGAAGAGGCCAAATTTTAAAATGAGCAAGTTTGGAAGAAGTTGATGCTAACCCTCAGAAATGACTTTGAGAGATTCTGAACTTGAGTAGAGGATGCAACTGCAGATGTGGTAGAAATAGCAAGAGAACTGGAATTAGAAGTAGAGCTTGAATTGCTGCAATCCCATGCTAAAACTTAAATAGAACGGGAGTTGCTTCCTTTTTTTAAGATTTTATTTATTTATTTATTTATTTATTTATTTATTTATTTATTTATTTTTATTTGAGAGAGACAGAAAGAGAGCAGGGAGAGGGAGGAGGAACAGAGGGAAAAGGACAAACAGACTCCATGCTGAGCACAGAGCCTGATTCAGGGCCCTATCTCATAACCCTGAGATGATGACCTGAGCTAAAATCCGGAGTCAGGTACTTAAACAACTGAGCCACCCAGGAACCCCAATCAGGATTTGCTTCTCACAGATGAGTGAAAAAATGTCATTGGTTTCTTGTGATGGAACAATTATTGAAAAGACAGCAAAGCGTTTAGAATATCACATAATCTTAGTTAATAAAGCAACTGCAGGATTTGGGAGGATTGACTTCACTTTTGAAAGAAGTTTCAGTGTGGCTAAAAATGTATCATATGCTACAGAGAAAGCATCTGGGAAAGGAAGTCAGTTGGTATGGCAAACTTCATTGTCGCCTTATTTTTAGAAATTGCCACAGGCCTCCCACCTCACTCTAGCAACCATCACCCTGATCAGTCAGCAGCCATCAACATGGAGGCAAGACCGTCCACCAATGAAATGATTATGCCTCAGATGACAGTACTTCAGAGCAAGAAAGTACTTTTTAATTAAGGTCTGTACATTGTTTTAATCCAGAATGCTCTTGCACACTTATTAGACTACACTTAATGTAATATAAACATGACTTTTACATGCTCTGGGAAACTAAAAAGGGATTTTTGCTTTATTGTGGTGGTCTGGAACTGAACCCGCAGTATCTCTGAGGTATGCCTCTATGTTCCCTTGTTTTCTTTTCTTCTTTCAATTTTTAAACTTTTATTTTTATTTGTTTATTTTTTTTTTAGTAATTTCGATACCCAATACGAAACTCAAACTCACAACCCTGATACCAAGAGTCACATGGTCTACTGACTAAAGCCAGCCAGAAAACACTCTGTATTTTCTCCATTTTCAAATGAGCAAACCAGAGTTTGGCCAGGTTACCTAACTTGTCTAAGGTCACGTGGCTGGGATTTAGCAGGGCCAGAGCCTAAACCTGGATCTAATTCTGAAGTTCACATGGTCCTCTAATTCTGGCTTCTTCTCAGTATGTGATACTGTATAAACACAAAGCTGTAGAGTCATAACACAAATAAATGAAAGAATCAGGATGACACAAGACAGCTTACATTTGGACACTAAGCTATGGGTTACTTAGTATAAAATTACAGGGTTTCAGACATGCAAACAATATAGTGAAGCGTGTATATTCTTTGGAGGTAGACGGAGCCATCCTGAATCTCAGCCCTCACTCTACTTGCTGTGTGATCTAGATCAAATGGTGTGACCTCCTTGCTGCAGATTCCTCATCTAAAAAATAGTTTTTCCCATTTCATGAAGTTTTTTAAATTAGATGATGTGAACAAATGATCTGTCAATATGCCTAGTACACAGTAGATGCCCCAAAATGTCAACTTCATGTCACCTCAAGTTAAAGACATTATGAGATGGAAAAAAGAGGAATTCATTTGCTAAAGTAGTATCTAACTGGCAACTTGAGAGAGTCCTCATGATAAAATTGTGTATAGACTCACATATATGTATGTACATGTATATACACATATACACACATTTGAGTATTATATTTGGTAGAAAACAAGTTCTTTCAAACCCTATTATCATTATATCTATGAGAGACCTAGTCATCCAGTGGTCTGCTAGGAAAAAAAAAAAAGTAAATTTCCTATTAGTGTCACCAGCACTATGGACAATGCACACATGTGCACCACCAGCTCAAGCCCCGGGAAGAAGGAGTGCCAATGCACCAATTAGCATTGCAGGCTTCCAATCTTATCTGCCATTCTTTCTGCACAAAAATGACACTCAGAGCATCTGGGTTAAGCTCAGTAGGTTAAGCATCTGCCTTTGGCTCAGGTCATGATCCAAGGATCCTGAGATTGAGCCCTGCATCAGGCTGCTCAGAGGAGAGCCTGCTTCTCCCTCTCCCTCTGCTGTTCCCCCTGCATGTGTTCTCTCTCTCTGTGTCTGTCAAATAAATAAAATATATATATCTAATTTATATATAATTATATATAATTATATATTATGTAATTTTATATATATATATAAATCCAATTTATATATAAAACACAAAACTTGACACTCAAATATAGTTTTGCAGGGTAATGGGTCATGTCATCTCTGGTTAAATAAAAACAATTGCCTAATTAAAAAGTGATAAATTCTAATTCCATTTTTTTAAATACAAAATACACCAAAAAAAAGCCCCCAGGAAATATCTCCTCTTCTTGTTATGGCTGCTTTACATAATTTGTTTACACTGTTACAATTTTATTATAGAGACCCTACCATTTTACTCAGACTTTTTCTTCAACATCGCACAGTAATTTTTAGCACAGTGGTTAAATCTCTGAAAGCAGACCTCCATATCTGTGTCCTTGAGCTGGGCACTTGACTTCTTTAAGGCTCAAGCATTCAAAAATAAACTGCCACCTTACAGGGCTGTGTGAAGACAAAGTGAAAATGATCCATGTAAAACTCTAGCAGAATTCTAGGTAGAAAGTAAGAACTCAATAAAATTATTATATTTTATAAGTAGGAGGACTTTTTTTCCCACTGCAAATGACAAAAAGACAAATTTCAACTGACTTCAGCAAATGGAAGCAAATTTATTTTCAAAATGGAAAGTCCGGATGTAGACACCACGGAGTCTCAATCAATGTGGCATCTCTTGCTCAGAGACAAACTCTTCCCCAAGGGTAGCAGGATAGCTGCAGTGGACCAGGTGAGAGCCCAAACCCTACCCCCACTGCAATTCCAAGATCAGCAGAGAAAGCCTCTTCATATTAGCACCTGCATATATCCCAGGATTCCTTCTGATTGGACCAACCTGAGTCTCTTTGCTTACCCAACACAGGAACTGTTGCTGGGAGAATTTGGTGTTTTGATTGGCTAGTTGTGGTAAGTTAATCAATAGTTGCCCAAAAAAGTCCCATGCCTTGATCCCAGGAACCAATGAATATAACACCTTGCATGGCAAGAAAGACTTTGCAAAGGTGATCAAATTGAGGATCTTGAGATAAAAAGATTATCCTGGACTATCTGGGCCCAGTGTAATCATAGAGATCCTTATAAGAAAGAGGCAGGAGAGTCAGAGATCAGGTAATGTGGCAATGGATTCAGAGATTAAAGAGCACAAGCCAAGAGATGTAGGCATGTTGGACAAGCTGGAAGTAATGAGGACTATACTCTCCACCTAAGGCCTCCGAAAGGAATTAGCCCTGCCTGCTGACACCATGATTTTAACCTCATAAGAACCATTTTGGACTTCGGGCTTCATGAACTGTGAACCACTAAGTTTGTGATCATTTATTTACAGCTGTACCAAGACAACCAATACACTAGTCTTCACTCACAATCTTTACCTCCAGAGTGCTCAGATGACATGGATGGAAATGGAAGAGGATGGGGATAGAGGAAGAATAATTTTCCAGAAGGAAAACAGAGATCCTGTTACCAGAAGAGAAGAAGGCAAAAAAGTGTCCAGTGTCTGCGTATCAACATTGGCTTTGTAGCTGCACTGTTCTTTTTGTTTTTTCTTCAAATTTGGCTTAAATGACACTACAATAGCAGAGTACTTTCTTGAGTAGCTTTGCAATAATATACTTGCTTCGCCTTCTGTACTCGTACATTGGATTCTTGAAATCCAAATCCTGCTCATCCTAGATATGCATGAGGTTTAGATAACAAGATGGAGGTGACTTATATAGCAAGTCACCGTGTTGTCTATTCGTATGGATCACGTCACATGAAAGTATTTGATAGCAGCACCTAGATGGCTCAGTCAGTTAAGTGTCCAACTCTTGATTTTGGCTCAGGTTGTGATCTCAGGGTCTTGAGATCGAGCCCTGTGTTGGGCTCCACACTCAGCATGGAGTTTGCTTGTCCCTCTCCCTCCCCTTCTGCCCCTCCCCCTGCTTCCACTTACTCTCTCTGAAATAAACAAAATCTTAATAAAATATCTGATACTAGTAATGAATGTGGCCAGACAAATGCAAAACAGTTACAGCAACCTAAGTGTTGGGGCTTCTTGCACTAGCAGGCCTGTTCATCTTGAAGACCCCGTTTTCTTCCTTTGAGTCTTGATTTGAGACCCTACAGAATATCAGGAAATGAATGAACAAAGTGAGGTCAGAGCCATCTTCTGGAATCACTCCATAGTCATGGCATTGATTGTAAGGGCATGCAACAACCTCTTTGGGGTACAGAGAGAATGTACATGTGGGGGGTGTGGAGGTTGAAGAGTTCTGAGTTTGGGATATTGGGACAATACTAAAAAGAGTGAATGGGTGATGGGCACTGGGGGTTATTCTGTATGTTAGTAAATTGAACACCAATAAAAAATTAAAAAAAAAAAAAGAAATCTGATTAAGAGATCAGAAGCACTAAATTCCAGTATCAATTTCACCATCATCCAGCTTTCTCTTCTACGTGATATAAAAACAGTATCATTGAATCCAGCACCGGCATGATGGAGGAGGGCTGGAAAAAGTATTATCTTTCTGAGAGTAGTAGTGATAGAGATATATATGAAATAATCCAGAAGATTTTTTCAAAATTCCAAATAGAACAATCTCAGAGTTGTCCCTTCCCTCCCCCTCTGCCCATCCTTCCCTAGCAACCCAAATTAATTCTGTTATTCTCCTGTGAGGGCCTTGGATAATATGGCAGAAGTCTTGCAGGTGGTTTTGTTCATCATCATTCCCCAAGGCCACCTCTGCCCCACCTCTGCCCATTAAGAACCAAGGTCTAGACTGTTTAATTTCTTTGTGGTTTTCTGACTATTTTCCATTCTATGCACTGTTTTTCTGGGTGTATGAATTAGGTGGACACTGGAGAAAGTGTGGAATTACTATCATTGCCCTGTGTTCAACCCACTGCTTTTTTCTGGGTCAGAGAACAGACAGGTCTCTATGCCACCAGGCATATCCAGAATGCAGGGCACTATCCCAACCCTGAAGCAGCCTCAGCCTGGCCAGGCCTCATAAGGAAAGTCCTGAGTCCTAGACAAATATGCTGAAGTGAGAAGCCAAATCTGGCTGCTACAATCTGCTGTCTCCCATAGTGACATTCTGGCCACGACAAAATATGGCAGGTTCAGAAACTCAATTTTCCCTGACAATCGAGCATCAGGCCCTGACAAGACAAGCTGCTTCATTATCTGTCTGGGAGGAAGGGACAAACAATTTTGTTGAGTCAGTAATGGTAGAGCGTAGTAGATGTTTTATCCAGGGAAATATTTGTCATCTAGTGCCGTGGTGGACCATTAACAAGTCATTTCTAGGACGGCTCTAAAAATGAAATCATCTTTATTTGATATAGTGTCATTACCACTATTTATTACCCAAACCAAACATTCAGCTCATTGGGAGATTGAGTAAATCAGCAAATGAGAAGACATTAGAAAGCTAACTAGAAAGAATCTCTGCTTTATCAAAGTTATTTTTTTAAATAAAGAATAATTAACCCACAGTGTTATATCAGTTTCAAGTGTACAGTAAAATAATTCTAGAAAGCTAACTAGAAAGAATCTCTGCTTTATCAAAGAAAATTATTTTTTAATAAAGAATAATTAACCCACAGTGCTATATCAGTTTCAAGTGTACAGTAAAATAATTCAATATTACTATGCATTTCTCAGTGCTCATCAAAAGGTGTACCCTTAATCCCCCTTGTCTATCTCACCCTCCCCCCATCTCCAAGTGTCCATCCATAGATGAATGAATAAAGAAGAATTCATATATAAATACAATGGAATATTACTCAGTCATAAATAAGAATGAAATGTTGCCATTTGCAACAATATGGATGGAACTAGAGAGTATTACACTAAGTGAAATAAGCCAGTCATAGGAAGACAAATACTATGATTTCACTCACATGTGGAATTTAAGAAACAAAACAAATGAACATAAAAAGCTATTAACTTTTCAAAAGAAGGACAATTTTAAAAATTAGAAGACTGTCATGATTTTTATAAGAAAAAGAGGAATCAAGAGAGCGCTAGTGAGTGGTAACTTCATGTCAGAACCTGTGCTACCTCCTTCACATTCATGGTTTTAGTTACACTTCACAACAATACTTAGGACTGTGTTCATTTTATAGATGAAAATCTTGAGAACCCAAAAGCCAGAACTCATTAAGTAAAATGATTTCCCCAAGTGCTCCTGGTATATGAGTGAGAAGAAGAAACCCTCTTTCTTCCTTTTCTGGTACAACCTCAATATGTCTCTTGGTTTAAACTGCAGTGTTTGCCCTCTCACACCAATCATTCTGTGGCCTTTTCCTGATAGCATTGAGGTAATGGTGTGTCTAGAGCAGAGCCTTAGTCATCACCACAAGACACTGTGCATCTGACTACACGCTTGTCTGGGACTCTTTGACAAGTCATATCTGTGATTCGGGACTTTTGTTTCCCAGTGACAGAAACCTACATCAAATCGATAAAAGATAAAGAGGAACTTGGTTGGCACATATTGGAGCATTTGAACAGAAGCCTAAGTAACCTGATGTGAGGAAAATAGGATCTATTGCTCTTTAAGAAAACTGGAACCTGGGATTCAAGAATGCACAGGATGCACACACACACCCTCTCTCTCTCTCTCTCTACCCATCCTTGTTTCTAAGTACTCTGCATAATCCTCTACTACTACATGCTGGTTTGCTCCATTCAGGAGGAAACATGTCTTCCAACCTCTGGAGAAGGATTGACTAATACTTATTCTTGTCATAGGTTTAGAAATCGGCTCACCTTGTGTTGGGCTCCCACCTTTGGGCCATCATCTAAAGCCAGAGAAATAGCTCTGTATGATCATGGTAGCTCCTATGCCAACAACACGAATGAAGAGGAAAAAATTACTCTCCAGAACAAGGAGGCTACTGAACTGACAATAGCACTGACATCCAGGACACAATGGAGATTTACAGCCAAGAGGCAAGGGAGAAGCTGCTGGGAAGTTAGGTAAACATTTCAATGTCCCAAGAACTCTGTTATGTTTTCAAACTGAAAGTAGGTGGTTGTCAAGACTTCAGAGCATGCACACACTCACTTATTCATTCCTCAGACATTTACTGGTGCTAAAATAGAAGGAAAAAATAAGAATAAGATATGATCCCTACCCTCAGAGTTTACTGCCTGCCGGGGAGAACAGACAAGTATACTAATGATGTCAGTATTGTGAGCAGAGTGTATTAATGAAGGTCCATAGAGGGCAGTGTTTTTCATGCTGTATGCTGAGACCCATTGGCAAGTCATTAAATCAATTTAGTGGGCTGCAGACAGCACTTAAAAAAAAGAAAAGAAAGGAGAAAAAAATTGGCCAGAATATATCAGTGTGCATTGCACAGTAGTAAAGCTGTAAGAATCTGGTGAAACAATTGTGGTTCAGTTGTGTGGGAGGCTGTGTATGTGCAGGTTTGTGTACCAAGTCATGCTGTAAAATCCATTTCTTACTCTAGGTCATTGTCAGAAATGTTTGAAAGATGCTAACGCGATGTGAGTAGGAACCCAGAGAAGAGGCATGTAGATGAGACTAGTAGGAGGTAGAAGAGGAAAAGATTTCTGAAGAAGGGAGCTCTTAATCTGAATCTTGGAGAAAAGGCAGCAATTCAAAGATGGCAAGTGGCTCATGATTCAGGCACAGAGAATTGAGAAGGCTGTGTAGACTAGGAAGTACCTTGGCTGCCCTGTGCAATAGACTAGGTGCTGTGCTGGCTCAGGTGTTACAGTTGGGATCCCTCCAGCTACAGTCCCAGGACTGGGAGCTGCTGGTATAGAATGGGGAGGCAGGCCACAGATGTTTGACAAAAAACAGAAAGTCATGGATGACAATGAGAATGTAGCCCTCTAAAAATTTTGAAATGTCCAAGTTTGCCTCTATTTGGGGAACCAGAGAAAGCTGTGTGAAGGAGGGAGCATTTCTGAATTATCTTTGAATCCTTCAATAGGTTTGGCCCGGGATTAATAGTGTTGGGCTTGTGTGGTTGAGCCTGATGAGTCAGGTGAGGAAGAAAGAGGAGAAGGAGACACTCCAAGAGCATTTCAAAGCCCAAGAGAAGGCGGATACTGTGAATGGTCACACCCCCTGCTCAGTGAAGCTCCTTCAAACCAACTGTAGTAGTAGTTCTTTAAGGGAATCGTAGGTGCCATGCCAAAGAAAATTTCATTCACTTCTCAACACTTTCAAATATGTGCACTGGATGACAGCCACCTCACGTCAGAGTTAAGCACTAAGATTTGTAGTCAGATGCCAGGGTTCAAACCCACTTACTTGCTGTACTTAGTTACCTAATCTTTCTGTGCCTGAGAGTTCTCATGGGTAAAACCATATCTATGGCAGCCAAGGAAGCATGCTGCTCAGACCCTCTTCAAGAAAGAACTGGATCTTCACCTGAGAGTAGTGTCCTTGCTTATCGGTGGTTACCGGCAGTGCCACTGGGGCCCAAAGCAGAATTTATGCTCAGGCCATACTCTTCTCAGAAGCCCTTAGTCAATGAAAGACCATGGTGGGAACACTGGAGCCTGGCCATATTGTCCAACACGGGACTCTGCTAGAAGGTAAGCTTTGGGGGATCCCTGGATGGCTCAGCAGTTTAGCACCTGCCTTCGGCCTAGGGCATGATCCTGGAGTCCCAGGATCGAGTCCCACATCAGGCTTCCTGCATGGAGCCTGCTTCTCCCTCTGCCTGTGTCTCTGCCTCTCTCTCTCTTTCTCTCTCTCTCTTGCCCTGTCTCTCATGAACAAATAAATAAAATCTTAAAAAAAAAAAAAAAGAAGGCAAGCTTTGCTTTGGGTTTCCCCACTGGGGCTGACAAGGCTTTGTCAAAGCTGTGTGGTCAGAGGCTCACTTACCTACCAAGCCCTGCTTCCTCCTGACATTTCCCTTTCTAAGGTATCAGATCTACTCTGTGGTCTGAAGACTCTTTTCACCCAGTCCTTCTTCCTTCCCTTTTGTCGTTCATAGGCAAATGCCCAAGAAGCCTCTTGCACTGTTTGAGCATTTATCTATTTCCTTAAGTGGACACAATCCCTCCTTATGGCGCCACCCCGGGTGTCTCAGGCCTTGGATTGCTATTCTTTCTACACTCAGTCCCTAAATAAACCCCCTGAGTTTCTAGGACTTTAATGCTGTCTCTGTGTTGAAGACTCTCAAATTTGTGACTCCAGCCCCGAGCAGTCTTCTGAACTCCAGATACTTACATCCAATACCTTTTTAATGCCTCTGCTGGCTTTCCAATAGGAGCCTAAAACTCAATGTGTCCAAGTCCAAACCCTTGATCTTTTCTCCTAAATCTGTCCCTTCTTCAATCTTTCCTGTCCTGCTAAATAGCAATTCTATATTTATAGTTGCTGAGGGCAAACACTTTGATGTCATTCTTGATTTCTCTCATTCTCTCAGAGCCCACATCCAATCCATCAGTAAATCCTGTGGGTTCTACCTAAAAATACATGCTGAACCTGACCAGTTCTCACCATCTGCACAAGGACATCACTGGTTTGAGCCATCATGTCCTCTTCTCTGGATTACTGCAATATCTTCTGTTTTGACTTCCTACTTCTATCTGTGACCCCTTCAATCCAGTCTCAACACAGCAGCCAGAGTACCCTTTTAAAATGCAAACCAGAGCATATCATTTTTATCTCAAAGTCCTCCAAGATTTCCAGTCATCCAGAATAAAGCCTGTATACTCAAAATAATCTCTCAGCCCCCACGTTGCCTGGCCCCTCCTCCACATTTTCCCCCTTGTTTACTCAGTTTTATTTTATCCACATAACTTCATTACTGACCCCCGAATACTCCAACTTATTCCTAGGTGGGATTTTGTATATGCTATCCCCTTTGCCTGGAATATTTTTCCCTCAGATATTTGAATGGTTCTCTCTTTTCTCCTTCATATTTCTGCTCCCCTGTACCTTATGGGGGATGCTATCTCTGGGCTCTGTAGGAAAAATCACATATACTAGCACATACTTTTACCTTCACTGCTGTACTTATTCTAACACTTTTAATATCTAACATAATTGATTTTTGTCTTATTTCTCTCTTCCCCTACGTGAGGATATAAGTTCCAGAAGGGCAAAATTTTACACCTTTCCCTCCTACTGTATCCCTAATGCCTATTTCAATGTCTCATATGTGGCAGGAACCCAATAAATGTCTGATGTACAAGCAAATGAATTGGGCTAATAATAGTAGTGTGGACCCTACATGGGGGGCTGTGGTCTCCAATAATTGGTTGTAAATAACCTAGTACAGTGCCTGGAACACAATAAGTGCTCAACAACAATGAGTTTGTGTTAATAATATTAGCAGTTCTTATGTAAGGTAGACACTTAAATGGTAGTGTCCATTCTGAGGACAAAGTTTGACATCAATAATAAAGGTGAGAGCCACAGAATCTATTTGTTCAGATTTCTTAACAGAAAACTTTAGGATAATATATCCCATGGAGGTGAAAATGACTCCCCCATTCTCTTCAGGCAAAGAGTAACTTCATGTTGGAAACATAGATGAACATAGATCTTGAATGTAGGCAGGATATAGGGGTCTTGTAATGTCCTTCTGCTATTATGCCCCAACTAGGCACTCAGACTCCCTAACCTCTGGAAATGTACAATGAGAGAGAAAACATAGAAAAAAATAAAAATAAAAAGCAATTCACAATACTACAAATGCAAACTTTGTAAAATGATGGTTAGGTTTCCTAAAGAATGTGATAGGACGTCAAACAAGGAAGAGACCATGGCCATTGGGAAAGACAACGCACAGCAAGCACAATTTGAATTGGATCCTGAAGAATGAGTAGGATTCTATCAAATAAGTAATGGCTGGGTCATCCAACTGGGAGAGAGGGAAGGTGGTGGGATGGAAGGTGAGCAGAGAAGCAGGAGAAACAGCATAAGAAAAGGTTGTAGAAAACTTCAGTTCAATTTGTCTTTCAGGTTTTGGGAGAGACTTTACTAAATCCAACCATCTCTCAACTTGCATCTGCAGACTCACCCATTCACTTAAATGGGGGACTTGGTGATTAAACACCTAGGATTCTGCTTAAACTTTTAGGGTAGAATTTTAAATTAAACCAAAGAAACAAAAAACAATGTTTAAAGAGTAAAGGCATGAATGGTAATAGTCAGCTATTTTGCAGTTAGAGCTATTAAAGTTTGAAGCTCAAGAAATTACATGTTTAAGTGCCTAAGTAGTCTTCAGTTGACTTTTAATTAACCTTTTTTTGCCATTTCTAATCTAGGGAAATTGAAAAATATTTTTATAGTCCAACGAAACTTATTTTGTAAAAGAATTCCATACATTTGAAAGTCACTCATAATCATCTTTGAAAACATGTGATGTTTGCAGCTGAATCAAGCCAGATTGTATTTATTCCTTATCAATTCTGGTTATCTTGGCATTGCTCTCTTATTAATAAGATTCAGACAAAGCCTAGCCTTCCGGTGCAAAAGTGAAAACCCACAGTGGTTTAAAAATGATTTTCTCTAATCAGGCTGCATCTCATTAGTTGTGCTTCTTTTCTTTTAGATTCTGATGTTTGCAGAAGCATTTTGTAGGAGCATTATTTAAAACATGTCCTCCCTAGTGTGCACCTGCCTCTTCTTGCAGATTATTCTTCCTCAATCTTTCTGAGTTGAAGATTTGTTTATTCAACTTAATCTAAATCTCAATGAAGAAATTCTTCTTTTCGTCCTTCTCTTTTCAAAATAACACAAGCTAGACTTGCCTAAAAACATTTATAGAGGCCATGCCACTTAGTTTTCATATTGAAAACTAAATGATGGTAACTGCCTCACCTAGCTTCCTTGACACCCCAGATAATGAGGTTTTTATACCTCCTATGATAACTTGTCACTAAAAAGGATTCACTATTATGTCCGTCAGGGTAGGCTAGGTCATGCTGTGATAACAACCAAGTGTTACGGTCATGGGGGCTTGGCAGAAAATAAGTTTTTTCCACACACAGGGTCTAATGTGGTTTGTTCAGAATGCTTTTCCATCTAGTGACTCAGGGATCCAGGCTGTCTTCATATTATAATACAGCTGCCTTCGCATGTCATTTCTTTTACTATTTTTTTCATTTCAACTTTTTATTTAAATTCCAGTTTATTAACATCTATAGTGTAATATCGTTTATTTTTAAATTATTTTTATTATATTTTTTCTTATTATTTATTTATTTTTTTAATTCAAACTCAATTTGCCAATGTATATATAGTGCATCATGAGTTTCAGATGTAGTGAACACTACATATTGTATAATATTAATTTCAGGAGTGGAATTTAGTGATTCCTCACTTACATATAACACCTGATGCTCATCACAAGTACTCTCCTTAATCCCATCACCTATTTAACCCATCTCCACCCACCTCCTTCAATCAACCCCCATTTTGTTCTCTGTGGTTAAGAGTCTGTTTTATGGTTTGCCCTCTTTTTTCCCCTCTACGTTCATCTGTTTTGTTACTTAAATTCCACATATGAGTGAAATCATGTGGTATTTGTCTTTCTCTGACTGACTTATTATGCTTAGCATAAAACACTTTAGCTCCATCCATATCTTGCAAAAGCAAGATTTCATTCTTTCTGATGGCTGAGTAATAGTCAATTGCATATATATGTATATGTATATGCATATATATATGCAACTTTATCCATTCATCAGTCGATGGGCATTTGGGATCTTTCCATAATTTGGCTATTGTGAATAATGCTGCTATAAACATTAGGATGTTTATGTCCTGAACATTGTGTCCCTTCAAATCAGTATTATTGTATCCTTTAGGAAAACACTTAGCCATACAAGTGCTAGATTATAGGGTAGTTCTACTTTTAACTTTTTTTTTTTAAGATTTTATTTATTCACTCATGATAGACACACAGAGAGAGAGACAGAGGCAGAGACAGAGGCAGAGGGAGAAGCAGGCTCCACGCAGGGAGCCCGACATGGGACTTGATCCCCAGACTCCAGGATCGCACCCTGGGCCAAAGGCAAGCGCTAAACTGCTGAGCCACCCAGGGATCCCCTACTTTTAACTTTTTGAGGAACTTCCATAGTGTTTTCCAGAGTGACTACATATGTCATTTCTAGGGTCACTTGATCATGGTTAGAGAGGAAAGGAGCACACAGGCTTGTAACTGCCTCAGCCTGGAAGTAACGTATGTCACTCTACTTCTGATTCTTTGGCCAATAAGACTCATGTGACTTCCACTTAACTGCAAGGGAGAGTGCAGAATGAGGGGGGCTGCATGAAATAGTTGGCAAGTAATGTCTCTGCCTCAATTACACGACTGATTTGATGCTGTGCTGAGCCAAGTTCAGAAGAAGCACGTGGGTACCATAGAATTTTCAGCATATTGAAATCATTATCCAGAAGTAATCTGGAGTACAAGTACACGTGTTCTGAAGACAGTATTTGACTTTGACCATTCTCCTAGATACCCTGAGCCTCAGAACATTCATCTGTAAAATGGGGAGAATACCACCATAGGCAGGTTGGGAGGAGTAGACATAGTGATTACAAAACATCTGGAAAAGACCAAATAAGTGTCTAGTTTTAAAAGTAGCAATTATCATTGTATTTTAGTGATAATGATAAAAAAGCAATATTATCACTATGCAAAATAATTAATTAGTTATATTTAATTTGCCAAAAATAATGAAAACAATTTTGAAATATAAGCATCCCTAAGACTCCCTAGCTGAGTTCAGAATCAGTTTTGACCTTACATTTAATTTACTTTTAGCAGAAAATGTAGCATATTATTACCTTTAGAATTTCCCATTTCAGATGGAAAAAAAATCAAGCTTTTAGAGTAATTGCAAAATTTTTAAAGGGACCTCAGTGAAAGCAGAGAGGGAAGTTTCCATGGCAATATCTGAACGACACAAAGGGAAAGGAAGAAGAGAAGGGGGAGCATTTAATGAGCACTTACATGATGGTAAGTGGTGTGCTTGGCATTTTATATCTGGTATCTGTCTAAAACAAGGGGAAAAGCTATGAGATCAGTATGATGGTCATAGTTTTATGAAAGAACAAACAAAAACCAAAGGTAGAGATAGCTTTCTCAGTCAACCGTTTAAAACATGGCCCGAGTAGGATACAAGCCTACCTTTGCCTGCACCTGGTTCTCAGGCTATCCCAGCACTATTGAGCATTGAATCTTTCCACGTCCTGTGCTGAATATTCCATTTCCCTGGCCTTCTTTCTCTTTGTTCCCAGCCTTTATAGGGGCCTTTCCAGGGTTAGCATACAAAGCTGTCTCCACTCTGACCTCTCACCAGCACACCAGGCTCCTATTTCCTTCTGAAAATAGGATTCCTTAGGTCCATTGCCTTGCCTACTCACGATCCTCCTTGTAAGAAGAAGCCTATGATACCAGATGACAGAGCAGTGGTGTAGCACAGACATCAGTGGCAACCATCCTAGCAAGGATCACTTGGGCAAGAATTATCAATGGCAGCCCAGTCCAATGGAAGCCCAATCCTCTGATAAGGAGCAGAATACTTCCCTGGTCTCAAAGGGTCTCCCTGCAGAGTTTTTAGTAGTTGAAAGGAGACAAACAGTAACTATACAGTAGAGAAAGTAGATGATATATTGTGTGATCAAAATTAATATCAGCAAGGAGGAGCAGATGGCCATCACATGCCTCTGGATGTGACGTGTTGAGAAGGAAACACCATCACATATGATTATTGCTGTCAGAACACATAACCTGCATCTAATCATAGGGGAAACAGCAGACAAACCCACACTGAAGAGTAGTCCACAGCTGGCCAAGATTCTGTGAAATGTCCATCTGAGGAATCTTCCAGATGAAAAGAGACAAAGCATATGTGGCCACTAGCTGGACCGTATCCTGTACCGGAAGAAAGGGCTTTAAGGACGTTATTGAGACAACTGACAAATATGGGATATTGGAAGTTAGATTAGATGAAAGTGTTGTAGCAATGTTACATTTTCCAAATGTAACAATATTGTGGTTAGGAGAATCTTCTTATTCTTAGGAACTACACACTGAAATATTTTGAGTAAAAGGGGGGAATGTATGTAACTTATTTTCAAATGATTCAGAAAAACAAATAATCATTTTGGAATTTATAATTTACACACAAGCTTGTGTATGTATATGCAGATGTGTGTGCATATATATATGGGGGGAGGGAAAGAGAATGAAAGAGATGAGATGATATGACAAATGTCGCAAAATGTTAAAAATTGCTGAATCTGGGAAAAGTATATTGAGAGGAAGAACTATTGCCAGCAATTCAATGAGCTTTAGAAGTTTAAATAAATTGAAGTTTCTATTAATAGCAAGCAATTGCTATGTGCCCATCATTTGCTATAGATTGTCCTAGGCAGGTCCCTAGCATTCCTTCTAAATTTTTCTTAGTGGCTCTGGATGTAGAAATTATGTCTTCATTTTCATGTTTAGACATGAGGAAGTTGAAACAGGCTGCTCGTGGCAGAATGTGCCAAGGTCTTGAATTTGAATTCAGATCGGGTTTATTCCTTTTCACTGCAAGAAGGGACAGTTCATGTGATGTCGGGCAGGAAGAGGTGAGGCTCCAGCTTCCAGCTCACAGCCTATTGGGAGGGTAGAGAAGGAAGATAAAGTAATTAGATTCCTCAGTGTGCTGTGGTAAGTACTGTTAAATTCTTCCACCCAGTATTTATTGCGTACCTTAACTGTGTGCCAGATGTTCTGCTAAGCTCTCTGGGACCAGAGCTGTGGACAGCAGAGACTCAGGCTCCACCTTCCCAGAATTTCTGTTCCACGGACAGATGGGGCTGACCCTGGTATGCGGGTGCTGGAGGCTCACAGGAGGGGCACCTACTCCACACCAGGAGGTTAAGGCATGTTTCCCAGAGGGTATCCTACTGGTGTCTTAATGGTTTTTCAGAGATAGAAGAACCTAGGAAATCTTGCTCATTCCTGTGTTCTGAAAACCTGGCACATAGGGAATTCACTATTGCTGAATCTAGAAAAAGGATATCCGAGTGTTCTGTATTGTGTGTAGTCTGTACTAGCCCTGATCTCATGAATGAATGGTTGGATGAAGGAATGAGTGTGTGAATTCCCTCATGGGACCGCAAGAAACCCAATGGGATCAGGTCTCTCAGAAATTTACCCTCCCTGTCATCCTTCCAGGTCATCAGAGCAAGCCAGTAGGTTCCAGCAAGCCTGTCCCTCCCTGATCTAGCAGTGAGTGGCCTTGGTGGTGGTGGCAGCGTGGTAATTAACCACAGTCATGGGTGTTCCCACTGTCCTGGCTTCTGTGTTTTGCCTTTAAGATGAGAGGAAATGCTTTATTAAGCAAAGCCATTCAGATCTCTCTTTCCTTCTCTCCCTTTTTGTCTTGATTTGCTGAACACTTTTTTAGGCTCTTGTGTTCACAGAAGAGAACAAAGCCACCTTCTCGAAGCTGTACCCTGGGTTTCGTTTTTGCCAATGCCATCCAAAGCCAGCAGCCCACGTACTTTTGTAGGTCAGAAACAAGTGCCCTCCAGCTTCCTCCAAGACGTCAGAATCAGCTCAGTAACGGAACAGTGTGCTTTCAGTTTTCCTCAGTGCTTTGGCATGATCTCATTTCATTTACAGAGTACACGTACAGAATGTTAGAGGCTCTTGTGGAGAAAATACTTGGGGATTTTTCACACTCCTTTTGGTAAACCTGGGAAGGAGCCTCGGGCCTGCCCCAAGGGGGAGAGGAGGTCTCCAGCTGGCCCACTTCTCTGCCCTTTGCTCAGCCAACCCTGCCAACTGGAGCTGCTTGCTTATTACTGTTCCATACCCTGGAGTTCCAGGAAACATTCCACTTGAAAAATAGATCTCACCGCCGGGGGGGTAGAAAAAAAAAGTTTGGAGCTGATCGATCAGCTTAAACACCTTCATAAACAAACTGAGGCTGAGAAAGGGAATCATTTGCCTGAAATCACATAGCTAATTAGTGATAGAGCAAGGAACGAAGTCCTCATCCTGGGTATCATTCCATTTTGTACTCTAGGGCATGAAATTGCTGGATGTGGCAAAAACAATCACAGTGAATGGAAAGACCCAATGATTTGGCCCAAAAGGAGAGAGAGAAAAAAAAAAAAGTAATAAATCCCTGAGAGCTGAAGTTTCTGACATGCCCCTCTGTAACTCACCCAACACACACACCCTCTGTGCCTGTGGAATCTGAGTTCCCTGACTCTGGAAGGTTGTAGAAGGTCTGCTGCATGCATCTGTTCCTCCAGGACAGAAATCCTATCAGAAATACCACTTTCCCCTCCAGAAACTGCTCTGGGCACAGTAGCTCACCACCATCTCTCTTGGCTGCTGAATGTTCTCGCAGGTAGGTAATGACTGGCAACATTCACCCCGTCCTCGATGACTAAGAGATTGAATCTCAGGCGTCACTGAAACCACGGATGGGAATGCTTCCTTTCTAATATAAAGTGACAAGGGTTCATGATTTTCAAGCTGCTCTAAGCTGCCTTGCTGGGGGCATAGAAAGACAATCTGCTTCCAGGTGAGGGACTCCAGTCTCCCCTACAACTTTCAAAAACCGTGGAAGAGAGCAAGTCCCCGAGCTACACAAAGTTCCTTCGAGAAGGCAAATATGGGTCTATTTTAGCTCCTTCCCATAGGGGCACCGTGGGCAGGGAGAGGCTGCCTGTGGGTGTCACTCTGTGCCCTCTGGAGGTGCTGGGCAGGAGCAGGAGGCCAGGGCAGTGACTGCACTGAACCAGCAGCTCCAGGATGGGGATGGGTCTTCGGGCAAACCTCACACCCTTAAATATGCTTCCTCCTCCTATAGAGAAGGTGTCTGACAGCCTCCTTACTTAGAACTTCTTGTAGTTGTTTTCATACTGTCTATCCTTCCTTCCCTGTGACCTCTCCCTCTATCTCTCTCTCTCTCTCCCTGTCTCTCTCTGTTTTTTTTTTCTTTTTTTTTTCTCTTTTTTTTTTTCCTCTCTCTCTCTCTTTGTATCTTTCTGTGTATCTGTCTCTGTGTGTGTCTCTCTCTCTCCATCCCTCTGTCTCTCCCCACCCCCGTCTTTCTCTCTCTCTCTCTCACCAAAAGATACCACTTTTTCCTGTTCAATCCCTATAGAGAGCACCACTCTTATTTATTTATAAAAGAGTAACAACAGTGAAATTACTGAGAACCATAGAAAGGAGTTAAAAGCTAAAAGCTTGAAGTGTTGATGCTCTGTGAAATTATCCTGATTTGATGGATTCTAGAGCTGGGCATTGCCTTCCTCTGTCATGTGAATAAAATGTTATCTTTTCATTTTAAAGAGATCGTTATATTGGTATCTCTTTGATGACGTATATGGGTTGTTTCCTTTCTGTGAAGATTGAAGGTTCATTTTCGTACTTACAAAGGAAATTAAGGAATATCTATTTAATGTTTGCAGCTCAGGATCTGCACTAATAGTCCTCATTGCTTTTCTGCTCTGACTGCCCGGATGAGCAGAAGATAAACACATATTGTTGTTGTTTGTTATATTGCATGATGGTAATATTGACTAAATAAACAAATGAAATGACCTGTCCAATTTTCCACATGAATCAGAGATTAGAGTTGACCCAAACATCTTACTTTCTTTCTTCTTCTTCTTTTTTTTTTTTTTTCCAAATCACCTGTCTTGGAATTAACCTGAGTTTGGCTTTCCTCTCTTACACCTGCAGGAACACCTGTGGAATCCGTGAAGCGATCACATTGACTTGTTCCTCTGAGCTTCTTTCTGAACATGTAGAATGGAGCTAATACTACTACTTCAAAGGGTTGGGGGCTGGACTGAACAAGAAAATATGTACTTTAGCATGGTATCTTATATATTTAATAAGCCCTCAATAAGTGTAATGTCCTTTAATTTCCTAGAGCTACTGATATGATTTATAGTTCAGGCATAGATTTGCAGCTCCTGTTCTATAATGCAGATCATTGAGCTTGGAGAAGCACAATGAACTGATCGAGATCACATAAATGACAGGCATCAGTGGAAAGCACTGGTTCACAATCAGGGGTGATTTTGCTTCCAGGGGACCTCTGGCAATGTTGGGAGATTTGGGGATGTCACCACAGGGGAATCATACTATTGGCATCCCAGCGTGCAGAGGTCAGGGATGCGCTAAACATCCTGCGATGCATAGAACAGCCCCTACAACAAAGATTTGTCTGCACTAAAATGTTAATAGTGCCAAGGTTGAGCAACCCTGGTTTTCGATCTATGTGTTCTGACACCAAATCAAGAGTTATTTTAATTCACCTTACATGGCCCAAAGTACCTCAAAGCACCTTGTAAAACTAAAGTGCTATTTTTGTTATTTGAAAGGCAGTGTAATATAATAGAAAACTTTAAAGTTTGACATATCTGGGTCTATTCTCAGCTCTACCACTTATTAACATTTAATCTGAATGACCTCAGGCAAAAATTAACTCATCTGAGCCCTGATGTCTCTGTTTGTGAACTGTAACAGGATGCCTCAAAAGTTAGAAAGAATATAAGTGAATGAGCTCAGTGCCAGTACACAGCACAGGTCCCTTCATGGCAGCTAGGACAAAATTATTATATAGTTGACCTATCATTTATGGATCTGGGTGTTGATACACGGGATAAATTTCATTTTTGTCAACAAATATTTATGAATACCTCATATGTGGTAAACACTGAAGGTGCAAAAATGAACCAAATGGAAAGGTTCTTGTCATGATGGAAGCTACATTACAGATGAAGGGAAATGGATGAGATGTAAAGATAGGGAAAGAAATCACAGAGAATTATAGAAGGTGGTCAGGAAGGTCTTCTAGGAGGAGGCAATTGGAGTAGAGATCTGAAGGGGGAGAAGGCACAAGAGTGAAGGGAAAGGAACAACACCCTAGAGGAAAGGACTAACAAATGCAAATCTACCAGGCAAGAGGCATTTGAGAAGGAAAGCAAAGATGTGGGAGCATGGAGCTGCCAGAGGAAGGCAGTAGAACAAGGGTCTTTCACCCTGCAGAGAACCACAGGGAAGAGCATTAGAGGGATAATGAATTGTCGCTTAGCTCCAAATAATGCCCCATTGCAGGTTTCCACCTCCAAGAATGAACCATGAAGTTTATCACCCCAGAATCCTGCCTTGAAAAGAAACCATCAATTGACTTGAGGTCTAATGCCAGATCTCCATAGTGAGGCTTTGTTACAAAGAAACATAATGTTCTGAGTTCCTCTAGGTTCACTGGAGATGGAGAGCCAAGAGGGGCCTACTTTCTAATTACTGAGGTAGACAGAACTCAGGGCATGCTTTAGTGAAGGTTAAAAAAGCATGCCTCTTCGGACTCCAGTAAATTTTAGGGATTTGATCAGTGACAAAAAAGACCAAGCAACTAACATGTCATGGTCCTCATTTATCTCCAGCTTGGGGTTTGGCTCCAGCAAGAGTGAAGGCTTGACATTCAGGAACATTTGGGGGAACCCAGGACATAATGAGAAACTGATGACATCATTCTTCAAGGAAAGCTTGGGAAAGAGGCCAGCCCCCAGGAGAAGTGCTCCATGTGCCCACAGTCTACACAAGCAGAGGTGAAGCTGAACAGAAGTGGAGGGAGAAGGCCAGACAGTTGGCTCCAAGGAGCCGGTGATGGTGTCCAGAAGTTCCCCACTGACATGAGGAGGCGATAGAACATTACTGAGAGCACAGATGGTCTAGCAGATGCTGAGAGTCATTCCCTGAAAGAGGTTGCATCGTGAGAGGACGCTTGTCTCTCAGTAGAAGAGCCAGGATCTGGAACTCCAGTCATGAGGTTCACATACTGACCACTGGGCAGTCTTCAGTTCGGGGAGGGCACCGCACCAGATCAGTCATTGGCTGATTCCAGTGTAGACTCTGGTGGCACGCGCGGATCTGTGAGCCCCTCTTCTCCATGTCCCCCAACGCCATC
Organism: Canis lupus dingo; assembly: GCF_003254725.2. NCBI lineage: Eukaryota > Metazoa > Chordata > Mammalia > Carnivora > Canidae > Canis > Canis lupus. Next base: position 68,389,718 of record NC_064245.1, read on the forward strand.
CTGGTGAAAAATAAGGATATGGGGAAGATAATCCAAAAGACTATTTAACACCAAAAACATTTAGCACTAAGGAAATGCATTATTCCAAAAGGATCACTTCAATTATTAGATAGGATTTAGCTTTCCAAATTGAACTAAATTTAGATATTCTTCCATGGCCCAGTAGAGTAGAAAAACTAAATAAGAACTAAAAATAGAAAGGTATTTTTTTGTTTTTGCATATTTTAAGTGTACTATGAATACATGTGACCCCACAACACACACAAAATAATAAGTAGTTGAGTTGATAGCAATCTAGAACTTTCCCAAATTGAAGTTGAGCAGAAAAACAAAATTATCTGTTTCTCTAAATAAAAGAAGAAAATCAAGCCAACATCAGATAGGAAAAGAGACTATCCTTTTGTAAGAGAGCCAACTTCTCTATGAACCTTGGATATGTTTAATCTTGTCCCTTGTACCTGGTACCTATCTTTTCCTTTTCTTTGTCTTTGGGGCTGCCCCAAACTCTGTCTACTGACCTGTTCATTTCTGATGAGTCAGCTCCCTGCTAGAAAGAGCCTGTCTGTGGTGAGAGCTGCCAATTCTGGACTCAGGGCTTATGGCCAGGGTTGCTAGAGAGAATAGAGGATGCTTACTTACATTTGAATTTCAAATAAACTTTTTTTTTTTTTTTGTAGAAGTATGTCCCAATTTTCCCTACAATACTACATGCGGCATAATTTTACTTAAAAATATATTGTTTACCTGTTTTAAATGTAATTGGAAACTCTGTATTTGTTAATCTGGCAACCTATTTTGAGCAATAGCAAACCTAGACTCTGATCTTGTGCCAAATCAAAGGGTAAATGGATCCCACCTCACTATCCATCCATACTCTGCCCCAAATTGAGAGACAGGCAGACCTTACCTCTAGTATTTATAGATGCATAAATATGAATGTAAGTATAATTATAGACATAAATATATTTTAAAACAGGTTTTGGGGGCAGAATGGCCTGGAAGTTTAAAAATGCCCAGCTACCCTGGATCTCACCGTGGAAAAGAGGAGTGCCTTCTCTTCATATCAATGTCACTGGACCTCACAAGGATCTCCTGGTAGGTATCATTATGATTATTTTACTAAAGAGGAACTTAGTTTCAAGGGGTAAGGCGACAGTGAATCACAGTAAAAAACAAATTAGATTTAAAGCTTGTAAGACCAAAATTTGAATTTCAACTCTACCCAGATATTACTACCAGAAATACCTTGATATATTTAAGCCTCTAATTGTCATCTTTGGGAAAATAAGACATGGAACACTGGGGAGAGGGAGTGTTTCATTCCTTAATGTACACAAAGTATCAAACGGTACTTAGGGAGATACCCAAAACATGATAGCTACTGGCATTAGTTTCTATGTGGTTAAGTTTCCCAAAGTGATGCCATGACTAAAACCAGGGACCTGGTATGTAGCATGATCATGGGCATGTGGAGATATTTTAAAAAGCTGATTTGAATTCATATCTAGTACTCAGATAACTCCTTCAGGTTAAGCATTTGCCTCCCATATAGCCCTGTTTTGAAATGCAAACCATAATGGAGTATTCTAGTAATACCTTGAATCATGGACTCTTTTAATGAATTAAATTTATTGAGTGCATTTTCTCATCAACAGCAGACTTGGCCAGGGAAATCTCCTGAGTATGCTATTAACGTTTTCTTATGGGGTGGGCCCAAGCTTTGGGTCACCTCTGAGTAAAGATAGGGGTAGAAAGTATGAGAAGAGAGGGTAGTGACATGAGCAAAGGTAAGGAAGGATGTGGGAAAACCAGGGGCACAAATGGGGATAGCGAAGATCAGTGAGGGACTATAGGAACAATTTTGGTTCAAACCACTTTGGTGGCAAATTATCTTCCCCAACCCCCACCTCTTTAAGAAGTACAGGAATAGCCACAGTATTTCCTAATGAGGCACAAAGGAGTAAAGTTAGTGAAATATATATTTGAGTGAAACTCAGCCTCCTTTTTTACACTGGCATTGACAGCTAGGAGTCCTGGGAGGTGGGAGGGAGAGGGCTGAGTGTGAGCACCACAAATGCACACTGCACATCCCTCTGTCCCAATGACTATTGAAATCACACCTATTTCCAACTCCAAACCACCTCTGGAGCCCTGCTAGGAGGTTTACTTCTGAAGGGGTTTCAGTGTATGTAGAAAATCAAATATATTACCCGCACTTTCTTTAGTGTTCAATGTAATTATAATAAGTATATTAAGTGAATTTTCTCTAAACATTTAAACTTACACAACTAATAAATCAAAATGTAAGTTTTACTAATCTTCTTACACATTTAGAAGTTAATTACAAATCTTAGTCAAATTCCTATCTCAATAAAAGCATAACCCTAGTGTGCCACATTCCCTTAAGTGCTTCACACACCTTAAAATCGGCATGATATTCACAATAATTATAAAATATTTATATTTATACTAAGCCTATGATAAAATTAGTGATTCTATAGAGTTAGCTAATTTCTCATTTATTTATGTACCACAATATAATTTAATGCATCTTTCTAAGTTACGGTCCCCTACCAAACAAAAACATTATGGTAGACCTGCTGAGATCGGGAAGTTGTCCATGAGTTAATTATTGACCAAAACAAGGGACACGATTGGGACTTCCAAAGTGACTCAAACCCTAGCAGCTATTCCTTACCTAGGTTCCTCTTAGAATCATGATAGACTCACTATGTCAGTAAGAATGTCTCCAGGCATGCCTTTTCCTGCAACCTGATGTCTCTGCACTCTTCCTTCATTACATCTGTGATATGGAATATGTTGTAGCCAAAATTGTATCCTTCATCAAATTCATAATTGTAAGTTCTAACCCCTAGTACCTCATAATATAACTGTATTTGGAAATAAGATCTTAAAGAGGTAAGTACATGAAAATGATTAAGTGATTAAAGTCATAAGGTGGACCTTCATCCAAATGACTGGTATTCTTATAAGAGGAGGAAATTGATCTTGATGGGGCTCAGGGCACATTGCACCAAAATATACAAAAGCGGCATATTGAGTATTTTGAATTAAAGTTACTTGAGAAACAACCAGTGCAAGAAGGATACTCTGACTCTCCTCTCTCTGTCCTCCTGAAAGCAGGAATAAAGCTGCCATGTTCAAGGTCCCTTTCTTGCACCAGGAGGTAGAGAGAGATATCCTTATCACCAGAAACAAGGAATTCAGGGGCCAGACCCTGCATAAATAAACTCTGCTTAGTTTCCTCCCTAATTAGTACTAATTAGTACCTAAGCCTAAGTGCCTTGTCTTGTCAGTTCTACAAATTTATTCTTTCTTTGCCTAAAAGCTATATGAACTGCCTGCTCTGGTCACTTCTTTGGGTCTCATATTTCTATGAAATCCTATAAGTACAAATTAAATTTGCTTTTCTTTTGTTAATCTGTCCTATGCCAATTTAATTATTAGACCAGCCAAAAGAACCAAAAGGAGTAGGGGGAAATTTTCCTCTCTCTGATGGTCTCCAAGGAGTCTTGGTTCTCTTTAGTTTAAGAACCATTTAGGATTGGAGAATGAGATGTGGCTGCCCAGTGTCCTTGCCAGTGCTTTCCACGTGAGTCCTGGGGCACAGGAAGACACTGCCGCTAGACCTCTCTATGGGCAGAAGGGAAAAAAAAAAAAACTATTTCTAGTCAGGGTCATGAAGTTCACAATTACACTTCTAATTTAACTTTAGGATTAAGAAGTTATTTCAATTTAATTCCACTTCAGTTTGCCTAACTTAGATTTTACCCCATCACCGCAACTGAAATTGTGTCTCCTTTTGTTTTTATTTTCTCTTTATATCTCATTGACCACCATTTGTAATTGCTTTATGGACCCTAAAGAACTCAAAGCACCTCATAAATTGTCTCTATCTTTTTTCAACGGTCAGTATAGAGACAAGGTAAGTCGGTCTCTTATACAGATATTATAAACACCATCCATACAGTACAGGGTCCCATAGGGTCATATTTCCCAAGCCTATGGCCTAATTTTCTAAAGATGCAATTTACAGGCTGAATGACCTTTACTCACTTTCCTGTCCGGATCTCACTTAACTCATCTATAATTCTTTTTTTTTTTTTTAAAGGGGAAAAAAGGGGGAAAAGTGGGGGGGGAAGGAAAGCAAAGGGAAGGGAAGGGAAGAAAAGGGGGGAAAAAAACAGATCTCAAATTTTGTGATTTGAGAATGAATTAAGTCTGGGATCGAATCTGCTTCATTAACTAAAAGATCCTGACAGGGTGAATGTGGAGCTGAGACACCCCTGTCCCATAAAACCAAACACTAAATGTCACTCAGCCATTCCTTCCCCATCTGAACCTGAAGATTAAAAGGATTAAACTGTGTGAAAGCATTTTATAAACTTAAACCATGTGTAAATTGTCTGCATTTTTATTATGAATTACCCATCATGAGTTATGTCAGGCATTAAGGTGTTAAGGTGCTCACCTAAGTATCGGCAGCAAGGTCCTCACAAAGTCTGCATATCCTGGATTTCCAATTCAGTGCTCTATCCACCACCAGATTATGCAGCATTTCAAATATGAAAATGAATTCCATGGATGAGAAGCAATCATTCACCCATGGGCCAGGCTCTCATCTTTCCCTGCACACCTGTCAGGAAGAGACCCAGCCAGAAAGGCCCCACTTACCTGAGATAAAGGCCAGTCCACTAAGGACTGTGACGCCAGGCGCTCTGCCCTTAAGTCATGCAGCAGACAGCTGCATTTAGGTTGTAAGTCACGCAGGCCTTCCTGGCCTATTTTATTCATCCCAGTTCCCAGGGATGACACTCCATACTCTGAATTAGAGGCATACCTTTGTTTCCATTTCAGTAGAACCAAAGAAAGAAAGCTCATGATACAGCAGTTTAATTAGAGTATGCAAATCACTATGCTCCCATTTCCCTCCTGTGTGTTCCAGACCTCGCCTTCTTGACAAGAGGAGAACACAGTTCAGGAAAGGGGGAGAATGGAAACAAAGAAGGCAGTTGGCCCTCCTCCACAGCAGTAACAGGTGGTGAAGGATGAAGGACCACAGTCTCACTGCCATGGGTGCTGCCACGTGACATCATTCACATGTTGACCTTGTGAGATGTCTCTTTGGCATGGCTAAAAAGTACAAAGGGTACACTGCAAACAGCACGTGGCTTTTGTAAATTTATTTTTAATAAGTATATGTTACAGTATACTCTTTTATGTACAGTTTTATGAGACCTGGCATAGGCCAGTTTAACCATAACCATAATTGAGATATGGGACAGTGCCATTAACACACAACAGCTGCTTTGTACTCAAACCCTTTGTATTCAGATTCTTCACCTACCCTGTAACCCTGGCGACCGTCATCAGTTCTTCATTCCTATAGCTTTGCCTTTTACCCAATGTCATATAAATGGAAGTCTGGTTTTGTTCATTTGCATAATGTGTGATATATTTGAGATTGGTCCCTGTTGTTGTGTGTTCTTGTTTGTGGCCCTGGGGCAGTCTATTGTATGGATACACCAGTGCTTGTTCATCCATTCATCAGTTAATGGACATTTGTGTTGTTTCCAGGTTTGGGTGATTACCAAAGAAACTGCTAAAAATATTTACATACATGTTTCTGTGTGATCTAAGTTTTTACGTCCTTGGATAAAGACATGTAGAAGTAGAATTGCTGAATCGTGGTTTGAGTGCATTTAACTTTGTAAGAAATTGTCAAACTGTTTTCCAAAGTGATTGTACAATTTGCATCTCCATTGGCAATGTATCAGTCTACAACCTCACCAACATTTAGTATTGTCAGGTATTATTATTGTTGTTGTTGTTGTTGTTGTTGTTGTTGTTGTTGTTGTTATAGCAATTCTAGCGAGTATGTAGTGGCATTTTATTCTGGGTTTAATCTGCATTCTCCTTATGACAGATGATGTTGAGCATCTGTTCATGTGCTTACTTGCCATCATTTATTTTCTTTAGTGAAATGTATGTTCAAATCTCTTGTCCAATTTTAAATGAGTTGTTTTCTTATTCCCAAATTCCATAAATAATTTGTAAGCTTACAGTTTTTATTAACTTTTATTAAGTAAAAGCTGAATAGCCAAGATTACTATAAACAAAATTTAAATCACTGATAGCAACAGAAAGTTAGATTTTAAGAAGCCCAAATATTTATAGTTCTAGAACATTGCTTCTAAAAGTTTAGTGTGCAAATGAATCACCTAGAGATCTTGTTAAAAATGGCGATTCTGATTCAGTGGAGTAGCGCTTGAGCCTGAGAATTTGTATTTCTAATAAGCTTGCAGGTGACATTGATGTCAATGATGCCTACATCACATTTTAACTAACACGTATCTATAAGATCTTGGTTCAAATCCTCTTTTCTAACCTCAAAACTGGCCAAAACTCATCATGGAAGTAAATCTTCCTTTACTTTGGGAAGAAAAAGGAACGTGAAATTAATAAAGCTCTCTAGATATACTGCTAAAATTTGAATAGGTATGTCATAGAGTTCATGTGCCAAAGATATGTCCAAGATTATGCTGTCACATTGGTTGATTTTGCTATGTAAGAATAGAGGGATTTCCTCATTGAAGTCACGCCAATAAAGAAACAGTTATATATGTCCCTTATTAGGATAAACTATGTTTTTATCCTCAAAATACTTTGTTGTAGTCATTGTTTGAAGTTACCTTTTTTTAAGTTAAAATTTTTTGTATTTTTCTCCCCATGATATGGAAGTCAGTGGGTTGTTCAACCTAGGACCTTATTTTATTGTCCAAGTCTCTTTGAGGCTGGAATTTCTGTCTCATTAGCTAATTTTAAAATAATTAGAATCCTACTAGCCAAAAAAAAAAAAAAAAAAAAAAAAAAAAAAAAAAAAACAATCCTACTAGCCTAAAGAATAAAATTATTTATGATTTTGGAAAATGTAAACACTTGTTGTAAAGGTGTTATATATACATTAGTTTGTAACCAAGATAAGCCATTGAGATTCAGGAAGAAAATATTAAAACTTCTATTTTCATTAATTTTTAAATTTAAAAAAAATAAGAAAATTGCATTTCACTGTTGTTGAGTATATCAATTGACACATGGGTCCTCATTCTGTCTTTATGACATAAAGTATAGACAAAGAATTCTATTTTGGACATAAGCTTTAAATCTCTGAGAGATATTTTAATGTAAATGTCAAGTAAATAGTCTGGTAGTCACAAGAGAAGGAGGGTTGGATCCATAAACCAACAAGGTGCCTTAATAGAGAGGGAGTGTATAGGATTGCTTCAGCAACAAAGGAAGGCATTCATGGAAGGGATTTCTAACATTTAGAGTTTCAGTAGAGGAGGAGGAACAATCAAGAAATACTGAGGAAGAGGCAAAGAAGTCAAGAATGGCATGGAGAAGCAAGCAGGCTCCCAGAAGAAAGTGGTATTTCAGAAAATAGGGTGCCTGGGTAGCTTAGTCAGTTAAGCTAAGCATCAGATTCTTAATTTCAGCTCAGGTCATGATCTTGGGGTCATAGGATTGGGCTCCCCACCCCTACTCCATTAGGCTCTGCACTTAGTGCCAATTTTGCTTGGGATTCTTGCCCGCTGCCCTTTCCCTGCTTGTGCACACCATCTCCCTCTAAAATAAAGGCAATATTCAAAAAAATAAAAGTAAATAGTAGGCAGAGTTTCAAGAAAGATTGAGTCTGTGCATTATTACTGGAGGGCTTAGTAAAATGAAGGCAGAACATGCCTATTGGATTTGATTACTGGGACCTATGCCACTAGTGATCTCCACAAGAGGGGGGCCATCACTAAAAATCCCATGTGCAAAACGCAAGCACATTTATTGTTGTTGTGAACAGAGTTTGTTTTATTTGGGTGTAAATAAATACATGAATGCTCTAAGTAAAATTTGGGGGACTTAAAAATTTACAAAAGATGAAAAACAGAAATGTGCTTAAAATTGATTACCAATAACACTATCATCTAAAGGCAATCTTTGTCATAATGTTGTGTGTCTAATTCCTGTGTCTTCTTACTTGGTAGTTTTTTGGTTTTTTAAAAGCTCTTCCATATAATTGAGATTATATATTATGCACTGATTTTTCACTTTACTTTTTAACAAACACATTTTAAATGCTTTGTAAGCATAGCATACCATAAAGTGAACATACCGTACAGATATTCATCCCATTTAGATCGTTTCCAATTTGAAGGCTATTATAAATAAAGCTGAATGAGCATCTTTCGGTAGAAACCTTCCCCCCAAATATTTTGGATAATTTTCTCACAGAGGAATATCCAGGAGGTAATGTTTAGGTTCTATGTTATGAGTACCTTCAAACTCTAAGGAAAGACCTACTTTAGACAAATATTGGTTTGCTGTAGATGAAGAGAAGCACCCAAAATTGACACCAAAACAATATAAACCCTTGGCAGTTTTAATTAAGCAACTTCCACAAATATAACTTCCCATTTCCTTTTCTTGTGATTTGAAATATTACTTTTCCATCTTTTCCTCCAAAGGTCTAGAACTTCCCTAATACTGAGCAGTAGAACATCACTTCTTGTAAAAAGACAGTAGGGTGAGGGGAGAAAGAGAGAGGAGGGAAGAGAGGAGAGAAGCTAAGACAAGAAAAGAGGTCATTTGCTGCCATTAATTTTAAGAAAGTCTGAGTCTTGTATAAACTTTTTTTAAAGATCTTATTTTATTTATTCACTCATGAGAGACACAGAAAGAGAGGCAGGCAGAGACATAGGCAAAGGGAGAAGCAGGTTCCATGCAGGGAGCCCGACGTGGGACTCGATCCCGGGTCTCCAGGATCACACCCTGGGCCGAAGGGGGACGCTCAACTGCTGAGCCACCCAGGCATCCCATAAACTTTTCTTTTTTTCCAAATATTTGTCTTGTCAGAAGTAGGAAAACTGGTATGTAGACACTTATCAGTTTTAGCTGCTCTCACAACTGACCTCTCCTGTCTGCTATCTGCAGGCTCCCATTTGGGAAACCTCTATTTTCTAGAGTCTTAAGGAGAAGCGCCTGGCTGTCCCTAGAGAAGAAAAAGCAACCACAGCTTTTCTAGTCCTGGCTTGATCATGAGGAGGCTGGGATATAGATTGGGCTCAGCAAATGGACAGTCAATGCTAGGGTTTGGCTCTTGAGGGAGCAATGCCATCATAAGGGTACAGAGGTCTATTTTTATTGCCATGACGGTCTGAGCAGACCAGCCCATGCCTGTGTTTGACCTCTGCTGTAGTCCTTGATGGTCAGCTCTTCCTGATTATTACCCATCTCCACATTTGGTCCTCCTTGTTGTTCTATGAGCCCTAAGAATCCTCCAATAACGCTTTGCCTATGTTGTCATGAGTCAGTCTTTGTTGTTTGTAAGGCAGTCTCTGCTTAGGCCGGATAAGCAGGGTCAGGCCACATGTAGGACTTTGGACTTCATCTTTAGAGCAATAGAAAACCACTATTTTTTGCAACACAGGACTAATTATCTGTGGAGAGAGGATGAGGAGCGTTAAGTAGGAAGAATGGCAGCAAGAACAAAAAGGTATAAGCAGGTGAATACTTGAGGTCTTCAAGGAGCAGAAAGTAGGCTGCTTACCAGGAGCAAGGGCACACTCAACTTCTGTGTCATTCAGAGGCTCTGAATACCAGGGAAGGAACGTCATGTGACTATATGTGTCTGGAAGCAGTTACAAGGACAAATGAAGATTCCTGGAAAGACATTTTATATAGCTCCTGTGTAGACCCACAGAGCCATGTTTTGTCCAGTTTATGGGGCCAAACAAAATGAATAATTTGATAGTAATCTTTCTTTCTGACAGCTCTCGACCCCCCCCTCATACTCATCTCTGACATGCTAGACAGAAATAGGCCACACAAGCTTAGAGCCTCCTCTCTCACCTCCGAGAAGAGTTTCCTAAGCTTCACTGATAAGATTCATCTGCAATTGTAGTTAAAAATTTAACCTCCCAGGTTCTTGCTTCAGAAGGTCTGATTCAGGGGGACAGGAGTGGAACCTGAGAATGATTTTTAACATGTTCTGTCATATGGTCCTTGTCACCATGGAAGTTTAAGAAATATCACTGTGAAGTCTCTTACTTGATAAAGGTATGGAATACACACCTAGCAGGGATTTTTCTGATCATCTGTAGTTTCATCTCAAAAAGGAGTGGTTTGAAGGTCCAGAGTAAGCATTCTTGATTTTTCATGCACCAGTATCTCCTGGAGGGCTTCTAAAAATACACATTGTTGTTCCCACCCCCAGAGTTTCTTATTCAGAAGGTCTGGATTGACATCTGAGAATTGGTATATCTAAAAAATTCTTAGGAACAGCTGAAGCTCTTCTGGTCCTGGATTAGATTTTTGAACTACTGACATAGAAGGAACACAACGTCCCCAGGTGTTCAACACATAATTCCTCAAAGGAAACCCCCTCCCAATCAATAAACCCTCAGAACAGAGGATCCTCTGTACAGAATTACAAACCCTGAGGAACCAGAGACCTAGACTTTCTCTCCCACAATATATCAGAAAATAAAGTCTGGAATTGTCAGTGTGGTCAACAAAAATACTTGACTATATAGTTCCAGTTCTAACAAATAGAACAAATAGAAGCGAAGTAGGAGATCGAAGGGAATGGATATCTGTATAGAGGTGATGTTTCTACAGTATAGCCTTGGGAGACCCATGGCAGAGTTAAAGCAAGGAAACTGAGGCAAAACCACCAGGGCCTTGGGACACATCCATACATGCTGGGAGGAGGATAGCCAAGATACAGGGAAGGTTGTGCTGAATGTGGTGCCAGGGTGAGGCCTGGGGAGTGTTGATAGAGCCAGACTGGAGTTTCCCACTCTCCCCTGCCACGTGCCACGCTCTGGTGAGACACAGAGCATCATGCACAGAGTTAGGACCACAGGACCCAAAGGATCTACCTTTAAGAAGGCTTTGGGTAAATGCCAGATAATATAATGTTCTAAGCACTTTTCATGAAATAACTCTCTTAATATTCACAGTAACCCAGTAAGTAAATACAACAAACATCACCTTTTACAGATTAAGAAACAAGGCAACAGAAAAGCCAAGTATCCTGGTGGAAGTCACAAGGTAAGCACTCAGTGGAGCCACATTTCAAATCCAGATCACTTGACTTCAGAGACTACAGGCCTAACCTCAACATACTGCTATTGCTTCTTAACAGAATGCATATTTCTTGATCATCTGCTACTTTCAAGTCATTATTTTAGCTACTGGGAGTGGGGACTACAGGAGGGTGAAATAAAATAGATAAATACTTTCCCTTGCCTTGAAAAGAGTAAAATCTGGTGGGATGGACAGACTTACTTACAGCAAACCCCGAAACAAGGCAGATTTCAACTATAGGCATCTATGTTTCGTTAAAAGCTACGGGGATACAGAGAAAGAACTGTGGGGCTGGATGGTAAGTTGTGGAGATCCCCAGGATCCTTTAATCTAGGCCCTAAGTGGATTGTAAGCAAAAAAAATAAAAACCAGTCCCTCCAGTGTTGATGCTTGAAAGAGGATATCTTGGAGGAAGTAGCAGCTGATTGTGAGGCTCTGACCTCATTTTTCAGATTCTCCTTTACTTTGCACCCCTCTCTGATTCCTGCTATCACCATCCTGCTGGCTTCAGAGGGTAGTAATCTTTCTCAAACACTGGCCCAGACACAAAAGACCTTTCTATTAACTCCCCACTGTACAGCTGAGGCCAGGCTGAAATTAACAATAATGAAAATCAATAAGCCCTTTACTAAATGCTCAGGCACAGAAACAAGAAAATAAACTGTCCTATAATATCAAAACTCTGTCTAAGAGGACTGCTCTGTCCACACAGAACCCTGGGGGAAGGACATGATCCCTGTGATGTGTGTTCTTCTTAGACCCTGGAATCCTTGAGTTCACAAATGCTATTTTCATCTCTGTCTGATATCTGGACTCCTCAAAGTCTAGACAAGGAGATGGAGGATGACCTTCCCTGGATCTGGTGCCTGCCCTCTTAGGTCCAGCCTTCTATGTTCCAATTCACCTCTTCTCCAAGTAATTGGAAGTAATTGGCTTTTCTTTATGGCCTTTCAAAGAACACCATGGCTACCTTGTCTGAAATCAAGTCGGACACTTGTTAATTAACTGCCTGAATTTGATACAGGTACCTTATCTTCCTGAGTATCTACTTTTCTGTTGGTGAACTTAGCCGTGTGAATTAGTGGTTAACTCAGTCTCCTTTCTGACCTTTCTATAATTCTAGGCCCATTTGTGGGCCTGACTCAAGTTGCTCATCATATATATTTTGCCTCAGGAGTAATAATACAAAAAAAAAAAATTGAACCTGAACCTGAAAGGTCAAGTCTATGAGGAAGGCACATGTGCCTAAGCTCAAAGATCCATTGCTTTTAAAGGACTAGACTAGGTGAGTGGTACCTGGGCTCCTGGGTTCTCTGTACGTATATACATAGTATTGAAGGTACATTAGTGCTAAGGGAATCTAGGGGCTGTTTCCATTTCTGGCAAGCTCAGCCACAGTAAAAATAGTGTGCCTGGTACAAATAAAAGGCTGAGTCATCAACTTCTCCCTCAGGCCCCAGTGTCCAGTCTGTGAGCCATCAGAAATGACTAGCAGGATTCAAGCTATTGCTTTCTTATGATCTACAAACCATTGCCCTGGTCATTCACCAAAGGGCCATTAGCACATGTATGGAAGCAACAGAAATTTAACATGAGGGTGTTGATGATGATAATAAGGTTCAAATTCAAAGAGGATAAAGCCCCAGTGGAAATACAAAAAGGCTTGAGGTGACCTTATTGACATTACCATCATCATATTTACTGTGTATTGAAGGCCACACCATTCACTGGAGGCTTTTCACCAGTAAGAGGCCTAGAGTATTGCATGTTTCTACTTTGACAGGAGGTCTGAGAGTGCCAGACCCAGAAGACATAACAGAGCCAAGATGGAAATGCTTCTCAATGAGAGTAAAGGTGAGACCAAACCTGGAAACTCTGCTCCAATGGAGAATCAAAGCTAGGAGACCAAGATGGTAGAAAACAAATATTGAGACCTGGGTGCAGAACCAAAAGATGCAGAAGGTAGAAGAGGAGAGCCAGGACCACTGAATGAGATGGATGAGTAGAAGATCATTCTGGGCAAATACTAACAAAAACCAAAACCCAAAACCAAACCAAACCAAAACAAAACAAAACATAACACAACTCTACTTCTGAAGTTGGATATTAAGAAGGCTTTTTATATCCTAGTGGAATAGTACAGGGGAATCACGAAAGTCTCTATGTCAATCCAGCTCAGAAAAAAGAGACAATGAGCTTGTGTTTTCTGGGTTTCACGGTGAATTGGCTTCCAACTGAATTTGGTTTCCACCACCTAATTGCCTGGTGTATTAGCTACATATTGCTGAGTAACAATGGACAACAAGCTTAACAGCTGGAAACAATACACATTTATTATATCATTGTTTCTGGGGCTCAAGAGTCCAGTCCCAGCTTTTATTGGTTCTCTGCTTCACAGTCTCATCTGGAAGCTACAATCAAGGTATTGGCCAGGGCTGCAGCCTCACTTCAAGGTTTGACTGGGGAAAAAAATCCTCTTCTAGGCTCATGTGATTGTTGGAGGCATTCTGTTTCTTGCAGGCTATAATAGAGGGAAGCTCAGTGTCTTGCTGATTATCAATTTAAAGCTACTCTCTCATATCCTTGCCATGTGGCTTTCCCCTCAGGGCAGCTCACAACATGCATGGCTCCTTCATAGCCAGAAAGAGAGCATCCTAGCAAGACAATGCTATAATCTCATGTAATATAATTGTGTGCATGCAATCACCTACATCCTATCACCTTTGCCATATTCTAGTGGTTTGAGGCAAGTTAGAAGGCACATCACACTCAAGCAGAAGGAATTATGCAAAGGCTTGAATACTAAGAGATGAAGGTTATGGGAACCAACTTACCATCTGACATACATAAATAGACCTGCTAGTTGGTGCTGAATCTCAATACTACTCTACTGTTCTCCTTGAGAAATTAAACAAAGATACCACAGTATGTGATGTAGCCTGATATACAGGCTCCTGAACCAGAGTACAGATTTCACTAGGTATGCCAGAGTTGATGGGACAAGGCTGTTTCTCCTACCTTGGCTAGTAACAGAATTTCCATCCCCAAGATTAAAGCCTTCCTTTTCCCAAATAGACAGGAACCATGGACCAGATGAAATGAGGCAGAGAACTTAACAAGGAAAAGTATTAGGAGCTATATTGGGGTTCCCTTAACCTACTGCACGAGTTGAAGCAAATTTTGGTAATAAAGGCCTATGAATAAAGCTTAAGGGATTTGGTTGACTCAGTATGAGTCAGCAGTGTGATGTGGCTGCCAAGAATAGCAAAGGCTGTGTTAGACTCAGTGTAATTAGTCCAGATGGAGGATTAGTCCAGAGATGACCCTTTCTCACTTGCACTGCTGTGGCCACCCATGAAGGCTAGTGCTAATTCTAGATCCCACATTCTAGAAGGAACATGGGTAAATTAGTGTACCTGCCAAGGAGAGTCCCCCAAAGGTTAAGGAGGTTGAAGATAACAACAATGGAAGATAACAACGGGATGATGACTGGGAATATTTAATCTGCAAAGGCAAGCTCGTGAAGCCAATAGGAGCATTGTTTTAAAACACTAGTCTTATGGACAAGATATTGGGCAGGAGGGAGGGTCATATGAGCCCAATAGATAGAACCAATGTCCATAGTGGAATTACTGGAGAATCAGATGTCTGCTCATAGTTAGAAACATTTCCCACTGGGCAGAGCCGCAGTAACAGAGGACAGATACTTATCACTGGAGATCTTCCTTAGGTCATGCAGTTCTTGAACAAACACTCATTAGTTCCTACTGACTGCCAAGGACCAAACTGTGCAGATGCCCAACAAACAAAATGTATTCCCTATCTTCAAGGACTGTACCTTGAGGACAAGTAAATAATTTCAATGAGAGACTGAAAGTAACCAACAACCCCCAAGCCTCGTACTTTTATTTCTTGCTCATGTCATATGCAGGAGGCCACAGCTCGCTTCCTGTGGCTCTAAGTGCCTTCTTATTCTGGGACTTGGGACAGAAGAACCAAAATGCTGGTGGAAACTTGTGATGCCTTTGAAAACTTGGGCTCCAGTGAGGCTAACTCGCTCATTTTGCCTTGGCAGCAACCAGCGTGTCACTACCAAGCCTCGCCACAGGGGTCGCTGTGAGTCACACAAAAATTGGCATGTATGTGCTACAGAGAAAAGGAACCAAATGATGAGCAAAAGTACCAGTTTCCTAGTGTCCTCAGACTCATTCTGTGGGCATTAAGAGCACGAGATTTTGTGGAAGGTGCAACTATTTAGAAGGGCTTCAAGGAAGAGGGGGATCACTCTTGACTGTATTGGGCTAATCCTCCTCTCTTTCTAAAATCTCGCTATGTTCACACTTTTATATGGTGTAATCCATTTCATTTTTTTTAATTGAAATTCAATTAGCCAACATACAGTACATTATTAGTTTCAGATGTAGAGTTCAACAATTTGTCAGTTGTGTATATCACCCAGTGCTCATCACATCTCGTGCCCTCCTTATTTCACTGTGAATATTCAGAAATCAGTTAGCTCTGGTCTGAGCAAGATGGTTTTCTTGCCTGGGAAGAAAAGTGCAAAAACAAACTTTCCACTCGGGGAGTGAACTCTACAGAAATTTAAATGAGGTAAATGAAATTTAACAGTTGAGAAATTACAACTGTGGAGAAGTAGGTTAATCCAGGAACGAAAGGGAGTGAATCAAGAGAAAAATATAAGATGCTGAATTTAATTAAGGGACCTAGAAGGAAGATATTAGTAGCCATTCTCCATGAGGAATAATAAATACTGCATGTCATTTGGGTTGTAAAGGCCTAAATTATGGTCCTCCTCACGCTTCCCTCCTGAAAAAGAAAAGAATTTATTTAATCTATCTATGAAAATTTCACAGATGGAGGGAGCAAAGCAGGCTGATTACAGTGTGTTTATTTGTTTGTTTATAAGAAATTCTTATTGCCTTGGCCACTGGGAGCAAAGCAATTCCCAGTATGGTAGAAGAGAAAAATGGTCCCTTTTATCCTAAGTGTGGCTGGTGAACCAAGGGAAGTTGGATGAAGCAGGAATGGGCGCTTGGCCCAAAATACTTCATTGCTCACATTGCACGTCCTTTAATGTTTAATACATTTTATTTCTGTGTTCGGGAAGGTTTTGTTTTTTTAACCTCCTGGTGCAAAACCATTCTGCTAAAACTTTTTGAATTAACACGCCAAACACCAACTGCAATGTGCAGGGGCTGTGAGATGCTTCTTCAGTAATTTTCAATTTGAAAACTACCTTGTTCTCCTTGGAGGAAAAGCGCAATTTTAATATTTTAAAAACAGTGTGCTGATGGTAGTAAAATTACAGCAGCGTTTCACTTCCAAAGTTACCCTTGGGGTCCTGGGTGGGCACAGCGAGGGGTGGAGGTGGTGAGTGCCAATCCTTCTGGCCACGCAAGACAAAGTCACATAAACAGAAGTGACCACTAAGAAAAGAGGCACATCTGAAATAAGACAAAAGCATTTATTTGGGGTCTCAGAATCACAACTTGGGGAGCAGAGATTTGGAAAGCAACACAAGTCTTGTCCACTAGGGAACAAAAGTCAAGGGTTTTTAAAGGCAAAAAGGAATGCTTGTATACCTTGTTTACAAGGAATTTGGGTTGATGTTGGTGGCAGAAAACTAATCTTGGCTACCTGTTATTGGTTGTTAAGGTTCTCACTCACTAAGTAAAAGGCTATTACTCTGGCAACTTGCAGGTTTTTGTGCACAGTCCCTGGGTTACTTGCAGTTGGGCCCAGTTCAAAAGTTCATGGTTCCATCTATTGAGAACATGCATAAGGCCCATGTCCTTAATGATTCCCTGGTTCCATTTTAAGACCTTGACATAAGTAATTCTATTTTATTTCAACTTTCATAGAAGGAGGAAGGCCTCTTTGGAATTCTGTACCCACAGCCTGTTAACAGTGGTCTTGGAGAATAACAATAATAAACATTCATTGAACACATGCTGTGTGCCACATATGGTTCTAAATTTTTACATAGATTCACTCATATAATCCTGGCAACAGTATCATGTGAGATAGGTATTATTATTCTTCCTATTTTCTAGGTAAGAAAACTGAAGCCCAATAGCTTGCCCCCAAATATGTAAAGATCTTCTCTAAGTCAATAACAAAAAGGTAAACAATCCAGTGGGGGGAAAAATGGACAAAAGACATGAATTGGCACTTCATAAAAGGGGATAGCCAAATGTCATTAAGTGCAGGAAAATGTGATTGATCTCATTTGTCATCACAGAAATCCAAATTAAAACCAGAATGACACACCACTACATGCTCAATTGAATGCCTAAAATTAAATAGACCGATGGTTCAAATGCTGGAGAAGAAACACACACTCCTGGTGGGGAAGGAGTCAGCCCAACCTCTTTGGAAAACAGTTTGATGTTAACCACTCAAGTCAAACATTTGCAAGTCCTGCAATAAAGCAATTCCACTCCCAAATGTAGAGCAAATATAAATATTTGCACCTGTGCACCAAAAAAAAAAAAAAAAAAAAAAAAAAAAAAAAAAAAACCATGCACAAGAATGCTCACAGAAGCATAATCTGCAAAGTCCTAAATTGGAAACAATCCCAATACCGTCAACAGTAGGATGACTAAGAACATTCAGTATGTGCATACAGTATATGGATGAATCTCAAAAACAACACTGAACAAAGGATTGAAACACAGAATACTGTAGGACTGCATTTAGACAAAGCTCCAAAGTTTGTAACATTAGTTTCCAGTTTTGAAAGTCAGGAATGTTGTGACCTTGGGGGAGGACAGAGGGAATGATGATGAAGAGGAGGCATTGTGGTCTTGTGGAATTACCTCTGTGTTCTTTGCCTTGACCTGACTGGTAAAGGAAAGGCTATCCATATGTCTTAAGCCACTTCTTTATTTCTGATTCAAGAATTGGGCTAGGGGCACCTGGGTGGCTCAGTCAGGTAGGCACCTGATTCTTGATTTCAGCTCAGGTCATGATCTCAGAACTGTGAGATCAAGTCCTGCCTTCAGCTCCACACTGGGCATGAAGTCTGCTTACGATTCTCTCTCTCTCCCTCTCCTACTGCCCCTCAGAAAACAAATAATAATTCTGCTATAGGTCTACATGCCCTTCTTTAGAATTCCATGCACAATAAAACAAGAATGTTTTTTCCTTCACCAGGAAAATACTGAAGTGTTTATACATTAATTGAATTTTTTAAATCAAACACCTTGCCCCTACTTGTACCTGTTTCTAAGAAACTGGGAATCCAAATGTACAACAACTGTTATGCTTAAAAAAGTTAAACTTAAAAACTCTAAGTACAACAGACTGGCAGTTTCAATTTCATTCTTTATTTCGCTTATCATTTACCCAGTCTTAATCCAGGAATTGCCTTTGGGTGACTAGTGGAATTATTGTCTTGTTTTGTTTTTTCCTTATTTCTAGTTTCCTGTGATTTTCCAAATTAGCTATAATGAACAAATATTACTTTTGCTAAAATAAATGCAAAAGTGTACTTTAAAATGTAGCTGAGGGCAGCCAGGGTGGCTCAGCAGTTTAGCACTGCCTTTGGCCCAGGACGCAATCCTGGAGACTCGGAATCGAGTCCCACATCAGGCTCCCTGCATGGAACCTGCTTCTCCCTCTGCCTATGTCTCTGACCCTCTGTCTCTGTGTCTCTCATGAATAAATAAATAAAATCTTAAAAATAAAATAAAATAAAATAAAATAAAATAAAATAAAATAAAATGTAGCTGAACCCCTGAATACAGAGAGGTGGAAGTATAAAAGTAATACTGTCCTCTCTTGTGTATCACTCTGTACCTGCAAATGCTTCTTTCACTCCTCACTTTTGCAGTAAACTCAGTAGAGAATTTTGCCTTTTCAAACTCTTCTGTTGAAAGCAAGCCCGTGATTCTGGGACTCCAGCCCAGGTCCCACCTCTTTGTGAAGTTTTCCTTCCTTGACCAGCCGGCTCGAAGCAGAAAGTCTCTAATGGTCAAGTTAAAATGATCTTATTTCTTTGAACACATCAAATATTTTGAAGGTTCGTACATGTTCCTAGGACATAGCAGTATCCTTCTCCTGACTGAATGAATGACTTATTAATCAATAAGTGCCTCAGAATTTAATTCCGTGTTTACTTTCTTTATTTTCTATTATAACATGTAATTAGAAAAGTCATGTGGAAGTTACAGGGAGAAAATGTTATAAAACACAACTTTAAGGTGATGTTCCCAGGATCTTAAGAAATAACACATTGCATTTCTTTGACTTCAGGATGTTTTCTTTTTACATTTTATATTTATGGAATTGGATGGTCTCAGGATGGATGGCACCTGACTGTTATTGTTGGCCATGCTGCTGTCATGACCCTGACGTCATTGCCTGCTTCCAAACTGGTCTCTGTGGTCTCTGTCTCCTGAAGTTCATGCTTTCCAGTGACCTCAACCTCTTCAGTGTGGGCTGGACCTACTGACTTGCTTCCAACAAATAGAATGTGACAAATGTGGCAATGTGTCACTTCCAAGATTAGGTTATAAAAAGATAATGCCTTCCATTTTAAATGCCTTCTTTTAGTGTCTTACTTGTTCACTACAAGGAAGCCAAATGCCATGTTATAAGCATCCCCATGGAGACACCATGTGGCCAGGAACTGAGGGAGGTTCCTGGAATGGTCAGGGAGGACTGGCCCTCAGTCCAACAGTTGCAAGGAACCGGATCCTTCCAACAGCTAAGTAAGTGAGCGATCCTCAATCACCAAGCCTTCCCATGACTACAGCCCTGACAATCGTACGCCTTGCCTAGAGCCTGAGTTACTCTAAGCCAGAGGATCCAGGTGAGCCATGCTCGGATTCCTGACCTACAGGCACCATGAGATAATAAACGTGTGTTGTGTTAAGGCGTTGACTTTCAAGGTAATTTGTTATGCAGCAGCATATAGTTAATACACTCATCTGCTATCACTTCCACGGAGATATTAGCATTATTTGATGTACATGTGGCAAATATAATTGTTTTTCAATATTTTGAAAAAGATGTGCTAACAATTTGCATTGGAATAAAGAGGTAGCAGGTAGGCAACAGAAACAGGGCACTGGGGTAATATGACTTTAGGAAGGCAATGTTCTTATTTGTATGAACGATCAGGAGTTCTACGCTCTCTTACAAAGCAACACCAAGTACTTTATGAGACTGTGTTAGTTGTCTAGGGCCACCCTAATACTGTACCACGAAGTGGGTGGCCTAAATGACAGAGCTGTATTTCCTCATTTTTCTGGATCTTAGAAGCCTAAGATCGAGATGTTGGTAGGGTGGATTTCCTCTGAGGGCGTTTCTCCTTAGCTTGTAGATGACTTCCCTCTCCACGTGACTTCACAAAGTTGTCCCTCTGTGCATGTCTATGCCCTAATCTCCTCTTCTTATAAAGACACCAGTCCTTGGATTAGGGCCCATACTAGTGACCTCATTTTCACTTAATTACTTCCATAAAGCCTCTAACTCGAAATATAGTCACATTCTGAGGTCCTGGGAGTCAGAACTTTGCCTCTTGAATTTTGGCATTGGCACCAGGGAACTCATGACACAATACAAGTAAACATATTAACCTTCTAGGTATTAGGATACAGACATCTTTGGAGGTCATTGTTCTGTCTCTATTTGGGTGCATGATGGAAGAAAAAGTGTGGAGAATTTCTACATGCCCCGCATGAATGGCATGTCCCACCTGTGAGGGGACTAGAGCTGGCCTAATCAGAGGTAGAATAATGTGCTCCGCACAAGAAACAGCTCCTATTCTCAATTATTCCAAAGAAAATAAGCTAGTTGTTTGATTTTCCATGGGGCCCACTTCTTGCTGTGTTTTGCCAGTTCAACATCACTTGCTTTTCAGGTGAATGCAAGTCAGATCAGGCAATATTAACATTCTGGATAATAGCACCATCTGAATTCAGGGACAGAATGAATATTTTCCATATGCAGCCACTCAGAAAACATTGACCTGCTATGTGCTGCACAGTAGCTGTGTCATCTTACCTACATCTCAATGTACTGCATTCTGCATAAGTACCATTACATTTGTTTGTTTTATTTTTTTTTTAAGATTTATTTATTCATTGGAAAGAGAGAGAGAGAGTTAAGTGGGGAGTTGGGAGAGGGAGAGAGTCCTCAAGCAGGCTCCCTACTGAGTGCAGAGCCCCTGCCAGGCTGGATCCCAGAGCCGTGAGATCACAACCTGAGCAGAAACCAAGAGTCTGATGCTTAACCAACTGAGCCACCCAGTCACCCCACATTTGTTTGTTTTATAAAGAAAGAAATGAGTTCAGAGCAGACACACAAATGGACTGGACTGGCAGAGGTTTGTACTCAGCTTTGCCTGAACCCAAAGCTTTGCTCTTTAGAACTGGCCTTCTTTGTGCCCCTGTGATTTTTCAGGCAACAATGAGTTTTAGGGCAGATGTTGTCTGTTCACAAGAAGAATTGTTCCCTTAAAGGCCCCGTAATCCAGAGGTCATTCAGGTGCTTAGGAAAGGAGATGGGGTTTGCTGTATTTCTTCTTTCTAAGAAAGAAAGGACAGGACATCTGACTTAGTTCCTTTTTGTAATAACAATGGATATGGCTTCAGTGTGTACTATGTGGAAAGTGGTTTACAGTTAACAAGAGAAGAGTGTCTTCATTTCCCCCCCTTTAGCGAGCAAGAAATGGAAGCTAAGTAACTTGGGTGAAATCACAGAGCTAATATTTCAGAACCCCAGCAACATGATTCTGGAACCTGCCCTCTTGGGATTTGTGATATCTACTGAATTCTGGGGAGGTTCATTCACATTCTTTTTCTAAGTATGAATAGGGCTGAAAGACAGACTATGAACACAATAGATTTACAACCACCCCAGGAAAGACCATGGCCGTGGTAATAATTAGAGAACAGGACAGGACATAATGAGCTCTGATTTCTGGCAAGGGGTACATGAATCAGCAGCCAGGAAAGAAAGGAATCAAGGGCATTAATCAGTTTTGGGGTTTTAAACTGGCCTCAGAAATGGCACCCCTCTTCCCTGCCCATGCAACAAAGACTAGGATGAATGAGAGCCCAGTAAGTCTGGTCTCACTGATAGAAGTGAAGCTGGAGAATGTAACCATGTGAGAGCCAAAAGGTCAACACCAGAATGGGACGCACTTACCTGGGGAGGGAGAGACAACCCTAGACCAGACCAGATCTCTCCAGCTGGGAGGACACCTAAGGAGCAGTAAAGCCTAGCAGGTTGGATGCTCTCTGCAAGCAGCTTGCTCCTGAGAGGAAGAAGGGCAGAGCTGATGAAGCATCTACAGGTTTTCTCCCCAAGTTTGCCAGTAAGTAAGTCCATCTGTCTCCCTAGGCAGGTAGAGTGTTCCTGCCAAACACTGCCACTTCTAGAAAGAGGGGAATTCATAAAGGCAGGCCAAGGGTACATAAAGAACAAGAGCTGGGAAGGGCATTAGAGCTATCATAGGATACCCAAGACAAATTCTGATTTCCAACTGCATGACGACTGTGTCCAGCTCACTTCTGATCTCCAGGGCTGGCAGAGAGTCAGAGCTATAGAACTCAGTGATGCTGAAATGAATGAGCAGGGACACCAGTGCTGAGGTTGGAGGCACCACAAGAAATTCAGGGCCCCAAGGTGAGATCAAGTATGCTGGGAGCTGCATCTCCATAGCAGCTTTTGTTTTTAAGGGCTGATTGAATGTGGGGAGAAAAAAACAATTATACTGAGAACTGAGCTTTTTAAGCTTAGCATTTCATTTTGTCAATTAGTTTACTAAATGCAATTATAACAATACCATGAATATTGGATTTAAATACCTTATGGATAGTTAAATTTCTAGAATGTAAGTACATTTTCAAGGCATGAAGAGGAACTCAGATCTCTGCTTCTTCATTCGGAGATAAAATACAAAATACACTGGAGACCTCTTCCTAGTTGCATAAAGCTAACACATGCAGTAAAAAGAAGAAAGAGAAAATTATATCATGAGTTGGAAAGAAAGCATAGAAGGACTTGATTTTGACCTGGTTCTAAATCCAGCATTGCTAGCTCTGAGACCCTCAGGAAGTTATTTAACTTCTCTGCATTCATATGAAAAATAGGGATAAAAAGAGAATGCATTCAAATTGCCTAGCCTAAAGCTAATCAGCAAATGCCATGATTTTTATTTACCTCTACATACCTCTTCCTTGTTTCCCATACTGTTTGATGGGTTTTCCTAACTTTGTACAAGTCAGTCAATTTTATAGCAGTTTACAACAAATAGTGCTACAATAGATTGAGATATGCTAAATTGATCACTTAAAATATGAAAGCCTATATATATTTTAATTTAAGAGTTAAATTGTCTGAGCTTCAAAGCATGCTAGGAAATACTACCATCATAAAGGAGGGGCTCTTATGAGTGTCATTGTAAACCTCTTCATAAGCAGTATTCCAAAAATCTGGGGAAAGAGAACTCTAGCATCTTTCAAGAGATGCTTGCTTTGGCTGGGTTTTAAATCTGGAATCAAAACAAAACTTAGAAAAGAGAAGGCAACCCTGTCAGTTTTTAGGGACAATTGGGCCGTGCTGGAAAACTTCAGGGGGTACTCCCAGGGGAGAGAGCTGCTAAGAAAGGTATGCTGCTTGATGCTGACAGTGGGGAGGATGTGAGAGTATGATAGTCACAGTCCAAATGCTCCCTGGATCTCCCTAGTGTTCAGAGAATCAGGAGCTCGTGAGAATCATCCGACTGAATTGTAATTTTTCTGTTCATGCATGTCTGTGAGCTTCTTCAGGTAAGGGATTAAATTTTATACTTCTCCATAAATATACCTACCACAGGGCTGTTCTATGGGAAGGACATAGCCAGCACCCAGTCGATGTTTCAATTCAATTGGTGAGGCTGGAGAGAAAGGCCAAGATCTTAATTTTTTAATTTTTTTTTTCCTGAGAGTTGAACTTAACAGCGTCCTTGAATAAGGCCTAAAAGAGAAAATCAGCAAGACCTGCTCATCAAAGCATCGGTCAGCTTTGGTCCCAGCAAACCTAAAATCAAAGGGAGTGTCACAATTTCCCACTGCCCTGAAGGCATTCCAGCACGCACCAGGGCCTGATAATTTGAAAGAGGGGGCCATTTCAGGCTTGCAATATTGCAATTTTTGCAGCACAGATGTGTGTGATCTGGGGCAAGGTTTGACACGGGATCAGAAATAAAAGCAATATGTTATCTAGGACTGTTTATTCAACACAACAAATGGACTGCAGAAAATTGCATTTATCATACCTACTTTATCTGAATCAATTAGGCATTCATTCTATACAATATCGCCATCTGCACAGAGCCAGTCACAGGACCCCAAGGTACTTTCAGGGCCTCTCAAAAATGTTTTAACTTCTTTTAGACCTTTCAAGCCTCAATACATATGGAAATAAATGAGAATAATATATTGGTTTTTATGTCGATGCAGTCATGAAATTTAATTTTTAGTTCATTAATTAATTTTGAAGCCGAGGTCCCACAGAGGTCAAAGTTATAACTCAACCCTGCAACCACACATGCAGAGAATAAATCTAGTGTCATAAAGGGGATAAGCATCCTGTTTTCAAAAAAGCATAACATAATCTACTCATCATAGATGGGTGGATTGTTTTTAAGGATGTAGGTAAAGTTGGGAGCTGGACAGGCTGGGGGAGGGGAGAGGCAGGAGATGGGGGCGGTGAGTCAGAAGGAGTCTTGATCCTACATTTTTTTCTGGATTTGACCCTCATTCTCTCTCTCCCAAGCTGGCTGCTCCAGCTAATTAGCAAATCAAAAGAAATGGAAACAATTCTAGACCTGAGCACAATCAAATTAGCTGGAGTTATTTGAGGATACCATTTTCACACAGCGTAATCATGCTCTCTTTGTTTTGGTCAAATGAGTGAAAATCATCTTTCCAACCCAATGCCCGCCCTCCCCCACCACCTCTTGCCCAGCCAGCTCTCTGGATGGTGGCATCGCATATCTGTTCTCATCAGTTTTGCACACGATCTTTTCTATAAAGACAGGAATGCACAATGTACAATTAGACAACACCTATCAAGCTTCTCATACAACAAGGACTTTTTAAAAATACATCTGACTTTTCAGATGATTCAGCAGTAAGAGCCATTAGTGCACCATCTAAATCAGGACTTGGGAAGTTTATTAAAATTGGATTTTTAACCTGATCCCAATTTCCTCTGCTTATAAAGAATCCCATTGGACTCCTTAATATTCATGCTATTAACCTGAAAGATTCAAACTGTCATTATGAGAGGAAAGACTGTACAAGGTAGGTAGCCCCACAGGCAGGAGTTACAGATAAAATCATAGTGAGCCCAGGCAGGTAGAGGTACTGTGGATCCTGAATATCTTCAGGAGAAGCAGCTCTCTCTTTGTCTCTCTCCTTTTCTCATAAACTCCCTCATCCATGACATATTTGGGGAAAGAAAACAAACAAATAACAAAAGCAAATATAAGCAAACCATTTAATTACAGAGAGCACTGGACTAGGAGTCTAGTTCTTACTAGAATGGTAGCTGCCTTGGATAAATCACCTCTACCCCTAGTGTCCTAATTACTCCCACTCACTCATAACATGACTTTAAACTTCTTGTGCCTAAAATAATAATAATAATAATAATATAAATAAAATAAACTTCTTGTGCCTTTGTTTTCACAAAATGAGGAAATCATATAGGCACCTGGGTGGCTCAGTTGTTTAAGTGTCTGTGTATGTTTGGCTCAGGTCAAGATCCCCAAGTCCTGGGATCAAGCCCTGCATCAGGCTCCCTGCTCAGTGGGAAGTTTACTTCTTCCTCTCTCTCTCTCTCTCTCTCTCCTGCTTCTGCTCTCTCTCTGTTTCACTCATTCTCCCTTTCAAATAAAAAAAAATATATAATCTTTATTAAAAAGAATAATAATTTCTAAGAGGGTTGGTACAAGGACAAAATGTATATATCCTATAATCCATTTTGCAAGGACCTGGCCCAAAAGCCTTGAATGCAGCCCAGCTGGTATTACTGATTGTTGGTTGAACTCATAGCTCATTTGCTTTTGTTTCCATTTTATTGTCTCAGCCTTCCTCTTCTGCAGAACATAGTTTGTAACTTAACTGATGCCAATGAGTTTCGGTAAAGATGGGTTGTGGGGGTCAGTCTAGGTTCTCCTTGAGATTAGATTCTCTGCTTCTCTAGGGCAGTGCTGGTGTCTTCACTGTCCACCTCTTGCTCAGTACTGGCATAGTGTTGAACACATACTAGGTGCTCAACAAGACTCTGGTATCTTATGATATCAGCAGCATACAGATCATCTATTAAAACCCTCTCGTTTTCCACGTGATGACACCGAGTAAGAGAGTCGTAGGCCACATATGTATGAACAGCAGCCATTCTTCAAGTGGACCACCACCATGTCTCCTGTGAGCCTCCATTCCTACACTGACAGCTCTGAAATGGAAACACATCTGGCCTAATTCAGCAATCCTTGGAAATTGTTACAAACTCTTTTTTTTTTTTTTTTTTTAGGAGTATACCATGTTTCAGACACCATGCAAGGCTCTGGGGAGACATCATCTATGGCACCCTCAAAGTGTTTCTAATGTAGTGGGGAAGACAAATCTTTAAGCTGATGTTGTCAATACAATATCCGTGTTGTTACAGCAGAGCTGAGTTCTGGTGGCATATAAATGCCCAGTTAGGAAACCTAACTTATGCCCAGAAAAGGTCAGAGGAGGCTGTTGAAGAGAAATGACAAATGTCTTGGCAGAGACATAAAGCTAACTATGGACGAAAGAGCCAAATGATACTTTCTTACTGTCTAAACATAAGAACATTGATCATTGATCAATGAACATTGCTAAAATTAAAAAAAAAATGACAGAAGCTAAAAATGCAGTCCTCAAATTCTTAATCCTTTGCCCCATCTACTTGGAGCTGCTTCCTGCAAGTGAAGCTTAGAGCAGAGACTCAGGGCTGGGGCCTAAGTTCTAGTTTCTTTTCAGGACTCGTAGTAGGGAACTAAGCAGCTCAGTTAACCTGTTTTTGGCTCCCAGCTAACGGAATCACTGCCAGCCTCCCTTTGCATCTGGCAAATGAACAGTGGTCTGTTGCATGGAGTCCATGAAACAGAAGCACTTTGAACTCTCAAGAAAAAGTAATCACACAAACTTACAACATCAAAGCTGCTCCCTATTTTGAAGAACCCATGATCTGCACTGGGCTTAGCTTCTGGTAGGAGCTTAAGGATACCAGTAATTGGCAAGCGTTTATCTCAGACTACCATTTGACCTGCACAACCTCCTACACGATTTTACGCAGCTTCACAGAATGGGGGTGGTGGTGGGGGGGGGGGGTAGTGGTGGGGGAGTAAAATCACTTTTTTTAAGCTAATATAAATTTAAATGCTGAGACTTTTCAAAATGGGGCTTTAATGTGACTTACAAATTCATATATATATATATATTCATATATATCTAAAATACACATATCAATATTAGTCTGGCTCAGAGAAGAAGACAGGGTTACAAAAACCCCTAAAAGCTTATTTTCCAACACAAGTCTTGGTCTTGGCTTCCCAGATGCTATTGGTCTTATCAGATAGCCAGAAAATGCTGGTCATTGCTTAGCTTTCTAAAAGGGCAGTAGGTAACAACACATGAGCAAAGGGGTCGACTTCCTATGGCAACCATTCCATAAATGGCAAAGCATTTTTATACCGAGCAAGATTAATGGCAGATTTCTTTTTTAAAAAGTTAAATGACAAAGTCGAATTCTTCCAAATATTTACCTTCCAATGTTTAAGATATGGAAGATCTACTGAAATCTCACCTAAAGTAAATTACTTTGTTTTTCATTTGGCAATTTTTTTTTTTTCTCTTTCCTTGCTCATTTCCTCCTGTCGGCTGGCCTGCCTAGAAGGGCAGCTTCCTCGGGCTCGGTCGGTAAACGGGGCAGCGGGCAGCGGGCAGCGGGCAGTCGGGCCTCTGTAAGGAGATCCCAACCCCACGCCCCTGGACATCTGAAACCTGAAGTTGAACTACTTGGAGGCTGGTCGAGTTCTCCCCCCAAAACCTCCAGCCACAGGATCGGGGTGGGGGACACCCCCTGCTTCATTTCAGAGCTGACGTTTGCCACCCTGGGGTCTAGCAAAAACCAGAGGCGAACTCTCCGCGCTCTCCCGGTAAATCCGCATCCACTCCGGGGCGCGAAGCTGAAGGGCAGGGCGTGCTCGGTGGCGAGCCCGAGCCGGGGCGCTCGGGACCCCGCTCCCTGCGCGGGGGGTCCGCGCCGGGCGGCCGTGTGCGCTCCGGGGGCCGCTCCGTTGGCCTCCAGGGCGGCGCAGGGGGCACGCGCGCCTAAGGTGGGCCACCTGCGGGGAAGGAACCGGGCGGTGAGGCCGCACGGGCAGGGGCGCAGACCGGGGACCGCGCGGGGCCGGGGAGCGCGGGGGCGGGGGCGGCGGGGCTGGCGCACGGGCCTCGCCTTCCCCAGCAGGGGGTCCGCAGGGGACCCGACCTCCCAGCCTCGCCGCCCAGGCGTCCCCCAGCCCACGACCGGCCCCACGCTCCCGGCCGCGCGGGTCCCCGCCCCCGGAGCAGCGGCGCCGCGGGGCGGGCGGGCCGGGATGCGCTCGTCCGCTACCTGTCGGCGGGAGGCGAGCACCGGGCGCCCGCACGCCGCGCCGGCGGGACTCGGGGCCGCAGCGGAGCGCGCCGGGCAGCAGTGGGCGCTCGCGATCCTCCGCTGCCCTGCGCGCTCTCCCTCAGGGCCCGGCCTCCTCCGTCCCCTCCTCCTGCTCCTGCTCCTCCTCCCGCTCCTCCCCTCGGCGGGACTGCTCGCCTAGCCTCCCGCCTGCACAGTCCCCGGCGCGCCGGCAGCCACCAGACGCCGCCACCGCCGGGTCTCCGCGGGTGCCCGCGCCCCTGCCTCGGCCGGCCGTCCCGAGGCGCCCCGAAGCTCGTCCGCCGGCCGCCGGTGCTCCGCGGCCCTGCCCATGGCTCAGCCCCAGAGCCGACTTCGGGCGCCGGACCGGCTCGACAGCGGCGCGGCTCAGGTGAGTGCAGCGCGCTTGGGGCGGGGGCCAGCCAGCCTGGGGAGTGGCAAGACGGGGGGGGGGGGGGGGGCGGGGGGCCCTCACCTGGCGTCTGGGACTTGGAGCGAGCGCAGAGCCCAAGGTGAGTCGGGGCTGGAGCAAGTGGAGTGGATGTTGGGGGAACGAGGAAGGAGAGACCCGGGGTTTCCCATCCTTCTCACCTTCTGCTTGCCTAATAAGCTCTGCAAATCTTGAGGGACTGTTTTCTGTTTTTTTCTTTCTTTCTTTTTTCTTTTTTTTTTTTTTTTAATGGACAGACATTCGGGTCTGTGACTTTGTGCATTGGATCCTCTCCCAGCCGGGTCAGGGGGCTCGCTGGTGCCCGCCGCATCTCCCCAGGACGGTGCAGGGCAGCCGGAGCGCCGCGCGCAGCAGAGCCCGGGTACCGCTCCGGCTGGGAACCGGGGCCAGGGATACAGTCAGCAAAAGTCAGTGAGTCGAGAGAGCATCCCGGGGGGGGGGAAACCGAGGTCTGCTTTGCCTTTGCATTTGGCCAGAGTGGAGGAGAAGGTGGGACACCTCCCGAGGGGCGGGGATGCTCGGGAGGAGAGAGATGAAGGCTACGGGCAGTAGGTCGCCTCTTTTCCGAATGGCAGTTCTACACCGTCCTGCTTTTCATTTTACTTTTTACCTATTGTTTTTTTCCCCTGCGTCTTTCTATTTGGAGCACCTTGGGTGGTGGCGGCAGGTGAGGGTCGGGGGAGGCGTGGCGCCCACCCGCGGAGCGAGCGAGTGGACCCCTCTCGGCCCCAGCGGCGCACTCGCACGCCTGCCGTCTCCAGGTGCGCTCTCCCAGCCGGACGCGGACCGCGCGCTGCTCCCCCTTCTGGCCCCAGCCTGTCCCGGGAGCCGGAGGGCCGGCTTCCAGAGCCGGGGAATAGGATGGAGAAGCGGGGATGCAGGACGCGGGTGCGGGGTGCGCTGGGCTCGGCGGTTGAGTGCCGGCGCTCTGCGCCTCCCAAGTCACCTCCTCCGCCGCCGGGCGCCCGCGCTTCCCCGCGCACCCAGGCCGCTGGCTCGCGAGCGGGGCCGCATCCCTCCTCCACCCTCCACCGTGCAGGACCAGACGTTGCCTCGCGGTGCCTCGCCTCGCGCGCGTCTCGCTCCTCCCCCAGCATTATCCGAGGGCTATTTTTATCCACTACTTGCGAGAAGATGCTTTGGGGAGATTCTGGGGAGGCGACTCCAAATCCACTCTCTTCGCGCTGCGCTCCCAGCAGCGGCACCCTGCTAGCTGGGAGCAGCTGCAAGGAATGACCAAGGGATTGCGGGTGGAGTGTACCGGGTCCTCCTCCCTCGGTCAGCGCTCTCGAAACCCGGCACCGCCCTCGGCTGCGCCGCCCGCCGCTCGCCTGGGCAGCCGGTCCCCCGAGGGGTCCCTAGTGTCCCGGGCTCTTTCCTTGGCCGGCTTCTATGGCTGCAGCCCGGGCGCACGCAGGATCCTTTGGGTCCCAACTCGTGCGTTCTCGCTCTGCAGCCCAATCGCACTTTAAAAGATTGAAATGCAATGATCAGCTTCCACTCAAGGGTTAATTCCAGGAATTCCGTCTTAAAAAGGAGCGGGGTGGGGGGAGGGGGAACTTAACCTAACTTCTGCCTGCCTGTATTTCTAAAGCCCATCCTTTGGCGCTTGGAATTATTCTTGCTTTCGGCGTTTTCAGTAAAGATTGGGTGCAGTTAGAGTAAGTCTGACCTCGAATAAGCCTGACCTCGTGAAATTCCAGGAGGTGGACGCTTCGGCTGCAAATCCGCATCCCCGTGTTACCCTTTTTTATTTCCAGGGCTTACGTTCTTTTATTCCCATAAAATTGAAGAAGGAACGTGTTCAAATGGACCATTGTGTTACATAAGGTTTTCTCCAGCGCTGGGAAGAAAAAGATCAGTTTCTTAAGGAGCCTTTCCGGGCTTCCGTGGGTCCCTCTAACTCTCAGCCGAGTGTGTGTGTGTGTGTGGGGGGGGGGGGATCAACAACTTCGTGACTGCGCACTCACTCCTAAGTCCCAGGAGTTAATTAGGACAGTAGCATTGAGTGAGGGTTGGTGAGGCAGCCTGGTGTAGGATGCACTGCAGCTTTAAGATGGGAATTTTTTTTTTTTTTTCCTTTGGGAAACTGGTGAGAAAGAGTGGTACGTTAAACTTGGATTTGAGATCTGGAAAAGCCCAGGGGTCTTAGTTCTGTCATTGGGAACCCTGGTATGAAGCGATGAATCCTCCAGCTTAAAGAGGTGCTTTGCACAGCGTAGATGTTCAGAACCCTTTCCTGGGACTCCACAAGACAGTAGAGGCTTGTGCTTTTGTTGTCAAAAGAGGAAACTCCTTTGCTGGAAAGGCCTTGAAAGAACTCTTTGAAGGGAAAGCAATGTGGAAGCTTTTCTTACCTGGAATCACCGTTTGGTGGTGACTGGAGGGGCTGGAAACATGGACTGCTTTTCCCTCTGCCAGGGCATCTACCCAGGGTAGCACATACCCACCGTGAGTACTGAGTCTGTTCTCTCTGTTGAGGCTAGAGATTGGGGAGAGCAACACTAAAATATATTGATGTCCTGATGGAGATGATGGAGAAGTCCTGATGAGTCAGGGCTCAGACAGCAGGTTGCAGGGCTTGTCTCCAAGCTAGAGTCCTTGTTCAGAGAGACAGTCTTAGTCTTGGAGGGGGTGAAGGTGAAGCTGGGGAGTGGTAATGTTCTAGCTGCTATGTAGGAAATGCAGGAACTTTTCAGGGGGTCATTGAGTTGTTTCCCACAGCTTTGATCTATCTTCCTTCAACTCCACCAATGACCCAGTGTTTCCCTCTGAAACTGCCCTAAGTGGGGAGGCTGGCGAGCCTGCTAGCTGGATTTGGAGCCAGCTTCTTGCCCTAGACCCGAAGCAAATTATCTTTCCCTCTCTCAGGGAGAAGATCTCTCAAGATTCTTCCTCTGAAAAATAGACTGAAAGGTTATTATGAGAAAGTGAGAAAATGTATGTGAAGAGCATTTCGGCAATTCTAAAACCCTGGTGGAAAATGTTCAGGGCTACTTAACGTGCTTTTCCTATTGGTCTATTTTAATGTTAATTTTAATTACAATTTGTGTATGTCTGCGTGAATCGCATATGCTCAACTTTAAATGGAGAGGATTTCATATAATGGTCCAGTATCTCCTTGTGATCACCTGAAATCCATTAGTGCCAGGCCTCAGTGCTTCTCAGAATGGTTAGTTTCCTGTTTTCAGAATCAGAGTTAAATTTTTTTAGAGTTTTTTTTTTCTTTTTAACTTCATGGATTTTATATGTCCTAAGTCATATCTATATATCTATATCTATATAACTATATCTATATGGAGGAAGGGCCTTGATGCTGATTAATCAGAAACGGAAGATAGTTGCAGATGAGCGTATCAGTTGGGGAAAAGTGATACATGATCAGTTCCAGGAGATGACCTGAATCTCCCTTGTCTAAAACTGTCATCAGCATAAAGCACAGGCTCTCATTTTCGGTGGTCCAGATTTGCCCCCAAGACCTAGCTAAGTGCCTAGCCACTTAATAAAGGCTCCATAAGTATTTTTTGAAATGAGTGAATGAATGCTTGAATGGAATCTTCACAGCAACCCTGTGCTGTGCATGGGCAGATGGCATGATTTCTATTTTAAAGATCTGGAATCTGCAGATCAGAAGGAAAGTTAACTGATTCTCTGAAGGTACAAAGGATTCCAGATTGGAGTTCTGGTCTGTCTGTTCTTGTTCTGCTCCGCTGCACTGTTTGCATTGCCTATCCCTCCCCTCATTACCTAAAGTCCTCCTCATCTGTAGTGGACTTCAGCATGTTGGTAGGTGCTCATGGAGGGACTTTTCAAGAAAGCTCATGGAGCTTTCTCTCTCTCCTTATTGTCTCCCCGGGCCCTGAGCCGAGGTCCATAGGATGATCTCACCTGGGACCTGGCATCTTGAGGGACTAGCTAAAGGACACAAGGACAGCTAAGTGTTCATTTACCACCCAGAGTCGTGAATCAAGTGGCGTCAGCAGCAGCATGAATATCTCAGGATTTCCCCGGGGTGCTGTTCCCATGGCATGATCCTGACATGTTCCCTGACACTAACTAAGGTTCCCTTCATTCCTTCTCTTTTAACAAGCCTGGCTTTTCAACTTCTAATCAATTCCTAGAGGTAATCCTTAGTCTTCAAGTAAATTCCTTTTTCTCTTTGAGTTAGCCAGCATTGTAGCCAGCTGATGGACAGCCTCTCCCGATCCATCTTCAGGCCTGCCTCCGGCATGAAGCTTTCTCAGCCTCCTCTACCCACAGGGAATTAAGCTCATAGCATTTTCAGGCCGTTAGAATAATATTTACCGGGCCATAGTTTGTCAATAGTTATGTGGTACCACCAGAGTTCTAGAAAAATGAATACATTATTCTTCCGAGGAATGGCTTGAACATAACAGAAATAGATCCCAGTGGCATCTTTACTTTTTTTCTCCATGTTGCCTGCTTTTTGGTAACTTTCCAGCAGGGGTCGCACACCGAAATGCATTCGGAGGCCAGGCCTGTCACAGCCTGAGTGAAAGGGGCCTCAGGACCTGGGCCTGGGCCAGAAGTGTGGCCACTGGAGCTCAGACCCAACCTAGGGTTGCCAGTTGGACCTCCCGCCAAGCCCTGCCACATCTTATTTTCCTTTTTTTTTTTTTTCCTCCTAAATGGGCTGTAAGTTCACAATTTTAGATAGAACCTACTGAGTTTTAAGTGCCAGCAGCTAAGTCAATATTTTAAAGTAATATGTGGGCCAAGCAGAACTCTTCAGTAGGTAGGCCTTATATCTGTCCCACAGGCCTCCGGTATATGGCCTCTGGTTTCTGGGGTTAGAAGAGAAATTGGTGGGAATATGAGACTCAGTAATATTAGTTACCTGGAATGTTGGGGCAATGTTGTATAGGGTGTGCTGTGTAGATGGCAATCCAGTGAGTTGACCTTTGTGTTTATGGAGTGTTTGCTTGTGTTGTTCCTGTCCCCTGTTTTAGGAGGCAGTTACAACAATCACATTTAGACCTTTAACATGTGCGTACTGAGTTCCGACCATGGACCAAGGATCCTGCTACTCGCCGGTCATCAGTAGGGGATAACAGATGGAAATCCTTGCCCTTGTACTTGCCTTCTAGAGGACGGGACAGACAAAAGCAAAATAAAGAAGTATGATCTGTCCTACATTAGGTAGTGATGTGCTAAGAGTAAATCAGGGGAAGATCCATCTGAGAATCCAGGGTACCTCAGGCGGGTAGCCAGGGATCTCAGTTCAGTCTCTGACTCAACATATTCAAAGCACAATGTCATTGTCTGACATGAAAGATTTCTGCGTGTTGGAGGTTGAACCCTTGATTATATTCTCGGAGTTGCTATTGTGGGTAAACTCCTGATAGCAGACTGTTCTCTTAATTTTAATGAAATTGACTACTGAGCCCATTTATTGAGTGTCCACCTTGTGCCAGACACTGGATTAAGTGCTGGAATACATTCATGAATGAAACCCATCAAGGACCAGTCCTCAAGGAAATTGTAGACCAGCATGGAAGACATTAATAAATGATGACAACAGAGTAGGTAACTAAGGTGAGCAAGTAGCGTAGGAAGGCTGTCTTTACTGCTGAGTTTGTGATATTCGGCACCTTCTTTTTGTTTTTTTTGGACTATATTTATTGGGATGCCTGGGTGGCTCAGCGGTTGAGCGTTCTGTCTGCCCTCGGCTAAGGGCTCAGGGCATGATCCAGGAGTTCCCAGATCAGGATCCAGTCCCATATCGGGCTCCCCGCAGGGAGCCTGCTTCTCCCTCTGCCTATGTCTCTCTGCTCTTCTCTCAGTGTGTCTCTCATGAAATGACTGTATTTATTTATTCATGAGAATATTTTTATTTCATTTATTCATGAAGTATTTTAAAAATTGGTTCTATGTGTGAACCGTACTTATGCCCTTTGAAACCCTGATACACCCTCCCCCAAACTGCCCCAGGCTTTTGGATATTGACTGTCGTCACCATGGTGGCAGTTATGCAGGAAAAAAAAAAATAGGTTTTCTCCTTATAGGGAATTTACAGTATGGCAGTCATATAAATTAGCATGTTTTTGCATACAGGTGGGGTGGTAAAGGCCCTGTGCTTGGGCCTCTGCTTGTGGACAGACCTTTCCTGGAGAACACCTCCCTCCAATCACTGTGTTTATTTCTTTCATTGCAATACTTTGTCTCATAGCAGGATTTGTGGCAGTAATGTTTATCTTGCTACTTGTTCCTTCCTCGGCTGACTTGCTTACCCTCTCTGACTCTCCATCAGAATCCCTGCCCCAGGGGAGCAGACATCTGGACCAGCACCAGTGTTTCTCCCACCAGCTTCTAGAACAGTGTGCCTCCTTCCAAGTGGTTACTCAGAAAAGAAACAACAGGCAACGTTTCTTTCTGGGGGAACTAGGGAAGGTTTCATGAGGGAAGAAATATTTAAGGAAAGAGAGAGGCATGGAGAGAAGAGCCAAAAAAGGATGATAAAACAGAGTCAACATTTGTATAGACCCCCCCCCCAAACCCTCACTGAGGCCTCATTGGTCCCCATTAGGGATTCCCTGTGTGGTCAATCCAGGTGAATAACTGGCATCTTTACACCCCCCTCCCACTTCGCTGAACAGATCCTGGCTGTGCAAAAGCACTCTGGCATGCAAAGAATGAAAGAGATTTTAAAAGAATTTTTTAAAAATGGGGGGAAAAGAAGAGAAAAGAATGAAACATCTAATAATTCCTTATTTCTGTTTAGTGTGATAAGTCTGGGCAACTTTTCTCAGATCCTCAGGAGGAGGACGGACGGGAGACCCCAGATCCACAGCCGCGATTCTCCTCCACCTGCAGTGAGCAGATGGCTCAAGGTGGAACTCCTTAAGTCCCTGGAGGACCAGAGGAGCCCATATTTTTATATAAACGAAGAAATATATTTAGATTTAAAACATTCGCATCTCCTTTCATTCGTGGAGAACTTCCATTTCAGCACTTTCCGAGATGCATTTTGTGTCTTGTTGAATTTCCCCTAGAATTCCTGCCGATTAGGTACACCCTGCAGTAAGCTGTTTTATGTAAATGTCTCCACTCCTTAGTTTAGTAAATCAGAGTCCTGTATCAGCAGTTAAATACAGCAGGAGAAAGGTGATTGCAGATGCAGCTGAAATGAAAAGCATGCTCGCCTCGCTGTGCTCAGAAAAATAAATACTCGAGTGGCGAGGAGCGAACGCGGGCTGGCTGCCTCCTCCAGAAAACTCGCTGGCACTTTATTTAAATTACGTCTTACACCAGATTTTTTTTTCCCCCCAGTGTCCTGGATAGGAAGGAGGGCGAAGGTGACAGGGACAGATTTCTGGGATTAGATTTTGGAGTTCTCCCTGTGGTGGGGAGAGCAAGGCTTTTGAAGTCACATCTGTTTGAATTTGTCATCTCGCCCTTACGGACTGTGTCATCCTGAGATATAGACAATTTTCTGGGCTTCAGTTTTGTCGTCGTTCTAATGAGAATGATAGGAGAGTGCCAATATGCAACGCTTAGCCTAATGCTCAAGAACACGTATGTTCTTGTGTGGCATTGCCAGGTTTTACAACTAAAAATACAGGACATCCAGTTAAATTTGAACTTCAGAGAACCGACATGTAATGTTTTAGCACAGGTGTATCCCAGATTCTAAATATTAAGGGATTATTCCTTGTTGTATGAAATTCAAATCTAACTGAAGGCCCTGCATTTTATTTTTTTATTTAAACATTCCTATTCTTGTGGCGACGGTTCTGAGTGATTACTTTGGTGAAAGTCCTGGAACTTTAGGAAGCTGGAACAGGGAGGGCACAGTAATCTTGATGGTGATGTCATCTTGACCTTGGACCAGGGTGTGGTCCAAGGAGAAAAAGGAAGGGTTGTTTTCTCTGGTGAGCTAAGCAACTGATCAAAGCAAGGCAAAAGCTTATTTGTTTGCTCAAAGAAGCAAAAGAACTGTGAGTCCAATGAGGTCTCACAGTGCACTTCGTAAGTGAGACAGATTCTCTCCCAAGGGGTGACAGTGTGCGCCGGATTATTCCCAACACCCTCTGGAAGACAGTCTTTCCACCCCATGAGGTCACCAGGGTAGCGTCTAGTCCACCAATGCAGTGCCTTATTCCACACAAATACTGCTCCGAGCACGTTCCTGTAGGGCTGGGATTGCAACGACGAGGCCCACACAAGGGCTCCATTGAGGCCACTGAAGGAAACTTTGTGCTTTGAAAACCCACACCTGCAAACGCTCCCTCATCCGCTGAATCCAAAGCTAATAAAACTGTTCCGGGGCATTCCAGACTTTCTCCTCCAAGTAGATGACCTCAGGTGATAAATTGAGTCAGAGAGCTCCCCTAAGACCACTGGAGTAGGTTGTTCTGAGGATGGCTGTGAAAATGTTGCGTTTCCATTTTAGGTAATAACCTGGTGGGGAACTAAATTAACAAGGCTTCTGTTGCATGTGGACTTTCCAAAGCAGTTTTAGGCTTTCCTAGGTACTGAGATATTGCTCATGCCCAGATCATTAGTTTCTGTTGCAGAGAACATTACTAAATCCGCATTTAACCCGAGATGCTCACTAGCCATGTGCTTCTGCGCAGCCTGGACCAGAAAGGGGGCAAAATGACACAACAGTTAGCACACAGGCTTCTGCAACTTGAGATCTGGTTAGAATCCACTTTGCCGCTTCTCAGCCACACCGCAGGGGGCGAATTACTTCTCATCGCTAATAAGCCTCCATCTCCACATCTGCAAAATGGGCATAAATTTAAATTGTTGCAGATGATCGTTTAGTGCACATTAAACCAAATGAGTATGGCAAGCATTGCCACAGTGCCTGAATCATGGTTAACATAAAAAGAAAGGCCGTTATTGGGATGTCAGAAGCCAGCCGTAAGCTCTAGATTGCACAGGGTCACGTCAGAGACCAGGATTGATCTCACGCATCATATTCATGGGAGAGCATCTGAGACTTTTGCTCTTTATTTCTCTAAACTTAATTTGTATAATTTAAGCAACACTTATTTCATTTTCTGAGCCAAGAGATGAAAAACAGGCATGGAGAGAAGGTATAGAAGGGGCTGTTAGGGCAGGCGTGGTAGAGAGAGGAGGGGGATCCCAAGCAAGAGAGAAGGGAAGAAAAGGAACTGGACAAGCCAGGGCAGGGAAACTATTTAAAAAAAAAACAAAAACAAAAACCATAGAGACTTTTAACACTGGGAAACACACTGAGGCTCACTGGAGGGGAGGTGGGTAAGGGATGGAGTAAACTGGGTGATGGACGTTAAGGAGGGCACGTGATGGGATGAGCATTGGGTGTTATACGCAACTGCTGAATCACTGAACACTACATCTGAAACTAAATATGTACTTTATCTGGGGTAATTGAATTTAAATAAAAAAATAATAATAACCAGAAGAGTTCGAAGAACAGGGAAGGCCAGGATGTGTTGTAAAGAGGCAGTCTTCAGGAGACTTGGTCTAAATCCCCATGGTGTCATTTAAGTACATGCCATCTCCCCACCCTTCCCCAGGGCTTCTCAGGACCCCAACTGAATGCCCATGCCCTTGAGGGAAGGACACAAAGCTGTCTTGGCGAGATGCTGGGCGAAAACAGGGAATGGGATATAAAAAGTGAAGCTCAGGCCTCTCTCCCGATCTGTGACAGCACAAAGTCACAGATAAAGACAAAAGACAAAGGGACCCAGTGCCATCTTGTGGAGGGACTGCCCATGGTGCCTTTCATGGTCCTCTCAACTGCAAGGGGGTTTGTTGCTCTTGGTTTGGTTTTAAATCTGCATTTGTTAAGCATCAGCTCTTCTAAAGAGGGTTTCAGGGCGGCGTCTCTCCTGCCCTGTTACTCCCCGTGAAGTGGTTTCATGCTTTTGATCTCTAAGCCCTGTCTGCACACAGCATAGGAACCGACCATTTCCATGGGGATGGGCCCATCCTCCTCAGTCTTTCTCAAGGGGAGAGCATCCTCTGGAGATTGTGGTGACTCTGGCCACAAGAGGATCCCCCTTGCTCCAGAAGGGAGCTTATTATATGACTTTGGAGGAATGATTTTGTTTTTGCAAACCTTAGTTGCCTTACCTGTTCACTGGATTTGTACTTCCTCACGGGCTTTTGTGGTGAGAATCACATGATGTAATACATGGAAAACACCTGTTTGAGCTAGTACAGACTAAACGTCCATAATGCAGTAGTTCATAGCACCTGTTACCTTTTTGTGCTGGTAAGGCTGATTTTATTTGAAAAGCAGGGAGGTCCTTGAGGATCTAGCTGTGTATCCCTTTCCAGCCTGCTTCCTCCTCCTGGCTGATCCCCCTCCAAGGAGTGAGAGGGCCGTGGTGTTCCCAGGTGGCAGTGGCCCCTCTCATCATCCTGCTCTAACTTAGGAAGTGAGCAAGGTGGGGGGAACTCTCTCCTTTTAATCGGGGAAGGAAATCTTTCTGAAAAGCCTGTGCAAGATTCCCGCGTAGGGGGACGGCTGGGTGGCTCAGTCAAGCACCTGCCTTCTGCTAAGGTCCTAATCTCAGGGTTCTGGGATCAAGCACCAGCTTGGTTGGGCTCCTTGCTCAGTGGGGAGCCTGCTTCTCCCTCTCCCTCTGCCCCTACCCACACCTCCCTCCGCGCTTGTGCACTCTCTCTCAAATAAATAAATACAATCTTAAAAAAAAAAAAAAAACCAGTAGGTTCCATTTGCCAAAAATTTGCTCACAAGCCCACAGGTCAGAATTACAGAAGAGGAAATAGAGGCACACAGTCATTTGAAATGGTGGAAGAGAGCAATTAATTGAATACAGTAACCCCGAAATGGTCTCTCTTGCCTTTGAGCAACTATTACACTCCTGTTCGTACCTTGCAGTCCTTGCAGCAGACGATTGGTCCTGCTCAGTTTCATGACTGAGCTGTCTTCAGCTGAAATACAAATCTTCTATTCTTCTCCTTTCACTTTGATTTTCTTTCCCAGCTTTGTAACTTTTACTATCTTTTGCAATCTGCAGTAGTTCTCTACGTTAATCCCTCCCCATGACCCAAGCAAATTTTGCAAAACCTCATCAGGTCCCTGCCCTAACCCCTGATGTTTAGAACCTAATGTCCTGGATCCCCATGACTTAGGGCATTAGCATTTCAGTGCAGGACCCTTAAACACAGGGAGAGATGTGGGGCTAGCCACGTTGATTCATGGCAGCATCGCCTGGGGCAAGGTAATAATCTCTAAACTTCACGTAGTCTTCATGACTTTTAATTATGCATTTTTATACACTTACCTATTTAATGTTTAATCTGTTTCAGTAGATTAAATTGTAGGAGGCTGGAGATGTTGTCCAGAGCTCCCAAAGCTGGATCAAACCTGAACCTGCCTGGCAGACAGTTGGCATCCAAGAAATGATTAAGGATACCCTGTGTTTCGCAGTTGTGGGGATGAAATGTGGTGATTCCTACAGAGTATTTAATGTGCTCAGTGGATGATCAAAGAAGGCTAGCTTTCCTTTTGTTGTTTTGTTTTTTATAATAAAAGTAGTACCAATTCACCTCCTGCAGCATGGCACTCCGGTTCCCATCTTTCAAGCCTCTCCCTTGCTGTTACCTGTTTTACAGGACACCTCACCTTCAGACCACAGCACAGCCACCCCGAGTCCCCTCAATCAGTCAGGATTGTGGACATTCCACCCTGTGTGGTGGGAGTTGTTCCTTCTGTCGTTCTCCCCAGGCTCAGACTATCATTCTCTCAGGCTTGTCTAGGGTGTTGTCCCGATCCACTGCCCCCACTGCGTGATGAATATGCTCCTGGTAGCCCTGTGGACCACCCTAGAGTTGTGCTCTGTTTGAAGGTCAGCATGGCCGTGTGACTTGCTGTGCACAAAGTGAAGTGATGTGTGTCACATCTGGCCCAGAGCTTTGAGAGCCGGCTCATGCCTTGTGCATTTGCTTTTCCCCTCTGACTCGGTGACATGCGCTATTTGAGACAGCAGGTGCTCTGTCTTTCTAGGTCTCTGCGAGACTTCACTGAGCAGAGGCCTGCCACCAACCCACATGCGACAAACAGCTAAGGGAGGAAGTGCTGCTTGAGGAGGGGGTGTTTATCTCGCTTAGCCTAGCGTGGCCTGACTGGGGCCCTGCCTTTTCAGTCGTCCTGGAGCGTGCCTTCCCACACAGGTGACACTGGTGTAATTACTTGCCGGCCCAGCTGCATCCCTCAGGAAAAAGCTTCCCCGGAGGGCAGGACACACCACTGCTTCTAGAGCTGTGCACCCCCTCATGCCGGGTCTGGGATGTCGGTGCAGGATTGCTGAGGGATAGGGGGACCTTCATGGTGAGAAGGGGTGGGAGGGTCTCCTCCGGTGGTGGGGTTGGGAAGTTAAAGTGCCATTATGAGAAATAGAAATAGTTTCTGAGACGAGGCTGGTGTTGCACTTCCTTTCTCTGGAGCTTAGATGGGTGACTATCCTATGTCCCCCACCAGGGAATTAGGGTGTCCGAGAAAATGTTTGCTGGGTAGAGTCACTGCTACCCAGGACCCTGCCTATCTCAGCCATGACCCCAGCACATCCCAGCAGGACCCCAGCCTCATCCAGTCCTGTTCCAGGGACATCTTTACACCTTCAGTCTTGATGCTCGGGCCTGCCTTGCAGGCTTATGATCACCAGCCACTCATCCTTCACCACACAGATTCCTGAAGAAGCAGCAGAAGGGCTGTGGGTTGGCATCGAGCCTCTTGTTAGGATCCTGGTTACACAGGCCACAGGACCTGCTGATTTCAACTCTCCCATGTGTTCACAAGTGCCTTCACCTGCTGCCTTTTCTCACTTGAGTAGTGCTTTATGGTCCTCTGCTAAAGATGGCACAAAGGCTAATTATCTCATAATCGTTGTCCTTTAAAAACATTACATTAAGGGCCACTTTATGCTTTGAATTCTGGCTTTTTCTAATCATTTGCATCTCTCTGCATAGCTATCTACACAACAGAATTTTCTGCTTTCACCGAAGAATGCTCTTTTTCTGATTTGCCAATTGGTGGAATGTTGTTGTTCTTTCTTATGACAATTATTTATTTAAGCAGACTAGTTGTTATAAAACCTAAATTATGGCTATTAGTGTCCTTCTGTTCTTCTCTTCAAGCCAAGGTCATCAAGCTACTGCTGATTGAGCAAATATTATTGAGGTCCTATGTATTAAGGATCGACCTATCCTGTGTCAGATGGGCTAAGGGTTTTTTTTTTTTTTTTTCCTATAATACCTTATTTAATTCTTATAGCCACTCAGGATGATAGAAAAAGCATTCCCTTTCTTTGGTGGGGGCCCAGAGAGGAAAGTGACTTCTCCATGGGCGAATAACTAAGACAATCCCAGTAGATCTGAACTCACTTGCTTAG
Organism: Canis lupus dingo; assembly: GCF_003254725.2. Lineage (NCBI taxonomy): Eukaryota > Metazoa > Chordata > Mammalia > Carnivora > Canidae > Canis > Canis lupus. The sequence goes on from NC_064245.1 coordinate 68,432,396, forward strand.
ATCTTTTGTCACCATTCTCTCATTTCCGTATGTCCTTTTCATAGGCTTTATGTCAGATTTTGATTAAAAGCATTGAACTTGATTTTTGTCCAACCACCAGACCTCAGAATGTTACTCAGGGGTCTCTTCCATGAAGCATGTCCCAAACTACCCTCTTCTTGGCTAATTTTGAAGTTGCTAAAATAGTGTCGATTTCATAACCTCATTGAGTTAGAAGTATTTGTTTCCATATCTCTCCTCCTAGACAGTGGGACCCCTGGGGGCTGAGAGGGGACCCATCTTCTTCCGGTGTCCCTGGTCAATGCTAGGGAGAGGGCCAGCATTCAGGAGGCCTGAGGTCTGTGTCCTGGGCCTAGACTCCTGGGCAGTGTCTGGGGAAAGGAAGAAGGAAGATAGTATTCATAAGAGGAAGTCCCCTTGAAATCCAGTTTTCTAATCCATTTTGGTAACTCACATTATTCAATGTCTTTGTCTCTGTGACTCTAAGCATTTGAAGATGAATTATGGAAAGCCAAAACCAGAAATCTCAGTATGATCCTCAAAGCCTCATTTAATTGGAACCATTTTTCCTTGTCAATCCTACTCCTTTCCCATGACATATTGGACACTAATGAGCCTGCTGGTTTAGGATTGGTACCAATCTGGAGACAAGACCCTCCTGCATGTTCAGACCAGTTGGTGGGGGGGATGAAAGTGGTTGTCAAGGTTAAAAGGCAATGTAGCCTCAGTCACTTTTGTTCTTTTGGCACCCCTGGAAACTCATTGTCTTAGAAACATCCTATGGGCTGGCAGATTGCAGGGCCTCAACATTCGTGTTGGCTTCATTAATGTGTTAATGGCCTTGAGGGATGTTAGAGATCAGGAAGTCTTGAAAACTCAGTTCATCATTGGAGCTGTCACATAGGTGCATACACACATGCCTATAAACATGAACACATAAGTACTCGCAATCACACGTGCACACTCATACAGATTTTGGCCAATAGATTCCTTTTGGGAGGGATTGGCTGGGGTCCCTCATGAGAGAACCCTACTAGGGTCCCTGCAAACTCAACTGACATAGCTCCAAGAAGGAGTAATATAGAAAATCCCACGCAGACTCCTGTTTCTCCTTCACTCCCTCCCCAGCTAATAATGCCTTTGTTTTTTCCTTCTGGTTCACCAGGAGTTGGAGAAAGAAGTGCAGTCAATGGAACATGGTAATGCATTCTCACATCATTTTTCATTGATCTTGAAACACAAAAATAAACTATTTCTAAATGTCAGTCTGCTACAGTTCTTTTTAAAATTATTCTATTTATTTATTCATGAGAGACACACAGAGAGAGGCAGAGACACAGGCAGAGGGAGAAGCAGGCTCCCTGTGGGGAGCCCGATGCGAGACTTGATCCCTAGACCCCGGGATCACGACCTGAGCCACAGGCAGACGCTCAACCAGTGAGCTACCCAGGTGTCCCTGCTATAGTTCTTATCTCATGACACATGAATGTGGCCAGATGGTTTTAAGTGTGATGCATGTATGGACATTATTCTGTTGTCTGTGAGTCTTTCTGCCCTGCTAACAAGCAGCCTGGCAGGAGCTCCCTTACAGACCTAACCCCAATGCATTTGCCACACTCTTTGTGCGCCCTTCCCCACAGTTTCCACCTGACCCCTGCAGTGTTGCATGAGGCATTTGAGGGAAGGGACAGGATGTCAGTTTTGTCTCCAATTCCAGTGCCTGGTACATAGCAAGTCTATTTAGATCTTGGCTCTGCTTTATGGGTATCCTGGATGGACAGATGCTTTGGTTTTCTCAGCATGCTAATATTCTTCAGAGGTTTCTTCTTCCTTTATTTAGAGAGATTCTGAGTATTCTATGTGGTAAGAACCAAGTAGCTGGACTCCTGTGGCAGGCTCTCATCCCTCTTCTGTTGTCCTAAGCAATTCTGCTCACTCATATCTCACTCTAAGCAAGAAAAAACCCTGGGGTAAACTCACTCCATACAGCCGGGAAGGTTTTTAAGTTGACCCTTTAGGGTACAGTAAAGGGAAATCTTAGCACACTACATGCAACCCCTCTGCCCCAACCCCAGGCTGAAGGGCTTCTTATAATTGTATATTTTATTGTCACTGAGAAACATCCCATATAATGCTAGTCATCTTGTTTGGTTCCAGTAATGGCCAAGCATCCTTCATAGATTATCCCCAAATCTAATTGACCCACCTTTTAATCAGGTCTTAAGTTCAATTAATATTCATTGAAGGAACACTGAATATGATCTGAATAGAACCAAAGAAGCAGGTGCAGTTAGGGAGATCCTACTCAGGGGAACCGTCTTTTCCTGCTAGAAGCTCTATTGTTTCCCATTATTCAAAAGACCTCAGCAGTGTAGAAATTTAATATATGTTGCCACCTTTAACCTTTGAAGTGTTAGACTGATGCCAGCACAAGTGATGAAACTATATGGTTTACTTTCATAGTAATCATTTTGTTTGGAGTTTTGCATAATAGTGTCTTGCCATGACAAACAGTTTTGTTTCTTGATTCTCTAAAGCCCTCACATTTTAGGTAGATACAAGAGGGCAGAGGATCTTCGAATTTATGACCTGAGTGTTTCCTGCTGTAAACAAGACTTACAGTAATTCTGCGTCCTTACCAAGGTCACACAGAAATCAGGGAAGAACTTGGGGCAGAACCTTACCTCCAGAAGCCACAGCTCAGCATCCTGTTCACTTGTGTGTATAATGGGCTCTTTTTTTTTTTTAAGATTTTATTTATTTATTCATGAGAGACATAGAGAGAGAGGCAGAGACATAGGCAGAGAGAGAAGCAGGCTCCCCGTAAGGAGCCCGATGTGGGTGGGACTCGATCCCAGAACCCTGGGATCACGCCCTGAGCCAAAAGCAGATGCTCAATCACTGAGCCACACAGGTGCCCCTAATTGGCCCTTTCAAGCAAAGAAGACTTTGCAGAGATGCATTTTATGTGCCCGGAATGATCTGTGCGAGCGATATTGAATGCCTGAGTAGGACCTTTCTCAGCGAGAATGTTGGAAGCCGGAGATCAGTGGCAATGATGACGTTTGGCGAGGGTTTTCTTATTAGCGCTTCATGTGTTAAGTTCCATTTAATCTTCATGACGGTCTACAAGGTTGACGCTGTTACCAGCCCTACATTTCAGGTGACAGAACGAGGCCCACAGAGTCACATAACTTGCTCTTGATCTCCAAGGGGGAGAAAGGGATGAACCAGAATTCAAACCCACCCCCTTAACCACCAGCCTCCCCCATCTGAGCTCTTATAATTCATCATGATTCCCGAATGTCTTCCCCTAATGCCAGGTTGTTTCAAATACTTTGTCATAAGAAGTGAATAATATTTTAAAAGTACAAAATGCAAATCATTTTGCATCAACATTCAGAAAGAATAAGTGAGCGGGCTGGTGATGCTTTAACTTCACATGTAGTATGATAGTTAATCTGACGATACTGAAACAAGGTGACAAGAGATCCCGGAGAAGGTTGTGTCAAGTGTGAGGTCTAGGTGTGCTTCTGGGTAGATTACACAGCCCTTCAGGAGCGAGATAATTAGACAGGTCCTCCCTGGTCAAGTAAACCCTGTATAGAGAAAGTAAAGCTCCAGTCAGAGGCAGATAAGACACCCATTTTGTAGAACTTGGAGCTTCTGAATAAAGGAATATTCAACTTGATTGATGTTTTTCACGTTTGTCAAGTGAGGGATAGAAAGACATCATAGTCGCATGTGCATGTGTGTGTGCAGTAGAGGAAAAAAAAAAACAAAACCTGTGCTGTTGTTTTATTCAGGGCCATCACGTGAACAGCAGCTATTTAATTCAGGACGGGATGAAACACGGGTGATACAAAATCAAAACCAGCGATGGCAGCCCGCTTTAATTGTCCCTATGTGCCATTTCCCCTCAGCTCTTCACAGGCAAGGCACGCTTCTTCCTCACTGATCCGCTGGTGCGTTTCACGGTGCCTGTCAATGCCAAGTGCTCACTTCAGTGTCTGTTTTTAAATGATCGTGTTAAACCAAGAACAGGCATAACTCAAAAGGAAAGACAAAATCTTGGGCCAAACATGAGCAGCGGTTTCCAAGATTTTCCCTTCACTCTCCCCAACTTGGAGCGCGTAAGTGATGTCACTGAGAGTTGGGCTCAGGACCTGGCGCTTCCTTCCATGGCTCTTTTCCCTCCTGTCTTTCTAAATCCCTGAGCCCGAAGCATCTCCAGATGCCACACCTGCAGGCTGGTGCAGCTTTACACCTGCCACTGTGTCCCACAGACCGTACCTCCCAACCAGCCCCAGCGTAGGAGCAGACCCCAAGTCTCCTCCCAGATGATGCCAGGACATCCGTTGTCCTCTCCAAGGGATCATATAGGGGCTTCCCTGCTCTTCCTCCATCCATCTCAGTGTCACCTCCGGGCTGTCTCATAGCTGTGGCCAGATCTATGGTCACACTGACCATGGTGAGGACTCTCCTTCTGTGTGTGTCTTCTACTTTACAGGGTGCTCTGAGGACAACGGCTGGATCGTTTCTATATCCCCCATAACTGAGAACAATTTTAGAAACATTGTGGGTGCCTTGCAAAAACAATCACCTCTGGGCAGAGTCTGGACCTCAGGCATCATCAGTGTGCAGGCTTACCTGTCAGTCTTTTTTTCCCCACCTTCACCTTATGTGGCAACTAATACCTGTCTGTGATACTCATGAAAATCAGGAGTTTTCACATAAATATCCATAGCTGGATCTTGAAAACTTCAAAGATCAGGCGCTGGTCCTTGGTCTCCAACATCTGGGCAGTTGACAGAAGCTGGGTCCTTAAGGCAGATCCATGCTTGCTGCAGTCCCCACCAGCCAGCCAACTTTGTCCCCAGATATCACCTGTTACCCCAAGAAATACGCAGCAGTCCCAGGGAAACCTCTTGTCTTTGCTTTTCCCTGTTAAGGGCTGTGGATTATTTGGCCTGGGCAGCTGTAATGAATACCATTGACGACGTGGCTAAAACAACATACATCCCCCGCCCCCCACCATCACCACCCGCCAAGCCCCCCCAGTTGTGGTGGTGTCTGGGAAGTCTGAGATCAAGATGCCCTCAGACTCCGCTCCTGCTGAGAGCTCTCTTCCTGGCTTGCAGGCAGTGTCCTCGCATGGCAGAGAGAACACCCTGGTCCCTCTTCTTATCCCATCACTAATCCCGTTGTGAGTCCTTCCCTTATGACCTCATCTAAACCTAGTTATCTCCTGGAATCCCTGCCTCCAAATACTATCCCATTGTGGATTAAGACTTCAACATATGAATTTTGAAGGAACACAGACACTCAGTCCATATAAACTGGCTTAAGAAATGAGGTAAATCCCCCCTCCACTTTGCGTCTAGGGGAAGAATTTCCTTTGTTTGCTCACATTTATTTCCAGCCCCAGATTATCCTAATGTCCTCTGCCCTAACACAAGAGATGCACAGATTTCCATGTGTCTCATGTCTGCTGGGGTGGGAAACAGGAGACCTGGATTTCCAAGTTGGTTTAGCCTCTGCACTCTTGACCTTGAGGTTCCCATGCTCCTCCTACCTTACCCATCCTGCAGGGATAAGGACCAGACAAGATGATGGCACATGGCCCTTGGGCTTCTGATACCCTGTGTGTTTGCTGGCTATTTCTGGGGGACATGCTAGGGATTTGTGGCTGCTCATCACCTGTTGGGGGTGGGGGGCGGTGATGACTCTCTGGGCTCAGAAGCTCCCACAGTCACATGACCCCTGTTGGGGGTGGGGGTGAGCCCACCTGGAGCAGAGACTGAAGCTGCACACCCCCAGGTACGTCAAGGCAGTGGGCCTCCCTGCCTTCTGCCTACCAGCACGGCCCCTTTCCACTCAGCTGCGCCGAGTAATAAGAGAGGCCCCATCCGCCCTCCTGTCACAGAGCTGCGCCATGTACTGCCTGTGCCAGCGTGTTTCTGCTTCTAATGAAGGATTTATTTAGGTCACTGCTGCCTTCTGTGCACAGCCAGGCAGATTAAACACGTTGAGCAGCTCCTCCTCCTCTTCTCTCGCTGGGGCCTCACCGCTGCACACACCTGGCCACTCCTCGCTCGTGCAGGTGCAGGGGGTGTTGAGGGAGGACCCACTGCATGGCCCCTTCCCAGACAGACAGCCAGGAACCTTTCTGCATGTCACTGTCCTCTCTTCCTTGAGCTCCTCTTTGGTTGAGTCACTGCAGTACTTTGGATCATGAACAAATGTGTTTGACTAATTATCATCCCCAGATCCCATTTATACCCCACAGCCTTTCTTTTTTTTTTTTTAGGGACAAAAATAGCTACCATGATTTGAGGGCTTGCCATGGGCCAGGCAATATGGCAATATCTTCAGCATCCACATAGAGCGTTTTAGTTAATCCTTGCAATTAGTATATAGAGCCAGTGCATTGGATCTAAGGCTCCAAGTTTCAATGCTGTCTTGTGGATTTGAAATTATAGAGCTGTGGTTTGAACCAGCGTTTTTGGCTCTAAATCCTCTGTTAATTTCAGCATGTTCCCTCTAACCCCCTCTGCAGCTAATTCCACCTCTGTAGCCAGGCTGGTCCCTCTCTATTTTGTCTACCATGAATAGTTTCCAGTCCTGGAATTAAAAACAAACTGCCCCAACAATAGGAAGAAACAAAAACCAAAGGAACATTGGCCGTCCCCGGCCCAAGGCCATGGCGAATAGTATCTGAACCTGAATGGGCCCCGGGCATTTGGAACTCATGGGGTCCTTACCATTCTAAGGGCTTAGGGTGGCCAGGCCAGCTCCCCCAGGGAGCTTGTTAGAAATACAGACTCTTGGGCCTCTCTCCAGACCTCCTGGATCAGAATCTGCATTTTGAACTATATCTCCAGGGGACCGGTGTGCACGTCTGAGTTTGAAAAGCACTGTGCTAGGCAATTACAATGGGGCATCCCGAGCTCCTGGGAAGGACACTGTACTCACCCCCTACCAGCAACTATTCATTCAGGTCCTTTGGCCCTAATCTTTCATCTCCTTGGAGAAGAATCTTATGTGAACTGGCTTCAGACTTCCTATGGGACACGTTGCATTTTTCATCCTCATGGTTTTGTGGAGTTCTCAGAGGCTCAGAAACAAGACTGTGATAGAAATATTGTGGCCCCAAATCCCTGTCACGCCGTGCTGCCCTCCCTGGCTTGCCCAGATACCTTCTTCCTTCAGTTCTCCAGAGTTCTGTTCGTTATCCAGGTAAGCTTTTATAAATAGGGAGAACTCCCAGCACTGCTGTGGACACCAGGCAGCATAGTAAGGCTGGAGGAAACAGCGTTCGAAAAGTCCTCTTCGTTCTCAAGGGGAAAATGGACCAATTACACCTCCTTTCCCCAGACAGTCGATGTGACCCAGGGAAACTTATTTACATTATGTGGACTGACCTTGGGTCTTTTCTGCCCTGAACCCTTTCCACCCCATGTGAGGTAGGCCTCACAGCAATTACCATAAGTAAATCCAAACAAAAGCGGGTGTCAACATTTGTTGAAGAGTGTCATGTGCAGGCAATTTCAAGAAAATAAATATTTATGTAAGTCTTGAGATATCACTGTCCTTTCATAGACTGACAGGCACAAGCTGAATCTATTTCCTCCTTCTTGGTTTCCAAGCTGACCTGCCAAGGATGGAAATTTGACACCACCACGCTGTGCTCTTCAGTAGTTGTTTAAAGGTGAAAGTGAAGATGTTTTTGACTCCTAAAGTTGAACAAAAACACTTACTCCGTTGATTGCTCAGAAGTTTGGTTGGGTATGGAAACGGCAGTTCTGTTGTTCTTACTGAGGTTTCAGTACATTCCAGAAAATTAAATCACTCAGCACCCTTGGATGCTTGTTCTTGTCTGGCAGTATAATCTCTCTCATCCTTTCTACTCTTCTCATCTTCGTGGATAAGCTCTCCCCTCTGTCTGGAATGCATTTCCCCTGCTGCCCACAGGGAGATACCACCACTCAAAGGAAAAGAAGCACAGCAGGCTTTAGAGATGGCCCATGGAATGTTCGTTCTCTCACTTCCTAGGTCTGTGACCTTGGGAAGGTCGTTGAACTTTAATAGCTTGATCGAATATCTGTCATGGGGAGAAAGGCAGGCCATTCACATTTGTTGAATGCCTGCTGTGTGCCAAGCCCTGTGCTATATATTTGGCAAGGGTAAATGTCCTTACCAACTTAATGCCAACTTAATGTTGATGGCCTCCATATGGAAGTAGGTTTTGCCCATTTTACAGAGGGGTATTTTGAGCCCTTCTCAAAAGGGCTGCCGTTCAGACAAGGAAGACACTTACCTGAGTTCAGAGAGCTATAAGGATACCATCCTGAATCTGCCCAATTGCAAAAGCTCTTTTTTTTTTTCCCCACTACTGCACATTACCTTTTTGTTGCTTTAAAAAAGGAAGATAAAATGAGAATAACCACCTCCTAGTTTTGTTGCGAGTATTAGAATTCTGAGTTCATTTGTGTACTCATGCTCACTGCCTGGAACACCCTGAGCACCCAGTTAGTAATCTCTTCCTTTCCAACCCTTTCATTATATCCCTTATGGGACTTGTGGTTGAGCATTTTGAGCCTCCTTGCCATCCAAGAGGAGCTACTGGTCTGTGCCAGCTGTGCCACTAGTATTTGTTGAGGGGCTGGAAAGGTGTCCATAGACAGAGGGATTATAGGCAGCACTATTTCTGATGCATTAAATTTACCTCTCGTGGAATATTCTAGTTATTTCTCTTTATCCATGAATGTGTTGCAGTGGTGGGACTGAGGGAATATATTGTAGTTAATTACATTTGAAATCTAGGTCATGATGTGAATTATGTAATAAGAAGACTTAAGGAGAAAATTAAAATATTTTGAAGGGTTATTTCACTGCTTCCCCTCCTTTTTTAATTAAAATATTTTCTAGACTCTCAGGTGATCTTGTCCAGTCACCATTAGAAATCTTGAGACCCTCTTTCAACATCTGGTTTCTGCCTGACTCTCTCGGGATGAAGAAGTAACTACCATCTGATACAGCCTTTTTCATAGACAAACTGTTCAGAATGTCCTTCTATTGAATTAAGAGCCTTTCTCAGTACCTTGGGCCATTTGCTTAACCTTCTGCTACATCAACGTGTTCATTCAGCAAATAGGATCGCTAGCACCCACTGTGCACAAAAATCATACCAGGCCCCAGGGGATGCAGCAGAGAGGAGTCAGGACACCATTTGGGAGGTTCTGATATTGGCATTGCAAACAAGCAAATATAGTTCTGGATAGTACATGAGGAATATAAAACAGGATGATGGGAAAGAATATGGTTAAAAGAGAGCAGGTAGGCCCGTGTTGTAGGGAAAGCCAGTGTTTGAAATAAAATCTGAATGACAAGAAAGAGCCAGGCCCAGAAAGCCTAAGCCTCAGGATGCTTAGAAGAGAGGGAGCAGCAAATAAATGCCGGAGCCCAGAGCTGGGAGGTGTTCAAAGGAACAGAAAGGTCAGTGGGGTGGGAGCTTGGCTTGAAGAAGCAGATTGAGGCCAGAGGGATAGGCAGCTCCCATCCTGGGGGATCCCTGGGCCTGGAAAGGAATTTGGATTTAATTTCGAGTGCAAGGGAACCTCCATCTGAAAAATCCTGTGGGCTGTCCCTGTGTCACCCATGCCTGGCATGCAGTGAACACCTGCGTGGTAGGGCCCAAGGAAGCCTAATGTTACTGATGGGGAAGACTTTTGCCTTTTTACATTTTTGCAAATCAGAGCTTGGCTTATCACTGCAGGACCAAGAAAACAGCATCTTTGATAAAGGGGAGTGAACGGAGAGGGGGCTAGATCTCTCTTTGGAACCTTTTAATCCATCTACAAAGGGAAGAGGAGGGTTTGTTTTGCTCATCCTTCCAAGAAACCCTGTCCCTCATCAAAAGATCGTTACCAGATATGAATGTTTGACAGGACCAGAGAAGCATATCGTCAGGCCCAGCAACTACATGTACCCTTACTCCAGGCATCACCAAGGAGTGAAAGGGGCAGCGACATCCCTGACTTTGTCTGCTCAGGTGGAGTTTCCTAGCTCAGCCTCTACCTTTCTGGACAAGGCCCTGAATGTCTCTGAGCCTCACTTTCTTGCAGGGAGATCAGTTCTGTTCAAGACTTGGCAGTGAGCATCACAGGGGCCCAGTGTGCGAAGTTGCCAGCCTAGTGTCTGCTCAGTAACAAGTGCTGCAGATGGGAGCTGCCATCATTGCTTTTGGCAAAGCAGGAGGCCTGGGCTCCAGGTACAGTTGAGCATTCTTTCATTGCCTGTGCCAGCTCAGGGCTTCAAACTTCCAGAACGTTCCATTTGTTCAATATTACCTGGTTCGCTCCTGGAGAGAGGATGATCAGTTTCTCCTTATCCTGCCTACAATTTCAACTTGGCTTCCTCCTACTTTGTGAGTGGGGTGAAGGGATCTGACTATTCAGAGAGCACTTTCTCCACTTAAATTAAGAATTGCAACTCTGCTGAACTCTGTGTACCCCTGCGCTCCCATTTCAGCTGCAACCAGCCACATATGGCCTGAGATGCGCTGTAGGAGTAAATGGATACGCACTGGATTCTGGGGACGTGGTGGAAAAAAAAAAAAAAAAGCAAAACATCTTCTTAATTTCATATAGGGATTATGTGTTGATGAGATACTGTTTTGGATGTTTGGGTTAAGATAAAAGTATTTCTTTTTCTTAATGTGACTCCTGGGTCATTTGAACACTTATAATAAAAACTATAATAATCGATGCTTTGTCACAGGGCGAGAGATGGCTAAGTGTCAGAGACACTGAAATAAATGGTGGTTACTGCCACCTTTAGGAGGGGTGACTGTGGCCTTCATGAGCATCTCTTGATTGCCTAGAAATGCTGGGATTTTTCTGGGAATGTAGTAAAACTCCATGTTGTGCTTTTATTTATATAACTCACCAGCTGCATGACTATTATGGGGCAAGGGCTGTGCTTGGTGTTACGGAGAGGAGAAAGTATTGGCAAAAATGGAAAGTTAATCTTATAACTCAGTTAAAATGTCAGATAAGTAGCATAAGTTCCATAAATTTTGATATTTGTCTGATAAATGAAAAAAGTGCCTATGTGGCTCACATTAATATTTCTATTGATGAATGCCTCTAGATACAGGTCACCTCAGTCCAGTCTCAAGGAAACCATTTGAGGTGGTGCACTTGTTACCATTATACAGGTAAGAAAACTGAAACCAAGAAGGGTCGAGTTGCTTTGACCAGAGGCAGGATTTCTGACCCCACAGCCTGGCAAATCCCTGTTGCCTTCCCTCCTGAATAGAACAAACAAATGAATCTGACCCTGTGCTATTCAGAAGTCCCTACCCTTTGTGTGAGCGGATTCCAGACTCGCTGGTCTGGGACTGTCATGGCTCGCTAGGTTTTTGAGGACCTGCCTTCTTTAGGACCCCCAAAACATTGTCCTCATTTCCTGTGAAGGCCCCATGCTAGGGAAACAGCAGTAATGGCAGACAGATGAGGACAGAACTGGAATTTCAGAGCCACAGGGTTTAGGCCTAGATTTTCTATGTGACCTTAGGCAAGCTATCTCGGGCCTGGTGGCCACGGCTCTCATGTGCACTCGTGTCAGGATCCGTATGGCCATGGTGTCCTGGCTCACGGGCTCACCTGAGCCTGAGAGTCATCTCTTTCCTGAGAGTGTTAGTAAAAGGCCCAGAAATTTTGGCTGTGTCAAAAGTTCAAATTACCAGATTACCATGGGAGGAAGTTGGCTGGCAGTGACCACTATGTGTGCATAATATGTATTTTATAGATAGATAGATATCTGTATATGTGTGTATATATACATATGCATGTTTTATATGTATATATATAAAACTTAGCTAAAGTTCCATACATATACATGCTATACATATGTATATATACGTATATTTATATATATATAGCTCATACATATACATGCTTCTCTCTCTCTCTCTCTCTCTCTCTCTCTCTATATATATATATATATATATATATATATATATGGTATGTGTGTATGAGACTTTAGCTAAGGTTTTTTTTTTTTTTCTATATACCTCAAATAGTTTTGGAATGTAGAAGGCTTTAGACATAAGTAAATACATCTTTAGAAAGTATTAAAGAGAAGTGAGGAGCATTTAAACTACTAATTGCCTGTGTGTTTTTTTTGGTGTTGTTTTTTGTAAAAAAGTATATATATATTTAGGTTCTTTTCTGCTGTCTGTTGATAATTCCCCTTTAGGGGGAAAAAAAAAAAAGCTCAGATGTGGGCTATACCAAGCAGGATGCCTCATAATAGAGAAGCATGAATAGTTAGAGCAGCTGAATTTCAGATCTGGCCTCTGACTGTGTCATAGGTATTGAAGGATTGGGATCTGTGATTGCTTCTTGAGTCTGGAATCAGAGCTATGAGATGGGATCAGCAATAGCCATCACTAAGAGCAGTGTGATCCAGGAGTACCTGGGTGGCTCAGTCAGTTAAGCATCCAACTCTTGATTTCATCTCAGGTCATGATCTCAGGGTCATGAGATCGAGCCTCCACTTAGTATGGAGCCTGCTTAAGATTCTTTCTCCCTCTCCCTCTGCCTCCCTCACCTCTGTCACTCTCCTCCTTTCTAAAAAGAAGGAAGAAGAAGAAGAAGAAGAAGAAGAAGAAGAAGAAGAAGAAGAAGAAAACAACGATGTAGTATAAAGTAGTCATTCTCTCCTGCACTTCACCCACCTTACTCCTTGCACATGTGCACACACCCATACAGGAGCATACACACATGCACAAACATACACAAGCATGCATTTGCGCAGGTGTACGTACACACCCCAAATATGTAAAAGGAATCACAGTGGCATCCATTTGCCTTTATAGGTCGAACCCACACTGAGAAAGAAATGAAATTTTACTAAAACATACTAAAGCATTCAAGTGAGTAAGGAAGAGTTCTATGAAATTGAGCTTGTTCAATCAGTAGAAAACTTTGGACCACAGCTGATCGGTCATCCATCCTTAAACATTTTTTTCTCTTTTTCTATGTATTTTTCCTAAATAGTTATATTAGCTGCTTGTGCAAGTCGCTTTTCCAGTATTCTGTAATTCTCTAAAAAATTCCAGTTTTTAGTTGCCTTTTTGGGTTAATACATTTTAATATACATTTTTTCAAAGCAGCTAATACAGTTGATATCTGAGGGAGGTAGAGCAATTGGTTTGATTATAAAAAATGGAAAACCACAAAAATTTATTTATGCATTCTGGACAAGTTTAAACTAATATAGTGAATTTTAAACCTTGCATAAAGAAGACAATGGGCGCTCTTGATGGAGAACATTTTTGCTGGCTCTATCAAGCCCCCTGTTCCCAAGGCAGCCTGTCACTAACTCTTCCCTAACTGTGCTCGGACAGAGATGACTTATAAGTACTTTCAATGTCCTCTTTCCAGGAGACGGTCAAACACTTCTTGATGATTGTAGTTGTTAATCAGTTCCCTGAAATGTGGGCGTGACTCCTCTGTCTTTGGGAACCCCCTGCCATCTGGCCCAGCAGTGGCTGTGTCCTTGTGGGACTTTGATGACTAAATGTTATAAATTTCAGGTTGGTAAAGAAGAGAAGATATAAAGGAGGCAGTTTGTGGAAAGAGCTCTGCATTCAGAGTTTTGGATTTGGGTATGAATTCTGAAGTGGACTAAATCTGTGTGTCCATAGGCAAGACTTCTATCCATAGCTGTCCTGCTTCCTACCTTGCTCTATAGGGTCACAGCGCCAATCAGCTGAGCAGACTTCATGAGTGGTGCAGCTTTGCACATGGGAAAGCCACCTCACCTGTTTGTCCTTCTAGGCTCACTTCAAACATTTACTCTACCATGAAGCCACCCCAAGTTGTTTTAGGCAAAATGAGGGAATGTGTGCCCTCATACTACCCCACCTAAAGTATAATCACAGCAGATATAGCACAGATGCCTACAGTCAGGTTATATCAAAGAACCTTTGCCACAATTATTCTGCAATACCGACCACCCCCAAACTCAGTGGCTTACAGCCACAAAGGAGCCAGGATGGCTGTGTTGCACACCGTGGCTTGTGTGGTGCTCTGCCATACGTGTCTCTCCTCTTCCTATGGAGCCAGGGCACATCTTGCTCACAGTCAAGGTAGAAGTGCAAGAGGGCAAATGCAAACACGCAAAGCTTCTTGAGGCCTAGGCTGGGGACTGGCACGTTGTCATTCCCACTCCCAGGCCTTTGGCCAAACCCAAATCAAATTGCTGGGGAGCACACTCCCCCCACAGTGCAGCCGAAACGAGAATTGGATGCACGGAGGAGTAAAGAATGGGGACTAATCATTACAGAATGATCAGTCCTGTTAGATCAGGAGCCCCTGGTGGGAGGTGGGCAGGAACAATGTCTGCTTCCCCATCACCAGCTCCTCTGCCTGGGGCTGGCAGGTAGTAGATATTTCCGTGATGTTTGCTGAGGTCCAAAAGACCTCTCCGACCCTTTCCTTTACAGCAGAGGTTGGCAAACTGACCGGCAGGGCCAATCTGCCCGGTTTTTTGTTTTGTGCAGAGAGCTGGATAGATATAATCGTTGGGGAAAAAAATAAAAAATCCAAAGAAAATAGTATTTGATGTTGCATGAAAATGATATGAAATTCCGAGTGCAGCATCCATAAATATTAAGTTTTAGTGGAACACAACCACCCCCATTCCTCTGTGCACTGGGGCCACCTGAGCAAAACGGCACATCCCGGGAGTTGCCATAGAGAGCTCTGCAAAGCCCGAAACCTTTCCTGAGCGGCCCTGGGCCCTGTACAGAGTGTCAAAGCGAGGGAGCCCCAGGGAGGGGACTGCCCCCCCTGCTCCCCCTGCCCTCCCTGCCCTCCCTGCCCGGGACTCCGGGACTCCGGGGTTGTCGGCTCCACCAGGCCCGCTGTGGGGTGTACCGGGGGCTAACATCTCTCCCCCTTTGTTTCCTAGTAACCGGCGGCCCGCGCCCCCCATGTGTCCCTGAGCGGGAGGCAGCGAAGCCACCATGGTGTCCCGCACGGCCGCGCTGCTCCTGGGCGCCGTGCTGCTGGCCGCCCAGCTCCCGCTGGTGCCTTCGCGCCCCGCGGCGCCGGGGGCCGAGCCGGGCAGAGCCGCCACCCTCCAGGGCGAGGGCCGGGACGGCGCGGCCCCCAACGGCTCGGCCCAGCAGCTGCCGCAGACCATCATCATCGGGGTGCGCAAGGGCGGCACGCGCGCGCTGCTGGAGATGCTCAGCCTGCACCCCGACGTGGCCGCCGCCGAGAACGAGGTCCACTTCTTCGACTGGGAGGAGCACTACAGCCAGGGCCTGGGCTGGTACCTGGGCCAGATGCCCTTCTCGTCCCCGCACCAGCTCACGGTGGAGAAGACCCCCGCGTACTTCACGTCGCCCAAAGTGCCTGAGCGCGTCCACAGCATGAACCCGGGCATCCGGCTGCTGCTCATCCTGCGGGACCCGTCCGAGCGCGTGCTGTCCGACTACACCCAAGTGTTCTACAACCACGTGCAGAAGCGCAAGCCCTACCCGTCCATCGAGGAGTTCCTGGTGCGCGACGGCCGGCTCAACGTGGGCTACAAGGCGCTCAACCGCAGCCTCTACCACGTGCACCTGCAGAACTGGCTGCGCTTCTTCCCGCTGCGCCGCATCCACATCGTCGACGGCGACCGCCTCATCAGGGACCCTTTCCCCGAGATCCAGAAGGTCGAGAGGTTCCTGAAGCTGTCACCGCAGATCAACGCCTCGAACTTCTACTTCAACAAAACCAAGGGCTTTTACTGCCTGCGGGACGGCGGCCGGGACCGCTGCTTGCACGAGTCCAAAGGCCGGGCGCACCCCCAAGTCGACCCCAAACTCCTCAATAAACTGCACGAATATTTTCACGAGCCAAATAGGAAATTCTTCGAGCTTGTGGGCAGGACATTTGACTGGCACTGATTTGCAATAAGCTAGGCTCGGAACCTTTCCTATTGTAAGTTCTGGTGTACATCTAGGGGAGAAAAACAACAACAACAACAACAAAGAATTTTAAAAGGGCATTTAAGCTATAATTTATTTGTAAAATCCATAAATTACTTCTGTACAGTATTAGATTCACAATTGCCATATATACTAGTTATATTTTTCTACTTGGTAAATCGAGGGCATTTTGTATTGTTTTTCATGGTTGTTAACATTGTGTAATATGTCTCTCTATGAAGGAACTAAAATATTTCACTTCAAAAAAAAAAAAAAAAAAAGTCCTGGAGACCCTGTCTTTTTTGAATATAATTAACTGGCCCCTGACTCAAAATAGCCATCTGTGTTGTACTCATTGCAGAATCTATATTCTCTTGTTACTTTAAAAAGAAATGTTTTTTTTTCTCCATGGCTATTATGCTTCTCTCTCGCCCTCTCCTTTCTTCATTGTTCATTTTAATTTTTAATGTTTCTCTGTGGTCATCAGATTTATTTTTTACTCGCATTGTGAGATTTGTCTTCACCGAGATCCCCTATTATTGTAGAGGTGGCAGGTTCACCCATTCCCGACTTCAGCGGGTCCCTGAGCATGGATTTTTTTAACCCCCTCAGAGTGGACCGAGCAATATTAAGACTGGAGAAATAGTCAATACCAACAAGAAGCTCCCTTGTCACACATCTTTGCCTCAAAGCGTGCTTGCGTACATTTCCGATCTCAGCAATGGGCAAAATCTAAAATAAAGGGGATTGAAGCACTGGCCTTCAGAATGGTCTTGGGGCTGTGTACTTTGCCCCAGGTGGCAGCGGTCTCTGGAAACCCACTTTGAAAAGAGAAATTGCAAACTGGGTGTGTCCCCATCTTGCAGGTTCTGTGGAAAGCCGACTCATGGTGTAGACTTTTGCTTAGGTTGGGAGTTTGTTCATCTATTTCCTGAAAGATCGATATCCATTTATAGACACATATTCCATATGCACTGAGACATAAATATGTGTGTGTTTTAAAATCAACTCTGAATTTGTAGTCCGGAAATGGAAAGGAAATTTAAACTCCCAAGGGTCAAAACTGCAAAGAGAAAAGCACAAAGTGGAGGTAGCGCCTAAGGAAGCCCTTGTACCTGCACTGGGGGGAGAGAGGCCTGATTTCAGTTTCATTTCTGCACCTGAACAGCTGACCACTTTGTTGGAGGTGGGCCCGCAAGCCCCCTGAGTCGTGGTTTTCTCATACGTTCTTACTCAGTTGGCCTTTTACAGAATTAAATAGACTGGATGTTTTGTTTTTTTTTTTCATATTATGAAAGCAAAACATAATCATTATGTAAAACAAAACAAGAAATACCAAATAGCCAAAGAAACCCGTTTCCTAACAAGAGTTTATCTTTAAGGCAGAGGAGTGAAATGGACATTATATACAACTCATTGAAAATGCCCCCAAACAATCCTGGGAAGTAGGAATTATTATGGCGAGTTCAAGGAGGAAGAAATAGGCATGGAGAGGATAAGGAGCTTGCCAAGGTCACACTGACTCCAAGCCAAGGCTCGGAGTCCACTCAGAGCCAAAGTACAGATTTGTGGTGTTTTGGTTTTATCCTACCCTACTCTTTCTGAACTCAAAAGGAAAGGCCCAGACTCAGAGACAATTCTTCCTGACTTAACCTGACATTCCTTCCCTGGTGCCAAACATCTCCCACCTCAAGAGGTGTGACTGAGCCCAAGGAGAGGGGCAAGAAAGAGCTTGCGCTTTTCTCAGCGGTGCGATCAGGGAAGTGAGTCACCTTAGAGGCAGCAGCTGCAGCCTGACCTGACCTTGCTGTGGCCGAGGCCCCACCCCTGGCCATACAAAGACAGCAGGAAGAACGCCTCCCTCCTCTGAAATCATTAAGGTTGTCCTTACACAACCAGATCCCCCCAGGGGGTGTGGCCACAACATTTCTAACAGGCTTCCCATTGACACGGCACTTTGTAATCTGGAGAATGCTTCCCTCCGCAGTGCACCGTTGGATCTTGCTTTATCACACCCATGAAGAGCTTAAAGTGAGTTTCCAAGATTGCCCAGGAATTTGGTGTGGAGACTCCAGTGTGAGTTTTCAGAGTTTCCAAAGCATCTTTTTTTGCAAAATACCTATGGGGGTCTGTGCCCCAGTGGGGATGCTATGCTTGAAGCATGCATGCAGTGAGGGCATCAGAGATGCTGGGCAGGCATGGAGGAAGGAAGGACCCAGCACTGGGACATGATCTAGTGGCTCAGGCTAGCACAGTTCCTGGTAGGGGTGGTCCAGTGTAAAAAATGATAAAGTGGGTATAAAGTCAATAATTGTAGATTTGGGGTGCGGGATCCTGACTGAGGATGTGTTCATGGAGTTCTACATGGACGAAGAGGTCAGGAGTCCTAGCGGTTCTCTGTTACTCCCTTTATGGCAAAAGTCCAGCCAGTCTTTCAGAAGATACAAGGACTTGTACTCCAGTAGCCCAGGCATTTCGATCTCATCTGAGCACTTCCAAATTCAGAGAAGACCCCACATTGGACCTGGGCTTGCCTTCCTAGGGGCACAAATGCAGTGACTCTGGAGCCAGATGGGCTCCTGATCCCTCTCCAAATGCCGAATCAATTCTATTAACAGAGATGCCAGCTACAGGGAGTGAAGTTCCTGCCCCGATCCGCCCAGGCCCAGGGGCAGCCTGGGAACCACCAGGTGGGGCGTTCCAAAGAGGCAGCTGGGAGCAGCTGAGAGCAAAGCCTCAGCTATTGTATTTGATGCTTCCGAGGTGGGACAGCCCCTTCCTGCCCCCTCTGTCCAGTAATCAGGTAGTGCTGAAATCCCATTGCCACTATTTAGTTATCAGCTCTCAACCTAAAAATGTGCTAGTTTAGCAAAAATGTCCATGTGCCTCTGAGCACAGGGAGGCTTGTTCTTTCAATCCTGGAGACTATCACTCAACTGAAGGGAGATGTAGGGCAGAGGAGTCCCATGCGCAGGGTAGGGTGACTGCTACTCAAAGAGGTGGGATCCAAGATCACCACCGAGAGTTAAAGTGTTCACTCTATGTCTTTTTTCCTTTGAGCCCTACTGTGTGCTTAGCATGGTGTTAAGCCCTCAGGAGTGAAAAACAAAACACAATAGGCACTAAGAGTCACTAATTCTTCTGGGTTTAAATAAAATGCTTGGAGAGGCTAGGAGGGCAAGAGAATGACGCTAACTGCCCTTGGACTGGCCAGACACTATGTTCTGTACTTTCTCGGGTCATTTGGGAACGTCGCTAGGAGGAGTCAGCTATCCCCAGCACAGAGACAAGGAAGCAGATGTAAGAAATGGACCTACCCTCATTGTTGGAGAAATAAGAGAGGGATATCACTCGCTCCAGGGTGGTAGTTGTTCCTGAGATGGGGAATGTGGCATTGAGAGTCCTAAACAGAAGGTGAAAGATGGCAGAGGCATCTCTCAAGATGTCACTACTCAGGAGTAGGAAGAGAAGAAGGATCTTCCCAAAGGGCATGGTCATTAACACCCGGGCCACAGGGAAGCTTCTTGGAGGAATTGCCATGATGCTGGGGAATGGAAGGAGGAGGGTGTAACCAAAGCAAGGGCATTCCGGACAAGGGCCCTGAGGAATCAAGACAGTGGTGATGACAGAGTTGGGGGAAGGAGAAAGGGTATGCGGGCAACACATTGGGAATTCACTATGCATCACTTTGTGGCCTTGACATCTGCTTTCCAAGTGGTGGAAGTTTTCTTAGCAAGCACCCGTGTATCTCTGTCTCTTGCACAGGCATATCTTCACAGAAAAATAACTATCATTTCTTGCACACCCCGCTATTTGCTTAGTGTTTTAAATACGTTGCTTCTAATCCACAGAACAATTATGAGAAGTAGGAAATGCCATGATATTGATTTTACAGAGGAAGAAACTCAAACTCAGACCACAAAGGGCTTGCCCAGGATGCCAGAGCCGGTGATCTGTTAAAACTGGAACTTAGTCTCCGATATCCTTGCTCTGCCACTTTGTGATCCGTGCAATATTGGCTGAGGGGAGGGAGAAGCAGAGCATAAACATCTGTCTATTACTCAGCACAGAGCATGTAAGAGAAATGATGGGCACCCAGGATGTGACAGTGCACAGATAGGTTATACCAGAAGGTCTTCAAGCAGGAGTGGCTGGGGACTTGATCATGTGCCTGTTATAGGCACATGATGAAGCAGGCTCCTTCCTGGCAGACATTTATTTAGGAAGCCTGTACTTGGACTCACAAAGGACAGCAGGGTGGAGCTCTCCAAATGGCAAACAAGGAGTGAGGACCACGGCTACAAACACTCAGCAGAACTTCGAGCTGCTTGGCTGAAATATCTAGATGTAGGAAAATGGCCTTAGTTCTACAGTTCATGCTCATATCAAGATATTTACTCCCTTTCCTCCAAATTCCCATTAGGTCACCTGAGAGAAAAAGCATTTAGAGCCAGGAGTCCTGGGTGTGTATCCCACCTTTGCCAATTACTGGGCATGTGGTCTTGGGTTCAAATTCTCAGAACCTCAACATCTTTCTCAATATAAGTGGGCTGATTCCGTTTTGGGGGGAATTCAATGAGATAAAATAGGTAAAAAAAAAAAAACCCTCTAAAAAAAACCCTCTAAACTCTATGGGGATATGTATGGGTTAGTGGTTAAAAGCATTTCGGATTTTAGGAAACAAACCAAAACTGCTTTTGAACCAGTCTACAGACCCCCACTGCCTTTGTCTCCCTGTCCACTTCCAGCTATGGGGCTGTACCTACTCTTGTTAGTACCCCAACCAGATCCCATTCTTAGTAAGTGTCCCACCTCCAGCTGCCAAAAGAGTTGGTGCTCAGGGCTTCTGGAGGATTCCCCTGAAGGAGCTGCCTTACCTGGAGGTGCTTGGGGACTTGAGCTCACTCAGTTTTCCTGCTTTCTTGGGGGTTGCCTGTGACTATGATTAATGCACATGGGAAGGCTTGTCAAATAGGGTTGAGGGATAGCAGTCTAGCCTGCTGGTCCTGCGGTGGAATGACCTCTGTGCAATTCATGCTCCAGAACACCAAGCAGTATCAGGCCAATGCCAGACTTCTCCTGAAACCACACTTTGCTTAGCTTCTTTCCCTAGTTTGTCCTGTGTCCTTCATCGCCTTACCCATTTCTTTCATAATCCCATTCTCAGTAGATGACTTGCCCAGGAAGACAGGGAGCCTCATCCCAGGCTTTGCTTCTAGGGCATCCAATCTAAGATAGGTAACTTACAGAAATGTTTTAGTCTCTGTACTTCATGTGGATAATATGACCAACCCACCAGATAATTATAATTCTTTCAGTTAAATAAGAGACCAGAGGGACTGAATCTGTGTTATTGGCTGATACACAAAAAATGCTGAATATAATAGTCGATACAATTGTTACGAAGTAATAGTTTCTTTTTTTGGCTTATCAGACTATCAAAATAGTGTTAATGCATCAATAACAAACAAATTCCACCTTCCTAAAGACTTCCTTGTTCTCATAAATATGAAGGCACTGTTCCATCTTATTTATATTATAGAGGATTGTTATCTCTACTGTTCATCAAATAGTTTATGTGGATCTTTTGTATAGATAGTTCTTCCTCTTGATTGAAAAACCTTGGCACCTAACACAGTGCCTGGCATGGAGTAGGTAAGAAATACTTGTTTGTGGATGGAATCATAACTCCAGTCCAGGAGTCAATCTGATGTGAAAACACCCACTACCATGTCCCAGTTTTGTGGTCTGGCTGGCCTCCTGGGAATACCTTCTCTAGCACTTCACAATATACTGCCTCATTTAAACCTTACAAATCTCTGAGCAAATAATCAATCCAAACTCTATGTTTTTGCTGACCAGATCCCCAGCAAATAGGGCACTGCAAATGTTTACGGACTAAATGACTCATGGAGGTGCCCAGGCTCTTCCGCTATGCCATAGTGCCCAATGAATCCTGAATATTACACTAATAGAGAATCTAGTATTCTCCAAGACAGACCGTTACATCTCCAAACTGGGATATTAAAATTCACACTTCCTGTACCAAACTTCTCTTCCTTAGCTTCCTCCCATGGATACAAGGTCTACAACAGGGTGTCATAAAGAACAAGCCTCATACCAATTTCTCGTGTCGGCACACTGGAAAGAAAGAGCACTAGCCTTGGATTCTAAAGACCTGAACTTAGGGATTTGGCTCAGCCTTTTCCATAACTATGTGATATTGGGTGTTTTCCTTAACTTCTCCGAATTCCAGGTACTTATTTGTAAAATAGGATAAATGATGATGACTTCTTTGTAGAGATTCTATGAGTATTACACAGCTAGTGGACAAGTGTAAATAGTGAAAATAAAAGAGATCCTAATTCTATACTCTTCTAATATTGAAAAGTAACTCAGATCTCAAGATTGGTATCACCCCCTGTAGAGGGTAAGATAATAGGTGAGTGTTTACCAAAAGCTAGGTAGGTATTATCTCATTTAATCTTCACATCAGCCTATGAGCTGGGGACTACTATTAACCTTTTATGGCTGGGCAGTCCGAGGCACAGAGATATTAAATGTCACACGGCTAGTAAATGGTAGAGCCAGATTTTTTCCTTGAGTAGTCTATCTTCATAGCTAGCATATTTCACTTCCAGGCTACTTTCTCTTTTAATGCAAGAGACTTTCTTCAAAATATCTGCTCATGGAAAGAGCTAGAGCATGAAGAAGACAAAACTAGAGATCAGGAACCTAAGACAAATACCAGCAAAACATAGTAGGTGGAATTCACGAATGGCTGGCTGTGCTCCTGGCCCTTATTAAACATATTCTATGTGGTTCTCACCCCTTGAAAATTCACAGGACTTGCAAATAAGTTGGGATATCTACTCTCTTAATTAGGTTACTTCATATGGCAAAGACAATGGGGTGTGACTGTATATGATATAGGAGACTAACTTAGTGGACTGGAGAGAAAGTCTCCCACTGGCTTTGAAGAAGTCACCTATACCATGTTGTGAGAGGCATAGAAGGGGGTCGGGGGGTCAGTGTGCCAAGGGACTGTAGGGGCCAGTAATGCTGAGAGTGCTCTATTGTCCCATCCACCTGCCCCTCCAACCAACATTGAGCCAAAAAAAAAAAAAAAAAAAACAGGGATCCCTGTGTGGCGCAGCAGTTTAGCGCCTGCCTTTGGCCCAGGGCGCGATCCTGGAGGCCCGGGATCGAATCCCACGTCGGGCTCCCGGTGCATGGAGCCTGCTTCTCCCTCTGCCTATGTCTCTGCCTCTCTCTCTCTCACTGTGTGGCTATCATAAATAAATAAAATTAAATTAAATTAAAAATTAAAAAAAACAAAAACAAAACAAACAAACAAAAAAACCCAAAGCCCTTAGCCTCACCTTTGCAAAGAACTTCATATTCCAACAACCTGTGAGCTTGGAGGAGGGCCCCAAGCTCCAGATGACAAAGCAGCCTGGGCTGAAGCATTTAGGAGCTGCCTGGTGAGAAGGAAGCAAAGCTAGCTACAACTTGTTCAAACTCCTGCCCCATGGAAACCGAGATGCTAAGTGTATGTTGGTTTACCCTGCTAAGTTTGTAGCTATTTGTTATGTGTACATAACTAATACAAAAGCAAGTCATGATGCCACTCGTCATGGCTTAAGCTCACTTTTTCTTTTCATTTTTTTTATTACATAACAATTTTTTTTTCTGTAGTTCTATTGCTCCTTATAAACACGATCAGTGATTTTGACAAGCATTAGGATGTCTCTCATTTTGATTCATAGTTCATCATTATTCCATAGGATAATTTACAATAATTTCACAACTTTTCCACAAAGAAATATTCATGTTGGTTTCAATCTTTTGTTATTGTAACATTTCTTCAGTAGATACGCCTGTATATTTATCTTGGAGTATATTAGCTACATAATTGTCATTAGAATTGATTTCAAAAATTTGTAATGCTGATGCAAATCATATATATATATATATTTAATATTTGATAAGAAGTTAAAATTTATGGTTCCAAAATTGATTACCAATTTATACTCTCACCAACAAAGTATGAGGTTTCCTATTTCAGGAGACCATTTCAGTGAATAAAATCAAACTTAATATCTTCCAATTTTATAATTGAGAAATAATTTCATTGCAGAGTTGCATTCCACTTATTAGTGACATTTCCCAGATATATATATTGATTTTTATATATATTATTTGCAGACCTCAGGACTTAAGAATATGACCTTATATGGAAAAGGGGTGCTACAGATGTAGTTAGCAAAGATGCAGTGATGAAGGGGGTGCGGTGGCCTCCTAATTCCATTGATTCCTGTGCTTGTAACATGACAGTCAGATGGAGACAAGGAAGGAAAAAGGGCTGCAAAAGGGAAACCTCCAAAACTGTCCTCAAATTTCTTATAGTTATGGAGAAGCAAGAGGGATTCCTCAGTAGGTTCCAGATAGAACATGGCCAGTCCCTATAAACTTTGGAACTGTGTATGAACAGCAGAAAAGCATTTTTATTGTTTTAAGCCACCTAGTTTGTGGTACTTTGTTATGGCAGCCCTAGAAGCTCACTTTTTCTATGATTTCTCTTGAAAACAAACACAACGCAAGGTTGTTACCCAAGGAATGCGTGTCAATTGTATGACAACCAGATCCTTCAAGTAAGACTGTTCAGAGAACATTATTATCAACATTTTGGTATGTTGTAATGGCTCCACATTTTTCCAACTCATGAGTATGTGTGTATCTGTGTACGTATATTAAAATTAAGTTATGTCTTTTTGATAATTCACCCAAAAACTGGAGGAAAAAAGAAAACCAGTTGATATCTGTTGATTCAGCTCAAAGTGATCTTAGAAGTCAGTTAAGCCAAACTTCCCGTTTTATGGATGAAAAATGTGAGGGTATGGAGAAGTAGTCAGTGGTCACACTCACATAGTTAATAGCAGAAACCAGATGGTCACTCAGAACAACTTCCTGGTACCTGTTCAATTGCTTATCTAACTCCCCACCTGACAGTTTGCACCCTAAGTGGAAGATAGTGCCTCACACGGTCATTTGCATAAAGCAGATATCTAGTTGATAGTGGTCCAGGGAAGTTACATTCCTCATTTAGTCATGTGTTTGTTGTGGTGGGAAAAGCAATAAAAACTAAGCAGACCTGGTGTTCCAGTCACCTACAGATGTGCAAAAAACCACTCTAAAATGTAGTGGTTTGATGCAACAATCGATTATCTCTTCAGGTTCTGGGGGTATTCTGGGAACAGACTCTAGGTCTCGCTCAGGTGCTCACCTAGAGTCAGGTAGTAGCTAGGACTGACATTGTCTGAAGTCTGGCCTGGGCTGTACATCCAAAGGCTTCTTTCACTGCATGTATGATGTCTCAATTGGAATGACTGCAACACATGAGGCTGCCTGGGTACCACTGTTTCTCTTTCTCCATGTGGCCACCTTGGACTTCCTTGCAGCATAGCAGACTTAGGGGCATTGGTGGGACTTCTTGCATGGCAACCAGCTGTCCCAAGAGTAGGTGTTCCAAAAGACCAAAGCCAAAGTTGCAAGGGTAACATATCAAACTACTTCCACATTCTATTGTTTCAATAGGGCCAGCCCAGATTCAGTATGATAAAGGACTACATAAGGAGCTGAATAATAGGGGGTGTGGTTGTTGGGGGGCCCTCTTTGGAGACTAGTTACCATACTTGGCTGTTCCTTGACAATGAAATGGACAGAACACCTACCTAATGGATCTCTGGTCATACTTAAAAGGGAGATTAATATAGGTATGAGCTTTCATGAACCTTAGAGTCCATTATACTAATGTAAGGTGTCATTATTGTAAGTCCTTGGGCCTGCTATATAATTTCAACGATTTTGACCTAAGGCATTTGACTATTTTCAGCCCAATCTTTTGATCATATGTGATGGCGATTAAGTGATTTTGCATAAATCATTCATTCCATAAGTAGGATGCCGACATGCACACTGTTTTGCTTTCACTCTTTTTTTGACATAGCCCAACCAAACCATCTAAGGAAAAAAGATCTGCTCAGAACAAACAGTAAACTGGGGTCAGTGTGGAAATTTTTGTCTTTTGTGGGTACAAACCCTGGCAGACCTAGAGGACCTCTTGGATAATTTGTCACACATGAGAGAATGTTGCTGAGACATTTAACACTGCATGTTAAAAGCTGTACACAGTATTTAAAAAAGAATGCATGGTAGACTCCATTTCCACTTTTCTTAATTTGGAAGTTCTATCTTTAGCAGCAATTTGCATTTTCCACACAATTAAAGACTGTACCTAGTTCTGATTTGCACTTCAAGTATCCAATTCAGCTGCGATTTACATTTTTTTCCCCTCTATTTGTCTGTTTATCTGCTTCCCAGTAAGAATACTGGGTTTCTAAATCTTGCTATAATCACATGTAATGTGGGTGACTCTGGACAAATGTGATTAACCATTGCAGAGGGTCAGTTTGCTAGTATATTAAATGGGAATAAGATTTTATTTAAGGAATTACTGTACATCTTTTTTTTAAAGATTTTATTTATTTATTCATGAGAGACAGAGAGAAAGAGACAGAGGCAGAGACCCAGGCAGAGGGAGAAGCAGGCTCCATGCAGGGAGCCCAATGTGGGACTCAATCCCGCGATCCCGGGTCTCCAGGATCAGGCCCTGGGCTGAAGGCAGTGCTAAACCACTGAGCCACCCAGGGGTCCCAGGAATTACTGTACATCTTAAAGGCTATGAGCACATCTAGGGACAGAGTAGGCATCTGATACATGTGCATCTATTGTTCTTTTAATTCACCCTTTGTGGGCCTGTCCAATGGATCCGTGAATAGAACTAACTGCTGGTAATAGAATCATCCTTCAGCTATTACCTTCCAACGTGAACACCAAAACCGACACATCTGAAGGCAGTGAGGTTTTCTGTGCCTCTAAACAGTTTATTTGCCACAGGCAAATAAACACAATGTTTGAGACAATTACCCAGATAATAAAGGTCTGTTCTTTTCCTGAAATATTCAAATAATGAAGAAGAAAAGTTTGAACACTCTTTGTTTCTTTCTTCTCTATATATAACAGATGCATTTACAAAACAGTTGCATTCTCTTCCACAGGTCCCTGGGTGTGGCTACCCGTTATCCTTGAAAAGAGTTCCTTGATCCTCCTTTTATCTTGTGTTCTAGACTTTAGACCCTTCAGAGATCAAGTGACTGCATCTTGGGGGCACATCAGAGCTCTGTCTAAAGCTCTGTGGGAAGCTGAATAATGGCCCCTGAAGATGTCCACACCCTAATCCCCCAGAACCTGTGAATATATATATATACCATAAAAGGAGAATACAAATCCAATCTTAGGCTGCATTTAATTGCAAGCAACCCAACTATGTTATTGATTCATTAGCAGCATATGCAGAAGGATTTCTATAAAAGTGCTAACTCTATGCGTCATCATTGCATGACAATTCCAGTGATTTCCAATCACTGCATTATTTGACAGTTTATATATGGGAAATAAACATTATACTTAATATGAAGCAGACCTAATTACACCCACTTTTCATGTGTCTAACTTCTGGCTTCGTTTCAAACCAAACAAATCGTTCATAGTCATCATCTGAGCTACTGTACACAGTTTTCAAGTTCTCCCATCCTGAGAAGGACACTATTGACTGTCCAGATGATGCTGTTCCCAAGCTACTGGGAAGTGTTTAGCATCAGTCTAATCTTTCCAGGGTGAAAATTAACCCATGGCCTTGTCAATTCTGTTTGATACAAATTCACCATCGCAGGTTGAGGTTAGCTAACCAAATTGTTTGAAATAAATGCTAAAAAGATGAGGTTCTTGATAAACAAAGGCAGATAATATGCTTAACCTCTATTAAAAGTAACTGAAAAAAGAAGAAAAAAAGTAACTGAAAGAACAAATTAAGGGTGGGAGGCACATTGAAATACTAGGTTTTTTGTTTGTTTGTTTTATTTTGTATTTATCCATCAGTCATATGGGCAAAGTGATTGAGTGGGTATCATTATTTCTCATATGCCAACTTCCTAGATATTGAATGGGGAAAAAGTTCTAGAACTAGAAATAAGACTGCTCTACATTTAACTTCATAGAGAGCTAATTGTGCAGATATGCATAGTCTGATAGAGAATTTGACACATTAGAGTTTACAGTTTGATTTCTATAACAGTTCAGTAATTTAAAAGAAGCCCCAAGCAGGGGAGCATTTCTCCTAAGAAGGGTTTCTAGGTATAAAGTGTTCAAGGGATTTGGGGCTGCTTGAGGAAAATGATTGTTTATTGAGTGGCACTTGGACACGGTTGCTTGGGGGGAGTCCACACAACACAAGCAAAGGGATTATCATTCAGAAGAGGAGGAGGACGGAGAACTTTGGGGGAGAGGGGGATCTGAACGGGACTTAGAAGCCTAAAAGATGTCACTCAGCAGCATGGCCAGGAGTCTCTGAGTCAGAGAACTCTGAAGGGCAACAGCTATCTGGGGACTTGTAACTACAAGTCTGTCTCTTATCAAGGGCTAACAGTTGCTGGGTGAGGCTTTCCGGGGCACACAAAGCAGGCAGTGTCCAGTTGGCTAAAAATCTGCTTGTTTGGGTTATGTTAAAAAATAACTGGATATGTAAGAATTTGAGTTAGGGGTCAGCGGGCTTTTGGACTAATGAGTCTCAGCCTGCCATGAAGATGTAAACATTGTAGATGCCAAAGCACACAGGCTATCTTTGGGCCATTTTTTATAACAATAAGGTCCCAGAATGTCTGCCTTGCTGACAAGTGGGCTTCCGTTAACCCAGAAGATCCAGCAAGCATTTGTTTGTACCCATTTCCTATTGACACTAACAAATTACCATAATCTTAACTAATGACCTAAGACAATGCACATTTATTATCTAGCATTTCTGGAACATGGAAGAGTCCAAAGTCCATCTCAGTGAGCTAAAGTCCAAGTATGGGGAAGGAGTTGTCCCTTTTGGAAATTCTAGGGGACAATCTTTTTTAATGTCTTTTACAGCTTCTGGAGGCTGTTCTCATTCCTTGGCCAGTGGCTCCCCATTACTGCTCTTCTTCAGACACCTGCTTCCTTCTTATAAGGGCCTTTATGATTACATTGGGCTCACCCAGATAACCCAGAATAATCTCTCTACCTCAAAATTCTTACCTTGATCCCATCAGCCAACTCTCTGTGCCATGTAAGATGCCATATTCACAGGTTCTGGGGGATTAGGGTGTGGACATCTTCAGGGGCCATTATTCAGCTTCCCACAGAGCTTTAGACAGAGCTCTGATGTGCCCCCAAGATGCAGTCATTTGATCTCTGAAGGGTCTAAAGTCTAGAACACAAGATAAAAGGAGGATCAAGGAACTCTTTTCAAGGATAACGGGTAGCCACACCCAGGGACCTGTGGAAGAGAATGCAACTGTTTTGTAAATGGAAAGGTGAGGATAGAATTCATGGTTTGAAGGAGTTCTTCCAGCTTGGGGCTTCTTTCTGATTCTCAGCCTTGGGGCAGGTTGAGAGATGGGAGCTGATAAAGTCAGGCTAGTGTTCAGTTCACTCAGTCTCTTTCCTTCCCAGACCATCCCATCCTGTCTTCTCTTTTCAGTTTGGATCTTTCTATCTGTACCCTGAAATCCTGCTGTATGTCCTTCATCTGGACATTCTTTCAACACATTGCATGAGGCTTCTGATGTACGAAAAATGGAGACAAATGGCTCAGACAGTCTCTGTCCTGAAGGAGCCCACATCCCAGAGGAGGAGACAGAGATGAGAGGAAGACCACAGTTCACTTGTAAGCCCTGCTGGAGTGGTGGACGGAAGACAGGGTCCAAAGGGGGCATGATAGTCACCTGGCTTGGGGAAGGTATCACAGGACAGGGGATATTTGATCCAAGGCTTGACAGATGGTCCTGAGTTTGCCTCCATGCCACCAGTGGGCACAGCCCCCATTCTTCAGTAGATTCCTGAAGGTTGTCTTAAATTCCATCTCTGCTCCTCCATCAGTGTCTTAATGATGACTTATACATACAAGGCAACAGGGAGCTTTTTAAAAAGTTGAACTAAGTGGGTACCTTGGTCACTCTGTCAGTTAAGCATCTGCCTTGGGTTCAGGTCATGATCCCAGGATCCTGGGATTGAGCCCCACATCGGGCTCCCTGCTCAGTGGAAAGTCTACTTATCCCTCTCCTCCCTGCTCATGCTCTCTCTCACTATCTCTGTCTCAAATAAATAAATAAATAAAATCTTAAAAAAAAAAAAACTTAACTAAGAAGATTCCACTTCCAACAGATTCTGAGTCACACTGAGGGGCTTGGGCTTTGGGAATCTGATTTTTCTCTCTCTCTTTTTTTAAGAGCCACAGTTATTCTGATATACACAGAGTGATTCAATGGTCATTCTGTGATTTGGATCAGAGGAGGGATACCTGAGAGTGTCTCTTTGCTTGATGGAGTTGAGGCAGTGCTCCATGATGGTGGAATCACAGTGTGAGTCAGGGTGCTGGATTCGAATCTCTGTGTCCACAATTGTGTGTTTCCTGTTCATTCCTGAATCTTCCAGGCCTACCACAGTGCCTGGTTTATGCTATCTCTATTTAATGAATGAATAAATGAATCATCTGTCATATAGAAACTGACACCAGAGAGAACAGGAAGGCAAACTTTGAAGATCAGCAAAAGAAAGACAACTTGGGCAATGGGGAGCATCTCATGTTTCACCCTCATTATTCCCTGCAATCTGTGCATTGTCCTCGTGGTCAGCTATAGAAAGTGAGGCAGAGACAGCCAATAACTTCCCCAAGGACAGATAGACAGAGACAGAGTTGGAATTCTAATCCAGGTCTATTTGACCACCAGCTCCATGCTTTGGCTATCGCACCTGTTCAGAATGGCATACACTTGGGGTGCCTGGATGACTTAGTCAGTTAAGCATCCAACTCTTCATTTTAGGCCAAGTCATGATCTCAGAGCTGTGAAATCAAGCCTCATGTCGGGCTTTGCACTAGGCAAGGAGCCAGCTTAAGATTCTTTCTCTTATCAGTGAGGGTGACAAAACATGAGAGACACCTGACTCTGGGAAATGAACAAGGGTTCATGGAAGGGGAGGTGGGCGGGGGGTTGGGGTGACTGGGTGATGGGCACTGAGGGGGGCACTTGGTGGGATGAGCACTGGGTGTTATGCTCTATTTTGGCAAATTGAACTCCAATAATTTTTTTTAAAAGATTCTCTTCTTCTCCCTTTGCTCCTCCCCAACCTCACTTAAAAAAAAAAAAAAAATGAGGAGCACAGATGTACTGATTGGTGAGTGGAAGAAATAGTGAAATAGGGAAGGGCTGACAAAGGCCTCAGTCATAGGCAAAGTCTCTGTGCTGTGAGCACTGCCCATATCCTCCATGCAAAATTGATAGATGCTGGGATTTCTAAACAGTTAGGGTTTAGATACCTGAAGAGGTAAGTCATTTCAGGATTTATGAAAGAAAGAGGAGAGGAAGGAAAACAAAAATGGGAAGGGGGGAGGAGGGGGAGGGGGAAGGAGGTGGAGGAGGGGGAGAGGGAAGGGAGAGATCAGGAGGGAAGGAGGAAGAAAAAAGACAGTAACCAAGTGGGGCACTTAATTGACTTTTTGTTCACATCAGTATTTCATCCTTGGCCAGCAATTATGCACTTGGAGTTGTTTACCATCCTGGAGGGATTTCTCAATAGTTCCCTGTGAAGGATTCCTCCGTGCTCCTCAGCGGAGAGCCAAGACTCCTCCCAGCTGGGAGGCTCCCTCTCTTTGCCTGCGGTCCCCCTGAACCCTTTCCAGAACCTGCTTCTCTGGCGGGCAGCCAGGGGCTCCAACAAACACTGTTTTCTCAGCACAGAGACCAGGTACCTTTGTACAGACGGGCGGCTGAATCTCTGGAGCAAATCCAGGAGAGATACTCATCCGAGCTGGTGTTTCTCTAGACAACACAGGGCTGTGTCCAGTTGGCTGAGAATCTGCTGGATTTCAGAGTGCGGCACCAAGTTTTAGTTCATCTATTCATTGGCTCTGTGATTTGAGACAAATACCTCCACCTCTCTGAGGCTCAGATTTCCTTCTCTGAAAAAGGTCATACAGCTAGAGTTCTTTAAGATCTTGGCATGTTCTAGAACACTGTGACCTCTCTCGAGTGAGAACAAGAGGGGAGTTTGGTCTGTTCCCTCCCCTGTCTATTCTTTCGCTCCCTTCCTCCCTTCCTGTTCCTTTCTCCCTCTTTTTTCTTTCTTTCTTTTTTTTTTTCTTTCTGTCATGTGCCAAGATTCTAAGTTAACAGGCTGCTTTAGCTGAAATTAGTACCTTAGATTTTTTTTTTTTTTTAATCATCCTGGGTAGGAGCCAGAGAAATGATCTCTGAGAAGCTGTGACCATGTTGTGATGCTCTTCGACGAGGTAACTGGAGGATGCCTTCGCAGCCGCTCCCTCTGTCCTGAGAGCCATCTATACACAAATCTTGTTCTCAAAAAGTCACTCCTGCCATCCAGGAGGTTTAAGTGGGGGCATTCAGCAGTGATTTGAGAGTGCAAGCCATTTTTCACTTCACACGAGACCTTGATCAGTCATTCTCTAGTGGGGGAGGCTAAGTCTTCTCTGTCTTGGTCTCCAGGGAAGCCTGGCCAGGACCAGCAAGAGGGTATGGATGTAAGCTGTGTGCAAACTACACTGTATCACTGGGGAAAGGGAGATGGTGCTTGAAAGTCTGTTTTCAGAGATTTTCATGCAGGAAAGGAGACATGGAGAAGAGCAGCCCAAGGAACTGGTTTCATGAGAGATTCTGTGGCATTGGGGGAAGATAAGGGCTTCTTTGGGGCCTAGCAAAATATAGCTCCCGGTGCATCTTCCAGTCCCTATTTTCCCTTGCCATATCGACAGCAGGGACAAGTGGCATGGAGACTGCAGGGCTGAAGTCCCTGGGTGCTCTGAGGATTTTGTGTGAGCTAGAAACAATTTTTTGCTTCCAAAGTAATCTTTGAGATTCAGGGGCGCTGCTATTGTAGAAACCTTAAGTTGTATGATACAACCTGAGTTTAAGCAGACAGACAACCCACAAGGCAGTGACGGTGGGCTGTTCACTGTGAGCAGGTGAGAGGCTCCTGTTGGGGGTGAAAGAGAGAATTGGAAGATGTTGGTGAGAGGAGCTGAGTCGTGCAATCAAGCTATAGGGTTTGATGAACAAAACGTAAATATCATCTTGCTTGGACACAGAGTACATGTCTGTGGTGAACCTTTACATTGTGAACCTTTACATTGACTCCTTGGAGGTGAGGAAATTGAAGCTGGGGTTTGAGCCCAGGGCCACCTCCCACGACAGCAAATTCTCCCTATCACACAACACTGAACCTGTCCTCCATTTTTCTCTGCTCCGCTCCCTGCGCCTGCATGTGCATCATTTTAATATATGCATTTAATATATGCATAATCATAGCACATTATGTATCTCACTATCACTACATTAGAGGCAAGGGACCTTTCCTGCCAAAGACCCTAACATATTCATGGCATACGAAGCAAAAGTTAATATTTGGAATACCTCAAGCTTAGGTCCTCTTCCTATGAGAAATACTTGGAGTTGAAAACCCTTGAGCTCTTGTTTCAAAGCCACGGAGCTAGTAGAATTGAGAGGGTTTCAAATGTGGAGGAATTTGTTTTTCCTTGGCAATCTCATCACTCAAACAACCTCTAGTTTTTAAATGCTACACTTCTGTGATGTACTCTAGACTGTCATTAATAAACATGAACTTTTTAAAAAGATTTATTTATTTATTAGAGAGAGAGAGAGAGAGAGAGAGAGAGCGCTAGTATGAGTGAGGGGAGGAGACAGAGGGAAAAAATCTTCAAGCAGACTCTGTGCTGAGTGCAGAGCCAGACCTGATGTGGGGCTGGATCCCAGGACCCTGAGATCATGATCTGAGCTGAAACCAAGAGCAGGACACTGAACTGACTGAGCCACCCAGGAGCCCCCATGAGTAGGTTTTTGAGGTTTACATAAATGTCAGTAAAGAGGGGATGGGAACGGATAGCAGAAAGCAGAAAGCAGAAAACAGTTGAATGTGTCAGGAGCTCCAATTCCATGGCTGGCTGCCATCTGCATGGTGTTCACCTTACCTGTGCTGGCTGTGATCTTCATAGGAGATCCACTCCCTGCTTGCATACCTTGCTGGCTGACCATTGATGGAAAGGAAGTTTGCTTTTTGTTTTTTTTTTTTGTTGTTGTTGTTGTTTGTTTGTTTGTTTGTTTCTGAATGCAGCATTCAAGGTCTTTTGCAAGTTTGGCCTGACTTTACTCTCCTGTCTTCTTTCTCTACACCTCCATGTAACTTAGCCACATTTCAAGCCACGAGAGTGCCAGACACACTATCTGGGAATCCCCAACAGACCGTAAGTTTTCACATCTCTATTTCATTTTTACTAGAAATATTTTCCTCTTCTTGCTGCAGTGATCTATGTGACTTTCAGAGTCCAGCTGAGATACACCTTGTGGATTTAACTTCATAGATAGAAAGATAGCATCTTCACATCTCCCAAGTAGATTTTAAGTGTGAGCCTGAGTCTTACCATTCCATTCCATGTCCTGGTCACTTTTGGCCAGAGTCCCCAACCAGGCAAAACCCAGCACTCTACCTGTGTCACCTTGTTTTTCTTTTACCTCACATGGCACTGACCTCATAGCAGGTGATCAACACATGTTTCTTGAAAGAATATCTGAATAGCTAATAGAGAGTGGCTAAATAATGTTGTTCCTCTACCTGCCAACATTTAATATTTCTTTCTCCACATCTGGTAGAGGATTTGCTTTGGAATCCAGTGGTGCCAAGGACAGGACAGAGGGAGCCATTTGCCCTGGGTGCCGTCACTGATGGGCACATTGTCTGTACAGAGTTTAAAAACAATAGTGAAAGAGCCCAGATGTCCATCGACAGATGAATGGATAAAGAAGATGTGGTTTATATATATATGATGGAATACTACTCAGACATCAGAAAGGATGAAATCTTGCCATTTGCAACGACGTGGATGGCACTAGAGGGTATTATGCTGAGTGAGGTAAGAATCAAAGAAAAGCAATTATCCTATGATCTCACTAATGTGGAATTTAAGAAACAAAAGAGTGGAGCATAGAGGAAGGGAGAGGAAAATAAAACAAGACATAATCAGGGAGGGAGACAAACCCTAAGAGACTCTTAACTCTAGGGAACAAACTGAGGGTTGCTGGAGGGGTGAGGGGTGGGGGATGGGGTGACTGGGGGATGGGCATGAAGGAGGGCATGTGATGTAATGAGCACTGGGTGTTGTATACAACTGATGAAGCACTGAGCTCTACCTCTGAAATTAATAATGCAGTAAATGTAAATTAATTGAATTTAAATTAAAAAAATAGTGAAAGCAAGTAAAAATAGGTCTGGTTTTTATCACTAGCCTATATTGGCAAAGCTAACCCCCATCAGTGATAACATATTCCCCCATAGAGACCCCTCTCAGCCCCTCCCCCACTTGATAGGCCACCGCCCAGATCGCTCCTAATTTACTCCCTGGCAGAGTGCTGTACTCCTGTCCCCTGTTTTGGCAGGGCTTTCTCCTTTTTCTCCCTGAAGGCTCAGGGTGTGATCCTGGTGTGATCCTCAGTTCATCCATCAGTTCATTCTTTTTCTCATTTGACATGTATTTATCCAGTTACTAGGACATGAGAGGTATTGGGGTATTGGTGCACAAAGATGAACAGGAAGGAGGCAGTCCAGGTCTTTTGGAGCTTGAGTTCTAGTTGGGAGCACAGAAGATAAAATGTCCGTAGCGTGCATGCACACACCATTTTAGGGCTGACTGCTGTGCTGAGGATAGAATTCCAGGATGATGTGATCACAGTGGAGGAGAGGTGCCTTTAGATAGGGTTATCCATGCCAGTGACCGCGTCTGGGGCCAAGTAAGATGTGGGTTGAGGTCTGAGTGCTGAGAAGAAGCCAGAGACTTCTGAAAAGTTCCGAGGATGGAAAAGGTGCTGTAGGACAACCCATACGAAGCACCTGAAAGAGGTCGGGGACTTCATTTGTCTGCTGGCTTCTAAACCCCAATCTCAGGTCCATCTCTTAGCTCAGCTTTATTCTGCACACACTCCCGAACTTTTGTCTGGGTGCAGAGCAAAGACTGGCAAAGAAACAGAATGTGCTCTGTCCCAGTGCCATTTCTCTGCGGCTGGTACTTGGTGGTAGAACTGAGCATAGGAGCACAGACAGAGGGTTTAGTGTCTCCCCCCTCAAGCATCGTCTCCAGTTCTCCATCATAAGGCCCAGATGAACAAAGGATGGAGGTTCAAAAGCTCCCCATCACATCTGGAATTGTGGCTCATAGATTTTGAATCCATTCAATCACAGAACCCTCTGACATTATCTCATGTAACATCTTGATTCAGCAGATAAAACAAGTAAAGCCCAGAGAGGTTGAGTTACTTCCTTGAGTTAACAAATACATTATACTTCCTAAAGCAGCAATCAAATGCTGAATGGTGTGAATGGTACTTCATGCCGACTGCCTCTTCTCAAGAGTTCTAGGTGTTAGAGAAAAGAAAATGAGGTGAGGGGACTTAATTAGGTGGCTTTTAAAGAGAGTTTAAGAGGAAAATCTCTCTCTTTTCTGTATTTCATGTTCTCAAGATGTTTATGCCTTTTAAAAATACACAAGCCAACTTTTCGTAGGCACTTTGAGGGGCCATTAGTCATGTAGGTTAGATTTTGCTTGAATATTTTGGAAGCATCAGACCCATCTACATCATATCTGGCACAGTGGCCTACACTTCAAAACGTGATAATTTGAGCCTTTGGGTCAGTAACCCTGTGTGTAACTGGTTCAGCATCAGCCCAAACCACAAACCACACCAGAGAGAGTGAAGTCAGAACATCAGGCGTACGTGTACCAATAACCACCAACCTGCTGCAAGCTAAATGTTCTCCTTCTGTGGCTCCATGCTGTCACTTCAATTTGAGAAGTGGGAAACTGAGACGCCTGGGTGGCTCAGCGGTTGGGCGTCTGCCTTTGGCTCAGGGTGTGATCCTGGGGTCCTGGGATGGGGCTTCACATCGGGCTCCTTGAGGAGCCTGCTTCTCTCTCTGCCTCTGTCCCCGTCTCTCTCTCTCTCTCTCTCTCTCTCTCTCTCTCATGAATAAATAAATAAAATCTTTTTTTTAACCTACGAGGTTAAAAACCTTGAGGCCAAACCTACGAGGAGAGTAGGGACACTTGTCATCAAGGCCTGTAGTTCTAGGAACAGGAGGTAAAAAATGTATGCTCCCAAAAGGTAAAATAATTACTATGCAAAAATACATATAATTGCTCAGATACTCTGGGAATATTTTTAAGTTAATTATAATAAAAGCAAATGGGGATCCCTGGGTGGCTCAGCGGTTTAGCGCCTGCCTTTGGCCCAGAGTGTGATCCTGGAGTCCGGGGATCGAGTCCCACGTTGGGCTCCCTGCATGGAGTCTGCTTCTCCCTCTGTCTGTATCTCTGCCTCTCTCTTTCTTTGTGTGTCTCTCATGAATAAATAAATAAAACCTTAAAAAAAAAAACAAATGACTATTCCACCTATATAATTATTAGATACTTAAATATATGTGTATATGTATATATGATTTATATGTATGTAATGTTTAACACTGTTATGGAACTCTTATAAATTAAGACATGCTCAGGCAGCTGGGGTGGCTCAGTGGTTTAGCGCCGCCTTCAGCCCAGGGTGTGATCCTGGAGACACCGGATCGAGTCCCACGTCGGGCTCCCTGGAGTCTGCTTCTCCCTCTGCCTGGGTCTCTGCCTCTCTCTCTCTCTCTCTCTCTGTGTCTCTCATGAATAAATAAACAAAATCTTTTTTAAAAAATTAAGACATGCTCATATAATCAAGTTCAAATGGTATAAACATTCTGGAAAGCAATTGAACAATAGGTATTAAGGTCCTTAACAATGAGTAGTCTTTTGCTGCCTAATTCTGCTGTAATGAATCTCTCTCCTGTTTTAAAAAGATTTATTTTATTGAGAGAGAGAGAGCCCACACAGGGGTGGGGGAGGGGCAGAGGGACAGGGAGAGAAACTCCAGGCAGACTCCTTCCTGATGGCAGAGCCTGTCGTCGGGCTTGATCCCATGACCCCGAGATCATGACCCGAGCCGAAACCAAGACGCAGATGCTCAACTGACTGCACAACTCAGGTCCCCCTCAATGAATCCCTTTTAAGGAAATAATACTCAAAACCAAGACTTATGAGCAAAGACAGCATTAAAGCAATATTATAATAGTGATACTGAAAGCAACCAGACTATCTATTAAGACATATATATGCTATATATTTATATATATAATAAAAATGTTATTGATCATAAAATATACAAAATGAGAGATCTTGCTTGAATAGTTTATGAACAGCAGCCCATCTGGCATGCAGTCTGGCACAAATCCTGCCCTGGAGAAGACAGTCTCTAACTGTTAATATTCCAAGCCTTGGGGTCAGTAATAGTTTGTATAACTGATTCAGCATTAGCCAAGACCACAAACAAGGCCAGAAAGGCTAGAATTAGAGCACTAGCAGGGTTTTC
Source organism: Canis lupus dingo (assembly GCF_003254725.2). NCBI lineage: Eukaryota > Metazoa > Chordata > Mammalia > Carnivora > Canidae > Canis > Canis lupus. Next base: position 68,471,003 of record NC_064245.1, read on the forward strand.
ATTGATGACTGCATCTTCCTGGCTGAGATATGGTTGTGCAGAAATTCTTACACAGTCCACAGTGCTAGAGGTGGATGATTGAATTTTTTGGTAGCCAGGATTAATTCTGAAAAAGAAAAAAAAATAATAATTCTGAAAAACAATAGAAAAACAAAGAAAGAATAACGAAGGACAACAATGGAACATCTTCCAAAGACATTCACTGTAACTTTGTTTCTAATAGTTACAGCTTATGAACATATCAAATAAGAGCAATCTACATATCAAATCACAGGATCTGCTTACATGTGGCAGAGATATCACATGGTGTATCATGTCATGGAGGATTTTTCAGAAAGCTACATAAAAACACGGGGAAATGCTTATAATGTTAACTGGAAGATGCAGATGCAAGTGAATATATAACTGCAATAAGTAAAAAAAAAAAACTTTTCTGTACCCTAAGAAGATTATAAGTCACTTAGAAAACTGGTAACTAGCTGATATGCATGTGGGAGGTGGTTTGCAGATTTCTACCTTTCTTTCCTTTTCTTTTTTTTTTTTTTTTTACTTCTTCTTTCCTTTTCTCTACTTTCTCCTCCCCCCCCACCCCATGGCTTTCTTACTGGTCATTTAATGAAAAATTTAATAACATTAAAGATGTATTATTCATCTTCAGAGGAAGCCTGAGCACAGTCAACTGAGGACAAAATAAGGCTATCATGCTTCCTACGACCCACTCAGGGAGGGTGTGTAGCCTCACAAAGGTACACACATGGGGAATGTATTTTCTCAAGAAGTGGTGAGGACAGAAAACATAAGTACGTTGTTAAAAGATCTGGATGATTTTTTTGAATGGAAGGCATACAAAGGATGTTGAGCCCAGCAGCATATTTAGGGGAAACACTTTAGTGTGAATTTGATTTTTTGCGAAATGTCTCTCAAAATATTAGTCAGAAAAGCTTCAGTGTGAAAGTGGCAGTGTCCAGATTTTTAGGTCTCCATTAAGATCTAGTACATCTGTAGACTTGAAGAGCTACTGTTCGGAAAGGTAGCTGAGACCCTTTTGTCTGATGGCAAGGGATGGAACAAAGGGTCCATCACCTGGATAAAGAAGAACTTTCTATTAGTTAGGAAGTGTGTGGCAGTCAGGGTACCAGTAAGAGACAGATAGAAGACTTAAGTTGGGATAACTTGAGCTGGGCTTATCTATGAAACTAACTACAAAGGTATGAATGGCCTGTGGGGAAAACCTAAAGAGCAATGTGATAACTTGGACCAATAAGAAGGATAGGATAAGACAATTATAAGTATCCACATCTTGAGAGGAGCAGTGACTTCCATCAGGTACCCGTCTGTCCTATAGGCACTTAGGGCAGCACTCAATGAAGCAAGCAACCTGACTTCTCTCCTCCCGCCTACCAATATTCTGCTGGATGTTGCCTAAATATATTGGCTAAATCCAACAAGAAGCAGGAATAAATTCCATAGAGATCAGCCTCATGGAGAGAAACATTGGGTAGAGAAGGAGGAGTCAATCTAGAGCCAGACAGAGGGTAGACTAAACACAGTCCAAGAAAGGAAAGGCTAACCTCGTGAAACACTTTGTTTTTCATCATTGCTGCTTGTGAAGAGAGGCCGAAGGACCATTTCTTTGGGAAATCTAAGCAAAGTGTGGTGTTTGGACCAGATGGCTTAGAATTTTCCATTTAATTCTGATACTTTGTAATTCTAAGGCATCTCAACTGAACTAGAAGCACATAAATAACCAATACAAGTGCAATTGCTTATTATGGTCACTAGCCTCAAGTCAGGAAAATTGAGTTATTTTTCCCTTTTATAGAGCAATAACCTTTTCTAGCATCCATGATGACTTTCCTTAGAAGATTTTTGCAAAGCAATAAAACCAATGGTATATTTAATTGAAGTGTAAAGTGATGTTGATGATCAACAGGCCCAACCTGGGATGAATATGTAATTAGAGTTCTTTAAGTGTCACCCAAAGTCCACAGTGTATGATAAGTACATATTAATAAGAACTAACATATATTAGGTGCTCACCATGTTCCAGGCACTGAGCCATTCACTTTATATTAACTCATTTGATCCTGCCAGTAGTCTTTTGAGCTATGTACTATTGTTGGTTTCTCCTTCTCTATGCACAAAGCAGCCAGGGAAAGGTACTGCTCAGTTACCTCATTCTAGGATGTGCAATTTGCTCATAGTCCCAGCTGCTGACCCCCCTGAATCCACTACCATGTCTGATAAAACCACACTTCCCTTGGGCTACTTCCAACCCAAAGACCAAGAATGAAGGGTATTCCACTTCCATTCCAATGAGATGCAAAACTCCTCCAAAGGGTCACTGGCCCAAGAGTACCTTTTAGCTGAGCCAAACCTTCCCTGAAACTGTTACAAAGATCCTTCCTCTCTTCTTCCTTCTCTTTTCTCATCTTTCACAGATATCAGACCCCATAGAAATCTGCAGGTTCTCCTTACTTTCTCCTACTCCCTCCCTGTTATAGATTGAACTGGGACTCCCTCCACAATTCATATGTTGAATTGTAATGTGACTACATCTGGAAATAGGATCTTTAGGAGGCAATTATGATTTAATGCAGCCGTAAGGGTGGACTCCTTAATCCAATAGGACTGTCCTTTTATGAAGAGGGAGGAAGAAGGAGAAGGAGAAGGAGAAGGAGAAGGAGAAGGAGAAGAAGAAGAAGAAGAAGAAGAAGAAGAAGAAGAAGAAGACGAGGAGGAGGAGGAGGAAGAAGAAGAAGAAGAAGAAGAAGAAGAAGAAGAAGAAGAAGAAGAAGAAGAAGAAGAAGAAAAAGAATAAGAAGAAGAAGAAGAAGAAATTAAAATGATATAATTAAAAAATAATATGGAAGAGGAGGAGGCAGGGAAGAGAGAGATCACATTTCTCTCTCTGCCATGTAACTACGTGGCAAGAAGGAGATCATCTGAGAGCCAAAAAGGGTGTTTCCACCAGAAACCTGAATGCACAGCACATTGATCTTGGATGTAGAAGTCTCCAGAAATTGTAAGAAAATAGATTTCTATTGCCTAAGTCATCCAGTGTGTGGTAGTTTATTATGGCAACCCCAGGCTGACACTAATACACTCCCTCAATAAATGTCTTCACACGTCTAACACCACATTGGCACCAGGTTCTCAGTGGATCCAAACAAGCACAGGCACCACCAGGAGTTTCAGGGGCTTGCCTAAGTTCATAGACCCTGGGTTTGGCAAAGCTGGGCCTCAACCCCAGGCAGTTGGACTCAAGGCTCTACCTGCTTGCTCACTGGGCTACCCCACCTTGAATCAGTGATTGGCTTGACTTGCCTCGGGGCACTTTCCGGGGAACAAGTTCTATCCTCTTTTAGCCAAAGCATTTCTGCCCTTACCTATTTTGTCTGACTTGAAGGCAGACACTCATCTCATCTTATCCGAGACTTCTTCACTCCAGCAAACATCTCTAGTACTTTCTATCATTCTTTGTGAGGACACAGGCCTTAGATGCCTCCTCAGTCCCCCTCCTGCTCTCCAGTGGCAAGTTAGACAGAATTGAGTGTAAATGGGCTCCAAAGTTCCCAGCTGTGAAATCTCAGACACACTGACCATCGTGAAGCTTTGTTTAATTATATGGAAAAAAAAATGAGACTATCCATTCCTAACTCCTGGATCACTTGGAGGATTGAGTTAACATTTAAGGACCTAGGACATCAGCTAATACATAAAGCCATCTATAAACAATAGATCTGGGCAGCCCTGGTGGCCCAGTGGTTTAGAGCTGCCTTCAGCCCAGGGTGTGATCCTGGAGACCCAGGATCGAGTCCCACATCAGGCTCCCTACATGAAGCCTGCTTCTCCCTCTGCCTGTGTCTCTGCCTCTCTCTCTCTCTCTCCTTCTCTGTGTGTGTGTCTCTCATGAATAAATAAAATTAAAAAAAAATATATATATATATAAACAATAGATCCCACCCCAATTTGGACCCATCTTTTGATTTATTTGAACTGGTGGCTGGTAAATCTGTTACCCAAAAGTGCATAAAATATTTTCAGTTGAGATGATGGCCTTTTCTACTCCTCTCTCATGCTGAGATTTCCAATAGACAAACTCAGGACATTCTATTCAGCAGCTCTGCCTAGTGTTGACATTTCCCCTTATGTTCCTGTGAACCGAAAAGAAACATGGTTATTTCCTAGCTTGGTCATCTCATTCCCAGAATTTCCCATGAACTTGGTAATCAAGCCCTGACGAGTGCCTGAGTTAATGCACAGCCTATGTGAGAAGTGGCTTGTTCTGGGGATGTGGGGGTGGAGGGAGAATGACTTCCTTAACTATTTCTCACTACTATCTAATCTTCCATGAAGCACATACAGCTTTCCACCATTTCTAATCATTCTTTATCTGAACCCATGTTGAAAAGTTTAAAACCAGTTGTTTAGGAACACCCAGGTGGCTCAGTGGTTGAGCATCTGCCTTTGGCTCTGGTCATGATCCTGGGGTGCTGGGATCAAGTCCCACATGAGGTTACCCACAGGAACCCTGCTTCTGTCTCTACCTATGTCTCTGTCTCTCTCTGTGTGTCTTTCATGAATAAATAAATAAATAAATAAAATCTAAAACAAACAAATAAACAAACCCAAACAGTTATTTAAGCTATTTTTAAAATCAAAAATAAGAAGTAATGTGCTGTCCTGAGAATCAAGTGACCTTCAGAGTAACATAGGTGAGAATTTCGTCTGCTGCTAAGGAGCTGATTTAGATGATTTCCTTAACTTTTCTGTGTTTGTTTTCTGCAACTAGAGAAGAAGAATGATCTTCCTTTTCCTGAGACCTCGTGTGCGGCTGAAATGGGGTTAGGAACCTAAACTACCTCGGTGCCAGCCTGCAGAGGCACTCGTGTGAATGGTCATTGGTGCTGTGCATGTGTGAGCCCAATATTTTCGTGACTCTGGCACCCACACCACCTCTTCGCCTTTCAAGATGTTAGTTATTCAAAGCTCTTCAGGGTTTTTGAGAGCTTCCAATAGACAATCTCCACTCTTTTATTTCTAAGAAATTCTAGGTTGTCTTGTTAGAAGTTGGAAGTTCCACTTATGATTACTATCATCAGTAGACACTGTTAGAGGTGTTTGTTCATTTGTTTGCTTATTTCAAGTAAAAAGAATTGTTAATTCTCTCCAATAAATGTGGGCTTTGTTGAGAAATCAAATTTTAGTTCTCACATAATATTCTTTGGGCTGTGTTTTATTTCCTTGCTTCACTGATCTTTAAACTGATCTTTTGGAATTTACGAGAACACCTGGAAAGCCCCATTGGATTGTCCCTTGGTTATTACCTGTATTGCCAAATACCTGTGGCAGTTACTGTTTCCTGTCACTCACTATATGTTCTGAATGAATGACACTATTTTCTGAAGTACAATGCACTTCATCTAATTCTTTTTTTTTATAAGATTTTATTTATTTATTTATTCATGAGACACACACACACACACAGAGGGAGAAGCAGGCTCCATGCAGGGAGCTTGATGCGGGACCCAATCCCAGGTCTCCAGGATCAGGCCCTGGGCTGAAGATGGTGCTAAACCACTGAGCCACCCGGGCTGCCCATAATTCTTTTTTTTTTTTTTTTTTTAAATCCAATTATTTCTCAAAAGTGATCTTCTTGAATATGTCATCATGTCTAAAAATCGTTATTTTAGTTTTTTTTTTTTTTCTTTCTCTAGATCACTCTTCACGTGTCTCTTTTAATGACAAGTTCTGATGTTGGCATGCATGTGTATGTGCTTGTAAGGCATCATTATTCCTTCATAAGACCAAGCTTCCAGATGGTTTTGGCCGTTGAGTAGATCATGATCAGATGTGCCCTTGACTGGGGTGCAAGGGCTCTGTGATATGTTATAATGGGTGCCTTTTATGTACCATAAGTTTGTGCTGATGGTTCTTCTACATACTGTAGTATGACAGCTCAAACTTCTTTTCCACATGTGTCATCCACTGAAAAATAAACTGAAAAATAAATAAAATATTTATTTTAGGCCCCTGAGAAGAATCTGTAAGTGCCAATTCCTGCCTTTGCCTTTCTGACATCCTAGCTTCTGAGTGGACTAGGACATCCATCTAGAACAAGACACGTCCTGTGTCTGCACTATTTTTGCTCAAGGCAGGACAGGTGTCAGCAGCCTCAGCCCCTGACTCCAGCAGGAGTCTAGAGAAGTGGTAGTGATCCTGGAATTCTGCTTCTATCACTTGTTAGCTCTTTGAACTTAGACAAGTTAGTGCATCACCAGTAAAATGAGAACAGTACCTATTTCAAAGGCTTACTTTGAGGACAAACTGTGGTTCTGTTACATGTAAAGTGCCTGACACATAATAAACCTCAGTAAATGTAACTTATCATCATTATTATTTTTCCTCTCCTTCCAGGTGGCCCCTGTTATTACGCTGAAACCCATCTACTCTGTTCCAAGCCTGCCCTCATTTTTGTGCAAAGAATTATGATTGACACATGGGGGTCAGACTTCATGGGGCCATGCTGAACCTCATCACTTCTTGGTGACTTTAAAAATTTATCTCATCTGCAACTTACTTTCTTAGGTGTAAAAGAGGTGTCATATCACCATTAGTGGTGCTATTAGTGGTGCTGTAAAGATTACATGAGCTAATTTTGTTGTGTTTAATAAAATTCCTAGGTACCATTGGTACTCAATTTTTTTTTTTTATGAAAATTAGTGCCAAACTGAGCACACATAGGTAAAAGTTTTGAACCAACAGAATATTGGATCTGGGGGAGGAGCAAGATGGCGGAAGAGTAGGGTCTCCAAATCACCTGTCTCCACCAAACTACCTAGAAAACCTTCAAATTATCCTGAAAATCTATGAATTCGGCCTGAGATTTAAAGAGAGACCAGCTGGAATGCTACAGTGAGAAGAGGTCGCGCATCTATCAAGGTAGGAAGACGGGGAAAAAGAAATAAAGGAACAAAGGCCTCCAAGGGGGAGGGGCCCCGCGAGGAGCCGGGCTGAGGCCGGGGCGAGTGTCCCCAGGACAGGAGAGCCCCGTCCCGGAGACGCAGGAGCTGCACCGACCTTCCCGGGAGAAAGGGGCTCACGGGGAGTTGGAGCAGGACCCAGGAGGGCGGGGATGCCCTCGGGCTCCCGGGGACAGTAACAGCAACTGCGCACCCAGGAGAGTGCGCCGAGCTCCCTAAGGGCTGCAGCGCGCACGGGGGACCCGGCGGGACCCGGAGCAGCTGAAGGGGCTCGGGGGCGGCTCCGCGGAGGGGGCTGCGCGGCCCCGGGAGCAGCTCGGAGGGGCTCGGGCAGAGGAAGAGGCTCCGTGCAGAGGGGGCTGCGCGGTTCCAGGAGCAGCTCGGAGGGGCTCGGGCGGCAGCTCCGCGGAGGGGGTTGCGCGGCCCGGGAGCGCGAATCCACCAGCGCAGGCTCCGGAGCACAGGGCGCCGGGACACAGCCCAGGATCCGGCCTCCCCCGGGACAGGCAGAGGCCGGGAGGGCCCAGGACAGCGAGGACGCTCCTGCCCCAGCTGAGCACATCAGCGGCCCCGCCCCGGAGCCTCCAGGCCCTGCAGACGGAGTTCCTGCCGGAGCTGAATCCAGGTTTCCAGAGCTGCCCCGCCACTGGGGCTGTTCCTCCTGCGGCCTCACGGGGCAAACAACCCCCACCGAGCCCTGCACCAGGCAGGGGCACAGCAGCTCCCCCAACTGCTAACACCTGAAAATCAGCACAACAGGCCCCTCCCCCAGAACACCAGCTAGACGGACAACTTCCAGGAGAAGCCAAGGGACTTAAAGAACACAGAATCAGAAGATACTCCCCGGTGGTTCTTTTTTTTGTTTGTTTGTTTTTGTTTTTGTTTTTGTTTTTGTTTTGTTTTGCTTTTTGATTTGTTTCCTTCCCCCACCCCCTTTTTTTCTCCTTTCTTTTTCTTTCTCTTTTTCTTCCCTTTTTTTTTTTTTTTTCGTTTTTTTTTTCTTTTTCTTCCCTTTTTTTTCCTCTTTCTCTTTTCTTTCCGTCTTTCTCTCCTCTCTTTTTCTCTTTTTCCCAATACAACTTGCTTTTGGCCACTCTGCACTGAGCAAAATGACTAGAAGGAAAACCTCACCTCAAAAGAAAGAATCAGAAACAGTCCTCTCTCCCACAGAGTTACAAAATCTGGATTACAATTCAATGTCAGAAAGCCAATTCAGAAGCACTATTATACAGCTACTGGTGGCTCTAGAAAAAAGTATAAAGGACTCAAGAGACTTCATGACTGCAGAATTTAGAGCTAATCAGGCAGAAATTAAAAATCAATTGAATGAGATGCAATCCAAACTAGAAGTCCTAACGACGAGGGTTAACGAGGTGGAAGAACGAGTGAGTGACCTAGAAGACAAGTTGATAGCAAAGAGGGAAACTGAGGAAAAAAGAGACAAACAATTAAAAGACCATGAAGATAGATTAAGGGAAATAAACGACAGCCTGAGGAAGAAAAACCTACGTTTAATTGGGGTTCCCGAGGGCGCCGAAAGGGACAGAGGGCCAGAATATGTATTTGAACAAATTCTAGCTGAAAACTTTCCTAATCTGGGAAGGGAAACAGGCATTCAGATCCAGGAAATAGAGAGATCCCCCCCTAAAATCAATAAAAACCGTTCAACACCTCGACATTTAATTGTGAAGCTTGCAAATTCCAAAGATAAAGAGAAGATCCTTAAAGCAGCAAGAGACAAGAAATCCCTGACTTTTATGGGGAGGAGTATTAGGGTAACAGCAGACCTCTCCACAGAGACCTGGCAGGCCAGAAAGGGCTGGCAGGATATATTCAGGGTCCTAAATGAGAAGAACATGCAACCAAGAATACTTTATCCAGCAAGGCTCTCATTCAAAATGGAAGGAGAGATAAAGAGCTTCCAAGACAGGCAGCAACTAAAAGAATATGTGACCTCCAAGCCAGCTCTGCAAGAAATTTTAAGGGGGCCTCTTAAAATTCCCCTTTAAGAAGAAGTTCAGTGGAACAGTCCACAAAAACAAAGACTGAATAGATATCATGATGACACTAAACTCATATCTCTCAATAGTAACTCTGAATGTGAACGGGCTTAATGACCCCATCAAAAGGCGCAGGGTTTCAGACTGGATAAAAAAGCAGGACCCATCTATTTGCTGTCTACAAGAGACTCATTTTAGACAGAAGGACACCTACAGCCTGAAAATAAAAGGTTGGAGAACCATTTACCATTCGAATGGTCCTCAAAAGAAAGCAGGGGTAGCCATCCTTATATCAGATAAACTAAAATTTACCCCAAAGACTGTAGTGAGAGATGAAGAGGGACACTATATCATACTTAAAGGATCTATTCAACAAGAGGACTTAACAATCCTCAATATATATGCTCCGAATGTGGGAGCTGCCAAATATATAAATCAATTATTAACCAAAGTGAAGAAATACTTAGATAATAATACACTTATACTTGGTGACTTCAATCTAGCTCTTTCTATACTCGATAGGTCTTCTAAGCAAAACATCTCCAAAGAAACGAGAGCTTTAAATGATACACTGGACCAGATGGATTTCACAGATATCTACAGAACTTTACATCCAAACTCAACTGAATACACATTCTTCTCAAGCGCACATGGAACTTTCTCCAGAATAGACCACATATTGGGTCACAAATCGGGTCTGAACCGATACCAAAAGATTGGGATTGTCCCCTGCATATTCTCGGACCATAATGCCTTGAAATTAGAACTAAATCACAACAAGAAGTTTGGAAGGACCTCAAACACATGGAGGTTAAGGACCATCCTGCTAAAAGATAAAAGGGTCAACCAGGAAATTAAGGAAGAATTAAAAAGATTCATGGAAACTAATGAGAATGAAGATACAACCGTTCAAAATCTTTGGGATGCAGCAAAAGCAGTCCTAAGGGGGAAATACATCGCAATACAAGCATCCATTCAAAAACTGGAAAGAACTCAAATACAAAAGCTAACCTTACACATAAAGGAGCTAGAGAAAAAACAGCAAATAGATCCTACACCCAAGAGAAGAAGGGAGTTAATAAAGATTCGAGCAGAACTCAACGAAATCGAAACCAGAAGAACTGTGGAACAGATCAACAGAACCAGGAGTTGGTTCTTTGAAAGAATTAATAAGATAGATAAACCATTAGCCAGCCTTATTAAAAAGAAGAGAGAGAAGACTCAAATTAATAAAATCATGAATGAGAAAGGAGAGATCACTACCAACACCAAGGAAATACAAACGATTTTAAAAACATATTATGAACAGCTATACGCCAATAAATTAGGCAATCTAGAAGAAATGGACGCATTCCTGGAAAGCCACAAACTACCAAAACTGGAACAGGAAGAAATAGAAAACCTGAACAGGCCAATAACCAGGGAGGAAATTGAAGCAGTCATCAAAAACCTCCCAAAACACAAGAGTCCAGGGCCAGATGGCTTCCCAGGAGAATTTTATCAAACGTTTAAAGAAGAAATCATACCTATTCTCCTAAAGCTGTTTGGAAAGATAGAAAGAGATGGAGTACTTCCAAATTCGTTCTATGAAGCCAGCATCACCTTAATTCCAAAGCCAGACAAAGACCCCGCCAAAAAGGAGAATTACAGACCAATATCCCTGATGAACATGGATGCAAAAATTCTCAACAAGATACTGGCCAATAGGATCCAACAGTACATTAAGAAAATTATTCACCATGACCAAGTAGGATTTATCCCTGGGACACAAGGCTGGTTCAACACCCGTAAAACAATCAATGTGATTCATCATATCAGCAAGAGAAAAACCAAGAACCATATGATCCTCTCATTGGATGCAGAGAAAGCATTTGACAAAATACAGCATCCATTCCTGATCAAAACTCTTCAGAGTGTAGGGATAGAGGGAACATTCCTCGACATCTTAAAAGCCATCTATGAAAGGCCCACAGCAAATATCATTCTCAATGGGGAAGCACTGGGAGCCTTTCCCCTAAAATCAGGAACAAGACAGGGATGTCCACTCTCACCACTGCTATTCAACATAGTTCTGGAAGTCCTAGCCTCAGCAATCAGACAACAAAAAGACATTAAAGGCATTCAAATTGGCAAAGAAGAAGTCAAACTCTCCCTCTTTGCCGATGACATGATACTCTACATAGAAAACCCAAAAGTCTCCACCCCAAGATTGCTAGAACTCATACAGCAATTCGGTAGCGTGGCAGGATACAAAATCAATGCCCAGAAGTCAGTGGCATTTCTATACACTAACAATGAGACTGAAGAAAGAGAAATTAAGGAGTCAATCCCATTTACAATTGCACCCAAAAGCATAAGATACCTAGGAATAAACCTCACCAAAGATGTAAAGGATCTATACCCTCAAAACTATAGAACACTTCTGAAAGAAATTGAGGAAGACACAAAGAGATGGAAAAATATTCCATGCTCATGGATTGGCAGAATTAATATTGTAAAAATGTCAATGTTACCCAGGGCAATATACACGTTTAATGCAATCCCTATCAAAATACCATGGACTTTCTTCAGAGAGTTAGAACACATTATTTTAAGATTTGTGTGGAATCAGAAAAGACCCCGAATAGCCAGGGGAATTTTAAAAAAGAAAACCATATCTGGGGGCATCACAATGCCAGATTTCAGGTTGTACTACAAAGCTGTGGTCATCAAGACAGTGTGGTACTGGCACAAAAACAGACACATAGATCAGTGGAACAGAATAGAGAATCCAGAAGTGGACCCTGAACTTTATGGGCAACTAATATTCGATAAAGGAGGAAAGACTATCCATTGGAAGAAAGACAGTCTCTTCAATAAATGGTGCTGGGAAAATTGGACATCCACATGCAGAAGAATGAAACTAGACCACTCTCTTTCACCATACACAAAGATAAACTCAAAATGGATGAAAGATCTAAATGTGAGACAAGATTCCATCAAAATCCTAGAGAAGAACACAGGCAACACCCTTTTTGAACTCGGCCATAGTAACTTCTTGCAAGATACATCCACGAAGGCAAAAGAAACAAAAGCAAAAATGAACTATTGGGACTTCATCAAGATAAGAAGCTTTTGCACAGCAAAGGATACAGTCAACAAAACTCAAAGACAACCTACAGAATGGGAGAAGATATTTGCAAATGACATATCAGATAAAGGGCTAGTTTCCAAGATCTATAAAGAACTTATTAAACTCAACACCAAAGAAACAAACAATCCAATCATGAAATGGGCAAAAGACATGAACAGAAATCTCACAGAGGAAGACATAGACATGGCCAACATGCATATGAGAAAATGCTCTGCATCACTTGCCATCAGGGAAATACAAATCAAAACTACAATGAGATACCACCTCACACCAGTGAGAATGGGGAAAATTAACAAGGCAGGAAACCACAAATGTTGGAGAGGATGCGGAGAAAAGGGAACCCTCTTACACTGTTGGTGGGAATGTGAACTGGTGCAGCCACTCTGGAAAACTGTGTGGAGGTTCCTCAAAGAGTTAAAAATAGACCTGCCCTACGACCCAGCAATTGCACTGTTGGGGATTTACCCCAAAGATACAAATGCAATGAAACGCCGGGACACCTGCACCCCGATGTTTCTAGCAGCAATGGCCACGATAGCCAAACTGTGGAAGGAGCCTCGGTGTCCAACGAAAGATGAATGGATAAAGAAGATGTGGTTTATGTATACAATGGAATATTACTCAGCTATTAGAAATGACAAATACCCACCATTTGCTTCAACGTGGATGGAACTGGAGGGTATTATGCTGAGTGAAGTAAGTCAGTCGGAGAAGGACAAACATTATATGTTCTCATTCATTTGGGGAATATAAATAATAGTGAAAGGGAAAATAAGGGAAGGGAGAAGAAATGTGTGGGAAATATCAGAAAGGGAGACAGAACGTAAAGACTGCTAACTCTGGGAAACGAACTAGGGGTGGTAGAAGGGGAGGAGGGCGGGGGGTGGGAGTGAATGGGTGACGGGCACTGGGTGTTATTCTGTATGTTAGTAAATTGAACACCAATAAAATATAAAAAAAAAAAAAAAAAAAAAAAAAAAAAAAAAAAAGAATATTGGATCTGATCTTTTAAGAATCCCTCCCTTGTGGTCACATGCTGGGGATCACTCTTGCTTGCCTGCAGCAGTCAACCTGCATTCTCTAGCATTGTATTAGGTTTTGGTTTTGGTTTTGGTTTTTATAGGCCCCTGTTCTAAGAAACAGAGCCCTCACTTTTCTTCAGAGCCTGGGAGTACAGAACAGATATCACAATCTCTGTTCTTATTGCTTTCCATAGAACATCACAATTCACATAGGGGCACTAAATGCATTAACATGTGGAAAAGTGAAACTCTGCTAAATAAATATTCATAAAGCACAATTTGCCAAATGAATATCTGTGCTAAGTGAACATGCATAAAATAAAACCTCATTGAACAGGTACAGAATTTAACCAAGTTATAAAATTCATTATCCAGTGAGTACACTCATCCATTAACAAGTTAATCAGCTTTCCCTGCTTTAAAAATGAATTCATAACCAAAATGGCTTATTATACTGATCTTTCCTCATTGAAGACTATTAATATAGGAACATCGAATGTGGAGGGAAAGAAGGTAGCTAGCATTTATTTTTCCTTTTGGTTTTAATTGGTTTAGTGACAAACTGATGCTTCAGTGAAAACCCTATGTCAGTTGAACGGTAAGGAAAAGATACAACATGTTTTAGTTTTGCTGGTTTTTGTCTCTTTTTGACATTTCCTAAATGCCAATGAGCATGTCTCATTTAATTTTTTAAAGAATTTATTTATTTATTTAGAAAGAGAGAGAGAGCAATCACATGGATGCATGAACCGGGACAGGCAGAGGAAGAGGGAGAGAAAGAATCTCAAGCCGACTCCCTGCTGAGCAGAGACCAGGGCAGAGCTTGATCTCATGACCCTGAGATCATGACCTGAACTGAAACCAACAGTTGGATGCTCAACTGACTGGGCCACCCAGGTTCCCCTCTCATTTAATTCTCCCCCCTGGTGGGGGTAGGAACCATTAACCATTTTAACTGGCTTATTCAAGGTTATGTGGCACAAGTCCATCTCAGAGCAGGGACTGGACCAAGGGCTGTCTTACTGGAAGCCTGGACTCCCTTTATTTAACACCCTGCCAAGCCGCCATCCTAACTAGGAACAGCCCTAACTGGTAGGTGTTAGACAAACTCTAGGAACAAATCCCTCTTATACGTGTTTGACTAAGTTCACAGACTTGCTGCTCAAACCTGCAGTCTTAGGATAGTGTTCTTGGCAATTTTACTCTTGTCAACTCAGAGCACTGATTTGAACGCAGCTTCCTCACACTGGAATTTCTTTGGGTTAAAGTGAAGGGGAACACAGAGGTCCTCTTCCTTAACACGAGCTAGAAATCAATCAGGTTCATCTTGTTGAAGAGCAACAATGCAAGCATTTAAGGAATGTCAAGGTGATTCAGGTCATAGGAATTCAGAGCTTGGTATCCACCACATGTTCACTACCCTCATCTCATAAACAAGGAAATTGAAACTGTCTCTTTTATTGGCCAATTTGAGAAGCTTGGAAGTAAGAATAAATACTTCAATGGTGTTTCAAGCTGAAGCCATAATCATGATTATAGGATGAAGTGTGACTCCTAGAATTCGTGTGTTGACGTCTTAATATCCAAGATCTCAGAATGTGACCTTATTTGGAGACAGGGTCTTTATAGAGGAAACCAGATTAAAGTGAGATCATTAGGTGACCCTAACCCAATGTGACTGGTGTCCTTATAAAAAGCGAATTTTTTGACCCAGAGACATATAGAGGGCAGAGGTCGTGAAGATACAAAGGCAGAAGATGCTGGATGAGCCTGACCAGGCTGCCATAACAAAGTACCACCGACTGGGGGTGAAGGTGTAAACAACAGTAGTTTGCTCACAGTCCTAGAGGCAAGAACTCTGGGGTCAAAATATCAGCAGGGGGGTTTGTCTGAGGCCACTCTCCAGTCTCATAGTTGGCTGTCTTCTTCCTGTGTCTTCACATGGTCTTCCCTTTGTTCTAGTCTCCTCTTTACAAACTGTTGAATCAGGGTCTACCCATATGACCCCAAGGTAAGTTAATTACCTCCCTAAGACCTTATCTCCAAATAGGAAGATAAAGAGGTCCTGGGGATCAGGACTTCAACATTTGAAATTTAGAATACATGATTGACCCCGAACAACAGTCAGTCATCTCCAAGCCAAAGAGAGAGGCCTGTGGTAGATACCTCCCTCTTGTTCAACAGAGGAATTTGACCCTGTCCTTGGATTTCTCACCTCTAAAACTATGAGAAAATAAATGTTGGTTGCTTAAACCATGGAATTTGTGATACTTTGTTACTGCAGCCATCAAAACACCAATACAACAATGTTTTCCTGCAAGTGTCTGGATGGAGTCTTTGGTCTCCATGTGCAAAGGTATAGAAATTAAGTTGAGTCAAAAAAAAATGAGGTTGCCTATGTTTGCACCCAAGTGTGTGTCTTGTGAAAAATTGTCCCTGCCTCCTACTGTTTAATCTCTCTTCAAGTCACTCCACTGGGTTTTGAATATTTTATAAATGCCCCAATTAATGTGGTAGAAAATAACATACATCATTTGGGTGTAGTAAGTATCCCAGACAAAATTAGTGGGGATTCCAGATTTACAAAAAAAAAAAAAAAAAAAAAAAGCTTAAAAAATTTAAATGTTAGAATAAGTGAAAGCACTTTAAAACAGAACACTTTTTCTCCTCCCCTAAACATGCTTCTCAAAAGACAATGCAGCACCTTCTTCCCTCAATCTGTACCACCTCTTGTCAACCCTTCACATCTTAGCCTGAAGCATAGCAATGTTGCCCTGCACGCGGGACCTAGTTTCTCCCTGCTAAATCCTGACAATATCTGCACTCTTTAATATGTGTTATGGGTTGAATTGCTGTGTCCCCTCAAATCCTGTTGTTGAATCCTCACCCCCAGTTCCTCAGAATGTAAGCCGCACCTAGTTAGGCCGGTGTCCTGATAAAGAGGGAACATTTGGAGTTGGAAAACCTATAGTAAAGACCATGTGAGGAGACATAGGAAGGAGAATGACATCTATAAGCCAGGGAGAGAGGCCTGGGGCACATCCATCCCTCACAGCCTCAGGTGGAACCTACCCTCGACAACCAATTTCTATTGTTTAAGCCACTTCGTTGGTGGTGCTTTGTTACAATGGCCCTGGCAAATTGGCACAGAAGGACTCAAGGATCTTGTCCCATTCTGCTCTTACCTGCCCTAATCCAGTCTCCCGTTCTTCTGCCAAAGTGCCAGTTTTATCCCCTGCGGACATTGTCCTCTACCTCTGACCTCCAGCCACTCCTGGCATAGTGCTTGTCCTAGAGCAGGTTTTTCATAAATACTTATGGAGTGGATTTCACTTGCAAAGAGCACAGATTGGATCAAGGAATCTTAAGAAACTCAAGGAAAGGTCTACTGGTCTCGCCTAGGTCACACCTCAAGATGAAGGGTTGCACAGAAGTTGGTTCTGCATCCTAAAAGCAGTGGTTAACATGGTCTTTGCTGTTTTGTTTTACATTTTCTTTTGGTTCGTGATAACTCTTCTGATGGGAAATGTCTGTAAAAGATGATTATAGGGATTATGTTTTATTTCCAAATACCATGGTGGACTGTAGTTGATTTCCTTTCTGGCATCTTGGAGACGTTGAGGCCTGAGAATTTCCGGGTTTTAGGTTACCACAACTTACGTTCTCTTACCCTGATTCCCTGATGGCTATGCCTGAGTCATATCGTAGGTAGGATAAAGTTGTACAAAGCTTATCTCCCTGAGTCTCAGGAAATTACACTGTTTGAAGTGATTGCATTTTTTTGGAATTGGTAAAACTTGGCTCATCTGAGTTCTGACATTTAGAATGATGAACTTCTTGATGATTCTTTTGCAGCAATAAAGCATATTTTCCCATGTTGTAAGGTAGGATGATTCTTTTCTGAAAAAATTGTTTTCATATTTGTATCTTGGGGGATATCATATATACCCTTATGCTACACTGAAATGCAGTGGTACCCTATGGCTCTACAGAGGTACATAACCTTGAAGAGATTAGAGGTAAAGAACCGTGATTGTTCTGGGTGACTATTCTTTTGGAGCTCTGATTTCTTCTTGGAGGTAGCTTGTGTTAGTGGAGAGATCACACATGTTGGCATAAACATTTGAAGTCAGAGGAGTTTTGTTAGATAGGAATGTTCTACTGTAACTGCAAATCATAAACACAGTGCTGGCTTGTGATTCTCAGCCTACTTGTAGGTGGGTGCTGAGCACAGTGCTTCAAGATAGACGTAGGATTGAATCACACTGTTTCACTTTGCTAGGGCTGCCATGCCAAAGCACTACAAACCGAGTGGCTTGAACAACAGAAATTTATTGTCTCACTGCTCTTGGATGGCAGAAATCCAAGATCAAGTTGCTAGCATGATTGCTTCCCCCTGATGACTGCATGAAAGAATCTGTTCCACACCCTGCTCCTGGTTTCTGGGGCTTTATTGGCAATCTTTGGAGTTCCTTGGCTTATAGAAGCATCATCCTGATCTCTGCCTTCATCTTCACACGATGTTCTCTCTGTGTGCATACTTGCCTCCAAATTTCCTCTTCATATAAGGACACCAGTCGTACAGGCTTAGAGCACACTCCAATGACTTCTTTTTAACTTAATTGCCTCTGTAAAGACCCTCTCTCCAAATATAGTCACATCTGAGATACTGGGCGTTAGGACTTGCACGCAGGGATTTTTGGGGAAGGAACACAATTCAACTTTTAACATCTGGCATTACAGTGACTAGCTCCGTTGCTGAGAAAGTCCCTTGACCTTTCTTGCGTCTCAGTTGCCTCATGTGTGAGAGGACGCGAGTTCTACATACCTCCCAGAAGGATGTGAGTATTTCAAATGTAATACAGAAAAGCTTTTCGTGACTGCCTCTATGCTACTTGTGGTTCCAGGCCAGGATGATGACACCATGACATAGTAGGGCATGCACGTCAGACCACGGGGAAGTTGTCACGGAGCCTGTATTTCTAATTATAATAAGGGAAGTGAACAACTTTTGGTAAGTGCCTATTAAGTGCCAGGGTGGCACTAGCTGAACTTGTGGGGAGCTCAGGCTGCTCTGGGTCTGTCTACAAAGGACTGAGTTGATTGGGCTGCAAGCAGCTACCTGCTTACACTGGACATATTCCTTCTCTTGACTGGACTGTGAGGAGGAAGAAAGTGCATTGCAGTGTCATAGCGACAGTCCCAGTCCCAAACTATGGGTCAAACTTAGGAATGGAAGAATCTTAAGCAGAAGCTAAAAGAGCCCTTCTCTGGAATCATGCTAGGGTCCTGAGGTTTGCACCAACCCTCCCGGGACACCCAAGGGTTTGTAGGTTTGAGGCATCCTGGAAGGTGTCTCTCTAGCAGGGCAGCATTAACTTGAAAGGACAGTAAGGATGGGTGCCCTGAGTGTGGTGTGGGTGCCTCGGGACACACACCGGAAAGCATGGGCATGGATTCTCTCACTCCTCATGTCAGCAACTCACTTACAAGCACTTTATGAGGGAGGCTGCTCAGAAAATTCCAGAAATCATAGTGGGATGGAGGTGTCTTCTGAAAGGGACTGAGGTCAGGGGATTATGCTGGAAAGTGGTGTCAGTAATGCTTATGGGAGTGTATCTGCATCCAAAGCTGAGAAGACTGGAGGGATTTCACTTTTCTCACCTAATGTCAACGTCACAAGATCCCATGAGGCAGTCATTATTTCCCATTCTAAAAATGGGGACATCGAAATATCTCCAGACAGGCTCTTTGCCCAAATATTTCCCAGATGATCGCTGTATCTTCTGCATGGTCTAGACCACATGTACCCACTACTTATCCTGGCTTGTGCTCAGTTATTTTCTTTCAACCACTTCTATTGTGCTTAGAGCTGTTTTGAGAAAACAATATATATGAAATCAAGAGCCCACTATGATAATATGGCTTTAAAAAGACACATCAAAATAAATGTATAGTTATTAAAAATTAAAATCCTTGCCCAGCAATTCCACTCTTAGGTATATACCTAAGAAAATGCAAATATATATCCACAGAGAATTGTGCATATGAGTGTTCAGGGCAGCATTTTTCATAGTAGCCCCTAAATGGAAACAACTCAAACGACCATCAATGCATAAGTGAATCAATAAAAGGTGACGCGTAAAAGGAAAAGTTTTTTAATCCACAATAAGAAATCTGGGGTACCTGGGTGGCTCAGTCCACTAAATGTCTGACTCTGACTGTTGGTTTTGGCTCAGGTCATGATCTCAGGGTCCTGAGATTGAGCCCTGTATCAGGTTCAGCACCAACTCTGCATGAGATTCTCTCTCTCCCTCAGCCCCTCCTCCTGCTCATACTCTCTCTGTCTCTAAAATAAATAAGCATATAAAATCTTTAAAAAAAATTAGCAGTACTGATTCCACAATGTGGGTGGGCCTTAAAACACTATGTTAGGTAAAAGGTCTCATATTGTATGGTTCCTTTTACATGAATTATCCGGAACAGGCAAATCCATGGAGATAGCAGATTTGAATTTACCAAGGGACAGGAGGAATGAGGAAAGATGTAGTGTGGACAAGGAATTTTTATGGGATTATGACAAAGTTTTGAAACTGGACAGAGATGGTGATCACACCAAATTATGAATACACTATGCCTGAATTGTTCACTGTACCATGGTTAACAGTATGTCATGTGAACTTTGGATCAGTTAAAAAATCACCATTGATGTGTCATAAAATTGCCGTGTGTATTCACAGAGGCATTAATCACATACTTTGGGGAACACGGGCTTCAGGTCCCTTGCCCTGAAGACAGGGCCACGGTGGTTCCAAACTTTTATTTTTGGCTCCTAAACTCTGCCCTACTTTGCACGATGTGGCCACAGGGTCGGAAATGGACTTCCCCTGCTTTTACTTCAGCGGAACATTCTCAGACAGCGAGCTGTGCAATTGCACAGGATAGGAGATGGCAGGGGCAAGAGGGCAACAAAGAAAGAATGGGTGCCAGACTGGGGAACCTTGCCCCCAGTCAGATCTGCACGCGGAGCCCCCTCTGTGGTTGTCGCCTCGGCTGACCCTGTCACTTTCAGGTGCAGAAGGACCGTTGTCAGGCAGTTTGGAGGCAAGAAGGAAAGCCTGTGGCCCTGTCCTATCTGGCTTGTCAGGCTGCCAGACTGCTGGAATCACTCTGGACACACACTGACAAGCCTTGTAATTCCAAGGGCTGTGGGCTGCTGGGGGTGGGGCGCAGAACTGCAGTTTTAGCAAAAGATCCCATCACCTCGTGCCCCAAACTATTACATGTCTTTGCTTTATAGTAAAACTTTTCCAAAGGGTTTCTCAGCCCGTCCAGCTCTATTTCTTCCTGTCTCCCCCATTCCTCAGCCTGTCCCCAGAGTCTGTCCCCAGCCATGCAGATGTTGTCTGCATTCTGGCATTGACCTTGAAAGGTGCCTTGTGGGAAGACCCCGTAGAGCACTCTTCAACCTTATCCCCACACCCCCTTGTTTGCAATGCTCCCCTTCTTAATGCCCATAATACCTGTCTCCTGAGGCTTGTCTCCCCCTCTGTCTCCTCCACTGGACTCCAAGCAAAGCGAAGCAGGGAAGATGCTGGCTTCTTTCTGAATCCAAGTGCCCAGCAGTGCCTGAATCCTTCCCCTGGGAGATGGAACTAATGATTGTCTCATTTCTTCCAGGTGGAAGATCTGGATTCCATTCTCCAAGATGCAAAACACTTTAAAACAGAAGCAGTGGACTGTGTCATGCTTTAAATTCCCCTGGATAGCATCCAAACTCTGAAAATTTTAGTTGGAAATCTTCAAATGCTCCGTGAAAGGCTTGCCCTGACTGAATCTCCTGCGTAAGAAGGAAGTAGGTGTCTTCAGTTCTGGAAGCACCAAGACGGAGAGCCACCTGGGAATCAGACGGAATGGGGTTTTTTTTTTTTTTTTTTTTTTTTTTTTTTTTTTTTTTTAAATTTATTTATGATAGTCACAGAGAGAGAGAGAGAGAGAGGCAGAGACACAGGCAGAGGGAGAAGCAGGCTCCATGCACTGGGAGCCTGATGTGGGATTCGATCCTGGGTCTCCAGGATCGCGCCCTGGGCCAAAGGCAGGCGCCAAACCGCTGCGCCACCCAGGGATCCCTGGAATGGGGTTTAATTTCAGCTCCATCACATAGTAGATTGGTGACCAGGAGTGACCAGAGCCCTGGTTTCCACATCTGTAAATCAGTGAAAACAACACTCACATAGTAAATACTGACATAATACGCACCTGCCATGATTAAGCTAAATCAAATGAGGTTATGTGCAGCCACTTTTGCTATGATGTGATATGCACTATCATGCAATAAAAAACCCTGGGCTCAAAGGAAAAATGGAATTGTTGGCACAGCACTCAAAAACCTCATCACTGACACATTTTAACCAGAAAGATAGGAACTAATAAAAACTATAGCAGAGTTTTACATGCAATAAGGGGATAAGGAATAAATATTTCAATAAATATGGCCCTTGACCTTGAAAAAACTCAGAGTTTGGAGCTTGTGAGTGATTGAAAAGTATATAAAATTGGGTGGACAGTTGTAACCCGGGATGTGGATAGGAGATTATGACTCATGGCCCATGCGAGGGCCCCGGGGGCTGGTAGGTGTCTGAGGTGTTTGATATCGTGTATCCCCACATGGCCCCTTTCGTGTGGATGCAGTTTTCTTTGTTTATCTAGCATTTCTTATGGACAAAATTCCACAAAGCAAACACAAAATGTGTGTTATGCTCAAATTGCTCCCTAGTACCTCAGTTATGCTGGGAAACATTTGTGTTACAAAAATAAGCCTTGTATCAGAGCTGGCTGTAAGTAAAGTACTAGTAGGTGTCCCTGGCCTGCAGTAAACATTCATTAAATTATTTGTTTTTCCTTTCTTTTTCACCCTCTCTTCCCCCATAAAATCTGATATTTTTGAGGTATATTTATACCCCCACAGACTGGAATCCATCAGCCAATCAATAAATATTGTTGAATGGTTAGAGCAGGATGGGCCACAGCATTTGGGGAAAGGCTGCCGTGTTTGACAGGGACTCAATGACAAGGGACAATAAAGGAATCCTGATATGTGAGGGCCCCAGAGTTAGTGCAAGGCCAGACCCAGCTCACCCTGTGCTGGACCAACCCTGTGTATTGACCTCACTGGGAACTGGGCTGGCAGGTGGAGGGGCGACTATTTCTCACAGTGGGAAATGGAGGATTTCAGAAGTAAGAATTGGCCATGCCATAGCTCTCGCCTGGGCTAAAGAAGGAGTCTTAGCGAGGTGATAGAGTCATGAATCTGGTAAGTGACAGTCAGGACTTGATCTGAGGAAGAATTGGCTGCAAGCCCAAGCTTCTTCCTTCCTATCACTCTTTATTTATCCATGCCTGCAGCAGAACCGGCCAAGTCTACAAGGTGCTACCATGGTAGAGTAAACTTTCTACCTGGCCTTCCACCAGTCATCCCATCTGATCCTCAACACCCTCATATCATGTAAGATCGTTATCCTCCTTTTGCAGATGAGAAAAACAAGCTCAGAGAAGGAAAGTGACTTGCGCAAGGACACACGTGAGGGTGTGGAGAGCCGGCTGCGTTCTCCTGCGGAACAGGGTGAGGATAGAGCTGGCTGCCTCTCCTTCAGGGCAGGGGAGGACGGATAAGGGATGGATAATGAACATCAAGTGCCGTCTGCTTTTGGCGGAGGGCACTAACTGTATCAGCACAGAACATCATTCTGCTCTTGCCCTAATAGAAGCATAAATATGGCCCTTCTCTGCAATGAGCAATTTTCTTGGCTCTGCTGACACAATGGGAAATATCCTCGGTGAGAAAATTAAATATTGGTGTCTCAGGACTATTAGAGAAACAAATGGCATCACACCCTTCCTCCTCCCGCTGCATCCCCATCTCTCAGGCTGGCATAAAGCCCTGCACAGGGGCCTCGTATCCCAGCTACCAAAGCAGAGATTTTTGAGATGTCTGGAGCTTGGTGTTGGAAGGTAATTCATTCATTTACCATTTTCACACACTTCTATTGGAATCAGCATGAGGTTTTACCAGCGATTCGCATGTGTGAGCTCCAATCTGGGTTCTGCATCTGAGCAGCTGTAAACTTGAGCAGGTTACTTATTCTCTGAGCTCTGGGTTCCTCTGGACTTGTTTCTTCATCTATAAATTGGAGACCACCATCATCACTATAAGCATCATCATGGATATACCTCCTTTACTGGATTGTTTCGAGAACGAACTGTGTTAACCTCCCAAGTCTAGAAAATAGCCCGCATATGCTCAAGAATGTGATTTTCTTTTCCTTCTCAGGGGGATCTCAGAGCCTGTGCTTAGAAGGCAGAGCCCTGTCCTCATGGAGTTCTTTGTCTGGCAGGCTCAGGGACCCATGTGCCTGTCTTCCAGCCTGCATCTCAGAGAATAATCAACTTCTGGAATGGAAAGAGCCCTTAATTTTAAAAGTCTGTTTTGCAACCACCATAGGAAAGTGTTTATAAATTTAGCATCTAAGTACTGAAAAAAATACAATGACAAAAGACTGCCATAAATTAATAACAATTTAAAATGCATCTGGATTTTATTCCACAAAACATCGTTACTATGCATTTGAAGAAAAGTATTGGAACTTATAAGGGCTGGGAATTCTATTTGAGGTGGAGACAAACCACGGGTTTGAGAGTTCAGAAGCATGCTATACCTTCATCCCCCTGGCCTACAGACTGAGAATTATGCCACAAAAGCAGTCCTGGAGAGACACTTGCCTCCCTTGCCTTTGAAGAAAAAACACAGTGACTGAAAAATTCTGTGATGAGGAGACAAGACCCCAAGAGAAATGAAGTGTCCAAAGCTGTAAGGTGACACCCAGTGAGAAGACAGTAAATCCAGGGCCTCCATAACATGCACAGAGTGTTCGCAAGCAATTTAGGGATGGAGGGTGGAGGTGCTCCCCAAATATATCATTATGCGTCAATCACACAGATGGGAAAGCAATAAATACAGAAACTAATGCACTCTGATAAGATCACCAGAAAATTAAGCAGCCATTCTAAAGTGACTGTGACATACACTTCTCTGTTGGGGGAGGAGAAAAACATGGTGGCAATACATTTGACACCACATTTGTTAATTTTTGCTTCTGGTTTGGCTCAAGATGTACATATTTGGCAAAGTCTGACAACAGAAGTTCTGTTGAAGTAGAAAGCTGAGCTTTTGAGGGTAGGAGTATAAAATTCATCTGGACATAATTGTTTAGTTTTCGCTCTGGACTGATGCTCACAAGCATGCATGGGCACAAAAAGAAGTACCTGATGTGGTTTCTGGTAAAGATGGTGGTAAAGATTCAATGTTCCAGGTGTGGGCTCGTGCCATATATCAAAAGATCCCTTGCAAATGTTAGACCCTACATATTGAAGGCATCACTGTCACTTCAAGCTATAGTCTCCTTTGGATACAAGAATAGCCTCCTAATTGTTCTCACAACCTTCACTTCGCCTCCCCTTGCCCCCAACCCCACTGTCATCATCCATCATCTTTGCAACAGCCAGAGGGAGCTCTTAGACTTTCTCATCAGGTCGCAGACTCCCCTGCTGGCCTGGCTGCAAAGCCCTCTCTATTTGGGATAATCGGGGTCCCCACTTTCTCTCTGACTTTGACTTGGACCTCTACCTCTCTTGCTCACTGGTTTTTCTTCTTTGCTTCAAACATGCCAACCTTGGGCATCCTTCTTATCATTTGGATATCAGCTTCAGAATCACTTCTGCTCAAAGGCTTTTTGTCTAACCAACAGATGCTCATACAGATCATCTTCTTGTCATTCCTCTTTATTTCATAGTCATTCTAGCAATGGTCTCTATCTGAACTTTTTCTGTTTATTTATTTGCTAATTTATATATTGTCTGTGGATACCCTACTACAAAGCAGGCTCTGTGAGAACCAGGAAGGACCTGGTCTGTCTTGTTCATACTATGTCCCCAGTGCCTGGAATGTAGATGGTGTGTGATAAACTTTTGCTGAATGAATGAGTGAATGAGTGAAATAACTTAGTAGAGCCACAAGGCTTTGGAATGGTCTGGGGAAATCTGCAAAGCTTTTATGAAGAAGAGAAGTTTGAAGGCCCATGGAAATATGAATGGTTAACTAAGTAAAATGTGTTCAGCTCCTGCAACTGAGTCATTTAACATTTGCTATACCACTTGGTCTGTCACAGCTGCTGCAGGAGGAGGTGGGCAGGTCATGCACTATATCCATATGTCCACTCCAGATTGCATCCTTACAATCCCAAGATTATCAACCTAAGTCAACAACATGAGGCTGAGAGAAAAGTGTTGAGAGGGAAATGGGGCCTTTCTTCACAATGGGTTGGCTCCCAGGAGTTCACAAAGTGTTTCCACACCCAAATCAGTCTCTGCAACAGCTTTCAGACGTGGTGACTCTCCAGTCGTCAGGTGAGCACGGCATTCAGGCAAACACAGAGGGTCTGGAGCTAGAACAGGGTGCTTAGGTCACATTCCAGCTACTTGTGTTATGACTTTGGGAATGTAATTAAATGACTTTGCCTCTCAGTCGACTCTTATGTAAATGGATAGGTATATAATAATTTCATAGAGCAGAGGAGGAGATTCAGTAAATCAACCCACATAAGGTGGTTAGCATGGTGCCTGGCACATGGAAAGTATACAATTCAAATTAATTATATTATTATAATAATTTTTGTACTAAACCAAGGCTCAGAAAGTAACTTGACTTCCTTAAGATCATATAGTAAAGCAAGTGGCAGAAGCAGGAGTCAAATTCAGATCTGGAAGACTCTAAAGCTGAGTGTTGCCACTGAGCCACATGGCTGCTCTTCTCCTAGGGACTCAGTCACTAACAGCCAATTCTGTATAATTTATATACTTGTACCATGCCTTGACATTTTAATACATGCATATTCATTTTTCTCAATGGTGCAGTAGGCACCCAGAAGGCACATTGCAGGAATTTCTGATCGGTGCTCAAACACATCTTGTCAATTCATAAACTTTGACTTAAACTATGTCTGAAACCATTTATTCTTTTTATTGTCCTGATGATTCCAAAAGTGAATATGCCTCTAAACCAACATTCTTGGTGTCCGTATGTCATACATTGCCTGATTTTAGTCTTTCAGGGTTTTTTGTTCCGTACTGAATAGATCAGTCAATCAAAATAAGTGTCCAGTGTGCTCTTAGCCATTAGGTAAAAGCATCACTATCATTTGATTGTCTAGAAGAGTAACTTGTATAGCAACACAGATCAGCCCTTGCCTTGAGAGTGCTTATAATAATGAACCTGAGTTGAGCACACAGTTGTGCAGCAAACATTAAAATGCACTTAAGAGACAGGAATGGCTCCACCCTCAAAACCTAGAGTTTCTTGAGGAAATGGGTATCCATGAAATAATCACAAGATGGTGTGGTAAGTCTCACAGTAAAGGGAAGAGTAGAAAAATCCCATAGTTAGTAATGCTCAGAGCAGGCACCTGGAGAGGCTAGGGGAGAGGAAACGAGCCAGGGATAGCCTCAGGGGTGGGCTCTCTGAAGAAGCTAATGTCTGAATTGAATTTTGTAACATTCATAAAATTACACCATCTAATGAAGGTGGAAAGGCTATTCTGTAGCTAGAGGTGGAAGGTATTCATAATCAGTTTTGAATGGCTGGACCATGAAGTGTCAGAATGAGTCTCTGAGCACTCTCTAGACCATGCTAGCGAACTGGAACATTTCCCTGCAGGTATAGCAGAATTCCATGATCAACGAACGGTAAAGCAAGGCAGAGACACAACAATAGCAACATTTATTCATACTTTACTATGAGCCAACACACAAATTTATTATCGTATAGTTCTGGAGGTCAGAAGTTTCAAATCGATTGGCAGAGCTGGTTCTTCCTGGAGGCTCTAGGTAAGAGTCCATATCCCAGTCTTCACAGCATCTAGGGGCTGCCTGCATCCCTTGTCTCATAATCATACACCATCCCAGCATCCACCTCCATGATCACTTCTCCTTTTCTAACTTGGACCCTCTGCCCCTATCTTATAAGGATATTTATGATATCTTGGGCCCTCCTGGATAATCCAAAAACTATTCACATCTCAAAATTTTTAAAGGTTTGTGTTGTTTTAAGCCACTAAGTTTGTGGTAATTTGTTACAGCAGCAATAGGAAGCTAATACATGGAACCAGATATTAAAGATTGTCTTTATTTTACTGATGAAGAAACAATCTCGGAGGGGTTAATTTGCCCAAGGTCACAATGTTAAAAAATAAGGTAGAATTTGTGTAACAAACATTATAAATCCACTCTCCAGTACTGCTTATTTCTGCATGAACCCACAATTCTCTTGAGTGAATTGAATGGAGGTTCGTTCTTGTCAGTTTCTTCCTCTCCTCGTTCTTTATGAAGCAAGCTTTATGCGGTACTCATGCCCACCAATATGTCATTCTTTACAAAATAAATGAGAACGGAGAGATCTTTTACTCCTGCCAAAAAACCTAAAAGAGAGGAGGAAAAACACGGGTTATTAACATCTCAATGAGATTAGAAAATCTGAGTTTAAAAATTAGATTGGGTGATAAAAAGCACATTCTTCATAAATATTTAACCTCCATCAGCATGACGGTAATTAGAGAGCTGAGCAGAGCTCACTGCTGGCAATGGGCTGCCCCCATCTTGAGAGGGAAGGCCTCTTTTGCAGCTTTATCATCCCTCTTTGAGAAATAAATGATTGGAGTCCGGGAAAATGAAATACTGCATCAGCTACCAACATTTTATATGAAATATCCCCCAAAATGATGCTTTTTAAATTGTTGAACTCCCAGCAAATCTGCCTTCTATTTTAAGGCTATAATGGACCTGAAAGCTATCTATAGTCATCTCAAACATTTCTCCCATTTCATTCTTCTATATTCCTCTGCAGTGGATTGATTTCAATAATGGTCCCAATTTGTTCAAGTCTCTTGAATGCATACCCCACAGTAATGCCCTTTGACATTGACTCTGACTCCAGGCTTAGCCATTAGCTTGCTTTGGTCAAAAAGTGGTAACAAACATGAGGGAAGACTTGAAAAGCACTTGCACAATAGGAGTTGCCCTCTTCCTACTCTTAGAATTTTGAATGTGACAAGCTTGGACAAGCCTATTAAATGATAAAAAGCATGTCGTCTGGTTGCCTTGTCACCCTAGATGGGAGACAGCCAACTGGCACATATGAAATTTGGCCATCTTACACTATCAAGCCCCAGAAAACTACCAGCTGGCTGCTGACCATGAGACCAGCTCAGCCTAGCACAATCATCTGGCTGAACCCAGCCTAAATTGCCAATCTGCAGAATCAGAAAATAAAACAAAACATTGTTTTAAGTCACTAACTTTTAGATTGGTTTGTTATACAGAAAAGCAAATCTAATATACTCATCTGCATTCAAGCATACTCTTGCATCTTCACTGTTAAAATAAGCACAATAAAATAATACAAGGAAAAGGAAACACAAAGCTCATTCTTGCAAGGCAGCTACTTTACAGCAACTAATCTACACCACTGAAGGGGACAGCACCATTGGTGGTCACTAGGTATTTCTATCATCTTCCCTACCTACTTTCTCAGCCCAACTTCACTTTTATAGCACATTTCTTAAAAAGGCTGCCTACTTACACTATACTATTACTTTAATTCCCACTCTCAATTTACTCCAGTGTGATCTCCAACCCCACTACTTCACTGAAATTGTTTTTATTGAGGTATTTGTTAGGACTCTATCATTTAGTGACAACCAACAGAACCCCAAATTGAATAAACTCACAAGATGAAAGGGAAAGTTATAATTAGGATATAGAGTATCTCATAGAACCCACAAATGGAATCCAACACCACCTCAGCTGCCAATGGAAAGACCCCTTGTTCTCTGTGAGTTCCACCTTTGGGACTCTTCTCTTGTTTGCGTTTCTCTTCTCTGTTGCTGCAAACAGATAGTGTCTATTTGTGAGCCTGTAACACAGAAGAAATGGTGGCAGTTTACTGTCTCTGGGTTGCATCACTTTGGTTCAAGACAACAGCTAGGCCTGTCATCCCCCAGATGGATTCCACATTCCCAAGGACCTTTTCAATTGGCCCTACTTGAGTGAGGCACTGACCAGTTGTGCCTGGTCACCAGGGTTTGGTGTCATACTGCGTCACCATGCAGAATCTCTCATGACAACCACATAGATAGAATGGATAGAGGGAGGTGCAGATCTCAGAACAGGAGAAGATCCAGAAATGTGGTGGATACTAGGCAGACAAAGCTATGAGTGTCCATTATAATTCATCTCTTGGTTTCCAGTCACATATTCTTTTCACACATACAATTTTAAAATTTCTTCACTCAAAATGTACAAAAACCTTCCTACCATGAGTTTTGATAGCAACTCTCAGAGTTGCAGTTTTATTCTTTTTTATATAACTAAATAATTAATGTCTGTCTGTCCCACTTGTTTATATATGCATGAAGGCAGGTACTAACTTGTTGCAGGGAGTTTGGCCCATGATAGGAACCCAAAACAATATTTATGAATGACTGAGTGAGCACCAAGTAATTTTTAGGTTTGGCATCTAGAAATAATATTGTGGGTGACTGTTTTCTGATCCACAGTGTGTGTGTGTGTATGTGTGTGTGTGTGTGAGGTGAGCAAAGTAAGACATCACTCAATTCACATGGCTAATATATGGTAAAACCTGGACTTCCATATGTATACTTTTGATTTCAGAATCCACATATTTTAACTATTTTCTTCTATAGATTTTCCAAACATACTGATACACAATAATGGAGGAGACACAGGATAATGACAATAAACTTCACCAAGAAAAACAAGAAGGAAAGTTATAGTTTATGCTGATTATTGATCCAGAGTATAAACCACATTCTGTGTGACAAATATAGTGAGATCAATGGCAGAATAAATGGAGCTCATGGAGATGAATTTTCTGAATCATGTCTTTGATTAGGGAATGAGATTCAAGTTCTGCTATATGGCTGTACCCAATTCTGTGCACTGGGAGATTTCCTTTATATATAAGCCTTCAGGGTTTGATGCCAGAAGTCTTTATCATCCACTGTAGAACATTGCCCTTACTTTGAGCCACATTTTCATTGATTAGAAAGCAGATGTTAAAACTTTAGTCTCCAAAATGAGAGGCATAGCAGAAGTTCTTTGGGAGAGAAATGCAGGTTCTGATTGTCTTAAGTCATCTGATGCCTCCCAGATATCCCAAATTCATATTCTTATTATCATACACGATGTCCTGAGATCTCAGATCTCTACTTAGGAGTAGAAAATCCTTTCATTAGTAAAGGTATTTTCTTGTCCTCATATTCAATTTTTTGCTTTAACTTAAAACAGCTTAAATTGGAGAATATTCTCTTATTGTATCTTACAGGATGCTATCAATAACTGCACACAATAACTTTATGATGACCTGATAAAATACTTTTAAGCTTTAGTTTCAATACATACATCCAAGATCCCAAATCAACAGATAATAGTTTATAATATTAAATTAGTACAACAACAAATATGACAAGCCTCCTAGTCCAGAATGAATACTTTATCATTCTTCCTCCTACCCATGACCCTACCAATTCTGGCCCCTGCTACTTATAATACTACTTGTGGTAAATGTATGATATAGTGGTTTACACCATGAAGTTTAGACTCCAGAGTACATGTGTTAAATCCTAGTTCCACTACTCACTAACTGCATGACATTAGGCAAATGATTT
Source organism: Canis lupus dingo (assembly GCF_003254725.2). Taxonomy (NCBI): domain Eukaryota; kingdom Metazoa; phylum Chordata; class Mammalia; order Carnivora; family Canidae; genus Canis; species Canis lupus. The sequence goes on from NC_064245.1 coordinate 68,501,939, forward strand.
GACCTTTATGTATGTACCTCAGTTTCCCTATGTTATGAAGTTACTAATAGGGTTAATTTGAGCATTTAAGATTAAACAGTGTGTCACATTTTCATAATATATGTTAACTATCATAGCATAAAATCATTTATTTGTCAAAATATTCTTAGAAATTAAAAAATCAAACTTGAACTAGCTGAGGCATATAGAAAGGTTTATTATAATGTTATAGGTTTATGGAACCTAAGGCCAGAATGAAGCTAGAACATGGGATAAGTGGGACCCACAAACTCACACACCATTATACATTTTTCTTGCTGCAGAAAGGCTTTCCCATTTTATGGCTTGAGAGAAGCCAAATGGCCACAGTCAACTTTCTTGGTTAACTTCTCCTCAGTGTAAGATAGCAGCCAAGCTTGGCTTGAATACTAATTAAATACCATTTGCTAGCTACATAGTCTTATGGGTATTGTTTAGGCTAGGTACTTACCCTTGACTCAAACAACTGTGGCCAGAAGTCAAGATGGAGTTATACCAGTGGTCATCTTCCAGCGTAACCATGTAGATTGAGTAGGGAAAGAAGGAGATTTTTCACAAAGGAGCAGAGGTATAGAGAACAGTGTCCAATAAAGAGGAAAAGAACAGTAGCTTTCTACCCCAGACTCAGATAATATGTGGTGAAATCTAAGAAATAGTTTTCAGTATTCCTTTTAATTGATTTCTCAATAGTGACACAATTAACCAAGTTCCCTTGAAATACTATGTTTATTTGGAGGCTGTGATGTACTTCTTCCTCTCCTTTTTTTTTTTAAGTTTTTCATTATCCTTTCTATGCCTGTGTTCTATGTATCCTTCTCCACCATCCCACATTTGAATGCTGATGTTTCTCAATTTTTTTTTTCCTGTAAGTACTTTTGTCTTTGTTTTTTTTTTTTTTTAATTTCTAGGCAATCTCATTCACCACCAGTTTCAAAAGTCATCCATATGCTAATGATTCCAGATTTATACCTGCTCTTCAATTTTCTCAGAAGCATTGTAACCTAAACATGTCCAAGAACTCCAGGTTCCCCTTTTGAACTTGTTCTTGATCCATTATTCTACCACTTGGTGTTTTATGTATAGTCTCTCCAGAAATAGGCAGAACAGCATACTTGACTGCACTGAGACTTCTATTTTATTGAAAGCACCATTTACAGCAATTCTAGAAGCAGAAAGGGAATTCCTGAATTCAAAGTAATAATTTAGTGGAAAAGATTGCATCAAATGTCAAAGAGGTAGTTCATTTAAGGTCATTAATGTAGATTTGTGTCTCCAAAGCTGAGATGTTACCTGATAGCGTAAGTAAATATAAGAGTTGTGAAGCTTAGTCATTTATAGATTGTAAGTTTTGAAAAGTCTTACATAAATGAATATGACTGTGTGATATTCAGGGATGCTAGGAGATATAAACTACATGATTAAGAAAGTTGCAGAACTGGGATTTTAAGCCCTGTTCATCCAGCTTTAAGGGAGATATAAGAAAAAAAAGTGATGGGGTTTCAGAGAAAGGAAGTTCACAAGAATGTCTAAGCCATAATTGAGAAACTTCTCTAATCCCTGAGCCCAGAAAAGGGTGTGGCCTTTAATAGCAGCTAAAGCCTTGTGTATTGACTGAATAGGGAGCCACTACATCCTGGAAGTCCCTGAAATCCATCATAGCAGCACAGGGGTGCCAATGAGTCTAGGAAAGGGGGGTCCTGCAGACAGCATTCAGACTGGTACTTGAGGTGGAAAAGAGATTAATCACCACTTTGGGGTACGTCTCTTTCTGTGACTGAGTATTTGATTTACTGAAAACATAAAGGAAACTATTTTTGGATAGGAAACACTAACACATTTTCTAAAAGTGTGTACTTTTATTGTAGAAAAATAGATATGTGATTATTGGGGCAAAATGAATTTGTATTAGGGAAGATGAATTTTAGCATTTAAATGACATTATTTGAATCCTGAGATGATACATTTGGAAGGTAGCCTAGAAATAATCCAACTCCAACCCCTTATCTTGCATTTGTGGATACAGTCAAGGGAAGTGAGGCATGGGACAAGTCTGTGTGCAGAGAGAATTGTGGTGCCACCTTAGACCTCAAGAATTAATGCACAGACTTTCCTCTTCTATCAGCTTATTACAGCAAGTGATATAGGTTAGTTACATCTGAAATGTCTAGAAAAGGAGTCCATCCTAAAAATAATCATGTGTCCTTTAATTTTGCTTATTTTCCTATAAGATAGAATAACTGATAATTAATGCATGTTCATTAATACAACTTAGGAAATATAAAAATATGATACCAAAGATGTCAATGTAATGGCAATAATAAATAATAATAAATACTCTGCAGTTCCTTTTTTGTTTGGTAGTTTGTGACCATCAAATTCCCACTGTTATGTGTGTTAATTTATGAAAATAATTTTGGGGGGGAACTTTAAAAAATAATAACTCATCTCTAGTGCTATCACGTAAAGATAGTCATTATTATTATTTGGGTGTGTATTGTTTCTCCTAAAGATGTAAGTCCAAAAGCATAAGTTAAGAATGTTGGCTCTCCCTTGAGGGAAATCTCAGCCTCCTGCCTAGAAACTGTTGACTTTGGCTGTGTATTCTGATGTCTGTATGGTGGTTTCTTCATCTGTGATGCCAAGGTACTAACGGGGTTATGAGGATTTAATTGTGAAGCATTAGTACATTCCAGGGACAAAGCATGTTGAGCTTTTTCAGCTATTGTTATTTTAATATATGTTTTACAATCTATACTTGAAAAATACAGTATATGTTAATATCCATAATATGTCTTAATATGCACGTGTCTAATATCTATAAGCAATTGCATGTTCTACTTCAAGTTGTAATTTATGAGAAGAAATTTTCGTGATATAACATTCACATTCAAATATCATTTTTAGGGATGCCTGGGTGGCTCAGGGATTGAGTGTCTGCCTTCAGCTCAAGGTGTGATCCTGGGGTCCCAGGATTGAGTCCCATATCGGACGTCCCTCGAGAAGGCTGCTTATCCCTCTACTTATTTCTCTGCCTCCCTCTGTGTGTCTCTCATGAATAAATAAATAAAATAAAAAATATACATCATTTTTGTAGGTAAAAATAAAAACATATAAGTAATCAACACTCTGTTGACATTTAAGGTCTTTCAAAATTTTTGCAATTACAAATAATGCTGTGATGAATATGTTTATATATACTGCCTTTTTCAGAAATATACTTTTTCAGTATACATACTGTTTCATTTCAGAAATGGAACTATCATGTCAAATATTATAGATATTTATAAAGCTTATGATGCATATTGCTAGATTGCTCTCCCAAGGGGTTACAACAATTTACACAAAAATTAGCAATGCATTAGATTTTTTTCATCTTTTAGTACCCTTGAAAGCATTCCATACTGACATTTAAAAAAAAAACAACTTTGCAAATTTGATATTTAAGCAAAGAGGTTTCATTGTGATGATTTCAATTTTGTATGACTTTGATGACTGGTGTGTTTGAACATCTTCATATTGCTTTTTAAACAAATGCATTCCCATCTCTATGGAAGAGAGATGATTTTCTCATTTATAGACATCCAAGCATTTTTCTTATTGATTTATTTGAGCTATCTGTTCAATATTGATAATAACCCTTTACCATGTTTGCTACAAATATGATTTCTCAGTAATAAATCTACATGATCTCTTTCTATACCCTTGGTTTCTTTGTTTATTACTTTGTTTTAATTTATATTTGCACTGATTTGAATGTTCTGATAAATTTATGTACTGAATGCAAAATTGTTAAAATTTAGGAATTGTATTTCTGGATATATATTTTTTGTTCATCAGTTTGTTTAGGCCGAGGTCAGAATCATACCATTTTGTTTTTTATAATTCTATAGTATTTTAATATCTCATAAAAGATTGTTTCTCTCACAATGGATTTCTGATTCAAAACAATTCTCTGCTATTTTTACATACTTTTTTTAACAAGATAAATTTGGATTAATCTTTCCTAGTGGAAAGTGGACAATCTGTTGTGATTTTGATGGAAATTACATTTCCCTTTAAATCTATTTGAAAATAAATAATAGTTTAGAGTCTTTAGTCCTCTGATCCAGAAATATGATCTATATGTTGATGACTCAAGTATTATTTTATATTTTTCAATAATATTTTTTAGTTTTACACAAGTAGCCCTGCATATTTCTTATTGAAATTATTTCTGAGTAAGTATTTTATTCCTCTGGCTATGGTTAATGGGATATTTTCTGATTACATATTTTTAAATCTAGTTTTTGCTGTATATATGTCTACTGTTTGGTTTACTGAGCTTTCATTGACCCCTGCAGTTCTTTGGGTGGTGCCTTTCATAAAAAGTGCCTATATCTTTTGCTGTACAGCAAATTTTCCCCAATCTGAATGGTTTTAGACAACAACTTTCGTTATCTCACATTTTCTGTGGATCAAGTGTCTACATGCAGCTCAGCTGGGTCTTCGGGTTCAGGATCCCTCAGAGGCTTTAATCGAGACAGGACAACCTGTGTCATCTCAAGGTTTGACGGGGGATGAAAGTCTCAGAAGCTCACTTGCTCAGCTTTTGGCAAGATTTAGTTCTTTGTGGGTGGTTGGGCTGAAGGCCTCAGTTAACATGCTGGTTGTTGACTAGTGGCCACTCTCAGTTTATTGCAACCTAGTTTTCTCCATAGGCAGCTTGCTTCCTAAGAACTAGAAGAGCCAGATAGACAGAGAGAGGGCAAGGGGGGGAGGGGGATGCCACCAAGATGAAAGTCAAAATTTTTATAACTTTTTCTAGGAAGTGACATCCCATCATTCTTGACATATTCTATTGGTTAGAAGTGAGTCACTGGGTCAGGTCCTACCCACACTTAAGGGGAGGGGATGACACATGTAGTGAAAACCAGGAGGGTGGGAACCATTGAGAGTCAATTAAGAAACTGCCTACTATAGTACCTTTTGAATGATTTAATAAAAGAATAAACCCAACCATAATTTTAATTCTGATTAATCTGCTACATTTACGGCTGGATGATCAAAACAATAGTTCACTTTCTCCGTAAAACTCATAAAGATTGGGCATCTCCATATAGGAAGTCCACAGCTGTTGTTGAAACCTTAGAGGCTGTTCTTGCAGAGCTTCTAGCTGGGCTGACCACAATGTACTCAGACCATGCCAAATCCAGAGGATGGCCAGCATTCAAGTTATCATAGTGGGCCAGGACACTACTCTATATTGTTCCCTCACCCAATCTTACACAGGGAAAAAGGAGTTTAGGGTACATAGTTGAAGAATTATGCATAACATTGCAGCGTATATAAAGTGGAAATGGTGTTTCCCCCCACCTCCAATCCCCAAACCAGAGCTGGATTGTACTTTATTAGTGAAGAATTAAGTTGCTGTCTCTTTCATTTCTTTTGAAATAGAGAATCGAAAGTTCAAGGGGTCTCTCCAGTGTTCAGAAGTTTGCAATCCAGGACTCTATAAGCACTACACGAAATGATACTAATCGCTTAAAGGAGTTCTTTGAAACTGAGTGCTTTATTCCATCTTCAAGGAGAAAGAAATGGAGTCAATGATTCCCTCTTGCAATAATAGATACTTTCTCCTGAACTCAGTTGAAAGGAGAAAATGAAAGAAGTGTTAAGTGAGAATTGACAGTGCTCACACTGGACTGCCCAAGTAGGGTGATAATGAGCTGCAGAGTCTTAAAAATGTCTCTCCTTATTATCATATTCATACCGTCATGGTGCATATTTCCTGAATCAAACACAGACACCTCACCCCAGACTTTTCCTTTTCTCTTGAAAACTAGGTGGTTGAGTTTAGGGATAATGAGAGTGACTTAAATTGAGTAAGAAAAGAGGGTGCGATGGAAGGAATACACTGGGAGTGTGGCCTCTGGACCTCGGTTTGCATCCAGCTTCTCTGCTCTAAGCTCATTGTCTGTGAAACGTTGGACAACTTTGTCTGGAATATATACCCATAGACTGAGATGGTAACGCATTTCTCAGAATTCATTCATTCAATAATTCTTTCCAGACGTTTACTGAGAACCTATTATGTTCTAGGTATTATTCTTCTTTCTGGAAATATGGCAGTAAACCACCCAGTATCTTAGTTAAGAATGTAAGTAGACAGATGCATACATGGATTCAGTAGCAATATGTGACAAATTAGGCTAATGTGATAATACAGATGGTCAGGCAAAGTTTTTCTGAAGAACAAAATTATGTAAGGTGATAAACATGGTGCTTAGCGCATAGTAGGTGCTCAAAAATGCAAATTTCAGTTTGTCCCTAGAATCATTATGCTATCAGCTAAAGGATAGCATATGAGAAGCATTAGATATCCCACTGATATTATTTTATATTTTGTAAAACTCTGAAAACCTTAGAAGCAGCCTTGGAGTAGCCTAGCCTCTTTTACTTTATAAATGGGGAAACTGAGGCCAGGAGAAGGGAACTTACTGAGCTCAGGTAACAGAATTTGATTTTAGTCCAGAAGATGTAGCCCATAGAGTCAAATGGGTTTTGTATTGATGCATCAGCCTCTGCTCTGGGCAGCTTGAAGATATTAAAGTCCTGGCATCTGTGAGATTGGCTTTTCCCAGTTCTGGAACCAAAGAAACCCTGGCCTGGAGTCTCCTCACTTCTGGCTGAGGACTTCCACAGCCTGTCTATCTCCAGCCCAGGGCATTAGGGGAGCAGCCATGGGGGTGAGTATGTTGGAGAAATACATTAGAGACAGTGGAGAGAAGCATGAGAGGTCCTCCTGTCACAGTCCTGTCCCTTTTCATCCACTCTGTCCACCAAGCCAACACCACAGCATTCTAAAGCTCAGACCTGACCCATTGCTCACCTGCCCACCTACTGGCTCCTCTTCATCAGAACAAAGCCAGATTCTTTCTGCAAAGAGGTGACTCATGGTCTGGCACAATTTGGGAAACCAAGCTGGCTGCCATTTCAGGAGCATATCATGTTCCCTATGCCTTTTGCACTTGTTCTAGTCTATGGCTACAATATCCCCTTTTTTCCCCAATTCCTCCAAAAAATGCCTGTTCATCTTTTGACACTTGGCTGTGGAATCACCACCTTTGGTCAGCCCACAGTACTCCCACTGCCTGGCTGGAGCTTACCACCATGATGATTGCTATCCTTTCCCTCCCAGTCCTATCACAGTGCCTGCTGCCACACACCCCTGCACCAACTTTTGTCTCTTTCCTGGTCTGTCTCTTCCAATAGACCATAATTAGTTCCCCGGCAGGGATGGTGTCCAGTTTACTATGGAATCCCAAGAGCCCTACCCTATGCTTGGCATAGAGTGAGGCACCAATGAAATATTTGTTGAATAAACCAAAGGATGGATGATTGGTTGGTAGCTACAGCCATCATTAGGTCTGGTCACTGCCCAGAGGAGTCAAGGCAGAGCATGATCGTTTTCTGTAGGACGAGACCTTGTATTGTATTGTTTTCTCTAGGATGAGACCTTGATCCATGGACCTCTAGCCAAAATCATGTTGGATTTCTTTGATCTGAAATGTTTGACCCTGTCTTAGTCTCTCAGGGCTGCCATAACTGAGTCTATTCCTTCTTAGGGGGACACCTAGTCATGACCTACCCCCTGTCTAGTTCTTTCACTGATCCTTTCTATATTCATTTGCTAGAGCTGCCATAACAAAGTACCACAAAACTGGGTGACTTAACCAAAAGAGCTTTATTATCTCATGGTTCTGGAGGCTAGAAGTCCAAGATCAAGGTGTTGGAAGGTTTGGTTCCTTCTGAGGGCTCTGAGGAAAAGATCTGCCATAGGATTATCTGCCCTCTGTACCTGTCTATGTCTGAACTTGCCCTTTTGCATTGGATTATGGGCCCACTCTACCCCAGTATTATATCTGCAAGGACTCTATTTCCAAAACATATCACAATCTGTGGTAGTGGAGGTTAGGACTTGAGCATATAAATTTTGGAAGGGATAAACTATAACAGAGTCTGTAGCAGGTTAAGTAACATTCCTCCAAAATTCATGTTTAGCCAGAATCTCAGAATCTGGACTTAGGTGGAAATAGTGTTTATGCAGATGTAATGAGTTAAGAACTGCTTAACAGTCACTTTCTGTTCTTTAGCCTACAGTTTGTGAGGTTTTGTTACAGCAGCCTGAAGAAATTGTTACAGACTCTAACAAGGGCCTGCATCTTAAATGAGAGAAGTCCAACACAGATTTTGCCAGAGTTCCACAGAACAGGATCTAAGTCCTAGAGAAAGAGAACATAGGAATCAGGTTCCATGGTCAGGGTTCGCAGACGGAGTATCAAACCCAAGAGGAGGATAGTGTGGCTCTGGTGTCAAAGCATTGTGCTCATATCCTAACTCTATTACAGAGTGGATGCACCTGAGAAAATGACTGAACCCCTCAAGGAGTTTGATTCGATACCAAGTGAGGACAGCAACTTCTGCTATGACCAGAGTGAGGAATAAGAGAGATAATGTGGGGGCACCTGGGTGGCTCAGTCAGTTAAGCATATGACTCCTGGTTTCAGCTCAGGTCATGATCTCAGGGTTGCGAGATCAAGCCCCTCGTTGGACTCCACTCTCAGTGCAGAGCTTGAGATTCTCTCCTTCTCCCTCTCCCTCTGCCTCTCCTCCTCCTTGCATGCACATGTGTGCATGTGTGCATTTGCACACTCTCTCTCAAATAAGTAAATAAAAAAAGTCTTAAAAAAGCAAAAGAGATAATGTGTGACAAGTGTTTAGCAAGCATATGGTCAAAGTAATAGGGATAGACAGGAAACCAGAAACCTGTTCAAAGTAGCCTGGCCATGGTGGAGATGTTTATATAGTGTCTGCAGCGTGATGGCCACATGGGCCTCCAGCACCACAGAAAGAAGGACCCTGGGCTCTCTCCAGGACCCAGGAGGGTGAGGAAGGAGCTCTTTATACCAGCAAGTGGGTCAAGCTCTTCTAACTGTGTGGGGTGGCTGGGTATGGGCCAAATCTTCAAGAGGCTGTCATACTTTCTGCTTCTGGGGAAGGCGGGAGAGGTGCCAACACTCTCTTTACTGAGCTCTCCACCCTCTACCAAACAGCAGAAGAGCAAACAATCCTCCTCTTGCAAAACCTAAAACAATCCTTTTGTCAGATTAACGGCCCTTCTTCTCTTTGTTTACTTGCATGTGTCCTAAACTCCCAGGATGCTCTGTTTCCATGCACATTGTTTAACCAAGAGAGAAGCAGCCTCCATAGCAATGATTGGCCTGGGGTTGAGGCCCTTTGTCAGAAACACTTTGTCTTAGGCCTGATGGGGTCTGATTTCATCATTTCTATGTAAATGAACCTCCTCTGGCTACTGAGCCATGAAGTAGTCAGAGGATTTCCCAGGAAACCTTTTTTAATAAGAAAAGTGCTAATTTGTTTATTTTACCTCATTATGTCTTAACCCCTCTCCTTCCCTCTTTCTGGTCCCTCATTTCCCTGGAATTCTCTTTAACACCACTTTGGTCCTGCTCTACTAAGGCTTCAGGGAATATAGGAAATTACTAGACAGGGTAAGGTTTGGCACCAGATTTTACTATTTGACAAATTTAGCTAACCACAAATCCCCCACCCAGTGCGTGATAAACAACTTGAAATTCCTTCCACACTCAATAGCCTTTGCCACCACCACAGACAAGCTCTTCCAGGCAAGATGGCGAGAAGTGTCATGAGGCTGCTCACTCACCCCTGGAAAAAATGATCCGAATGAGAAACTCATCCCAGGGAAGTCAGGCGGCTCTCTCAAGGGCCCTGAAGTCAGAGTCAAAACAACTTCACCTCTATCCACCATGTGCCCTTAGGCCTGCCATTCTCAACTGGGGGCACTGACAGAAAATGGGAAGAATTACCATTCCAGGCTGGTAGCCTACCTGCAGAAGGGAGTCTCTCTGCCTCTACAGCTGAATAATGGAGCCCAGGCGCCGGATGCACCTGAGACCCACTGGTTTCAATCCAGGGAAATGGGCGGTGCTAACTTGTCATGCCAATAATAGTCACAATATGCTACACTTTGCACATTTACATATCAAGGATCATAGCGTGTTGGTGACTACAAAGTGTTTTGCAAATGTGTTCAGCAGGGTCAATATTACCATGACCATTTATAGACAGGGGACTGAACTTGCCCATGATTACATGGCTGTGTTGGTCAGGATCATCCTGGGTCCATGTGACTTGGAAACCTCTGATCCTCCAGCCACCGTTCCATCAGAAGGCAGTGGAGGAGAGCGCTAATGAACTCAGATCGGGGCAGGTAGCAGTGGCCTTTGAATACCTCCCTCCGAGCCCTTCCATAGGACACTGGCCAGCCATCAGTTATTTTTGTCAGGATCCTTATCTATGAAATGGGAGTTCTTTCGTTCCAGCTTCCTACAGACATTTAGTGAGTGACTACTTGGACCAGGTGCTAGAGACACAGGAAAAGCACAACAGACTCCAGCTCCTGAACTCTGGCTCCTGGGAGTTGGAGGAAGGTGGAAAATAAGCAATCCTTAAGTAAAGGAGGCTGTGCATCACTTGGCTATTGGGGCTGTGTGAAAGGTAAGGCAGGGAAGGGAGATCGGAGATGCAGGGCAGGGAGAAAGCCGGGGTGCAGTCTTGTAGACAGTGTCTAGGGAAGGCCTCAACCAGAGGCTGGCATCTGAGCTAGGAGGGGGAACCGAAATAAATACCTAGGCAGTTGTAGGAACAGCATTCCATGCAGAGGGAATGGCAAATGCTCTGAAGCATACCTGGCAGATTTGAGGAGATCAGGGGAGGCCTATGTGGTGGGGCAGAGGGGCTATAGTCAGAGACAGGAGGGAGATGGCCAGAGCTGCCATGGCTGATTTCACTCTACGAGGAGGAATCACCGGGGGCTCTGAAAGAGTGACTGGTGGGATGTGACTTATATTTTCAAAGTATCATTCTGGATTTTAGGTGGAGAAAGGATTATAGGGTAGCAAGCTCAGAAGCATGGAGGTTACAGCTGCGAGCCAAGCAAGAGATGATAGTGGGTTGCATGCAGGTGAGGTGATGGCTGGGGAGCAGTGAGTGGTGGTCAAACTCTGGATATAACAAGATATTAATTGAATGGACTTTACAAGGCTGTGGTGCAAAGAGTAAATGAGTTGACACAGATAAAACATTTCCAATAATATCCCAAGTAAGTGTTAATTGTGTTTCTCCTTGATAGAAACACTATTCTTGGTGACAGCACACTAGGAAATTATTATAAGGTTTGTCCTTCCTCCTTCCCTCTCCCTTCCCGCTTTCTTCCCTTCCTCCATGAATTCACGTGTTCCTTCAAGCCTGATATTTGTAAGGATTAGCCATGTGGGGTCTGGAGTCCTACAGACTTGGATTTAAGGCCTGGGTATGCTATTTAACAGCTGCACTGTCTTGAGTAAGACTAAGATTTTCAACTTCTCTTCTTAGTCCTTTCATCCCTAAAGTGGGCAGAGCAATGGTACCTACCACAGGGGATTTATTTGAAGATTGAACTGATCTGTATAAAACCCTTAGTCTAGTGCTTCATGTTGTAAATTCTCAATAAGAGCTGTTTTTTTTTATCATTGTATTGTATTATTGAATTTGAGTTAGCAGCTCCTAAGTTTTATGCTATATGTAGAAGGTGTGACACTATATTTAACACATCAGTCCTCTGATGGCTCATATACAGAGAGAGCAGCCCAGAGAAGCAGTACAGAGTAGGAACAGAGAAGTCATACAAAGACCTGCATAGCAGAAGAAAATATGGCATGCTCCAGGGTATTACCCAGTGGTACCTAATCCAGCCTATGAATTCAAGGAAGGCTTCCTGGAGGAAGTGATGTTTAAATTCAACCCTGAGGGATCAACAGAAGTTAGGGAAGTTAGGAATTGGGAAAGGGTTCTTCACAACATTTAGGCAAAGGAAACAACATGAGCAAAACTCCTGAGGCAGGATAAGGCATGATCCAGTCAGAAATGGTAAGTTGTCTGAGAGATCAGTAGAGAAGCCCTCTGTCAGTCAGGTGTTTATCAAACTGATGCAGTAAATGAAATATTCAGAAATTGTGAAATTGTATCTCTTCTTTCACTCACAATTATTCTGTTTGGTAGAATGGAGTTTCAAAAGGTATTCATGATTGTAGCACCTGTCTTAGTAAATGTCCAAATAATGATGTCAATTAGGAGAAAATAAAACTTTTTTGATCCACCACCCTCTCCCCAAGACAGCTTCTCCTCCTATGTCTCATTGCCAGTCCCCACCACCATTTTGCTAATAGCTTCAGCACCATCCTGCAGTGAAAGCAGGTCTGTTTTCCAGCTTTTTCTCCTCTATCTCTCTTTATGCCACTAGGACACACACACACACACACACACACACACAGAGGCACATTTCTTCATCTAACTGGACATAGAACTGTGTCACTTCTACCTCCATAATGTCTCCTACCTTCCCCCTGTCTTTCTAACCTCACTGCCATGATCCATGGCTGTGACGTCACTCACCTAGAGGGCTGCAAATGCCCAACTCATCTTCTGGCCCCTTCTGCTCCTCAGACAGGCCAGTGACTAGAAGACTATTGCTATCAGATTCATCTTATATCAGGGTTCAGCAAACTTTCTCTGTAGAGGGTCAGATAGTAAATATCTTACGTTTTATGGCCCATAGGTTCTGTATTGCATCAACTCAACACTGCCGCTGTAGCCAGAGACAAGCTAGGAATGAATGGGTGTGGCTGTGCGCCAGTAACACTTTATTTACTAGGTCAGGCAGAGGCCAGATTTGACCTTGCCCTACAGCAAAACTTAGCATCACCCCACAACTGCTTCCCGTGCCTTCCAAAGTAATGTGTTTGGCCTGAAGTTAAACACACTTAATACCTCTTCTCATCTACTACTTCAATCACTTTTCTTCTGGATGGCTCCCCACCCACACCGCCACCACTCCCCACCTGTCACTTCCTCTCCCCATAAGGCTCTACCTTCCTGTGCCCCTAAATACTCTCTATCTTCTGAACATGCTCCATGTTCTAATTTGGGTCCTCCAAAATTGGCTTATTAAAATCTTGCGGATCTCTCAAGGCCATCTCTGTCCCTGGTTCCATCTCCCAGGGGTCTTTGTCACCACTGGAGTTCATCCTAGAGAGCCAGAATAAAGTGTTGGGCATTAGAGTTCCTCTTGGTTAGCCTCTGTGGGAAAGGAAGTTCTGTCACCTTAAATGGGATGCCAAGATCCCTTCCTCTTGCCTGAAAATTCTTTGTCACTCTTCCCATTGAGAATCAAGGTCTTTGACCCTCCCTTTTGAATCTGGACAGGCTCTGGGACTACTATAACCATAGAATATGGTAAAAGTGAGTCTGTGTCAGTGTCCAGGCCCAGGCTTAAAAGACTGACATCTTTTACTTTCTGCCTGCTGGAACATGGCTTCTGGGAGCCCTAAGCCGCCATATCCAACTCTTACTACTCTGAGACTATCCACTATCATACTGCAGGTGCCAGATGTTGGCGTTCACGTCAACAGTATTAGATGAACTCAGTCGTGCCTATCTAGGCACCAGATATGTGGGTAAAGTCATCTTGAACCCCCCCACACTAACCCAGCCAAATATGACTTCCATTAGCACCACATGAAACAGAAGAATTATCTGACCAAACGCAACCCAAATTCCTCACTCACAAACCATGAGTTTAAAAAAAATGGTTGTTTTTTTAAGGCATTGTATTTTAGGTTAGTCTGTAACATAGCAATAAATCAGCAGGACATAAGCTTCTAGATTAGCTACACTGTTCTCTTCAACTCTTTTCCAAGTCAAAGGGCTTTTCACATTCCCATTTATTTTGAAGTTTCTTTTTTTCCTGCCTGAAATTCTCTTCCATTGTTATGATCTCCTTATATTCTTCACTTTTTTCCTACTAGAATTTTTATTTCATCTTTTGTGCACCCATGTAGAATATTACTTCCTCTGTGAAGCTTTTCAGATTTTTCCAGCAGTTATTCACCAATTCTTTGACACTCTTCCAGTTCACAGTTTTAAATTCATCATGGTGGCGATCGCCATGTTTTCTGAATTTTCTTTTAATGTGGTTGCCTTCCCCAGTGGGTTGTGATCTACTCAGAGGCAGAAACCATGCCTTATTCATCTACACAGCATGGTTCTTGGAGTGGTTGCTGACAATTAGTAGCCACTTAATAAATATTTATTGAATGAGTGAATACAAGAGATGAAATTTGCATTCTGGTAGTTGACATGTGGATTAAAAATGTTGAAGGAGACTTGCTCATTTACCGACAAATCTAATTCAAACTTTCCCTTTCCTCATTCCAGAGGAAAAGATGAATAAGCATAACTTAATTCTAACATATAATGTATGTTAGGAATGGAAATTGAGGCCAAGCTGTGCTGTGATAACAAGTAAACCCTAAATCTCAATGGTTTAAGATGGTGAAGTTTTTTCCTCACTCATGTCATAGTCCAATGCAGATTAGGCAGTTTTCCTAATTCAGCTTTTTGAGCTTCTATCTTATAATTCTGCCAATATTGGAGTTATTTCCTTCTAGGCAAGCAGATAGGAGAAAGGAACTCTGGAGAGCAACTACCACTTTTAATTGCTTGAGACAGAGTGACACATAACTTTTGCTCACATTTCAATTGGCAGGCACCTAGCAACATGGTATTCACCTAAATACAAAGAGGAATGGGAAATGTAGTCTTTCTGTGAAGTTGGAAGATGAAAGGGTATGGCAAATGCATCTTATCTCTCTTAAAGAGACTGTATTAATTTTTGGGAATCAACAAACAGTGTCATAATCTAATGGCTCAAAACAATTATTTACTTTTATCTTATAGTTGTTGTGAGTCAGCTGAGTACTTCTTCAGGTCTCAGATGTAATGGCTGGGATTCGATGGTCTAGAACAGTAGTTTTTAACTGGAGATGACTTACACCCACCACCATCACTATCACCAGAAGACACCTGGCAATGTCTGGACATATTTTTAGTTGTCATTACCCATTAGTGGATACAGGCCAGAAATGCTGCGAAACATCCTATAATACATAAGACAAAGCCCTGCAATAAAGAATCATCTGGCCCAAAATGTGCATAGCAGGGAGGTTGAGAAACCTTTAGGTAGTGTGATCTAATTCAGAGGTCTTGGGCAGTTCAGTGTAAGGTCTCAGCTGGGATGGCTTAACTCTCCTCCATGTGACCTTCCATTTTCCAGGAAAGTGGCAAAAGCTTCTTTCTATGGCAGGTCTCAGGGTTTAGAGCAGCAGAAGAGAACAAGTTCCAATATGCAAGCATTTTTAAGCCACTGTCTGGTCTGTTTGTTAATGTCTCATTGGCCAGAGCATTTTATCTCTTGAGGGGAAGAGCTGGAAATGTGGCCATTTTGCTATTCAAAACAAAGATCTTGAGTGAAATTTGAGTTTTGTCTCTAGTCCATACTCCAAAACTCTGTTTAACAAATATTTGTGAAAATTCAATGCATTACAACAGTGTATATTTATGACTTCCTCTTTCCTGAGTTCCTCAGAACATTCATAGTGATTTGTGATGTTCAGAGTGTGGGTCCCAGTGTCAAATTTCCTGGATTGAGATCCCAGGTCCACAGCTTCCTGCTGAACATAGTGCAAGTAGCATAACTTCTCTGTACTTCTGTTTCCTCATCTGTAAATTAGGAATAATTACCAAAGTAACTCCTGATAGGGGTTTTGAGAAGATACAACTAAATAATACATGTAAAATGACTATGCACTCTCTAGAATATAGTAAGAGCTCAATAAATAGAACTAAATTACTGGGAGACAGTGCTTTTTGTTTTGTTTTGTTTTTTTATTTTTTTATTTTATTTTTTGTTTTGTTTGTTTTGTTTTGACTTGGGAAGGAGACACACATGGATTCTAAGTCTTTGTTAAGGTGACATGACTTTGTTTTTTTCTTTCCTCCTGCTTTTTCTTAGGTCACAGATGGAGAGGTAGCAATGACAACTCATTACTGCTAGCTTCTGATAATTTGAGTGCTGGGCCAGCACAATGATTCTCATTCAAGTCCTTGGTGATTTGGAGAAGTGAAGTCTAAAAGGAACGTATGGGCACCATCAACCATCTGAAAGCCAGCCAAGTGGAGGGGGATTAGATGTGTGCACTGTCACTTTGGAGGAGAGAAAAGATCTATCTTTTGGATGGAAGTTACAGGGAGTCTGAATTATACTGAATATAGGGAAAAACAATTTACTGAACCTAAGAGAAAACAATCCCAGAGTGTCAAATGATGGGTTGTTCTTGTGTCTTAAGCTGGTTCCTCAAAAACATGATGATTGGTGTGAAAGTGAAATAGAGAAGTGGGGAGTAGGACAGGATGGAAAGGAGACCAAGGAAGTATATGATATCAAGTGTGGGATACCAACCTTTGGATGGTGAATTTGGCTCACCTTCACAGGGAAGCCAGAAATAATGAAGATCACATCCCAGGGGTCCTGAATTGGGGCCAGAGAGCTGGAGTGTTTATACTTCTACATTCAACTTGGTTATGCCCTGATCATGGCATTCATTCCCAGACACTTCTGGCTCTTTGGACTTTTGTGCTTATTGGCAATGAGAGTTCTTATGTCTGAAGGTGCCCTCCAATTGCTGCTGTTGGGAGCGAAGGCACACTGGAAGCTGGTGAACACAAACATGGTAAAAGGGATCCAAAGGAATATGGCGGAGCACTGACATCTTCTGTTAAGCTTTGTCTATAGGGATAGTCCATTTCTGAGAAGGTCTAAGCAGAGATGACAACTAAAGATACGGCCTCTCCACACATATTTTTGACTCTGAGAGTCACTTAACAAAGGCTTTCTTTAGAATAAAACATTACTATTGCTTGGCTGTATTGGGCCACCTCCAAAAAGAACATGCTTGGAGAAAACCTTCTTCCAAATACCTGAGCCTGGTCACCAGTTGATGTATGTTAACCAGGCCTTCTCTGTGGTTATTCAGTGGATTCTGGTTTCAGATAGACTTGGTTTCTTATCCCTGTTCTCTAGCACAGTTTGTAATATACCCCTTTATATGGAAAATGAGATAATGCCAAATAGAGCATAGAAAAACAAAAGATCAAAACTTAGTATCTTCTGTTTCCTAGCTACAGGACCCTGAGAAATTACTTATGCTCTCTGTACTTCAGGCAATACTCTCTGCCACAGAACATGAATTTAGGCTACATAGACGTAAGGTCCCTCTGGTTATAGCTGCCTGTGATTCAAGGAGGCAAAGATGGGAAGAGAGCATGTAGGGCCTGGAAGTTTAAATGTAGTGACATCTATAGAGTTGACCTTACTCCAGAGGCAGAGAAACTTCGTTGCTCACAGGTGGAAGTGACAAACCATAACCTGCCTAGAATGGCGTTTATATTATTTGGTTGATGGCTGGATTTAGAATTTGTTTGTTTCTCTTTAAGATTCTTTCCAATCCTGAGGTTTGGAAATCTGGAAATGATGAACAAAACCATAATGCTAACAAGGGTTACCTGAGAGGTGCTGAGTTTGTGAGGGAGGAAAAGCAGCCATGAATCAGGTAAAATATTGTGCAGTGAGCTGATCTTCCCATCAATGCTGGGAGGTTATAGTGCCACAACTGAATAGCTCTTTGAAATAGTTTACTAAATTACTCTGTTGGGTACCCCTTATTAAGCAATCTGCTTCAGAAAGTTCTTTTTTTTTCCCCCCATGGCTGGCAAAGTCTTACAATTTCATTATGCTGGGGGGCTTGGTACTGTCTCTTTTGAGAGATTTGTCTGCCTGGCGAGTGGCCCGAATTACCTTCCTTGTTGGGCCTTGATAAGTGTCTCTGAACGAAGGGAAAACAATTTGTACAACTCTTCCCGTCAATTGGAAGCTGAACTGTGGGACTGAACAAAGCTTCCCTCCATCCCACAGTGCCAATTTACCCTTATCAAGTGCAACAGAGAAAATGTGGCGGTGCGTTACTGTGAGAATAGTAAAGCACTCCCAACAAAATGAGAAAACAGTTATTGGACCAGTTTTATCAACCCAGAGCTAGCTCTGCAGCAATTTTCATACAATTACGCTGTGTTAGAATCGCCTCACCATATGGCTGGGCATTGATCATTTTGCTGTGATGTTAATTTAATATGTAGTGTGGATGTTTTCTTGTTTTGTTAATAAAATTTTTATTTTGGTATTCTGATTCTATCATAGAATGTATGAGTATTGACAGTTTTTTTTTTAAATGTTGATATTTATAAAATAAAAATCTCTTTCACAAACTCCACACTATTTGAACTTCCATAAGAAACCTAGAGAGGCTCAGGCTACCATTGTTGAGTCCCAGAGACAGAAAGGATGTCTGTGTTAAGAAGTTCCTAATTTGCCCTAAGGTCAAACCAGTGGTAACTGTCATGTCAATATCCAGTCCAGATTTTTCCAGCAAGACACCCTTTCCATGCTGGAACACTGACCTTCCTTTAATAGAATTGCTTTATAGGGATCTCTTTAGGACAAGTCCAAGAGCTCTCCCAATCTACTGGAGAAAGGAGGTGTAATCATGAGTGGACATCTGTCCCTGATGTGAGATCTGGGAAATCATGTACCCTGGAGGCCAGAGGCCAGCTCAGACAGATAAGAGAAAGTTACCAATGTAATATAAAGGGGTCATAGAAAAGACTGGAGAGGACCACTGAGAAGCTTTAGTTTTGAAATTGTGTTTCTCAGATCTGCTAAGATTGTGTGAAGGCCTCTCAGAGCCCAATAAGGGACTTCTGTGTTTCTATTTTCTGCTTCAGCCAAAGCTGTCCCATTGTTCCCTGGTTTTAAATATAGGGATTTCACAAACAGTTCCCTTTGGAAAGAAGGTCCACTATGGGACAAAATGTGTGAAAAGTTTGATCTAATCCAGTGCCCTCTCTTTCTGGAGGTGATAAAAACCAGCTTTAGAGGGGGAAAAAATCTACATCCTATAGGAACCACAGCTACATTCCATCTCCTAACTTTCTATTCTGCACACCTTGGCAGAATAGACCTTGTTGGCAAGGTCAATGGATTAAAACAAAGACCCAAAATCTCACTAGTGTTAATGTCTAGGCTTACATTAGCCCTATGCTGTAGACTGCATTTGTAGGTTGGGGGTATAGGGTTGTTGGAAAATCCATATATTAGAGAAAAGCAGAAAGTCTAAATTGCTGGGGAGGGATGTTTAAGTGCTTGTTAACTTTCTAAGGACTTTTTCTTCACTAATATTTTATTATTAATTCAATTAAAATTATTATTCATGGTTAATTTCCATGGCTTCTGTCCATTCCTGCCATCCAGCATCACCTCTTAAGTAGTTTTTCTCTTCTACTTCGCCTACATCAAATTAATCTTATACACAATCATTAAAAAATACCTTTCTAGGATGCACATCTGACCACTTTACTTTCCTATTTGGAACCCCGTTTTTTTCTTGGACATGATGACATCCTAACATCTTAGTTGTATTACAGAATGGCTTTCCCTCCCATATATGCACTATTACTTCTCTGGCTTCATTCCCCACTGCTAATCCCATTGTTCCACACATTCCAAGCACAGCCATCTATTTTTCCACCACACACTCATCACTACTTCACACATGGACTCCCAGGCACATGCAGTTCCTCTTATGTAAAATACCCTAATGGCCCTTCTATACCTGGAAAACTTACACTTTAAGATTTATACTAAGGGTTGCCTATATCATGGGAACTCTTTGGGTTTTGTTTTGCCTATACTTATATATGTTGGATAGATATTCTCTAACACATCCGTATGTAACAATTGTTAAACTCCAGTAAAATCTGTACCTTTGACTATATCTCCTATTTGTGAACATTTCCAGGACAAGGGCTACATTTATACTTCCTTAAACCTCATAACAACTAACACAGGACTCGGTGGATAATAGGTGCTTAATAAACATCTGGTGGTCTTAAATGACTCTATTTCTTTTTCTTAATTAATGTATACTGTATTATTCGTTTCAGAGGTAGAATTCAGTGATTCATCAGTTGCATATAACACCCAGTGCTCATTACTTCAAATGCCCTCATTCCTTAATGCCAATTACCCAGTTACCCCATTCTCCCTCCGTCCTCCCTCCAACAACCCTCAGTTTGTTTCCTATGGTTAAGAGTCTTTTATGGTTTGCCTCGGTTTCTGTTTTCATCTTATTTTATTTTTGCTTCCCTTCCCCTAAGTTCATCTGTTTTGTTTCTTAAATTCCACATATAAGAAATCATATGGTATTTGTCTTTCTCTGACTGACTTATTTCTTTTAGTATAATACTTTCTAGTTCTATCCACTTCATTGCAAATGGCAATATTTCAGTCTTTTTGATGGCTAAATAATATTCCTCTTTGTGTGTGTGTATGTGTGTGTGTGTGTGTGTTTGTGTGTACCACATCTTCTTTATCCATTCATCGTTGATGGACATCTGGACTCTTCCCATAGTTTGGCTGTTGTGGACATTGCTGCTATAAATATTGGGTGCAGGTGCCCCTTCAAATTACTTTGTTTTTATCTTTTGGATAAATACCTAGGAGTACAATGGCTGGATCATATGGTAGCTCTATTTTTACTTCTATTTCTGATCCCATGTCATTTATCGAGTCTCTTTGAATGAAATAAAACCTGTAGTACAACTAAGATGTTAGGATGCTCAATGACTTAATATGCAAATATGATTTGTGAAATGAGAAAAAAAGGATGCCATTTGTTACATCCTCTAAACTTACTTGTCCAGAGAAACTTTTTTTTTTTTACCCCCAGAAACATCTTTTAGCATTAATATTCTGTAGAATATACTTGGAGGATATTGTCATAGTCCAGGGCTAATTATCTCACCCTGTTGTGGAAATACATACTAATCAATATGCTATACTCTACCAATTTATAGTAATGACATTTCCTGGACTGTATTTAGGAGTCTTTGAGGAGCTGTAAATCCCTCTTCTTCTTTTCCCTCTTCTTAGTAAGTGTGAATCGTGATTTCCCCAGTGACCATCCCTCAGGTGGAATTTCTCTCTCTCCATTCAACTTTGGGCCTAATTAAATGTCTGCCATGGTTTTAACAGATTCTACTTAGGAGGTGAGCACTAGTTCTTCTTGAGAAGAGTTGTTTCAGCAAATATAAATGAGCTAGGAGAACAAAAGCAAGAGTTGTGTACAGAGGCACAACACAGTGCATTTACATGACATTTCTACGTTAATGATTGGTTCAGATCCATTCATCATGTGTTTATTGAGTGCTTGCTTGATTTTAGATTCCAGGCTAGGCTTTTTTGATACCAGGATAAATAAGAGCAGACCTTAACCTAGGGCAGCTCAAATTTTAGTGGAAGAGACAGACATATCAGCAGACAATTTCTGAATGTGAGAAACACCTTAGTAGAAGAAAGCAAATGACAAAGAGACTGGGATGATTTACTCTGGGGGATGTTGTAGAAAACAGTCTCCAGAGCAAGCAACACTTGCAGTTTTTGCTGAAAAGTAAGTGTTTTCTCTAAAGATAAGAAAGGATGTTTTTCTTTAATGCATGAGACAGGAGGAAAAAAGGATCAAGGACAAAATCCTGGGTTAGGCTAACAATTAAGTGGCCAGCATCAGAAGTGAATCCAGGCAAGGGAACTGAGAAGGAATATTTAGAAAATTGAGAGGAATATTAGGGAGGAAGATGTCCAGATAGACAAGTTAAGAGAAAGTTCTACGAAGAAAAAAAGGGTCAAAAAGCACCAAATGCTGCTGCAGAAAATCCAACAGTCAAAATCATTGGTTTAAGGTTAATATATTCAATCTTGGGCTTGAATACTTTGGGGCTTCCAAAGACAACAATTTGGACTTCCATCAACTTTTTCCACAGTAGGCATCACTCAATGAAAACCTTAAATGTACTTATGATAACACAGTATAGACAATTGTTACTGAATAAAAGCAAACTTTAGTTAACAAAAATATTTTAAAAACCTGAGGATGAGGATAAAGGATGGAGGGAAGTTTTAAAAAGCCTTGGTGGGAACTGGGAATATAGAGACCTGATATTTTTATCCTGGATTCTACCTTTCAGCAACAGTATGGATTTAGGGAAATCATTTCATTCTCTGGACCTGAATTACCTGTACAGTGAGGAGACTTAACTAGAAGGGCCTCAAAGGTTCTTCCAGACAAGCAGAAGTCCTTATCATGCTTATGTTGAATGACAGAGATTTCATGCTTCCATGTCATACCACAACTTCCAATGTACCCTTTTTCCTCCATCATATTTTAAAGAAGAAGTAGAATTTCAGACAGGTTGGAGATTTCCTTGGACAAAACAACCTAGAGGAGCCTAACTAGTCAACGACTGGAGAAGGGAGAGGAAGCAGGACCATTTTTCCTCCCTTATTTACACAGAGGAAGAATCCTGACTCTTGCATGATTCCCTGTGTGACCTGGAGCAAATTTCTTCAATTCCGTGTTTTAGTTATCTATTGCTGCATAACAGATTTTTACTCCAAAATGTTGTGACTTAGCCCTGGGTGGCTCAGTGGTTTAGAGCCTGCCTTTGGCCCAGGACGCGATCCTGGAGTCCCGGGATCGAGTCCCACGTCGGGCTCCCAGCATGGAGCCTGCTTCTCCCTCCTCCTGTGTCTCTGCCTCTCTCTCTCTCTCTCTCTATGTCTATCATAAATAAATAAATCTTAAAAAAGAAAAGACTCTTTAAAAAAAATGTTGTGACTTAAAACTATAGATGGGTATTTTCCCTTACTGGTTCTGCAGGTCAGGAATTTAGGATAAGCTTGGTGGCTAGTTCTGGCTCAGGTTTTCCCTAAGGTTGTCAGATGTTGGCCAGGGCTGCAGATGACTTGACTGAGGTGGTGATTCACTTCCAAGCAACTTTCTCACATGGCTGCCAAGTTGGTGTTGACTACTGGAGAGGTTTTAGGTCTTTTCCACGTGGGTCTCCCCACAGAAGTGCTTGAGTTTGTCCTTAGTACATAATGCCTAGCTTTCCTCAGAATGAGCAATTCAAGCAATTCAGGCTGAGTCTTTTAGGACCTAGCCCCAGAAGTCATGTGCTGTTATTTCTGCTCTATTCCACTGGTCATACAAGTCAGGGCTGATTTGATGTGGGAGGGGACTATACGGGGCAGAAGCATCAACAGAAAGCATCACTGATGGTCGTGGTCACCTTAGAAACTCACTATGGCACCCTTGCCGACATCATTGTCTCACGGCACAGAGCAGGTGCCCCTTACTTATTCTCATGCATATGGTGCAGGATATGCCAACTCAGGAAATGTTAGTGCTCTCTGCTTCTGATTCTCTTATTTATTTATTTATTTATTTATTTATTTATTATTAATTGATTAATTAATTAATTTCAGAGAGAGATCGCAAGAGAAAGCATGAGTGGGGTGGAAGGGTACAAGGAGAGGGAGAAGTAAGCTCCCCACTAAGCAATGAGCCCAGTGCGGGGCTGGAGCCCAATGCAGGGCTCAATCCCTGGACTCTGGTATCATGAACTGAGCCAAAGGCAGATGCTTAACCACTAAGCCACCCAGGTGCCCTGATTCTCTCTTTCAAAATAGAATTGAATACATTGGATTGTGAGGAATTGAAGAGACTTTTCTGAGAACAGATCCTTTCTGGCTGCTGAATGGCTTCATGGAGAAGGTCACATTTGAACTGAGGTTTTGGGAGTATGTAGAGTTTTAACAGTCAGGAAAGATGGGGTTGGAGTGGGATGGTGGGGAAGGTCATTCTAAACAAGGCCTGGCATGGACAGAGACTCAGAGGTAACCAGATAAAAGGATAAGTTTGGGAAGTAGAATTGTTCTGGAATGTAAGATGTGTGAGCATTTGTTTCTTTATAGAGCAGGTCACACCAGGCCACAGAGGAAACAGGAGGATGAGGTTAGAATTTGAGTTTAAGATCCTACTGTCAGGTTCTCAAACCCCAAACACCAAAGGCAGGATTAAAGACAGAATTTGGGGCAGCCTGGGTGGCTCAGTGGTTTTAGTGCCACCTTTAGTCCAGGGCCTGATCCTGGGGACCCAGGATGGAGTCCCAAGTTGGGCTCCCTGCAAGGAGCCTGCTTCTTCCTCTGCCTCTCGCTCTCGCTCTTTCTGTGTCTCATGAATAAGTAAGTAAGTAAGTAAATAAATAAATAAATAAATAAATAAAATCTTTTAAAAAAGACAGAATTTGTTTTCTGAGCTGATATTCCTCTTTAGAGGTGGTATGTGTAGTAAATGGGGTTTCCCAGCTTTTAGTCATTTTTAGGAGGATTCTATAAATTTTCTCATAAATATGGGTGTGGCAGGCAGCCACTAAGGTGTTCTATGATCACCCCCGCCTCTTGGCAACTCTCTTCTTGTATGTGGGCTGGAACTAATGAGCAGCCCCTAAAGAAGAGAATGTGTTGCCATCCCATGAGATACCCTATGGGGAAGCCCAAGTGGTGAGGAACTGGTCTTTGGCCAACCAACTGCTGTGTGAAAGACATTGGAAGCTAAGCCTGTCCCAGTGGAACCTTGAGAAGACAGTGGTCCCTCCCAGTGGATGCCTTGATTTCAGGCCTGTAAGACACTCTGAACACAGGCATCCTCTGAGCCACATCCAGATTCCTGACCCATGGAAGCTGTGGGGTAAAAATGCTCATTGTTTCAAGCTGTTGAATTTTGGGATAAGTTGTGATACAGCAGTTGATAGCTAATACATATGTATTATCCATCCAATGACCTACTTGGAACATGTCTTCAAATCAACTTACCTTTTTATATAAATAGATTTATTTAAAAGGAAAACATATATTGCAAGTGTAAGAGGTGGTATCAATTTCCAGAAATAGAAGGTTAAAAAAATAATCCCATTTTCCATATGCTTTGAGGAAGACTAGCTAACTGAAAGAATAGGATATGTCAGGCCCTGATTTGAATTCCATGTTCATTTCCTGCTAGCTGTATGACATTAGAAATGTTCCCTTTTGCTCTAAGGTTTAGTTCCTTCATCTATGCAAGAGGAAATTTATCTTTATCTTTTAAAAAAAATTTTGGGGTCCCTGGGTGGCGCAGCGGTTTAGCGCCTGTCTTTGGCCCAGGGCGCGATCCTGGAGACCCGGGATCGAATCCCACATCGGGCTCCCGGTGCATGGAGCCTGCTCCTCCCTCTGCCTGTGTCTCTACCTCTCTCTCTCTCTGTGTGTGTGACTATCATAAATAAATAAAAAATTAAAAAAAAATGTTGAGGATGAAAGAGACAGTTCTCAATTATGCACCCAATTATGATGATGTTGATGTTGATGGTGAAGATCATAATGGCCATTATTTATAAAAATCCCTAGCCATGCAGCAAGCACTGTGTTAAATGATTTCATATTGCTCTCAAACCTTATGACATGCTCATAGACATTTTGTCACCCAACAAACTCATCTGTAGAGGTTTAACACCTTGTTTGAGACGTCACAATTAGTATAATGGTAGAATAAGAACTGAAGTGTAAATTATTTTCATTACTAAGTTCTTCCTCTCCACCATGATAGACTGCAGACTACACAGAGCTAAAAAATATGCAGCCAATGTCGATTCCCTCCTCTTGCTTAAGAATCAAACTTCAATTTTCCATATCCTACTTAAAATAACATCGAGTCTTGTTTTTCTCAGCCAGATTCAGCTCTGTCTTTCAGATCACTCCCTGTTTTCTCATGGAGCAGTGGTCACGATCCCATTTGTCTAGGTTCACAGCAGCTCGTCAAACATCACCCAGGGTCAATTGGAGCTGCCTGTAGTAATGACAAAATCCATGCCTTCAATTTCTTAATTAACTAAATACAATGAAGTCTGTAAATTGATCAAAGTAGGGTCTCATATGGAATTAATTAGAAAATTGTGGGGCGTACTTGGTGATTCATTCCCACTTGATAAACCTTACTGGGAATTTTATGGATGATCCAAATTAAACCCAGCTGTATTATAAAAAATTCATTTAGAATGTGATAACCACTTCAGCCTTTTTTCTGATTGGAAGCATAGCACACAGCATCCCAGCCTCAGGGTGCTGTGTGAAGAAGCCTCTCTCTGGCATTCTGGGGTAACGAAACTGTGAGAAATGTCCAATGGCAGTACCATGTATGGGCTGGTAGGGAGCTTTTATAAACTCTTAGCACCCTTTCTGGGTAGAGGCCTCCAAACATTACTATTGACACTATCACTTTATGTAAGCAGTGCCATCCATCCCCCCATCTTATGGGAAACTAAATAAAAGCATTCTTAGAAGACTTTGAAATGTTTTTGGCCTGCTACAGACAGATATGCAAAACCAGAATGCTTAATATGGCTCCAAGAAAAGTTCCACAGTTTCTCTGACCCCGTTTCCACATATATGGAAATTCTGAGACCACCACTCCATTTAAGCCAAGCATGCATTGGTTACATTCATAAAAAGAATCTATACTCAGCTGTCTGGTCCAGAGCACTGAACCTGGTCCTCGTGGAAGACCAGTGGATAAGGCACCTGTCTTTACCTTCAAGGAGCACTTCAAGGAGCATACCGGTGAGTGGAGAATACGGATGTAGATGGGCAATTTCAGACAAATGAGTTTGATATTAGTATGTGGAATGGTAGCAGCATATGGACAAGTGTGACTATTTCTACCCATGTGGCCTTCTACCCAAGCTCTACTTGAGGTGCTAACTCTTGAGCTGAGCAATGAAAGAGAATACACTATCATCAGGTAAAGTTAAGGGAGCAGCATGAACCTGGAGGACACATCCAGTGCATGAGCGGGACTGTGAGTGGTCCAAGATGGGCAGAACATTGTATTTGTCTGGGTCCTGACACATTGGAGGTGACAATCTTCCTATAATAGCATTTCCGTTGTGTTGGTTCAGCTAGAACCTTTGTGAGAGTGAATTAAAAATGCAACTAGTATAAAAAATGCAATTAGCTCTTTTACATTGTGTTCATATATGCAAATTAGAGAGGAAACTTGATATAATTATGTAGGAAATTGAGGTTAATAAATACCAGTTTGGGCTATAATTATCTGTACATTCCTGGACAAGGGTGGGTTAGAGCCTGCATTAACAGAGTAAGAGGAAGGAAGCCCTGTGTATCAGACGCTGGGCTATGTGTTTTCCACCAAATTTATGCCTGACTCCTCTGACCATCATGTTGAAAAAGCCCTCTTATCCCCAGTTTACAGATGGTTAAGTCAAAACCCAGAAAGTCAAATCATTTGTTGAAATTGGCATGGCCAGTGCCTGACAAACCTGGATGGCACCTGACTTGATTTGACTTTAAAATTCATGCTCTTTCCTTTTCTCCCACTTTATTCTAATATTATTTGAGGTTTTTCATGCTTTCAAGTTGTACTGGATAGCTTGATGCAAACTAACATCTGAAAATTT
Organism: Canis lupus dingo; assembly: GCF_003254725.2. Lineage (NCBI taxonomy): Eukaryota > Metazoa > Chordata > Mammalia > Carnivora > Canidae > Canis > Canis lupus. The sequence goes on from NC_064245.1 coordinate 68,529,374, forward strand.
GTTGATTTTTGTTGTCTCAAAATACTTAATATGACTGTCAATTAATGAAGTTATAGCTTGTACAACTTGTAACACTATTTGATTTTCACAATCCTAGCTTTTTAGTTTAGAAACAAATAATTAATTTGAGGCATGAAACTTAGCCCGCTCATTTTTATCCTTCAAAATTGGAAACCACCAAAATGTATAATAGGGAAAGTTGAGTAAATTATGCTATACTACTATTATGGAGTATTAAGCAGCAAATGAAAATGTTGTGTTCAATGACTATAAAACATACCAAAAAATGAAACAATTTTCTCTGAATGCATTTAAAACATTTTATATAGTAGGCAAGTATTTTAATAGAAAATTATACTTTATTGTTACTTTTAATTGAGCAGACATAATACAAAGACACCATCATTAGATTTTATATAGATTTTATATAGATTTTATATTCCACCATCATTTGAAATTGGGCCATTTTGCTTTAAGAACAAAGTACAATAAATATCTCTAAATAATAATATGAGTGCATGATTAATTGGCCATCTGATTTATACAGGCAAGGTGAATCAGTTCCAGGATATTTGTAGTAAGAACAACAAAGCAGACATCGGAATGGGTCCCAAAGCCAGCAATTACTCCAAGACACCTCTTATTTTCAGACACAGTTTCTGAATTTACTTTTGTCACTTTTTCTTTGCCCTTTTTGGTTAATCTTTTTTTTGCACAGACTTGTGCTGTGCCCCATCTGCTATGATTCACCCTGTTCTAATTATACAGTAGGCATCCTGTCTCTATGAACCAGAATTTTATCAGGTTTTTTATATATACATATATATAATTAATCAGGGCTTCCCAGGTGAAAGAGGCAAATGCAACATTTTTTAAAAAGACATTATTGCTGGAAGTAATTCTCACAGGTCTGGAAGCACCTGATATTCGTGGTGATTTGGGTCAGACGGGAAACTCGTGTACATTAAGTATCTCCATTTCCTGGAAGGCTGCTTGATGCAGGGCAAGACTCACAGCCCTAGGAGCAGGACTCCTGACATCTTGCCACAGTCTGCCTTTTACTAACTGTGACACTTGAGTATGTCACTTAACCCCTTGACTCAACTTTCTCTTCTTTTAAGATAGCACAAAATCTCTGATCTTCCCTCCGGGTCCGATCCTGATCGCTCCTTCTTAACTGAATCGCTTTTTCCTTAGATTCAATAGAACCACTTATCTATTCAACGGGTATTATTGGAGCACCTATTTATAGGCGACCCAAGGTTTGGAGATACGGAATCCAACTATAGTTCTGCTACTCAATAACTAGGTCAGGCCTGACAATTCATATCTATGTTTCTACTTTCTTAGTGAATATTTATGTCACATCTACTAGGTGTCAGGCACTGTTCAAAGCACTCTACAAGCGTTAACTTGTATTCTCCATTTTACAAATAAGGAAACTGGGGCACAGGAAGTTTCAGTAACTGAATACTGTGGATCAAGTCATGTCTTCCCAAATTCATATACTGAGGCCCAAATCCCAGGACCTCAGAATGTGACTGTACTCAAATGTAGAGCCTTTAATGCAGTGATGAACTTTAAACAGAGCTGTTGAGATGGGTACCTTTACAAGAACAGGAGATCTGGATGCACAAGGAGATGCCATGTGTTCATGCAAACAGAGAAAATACCTTGGAGGACGAAGGGACAAAGTGGCCAACGAGAGGAAACCAAGCCTGCCCACACCTTGATCTTGGACTTCCAATCTCTAGAACTGTGAGAAAATACATTTCTGTTGTTTAAGGTGCTGGGCAGTGGTGTTTTGCCATAGCTGCCCACAGACTGACACGCCTACCCAAAGTCATGGAATTGATAAGAGCTGGAGATTGGATCCAGAGTCTGTGAACATAAACACAATGCTCTGCTGTATCTCAGAGATATGAATATGCCTTCCCATATTACCAAATATGAGTAGAAAAAGCCTACTGTTCGGAATGAAGTACATCCAGGTACTAGTTAATCCCGGCCTGGAGAGTCATTAGCTATGTGACCTTGGTTAGGGAACAGAAACTCTCTGATCTTCAGGGGTCTCATCTGTAATGCTAAGGTGATAATACCCACCTCACTGAACTGTTAGGTGGGATAGAATGCGCAGTGCTGTGTAAAGCACCTCCTAGGGTATGCGAAACAGACAGAAGATTTAAATGTCACTTTCCTTCCTTTCCACAAGGTAATGAATGCAGAGTAGCAGAGATGTCAAAATTGCAGGGGAATGTCCACAGAAAGCATTAGTAATAATACCTAGCTTGTATGGCATGCCTTCTACCTGCCAGGCAGTGTGCATATACCTCTGCTTCCTAAGAAGTAGCCCATGGAGATTTTTTATAATTCCTCCTCCTTTTAAAGATCAAAAAAACGGAAGCTCAGAGAGTTTCAATAACACACTAAGGTCATAGAAAGTACCCAATAGAGGGAGGAGTTGCCCATGGTGGTTCCTATGCCAAAGCCTGAATTCTTGCAGCCTTCATGCTTCCTGTTAGACTCCTTGTTAATGACTTCCTAACAAACCCATAAGCTTCTAGAGGTCAGGAATTATATTTATTTTGTGTGACTCCCATTCTAACCAGTATTAGAATTCACTTTGAATTCATATTCCATGAACAAATAAGCATAAGCACATCACAGGTGTACCTACCTCTGATCCTGCTGGGTTCCTCGGAGATGATGGGTGAAGCTCAGGGACCTGGGCTGACTGTTGGATTCTGTTGGACCTTCTGGAATGGCTGTGGCTCCCATCACACCAAGTATAAGGATACACACACATTACTATCCAGCAGGCTGCTCACCGAACCAACAGGGGCCCTTCTGTGGCTCCGAACAACTCCAACACATTCACAGTCACACTGTCCCTGAGCTCCCCTGACTGTTAGGTCCTCTAGTGGGCAAGAGAATATGAAACTTCCTGACTCTTCCTGCCCCCAAATCTTAACTCTTACTTTTTAACATTCAGGGCCTCTGGCCTCCCACCAGATCAATATACCATGATCTCTCACAGAAAATCACTTCAAAATGATGCGCCCTTGGCAAGGCAAGAGCTGGTCAGATTCTCTGCAGATCAATGGCTGCACTCTCAGGAGAGCGGGGTGTGCTGTTTCCTTATTACAGTTCGAGGATTGCACTTAACCTTACAACAAGGGTGCCCTTGAATGCTTAAGTAGGTGGCTTTTGATCTGGGTCCTGAAAAGTAAGTAAGAACTTTGCAAGAAGGGACAGGAAGGCTGGGAATTGAAGAAAGAAAGGCCACCATGTGCAAAAACATGTAGGGGAGAGTCTAACAAACAAAAGCAAAGCTGGTGATTCACTGAGCACCTACTTTATGCAGGTACTCTGGAGGGAGGTCTAAATCCTCCCCAAACTACTGGACAGTGACCACTTTTATCTCCATTTTATAAAAAGAAAATCTGAGGCTCAGGGAGGTCATGTAACCTTCTCAAAATAACATAACTGGTCATCGACAGAGAGTTTGAATGGCAAATTGGCTGATCCAAAGCCCACTCTTTCTAGAAAGACAAGAGGCTGTCCTATTTAGCCCCCAGACTCCAGTCTCAGATACTTGCTTATGGGAATGGAATTAGTTGGTTGGTTTGTTCATTTGTTTTTCAAGTGGTGGTCTTGGAACTTGATAAGTAGCATGGCCAGGGGTTCCACGTGGGGAACCCCTTCCAGAGAGGGTTCATGCCAGGAGGAGCTATGGCACCTCTGTTCTCTGTCTGTGGTATTGGAGAAGGTAACTACTTTTATGAGGATCAGAGGGGAGAATTTCAGACTTTGAGATGGAATTTTAGGACAAGACACCACAACAAATATCTTCACATGCGTGGCAACTAGATTCCCATTTAGTTGGAATCTATTCTCTCAGTTATGTATCCTTGACTCACCAAATATGTACTAGTCCCTGGACACCAAGCATGTGTTAGTCACTGGGGCACCAAGTGGGCAGGTTGCCTCTTGCTCTGTCCCCAGAGGACTCGCTCTCAAGTCTAGGGTGGGCAGGGAAGGTGGGCAAATGAGTGCCCAGAAGTGAGAAGCCTGAAACTGCTTGAAAAAGCAGTGAGTGATGCTGTCTTAAGTGGGGTTGCCGCGGGGAGGGGTCCCACGGTGCGTTGGATCCACAGGTTCCTGGAAGGACAGAGGGCTGCCTGCCATCTGGTTTCAGAGCTGCCACAAGATCCGGACAACAGCCTGAGGACCTGGAAATAGGTGCGAGGCGAGTGAAGGTGGTCTAGTCTGGGTACTTGAGAATAAAAGGTCACCCAGACGATGCATTCCTGTCTCATGGGCCATCTTGTGGTTGTCTTTGAAGAAATTGGCTTCTCATGAATGAGAAAGTTCAAACTTGCCAGACGTGTAATCCATCTGCTAAGGTGTCAGTTCAGGTAAGATATTGGGGATTCAAAGAGACTCTATTTGATGCGGCTCCTCAAAATCACCTCCTGCTCCTGTTAAAGCAATTTTTATAGAACATTTACTAGGGGACGCAGGCATATGCAAAGGTCCTCATACGCAGGAGTCCCCTTGAGAATGTATATTCCATAGGTATGGATTTGTACTCTCTTCCAAATTACTGCCTCAGTTTCTCTGACCCTCTTTGCTTCTGATTATCTTCCCCAATCTGCCCAATCTCTCGGTCTCTGTCTCTGTCTCTGTCTCTCTCTCACACACACTGTCACACACACACGTCCACCTGATTGTCTTGCCTCCTTTGTTCCTGCCTCCCTCTGTCCGCCTGCTTCCATACTTTCTTTGCCATTATTTGTAAGCGCAGCGTGGCAGTGCCCTGGAACCAATTTCCTGCAGCTGTAAAGCTCCCTGTGCCAGTCACTGATCACAATCTGTCCCAGATCATGGCAAGTCAGGAGCAATCCTTTACATGTGCACAGGGATTTATAGTTTTCAAGGGAGTTCTGAATTTTTCATCAATTTTCTCTGTTAATTCATGCCACAGCTCTGGAAGGGAGAGATTCAATAACCCGCCTGTGTTTACTAAGGACCCACCAGGCATGGACATAAGGAGTGAGTTAGAAGTGCTGAAGAGCCAGCTGGAAACCTGTTAAAAAGTCCAGTTCCCACGGTTCCCCACAGAGATTCTGATTTAGGAGAGACCAGGAATCTGCATTTAACAAACTCTTTAGGGGATTCTGATGATGGAGTCCTAACTTAGAGAAAAGTGGTCTGGGTGCTTCTCCAACTTTCAGGTGTACAAGATCATCTGGGGATCTTGATATAAGGCCATTTCTTATTTAGCAGGTTTGGGGTGGGGCCTGAGATTCTACATTTCTTTTTTTTTTTTAAGATTTTATTTATTTATATATTTATGAGAGAGAGAGAGAGGCAGAGACACAGGCAGAGGGAGAAGCAGGATTCATGCGGGGAGCCCGACGTGGGACTCGATCCCAGGACTCCAGGATAACGCCCCAGGCTGAAGGCAGGCACCAAACCGCTGAACCACCCAGGGATCCCCAGATTCTACATTTCTAACAAGCTGGTGCCCAGGATGCTCTGGCCAGGGCCACACTGGGTGTAGCAGGAGTCTAATAGCTATTATTCTCTGTTTCTCCCCCAGATCTGGAAATCATAGCAGTAAGGCCACTTCCACAAATTCGTAGAACTAGTAAGTGGTAGATCTGGACTCGCAGCCATCATCCTATTGTTGTTTTAATACTTTGCCCAGAGACTCCCAATGGGAGGACTAGGAAATGATGAGATCACGTGAGAAGCACATGAGAGGATGGAAGCAGGACATTGAATTTTGCAGGCTTTGGGACAGTCTTGCTCATGCTTCTGACTGGACCAGCCAGCCCAGCTGCCAGCCGGGCTCCCACCACTGCCTGGCATTCCCCAGGGCTGGTCACCACTCTCCTCAGGGAGCCCAGGGCCATAGGAAGATAATGGCTGATGGGATCCCATAGGCCTGAGTTAAAATTTGGCTTTGCCAGTTCCCATCGTATAGGTATGGTATTGATGTTACTTACCAATGAGGACATTTCAGTTCATTTCCCTGAGCCTCATGAAGTTTCTTTTTCATAAAGCAAAGGTCATCTTCTGCCTCCCAGAAAACCATAAACATAATACAGGGCCCTGATATAGTAGGGTAGGTGGAACTCTGAGGTCTTCCTGATGTGGGCAAGGTGACAGCAGGGGTTGATGCCCAAGATGGTAGCAGAGTCACGACCCTAACTCAGACCCTCTGACCCGACTCTTCTGCTCTTCTCTGTTTTGTGCAGTCCCTGGTATTGGTGAGCTCTTGAAGGGCAGCGACTGTGGGGATTACATGTTGTAAAAGCACTTATGAAGGTAGCTGGCCTACGGAACAGGGCGGCATCATCGCCACTGCCCTTGCTGTGATGCACTTGCATTTCCTACAGGTGCCTGGAACACAACAGAATCCTGTTGTTGGAGGACACGTGGTAGCCATGGAACCTAATCAGGTGACACTGAATGACTTCAGGACCTATTTCCACTTAATTCTGGGCACCGGATGAATTGTCCTTGGGAATACATATGACTATTTAGACATCTGACTCTTACAGTCTTGAATGGCCTCTTTTCGGATGTCCTGGAAACTTGCTTCTTTGTGTTCACATCTTTTGCTATCAGTGCTTCTCACTGCCAGACAGCCCTGCCTGGAGTTTGACCTTCCTTCAGACTGTAAATCTCCTGCTCCCGGTGGGCCGTCTCCTTCCTCCGGCCCCTCTCCAGGCAGAGATGCTGCCCTGCTGTCCACTCTTACCTGAAATGCACCTACAATACAACTCTTCAGACACGGGCGATAGCGGAAGCTAAATAGGGGTTACTATTCATTCTCCTATGATCTAACGTCTTCCGATTGTGTAGGGTCATTCCAGGCACCTCAATGCTGTCAGGTTTTTCTGCTGCAAAATAGGAATGATCACATCAGTCCAGTAGGAAATAATGATGGTCAAGCAGCTTGATCACTTTATAATCAGTCTCTGTGCTCAACTCCATGGGGGTTCTCTCCTTGAAGCTCGGGAGACAGGTCTTATTAATATACTCATTACAGATGGGAAACTGAGGCATTAGAAATAAAGTAACTTCCCCAAGATGACAGCAGGGCTACATGCCTGTTGGCAGTTACCTTCACTGGTATTCCTCAGGCAATCAGTCTCATTGCTCTTAGAACAAAAACAAAATCCCAGCTCCTTAGTGGGCGTTCTGTGTGACCCAGCCTGTGCGCATCTGTGCGGCTCTCACTCTTGATATATCTCCCCGGTGCTTGGGATGTGATATTCCCATGGAACTCTAGGCAGATATTTCCTCTCCCTGCCTTCTCACCTCCCACCTGGTGACTCATCTCTTAGGGACTCTGCTCTGGGACCACAGCAGCTTGGTTAACCTTTCCAGGGAAGCCTTCAGTATGGTGCCCATGCAGGAAATTCCACCTCAACAGATACAGTGCTCCTGACCATGGCTTCTTTCCCATTTCCTTATCTGCCTTCCACTTCATAATGAGCTTCCTGAAGGCTATTTTGTTTCTCATTTTATCCCTAGCGCCTAGCAAAGTGCTTGACCCTAATAGTCATTTCCTAAATAGCTGAATAAATGAAACTGCTGTGGCTTCCCCACCTTGACCCTGGCACTAGACTCTGAGCTTAGACATCTCCGGAGTCATGTGACATGCTGATACCATTCACGTTATGTTTACATGTGTTATTTTTCTGAAGCCCAGAAACCCTATTCATCTTGTTTCTTCCCATGATGTCACAAAATGGTGTTCAATGAATAAATCCTTATAATTGAGTCAGAGAATATAAAATTTAAATCATTCATGATCATTGAGTATAAATACCTCTCTTCACAGATGAAGGACATACGCTTATCGAGTTAATGAATTTGCTTATAAAGCTCAGGTACACGTGGCACCTGAGTGGTTTAGCTGGGTAAGTGTCTGCCTCAGGGTCCTGGGATACAACCCTGCATTAGGCTTCCTGCTCGGAGGGGAGTCTGCTTCTCCGTCTCTCTCTGTTCCTCTTGCTCTCTTTCAAATAAATAAATAAAATCTTTTAAAAAAAATTTTAAAAAGCATAGGTACAAGGAGGAAGAGAGTTAACAATGTCACAGACTTTGCTGTCACACTTATCTGGGTTGGAATTCTGACTCCATCACTAATTAGTTTTATAACTTTGTATCATTTCTTTAATTTCATTGAATCTCAATGTTCTCATCTTGAAAAGTGGGCTCCTAAGAAGTAACTCACCGGGATGCTGGAGTAATTATATATTAAACACATCAATTGAGAAGCTGCTTCTGAAAGTCCCTGGAACTGGCTGCATAGGGCAGGCTTGGTCCTCATCAACCCAGAGAGCTTCATTTCCCTGCTCTGCCCCTCACTAACTGGGTGATCTTGAGCAACCTACTTAACCTCTTGGTGTCTCAGCTTTCTCATCTGCAAAATGGGGATGATCATAATTATACCTATCATTTGATTATTATGAAAACAAAAGTTCTAGTTACTAAAAGCATCTCCCACCCAGGAAAAAGTAACTACAAGACTTACCCTATTGGAACACTGAGCAGATGCTGGCTGTGAAGGCAGAGGCTTAGGGATAATTTTAGACACAGGTCTTACCATTTGTGTTCTTTGATCACTGAGCATGGGACTTAATGTGAATGGTGTGGCCACCTCAGTGACTGGCCTCTCTCAGGAGAAGTCACATCATTTTTCTACCTGACACACTGTGTATGAGTCAGGGAGACAAGATGCGACAGATGTGTTCTCGCTGAGAAACCAACCCAGAAAGAGTCATACTGCATGGCCAGGAGTGAGAAGATAGTTTGCTATTTTGTGTGTGTGATTGTTATTGCCATGTCTGTTTCTAACTCAGCGTGAGGGGAAATATTCATAGAGGAACCCTTGTGGATCTTGGGAGATTGACCATGTGGAGTCAGTGATGCGGGCCAGGGAGTAATAGAGCCTTTACAACTGCTTCCTCCATGTTGCTCGGCAGGATGCCTCCATCAGGACCAGATGCACAGGGACCCCAGGGAGTCCTAAGTGCCCATCAACTTTCCCAGCCATTCTTTGTCTTCTTGGGAGCCTTCTTTGTGTATCCATGTAGTCACATTTTGATTCATTCAACAAACACTTTTTGGTCACTGCTGCATGCCAGGCACTGGGCTGCCATAGTGCTAAACAGCAAGAGCCATCACATCAGGGTACATACAACCCATAGGATTAGAAAATTTCAGAGCTGTATAGGAAGGGCAATTATAACTGCAGAGAGGGCTGGGGATGCTTGGGTAAGCATGGACTCAGCCTGGGCAATCATCTGAGAAAGACTTCTTGGGGAAGGTGGAATAGGATGGGATTTGGTACCACTCAAGACACCAATATCACAACATGGCAGAAGGCTTGGACATTACCTACCTCAACTTCCCCATCGAATGGATGGAGGCACAGAGGATGCCAGAGGAGAGAGACCACTGCATGGCTGCAGTATAGAGGCTCTGAGCACTTAGGGTATCCAAAAGTCACCATCTGAACTACTGGCAAATGACCACAAATACCAGGGACACTTACATGGATGTTGTTTTGCTCTGATGTAAACGTGGTTCATATGTGGTTAAGCAGAAGTAAGGCACTTTTGAGGATGCAAAGGGACACATTAATTATGAGGAGACAACAGGCAACAAACAGGCCTGTCTTCAAAGGAAAGCATGGAGAGGCAGGAGGCAGGCAAACTCAAGTCCAAAAGCATATTTTCACCCACTGCATGTGACCTTGGAGGGTTGGACTGTGTGACTCTCAGGGGAATGTAATGCGTAAAAGCATGTGCACTATTGTCATCAGATGTCCTAGGTTTAAAGTTGCCAGATGTAGTGGAGAAAAATACAGGGCAGTCCAAAATATGCAAAGAACTCTAACAATTCAACCATCAGAGAACAATCCTATTTAAAAAGTGCATCAAAAACTTGAACAGACACCATGTCAAAGAACATAGATAGCTAGAAAATAAGCATTCAAAACATGGTCCACATCTTACATCATTAGGGAAATGTAAGTTAAAACAACAATGAGATACCACTGCACACTTAAAGTGGCTAAAATCTGAAATATCAACAATATCAAATGCTGTTAAGTGTGTTGAACAACAAGAGTTTCATTCATTGCTGGTGAGAACACAAAGTAGTACAGCCACCTTGGTAGACTGTGGCAATTTTTTTTACAAAGCTAAGCATCTTACAAATATGATCTGACAATCATGTTCCTTAGTGTTTACCCAAACAGTTGAAAACTTAGGTCCACATGAAAACTTTATTCGTAATTGCCAAAACTTGAAAGCTGCCATGACATCCTTCAGTAGGTGAATGGATAAAGTGTGTTTCATCCAGACAATGGGATGTTATTCAGTGCTAAAAAGAGGTAAGCTATCAAGGCATGAGGGATGTGAAGGAAGCTTGAATGCAGATGCCTAAGTGAAATAAGCTAATCTGAGAAGACTACATACTCTATGATTCTAACTATATGGCATTCTGGAAATAGAAAAACTATGGGGACAGTTAAAAGATTGCCAGTTGCCAGGAGGAGGTATAAATAGGCAGAGCACAGGTTTTTAGGGCACTGGAAATACCCTGTTTGCTACCATGATGATGGATAAACTTGTCATGCATTTATCCAAACCCATAGAATCCACAGCCAAGAACAAAACATGATGTAAATTCAGTTTTGTATTCTCTCACTCTGATCTTTTTCTTCAAATTTTGTGATGGCCTAATAAAACTTGTAACATGTAGTTGTGCATCTCACTACTTTTGTTTTTCTTACTATTTCTTGAGGGAGTAATTTAGGAGTGAGTCACTGCCCCACACATGCAGGCTTGTCTCATATAGCCTAATCATCTTCCCCCAACCCTGTTTAATTGATACTATTCATTCCATCTTGCAGATGAGAACACAGGTTCAAGGAGATAAAAGTTACACAGCTGGAACATGGCAGAGCTAGTTATCAAATGCCATCTAGCCTAACTCCATACTTTCCCATGGCATCATGTGCCAGCACCCCAAGTCCAGAGGTAAATGGGAATTGTCTTGAAATAAATCAACAGAGTGTGTGATGTTATCCACAGCTACTTTATCCTTCATGGCCCTGCCCAAATATCCACTCTCTAGACTCACCTTCATGAGGCCTTCTAGATGCCCATCTGTCTAGAACGGCATTGGCCTTCAGAATTCACTGAAAGCATGCAATTGTGGATTTAATTAGATTATCTATATTTTAATTCATTTTTTTCTCAGTTTTATATTACCAATAATATTTTTAGTATTTCTGGGACCAAGCCCATGTCACACAACCCCAGATCGCATTTTCCTCTATTCTAATCCCAAATCATAAATTCAGGCCATAGGGAAGAGATTTTGTATATCAGGGGAACTCCTTGTCTAATGTCTTCAATTTATAAATGAGGATGCTGAGACTCAAAGAGATTAAGTAATTCAAGCAGGGCCACTCAGCTAGCTCATTCATTCATAGGCATTATTCATTCAGTATCTATTTTATGCCAAGTACAATGGGAAGGAAATAGGCAAAATGAGAATAAATAAGGAACTAAACATGATAATTTCCCAGAGTGACAATCACTATGTTGGAACAAAGCACAACAGAGGATGTGACAGAGAGCAGGGGATGCTGAGTTGTGTAGAGTGGTCAGAGATACCACACTGAAAGAAGTGATTGCACAGAGACCAGAATGAGAAAATGATGTGGAGTTCTGGGGGGAAAGCATTTCAAGCCACAAATGGAAAGATCTGTGGTGTCGAATAATGCCATTGTGTTCAAGGAGTAGAAGGAAGACAATAATTCTGGAGGTAAAGAGCTTACAGTCCAATGACAATATAAGGAGAAAGCATTTGAGGGTTTTAGCAGGGGAGCCAAAAGGTTCTAATTTACATTTGCAACAGTCCTCTGGCTGCTATGTGAAAAATGAGTTGGAAAGAAGCAAGAATGAAACATAGATCAATTAGGAAAGCATTTCATTATTCTTTTCTAACAGCTTTATTGAGGTATAATCAATATACACAAAATTGCACATACTTAATGGACATAATTTGATTAATTTGGACGTATGCATACATCAGCAAAATTATCACTGCAATATCCAGGTAGTAGACATATCCATCACCTCCAAAAACTTTCTTGTGGTCCTTTTGTGTGTGTGTGCATGTGTGTGTGGTAAGAAAACTTAACATGAAATTTACTCACTTAATAAAGTTCTAAGTGTACTACTGGTAACAATAAACACTATGCTGGACAGTGGATCTCTAGAACTTATGCATCTTGCATAATTGAAACTTCATGCTAATTGAACAATTTCCCATCATCCCAGCAGCATAACCTCCCTACTCCCACCCCAGCCCTGGTCATCACCATTCTGTTCTCTGCTTCTGTGAATTTCACTCTTGCAGCTTAACTTATGTAAGTGGAATCAGGCAGTATTTGTTCTTCGGTGACAAGCTTATTTTACTTAGTACATTTTCCCCCAAGTCTATCCATGTTACCACAAAGACAAGATTCCCTTCCTTTTTAAGAAGAAAGTTTTATTTTGTTGAGGTAAATTTCTTCTATATCTACCTTGTTGAGGGTTTTTTTTTTAAATCATAAACATTTGCTGAATTGTGTCAAATGCTTTTTCTGTATCTACTGAATATCATGTGGCTTTCTTCTTTTATGTTGTTAATGTGGTATATGACATGCATTGATTTTCATATATGGAAACATCCTTCTATCCCAGGGAGGTTTCCACTTGGTCATGGTGTATATTCCTTTCACTGTGGTGTTGAATTTGATATCCTAGTATTTCGTTGAGGATTTCTGCATTTATGTTCCACAGGGATGTCGGCCTCTAGTTCTCTTTTTGTGTGATGTCTTTGTCTGGCCTTAGTATCAGGATCAAGCTGACCTCATCAAACACATTTGGAAGGGTTCCTCTTTATTCAGTTTTTGGCAAGAGTTTAGGAAGGATTGGTTCAATCTCCTTACTCATTATGGATCTGTTCAATTCTTTTCTTTCCTTATGATTCATTCTTGGTATGTTATTTGCTTCTAGAAATATTTCAATTTCTTCTAGGTTGTCCCATTTGTTGGCACCTAATTGTTCATAGCAGTATCTTGTGATCCTTTGTATGTCTGTAGCATCAGTTGTAGTGTCTCCTCTTTCGTTTCAGATTTTATTTAATTGAGTTAAAAGAACCGGGTTTGAAATTTCATTCTTTGGATGCCTCGACATTCTCTGTCACCTTTCCCGCATTTCTTACTGCTGTCTGCCCTGGTTTGCCTTTTATCTTAAAATATCTGTCTATAAAGCTATTCACCAGGGATATTGCATTTTACCATAGAGATGACCCTGGGTAAGTAAGAAGGTGAGATGACCCTCTTCAGGTCTATGTGCTGGATCAGATTTGGGATGCATTTCTGAATGAAAGGTAGCCTCTGAGGTATTATTGTGCACAGTGTTCATTCCTGGAAAACTGCTGTTCTCGGAGCACATAGGCTACACCCTAGTATGCCATCTTTCCAAAACAAATCAAAGCAAAACAAAGAGACAGGGGAGAGCAAGGAAGTTCCCAGGGGCACATTGCTCCAGGCTCCCACTCCTTAGTATCCTTCTGGCACAGTATTTAAACACTGGCCAGACAATGAATTTGTTTGAAGAATGACCAGTGGCCACGGTGTCCCTATGCATATTACCCATGAATATACCCCTCTCACTTTCCAAGCATATGTTAATTATTTCCCTATATTCTTCTGGCATCTGCTGTGTTGAAGAGTGAACAAGTGTGCCTGCAGTGGGAGGGGCCTCAGCTGCCAGTAGATATTTGCACTCCAGGCAGAGGTTCTAGCTGACTCCAAGGAGAGAATATCAGCTAATATTATCATGTTATTGAGAAACGTATTTTTTATAGTCTCCTGGTCTGCATTCTTTTGCTTTATCTTGATGTTAATTTTGAGTTTACTGAACTCACAACTGAGTACAGTGAGGGCAGGGACTCTAGTATTTGGGGCCAAGAAAATGATCCTGAAGAGAGATGGGGGAAATGTATAGGTCTCTGATTTCTTGGCACCAGAGATCTTGGAGTCAGGAAGAAGCCTCCAAAAATGCAAAGGAAGTTTGTAGTCAGAATGGCATATCAGGAGGAAAAAATAAAATAAAAGCAGGGGGAGAAAATTAAAAACCCAGATAAGGAAATGAGATGACAAAGAGAAGGCAATTCTACTCAAAGCAACTTACTTAGTCCACGCAATGGCTCAGCAAGGATATATCCCTTGTCCTGGTCCTGCAACAGAGACAAGGGACTCTCTGAGATATGAAATTATCTGGTTGATTAATGCAAACAGCGAGGTCCAAGGGCATGTTTTGAACTCAGGTATTCCTGTGATGTGCCCTGCCCTAAGAAGGGGTTATGATATAAAAGGAATGTGCAGGAATAGAAAGCAATGAGCTCCATGTGTAGGTCACACAGGTAGGGGAGCCTCTCCCTGGAACCTGTCCTTTCAGAATAGACAAGCAGATTGGTCAGTGGATGAAGGGCCCTGAAGCCTTTGGTTTTTCCTTGCCTGCACAAGTAGTTGAGGTTTAGCAAGGTTTTCTGGGACACCTGGGAATCTTTAATTTGTGGGTGTCCAGATACTTCTGGGTGACTGAGTAATCATTTTCTATTTCTCTGAACTCTCTGATTTCTTATAGTAATATTTTCCAAATCCTTCCTGATAGGAACTGAATTAATCAAGACTCCGCTGATCACAAGTTACAGAAGCTCATCTGAAGCAAAAACTAGGGATTTTATTTGCTCATAAAATAGAAAAGTCCAGGAAGTTGACCGAGCTTCACATATAACTGGATCCAGGTATGCAATGTTGTCATTTAGATGCAACCATTTTCTTCCTCTCTAGACACGTGTTCCTAAACACTAGATTCCTTCTCAGGTGGACCATTTTTTAAAAGATCAATCTATTTATTTAAGAGAGAGAGAGAGGTGGGAGGGGCAGAGAAAGAGGAGAGAGAGTCTCAAGTAGACTCTACACTCCATGCAGAACTCCAAGCTGGACTCAATCTTACCCATGAGATCATGACCTGAGCCAAAACCAAGAGTCAGCCACTCAACTTCCTGAGTCACCTAGGCACCTCTCAGGTTGACCATTTTAAAGCATATCATGGCTTATTTGTCTCCAGGTTTGCCTTCTCAGTAAACCTGTCAAAAAGAGTATGTTGCTCCTCAATAAATTCTGGAAAGTCTCTGATTTGCATAGCTTCTAGTAGCCCATTGTTGTTACTATAATCAATAAGGCAGAGGGATCAAGGGATAGGACATACCGATTGGCCAGGCTTGAAGCACAAGCCCTCATCCAACCCTGAGCCCATACCTGGACTACAAGCCTGCTCCTCAGTCACATGACCATTCCAAGAGTACAAATGCATGCATGGATCTCAAGCCCACTTGGAGCACAAGCCCACACCTAGACCATGAGCCCTTGGACATGGAGAGGGATTAGATAGATCTCTTGCCCCTGAATTGATGGCACGTGGAAAGGTGGGAGAGATAGCTTGATGAAAGTCAGGTGCTGATGTCAGACGATAGTGGAAAGGATTCTGGAAAGAAGTACCAAAACATAAATAAATAAATAAATAAATAAATAAATAAATAAATAAATAAATAAATCACCAGAAAACAAAAACAAACCAGAGAGAGAGAGAGAGAGAAACATGAATAGATACAATTGATGCCCTTTGTAGGAAGTACATTATCTTTTTTTTTTTTTTTTTTTTTTATTTATGATAGTCACAGAGAGAGAGAGAGAGAGGCAGAGACATAGACAGAGGGAGAAGCAGGCTCTATGCACCGGGAGCCCGACGTGGGATTCGATCCCGGATCTCCAGGATCGCGCCCTGGGCCAAAGGCAGGCGCCAAACCGCTGCGCCACCCAGGGATCCCAGGAAGTACATTATCTAAACCTGCATTGAGCCTTTTCTAAATCTTTGCTATTGAAAGAGCAGTCTGGGAAACAGCAGCTGCCAGGTCATCTGGGAGTTTGTTATAAACGCAGAATCTCACGCCTCACCACTGGATCAGAATCTGCATTTTAACAAGATCCCTCTGAGAGCTGTGTGCACATTCAAGTTCGAGGAGCACTAATCTGAACTTTGTCAATCATTATTTTATCGATAAGCAAGTATTCCTCAGGAGGAAGGGAAAAAAGCAGTTTGGAAATCAGGAGACCTTGACAGTAGAATCCAGGCTCTGTTACTAAGCTCGGGAACTCTGGGCTGGTTACTTTTGCTTTTACATCCTTTGTTTTTGTTTTTTTCATCAGGAACATGAAGGACTTGGGCTAGCAAAGCGCCAACCTTTTGCCAGTTTCTGACCTTTCAAAATTTTAGACTTGCTAAGTTTCAAAAGGGCAGGTAATTTGGAGGTTATAAAAACCGTAATAAAGGGCTTTCCGCAGCTGTCAAAGAGGAAAGAAATTTCAGAGGTGATCTTTGGAACACAGAAATGCAGATTTTCCAGTTTCAAAACCAAGCAGGATCTACACTAGTGAGTTTAAACTACGGGTCCAAAGAACCACAGAATTCCAAGGAGGCCATATGAAAGATTGAGAATCCTCAGTTAGACCCTGCTGATCAAGGAGAAGGTCTACAGAAACACAGAGAAGAGGGAGCAGGTAGCATCTACTATAAGAATCCAGACATCCATCCTGGAGGAGACAAGGCACCAATTATGCCCTAAAATCAATGTAGGACTGGGTTCTGGGAAGCCTAGAGAAAGCTTTGAAAAGTTCAAGCCTACCTCTCCTCACTGCATTAATTGCTTTTCAGAATATAAAAGAAATTAAATAACAACAGCGCCAATTAAATAATAGCAGCTTCCACTTCCTGTGGCAATTAGTGAGATAGATCGCATGTAATTAATCCAAAGTCCCCAGAAGCTACTTCCACCCTTTGGAAATCAGCTCTCAGCTGTTCGCTTTTCAATGGAACACTGAGGATTTCTAGGTGCCTTTTATGTTCAGTGTGTTATTAATATCCTCAATCCCTCTATGTAAACATTAATTGCTTGCCTGGCAGCTCATACTTGAATCTGAATACTTGGTCTATTGAAACCAAATCCATCATCACGCTTTGCTGGTAACTGACCTCACCGGTGGGGCTTTCATGGGATCCTCCGTGAAGGTGATACACACTCCCCATCTCATCCGGAATATTGGTCAAAACCACATTGCCCTCCAGAAGAAAAATACATTTTATTATTTTTATTATTTTTATTTTTTAATTTTTTTGAAAAATACATTTTTTAAACAGAAAGTAGACAAAAAAGCAGGGCTCTATCCTACTTGTGGGTGCTGCTTGTTTGTGAACAAGCATCCCGGGGAGCAAATTAAAGAGCTAATGACTTTGGTAAAACTCGCTTGAAATGGCAATATGGAAGTGGAAAACCACTAATAGCTTTGCCCTGCTTTTATTAGAGGAGCTGAGGACAAGACCAAGGAGGGAGTCAGTCGGAGTGCTCCTTTCCTGGCTAGGTAGAGAGCACTGAGCTCTACGAAGAAAAGTGACCCTTTAGGGGTTCAGGGAAATCTTCCCTGGATGAGCTAACTTTGTACTCCAACTTTGCCCCTTGCTGCAACACCCTGCTCTTCTGAGTGTCTGTTGTCTTCTCCAGTTCACTCTGGCATCCTTCAAGGGACCAAAGGGGTGGAACACACCAATCAAAGAAATTCAAATCTAGGTAATATATGCATATTTTTAATAAAAGAACTATGTACAAAGGTGTTGGCAGGGTTCAGGAAGGACACAGTCAGAAACGGCAGTATCCTGGAACTGGCAGGAATGGGAATGAACAATCACCCCATGAGACTGGAAAGTGCAAGAGGATGAGGAAAGGGCCTAGGGTAGTTGGAAAGAGGAGCTCAGGAGAGGACCCCCAGCCAGGAGCTGTGGCCTTGGAAGAGAGATGAAGGCAATGCTTGTAAGCTATTGCAGGCAAGGCTCTCGGGCAATGAGCACCCTGCTTCACACTCCCTCCCACTGTATGGAATTCAGTACTTTCTATTAGATAAAACCAACTGGAAGACAAACAGCATGAACCCAGCAATGCCATGGTCAGCCCTCCAGGAGGCAGGACCCAAAGGAAAATAGGAGATAAGGTCTCTTGGGTGGCGCAGTCGGTTAAGCATCATGCACTCTTGGTTTTGGCCCAGATCTTGATTTCAGGGTTCTGAGATCATGACCCTAATCAGGCTCTTCATTCAGCACAGAGTCTGCTTGAGATTCTTTCTCCCTCTGCTGTTCCCACTCATTCTAAATAAATAAATAAATAAATAAATAAATAAATAAATAAATAAATATGTTTAGAAAGAAAAAAGAAGAAACTAGGAGACTGTCATTATTGAGAAGGTCAAATGGAAGATATTCAACACAGTGGGCTAATAGGTATTCAAACCTACCAAATCCCAAACTGAACTCTAGAGTTCCCTACTTTCCCCAAACTTTCACCTCTCCATCTTCCCTGTCATAAGAAGGGCACCACCTGCCACCCAGCAAGCCCAAGCCTCAAACCCAGCTCCTGGGTTGAACCTCAGCCCTGACTAGCATTCTCCCTCAGGGACGTATAGTTTGATTTGCAAAACATACTTATATCATCCCCATCTCCACTCTTTCCACTCTGGACCAGCCACCATCTCTCTTGTGAATTATTGCAGTTGTCTCCTGGTTGGTTTCCCTGCTTTTGCATCTTCTCTAAAATCTATTAGTGAATAGATGGAATTCTGGACTTCTGGAATGAAGTCCAAACTCTTTGTGTGTCTTTGTAGAGGTCTCGGTTCTGGCCTGGTCCCTATGCATCTTTCCACCATTATTTCTGACCACTTGTCACCTCAGCCACTCAGTCCTGGCTATACTGGCCTTGCCCTGCCTTCCATGAAGGTTCAGTTTATTTCTGCATCAGGATCTTCTCATCAGTTATTCCTTTGCTTGCAAAGTCCTTTCTGGAAACACACTCTCTGCTCCTCTTGGTCTTTGAATATCAGTTAAAGGTCACCCTCTCAGACATACTTTCAGGCCCACTAGCTAAAGTCATCCCTGAGTCACTGTGCCATGTCACACCGTTCCAGTTTCTTGTATATTCACTCATTCCTTTGTTTACTTATTTGTTGTTGTTGTTGTTTAATTGGTTCTCAGGATAATACAAGGCCTTGGAGGTCAATGGCCCTTTCTCTCTTGCTGGTCTAGGAGAATTAGAAGGACTCGGACAGGTATTTCTGGTTGAATCTTTGAGAACAGTGAACATCAAACTTTTTTTCAAAAATATCCAGAATACAAGTGAAGGAGAGAAAAAAGAAGTCTTTTGACTTTTGGATACAGATGATCTGAATATAAATCTGAGCTCTAGCACTTAGAGCTCTGAGAAACTGTGGGGTAATTACTATGTTTTTGTGACTCAGCCTTTTCAACTATTAAATGGGGATCAGCAAACATAAACCTCAAAACTAAGAGCTGAAATATTACATATTTCTTAGGGCTTTGAGAGGATTAAATTGGAAAATGCATATAAAGTACCCAGCAAATTGCATGACAAGGAGGTTAGACTCTATCAATATTAGCTCTACTTTTATTTGAAACAAAAATTGTTGGTGTTGTTAGGGTAGAGAGACAAAAAAAAATTACAAAGAGAAACTGTATATTTCAATTTACTTGACAAGTAAATATTATTCAGGATATGCCTGTTTACTTACCATTACAGAACACATACAAAACAGATGTTCACTTGTTGCAAATGAAAGAATGAATGAACAGGTGAGTAATATAATACTGTGATAATGTAATAGAATGGAAAGAAAGTTTGTAATCCAACCAAAGTAATGTGTTCAGTCAAAAAAAAAGTTTATTGATCACTAACTATGTGCCAATCATTGTTCTAGGTAATGATGGGATAGCAGTGAACAAAACAAATGCCTTCATGAAGCTCATATTAAGAAAAATAATTGAGAAGAAGAAGATAGGGTGTGTTGGAGGGTTTTAATATGTATGTATGTATGTATTTATTTATTTATTTGGTTTGTTTATTTGAAAGATTTATTTATCTACTTGAAAGACAGAGAGCATATGAGCAGAGGGGCGGAGAAACAGACTCCCTACTGAGCATGGAGCCTGATGCCTGGCATGATCCCAGGACCCTGAGATCATGACCTGAGCTGAAGTCAAGGGTTGGACACTCAACAGACTGAGCCACCCCTGTGCACCTGGAAGGATGTAATTTTAAATAGGGTTGGCATGGAAGGCATCATTAAGAGGAGATTTTAGAAAGTGAGGGAGCCAGCTGGGGAAGTATATGGGGAGCAGTGTTCCTGAAGAGATGAAGAATATATGCAAAGACCTGAGATCAGAGTGTGCAGATAAAAGCCTGCTTAGGTGGGGTCAGGGTGGCAGGTAAGATTGTGGTAGGGAATGAGCGCAGAGAGGTAAATGCGGGCAGAGTGGGTAAAACCTCCACAGGGCCATAAGACTTCTGGCTTCTACTGTGGGCAAGGAGTAAACCCATGGGGTGGGTGACTAGTGGAATGCTGGAATTGAACACCTTTAGCAGGACCACTCCAATTGTTCTGATGAAAATCAACCAAGGGGGTGACAGAGTGTGAACAGAAACATAAGTTAGGAAGATTTGGACCAGGATGGGAGAAAGGGTAGTAGGAAAAAGTGGTCACATTCATAATTTGCTGGCAGATAGGCTGTGATTACAAGAGGTAAGTCTAAGAAGACATAGGGGTGAAGATGCACATTTAGTTTAGCGTCCATCTTCATGATCTCTCATTTGGTGATGAGCCAACATTCACTTTTCCTCTCAAAGATTTTATCTTTGGACTTGGTTGCTATAAAATTTTGTGAAACTTATCCTTCAATAGAGAGTCAGAATGAATATAGCATGACCCCAAGTAATCTTGGTCTAGCATGCCTGGACTGGATAGCAGTATTTCTCAAAGTTTATTTCTTGTAAAATTCTTCTCCATGAAATGTTAATGAATGTTATGAAAAAAAAGTCAAATAAGTTTAGTAAGGACAAAACTAAATAATGACTTTGCTACCATAATGACTTTGCTACCAGATTGATCACAGCCTCTAACATATAACAATGCATTGTGCATCTTCAAGGTCACAGTATTATCACTATTATGGGCTAAGGTGTGTTTTCCTTCCCCTTCCCCCAAATCTATATGTTGAAATCCTAATCTCCAGTCCCTCAGAATGTAACTGTATTTGAAGACAGCCTCTTTAAAGAAGCGATTAAGTTAAAATGAGGTCATATGGATGAGTCCTAATCCAATCTGACTGGTGTCCTTATAAGAAGAGTAGATTAGGACACAGACAAACAGAGGGAAGACCATATGAGGACGCAGGGAGAAGATGGCCATCAATAAACCAAGGAGAGAAGTTGAAGAAGAAACCAACCCTGCTGATACCTTGATCTCTGACTTCTAACTTCCAAAACTGTGAGAACATAAACGTCTCTTGTTCAAACCACCCAGTCTGTGGTATTTGGTTAAGGCAGCCTTAGCAAACTAAAACTAAAACTAAAACTTCTCTGTTCCTGTTAGAGAATTTCCCTAAGGTTGTACGAGGCTCAATGCTTTGGCACTAGGACCACTCAGGAAGTATCCGGGGCAATAGGCAGGTGACTAATTGGAAAGAAAGTCCCTGAAAAATATCAGAAGTGACTCTCCAATAATTTAAGGTAAAAGAATCAAACAAACAAAAAAAATTCAAGAAGCAGAAAATGAGAGCATATTAATGGAGGAGGGGATAAAATTTCACATAAAATGTACACTATGTGTCTTATTTACTTACTTTGGGAACGATATGATGAGGATTTCAAACTAAGTTAAGGAGCATCCCAGCCAAGGGTGCACAATGAATTCTGATAACCAGAGAGGATGCTACACTGTAATCTGACTTGTGGCATTCGTTCACTATTTAGCCACTAAGATTAGGATGAAAGACTGATTGGAATTTGAAAGAAATAGAGAATTACAGAATCCATTTTCATTTTGAAATCTAGCACTTAATGTGCTTATGATACTCTCTGCCCTTTTAACTGCATTTTATTTTCTTTTGAGATAGGACTGCTAACAAAGTTCAGAAAAGGTGTGCATACATATATGTGTGTAGGGGGTGATGAGTAATATGCCACCAAAATCTATGTCCCATAAAAATATTGATGAGAGAAGTTGCAGAAGGAAGCCCCAATATGTGTGCTACTTGGAGAAAAATTATATATAAATGAATTTTCTCTTTAAGAACTCTTTAAGAGTTTTTCATAATTTACCAAGAGAAGGAATTAAACATTCTTCCTAAAGTGCTTTAAAAAAGTGGAATGGCCCTCAGAGATAATTAATTTCTTCCCTGTAGACTTGTCCTCAACACCTGATGAGGTGTTACAAAAAGAAATTTCATGTCTTATCCCAGCACTTGCAGATGGTATCATTAATGACCAGACTAATCACAGAATGAATCACAGGAAAGAAATGAATACAGAACTACTAGGGGGTTTCTAGGAAGAATCAGATGTTTAAAATTGCATGTATTAAGTTCTTTTCAAGCAAACTTGAAGTTAGTTGGAGAGACAGTAGCTGAAAGAACATAGCTCACTAGTTAGAGAATTTTAATATAATGTTAATCTGGGTGACCCTTACCTCTGAGCATACATTAGGTAGGTATATGTAGATATGGATGTTAGGAAATCTTGACCAGATATCTCATACATTAGATGCTTATGATATAAGTCTTACTGCCTTTTCTCATACCTAATGAAGAAACCTCATGAGTGTTAAACTCCCCTCTTCTCACCCATCTGTAGGACTTATCTTTGATATATTCTAGGAAATTCTATATATAGTTCTCTATATTATTCGTTTTGGCCTTAGGATAATAAATGAAGTAACTTTGGAACTTTCAGGAAGCTTCAGAAATAAACTCTCGTTTATAAAAGAAGGATATTAAGACTTTTCCTGAAGTGTTCTTATAAATTTGGAGGAAATGTATAAAAAATCATAATACACCATCATCAAGAATTATTATAATCTGGGGATCTCTGGGTGGCTCAGTGGTTTAGCACCTGCCTTCTGCCCAGGGCATAATCCTGGAGTTCCAGGATCAAGTCCCACTTGCACATACATGAGTAAGGATCTAGCAACTGGGACAAAAGGCTGACTCTCTTTAGGAGGAGACTGAAAAGGTGCGAAAGTGTAACCTTCCCTTGGCCACCATGATTGGTCCTTGGAGTATATTTTCATGATAACTCTGGAGAGTAGGAGAATGAAGAAGAATATAATAATTGATATTCATTTATTTATTTTGAAAAAGCAGCTTTTATGATGTGAAGCAGAAGGTTCTTGCACTTACTCTACAGTTTAATATGACTTATGTTTCTTTCATGTGAGAAACATGGACACTTCATACTACAGTGCGTAGGATTTCCCAAGACATTAATGTGCCCTTGGATCTCACCACAGGGTAAGTGCAAGAACTTTCTGCTTTAAGATAAAAATAAACAAAGTGCCTTGCTCTTATGCTAAGTCCCTGGCTAGAACCAGCAGTAACAAACAGAATTATTAAAATTGGCCCTAGTCCACTTTTGTCCTATGTTCCTCAGCAGAAGGAAACTGGGAGATAGAAGAGGCATATTCCCTTTGTGGAGTCTGCTAAAAACAATTAACCTGTGTGTGTGTGTGGGGGGGGGGTTGGGGTGGGGTTAGGGTTGCAGCTGACAGCACAAATCATGCATTGTACAACTTCTGGGAGCACCATTCACCATTGTCATCATTGTTGATGTGTACAGTTATAATGCATGTTTTAAGTAGATTGAAATAAAATGACTTGAGAAACCAATTCTTTTGTCTAATTGGCACAAAGTTGCCATATTGACTACTTTGAAGCCTGAGTGAGGAGAAAAATCTTCCCAAAGTCAGCTAAAGGGACACAAATTAGAAAGAAGTGGCCAAGCACCTTTAGGGATGAGTTCCCATAAAGTACAAGGGCAAGCCCAGAGAAGGTGCTACTTGTTCTGGTGTCTCTGAGTAGAAAGATGTACATATTTGCAAAATCAGGATATGTAGCCGATAAAGTAAGTCAAATATTTTGTGATTAGAAATTTGATGGAGAGGGAGAAACGGTTCCAGACTGTCAAGTCAGATGAGTGAGTACAAAATGGAGCATATGTTGTTGGTACCAGGGAGTTGGAAGCAAAACAGAATGTGGGGTGGGGAGGGTTAATTAATACCTTATGTGGAAAATGGCAAGTTTGTGTAGAACCTGCCCTTTTATAAGACCTGAGATATGTCTTTCCACTTAAAGGAGAAAGAGCAAGTCTATGTATGTACTAAGGGGTGGTGAGGAGTATGGAATCCTCAAAGGATTTTGTGTAGGAACCCAAAGACGAATGTCATAGCTGTTGGATAAAATGTTAATTCTATCCCAGTGATAGGTAACTAAGAGTTACATTAAGTTTTCACTTTCAGATCTTCATAGCAGACATCACATACCTCTGTCATTTGTCACCGTCTTGGCCCTTGTCTTAATGTGGAGTTCCCTTCCATGATCAGTTTCTCCCTTCTGACTTTCTCATGCTTGTGGAAGACTCAAAGCAAGACTTCAAGTTAAACAGGGTGTAAATTCAATACTGGAATCACATTCTAGAAGCTGTAGTAAATGAGGATAGAGGATCATACACCCTAAGTTCCAGGAAAACACGACAGGAGGCAGCATCAGCTGAGCAATTCCAACACAATGAAGGATGGATTAGTGGTAGCTGGCATGAAAGAGTAGGGAAAACGGAACTTTAACACAATGTAACTGAGGTAAGGGGAGAAGAAAGGAGAGACCTAAGAAGAAACAAGCTGAAGTGGGACAATTTTCACAAATTGGAGTCACTAGGCATCTTTCACAATGGGATTTTTGGTGGAAGACCTCAGAGCACTGCTTACAAGACTATATAAGGAACAGTTAGCTTCCCATGTTTGCCCTGCTCCCAAGTACAGCCAGGCAACTGTCAGGAGAAGAGAGATTTTCACTCTGGAGATGGTAATGTCTGGAACAGCCTAAGGTAGAAGGGAGGTACCTTATGGAAACAAGGGTATTATGGGAAAGTCAGCAAGGGAGAAGCAGGATGCTCAACCCGGCCCTTCCTCATCTGAGAAAACAATGACAGGCAGTCTTCTACACCCTGGCAGGAGCTGAGAGGATGCTTGGTTGAAGAAACAGACCAACAGAAGACCTATAGAAGCTGTCAGCTGGAGGTCCAGTAATGAAATGGCTGTGGTTGGCCTGATCCACTGGCAATAGAGCCTTCCTGGAAACAATAGGCACAGACACACAGAGCTTTCCATCAGCTTTCTAGTCTCAACCTTAAACATGACCAGGCACCAGCAGACATTTGAGGGCAGCCTCTAACATAAAGGGATGATATCGTTTTTTGAAAACACAATTTTCAAAAGAGGAATTTTATCAAAGTAGAAACATGCAAGAAGCAGAAGAACATCTGTAATTTAGATTCTTAGATATATAAAATAAGATGTTGCATATGGAACAAGATCAGGAAACTAAAAATATGAACATGCAGAGAACAAAATTCTACAGGAAATTGAATATTATGGCAGTAGTAGTAGTAGTAGTAATAATAATAATAATAATAATACAATGAAATGGTTAGAAAATAAGGTTAAAGAAATTTTCCCAAAATCAGAACAAAGAGATAATTAGATGGCAAACTTTAAAGACAGTATTAGAAATTTAGGGAATCATAGGAGGTTCAAAAGTTGATCAATTTCTGGAGAGAGGAACCAGACAAAAAAGAAAGGAGATGTTCTTTAACAGAAAATGCTTAATTCATTAAAATTAAAGGGTGTGTGTGTGTTTAATTTTATTTATTTATTCATGAGGGACACAGAGCGAGAGAGAGGCAGAGACACAGGCAGAGGGAGAAGCAGGCTCCATGCAGGGAGCCCGATGTGGGACCCGATCCCGGGACTCCAGGATCACTCCCTGGGCTGAAGGCGACGCTAAACCGCTGAGCCACCCGGGCTTCCCTAAAGGGTGTGTGTTTTAATAGTAAAATGAGCTTACTATCGTTAAAATAAATTTTTAGGCCCAAGATGGAACTTCTCCTGCACAAGATACCATGTCAGCAAACCGAAATTCAGATAATTTTCATGTCCCTGTAAATTCTCTGCATGGCCAGAAAGAAGGACATCTGGTCAGCCAATCTCCAGACCCCAAGCCAATACTGGGTTTTTCACCCCAGACAAAGCTGACCATGTGATCCCAGCCAGATGTTTTCTATTTTTTTTCTCTTCCTTGTTCTTTACTCTTTATCTAATAAAAGGTTCCTGCCTTCTGCCCCATTTTGCAATTCTCCAAATCAAGACTGTCCACTTCATGAAGTGTTCAATGAAATTTGTATCACCTTAAATTGTCTTTTTCAATTATTTTTTAACATCACTATCCAAAACAATGGGGGAAAATCCACAATAAAGCACTCCCTTGTGAAATTTCAGGAAATGGGGATTTACAAAATACCTTAAAAGATGTCAGAAAGAAAAAAAAAAAAAAAAAGATGTCAGAAAGAATATAGGGGATAAACAAGGAGGCTTGGCAATCAGAACAGGGTTAGACCTCTCCAAGCAATATTAGAAGCAAAAGTCTACTACCTTCAAAGTTCTACAAGAAATCAAATTCTATCCCCAGTTGATCTATCATTTAAGTGTGATGGTAGAATAAAGATATATTCAAGTTTTCAAGGGCTCAATTAGCCTCTCATGGGTTTTTGTCTTATGAATACATCAGAGAGAGTAAACCAAAAAGAAGTCAAGAGTTCCAAGAAATAAGATAGCCACACATATTAGAGGGGAAGAGAATTATCAGAGCAGTGAGAAGGAACCCAAGAAAACGACTGTGTAGCATGAAAGTCTTAAGTGACAAGTTAGAGAGCTTCTGGGCTGCTGAACACCTCAATTCCTGGAGGGTAACACCCCCAGAGAGGGTATGGAAGCTTTGTGCCCCTTTCTACAAACCTTGCTGTGTGCATCTCTTCCATCTGGTGATTCCCAAATTGTATCCCTTTAGGATAAACCTGTAATCAAGAAGTAAACTGTTTCCCTGAGTTCTGTGAGCTACTCTCAGAAAGTGCTTACATTGAAGAGAGGTCATGAAAACCTCTGGTTTATAGTCAAATCAGGTCAGAAGCACAGGAGACCAACTGGACTTAGAATTGTTCTCTGAAGTTGGGAAAGGGGAAATTGTGTGGGATTGAGCCTGTGGGATCCCATGACCTGATGCTAAAAACCAAGTGGATAGCCTCAGGATGGAGTGAAATTGTAGGATCCCTAGATGGTATGCAGAGAGCTGGAGAATTGCTTGGTATGGAACACCCACACCTTTGGAGCCAGAAGAAAAGTCCTGTGAACAGTAGAGCAGAAATACAGAGTTCTCTCTTTTCACATCATGTTGGGTGTTTAATTCATAGTTCAAACTTAAACACTAGAAACACAAGAAAATAAAGAAAAAAAGTTTTTTTTTTTAAATCCTGGAAAAGTTAGCTGTACTTTTTTTTTTTTTTTTTTTTTTTTTTTTAGTTAGCTGTACTTTAATGCAAAAGGAAATGCAACCAGAGTAACACATAGAACAATGATGGATAAAATTTGCATATGCAAAATAGTATATGCAGTAAATGCTGGTTAGTGGCTTATCCAAAAGAGTTGCTAGAACTATATTGGGTGGATGATGGTGCTAGAGGTAGTGGAGGTTTATGTTTGGAGTTGAGATGTTTTAACATTCCATCTCTCATGGTAGAAAACCAATAGATAATATCAAAGGCCAAATATGAAATCAGAGATAGTTTGTTATGCAAAATATATGTCTCTTACAGAAATTGGTTTATACATATTTGCTGTGCGTAGATATGGAGATTTTGTTGGTTCATGGGTGATTTCTTTTGGAATATAGTTTGAAGCTATCAAAGCAAGCATTCTCAAAATTTAAGAGGAGAATATTAGCATCATATGAGAACTTTAAAGAAAAATCAAGCTGGAAGTCTTATAGAAATAACTTCCTTTGGAGCAAATAGTGACATTTTAGTGGCTTTAAGAATCATTGGGGGCACTGAGGAGGTATTGATGAAGAGGCTGCAGACATCCCTCTGTATGAGGAAAAGAAAAGATTGAGTATGAAATCTACAGCTTGGGAAAGATTTTTAATTTTGATCAAACTGGTCTCTTTTAGAAGCAGATGCCCTTGAGCATTGACATTTTGGAGGACAGTGTATGAGCCCCAGGGTATGAGGCTGCAGAGGATCTGGGCATTCCATGCTGGGTGCAAATGTCACTAGAGATTTAGCTCTGTGACTCTTTTTATTAAGCTTGTTATTGTTTTAGTTGATGCTGCACATTTCAACATCCATAGCTTTTGAGTGGTCTGCCCTTAATCCTAGTTTTCTCATAAATCTGCTATTTTTAGGCTTTTGGGTAATACATTTGACATTATAGCAGAAATGGCTGTGCTTAGAAATATGGAGATAAATGCCAGAAGAAACAGCTAAAGCAGATGAAATTATTGCCTTCAGAGAGCAGTGGTTTAGGGAAGGGAAGTTTGTGGACATGGGCATTCTCTTTTCTTTATAAGCCTACTCTGTAGAACATAAAAATAACTTTTAAGTACATTAATATTTTCTGATTAAAGATATAAGCAGTTATATGTCTAACCAGTATAATGGATGAGTCACATGTTAAATGAGTTATATGTCTAGCAATATAGCAGATTAGATAAACTTGTATCCTCTCATTACACACCACTCAGAAATGCTGAATACATCATAAGAAGGAGGCTTTGAACACACAGTTAAGTGCTTAAGAAAGTTAGAAAGTAAACCAGGAACTAAAAATAGATAAGAAATTAAAAACCAGGTGGCAGGTGTGAGCTTCCAGGGGAGTTGAGTTGAAGAGTTGACTGGGGTTTCAGTAAGGGGAGATGCTAAGATTGAGAGCTACACATAACACCAAGACACTCAACTGACAACTGACTCCCTTCACAAATAAATTCTATCTATTTATTATCTATCTATCTATCTATCTTCATATATATATGATATATATATGATATATATATCTCCCATGTTTTGTTATCATAGCTTTTATGCAAGTTTGAAGGTTATGTTCATACTACCCCCTAAGCTAATAAATTAAACTAAAATGAACTAGTGCCATCCCGAGGTGCTTGGTGAAAGCCAACACAAAGCTTATTCTTAACTAAGCCACTCAAGAGATTTGCACTTAAAATTCAACTGAACATGAGCTCACAGACCAAAATTACAAAATCCACAAAGGAAACAATTCAATATTTAGTCATTCCGCATATATTTATCAAGACTAGTAGTATGTCAGGCATTAGTCTGGGCACTGAGAAAACAGCAAAGATGAAAAACAAATATTTCCAAAGGAATGTTACATAGAAGTGAAGGAGACAATCTGAAAAGCCACGAAAAGCCCCAGCAGAATTAGATTTTCCTGAACTTCCGACAGTTGAAAAGTGGAATAAGGCTACATGGTGGGATGCTTGGATGGTTCAGTGGTTGAGTGTCTGCCTTTGGTTCAGGGCCTGATCCCAGGATCTGGGATCAAGTCCTGCATTGGGCTCCTCGTGAGGAGCCTGCTTTTTCCTCTTCCTGTGTCTCTGCCTCTCTCTCTCTCTGTGAATAAATAAATCTTAAAAAAAAAAAAGGCTACATGGTACATACATGACAACAATGACAAACACTAAAAGAACACAAGGGTGGATAGCATAAAATAACTAAATATAAACCAAAATGAAAAAATACAGTCACTGAAATAGGAAGACTCAACCCATGGCTTAAACAACTGATTTGACAGGGCTAAAGAATTAATGATGAATATGGAAAAAAAAATTACACAGAATGCAAGAAAGACAAAAAGGTGGGGGAGATGTGAAAGATTGAAATTAGGAGATCATGAAAAGGTCCAATTACTATAGGATGGAATGAAACAGAGGCATCATTCAAGAAATAACAGAGTGTTAATAATTTTTCAGAATTGTTGAGGCTTCGTGTTACAAACAAACTCTGACATTCTCTCTCCGACTTGATAGATCTGTAGCATTCTGTGCATTCTAATTACCATTGCAACTCACATTCTATTATGATCGTCTGTTTATAATCACTTTTCTCTCTTCTTTCTCAGCCTCCCTCCCTTCCTTTCATCTTTCTTTCTTACCACCATTCCTTGAGTACCTGCTACTATGGACAATGCAGTGCTGAGCTTGGAAGAATTGTATGTTCCAGAGGGGAAGAACAGGCATGTTATTTAAGTAGGTTCTGGAGGGGAAACTGAGGAAAGAGTCAATTCTTGGAGGTATGCAGATCTAAGTTCAAATCCTGATGCTGGCTGGGACTCTGTGGTTTGTTCCCTATGGACTTCTACTGCCTTATCATAAAATTAGGAAAATAAAGTCTATCATCATCAGTCAAGGTTCAGGCAAAAGACAGAAACTAGTGCATTTAACAGAGAGTGTGGTACAAAGAATTATTAACTAGGCATTGAGCCAGTGAGACACAGAAAGAAAAAGAGTAACCTTCAAGGGTGGAGGAAGGAAGGGAGGTCAGTTAGTTCATATGGAAGCTTGTGGTAGGACACTTGCAGAAATGGAAGTCCCTCGGTCCCTCAGGAAGGGGCATTGTCTGTGCCGGCATGTTTGGAGCTCAGGGGAAGGCCTGAAAATCTAAGACATGAGCCTGTTTCCACGTGTGTAAGGGGAGGAACATGGAGAGGATGCAATGAAGCTGCTTTTACTGGAGTTTGGAAAGCTGAAAACCAGGAAATTGGACCCAACCACTAGCCAGAACAAACCACAACTGCCAAAGTGAAGACCTGTTGCTGGGTGATGCAGACCAGAACAGGAAACTCCATAAAGCAGCAAATATCTCCTTTCCTCTTCCCATCTGCCTTAGCATCTCCTCCTGGCAGAGCCCAATAGGCTGTAGCTGGTGAAATGGAAATATGGCCAGTGCCATTGGCTCTATAAAGTCCCAGGACAGAAGAATTGGTTTGAGGTTGAAAGCCAATAGGTTGATCATTGGCCCACTCTAGCCCTTGACTAACTTGGCATCCACACACATGCATGTATGTGTATTTATACTTTATATGGCCACAGAAACAACCTTATGATGCTATTAAAAAGACATTTTTTTTTGTACAAATAAAGGCATTGCCTCCTTCTCTCTAGAATGAGGAGACAGAAAGTCATAACAATTGTATCCATGTCTAGGGGACAGTCACAGCCCTCTCTTTCTGGAGTATGATCATTAATTCACAAATTTGGTCACAATCTCATCTGAATATTTTGCTACCTGAAGAGTCAATTGTGTTGGTCTCCAACAAGGTTAGTTAAAGGAATAAAATAATAAACCTGATCTATAATAAAATGTGTATAAAATGATAAAATATAAGAGGAGAGAAAAGAAAAAAATTAAGTTTCATGTGTACGTGTGTATATATGCATGTATGTTTACACTTACGCTTGTATTCACACTTATGTACACACATACACACCCTTGTTTCTATAACTGGGCACAAAATCATGGTTAATAATTTTAACATTTTTATTCTATCATCCTTTCTGAATTTTTCTTGACCTCATCCAGGGTGTTAGCTGGTCAATAGTTTTATCCTGCAGAGTGATCCACACCTTTATTCCCGAAGGCTCTGAATCCCCACTGGCCTCATTTGGGTTGCTGTGGTTTCCTGGTAACTTTGACTGGACATGGAAATAGGAAGAGGAGCCCTTGGTAAAGCCTCCAAGGTTCCAGATGCAGATCTCTTTACCCCTACTTCTTGCTAACTGGGATCAGTCATCTGTGCCAGTGGGCTAATCCTTAGCTTTTTCTCACTTCCTTCATTAGGCTATGGGTAAGGATGAGTGGAGATAATATAGACATACCAAATGTCAGGTAGGTAGTGGGTTCTTAGAAAATGTAAGCCCCTTCCTTTGAGTGTTCCTTCAGACTCTACTCATTTATTTTATTGAAGATTACTATTGGAGCCTTTCTGAAAAGGTGCCAATAAATAACCCATTTCCTTGCCAGAGTTCTGAACAGTTCAAGAAATGTTTTGTTTTGTTTCTAATGGAGCCCTAATTATCACTGTTATTAATGACTGAAGCCCAACTAAGGGATGTTGCTCTAAGGATGAGTCAATCTTACTTCTGACTGAGCTCCAGGATACAGTGGCATATTTGCCCATCTAGTCCCTGCAGCTCAGGGAAGCAGCTGGGCCAGATAAGACTTGCAACAGGAGGGGCAGAAGGGATCATGTGCTCCTGTGGGCAGCCAGCTCCTAAGAGGGAAGCAGAGGTCAGAGCCAGACAGGGCCAGTGGATTCTTCCTAAACTCACCAATTAGAATACTTCAGTCCACCACCTCCATGGAGACTATGGAGAGGGGAGGCTACAGGCAGACATGGTATTTGCTTAGGGGAGAAAACACTTTACAGGGACACTGGGAAGGGTAGCTTTCCACCTCAACAATTATCAACAAATTTTTAGGATGAACCAGATCTGCTCACCCCTCCTGAAGTACAAGAGTGAATGCACTGTATCCAACTT
The DNA here is from genome assembly GCF_003254725.2 of Canis lupus dingo. Taxonomy (NCBI): domain Eukaryota; kingdom Metazoa; phylum Chordata; class Mammalia; order Carnivora; family Canidae; genus Canis; species Canis lupus. The sequence goes on from NC_064245.1 coordinate 68,562,082, forward strand.
GTCAGTAAGACATGCCTAGTCTGCCTTCCTGAGAGGGGAGCCATAAGGAACCCCGCAGAAGGGTGAATATGCCAAGTCTGGAGCACTCCAGAGTCTGAAAGGGAATTGTAGTGCCTTTCAGTACTGTTTTATCCAAGGTCAGATGAACTGCCTGTTCAATACTGTTTTCTGAAAACTTCATACATTATGCACACAGCATTCTGTTGGGATAAAGTCCAATTCTGAGGAGGATTAAAATAAAACATAGATTCAATTATATTTTTAGTCATTTGATAGGGGAAAAAACATATATCATTTTATGTGTCAATACCCAGAAAGAGTTTGGATACTTCATATGTTAGGAACAAAACAAACACAAATTATTCTGATGTTCTTTCTTTAAATCCCCAAATCCCTGTGTTTCTGTCAGGTGTCACAGTACTTTTTATTCCAGCAATGAATACACAATGGCACACTCCTTAGAAATCCTAGACCAAAGACAGAGTTATCTCCCAAGCTATCTATTTCTACAAAACACCTCTCATTCTCAAATTTCCCCTCCCTTTCTCTCTTCTCAATGTGGTCCATCCTGTCTTCACAGGGTGTCCAGGTTGGAGAACCACCCTCTTTTCACACAGTCTGAGGGCCTGTTTTTAGTGACAATTGTGCCGTGTCCTCTGAAGGAGGCCATCTGTTCACCTTGGCGGATGTGAGTGTCTCATTACCTGTCAAGATTTCTAAATTGGCTCCTGTTACTGGATTAGAATTCACACCTTTTGATTCTTCAGCTTGGGTATCTTTGGTGCCAAAATCTCCCTTGGGGTTGGGGGGAGGGAGGTTTCACTGGCCCCTCAGGATGTTTGATCAAGACCCTGATCGCTTGGACATTGTTTGTCTTCTGTCTCTGTCAGCAGTCAACTCATTCCTCTCAACGCCTCTGTGGCTGTCAACCACAGAATTCTCACACTATTTCCCAATTAATCACTTTCCCAAATAGTGTAGAGGATAAAATAATGAAAGAAACAGGGTGAGTCAAATTACCAAAAACTCTGCTAAATAGGCTCATTATTTGCAACCCAAATTAACTTTGCCACAGACCACTAATGCCAGGTTAGTTAGCAACATAGAGATTCACTGGTTGGCCTCCCCTCAGTTATCCTTATTGAGAAGAAATAGAAGAGAAGCAGAATAAACAAGAAATAGAAGATAATCGCAAACGATTCATGCCCTTATTTATCTCATAAATCCAACCACGGCCTTTCTTACCCAAACTGGGAAAACTGTGTTATGAAGCAACTAAATCACGTTTTATATTTCTAGAGTCAACCAATCAGTTTGCTAATGAATACCATTAACTGGGGAAGATCAGGGTGAGGGGACCAGCATTCATTGGAAACTTATTACATAGCAGTCATTTTTAGGTGTCTTGTTTTGGTTTTCTTTTTTAATCTCTATAGCTGCCTAGTGGGGTGGAGGTTAGCAGCTCCACTTTATAAGTGAGGAGAGCTAGAGAAGCTAACATGTTCAAAATTTCACTGCCTGGAAATTTACTGAGATAGCGGATTTCAGGTACTCTCAGGACACACACACAACTGGTAACTATTTGAAGAGATGGCTGTGTTAACTACCTTGACTAGTAATCATTTTACTGTGATGTCAAAACATCATGTTGTACATCTTAAATATATACAATTTTGATTTAACAAGTAATAAATTTATTTTTAAAAAGGAAATCAAGCCTAGGTTAGCCTAAAGTACACAGTCATTCCATTCCAAAACACACACACACACACACACACACACACACACACACACTCACATACACACAGAGTCATTGTGGTCTAATTCATTCAACACATATTAAGCTCCTATTATGCCAAGCACTCTATAGCCCTGAGGATATAGTCTTTAACAAATCCCTGCTTTCATGAAGCTTCCATTCTAGGGGAGAAGGCCAATATTGAATCAAAAATCATAGAAATATAATGAAAGGCTTCAAGTTTCTGGTCTGACATGTAGAGAACTTGGAAATCTTAACTCTTGTTCTCAAAATGGTAAAAAAGGCTAAACCAACTGAGAATAAGCAACTATTCTTAGATCCATCAGATGATCAAGCTAGCAGGGCAAACCGCCACCTTCAAACACTGAGGAGACAGGTGCAAATAGAGAATCCCAGCTTATCAGGAGCAGAAGCTGTTGCACAGCCTGGTAGGAACACGTGAAACTGTGACAGACAAGCTGTTGGAGACCAACACATGTGCCAGCTTGAGAGACAACATCCTGAGGGGGCCCTGTACTTCCATGAGTTTTCCCTCCAGGAGAAGGGACAGACTCAGCTCCAGTCCTCCTCCAGCCTTCTTGTCTCACCTATCCAGAAGAGGGATGCTGAGAATTGAAGATTGTAGCCCAAGGACACAGGCTAACTCCAGAACTGAGACCTAATCGTAGGACTACAGAACACTTTCCATTCCTCCACACCTACCACCACATCAACAGAGTTCCTGTATAATTACAGGGTATTACTATGACATATAATTAAAATCACATAAAAACTGTCTCTGAAATATATCCCAAATCTGACCACCCCTTCCTTTCCTTTCTTGCAGCTATGACTTTAGTGCAGATTCCTATCTCTTCTGTGAACTAGTGAAATATCTTCCTAACAGGTCTTCCTTGTCTATTCTCTGAATTAGCTCCATAGAAATCCCTCTGAATAGTGGACCTGGTCACTGCATGTGGTTTGTGCCATGTCTGGCAGGGTGGAGATGAGGAGACAGTGTAGCCAGATGGCTGAGCATAGGACTCAAATGCCATGGTTCAGATCTTGGCCCCCTCTCTCACCAGCCATGTGTTAGCCTGTTAGCCACAGGGAATGTTTCCTCACCTGTCTAGGGTGAGATTCCCCACCACTGTGATGGAGACATGAGAGCACTAATGCACCATTTCCACACCACCATTTTTGCTCATTTATTGATTGCCTTCTGCATGTCAGGCACTGTTTCAGGTACTGGAGATAAGATGATAGTGCTTTAAGACAACTAAACCATCTGGAATATGCTAGGACAATATAGAAGGAATGAATTTGTCATTCATAGAAGGATAAATAAGAAGACACAATCCACTACAGGAGGCGGGAGAGTGAGAACCTGGTGCAGCCACACGTTTCAGCAGAGCTTCTGCTGCATCTTTATACCAATCCCTATGAGGTAAGGTCCTTCAGAAGCCATCTGGTCTCCACAGCTCAGTGATGGTACAGGGTCAGAGTATCCTGGTTCAGGTCCAGGAGCTGCAAATTACACACTGTGGATGTGGGCAAGTCACGGAAACCTTCATGAACCTTGGTTTTTCATGTCTTCAATGCAGAAAATAATGGTATTAATCACATACAATGCTTATGATAATGAAATGAGTGTTGTATATAAAGAGCATAGTTCCTCATGTGTGTTGAGGGCTCAGCATATGGATTATCATGATTGGAGCTCAGAGTCTGCAGAAACTACTGGCTGGAACAGGAAACCCTTGGGAAGGTCCATCTGGAGGGTAGACAGTAGCCACTGCTGGTTGGAGACTCAGGTCCTTTTTCCTGTACCAATAACTTCCTATTGCACATGCCTGTGACTTCTTTACTCTGACTGAGAAAGGATAGACATTCTGGGGAGTTAGTGCCTCTGGAAGTAGCTCTCAGCCAGTGATGAATATTTATCCAAGAATTCTTGGATAAATACCCCAGCTCAGCCATCCAGCAGGGCAACACTAAGAAATGTTCCATGCTGTTGCTCAGAGACCCCTTTAGGATTGGGCCTAGCTGCACGTGGTCACCTGCTCATCAGTACACCTGGAATGGCTTCCTTCTTTCTCCATCTCATTTCCCAGCTCTTTCACCTGTGTTTCCTGGCCACCTCCCAAAGAAAGTATAAACTCAAATATTTGTCTCAGGATGATCTTCAGAGGGAACCTAACCTAAAACATATTCAGTGATGGCAAGATTCTAAAAATAATGGGAGAATTTGACTTCTTTGCCAATTTGAATTCCTTTTATTTATTTTTGTTGCCTGCTTGCTGAGGCTAGGACTTCTAGTACTATGTTGAATAGCAGTGGTGCGAGTGGACATCCCTGTCTTGTTCCTGATCTTAGGGGAAAAGCTCCCAGTGTTTCCCCATTGAGAATGATATTTGCTGTGGGCTTTTCATAGATGGCTTTTAAGATGTTGAGGAATGTTCCCTCTATCTCTACACTCTGAAGAGTTTTGATCAGGAATGGATGCTGTATTTTGTCAAATGCTTTCTCTGCATCTATTGAGAGGATCATATGGTTCTTGTTTTTACTCTTGAAATGTGTGGGAAATATCAGAAAGGGAGACAGAACGTAAAGACTGCTAACTCTGGGAAACGAACTAGGGGTGGTAGAAGGGGAGGAGGGCGGGGGGTGGGAGTGAATGGGTGATGGGCACTGGGGGTTATTCTGTATGTTAGTAAATTGAACACCAATAAAAAATAAATTTAAAAAAAAGTGACTGGGGAGATATATTATTTAGTTACCAGTTTGTGTTTTTTTCCCCTATTTTGGACTGAATATTTGTGTCCCCCTGAACTTCATATGTTTAAATTCCAACCTCTAATGCAATGGTATTAAGGGATGGGTCCTTTCGGAGGTGATTAGGTCACGAGGGTGGTGCTCTTCATGAATGGATTAGTGCCCTTACAAAGGAGAACCAGGGGGCACCTGGGTAGCTCAGTGATTGAGCGTCTGCCTTTGGTTCAGGTCATGATCCCAGGGTCCTAGGATTGAGTCCCACATTGCGCTCCCCTCAAGGAGCCTGCTTCTCCCTTTGCCTATGTCTGCTTCTTTCTCTGTCTCTCATGAACAAATAAATAAAATCTATAAAAAAAGAGACCCCAGAGAGTTCCTTCACTCCTTCCACCATGTAAAGATACAAGAAAATGAGCATCTAGGGGCACCTGGGTGGCTCAATGGTTGAGCGTCTGCCTTTGGCTCAGATCGTGATCCCAGGGTTCTGCAATTGAGTTCTGCACTGGACTCCCACAGGGAGCCCGCTTCTCCATCTGCCTATGTCTCTGCCTCTCTCTGTGTCTCTCATGAGTAAATAAATAAAATCTTAAAAAAAAAGAAAAGAAGAAAATGGGCATCTATTAACTAGAAAGTGGGTTCTCACCAGAAACTGAATCAGCTAGAGCCTTGATTTTGGACTTCTCAGCCTCCAGAACTCTGGGAAATAAATGTTTCATGTTTATGCCCCCTGATTTATGGTACTTTCATGAAAGTAGCATGAATGGATTAAGATATCTCTCTGTATTTGCCTTCTCTGGCATTCTGAATGGATAGCCAGGTCTTGCTCCTCTCTAGCTTAGGATATGTAGCAAGACATAGGCAGAAATTGATTGCAAACAACCCCTCATTTTGGCCATTATTCTCCAAGGGGCTAGCTAAGTTCTTGAGGAGAAAGAGGAAGAGAAGGAACCAAAGTTGACTGAGATTTCTCTCAAGGCCGAGAAGGAACAGTTGTAGGCAGATGGTAGATGTGTCAGACTAAAGTCAGAGGGATTCAAGAATCAGCAAGACTTTGAAGAGAAAATGTCCATGAAATGCACTGAAGAAGTCTGAACCTGAAATACAAGGATTTCTGTCCCTCCTGGGCTAGATACCACATGGATTTTGTGGGCTGAGAAGACTGGGATACCAGCAGCAACCATAAATAGAGATTTTGGGGGGCACCGAGAAAGCCTCCAGAATTCTTTTGAAACTTTAAAAAGAGAATGGAGTACTAATAATGAAAAATTCTTTTCCACCAGTCCAATGAATGAAGAGGCTTAGCATCAAGATTTAATAAGAGAAAAAAATGTATTATTTAGACCTGAGTTCATTCAATAAGATACTCATGAGCCATCTATGAAAATGCTGAGTCAGACCAATGCATAGGTTCTTCTGGTTGAAGCAGAGTGTGTAATAAAGCAGGATGGAGAAAGGAAGGGAGAGGATGTGTTTCAACAGATAGATTCAAACACTGGTGTGCCAAAGTTCATTCTTAGGGTCAACCAGTCCTGGGTAGAACAGCTCTACATTATAGCTGTTCTCTTGGCTCCATTCTCAGACCCTTGCCACAATCTGGACTTGACATTTAATATTTGGAGCCTGGAGGAGACATAGATGAAGCCATTCTGAAGACTGGATGGCCCACTTGGATCAAGTTCAGTTTTCATGGATGAGAATGGCTCTCCTCCTGAAGAATTGTGTAGGGTTTCTAGATTCTCAAGGATCAAGGTTGAGTTAATAGAGGGGAAGGAAGCCACATCCCTCTGGGAAATTAGAATCCCCAGGTGCAGCCCATGCATATTGAATTATTTGCCAGCAGCATTTGACTTTGATGATCAGAAGGCAAAATATCAAATGTGAGTGAATCAGCTTACCATATGAACCTGCCTTCTTTGGAAGCATGCCCATAACCTTCAAATTTGTCATGTGTCAGACTGATGGCTGCTCTGATATTTCTGCCATACATTGAAGAGCTGTGCCAGATGTAGGATGGGATTACTGGTGGAAGAAGCTCAGAAGCTATAGTCAAACCCTGAGACTGGGTCCTACTCTAAGTCTCTTTTTACCTTAGTATTTAACAATATGCATATCTAGTAAGATATTTGTGAGAATGGATGAAATATGGCAGGTGCAGATAATTTATCAACTGTCAAGGATAGATACTGGATTATATTATACCTTTTATAAATGGCATTGTTGATTATCACTTAACTTCTTTAAGCAATGCCAGTAAAATAATACCAATATTCACACAGTGCTTACCACATCCACTAAATATATTATGTTCTAAAACTTTTACATATTTTAACTTGTTTTATCCACACACAAACCTTACATGATAGGTGCTCTTATTGTTCCTAGTTTACAGAGAGGAAACTGAGGTACATAGGAGTTAAGTGACTCACCCAGGGTCACACAACTTGTAAGCAGTGGAAGTAGAATTTAAGAGTGTCTGGTCCTAGAGTTCTTCCTTTCACCAGTTGGCTACACTGCTTCTCTGAACTTTTGTTCCTAAGTATTCATCCATCTTACTATGCTTTTCATTCCTTCTTGATTTGTTCATTTAACTTGTGTAGTAATTTTTCCCAAGACCATATAACCCAAGTGTCATGGGGCATAGCACAAGCCTAGGCCCAGGACGCCCAGTATAAGTGATAATGAAATAAGATATATATACTTTCTCTAATGCTTTCCAAACCCCTCAGAGGTGCAAAAGGATTCAATCTAAGCGAACATGATTTTACATATGTGTGATGGTTAATTTTATGCATCAACTTTCCTGGGCCTTGGTGCCCAGATCTTTGGTCAAACATTATTCTAGATGTATCTATGAAGGCTGGTTTTAGATGACATTAATATTTAAATCTGTGGACTTTGAGTAGAATGTAACACCCTTTTTAACATAGGTGAGCCTCATCCAATCAGTTGAAGGCCTTACTAAACAAGAGATCTTCTCTGAGAAAAAAGAATTCTGCTAGTAGATGATCTATGGAGTCAAACCACAACTCTTCCCTGGGTCTCTATCTGCTGGCCTGCTCTGTACAACTTGGATTTTTCACAGGTCTGCAATCATGTGAGCCTTAAAATTTCTCCATAGATAGATGAATGGATGGATAGATAAACAGACAGACACATAGATACATAGATAATAGGTAGATGCAGAGATACTGAGATACTGAGACATAGGATGAATAGAGATATTCATCCCAAGAGATCTTCATCTCAATCCCTATCTAGGAATAGCTACAAAATGAGGATGCTGATTAAGTGGCCCCCTTATCTGCTGGTGGAGTGTAGAGAATGGAAGGAAAGTGAAGAGGATTACGGGGTAGAAATAACTTGACTTGAAGGAGATGCCAGACCTTTAATACCAAGACTGTTAGTGACAGTAAAAGCAGTGGCCCTTTCTTCCACCAACATCATCACCCTAAAGATGTCTAGCAGCTCAGTTCCTACATCTGCCAACTGCCTCCCATTGGACTTCTGGTATGAACTAACAGGAGACATGTTGAGGGGCACTGCAGCTAAGCATGTGCTGATAACGAAATGGGCTATTACTAGTAAGCCAAGAAACATTTATTGAGCTCCTTTTCCTTCCTGTTGTGCTCCTGAAAGTTTGCTCAGCCCTGAAGTTAATCCTGGACCCAGTGAAGAATGATGAAGAAACATGGCCACAGGTGCAGGGCAGCTTCAGAAGGGACAGAGGTGGTGAACACCTGTCATCTGAAGCAGAGCATGGGACAGCTTCCCCAGAATTTAACAATAGGTGACTTTAAAGGATATAGAGCCAGTTACCTGGAGGATAGAACAATCTTGATTGCAGGAGCTTGAAAAAGAAACAGGAGATAAGAAAGTGCAGAAAATAAAAAAGGGAACAAGTGGTAAGAAAATGGAGAAAATATGAATCGGTCTTTCCATAAGCTTAGCATAAGAAAATGCAGAGTTAGGCTCTCTCTCTTTCTGATTCACTCTTTTCACCCTGTCCCTTCCCTGCCCTTCCCTTCCTTCTCTTCCTTCCATCCCTTGCTTTCCCTTGCCTTCCCTTCCCTTCCCTTGCCTTGCCTTCTCCTGCCTTCCTTTGAATTCCCTTGCCTTTCCTTGCCTTCCCTTGCCTTCCCTTCTCTTCCCTTCTCTTCCCTTCCCTTCCCTTTAGTTTTGGACATGGAGGGGCTCCTTGAACTTATTTATATTCTGAGAAGAAGACAGCAGAAACTTACAGGGATAATTGATGGACAAAGTCTTTAAGGAGGTTGAAGATAACAGATTCTGAGCAGAGCTGGGACAGTTTGTATGCCAAGCTCTTTGCTTGCACTGGGGTTCCCAACCATCTGCATCACACCCAGCTCATCTTGTCAGCCTGTTGTCCAATATGTTGTTCTTTTGTGTCAAGGAACACAGAGCACCTGGAGCAGGCAATATCTGTGTTCCACCCAGGTCCCCTTGAATTCTTTGTACATTTCTGTATTTACTCTTTGTGAATCAGCTTGTTTGCTTATTTATTTCATATACTAGCAAGGTTTTCCAAGTTTTCTTTGGCTTCTCATACAAATAACTATGGGTTTTCCTGGGGGACCTGACCTCAGGCTACTTGTAGGCACAGATAACAGGAGTTACCTGGGACTATATTCCTGCCAGGTAGCCTTTGACTACTAGCAGACAGATGTAGGGGTTCAGGTAAACCCAATTCAGGTAAGCCCAATTCTCTTGTTCTGGTAGAAACAGCTCACATTTTCCAATTAAGAATTTCCCTCTGGGAAAGGTGGAAGCCAATCCTCTTGGACACTTTGCCTGAGTTCTTGGTCCTATTTAGCTCTTCCCTTTCTTGCTTCCTCCACTCCTTATAGGTAGATCTCTGTCACGAAACCATCTTTAATAAATCATTTGCAAATAAATCCTCTTTCAGTATTGACTTCTGGAGACCCCCACTTACAACAGATGCCTAACTAATTCAGTAAGAAGAGTTGAGAAAGAATATTCTAGGCAGAATAATTGGTAGAATCAAGGGTTAGGGATGGGAAAGAGGAGCCAAAAGACCACTGCAGGCAGGTCTGGGGGTGGATAGGGTGAACAACATTAAGAAGCATTCATTCTTTTGGAGAAGACAGACATGACAGTGGATAAATCGAAGTTTCGAGTTGTTCTTATCTTTTCCTTTTGAAACTGGACTGTAGGAAGCAGGATTGGATTTGACTAGTTAGGTTAGCAGAATTTTTTCTGGTTTATCTCTGTACTTGAGCACCACAGGGCAAGTCTGGCTGTTATCATGGAACTGTTTGCTGGGCACCTGCTCAGTGTGCTGTGGTCTATCTCTAGAGCAAAGGCATGTTTGCTTTCCCCAGGAGCTCACACACTACAAGAGAGTAAGCGGTTGAAGAGGATGGTAGGAGCCCAGGGCTGTGGGATTCAGAGAAGGTGGAGCAAACTTCCCTAAGGGCTTGAAACAAATTTCTCTCCCTGCTGAGGGGGTGGCATGAGTGCTGGGTCTCCAGTGGGCATTTCAGATGAGATGCAGAGTAAAGGAGTTAGGAAGGGCAGGTAGGAAGGCATCCGGAATACAGCAGACAGCCCACGGCTAGGCAAGAGCATGTCTGGTCAGAGAAGAAAAAGTAAGTCAAATAAGTCCAGAATGACTCCAAACACTCCAAGTGTAGGCAAATGATGATCAAAGAAACACAGTGTCGGACATTTATCCAATGCATTTATCTAATGCATTTGAACATTAATCAATAGGATACGGTGATCCAGTAGATCTTTTTAACAGGCACAAGAAGGGCAGTTCTTCACCTTAAGAAGGTGATGGACAACTTGATGACAAAGAAGGTCATGGTAGGCCCACTGCCCGCATCACAGGCAAGCTTCCTCCTTGCATTCCATCAACTGAGCTGGGAACCCCTAGTAGTAGATGCCTACTTCTGATAAGAGGAATTCCGTATTTCTGTATACTTGCATTTCTAGGCAACTACGCCTGCTATGTCCCCTGAAATTATTCACATACAGTTTGTTTTTAAGTCTTTTAATTTGGTAAATTGCCCCGTGAGACTGACATGTATACTCAAGCATTGTCTTTCTTTCTTTTTCTTTTTTTCTTTTCTTTGCTGTTACTTTGCTATTTCTTTTGAGTAACGGTCTTGCAGAACTAATAATTAGCATACAATTAAATACAAAGGCAATCAACCCAGGAAGATGCCTCCTATAATTTGTTGCAATCTTGCCTGAGCCCTGCATCACTTTTACTGTTTGATAACTCAAGCCTGCGTAGCAAAACATTCAATTATGGACAGTCCCAATATTGAAGGTGTACCTGGATGCAATGCAAAATCAAACAAATCAAGGCAGTCGTTTCCTTTGCAGCCCACAGAGATGAGGCCTCAGCAGGTAGCAAACTACACACCTTGACTCTAGGTTTCACTGAATGGTTAACAAAGACAACGTGGCCAAGAAACCTTGGAAATAAAAGAGGGAATCTTTTGGTCATGGCTTTCTCTGCTTTGCTGTCAAAACATTTGCTTAGGAGAGAAACGCTATATATGCAGACCAGGATAGTGCACCAAATACAGTTCCAAGGGCAACACTAATAATTTGGTAAAAGAAGCAGCTAGGAGCTGTTTATTGAAGTTTGTTCTGTGCCAACCACTTTATGAATAGTGTTGCTAATTTTCACAATAATCTCGCCAATGGGTCTATTACCCTCATTATGCATTTGGAAAACAAAAACTGGGGAAGTTTAGTGGAAACTTATTACGGTGAATGGGTTAGGGAGGAAAGGGATATTTTAGACTTTCCTCGGGGAAAGTACATATGGCATAGTGAAAGACATTCATTATTACAGCATGATATGATATTTTGCAAACTGAAAAAAATTGTTACAACACAAACAGAAACAAGCAAAACTGGGCCTAATCTGCCTGTCCTGCAGAGCTAGCAGAAGATAGGTCCTGTATTCCTTGGGGCTGAGTTTACTGAGGTACAGAGGGCACCTCTGTATGACTCCAAACCCTGGAGGGGTTTAAGCAGAATCTGTTGAGGCCCCATGATGTCCAAGATTATCAAAATGGTGCAGGGCTTACAAAACAGGGAGAACCAATGCAGGCAGCACACAACCTAGCTCAAGGCTAAAATAGCAGGGATATATTAATCAAATAATTTAATAATCATCAATTAAATATAGATTGGCTTACTATTTATTGCACGATTACTTTATGCTTGACATTGTACTCAATGCTAAGGTATAATGGTGCACAAAAATTAGGGTCCTGCCCCAATTACATCCCATTGGGGAATAGATAATAAGTAATAAATGGCAATGACAGGGAACAAATGCTATAAAGAAAAGCAGAAAGCAGAGAAGGGAGATAAAAATGTCAAAGAGGCATAAAGGCAGGGAGTTCCATAGGGTAGATGGTTGACTGACATAAGGTATATATGGTAGATGCCTAAAGCAGGGATATTTGATCCAAGACCTAAGTGAAGCCACAGAGAAGCTCTGCAGAGAAGGGTGCAGGGAGGGAGATGCCAGTGTGGCCTAGGAAAAGCAAGGCAGTCAGTGTGGCTGCTAGTCACTGAGGGAGGCAGCAGAAATGAGATGATGAGGGTCCCACAGACCACGGCAAAGACTTTGAAAATGAACATATAGATAAATAATAATGATATATTGCTACATATATGCCAGATAATGCTCTAAGCACTCCCCATGGAAAGCCTTGTATTCTCTCAACAATCCCAGATGAAGAATAAGAAATGGCTCAAGCTCGTAGAGCTGGTGAATAAGGAAACTGGATTTGAAGGTAGGCAGTGAGGATCCCATGTCTGCCCTTGTCCTTTCTGCACCACAATGCCATTACAAATAATTTTTACGATAACAAAACAGGATCCTGGGAAAATGAATGGTGGAGGAGCTACTTTGTTCTGCAAGGCTGAAGTCTCTATATGTGCACTTTGTTCATCTGTATGCCCTTTAGGCTGCTAAGAGATTAATTTACTAATTACTGTGCTGGTGCGAATCAATAATGGCATTTTACAGAAGTGCAATGTTTAAAGTTTAGGCTATCGAGTCATATTAATTCAGCAAGTCCCTAATGGAGGAGGTGAGGATCAATTGTGAGTCAGACCCAGTTTCCCAGCAGGGCTTGGTACTCATCCCAGTGAGACCCAATCACCATTGTTAGAAATACTGACACGGTATAAGAACGTATATCCTTGCCAACTGCTTCCTCTACAGGCCAGAATGAAAGAAGTACAGGCAAATACAGTAGAGGAAAAAGCATACTCAGAAAGATCAATTTAAGGGGACTTGAATTTTAGTCCGCCTCTACCACAACTTGCTATCATTTCCCAGAAGCTATGTGATCTTACTGCATTTCAGTTTTTTTTCTCCCACCAGACAGAGATAAGATCTACTTTGAAGGATTTGGGGAATAGGATAAAGGGCATTAAATGACGGAACCATCACTCCTATGACTGGCCTGGGAGATGAAAGATTACATTCTCACCATTCTAAGGGATAGGAGTGGGGCAGGACTGATCCAGTGGGACTGATTCTGAGGGCCTAAAATTGAGAACTGTTGTTTATGATACAATGGGCAGGAGGTCACTTGAGGGAAAAGTTATAAGTTCACAATCAGAAATCCTAAGTATAGGTATCAACCCAAAATGGCATGAACAAGACCACAGCTGGGGTGGGAACCAGTACAGGATCAGGAAGGAAAGCCAAACATGTGGAATGGAACCAAGGCAGACGTAGATGCTAGGACATAGGCCTGTTCACAAAGCAATAGTTTATTTGGTGGCTGGAGGTGCACATGACACAATTAACTGGACCGTGTCAAAGCATATACCCATCTGTAGTGAGAAATTCCACTCATTCATTCATTTCTGCTTTTCTCACTTCCTTTTTTTTCATTTATTCAATAAAAATTGTTGAGTGTCTAGTATGGGCTAGTGTTGTCCTAGCTGCTGAAATAGAGCAAACAACAAAACAGGCCTGGTACCTATTATCTTCAACCTTATATGATCCCAAGGGAATGATGATAGGACATGAATAAAGAAATAAAAAAATATATATTGTCATAATAAGTAACATGAAAATAAAATAGGACAATGGTTCAATGCCTGACCAAGAGTGACTTTAGATAGTGCTATGATAGAAAAGGCCTCTTTCCTTCCCAGATTTTATTCTGAAAATTTCAAAGCTGCAAAGAGACTAAAGAACAGAACACAAGTATAAACACTCAAGGAAGATTCTAAAACTGTTCAGATTTGCATCACATTTGTTTTTCCTTTGCTGAACCATTTAAAACTATATTGTAGACCTCATGACACTTGATCAGTATATAAATGCATTTGGTATTAAGAACAAAGTACTCGATACGTGTCAGTATCACTATCACAACCAAGAAATTTAACATTGATTCATTGATTAGAGAGTAATAGAGACTTTGCACACCTTTGATTTGTGGATCAAGATTTTGTGATTGAGGCTACTATTAGGAGCTTATATAATAAAAGGAAAAACAAATTACCCCCAAATTTATACTGATGGAATTCAAAATATAATAATGAATACAATTTGTTTTTTTTTTTTTTGTACTACAGATCTACTAATGAGAATAATAGAATTTTTAGGAGGAAGGGTAATATTTCACTTAATGGGGATTCAGTTTGTGTTCCTTCTAATCAAGTCAATTGTAAGTATTCATTGTATTCATTTATTGACATTGATCTGTAATATCCTTTTAGATATTTCATCTCTAAATATTTTTAGCAGTTTAGTACTGCCAAATGTTGATATCAATTTATGAGCATATGATTGAGTATATTCATCATTTGGAGGGCTTTATAGAATTTTATTAGATTCTTTTCTACATTTACCTTTAATATCCATTACATTACAGATTAATCATGTTCAGCTGAAGATTGGGTGGAAGTGCCTCAATTGCACATTTAAATAGTGTTTTAAATACAGAAATTTTCTTTACACTTGCGCCGAGGTCTGAAAAACACTGCTTAAACCATAGTGAGAACTCATAAAATCTATCTGTTGCACATTTATGTGGGAATGGAGATTCTGCTTCTTGTTTTAATTTTGATAGCAGGGGGAGTTTAAGGCAGGTTAACATGACGTGATTCAAACAGCATTAGTTGTCATTGAAATGGCTTTACCACAGTCTACATTCTGTATATCACTCTTTCAGCTAGTGATTTCATGTGGAATTCCTTATAAAATGTTATCAGGGCTAAAGGAGAATTTAATTTCTAAATCCCCTTAATATATATTTTTTAAATCCCCTTAATATTATATAATAGTGGTTGAGGGCAGATTTTCTTGTTCAGGAAATTTTCAGATTTGGCCCTGAGCTCAAACAATGATAATAAAACTTTAAGCCAATGAACTGCCATGTGGTAAATTCAGGATATTTAGCTTTTATTACTACTGGAAAAAAAAATCACAGAATAACAGTGAAGTCCACGAGAGCAAATGAAATACACTGTTAACATTATTAGTTTGAAAAAAAAAACACATTATTAGTTTGATAACACGTGATGGGTTCAACTATTTTCCACAAAGCACCTCCTGATGGCTGATACAAGAAGTAACCACAGGCTTCTAATATCTCAAATTTTCACCAGCTTTGGAAGTTTGCCCAAGTAAACTTCTGTCTGTTTCATATATACTTTTATCAACATCGGGTATAGCAAATTGTAGCAGATTCCACTTCAGCTTGTAGTGAATTAGTGTTTTCTCCACTTCTCTGAAAATGTTCTCACCAGCAGTTCATCCACACAGACTAATATGACTATGGCTAATTCTTTGGCAAACTTGGCACTGACTCCTCAAATAAACAACTACCCAGTCATCTGGTAACGTCTGCTGACTTAATGTCTATAGACTCCTCACGAGCCCAGGAAACCACCTGAAAGCATTTAACTATCTGTTCATTGACATCATTATAAAGTTCTCAACTCTTTCAACTTTTCCCATGAAAGGCCAATGTCTTGAAGTTATTTTCTCTGGATACATGTCTTCAGGAGCTGCCTTTAAACACAATTTAAATAATTCATGATTGGTAAATATTTTTACTGCTTAGCTAACAAATGTGCCACTTAAAAATTTAGATTTGTTAAAACCTCATTTTCATTTATTATTTTGTGAAGAATATTTTGCTTTGATGGAATCCTCAGTTTCAAATGTTCTAACTTTTCTGATTGTTTCTTTCCTGTAAGTTAGAAATATTATAATTAGTGTTTGGTCAGATTATGTCAACGTTTATTGTACTCTTTTAGCTTAGGTTTACTGTCATGACATAAGAAACATGATGTTTTGACATTTAATTTGATAATAAAATAATTGAACACTACATCTGAAACTAATTATATACTATATGTTGCCTAATTGAGTTTGAATAAAAAATAAATAATCCGTAGTCCACTATGGTTTAAAAGGGCAATGTTGGGAGTCCATTTTTTCTCTTCTTCTCTTGTTTTGATAAGATGGGTATGCAATAAGAATTAATAAAATAGTACAATTATACACATGAAACTTAAAACCCTTCACTGCACTTAACTTTGTGACAAGTAGGAAGGTAAAGAAATGAGAGCATCGCACATGGTCTCTGTCATAAGCACACAACCTGTTCTGTAGTATGAAGCAGTCACAGGTAACACAAAAATAAGTGAACGTGACTATGTTCCAAAAAAAAACTATTTATGGACACTGGAATTTGAATTTCATATAATTTTCATGTATTGTGGCATAGTATCATTATTTTTATTTTTTAACCATAAAAATATGTAAGAGTTATTCTTAGGTCATAGGCCATTAAAAAAATAAAATAAACAGGTGGCAAGCTGGATTTGACTCAGGTTTGTCAAGCACTGATCGAGAGCTGTCCCCCTGCCTTTATTCTTCATTGACTTTCTTTCTTTCTTTCTTTCTTTCTTTCTTTCTTTCTTTCTTTCTTTCTTTCTTCTTTCTTTCTTTCTTTCTTTCTTTCTTTCTTTCTTTCTTTCTTTCTTTCTTCTTTCTTTCTCCTTTCTTTCTTTCTTTTTTCTTTCTTTCTTTCTTTCTTTCTTTCTTTCTTTCTTTCTTCTTTTTTTCTTTCTTTCTTCTTTCTTTCTTTCTTTCTTTCTTTCTTTCTTCTTTCTTTCTTCTTCTTTCTTCTTTCTTTCTCCTTCCTTCCTTCCATCTTCTTTCTTTCTTTTGCCTTATTTGGAGTATCTTATTTATTCTTTTTTCTTTTGAAACAATCTCAAACTAGCAAACATTTTAAGTGTAGTATAACTTTTTCCCTTGATCTATTTGATAAGAAGTTGTTGGCATGGTGCTCTATCATGGCTAAATATTTTATCCTACCCAGAAGGACAGTCTCCAAATAGCCACAATACAAACATTCAAATCAGGAAATTAACATTGATATATTACCACCATCTAATGTTCACACACTACACAAATGTTCCCAACTGATCTTTAAACAAAAGGATCCAGGTCATAATCAGGACTTGCATTCAATTATCACTTCTTATTTGTTTCCATTGACTGATGAGAGTTTCTCAACCTTTGCTTGACTTCCATAATGTTGACATTTTTGAAGGTTACAGATGAGCTGTTTTGTAGAATGTCCTTCAATTTAGTTTAGTTTGAAAATTAGTAATGTTTCTAATTATGCATTTTGGGCAAGAATATCATAGAATCTATAGTATGTTCTTCTCATTGCATCCTATCAAATGATTCACAGCTTTAATTTTTCCCATTACTAATTATGTAATTTTGATTTTGTGATTAAGTTAGTTTCTGATGTGCTTCTCCACTGTAAAGCCATCTTTTCCCCTTTTAAATGAACAAGCAATATTGTAGAAGGTTATATTGGAAGTATTCCATTCCATTTCTATCAAACATCTATTTTTTAAAATTTTTATTTATTTATGATAGTCACACACACAGAGAGAGAGAGGCAGAGACATAGGCAGAGGGAGAAGCAGGCTCCATGCACTGGGAGCTTGACGCAGGATTCGATCCCGGGTCTCCAGGATCGCGCCCTGGGCCAAAGGCAGGCACCAAACAACTGCGCCACCCAGGGATCCCTCTATTTTTAATTCATATACTATGTGTATATTCTGATCAGTATGCACTCATAGCTTCACAGTTTATTCAATGAGTTATAATCCTTTACTATTATTGTTTTGATGCTCAAGATCTTCTAGATTTTGTGAGTGGGATCCCCATCCAGCTGTCTTCTATGTCCTTTGACATGCCCTTATCATTGTCTAAACACTTTCTTATTTTATTTTATCATATAACTAGATGCTTCATATTATACTTTCTTGGTCCAGTCATGAAAGCAGATATTTTCCAATAAGCATTGGCTCCTTTCTTTGGGAAATGGTACATAGAAGCCAAGATCTGTGTACTGGGTGTTCAGGCTAAGGATCATAGTTTCTCTCAGTGGATGGAACTAAGGAATATGTGCATGTATACTCATACACACATTGAAATAGATCTTTTTCTGTTTAAAAGCACGAGTTCAGTAAAACAAACAAACAAACAAAAAACAAACCTCCAGTTAAGTACCACAAGTTTTGAGTTTAGCTTGCTTTCTTTCTTCTTTCTTTCTTTTCTTTCTTTCTTTCTTTCTTTCTTTCTTTCTTTCTTTCTCTTTCTTTCTTTCTTTTTTTCTTTCCTTATTTATGGTTCTCTTTTCCAATAGGGAGAAACCTATCTCCCATTATCCTTAATACATTTACTCATTGGAACAGAATTCCTGAATGTGACCATTATTGTGACCAACATCCTTACCTGGCACAGGGCCTATACCATTGTCAAAACTTTATTGAGTACCTATTGCATTTCAATCAATGTTTTGCATGTTTGAGAAGCAATGGCTAACAAAGGTGGCATATGCTACTAGGAAATTCTGGTAAAAGTAATCACACAAGTGAAGACATAGTTGGAACTGGAAAATGTATTTGGAACATGTGAGGATTGTGGTGCCATCACACCTACAAGCTTGTAATAATAGCACCTGACCTGGGCTCTGAGGCCAGGTATCCTGAGAAGTGGGGTTTCTAGTGAAAGTTGAAGAAAGTATGGCTGGATTTCAGAGAGCAGTGGGCAGATGGAGTGAGAGAAGTCTGTAAGAAAGACAGCAACTAGATAGTGAAGGGCTTGTTGGTCATAACAGGGGTTGGTGTCAGAAGGTGAGGCCGTAATCAAATTTGCATTTCCAAAAGACCCCTTTGATTATAAGCCAGGAGATGGAGGTTACCAGGCTGGTTCATAAGTTCATATATATATATTTGGATCACTGTTTACATGGACAATCACACTAGGTATAGATAAAGGATTGTTCACATAAGACCATATTACTAATGTTGAGAATTGAGGGATGCACTGAAATAATAAAGTTATGTTTAAAATGTACAATTTCATTTCCAATACTAGAATCTGGAACTGACTTGGTGAAGAAGTATAATAAAACATCAGTATGAGATGAAAACTCATTACGGGCAGGCATTTTCATAGTGATAGATACAATAATTAAACTGAATAAGAAAATAAAACAAGAAATACACACAAACTAAATAAAGTCCATTTGGTGCTCATGTGAGGAATGTACAGTATGGCTGAAGAGTCAGATACTCAGGCTGGCGCCAAACATAATGGATGCTGTAGTGGTTGGTTTTTCATATTCTCATATCTTTGCCGTCACCCTGCAACCTGATAAAATGGAATAATTCCAGGTTTGTTAGAGTCAAGATGTAATTAGGTCTCCTGTGAGAGACAGGTAAAAAGCTTAGCAGGGTGAGGAGCTTTTAAAGGCCACCAGTTGCTAATTGCAGGTGTGAGGAAATCTGAATGGGGAAATCCTGACAGGAGACAAAGAGCAGGAGCAATTGAAGCTGGCCATTTCTCTGCTCGTGGCCAGCAGATTTCTGAAAGCCTACCCATGTATACCTGTCACATAAAGCTGTTTTCAAACTCAGAGGGATGATTTGCTCTGCAGGAGCTGCATCCTGGGAACTTTTATGCACAATGTAAAATGGATGGTGCTTGAGGAAGCAGCACCCTTTCCTTCAAATGTGCTAGTTTTGTGAGGAAATGGAAAAATTTGTATACACATGTGCAGTCAAGGGAACAAACAAATGGAGAAAGGGGAGGAAAGACACCACATTCATAAGCAGCCACTGTGGTTTAAGTGTTTACATTATTTCACTGAAATCTCTTAACAACCTCAAGAGTTGAGTGCATTATCTGCTCTTCCAAACAAAGATTCATGATTTAAAGAATTTAAATAATTGACCAAGTTACACAGCAGGAAGGCAAAATCAACTCCAATTTATCTGACCCCAAGACCCATGCTTGTATTACAACATACGCTATTTCCATAGAGATGTGGCAAAGGCAAGCTTGCTTTCTCTCCTTACATGGATCTCCATGGTCAGTGTTCAAACATTAATTATCACTTAACTCAGGTTCACAAACCAGCTTTCATTCCCAGACAGGACCTTAGGGATTATTATGTAATCAGAGTGCATTAGAATTTAAAGACCCCAAACTGTGGAAGACCAATAAGCAAAGATTGAAGTGGGGGTTATTCCAACTACAGTCAGAAAAGTAATTCAGAAAAGGACATCAAACTGCAAGTGGGTATATCATGCAGGACTCCCAGCCTCATCTACCTCTGATTCCCTTTTGTAGGTAATGCCTGTGTCCCTTGGTTGGCGAACTGGACTGGATAACCTCAGAATTCCTCCCAAGATTGCACATTCAGAAACCAGAACTTTCCTAAGAAATTTAAGGAGATCATTTCTTGGTACAGAAAATTCCTTGCCAAGCCTTTCCACTAATGCTGTGGACCCGTGTATAGAGCAGACCTCAGGGTGAAGTGATTTATTATTGAAAGGAAGCCAATTAAGCAGAGAACTTCTTTTTTATAGTAGTGGAATCCTAATATTTATCTTGATTGAAGATCCAGGGACTAGCCATCGCAAGCTTGTCTATCCCCCTCCCCTGAGGATGCGGGTCCAGTGCTGGCTGCAGGTCAGGAGGTTACCTTGGACAGGTTCCTTTATCCCAACATGCTACAGTGTTTTGGACAAAGGAATCTGATTCATACTAAGTGGCACTTATTTATTCTGGAATTCAACTTTCCTCACTAGTAGTCCTTTGAGGGAAACCCATGTGGGAAGAGCTCTGGAGATCTGTATTCTCCCACTTTCCTGGCACTTAGGGCACTTGGTTCTCATTTGCTTGATAGATGACTGAGTATCATCTGTGGTCTCCAGGAAGGTGGGCGCTGGCTCTACCTGCATGTCGCTATATTCCAGTGCCTGGACAGGTGCCAAGAATGCTATAGGTGCTAAAATATACCTGTTAAGTGAATGCATTAGTGTACTTTCAGTGGATGGATTCTTGCCCAGTCTTTTCTTTTAAAAAGGCAAAAAAGAAGGCTATAAAATATACTAAACACCCACAGTGTCCTTCCTAAATACTATGTTAAGTGCTTAACATACTTTATCTTGTAGTGATCAATGTGACCATTTTCACATGACAAAAAGCACTCAGGGTAGTCAACTAAGTTTTCCAAGCTCACATAGTAGGCAAATGACAGAGGTGAGATTTAAATAAATTCACCTATAAGTGCCTCTGAGAGTCAGGGGTGGTTTCTATTTAATTTTGTTTTTCCATTGTATCTTTTCACATCCGTAAAATTTTTGAGGTTCTCAAAGTGGAAAAGTATGAGCCAGGAAATTGTGGAAAGGAACATATAACCCAATTTAGATGGATATGAAGGCACAAAAATAGGTCTATTGATAAACATAAATGGAAAGAATTCATAAATACAGAGATTAGAAGTTCCAGGTAGTAAAGATTTGCAGTTGCTAGAAACCCAGATAAGACCATTTAAGATTATCCTGAAGGTTGGTTAAACTATCATTTTGAGGAACAAGAGGTCAATCCTCAATCCTGCTGAGAGTAGACACCATCTTTTTACTCATAGCATGACACTCATATCAGAGTCTTAATTTATGTGTCCTGAGGAAACATGGAGTCAGTCAGTCATTAATTGATTCAACATTTCTTGGACATGCACTGAGCGCAAGAGTGCTGTGCTAGGCTCTGGAGATGCTCAGTTACACAAGCCATGGTCCCTTCCTTGAAGACTTTTATAGGGAAGTAATGATGAGGTAATAAATCATGAGGAGTCCAGTTCTTGTCATTAGACCATCCATATGTGACAAGGTACCTACTCTTGGAGATGCACACGTCTAGATTGAATAGAAATCAGACATCAAAAACTAAAGGGACAAGGTCAGATTCCTAGATCAGACTAAACCCATCCACATCATAAATAAGAAAAAGTTTCATTTTGCTACTCTTCTGGGATACAGAGGGCATTTTTAGAGACAATATGGCTCCCTAACACTTTGGGGCCCCACAGTCCTTTTTCTTCCTCACACAACAGTTAGAATAACTTCCTCTATGCTCTCAGGCACACAGGGCATCTGGAGCAGTGGTGGAAATGAAAGCAAGGCTCATGAGCAACAGGATGCCTGATTCTCACATGTATGCTGCTAGCATCATTCATCAATAAAGATGAATGGAAGAATCACGGCAAATGTGGCCACGTGAAAGTGTAGATGGGATGCTGGAGTCAAAGACTGGTCTTAGAGGATCCTCACCAGGGACCTCTGGCAGCCTCCCTATAGAAATAAGATTGGCTTTTCAATCACTTCCCACAATAACCATGAGACCTGCTGATTTCCATAGATGTGAATTATGTGGCATTCTCAATCACTGTGGTCTGAAGGGCAGGTAAACATGGCCACTACTTTCCAATTTTCCTTGAAGTCACATGCCAGTCAGTCAGATCTGTTTAGGCCAAAATATTTTTTAAAGCAGAGTAAGATCTTGCTGTCTGGTTGCTGCTTATTAGAGAGGCAGGTGGGCTGGCTGTGTTTGGAGGACTAGCGTGGCATTCTCTAATCTGCCTTCAGCCAGTGATATTTAAGAGGTACCTGTGGCCAACGCACCACAAACTTTGTTTAAACCAGCCATGGAGTGTAACTATGGAAATTCTAAGTAGTGCCTGGGTACTTGAAAGCCAACCAACCTGCTGATGTATGATACAAATGGCTTTTGTCTTCTACAAGTGTTTGGAAGGTGTTAGGCTCTTGATCTCACAGTGATGATTCCAGACAGACTATCTCATTTTGTAACTTCATCAGAAGAAATCTTCAAGGGATACAGTACTTCTGATCGTCTACAGGGTGATGATGATTTGTCTGTCTCCATTTGTTCCTCTCAATGTCCCATCATGAACCCCTGGAGTCATAACTTAAACCATCTGAGTCTGTGGATCTTGCTTTCAGAGTCTTTAGACCAGCTAACCCAAAGTCAACTCAACTCTACACTAATGGCATAACCTTGGGAAAGTAGCTTCGTTTTCCTGAGCTTCTATTTCCCTACTGTCAAAACTGGAATAATCATGAAACCCACCCCACAGGGCTAATGAGGAGTAAAAGAGATTGCTCCTGGATCACTTCTTCAAGATGTGACTTTATTTCTGTAGACCTATCCTGTCTTTTTCCTGGGAGATGAATTACAGCCTCTTTTGTGCATTAGTTACACTTTATCTCTGTTCTATTAAATATTATACTGTTTGATAATCATTCATCTATATGCTCATTTATTCAACAAAGACTTACATCTGCATCTCAAATCCCAGAATCTAGAACTATGCTAAATGCTAGGGGTGCCATGAGCATAGCTGCGCTTTCTCCTACCCACATGGACTAACCATCTGTTTCTCTTCCCAGACTTGACCAAGAACCAGACATTTGTATGGCAACTGTGCAACACAGCGTCTGAGCTGACTTCCATCTGAAAACTCACAGGTCATAGCTTTGCTATGCACTCTGGAGCCCCAAGGAGTATGGTTGAAAATCAAGCCTATCTAAATTTAATAACTGGGCCTATGAAATAAACTGACAATGGGCAGATTAATAGGAGAAAAGGCATATAGATTTATTAATTTATAATATTACACACTCAATTTTTTCTCTCTCTGTATATGTAGGATACAATGAGGAGACTCCCATCGGGAAACCAGGAGACAGACTTTCATTAGATAATGGATCTACAGGTGCCTTGATTTTGTACTTCTCAGCCTTCAGAACTGTGGGAGATTCTTGTTGTTTAAGACACCCAGACTATGGTATTCTGTTATAGCACCTCTGATTGACTAAGACACCAGCTCTACCACCTACAGCTGGGTGACCCAGCATGTGTGACCCAGGGTGCATTATTTAATTTCTCTGGATCTCCTTCCTCATCCGAAATCACAGACTAACAATATAACCTCCCTCAAAAGGAGATAATGTTACTTAAAACAATGCCTGGCACACAGCAAGCACTCAAAACTATTACTATTATTAAAACCTGCAATTTTGTTTTCAGTATAGAAATGAAACCCCTCATTACCAAGTCTAGGTAATCTGTTTCATTCTCCCTTTGCCCCCCAATGTATTTACAGGCAATATTTTGTTTTCTCTCTGAATATGGGCATGTACTCTGATGAACATGCTCCTACGACTCTCCGTGGGCCACCAGACACAGAGTCTAGCCAAAATGGGAAGTACAAAATCTATTCACTCTCTGTGTGAAGTTGTGCAAATACTCTGCCTCTCAAGGCTTTCGTGTGTGCAGCTGTAAACAGGAACCTGGACAGGTATGGCAAGATACAGAGGCCCAGGAACCCTTGGCTTTTCCTCCCACTGGGAGGTGAGTTGATTTCTCCTGTCTTATCAATCTTGGCTATCCCAAGCAACTTGCTAAGCCAAAAGAGTGCAGTGAAAGTGACTGTCTGGAACTTCCCAAGTCTCCATCAGAAAAGGCCTTGCAGCTATCCTGTCAGTGGGAAGTCCAAGCAGCCCTTGTGGAGGGGAATGAAGGCCCCAGCTGGCTCTGAGCCAAGGCAGTGACATGTCCTGGAAGTGGGTCCCCCTATGCCAGTGGGTCATCCTCACCTGATACCATGTGAAGCAGAGATGACTGTTTCCTACTACACCCCTGCCCTGCCCAAAAAGAATGTTGAGGATATTGTTGTTTAAGTCACTGTGTTTTGGGGCAGTCTGTTACCTAGTAGTGGTGGAGCAGGCAATAGGATGACTTATATATCTTTCCCTTCTGCTCTCCACGTCTTCATTTTCTGCTCCTCCTGAGTTCTCTGTAATCTGAGTTTACGTTCCAATCATTCACATAGGTCATGAAGGATTGCCTCATGGTCAAATCCTTAACCTTTTTCCCAGCTGTCTTTTTTTTTTATAAGATGGTGAAGCTTATCACATTGTTGGCAGTTCCCTCACTCATACAGCCCATCAGAAAATATGCTTTGAGCACCTACTATGCGCCAAACACAATGATATGTTCCTGGGGCTTAGAATATAGAAGCAGCAGACAAACTCCTGCCATCAGAGAATCCTGAGCTCAGGAAGGGGCATGGAGAAGCATATAGACAAACACATTCAAGAGAATTGAGCCCTGTTTGACACAGTCCTCAGAGCCTGGGGGTCACAGAGAAAGAACCCTTAGCTCAGTGGAGGTAAAGAGGAAACAGGCAGCTCCCCAGTGTGTAGCTGGAGCTGAAGGGTGAGTTGGGACTCCTTTGGGTGGGGAGGGGGATTTGAAGGAAGGGCTCTTTCTCAGAGGCAGAAAGAGCTGCAAAAAGACCTTCCCCCAGCTTCCTCTACACTGGACCCTCCTGGTTTTCCATCCAATTTCCTGACTGATACACTCCTGCCCCTTGCCAGCTTGTCCATGGCCCTGTCTTTGGTCCATCTGAGCGACCCTTTCCCCTTTGGATGGCATTGGAGCAGCTGGCTTGCATAGCTATGTCTGTAACATCAAACTCCCTGACAGGCAGCCACCAATTCCAGTTTCTTGGGCATTTAAAAAAACACTTCCATGATCTCTTAAGATAAACCAATTGAGTGATGCATCTTTCCTCCGGCTCAGCAGTTTTTAATTTCCTATTTTGTTTATGGAGTTGTCATTGCATCAGTCATGCAGACATGTGGCCACGATTCTCTAATGACACCATTCCTGCCCCACTGCTTGCCACCCTCCCTACACAGGCCACATCTCCCTGCTCTGAAGTCAACATCTCATAGTCTCCTCCTCTGCTGTTCCTGTATCAAGGCTCACCATAGCAACCCTTCTCTATCCCTCCCTGTTCAGGAACACAGCAGTCACCTCTGAGTATGACCTCCTATGTTGGGCATCCCCAATCTATCGTTGCCCAACTTTAATAAACCTGCAGTGTCACTTTGGTGTCTGTGGAGTGTAGCATTCAAGACCCTATACAGCCTGCTTTTCATGCCCATGTCTTTCTCTCCTTCCATAGGTATCTGATTTTCCTGACATGGAATCAGTGAAGATCCTAGAAGAGAAGGTTGGTGCATTGGAATGTTATACACTAGGAGGAAAGAATCTTAATTTTCAGATTGTCTTTGCCAGTAATTAATCTATGACCATAGGCAAGTTACTGAAACTCACTGAGCCAGGTGTTCTGTTATCTAAAGCAGAAGTCAGCAGACTAGGGTCCATGGGCCAAATCCAGCCCACTGCTTAGTTTTGTAAACAGTTTTATTGGAGTGTAGCTATGTCCATTCATTTATATATTGTCCGTGTCTGCTCTGGCCCAACAATGCAGACCTGAGTAGTTATGATAGAGACTGTTCCACAAAGCCTAAAATATTTTTATCTGTCCCTTTACAGAACTTTCTCAACTCTCAATCTGTAGAATGATCTGTGATACTTCTTTAAGCTCTCACATTTTGTGATTGTAAGTAACTATATTTGTAATGTTTTTAAAAATGGTATGTGCATGAACACTGGTAAAGATTAAGCTGTTTAGTCCTTTGTATGCTGCCATTTTCATGTTAAAGGAAATCTCAGTTTCCTCATGTTTTAAATGATGCACCTACCTCCTAGGCTTATTGGGGGATTTAAAAGTAAAAATACTTATGGAACCAGCCAGCCTCATACCTGGCATGTGGAACCTATTCAATGTATCTAACTTTTCCTTCCCTGAAATCTCTCAGTCATTATGTCACAAGGTGTAAGTAGGGAAGAGACAAAATGTCTTTCTTATTTAACAGGTCTTGAGATGAACTCCTGCTATCTCAATATCAATATTCCGTGGCAGACTTGGCTTTCACGTCTACATAAATACATTTAATTTTTTTGCATTTGCCCTCCCCTCTTCTCCTCCTATTACTGTGTCTTTCCATGCATGAAGCAGGCAAACACAATCTGCTTGCATAATTAAAAACTCTATAAAGGGTCAGGTCACTTGGGGCAGGTGCTGCTCTGGAGTGTGTATGGCGATAATCATCCTGAGATGCATCAGTAGGACTAGTGCTCTGTTGTAAAAGGAAAATAGCATCTTAACTTATCCCTAGCTTATCTGATCACCTTTGTTTGCTTCCAGTGAAATTCTGGAGAGAGAATCTTCCCGCCACATTTTAGGAGGCAGCAGTAAATTTAAGATAAAGCGGTCATTCCAATGAACAGATAAGGCATCTGTGAAAATGTGCTGCTCATATCATTCATATTGAGGAGAAATAGTTGAATGGCAGCCTCAGTTGGTGCAGCCCTGATGCACCACTTGCGTACTGAGGACATGCTTCCTGAAGGCTGCTTATGGCTATTCATGCTACTCATGAAATTGGGATGCCTCTAATGGGCAACATTGGCTGGAAGACCCTCCCCTGGCTCTTGTAAAACTCTCATAGATGGTACTATGGGCTGAGACCTCTCCTACCTAATCTCCTCCTTTCTCCCTCTCTTCATAGGTGTCTCCCCTATAACAGGTTGGAAGGCTGTCTCTGCCCAGGCCTCTTCCTCTCCTTTTCCTTTTACAGGTGTCACCATCAACAAATCTCCTGGTCCTGTTTTGGAGTCTGCTTCTCAAGAGAACCTGGCCAAACACAAATAGACCAGGAATAGTGTGAGGAAACAGGTGATGAAAAGGGGACCGGTGACTGCCCAAGGCACTGTCTGACTGACAAAGGGCACACCATCCTTAGTGCTACATGGGCACAGATAATGCCCAGTATAATGTGGCAGATCAGCTGTTGAATATTTCACTGGTGGTGACCTGGAACAATAATGTGGTGGAGGGGATCCTGCTTGCAAATGTGGTGTTTCAGGTAATGGAAAGATATGGGGTATGTTATTTATAAGGATGGTAGATTGGCTGGTTGTGACTAAGTTGTATTGATACCTTACAGAAGGGTCAAGAAAAACTATTAACAAATAGTCAGAGGCTATGTATAGGGCCAGAGGAGCTCTTTCATAACTTATAAAGAAGCTCTTATTTCTGGCACTGGAAGAGCAGAGAGCTGAGAAGATTCAGCATTTGATCATCATAGAACAACATCGACACTTAAATGCTCAGCCACAGCAGGACTGTTATGCTAAAACCAGGGCCTAAGATGCAAAATTCTTCATCCCTGAAACATGGAATGGGGATATGTAGGCAGATGCTCTGAGGATGCTTGCTCTGTAGAACTTCCTGAATCCCCCAAGCTTAGGAATGGCCTCCTAGTTCCTAATATGCGCTACCACCACCACTGGGTTGGCTGATGCTGCAGGAACCTTTTTCTTCAAGTCCCCTCCCATCTTGGCAGAGTCCCCACCTCCCTCTCCTGCTGCCAGATTGATAACTAGGGTTAGATTCTATTACAAGTTAGCTAGGGATGTCCTCAGTCTGGTATAGGAGGAAGACAATTATATGCCAAGGGAGGTACAAGAATTAGCCAGTGTCAACCAGCGGGAACCAGATGGAAACCATTGTGATTGGACTTGGAGCAAGCGTCCTCATGGGGACAGAATGTAAGAATTGATAGGAAAGAAGTTTTGAATTGGGGGCACTTTTTCAGGACTTGGAATTTTACATCTTGGCGAAGACCCCAGGGAAATATGGCAAATTCACTACTAAATTGCCCAAGTTGACAGAGCAGAAATGCCTAAGTTGCCCTGGCAGATGGTAGAGGATGAAATAAAGGGGATGGAGAAAGTGGGCATGCTGAGTCCATACAATATGTAAGGCCACAAGACCCACCAAAGTATTACATTCCACAGAGGGGGTGATGGGCCACACCATAGCCATAAGGGATGAATTGCCGAGAGCTTCATTGTGACATGCAGTGGTGGCTTCCTTCCATAGGCCAGGCCTGAGTGTAGGGCAGGTGATCTCAGAGCTGGGATTATTAATATGTAGTAGTGAGGATGTGGAGTAAGGGGGGCAGGTGGTAGTTACCTACAGGAGCAAAAAGAATGCAATCACCATTGAGAGTCTGAATGCCAAAGTGGCAACCATGGGGGCTTAATGTGCAGTCATGGGAATGGCTAACAGAACATGGAATCCCTTGGCAGGGGGAAATGGATGGTCAGTCAACAAGGATGCTGTTAATACTGATAAGCAAATAACATCAACAAAGCAAGAATGGAGGAGCAGATGGAGGCAGTTGCTCACATAAAAATTTAGGATCCCTTGCTCAGATCCAGACCATGAGCCCAATTTCTGGTCTAGAGCCCATGCAATAAGGAGGTGGCTGAGTCCCCAACAGGGAGAGCTTGGTGATGCTCTAACAAGTGTTTTCTGTAGTAGTTTCTCCAGTCCTTCCCCCAAGGCTCCCATAACTACTTATAGGGTGACCATGCACTAGGAAAGGGGGAACAACCAGACATCCAAAGACTACTGGACACAGGTCCAAACTGACCCTTGTTTTATAGCAGGGACTTGTGAATCTGCATGGAGAAGCAGATCTGTGTGGTACCAGGGATGTTCTTTGGTGGTCATGGAGTCCCTCTGCTCAGGTCTCCTTCTAGAAACACGAGTTATGGGGACTGTAGTTGGCCAACAGGTCACCCTTCTCAACCATGAGGAATGCTGAGGCAATGCTTTCCTCAGACTGACCCCAGCCAATGACTGAACCCGATAGGGACACTGGTTCTGACCTAGCCCTTCTGATGTGAGACTCTTCTGATGACTGCCATTGCCTCAGGAGTTCAGGCCACCATCCTATGTCCTGAGGCTCTTCCTACTCTATCCCTTCTTCCTTCCCCTTGCGTGGGTGTGCAACCACCATTGTGGTCTGACCA
The DNA here is from genome assembly GCF_003254725.2 of Canis lupus dingo. Taxonomy (NCBI): domain Eukaryota; kingdom Metazoa; phylum Chordata; class Mammalia; order Carnivora; family Canidae; genus Canis; species Canis lupus. The sequence goes on from NC_064245.1 coordinate 68,591,778, forward strand.
CTGCCCCTGCCTACTCTTGATGCCTTACTTTTATCATTCATATTTTTTCCCAGTAATTCCCTTGCACGAGCAATTCTGTGTTGGTGTTTGTCTCTTGATGCACCTAAATGGACACACAGAGCAATCAGAAAAATGGAATTAGCAATCCTTTATTCAGTCATCAATTCATTCAACAAATAATCAGTAACCCTTTTTATACATGGGGCATTATGCTAATGGTAATAAGTTAAGTAAACTAGTGTCTCTATCCTTTCATGAAAAATGACTAAATACATAGTCTCTGGTATAGTCTGAGTGAGGGGCACACAGAGTCACAGTAACAGGGGTTTAAGGAAGAATAGATTCCACTCACGCAGAAGTAAGAGAATACATGGCGATGTACAAGAAAGGGCTGGATACTTCTCAAGGGGGCGCTTTAGAAGACAAGTCACAAAATTAAAAGCTTGGTAATACTCTAAATGTGAAGACTCAAATTAAATATAACTGCATTAAGAAATGTGTTAGGATTAAGGAGGATTTGGTTGGGTAAATTGCCTCGAGTCTCTTTAGAAATTTTCCTCATGATGAGCAAGGATTTCAGTTCTGGAAAAATCCATTTAGCAAGTCTATTAAAGATTTGCACCCAACACCTGAATAAACAAAAATAAATGTGGAGATAACAAGCCAAGGTGTGAAGAGAGGAGGGGCCTGTGGTGAATTTGTCACAGAGTAAATTATTGAAAATCCCAAGGGTGCCCAAATTCCTTATAATAGCAAAGTGAACCCATGGATGTATTGAATCTGTTATACACTTTATGGAAATAAGCCCATTTTGTGAGACTAACATGACTATTTGTAGTGCTTATGCCAGAATGCAAATCTCTGGGGGAGAGATGTCAAAGAAGTCCACGGTTGGGAAGCAGGTGATCTGCTTAATTGCTAGTTTTGAATGTAAGCACTGAACCACCAGCAAATAGTTGTCTGGGATAATCATAGTAAATAGTTCATGCAAGGGGCTAAATATGCTTTTAAGCATCTCCTGCTGGTCCCTTCATTTAGGTCTGAAGACTACCTTGCAAGAAACATTACATATATCATCCCTCATTTTTATGGAGCGGGGATACTGGCATCAAGAAAAACCTGGAAGTATAAGATACAGGTCCCAGATACTCTGATGCCTGGTGTCACTACCGTATGCTTAGCTTACTGTGTTCACCATATGTGTGCATACACATACTATTTCCCTAGGAAATTCCTCTGTAATTTTCATTTAATGATCACTATTATGATGAATTCAGTCATCATTCTCTTAAAGATAATGAGATAGAAAAAGCTTTTTCATTTGTTTTCTTGTTATGGGTGTACAGATCCTTTTTTATTACACGGTAACTTCCACTTAGAAATGTCCACTGTGTACGTCAATGCTTCTTATTTAAGCAGCACACTCAAACTCAGCAAGCTGAAAATATAATTCTTATTAGGAAATTACCCCAAAAAGATCTACAGAAATCTGACCAAATCTCTTGCAGTTCCAAGGTGTTGTGCTCAGGACTTCATACTATGTCCATAAAGCTGTGTACTCACCAACCACCGGCACACAGGCAGGAGGAGTCCCAGGAAGAAGGGGGGCTCTGGTTCTCCTCTCTGCAGGCAGGATACCACAGGTTTCCACTCTGACTTCTGTGTCGATAGCTGGAGATCTGATTTCCATTGCTCAGCTGCTCTCTGAGGCTTTCCCTGAATGACATGCAGGCATTGTTTTTCTGAAGCCCTGGAAGTTGGCATGGGCTACTTAGCCCATCTGGGAGGGAGACAGCCTAAGCTTTGGGAATGTGAACCCATGGGTCTTCCCAGGGTGACAATGTGTAGCTCTGCTGGCTTCCTGCTCCTGCAATTTTCCCACCCCCTATTGGGGAATGACACAGAGAACAGAACGGGAACCAGCAAGCCATTTTGTTTCACCAGTGTAATCTCATGGAAATGGAACGCCAAAGCCCTTCTCTGTTTTCCTGAATCTCAGAGTTTGGTGATGTCTGTTCTTTATTTCCCAAAAGGAGGCCATACAATAGATACTGTCCCTTGAGAAAGCAAGTTGCTCCAATTTGAAACCAGAGTAAAGATCCTGAACAAATACAATCTGTGACTGTTAAGTATGAAAGCCCACCTTGTAGGAGTGTGAGTGTGGAAGCAGAGAAGCTTACAGCTGACAGTGACAAAGCAACACAATGACTATAATGATAGAAGCTAATTTATTGAGCACTTAGGTTTGTTGGGCACTGTTCTGGAGACTTAGACAACTGACCCAACCTAACTATTGGATCTTCACAATAGCACTGCCAGATGGGAACTAGAAGTGCCTTCACTAGACAGAGCTGAAGCTGGGGCACAAAGAGGTAAAGCTGACCAAGGTCACATTGCCAGGATGCAGCAACGCCAGATGGCATTCAGGTTGCTGGTCTCCATAACCCCTTTTCCGAACACAACCTGACAATGCGAAAGTCACTAGCACCAGGAGGTGTCCTCCGATCATCTAATTCTGTCCTCTCAGACAGACAGAATATTATCCTTTTGCCCATTACCTTGTCATTTAGGCAGAATTTCAAAAGTAAAAGCATTTTGGTTCTTGCCCTTTTTCACAGCTGAGGAAACAGGGGTTCACAAAGTTTCCGGACTTTCCCAGAGTTCCAGAGATAAGTGACAGAGCAGGAAACTGAAGCCTGGCTCAAGGATATAACTGTTTCCCCTTTGTCATGTATCTTCTCAAGACCAGTCACTTTTTTTTCAGTGAGATCCTGTCCATAACACAGAGTTTTTCTAAACTAACCTAATTTTTCACAGAGATCTACGAAATTCAAAAAATACAGGACAATGAGGAAATGGCAACAGTGCGATTGGCATTGCCTTAGCAGCTGAGGATTTATGTGACATTTAATTTTCACTTCTGTCCTTCCAAGAAAATAAGTCACACTCTACAGATACCACAGCATGGTTTAAATTTCTAAAAGTCCAAATTCTCTCATGTTAGGGGTCTCCCTTTGGAAGAATTCTTTCCAGGATCAACTGGGTATATACTCTGACTGATTACAGACCCAATCATTTTGAGTTGAGAGCTTCACATGTTCCATACATTTAAATATGAAGGAATAAGGATCAAGCACAGTCAGGTTCTCCTTTCTACCATCTCCCAGAAAAAGTAAAGTGTCAAGTGGCAATAATTTGTCTATCAAGTTGCTTTTAAATAAGACTGGAATGGTGGGAAATGCAAACATTCTAACCCAGAGGACAAGCCTAGGTACCTCAATCTTGAAAAACAAATTACAATAGGAATACTAACATTTATTGAGCATTTTCTGTGTACTAGACAACGATCTGAGCAATTTACATGTACTAATTCTTTGAATTCTCACATTGATGCTGTCAGGTAAGTGTTATAATTGTACGATTCACAGCCATGGTCCTCATAAAGGGGCAACTTTGTCCCCCAGTGGACATTTGGCAATGTCTAGAGACATTTTTGGTTGTCACACCTGGAGGTAAGGATGGCATCTACTGGGTAGATCCCAGGGATTCTGCTCAACATCCTAAAAGGCATAAGACAGTCCCCAATAACAAAATATTATCCAGCTCAAAATGTCAACAGTGCCAAAATTGAGAAGCCCTGCAATAAACTGAAGAAGAAACAGAAAATATGAATAAGCTAATTGAGATTCTGTCAATTGAATCTATAACCAAAATCCTTCCCTTGCTTCTCTTCCCAAATAAAATGATAACAATGTGTTACAGACTAGTTTCAGAAGAAATCCCTAAAGCACTCTGTTAGGCTAGGACAATCTTGAGCCCTAAATCACACAAGGACATTCCCAAAAAAATCTCATAAACTGATAGAAGTAATTAATTATGATGTAAAAAACTTAAAGAAATTATGGCATATCAAATCCAGCAAATACAAATGAATACAATCTGAAATGTAGAATTTGTCTCAGAAATTCAAGATCGTTCAGCATTAGAAAATCAGTTAATGCAACATATCACATCAATAGATCACAAGAGAAAAAATATAATCTAAATGGATGCAGAGAAACATTTGAAAGAACTTCAATCTCATATTTGAAAAATAAAATTTTTAAAATGTTAAGAACATAGGGAATTTTAAAAATTGACATTAAAATTTTAGCAAAGATTATGCAAAATGATGACATTTAGAAGCGTTTAAATTAATGGAACAAGAATGCTGAAAGTCATTTATATTTAGTACTGAAACTCTTATCTAAAGTAGAAAAGAAAAAATATGAATTATAAAAATTGGAAATGACAGAATGATATACAAGGAAAACTCTGGCAAAGCTACAAACTATTAAACTAATTAGATGGTTCATTAAGGTTATTGTAAACAAGATTGACACGTGAAAATAAGTGGCATTTATTATCTTCATAATAATTAATTAAAGGCTGTAATGAAAGAACCCATTCACTATAACAACAGATTATAAAATCCTCAGCAATACAACAAAAATGTATAATACCTTTATAGAGAAAATTGTGAAACATTATTGAATGACATTAAAGAATATATCACTAAGTGGAAAGACATAAAAATGTTCATGGATATCACATGACATATCACAAATATGTCAATTTTCCCAGACTAATTATTAATTCAATACAATTTTAGCAGAGTTTTTTTGCTTTGTTTGTTTTTGTTTTTGTTCTTTTTGCAGAGTTTTAAATGGAATTTCCCAAACTGTGACTATTATACAAATGCAAACTCCTAGGGTCAAAAAAGCTTAAATTAAATTTGAATTAAAGAATAAGATGGGAAGAAATGCCCAGGAGAAATAAGACTTCTGAAATTATAGTATTTAAAACAAAGTGGTATTTTTAGATGAATCAATGGAAGGAAATGAATACAGATCCCTAAAACTGCCCTATATCTGTATGATAATGTGATATATGATGTAGATGGAAGAGTCAATAGATTGTGCTGGCAAGGGGAGGAAGGTAATTAAATCCTTACCTCACACCATACATAAAAATCGACACCGGGCATATTTTGAAAGGTCCAACATTTTAATACTTTTAGGAAAAAAATACAAAAGAAAATGTTTAAGACATTGTGGTAGGAAAAGTTTTATTTATTAAAAATGCAAATGATAGAATTTGCTACTTTAAAAATCAAGATTTTTCAGTTTAATTAAAAGACTGAGATACGAAATTGACAATATGTGTAACTATCAACTGATTAGTTTCCTGCACTTAAGAAAAATTCATACACATCCATTAAAAATTATCTAAAAAACTGATGGAAAATGGGTGCAGGAAAAGCAGAAAATATATAGAAGAGACACCTGAGTGGTCAGTAAGTAACAGGGAAAAGATGTTTAACCTTTTTCCTAATTGGAAAAATGGAAGTCAAGACCACACCAAGAAACCACTTGACATCCACACCGGATTAGCAGAAATTTACAAAATTTTGGTAATATTCTTATCAAGAATGCTGCATGATGGGAAGAATCACATAGGGCTTAGAGAATGGTGGACGCATGCAGCTGGCTTTGAAAACATTCTGGAAACATCCAGTGAAGTTGGAAATATGGATATGAATGACCCAAAAAGTGCCTACCTATGTATGAGTCCTAAGCAATCTTTTGAATCTGTGCACAAGGTGACACAGAGAACTTTGAGGCAGAAAAGGTTGATTCTGTAGGTGAGAAAGATTTACAAGCCAGGAAGTGAACAGAGGTCGACCATCCATGAGGAGTAGGACCTTGAGGGAAATAGGAACCTCAGAGGGCACCAGGGACCTTCTTACAAGGAGGCTGGGCCCTGGACAGCAGGTTTCCAGCCTCAAGAAAAATCTCACGTGCCCAGGCTTGGCACAGAAGCAACATAACTTTGAAAAGAAGATCAGGTATTGGGCAATGAGTATAACGATAGTGACCCTTGTAGATCAAAGACTTGAAGGCACAGAGATAATTCTGCATTATCTACTATAGAACTAGGGGGCATCTCATCCTGCCCAGTGAGGGACTGACCAGAGTGACTATCATTGCCTCTTCCATCAGCCTAGCTGGGAGGTGATTAGATCAGATTTCATTTGAATTCAGGGGGAAAAAAACAATGGGTCACTTTTTGCAAACCTGAATTTGAAAGTAGTACTCATATCAGGTATAGACATGTCCACCACTTGATGTTCATCCATGGAACTCATGATGGATTTTTAACCTGGACTCTTGGGCTAGAAATTCAGGTCTTCAGCACTCTTTCCCCTGTATTCCCTCTGTTAGAGAAATTATCACGTTGTGCATAATTACTAACGTAATTTTTACCTCTTCAGTCCTAGGATCTAGAATGCCTGGCATGTAATAGCCACTCTGGAAATGTTAACGCCTTCCTTCTGATAGCTCTGAAGTCACACCGCCACGTGCCTCCTACTTCACCAACAGGCAAGACTGGGTTTCATGCAGGGCAATAATGTTTAGGGATATTTCCTTGATTTTTTTCCTCCCAAAGCTCCAAGCATCTTTCATTCAATCCTGCTACATACTGAACTCAGTTGTTTCTCTAACATAGTTCTTCTGGGCTCAGTGCTAAATCCTGTCCCAATCAAAACAAAGTAGAATCCCCTCCCACCTTCAATGGCCTAATTTTGGAATTAAAATCCCAGGGATTCTGTTGGAGCATTTAGTGCCAGACCTTTTTCTCCTGCTGCTCCTCACAGGCTATTACACTAATAAGCTTTATTATCTGTTCTATCACCACCGGTAGTTACACAGCCCAGTGGCCATTGCCGAAGAAAAACATAATGATAGGAGAACAAGGTAAACTTAATAAAGCATCCTTTGTTCTCCTGGTATATGTGGGATAATGGGCAATTTCTTTTTGTTTATTGACCACATAAAGAGCTTGATGTGACCCCCGTTCTCTTGGAGGCTGAGAGCTCATCACAAGAAGTCACTTCTAGCTAGAGGCACGTGGCAGTGGGGAGGCAGACACTGGACACATCAGGTATTTTCACATATGTGCTCTCCCTGCCAGCAGCTCACCCCAAAGCCCTGTGAGGGCAGATGGTGTTACTTCCCATTAGAGACGAAGTCTCAGAAGTGTGCTAGCGACTTGCCCAAGGTCATTGAAAGGGCCAAGGTTGACCATCAAAGAGAGCTGGCTGTCTGATGCATATCCAGCATCTCTGAAACATCAAAATTCAGGGCTCTCTCTATCTTTATTCCAAATCCTTCTCAGCTTTCAACATAGATGCCACTTCTTCCAAGAAGCCTCTAACAGCTCAGCGTGATTTCACTGGGCACCAAACAGATTGGCTCTGAAAGCCAATATTCCTGGGCTCACCTGTCCTTCTCATGGGAGCATTTTTCCTTATTTCTTCTAGTTTGAAATAATCTTTCTTCTTTGGCAGAGCCTTGGTACTTCTCATACAACTCTGTGAAGGCAGTTTTGTTTTGCATGGAGTTATAATGACATATAGGTTTGACCTTCATCCCCACTAGAAAGCCACACATGTCCTTTTGGTTTAGAACAGAGATTCTGTGTGTTTTTAAACCACATCACATGTCAGCAAAACAAAAGACCTGAGGGGGTCAACCACCTGGTTGGTTATCAGTTTCCAAGTTGAAGAGAATGCCTAATAACAATAAAACATCACATATGGGGATCAGAGGGTTACATAAACATTTGTTTTGTTAATGAGGTATTGATGCTTTTTATTTAAATTGCAAAACATATTTATTTAACAAAACGTTATGGAAGGCCTACTCTGAGCCAGTTTCATTCTAAGAACTTTATAAATATTCAATCATTTGATCTTCCTCCTAGTCCAATGAAGAACTCATTATCCCCATTTTACAACTGAGAAAACAGAAGCTCAGAAAGAGTGAGTAGCTTGCTCAAGGTCACACAGCATCATTTGTCCAAGTGTTGGAACTAAGATTCAAACTCGGGTCATTTGATTCTTAACCAAAGCAATTAAATTATGGGTCACAGATACAGATGATAAAAATGTGCATTGCTGTAAGGCTAACCAAATGACCTGCAATAAACCCAAAGTGATGATTATGCTGAAACCACAAGACTCTCCCCGCAAAGCAGGGAGCCTGGTGAGGGGCTCCATCCCAGGACCCTGACATCATGACCTGAGCTGAAGACAGACACTTATCCGACTGAACCACACAGGGGTTAAAAATCTACAGAATTTCTAATGGGAAAAAAAAACAGGAAGAAATAAATATTTATTGAATATCTATTTCATATCCAGAAATTTAAAAAAATGTATTAAAGGGAATTATTATCTGTATATTAGAGACTCATCCTTTAGGAGCAAACTTTACAGAGATCAAAAGATGCATCAGTGGCCCACAGTTAGCACCAGAACCATGACTCGAATCTGTGACTGAGTTAGGGCTTTGTGTCCAGCACCATCATGAGAAGTGTAGTCTACTGCACACCATGGAAATGATGCCAGACTGTTCATTATTTTCCTGCAGAACAGTCAATGTCATAATTGGTTGCTTGCTACTAGTTGCTATCATTACAAAAGTCACCAAGTCAATCTTAAAGAATATTTTGGGCACAGAATATTTTTTCCACTTTTAGCACAATTTGCTAATTCAGTGTGGTTCAGTGATGCTTTGCAATGCTCTGAAGACCATTTTCAACCCCCTATTAAGTTTCTTGGTCTTCTCTCCTACTTATCATTTTGCTGAGAGACAGGCTGAGTTTGCAACAAAAGCGCTATGTAATTTTTTTTCCTTCATAAGTTTTTGAAAAGCCCACATTCATGACATTCTCTGCCTCCTCCTTTGTGATCAGTCCTGCTCTGCTCTGTTAATAATTAGAAAGATAGCGCCCCTCTCTTTCCTTGGCTTAGAATAATCAGAGAAGCATCTCTTCATCTTTTTTTCCATTTCCCTTCCTTGCCAGCAAGTATTCTGAGCTGATCAAAAGTAGTTTATTCAAGTGTCAAAAGTGTTTCCAGGAGTGCTAAACTGCAGAAAATTCAATGTCGCACAGGTACAATATATGTATAATTTATAGATAAACAGGATGATGTTGGCAGGTGCTTTTGACGAGCACTGTGACAGTTGTAAATGTTCCCAGTTCAGGTATTCATGGGTTTATTCAAAGGCCAGTTTCTAGTGACCAAGTGCCAGCAAAGGGTTGTATTGCTTTTCGTTCTAATTCTGACATAAAATCACAGCAATGGGAATATTATTACATGAACAACAACAACAACAAAGTAGAAATATTCCCATGAAATATGTTCCCGTTGATGTGGAGATTCATTTTCTTCTTTTGTTTTTTGAAAGTAATTTGTTTGCACCTGTCACCTCTCAGCTCTTAATATAAAATGCTCTTCATGAAAAACTTTCAGAGGGGAAGTCCTACGCCATAAATGAATATAAAAGAAATGCATTTTAGTCTGGTGTTTCCTTCAGTCCAAATAAAACCACTTAACAGCTTTTTGAAAATTGTATTCCACGTTGAGAGGATAAAGGTGAACAATCTCCTACCCCCCATACATTCGCAGCTGCATCTAGACACAACTGAATAGCTTGCTAAAGTCTGAGTGATCTAGAGCAAAATAGTGTCAAGCCTCAACATCTGGACATCAAATGCCTGTCTTTAGCTCTTTCTTCTATAGAAGGCTACTTACTGATAGGTGCAGACTGTATATCAAATAAAATGAGTTTATTCCTTGGCAGGAATAGGGAATGAATTCTCAGAAACGACCAAAGACCTAAGCGTGCAGCCCCCTATGAAGAATTCTTTAAAATAAATGCAGTTAAATCTCTATTAGGTGCTTGAATCCTATCATTTGCCGATCATGTAGTCATTCCCATGTTATGATCAGCTCTAAATACACTGATTCCTCAGCTGCCCTGTTACAGATGGCTTTCTTATGTTGAAGCAATTTTATTTTTCCATTTTATAGTCACAATTCACCCATCCACACATTCAACCAAGCTTATTCCTCTGAGATCATAAAAAATAGATCAGACCTCACCTGTGCATCCAAGGTCTTTTCATAATAACAACAGCTAATGTAGGCTGCCTGAGTCCTTACTTCTCCAGTGTAGACATTTCTAGTCTCTTCAACTATTCTATTTTCTTTCAAAATGCAGATCCAAAGCTTTCTCTGAGGGGCACCTGGGTGGCTTGGTCAGCTAAGCTTCTGCCTTCAGCTCAGATCATGGTCTAGGGGTCCTGGGATTGAGCCCCATGTCATGCTCCCTGCTCAACAGGGAGTCTACTTTTTCCTCTCCCTCCCCTCACTCATGCTCTCTTGCTCTCACTCTCTCTCAAATAAATAAAATATTTTTTTTATTCATTCATGAGAGACACAGAGAGAGAGGCAGAGACATAGGCAGAGGAGAGTCAGGCTCCCTGCATGGAGACTCCATCCTGGGACTCTGGGATCACAACCTGAGCCAAAGGCAGATGCTCAACCGCTGAGCCACCCAGGCGTCCTCAAATAAATAAAATCTTAAAAAAAAAACAAAAACAACAACAACAAAAAACTTTCCCTGAGTTCTCCATGTAGAACTAGTCCCTTCTCCAAGATATTCTGTATCTATTATATGCCATAGTCTGCATGGTTAGGAATACTTCCAGCTGCAAGTAACAGAAAGTCCAAAGAACATTGCTTTAAAACCCATGGCTGTTTATTTACTTAAAAAACAAACAAACAAAAAACTGTGGAGAAGGTAGGTTCAGGGTTAGACTGGCAACAGAACTATGCCATGGTGCCTTTATCTTTCTTCTCTATCTTTCATGACTTGTGAATTTTGTCTTATTTCTTTTTGCTTTATTTTTGCAAGATACTTTGGGATATCTTACCATAGTCAAGGCAAAAAGCAGAGGAGAAGAACGATACCAGATTGTTATCTTTTTATTTCATCCTCTTTAAAAGGAATCAAAAGCCTACTCCCAAATTTAGCAAATTGAAATTAGAAATATACAAGAAGGATAAAGAAGATGTGATGCATATATATATATATAAAGGAATATTACTCAGCCATTGGAAAGGATGAATACCTACCATTTACATTGACGTGGATGGAACTGGAGGGTATTATGCTGAGTGAAATAAGTCAGTTGGAGAAAGGCAATTATCGTATGGTGTCACTCATATGTGGAATATAATAGTGCAAGGGACCATAAGGGAAGGAGGGGAAACTGAATGGGGAAAAATCAGAGGAAGACAAACCATGAGAAATTCTTAACTCTGGGAAACAAACTGAGAGTTGCTGGAGGGGTGGGGGGTAGGGAGATGGGGTAACTGGGTGATGGGCATTAAGGCGGGCATGTACTGTGATGAGCACTGGGTGTCAAATGCAACTGAAGAATTACTGAAAATTACATCTGAAACTAATGATGTACTATATGTTGGCAAATTGAATTTAATTTTTAAAAATAATAAAATAAGGACAGTCCGGGTGGCTCAGCAGTTTAGCGCTACCTTCAGCCCAGGGCCTGATCCTGGAGACCCTGGATCAAGTCCCCTGTCAGGCTTCCTGCATGGAGTCTGCTTCTCCCTCTGCCTGTGTCTCTGCCTCTCTCTCTCTCCTCTCTGTGCATTCTCATGAATAAATAAATAAAATCTTCTAAAAAATAATAATAAAACAAATAAAAATATACAAGAAGGATAATACATAATGAGCAAGTGTTATTTATCCAGGAAGGAAAGGCTGATTTAATATCTGAAAATCAATTCATGTAACTGAACATATTAATGACAAAATAAAGAATTAAATAAGATTGTCTCAATAAATGCAGAAAGGTCATCTGACAAAATCCAACATCCACTAATGATAAAAATTCTTAAATTGGAAAGAACAGGATTTTCTTGATTTTCTAAGAGCATCCATAAAAATACCTACAGCTAATAAATACTTAATGGTGAAAGATTGTTTCCCCACTAAGATGAGGAGCATAGAAAGAATGTATCCTCCCCTCTCACTTTTGTTTATTGTACTGGAGGTTTAGTCAAGATTTAAGACAAGAAAAAAGAAATGAAAGGCATCCAGATTAAGTAGGTATATGCAAAATTGTCTTTTATTATTATTATTATTATTATTATTATTATTATTATTATTATTACTTCTTGCTTTAGTACCTTTTTTTTCACTTGAATTCCAGTGTAGTTAACATGCAGTATTATATTAGCTTCAGGTGTATGGTATAGTGATTCATTCCATACATCACTCAGTGCTCATCATGATAAGTGTACTCTTAACTCCCATCACCTATTTCCCCTGTCCCCCACCCATCTCCTCTCTGGTAACCCTCAGTTTGTTCTCTAGAGTTAAGTACAATTGTCTTGATTAGCAGATCATCTATGTGGAAAACACAATGAAACCTGCTCCAAAACTACTAAAAATAGCAAGTTTAGCAAGATAGTAAGAGGAAAAGGAAAATAAAAGCCCACCTGAAGACTTCCTGATTGTCCCAGGGCCACTCCCAGCTGAAAAGAAGGAAGAGAAAGTAATTATTTGGCTTAGACTTGGGACATTGTTGACCAAGAAAATTGGTTAAGAAGGAAGAAGGGGGGGATCCCTGGGTGGCGCAGCAGTTTAGCGCCTGCCTTTGGCCCAGGGTGTGAGCCTGGAGTCCCAGGATCGAGTCCCGCGTCAGGCTCCCGGTGCATGGAGCCCACTTCTCCCTCCTCCCGTGTCTCTGCCTCTCTCTCTCTCTGTGTGTGTGTCTGTCATAAATAAATAAATAAATCTTTAAAAAAAAAAAAAAAGGAAGAAGGGGGTATTAGCTGATGAGCATGCAACAGGTGGTTTGCCCTATACTGGGTTGTAAATATTTTGTGCGTAGGAAAAATCTTACTCATTTTTATATTTCCAGTTCACAGATTTTATATTTCCAGAACACAGTACTCTATGAGTAAATGAGCAAGACATTGAATGAATAAACAAATGAATGGCATCTTGGCACTATCTTGGCACCTTCTTGGCACTATCCCCTTATCCATCCATTATACTCACTCTGTCCACATCTCTTTTGGAAAGAAGCATCAGAAAGAGAATAAGCTCCACAGATGTAGCCTTATAAGCACAGAACAAAGTGAGATTGCCCTGTATATGTTCCCAATGCCACTCTTTGTGAGAAAACAAGAAATGTGTGATTTTAGGTCCATCAACTTCATGTTTGGATCATTATGTACTTATTTACAGAGCAAATGCCTATTTCTATGCATCTATATGCAAATATATCCATCCATCCATTTGTCTACCATCTATCTATGCATGCATGCATCCATTCATCTATTTAGATATCTATCTATCATCTATCTATCTACCTATCATCTTTGCCAAGTCCCATCCTGTTGTTGGCTTGTCTTGACTTAGTTTCATCTTGTCAGTTTCACCCAACCTCACCACATTCCCAAAGAGGAACAGCATGCCTTCTGTGTCTTCGTGCACCTAATTCACAGCAATGTGAAAGAGAAAAGAACTTGAAGGCCCTGTGGAACCTTTGTGTTGGTTTCCTAGGGCTGCCCTAACAAAGTACTATAAACCCTGGAGCTAAAATAACCGATTTATCCTTTCACAAGTTTGGAGGCCAGAATGTCAGCAAGGCAAGTCCCTTCTGAGACTGTGAGACCAAATCCATGCCATGCCTCTCTCCCAGCTTTCAATGCCTTTGGTAGTCTGGCATTTCTTAAGCTTATAGCCACATCATCTGGATTTTTCCCTCCATCTTCATATCCCTTATATATGTGTTAGTCCCTAACCTTGCTCTTTCTTATAAGGGCTCATATTAGATTAGGGCTCATATTAGATTAGGGCCCACCCCAACAACCTCAGCTTAACTTGATTACTCTTTAAGGACTCTGTCTCCAAATAAGGTGACAGCCTGAAGTACTGGGGATTTGGCTTCAATATTTGAATTTTAGGGGGACACAATCCAACCCGTAGCACTTACCTTGCTGCGGTTTGGTCCATTAGGCAGTACATGTTCCCTCTCATTCCCAGTTTCTGACAAGTACATGCATGTGGGTGCACATATACATGCCCACACTTCTTTTATTAACAGTTTTATTTGCTATTTTCAGCATCTTCAGATCTTCTCCATTCTCCATGTTCTCAAATGACACTATTGTGAACTCAACTCCATGTTCGGAGTTTTTTCTGTTCATGAAGGAATAAAACCAGTGATTAATGAGCATATACTAGACATTGGGCACTTTAGAGGAAATATTTCTCTGACATCGTGGCTTTCCTAAGATGATGCAGCTAGTACAGGGAAGACATAGAATTTGAGACCCCAGTTGATTTTTAAGTATACACAGAATTTACCTACTATTGTACAGAATCTGAATAAAATAAATGTTGTTCAGATCTACTATATTCAAAGCAATTGTAGCAGATGGCTTCCTTATGATCTTGGGTAGTCTTTTCCCTGTGTCTGCAAGCTCCCAGGTGTTCTAGGGATGTGGGGGGGGGTGTGGTGAAGTTGAGTTTCTGATGATGGCCTAGGCCTCAGAATGAGAGCATTTCAATCTTGAAGGGGCAAGACCTATACAATGTATTTACAAATTATTTATGTGGTTCAGGAATAGTATTTGGCCAGCGTTAATCTTAATCTGATTTTCACACAGGTTGACAAAGGGATGTTTAAAAAAACCACACACACATTAGACAGATTCTCCAAGCTTCCAGTTTCACAGCAACATAAAGTCACAGCTGACTGCCCGGCCCACGCATTGCAAGGATTACAGGGTGTGACGGCAAAGTGGCTTTTTGAGAAATGAGTTGCTGCATATTTCATTTTTTTTCAATATTGCCATCCTGCCAGGAGCTGCTATAAAAATGTCCTGAGTCCTGAAATGGGAGGGGTGGATTTTCCAAACAGCCGCCAAGTGCTATGGAAGCCTCTGAGCTTGTATGTTGCCCATTTGGGCTGTTGGCATAGGTACAGTGGCATCAACCGAGGTATTTATTAAGGGCCCAGCTGTCCTGGCTGCCACACAAGATGCTGTGCAAACAACCAGAAACAGGAGCAGCTCTGCTCTCAAGGCTCAGATGGCTGGGAGCTGACTGTTTCAGGCGGAGAGTCCAGGTATCTCACAGTAGGGCGTGTGCAACGTAGTAAGGCTTACCAAGTGTGTCATCCTACCCTTAATCTAAAGTACACCCTCCACAACAAGCAGGGCAAGAAATGCTATTTGGCTTTTACCCTAGAGTTCACCAGGCCCCCTCAAAATTCCACAGCTTGTGTGTAGCAGAGATAGCTCAAACCCAGGATCTTTGGAGTACTCCAGCTCCTGTTCTTTCTACTCTACCCAGCTGCCTTTGCCACAAACTTTGAACCTAAGCTTTTTCTAAAAACATGCATCTAAGATCCAAATCTTACAATGGCAGGATTTCAAACCTGATCGTCACTAGGAGCCTGAATATAACACCCTTTTTTTTTTTCTTTAAATTTATGAGGAACCTGAGCTTCCTTGAAATGTCCAATGAGTGTTCAGCACAATACATTCTTGGCAAATCTATTCCTAAAATCCAAAGCGGGGGGGGGGGGGGGGGGGGGGGGCGCTGACAGTCCAATGCATCTTATTTGCATATGAATTGAGAATACCATGGGGCTAGATCTCTCATTTTGGTTCTTTTTTCCTACTTAAATTTCTCATTACCCCATCTTGCTTATGTGAGACAGCTTGAAGTATTGATTGCAAAGTATCTGAAATAGGCAAATGCCCTGGATGAAGTAGGAAAATGGAGCTGTTAAGACACTGGGAACAGAGAAGGAGAAACAATGAAGTCAGGCTGAGGTTCTCACTTAGGGAATTGGCTTTATGTTCCCCAATTGTGGAAAATCAGCCCCAGGTGAAAAAAGAGTCTGGACACAGCCTCTCATACAACAGAGCCATGAATGATCTTAACCAGACCCATAAATTAGCAAGCTCTAACTGAAGCAGGGGAGAAGAATACCCAGGGAACAGGCATGTCAAGAAATGAGGATTCATAGTATGGGGGGCAAGGTGTAAAGCTCTGGAAAGACTAAAATTAGATCTGCAGAGCATTGATACATGTTGAATTGAAATTGACTTTTTGTCATCCTTCATGGAAATGAACTGAGCTAAAATGAAATATCCCTGAAACTTCTCTTTCCAGCTCCTTTACTTACAAAATGAAAAAAAAAGTCTCACACACATACACATGTGTGCATTCATTCCTTTTAAATAGATCAGCAAGATGAATAAAATAATGTTATTGATTTGTAATCAAGAAATCACTATTTATTTATTTTGAGACACAAAGGTAATATAACAAGATTGATACAATACAGTTTCCTGACTTCAAGGAACCCTGAGTCTAGCCAGCCAGTCAGACAAGGACATAGTCATTAAAACACAATAGAAAGCCATAAAAAGATTTACCCAGAAAGTATCAGGGTAGGGGGCTGAAAAGTGGATCCTGCAACAGCTGATAAGTGGATGCTGATCAGGGAAGACTTGCTGGAGGAGGGGACATTTCACAAGTAGAAAGATAGGAAATATCATTCTGAGAGAAGACATTGTGAAATAACAACCTAATCAGGAGGCAGCACGAAATAGACAAAGACTTAGTAGAAATCAAGATGAAAGAAAAGACCCCTGTCCAAACCAAAGTAGGGTTGCTGGAAAACAAAAGAGAGGAAAAAAACATAGAAAGATTGTTAATTCTCTCAAGTTCCTTGGAACCTCTCTGATATGGACCAAATGTTTGTGCCCTCCAAACTTCATATGTCAAAGCTCTAAACCCCAACATTGTGGTACTTGGAAGTAGGGCTTTTAGGAGGTGATTAGGTCATGAGAATGGAGTCTCTGTAAGGGATTAATGTCCCTTAAGAAGAGACATAGAGAGATGACATCTCCCTCTGAGGATGTAGCAAGAATATAGCCATCTGTTTACCAGGAGGAGGGCTCCACCAAGAGCCCCACCATGCTGGTCCCCTCATGTTGGATTTCCAGACCCCAGGACTGTGAGGAATAAGTACTTGTTTAATTCACCCAGCCTGTGGTACTTCTCATGTGGTGATCCATGCTGACGAGTATTCCCATTTAGGAGGCCTGGAGTTCTTGGGCAAGAGGGAGAATTTATCTTTTTCTAGAATCCCTAAGCTAAATGTGACAAATAAATATATTGTATAGAGAATGAATCCCAAGAGAAAGATAGATCTGAATAATACTAATTATAATAATTATAATGATGATGATGTAGTTCCCTAATATTAGTCAATTTTTGGGGTTGAAAATAGCATATTATTTATCATCAAATTTCCAAATTTAGCACAATGATAGGCAATGCTGTCAAAAGTGTTCCTGGAAATCAGTATATTCAGTTATTGCTGATGATGTAAATTGTCAAACTGTTTTTGGAAAGAAATATGGAGGTGCATTATGAAGAAATATATATGCTGTCATATCTCTTGAAGTAGTAGTCTCACTTTGGAGAATTAAAAAAAAAAGATTTATTTATTTACTTGAGAGAGAGTGTGGGGGAGGGAGAGAGCATAAGCAGGGAGAGGGGCATAGAGAGGGGAAAAGCAGACTCCCCACTGAACAGGGAGGCAGGATCCAGATCATGACCTGAGCCAAAGGCAGATGCTTAACCGACTGAGCCACCCAGGTGATCCTCCATTTCTGATAATTAACTATTTTTTAAATATTTTATTTAAATTTAATTTGCCAACATATAGTTTAACACCCAGTACTCATCCAATCCAGTGCCCTTCTTAATGCCCATCGCCAGTTACCCCATTAACCCACCCTCCTCCTCTTCTGCAATCCTTTGTTTATTTCCCAGAGTTAGGAGTCTTTCATGGTTTGTCTTCCTCTAATTTTCCCCCACTCAGTTTCCCTCCTTTTCCTTAGAGTCCCTTTCACTATTTCTTATATCCCACATATGAGTGAAACCATATGAAAATTGTCTTTCTGATTGACTTATTTCACTCACCATAATACCTTCCAGTTCCATCCATGTCGAGGCAAATGGTAGGTATTTGTTCTTTCTGATGATTGAGTAATAGTCCCATATGTATATGGATTATTACTACTACTACTATTATATATATATCACTACATCTTCTTTATCAATTCATCTGTTGATCATCATAGCTTCTTCCAGAGTTTGTCTATTGTGGACATTGCTGCTATGAACAGCAATGCTGCTGGGTGCAGATGTCCCATCATTTCACTACATTTGTATCTTTGGGGTAAATACCCAGTAATGCAATTGCTGGGCCATAGGGTAGCCCTATTTTTAATTTATTGAGGAATCTCCATACTATTTTCCAGAGTGGCTGCACCAGCTTGCGTTCCTACCAACAGTGCAAGAGGGCTCCCCTTTCTCCACATTCTTGCCAACATTTGTTGTTTCCTGTCTTGTTAATTTTAGCCATTTCTGAGAATTTAAATGAAGAAAATTATCTAAAAGCCAAAAGTGCATATATTTAAAGATGTTTATTATGGCATCATTTATAATAGCCAGAAAAAAATACATCCCACATTAACACAATTACAAGTACACTGTAGCATATTGACCAAATGTAACATAAACCACTGACTAAAATATCTACGGAAACATGAAAAGTTGAATATGATATTTAAACACACACAAACATATGTGTAGATTATTATTCCTGCTATGTAAAATTATATGTGCGTAGCAATACAAATTAAAAGAGAATAAAGACAAATGAACATTATACATTGTGTTTGGAAGGCAGGATTTTTCTCATTATATTTAGAGTTGCATTAATGTTTTTATAATGATGTTTGTGTAAAAAATAGCATTTAAAATAGCTATCATTTATTAAATGCCTATATTATGTTAAGCTTGGCACAGGCTTTATCTTTTTAATTCTTACAGTATCCTATAAGGTTGGAACTGTTATGATCCACTTTTTAATTAAATTTTAATTCTCTCAAATTGATAAAGTATCATGACTAATTATATTAAAAATAAAAGCAATCTCCTGCCCCTTCAGGTCCAATTCCTTTTAATATCTTCAGCAGTTTTTTCTTATGATTCACTCATGTTCTCAAATCATATAGCAGTATTACCATTTTTTTTAAAATTCATATTTACCTTAACTCTAGAGAATAAACTGATGGTTGTCAGAGAGGAGGCAGGTGGGGGTGAAGGATGTAGAGGGTGAGGGTTAAAGATTAATGATGAAAAAATAAAATGGAAAAATCAACCAATCAATTGGGATTAGGTAAGTAAATAAATAAATAAATAAATAAATAAATAAATAAATAAATAAATTTCAGGTTCAGATATTATTTATTTATTTATTACAATTCAGCCATTCTTTTGAAATGCATCGTTGAAGAAATAATAAAATTGATAAACTCTGAACAAGACTCATGAAGAAAAAAAGAGAAAACACAAATCACCAACATCAAGAATTAAAAGGAGAATATTATACATATTTCACAGATTAAAATTTTAATAAGACAATGAGTGAGTACATGGCAATGTTCCTGAATATTTAGAGAAATGGGACAAATTCACTGAAAAACAAAATTTGCTAAAAATTGACAGATAAATAAATAGAAAATACTAACATGTTATCTATTAAAGAATTAAATTCTTTTTTTTAAAGATTATTTATTTATTTATTAATGATAGACAGAGAGAGAGAGAGGCAGAGACACAGGCAGAGGAAGAAGCAGGCTCCATGCAGGGATCCCCACGCGGGACTTGATCCCGGGACTCCAGGATCACGCCCTGGGCCAAAGGCGGCGCTAAACCACTGAGCCACCCAGGGATCCCCAAGAATTAAATTCTTAATTAAATTCATCTGATAAAGAAAATTCCAGGCCTGGTAGACTTTGGTAGTGGATTCTATCAAATACTTTTGAAAGATGTAATACTAGGATTTCTCGCTTTTCTAGTTTTGGTTTTTTATTTCTTAATTTTTTTTTTCCTATTAAACTTCCCGCATGCTAATCTGCATCTCAGCATTTACTTCAGCAAAACCAAAATATCCCAACCTGAAACATCCACCAAAATATATGTACAAAAAATTTCATAAAAGCTTTATTCATGATAGCTAAAATGTAAAATCAATCCAAATTTCTATCAAAAGGAGAATAAACACATTCTGTTATATTCATACAGTGGAATATTACACAGCTGGGAAAACCAGTTTTGATATATACAATAACACGGATGAATTTTAGAGATGCCTGGGTTCTCAATGGCTAAGCATCTGCCTTTGGCTCAGAGTGTGATCTTGGAGTCCTGGAATTGAGTCCCACATCCGGCTCCCTGCATGGAACCTGCTTCTTCCTCTACCTATGTCTCTGCTTCTCTCTTGCTCTCTCTGTCTCTCATGAATATATAAATAAAATCTTTTAAAAATAGACAAATTTTAAAAACTGTATATTGAGGGGCAACTGGGTGGCTCAGTTGTTAAGCACTCAACTTTTGATCTCAGCTTGGGTTATGGTCTTGGGGACATGGGATGGAGCCCCACACTTTAGGCTCCATGTTCTGCAGAGAGTCTGCTGGAGATTCTCTCTCTCTTCCTCTGTCCCTCTCCCTGCTTGCTCTCTCTCTCTCACTCTCTCTCTCTTTCTCTCTCAGATAAATCTAAAAAAAAAAACAAAACCTGTACATTGAATAAATACATAGTGTTTGATACCATTTGCATGTCATTTAAAAGTAAGTGAATACAATCCATGGGAATAGAAGTCAGAAGAGTCCACCATCTTCTGGGGGTGGTTTTAGACTGGAGACTAGCATGAAGGATCTTTTGGGATAATGGACATGCTGTGTACCTGGATTTGTACAGTGGTTGTGTATTTATAAACACACGTGACATTTATAAACCTAGACACGTAACATATTTCCATGTTACTGAATATACATTGGCCTTAATTTAAACCAATCATTCCATAATAAAAATGATAAAGTTCCCGGAAGACAATGGAGATCATGTGTCTTCATGTAGACAGTAAAGCAGAACTCTAACAGAAAAAATAGATATGGGCCATAGCAATGGAAACAAAACACCACTTATAATAATAAAGCATTCAAAATGCAAATTGGAAAAGAACAAAAACAAAAAAACAAAATGCAAAATGGGCAAGAGGGATGAGAATTCTGCCCAAAGAAAAGGGAAGATCTTCAAAAGTCATTTGACATTTGAACTAAATTTTGGAGTTTGCCCGTTACGAATTAGTGAGAAGGTATCCCAGATACAGAAATCACCCTTAAATTATGGAAGATGAGGGGAAAACAGTAGAGAGCCTTGACAATTTATCCCTGAAGTTGGCTTCATCTGCAGATAATGGGGATGTAAGAGGCCTGTATTTCCATGCTATGGAACTTTTCTGACATAGCAGAGCAAAAAACTTGAAAACTGTAAGAAATGCCCAGGGAGGATAGACCATGGCCTGAATCCGAGGGGAGTGCATCACTACCGCAGAGAATACATTGCAGAGAGATTGCCGAAAGATGTGATGGCCCATGGCAACCAGTCAACTGTTCAAAGATCAAGCACAAGAGGACATAGCTCTCATCAAATCAGCAGATGGCCATATGGGTGGTTTCTTGAAGGATCTGTTCTCAGGTGTCCTTTCAGGACACTTGAAAAATTAGTCTGTCTTTGTTGCCCATCCAATAGCGACGGGCTAGGTAATTGGAGCCAATGCTGACAGTGCACAAGAAACTCTGGAAATTAGAATTTAAAAACTCATCAAAGAGCTAACAGTTAGTGAGTCCTGAATGGCTGAGCCAAGTTCAAGCAAAGGCTTGCGTTGCCTTTATCCTGGGCCAGGTTGCTACGTTGGGACAGGCAACGAAGATGTCCATAGGCAGTTTCGGTGACCTTGACAGGCTAGGAGGAATACAAAGATGGGTGCCTGCTAGGCTGTCACTTATATTGTGCTGGACATAGATGAACTATCACCTGGCTATCACCACGATCATGCAGTGAACAGAGCAACAGAGCAGCACAAAATTCAGTGCCTTGCAACAATAATGCATTGCTTGCTTTCCATCCTGTAGGTTGGTTGGGGCTGCTCTGCTTCCATCAGGGGTCACTGGGCCTGTTTCCAGGATGCAGATGAAGTCCAGGCTTGTCTCACACATCTGCTCTCCTCCTTCAATCAGCTGCTACCCCTGGCAGGCTCTTCTCACGGAGAATGTCTGCAGAATTAGCAGCACCACACAAGGCATATCTGAGCCTCCGCTGCTATCATGGGAGTGCATTCTGTTGACCAAAATGTAAGTCCCAGGCCATCCTCAGTGATTCACCCCTGAGGGGAGGGAGGTGAGAGGTGAAACTTCTCTGAACAATATTCCAGTCCTCCCTAAAACCACAATGTGAAAGATATAATTTTTAAAAGCACACTTTGGAAGATAATCCTGGAGAACATGTTCATGAGTCAGGGCAGAGAATGATTTCTTTAACATGACACCAAAAAAACCAGGGTGATGGAAAATACCACATTGCAACTAAGAATTTCTACTATTTAAATATACTACTAATGAGTGAAAAAAAAAATGTAAGCCAGAGAAAGGGAGAAAATTGTTGTAACGTGTAACTGGTGAAGGCCAGTGTTGTTAGCCTGTGAGACAGATACACACCACCTCTCTCTGCTGGGCTCCAGTCCCACCATGTGTCTGAAACTGTCCGCGCTGGGTTACTGGGTGTGTGATAAGACTTTTGAGATAATCACACACATTTCCATATTACACAGAATAACCCTCGTGTTCTTGGGACCCGCAAGAGAGTCAGCTGATGAGCATAGATGTTGATTCACAAAATCCAGGAGCTTCCCAGGTGTGATCTCAAACATACAAGCAAAACAAGGAGAGACCGAATAAAGAAGTGGCCCCTCCAGGCTGGGAGGTGGCAGGTACAGTAAGCAAGGGAACTTATACAGGAGGCTTATCTTGAGTGGCATTAAGAAGAGTAATCTCAGGGATCCCTGGGTGGCTCAGTGGGTTAGCACCTGCCTTCAGCCCAGGGTGTGATCCTGGAGTCTCGGGATCGAGTCCCACGACTGGCTCCCTGCATGGAGCCTGCTTCCCCCTCTGCCTGTGTCTCTGCTTCTCTCTCTGTGTGTGTCTCTCATGAATAAATAAATAAATAAAATATATATATATATATTTTTTTTTTTTAAAAAGAAGAGTAATCTCTGCAACTACCCACCAAATCTTAAAAGTTTATATAGAGACCTTAAGTGGGTTCAGCCACATACCCAGTCCAGGTGGCCGCATTATTATCTCAAGGCTGTGTCCTTGGAGCAGCTTCTGGGAGCAGATGAGGCAAACAGAATATATGTTCCAAAGACACAGGATGGAGTGAAGAACCCCTGAGCACCTGAGCACTTGGGTCCATCCTGTGGGTCACAACTGGTGGTCACGTGTCCTTGGTGAGCTCGTCCAACAATATAATAGATGTTTATCTGTAACACGAACAATTCATTTTCTTCCCATAGATTTATTTATAGCTTTAAAAAAAATCCATGTTCTTTTCTTTCCTGAAAGTGTGGACCACTTTAACAAAAATCCATTTCTCTTTGTAATTTTTCAAACAAAAAGATAAACAGATAAACAAAAACATTGTTAATGTGTCCTGTTCTATATAGATTTTTTTATGAAAAATTTCCTGCCTTTTTTTCCCCTTTAAATTCTTCTTTTACACCCCCCCCTCCCCACTGGCCCTTCCTCCACACTTCCAAAAATTCATGCAAGTTCATGTACTTAGTGTGAAGATGGGAAAGAGGGAGGGAAGAAAAGAGGAAAGAAGAGAGGAAAGAGAGAAGGAGGGGGGGAAGGAGGAAGGAATGAGAGCTAGCTTTCCTGAGAGAGTCACGATGCATAGCTCAGATTCATTCATTTACCTGTTACCATTCGTGTTGATCCAATGGCAAATTCTCACTCGGCCTTCAAACTTGGTTAAAATGTTATTGGTTTTCATGGAATTCTTTTCCAGGCACCAAAGCATTAGATGGGGCTGGTTTCCAGCCAAGCTCTGATACTTATTAGTTGTGACCCTGCCAGTAAACTACATTTGAGCCTCGGTTTTCTCAAATGTGTAGTCAGAAGAAGAGTATGGTCTCCCTCTAAGGCTGGGTGCGTATGAAATGAGCACATTCTCATACAATACTTGTGGGAATGCCCACATAATGAACACTCCAGAAATATCGTCCCTTCCTCCTCCTATTGCTAGAGCACTGATAGCATTCCATGCCCACACCTCCCTGGAGAAATTCCTGTTCTCCTCCTCTTCCCCAAACCTACACAGTGAACAACTGACCTTGGGTCACCAGTCCTCACGCCTCTAACCACTCCCTGGAGCTAATTCCACAGTTTAAAAAACTGATTCCTTTGCCACTTCCTTCCTTATCAGGTACTTTTTAATCCCACTTTTTTTTTTTTCCTTATGGAATTTTTATAAATTCAAGGTTTTTAGAGTCTGTTTTATTTATATGGCCTGAATTAATCAAATGTTTCACAAGCTCTTGGACTCTACATCTATTCACTACTCCCAACAATGAGTTTATGATTTTTTTTTTCCTTTTCCTTTTTCTTTTTTTCTAACTAGGCTCCCCACACAACATGGAGCCCAACACAGGACTGGAACTGGCAACCTTGAGATCAAGACCTGAGCTGATATTCAGACCTGACCTGAGATCAAGAGTCAGACACTTAAGTGTAATAGACTAAGCCACCCAGGCACCCCTTTGATCATTCTTAACAAATCTTGCTGGCAGATCTAAGATTCACTGAAATTCTTTGGAATCTCATTAATTATCTCAAAAATCATCATTGGAATGAAAACTTCACTGATTTCTTTGTTTTGGATTCAGAGATTCCTCTAGGAACAGAAGATGAAGAATTTGAAAGTACCAGGGACAAGTGTTGTGACAGCCAGGACAAAAGAATACAGGAATATATTGGAGCAAAGTGGCTACAATCCTATTTTGGGGGGCACAATACTTTCTATTTAAAGCAAGAGAAAAAAAAAAGTAATCAGCAGTTTGACTTGGATTTCATTTGCTCTTGACAATTTCTAGCACAAAATAAGTGTATTCTGACCAAAATAAGTGTCATTCAGATATTTGAAAACAGGCTTAGGACACACAGTTCTTTCAATAGGCTTCAAATGAAGCATCTGAGAATAATGGGAGCAATCACAGTAGTTAGAGCGGGTCAGCTGGCTGGCCGGAGGCATAGAGCTTCTGTTGAAAGTTCATTTACTTGTGCAGCAAATTATTTGCCATCTAGAAATGTGATAAGCACTGGGGTCACCAAGAAAAACCAAATATATATATTTTTTTTACTCCAGCATCTCGTATATCATCAACAAGTAATTATCACCCAATGTGCTACATGCAATATTAGGCAGGTGTAGGAAGAGGGGCAGCTAACCTAATCTGAGGACATCTGGAGCTCTTTGAGCGGCCCACTTTAGAGAGGCAGGGGAAAGGCAAGGGGATTAAGAGTGGAGGGGAAAGGCAAGGAGAAACATAAGCAAAGTGCAGAAGAGAAAAGTGATGTACAATGGGGAAGCTCAAGCTACTCGGGATCCCTGAAGTGTGGGTGAACTGTATGAGGTTTGCAAAAGAAGTTGTCAAGATAGATTGAAGCCAGAGCTTCATGGATCTTGAGGGGTCCTTTCAGATACTTAGATCTCACCCAGAGTCCAGTGGGTGGTCTGAAGTGATTTTATGACTTAAAATCATAATATTGATTACTGTTGGTTGATGAAACTATTATTTTTCAGACTTCTTATTCATAATTCTCTTTGATATCTAATGTTTTCAGAAAATCATATATTTTTTATTTAAAAAGAGTTTTAAAAAAGATTGCTTCCCCCAAAGAAATTTTATTGACTCACTACCTGAAAAATGAGGTGATTTCCATATTTTTCCTCTTTCCTCTTTCTTTCTGCTTTATTTAGAGGTGAAATCCTGTCTTGGATTGTAGACTGATATACTTTCAAATGATCATTCTGCTTTTATATTACATATTTCTTCTTTCTGAAAGTAGTGATATTTGCTTTTGTTCTGTATCTGTCTCTGTAACATTTTTGAAATGCTGTTATAAGTAGAGGTTTATACCTTCTCAAGGAACTATTTGGCCATGCACCTTACCACAGTGTGGATTGTGCAGCGCAGCAGATACTGGAGCTCCATCAATGGTCTTGATGCTTATTCCACACCCAGGTATATTGCTCTGTTGGCATTTCAAGGCCTTTTTTTTCTTCTGTAATATTATTACCAGGTAATCTTTGAGTAGGTCATATCTGCTTCCTAGGAAGGGTGATATCATTCCTCAGTTGATCATGCCTATCTTAAATTTTTTTTTCTAAATTTCACACATACACACAAAATTCTGTTTAAGAAATCAAGTCTTTGGTAACATTCATCATTCCTGGGACTCAGATATGTTCCAAATTTTTCAGTACCACTTTTTTTTTTTAAGAGAAGTATAAAAATGGTTGGGTTCATCTTTTTTTTTTTTTCCCTTGGTAGGTAATATTTATTTATGTTTACACTTTTTGGAATGCTTTCTTTTGAATTGAAGTTCATGACTTTCATTATATTTAGATATTTCAGTATTATTTCCTGGTACTACATAAATTTTCTAATCTGCAGATTCAGTTTTCTTCAGTTCAGGACATTTTTCTCCTCCTCCTTCTCCTCCTCTTTATCCTCCTTCTCCTCCTCCTGAATATTGCATGTTTCATTTGTTCTGGCACAAAGGAAGAGGCTACATCTCATTTCAGAAAAAAAAAATGCTGATAGTACCACTCCCTAATCAAGTGAGTTCTTCAAAAGCACAGTCTCTGAACAAAGCAGAACTGGGACATGAGAACCATTGGCAACCATGGAGTGAAAAATTAGGGTGCCCTAAGAAGTAGGGATGCCGGGGAGTGGCTGGTATTTTGGCTATTGGAGTACAGCTGTACTGGTTGACTGGCTTTTAGAAGTGTGGTTATAGAAAGGAGTTGTCCAAAGTTCATTCACTTAGCACAACATCCTGCTGATTGCTTTTGGCTGACAACCCCAGTGGCCAAAGTCCTGTTTGCTCTGTGATGCCTCCACAAGAGCTCAGGTTCCACTGTGTCTGAGAATGCAGCCCCCATAAGGGGACACGTGGACTCTCTGCTTTCCTCTGTGTAGACCAAGCAGGGACTATATATTGTACTAACACAGCATATATACTTCTCTTTGCCTGTGAGTGCATCTACTCCCTTGGCCAATTTTAAGTATACAGTAGTATTATTAACTATAGTCACCATGCTGTGCATTAGATCTCCAGAACTTATTCATTCTGAAATTCTGTATCTTTTGACCAACATCTATCTCCCTATTCCACCACCCCCTGACTCCCAACCCCTGGCAACCACCATTCTAGTGTCTGGTTTAAAGGTTGGACTTTTTAAAAATTTCATATGTAAGGGAGATCATGTAGTATTTGTTTTTCTGTGTTCAGCTTATTGCACTAATCTTAAAGGAACTCAACTTAATAACAAAAAACCAAATAACTCCATTAAAAATGTGCAAAAGGACCTGAATAGACATTTTTCCAAAGAAGACATACAAACAGCCAACAGGTATATGTACAGGTGCTCAACATCTCCAATCATCAGAGAAATGCAAACATAAATCACAATGAGTTATCACCTCCTGCAGGACTTCATTACATTTACCAGATTAAGCCAAGGCTATTCCACATAAAATGAAGGTGGTACCCAACCTGCTGTGTTACTGTCTCACCTCCAAAACTGGGTCTTCCAGGAAGTCTTTGTTCTCCAGGAAAAAGATGGAAATACTATTTTCTAGGTGGGTCTCCAAATGTTCTATCAATTCTAAAATGTTATAGCCTAGCCTTCCTTACCATTAAATATTTCATAAATATATTTAGTTTGAACAATACAAAAAATCATAATGGAAAACAGTTCATTTGAGGAACTGGTTTTCTGATGTTCCTCCCTTGTTCAGAATCATCCATCTCTGGGGGAATCCGTATGCTCATTCATGATCTTAACCTCCCAGTGGTTAAAATCTCCCTTATCACTCACCACTGTGATAACATTTGAATAAATTCTAAACCTTGGGAGAATAAAAGCTAATTGGCAGAAGGCCAGGGATGGAGTTAGTAGCTCAAGTCTAGTTTTCTTTCAGTTGGATTGGGGAATCTGAGCAATTGCTAACAAAGAACTTGGAAATTCAGCAAGGAGGAAGAAAAGGAAGGGAGGGAGGAAGGAAGAAGATAAGGTAAGAGGGTGGGGAGGAGGGCAAAAGCAAAGGAAGGAAGGAAGTCAGCAAAGAGGGAAGGAAGGATGGAGAGAAGGAGGGAGAGAAGGAAAGAGGAAGAGAAGGAAGGAATGAGAGTTAGCTTTCCTGAGAGAGTCACAGGCTGTGTAGTTCCAATTCATTTATCTGTTATCATTCATATTCATCCAATGGCAAATTCTCATTCAGCCTTCAAACTTGATTAAAATGTTACTGGTTTTCTGGGAGTTCTTCTCCAGGCACCTCCAAATATATAATGAAAATATAAACTTCATAATAAAAGAAATTGGATTTTTATTAAATTAGTACTCATAATCACAAATATTGGTAATTTTATTCTTGTAATTTTTCAAAAACAGACTTTATGCATTTAATTGCTGAACACTCATAAATGGTTTTATATTTTAATATCTAATCTTATATCTTAATTATAATTTAATTTAAACATTTAATGAATTTTTAACAATATAAGAATTATATTTTTTCAAGAACCCTACATAAAATTATTATCGGATAAAATCTATACTATAGAAGTAAAAAACAAATGCTACTTTGTAAGCAGAAACTACAAAAAAAGCAACAATGACCTGTTATAACAAGTGGTCTGAAAGATTAAGGCAAGTCCTAAAACTGAACTTAATGACGAGCACACACAAGTGAGATCAGAGGCCAAAGTGACTTGAATCGGTCTTTCTTTTGTGGTTTGGTTTCCCATCAATAATCATGAGCACACATCTAGTAAACATTTTAAACCCAGAGGACACCTAGATGTCTAAATGATGCTATCTAAGCAACCTCAAAAAGGAAGGACTCAGCATGCAAAGTCCCTCCTTAAAGTGACCCAAGTGATCTCTAAAATTCCACCATTAGTGATTCACCATGAGAACTTCCAATCTGACATGTTCTGTTTATCACATACTCTCACAGACTGAGATTTTGCTAGACGTCTTATCTAGCAAGTTACTAAATTTCATAACCTCTGTCTACCTTAAGCTCGAACTTCGCACTCACACTCACACTCCGGAAACAGCATGAGGCCGCGGTGAAGCAGGCGGACCACCTGGGAGAGCTGTTGGACCAGGGCAAGTGGCCGTTATCCAGCACCAAGTGACCACCGCAGCCCAGAGGGGTCGACAGCAGCAGGGCGGGGGGTGCCTGGTGTGAGGCGGACCCCGGCCCGGCCCCCGGCCCCACCGACCCCTCTATTCCTCCACCCAGGGCTCCGGTCATCCTGACGTTAGAGCACCATGCCTGCATTTTAACAATGAGGAGGTGTTTTTCATTAAAAAAAAAAAAAAAAAAAAGGGAGTAGATGTTAAGTGTTCTCATCACAGACACACACACACACACACACACACACACACTGAGAGGTAATTATGTGAGGTGATGGATATGTTAATCGGCTTCACTATCAGTAATCATCTCCTAATGTATACATACATCAGAGCAGCCCATTGTCTACCTTAAACATACACAATTTTTATTTGTCAAGTAGATCTCAATCAAGCTGTAAAGAAAAGCTCTGTGAAATGTTTCATTATTTTAGTAATGTGTTTCACATCCAAAGGGGAAGGGGCAGAAGGAAAATACTGAATTGTTCCCACCTTGTGGCTTTATAGAGACAGGAAGCAGGGTTCAGAAAGGCAGGCTGGGGAGGGCTTGGGAGACGCAGGGGAGGCATGCTGCACCGTGTCCTGTAACTTTGGGCACATGGCTTGAACTCAGGAAGTCTCCCTACCCCTTCCCAGCCTTTATCTCCCTGACTTAAAGGGAGGGTGGCTAAAGTTGCCACTCCACAACTCTTACAAGAACTCCCATGAAATATGTGACACTTCCTCAGGAAGTGCAGACAATGCATGATTACAGAGAGCTCTCTGCAGACACCCCCATGCATTTGATGTGATCAGTCCGTCATTCTGTCTTCCCAGGATCTTTGCTTTTTTGCTAGCTCTCACCCTCCCTGGGAGTTTAAGGGATGGGACATAGTCCCAGAGCATGGCCCCTAGCTTCTGTGAGGAAGAAGGGTCTATCCCTCTTCCCTCATTGATCAAATGTCACCACAATAATCTGGCTGCTGGAAATAGCTCTGGCATTTTTGGACGGTGACGATGCATAGCTCTAAAGCGCCTGTCAGGTAGATTTCTGCTTCACTCTTGCAGCCTGCTCTTCTCTGAGACTGGGCTGAATTTGCTCCTGGGCTGAGGTAAGAGTCAGATTGCAGCTGCTTGTCCTGTTCCTAGCTCCTCTTCCAAAAACAGTCTCTTTTTCTTTGTTGACCCTTCCATGTGTCCCTTCTGCTTCCCTCTGCAGCTGGGTGTCCACTCAGCCTGGTGTCTCTGACCCAGACCCAACTAGTGTCTACAGCTTCTTCCAAGTTTCTGCCATAGTGAAGAGAAGAGCCAGTCGGAACAGGGCCCCAGCTCAAAACCTCCTCCCAGCCCAACACCTGGCAGTCCTCCGT
This sequence comes from Canis lupus dingo, assembly GCF_003254725.2. Taxonomy (NCBI): domain Eukaryota; kingdom Metazoa; phylum Chordata; class Mammalia; order Carnivora; family Canidae; genus Canis; species Canis lupus. The sequence goes on from NC_064245.1 coordinate 68,622,491, forward strand.
CACCTGCATTTCCTCAGTCACACTTCAATCTGTGCATTCAGGAACAATTTCTGTCTACGTGGGAGAGGGACTTGTGCTTGGATTCCTGTAGATATGCCTGGGAATGTGGAAAAGGCAGCAGTTTGGGCTCCCTTCAAATGAACCCTAGGACTGCCTCGATTTCACTGTGTTATTGCATTCAAGGAATGTTAAGGGCTCTGGAACTTTGAAAACGAAAACCAGGAATATAGATCCCTTCCAAGAATTGTTGTGAAGGTTAAATTGCATAAGACACTATGTGAAGCACCTGACACAAGTGTGTTTCCTATCAGTGATTCAATAAAAGTTGATTCTTTTCTCCTGAGCATTTATATTGAGGATTTGTGCCCAATGCTCCTTGGGGCCAGTCTGTAGCCCTTGTCTTGGCTGCTTCAGAACATGCCAGCCCATCTTCCAAGGCCAATATCTGCATCTCCTTGTCCAAGCACTTTCCTACACCATGAGAACTTATTTTGCTGCTCAAGGGTAAGGCAGATGGACCAGGGAGGGAATGCCCACCAGGCAGCTACTGTTAACCTAGGAACAAAGGAGTCAGAGCATAAACAGTCTGACCCCCGCACTCAGTTTGGATAACTCTGAGGTGCCTGTTCCACACTGGCCCACATTGGCTTGATTACATACTCTTTACGATCTGCCTTTTCTCCCCTGACCTAAGATGGACCAAGATCTCTAAGGAAAGACATTGTGCAGTGTGAGTACTCGATTAAAACACATTTCCTCCTCTGTACGTTTTCCTGTACCAGGAAGTGTTCAGATTCAGATCAGTCAACTACTTGGAGGGTTGGCATTTATGGGAGGATTTTACATTAGTGGAAAGATTGGAAGGAATGTTTAAGGTATGTGTTAATACATGAGAAAATATGATTAGCTTTTACACAGTGCACTGCGAGAAATACTCAGGGTTCCTTGGTCATTATCACAGTCACAATCTGTACAAATATCAATTACCCATTGATTGCCTATCTTAATTCCCACCCAGCAGGGAATCATGCCCCAAGGTTAGTCTAATACAGGGAAAAGCAGGTAGTAGATAGTGAGTAAGGAACGAGAAGTGGAAATAATCCAAGCCAGAGATGACAAGAGTATACTACAAGGTGACAGAAGGGGCCTGATAAGATCCAGATGCCCATTCCAAGAACATGGGAGTGCGCCAATCATGGAAAGATGAGCACTTGGGTTGGGGACCACTGAACCTGGACCAAAAGAGGGTTGGGGATTACTGAGGTGGCTCCAGGAGAATTTACAAGTGTTTCCAGCTTACCTCTCAGCACCACCAAAGTTAACAAATTTATAAGAACCACCAAACCTGAGCACTCATTATGAGCTGATCAGCAGAGTGCAGGCTGGCCTACCAGAGGAGACTCAAGACACACAGCCTCATTGGGATTCAGTAAACAGGAAAATGGTATTACAACCCGTCCACTGCTCAGTGTGTGAGCGCCTCTGCCCCCAAATGCCATCAATTTCACACAGCTGCCTCTGCCTTTTGTCATAATGGCTTCACTGATGACTTAACTCCCTTCTCGACACAGGCATCACCTCTATTTCTATGCCAGCTCATCCATTGTTGGCTGACCTGGAGCAGAAAATAGGTTGCTTAATAAATAGTCTCAGCATTGGTACAATACAACCTATTTCTAGGTCAGCTGTACCCGGTGAGGAGGGAACAATGATCTTGTGGTTAAAAGGAAATGTGCTGCCCTATTAGGAGTGTGTCCCTTAGATGGTTAATTAACCAGAGACCTGGGAGCCCGACTTGGACAGCAGGCTCTGAAGATGAGAGGGAAGTGGTAGCACTGTAGGCAAGCTGTAGGGGATAACCTTGGATGTTCTCTAAAGAGCTGGCCACACAAAATGCTCCACAGAGAATGACTGATTTAGCATTTATAGAGTACACAGCATTGTACTTTCTCACTGCTTTCTGGCAGGGGCCGTTTAATCCACTAGGACATTCAATCAAGTCCCTTTGCAAGTTTCTGGCCCTCCACTCTCCTTTTATCCAAGCAGATAACCTTCTCCAGTCCCTGAGCAGGTGGCCAGCACCACGTAGTAACCATCCTGGTGCCCTTGTGAGGGTCAGGAACTCCCCTTGACCTTGAAGCCTTGACCCTTCACACAGCCCACTCCTGACTGTACCCTCTAAAAAATCCTCTATTTATTGAACATCTCCTAGAAAATGTTAAGTACAAACAGGAGCAGAGAATGTGAGCTCCTGAGTAAACAGACACAACTTTGAACCCAGTCTTGTTGATCTTTTCTAGCAACATGACCTTGAATAAGTTATTTCATCTTTACCAGTTTCTTTAGTGATTCATCACTAAAAAAGAGATTCACATAAATGCTCAAGCAATTGTTAGCTTTTATTACTGTCATTTGCTATTACTTTTATTCTAACATCACATAATAATATTAAATATATAATGATAAATAATTTATTATAACCAAACATATAAATATGGGTATGAAATTATATGAACTATAAAATTATAGGAACTTATATACTATAATTTATTTACCATTATTACTATTAATAACTACTGTTATGAGTATTTTAACGTGTCACCATATTGACATCATATTATTTTATGTAAATGCTCAATCCTCTGAGGAATATGTAATTATTCTCACTTTATATATGGGGAAACTGAGGTCTAGGAAGACTCAATAATTTTCTCATGGTGGTGCTGCTAGTACTAATTGGTGGATCAAGAATTAGAATACTTGGCTCTTAAATCACTGTGTTTCTCATTCTCTTCTTTCTTTCCTCTCCATTTTTTTTCTTTTAAATATATCCTTCCTCCTTTATATTCTGTCTTCCTCTCTCTCTTCCCTCAGTCCTGAGAATCCAGAGTTTGGAGACAGTCTGCCTGATATTCACAGACAGGACTTGGAAAAATACATATTTTCTATATTGGATTACACAGAAAAACAGCAGAGTTGAAATCAAAGTTTGGATTTGGGACTTCTCTGAATAATGAACAGTTACTGAGAGTCCAGGCCATGGAAGGTGATGGAAAACTCTGTAATATCTGTCTGCCAAGTAAGGAAGACCAGGTCCAAAAACTGAGACATGCAGTGAGCTCTCATTCATCCAGGTCAGGGATGAACCCTAGCATAGTTGACATTTGGGGCCAGATGATTCTTTGTCTGGGAGGATGTCTTGTGCATTGTAGGATGTTAAGGAGTAGCCCTGGTTTTTCCCCACTAGCTGTTAGCAGCAATTTTCCCAAGTTTTGACAAGCAAATGTATTTACAGACATTGCCAAGTATCCCCTGGGGAAAAAAAATTATCCCCCAGTTGAGCATAACCAAGCTAAGTCCGTTGGAGGAAGACCACTTAGAAATAGTAAGAAAATGACTTTGGATAGTAGAATTGTTGGAGGGAGAGATATGAAAGTCTTGCTTCCTTGGCAAGCTTGTAGAATTTGGGATTGGAAGAATTTAGTTGGATTCTAGCCTCACTCCATTTTGATTGCATTTGATTTACATACGATTTGAATATTCAGTTTGTAATTCTGCGTCTAAGCACCCCCACTGGAGTGATAGGGTATAGACAAGTGTTTGTCTCCTACCAAATTCATATGTGGAGGCCCTAGCCCTCAATGTCCCAGTGCAATGGTACTTGGAATTGGGGCTTTGGGAAATAATTACAAAGATGAGTTTATCAAGGTAGGGCCCTCATGATGTGATTAGTGTCCCTAGAAGAAAGTCATAAGAGAGATTGTTCTCTTTCTCTACCACAGGAGGACACAACTGGAAGAAGGCTGGCTGTCAGCCAGGAAAGATGCTCTTTCCAGAACTCAACTTTCATGGCATGCTGATCATGGACTTCTAGCTTCCAGAACCAACATAAAATAAATTTTGGTTGTTAAGCCACATGGTGCATGGCATACACATAGATGTAATAACTTGGCTTATGGCTCAGGATTGTTAAGAGATTTAATTGGAGTAAATCTGAAAAGTATAAAGTGGCATATGATAATTTTTATTGATAGTTATTAGTTTCAAGAACAGTTCAGCAATTAAGTGCTTATGAAGTTTGGCAAGCGCTGGTCCTACTAGACCTACTTAGCTGAAGAGGTGATATAATTATAATTAGCTCATTACTGGTATGCCACAGAAAGCTGTTAAAAACTTGAAATTAGTGTATACTAATTGGTTCATTTATTCATTTTACAATTAGCAAACAAGGCAGACTCAGAACAGGCCCTCATGATGCTTACACTCAGGTGAGTATACACAGTTGACTTACAAGATTTAATCAAGACAGGTATTGAACAGAATAAAACCATAAATTATTTTATGACAATTTTTAAGTGCTCTGTTGGAGAAGTCCAGGGTTCTATTACAGCACACACTAGTAGAAATCTCTTTCTTAAATAGTATCAACATCCTTACTGATACCCAGTATAAAATGACTGAGTTTCTTAAGAAACCTTTCTTCATATATGATATGCAAGTAAAATTTAGATTAGGGGAAAGAATTGTAATTTCATTAGTGTATTCATGAAAATTGTTAAAGGCAAACTTTCACTTTTTACATATGCATTTATAAAAAAGTATACCATTTTTACAAATATATGTATTTACATATACATATATTTTTTTATTTCTATTTTTAAGGGTTTATTTAAAACCCTTTGATCATGACCTGAGCCGAAGAGTCGAATGCTTAATAGACTGAGCCACCCACACGCTGCACATATATTTTTTAAATCAATTTTACTGACATATATTTACATGAGATAAAATATACCCATTTTAAGCATGCAGTTTGGTGAGGTACAAAAAAAGTAGAATGAGCAAGTACTTGTTGTGTTACCACCAGACTATACAATGCAGGCTGAGGATGGGCTGGAGGCTCTCAGTGAGATGGTTTAGAGCCAAACAGAATACATGTCTCAAAAAGCATTGATTCATCAACACTTATGAAGCTTCCAGCATGCAGAATGCCTGGTGCTAGTTGGCAAAACACCTAACTCTTACATTTACTAAACCCTGCTCCATTCATTCTCTTACTCATTTATTATTTGTTTATCAAGCAAGATGAACTCTCAGGCAAATAGGAATTATTATATCCACTGAATAAACTAGAAAACCAGGGAAGAGGATTAATAATTCATTCACGATCAGCATATAGTAACTTGGGAAACACGGACTTGCATCCAGATAAGTCTCAGATGTCATGCCATGGCCTTTCATTGTGTATGTGGCACCACATTCTATCAGGACACACTTTCCTTAAGCATGCTAGTGAGTGTGGAACAGAAGAGCTCCATTTGTTGCTGGCAACAGATGAGTGCCTTTGGTTACTGCTAAAATCCATTTCCGACATTGTCTAATTCAAAATCTTTCTAAACCATAAAATTAAAACTACCCCATGCTTCATCTCAATTCAATTTCATTTGATGTAATAAACTTACATGGAGTGTCCACTTCATACATATGCCAAAGCAAAAAAAAAAAAAAAGGGACGCACTAGGTTGTTGAGCATCATTAGGCCACTCTCTTTGGCAGAGTATGTGATGTTTTAGAAGGTGAGATTGTGATTGAAAGATGAATTGAGGCCATTTGAAGGATTGGTAATTCATGGTGTATTAGTCTTCTTGGCCTGCTCTACCCAAATTCTAGGAGGCTAGAAACACCAGATCAAGGTCAGACAAGGCCAACTTCTGATAAAGTTTCTCTTCTTGCCTTGCAGTTGCCACCTTCTCACTATGTCTCCATGTGGCCTTGCTGGTACATGCACTTGGAGAGTGAAGGAGGGAGGTCTTCGGTGTCTCTTCCTAAAAGCACACAAATCCTATTGCAGGACCCCACCTTTACAACCCCATTTAACCTTAGTTACTTCCTTAGAGGCTCCATCTCATCTCCAAAGGACTCCAGTATATGAATTTGGGGTAGACACAAATATTTAGTTCCTAATATTCTGCTCCCCTAACCCCCCAGATTCATGCCCTTTTGCATGCAAAACATGTTCATTCCATTTTGAGCTCCATGTGAGCTCAAAAATAGTAGCTCATTTCAGCATCAACTGCAAAGTCTAAAGTCCAGTCTCTTCTAAATGTCTCCTAAATCAATGTGAGTGAGACTCAAAGTATGGTTCATCCTGAAGCAAATCCCTCTCCAGCTGTGAACCTTGTAAAACCAGACAAGTTACATACTTCCAAAATGCAATGGTGCAGCAGGTATAGGGTAGAGTCTCATTCTGAAAAGGAGAAATAAGAAATAAAAGGTGAAGGGTCCCAAGCAAGTCTATCAAGACAAATTCCATTAGACTTTAAGGCTTGATGTTCTGTACTCCAGACCCACTGAGGCAGCAGCCCCATGGGATACAAACATTCAGTCCATAACACAGGCAATGGAAAGTCATAAAAGCATTTATACTTGAGAATAACATGTATAAAATATAATTTCAGAACTATCAATTTGGCCTGAGAGAAGAGGATAATTTGAATTTACAAAAAAGCAAAATAAGTGACATAAATTAGAAAGCCATTGTGATCATCCATTTGCTTACTTTTTGTCCATTCATTCATTGTATATTTGCAGACCTATGGTCATTTGCCATGTGGCACACTGATTGTTGAAAGTGCAATAGCAAATTGGACAGGCCAACCTCTGCTTTCAAGGAACTTATTTTCTAGCATGCAAAGTGGCCTGACTGCAGTGTGGCAGTGGAATGAGGCAGAGGGGCACATGGGAGACATGATTCAGAAGGATTATCAACAAAGCAGGAATCTGTAGGAACGTGCCCTAAGCAGATGCAGGGAATATTGGAGGTGTCCATTAAGGTACATGTTGAGGACTGGATGTTCTTTTTGTAATCCTTTTAATATAAGTATAAGAAGTTAATGGCAGTCATATTTTATTTGGGGATGCTGGAAAGGTGGTAGACTCTGGTATTTCTAGATGCTTCTGCCATGGCAAAATAGCCTAAGGCAAGTCAAAGGAAACCAATACCCTTCCTGCATTCATTTGTTCAACAAATATTTACTAAATACACCCATGTGTCAGGTACTACTTTAGGTATTGAAAATATTGAGGTGAGCAAAATTTATCAAGTCTCTATTTTTCTAGAGCTAAAATGAAATTGAAGAGAATGATATCAAACAAGTAAATAGGTATATGGTACAATTTCAGACTGGGCCCATGAGACAGGAAGAAAACTCAAAAGGGGTAAAAGGTCAGAAAGTAATGGAGAACATACAACTTTAGGAAGCATGGTGGGGGGAGGACTCTCTAGGGAAAGGGCATTTGAGAAGAGTCATGAGCAAAACTTTGAGCTGAGTCACTTCAACCCTTATTGAATCCCAACAGAGCACAAAGCTTGGTGGGAGATCCTAGTAATAAGAGTAATAAATCAGGAAACAGAACAGAATCACAGCAGCCCACATAAGGCACTGTTTTTCGTGAATCTCATACTGAACTAACTCTCTCTCTCAAATGCATGCTATTTTTTCCCCCTAGAAATCATTTATCCTGGAACCATATAATGTGCAATTGCAGAAAAATGAGACATTAGAAATAGAAGGGACTTCTCTGGGTAGGAACTATACCCTGCTATTCACAAATAGTGGTTGCTTCCATATGCAAAGTCTGTGTCTTGGGATTGCCCAACCCATGTTTGATCTTGCCCAGTGGAAAACTCATTACCTTGAAAGCAGTGCTAGTTGACTTCTACCTACCAACCATAGATCCTGCCTCTCTGGGGCCAAATTGGACAAATATATTCCCTCTTCTACCACATGGCAGCCTTCTAGATACTCATGTCCAGGGAAGGATATATCAACTTTTCTCCTGATATGTTGGTATAAAGTGGCTCCCTATTCTGGTTTCATTCCTCTGCACTATCTACACCTCTTGACTGCTCTCCTTATTCTTTTTTGTTTGTTTGTTTTCATTCCCTGAGACATTTATTGAGGGCAAAATTAAGAGCCAGGGGCTTCAGTAGGCACAAAAATATCAAGATCAATAATATATGGTCCTTTATCTTTAAGATTTACCACCCATCAGTAAAGAAAAGCTTTGAAAGCAAATCCATCACACTGTGAAAGTGTTACTGAGGAGAGAGGACTGTGAGCTCCAGCAGTGGGGAAAAAGCCATGGCAAGGATAATCTGAACTAATCAGCACAGGGCCAGGGTGGATCACTGGGAACTGAGAGAAGGAACCATATGTGTACATATAGGCTCATGGGAAAATGCAAACACGTTCAAGGAGCTCCTCCTCAGAACTGAAATTTAGTGTTCTCGATGACAGTCCTGCGAATTTTTGGAAAACCAGGTATGGAGATGTTTCATGGTGTCAAAGACCCTCTGAGCATCATGGGGACATCCAGTATAACCACAAAAAAGAAGACTGCTGTCTCCTTTGTTTTGAAGACAAGAGGTTGTGATTGTGTTTTCTGAGTCAATTTTAAATGGAATTAGGTTTTGTCTCTTTATCTGTCATATCACATGATCTTCCCGCAGTTCAAGGTATTAGCTCCTTGGAAACATGGATTCAATTATGCTTCCCCCAATACCTTACAAAGGTCATGACAATATATAATAATTATAATAAAACATGTGTATGGCTTGGTAGAAATGGCAATGCAACATCATACAGAGCATTTACATGTTAATGGAGGTGATGGGGGGTCCAGAAATGTCGCATGGGTTGTCCCATGATATAAACACAATTGGTAGAGGTACAATCCAGGTCTTCAGGCTCCAAGATGGGGTAGTTCCAACTAGCATTAGTTGTTACTTTCTTCAGAGAAAGTAAAAAATTCAGGGACGCCTGGGTGGCTCAGTGGTTGAGCGTCTGCCTTAGGCTCAGGGCATGGCCCTGGAATCCTGGGATCAAGTCCCACATCAGGCTCCCTGCATGGAGTCTGCTTCTCCCTCTGCCTATGTCTCTGCCTCTCTCTTTCTTTCTCATGCATAAATAAATAAAATCTTAAAAAAAAAAAAGGAAAAAATTCAGATAGTAGTAGAAGACATAAAGGAAAACTACCTGTTTCTCTCTGACGGACTAAGATACCAGTCCCTCTCCCTGCATTTATTACTCATCTCCAACCCACTTACACTGCAGTTGTCAGGTTTTTGTAGAAAGGGTCTGGGAAGCATGGGAGCAGCTGTCAACTCCTCAGAGGTTCACTGGTCTGTCTCTGAGAAAAGGTCTGCCTCTGAATTCAGGTAGTGGGCATGCCTCAGCGAACTTGGGTAAGAGGCATGGTCTCTTGCTTAGATTGCTTATGTCCATGGGGCATGGTTCTTTTTTATGCAACATCTTGTCAAGCATTTGGGATGAAACACTAGCCCTAAGGTTACTGGATGCAAGTGTTTTTGTCTATTCATTTATTTTAAAAAAGCACAAGATGGAGACAGAATTGGTGTTTAATGTCACATAACAAGGATGTTCTGTCATAATATTAACAATGAAAACTGTAAAACTTTAGTATATGATCAATACCTAACTAATTCTTAAAATTAGTTTTTGTAATAGGCATTTTTGATCTTCATTTTATAGTTGAAAAAACTGCCAGAGAAGAAGGAAGGAGAATAATAATAACACTTGGAGATCATTTGCTATGTGGTCTAAGAGTTTTACATATATTAATTTATGTACTTTTCACAACTACCCCATAAGATGGTTAACATTCTTTTTTTCCTTCATAGGTAAGAATCAGTGGGAACCAAATAGATTATGTAATTTGCTCCAACTCACACCAATAACAAATATGGTGTTGAGATAAGAAGGCTGGCAACTCCAGGTGCCTGGTGGCTCAGTTGGTTAAGCATCCAGCTCTTGATTTCAACTAAGGTCATGATCTCAGGGTCATGAGATCCAGCCTTGTGTCTGGCTCCACACACAGCTAGGAGTCAGCTTGAGGATGTTCTCTCTTCCTTTCCCTCTGCCACTCCTTCCCCACCCCCTGCTCATTCTCTCTCTAAAATAAATAAATATATATTTTTACATGAATATATATTTATTATATATTTTTATATACATATATATATTTATATATATTTTTAAAGAAGAAGGCTGGCAACAGACCCATGGGCCTCCTATAAGCATTGTGTTGCCATCTTTATCGTATCTTCCTTCATTCAGTCCTGTCACCCTGGGAAACATGAATTGGGATTCCCATACTTTATATGCTAAGAATCAGAGAAAATAAGAGGCAAGCTGGAATTCACATGGCAGAACTGACATTCAGTTCCAAGTATTCTAACAACATGCCCTGTTGTCCTACTATACTTAAGTTCCTGATAAACAAGACAAATTGGGACTATATATATATATATATACATATATATATATATATATATATACTAAAAATATATCATTTATATTCTCAAAACTCTATTAGGACAGTGATGAAATGTAAACAATTTACCATGTTATATGGACTAATTTTACTTTTTAAACATTATTATGTCATTCTTCAAATTAATTAGTGAAAAGTCATTTGTAAGAGGACTTATTCTCATTTAAATACTCAGTGTTGGGGCAGCCCAGGTGACTCAGTGGTTTAGCGCCACCTTCGGCCCAGGGTATGATCCTGGGGGCCCAGGATCGAGTCCCACATCAGGCTCCCTGCATAGAGTCTGCTTCTCCCTCTGCCTGTGTCTGTGCTCTCTCTCAATCTGTGTCTCTCATGAATAAATAAATAAATAAATATTTAGTGTTTTTGAAGATAGAATGAGCAAACATTCTAGGGCAACTCAGATGGAAGCAAAGGTGACAAGCTGTGGACTGTGGAATTTTGGATGGGAAGCTACAGTACTATGGATCAGAGAGTTTCCCTACCAAACGGCAGGGCCAGTCAAACATTCCTCACTTCTCCAAACCAAAGCTCCTTTGAAATCACCAGGTCTATTCCCAGAAGCCCTTGGGCTTTGCCATCCATAATCCTTTCTTATTATTTTTAACACTGGGTCATAGTCCTTTGAGTCTTGCTGTCTTGTTTTCTTTGGGTTTTAGGAGGCTTGAGTTTTCAGATCCCTTCTTGATTTCAATAGAAGCACTATTCCTGAGACACCTCTTGCAGAGTTTCCTTAGTTGTCAAACTTTGTGCCATAAGAAAAAAAAAAAAAAAAAGAATATCTCCCAAGCTATACTTGCTGGCTTCAGTGATTATATAGGAACAGATAATTTTAACTATGTTTTTTTCCCCCGATGTTTAATCTGCAGCTTCTAGGTAAAGACAGATTTGAAATAACAAAACCCTTGTATTTTAATTTTAGCCTTGTAAATCATTGTTTACATAACAATTGTTATGAGTTAAGCTTTCTAATCCTTAGCTTCCACATCTCAAAACTTCAAGGCCTATTATCTATCATGAATGATTGTTCTGAAGGTTAAGGGAGACCATTCATGGGGTGCCTGGGTGGTCAGTCGCTTAAACATCTGACTCTTGATTTCTGCTTGGGTCATGATCTCAGGGTCATGAGATTGAGCCCTGCATTGTCCTCTGTGCTGAGCATTGAGTCTGCTTAAGATTTTCTCTCTCCCTTTCCTTCTGCCTTTCCCCCCTGACCTCTCTCTCTCTCTCTCAAAAAAAAAAAAGGGGGGGGGGGGAGATCATTCATTCATTCAATGAGTGAGATCACTCATTCACCATCCATTCAATAGGTAGGTTAGATGGGTTAACGTAGTATCTAAGGTTCTGTAAATCACTGGAAGTGATAGAGGTTGCAGGGCTTTCATTTCTATTCTCAAGGACTGCATCATCTATTAGGAGAGACCTACGTGCACAATTAATATTTGGTATGATATCTGCTAATAGGACATATGTACAGAAGCTATAGGAACACCAAGGAGTGAAGGGAAGGTTTGGCTGAGTGTTGGTGGTGGACAGTGCATAAAGGAATCAAGGTACTTTTTCTGAGGAAGAGAAAATTAAGTAAGGACTTAATGAGTAAAAGTGAGCCAAATTGGGAGGTGGTTGGGGCAGGGACATATGAGAGGTGTGCTTTTTTTGCAAATCCATACCTAAGATAAAATACGAAATGATAATAAGTGCTTAGCATTTTAAAGCTCTTTGATTGTAAATAAAACAACAAAAAAAGCCAATCTGACCTCAAAACCTGCCTTTGGTTGCATGTAACCAAAGCCATTATGGTTCTGTGTTTAACACTGAATCTTCATAGCATCCTAGACTTAGGAGCTATTCTTTGAAGTACACAAAAGATAAGATCCTGTGGGGACTGGACTTTCTGAACATTGAGAGATTAATTTACACTGCCAAAAAATAAAATCAACCTGCTACGAATCAAAGTTCCAATTCCTATTTTCCGGGGCATTTCACAGGAGGATTTTCCCACTATGGAAAAAGCACAAGATAATAGAAAAATCACTCTTGTGCTACTTTGGAATGAAAACAAACAACAGAGTCATGCTCTGATGGGGAAGTTAGCACGCTGTCATTGATATGTCTCTATAGAAGGTAACATTCCAAACAGAAAAATGTTGCCTCAGTCAAGTAACTCAATCTATTTATATGTCTCCTTTCAAGTACACCTAATAGGAGTGCAGCACCATGTTGGTTATTGGAATTCTATTTCCTATGACCCACTTAGATTAAGGATGAGAATGTTGTTAGGAAAAGAAGATGAGCATTTTGGTTTGGGTCTGCCTGGGCCACTTTGATGGGGTGATTTTGGGCTGGTCTTACCCCCTAGCTATGTACATACTCAATGGTTTAATATCATAAGCCTTGCCCACAGATATAGACCCAATGGATATAAATGTAAGTTAATGACACAGTTACAATGGTGAATTAATTTTGAGTTAAACCTTTTCTAACTCTGAACCTGCATTCATCTGGCTTGGAATATAGCAAAAGATACTCAGGGTTTTGTGATCCCTCCTATTGTAACTAGCTTGGGCTGCTAAAACAAAATACCATCAACTGGGGGGTGTAAACAACAGGCATTATTTCTCACAGTTCTGGAAGCTGGGGAGTCTCAGATCCAGGAGCTAGCAGATTTTGTGTCTGGTGAGAAACCTCTTCCTGACTTGTAGACAGTTGCCATCTTGTGGTATCCCTGATGGCTCTTCTTATAAGGGCACTAACCCCATCAGAAGAACTCTACCCTCCTGTTCTAATTACTTCCCAAAGGCCCCACCTCCAAATATCATTACCATGGGGATTCAGGCTTCAACCTAAGAACCTTGGGAGGATACAAACATTCTGCTCATGGTACTTGCCCTTGATTTATGGGCTATTCCTCCTCTTTTGTCATTTAAACTTATCAATCTCTTGATTTGTTTGGGAACGTGATCTCAGTTTACCTAGGAAGACCTCTCCACCCTTCTTCTTCCTTTTCTTGTAAATTATTAGTCTTATCAATCATTTGTCAATTCCTGTTACTTTTTTTTTTTTTAATGAGAATTGGATAATCAAATGAATGCACAAAGAAAATTTAAGATCCTCACATTCTGGGGGAAATCTTATCCATAGTAACAAGCAAGCTCCAAAACTGTTTCTGGTGTTATGGAAATTCCAAGGCACCCATTTACTCAGAATCCTGCCTATCTCTGAGAAGGGAAACCCAGAGGAGGAGGAGATGTGATCAGATTCCTGAACACTAATGGTTCAATGACATTGAGAATGCGGCTATGACTTTTACTTGACAGGCATGGATTCTGCTGGATTTTTCTTTGGAGGATCCCTACAGAGGTGACAACATGATAGTCAAATGCAGGCATCTTCTTCTCACCTCTGACCAAATCTGGGAGACCTCCAGTTCGAACACAAAGAAGCACCATGTGTAGTGAAAAAGAGGACTTTCACAGGACATTTGTTAAGATTGGAGAATAATATCTAAAAACAAAGAGATAACTCTTAGGCAGCACACTCTTGAGGTAGGACAATCTAATGCTGTGAAACCACCATTAAAAAAAAAAAAAAAACTTCCAAACACAGTTGATATTCTTCTCTATCCTGTCTTTCTTCAATTCCTCCACAAAATATCAAAGATCTTAAAGTGGGGTAGTCTATCTCAAGATTGTGTTCTTTTTCTAATTTATAGATGATAGAAAGAGAATGTTTTATATATGTGTATATATATATAAATTGGAAAAAGAATGTATATATGTACACATATGAAAAATATACATTACTTTGTTTCCTTCTAAAGTTCCATAAGTTGTATTGAAATGTTGATATGGGAGAGCTAGATTCCTGTCTCATGGAGTCAAATGAATCTCTCAGACACAGGAGAGTGAGTAAAGTGATGAAAGTTTATTAAGTAAAGATACAGAGAAAGCTCTCAGTATGAGAGAAGTCTCAACAGGGTTGCCACTGAGGGCTTGTAGGGTTGGTCTTTTATTGAAAGCAAACTTAGGAACCTAAATCCTTTTAACATATCTATTAAAATTACCATTGAGTAAGAAGTAGTGATAACATCTTGAATGGCTTATTTCTTTTTTAGGGTCCGATAATTCTTTTTGGTCACAAGTAGATGATATAACAAGACCCCCTCCCCACTCACACCTAGGGCAGGGTGGTCTGGCTTGTTCCCTTATCTCTGGTTTCCCTACTCCTCAGCATTTTGGGTATTTTTGTGAGCTTGCTTTCATGGCCCCCTATCTAGCCCTGCCTAGCCCCATTTGTCCCTAACTCAATGTAAATATGGAAATCATGAGTCAAATAAATTTAAGAAATGCTGCAAAATTTCTGTAAGATTTATCAGAGCCTAAATATTCTTATGAATTACGTATTTCAAAAAAGAAAAGAACTCTCTAGTGTTTGCCAAGATCATTTTAGTATGAGCTCAAAAACAACAATAACAAAACCCCCCAAAACTTCCAACTCTATCCTTAGCAAAGAGTTTAGATTAACCCATTTTGGAGTGAATATAAGATTCTTAGCTAACGCACTTAGGGATTCTTGTAGTGTCTGCACTGACTAGCCCTACACCCCAGTATAAGAAAGCTGTAGGATTCAGGGATGAAGCTAGACCCCCATTTAGCTTAGATGTGCACTGGAACTTCCTTTGTCCTGCTCCCTCAGGAACCTAAATTGTGGCAGGAGGCAGCCAAGCAGAGTTAAGGTCCAAGTGGGCTGGGAGTCCCCTGACATCAGGCAGTGTCAGCAGCAGCAGGTTAAGCCCCAACAGAAGACGATGCCCAGCCCCAGCCTGATAGGATAGATGATTGGGAAGGAGAAATGAACAGGGGCTCATGAGAGAATCTTATAAACTACAAACAGTCAACTCTGGATGCCACTACCTCTAGAGGTAGTATCAAACACCATGCTAGATGTCACTGATATGTGAGATAATTTAAATATATTCATCGCCAACAATTCTTGAGCACTTACTTCATGCTGTGCTGACATTGTTCTTGGTGCTCTCTGTGTATTAACTCTTATAATACTATTGCTATTGATGCAATTATTTAGCGCTACTATTATCCTCACTTAAGATAAAATACAGAGAGGTTTAGAAACATGTCTGAGACTAGTGTTTCCTGAGTGGGAGAACCAGACTCTGCCTCTTGCAGCCTAACTCCCAGCCCAGATCTCATATCCTGTCACTTAGTACACGATAAGCCTACGACAGACTATCATGGCTCAAGGTTTAGGAATGAGCAAATTGAGTCTCAGGGAGTCCTTGTGATTTGCCTAAAGTCAAGCCACTGTTTAAATTGCTGCGCTCTCTTTTCATGAGAAAGTGATACCTCTGGTTGAAGTTGCTGAGGTGGCCAGAACAGCAGCCCCTGAATTTAATCCCAATGATACAATATATAGGTCTAATGTTTGGGGATAATTCTCTGCCATTTGGGGTTGTCTGCATCATTTCACTGGGCCATTAACAGCAGCTGGATAATCAATTTGATGAGGTGGCGTGAAAGCCTTTTGGGAAAAGCAGGCAATATTTGGTTTTTATATATAAAATGCTTTATATTTATATAGTCAATTATGCTTTTTGAGGAGGCTTTCACATTAGATTTTCCACATCATTTGGTTCTCCCAATACCTGTGGAGAGTAGGTAGTTGCTTTTCAAAAATGCACCGGATTTAGATTTAGATCTGTTTGAATCCCAGTTCAGCCACTTAACCATACTACAATCATAAATAAGCCTCTTAAATCACCTGAATCTAGGACTGTCCCTTAAAAATTGGGTTAATATGGCATACCCATAGAGTGGTGAGTAGTATATTAACTTAGTAGCTACAGAGTGCTGTTAGATATGAGGAACTTCCATTGAGTCCCACTGTGTCTGGGGTGCTAGCCTGTGCTGGGCAAATCACCATCCTACATGAATCTGGTTTCAGTGCTCAGATTGTGAGTCCAACTCAGTGACCTAGGACTCAGATTTCTAGATTGCTAATCCTCACTTCTTAAAAACAAAACAAGATTCTTGGGTCACATTACTGGTTTCCCTACTGTTTTCTAAGTGACCTAGGGATTTCATAAATGTTGTTTGGGAGCCTCCCATTGAAGTGGGAGTAGGTTTTATTTATTTATTTTTTTAAGATTTTTAAAAAATTTATTCATGAGAGACACAGAGAGAGAGAGAGAGAGAAGCAGAGACACAGGCAGAGGGAGAAGCAGGCCCCATGCAAGGAGCCCGATGTGGGACTCGATCCCAGGACTTCAGGATCACTCCCTGAGCCGAAAGCCGACGCTCAACTGCTGAGCCACCCAGGCGTCCCAAGGGGGAGTAGGTTTGACATGGTCTACCCTCCACCATTTTCTTCAAAAGTGATAAGACTTGCTGCCCATGAACAATAAATAAACATATTCTATTTGGCCTGCAAAGTTGTGTTGTTGTTTTAACTATAGCTGCCTTTCATATATAAGTGTGTGTGTGTGTACGTGTTTGAAATCCATACTCCCAGTTAAAATAAAAAAAACCATGTCTTATCATATAAGGATGTGATAAGTCAGGCAGATGTGAATTTGCTTGCTAGCTGTGTGATCATCATGTGTGTTTAATCTCTTTGAGTTTTAACATTCTCACCTATGAAATGGGATAACACTATCTCATCAAATGGTAATAAGACTTAAATAGGGTGATCTTTTTAAAAAGATTCCTTGGCTTATAGCTTTGCCAAATACACGTTAATCTGTTCCTCTTCGAATTCATGGAAATGTTTCCACCTATCTCTGTTTATGAAAGCATTTGATTTCAACATGATCAATACTGAAAAAATACATATATACCATATATTTCTAATTCAATATACATTTAAGAAAAAAATATATAAACCACTTTAAAAACTAACATATAATTACAGTACTTTAATCCTTCTCTGCATTTTATGGTCATTAAAGACATCATTTTGGACTTTCATATATAACATCTAAACATATAAAATGGAGACAAACACCATTATTTTATATTTTGATGTTGATGATTTAAGAAGTCAATCAAATTCCTACTACCTTTCCATTTAATAGGTGATTCTAGGGATACCTAATGTGCTTATAGCATCAAACAGTGGGTGTATGTAGAGCTTCTAAACCCCTGAGACCTTCATTACTCTGTCACACGATCCCCATGAGCACATAGAGAGCGGCTATTACGCCAAAGTCTGACATTTTTTTCAGCCTGCATTTCCATTCCAGGGCAACTGTTATTTCCCTTAAAGCTACTTTTCATCCTTAATGCAGTGGAAAATGGGCATTAAAAAGAGATATTATTTCTAAATAAAATAAAAGAAGATACAGAAGGAATTTGTTGGAGGATGAAGAAGCATCCATTTGCAGAAGGCACCAGGGAAAGTAACTGATGGAGCTTTTGATTAAAACAATGTTGTCAAGTGCATAAGCCTTGAGATGAGTCAGAAAACCCATCTGGTCTGGTTGCTGGTCTGCCTTCTAGATACTGGACTCTTGTGCCTTCATCTTCTCCTACTTACACTACCCAATTCAAGAACTGAAGGGAAAGTACCCTGGGACAACCAATAGAAATGTGTTTTAGAAAATGATAAAAGTATTATTTTTAAATATATGGAATTATAATAGAGTACTTATCTGTGAGTCAAACTTGAGAAGCTTATCAATTTTGAGTGTAGCTTTGGGAGATTAACAAATCTTTATGAAAATCCCAACCTAGATACCCTACTGCCTTATCCCTGAGCATTTGAGTTGCTTTAAGGACCAGTTTTCTTCTCTATAACATGGACATAAGTCAGGTTCCTCCAAATGGGAACCTGATGATGACATACTTGTCCAATGTTTAGCTCCATATCTGGCACAGAATGAACCCTTAATTAATAAAGAGAGGATAACAAAATGAGGATGATGGCCTGGTGCAGTCAAAATGTCAATCAATAAATAAATGACTTTAAAATTCCATTGTGCAGCTTTAAAAAATCTGAACACTTGGGGATCATAGAAAAAGAGTTTAATTTCTGTACATGCAAACCACTGGGCACCTTGGTTGACTTTTACTTAATGCATTAGACAGTTGTCTTTATTGGTTGTCAGATACTACATTAGTAATTGGCAAATTTGGTGAAGAGCATTGCACAAGTTTGTATGCCAGCCAATGTTTGCCACAGACAAACAAAAAGGAACTGAAGGGTGAAAGGCTCATCCTAACCATGTTTTCCTATAGAAAGCCAAAGTGATGATGCCATTAAGCTCTTACTCTTTTGTGTTTCTTAAAGATTATGTGGTATCAGAAAGAATCACAGATTTTAGCTTATCACACAAGTTCTCTGAGCTTCTAGGGCTCTAATAACCTATCTTGCAGGATGGTTATGAGGCATTAAACAAGATATTATATTTGAAATGAATGGGAAGGGGGTAGTTTTTTTTGCAGCTGAATGAATATTAAAATGAGCCTTGGCACAGCCAGCATAGGTGCACAATAAGCATATTTGGTCCCTGGTTCCCCAGAGAGCTCACTGAGAAGTTGCTGGAACAGGGAAATTAGCATATAACCTTAATGAATTGTCAAGTGCACCAATAGGCTTGGATTAAGATGCCTCCTAATCCTATTTGAAAAGAGTTTCTGAGGAAGTATCTCATGAATCCTGAATGATGAGAAAGAGTTAGCCAGGTGCTAGTGCAAAAGGGTGAAAGCAACAGAATAGGCAGGTGGAAAAAACTGCAAAGGAGTGAAGCTGGGAGTTGGGTGTTTAGTGAAAAGCAGCAGTGGAAGATGGGGAAAAGAGAAAGTAACCTGAATTATTTCTTTTAAGCATGGAGGAAAGTAGTTTAATACATGTGCAGAGGCCCAGGTCACTGGCAAACATACCGGTAACACTGTCAACACTGCACAATCACCAGGCAGTCGAATATGGTGCCTCCACTTGAAAGATATCTAAACCAATTTCAAGAATTCAAGTCCAGGAACCAACTACGTGGTAACTCTTTGTGATCAAAGGACAATGATCCCCTGTTGATGGAACCACTGATTTTGTCTTTCTTCTTGGGCTTGTCTTCACCTTCAGATTCTAGATTTGGATTAGACTTCTTTAAAGTCATAGGCAGCTCAGATGTAACACTGGGGCCTCCATCACCCCCTCCAGATCCTATTCCTCTTGGAACCATTTACTGGATGCCACATTACATCTCTGTTCCCAGAAGAAATAAAACAAATGAAGAAAGTGCAGTTATAAAAAGAAACTTTACCATTCTCAGAACCACCCGTCAGTGAGGAAATAAAGTGGAGAACAAACATGGACCAAAGTCCTTTGGAGAAGGGGGTCTGTTGACTATAATAATATAACTGAACCCGGTAAGCTGGCTTGCCTTGTTTCTTGCCCTCTATTTATTTTCTCAGCCAAATGGACCAATGGACTGTCATGTGTGGGTTAACTTGAGCCCAAGTTATAAGATGATTGGGGAGTAGGAGTGGTGGTTCATGGAGCTTCAGGATAAGAAATTCCTGGCTCAACACGTACCCAGTGTTGACCTTGTTCTCAGGTCCCCCCCCCCCATTATGTGTAAATCTCCCTCCTTGAATCTCAGTTCTGCTCAGATTCCCCCAAGATGAAGCCTAATCCTCTTTCCACATCTGCTTCTCCAGTTTCTCTAATTCCGGAGCCAAATATTTTTTCTGATCAACAGTCCTATACTCCTGTTTCCAACTCCTAGAGCTCCCGTTTTATATCTGATATCCTGCTATCAGTATCTTTTTATGCTATCGATATTTTCACAGATATTCACATTCCATCTCATCTCAGATGCCCAAAAACTATGTTCTCATCATCTCACCAGACTTGTCATTTGTCACCCTATGCATGCATTCCTTCCTTCCTTCCTTTACAGATGTGTACTCATTCACCATCAGAACAGCAGATGTGAATGAGGTGTGGTCTCTGCCCCCATGGCATTCACTGCAGAGCACAGGACATTGAGACATCCACAAATAAACAAAACCCCTGGATTAATTGTGTGGACGTTTGAATAGAAAATATTTAGCAACTTTCCGAGGTAAGAATGAAGAAGAGATTGCCAAGGATGGGTCTCCAGATATTATTGCTACATAACAAAACACCTCAAAACCTATGAGAACTAGAGTAAAACAAGTATTTACTTATGTTTACAGATTCTGTGGGACAGAAAGTCATTATAGAGGGGGGAATTTTGTCTCTGTTCCCCAATGTCTGGGTCCTCAGCTGGGAAGATGTGGAGACTGATATAACTTGATGACCAGGGCCTAAATCACCTGGAGGACCTTCCCTCATGTGGCCAGAAGTCAATAGAGATTGACAACTGAAACTCCTATGAATTGCATTTTTATGTAGCTTGGGCTTCCAAGCAGTATGGCATTCTCAGGGTAATCAGATTTCCCACAATGGCAGTTCAGGGCTATAAAAGCAAGTGTGCCAGCTAACAAGGAAAAAAAAAATGCATTGTCTTTTTTTTTTTTTAAATTTAAATTCAATTAGCCAACATATAGTACATCATTAGTTTAAGATGTAGTTGTCAATAATTCATCAGTTTCATATAACACCCAGTACTCATTACATCACATGCCCTCCTTAATGCCCATCACTAATTACCCCAACCCCCAACCCCTAACCCCCTTCCCTCTAGCAACCCTCGGTTTGTTTCCTAGAGTTAAAAGTCTCTCATGGTTTGTCTCCCTCTCTGATGACTACCCATTCAGTTTTCCCTCCTTCCCCTATGATCCTCTGCACTGTTTCTTATATTCCACATATAAGTGAAACCATATGATAATTGTCTTTCTCTGATTTATTTCACTCAGCATACTACCCTTCAGCCCCATGAATATCTATCTTTCTGATGGATGAATAATATTCTGATAAATGATAGATGACAGATAGATGATAGATAGATAGATAGATAGATAGATAGATAGATAATCTCACATTTTCTTTATGTATATATCTCACATTTTCTTTATCCTTTCATCTGTCAATGGAAATATTGGCTCTTTCTACAGTTTGGTTATTGTGGGCATTGTCTTTTATTGCTCAGATTCAGAAACCTCTCGACATCTCCTCTGCCCACTCTGGTGGTTATAAATGAGTCACAAGCTCACCCAGATTCAAAGGGAAGAGACTTAGTCTTCTCTGTCAATAGGAGACTTGCAAGATTCTAGAAAAGCATGTAGGATGGGAGCTAGCCTTACATCCATCTTTGTTAACATCTAAGCAGTGGTTTCAAATGTGAACAAGGAGGAAAGGTCTGGAACAGTCTTGACAAAGCTATTAGGCATTAAAGATCATAGCAAACACTGTGAATTGATTAGTGTGTCTCAGTTATAATGCACATGGAGAAGAATTGGTAGGGAGTCATCAAGAGAAGTATTGCAGTAACAGAGATCTTGAAAAAATACAAGGAAACACATAACAAGTCATGGTAACTGACCACTTAAGAGACAATAAGAGTCTCAACTCTTATTATCCCAATTGCAGTGGGATTTGAAAGAGGAAATGATCAAGAGATATTTAAGATGTAAAATATTTCTGACTTAGTTCATTGGCTACTGGGCTGAAAGATATATGCATGTACCCGCTATGTTACTTTCCTATTACTCAGCATCTTCCCCTCATTCACTGGGAACATCTCCAATCACATGAACAAATTGGGGCTAGAGATGGAATCCAGATTGGCCAACCAGAGCACCCCATGCTGTTGGGGTTGAGTGGTGGATATGTACCCCAGGCCTAGCTAGTGGACACTGCCATAGGATCTCTGGAACTACTGAATAGAAGATCTATTCTTTCCTATGGGAAATGTAAGAATGACCCAATCCAGAGCTATCGTTTGCCATATTTTCCAAATAAAGAGCAATTGTCAGAGCATGAAGTTGGCCCTGAGAAAATTCGAGCTAAGAGGTATAAAAGACAAACAAATTCCTGATGATATTGTTAGAATCCTCAGATCCAGGTGAATCAGAAGCAATAATTCAGGTTACACAGGCCACAATATTCACTTTTTTCAAAAGCTTTTTTGAACTGTGCTTCCATCCCCTACAATCAAAAGAATACTGACCTATGCAATAGAGAAATTAAAGATGACTGAAGTTCACAGCTGGGCATCTCAGAAAGGGTGACACCATACTGTTGCTGCCATGAGGACCACAGTAGAGGAGAATGTCTGCTGACATCCTATTTTAGACTTGGGGCAGTGGAGCCATCTGTTAATCAGTCCAGTAATTAGCATGGTCTTCTCACTGTGACACATGCCAGCGCTCACACATGTGACACTCCTATGGGTATATTCTGTGTGAAGCACAGCTATTAGTCCACTAAATCTAGTTCTATGATATCCTTGTTCACTCAAGGAGCATTTCAAAATGTAAGCAGGTGGAGTTATTAACAAGAAACTCACTAATTTATATATTTCAAATTAATCATTTGATATCATCAGCTAATTAAATATTAATAATGACAAACGATTCCCACCATACTTTATGACTGATCACAGTGTCTGAGTATGATCTGAACCATGGTTGCAACCTGATGCTTTTGGCTATGGGGGTGTGCAGATTCAGAGGGAGGCTAGCGCATGAGGTGAAAACTCTAGAATAGGCTGGGGCTTCATCAGCGTTACTCCATCTTCTGTGACCGAGGATAATTCAAGCTACAATGTGAAGCCCCTAATTCTAAGTGTAATACAAGTAGCTTTTCTCTCTCTAGTGTGTTCTATTGATTGCAGACAAAATGTAATTACCTTCTGAGATATACTTTTCCCATCTTAACTCCCTCTACATGTGAAATGAACTGTAACAGACAAATTAGGTTTTTTTTCTTTCCTCGTTCCTAACATTCTTAGATTTTTTTTTTCTGATCTGATGATTCTCTTCTCCTATGAATATAGCAGTGCAATTGAGGATTAATGGTGTGTTCTACATGGCCAGATAGAAATTATCTGCAGTCTGGTACAATATGTAGAGCTATACTGGAATAGAATGCCATAACTAAAGGGGTCCTGAAGTCATCGCATCTCCAATCCTGTCTTACTTACCTAGTGGGAACCAGAAAACCCCAAAGCAGAGGAATTGTGGAAGGCTGGCCGCTCCTTGTTGTTTATGGGGTTTTACAAGCGCCTCTAGTCTCCTTTCCTGGCTCTGGGTTCTTCTCATCATTTTAAGGTTTGATTATACCTACTGAATACATTGTATTTTATAGACATTTTACATGACTTCCTAGTCATCTGCATGTCCCATCTCAATGCAGTGTGTTTCCAGCTGAGCACCAGTATCTACAGCTCAGCTTTGTTCCATTTCTCCATCTGGGTCATCCCTGTTAGCAGCAGTGGCAGGCTCTGAGGGCGAGCCTGGCTGCCTTAGGACAAACACACAAACCCCGATTTTCTAAAATCAGGGCACCTCAGCCAGGGCACATCTTAGGCATATGAATCTCAGGTACTTGGTATTAAAAGGACTCTAGTAGGATAAGCATCATATTTTGCATTTGCAGAGCACTTTACAGTGTGTAAAGCATGTTCAGGGGTTGTTTAGTGGTGACAATGAAAAGAGATATGTAACTACAGAGGTTCTATCAGAGGACAGACCTGGAAGAAATGCTGGATCCCTTTTGGCAAGAGTTGCTCCGTCATTTTTAAAAACAATTTCACAAAGAATAACGTTAACAAGAATAAAAAACTTTAAATGTCATCCACATTCTAATCACAAGGCAAACCTATCATTGCTCATTTTTCCATGTTTCCTTTTGAATTGGTCTATTTGCAGAGTGTGTGTATGTGTATGTATGTATGTGTATACATAATCATTTATGCATTCGGGTCTTTTAAAACATTTTATTTTACTTAACTCCATATCATTTTCCCTATTGCAACACTGTATTTATAATAATCTTGGCTAATGCTTCCAAAGTATTAAATGGATAATATAATTAAATATTTTTCCATCAACATTACTTTTTTTTTTTTCAAAAAGGAATGAAAAAGGAATGAAGCCAGTGCAGAATGAGAAACTCTGAAATATAATTGCTGGTTTTCATTTGTTTATTAAATAGGATTCCATGGAGGCAATAACTGGGAGAGAAATTCATGAAGATAACCCAAAAGGAAAATAATCCTAAATAATCATTTAGACGTCACTGAAGCAAGGACATCAGCCACCATCACTTGGGTTTGGCAGAGACTCATAGGCAGGCAGAGGAGTGGGAAAGCTTTATAGGGAGAAAGAAAAAATTCTAAGTATGTCCTGATGGCAGGTTGGGGAAATTCAAGGGCAAGTTACCCCAAGAGGCATGGCATCTCTGTGATTGGTATGGGAAGCCAATTTGCCTTTCATTAGTTGGTCCTGACTTGGAAGTCAGGGGGCAAAAGTGAGGGAAGCTGGTGGTTATTGACCAAATCTTGACTTTTGAGGGCCAATTGCTACAGACATGTGGTTTGTCTTCCAGTGCTGGTTGCTGCAGAGGTTGTGGGTCATGGTTCTCTTGTGTATAGTCTGGCCATTGTACATCTGTATTATCAATTTCTCACTGGATAAAAGTTGATGTGATTACTTATTGCCAGCAGCTAAACTCAGAAGTCATCTCTGAGCTGCAGGTGTGAGTGAACCCTAAATGTCAAAGAACATGTCAGTTGTAAAATAGAACACTGCTAGTAAATGTCCATGTTCTCACTCCAATGGTTGTTTACTGAAATAAATTTATTAAGAATAGTTATGTAGTCCAAGTTCTTCAATAGTTATAAAACTGATCATTTGGTTTTTTTATTTGCCTATTTCTATTAATATCAATATGGTAACAAATTAAATAAGCCTGGTCTGTGGTCTGTGCTGGTCTTTTAAATAGCCACAAACACCAGCTCAACCAGTGTATGGCTCGGTGTAGTTTGTCCTAGAGTCAGTTCATAGTTTTAGTTAAGTAACTGTTACCCATTCATTCAGTTTATGTTCCTGGTTTCACAATATTTCACCTCTTCACCTTGTATCATGAAGTGAATATGTGAAATGACATAAACTATGTGTGGACAGATTACAATCATAAAGTGAACACCTGTGTAATCGAAGGTCAGGTTAGGAAGTAGATGGAGCCAGTTCCTTAGACAACTTTGTAGCCCATCCCCAGTTTTGCCCTTCTCTTTCCCAGGAGCTAACTATTATTCTAGCTTGTATGAAATGTGTAGTCATACTCTCAGGACTGCCTGTTATAGCTTGTCTCTGGTCTGCAAATTTTAGTCTGCCTACATGGCTCTTCTGTTCAGGCATCCCTGTCTCTCAGAAGTCTCTTTTGAAGTATCATGCTAATGCTCTCATGAAAATGAATTCCTCCAATATAGTGAGGGACATCTCTCACCAGCGGAACAACCCAAAATTTGAAGGGATTCCATCTGACTGAGAACCAGACTCCTTAGATTCAATGATCATCCCTTCCCCCAGTATCCATCACAGATCATGGGAACAGTAGTCGCAATGTGGTTTGACCACTTTCTCAAACAACAGAATATATAACCACTTTCTTTTGGTTTCCTTTCAAACTGATTCAATATAGCCATATTTCTTGTCATAAGCCTTTCCTTAAAATTTTCCCAAAACCTATGGGTATAGATGGGGAGTCAAAGGGATATGGGAGTACTTGTGGCATTATTATTTTTTTTTTCTTTTTGAACCCACTGCATAACTGTGGGAGAGACAAAGAAAATCCTATGTCAACTTGGCTGAAGAAACTCAGAAAAGGCAAAGGTTGGCTGAAGGTAAAAGTACAAAGAACAGAACTGGAGTTTTCACCCCAGATTCCCAATCCTTTATCCAGGGCCCTTCTTCCTAGCACATAGTCCTTCCCCATATATATCACAAATGTAGGAGAAGGAAAGCTCATGCCTGTTTTCCTTGTTTAAAACAGAAGATATAGAGGTGACACATCTGGGCTTGACGCAGAACAGGCTAGAATCTGAACTTTCCTAATTTACAATAGAGTGTTGAAGAAAACGTGTTTTTTCAAGGAGCTCCATTCTAAGCCTCTGTAAATGCTTATATAACATCAAAGAACTAACTTTCCATTCATTTATCCACTCATTCTTTCAGCATTTGACAAGTATTTAAGACATCTTGTGATAAGCAGAATGTGAATTATTAATACCATTTTGCCAAGGTATAATTCACGCTCAGACAAAGGTGAATGACTTGCCTTCTTAGCAGAGCTAAGAATTGATGAAGTTTGGTATTAATCCCAGTGCTTGTCAATGCGTTCAGTCTCCCTGCCAGGGTCCCTGCCTGAGTGTGACGATTGCCTCCCTTCCCTACATCATGACTGGAGATGCAGTCATTTCAGTATTGATTAATGTTTAACACAGAGCTAGTGCAGAAGATCTGTCCATGTCTGGCTTTGCTTTATTAGAATGCTTTTCTCCTTCCCTGCCCCTCATCCCCTCCTCCTCTTCTCCTTCCTCTTCTTTTCTGGAGCAGGGGCTGCTGTTGTAAACCAAACTGAAATGCAACAAGAGAAGCCAAGGCAAGAAAGAGTGATTGTTACTTTTCCAGGCTACTCCATCAGTTAAGTGAACCCAGTAATCAATCATTGCTAATAGACCACCAGTAAGTTCCTAGCTCAAAACTGGGTTCTAACAAAGGAGATTACAAACGTAGTCCCTTCCCTAGAAGACCTTAAATACCATGTTTCAGAAAGAATAGTAACACACAAGAAAAATAATGTGGCACACAAATGTTCACTCTTAGAATAAGTGTTCTGTGACATATGTTACCAATATTTGTGATACCCTTTGGGGCTTATTTGTGTCCCAGGACGATGCTGGAAATCCCAGTTTCTCACCTGGGAACTGAGACTCAGCATAGACTGACTTACCTGAGATCACATAGCTGATGAGTAGCAGCGATCAAGATATTTTATTTGCAACTTTTTATCCAAGTCTCATGTTCATGATTACAGGGAAGACATCCTTTATTTCAGCATTCTGACTTTAAGCTACTATCTTGGAAGAACAGGGTTGTCAACTCAAGGAAGGAAAAAAAAAAGAGGACATACGAGTGCAGAGGAAAGGAACAGAATGTGTTCATGCACAGAAGCAGTAGGAAACCTCTATTAATCTGTTCTCACCTAAAAAAAAGTGGGGTTCGAATGCCTACAGGCATTTGGCAGGAGAATGGTGAGTTTGTAGCATTGACAAAGCAATTGAAGACAAAATCATAACCAGATTGTAGGGGGAAAATAGATTTTCCCTGGTTTTCTTCATCTGATGCTTTTTTACATAGATGAAGAATCGCTTCAACCCTATCATGAAATTGCTTTCTGAGTTTCAATAATAAGTTTCTCCAGTGGCATCTTTGTATCTTACAAAGTTGCAAACTTTCCCATGTGATGGCACTCTTAGAAGAGAGAGTATAAAATGTAATTGCTTTGGTAACATTTTGCAGCAACATCAAGAAAGACTTTGATGTCTCTGTGGTTTCAAAACTCAAATAATATCAACTGTGTTTTCTGTTTTTTTTTTTTTTTTTCGAGAGCCACATTCGTATTAATCACAAGGTGCTGACAGCTTGACAAATATTCCTTTGCATGGTATTCAACTGATATTTTTAAAAGCCTGATAATATATCAAATGGGAGGGGGGACTGATAAAAATAAATTTCTCACTGCTGATAGCCAGAGCTTTAGATCTCCAAAAATTGTTCTTAGCTCCAAGGTAGTATTACTTCAAAGAGACGAAAATTGTCCAAATGGAGTGGAAAAACTTCAGCTCTTCCTGAACCACATTTCAATCAAGAGAAAAGAAAGTCATCTACATTATTAATCAGGGGGAAAAAAAACCCAGCGGTGTATGAATTTTCACAGCCTGTTTGTTATTTCCTTTTGGACACAGTGCTCCAGGAAGCTCAGCTAGGTGATGGTCCTAAACCCAAAGCAGATGGTCTTTAAAATGATCATACAGATTTTCTTTCATAATGAATCTGAAGAATCCTATAGGATTTATAATAAAAACTGTTCATACATATGAAAAGACAGATGTTTCTTTAGATGCAGCTCACCAGTTCTTTGGCTGAGTCCAGGAAGAGCCATTAGCTATGACTTTATTTTCAAGCAGTTGAGTTATGTGAGATTTTAGTCTCAACTAATCAATGTCAAAACACCTTTTAAATGGAAATCATTTTTCTCTGGGGTGGAGGATGGAGGGCATGTGTTTAGGAGGCCAGGGAATTAAGTCCTCTTTCATATATATATTTTATTGTCGCATGAGACTGGGGAAATCCATCAGGCTTCTTTTGGTAATTCTTTGCCAATGAAGTGAGACACTATTCAAAATACATATTTTCTGTCTAATAAGCAGTGATTAGGGTGGCTAGCAGAGGAAGAGTAAACTCTACCATTTGCAGGTGATCGTGGTTTTAATACTGCACCAGAAGGCAGGAGCCTGAGTGCTATTCCAAGATCACTCATTAGATCACTCACTAGTTTCTGAGTTCATCACAATCAATATCAAAGACATCTGAAATAGTTCAGCATATCCCAAACCTAACAGAGTCTTTGAATCACCTGAAGAGGTTCTTTAAAATGAATTTTCCCAACCCCAAACCACTTGTACAGAATCTGAATTTCTGGGGATAGGTCTTAGAGAGAAGCTGTGGTTTAAAAAACTTCCCAAGTGATTTCTCATTTCCTCACATCTAGGAGAGAAAATACCATGTATTTTTCACAGTTGGTTATACAAATACTCCTCCAACTGAGTCTGCAGCTCCATCTTTGGAAAATCTTGAGCTTGAACACTCTTTTCCTTGTTTTGATGCACACAGGCACACATGGAGACACACTGACATCTACATTCATGTCCACAGATGCATTAAATACATCTACCCACACACACTCATGCACACTCACACACACACAAGCTTATACAGGTACGTACATCTTCATGCTCCCCCCACACTGATGACATTATGCTATCAATCAAATATTTTGTATATGTGCATAAACATTTATTTACATTTATGTGTGTGTATAATGACCTTTGTCAATTTGTTAATCCATCCATCTATCTACAGGGGCTTAATTTTTAATATTCTTTTATTTAATTGATGTATTTGATACATGTCAGTAATAAAGCACACAGTAGGTATAATTATAAAAAGTAATAATTTTAACATACTATTAATAATCTAGCATAGTAATTAGAAATGTGTGTTTTCTGGAAAGAAATATAACCATTGCAACATTTACAACATCAGGAGAGTAGTAACAATTCAAATACTGAAAAATTAAATTGCCAAATAATACACATATCTGTCCTAGGTTAAAAGATATCTACTAGTTGACAATGATGCTTATAAGATTTTTTAAATGATGAACATATTTGCATTATTATGTCAATTTTAAAATTCAGAATGTAAATTTGCATACCTATGATGATCTAAATGGGTGCCCTTTTCTTTCCCATTTTAGCTTCTTCTACTCTCATTTTTTTTCTTAGCAAAAGACTTTTGTAATGAAAAATTTCCGTGCAATTTATTTTTTAAAAAAAGATCAAAAAAGGAACTGTATTGATTGGGTTGGAGGGAAGGGCACTGAGCTTCATAAGTTTAATAATTCCCAGAGACCCCCGAATCATGTAAATGTAGTAATCCTGAGCATGAGGGAGCACCAAAGTCAATATTTCTCTGAACATGTCTGAAGTATTCTGGTGACCTTAGGTGTGCAGTATGGTGCCTGTCAGGAACCCAAGGCCTGCCCAAGGTCTCTAATAGGAGACTTTCATAAAGATGTGATTCCCCCCTGCCAAAAAAAGTGTGATTCCCAAAGTCTAAGCCTTCAGTGGAAGAATGAATGTCAAAGAAACCCCACACTAAAGGGTTTATTTCTATTTTGACCTGGGACAGGAAAAAAGAAAAATCCTCTCTTAACAATTCGAAATCATGAATCTCCATTTACATGAATTTCTAGTCAGATATTTAACTGCTTGTGTTATATAAAAAACTCAGTCTTAGGGCACCTGGGTAGCTCAGTTGGCTCAACGTCTGACTCTTGATTTCAGCTCAGGTCATGATCTCAGGTCATGATTGCAGCTTCGGTCCTGGGATTGAGCCCCATGTCTGGCTCCATGCTCAGTGGGGAGTCTGCTGGAGATTTTCTCTCTCCCTCTGCTCCCCACCCCCATTCTCTCTGTCTGTCCCTGTCTCTCTCTCTCTCTCTCTCTCTCTCTCTCTCTCTCTTTCTCTCAAATAAATAAATAAATAAAATATTTTGAAAAACTAAAAAAAAAAAAAAAGAAAAAAATACCCTCAGGCTTTTCATTCAAAAGGATCTATTCCTGATGTCCTCCAAATAGCTGACTTAAACATTTTCATGATCTCATTGAAGGAGTGCAGAGTCTTTCAAAGAAGCTTGAGATCCAAGAACACAGACACTCCGGTGATTCATGATCTCTTTCTTTCTCTCTCCTGTCCCTTCCCTCCATCCTCCTCCATCTTCCTCCTTCCCCCTCTTTCTCACACTCACATACACGCATCATAAAAAGAAACATCACCATAACAAAGCAGTATGAAGAACAGTGGAAATAGGAAATAAGGTAAACAGGCTTGAAAAGATTTCAGGTCTCAGAATTATGAAATAGAGAATGTAAGAACATGTTTTATTAAAAAAGAAATTAAGAAGTCAAGGAGGTGCTTAAAAATATAAGAACAAGAGGCTATAAAAACAACAAAGCAGACCTTAAAACATTTAAATAGAACTTGCAGTAATCAAAACTGCAGTAATTAAAGTTTATAGGCAAGATAGACACACTAAGCAAAAGATTTAGTACGAGCTAAAGAAAGAGTTAATGAATTGGATGATAGTACACACACAAAAAAAAGTTCAGTATTCATCACAGGAAGATAAAGAAAAGATGAAAGGAAGAACAAAGTGTGGTGCCTAGGTGGTTGGTTGAGTGTCCTGCTCTTGGTTTCAGCATGGGTCTTGATCTCAGTACCCTGGGCTCTGTGTTCAGCATGGGATCTACTTGTCTTTCTCTTTCTGCTCCTTCCCTCATGCTCTCTCTTTTTCTTTTTCAAATAAATAAATAAATGAATAAATAAAATCAATCTTTGAAAAGAGAACAAAATATGAAGATCTAGACTTTTCTAAATCAGCAATGGAAAAAGAGAAATAAGACAATTTTCAGTAAGACAATAGCTGAAAACATTTAAGAACTATTGCAAATGTAAATTTGAGACCCCAAAGCCCAATAAACTCAAACCAGATAAACAAAAATAGACTCACCCTCAAAAACACCCTAGTGAGTACTCTGGAAAGTAAGCTAAAACAGGGGGCTATAACTACCATCCTGAGAAGTGATAATGTGTTAGTGTAATAAGTTACTTCTTTGAAGCATCATTTGAGGCCAGCAGTTGATGGATGTGGTAATGGACATCCAAAATGCTCAAAGAATTTACCACTCAACTTCACATTCCATCCTGAGCAAAGATTTTTTTTTTTTTTTTTTGCAAAAGGTCTTTCTTAAACATAGGTGAAATAAAGACATTTTAAACACATAATAACAGAATTTTTCACCAACAACCTTTCACCAGTGACATTTTAATGATTGTACTTCAAGAAAAGGAAAGTGATCCCAAATGGAAGGGCAGAGTTACAAGAAGGAATGGGAAGGAGAGAAATCAATAAATACATAGATGAGTAAAAATAACCTTTGAACCAATACAACAATAATAATAGTGCCTAAGTATTGGTATTAGAAAAAGTGAAATACAAATAATTTTCTGAATGAAAATACATCTAAATTGGGGGAGGGGAGAAAAATTCTTTGAAAACAATAATAAATGAAGAAACCTCTATAATAAATAATTAGCAATTATTGTCATCATTTGCAAATAATTATCTATGGAAAAAAACCATGATATTTAGACCATGATAATTTAGAATTTGGAAAATTGGGAATTTAGTAGGGTTACTGAAGATAAAATCAAAATATAGGAGTCAAGTACATTTCTCTACACATGACAAAATAATTAAAACATGCAATAGAAATTAGAGAGGGACACAAACCACAACAGAGTCTTAACTCTGAGAAACAAACTGAGGGTTGCTGGAGGTGAGGTGGGCAGGGGATGGGGTAACTGGATGATGGGCATTAAGGAGGGCAAGTGATGTGATGAGCACTGGGTGTTACACACAACTGATGAATCACTGGACTCTACCTCTGAAACTGATGATGTAGTCTATGTTGACTAATTGAATTTAAATTAAAAAAATTCATAAAGATTAAAAAAAGAAATCATGTATAATAAAAAGAAAAAAATCAGAGTTCCTGGGAATAAATTTTAAAATTTTATAAGCTCTTTATAAAGAAAATCACAAAATTTTATTGAAATGGATGGAAATACACTTATCTTGACTATGCTTAAGGCAATGGGACACTGGATAGGATAATTACATATGCTGTGAAGCTTATACATCCATACAAAAAAATCCATGCAATTATTGGTGGATTAACAAGTTTGGTCCAACTGCATTGAAAAACAGTTTACCATCTATTTATGAATCCCTAAAATTAAATTGTTTAATTTTTATGTTTTGGGGAATCATGTAAATAAATTATACAGAATTTATTCCTCTATGATTTATTTTGTTCTTCTATATTATTATTAAGATTCATCCATATGGTTGCCCATAGCTGTAGTTTTTTCATTGTTGTGTAATATTCCATTGTATGATTATATCACCATTTATTTATCCACACATTTGAGTTATATCCAAGGTTTTAGTATTATGAGCAATGCTGCTTGCATATTCTTATAAATGTCTCTTGGTATATATGTGAGTTTCCCTAGGATACAGCCCTGGGAATGGAATTACTAGTTTATAGGAGAGGCATTTAGACAATGTTCCTAGGTAAAGCCACATAGTTTATGTACTGGGAACAGTTCTAAGCACTATTATAAATGCCAGTGAAGAGAATAGATAAGCTCCTTGCTCACATTCTAGTGAGGGAAGCCAGAACTACTTGAGTAAGCATATTTAGAAAAAAATAAGTAAATGGGAAAATACAAGGAAGTGATGATAATTTTAAGGATGTGAGGGACTGACTCACGTTGTTGCAGAGTGGGCCAGCCTCTGAGCACCTCTTTGAAGGAGATATGTGGAGGCTGGGATGTGAATCATCAAAGGGAAGAGCCTCATAAAGACTCTAGAGGAAGATTATCCCAAAAAGAGGGGATGCTAGGTAACAAGGGGATGAGAATGAAAGGACCTTGGAGTGCTTAAGACAAAGAAAAGCCAGGTGGTCCGAGTCACTGAAAGGGAATGAAATGTTATGGGCAAAGTAGCTGGAAGGAGGACAATCTGGACCATGTTGAGCTCTGAAGGTCATCATAAGTATTTGAAGTTGATTTTTAGTTGGAAGTCAATGAAGGATTCCAAGCAAGGGTATATATATATATATATATATATATATATATATATATATATATATATAATCAATTTGATATATATCATTGCCACAGATGTGCTTGGGAGAGCGGGATGAAACGTCCCCCCGCTGCCTGTGCTTCAGCTAGCATTAATGTGTAGGTGCCACTCCTGTAGCTGTTAACTTCGAGTTTAGCTTGAATTGTGGGATTTGGGGGGACCGTTTAACTTAATTACTGCTAGTTTTGAGATGTCTGTAAGTAGGGTTGGCATGAATGCAACAGTATGGAAGACTAGGAGATAGGGTCACTTATCTGTGTTCCTATGGAAACTATTTGAATATTTGTTTTATATGGATTTTTATTCAATTTTCAAACATGCTACTAAGGAGTGCCCCTCAGCTGCCGAGCAAGCGTTTGTAGCTTGTACATTGGCAGAATGGGCCAAAAGCTGAGTGTTGTGACCTGTTTTGAAAATAAAGTATCTTGAAATAAAAAAAAAAAATTAAATAATCTGCCCCACAGATGAAGGGCAATCATTAAAGCATACAAGCAGGTGAGCAGCAAGAGGTGACCATTCAGGCTGAAAGAATATGGCATCTGGGGATGGAGGGTAGAGGAGATGGCTCAGTGGACTCTAGTCCAAAATATCAGCAGATAGATTAAATAGGGAGTAGAAATGATGATGGAAATGAAGCAAAGACTAATTCCAGAATTTGAGGTAGAGTAGGGGTATGGCAGTGCCAGAAGAAGAGCTGGGATGGTCTAGGGCATAAGTTGGATGGGAAAGGCTAGAGTTCTGTTTCGGATTTGTAAGGTTTGAAATGCCCACCATAATTAACTCTCTTATAGGACAAGAGCAAAGAAACTGAACATGTGGAGCCTTCAGTCTATGGGCTTTGAAGTTAGTTGGACACACATTTAAAGATTGATTATTGTCACTTAATTGCAGTCTAGCCTTGGACACACCACTTCATATTTCTGAGCTGTTTCCTTGTTTTGTTTCTCTCATCCACAAAGGTTATTTAAGGAGTAAATGTGATAGTGTATTTACATTCTTGGCACACTGTAGGTACTTAAATAATAATGAGTTTCTTTTCTTGCCAGTGTTTACAGTGAGAAAATTGAAGCTCAGAGAAGGAATGGCATCATTTGGAGC
This sequence comes from Canis lupus dingo, assembly GCF_003254725.2. NCBI lineage: Eukaryota > Metazoa > Chordata > Mammalia > Carnivora > Canidae > Canis > Canis lupus. The sequence goes on from NC_064245.1 coordinate 68,657,447, forward strand.
TCTACAGTAGGAGCAGACGTAAAGGAAATATCTATTCCAACTCCAATTCCAGGTGTTTTTTTCAAGCTGTCCTGCATGAACTAAACCTACAAGTAGATAGCTGATCATGGTTGACAAATTTTGCTATTCTCTGAACAGTGTCACGTGTGATGAGAGGTGATCATTCTTGCATCCAAATGATGCCTATGTGGGAAGGAATAGGAAGAAAAATCAGGCATTGAAGCAAGCAAGGAGGGTATGGGTGGTCAGAGCACAGTGATCTCCGATAGGTCAAATTCAACAGCTGATGGCAGCCTGTGTTTTAAGAATCTAGCTCCACACAGCAGAGCCAAGTGCTTGCCCTCTTCTTTGTAAGTTACCAACGAGATAAATTTCATATTCCTCATAATGTTCTGGGGTAGACAAAAATAGGTTTTGTTTGCTTTTATTTGCATACTCAAATGAAGGCCAAGTTTAAGGTAAATATAAAAGAAAGAGGGTGAAAGTGAATGTGTAGTAAAGATAAAATGTAGTGAAGACAAATTGGATACATTTTATGAAATGAGTTTTTAAAGCATTTTCAAAATTCATTTCAAAATGTATCTCTGACTTCAAATGCTACCCTGTTTCAGATTGGTAAGCTTTATATGCAGTCACTTTTTTTTGTTTTTTTTTTTTTGCTTTTCCTTGCCACTCCCAGCCTTCATCCCCTCCTTTTCTGTCTTTTCCTTCATTCTTTACTCCCTTTTTTTCTCCTTCCCTTCCTCCTTGCCTCCCTCTTCCTGGCATTTCTCTCTCTCCCTCTCTTTTCCCCCCATGCCAATTTTGTTATCAATCCAGTGTTCTAACAATGATATTTCAGAGAGAAAGGTGACTGACTGCTCCTTGAAAATTTGTTTTACTGTCTCCTTTATGACACTTTGGAGATAAAGTTTTGCCTTTAATACCTGAAAATGCAAAACTGATGTGCCAGGAAAATGTACTCTTGTAAGGAATGACATATATACCGTTTGCTGATGGAATGACAAATGTTCATCTGGATTCATGTTCCAGTTTTATCATTCCCTTGCTGCATCATCTTGGAAAAGCCACTTTGAGTCTGTTACATAAATGGACCAAATATAGTCCCTGTGTGTTAGCCTAAAATGGCCCCTGTGTCCTCTCCTTCTTTGCAGCAAGCTAGGGCTATTAGCCTAAAGCCTGCCGACTCTAGATTCAGATGCTTACACTTTCATTTAAAAAAAATATATATATATAGTTCAAATAAATTTATTTTTTAGCCATTCAGAGCCTATGTACTTTATATGCCCCCACAAAACTGCACTCAGCATCTGCTAACCATAGATAAGACAGATCTTATAGCTAGACCCCAACTGGTGACTCCCTTAGGAGCTCTTGACTCACACATTCCTCACTCATTGTTAAGAGACATCACCTAGACTCATACGCTCCCCTCTGATTTCCTCTTCTTCCTCATGAGGTCTCCCATCCTTTCTAGGTGGTGGCTTTTTGCTATTGTCTCTGGTAGACATCTAAGAGGGACTGTCCCATGCAGTTCAGCCCAAGAAAGCTGTGTTACTGCCTTTTGTCTGTCTGTTCCTTGATCAACCTCGAAATTCTTGAACTTACTGGCATCTCCTTTATAAAATGAAGAAATATTGTTTACCCAGCAGGATTGTTTGGGAAAAGCCTAGGATCATACCTGGAATTTATTTGGAGGTCGTTAAATGAGATGCCTTTCTCTTTGTAATTGATTCATATATAGTGCCCCTTGCACGACAGAGAGAGAAGAGGTAATAGCAATTATTCTGCTAGTAACTTAAACACTTGAGAATCCCCTGTTTGAGGCTGGTGGAATGAAGGTACAGGGGTGAACTGAGCAACTTGAATCATTTGTCTCTTTCAAAGGAATTGATTGGTATCTGCCAGATATCCACGTTATGTAGAACTTTGAGAACACAACCTTGAAGAGGTTGACTTTCATTCAGTATCATTTCCCATAGGATGATAGCATCAGAGATGGCTCTCTCTTCCTGGGACCACATATGAGAAATATTTTCTAAATGTACATTAATGAGTGAATCGATGTCTCTCTTCCTTCTCTTTAGTGGTAGGGACACAAGTAAATAAACAAAACAGGTAGCTGCACCCTTGACCGCATGGGCTGTGGCAGACGCAGTGCAGAACATGGTGGGGAACAGACAGGATAAGTGAGTATTCAGAATGCCATGTTCTCAAAGCACACATGACTTCACCTAAACAACCAGAAATGTTTCTATCTCAAAGCCTACCAAAATACTGAAGCCAGAATTTTGTAATCATAAACATGTAATTTTTGTGGCTTACTCAAGTCAACAGTTCACTTACCCTTGGAAGCTATTCTTAACTTCCTGTTTGATCACAACAGTAGTGGTCACATTCTCTATCACAATACTATACATTTAGGGGGTGCTTTTTGGTGTAGCCAACAAGGCTTTTTATTGAACCTTTTTTACTTAATAGGTAGTCTGAATATACTAGGTGCCCCATGCTCAAGGCTCCATCTCTACCGATATCCAGTAACATGTCAGGATTAACTCAGATGACATGTTTTTGGGACTCAGATGACATATTTTTGAGACTCAGATTCCTCTTCCAAAAAAATGACAACTAAGTATCTATAACAAAATGTTTGTAAAAAAAGAATAAATCAAAATATTCAAAGAAAAGAGATATATTGAAACATAAAATGGACAATGGAGCAGGACTTGAGGGTGAGGGACTGCAGGTGGTGATGTAGCTCTGGCACCTGGGAAAGGAGAGAGGGAAGGAAGAAAGTTTGGGGAGGAGGACACTCAGATGGCAAAGTAGCCTTGAGAAAGTCTTTTCTAGGGTAAGGGGAGCACTGAGCAAAGATCATCTGTTAGAGGCATCCCATTTGGGGCTAGAAATGTCTACAATGGCAGTTCTGCCATACACTGTCATGAGCTAGGAGTTACTTGGGAAAGGTTGGCTTCGGTATGAATTCAGAATTTGTGGCACCTATGAAAGACATCAGCTCTCTAGATTCCTCGCCACAGGTCTTCTCATCAAGGAGGAGTTGAACTGTAGATGCAATGTCCACCACAGTCCACTTGTACAGTTCCACTTCTCAATCCATGTGTATGGAACAGCAGGAATTGGATCCAAGGAGTACAAAGATCCCAAGCAACCACCATAGCTTGTAGTTCATGTCTTGCTCCCTGAAAAAGTGTACCTCCTTGGAGGACTCGTCAGGAAGTCTGTGAGATCACAGAGTCCCCCACTGAGTCTCTAGGGTGATTCTATATAGGACCATCTTGCTTCCATTTCTTGGTTCCTGAACCAAGTGCATGATTAGAAATATACTTACAGAAGATTCTGATTTTTACCAGTACTGTATTCTGAATAATGTAACCCTCAGCTTCCAGAGAATTTTCTTCAGGCAGGTGCCACAGGTGTCTTCACTAAGTCATTCTAACATTCTTTCAAGACAATTGCTTTCCTTTCTAGGAAAGGGAGATTTCCAGCTGGGAGATCATTAGCCTCTGCCCAAAGATCTGCATTTATTGTTACCTCAGGCCATTTCTCCTTGCACACAAATAAGATAATCAGGTTCAGCATTTCTATCCATTGGGGAATATTTCCTTCTGTATTGTCCTCCAATACCACACCTTAGCATAGCTTTAATGCAACTACCCTCTGCTTTTGATTTTCATGCACATCCCAGGCTGACATATATGTCAGTCAAGCTTGGGCATTTTCCTCTTCTCTCAGGTAGTCAGATGCTATCTTCCTTTTCACACACACACAACCACAAGTGTGATCTGGGGAGAGTAATGGTGTCACTGTACCGTGTAACAATGGATTGGGCCATTTGGTCATCCAGCCACTGGTTTCCATTTGATCTTTCTTGGTCTTAATTCTGATGTCTTATTTTCATTTTATAATGGACTGATACTAAATCCCATAGTCATGGACTCTCTACCATTTAGGTAGTCTGAATGTATGATTACTTATGCTCCATAGTCTAGTGCTCCATCTCCTCTGGTGTCCAGTAACATGTCAGGAATTAATTTTCGATTGTATTAGATTTCTTGACCACAGATGATGCATGCTTGCCCTAGATCTTTAGGGATATAGGAGGATCTTTGATCTCCCACTGTGGCTTCCCATACTCCATACTGCATCTCTTCCCACTGTCACCACCTCCAACGCTGTAGTTGCAAAGTTGCTTGCATCACTGACCATGCCTACCACAGAGAACTTTTCTGCTTCAGGCTCACTCAAAGCCAGCAGTTTTCCATGCTGTCCAGTACTAGGGGCAAAGAATCATTCCAGGATGTGTTCTCTTGGCCCTTCTAACTATGACAGCCTTTACTCCAGATGCTAAATACCCAATGTGGGGATTACCCCACTACTTAGTATGGGGTATCCCAATTATACACTCAGAGAACAGAGTACTGGGGACATTGCCATTAAAAGGAGTCACAAACCCAGTCAATCTACTCTAAGCTGGATTTTAGCTATAGCTATTTATTATCGGACTCCCATATACCTGCATTCTAACTGGGAGTCCATGATGTGTTTCCAGTCTCCAAGTGTCAATGCCATCTCCAAATTTATGTCTAGATGTCAAAATGGTGGGGATTTCCTTTTTCCCAGCCTACATAAATGACCACAAAATCCTTTTGGGAAGATCTAGAGGCACATCTACTGTGGACTGCTCTTCCTGCTGTGCTATTGCAGACTCCCTTCTCCCAAATCAGTGAGTTCCAGACCTAAAAACTGTTTTGGGTCCAGGCACTGAACAAGCATCCATGACATTTTCTTTTTTCCTTTATTGGGAATGCTGTCCACAACTCCATGTGCCTTTATTTTTGTCTTCTTATGAGAGTAAATGGAAGGTATCTTTTTCATTCTTAATTTGTCTATTTTGTCCCTAAGGACATAGTACTCTTTAAACTGAGTCTAGATCTGCCTCTGGGTCAAGTTCCCTCCCTCTACATTCTTGAGCTGTAATGTAAACTTCAGCCCTCCCAACCACCCCTGTTTCTGGAGGTTAAGTCTTGCCACCTGGCCTCTATTCCTGGAGGGTTCACTGACCCCCATGAATATTGGTGAGCAAGCTCTGTGATGACCCTTCTACTATCTGCCTTGCCCTATAGAGGAGAGCCACCATGGAAAGTCTTAGAAATACCACTGCCTGTCATAAGCATGGTCTTGATGGCTCTGGTAAATGGGATTGAATGGGCCCTCCATGGAATATGCTTTTCTGGTGGATCTTCCAGCTTCACGTGACATAGTCATTCTACTGTGCCCAATTTTCTCAGCCTCTTTATTCTTTCCTCTGTTGTTAGTCACAGCAATTCAGGAAATCCTACTTTGTTCAGCATGGGGCATCACTTTCTCCAGGCTTCTGAGATCCAGCCTAACAGTGAGTCTGCTCTATTCTGGTACTAAGGGGTCTTATCAAAGTGCTAAATCTTTGGTCATGAAAAACTTCTTCTAGTCAGTGAATTATTGCTTGCCCAGCCTTATGTTCCAATCTTCTTGATCAAACACTCTTAAAATCCAATTCCAGGGATACTCTCTTGGCTCCTGCCAGTGCATGGTAGGTGATGCTTGCAGCTCCTTTAGGGTATAGTATTTTATTTCTACCAGGACCAACAAACCTCATCCAGACCTAATATGGTGAGATTTATCCATAGTTATTGGTCAGTCATCCGAAAGAGCAGACATATGTGGCTCTAGAGGAGAGAATTTATTGCTTTGTTGGTGAAAGTCCCAGCAGGATCTTCCTGCACAAGGGAGGTACTTATTCTCACTAAGGAGGGCTGTGCCAGCTCTTAAGGGTCTGGTGGCCCAGATGAGTCTGTAGAGCTGAAATCTTTAGAAGTATCTATACAAATGTTCCCATTCCATTTTATAGGGCTCCAGGTTTTCCCAACCAGGGCTTTTATTTTAACAAAACAGACCTGCTTTGAATGAGCATTTTTGTCTGGAATATTCTACTATAACTATTAAATCTTGCATTTTCTCCTCTACTATGTCTGCTCTTGGACCTAAGAACACCCAAAATCTACCATCTTAGCAAATTTCAAGTATGCAGCGAGATATTGTCAAATATTTTCATATTGCATTATACCAGTTCTCCAGAATTTATTCATCCTGCATAACTGATACTTTTTAAAGATTTATTTATTTACTTTAAAAAGACTGAGAAAGAGAGAGAGAACAAGGGCAGGGGAAGAGGAAGAGCATAACCAAAAAGACTCCCACCAATCAGGGAGACTGACATGGGGCTTGATCCCATGATTCATGAAATCAGGATCTGAGATGAAACCAAGAGTCAGATGCTTATACTATTTTTTAAAAAGATTTTATTTATTTATTCATGAGACACACACACACACACACACACACACACACACAGATGCAGAGACACAGGTAGAGGGAGAAGCAGGCTCCATGCAGGGAGCCCGACGTGGGACTCAATCCTGGGTCTCCAGGATCAGGCCCTGGGCTGAAGGTGGCACTAAACTGCTGAGCCACCTGGGATAGCCCCCAGATGCTTATACTATTGAGCCACTCAAGCACCCAACTTCATACCTCCTTATTGACATTCTTCATTACATCTTCCCTTAGCTCTAGTAACCACCATTTTTCTCTGTTCCTATGAGTTTGATTATTTTAGATTCCACATATAAGCAAGATTATATAATATTTGCCTTTCTGTGTCCGGCTTATTTCACTGAGTATAATGTTCTCCAGGCCCATCCATGTTGTCACAAATGGCAGCATTTCCATTTTTTTTAAGGCTGAGTAGTATTCCATCCATATACATATCACATTTGAAGAAGTAATTATTAAGCAAAAAGAACTTAGAAATTTGGAAGATTCTCAGCCTGTCCGCATTGCAGAGAATACCAACAGGGTAGCCAAGTAACACTTGAGCGTGAAGCACAAAAAAATCAGCAGCCCCAAAAAGAACTCTGCCAGTTTGAACTGAAGGGGATATAGATGAGATGAAATAGAGAAAGATTGTCAGATATCTTATATCCTATAGGACAAGACCACAGAGCTATTCAGCTTTGAACATGTGTTATTCTTCAAGAGAAGGGAAGAATGGCCTTGAATACAAGTCAGAGATCATCAAGGTCATTGGCTTGATTCTAAGAGACCAGAGGGCCTCCAATCAAAGACATAGGGGTACAATCCCTGCCTAGTAGAGCTGTGCATGGGTGGGGTCCCCATGGAGAGCCACATGAGAGCAGCAGCTTGCTGACATTGCCACTACAGTGGGCCTGGAGGGCAGAGCATCAAACCAAAGACTTATTCACAAGCCTTAAGGTCCAGTGGAATTTGTCATGCTAGGATTTGGACTTACTTGAGACCTGTAACTCTTTCCTTATTTCCTATTATCCCTTTAGGAATGGGAACATCTACTTCATGCCTGTTCCCCTACTGTGTCTTGGAAGCACATAACTTGTCTGGTTTTACAGGTTTGGAACTGGAAAGAGACTATCTGTAGTGCACATACTACTCAGAAATGGGTTCTTTGTCTAGCTAAGGAGTGAGTAATCCAGTCTCCAAACTCCATCTCACCACCTACCTTTCCACACCACTCCAAATCACCAGCAGTTCTGGGGACAGAATTAAATATACAAGACATTCTTTGGGGAAATGCCTGGTAGGGACAGAGGAAAGATGGGGCAGGATTTGCAGAGAAAGCCTTCAGACAGAGGTATAGGTATAGCACCTGTAAATGGAGAGAGGGAAAGAGGGGGTCTATAATAAAGCACTGAAAGTATCTTCACCAGCCTGATGGAAAATCCTAGAAAAAGGATTTCCTAGAGGGGAGTGGTCCTCATGTTGGGCAGAAGTGGCCTGGCTTCAGGCCCAGCCATGCTCAGTCCTCAGCTGGGAGCAGCCTGGGGAAAGTTTGGCTGAGGTGAGGATTTCAACCAAAGATGCAGGAGATTCTCCACAACTTCACAACTGGCACTCTGCCTCTCAAAGGGAAATTGAACAGTGTGCTTCCATGGCCACAGCACTTCCAAAATATTCACACTTTTTCAACTTGGCTTCAACTTGAAACCTCCCTCGACACAACTTGTTTCCCCCTTTCCTCATTAGCATCTCCTACTTTACATGCTGTTTCCAGGCTGGTAAATGAGAGTAGCATTCTGTTAGACCTGCAGGCAATAGGCAGAAGCCTTATTTACGGCTTTGCAAATGATCCCAGGGACCATGTGTGCAGTGGGTGCATTTGTCAGTTTGCTAATAGTCTGTTCACACACACACACATACACACACACACACACACACGCATTAACAGAGAGAGCGCATAGCTTCACCAATATCCCATGGTCCTTGGATCCAGTGAAAATCAGTTGATTTCCAGGCTCTCAGAGTCAAGATAGATCTCAAGATTTGGGCTTTTCTAAGCACTTTTTTTTTCAACAATATCTAATTATCTTTGATCTCTAAATATGACATGATCAGAAAGGAGACTAGTGAAATGTCATGTGCTATGGTTCATTTGACTTTTAAGGGGACTTGTAGATCTGGTTGGGTAATCTTCTCAGGTAGTAATGGCCATTTGTCAACCCATTTATCAATCAGATATATAGGTGGCAGGGCCTTTTCCAGTTTCTATATTATTAAGTGTTTCTGGTGAAATAAATCTGGGAAACAAAATTCAAACACATCTTTTCTTGGAACTTTTTGTTTGCTGGTTCAATGAGTATTATAATGCCCAGGAAGAGAAGAGAGCAAGCAGCATTAAGCAAATGCATTTCCCTATAACCTCTGTTAAGTGTGACTTAACATCTAACCTTACCACATTGTACACTGTGCTTTGGCTAATCTTCTATCTGCTACTTGCTGTGTGATTATGCATCCAGAGACATATTCTTTCTGACTGTCCATATCCTCATCTGTGCAATGGGAAGACTACATCCAGCCCATGCTTGCCACTCTCCCTTCATTGAAGGATGGAAGTTGCACATGTGTCCATGGTGAGTGCTCAGAAGGGAGGCAGGCTCAGCTCTATGAGCAGGTGAGGATATAGAGCAAGGCAACAAACAAGAGTAGAGGGGGTCCATGGATCTGGGCCTGTCTCTCAATGTTGCTTTCTGGTCCACAAGGAGATAAGTCTTGAAGTGAGAAGAAAGTATTTAGAAACCTTGAGAGCAATGAGGTGATGCCATGATAACCAAGCATGTGATCAAAGGCCTCCTCTCATTTGTATGGTATTTCACAGAAACACATGGGAAGAGCAAAACAAAACAGGTTCTATCTCACAGATAGTTTGAGAGGTACTGCTTTACAGCATGCTCAATCTCCCACTCCATGAGACTTTTAAATATTAGATAAACCCAAAATGTGTTTCCTTTTTAATATTTAAAAATACTTTCTTTTAAAAGCTTTCTGAAGCTTTAGCTCACTTGGATATAGCTGTCATGCAGCAGATGCAACCTGATGGCCTCCCAACGCTGGAGGCAAACCCACTGCTTATGTACATGCAAGAGCAGAGCCCAGGATGAGGTGTGAAGGCATTAGCAGACCAATGGCTTGTCTATCCACTCTTATGTTTCAAGTTCTGTTCTCCAGTATCTTTAGGCTTTCTCCAGTTCCCAGGAAAGGGCTCCTTCCCCTGCCCACAGTCTTCAGCATCCCTTCGGTGACTTAGTCTACCCTGGTGACACCCACATAACAAGTCTTGTCATAGGTCTGCCTGTTGCTGTTTTCTTGTTTTTGTTTTTAATCAAAGAAAGAATTGTGCTGAACCAGCGCTAATGCAAATCCTACCTGAAGGGCAGGTGATGGCTCAGAATAGAGCCTGAGGTGGATCCAAGGAGAAATATGGGAGAAATAATGATTACAATAGCTCAGTAGGGAGAAAAAAAGATTTTTTAAGAAAAAATACTAATAATGAAAAGTAGGTCAGGGCCCAAGTGAATATGTGGTCAGGGGATGAGTTCAGTAAAAAATCCTTCTGGAAAGAGACATGTTTGGGGAAAGGAGGCTGGAGTCCACAAGTATTCACAGGGAAGAGTTTGCTCAGGGCTCAGACAAAATCTGACCCACACAGTGGTCTCTGTCCTCATCTCTATCTGAATCCACTTCCTGCATAGACATCCCTCATGTCTGGCACCTGGCAATAATGCTACAAATGCCCTGGTTTCATTTTGGTGCCATTCAGAAAACAACAGCAGGTTATCTGTTTCCTGCTCCTCATTTTATTTTTGTGAGGGCTGCTATTGCTAATCTAATGTCCTTTTGGCTATAAAACAAAAAGTCTGAGGAATAATTGTCCTTGATATGAGCATAATAGAGGCTGCCTAATGTTTTTAAGATGGGGTGTGTCCAGTTACACATGATAGGTTATAAAGACATTGCAGATTTTATGTTCTGAAATGGGCTCAGCATCCATTAACCTGTACTAAAGGTACACACAAAGAAAGACAACAAGGAAAAGGCAACATGCCAAAGGAGAAAGATGCAAATTTACCCAGAATAAATTCTGCTGCTGTCAGAAGCTCAGACTCTGTCAAGAGAAATGGCAAGGCTTGATTATGCACACATAATGAAAAGAGTTTTAGGCAAATATTTGCTGTACACACCAAATATTTTATGTAAGTTCTCAGGAAAAATAGCTTTTAACCTGGCATGAAGTTTTCTTTTTGATTCTCCATCCATCCATCCATCCATCCATCCATCCATCAGTCCATCCACCCACCCACCCATCAATCCACTTGTCCATCCATCTACCCACCTACTCATCCACTCATCCATCCATCCATCCATCCATCCATCCGTTCATCCATCCATCCGTTCATCTATCCAAACACTGTCTACATATCTCCTCCTCTGTGCTTCCTTTTCACCATTGCCATAGACATTCTTCTTCTGTTACTCCTACATCTTCAGTGATATAGGAGAGGAGGGTGGGCAAAATATATTTAAGATTATTGTTAATAAGTGAACCTAATTTATATCTTGATATACTATTTCCTTCTCTCTCAGTTAGGAAAACTTAAATCAATCCAGGATAAACAAGCATCTCCTTCTCAGTCAAGTTGGGGTTTTCTACCTGCCCTTAATCATATCTCTGGAGTGATTTTTACAAACTTCAAGCCATTGGTCCATGCCAATCATATGAATGTAATGGATCATGGATTTTGTTTGATGACATCAATTCACTTTACTATCTGCTTATTTTATTCATGTCCTTCCTGGTCCCCAGTCATCAGTCCACAGTGTTTTTTTAACCCTTCCCTCCTGTCTCTGAGGGCATTCAGACAACTTGTTATCTTTCATCTAATTGTGGCCCCTTGCCAAGGATATGGGACATGTGAGCATTGTCTCCTCTGACACTCTGCAGCTAGAAAAATTTAAGAACCCAGCTTAGACCTTCTTTTTTTTTTTACCACATGCCACCCCACATTATTGACTATACCTCTGCCACACTCTGCAAGGAATTTTATGAGATTTGGAACCAAACTAACCACCCATTGGTTGCTAATGATCTTTGTGGTCGTTGATCATTAGATCTTCAAATCTGTTTTTATATTCTATATTTTGCAGTCCCACTGCAAACAGTCTTGGTCCTCTCACAGGCCAAAAGATAGGAAGAAGAATTTTAAGGACCTCACCCATGTTTAAGTTTTTCCTTCTTTTCATACTTTCTCCCTTGAGAAAGTGAGCCTATGAGAGCTTTATCAAATTTAGGATGAGAATAGTAACTCCTCTTTATCGAATGTTTTTCTCAGTCTATTAGGTGCAAAGTCTATTTTATGTTGTGAGTCTTTTGGTACTTGTGAAACCACAAAAATTATAAAAACATTCAAGAATAAAACCTTGACTTCCAAAATTTATTTATTTATGAGTTTCAAAAGACCACTTGGAAAATCAAAAACAAAGTATTGAGTATGTGTGTGGATGCCCAGGGGTGCAAGGCCTTGCAGACCTGTTGGATTGGTGTGGGGAGTCTAATGACTATCTCAACTCACCAACCTACTAGCCCTAGGCTTAGCACAGCCTGTGATTTTGCTTCATATCCTATAGCTGCCCACCACTTTTACTTCGTGCTTCAGCTTTGTCTAATCACTCTCAGATCTGCTGAAACCTGCAATGTTGCTATAAGATTTCATGACTTTGAACAAAACTCTCTCTCTCTCTTTTTGTAAGGGCATTTGTCTACATGGAAAACTCTATTCATTCTTTCAAAACCAACTCAAGAGTTTCTCCCTTTGACATTTCTAAATTAAATCAAACACTCCCTTACCACCAAAGCTTCTATTTGAAACTTACTGAAATCTGTTGTCTTTTTTTTTTTTTTTATTGACTTCCCTCTCTCTCCCCAACTAGACTGTGAGTACCTTAAGACCTAGGGCTGTGTTACGCATTATGTAAACTGCATCTCCATTGTCTGTACAGCATATTGTACATAATAGGTACTCAGTAATTAAAGGGAGAAATGAAGGGGGATAAGAGGGATTTCTAAGACAGAAGGAAGAATAAAGGGAGAAAAAAAGTTTTGTTGTATATCTAGGTGAGTAAAGTACTAGTAAGTAATAAAAGCTAACATTTGCCTCTAACCTACATTGTACTAGTCATATACTTTACTTAGATTGTTTCATTATACATGACAATTTTATGTTCTCATTTCACAGCTGAGGATTCCAAGCTAGAGAAAAGTCAATTTTATTCACCCAACAGGTGGTGGAACCAAGGTAAGAATCCAAAGAAACTTGGTCTTAAAACCCACATCCTTTCCCACAATGCTCTACTGCAAAGTAGCTAAAGTTGAGGTTGCAGAAAATTATCTTAGTACCTGCCTTCGATGCTGTTCTAGTGGCTTTTCTGTTGCTCTTTGCTTTTTCATGAACTCCCCTTGAATATCCACCTTCCATTGGCCACATTCTCTTCCCTCAATTAGGGCTCTGTTGTTTTGCTATTTCCTTTTTATAGACATTATAACATAAGATGTGGCATCAGAAACCCTGTTTGGAATTACAACTCTGCCATACATTATCTTTTAATGAGTTATTTATTCCTTTGAAGCGTGGTTATTCTCCAAATGTAAATTGTTATGAAGACCAAAAGAGATAACTCACAAATTATTTCATAAATGGGAATTTTTATTAACATGCTGAACTGAAATACTGGAAGTTGTGACTGTCCAGAGCTTGTATATTATATGTTCTTTGCACCTCAAAACTCTGGTCATTGCATGTCTAATGTATTGCTTAAATTACTGGTAAGTCTATGAGGGGTTCACAAGAAGTAGGGATATAATTCTGTTGTGCCATGATGGATCAGGTTGAAGTGAAATTGATTGGAGGACATGCAAAAGGTGTTTTAGAACATGGGGTTTCACAATACTGAGTCCCACAGTTACCCTCTCTTCCTTCCTGGGAACAGGCAGCACTATGGAAACTCAGTCTTTGACCTACAGGGAGACAGAATTTTTATTTTTATTTTTTCTAATGGAGGATAAAAGACTGGAACTTATCTGTTCTGAGCCAAGCAATTCCAAAAAAGAAGGCAGGACTGAAGTGACTTGGGATTGTTCTTGGTGTGACTTTTGGTGTGTGGAGTTTGGGATGGTATCTAAAGGCAATTTCTGCCAAAAATAATCACAAAAGTGGTGAATAAGTAGTTCCCCTGAACATATGGGACAGAGGATCTCTCTTTAAACAAGGAAATGATGTCAATAGATACATGGATGAAACTTTCTTTGTTATTCTAGAGGCCAGAACTTGGACCAGTGGGTGGTTTACGAGAGTTGAGACTCAGATCATCTTAAGGAAGAAGTCCAATAATTTGAGTTAGCTATCAGGTGAATGAACTGATGAAATTCCGAGCAGAGGCAGAAAGACATCACAGATCTAGGACTGCATAATTTATCAGAAGGGCAAGTCTGGATGATACTTAGATTATCTAGAAGGATCCAGGTCTCAGCTGAGCCATACAGCCCTTGACAAGCCACTGTGTGGTCCAAAGAATCTTACTTAACTAATCTGAGCCTGTTATATCATTTACAAAACAACAGCTTCCAAGTAAATAAGTCTAAATTTTCTTCCTGATCTAAAATTCTAGAAACACAACCAATCAAATTGTTCTTTCTACTCTTTTCTCTATTGCCTTTTTTGTATAAATTCACAAAATCTTTTGTAAGTACATTACACCTGCTACCATTTTATACAGCGCTGTGCACACACACACACAGAAAAAAAAATGTATTCCTGAGGAAAATCAAGGACTAAACTACAATCCCCAAAATAAAATACAATTGGCTTAAAATAGTAGGCTCAATAAGATTATCTTGATGCTAAATCACACTAAAAATAAAATAAGAATTCTTCATGATAAACTATAACATCTAAGCCAGAATTATGCTTAAGGCTGGCCTACATTCTGATAGCAAAAATGAAAAATTGAAAAGCAATGGTACACCCTGAAATAAATTGGATAATATGGATACTTGAAATGATGAATATTCCCAGCATTTTCTTTTGTTTATTATGTCCTGAGAGTCTACAGTTGATTTCACAGATGATTATACATCACTTTAAATATTGAAGAACCATTTGAAACACTCGAAAAGAAAAAAAAGTAATGCATTGTTCTTAAGAAATTCTTAAGGCTGATTATGCTCCATTCAGTACAATAGATTTTATTCAATAAATTTCCAACACAGTAGGAAAAAAAGAGATGCTTTTAGTGTACCCACATTAATAGCAGAAGATGTGTCTTTCTATTTTATAAGAAACATCCATTCTTCCTTGCAATGTTTCCAGTTGGTCTCTACAGAGTTCAAAAGCAGTTTTGCTAATTGAAAAAAAAATGCTAAAGACTGGAGAGCACTGGCCATCCACTTTGGCACTCTTGGAGAAAACAGTGTAGCACATGCCTCTCCCTCACATGCTGTGAGACCTGCATTAATGCTGAGTAATTAACTGAGTGGTTAGTTCCCACTGAGGAGTCAGGAAGGTCTGGTGAATCAGTTTCTTTTGGACTTTCATTTGGGGCCACTTGCTTTGAATATGTACCCATTGAACTAATAGGAATTCATGCTAGTGATTAGGAGCAAAAGTGAGATGCTATTACAACCCCAGGTTCTCTAGATATTCCTGTGTTTCCTGGAAGGAAGTCCCCTCAGAAGCGATGCTGAAGTGCGTGTGGATGTTATGTAGCTTCATGACTCATTGTCTGCTTTTCTTCTTTTTAAATACAGTGATGAGCACTGGGTGTTATATGCAACTGATAAATCACTGAACACTACATATGAAACTACGTATGTACTTTATGTCGGTTCTTTGAATTTAAAGCAAGCAAGCAAGCAAGCAAGCAAGCATGTCGACTTTAATCACCATATTACTCATTAAATCCTTGGAACTGGGACACCTCCGTGGCTCAGAGGTTGAGTGTCTGCCTTCAGCTCAGGGTATGATCACGGGTCTGGGGATGGAGTTCCACATTGGGCTCCCAATGGGGAGCCTGCTTCGCCCTCTGCCTATGTCTCTACCTCTCTTTCTGTGTCTCTCATGGATAAGTAAATAAAATCTTAAAAAAGAAAATCCTCAGAACTTATTCACCATAGAGCTGACAGTTTGTATCTTTTTATCTGCTTTTCCCTATTTCCTCCACTTCCCAGCCCCTGGTAACCATTTTTCTATCTTTGGTTTCTCTAAGTTTGCTATGTTTTGTTTTGGTTTGGTTTTGATTATACATGTGAGACCATGCAGTATTTGTCTTTCTGTGTCTAACTTACTCCACTTAGTGTAATGCCTTCCAGGTCCATCCATGTTGTCATAAATAGTAGGATGTTTCCTTCTTTCTCAAAGCTGAATAATATCCCATTGTATACATATATAAATACACATATTATATATGTGTGTATATATACATATAATAATAGACATTTAGATTGTTTCCATAACTTGGCTATTGTGACTAATGAATGCTGCAATAAACATGGGAGTGCAGATGTCTCTTGGATATCCTGTGTCCACTTCCTTTGGACATTTATCCAGAAGTAGGCTCAACAGATCGTATGGTAGTTCAACATTTAGAGGAAACTCTGGTCCACAGTGGCTGCACCAATTTATGTTCCTGCCAACAATGTACAGGATTCTTTTTCTCCACATTCTCACTGACACTTGTTACTTCTTGTCTATTTGATGATGGCCATTCTAATGGGTGTGAAGTGATATCTTACTGTGGTTTTGACTTCTGTTTTCCTGATGATGAGTGATGTTGAGCACTTTTTCATGTACCTAGGTGCTGGCCATTTATATAGCTTCTTTAGAAACATGTCTATTGAGATCCTCTGCCCATTTTTTAACCAGATTGTTTGGTTTTTTATATTTATTTATTTATTTATTTATTTATTTATTTATTTATTTATTTATTGCTATTGAGTTGTATGAGTTCTTTGTGTAATTTGGGTGATGCACTTGATTATGTGCACTTGGCTCTTAGGAATTTGGGAAATGTAGAGTAAATCTTTGTGGATTTGACTCATTCTTACAGTAGTAGTAGCATTGGGTTTTGAGCCATTTCTTGTTACGTTTCTAGTTGTATAGAGAGCTCTTTGTATGGAGCTGTGGGGGAGAGAAGGGTGGCTCCCTTCCTCTTTGTGTGACAGAGAAGGGAGAAGTCACTTCCTGTCATTTATGTGCTTTTTCCATTGCCTTAGCAGTATGGCTAGTCAAGCAATAGCAGTTATTCAGTTGTTCATATTGTATGCTCCTTGTCTCAGGGCTCAGTGAGTTACTACCTATCCAGGACACCTACCTCACTATTGTCTCTGGATCTTACTTAACTATAGTACGATTCAGGATATTCTGGCCCAAAGGTAGCATCCAGTTGGTCTGCTTCTAGTTCAACTGTTGTCCTGAGCCTCCTTTTGGGACCTGGGTTTCTGTTTTATTCCTCAGATCTCTGATGTACTCACGCAACTCCTATCTGGTTCACTGTAATCCTGGCCTTGTGTCTAAATTGTCATCATAGATGATGACTTCTGACATAAGGAATGGATCTCATTGTGGTGCCAAGTAAGAGGGCAGCAGACATGATATCCTTTTTCATTCTAGCAGGGATAACAAAACTCGTATAAAGAATGTCAAATAAATATTACTTAATACTCAGGAAATATTACTTGAATATTACTATGTACTAAAGCTCTGCTAAATACCATACCAGGGACTGGGGAAAAAATGAAAAATGAAGAAGTGATCCTCAGTCTCATGGAGATTCAGGTCTACTGGCAGGTGGTGGTGGTGAAACCAGGTAGAGTATGGTAGGGAAGAATCAAATCAGTGGAATCAGGCAGAGAAATGAGAATGACTCCAAAGTGAAAGGTCCAAATCAATGACAGCAGGGGATAGTGACCTGGTTTGAAGAAGAGATGGTGGAGAAGTGCCCTGATATACAAGTGGGCAGGAACAGGTGCCATTTTATAGTGCCTCTTCTGGGGAACCTATTTTAAGGAGCATCAGAGCCCTGGAGCAGCCCTAGACAATCATCTTTGAAACTCATCTTGTGTGATGCCTGGGTGGCTCAATGGTTGAGTGTCTGCCTCTGGCTCAGGGCATGATACTGGAATACGGGATCGAGTCCCATGTCGGGCTCCCTGTGAGGAGCCTACTTCTCCCTTTGCTTATGTCTCTGCCTCTCTCTCTCTCTCTCTCTCTCTCTGTC
The DNA here is from genome assembly GCF_003254725.2 of Canis lupus dingo. Lineage (NCBI taxonomy): Eukaryota > Metazoa > Chordata > Mammalia > Carnivora > Canidae > Canis > Canis lupus. The sequence goes on from NC_064245.1 coordinate 68,675,141, forward strand.
TCTCATGAATAAATAATCTTAAAAAAAAGAAGAAAGAAAAGAAACTGATCTTGTACTTCCAGTTCTCCTACTCCTAGAGTCCCTGCTGGGCTCCTCCCTCTTCATGACCTGAGATCACTTCCCTAACTTCTATATCATGCCTTTCTTTAGCTGAATACAGAGTGTTCTGAGCCCTGTACATCTGAAGCAAGATTCTTCCTGGCCTCTAGTCTCAGTTGTCTTAGTTGAGCATACTCCCACGCCACCACCATTTCTTCATGTTAGATCATGTTGATGGTCAGCTTCCTTGTTGGCTGCCTCCTATGGACTCCCACATGCCCCAGTTCATGTATTCAACCTTCTGATTGATATTGATTATGTCTTTTCCTCCTGATCTCTCCCCAGTGCTTGCCTCCTCCTCAAGGTTGCATTCACAGTCTCTGATCATGGTCCTCCCTCTTTGCCCCAGCCCACAGTGTTGCCTCAAACATGAACATAGCTTCACTTTCCCATCATTTCAGCCATTACAGCTGCACGAGTGTTCTTCCTCGCTTGACTTGGAAGAAAAAATATCCCTCTAATTTTTTTCTCTTTAAAAATCTTCTGGGTTGTGTTACTTTTTTTTGCGGGGAACTTCCAGGTAGAAGTCTTTAAGACATTGAATTTAAATTTCAGTTGCCTTTTCTCCAGTCATCAGGAAAAAACAAACAAAACACTTGTCCTCTATCTCCCACTCCCAAAGATGATTGACAAGTGTGGGGAGATTCTCAGATGAAGATTAATTCATGCCAATTTGGACTTTCAGTTAATAATGATTAATGAATAAGATTCTCTCTTTTCCTTACCAAAGAAATTGCAGATAGCTAGGTTAGATAGCTAGGGGTAGAAGGGTGCCATGAGCAGAAACATGTCTATTTGCTCCAATAAAGCTTCGTGATCCCAGTACAGAACAAGTAAAAGCTGATGATTTAGCAGCAGCAAACTTTCTCTCTGCTGACTAAAACTGAAATCTGAAAGATGAATATTGGCCCCTGGGCCATGTATCTTTGAAAGATACTTATTTTAAAGAGTAAAGAAATTATTCAAAAATGTAAACCAAATTCTGCTTTCCCAAGTGTTTACATAAATCAATATATATCAAATGGCATGCTATTATATGAAAAAGGAATGTGCTTGTTCTTGGAATATATAGTGCCAGATGCTATATATAAGCATGTCTTTACATATTACTTTTTTGCTTATTCACCCAAGAGATGAAAACATTATATTCAACAAGGAAAAGGAATATGATCGGTTTGATGCCAGAAATAGCTACATATGAAAACACAAATGGACACACAGGGGAATTATTTGCATTATCTGGATTAGGAATCAAAACTCATACCTGCATTTGAAGAGTCCAGATAAATGAAGATATAGAATCAATTGCTGACTGTTCACTTTATGTACTAAAAACCTCTCAAACCTATCCACTATTTCAAGCCAGCTGTCAATTCCCGAGAGGAATGTATCAAGTCTCCCTTTGACCAGGAGGGATAAACTTAGTGATTTAATAGATGCATAAAAATTCTCCCAAATTATAAGGATTATAACATTGTGTGGGTCACTAGTGACATAGGATGGGCATGATTTTATTTTGCTAAATAAAGATATTTTAGAGGCACATCAACCACTATTGCCAACATTTGTACAACAAATGTTAAAAGAATTGGAAAAAAAATTTAAAATGACTTTCAAAATATGTTCTTTCCAATTGAATGCACTGGTTTGCATTGCATAAAAAGAATTCTGCATTATCTTTACCCTTCTTACCTTGCCAGAGGTCTGTGCAAACTTCCTCAAGGAGCAGAAGGGTCAAACAAAGCCTCAGCTTTCCACACAGCCTTTACTGAGTCTTTCTAACCCCATTTCTCTCTCTGGGTCCTTCTTACTTCAGCCAAAATAATCATCCTTAACAGGGAAAGCTCTAACTTGCTTAAGACCTTCTGTGGTTCACCATCATCTTCAGAATGAAGTTTATGTATATTTTTTCCTTTTTGTTTCTTTTCTGAGACAGACAAACTCTGTAGGTTCTGGGGTTCTGTGTTTCTGTGGGTTCACCTTCAGTCTGTTTCCAGTATGCACTGTGCATGGTCCCGCATTGCCAGACTCACCTGGTCCCTAACCAGGCAGGCTTTGTCACATCCTCTTACTTTGGCAAATGCTTTGCTCCTGTTCTCACGTGACAAACCCTTCCCTAGCCTTCCAGTCTCAAATCCAGTACCCACTTTTTGCCCTGAGTCTCTAGGCTGCATTTTACACATTCATTCAGCAAAGACTTATTGAACTCTGCTGTGTGCCAGGCAGATAGAGCAGAAAACACAACAGGTAAAACCCTTGCCCATATGGAACTTATATTCTTACAGCTGCCACTACATCTTATGTACAATACCATCATAGTATGAGGCTGTGTGATTTATCTTCCAAACCAAAACCCTTTGAGAGTAAATGAGATGCTATTCATACTTATTACAAGAAGACAGGTATTGTCCTGTCAAACTATCCATGGCAAACTGGGATGTTTGACAACCCAACTACAGAATGTGTCACTATTCATTGGCATCTGAGACTTCCCTAAGAATTCTGTATGCATAGCATCCAGCACACACCACGGACATGGTCAGCAAGTAAAAATATCTTGACTTGTTGAAAATGCTGATTCATTTAATAATGAGTAAATTAATGAACAAATAACCACAGCTTTCTAACTTTGCATGTGTGGATGCTGGTGTGTTCCTACAATAAATCATCCAGTATTAATCAGAGCACTTTCATAGGCTACATGTGACAAAAGCACAACTCAATGAAATTAGGGTAGAAAAAGGAATATGCCTGATTCAAGAGATTTAGCTTTAGATATGGCTAGATATAGGAGTTCACATAATGTGATCTGGTTCTCTCTCTTAATATCTCTCTCTCTCTCTGCATTTTCAGTCTCACTTCTCTCTGCTTGGCCTCATTCTGACCATCCACATATAGAGTGAAGATGGTTCCCAGAAGCTATAGGCTTCTTGGCTTGTTACAACTTATGATCCCAAAGAAAGAGATAGATGATTTTTAAGAAGAATTCCAGTTGAAGTTCCAAGGAGAGCTTTGATTGGCCTGGCTTGGATAATTTGTTTGCTCTTGAGGTGATGATGATGAAGAAGAAGAAGGAGGAGGAGGAGGAGGAGGAGGAGGAGGAGGAGAAGGAGGAGGAAGAGAAACATTACTTACTATTTACACAGTGCTTATTTTATGTCAAGTATTGTCTTAAATCCTTGGCATGACATCTCCCCTTTGCGTCCCATAGTAATCCTACATGCCAAGCATTGTTGCTTGAATTTCAAAAAATTAGTAGGATTCTCTCAAGGTGGAAATAGAGTGATTTTCAAAGGAAAGATTTTGAAAAGAATATAAGTAGTTTTCCTCAGCCCCAAGAAATTGCTCAAGTGCCAGTTTAATCCAAATATTCTAGAAGGTGTTGATTAAATAAGAAATGAGTAAATCTCTTTACAATTGACTAGTGCAGGTGCACAACAGTCAAGCTTGCATTCTTCCCCCTCTGTCTGGAAGACTTGTCTACCCCCATAAACAGAAGGTCCAGGGCTTGGATCCTAGGGTCAGAGAGCAGGTGTTTGAGCCCAGCTAAGCCATTTGCCCTCTGTGGGATCTTGATCTAAATAGCTAATCTTCTAATCCTCAGTTCCCTCATCCATATAATGGAGATACTTGAAGGTTACGTGAAGACTAATTTAAAGGGATACAGGGAGTTATTCTATATGTTGGCAAATTGAACACCAATGAAAAATAAATTTAAAAAAAAAGGAAGATATGAAAAAAAATAAAGGAATACAGGGAGTACTCATCATAGTGCCAAGTCTAAGTGCTTGCTCAAAAACAAGCACTTGTTAGCTGTTGTTAGAGCCAGTTCTGGGAATGCATGACCTGTGGGACCAGACAGAGCTTGGTTCTCAGAAGAGCACCTTTCTTGGTTTAATGCTCCACTACCCCCTTCTTGAAATTCTTAATAATTTTATCTTTGGACCTGTGTTTTGTTAGTGAAGACCAAAGGCACAGTATGATGTGCCCTTGAGCAGAGGAGATGATGCACTATGTACCAAATATTCTTTGCTCTCCATTCGCATGTAGCACTGCTGATCGCCATGAACACAGAATTCCAGTGGATTCTTGTCGCGGAGGCGTTCAATGAGACTCGAAGCCAATATAAGGTAACTCTGTTGTGTCTTTGATTGAATAGGGTGCTGACAGCTCAGAATTATGCTTTGTGTTTGAACCAGAACTTAACTTCGCAAACAAATAAGGCAAGGTCATTCAAAGAAACACAGAAGACCAAGAACCATAGCACATTCTCTCCTACTGTGTTCCTTCCCTACATCAGCCGACAACTCAGGCTGAAAATGTTGACATAGAAGGGAAAGGAAGATGGGATGATGTGCAGTTTCTTTACCTTCCATCCCTTGCCTACTCATCAGTGAGGCAGAGGAGAGAGTATTGGTTGGATATGCACATTAAAAAGAAGTGAAAGAGAACAGCTGAGCTAGCTCGGTCCACCATCCCCACTGCTGGGGTGAGAATGAGATACACGTGTACAGAGGATTCAGCACAAATTGTGGTGCAATCTCGGTGTTTCTGAATATGAATAAATGCTCTTATACATACATTTAAGATTGGCATTGCACAGTATGAAACTGAATGGAAAAACTCAGGCTAGTAATTTAAAGTTTTAATTTTTATTGACTGAGAATGTCATTAAATGCAAATAAAACCACTGTGACAACTGGAGAGAGGGGCCACAGAGAAAAAGGAAAAACTTTAATTTTAATTTCTTTAATGGTATTTCTTCTTCTGCATTTTGAATAAGGGATTCATATTTTCATTTTGCACTGGGTTCACAAATTATGTAGCCAACCCTGGCTGTATTACATTATTTCATCCTGAGAATGAATCTAGGCCTACCTAAACCGTACTGCCTCCAGGATGACCGCCTGGATTACTTGGCCCAAATCTCTCTCTCTCTTTCCATCTTTGTTAATCTGGTACCATTTCTCTTAAATTTCTTTGTTAGCACAAGCCCCGGTGTGACTTGTATATAGCCCTGTCTTGTCAGTTACTGTGAACTCCTTGGGGTGGGGATCTTGTTTTGTTCTCCTGCAGCATCAGAGCTCTCACTTAGCTGTCAGCCCCTGACAGTCATCAATTAAAACTTTCTGAATTGAACCACTGGCCTCTTTGGGAACTCCTCGATCTTATATGAATTTCTCTGCAGGAGCTCACCCTGGATGTTGCACTTTGATTGAATTCAATCTAATGCCCGGAAGCATCAGGACATCACTTTTCTCAGGAGAGTTTTCTTCCACATTCCGATGAGAGTTTTTTGATCTCAGGCATTCAGGATGATATGCAGATTTCATTGGCTGCCCCAGGGAAGGACCTCCTTTCCTGGGGCAGCCAATGCATTGTCCTCCACCACGCCCAAAACCCAACAATTCTTCTCTGGCTTCTTGCTTTCTCTGAGCCAAGTCTTTGGTCTGGTGAGTAGCCCAGCAGGCAACAGAGGGCTCTTTCTTTCTCTTTTAGCAGAAAGACAGGAGCTGGCTGCTAAGAATAGACTGTGTGCTCTTGGGGCTAGGTCTCTAACCTGTTCCCTGCTGGAGGGGTCCTTCGTGTCAGAAATGATAGCTTAAACATGGAGCAGATGAGGCTGCTTGTCGTCCTTGGAGTAAACTCTGGAGTCCTCACTGTGACCTTGAGTCCACTGTGATTCAATCCCTGATCTCTCTCACCACGGCCCCATACCAAGCCTCCCGGGTGTGAACATCTAAAGGCCCTTACCTACTCTTCTGTACCAGCCCTGCCTTACTCACATGGTCCCCTGTACTCTGAACGACCTAATTTCTCTTCACTCAACTCAGTTTATTCACTTTTTTTTTGGTTAATTTCTCCTTTAAAACCCATCTTAAACATAAAATATGGTTACTCATTTGGGAATATAAAGGAATCCTTTTCTTAAGCCTTCCCTAGAGGGGGAAAATATATTAAGAAACCCTGTATGTCTATATATATACTGCAAAAGAATGGCAATCCTATAGAACCAGAAGGAAACACAGGGGTGTGATCTTGTGATAGGGAAAATCTTTCTAAGCATGATATTGAAGGCAGAAATATAAAAGTTTTTCTTAGAAGGCAAGAAGGAAATGGAAATAAAATCTACCATATCAGTTTGGCAAAGATTGTTTTAAGTGATATTATCTGCAGTGCGGTAGACCTTATTCCGCAAATACTTCTTTCCTCACTACTCCACTGATTGGGGTTTGCCATGTGATTAGTTGAATTAATTATACTTCTTCATCCCTTGACTGGGGTTTGGCCATATGGCTTGATTCAATCAATCCACTAAATTTAATCAACTGATGGATATTATCTGAGCAATGCCATAGCATGTGCTCACATGGTAAAGATTATCCTCTTGCACACTTGCCTTTCACTGTGAGGAGAATGTGCCCTGGATATCTGCTAGTTCAGGTATCTGAGAAATTAAGAGACAGTAGAGCACAATCTAAACCTGACTCAGATCTTGGAACCCACTAAACTAAGCCCTGTTTATAGTGGCCAAGCTCCAGCCAACACATAGCCATGTAAGCAAAGAACAAATTCTACATTGTCAAGGATACCACTGAGCTCAGGATGGTGTGTTACAGGGGTGTGTTTTCACCTTCAGTCAAATATTCTCTATAAATTGCATGAGCTATTCAACACTTTGTTATAAAAGAGACTTTGTGTTAGATGATTTTTACATTTCATTTATTTATTCCTGAGAGACACAGAAAGAGACAGGCAGAGACAGAAGCAGGTGCCTCTCAAGGAGCCCGATGGGGGGACTCAATTCCAGACCTCAATCCGGGACCTCGGGATCCAGCCCCAAGCTGAAGGCAGACGCTCAACTGCTGAGTCACCCAGCATCTCGACTTTGTATTAGATGATTTTGCCTGACTATAGGCTAAAGAAAGTGCTCTGAGCCTGTTGAAGGTAGGCTAGGCAAAGTTGATGTTGATGCTAGGTTAGGTGTAGTAAATGTGTTTTCGACAAAATATTTTCAACTTACGATGGGTTTATTGGGATGTAACCTCACCATAAGTCTAGGAAGATCTGTAATAATTATTCAGTGATGGTTTAGAAGGCCTGAGTTCAGACTTTTCTCAGATCTTGTCAATTCCCATTATGGGACACTGCCCAGGATATTCCTCATGAAAGGATAGTAATTGCTCATTATTCAAAGGATTCAATTAAGGGGGCTTTCATCAAAGGATTTTAAGTACTTGCTGGACTCCTTCAAAGGTAGTGAGTATGTTTACAGAGAGAGCCAGAAAGAGGGAGCAGCATTCAGAGAGGGAATGTTTGATGCACTGTACCAGGGAGGCTGCTGCCCACATGGAGAAATTATGGTAAATGGAGCTGTGCTTTGAAAGTTGCAAAGGACAGCTTTGTACTCTACTATATAGCTAGTAGTGTTTTGAAGGATTAAAAGTGTTTTTAAGCCAGTTTGTTTTTAAAGATCTAAGAATGCTATAAAAGTTTTTGGTCAAGAAAGACGAAATTGATAGTATCTGTAGGGGCAAGCTGCACACCCTGAGAGGTACAGTCATAGAGAGTGGGAAAGGATGATGACTGTGGGTTAGCAGCCTGGGTTTAAGTTTTACTACTCACGAGCTTTGGGAACTTGGACAGTCTTTTAATCTCTCACATTTGTTTTCTTTTTTCTTCCTTCCCTTTTTTTTCCATTCCTCTGATCTTTTGCTAACATTTATAGAAATCCTTTTATGTCATTAAAGATGTGTTTCTGTGGGTTTGCATGTGTACATGTGTGTGTGCATGTATAGAAATCTCAGTCAGTGGTAAATAAAGTACTTGATTGTGATCACATGAGTGAAAAGTCTAGAAAGTTGAGCTTCTGTGGGACCAAGGACAGAGACAGAGCTATAGCTATATGTCTTAGTGGATCCAGTTTTCTTGGCTCTGTCAACATTATGCTTTGTTCTTGAACTTCACCGTCCGCCACATTGATGATAATTTCATGATCACAATGTGTCTGCAGGACAAAGAATGCCCCATTCCATTTCCCCACTGAGAAGAGGCTATCTGTCTGTTTCTAAATATTTGAGCATCTTAACCCTAGAATCTCATTTTGAGGCTCTCTTTTCTGGTACCACCTGTGGTATTAATTATTGTGTTTGGCAGAGTCCCAATAGCAAAAAGAGAGCATAGTTTACTTGGGACTTGGGACACTTGAGGAACTATAAGGAAAGGGACTCATTGCAATGATGTGGTCAAGGTTTTAAGAAAAGCGATATGGGATGGTTCAGTTCTGACAGCAATAGCGGGAAGCTGTCATCACTCATGGATCTGAAGGAACAAAGGGAGGGACTAGTGCTGGTTTATAAAGAGGAAATTGCATAGAAAGGGCCATCTGACAAACTTAGGCTTTAGTAAAGGCAATCCAGCCCCAAACGAGTCAGAGAAATAAGACCTCCAACTTCATCTTTTCAGTGGGTCCAATGCCTTACCACTTGCTACTCTCAGGTCCTCCCCCAAATATGCCCCCCACAGCCTTCAAATATGCTCCAAGCCCATAGAGGAGATTGCTGCATGAGCAATGTGATTATAGAAGGTTGTCTGGGATTTGAAACATGTTACAAAAAGCATACGGAAAAAATACGAGTTTTCAATTTTGAGGGAAAAAAGGAGGCCATGGACATGGAGGATAGACACATTTTAGGAAATTGAAATTTGAAGCTGTCACAGAATTCACTGCCTCATGATCACTTAGAAATAGAGGAAATAAATTGCCTTCTGAGAATTAAATCTACACTCAGTGGGTATGATTTTCTGTCTGTGGCCTTTAAGAGAAACCCAGAATGGAGATGTGAGCCAGCAAAGGCAGAGAACCAAGGCACTAGCTACATATGAAGGGTTTGTTATGCATCTGTCAGGAGACTTGATATTTTACACAGTGGTATCATTTACTCTTCACAAAACCCTGTCCTTCACCTCCATTATTCCTTTGTTACATATGAAGCACCTGAATCCCATAGAGGTTAAATCACTCAACCTCATGCTCACACCAGATAAGAGGCAGAGAAGCAAGGTAAATGCACATCTGTCTAGATTCAAAGTTAGGAGAATATAGATCTGGAAGGCTACTATGATTTACTAATAACTTGGTGAGCATGATTTCATTGTGATGATGATAGTCTGTCCTGTCTCTTTGCTTCATCTTCTAAATGCAAATGCTTGAACTTGGCAGAGTTTTATTTTCCGAAGGCAGAGATTAGGAATCCTTGGTGTACTGGGTTGAACTTTGGCTCCCCACAGATATGTTCACCTAGAAAATGGAATGTGCCCATATTTGCAGACGTAGACAATGTAAGGATCTTAAGATGAAATCAACCTTGATTACGGTGGATCCTAAATCCAAAGGCAGATGACCATGTAAAAGACATAAAGATACTGACAAAGAAAAAGGCACAGGGAAGAAGTTCATGTGACCCAGAGGTAGAGCATGTAGGGGTGCTGCCACAAGCCAAGGAACACGAGGAGCCCTCAGGAGCTGGAAGAAGCAGGGAAGGATTCTCCCAAGAGGCTTCATGGGGAATGTGGGCTTTATGACATCTTGATTTTGAATTCTGGCCTTCAGAACTGTGAGGGAAAAGAATTTTTACAGGTTTAAGTGCCCCCTCCCAGTTTGTGGTAATTTGTTATGGCAATCCCAGGAAACTAATTTAAGGACTTTGGGGTCACTAAATAGGTGCTCTTCACCATGGAACTTGCAAGAAGGGAAGATTCATCATCTTATTCTTGTAGCTTATTTCTCTCCCTAACTTAATTTTTTAACCTCTCATGTGACCTTTCGACAACTGTTATAAAACCTGGAATTTAGCAATTGTTCAATAAATATATATGAAGTGAATAAATGACAAACATCTCATTAGTCACTCTGAAGTTTAGCTACTAATCGTTGAGCACCTAGTATGTCCTAAGCACTGGCCTTGGAGCATCACATACATTTTCTCTCATCTTGATAAGAATATTTGAGTAAGGAAAGGGTAAAGGTATAGGCAGGAGAAGATAAGCAGGGGACTGACTATGTGACCAGGCTCACAGAAACTCAGATATGAAGAAATGTTATAGAGCAGATATTAACCAAAGAGAAGGGTACATAAGAATCCACCTTGTTTGTCCTAAATATAGATGAGGTATTTACATGACAATTACAAATCTACCATGTTTGCCCTAAATGTTATAGATGAGATATTTACCAAGTTCCCTGGTCATAAAAGCCCTCAGTGGCAACTCACTGGGGACCCCTCTCACTCTTGAGAGCTTCTTTCCCTTTCCTTTCTATTTATTCTCACTTTCACTTAATCTCCACTTCCCTTCACCCTTTTGTGTCAGTGAGATTCATTCTTCCTCTCTGTGAGATAAAAACCCTGCAGCCCTGTAGCACATTGTTAAGGCTAGTATTGGTATTTCCATCTTATTTCTGAGAAGACCAAGACTTCTAGAGGAAAATTGGGCCGCCTACTTCTAGCTAATGGCAGGTGGGACACAAAACAGGTGTCATTCCGAGGCCAGCATTTTAACCTCTACATTGTGATGGGCCCTATCTGATCATAGAAAGAATTACTCAAAGGAGAGAGGATATATGGTCAACTTGGGACACAACCAGCTTGAAAGCAAATCCTAAAAAGTTTGGGTTTCATCAAGGAAAAGCCACTCTGATCTCTCAAGTAATCTGCATCATCTACTTTCTTAACCCTGGACAGACATCAGCAGACAGAGCCAAGCCAGCAAGAGGGTGGCCTGCCTCAGCAGGCTGTAAGGTCTCTGTTCCTGCATATGGTTGGGCATTAGGTACACACTTGGAAAACTACCCCCAAAGCTCTGAGATTATTTGATTCTTTGAGACCACCTCAGGTGGCTGATTAAGGGATCAAAGTACAGAGTGATTGTAAGAAAGCTTTGGCAAGCTCTCAGCTATAGGAGAGAATAAATATTAAATAAGTTAGCATTTAAAAATGGCTCCTCATATTGCCTAAAATTGGATATGCATTTGATATTTGATGCTTAATTATCAATTTTTCTAAAGCTTTTTAGTATTTGAAAACATTTGAACATTAGAATATGAACTTAGGTAAGTTCCATAAAATCATCTGAGTTGCATCTGGGAGATTTAAATGAGAGAATGTTTGTAAATCTTCAACATTATTTTTGACACCTAGCAAACGTGAATAAATGGTAGTTATTTTTTTTTTATTTTAAGAGATGGGCTGTATAATATCCAGGAGAGAAAGCCCCAAAGAACAGTTTTTTTTTTTTTAACCTTGCATTTGAAGAATATTCATGGCAAGGAAACGGTGCTTAAGATATAATGTTAATTGGAGAAAGCAACATGTCAGAAATGTAGATATTTGTGGAAATTGTGCAGCATTCATTTTGAATGAACCCCAAAAAAACACCCATATTTTAAGCTGACATTTAATAATATAATTTTGTTATGTTCAGGCATATCTGTGTTCATAGCTATATGATCAAATATATAATCTACAGATGGATTCTTACATAATAAGTATAAGTATTTACATGCAGATATACCTAGTTCAAAGATATTTATTAATTGCTTATAATGTCTGCAAGGCACTTTAAGAATACTTCTGTATACATATTGTGATGCTTGCAGGTAAAGTTTAATATTTGTGAGTAAAATTGAATTTAATTTATCTGTTCTTTAACATTTAAAAGTATGCATATCAAGAATCCACTCCCTTTAAGAGTGGTTACACGACATTTATAATGTTAAAATCTACACCAGAGGATGTAGATCTTTAATTAGCATAAAGGCTGATAGAAATTAACATTATTGGTGAAGGAAGTAATATTCAAGATGATTAGGAATATTGTATGGGATCTACTATATTCCATTAATATGGAAAACTCAGCTGCCTTACATCATCTACACAACATTCAAAGTCCAAGGGTCCCATTGGTTTTAAATCTGCATGGCACACAGGACCATCATCCAACTTAACTACATGCCCAGTGGATCCTGCGTCTGTCTGTTTCCACCTTCCCTACTGGGTGTCAGTCTGACTACAGTGAGGGACGGGGAATAGACCAAGACTTCTCCAAACTACAGAAAAAGCAGTGAGACTGTTTTTATGCCTTTGCGCAAATACTTCCTCTGTGTTAGGCAGAATTTTGTAGAACACCCGCTTTATTGTAACAAACTACCAGATAGTGAAATTGAAGGGAATATATAAGCTCTCAAAGAGGAGCACTATCAACAAGATACCCACAAAACATGTCAATTAACATAGGTCATAAATACCATAATTTCTGGAAATATAGATAATATTATTTTATCAAGTATTTTAATGTACCATGTTAGTCATTTATTGTGTATTTTGCCTGTGTTTCAAGACTTGATCACCCTGTGTGTATATATGTACATATACACTCACACACAAAAAAACACATATTCTCTGCAAACATACATAAGAGCTGGAAGGAAATGTATCAAAATGTTCACAGAGATTATCTCTAGGTAATTTTACTGTTCTTCTCCATCCTTTTTTTATTTTCTAAATCCCCTTCAGTAAGTAATGCAAACAATTTATAATAAAAAATGCAATAAATGCTATAAAAAAATCTGCATTCACACTTTACTGTTGTAGAGTTGCTCAAAGGAAACAGATGGCTGCTAGCCCTGTAACATTCTGTCTCCTAAAATTAGAGCCGAAGACTCTGGTGTGATCCATTGCACGAAACGGATTCCAGATTGAAAAATGCAAGTAGATATAATTGCAAAACATTAACCTAATATGTAAGAGTTGAGGTGAATCCATCAGCCCAATCATTTATTCGGTCATATGTAACAAATGCATACAGCTTAGGAGAGAGCCACGTCTATGCTTTCATGGAACTTTCACTTGAGTGGCAGTCTCAGTTACAATTACTTGTACAACGTTGGTGTTTCTTCCTAGATGGAAGTTCCATGAAGGCAGAAATCCATCTGCTTTGTTCACAGTTGATCTTATAGGTCTTCCCACAACTGTGTCCTTTAGCAGATGCAAAATAAATACTAGTCAAGTTGAAATGGAAAGAATTTGCTAATAAAATTAAAGCTATTGGAAATCAGTTCACCATAGTTTTGAGTGTCTAGCACCAGACACCTAGCTAAGATTCAAGATAAGAGCAGCACACAGACCCTGAGATCCTAAAGCTTGTGTTTTCCCTGGAAAGTTACATGTGAAATAACAGAATTACATACAAAGTACACAATTAGCTAAATGGAGGGCAAGGCTGATTACTCAAAAGTGAGAGATCATGAAAGACATAATCCAGAAAGTTATTCCAGAGCTGGGTTATTAATGAATAAGAGGCAGACAGATAAAGCGGGGGAGGAAAGATATTCCATGCAAGGAGAAGTAGCATTTGTCAATGTTTTAGGTTAAAACAACATGGTGAATTTCAGCAATTGGCCATTTTCACTGATTAGAGCAGTAGAGAGCTAGACTGTTGTCAGATTGCAAGTGATAGGGAACCATAGAAGATTTATGAACATAGGAGCCACTGATGAGATATATTTGTGACAAACCTTTAGGCAGCTCTATGTAGGGTGTGCTTTGGAAAAGGGGACTACAAGAATGAATGGAGAATAGCAAAAGTAGTGAGTCAGTCAGAACAGGAGATGGTAAGCCATAGCCGTGGGAAGAAAAGGAGTGAATAAAATATGGAATGTTTCTAAAGCCACATTGACAAAATCTGGTGGCATCACTCAGTCATTCAAAAATATTAGTTAAGTGAAAAAATAACTTAAAATACATTAAGGTCAATGGCCAATCCAGGTTGTTGGAGAAAATAATTTGGAAAATGTCCTGTCAACGTGGTGATTTTGTTGGAAACACACTTTGTGAAGTGAATTTTATATCAAGGTGCTGAATCCCATCTAGTCTTGTTGCATAATAATAGTAACATCAACAATAATTACATCTCATTATATTTATAACCATAAGACTCACTTGATTATCACAAGATGCTATGACTGAAAAAGGTGAGTTATAATTATCACCATGTTGAAGAGAACATGAGGAAAATGATGTTTAGATGAAATAAGTAACTTGCATGATGTCAAATCTTATGTAAATGGTGGTGTGTGAGTGTGTCTGCCTGCACCCATGTATTTAGAGTTCTTATGGTCATTCCACCGGGATACCTGTCAAAGCAAACAAAACAAAAAAACTGGTACACAGTGCCTATATGAAGATTATAGCTGAATCTATTATGATTAGACCTTATAGGGGAGCAGAATTTGCCACCCCAAATTATGTCTCTTGACATAAGGATTATTTTAGGCTATTTCTTAAACTACTGCAAACACAGCAGAAACTCTGAGACCAAGGTGGTCTTACCCTTTTGTAAGAGATATTTATATTTATAAGGGAAATCTCCATTTGTAAAGGTGTTTCCCTCACTGTACCAGGGAGGGGGGATAATGCTAACTATGTAGAAACTTATCGGTGGAGAAGGCAATGACTTAAATCTTTATGACAACCTTACCCTTGCTTACTATGCTTTTCCTGGGCACCTTCCATGACTGACTTCCACCCATAAACATCTTCTTTTGTCTTTAGCTGAAGATTTTATTTAAAGTGATGACTTTGACCATTTTGGAGAGTTACTTGGTTTTCCTGGGTCTCTCCCATATATACAGGAGGTATACATATTATTAAACTTGTGTTTGCTTTTCTCCCATTAATCTCTCTCATAGCAACTTAACTATTAGATCAGCCAAAGAACCCAAAAGGGAAGAAGGAAATTTTTTTCTGCTCCTACAACCTCTAATAGCAAAGTGAAGAGCTTCAAGAACATTATGAAAAATTCACATAAAACGTAACTTTAGCTTCAGTCAATTTTATCTGAAAGAAATTTATTTTTTAAATTGCAAAGCATGATGTAGGGCACAGATGAATTAATCATTCTTTGACTTGGGCTGTATTAACCAGAATTTCCTCTGCTCATGAATTCATTTCCATTAACTTGACAAGATCAATTATTTCTCTGTCAGAATAATAGTGGTGAGTCTAAACAGTATAGTTTTAACCTAACAAATGTTTAAAATAAAAAATAATTATTGGTGTTTGTTCTTGAAAACACCCTCCCTTTTCGACCTGTCTCCAAAAGGTAAAACCTTAGTTCTAGTTGATGGTTGAAAACAGAATACTAAAGATAAAATGACTCAAAGATGTTGATTTTTCTGACTGATGACATCAGTGGACAAATCTGAACATGAAAATACACCTTGCAACCTATCTTTCTCCACTGAACATACCATCAGACTTCATGTTCTGTGTCTTCCAAAATTCTTGCCACTTAAAAAATTCTTCCTTCATTCAATAGCCATTATCATCTTTTGAGAAACAAATATTAGGGCATATTTGTCCACAAATTAAAATCCTCCAATGGTGGGATGCCTGGATGGCTCAATGGTTAAGCTCTGCTTTCGACTCAGGGTGTGATCCTGGGTTCCGGGATGGAGTCCCACATCAGGTTCCCTGATGGGATCCTGCTTCTCTCTCTGCCTATGTCTCTGCCTTTGTGTGTGTGTGTTTCTCATAAATAAATAATAATAAATAAATAAATAGATAGATAGATAAATAAATAAATAAATAAATAAAATCTTTTTAAAAAATCCTCCAATGGCTCCCATTTCATTTGGAATTGGATTCGAAGTCATTGCTCTGGCTTATAAAATTCTGATAATTCTCTGTGTCAGCCTTAGAAACCTCTCCACTCTCCAGATTTCCTTCTGCCAGCTAGTTCCTGACTCTTACCTGAATACTCAATATTCTTTTTGTATCTTTGTTCTTAGTACATCCAGCTATCCAGAGTTTTAGCAGCTGGAATTGACAGAACTTTCTATACATTTGGATGTGAGGAGGAAGGAAGGGCAGGCAATGACTATTACATGGTGTTTCTAGTTGTCTCTCTTCACTTACACAAAAGCATTAATTTACTTCTGTTCTGGAAAACTGAAAGCTTTGGTGAAGAATTATGACTGTTTAGGGAGTGATAGTAATTATGTCATAATAACGACTGAGTGTATTTTAATTGTGATTTGCTCATAAATATCAGCCTTTCCTCTCACAGCTGAAGTAGAGAGGTTAGTAGCTGATCTATAAGAATAGTGGGAAAAAAAAAGAATAGTGTAGCATAGGCCATGTGATCTACATCATACTATTCAGGGCAGCACAAGCCCTGGGAAAAATGAAGTCCTAAATGCAGAATGTAGAATACTTGACCAAAAACACCCAGAAGTGGGAGTATAAAGCCGAAGGGCAGAGCTATGACCTATTGCTCATGGAAAACACTAGGGCTCTTCAGGACCAAAAACTAGACAACTGTAAATTGTTGACAAGATGGAAGATGAATGGAGCTAAGCATAGATTTTAACAAAATTCCAAATACTCAAGGTGCTTAATGACAAAGGAGAGAATCAAAAGAGATCAAAGGAATCAAAAGTAGATAGAAAGCTAGAAAACAAGAAAACATTTGCAATGTTTATAGTAAGCAAGTGGCTATATCTAGGATACATAGATAACTGTCACCAATCAATAAGATAAAGACAAATAGTGCAATAGAAAACTGGACATGAAACTTACAGAAGGAGGACTATAAAAGATCAATAAATATGTGAAAAGCTATTCAAGCCCAGTGAAATGCAAATTAAAACAAGACACTATTCCTCAGCCATTGGCCTGGCAAAAATGTAAAGATTAATAATAACCATTTTAGCAAGGGGTTAGGGAACAGAAACACTTACATTCTGGTGGGAATGTACATTTGTGGAGCCCATTCAGGAGGCAGGTTGGCATTATTGATAATTCTAGAGATCTAGCCCAGAGAAACATTTTCACTGAAATCTAACAAATCAGGCATAAGGATGCCCATTGTGGGTGGCATTGCTTGGAAGAACAAAAGTTAGGAAACTATCTAATGCCTATTAATAAAAGAATGGCTAATAGCCTTGGACCTCACATAGAACACTATGTGGCCTCTAAAATAACTAAGTCGATCTATACTAACAAGTAAAATTCTCAGAGACATATTGTTAAGTGAGAAAAACAGTATGATTCCAATTGGTAACAAACAAAAATCATGGTCAAAAAAACCTATAGGCAAAACAGCATTATGTACATAAAGGCTTTTAAAGTCAAGCTGGATAAACAAGAAGCATCACATCGACCTGGTAGCTATCTCCATTTACCTGTGGAGAGAGGAGGGGCCTGAGGCAGGGGGTAAGTAGGGATTCCATTTTTGTTTGGATGAAATCTGAACTGGACTGGACATGCTGCCAAGGACTGGAAAGTTGCATAATTGAAGGAAAAAAACAAATGTATGAATGTGTTGGAGGAACAAGGGTACATATTCCCGATTCCAGTTCTTAAAGACTGGAATCCTGTGAAACTTCTAATAGTCACTTATAATAATATTAAATTGCTTTATTTTAAAACATTAATCTTAGGAAATGTGATTAGAGAACTAAAGAAGAGTAAAAGAACACAATCAAACATAGTATTTGCATGTAACCCGTGATTGTGAACATGGAGTCTGAAATAGCATTTTCCAGAAAACTTAAAAAAGAAAACAAATAATATCAGCCATCTGGTTAATTCAAGCTGTGATATCCAGCACTGCCTATGTTATTTGTAATAAGTATAGCAGTCTCTTTATCTCTATATTCAAGATGTCAATCGCTTAAAAAAATTAATGGGACTGGAGTGCTAGAACCCATTACTCAAACTTAGATTTTACCTAGTTCATAAAAACAACTGCATAGCACTCTAAAGATGCAAGCTAAAGAATTTTTGGTTGCAGGCCACAGCAATAAACTCCAGCTAAGCAGAGAAAAGAGAGGGCAGCCCTGGTGGCTCAGCGGTTTAGCACTGCCTTCAGCCCAGGGCATGATCCTGGAGACCCGGGATCGAGTCCCACAGTGGGCTCCCTACATGAAGCCTGCTTCTCCCTCTGGCTGTGTCTCTGCCTCTCTCTCTCTCTCTCTCATGAATAAATAAATCCTTTAAGAAAAAAAAAAAGAGAATGAGTTGGGTACATTAATAGTAGCTCACAAAAGAGCAGGAATAGCTGAGAACCAGGGCTTGTGTAAGGATCCAGGAAACCACTACAAAAGTAGGTATCATTTATTAGATGCTAACTTTAGGGAGCCAAAAAGTAACAAACACTGAGTTTTTTAAATATCCTCAATGCTAAGCTAAACTCTGAATATTTTAGCTAATTTATTTCCTCCCAACAATTATCATCATGTCCATTTCACAGATCAGGAGACCATCAGTGAACAAGATGCAGAATTGTAAATCGAGCCAAGCAGTCAGATTCCAGAAGGGCCACACTCTTAATTACCATGAAATTCAGTCCCTATTATGTAATTAGCAAGGCCTGTGTGGACCTTTCACTGGGCATTGGTGACTCAGTCAGTGACCCCATATCCTAGCCCTTCTTGCATCTTCTGTCTAGTGAACTGGACAAAGTGATGCATGCTGCTTCCAGAGTGCACCCTGCAAAACCTTATGTGTGATCTTTCATGGTCTCTCTTTTCCCACCTGGCTAGAGGACATCAATGACCAAGATGACCTTGAAAACCACATGTTGATAATACCAGAGTTTCTATCAGCTTGGATCCCTGGATGAACACTAGGATGACCTTAGAAGCCACATGCTGATAATACCAGAGTCTATCAATATGGATCCCAGGATGAATGTGTGGGACACAGCCCCTCCACCCTAACCTGATGTCCACATTAATACATTTTCTCATGGTAAAACACTGAAATTTCAAGACTCACCTACTGTAACAACTGTCAAAACTAATACCTTCAGACATGTAAAATGTACTAGAGAAGGTGAGCAGAGATTAAATGAATGAGGAAATACTCCTGGAGGAGTATTGGAGTGGAGTAGTGGAGTGGAGGTAGCACCTGAAATTAAAATAAGAAAACAGCTGCCAATTGTATTTTAGGATGAACCTGACTTTGGAGCTAAAGAACTTTGTGAATAGTCAAGAACTCAAGAGTTAGAATTTCCCAAGATCTCCAAAGTCTGTGTTCCTATGGAAAAGGTCAAGCCTAGAAATTAATTGAGGCTGCCGTCTTCGATCCCCTCTTCTGATCCAACTGGGTTTAATTCACATGCTTTTCTGGGCACCTCTCTTGGCTCATAGTTATGTGTTAAAGCCAAAGTGAAACAAACCACAAAACAAAGAGGTAAGTAAAATCCACAGTCTTTTTTTTTTTTTTTCTCTCAAGGAGTTTCCAGTCAAAGGAGGAAGAGTAGACTGTCTTGAAGTAGATGATGAATAGTGGCATTAGGTCCTTCCGAGTGTTCCTTCATCTGTCTTCTTGTGAATTAGAATGTGACGGACACAAACAAGAACCAAAGAACATTTTCAGTGTCTGCACACCAGATATCAGAGTGATTTTGGAGAATCTCAATTCATTGGCTCATTGATTATTTCTCCTGAAATTGTAACCTGTCAAGAGTTGATTCGATCAATTTTATACGCTAAATACATTTACAGATATTCTATATAAGCCTCAAGGTAAGTTTTTGCAACTGGCATTATCATAAACATTTAAAGAGGCCCCCTGTGTTTCAGAGTAAGGCTGCTTGCCTGGATCTACCCAGGAGGGAGGAAACAGAGTGGGGGTGTGAACAGAGCTATCCACTCCCCCACAGCTGTCATCTCTCCCTCACCCATTTCCTTCCCTGAGCTCTTTCCAGCTTTCATTTCCCTCCTTACAAGTAGCTGTTTCCCTCCTGTGCCTCTCTTGCTTGAGATTGAAGTCTCAAGCTGTACACTCACCTCACTCTGCTTCAACAGACCTGAGAGAGAGGAACAGAGGGGGAAAACAGAAAATAGCTCAGCAGATGTTTCCGGATAAATGTGTGTGTGTTTTTTTTTTTAAGTGTAAGTTGCTAATGCGGAGGTTTATTTTGGGGCCTGCCAGTGTTAGCAGATGTTTGAGAGGACAAGTACCTGCTTAGACAATTATACATAGAAATTGATAGGTTTGCACAAAGAGTCAATCTTTTTAAAAAGATAGTAGAATAGGATTTCTTATTCTAGGGTAAGATTTGGCATGCTTATCCTAGATTGGTTCTGGGAGACTGATTTGAACTCTGTATTTATTGCTGAACATTTGTACTTACAGAAAAAGGGGCCGTAGCAAAGAGGAAGTAGAAATAGCCTCTGCCTGCAGATGCAGAGCCTAGAGAATATAATTAGGGAACACAATGCCTAGATACCCTGACACTCAGACGTTGGAGCTCCGATTAATTGCATCTATGTTGTTTTTGGATATAAATATTTACACTTCATTTCTCATTAAAATTCTGCTTCTTAAAATATTAAGCCCAAACCTCTGATTGCTGGATAATTAATGGCAAAATAACGCATCAAGACTTTCAGGAAACTGAAGGTGTGCAGTTTTCACTTTGGATATTCTCACAGCAGGGAAGGAAGATGCCCAGCGATGCCATTTAGTAAACAGTCCCCGCACATCCACCAATGGGTAAGGACCTACGTACTGGGATTCAGAGATAAGTAGAGCTCCAGCTTTCAACAGCCTAAATCTCATGAATATCCTGTTACAAAGCTGATAAATCCCAAAGACTTCACAGAAAAATTTCCCTCTGAGTGGGAAGAAGTTGTAAGAATAAACCTCAGACGAGTGTAAGGACTACCTGGGCCTACATGAGGAGAGTGTGCCCAGGAAATGGTCCTTTGAGAAACCGTAAGCATGATAATTGGAGGTTTAGAAAGGTTCTGACATGATGTTCTTCAAGATCAGTAGGCATCAGTGGGCAGGAAGGCACTTCTGTTGGGGCTTGATGGCTGGTGGGGCAGAGGACAGGGGGTACCTCCAATGGGCAGCCATAGTTGAGGCCTACTCAAATACTACAGCTCTGATGGCCATCTGTCCACAGGGACATCTGAAATTCTTTACTGGACTTGTATCATTTCTCTGTGTCTTCTGCCACTTTTCCAGCGAACATCATAACCCTGTATCCTCAATGTGTGAGTCTTCTCAGTTGAGTGACTATATCTCTATACCTTGGCTTAAAGTATCTTAGCATTTGCCTTTGCTGGTAGGCTGTATTCTATCAAAGCACCCACCATCTGGCTCCTCCCTGCATCTCCAGGCTCATTTCCAGTGGTTTCTTCTTGATAATACTGACATCAGAGGTCTACAAATGGGCCAAGCTACTTTAAAATCCCATATTTTGCAGATGCTGGAAAGCCTTTGTTCCTGAGTTTTACTTCAGACCTATAAACTGTGATTGAACACTATGTTATCTGGTGTCTCCTGGTTCGAGATGACCTTCTTGACACATTGTCTTTCCAGCGTGCCAGTACTTACACTACTACTATTATTCTCTTGTGGCATTGCCATGTAGACTGGTATGCCTGTCCCCCAAAGTAGCTGTGACTCCCACAAGGGTAGGAGCATACCATACTGATTTTCACAGTTCCTCCCCCAGCATATACCTTGGCACACAGTGAGGACTCATGGCATGCCATTTGTCTTACTTCCTAAGTGTGAACGCTTCCCTTTGGAGGGACATAGTTACTCAACTGAGAAGACAAAACTAGCCTCAATACCATGATAAGAGTATTGGTTCATGTGAGTGGGAAGCACTGGGGTGGTATGACCTGATCTAAGAATTCATGTCAGAACTTGACATCTCTTGGCTGTGGTTCTATTTCTTTCTGAGAACTGGCTTTATTTGCCCATAATTCATATGGGCTTTTGCCAAGTAGTGGCTGCTTGATGTTCTGGGATCACATCCTTGACTACATAAACTAAAAGAAAAGAGACAACATTTCTATCTAGTGGCCATATATAAATTCCCCAGGAGGAATTCTGATTGACTAGAATGGGGTCTAATGCTCATCCCCAGCCTCACTGAGGTTAGGCGGATAGGGTAATGTGGTTAGGGTGAATGCCCTGCTCACCCCAATAGTTATAGGGTGCTGTGATTGTCAGGCACACCTAAATCACACAGAGTAGGGCAGGGGCAAAGAGAGAAAGGTAATGAGTGGGGCCAGAAGAAGCCAAGAGCACATCTTCAACAGGCAAAAACAACAGTGGTTTTCTCTAACTACCTGGTCTACTGGCCTTCGCAGAGTGTATGACTCACAGTGAGTCCCTAACGAGTGAATAAGCTTCAGTTCACTTACTCCTTTTAACCCATCAGTGACTTGTACAATTACACAGAAAGTGTCTTGCCTTATGTGTTTCATGATTGGAAGCTCATTTCTCTGAGACCCAGACATTCTTCAGGCTCAAAACATACTGCATTCAGTTTCCAACATAAAATTTTCATTTATATTAAGAGATTCTCAATCCAGCAATCCAGTCAGGCTACTTTTAGACTTCTGCCCACAAGCACTGGCATCAATCTGTTTCCAACAAAGTGTTGTTTGCTGTGATAATCTCACCTCCATCAGACGCTCCAAACTTTAACTCCTTGTTTTTAAAATCATGTAGAGGAAGCTCAGGAAAGATAAGGCCCCGGGCTAAGGGAAGCTGGCAACACGATGCCAGAGGAAGGCAACTTGTGTGGGAAATTTATATTTGGTTTTAAGTGTAACTTTGATACCAACTCACCTTGAGTGTGACACTTCACCTCTCTCAGCCATTATTTTATCTATAAAAGAGATTAGATCAGATGATTTATTGGTGTCTTTCAGCATTAATTCTCTATACACCTATGAAGATTCTTATGTCAAAAACAAACTTTGAGCAACCATGACTTCATCCAAGCCACCGGAACCCAAAACACAGCATCATTCATCAAGACTAACCATCCAGTGAACACATGACTTAGATTTGTGCAACCAAATTATTAGACTTTGACAAAATTTCCAAACAATATGATTCCTTTAACGATTTCCAACCCCTCCCGAAAGAGCTAATTTGTTATTCTCCAAAAATCGTGTTTCCCTTTTGACTTTTACTAAGTTTTTTCTTACACCAGTAAAGCTCTACTTAAGCTCTTTCGCCTGCCTGTTCCTCTCCTACCCACCCCTGAAGGTCCAAGTAGATCATACGTACTCTGTAAAGTTTTCCTACTTCCCACCTCATCTCCTTTCTTCAGAATGCTTCTCTCCATTTTTCCCTGAGCTCTGATAGCTCTTTGTTTATATCTTTGAATAAAAGTGAACATCACCCACTTCATGTTACAGTAGTTGGGGGATTTCTCTCATTTCTCCCTCCGCAATGCAAGAGTCTTCCCATTAGGATAGGATGTTCTGTGCAGCTGAGAACAGGGTTAATCAGATCCCAGGACTGCTGGCTGGTCCTTTGGGGAATCATTTGGTCCTTGTGATCATCAAATTCCTAGCAGTCAAAAGAATAACCTCTGGCATGTTGGAAAGACAAAATGGTATTTAAATGAAAATACTTAGTACCATGCTTGGAGCATGGAGTGAGTGAGTTTCACTTAAGGTTAAAGTGGAACACTCACAAAGGCAATTAAAATCTTTCTTCTTTACTGCACTTTGAATACAGTTAAGATTCCTTGCTAGGGCTCCCAAGGCTGGGCATAATCTGGCTCTGCTTCTCCTCACTTTTTTGTTTTGTTTTTGTCATTGGTTTGCTTTTAACAGCTTTATTGAGATATAATTGGCATATAATAAGCTGCATATATTTAAAGGTATAATCTGTTTGGTTTACATATAGATACATACACTTAGGAAAACAGCACCATAGTCATGATACTAAAATATTTACACCCCCTAAGGTTTTCTTTCCTTCCTTTTGCAATTCTTTCTGCCAACACCTTTGCTGCCACATCCCATATTCAAGCAGCTACTAATCTGTTTTCTGTTAACTATACATTAATTTCCATTTCTTTGAAATTTATATAAATGAGATTGGCCTATATATACTCATTTTTTGTCTGGCTTCTTTTACTCAACATATTTATTTAAAAATTTATCCCTATGCCAGAGTGTATCAATAACTCATCATTTTTTATTTTTGAGTGTTATTGCATTGTATGCTAGTTTTTTGACGGACATTTGTGTTGTTTTCAGTTTTTAGCTATTGCAAATAAAGCTGCTATAGATATCCATATGTAAGTGTTACGGAGACATATATTTTCATTTCTTTTGGCTAAATATCTAGTAGTTGAATGGCTGGGTCATATAAGAGTAGGAGTTTAACTTTTTTGAAAAACTGCCAGACTATTTCCATTTTACACTGCCATCAGTAATATGTGAAAATTCCAGTTTTTCCACAACTTTGTCAACACTTAGAGTCATCAGTCTTTTTAATGTTAGAGGCTTTGACAGGTGTATAATGGTTTTAATTTGCATTTTTTTAGCCCCTAATGAGGAGGAGCATCTTTTCATAGACTTATGTGCTCGCCATAGGAATTCTTTGTTAATACATCTGTTCAAATGTTGTGCCTCTTTTTTTTTTTAATTGAGTTGTTTGTTTTCATATTATTGAGCATTAGGAGTACTTTGTATATTTAAGATACAAGTTAATATCAAATATATGCTCTGCAAATATTTTTTTCCCAGTCCGTGGCTTGTCTTATTCCATTAACAGTATCTTTTGAAGAGCAGATTTTACTTTTAATTAATTCCAATTTATCTGTTTCCTTTTATGAATTATACATGTAGCTCTCTGTATCTAAGAAGTTTTGCATAACCTAAGGTTATAAAGGATGTGTTCGATCTTTTCTTTTAGAAATCTTACAGTTATGTGTTTTATATTTAGGTATATGATACATTGTGACTTAATTTTTGTATATGGTATGACGTATTGATGAAGATCATTTTTGCATGTGTATATTCTGTTTTTCCAGTACCATTTGTAGAATTTTTTTCTTTCTTTATTGAATGTTTTCCCAACTTTGCAAAACAGAAATTTTGTGTACACCTACGTCTGAATTCTCTATTGTGTTCCACTGATAAATTTGTAAGTTTTTAAACTAATTCCATACTGTGTTTATTACTCTAGCTTTATAAGAAGAGCAGAATAAATCCTAAAATAAAGTACTCTTTGTCTTCTAGCTTGGCCTTTTTTCAAAGCTCTTTTGCTATTTAGATTGTTTGCATTTCCATGTAAATTTGAGAATCAGTTTGTCAACTTCTACAAAAAGTAAAGCCTCTTGGGGTATTGATTAGGATTACGAGAAGAAGCCACAGACATTTTGTGCACACCAACTTCTTAATAATATAGAGCCTCCTTACACATAAACACAACATATCTTCCCATTTATTTAGGTTTTCCTTCATTTTTTCAGTAATATTTTATAGTTTCCAGTGTACAGATCTATCGTGCTCTTTCCCAGGAAAAAGAAATACAGTTGATTTCTGTACATTGATCTTTTATCCTGCAAAATTACTAAATTCACTTAGTTTTAGTGGTTTTGTGTTTTAATAGATCCATTGGATTTTATACTTAAGTAATCTTATCATAAGTAAATAAGGAAAATTTTACTACTTCCTATCTAATGTAAATGCTTTATTTACTTTTCTAATCTGGTAGCAAGGGCTAAATAAACCTTTGGAAGATACAACAATGTAGGATACAAATGGTAAGGTTGGACAAAGGGGTGAGATATCCTGATTGTTTGGAGGAAAGCATTCAGGCTTCCACCAGTAAGTGTGATCCTAGATGTAAAGGGTTTTTGTAGATACTTTCTATCAGATTAAGGACATTTCTTTCTATTCTCAATTTTCTGAGAGTTTTTTAAAGGCATGAATATTGGATTTTGTCAAAATGTTTTTCTGCACATACTGATATATGATTATATGAATTTTCTTCCTTCGGTTTGTTATATGATAAACTATAGTGATTGATTTTCAAATATTAAACAAACTTTGTATTCCTAGGGTAAAGCCCCTTTTGTCATGACACACTATCCTTTTTTTGTATTGTTGGTTTTGATTTGCTAAAATTGGTTTCGAATTTTTGTATTTATGTTTATGAGTGGTATTGTTCTATAGTTACATTTTCTTTTCTCTTTTTTTTAAAGATTTTATTTATTTATTTGACAGAGAGATAAGAGTGAAAAGCTACACACAAACAAGAGGAGCAGGCAGAGGGAGGGGAAGAAGTAGACTCCCTGCTGAGCAAGGAGCTCCATGCAGAGCTTGATCCCAGGACCCTGGGATTGTGACCTGAGCCTAAGGTAGCCCCTTAATAGACTGAGCCCCCCAGGTGCCCCTACAGTTTCATTTTCTTATAGTATGTATAACTGGGTCTTTATTGGTAAAATGTTGGCTTCAAAGAAAGAACTGAAAGATATTCTCTTCAGTTTTCTAGAAGAGTTTGAGTGGAATTGTTTTTATTTCTTCATTGAATATTTGGGGGAATTCACCAGTGAAATTATCTGGACCTGGGGATTTCTTTGTAGAAAGCTTTTCAGTAAAGTTAAAAGTCTTTAATAGCTGTATTAATATCCATGCAATCTATTTTTGAGTATGCTTTTGTTGTGTTTTTCAAGGAATTTCTCCATTTCCAGCTTATCAAGCTTATAACCATAAAGTTATTTAAAATAACTCCTTTTAATATCTATAATATCCATAGTGATGTCACTTCTCTTATTCCTGATTTTGATAATTTGTGATTTTTCTGTTTTTTATTCTATCAATTTTCTATTCTAATAATATTTTAATGATAGTATTATTTTTAACTCTTTACTAACAATTATTATATATCTCTTCTATTTCCTTTGGGTTTAATTTTGTTTTTACTTTCTTAAAATGGAAGCTGAGTTCTCATTCTTCTTTTCAAATATATATATTTTGTGCCATAAATTTGTCCCTAAATTCTGCTTTTGATGTATCCTACAAATTTTGATTTTACTTTCACTCAGTTTAAAATATTTTTTAACTCCTTTTTGTTTTGTTATGTACATCTGTGTTAATTAGCTTTTAAATATTTAGTACTTTGCCAGATATCTTTCCCTTATTGATTTTTATTTTAATTCCATTTTATTTAATTCTCTGTCAAAGAGAAAACTTCAAAATTCTTTTAAGTCTATTCAGATTTATTTTATGGCTCGCAATATTATTGCTAGTGTTAAATTTTTTGTGTGTACTAGACAGAATGTGTGTATATGTACTTTTTTCTGGTGGAATATTTTATTCTGGTGATATATTCTTTTTAAAAAATGTATTAATTTATTTTTAAATTTAAATTCAATTAATTGACTTATAGTGTATTATAAGTTTCAGCAGTAGAGTTCAGTGATACATCAGTTGAATTTAACACCCAGTGCTCATTACATCACATGCCCTCCTTAATGCCCATCACCCAGTTACCTCATTCCCCCCATCCACCTCCCCTCCAGGAACCCTCAGTTTGTTTCTTATGATTAAGAGTCTCCTATGGTTTGTCTCCCTCTCTGGTTTCATCTTGTTTTATTTTCCCTCCCTTCCTCTATGCTCCTTTGTTTCATTTCGTAAATTCCATATATGAGTGAAATCATATGATAATTGTCTTTCTCTGATTGACTTATTTCACTCAGCATAATACCCTCTAGTTTCATCCATGTCTGTAAATGTCAATTAGGTCGAGTTATTTTGTAGTGCTGTTCAAATTTTTTATACTTTCCCTGGTTGTCTATTTGTTTCCTGAAGGATGAATATTGATATTTCTGATAAAAATTATCAATTTCTCTATTTTTTTGCATTTTATCAATTTTGCCTCATGTATTATAAAATTCTGTTCTTTGGTGAATGAACATTTACGATTATTATATCTTCTTGACTAACTGACTCATTTATAATTATCATTACCCTGAAATCTATTTTGGTGTTGAGACCACCTGGGTAGCTCAGTCAATTAAGCATCCAACTGTTGATCTCAGCTCAGGTGTTGATCTTAGGGTCATGAGTTTAAGTCCCATGTTGGGCTCCACACAAAAAAAATGCATGAAATCTATTTTGGGGTTAATACAGCCAACCTAGCTTCTTTTGATTAGTGTTTCCATGGTTAATATTTTCCTTTTCCTTTTTTTGGGGGGAGGGGGATTTTATTTGTTCATGAGACACACATACAGAGAGGCAAAGACATAGGCAGAGGGAGAATCAGGTTCCCTAAAGGGAACCTGATGTGAGACTGGATCCCACTGCATCCCACTGGCCCTGAGCCAAAGGCGGATGCTCAACTAATGAGCCACTGAGGTGCCCTGGCATATCTTTTTCTACCTTTATTCTTATAATTTATTTGTGTTTCTGTATTTCAGGTCCATTTCTTGTAGAAAGCACATAATTGGGCTTGGCTTTGTCCTACCCCACTCCGACAATCTCTGCCTTTTGACTGGGGTGTTTAGACTATTTACATTTAATATGGTTATTGATATAGTCACATTTAAGTGTATGATCCTGCTATTTGTTTTTTATTTTTCTCATGTGTTCTCTATTCCTCTTCTTTTGACTTCTTTTGAACTAATTGAATTCACTTTATGATCTCATTTATCCTTTGTTGTCTTATTACCTGTACCTCTGTGTTATTTAAATCATTGCTTTATGATTTGTAGCATATATTTTTTTAAGCTATCACTGTCATCTTTCTGATCACTATTATCACACATCACTGAGTGTAAGAAACTTAAGCAGTATACTTCCATGGCTTTGATGATATTTTTATCACACATTTTACTTTACATATAATACACCAAATACGTGCTTCTTATTTGTGTTAAGCAATTATCTTTTGATACTATGCAAACAATGGGAAATAATCTTATGTAATTACCCAAGTAATTACTAATTCCAATGCTTCTAATTCCTTTGTACACATGCATATTTCCATCAGGTATCATTCATCTTCTGCCTAAAAAACATCTTTTAAGATTTCTTATAGAATGGATCTACTGTTTTGTATATTTTACCTTCATTATGTTACAGATATTTTGGCTTTGCAAAGGATTCTAGGTTAAAAGGTGTATTTGCTTGCTTTTCACTACTTTAAAGACATTACCCAACTGCTTTTACACATACTGCTTTCAATGAAAAATATGCTATTATCCTTTATTCCTGGGAATATAATATATTTTTCTCTATCCACCTTAATTAAATTTATTTATTTTTATTATTTATTTATTTATTTTTGCTTTACTACTGATTTTGAGAAATTTCATTATTATGTGATTCGTTACAGTGTTTTTCTTCATGCTTCTGTGTTTGAGTCTGATTGCTTTTCTTGAATCTGTGGGTTATAGTTTCCATAAAATTGGAAAAACTGGTATTTTTCTCTCAAACACACCCAAAGGCACACACACACACACAAACATACACACCCCTCCTCTTTGGAAATCCCAATATTATACACATTAGTCCAATAAGAACATTTTCTACAAGTCACTAAAGCTTTGCTTATCATTTTATTCTATTTTTTTTCTCCATGCTTCATTTTGATAGTATTTTATTGCAAGACCATCTCTAACCACACTAATAAAGCAGAACATCCCCACCACTAAGTTATCCCTAGCCAATGTTGAGCTTTTTTTTTCGTCTAATTTTTACTTTTCTTCTTTATTAATCTCCATTTACATTTATTTAATTGACTTTTTTACACTAAATATATGTTGAAAGAAGGGCTATGTCAAATATTCAAAGAATAATTGAAAGTAGGTTTATAATAGGTGCATGGAGAAAATTAGACAATTTAGAAGTGACTTACAAGGAAATTTGCCTATTTGACATAGCAAAGGGGCCAAAAGTAAGACAGTTCTAAGATTAGTTAATTCAGTGTCTCAGTGACATCAAGATTTCAGTTTCATTCTGCCTTTCTGCCTGTCAACCCTAGTGTATTGGTTGATTATCTTAGCCAGCTTCCCTTATTTTCCCAAGATGCTTGCTATAATTTCAAGTAGTACATGCAAATAGCTTTCAGAGATTATAAAGGAATAATATTTTCCTACACCTCTTTGTAGAAGTAGAGAAAACTGGCCCCAGATCTTCTCAACAACCTCACCTTGGGCTGATGTTGATACTATTTCCAAATTAATTAATGGCAGTGGGAAATGGAAATTGCTGATGTTGGTTTAATCTAATCAAGGTGATACCTTTTTCCCAGACCTTTCCTCTTTGTCCCTGGGTATTACGGAGGGTCTTTCCTCCACCTCTTCCAAGCACTTAGCTGCCTGAAATTGTGAAGTGTGGAGTTCCATTAGAAAGGAAGATGGGAAGTATGTAGTTAGGTAGGCTGCCACAAATTATCTTACTAGGATGAGAGTATGCAATTCAAACATTTCAATAAACTTATTTTAGTTTCTCTAGCTAATCTCTCAAGTGATTCAAATATTTTCCACAGTGTGAGACAAGCCTCCTGATGTCAGCTGAGTTGAGCATAAGGTTTTTTAGCTTGTATTCCTAGTCTTTTGCTTTTTCTAACATCTCCAATTCTCGGCCTTCCTTCCTGGTATCTTGCCCACCCTGCTGATGCACATTGTCAACTGAAAATACTGTTGCCACAAACTTCCAACAAGCTGGCAATAGGATTTCTGAAGTAGAAACATATTTCATTTTTTTTCTTTTAAAAATGGAAATTTAATCATAGTACATTTCTTGTCATGATACATCCATTCAAAAATATTTACAGCTGATTCTATTTACAGTGAATCCACAAATCTCACCAAAATTTTTCATCAAAGGGATAGTGCTATACTTCATTCATATTTTGTGCAACCTTGTACTCAGAATTAAAATTACATTATTTTACTCCAGGGAAGACACCTAGAAATTACCTATTCATTTCTTGTGTTGAAGATGTAGAAACTGAATCTGAGGAAATTAATTGATTTCATCAAAGTTATATATAGTGGTGTGCTTGATTCCACTCATATCAGCTTAGGGGAGCTAACTGTGGGCATCTGCTCCTAACTCCACCATCAGTGATATCAAATTGATAGCTCGAGATTGGCTGTCATATTTACACCAGGGATATTGGCAATATCCTACAAATCAGGGTCTTTTTTTTTCTTTTCTTAAATGCTGATTGTTAGACATTAACCAACACATCACATAATCAGTAAGATACAGAGCAAGATCTAGGGTAGTAGAACTGAAAAAAATAAGAATATTAAAACCATATACTATTACATGTTAATATTATTAATACCTAGTTTTGCTATCATTATTAACATCTCCTGACTCAGACTCTAGTCTTTTTTTTTTCCCACAAAATTATGATGGTTTTTAGTTTTTATAACTCATTCATATCTACCCTTCTCCCCAGTTTGATGGATTCATTTGTCCTTGGATACATTTGGATTGGATGGTATTTCTGTCAGAATTTTAAAGATGAGTAACAGAAAAAAGACCCTAATGAAGGCAGAGAAGGAAATGATAAGGATATATGCTCACTCATGGAATTAATAAAGGATGCTGAATAAACTTAGAGGATGGGCAGGAACCAAACGGACCTGGCTGCAGAGGCCTGAGTTGAAGTCGTGCCTATAGGACGGTCTGGTTATGACATTGTCATTGGTTCTACTGCAACTGTTGTGAAACATTGTGCCTATTTTATGAACCACAGAAAATAATTTCTGCATAGTCTATGCTTCTAATAACTTAATATTTAAACTCTGCTTCTAATAATGCAATTTTTAAACTCTGTTAGAACCATGTGATTGGGGGATCCCTGGATGGCTCAGTGGTTTGGTGCCTGCCTTTAGCCCAGGGCATGGTCCTGGAGTCCCAGGATTGAGTCCCCACATCGGGCTCCCTGCGTGGAGCCTGCTTCTCTCTCTGCCTATGTCTCTGCCTCTCACTCTGTGTGTCTCTCATGAATAAATAAATAAAATCTTAAAAAAAAAAAAGAACCATGTGATTGGTTGAGACTAGACCATGCTGTTGGTATGGTATAGGAATCTTGTTTTGCCTCAACTTCCATTGTAAGAGCTGGGAAATTGCCTTCCACAAAAATAATTCTCAGTGGCAAACTCACACCAAAGTAGGAACGAAATTTGGTTAGTGTGCGGCAAGAGTGAAAACAAAAACCAAACAAATGTTCCCTACCATTGTCACTATTTAAAACTGGAAAAAAAAAAAAGAGTGCACTTACTACATGATGATATGAGGATGGGAGGTAGCAAATACAGGTGTAGAGAAAGGCAAATGTTAGCTGTGGTAGTCATGAAGCCCCTTGAGATGGGCTGACCATGCTGAATTTATTGTAGTTTTTGCATGCAGCTTCTGTCCTAAAGAGGTTCATCCAGGAAGTGAAAATTTTCACATTTATGTAAAGAGAGAAATGGCTCAGCTATAAGATTAAAAATGGATTCCAGAATAGTGATAAACAGCTTAGCTAGTTGGAATCAGGAAAGCAAAAAAGTGAAAGTTAGAGACACAGAATTCTTGGGAAGACACATATTAATAAACATATAGCCATGAAAAACAAGGATGTCTGTGTCTCATGTTAATAATGCCCACCAGAAAATATTCACTTCAAAGAACCACTGCATAACCAGGTAAGTATGATGATTCACCTAGAACATGAGAAGTTCGTATGTCTTCAGCCACCTAGTGCTTTGCTAAGAGGCCCATGACGGACATAATCATGGTGGCAGGAATGCAGGCTATGCATTGAGCCAGGTAACATGGATTCTTACCACACGTACTAGTCTCTTTAGCTATTGTATGCCCAAACAGCAAAGATGAACTTTAAATCCTCAATATGGCTCTATCCCTTGAGATGTCCAGCCTGCTACTTGGTACTCGGTTATGTTGGAACCAATGGTTAACAGGGCAGCAATTTGTCTTTACTAGAATAGTAAATCAACATGAATTTGCCTTCCTCCACTTTCATATCTGTGCCAAAAGCAATTTCCAAAGCTGTTGAGTATTTGCTTAATAAACATGAGATCTTGCATTGCACTGGCTCAGCCAAGGGATTCATCTTATTGAAAAGAAAGTGCAACTACAGATGCACATAAAAGATATTCGCTGACTCTACCGCATCCTTCATCACCCAGAAGCAACAGCCTGATAGAATGTTGGAATAGGATTTTGATGGATTCTTATCTCACATTTCGATCTTTCAACAATTTGAGTTTATCTTTGTGTGTGGTATAAGAGAATGGCCCAGTTTCATTTTCTACATGTGGCTGTCCAATTTCCCCAAAACCATTTATTGAAGAGACTGTCTTTTTTTCCACTGGATATTCTTTCCTGCTTTGTCAAAGATGAGTTGACCATAGAGTTGAGGGTCCATTTCTGAGTTTTCTATTCTGTTCTATTGATCTATGTGTCTCTCTTTGTAGTACCATACTGTCTTGATGATCATAGCTTTGTAATACAGCTTTATGAATGGATAAAGAAGATGTTATGTGTATACAAACACACACACACACACACACACAATAGGATATTAGCCATCAGAAAGGATGAATACCTACCATTTACATTGATGTGGATGGAACTGGAGGGTATTTTTTTTTAAAGATTTTATTTACTTATTTATGAGAGACAGAGAGAGAGAGGGAGGCAGAGACACAGGCAGAGGGAGAAGCAGACTCCATGCAGGGAGCCTGACGTGGGACTCGATCCCAGAACTCCAGGATCACCCTCTGAGCCGAAGGCAGACTCTCAACCGCTGAGCCACCCAGGCGTCCCGCTGGAGGGTATTATGCTGGGTGAAATAAGTCAATCAGAAAAAGACAATAATCATTTGGTTTCATTCATATGTGGAATATAAGAAATAGTGAAAGGGATCATAAGGGAAGGGGGGAAAATTGAGTTGGGAAAAATCAGAGAAGAAGATAAACCATGAGAGACTCTAAACTCTGGGAAACAAACAAAGCGTTGTAGAAGTAGAGTTGGGTAGGGGGATAGCATAACAAGACGATGAGCATTAAGGAGGGCATATGACAAGATGGACATTAGGTGTTACACTATATGCTGGCAAATTGAATTTAAATTTTTAAAAATTAAATTAAAAAAAGAAACTCAACCAAAAAATAAAAAAAGAATGTTGGAATAACCTATAAAAAGCTCAGCTAAAACACCATTTAAGGACAACATCTTGCACATTGGAGTGCTATCCTTCAAGTTATGGTACATACTTGGAAACAATGATCGATTTATAGTAATTTGTCCTCAATAAACAGAATTCTCACACTCAGGAATCTATGAGTAAAAGTAGAACTGGCTCTTCTTCCATGATTCCCATAAGCCAGTTGCAAACTCTGATCAAGCTATGACTTCCATCTGTTCAATTTGGACTCTTCAAGCATGGACAGTCAGGAAAAAGTGTTATCATACTGATTGGGTTGACTCTCCCAGATTTCAGAGGGATTAAGTTCGCTGCCATATAATGGACTCAGGGATTCAAAATCACTCAGGATTCAAAGAGTCATATTTAGCTGGTTTTGTGCCTTGTGATAACAAGTTGTAGCAAATGTGGCCAATATGCCCAACAAGGGTGAGGCCTAATAGGATTGAAGATCTGGATTGCTCTAACATGCACGTACCTTAGAGAATCTGAAGTGTTGCTGGCTGAGAGTGGGAAAAATACAAGCTGTGTAATGAAAGAGGGAGATGATGAATCTCAAATGCAGCCTCAGGTGCACCTGCAGTGGTGTGGCTCCCTTGCTTTTCCAGCTAGCTACTATGAGGTTTTAGAGGTTTTTGTGTGTTTGTTTGTTTTGTAAATTATTCTTCAGCGATTATTTCTGCCTACCACTAGGAAGAATCAGTGACAAAAAGGACTTCAAATGAGGATGATCAGAGCTGAACACACAAAAGGTAGTAGATGCCTATGGTTCTGTGTCCCATTTCTTCTGATTTCATACAGCCCTAGTGGATGGCTCCATGCATACTTACCATGTGCCACCTCAAGCAAAAGCTTCAACATCTGCTTTCTGCCCTAGAGCTTTTTCTAATGTCATCTTAACCCACATTCAGGGAAGGCCAAAAATGCAAGAACTTATGCATGGGATCCCTCAACCACTGGGGCGTGAGACTGATAGATCAATGTTGCAAACTCATTCTTGGAGAGACAATTCTGAGAGGATTCTATGTGGCCCACAGCACAACTTAAACCCAGTTTTCATTCTGATAACCAGTTTAATAATGCACACTCCATGCACACCTTGCTGGGTCAGTCAGTAGAGCATGCAACTCCTGATCTTGGGGTTGTGAGTTCAAGTCACGTGTTGGGTGTAGAGATTACTTTAAAAAAAATTAAGGGTCACCTGAGTAGCTCAGTCAACTAAGCATCTGCCTTTGGCTCAGGTCATGATCTTGGGGTCCAGGAATGGAGCCCCACATTGGGAGTCTACTCGCCCCTCTACTTTTCTACTCTGCTCAGGCTCTATCTCTCTCAGAAAAATAAATAAAGCCTTTAAAATTTTTAAAAAATAAATCTCATACTCAGGTAACATTTTCACTTTCAATATTTCACTCCTAAATTCTGGAGTCACTTCTCAACAATATAATCTGCACCCAAATTATTGTCTCAGGCTCTATTTTAAGGGGAATCCAAACTGAGAGAGTAGGGAGGCTGAGATAGTTATCCTATTGTTGTTTGGTGAGCATAAAACTTAGTAACCTTCTGGCATCACAGCCCAGAGCACCTTCTGCTATCTACAGTTCACGGGATTCCACATTTACCATCTCCTTCTCTAGATCACAATAATGAATACCTTCTGTGTAGTTGACATATTCCAACTATAAGTTTTAAATAGTACAATGTTTATAAATCACTTAATCCGGTGCCTGATGCAAGGCAAGCATTCAATGCATGCTACTGGCAATGGTGATTACTATTAGTACCATTATGATTGTAATTTCACTAATTGATCTACTGTTAATTCTGTTCAACTTGAAGATTATTTTTTTACTTAGTTTGTTACTTAATTTCTTTCTTATTTAAAAGATCATTTGAGAATAACACAATTGCCATCAGCTAATTAAGCTAATGCTTAAAATACCTACTTTTCAAGATAATTTTGAAATTAGTGTATATAATGACTAAAACGGGGTCGAACATGTGGTGCCTTTCCAATAATGCTTTTTTTCCCTTCTACTGCTATTATCTATTACTGTCACTATTGTCAATAGTACAATCGGTACTATCATTATTCTTTCCATGGAACAAAAAAATCAGTGTAAGAACAGAGATTCTACTTTTCTCTGCTTCACATATTTTGACCCTATTAAATTTGAGAGTTTCATTTTCATTAACTTTAGTTGCTCAATAATTCATTTTCATCAAATATGGCAAACCTGACCAAACAGACAAATAGAAGATGGCATTTGCAATTTGTGTGCTCTTTTCTCAAAGCCACCAGTAAAAAGGGCTTTCTAGAATTTATTGGATTTACAATTGGGACTCATCCATATGACAATATAGCATGCAAGGACCATCATTGATTGAGTGCCAACTCAATGGGCTGGGCTGGGC
The DNA here is from genome assembly GCF_003254725.2 of Canis lupus dingo. Classification (NCBI taxonomy): domain Eukaryota; kingdom Metazoa; phylum Chordata; class Mammalia; order Carnivora; family Canidae; genus Canis; species Canis lupus. The sequence goes on from NC_064245.1 coordinate 68,711,671, forward strand.
ATTGGCTTATGACAGTCCAGGACCATCCTCTCTGACTTCTCATCATTGATCTTTATTCATAGGTGAAGCACTAAAGGCACAGAGATGGTCAATCACTCACACAAAGTTATGGATTTTGTACATGACAAGAATACCTCCCTCAGATCAAATTCATGGGTGTTATTTACTATATATTTTATTCCTAATACAGAGACCATATGTACGTTTCAGAGAAAGAAAGGTATCTCTACTCTGAACTCTGATCAAGAATAGGAACTTTGAAGGTGACATTCAGACCCAGAGGCATATCAGAGTTTTACAGCTTGCCTACATCCTAGTTAGTAACTGCTCTCACTGTGTCTTTTGAATAGCCTATTTTGGTCCCCAAACCATCAGAAAATCTGAAATAACTGAACCATGTAACAAGAGCTTATAAATTTTTTTTTAAAGAAAGAAAGAAACCCTTTCAGAGACAGGTGCCCTCCCTCTGATTGTACAACTTGCAAAACCTCTCAACTCCAAAGGGGGAATTCCACAAGGGCTCTCAGTACCTGAGGCAGGTGGGGGGCAGAATCAGAAGCTCAGGTCAGCTCCTCTTTCTGCTTCTGCTTTTATCTCTCCTGGTGACTCATCCTGTAATGTGAGTCAAATAAACTCACCAAGGGTTTATTTTTACTCTTTGTTTTTGACTTGGTCTGGTAGATCCTGTTCACTCAGATACGCACATTAATAAAAGGCCAATTTTAAGCTCCATTTTTGCAAAAATCATGATGTCACACAAAAAGTACAGATTTTAGAGTTGCAAACTTGCATTCAGTTCCTGCTCTGCCACTTTCTATCTGTGACCTTGAGTCCATTCCCTAGCCTCTTTGAACTTCAACTATGGCCTTGCTTAAGGGAGATGAAATGTATTTTGCAGGGTTATCACGAGAACTTAATGAAAAGAAAAAAAATCCCAGTGGAGTTCCAGATTCTCAGCGTGATATAAAGTGACTATTCATTCCCCTCATTTATTTCCCGTCTTCTCTAAGTTTGACTATAATTTGATGGGACTTATTTTGGAAAAGGTAATAATAGAGGTAGAGGCAAAAAACCTGAGCTCCCATTCACTCTCTGGCCTTTCCTAGCCACAATCTGTTCACATGATTAGATGGTATGATGCACTTGAAAGCACAGAGAATGGCTACTTTGCTCTCCTGGAATCTTGAGCGACCTTTTCACCTGCTCATAGCCCAGTTGTCTGGGGAATAAGGGATCATGGGGCCATCAGGCATGGTAACAAATAGCTCAGATTCTGGCTGCCATACCCAGCTCAGACATTAAATGTCTTTGTGACCTGGGGCAAGAGGTGTGGCCTCTCTGAATTTTGGATGCTCAATTATAAAATGGGATTAAGAACAGTACCTATGTCAAAGCGCTGTGGTGAGCGCTAAGTGACACGGAATTAAAAAAGCACTGCCTGACAATAGGAATTATACATGCTAGCTATCATTATTTTTAATTTCTTTATGGGAATTTTCAGTTCTAGATGGCTTTTTACCTGTTCATTCATGTGTCAATAAATTTACTAGTTCACTTAATCATTTATTCAAGAAGTATTTCTGGAGTGATTGCTATGTTCCAGGCACTGCTGAAACTTTAGAGAAGTGTATGACATGGATCTTGTCCTAAGTATCTCACAGTCTATATTAAAGAGCCTGGCAGACGAACCCTCAGGTACAGAACACAGCTAGGTCCGAAAGATGGAGGTATGTAAGGGGTGCAATGAGAACACCTGAATTTAGAGGGTAAATAAGTAGAAACATGAGCCTCCATTTTCCACCAATACCCATTACCACATTGAGTGATATTTTAGGAGCTGCTGAAGATGAGCTCATATGTCAGAACTTCTCATGATGAAAATGGCTCCAATTTATATTTCATGGTAGCTTCCAATAAGCCAATGTGCCATGAAACTAACAATGTTAATAATAGGATGTTTCAATTTTCTTGGTTTCCATTGGTTTAGCAAAATCCTTACTCTAGGAAAGATATTTTATCTGCTTGGGAACACTTCTATGGCTACTTCTACTAGGAAGAAGTGCCACGTCTGCAGCCAGGATGAAGCAATTTGCAGTCATCAGATCCCATTTTGGAAAGAATTAGAAAGAAGAACAAAATCATTAGCAGAGGGAATTCCTCTAGGAAAATTTAGAGAAGATGGATAGTGAGGTTCTTTTAAAAGGTAAAATAGTCAGAAGTGAGTTTTGTAATGTTTTAAATCATGCATAAGGGTACATTTTCTTCCATTTTGCTAACTCTGAAACAAAAAGAGCACTGGGCAGAGAGTCAGATTTGAGCCTTAGCTTCATCTCTAATTAGTGATGTGCTCTTGAGCAAGCCAGAACCATTCTGAGTCTCAGTGTCCTCATTTATTTTTTAGAAATGGATGATTATGGGATAATTAATGCTTAGAAAGAACTCTGCAGAGTCACTGACCAATAAGAACATTTAGTAAATAATATCCATTAATGATAATGATGATGATGATAAGTAATAATTAAAAAAAAATCCTTGCTGCTCATTTAAAATGAAGCCTGTCAAGAAATCTCGTTGCAAGCTGCACCAGCATGTGATTATAAATTGGGTTATGAGACTGGGAACCTAGAATATATCTATGAGATAATGGCCCAAGAGGAAACCAGAGAGTGAGACTTTAATACTTTCATTAGGAGGAGAAGCAGCTTAAGCATGTAAATATCCCCCATGGACCATAGGAAGACTTTATGAAATTGAGAAGCATTAGAGAAAAATATGGGACTTGAAAAGCTACCTTTGTGTCCCCCTAGAACTTGTGTGTATTTTCCATCTGTTACTGCCTTAGGCAGATGAGTATTGGGATACCTCAGTCAGCCAAAGGCTGTTCATGGAGGGCTTCCACTAAATTAGTGGGGGGATCTGGGACAGTAACTTTCATCCGATATAATATAAAACTCTCACTGATGTGCCAGTCAATAAGTTTCCATATAAAAATTCAGGGTGGTGAAAATTGATTATGATACTACTAGGAGGATGCCTTCCAGGTAAAACACGAAGCTGAGCTGGTTGAACAATATAGAGAAGCACAAACTACAACATGCCTTTGGAAAGAGGTACAAAAATCAAAGCATGATTAGCTGATACTAGAAAGCACAAGAATTTCAGCTAACAAAATGTAATACGAGCTGAGTGAGGACAGGGCAAGACTTTTCTACAGCAGGAGCCTAGTGCCAAAGAGTGATTAGGTGAACAGAATGGAAGTCAGGTGCCAATTACTAGAGGTGGTTTTGTAATTATTGATAACTTTTGGGTCTTTAATATCTTCACACTTAGCAGCAAAATATCTAGCATGGGCAGCACTCTTCTTCCTCACAAGGGTTTCAAAGCGCTGCTTTGGAAGGCACAAAGAAAGACCTCCACCATGACTCACTCCTGGTCATATCTGATCTATTAGTTGTGTAACACATTGCTTCGATAAGCAGTGGCTTATACAGCCCACATTTATTATCTTAAATTTTTTTGTGGGACAGGAATCCAGCCATGAGTTATCTAGGTCCCACACTACTGGGTATCTCAAAAGGACACAATCCATATATTGGCTGAGAGTATAGCCCTCAGGCTTACTTGGAGAAGGAGCTTCCAAGCTCACTCTGGTTTTTGTTGGCAGCTTCCCATTCCTTGGGAGCTTTTGGCTACTTTTCTCCCTCATTTTCTTGCCACATGGCCCTTTCCATACAACATTTTTCAGCATAGTAACTTGATCCAACAAAATGAGCAAGTGACAGGATAAGAGAAAGTCTCAGTAAAAGGAAGAGAGTACTAGCAAGATGGTAGTCCATCTTTTACAACCTCATTGTAGAAGAGCCATTTATCTCTCTTGTCAGATTCTATTCATAGAAATAAATCACCATCCCACATTATGCTGGAGGGGAATATCCAAAGGTGTGAATACGGGGGTGGGGGGTGATATTTGGGAGTCATTTTAGGAGGATCCCTACTACAGCCGGTATAGAAAAGGTCAAATTTTAAGGATCTTAGCGTCCTCTGGCCTCATCTACTTTCCTTTTGCTATCCATCCCAGGATTCTGCTTCTGAAATTCTCCTTGGCCAATATCTTTTTCCCATGCCTTCTTTATTCTATGCTTCAATTTTTCTTGTTTGTCCTGAGATGCTGGTATAGTAAAAAAACAAAGTCTCTTGGAATTCCCAAAGTTGATCTAATTCTAATCCAACTATTTGCATTCTATACAAACTACAAAGCAAAAAACAAACAAACAAACAAACAAAACAATGCATTTTACTTTTTAATCCTCAATTTCTTAAACTGTTAAGTGGAGCTACAAGGAGATGTAGGGTAGTGGCTATTATAATGGAATTTGGAGTTAGGCATTCCAGACTGGATCCTAGTTGTCTGACTTCTCAGTATTATTTCACGTGCAAAAATACTTTTTTTTTGGGTCTCTTTTAATTTTGTAACACTGCAAATTAGAACCTGAGACTTGGAGAAGTTATGATCTTAGCAAACCTCTTGGCCCCCAGCAAGTACCAATAGCTGGCTACTATTAATTTTAATTTTTTAAGTATTTCAAATTCATGTGAGATGGCTAAACTGGAGTGGATGAAGCTACCCAATTCAATGACTGGCTAAGTGAAGAAGTGTTTCATTAGACCCTCATAAATCATGCAGATCAGAGGTTAAGGGTGGGCTCCAGAGAAAAACTTTCTGGGCTCAAACACTGCTGTTACTGCTTCCCAGCTGTGCTAAGTAGAATAGGTAAGAGCGTGAGCTGTGGAGCCCAGATTTCCAAATTTGAGTGCTGGTTCTGTCACTCACCAGCTGAGTGACTGTGGGAAAGGTACTTAACCTCTTGGTACCTCAGCTTTTTCATCTGTAAAATGGGGAGACTAGCCCTTAACCCTTTGGTTAGTCTTCAGCATGACAAAGACAGTACTCCTGAGCCCTTCATAGAATGAATGACTTAAAAGAATAATCACATGTGGCCATTACTATTCCTCTTTAACTCACAATGATCCATGGTTGTATGAACATTTGCAAACCTTGTTTGTAGACTTGTGGTCCACTCTCCTAATTATGTGACACTCGATAAGCCACTTGCAATGCCTGTGCCACAGTTTCCGTGTCTACCAAGTTGAGTCAATTTCTTTAGCAATAATTAGGGTTATAGTCTGCTCTGGAGATGAATAAATAACTTTCTTTAATTGTCCCCCTCCCTCCCTCCCTTCCTTTTTTCCATGTATGTGGAGTCTAAAACTGAAATATGTGGACAATAATGATGTAATTTTTCCAACATGGATCAAGACAACACTTGACTCTACTAGAGATTTTTCTTTTATAATTAATGGAATGTTTCTTATGTATTATGAGTTATGTCAATCTTTTTGGGGGGATGCTTTGATTTATCACAGCAATTCGCATGTTACCCTTGGTTTTCAGATGAGAAAGCTGAGGATTCAAGGATGTTATTAACATGCTCAAACACTCATGCAGGGAAGCCAATTCTCCATGTCTTCAACTACTCAGTGACACTCTTTCAGAGTTCTCTTTTCCTAAGTGTTTTGGGAAGTATGTTGCCGATGGTCATAGAAGCCTCTCTCGATATGCCACACCTAAAAATGTTTGATAAAATATAAGAAATAGTTAAAGATGCATGGATGAGTGATATCTGAGTGAGAGAATGGATCTCTAGTGTATGCAGGTGATAAGAAAGGCTGCATCCAGAGGATAAAGACAGCTCTCCTTTGTTGACCTGTAGGCAGACAATGATTCCATGAATACCCGGTGACCTAGTGCCTGGATTTTAATAGGCTAAATGTGCAGAGGATAGTTCTTGGCCTTTGGGAAGAATAAGAGGTTAGATGTTGTATAAGCACATGTGGAACATTTATGAAAACTGATCATGTTCTACTTAACTGTGAAGCAAAGTCTCTGCAACTTCAAAGAATAAGTATCCTACAGATGACATATTTTTACCACACCATAATTAAGTTCCAAGAAATAATGGCACACTAGCAATTATATGAATCTCACTGTGTGTCAGACATGGCTTAAGCATTATGAATCTCATGGAGACCTCACAACAACTCTCTTTTGTGGGCGATGGGCCTGAATTCAAAACTGAGAAACTAAGAATCTTCCCAGGGTTAAGATACTGGCTGAAGAGCAGAAGAGCTGGGATTCAAATGCAGGCATCTCTCTCCAAACCCTTGCTCCTAACCGTGGTAGTAATTGCCACTTGGCTTCACTAGCTTTCAAACTTCTACGTTTAGCTTCAGAATAACCCACACATTAGATAAAATGATATAAAAAAGGTAGAAAACACTTAGAAATCAAATATAAAAAAAAGTTCTTGTGGAAAGCTTCTGAAATTGTATCCAGGAAGAAATAGGTCACCTTACATGGTTACAGTAAACATAAAGAAATAGGGAATTAGTGAACTAAGCTTCCAAAAAGAGAAGTTACAAGATGATACAGATGAATAAAGGAAGTGAAAATATGAATCCAAATTAATGTCCAGGAAGCCCATCAATACAAATGTTGGTACTCTGGAAAATGATTTTATTTATTTTTTATTTATTTGAGAGGGGGGCTAAAGAAAACAAGTGTGGGATGTGGGTGCAGTGAGAGAGGGAAGAAGCAGGCTCCCCCCAATCAGGGACCCTGACTCAAGGCTAGATCTCAGAACTCTGGGATCATGACCTGAGCCAAGGGCAAATGCTTACCTGACTGAGTGAGCCACCCAAATGCCCAGGGAACACACATTTTTACAGCCACTTTGATACACAACTTGGTGTTGACCTGCCAATTTAAGCTTGCATGTGTACTATAATTCCCAAGCCAACCATTTAACTAGTAGAGAGCATACCCTAGAGGATGTCTATACCCTAGAGGATACCTGTACCCCATTCCCAGAATTTCTGATTTATTAGGTCCAAGGTGGGGAGAATTTGCATTTCAAACAAGCTCCCAGGGGATCTGATGTTTCTGGTTGAGGTGCACTATTGATATAGTGCCTACTCTGTACTAGTCAGTTTTAAGTGCTTTACACCTATTAACTTCCCAAATCCTCATAGGATCCTATGAACTAGACTGTTATTATTTCCTTGTTACAGATGGAGAAACTGAGGCACAAAAGACAAAGCAAGCTCCCCAATGTCATTAGCCAGTTGATGATGGAGGTGGGGAACTCAGGCCAACCAACCCTGGGTCTGCATAATTAACCAAAAGCTTTTGGTGCTCTCTGAACAGACAGGTGCAGAAAAGCATTTTAAGTGGAGAGAATCTGAAGCAAAGGTTTGGCATTTGGGGCCATCTTGACATGTTTGGGAACTAAAAGCAAGGCTAAGTGCCTAATACTGAACACACTTGGGTCAGGGAGAAAAGCTGGAAGGGGTCAGAAGGAAGCAGTGGGGGTGATAGAACGCAGAGCTTGGTTTTCTAGACCAGGCTTTGTACTTTGTCCTATGATTACAGAAGCCAAGAGGGACAGGCAGAGATGGATACAGGATGAAATGTGTGATGCTTCTTTTTTTTTTTTTTTGAAAGATTTTTATTTATTTAATCATGAGACACACACACGCGCACACACACACACAGAAAGAGAGAGAGAGAGAGAGGCAGAGAAGGAAGCAGGTTCCATGCAGGGAGCCTGATGTGGGACTCGATCCTGGGTCTCCAGGATCACACCCCGGGCTGAAGGTGGCGCTAAACCGCTGAGCCACCTGGGCTGTCCTAAGTGTGTGCTTCTAAATATAAAACTTGGGGAATGGTTTGGAGAGAGAGAGTATGGAAGCAATGGGTGGTGGTCCTGATGAGAAGTGATATCTCTTGGACCATGTGGCTGGGAAAGGACAGAGAAGCCAGGTGTGAGGGATAGATACAGAGTCAGCAGGATCTGGTGGCTGCCTACTGGGTTAAGGCTAATTCCCAGCTTCTGACTTAGTCAACTTGGTAATGATGGTGCCAACTCTGGGACACTACAGGGAGAAATATGCTCCAGTCAGTGCTGAATCTTAGGTCCCTGCTAGAAGCCTTGGAAACTTCTATTAAAAACAAGAACTGCTTGCAGTAGTTTCCAGCTCAAGGAGTCCAGCAGATCTGGTATGAATCCCAGCCCCAACACTTACTGCCTGTGTGTAGGCTTTGGTATTTATCCTCTGTGAAGCTCAGAACAATCCCAAGTCATGATATTAAGAGAAATACATATGGAACTTGACATCTGAGTTCACTTAAGACACTGAGTCACCTCTGAATGGGATGCTGATGAGAACAGACAAAATCCTTGATCTCAGAAGTTTATATTCTAAAGGGGAAATAATAAAAGGAAATTAGAGTGTGCCATATAGCCATCTGCTCAACCATGAGTCCTGGGGGTGGGTGGGGTGAAGGAAAAACAAAAAAACAGGGAGTTAGAGCCAAAGGATGGGCTATGGATTGAAATGATTGACTATTGAGGACCCCCACTCTGGAAGTTAAATTCCTCAAAGGCAGAGATGAGCCTTATTAATGCATCCCCCGGACCCACAACAGTGCCTAGTACCTCACCAATATTCAGTGGTTTATTGAATGAAAAAAAATGTGTGTTCAGCAGTTTTCACTGATGAAAAATGCTGAATCTGGGAAGAGCTCTGTGCTGGTGGCAGGGACATAGGGTCTTATCACAGAACTGGGATGAGTTTGTGCTGCTTCCATGCTCACTAACAACATTGCAATGACCTATTTAGCTTCCAGAGCTAAAATAAAGAAGTCACTCTGTATACTGCAACATGCTGTGCTATAAAGCAGGAAGGTTTCTCTTAAGGTATTAACCAAATCACCTACAAAATCGCCAAACATCACTGCAGTATGTGGAGCAATATGATGCCCTGGAACTGAATAGTTTATTGACACATTTGCTGACAATGTGCATTTCTGACACCCCATTATTTTCGATCCTGCATCATTTCCTCGTGCAACATGGTCACTTCTCTGCCGTGTCATATCAGAAATCTGCTTAATTTTGCTCTCTTGAAAATTATAAGAGAGGTATCCCAAGGATGCCATTTGTATATACAGCAGCAACTAAATTTTGCAGAGAGGTAAAAACGTATTTTTTTAAAAATCACCACTAAAGGGGGCAAGAGATGTTTGTCAAATGCTAATGTTGAACTTTACTAATGGATGTATAAGGTCCATTCTGTGTGCCAAAACCTTGGTGGATGAGGGAGGCAATCATGAGCTCCTTCCCTGCCAGGAAGGCTGAGCCACATCACCCTTGCAATAAACCCCACAGGTAGGTGCTGTTATTATCTGCACAGAGCAGGTAACAGAGGCATAGATGGGGTTCACGCAACTGTGCAAGCTCCTAGACTATAGGAATAGTGCTTCTCGTGGTTAGTTTCTGTGTTTACTAGGTTAAGAATATTTTCATGCTCAGGGTCTCTTTTTGGCATTCCCTGAGACTGTGAAATGGTTTCCTGATCATTTTTAGTATCTGCAGGGGTTGAGGAAGTGTAGCATAAAAAGCAATCTGGCATTCATTGAACAACTATTACCTATCCTAACTTTCATTCAAGTCACATCTATTCTTCAACTAGTCCTGAAATGAAAACATGATGGTGTTTGCCCCTTCCATCCAAGGATGAGAAAATAGAAGCTCAGAATGTGCAGTGACTATGCAGTGATCGGGTCAAGTGACTGGATCACAAAACCATCACATGGCTGAGATGTGACTTTGAATTCTGTGTTTGAGGGCAAGCATGTGCTCTAGTACTGAAGAGAATGTGCCCAGCGGGTGGAGACTCCCTGTTGACGTTCACCGTATTCTGACCTGTGTTTTGGGAACCAGCCAACTCACGGGGGCTGTGTTCCCAGATAGCATGACCATGGCTTCTCTACAGAATTGCTCTATGTATCCTTCAGTTCTTTACCAAAGGTGTCTTTAGAAAAACAAAACAAAAGGAGATGGCGTTTTATCTATTACTGAGTTGTCATGGATATTGCTCACGAAGAGGGTCCCCATCAGTACAACCCAGGAGAGGACTCCTGTCAGTTCTCACTGCTAGAAAAAAGAAAGCCTAATCTTTTAGCTAATTGTTGTTTTCTTTGCCCACCGAGAAACTCACAACCAAGTTTACAGTACACCTGTAGCAAGCGTGCAGAGCTTGAAAAGTAACAACATTTTGCTCAGCTTTGGGGAGCTAACCATTTCGTTCACGAACCCTTACCTCAGACTATTTTCCTATCTTAATTTTTCCCCATGAGCAACATTTTCATGTACTGTACACAATTCTATAAGCTACCTTTGTGTCCTTTTGGCATTTGTAAACAGTATCTTCCGTAAAACCAGCCACACCGAGATGCAGATCCAGGATGGGCGAGACATTCCCTCTGGAGTCTCCCAGAGAAGTAACCTACAGCACAGTGATGGCAATGACATGATTCGTGGTTAATAAATTTTGACATGTTGTGAACTCACAATGTGCCAGCTACACAAAATTCTTCCTAGTACTTAATCCTCATAATAAACTTGAAGATGGAAACCAAGATCCCTTAAAAAAATACTTATTTATTTATGTATTCATTCATTCATTCATTCATTCATTCAAGAAGGAGCATGAGAGAGAGCATGAGTGGTTGGAGGGACAGAGGGAGAGGGAGAAGCAGGCTCCCTGCTGAGTAGGGAGCCCAGTGTGGGACTTGATCCAGGACTCTCAGGATCATGACACTCAACTGACTGAGCCACCCAAGTGCTCCCAAGATCCCTTTCACAGGTGCAGCATCTGCACATTAGAGAGATCTGAGGGCACCTGAGGTCACCAACTGGGAAGGATGGAGCGAGGCTTCCATCCCAGGTCTGTCTGCCTCCAGAACCCCCCTCCCCTCCATAAGGAGAAGCTGCCTACATACTTCAGAGTAGGTCTAACTCTGGAAAGGAGCTGAACAAGAGGGTGGAGGCAAGGCGAGAGGGACTGCCACAAAGAAAGTGCCATTTGGTTCCCGTTTTCAATTCTGTGGCTTTCAGCCCCCTGAGATGGATGACGTGACCTGGTAACATGTATTGTATTCTCTACTCTGCAGTATTGTTAATTTAAAAAGGCGGGGGATTGATGAGTTTTGCAAGGCCGGGTTTCGTGGCTGTAGTGTGGCGGTCTCCCCAGGGAAGCAGCCCCAGTGCACTGCCTTTTCTGCAGGGTCACCCAGCACACTTTTCACCAAGTTGGCCCCACAGAGGAATGAGTAAAGCCTGGCTGGAATGCCTCCAGGGGTAATTGTCACTAGCACCCGGAGGGACAGGAAAAAATGGTGATGGCGTGGGATTTATAGCTCAAGTTCGGTTTCTCAGGCAGGTCCCACCACAGCCCTGCCACATAGGGACGACTCAGTCTTCCTTTCACTGTTTTAGGTGTAGTGCATCCTCAAAACACTGTATGTCCGCCGTAAAGAAATTAGAAGATACACACAAGCAAAACTACATGAACATCTACAGTGTCTTCTTGCAGATGATTACTGCTATCAGATCAGGACCATTCCAGATCTTTTCCTACGTAAATAAAATTATGAAAATGAAATGGATTCTACTGTATATGCTATTTAAAAGCGACTATTAAAAAAATACACTGTGAGCATTCATTCATGCCAATAACTTCCACTGCAGCAGAGGTTAGAGATGGCTGGTTCAGGTTCCACCCGCCACCTTCTGCATAGTAGCTTACCAGGCTAAGTAAGTAGGCAGTAGATGGTAGATTTGGTTATCAATTTAAATGGCTTTGCACTTAGTGTTTGACACTAGAGCTGGCTTGCACTTATAGGCAACCGCTTGGCTGCTGTGGGTGTCCGAGTGTGAGGACCCTGCTCTGTTGCGTCATTGGCTGCATGAGATTCCTGTTGTTGCCACGCACCAAAGACGACTACTGTGGCCTGAACCAAGATACATTTATTATCTACAATCCTGGCAGTCAGATGTTTGCTATGTCTCTCTGGGCCAACCTCACAGTGTCAGCAAGACTGCATTCCTTCCAGAGGCTCTAGGGAAGAATCCATTGTCTTGCTTCTTCCATTGGTCTAGAGACCAATGCATAGCTTGGCTTGCGACCTCTACCTTCATGGCCAGCAACACTGCAACCCTTGGACCCAGTTGCCATCACCACCCCACTACCACTCCCATCTGACTATGGGAAAGCACCCCCCCCCCCCGAAGGATTTATATGATTATGGGACTCATTTGGGTCTGCCGGGATAACCCAGCATAATTTCTTCACGTGAAGGCCCTTGACCCTCCATCACATCCATAAACTCGGAGGTTCTGGGGATTGGGACATGGGCATCTTTGGAGGCTTCTGTTCTCCCCAGCTCCCTACCAGGAATGGCACTCCAGTTGATAGCTATCACCCATTTTAACCAGTCCCCTATTAACGCACAATTAGGCTGCTGCTGACATCTTTATAAACAGCTCTTCAACAAAATGGAATAACTAATCTTTGCTTATCTTTAATTGTTTCCTTAAAGGAAATTACTAAAAGCAGGAATTTTAGAGCATGTGTCCACTTGCAAAGCTTTTCCACACGTAGTGCTCAATACACATTTCTTAAATAACTACTTTGTACCTGGCATTGTTCTGAGCAGTAGGAATTCATTAGTGAATAAAACAGCAAAAATTCCTGCCCCCGTAGAGTTTATATTCCATGGGACACCAATGATGAATTATCTTTCAGCAATAGCTAAGCCACTTTTGATACTGATTTTACCATTTCCTTTCTTCAATTTTACCTTTCAGGGAACCAGCTTTTGTTCTTTTTACATCAGCCTTTTAAAAAGACATTTATTTAAACAGATCATAATCAACTAAGCCAGAATATAAAGGAAAATGCGTTTTGCATACATTGAGAACACTCATGGCTTAAGATCCAGTTTTTCTATATATTAGCAATGTGAATTTGGAATGGCTCCTCCTCTTTGTTGATACATCTGATAGAAATGGAGTGCATTCTATGTGTTAAGCAATGTTTTGTTGTTGTTTGTTTATCTAAGTAGGCTCTAAACCCGGCAAGGAGTCCAACTCAGAGCTTGAGTTCATGACCATGAGATCAAGACCTGAACTGAATAAAATCAAGAGTCAGTCACTTAACCAACTGTGCCACTCAGGTGCCCCTGCACTAAGCAACTTTAAAATCATTTTTATGTACATTATCTCAGTTCTCACAAACACTCTGTGAATTAAAGACTCTTAAAATGCCATTTTACAAATGAGGACGCTGAGGCATAGAAAGGGTAAATAATCTACCTAAGGTCACACAGCTAAGAAACATTAGAATCTGGGCATGAGACTCAAACCAGTCTGAGCCCAGACCTACATTCATAACCATCTGAATCCTTGTTATGCGTAGAATTTTGTACCCCAAAAATGCATGTTGCAGTTCTTATTGCCTTGTAATGCAACTTCACTTGAAAATAAACCTGTTGCAGATGCAATCTGTTAAAATGAGGTCATGCAGGAATAGGGTGGGCCCCTAATCCAATATAATGAGTGTCCTTTGAAAGAGGGGAGAGTTGGGCACAGCACCAGACATACACACAGGGAGAATGTCCTGCGACCACAGAGACAAGTTCTACAAGACGAGGAAGGCCAAAGATGGCTGGGAATGGCCAGAAGCTAGGGAGAGGCAAGGAAGGAGTCTCCTCGTCAGGTTTGAGAGAAAGCATGGCCCAGGCAACATCTAAATTTCATACTTTGCACTTGCAGAACTGTGAGAGAAATCATGTGTGTTGTTTTAAGCCACCTAGTTTGGGGTACTTCATTGTGCAACAGCCCTAGGAAACGAATCCAATCCTCATCTGCATTGTGGAGGTAAATTAGTTTCCTTTTAGCTGATAGACAATGTGACTCACGAAATTGACCATGTGGTTTTCTTTCTTTTGTTGACAGGAAGTTCAGAACGTTGTACGAATTGTACAGCCTTACAGACCATGTTTCCATGGTCTGAACGTCCCTATCTGGATCCGAACATTCCAGATTTATTTTACCTTTACTCTTACATCCTTATCTGTAGAAAAGGATTGTTAACTGTATTGCATGGTTGTTTTCTTTTTTTTTAAAGCCACCTTCAAAGGAAGCCCAGGTGGCTCAGCGGTTTAGCACCGCCTTCGGCCCAGGGCGTGATCCTGGAGACCCGAGATTGAGTCCCGTATCGGGCTCCCTGCATGGAGCCTGCTTCTCCCTCTGCCTGTGTCTCTGCCTCTCTCTCTGTGTCTCTCAGGAATAAATAAATAAAATCTTTAAAAAAAAAATAAAGCCACCTTCAAATTACACCCTAACTAACCACTAAAATGTGTAAAAGCACAGACTGAGAGAAAGTTCTAGAGAGGCATAACTTGCTGAAAGCCACTGGTCATTTGCAGTAGGTGCATGCCTAGAACCTAGCTGGTTGTATACCCAGTTTACTGGAACCTCTTCAATACGGTGCCTCTGGGACAGAGGAGGCCTCTTCCAAACACCTCTGTCTTCATCCCTCTGCCTGCCTTCCCTGGCCCCCACAACTGTCCTGGCTGGAAGACCCCACCTCATGCTAACCCAATCTTGACTCCAGTACCCAGTTGACATTAACTAAGGCAGCTTGAAGTGTCCCGATAGTACAGGTGACACTGGAGATTGCTTCCTTCCAGAACCCACTACCCTTTCACTCTGTCCAGGGTGGTTTTTAGCAAGAACTAGTGTCTGCAAGGAACTCCCCAGTAGGCATAAGGTGGTGGGGAAAACATGGGGTAATGGAAAGAGTGTGTATGTGTATAAATGTGTGTGTGTGAGTATATGTGTATGCATGTGTGTGTATATATATACACATTATGTGTATATGTATTGGCTTTGGCCCTATTTCTCTTAGTAGCTGAGTGATTTTGGACAAATCACTTTGCCTCTTGCACTTACTTGGTTCTTCATCTTCGAAATGGGAAATCAACCCCACAGGCAGGCTGAGCCTGTGGGCAGTCCAGCATCTCCCACACTTGTGGCCTATGGTGAATGCTGGCCCCTTCCAAATGCCCTTGCTTCTTGCTTCTGTCATCCAGCTAATTGTGTCAGCCTCTGCTGCTACTGCAGGCCTGCCAGGACGGGCTCTGCACCCGTGATGAATTAGAGCCTGGTTTTCTTGTTCTCTGATGCCTTCCTCCATGGCAGCATGAATGACAGAGCTCTGGGAGCCAGAAGACAAAGGCTGCCCTGGGGTAGGACAGAGCAGAGCAGGAAGAGAAGCTGATTCCTCGCCTCTCAAATCAGCTGTCATCATCTCAGCTTGTCTCCTTTGATGGAAGAGACTTGGGGAGTTCTGGAAGCCCAAGCCATCAGCCTGGCCAGTGCAATGTGTCCATCTCTCCCTAACTTGCTCTGTCTTTATTGTTGTTAGGACAGGATGTATGCAATCTGAATAGCCCTTGTGGCCAGGGCTTGGCAGTTTATTAAAAAAAAAAAAAAAAAGAAAGAAAGAAAAGAAAGCTGACGTTTCATCCAGGGCATTTTATTTCTCTTGAAAGCACAAAGATTGTTGATG
This sequence comes from Canis lupus dingo, assembly GCF_003254725.2. NCBI lineage: Eukaryota > Metazoa > Chordata > Mammalia > Carnivora > Canidae > Canis > Canis lupus. Next base: position 68,727,208 of record NC_064245.1, read on the forward strand.
CTGTCCACTTTGAGACTGGTCTTTCCCGGCTTTGCTATCACAGGTGATGCTGGGGCCTGCAGCCAGTGCTGGCCTGGGGGACAGGAGGCTAGAAGCTACCTTTCCCTGAGGATCCTTGTGGACCAGCCTGGGGCCCATAGCCCCGTCTTCACCGTATTCCTGTGTCCAGGATGCAGTGGTCTCCTTCGCATGGCTGAGGAGTCTGAGCCTCTGAGTCATTCACCCTGTTTCTCTCACCACTGGAAGTGGAGTTTGGTATCCCGTGCATCAGATCCATCCACATGAGGTTCTCCTGGCCTGGTTCTAATGGGTCTGGCCAAACCAGAGAAACTCTCTCTGAGCTTCAGTTTCTCAACTTCATAAGTAAAATATTTATCGTGGCCCTGATTGCTTCTGGAGTCACTGTGCCACTTAGTCAAAAAATCATTGAGTGGCCATATTATCGCTCACCAATCCCTTGTGTGCTGGGGATCCCCCAGGCACACCCACTAGGGGAGATTCACCACGACTCATCATATGGTTATAGTCGCATTTAAGATTTATTACAGCGACCTAGTGAGGATGCACAGCCGAACGCAAAGGATATGAACACAGGCAGAGTCTTTAGGAATCCACGTGAGGCCTCCTCAGGCTCCCTCCCTGCCATGAGGAGTCCGAGAGAACACAGTCTTCCCTAGCCATGAAAATGTGGCAACCTGTGCGTGATGTCCCTGCCTGCCCAGAGAACTCCCCTAGAAGCGTCGTGCTCAAGGTTGTATTATGGCCTGGTCATATAGGTACCCTCCAGGTAGCACATGCCAAATTCTAGCCTTTCAGAAAGAAAGCAGCACAACGCCACAGTGTTTCCACAGTCTAGCCATAGTGAGCCATACTTACCAGTTAGAAAAAGTGTGACATCGCTGTGGGGAACCCAGTAGCTGCCAAGTTCCAGAGGCCAGCCAAGGGCCAACCTGGCAAGAAGGTCTTTCTAAGAATAGCAGTACCTGCTCCGCGACTGCCTTCCCTACTCAAGACACCAGTGAGAGAGGAATGTGCTCACCCCAGGGGAGCAAGTGTAAACTGGGAACATCCCAGGCAAACCAGGACCAGAGCTGTGGGTGAAACACGGTCTTGCCTGAACACAGCCTGCAGCCAGCCTGGCTCGCCCAGTCCGATGTATGCCCTCCAGATGCGCAATTTTCACAATTGACTTCTGATTCCACAGGTGTGTTACCTGAAAGGAAATTCCTATATCTGGTGCTTAGGCAGAAGTGAGGCATTGTTTTCAGGGAAAAAGAGAATGAGAAATTAGGCATTTCATGGAAAATAGACTCCTGTTGTTCCATGCTTTGTATTTGGTTGTGCTTCTTTAACTTTGACGATGTAGTCAAATCGCCGCCTTTGAATTTTAATATTCCAAACAGCCCAGCAAAGAGGATATTAATTAGTATTTCTAGCTACCCGCAGCCTATTAAGTCTGTTGCTTATTAAAGGCAATATAGTTTCAAGTTCAAACGGCTTAAAATAATGAGCAGAATTCATTTTCAGTTCATTAACACAGTTGTCAGTATTCCTGGACAGGTGGCAATACGGCAAGTTCTACCTGGGAAGACCCTTCCCAGGTCGCTGTGCCTTATCCATTCTTGTCACACTTCTCAGCAATGCGCTAATTCTCTGATCTTTTGACATTGTCGTTGGCTGGTAAAAGAAATTTAATCAAAATATGTATGCTGGAATTTTACTTAAGCAGAAATAATGACACTCATAAGTTCAGGTTTCTCTGCGAGCACAGTCATTAGAAATGTGCATAATCTCAAGCCTGGCCTCTCTGTAGAGGCAAGTCACCCTCAGGGAAGTTGAGGCAGGCAGGCGCAGTGGGTTTGCCCCCACCTCCCTGGTCCCAGGGCGCAGCTCTGCAGCTCTGCACCTGATCCACTGGAGGGGAAAACAGAAATGGGAGGGGCCGTCCGAATGCACACCCCACTTCGACAGAAGCATTTCTGCATTCAGTGTCTCTCACAGCCTGGCGTGTGTGTGTGTGCGTGTGTGTGTGTGTGTGTGTGTGTTTGGTGAGGATTAAAGGAAATTATTTTTACATATTTATATCCATCTCTCTTTATATACGTAAATATGAGAGACAGAATAAATATATATGTAGTGGGTTGAATAACGAACTGTGCCCAGAAGACACGTTCTCATTCTCATCCCCAGAATCTATGAAAATGTGACCTTATTGAAAAAAAGGTCTTAGCAGATGTAATCACATTAAGGATCTTGAGATGAGATCATCTTGGATTATCCACCTGTGCCCTAAATCCAATGACAAGTATCTTTATGAAAGAAAGGCAGAGGGAGATTGGAGGCAGAGAAGAAAAGCCACGTGCAGACAGAGGCAGAGATTGGATGATGCAGCTGTGAGCCGAGGAAGGCCAGGGGTCGCCGGGGCTGGAAGGGGTGAGGAAGGATTCTTCCCCAGAGCTTTTCGAGGGAACATGGTTCTGCTGACACTTTGATGTCAAACTTCTGGACTCTACAATTATAGGGAAGTAAATTTCTGTTGTTTTAAGCCATAAGTTTGTGTAATTTGTTATGGCCCAAAGAGAGTGATGTTATTTATATACATACATTTTATCTTATGTATACATATATATGACACTGCATAATATATATATAATACTTTCTCTATAGATTATACACTCTATATACATACATATGTGATACTATGTAAATATGTAATATTATAGTATTTATATATGTTATTTATTATTATATATAATAAATCAATATATGTATAAACTGTATACTACACAAACGTATGCCTGTGACAAGCACAGGCCTGGGCACATTTTTATTCAATAGATCAATAAATGCTGTTCCTGCTCTACTCTCTGCCCTGACCAGCCTAAGTTCCACAGTATAAAGGTCATCCTGAAAATGTACCGCCCTCCGGTACAAATGCCCCTTAGCCAATGTCACTGTTTGCACCAAAAAGCTTCCTTTTCAAGATCTCTTCTCCTTGACCTCCTCTATTAGGGGTTGAATCCTGTCCTCCAAAATGTCATGTGTTGAAGTCTTAAGCCCCAGCACCTCAGAATGTGGCTGTATTGGGAGATGGGGTTTTTACAGATGGAATTAAGGCAAAATGATGTCATTAAGGTGGGCTCTATCCCACTGTGACTTGTAGTAAGGGGGGACGAGGACAGACATCACACCCAGAGCAAAAACAGTGTGAGACATGAGGAGAAAGTAGCCACAGAGAGAGGCTGACACCAACCTGCAAACCCCTTGATCTTGGACTCACAGCCTCCAGACCATGAGACAATAAATGTCTGTGATTTGAGCTACCCAGAGCTACAGTACTTCGTTAGGTGGCCCTAGTGGGCTAAGGCACCATCCTGGCAGAAGGTGCTCATAAAGGTGTCACCAATGGCCCAACGTGGGCCCTACATGAGAACCCAAGTGGGAGAAGAAGTCCTTGGATGATGCATCGCTTCAGTTACCTGGAATAGAATGCGGTGCTCTAGAGATGGTCTTGGGGGTGGGGGGCAGCCCTCTACCCCACAATGGTGTGACTCTAGCATGCACTTTGCCACACATCAGACTCTGTGCTGGGCTCTGTTCATATAATAACTCGTGTAACATTTGCACTCTTTCTCCAGATTAGCTGCTGTTATTGTTCAGCCAATGGGGAAGAAAAAGCACAGAGACAGCAGAGCTTGTGCACAGTGTTGCCGGGATGTAGCCCAGGCCATCAGCCTCCAGAGCCTGCTTTTCAACACCACAGGAGGCTGGGGCCTCAGCCTATTCCAGCTCTTTCTCCCTCTGAAACATTTCCCGGTGATTTATTTCTTGTTGTTATTTTTTCTCCCCTTAATCACCCAAGATCTGCTCACTTGGAAACTGGTTTAAAAACAACAGATTTTTTTTGGCATCAACTGCTAAAAAGACATCAAATGGAAGCAAATATATTGGTAATAATGTTTCCTGTGGGGAACTCTAAAGATTTTTGAAATATAATGCAATCTTCTACAATGACCTTTTCCAAAGCCCTGCAAAAAAAATTAATAAAGAGGGAAAAGGAGGATAGGACTCTTTTATCATATTTGATTTGTATTGACTCTGGTGTCAGGGGGGTTATTGAGGGCCTCCCGTCTGGCACGCTTGGTGAAGAGTCACAATTGTAAATTTATCATGTGTTTTATTTATTCCTTTGCTCCTTCCAATAGACACTAGAGTCATTGGACTCTGGGAGGGATATTGTGTTCTACTTATGATTTCCAGAAAGACGGTTATTTTTCCTGAGTATAGGAAAGGGTCTCTCTCTGCTCCTTTTCCTCTACTGCCCCTTCTCAGCTTGGTAAGTTTGGGAAGAATAAGCTAAGAATGCTTGACTAGACCCAGTCCCTGCCCTGTGTGGTCCTAGCTGCCTTCAGAGAGCGCCCAGCTCCTCCCTGCTCCAGCCTTACCCAGAATGGACCGTGTGGAGGAATTTTGTGTGCCTCCCATCAGGTCTTTTTGGCCTATCTTTGGTTGCAGCCTTAGCTGCTGTGGTCCAAAATCATACAGTGTGGCCAGATCCCTGCTCCAGGGCACATAGATGCCCCTGTAGGACAGGCTACAGGCCTTTCCATTCTCTACCTCAGGGATTTTGAAGATGAAGGAACCTCAAGTTTCCTGCAATCTTGTGCAGCAATCTTGTATGCCAGGGAGGTACAGCCCTGGAGATGACAGTTGGCCAATAGGGCAAAGGGCCAGGAGATACATGCTCTGGCTTCCCATCCTTCAGACTACAATTCTGTGAGATATTTCTTACTTTTCTTAGGGGCCTGGGATAATCAAGCTTCCCCACCAGCCTTGTTGAGACATCTTTACACCAGCTTTTTCCCCATCCCAGCCTCATTCCCTCATTTCTATTTCCTGGACTCACCTTTCAGATGATCTGTGCACACCCAAGTCCTTGACACAGTCCTTGATTTGCAGAGAACCCAGGTGAAGTCACTGCTCGATTCTGCATCAGGGAACTCAGCTGTTTTGCTCTGACACCAAATGAAGTCCTCCAGCTTCTATTAACAATAAAGCTTCTGTTTGGTGTCTATCTTAACCTGGCTTTGTTTCTGAAATTGCTCAGACATGGCAGGAGAAGATCTGTGCTCTCTTGTGGGGGGTACATAGAGATCCCAGCATGCAGAGATGTCACTATGTTCACAGTGTTTTATAGTTTACAGAGTGCCACTGCATCTGTGATTCCAGCAGCGTGAGGGGAACACACACAAAGAAAGGGCCACGTCTTATCTGTGCAACCTCACACATGTCACAAACTCATCGGGGCACCATTAAATAAGATAAAGGATATCAAGGGAACAATGTTGCCTTCAAAATGCTCACGGCACTAGAAAGACAGGAATGGGCAAGTGTGATGTATTTGAGTTTGGCAGAAATTATACGGCTGAAGCCTCCAGTATGAGATGTCAAGACAGCATTGAAGGGTAGGTAAGAATCTATTTCCCATGTCCTGGGCCTTGGGGGCCACTGTGGATTCTGGCCCTACCCCTGTGTGACCTTAGATAGGTCATGTAATATCTATGTCTAAGTCCTGGAATACACATCTGGAAAGTGGGCAAAAGATACTGAAAGTCAGTCTTTCCTGAAATGGGATGAGATGAATATAATCCATGTAGGTAAAGCAGCTAGCAAAGTCCTTGGCACACATCAAGCCCCTAATTAATGCTTGACAATGGGCACCCAGGTGGCTCAGTTAGTTAAGCATCTGCCTTTAGCTCAGGTCATAATCCCAGGGTCCTGGCATTGAGCTCCCTGCTCGGTGGGGTGTCTCCTTGTCCATGTCCCTCTACACCTCCCTCTGCTCATTCTCTCTCTCTCATGCTCTTTTTTCAAATAAATAAAATCTTTAAAAAATTAATGTTACACAATTATATCACTTATCTATTGCTACATACACAATACTCAGTGGTTTGGAAAAACAATAAGCATTTGTTATGTGACACAGTTTCCGAGGGTCAGGAACTAGGGGCCACTTAGCTGGGTGACTCTGGCCCAGAGTGTCTCATGAGAATCCAGTCTGATGTTGGCTGGGCTCATCTGAAGGCTTGACTGGGGGTGAAGGATCTGGTTCCAAGACGGCTGCCCCTCCTGGCTGACAAGTGTGTACTGGCGATTAGTGGAAGGACTCAGTTCCTTGCCATTGGGACCTCCACACAGAGTGCCAGAGTGTCCTCATGCCCCAGCAGCCAGCATTGTATACACGTATGTGTATCCCTACCCATATCCATAATTATATTTCCATATTTATCCCAATATGGTTTCAGATAAATTTTAAGATCCCTGGTTCTAAGCACAAGGTTAGGAGGAGCGAGGGGTCACTTCAAAATGAGTATTATGGATTTGAATAGGTAGAGAGATAGCAGTAACATGCAAGTCATGAAGGAAAGTGGGACACACATTTGAGAGACAGATGGAAAGACCAGTTGGATAAAAGCATGGGTAACGAGAGACTCGTGCTATAAAGAACATAGGGAGAAGTGAAAAACAGATGGGAAGTGGAAAAGAGAGCGGGGAGGTCAATGAGAGATTATTGGGAGCATTTGTGCGAGAGACCCACATGATTAAAGCATCAATGACTACGATGGGCTCGGGCACGGTGTCGTAGGCAGCTTGAAAAATATCGGAGAGGGGAGACCGCTCAACTCTTGATATTCATTTGTTATGAGTAAAATGCATGTCATTGTAGGGTAATAGGCACTAATTTATGTAAAGTCCCCTCGAGAGAACATATTACACTCTGCCTTCCATACAAGCTGTAATTAAGATATCATGGCACTTGTAGAGGATACGTCTGTGAGGCTGACAGCCCAAGGAATCTTCCTGGGATTTAGTGATCATAGCCAAGGCTGGACACAACTCTGGTGGCAGTCACTTTGCCAACCCTTCTGGAATCAGGTCATCGGTATCCTTTGAGGAGCTTTTATTTGCATTGCTGTGTATGAGGGTCTTCATCGATCCCTCTCAGCCTACCTGATGGTAACCAAACCTCATTTCCAGTTAACCTGGTCTCACTTCAGGACTCCCATGGGCCGAGGGTGAGCAGGAGGCAGCACGCTGATGGGAGCAGGGACTGCACTGAAAGCTGGGCAGACTCAGACTCAAAACTTGTCACTTCATACCTATGGTTTCTGTGAACTTCTGTTTCTTTATTTGAAAAGAAAAAAAATGATACAAGAATAACACCTGGAAAGATTATAGGGAAGATTAAATGAAATTTACTCAGAAATTATCTGGCAGGTGGTAGTTGGTCACTTTCTCCCCTCTTGCTTGTCTTCTTTGAGTCACATAGCAGACAATGTAAATACTGGAGTCAGGAGGGTGACGGGTAAGCAGTTGTGGTACCCCGTTGGGCAGGTCTTGTCCCCAAAGAGTAGCATCAGCCAAGTGGGGTTTCCAGAACCCATCATTGTCCAGACCATCTCTGGTTTCCCCCACGTTGTTCCATTTTTAAAGAAGATTTTATTTATTTATTCATGAGAGACACAGAGGGAGGCAGAGACACAGGAAGAGGGAGAAGCAGGCTCCCTGTGGGGAGCCCAAAGCGAGACTCAATCCCTGGACCCCTGGATCACCACCTGAGCTAAAGGCAGACACTCAACCACTGAGCTACTCAGTTGTCCCTGTGTTGTTCCATTTTTAACACACTCACTGGTGACCTCAGAATTTCCCCTTAGGCTGTCGTTATAACACCTGAAGCACACTGACTTGTGTCCAAGTCTATTTTCAAATTCCATGCTTTATCTCCCAAGGGTGCTTAATCTTTGCTCTCCCTACAGTTTCAGCTTTATTTGGCTTTCGTCTTCTAGGTTGATGACTCAAAACCCATTCCCTGATGTAAAGCAAAGTAATCATCCAGGTCAAACACACCCGATGACATGGGAACCAAGCCCACCTCCTCTAGAGGAATATAGGAGAGAATTGAATGTTTGTTTGTGGGGTTTTTTTTGAAGCCGCTAAGAGGTTGGGATTATTTGCTAGCACAGTAAAATCTTGTCTCTTCTGGCTAAAGTCATCAGAAGGTAAGGGATTAGCTACTCAGTTTACAATTGGCAACTAACTGATTCCTGATCCTAGGGCCAGAGAAAGCCGATGAGGCCCCATCTACAGGAGACAGTTGGGGATAGGCTTTCAAACTGAACTGGGAGTTTTACCTGATGAAGGCTGATGGATTTAGGACCAGAATGATGATGAATAGGAATCGATTTGGACCAAAGGAAATGGTATTTAGTATTCAATCTGAAGAATAAAATAAAACTGAAACTGGGAAGAGAGAAAATATTTCAAAGGGTCACAGGTGAGAGGGAATCAGCCACAGGAAGGGCTTTGATCCTGTGGGGTCAGAGCTAAGGCCTGGAAACAGGGCCAGACTCCTCTGTCATCAGGTGCCCTGGGATGGGCATGGGCCTGGTGGGACAGTGTTTCTGTGAGCCATGGTTTCCTCTTCTTACAAAATGGGGACAATTGTATCCATCTCATATTTAGTGCTGAACCAAGTGTGGGAGAAAACAAAAGGCAATGCAGCACAAAGGTGCAAGAACTGCTTATAAGACAAATCCTAGCTGAACTTTAACCTTAAACAGATGGCACACTCTTCCCGGACCCTCTACATAACAATGTTCTTGTCATGCAAGCAAACGTACAGATCCCTCCAGCTGTTCCAAAATCCCATCCAGGTTTGTAGCCAGGCAGAGATTATGGTTTGCTCTCAATCTATTACCTTTCTGTTCGAACCTTCCACTCTCAGCAGGGATGCTCCATTCTGAGGGTTCATTCGAGAGGCCATGAACAAAAGATGATTTGCAGTTGACTGTAGGGCCGTCAGGGGTTAATTCAAGTGATAGCAGATGATTGGCTGCAAAGCACGAGGCAAGGAAACTTGACCCCACAAGTATGCTATTATATGCAAGTACAGAGTTATTATTATACAAATCCTTAATAAATATGAGTTTGCTATTACACTTGTTTGTTATTACCCTTGTTACATTATTATGCAAATACACTTATTATTATCATACATTACCATTAGCATTATTATATTGTGCAATTATAATATATACAATGTATTATAAGTTATTATACATAATAATATACTAGTATAATAATACACTCACTTATTGAGGACTTGAATGGGCCAAATACTATTTAAAAGTACTTTCTTTTTTAAAGATTTTATTATTTATTTGAGAGAGAGAGAAAGCGAGAGAGAGCAGGAGCAAGGGAGAGGTGCAGAAGGAGAGAGAGAAGCAGACTCCCCACTGGGCAGGGAGCTCGATGAGGGGCTCAATCCCAGGACCCTGAGATCATGACCTGAGCCAAAGGCAGATGCTTCACCAACTGAGTCACCCAGGTGCCCCTCAAAAGTACTTTCAACTTTCAATTCTCCAACAATCCATCATGTGAGGGAATTGCCATTATACTTGATTTACAGATGAAGATACTAAAGTGGAGGGTCACATAGCTGGTAGGGGGGAAGTAAAAGATGATCCCAAGCACTTTGCTCCAGAACCAGCACTTGTGTCCTACAGAGCCTACCCTGACTCTGTCCATGTGTATGTTGGAGAACCAGCCTGCTTCTCAGACTTTGGAGAGCCCCAGATTTACCAGGAAGCATTATAAGATGCCAATATCTAGACCCATCGATAGAAAGCACATGTCTCAGATCTAGCATTTCATCAGCTTCTTTAGAAGTTCACTCATATGTGGAATATATGAAATACTGAAAGGGACCATAAGGGAAGGGGGGGAACTGAGTGGGGAGAATTAGAGAAGAAGACAAACCATGAGAGACTGTTGACTCTGGGAAACAAAGATTTCTGGAGGAGAGGTGGGTGGAGGGATGGGGTGACTGGGTGATGGGCACTAAGGAGGGTGCATGATGACATGAACACTGGGTGTTATATGTTGGTAAATTGAATTTAAATACAAAAAATTAAAAAAAAATACTGTCAATCATCTGTCTCCTTCCCTCAATCCCTGCCCCTGCCTTCGCTTCCCATGCCATACACATGTTACCTGTTTTCTTTGGGCTTTTTATGTTTGCATAAATAAATAGTTTTTTAATTGAATGCATGAGTATATACAATGCTATGATTTTACAGACGTCACCTACTTATTTTTGTTTTGCTTTAATCACACTGCTAAATAGTGTTTTGGTCAAATAGGAACATCAAAATTATTAGGATGTGGGTAGTCAGACTATAAATGTGACCCTGAGCCAAAAGGTGCTGCCCATTCCGTCCAACAATGACATGCGTCATTAACTTTAAAAAGCTGTTTGCCTTAATTTTTAAAAGGCATTTAAAGAAAGTGGCCTACTATATAGTGTCTTAGGCCCAATTTGCCTTAATAATCATTTCAATACACTGATATCCTGTATATTTTTAAAATGTTTTATTTGAATTCAATTTAGTTAATATACGCTATACTATTAGTTTTGAAGGTAGAGTTCAGTGATTCATCAGTTGCATATAACATCCAGTCCTCATCCCATCACATGCCCTCCTTAATGCCCATCACCCAGTTACCCTATCCCCCCACTCACTTCCCCTCCAGCAACCCTCAGTTTGTTTCCTAGAGTTCAGCATCTCTTCTGGTTTGCCTCCCTCTCTGTGTCTTATTTTATTTTTCTTCCCTTCCCCTATGTTCACCTGTTTTGTTTCTTAAACATCCCATATATTTTTAAAAGTCATATACCCAACAGGCTGGAGAACCTAGAAGGTAGTGCAGACAGAAACATTTTAATAAAAAAGCAAATTTCAACATTGGCAATGGCCTTTCACCATGAACACTGCCCTCAGTCCCTTAATCAACTGTCCTTGATTTTTGTTACATCCATTGTATCTAAGAGTCTGAGATGATTTTCTAATAAAAACAAATAAATCTAGGCTTCCTTCCTTAAAAACCTAACTTGTCATGCAGAGTCTATGTGAGTCTTCAAGCATGGTTAGCATATATTCCTCTCTGGATATCAAAACGAAATCAAGGAATTTAGTATTGCCATTAAGGTAATTTTTTTTCTTATTTACATAAACTTAGTTTCCTTCCCTCTCTTAGGGAAAATTCACACATCTCAGGTAAAGTTCACTGGACACACTGTAAATTTTAAACCAGAATATCTTTCACCCGGATTCCTGACCCTGAGCTATTGTAATTTTAACTTTTTTGTTTGTTTGTTTCCAATCTACCCAATGTCTAGAAGTCTGTATATATTATCACTTATCCTCACAAATCCCCCTTTCATACATTGGAAAACTGAGGTTGACATTCTTTTTCATAACTATTAAGTAATTATGTCTGTCAGGCTTCTACTAGAAAAACAGAAACTGGGCAGCTGGGGTGGCTCAGTGGCTTAGCACTGCCTTCAGCCCAGGGTGTGATCCTGGAGACCTGAGATCCAGTATCACATCAGGCTCCCTGCATGGAGCCTGCTTCTCCCTCTGCCTGTGTCTCTGCCTCTCTCTCTCTCTCTGTGTCTCTCATGAAAAAATAAATAAAAACTTAAAAAAAAAAAAAGAAAAACAGAGACAGCATAGAAGATCACAAGTACACTGGAATACCTTGTGAACAAGCTCTTTAGAGTAGCTGAGCTGGGTTCACCTGATTAGGGTGGGCCCACCAATGGTGATATCCCTTTTGGTGAACTTAAAATGAACTGATGAGGGACTTTTAGCACAACTGAAATGTCCCTTTACACTGACACTTAGAATGTGTGTTTAAGTACCTGAGGATTGCAGCTGAGTTGATACATCACAAAGTCATCAGAGTAATGGAGTTGGCTCATACAGTGCTTAAAAACATAGTGTAAATACTATCACACTGCATCACCTCTTACAAAGTGGTCTCCAGCCTTCATCTCCATAGAGAAGACACTTAAAAAACAATATGCACTGTCTTCTCACCAGCAGTGAGTCACTGTAGAAATGATTTTGAAGGTTGGGATAGAGGTACAGACGGAGCCCATCAAAACTGATGAGATAGTTTTGAGTACGCTGAAAAAAAAAACCCTCTTCCAGCTAAGGATAGTATCACTGTTCTAAATTATTTGGCAAAAGAGAAGCGTAGAAGCTCTGGAAGTTAAGTGTGTTGCAGTCTTGGAGGGAAATCTGCCATTTCAGGAGTGGTGAGCCATCTGGAGGAGGAATACCTGTCACGGAACTCTTTGTTTCCACAGGATTTAATTTCTATTTCTGCAAGTCCAATAATCACATCCTGTTTCATATTTTATATGAGCATTTTATCTATTATCACCCTGACTATACATCCCTCAGGGGCCTTCCATCCTGCATTCCCCGTGAGCAATGCACATTTGTTCTGAGCTCAAACTACCCTGGGTATATATGTTCTCCTACAAATAGATCAGAAACAATGCATGAGAATTTCCAGAGGCTAAAAAGGACTCATCCCAGCCCCAAAGCAAAGAAGAAGGCAGAAAACTGACAACAGTAAGAGACAAGAATTTCTGACAGTAGTAAGAACAATAATAGTATTAAAAACCTCAAGAACATGACCCATTTAAGGTCTGACCCAGCAACTCTGCCGTCTATGGCTACAGCCAACACCATCCTTACATTCTAGTGCAGCAAGCGTTCGTTTGGGGGATCATGTGTCAGACCATCAAGGATGGTGCATATGTGTTTAGGGCCACCTGCTTAACTGCACTTAGGTGTTTTGAGATTTTCTGAGGATTGCTGGAGAGAAGGTGGGTGGGGGGGATGAGGTAACTGGGGGATGGGCATTAAGGAGGATATGATGAGCACTGTGTTTTATATACAACTGATGAATCACTAAATTTTACCCCTGAAACTAAAACTACACTCTATGTTAACTAACTTGAGTTTAAGTAAAGTCTTGAAAGGGGGAAAAAAAAAAGAAATCATTACAGCAGGTGAAATTTTCTTATCTGGAAAGAAGTTACATCATTTCCACCATGATGCCAGATAAACAGCATTGTCCATTCACATCTGGCCCTTCTCGCACAGCCTGTGGGATTAGAATATATCCACAGGGTCTGTTCACACGGTTGGATCCAATATGCAGCATGACCACAGATAAGAAATGAAATATAGGAAGAAGATACAGGATATGTCCCAGTGCCCACAGCTATGGTGGGTCCGATTGCAAGAGGCAGGGGGATATGCCACAATTTGAGGTACAGCATTTGGGAAATAAAGACACTGAGTTTGAATCCTTAGTGTAAAAGCATTTGTGTAGCCTCAGGAATCCCATGATTTCTATATGCCTCGGTGTACCCATTTAAACAGCGGGCTAAGAGTCCCTACCCGCAGAATTTTATAATAGGTGGTAATTATTTGAAATTCGCTGAGCGCTAGTCACAGTGCCAAGGCATTATGTGGGCTCTGTCAACATTTGCAGTTATTATGTCCCCAGTTTGGGGGAATTTAGAAGCCAAGTCAGAAGTGAGCAGAAGCCATGAGATTTCTTGGACCAGTGGCTGCAGTGGGAGAAGGTGTGTAAAGGAACATGCTTAGAAGCCCTATCTACTTTAGGACTTGGTTCCCTAGAGCAAAATGAGGTGCTGGCTGGGAAAGAAGCTTCCTTTAGAGCACAACCAAAAGAGTTGCTGGTGACAGGGAAGCCTGCCCGCTGGTGTCCTAAGAATCTGCTCGTTGAAATGACGTTGGAATTCTGTCCAAAATGGGATGTCCCTGAAGCCTGCCTTCCTTCCATAGGAAAATGCACCAGTGTGCCCGCTCTCTTCTGTGTAACCTAGAGGTGCTTAATAATATCTCCTGGGAGGTATATTTATGAGTTCATCAGGTGGCACAGTCAGTAGCATGCCAGGCCCTGATGCATGGGCTCTTTCCAGTGAGTGGGGTAAACAGTGGGAAGGCTGTGGAAGTGGATGGAGCCGGAAAACACCCCCCCTCCCCAGCTCTGCTGGCCTCTGGCCTTTCTCAAGGAGGACAGAAATGGGAAGCATTTCCGGATCACTCAAAGGCTGCTGCCAGGAGCATTTTCCTGGGGGAAGGAGGTGGGCAGGGCATGGTCTGAGGTGAACAGGAAGGACAAGACCCCAAGCAACAGCACCAGAAGGAAACTACGCGACAGCTTCTTCGCATGCCTTGAACTTCTGTTCTGTGGCTCCCAGAGACCTTTGCTTTTGCTCCTCTGAAAATCATTTTTCATTCCTAAACTAAACTCAGCTTTGTTTTTCAAAGCCCAAACAACAAAGTACTCTGTGTTTATGTGAGAGTGTAGCAGAGAGCAGGCCTGACACGTCCCTTTGTGAGCTAGCGAACAAAACAGATCCTATAAACACCGATGTGGTGAGGCTGGTAAAGGAAAAGCCACATGGCCCCTGGATGAGAGAATTGTAAGCACATATATGACGATGCCAAGAGATCATAAAACTTTAGTATTGAAAGGCATTCTTTTAAACATGCAAACATTCCTGTGCTTGAACTCCTTTGTAACGTACCCGTCAAATAATTTTCCAGCCTTGGATTACAAATTATTTCCAGAGACAGAGAGCTTATTGCTCCCCAAGACAGCTCTAACAGTTGGAAGCTTTCTTTGAGTGAGGCCAAAATCGTCATCCGTGAGGTTCGCAGTCCCCAGCTCCTGTCTCCTTCTACATTTAGTTCCACTTGGAACCCATCCAGAATTTCATACCACTGGGGGCTGGGAGTGAGCCAGTTGACTTCAGCTGCTGTGCATCAGCTTCTTCTGTAAAGAGAGAGTGATGGAGGTATCTACTGCATATAGGGTTGTTGTAAAGATTTAGTGAGATAATTCATGAAAGTATTTAGCACCTGATGTAATACATCATAAGCGCTCACTAAATGGTAGTTTTCCTCAAGTATTGTTTCATATGGTAGCCTTTCCAACATTTTAAGACATTAGTTATATAGATTATCATTGGGTTATGCAATTTGAAATATATACATATATAGGCACACACATATATAAATCTATTTTATATAAAATTTATATATGTGTGTATATATATGTATGTCTATATATATATTTAATTAACTTGATTTAATTTAATTTAATTTACTTGATCCAACTCACCAAACCTTTACAAAGAATCTACTACTGGCCATAGAATGTACAAGGACAAGTGTTAGCTCAAAACTGAATAAAGCATCACCCCGGTCTCCTGTGAAAATTGGTGAGCACACTCATTACCTAGAGCACAGGCTGGATGGGCATGCAGACGAGACAGATGTGGAGTCTGACACCGCTGGTGACATTGGAGCCAAGTCTTGGATAGGTGACTTTAACAGCTCATGTCCCTAGGGCTATTTCCCCATCTCCAATGCCTTGGGCACTGCCCTATCTCACCAAGCTGCAGACACTAAACAGAACTGTACCTGTCCCTGCAGGACTTACAATACATGCTAGGCACACCAATTATTGAGGTATACATCCGGAGGGGAACCGGGAAATGGGATTTTTGTATGAAACCTGCAATGAAATAGGTAGCTGTGTGCCATGGACCATAAGTTTGCATCCAGGCTGCATCTGTATGCTGAAATCCTAAGCCCTAATGTGATACTATTAGGAGATGGGGCCTTTGGGAGATAATTACATTATGGGGGTGGCGCCCACATTAATGGGATTAGTGCCTTTATAAGAGGACTCCAGAGAGCTTTGTTGACTCCTTCTACCATGTGAGAATATCATGAGAATTTGGCAGTCAGCAACCTGGAGGCAGGTCCTCATCAGTACCCAAACCTGCTGGTACACTGATCTCAGACATCCAGCCCTGAGAACCATAAGCAATAAATGTCTGTGGTTAATAACCCAGCCGATTTATGGTATTTTGTTATAGCAGCCCAGAGGACCACGATAGTCCTGGGTAAGTGTGCAAGTCTCCATTCATGTTGAGGGTATGGATCAAATGCTTTCTGGACCCTCTCTCTCCAAGTCCCAAAGAGCAGGCCTGTCTGGCTCCTGGGGGAAAAGGGGAGGCGGCGATTCTGAGGGGGCCATGACACCACCGCAGGTGTGGGAGCAGAGGAAGACGTGAAGGCAGAAAAGTGGAGAAAGAACATGTAGAGACCAGATTCTTACCTCACAAATACTTGAAAGGTTGCAATAGTTTCTTCAAATCAATTTAACCTGACCGGGAGCCCCTCTTGAGCTTGGAAGAGGGTGCAAATTTTAATCTGTCATTACAGAGGCTCCTTTATGCTCCTGGGTCAAAGAGAGGACACATGCTTTTGTTTTTGTTCAAAAGCTGAAGCCAGCAAAGGAGGCCAACTTCAGACAATTCTGCTTTTAGTCTTGCAACACCAACTGCCTCTAACAAGAGTGGCCCAAGGGCTTAAATCAAGGTGAGAAAAACACAACAAGAACAAAGAATAAAACACAAGTTAATATCCCAAGAAAATATTACATTGAAATTATAACCTAGTTATGTTGGAAAGCTGCTGCCACTCCAGAGTTGTCAGTTGTGGGTCGTAATGGCCTTCCGTGAAGGTTTGGGGCCCGAAGGGTCTTTATGCATCTCCAGTCTGCCTCTTTTTTTCTCTTCTGATTGAATCTTTCCTCTTTTTTTGACTTAGTTCGATTTTACCTGCACCTTACCTTGTGTGTGTGTGTGTGTGTGTGTGTGTGTGCGTGAGGGAGGGAGGGAGGGATGCTAGGAAGGTGGTACTTGAGGCTTTATAAGAATCACACACATAATAATGGCAAGTCGTTCAAGGACAAGCCAAGCTCTGTACAGTTCTACGTAGACGTGTGTAGGCTGGAGTGTTGACCCATTTTTCCTCCATTGCATACTCAATGCACCTCTTTGGTTCCATTTCTTCACACGTTCCAGGACCCGCTTTCTTCTCCAAGGAATTTCTTTATTTCTTCTTAAGCCAAGAGAATGTTTCATGTGGTCAGTGAAACCTTGCATATGACACATGCATTTCACTGGTTCCAAATCACAAGTTTTTTCTCCTCCACTGTGATAAAACTAACTCCTTTGTCATAAATTCAGAAGTTCCAGGATGTCTCGGAGACAGCAATTCCAGCAAGACTGACAACGTGTGGATGAATACAAGCTCTTCCCTCTAAGCAAAGATAGAGTAACAAAGATAGAGAAACAAAATATCATTATCTTGAGTGTGAATCATAAGATGTTGAACACAAGGGTAAGTTTTGAAGAAGTAAATAATTTTATGATGTTGTTATGCATTCTACTAAATAAAACTCCTTGCTAAAAGCCAAAAAAAAAAAAAAAAAGTCATGCAAGTGTACTCTCAGTATGATTCCAATCAGGATAATTACTGTGTTATCTCTGCAGAGGAATATGAAATTATATGGGAGCAATAAATTGTTCAGCTATCTTTGAGAATTCAGTTGGGTCCATCAGAAGTAAAAGAGAACCTACAGTGCTCTGGATATATTGGAAAATGAAATATAGACATATATTTTACTACATTCTGAAAGAAATCTTAACCACTAGATGGAATATTGTCATTCTGGAAGAGCTCAAATTATTAAATTGGTCATGGAGACCCCAAAAGAGAGGCTATAGGACACAGTCCTAGAGTAAAAGTTTTAGGAAATAACAAGAGTAATAATTTCCCGTTATTTTCCAAAGAATCTGAAGGTAACTCATTGGTAAAGTCTAAGATGAATTGTGTGACTTTGAGCACATTCTCTTCCTGATCTTTGGCCTCATATTTTTTTTTTTTTTTTTTTTTTTTTTTGCTGGCCAACCAAGAGGTCTGGACCAGAGGAGACCTTAGGCTCTTCTGGGCCCAATATCCGCAGAATGAAGGACCTATTAATGATGGCATCCTTACAGGAAATAAAGCATGTGGCCACTTCATTTCCCTGAGCTGGAAGTTGAGGAGAAGCCATGCTTGGAAGATTTCATAAGGAAAATACCTGCAACTATCCTTTCTAAATTCTTCAGACACTAAATAATTACTTCTAACTTTTCAGAACTGTTTTCTTTTTTTATTTGATTAGACCTGTAATAGCATAGGGCCAGAGTTCCTAAGGTGGGGATTTTGGACCAAAAGAGCACCACAGACATGTTCCAGGCATTCAGGAATTCCCTGGGGATGTGTAATGTATGTCCACTTATATATAGAAATATGGATATATACATGGAATTATACATATACTCCTCCCCATTCATTGGAAATAAACCCATAAATTTTGCCAGGATTTAAAAAATATTTAAATTCAATTTAGTTAACATATATTGTATTATTAGTTTTGGGAGTAGAATTTAGTGATTCATCAGTTGCATATAACGCCCAGTGCTCATCCCATCACATGTCCTCCTTCATGCCCATCACCCAGGTACTCCACCCCCTCCACCCCCTCCCCTGCAGTGACCCTCATTTTGTTTCCTAGAGTTCAGCATCTCTTCTGGTTTCCCTCCTTCTCAGTTTGTGTCTTATTTTCTTTTTCCTTCCCTTCCCCTATTTTCACCTGTTTTGTTTCTTAAACATCCCATATATATTTTTTAAAGTCATATATTCATCAGGCCGGAGAACCTAGAAGGTAGTGCAGACAGAAACATTTGAATAACAAAGCAAATTTCACATTGGCAACGGCCTTTCACCATGAACACTGCCTTCAGTCCCTTAATCAACTGTCCTTGATTTTTGTTACATCCATTTTATCTAAGAGTCTGAGATACTTTTCTAATAAAAACAAATAAATCTAAGTTTTCTTCCCTCAAAACCTAACTTGGCATGCAGAGTCTATGTGAGTCTTCAAGAATGGTTTGTCTCCCTGTCTGTTTTAAAAAGAAAAATCAGATTTTTAAAGGGAACTTGAACTTTCAAAACATTTCAGAAGAATTACTGTTCTTATGGAAGGTGCATGCCATGGACTGAATTCTGTCCCCTGAGTTCATAAATTGAAGCCCTAGCCCTCAATGGGATGGTATTTGAAGGTGGAGCCTCAGGGAAGTGATTAAAGTTAGTTGAGGTCCTGAAGGTGAGGCCCCCAGGATGGGATCAGTGTCCACATACGAAGAGACACCAGTTTCCTCTCTTTCTGTTATGCTCCTGTGAGGATGGTGCCAGAAGACAGCTGTCTATGAACCAGGAAGAAGGCCCCCACTGGGGAAGGAAATCTGTAAGCACATTGATCTGAGACTTCCCAGATCTGTGGAAAACTGCCAGAAAATAAATTTCTGTTTAAGCCCCCAGTCTATGATATTTTGTTATGACAACCCAAACAGACTAATACAGTACAAAACATTGAAATCACGAGAGCTTCATTTTAGTCCAATTTCTCTCTCTGAATATAGCGAGAATCTTGAATATAAAAACATGATTTCCTCTGAGAGATGGAAACAGTATCACTTGGAAGGTCCAAATTCTACTTACATTTTCCATATCATTTTGAAATTGAGTGGCATAAAACTTTTGTTTTGTTCTTCCCATTTCCTTTATAGGTGAAGAAACTGGAGGTCCCCTAGCTAGCTAATGAGGTAACTAGTTGCAGAGTATATAAATGCCCACCCACTGTATTTCGGGTACTTAAGAGCAAAACACCGAGAGCCTATGGTTTAAGGTATTTAACACTGACATAACACGTAAGCATATCCTATAATTTCAGGCTCATGGAATAAAACATGAAAAATGAAAATTATAAAAAAATGAAAATTATGCCTATTTTAAATAAGGACAAATTATTTGTCACTTGTAATGTCTGCCTAAGAAAATCCACTGGGGGGAAAGAAAACCACTGTAGTCATGACAGTATCAATGAAGATTCTGACACCGAAGAGGTCAGGAACTCATACACAATCTCACAACTAATAAGAGGTAGAGGCTGCAGACTCTCACACTGTGAAAACCCTGACTTTCCAGCTTGGCAAAGTGTCTTTCATTTAGCATCAGTCTAAGTGCTTTTTAAAAAGATTTTAACAAAATTCTAAATGAGGTCAGTTTTGTTTATTTTTTAAAGACTTTATTTATTTATTCATGAGAGACACAGAGAGAGAGAGAGAGAGAGGCAGAGACACAGGCAGAGGGAGAAGCAGGCTCCATGCAGGGAGCCCCATGTGGGACTCGATCCCCGGTCTCCAGGATCACGCCCTAGGCCGAAGGCTGTGCTAAACCGCCGAGGCACCCGGGCTGCCCCATTGAAGTTAGTTTTATGATATGGATTGAATTCACCTTTTGTTTACCCTCTCAAATAATTTACGTATTAGTTCCTTCTTGTACTTCTTAAATAACTCACAGCACATAAAGTAGAAATAATTGCTTCTTTTGTTATTGTCCTATTCAGATTTCCAGTTCCCTCAGTCACTTTCACTTATATGTGTACTGCAAATAATAAAATAAAAAATAAAAAAGTCATTCATAAATATTTATTGAATGTTCCCTCTGTGCTGGAACAAAGGATGTTTGGGTTTCCACTTTGTTTTGTTTGGTATTGGAGGTATAATGACAGGAACTAACTAGAGCCTCTACTTCCAAAGACTTAGTATCAGGGAAGATCAGTAAATAAACTGACAATTATAATACAATGCACTGTGTTCATCACTTGAATTTTAGGAGACCTTAGTACATATTACTTTCTTGTAATATTAAATGGTTCCTTGTTCTCTTACTCTTATAGTTTGTGCATCTTCTTTTTCTGTTATTTTTGTGATGAAACTTGCCGGCTCTTCTTTCGGAAGAAGGCTCAGCTTATGTAGTTGTTTTGCAGTTCTGTGGGGCTTCCACCATGTAAGCAATCTGCCTTTTTCTCCTTTTCCCTCTCCACCACATCCTTTAGGGTTTTAGTGGTTATTGTCTTGCTTTTTAGCATGCTTTCCTTCAATTATTTTCAGCCTACGTGTTTTATTTTTTATAAATGACTGGCTAGTGCTGACTGAAGACACGTTCTAAAATAATGGTTTCTCTTTAGGCCCCCAGGCAAATGATGTTGGAAAAGATATAAAACAAGAGACAGGACATTTCTGCCTATTGATAAGCATCTCCTTCTTCCATATTTAGAGAATATTCTCCTAACAGGCAGTTGGGTCCTGAGAACTCTTCTAGTCGGGTTCTGGAAAGTATACCTTTTGGCATCAACCACTGGTTTGGGTTCTAATTCTGATTCCACTTTCTATGTGAGAGAGAAATTACTTGGTTTACCTGCCTGACCTCCTTCATGTTTATTTCTGCTTCCATGAAAATTGAGGCTCATTACACCAACCTTAGAAGAATGACATGATGTGTATGAAGGAGTAAAAATTTTGTCCATAAAGTCAGCATATAAACTCTACTTTCTCTAAATCAAAATAAACGTGACTCCTCACCTCAGCGTGGTGGGAAATTTAGTCTTAGCATTGACTTCACCATCTACTGGGTGCATCCTGGAAGTCTGGAGGTTTAAGTGGCGCTTAGATGAAAGAATCATGACTTCTGGCCTTCAGCTCATCCTGGTTGCTATGCCATCCTCATTGTCTTCACTCAATGTGGCTCCTGAAAGTCTGACTGCCTCTCTGGAAATCCAGCTTCTTGCTAAGGCTTAGTTAGCTAAGGACATGCTCACCCTTGTCTGGGATAAGGGCTGGCATAGACCACAGCTGACCATAATGGAGGGATGATGATCTCTATTCCTAAAATGTTTATCTCCTTTCCAGGCTCACAAAATTGCTTCTCTTTCTTGCTTTTTCTACCTTCTCTTCCCCACTTACCCTCCTTACTCCCAAACTGCCAGCCTTCTTCCCCACTTCTCCACATAAATGATTTTCGATAAACCCACACCTTTAAGAGGACAAAAAGTGACATTAATTTCTGATAATTTCTGTTCTTATATGGAAAAAAATTCTTAGGGCAAGGAATTACTGATGGCTTGTCCACACTTTGGATTGGAGTCTGTGAGAATGGAGGAAAAACAAACATCAGTGAAAATATTTTAATCATCTCTCTTGACATTCATATCAAGTTCTGGCTTCTCAAAAGTACAGGAGTATCCCTTCCCAAAAAAAAAAAAAAAAAAATTCAGTGACTCTGACCTGATGGATATAGTTTCTGTTTGAGGCAATGAAATGTTATGGGATGGATGGTGATGATGGTTACATAGTAGTGTGAATGTACTTAATGCCACTGAACCAAATATTTAAAGAAGGCTAGAATGGCAAATTTTATGTTTTATCTATTTTACCACAATAAAATATATTCAGTGATTTCTTAAGCATATACAATAAAACATAGCTCCTTATGTGACTGGACAAGGTCCTTCAAAACCTGTCTCAAGTCATCTTTCTGAACATCTTCCCCATATGTCCTTGTATCCTCCAGTTTTTGCTGGGATGATGTTCTGCAGGAAAAAAACCTCAACATTTCAGTGACTTGCAACAACTAATGTTTACTCCTCACTCACATCAGGTGCTAGGGTTTTGCTCTAACCTATGAGTTAGCTCAGAGCAGCCTAGACTCTCTTCTTATTCTCAGACTCAAGCAGAGAGTGAATCTTGACTGTGGCATTCTCGAGGTAGAGGGCAGGAGTGCAAGAGAGCTGCTGGAATAGGGGAAGCCCCCAGTGACTCTGGGGGATTATGCCTGAAAATGGCACATCAAGGCTTCCTCCAATCCCATTGATCGAAGCATTGGGTACATGCACAACCTCAACAACCACAAGACAGGGAAATTTACTTCTCCCATGGAGGTAGCAAAGGGGAAGTTTCTATTTGCTTTACAGCAATACAATATACTTCAGCACACACTTTTTGGTCAAATATGCTCACTCCCCTTCCTTCCACAAACAAAACATACAAACAAAAATCTCATCTAAAAATGGCATCAGGCTTTCCAGATGTAGGATCTCATGATGGTTTCTACATCAAACTTGAAGGTGGCTCCTCAATAAAGAGGTCTAGAAGCTAAAAAACAAAATGAAACAAAACAAAACAACAACAACAACAAAAAACAGATGATTTCCCCCCACACATCTAAGGTACTTTGGGAGGAACACAGGCAGGATACCCATAATCGACATACTCATTGGAAGGGGGAAGATGAGGACACTATAGAGCAGCTGGTAAGGTTCAAAGTTGGAATCATTTCAGAAAATCCAGGACACACTATGAGGGGAAGAACATTGGATTTGAGACTGGAAGCACTGATTACTGCTAGCAATAGCAATGTTTCAACTCTTTTGGACATGCATTGTGAGGGTCCACCGTCTTAGGGTAGGGAATGTGCCCTGGTTATCCCCTGGTTCTTCTTCCTGGGAGTAACTCCCCAGTGCATTGCTCTTCTGGCTCTTAAATCCAGACTCCAAGAAGTCTTTCTCTTTCTATTATCCTATTTGGCCACATCTAAAGAGGACAATGGAGACTATTTTTTGTGGGATACACACAGCTTTCTCAGGTTGCTTCCTGGCCATAAATAGGTGGGGTCCTGTGGTGGCAATCATCCGGGATGTCCCCCAATGATTCCACTTGGCATTTATTCCTTAGTCCTCCCCTGCCACGTTGTATCAGGGTTAGTCTGTGTGACCAATAGCACAGTGTTAAAGTGGTGGCATGTCACCTTCAAGACTAGGTCCTAAAAGATATTGTATAGCTTTTGCCTGGTTTTCTTGTGTCACTCACTCTGAGAGAAACTAGCTCCGGTGTCATGAAGACTTATCAAGCAGCCTTATGGAGAAGCCCCCATGTGGCAAGGAACTTCTTGCCAATAGCATGTGAGTAAGCCATCTTGGAAGATCATTCAGCCCCACTTAAGCAATTAGATGGCTACGACTAATTTCTATATTAATCAGCTTTTACTATGATAATGTTTCATAAACATTATCCAAATTTTGGTGAGTTTCTGTAGCAAATGCTCTTTTCTTGTGGGAGTGTGTTTGCTATTGTTTCTTCACAGAGCAGGTGTAAGTGTCTCATGTGTCTTCTCAGTCAGGACCCAGACTGAAAGAGTAAACTAGGTGCAGGATGCATTGTTCCCATGTGGGGTCAGGAGCACGGCTGGTTGGTGGAAGCTCGCAATGCCTCTTAGATCCTCTGCTCCGAACCCTCATTGGCTAAAAGGTATATGACCAAAGCTACACCTGCGTCCCTTCCTTTGGTTAAAGCATGCCACATGCCCTGTAGTAATGGGGAAGGGAATATAATACAGCCATGGAGTGCAGGGCAGAGAATAGCTATTTGCTGACCATGGTCAAGTCTATCACACCATTTACCCAGGATGTCTACGTTGTGCGACAAATCACTACAAAACCTAATGGCTTAAAATCATAATACATTGTTATGTCCTATGTTTCTGTGGATTGATTGGGCTACTCTATCTACTCTGTGAGGTCTCTCATGCAATCATCTCTGATGGTGGCTGTGCCTAGACATCATCTGAAGGTGTCTTCACTCACAGGTTTGTCCCTGCTCAGGGATGGCTGGACATTTCTCTTCTTCTTCAAGTCTATTCATCGGGTAGCTTGAGTTTCCTTACAGCATGGTGTTCTTTCCTTTCTCTTTTTTAATTGAAGTATAGTTGAACAATGTTACATGAATTTCAGGTGTACAACATAGTGTTCAACAAGCCTATATGTTATGCTACATTCACAATGTGCCGCTGTCCTGTCACCATAACACTGTTACAATACCATTGGCAATATTCCCTGTGCTTTACCTCTCATCCCCATGACTTATTTATTTCACCACTGGAAGTCTGTTATTTCTTACTCTGCTTGACCTTTTTCTCCCAACCCCCCACCTCTTCCCCTCTGATAACCACCAGTTTGTTTTCTGTAGTAATGAGTCACCTGAGCTGTTCTTTGTTTGTTCTTTGTTTTTTTAGATTCCCCATGTAAGTGAAGTCACATGGTATTTGTCTATTTGTCTTTCTCTGTCTGACTTACTCCACTTAGTATAATTACCTCTAGGTCTACCTGCAGCATGGTGATCTTAAGATAACCAGACCCCTTGGGGCACCCGGTGGTGTAGTTGTTTAAGCATCCTACTCTTGGTTTCAGTTCAAGTAGTGATCTCAGGGTTGTGAGATCAAGCCCCATGTCTTTGGACTCTACATTCAGTGTGGAGTCTGCTTGAGAGTCTCTCTCTCTCCCTCTCTCTCTCTCTCTCTCTCCCCCTCTGCCCTCCTCCTCATGCTTGCTCCCTCTAAAATTAAATAGAGAAATCTAAAAAAAAAAAAAAGATAACCAGACTCCTTATATGGTGACTAGCTTCCCCTCAAACAAGCCTTTCAACAAATAGGTAGTGGAAGCTTCTATCTTTAGTAGCCAAGGTCTGGAAAGTGGAACAGTGGCATAACCACTGTATTCTGTAAGTTAAACCATATCCTGCTCCAATTCATGGGAAAGAGATTTCTTAGTGAGAGAAGAATCAAAGAATTAGTTGCCATCTTTCCTAGCTTTGCAATGTGACTATAGCTACATGAAGCTGCAATAGACCATTTACCCCTCCTGGAAAGTCTAGCCATGCCTTTGAGTGTCAGCTTGTTTCCCTGGTGATCCACATTCCCAGTAACTAAGAAATAGGTCTTTCATACATTTGTATCTGTTCTATAGAGTCCAGCAGAGGACCTCATCACTCTACCCCCCCAGGAAATACAGAATGAGCTCAATCAAACTCCCTAATACAAAGAGAACAAATCCTAGCAGAAGTAGAACTTGAGATTAGTCAGGAACCCTACATCCCCCAATGGAGGCCTCTTTTTCTTCATCTGTCCTATGAGGTAATCCTGATTTTGCCATAGGTTAGGTTTTAAGGGGGAAAAAAGAAACTCTAGTGCAATATAGAATTGAATCCGTATAGTGGAATGCTGTTCAGCCAATACAAATAATGTTTTGAAATTATTTAATAGCATGCAAAAATGTTTCTGATGACTCTCTGTGTGAAAAAGTACAGACAGCAGAGTAGTAGATACTATGCGTTAAAAGCATTTATTTCTTGGTCGTCGAATTGGGCTTAATTCTAAGATGGTTATCTTACCACAGGAGTTATTTATGTAGAGTATGATGGATAATGAAGCTAGGGAAAATAAAAACTCTATGGGAATAGACACTTTCCAATTCTACGATGTAACGCTATTCAGCCATTGAAAGTAGTGCTTTAAAACCACTTGAAGGTATGACAGTATGTTTGCCTTCTATTTGGGAATGATAAAAAAGCAGATTACAAAATAAAACATACTCTAATTAAAAGCGGTTGACTCTGATGATAAGATTGGAGCTGATGTGTGTGTGCGCGTGCTTTTATATATTTTCCACATTTTGTATAAATAAGATTATTTATTTTTTTGTCAGAAAATAATGCTAAGTATTACTTTAAAGAATGCAAAGGAGGCTGAGGAATCCAAAATTAGATGCTACTTGAAATATCCCAGTATACATAGTGGGCTATACGTAATTCCCTTTTAAATTATCAAACATCACTACTTCATGTTTTCATTTTTAGTGCTATCTTATCATTGTCCTAAGGAATACTGTTCATTAACTGTAACACTGTAATGTCTGGGGGAAAAAAAACGTAATTGGAACATTTCACACGATTCAAATTTTGGCCACTAGTGCAAAAAGCCACACCCAGTGCTGACCCATACACCTCACAGAGAGGAAGAAATGAGCTGGAGAGAAGCTCCTTCTACTTTGTCAAATGTAAGGCAGTAAATTCCCCAGTGGCCACACAGACTTCCAAACCTTCTGCGTCAGCAGACCCTGTAGCCTGACAGATGAAGTTCAGTGCAAAACATCCCAGCCTAGGAGCTCCTCTACAAGATGTGCGAACATCTGTCTCAACACAACCGAGGCCCCTCAGCTGCATCTGCAGACTCCAGAGCCAACAGTGGGAGGGCTGGCCCTGTCCAGGTTTGCGGAGCTTCGCTTGTTACATTCTGAGGAGTCCCAGAATCTGGGCAGGTGATTTTAGTTCTTGGCTAGTTTGTAGCTCTTGGAATTCTTCTCAGGCTCTGACCAGCAGGGAGAAGTCATGTGATGACTCCACTTGCAAGCCTAAGGTGGCAGTGAGGCAGCCAGCGCTTCTCATTGAAGGGAGCCCCAGACAAGCCAGGGAATGTCTGCTTTTCTGATCTGAGGACCCAACAAACAGCATTTCCTTATCTAGCTTGAGTTCTAAACCCATTGCGAGAGAAACAAGCCTTAAGTCAGAGAACAAAAAATGGCCTTTATTACAGGTAAGGATCATCTTGGGGAATGCGATTGTATCTGACCCAGAATGAGCTAGCCTCACCCAGAAGTCACAGGTCATTCTGAGCCAGGACACCTTCCCCAGAGCAGGGCAGAAGCTGCTGCAGCCCTGGGAGGACACTGAGGAGCCCATTCTCCCTGCAGGTACTCACTCCGAGAGGGAATGGGGAGGAAGGGTGGAAACTCACAGGCTGCCTCAGGAAAAGGAGGACCAGGCCCTACCTTCTAGGCTTCCCCACTGGAGGAAAAGCAGGTGCTCAGCAGGTGGCCTCTGACCAGGGGAAAACAAGAGTTGTGCTGGGCTGGATGCACTTCGCTGCTCCCTCAGCAGTGAAATTATGCCATTCTTCTTGATTAGGAGGGGCCAGAGAGGTCAGAGAGGGGCCAGAGCATAGACTCATGGCCCTTTCTGTCTATGGATTAGGCTGTAGGTAGGGGCAGAGGAAGTACTCTTGTGCCCCAAAACTCAGGATGACTTGAGTGAGAATCAGGAAGGCACAGTTCTTTTTTTTTTTTTTTTAATATTTTATTTACCTATTGATGAGAGACACAGAAAGAGGCAGAGACACAGGCAGAGGAAGGAGAAGCAGGCTCCAAGCAGGAGCCCAATGCGGAACTAGATTCTGAAATTCTGGGATTATGTCCTGAGCCAAAGGCAGACACTCAACCACGGAGCCACTCAGGTGGCCCAGGAAGGCACAGTTCTCATACGTGGACAGGCCTCAGCTTCCTCATCTGACATTGGTTTCTACACTGATGGAGCTAGGCACTGCATTAAACCTAACTGGAGTCAAAGTCAATGGGAGAAAGACAATTATCACATGGTTTCACCCATATGCGGAGTACAAGAAATAGTGCAAGGGATCATAAGGGAAGGAGGGAAAACTGAATGGGGAAAAAATCAGAGATGGAGACAAACCATGAGAGACTCTTAACTCTGGGAAACAAACTGAGGGCTGCTGAAGGGTAGGTAGGTGAGGGGATGGGGTAACTGGGTGATGGGCATGAAGTAGAGCATGTGATGGGATGAGCACTGAGTGTTATACATAACTGCTGAATTATTGAAAACAACACCTGAAACTAATGCTGTATATATCTTGGCAAATTTAATTTAAATTTAAAAAAAAGGCTGAAGTGAAAAGATGAGTCAAGTCCAGTCTTTCACCTTGAAGCACCAGGGCAGAGATGGCCAGGTAAACACTACAGTCTCTAAAATCTCTTTAATCTTCTACAATTCTAAATTTTATAAGACAGCCATCAGAGGGTGGAAGAGCAGTTCCAAGTCAAGGAAAAGGTGAAGATGCTCCTAAAATCTCTGGCCGAAGAGACAGGTTTTTAGCCTTTGGATAGAAGCTTCAGACTTGGATGTAGAACTCTCAAATACTGCCTTTTGAAGGCAGCAGCAACGTCAAGGGCGTGCAGAGACTGCACCTGTTCACAAAACTGAAAACCTGGGCAAAGAGAAAAGGTGTGGGAGTTGAGGGAAGGAGAGGGGGCAGGGAGCAGGAGCAGAAGCTACTGTTTCTGAGAAGCATGTTGTTCCTGACACAGGGAACTCTTTCCATTCAAGTTGCCAAATGGATTGATGTATAATTCATGACACCACTCATAATAAGACTTTGTACAAAATCCCGTAAAGTCCTCCTCTGATTGCAAAGTCTCAACTAGAGGTGGGTTGCAAGCACCCGTACACCCTGACCGACCTTGCTTTCAGAGTTTCTTCCCTTGCAATCTGTGAGCCAGTTCAACCACATTTCTTTCCCTCTCCAGGACAAGCAACCTGCTATCTTTCTTCTGTATGTGCCAAAACTTGTCTCTGCCAAGAACCCTTCCCTCTGCCGCTCCCCTGCTCCCTACACTGTTTTTCAGTTGGTTTATTCCATCTTGCTTTACAGATAAGCTTAGATATCACTTCTTCTGAGAAGCATCCTTGCAAATGAACGAGCCTGATGACCTCCTCTGCGCTCCCTCACATCCTGTCCAGGTGCTCACATGCTCCCTGTGTGTGTGTCTTTCACCAGCTTATAAGCTCTGGGAGGATGGGGCATGTCTGCTCCATCCATTGCCACACCTCAGATCCTGAACAAAAGGATGTATCAACGCTTATTTAGTGCTTCACATCTGTGTTAGGCATTTTACTTAGCCATTAAAATCAGGCTGGAATTGAGGAGAGTTGGAAGAGACATAATTAGCCCCATTTCACCAATGAGCAAACTGAGAGTCAGAGAGTGTAAGTGGCAGGTGTGAGTTCACTGTTGGAGAAATGGAGCAAGAACTATAATGGAATCTTCTGGGCTTTCCAGTTTTTCATGGTATCCACTTTTGGGGAGAGAAAGAAAAAGATTACATCCAATGGTCCCATGATCACCTTACCTGATAAAAAATACATTCACTCAGGTTCAAACTCCCTTTGCAATCGTTGGTTTTAAAGGGAATAAATTCATATAAAATAAAACTAATTATATATGTATGTGTGTACATATGTATGTATATATGTATGTAAACATAAAATGTACAAGTGACTTTGAGCTTTTCCAACCGATAAAGTCCTGTAACTATATCAGGAAATAATACTCCATTTCACCATGATCTCCTGCTGAGATTTCACCCTGGTGTTCTGCACATACTAACCCATTGGCCAGATTCACCTTTAAGTGCTTCCTATGGATTTTTTTATGTGTTGTTTATTGTTGGTATAGATTTAAATCCATTTTAAATTACAACTTCCTATCACTTGATGATGTAAAAGTAGTGTCCAAAGGTATATTTCAAAATATTGAATTATCCTAAATTCCATTGTCCTCATTTGCTAGAAGGAATGATGGCATACACGTGTGCCAAGTTCTGTGCCAGGTTCTTAAGAAACACAATTTTATTTAGACCCTACAACCGCCCTTCCTTGTAAAGGTTATTACCACTATGGCACAGAAAAAGAAATTAAGAATGTGGGAGATTAAACTTGCCCCAGGTCCTGCAGACTGAAATTCAGTACCAACTTGTCTGACATTCAAATCCATGCCCTTTCTATGTCTTTTCTGGAATCGAGCATGCAGGCTTGACTGTACTTCTTCTGTGATCCAGAAGAGCACGTAGATTCCCAGGAAGTAAGATAATAGGGAAAGAAAATTGCTCAGAGACTAAGAAGAGGTGGAGTTTAATTCCCAGAGCTGAACTGTCCCAGTGAAGTGACCTTGAGAGAGTTAACTACTCTTCCTGTGCAATGAGGCTGTTAGAGGAGAATTGCCTCCAAATCAAAATTGATTGGGTGTCACCTGGGTTCTAAGCCACACAACCTTAGATGACTCTTTCCTCATGTCTGGGTTTCCATGTCCACATGTGCACCATGGGAATGTGGAGCCCGGTGATCTCCAAACTATCTTGCCACCACAAATTCCATCAGTTCGAGCCCATAGCAACATACCTTTTTATAATAATTATTATTAATTATTAATTTGCTTCTCTCCACTGAGTTTAAATTTGACCTTCCTTATATATCCCTTCTATACATCCACCAGGCCACCAATTAATGAAGCAGTGAATCTTTTTCCATCCTTCAAAATAAACACAAGCATGTGACAAACCTGTTTACAGGCATTCAATCTGTTTGCTGGGTCACATTTTGAAAAATGTACTCTTCTTAAATTCCTGTTTATGAACACAGACACATACAGATGTGTCTTTCTCAAGCAGCAGGAGGTGTTGTTCATGGCCAACCTTTTTTGTAGCTGTCACCATGATGGCCTGTAAGAAACAGATGGGCTGATGGAGGGTACAAAATTGAACATTTTGTTTTCACTTTTTCAGTTAAAGGGGAAAAGCATCATTTAGGCCATCCTGTTGAGCTATATAGATCTTTTCCTGGTTGGTTTTCTGGTTGTAACAAGTATTGATGTTAAGGAAAGGAAGAGAGAGAGAAATGAGCAAGAGGAGGCTGAGAGCCAATGAGGAACATTTCCACTGAGCACTTGTGCCTTAGAGAGATCATAAAGTTTTAGTGTCTAATTCTCAACATTTTAAGTTTGGAAACTAGGTTTCCCCAGGTGATCAAATTCAAGAAGATAGGCTATTTCTAACCAAATACATAAGACCTTAGTAAAAATAGTGTTTTTGTCTACATATTTATTAATGCCTAGATGTGCTATGGATTCTAACAGGAAGTGGATATACAATGCTTAACAGGATGTACTCTTTGAACCCAAAAAGTTTGTAGGTTCATGAGGGGCACAGACAAGTAAATAGAAATACACAATGTAATGTGATGCATGCACATGCCTAGAAACAAGCAAGAAAGAGCCATGAGGAGTTCATTATGGCTAGAGTATAGCATACACACTTAAATAATAAAATTATGTACAATAGTAGCCATTTAGGAAGGCAACAGATAGGATCCTGCTCACCTCTGTGTCCCTAACCCCTAGCAAGTGGCTGAAAATGGTGGAATCAGTGAGTTGGCTTGATGAAGGAGTTATATCTAAATTCTGCCTTCCTAAGATCATCTCCTACTCTCCCTGTGGACTTGCCCATTTTTCTCCTTTTCTCAGTAAATCTTTGGAGGATATCCATGGTTAGTTAACGTCCTTCTCCATTAGAGTGGATTTTCACATGAGAATTCTTGCTCAGAGCATGACTTTACTTCTAAACCCAGGAAACACGGACAGCCACCTGGTGTAGGGCTTTCTAGAATCTTATTGTAACTCCAATCTAAGATGTATAGAAACTAAAATTAATGTGTATATCTATCTATGTGCCAGAAGCCCTCATAGTGCATGTTTTATTCTTTCTTCTTTCATTTTTTCCTCCTTTGAGTACATATGTTTGAGGCTTGATCTAGCCCTTTATGTTAAAAAATATACCAGCTTTTATCCTATGTTGTTTTTCTGATTGATAAACTGTATTTGAAGATGAAGCCTCCCCCTCTGCTCCAAAGAACAAACATGGTGACTTTTTTGTGTTGTTGTTGGCTTCGGAGTGTGGACCTCTCTTTCATCTCTTGACAAATCTCCACCATCATTTTCTCTTCTCAATAGGTGAGAGGAGAGATTCTTACAGAGGGTCCCCATGGGGATCTGGAGGAGGCCAAACTTCACAAAGAGATCCAGAGCTCTGTGGGTTTAAAAGGGGAAGGACAGGAAGGCAAGCTCACATTTTTTTCCAGCCCTATTTTGTGTGCTAGAAATCATGCTAAGTTAAGCATTACCTGATCAATCCACCCAACAACCCCACAAAGTCAGTACTTTTGTTCCAGGCTTACCCCTGCAATAACTGAATCTGAACAGGTTTGGGTAACAGTCGAATGCCATGGTGAGGGCAGGGGGGCAGAGGGGGCTTTGCACCAGGTAGCTCTCAAGCACCATTTCTGATCCCCTCTTGTTTCCACCACGGCCTCAGCGACCAGTCATACAGCAAGACAAACCAGCTTTCACATGGTGCAGATGGACAGCATCTCTATTGGGCCTAGAGCTGGGCATTTTGGTCTAGCCCAGACTTCTCTATGGTCTTGGGTGTCCTGCCTATGCAGCCTGGGTATGAGGCTATATAGCTAATCTTCAATGAGAGGCATGTCACCAGTGTATAAATGGGTTTTCCTTCTCCTTCTCCAAGTGGACAGTGTCAAGGATTATTTATTGTGCCTTCCTGGGAATCATGGTAGCACAATGATTTCCATGTTGGGAAAAGGTGGATCTGTAATCTGTAGGATGTCTTTCTACAGACAATAGTGTACATCCATCGTCTACAGTTGGCCTCACAACTGTAAGTCAATAGGTTGTTTTTCTTCCTGTCTTTGATACACAAATGCTAACAACTTTACCATTTTGATTCAGGAAAATACTTTTTCTTTGATTGATAAAAACATAAAATTTAAACAAGAGAGTTTGATTAATGTATTTCAATCCAATAAGCATTTGCTTTCATATGCAAAGTTCTGGGGCATAATAGCTGGAAGAATCACTACCATAACCCCACATGCAAAAACGACTTAAAATCTAGTTGCCTGCAAACATGTCACCTAATTTAACCCTGACACCTGCCTCAAGAGTTAGCCAATCAAAGTGTCATGTACATTGTGAAAAGAGAAAAATTGATGTGTACGGCAGGTGGAATTCAAATGGATAGATCCAGTCTGATATTTCCAGTGCTGCTCCAGACATCTAAAATGTTTAATTCTCCTGACAAACCGACTCTATAGTTGTTTTTACTATGCCCATTTTGTGGAAGAGAGAACTGAGTCTTGGTGAGATTCAAGGATTTGTCCAAGGTCACAGAACTAGAATAATCCCAGACTATCAGACTCTAATTGTAAGTGACTTTTTATGACAGTGGATGTCATCAAAATGATGAATCAAAATGGAAACAAAGAAAGCTGCCAGAGTCATCCACATGTTACTCAAAAGCCTAGACTCTTTGTAAACAAAGGCCATCAGCCTCCTGCCCCACACCGGTCCTTCCCACTGTGGACAGACTGTCAGCCCTCTCCTTGCGGTACCCAGTATATTAAAAACTAGCTTATTGACATCACTGGAATCTGGCAGGCATTTATTCATCACTCAGTATCAATTCTGTTCTCTTTCTAAACAGCACAGAATCATTTTTAATATGAAAATATTGTATAATTCATAACAATTGGAAGGAGATGTCATCCTTTGCAGAACACTTTGCCTCTGCCTACTCTGGAAGGCAGAGAGATTATGGCAAGGTCAAAAGACCTCTTGTCTCGTGTCCATGGCCATCACTTAACCTCTGTGAGCTCCGGTTTCCTCCACAGGACAGTGGAGATCCAGGACATTACACTGATACCTGGGGAAAGTGGCTTTGCCTCCCAGATGATCCTGAAAGTTCCCCCCAAGGTAAGATTTCTGTAGAGAAAGAGGAGGGAGATGGGGACTCTCACAGATATGTTCAACTCACTTAATAATGTGACCCAGCAACTCCTCTTCATGCCCAGCTGTTTGGGTAAGTTAAGGATCCAGGGCTGAGACCATGCATGTTTCCAGCAACTGCACAGAGCTCCCAGTGGCAGGAAAGTGCAAAGCTCCAGCTCAGTAACAATACTGTATTAGTCTTCTTAGCTGCCATAACAAAGCCCCTCAGACCAGATGGTTTAAACAGCAGAAATGTGTTTCCTCACAGTTCTGGAGGCTGGGAATCTGAGATCAGGGTGTGAGCAGGGTTGGTTCCTTCTGAGGTCTCTCTCATTGGCACTAGATTGCCATCTCCCTGTGTCTTCACGTGATCATCCCTCTGTGCATTTCTGCGTCTTAACCCCCTTCTCTTATGAGGACAGGAGTCAGATGGAATCAGGGCCCGCCTGAATGACCTCATTTTACCTTAAGTACCTCTTGAAAGTCCCCATCTCCAAATACAGTCACATTCTGGGGTACTTCAGTATATGAATTTTTCAGGAGACGCAATTCAGTCCATAACAGATAGCGGACTACGTGACCTTGGAGGATTAACTTCCTGAGTCTTCATTTCTTCATCTGTAAAATGGCAATGAGATACTCATGAAGATTAGAAATAATATATTTGAGTAGACTTCTTTCTGTATAACTCAGGGTAGGCTAACTGATGGAACAATGCTGAGGTTCAGTGGATTAACACATTAAAAGTTTATTTCTCACTCATTTTCGAGGAGGAGAGGCTCTCCTGCAAGCAGTAACTCTGGAATTCAGGCTTTTATCCACTGTCTTGTGACAGCTCTACCTTCAGGCAGTGGCCTCCAAGATGGCCCCAGAAGTGGATCAGAGCATGGGAATGTACCATGGAGCATTCCTCAAGGAAGCATTGGAAGCATTGACCCAAACTGGTTCATTCTCCTTGAGTCAAGGAGGCTGGAAAGAAAGTCCTTGAGAGTCCTCTTTCCAGCAACAAGTCTGCATTGTATAAAGGAGAACAGATATTTGGTAGCCAATAGATATCTGCATCAGCTGAGGCCTTCACAGGAAACAACGGATGGCCCATTCAGAATGGGTAATGCACAGAGCAGTTAGAAAAGAAACACTGTATAAAGAGGTAGGCAGGTTTTAAGAAAAGGACAAGGTCATGGACAATAGAGGGGGGAGAAATTGCCACCACTCTTATGCTTGAAGGACCAGAGAACAAGCGGATCTCAGGATTTCGAGGGAAGGGCAACAGGGTGGAGCTACTGTCTGACAAAAATAGGAGTTTCTGATCAAGGCAGCACAAGGTGGGGAAGCCAAGTGAAAGATACTGAAGCTAGGCCTCACTCCATGCAGACTCACACGACGCTTCATGCTGACTGAGCTGCCAAGAGGGCTCTATGTGCAGGGTGGCCTCAGGGCCCTGGGCAGATGGACAAACATGAAGCAGAGAGAGAGGGGGGAATAGGAGAAATGCATCACAGCATAAATGCTATCTTCTTAAAACAGAAAATAAAGTTAGACTGGAGGATTTTGAAGGCCTTCTGAGGCAGCTCGGTTAGTTTTAATTTTTTTTTATTTTTGTTTTTTTAATTTTTTTTTATACTCCTGCTACACTCTCCCTTATGGAAAGGCCAGGAGGCAGGCAGGTGAACAAAAGTATTGTCCTTCGTGGCACTGGTACCAAGTACCTGCTGGCTGGCACATGTTATTAGAGGACTCCAGGAGGCAAGGAGCTTCCCCATGGTTCATGAAATACTTCAGGTGAAGCATTATTATGGCCAATGCACAGAGGCTTCCATGGGCCCCAGATGGTCCCAACTGCACCCGGCACCAAAGTGCTTCCCAAGCAATTGAAAACTTCAACCCTGATGAGAGCAAGGAAGAGAACTCTTACAAAGCCACAGAACCCCCAAATGTTCCCAACACCTGTAGCCAGAAGGACTCAACAAAATTCCTAGCATATAGATAACTTGCTTTCAACTGGAATGCATTAGGCACACATCCTTCAAACATTTGATACGTAAATATCTTTTCACCTCATAGTTTTTTCAAATAAGGAAGTAGAGGAGGTAAGAAGTTAAATCATCCCTTCTTAAGTTTCTGAGCTAGTTAGTGACAGAGCCAGGGTCCTCGTGTCCTAATGCAAGGACTTTGGTTTACTCTGTACATGCCCAACCCAACACACACACACACACCCACACACACATCCATATATACCTTCTATTACTCACACACGCCCACGTGGATGCTTACACACAGTGACCTCCAGCTGTCCAAAAGGTCACTTCCACCTAGTAACAGAGCAGTATCTAGTGCAGTTCCTGGTATACAGGGAGTGCTTAAAAATGCATTCTTTCCTTCATTACCTCCATGTACACATCTAGAGCTGAGCCCTCACAAATATATGCACATTCATGCACATGTGTACTTGGAGGCATGTGTGCTTGCATGTTCACATGCACAGGGACCTCCATCTGTGGAGGAATTACAGTCCCTTCCTGCTTCCTATCAAAGCCACATCCACCTGACAGCAGAGCAGGAGAGCAGAATGGAGGGTTATTGGCCTCTTCTTGCTTTAGGGTAAGGAGCAGGGAGGTGGGCCATGTATGCAGAGCCTCTCTCTCTCTGTCTCTCTCTCTCTCTCTCTCTCTCCTTTCTCTCTCCATTTTCCAGCAGGGAAACCTTAGATTTTCTTGATGTTGTCAAAGCCTTCCCACCAGGTGAGGTATCCAAGTCTGGAATCTAGAAGTCCATGCTCCCCAATTCTGAGGCCTAATCATGTGTTCTTACTGGGTGAACCCCATATATTAATATCCCTAGATCAGCCTCTGAACCAAGATTAACTAGTAAATAGATTTGGATATACCCGCCAACTCTGTGAAACTGGGGAGAGGCCAGGCTGGGAGGAGAACCCAAAGGCCCAGCTTCCTTGGAGGGTAACAGAGGGATATGCCCTTTCTCTCTCTCTGCTTTTCTCATAACCCTCTCACCAGGTGGAATCAAGAAGACAGAAGGAGATTTAGGAAAAGAAGGAAACAATGCAAAGTCAGCAGCTGTCATCTTGGGGAATGTTGCAGTCCACGCAGAATATTGACGTGTATCTAGAGACCCTGGTTGGACTACAGTCAGATGTGTGATGTCTCTGTGTCCATCTTCAAGATGAGGAAGCCCCAGGTCAGAAAACCAGAACATCTTGCTTAAGGTTCCATAACAGGATCACACTCTGAACCTCAAGATTGAACTGAGCTTTCAGTGATTAGTTCTGCTCCTCCTTTTACTGCACAGTGACCGCATTCTCAATGTACCAGCCCCCTGTAGAAAGGAATGAGGGCCCTCAGCTATTGAAAGAGCGTGGATAAGGACCACTGCTAGGGATTCGCTTCTTTAAAATCCAAATTGTCATTTCTTTGATGAGGAATTGGCCTGACAAAAATATATGTGCACCCTTTTGCTACTGTTGAGGGGAAAAGAAATTACAACAATTAAAGTGTCATGGATCAAATCTGACAGGAATGGTGACAAGAGTTACTTTTAGCTGCAAATGAAGAACACATGTAATTAGAAGTAAAGTAAGATCGATAAAGGTTACACAAACCCCAGCTGTAAGAGAGGCTCTGATATTAAAAAAAGCAATTAGTAAATGAGCAAGCATGTTAATAAGGCAAATATTTATTTTTAGAAGATCCTGGACTTGATACACCTCAAGGTCAAAAGGATCCACGGTTGATTATGGAATAGAACCATGGACAAATGCATCCAGGGAGACAGCAGCATTTCTTCAACTAGTGTCTAAAATCTGGATATAATAAGGTACAAATGGGCTCAAGCACAAAGAAAAATACAACAATTATGATGATAATATTAGTAATGATACTTGCATCCTTCTTTGTAATATATAAAGCACCTTCACAGAAGAAGCCAGACCCAGCTCCCCCTTTGGGCTCCTCCCTCTTCCCACCTGGTCAGTAAATAATTATTTGCTCTTCATGCCCTGCACTCTTGATGAATGGGGGAGTTGGGGTACCTCATGGGGGAAGATGGACTTTATATAAACAATATGTTAAACAAGATGTTTCTCAGATTCTGATAAGAAAATAATCAAACGAATTAATAGCAGTGAGTCAGGGGCAGCTGTGGGGATGTTCAGGAGAGCTTCTCTGAGGGGCCACACTTAAACTCACAGAGTCACTTGTGGGAAGATCGTGGGTGTGTTGGTTTCCTTGGATTGCTGTTATGAAGTACCACAAATGAGGTGGTTTAAGCCATAGACACTTAGAGCCTCATAGTTCTTGAGGCTAGAAGGCTGAATCAAGGTGTTGGCAGCGGTTATGGTCTGAATGCTTGTGTCCCCTTAGATCCATAGGTTGCAACCTAACCCCCAGTGTGTTGGCATTAGGAGGTGAGTCTTTCGAGAAGTAA
The DNA here is from genome assembly GCF_003254725.2 of Canis lupus dingo. Classification (NCBI taxonomy): domain Eukaryota; kingdom Metazoa; phylum Chordata; class Mammalia; order Carnivora; family Canidae; genus Canis; species Canis lupus. Next base: position 68,765,640 of record NC_064245.1, read on the forward strand.
TTAGATCACGCAAGGGGAGCCTCCATGAATGGGATTAGTGCCCTTGTAGAGACCTTTCTTCTTCTTTCAGAAAGCTCTTTAGCTTTTTTTCTGCCATGTTGCAGAGACCAGTAAGCAGTCTACAGCCTGAACAAGGGTCATACCAGTACCCAGCCATGCTGGTACCCTATCACATACTTTCAGAACTGTGAGAAATAAACCTCTATTTTTCATAAACCACTCAGTCACTAGTCCTTTATTACAACATCCCAAACTGACTAAGATAGCAGGATTGGTTCCTTCTGCAAGCTGTGAGAGACAATCTGTTTCATGCCTTTCTCTTGGCTTCTAGGAGCCCCAAGAGCTCCTTGATTTGCAGATGGTCATCTTTTCCCTGTGTCTTCACATTGTCTTCCTTCTCTACTTGTCTGTCTCCATTGTCCAAATTTCCCTTTTTTGTAATGATACCAGTCATGTTGTACCCATCCTAATGAGCTCATCTTAACCTGATCATCTACAAAGATCCTATTTCCAAATAAGGTGCTTCATTCACAGGTACTGGGGGTTACAACTTTAACATCCCCTGAGAGAAGATAATTTAACCATAACAATGGGTAATACTTAGTGTTGAAATAGAGGAGATGCCAAGTGCAAAGGTCCTGAGACAAGTGCAAAGCCCCTGTTTCCAGACATATATCTCTTTGGAACAGCAATCTATACCATATGTTCATCCAAATGATAATGTATTTTATACAGAGGACTAAAAATGCGAAAGAAGATCAGAGATTTGCTTCAAGACCACTTACTCTATGACTGTGGACAAGTCTTTTTGCTACTCTGAAACTTCCTCTCACTTCCTAGAAAAATATTAACACCTCCCTTCTAGTGATGGAAAGAGTAATGCATATGGAAGTGTTTGTTCAATGATAGAAAATGTTAAAGAATATCATTTTTAATAACTCCAAATAGAAATTAATTCCAACCCCATCGAACAATTGGTTCATATTAAAGATTGAGGATAGTAGAGTTTGTTTTGTATGAAACATAGGTTTCAGCTCTGCTGCCTAAGGAGTCATCTCTGGTAGTGCCTGGTAGTGCCTAGAAACACTTGCCTCCTGGGGTGCCTGGTTGGCTCATCCAGTTAAGTGTCTGACTCTTGGTTTCAACTAAAGTCATGATGTCATTGGTTGTGAGATTAAGCCCCATATCAGGTTCCACACTCAGCAAGGAGTCTGCTTGAGATTCTTTCCTTCTGCCCCTCCAACCCATCACCCCATGGACTCTCTCTCTCTCTCTCTCTCTCTCAAATAAATAAATAAATAAATCTTTTTAAAAAAGGAATACTTGTTTTCTGAGCATGGGCACTTGATTCTTGCTGCTCTTATTTATTGGGACTTTAAAGCCCTGTTAGACAGACAACATGATGGAATAAGAACTTGGACTCTGGTACTGGATGGCCCAGGTTTGAATCTTTTAAGCACCTACTTACTGGTTGACCCTGGTGGAGTCACTTCACCTCTGTCTACATCACAGCATTCCTGTTTCAAAAAGTACAAGGGGATAATCATGAAACCTACCTCATAGAGTTGTCAGGTGAATTATGTCAGTGTTTCAAGGCACACTGAAGAGAAGTTATAGCAAGTTAATAGCTCAATGGGAAAAGAAAAACAGGCAGTTGAAGAGCTGCATGGTTTTATCACCTTCATACAGGTGAAGAACTCAAGACTCAGATGTGCTCACAATCACACACTCAGCTATGCTAAGAGCTAGATTCTAAGTCAACTCTTGCAGGTCTTTAAAGTCAATCTTCTCAAAGGTTGTGCACCCCACTGCAGCTCCCAAGTGGAGGGTCTGGGACGGTCCACATGACCATGGAGTTGTTCAACGTGTCTTTAAGAAGTGCTTCCTCTCATAAATATAAATTCCCTAAAATATTTTATTAGACCATTCCAGATGATATATTATGGAATTGTGCTGGCCAGTAAAGAATCTCTGGACACACGGATTGAGAACTTAAATGTAGCTAGTTTGAATTGAGGTGTGCTCTTAGGTGTAAAATATACATCCAATTTTGAAGATTTAGTAGGAAAAATAATATAAAATATCTCATTCATAATTTTTATATTTATTACATGCTATAATGATAATATTTTGTATATATCTGATAAACCATTATTAAATTATTTTCACCTATTTCTTTATACATTTTATGCAGCTACTAGAAAATTTTAGATCACATATGTGGCTCAAATTTGTAGCTTGCATTGTACTTCTCTTGGATAATACTGTAGAGCAATTGTCTTTACTCTCATTCTTTGGTCTTTGAAAGAGTATGACTTCATACAGCTAATACACAAAGTCTTGCCCCAATTTGGTCTCCATTCCACTCCCTATCTGTGCTATGTAAAAGCTACCTCAGTCCTATGGCACCATTTATTTCCTGATATGAGCCATATCACTGAACATACCTCCCTACTTCACTCACACTTGCTGTAGCTTGACTAACTTTTCTAACCTTCTTCACTCCTGGAAATCTTAAATACCCTCTAAAATCATGTGAAATGCTGTTCCCTTCATGAAGATTTCTGCTGGTTCCTAAACTGTAAGAATCTTCTACAACCAGACCACCTGACTTATTCTTCTCTTATCACAAACCCTCTTTACACCATCCCTCCTGTCCTAGTTATCCATTAGCATATAGGTCTTACAATTGAATTACAGTGGACAACTTAAATATTGGAAGCATTTATCCAACAAATATGTATTGAGCCTTGAGCATGTCCAAGGCATTAAATTGGTTCTAGGATTTCATTAAATAAGTAGAAAAATAATAAACTTCTTTTATTCTCTCTCTCCTTCTCTCTGATGCAAAGATGGAGTTAGAAGTGCAAGAAACTTACTAGGTGAAATGCCTGAGAAAGACAGAGAGAGAGAGATCAGGAGTACATAGGAAGAGCCTATCACGATGCAGATTGGTCTAACACCTAGAAAGGAGACAGACATGGATAGAAAAAGCCTCAAACTACATAGCAGTTTTGTGAAAGTCTCAGCCAGGACAGTGAGGCATCTCTGAGCCAAAGTCACCCATTGAAAGAGCCATGCATCATCGAGCAGGAATCCTGCCATGCTCTGTCATTGGCCATGAGCAACTCCGTGGAAGAATGGCCTTACCTGGGGTGGATCTAAAGATGCAACCCTTAGGATAAAGGTCAGTCACCTTTGCTTCCTTCGGCAGATTCCTTGAAAGAGATTCTGAGCAGGGCACCTCTATGTCCCCCATGGTATCTATCTATCTATCTATCTATCTATCTATCTATCTATCTATCATCTATCTATCACTGTTTTTAATAAAGGTTTCTAGTGGCCTAAAATATGACATATGGAACATAGTACCAAGGTTAAGTCTGGGCTTTGGAGACATACAGACATGGGTTCGAATCTCCAGCATGTCATCTATTAGCTGTATGATCTTGAGAAAATAAACTCATTTCTCTAAACTTCAGTCTTCATCTGTAAAACATCTCATTGATGGTTGTTTGTTTTCTCAACCATCTCTTTGGGTGTTATATAAAATAATAAAATACATATAAATCATAGAGCCTAAAACATATTGTGTTTAATTAGTATTGGTAATAATAGTTGTGGTGGTTAGTGGTGTCACTGTTGTATGGTTGTCAGTAGTCTGAAGTATCAGAATGTAAATTTTAAAAATCCATCAAAGAGAATGGGAATAAATTTCAAATACACCAATGATATGAGTAAACCTAATGCTTTCTGGCAGCCCTGCTTGAACAGGAAATACTAGCTGTTATTTAGTTCTGAATCTCTAAAAAGGAAACATGTCTTTCCACATTGCGAACAAAGCTGTTCTTAGTACTAAAATCTACACATTTTCACAGGGGACTTTTTAGGGACAAGATCTTATTCATCTCGTATTTCCATCAAACCACACTGATGCACCCCCAGAGTCTGTGCTCAGGAAAGCTGGTTAGGTTGATCTGAGAAATATGGATAAAATTCTGGCCAAGTATCAGTACTAATACCTTTCTGAAAGAGAAGAAAATTAGAGCAGTTAGGACTTTTATCTGCCAGATCATGAATTCTCTGGAGACCTCTGGAGCTCACTGAGATCCACAGCTCAGGCAAGAGGAAAGGAAATGAAGATGGGACCCACAGGCATCTGTGTTCCCTCCTAGTTCTCTAACTTTTCTATGGATTCTTGGGAACATGTGCAGTCTCTCTGAGTCTCAATTTCTCTATGTGTTGAATGTAGAAAATTATACCTTAACATAGTGTTGGAGAGATTAGGCATTTACAGGAAAATCATTATTTATATATATAAAATAATTCTATATCAAAATTGTCTTAGTTTAGGATTATTTCAGAAACTATCAACAGGGATTTGAGGGCAATAAGTTAATTTGGAAAATGAAGCAGGAAACAAGAGGGTAAGAGGGTGCTGTGAGGTTGACTTGTGTCCCTCCCCTAATTTTTTGGAGTCTTAACTCCCAGGACCTCAAATGTGACCTTATGTGGAGACAGGATCTACACAGAGTTGATTGTGTTAATATGAGGTCATTAGGATGAGCTCTAATACAGTATGACTGGTATCCTTAGAAGAAACAAAGATCAGGCCCAGCAGACTGAGGGTAGGCACATGAAGAAGACGGCCTTCTACAAGACAAATAGGCCACAGGAGAAACCAAGCCAGAGAGATTGCTCAGGCCAGAGCAATACAAAATTTTCAGAGCAAAGGGACCTGTGCATGCCTAGGGCACATGATCAGGACAGCAATGGCATCTGCTGTCAAAATGCTTAGCAAACACTAGTTACACAATACATGAAGGCAGCACCAATTAACTCAGCATGCATATACCACCCCCAGGCCATGTTCAAGGCTCTGGGGCTACCCAGGTGAGCCAGGCAGACCAGAGTTGGACACCATTCAGCATGGCATGTGGGTGGGAGTGAGAGAGGGCTGAGAAAGGCAGACAGGGAGCACGTAACAAATGAAAACCTCAGAGCCTGATCCTTGTGATGCAGAAAGGAAGCAGGACTTGTGTGAAAAAGATAGGAGCTTTGGAGCTCTGTCAAAAATAATTCCTTACACAGAAGGAGAGTGTCTTAATTTACCCAAAGACTCGGAATTTGGGGACACCCTGAGCCTGGGGCACACCGAAATTTACTTCTGTGCGAGCAGAATGTGGAAGAACAGCAGCCTGAAGAACTATGGGGAAACATCCAAGTTAACTTTTTAAAGGTCAGGCAAGTATACTTGGAGGGGAGTGGCTTTTAGTGGGCACTAAATCCTCTCCTGCTGTTCTGATGTGTCTCAAACTTCTAGAGGCATAAAGAGTGTGCTAAGAAAGGAATGAATCCCTAGAAGTCATCACTAAAGGAATTAGGTAGTCACCAGGTATGTATTTAAATACTTTCTAAGGATTTCAAGCTAACTATCCAGAGGTGGTTCCCTGACCCCACAGGGCTACAATATAGCAAAATACTTCTCCACCAGGGGAGATTTTTGTCCCTGGGAGACATGTGGCAATATCTAGAAACATTGTCATTTGTCACAAGTAAGGCTTGTGGATAGAGGTCAAGCATGTTGCTGACTATCCTACGGTACACAGGAGCAGCACCCCCACGGTAAAGAATGATGTGACCCAGAACATCAGCAGTCCTCAGGTTGAATCCTTCAGGAAAACCAGCAATACTGGGCTTTAACATGTCAACTGCAATATTTAAGCTCATCTTTTCTGATGTGTGTCCTCTCAGTACCCAACACAAAGCCACAACGTAGTGGATGCTAAGCTGCTAAAGAAACATCAGTTATCACGTGATAAATGCTGACCACTAAGCAGTATCATATAGAAGGAGAAGAGGACTTGGAGGAAGATGCCCTGGTTTTTAATTATTTAACTTACTATCCATGTGACCTAGGCCCATGGCATGGCCACTCTGACCCTCAGTTTTCTTATCTGTCAAAATAGGTTGGGTGTAAACGTGTGACAGAGAGACAGCAGCATAGGACATAGAGTAAATACTTAATGAATATTCTTTCTCCCAATCTTTCCCCCATAACCCCCAGGTACTCATAAGCCCCAGCAATTAGGCCACTATTTGACCACTTCTAATTTTTAATAAATTGACTAGTAGGCTTTTCTGATACCTTAATACACATCTTGCTAGCAGGGGCACAAAATAAATCAAGATAAAGCAAAGATGCTCAAAGACAGTTCAGAGCTCTGAGGGCTTGATGCCAAGATGCTCAGTGTGGTACCTGGGCAAGGTGCGGGGGGTGCCACTGGCTGCTCTGGTGGGCACTGCCTCTAAACTGGCTCATCTTGAGGCAAAATCAGTGCTGAGCACTATTTTTGCTTTTTGCCGCTTTTCATAGGAGCAAAAATTTTCTCCTGATTTCTTTTGGTTAAGGAAACAGGTATTAAATGTAGGTCTCTCCTAAAAAGGAAATGGCATAGTACAAAATTTCAAGGGAGACTACCTGTGCTTTATTTTTTAGCACTTTTTAAATTCTTATCAATAAGTCCTTCTTTGGAAGGAAGACAGTAAATGGAGGAGATCATGACATGAAAAGTTGTGCTTCACAAATGATAAAAATAAGCCTTCCTAAAAGAGGTCTCTTTTTTCTCATCCCTATAGGTTTATTCTTCCATTTGTCAGATCAGTGGGCTAGCTAATTGGAAACTACAGACAACAGAATTTCAGTGAGTGTACTGAAGTCCCACCACCTCGATTATATACCATTCACAGCGATAACAATGCATTGAGTTGGGGTGTGCTCTGCACCCTGCTCATCGTGCTTTGTTTTTTCCATCCTCAAACCAAATTCACAAAATGATTACTATTATTCTTCCCAGTTTATAGATGAGAAAACGGTGTTCAGGTATGTTAAGTAACTTGTCTGAGCCCACTCAGAAGGAGCCAGAACAATGTGATCTCAAATTTCACATATTCACACATGTTAACTTATCCAATGTTCATTAAAAATGCATATAAACAACTAGGAAGCATTTGCTTTTTTTTTTTTTTTTCCCCTCAGTTTTTCAAATAAAGAACTGAAGGCTCATGACATCATCATTCCAAAATGGCAGTCTTGGGATCCCTGGGTGGCTCAGTGGTTTAGCACCTGCCTTTGGCTCAGGGCGCAATCCTGGAGCCTCGGGATCGAGTCCCGTGTCAGGCTCCCGGCATGGAGCCTGCCTCTCCCTCTGCCTGTGTCTGCCTCTCTCTATGTCTATCATAAATAAAAAAAATATTTAAAAAAACAAAACAAAACTAAATGGCAGTCTTATAAGGGGGTCAAGATGAGCTAATTGGATGTTCCTATCACCATCTAGAGATAGGAAATTTGGATCTGAGACCCAGTCTTGCTTTGGGAAAGCTGCTTCACATTTTGAGTCTTAAATTCTTCTTTTATAAAAAGCACACTAATTGATGTGAGGGGACATATTTCAACAGTTTACATCAGTGTTCTCTTTTGAACTTCAGAACTTGCTAACGTAGCTGTAGAATGGACTATTAGCTAAAACAGTTTCCTGTTCCTTCTTCAGATTTTAAATTCCTTAAGTCTGGGGACTGCCTGGTATTTTTCATTATGTAATCTGGATACAGTCAGTGGTTGACACATAATGGGATTTCTATAAATGTCTGTTGGCTAAAAGAGTATCCAATAAACATTTAGAAAAGAATGCCCTCATCCTGCATAGCACATGAGCTATTATAGAAATTTAGTATCATTTTCTGTTCCATTTTAATCAATCAAATAAATGGCCACTATTGCATAAGATGTCAATACAATTATTTAAATCAAAATCATTCTTGAACATGACTTCACACTTAATGCAGAAGGAAGAATTAGCAATATACCCACAGACAATGATGGTTTACTGGTTGCAAACTATTCCAGGCACTGACTTAATTCAGTGTCCAGGTATAAAATCCTGTGGCTAGAAATTCACTTATTACTTTGAGCTGAACCTCCAGCGAACTTTAAACTTAGATAGCCTACTGCTTATTTGGAATTTCCATCTGATTATCTAATAGACATTTTTAATTTAATATTTCCAAAACTAAGATTCCAATCTTTTCCTTGAAATCTGCTCCTCCCATGAGTGACCCCATCTCAATAAATGACAACTCCATTCATTAAGTTCCTCAGGTCAAGAACCTGGGAATTATCCATAACTGTTCTCTTCCGATTAATATTACCCACATCCAATTTATCAGCTATTCCTTTGGACTCTACTTCGAAAATTACCTGTAGCCCCATCATTTCTCTTGTCCTGCATGACTACCATCAGTGCGAGTCATTATCTTGCCTCTCTCACTCTGTAAAAATAGCCCTAACTGTTCTCTCTTCTTTGACCTTTGCTCACTCATAGTTTAAAAATCTGTTTTTGTCTCTCCTCTCTTCCAGTTTCTCATATTTCAAAATCTTACCCTTAATCTTCTCCTGCCTCAGTGGACTTCATGCCATTCTTCATACACACATTCTCAGGGCCTTAATTTTACTCTTTCCCCAGCCTGAGATGTATGTCTTGTCCACTCTGAGATCCTACTGCCTAAAACAGTGTGAGGCACCTTAAAGGAACTTGGTCAATAAATGTTGAGTAAATGAAGTATATACTATGTAGATTCATTTTGAAAAATATCCTCTATGACCATTCTTCATTCATTCAACAAAGTATCTGGGAGCTGCTATGTGTCTGACATTGGGACGAAATTGTAAAGGTGATGGCAAAGATCCTACACTCTGAGCCTGTGTATTTCTCAGAGCACTAGGCATTATGCACATTTAAATGAACTAATAAATTATTAAATAAGTGAACATCCTGTATAATATTGAGATAGGGAATGGAGGCCCTTCTGATAATGTATTCAGTAAGCAAGCAGAAAACTGAATCATGGGAAATAAGCAGTCATGTGAAGAGTGGCCATCAGTCTGTCATGGAGGAACAACATGCACAAAGCCCTGGAGTAGGAAGAAATTTTATAATATTCTTTATTTTATTTTATTTTTTAGAGTGAGAGGGAGAGAGAAGGAGGGAGGGATAGAGGGAGAGAGAGAGAATCTTAAGCAGACTCCACACTTAGTGGAAGCCCAACACAAGCTCAATCTCATGACCCACTGACTGAGCCACCCAGGTGCCCCAATTTTGTAATATCCTTAAAAGTGATAAAAGATTAATATGACTAACTATAGTGAATGAAGGATAGAATTGTGGGAGATGGTATTTAAAAAATAAAGTGGGGATGAAATCATATCCATATGGCATTTGGACTTTATTCTATATCAAATGAGAAGTTATCTACACAGAGAGGGGTGTAATTGGAATAACTTTTTTTAAACTATTACTTTTGCTGCTATGCAAGACAGTAGAGGGGCAACAGACAAATATGGAACCGGGGAGAGGCTGTTGCAAAAATGGAAGAAAGATAGTGTATTGGTTTCTGATGGCTGCTATAATAAAGTATCACCAACCCAGTAGTTTAAACAACAAAAATGTGTTGTTTCATGGTTTTGGAGGCTAGAAATCTGAGATCAAAGTGTCAGCAAGATTGGTCACCTCTGTGAGAGAGAATCTATCCCATGTCTCTTCCCTAGCTTTTGATGGTCACTAGCAACCTGTTGCATGCCTCGGCTTGTAGATGTATCACCTGCTTTCTACCTCCCATATGTTTGTCTGTCTCTAAATGTCCTCTTTTTTTTTTTTAAAGACAAAGTCCTATTGGATTAAGGCCCACCCTAATGACTCATTTTAGCTTAATCACCTTTGAAAGACTCTATCTCCAAATAAAGTACATTTGAGGTACTGGAAGTTAGGGCTTCAACATATGAATTTTGGGGAGACCCATGTTAACCCGGAATAGAGGAGATGGTGGAGTTGATGAGGAGATACCAGTGCATTGATGTGACCAGTGAGGAATAAGGAGGAGTAGACCTGAATCCAGTATTTAATAACTGGTTTGCAAACTATGCAGTTACTGGAAAAGTAAGAGTAAGGTAGAAGCAGGTGTTCTTTTTTTTTGAGGAAGTGTGGTTTGAAATGACTTTCAGATGTCTAAATAGAGATATCATATAGACAATAGGACATACGAGTCTAGGGATGAGAGAAGTAGTGAGTGGAGATGTAAACTTGCATTCAGCAAATAGAGATAGCTTGTGAAGCCTCAGAATTTTGAGATTACCTGGGGATGGAAGATTGAGAAGAAAAGAGGCCCAAGCTCATGCCTGGAGGCACTACAGACTTTAAGAGGTAGGAAATAAAAGGAGCCTGCATAGGAGAGCCATAAGGAGCAGTCGGTGTTATGGGAAGAAAGCCAATTCTCTTGCTCATATTACAGGAGCAAAGACAGGAAAGAGCTTCTAGAAGGGCAGAGTAGTATGCTGCATCAGTTACCACTGAGAGGGGAACAAGATAAGGAAAGGGTCTGTAAAGCATGGCAATGCAAAGGTTGTAGAGTGACTCCGACGAAAGTGCCTTCAGTCTAGTGATGGGGCAGAGGCCAGCTGGAAGATGCTGGATGGGTGTACATGGAAGAAAGCGATAGTGAAGAGGTCATCGGAAGAGGAAAATTGAGGTCAAGCCTGGATCTTTTTTTAAGGATCTTGTATTCCGATGGGAATAAGCTACTCTAGAAGGAAAATACAAGAAAGCTAGAGCAAAGGTGACTCTGAAGCAATTATGACCACCTTCTAATACAGATGAGAACACAAGGCTCTATGACATCAGGAAAATCCTTACAGGTCACACAACAAGCAAGTGACAGAGGCAGATTTCAAACCAGGACCTGACTGGCTCCAACACCACTACTGTTTCCTTAACAACAGGCAGTCCCTCTGAAGTGAGGTAATGCCCATCTAATATCATGTTATTACTTTATTTTCTGCAGGAAAATTGTCACCCTATTCTTTTTACAGATTTCCTTTTGAGTTTTGGAAATGTCTGAATTCAAAAACTTGAACCACTCTAAACAATTATACTCTTTCATAGATGCTTGCATTGAATGTTGCAAGTAAAAATAAATAATTATGAAGTTTGGACTCTTTAGGAAATAAATGTTAGAATATGGACTGAGCTTACAGAAAGAATTAGAGCTTTCAAATGAAATATGAACTGAGATCTCATACATGCTTCTGTTTGGAAAGAACAGGTGGGGATCTCTTTCTATGAAGAGAAAAGAAAAAGATCTTGACAAAAAAAATGCTTTACAGGAGAGAAATGGAACATAATTAATGGTCACAGATTAAGAATTAGAGTTTAAAAGGAAAACTAATGTTTGCTGTGTTTTCTTCCCTCCAAATAACTTCTAACAATAATATGGCTTTGAGAAACCTCAGATGCAGAAGAAAAACAAAAATAATAGCTTTTCTCTAGTTATAAATAAAAATGAATGCTTGGATGACAATTGCTGATAACAGTTAATTAAGGACAAACAAAATTAATTTGTACTCACATTCAAGAGTATGTACTACTCTAACCTTTGTTTTAACTTGGATATAATCTTTCTCGAGAAGAAAAAGCACAAATTAATTAATATGAACTGTTTTTCCAATAAAGTTTAACATTTCAATTTAAGAGAACTAATAAGTACAATTGTCTTTCTAGTGCAGATTTTCTCATTTTTCTTCTTTTGTAGAAGCTTCCAAATCTTCCCTCAGCTTTTGAAAACTAGAACTACATTTCCCTGGAGGCAGCTAAACAAAATTTTAGACCAGAGTCTAACCTTGACTTTGTAAAATCATTTTAATAACAAAAATTTTACAAGAAGTCAATATAAGTATCTCTCTATTCACATAAACAAGTTCTTTCAAGGAAATACCAATTGTATGTCAATTTAAAAAGTGATTCAAACTGCACCTCTCATCCAAAGGGAATTAACTCCTCTCCTTAGAAATGTTGGCGTTCATTTTTTGGCTCTGTTAGTCCTGAATAGTTCAATAAATGCTGAGCTTCAGTGTAATGTTTGCAAATAGAAGAAAAATTGCCCCAACTCTGTCTACCCTACCAGAATAGTTTGAGAATTTAATCAGATAATAATAGATATAGATAAAGGAACACTTTTAATAGATTGCTAATAGTATCATACCCCTGTGCTTGTCTGTAGAACTGTCCATTAAAAGGCAGAGACAATTGGTTTGTATTGACTGCGTAGAGGTCATATTTTATGGGCTTTTCTCTTGTGAAAGTGTTTACATTAGGAAAGTCATCTTGGGCTTGCTGGTGATTGTAGAGCACTCCAGCTGTTCCACTCATTAGGAAGATGGCTTCATTATGAAAACAATAATTTAGGGATGAATATATTTAAAATACTAAAGTAAATGAGAGTTTTATTCTCAGAAAACTATTTTCAGTAACACTATTTGGGGGTCCTTACTTCTAGAAACCAGGGCAATGGAAAGCACAAGCATCAGAAGGCACTTCCTTGATTTGGCACAAAATGGTACCTTGAAACAATACAAAAACCATTTGTAGCTTTGATCAGTTTGCAGAGGACATAAGTTGATGGTCACTCCTTTCCTGAGGACAAGAAATGAGAGGCCGCTTCACTGAGCCGAGTTTAAATATTCCCTTTCTGACAACAAAGCTGTTGGCCAGCTACAGCGACAAGCATTTGGTATGGTTTTCCATAATTCTGATGAAAGGCCACCATATCCATAAGTTGTGGAAGTGCCAGATTTTGTGAGACTTCTGTCTTAGTTTATTCAGGATACTCTATAACAAAATACCCACTGGGTAGCTTATAAACAACAGAAATTTATTTATCACAGTTCTGGAAGCTGTAAGTCTGAGGTCAGGATGCTGGCATGGTCAGGTGAGGGCCCTCTTCTAGCTTTTAGACTTCTCCTCGTATCCTCGCATGGCAGAAGGGACTAGGAGATTCTCTGGGGAGTCTTTTGAAAGAGCATTATCCCATTCATAACAGCTCCGCCCTCATGATCTAAATGTTTCCCAAACATCCCATCTCCTAATACTATCACACTGGGAGTTAAAATTTCAACATACATAATCTAGGGAGACATATTCAAACCACAACTACTTCCAATGCTTGCACCAAGAGTTCTACAGAACATCCACTCTTACAGTTCCATATGTATTTTTGTTCTTAGTCTGAAGACTTTTGCTTTCCTTTTGCAAATAACTAATCATAATTCTTTTTTTATATGCTCTGCAATTATAAGTTAGGGAAATTATCCCCTTTGCTTCAAATTGTAGAAACAAAAATCATACCCAGCATTTGTGACATAGCATTCTTTTTTTTAATTTAAATTCAATGAGCCAATTTATAGTACCTCATTAGTTTCAGATGTAGTTTAAATAATTTAAAATTTAAATAATTTAAAAGTTGTGTTTAACACTCAATGCTCATCACATTCCATGCCCTCCTTAATGCCCCATCACCCAATAAACCCAACCCCTTGCCTCCCTCCCTTCCAGCAACCCTCAATTTCCTAGAGTTAGGAGTCTCTCATGGTTTTTTGCCCTCTCTGATGACTTCTCATTCAGTTTTCTCTCCCTTCCCTATGGTCCTCTGCCCTGTTCTTTATATTTCACGTATGAGTGAAACAATATGATAATTATCTTTCTCTGATTGACTTATTTTGCTTAGCATAATATCCTCCAATTCCATCTCATTCATGTAAATAGTACGTAGTCATTGAATGAGCTTCTGCTTACTATAAAACATTCCTCATTGTAGAGCTCTCTCAACCACACCACCGTGTGGCTAAGCCCCATCTGTCCTCCCAAGACTGTTCCATCTAGATTCCCTGGATTTATTCAGAACTATCTTGCTGCATATGTCAACCATCCAATGACTTACTCACATGCTTTGTTAGAGCCAAATATCCTCAGTTCTGTGTCTTAACTTATTTTGTGTGTTTTAATTTCAGTTTATTGTGGTAAGAAAACTTAGCATAAGATCTTTCTTCTCAAAGGGTTTCCAAGTGTAAGATATAATATAGGGACAAGGTTGGACAAGTAGACCTCCAGATCTTGCCTCACAGAAATGTCATGCCCATTGATTAATAATCTCCAATTTCCCTCCCCCTAGCCCCCAGGGACACCATTCCACTCTTTGATGCTATACATTTGACTACGGTAGATACTTCATATGAGTGTAATCGTACATTATCTGTCTTTCTGAAACCAGCTGTTTTCACATAACATGATGTCATCAAGGTTCATCCACAGTGCTGCAACTGCACCTCACTTTAGAGGGTTCAGAGGACAGGTTTGTCTTCTCCCTACATCTCTGGTTCTGTAACTGAAGATTTGTTTTCCTTCTTATATAAACTATGTCCAACTTGTTTCCCTTCTCAAAGAGCAAATGTGACTCATTAATTTATAATCGACTTTCTTTTGAATTTTATTTTAGATTTATAAAAAAGATTGTGAAGATTGTAGAGAGTTCCCATATACTCCACACCTGATTTCCCCTATGGTTACCATCTTACATTAGTACATTTGTCAAAAGCAATGAACCTGTATCATTATATTATTAACTAAAATTTATACTTTCTTAGTTTTTATCAAATGTCCTTTTTCTATCCCAGGATCCCATCTAGGATACCATATTGTTCCAATTAGTTTAGTTTTTAAATAAACAAACATGGGACGCCTGGGTGGCTCAGCGGTTAAGCATCTGCCTTCACCTCAGGGTGTGATCCCAGGGTTCTGAGATTGAGGCCCACATCGGGCTCCCTGTGTAAAGCCTGCTATGTCTCTGCCTCTGTCTCTCTCTGTAGGTCTCTCATGAATAAATAAATACAATTTTAAAAAAATGCACAAACAACAAAATTATTATATATTTCTTGATATAGTTTCTCAGAAACTCCAAAGTACTCTCAAGAAAAAAAAAAGGGGGGGGGGTAAAAAAAAGCCCACAAAGTTTCAGAAAACCAAAACTGTAACTTTCATGAAATTATAAATCAGAGAGTGGCTTTTGATAGCATTCTCTCTAGTTATCTATTTTACTAGTGATGACACAAGGGCCCAGAAAGCAGGTGAGTTCTTACCCAGGTTTCACTGCATGTTGATGATGGAATTGGGACTGAAGCACTTGATAGATATTTTTGAGCATTCACCATTGGTTCTGGCAAATTTCTGACCTCAGAAGTCTGGCCATACCTAAAGTAGAAGACAGGAAGTTTCCACCTGACCTTCTTGCAGCTAGGATTGGAGCATGTGACCTGGTTTCTTTGGGTTAGACTTGCGTTTGGAAATAAACAACATGAGGAGGTGATATCTGGAGACAGAGCCAGTTATTCCTTCAGACAGGGTGACAGTGGGACCTTTGGCATCTACTCCGCAAGTGCCCTGGGTAAGAGTCAGGTTTGTCTTAGAGAAGCCCTCATGGTGTGATTATATACACTGTGTCTGGTCCTACAGCACCAAGGCCCACTCTCTGACCATCCTTGGGGTACATGGTATTACCTCATATCTCTTAATACATTTCTTCTCTGTATGAGTAATGAAGAGATTATAGTGTTTAAAATAGGAATTCTGACCAATAAAATTGAAATTATCAGACACTTCTTTCATGATCAATTTTGTTTATTTCTACTATGTAATTCATCTCCCAAAGTTTGATTTGTAGCAAAGTGGTGATACTTCTGTGTATTAATGCCTTCCTTTCATTCCTCTTACACTTAAATGAAAAACATAGGAAAAAGGAAAAATGTGTCGGTGCTTATAGTCATTTGTTAAGACTGCCACAACAAAGTAGCACAAACTGAGTGGCTTAAAAACAGAAACTTATTACCTCAGAGTTCTGGAATCTAGATGTCCCAGATCAAAGTCTTGGAGAGCTTGATTCCTTTTGAGGGTTGTGAGAGAGAATTTTTCGAAGCCCCTCATCATTTCTAGCACTTTTCTGGCAATCCTTGTTATTTCTTGGCTTGTAGAAGCATTACTCTGACTTCTGCTTTCTTCATCACATGACATTCTCCCTGTGTGCCTATCTGTGTCAGATTTGCCCTTTTATTTAAGATACCAGCCATATTGGATTAAAGCCTACTCTAATGACCTCACTTCACCCTGATTACCCCATAAAGACCCTCTCTCCAAATAAGGTTACAATCTAAAGTACTGGAGGTTAGACTTCGACAAAGGAATTTAGGGGACACACAGTCCAGCCCTCCTGACTAGATGATCAGCTTACTGAAGCTAACTCACGCAGGGTCATAAGCACTACTGGGGCACTAGGACTAGGACTCTGAGGACACTGGTAACTAGGTAACTAGGTGGTGGTATAGTCTGTAGCTCAATCTATGAATTTCCTGTCAAGAAACCAGGGTCTAGATCAGGCTTTAGGCAGGGGGATCTCTACAGGTGATAATAACGTCATAGGCTTTCATATCTTCCCAGAGAGAAACTGATTACATTTCCTCCTTCCTTCCTTGGTCCTCCTGCTCTGCACAAAATCAATCACCAAGCCTGTCAACACCACCTCTTCACTATCACCTGGCCATTCTCTTCTTTCAAATCCCTACTGCATGGCCATATTGCACACCCTCATTTGTTATTTAAAAGGTGACAATAACTTTATTTTATTCAAGTATCTGTAAGGCTGCATTTTTGTTTAACCTGCTTTTGCATTTAAATCTTTGCTTATTTGAAATTTATTTTGAGTAAGAAATAAAGATGTGATCCCAATTAATTTTTCCCCTCTAATGTCTTGCCAATTGTCCCAATACAATTTATTGAATAATCCATATTTCAATACTGATTTCAGTGCTGTCTTGGCCAGAGATTAACTTTCTAGTGTTTTTGGCTCTAATTTGGATTCTCTTTCATTCATCATTTTGCCATTTTCTATATTGATTCCTGTTTTAGAGAAGATTTATGATATATATTTATGACATTAAAGCTATTTTTTATTACTCCCCATTTCAGAGTTATCTTTCCTATTGAATATTTATAAGATAAACTTTAGAATAATTATGTCAATTCAAAAAAATCACTGGGATTTTTAGATTGAGGATGGGCTAAACTTTATGATACTGAGTGCCCCTCATTGCAACTCAGGTAAGCTTCTTCACTTACTCATCCTCTCATTTTCCACTAAGTAGGTTCTTTTGGGTATCATCAGAAAAAAATACTATGTATTTTTATTAAGTGTACTTATATTTGTTTGATGCTATTGCAGTTATGAATGGAATTTTTTTATTCTATTTTCATTTTGTTTTTCTTAAGAGAAAACTATTTAGTTTTGTATTTTTATTTATATCTGTCAAGATTACTGAACTTATTGTATGCACTGGTGACTCAAGAGGTCTTGTAAGGTTTTCCAGAAATGCCATCATATCATCTTCATGACATTATTGTTTTCTACTTCTGTCAAAGTTTGACCTCAAAAAACAGAAAACATAAAAGATCAGAGAGGGTGATCACATAAAAACAAAAGTTAAAATCTGAAATTTAATAAATAATTTCATCAGCTTTATACTAAGAGCTAACACAACAAAAAAGACAGCTATGTCAATAGAGAAATAAGCAAAAAATATATAAATATTAATTTATAATTATTTATTTTATTATAACTTATAGATTATAAATTTATAAATTATATTTATACATTATAAATTAGTTATAAATTTGTTAATTTATTATTATTAATATATAAATATATAAGAATATATAAATATCTAATTCCCCAAACATGAATGACAAATAGGAAACCTATAAAAAAAATTAAGCCCTAATTAAAGGAAAAATTCAGCAATAAAATGAGATATTTTGCAGCTTATAATGTTGATGAAGATTAGAAGTATCAGCATCAGTGACTATGGTGTTAAGGGAAAGAGGCACTTTCATTCAATGCTATAGGAAATAGAAACTGGTATAGCAAATTTGGAAAAGAATTTAACAATAAGACTCAAAATTTATATCCTATATCTCTTTAACTCAGATTG
This sequence comes from Canis lupus dingo, assembly GCF_003254725.2. Classification (NCBI taxonomy): domain Eukaryota; kingdom Metazoa; phylum Chordata; class Mammalia; order Carnivora; family Canidae; genus Canis; species Canis lupus. The sequence goes on from NC_064245.1 coordinate 68,783,557, forward strand.
CCTTTGCAGTTAATTTTTCCCTACATGTTCTCAGGAAAGTCTAGAGGGATGCTGGGTGGCTCAATCCATTGAGCATCCAGCTTTTGATTTCAGCTCAGGTCATGATCTCAGGGTCATGAGATCAAGACCTGAGTCGGGCTCTGTGCTGAGTGTGGAGCCTACTTAAGATTTTCTCTTTCCCTCTCCCTCTCCTCTTCTACCTCTCCTTGTACTCTCTTTCTCTCTAAAAAAATAATAAAAATTAATGAAAGTATACAATAACACATGCTCTATGGATATTCAACACAGCATTTTTTATAACAGCAAAAAGCTAATGTCCATCCATAAGGGATTGGTTAAATGAATGATAGTACATGTGTGTAACGGAATACTCTATAGCCACTTAAATAATAGCAAAGAGCTATATTTATGCACATATAAAAACATTCAGAACATTTTACATGGCAATAAAGTAGCATGTGTATTATAATCCCATTTCTTTAAAGTTATTTTTATATTTATATACTGTCTTAATCTGTTTGGGCTGTAGAATAGAAAACCATAAACCAAGTGGCTTATTAAACTACCAACATTATTTCTTACAGTTCTGGAGGCTGGAAAGCCCAAAATTATGGTGCTGGCAGATTTGGCATCTGCCGAGAACCCTCTACCTAGCTGGCCAACTTTTCCTATAACTTCCCATTGTGGAAGGGGTAAGAGCCCTTTTTAAGACTACCTTGATAAGGGCACTAATCACATCTTAATATCATCACCTTGAGGGATGGGTTCCAACATATGAATTTAGGGGACAGAGGACAAAAATATTCAGACCATAGCATATACTTGCATACGTTTCCAAAACTGTCACCTATTTAAAACCAATGTAATGCCTTTTCACTAGGACACTATTCAAACTCTGATAGTGTCCCATGACCTACTTATCTGCTGCCCTGATCTAATCTGGTTTTTCTTTTCCTCTACAATCTTAAATCATAGCATGGTCCCTTCCTCATTTTGCCCAGACACACTGGTGCCTCTGGATCCCCCAAGTTCTGTCTCACTCAATGTCTATGTCTGCTTCTTCCTCTATGCAGCCTTCATGTCTCAGTTGAAATATTCTTTATCGAAGCCTCCTTTTCCTGCTCTCTGGAAACCTCCCCAGTCCATATCAGCACACACTGTTTCCTCTTCTCATGGCATTTGTTACAGCCTTCAATTGTTTATGCGTTGAGCTGTTTTCCTGTTTATTATCCACCTCAGTCACTATACTGGAAACACAATGAAACCAACGACCATAAAATTTCTCATTCATCACTGCCTGACACTGTTAAATGATCAATAAATATTTTAAAATGAATGAATACACATGAAGAGATTTCTGTATGTAGTCTCTGAAATGTTAACGATGTTTATCTCTGGTTATTGGGATTTAGATTATTTTAAAACTTCTTCATATACTTCTTATGCATTTCTGCACTGATAATACAATAATTGTATTTCTAATTATAAAAATCTCTTTTCATTTATTTACTCATCTATACATATCAATGTGCGTATATGAATGTATATATATAGAGTGTATGTTTATGTGCATGTGTCTAGTTATTAAGCTTGCATCTTGGGGTGCCTGGTAGCTCAGTCCATTAAGCATCTGCCCTCGGCTCAGGTCATGATCCTGGGGTCCTGAGATCGAGTCCCACATCAGGCTCCCTGATCAGTGGGAAGTCTGCTTCTCCCTCTCCCTACTTCTGCTCTCTCTCTCTCAAATAAATAAAATATTTTTTTTAAAGCATGCATCTGATCAATACTTCTCTATAGCCTGATTCACTATCACTTAACAGAATACATTTTAAACACTTTAGTGTGATATCCAACTCTTTTACAAAACTGCTTCAAGGTCCCATTTAAATCTATTTTTTTCTAGATTAATTCATCCTGACAGCTCACCCTGGGCTTCAACCACAATGCAAAGCATCCCTGCCTTGGATGACACATGGCACTCATATCTCTCTGAGCTTGTACATGATCTGTCTTCCTAAAGAACACTCATCTCTATGCTCTCTGCTTGATAAACTCTCAGATTAGTCCTAGCAGTAGGGTGGCAGTGGGCTCTGTAAAAATGTAGTTCCTAGGTTTCTGGAGACTGGATTCTACCTCCAGAATGTGAACTCTCTAAGGCCGGGAACTTTGTCTTATTCAACTTTGATTCTGTAGCCCAGGTGATGTCTATCGTAGGAATTGTTTTTGAATTATGTTGCAAGCAAATTTTACAAAGAGAATATTCTAGGTACTATTTTTTAGAATAATTAGTTCCCAAAGTATCAAAATAACAACAATCATTTTATCATCTGTCACTGCTTCTCTGAGTTGGAAATAAGAAGGGCTCAGCTGGGCAATATTTGGCTCAGGGATGCTCATGCGTTGCAGTCAGATAGCAGGTGGAAGTAGAATGGGGGGACTGGACCTAGCAGCTGAATGGTCATCTTTATCTCCCCATGTAATCTGCAGGTCTCTCTGTATCCTTTCTCCACATAGATAATGGTAGTCATATGCCATTATACCACTATCTGGTATATTTGCTGATAGTTTGGGTTTCCTTATAGCATGGTGACTCCAAAGTAGAATGACTGCTCACACATCAGCTTCAGGTTCCAAGAGCAAATGTCCCAGCTAACAACAGTGCATGCTTCCTTGCATTCAACAATCTAGCCCCAGAAGTCATCCCTGCTGCTGCTTCTTGATCAAGAGTGAAGAGTGAGCCGCAAAGGCCAGCCAAGACTCTGGAGGAGGGGACATGGATCTCACTTGCCAGTGAGATGACTATCAAAAAATTAGAGAAGATGTTTTCAAGTCACTGCACAGATTTTTATAACTGGTACCTGCATCCCCTGCAAAGACCTTTACTTACAGTCCCAATAAAGGATCAAAGGATCTGGGTATTTCACAGGCTGAAATTATTAACACTTAATGCAAGAACTACATTCTCAGCTTAAAGAGAATGCATTCTTATTGTTTTTTTTTTCCAGCCTGTTTAGACTGAAACAAACACAAGTTAAAAAAAAAAAACAACAACAACAACAAAAAAAAACACCTGGAAGTGACAAAAAGTGCAGCTTTGATGTTTATAATTTACAACCGATGTAGAAGTTGCCAATTTCTGCTTTTATCTGTAGTTGTGCTCCTTCCTTGGATGCACTGAAATCAAAGAGTTCTATTGGTTAAAGAGTCTCTCTTTGAATCTGGAAGATGCTACTCAGGTAGATGTATTGAGGCTTAGCTCCAAATTCACATCATAGATCTTACAAAAGGAAGGAATTTTAGAGCTCTCAGAAGCCAAGTGTGTTCACAGGCTCATTTCTCCATTCCTTATACTGGAGACAGGGTTCAAGCAGCCTGGTGGAGAGCAAGTCTGGAGAGGTAGCCAAATTTGAAGGTTCAGAATGGCAAAGGGGACCTGAACATCAGAGAAATGATTAGGAGCATTAAATTCTGCTAAGGGATGAAACAAATCACATCACTGCATTAAAAAAAATACATGTATAGATTTATAGATTTGCTTTTTGGAGGGTCATCATATGGAAGAGGGATTCAACAACCAAATATTTTCTAGCCTCTTATTTGTGTGAGGCCCTCAACCTGGCTCAGGTTGCCTACAAAGAGCATACTCTGGCTGGTTGGAGAGCTACTGCCTTTTCTGGGAGTGAGGTTGAGCATTAGGAATGGGAGTTCAGCTGAAACCTTAGGAGTGTTGAGTCTATCAGGAGGAGGGCTGGTGAGGGCTATGGAGCATGTGCAGCCCATGCCCCATGCATGAATCCATGCATGTATGCAAACTGACTTTGCACTAAGAGGGGCCATGGGAGATAGGGCTGCACAACAGTAGAGATCTCGTCTATGCCAAATCAAACTGTGCTGTCTGAAATTGGAATAATCATCTCCCAATACCTTCAGTTCTACCATTCAGATGCTGTACCATAAGTATTAAATGAAGTATTTCCTATTATTTTATTTTCTTCAAGTAAAAGCATTTACTAAACTTATAACTCAGTGAGGTATATTTTTTCATCTTTACAAAGCCCCTCCCCCAAATATCAATAAATCAAAAACTGATAAAATAAGCATTTATTATATCTAAGGTCGGCTTCACATGGGGGAGTTAGAGTAACAAAAATCAGTACTGTGTTTGGAAGACCTACTGTGTGCCAGGAATGATGCACAATATCAATTAATCTTCAGAAATGTTTGCATTATGCATTATTTTTCAAATTTTATGTTGAAAAAACTGACCTTGAGAGGTTAGTCCATTTCTCTGAGGTTATCACATTATGGATAGTGCTCCTGGGATTTAAACATAGGCCTATTGTGACTTCCATGTGCTTGTTCTATGATAACACACCATTTATAGTTTTTGAAAACTGACCAAATAAGTGGGTTTAAATCATATGCAAAGAAGGATATAAGTAAATGGATGATGTTTTCTTTCTTCTAACTTTTTTTTTCATTTAAACAATGGCATCGTGATACGGAAAGAGTATCCAGGTTTGAGTTCTGTCTATTCACTGACACTGTGTCCTTTGTCAAGTCACTCATTTTGCCTTGTTGAGCTTATTTCTTCATCCTAATTATGGAAGTTAATAACTTCCTCTCTGCTCATACCTTGAGATTATTATGAAATTAAGATAAAACACTGTATAGGAAATTATGTGGAAAACTGATGACTCTAGATATCTCTCAATTGAAATACTGCCCTTGTTAGTCATTTAAACATCTGCTGGATCTATTTCTGGCCCATAGACCCCTTTAGGGGTTTGGTTTTCAAGAGATGCATTGTTCATTGTAGATGGAAAGGTGTGTGGAGAGATACTATGTGTTGCCATTCCCACAAACATGAGCCATTACGAGAGCTGGTTTTCCTTTGGGTCTTTTCCAACCTTGATATTCTTTGAGATCTCTGGAGGGTGCCCTGCCATATGCCCTGGGTGCTGTAGTGACTCACCATGGATCCAGGCCTCCATGCACAGATTTAAATGTGGTGAACCTGCCAAGAGACGGAGAAGATCACATAGCCATTTTTAGTTCTCGTGACTTGAAAAGCACATTTATTCATTTATCATTCATGTATTTGTTCATTGATATGGTAAACATTTATTAAGTACTTGAGAACTGGGTACACAAATGAAAGAAAAAAAATTCAAGAAAGAAGGTAAACGAGGTCCAATTCCCAGCTGGGATACAGTCTCCAGTATACTACAGGAGACAGATATGTGAACAAAAACATGTGTAAAACAACACCATGACATTGATAGGCACTCTTGAAACTACTACACTACTTCATGAAGGTTGAAGTAACCAGGCTGAGTTTGGGTCTTACTTGCTGAAGAGAATCCAGCCTAGAAGCAAGTACCTTGAGTTTCATATAAAATAAAAGTCAGGAGCCCAGTATTGGACATTAGGGGTGAATGAAACAAATAATCCACAAATATGGGAACACAAGGACAAGCAATACAAACCAAGGGATCTGACCATTGCTGTGAATGGCCCTGAAGCCCTGGTAACCAATAACCAGTGACCAATGAGTTGAGAGTGATCTGTGCTAATCTAAAGGTTTGGAGCCAGATATATACAAAATGGAAACTAAACAAGAAGCAGCATTTGTGCTGGACCTTGACAGCTCTTATAACTGCTCATGACTGCAGTTGTATGATGGAGATCGCACACAGGAGATTCTTACACTCCAAGCAAGCAACCAACGTATCACAGAAAGTAATTAAAGTTGGAGACGTGTCCTCCAGTATTCATTGGCCCTTGTCTATTTCTGAGCCAATCTGGCTTTTTGATCACATCAAAGAGAAGAAAACTTTTTTTTAATTTTTTTTTTTTTTTTTTTACTTTTTGTTTGCTGGGAAGCCTAGGGTCATAAAGACAAGAAGACTGAGTTCACTAGGATATTAACTTTAAAAGCTGCACTCAGGGGTGCCTGGGTGGCTCAGTGGTTAAGTGTCTTGCTCTTGATTTTGGCTCAGGTCATGAGCTTAGGGTAATGAGATCAAGTCCAGCATCAGACTCTATACTGGGCATTGAGCCTGCTTGAGATTCTCTTTCCCCCATCCCTCTCCTTTCACCCCTCCTGCTTCTCATGCTGTCTCTCAAATCAATAAATAAGCAAATAAATACAAAAGATGCATCCAGGTACCTAGTCAGAGATAGGAGATAAGGCAGATTGATCCATAGTGTTGGCCTAGATCTGGGACACCAAGCCAGACTAACCAAAACAGGAAAATACAGGAGAATATAAAGGTATAGTTTCAGTTCTTAGAACAAATGGCAATAATTTTAATAATAATTTTAAAGACAGAAGTTGGAATTATCAACTAATTCTTTTCAAATGGATAATATTAAAAGTACAGAGAGTGAAGGAGCTTGAGTTCATCCTGGCTGGTTGGGATGATATCATGAAGAAGTCCCAAAATGTACCTGAATGCCATTCGAAGACACAGGGCCTCTATGTGGTTCCTCCCATTTTAAACGCACCTGAGAGCAGGTGTCTGGAGGGTGAGGTCTAGGAAAAGGTGGCCACTATGTGTAAGCCCTAGAAGGGCATGAGAAGAAAAAGAAAAAAAAAAGTCTGCCAGAGATCAAAGAACCACCAGAGACTTCACAGAGAATGTTGCAGAATCTCTGGGACCATCTGGAAAAGGAAACACCTGCTTCTGAGTAGTACCTGGAAGACGCCTGTGATTCCACCCATGTAGCAGAGTCAAGCAGTCTGCTTCTAGCATTTCTGAGATAGGCACCCTGGCCCTACTCTCTCACCTGCAGCTTTAAGCAAGCCATTTAGGGACACCCCCAGTCTTGGGTTTTAATCTATAAAATAAGAACAATGGACTCTTTCCTGCAAGAATGTGAAGATGATTAAAGACAGTATGTGGAAAGACTTATCTAGTAAGTTCTGGGTTCCTGAAAATCACTGATTTTCTCTTCCCTGTGACTTTTTTTTTTTTTTTTCAGTATCATGAGTAATAAAAGTTGCGGGCAGTGGAGAACACATTGCTGAGAATCTTCACTGTTTTCCCAGGAACAGGGGGTGCAGCTTCAAGCCCAGAAAGTGTGATGCCTTCACTCCAGGTCTGCCTGGATGCATCAACTCTGACCTGGCCTCTAGGGGCCCCTGGAATTCTCAGTGGCCCTGAGGGTGATTCACGCCGGCACCAGACAGGGGCAGATCCTGGCTGCTCCTCATATAAATATAATGATTTGTATAAATATCTTTTCTATCAAAGTATTACAAGAATGTGGGATTTCATTTGCATACCCCTGATGATCTCATTATACACTATTTTATCTCCCCTTTTCTATCTGTCCCTAGTTAATTGGGTCCTATGGTATTAAGTTGCCTGAAAAGGCAGTTTCTACTCCTGAATTTCAGATTTTGGCTTACAAGAAAGTTGGTGCAGATAAAGTGATGTTATATGTAGATAGTAAGTAGGAGCCTTCCTAGAGGCCTTATCTCCTTCCTAAATATCTTTTAAGTCAACCTTTTTTAGTTTTATCTGCTTATACATGGCGCTCCAATCCGGGCAGTGCACCTAATGCCACCGCCTCTCCTCATTAAGTTGATTGAATTTCAACCTCCCCATCAAGATGCTCTGTCCCAGTGAACATTTGGCCTCGTTGCCTTTTTATTTCCGGCTGTCACTTGGAAAAACAGTAACCTCCTATCTGCCTTTCTCATTTTGCACAATCAGCAGAATGAGCCAGGTACTTCCTGTGTGCAGAAGACTCACCACCAACCTTCCGCCTCGGCTGCCTGCACAGCTGGCCAACTTCAGTGGGTGGCCGGCAGGGGATCCAGCCTGGGAGCGTGCGGGCCGAGAAGTCTCAGTCATGGAAAGGAACGTCATCCCCAGTGAATGAGCTCCTGCTCAGACAAGAAGCTCAGCAGAAGAGGCCATGTGGGAGATGAGAGATGAGAGCAGAATGTGGAGAAATAAAAGGGAAAGAAAGGGAAGAGCATGTAGTTTCTCCTGGGCCTACGTACCTGTCTGACTCCTGAAAAATAGGCTTATTCTCAATTCTAGAAATATTTACCATCTTTTTTTTTATCTCTCTCTCATAAACTGCTATGTCAAAAATCTTGCAAGAATTCAGGCACACCTGTCCCTTCCCTCAAGGACCTTCTCTTGAGATAGAATAGGTCCCCCCTTTTCTCTGTCCTGTCACCATTATCACTCACACTTACCTATCAGTGGTCAGCTTGGGGGACCCTCTCTTCATCTATAGCCATACACACACACTTATACTTAGCTTGCTCCTAACAAATGCCACATTGTCCACGTACCTGTCTTTTCTACCTAAAGTCAGATTCTCTAGTTTATTCATCTCTGCTTATTTGATGCAAGACTTTGGTGGAAAGAGGACAGACCCACCAGTGCAGTGGACAGTCCAACAAAGACCATGGTGTTTGTAGATTTTCTTACAAAGGGTTCCAACCAGGTTATTCTAGTGACATCAATGCTACCAGTCATCCCTCAGGGTCCTTGGAGAGCCTGACACGATTCCTAACAGGTTGTCGATTTTAAACACAGTTTTGTTGACAACATGTCATATTTAAACAAACAAGTGAGTAAATGAACAGGTGAACAAAGAATGAATGAGCACTTTTCACCAACTTTCCTGCTTTGCCATTTAACTTGTCAAAAGAGGACATAGGACAATACTTTTGATAAAGCACCAGTTGGAAAACATTGGCATAAATTAGTAAAAGTCTGCAAATGTGAGTTTCTCCAAGTAACATAAATAAGATGAAAAAAGAAAAATCTCAGATATTGAATTATGGTATATGCTTAGGTTAAGTCATTTCTATGTCATACCAAATGTGTGCTTGAAAATCCTTTCTATATCCTAATGAAGATTTTTTTGATATTTGAACTTGACAGATCAATTTGTGACCCTTCCCCCATCAATGCATGGCTTGATCATTGCATTTATTATCTTGAGTTTGTAATTAGCAAGGATGATGCTTCAGAACAACATGTGCATGTGGGGAGCGGGAACCTTGGTTCATGTTATGTAAAAAAAAAAAAGTAGTAATAAAGAAAACAGGGATGACTTTGCTCAAAAAGTTTGCTGGTACATTTACAGTCATTGGTATCCATAGGGCACTGATGGGTACATCACTCCAATTATTAGATAAAGGTCTCTATCTCAGAGCAATTAACAACAACAACAAAAAAAAAATACTGCAGCAAACAAGTGCTTCAGTGGGATAAACTCCCTACAGTTGAATTACTTTTTTTTTTTCCTGTAAGTATTCATGCATTACCTTTGGGTAAAAAAAGTCTATAAAATTTTTTTGAAAAAAATTTTTGAAAATGCACCTCCTTTTTGAAACCTGTTTACCGAAAGAAGAACAAAGAAACATAATCGTCTGGCTAAATGGATACCCATAAGAAAGATAATTAGAGAGTTCTTGTGTATTTCCTAAGCCATTTCTCCTTCAGCTGTTTTTTTGGCCAACCTTGGACTCCATAAAAGCCAACTATTGGCTTTTCAATCTTTTTATGACAGAGGATCACTGTAAACGCAGTTGTTATGCACAGTCTTTTATATTTGCTCATTTATTCATGCACTTAGCAAATATTTTTTGAGATCTTCTATGTTCCAGACACTCTTCTGGACACTTAAAATGCTATGATGAGCAAAAATGATGCATTTCTAGACCTAATGAAGCTTATAGTGGGGAAAGAAGCTAGTTATAGAAAATATAATCACACAATTGACTAATGAATAACCGTTATAATGTGGTACAGAGGTCAACATCAAAGTATAATGAGAGGACTTGGCTAGTTGGACAGCCTGGGCCTGCTCTTCTGAGATGGTACATAGTTTCTGGAATTTAAAGAGTTAATAATTTTAATAGGCAACCAAGTGTTGAAAAACTGTTCCACTTTTGGGGCTGAGGAACAGCATATGTGAATTCCTCTGGGTAAGGGTTGTTTGTTTTCTTCATATCCATTTGTTGGTGTGTATATGCAACAAATGCTTTTTGAACACCAAATACTTTCCCAATGCAGTTCTGTCTCAGTCTTCAGAGGTCATAAATTAGTGGGGCAAACAGAGGGACCAGGATCTGTCTCAGCCTTGAAAAGCATCACAGTCTACTACAGACCACAGAACCAGGCAAGGTTCCAGACTCAGAGATATTCTTTCTGTCCTTATCAATCTTAAGGGGGCAATGCAGGAACAGAGACTAAATTCTAGTAGCCTGGGTGGCTCAGTGATTGGGCATCTACTTTCAGCTCAGGGTGTAATTCCAGGATCCCGGAATCAAGTCCTGGATTGGACTCCCTGCAGGGAGCCTGCTTCTCTCTCTGCCTGTGTCTCTGCCTCTCTCTCTCTCTCTCTGCATTAAATAAATAAATAAATAAATAAATAAATAAATAAATAAATAAATAAATTTTAGTACCTAATACCTAATAGGATGCTGTCCCTGGACATGGTGACACAATACCAGCCCATTCCCACTTGTTAGAGTTGTCAGCCCCAACACTATCTCTGCTTTATGGAGCTGCTGTTAGGGGTCCTCACTAAGCAGACTCTTAGAGCTACCACTACTCCTGTCCCACAAAGAGGCTTAATTAAGCTCCCAGCTGGGCATAAGCAAGATATCCTGAAGCAGAGAATGGGTATATTCCAGGCTGACTGGTCCAAGTTTATGTGCTTAGAAACCCTGAGGCTCTGGAAATAATACAAGTCTGTTAGAAGACTCTAAGAGTACCAAAATCATGCCCCTGCCAAGGTGGAACTGTTACTTCCTTGATTCATTCCTAGATTGTATTTCAGATGTCAAATCTTGGAAGAACCCTGGCTTTCAAGACCAGCCCATTAGTCTTTAACTTCTTCCTCCAATCTATTGAGGTATGATAAAAATTAGAGTAACAATCTCAGCCCCTTTTTTTCAGCAAGGATTTGAAAACAAAATCACTGTATTCTTGACATTGGGTATGGAGCAGGGATTAATGTTGGCCCTGCAAGCCGGGTTCTGCTGGTGCAGGGCTCCATCACCAGCTGACCCTGCCAATTTGTGTTCTGAGCACATCTTGTATTAGCTCATTAGCTTTTCATACCTACCATAAGGTAGGTTTCATTATTCCCATTTAAGAGATAAGAAAATGGAAGCACAGCAGGGTTAAGTAATCTGCCAAGATCACACAGCAAAAAGCAGGTGAGTTACGAACCAAACCTAGGGATCAGATTCTGGATCTGAATTCTTAGCACCTCTAAGAATAGCATCCCTTACTGTATAGACACAGACTCTGGCCAGCATTAATGATGAAGCCCAGGACTCTAGTTTAGCTGGGGTTGGGTTACTGTGGGCTTACTGAATGTTTTAGCTGGGGCTTCACCTGGGGCAAGGAACAGAGACTCACACTAGTTTAGGGAGGAAGAGGATGGATAGTTTAGGATGAATGTAAGTTGGAAGAAAAGATGGAACCTCACAGACATCACGAACACAAGTTATTTTGGCCTCACTGTCCATGCAGACAGAGCATGTGTGCAGGTTAATGGGGATTGCAGGCCCCTTGGCAGGGAAATTCACAGATCTGTGCTTACCACATGGGCTGCTCTATCTACGTCACATTTTACCTTTGTCTGCTACCCTCTCACCTCCTACCTTCATGCTAGTGTCCTCTGCTCTGGGCTCATTGTTTCTGCTTATTCATACCTGATCCTGCCCAACCTGGGGTGTGCACTGCAGTAGACAATGCTGTCAATGCCCCATCTGTTCTCTGGCCCAAGCTCAGACACCTGCAGTCCAGACGGACAGGCTGTCTTGGAGGCTGACAGCATCCTTACTCAGCACCAGCATCTCTCTGCTCATCTGCCCACAGGGGTACCCTAGGAGGACCATAGAATCTTCAGAGGCACCTCATCCAATAAGAGTCAGGAGTTAAGAGATAAGTACTCCAGCTGTTCATGGGCAGGTCCATTACAGCCTCCTCAGAGGGCGCCCAGGAGCAGGTGGACAAGTAGGAGTGCTTCAGGAAGGGGCAGCAGTCATCAGGCTCATTCATGCAGATTAGGAAGCAGAAGTGCAGGGCTGGTGCCTAAGGGCCCCTGAGCCAATGTGTAAGGGGACTTAGATATATTTCACTACAGTCATTTTCCCCCCATAATATCAGGGACTGAGGGACAGAAAAGGTCCAAAGGTCAAGGACTCAATAGTTGCAGGCGTTGAGTAGATTGAAATTAATACCTAGTATTACTTTCAGCTGAAAATGAGCAGGTAAGTGAGCCGACGTGCAAAAGCCTGTCTGCAGCCCGATGAATAGCACATGCCACCTTTGCTATATTCTCTTAGAAAATACAGCCCAAATCTCTGCTGTGGAATCAGCAAAGCCCTACCCTAGATCTGTCATTAAACTGCAATTTGGTGCCAAGAAAATAGTGTAAAACTAATAATTTTTGCTTGAAGAGCATTCATGACTTTGAGGAAAGAACAAAAAAAAAAAAAGAAGAAAAAGAAAAGTGCTTCCTCTTCACCTAAAGTCTGAAGATTTAAGCTCCAAATAAAATAGCTGCAAAAAATGAGGCAAAAAGCTGGGCTGGGGAGAACAGTCTCTGCGACTTCCTTGCCTGCACATCACAGCACACTCAGACCTGAGTTTGGAGACCAAATCTACTTCTTGGAACATTGCCCCCCACATCTTCACAAATCTAAAATTATTATTTAAAATACCCATGTCACACTTCCCCCATCTTGCTTGATAATCAGAACTTCGTGTAGAGGATCAGCTGTCAGGACTCTGTTTGGGGTTCTCCTTTCTCTGTGAAAAGGTGTGTGGGCTGCAGGCACCACTCACACTTATATTAACATTCTGCACATCATATTCTAAGACCATTTGTTCTCACTGGATCCGTGTCCAAACTGGTGAAACAGGGAAGCAGGTCTCCTCTCCGTTTTATGGAAGAATCAAGAGGCTTGGAGGTATCAGGCAACCCACCCAGTGGAAAATAATAGAAACAGAAGAGAAAGCAGAAATCCTCTCTCTTTTAGGTAATCTACTTTAATTGTCAAAAAGAACCAATGAATTCATCTCAGGTAGACGTTACCATCCCATTTTTTATCTGAGGTAATGGAGGTCTAAAGAAATTCAGAGAAAAACAAGTATCTCTGTTTTCTGTAGGTATCAACATGATTAAGTCAACTAAGTTGGAATTCTTTTTATTATTATTAATTTTACCCCATGTTGGTGACAATGTCTGGAGTGGCTCTGATCAAACCTGGGGAAGGAAGACCTGGCCCACAAAGGACCTGTTAGCAGTGAGGCTGAGCTGAGAGGAGTAACATTGGAACAGTCCAGATTTATATTTGAAGTCTCCTAACTCCTTTGCACCACATTCAATTACCTGTATATTCCAGCCTCTCTGCTGGTAGGTGCTCATACACACACGTGTAGACACACGCTGGTTTTCATGTCGGTCAGTATGGCAGGGCATTTAGAAGGTGCAATTAGGTTGGAACTTTGAAGTGACTCACTATCATGGGCAAAACACCTACTCTGTGTGGGGGTGTTTGGGTTTATTTTTTGTTTGCTTCTTATTTCATTTATTCTGACAGCAATCCTGTGAGGGAGGGATTTTTGGTCCCATTTTATAGATGAGAAAACTATGAGAAGTAACTTGCCTTTGGTGACCCAGATTAGAGGTATTCGGTTCATGCCTGCCAGAAATCATGGGCCAGGAAACAGGCACAGGCCTTCTCTGTATAAACTTGGATTACCTCCTTTCAATCCAGAAATCACAAAAAAGTAACTGTATATTTTGGGATTTACAACTGCGAAGTGATAGAAAGTGTGATGTGTGATGTGTAGAACAAGCACCCTGGCCCCGTGACCTGTGCAATCCTGGGGAGGGTCTGTGGAGGGGTCTCAAACTTGTGGTCTCTTTCAGAGAGGTTACACTGAGTGAGTTCTAGAGCCCCAGGCAGAGGGAGAAGTGATTCAAAGGCCTAGGATGGGACTGTGGAGAGCTTTAAAGGCCATGTAAAGGAAGAAGTTTGGAGACATTATAGAAACCGTTAATATTAATGGCAAGGATAGAAAATCAAGCATCATCATCAAAGTAGATATTTTTAGAACTCTCACTGCAGCCTGGGGTGAGCCATTTGCTAAGAACTTTCCAGAAATAAACTCCTTGAAATTATGACTCAGACTACGTCGGGGTCCTGCCAACCTCTAGAAGCCCCGATGCAAATCACGCAGTCGACTATTTTGAGAAATACCAAGGGGGGCAGTGAAGTTTTGTTTGGAAAGTGATGGAGTTTTGAAAAGAAGGAAGCTAGATTTCACAGAATCTGTGATTCCAGCGCAGATGCCGAGACTAACTCAAGTCATTCAGTGTCATGAGAAAGTCTGTCTCAGTAACACCTGCTGCCTTTGGGCAAAGGAGCCTGTGTGTGTTAGAGACCACATTCCAAATACTGCCTACGATAGACACTGTGCATGCTGTCCTCTTTCCTGTCTACTACTCAGCACAACAGCTCTCTTGGGAAGGTACAATTATTCATTTTTTATAGATGACGATAATACTGAGGTTTAGAAAATTTAAGTAACTTTTTCAAGGTCACACAGGTGGAGTTTGAGATAAAAATTAAATTCCCATCTGTCTGACTCCAAATGCCACACTTCCGCTGGTGGAAAAAGGATGTCATTAATTAATGACATTTTCCTTTACTGTCTTCCAAGCAAGCTGCCACGGCTCTTAGTTCACTGTCCCAAGGAGACTCTCCAACCTGGCTGCTGAAAATATTGGCCACACGCTTTCTCCAAACAAATGAATACTTTAATATGTTGGTTTCCTCCTCTGCTGTTTGAGTGTGACCCAATTCCCAGAGCTTGGTCTCTCTTGTGAAGATAACAGAAGCCAACGTCCACCCTTGAAAGTGAGTAGCAAGCTCTGCACCGTCACCAGAGTCTGGGCAAAATCTGGGACTTGATTGAAATCAGACAGCCAGAGAAACTTCCAGTAGAAAAGCTCGGCACCATAGAGATTCCATTGGGACCAATCCCACGCCGGGCCGTATGCTGGACTCCAGGCTCCCGAAAGTGAACACGCCACAGACACTGCTCTGGAAGGTCTTCAATAATCCAGTCGCATAGATAAACATGGTAATGTATATCGACAAAATCAAGTGCTGGCTCTGGATTCTATCTAAGGTGCCCTGGGAGCAGAGCAGGACCCCAGGATTCATTTTGGAATGGGTAGAGGAGATGGCGTCTGAGCTGAGAATCTTGGCACACAGGGTGAACTTCTCACCTGGCGAAGAGGAATGGGAAGGAGTTCCCGGGAATTGGAATGGTGTGAACAAAGTCAGGATGCAACAGTGTCAACTGTGGAAAGGAGGGCTTAGGATATTGTAAGAGACTGGCAAGAAGGCTAGCAGGGGGAAGGGGGGCAGATACACAGGCCAAGATCAAAAGCTTGATTTGTATTTTATTTTTTAAAGATTTTATTTATTCATTTGACAGAGAGAGAGAGAGAGAGAGAGAGAGAGAACGCATAAGTGGGCAGAGCAGCAGGGAGAGGGAGAAGCAGATTCCCCGCTGAGCAGGGAGCCCAATGCTGAGCTCGATCCCAGGACACCAGCATCATGACCTGAGCCAAAGGCAGACACTTACCAACTGAACCACCCAGGCACCTGGATTTGTAGTTTAAACATGAGGAAGGGAAGTAAAAAGCTTGCAAAAGGAGTATAAATCAAGTTCTCAGTTTAGCCTAAGAAAAGTTCCATGCTACTCTTCCTCAAGTTTATTTTATGTTGTTTGTGTTGTATGTCCCTCTTTTCTCCCTTCCTTCCTTCCTTCCTTCCTTCCTTCCTTCCTTCCTTCCTTCCTTCCTTCCTTCCTTCCTTCCTTCCTTCTTTCCTTCCTTCCTTCCTTCTTTCCTTCCTCCCTCCTTCCTCCCCTCTCTCCCTCTTTCCTCCCTTCTCTTCCTCCCACCTTTGTTCTCTCCCTTCTTCCTTCCTCCTTCCTTCCTCACTTCATTCCCTTCTTCCTCTCCTTTCCCTCCTTCCTTCTTTCCTTCCTCTATCCCTCCTCCCTCCTTTCACATACATTTTATTCTCCACAAAGCTGAAAGTTCTTTAAGAGAATGCAGTATCTTGTTCACCCTTGTTTCCTTACAACACTTGGCAGGGTGTTTGGCATATGACAAAGTACCAATAAATGCTGAAAAAATTGAAATAAAAGGTGACTTTCATGAAACATCGGGTAGGAGTTTTAGGAATGTTGTTTTCTAATTTTCACTACGACTTAGGTATGATTATTTTCCTTTCTTTACACATAAATAAATTGGAGCTCAGGGATGACAAGTAACAATCCCAGGGGCGCAAAAGCTGTGTGCATTTACTCATGTATAGAAATGTCAGGACTCACCCCTGGATCTGTGTAGTGACAATGGCTGTGTTTTTTCAGCATTTCGCTATATGTGTGACCTCAGATTGGAAATCCTGGGCTTAGTGTTATCCTGTACGCATTCATCAGCAACCTCAGTGAAGTGAGAAATAAGCCACAAATGGGTCTTTGAAGCCAAAATAAATCATAATAAAGTATGTGCTATAGCCCATGCACTTCAATAAGGAGAATCTCCCAGAACTGTACTCTTTGCCTAAGGAGATAGAGACAGTTCTAGGTAAGTAAACAAGATGTCCAAAGTTTGGCTGTGGATACATTGATTGCATTATTGCATGCCAAATAAAAAAAATATAATTAGATTGGCACCAGTAAATGGTGAGGACTTTTTGGTCCAGGGAAATCTGTGCTCAAGATATTTGGCACATTGAACACTTAAGACATGTCAGTACTCTGGTGGGTATCATGCTTCATTCAGTTCACTCATTAAACATGAGCATGTAAACGTGAGCGTGCAGACTTCATTCAGGTCCAGCCCTAGGCGAGTGTGATGATTTGGGAATCAGTAGATGAAGAGCAGGGATGGTGTATGTATGGAATATTGGCTAAGAGTTTGTTGAGTTTGTTTATCTTTTCAGGAATCCAAATCTTAGTTTTGCTGATTTTTTTCTATTGTTTTTCTATTCTTTATTTCATTTATTTATGCTCTGACATTTGTTATTTCCTTTCTTCTGTTCATCTTGGTCCTTTTTTTCTGGTTCACTGATGTGTAAAGTTGGGTTGTTTATGTAAGATTTCTCATTTTTAAATATACATGTTTATTACCATAAACTTCCCTCTTAATACTATTTTCCCTGAATCCTATAAGTTTTGGTATGTTGTGCTTTTTATTTGTTTTGAGATATCTTTAAAATTCCTTTTTAAATATTGTCCTCTTTGACCCACTGGCTGTTCAAGAATGTGAATTTTACCATATTCTTACTGTTAGTGATTTTCAATTTTATTACACTGTGATTGAAAAAGGTACTTGGTATGATTTTGATCTTCTTAAATTTGTTAAGACTTGTTTTGTGGCCTAACACGTGATCTATCCTAAAGAATGTTCCATGTGCCCTTGGGAACAATGTGTGTTCTGCTGTGGGTTAGAACATTCTGTATATGCCTATTAGGTCCATCTATCTACAGTGTTGTTCAAGGTCACCCTTTCTTTATTAATTTTCTGTACAGGTGTTCCATCCATTATTGAAAGCGGAGTATTTGAAGTCTCCTATTATTATTGTATTGCTATCAATTTCTTTCTTCAAATCTGTCAATATTCGCTTTCTATATTTAGGTGCTCTAATGTTGGGTGTGTATATATTTACAATTGTTATATCTTCCTGTTGACACTTTTATTGTTAGGTAATGACCCTCTTTATGGTGCAATAAATGACCACTATAATTATGAAAGGAAAGGACCTTGACTGGAGAGTGAGGAGACACTTCACAGAGGAGGGAACAAATAAGCTGGGGTTGAGAAGGAGTAAGAGTTTGTCAGATCAGCATAAAAAACAATCTAGATTTGCCTTGTTTGTTTGAACTCTTGGCTTTTTAAATTCCATCTGTGAAATCGGTCAGCCCGTTAATTATTTTTAATATCTGAAGATAGCTAAAGTCCAACAAATTTCTGAACATATTTGTATCCTAGAACATTAGCATCAGTTGTTTTCTTCATCAGGATAATGTAGGGTGTGTAGGGGTGTTTGTCCTGTGTGTGTGTGTGTGTGTGTGCACATGCACGTGTATTCAGGTCACCCAGAGTTAACTTTCTCTTGTGATAAAAGGACCTTGATTTTGTTAGGGGTTCCAATCCCCTATCAGGCTCCATTGCAGTGCTTCAGGTAAAGCGAACATTATACACAAACCAGGAATCAAGCTCAGCCAATCAGGAAACCCCGTTTCTTTAGCCATAGTGATTGGTTCAAAGATGATCAAGTCATCACGTCAGAGTGAATGGGATCCCCTGAGATTTGTGCTGAGTATCCCAGGAAATAGACTTTTGTTCTGATCCTGTGGATATGAAAAGTGGGTGGGTACAGTCTGAAATGTCTATTTCACTCTGGCAGAGACTAAAATTTTACCAATCAAAGGCAGAGAGAAGGGATAGAAGAACTGAGTCTTGATGATGCTTTTTGATTCTGACTCTAGAGAGCTCTGAAGTTTCATCTACCCACCCTGGGGTCTGTTATTACACCGAGGCCATGCAATCCTTTTCCACTTGAAACAAGAATATACTGCCAGGTACTGTGTGCATTTTTGAAGTGTCATTGCTTCACATAGCAAAAAAAAAAGTATATTTGGTCAACAGTGAGCTTCATAGGCATAATTTTTCTTATGAGCTTCCTTACTGATGTAGTGAGATGGTGAGATGTCCCTTCTGAGTAAGAGAGGCCTTAGATTTACAGGCTCTTTCAACTATAATGTCTGCTGTTAAGGTCCCAATTATGCTACTGATTACCTGTGAGATTTTGACCTTAAGCTAAACCATCCCTGTCCCACCACTTAAAACCCAAGCTTGCTAGTTCCACTGCAAAGGTATAATTTATTGCTTGCCTCTTTTGACTTTTCTCTTATGGATATGCCCACAAAATGAAAAAGGTAAAAGATAGGCATAAGCCCATTTCAGGAAATAGTTTTCTATTTTATATATTGTTATTAAATAAAAAGGGCAAAAAATAAATAAATAAATAAATAAATAAATAAATAAATAATAAATAAATAAATAATAAATAAATAAATAAAAAGGGCATATTGGTTCTATACGTAACCTACTGACTCCCTACTGTTCATGTTGAAAATGCATTATAGTGTAATGAAAAGAATGCTAGCATTAGAAAGTTCTGGATATAAGCCCATACATCACCTTAATGTGGGTGAAATCTTACCTGGTCACTTAATGTCTCTAAATCTCAGTTTTCCCATCTGATAGTGGGAACGATAGCACCTCCTATGCAGCACCATTGAGACAATTCAATTCATGCATTTTCCGAGCGTCTTCCAGACTCTGAAGCCATTGCTTTGCCAGTAGAGCCCACCAAGGGTGACCTTCTGTGCCCTACACAGCCAGCCACAGTGTATTGTACTGAGATGGGCACATGTACCTCACCCCAAGCAGCCAATTTGTAGGCTTCCAGTTATTGAAAGAGGTCTGGTCTAGGAAAGAGAATCAGGGAAAATAAGATTCTTCCTGAGGAATTTAATTTGAAAAACTTGATGAAAATGATGTAGTTATCAGTAGGCTATGAAACTAAAAATTGAAGTATGGAGAAAGATGGAGGAAGACTGGTATGATGTCCCTGTTTGGCTTCCTTTGAAAGCAGAGTCAGAGGCAAGGGGTTGGTACAGGTTGATTCTTCGGGAGATGATTCCAGGAAGTGTGAGGGAGACAATGAGATAGAGAAGGGAGGTAGGTAGCAAAAGGAGTGTGTACGTGTGAAAAATTGCTGTGGGTCACTTTTACATTTTTTTTTGGTGGGGGCCTTCTCTCAATTTCTCAAGTCTTGGTTATGTATGACCCCCCCACCCTTATTACCCTCTAATTCTCCTATCATAACACTTAGGAAATTGTATTTTAAATAGATATTCAAAGAGATCAAGCACATGATGAGCCTCTAATAAGTCTGAGTTGGAGAAATGGATAAAAAAAGAAGGATTAGAATGGAAAGAGGGATAGGAAAAGAAAGGAAGGGGCACCTACCTTGGGAAAAGCTTTCGAGGCTATAACAAGGAATAGCACAGAGGATCTTCAGGAAGCTTACCCTTTGTTGAGGACAGAGACAAGTATTAGGAAACCCAGTTATGAAAGGGAGAGTACACAGAACTATGAGAGCATAAACCAAGGTGGCAAGACCCAGTCAGGGGCTTCAGAGAGTCATGCTGGACAAAGGGAAGAAACAAAACAAAATAAAATTAAACAAAACCACATTCTTTGGAAGGCATCAATGTTTAGGGGGCTGGCTGAGTAGATACCCTGAACAATTCTTCAAATGCAAACAGTTTAAAAGCCAACTAAGACAGAAAATATTTTGAAGATCATTTTAATCACTCTCTCAGTTGGCTAGAAAGTAAAGAATTTGCAGAGGTCAGAAGCATAGAGTAAAAGCAAAAAATCTGAGGGTGAAGAGTACAAAAGCAACCTTTCCCTGTGGGAATCCGCGGAGCCCCAGGGCTGCACTGAGGACATGAAAGCCTTCCATTGAAGCCTGTGGAGGTGCAAGGTCCTTGTGGTTATGTCTTTAAAACAACAACAAAACAAAACAACACAACGCAAAACCAAAAACCAAAAACAAAAAACAAAAAACAAACCACTTTCTTCTTTCCTTGCTACTCATATTCTGAATGATAAAATGGTTTATCATGGATGTTATATTTGATTTTGGACTTTTTCTTCCTTTTGGAATTTTGAGGTGGCAAAGTTGACATTCTGCTTTTAGTTCAGCCTCACTAGAAGTGAAGAATTGCACAAAACAGAACTTCAGTTGAAAGATTCATGACCTACCTTGAATTCAGCATATAAATACCAGCTAAAAATTCAGTATATAGTTAACTATATCTCTCAAAGTTATTTTGTTTTATTTTATATAGACTGGTGAACCAAGAGTGGGCAGTAGGACTGGTCCATCAAGGGACAAAAAATAAAGCAATGTATTGTGTATACGGAACTTATACTAATAAAAGCAACTGAAGGTCCATATGCTTCTTTGTATCACCAAATGCCAGCAACTCTACAAGTTCTATGATGAAATACTCCTCCTTGAAAAAATCTTCTGTTTTTCTCAATTCTAAATAAATACTTTGTTTACTGCTGGTTTTTAACAATGTATATGTAAATTTCAAATTAGGATATTTTTATTAGTGATACTTTGATAAATTTAAAATAAATTTATATGGGGGTTATGGAGAACTCCCATTAGCACAGTGAGCCACTCAAAACACAAACTCAGCTATATGCATTTGTTTAGAGAATAAGTTCTTAATGTTCTGAAATGCTTTAAGCTTGTGTTGGGTCAGACTTGTTCCTCTAAATCCTGTGGCTTAATAAACATTCCTGTATTTTAACAGTAGATTTGCAATAGTCAAATCACAGCTATATAAGATTTTTCTTTTCTGAGTTATTTTGTCCTATAGGTGTGAAGTTTTAGATGAAGTTAATCAGAGTAGAAAACAATCGTAAGTTATGGACATTCACATAGAAAAAAGAGTTGAATTTCAAAGAAAAATGTGAAGAGAAATAACAAGATGCTGGTCTTATATTACCAAAAGAAATCTAAACAGTGTTTGAGTGCCTGCATCATTTTCATTAAGACCTGACATTCTTAATAAGCAGTGGATGAAGTTATCGCAATGTCTTGTAACATTCAGTCATTTCTCTGATATTTTCAGAAGAACATCTTTGAAAGTCTTTACTAAATGTACCAAAATTTATAATAAATTGTCAGGTGACATTATTTCAGAGGAAAATTTTGACTGCAGAAACATTTGAAAGTCGTTACAGGCAATCCCTAGAGAGATAGTATTGCAATTTTGAGAATTTATTACTTAACAAATTTCTTCCAAATTTAACCTCACCTTTAAGACTTTTTTGTGTATGTCTATTATTGTCTGTGCAAGAAAGTTTTCAAAATTAAGATTAATAGAAAATGTAATGTCAAGTAATGAGCAAAGATCAACAAATCTGGCTGTTGTGGGTACTGAACATAAATATGGAAAGATCACTGTTGATGGAATAATTGGCAAATTTAACATATATCCGAGATGGGTCAGTGGTGTGAGGGCTACTGCAGTAGTTTATAAAAAAATCAGAGTTAATTTTGTTATTATTTGTAGGCTCAGACATAATGTTCTTTCTAATCTTACATAACTGAAACACACTCTTTTAATGTCTGTGCAAACCATTAAACGATTTCTGCATGTAATCATTTATAAGTGTTGATTAATTGCTTTATAACACAAACTTAATAGCTTTCATGATCACCCTGTATGGGATTCCACTTATATGCCTCCCAAAGACCATTTTCCTCAGACTGTCTCCTGGGCACCACAGACTTGCCTGGGGAGTGATGTAGTCCATGGAGTCCCCAGGTGGCCCTCTGTCACTGTCATTGCCTTTATGTTTGCACATTTGGTGCCTTGTTTGGGAAGTCCTTCCCTGCCTGAGAAGCTTGAAGATTTGCTCCTATGATAAAAGTTTTATAGTTTTGTCTTTCATAGTCAAGTCTTTAATCCATTTGGAATTGATTTTGGTATATAAGTGATTTAGGAGTTCAATTTAATCCTCACCCCCACCACTACCCATTGATAACCCAGACTCCCAGCACCATTTTTTGAAAAGTCTCCTTTCCCCACTGATTTGCAACATGAGTTTTCCCATAAATCAGGTGCCATATTTGCCCGGGTAGTTTGTGGGCACTCTAATCTCATCATTGTCAACTTGCCTATGCCTAGTAGAGCTGTGATTTAATTACTTGGACTTGACAATAATTCATGATTTTTGCAAAGGAAAGACCATGCAACCCGTTTTTCTTCTTCTTCTTGACTATTATTGACTTTAGCACTTCCAATTATATTTTAGGTTTTGACCTGTCAAGTCCTATGAAATACCCTATTGACATTTTCATTGGAATTGCATTACATCAGTAATTCAATTTGGGGAGATGTTCGACATCTTTATAATATTGAGTTTCTCTTCCATTGTGTTGGGTCTTCAATATCTCCTGAAATATTTTTGTAATTTTCATCATAATGGGCTTGCATAAAGTTCATTGGACTTTTTCCTAGGTGTTTTATGGTGTGTGTGTGTGTGTGTGTGTGTGTGTATGTGTTTGATTATTTTAAAATTTAGGTTTTAGGTTTACATCTTCAAACTCTGTATATGGAATACAATTCACTTTGGCCTATTGATTTTTTTAAGATTTTACTTATTTATTCATGTGAGACACACAGAGAGAGGCAGAAACATAAGCAGAAGAAGAAGCAGGCTCCCTGCAGAGAGCTTGATGCAGGACTCAATCCAAGGATCCCAGGATCACAATCTGAGCCAAAGGCACACTCTCAACCACTGAGCCACCCAGGCATCCTGAAAGCAAGGGTTTAGAGAACTAGCATGAAAGCTATTTGAGGGACACTGGCTATAGACATAGAAGGGGAGGAGGGTCTTTCTGAATGAAGGAGCTCCATTGGGCAGGGGGCAGGGGCTGACCAGTTAACAATGTAACCAATAGAAGTGCAAGTGGGGAGTTTTAGAGCCACATGGATTGTAAAGGTTGGAATGTTGGAGATCATAACTAGGCTCTGATTCTTGCTGGCATTATATCCTGCCCATTTCCCTCTGGCATGATACCATTGATGTCCCCAAAGGGACCAGATCATTTCAAACTTCTAGTCTTTGAATGGGCCCTTTCTTCTCTCTGGAGTGCCCAAGCCTTCACTGCTAAGCCCTTATTGATTTTTCTGTAGTTAAGCGTATACCCCTGAGAAACCCTCCCTTACATCTCTCCCACTTCCCCAAAGAAAGATCAAATCTTTCCTTACATTGCTTCCTTTGTGCCTTGTATGTATATCTCTGGCCATATTTGTTCTTGTTTATATATTCAATGACCCTTTTTCCTTGAAGACTGTGACCCCTCAGTAACTTAGAACAGTACTGTGTACACAATCACAAGAGCCAACATTTATTGAATTTTTTGCTATGTGCCCAGAAATATACTAAGCTCTTTTCAAGAATTACTAAATAAGAAAATTTCTTTTTAGAATGGAGGCTGGCAGTAATTTGCTCAAACCCACAGAGCTAGTTAAAGACAGACCCCCAAGTCTCCCGATACCAATTCCATCAGCCCTGCCCTCCTCCAGATGCAGACTCCATATATAGTATGATCTATGTGGACTCTTGGCACCTCCTGATCTGAGCCCCTTTCTTAGCTACCCTGAGTTTGCAGACATTTGGGCCAGTACTTTCAGAAAGTGTAACAAGATCCCTTCAGCCAATATAACCAGTATGTTTCAGAACAACTACAGAGAGTGGTCTTTGCCATCCCAGGGGGGCAAAAATTGCCTGTAAGCCAGCATTCCTATTATTAGCCAAGAAATGAAATGGTTGAGGAGAGACTTCCTACAAGCTCATGTGCTTTCTGCCTACTTTCTTCTCATCTCATCCTCTGAGTCTGTTTGCCAAATTGACAAGGGGGCCAGCCCTTCCACTATTGTTCTTCTACCGTATGTGTACATGTGTACTATGTGTGTATGTGAGAGCATATGAATTTATGTGTGTTATTCACATGTGTGCATATGTATACGCGCTTTCCCTTTGATGGGTTAGACAGGAATAAAACCTATTTTCAAAAAAGAAAAAAAAAAGCAAATCCATTTCCTTCCTTTCCTCCAAGGTCCACTGCAGTTTAAACCTGAAGTGACTTAGCCACTGGAATCCTGAAAATTGTGAATACTCTAGCCAGATTTTAGCAAAGAACACATCTGACAAATACATTTGAAGTTGGAATAATTTCAGAAAATCCAGGATACACCATAAGGGGTAGAGCATTGGATTTGAGATTGGAAGCATCGATCGCTGCTAGCAAGGTTGGGTTTGATTATTTGTTTGCTTTCAAAAATACTATGTACCTAATGAAGGGCTAAGCATGTGATGAGGATTTCCTCAGTTCTTCTGAAACCCAGTGTTTTATTCTGGGAAACAGAAACCTCACTATATTACTCTGAGTGAGACATAAAAGGGAATTGGTCTTTGTGGACTCCTCTAGTGTTAGCCATTGTACTATTGATGATGACCATGACCATGATTGATGATGATGATGATGATATGATGATGATTTCATCCATTCTTGCAGAGAACTTAATAAGTGTCAAGTGCAATGTCAAGTGCTTGGCATGAAATACCTAACCTTAAAGCACCTTCTGGGGCAGGCACTTTCTACACATGAGGACAGTAAAGTGTGAAGAGAGAAAGTAAAGAACTTGTCCAGGGTCAAAAATAAGAGAGATGGGGTTAAAGACACTTAATAAGATCCCTGGAGAAGCTATTAGTACCCATTTAGTGCTCACAAGAAAACTGTGGGCTGAGTGCTATAGCTTCCACCTTATGGATAGGAAAGGAGGGAACTCACTTCCTGATAACCTGTTTTCTCCTACTTAGAGTTTGTTGCTGGAAATGTTCTGAACCACCCAAAGACATCCATGGCTTTCCTTTCCAGCTTTTATTCCCTTCTGCATACTTAAAAATGGTCCCTTTCCATGTATTCATTCAATAGAAAGCTTTTGAGTACTAGCTTTGGACCAGGCGTGGTACTAGTCCTTGTGATCAGAAATAACCAAATTGGATGAGGAGTCTACCCTAATAGATATTAGGGTCCTACCTGTCCTACCCAAGATCTTTGGGTGTCAACATTAGAATGGCTGCCATTTGCTGTCACTCAACTTGACTCCCATTTGTCACATTCTGGAAACAGCTCCTATGTAGACTCTGGATGGCCAATCACCTCTTGGCTTCACCCAGAGTGCCCAGCCAGCCAAACTTGCTCTCAGCCTTTTTAGCTGACTTTAGCCATGCACTGTATTTGGCCCTGAACTGACAGCTTTTTTGTTAGTTTTTCTTAACTTTTTAAATCATAGAACTTTAAAACATATACAAAAGCAAAGAGGAAAATACAATGAATTGCCGTGTACCCATATCACCCAGCTATTTCAATTATCAACACTTTATCAAGCTCATTTCATCTCTCTGCCCCTACACTTCTTCCTTAAGTCCTTTAAGTCAAATTCCAGATATAATGTCTTTTTAATCTATAAATAATTTGATATGCATATCTACCAGATAAGGGCTTTTAAGAAAACATTACCACTATGTCATTATTAGCTCTCACAAAATAAACAATATTCCTGATAGCAGATGTCCCAGTCTCTGTTTTCCTCGTTGATTCAAATATATCCTTCTACAGTTTGTGTTTGAATCAAGATCCAAAGTCCTCACATTGTATCTGGTTAATATGTCCTCCTAAGTTACTTTTTTTTAAAACTAAATTTCTTATCTTGAGATAATCACTGCATCACATGCAGTGGTGAGATTATCACAGAGATCCTGGGAACCCTTCAGCCAGTCATCCATAATGGTGGCATCTTGTAGCATTACAGAACAGTTTCAAGTTTCACATCAGGATATCGACAATGGATATTGTCACTGAGTTGGCTTTTGAAAAAATGTATTTCTAAAAATTCATAAAACAATAGTGGTTAATTAAGAAAAGGTAGCGTTCTGGGATCCCCGGGTGGCGCAGCGGTTTAGCACCTGCCTTTGGCCCAGGGCGCAATCCTGGAGACCCGGGATCGAATCCCACGTCGGGCTCCCGGTGCATGGAGCCTGCTTCTCCCTCTGCCTGTGTCTCTGCCTCTCTCTCTCTCTCTCTCTGTGACTATCATAAATAAATAAAAATTAAAAAAAAGAGAAAAGAAAAGGTAGCATTCTTGTCAAATTCATTCACTCTCATCTATCTTTACTTCCTTTGTAGGAAGAAAAACACAATCTTAAGGATGCTTCGATAGCGGCATCCTAATGCATACCTATTTCATTATGGGCGCATCCCTCATTTTCCAAAGGAGTCAATCCTCACCTCTCAGAAACACACAGGCCAGCATGAGTGTAGGCAGACTGGTCGGGTTTCCTTGAGATTCTATCAGTTCTCCACCAGTTCACTGCCAGGAGCCCTACACTCAGAAACATGCCTGTGTAACTTTAGAGAACACTGTTCATTACACTCCATGATAAATGAATCTTTGGGGATCACCCTTAAGGTGAGTGAGGCTGTGAGTCACTGTCTTCATTGCCACTCTCCTGGTGGGATTGATGGCCTCTCCAGACCCAGGGCAGCAGATGTCACACATTCATACAATTGCTAGTTTGCAGAATGAATTGCCTGGGGATGCCACTGTGGTATATATAACTAGGCAAATGATCTCACATGCAGTTAGTTACTTTTTGGAGCAGCCAAACAGAAATTAGTGGGCTTTCCTGTATGTTCCTAATATTTGCAGCTGTCTTCTAAAAGATATTAGACCTGATCTCAGTTGTATGCACACGTTGCGGGGTGGTGGGGGGTGAGGGGGGGACTTGATTTTAGATGGGTATGTGGAGGAGATAAAAGAAAGGAAGCTATTTTTAAGCACCCTCTATGTACCAGGAACTGTGGTAGAAACTACACATGTATCCTGCCTTTATATTCAGACAATTGAATTTATGAAACAAGATAGATCTCTCCACTTTTTCCATAAGGAAACAGAGTCTTCTCAAATCGTCTCTCAGCTGATGAGTTCAAGTCAGGTCAAACTAGAGCCCAGAGTGCACGCTCTTTAATCCTTGGAGTAGTCTCTTTTAGAGTAACTGCTGTGCTTTGCTCTGTGAGGGTCATGGGAACTCGGATTTTGGCCTTAAGAAGAGTACATTAAGAAACAGCATAAAGTTTGCTTTAGGTACTGAAAACCTCTCCATCATCACACTACTTATTCATTCATAGCACTTCCCACTAGTGGAAAACATATGCTTATTTGCTTATTCAATTTTTAAATTAATGAGTTAATGAATTTTTGCTTATTTGATTTTAGTTTTATCTTCCTCTCTAAAATTGAAGGAGGGAGCATGTCTGTTTGGTTCTCCAGAGCTAATTCTGGAACATAATAGGCACTAAATATATATTGATTGCTTGGACAAATGAATACTTTGAGAGAATAAACAATCTAAAGTGAAAGGTCTGTGCCTGGGATTTAGCTGGTGTTTTAAAAAAATGGGGTCCTTTGTATGACATGAGGAAGGGAACATGTTTGCCTGCATTAAGGACTGCATAAAACTTGACCCTAAGCTCCCTTTCCAGTCTCATCTCCTACTGCTGCCCTACAAGTGTTCTTTCCTCCATACACACTGGTATTCTTCACCTCTCTGCACCTGCTGACACCAGTTCTCACAAACTCCCCCCCACTACTTTCCTCCTATCTCAGCTATTCTTTCTGCTGGTCTCACGTGAGAATCCTTTGGTCTTCTAAAACCCCATGAAGGCTCCTAATGCATAACCACAGTTGAGAACCACTCACGTATGTGGTGTCTATGAAGTTCAAGGAGCATCTAGCTGGAGGGATTTGAGATGTAGGCAGCTATTGTAAGGGCAATTTGCAGTCCTGACCAAGTGATGCTGTATCTCAAGATTTGGATTACCTCCTATCTTCCTCCCTGTCAGTCCTGCTGGATACCTCCCTGCTCTGAAATCCTATGTCCCCTCAATTTCTGCATACTTCACTTGGCACCTACTATATTTCACCCTGATTTAATAAGTTATTTTTTTATGTCAGCTCTTTTGCTTACTTATTTAGATCCCCAGAGAGCAGGGCATTTGCAAAAATACAAGTCTTCATGGACAGTTAAGAGTTTCTTTTGACATGTTCACTAAGGTTGGCTCTAAGTCTGAGGCTCCTTCTTGCTGATTGATGAAGAAAATTGTCTTGTAATGACATGAC
Source organism: Canis lupus dingo (assembly GCF_003254725.2). Taxonomy (NCBI): domain Eukaryota; kingdom Metazoa; phylum Chordata; class Mammalia; order Carnivora; family Canidae; genus Canis; species Canis lupus. The sequence continues at coordinate 68,812,494 of NC_064245.1, forward strand.
CTCAAGTTCTCCCTGCACTAACACCCCACGCAGTCTCACTAAAAAGCAGGAGGACGTGGGAGGGAAGTAATAAAGTGAGCTCAACTAACAGAACTTTCCTCCTTCCCAGGGAGCTGGCTCTGTCTCCCTTCTTCCTGTTGCTCTTCACACCTAGTTCATTCATCCAACAAATGTTTCTTAAACATCTACTTATGTGAGCCAAAGGAATGAACAAACTCCTCTATAGCAGTCTTGACCTCAGAAATGTTCTAGGATATTCTCTACCACACATTAGTGAGTCAGGAGCAAATCGAGATGTATTCCTGACTCTTCCCCATTCCTATCCCATTTCCTTTTTGTGCAAAAACAGTATGAGACTAGTGGAGGTGAGAAGGGGGTTATATGGGAGCTGTCTATGTCCTTTGCTCAGTTTTTTGATAAACTGGAAACTGCTAAAAATAAAAAATAAAATTTAACAATTCAACAGATCTATTTTGGTTATTTAATACGTCCCAAGTGCAGTGATAATATGCATTTTTAGATACCAGATGCATTTTTATTAAAATGAGCAAACACTTGTTGAAGATTTCCAATGTGTCAGGAATCATACTTAATGCTAGGTATATACAGGTAATGGGAAAGAGCCAGCTCAAGGTCCAGGGAGAGAAACAGTATATTCAAAGATCAAGCTTATGAATATCAACAAGCTAAAAATGAGCTGCAAGAAAGAATTGACAGGAAAATAAACAGTATGGTCAGAGAAAAGTCCCAGCTAAAATAACTAGCATGGCATAAAATCTTGTGCTGGCTGGACTAACTAGATTCAAATCCTGGCACTATCACTTATATGCCAAATAAATGTTGAAATATTATGTGATGTTTCTGTTCTTATTTTCCTCTTCTATAAAATGGGATAATAATGCCTACCCCATAATGTTGCTAGATATTTAAATAAATTGTTTTAAAGAAAAAAATATTTTGACACTGCTGAAATGTTAAAGAAGATTTTATTTAGGACTGTTTCAATGGATGTCACGACTACTAGAGTAGAGGAGCGAGATGGGGCTCAACTCTGAACACAGCAAAGACAGTGGAGGTTTATAATCCCTGAGAGGAGTGAGGGGGTTAGTGTATAGGCTATTTTTAGTAAAAAAGAGATAGAGAAGGTAGGAGGATTCTGGCTACACCAACTTAACAGAGCTCCTGCTGAAGGCAAGCCAACATGATCAGATACCAGGTGTAGGGGATGGGAAATTTTATCAGACATCAAGGGTGATCATATAGTAATCATTGGAAGGAATTCTCACCAAGCTGACTTAGCAGGAATCTTGCTAAGACTGGGCTGTGCGGGCCTCACAAGGACAGGGGCTAGGGTCGGGACCTCATCAAGAAGAAGGCTCAGAGAAGCCCAACTAAAGCCGGACAAGGAGAGAATCTTTGTCAATTGATGCGTATGAAGTACTTAGATGGATACCTCGCTGTCTTGGTCTGCTCAGGCTGCTCTAACAAAACACGAAAGCCTGACAAGCTTAAGCAACAGGCATTTATTTCTCACAATTCTGGGAGATGAGCAGTCCAAGATCAAAGTGCCAGAAGATTCCATTTCTGGTAAGGGCCTGCTTACTGGCTTGCAAACATGTCTTGCCACTGGGTACTCCCATGGCTGTCCCCTGTGTGCACCACATGGAGACAGACATCTCCCTGTCTTCCTCTTCTAAGGAAAGCACTAATCCCATTGTGGGAACTTCACTCTCAAGACCTCATCTCAACCCAATTATTTCTTAAAGGCCTCCACATAGAGGGTTAGGGCCTCAGTATATGAATTTGGGGACACACACTGAACCCATAACACTGGCACATACTAGATACCCAGTACTGGTGCCATCAAACCCCCATGCATTCCATTTTTTCCATTATATTTTCAAGGTGTTGGAAGATAATAAAAACTAACATATAAATACTTTAAATACAGGCATTTAGATGGCTTAGTTGGTTAAGCATCTGGCTCTTGATTCAGTTCACCTGGTGATCTCAGAGTCATGAGATCAAACCCCAAGTTGGGGGTCCATGCAGGGTGGGGGTCTGCTTGAGATTTTGTGATTTTTCCTTTCCCTCTCCCTCCACCACTAACCCTACCCCTTGCTCATGCTCTCTCTCTCTCTTTCTCTCGAGTAAATAAATAGATCTTTAAATAGAATAATACTTTAAATGTGTTGTTAAATGCTTTAAATATGTTGTTACTTTTTCTTTTTTATTTAAAGATTTATTTATTTATTTATTTATTTATTTGAGGAGGGGAGAGACATACAGAGAAAGAGAGACAGAGACAGAGAATCTCAAGTGGACTCCACAATAAGCATGGAACCCAACACAGCACTCAATCTCATGACCCTGAGATCTTGACCTGAGCCAAAACCAAGAGTCAGACACTTAACCAACTTAGCCACCCAGGCACCCCTCCTATTATTTTTGCTAGCTTAGGAAAGTTTAATTATTTTTTGACATAGGTGAGTTTAATAGAGAAAATTCTATAGCTGCTGTTTTTGCTTATAAATGAAGAATTTTCCTGTATTACACTAAATGGTTTATAAATGTTTATGCAGAGTATGGAGTAAATCTACTTAATAAACAATATTAAAGTCATTTCTTACTTTTCCCTAAAGTCATTATTATCTCAGATGATAATGCCTGCTCTTTAATTGGGATTGTTTCCTTATAAAAGATTATGAGAACAAGAGATCAGAATCAAATCATTGCCTGTCGGAAATGGTGGAGCCTTTACTGCAAACAATTGTTAAACCAAGGGGACACTTTCCTCGTCTCTCCACTGGGTCCAGGGAAAGTAACTACCTTCTCTGAGTCTCATTTTGCTCACCTGTAAATGGACAGAAACTGCCATCTGCACCAAGTTGGTGCAAAGACTAAATGATATATCACATGAAAAAGAAATCTAGAAATATATGTGAGGCAAGCAAATGACATAATATCCAATTTCACTGCAATAGTCTACATAAAACCTGTACAACATTCCTTCACAAGTTTTTCTAGGACTTCTTCTTCAGCCAGAAGTTCTTGGAGGGATGTAGGCTGTGTTCAGAGCCCTTGGCAGGCGGGCTGCTTGTATCTCTTCTAGCTCACCAGCATTCACAGCTGAGAAGTAGGAGTTGTTTCTTTTTCTCTGATGAGCAGGAGTGGTCTGGCAGTTGGAGTTCCTGTGGGGAGGAGGGGCTTATCTTCCATTACATTCTCCCCATTCCAGAGCAGGGGAGCTAAACACAAATGTAACAGAGGGACTAAATTCTTTGGGGACCTAGGACTGTCCCCTCTCCAGCACTAGGTACTGTCTAAAGCAAGGAGAGCCATCATGTGCTCAGACTTACTCTGTCCCACCTCAGAAGGCCACATGGGTTAATACCCAGCATGTATTAGAGAACAATGTCCAGCAATTCAACAGAAACTAGCTATTATGCAGAAGTCTTTCTTGAGTACACATATTACCAATATTTGTACATAGTACAAAATATCTTGCATATAATTTAAGGGATTCAAAATCTTCCAGAAGCTAATATGGATGAACACCAAGTTTAAAAATCTTAGTATTGATTTATTGAAATCACTTTTCAAGGTTTACCTTATTCAGGATAAACACTAGTTGCATTGCTTTATAATTCAAATAATGCATCCATGATATATATAGTTTATATGTGCATATATACGTTCACACACAGTTGTTTTGGTTTGGAGTTAGCTTTGGTTTGGTTTCATTTTTAAAAAGAAAAAGAGAGATACAGGAAAGCAACTACTCACTTGACAGACCTTTAGCAGAATCTACCTCCAAGCCCCAATTTTGCTAAGTCATTTTATCAATTTGGTTCATCCTCTTCTAAGGAGGAAAAGCATTCAGGCCAGTACTGCAGCCCCACTTCCCTCCCCCACTGTGGTTAGGACTGACTGTAAAAGTGCTTCAGAAAGATTAGAGTACCATTAAAATATAAGAAACATCTGTTGTGATAATTTCATTATTCTTGTTTCTGGGAAAATTATCTCTTAAGTCCAGAAAAATCTAATGTCAAATATTCAAAACAGAGGAGGTAAACCAATAGTAAAAGCATGAGCTCTTCATAGTACCCTTGAGAATGTATAAGTGTGTGTTGCTTTGTTGCAAATTCAGAGAAGGACCATGCTTAGCCATCACCTTTCACAGATTTCTGTTGTAGCTTCCTCTGTAGTCTCAATCCAGTGACTAGATTTTCTAACTTCTAAGATGACCTTGCAAGCTTTCACTGGCTCATTCATGTCAGGTCTGGCCAGTGTAGATCATTGTCTAAAGTCTAGTTTTTATAAAACTCTGATTCATAATACTCATTGAGGTTCTGCCTTCCTGATTGAACTCTTACTGATGTCTGTGTGTGTGTGTGTGTGTGTGTGTGTGTGCACAGCATTTGCTGCTTGCATAGCCTAATTCTGACTCAAAGACCAGCCCTTCTATGTCTGACACAGTTAATGCAAACCCACTCCCACAGTCAATGCCCACCCACCACCATCTCCCTGACCTTTCCTCAGTGACCAAGCTATGAGAACATAATTGTGGTTGACCACAATGAACACATGCCTTAGAGCTTACAAGAAGTGCTCAGCTGTGGTTTTCCTGATCTGAATCAGAGGGTCAACTTTCAGGATCAACTTTTTCCTTATGAAATGACTTAAATCAAATCCCCCAGGGCCTATGAGAACAAGAGAGGCCTAGTGGAAAATGGGGAAGAACCTATAGCTGTAGCTCATATAGCTATAGCGACAATTCCTTCCTCCAGTGGGTTGTGTTTGGAAAAAAATCAGTAGTCAGGAGTTCTGAGACCAAGTGTTTACCTGCGATTACCCGAGACACTTGCTTACTTCACCTTCACCTTTTTGAGTCTTAAGCTTTCTGTCTTTGAAATGTAGCTAAACATATCAGTCCATAAGGCTGTGGAAATGATCTTTTATGAATAGTAAAATTCAGTATAATACATAAGGTGTATTATAAATACAAGATGATATACGTGCATATCTAGGTTCAATGAGAGAAGCAGAACTTCTATGAGCATTCTGGAATCATAGTTTTATAAGAATTAGACTTTAGACAAATGATCTACACTAACCAGCCTTGGCATGAGTGAGTGAGTCTGAGCTTGCTGGGGAATCTCATAGCTAGGATGTCCAGATGCTGGACTGGGCTATGAAGGAGGCTGGCATAGATGTCTGCACAGGATCTGCTTCATAGATCCACCTCTGTGAACATGTAGCAGAATATCTAGTGGTAGACAGAGGTCACAGTGGTCAGCAGAATAGGACATCAGCAAACAGAACTGGTGATCAGTAGAACAGGCTTTGACTCCAACTTCTTATGTGCTAAGAATGCCTGTGTGATGCTCTCAGTGGGCTTCATTGCTGTGTGCTATAGATAATTAAAATTAATCTATAAGTAATCTCCAGTGGTGGCCCCTCTAGCCACAGGATAAACTCTCAGTTCCCTAACACACCATTCCCAGTCTTTCTGGGTTCTATAGAATTCAGTACTTTTTCAGCCTTATCTGCTAATAACCCCCTAATCACCTTACTTTCTGCACACAATGAAATAGTCGCTGCCTTCCAAGTACACTGTGAGTTTCCATCCCTATACCTTCCATCATCTGTCCACAATCATTCCAGCCTATATTTGCTTAGTGGCTTCCATTCATTCAAACAACAGTCTTAAAAGTTAAGAAGAATTGAGATCAAGAAAACTTTGCTACTCCAGAGCAGGCAAAAGAGAGCTGTGCTCACCCAACATCTAATGTATTCACTAATATGTGGGTCTTAGAGCCTCTCTCTGAAGAATATACAAGAATCCAAAGCACATATCTCGTGCATTCAGCATATTTACAGAGATGGAGGAGCCTGGTAGGAGGAAAATTATCAGAAGTCTGTCCACTTCCTTTTGAAGTTCAAAGTAATAAAAGGTGTGATAGACTAGAGTGTCCCTGAAACAGGGCACAGAAAGAACAAGGAGGCCCTACGAGGAGCCCTACCACCATCATCAGTGAGAAGAGGCAGAGGGCAGACTATGGGGTTGGGTCAGCTGTGAGAGCTGGCTCTCTGTCCAATGGGCCTCTGGTACCAAAACCTGTCCAGATCAGAACTCTGGCATTGAGAGTACATATCTTTGGAGGAAACAGGTAAATTGTGTAAATCTAAAATTTTATCTTATTACAGGTGTACCTAGGGCACCTAAGCAGAATGATTAAACTGGACCCAGAGAGAAGAGGTGTTTCCCTCATAACTCAAGGACCTGTCACGGTCTGGAAGAGACAGGAGCATAAAGGAAGGCATCCGGAGTATCAGGTTGTCAAAACCAGCTGCAAGATGGAGGCCCTGGCACCAAAAGGCAAAAGGAGCAATTGTCCACAGGGCTAATGGCTGAAAATATGAATATTAGATGGTACAAGTTAATTCATGTTCTTAACAGCAGCTTTCAGGAAGGACACAAAACCCTAACCAATTCCAAAACAATTTTAAGAGGCATGCTGGGAAATTGAAGAAATGAAAGGTTGAATTTCTGTTGCTTGGGCAAACAGAAGGGTAAGCCACTCTAATTTGCATAGTTAATGGAAACGTAACTTTATTGAGCTATCCTATGCTGATGGGGCTTTGGTGATTGGGTTATACAACAGGTGAAGAACAAAACCATGAAGGAACTATAAAGGAACAGAAAGTAGGAGGGAAAAAGGAAAGTAACATCTTCTGAGTGCTGTGCACTGGATGGCACCTGTCTTTGCCCTCAGGTCACCCCATTCTAGTGCTCACTGGATCTTCATAACACCCATGCAAGGAAGGCATCTGATCCATGTCTTACTAAAGAGCATGCAGTTCAGAGAGGCCAGTCCACTTATTCAAGTTCTCAGAAAATGCAAGTAGCAATGCTAATTCTCCAGAAACTCAAACCATTATGCTTGTAAGAGAGATCTTCCTGGTCACTTAGATTTTTGCCCAAATTAAAGACAGATGGGATGGCTGGCTGGTTCAATTGGATAGAACGTATGACTCTTGATCTCAGGGTTGTTGAGTTCAGGCCCCATGTTGGGTACAGAGCTTGCTTCAGAAAAAAAAAAAAAAAGCAGATGACCACAGAATGTTCATTTAGTTTGGGACACTGACAAACAATGTATTTATTTCTTCTAGGAGCATCATATTATCATCCAGCATCATCCTGTTTAGATGTTGTCAAATCTTGCTTCCTTTCTTCCAGACCTTTCCAACCATAGCACATTGACAGAATTAGGAGAGAATATGCTCTTAATTTATCTGTAATTACAATCTAGATGCTTCCTTTTTGATGTGAAGAAGTATTTTCTCAGCTAGAAAATTCTTTTTTGTGACAATTACATCAAACTGGATTTCTAGAGAAAATGCTAGTTGTATATGTATATATGTGTGTGTATATATATATGTGTGTGTGTGTGTGTATGTAAATCCATCTGCAGTTATATATATTATATATAATATATAATCCCTTCAAATTCAGTTATATACATATATACATACAGATATTAATTTATCCATCTATCATCTATCTATATATCTATGTATACACACACATATAAAATTATGTATTTCCAATTACATATAATTGACCCATCTGCAATTTTATATATATTTATACTATTGTATATATATATTTATATAACATATAATTATACAATATATAATTTACATAGATCTAATTGGCAAATTAGATGGTGAAGGATGGAAGCTAAAATAAGAATTTAGGAAAAAGCATGTTTTGTACATTCCAGATATTTTATCATGCACCTTATGTAGTGTTGCCTCATCTTGTGTTCACCACATTCTTGAAAATAGGTATTTCAATCCACATTTTAAAGATGAATAAGGAAGCTCAAACAAATTAATTTACTTTCTAAGAATGCAGCACAGTAAGTAACAGAATCAGTTATTAACTCTAAATCTGAACACCTTTGTTAACTAAAGGAAACCATGCACTTAATTTTAAAACTGGCTTAATATGCTCCCCATCTCCCGAAGGTAAGGGATGCTGTCTATTCGATAACATGTTCATAGCCAATACCCAGAAAAATGCCTAGTGCATAGGAGGTGACCAATATATGTTATGTTGACGAAGTGATTCCTGAGTGGAAACTCCATGTGACCTACTGGCATTGTTCTAGAAACATCACTAATGCTCTGAACTTTGTTTACAGAGATAAAACCTGGAATGGAATGCATATAACTAGTTCCTAAACCCAAATCAGGCCTGAATGACCTAATATGTGGGCAGTCCTCCCTCTGAAAGCTAAAACCAAAATATAAGGCTCTGATAATATGGTGTGTTTGCATGAACTCTTGCACTTAAAAATACATTACTCTTAGGTAGCTAATGTCAATATTTAGTCTATAAAGTTTGTCTATATAACAGGTCTTGGGAATCCTCTCTTAAAAGGAAGATATTACTCAAATTTTTCTTTAAAAAAATCCAGAATTGCCCATCTGCAAATCTGTGTGCAGACTGTTTTCTGGTATCATGAGGATGACCTTACCTCCTCTATTTAGTCTTATCCCTCCAATTTAGATACACACACACACACACACACACACACACACACACACACTGCTTACAGCCTAGTTAGAAAAGCAAGAGAAGCAAGCATAAATGATTAACAGCATATATAAGACAATCAGTCACTGACTGCAAGATTGGATATAGGTCATGTCAGATTTAAGACGAGTGAAGGGCAAATGAATGTTACAGGATCTCAGAAATGTAATGAGGGCACAGAAATATAATATACACCCAAGTCAAACCTCTTTGCCTTGCAAATAGTAGACAGTAACTTGAGCTGACTTACACAAAAATGGGTAGTGTATGATAAGGATGGAAGGATAGGTGTCTCCTGGATGCTCCAGGAGGCAGATGCTGGGACAGATTTAGGAATACAGTGATTTATTAGGGGATAAGGTCTGTGAAAGGAAAAAGGACTGGGAGAAAAACTGAGCAAGGAAAACTTTCAGACTGAGGATGACCAATCACTATGACAGTGAAGGGGGGAATGAGTAAGAAGAGTCTCAGAGTGATACAGATCTAAAAGTTTCAGCCAACTCAATAGAGAATCTGGAGTCAAGATTACCCCTTAGAGAAGTCCTGGGTTGTATAGAAATGACTAGGCTCTAGTACATCCATTACACTCAATCACTGACTAAGGGATGCCAAAAGAGCACAGCAAGAGCATGGCAAGACCAAGCCCCTGATATTGTGATTGGTCTTGGGCTACACCTGATCCTCATAACTCCCACCTCCACTCCCCATTCTAAACTCTCCACAGCCCTTCAGGTAACACATCAACTGTTCTCAGTGGCTGCACTAGGCAGGACTCTCCAGAGAATCAGAATCAATAGGATCTATCTATCTATCTATCTATCTATCTATCTATCTATCTATCTATCTATCATCTATCTATCATCACATATCCAAAGAGATTTCTTTGAAGGAATTGGTTGACACAACTGTAATTGACTTATATGTTTGCAGGATTGGCTGTGCAAGCCTGGAATCTTTAGGTCATGCTGACAAATTGGAAACTTAGGCAGGAGTTGATGTTGCAACCTTGAGGTGAATTTCTTCTTACTCAGAGGAACCTCAGTGTTTGCTCTTAAACCCTCCAACTGATTGAATGAGGCCCATCCCATTATCAACAGTAGTCTTGTTGGCTTTAAGGGAGCTAGGTGCAGATGTTAACCACATCTATACCATGCCTTTAATGCAGCACCTGATCAATGTTTAAGTAACTGAGTATAAAAGCTTAGCTGAGTTGTCACATAACCATAAGAGTGGCTTACCTTCAAATGTGACCCAGAATCCAATTCGGCAGTGTGGCAGGATACAAAATCAATGCCCAGAAATCAGTGGCATTTCTATACACTCACAATGAGACTGAAGAAAGAGAAATTAAGGAGTCAATCCCATTTACAATTGCACCCAAAAGCACAAGATACTAGGAATAAACCTAACCAAAGAGGTAAAGGATCTATATCCTAAAAACTACAGAACACTTCTGAAAGAAATTGCGGAAGACGCAAAGAGATGGAAAAACATTCCTTGCTTATGGATCGGAAGAATTAACATTGTGAAAATGTCAATGTTACCCAGGGCAATTTACACATTTAATGCAATCCCTCTCAAAATACCATGGACTTTCTTCAGAGAGTTGGAACAAATCATCTTAAGATTTTTGTGGAATCAGAAAAGACCCCAAATAGCCAGGGGAATATTAAAAAAGAAAACCAGAGCTGGGGGCATCACAATGCCAGATTTCAGGTGGTACTACAAAGCTGTGGTCATCAAGACAGTTGTGGTGCTGGCACAAAAACAGAGTCATAGATTGATGGAACAGAATAGAGAATCCAGAAATGTGCCCTCAACTCTATGGTCAACTAATATTCGACAAAGCAGGAAAGACTATCCACTGGAAAAAGGACAGTCTCTTCAATAAATGGTGCTGGGAAAATTGGACAGCCACGTGCAGAAGAATGAAACTAGACCATTCTCTTACACCTTACACAAAGATAAACTCAAAATGGATGAAAGATCTAAATGTGAGACAAGATTCCATCAGAATCCTAGAGGAAAACACAGGAAACACCCTTACTGAAGTTGGCCACAGCAACTTCTTGCAAGATACATCTATGAAGGCAAGGGAAACAAAAACAAAAATGAATTATTGGGACTTCATCCAGATAAAAAGCTTCTGCACAGCAAAAGAAACAGTCAACAAAACTAAAAGACAAGCTACAGAATGGGAGAAGATATTTGTAAATGACATATCAGATAAAGGGCTAGTACCCAAGATCCATAAAGAACTTATTAAACTCAACAGCAAAGAAACAAACAATCTAATCATGAAATGGGCAAAAGACATGAACAGAAATCTCACAGAGGAAGACATAGACATGGCCAACAAGCACATGAGAAAATGCTCTGCGCCCCCTGCCATCAGTTAAATACAAATCAAAATCACAATGAGATACCACCTCACACCAGTGAGAATGGGGAAAATTAACAAGGCAGGAAACAACAAATGTTGGAGAGGATGCGGAGAAAAGGGAACCCTCTTACACTGTTGGTGGGAATGTGAACTGGTGCAGCCACTCTGGAAAACTGTGTGGAGGTTCCTCAAACAGTTAAAAATATACCTGCCCTATGACCCAGCAATTGCACTGTTGGGGATTTACCCCAAAGATACAGATTCAGTGAAATGCTGGAACACCTGCACCCCGATGTTTATAGCAGCAATGTCCACAATAGCCAAACTATAGAAGGAGCCTCAGTGCCCATCGAAAGATGAATGGATAAAGAAGATGTGATATATATATATATGCACACAATGGAATATTACTCAGCCATTAGAAATGACAAAAACCCACCATTTGCTTCGATGTGGATGGAACTGGAGGGTATTATGCTGAGTGAAATAAGTCAATCAGAGAAGGACAAACATTATATGGTCTCATTCATTTGGGGAGTATAAAAAATAGTGAAAGGGAATAAAGGGAGAGAGAAAATGAGTGTGAAATATCAGAGAGGGTGACAGACTCCTAACTCTAGGAAATGAACAAGGGGTAGCGGTAGGGGAGGTGGGCAGGGGATGGGGTGACTGGGTGACCGGCACTGAGGGGAGTGCTTGGCGGGATGAGCACTGGGTGTTATGCTATCTGTTGGCAAATTGAACTCCAATAAAAAATATTAAAAAAAAAAGAAAAGAAAATCAACAACAACAAAAAGAAACCATTCCGATGTCAAATCTTCTTTTTTTTTTAATTTTTTATTTATTTATGATAGTCACAGAGAGAGAGAGAGAGGCAGAGACACAGGCAGAGGGAGAAGCAGGCTCCATGCACCAGGAGCCTGATGTGGGATTCGATCCCAGGTCTCCAGGATCGCGTCCTGGGCCAAAGGCAGGCGCCAAACCGCTGCGCCACCCAGGGATCCCCGATGTCAAATCTTCTTATTCCATCATTCACTCCTCTATCAAATTTATTAACCATTGATGAATTGATATTGAGCAAAACATCTATCAGATAGAGTGACAAACAGAAAAAAACAAAGTCCCTGATACCAGGTCTCTAGCACACATATCCTAATTTTGTGAGATGTTCCCAATTCAGGGATGAGCCCAGAAACTAATTTTCCACATTTCTTTCATTAGCATCTGCAGCCCAGTTATTACTGGTGTAATGTTTAGTCACTCTGGTGCCCTATGAATGTCTTGGCCTGCCACAAAGCCCCCCTGGTTAGGGTCACTGGGATCTTCTTCCCAAATCCAGGAAGAATATGATGCATCACAGAAATATTTGTAACCACAAAAGGAGAGACAGAGGAAAAATTTTAGCAGCACACTCATTCCTTGTGGCATGATAATCTTTTCATTGGTATAGGATTTATTCACCCTAGATAAATAATTTTCTAATTGTGAGGTGGCTGGAAAGGTGTGGAATGAATGTGGAGTGGAGATGAGTACAATCAAAGCATAAAACTCTCACTCACCCCTGGCTCAAGTCCATAAACTCAGTTCTTTTGTTATTTATTTTCTTTGCTTATTCTTTGGGTTCTTTGTAAAGAAAAGTCCTTTGGGAAAAAAAAAAAAACTTTTAGGGGTTAAAAATTTGAAAACCCTTGCCCTGGAGAATGTTGCCACAGATACAACCCTCAGGACAGACTCATACAGTAGTTATTAATATTATCCGTTGTTACTAACAAAGGTATGCAAACCTCAGAGTGATGAGAAAACTTGCTCACTAATAAGTCACTGAGCAGGGACTCAAAGGCAGGATGTCTGATCATAAATACATTTATTCTTTCTACTACATCTCAGAGACTTCTTTGAAATTTTAATTTTAGCAGAAAATTCAAGACTTGTAGGATTTCATATCTCCCAACTTTATTCAAGATTAATTCAGCATATTTTAAATAAATCCCTTCTCTGATAGCATAACTATCATTTTAATGCAATTGTTATATGTCAGACACTATGCTATGCTCATTTAGAAACATAAATGTAACATAAATGAACTCAATGAGTTTTATTTAATCTATCAACAAAATGCATATATTAAATGCCATCACTAATCCTTTTTTCCAGATAAATAAACGGAGGAGTGAGAGGTTAAGAAACAGGTCTAAGTTCACTTAACTAGTTAGAGGCTGGTCCAGAAGCTGCTCTTAAGCAATCTAACTAATTAGTCAGTCCATTACTACATGGGGGTATGGTTGAGTTTAGGTGCTGTGGATTCTGAGTTGAATAAGATATTGTCCCCATACTTAGCTCACTTACAGATACATGGCCTCTAAAATAAGGTTTAGGATGGAAGTAACTGCACTCTCACAATAAATGTTAGTCTTCAAATCAGTGAGTTTAGAAGTAAAAGTTTATTTAGGATTAGTTTTACCTAAAGCCAAAGTTCTTAATGATCTACACAATATGATAGTATTTCTTAAATTTTTAAGAAGATAATCCATACCAGCTTCAGGAAACTTTATTAAGAAAATCTCAGAGAAATTACCCCATGGTAGAGGCCATGCATAAATCACGGTGGACATAAGGCAAAAGAATATTATACTGGAAAACTAGCTCTCACATGTGATGGGGGACTACACATTAAAGCCCCTCTGGGAACTTCAGTGAAGATATCTAAATATTGAAAGAAGAGATGAATTATCCTGCTAGGTCCATGGTTTATGAATGCATGCACATTGTCTACCAAATGTTCACAGTTGCTCAAATCATAAAATCCAACTTTTAGCTCTATTCCTCTACTGTTAATGATGCACAAGACCAGAATCTGTGCAAAACTTTGGAGGATGACATATTTTCTGCATTTCAACTTCCATGCTTGTTTTAAATAGTTCCCTGGTAGGACAGCAGTATGTGGGTTTTGCTTTAAAGCAAGCTCAATATAAAATTAAAATCACGATTTAAAAAAGAAAAACAAATTGGACAGATGTTGCAGATGGAGACTATTGGAGGTGAGTCATGGCCAAACCGTTAGTGGTGGAATGCTTCTTATAGTTGGAACTGTCAAAACAGGCTTCCAGTGCACACGAGGTGAAATGCAACTCTCCAGGGAGAAATTTTCATCATCATAAAATCTAATCTCTCTAATTTCAGCCTTGGAAACCTGTGCTGCCTGATATAACATCAAGGTGGAGGCAAGAAACAAGTAACAGGTTAAATGTTCACCCTATTTCGTCTGGCTGGTGTCTTCTCTTTTGCCTAATCAGCTTCTGAACATTGGTGAGAATATGGAGTCGAGATGAATTACTGGTTATGTGGGCAGAGGAAGATGGCAACGAGAAGAGAAGTAAAGATAGGGACCAGCACTGAGAGTATGTAAACCATTGTGCTGGAACTTTTCTGAGCCTTCATTTTTGTTTGTCTGTTTGGGTCTGCAAATCTTGAGTATAATGATAATTGTCTCCTGGAGTTACTACAAGGAAAAAGAAAACATGAAAAGTTTTTACCAAAATTGATTTATAAACTATAAACACCATGCAATTATTGATCATGCTATATTCTTTATTTTTAAAATATTTTATTTATTTATTTATTTATTTATTTATTGAGAAAGAGAGAGCAGAGGAGTAGGGGGAGAGGGAGAAAGAAAATCTCAAGCAGACTCCCTGCTGAGTGCAGAGCCCAATGTGGTGTTCCATCTCATGACTTTAACCAACTGATCCACCCATGTGCCCCTATTTTGTGTTTGATTATAAGGCAAAATAACCCACAAACTAAACACAATGGGAAAAATGGAAGGAAAATTATGGACTTTGGTTTGGGGAGCCTGGATTCTAGTCTGAGTCTACCCCTCACTGAAATACAATGAACTGATACATGGAAACTATCTGGAAAGTGCCTGGTCATAATAACATCAGCAAAGGTTGGTTAGTGTTGGCAAGACTTAACATTTCTGAGCTTCTAATTCCTTGTCTATAAAATATGAATCAGTGCATCTACTTCACAGACTACTGAAGGAGGATTAAACATAGTGATACATAAGAACAGAGATTATGAAATATTTACAAAATGGCTGTTATTATTATTACTTTTTCTTGCAGTCTGTTTTTATACCAAAGTTGAGAGGAACATGCTACCCTCTATGTATCAGCAAAAAACTTTATGTTATAAAAATATATTATCTTCAGGAACATGAAACAAAAGCTTAAGTATTTAGCTTTTGCCTAAATTAGTGATGACATTTACATATTAAGTATTTAGCTTTTGCCTAATTTGGGAGTGACATGATTAACTTTAATAAATATAAAGACTGGGGACACCTGGGTGGCTCAGCGACTGAGCATCTGCCTTTGGCACAGGTAGTGATCCCAGGGTCCAGGGATTAAGTCCCACATCAGGCTCCCTACAGGAAGCCTGCTTCTCACTCTGCCTGTGTTTCTGCCTCTCTCTCTCTCTGTCTCTCATGAATAAATAAATAAAAACTTAAAAAATAAACAAAGAAATAAATAGTTTATTCATATATTATTATATATTATATATTATTATATATTGTATATTATATATTATATTAAATAAATAGAAGTGTTGGAAAAG
Source organism: Canis lupus dingo (assembly GCF_003254725.2). Classification (NCBI taxonomy): domain Eukaryota; kingdom Metazoa; phylum Chordata; class Mammalia; order Carnivora; family Canidae; genus Canis; species Canis lupus. The sequence goes on from NC_064245.1 coordinate 68,828,105, forward strand.
TTTAAAGTTGTTTTTTAAAGGAATAAGCAGAGGCTCTATCAGCCTACCATAATTATCAGATTAGAACTAGGAAAGCCTACACTCAGATGCTACTGGTGATGATAAAAACAAATGTATTGTGTTTAAGAGACTTGATAAGATTTATCACTTAACACAACAGACTTCAGTAGCAGGCAGCTTGTGATTCAGAAGATCAGAAATATGAAGTCTCTTGCCAATACTACTTAATGGTTTTGCTGTATTTTTCACTTTGCTTATACTTTCAGATCAATCTACTTGATCTAAAAGCAAAGGAATGAAGGACAGCCTTTGGTTGGCATTTGGTGTGAAATGGTATGTTAATGTGCAGTGTGGAATGAATGGTGTGATGGTGTACAATGGCATGTTAGCGTCCTGTGTGAAATGGTATGTTAGCATGTGGTATGGAATGGCACATTAGTGTTTGGTGTGGGATGGCATGATGTAACAAGTCTTGATGTGGTGGGAACAGTATATTATTTGTCATAAATCTAACCTAGATTCAAATTCCTGCTGAGGATCTTTATACTTGATCTAAGGAAACTTTTTTAATCCCCGTGAAACTCCTTTTAAATTATTATGATAACTATTGCACCCTCCTCCCAAGATTACTCTGGGTATTCAGTGAGACAATTCATGAAATACACCCAGACCTGCACCTGCACAACTTGTAAAAGTTACTTTCTTCCTGTCACCCACTCTGTCTTAGACTTTATGGTTCTATGATAAATATAACAAAAGTAGTATTATAGTTATAGTCACAAAATCTTAGATTTGAATAGGTTTTGTAATAAAACCTTGGAGGTCAACAAATCAAATTCTCATCATATATGTATTAATAAATAAGCTTAGAAAGATATGTGACTTGCCTAAGACAGTTCTTAATTTGCAACTGAAACAGGACTAGTAGACTTAGTCTCCAGGATTCTAGGTCATAGGCATTCCGCAAGCCCAGATGTGACCTATGTCTTGATTGCTTCAATGAAGGCATGCATCTGTGCCTTCAAGGATCTTAGAATCCAAGAAGACAACACCAAGAACTACCCCTGGCCACATGCAGAGTACAAAGAGATGGCTACATGCTCTCCAGCTACTTTTTCTTCTGCATATGTGAATGCTGCGATGCTTTTACCTAGTAACTGAACAGGCTACTGCATACCACATGCAAAATACTCCATTTAGTACTGTACAAAAAGGAAATTAAATTTCAGCCCAAGACAGAAGAGACATGAAACCAGCTGTAAAGTAGGACAGATCTCAGATTTTAGCATCAGGAAAAAACTGAGTTCAAATCCTGATTCTGTTGCTTTGCATACACTCTTTTGGTCCAATTCCTAAACTACTCTAGGCCTTTGTTTGCTCTCCTTTATTATGTGAAGAATTACACTTAGTCCTCAGATGGGTCATGAACACTGCTCTAGTGTAAAATGAAGAACTCAAACTTTACCTAAGTTCTCAATCAATCCCTCATTCAGTGGTGACTATTGTTAATAGCAATTATTAATTATCAAGAGATGTAAAGTACTATGTGGCTAACCTTCTAAATTAGTTGTCATCAGACTTTTTCCTGTAGATGTTCCTGTAAACATTTTCAGCTCTGTGGGCTGTAGGGTCCACCATGACGACTCATTTCTGTTGTTGCAGAGTGAAAGCAGACACAGACCATGTGTAAATGAATAGGTGTGGCTATGCTATAATAAGTGTAAACACAGGAGGCCAGTGTGGACCATAGTTTTTCAACTCCTGTTCTGAATGGACAATTATGGAAAGGGTAACTATAAAGAATGATTACTGGTTTAGTAAAACTTTAGGATTTGGGAGTGAGATGACAACAGCAGCAGAAGGAACAGCATAAACAGAGGCAAGAATTGGGAGCAGTTTGGAGCAGGTCTGGTGCTTATTTGAGCCTAACACCCCATCAGGGATCCTCCAAGCACCCAGTCCAAGCCAGGTCATAAAGGATGCTCATTGAAAGGGAGCATGAAATACTGGAGCAAAAGACATTCTGGAACTCTCCTATCTCAATACCCTCACATCCTTGTTGAATGACAACTTTTGAGCAGAAAAGTGACATGATTGATAATATGCTTTACTATAATACAAGTGCAAGGGCAACTCTCTTAGGGCAGAATAAACAAGTAACAAGGTAACTAATCTAATCAGAGGAAAGAAGAAGGAGATAGAGTGGAGGATAACATCTATAAGTCAGGCTTATAAGACAGAGATGTGGAATATTGAATGTGGGAAGCAAAGCTGGCTGGAGAGCTGAAAAAGACACTGAAAAGTGAACTGTGGGACTTTGGGCAAATCACTGAACCTGTATGAGAAATGGATTGGATCATCTCTGAGCTCTTTTAGATCCAGAGATCAATGACTTCATATTGAATTTGGCATTGTGAGCACACTGATATTTTGGTCTCTGTAACTTAGCAGCTAGACTAAGCCCAATATATTAATTGGTAAGAATAGATAGTGAAATCATCTGTACTCTTTGAAAACTCTCTGTCTCCTTTTCACTATTCTCTTTTTCTTGCTTGTTTTGTTTCATTTGTCATGTGTGTATAAGTGTGCATGTCTTGTGGAACACATATATTTTAATCTATAAGGTGATGCATATGATTTGGCTCCATTGCATTGTGTTTGAAGTCCTAGCAGAACATTCTCAACCATTGTGCCTGAGTGGATTTTTCAAAACGCTGGTATTTTCATTTCCTTCCTCTCCATTAAACATCAATGACAGACAAAGGCTGTCACATAATGCCATCTGTATAAAGCCCACAGTGTTCTTTCTATAAGGCATGCAACTCTTTTTTTGTCTGATTCTCACATGTCTTTCTTTCTTTAGGACCCACCTCACACCTCTACCTAGCCCAGATATATGAACCACAAAGTTTTCAAAATGTTCCAAATTGTTTCATGTTAATGATCATTTGCTTACACTGTTTTTTCTATTAAGGTTTCCAAGGGAGCCCATAAAAAAAATCCCCCTTTCCCAGCTAGATTGTGAACATGTACAGAAATGAAGCAAAGAAAAAATATGGAAGCCAAACATATTTGTTACAGATGGAGGCCAAGATGGAAGACACATCCTTAGGTGGATTAGTCAAGTGGACTTGAGAATATCAAACTTTGGCTATACAAGACCTACTCTGTCAAATTCAGGCATTGCAGGACTGGGGCAGGCCTCCCCTGCCTAGAACTCCTGCAACATAGATGGCCTAGCTGAGCTGAGTACCCCCACTTATTCCTTTTGAATATCCCAGCCAACTAGGTCATTCTACCAACTCTTAAGCTAAAGAAGCAAAATAAGGACCCCGTGTTATGCTAATTGAGCTACTTTCACAGGATGGAAATGTCAGAAGTGAGGAGGAAGTGTTCCTCACCAACATTACTCCTAATACTTTCTTATCTTTATAGTAAAGAATTGTTATTTATCAAATTTTCACCCAGTCATCACCAACAAAGTGTTCGCCAAGTAGACGTTCTTTGAATTTGTGTATCAAGACCTAAACAAGCATAGCATGATAACATCTATTGCTCAATGCTGTACACCTCTACCTCCCCCAAAGACTCAGGTCCCTGAGAGCCATTTGTTGATATTATTTTTCTGCTGTGTACCCTTTTTCATTCTTAGGTCACAATGAAAGCTCAGGGTTTTTTTTTTTTTTTTCTTTAGGGCTCTCCTTTCCCAATTTACATGAATTCTGAAGATGCCACTAATCCAGGGATGGTAAGTGTTGATTCTTCAGTGGAATGACAGAAAGACAGAAATGAGTGGAATTGTTTCACCTCAGTGTGATGCCAGAAGTAAAGTGTCCATTCTTCGTTACCCAGATCCTTTGAGGGTTGTGGTTCCTGTCTTTTGTAGATTGTTTGCAAACATGGCTCTTGCAATATGACTTTGCTGAAGGTGGCATCTTTCTCTCCACTTCCTGCCTTGAACTTGAGCTGACTTAGGCACTTACTTTGGTCAATAGATGTGGTGAAGCTGGTGTCCCACCAGGTCTGAGCCTAGGTTGTAAGTGACTGTCCACCTTCTGTTTGTTTCCTTGGACCCCAACCACCTGCATTGATCAAACCCCAGTAATCACCCTTTGGATGAGAGATTAAGTGGGACAGAGTCTGCCTGTTTCTCCCTAGATGCATAGACAATACCTCTGTCTACTCACAACAGCTAAACCTGTCCTGGACCAGATGACCTCTCCAGCCAAACTGCAAGTGGGAGCTAATAAATATCTACTGCTTTAAGCAACTAAGATTTGGAGTGGTTATTATACAACAATGGATAATTTCCCCCCATTTTTACCAAGATATAACTGATGTATAACATTGTATATGTTCAAAGTATAAAGCATAACGACTTGATATTGGTACTTAGAAATGGCTTTGGGGTTGGGTGTCAACAGAGATTGGAAAAATGATGATCAGCCTGTTGGTGGAAGATGGAAAAAGATGTAGTTTGTCTTTGATTTGTCTTTTGATGTAGAGAGTGACTCCAAATCCACCCACATACCTGTTCTTACGGTTTTTTTTTATACTTAAATTAATCTGAGTTACTGTATGTTGCTTGAGATCAAAGAAACTTAGCTGAAATAGGCCAGAAAGTGGGAAGGAAGGTCAAAATAGAGGAAAGGAAAAAAAAATAAGGAAGTATATAGAACTCTTAACTGTCATCTAAAAAAAAGATTCAGATCACTGCATTTAAAAGAAAATGCATTTTCCAAACACCAGAGTGTATATGAATCAACTAAAATGCCAGTGATCACTAGGCTTAAAAAACCCTGTTCTGATGTTATGATTATTCAGTTTATTGTTACACACACACGCATACACACACAGGGAATTGCAGATGGCTCACCCATCTGGTCAGAGGGCACCAGAGAAGTCACGAGCAAATGCATATCGGAAGTTTTTGATTTATGTACGAGGTTTTCTGCAAACAGTTCACTGCTGCTGATTAAATCATTGCAAGCAGATTAGGTTCTGTTGGTGAAAGGAGTAATAAAGTGAAATCTATTTCTGCTTCCCAAAGCATTTATGCTATACAGATCTTAAACCAAGGCATTCTCCAGATAAACAAACTCCAAATGCAGTGATCAAGAACAAACTCTAAATCTCTGCAAAATCACAGAATATTTGGAATTGTTTTCCTCTTTTGTACCAAAAACTAAAAATTTCATAAATTACATAAATTATTTCTATTCACTAAATAATTTTCAATTGTTATGTAATAAATCAGATAATAGACAACTCAGCTGGCCTTCTCTTAATTATGAGTTCACTTAACAAATATTTATTCCACAACTATACTCCAATGACATTGCTATACCCAAAATTCTTGTACTTCGATTGGCTTCCTATTGCCTAAAGAATTGTGTAAAAATAATTATAGTGATACCATTACTATTTATTATGAAGAAAATCATGAACTTCCCTAAGGTGTGCCAGATATTGCTATGACAGTGATGGTCAACATGGGCACCACTTGTAGGCTGTGTCTGCTCGTGTTCCAGCTTGCCACTCACTAGCTGTGTTAACATTAGGAAAATTACTCATCTGTAATTCTGATTCTGAATTCATTCTCCCATGGAAGGAGATAGGAATAATGTCTCATCATACCTTGTAAAGATTAAATAAGCACATGTAAAGTGCTTAGACCATTCCTTGGCATATAATAACTATTTAATAAATGTTAGCTATTGTCATTAACTATCCTCCTCCTCCTCCCCCTCCAACTTCCCCTCCTCCTCCTCACCATCACAGCCCTAGATTAACATTTCACCTATTTTATGAGCACTTACAACATCTCATTTATTTCTCTGATCAGTCCTATGATAAATGTCATTATCCTTACTTTATAAAATTGAAACCAAGACTCAGATTGGTAAAATAATTTGCCCAAGGTCATTCTAGCAAAGATAAGCTCAGAGTCAAGCCCAAGCCTGTTGGACATGAAGTCCATACCCATTTTCTACACCTTGCCCCATTTATTGGTTTCTAAGGGTATCTATCCACTCATTTCCTCTTACCTTCTTTCCTCTAGCTGTTTTATGCTCCAAAGCTTGTACCACACTAACTTAGATTATTATGTTGAAATGTCCTCATCAGTAAAACAATGCCTACCTGACTGTTGTGGGATTAAATGAAATAAGCAGAGATCAGCACAGTGCTTGGCATGTAGTAAGACTAGAATAAGTTTTAACGTAAGAGTCTGATAAGCAGAACTCCCTCTGTCTCTTCACCAGCAGAATTCTCCAAGACAACCGCAATAGGAGCCAGATCAAAAATAAAGGCTGGCCTTATCTGCTACAAAATTGTTCAAATAAGAATGTCCATTACCCATCTCAAAGAAGTAAAGGATATGAGTAGAAAAATAGGTGAAAAAGGCTTCCTTTTAGGGGAATATCTGTGGGCTATAGGTCTCTTCCCAAAACCCACAAGGAAGAGGAAGCTACTTGCTCCTACCTCAAACCAAGTGAAAGGAGCTTTGGAGGAATGACAGGTTTGATTGTGTGTATGGGAAACTTGTGAGCTTCACCTGGGAGAGTTGTGGCCAGGGCTATCTATTTCAGATATCCAGGCATAGGAAGGACATGGACAAGCAGTGTTTTTCAGGGAACCAGATGTGACCTTAGAGTTGGAATCTAGCCTGGAGTCTATGTGGAGAGGATTGTGGGAATTCTAGGGGTCAGGATAGTTGGAAGTGGCCAGCTAGAGGTGTAGCAGCATCTGTGTTAAGGGAGCTATGGATACCTCTGAAATATGTCCTCAAAAGGGGGTCCCTTGAGAGATGAACAGGGAGTACCTCTATATGTGTGCAACAGGAACCAACTCCCAATCACATGTCTGCCCATCATTGTGGCCATGTTACCTTAGTCCTTCCTTCCCTAATGCCCTCTATGCCTATGCCTCATGTGGAGAGGTCAAGTATTTAGACTGTAAGGAGTGGAATAGGGATAGGTGGAAGAGTAGGATGAGAAAACAGAAAAAAACACTCACTGTCCATGCACTACCCTAGGCTTTCAGGCCTGGCATTGTCCAGATTCAGTGCAGAGGAGGAGTTATATATTTGAATAAGAGTTTTGATGATTGCACCTTTCTGGACATTTAAATTATTTCAAAAGATCTCCATTTTGATTTAATAGTAGCCCAGGTATTTGAGGACTGTGTATTGGCAGTGCTGCGCAGAAGGACCGCAAAGCTTTTGGGTTCATATAAATCTTGCTTAAACTCTGAACTTTTCTGGGGCTCCTGGATGGAGCAGTCAGTAGGGCATCTGATTTTTGGTTTTAGTTCAAGTTGTGATCTCAGGATCATGAAATCAAGTCCCAGGGGTTGGGCTCCATGCTCAGCGTGGAGTCTGCTTGGGTTTCCCTTTCCTTTCCCTATGTCTCTCCTTCCCTAAAATAAATAAATAAACCCTTAAAAAAGAGACAAAGAAAAAAGAAAACACCTCTGGCCTTTTCTCTGCTTCCTTATTTTTCTTGTGTGGCACTATGAAGTTTCTGGGTTTCATTTTACACCACAGTTATAGAGCACATTAAGTGCCTTGTGTTAAATATCTAGGGCTGTACCTGGCCTTAGCACTTAATAATAGCAATTTCCATTTCCATTTTGATTGGGAAAAAAATAACAGAAAAGGCATTGCCATTATCTTACCAATTCTTTGATGAAGATATGACCCCAAAGGGCATTTAAATCTATTGCCCTTTGAATCTTCAACTTCCAAAGAAATATTTTAAAGAAGATGAGGGCATGAATAGCTCTGTAATCCCCTTTCTTTCTACAGTAAGCTAACGCACCACCAAAGGGAGAAACTATGCAGAAAGCTCTGTAGCACTTGGACCTATTTAGCCAGTCCAGTCTCAACTGTCCAACAGACCCTTTGGAATCCCAGATCAGCTTCACTGTTGTCTTTGTGAAATTAGAGCAATGATTATCATAATATCAACCTACTTCATAGGATTTTAGGAGCATGCCAGGATATAATATATAAAACATGTTTAGACCCTCCAAACTTGTCTGTCATTGCTTAGATAATCAGTTTTATAACACGAATGCCTTGGTTCAACCTTATGAGTTAGGCCAATGGCTCTTCTGATTATCTTGTCTTTGTCTTTACTTGTTATGCTTCTTTAACACTTTCATGATTTTTTATCATGCTTTTATCTCCTATCTGTTAAACATAAATGGCCATTTAAATGTGGAAATTAAATGAAATGTCTCATCAACAGATAACTTGGATCCTTTTGCTCTCCCAATTAAATAAAAAGACAGACACATTAGGAACTCCCAATTTGATATGGGGAAGATCAGGTTGACTCTGTGTCCCTATCTTCCTCATGCATGACTGATACTGCTTAGGAAACTGAAATAATGCATGGAATAATAAATATCAACATAAAATATATAGCTGAACACTACTGTTAGATGTACTTAGTTGGGGACAGCAGAATCCTGTGATTTTAGAGTTTGGGTTCCCCAATCAAATCCTGAATGTATTTGTGGTCTCAGAATCTTTTGACTTACCTGCACACTGGGCAGAAAAATAGTAGTTACTTCACAGAGTGCTGAGGAATTCTGAAAGAAATAATGTACAAGAAAGTACTGGTTAAATGCAGAGATGCTATAAAATTAACATGTTACAATCACCTAACCCTGTCTTCGACAAGAAAATCAGATAAGGCATAGGGGTGGTAGAAAGGAAATTTGGGTATGAAGGCTGGACTTATTATAATCCCAACTCCACCACGAAGTAACTTAGTTCACCTTGTGGGTGAAATAAACACTCACCTAACAAGCAAAAAAGAATAACACCCAACTACGAGAATACACTATCAGTATAGTACCTTGAAATTCTAAAGCTGCATGATCTCTATGTAGCTGCTACCCACTTAGAAGTAAAATAGAATTGCATACTTTTCTGGCCATCAACTGCACTATCAGTAATGATGGAGCAGGGCAGTATGGTGGGAAAAATTAAAACAACCAAAGCCAGAGAACTCTGGTTTGAATCCTGGTTCTTCAGGATGTTAATGGGAGAAGTTATTAAATTGCCATGGCCTGAACTGTCTTATTTGCAAAATGAAACTCTTGTGAGGGAAGAAAAGTACATGAGATCGTATGTTTCAATTCATTTTTGCTGCCTTTCTACAAACATCCAGTGAGCATATAGCAAATGAAATCCTGAACCCCCTTAGTTCTGCCTGGTTGGGGACATTAGGAGTTAGGGAGCTAATAAAGATCTCTTGGCCTCAAGATTTAAGTCAAGCCCTTTGTGTTTATCATGTGGGATGGATACAGAGCTAATGGCTAAGTTGGAAAAGATCCTTGTTTTAACAGTGTAGAACTGCAGACTCATTTTGCCATCTGTATTGCCAGGAACCGAGCAAGGAGAAAGCCCCGGAAAGAATAAGATTAATTCTCACCAGAGGTTATTTTCCTTTCATCCCACAAGAAGCCTGCTTTGTAGGGATTGTCCTGGGAGGAGGAGAAACAGGATGCATTTCTGGAGGGGACTCACACCTTGTCCCTCTTTGCAGCCTCAGAGCATGAAGATTGAGAAGGAAGCCATCTGAATGACTCATTGCAAGCTCTTCCCACCATTCTTGGAGCCTCAGGCTCAGAGCATTGGTGTTCATTTTCCTTTTCTTCTCTTCCATACTGAACAAGCCTCATGTGGAACTCCCATCCTCTCTGTCTCCCATGAATCTCAGAGACAATGAGCAGAGGTCTTCAAAGTGGGAGTAAGGATTCAGGGCACACACAGGTAATCCACCAGATGCAAGGATAAATTAGTAGGTCTTTGATTTACACTTAATTCTAGTCCATCTTATGTTTACTTTAAATTCTGTAATGTAAATAATATATTAACACTGAGGTACATCTATATAATTAATAAGTGAGGTTATGTATTGCAGTTGTGTTTTAACTACTATCATATGCAGAAACAGATAATACAGAAACTACTAAAAATGTATAATCAAAAAAACATGTTGTGTCCATAGACAGTAGGCTTTTTAAAAGTCAAGACAAGGTCATTCATCCTTGAATCCCAAATTTCTGGTGCAATGTCTTACAGTCTAGAAAGAATGGAGGGATAAACAAAATAATATGCATATATTTATTGGAACATACAACTAGGCAAGGTTCTATCCTACACCCTCAAGATTCAGAGACATATAATCTTGTGAAGAAGACAATCATGGAACCAACCAACCAGAAGACAATGGGGTGAGTGTTTCATGTGCATTGTAACTATAATTATAACTATGTGGATACAAACAGAAAACTATCAATTTTATTAAGCTCAGGAGCAAGACTGGGCTAGCTTCATACAGTAGTGAGGATTTAACAGAGCCATAAAGATTAAGTAGAATTTTTTTTTTTTTTTTATGTTTGGAAGAAACACAGGAGAGTGGATCAGGAGAATTTATTTCCTGTAAGTTCTTTTAATTTGCATAGGGCAGGACACATTGGAAAGTCTGCATAAATTGAGTTACCGTGTCTAAACATGTATTAGTTAGAACCACTTTAATTATAACTAATAAAGACTGCAGAAATAAAAATAATTGACTCAGAAATAAAAATAATTTTTAATTTACAGTACTTAGAACCCTAAAAATTGGGAGGGTTTCAGGCACAGTTTGATTCAGAGGTTTATAAGGTTATCAAGATTACAGCTTCATTTCTTTTAGCTATTCTGAATTTCTGACTTTTCTTATGGTTTCCTCTTCAGGCTGGATTCCTACTCAAACTGGCTATGGCAATTTCAGGTTGCATATTCACAACCTACAACCCTCAGAGGCAGAACTGGCTCCTGAGTTCCAGAAGCCTAAGCAAGAGTTCCAACACTAACACTAATCACACTAGCCTAGGTCACAGCTCCAGCCCTGAATCAAATGTCAGCCAAATATAATACCAGACTCCTGGAGACAGGAGGAGAGTCAGCTTTTCCCAAACTACATGGATCCCCTCATGGAAATCAAGATATTTCAAAGGAAAATGAGAAAATTGATACTCCAGAGCAACCAATAGATGGGTACTATATGTAGTATAACCCCATTCAGTGTTTAATGAAGAGTGCATACATCGATTTTGCACGTTGTAAAAGCGAATTAACCTGATTTTTAAAAAATATCTTCTGAAAATCCTCACATGGTTTTCTCTGTTTCATTCTGTTTTGCCTCAACCTCTGAGATGAAATATGGCCAGTAGGGATATACTGGATATCATTTACCAGTTTGGTGAGGAAGAACTGAACTTCCTTTGTGTTTGCTTGTTTTCTTTCCATTCTTTTTTTTTTTTTTAACTTCTTAGAAACTTAAGTAATGAAATCACAGTGAAAGTCATTGCTTTATTCTCTACCTTTTGTGTCTGATTACAATACTGTTATCTTTCCCTCTGAGAAATAGATATTTGCTTTATCTTGTATAAAACTAGCCTGACTTCCTAGACAAAGTGCAAACGTATAATAACCATTTTGTTAGAGACTGGCTTACAAGACACTAGTACTTTATGAAGAAATGAAAATTGGCCCCAGAAAGAAATCCAACTAGAGCATCACTGTCCACAGTAGAAGCTAAGCCCATTCTGTGGTCTGTTCTTGCTCTGAAGCCACTTCTCAGCCTTGCACATGAGTACAGGCATTACAGGAGAATCTCATAGCTTCTATTTTGGAGACTCATTTTATATGTCAAACCACTAGCTGTCTCTTTTACTTAACCCAAGGTTGCTTGACATTCAATAAATATTAAATGTGGCAATAATAATGATGATAATGACCGTGTAAATAAATAAAAAGAAATAATCCTTTTTAAGCCTTTCCAGATTGTCAGCACTTATGATTTTAGAATAAGAGAAAATTCATCTCTTGGGGTCAAGTGGAATGTCTTTTGGCCTCCCTATATGTGATTAAGTCATACTCAATTTCCTAAAGTCAAAGGATAAAGCTCTAAGAGAGTATGATCATGCTAATAATTTTCAAGAATAGTATCCTTGGAGGTGAAAATAGCATATTTGGCATCTGTAGCTTCCAGGTAGAACTGAGTCTTCTTCCTTATACAAACCTTTGTTAAAGTAGCCTTAAACTTGTGGAAATGACTGGCTTGCGTGTGAATCACTGGTATACCTTTCATTGCTTGTACACAGCTCATCACTTGTACACCCCTCACCACAGAGCCAGACACACAGTAGGTGTTCACTAAATGTTCATTTAGTACATAAATGAGTTTTTAAATTTATCTTCTTGAGTACGGACCATCTGCACATACACTCCCTGTCAGAGAGAGTAGGCTAAATGTATGCTACCATTTAAGCACAATTTAAGGCAGAAATTACAAATTACTTTCATCTTGCTTGCAAGCCCTGGGTTTAAGAGTAGTATGGGCATGCTGAAATGATTAGTCATGTCTGCCGTGGACACAGGATAGAGGTCTGACAGCAGTGTGCCACAGAGCTATATGCCATCCAGATTTACAGGCATTCCCACCCACAGCAGAGGGACAGGTTTTGCAGAGAAGAGGGCAAAATATCCCACTGGTGTGTCTGAGAACACCATAAAAGCTTAGCAGTGACTCAATTAACAGTAACTATGGAAATTGCATCTGTTGAGAATTTGCTTACAATTACTTTTAAATGAATTGGCAATGTCTTTCTGCAAATGGTCAAGGCACACATAAAAACACATGGCCCAGGGTTATTTGAGGATTTTCAGAATCTGTCCACAAATACAGCCCTAATCAGCCAGTATTTGGGAGTTCCATCATTATATGGGTGCATTTATTTTTATAAATTAGAGGACAGACCTCAGTTGAAATAAAATGGACCAGGTTTCTGTCCTCTCCTGACATTTTGCATTTGGCAAAGCAAGCACTGTAAGTCTTGCTTGGCACATAAGATAAATTCCAAATAACCCCAAATAACCCCAATTTCACTCCATTACTTACTGGAAAATCTCCTCTTCTAGGCACATCTTCAGACCTGGAGACTCTGTAGATACTTCCATTTGCCCATCAGACCCTACCCTCTCCATCTAGGAGGCTGGCCTGTGGGTTAATACCAACTGCCTCCCGTATACTCTGGCCTCTGATTGAGTTCAGCCAATATGGAGGCCCAGCAGGAGATGGATGGGAAGCATTTCTTCCACTGACTTGTTTTCCCAGTGACATCCCTTCAGGATAGCCATGTCCTCTCCCAGGCCCCCTTGAGTCAGCCTACACTATACACGGGATTTCTCTGGCCTTCCAAAATCCAGTGAGCTCTCCGTGTCCTTGCCTTATTGGACCCGGGAAGGTAACAGGATCCCTGATGATGCTAGCTTAAGTCTTTGCACTATTCTTTGTGGGTCCCTATGCCGCGAATCCACCTTAAATTAATAAGTAAGCACCACTTGAATTAGCCTAATTTTGATGTGTCACCTTGTCCCTTTGGGCTCTGACAGCTTTGGTGCTTCCCCGGGAAGCCCTTGCCTCACCTGGCACCATGACGATAGTGAAGGTCAGCTCCTCATCAGGGCCTCAGCATCCTCTGGCTTTCTCCTACCCCACTGACTTTAGTGAAGAGCCTGCTTCTGTCCACTGCAGAACCCCACTGTACACACCAGCTGCTTATTTGTGCATGGTCACAGCTACCCTTATGTCCTCGTGAAGTGAAGCCTGCCCTGATGAGAGGACAATATTTCAGCAAAACCGTCAAAAATGAAAAAAAAAAAAAAAAAAAACACACACACACACATGAAAACCTGTTTTTTTTTAATTGGCATAATACTGGCATTTTTCTATTTCAGAAGAAAGATTTTAAAAAATATATTAAAAATGAGTGGGAAATATCAAAAAGGGAGACAGAACATGAAAGACACCTAACTCTGGGAAACGATCTAGGGGTGGTGGAAGGGGAGGTGGGTGGGGGATAGGGGTGACTGGGTGACGGGCACTGAGGTGGGCACTTGACAAGATGAGCACTGGGTGTTATTCTATATGTTGGCAAATTGAACACCAATAAAAAAATAAATTCATAAAAAATAAAAATAAAATAAAAAATTAAAAATATATTAATTATCAATTAGAAAACTAACTGTTCTAAGGCTGGCACGAAATAAGCTCTTATTTATACTTTACAGCATTTATTTTTTTAACATTTTTAAACATTATTTCACATTCACTTATTCTTTTAACATTTTAACATTTATCTTAACACTTAACATCATTTCACATCTTTTGTAATGTTTAGCGTTTATTTATTTTAACATTTTCACAATTTTATCAGGTATTATCTTTTTTAAACATTTATTATTAACATTTTTTAACACTTAACATATGTACAAAGCACAGGATGTGGGGGAGACCAAGTTATAAGGATGATACGGAACTTATTCCTATACAACGTATCCTATAATTGAATAAATAAGCAAACACACACACATAAGCCTATCAGATGCCAGCATGCTTATATACATCTATTTTTTAAAGCTTTCAACCACTGTGAAAGTGCAAATTCCTATTCCAACTTTACATATGAAGAAGTGGAAAATCGTAGGGTATGTGGCCTGACCAGTGCCACACACGTTGTGAGATCCTGGTAGACAGACAAATGCATCATAGCAGACAAGAGGATAAAGGCCCACATCAACCCTGAGCCAATTTCCAAAGCGAACCTAGTGACTTGGTGCAACAGATTCTTGCATATGAAGACTCCTTCCTGCAGCCAATTTTCTCCCTCCTTAAAGCCACGTGGTCCCCCATCATGGCCTGTTTCTGTCCCTTTAACCTTTTGACACTGTGCATGAGAGCATCTCTACTGTCCAGCTCTGTGGTTTCCAACTGGAGGTGATTTTGCTTCTCTACCAAGGACAGCTGGGAATATCTTAGAGACATTTTTGGTTGCCACTACTGAGATATAGTTATGCCAACCATGTCATAAATGCTTCTAAATATCTTGCAATGCAGAGGAAAGTCCCCACGACAAGGAATGATCTGGCTTGGAGGATACTGGTTCTGAGGCTGCGTGTCCTACCCTCCAGATCCATCACCTTGCCCAAGGAGCTCACCCATTCCCAGATGCTGGACTGACATGGCTCCAGGGTGTCTTTCTCATTCTTGCTGCATGATTTGTTATGTTAGGGGTTTCTGCTGGGCCAGTTACTTCACCAAGTTATTTTAATGTTCAGAGCCTCGGTTACTTTAGAAACATACTCAACCTCTCTGAGCTTTATTTCCCCATCTTTGAAAGTTTCTTATGAAAATTAAATGAGATAATGTGGAGGCAGCTTTATCACTTTCACTTCCAAGTTCTTTTTGAAAAGAAGACGAAGAAGAAGAAAAGAAAAGAAAAGAAAAAGAAGAAAGAAGAAGAAGAAGAAGAAGAAGAAGAAGAAGAAGAAGAAGAAGAAGAAGAAGAAGAAGAAAAGAAACTTGCCTCAGTCCTGTCAAGCAGGAGAGAGAAGACTTCTCTTCCTACTTATGGTTAATGAGACTAAACATGTTTAAACAGCCGGTTCTCATTACGCAAATCAAAATGCTAGCTCAACCTCTTCCATAAATGCTCTCTGCAAAGGGTCTGATTCTCGGCCTCCAGTGTTTGTGTTTTACATGTTAAAATAAGGTCCCAGCCTACCAGAAAAAAAAAAATTCCGTTTTTTTTTCCCCCTCTTCTTTTTTAGTAGCTGTGTTTCCAGCTGGTTTTATTTAAGGCTATGCTTTTGATCTCTTTTCAATTCTGGGCCTTGATCCAACTTGGCTGTCAATAATTCAAAGGCTCCCTTGGAGACAGCCTTACTTAAGAAGATGGCCCAGTGCCAACCAGGAGAACTTGTCTACCCAGTGTGGTAGTTCAGTGAGTGTGCTGGGGTTCCAGGCCTGTCCCCATCATGTGTCTGCTAGGGAAACCATCAGTCTATGATGATGCTGCCTGGGGCACTGGAGACTCGTAGGCTATTAGAGCCAGACGTGACTGCATAATTCACTTAGTCCAGCAGATAATTTTACAAATGAAAATACAGAGGCTCAAGGAAAGGAAGGGTCTTACACAGAGATCAATTTCTGACTTGCCATCCAGTCCTTGATCCACAGCACTGTGCCACTACACCATAATGGGATTAAAATGGGAAAATGAAATAAAATTCTATTCTCTTGCCTCTTATTAATTTTTCCTTGCAATTGAGCATTTACTAAATACCTTTAGGTTGCTTTCAACAATGCCTCCATGACTATTCCCTCAAACCTTTCCACCCATCCACCTGTCCCTTCAGTGTCCCCAGGGGAAGCTTTCCTAACACTTAGTTTTCTCCATTCTTCCCCCTGGGCATCTCCAATCATCTAGTTCTAGCAGCTACCACTCCCACGGTCATGCTCTGACCTTGTCATCACCAGTACCCCTCTGACAGCTGGAGTAGGACATCATCCAGCTCTCTGTCCACCTCTATCTATCAGCTCATTCAACCTTGTGATTCCCCATCCAGTAATTCATCCTTGCAGTATCTCTGATCATTAATCCGTTAATGAACTACTTTTCACTATAGACCCCTGGCATCTTCCCTTGTCCTATATTCATGACTTACTCAAGATAAAGTTCTGATTACATAAAAATATATTTACAATTCATCCTGGAAAAAAAAATCTACAAACAGAGGTCAGGAGGAAATTGATAAATTGGGGAAAACATCGGCAGAGTGTGTTATAGATGTAATGCTATGTCTGAAGTAGGAGATGATCTCCTAAAACTCAGTTAGAAATAACAAATTACCAGGAACCTAGTAGAAAAATGAATAAGGGATATGCACAGGCAGTTTTTAAGAAAGGAAGATCAAAAATCTCCTAACAGTATGAAACCACCACAATAAATACACTTTAGTTGAAACAAAGAATATCATTTCTAAACCTAATTTGGAAGCAAAGATCTAAAAGTTTGATGAGACCTGTGTGTGGAGACAAACTTTCATACATTGTTGATAAAAGCTCACGTTGGCAGCACTCCAAGGAAAAATAGAGGGCAATTCCTATTAAGTGAGACCCCACACAAATTTTGAGTCAGTGATTTCAGTTTTAGGAAGCTATTCTACAGATAAACATTCATGTAGTATGAAATGGCCTTATGTTCAACAATATCTTATGCTGCTTTGTTTTGTAACAGCAAAAAGTTGGATATGACCTCAAACTCCATTACTAAAAAGCAAATCAAGAGGTGCCTAAGTGGCACAGTCAGTTGAGCGTTCGACAATTTATTTTGGCTCAGAATCTCAGGGGTCATGAGATCGAGTCCTGAGTCGGCTTGGAGCTGAGCAGGGAGTCAGCTTAAGATTCTTTCTCTCCCTCTGCCCCTTCCCCTGCTCTCTCTCTCTCTCTCTCTCTCTCCCCCTTAAATAAATAATCAATCAATCAATCAATCAAATCTTGAAAATAAATAAATAAAAGAGAATCAACCCCAGAACCTTTTCTTCAGTGTGATATTAAGCAGACATTGAAAAGAATGAGGTAGCTGTTATGGCACACCTGAAACTAATGTAACACTGTATGTTAACTAACTGGGATTAAAATAAGAACTTTAAAAATAGAAGAATAAGACAAGAATAAGAATAAGTTCTCTCTATGCTGATGCTGATTTGAAATGACTGACAATATAGGACTTTAAGTGGGAAAATTTGGATGCAGACCATGTATTGTATTGTAGAAAAGTTTTAAAACATCCACATGTGTGGTTTTATATGCATGGGCTATCCATAGAAGATTGCATAAGAAATTGGTAACTCTAATTATCACTAGAAGGGAGAAGTGGTGAGTTAAGAGCTTTCATGGGAAAAGAGGATAAAAGATGGCCTTTTCCTATATCGTTTTGACTTCTGTAACATATGTGCTATCTTAACAACCACAAAGAATTAAAAGTAATGAGATGAAGAAATTAGTAAACAAATAAATCAGGTAGCCCTTAGTGACTTTCTTTCTCACTGCCCTGTTATAATTATTTGCATGTAACTGTCCTCTTTATGCGTTTATTATATGCCTCTGCCTCTAACATGCAAGCTAAATAAGAATAGAAACCATATCTGTAAGATCCTACTACAAGTCTTTTGGCAGTAGAAGTAGGGGTCACTCTGAATGGATGCAGCCCCCACAGCCAAGAACACATTTTGGAGTATGAGGGCTGATGAAATTTCTGCCCATACTTGAACCTTTGCCTGGTCATTCTTATGCAAGGACCGACACACAAAAGCATATGCAGCCATACTACCTTTCTGGCTTGTACACATTTTTCCCCAAAAACATTTAGAGCAGTGTCCTTTATGTAGTAGAAGCTCAGTGTGTGTTTGTAAAATGGATGAATATACAGGACCCAGTGTTGAACACACTGGGAACATGAATTACTAAGTGGAAAACTTTCTTCCCTGTAGTAAGCCGAGGCAAGGTAATGAGATTAGTACCACTTAACCTCATTCATTCCCTGTCTCTCAGTGAGTACTTTGCCTGATATTTAGTGTCTTGAAAACCATTATGTCATTTTTAAAAATTGTTGGCTGTTCTGGGGAAGAGGTAGGTCTGTCTTTAGTACTCCACCTAGATCAGATGTAGAAGTGTCTCCAATGTGATTTTGAGATGCTGTTAAATTATGTTATTTTTAGCCACAAACTAGAGACTTGATTTCTGTTCAGATCAAACTGAGAGTTAGCAATAGAAGAGCATGTTACCTGTCAAAGGATAATAGGATGGGATTGTTTTGAAAAATTGTATTATACTTACCTCTGCCCCATTAGCCAGAATATTTTAAGCCAGTTATTATGTGGTATTGTAGTGCAAAACTGCCCTCTGACATTCGATAAATATGTAAGACTTCGTTTCTTTTCTTGAACACCCTTTATATTATTATTGCCTTAATGTTGATCTTTCTTTTACTCCTCATTATTTTTATTTCTGCTGTTGTTGTTGTTTGTTTTGTTTTATTTCCATTTCTTGGTGCTTTGATATCTGGCAGTACCCATCTTCCTTCTTTACCACACTCGCTGCTTCTAATTTTATGTCTTCTCATAAGTATAAAAGATTACCATGCCAAACTGGTAAGCAATATAAGGTTCTGATTTAGCAACACAAAATTCATATCCTTTTGTTCCCAAGTCATAATATAGCTCAATATTTCTCCTGTAGAATAAAGCACAGTGGTATAACAGTCCATGCAGAGAATTTTTTCATGTACATCTAGGTGAGGCACTATGACCCATATGGTTGAAGGAGTGTGCAGAATTGAAGAAGGCACTAGAATTAGGGTCAAAGACCTTGATTTTCATTCTAAGTCTCATTTACTAGCTATAAGCCTCTTCTACAAGATGCTTAATGATATTGAAACTTTCTTCATTACATTAGGAATGATTATTTTTATATTACAAGGCTTTAGTGAGAATGTATTTATTCTTTGCAAAAAATTTATTGAAAGTTCATAAGCATTGGACTACTGGTTGGAATAAGTTATAAATGAAAGAACATACGTGTGTTTAATGCATGGAAGGCATTCAATAAAATTTAAAGCAAGGTTTATTGGAAGGCCAGAGGAAGGAGTGGTTAATTCTAGTTGAAGAAACTTGGAAAGTCTTTAGGAAAAAGGTAATCATATAAGCGTGACCTTAAAGGATATGGAAGAACTTTATTATTTAGTTATTGTATTTATTCAAGATATATTGATTGAGCGATTACTATATTCCAGTATTCTACATCCAACAGATATAGTCATTAATGAAAAAATGTAACCCCAATGAAACTTATGTTCTAATGGTAGAAATATAGATAAACAAGTTTATGCATTGTCTTAGTCCATTTGAGCTGCTACAACAAAACACCATAGACTAGGTAAATTATAAAGAACAGACATTTATCTGTAACAGTTCTAGAGGCTGAAAAGTACAGGATCAAGACACTGGCAGATCTGGTGTCTCATGAGAGCCTGCTTCCTAAAGGAGGCCTTATAGCCTCAGCTTCATATAGCATAAGAGATGAGCTAGTCCTCTTGTGCGTCTTTTATATGGACACCAATATCCATCACGAGGGCTCTGCTCTCATGACCCAATCACCTCACAAAGGCCCCACATCCTAATGCCACCACCTGGGAGGTTAATATTTCAGTATATTAATCTTGAAAGCACACAAACATTCAAACCACAGATCACACACAGAGAGACATGTGTATATTATATGTAATATGCATATAATATACTAGTTAGTGGTGGGTGGAATAGGGAAAAATATGGTAAGGCAAGGGATAGGAATTTTCATCACTTGGTTTTCAGGGAGTAAAACATTGAGATTGTAAATACAGTGGCAGAGACGCCTCACTGAAAATGTAATAGTTGACTAAAAATCTAGAAAAGAAGGATGAGTCAGGTTGTAAACAATGGAAGTGGTGAGAAGTGTTCAGATCTTGGATACATTCTGAAGTTAGAGTAGATAGGATTTGCTGATGGACCCACAGTGGGACATTAATAGAAGAATCTTTGGGAAAAGATAGCTCATTTTTAGGTACATTTAATTTGAGATCAATTAAATACTAAGTGAAGAGATCTTGAATTCAAGAAAGAAGTGATGTCACCAAATTTGGAGTCATCAACATATGGATAGGATTTAAAACCACTGCAGTGCATGAGATCTCCTTAGGAATGAGAGATAGAAGATGAAGAGACCAAGGACTGAGCCCTTGGTCACTCTAAACTAAGAAGCCAGGAAATGGATAGGAATCAACAAAGAAGATTGAGAAAGAGTACCAGCAGTTTGGGCAGAAAGCCAAGACAGACTTGGAAGCCAAGAGGAGACAAATCAAATGGGTCAAATGCTAGTGATGAATCAAGAAAGAGTTATTTATTAATTCAACAAATACTAATTGAAGACCTACTGCATGCTAATCACTGTCCTGAGATGAAAATAGAACAACAAACAAAACAGATAAGCATCCTTGTTTTAATGGAATTTATCTCCTAGTCAACAAAGATTTGACCACAGGATTCAGTATGTGTAGTCTTGATCATCCCCTGAGTAAGAGAATTCTTCCTGTCTGCAAGCCTTTGAGCTGGATATTGGCTTTCTCCTTCCTTGGAACCTGAACTGAAACCTTGTCTTTTCCTGGGCCTGGAACCTGCTGGTCTTTGGAATGGAATCTGTAGTGTTGGTTCTCCTGGGTCTCCAGCTTGCCAACACATTCTGCAAATCTTGAAATTGTCAGCCTCCATAATCATGTGAGCCAGCTCCTTATAATAAATCCCATGCTTCCTCTCTCTATAGATAGACAGATGATAGAGATATATAGATGGTAGATAGATAGATAGATAGATAGATAGATAGATAGATAGAGATATATACATCCTATTGGTTCTGTTTCCCTGGAGAATCCTGATCAATGCAGATGTCAAGAGAGATTTGTGTGTTGGTTTGTTTATTAAAATCTGTAAAAAATAAGAACACATTGAATTCTGGTAAAGAAGATCCTGTGAGAGGAGAGAGAATAGATGATGTAGGATTAAGGGGAGAATAGTTGCAGTGGTATTCTTGGAAAGGAGGGAGGGGATTTGATCTCACATAAAATAGAGATACCAGCTGTATTGAGTTGAATCGTGTCCCTCAAGAATACATGTTCAAGTCCTAACTCGCAGTACTTGTGAATAACCTAACTTGGAAATAGGGTCCATGCAAGATGAAATCAAGTTAAGATACGGTCCTACTAGATTACTGTGGACACTAAAAATCCAATGACTGGTGCCTTCTAAGAAGCTCGTGTGAAGACATAGAGACACATGGGGGAAATGCCACATGTCAATGAAGGCAAATATTGGAATGATACATCTATAAGCCAAGGAAAACCAAAACCATGGACTCTTGGCAACCACCAGAAGCTAACAAGAGGCAAAGGGGGATTCTCCTTAGAGCCTTCAGAGGGAACACAGCCCTGCCACCATTTTGATCTCAGTCTTGAGGTCTCCAGCCTGTGAAAGAATAAGTTTCAATTTCTGTTTTTTAAGACACCCAGTTTGTGGTATTGTGTTTTGGCATAGCTAGGAAACTAATCAATTTGCCTTAGTGACATCTGTAGCCATTTTGGGAATGGGAGCAGCAAAGTTATGGGAACATAAAATCCACATTGTGCTTAAGAATGGCAAGTTATTTTATGGTCTGGATGACAAAATACAGTGATGGATATCTTAGAGGAGCTATCTGAGCTTCAAGATATCAATCCCTTTATCATTCCTTCTCTCAAAGTTTCTAACTTACAAAGCCAATGTACATAGAAAGGTAGCAAGAGGGGAATAAGTATCCATTCTATACATTTTTGCAAGTTCTCTGCAACTTGAAATGAATTCAGTGGTCTCTGGTGAATGTTGCAATGAAGGCCAAAGTAAAGATTTCTTCACCTTAATGCCTGGATGAAGCTTTTGAGGCTGGATGTGGCTTCACTATCATGCCTGTAGGGCCCATAAGAGTGTCAGGATAGGCAGTCTGCTCAGGAACACACACCTGCTTCTGGAAGGCAGGCTGTGACTCTCTCCAAGTGGTGTGAGGAAGAAAGTGGAAAGAGAGAGGCCAGAAATGCCTCTCCCCTCCCCGTGCACGCATGCGCGCGCGCACACACACACACACACACACACACACTATCCCTCTGGGTGTTCTCTTCTCTTTAAAAGCCTGGAGAGAGGAGTCAAGGAGTTCTGATCTAATAATAACAGGCCTTAAGTATCAGACTAAGAAATTTTACTTCAACTCAGTAGCAAAGATTACTTCTAGCTGTGGAAATTTGCATATCTATAATGCTGTACAGCTCTTAATAGTACCCCAGTGGGCAAAGATAGTTATGGTGCTTCTTCAGTCTAATTACATGAAGCTTAAGCCAAAAAGCTATATATGAAAAAGTGTTTGAGTTCTAGCCAATGCAATATTTAATACAGCAAAATTCCAACAAAACAAAGAACGCAGAATTCCCATAACCCTTTTTAAAATAAATTTTATTCTCCTAGAGAAATCACAGGTTTCAGCTTCAGAACATCTGCATTTACCTTCTGACTCTGCACTTACTAATCAGATGATCTTGAGGAAGACATGTCACCTTCCTGACCCTCAGTTTCATCATCTGATAAGGAGAATTGATACTTGAACTAAATAGATCTCAGCCCATCTGCAGACTGATCCTAAGTCTCAGGTGTCCTGGTCAATCTCGGATTGCTGTTTCGCCTCAAACATTATGCTCTTTTACTCTCAGAAATGTCCTGATTTATTTGTTCCATAGAGACATACGATTACTCAATTCATATGTGACCCTATGAAAGCAACCTGAGAGTTTTAAAACGAAACACTTGTACATTGCAATAATGAGAACGAGGGTACCTAAGCAGTCTCCATAATGAAAGATGCTTTTTGTTGTTGACTTCCATACAGTAGCCTGCCTGGGAATGTGAGGTATGAATTAATTAAGGGCTCCAATGTATCAGTGAATACATGAACTTGTGATTTGGAGGGGTGAGGAGGCATTCTTGAAATCAAGTAAATCATTCCAGTTATTCAGCATATCACCAATGGATTTTTCTGCAGAAAAAAAGAAAAACAGGAGGCACATATGTGCTAAGGTGGATGAAACAACAATATGCCAAGTACCATCATTTCAGCCAATATGCTATTTATATCCACATATAGATTTAAATATAATTAAATTGTACAACAACCTCATGCTGTAAGCATTAGGATGCCTATTGGACAACTGAGGGAGCAGGTGTTGGTAACATTCATGGACAGTTATGAAGAGAGCTGAACAATTGATTAAATAACTTTTCCAATCCAGCAATGGAACCAGATTTTGGATCCATTTCTTCCCAAAGCTTTGCCTATTCTCATACCCATTGATCCTTAATATGATCCATCATTTCACAGTGGAAGAAATGTCTGAGAAAATAGAATGGGAGCCAGAGATAAAACTCAAATCCAAGTCTTTGCCCCATGGAGGCGATCTGAGATCTAAACAGAGGATAAGGTAAGAGCTCCTGACAATGTTATCAGACAAAACCAAGACCAAAAAGACTGCAGAAGAGTTGGCTTGGGAAAATGAGCAACTGAAGCACAGCAAAACTGGAATCCAGTAAAGATGCAGCCTCCCAACAGGCACCAAGTATATAAAAGATAGCATTTCAGAGCTGTCCATGGCCTCCCCTGGAGCATATGGGGCCCATGTTCAGCAGTGATGAGGATATAGGAATGCATATCTGCCCCCACTTAAATAGCAAGTCCAGAACTAGCAAAAGACTTTGGCTCATGACAAGTGAAGACTTCAGGCTGTTTCCTTATAATTCCACTCCCTCTCTCACTCAGCCCCCCGCTGAGCTAAGGGTCTCTGCATTTTTACTAAGGCCTCTCAAGATAGAAAAAGTAATGAGGAATACTGCATTTCAACTTTTGATCGTCTCTGCCTTCTCCTCCCAGGTGCCTCTTATTGTGGATTTTTATAGGAAAAGCAACAGGAAGGCAAAACTCCAGTGACTGTTGCACTACATGACTGGGAATTTGTTCTTTTGTTTCTTTTCCCAGTATCTATCCTGTTTTTAATTTTTTAAGTAAACTCTACACCCGACATGGGGCTCAAACTCATGACCCCAAGCCCAAGAGTCACATGCTCTACCAAGTGGGCCAGCCAAACACCCCTAATATCTTCTGAGAGGCATTTTGTATAGTTCTGGTTACCAGATAGCATATGTCAGGTGTTCTGGTTGAAAATTCACCTCTGCTTTATTTAATTGAGAAGCTTGTATAAATCATTCTGGAAAGTTAGCCATAATCATGGCCTATTGGTTCTCCACAGATGGGGAAAGGGAATGAAATTTTCTAAACATAAATTTAACATAAACATAAATTTAAGGCATTTTGATAATGCATATACTCCTACAAACTATGATCACAATCCAGATACACAACAATTGTATATTCCAACATTTCCACTGTCCCAGAAAGTCATGACTCTTTCCATTCAAACCCACTAGCCACTCAGCAGGACATCCCTGGCCCAGCTCCAGAGCAATCACTTTCTTGATTTTTATCACTGCAGATAATGTTTACCTATTCTTAAACTTCATGTAAAATGAGCCATATAGTGTAACTCTTTTGTGTTAGCCCTTCTTGTCATTTATCCACCTTGTATGCATTCATATGTTAGGTTTGTCCGTTCTTCTGTTGATGGACATTTGGGTTGTTTCCAGTTTGTTTGCTTTGGCTTTTGTTTTTGTTTTGTTGTTATGAATAAAGTTGTAATCAATATTCTTATACATATCTCTCTTATAGACTCTCTTATATGTTTTCATTTTTTGGAGTGAATAGGGGAGAAACTGACGTTTACAAAGTTGGTGTATATTAAGCATTATAGGAAATTGCTATATAGTTTTCCAAAGTGTGCCATT
Source organism: Canis lupus dingo (assembly GCF_003254725.2). Lineage (NCBI taxonomy): Eukaryota > Metazoa > Chordata > Mammalia > Carnivora > Canidae > Canis > Canis lupus. Next base: position 68,853,516 of record NC_064245.1, read on the forward strand.
TTACACTCCCCCTGGCAGCGGGGTCAGAGTTGCAATTGCTCTGCATTCTGTCCAAAATTTGGAAATTATTATTATTATTGATGTTTCTCTGTCTTTGATGTATCATTTTTCCTTCTATGGCTAATTTTAGGAATTTCTCTCTATCTTGGCTTTTAGCCATTTAACAATGATACATGTTGGCATTGTTTCATTTGTATTGATTTTCTTGGGACTCACTGAGATTCTAGAGAATTTGTACCACTTCTAATACTTACCCTCTGGACCAAGACTGTAAATTGGAGTTAGAAGAGATGGATATAATCAGATAGAAGAGGGAATGGTTTACCTAGTTGTATTCATTGCTGAGCACCTGAGCAAGGCTCCAGACATCCTACTACTGGGGTCTCTATAATGAGTCTCTGATCTAGAGAGCCATGTTATGGTTCTAGGTTCAAAGGCCCTTCCTACCACCACTTCTGTCCTTGGGTTTCCATAAGAATCCCCTTTTTGTGAGCTATATTAAATAGTCTTAAACCTTGCAACACAGAGAGTTAACATTTATCTACAACATTTATTATTAGAGGCATGAAGCATAAAGTGAGTTAGCCCATCTCTCTTCCCTTCAGAGCATTCCAATTGTTGTTCTACCCTGGGATCATGGAAATATCCCCACAGTACTTTCTTCCCCTTAGCAATATTCACCTATTCTACCTATTATTTTCTCATATTCCTGAGAGGTAAAAATGTCTGTTTTAAAATTTTGTTAGTTAATTCCAAAGAAGCTATTGGTTACTGGTGCTGGTTTAGGACATTTGATCCCCAAGCCAGATGGAGCAGAGACTAGTGCGCTGCCCATATACCCTTGATCCTTACCACTCCAGTCAATTCTATACCACTTCCAACTGTCAGCATATCCATTCATTTACCTGAAGCTCCCTTTGGCTTCCAGAACCCACTCTACCCATGCATGTAGTGGTCTTAAAGTGCCAGAAATGTATGTACCAGTCTTCCTCTGGGAGCAAAACTCAGCAAAATGACTTAAGGGAATTGGTGTATGAACACAGCACCTCCTAAGACAACTCTCAGACATGCATTCTGTTCTGACTCCCAGAATTTTCCAGAGGGATTAAGCTCCAGCTGCCCTAGTGGTCATTTATTTAGTAATACACTCCTTGATGGCACATTGGAATTCTTTCTGCCTTACTTCCCAGGGATCAACCCCAAATAACAATTTGCACTTGAGTCCTTGTCTCACAGTGTACTTCTAAGGGAAACCAGATCACATGGTCACATGTTAAGAAAAGGCTTCGATGCCTCAATCCCAAAGAAAGTCTTGCAAATGTTTATGTTCTTTCCTGGCCATCAGAATACATGTGCATGTTTATGCCTTGGAACAAGAAGAATTCATTCCTAGCCATCAGTTTAGGTCTAAGTAACAATAACCTTGGATTCCTTGGAGATGACTTACTACTGTCTCTTGATTTGCAGCTAACTGTGTAATGGCTCCTTATGCTCTTCACCATCTGAGTATGAAATTTTCACGTGTGCAAGAAACGCTCTTTGTGCCTTAGTCCTACTACCATGCCTGCCTGCAGAGCACACTTGCAGAGGTAAAATGCTTCATTCCTATATTACCCATGGATGTGGATCCTCCACCATGCTGCTCATGGCATGCCATCCAATTTAACTGCCTTAAATATGGAAACAGAAGTGAACTACTGGGATGGTTCTTCCTACCTGCCAGGCTAAATGTCCTAATTCTTTCCTTTTGCAACACCATACTAGAAATCCTCTACTCAGAGTTAGCTGAGCCAGATGAGCCTAGATCAGACCATATGCTGGTTAGTCTTAAAAGGTGTTTGATGAATCTTTTGTGTTACTCTCTTGTACTTACCTCCCAGAGGAAAAATGTTTTTCTTCTTTCTCCTTTAAAGAAGCAAATATGGCCTCCCCTATGAAACATACCCTGTAAGCCCTGCTTCCTCCAAGAATCTTCTTTTTCTCCTTCCTTCTCCCACCACAGCCATCTCTTTTGTGAATTAGGTCAATTGATTTAAGTTCTTGATCCTTCTGTATTGATTTTACTGTACAAAAATCAAAGAATTATGGATACTTAGAATAAGAGGAGGCTACAGAAGTCACCACCTCTGTTTCAGGAATGAGATAGACAAGACTTCTGAGCAATTTGTCTGAAGTCAAACAGGAAGTTAGAAACAGGACAGGGAATAAACTTTAGGTTTCAACATCTGTCCAGTATTCTTGATGCACAGCAAACAGAATATTGGTATGAAAGTAGTTTGTAGTCTATGAAATACAATAAAAATATGATTAAAGAAATTGGAGACAAATTTCACATTCACATAATAAATATTTTGATGGTTTTTCATGTGCTAGGTACTGTTCTAGATGCAATGAAATGAAATAGAAAAAATATCTCTACTTTTGTGGAACTTACAATTTAATAGGTGAGACAGATAATTAATAAGCCCATAAATAAATAAATTACATAGCATGTTAGATATTTTAAGCACCAGAGTGAAAAATTATTCACAAAAAGGGAGTAGAGAAACCAAGAAGAGGTAATATTAATTATATTTTAAGATGGTTGTTGGGGAAAATCCTTGTTCATACAGTAATATCCGAGCAAAGGTTGATTTGTTTCAGTCTGCTTTCCCTGCATGGAAGGTTTTCCCCTTACTCCTCTCCTGACCAACTTGTACTCATTCTTGAAGACCCTCTCTCCAAGAGAACTTTTGTGACCTATCATCATTCCAAGTAAGATCTGCCAGGCCTATATATGTTTTGATCAATTATATATATCATGCTTTGAAATAGCACATTTATTTGATTGTTAGTGTCTTTTTCTCCACCACTAATCTATCATGAGTTCCAGGGACAGTAGAGTCTGTCTTTTTAGCATTATATCACCAGAACCCCACGATAGTGATGGGATAATAATAGGCACACATACATATTAGCTGCAGCTGATGTAAAGGTAGAGTAAAATTTCCATCCTCTCTATTCTGGATGGGACAATATGACTTACTTAATCAAAGTACCACAGCCGAAGTGATATTTAGGGATTTCTGAGGCTATGACTTAAGAAGATTTGCAACATCTTCCTGCATCTCTTAAAACACTCACTCTGGAATCTGGCTGCCATGTTGGAAGTCTGACTATGATGAGACTTCCATGCTGTGAGGAAGCCTGAGGTAGGCACATGGAGAAGGCATGTGACAGGAGAGAAACTGACCAGCTGTCAGGTGTTTCAGACCAAATGTCAACCTCCAGCCCCACTTGCCAAATGTTTGTGATCCCATAAGAGAATTCAAGCAAAATAACTCAGCTGATCTCAGTGGTCTACAGAAGCATGGAGTATCATAATAAATTGTTGTTTTAAACCACTGAATTTTGGAACATTTTGTTACACAGCAGTGGATAAATGGAGCACCTAGAAAAATAGCATATTGAGACACTTAGAAAGTCATTTGAACATACAACAGCCATTAAAAAATAGAAAAGTAAGTATGAATGGACCCATTTTATAGATAACAAAATATGAAGGCTATAGATGTTAATTGACAGCTAGTAAGTGGCATACTCAGAATTCAGCTCTAGAATAAAAAGGGAGTCAATAGATAGAAAAGAGGATGAGATGAAAACCAAAAACTTCATGCCTTCAGAATATGGTTCATCTTTTCTCAAATTCTTAACTGACTTTAGCTGAAGTCAAAAATATATAATCCACGTTGTCTTTGATGAACTGAGTGGGCCCACCCATCATGAGAGAGCCTTACACATTAGCTATAATTGAAAAAAAATCAAAATCTTTCTTTCCTGGAATAGCAATAGCCTCTGCCCTCCCATTTTCCAGAGCACATGCTCACCTGGGAAATATGTCCTCATACTCTTGGGTTCTTCTAGCTGCTCCTGGACTTGATCCAATCATTTAGTGACTACCAAGAAGCCCAACAGAGCAAAAGTTCAAAGTTACTTCCTGTTAATTAGCCCAGGCAGTTTTGAGGTTCCCAGCTGTGCAATTCATTTTCATGTGTGGTGTCCCCAATTAAACTAACTCTATCTGAAATTTCTGAAACCATAACTTGGTAATCAGTGGAGAGATGCACCAAGTTAATATAAGGTCAAGGTAGATTTTCTTTAGGGGTTCCTCCAACACAACACTTCAAAATCATTTATCAGAGTAAAAACTGAATTTCATATACATATGAAAATAAATGTTTAGTTGTTAAAAGGGATGTATCAATGTCAAAAACCTGGCCTTTCCCTTAATGCTATCAACTAAAGGAAAGACCACTAGGTTCTTTCCTTGACTTATCCAATTCTGTTCTTGTGTTTTGAAATACACGGTCCACTGATGACAAGCTATCCTTTCCATTCCTTTTGGCCAAAAGACCCACATGTTGGATGACTGACCAAGGATTTAACTATAAGCACCTACCATTGTAAATGCTATTTCTTAAGAAAAACGATCTTTTTTCCTGCATATACTATATAAAAACATATTGATCGCAGTGCCTTCCAGGTCAACAACTCCTTTGAAAGGAAATTGCCCATCCACAGGACCCACAGAAGTGGGCAATGCCAAGAGATATGGCTAACTGACCAGCCAGCCAACCAATGGCCCAGACGGTGCCCTGTCGCCCTACATTTAAGTGAAAATTCAGGCTGAGCCAATCAAATCTTTCCACTCTCTGCAGTTCAAACAGAAAATCTGAGCAAAAGTAGCATCAGCAACAGAAGCAGCTGCTCACAGCCATAGCAGAGTGAGAGAACACACAGAGTCTCTAGTGAGCCAGAGTGATGAGTAGTCTATGAAATCAGAAATGAATCAAGGATGCAAACAGCCAGCTGGCAGTAAAAGGAAATTGGAGCAGATGTGAAATGGGGGGTCAGCCTGAGAAGGTGAAAGAAACGATGAAGTTCCTTTGCACAGCCTTGGCTCCTGAAGGTTCTTTGGCCTTTAAATTCTGAATAGGTCCTGGTTTGCATTCCTCTTCACAACCTCTTTTTTATGTAAGCTGGAGTGAGCTCAGGTCCTTCATCAGTATGTTGGCAATGTGCTTTGGAGTGGAAGTCGCCCTGGACCCTGCCTCAAGTATTGGTAGGGAAGCTGCTGCATGGTCTTGAGTGATCTGAGGGCTGGATGAGGAACCATATCCCTCCGAGGGAGGTTGGCTTAAATTCTCCCCAGTAAGCTGGTGTTGCTGGAGAGATGGGCCCCTGGCCCATCCAATGTCCCCACTAGGAACAGATAAAATCTTTGTGAGCAAAATTAAGCTTAGACTATTGGCCCACAAAACACTGAGCCATCTTCCTGGCTTTTCTGAAACCCACTTCACATTTCAGAAAACACTGACATAGGGGCTCAGAGTGAGCTCTGCAACCAGCCTATCTGCATTTAACCCTACTGAACTCTTTGCTTGTACCTGAACTCAAGCAAGTTGTTTAAGATCTTGCACCTCAGTCTCCGCATGTCTGAAATGGGATAATGAAAGTCCTTTCCACTTAGGTGGTTGGGAGGATTAAATGAGTTAACATCTGCAAACAGTTTATGATTAAGCTGCGGTGAGGACAGGAAGGAGCTTATCCCTGCTCCTGATGTTGGCTTTGCAGTGAATTCATATTTGTGATTAAAACATGGCCTCCTTCACATTGTCTCCCTCTCCCCACTATTTTCAGAGGAAGAGGATGGGCCTTCCTTGGTGGGAGTTTGGAAGAAGAAATTGATATGTGTGGTATCATGGGCACTTCAAAAAGTTACATCCAAATCCTAATCCCAGAAACCTATGGATGTAATCTTATTTAGCAAAAGGGCTTTTACCGGTGTAATCAAGTCAAGACTGTTGAGATGAGATCATCCTGGGTTGTGTGTCCCCAAAACCAAGAACAGGTGTCATTTAAGAGAAAAACACAGAGATATTTGATGGAGACCTAGAGTAGAGGTGGTGGGAAGCCCCATGTGAAGACAGAAGCAGAGATTGGAGTGATGTGACCACAAGTCAAAGAATATTAGCAGCCACCTGAGGCTGGAAGGACCCTCCCCTAGAGACATCCATTATACCTTAATTTTGGATTTATGACCTACAAAATTGTGAGAATAGACTTCTGTTGTTTTAAGCCCCTCAGATTGTTTCAGCAGCCATGGGAGAACTGGTATGTGTGGCCCAGTCCCTTTGGCTGGGTGGGGGAGTCCATCGAGACCAACTGAATGCTCCTCCATGTCAGGTGCTCACACAGGCAGTGCCCCGCAGGCAGGGCTGGAGCATCCGGCCCTGCCTGCTCCATGGTGGACCAATCCATCTAACAAAGAGAAAGAATATCAGGAAGCCTGCCTGCCCACAGATATGTGTCATTTTCTTCCATTTCAGTTTAATCAGCATTAAAATAAATCCTTTCATCTCTGGGTCTTTCTCCTTCTTGTCCCGTTCACAGTAATAGGAACTCAGGAGGGTAGCTACAATCCAGCAGCTACAATGAACTTTGTTAGTTTTATCTTTGAATTAATCTCTATCTGCTCAAAGGGTAAGAGTGAAATTCTTTTATACAAGAACAGCTTTCATACCTACTTTCATTTTGAGCCACTTTGCATTTTTTCACCTTGTTTGTGGTTGATTTCTGAAGGTTTCTGCCCTGTACCAGGGTCCTATGATCTCAGTGCTGAGCATTGGAGGCTCGCTCACCTGTGGCTTGTTTTTTTTAATTCATTCTTTCTTAACCTCTCTGTGCTAACCTGATACTATGTTAGATTTGTTCACAACTTTTTGGACTTGATCCATCTAGTATCATCTCTTTCTTGGGCCCCTGCATCATGCCATTTACATACCAGGTTCCTCTTCCCCATCTGTGGCTGAGGGCCTCACAATCATGCAATAATAACCCTGTAATGGCCAGCAATGTTGCAATCCTGCTGTGGATGCTCATCTCATGGAACCACAAACACATGAAAACATGGCATGATGTTTTCACTGGAATTTTATACACAGTCATTTTTATGCTCTGTTTCTCTAATTCAATCCAATTGTTTTTCCATATACAAAATTTGGTCTTTCCTAAGTGACCCATGCCTGAAACTCCACACTCTTAAAAAAGCTATTATGCTTGTTAACCAAGTTATGTGATGCTTTGTGTTACTTCATTATGACCCCATACTTCTAGTTATTATTTGTTTAACTGAATTATAAAAACTTGGTATGGTATGGTCCCCAAACCTTGGTAGTGGTTTGGGAGTAGTGTCACCTGAATCTCTAAGCTTTAGTGGGTCCCTTAAATAATACACACATACACACACACACATACACACACACATACCATATTCAAGGAAGCAGGGATACCTCTTTTACTTGCAATCAGATACTTCATGCTAATATAGTACAAGCCTTAACGATAAACATCCTCTCTTGTGATTCACACTACTCAGGCCCCAGGGAATGCTTCCCATATTTCGTGCTCTATGTCCTTGAAGAAGAGATGACTGCATCCTAATGACTTGAAGGTTTGTAGGTTATACCATCTGCTAACTTTGAACATGGATGCTGCTTTAGAATCCAAGGAGAATTTGAGCGGAGGAAGTAGTAAGAAAAGACAGATTAATTAGTTTACCACATCCTCTCTTTCAGATGGCATGAATGCATTAAATTATTGCATAATAAGAGAAGTGTTGCAGTAATGACAAGAGTCCATATTCTAGTTTGTGGTACTAGTATGCAAGAAATAAGCAGAAAATGTGATATATTTAAATAGTGTATTTAAATAGTGTATTTTCTTATTTATAACTTTTAAACATTTAAACTTAATATAAGATATGTGAACTTGCATTTATTCTCCCTCTCTGGGCCCTGCAAATGTGAAGGGAGGGATTTCCTGGAAGGAGGTAACCATGGCTACTGCCCCTACACCTGCCCTCTATTTAGCTCAGGACTCCTCCACATTTGGGAAATATCAATGCATATTTGTCAGACACATTGAAGCTAAATATTAGGGGTTGAATCTTCTTGAGGGTATGAGAAAGCAACCTATTTTGAGATCCATATCTAAGGAACCTGAATAAGTTTATTAGGGGAGCCCCAGGCAGAAACCAAAGTAACTCAGCTCCAGGGTAGGATTTGAAGAGCACCTCTGCAGGCAGAAACAGGAAAGTGGAACAGGAAAAGTACTTTTGAGAACTAAACAAAGTTTTGAAGATAGGACTTATCCCAAAAAGTACCATTTTCTTCTCCCATAAATGAGGAGGCAAAGTATTTCCTCTCACAGAAGAAGGAAAGAGATCAAGGAAGTAATCACAGAAGAAAGACAGTGCAGGGGAAATGAGGCCCCTTCTGCAAGTTCCACATGTATGGATTTTCACAAGCCACATACAAATACCACCACACAAAGGCTATGAGGCCTGAATTTTGGGCACCTGCAACATGTAGAGAATCCTACAATCATCAGGTCTGTGAAGATATGAGGAATGAGGTAGCCAGTATTCCCAAGATGACTGTGTGGTCGGGATGACACAGAAGCAGAGCTTTGAGGCCTGAGAAAGGAGAAGTGGGTGGTTGCATACATTAGCTACATCATAATTGCAGCAGAAATTACAAACTTGTTGAATTCATCATCTAGGTATGATTTTTCTCAACTTTTTTCACCTTTATGAAATGAAATCCTATACTAAGAATTTCCTCAGGCATAGCTGAGAAAAGGGTCATACTATTGAGAATGTAGCAAAAATTCTGGTGCCTAGAGAGAATCATCCAGAAAAACATACTTCTTGCTGAATGACAGAGGAAAAGAAGGTGAAATGAGAATAAAGCAAACACATAATCAAGGCAAACGCTGTGCCTTCAGAACCTTTAATATTCTCTATTATGCAATCACAATCACACTAGGTGAAATCTGTTAAGAACCCTGAGATACAAATGGGTAATCTAGGTTGCATAGAATGTAATTAATATGCCTGAGACCGTGATGCTAGTGAATGGCCCTGCCAGGATTCAAATTCAAGACATGCCCCCTTAAAGCCCTGATTCATGGCACTTAGCACTCTGCTTTTGGCCCCAGTACTAATACATATAACTGACTTAACACTGCAGGCAGATGACATTTGTCACTAGTGCATGCATTTCCTATTGCTGCTATCCAGATTACCATGCTCTAGGTGGATGACACCAACACCCACTTGTTATGTTCAAGTCCAAAATGGGACCGCAGGGCTGTACTCGTTTTGGAGCTGTAAAGGAAAAATCTGTTACATTGACTAATCCAGCTTCTAGAAGCCACTTTCACCTCTTTGCTTGTCTTCTTCCATTTTCAAATCCTATCATTTTGCTGCTATTATATCTCTTTTTTCCTGACTTTGGCCCTCCTGATCCCCTTTCTAAGGACCTTGTGACAACATTGAGTCAACCTGGATAATCTTTCCATCTCAAAATCCTTAACATGATTACATTTACAAAGCCCCTTTCACTGTATAAGGTAATCACAAATCCTAGGGATTAGAACATGGACATGTTGGTGGGGGGCATTATTCAACCTACTAATAGTCCCTTGTAGATTGATCGTGTCAAGGCATGTTGTAGATATTTGCCTTTACAGAGTGCTGGTAGAGTTCAGAGCCTCCCACAGACAGTAAGAGTCAGAGTCTCTCCCTGGCCTACTGCCTGCCTGCATTAGACAGAACCTGGAGTTTTATGACTGCAGAACAAAATGCTCAGAGAGATAACAGGGGAGTCAATGTAAGTGACAACAGGATAAATGGTCTTTGACTAATAGACTCCTACTTTAGATAGAGGCCCTGCCCCAAAGGCCCTGCCTTGGTAGAATCTATACAGCGAAGTGTCCACAGGTTTCCTGGGATGGGGTTAGTCTGGAGAAAGTACTTGTTCAAGGAGAAGGAACCTTCACCCCGGAAGAAGAGGTGAAATAATTTGCTTCAAAATTATGCACATAATCACATGATCCATAAAAATGAAATAGTCAAGGAAGTTAAACTGAACAAGTTCTCATGCACCATACCTCAACTCTGGAAGCTTCCCCATCATGGGCTTTGGTTTCCTCATCTGCAAAATGGCAATGATAATGCCATGGTAATGTAATGTTGGGAGGATATAATGGATTACAGTTTACACTGTAGATGGCTCACCCCAACACTTGGCCTGTAACCCAAAATAACAGCTTTTCTTCACTGTGGTTCAATGTCATACCCAGTTTGCTTCTCAGACTGGTTGTGTAACCTCTGGCTCTGTTTCTACAATCTTTGCTTTTCCTCACTGATGGATGGAATAATAAATATTTACCTTAGAGGTTACTAAAATAAAAAAAAATTTATCGGAGGTCACAGTTCACATGCTATGCACCATATTGCTGGCTTGTGACTCATGGTTTATGTGACATTTTCAGAGTTCTGAGGAAAACACATAAGAGGTATATTCAACAAGCTTGATGCATTTGAGAGCTAAGAACCGAATGTATTCTAGCAAATGCATTCATAGTGAGTAGCTATGATAATCATGTGCATCTCTGTTCTGTTCTCTGCTTGTGCCCAGAAGGTCTCCTCATTCTGTAATGTCTTCTTTCTCTTCTTCACAATATACTTCAAATCCCTCCTCCTCATGGGATATATCCCTGACCTTTCTACTGCTCTTTCATTTTCTGTCCCTGTATCCTCAATGCTGGGATTTTAGCTCTCAGTTCATAAGCAGATTGCGTTTTGCCTGTGAAAAAGTCATCTACTGTGTTATACACATGCAAACATGACTGTGTTCTCCTCAGAGTTCCCCCAAACAGAATCACTTACTTCTCTCTGTGGACTTAACATGGCCTTTCTAAAAGTGAACACTGGACTTCCAATAGAGGGTAGCACAGCAATCATCTTAGTTTGGGTTCACTATCAGAGAATTCTAGAACATGCAGAACATGATCCTCAGAGTTAGCCCACCTGAAGGACTACTGAGCTGGGGTATTTCTACACAAACTTTTGTAATCCTTGTTTGAAGATTGCTGGGGGAGTAGGCATGGATTCCCCACTATTTCTAGTTGGTCACATCATGGGCAGAATGAACTTAAGCCTGTGAGAAGAGAAATCAGGTGTGGGTGTTAGAAATCCATCAGGGTGAGGGGATGTGGGACGGGCACTGATAGCCTCCACCATAGGAGCCAAAAACATAACATTGGAGTCAATTAAAACTGGAATTTCAGGCAAATTTTCTATTTAGTTCTCTGCCTATTTTTTATTCAGGTTGGTTTTATCATTATTGAGTCATATGAGCTCTTTATATATTTTGGATATTAACCTCTTATCAGATTTATGGTTTACAAATATTTTGTCTCATTCTACAAGTTGACTTTTCATTTTGTTGATTGTTCCTTTTGCTGCACAGAAACTGAAGTTTGATATAGTCTCATTAATTTTTGCTTTTGTGATTTGTGTTATTGGTGTCATACAAAAAAAAATAATTTCCAAAACCAATGTCAAGGAGCTTTTCCCATATGTTTTCTTCCAGGAATTTTACAGTTTCAGTTGTTATGTTATGTTGTTATGTTATGTTATGTTATGTTATGTTATGTTGTTATGTTATGTGTTGTTACGTTATGTTATCATATGTTATGTTGAAGTCTTTAATTCATTCAAGTTAATTTTTGTATAAGATAGGGTTCCAGCACATTTTTCTATATGTGGATATCCAATATTGGATTGCCACTACCAGTATTGCCAATACCAGTTATTGAAGAAACCATCCTTTCCCCACTGCACATTCTTGGCTCCCTTGTCAGATACTAGTTTATTGTATATGTGTGAGTTTATTTCTGGGTCGTCCACTGCATTCCACTGATTTATGTCTTTATTTTTATGCCAGTACCACTCTTTTTCAAATACTTTTTGAAGTATAGTTTGCAATCAGAAAGTGTGACACTTCCAGCTTTGTTCTTCTTTCTCAGAATTGCTTTGGTTAATTAGGGTGTTTTGTGATTCCATACAAATTTTAAGATTTTTTAATTTCTGTGAAAAATAGCATTGGGATTTTGTTGAGGATTGCACTGGATGGCTTTGTGTAGTATGAACATTTTAACAATATTAATTCTTCCAATCCATGAACATGGAATATCTTTCCATGTGTTTGTGTCTTTTACAATTCCTTTCATCAATATTTTATGGTTTTCAGTGTACAGAAATGTCATCTCCTTGATTAAGTATATTTGTAAATATTTTATTGGTTTTGATGTTCTTGTGAATGAGATTATTTTACAAATGGCCAATAGGTAGGGGCACTTGGTTGACTCAGTCAGTAAATCATGCAACTCTTCATCTCAGAGTCATGAGTTCAGACACCATGTTGGGGGTAGAGAGCTACTTTAAAAAATGGCCAATGGGTACATTAAAAGGTGCTGTACAGAACTAATCATCAGGAAAATGCAAATCAAAGCCACAATGAGATATCACTTCACATCTATTAGAATGACTACCATCAAAAGATAAAAAGTGTTGGGGAGGATACAGAGAAAAGATAACTCTTTTGCACTGCTGGCAGTGATGTAAAATAATGCAGCCACTCTGGAAAACAGTATAGAGGTTCCTCAAGATATTAAAAATAGCATTACCATATGATGCTGCAAACCCACTTCTAGGTATATACTTAAAGAAAATGAAAACAGAATACTAAGAGATATCTGCATTTCTATGTTTATATGTTTACTACAGGATTATTAATAACAATAGCCAAGAAATGAAAACAACTTGTCTGTCAATGAATGAATGGCTAAAGAAGATGGGAGACAGATAGATAGATCACATGGATATATCTTGAGGGCATTATGCTAAATGAAAGAAGCCAAACAAAGAAAGACAAATAGTGTATGATATCATTTATATGTGAAATCTAAAAAAGCTAAACTCATAAAAAGGGACAGTAGCTGGTGGTTACAAGGGAACTGGGGAGTGGGGGAAATGGGGAGATGCTGGTCAAAGGATGCATGCTTCCAGTTAGAAGATGAATACATTCTGAGGATCTAATACACAGTACTGAATAATTAATAACGCTATATTATATACTCGAAAGTAGCAGAGAATAGATCTTAAATGTTCTTACCACAAAAAAAAGAAATGATAATTATGTGACATGACGGAGTTATTAGCTACCTCTATGGCAGTAATTACATTGTAATATATGTATATAAAATCCAAATCAATGCACTGTACACCTTAAGCTCAATGTTTTATGTCAATTAAATTACAACAAAATTGGAAAAAACTGGATTCAAAACCCTGTTTCTACTAAGTACTATATAGTCTTAAATTACTCTAATTCTTTTCTCTAAACCTAATTCCCATTTAAAAAATAGATATTATAATAATACCTACTTTGGCATTATAATAAGAATTAAATAAAATAATAGAATTAGTATGCTGCCTAGTACATTTAAATGATAGCAGTTATTATTATTGTCATGCCAGTATTAGCATAACACAATAGTCTGCACACAAAAGTGCCTAATAAATATTTATTGAATCTAAATTTATTTATATCAAAAGTCTATAAAAAAAAACTCCAAAAGACATTAACTTGAATTTTCCTTATTTATATTTTTCCACCACACTAGCCAGAATGACAGAAAATTACAGATGTTATTGAAAATAGTTCTTCAAACGTCAGGAACACATTTTAATATATGTTAACAGAATGACTTTGCTTTCCAGCACTCTACAAAAAATAAACTAATTAGAAGGAAGGAAAGAACATAAAAAGAAAAATATTCTTCAAACAGGACATGAAAAGAGAGCTATTCTTCAAATATTTATAGGGTTTTGGCTCCAGAGTCTCCCATGTTTTCATTCTAATTCAATAGCCTCGGGAAGATGGGGGAAGGTGAATGTATAATGTGGGGATGGGGAGAACCTCCAGAGAATCACAAGGTTGAGAGACTTTGCATCAGGCTAGGAAGGTCTGAAAGGTGTTCTCTGCCTCCTTTCTCTGGTATTAGACAGTGGGTGGGAACAGACTGGAGGAAAGAGGATTTTGAATATGTAAGATTTAGAAGGAACAAAGATTCTGAGAAATGAAGAAGAGACTTTGGTTGTTGCAATAGTTCTGGTTTTCAGGTTGCAAGCTACAGAACTCTTATGTCGGGGGGTCGGGGGGTGGTACTAGCAGGAATCAGGGGACAAATTTTAGGTCCAAGATTTGGGAAGGGTTTTTTAGACCTCAGTACAGTGCTGGATGGTCTTTTCTCCCAGGAGGCTGGTGTCATTAATATGACTCAGCTCCACTAGCTCCCGGTCCTCATGTGACATTCTCAGGAGACAGAGCAACTCAGCCAGGGACAGCTGGCTCTGCTCTGGTGGGTCAGCAGTGCTGACAAGGAGAGCCCCATGACACAGAAGCAGCCAGCCCCTGACACTTAGTGCTGGTCTATGCTCTGTCTCTCATGCTTGGTTCTTCTCCTTGGATGCTCCTGGAGAGTTAGAGTAGAGTGGGGTAAGGGTTTCTTTCATTGCAGAAGTGTCTTTGACTCAAGAATTTTAAAATACAGGATAGGGCCCAGGAAACAGGTGCTGGTGACTTTAAGGCAGCCAAATGAAGGGCTGAAATGCTGAATGTGTTTTCCAAATTGTTCAAACTAATTCACTTAAGATAGTGAGCTTGAGATTCAGGATAGAAGAGAAGAAAGAAGGTGAAATAAATCAAAGAATGAAAATACATTTGAAACACAGGAGGAAACTTTCACCAGTGTTGTGTCATTTAATCCTAATCATACCCTGATGAGGAGTCAAAACTCCCATCCCATAAAAAAGGACAGCGATGTAACTGGACATGATCTTTATACTAGCTCTCATCTCACACCACAGGCCCCGGCCATGTGCTCTGCTTTCTGGTGGAAGTGGCCTCAGTGAGGGCTCATACCCCTCCCACATTTATTTATTAATAATTTTAATTGAATTATAACTGACATACAATAAAGTACACAGATTTTAATTGTTAAGTTCAGTAAGTTGGTTCCCAGATCATCATTACCTCTCACCACACCACAGATTGATTCTATTGCCCTGGATATGTGCTTTCTGCTCCTTCCCAGCCATTTGTTCAGCAAACACAGTTTCGATTTCTATGGCTTCATGTGGACAGACACATTACTACTTACTCTAGGGCTGACTTATTTTACTCGATGTAATTTTTTTTTTAATGTATCAACCTATGTTACTATACAGATCAACTATCCCTTTTTATGGTTGAGTAGTATTCCATTGTAAGAATATACCATCTTTTTTCTTTTTTTTCTCCTCCTCTTTCTCCCCCTCCTCCTCCTCCTTCTTCTTCTTCTTCTTCTTCTTCTTCTTCTTCTTCTTCTTCTTCTTCTTCTTCTTCTTCTTCTTCTTCTTCTTCTTCTTCTTCTTCTTCTTCTTCTTCTTCTTTCTTTTCTTCTTCTTCTTTCTTCTTCTTCTTCTTCTTCTTCTTCTTCTTCTTCTTCTTCTTCTTTCTTCTTCTTCTTCTTCTTCTTCTTCTTCTTCTTCTTCTTCTTCCATCTAATAATGGACATTTGAGTTTTTCCAGTTTGGAGCTGTTAAGAATAAAGTTGCTATGAACATTTATATATGAATCTTTCTATGCACGTATGTAGCCATTACTCTTGGGTGAATATCTAGGAGTGAATTTACTGGATCACAGGGTACATATTTATTTAACATTAGAAAACATTGCCAAACCATTTTTCTAAAAGTGCTTATATTTTACGTTCCCGTTAACAATGCAAGAAAATTCATACAGCAGTTTGGCAGTGTGGCAGGATACAAAATAAATGCCCAGAAATCAGTGGCATTTCTATACACTCACGATGAGACTGAAGAAAGAGGAATTAAGGAGTCAATCCCATTTACAACTGTACCCAAAAGCACAAGATACTAGGAATAAACCTAACCAAAGAGGTAAAGGATCTATACCCTAAAAACTACAGAACACTTCTGAAAGAAATTGAGGAAGACACAAAGAGATGGAAAAATATTCCATGCTCATGGATTGGCAGAATTAATATTGTGAAAATATCAATGCTACCCAGGGTAATTTACACATTTAATGCAATCCCTCTCAAAATACCATGGACTTTCTTCAGAGAGTTGGAACAAATCATCTTAATGACTTTTTTAATCAGAAAAGACCTCAAATAGCCAGGGGAATATTAAAAAAAGAAAACCATAGCTGGGAGCATCACAATGCCAGATTTCAGGTTGTACTACAAAGCTGTGGTCATCAAGACAGTGTGGTACTGGCACAAAAACAGACACATAGATCAATGGAACAGATAGAGAATCCAGAAGTGGACCCTCAACTTTATGGTCAACTAATATTCGACAAAGGAGGAAAGACTATCCACTGGAAAAAGGACAGTCTCTTCAGTAAATGGTGCTGGGAAAATTGGACATCCACATGCAAAAGAATGAAACTGGAGCATTATCTTACACCATACACAAAGATAAACTCAAAATGGATGAAAGATCTAAATGTGAGACAAGATTCCATCAAAATACTAGAGGAGAACACAGGCAACACCCTTTTTGAACTCGGCCACAGTAACTTCCTGCAAGATACATCCATGAAGGCAAGAGAAACAAAAGCAAAAATGAACTATTGGGACTTCATCAAGATAAAAAGCTTCTTCACAGCAAAAGAAACAGTCAACAAAACTAAAAGACAACCTACAGAATGGGAGAAGATATTTGCCAATGACGTATCAGATAAAGGGCTAGTTTCCAAGATCTATAAAAAACTTATTAAACTCAACAGCAAAGAAACAAACAATCCAATCATGAAATGGGCAAAAGACATGAACAGAAATCTCACAGAGGAAGACATAGACATGGCCAACATGCACATGAGAAAATGCTCCGCATCACTGGCCATCAGGGAAATACAAATCAAAACCACAATGAGATACCACCTCACACCAGTGAGAATGGGGAAAATTAACAAGGCAGGAAACAACAAATGTTGGAGAGGATGTGCAGAAAAGGGAACTCTCTTGCACTATTGGTGGGAATGTGAACTGGTGCAGCCACTCTGGAAAACTGTGTGCAGGTTCCTCAAATAGTGAAAAATAGATCTGCCCTACGACCCAGCAATTGCACTGCTGGGGATTTACCCCAAAGATACAGATGCAGTGAAACGCCGGGATACCTGCACCCCGATGTTTATAGCAGCAATGTCCACAATAGCCAAACTGTGGAAGGAGCCTCGGTGTCCATCAAACGATGAATGGATAAAGAAGCTGTGGTCTATGTATGCAATGGAATATTACTCAGACATTAGAAACGACAAATACCCACCATTTGCTTCAACGTGGATGGAACTGGAGGGTATTATGCTGAGTGAAATAAGTCAATCGGAGAAGGACAAATATCATATGGTCTCATTCATTTGGGGAATATAAAAAATAGTGAAAGGGAATAAAGGGGAAAGGAGAAAAAATGAGTGTGAAATATCAGAGACGGAGACAGAACATGAGAGACTCCTAATTCTGGGAAACGAACAAGGAGTGGTAGAAAGGGAGGTGGCGGTGGGTGGGGGTGACTGGGTGACGGGCCCTGAGGAGGGCACTTGATGGGATGAGCACTGGGTGTTACTCTCTATGTTGGCAAATTGAACTCCAGTAAGAAAAAAAAAATGCAAGAAAATTCAAGTGACTTCACAATCTCACCAATATTAGTATTGTCTATTTTTAAAATTTTAGCCATTTAGGGGAATGTATAAATGGTATTTTACAGTGGAGAGAAATGTGGGGAATAGGTTAGCAATGATTGCCTATATAATAAAATAAAATATTGCACAAAGAGAATAAAAATATTGATATCTTACTAAATGGCTCAGCCATCAATAGACTTACATGGTAAGTTTAAATTCTAAAGAATGTTGTAAGCAAAATTATGATGTATTTGTAACAGGTAGGAGGAAAACTGGAACATGAGTTGGTGGTAGATACAAAGGAAGGAAATGTGAAAGAAAGAAAAATTCTCATTTTCCAGGCCTCATTACTTAAATCTTAAAACTGTAGAGGAAATAAATGAACATTTAATTTGTTCTATAAACATGGAGATAAATGGCACTAGAAATGGTTGTCCATGGTGAGAAGAAATTAATTTGGAGAGTGGTCAGGAATAGTCTTTTCCAGAACAACACTGTGGAATGACTTTACTTTTTGTACTAAATGCATGCATAACTGATAAAAGTTTTTAGAAAGTAAAACTTAAAAATAGTGAATTTAAGAATCTGAATTTAAAGAGACAACTTCATGAACTAGCAGTGTCTCTAGGTCCTGTAGATCTCAGTTCCCTTTTCTGTAAAATGAGGATAATTAAACCTATTTTACAGTTTTATAAAGATGAACTATGAACATCTCACTACTACTAAGATGAAGGCCGTAGGATCTTTAATTCAGCAGTTATCTGGATTGAAATCATTCAAGGCAGTCCCATCCATAATCTGTAAATCCTAATATCTGGCTTTGAGACGCAAAGATTTCTATTTGGTAAAACATTTGGTGAAGCTTTAGTTAATCCTGATGCCCAATGTAGCTTGCTGAGCACGGGCTGGGACACCAGACCCACTTGATTTCAATCCCTGTCTTGCATAGACTAGTAACCTGGAAATTTCCTCAAACTGCCTTAGCCTCTGTTTTCAAACTGTTTGGATAGAGTATGATGATTTCTCCTGCATACAAAACCTTCGGCACTGGGCCGGCCATTGGCAGGCATTCAATAAATGTGAATTCCCTCACCCTCCATGAATCAGCTTTGCCTCTGATATAAAATTATCTTGGCACATTACAGAATCAGACAGTTATAATAAAAAAACTCCAGACATTGAATTGAATCCAGCTTCAATTGTACAAACTACCAACAGCTGGTTATTGAGTGACTGCTATGTGCCCAGCATTCTGTTAGATGCTGTGAGGACAATTAGCATTTTAGGAACAGAAGTTTATGTTGTAAGAGGTCATCTTGACAGACGGCATCAATGCAAAGACATTTCAGAGGCAGAGAATTGTTAAAGATGGAAGACACCTTAAAAGATTTCTGGTTAAACACCTCCATTATATAGAGAAAGGGACAGGGGATCTGTGAAGTTGGGATCTCCTCCAAAGTATAGAGATAATAAAGGAGAAACATACCAGACTCAAGTGGAACAATCCCTAGAGCACTTTTCTTTAGTGTAATAATGATTTTCACAACTTTAAAAAAAAATTATTGTCATTTGAAATATTTCTTCTAATCAAATAGGTCATGGGAATTTAATATATGAGAGCAAGCCTTCTTTGTTGGACATAAGATTCAGATATCCAGAGTAAACATCCACTTGGAGTCTTCATGGGAACTGTCAAAAACTGGCTATCCAAATATCTCCATCATAACCTGTCAATAAGACAAAGGTGAATTTATTCTTTACTGAGATAAAGGAAACACCATCTTTGCAAAGCTCCTGTACGTGCATATAAATACTTCCAAAGATAGTCATTGCGGTTATTAGTATAAAAATTCTATCAGTGTATATCACATATGCAAAAGATGAAGAAAAGAAGAGAGGGAAGGCAAAAGGAAAAGGGATGAGAAAAGGAGGAAAAAGAACTCATGTTTAGTGAAGTTTTACCACTTACCAAGTACCGCAATAAGATGGCAGCACATCTTGAGTTACTTGTCAGATCCCATTGTTATTGATGTTATCTGGTTTGCAGATGAGGAAAGTGAAGCCCAGAGACCAGGAAGTCATGTATCCAATGTGTTGTAAAAGGGGCTGGATTTACACATATTCTAACAACTCTCCATGATCGGGGGTTGTTTTCCCCCACATTAATCCTGAGGAAATAAGGGTAGAAACTGACACAGATAGCTCAAGCTCACAGAGATATTCTGATGTATCCCAGGCACAACTCTAGATCTATCTACTCCTATTATTCTCACAATTTTTGTGGCTCAAAGGCTTAATACTAGGAAGATGTCCACTTATTGAACTTCATTTTCAATTTTGCAATATTTTGATGTTTTTTGTTGCATGAAGTAAGAGTAAAATTCATTTTGAGAAAAATACCTTCAGTGATCTCAAAAGCAATGATAATATTTTATTTTAACCGTTTGTGTTCCTAAGAAACAAAATACAGTTACATTAAGGAAGTCCACCCAGAGGCAGACATTTGTGCTTCTATTCATTTAACCAACAGGTATTTCAAGTACCTTATGGACCAAGAATCATGTTAGGTATTCGATCATGGCTTTTAATAGCAATGACACTTCTTAATCCTGATTAGATGCTGCTTTTGTTGAGAAGAAAGAGAGCAAGTGGCCTAAGGACAAGGTAGCCTGAGTAGTTAACACTGATAATACTGGTTACCACCTTATTGCATATGTCCAGCACTCATGTCACCTTCACAGGTATCAAGTAAGCACTGCCACTATTCTCATAGATAATGGAGCCATTGCTGAAAGTGGATATGTAATTTGCCCAAAGTCATACAGCTTTTAAGTGGTAGAGATGATGGTCAAAACCAAATGTCTTAACCATTAAGTCTTCTGATGGAAGCACATGGTGTGATAGAGTAAATAGAAATATTGCCCATGTGTAGAAGCTGAAAGCTAACACACCTTTGCCAGAAAATCCAAGCCCATGGAATGAGCTAGGAAGTAGTACCAAGATATAAAAGCTAAATAATGAAAAATTAGTCCAAGTAAAGGCAGTGTGGAGGCAAGATCAAGTTAGATGCATGAGACCACTATCCATAGCAATGAAACCAGAAAGCTAGTGTTTTCATCATATTTACACTTATACCTTATTTAAAAGGTCATGTGAGTTCTCTAAGCCATTCTCTGTGATAACATAGCCATGAACACCTGAGTCCATATATAATAGACTCTTTGAAACTTGAACAAATAGGATTTATTTCTCATGCCAGGAATCTTGTAAAATAGTTTACAGATGAGCCAGTCATAAATTCTCATTGTATAAGGGAGTACTGAGATTAATAAAATTTTTTTTTGTGGTTTTTTTTTTAATTTATTTTTTATTGGTGTTCAATTTACTAACATACAGAATAACCCCCAGTGCCCGTCACCCATTCACCCCCACCCCCGCCCTCCTCCCCTTCTACCACCCCTAGTTCGTTTCCCAGAGTTAGGAGTCTTTATGTTCTGTCTCCCTTTCTGATATTTCCCTCACATTTCTTCCCCCTTCCCTTATATTCCCTTTCATTATTATTTATATTCCCCAAATGAATGAGAACATATAATGTTTGTCCTTCTCCGACTGGCTTACTTCACTCAGCATAATACCCTCCAGTTCCATCCACGTTGAAGCAAATGGTGGGTATTTGTCATTTCTAATAGCTGAGTAATATTCCATTGTATACATAAACCACATCTTCTTTATCCATTCATCTTTCGTTGGACACCGAGGCTCCTTCCACAGTTTGGCTATCGTGGCCATTGCTGCTATAAACATCGGGGTGCAGGTGTCCCGGCGTTTCATTGCATTTGTCTCTTTGGGGTAAATCCCCAACAGTGCAATTGCTGGGTCGTAGGGCAGGTATATTTTTAACTGTTTGAGGAACCTCCACACAGTTTTCCAGAGTGGCTGCATCATATCAGCAAGAGAAAAACCAAGAACCATATGATCCTCTCATTGGATGCAGAGAAAGCATTTGACAAAATACAGCATCCATTCCTTGAAGAAGAAAATGCATCCTCCCAATAGCAGCAAAGTCCCCATCTATAAGCATAAAAATTAAACTAAAGTAAGGGTTCATTCAGTCAGTAAGTCATTCTCAATAAATGTTTTGTGAGCATCTTACTTGCATCAAGCTCTGTTTAAGATATTGGAAGTAGACTAAAATATAGAGATAACAAAATACCTGGACTTATGCGGTGATATTTCAGTGAAAAGAAGAGAGACACAAAGCAAGCTAAAATTAAAGTATTCTGACAATGTCAAGTACTGTGAAGAAAATTTAAGAAGAGCAATATGAGGGTGTTATTCTGTATGTTGGCAAATTGAACACCAATAAAAAATAAATTTATTATTAAAAAAAAGAAGAGCAATATGATAAGAAGTGGCTAGAAGAGAAAAACTGCTTCCCATGAGCTTCTCAGAACAGGCATCACCATGAGCACTGAGAGATGAATGAATAGAAGAAGCCAGTATGTAATCTGCCAGGTGAAGGGTGTACTAGGGAAAGGGAATAGCAAATCCAAAGCCTAGGACATGAGCTGAATTGGGCACACAGAGTTAATGAAAGGAGATAACTGCTGGGTGGTAATCAAGGGGAGTTTGAGATGGGTTTTTAGAAAAAGTAATGGGGAGAAAAGAGAGGAAAGAAAGAAGAAAGAAAAGAAAGAAAGAAGAAAGGGAAGAAAGAAAGAGAAAGAAGAAAGAAAGAAAGAAAGAAAGAAAGAAAGAAAGAAAGAAAGAGAAAGAAAGAAAGAGAAAGGAAGAAGAAGAAGAAGAAGAAGAAAGAAGAAGAAGAAGAAGAAGAAGAAGAAGAAGAAGAAGAAGAAGAAGAAGAAAAGAGAAAGAAAGAAAGAAAAGAAAGAAAAGAAAGAAAGAAAGAAAGAAAGAAAGAAAGAAAGAAAGAAAGAAAGAAAGAAAGAAAGGCCTGAGTGGCTCAGCGGTTGGGCGCCTGCCTTCGGCTCAGGTCATAATTCCGGGATTTGGGATCCAGTCCCACATCCGGCTCCCTGAGGGGAGCCTGCTTCTCCCTCTGCCTGTGTCTCTGCCTCTCTCTCTCTTTCAGTCTGTGTCTCTTGTGAATAAATAAATAAATCTTTAAAAGAAAAAAGAGAAGGGAGAGAGGAGGAGAGAGGACAAGAAAGAAGAAAGAAAGTCATGAGCTAGATTTGGTTACATTTCGAGGGCCATGTTATATAGTTCATATTTCACTCTGGGTGCAAAGGGAAACCATGGGAGGATCTTATAGTAGAAAGATAAAGTCTATTTAACAAATCAATAAATGTATTAATAGATTTATTTATATAAATGTATATTTATAAGCACATTTTATAAATATAAATTTTATATTGGATTTTATATTAGAATTTGGAGGATCTTTAATTGGAGTAGGAAAGGGTTGATATAATCTGGTTGATAGTTTTAAAACACCACTGTAGCTACAAATTGTAGGGGGAAAAAATTGAAGCTATTTTATTACTCCAAGCAAGAGATAGTGGAGGTGTGCGGTAGTCTAGGTCAGTGGAGATGGAGAAACACAAGTATATTCAGGGTGAGTCATGGAGGGAAGAACACCTGCCACCTGCCACCTCTCAGTGGCTGAGAGGCTGGAGAGAAATGTAATCAAGAACAACTTCACATGTCCCCCTTGAGCCATCAGGTAGGGTAGTGTTATATACTCAGAGATTAGCAAGGGACAGATCTGGGGATGCAAACTAGAAGGACTTCTTTTTTGATGTTGTTGAATTTGAAATTCCTTTAGATATACAAGAGGAACACTCAAATAAGCCATTTAAAAAATTCTCCAGCTCAAGGGAGTTTTGAAGACAAAACATATAAACTGGGGAGTCATTGGCTTATTGGTGTTATTTAAAGCTATGGACACAGATGAAGTCACCTAGGCAAGAGTGGGTAAGAGAGGAAATGGGAACATTCCCCAGAGCTGAGAGCTGCAGAGCAGAGCAGAATACTTCCCATTGGTGCTGCATTAACAATATATCAAACTTCACTGAAGTTGAGGGGGAAATTTTGCTCTTGAAAAGTAACACTGTCTTACCGTCCAGGGAAGTTGTCAGAGCTAAGTCCAAGATGAAGGAGAGATCTACAGCTGGAGGGACCACACAGAGTATAAAGGAAGTTCAGTCCCTTAGGGGAGATGTTTCATTGCTGCCCTCACCTAGACCCTTTATTTTCACTTCTTTTTAAAAAATGTATCTTATTTCATTTGATTTTTTCTTTTTCTTTATATAAATTAGCCAATGTATTTTGCATCATTAGTTTCAGATTAGTTTCCAATAACTCATCGGTTGTGTATAACCTTTATATAGCATCATAGGAAATTAAGAGGAAGGAGAGGTACTCTCTATCTCTGTCTCTAGCTGTCTCTGTCTCTCTCTCACACACACACATATACACACACAGACACACACACCTGAAACCAAAAGTGAAAACCCCAAAGAGCATTATGTCTGGGCTCTATCAAAGATCTCACAGAAGCTTTAGTGTCCATTTAAGAGTACTGAAATCAAAGAGAGGAACAGTTATGGCCAAGAGAGATATTCAATTCCAGGTCCAATATTTCTCTGTATTCTGACTCATTATGAGAAAAATATGGGTTGAGGGCAAAGAAAGAAACAAATAATACACAAAACAGCTTGAAGAAGATCAGAGTAGATGGAGGATTTTAAGTCCTGAGGACAAAGGACAAAGTACTCTACTCATGTATGTAGAGCATACATGGTCATGGGAAACAAATGATGCCATCCGCTGCCATAACTGCCAGGGTAGAGTGATTGCAGATGTGGGACACTACAGGATGTGCAATGAATGAGATCTGAAGGTTATTAGTTGTAAAGGTCACTTTATACTCAAAGAAGTAGGTATTGATACGTTATAATACTATAAAATATTTCTCCCATATTTCCCTTCTTCCTCCATTAATTCCCTCTCTCTCTCTTTTTTATGTACATAGATTCAAAATATCTTCATAATTTCTGGATCATGCACATTTGAAGGAATGCCAGGTTTCTCTGTGGATCTGTGAAATGGGAAGAATGTAACAAAAGAGGAAAGCTGATCTTTTCTCCATATTCATTATAAAAGGAATATATATATATATATATATATATACTTAATTTTGATGGAAGTGTCATCTAATATTCTCAGTTTCATCTTCAGTTTATGAACTTCTTTCCACCAAATGAATTTACTTCCATGAGAAAAGTCAAATGATTTCGTGGAGGTTTTCAAAGCTTCTTTGACATGAAGAAGCTTGTTCAGCATACAGGTGCACACTACAATGAAGAAAAACTATGACTGTATGCTTGCAGCTTTTCACCAAAGAATAAGACGTGTCCTTGCTCTGGATTTGTTATGTTTATGCAAACATTCTATCATTTGGTTCATTCTTTCTGTTGAGAGTGAAACACAAGGCCAGACCATCTGAATTTGAAACCCATCTCTGAGGCTTACTTATTATGTGGCTTTGGACAATTTACTCTTCGTATATTAATAGTTCCCCAATTTGTCTAATGAGAATGATGATGACATGGTAATGATAATGTTAGTTTCTTATTCATCCAATTGAGATGATGATGATGTTAAAGAAGAGGAGGAAGAGAAGGAAAAGGACAAAGAAAGGAACTTTGATGGATTATAGTGAGGATTAGGTTAGTTAATATAGGTAAAATACAAAAAACATAGATATTCCTCAAGAGATGCCATTAATATGATTCATCCATGCAACTAGGATTAATTGAGAGCTCTTTGGGCACAAGCTATTCTATCACTCTAAAAGATACAGGAATGAGTGAGATTGTCACCTTCTAATGAAAAAACAGTCTAATAAGCATATACAAAACCCTTTGCTCTTTACTACTCTTATCACCCAAACCCTGGCCCCTTCCATGAAATACTGATCTTGTCTCACACAGCAGCGCTCTTCCCAAGTCTTATACACTTCCTAAAGGCCATCAATGTCTGAGCAAATAATTCATTCAAACCCTAACCCAGGGGGATCCCTGGGTGGCTCAGTGATTTGGCGCCTGCCTTTGGCCCAGGGCATGATCCTGGAGTCCCGGGATTGAGTCCCGCATCGGGCTCCCTGCATAGAGCCTGCTTCTCCCTCTGCCTGTGCCTCTGCCTCTCTCTCTCTCTCTCTGTCTATCATCAATCAATCAATCAATCAATAAATAAATAAATAAATCTTTAAAGGAAAAAAACAAAAAACAAAAAAACCCTAACCCAGGATTCTTTATTTCCTCACATTCAGTGACATTTCCTTTATCAGCCACCCACTGCTACTTACAACTATTTCCCCTACAGAGCAGTATATATAATATTCTACTCTTCTACCTCAACATCCTATTCTTCTACTCTGCACATCTTTTTTTATTCTTTATATCCCACTATAGAAGCTCAGCCAGACAAATATTTGGTTGTGTTTGGGACATGGCAGGCCATCTTTATGTTCTGGTAGAGTGCTTTTCCCAGGCTCATGTGTATATGAATCACCTAAGGATCATAATAAAATACAGATTTTGATTCAGTCCGTTTGGAGCGATGCCTACAATTCTACAACTCTAATAAGCTCCCAAGTTATGTTGATGCTGTTGGTCTAAGAACACACTTTGAAGAGTGGGTTCCAGTGGTCTTCACATTGCCATGTTTCAGAGTCGAGTTCTGAGCCCTGGAGATTCAAAAAATATGATTTATGTTAGCATCTTGAATAAAAATTTTCCTTTCAGTGGGTGACTCACATTAACCAAATTCATGAGTGCTGTACATAAAAGCAGAGAGGTAAGAAAATGGGCTATCATGAGAAGCAAGAATCACAAGGAGCAAGATGCTTAAATCCATATAGCTAGCCATTATCACCTTTGGGCCGACTTATAGACAAAGTAAAATGATAATTAGGGTATAGATTGGAAGACACAGAATCAGAACAAAGATACTTGAATGAATTGAATATGGATACATCTCACATATTTCTTATGTGTCCTCAAAATATAATTTGCTAGTCAGCCTCCACCTCTCTAAATCCCTTTCCCTGTGATTTCATATCTAATGAACTCCAAGCCAAGACATAGATTCTTCCTTCACATTTGTTAGAACAGTAGAAATTCTTCATCTAAACCATAGGCTTACAGACAGGCATATTATTGATTGATATTTATGAACTTTAGCTATTTGAACTGCAAAATAATAATAGCAATAACCACTAATATTTGGTGAATGCTTGTTATAAGCTAAGCTTGGGTTCTACCATTTAAAGTCACAATATCATTACAAGGTTGATACTAGTATTATTCTATTCTATGGAAGAGGAAAGAAAGGCAGTGAAAGATTTTAATAGGTGCGGAGCCAGGATTTACACCCAACCAGGCTGGCTTCTGAGACGGAGCTATTAACCAAGAGTTGACAAAGATTTCATTACCACACTACACAACAATTTTTGTAAGTATGGTATGTGCAGAGAACATAGAATACTGGAAGAAGTAGTTTCACTTAAAATATATATATTTATGTAAAGTAAATAAATTGTGGGTTTTCATCCACTTAAAATGTATGAGCTATAGCTATCTATATCAACATGAACTAACTCAGAAACATAAGAAGAGTACATATAGCATTAGAATATGTATATTATGATTCTATATATATAAAGCTAAGATGAAAATATCAAAAACTTGGAAACAAGACAAATATAAGCCCTTTCAACATTGTTCTAGAGCCTTATCTACCAACCCCACCAAAACATAATACGACTTCTTTTTAACTTACTATTTACTACTGATCAGTGTCCCAGCTCTGGAAGGTAGAAGCTAATTTTTGAAGGTTGATAAATTGCAAATAATTTATATCCAATAGAAAAGATAGTCCCAAAGTTTATGAACTTATTGAACTGTAAGACATTAGAATTTTTATCTAACTTAGCAATCATATTTCACCATGTTTTAATTCATTAGCTTTAAACTCTGGTCTCTCTTACCCTCCTTTGAATCACTTTTACCAGCACATGACTTTCCATCCCTGAGTTAAATGTGTTATTAACATGAGCTCACTACATAAAGAAGGCCATGTTTTTTAAGTTTTTGAAATGTACACTTTAACAAAGTATGGAAACAGGTAAATTAAATAATATAGTTTTTAGAGATGTTTACATGTTTAGGAAAATTGCAATGAAAAGCAAAGATTGATGAACACATCCTGGAAAGTGATTACTTCTTGCAAACATGGAGGAAGATGCAATTAAGAAGGGGAACAGAGAATACTTAGAAATGTCACTCAACCTGGGTTTGGGGCACATAACTATTTTCTATATTATTAGTATGATAAATAAAGTGTATTCATATATGATGTTTTCTTTTATAGATATGTTTATATGTGTGCTTAAATTATATATCAAAATATTATATTTGCCATGACTATATTCTGGAAACTAATTAAAGAACTTAAATGCATATCATGTTGTGTTTATTGAGATACCTGATTTTTTTCTGACCATATATTGTCATAAATGTAACTGTACATTTTAAAATAATTCCTATCCATAAAACTATAAAATATAGAGAACTTTTTGATGATCCAAGTTCTCACCTTCAGTACTTTGCTGTTGTCATCCATCCATTCACCCTTCCATCCATCTGTCCATCCACATATTCATTGATCCACTCATTTATCAATCCATTCATTCATCTTCCGATCTATCCATCTACCGTACATTCATCCATCAATCCTTTCAGCACTTACAGAGTCCCTGCCTTTTTAAAATATAATTTTACAAGAAATATATGTATTTACTGTTGTGCCCAAGATTGCAAATCCGAGAAACCACCAAGGAGCCGACACCGATGCAAGCGCACGAGGGTTTATTAGCAAGCTCGAGCTTGGGTCCAAGTATACCCGACACAGCAGAGCAGGGACTTGGACCCCGAAGTGGGTTACAGCTGGGTTTTTTATAGGCTGGTCTAGGGGATTTTCAGAAGGGGTGGAGGAATTTCTCAAGTTCTGTTTACATTTTGATATGGGGCTTTCAAGGGCATTGAGCTCTGTTCTCATTTTAATATGGGACTTTCTACCACGGGTGTGGGCTCTGTTGTCTTTCTGATATGGGATTCCCTGCGAGGACATTGAAGACATTCTGCAGTTTTTCCTATAAAGTTCAGCTCTTATTCACAGGGGCCTAAGATGGCTGTACTTGTGCTAATGCTAAACTTGAGGTGGAATGGCCTTGATTTTTCTCGGCCTCCATATTTACAAATTATTAAATTGTGATATATGTTAAGAAAAGGAAATAGAGTAGAAAACCATAGAATATAAAACAAAAGACATTACATGGCTTGGGAAATCAGAGAAAGCAGGTAACATCCAATTCTTAAATCCTTAGGTTACTACTTTATTTGATTAATTGACTTCACTTACTTTAAGAAGATTTTTCCTATTCCCATGCCTTAAAAGATGCAACATTCCTAAAAATCACACAGTCAGAATGCAACAGAGTTTTGCTCAGCAGTTCTGGGTCTGGAACTCACCTTCCTCCACATGCCATTTTATAAGTTTTGTATTTGTGCTACAAAGGCCCTTGAGTGACTGGAGGACTAGAAATGCTCAGCAGAATTTTATGGAGATCATCAAACCACAATTTGTAGAAATAAATATTAAAACATCAATATCATGTAATAGGTCAATCAAAAATATGTATTGTGACCCTATTGTGCATAGAAATAATTAGGTGCTACAGAGTATTTAAAATAAATTTTTAAGAAAAATGACATGATACTTGAAGGACTCCTTTGTTTAAGCCACTTTGAATTAGATTTCTGTGTCTTCTGATCAGAAAAAGGAAATTCATATGTAACAGAACATTTCAAGAGGATAAAAACCCAGTAGGAGTCAGGCCCTCAGGTAATATCATGGTGGCATCAGGTCACCATGGAAACTCTCACCTTGGAAAGTTAGGCGTCACAGACACACATAATGAACTGTTTGTCAACATTTTAAAATCATATTTAAGAGTAGGTTTGTTAATCACTGAGTGAATAACAGAAATTTGGAACTTAGCATGTCTCTCAACTGGTTACAGCAAGAGATGCTAAAGACTTTGGAAGTAAAAATCTTATTACTTTTCAGGCATGAGGTGGGGACTCTGATAAGATGTCTCCCAGTGTCCTCAAAAAGAATGTTAATCACTGGGGAGGCAGATAAGAGAAAAACTCTGTAAAGGAGCTAAAGAAGTGAGAAAGATTGTTTTAAAAGAATCTCTTGTCTTGCATAAAAGGTGACAGACTATACCAGAAGGAGTCATTTGCATCATAAAACACAAGCAGAAATGAACTAGATCAAGTAAAGGTGTTGTGGGGCTCACAGTCAGCAGAGGGGCTCACACATTTTAATAAGTTCCAGGTTTGAGCCTGTGTCTGGATGCATTGGAATCAGCATGAATGTGGAAGTCAGAGAAAACTTATTCTGCTACAAAATCTTTGGCAGTGGGATTCTTGAGGGTCTGTAGCCTCAAACGCTTGTATGGTGGGAGTAACTAGGAGTTAGGTGACCAAACAAGGCAGTCTGCCTCTGTTTTTCCAACTCCCTTTGGTGAAATTGGGTGATGATATCATCTCTGAGTTCTTGTGCCAATTAAACACAATGAAGAATGCAAAAGGTCAGCTAGATGGTAGGTTCTTCAGGTGAGCCTCCCTGTCCCTTCTCAGTATGAAAAATTAAAAAGTCATTTTAACATTGGAACATTCAGATTGGACTCCTCAAGGATTATGAATTCTATTAATATTTGTCTCTCAAATAAAAGAACAATTGGGGGGAAAATTGCATCCAGCCGAAGCCATTTGAAATGGATGGAAGTTGAGCAGTAAATAATGAAGAAGAATGTAGACAGATCCAGCAAGGGACTCGGACCATTTTGCCACTAATAGGTGCCACAGACAGTTCATTACTGATAAATGTAGAATAATGATGTCCTTAATGAGTCTTTTCACGCACAAATTCATCATAAAACAAGAGAATGAAGTAAAACGAAAATTCTTTGAATAGCATTCATGCAGCATGGAAAGCGAGGATAATTTCATGTCCCAAAAAGAGCTACAGATTTTATAAAGCTTTCTGAGGTATTCTTCACTGTGTTTGTAGGCAGCTTCCCAACTTAATAGCTTTGCTTTTAATATCTCAGGGGTAAAGTTTAACCTACCAGAGAGTGTAGGGCACCTGAAAGGGCCCAAAAGAGGTGACTCTATAGTCCTGTGCTTAAATGCCTCTGTGGCTCCTTATTTATTTGAATTTGAGCCATTTCTATCTTTCTCCCTGGTAGTAGGAAGATAATATAACATATTTTCTCTGTGTCTCATGCTTGGTTGGTGTTATGGGTGGAATTGTGTCTTCTCCAAAATTCACCTGAAGTCTTAACTCAAAGCATCACTGTATTTAAAGATGAGGTCTTTAAAGTTGAGTTACCATGATGTCATCTGGGTGGGCCCTGATCTAATCTGGCTAGTGTCCTTACAAGAAGAGGAGGTCAGGACAGACACAGTCAGAAGAACAAGCATGTGAAGACACAGAGGGAAGATGCATATGCGCACCAAGGAGAGAGGCCTCAGAGGAAATAAACCTTGCCCACACCTGGATCTGTGACTTCTAGCCACCAGGACTGTGAGAAAATACATTTCTCTTGTTTAAGCCACCTAGTCTGTGCTGGCTTGTTATGGTGACCCTAGGAAACTGTGGAGGCAGAGAAAAATTAAGGCCATCCCATCTAAAGTTTAGCATTAGCACAAGTACAGCCATCTTAGGCCCCTGTGAATAAGAGCTGAACTTTATGGGAAAAACTGCAGAATGTACTCAATGTCCTCGGCAGGTAATCCCATATCAGAAAGACAACAGAGCCCACGCCCAGGGTAGAAAAATCCTCTTAGAATTCTTCCATCCCTTCTGGAAATCCCCTAGACCAGCCTATAAAAAACCCAGCTGTAACCCAGTTGGGGGTCCAAGTCACTGCTCCGCTGTGTCGGGTATACTTGGACCCAAGCTCGAGCTTGTTAATAAACCCTCGTGTGCTTGCATCGGTGTCGGCTCCTTGGTGGTTTCTTGGATTAGCAATCTTGGGCACAACAGAAACAAGTACAATCAGAATACTCAAAAAATTAGGTGTGGGGATCCCTGAATGGCTCAGCGGTTTAGTGCCTGCCTTCGGCCCAGGGTGTCACCCTGGAGTCTCGGGATCAAGTCCCACGTCAGGCTCCCTGCATGGAGCCTGCTTGTCCCTCTGCCTGTCTCTCTCTCTCATGAATAAATAAATAAAATCTTTTTAAAAAATTAGGTGATAATTTTGGGGTATCTATTCCTCAAGTGGCACTTCACTGAGTCTTTTTGGTAGCTTCAGATGAAGGTGTCAGGTCCAGATGTTACATTGAAGTGCTCTTGAATTCATAGTGCAAAACATGACAGACACTGGAGAGGTCACAAACACCACTTTCTCCTGCCCGCCATGGGCATTTCACATAGGTCTTTCTGTCCAATGTTCCAAATAGTATACTCTAAAAGCAGTGGAATCAAATCAAGCTCACCTAATTGCAATCAACACCACTTAATGCCTGTGGTCAGTAGAATCCTAAGAAGGCCCCCCCCCAAACTCTCAGCCCCTGGTGCATATGCCCTGTATAATCTCATCCCCTGGAGACTGTATAGGACTGTTGTGTCAGGATTTCTTTTCCTTTCATAGCCCTGGTTCTTGGTCATGCCACTTCAAAGAATGAAGATGAAGAGTGTTGGGCAGCAAAGCAAAGTTTATTGAGTGAGATAGTACAAAGCTCCCGAAGAGGGAGTTTCTACGTCTGAGGGTTGTTATGAGATTGTTGGTGGGTGTTTTAATCTGATTAAACCTCCACATACCCATCACCCAATCAGGTTTTGTCCACTTGCTTATCTACTTCTCAGGTAGTTGTTTACATGGGAAAGGGTGGAGGGCTCCTTTCAGGGTGGTATAAATTAATAGGATGGGGATAGTTTCATCTTAGGACTGGGCCTTTGCCCCTGCCTGCCTTTCTTCCAACTACTTAACCATTACTGTGATTATGATGTTGTAAGTTACATGGGTTGATTTGGCTATGTTATGAGGAATATTATCATTCCCTTGATAATATTACATAGTATGTAAGATTCCCTGACAGACTGACGAGGTGAGCATCTTCCACTGGTCATGAAGAAGAAAGCTGCCATGTATAGGAGAAAGGGCCATATAACCAGGACCAGAGGTTGGCTTCCAGCAGTTGAGAGCCAGCCCTGGCCCTTAGAAGAAAAACTAGAGACTTGGTAAATTCACAACAGTGGCAACACCCTAATTTCAGCCTGATGGAGCCTGAGGCTCTGAGATGAGGATTCTGCTCTCCAGACCCAGACTCCTGGCCCCAGGCAATCTTGGGATAACAAATCCTTGTTCAAAACTCCTAATCTGTGGAAATCTGTTAGGCAGAAACAAGAAACTAATACAAAACCCAAATGCTAATCCAGCTTTAACCCACGCACATTCACAGACACTGTTTTTTAGGAAATTGTGTCTTAATTAATATCTAGCTATCTCTTACCACAAGTTTTTCCTCCTTCTTTGATAGATAATCAGAAAACTTGATGAAAGAAAATTATCTCTGCCTGCTTCTGACCATGAAGAAAAGAAAAATGTCATACCCATATTTTCAGCCTGGGGATGGATTAAATAACTGGACAGGCTGGATTATAGAATGTCCTCAAGGAGAGAGACATTTATCACCAGGAGTTGTTTCATATCGAGTGATCAGAGGCCAGCCAGGCAGTCCATAGGAAACTTGTTTTTGTAAATAGAAAAGAATAAAGATAAATATGAATCCTAGCTCTGTCATTTGCCCTTGGAGCATGGTGAAAATCTGACTTCTCCAAGTCCAATCTTTTTTCTGTAAAATGGAAAGAATAAGCTCACCTCATAAGATTTTCTCTTTTTGTTGAGACATAATATTTGCCTTTTAAAAGTTCACAATTCAGTGATTTTACATATAGTCATAAAATTGTACAATCATCACTATTTCATTCCAGAACATTTTTATAATCCCAAAAGTTTCTCTGTACCTGTTAGCAATCATTTTCTGTCCCTCTCTCCCCAGCCTCTCGCAACCACTAATCTACCTCAGTCTCTATGGATTTGCCTATTCCTGACATTTTATATAAATAGGATCATATAATATACGGACTTTTGTGCCTGGTTTCTTTCACTTAGTATAATGTTTTCAAGGTTCATCCATGTTGTAACCTCATGAGATTTTTGTGATTAAAAAAAAAAAATGATGCTTCAATCTAGAGCCTGGTCCACTGTGAGGCATCAGTAAATGCCAGTTATTATTAATAAGATAAACATTATAGAATTATGGACAACTACCTTATGAAGATTATAGATGTCATTTTTTTAAAGTTTTTTCTTTTTTTTTAAGATTTTATTTATTTATTCGTGAGAGAAGAGAAAGAGAGGCAGAGACATAGGCAGGGGGAGAAGCAGGCTCTCTGTGGGGAATCCAATGCAGGACTCAATCCCAGGACCCTGGGATCATGACCTGAGCCAAAGGCAGATGCTCAACCACTGAGCTACCCAGGTACCCTGTAGATGTCATTTTAATTGATCATTTCATGAAGTGTAGATACCTCTTACATCATTGGCCAGATAACCCTCAGGTTTTTTTTTTTTTTTTTTTTTTTTTTTTTTTTTTTTTTTTTAATCTCCAGACACAAGGAACTCAAGATTGAAAAAAGCAGACCTTCACTGTGGCTATAAGATTCTGACCATTGAAAAATTGATCCTTATATTGAAACAAAATCTGCCTCCTATCAACTCCTACCAATGAGTCCTTGTTATGGGTTGAATTGTGTCCCCCTTAGAAAAGATATGTTGAATGCCTAAGCCCCAGTATTCAAAATGTGAGCTTCTCTGGAAATAGCTTTTGCAACTGTAGTCATTAAGATGAAGTCATTAGGGTGGGCCATAATCCAATATGGCTGATGTCCTTTAAAAAAAAAGGAAATTCTGGAGACCAATACCACAAATAGTCACCTGAAGATGAAGGTCAGTATGTGGTTTCTATAAGCCAAGAACACCAAAGATTGCCAACAAACCACCAGAAGATAGAAGAAAAGTGTGGAACAGCTCTGCCTTACAGTGCTTGGAAGGAATGAACTTGCCAACATCTTGATCTCAGACTTCTAGTCTCAAGAACTAGCACCACACTAGTTGTGTTACTGTTAGCAGCCCCAGAAAACTAATAAAGTCCTGTTTTTTCACTGAAGTGTCAACAGGTTGCCTCTTTTCTCATAGGGTAATCTTTCAAATATTTGACATCAGCTCACTTGTTCCATTGGAAGGCTCTTCTCCAGCGTGATGATCATGGACTTCAGATGTACGACCTCCAGTCTACTCTTTGGGTCTTCTGCTCTTCTTTAGATCTACAATGCCTTATAAATAAATTCAGATTTTCAAAGCACTTATTCAGCCATAAATTGTAAGTGTCCATAATGTGCCAAATATTCCTCTTTGCCATTTTGCAATCATTAGAGTCTACGCTATGCATAGGAAGGACTCATGTTACTACTCCACACCTGCTGGAATTTGAACAAACTCAATAAGTTTGGCATAGGCAAGGTGTGGTTGTCCGGACTGGGGCTTCCTCCAAAAATATCTGTTACTGCTTTTTTGTTCTTTCTGCTTTCATCCTCTTCAGGGCACCATCATTCCACATAAGGAAATCTGTACAAGTTCCTAACTCTTCTTCCTGACCCCATTCCTGTCCATCCTCCACTCTATAGCCAGAGTGGTCTTTGAAAAGCACAAAAGATTAGGAATTAAGATCTGTGAAAGCATTTTCACTGGAATTAGACTAAGAGGCTTACTTTGATTTTCAGTGTCCTACAAGAGACAATCCCTGACACCCTTTCCAATCTCATCTCTTGTCGATTCTCCCCCATATACCAGCACACCTCCTTTGTTCCTGAACACACAAGGTCATTCCCACCTCTGTATACTTATCGCTGACCATCCCTCTTCTAGGAACACTTCCCACCCTTTCCACCTTTGTGTCTTTATGGCTGGCCTTCTCATCATTCAGACCTCAACTCAAATGTCCCTTCCCAGAGGGGCTCCACTAGACCATGCTAACTAAAGTAGTGACTCCTACCTATGTCACTCTACCTCAGGATCCTGAGAGATGTGCGTGTGTTTGTGTGTATATGCCCAAAATTCCCTGTTTTCCAAAATTGTCTGATGTATGTATATGTTTATTATCCATTTTACTCATGAATCTATTCCCAGCATTTAGAATAGTGCCTGGTTTATAATTGGTGCTCATTAAATACTTGTTGAAAGAAATAATTAATATATGAATAAATGAGAATTGGTAGAAAAGGAATCGGGAGATGAGGTCAACCTTGGAGCGGAAACATCTCTGAATCATACATAAAATTATTGTGCCAAGGAAGCATGGAAAATGTTCTTGGAGTGAAGTTGCAGTTAGAAATGGCTCAGTGAGGTGGACACTTTTTTCATGTGCCACAATATCCTCCTCTCTACCCTCGTGAGTTTTCATGGGGTTAAGGAAAGGAATCTGGTATAAAACAAGTAAGTTCAGACACTTCAGGAGTCCAAATCCACAAACACAGAAACTGAAGTGGGGTATGTCCTTTACTCTGAACATTGTTCCAGGCCCCAAGTGGGATCTTAAACATGTCACATTAAGGTAGATAAGAAACCTAGTTATTGCTTCCCAGCATTTCTCTGTCCATTAGATTTCCAAGAGTTGTTGAAGATTTGGTGATTTTGCTCCCTAGCCACTGACAAAATGTCTTAGCCTCTTTGGCAGACAGCTGCCAGATAGGGAGTGTTTGTTTAAATAGGCACAGACAATCCCCAAACAGAGAGCCAGGGGTCTGGCCCAGGGGCAGCCCAGCCTCAAACAAATCAGCTCCCAATAAGACCTGCCTGAGTGGGAAATGGCTCATTGCAGGCCACCTTCTGCTCCACACCATCTGGCTCCCCACACGCCCTTCCTTGCTGAGTTTTAATTTCCGAACCAGACGCACTGCCACAATTATGCTTTACTTCCTTTTATGCATCCTGCTGTGGGAACACAGAAGCTTCTGGTAATTAAATGTCTACTTTGTGAATGGTGAGGAAGTCTCTGCATTTAACCATTGCTCTGTTTGCAGGAGTTGCAGTAGGGAAAAGCTGGGGATTTTAATACCTTGGATAGATCCCAGGTCACCAGGGCTCTGACCCATTAACTTTAGAAGCAAATCTATAGCAAGAGAAAGGGGACATTTGGAGTTTGATGAAGTCCTCACTTGTTCTCTTACTAGCTATCTGCCTGTCAGCCACTCTTTCTATTGTAGGCGCCAGTTTCTCTGTGTTCTCCCAGATATGAAAGGAGAAAGCCAAGTAAGACAGTTAAATTTCAAGAAGATAAGAGATGCAGATGTGCTTTGTGGTCATGCTTTCCAAGCCACAGCCTTTGTTTCTCTAAGTGTATGTAGCCAACCAACCCTGCTGGTCCTAAGAGACTTAGAGATGAATTCTAGCCAGTTTGCACATCCTTATAAAAATAACATGGAGAAGACATTTTTATTTAGCAACAATCAGCTGAAGCTGAGGAATATCTTTAGCAAGAGATCCTGTGGGCCAGTAGTTCCTCAAAATATTAGGTGCACGTTAGTCACCTGGGCATCCTGTCTAAATGCAGATTATCCTTCAGTAGATATAGGATGGGATCTCAGATTCTGTAATTCCTAACAATGGCCCAAGTTGTGGATGCAGGGGATAGTAAGCCCATTTTGAGTAGAGAGGTCTGAATTGCCCAAGAGCACAGCAGCTCTACCTTTTCTTCCTCTCCCTGTCATCTTCCAACCCAGATGCCAAACAACAGGTGCCATTTATCATTACACTTGTGCTATTGTCCTTTTTATATTAGGAATATATTTTTCTACACTTGGCCAGCTTCACTCATTTGTCACCTGCCAACCTAAGAATACATTTGAATATTTAACCCAATTTTAAAGGGTGTTTGGTAACCCTAACCTGGTTGAATCAGTCAAAGTCCCACCAGGAGGAAAGAAATCATCAGCTCTTTTTATGGAGAGAATTTAGATTGCATAGGTAAGAAATAAATTGATGGTGAATTAACCTGGAGTTAGCAACAGCAGGCACCATTGAGCCCTGGAGTGGCAAAGCCAAATGAAGAAGACAGTGTCACCAGAAATACAAGTTTCCCTGGCAGACACTGGGACCTTGGTGAGACTGTCTAGCAGAATCTGGAGTCATGGAGAAGAGGCAATTGCTCGGAGGGATGCTTCCAAAGGCAGATAGAAAGAGTTGGAGGTCTTCTCCCTTGCCAGGAATGTCTCCACTAGCACCTCCCATTGGGTGAACCAACCTGGAAGCCACTTGGGAGCCAGGTAAATGCAGCCTGTATGGGACAGGACCTGCTCCCACACAAGGCACAAACTAAATTTGCATTAGAGGATGAAGAAACCAGGTTTGGCACTTTGTCCTTGGGTATATCTTCATTGTTTTCAAGCGGAAGGAAGGTCTTGGACTAGATTTTCAAAAGAGCCAAAATATTTTCCCATACTTCTTTAAAGACAAAAGGAAAATTCACTTCCACTTGAAATTGTGTTAGCTATGTACCATCCTTGGAAGATATGTGTTTTGTGTTTCAGAAGAGAAACCATGGGTTTTTTACATACAAAAAGTTGTAGAGAGTTAATGGATAGAACTTAATGTGTTTGGAGATATGTGTGCTATAAACTATCTATCACCTCCAAAGATTTTCTCGCATACCCTTTGTTTTTGTTTTTGTTGTTGTTTTGTTTTGTTTCTCCTTTTGTAGTAAGGGCACTGTACAAAAGATCCATCTTTTTTTTTTTTTTTTTTTTTTTTTAAGTAGGCTCCATGCCTGGTGCAGAGCTCAAAACAGGGTCCAACATGGGGCTCAAACTTAAAACCATGAGATCAAGACTGGAACTGAGATCAAGA
Source organism: Canis lupus dingo (assembly GCF_003254725.2). Lineage (NCBI taxonomy): Eukaryota > Metazoa > Chordata > Mammalia > Carnivora > Canidae > Canis > Canis lupus. The sequence continues at coordinate 68,892,228 of NC_064245.1, forward strand.
GTCAGTTACTCCACTGACTGAGCCACTCAGACACCCCTTAAGTATACAATACAGTATTGCTAATCATAGGCCTCATGTTGTATAGTACATTGACAGAACTTATTTATCTTGCATAACTAAAACTTTGCATCATGTGACCAACATCTCATTTTCCCCTCCCCGCAGTCCCTGGAAACCACCATTCTACTCTCTGCTTCTATAACAAGTATGATAATTTTTACATTTATTAGACTAGATTCCATGTATAAGTGAAACCATGCAGTATTTGTCTCTCTATGTGTAGCTTCTTCCAATTACCATAATGTCCTCCAAGTCTGTCTTTCATCTGTGTTGTTGCAAATGGCAGCATTTTTAAGGCTGAATAATATTTCATTATGTACATATATCACATTTTCTTTATCTATTCATCTATCAGTAGACATTTGCATTGTTGCCATCTCTCAGCTATTATGAATCATGCTTCAATGAGCATGAGGGTGCAGATACCTCTTTCAGACCATATTTCAATTCCTTTGAATAGTACTGAGAAGTGGATTGCTGGATCAAATGGTAAATTGCCATCTGATTATTAAGTGACAATAGGAAAACTGATCTGACTAATTTGACTTCTGCATACTTAAACATTAATAATGATGATTGATTTTCAATCTACTTTAAGGAAATTTTGTAGGAGAAAAATTATATTAAAAAGCATGTATTCATTCATTCAATGAGCAATTAATCAATTCCAAGCACTATGGATTCTACTGGTTGGAGGGCTTATCCAATAAGAAGCTTTTGTGTAACCCAATTCTCCACTAGGTATTATGTTAAAAATGCTATATGTGCTTCTAAAGCCCCTGAGCTCCTCTGTGGTAATGGTTAGGGTCCAGTCATAAGAGAGAAACACCACCAGTAAGTGAACAGAGAAAATTTAATGTGAAGAACTAATGAATTTGAAACAGAAGATTATTATCTAAAGGACACATATCACAGAATGTGTATATCATACAATGTTGAGTATTCTTCTCCTCATCAGACTGAGAGTTCCTTTAGAGCAGGAACTGTGTCTCTAATAATTTTAACCCTAGAACCCCAGGGTTCTCTAGATCTGAATACAGTATCTGACACCCAGTGACTACTTAATGCTTATTGAGAAAATGAATAAATGGGAACTTAACGTCTAAGGGGACCTGGAGGTTCAGACCATTACATTTGATAGTTACTTGTGTTTTAATGTAGTTTCAGAAACAGACCAATAAGAGAATGCTGGAGTGCTGGGAAGGAACATTATACAGACAATAGCAGTAATGAGAAAGATGAGAAAGCAAGGCATATTCTGGAATTCGCTGGTTACCCATCTTTTTTATATTACGGTTTTGAGAGAAAAAGTAGCAGAATATGAAGTTGGAGAGAGAAGGCAGGAGATAAACTATGACAAGGGGTTTAAATCTTGTCTGGTGTAAAGACAGCCATTGAAGAGTTCAGGGAGGGGCACCAACAGGATAGGACATGTAGGGACATGGGTCATCCTAGCACTCGATGAAGGGTGTAGTGGGTAGCTGAGAAGAGCTATACTTTGGGGAAGTAAAATTTGTTGCATTCATGTATGTGGACACAAGTAATTCAAATAAAATCAATTCGAAAAATAATTGTTATTGTTGCTATTACGAATCCTATTTGGTTAATTCTAATATGATAAACAGTCTCTGTAAGCATCTCTGTATTTTTTAGAAGCTATATAGTCAAAGGAAATTTAACTATTGAATCAAACACTGACAACACACTTTTGAACTCTTTTCAAAGAAATGACCACCAAGTGATAATGGCCTGGAATTCAAATTGGCCAAAAGATGGCATATTTCAAGTGCTTTTTGTCAGTGGGGGCTATTAAATAGCTTTGAAATAAAAGCTTGAATTCCCTAAGGGACAATTCCAAGAAAGTCACATGAAGTAGAGCTCTTCTTCCATTTCCTTAATGGTCTTCCCCATAAGTTCACATATGACACATCAAATAAACCAGAACAAATACTATTTTACATAAAATTTACATAAGATTATCTTAAGCCTTCAAAATTAGTAAATTGGCAATTCACCTAACTGGACTGACCCTTAGTTTTCTCATCTGTAGAAGGGATTCAATTTTTCTCTATTCACAGATTGTATAATATTCTTACTAAAAAAGCATTTTAAAGAAATGCTTTGATTTTGTGAAGAAGGGTTTATAAAAAAATCACTGTATTTCTGTTTATACTCTTACTTCATTCTTAGTGGATGATAATTAAAGGAATCTTAAGGAAGTATCCCCAGCTATGGACTAGAAATTGTAGATATAATCATATGCCAATTGGTATACTTAAGTGCCAAACATGGTTTGCCTATATACAAAGAACCACTTACAATAGGGAAAAAAGATTTAATTTCTTGAGTATGGCATGTGGAGAAAACAAACCCCCTCTATCTTTGGGAACAAGTCATTTATTTAGCTCTGCCTAATTAAAACTAAGTTTCTAATTCTAGAATGCCTCATAAATTTTACCATGTAATGAACATATACTTTTATTTATTGTTTAATTAAATTTGCTATAACTTGATATTTGCATCCATATCAATCATCCTTTGAAGGCTATTGGTGCTTCAGTTGATAGGCAGAGTTTGTCTAAGTGATCAACAGTTGCCTGATCAGTAGGAACCATGGAAATTGGGGACATTTAATTCAGATGGCTGATATGAGGATTGAGACCATGATTGTGAAGTGCCTGTGGTGAGCCAAGCATATGATGTTTGAGAAATAGACAACGGCTGCTAATATTGTTTTTAATTATGTCCTGTTGTTGCTATTGTTGGAATTTCTAAGAACATTCTGTAGAACATAAAAGTAATTCATCAATAACTTCAAATTGCCTTATCTTACTCTAAATGATGCTTGATAAATGATTGATTGATTGAAGATGGAGAAGAGGATATTAAGATATTGTAATGTAATGTATTCTGTAAATGTAATGTATTCTGTGTCCTGATATACCTTTGCTTAATAAAAGTGATTACATTGATGTCTGTTATGACTCACCTACAAAATCATATGCATCACCAACTTATGTATACATAATGGAGAAATTCAAACCATATAGGAAATTTCAAATAGTCTCCTCCTCTAATATACTTGCATAAGTTGTTTTTGGTGTTTGTAAGAGAAAGTTTCATTTAAAGGTTACCAGTAAAATTTCTGTTTTTAATAAACAGAATGTCAATTCCAGTAAATTATGTCCATTCAGGAAGGACCCCAGGGTAACTTTATCTTTGTGAATATGAGGTAGGTAGGCACTCATTCTTATAGAAAAGAACTAACATGATTTTTTTTTCTTTTCTTATCCCCCTGAGAAAGTACCTCCTTCATACAACCTATAGTCTGTCAGAGAGAAGGATTGAAAACAATTACCCTAGAGTCTAAAGACCTCTTGAAAGTAAGAGGAAAGAGATGGAATGCCTGCTGTCCAGTAAGAATTCATAAATAATTGTTTAATGAACAAATGAATGAATCCTGATCTTTTCTCTTTTTTTAAACTTCAAAATTGCTATTTAAAGATATTGTTATTATAGTTTGGGGAAATAATTACTGTTAAACATTTGGCAAGAATGAAATCGGTATAATGTTTGGGAAAGCTGGTGTGCAGTAGAGAGGAAGCTTTCTAAATGCCTCTACCCATTATGGTCAGGTGAACTAGTTTTGTGCAGATGGACAATCCCACTACAAAAAACAAAAATGTAGATGCTGGAAAAAATATTTCTTAAAAAAGAAAATGTATTTGAAAACATTAGAGCACTATTAAAGCAACAAATTCTTGGCCCAGAGCCCACACAGGTGACTACAATATTTGACATTACTTTTCACTTCAGTGGATTATTCAGTTTCTCAAGAATAGCTGACCAGCTAATAAGCAGAGGAGAGCTTACAGCCTCCTCGTGGAGCTATGAGAGGAGCATCTTAGAACATATTTCAAGTTAAAAAAAAAAATGCCATTTAGTTGGAAATCCAAATGGTCACACCCTAGGACAGGGGGCCAGATTTCACAAACACTGAATCCTCACCTCCAAGAGGAGGCTAAGAAGACATAATAAGCAAATGTAATATGGGATCCTGGATGAGCTACTGGGATAGAAAAACACAGTAGATAAAAGCTAAAGAAACCTGAGTACAAATTTTAGTTTACAATAATGTATCAAAACTGATTTATTAATTATAGCAAATTACCATACTAATGTAAGATGTAATAATAGGGGAACTGAATGTCCTGTGTATAGGAACTCTATATACTATCTTCTCAATTATTCTCAATCTATTATTGTCTCTAAAATATCAGTAAAACCAAACTAAAGTATAAAGCTTCTGCGCAGTGAAGAAAAAAATCAACAAAACTAAAAAGCAACCTACTGAATGGGAGAAGATATCTTCAAATGACATACCTGATAAAGACTTAGTATCCAAAATATATAAAGAATTTATAAAACTCAACACCTAGAAAATGAATAATCCAATTTAAAAATGGGCAGAAGACATGAACAGACATTTCTCCAAAGAAGACATACAGATGGCCAACAGACACATGAAAAGAAGCTCAATATCACTTATCATCAAGGAAATTGAAATCAAAACTACAATGAGATAATATCTCACACCTGTCAGAATGGCTAAAACCAACAGGAAACAACAGGTATTGGCAGGATGTGGAGAAAGGGGAACCCTCTTGTACTGTTGGTAGGAAAACAAACTGATGCAACCATTCTGGAAAACAGTATGGAGTTTCCTCAAAAAGTTAAAAATAGAACTACCCCATGATCCAGCAATTGCACTATGAGGTACCTACCAAAAATGCAATAATTCAAAAGGTTGTATGCATCCTGATGTTCATAGCAGCATTATCTACAATAGCCATATTATGGAAACAGCCCAAATGTCCATCGATTGGTGAATGGATGAAGAGGATGTGGCATATATATATATATATATATATATATATATATATATACACACACATACATATAGATAATGGAATATTACTCAGCCATAAAAAGACCCCAAACCAGAAGATACCTAGGAATAGACCTAACCAAAGAGGCAAAAGATCTGTACTCAGAAAACTATAGAACACTCATGAAAGAAATTGAGGAAGACACAAAGAAATGTAAAAATGTTCTATGCTCATGGATTGGAAGAAAAAATATTGTTAAAATGTCTATGCTACCTAGAGCAATCTATACATTCAGTGCAGTCCCTATAAAAATACCATCAACTTATTTCAAATAATTGGAACAAATAATGCTAAAATTTGTATGGAACCAGGAAAAAAAAATCTAAATAGGCAAAGGATTGTTAAAAAAGAAAACCAAAACTTGAAGTCACAATTCCAGACTTCAAGCTCTATTACAAAGCTATAATCATCAAGACGGTATGGTACCGGCACAAAAACAAATATACAGATCAATGAAACAGAATAAAGAACTCAGAAATGGGTCAATTCATGATCAACTAATCTTTGACAAAGCAGGAGATGATATCCAATGTAAAAAAGACAGTCTCTTCAACAAGTGCTATTGGGAAAATTGGACAACCATATGCAGAAGAATGAAACTAGACCATTTCCTCACACTATATATAAAAATAGACTCAAAATAGATGAAGGACATAAATGTGAGACAGGAATCCATCAAAATCCTAGAGGAGAACACAGACAGCAACCTCCTTGACTTTGGCCACAGCAACTTCATGCTAAACGTGTCTCCAAAGGCAAGGGAAACAAAGGCAAAATGAACTATTGGGACTTCATCAAGATAAAAGCTCTTGCACAGCAAAGGAAACAGTTGACAAAACCAAAAGGCAACCTGCAAAATGGAAGAAGGTATTTACAAAGGACACATTAGATAAAGGGCTGGTATCTAAAATTTACAAAGAGTTTATCAAACTCAACACCCAAAGAACATATAATCCAGCTAAGAAATGAGAAGACATGGACAGACATTTCTCCAAAGAAGACATACAAATAGCCAACAGGCACATGAAAAAATGGTCCACATCACTCAACATTAGGGAAATACAAGTCAAAACCACAATGAGATACCACATCAGACCAATCAGAATGGCTAAAATCAACAAATCAGGAAATGACAGATGTTGGCCAGGATGCAGCCAAAGGGGAACCCTCTTATGATGTTGGCAGGAATGCAAGCTGATTCAATCACTCTGGAACACAGTATGGAGTATGGAGGTTCCTCAAACAGTTGCAAATAGTGCTACCTATACCCAGCAACTGCACTACTGAGTATTTACCCCAAAGACACAAAAGTGATTCAAAGGGACACCTGCACCCCAATGTTTGTAGCAGCAATGCCCACAATAGTCAAAATATGGAAAGATCCCAGATGTCCATCAACAGATGAATGGGTAAAGAAGATGTGTGTTCTCACTATATATATATATATATATATATATATATATATATATATATAGAGAGAGAGAGAGAGAGAGAGAGAGAGAAATATATATATACACACACACACACACACATACACACACACAATGGACTACTACTCAGACAAAAAAAAGAAAAAAGAAAGAAAGAAAGAAAGAAAGAAAGAAAGAAAGAAAGAAAGAAAGAAAAAGGAAGGAAGGAAGGAAGGAAGGAAGGAAGGAAGGAAGGAAGGAAGGAAGGAAGGAAGGAAAGGAAGAAAGAAAGAAAGAAAGAAAGAAAGAAAGAAAGAAAGAAAGAAAGAAAGAAAAGAAAAGAAAGAAAGAAAAAGGAAGAAAGAAAAAGGAAGAAAGAAAGAAGAAAGAAAGAAGAAAGAAAGAAAGAAAGAAAGAAAGAAAGAAAGAAAGAAAGAAAAAAAAAAAGAAAGAAAGAAAGGTCTTGCCATTTACAATGACGTGGATGGAGCTAGAGGATATGATACTAAATGAAATAAGTCAATCAGAGAAAGACAATTATCATATGATCCCACTCATATGTGGAATTTAAGAAACAAAACAGAGGATCATAGGATAAGAGAGGAAAAAATAAAACAACACAACATCAGAGAGGAAGACAAACCATAAACAACTATTAATCATAGGAAACAAACTGAGGGTCACTGGAGAGGAGGGGTGTAGGAAGATGGGGTAACTGGGTGATGAACCTTAAGGAGGGCATGAGATGTAGTGAGCACTGGGTATTATATAAAACTATATATATGAATCACTGGCCTCTACCTCTGAAACAAGTAATACATTATATGTCAGTTAATCAAATAAAAAAATTAGTGGTAAATGTAAATTAACAAATAAATAAATAAAATGAAGTCTTGCCATTTGCAATAACATAGATGGAACTAGAGAATATCATGCTAAGTAAAATAAGTCACAGAGAAAGGCAAATCCCAAATGATTTCATTCATATGTGAAATTTAAGAAATAAAACAAATGAGCAAAGAGGGAAAAAAAAGAGAGAGGCAAACCAAGAAATAGATTCTTAACTATGGAGAACAAACTGATGATTACCAGACAGGAGGTGGGTGGGAGGATGGGTGAAATAGGTGATGGGGATTAAGGGAGTGCACTTGTGATGAGCTCCAGGTGTTGTATAGAAGGGTTGAATCATTATATTGTGTACCTGAAACTAATATTACACTGTATGTTACTTAACTGGAATTCAAATAAGAACTTTAAAAAAATCAATAAAAAACAAAGATTATATTATATACAAATGGATGAAATACTCGAAAAGCAGAAACTGTCATATTGTATCAAAAAATTAAAAACAAACAAACCACAAAACTCTATGTAGTTTAAAAGAGACTATAAAAATAAGGATACAGAGAACTTGGAGTTAAATTAATGTAAAGAGACATGCCATGATAACACCAAAGAAAGGCTGACAATCATCAATATCAGAATATAATTTTTTTCATTTTAGCTATCAAAAAATTTAAATGTTATTTTAAGATATCAAAATAACACTTATTGGGAAAGTTTTAAGAAAGAAAGAGGGATATTTCATTATTTAAAAAGTATCAATACATTATAATTATATGAAGCATTTAATTAATTTTTCTCTTCTAATAATATAGCCCCAAAAGGTATAGAGCAAGTAATGACAAAGTTAAAAAGACAAATGTTCAGTTATGGTGGAAATTTTGTAATATTCCTTCTTAGTTACTGGCAGAACAAGGCATTGTTAAAATCAGAGAAAAAACTTGGTAGGGACATTGAAGATTAAAAATATAATTTAAAAATCCTGACCAGTTGGTCCAAGGGTTGTGGGTTATTGTTAAGCTGTTTAAAAATCCTGACCAGTTTGACATATATAGAACACTACACCTGGCAAGTAAAAAATACAATTCCCATGGAACTAAAATTATACAAAGTCTATCCTGATCATATAGAATTGTTTGAAATGAAGAAAAATAACTAAAATTTCTTCTGAATTTTAAAAGTAAACAAAAACATTTCTAAATTAGCAATAGATCTGTGAAGAAATTGCATTGAAAATTAGAAGGTATTTTGAGCTGAATGAAAATATAAATAAAATACGTCAAAGTTTGTGGGATGAAGTTGTAGTTAGAAGGAAATTCCTGGGATCAAATGTTTTAAAAGATTAAAAAATAGATGGTATAAATATGCCTCTTAAGATATTAGAAAAACGTCAAATGAGCCCAAACAAAATGGAAGGAAGAAAATAATAAAATAAACAGAAACAAATAAAAGTAAAATAAATAAACAATGTGCAGAATCAATTCAGTCAGAAGTCATTTGGTTGAAACCAATAATAAAATTGATAATACCATAGCTCGGTTGATTAAGACAAAAAGAGTAAAAGCACAAATCACCAATGTTAGAAAAAAGAAGGTAGATCCAACAGATATTAAAACAAGAAACTATTGGAGCCAATTGTATGCTGTTATTTGAAAATGTAGGTAAAACTGACAAATTCAATGAAAAATACAACTTATCAAAATGAATACAAGAAAAAAATAGAAAACATTAGTTATTAGTTTCTTATTAATTACAGAGAAAAATCAATCAATGTCTAATCATTATTAAAACAAACCAAAACAAAATCTTAAGCAAACTAGAAAGAAAAGTGAACTTTCTTAATCATATAAAGAAAATTTTTTTACAAAGTGGTAAAATATTAGAAACTTTCTTCCTGAAATGAGAACTTGGTCAATATAAGATAACTTCCATGAAATATTTTTCTGGAGGTGGTAGCCAATAAAATAAGGCAAGAAAAGTAATAGAACTGGAAAATTAGAAATTATAATTTTTCACACTAAATTTGCATATATCTATTGAATACATAGACTAATTTTAAAAACACTATAATGTATTAGATTTAAAAAGTGAATTTAGCAAGTTCACTTGATACAAAGTTTAATAAATGAAAATCAATTGCATTTCTATTTAATAGCAACGATTGGAAAAAATTTAACTACCATTTCCAAGTATATATGCAATTACAGTATGATTTCACTCATATGTGGAATTTAAGAAACAAAACAGATAGACATAGGGGAAGGGAGAGAGAAATAAAATAAGATTAAAACAGAGAGGGAGACAAACCATAAGAGACTCTTAATTCTAAACTGAGGGTCGCTGGAGGGGAGGTGGGTAAGGGGATGGGGTAACTGGATGATAGGCATTAAGGAGGGCACATGAAGTAATGAGCACTGTGTGTTATATGGAACTGATGAATCATTCATTCTACCCGTGAAACTAATAGTACAGTATATGTTAACCAAATTGAATTTAAATGAGAGATTATAATTAAAGACACACAAATATATATACAATTATAGATATATCTATATGTATATATAGATTATATAATGTGTATATATTTTTTATCTATATTTACAATTATATGTGCATATGCATTATCCCATGATCTCTACAAAAAAATTACAAATCTGAATACATTGAAAACTAGGGGTGCCTGGGTAGCTCACTCAGTTAAGTAATTGACTCTTGATTTCTGCTTGGGTTGTGATACCAGGTTGTGAGATCAATCCCCAAATCAGGCTCTGCTCTGGGTGTGGAAACTGCTTCAGATTTTCTCTCTCTCTTACCCTCTGCCTCACCTCCTCTGATAGGGGATGAGTGCTCTCTCTCTCTTTCTCTCTAATTAATTAATTTAAAAAATTGAGGACTCTAACATGTATAGATTCTCCTCAAATTGATCTGGAGTTTCAATACAATTTCTAGAAGAGATAGGGATATGTGTGTGTGTGTGTGTGTGTGTGTGTGTGTGTCTGTGTGTGTGTATGAACTCATAACATGTAAGGTTTGCATGTTATTTTTACTCACATGTAAGTGGAAATGAAGAGTCATAAGAAAACAAGACAAACTCGGAAAGGATTTTGTGGACAATAGACATAATTTTCAAAATATAGCATTTATCATTTATTTCTAAAAATCTATGAGAAATGAGGAGAGCATTCACCAGCCAAAGGTCAGGTGCCCACCTCACTTCAATCCCTAAGTCATTAATTTTATGGGTTCATTTTCATAATTGAGTAAAATTGAAAATACCTCCCCACCCATTTTTAAGGTATAGTTTTGGTATCTACAGAGGAGCAAGGTTCTTACACTTATTAGTAAGTAATTTTCAGAAGTGTTATATATTTGAATAACAATTCGAGTACATTTTGAAAAGAGGCAGTGGGGCAAGAATATCAAAGAGATTAAAATACGTGATTTGAGGATATTTTTAAGTGAAAACAAAATAAATTATAAGGACAACGTAATCTATACATCTGAAGGGAAATGCAGATACATGTTTGAAAAAGAAGGGGGTCACATTAGTCTTTCAGTGAATGATTTTTCAGAGTAGACATTCATGGTAAATAAGATGAAGGCTTAGGAATCTTAAAATGAGTGATTCTTCATTTCACATTAATAGTCCTAGAAGTATTTTTCTGCTCCCACAGTTTTTCAGGCCCCATTTGTGGTTCTCACACAATCTACTGTAGATACCACAGGGTATCTCCCATTCTCTTTGCTAGGCTAAAGTTGTTCCAGTGAGGTAAAAAGTTCTAGAATTTTTGGATTTTGTGTGATATCTGCTATTCACAGAAGAGTCAGGCTCACCTTCTTTGGCAGTAATTTTGGTACTATGGCTTGTTGGTGGATTTCTGCATCATGATGAGTACTGAGTTGCAGTGAGTTCTGTGTATCCCAAAGAGTCATTAAGAGCATCCACAGGGCAGGGGTGCCTGGGTGGCTCAGTGGTTGGGTGTCTGCCTTTGGCTCAGGTCTTGATCCCAGGATCCTGATATCGAGTCCTACATCAGGCTCCCTATAGGGAGCCTGCTTCTCCTTCTGCCTATGTCTTTGCCTCTCTCTGTCTCTCATGAATGAATAGATAAAATATTTTTTGAAGAAAAAGAAGAAGAAGAAGAAGGAAGAAGAAGAAGAAGAAGAGAAGAAGAAGAAGAAGAAGAAGAAGAAGAAGAAAGAAGAAGAAGAAAGAAGAAGAAAGAAGAAGAAGAAGAAGAAGAAGAAGAAGAAGAAGAAGAAGAAGAAGAAGGAGGAGGAGGAGGAGGAGGAGGAGGAGGAGGAGGAGGAGGAGGAGGAGGAGGAGGAGGAGGAGGAGGAGAGGAGGAGGAGGAGAAGAAGAAGAGGAAGAAAGGAAGGAGGAAGAAGAAGGAGCATCCACAGGGCAGAGCCTGTCCTGAGAAGGAAGCTGTTTCTCCTCTGACACTCCTTTGCATAGATAGACTCAGTGTCCCTGCTGGATCGCCATAGAGTCTGGTGTTGGCCTGCTAGCTCATATTTAGGCTGAGAAGGACTTTGGAAGAGAAATGAGCCTTTGAGAAGACAGCAATGTATAGAGACAAATGTATAAGGAACTGCTGAGAAAGCACTGGAGTTAACAAGAGCTAAATTCAGTTGTTTACCTTGTACTGCACACTCTTATTAGGATAACCCCAGGCCAGTTATGACCTTTTTGGGGGTTTTTTAGTGATATTATCTACTAACAGATATTTTAGCCTGGAAGCTGTTATATGGTTGTTATGTCAAATTTTATAATTTCAAGGGGGAAGTAGTTTCTTCTCTAAATTCAAGTTTAGCCAATTTTCTAATTATCCACTCTATGAAGAAAAAGCTGCAGCTCCCCCCATTCTTGAGTGAACACATACTTAGAAATGTGTTGTTTCTTTTCATTCTAGATACTTCAACTCCCTGGAAGATAGCAAAATCCTTAGAAGATACTTAGAATTATTTCTGATTGAAGGTGCCTGGGTGGATCAGTCGGTGAAGCATTTGACTCTTGGATTTGGTTCAGGTCATAATCTCAAAATGGTGAGATCAAGCCTGGCATTGGGCTTCTTGCTCAATGCAGGGTCTGCTCGAGAGTCACTCTCTCTCTCTTTCCCTCTGTCCCACTCCCTGCTCGTGCTCTCTCTCTTTCTCTCTAGATAAATAAATAAAACATTTTTTAAAAAAATAATTATTTCCAAGTGGATTTTGGACATTTTATGTGCCTTTATCTGATTGGAGGTCACAATCTATAGACTCATCCTATTGATGTTCCCAAAGAGTCAAGAAAATGTTTTCTAAGGCGATAGATTTATATTCACTAATTTATTTATTTTTCATTGACAAACACATGAGTCAATAATATCACCATGTTTTGAATAGCAAGACCAAAAAAAGATTACATTTGTCTTCTACTCACCTTCATTTACAGAAATTGACGTTCATGTTTTCTCCTTATGTGTATCATCATGGACTCACAAATTTTCAGATTTACTGTGTGTAATCAACCCTGTCAATGTTCTTTTGATTCCCAATTATCTCAATTTAATTAGTAGAAGCTCCCTCACTTTGGACTAATGTATCCCTGTGCTTTGTGAAAATTTGTCTTGCTTTCTGACACAACAGGTGTTATAGGCTCACATTTTACCTTTCAATCCACAAGTGGAATCAGTTACTTCTGCAGGGTTCCCTGGTTTCTCATAGTAGGAAAGCAGCTTTGTAGACAAGAATCTAAGTGCTGTTGTGAATAATGGAAGGCAGGAGGGAAGTATTTCTCCTAGGCAATTTTTTGGGCAGAGCTATAAAAGACATATTCTGAATTTCTTTTGTAAAGTTATGATTTGATTTTGATATTTCCAATTCAATTCTAATAGTAGAGTGTCCCTACTTACATTTTTGATTGAAAAATTATACTTCATTTTCTTTTATAGTGAACATCTTGTTTCCAAATGAAATAAACATCATTACCTTTATACTTTCCTGAGAAAATAAGAAAGCCATTCCAAAATAGCAATTCAATATTAATGCAAAAGTATGATCACTGAGTAAGTTCAATTTGGGGGGTAATGCATTTTGTTTATACTGCATTTCATTACAGATTTGTAGTCAGATTATTCTGTTCTAGAATAATGGTTCTCAAACTTTATTGTGTATCAGAATTACAGGAAGATTTGCTGAAAGAAACACCAAAAACAACAGACAGCTGGGCCTCACCCCCTGAATTTCTAATTCCAGTAAGTTTGGGGCAGGGCCAAAAATTTGCAATTCTAATAAATTTTCTGATGCTTCTGCTGCTGCTGCCACTGATTCAGGGACCACACTTTGAAAATTACTGTTATAGAATTAATTATAATTCTCACTCTGTGGTTGTAAGTACTTAACTGACCTGTGGTTTTACTTCAGGGCTTTCTGCTGACTTTCAGTCTGAAGCTGTTGGCGTTCCATGTTTGCTACTGGTCAATTCATAGAGTGGAGGCTGCTTAGACTGTAACACTAGGAAAGACAAATCTGCTGTACCTTGAGATGACATAAAAAAAAAAAATCACCAGCTCTGTATTCAAAATTGTGTACCTTAATTTCTTCACCCTCTTATCCCTCTGCAATGACTTGGTGTATAGTTGTAATTACAAGATACCTATATTTGCTTGAATAAACTGGTTGGATAAGCCGGTTCTGCTTCCTATGATTTAATTTCTGATAATATCAGAACACACTTATTTTCACATGTAGCAACCCCAGTCACTTTAATGTATCAGGTTATGTATTGTTGCAACAAGATTATCCCAATTAGTAGTTTCTCGACACAGTACCATCGGTTTTCAATTTTCCACTAGAGGATCAAGAAGATCCCTAGTACCTTAGAATCCCATATGATTAGCAAAGAGAAATAAAATAAATACAAACCCTTGAGGTTTGCCCTGAAAGTCTCATACATATTTCATGTCTCCTCATTTTATTTGGAGATAAACCTATTTTAGGACACTAGTTTCTCAGAGGCATTACCTTAATTCTCTGTAAATTCTGATTTCACAAAACCAATCAAATATGTCATTAAAAATAGCCAGCGTACATAAACATAAAATACAATTTAATTTTGAGATATCAGCAACTGGAAATAAGTCAGATGTTACAAACTTAAACTATGATTCCAAAGTTCAAGTAGAAACCTTTCTACAAATTCATATAATTTCCAGATTATCTGGATCCTGGTCCTCCTAGAGCCATTTCATAAGACAAGAATATTTATAGTTACAACACATCTTAACTGGCAACAATTCATTTCAAGTAAAGTCCCCTATTTCAGATCCTTTTCAAAAAGCTTTAGCTATTTAGTTTTAAGGCAAAAATGCAAATTCTTAAGTGAAATAAAATATGTCACGTTCCAGAAATGCTGATTTCTATTTCTTTTTTTAGTTGCACTTAATACTACAAAGTAACAGACTGAATATAGTTATTTTAAAAAAAGAAGAAAAAATGATTAATGCCTCCTATGTCATTATCAATTTAATTTCATCAATTTTCATATTTAATCTAAATATGAAATCCCCAAGTTTGGAATTAATGTTTTGAAAATCATTAGATTCAAAAGGAGACTTTTGAAAAGAAAAAAGAAGGTACTATCCTTTCTAACAGCAGAGTTTTAAGGCGTGTGGCCTCAGTATAATAGCCTTTCATCAGTTCCATAGCCTGTGGTTTATCAATCCCAAATTACAACTCTACTAGAAAAAAGAAAAAATTATTATCTTAAAAAATATTTCTTATGGGATCCCTGGGTGGCGCAGTGGTTTAACACCTGCCTTTGGCCCGGGGCGCGATCCTGGAGACCTGGGATCGAATCCCACGTCGGGCTCCCAGTGCATGGAGCCTGCTTCTCCCTCTGCCTGTGTCTCTGCCTCTCTCTCTCTCTCTCTCTCTCTCTCTCTCTCTGTGTGTGACTATCATAAATAAATAAAAATTAAAAATATATATATATTTCTTTTAATTTTTAGTTTCCAATATTTAGTGTCATCTCATGGCTCTTGCTAAAAATCATTAGCCCTCCACATAATAATAAAGATACCCAGATACAAATTTATCATGTTATATGTGTCATCGTGTACGTCTCTAGTTTTTTGTTTTGTTTTGGAAAGCTCTTTTCCAAACATATTTCAAGACTAAGATATTTCTGAACTTCATTTTAATTGCAACAAGTTTGCAATATATTTTTAATACTCTAACCATTCCTTTGTGTGAATGACACATTCCATTATATGAAAGAAAAATCTGGTAGTTTTCAAATACAATCTCAAAAGCTTTGATACTCCTCTCATCAAAGAGTGAGATGTACATACACTAGATAAAAGTGATGTGGTGCCAGTTTCTGGACCCAGTCCCTTAAGAAATGGGCAGCTTCCATTTCTGTGTTCCATTCTTACTCCTAAAATCCTGCCACCATGCTGTGAGGATGCCCAAGCCACTCCAGAGAGGGGCCAGCACTTGACAGCCAGGTGACTCAGTAATCTGGGAAGTGAATCCTCCAGATCCATTTGAACCACCTCCTTCGTAGAGCAAAGATGAGCTGTCCCCACCATCCAAACTGAAGATTTGTGGGGAAAACAAGTGGTTGCTCTTATTAAAGACACTACATTTTGGGGTGATTTGGTATGCAACAATAGATAACCATAACACTCCTGCTTACGACTATATAATATGTAAGTGGAACAAAGTTCTTAGACTCATGTATATTTACATGCTAGTGTCTTCTAAATGCTTCCTGATAAAGGAAGAAATTTTAAATATTAATACTTTAAATATTAATATTTTAAAACTTGTAAAATATAATAGTTCTTCCCCCATTGGACCTTTATAATAGATTAGTCCAGCCAAGGAAAGTTACTGTAAATTGATCTATTTCTAATTGTGGTTTTCAAAAGTTAGAGTCAACAAAGAATGAGTTATTTGTGGTGATGATATCAATTGTACTCTGATTGTGCTAATGTTCACATCAATCTACGTGAGTGATAAAATTTCATAAAACTATACACTGCGTGGCTCAGTGGTTGGGTGTCTGCCTTCGGGATCCCAGGATCTGGGATCAAGTCCTGCATCCGGCTCCCTGTGAGGAGCCTGCTTCTCCCTCTGCCTATGTCTCTGCCTCTCTCTCTGTCTCTGACTCTCTCTCTCCCTGTCAGTCTCTCATGAATAAATAAACCTTTAAAAAAAAACTATACACTGAAAATAAAAATGCAAAACCGTTTATGTAAGAACTTGTGAAATCTGAATAAGGTCTTCACTTGAGTTATTATCACTGTACAGATGCCGATTTCCTGGTTTTGACAATGAACCGTGATTTTCCAGGATATTAACATTTGGAATAAGCTCAACAGAAAGCTACACAGAAACTCTGTATGGCTTTTACAACTTCTGGTGAGACTTAAACTGTTTCAAAGTAAAAAGTTACAATAAAAAAATTAAGGTCTGGACAATAGAGAAATCCATTTCAGTAAAATAACTCACCCTGGCAAGGAATCTTTGGTCCATTTATTGTAGAGCAACTACAGGTCATGATTTCTTGGATGAGCACTCTTAAGGACTCAGAGACTCCTTTAGTAATGATGCTTCAGAGGCTTATTCTTATATTGATACAGACAATTTCATAGAGGAGACTCTGCCATCTTCAGAAAAGGAAAATATAGCCACTTGGTACAAGAGTGGTTTTAAACACACCAGTAATACACAGAGGTAACTGAGGTTTATTTGGACACTCATTTTTTCCCAGTGTTTTGGAAGCTTTAGCTGTTACAATTTCTCCAGTCTATCCTAGTGGATAGATAATGGTGTCAAATATGCAAGGTTTGGTCTTTATCTCCAGGACTTTTTGCAAGTCTTTACCCCAATTTCTTAGTAAGGTTTGGAAGCCTCTTCTGGGCATGTTACAAGGGAGACAAAACAGGATTGCCATTCTTTTGTATCCCTCATCTTCCTACAGATATCTTGTCCCCATTTGGCAAGAGAATGACTTCTTCAGGTTTTCTTTTCTATGGTTCAGGAGCCATCAAGGGAAAATCATCATTTGGAACCATCTATGGAGATCCGGCTTCCTCTTCATGCATTTTACAGGTAAGGGGATCATCATAGCTTAACAAAAATTGAGCGGGTGTAAGGAAGGCTCCTTAAGAACTCAAAGATTCAGGACAATCTATTTTGTATAGGGATCAAAATAGAGCACGAAGAAACAGGGAAAATGGGGTCAAAGACCAGATAAAAAGAGAACCAGACTTGGTCTGTGCTCCTCCCCACGTAGAAAAGCAAAAGTCCTCCTAAAAGGTAAGTAGCTCAGGGATAGAGCTCTGCTGCACTATCTATCAATCTCTAAGTGCCAGAGGAGACATAAGAAGAAAACAAAAGATTGAAACATCAAGGGGTCTCATATGTGCACTTGATTTGCACTTTGTAACCCTGTTATTCTTCGGATCCCTGATACTCCATATGCTGCCAAGACTACACCCATTTGTTGTGAAAATAGGACACCAACACGGAAATGTTAAGATACAGCACTATTATTTCCTGATCAGCAAGGAGGAAGAGACAAGAGAAAACATCAGCCAGAAGTCAGGCAATGGCTGTTTCTCAGTTCTTAACACCCTAGTTTTCCTCAGATATGTTTTATTCTAGAATGCCACACGATATTTGATGCCCACCTTCTTACTTCCCCAAAACAAACCTGCCTAATTTCCAAATAGATTTGGAGATCTACTTCAGAAAGAGGTCCTGAACTCGCAAGACACCCAAAACCAAATCTGATAACAGGCTTGTGAAAAATATTTCAAATATGAATTTTGAAAACAGGGAAAGACAAGTAAGTAATGTAAAATATATATTAGAAAATAGATTTAAATATATGTCTCTAAAACTAGGGGAGTCGTAGTAAACGAGATATGGCACCCATCTGAAATGAGAAGCTGGTAGATAAAAGGAGGTCATGAAGTCATACAGAAGACCAAGGCAAGTGGCATCGAAGGGCAGAACATAAGGGATAGTTTTTGTTCTTTTAATTTTTAAATCTTAGCCTATGTAGTATTAAGGGTTCTGTCTGTTTGTTGGGTTTGTTGCTTGTTTTGATTGTTTGTTCTTTAGGTAAGAGTCATTCTCCTCAAAGAACAAAGTTGTGGGGCATCTGAGTGGCTCAGTCAGTTACGCATCAGACTCTTGGTTTGGGCTCATGTCATGATCTCGTGGG
This sequence comes from Canis lupus dingo, assembly GCF_003254725.2. Taxonomy (NCBI): domain Eukaryota; kingdom Metazoa; phylum Chordata; class Mammalia; order Carnivora; family Canidae; genus Canis; species Canis lupus. Next base: position 68,910,713 of record NC_064245.1, read on the forward strand.
TCATGAGACTGCCTGATCCTTGCGTCAGGCTCTGTGCTCAGTGCAGAGTCTGCTTGAAATTTTCTCTCCTTCTCCCTCTGCCCTTCCCCCCATACTCAAGTTTGCTGTTTCAAATAGATAAATCTTTTTTTTTTTAAAGAACAAAAATTGTAGGAATTGCTCTAATGGATATACAGATTTATTACAAATATGTTAGAAAGAGACAGAGTAGTATTGGCACAAGGGTAGGCAAAGGGGAATAGCAGCAGATTCACACAGATATGAACATTAAGTTTATGAATAACGTAGGACTGTAGAATAGTGTAGAAGGGACTTTTTCAACACATTATGCTGAGTCAAATAAATATACATATGGAAAAAAATTGAACATGATTCCTACTTCATGCATTCATAAAAAATGAATTCTAGGTAAACAACCAATCTTATAGAAAATAATATTGGATAGTATCTCCATGACCTTGATATAGGCAAAATATGGGCACAAAAGTAACAGCCAAAAGGGACAGATTAGTAAAGTAGAGTACACTGAAATTAAGACCTTCAGTTCATCATATGAAACACCATTAAGGGAGTTTAAGAGTGAATCAGACTGTAGAAGATTTTAGCAATATGTACAACCAACGAGGATGTATTCCAGATATGTATATATGGGCAGCCCCGGTGGATTAGCGTTTGGCGCTGCCTTCGGCCCAGGGCATGATCCTAGAGACTCAGGATTGAGTCCCACATCAGGCTCCCTACATGGAGCCTGCTTCTCCCTCTGCCTGTATCTCTGCCTCTCTCTCTCTCTCTCTCTCTGTGTGTGTGTGTCTCTAATAAATAAATAAATAAAATCTTTAAAAAGAAACAAATATGTATATAAGTTTATTTATGTTTTTGTAACTATATATACATATATAATATGCAGTTAAAATATATTAAAAACATGATGATCCATCTGTGTAACGTGATTTTAGTGTTGCTTGGTTGTTTAATAATGTGGGACTTATTTTGCTTTGTTTTATTGTTATTGTTGTGAGAATAATGGCAAATATATTTTTTAAAGATTTTATTTATTGATTCATGAGAGACACAGAGAGAGAGGCAGAGACACAGGCAGAGGGAGAAGCAGGCTCCTCAAAGGGAGCCTGATGTGGGACTCAATCCCTGGATAGGGATCACACCCTGAGCCAAAGGCAGATGCTCAGCCGCTGGGCCCCCCAGGCATCCCAAATATTTTTTTTAAAGACTTATTTTAGTCAGAGAGGCCATGCATGTGTGAGTGGGAGTGGGGAAGGCGAGTAGGGACAGGGAGGAGCAAGGGGAGAGGGAGAGTTAGAAACTCAAGTAGACTCCATGGAGCCTGACCCAGAGCTTGATCTTACAACCCTGAGATCAGACCTGAGCCAAAACCAAGAGTCAGTCACAACCAATTAATTGCACCACCCAGACGCCGTAATGGCAAAAATTTTAAATGTTTTTCCTAAACTTTTTTTCTAAGAAACTGCTTTATTTTTCCCCAAGTTTTTATTTAAATTCCAGCTCATTAACATACAGTGTAATACTACTTTCAGGTGTAGAATTTGGTAATTCATAGCTTACGTATGACATTGGTGCTCATCACAAGTGCTCTCCTTAATACCCATCTTTTAAAGTGAAATGCGAGAAGAGCTTTAAAGATATTCATGGACTATTATTTTTCCTTGCTTATTTATTTATGTCCCTGTTTGATCTTACTAAGAAAACTTATGCCTCATTACAGGAAAAGGGAATTATAGATATTTGGTATTTTTAAAAGATATGCAAACTGTCCAATCCCATGATTTAATCAGTTTGGGCAAATTTTACAGCTAATAGTGAAGATTTTGCTTTATATAGAAATTGCTATGGATTTGGATGTGTGCTCTAATTTTTAACTTATTGATGTTCTATTGTGAAGTAGCATTTCATTTAACTGTAAGGTAAGGCTCATATAGCATCACCCAACTAGTTGTTAATGTGATTATGCGGTCCCTTAGCTTCACATTTCAATTCACATGAGGCACCCTTTGGCATGCGTAACTTTCTGGGAACACTCTTACTTGCATCGTTTTTTTTAGGTTTGTTGTTATTGTGATTTTGTTGTTGTTCTTGGAGCTACAGAACATGACAATATGTTTTTGACAAGACTGAAAGCTGAGACTCTCTCTTGTTTCCTCCCTCTTCACGGAGGATGCATTTAAATGAATGCTGGTTGGCGTGATACTTTGTCAGCCATGGGTACTGGGTGCTTAACTCTAATATTGCTTCGTGGATGTGGTATACAATTGTAAGACTTCTGTCCCTAAATATATTTACTTTCACTTTTTTATGATTAAAGTTCATATGCTATTGTACACACGTGCTTTGTAAGTGAATTATAACAGCTATGATTTCTGTATATTATCAAGAGTTTATTGAAGAATTTCCTGCCTTGTTCTCTCTCTCCTTTCTAATAAAAGTTAATACTAACAGGGGCACCTGAGTGGCTCAGTGGTTGAGCATCTGCCTTTGGCTCAGGTCTTGATCCCAGGGTCCTGGGATCGAGTCCCACATCAGGCTCCTTGTGAGGATTAAATGCCTCTATGCCTCTGCCTCTCTCTCTGTGTCTCTCATGAATAAATAAAAATAAAATCTTTTTTTTAAGTCAAAAGTTTTAGAAAAGTCAACATAAAGATTTTAGAAGGACAACTTATAGGATGTAGATTTGTGATTCTTTGGATTTGATCCTTTTGAATACTGTTCTGAAAGTTTATATTGAGTGTTGTCAAATTTCTAAGCTTCTCAGGAACGGCCATCATATTATAATGTGCTTCTATACTTGCTACCACAGATGTAAATTTCTTGACCTTAATATCCTTTTTGAAAATGTTGATAATTCTGTTAACTTACATCTTACGAATTGATGTATTGTATTATTGTAAGGGATTTGATTTTCAGCACGGTGCAAAATTCTTTCAAACTCATTTTTTATTAACTCCATTTTGTTTTAAAGTACATTTCATTTTTTAAAAAGATTTTATTTATTTATTTAACAAAGACAGAGCGCACAAGCAGGGGGAGCGGCAGGCAGAGGCAGGAGGAGAAGCAGACTCCTGCTGAGCAGGGAGCCTTATGCTGGGCTTCAATACCTGAACTGAAGGCAGATGCTTACTTAAAGGACTGAGCCACCCAAGTGCCCTTTAAAGTACATTTCAAATGTAGTTCTTCATTTAGTAAAAGTGGTCTAAGTGATATGAGAAAGTATATATATAAGTATATATTTAAATACTAATAATTGGTACAAAACTCCAATTTTAAAATTGTCAACAGCTACGAGTATGCAATTCACAAGAGAAGATGTCTGAATAACAACAAACATATGATATGGTATTCAACATCTTTTGTTAAGAAATACAAGTTTAAACCACATTGAAAAATTACCGTATGCCCACAAAAATGGCTAAAATTTTAAAAGACCAGCAATACCAACTATGATGAGGATATAAACTAAAATCCTCATGAACTTCTGGTAGGCATTTTAATTGATATAAACAATTTGGAGAACTGCTTCAGGCCATGTCTACTAAAACTAAATATTGCCTACCCTATGACCTAGCAATTCCTCTCCTCTGAAATTAGATAGTATGGTCAACAATGTTCAAAGCTGTATCATTCAGTAATATTTCTGAGGCAGAAACAACTCAGAACAGTTACTGAATAAATAAATGGTAGCATATTTAAACAGTGGAATCCTACACTGTTGCTATGTACAAGAACTTGGGTGGATATCAAAAACTTTAGGAAAAGCAAATGACAGCAGACACAAAGTACTGTCCATATGATTCCATTATATAAAGTTCAAAAACAAGCAAAACTAATCTATCGTGTTAGAAGTCAGGGTAGTGTATTCTTCTGAGCAGTAGCAGAACTTCTGGTTTTCAGGCTTGTGGACAGTGTGAAGGCTCCTCACTTTCTTTTTTTTTTTTTTAATTTATTTTGTATTGGTGTTCAATTTACTAACATACAGAATAACCCCCAGTGCCCGTCACCCATTCACTCCCACCCCCCGCCCTCCTCCCCTTCTACCACCCCTAGTTCGTTTCCCAGAGTTAGCAGTCTTTACGTTCTGTCTCCCTTTCTGATATTTCCCACACATTTCTTCTCCCTTCCCTTATATTCCCTTTCACTATTTTTTATATTCCCCAAATGAATGAGAACATATAATGTTTGTCCTTCTCCGACTGACTTACTTCACTCAGCATAATACCCTCCAGTTCTATCCACGTTGAAGCAAATGGTGGGTATTTGTCATTTCTAATAGCTGAGTAATATTCCATTGTATACATAAACCACATCTTCTTTATCCATTCATCTTTCGTTGGACACCGAGGCTCCTTCCACAGTTTGGCTATCGTGGCCATTGCTGCTATAAACATCGGGGTGCAGGTGTCCCGGCGTTTCATTGCATTTGTATCTTTGGGGTAAATCCCCAACAGTGCAATTGCTGGGTCGTAGGGCAGGTATATTTTTAACTGTTTGAGGAACCTCCACACAGTTTTCCAGAGTGGCTGCACCAGTTCACATTCCCACCAACAGTGCAGGAGGGTTCCCTTTTCTCCGCATCCTCTCCAACATTTGTTGTTTCCTGCCTTGTTAATTTTCCCCATTCTCACTGGTGTGAGGTGGTATCTCATTGTGGTTTTGATTTGTATTTCCCTGATGGCAAGTGATGCAGAGCATTTTCTCATGTGCTTGTTGGCCATGTCTATGTCTTCCTCTGTGAGATTTCTGTTCATGTCTTTTGCCCATTTCATGATTGGATTGTTTGTTTCTTTGGTGTTGAGTTTAATAAGTTCTTTATAGATCTTGGAAACTAGCCCTTTATCTGATATGTCATTTGCAAATATCTTCTCCCATCTCTCCCTCTTCGCCGATGACATGATACTCTACATAGAAAACCCAAAAGTCTCCACCCCAAGATTGCTAGAACTCATACAGCAATTCGGTAGCGTGGCAGGATACAAAATCAATGCCCAGAAGTCAGTGGCATTTCTATACACTAACAATGAGACTGAAGAAAGAGAAATTAAGGAGTCAATCCCATTTACAATTGCACCCAAAAGCATAAGATACCTAGGAATAAACCTAACCAAAGAGGTAAAGGATCTATACCCTCAAAACTATAGAACACTTCTGAAAGAAATTGAGGAAGACACAAAGAGATGGAAAAATATTCCATGCTCATGGATTGGCAGAATTAATATTGTGAAAATGTCAATGTTACCCAGGGCAATATATACGTTTAATGCAATCCCTATCAAAATACCATGGACTTTCTTCAGAGAGTTAGAACAAATTATTTTAAGATTTGTGTGGAATCAGAAAAGACCCCGAATAGCCAGGGGAATTTTAAAAAAGAAAACCATATCTGGGGGCATCACAATGCCAGATTTCAGGTTGTACTACAAAGCTGTGGTCATCAAGACAGTGTGGTACTGGCACAAAAACAGACACATAGATCAGTGGAACAGAATAGAGAATCCAGAAGTGGACCCTGAACTTTATGGGCAACTAATATTCGATAAAGGAGGAAAGACTATCCATTGGAAGAAAGACAGTCTCTTCAATAAATGGTGCTGGGAAAATTGGACATTCACATGCAGAAGAATGAAACTAGACCACTCTCTTTCACCATACACAAAGATAAACTCAAAATGGATGAAAGATCTAAATGTGAGACAAGATTCCATCAAAATCCTAGAGAAGAACACAGGCAACACCCTTTTTGAACTCGGCCATAGTAACTTCTTGCAAGATACATCCACGAAGGCAAAAGAAACAAAAGCAAAAATGAACTATTGGGACTTCATCAAGATAAGAAGCTTTTGCACAGCAAAGGATACAGTCAACAAAACTCAAAGGCTCCTCACTTTCTGCCCTGTCCCCTCAGGTCTTTTTTTTACCATTTCTGTGCACTAGTCCCCAGCCCCAGGGACCTGAACCTTTGCCCCTGCAGGGCTTTATATACACAGTTCCTGTAGTGCTTCTTGGACAACCTGTCCTTTTGGTGGTTTTGTCCAAAGGCACAGAAAGACAGAGGGTTCTTGGAGTTTGTACTTTCTCTCCCTACAGCACCATCACCACTCTTATGGAGGCAAGAAAGCCAAAGCCCCACAACATGAGTGGGGCAGCATTAAGCTACCTCACTTCTGAGCTTTCCTACAAGACCAGACCGAAGCTACCTGTGGAGTCTTCCACTGTCGTCCACTGTGGTGACACCTTTCTCCCTTTCTCTGCTCAGCCTCTCCTACTCCCTTACCTGTCTCCCCTCGGAGCATTTTCTTGGTGATTCACTGGCAAGCACAATCTCATCTTGGCATCTGCTTTTAGAGAACCTAACCTGAGTCAGCTGGTAATATCCAACTTTTGTTGAAAAATCTGGCTGGATTAAAAAAAAAAAAAAAGAAAAGAAAAGTCGTGTTAATGTGTTCACTTTCAGATAACTTATCAAGGTATGTAATTATATAATCATAATTTTAAATTTTCTATCTGTACATTATTCTTAACAAGAAAAGTTTAAAAAAATTCCAAAGTCAGTGAGTAGAAAAATACAGAAATGTGTCCTAGAAAATGTTTGTATAGCTTTATAGTGATTTTTAAGATAATTCATTACAATATAATTATAATAACAAGTAAAAACATTGTCTATATTCAAAATTAAGTGGTAAGTTAAAGTATGTTGTATCCATGTGGTTAAATACTACCCACTTATTAAAAAACACTCAATTATTTAGTAACATAAAAAATGCCCAAGAAGTATTATTTTTTAAAAGTCAAATTATGAGTCAGTCCGTAAATTATGGTTCCTATTCAGAAAAATGAAGTTCTTTTACTTATTTTTAGTCTAATGTAGATATTATTAGTGCCTGGCTGGCTCAATCAATGGAACCTGTGACTCTTGATCTTGGGGTTGTGAGTTCAAGCCCCATGATGAGTGTTGAGATTGCTTAAATAAATAAAATCTTTTTTTTTTTTAAAAAAAAAGGTATTATAAGTGACTATCTCTAAGTGGTAATTTCGCCTATTTTTTTACTCTCTCCTGAAATATTAATATTTTCTCAATTTACTACAATAAAGGTGTATTCATTTTAACTAGAAATAGTAAAAAAAAAAAATTCCTCTAAGAATAGCACCTACACCATGGAAAATAAAATAGATCTAAAAATGGGTGGATATTTCTCACACCCCTTAATATGGCTACTATCAAAAATAAAGAGAAAAAAAAGAAAGAGAAGAAAAGAAAGAAAAAACAAGCGTTGATTAAGATGCAGAGAAACTGGAAGCTTTGTGTGCTGTGGATGAGAATATAACATGGCACAGCTGCTGTGGAAAACAATATGGTGGTTACTCAAGAAATTAAAAATGAAGTTTCCATGTGACCCAGCAATTCCCCTTGTGGGTATATATCCAAAAAAAAAAAAATGGGAAGAAGTGTCTCACAGAGATGTTTACACACCCAAGTTCAGAGAGATACTATTCTCAATAGCCAAAAGGTAAAAGCAACCCAAGTGTCCATCAACTGATGAGTAGATAAACGAAATGTAGTAAACATATATCCAGTGGAGTGGAGTATTATTCAGCTTTAAAAAGGAATGAAATTCTGACACATGCTGTAACATAGATGGACCTTATGCTAATAAAGCAAGCCAGACACAAAAGGACAAACACTGTATGATTCCACTCATGTGAAGAATGTAGAGTAGTCAAACTCATAAAAACAGAAGGTAGGGTGGTGCTTGACAGGATCTGGGGAATGGGGGACATGGGGCTAGAGTACAGAGTTTCAACTTTGCAAGATAAAAAAGTCCTAGAGATTGTACAATAATGCAAATATATTTAAAGATATTAAACTACATTTTTAAAAATGACTAAGATGATAAAGTTTATATTATGTGCACTGTACCACAGTTTTGTTTCATTTGTTTGCTTAAAGTGGGTAAATACTGCTATTGCTATTTCATGGATGGGTGAGGTGGCATGATTCTGGGACTTCCAGTTTTAATCCCAGCACCACCCTACAAATGTTCACTCTGCTAATTAGTGCTGCGTCATCATAGATCTGCTTCCTTGGATCGTATCACTTCATGTTCTAGATCAGTGCTACCCAATAGAACCTTCTGCAATGATACAGCTGTTCTTTATCTCTGCATCCAATACCGTAGCCACTAGCATCATGTGGCTCTTGAGTATCTGAAATGTGGCTACTATGACTGAGTTCCTGCATTTTGGATTTTATTTATTGTCATAAATTTAAGTTTAAGTAGCCACATGTGGCCCCAAGTGGCTACTGTATTAATGTTAATCTAAACTTTTTTGTATCCATCTTCCTCTACTACCCAATGATGGTTTCTTGTGATGATTTTGAGGAAACAGAAGCAAACCTCTCCACCTTCAACAGTTCCCATTTTGCTTTTCGTCCCAGATGGCAGGTATCCCAGGTGTTGGAATCACATCCCTAACCAGAATGTTTTCTCTACCTTCCCCACATAAAGAGCCTTCTCTGTGATCTCCCATTACATCTGCTGGGCTGGCAAGTACTTGCCATTGTGAAATAGCTGATAAGCACTTTGCTGAGTTTCCAATTGTTATCAGATACAAGGAAAATGTAGGCAATCCTTGGTGAGGCTCAAGTCAAGACAGTTTGAGTAATGTGAGACTAACTTCAGCTTCTTGTGTCTAATTAGCTACTGCTAGGGTGCTATGTCTTTACCTGGAGTAAAGAGATACCGCTGGCCCAATTGTGGAATCAATTCTATAGAGAAGGTAGCAAAGCAACAGTTGAAAAAGGCAAGGACAAACATTGGAATCAGATGGCTCTGGGCTTAATTCCATCTATGCTGCACACTATCTATCATCTTGATTAAGTCTTAAACTGCTCTGATCCACCATATTTTGGATCTACAGGATGAAGATGATACAACATTTCAGATGAAGCCTGGCATAAAATGATTAATCAATAAACAGCATCTGTTGCTGACTCTATGTCCCCTGCTCTTCTGTTTTATTACCTCATCTTCATCTCTTCATCCATTTGGCTATAATGAAAATAAGATGGCTATAACCCCATCTTCTCTTTAAGAAAGGTGTCCCTCAGAGTTTGGCCCTTCATTTTGCTTCAAAAAGAATGTGTTGCAGAAATAAATCCCTAAATGATTTATGTAGTTCAAATAAAGTTGCAGGGCTTTTTGTTTTGTTTTGTTTTGTTTTGTTTACCATTTTGTTTTATTTGTATTTTTGGCCTGGCGAAGGGTCAAAAGTGGATAGGAATCCAAGAGATGAGACATGAGCCAGAAAAGCTGGACCTGCACAGAGCAATGTCAAGACTAGTGGTGAGAGCCTACCACTCCAGTATAGCCAAGCGATGACTTTGAAGCCTAGGAATATAGTTATGGATTCTAACGCTGTTGGCTGCCAAGTGTGTGATACAAGTTTCCTGCCTTGACACTCCATAAATCCTTTAGTAGAATTTGCTTTGCTTATTAGAGCTTTTTGCATAAGTGGATGCTTGTTAGGGAACTCAATGAGAGGCTCAGTTCTGCATCTATATGAATGTGGGACTAAGGCAGAGAGTGCGAGATGGCGCACATCTGGGTGCCCATTCATCTACCCATTCCTCTAGACTCTTAATCAACCAGAATTTATCGAAATTACTTTCCTGAGCATCTCATCATGTGAAATATCACCAGGCCTAAAGGGAGCTGTAGTCTTTGTCCTAAAGGATCTCCTGAAATAACAAGGACAAGTGTGATAACAAGAGACCCGGAAGGGAAACTGAAGAATTTCCAGTACATCTGCCTTGTCTTACTGATAAGGACAAAGAGGACTCAGGGCTCAGAGGCTCAGAAAGACCAAGTGATCATCACTCAGTATCAGAGCTGGGGCTGGGAACTGTGATTTTGGCTGCATGGAATAATGGTCAGCTCCATAGACAAGAAAAGCTGAACACAGTCTCAGAGGAAAGACAGGTGGATCCTTTCATATTCATCCCAGTCAAGTGCAGAGACAAGGTGTTATTTGAGCCGGGCTGTGGCAGACACTATGGTTGATTGCACTACCTCCCCTCTTCTTTCTCAGTATCAAACAAACAAAATACTAGTTCTTAGCTAGATCTTCTTTCTCCAGCTTTCCTTGCACTTGACTGTGTGCATGTTTTGGCTGTAAGCAGAACAGTCTGCTGCACTTCCAGGAAGCCCCACTAGAGGGATGCAAAGGACCCCTCTGCGTGGACCCCCTCCCCTCCCCATCACAACTCTCACTAGGACTAAATAGATTAGCTCAAACAGCTTTATATGCAGCCTGCTTTGACCACCTCTGTCCCTCCCTGGCATGTATTTATTTTTTTGCTCTAATTTTTGATGCCATGCAGTCTCTTTTCCACCATCAAGTCCTGTTCAGCCTTGATGTCCTAGCACAAGTTCTGTACCTTAAAAAGTCTTTGGCTAACAACACCAGCCTTTGGTAATGGCTCCTGCTTGTGAACACCTACAGCACTGCCATGGTATCACCTCTATCAAAGTAAAGGCCCAGAGCCCATTCACGTGGATGTGTTAGACCTCATAGCCGCCCATAGGTCTCCTCCATAGAACTCCAGGCCTTTGGAGAGAGCACAGTCTGTGTGTGTGTTCTTGAGATGGAGAAGCACAGGAAGAGAAAATATACATTAGTGTAGATAATAGAAAGTGACCAGAGAAATGCTGTAAAGCCAAGAAAAATCATCCATTTATAGGAAAACGTTTGCCTGGACTATACTCATACCTGCAAGCGTGTAAGTATTTGTATGATGAAGCACTAGCCACTTCATGAAGACAAAAAAAAAAAAAAAGAGGAATATATGAATATAGTCCCACTGATTTTACATACAAAGCCTAAACTAAATTCCTGTGGGGAATTAAAATTATTGGGTACACAGATATAAAATGAACATGTGCCAAAGACTTTATTTAATTCATTAGCTAATGAAGGAACTGGAAAAGATGCTATAACCTGTTTAATGAGAAGTCAAAGAACCACAAATTTACATGCTGAGAAAAAACGCTTACATGAATTTGCAAAAACTGCTCTATCCATAGGGCAGCAATCAACTGCATTCCACTGGACATAATTAATTTGCTTTCATCTAGGCAAAATTATTTGCATTGCTAACAGTTTTCTGTAAGTTAACTTCTGCCTGCACAGAGTTGTGACAGAGCCTAATAAAAGACAAAAGCTGGCAACCTGATAGAAGCAGACAATCTCCAGAGGCTCCTTCCTTTCATGGAGAGGATACCCATCAATCTCCAATTCATTCCCAGGTCTTAAATTTTTCACTTGGCCACTCATTTCTCCAACGTACCTCAACCTCCTCTCACTCATTTCTAGCCTGAATTTGTTCATAACGTCTCTTCAAACATGTTAACTCTTTCTTACCTTCCAGGCTTGGACATGCTTTCTGCCCAACCATCACCACGATCTCCTCCTCTAGATCATCCTCACCTCTGTCCTTTCCTGGCCTCTTTCTCAGATAAGCCTTGACCTCCCACATTAAAGAGGACTTCTCTCCCCCACCCCCACACTCCTAGTGCTCTGCAATATTAGATGCTCACTCATTTATATTTGTAAGCAAAATGAAGACAGAGAAAAGGTCTCTATTTTTTGCCTGGCTGAGTGGAGAAAAAAGTATAAAAGAATGAATGAGCATAACCCATCTTCCACATCCTCATGCATAATAAAGAGTAGTGTCCTTGCCCTGCCCACTCTCAAGATTAGGATGAGATTCAGACATAGACAATGACAGATGGGCCTGACACATAAAAAAGGCTTGGTTTGGTTTATTAAAAAATATATAAATATGAACATTTCTTGGGCAATTGCCACCACTGACAAAATAAGGTCCCAAATAGTCAGTGATGAGAATCATGATAGAAGTTGATTTCAAATAAAATTGGTCCACAGGAAAAAGCAGGCATTTTAGGCATCATTGAAAAAACAAAAGTTAAAATAATAAATACAAACATGAGGTTGGCATATATTCACGAGCAAGACTGTCAGTTAATTTGGTAAATATTTATTTCCTTCTGACACATGCACTGTGTTCTTTTGGGGTATTTATGGAGGGGCTTGGTAATGAGCTGTTTGCTTTATTATGATCTAAAAACAAACCAAGACACATGCAAAATGCAGCCATCTAATTAAGGAAGAATAAATACTATCCCATCATCAGAGCCCCCCCCCCCACCTGAACTCCAATCTTGTGTCAGGCCTTGCCAAAGATACTTGAAAGCTCTCAATTTACCGTGTGCACCAGATGATGCTCACATGGAAGACAGATCTACTGACTCGTTAAAGTGCACTAATTATTCCACAATTTTGAAAGTGAGAACATATGGGAGCTGTTTTCCTTGTGAGTGTTTCTGCTTCAAAAACAAAGTACATGACTGAACAAGTATTTTCCATAATCTATGTTGTTTGCAAATGCTATTCAAAGTCCACCAAATTCACTAAAATTAAAAATGCTTAATTCCTCTCTGGTCAAAGGCTGTCTGATATTCAGTTCCTCTTTCCACATTTCTTTATTCCCGTTGTCCCTTTGCCCACTAAGCTGTGACTACTTCCATCAAGATGAGCAGAGCTAACTTAAAAGTGAAATACTCTGACCATTCAATTAATGATTGGGTCAACACAATGTGAGCAGCTGGTTAGATGCTTTCTTTGTCTTTGCAAATGGAGCAGATGCCTTGGTGCTATAAGGACACAGTCTCTAAGGACACACCGTCTGCAGGGACACAGCAGTGAGGATCCCAGGCAGGGACAGGAGACCTTGAGGGATGAGGACAGAAGATGTCAGGCAGGCAGACTCTTGTATCTTTACTCCTGTAGCAGAAACCATCTCTAGCTTCTAGATGAAAACAACTTAGGATCTGAGGCCCAAAGACAGCTATATTAAATGAGTGGGTGATTCATAGAAGCATGCAAATCCCAAATAACACTGAATTATTTGAAGACTGAACCAAGTCAGGGGAGTGCAGAGCTGAGATTATTCAGAAATAGTGATGTTCATCTAGATATTAACCACTACATTATTTATGGGATTTTTATTCTTTTGCCCTTCTGTGTACGTGAACTTTGTCTTTGCTAGTCTGCATTTGCTCGGGGGTGAAAATGAAAATTTGTCTCAGCCTGAATACAAAGAGAAGGAGCAGGACGCATATGGCTTTTAATATATAAAGATAGGATTGGGCGGTAAGACAAGGGTCTTGCAAGACCAGGCACTGGTCTTGAGAGCTAAGTTTTCCAAATTTTTATTTCTCCTCCTTTGGCCTATGAATATCCATCTCTAAAAGAACCGTTGTCCCCATGTTCTGCACGATGAAAAAGATTCTTCAACCCACAGCAGCAAGGACAAGAAACCAGCCATTTCATGATAAAAGTGTATGATGCAAAGTTCTGTTAATGGTGGAATCATGTCCCCTAAATCATTATTCTGAAGTCCTCACCTCCAGGATTGGTGTGTGAACATGGCCTTATTTTGAAATAGCCTCTGCAGATTGGATCAAGCTAAAAATGAGGTCATTAGGGTGGGCCTAATCCAATATGCCTGGGGTCCAAACACCATATGACAATGGAGGCAGAGATGGGAGTAATGTCTCTATAAGCCAAGGATCACCAAGGATTGCCAATCAACACCAGAAGCTAGGAGAGGCAGGGAAAGATTCTCCCCTACAGGTTTCAAGAGGAGGATGGCCCTGCTGATTTCGAACTTTTGGCCTCCAGAACTATGCAACAATGAACTTACATTGTTTGAGGCAATTCAGTATGTGGTAATTTTTTTTAGGGGAGCCCTAGGAAATTCATGTAAGCACAAAAAGGGAAAGGCAAGACGAAAGCATGGGGTGAACATCTATGTCCCTATTTATCTGCTATGCTTCTGCCTTGAGAGTGGGGGAACATCAAGTTAGTACTTGTGACACCAAAGATGGGGGTGGGGGTTGAGAGCCTCTAGCTCTGCTTTTCTGAGGACTCCAGAGGAGGCTACCTCACAGGTGTCCTACATCAATTTGGCAAGATAAGTGCAGTAGTGCAGTGTCTGCTGAAGGAAGACTAAGAGAGTCAGCTCTCCTAAGGCTCCCTTGGTACTCTGGGTCATTCCTAAGGACCAGGAAATGCTGAAACCAATAGTATCATCTATTAGAATCCCACATTTGTCTTTAAGTTCCAATTACTGCTCTTGTTTATCTCTTCTCTTACAGAAGTGTTTTGAATGAGGTTAAAATTCAACTCCTGACTTTCCAGTGAAGTAACCATTGCACAAGTTGGTTAAACAATAATTATTTCCCCAGACATTCCAATCTCTGTTAATGGCATGACCATCCATTGAGTCACCTGGGCTTGATACCACACACTCAGCCTCAATGTCTGCCTCTCTCCACTGTGGTGCTCTCCAGATCATCCCTCAATCCATTGAACACCCTACCAGGCCTTCTAAGATCAGCCTTGTTCATTCAAGAGACAAAATCAATGCTTGCTAAGCAAGCCATCTCTAAGTATTTGACGTTTGCTAATGAGTGAAACGCAAGTGTAGCTGTCTTCATAAAGCATACTTAGTCCACTAACAAGGACATAAATAAAGAAATTAATTATCCAGCTAAATGCCTAATTAAAACTGTCATAAATACTGTGAAAAGAAAGCACAGGGTTCTGGGAGAGATGATAATAGAGGGACTGATCTAGTCCAGGTAGGGCATATGGAAAGACTTCCTGGGGAAGTGACATTTGATGCAAGATCCTATGAGACAGTAGGAGTTACCCAGGTGGAGGTAGGCAGGTGGCAGGGAGCTGGTAGCAGAAACCTGATAGGAGCCTGAAGAAGGAAATGACGAGACAGCAGTGGAGAGCCCAAGGGAACAGCTATCTACAGTAAGGCTGGAAATGATGGCAAAAAGCCAAATCTATTACTATTTTAAGAATTTTTTTTTGCTTTTTCTTCAGAAAAGAATAACAGAAAACTAATGAAGAATTTCAACTGAGCGGTGACATAAGGAAGGCCAGTATTTACTGTGAAGAGATGGCAAGAGTCAGTATTGATGCTGGGAGACAAGTGAACCTGTATGTCAGTAGAACTGAGCTGAAATCAAGAGTCTGATGCTTAACTGATTGAGCCCCCCAGGTGCCCCTCTTCCTTTTCTTATTAATCAGACACCAGACAATATTCTAGATATGGGGATGAGGATGAAGGATAACAAAAGAGATACAAAAAATGGAAACAAACCCCTTGCCCTCATGCTATCCAGGTATCACAGTGGTTCTCAGTCTTGACCGCATATTAGGATTGTCTAGAGAGATTTTAAAAATCGAAATGCCCAGGGAATACTCAAGCAAATGGCACAAGACTCTAGGAGTGAGACTGCAGGTTTGATTGTCTCCCGACGCCAATGCTGACTCTTGCCATCTCTTCACAGTAAAGACTGGCCTTCCTTATGTCACCACTCAGTTGAAATTCTTCAATAGTTTTCTGTTATTCTTTTCTGAAGAAAAGCATAAAAATTCTTAAAATAGTAATAGATTTGGCTTTTGCCATCTTTGTCAGCAGAACTCAGTTTTGCTGGGTAGGGCCATACTGGGGAACAGTCAAATATTTTGGTGCCTCAGTCTCATTCCTAGACTTGATCTGGGATCAAGACCTACATCAAGCTCCAGGCTCTTGGCTCAGTGGGGAGTCTGATTATTCCTTTCCCTAGGCTCCTCTCCCCACCTTCAAGTAAATAAATAAAACCTTTAAAAAAATAAGAAGAAAAGGAAGAAAAAAAGGCAGGAAATGAACTTTTTTTCAAAGTATATTTGCCACTATTTCATTTATACCCCAGTCTAGAAATAAAATATTTTGCCCAGTCTCTAGAATAAAGCCTACCCCCCACTGTAGTTACAGTTTCTCCCTCCCCTTCCCTGTCTTATAAACAGTAGCACCCCCTAGGGTTTAGAAGTGTTCATAGTTGCCCAGCTGGAGACTACCTCTCACAGCTTCCCCCTGCCAGGTTGTTCTGGGTCATGTGAAAAAATGTTAACCATTTTTTTCTGAAGTTACAGGTGCAAGTATTAAGTTTGATCCTCAGAGACAGACATGGATGCCTTTCATCTTCTACCTTCCCCTCCCAGAGCTGAAACAAATATGGAGTTTGTGAGTTCACTTTAACACCGCAGACAGACCAAAACTGCATACCTTGGGAGGGCAAAGTCACTACCACAGAAAAACCATAAAGAAAAATATTCACATGATAGCTAGTTTTCTATTAGAAAAAGAAAATAGTTTTCACATTTCATATCATTTAGAAGATAAATATTTGAATGTGTATTTTATCTTAATAACCAACTAGAAAAAATAATATCAGGATACTGATACTGGCAATGTCATATATTCATTTAATATAGTTCCCTTAAATATTTTAATATCAAAATTCTTTGGAGAGCTTATGTGTTTTGAGCCAAGTTTGCAAACAGAATATTCTGCTTTTATTATGGGAATCTCCTATTGTTTCATGATTGCATGCCAAATCATATTTAATAAGATATCAATTAAGCAAAAGATACAAATGGATTGTGTATGCTGAATGGGTGTTCATGTAACATCCTAAAAGGACAAAGCAATAGAATATTTGTTATCACTTTAAGATCCTTTTCTTTGTGTACTTAACCCAGAACCTAAAGCTTCATTTCTCCAAATGTCCATTGACTACTGTGACAGATGGATAATGAAAAGGCTTTAGCTGCTCCAAAAAGGAGCTCTGAAATTCTTTGTCTTTAAATCAAAAATTTTTAAGAACATTCTTTAAGAACAAGTGAAATAATAGAAAAAATCAGGGTGCGTGAGAAAAAGTGGGTGAGCGTTCACACCAACTGGCACACTGCAGTTGTTGAATAAGCTATGGGAATCCTTTTCATCTCCAAAATGAAAATTGTTTCTGTTGGTCAGAACTAAATGTGTTAACTCACGAAAGCCCATTGCACCCTTCATTGTCTGTGCCTACAAACTTCTGACACCTGCAGATCAATGAAGTGGGAGAAACTTCTTCTCATAAGCAGTTTGCAAGAGTTCCTTTTACGTTTCACCCAGAACACAAATGTGGCTGACAGAACAATGCTTTCCCCCAGCAGAGATGTCCACATCCCAATCCCCAGAACCTGTATGTATGTTACTTTACATGATAAAAAGGAATGTTATGGGTGTGGCTAGATTAAGGGTCTTGAGAGGAAGAGATTATCCTGAATTATCCAAGGGGTCCCCATATAATTCTGGTGTCCTTACAAGAGGAAAGCCTGGGGCTAAGAGTCAGAGGAGGAGCCATAACCATAGAAGTGGAGGTTGGAGTGAGTTGGGGCTACAAGCCAAGGAATGGAATGCTGGCAGCCTCTGAAGGCTGCAGAAGCAAATAGGTGATTTTCTAAACCCTCAGAAGGAAAGCAGCCCTGAGGTCACCTTGATTCTAGCCCAATAAAACCATTTCTGAATCCTTATCTCCAGAATTCTAAGGTAATTTTGTGCTGTTTGAAGCCACTATGCAGTTTTGTGTTGGAGCAGCAATAGGAAATTATCCATTTTATAGAAAAATATTAATCATGGCCCTTATGTCATACTATGTGCAAAAAATGAACTCACAATGGATAATAGAACACAGTTAAAACTATAAAATCCCTTGAAAAACACAGAACATCTTTGCAACCTTGGAGTGGACAAATGTTTCATAGATAGGACACATAAAAATGAGTTGACTTCATCAAAAATAAAAACCTCTCCTCATCAAAGGATAACTTTAAGAAAATTCAGAGAAGTTCCCAGAGAGAGAAAATATTTGCAATACATATATCTGACAACAGACTTGTATTTAAAATATACAAAAAAATTGAATACACCTCAATAAAGAGACAACCCAAAGCTGAAAATATGGACAAAAGACTTGAACAAGTACTTCAAAAAGAAAATATGCAAATAGTCAATAAGCACACAACAGTGTGCTCAGAATCACTGGTTATAAGAGGAGTATAAATTAAAACAAAGATTGTCAAAGATGCAGAGCAACTGAGATGCTCGTACATCAGTGGTGGAAAGATTAAATGGTATGACTACTTTGGAAAATAGTTTTCAACTTCTCATCAAGCTATATTTTCCATATAGCCCAGCAATTTTACCCCCCAGTATTTATCCCCCCCCAAAATAAACCTCAGAAATATTTGTCTACACAAAATCATATATTTGAATACTCATAGCACCTTCATTTATAGTAGCCCCAAACTGGAAAAAAACCAAATGTCCATAAACAAGGGAGGTGGGCGGGGGGTGGGAGTGACTGGGTGACAGGCATTGAGGGGCACAGTTGATGGGATGAGCTCTGGGTGTTATGTTATATGTTGGCAAATTGAACTCCAATAATAAAAATAATAAGAAAAAAAGAAAAAAAGAAAGAAAAATGAATAAATGGGTAAATACTTTCCTATATATCAATGCAGTGAGAATGAGCTACTACTACTACTGGAAAGTGGCAGGAAAGCTCAGAGTGATAGAAATAGTTTACATCTAGGGGCACCAGGGTAGCTCAGTGGGTGAAGTGTCTGCCTTTGGCTCAAGTCATGATCCTGGGGTCCTGGGATCCATCCCTACATTGAGCTTCCTGCTCAGTGGGGTGTCTGCTTCTGCTTCTTCCTCTGCTCCTCCCTCCCACCTGGCTTGTGCTCTTTCCCTCTTTCTCTCTCTCCCTCATCCTCTCTCTCTATCTCTAATGAATAAATAAAATCTTTAAAAAAAGTAAAGAAATGTTTTATATTTGGATTGTGGTGATAATTTCATGGATAAATACATTTGTCAAGACTCATATAAGTGGGTACATTTTAATTATGTACATTATAATTTTGATTATTTCAATATTTATTTTTTAAATAATAGTTTAAAGCACAAAAGATGGTGTAACAAAATTAAAAGCTCTCTGCCCATGTCTAAGGCAAAAAATCAAGACTGATACTCTCTTATGTCAGGAGGCAAGAGAGCCACTCAGGACAAACATTCAGATCTTGTCAAAAGACACTAAAGCAGGCATGAACGGGCTCCCACTGGCCACAGATAGGGCAATATGAACATCAAAAAGAATAATCAATGCAGTTTATTGAAACATTTCATATTTAGAAACTGATGGATTCATGATAAAAAGAGGGGAAAAAGGAGAGGATATGGGGTGGAGAGAGGAAGAGAGAGACAGAGAGTACCTTTGTAGACACCATTGGATGTAACTGACCATTGGACCACCAACTTTTCCTGATGAATGCTAATTAAAGGAAAAGAATTTTTTTTAATTTTTATTTATTTATTTATTTATGATAGTCACACAGTGAGAGAGAGAGAGAGGCAGAGACATAGGCAGAGGGAGAAGCAGGCTCCATGCACCGGGAGCCCGATGTGGGATTTGATCCTGGGTCTCCAGGATCGCGCCCTGGGCCAAAGGCAAGCGCTAAACTGCTGCGCCACCCAGGGATCCCTAAAGGAAAAGAATTAAGCATCGATCTTGCATTTCCTTTTTAAGTCCTACGTCACAGACACCAAATAGCCCCAGTGATATGGAATATTTCTTATTGACTGGAGAATTACAGCTAAATAAATTTAGAAGGAATCATGCATTTAGAAAATCTCTGCCTTAAACTCCAATTGAAATCATTGGCTCAGGCAATGACCATTGATGCATCATGGTTAGTGAAAGCTTACCTTAATTAATGATGAAAATGTTATAATGGTAATATTGAGCTCTTCTACCTGGACTCATTGATCAATTTCTGCATCAATTATAATGAGACAACAAGGCACTGTGTACCCTCTGGGGGTGATACGTATGAAGTGTGCCATGAACTTGTCAAAATGTTGAATGTGAGCCTAATGAGTCCATAGCATTAACTTCCATGTCTAGGGAATATAGGGAGGATATAAAATATGTTAAATGACACTGACAGGAAATAAGCAGACAAACCCAGAATATGAGACTGCCACTGAAAATCTAAATCAGTATCTGCAGTAATACTATGACCAAAAGGAAAAAACAAAAGTGGATGGGCTGTATTGCTCCAACAATGTGTTACTAATTAATTAGTTAACAATTAGCATGTTACTAGTTCAAGGTTAGACAAAAAGTGCAATGGAGGAGAATAGGCAGTTGTTGGTTTGTAACCTCTGGAGTTCTCTGGGTGAAATCTAAAATCAGTCCCCTCTGTTGAGGGCAGGGGGGGTGGAAGAGAGAGGCAGGCCACTCCAGGTTGGTAGGTGACAGGTTTAACAGGCAAGGGAACTTATGTATGAGGCTTGTCTTGGGCAACTGCAGGACGAATGGATGCCCAGACCTGCCTCACCTCCACTAGAATCTTAAAAGTTTATATAGAGTCTCTGACCTCACACTCATGGATACCACCCAGATGGTCTCAGCACCACATTGCTCTCTTAAGGCTGCAGTCTTGAAAACGGCTGTTGGAACATTGGACAGAACATCTGTTCCAAAAACAAAGGAGGGAATGATGAGCGTCTGACTGACCGGGTCTAGCACAAGGGTCAGCTGGCTGGCATGTCCTCTCAGTGACCTCCCTCAACAGAAGTCCAGAGTTCATCACATAATAAAGATCATCTGTTCAGAGAGAGAGACAAACCATTAGAGACTTGTAACTATAGGAAAGAAACTGAGGTTGCTGGAGGGGAAGTCAGTGGGGGGATGGGGTAACTGGGTAATGGGCATAATAAGGAAGGCAAGTGATGGGATGAGCACTGGGGGTTCTATGCAACTGATGAAGTACTGAACTCTACAGCTGAAACTACTATGTTCTATGTGTTGGCTAATTGAATTTAAATTTTAAAAAAAGATTGTTCAAGTCAGTGGGGAAATTGTAAAGTAGTTAATAAATGGTTTGGTGAAGATTACATAAATATTTAGGAAATAAAGTTAATAAAGTTGTTTTTATTATATCATAAAAATTATTGATGAAGAACCTAAGCATAAAAGTGCTATTAAAATGTAACAAAAATTTTGGGACGTCTGGGTGACTTAGCGGTTAAGCATCTGCCTTCAGCTCAGGGCGTGATCCTGGAGTCCCAGGATTGAGTCTCACATCAGGCTCCCTGCATGGAGCCTGCTTCTCCCTCTACCTATGTCTCTGTCTTTCTCTCTGTGTCTCTCATAAATAAATAAATAGAATCTTTTAAAAAATAAAAAATAAAATGTAAAAAAATTTAAAAATGTAACAAAAATAAATAAGAATACCCTTATAATCTTGGAATAAGAAAGGCCTTCTTCATTAAAACATAAAATTCAAAAGCCATGCATGGAAATACTGATAATTTAAGATACAAATGTCAAAGCTAAGGTATGATTTAAAAACGAAAATCAGGGACACCTGGGCGGCTCAGCAGTTGAGTGTCTGCCTTCAGCTCAGGGTGTGATCCTGGGGTCCTGGGATTGAGTTCCACATCAGGTTCCCCACAGGGAGACTTCTTCTCCCTCTGCCTATGTCTCTGCCTCCCTCTGTGTGTCTCTCATGAATAAATAAATAATAAATAAATAAAATCTTAAAAAAAAACAAAAACAAAAATCAGACACTTAACTGGGGAAAAACATTTTCAACTGAAATAATAAGCAAAGGAATAGTTTACAGACTACATAAAGAACTTATAAAAATGAAAAAGATATAAAATCCCTAAAGAAAAGTGGGCAAAGGATATAAATGATCAATTCATACATAGGAAAAATGTCAGGAATTAACACACAATGATATATACTAAACTTTGCATCAATATATAAATAAAAATAATACAGATATAAATAACAGCATTAATAATATAAATAATAAAAATTTAAAAATATATAATAAACATGTATATAATATAAAATGCAAAAAATAAAAAATAAAAAAAAATAAAATGCAAGCAATATATATAATTATATGTTGAGTATCCCTGGGTGGCTCAGCGGTTTAGCGCCTGCTTTGGCCCAGGGTGTGATCCTGGAGTCCCGGGATCGAGTCCCACGTCGGGCTTCCGGTATGGAGCCTGCTTCTCCCTCCTCCGGTGTCTCGGCCCCTCTCTCTCTCTCTCTCTCTATGTCTATCATAAATAAATAAATCTTTAAAAAAATAATTATTATATGTTAAGATACATGTAATAAAATATATAATAAATATATATGTATATAATTTTTCAGTTCACAGAATAGGAAAGTAAGTTTCAAGATCATGCCCACTGCTGGCAAGCTTGTGGAAAAATAAGTGCTCTCATATGCTTATGGTGAGGCTCTCTCTCTCTGCCTCTCAATCAATCATTTATTCCTATGGGAAAAAGGATTGATATCATTGGGGAGTTTTGAAAATGAAACAGAGCAAAATATGTAACTTAGCTTCTTCCTTTTCCCGTTCTCTTGATGGTTAACAGCTCAAAATCAGTGAGCTCTCTGCTTTGCCCCTGCACGGTATTCTTGGGTCCCATGGTTGAGATACCAAGCAGAGAAGGCTGCCCTAGTCTAGAGATTCCATACGAACTAATACTCGACCCCAGAAATATACTAAACTTCTCAGTTATAGAAGGGCTTGGAAACTGTAGGACCCCTAAAAAGTGGTCTGTCCCTACCTCATTTACTGCATAGAGATGCAGAAAATGTAGGGCACAGCAAATTTGCTTCAGACACATGGTAGGCAGAAGTCCCATATAACCCCTCAAATTTCTGGCTCTTGGGGAACATATACATTGCTTCCCCCAGTCATTCAAGCAACACTAATATAATGGATAGCCACGCTATTATTGCTGTAAGGAATTTTGCAAATATAACTCAGATCCAAAGCCAGTTGGTCATATTATGATAGGACAATTATCCAGATGGGCCTGTGCTCATCCCAGGAGCCCTTGAAAACGTAGTCTAGAGGTCAGAGACAGGGAAGTCAAAGGATTCACCATGCTGCTGCTGGCTTGAAGAGGGAGGGAAGCCTGTGGCAAGGAATGCCACAGACTCTGTGAGATTCCTTATAGACAGTAAGGGAAAGGGACACCTCAGTCCCAGAGCCATGAGGAACTAAATCCTGCCAACAATGACAGCAAAATGATGAGCTTGGAAGCAGCTATTTCCCAAAAGCCTCCAGACAAGGCCTCAGCCTGGTCAGCACCTTGACTTGAGTCTTGTGGCATCCAGAGCAGAGGCCAGCAACGCCGTTCCATGCTTCTGATTTACACAACTGTGAGTGAGTCAGCAGGTGTTATTTTCGGCCACAGAGTCTATGGTAACTTGTTATACAGTAATGGAAAATTACACACAGAGTGAGAAGACAGAAAGAGGTAAGCCATGCATGTACCAAACAGAAAAGCAGAAGAGATTCAGAGGGAGGGGAAAGAGACCCATGTGTTGTACTAATGGAGGTTCTTCCCCATTGGGAATGGGGGGTAAGTGTTCTCCAGGACCATGTAGTCAGAGACATTCACTCTCAGCTCCAGATAGGAGCTTCCCCATCACTGAGCCCAGAGTTCGCAATAGAGGTCCCTTTTATATATTCAGCAGGACGAGCCTCTAGGCTGGACTTCTTGGGCATTGCAAGAGGTTTGCTTTCCCCAGAACTTACCCAGTAGCTGTCATTGTACCAGCCAGCAACAGGCTCAGATGTTTCTGCGTGCCTCCAAAGGAAGTGGCTGGCAGTGCCGTTGACTGGAGAACCAATGGAGTTCAATCATATTATTTTGCAGATAATGAGAGAACTCTAGAGAGAACAAAGTTTGAGATGGTCTTACAACCGCTTATTGTCAGAGCAACATCTGCAGGTAGGGCCTCCTAGTGTAACTGCTGCAAGCATAAGTTATACATGGTAGTTTTTAATAAGTCACTTATCACTGTCATCACCATCACCCTGCAAGGGTTCTGGCTGCCATGTCTCCTTCGCTCACTATTGAGAGTTTGCTCAAATGTCACCTTCCCAGAAAAGTCTTTCCTACTCTTTAAAATCTCAAACACCACCGTTCATTAGCAATAGCCAGTACTTATCATCTCTGTCCTCTGACTTACTTCTTGTACAGTACTTACTACTTTTTAACAGCCTGATCATTTACTGATTTGGGGGAGGGTGGCTATCCAACCTACAGTAGACAATAAACTCAAGAAGGAAGGACTTCGATTTGTCGTGTTCACTGATGTGTCCTGGTTCTTGTATCATTGCCTGACACCTGGTCAATATTTGTTGAATAAATAAATGGGTGAAGCTATTATTCTAAGTATTCCAAACAAGTAATTATCTTCTCTCCTTCTGTTTGGAGAGAAAAAAAATAAATCTTAAAGTGTATTAAATCACATTGTATTTGCCATTAAGTATTTCAGAGGAATAACTACTAAAAACTACATGAAGCAATTTATGAAAGCAAAGTATATTCAGGAACTTTTATGTTAGATACCTTAAGACTAAGGTATGTAATGAAGAAATTTGTTTTATTTTCTTAATCAGAAACAATACCTTACCTTCATATAAAGTTGAGTCATGAATTATGTATTTCTTTTATATAAATTAAGTATTGACGAGTTTAGACAGTGATAATACACATTCATATTCGTTTTAATTTTGCAATAAATTATGAATCTACATTTTTTTCTCCTCCCTGTCCCCTCTCTAGACTACCAAAGTTAACAGTTGGGTTTTTTCTTTAAAGGGACTGCTGAATTTCAAAGAATTTAACCCACGGTCTCATCAGTTTAGTCTGTCCCAACAAACACTAAGTACTAGGGGTGCCTGGGTGATGCAGTTGGTTAAGTGTCTTGCTCTTGGTTTAGGCTCAGGCTTATGATCTCAGGTTCATGAGATTGAGACTTGTATCAGTCTCCACACTCAGAGGGGAGTCTGCTTGAGATTCTCTCTCTCCCTCTGCCCCTCTCCATTGTGGTGCATGCTCTTTCTCAAATAAATAAATAAATCTTTAAAACAACAACAACAACAACACAGCACTGAGTACTTGAGAGATATCAACCTGGTGCTTGACCTTGAGCAGGATATCTTCTATGGGCAATGGGGAGACATATAGAAAATTCCATGAACAACTGAGGCTATATGGCCTGTCCTACTAGTAGATTGGGTGTGTCCTTCTAAATCTTCATAATAAGCATGAAGAGTGGCATATGTTATTTAAATTGATTTTAGTATTTTTTTTCATTTTTAACCAGATTGTCTCATTTATTCCTGTATAAGCATCTTTGCTTAAAAATAGAAAGGATATAAAGCTTTTACAACATATGTCATCTTCACCAGCTTTCAAGATTGTTTCAAACAGTAAATATGATGACAGGATGCCTGGGTGACTCAGTTGATTAAGCGCCCAACTCTTGATTTCAGCTTGGGTCATGATCTCAGGGTTGTGAGATTGAGCCCCATGTCAGACTCTGCTCTCATCAGGGAGTCTGCTTAAGATTCTCTGCTTCTGCCCCTCTTCCACTCTCTCTTTCTCTTTCAAATGAATAAATCTTTTTTAAAAAGAGAAAATATGATGGAAGTGATATGTCATGAATTCACTGACATCAATGTTTATATCTATCTTTTATCTTATAAATGCAATTATTTCTTCCCTGAAAAATGAAAAGGATACTGATGCATAAGTTTGCTGCCCCACCCCAAATATTTTAATATGACAATTCAGTGCTAAGTTGAATAAAATTGAACTAAAATGTCCTCCATGATTTATAAAGCAAGTGACTTGAACATACCAGGAACAAATTTGTTTTTATATAAATTTTGAGGGTTTTTTTTATAGGTTAGATTTTCTATTACAAAGGATGGCTAGCAACTAACCAAACATTTCCTTGGATTGTTATAATGGCATTTTAATATAAAAGATCACATTATCATCAACCCCAGGATACATGCTGTGTTTACCTCAAAGGAAGATGGTGACTTTCAAGTAATTTAACTCAAAACCTTGGGGATTAATGTTTGCTGGAGGGAAGGGCTCATATTTCATGCATTAGCATCATCTCATGGTGAAGAATCGTAAGACAGGGTGAATTCTTTCTAGTGTGAGCAGGAATCGCTGGGCATATTTTGAGACCATAGTTCTGAAATGGGCATAAAGTTATTCTTTGCACCAGAAGAAATATGACCGATCCGATGATTTATGGAATTAGGGATGTGCAAGTGAGCACAGCAGATATGAGATATCTAAGAGGGGAACTGGTCAAGAAAATTGCAGACCAAGACCATGTCTAGGTTAGATATTGGTCTCAACATTGAACACCGGCCATATTGCATCATCCGACTCTGGACGTTTGCGTGTAGCAGGCCCGTGACTCATTGAGCTCATCTCTCTCACTATGGGAACCACTAGATTAGAGATTATTGGGAGTAGAAAATTAGTGAAATAAGTATCTGGGCCAGAGAGCAGTGGGTGAGGTAGAGGAAAGAGGACCCAACAAACAGTGCCAGGAAAGGAAACTGACCTACTGAGCAAAGTACAATGACCCACCCCCAGGTGGGTGCTCCCGAAGGAATATCAGAGCAGAAGAGGGCAAGTGAGAAAATAGAAATGCTATATTAAGCAGGAAACTTTTAGAAGGCAGGGACAGACTGTTTCCTACTGAACACAGAGGAAAGGAATTGGAGCTCTTGAGGCTCCCAGGAGCATGAGCCACAGACACATTGGTATAGCTTCAGCCTAGGAAGCCGCTGAGAGATGTGCATGGTCCCCACCCTTCCCAGGATGCAGATGTCAGAGGCCTGAGAGAAAATACGGAAAGAGACACAGCAGCAAATGTACTGTCAAGACCAGAAATGCCTGCTTAAGAGAGAAGAGCAACTCTACCACTTAGGAAGCTCAAACTCAGCACAGCTCTGGGGATTCAGAAGCAATAAGATCAAAAGGAAAGAGGAAAAGAAGAAGCGTTGAATAAGTCCAAAGCAAATGAAAGGCATCTCCATCAAACCTGGTGATAGTGCTTGATACCATGTAAATTTCTAAACTTTGAAGAATAATTGCCGACTTTTACTGAGAGCTTGCTGTGGGCTTGGCACTGTTCTGCGTTACACAGATTAGCTCATTTAATTCTCAAAACACTCTGATAAGGTGTGAAACACTTTTAATCCTTTTTTTTTTAACAGGTGAAGACATTTAAATGCTGGGAGCAGGTAACTCGTCCCAACTCAACACGGCTGAAAAAGAGGAGGAGCTGGAGTCAAGCCCACAAAGTCTGGCTTTAAATAAAGCACTCTTAATTACCATCCTATAAAACCTGGAAAGAATGGGTCTGCAAGAGAGGAGGCAGTTTTCCTGCCCAATATGGGATATGCATTGTGCCAACTCAAACTCTATTGAGAAAAATCTTGCACGGAGATAAGTGGGAAATCTTTCAGAAAACTCACAGCCTGACCTCTTGGAAGCCTGAAATTAAGATGGTCCCCTTTCAGTGTGGCAGACACTGTAGCTGGCCAACCCAAGGTCTTATCCTGTCATCTCCCTATCCCCTTTCCAGCCTGAGGTGGTCTTATAGCATTATTCTAGCCAATGAAATTCAAGCAGAAAAAATCTGGTTGCAATTTCCAGGCACAATCTCATTGCCTGGCAGAAAGGGAAACTCAGCTGCTATGACCTTCCCTGCACTGCCCTATTTCCTTCTTGTTTCCTGGAATACCAGTGTGATGTCCTGAAAGGCAGCAGCCATCCAAGGACCTTGAGGAGAGCCATGATGAGGATGACACCACAAGAGTAGAGGATGTGCCACCAGGGCTGCCCTGGACCTCATATTGGGAGACAAACAAGCCACAATCATTTGAAAGAAAACAAAAAGAAAATATTCAGATAATTCTTTACACTAAGTACTTTACACTGAACTTGCTCTTTATCTCTCAGATCTATCCAAATGTTTAATAACCATAATCTCCAAGGAGATGATCCCTTAATTCTGAGTGGCTTCTCAGCAGTGTCTTGAACCCTACCTAGTGCCTGCCAGTAGACACTGGGCATATCATGCCATGCAGCTCACAGAGGGTATGGTCTCTCTTATCAGATGGATAGCTTTAGCTGCAAGTACTCTGTCCCATCTAGCAACTGCTTAAGCATCTTCCCCTTTTCTAAAACCCAGTTTGGACATGGGTACATCACCTTTCCTCTTTTATCTCTCTGTAGCTTTAATTTTTGCAAGAAAGCATGATGAAAAGAAAAAAAAAATAAGTTATTTGACGAATTAAGGAATGCTATATTTTAAACTTTATAGATTAACAGGTTGTTTGTTTCTTTGTTTAAATTTTTAAGCATAGGAAAAAACTGAGGAGAGAAAAATCATTTAAATTAAGGAAGACATTTAGGATCATAAAAATATTATAAATCAGTGATTCTCAAAGTAGGTTCATCTGGGAATGTTAGAAATGCAAATTCCCAAGCCCTGGTGCACATCTGCTGAATCAGAAACTCTAGGAGTGGAGCCCAATGTTTTGCCAAGCCCCCCCCACCATGGGATTCTGATCCATGTTTGGGTCTAAGAGCCACTGATCTAGGCTCTAAGATGTTTAACTCTCACCCACAGTAAATACATTTATATATTGAAATGCAAGCTCCTGGGGAGCAAGGCTTTGGTCTTATTTATCTTTGTGCCCCCAACACTCAGTAACATGCCTCATACAAAGTGAACAGTTAATGAAATATGCAGGCTTATAAATGAATCAGACAACAACAGTGGTGATACTTTATTTTTAAAGCAAGTCCAAATAAAGACTGCTAATTCATAAATTTGAATTAGAAATACTACATACAAAATACCAAGCACATTAATCGTCTCAAGATTCATCATATAGCTATGCCTTTTTTGACATTTTTTGTTTCTACAGTTAGTTATATATGATATGCAGAAAAGTAATATATATAGCATAAAATTTTAAAATGAAATAAACAAATATGTAACTAGCATCCAGAGTAAGAAATGGAATTTTTAAGTTATTTGGAATTCACTATGCCTTCTTCCCTCTGCCCCCTCCCTTGAGATAATCACTGCACAGGATGTTGTGATAATCATTCTCTATAACATTTTTCCACTCTTGTGTGGATCCCTTAACAAATGGCATTTGGTTGTGCCTGTTTGAGAATTATACTGAACAGATTCTTTGGAGTTTGGTTCATCTTCTCCAGATGAGAACCATCCATGTTGACGCATATAAACTATGGTTCATTTTCACTGCTAAACAGTTACTGTGTGAATGTGCCTTTTTTTTTTTTGTCTATTCCACTATTTATTGGCATTTGAGTTGTTTCCAGGTTTTACAGTTATAAACATTGCCCAGTTGCAATAATCATCAGCTTACGGACACACATGAGCCAAATATACCCACTTCTGAATCCTCTGGCCCTACATGATTATTTTGAAGCAAAGGCTCATATCATTTCTCATATCATTTTGAAGCAAAGGCTCATGTCATTTCTCCTGTAATCTGTAAAGATTCTTCTGAGAAATAGAAATTCTTAAATTTAATGTGATCACATTGACCAACCTTAGTCAAGGCTGGGGGTTCTTTTAGACTAGTTTTAAAACAGAAAACAAAAAACAAAAACCTTTCCTACTTGAAGTTTATCAAGAAATTTTTATCTTGTTTTTAAAATCTTTTAATTTTTACTTTTTTACATGTATGCCTTACACCATCTGTACCTGGTTTCTGTGTAGGGATATTGAATTTCATTTTTTGTTTAATATGATTAATAAGTTGTCTCTAGAAATTCTGTGAAAAATCCACCAGTTTACTGCTATTCTACATTACCATGTCTGCCATGTTTAAAGTTTCTGTATCTATAAAGTTTGGACATCTAAGCTTTTTATCGTGTTCTATTTGCTCCTATTTTAGTCCTTGGACCAATAATCCAGCGTCATAAGCCCTTTAGCTTTATAATCTGATAAAGTACTCACCTTGCTCTCTTTCTGGAGAGCCACCCCTATTCTTAGCCTTTACAATACCCATATACTTCTAGAATCAGTTCATTATGTTACAAAATAATTGTGATTTTTGTTGACATTTTGAGAGAATTGCTATCTACACAATATTGACTCTGTGAATCTATAAGCATGATACATATCTATGATTGTCCCTTTGAAGGATTTGTATGACTTTTGTTATGTTTATTCTTAGGTAATTATATTTTTATGCTATTGTAAGCTTTTAAATTTGACTTTTGTTTGTTGTTAGAATGTAAACTAATATTATATCTATAGCTTTTTAAATATTTGTAGTAATCTATTGCTGTGTAATAAATTATCCCAAAATCTAGTGGCTTAGAGCAATAATAATCATGTATTATTGCTCATGCTTTCGGTGGGTCAGGAATTCAGATAGGGTACAGTGGAGATGGCTTCTCTGCTCTATGTCCACAGCTGGACTATTGGGGCCTTAGAATCATCTGTAGTCTTGTTCATTTTCCAGCAATTGCTGACTATTAGCTAAGATCTTAGCTGAGGCTGTCATCTGGAACATTCACATGTGGCCTCTCCAGGTGTCCTGGGCCTCCTCCCAACATGGTGGCTATGTTCCAAAAGCAAGGGTCCTGAAAGAGAGCATGCCATAGCACTCCACTGGATTCTATTGGTCTGGGAATCACAAATCTCCTCCCAGATTCAAGGAGAAGGAACACAGATGCTGCCTCTCTCTGGGAGGAGTGCCAATCACACTCTAAACAGCTTCCTATGAAATAGCTTTGGTGGGGCCATGTTGGAATGTACAACTTGCCACAATATTATATACACAGGGAAATTATCTGCAAATAATGGCAGTTTTGTTTCTCCTTTTACAGTCCCTTCTTTTCTTTCTTTTTTTCTTGCCATACTACTCCAGCAGGTAACTTTAATACCCTACCAAATAGAAGAGCTAGGAATAAGATCCTGTATTTCTTTCTTTCCAACTCAAAGGAAATGTTTTTAAATATCCCATCATCAAGAATAAATTTTACTATAAGTTTTTGTTGTGGTGAACATGATGGTGTGATACCTGTGTCCTCTCTTCTCCACCCCCTCCCACCACCAGCCCCCTCTTCAGGAAAGGGTTTGCTGCCACCTGTAGGAAGACAATGAGCAGACAGCCTCCAGCTGTCAGCCCTACAGGGTCCGCCTCAGTTGCAGACAGATGTCCCAGCTGAGATTATGCCTGTTTGGAACGGCGTGCTTCAAGGAACTGAGTAATGTGGGGTATGAAGGACTGGCCATTTTGGCTAAACATGGGATCATCAGGTGGTCTATACCAGGTCCCAAACTCCCCACCATGCTTTCTGAGGCTATGTTAGACCAGCCTCACAACTCACTTTTTCTGGGCCATCTTGCTTCCATCCACTCCCCTTTACAAGCAGTGATTCCTAAAAAATATCATGCACCTCAAACTCTACCTTAGCACCTATTTCCAGAAAACATACCCTACAGCTCTTTGCACAGGGACTGGTCAGATAAAGTGGGCAATGGGCAGAAACTTGGAGGTGGATGGCCCACCACCTGGCTGGAGGAGGACCACATCCCTAGTAGTAGGTGGAATAGAGAAAACTTTGGCACAACGTGGTGGTCCAATTGTTATGACATTTATTGGAGGTGAATTTGAAGAATATTTTGATGGAAAACAATGCATTACAGGGAGTGACATATCAGGCTATTGAGATGTCTGGAGATCATAGCAGCTACAAGGAAAAAGAGATAGGAGGGTGTTATTTTGCTAGGGCTGCCATAACAGAATATTAGGGACTGGAGATTTAAATGATAGAAATGTTTTTTTCACAAATCTGGAAGCTGGAAGCCCAAGATGAAGATGCCAGCAGTATTGGCTCCTGGTGATCCCTCTTTCCTTGGCTTATGGATGGCCACCATCTTACTATGCCTTCATAGGGCCTTTCCTCTGTACATACACACTCCTGGCATCTCTTCTTTCCGTATAAGGACACCAATCCTATTGGATTGGGGACTCACCTTTATGACCTCATCTCACCTTAACTATGTCCTTAAAGGTCCTAAGGATCTACCTCTAAATATAGTCACTTTGGGAGTCAAGGTTACGACATGTAATTTAGGGGAGCAGAGGGGACACAATTCAACCTATAAGAGATGGCAGTTACTAAGCACCACTGATGCCCAACAAAATTATAATGAACAGCTGAAGTGAGTAACAGACTATTAACTAGAAGGTGGATGTGAAAGCTAGGGGGCCTCTTGCATACAGAAAAGTAGAAGGACAGAAGAAGCCAGGCAGATTTGAGCTGTGCACTCCCAAGCTACTGCAGCCCATGCCTTGCACCATGCAGATATGCTTTGCCATCCATGCTCGCATTAGTTCCTCCATGGTGCCATCAGCCCCTCTTCCTGAGGGGAAATATAGGTAAGGGACATCAGTGAGACAAACCAAGTCCTCATCACTACAGTAGAGCTTAGAGTGCAATGGTGCTCACTGTCTGTCTCCTGGATGTCCATTCAGCGAGCTACGTCAGCTTACATGGAACTAGGACCCAAACTCCCACTCCTGGGGATGAGAGCTACACTTGTTCATTCATGATTTCAAGCCAATCAGCCAATTTCCTCATGATTCTTCCAGCCCTTATTACATAACTGTAGTCCAACCCCTTCTGCAGAGACTGGCAATTACCCCACAGGATGGTGACTCCTCTCCCAGGGGTCCTTCAAATTGTGCTATCTTGCCCAACCATGAGCATACTTCTTTTAGATTTGTCAGTTTATCTTGGGATGTTTACTTTGATGTGTTGATTCCAGGGCAAAGAGTAAGTATGTATGCACTTGCCATCAATAATACTGAATCCTCCTCTTCCTCTGAATCCATTCCATTTGGATTTATGCCACCAGTATGTGAGAATGCTTGTTTCCCACAACTTCACCAGTAGAGAAAGTGGCTCAATTAACCAGGTTTGGGTTTTTTTTTTTTTTTCCCTGCACCATTAGAGAATTTATTTATTTTTTTAATAATAAATTTATTTTTTATTGGTGTTCTACTTGCCAACATACAGAATAACACCCAGTGCTCATCCCGTCAAGTGCCCCCCTCAGTGCCCGCCACCCAATCACCCCCACCCCCTCACCCCCACCCCAGGTTTGGGTTTTTAAAAAAATTTTCAGGCCTATGTGGTTCAAGGAGACAGGAGCTATGCAAGGGCTAGTACTATGGCCTCCCACCCCACTGATGAAATCTGAGCCCCCATGGATGCTCTCATTCCTTCTGAGCAGTAGGAGGGGCTCCTCACATCACTTGACTTGCAAGCAGAAGTCATCAATAAAGCTAGTGTTTAATACTGTCTCCGAACCTTCCCAGCTGTTTCTGTTTATTGTCTTCAAAGACCTTGAAGAAATTGTGGCAGTACAGGAATTTCACTAAACATGGTGATGGCAGAGGACAAAATCAGTGTTTTGCTCATTTGGAGAAGGAAGATTCACAAGGGCAAACTCTTTTTGCTAAGGGAGTAGGGGATGCTTCCAGGAATAGGTGATAAGTGTCAAATTCCATGCAGAACTGATGACCATGGGCAGCCTGGGTGGCTCAGCGGTTTAGCGCTGCCTTCAGCCCAGGGCATAATCCTGGAGTCCCAGGATCGAGTCCCACATCGGGCTTCCTGCATGGAGCCTGCTTCTCCCTCTGCCTGTTTCTCTGCCTCTCTCTCTCTCTCTCTCTCCCTGTGTCCCTCATGAATAAATAAATAAAACCTTTAAAAAAAAAAAAAGAACTGATGACCATTATTTTTCCCAAAGAACTCTAGACACTAATATATTGAATCAGAAAATACCAGCTTTGGGGCACCTGAGTGGCTCCATCAGTTGAGCATCCGACTCTTGATTTCATAATCTTAGAGTCCTGGGATCAAGCCCCACGTTGGGCTCAAAGGTGGGCATGGAGCCTCCTTAAGATTCTCTCTCCTTCTCCCTCTGCCTCTATCCACTCACTCTCTTTTTCTCTATCTAAAAAAGAAAAAGAAAATACCAAAGAGGATGGGAACTTTGGTCATTATCCACCTTCTGCATTACAGAAAAATCACAGCCTCTGTCAAAGATAAACAAAGCTGGACAATAAAGCCGCAAGAACAGATTTTTATCAGTAATATACGATAGCAATAGGGAAAAGAACCCAATGTGTTCTGAACTTAGCTTGCATTTGTACAGAGATGACTGGGCATTTTAAAGCAGGTCTCAGGGAGTAGGGGAAGGAGTAAGCAGAGGCTCAGTAGAGTCAGGGAAGTGAACAATTACAAAAAGTGGGAGGGGACTTGGTCAATGTGACACCCACCTACAATTGCTCCTACTTTCCCACAGAAGCCAAGAAACAGAGACCTTATCTTAAGGAACTGGGTGAACAAACAAATTCTTTGGGCAGCTTTGAGTTTTCTGGGACAGGTGCTTTAAAGAGAACCACATTCATCCTAGATATGTGGCCTTGAGCTGTTAGAAACTGTTAATGTTCGTGCAAGTTTATAGGCCAAGGTTGAGGCCTGGCCAAGAGGAGAGCTCAGAGGATGCTGGCTAGGGTTGCTAGGTCAAGAGAGAATCTTTGGCACTTCTAAAAATCAAACACCTGGCCCAAGGTCACCTAAGAAAATAAGGAAAGACATGGACCAAGACCCTCAGATCTCAACTGCCATGAGCTGTTCAAATTTTATTGGCAGAAAATATCTACTTAAAGAGTATTTACCATCCATCTGAAGAGCCTTCAAATCTAGAAACCCAGCTACTTAAGCCATTTGGGTTAAAATAAAATAATAATATGAATCTCCTTTTGCTCACTCCAATGAAAGTGACATATGGAGAAGACTATTTCTCAGCACACGATCCATAATTCAAACAGAAGCGCTGCCTACTTCCTCATTAGCTAAATTGTGTTCATTGCAGAAAGCAGCTTTTGGTAGCGATATCGATCAGCAGGAAGTAAGATGGAAAAAATTAACACAACTTGAAGACTCCAGTCTCTGGGGTGTAGCTTGCCATCTGGGGATGACTTATTAGGACAGGAACAAGAAACTACTGTCCATACATTACTTTTCCATTTTACATATATAGTCTGTCCTTATTACTCCGAGCCCACCAACACAGACTTTGTGATAGTTCAGAATTGTGGTCTGAATGTTCCATGCAAAACATGTAACTTAGGACCTTAAAGTCTCTGATGGGGATCCCTGGGTGGCTCAGCGGTTTAGCGCCTGCCTTTGACCCAGGGCGCGATCCTGGAGACCCGGGATTGAGTCCTGGGTCGGGCTCCCGGCATGGAGCCTGCTTCTCCCTCCTCCTGTGTCTCTGCCTCTCTCTCTCTCTATGTCTATCATAAATAAATAAATAAATCTTAAAAAAGGAAAAAAAGGCTCTGATGCACTCCGAAGTGTTTCCTTCCTTTTATTTAACTGTTTTTTTTATATGTGATCATATATTTAATGTCCACAATGCACACCCTGGTCAAAATGGGTGTATCTAATATCTTTTTTTTAAAATATTTTATTTATTTATTTGAGAAAGAGAAAGCATGAGCAGGGTAGGGAGGGGCAGAAGGAGAGAGTGAAGCAGACTCCCTGCTGAGCAGGGAGCCCTACATGACAAGGGGCTGGATCCCAGAACCCTGAGATCATGACCTGAGATACAGGCAGACACTTAACTGACTGAGCCACCCAGGTGCCCTATCTTTTTTTTTTTTTTTTTCCATTCTCACATTTCAAATGCTTTGATTATTTTCTCCCCCTTGCCTCATTTTAAATTAATAACATTTTATATGATAAGAAAGATTCCCTTTCTATTGTGTGCTATTTTATCTCAAAAAGCTTCTTCCCACCTAGGTAACAGAGAGATATTTTTAAATAAATGGTCAAAGTAAAAAATGCAATAAAATAAGAGTGTTAGTCATCGCACCCTCCCTGGAGAAATTCACAGAAAAATACTACATATAATGTTATTGAAGATTCACATTATCTTTCCTTTTGTGTGTTCTGATAATTGAACAATTAACACTCTGCAAGTAAATTAAAATAAAATTACACTCTCCTAAATCCATTACCCAAGTTATTTTTAATAATTTCCTGTTTACTTGCAGTTTCCAATTGTTTTTATTTCACTGTTTTTTTTTTAATCAGTTCACTCCTTCAGATGAAATTTAAATGGGTTGACTAAAGATGCCAACTGTTTCTAAAGAATATGAATTGACCCAAATAATTGAGCAAGAATTTGAAGTTAATGGCAGAAGGGATCTATCGCAAGGCAGGAACAATAGTAGGAGGTAAATAGCGTATCATTATTCACTTCCCCCATTCACACTTCTTCTGTGTTTGTTATAAATTTCCAATTTGTTGTGAAGTGATTTCAAATTAAAGCTAATTATCAACCATGTATCAATGCTTTTATTGCAGCAGATATATCATAAATGTCTCCATGTCAAAGCACTATGTTTGGGGAAATACAAAGAGAAATAGAGCCAGACTCCTGCCATCTGAGGAACGTGTGTTCTAGTTGGAAGGGAAAATGCAGAGTGGATACAGAAATAGTAAGATGGTGGTGTAGCAGGTTCCTGTGGCTGCTGTAACAAATTGCTGCAGGCTGGAGCTTAAAACAATCGAAATTCATTCTCTCATGGTTCTGGAGGCCAGAAGTCCAAATCAAGGAGTCAACAGGGTGTGGTCCCTCCAGAGGATTCAAGGGAAGATCCTCTGTGCCTCTTCCAGTTTCTGTTGGCCGCTGACCTTCCTTGTAGTGGTACTCCTCCATCTGACCCCTGCCTCCTTCATCACACAGTGTTCTACTCTTACAAGCGTACCAGCCACTGAATTAAGGACCCACCATGATCTAGGATGTCCTCATCTTAATTTAATCATATTTGAAAAAGCCTTATTTACAAATAAAGTCTCATCCAAGGTTCTGTGCAGACATGGATTTTGGGGAGACACTAATCAATCTACTAAAATAGAGATAGACTCTGAGTTGGACTGAATACCTCCATAAGTTCAGAGCAAGTTGCAACAGAAGGCGTGATACTGGGCATCATGGAAAACACAACTGTACAGGCTTTTATCACCTGGGCTCAGCCTGCCTGTCCATCCTCATGCTTTATCTCTTTCTAGCCATAAAGCATCACACTGAATTTTCACTTCTCCTGGGATATGTGGCAATCTTTTTAAGCCTTTGCAGATGGCAAATTCATATATTTGTTTGTCTCTATAATTCTATGGAGATTTTTAAATCTGAGACAATAGAGGTTAATTGCCCATATGTTCTATAGACAAGATGAGAGCTAAGACCATCTCTGCCAGACCTGCTAAGAGCTGGACAAAACAAGTCCTGAGACCTTATCCCAAAACTCATCCTAACTCTATAAGAGAAGCCCAGAGATTGATCAAATAAATTGATTGGAAAAATTTTTTTTCAAGAAAGCTGTCAAACTAGGGATGCCTAAGTGGATCAGTGGTTAAGCATCTGCCTTTGGCTCAGATCATAAGCCTGGGATCCTGGGATCGAGTCCTACATCAGGCTTACTGTGGGGAGTCTGCTTCTCCCTCTGCCTACGTCCCTGCCTCTCTCTGTGTGTGTCTCTCATGAATAAATAAATAAAATCCTAAAAAATAGTTGTTGACCTAGGGTAGGTAAAGGCATTTTTCCTCCTCTCTTGAGGGAGGCAAGAACAGGGGTTTGAGGAAGCCCTGAGTTCCAGTCCTGACATAGGGCTCCACAGAGTGCAGTGAGAGAGCATTTTGATGAATTGACTTGTACTTTACAGAGTGAAGGGCGCAGGAATGGTGTTGCCTACAAGGAAAATGCTGGCTGGAGCTGCCCCAGACACAGACCTAGGAAAGAAAGTCACAGTGGGAATGGCACTTCTCCAACAAGGCAGCCAGAGCATGCATCCTTTACATAGATGTCCAAGTATGATCTTACCTGTTCTAAGAAGAAAAGAGGACTAGAATGTTTGTGAGCAGCTCTCAGGTCTACCAAAATGATCAAGGTTAGTGGAAGAGGATGCATTAGTGGAAGAGGCTGCATTCAACCTTTCTTATGGCTGGTTTCAAAATATGTTCATAGACTTTCCTCTTGTGCCCAGAACAAGGCAGTAAAGCAGACCAAAATCTCACTGTCAAACCCAGCTGATGCATGGCCAGAGCACAGTCCAGCCAAGCCTAGTATAGATGAGCTGAACCACAGAGCAAGCGAGAATAATGGCTCACTGCTGTGAGCCACTGGGTTTGAAATGGTTTGTTACAAAGCATTGTTATGAGAATTGCTGACTAATGCATACCTGAAAGTGATCAAAAAGCTCTTTCAAAGCATCACTTCAATTTTGGAAAAGGAAAAATGACAGAATGGGCTTGGCGCTAGAGAAGGAAAACATGTTTTTAAGTGTTTTATGTTATACTCTGTCAAATTCAGCTCATTCAACAAATCAGTCATAGCTCTTCTCCTCTACCTGTTTTCTCCATATGAGCAATCTCTACTCTTCTTTAAAGACCCCAGTAACATGTTACCTCCTCAATAAAGAATTTCCTGACTTGGCAGGACTTGTGGTAATGCCTTCCCACAGCACTTTGTTCAAACTTCCATTTTAGGACTTAAGACTTTATTAACTAAGCTGGATTAGGTGACTTCCCATCTTCTGGAAGAACTATAGAATATTTTCCCATATGCCTGCCTTCTTACACTCTTATTCATTCATTCCATCATTTACTTAATGTATAAGTTATGAATGTCTACTCATGACAAGCACAAGCAGGACCAGACAGTATCCAGTATTGTTCTCAGTAATTTTGCATGTATTACTACGTATTTATTAGGCTGAATGGCTAAGCAACCCCAGGGGGGAATAAAATCATTGGTGAGCCTGGATTATGAATACGGGGTTTTATGTGCTTTGGAGGACAATGAAATGGAAAGGGCCAGTGGGTTCTGAACTTACAGGGGTTTTGCAGAGAGATCTTCACTACCAGTTGCATCAGGGATTCATCTGTATGTGGTAGTTATGGATTTGGACATAATACATCAATTATACCTAAGTGAAAAGATTTATCAGACATTGCAGAAAATGCACAAAACACCAAAAACTGAATGAAACATTTCTGTCCATTGTTCTATCCTCAGTACCTAGAAAAGCACTCAGCACATCATAAGAAGGCACTCAATAAGTGCAAAAGGTTTGCAGAAGTTTAAATAAATGAAGGAATTTGAGAGCCAGACAGAA
Organism: Canis lupus dingo; assembly: GCF_003254725.2. NCBI lineage: Eukaryota > Metazoa > Chordata > Mammalia > Carnivora > Canidae > Canis > Canis lupus. Next base: position 68,949,890 of record NC_064245.1, read on the forward strand.
AGAGAAAGGTAAAATCAGACCACTAAGAAATACCTAAAACAGAGTTTGAACTATGGTATCTGATTCCAAAGCCTTACTTCCTCTATTGCATGTATCCCCCTGCTTCATGAAAGATAAAATCAGAGCTTAAAGAACAAGCCAAGGTAAAAATGAAGTATAGTTGCATATAGCTGATCTAGGTGATACAAAGTCAACCCTAATTTGTTTTTATTTGGCCAATTTCATGTAATTGCTTTCTGGGCAATGGGGAATCTTTTCCTCTATGTATAAGACCCCCAAAGAGAAAAGTATCCCCAGTATCCAAAAGTAGAGGGTTCCTATGAAATTTCTATAAACCAAAATCTAAAGCCAAGAGTGCCCATCCCCCACCTTCCACCCCCCCCCCCTTCCTGGGTTTCCAGGTCCTGATGTAGATTCTTCCTAAAAGCAATTGGTGTAATGCAAACATTCAGAAAGGGAGGGATACCTGATTATGAGCCTTTTTAAAAAATTTCTATTAATTTCTCAGACATATACACTCACCCCTCACATATACAGGAGAAAGAGGGAATGAAAGAGAGAGGAAGGAAAGAATACAGAAAAGAAGAGAAAGAAGAAAAAGGAGAAAGAGGAGAATAGCTGGCCCAATTTTCCTAAAACTCTGTCATTTAAACCTAATTACACCAATAATGATGCACACTTATTTTAATGGAGATTTTGATTATATAATTTTTAACAATTAGAATGTGGCTGAGAGCAGTATAATTCAAAAACTAATTATGAAGGATGCTAGTGAAAAAGAAAGAGGAGAAATCCTAGATTATTGCCCTGTTCTCCTGATGGCCCCTGTCAGAGATCCGTCTGGCTGCAGCAGGAATTGCCTGGAGATTTGTCTTTGCAGGACATGCCCTGAGAGCACAGGGAGCCTAAGGGAGGAGTTCACCTCCCCAAGACATGAGGTAAAAATGAAGCAGCCAGAGGTTTAGAGTAAAACAGAAGAGAACGAAATATAAGCGCAAATGCCAACCTACAACTACTCAGCAATGCAGAATGGGAGACTCCCTCTCCCCAAGTTTCTGTGACTCCATCTGCTTCATGAGGATGGGAACACTCTCCCCACAGGACTGTTGAGTGCATTGTCTGTAAAGCATGAGCACTCAAATACATAGCTGGCACGCAGTGTGTGACCACAATCGCCAGATATGGGGGATGGAGGTTATGAGCAGAGAGGAGGTATTTGTCATGTTGATATTGCTGAGAAGAAAATAATGTCCACGTACAGGTTGAATCATGTTCCCCTAAAAGATATGTTGAAGTCCTAATCCCCAGTATCTCTATGTGACCTTATTTGGAAGTAGGATCTTTGCAGATGTAATCAAGTTAAGATGAGGTCATTAGAATGCAACCTAATCTGGTATGACTGGTGTCCTTATAACAGATGGCCATAGGAAGCAGAGACACAAGGAGGTGAAGACAGAGACAGAGATTGGAGTGACGTATCTATGAGCCAAGGGACACCAAGGATTGCTGGCAACACAGAAGCTAAGAAAAAGGTAGGCAACAGGACAGGTTCCTTGGTTTTGGACCTTTAGCCTCCAGAACTGTGTGGAAATGAGTCTCTGTTATTGAAAGCCACCCAGTTTGTAGAACGTCCTTACAGCATCCCTAGGTAATTTACAGTCATTTAACATGGTTGCTGCTTGATTAGAGTCTGTCTCCTCTCCTTCCCCACCATCCACCTACAGTATTTCCTATTGTTAGGACTGATTGCTCCTGAGGGAATTGGATTCCAGTCCCAGGGAGTCATCTATGAATGGTGTGACCATGGGCACAATGGCAGTGTCCATATCATGCCTCACCAGCTGGCATCCCATGACTTCTCTCTCCCAACCATTCTCATTCAAATCTCCATAATGGTTTCAAAATGCAAATCCCCCAATTACTTTCCAGGCTTCCCCACATTTTTAAGACAAAGACAAAGAACAACTTATGGCCTTTGTGGTCTGGCCCTCCTGCCTGCCCTACCTGGTTTCCTACCATTCTGCTGCTATAGCCACACAGGGGGAGTGTGATACAATTGAGGGATTGAACATCCAGCCTCAGGCCCTTTCCATGTGATGTCCCACCTTAGAATGGCCCCCACATCTCCTTCTCCCAGGCAGTGCCCATCCCATTCAGGTCAAACATCACTTCCTTGGGACAGACTAGACCAGACCCTGATTTACTGTTTACTTTTGACACAAATACCTTTATTTCAAGGCATGTATCACAATTCATATTTATATATTTATTAACTATTATATTAATGGATCTTGAGACCCTACTAGATTATGAATTCCAAGAAGACAGAAACTGAGTCTGCTCAGACTTGCATCTTAATATTTAGTACTGTACCTTCCATTTAAAAAGAGCTCAATATGGGGTACCTGAGTGGCACAGTCAGTGAGCATCTGACTCTTGGTTTTGGTTCGTGATCTTGGGGTTGTGGCATCAAGCCCCACAATGGGCTCCATACTCAGCAAGGAGTCTGCTTGAGACTCTTCTCCCTCCTCTGCCTCTCCCCACCTCTTTCTTTGTCTCTCTCTTCTTGTCTCTCTCAAATAAATAAATAAATCTTAAAAAAATAAAAAGAGCTCAATATACATTGGATGGATGAGTGGGTGCACAGGTGGGTGGATGGATGGGTGGACGGGTGGATGGTGGATGAACGGGTGTGTGCATGGACAGATGGATGATAGATGAGCATACTAACCTAAAACATAATAACTATTTGGCTCAGTCAGTTGGGCATCTCCATTACTGAAGATTGGGAAGTATAGAGTGTGGTGAGTCTAGGCCTGACACTGACTTTGCCTGACTCTCTCAGGTTCCATGATCATACTGACCTTGGACTCTGTACATCATCCCCTGGCATTTTTGTCCTGATTCCTATCCATGTACCCAGCTTAAGACCTATTGACCACCTTAACCATAGTGCCCTCTATTTTGTATGTATGTATGTATGTATGTATGTATGTATGTATGTATGTATGTATTTATTAGATACAGAGAAAGAGAGAGAGCACAAGAGTGGGGTGAGAAGCAGAGAGAGAAGCAGGTTCTCCGCTGAGCCCCGAAGTGAGGCTCAATCCTCCAACTCTAGGATCATGACCTGAGCCGAAGGTGGACGCTTAACTGACTCAGCCACCCAGGTGCACCAATACCCTCTACCTTCTAATAATCTTCCTGACTGCCTTTTTGTGGAATAGATATAGTTTATTTAAAACTATATAAATAAAGTTCTGATGCTAAAAACACAGGGATCCAAATCCACTTTTCCCAAACACACATGATGTGGTTTTGGTTGATTTACTTGCACTTCCTTGATCCTCACAGTTAGTATGAAATTACATATTATCCCCTTTTTTGTAGATCATGAGAGATTACTTATTTGAAAAAAAAATAGAGAAAGTTTCAGAGAGCCTAAATGACTTTCTCAAGGTTAAAAAGGATTGAAGTTAAAATAACTGAGATTTCAGACTAATTCCAGTATCCTTTTTTTCCCCTTCTGATCACAGGTCATACATTTTTTTCTTAAATCCAGGATATTTTCCATTGTTCTCAAGGATTATGGCACACTCAGGCATATACACATTTGTTCCCAGTCTGAATTTAAGCCTTTCTTCATTGCTGATGTTCAATTTAAATCCTCTGCCCCCACCTACTGAAGGAAACAAAAGGGATAAAATAATGAGGGATGTGGAACCAATGAAAAGAGATGTCATATCACAAGGAATCTTGATTACTCCTCTTGAAAGTCTGCGCTATTGCAGAGTGTGTGGGGGGAGCTGTGGAGAGAAGTATTCAAAAAATTAAACAAGGTTAAATAATCAGTGTGAATGTACTCGAGCTGAACAGATTATAACATTGGAAGAGAAATTTCACACAGGATGGAGAAAAAGGTTACAAAATTAAAATTAATGGGAATAAGTTTGACACTCGTGTGTTAGCTTGGATCAACACTGATATGAACAAAAAAACACATCCTGCTAGGAAAGGGAGGTGGGAAGACAGGTGTGATGTTGACCATTGCTTTCTGTGTCTGGAGCCAACCTGGACCCAGCTGTGGATGATCTTCACACATAAATTCATGCTATCTTCCATCAAATCTAAGTTTCTCATTCCTTCTCTGTATCTCATTCTCCCAGAGCTAGATATCCGTTTTTATTTTCCCTTTTGAGCCTTTTTGCTCTGCATTTAGAATGGGTCCTGAATTAGACAGAAGATGTGAAACTGGGATGGCGTATTTGAAAGGCATAGATTCTGAGCCATGTAGACTTGCATTTGTATTCTGACTTGGTCTAGCTGTGTGTCACTGTTTTTCAGTCTCTGTTTCCTTGTCGTTGCCGTGATGATAAGAAACCTCTGTCTGGGAGAATTTATTGCATTTTAATGCACTGGAAGAAATCTAACATAGAGTTTGCTCCTCAATTGGGGGTCTTGGTTGCAAGCTATGGAAGATGTCCCTGGATGTTTACACAGAGAGGAGGTTTTTTAAAAGGATATTAGGTGGTTCATTTAATTTGGGGGAAGGCTGGAAATTAAATTCATGTACAGATTTCCAATAATGTCTGATGAAAAACTTGTTGCTGCCCACCAGGAAGTAGAGGAAATTGTCCCCAGAAATCCCACCTCCAGCTTTTCAGAACATTCAGGAAATGTCCTCACTAGAAATGAAGATGTAAAACCTTACATCACCCCCTCAAGAGTAAAATAAAATAAAATAATAAATAAAATAAAATAAAATAAAATAAAATAAAATAAAATAATAAAATAAAATAAAATAAAATAAAATAATAAAACCTTACAACCCACTTTGGGCAGGTGCCACCCACATGTCCCTTCCTTCTGTTCATTTGACCTTCACAGCAAAATGCACTCATGCCCTGATCAGTTAATTTCTTGCCAGATCAAGAATAAAACATTAGACCAAAGCAGAATTAAGTACATTCTCTTCTGATATGTCTTTGTCTATGGTTTGTCTCCCCAGTTCACTGGATTATCAGCTCTATGTGATTAGGGTTTGTGTTTCACTGCATCAGCTGTGCCTAAAACTGCAACTAGTAAGGGTGTTTGGTAAGTATTTGGTGAAGGAATACATGATTCAGAAGGAAGTGGAGTATCCTCCTGGGAGCTCTTCCAAGTCAAGAGAAAGCAGAGCCCCACAAAGTCTGAACTTCCATAGGAGACCTAGTAGGTGGCAAGGATTAGGAGGGAACGTGGGGAAAAAAATCAAAGCAGGCTGCCTAAGAAAGAAAGATGCAGACAAGCCTGGCTGAAAATGTGGTACCATCTTCCTCTTGTCCATTAAAGCAGTACCAGCATGCCTGCCAAAGCCCATGCATGAAACCACCTAGTTGTATTTTCCTCTCACTGACTCCTTCTCAGTGAGAGTCTCTCAGGGAAGCTGGTGGTCTCCCTCACTTAGAGGAGAGCCCTGCATAGAGGAAAGAAACGAGTGCCAAGGAAACCCACATCACCTACCTACCATGATTCTATCAAGTTCAGTCTAGCTCCCAGGACCTCAGGAAGTATGAAGAAAACCAACAGACCACATCAAATAACATGAGTGCCTACTATACACACAGGAGAGTGCTTCACTTAACCCAAGAAATTTAGTGTGGAGGTTACAGTGCACCCTATTGCACAGCAAGAAAACTCAAGACAGAGGGGTCAACACATCCCAAGGTCACACAGCTCGTAGGAGACAGAGCCAGGATCCCAACTCAAGTGTGTGACCACAGAACCTACAAATACAAGGAAAAGAGATGGAGAAAAGCAGTGCAAAGCTTCCTTTATGCCTCTTATCCTCCCTCTGAGTAATTTCAGCAAAGATTTATGAAGCTTTGCATCCCACAGATAAGAACTGGCAGCTACAAAGAGGCGGAGAAAGGAGCGAGAGAAAGAGAGAGAGAGAGAGAGAATCAGAGAAAAATAATTCTTAGAGATTAAAATTTTTATTGCCAACATTTTTTTAAAAAACCTCATAGAATGGTTGAAGATTATAATTTAGCAATGTAAATTGGAGCAGTTATTGAATATAAATTGTAAAATGCAAAATGCAACTTGGAATTATTGATTACCATTTTAATATACGCGAACTCATTGATCCAGCAAAACCGACTTGTAGGCTGCTTAGGAGAAGTGCTTAGTCACGGGCACTGCGCAGGTGCTGGGGGGTCATGCAGTGTTGGAGGCAACCCCGAGCCTTGGGAACCTTTTAAATGCCTGTTCCTGAGCCAATTATGTCATATTTCTCATTTTTTACTATGGAATACTGTTTAAACATTTTGGTTATTTTTTTAAGGAGGGCACAAGTACACGTACTGATGTGGACACATACTTATACGTTTTTGTTTTTGTTTTTTCTGAAAAAAAAAAAACAAAAACAAATTGCCATAGCCCTATTTAACAAGTCAGGAGAATGGACACATATTTGTGAATGTGTATGTGTTAGGTGGGGCTAGAAAGATGTTCACAAACTGAGTAACAGAACTTCTTTTATTTTTCCTTTCTTGTGTAATTTTTTTTATTGGAGTTCAATTTGCCAACATATAGCACAACACCCAGTGCTCATCCCACCAAATGCCCCCCTCAGTGCCCATCACCCAGTCACCCCAACCCCCCGCCCACCTCCCTTTCCACTACCCCTTGTTCATTTCCCAGAGTTAGGAGTCTCTCATGTTTTGTCACCCTCACTGATATTTTCACTCATTTTTTTCTCCTTTCCCCTTTATTCCCTTTCACTAATTTTTATATTCCTCAAATAAATGAGACCATATAATGTTTGTCCTTCTCTGATTGACTTATTTCACTCAGCATAATACCCTCTAGTTCTATCCATGTCAAAGCAAATGGTGGGTATTTGTCACCTCTAATGGCAGAGTAATTTTCCATTGTATACATAGACCACATCTTCTTTATCCACTCATCTTTTGTTGGACACCGAGGCTCCTTCCACAGTTTGGCTATTGTGGACATTGCTGCTATGAACATTGAGGTGCAGGTGTTCTGGTGTTTCACTGTATCTGTATCTTTGGGGTAAATCCCCAGCAGTGTGATTGCTGGGTCGTAGGGCAGATCTATTTCTATACCCTAAAAACTACAGAACACTTCTGAAAGAAATTGAGGAAGACGCAAAGAGATGGAAAAATATTCCATGCTTATGGATTGGAAGAATTAATACTGTGAAAATGTCAATGTTACCCAGGGCAATTTATACATTTAATGCAATCCCTCTCAAAATACCATGGACTTTCATCAAAGAATTGGAACAAATCATCTTAAGATTTGTGTGGAATCAGAAAAGACCCAAAATAGCCAGGGGAATATTAAAAAAGAAAACCAGAACTGGGGGCATCACAATGCCAGATTTCAAGTTGTACTACAAAGCTGTGGTCATCAAGACAGTGTGGTACTGGCACAAAAATAGACACATAGATCAATGGAACAGAATAGAGAATCCAGAAATGGGCCCTCAACTCTATGGTCAACTAATATTCGACAAAGCAGGAAAGACTATCCACTGGAAAAAGGACAGTCTCTTCAATAAAGGGTGCTGGGAAAATTGCACAGCCACATGCAGAATGAAAGACCACTCTCTTTCACCATACACAAAGATAAACTCAAAATGGATGAAAGATCTAAATGTGAGACAAGATTCCATCAAAAAACTAGAGGAGAACACAGGCAACACCCTTTTTGAACTCGGCCACAGTAACTTCCTGCAAGATACATCCATGAAGGCAAGAGAAACAAAAGCAAAAATGAACTATTGGGACTTCATCAAGATAAAAAGCTTCTTCACAGCAAAAGAAACAGTCAACAAAACTCAAAGACAACCTACAGAATGGGAGAAGATATTTGCAATGACATATCAGATAAAGGGCTGTATCCAAGATCTATAAAAAACTTATTTAACTCAACAGCAAAGAAACAAACAATCCAATCATGAAATGGGCAAAGGACATGAACAGTAATCTCACAGAGGAAGACATAGACATGGCCAACAAGCACATGAGAAAGTGCTCTGCATCACTTGCCATCAGGGAAATACAAATCAAGACCACAATGAGATACCACCTCACACCGGTGAGAATGGGGAAAATTAAAAAGGCAGGAAACCACAAATGTTGGAGAGGATGTGGAGAAAGGGGAGCCCTCTTGCACTGTTGGTGCGAATGTGAACTGGTGCAGCCACTCTGGAAAACTGTGTGGAGGTTCCTCAAAGAGTTAAAAATAACAAAACTTCTTAAAAGTGGCAATGGGTGTGAGGGAGAGGGAAGGCGAACAGCAAGCCAGAGAAAGGGACTTTTCCCACGCTGGACTTCTAAGCTGGAGTTTAGCTTCAAAGAGAATGGCAGTTTTGTAATTCAGAAAAGCGGGGGAGGGCACGCCTGGGTGGTTCATTTGGCTAAGTGGTCAAATCTTGGTTTCAGGGTTTAGGTCATAATCTCAGGGTCCTGGGATGGAGCCCAGTGTCCAGCTCTGAGCTCAATGGAGAGTTAATGCTTGAGACTGTCTTTCCTTCTCCCTCTGCCCCCCTGCACCTGCTCATACACTCTTTTCCTCTCTCAAATAAATAATTCTTTCTTAAAAATAAATAAATAAATAAATAAATAAATAAATAAATAAAGGAAATAAATAAATAAATAAATAAATAAATAAATAAATAAATAAATAAATAACAGCTAAAGGGATGCCAAGCTCAGAGGGAAGACAGGAGATATCAAAGAAGAAAAACAGAATGAGGAAAGAAACCACACTCAAACACTCAGACTTCAATGGAAACATAGATCTTGCGCATTTCAACCCAGCTTCAGTCTATACTTGCAGGGTCTCCAGGAACATCAAACTTTGTTGAGAAGAGGTTGGGCCTGAGCAGCTCTTGTGAATGCATGACTTTTCTGTGAGCGATAGCACAGAGATTTCCAGGAGGCCAGCCCCAGGTGCTCACAGGCTCCTGCCCCTTAACTGTGAAGGGAGGAGCATGCTGAAAGGGGGACGTGGAGCAGTGGAAAGGCACTAAGAGTAAAGACTCATGTTTAACACAGAGATTGGATTCAATCACTTCTCAAATCCTAGGCTCCTGACCTCACTGAGTCAAGAAAATCACTTAACCCCTCTTACTATGACACTATAACAAAGCATCACAAGCTAGAAGGTTTGAAACAACAGAAATTTGTTCTCTCCCAGTTCAGGAGGCCGGACCTGTGAAATCAATATATTGGCAGGGTTGGTTTCCTTCTGGAAGTTCCAGGACTCCAAGACTCCTTGCTTCTGGTGAAAGTCAGAAATCCCGGGCATTCATTACTTATAGACACATCACTCCCATCTCCATCTCCATCTTTATCTGGCATTTTTCCCGTGTGTCTCAGTGTATGGCCAAATTTCCCTCTTCTGATGGGGAGACTGGATTAGGACTCATCCAGTGTGACCTTATCTGCAGACCCACTCCTTTCAAATAAGGTCACATCTCCAAGTATCCAGGGGTGATGTTTTGAACAAATTTTTTGAGGGCACACAGTTTTACCTACAACAGTTCAAGCCCCCACTCCATAGTTAACCTCACAATATTTGTCATGAGGGTAAGTGAAATAAAATTATGACTGTACAGGCCGTGAAATGTGGGTGTTCCTAATATCTAAGCAGTAACCATGATCCATGTAGTACTCAGATTCCAAATCCACACCACAGAAATGTGGAGATCCTTTTATCATGCCAAGATAGTTTGGCTTCCTATGAGGGACACAAGGGTAATAGAACACCCCATGGAGGGAGGGGAAAGAGCTGGCCTAAGCCTGGGCTTCTGGCTGGTGGGGAGAACCCAGGGTCCACCAGGGATGTCCTGGCCCAGATGAGACATCCTCTCAGAGGCTGGGGATAGGACCAACTCCACCTATCATCCTGGCAGGACCCTGGGAGTCCTGGTCTCACCAGCATTTATGCTCTAAGAATGCAAACTTAGGCTGTCTCCTTCCCTTTTCCAACCACAAGACAGTTTTGGACGAGGTCCAGAAAAGAGTGTGGAAGGGTCTGGTTGTGGTTTTGGAAGTCTGGCTCCAAGTGACTGAGTAATGGGTACAGGGCCACCCGTCTGAACTGAGCCCTGCCTGCTTCATTTCCCTCAAACTCAGAGTCTCTGTGGGCCCCCTCCCCTCTGCTCTCCCTATTGCTCCTCCATTCCTTCGACTTCTTCTCAGAATGGGGTCGTCAAAGCTTCCCCCTTCTCATGCTTTCCTGTCTATCCCCCTGCCACTGTGGCTCTGCTGACTATCACTGCTGTGCCTCTTCCACTCCTCCCCAGGGACCGCAAGGGAAGCAGGCCAACCTTTGCCCCACCTGCAGCCAATCATCCTGATGGCTGCCAGGAAGCACCTGCTCTGCCTAGGAGGCTGTCTCTGGCTGGGAGAACCACTTCCCTCAACTCTCCTCCAAATGCTGATGCTGAGTGTACGAGCCACAGGCTAAGTAAGACATTGGGTCCTTTCTAAATGTGAGGCATTTTACAATTTGGTTTCATAAAAAAAAAAAAAATCTCAGGAACTTGCTTAAGGTCAGATTGTAAGTAGGCTGTGGATCTGGGCTCGTATCTCATTGTTCTGTAGACCCCAAACCAATGCCCAACTAGTGCCCAGCAGGACAGTTCTGGAAAACTGCATCGAGTTCTGGCTTTCTTGAGTGTTGATCTGACCCGTGTCAGTATGGGTCACCATCAGGGCCACTGCCACCGAGATCGCCTTTCCAGGAGGGGCTCTGGCCTGCTTCACTCCTCCAGCCATCATGTGCCTTTGACACAAAGGCAAGTTTACAGTACTTTCAGGGCCTCTAAACACAGTCTCATAAACAAAAGACTACAGCTAAGCTGTCAGTGGGAGGATGAAAGCCAAACAAGGAGACAGCCCACAAGTGCGCTGAGTCATAACGCATTATCCAAAACGATGACTGCACGCATCTACACACTCACACCGAGGGCCTCACCTCAGCCCACCCCCTCATACACGCAGGATATGAAATGCCAAGTATGAAGATAAGAGAGAGGGGGAAAGAATAAAAGGAGCAATACAGAAGCATGATTGATCAGGCCACCAGCCCTGGAAGGGACTGGAGCAAGAAGCACACACAGGATGTCGCCTTCTGAGAAGGGAAAACAAAGCAGAGGACGATGGCCCCACGCAAAGTGACAGGTGCAGCCCAGTCTCCCCTAGCATTGCCCTAACCCCTGTTTCAGGGTAGGCCGAGGATGCAAAGAGTTATAATTTAAGTGCCAATATGCTTATGCTTTATAAAACAAAAACAAAAAACCCTTCATCTTTGCAGTCAGGGAAAAAAAAAAAAAAAAAAACAACACCTTGATTTACATTCACTCTTTGCCATATACGGGCTTTGTGACTTCAGGGGGAATACTTAATCTCTCTCTGCCTCCATGGTCTCCTGTATAAAATGAAATTAGTGTGGCAGTCTCCCAGAATCAAGTGGCCATGACTTACGATGGTTTAGGTAAAGTTTATGAAACAAACTAACTAATAAAAAATACAACAACAGTAAAAATAAACATGAAAGTGATAAAGCATTCTGTTTAGAGCCTATTTTGGTTGAACATTTTAAAAATTAAATTGGACAGAGGTATGGTGGGCCTGGATTGCAGGATTTGGTGTCCAAGTTAAAGAAGCAGCGGCCAGTCTTTAAGAAGTCAGATGGCCTGGGTTCTAATCCCCAGTCCTGTCATTTTCTGTAGATATTAAGAAAGTTACCTGTGCCTCAGTTTCTCCATTTGCAAGTGGTATCAATAGGGTTGTAGTAGAGCATGTTAATATAAACACTTAGAACAGTGCCTGGAATACTGTGACCATCATATGAATATTAACTACTCTTTATTATACCCCTTATATGATTTATTCCTTTTTTAGATTTTATTTTTATTTTATTTTATTTTATTTTATTTTATTTTATTTTATTTTATTTTATTATTCATGAGAGACACACAGAGAGAGAGGCAGAGACACAGGCTGAGGGAAAAGCAGGCTCTGTGCAGGGAGCCCAATTTGAGACTTCATCCCAGGACTCCAGGACCACACCCTGAGCCGAAGGCAGACACTCAACCGCTGAGCCACCCAGGCATCCCTTTTAAGTAATTTCTATACCCAACTTGGGACTCAAATTCACAATCCTGAGATCAAGAGTCACATGCTCTGCTGACTGAGCCAGTCAGGTGCCTCTAAATTATTTATTCTAATCCAATTTGGACTCCTGTGGGCCTTACAAAGATAAACATGAAGTTCAGATATTCTTCAGAGTCTCTGTCTATAAATGCTATAAATTTAGCATATTACACATGTTTTATTTCTTGGATGTAAGTATTTCAATGCACTAATTCAAAGGAACGGTAGTGTTTTCCTTTCCTTCATTATAAGACTTTTTGACTTTGGAAACTGTAAGGTAAAATTCATTTCTTGGGTCTGAATGTGCCTGCCTCCAATTCATATGTTGAAATTCAGCATGATGATATTTGGAAGCGGTGACTTTGGGAGGTCATGAAAATGGAGCTCCCATGAATGGGGATCAGAGCTCTCAAGAAAGCAGCCCCTTTCACCACTTTTACCATGAGAAGTCAACAGTCTGCAACTCAGAGAGGGTCCTCCCCAGAACCCAAGAACCTGATCTTGGACTGTGAGGAGCAAATTTCTGTTGTTTATAAGCCACCCATCAATGTATGGTAGCTTGTTGAAGCAGCCCAAATGGACTAAAATGTGCTTAAAATCACAAGGTGTCTAATCACTTAAATATAACCTAATTTTTTGCATGATCAGTTTTATGAGCTGCATTCTATATGCCAAGTGTCAAGTGGGGACTGCATTCAGTCACCCATTCATATCTCAAAACCTGCACATTGATAGAACAGTTCACTTAACCTCAAAATATCAGATGGTCTTTACCAAATTTCAACCACTAAAAAGCTCAGCCCTAAGCTTTTTTAAGTATTTTTTTTTCAAAGTGAGTTCCAGTTCAGCATCCCTTCTCTCCCTTTATAAGAGATTTAATTAACTTGTCCAGGTGTCAGTGACCCTCTGCTGATCTTAAGTGAGAAATGACTTAGACCTTGTCTTATCCCCCCTTGTGTTCCAACATCAATGGACACTTTTCCCCACTGGATCCCTAAGCTATGTTTTGAACTTGGGAGAGAAGAATCTGACTATTCACCAGCATGTTTCTAGAACCACATCACACATATAGTACCTGGTTTTCTGATGAAATAACCCAGTTTTATAAATCTGTCAAGAGAATAGGTAGGAATTCTTTTTTCAGGGTCGGTAATAGTTTGCTCAAATAAATACAATTCATGGAAAGTTTTGAAGTTCCTTTTGAGAGTATTTTTAGAGCAGTTTTTTCAGTGTCTCATACTCATGAGAGGCTGAATGGCATATTTAGAACACAAGAGATCGTCTAATAAGGGCACAGAGTCATATGGAACTGAGTTGAAATCCCAGTCCTTTAATTGAATCAAATCACAGATATCAGGGAGGAAATTAAATTCTCCTGGTGTATCAAAGGTTAGGCTATGGTCTGAGCCAATGTGGCATTGCTGGGATGGGGCAACCCTGGTGGGAACCCTGACTACAACAATGGGCAAGTCAGTTGACCCCCTGAGCTTCTCATTCTTTGCATTTCTGTAGCAAGAAAAATAATATCTGTTAAGAGAGTGAAGTGGGCCCTTCAAATGTCAGACCCTATTCTCCCTAAAACAGAGCAAATCAGAACAAAAACTTTTCTGATCTGCACCTGGCATTTAGGCTAAAAACAAGTATCTCCCCCAGCTCTGGCCCCCTTGTTGGTGAAGTTGCGTACACAAGCAAATGTGCTTTGGCAAGGAGGAATGTTTTTTCAGCTGAAATGGTGGTGGTTCAATTAGCTTAGCAGTTTGCAGAGAAGATTCATTCAAAACACTGAAAAGCAAACATTGGCAAAATGGAAAGTTATTTCCTAGCTTGCTTTGGAGATATTTTAAACACTGAAACTCAAGAGAAAAAGAGCTATAAGACAGCTTCCTGGTCCAACCAAAGTAGAAGTAGCCTCAGATCAAACAAATTCATATGAAAACAAAGACATTTGCCACTTGGGTTGTGCGTCATGTATTCCCAGTTGCCATGATGCAGGCTTCCGGGTCCAGGCAATCAGTCATTACTGCTTATTTTCTACCTAATATTTATCTCATTCTTCCTTTAAGTTAAATGGTTTATCTTTGCCTCCCCCCCCCACCTTTCCTGGCCCATGAGCCACCTGATGTTGAAGAAACGAAGAGCATAGAGCAGTGGTTGGAAAGAGAGCAGGAATCTCAAGTCTATAAGTAAGTCAAGCTGACAGACTTGGCTATATGGTGTGGTAGGGCTGGAGTCACAGACATCTGCATTTCAGCCCACACTCCAACATGTGAAGGAGTCACCGATCACCTCTGAGCCTCAATTTTTCACCTACAAAATGAGGATTATGTCTCCTGGCTGGGATGCTATTTTCAGACTTGAGGTGAGATGTGACGAGTTAAGAAGTAGACGCTCCATTACTGCTGGCTTTCCTTCCTTTCCAACAATCAAATGATGGACATGGACAGTGAAGGGAATCAACGATAAAAAGATGAAGTCCAAGGCATATCTACCGAGCATCTACTAAGTGGAAGACTTCAGTGCTCTGAGGCAATCGAGGTGGCGGGTTCACTGCTGGGTTGCCGCAATGGCCCTCCTTGTGTTCACAGGATCCTGAGAGCAAGTGCCTCCTTAAAAGTCAGGGCTCAAAAAAAAAAAAAAAAAAAAAAAAAGAATCAGGGCTCCATGTCTGCTTGTCCCACCCTGGGGCCCAGTCTACCTGCTGTCTCTTGGCTCATGTCCTCAGGTTCCCAAAACGAATACCATAGTCTTGGTGCCCACAACATAAATGTATTCTCTTACAGATTTGGAGGCTGGAAGTCCACAATGAAGGTGTCACAGCATCTCTCTCTCTCTCTCTCTCTCTCTCTCTCTCTCTCTCTCTCTCTCCCTCTTTCTCTCTCTCTCTCTTTCTCTCTCTCTCTCTCTCTCTCTCTCTCTCTCTCTCTCCTCTCTCTCTCTCCCTCCCTCCCTGAAGGCTCAATGGATGAATCCATTCCCTGTTTCTTCTAGCTTCTGGTGGCCTCAGGTGCTCATCGATTGCAGTTTGCAGGCAGTCTGACTCCCATTCTGCCTCTTTCCTCACATGACTCTCCTCTTTTTCTCTGTGCATCTCTCCCTCATATCCTATAAGGACAATTGTCACTGGATTTAAGAATCACCTGGATAATCTGGGATGATCTTCTCTGGAGATCCTTAATTACATTTGCAAAAACCCTTTCCCATTCACAGTTTCTGGGAGATTCATATATGTTGGGGGGGGGGGCCTTTCACTCACCATCATTCTCGTATTTCCCCTAACCTCCTTTTCAAACTCCTCTTCTATAACAAGGAATGTCCCCCTCACCCATGTTTGGTAAGGGCAGAAACAGGGAGTCCAACTGAGCTGGGGAAGCTTTTGACGAATGAGAACACTCATAGAACCTTATGGTTCTGTGTGTAATTACAGCACCCATCAAAATGCAATCAGTTCATTTTAAAATGAAAACTCATTGAGGATAGGAAGTAGAAACTCTTCAAAGCATTGGCTCTAGTCTTGTGGCTCACTGATGCTCAGGAACTATGCCTTCAAGACATGGATGGGAAAGCATTGGAAGCATAAACATACTGCCATTACACACTTTTAAGGACACAGTCTAAGATTTACACTCATCTGCCTGGCATAAGTGGACAAAAGCATCCTCGAATATGAATTGGACTAGAAACCAAAGAACCAGATTCTGGCCCTGTTCCAAGTCTGAGTTTTTGCATCTGCAAAATGGGGACTTAATTAGTTCCATTCCCAAAGTTCATTATTAGTACTGATGAATACACCCTAAGTCATTGGTTCTGCCAGAAACAGTGAAGGCAAGAGGAAAAGCTTAGGAAAGGTACATATAAGCCCGTTTGACAGACCTGAGCCAACTTGTTTTGCACAATATCCAGACATTTGAATCTTCCCTCCTGCTACTGGAAGGCACTGGATAAAGGGAGATGAGGAGCCAGGGCCACCATGCCTGGGAAGCAAGCTAGAAGCCAAAGCCACTTTTTTCTCCACAGCAAGTTCCTTCTTCCTACCTTATTTGCCAGTGGTGTGTGTAATATCAGCACATGGTGAGATGCAATTAAAATGTGTGTCATGGAGCGTGAGTATCTTTACATTCTAATTACAGGTTAATAGAATGGACCCAGAGAGATCGCCTAATTAATCTTGGAAGGAGATGCATATGTTTAATGATCCTCCAATAAAGGAGCTATGTTCCCTCCAAGAGGATAGTATTGGAAGGAGGCTAAATTAAGGTAAAGGATTCATTTCTGAATGAATACATACCATCAACATCAAATGCACCCAAAATTAGGGTACACCATGTGTGTTCAATTCCAATTCACAAGTGCTACACTCATGAAAGTCTTTCTCTCTCCCACCCCAAATACACACATTTCACATTCATTTTATCACCCATTCAGCAGTAATTACTGAGTAAATTTAACTACAACTGTGAGTAGCTATCAATTCTTTCAAATGTCAGAGTCATCCAAGTCCCTGATTGTAACTTGCCTGATCTGTTGCCATCACCTCCAAAATGATGCCTGTTACTCAAATTTCTCCCAGTTCCAGTCCGACCACCATATGCAAGTGAACACTTCTGTCTCGTGATTATAGTCTCTGGATTTCTCATGGGGGTCTGTAGGAACAAGGGTGGGGGAAGGTCCTTATTGCTGCAAGAGTGAACTCAAAGCTCCTCAACACAGCTTCCAGGAACTACTGAAAAGTCCTGACTAGGTCTTTTTGAATCTTTCTCAATCCTATGCTGCTGCTGGACCACACCATCTCTCACATTCTCTCTGCTACTTTCACATCACAGATGGTGTTTCTCAAACCAGGGCTCTCTGTGCCACCTGCAGCAGAATCACCAAGCTATTTAATAAAAAGGTAAATTCTGGCTGCTAGGCCCCACAGGCTGAATCTGGCCCTCTGATGCTAGGTCCTTGATGATGCCTTCTTGCGAAGTGTTCTGTGTAGTTCTGATGCCACTACAATCTGAGAAGCTGGGGTCTAGGAATATGAAGCATGAAGCTAAATTCTGAATGCTCCATTCTGTTTCTCACCTCTGTAAATCTGCTTGCACTGGTTTCCCTTCAGGATCCCCTTCTCTTCTCTTCCCAGTGAATCCCACTTGTCTTCCGAGCCCACTCAAACACCACCTCTTTGGGTAACGCTTCCATTCCCTTCCATTTAATGCCTGTGTGAGTCTCTCTCTCCTCCAGAACCCCCATTCCCTGCTCTTGATCTCCATGTACCTAGAGCACTCAGGATGTCTTACTGCACACATTCATCTTTTTCACCACATCTCCCATTTCTTGTAGAGAAAAAATGATTTATTGGACTCAACATTTTCAGCTTAGAGTGCTTGTATCTTTTATCTATCCCAGAATATCAGTATTCCTTAAAATTACGATGATGACAAAATAAATATGAGATGGAACTAGAGAGAACTAGGTTTGAAACTTCAATTCTACCATCATTTTTTTGAGGATGCTATGTAAGTTTCAATTTCTCCATAAAAATTAGATTAACGTAGCATATTTGTAACAGATTGATTTCATTAATGGTCATACTTCTTCATCCTCCAAATATCTATACCCTTCACCATGCAACTTTGGAGTCCCTCATTAAAGTAGAATCTGCTCCTCCATTCTATGAATCTGGACAGGTTAGTGATTCGCTTTGGCCAATGAGCTAAAAATGTGTAATGCAAAAGACTTGCATAGATGTGCTTGTGTTCTTCAGCTGCTGCTACCATCACCACAAACACACGCTGGGGCTGGTGTGCTGGAGGATGAGAGGCACATGGAGCCGA
The DNA here is from genome assembly GCF_003254725.2 of Canis lupus dingo. Classification (NCBI taxonomy): domain Eukaryota; kingdom Metazoa; phylum Chordata; class Mammalia; order Carnivora; family Canidae; genus Canis; species Canis lupus. The sequence goes on from NC_064245.1 coordinate 68,967,885, forward strand.
CTCACTCTGGCTGAAGCTCTGCTACATCAGTGGACAACCAGCTGACCCTCAAGCATAGGTGAGCTGCCAAAGACCAGCATAACCACCTTGCTTCCTCTCCTCCACCCCCAGATACATGAACAGTAATTAATTTTGGTGTGGGTTTTGTAGTTTTTTGCTGTACAGCATTACTTCAGCCTTCGATAACTGAAATGCAAAACCACTGATTTGTTGCAAAGATCAAGTGGACTGTATGTGAGCATGGTTAGCTCAGCAGCTGGTATCTTTAGAATTCTCAATGTGTAGTCCCTATGATCACAAATATGAACATGGCCTCAGTTTGTTTTCCATGAAGGCATCTTTGGGAATTTGGTTCACACTCAACGTCCTTTTCTTCCTCATTCTGTTCCTTCCTCTTGGCCAATGACATAAAATAGGCCACTTATTTCAAGTAATTTTTTTTTTTTTTTTTTTTTTTTTTGTCAAAGGAGCAGGAGGCTATTCCTGCACTCCCCACTTGGAAGTCTAGAGGAACTTTCAAATCACCATATTCTTCAGATCATTTACTGTTCTTCATGAAAGGACTCATTATTAATTCAACAAAAGTCTGTTAAGCCAATAGTACATTTTAATGTCCTGAGGGTAGAGAAGTAAACAGGTTAGACAGAGCCTCTACTTTCTTGAAGCAAACAGGGTTTTGATGAACTGGTGACTCTATTCAGTCATGCATGCATTCTTTTTTTATTCATTAATTCATTAAATATTATTAAGCACCATTCCAAACTGGCACTAAGGTAGGGATACTTATCAGCCTTCCAAGAGATCTTTAAAGGAATTCAGATTTTTAGGTAAAACTTCCAGATTTTTAAATGTTGGCATCAAATTGAAAAAATATAAAAATATGAAAGCTTTGTGTGTGACAAAAAACTCAAGGGCCACTGTTCGAGATGCTGCTTTGTAGCTCTTATAACCCTCACTGAAATTATCCATGTGCTTTTTTCTCTTCCCTTTTAGGTTGTGAATTAATTTGAGATAAGATCAGTGGGATCTTCTCAGTGTCTCCCAGGTGTTCTGCACTGTGCTTTCAAGGAGGAAGTGTCTATGAATCTTTATGAATTTGACTGCTGAGACACAGTGTCTGTATTTTAGGAATTGCAAAGTGATCACAGAGATAAGACAGACAAGACGTGTTCACAAATAACTATTGCATGTTAATAACTATGGTGAAGGCAACACCATACTCAGTTACTGCAGTTTACTGAGCCTCTGTTGTGGGCCTGGCTCTGTTTACTGAGCCTCTGCTGTGTGTTGTAATTTTGTTTGTGTGTCTGGAGATATGCTGCCTATTATAGTCCTCACAGCTAGTCTGCAGAATGCCGTAACCAGATGGCACCTCTCTGAATGCCCTTAAATGCTCTTGTCTTCGGAGGCCACATGTCCTAAAATCTTAAATTTAAAATGCCCCTTTCTCCATAAAACAGCAACTATCTACCACCAGAGATCAAATGACTTCACTTTCTATTCAGTTCTTGCTCTGGTTTCCTACCAGTGCTGGATTCTGGATCTTGCTTGTGTCTCATTTCCCACTGTTGATTTTTTTCTCATACAACTCAAATATTGAGACAACTTTCTCTCCTCTGGTTCTGCAAAGTGACCTCAAAATACCTGCTATGAAGAGTTTACTGAAAATCTGGGATTAACAAGTAAGGATTTCATTGAACACACCTTAGAATGAGATTTCTAAAAGAATATTTGGACGTACTCTTCTTAAAAGTCTCTTTGCCTGGCATCATACTGGGTAAATCTCACTGGTTTCTTCTCATTCCTGATTACTTTCTATCAAGTTGCATAGGGACTCCCTCTCTCAAGACCATTTCAAAAACATCTTGACCCCTGTTACCTCTAGCACGTCTTTTCCACAACTACTTCCAATTTCCCTAGTTGCCTCCAGGAACTTCCAATTCTTACCAACTTTTTGGCAGAATAAATCACTTCTTGTGATTGTTATTTTTTCATGTCAACTTGTCTGGGCTGTAGTGCTGACTTCTTCAGTCAAGCACCACTCTAACTAACTGTTGCTATGAAAATATTTTTTAGATGTGATTGACCTTTAATTCAATAGACTGCATAAAACAGATGAGCCTCTCTAATGTGGGTGGGCCTCATCCAATCAGTTGATGGCCTTAAGTGAAAAGACTGAGCTCCCCAATGAGGAAGAAATTCTGCCTTCAGTTGGCCTTTGTGCTAAAGACTGCAACAACAAATCTTGTGAGAATTTCCAGTCTGCCTCCCTGAACACTTTAGACTTGCCAAACCCATAATTACATGAGCCAATTCTTTAAAATAAATCTCTTTATATATGTGTGTCTGTGTATGTATGTATGTGTCCTATTTTTCTGGAGAAACTTGATTCTTTTGTCTTTGTTGTCCTCTTTTGGCATTGCCCCAAGGCATGAGAGGTCATCCAGTGGGCTATCAAGGCATATTGAAAAATACAGTGAACAAACTTTAAAGACATCTTTCTTTTTTTTTTTTTAAGATTTTATTTATTTGGGAGACAGAGTAAGTGAGAGAGAAAGCACAAGCCAGCAAGGAGAGGCAGAGGGAGAAGCAGACTCTGTTGAGCAGGGAGCCTGATGCAGGGCTTAATGCCAGCATCCTGAGATCGTGACCTGAGTCCAAGGCAGACATTTCACTGATGGAGCCACTCAGGTGCCCCTAAAGGTATTTTTCTATTTTCCTAAGGGAAAAAAAAATCATAGGCAGATGGTTTTTGAAGGTCATTTTCCTTCCTGAATAAGAGTTTAGTTTTCTTTTTGTTTGTCAATCTGAATAGTAGAGAAGACGAAAATCAGAGGGATTGCATTATTTCCTCCAAGGAGCTATTAAATGGCTAGTCTGGATTTAGGAACTTCAAAGTTCACATCCCTTTGCCACACCTTGCTGTCCCAATAATGCCAGAAGAACTGAAAGAGAAGCGTATCTTGCATCTTGGCTCAATCAGGGAACCCTTTGGTGTAAGATGCACACCCTGGACCCTGAAGGATAGGTCATTCATTCCAGGGACAGTGGATGGGATGAGGGCAGAAAGAAAGGCAGAAAAATGAGGAAGTGGAAGGTTTATTTGAGGGACTAGAGAACAAAGCAGTCTAGCTAATGGAATACCATTAGCATTAGCACAGTCTGGCAAGCTGGAAGGGGCACAGCCATGGAAAAACATGAGTGCCAGGTCGATAACTCAGTAAAACACTATCACAGACAGTAATAGTGTTCAAATCTTAACAGCCTGGGATATGGTGTCATAGGCCCCCTAACTCCAGCACTATCTAGAAGAAATGAAACGAAGAGCCTTAATTGCACAGGAATCAAGATGATGACAAAGACATAATTCATAATTTGCAGCCCCTCTTGCATATTAAGCAACCTGCAAAGCATATCAACTTGAAGGTCATTTTTTGAATGAGAGAGACACTCAGCAAAGTTAAATTGTTTTTCTCTCAAGCTTCCAAAAAAAACTCTGTGTACATACATTAATTTCTATTGTCATGGAGATGCTACCGATGAGGAACTGTCTGGACATGAGTAAGATTTCATTGGGTTCTATCAACCTGAAACAGCTCCTTTCTGCAAAAGCTGCCTGAGACCCAGAGCATCATTTACTTTCCTAAGCTTGAGCCTTTGATCCTGGAAGATGTCCTCCTCTACTTAGAGTCCTTATAGCTTCCTATGTCTCTTAAAAATGAGACAAATGAAGTAGACAGGAAGCAGAAGGTACACAGTCTTCTGGGGGTCACAGGAATGACATTGTTGGACTTCATCTTGACGTTTTCTTTGAGCCTGGTCATCAGCCCATCAGCTTCCCATACATGCTGTAGTCACTGGCCCCCAGAAAACCCACTAAATTTTACACGGGCTGATCCCTCTGCCTGAAATGCTCTCCCGTCACATATGCATCATTAAGATTTTGTTAGAATCTGAAAATATTCCATGGCAGTTGAAACTGGGTGAGCCTGATGAACAGCATGCTCATGGCAGGCTATATGTGTAATTTCTTACTGCTGGCCTCCCTTGGGGCCCTCATGCGCATCTGTATCTGTCTGACCTTACTTCCTCCAAGTCACCTGAAGTGTTACCTGCTACCTGCTACCTGTTGTCTTCATCCTCACTCACGTCCCACATTGACTCTTATGGCTCCTTCTCCTCTGACTCCCTTATTTGGATTTCTTACATCATACACTATGGTGAACAGATGTTTTAGCCTGTTCAGGCAGCTCTAACAGGATAGCAGAGACTGGGCAGCTTATCAACAACAGAAATTCATTTCTCATAGCTCTGGAGGGTGGCAAGTCCAAGATCAAGGCAAATTTAGTGTCGGATCAGAGCCTCCCTTCCTGGATCATAGACTCTGTTCTCCTCTGTCTTCACAGGGCCAATGAGGCAAAGAGCTCTGTGGGGTCCCTTTTATAAGAGCACTAATCCCATTTATGAGGACTCCACTGTCATGACCTGATCATCTTCCAAAGCCCCCACTTCCTGACACCATCACTTTGGGGAAATGGGCTTCAATATATGAATTATGGGGATAAAACAACTATTCAGTCTACAGAAACAGAATAAGGACACCTCCAAAGATGTCCTCATCCAAATCCCCAGAACCTTTGCAAGTTTGTTACCTTGCATAGCAAAAGAGAATCTACAGATGTAATTAAGTTAAAGCTCTTAAGGATCTTGGATGGCTCAATCAGTTAAGCGTCTGCCTTCGGCTCTAGTCATGATCCTGGGGTCCTGGGATAGAGCCGGGATAGAGCCCCAAGTCAGGCTCCCTGCTCAGTAGGGACTCTGCTTCTCCCTCTGCCCCTCCCTCTGCTTGTGCTTGTTTTTTTCTCTCTCATGGAAATAAATAAATAAAATCTTTTTTAAAAAAAAAAAAGTTAAAGATTTTAAGATAGAGAGGTAATCCTGGATGTTCCTGGAGGGTCCCATATAACTACTCACCATGTGAACAAAGGAAAAGAGAAAAGCAAATGACACACAATGACTCACAGAGTGTTATACTGCGGATATGGGGGAAGACACTGGGAGCCAAAGCACACGGGCGCCTCTGGAAGCTGGAAGAAGCAAGGAAGCAGGTTCTCTCTGGGCCTCCAAAGAAATGCCTCCACTGTTTAGCCCAGGGAGACCACGCTGCACTCAAACCTCCAGAACGGGCAGAGAGTAATTTTGTGTTGCTATAAACTACTATGGAGTGCAGGGTAATTAGCCACAGCAGTGATAGGAAACCAGTGCACACAGCCTGGCATCATCGTGGTAGTATAACTCCTCCCCCTGTCACAAGGCCAGGTCTGCTCAAGGACAAGGAGCTTGTCACAAAGTAAACACAACAAATACATTTTGGGGTTTCTTTGAACTAAATAAATGTATCAAAGGATGAATTGCTCAGTCAACCAACTGTACTCTTACAGACTTTTTCTTTTGCTTGCTTTCTTTTTGCTTACTTAACATTTTTAAACATTTGAGTGCTTTGTTAAAATGTAAGAGAGAGAAGTACACATAACTTAACATTTTTAAACATTTGAGTGCTTTGTTAAAATGTAAGAGAGAGAAGTACACATATCAAAGGTGGACAGCTTGATGAATTTATGCAAAGTGAACACATCTAGCTAACCAACACCTGGCTCAAGAAACTGAACGTTAATAGAGTTTCCAGAAGACCCTTCAGTGACCCCTTCTACCCATCAGGCACACTAGTACCACCATGTGGTACTTCTTTTTCCAAATAATGGTCCAAGTGGTAAAGAATCCAAATGTTCTAGAAATATATACAGTGAAAAGTTAAGTTGTGTTGCCCTTTTCAGTGCTGATTCTCCCCAGAAACAACCAAATAAATTCACCAATAGATTGTGAATCCTTTCAGGGACATCTTTTGTATATGTCAGTACAGACCTTTCAGTTTTTGAATCACGTTCTGCAGAAGAGTCGTCTCTGGGTTAACATTACCTTTATTTTTTGCTCTAAGAAGGCATGTGAAAGTTCACCATTGTGAGTGCTAACACATGTGCTGTAATTTTCAAGAAAAATGACCTCACCTAGACACTAGGATGCCCACATTGCTTTGCTCATTGGCCTACTGTCCATGTGTGGTCCATCCCTCCTACTTGATTCACCTGCTCTAGGATAGCAGGCAGGGACTTTACCATGGCTGACAAGAAAGCAGCTCTTGAACAGAGCACAGGAGTAATAGCTTCTTGGAGGTGGAGTTAGCACCCAGCTGCCAAAATCTGCCTTCTGTTTAAACACAGGCGTGTGATTCACTGGTGGGGTGTGTGCAGAGGGTGTTAGATTTCAACTGCACGGCAAGCATCGTTGTCTGCTTGCTGGAAAAGGCCCGATGTAAGTGAGAACCTCTTTGGGACTGCATTCATGCAAATGCCACAGCACCGTTGTGTAGACACATCCAGCGCGATTCTGTCCCCCTCACTGCCTGGGAAAAGCAAACCTCTCTCATCCCTTATACCGGTGCCTTCCAAACCACCTTCCCCAGAACTCCCTTCTGTACTGCAAGGCGACAGAGGAGGGCAACAGGAAAAGCATGGATTTTCAAGTCAGGACATGTGAGTCCACATTGACCGCTTAAACACCCTGTGACCTCGGGAAGGTCCCAGAGTCTCATAATATGTACAGAGAAAGGAAAAAGATGATTTATCTTGCCAGTTAGTTAAGGATATTAAAAAAAAAAAAAGTGGCACTTATCAGCCCCCAAGGACTTTGCACTAGAAAATTAAAAAAAAAAAAAAAAAGCTCACCTCCTTCTGCCATACCAGCTTTCCCATATTCATTATCACCATCACCCCAAGTCTTCAGGGAACATACACAAAACTTGGGAGCATCTTCAATTCCTTCTGCCTTTTGACTTCTCTCAGCTGATCAAACACCAGTTTCCCCCACCCCTCCTTAATATCTTTCTTTCTTGCCCCAACTCAAGCATACCCCTGCTTTCATCTGGTCAGTGGTTCTCAACCACGGGCAATTTTACCCCCCAGGGTATAGCTGGCAATGTCTGAAGCATTTTGGTTATCACACTAGGAGTATAGGTATGGCTAAATATCCTACAATAAAAACGGCAGCCTGACAACAAAGCATTATCAGGTCCAAATGTCAATCGCACCAAGGTTGAGAAACACAGATCTGCGTCTCATCTAAATCTCCTTCCCTTCCTCTCTGTCAGACTAATATCTTACTAAAATGTTCTCTCATGATCTATAACCCATAATGGCTCTGTGTTCCCTAAAAGAACAAGCCCAAAATTATGGGCTTACTTTGTTTACCTGTACAGAAAAAAAATTAATACCAATAATAATTAATAGTTTAAAGCCATAAATATTGTGCTGAGAATGGTTCTAAGTATTTAATGTATACTAACTCATATTATCTTCAAAACAGAATTAAACTCAGGTTTTCATCAGCTCTGATATAGTAAGATGGCTTTCTTTAATTGAGCCTGGGACATAGGAGGCACTCAGCAAAAATTTGTTGAGCAATAATAGTTAACATCAAATGGACCTGCTCATATTCATTGAGTTTGTTACATAACAGGGTCTGCTAAGTGTCTCACCTGTATTACTTCATTTCATAATCAAAAACAAACATTTGTCCCTATAAGAGGAATTAAATGCAAGTGTCCAACTTGTTCATGGTTGGTCAAGATCTCCTGTGGCCTAAGGCCCGGGGAGGGCAGACAGTAAAATTAAATAAAATCTTCTTTTTTTCATTCCACAATGAAAGAAATTTTGTGGGGCCTAAGAACTCTAGATGTAAATCATATCCCAGATTTTTCCCCATGCCTTCACGGAAAAGGAAAATCTGAGGATTGGCAGTGTTAGATCTTTGAAGAATTTATGTCCTACCCACTAGAGTATGTGAATCTTATCAAGGTTTCCAGTGTACTAACTATATCTTGCTCATTCAGACTTATTAGGATGACCTCATCAACACTATGAACTAGTGTGATACTCTGCAAAAGGTTCAGCTGGTCCTGGACTCTTCATACTAAGACCGGGTGTTATAACAGAGGTTGGGAGAATTAGCATAACCCTGGGGCAGGACAGGAAGTAAATACTGTTGTCCAGTCCAGGTGAATGTAACTCTTTCTGATCTTCTTTCTGACAAAGTTAAAAATGGATTTGTCAAATTGATGGTCACATGCCATGTACCTGGAAACATGCCAATTTGCTCTAGTAAAGATCTCACATGTGGTCCAGTAGTTATAATTTTGGAATACCACTTGGAGGAGTTAGTCATAATCTGTGATCACTGCCCAGAATCTCTCTGAGTTTTATAGGAATCAGTCTGAGCAATTAAACTGTGGAAGAGTAGGAATTATCATCCCTGAATCTCTTAAATCTTGAAGGGTGATGCTAATTTCTGCCATCCCCCGTGGTATGCAGTATTATTTTTATGTACTATTTAACCCAAGGAGTGGGCAATTTCAGAGACTTCCTCTTAGCATACCCCATTACAAAAGCTCTTACCCTGAAAGCCAAGGCATCAACACAGAAATTATGGCAACTGACAAAAGAGTTGCATTAGCCTGCTCAGGCTGCCGTAGCAAAGAACCAACAACTTGGTGGCTTAAACAATAGAAATTTGTTTTTATGCAGTTCTGTAAGCTTTAAGTGTGACATCAAGGTGTCACAGGGTTCTTTCTTTGGAGGCCTCCTTCCTTGGTTTACAGATAACCATCTTTCCCTTGAGGCCTCACGTGATCCTCCCTCTGTGTGTCTGTGTCTCAATCTCCTCTTCTTACAAGGACTCCAATTCTATTGGATTAGGGTCCACCTGAATGACGATATTTTACCTTAACTACTTTTTTAAAGCTCTTGTCTCCCAAATACACTCACATCTGAAGTCCTGAGGGTTAGAACTTCAGCACATGAATTTGGAGAGGATACATTTCAACCCATAACAGAAGTCCATTCCAATGACATCATTTGGGACCAGAAAAAATGACCACCTAGTATTTCCATGAATCAGTCATTGGATACAGATCCTCCCAAGAGACATAACCCTGGGTAATGAGGCTCTCTTGAGCTGACACCATTTTCATTGTGGGTTAGAATTTGAAAACTGTATGTCATCTGCACTACTATAACTATCAGCTTCCATTATTTCTCCCTGAAGGTTATTCTTCTATGGGAAACCTCAGAATATCCACCACACAATGCTTAGGCACTTCGAAGACCTTCAAATTAACTGATCAATCAATTGTTGACAATTTACTTGAGCATTGCAAATTTAGACACTAATTAATTAAAAAGTATATCATCCCTCCCCAAGTGACAAATGACCACTCTAATTCTAAGCCATTGTTTTCAGCAACAAAGGATAATCCAGCTGGTAAAGTAAAATAGTAAATTGGGTATCAAAAAATCCTGACTACTTACTCCCCTCATGGAACATCCTTGTTACTCACAGAGTGGTCTGTGGACCAGCTGCAGCTGTATCCCTTGGAAGCTTGTAGAAATGCAGAATCTCAGGTCCCATCTCAGAACTACTGAATCAGAATCTGCAGTGTAATATGATCCCCAGCTGATTCTTATTCTCACTAAAGTTTGAGAAGCTCTTCTGTATGTGACCTTGAGCAATTAATTAACCTCTGTGAGCCCGATGTTCTTCATCTGTGAAAGAAGGCAATCATAGCTAGAAGACCCCTTAGATCCCTTCAAGTTCTAAAATGCCATGAAAATCTGAGCAGGTTTTGATCTTTAAAAGTAACACTGTGCCTCTCATAGAAAATGCATTGAACTTTTAGCCCTCCTTATCCATGAATGTTCTGCTTCCTGCAAACTTGACTTCCATCTGTAATCGGCAATTAAAGTCATGGATGAAAGGAGACTTCTGATAGCCTAAATGTAAAAGGCATTCTTGTTAATATGTCAGCTCTGCACCTTAAGGCTAACGTAACTTAGAGGTGTCTCGGGGTAATGTGCAAATGTGCTAGACCAACACTTATTGGAGTTTAAGGAGTGATTTGGGTGAGGCCTGCAAGGACCATTATCAGTTTCACCATTTAGTGACTTGACCCTAATAGAGAACTGGCTCTTGGTTAGTCAATGTAATTTATGGCAATACTTCATTTAGATGCAGCCATCAGCAAGATAGCGATGGAGGGCAGGGCCGGTGGGGGAAGGGGGAAGATTTGTGATGAATGAAAGATAGAAGCTTTAAGGTTGGACACCAAATTATCCCCATTCTCTTTGTACGAACTATTTGAAGCCCCAGGCTCCCTTCTAAATTGAAATTTCCCAAATGATTAAAAACCCCAAAGAACGTGAATAGTGGTCTGTAAATAGAATTTGGTATAAAAAATGGAAGTCAAATCTTACCACCAAAACATGTGTTCATTTTTTTTTTTTTTTTTTGTGATCTTCACAAAAAATAAAGTTGTAAGCCTGGGGAAAATTATACAGAAATTGTTGTAAAACAAAATAATATTAATACCAATAGACTGATAAAACTAATTGTAGCCAACCTTTATTGAATGTTTTCTCAAGACAGATACTTTTTTATGTACTTTTTTTATCCTCAAAATAAAACAATGAGGAAACACTCTTATTCTGCCCATTATACAGATGAGGACATTGGAGCCTAGATCAGATTATCTGAATGTGGTATAGCTGGAATAGGAACTCAGATCATCTGGCCCTAATCCTTTTTATCTATACTCTCTTACACTTCTTAATCAGATATCCTTGGCCACTTGCCACATAAATCTTCTTACTAAGTATGCACAATAGGAATTATAATCTTTATTTTAGAGATGAGAAGAGGTCAACTACCTTCCCAGATTCCCCCAAGTTTATTGCTTGGCAGAAGAGAAACTGTATCTCCCTGACTCACTCAGTCCACAGAAATATCCCAGGTGATGTCATGTCCACACTATGGGTAGAGAGCCTTGGTTGAGAGAGGTGCAGTGATGGGGTGGATCCCAGGGGTGCCCCCTCATACCTTGTAGTGCTTACCATCCATGTGCATTGCCTCACCTCCAGCTGCCAGCATCCAGGCTCTCTTCCTGAAGGCTTGATTTTCTTTGGCGGACAAATTCTGTCTGCATGCCAGGCAGGCCAACAATGCTAGGGAGTCATCACCACTCCACCCACATCCCCATCCTATAGCCCTCAACCAATGCCAATGGCCTCAGGCCCGAGCTCCCTTGCCCCTGGAGCAAAATAACTCTGAAATGTATTCTATGCTGTCTCTTGGAACTCTTCTGTAGAATAAGCTATGTCTTCAATGCCCATAGTCAAAATTGTCTGAGGAATCCCTCCTTAGCTTCCTATTCTTCTCTCTCTCACTTCTCTACTCTACTCCCCCAGTTTTTCCTGGGATCACCTTCCAAATACACTATTTGCACTCAAAACCTTAATATGAGTTTCTCCCAGAAGCCAACTCTAAGACAAGACAGAGGACTGACCTCAAGTTTACCTTCAAACTGTGAGCTGAGTACTTGCATTATATCAAGCACTTAGACTAAGTGTTGGGGATATGGTGATAAACTAGACAGATGGGGCCCCTTCTCTTACTGTGGCCACATTCCATGGATAAGACATTGAGAAGGCAATTGCAAGTTATAAAGTAATCACAGTGGGCTGGGAGAGGACAGTCTAGGAGAGATTTGTGAATAGTGTTCCATTTATTTTGACATTCAAAGAGGGATGGGGAGACTATTGAAGCAGAAAGAATGGCCTATCAGAAGGTAAAACCCAAAGACCATGTGTTGCATTAAAGTGGTAAGAAGGTCAATGTTAAGAGGGTTGGGTCTCTGAAATAAGGATGAGGATGGGCAGGGAAATGGGTGGGACCTAAGCAGAGACATTTACTTACAGTAAGAGAATGGGGCTTTATCCTCAGGGCAATGAAAATCTGTTGAAAGATTTCAAACAAGGTAATACAAAGACCAGTCTAGCTAAAATGCATACTTTATCAGAGAATAATTGCAGCTGGAAGGCCAATTAAGTAATATCAGACTTCTAGTCTAGGACTTATACAATATACCTTGCTTTCTTTTGATGACTATGTCGCTTAAGGACTGAGTTTAACAGCACACAACAGAAAATCTATGTAACAGTGCCTTACACTAATTAGGGATTTTTTTTCTTTCAGAGCACTAAATTCAGGACTAGGTATTTTTGGCTTTGATTTATTGGCTCAAAGATGTTGGGGATGAAGTCTTTGTGGGTATCTTGCTATTGTCCTGTGGTCACAAGACACTCCAATCTAAACCATTATGTCTGCATCCAGACAAGCAAAAAGTAAAAATAGGTGGGGGAAAAAAAGACACTAGCCAGCCAAGTCCACCCTTTAAGGATTACTCATGAAAGTTCACCCAATGATTTCTGCTTACATGAAGTTGTGTGTCATGTGGTCATCCCCAGTCACTCGGGAAAATGGGAAACATAGTTTTTAGCTGGGGACATTGCCACAGAACAAAAACCCAAAGTTCCATTAACAAGAAAGAAAGAGAAAATGGATTTTGGGGGAAGCAATTAGCAGGCTCCACCAAATCTATATATACAATAAACAAATTAGACAAAGCAACAAATCCACAAACCATAGCAAAAGAAAAACTCATAACAATGATCATAATTCTAATACTGCCTCTGTTTGCAGAGCATTTGTACTTTTCAAAGTACATTTTGTGAATTCAATTCCCCTGTTTAATATACTTAATAAAATAGTGAGACATAAAGATATCGATGTTTCACGAAGCAGAAATAGCCCAAGAAAAGCTGAAAGCATGATAAATAGGAATAGCAGAGGAAACAGCTCATCAATGAGCCTTAAATTACTTCTTTACCACAGTTTTTTTGTTTGTTTGTTTGTTTGTTTGTTTTTTTGTTTTTAATCCTTTGACTTACATTGGTTATGGCTTCCTGAAGCAGGTGCATTTTGGACTCATTTAAAGAAAGGACCCAAAATGTTGTAGGATGATGGAAAGAGAGAGAGGTCCAGCTTCACATAGGGTCTGCGTGCTTATTCATGCCCCATAAGAAATGAACAAGCTACTCATCCTTTGAGCATCAGTTTTCTCTTTTTACCTGATTTTCTAAAATCTGGGGAAGTGCCCTTGCCTTACAGACTTTAAGTGGTTATAAGACTATCTCTGGCTCACTATCTGGTAATTTATTGTTTGTATATTCTTCACTTAGTATGAGCAGACACTAGAAAGAATATTAGAGGAACAATAAAGCAGAGAAGTGAGTGGTAAATTTTGCCTGGGCATAGGGGAAGGAGGGTGGTTGTGTAACCCAAGGCCAAAATGTGGCTGGTCTGTGTCAGGAAGTGAGGAGGTTTCCTCTATTCCAGACACCACAGGCTGAGTGTTAGAAAGTAAAGCATCCTGATCCCAGCAGCCTCCTTCAGCAGAGAAGCACTGGATAGAGGGTAGGGACAGAGAAGTTTGGAAAGCCTTTAAAGAGAGGGCCTCTGATTTTTATTTCCCCTGAGAATGTATGTTTGAAGTGTGACCAAAGTCTCCTTTACCTAAAATAGTCTCTTTGCCCTGAAAGGAGCTCTGGGCAATGCGGTTGCCACAGTGACTCACAGCTCCTGAGAAGAAAATCCCTAGGGCCTGTGGGGTTGGCCTATAGGGCAGCCCCTCTGTCTACTTTGTGCTCCTGCTGTGAGTCCAATGCACTGTCTCTGAACCACTGTGTCGTGCCATCCTCTATCACTGGCCTGCAGATCCTGAAACAAAATTAACTGGACCCACCCCCTGCTGAGTTCAGTGAAGCTGCCTGGAGTTGACAGGAGGAACAGGAGAGACCACTCACATATATCTCAGAACAGTTGACATCTGGTCCGGACAGGCAATCGAATCCAGCAATCATTTACCAAACAGACTTCATGCCAGGCTCTAAGCTTGGCTCTGAAGACAAATAATGATAAATCATGGTCCTCTTTCAAGGAATTCACTGTCAAATGGGGTAGGGTCACATAGAAAAGGCAAGAGAAGGGGCACCCAACTGCCTGAGGATCTTGAGGAGTTTCTCTGTGGGGGTGTGTTTGAGTGCAGTGAGAAATACCAGATTGAAATATCAGGCCAAGGAGTGAGAAAACCCCAACGTACAGAGGAGGGACACAGCTTGACATGGTCAGGTGACTGGGAACAGCACGACTAGAAACCCATTTTTGGAAGAAATATGCTGGGTTCCATCATGAATGCTGAGCTAAAGAATGTGACTGTTTACAGGCAATAGGGAGTCAGTGGAGAATTTTGACCCAAGAATAGGGTGTATTCAGATATTTATTTAAGTTAATAGTTCAGCAGAGTGGAGAAGGAACCGGAGTGGATGGAGCCTACATGGAAGTGAGGAAAATGAGCACAGGAACCAATGTGAGACCCAAGGGAACTGGGTAGGCCAGCAAAGATCATCTCCCATGGCAGCAGAGATGGACATCAAGTGAGAGCCAGGGCCCCTTTTATAATGCAAGTGCACAGATGCCACATCAGGTCATGTTCACAGCAAGTCTATTCCCATTTGACAGGTAAGAGGATTGAGGCTCTGAGAGAAGAAACCACTCATCCAAGTGGCAGACCTAGGACACTTTGGACACAATTCCAATGTGCTAATCCAGGCAGCATGTGGACTCAGGTTTACCAATGAGAAGGACTTAATGTCAGAAATAGTAAGTCGTCCCTGGAATCTCTGCCGGGTGGAGGAAAATCTGGAATGCTTTCTAAAGGAGATCTTTTGCACACATGGAGAGGAATTTCAAGGATACTACCGGGGCCTTGCATGTACTCTATCTTCACTCTGGGGAGCCTCGCAGGTGGATTATGAAATAAAGTTCCCGGAGTCTCCTTGTCTTTGCTCAGTCCCCTTTCTGAGTCACTGCAGGAGTCACTTTTGCTTTGTCAACTCCAGTCTGAAGCACATGTGTTTAGAAAGTATTAGTGACATTTGCTGGAAAATATAATCATTTCCTAACATTTGTATTCATTTCTCTGAGCTGTTGGCTTATTTCTGGATATTAATTTAAATCCTCTCCTAATTTTAATTAGAGGTAGGATTTAATAGTGTTGGGTCTTTACTTTTTCTTTTTTTTTTTTCCTTCCTCTTCTTCTAGGAAAGAATGTTAATTTCAGCAATCCAGGATTTAAAGTATCTGTATTTATTCTGGGACTTAACAGCAATGAGTGGGGATTAATATTTGGATAGGGAATATGGGAGTGCAATCACTGTGCCTTTTGAAATTAATTAAAAATGTTTTAAGATTTTTTTAATGGGTTATTTAGTTAAATTACTCTGAAGTAATGAACTAGAGTGAGCCCGGCTTTAACAGAAGTCTTAGGCATTTCAGTGGTTCACAGAGCCTGGTTTCGAGGACACCCACTGACTCACTTCTCACGTCTAGACTCCTCTCATTCATTCAACTCCCCACCATCCTACCTTCCTCTCACTGCACTTCAGACAGCAGTGCCATTCAGTTCCTCTTACCTTTCCTCAAACTCCGTGGCCATTCAAGCCCTCAGACTTCCTTACTCCTGTTCCTTCTGCTTGAACACCCCCTCCCTGCCCTTATGCAACCAGCAAATTCCTACCCAGTATTCAAAGCCTTGCTAAAGCATCCTTTCCAGTGAATCTTCCAGACAGAATTTATATATCCCTTCTTTTAGCGTTTCTATCCCTCAGACAACTACATATGTGTTTACTATACAGCACTGCATTTGCATTTAAATGCCCATTTGTCTTTCTAGAATTTAAGTCCTTTCAAGTATTATTTGCCTCTGAATTCCCCACCAGGCAGTACTAAGACTGTTCAGTAGTACTATTTTGTATCCCCCACCAGGCTTAATGTATGGCTTGAAAACCTGAACTCATCTCCCCTACCCTATCTTTTGTAAGGGAAAGGGATGTAACCACACAATGAAAGTTGACTCTTATTTTTAACCTACCGAGTAGATTATACTTCCAATTCATCAATAGTGTGGGTTGAATGCAATCACAGGTGGGAGACTCAATGCAATTCTTAAGTGCCATCTGAAAAAAGAAAAAAAAAAAACAAGGACAGAAAACTATCGATTTTATAGCTTGGAATTTACAATTTTCTGTTTGAAGGAACACCATCGACATCAAGAATTGAAACGAAATAACAATGATATGGTCTGATTAAACTGGATGAGCAACGTAGCAGAATTTTTTCTGTACTAGGAGCTTTCCTACTTTGTGTTGTGAGGGACTCAAAAGTGAGAACCTTGATAAGGAGCAGAGCCCTGCTGCTTGCTTTCTTCCTTGGCTTCTGATTGTACCTGGGCACCAACCTGTGATGCATGGCAAGGATAAAGTGTATTTTAGAGACATGGAATGAGCATGAGATTCAGAAGTCATCGTCTAAATGGCTTTTTTTTTTTTTAAGCTCAGAAATTTAACAAACATACTTAAAGCTTCTGCAACAGTGAAATTCCCCAGAGAAGCCTCATAGTCATTTTTTGAAACCTAGGATTTTATAAAACATACTGTCAAAAATGATTCGGTAGACTCAGCAACATCTGCTTTATTTTCCCTGTTCTACATCTTATTTTTTATAGCATCATGAGTGAAACACATGTCACACGCATACATGTGTCATACATGAGCTCAGTGATCTGATCACTGGCCAGCAGCTCTCCTGATATCTTTTCCTCATATAAATCATGCTGTAGCCCACATCAAGCACCCTGCACAGGGCCTGCCAAGGTAGAACGTGGTTGAGAGAAGGGAAGTCTCTCTTCCTACTTCCTCCCCTACCTCCCTTGAAAGGGAGTAAATTCACGTTTAAGCTTTCCACTATAAAGAGTGCCACGTTCTGATTTACCTTCTAGTTTCCAGCGAATTGAGAAATCAGATCACTAAGTTTATTTGACTTACATAAAAGAAAAGAATAAATGGAGCTAATGAAAATAAAGGAAGAAAATTTCTAGAAATTTATTTTAAAATGTATACCCAGGACAAGACAAGGGGTCAGTAGACTAGTGATGAGGCCACACTGAACAGCTTTCATCTGATATAAATCAAACATTCCTTCGACAAGCATTATTGCTTTGCCTACTGCATTCTGGTCAATATACTGGACTCTGGACTCAAAGATGAATTAAAATGGAGGCACCTGCTTGGCAATCCAATAGCTAACAATTTAGTGTGAGGACAAAGGCACCTAGTTTTGTAAACATCTACTTTCCCACCACTGTAATAGAGCAGATGTTCGGGCACAGAAGGGAGAGAGACAAAAGCCCAGGGCCCTGTTAGTTCTATTAGGGGAAAGTGGGTGCTAATTATCAGAGAATGCTTTGCTGCAAAGCACTTGGGGAAGGGTGCTGTGATAGAGAGTGGATCATGACCTGCAAGATATGAAGAGTAATCAACAGGTTCTAGACTAGGAAAGGACTTGGTGGCATGACCAGATTTGTGTTCTGGAAGTGTGATATTCAGAAAGCTCACCTTTATTATGCTTTTCTAAGATCTTCAGTATATATTGCAATCTTCCCTAATTTGATGAGATGGTAACTTCTCATTATCTAAAAGTACCACCAGCGTAGAGGTGCCTGGGTGGCACAATCAGTTAAGCATCTGGCTCTTGGTTTTTGTTCAGGTGGTGATCCCAGGGGTCCTGTGATCGAGCCCTGCATTAGGCTCTATGCTCATCATGGAGTCGGCTTGGGACTCTCTCTCTTCCCCTCAACCCCCTACCCCTGCTCGCTCACTTGCTCTTAGGCATGCGTGCGCGTTCTCTCTCTCTCTCTCTCTCTCTCTCAAATAAATACTTAAAAAAAAAAAAGTATCACTAGTGTAGTAAAAAGTCTCACTCTGCAAGTTACCACAGTCCAGTGTCAGTAAGACTGCTCAAGGAGGCGGATCTTTTCTTGTCACGAGGACAGAAGGTGTCAGTGGGTGGTAGGAAACAAAACTATGTGGGTAGCTGAAATAAACAAGAAAACCCCATAGCTTCTAGTTTTGTTGCGGAAAAGATTTCAAATCTTTTTTCCTCAAATTTTCTGTGGCTTAAATAAAATCTTCTGAAAATGATTTCTTTGTCATGATTTATTGCTTTTCATGCCTCTTTTTGTCTTTCAACGGAAGGAAAGAATTGCTCAGTGTCTGCCAAGTACCAGGCACAGTGCTAAGGCGTTTCCACACATTTTATTTCATCTAATTTCTCCCAAATATCTAAGGAATAGAAGTTGCCTTCTTCATGTTCTAGATAATAAGACTGTGACTTGAAGTTGGCATTCTTTGCCAAAGCCCACAGGACTGGTCAGCCATGGTTTTCAATCACTATTCCTTCCAGGGCTACCATGTTTGTTCAGGTGGGCTGTGAGTGGTATCCTGCAGGGTTGTACAGTGTAACAGCCCAATCATACCTCTGTGTAAACACCAAAGGCTGGTAAGAGGTGGTGCCTAGTACCCTGTCATGCCAACAGCCATCTTTACACCAACTCTCAACTGCATTAACATATGGCACTGAAGAATTAGCAAGAGGACTCCTTATACCAGAAAGTCAGCAAACTCACAGTGGCAATTCATCCATTTTGGAGATTTGTTATGTTCTCATAAAAATCTGTGTAGAAAAACAAAGAATAATAATTATTTCTAGGCTTTACTTAATAAGATCTAATTATTTGGATTTTCATTCCATAGTTTCAGCTCATTTACTTTACCCAGAATCTCAAGCTCTCCAGAACAGCTGAGAACACAAGGAAAGACAAATAATGACCCCAGAGCCTCCAGAATGCCCTTCAGAAAGTCCATGCTCTGATGCTAGGCAAATTATCCTCAGGGCTGACTTACATCTTTCCTCCAGTCCACTCCTCATGTTCTCCTGAGAAACTATGTGGTTTTTCACTTAGAAAGGATTCTAACACATTTGATTGTGGGTTGACCAGCCCATAGCACAGGAAGTAACTACAGAGATGAAGGGATATGAGAAGCATAAAGAAACTAAAAGTCCTAATAGTTGACTATCTTTCCTGTGATGGCAGGCATCCATCCAGACTTCAGGAGGCCCCTGAAGGATTCAGTCTAGAGGAGTCGACAAACCAAGCCCACAGGCCAAATCCAGCAGGCAGCCTATTTTCATAAATAATGGTATATATACTGGATCACAAACAAATTCATTCTCCAATGCTGCTTGCATGTTGCAATGACAAAGTTGAGTAGTTTTGAAAGAGACCCTATGGCCCGTAAAGCCTAAGCTATTTATTTTATGGCTTTTTACAGCAAAGACCCGCTTTAGATTAATCAATGGTACAAGGATTTTTTCCTGGCCATCAGGTTAAGCTCAATTTTGTGGGTCACTTCTAGGCAATAACTCTCTGGAGCAGCTGGAGAATTATCTCGTAACCATGGTACTCACAAGATATTCTGAGCATCATCCAGTGAGCAAATTCCCAGAAATACAGTTAAGTCCTTAAAACTGTATTGATGCTTAAAATAGTAACCTTTTCTTATAGGAAAATTTGCTTAAGTGATATTAGTGGGTCTTTCTGCCTGGAATATTCCCCCAGATATCTGTATTTCATTTGGGGCTCTATTCACATGCTACCATCTCAAGGACCCCTGCCCTGACCCATGGTCTACATGGCCACACTCTTTGTTGCTGGACCTCTATCCTTTAATTTCCTTCAAAGAACTGAATGTTCCCCATCATTGTATTGTAGAATCATTTGTTAATTATCAGTTCCCTTTCACCAGAATTCAGGATGTGTGGAGGCAGGGCCTTTTTCACACTGTCACCACCGTAGCCACAGCCCCTATGAGTTACCCCTGCTTGCTCCATGAACACTTGCTGAATGAACACCTGAGTGGAGTCAAGCAATAGCACTAAGCAGATGAGACATTTGCTTTCCTCTTATTAGTGGTCAGGAGGCTTAGAAAAGAAAAAAAAAATCAAAACGTGAACTATTTCCTTTTTTAAATTAATTAATTTATTGAGAGAGTCTCAAGCAGACTCCACACTGAGCCTAGAGACCAACATGGGGCTCAATCCTATGACCACAAAATCATGACCTGAGCCAAAACCAAGAATTGTCTGCTCAACCGACTGAGCCACCCAGGCACCCCAAAACATGAACTATTTCTTTAACTCTATAGTATACTAAGAAGTCTAATCATGGAATCATGGAGAAAAATATTTCTTTTATTCTCTGGTAAGGCAATGAGACAGAGTAGTAAATGCATGGAATGACACTGGGCTGAGTTCAAATTCCAGTTCCACTTTTTAATAATTGACTTTTTTATATGTAATATACTCCAATACATATATACATTTATACACATATTTGCATATATATTTATATTTTTAAATGTTTATATATTTATATTTTATATGCACAAATATAGTACTTATATGTACATAGTTGAATTTTTATATGTAAAATATATATACATATATATGTACAAGATACATATACTATATATACATATATGCATACATACATACATATATAAGTATAAAATGCAGTTATAATTAGTTACCATGATGAGTTATTAGGAATGAAAAGGATTTAACCTTTTTATACATAAAATACTTGAATATGTACACATGCATGTATACATATGAATATATTCAATATTCATATTTTATATATGAAATGCACAAATATTACACACATAAATATGGTTGAGATTAGCTTCCACAAAAGGCTACTCCTAACCAAGGAAGATGTGCCCCAAGGACTCAGTGGGAGCTTGGCTCCCGCCCTGCGGGCTGCTTGAGTCTGCCACAGACTGGTTGGGTCTGCCGCCGGCTGGTCCAGACATGAGGTGCCACTGCTCAGATCTGCCTCCATGGCTTTTTAGTAAGCCCCCAGTTCCCCTCTTTTCATTTTGAAAGTAAAAATGAGAAGCAAAAGTCATCTCCCAGGTGAGCGTGCTCCTTGGGTCACTGTCTCCTTTGTTGGGAGGGAGAGGCTGACTCACCTCCAAGGGAAATTCAGGGTCTTTGGAAAAAGGCAGCAATATGTTTACTATTTTCTAGAGTCTTGTTGGTCATCAGAGCCTGACTTGAGGCAGCCCAGGGACTAGCCTTCTCACTAGAACAAAGCCCACTTTATGCCTTCAGTGGCCAGCAGCCTGGCATCCGAAAGGGACTGCTGGTTACCCCCTGCCTGCAACCAGCGCTTGCAGTCAGAGGGGACAGCTCTCCAAATCAAGGGTGGGGACACGCTCCCCATTCTTGACTCACTGCCAAATAGTACAACCACTGTAGACGTTTTTGGAATAAATAAATAAATAAATCTTTCAGCATAAAAAGCGAATTTTATGCTCTAATCAAAATAACTTCCAAGTTTTTTTTTTCTTTTTTCTTTTTTTTTAATGTCACAGTTAAAAGGCATTCTATGAAAAGGGTGCCCTGGGAGAAGGAACGAGAAGTGAAGGAATGTTCTCAGCCAGACACTACCTCACTGTGGTAAGAAAAACAGAGTAAAATAAAATGAAATGAAAGATTTGCCTTTTGCTTTTGAGAAGGAGTAGCCAGCTCAGCAAACAAAGAGCCCTTCTGAAATTTTAAGGACTTCTAATTAGGACAAATAAGCTTGGCCTCAGGCTAATTGCATCCCTAAGATTTACAACCTCCAGCTGCTTGGAGAATTTTAGTTCTTTAGTAGGATCCTTCCAGCGAATGGAGTCACTTCTTGTTTATCTGCAACACTAAGGGAATGGGGGATTTTAAGTCTATTAATTCAGGTCAGAAATAACTAATAAAACCAGATGTGGTTTCAAATCCCAGGTCTGTTACTTCACAGCCGTGTGATCTTAGACAAGATCTTAACCTCTCTGAGCTCAATGTGTCATTTGTAAGATGTGTAAAATATTGCCTAACTTTATTTTTTAAGGTTCTATTTATTTATTCATGAGAGAGAGAGAGAGAGAAGCAGAGGAAGAAGCAGGCTCCATGTAGGGAGCCCAGTGTGGGACTCGATCCCAGAACTCTGGGATCACACCTTGAGCCAAAGGCAGACACAACCACTGGGCCACCCAGGAGTCCCTGTTGCCTAACTTTAAAGGCTTGATAGAAGGATCCATTTTCAAGGTGTCTAGAACAGTGTGGCTTGGAGTAATTCCATCTTATTCCTTGACATCTGCATACCACACTTTAAGACAGTTGGAAAATGGCTCAAGACCATAACTTAAAAACCTAAGACAAAAGTGATGGAAAATGAGATGCTTAGCATGGGGAAGAAAAGACTTAAGGGGACATGAAAATGATCTTGAAACATGGGCTATGAGGTAGGAGAGTGATTGAACTTGTCTAGGTGACATGAAAGGGAGGAAAAAAATTCGCAATTACAGGGGACATACTTCGGTTTAGACTTGAGCTAATAGGGGATATTAATTAAAAGTGGGTTGTGAAGTCAGATAGCTTTTAGTTATTTTATGAGTTATATGACTTTGGGAACATTCCATCACTTCTTAGGGGTCAGTTTTGTTTCTGAAAAATGGAGCCAATCATAATCCTCAGGACAAATTTAGGACCTAGATATTAAATGCTTAGTGATATAAAGCGCTCTATGCCTTGCTCATAAAAACATAATAAAATAGAATGTAACATAAAAATATAATAATAATAGCAGCTATTATAGTATCCTGACATACAAAGAGAGTGGTCAGAGAAGGAATAGTAATGATTCCTGGGCTATGATGTGCGGCTAACCCTGAAGTACCCATTTTCCAGGAGGGGATTCAAGCAAAGATCATTGCCCTAGACTTTCAAGATTCATCCTGACCTCAGGAGGGTAGGATTCTAATGTTGCTGTTATCCCAAACATCTTTTCTATTGTTGCTATTTACTTTGTTGGTGCAGGGTTTTTTTTAAACAAAAAAGACATATCAAGACATATGTCTTTATTAAGACATAAATCACATATCATAAGATCCACACTGTTAAACTCTAAAGTTCAGTGGGTTTTAGTATCCCATAGAGCTGTGTAGCCATCACCATAATCATGTTTAAGAACAGTTTCACCACCCCCTAAAAACTCCCATACCCATTTGCGGTCACTCCCCACCTCCCCCAATGCTTCTCTCCCAACAAACCCAATCTACTTTCTGTTTCTCTGAATTTGCCTACTCCGAACATTTCATATATGTAAGAAATCATTGGTCTTTGGGAACAAGCTTCTTTCACCTAGCATGTTTCCTAGGTTCATCCATGGTATAGCATTTATCAGTATGTTATTCCTTTTTATGACCAAATACTATTCCATTGTATAGATATACTGCATTTTGTTTAGCCATTCATCTGTTGATAGACATTCGAATTTTTCCCACTTTTTTGCTATTTGGATAATGCTGCTATAAGCCTTCATAAGCAAGTTTTTGTATGGAAATAAATTTTCATATCTCTTGGGTATATACCTAGAATTGGAATTTCTAGTAACACTATTTAGTATTTTCTCCATATCCTAGACAATCATATTTTGGTTGTCTTTTTCTGTTTTGTTGTTTTTTTGTTTTTTTGTTTTTTTTTTTTTTTTTTTTTTTTTTTTTTTTTGCCATCCCAGTGTGTGTGAAGTGGTGACCATGGTGATTTTTTAAAATATTTTATTTATTTATTTATTTATTTATTTATTTATTTATTTATTTATGTATTTATTTATTTATTTAAGAGAGAGAGAGAAAGTGCATAAGGAGGGACAAAGGGGGAGGGAGAGGGACAAGCAGACTCTAAGCTGAGGGCAGAGCCCAACACGGAGCTCAATTTCAAGATGTTGAAATCATGACCTGAGTCAAAACCAAGAGTCTAATGGTCAACCAACTGAGCCACCCAGGCACTCCTTTTTGTGATTTTAGTTTGTGTCTCCCTAATAACTAGTGAGAAATATTTTATGTGTTTATTGGCCATTTGTATCTCTTCTTTGAAGAAATATTCTACATTTCTTTGGGAAAATGTTTATTCAAATCCTTTCCTCAGTTTTTGGCTGGGCTATTTGTCTTTTTATTGTTGAATTATAAGATTTTTGTGTGTATTCTGGATACAAATCCCTTTTTAGACTTTTGATTTGCAAATATTTTCTCCCATTTTCTTATTTGGCTGCTCACATTTTTACAGATATCTTTTAAACAGCAAACATTAATTGTCATGAAGTCTATCCTTTCTGTATGTTTTCCTTTTGTTGTTTATGCATTTGATGTCATATCCTAGAAACAATTGCCTAACTCAAGGTCACAATGATTTAACCTTATGTTTTCTTCCAGGGGTTTTATAGTTTTAGCTGTTCCATTGAGGTTTATAATTCATTTTGAGTTAATTTCTATATATTGTGTAGTATAGAGAATCCAACTTTATTCTCTTGCATGCATATATCCAGTTGTCCTGGAACACTGATTATTATACAATAATAATCAAAGAGATTAGTCTTTCTTTATTGAATTGTCCTGCAAAAAATCAATTGATGATGAATGTAAGGATTTATTTTTCCCCTCTTGATTCTATTGCATTGCTCTTTATGTTCATTCTTATACTAATGCCCCACTATCTTGATTATTATAGATTTATTGTGAGTTTTAAAATCAAAACACACCAATTCTCCAACTTTGTTGCTTTTTTCAGGATTGTTTTGGCTGATCTGGGTCTCTTGCATTCCCATATAGATTTCATTATCACCTTATCAAGTTCTTCAAAAGAAACCTCCCAGGATTTTGATAAGGGTTATATGAAATCTGTAGATTAATCTGGAGAGCATTGCTATCTTGACAATATTAAGCTTTCTGGTATATGAACATAGGATATCTTTTCATTTATTTAATCTTCCATTTCTTTCAAAAATGTTATATAATTTTGCAAGTCTTATATTTCTTTTGTGAAATTTATTTTTAAATATTTTAACTAGTTTTTAAGATTGTATTTATTTATGAGAGAGAGGGAGGGGGAGCTCATGAGTAGAGGGAGCAGAAAAAAGAGAGGAAGAAGCAGACTCCCTCCTGAGCAGGAAGCCCATGTGGGTTCAATCTCAGGACCCCAGGATCATGACCTGAGCCGAAGGCAGACAACTAGCCAATTGAGCCACCCACATGCCCAAATATTTTATTTTTTTGATGCTAATATAAGTAGAATCATTCTCTTAATTTCATTTTCAATGTATTCATTTCCAGTGTATGGAAATACAGTTGATTTTTGTACGTTGGTCTTGTATCAGTTTAAGCTTATGGTGGACATACCAGCCATACCTGTACCATGGTATATAGAAAACCGGAATTGCAATCTGGTGAATTCACAAGTAGAAGATGCTGACTTTTTCTAAGAGCATCAGTTAGAATTATGTTTTAGCTCTATATTTATCAGAAAATTATTTTAATTGTGCTTTTGTCTCTGAAAGACTTCATCAGAGGAGCAAACAGACTAGTATATCAGCAGGAGTGAGGACCCAGAGGCAAAAATGTGCTTTGCTCTGCATGGCTGTGCCAGCTACCTACAATTTCATGCTACCTTTACATTCTTGTAATAAGGGAGAGTTGAACATAGAAATACTTTTCTTCATTAACAATGTGCCAGAAAAAGAAAGGGAAAAAAATCCCAAGTCTTATTCAACGTGTTGTCCTCAGGACAATGTTTTTAGATTATAGCAAAACCTAAAGAAATCAATGATTTTTGTTCAATCTGTGCTTCTTGTTTTACACAATTTCAGTGTATTTTTCCCAGACTACTTCTGCTTTTGCTCCCCAGGGAGCTTATTCCATTTTCAATTTTAACACCATTCTCGTTTTCAAAATCACTCGTGCTGCACACAGAAATAGAAATGTAGGCTACCTGAGTCAACCTGAAAAAGTAACTATCCAGTCCTTCCCCTTCCATAAGTGACCCCTGAGACACTGCAACATTGCACGCATCTCCCCTTCAGCCCTGTCCACATGGGTTACAGCTGTAGGCTCATATATATCTGCCCCCACAAACCTCTTAAGAAAAAAGAAGCCTGCCCTTTACATCACTGCATCCTTAGGCATCCAGCACAATGTCTGGTCCGTAGCAGACGCTTAGAAAATGTTTTCCAAATGAGTGTGCAAGGGAACTTTCTTTTGAGAGTCTCAAAAGAAAGAGTCTTTACCTTTTCTGAGTCCCCAAGCAGCTTTACAATCATAACTGCTTTGGCATAATTTTTCCAAGCATTTCTTCTGACATTTCTTCTGGGAAATAATTTTACCAAAAGTCAACAGAGTTATTGAGCACCTGCTGTGTGGAAGACTCTGCCATATGTCATGGGGCACACAAAGAACAGAGCTTTTGAACTAACTGGGGACACAATTTGTTTAGGTGATAAAAATAAATGCCAGCATTGACCAAGTGCTTACTGTGTGCCAGGCATGGCGTTTGATGAATGTTACTCATTTAATCCCTGCAGCAAATTCATGAGATGGGCACTGGCTTTGTCCTCTACCACAAGTGAGGAGATGACACACAGGTGAGCTGACTAGCTTGCACAAGGTCATTCAACTCATCAATGGTTGAGTCAGGATTCAATCCCAGGCAATCTGACTCCAGAATATATTCACTTAACTTAATGTACTACTATATGCACAAGGCCCCAGATGACCGCCAATGGGTAAATATTCTTAATTCCTATAGTGATTTAGGGAAGCAGATGACTACTACCGTCTGGGATGTTTATTGAAGGACTCGAAGAGGTGGTAGATTTGAGTTGGCTGCATAAAGCTGAGCCAAATTTAAAGACAAACACAGGACCCGAAGCAAGGAAGAAGTATGGGCAACACTATGGAGGCAGGTGGGGGTTCCAGCCATTCTGAAGTGATGGTGAATAGTTTCCAGTGCACTACACTATTCTGGGCAATGAAGATCAGATAAGGTGAAGTTCATGCTCCAGAACCCTTATAGAATAAATGAACTCAAAATAAATAAGTCTTATCCAGTGATGAAATGTGCTATGAAAAAAAAAGAGTTTAAGTGAATTAAAAGGAACAACGGAGGTGTTACTATTTTAAATAGTACATGAAGGAAATGGCCTCTTTGAGAAGGTGACATTTCACTAGATACCCAAAGGAAGGAGAAGGAGTCACATGGAAAGCTGGGGATGAGGTATTTCCAGGGAGGGGGAACAGGAAATTCAAAGGCCAAATGCAGATTATTCTTATTGAGTTTGAAGAAATTCAGGAGGCCAGTATGGCTGGAGTAGAGTGGGTGAAGAAGTGGGAAGTGGGCCCAACAAGTAACTGGGGCCAGGTTCTGTAAAGTTTTATAGACCATCACAAAGGCTTTGGCTTTTCTTCTGTTCTAGACTGTCAATGCCCCTCCCATCTGACACTTGGGCAGCATATAGATCTTTTGTTTGATGAAGACCACTTTATCTGAGTGTTCCTGGATCAAAATGTAAATGAGCAGGTACCCAGGAATGTTGGAGGATAAATCTTCTTAATATAATTGCTTATGTAGAGAAGCAGTGAGAATTGAAGCTGGAAAAAGTAGATTAGGAGTTGGTCTTGGCTGCCATGCTGACAAATTTGGGCTTTGGCCGTGTGCCAATCAAAAGGTTGGAAGAGGACTCTATACCAAATGGACGATACAATACTCATAGTCCCCATCTCAAATATCCTCCTATTTTATATGTCATGAACACTGATGATTTTCAGATTTTTTAAAAGATTTTGTTTATTTATTTATGAAAGACACACACACAGAGAGGCAGAGACATAGGCAGAGGGAGAAACAGGCTCCATGCAGGGAGCCCGATGTGGGACTCAATCCTGGAACCCCAGGAAGACGCTCAACCACTGAACAACCCAGGCATCCCGATTTTCAGATTTTTTAAAGTATATCTGACTAGGTGAGATGCAGGAAATCAATGAAACCAAACTAGCAAAGATATCACCATCACTGATCCTGGGACAGGTGAGATGGATTCCAGATGATTTTATTTTCATGATAGCAGATGTTTTCTGAGAATTTCCTATATATGAAGCATTTCCAGGCATTTCTCTGAAGCATGTTTTCTTATATTATCTCATTGAATCTTTATAAGAATGCAAGCAATCAGAAGAATCTTGATTTCATAGATGTGGAACTTGAGACCAGGAGAGGGTGGATAAATTAGCCACAGTCACACTGGGTGGGTCTGGGAGTGTTTTCATTAATATTTTATAGTCCTTTTTTAATATCATCATACAGTAGTATAAATATTTACAGCCAAGTTACTTAACCCAAGGTTTATGAACAATTCCCAGCAGTTCCTAAGAAATTGTTCATAATGGATGAACTAATATATTCTCCGTAACATATAAACTGAAAACCTGTATTTAAAGTTAGGAGAAAAAGTTGATGTATTGCACACAGGAGGACACATAGAAAAATGTGAGTTTTGCATTCCTCCATCGATCTTAGTGATATTGGGGAAGAAGAAGAAGGAAGAGAAGGAGAAGGAGAAGGAGAAAAAGAAGGAGAAGGAGGAGGAGAAGAAAATTCAACATTTTAAAGATAAGATTTAAAAATTTAAATATATAGGTTTCTTTATAAGATTCTTATAAATATCCAAATAATTACTTAGAAAGAAATTCAGTAAGGATTTAGTCCATATTTTTCATTTTCCAGGGGCTAAAAATGACTTGTTCAAGGTCCCACACCTGGTAAACACCTTCAGCTATACTAGTTTCAGTTACTCCTCTCCCATCCTGGGATTTTTTTAATTGCCCAATTGTGAATCCAGATCTGATTACCAATGTAGCTACCATAAGAGGAAAGGTCAGATTTACCAAGTTAACTCCGTCAAAACCCCACATTTCACTCCTGAAGAAAACATGACTTCCTTCTGCCTCTGAGTGTTGTGTTCAACTTTGTGGGCTGGAGATTTTTCCTATCAAATGCAGCTACCCCAAATTTCTCCATAGAAGTCAGACATAAGAGCTATGAGTTTCTCACATTAATGATACCACATATAAACCAGGAACACGGTGTCAGCAAACTTCCTTTTGACACCAGTTTGATTCCATTTAGCAGAAGAGACATCACGGCAAGAGGGCAACCACTCCTTCTAGCCCTCTTGTGACTACAGATGACTCCCTCCGACGCACCTGCTCTTCATTCCTGTTTGTATAGTGGATGGACTCCTATGGACTGAACATTCGATACCTGTCTTATCAGATACAATTGGCAAAAACATTGTTTTCTTATTTGCCTTCAAAAGAAAAGTGAATCAGTTGTAGGTGACTTTGCAAAATTAGGTACTGATTTTAAAAAATTGGTTTACCTTCTACCTTTCCAGGAAAGGAATAGGGAAGGAAATTGGCTAATTTGATATCAATAAGAGAAAACACCCTTTAGAATTTCCCAAAGAGCTGAATGAGAAAGTCACAAAGAATGAATGTGATAAGAAAACATTGGCTTTGCATCCCTGTGTGACCTCCCCTGAGCTCTATTATTCACCCACGTGTCCACCTACCT
Organism: Canis lupus dingo; assembly: GCF_003254725.2. Classification (NCBI taxonomy): domain Eukaryota; kingdom Metazoa; phylum Chordata; class Mammalia; order Carnivora; family Canidae; genus Canis; species Canis lupus. Next base: position 68,997,285 of record NC_064245.1, read on the forward strand.
GTCTATCCCACTATCCACATCCACCCATCACCCAGCATCCATATCTGTCTATAAACTATGTATATAGGTAGATATCTATACATTTTAAAACTTTCTCATTTTATAGACATACACGGCTCTTATAGCATAGTCTATACATTAGCAGGGATATTGTGGTCATTAAAGACCCACCCTTAGCCTGCAGTATTTGTGGAGGGAGACTGATGAGTGATTATAATGACAATTGTGGGACACCCAGGTGGCTCAGTGGTTGAGGATCTGCCTTTGGCTCAGGTCTGGATCCCGGAGTCCTGGGATTGAGTCCCACATCAGGATCCCCCCAGGGAACCTGCTTCACTCTCTGCCTGTAACTCTGTCTCGCTGTGTGTCCCTCATGAATAAATAAATAAAACCTTTAAAAAAAAAAGTAATGACAATTGCATGGGATAAACACTGAGGAAAGGGTTAGCACAAGTGCTGTAGAGAGATGATGCCTGTGGAGACTCCACGGATGAAAGGGCATTATACAGTCAAGGAAAGGGAAAGAAAAAGCAGGCGGAGGATACCAAGATGTGGAGCTAGAGGACAGAAGTCAGAACCCGGTCAATCAGGAAAGGCAGGACCAGGCTAAATCTTTGGTTCCACTTTGAAGTTGTTTTTCAACAAAAGTCATGAATGTATTTGGAATCCTGCCCAGAACACCTGTAATCCAAATATAAATACTGTGGTGTGCTTTAATTCATCTTCCCAGAAAGAGGGGAGCACTAATGTCATGTATAACATTCCAACTGCCAACACAAACCTGAGCCTATTGTCAGTTTATATTATAAACATGAGTGCTTGGGTGTCATTTGACACTATCTGCAAAACAAGTTATTGGTAAGGGAGGGCCTGGGCGGGAAGGAAAAAAAAGGAAAGAAACAGGGGAGAAAGTCATTGCAGTACTAGATGTGTGCATTCTGGATCACCACTTGGAGAGTTTGCTTTTCCATTGAATATGTTGCTCTCCCGGGTGAAAACAACAGAGAATTTCAGTTATTATCCAAGTAGGATTAAGAATCTGGTTTCCACACTGACGCACGGATCTAACACACTCTCCTCTTTGGATTCGGTCTTTTAAACACAGCCTATTAAAAGTTGCTTTAATTGGCATTTTGTTGGAAAGTTAATGCAAACTTACCAAAAATAGTTTGTGGGAGAAGCAGATAAGAACACAAAAGAAAAATACATCCTAATTGCACAACTTCTTTGCTTTCATTCAATCTTCTTTTCAAAGGCAGTTTTAAATATAGTGGCTCAATAACTTAGCCTTCGGCAATCTGGTCTCCCCTTGCCTCCATTATTCCTGGAGGGATCTCACTCACTTCTGCTTCTATTCTTCTGCTCATATATTGTTGGTGAGAAGGCTTTCTTATTCATCCAGCCAATACTATTGATGATGCGTTGCAGATGTCTCCTTGCTATATACAATCTCAGTTTGTTTGACTTCCTGTTCACCTCTTTTTCATGAAACTACATTTTCATGTGTGTCCTTTGAGAACTGCTTTAAATCCTGTGTCGGGGAGATTTCACTGCTGCTGACTTTTATTCCTTTTACAATGCTGAGTCGCATTGACTATCTTGTGCCAGGTAACAAGTGTAAAATGTATATGTAGTCCTCACCTCCAAAAAGTTCATTGTCTGGTGGGTAAGACAGATGAGCAGAAAATTACAGTAAAATGCAGTATGCAAAGGGTTAAAGAGCTATACAGAGAAAAAGAGAAAGACAAAAGAACACAGGTCAGCAGGAGGGCAAAGGGAAGTTTCAATTCTGGCTACCCAAGACAAATAGGTCTTACATGCCATGACGTGATATTAATCCCATGGATTACTGGACTTGTCCAAAGCCTCTCTGATATTTCCTTTATTTGCACACTCTTCATTTGCATATTCTTTTTGCATAATAATTATATGATTACTTTTTTCCTGAAGCCACAAAAGAGCCATTGAATATTTAAATAAAATCAACCTAATTTGGCTACTGGCTCTTTCTCCCTAGCTATATTTCTCTTCTAGTTCTGCCATATGCTCTTCTGTTTATATGTACCTTGCTTGTGCACAAACCCACACACCTGCTCACCTGTCTCTGGAGCAAGTGTGCTAGTAAGACCAGTAAGTATGACTCAGAAAGCAAAGCGGCCATCAGAGGCCGTGATCACATCACCATCAGGGCCATCGTAGAGACCACCACATCTGTGTAGCACTTAGCAAAGATGTTCAGTGTGTATTATATGCATGTCATCAACATTCATAAGGAAACTTCTTAACAACCCCATGAAGCTGAGATTATTCTCTCTGTCTTGCACATAAGAAAGTAGGTGTTCAAGGGAGTCAACACTTGACCAAGGTCATTCAGCTGAGCAGTACTGAGCCCTTCCTTTGAGAACTGAGGCATAGGCTGAAAATGTGGACCAGACTCTAGGTTAGTCAAAACTGGGCCAGAGTCAGGCTCACAAGATTGGTGAGACTAGGAGTGGTTCTAGAACTCCTTAAATCCCCTATTTTGGCACAATTCTAAGAGTTCTGGCTAGGGGGAGGCGAGCACGAAGCAGTCAGGACTGATAAGACAACTCTGAGTTCCCACCCTGCAGCTAGGAGAACTGTTCCCCCATCTTTGCTCACCTTGCTCTACATTAATCTCATTTGACATGTCAGAGCTGCATAACCTCTAATGGAGGACCGGCTTTGTTCAAGAGCCTGTAGAGACAAAGGACCCAGCAGGGATTGAAAGCTAGGCCTCTGAAGTTGTGCAGCTTATGCCCCTTTGCTCAGCCAAGGCTGCAGGCAACACATTAGCTAAAAGTTCTGAGTGTCAGGTCAGCTTTGTTCTGGTCACATCTGACCTCCTGCCTCAGTTCTGGAAATAGAATATCCTTGTCATTCCCAAGGCCAACTGCTCACATGATGGCTCAATACTAGTCCCAGGCCCTAGCCTCTTTTTCTCCCCCTGAACTCCAAGTTTGATAACTGGATTGCTACCACAACCCCTGGGCCTGAGGCTCTATTAATTACCCATTACTTTCATTAACCCCAATATTTCAGAGACTGAATCCCAAACTTATTCTTCCATGACTTATTTTCTATTCTCAGATAGAAGCTTCTGCTAAAACCAAACATGAAGTCTGAGCCCAGCTCCTTGACGTAAGACCCAGCTAGTACTACTAACTTACCGCCTACTAAATTCTAAGCACTTCCTGGCCTCACACTCCCACGATTCTGTCTTTCCTTCAAGCTTTATCCTATTATCTTACACATTTTCACCCTGATGTTAAGTATAAGATAGGACCAGGACCTGACACCCTACCACCCATAATAAAGTCTCAACCTCTTAATACGCAGAGTGTGTCTGTGATGACATGAATCCAGCAACCTCTTCAGCTTCCTCTCTTACTGTCATCTGTTACACCTGTGATGACCAAACTGTGTGGACTTCCTGAGTACACCATTCTGTTCAACTCACTCCCCATTTACATTTCTTGAGATATTCTCTTTTCTACTTGGCAAAAATCCTCTTCAAATCTAGAGCTTACATTACCTCCTTGGTGATGGAGAAATATACCTGTCCCTTGAGAGAAAGAGAGAATATGTGTGTTTTTCTAATATCTACTGATGGTTGATACTATCTGTGCTTTTTTCATGAATTTCTATCATTCCATTCACTTGCCCCATCCAATGGGTGCACTGGTAGAAACCTAAATCGAAATCCATTTGACTACTTAGCTATCTTGCTCCAGGGCTATAAAATGGCAGCTCCAAGGGCGTTCATGGCTTACAACCATTCTTAATAGATCATCATGCTCTTTCCTACTAAGCCTGCCCAGGTCTCAAAACTCTTTGTAAAGTACTGTTCTAATCTATTCAAAATGGAAGATAAGCCTCTATTCATCAAAAGATTCCATGAGAACTATAAGAAGGCAAGCATACACCTGGGAGAAGATATTTGAAATGTACATAGCAAATGACTAGCATCCGATCTCATACAATGCTGACAAATAACGAAAGAAAAGGCACATTTGCTACCTTCACTCTAGGAAGGAAGATTCCTGGTTTGGGAGTAGGGGCAGGGTGGGAGAGACTTAAGTTTCCTAAACTTAGCATTATGAACATATGAAAAGAGCACCACGGGAACATTCAACTGTTTGATGTCAATAGCAGGTGTGGGTCAGACTTTTGGCTCCACCTTGGCTCTGCTCACCTGCTTTGTCCCAGAGCCAGCAGACTCCTGCTAGCAGCTTTGTGTGCTTATGAATAGCTAGCAGGGACTTCAACTTGATTTGGTTCTCCTTGTTCACGGCACCCGTCAAATAGACCAAGGTATTTACAGATCCTTACAGAGGAGCCAGAAAGGAATGAGCTTTCTGAACAAGCACAGACAGAAAACATTTTGACAGTGAAGAAAATTCAATGGTTCTGTCTATTATGGCAGCTGGGATTTGGCTATAACATAGAAGACTCATGGTGAATGCAGATGCAAGTCATCCAGCCATATGTCTTGCTAAATTGTTGTGCTTTCAATGGTGAGTCCACCAAACTTTTCTTTTATAAGCTTCCTTCAACTATGAAAAGGACAAAATTGTCAATAGACTAGTCTTCTTAAAAGGGAACCCAAATAAAGAGAGAAAGATTGGGCTAAGGGATGTCATGTTTCCCTCATCTGATTCTATAACGCTGTTGCTTTTGCCATAATGTTGTGAGAGGTGATCAGTGTTGGCTCTAAGCCAGAATGCTGGAGCTATAAGATTATCAGTAGATTGATAGCATTGCATGCAGCAAAGTGGTCAGGCTTTGGTGTCAGGTGTGTTCAGGCTCTGCAAGTCCTGGGATTGGGAATAAGTTTCGTAATTTCTCTGAACTTTGGCTAACTCAATCACAAAATCAGTTGAAGCTCTTCACAAGGCTGTTGCAGAGAGGAAATGAGATCCCACCGTAGTGTAGACACTTGGTAGGTGCTTATTGGGTCTGTTATCTTTCCTTATTAGCACTCCTAAAAGATAGTGAAAGAGTATGCTGATCTAATGGGCTGGTAGTGAAAAAAAAAATAGACTAACTTTAAAGATGCACTTTAAAGAAGTAAGTATTGATAACATGCTTCCAGAACCAACTCTTTAGGAGAATGGCATCAATGTATGGTAGGCATGCAGAAATGTCAGCTCTCTGGGGCCAGGCACTTCAGTATTCATTCTCTGTGGATCTCTAAGCACTTAGCTCCACAGCAACACAAAGCTAAAATTCTCTGAAAAGTTATAAAAGCACCTCTGGACAAAATATAACAGGCATTGGGTAAATAGCGCCTATGAATCATGACCCCAGTAAGAGAACTTGGAAGACATGGTACCTGACACATAGCAGATACTCAGAATGAATAACTAAATTAATGAGACTTTCAAAAGCACATAAATGCAAGGAAGTCTAGGGAACAGATAAAGATAATAATCACAGAAGATAATTTGTTACTATTCACTGATGTGCTGAGAATTTTAATATACTCATTTCCTCAACACCTAACCTGGAAAAAAATGGGGAATATTCGTATCCCATTTTATAGATAAGAAAACTGAGGCCCAGAGATGTTCCCTAGCCTACCCAGTGTTGTATAATTAATGCATCATGAAGGCAAGGATTTGACTGCCTCCAAAGCCATTTTTCTTAAGGCTAACTCCAGCCAGGATGAATGGGGTCTGACTCTGAGTGGACAGTGAAAGGGAGAAGGGGGGCTGCTGTCAGGAGTGTCTGAAGTAGCAGTGACCCAAGGAGTATGGTGCCAGGAGGCGGGTGGTGGCACAGGGTGGATGGGTGGACAGAGGTGCTGTGCTAGCTTCAGGGTTCCTGCCATGGGGAAGATTAGAGCAGACACTGGCAGACACACCATGAGATAGGCAGCTATGGAGGCAGGAAGCTGTGGCTAAACCTTGGGGGCTGAGAGGGCCAGAGACAACAGTGCCGTAGCAGGCACAAAGAGAAAAGAAGTCTCCAGCAGATTATTTTCCCTCCTACTTGAGGCTCTTCATCAGTTTTCCTAATCTTGGGTTGTGCTCTCTGAAATCTCCTGCACAAGGAATTTCCTAAAATGAAACATTGCAGCATTTACTGTCCTATTCACTCCCGCCAAGAAGGAATGGCATAAATAACTCAAATCATTCTTTTTAGGATCTTGCTGGCAAAAATATATTAGCAGATATAATTGTCTGACACTTCGAGGAAGTGATGTTTCAAAAATAGGAATGCATGAAGAAGGAGAGAGAGAAAGAGAAAACACCTGACTCACTTTGCTTCCTGTGGCTATTTATTTTAAAGACAAGGCTTTTTTTTTTTTTTTCTTGGCCTCAAGTTGCTGGCATAGTTATATACCTACTTATAATGCACAAGATAGCATGTTGAGAACCTCTTCTATCTGTCCTCAAAAACTTCAGTCTTTCTTTCATTATCACAAAATTTCAGAGTTGAGAAAGATAGTCTCTATCCAGAGCTGGAATCCTCTCCCTGTGCTTTTACTCAAATTCAACCAAAACCACTCAGTGACAACAGGAACCCTCCTTCTCCTCAATAGGCCTTTTCCAAGTACATTCTGATCATTCCACGTCTGCTTATACACCTGTGAGGGTTTCCCTTATTATTTGGGTGAAGAGCAAAAAGCCTTAGAGACCTGGCCAAGGTCCGTCTCATCACAGGGGCTCTGTACCTACTGCTACCTCTGTTGAACCCCCCATGCCCAGTTAAATCCACTCCATCCTTGTGCTGCTGGATACAATTTGCAGGGGCTCACAGGGCTGACTATTACATTTTCAAGAATATTATACGCTGGTTGTTAAACAGAGCTTTTATTTTAAAATGAAATAAATTATATTAAAAGAAGGTAATAAATACTCAAAAGATATAATTTCCTGATTTTTTTTTTTTTGCTACATTGCCCTACTCCCTGTGCTTTTTGTTTTCCAGGTTTGTTGAGATATAACTGACATGTAACCTTGTGTATGTTCAAAGTATACATGGGCTGATTTGATGCACTTATATGTTACAAAATTATTACCACCATAGTGTTACCTAGTATCTCCATCATATCACGTAATTACCATTTCTTTCTTGTGTTGAGAACATTTAAGATCTATTCTTTTATCACCTTTTAATATGCCTGTGTATAGTATATATACATATATATGTAGAGAGAGAAATTTTATATATATACATATACATGTATATATATTCACAATATTATGAAAAACTTTATATATATACATATATATTCATGGTATTATTAATTATAATCACCATGCTATACATGATATCTACTGAACCCATTCACCTTGTAACTGGAACATTTTACCTTTGACCAATATCTCGCTATTTCCTCCATCCCACCTCCAGCCTCTGGCAACCACCATTCAATACTCTTTTTCTATGATTTCAGCCTTTTTAGATTCTACACTTCAGTTTTTATAAAGATTTATTTATGTATTCATGAGAGACACAGAGAGAGAGAGACAGAGACACATGTAGAAGGAGAAACAGGCTCCATGCAGGGAGCGCGATGCGGGACTCAATCCTGGACCCTGGGATCACACCCTGAGCTGAAGGCAGATGCTCAACCGCTGAGCCACCCAGGCGTCCCAGATTCTACACTTTAGATAGAAATGTTAGCACACAGTATCTTTGCTCATAAGGTCATTTCTGTGTGGTAAAATTGCTGTATGATGGTGGTTACTGTACTTGCATATACTGTACTATTATAGTTACTATACTATACCCTCCATAGTCACATATGCCACATGATAGCCTGGAACCAGACATAGAAAGAACATATAGACCATGGAAACTGGCAGATGCTACACATCAGGGCTTGTTCCCTTCCCACGCCTCTGCAGAGCAAGTTGTTAAACCTTTAGCAGCACACCATTGCTTCAAAAATCATCTCCAAAAAAAAAAAAAATCATCTCCATCCTCACTTCCTGTGGACGCCTTCCCAGATCCCCGGTCTAGGTAGATCCTCATGTGCTGTGACTTCATAGGTTTGGGTAGTTTTCTCATTTTGTAATTACCCATTAACAGTAAATGGCACTATTAAACACATAGAATTTATATTCTATGAGAGCAGAATGCTTACTGGATTTTGCACACTATTATGATGTCCGTGGCAACAAAATGATGCCAAACTCATAAGAGGTTCTTAATAAACAATTGTGGGGATGATAGCAAACTCAAAATACTACAAATATTTAACTTGAGTTGAAATCTTCATGCCCTTTATAGGCAGAATAACAATTTATTATCTTAGCATATGAATGAGAATTCTTCTTAGGAAGAAATTATCTTCTTTTGGAGTAACACTAATAAGCTTTGTGAGGTTAAAAGGAATGCCCCCTGAGGACTGGGTGTTAGCGGCAGCTAAGGCACAAAGGATGTGGCTAAACCCTCTGCGTGAGAGAAGAGGAATGGGTAGCCTAATAGCAGGAGGACCAGGGGCTGTGAACTCACTGGTGTGAAATCCCCTGTGGTTGGATGGCCAGAGGATGTTTAAGAAAGAGGATGTCTGGTATTTCATTTGAAGTTTTTGTTGACATGAGGTAAGTAACTCTTGGCTCTTCTCTTCCTCCCTAACCAAGCACAAGATGCTGTGTGTGGGCACATGAGTGTAAATTAAAGGAAGGGCTACATTTCATGCTTGAATTGATACTACAGAATGTGTATGATGACAAAAATAAATCATAAACTGAAATGATCGAACATGTATAAGAGTTGAGAATTTGAGGTAGTCATAGTCAAGAAGACTAGAGATTTAGGAAAGCCTCCTTGGGGGTTTTAGACTTCAGTTCATGAGGCATGTAATGTTTTGAGTTGATGGTTGCCATTAAGTTTGTTCCTCAGATCTCCAGGTGCTGGAAGCGCAGTAGTGGTCCTATTTCTAAACTGAGAGACCAGAAAATGCTTTATTTGTGTCTGAAAGTCCCCTTTGAGGAAAGCAAAGGTTTGGAGCCAGCTAGACCTATATTCAAATGCAAGATTAAGAATGCATTGTCCCAGCCCAAGGTCATTATAGTCATCCAACAAGAGCTACTGGAGGCTGAACTAAAGGGGAGCAGGAAGAGAGGAGTGGCAGATTTTAAGATCTATTTTGGAGATCATGTCATCAGTAAGACTTGTTGATTAATATAGAAAATGAGGAAAACAGAGTAGTCATAAAATCATTTTTTAGTCTAGTTTATGAGGGGATGGTGGTATCATTTAGCAAAATGGAAACAAACTACAGGAGTACCATGGTAGGAAAGGGAAATCTACACAGTGTCAGTTCAGTGGTGCAGTGATGGCTTCTGTTAGAGCAAGGATGGCACTAGCTGTTGGATGCTAACCTTTCACTTAGCAGGTGGGTGCCCAGAAATACTCATGGTGAGGTGATTAGGGTCACAGAGGCCCCATCTGTTGGTTCCTGCTCTTCACCTCATATTGTGCTGATCAGCATCCCATGGGTTAACTTGGATAAAGTTAGAGGTTTGAGTCATATGAATATATGTTTATATTTCAAATCCATTTCTTTTTGAGAAGCAAATGGCAGTAAAAATATCGGCTTGAGAATGCATATGAAAACTGTTCTGGGAAATTTCCAATATGCATCTTTCATGACTTATTTATCTAATCTTTCCTACTTGCCAGAATTATACATTAAACAATGAATGAAATGTGGTCAAGTAAATATTATGAAGGAAAAAGGGGCAGAAGGGACAGGTAATTATATATAAATTACCTTTTTCAAAACATGTAATATTGTTCTTGCAGTTTAAATTTTAATGAACATCAAGCGTAAACCATGGCATCAGGAAAATACAATTCAGATGTGACTTCAAAGAGCTTACCATATCAAAAAGCCACAGAGACACCTATATTCAAAGTTACAAAGTACCAAATGAAACATAAATACACAAATTCAGAAGAGGGAGAAATCATTCTCACTTAGCAATGATCCAAAGGTTTGAGGATGTGATACTAATGATGGTTATGCACTGTCAGGAAACCAACAGAAATCATTCTATAATTGCATATGGATTGAGGCTTATGGAAAAAAAAAGCCCTATAGAACCATGAATCGCTGTATGAAGTAATTAAACTAGGATATGTTTGGTACATGATAAATAGACTATCACAAATATAAGCTGAAATTATGAGAAAGGACCCATCACAGACCAGGGATTATAAAGTCATCATAAAGTAATGGCAAACCTGAGCCATTACTTGATAAAAGTGCTTGCTGATCAAGGGGAAACCTGGACATCTTGTTAATTTAGGCATTGGGTCATGTTATTTCCCAACATTAAGGTCACCTATACAAATGGAATATAACTATATAAAATGTGTGGCATGCATGCATTCTTCTGAACAAAATTTGCAAATACTGACTCGGAGGAGACGGGAGAGGTTTTGTGTGGGAGATACGTCAGGGTTTCCCTGACGTCATCACTATTGACATTTAGGGCAGGACAGCTGCTGTGCATTGTAGGACGTGTGGCAGTATCCCTGTCCCCTACTCACCTGGAGAGGCTAGAAGGCCTTTCCCAGCTGTGGCAACCAAACAAGTCTTGAGACATTGTCAAATGGCCACTGAAAGGCAAGAACTGTTGAGCTAAACCTGCAAAACGTAAAGGATTTGAGAGGCACATAGAATGTGCTCCTAACCACATGATCTGGGGCACATTTCCTGAGCTTTCTTGCTTTAGTGGCCTCATTTCTTAAAAAGGCATGATATGAGCAGGTGCATCACGGGGTTACTGCGAGAAGCCAGTAAGGGGGTGCACATGACCCTGAGAACTGTGTCTAGCACAAGGGCAGGGTGTAATCCATGCTGTGCTAGTTGCTAGGTGTCTTCACCATCTTTCCTATGTGTTTGTGCAGAATCTCAGGTGCAGAAAATCAAGTGGAACACACTCTTCAGGTCATGAGACAACATCAGCATTTGTTTAAAGGGCCAGGGCTTCTTTCTTTCTTTCTCTTCATCACTCATTCCTTCTCACATTTCCATTCTCATATGGAGGAAACTCTTTAGAATGAGGGTCTCTATTATTAAATATTCTTGTGCTTGGGTGTGCTTTTAACTTAAATAAATTCCATTGAGCAAGAAACTTCCCTTCCTCCCTTCCTCTTTTTCTTTCTTCTTTCTTTCTTTCTTTCTTTCTTTCTTTCTTTCTTTCTTTCTTTCTTTCTTTCTTTCTTTCTTCTTTCTTCCTGACCTAAGACTATGTTTTTTTTAAAAGATTTTATTTATTTATTCATGAAAGACACAGAAAGAATGAGGCAGAAACATAGGCAGAGGGAGAAGTAGGCTCCATGCAGGGAGCCCGACGTGGGACTCGATCCCAGGACTCCAGGATCACACCCTGAGCTGAAGGCAGACGCTTAACTGCTGAGCTACCCAAGCGTCCCAAGACTATGTTTTAATATTGACCCATGGGTACCTCTACTTCAGTGGTTCCTGACCTCAAGCATATAACAAAATCTCAAGGAGGTCTTGTCAAAACAATTTTCTGGTCCCTACCCTAGATTTTCTGATTCATTAGAACCGGGAGGGGCCCAAGAGTTTCTGTTTCTAACAAATTCCCAAGTGATGCTTATGCTGCTAGTCCCAGCACCACAGCACCACCGATGCTCTAGTCCGTATCTTCTAGCTGCTGCCTTAGTACTGTACTCATTCATTCTTCTAACGGTGGATGACCTGGCTGTCTTCACTTCTCAGACTTCACAAATAATGCTGTGGTCAGCAACATTGTTGTGCCTGTCCCCTCGCACATTGGGTGTGACTTTCTCTAGTTCTCTACTAGCAGTAGCATTGCTGGCTCATGAGATGCATGTGTGCTTATTTCATTAGGTACTGCCTGACTACACTTCAGAATGGCTGAGCCTGGCTCTACTCCTACTAACTGTGCTTTATCCTCATTTAACAGCGGAGAAATTATAAATCATGAAGTTAACTAAACTGACTCCCTCTGCTCCAACCATTAACACAGCTAGTGAGTGAGGAGACTTGGTGGAAACCCTCGTCTGACTCTGCCCTGCTGGTTGCGTATTGGGTGATCTTTCAGTGGCTTTGAGTTCCACCACGGAATTTTCCACAACTCTCAAACTGGCCTTTGTTATGCACCTCACCCTAAAGTGTGCATATTTACCCTCCCTGGACCTCACAGTCTTATGCTAGCAAAAAAGAGCCATCATTTTGTTCAGAATTTTACCAATTAAAAGAGTAAAGGCACCTGATGTTTATGAGTTTCCCTAGATTTGGATTGAATCCACCAGCCTGGTCAAATTCCAATTTTTATATGCCATGAGTCAATTGCTGTCACATATCCTCCCACCCTGCTCATGCAAGTCTCAGATTTTTGCCTTGACCTCCACAGACAGGATGCTGTGTCTAAGGAAAGAACTCCAGATTAATTGTGATATTCCACAGACACCTATGGCATGTTGGCCTGTCACTTGCATTGTGACCTTAAAAAAATTACCCTTTATTCATGTATGCCCATTAGAATTGATAAAGCATCTTCATGCCAATGACCCCATTTAACCTTTATCACCTTTGCTAGGCAATGCCAGGTAATAAGTGATTCTAGGTCACGTGGCTTGTAAGAGATGGGGCTAAAGTTCTGAAGTGAGCATGTCCTTCCCCCTCCACCATACTCTGAAACATCTCTGACCTTCAACTTTCTTCTGTATAAAAATGAGAAGAAGTTACTGGTTTTTAATCTTCAATCATTTCACAATTGGAAACTTAATTACACCATATGTGGAATGAATTGTCTCCCCCAAATTCATAATCATACCCCACATTATCTCAGAATGTGACCCTATTTGAAAATGTGATCTTTGCAGATGTAACTAGTTTGAATGAGGTCATATTAGGTCCCACCCTACTCTAATATGACTGGTGTCCTTATAAAAAGGATGAGGTGAAGAGGCATACACAGGATGATATAGTAGAAACCAAGGACTGGAACAGATAACCAACAAACCACCAGAAGCTAGAAAAGAGCCCTTCTCCTATAGTCCTCAGAAGGAATCAATGCTGGCAACACTTTGATTTCAAACTTCTGGTCACCAGAAGTATACAGGAATAAATTTCTGTTGTTCTAAGCTCCCCAGTTTATGGTACCTTGTTACAGCAGCCCTAGGAAACTAATGTACATCCTAATATATTCACTGCATCCCAACTAGTAGGTCTCTTTCTCTTCAAATCTAGTTCCTACATGTTACACAGAATGTCTCTTCAGCTGGGTATGGGAATAGTGGGGGAAATGAGAGTAGAGCTTTCTCTTTCTACATCTGGGACCCATCTGAAGGGTAGTTACTGCTCATCACTGAGAAGAGGTACAGGTTTCTATGCAGAAGCTGTCGAGCCAGAGACTAGAGAGAGGAGGGCACCTCTTCTTCCGACTCCAGAGACTATCTTGTTGACTGTTTACCTTGAATTAAAACTGCACAAAATGTAGGTTGGGGCCCAGGCAAATAAGGTGCTGTAAGGTGATGTAAACATGTGAGTCCCAGGCCTGATATAAAGCCACAGAAGGTTGAGATTGTGTGCCTATGTAAGGCATTAGAATTAAATAATCTTTTCAAAAAACATCTCACCCCATGGGTCACAATTAGTTATCCCTGGCTTAAGCAAAAAACATCTTCAGCAAAAAAACTCACTTGCCAAACCAAAGGTGTTACAGGAATCTGAAAAATTATGCCCCTTGTCAAGGTTGTTTGGCTCTACTACATCACAGGAGAAACTGGCTGTGAGCTTAACAGTTATGGGGTCATGGGATCCCTGGGTGGCGCAGTGGTTTAGCACCTGCCTTTGGCCCAGGGCACGATCCTGGAGATCCGGGATCGAATCCCACATCGGGCTCCCGGTGCATGGAGCCTGCTTCTCCCTCTGCCTGTGTCTCTGCCTCTCTCTCTCTCTCACTGTGTGCCTATCATAAATAAATAAAAATTAAAAAATTAAAAAAAAAACAGTTATGGGGTCAGTAACACACCCACTTGTGCTCCGTTATCCCTTGGCTGACCCTCAGATTTCACCCACAGGCCTCTCTTCTCTTTGTCTCTTTCTCCACAAGTGTACTCTCTCCACCCTCTGCCCTAGGATCCAGCAACCCTCACCTCCAAAATAATACACCCAGTTTGCCTGCCTCCGTAGCTAAGAACCAACACCCCTGCCCCCCACCCCCACCCTATCAAGGGAAGCATGGGTTCTGGGCATGAGGTCTGCTGAGTCACCAAAAAAGGAGAAGACTCCCTTCACACACAAGGGCGAGGGTTTAGAAAAGAAATCATGGAGTCATATGAGCCTTGGGCTGCATCTGCTTCTGCCTTGGAGAGTTTCTAAACAAACCCATCTCTTCATCATGGAGCTCTTTCTTTCCCAAAGCTCCATCTGATTAATACTTTTTTTTACCCAATATTGAGCACCTACTGTATGCCAGGCACTGTTCTAAGCACTTACTACACCACAGTGAACAAAACAGGTGAAGCTCCCTGTTCTAGTGAGGCTGATGTTTCAATGGGTTGGGGTGGGGCACAGGAAATAAACTACAAATGTAATAATCAAGTGAGCCATATATCCCAGGAGGTGATTTGAGCCACAAGAACAAGGAAAAATAGAGAAAAAGAGGTAGAATGGAGAGTGGGTGTTGTAGAATTAATTAGAGTGGCAGGATGGGTCTCCTCAAGAGGGTGACATTTGCACAAACACTTGTAGGATGAGCTAAGGTAGTTATTCCTGCAGATATCTGACAGAAGAGCATTCCAGTAGATTAGCAGGTGCAAAGATCAAAGATGGGACTCTGCTTGCCGTGTTTGGGGAGCAGCAAGGAGCCCAATGTGGCCTGAGTAAAGTGAGGTCAAGAGAGACATCTATGTGACTGACACACCAGGAATTCATATACATAATATATAAACCTATAAGAAACAATTTTACTGAAAGCATCCTTATTCTGAAATCTCTCACAAAGTGAAATACACTGAAATTCCTGAGCAAACTTATGTCCCCTCCACACACAAAAATAACCAAAGCCACACTTCCTTCCCTGCTGTCTCCCTCTCTCCCTGGCCCCTGGGGTATTCTCAGACCTGTCAAAGATTACTAGAATTTCAGTGAACATAGATTAATGTGATATAACTGAAAGAGGCCCAAAAGTCCCACGATTTGGTGATTTTCTAACCAGCTTTTTCAGTAAACATTTACTTACTATGTACCAGTAATATTGAACAGTAGATATGATTATTATTAGCAACATTATCATTACTGTACAAGAGTCCAAAAGCTGGGAATACTAAAATGAACAAGAAACAGCCCCCGCCTCAAACAAAGAAAAAAAGTGGACAGAAATGAAAAAAATATTTTCCATCATATAATAAAAGCTAACATTCCTCAGCGCTAAACACATTTCAGTTTTCTGAACATTTTCCACGAGTTATTCCTCTCAACCCTTATCTCAGTTCTGAGACATAATCCTATTTGCATCCATCAAGTCATAAAGAGAAAGAGGTACTGAGAGGTTAACAAGCTTCCTGAGTTAAAACAATAAGTATGTGGAAAAAGTGGAAGTCCTGTTCTTTCTGATTCCTGAGCCTCTTAATGCACTCTGTTGGCATATAATTAGAATTGGAACAACGTATAACATTTCAGTGCTACAGGAAAAGAGAAGAATAGCCATTCACTTTCCCTCTGTGGAGTAATAGGAAAGTCACCAAAAGCTACAGAACAGTGGTGCTTCAGATTTACCCGTAGGGAAAGGACTCCTGTGAAGGAAACACGCAGAGAACATGGAAAACATAAGGAGCCTAGTTGAGCTAGCAAGAGATGTGGTGGGAAAGGGACTTTGGGGCCATGTTGTGAGAGCCTAGTGATCCCTATTTAGGAACTTGTGTTTTATACTGGGTGTAATCAAATTCCATCCTGCTGAACGCACAATTTTACTCAACCCTATACAAAATTGGTGGATTACTCTCATAATTCATATCCACTTCGTGTCTACCCTATTTCCTGGGTTGTCAAAAGGCTAATAATTTGGCGCTCAGCTCTGAAAACATACTTCCTTCACATAGTCAATGAGCAGTTACAGAATTAATGAAATGTATACTCATATTTTTATGCCAAGCAACCTGGCAAGCCTTCGGAATAGAATAGGCACATATCAACATTGGATGGTTGATTAGTTTGTTGACTGGTTGGTAGTATACTTGGTTGATGAAATGTATAAATGAATTTCTATAAGATCCCTAAATTCAGAGCCCATGTCGTGTTTATTCCTCCATTCCTCTAGTGCTTAATACCATACCTCATGTATAGTTGGTCTCACTAATTATTGTTTGAATGAAAGATAAGATGAACAAGTGAGTGAATATGTTTATAAATGAACGAATATATGAGCTTATTAGCAGAGAAACTGAGCGCATGAATAAAATAAATGAATAAATGTGTCGCTGTTCCACCCAATCTGTCTTTCCCTACATGGAATAGAGACTTTTACCTGCACACACCACATTCTTTCTGTATTTCTTTCAACCTCTCTTCTCCAAAACACAATCCAGAAGTAGCCTACATTGCTGGGGAGAGGACTATGTCACAGTGCGTTTTGTCATTCTTCAATTAAACTTTTAAAATTTGAGATGATTGCAGAATCTCATGTAGTTATAAAACATAAAGAGCTCTAGAGTACCCATTACTCATTTCCCCCCAGTGGTAATGTCTTGCCAAACTATGGTACAGTGCCACAATCAAGATATGAACGTTGAAAGAAACAAGATACAGAATATCTCCATCACTGCCAGGATCCCCCATGATGCTCTTTTACAGTCACACCCCCTTACCCTTACCTTTCCTTCCCTGTATCCACACACTTCCTTCCCACCTTCCCAATCCCTGATAATGATTTATCTGTTTTCCGTTCCTAAAATTTTCTAACTTCAAGAATATTAAATAAAGGGAATCATACAATAAGTAAACGTTTTGTTACTAATTGTTACTAATTTTGTTACTAATTGACTTCTCCCACTCAACATAACTCTCTAGAGATCCATCCAAGCTTTGTGTGTATCAATAATTCATTCTTTTTTATAGCTAAGTAGTATTTGATCCTATGGATATACCTCAGACTATTTAATCATTCACCTCTTGAAGGACATATGTGTTCTTTCCAGGTTTTTTTAGTACTATCAAGAATAATAACCTGTATTTGTGTACACATTTCTGTATGAACATAAAGTTTTCATTTCTCTTGGATAAATGACTGGGGTAGGGGTAGGGATCCAGCTGTTGAACATTAGTGCTTTAAGAATCTGCAAAACTGTTTTCTAGGGTACCCATATCTTTGTACCTGAGCGATCCAGCAAGGATATTAGAGACACTGGATCCCCCACACATTGCTGGTAGAAACATAAAATGGTACAGACTCTGTGCAGCCACCTTGTTGTATTTCAGCCATTCTAATAGGTTAGGTACTGATATTTCATTGAGGTTTTAATTTGCATTTTTCTAATAGCTAATGATGTGGAACATCTTTTCATGTGCTTATTTGCCATCTGTGTCCTCTCCTGTGAAATGTGTGCTCATGTCTTTAGCCTATTTTCTAATTGAATTTTTTCCTATTGAGTTTTGAGAGCTCTTTAAATAGTCTAGATATTAGTTCTTTGTCAGGTATGTGGTTTACAAGTGTTTCCTTTCAGTCTATAGTTTATCTTTTTTTTTCTCTTAATAGCCCTTTACAAAGCAGGTTTTCATTTTGATGAAGTCCGATCAGCCATTTTTTCTCTTATGAATTATGCTTTTGAGGTCAAGTCTAAGAACTTTTTGCCTAGCCCTTAGCTGGAAGATTTTGCCCAATTTTTTTCTAAAAGTTTTATAGTTTTACATTTTATATTTAAGGCTATGATCTGTCTTGAGTTAATATTTATATAAAGTATGAGACTTAGGTCAAGGTTCATTTTTTTTCATTGCCTCTGGATGTCCATTTATACCAGTCCTATTTGTTGAATAGACTGTCTTTCTGCCATTGATTCACTTTTGCGTCTTTATCAAAAATCAGTTGGACATATTTGTGTAGGTCTATTTCTGGATTCTCTGTTCTACTCCATTGCTCTGTGTCTATCCTTCTCCAAATACCACACGGTCTTGATTACTGTAGCCATATAAGTCTTTCAATTGGGTAAACTGATTTGTATGCTTTATTCTTTTTTTTTTTTCCTTCAAAATTGTTTTGGCTATTCTAGTTGTCTGCCTTTCCATATAAATTTTGGGGCCACCTTATCTATAGTTACAAAAAAAAATCTTGTGATCTCTATAGTAATTGTGTTCAGAAAGTTCCCAGTATAAAACACAAACCAAAAAATTAATTATATTCCATACACTAGCAATAATATGTGGACACTGAAATTACAATACCATTTATAACCATTACAAAGAACAACAACAAAAAAAAACACTTAGATGTAAATCTAAGAAAACATGTACAGGATTTGTATGCCCAGAGCCACAAAATGTTAATGAAAAAAATAGAAGGTGATCTAAATAAATGTAGAGACATATTTTGTTCATGGATTGGAAGATTCAATATAGTGAAAATATCCATCTCTTCAATTTCCTTACTACTTACAGGGCAATCCAAGTGATCTATTTCATATTGGATGAATAGTAATGTTTTTTATTTTTTGAAGAATTAGTCTGTTTTATCTAGGTTGTCAAATCTATGTGTATAGAGTTGCTCACAGCATCCACTTAGTATCCTTTCGATGTCTTCAGAATCCGTATTAAACCTCCTCTCCTTGCTGATAGCAGTAATTTCTGTCTTCCCTTTTTTTTTTTTTTTTCTTTGTCAATGTTTCTGAAAGTTTGTAAATTTGGGACACCTGGGTGGCTCAGTGGTTGGGGGTCTGCCTTTGGCTCAGGACGTGATCCCAGGTCTAGGGATCTAGTGCCACATCAGGGTCCCTGTGGGGAGCCTGCTTCTCTCTCTGGTTATGTCTCTGCTTCTCTCTGTGTGTGTCTCATGAATAAATAAATAAATCTTTAAAAAATAAAAATAAGTTTGTAAATTTTATTGATATTTTAAAAGCAACAATTGTTTATTTCATTGATTTTCTCTAATGTTTTTGTTTTCAATTTCATTGATTTCTGTTCTTATCTTTATTATTTCCTTCCTTATGCTTCCTTTGGCGTTATTTTGCTCTTTCGTTTTTTCCTAATTTCTTATGGTAGAACTAGATTATTGATTTGAGATTTTATTTTCTCATATATGTAGTCAGGGCTATAAATTTCCACCTGAGCATTGTTTGAGCTATATCCCACAAAATTTTGTATATCGCATTGTCATTTTCATTCAATTCCATGTATTTTGTTAATTTCCTTGAAGACATCCTCTCTGACTCATGAATTATTTAGAAGTGTGTTGTTGAGTTTTCAAGTGTTGGGAAACTTTCCTGTTATTTTTATTAGTGATTTCCAGTTGATTGCACATGGGTCAGAGAACATATAATATAGGATTTGAAGTCTTGAGTTTGTTGAAGTTTCTTTTATGGCCTAGGATGTAAACTATCTTGGTATATGTTTCATGGGTCTTTTAAAAAATGTGCATTTTGCTACTGTTGGTTGCAATGTTCTATAAATGTTGATTACATCCTCTTAATTGATGGTGTTGTCAAGTTCTCCTATCCTTGATGATTTTCTGTCTGGTTGTTCTATTAATTATTGAGAGAGGGGCCTGATATTTCCAACTATAACTGAATTTGCCTATTTCTCCCTCAGTCCTATCAATTTCGTTTCTAAATTTTGTAGCTGTTTTCTTGATGCATATACATTTAGAATTGCAACATCTTTTTGGTAGGTTGATCTTCTTACCATATATGTCCCTTTCTGTGATAATTTTTTCTCTGAAGTCTTCATCTGATATTAATATAATCATTCCTACTTTCCTTTGATTAATATTTGCAAATTAATTAAAATAAGATTAATATCTTTTTTCATCCTTTTACTTTCAATCTACTTGTGTTATTGTATTAAAGGTGAGTTTCTCACAGACACATATAGTTGAGCCATACTCATGAGTTTCTATTCAGTCTGTCAATATATGTGCAGATTAAGGTGTCTGGTGGCTCAGATAATTAAGTGGCTGCCTTTGGCTCAGTTCATGATCCCAGAGTCCTAGGATTGAGTCCTGCATCAGTCTCCCTGCTTCTCAGGATGTCTGTCTGTCTCTCTCTCTGCCTCCCTTTCTCTCTCTCATGGATAAATAAATAAAATATTTAAATATATATGAGTATACACACATATATATATCCAGATTAAATGTGAATTTGACTATATTTAATATAATTACTTGTGTTAGGGCTTGAAACTGACATTTAGTTTTTGGTTTCTATTTGTTCCTGCTATTTGCATTTCTGCCTTCTTTTTCCTACCCTCCAATGGACTTTAATTTTTTTTTTTTTTACTAATGACATTTCTATTTATCTATAGAGTATTTGGGTATATTCTTTTGAATAGCTTTTCTAGTGGTTGCTCTAGGTATTAACATGATATATATAAAACTTACCATGGTCTACTGGTGGTATCATTTTACCAGTTCAAGTAAAGTATAGAAACCCTACCTCCTTTCACATCCCTCAACCCTCTCTCATTTATAATCACCTTAAATATTTCCTCTGCATACATTTAGAACCACACGTGTTATAGTTTTCACTTCAACTATCAAACATAATTTAGAAACTCAAAAGGAAGAGGAAAGTCTATTTGTCCATATTTCAGCATACTGTGTTCTTTTGTCCTTTCTGGTGTTCCAAGATTCTTTTCTTTAACATTTCTCTTCTATTTAGAGAACTTCTTTGGCCCATTTGTTACAGTAGTTATGCTAGTGTCAAATTCTGTTTTTCCATTCCAACAAGGATGGGTGGAAGAAAAGTGGATCGCAGAATGGCGCTCTGTGCTGGATCAGTAAACTGCAGGCCATGTGGACAAAACATCCGAAGTTAAATTTGATTGGAAGATAGGAAATAAATTACTTTGTAAAGCAAGCTTGATCTTGAATCAAAAAGGCTTTTTGTTTGTTTGTTTGTTTGTTTGTTTACATAATTTAAGAACATGATGGTTTTTGATCAGGTGTGGCATGATCAAATTGCATTTTATAAAGACTAAATTTGGCAATAAAAAAATTCTGTTTTTCTTCACCTATCTATGTCAATTTCTCCTGCATTCTTAAAACATATTTTTACTCTACATAGTATTTTGGCTTTATAGTTCTTCTTAATTTTTTCAGCACTTGAAAAAATGTTGTACCATTTTTTTCTGATCTCCATAATTTCCCGATGATAAATCCACTCCTATTCCAATTATTTTTCTCCCAAGAGATAAGGTACTAAGTAATTTCTCTCTTGCTATTTCCAAGGTATTTTGTCTTTAGCTTTCAGAAATTTGACTATGATGTATCTTGGTGTGAATGTCTTTGGACTTACCTTGTTTGGGTTCACTCAGCTTCTCGAACATGTAGGTTTTATGTCTTTTACAAAATTGGGAGTTTGTCAGTAATTATTCCTTTGGGTATATTTTCAATTCTGCCCTCTTTTTCTTCTCTTTATGGGAACTTTCACTACACCACTGTTAGATTTTTTGTTATAGACCCATGTGCTGCTGAGGCTCCTTTTGTTTCCTTGTTTGTTTCAGCCCATTTTCTTTGTGCTCTTCAGATTGGATCATTTTTATTGTTTTCCATCCAGTTCATGATTCTTTCCTCCTCCTGTTTCCATCCTGCTATTGAGCCCACCCATTCAGGTTCTTGTAACTGTATTTTCACTTCTAAATTTTCCATTTGGTTCCTCTTTCCATCGTCTATTTCTTTGCTGAGAATTTGTATTTCTTTGCTAAGATTCTTATTTTTTCATTTGTTTCAAGTATGGTCTGAATTGCTCGCTGAAGCATTTTTGTGATAGCTCTTTAAAATCTTTGTCAGATTATTCTGGCATTTCTGTCATCTCATTGTTGGCATCTATTGATTGCCTTTTCTTCATCAACCAGGACTTATTCTTAGTATAGTGAGTTATTTTAAATTGAAACTTTATAATATGGTCTTATGTTATAGGACTTTGGATCTTATTTATTTTTTTAGATTTATCTATTTATTTATTTATTCATGAGAGATACAGAGAGAGGCAGAGACACAGGCAGAGGGAGAAGCAGGCTCCATGCAGGGAGCTTGATGTGGGACTTGATCCCGGGACTCCAGGATCATGCCCTGGGCCAAAGGCAGGCACAAAACCACTGAGCCATGCAGGTGCCCCTTGGATCTTATTTAAACCTGACATTTTAACTGGCATCCTCTGACACCACTCTGACAAGGGAAGGAGGTTGTTGCCTCATTAGTTCTAGGGGTAGTGTGATATGAAACTCTAGATTCTCCATGTGGTCTCTAGAGTATCCAATGAGAGGTGCTCCTCGTTAGGACTATGTGGAGGTAGAAGTTCTTCTCCTGACTGGACCTTACTCATATCCACTTGTTTGGGGGGTGAGAGGTAGAAGTACCTCATTAGAACTCTCACTTAGCCTCTTTTGACACACCCAGTGCGTGGAAGGGTGGCGAACACCTCACTACTGCCCAATGAGGAACACCACATGGTCTCCACAGACACTATGATGGAGAAGGGACTCATTATTGCCTGGCAGGCATGAAAATTCCAGCTTCCTGCCCAGTCTCCTCTGACACCATTCCAGCAGGAGGTTTGGGGTGCCTCGCGACAACCTGAGAAGATAGAAGCCTAGCTCCCCACTCAGCCTTTGTAGGCTTGGGTAGGCCAGTTTTTTGTGTGGTGTTTGGGAGCAAAAAGTGGTTATTTTCTAGATGTTTTCTGTCTTGCCATCCCTTTCCTGTTACTCAGGTAGTGAGGTTAGGCTTTTGATGAAGCTGTCTTTATTAGTGCCTGTTGGCATTTCTGAGCTGTTGGGACATGTGAAGCAAAAAAAAAAAAAAAAAAATCAGAGACTCATCATCTCATTTCTTTTGGTGGTCTAGAAGTCTTCAGCCAGTCAACCATTTCCCCACATTTTAGAGTTTCCATATACCTTTGTTAACATGTCTAAGGTGTTTAGTTGACCTGGAAAAAACTGGTCAAAGTACATCTCTTCCATTTTCCCAGAACGAGAAGTCTCAAGGCATTTTTCAAGGTTCCAATAGAAATATTACATTGTTCACATTTGGCCCCAACTGACACATTTATATATTTCTTAATAACCTATTTACTTGACTTTAACAGAATTCCAAATCTCAGACCAAACAAAAAGTCAGCAGGAGAAGAGGGGACAAAATCATAGAAAGTTTCCTGAGCGAGGAGAGTGTTAGCATTGCTACTTATAAAGAAGAAACCTCTTGAGAATTAATTCAGATAAAAACTGCTTATTTTTTATTTAATATTGCTGAAACCTCTATTTGGTGGCATTCACTCAGAAATCTCAATTTTAAAAATAATCTTGCATGCTCAACTTTTGGTTAGATACCATTAAAAAAAAATACTTCACTACCTTTTCAAACAGTAGAGACTCAGGAAAGGAATTCACTTCTTGATGACTCAGATCCTAATTCTAAGCTGCTTGAGCAGCTTTACTTTCTTTCTGCCAGGGAACGGCAAGCTCCCAATGCTCTTTTTCACAGATGCCATTACCACATCCTTAACTCCTGCTTATAGTTTTTTGGGGGATTGGAAATGAGAATACCATGCCTGGCAGAGTTGTGTGTAGATCAAGAGCCAAATGCTTGCATTGAGGACACAGGGTCTTTCTTACCATGCGACAGGGAGGGGATTTGACTCATGGTGGGTTTTATAATTTTAGTATCACTAAATAATTTAAACAATTCAATATTCTTTAGTTATTCTCTGGATGGCTGAGATTGCCAAACAAGCAGAAGTTAAAGCAAAAAAAAAAAAAAAAAGAGGAAGAAGGAAACAAAGAAGAGAAATTAAGTGTTATTTTTACAGTGATGGGTTTACTATTATCCTGTTGGAAAGTGGTTGACTGTTGATATGAACCCAGTAATACATCAGATCCATTATGGATGATATTATTCTAACTATGTCCTACTTCGCAGAGTCATGGTAAAGAATATTACCCACATTTTTTAAATGAAAAAACTGGATTTAGGAAGCTAAATGAATTGCCTGAGGTCACACCCATCACAAACAAAGTAGCTGGATTAAACCCAGTTCTGCTTTTATCTTTTCCAAGATGACAGTGTAGGGTGGGTGCCGCAAAATCTAGTTAAGCACACAGGCAATAAATCTCATGCTCAGTATGGCTATCTAAAAGAGCGCTTCTCAACTCTAATGGGCATAGTGATTCCAACACAGTAGGTCTAAAACAAGCATTTGTATTGTATATTTCTGACAAAGTCTCAGATTTACCTGATGCTGCTGGTGCACTGGCTACATTTAAATAGCAAGGATCTAAAAGATCCACTTTGATATTATGTAAAGGCAGGGATATGGGTTTGATCTTTAATTGAATGTATTTCAGGCAATTCATTGTTTTGGTTGGTTTCTTTTTTTTTTTTTGCATTTAAAAAATGCAACATAGTCATAAAAATTACATGGCTGCTTTATTACAGATACTGAAACTGAACAGGAATGTTGATTTAAGGCAAAGAAAAAAATCTTAGGGCATATAAGTGAATTAAAAGAAAATGTCTGAACATAAAAAAGAAAACTAATCCCTTACTTATTACCAATAGTTTTCAATATTCTTTAGCTGCATTGACCATAACTACTAAATCAAAAATCAGAATTGATAATTTGACAAAGATTAAAAATGAAATTTTGGTAATGAGGATGACTTCTCCATTGAGATCTGGAATATGTCACCGTTAATATGGAAATAATGCCCCCCAACACACACAGACACATACATACCCCACTATGAATGTGTTACCTAAAACACTTTAGATTAAAAGAGATCTAAGGGCCTAAGGCTGTTTTTATACCAGCTGCTTATCCTGATTTTTGAATCTGCAATTTGTGTAAATCAAAATAATAACTCTCTGCATACCGATCTGAAAGAAAATATATAGCCCTTTGAACAACACATATCTAAGTATGTACTGGAAGATTCTATTTTTCATGGCCTTGCCTCTAGTTTCTCTTAAGTAACACAAAATAGTGATACATGGGTGGTTCAGTGGTTGAGCATCTGCCTTTGGGTCAGGTCCTGATCCTGGGGTCCTGGGATGGAGTCCCACATGGGGCTCCCTACAGGGAGTCTGCTTCTCCCTCTTCCTATGTCTCTGCTTCTCTCTGTGTGTCTCTCATGAAGAAATAAATAAAATCTTAAAAAAAAAAAAGTAACACAAAACATTCCAGTCAGCTTAAGTCCCAAGTACAATCTTGCTTTACTATGTAAAAAGTGTATTTCTAATTTTAAAAACAAAAATACACCAAAAAAGTGTATGTCTCATTTAAAAAATAAAATCTCAACCTTGATTTAGAGTCTAAGCTCCTCTCCCACCCTCAGTGGGGAGGCTGCAGTCAAGGAGGGGCTAGGTGGCTTTTGCTATTTCTCCTTACTAGCACTTTCTCCTACCACTCCCCTCAGAGTCTACCTGCATAGATTTGAAGCATGTGGATGAAGAAGAAAAAGAGAGTTTGACAGGAAAGTTATTTTTTGCCCAATAATGCTGTGAGTTGGTGGTCTGGGTTTGGCAGTTCTAATGAGGACCTTGAGGTATCCAAAAGACGGTCAACCTCAGAGACATCACCCTTGTGCCTGTTCTTAGCCATCTCTCCCTGCAGTTCTCTGATGTGGATGATGCCTCCATCTTCCTCTGGCTTTTCTTCTACCTTCTGTACCTTCTTTTCACTGAAGTCATTCACCCTTCTGGGTGCCATCTTGCTCAGGAGCTAAGATGACTCCATACCAGTGCTCTCTCTTGCTCCTGACACTCATGTTGTCTAGGAAAATACTCACTGACCTATCTTTTCTACAGAGAAATTCTTGAAGTACATGATATCCAGCACAGCCAACACCCACTCCCAGCACCCCCCCCTTCCAGCTCATGCATGTTGCAGCTAATCAGCTCTTAACTTGAGATTTGTCAAAGAAGACTCAGATTCCAGAACACTCTGACCACCCTCCCTCCCATTGCAGAGGACTTACACGAAATTCTCTGAGTGGTCCTGCCAAAGACCACCCCCTACTAGGTGTGAGGTGGTGAGCACCTAACTCCTCCCTTTCTTCTTTGTGAAGTATAAGGCTCTCATAGTTCAGCAATGCATTTTCCAAAAATATATATTCAAAATTTTTTTTCCCATTCTCCACCTTGCTACCTTTTTGATACCCTTATGTGGTGTGACATCCAACTAGCTTTTGATCATCTAACTTTGAACTTTCTGCATATAATCTAGTACTTTCTTTGAAAGGTGATAACCATTGTCTCCTGGTGCCTCAGCCAACTTTCTGTTAAATATGCTAATGGACCTCTGGAATCCCCAAGAGTGTTTCTGAAACTACTTCCAGTTTCAAATCTTTTCATGGGACACATCACAGAACTGGTTTGGAGCACTTTTTTGTAAATACCTCAGAAAATGGCTGGCATTGGAAAGGACATTAGAAATAATCCACTTCAATTCCTTCCTTTAGTAAAGAAGATGATCTGGAGTGCAGAACATGTATTGATAAGGTCAAGTCACCCAGATTCTGAGCAGGAGAACTGCAATGAGGCCAACTGCCTAACTGGCAGATTTCTCCACTTTGCAAGGGCCAGGAAAGAGTCAGAGGTCTCAGTGTTTGAAATTTTTAAAAACTGAAAGAGAATAAAAATATCTTACCTTTTTAAAATGTAATTCAACCAATATTTCAAAACAAAAAGAGTTGTTGAAAAAATATAAGCATTATGTGTTTCCAAGACTCTCTGAGACATCTTGTTTTATGGATTTATATATACTTTTATATTTAAAAACTATTTGGCAGTTATTCTTTGGGAGAGACTGTTTTGTGACTCAACAAGTATTAGGCTAGGAGGTCTTCTATGAGATTAAGAGATTAATGATCAGTCAGGGAGTTTTTTTTTTTTTTCCCTAAGAGAAACCAGTGGTTCTTGTGTTCATGTAGAAAACCAGGCCCTGCACTGCATTAAAGAAGCTCAGTGGTCTTGTTGACCCTAAAGACCACAACATCAGTGCAATGAAGCAGTTAAGAACAAGGATGCTTTAGGGTTTCAGACATGGGTTTGACCACCAGCTCACACCTTTAGAGAAAGGAGAGTACGTTGCCCACAGGTTCAGAATTTATTACCTTGGGCTACAGAGTTTCCTCTTTGCAGAGAGGCTAGGACCTTCACACCTTGAGCTGGAAACCACGCATGAGGCCAAGATTGACCTTTGGGCTATGGTATCACTCACCCTATATTAATAGTCAAAGACCTCAGGCCCAGAAGAAGACATCCTTATAGAATCTGGTGTCACAGTCAAAGCAAATCAACTCTCCTACCTGACTACTTGATGATGATTCTCTCTTAGCAACTCAATCATTTGGCTTTTATCAGCAGAGAATATGTGAAGAGGACCATATAAAAAATTACTAAGACAGACTGGGAGCTTGAGGAAGGTGACAGTGCAGTGTAAAGGGAGACAGCATGCCACTCTCTCATAGTACTTACCCTATATGTCTGAGAGGCATTGAGCGGTTCAAGAGAGAAAGCAACCTGACTCTGGGGTTAAATACATTAACAAGATGCAGTGAGTTCACCTCCTCAGTCAAGGTCCCTCATCTCCAGAGCAACAGTGTCTTTGGTCATAAAATGAGGATAGGATACCACCTGCCTCAAGGAGGTATTGGAAGGATGGACTACTGAGTTAAAACCTTCAAATCGGCTAGAACAGCACTTGGCACACAATCAGTGCCCAATACACATTAGTTCTTGTTATTAGAAGGACTATGCTAAGGAACATGTGCCAAATAAATGCATAGAACAGTCTGGTGCCCCTTCACTTCTTTACAAGTGTTTCTATAGCCCATCATTTTCCCCTCCTCGTCATCATTCTGACCAGCTTCACTTTCATTCTCCTATCAGGAAGCTGGGTAGCCACCCCAGCACAAGTCAGTCCCTCATACCTGTCCATCCTGATTACTCATTGCCCTCAGACCAAGTAGCACAGAGAAGCATGCACTCCTTATGCCTCACACCTCTTCTCAGAAACCCAAGGGGCAGCTATTCACCAGAGCATCAATCTTTGCACTTTCTTGACTTACAATTCCCAGAGAGAGGGAGACCTGGGGTAACACTTTTTCACTTATTGTCTTTCAGAAATGATCCAGTCTAGATAATAAGCCAAATGGTTACCATATCAGTCATCAGTGATGCGACATAACAAACAAACTCCAATCCAATGACTTAATAAACATTTACTGAGCTTGTGAGTTGGAGGATTGGGGTGGCTGGGCAGTTCTGATCTAGGCCACACTGCATTGATGTGAGCTGCATTCATGCTTGCATCGGTGACATCACCAGGAATGTGTTATGATGACTGACTGACCTCCCTCACATGTCTGCATTGGCAGCTGGGGTGGTGGGGTTACCAGACCATGTGTCCCCCATCTTCCACAATTTAGGCTGGTATTATTTATGCCTGTTATGGCCCCCATAAATTCAAGTGTTGAAGCCCTAACCCCCAACGTGATGGAATTAGAAGGTGAAACTCCATGATGAGATTAGTGTCCTTCTAAGAGAAGGAAGAGACCAGACCCCTTTCACTCTACCATATGAAGACATATATGTCATCTGCAATCCAGGAATAGGGCCCTCATTAAGAACCAAATCAGACAGCACCTGGATCTCAGACTTCCAGCCTCCAAAACTGTGAGATATAAATGCCTGTTGTTAAAGAACTCCGGTCCTCAGTATTTTGTTACAGCAGCTTGAGCTTACTGAGCCAGTGGGCTACTTGATATGGTTCCAAGAGAGCTAAAGAAAGGATCCAAGTTTTTTTGAGGCCTGAGCTTCAAACCAGCACATTCATCTTCTACCTCAGTCTACTGGCAAGGCAAGTCTTAAAACAGCCTAGACTTGTGGGGGGCAGGGTAGTAGATTTCACCACTTGGGATTAGCAGGGAAATCGCATTCCAAGGGCCCACCTTCAACAAGGGATGAGAATTATGGCCTCTTTTGCTATCAATCTACCAATATCATCAAACTCAGAAATAGGAGTTTCAGGATCAGAAAAATTCAAGTTTGAAATTAGCTGTGAGGTCATGGGAAAATGATTTAATCTCCTGAGGACTCACATTTCTTCACCTATAAAGTAGCAATAGTAATCATACTACCCTCATATGAAAGTTCTAATGATTAAACAAGAAAATTCTATGAGTACGGTGTCTGGACATATTTAGCTATTAGGTATTATAGTGGTACTCAACAATCAGCTTCATAGATATTTTATGTAAAATACCTTCCAGTGAACAAGATTTTTTGAGTCTCCTGAGTATTGTATTTTATAAAGGGGAATACAGTCTTGTATTGAATTGAATTGAATAAGTCTCAATTTCAAAATTCCTGATTCCTGTCTGGCACCATACCACTATCCACGATTAAGGGAATCTTATTAATATGAAGCTTACTTATTAAAACTATTGAATATCTTGGTTAAGTAGAGTATTTTAATGCTGTTTCCTATGTTCATCCAAACTGATTTGTTAAGCCAGGCTTTTTAATAGGCATATTTATTGCATAGGAAAACTCTGGAAAGACAGCTTTACAACATAATCATAGAAGTGGTCCCCATGGCATTGTGGCAGTGCAGAGTAAAATCTTGGTCTCTCCTCCTTTAATCTGTTACACTGTGACTTCTTTCTGTGACATTCTAAAGTCTAGGAATAAGGGCTCTTGAATCTCTTTGAAAAAACTTAAAATTTTTCCAATATCCTGCAAAGACAATATTCCATCTTATCCAGTCCAAGCCTTCCTGTATATGGCCACCAGAGTGATCATCTTAAAATGAATATCTGACAAGTCACACCACCCTCCCTTGAGCTCTCACAACAAAGCCCTTCATGATTGGGCCTCTGCCCACCTCCTCTGCTCAACAACACCCCGTCTGCCCTGCCAGGTGCTTATTATATGTTGGTGCTTATTATATGTTGGTGCTTTTTTTATCAACATACCTTGATAAAAAGTACAGCTACATCTGAATTCTGATTCTTCCTCTTAGCATGTAATCTTAAACAAGTTACTTATATTTCTGCATTTAGATTCCTTATCTTAGAAGAAAAAAATAGTAGTATCCAAAATGAAAACTTAAGAAAAATTAATAGGTATAAGACACTTAGACTAGTGTCTGGAAATAATAAATACTATGTTAGCTAATCTTCCTATTATCTAATATAACCATCCTGAAATGATACAGAATCATTTTTCTGCTTCCAGATGTAAAATCCCCTGTGCACAGAAAGATGGAATAGTAACCATAAGTGACACAGATGGGCTTTGAGCCCAGGTGTCTCTGACATCAGCACTGAGTGCTGTCCACTGTGCCAGGCTCCCTCCTGCCACCCTTCCCATCAGAGGGAACTGCCTACTCTTCTCGGGCAGTGCCAAGGCATCTCTCCCCTCTGTTGTGCTGCCTGGAAACCCTGCATCCCATCTTTGTCCACTGAAGGCCTACTTTGCCTTTAGTGTTCAAGTCAAGTATCATTTCCTCCCTGGGAAACTGCTAACCTTCTCCATACAGGCTCAGGCAACTTCCTCAGATCTAAGCACACCCTACACTTTCTGCTGGGGACCCATGCTGAACTGTACTGCCATCACTTCCCTATCAATTTGCTATAAGATGCTTGAAGGTGACAACCAGGTCTCATTTCCTCCCCTATCCCCTTAATGAATGAGTGAACTTTTGCTGTGCTCTTAGCAAACCTGTAATCCTTGGCACTAGAAGTGACAGCTCAGAGACCTTGGAAAGGAGATGCATAGTGCCTTGACCTTGTCAATAGCCAACTGGGTAATGTGGGCTTCACTTTCTTTTACCTGTACAAAGTTAATAACAAAAACCTTCCTCTGTAATTAAAAGATTTGGAGGAGAGATCAAATGAGGAAAATGAATGGGACAGCCCATGACATCCATAGGAGATGTATAGATGACACAAATTGTCCTCTTCCCCATTGGGTCCCCGTAACTGATTCCAGACTCTGGATATTTTCAGATGCCTCAGGAGGGATTGAAATGGAGTCTTCCCCTTGCCCACTGAAACCCTAGTGTTTATGGTGGCATCCTGCTCATAAACTAGGGAGTCCTGGCCTGTAGCCCTTGGCTGGTAACTTCTGTGTGGAGTCAGCTCAACACAGAAACAAATCCAGGATGGTTTCTAAGTGTCCCGCAAGTGGGCCCCTTTGGCTTTGAGTTTATAGTAATAGAATCCACAACCCCTGGGAGAGCACTGGAGGTGCTGTAGAGTTCAGACTCTACATGACTCTACATGACTTTTCTATGGAAGACCCAGATGAGAAGCAGAAAAGGGGCGACCTGCCCCAAGAAACTCTTGGTCTAGAACTCTGAGAGTTTGAGGCAAGCGGGCATCCCACTATACCTGTTTCTCACATTCTTCCCGTTTCGCAGGAAATATCTAAAATATCTTTAATCCATATGCAATTATGTTAACCTCTCTAGAGGATAGAGCAAGACATTATCACAGATCCACCCCATTCCTGCTTCCTCCTCTTCTCACACTCGCAATGTCTCCAGACAGGGCTGCTCATCCATGGGTGAAGAAACAGGTAGCCATCCAACAAAATGGCTTGCTAGATCACGTAGTTCATGAACAGTGATGCCAAAACCAGAGTCTATGGTTTCTGAAACTAGTCCAGTACCCCTCACCCAATGTAAACAGTACATTTGATTTTGTGTGACAGTGCCAATGATGACAGTCCTCATTCCCAGCAACTGTAAATGTGTTTGTTGTGTTATGCAGCGAAGGGGAATTAAGGTTGCAGATTGAATGAGGTTGTTCATCAGTTGACCTTAAAGTATCCTAGATAATCTTGGTGGGCCCAGTGTAGTGACAGGGTCATTCATTGTAGAAGAGGGAAGCTGGAGAGAGGGTCATAGGGATACAACTTGAGAAAACTCAACCCAGTCCGGCTGACTCTGAAGATGCAGGAGGGGCCATGAGCCAAGGAACCGGGGCAGCCTCTAGAAGCTGATAAGGCTAGAACTTAGATTCTCCTATAGAACCTCCAAAAGGAACGTAGCCCTGCCTCACCTGAATTTTAGCCCAGTGAGACCAAGCTTGGACTTCTGACGTCCTGTAACCAGTATTTCCCAAGATCCTACCAACTGAGGAAGGACAAATGGGTCCTAACATGTAAACATCTGTTGTGTTCAATTCTTTCTCTACAATTTTGGTAGGAATTTCCGCCTTCAGACCCCATTCCCTCCACCTTGTTCTTTGCTTCAGGGAGGCACTTCATCTGCACCCACTTCCCACACTTAAGCCAAACCATCCTGTTTTCTCTATGCTTAGATACCTCACTGACCACCGTGGTTCCACTGAGGCACTGGAGCCCTTGATTCCACCAAGGACAGTGTTGTTCCACAGAGTCTTCTATTCATCAGAGTTCAGCCTCTCCTCCCTAAGCCTCTCATCCAGCCTCCTCCCACCCCCGCCATGGACTAATGTTCAAGAATAAACCTATGTGGCAAATAACATCTGATTTAGGAAGCCCTGATTTCTGACCCCAGAAGCATTTCTATTGATCAAGCATATAGCCCTGACCTCGTGTTCATCTGGTTAAATTTACTGAGAATTCCTTCCATTCTTCTTGGGACCAAGGAGTCTCAAGTCCAGATGGACACATTTAGCGATGAATTTAGGAAAGGCAGGAAATCTAGTAGGGAGTAGGTCTGTTTTAGTTTATATGTACTGCAAACTGACTGTGTGACAGACATTTCACTAGACACTTTATGTAATCCTGTCATTTATTTTTCCCAGTTCAGGGCTCTGAACTTCAGAGACTTAACCCTTCCCCAATTCCACAGCCAGGAAGTAGAGTGTCTGGAAAGTCAGGCACAGGGAGGCTGGACCCCATGTGTATGGAAGCTCCACCTACACCAGCTGCTCTGAGCAAATATGTCATATCTGGAAACAAGAGTGGGCGTGCTGCCCTAGCAGCTTGTCCCTGCCCAGCGTGGAGGATGGACATGGATCTTCTCCAGAGTATGGCTGATCAAGGGAGGGAGGGAAGAGAGCTGAGGTAACACCATCCCCAGGGACTCAGGGTAGGCAGCTGACATCAGCCAGGAAGGAAAAAAAAGTTCATTTTTAAAACAGCCAAAGAAAAATTAAACTTGCAGTTCCATCATTTCATATAAAAAAAATCAAGGATGAAAATAAGCATGGTTCCAAGTTATTTTATTCTGAATTTATTTTTAATGCCAATGACAACAAAATAGCTCTTTTATGAGTCATTTTACAAAACAGAAAACATGATTTCCTGAAGTGGCATTTTATGGAAACTTAAAGAAAACTACTATTTGACATGAGAAAGATGGAACATAGCTAACTCTGTTCACCTGAGGGTCTTCCACCACCCTGCTCCCTAGAATGCTCCCCTCACTCTAGCTACCTCCCTCTTCTTTCTGCAAATCTCATTTACACTATTATTTCCTCAGGGACTTATTCTCTGGTCACCCCTGATTTTACTTTTTTTATTGCATTGTAATTCAGTTAATTAACATATAGTGTAACATTAGTTTCAGAGGTAGAACTTAGTGGTTCATCAGTTGTATTTAACATCCAGTGCTAATTACATCAAGTGCCCTCCTTAATGCCCAACACTCAGTTACCCCATCCCCCCCATCTCCCCTCCAGCAATTCTCAGTTTGTTTCTTATAGTTGAGAGTCTCTTATGGTTTGTCTCCCTTTCTGCTTATTTTATTTTTCACTCCTTCCCCTATGATCCTGTTTTATTTCTTAAATCCCACACATGAGTGAAATCATATAATTGTCTTTCTCTGACTAATTTTGCTCAGCATAATACCCTCTAGCTCCATCCATGTTGCTTCAAATGGCAAGATTTCATTCTTTTTGATGGCTAAGCAATATTCCACTATATATAAATATATGTGTGTGTGTGTGTTAAAGATGGCAAGATTTATTAGGTTTGGAATCCACCTCAAAGACAAGAGTTGGCACATGCCTTATGGGATTATCAGTGATAATAATCAAAATGTTTATCTTGTAGGCTGGCACATTCAGCTTTGAACCAGGAGCCACAGTCATTAACTATACCACTAGCCCCCATGTTGTAGGTTGTTACTTTCCATTTAATTAAGTGTTTCAATGAATATTTATATATATTATTATAATATAATATATATTACTTATAATATTTATACAATGAATATTTATATATATTTATATATATATAAATATCTTCTTTATCCATCCATCTATCTGTGCTCTTTCCATGGTTTGACTATTATGGACATTGCTACTACAAATATTGGTGGTCATTCCCTCATTTTATAAAAGTCCCCATTATATAATCTCAAAGAACATTGTACTATCTCTTCATTGCATTTCCTGAAATTGTGATAATTATTCTGTATGTGTTTATGTGCCAGGCACTTAGACACTTGGATGTGCAGACCCAGACAACATTGCTCTTTTGGAGCTTACAGTCTAACTAGGGGAGCTGGATAGTTTCTGTGTCTCTCTCCATCAATTATACTAAGAAGTGCAGAATTCCAGAAAGCAAATGGACTTCAGGCAAGAAGTGTGAGAGCAGATAGCAGGGGACATAGGCTAGTCATCTTTACACATTCGACATACATATAAACATATATCTCTTCTATAAGATGTTGTCTGTCTTGTTTGGCACATATTAGGTGATCGGTAAAGGATATCATTGAAACACTTAATGGAATGGAAAGTAACAACCTACAACATGTGGGCTAGTGGTATAGTTAATGACTGTGGCTCCTGGTTCAAAGCTGAATGCAGCCAGCCCACAAGATAAACATTTCTATTATTATCACTGATAATCCCACAAGCCATGTGCCAACTCTTGTCTTTGAGGTGGATTCCAAACCTAATAAATCACTTGCCATCTTTAACTTATTTGTTCTGTCACCTGGGTTCTGTTCCTGTTGACATCTCCTCCTTGAAGGGGTGATGATGTGACATGAGCTTTTGCTGATGTTCTTTTAGTCTCTGGATGGTCCTTCTAACAGTCTTCTTTAGCCCATTTATATGATGGGCTTCTCCCAGGCTTCTCTCTCTGTTTCCTGCCCAAGGCTTAATGTGTACCCAGCAAGAAGAAAAAGTTCAGCTGCCATCTAGATGGGAGTGCATTTATTTATTTTACTTAATAAGTACTCGAACAGCAAAGACCACATTCCAGGCACTATTCTAGGCATTTTGTTAAATAATAATTCAATTAGGGTTAATAACTTTCACAATTCAAGAGTAAAACATGACTGGAAGCAGAATTCCAGACTCATATCCAAGAAATAGTGGTGCAAGTGGATGGTGTTAAAAGGACTTGGGCTGCTTCACAAACTCCTATAGCACCTCCTTTCTTGAAAAATAGCCAGTTGTCATATCACTAAACACCACTGTGAGAAGCCTCCAGTCACTTCTATGCAGAGTGCCACCTCTCAGTCCCTCCCTCCAGGTGCTGATCCCCACCATATTCATCCAAAATGTGCATGCATCATACCAGGCATATGTACCTTCAAGCAACTCTAGCCCTCCAAAATAGGGCTATCTTCCTCCTTCCTGCCCCATTGTATATGTTCCTATAGACCCATCCAACCTGGCCACAGTCCTTAGAATCTCCCTCTTCACCTGCCTAGCCCATCAGTTCTAAGCCTTCCAGTCCATATTGGGCACTTGGCCCTTCCTGACCATACTATCTTTCTGAACCCTAGATCCTAGACAATTGTGAGTCTCCCCACTGGTCTCTTTGCTTTGGGTTCCCTCTCTCTTCTCTAAATATATACTTTTCTAGGTACCAGATACTCTAGATACTTTACGAGACATTCTAGGTACTCTCCTTCACACCTCCTCCAAATGACCTCATGGAAAATGGAAATCAGATCGTGACATTTCTCTGCATAAAATTCTTCAGTGGCTTCTTATTGTCTTCAGAACACAACAGGGAAGTCTTTACCTGGAAGGGGCAAGATAAATATGCTGACGTGTCTAGTATTACCTTTGGCATATGAGTCTTCACACTTGTGTGCCACAGGCATCAAGCTATAGGTCTCCTTCCCAGTCCCCTCTGCCTCTGAATAGGCAATTCTGTCCGCGTAGAATCTGCTTCCCACTTTGTCTAACTGGCTAACCAGTCCTTCTTCCCTGACCACCAGCTGCAATGGTAAAAGATGGCAACTAAGTATATGAGCCAGTCTGCCTGGATTCAAATCTCAACCTCCATACCTAAGGGGTGACCTCATGCTACTGCTATTCCATGCCTCAGTTTCCCCACCTACAAGATGGTAACCTACTTCACAGAGTTATAACAAGGACCAGAAGAGCTAATATACGTAAATATATGGTGACCCATGGCAAGCACTAGGTGAGTTTTTTATTATGATCAACTCCTGCATATTACCAGCTTTCTCCACAAACCACTTATGTATATCTTTAATTTGTTCATTCACCAACTTGCCTGTTTATTTTCAGTCTCTCACCTAACTGCAAGTTCTTTGAGAGCAGGGGCTGGGTTTTATTCATCCTGCCAACATCTAGAACAGAACATGGAGAGGACCAGAAGTTCAATGGAGATTTGCAGTCCTAGCAAAAGAATGCCAGTTTTCAGCTGGGCTCTCACCTACCCAACCTGGTGCAGAGGGGCCAGGAGATATCATTTAATGTAGGACACTCAACCACACTGGTAGGAAAGAAGCAAGAGAAAGAGTTGTTTTAAGGAGAGGATTGCACTTCATGTTCACAGGCAAGAGATACAACCAAGCCTGAAATAGACAATGTCTTCTCGCAAAATCTGTAGCATGATTTTAAACATTTCCTTGTCAAAGTATTGACAAAAAATGAAACAAACATATCTTATTCATGTCCATAAAAGTTGGATGTGATGGCCCCATGAAATCTTCATTTAAAAAATGGAAGAATTCATTAAAGGCTTAAAGAAATTTTGACTAGGTAAAAAGTAGAACAGCTAAAACCTCATAGGTGCAAAAGATGATCAGCTTAGGACACTCTTAACGATCAGAAACAAACTGAGGGTTGTTGGAGGTGAATGGGGGGGGTGGACTAATTGGGTGAAGGACATTAAGGAGGGCACGTAACGTAATGAGCACTGGGTGTATATGCAACTGATGAATCACTAAACTCTATCCTGAAACTAATAATACATTATATGTTAACTAACTTGAATTTAAATTTTAAAAAAAAAAGATGATCACCATTTTTCAGCAAGTTGGAATCATCACAATTTGCTGAAGTGTTTTAGGCAGTAAAACAGTTGAATGATACAATTTCTAAATGCAAAGCCTCTGCATAATTATATATTATATACACCATGCATATATTCTGCAATGGCATTTGCATATTCTTGTTTGCATTAGTTACACAAAACCATGTTTCTTTTACCTATGAAAAAGGAGATTTTCAGGTAATTGTCCCCACCAGTTCTTGTTGCCTCATCAGCCCCAGTAAGAATCTAAACTCCTTTATTGGTCCCCTGAAGAAGAGGAGATGCACATGGCTTAGAGTCAGGAGGTCTGAGCTCCAGTATGGTCACTGCATTCAAGCTGCATGATTAACAGGTCTCTTCACTTGGCTGAGTCTCAAGCTTCCTTATCTATAAAATTAAAAATAGAAATAGTACCCACATCACAAGTCAGGTTCTGAGGTTTGAATGAGGTAATGAGTGCTAAAATTTTGGAGACTGTGAAGCACTGTGGATATAAAATAGGAACCCACCTACATGTTTCAAGCAAAATAATTTATAATTCCAGGGTCTCTAAAATCACCATAAACATTTCGTTGGCTTTAAAGTTCGACAGGTTTGGATTCCTTTCCAGATTTCCTAGATATTTTTAACCACAGTGACTTCAGTTGCCTGTAGAATGACCTTCAGTTTTCTATAAAATAATCATATCAATCTCACAGCATTTACTGAGTGCTTGCAATGTTGGATGCATTAGTAGAAGATCTCATTTTATTACCATTGCAATTCTCATCTTCTTTACCCACAAAGTCAGCACATTCCCTTCCTCCTCATTCCTTAAATTCCATAACTAGACATTCTTCCCTTTGCCAAACCTGTCTCTTCTCTAATCCCTATTGAAATGCAAACACTTTATACATGAGTATATTAGTCAGGATTCTCCAAAGACAGGCAGACAGAAAGATAATAAGAAATTGGCTCACATGGTTCAGAAGCTGAAAAAAAAGTCCCAAGATGCACTGTCAACAAGACAGAGACCCAGGGGATTGAATGTGTAGTTCCAGACTGAATTCAAAGGGCTGAGAAGCAGGAGAACATGTGGCTTAAGTTCCAGTTTGAAACTCGAGACCCAAGAAGAGCCAATGTTTCAGTCCAAGTCCAAAGGCTGGAAAAGATCATTGACGGAGCTCAGTCAAGCGAAAAGAGATCCCTCTTACTTAGTCTTTTTGTTCTAATCAAGTCTTCAAATGATTAGATGAGGTCCACCCACTCTTGGAAGAGCAATCTGCTTTAGTCTACTGATTCCCATATTAATCTCATGCAGAAATACCCTCATAGATACTCCTAGAATGATGTTTGGCCAAATGTCTGGGTACTCCATGCCTCAGTCAAGTTGACATATAAAATGAACTACCCCAATGAGAGTTCCATCACAACTTAAGTGGAATAATGCTCCCTTGCAGATTTCAGTTAGAAGGTGGAAATATCTGAGAAATATGAGGATTTGGGAAGGTGTGCCATCAAGGGACAGGTGGGTCTAAGTGTGGAAGGAAAAAGCAGAGAATACCACATACAAAATAACGTCACAGATTTTCAGAAATATGACCAAACTTGTCATATATATTGTCACATTTTATTTTTCCATTAGTCATCCATTCATGTATTTATGTATTTACTTTCAACTTACTTTTACTGAGGGCATAATACGGTCTAGGTATTACATGGGTGTAAGGGCCAAACAATCAATTAAAGTATGAAGTTTGTCCTCAAATTACACCTGGAAGCTGAATGCATGTTTTCAGATTTCTTCCAAATGATACACTTATGAAACCCTGGACCTGTTGGTTTGCAATCTGCTTTAAGTCTTATGTATTCCAAACCCACTACCACCAGTACACCACCATCTCCACCAAGGTCTTCTGACTTCTAGTCCCATCTACATAGACTAGGATTTCACAACCCACCATCTGAGTTAGCATTCCTTCGTTTTTCAGTTTAACTCTGAATGAAAAAAAAATGTCTATTTCAGCTTTTATCCCCACACTCCTATTTATGTCACACAAATCAACACAGAACAGTCAATAATTCCATAGATGCATATCCTGTTACTGTCTTCTTGGTCCAGTTTGATTACCATAATAATGAGATGATGATGATATTTAATAACAATTTCTTAAATTCCTATTCCATGCCATACCCTTTTATAATTACTCTTTTGTTATTCTCACAACCCACAAAAGCTAAAATAGTGTCCATTATCCAAATAAGTTCACCAAAATTTAGACACAATGAACAGTTTACTCAATGTTCCCAAGATAGTCAAGAGCCAAATTGGGTTTTGAAGCCCTTTCTGTGTGACCCTTAGTCCATTCTTCACCTGCCACACCAGGTAGCTTTGCTGAAAAGGAGCCAGCAAAGAGAAAATTAAAAGCAAATGTATCCCATACATACCCAGTTGTTTTGCTAGCTGCATGAAAAATGTGTTTTGAGTGTGAGAAGCCATTCTTGTTGGACCCTTGAAC
The DNA here is from genome assembly GCF_003254725.2 of Canis lupus dingo. Classification (NCBI taxonomy): domain Eukaryota; kingdom Metazoa; phylum Chordata; class Mammalia; order Carnivora; family Canidae; genus Canis; species Canis lupus. Next base: position 69,037,213 of record NC_064245.1, read on the forward strand.
TTAAAGAGTGAATTATTTGGAAGAAAGTGGGTAATAATTATTTTTCCCTCACAAGTTCATTCATTGCTGAAATTGTTTTCACTATACAAATACTTGCAAATACTATCAGTTTCTTTTCCTCACAAAGAGAAATGATGGGCTGAAATTTCTTGGCCGCTCTAACCTCATTCTGTAAGGAGTTTCCTAATGATTATGCAGACTTTTAGAAGATTGTCTTAGTTTTGCCCAAATATCCATGTCCCCAAATTTTAGATGTTAAATAAATTACCCTAAGGCTCAGCAATTCCTAATGAGTAACTTTGGGATGGAAGTAAACATGAGACCAATCCAATGTCAGTAAGATTACTGCCCAGAATCTATGTGGTAGCCTCTGGTGACTGCAGGTACACAAATAACTTTTCTTGAATGGGCTTTAAGATTTCTTTTGCAATCACATGTCTGGAATCACTCACCAGTGGCAGGAAATGTATCATAGTTTGGGAGATGATAGGTGGGTTTGCAAGCCATAGCTAGACATTTCTCAGTTATTCAGGCAAATAAGATGTCAAGGGCACATACTCTGCTTTCTTCCTCAGTTTACCTTAGGCTGGAACACTGGTTCCCAGACTATGATATGCATGAGAATCACCCGAAGAGTTTGTTTAGAATGCACAGCACTATACCTAAACCCAGAGATTCTTTTTTTTTTTTTATTGGTGTTCAATTTACTAACATACAGAATAACCCCCAGTGCCCGTCACCCATTCACTCCCACCCCCCGCCCTCCTCCCCTTCTACCACCCCTAGTTCGTTTCCCAGAGTTAGCAGTCTTTACGTTCTGTCTCCCTTTCTGATATTTCCCACACATTTCTTCTCCCTTCCCTTATATTCCCTTTCACTATTATTTATATTCCCCAAATGAATGAGAACATATAATGTTTGTCCTTCTCCGACTGACTTACTTCACTCAGCATAATACCCTCCAGTTCCAGATTCTAATCATGGGATGGGTCCTTGGAAACTGTATTTTTGACAAGTGTCCCAGGTGATTCAGAGAAAACACTATAAAACCAACCACAGAGGAAACTTGTCTTAACCTTGTTCCCCAGAACACAGAGCTTAGAAAATTGGTCCTAGGAAAGCTGGAATGAAAGCCATGGGAATGTGACAGATTAGGAGGGAGATTCAAGGTGATAAGATGGCACTAAGCTGGCTGAGCATTTTGTACCATGCCCAAGTAAGTGTTCCATCCCACTGTTACATGGTGCTATCTTCCTAGGGTCCTCAAACACTATTGTGTTCTGAACAGTCCTTTTTTGGGGAATGAAGGGGAAAAGCTTATCTGCCAGTTTATATTTCCCAATATTCTTTATGGGTTTTAACTCTTTATACTTCCATTTGGCTTTTACATAGATACCTCATGCTTCAGCAGCAAGTGAAGTGCTCAGTGTTGGAGGTAAGAGGCTCAAGGAGTAAATATCAGGTTAGGTGCTGGCTGATTGTGAAGTAGATGTGGCATAAACACAGTAGAAGTGGCTGAGGAAGCTCATGTAGAATGTGACTGCACCCAGAGCTAGGTCCTGATGGATATCCAAAAGGACCTGTGGTGAGAAACAAAAGCCATCTGATACAGAGTCCAGTGTCAACTTGCTCCTTACTCCATCTACCTGGAGAAGAAAGTCTATTGACCGGGACAAAATGGAGTCCTTAAAGACATCCAGGGGTCTGAACTCTGTGTGGGCTAATAAATGGAACTCAGAGCTAGAAACTCTCCTCACCACATGTATTTCCAATTTGGACAAGATGGACTGGAGAACCACATGGCTGGAAAGTTGCCCTGGATCAAGCTGGAAGGGAGAAGGAAGAGAGCCTTGAGGATGTGACTTGGGGAAAGGGTTTCATTCTCCCTTCTTATATCCTGTGTCTGTCACAAGAATATCTAGAAGGCCCTGCAGGGTTGAGATGGCTATAAAGAGAAGCAAGCATGGAGCAGGACATAGAGGTCAGTCTGGGAGGAAAAGCGGAGTAAGGAAAGGTTTCAAGTCCGCCATCTGTGAGTTAGGGCAAGGCTGGATCCAAGTGCTTTCTGGTTTGATAATACTGAAACTCTCAGAGATTCAATCTCCTTCTTTTTAAATAGGGATGATGCTCACTTTAAGAAGCTGTGCCAGGTCTTACCCAAAACAACATACATATAGTACCTGGAGATGTATAGGTATCCAACCAGTGTGAGTGAATGTATTCCTCACCTTCTTGTCCAAGGTGTAGTCTAGTACTATAATTAAAAGCTGCAGGCTTCCACTCAGTACCCCCAGTCAGATAGAAATTAAATGGAATTTGGGAATCTTGTGCAGACAGCAAAAGAAGGCTTATTGCACTATGTTTATGCCGTAGGTGCTTATGCTGCTCAAAGGCTGATGTGGCAATGGTAGGGTCCTGGAGGATGAGTCACCGATGGTTTCCCCACATCCCCCATAACCAAAAGCAGAGGCTGAAGGAGTTGGTATACCATATCAAGAAAATAGGACAGACAGGCAGAAGAAAGGCCTAGAAGATTTGAATACATTATCTCAAGTGCTAATTGAAGAGAAATTATAGCTGCTAGTCATAGGATCTCTAAACACCAGCATTTAAAGCTGTGATCTCCCCCCTACAACATATAAATATGGTCTATCATATTTGTATTCCTGAAAAGCCTCACATCATTTATTTAAAATCACATTATAAAAACTTTCTTTTGGTGAAGATAAAAAGGGGTTTGGAACTTGGTCTTGCAATATAATGATGTTTCAAAGTTATAAATACATGTTTCTGTGTTAGTTTCCTAGGGCTGCTGTGACACGTACTGCAAACTAAGTGGCTTACCACCACAGAAATGTCTTCTGTTACAGTTCTGGAGGCCAGAAGTCTCCCATCAGGGTGTCAGTAGGACTATGATTCCTCCAAAATCTAGAGCAGAGGATCCTTCTTTACTTCTGTCAGCTTCTAACAGCCCAGGTATTTTTTGGCTTGCCACCACATCACTTGGATCTTTTCTTTCATCTTCACATGGCCATCTTCTCCCAGTGTGTGGCTGGGTCTTCACATGGTATTCCCCTTTCTGTGTGTCTCTCCTCTTGTTACAAGAACACCAGTCATCTTGCCTAGGAACACCCAAAGGACCTCATCTTAAATTGGTTGCATCTACAACGACCTTATTTCTAACAAAAAGCTTGCATTCTGATGTACTTGGGTTATAATTACAACATATCTCTTTAGGGGGGGACACAATTCAACCCATAGCAGGCTCTAAAATCAAAACGTCACTAACAAAATCCAGTCTTTAATTATACCTAACTTTCACCCCTGAGTCTTTTCTCCATCCACACCATCAGAAGCACTATCACATTGCTTCTTACACATTCTCATCCCTTTCACACCCATTGCTACAATAGACTAGGCTCAAGAAAAACCAAATAAAGCAGCAGTCTTGCAAACCCAATAGCACCCCAGACACCCTGACACCCCAGAACTGGTTCTACTTCCCAACTGAAATTCTATTATATATACATTCATAAGCCTATAATGAAAACCCTGTCCCCTAATTGATTGATTAGAATATTCAATCCATATTCGGCAATTGATCAATACAGGAACTATGCCTTCATCCAGGACCTAGTTCTAACCCTGTGGAGTCTTAGTATTCAAGTTATTTGGCATCAATTAAAAAGCCTATTTAACCCTTTATTTTCTCTTTTCCATTTGCTAACCTACAAGGCTGCTTAAGTACTGTTCCAGGTGCCAGAACAGAGCATAAACAACACAGATCAAGCCCAGGCTCCATGGAGGTTGTATCATTCCTTTGTTAATATTCATTGAGTACCTACTCTGTCCCCAGGGATGCTTGCTATGGCAGATCCCAACAGGGACAACCTCCCCCCACCCCCTGCCCTGTCATGGAGCACCCTCCTCGTTCTCTCTCTAAAGTGCCATAGAATTCTTTCATTTTTATAAGCTTCTTCTTAGAATCTTAGTTGTGATGGACTGAACATTTGTGTTCCCTCAAAATTCATACTTTGAAATCCTATCCACCCCCCAATGCAATGGTACAAGTAGATGACACCTTTAGGAGGTGATTAGGACAAGATGAAGTCATGTGGAGAGGGGCTCCAGTAATGGTTCAGTGCTCTTGTAAGAGTCACAAGAGAGCTTGCTCCCTCTCTCTGCTGTGAGGATACAACCAGAAGCTGGCAGTCTACAATTGAAAGACAGCTCTTTCCAGAGTCTAATCATGCTGGCACTCTGACCTAGGATTTCTAGCCTCCCAAACTGTGAGGACTAAGTTTCTCCACTGTTGATAAGCAGCCCCAGTCTATGGCACTTTGTTACGGCAGCCCAAACTAACAAAGACACTAGTCTTCCTCTGGTGGCTATAAAATACCTTTAGAATTTGTGTGGTCATTAAGAAACCATGCTTCTGCTGCTTCTTCGAAAACCCCGGAGTCATAGAAGGTTCCCAACACACAGATGGCAGCATGGACTGTATGAGGAACTCCAGCCTTAGAATCCAAGTCACAGAACTGCCAGCTTCATGACAGCTTACTATGGACTCAGTCACTACCTTTTACTTTGTTGAGCCTCTGTTTCCCCCTTTTCAAGAAAGAAAAACTGTTGGCTTGGGCAAGTGACCTAAAATTTAGAGATCCAGGTTTGTCCTTGCTCAGTGGTTTCCCATCTGCAGGGAACTTGTGACTTAACTGTTTTTAGTCTCAAAAGTTATGCTGAGTGGTAGGTGTGTTATAGACTAAGATGCAAATGAAGAAAAAGTTCAGGAAAAGTGGGGCACCTGGGTGACTCCGTCAGCTAAGTATCTGACTCTTGATTTTGGCTCAGGTCATGATCTCAGGGTCCTGGGATCGAGTCCTGCAGGGTGTCAGCTTGAGGATTCTCTCCTCTGCCCCTCCCCCTTCTCTCTCTTGCTCTCTCTAAACTAAATCAATAATGTTTTAAAAGGGTAATAATCTAAAAATTATAGCTACTTTACTTACACCAGCTATGGTTGTTCCCTATTTGCCTTAAAGACAGAAAAGCAATTTTAGCTTCCTTCTCCTTCCTTCTAGAAAAGAGAAAATGTAAAAAGGAAAAAGGCAGAGAGAGAGAGAATGAGAGGCTAAAAGCCCTGTCTCTACTTAAAAGCCAAAGGTCCAACTCCATTTTTGGTGTTAAGTTTCACCTCCTTCCTCTCTTCTATTCTAAGTCCTGCCTTGCCCCACTGTCTCCCCTCGGTATAGTTCATCCCACATGCTAAGTGAAACCTATCAAGGGTTCCTCCGTGCAGTTAGTGCTGTTTGCTTTTTCTTAATCCGATTCTCGCTTCAAGACCTAAATTCAACCAATGTGAGGACAGATGGCATAGGGCCCTTTGCCCTGCCAATTTAGCAACCCTGGCAACGATTCAGCCCCTGCATGGAGAGGGAGTGATTTTGCCCGCATGGTTTAAAAATACCACAGTGTTTTAACCTCCGGCAAAAGTGTTTGGCAAACAACGCATAGCAGATTTGCGTGTGTGTGGATGATGTCATACTCCTCACCAGATTTGTCTAAACAAGGCTCTGCTCAAGATAAATGGCTAACTGTGGCTGCCATTTAAATGTAGAATCAGGAGACATAGTTGTGCAAGACTGGAAAAAGATTCAGCTGAGAAGCTGGAACTTGTATCACTGTCTTTGTTCTTCTCCTGACTCACCTCGGTGGTCAGTCAGGTTCCTCCCCTTCCTCATTTGAAAATGAGAGGTGTAGTTTACAGCCAATTCCTTTCACTGAATTTCTGGATGACACAGTAGGATTTTGATACTGCAAAGGACTCCAAGATGAGAAGCAACTACAGCCATCTTCAAGGAATTTATGATTTAATGACATATGAAGTTCATCCCCCAAAGCTCATCTCTTCCTCAACAATCTCTTACAGGGTTGCCTCCATTCAGAAATCCCTTCCTTCCAGACCTGCATCTGGCTGGATCCTTTTCCTCACTCAGACCTCAGAGTAAATGTCATCCCTGCAGAGACTCGACCTCACACTGCCTTATATGAAGCAACTCTACCCCATATGTCCCAGGCCACTCTCTGTTCTGTTATCCTGTATCATTCCGTCATTGAGGTGCACTTTCTTTTACATATTTCCTTCTCCCTGGCATTTCACCAGGTACACTAGCCTCTGCAAGTACTTGTTTCCATAGCCTTGGCAAGACACTAGTGTTCTGGAGTCTTCATGATGCCAAAGCTGTGAGGAAGCCTGTAAAGGCAGTGGGGACAGATGATTCTGAGGGTGGTGATGTTGAGACTCTGCTCTATCATATGGGTAATAGTAATAATTCTGCCAATATGGAGGCATTATTGTGATAATTAAATCATGCATTTATGTGAAGTGCCTAGAACAATGTCTTACTTAATGTTAGCCCCATGAGGCTCTTCCAGGGGAAAAGTAGCGTGAATTAAGCATTGATTCGTATTTAATGAATCTTCATTAATTGATAAACCATGTAGCATTTCTGTGAATAAAGAATTAAAGGAGACCAAGGAACCTGAACAGAGATTTAAGGGAAAAGTTCTTTCTTTCTGCATGTACTTATCACTTCCACCCTATGATTTCCAAAGAAATTTGGCTAGAAAATAAATCCAAAGGTCAGAAACCTTGTTATGCTCACAACGGCCCTTGAGATCTGACCCGTGAGCTTTTACACTAAGCCCTGGTTCTGCCTATTTTGGGGTTTGCCTTCATGTAGGATGTGTTAGGGTGGTCAGGCCAGGGAGCGGGGGATGCTTAAAGGTGATTTCTGGAAAGAACGGACTACTGTGGGAACAACCTCACCTGCTAGAACTTCCCAGACACCAGATGAGTTTGAGTATCAACTATGTTTATATGTTGAGGTTTTCCCTTGGAAGCTATTTCTCAGCAGTCATGAAAATTGCCCAACTGCAGCCATAGACTCGGTTGACATTGAGCATATCTGAAACAGCACGGAACTCAACTCACATTCACGCCAAGATTCCCCTTTGCAGAGTGCTCATGCAATGTGTGAGACAGAACACAGCTAATGGAGAGAGGCTTACAATGTGCTTCCTAGAGCAGATAGGATATAAGATGAAAGGCAATTAGCATGAGGTGAACCCCTCTTCGGGGCCTGGAGTCAAACTGCCTGAGGCCTGGACATAAATAGGTGCTAAACTATAAAAAAGTCAGAAATGCTTGTGCCAATTAACCTGGATTCTCATAAGAGCTCTCGTATAATTCATAAAGAGTACATGGATTTTGGTCCATTATAGGAGACAGTACCCTCAACTCGGAATTTATAAAACAAACACACCTATCATGATGGTGTTGAGCAGTCTCTCTTGTGCTTTGGGGTTTATAGATGTATTTGCAAGTTGCAGAGTCAAACCCAGGCCTTGACACCATCTCAAGACCAGCTATGTGACAGAAGCCTGAACTTGGCACCTAAAGGAGGACAAAAGATCACTCAGTATTAGGATGCTGACCCAGGACCAGCAATTTTTTTTTAATCATCTGAAGTTATTTTGTTAAAAAATTTTTCAAAAGAAAACCAACGAGAGAGCAAGAACAGCAGGAAAGTGATTAGGCCAGGCTTTATCACCTTTTTTCCCCCCTCTCCAATACTTTGCCTCAGCTTTAGAGAAAAGTGAATGCTTCTGTATAGAACGTTTATTCATAAGAAATCAGTTTCTCCAGGGAAAACTGGGTGACAGGTACTCCACACGATCTCTCTATATGATTTTGGCAATTGCTTGTAAGTCTAAAATTACTCAAAAATGAAAATTGTTTAAGACAATAATTTTTAAGTATAGATATGAATTTTGGTTCCTACTTATGTGCATTAAATTCAGGTTGAAAAAATATTTAGAGAACTCTTTGAATGGGCTCTAGGTTGTTGACATGTAGTTACACTTTCTCTTCTACCTTCATTTATGAAGTAAATTTATCATTTTGTGTACTGGAAATGCTATGAGGTTAGTAGTGTCACACTCTTTTGTAAAGGTGAGAAATGAAAGAATCAGTTAAGTTAGATAACTTGCTGGAAGTCATTCAATTAGTGGACCCGGGAGGGATTTGAACAAAGCCAGAGTAATTCCAAAGCCCGACAGTCTTGCAGTTCTGCTTCCCAGCAGGGGCCTGCAAGAGCCAGTAAAACCTTTCTTTCCCTTCATCCTAGGAACTGTGGTCCTTGAACATGATTAGGTCTTGAAAGTCCTGCTTTGTGTTTTGTGTGTGTATGTGTTTATCTGTTTTTTTTTTTTCCTGTGATTCTTCCATACAATCTACCCAAGGTCTTCATACCCTGAGTGGACTAACCAGATAGTGAAATCCACAGAGACAAACTCACTGTGTCAAGTATTGACAGAAATATCCCATTCAGACCCATAGGCAGCTCAGTCCATACACTGCATCCTTTGTCCACAGATGTTGTAGATCACTTATCCATCAGGCAGTGTTTCTGGTGGCCTTCTATAATGCATTAGTGGCATTGCAAAAGCACTCCAGAAAAAAACAAGGGATGAATATCAATTAGATGCCAGGCACAGCACTAGACACTTTGTAGGAGACAAGCAATGTAATCCTCACGGTAAATATTATCATCACCAATTTGCATATGAGACAAGTCCTTGGCCCAAAGCCAGGTAGACTTTCAGTGACACGTATCAGTAATTTTGATCTGGCCATTAAAACCCAAACTCCTCTGGATTTTCCCAACATCCGCCAGGTTGACTCAGGATCCATGGACCCAATAAACTATGGAGGTGGGGTGTAGAATGTGGTGGGCAGGAGATAAGAATTCATGAATCAATTAACATAAAATAAATCATCATCCAAATCAAAGATGACTGTGAGTTAGTCCTCTCCCTGGGGATGTAAGGTGCACAGCAAGAAAAAGGGAGATGTGGATGGGAATTTGTGGGTAGCTGGCTCATACTCAGAGAACACAGCCAGTCTTTCTAGCTGCTTCTGCACTATGCCCTCTTTGTTGTCTCTGCCTCTCAGTCACCTTTGTTTTTTTAGTTTCTTCCAGTGAGCTACATATGCTGTCTCTTCCACCCTGGCATTTAGATATACAGTCACCTTGGCCCAGAACATTCTCCTTGACTTTTTCTCCCCCTTCTTCCCCTTCTGCTTCTTTCCCTACCTCTTTCCATTCTTCCTCCCTCCCTCCCTCCCTTCCTTCCTTCTTTTTCTCCTGCCTTCTTTCCTTCATGTCTTCTCCCCTGCCCCCCTTCCCCTCTTTTGGTCCAACAAATTCTAACTCATCATTAAAGACCTTTAAAATCACCTCATCCTGAGGGGAGTCAGTCCTCCCCAAGCCCTCAGAGTAGAATACCATCTACACTATTAACAACATTCTTGCTATACCAAACTATATTCAATTCTTCTTTGGTAAAAAGCAGGGGGTTTTCATATCATCAGGGTTTAAGTTCCCATTGTGGTCCAGCTGCGAACTAGATTCCAACATGGGTATTAGATTATTTCCCAAAGAAGGCCACAGTAACTACTTTCCCTGTACCTACCCCTTGGGTGATTTTCCCCCACATTCATTCTGGACTTGCCCATGGGATTTGCTTTGGCTAATGGGACCATAATAAACAGGATGCAAGCAGAGACTTGGAAAAGATTTGAGCCTTGAGACTTTCCCTCTCTGCTGCACCAGACCCCTGCAACTACCACGTATTTGAGCCTGAGTTAACCTGCTGGATGATAACAAGTCAAGTGGAGAACTGAGGCATCTGGCTGACCTCCTGCTAACCAACAGAAACAATCAATGTAAGGACCTCACATTCTCCAGCTGCCTTCTAGCCAACCAGCAAAGACCAGATAATCAGGTATTGCTATGGGTTGAATTGTGCCTCCCACAACCAAATTCGTATGTTAAAATCCTAACCTCTAGCACCTCAGAATGTGACCTTATCTGAAGACAGGGTCTTCAAAAGGTAATCAAGTAAAAATGAGATCATTAGGGTGGACTCTACTTCTGTGTGACTGGTATCCTTATAAGAAAGGGAAATGTACAAGCACAAGAAGAATTCAACATGAAGATGACGACCACCATCTACAAGGAAGGAACAGAGGCCTGGAAGGAACGAATCCTGCCAACACCTTGATTCAGACTTCTGGTCTCCAGAACTGGGAGGCAATGCATTTGTGTTGCTTTAGCCGCCCACTTTGCAGAACTTTGCTGTGCAGCCCTAGGAAACTAACACAGGCCCAGACCAAATGAGCCATGCAATTGTGAACTCAAGAAAATGGCTACTATTTTAAGCCCCTGGTGCATCAGAAGCTAATTGATAAAGTGAATAAATTACTTGAATTTCCCTAAATTTCAGTTTTCACAATCACAAAAGGGGTTTAAATGTCTTTTCCTCACATTATTATCAGTAAGATTTAGTAGGATAATGCCTACAAAGTGCTTAACACCATTCTTGGCACGTAATTAACATTTAATGAGTGCTTAGTTTAACATTACCTTTGGGGTATATATTAAGTCAAAACCCGATTTATATACCCAAGAAGAGACACACTTCTACCTTTGAGTTTATTTTAAATGATGTTGGGATTTATTGTAGAATTCAACATCAATTTGGGCAGCCTGGGTGGCTCAAGCGGTTTAGTGCCGCCTTTAGCCCAGGACGTGATCCTAGAGACCCAGGATCGAGTCCCACGTCGGGCTCCCTGCATGGAGCCTGCTTTTCCCTCTGCCTGTGTTTCTGCCTCTGTGTGTGTGTGTGTGTGTGTGTGTGTGTCTCATGAATGAATAAATAAAATCTTTTTTAAAAAGAGAAAGAATTCAATGTCAATTTCTATAAAACCAGAAGGTCAAGTGTCGAGTGCCGGATTACACCAGGCACTTGCAAGATCTTGCTTCCAGCTGAAATGAACCAGAAGGAAGGCAGAGAGAAATTAAATATGCTGAGCACCTAACATGTGCTCCAAACCTTGGTACATGTCTTCATGTACATTATTTTGTTCATTTCTTGGAACAGCTCTAAAATATAAAATTTTATCCCTCAATCATAAACATGGAAGCTAGTTGAGAAACGGCAAATTGTCCAAGATCATAAAACTAACAATTAGTACAACAGGAATAAGAGCCAGGCATTTCTCGTGCTCCCTCTGTTGTACCTGAGGGATGTAGTTCATGTGTCTTGTGGTCTCAGGATGCCACTGGTAACATCAAGTCATAGGATAGATAATTAATTAGTTTCAGTGTACATGTGAAAAGGACTAGCAAAATCCATCTTTTATGCTTGAATGTTGCTCAGAAATCTGTTTTAGCATATTCTAGTAATTGTGAAGGGCCACTGAGGGACTCCATGTGTCTTTAAGGACACTCTTTTGGGTTGGAAGACCTTAGCCTCCGATGGCTTCACATACTGCACTTCAACTGAAGAGGAAGTCCTACCCACACACAGGTCCTACACCCTAATCTGTGGTCACATTTCACAGGAAACCAAGCCTAAAACAGACCTAGGAGGAGCTTTTTGCTAAAGGACACTGTTTAGCATTGAGAATAATTCACTGTCTTACGGATTACTGGCTCCTGGAGTTCTCTGCAATGCTGCCACAGGGGCTCCTCGCAGAAGACCAACATCTCAGCACGGGACCTTGTGCACGTCCATGCTCTTCAGGTAAACTAAGTAGGCCAGGTCCATCTGGGTGGGCATCTCACTGGCATGAATGATCATTAAGAAAGAGCTGACACCAAGCAAAAAAAGTTTTTATAATGTCCAATGCTGGGCCTTCTTTAAAGCATTGAACAGCATAAAGAAAGCCAGCTCCCTTAACTCACTTTTTAAAGATCCCTTCATTCTGTTGGAAGAAAGAATCAAGATACCTACCCATTAAAAATTAAAAGACTAGATGTTTTCAATCTTCTCATCCTGGAGCTTGGACCCCCTGACTGTTTGCTACTAAAATCTAAAGGCCAGGCTGGTTGCTGGCTTTCTTGGCTGACCTTCATTAGGACAGCCCCCTAGAAAGGCAGCCTCATTTCAAAATAGGTCATTGAAAGTAGAAGTTAACTCCTGAAGCCCCTGTGGATATATATTTTTTAATATTCTAAATTGAAATCGTTTCCTTTCTGGTTTGGGGTGACTTTGGAATCATGCTGACCATCCTCTCACTCACAAGGATGAGGAGCTCAAATGTAAGAGTGAAGGTGGGTACAATGCTTGCCCTCCAAGATGCCAGGAGGCATCTCTGCCAGGTTTTTCTTGGAGAAAACAAACAAAATCTAAATGAGTGAGACAGAAAAGAGAGTGTAATCAAGGTCTGTTTGCTTTACAAGATATTGACATGGCCATAATTTATCAATACTGACTTTTTTATTGTGTACCAATGTTACTTATCTGATTATCCTCTTTATCTCTATTGTATTGTAGACCCTCGATCATGTTGCTCCATGCTGTTGATCCCTGAGGCTCCCTCAAACCATAGGGAATGGTTATTTCAAAACTCAGGAAGACAGCAGTAGGTCAGGCCAATTGGAGGTCTGCCAGAGAAATGACACAATTTCAGAAAGCCTCTGAGAAACTTAAGATAAAATATGCCCCAGAGAAGGAGGAAAGGCAACTGGCATTTACAACTCTGTCTCTTGCTGGCCAGTCTGTGTGTAATAACTCACTTGATCCTCATACCCCACCTTGAGAGTTAGGTAATATTCTCCTCGGTTTACAGAAGAACTTGAGTGGTCCGAGTAAATGTTCAAGGTTGTCCAGCCACTACTGTCTTAAGAGAATTCAAAAGTACCCTGATTGCTCCTGAGCTGACTGAGAGGAATGGTGTTTTTTGGCAGCTTCCTAGGGTTCATCTTGAAACTGTTCCTGGAGTAGTGTTAGAAATATCTAATAGTGATATTTCTCTTTCTTCTCTCCAAGGAGCCTTCTCAGATGACTCCATGAGCAAGACCATTCTAAAACCAAAGATTACACTTTTCTGTACCATCTGGCCAGCGCTGGCCTTAGCATCAAGGGACCCTATTTCTAGCTCACTCTGCCATGAGTCAGGTGCTGTCCTGGAAAGACAGTGGGATTTAACATCTGACAAGTTGGTCAGAATCCAAACTCTGCCATTTGGATCAGACATATTACTTTAGCTCCTCCAATCCTCGATTCCTGCATCTTTAAAATGGACCAAGATCACTTAACACTTGCACGGACAAACTATTTAGCTTCGATAATAAACTATTTGTATTAAATGAAATATGATATATATTTAACACTTAGTAAGCACTCAATAAATGTTGACTCACTCATCATTACTTTCCTCACCCCAAATCAACACTAACCTTATTCCTAAAACATGCCCATAATCACATAGAACTTATTAATACATATAAATATATGAATATTTGATTTTAGTCATCTCACTAGACAATAGTAATATATCACAGTTGCATAACCTTAAAGTAGCCTTAAATAAGTAGGCAGGATATTAGAAACGACAAATACCCACCATTTGTTTCAACGTGGATGGAACTGGAGGGTATTATGCTGAGTGAAATAAGTAGAAGGGGAGGTGGGTGGGGGGTGGAGGTGACTGGGTGACGGGCACTGAGTGGGGCACTTAATGGGATGAGCACTGGGTGTTATTCTATATGTTGGCAAATTGAACACCAATAAAAAATAAATTTATTAAAAAAATAAATAAATAAGTAGGCAGGATGACATCGGGTCATTTAAAAGATGTTGCCACTAAAACTCAGAGAAGTTAAATAGATAGAGAAGGAGCTTTGAGGTCAGTCAAAACTGTATGTGAATGTGACGTGTGACATGTGTGTCTTTGGGTAAGTGGCTTAGCCTCTCTGAGCTTCTGTCAGCTGTTGCTGGTGTGTGTAACTCAAAGCTGGGTAAAATAATATACTTTAGGTGTGAAAATGAGAAGCAAATGTACAGACAGTGTCTGACACAGAAATGACATTCAGGAAATGGACAAACGGCCTCTATGCAGTGTCGCTGCCAAGGTCACACAGTGAGTAGTAGAGCTTGCTCTAGAAGTATCTTTTTATGAACACCACTACATAAAGTCATTATATTCATATGTCAACTATACTTCAATAATAACTTTTAAAAAGTAGTTATAGGCACCATTGCAGACAACTGCTAAGGTCTACCAAGACCTGAGTTCTGTCTGGACAGTTCCTCCAGGCTATGCCTACGCATTCTAGCGTGAGAAAAATACAGCACTTAGAGGGGTTACATCATTAAACAGAGGTAACTGCTGGAATCTAAATTAGGTTTAAGATTTTTGCAGATTGAAACAAAATGTCCAGTGATGTTGTGAATTATCAATAAGTGTAAGAAATAAGTCTGTTTAGATAAGTTCAGTATCAGTAACTTAAGAAAGAAAAATTACCATAAAAAACAGAATTGTGGGGAAAAAATCATTGTGGGAATATACTTTGTGGGTTTTGTTTCTTTTGTTACTTTTGTGAATGGAATACTTTAAGAATCATCATGATGGTTTACTCTATTTTTAGTAGATTTATTTATTCTTCCTCTCTACAAGAGAATGCTGAGGTTCAGAGAGATTCCCTACATTGTCCATTTCATACAGTGATTAACAGGGAAAGCCAGAAATGGGACCTGGGTCTACCTGAATCCTAAGCTACTACTTCATGTGAGATGCTTCATCCATTCTTCTCCTGAACGTGTTCAGGGTCACGCTCATAGCATCACTTTCCTTCAAACTAAACAAAGCATTTTAGGATTCTCAGATAGACCATGAGAAATAGTAAAACTGGTGTTTGATCTTGGTTATTTTATTTCATTGGCGATACTAATTGAAAGATTATTTCCCAAAGATTTAAGCATGAAAAATAGAAGTTTACTGTGCTGAAATGGCACTGTGTATAGCTACCTGCCATCTAAACCAAGAGGAGTCAAAAGATCTGAACATGACATGGAAAGTCAATATCCATGTGTTCGAAGACGCAGCCTTCCATTATGGTGGGTTTTCTTTAGAACTTAGTGTGAGATAAATATGAGGGGTGCCTAATGGCCCAGGCCTAACCTCTGAGAGGGTTAAGGCTTTGTGGAATCCTTGTGGACCCATATTTAATCATTGGCTTTGCAGATTTCATCCAAGGCATTCAAAGTTGATGGGATTCAGGGATGTTATCTCATCCTGGCATTCTGACCCATATATCTATCTTATGTGATAGATAGGGTTCAAGTATTAAAAGTGTATTCGGGTTGTAAGTTCCTTTCCAATAGACCAATCTATGCAGGACACCAAATTATTGCTGGAAGGTAGTTTTCTGAAAACAAAATCAGAGCTATGTCATTACAATCACTCGACTCACTGAGCTATTGATGGTCTGATGTCTTGATAGGCACCCAGGAGCCAGTCTGCCCCATGACTACTTATGATGGCCATAGATCACATCCCCCTTACTCCAGGACCTGTCCAGGGATCTCCTGATGAGCTTCATCTCTATGGGCATTCCCTGTTAGAACACTTCCCTATCCCAAACTCCGACTTCTGTTCCCAAGCACTTCCTACTTCACGGCTCCACCCACTTTTTGAGAAATAAATAACCTGGGTTTGGATTCAGACTGCTACTTCCTAGTAGAATGATTTCAGGCAAGTTATCTAACCTCTTCGAATCCCAAGTTATCCTTCATAAGATGGAATTGCAATACCCTTCTGGATGTGTGGGGAGGAATGAGATGTGGTATATAAAAATTACGTATGCACTATAGTGCATGGAAATTATTAAGAGCAAAGTAAAGGATAATGGCTATATTATCATTTTTAGCACCATTAATTGACATTCAGGCAAGCTTTTATTAGATTCTTTGGCCTCTTTTCTCTCTTTAAGAATTTTGACCTAAAGAAGTCCTATTTTAAGGTGATATCTCCAGAAAGCTAATCTCATCATTTTCATATTTATTTTAATCATTCATCTTTCAAAGCTTTGGTAATATCTTGCAACTTCTCAAATGTATAGATTCTCTGAAATTATTTATATTTAATTAAAAATCATAGAAGTTCTTTTAGAGTAGTTTCCTTGCCAATTTCAAATCCTCACTGTCCTTCACGGTACTGATAAATTTAGAAATTGGTCAATAGTTACTTGTCGAGCTAGACTGCATAACCGTTTATAGTTGACAAGATACTTTCACTGCCATCAGCCCACTTGGCCTTCAAACCCATCCTATGATCAAAGGAGGGTAAGTGTTTATAACCCCTTTTTTCCAGTTAGAGAAACAGAGTCAAGTTGCACAGTGCTCTATATAGTTCACCATACCTGGGCTTAAAGACTTGCTTCCCATCTTGCCCAGTGAGTGATTCTGAATAAAAGGAGGGGCAATGAAAGAGTTAATTATATGGAGGAAGCTCAATTCAGGGGTTAAGTTCTAAATGCACTTGAAGTTTCAAAGGAAGCAGTGACCTCATCTGAATCCATACTGTGCATTTGTTCACTAGACAGATTTGGCTCAAGAGGACTCTTGCTGAACAAAATGACAGAATTGTTCGATATTGAAAAATCTGGGTCATTTGGATTGTTGCCGTAGGATGAAATCTAAAGTAAACAGGGTGTCCTACATAGGGTTCTGGCATTCAGCAGACAGTGTTATTATTATTATTGTTGTTGTTGATTACATTACTCTCAGCCCAGTGCCTATTAGATTACCTGGCTTTTCATCCCCCATCTTTGGATTTAAAGATGCTCTCAAATTTCTTTAAGACCCACCTTACTATGAAACAGATCCTCTGAAAATGACCAGCATTATTAAGCAGGTGGTTAATAAATGACTATTTCAAGAATGACAGTACTTTCACCATCAGCCTTTGGATGTTAGTGAGGGAGGTAGGGTCACTGGACCTATCTCCAGGGCCGGCCTGTAAATTATGGCAGATGATGACAAATAGATGATAGATGGATGGATAGATAGACAGATAAGGGCCTGGCAGTACCAGCCCTAATCAGTGTGCTCCTGCCATGATTTATGAGAGCCAAATTCAAATGGGTTGAGGCAAATAAGTACACCTTTAAAAAATAATATGGAAACATCTGATCAGGCTCTCGATAATCTACGTTTTGTTTTTGCTACAGTCTAGTTTTATCTGAGCAATAAAACCACTTCAATGATAAGAGAGCAGGAAGAGGGAAGGACAGGAGAGAAGGAGGTGAAAGAGGAGAAGGAGACAGATGAAGGAAAGGACAGAAGGAAGAGATGGTTGTGAGGAAACAGCATGAGTGAGTGAGAAAAAGGATAAAGCAAGAGACTATTTACTACAAAATTGGGGGGAAAAAGAGAGGAAAGAGAAAATTCCTACCACAGAAGGAGGGAAATCCCTTCTGCAGAAGAGAAAAGGAGATGTCTTTTGAAAATAAAATGCACCAGGAGAGATATGTTCCAAAATCTATAGATTGCATCATATCATTAAGGGTGTTTTCAAAATCATTTTAAAAAAAAATGGATGCAGGTGCACATCGCCTCGTCTTGAGATACTTAAGGGAAGTAACTTGTTACCAAGACAGTTGCAAAATCTTTTTTTTTTAAATATTCCTGTACTTAATAGCAGAAAAACTAGGAAAGCAGTCTCCCATGTTCCTCGAAAAAAAAAATCTATAATAACAATCCATTTGACTCCAAATGCCTCCATTTGTTGGAAATCCAATAAAATTAAATGTTATACTTAATTAAATGTAGCTGATTGCTCTGACCAGGGTACAGAAATAGAAATCCAATCAGCATACAGCTTCCTCTAAGTCTGAGCACCTCTAAGATGTAATTTTCTCATTTTTTGTGTGAAAACAGAAGAAAATCGTATATAATTGTGACCAAATTAATAAACACCTGCATCTGAGAAGTCAGATATTTCAATATGTTTGCTAAAAGCATATGCAAGCGTGCACACACAGACACCCGTGTGCACTCCCTGGCCCTCTGCCTCAAAATACTCACACGGTACCCCCCTCTTTCCCCGCCTCAACTCAAAGTGACATCCATCATTTGGAATCTGTCGGATGTGACTATGTAGAGAATCAGATGTGTACTGTATGCACTTTACGCTGGGTTCTTTTCCTGTTTTCGTGGTTTAATGAGAAAAAGCATTAAGCCCTAATTCGGACCCTCCTCTCCAGCCTTGACCCAGTTTTAGCTGCAGAGCTACATTGCACCTTCTTGACTGTCTCTCCTATTCTCCTCAGCAGTTCATAGTTTGCTTCTTCCATTTCTTGTGTCTGTTCAGGCACACTGTCATTTAACTAGCATGATGTTTCTTAACCTTTGAAATAAAGAGGCTAGCATGTTTATAAGCCTTATCTTCAAAGAATGAGTGAGAAATATTTGAGAGTAAAAAAAAAAACTATTCTTCACTGTAAAAGCATTGTTTTTCCTTCATAAAATATTAATTTCGGATCAGGGCTCAGGTGAAATGCAGCAGAAATATTTATGATAACATGTCTCTTTGCAAGCTCTGTTTGGTAGCACTGGTGAATTCCCAATGGAAAACAAGAGTTCTCCAGGATAAAGGAAATGTGATTTGTTGCTTTACATATTTCCAATTGTTTAAACTGCTTATGGTACCATAAGGGTATTAATTATTTTTGGATTAAGATCCGCACCCAAATCCAATCCATTTATAAAACAAGTCTCTCCTTCCTAACATATTCACTGAGACCCCAGGCGGTTTCAAGCTCAGAAGCAGCCATCCTGGTTTTAAAGCACAAATCTAATGTGTGTTCTTTGGGAATCCTAAACCAACGCCTATCTATAGGACCTTGCTTTCTTTATTTTAATAGTTTTCTGAAATATTAATGTGTTTTAACCATCAAATCCATTATCTTCTTTAAAAAATGATTTCAACCCACAAAGTATTTAGTAAGCTAATTGAATATAATAATTGGGACCATCTGATCCTCCAAAATTGTAGGGTTATGTGGCCAAAATGGATGCTTAGGGCAGGGACCCCCACCCCTAATCTCAGGATCCCAGCCATGCTGTGCACCTCTCTTTGATAGGGTCTTCTTTATGCTTGAGAGCAGTGGATTGAGTTTTAATGGGAGGCAGCAGAGGATATAGTAGTGTTTCTCAAACTGGGCTTCATTTTGGATCCCAAAGAGCTTCAGAGCCTTAGGTGTCTGTAAATCTCATGAGAACTCTATCAGTGAAATGAAAGCACAGATTTCTAAGTCAAAATTAATTAAAAGTGTATTGTTTCTTTTGTCGAGGCTTTGGAACCTGGTACATAGTCAGGCAATTATAGTGCCCATGTTGGTTAGCATTTAGGATTAGATTTGCACTGGCATCTAACGTTTAATACAGTTGACATCTCTCCTTGTTGGAGAAATAAACAGTCATCGTGAAAAGAGGTGGCCTCTCCCTGAGGACTCCCCACGGCCCCAGGATCTCCCGCCTGGCCCCTCCCTGACTGTGGGCCCCTGCAGGCAGAGTGTAGTCTCTTCTCAAGAACCTCATGTGCTTCTGCCAGCATCCCACCGCAGAGCCAGCCCTGGCCATATTAGTGCCATTTGGACCAAGGACCCTGCTGTGGCTGACAGATGGCACCTGAGGATCATTTCTCTTTGATCACAAAAGCCATGCTTAGGCTTTGTTTCTATGGCTAACTAGGAAGAGAAACTGAAAGAAATGCCCCAATTCCTATAAAAAATAAATGTGCAAACACATGAGATTTTCTCCCTGGCTACACCTTGCAGCCTCTCCTGGTTGCTGAGTAAGGCAAGAAAAGCAAGCATCCAATGATGCTCTTTCATCTTGGACAATCTCTAGTTCCAGAAGTCCCTTGATGGCCTGCAGGGGTCTCCCCCTTATTTCCATTATTATGCCCTAAGTAGGGCTCAGGGTGACTCATAAGGAGCAATAGAGGAACGAGTAAGGAAATCTTCCACTGACCCTGTAGGAGCTGTCTGGACCCCTCTGGGCATGCCTTCCTCCGCATTCCAATACCACTGTGTGTTCCTCTATTATTTACAGATACATATTTAATTTCACTCTGTACAATCGCTTACAGCACCATGGAGAAAACAAACCAGTGTTGTGAGGCAGGGCTTTGCTCTGTGGTCTCTAATTCCTCGTATTTAGATGGATGGTGCCCACCGCATAGTAGAACCTCAATAAACATTCACAGAACACATGAACAAATCCAAGCCCAAAGGACAGATGTGGGAGCCTGAGTTTTACTCACTCATTGCCCATAGATAAGACCTGACAGAGGAATTGCTGCTTGGTGAGATTAGAAGCCTTTCCCACTGTTAACTATGGCATCAGTGTTTGGACGTGATGGATTTGCTTTACACATCTCACTGAAAATTAACTTAGAAATAACTCTAAGCATGTAGAGGATTCTTTATAAGCACTGATGTGACTGAATTTCCATTTAGGATGATCCCAGGACAGCAAGGCAGGTGGAAGTGCGCTCCTGTGACACTTCACTCAGGAATGTGAAAATGCCAGTGAATGGCACCAAGCAGATAGAGCTCAGAAGGGAAGCTTTCATGTCCACTTCCTTCTGCCACCATCGCCATCAAAATACCTGGGGCATTTTTAAAAATATCAATACCTGAACTACACCCCACAACAACCGGATCAAACTTTCTAGGGCATCAATATTTGTTAAAGCTCCCCAGGTAATTCTGAAGGGCAGACAGATGTGAGAACCCATGTTTGCCCCACCAGTGGTCATGAATGGCAGGGAAGTGCTTCTCATTTCTGAAGACTAAAACCTAAAAATCATGAAGGACATTTAATCTTAAAGTTCAACTTAGCCTCAATCACTATCCTTCCATATCTCAGATATCCTATGGATATCCTCACAAGAGCCCTACCATAGCTCTTGGGTTACCCCCACCTTATAGATAAGCAAACTGAGGCTGACAGCAGGTAGATTGCTGTCCCAACATATAACTAGAAAGCACCAAGGGGAATGGTTTGCAGCACCAGCTTATTGTACATGCAACGTAGGGTGTGTTACTTAACTTCTGTGAATGTCAGTTTAGTTTTGTATAAAACAAGAATGATAATATGGACCATACAGGGTTACCATGGTGGGGCAGGGACACCTAACAGGTGTTTGGTGTTCATCACATACAGATGCTCATTTTTTATAATATATCACCTTCATGAAGCCTATGGACATGAAATTCTTTCTGTCTGACTCGCCGTATCTCATTCTCATGACATCCTCTACAAAGTGACTGAGATCAGATAGAACTAGAGCATTCTGGGACAGGTCTTAGGCGCTCTGAATAAAGCAAAGAGCTGTTTGCCTCATAAAGTGCCATCCAGGGATCGCTGGGTGGCTCAGCGGTTTAGCGCCACCTTTGGCCCAGGGTGTGATCCTGGAGTCCCAGGATTGAGTTACATGTCAGGCTCCCTGCATGGAGCCTGCTTCTCCCTCTGCCTGTGTCTCTGTCTCTCTCTCTCTCTGTGTGTGTGTGTCTCTCAGGAATAAATAAATAAAATCTTAAAAAAAAGAATTTAAAGAAATAAGTAAAGTGCCATCCATTACATCATGCCATTACTTGGATGGCTTGTTGTGGGTCACTAAGACCCCAAATTTTGCTTTTTAAATGCTAGAAAGTTTGGACTCCTTTCATGACATTTTAAAATTCTTTTTATACAGTAGGCTGTTCACATATCTTGAAAGCTGCTAGTAATATCTTTTTTGAACTCTTGTTAAGATTTTATAATACAAGCTGTTACAGATCAAATAATTCACAAAGGTTTAAGGACAAGGCAAAAGTTAAGGGGTTCCTCCCCAGTCCCTACCCTGTCCATTCCTGATGTCCTTCATGTGAGCGCTTTGGCAAAGCCTCTGCAATGTTGCTCTGGAGGAAGCTTGACCAGAGAAGACAATAAAATGGGAGAAACATAATTACATACATCCAACTTTTTTAAGACTATTTGTGTTACCAAATATGGAAGAGCTATAGTTTTGTTTTTAAAAAAAAAAAAAAAAAGAAAGAACTATTTTACAGAATCTTTGAGCTACAAAGGACCTATTTGGACCAACCTGATCATTTCTCAGGTGAAAAACTGAGGCAGAACATTTCAATGCATTGCTCAAGACTACACAGTGAGTGCCAAGTGAGGCTGGAAAGCAGTGTCTTCCCTGGCCACCTCCCCAGGCCTCAGATCCAAGGCAGTAAGCCTTGCAGGGGACCATCCTGCACCCTGTGATTCCTTCACTCTGTACCTAAAGCTGGCCAGGAGCCAGGCACAGAATGGACCCTCCATAAAAATTGTCTTCCTTTTTCCATCTCAACACTGCTCTCTGATGCACTCGAAGAAATGAAGTGAGTGTATAAGCAACACATTTAAATGGTGGGTGGCCCTAATGTGAGGAAGGGGGTGCGAATCTGTCCTGAGTGACCATAATCAAGTAATTTAATTCCTCTGAATATTAATATCCGAAAATCAATGTCAACATAACCCTAGATAGCCAAATATAACACGGTGGATGTTAAAGCAACCTACAGGCTTTACTTTGTTATACAACTAATTGCCTAAGCATCTTTCCATAACACCTTATAGTTTGCAAAACATTTTCAGATTCATCAATTGATTTCATGCTTAGAACAACACAATAAAAGAAAGATGTGGGCATTAGCATTTATAAGTGAGGAGACGCCACCTATTCCTACAAGGTCACACAGCCAGTTAATGACAGCATGGGGACTGAGGAGCATTCTTCAACGTCCAGTACGGGACTGTGTTTTAGGGATAAAGGTTCAAGCCCTTTTCCCCACCTCTATGAAGAGACAATGTTCAAAGAGGCCAAGCACTAGATAGTCTACACCACATCCAGAGAGGATTGTCAGCGGATGAGAGCCCACAGCTCCCTCCCCTTTCCCTGTTACCACTCACTAGAAGCAGAAGGTGAGGCGGTGAGGCGAGCAGCTGTGAAGTCACACACAGGACGTCTGAGCACCTGGAGCTTAGTCTGGCTTTTATCAACTTTCATTGCCCTTCCTGGTCCAGGATCACATAGCTGAAGCCGAAAGCCCATCCTTTGTCATGCATGGTCCCTAACGATCAAAACCCAGTGGATCTTCCCAAGTTCTTTTCCATATACTATCAACATCCAAGTTGCTGACCCTCGTGGTCCCACCGATCTGGGCAAAGCCTCTCGGGAACACTACCTATTCTGACATCTTCATTTCTCTGCAGATGGCACTGCATTTGCCTGGCACACCTTCTCTAATTCTGAACCAAGAAGATGTAGAATTAGTCTAGAAGACTCAGTTCAAGTACTACCTCCTTTGTGATGACTCTCCTGTCCTCCAAGACATAGAGGATTTGTTTAGTTCTATACGCATCTGTTTTTACAAAGCACCTTGATAACAGCCATCACAGAGAGAGGCAGCATCTATATTGTACTGAGTTTTAGGAATGCCTTGAGGACAGAGGCTGTGTCTTATTGGGCACAATATTTGCACAAAGTCAGCTTTCAGTAAATGGCAGTCAGATAGATGGATGGATAAATGCCAACAGATGAGTGGCAGAATGATCTAGAAGTGCCTAGAGCTCACTGGGGGTGTAATATGGTGGCTGGCCAGGAAATGGCATCTTTGAGTTCTGTGCTTTTGGGCTTTTCTTGCACATGAGCGATCTTGGGCACATAAGTTAACTACCCTGAACCTCAATCTTCTTAACACTGAAGTGCACTCCCTACTCTGCTACGGTCAGCTGGGAGTCCCAGGAGGCTGACGGAGAGAAACTCACCCTTGGCTTCCTGTTGAGTTTGGCCAGTGGGAGACAGCAGCAGATTCGGGCCAGGAGAAGCGTGAGGCGGGGTTTTCTGCACATCCACCACAGGGAACTGTGTGTTCCCTCCCTGTGTGTCTCTTATACTGCAGAAGCCACAGTACCCTTCTCACTAGCCCCGTGTCTGGGTCCCAGTGACCCCTGGATTCCCTGGCAACCTCCAGGACCAAGCATGGTAAAAGCACCCCCAGGTCCTCCACTTTCCTTTGTGGATTCCCTATATCCTGTTCATACCTTTTAATCCATCTCTTTATTAAACTTCTCAAATTACTAATTTGAGCATGCTGTTTCTTGATGGAACCCCAACTGATACCGGGGGCAACATCTTCCATACTCCCCCGGGGCCTTTGTGTAAGATTAAATGTAATCATTGGTGTAAGGCTCCTACTGAATACTCCCAGGGTCTCTGTGGCTAATTTATATGGTAAACAGAGTTAATAATCTCTCCTATGTGGGTGAACACCAGCCGCAAATAAAATATTGGTCCTATGCGAAGCGCTATAGAAATGTAGCTTCCAATAAATATTTCAAGGGAGAATCACGCTTGGAAAGGAGAGGCATCGTTCTTGCACATGTCTGGGTGCCCTGAGCAGAGCCCGCTGAGCAGGGGCTAACGCGTCCTGGGTGCCCAAGGGAAGCACACAATTGCACACTAGGGAAAACCAGGCTCAGGATGTGTGTGCTCAGCTCCCCGGGGCAGACAGGATGGATCCTGACAGAAAGAGGACAGCATGTCAGGGGAAAGTACCCCCCCACACCCCACTCCAGAAATAAACCAATTATCTACCTGGATTGATTCTCTTCCCGTCACTTCCCCTAAGCTGGCACCTATTTCCCATTTTAACAAGAAACGACAGTAGCGTGTTCACCAGAATTAAAACATGATGTGTCTGGCTCAGTAACGAGTTTACTTTTCGTTTCCACAGGCTGAATTGAAGATCCCTCTTATTGCGGGGCGCCTAGAACTATGAGCAGACAGTAAGTACTGTGACGTCACTGTGGGTCCCAATCTCCCCTCTCCTGGTGGAGGAAGGAAGGGTGTTAACATGCCCCCGTGGGAA
This sequence comes from Canis lupus dingo, assembly GCF_003254725.2. Taxonomy (NCBI): domain Eukaryota; kingdom Metazoa; phylum Chordata; class Mammalia; order Carnivora; family Canidae; genus Canis; species Canis lupus. Next base: position 69,062,034 of record NC_064245.1, read on the forward strand.
GGGCATTTCCAGTTTCAGGGCCCAGCTGGAGAGGATGTGTGTGTTAGGGTTCACTGAGCATGTTTCCCATAGCGCCAACGTTTTTTGTGGGCAGGCCACTCCTTGTCGCGCAGCATGGGGTTGTGGCCTGGACAGTGACGAGATACCAGAGAATGCCAGAAGGGCACCCCAAAATACCACCTATTGCTTCATACCCCGGTGCAGAAAGGTAGAAGGTATCTCTTTGTGGAACACCAAGTGGGGTGATGTGGTCAGTTTAGGATATTCTAATGTGAATCTGATGCAGCAAAAAAAATCCATCCTGGTCCTGATGTCTATAACAAATTAAAAAAAAAAAAGTCTATGCTACTTTTTTTTTTTATTTTCTGCTATTTTTTCTTACAACCTCCAAGCTGTAAGAAATATTTATCATGAAAAACACACCCACAAAAAAAAAAACTTTTATATTGAGAAAATTTGGTGTACTAATTTTAAAATCAATTTTAGGTATCTATTTATTGGCTACATTCTGCCAGTTGGAAAGGTAGCACTGTTGTTTCTAATGTCATTGTGTGAGACAAGGCATGAGTTTCCCAGTCAGGCAGACCTAGTGTAAAGCCCTTGTCCTGCCCCATCATTTTATAGCTCTGTGATATTTGGGGAGTTACCTAACCTCCTCTCCAGGAAGCGGGATGTGGCCTGGAGAAGGAGGACTGACTGGTTTCTGGGTGGATTTCTGGTGCTGGGGGGAGCCCAAGGAACAACAGCCCAGGGTAACCAGGTGATGCTTGGGTCTCCCAGGTGGGTGCTGGAGGCAGGGGAGGTGTCCAGAGTGACATAGAGGCAGCAGCTCTAGCACCCCAGATGCCCACAGGTGGTGGGGAGGGGGGTACCTGACACACAGCCAGGCTCAGGCCTGCTGCTTTTCTTCTTGCCACAGAAGTGCAGTGGGAGCTTCCTGGCACACAATTCACAGGTGGGCTCCACGTCTGGCTCAGAATCTAGCTTATGGATCATCTCCTCTGCGCCAGGTGCCAGGACTCCCTTCCTTTCTTTGATCCTACGGCAGCGAGTGGAGCCAGAGGGCAGGCACCGCTAACTTCTCTAAGCATCAGCTTCCTGGTCCAAGTGACTCCTTTGAGGCAGCACAGAAAGTGGGAAAGGAGCCAGAGCTGGAATTTGAGTCTGACTCCCAATCCAGTGCTCCTTCTGTTGATCCCAGCTCTGCAGGAAACTGAGAGAGACAGGAGGCTGGGCAGGCGAGGCAAGGGTAGGTCCGAGAGCTGGCTGATCCAGGGTAGCCTGACAAAGAGGATGAATTATAATCAGTGACGAAGGTGGCCAAGAGCAGCTTTATTGTAAGATAAACAAATAAATGGTCTGTGGCATGGAATGAACATTAAGGCAGATGCATCCGCTTCCCACCCAACTGGGTGGCTTAGAACAACGAAAAATATATTCTTTCACAGCTCATGGGGCTAGAAAGTCCGAAATCAAGGTGTTGGCTCACTTTGAGGCCTCAAGGGAAGATCCCTTCTGACCACCACTACCACTATCACCACTCCCTGCCCCTGGCTTCTGGTGGCCCCAGGTCGGCTTGTGCCCGCAACACTCTGCTGTCTCTACCCTCACTGGTTGTTTCCTCCATGTCTGTACCTTCTCTTCCTCTGCCTGCCTTGGATCTCCCTCCTTTTCCTCTTATAAGGACATTTGTCATTGGGTTCAGGGCCCCCCTGGCTAATCCAGGATGATTTCATCTCAAACTCCTTAATTTAATGACATCTGCAAAGACCCTTCTTCCTCATAAAGTCACAATCACAAGTGCCCAGGAATGGGGCATGGAAATATTTTAGGGCTGCCATTCAACCCACTATAGCAAGCTTCAATTTCAGACCCACCTCCTTCTTTGAGGGCACTGTGGGATTACTTTGACGATCTCAGCAGTATCTGCTATGAATTTCCAACTGGTTCTGGGGTTGAGAGTCCCTCTCCCACATCCCTGCTTCTGTTTCCTCCTGCGATTCCACTCTATGCCATCAGTCTCCTCTGTAAAGAAAAGAGATGTCTCCACTTCATGAGGACTTTAGGTAGCCTTGGTTTTTAGTCAGACAGTTGATCTCTTGGCAATTGCATCTCATCAAACTTCCAAAAGGTAGCTTTAAGAGTTTGGTGTTAAAGTTGTGTGGGTTATGAAGCTCACAGAGGACAGACCGAATCTTCATAATTTCAAAAATACTCCCTTTCTCTTCTTAAGATGCTGAATCGGCATCTGTATTTTCACAAGCTCCCCAGTTGATTTCTAGCTACATTAATGTTTGAGATGCACCTGACTATAACAGTGGCCCCTGAAACTGTCTCCCCGCAGGCATTCTCAAGAAGCAGCTACAGCATTCACCAAGATAGGACTCAGAGAAGGGAGTCACAGATAGGATGTTGCGTGAGGATAGTTTGGAAATTTATGACTCTACACACACACACACACACACACACACACACACACACACAGATTTTGTCCTGCTATGCCTTGGGGGAGCACTCCTTCCTCTGTGAAAATCATTAACCCAGTTAACTCAGGGCAGTAGATTTTAAACCTGACTGAACAATAGGATTATCAAGGAGGCTCAAATGGAAAACAATTTCAGTGTCCTTCCCCAGACCAAAGGAATCAGAATACCTGGACAATGACTTTATTTATAACCCTTTAACTCAGTCTAATCTGCAGCTAGGGTTGCAGAATGCTGCTCCGAGAGGTTGTACAACTCTGTAACCTGGAATTTCTTGTCATTTTATAACTTAGAATCCTAAATGGTCTTTGTAGCTATGGCTAATTCCTTACTATCTCTCATTGGGCACTTTTATAATGAATGAATGAATGAATGAATGAATGAACACAAATGAAAGGATGATATAGAGATAAATTACACATTTACTCACACATGTATATATACATATATATCCACATATGTGTGTGTACATATACACAAGTATGTGCATATGTATTTCCCTATAAATATGTTAGTTCAGTCAAAAATATTTACTGCGTATACACGGTGCTGGGCTTCAACCTAGGTGCCTCCCTTATAAAGATGAGGAAGATGTAGTCCCTACTCTCCAACCATATAAGCTGTATGTTGGGCAGACCACTTTAGTCTCATGTAGCAAGTGATGGGAAAGCACCACCAATGCTAAGGAGTCTGGATGTCATCGTTCTAAATTACTTCTGAAATTAGCAGGCTATTTCATATTTAGTCTCCCTGCAACAAAGCTTTCAGCTTCTCTAACAATCGATCGAAGTATGTAAAGCCCACTCCTTGGTGCTGTTAGGGTAGACAGACCTTATTACTACATTGGGGCTGATTAAAGGGGTCTTGGGGTTTGGTTCCAGGATCTCTTCATCATTCTGGACAGAACTGATAAGAACCCTGGTGCTACAATTCTAAGTGTTTTGAAAGAGTTGGAGGTCACTAGAGTGATTGCTTCTGGGCCCTTCCAGTAAGCAAATGCCCTGCCCTGGCCAGGCTGCTTCCGGCACTCAAGAGGGAGATGCGCTCAGAGATCCCAGACTGGAGACTGGTGGAGGGCGAGCACCCCTGCAGCATCCACTTTGAAATGAGCTGAAAAGGTGTGACAGCAAACTAGCTTTGTTCTTTGTTAAAATTATTCATAGTCCTCATGGAAATTTTAGAAAATATGTGGAAGTACAAAAAAAGAAAACAAAAGTCACCATTTATCCTAGCATACAAAAATAACCATGATTTTGCTGGAGGCTTCTGAAGTCATTTTTCTGTATCTTTGTGTAATATTTTCAAATTTCAGCAAATCTATGTTTAAAACTTCTACTGTTTTCCTTCATTCGGTAAAACTGTTTTGTGTTATGAGCATGGTCCCATATTATTGTCTTCTTCAAAACTGCAATGTTTTAAGGCTAGTGCTTAAATAAGCTTCACAATCCTTTATCCATAATTCCAAAGTCAAAGCCTTCAAAATACTGAAAACTATTTGTAACTAATTCGGCAGCAAAACTTGAGCTGCAATAAAATGAAGTTACGCATGTTCCTTCCTTTATCCCACTTACTGTGAATATATCTACATATTTCACAGCAGAAATATTAGTGTGTTTAATGACAACGCATTGCTTCAAAATTTACGGGGGAAATTACTAGTATCAGTACACACACAATATTACTTTCCTAAAATCCAAAATATTCTGAGTCCGTAGCCCTAAGACATTTGGATAAGGAATGGTGAACGTGTATTTTATCCAGTGGTTTATTTTATCTTGACCTTGGTGTTGGACATTTCAGTTGTTACCCATAAAGTTTTATGAGGCAGTTTTATTGCCAAGATTAAACTTTATACTCTGAGAGTATTAGAGAAGGCTGTGTCACTACGGTCCCTAGCATGCAATGCTGTGTGTCCTGTCACATGTAAAACGAACTGTACAAGTCTATGATTACACAGAGACACAGGTTCAATCAAATTATCGGACAATAACCTATTTCTTCTCTTGCTTCAGAAAATTTGTCTTTCATATTCATTTACTTGGGCGAGAGGGTTTTTTTAAGATTTTATTTATTTATTTGAGAGAGAGCAGAACAAGACAGAGAGAGAGAGAACATGAGCTTGGGGGAGGAGCAGAGGCAAAGGGAGAGGCAGGCACCCCGCTGAGCAGGGAGTTAGATTTGGGGCTCAATCCCAGGACCCCGGGGATCATGACCCGAGCTGAAGGCAGATGCTTAACTCACTGAGCCCCCCAGGCACCCTTGCACAAGAGTTGCTTTTGTTGTTGTTGTTGTTGTTTTTAAAGATTTTATTTATTTATTTATGAGAGACAGAGAGAGAGAGAGAGAGGCAAAGACACAGGCAGAGGGAGAAGCAGGTTCCATTGCAGGGAGCCTGACTTGGGACCCGATCCTGGGTCTACAGGGTGATGCCCTGGGCTGAAGAAGGCGCCAAACTGCTGAGCCACCTGGGCTGCCCCTGGGCAAGTGTTTTGATGGTAAACAAGGCAAACCAATAAAACAGATTGAAAGCTAGAGTCTTAGAGATATGGAATTCAAGCTCCCACCTGTCGCTGTAACCCCAGACTTGAGAGTCTTCATGAATACTCTTAGGATAAGGACTCACTACCTTCTGAGGCAGGGAGCTTAAAAAGTGGAAGAAAGTTCCTGTTTGTATTGACACCAACAAAGCTAACTTCAAGGCAGTGTTATTCATGGACCCTGTAATTTTACTAACCATTTTACTAACCAGTGCCCCTCTGCAATACTTTTCCCACCTAAGTGGACAGTCTGATTGTGCGAAAAGAAGGGTAAAGAGAATAAACAGTACTATAAACCACCAGGCTGGCATACCACTAGCCATTTGCACAAGGATCTGTGCAGCCACTCATCACAAAACCCCACTCTCACGTCGCCACATAAGAACACCACCCAGGGTAAGAGGTTTCCCAATTCAGAGTCAGCTAAAGCCACATGTCTTGGATTCCAAAATCTGTCATCATCGTGCTATATTGAACTGCTTCACGATGATTAAGAATATCATCTTTACGTATTCCTCATCAGGGACACATTCCCAAACTGAACGATTGTTTTGCTTATGAGAGGCATATTTTCTCTTTGAAAACTTGTGTGATAAAAGCCACTCAATCGCTGGGTGGGGATGGATATCAGATCCTCTCGAAAGAGCCCTGCTCAGTGTCTGGTACACAGGAGATGTCCAATAAATGATATTTCCCTCCATATGCATGCATGATAAAACTCCCTGTAAACTCTAGGTCATTATTTCCCTCCATGATCTATATGTACAACCCCTGCCTTCGACCTCAGGGAACAACTTTGTTTTGATTTGCAGGAATTCATAAGTGTAAATCCCACTGAATCTTGGGGAAAGGAGAAGCAGGAATTTTGGCATCCTGAGATCAGAGTCATGCACCCAGCAGAGTGTGGCTGCCTTCCTAGTTACCCAGAAGTAATTATGAACCAGCTTTCGGGCCAGCCAGGCCTATCCACTGGTGCTATCAGAGTCGCATAGCTAGCATTCAGCTTCGTGGTTGGCTGGTAATTAAAAAGCTGCAAGCTGTGAGAAACACAGCTGAGATACAGGGCCAGTGTTTGCCAGAGGTTGCACACAAGGCCAGTGATTCCTGTGAGGGGTGGCAGGTGCCGCTGCTCCTGAGACTCATGGAGATGGGTGGGGGTGGGGCAATCGAGGACTTAAAGGTAGCCTCCTTTTACTCTTAGTGGCAAAACTGCCAGCTGGTGAAGGAACTACCTGACTTAACTCATCTGCCACCACTTGGGAAACTTCCAGCTGAACAAACTTAGTCTCCTGCTGACTAGCCACAAGATTGGACATTTCATGCTTATGCCCTTTAAAAACATCACAAAGAAAAAAAAATAGTAAATAAAAAAATAAAAATTAAAAATAAATAAAATAAAAACATCACAAAGAATAGAGAAGGCTGTGACTTATTCTAATATTGAGTTTACTGCTATCATACAAGGAATTTTCTCATTGGAGAAAATTTAAAAATACAAAGACAAGCATACAAAGGAAAATTACCATAACAGAACTACTGAAGAGTGGTTTACATTACTAGGTACCTTTTAAGGGTCTCTTCTAAAACTATGCATTCTATGTTGTTTCTTAATATTAGCATAACATTTTTCCAATGTTAATAAACTCATTTCCATAGCTATACAATCTCCCATCATTTAGACATGACATATTTTATATTTTCCCATTGCTAGAAAACAACACATCTCATGAACCAATTTGACAAGCTCTATTAATACCACCATGTCTTAAGATACTGTGTTTTATTACCTGGCAATTAGCAAAACCAACCACTGTGGAGAATCTCATAAGCCTCTGCTCCACAAGTGGTTTGGAGAACCTGACCCACAATGACAGTTTGTAATGATCACATAGTATTTGATTATGTAAATGTGCAGAGAAATTGAAAATAAGGTCCAGCATTTCTGGTTGAGACCTCCATGAAGTCCAAACCACTAGTCACCCACCTATTCTAGTTTCCATATATCCAACATCCCCTACCAATAAATATGGAAAGAGAGGAAAGTTGACTTCATGAAAACCTTTGGTCATGTCCAAATACATCTGATACCAAAAAGCTGAAAAGCTTTTCGAAAGCTGTGGATGGACATGATTTGGGACCAAAATCAGGAAGTCCTAGAAAAAGCTACTCATTAGAAAGAGCAAAAGGAATTTTCCAAAGGCCTGGCTGCCTGGAATCTCACAATTCCTGGTGAAGAGAGATCAGATCACGCACAAGAACACAGAACAAATATCAAGTTGAAATTAGGAGGCCCTCCTGCATGGTTTCTTGCTTTCCATTCTTCCCCATTACTTTTTTCAGAGGGAGGGGGGATATTTTTTAAGATACGTATTTTAACAGCTTAAAATCATTCTGCTGAACTAGTCAAAGAAGGGAAGTATTAAAGTCAAACATTTATTTAGCTCTCACAATGAGGACGCCAAATACTTCCGTAATTAAGAGAGTGGGCTCTAGAGTGATCCTACTGGGATTATCAGCTCTGCCACTTACTGGCTGTGACATTTAAGGCAATTAATTAGCCTCTCTGAGCCTCGTTTTCTTTGTCTATTAAACGGAAGTAGTCGCTATCTCAAAGTGTTGTTGAGAAGGATAGTGACTTAATATAGGAGTATGTTTAGCACTATGTCTGGCATAGAGGGTGCACTCCATAGATGTCCATAGACGTGGTAAATTGTGCTGTCTGAACATGGCCACATGCTCTAGTGCAATGTGACCTGGATGCTTCCCATCAGAAGTGAATCTTTTTCTCCACCTTCTTTAACTTGTGTGGGCCTGTGACAGCACAGGCCAATGGAAGATGACAGAGGGGACCCTGTGCCAAGTCTGGAAAGAGGCTTTAACAGGCAGCTCTGCCTCCTGCCTTTGGAAGCTGGCTTCCACCAGTCATATGCTATGATCACCATGCTGGGACAAGTATAAGCCATGTGTGAGAAGCCCCCATGGAGAGACTGGGAGGCTAAAGGGCACTAGGCAACAGACATGAGCGTCTGAAGGCCACCTTGGGTGTTCAGCCTGGCCCAACTTTGAGGTAACCACCTAAATGCAACAGCGTGACCGAGCCGCAGAGGAACCCTCCCAGCTGAGAACCAGGAGAGATAAAAATAAATCCTCGTTTCTAAGCCACTGCTTTGGAGTGATGAGTTATGCAACAATAGATGACTAGAATAGATATTGTCTACTATTTTTACGACCACAATTATTACTTCATGCAAGACCCTTTCCTATTGAATATTCAGGATATAATTTAGAGATTCTTACGGCTTGATATCCCACCTGAAAGAACATCCATTCTAGATGAGAATGGCAATAAATAACTAATAGTGGGTGAGCAGAATGCTAATAAAGGGTTCTTTGCTCCAAGTGTGTGCAAAGTGCTAAGGGGACACCAGAGTTATTCTGCCTGGAAACAAATCTTGGGAAAAGGGTGCAGTGCTTGGTAGAAGAGACATCCTCACAGAGGGGGTGACAGTCGAGCTGAGCTTGAAAGCTGATGGGATGTCACTGAGCGGCTAACGGAAGAGGGAGCAGGGACAGACTAACTATCATAGCTGGAAAAACTCTATAAGGATTTAACATGAAGGGGTAACATTTAATTGACTGATGATTTGAATTTTATTCCTTAAAAACTGATTCTAAGTAATTGGAGAGAGAATTTCTTGGAGGTTTATGATGGATGGTAGACTTCCTGCATCTCCGGATTGGTGAGGAAAAGAAGGTGCCACAATCTATAATCAGAAAGGTATAAGGGCCTGGGTTTAAGTTGCAACATTTAAAAACTCCACATTGATGGGATGGATTCTGCTGCCCCTTGATGTTGTCTTTCGGACAGGATGCAATTAAAGGCATTTGTGCTGCTATTTGTGGACATTACTGGTTGTTTGAACAAAAATTCTTTGAATAATAAAATTCTACATCCAGATCCCTGTCTGTGGACTTTTCTATAGATTCCATCAAAGATCCAAGAGATGTTTTGAGGAAGAAACATGAGAATTTCCTCTGCCATCATTATTTTCTTCCTTTGGTTTCTCCAATTGCTTTAAATACTGATTAGAAACAAAACAATAGTCATAAAATATGCATTAGGTATAAAGAACAATAAAACAATTCAGATATGGGTGCTCATTCTGTTTTTAAAAATTATCACTGCTTTTGAAGTTTCACCCACTTTACTGTGATCACAAATCCCCACCCCCACAGGGAACAACTGTCCTGAATTCTGCATATATCCTTCACTTGCTTTTATTTTTCATTTATCACCTGTATTTGTATCATTAAAAATAATTTGTTTGGTTTTGCTTGGTTTTGAATCTTAGCCCCCCCAAAAAAAAATCATACCACAGGCTACCTGCTTGCACCCGGACTACCTGCTTTTGGCAGCTAGTTCCATCACTTATCAGTTATGAGATCTAGAGCAAGTTAGTAAATATCACTGTGCCTGTTCTCTCAACTGCAAAAATAAAATAAAAATACTACCCACTTCTCATGAAGAAGCACTCATTTGTGTAAGACATTGAAAACAGTGCTTGGAACATATAGTGTGGGCTCCATAAGTACTAGCTAGCTATTATTCCACAATCCGTTTTATGACTGTCCCAATTTATATTTCAAAGAGGATCCATGCTACCATGGATAGCCATAAATCCTTTGATTTCATGGTTATATACTATTTCCTTATGTGCATAAAATACTATTTAATTATCCACTGTCTAATCAATAGACATAGAACAACAGGGTTGTTCTCCAGATTCTGTTTATACCAGGTCTGCTTAGAACATTCTAGTTTGTTTGAGCATATATTCTGGTCTTGGGGCACACATTCTAGAGTTATCTGTATGTAGGGGTATAATTTCAGAATTAAAATTGCTGGTTCACAGAGAAGGCATACCTTCAACTTTACTAGACAAAGTCACAGTTTCCAAAGCTGCCAGGCCATGGTTTACTTCCACAAGTATGTGTAAATGACCTGGTTGTTTTGCAACCTCATCCACCTCCATACTGGCAAGTTTCATTTCTACCCAACTGGGGGGTGATTTTAATTTACCTTTGTTGATGACAGATGCAGTTAAGTATCTTTTCAAATATTTATTAGCAAGATGCCTGGGTGGCCCAGTCAGTTAGGTGTCCGGCTCCTAATTTCAGCTCCGGTCATGATCTCAGGGAACTGGGATTGAGCCCTGCATCAGGCTCTGCACTCAGAAGGGCATCTGCTTGAGAATTCTCTCTCCCTCTACCTCTGCCCCTCCACCCACACACTTGCTCTCTCTAAAATAAGTAAATAAATCTTTTTTTAAAACCCAGATATATTTGTTAGCTATCATTTTTCTCGTATGCATACAGTATTACCTAAATCTTTTGCCCACCTTTCTGTCAGACATTTTGTCTTTTTCATGTTGATCGATATGAGTTATTAATTTACTGTGTACATTTTTCACAGTTTGGGACTTAAGTTTTCATTCTTCTTGGGTATTTATTTCCTTTGATGACCATGATTTTGAAGCAGTGGAGTATACCAAATTTTTCTTTATGATTTCTTGAGTTTGTATATTGTTTCAAGAAACTTTGTTTCATCAAGTTATTGAATTCTATTGAATTCCGGACATCATAAAATTCACCTTTCTCTTCTAGGTCTTTCATCAGCTTGGACTTGGTTACTTTGTATATGAGATAAAGTAAGAAGGATTAATTTTTTTCACTCAGGTGCACAATTTTCTCAGTACCATATACAAGTAAGCGATTCCTTCCACACTGATCTGCAATGCCAGCTCTGTCATACACAGGTGGATCTTTTTCTGGGCTTTCCCTTTTTGTGCCATGATTAAAGTATCTACCCCAAGTCAACTACACAAGTCTTAATTAGTATAATATTATAGTAATTCATGATATCTCAGAATTCATGTTCTCCGTATGAACGTCATCAGTGAGTTGGCTCTTAAATGTTTACTTTTTAACTTAAATGTTAGGATCAGCTTGTCAAACACACACACACACACACACACACACACACACACACCACTCTTGAGATTTTTATTGAATCTGTAGACAACTTTGAAGAGAAACAGCATCTTTATGACACTGTGTTTCCAGTCCCTGAATATATCATGCATTTCCAGAGAGAGAGAGAGAGAGAGAGGCAGAGACAGAGACAGAGAGAAAAGTTCCTCAACATAATTTCATAATGTTTTACAATTTTCCCAAAAAAATTGTGCTTTACAATCTTTTGAGAGATTTGTTTGGGGAATTTCACATATTTTAATGACACTGTAAATGTTAAGATACCAAAATTCCAGACATGCCTGGGTGGCTCAGTAGGTTAAGTGACCGACTCTTGGTTTCTACCCAGGTCATGATCTCAGGGTCCTGAGATTGAGCCCCCTCTCAGGCTCAGTGCTCAGTGGGGAGTCTTACTTGAGATTCTCTCTCCCTCTCCCTCTCCTGCCTTCCACCCACCCCCATGCTCACTCTCTCTCTTTTTCTCTCTCTCTCGCAAAAAATAATAAATTAAGATATCAAAGTTCCATGTTTTTGTGTTTGTCATTGGAAATACATTTTTAGAAATGATATAATACAACTGGTCTGATCATGCTTTATTAATTCTAATGTTCGTCAGTTTATTCCTTAGGGTTTACTATGTAGATGACAATATCATCTGCAAATGAATTTTATTTCTTCCTTTTCATTTTCTATACTTTTTTATTCTTGCCTGGTGGCACTAGTTAGAATCTCCAAAACAAGGCTAAATTAAAATAGTGATAGGGAGCACCCTTGTTCTCAGTCTTAAAGGGAATACTTTCAGTGTTACAGAACAGAGCATGAGAGCTTGTTTTCAGATTTTGGTAGGCTTCAAATACCAGATTAAAGACACTAGGTCTTCAGGAGTCTGTTTATTTTTATTTCAGATAAATATTAAATTTAATCATTTGTTTGTTGTGATGATTCTGTATATTTTCCCTTCTCTTTCTGTTAGTGTAATGATTTATATCAGTAGATTTTCTAATGCTCAACAAAACTAGAATTTCTGGGATAAACACACCTTGGTCATGACATTATTATTTTCCAGCATATTAGCCCAACGAGTCCTTAATGGGTATTAGTGAGAATGGCCTGTAATCTTTCCTCTTACTCTCCTTGCTAGACTTAGGCAATGGGTTTGTACTAGCTTTATCAAATGAGTTAGGGTATTTACCAATTTTTCTATTCTTGACAAGAGTGTGTAGTAGGGAATAAATTGTTCCTTTAGCAATAAAACTGTCTTGGACAGGTATTTCCTTGGGGGAAGATTTTCAACTACTGATTCAGTATCATTGTTGGTTATAAAAAGTATCATTGTTGGTTAATAGTCCTTCATGGGTAATTTTTGTTGTTGTATATATTTTTCTAAATATATGTTTGTCACTGATATTCTTTGAGCATCTTAACCTCTGTTGTACCCATAGTTGTCTCCTTTTTCATTTCTAATTTTGTCTGTCATGCCTTCCCTTTTATTTCTGATCAAGCTTGCCACAGGGCATAAATTGTATTAGACCTCTCTGTTGTAATTCCATCCTCTATTTTGGTAACTTCTGCTCCTTGCTCCTGCCTTCTGTTTGTGTTCTTGGCATTATCCTTTTGTTGTATCACAGATCTATGAAGTTAGTGCACCAGTGATTAAATGTTAGCTTTTCTCTTTTTCTAATATAAATATTTCAGTTCTATATTTCTACATTATTTTTCTTTCTTAAATCTTTTTATTCCCACTGTCATTGATTCATTGACTCATCATGACTTGCTAATTTCCAAATAAATTTGGATTTTTTAATTGTCTTTTTGTCACTGATTTCTAACCTCATCATATGATGGTCATATAAAATAGTCCTCATGATATTATTTTTGTGATTTTTTTAGAGAATCTGAATTACAATTATAGGGCCATTTCCTTTCAATATGAAGAATACAATTTGGATTTTTTTTTTTTAGCGTCAAGACTTATTATAAGAAAACACTTATTGGGCCAAAAAAAATCTTTATTTTCCCCTCATTCTTAAAATGATATCTTCATTGGACATATAATTCCAGGTTGACAATTCAAACCAGAGTTATTTTTCTACACTCTGTTCACTTACCACTACTGTTATTAACTATTGCTGGAAATCAATTATCAACATAATTGCCACTCTTTTGAAAATAATATTTCTCTTCCACAGGATGCCTGTAGGTTCTTCTCTTTGTCTTTGGTTTTCTACAGTTTCACTATGATGTCTCTAGGTATGAATTTCTTATTTATCCTGCATTAAATACATTGCAATCCTGATGCTGTTTGGATATTTTTTTACCATTTCTGAGAACTAGTTCTTATATTGAAGCCTTTTCTTTTTTATTTAAATATGATGTACACACTTGGTTTATATTCTTTGTCTGATAAGTTTAACATCTTAAGACTGAGTAACTGATTCAGTTGTCTAGTGTTTCTTCCATCTTACTTTGGTGTTTTGTTATTTTAAGGTTATCCTATTTTGTCTGCATGCTCATTTTTCTTAGAAATTCCCACAAATTTGAAACACCACTTACTTATCTTCTCAAGTTGAAGATTTTTAGACAATCTAGGGTAAAATCCATGTGTATTTATGAATTCCTATGGGGAAACACTGTCCTCTTCACTCTGCACCAATGTTTGAGAGTGTGAAAGATGGGCTTCTCCCTAGTTCATTCTTAAACTGAGGCTCTAACTCTTTAGACTACAGTTTATAATGGGGTGGGATCTCATACTAGACTCTCCAGAGTATAGACTATCTGAGCCCTATTTCCATCATGTTCTATGAAGCCATGAAAATCAAAGACCATTTTTCCCTGTAGGAGCAATGCCAGCAAGGAGAGAGCTGACTTCTGTGTTCTGCTTCCATTTCTGGGTTCTCATCTTCATTCAAATTTTGGGCTCTCCCTGGGAAGTCCTTACTTTTTCTAACATTTGATTGCAAATAAGTTGCTTTTTTAAAACTGTTTTCTATGGAAGATTTACTCAGGTATCTAGCTTATTATGCTATAAGAAATCAAAGACATTCTCCCTATGGAATTCAATTTTTTAAACTGTGTTTTGACAAAAATTTAATTAAATAGAGAATAAAAGAGAATTTTCATGTTTTCAGTTTTATCAATGAGGTTTTTATTTTTATATAAAGAAAAATAACACATCCCTAGAACTGGTGTGTTCTTTGCTTGATGTGATTCATCAAGGTTTTGCAAATGCTCATTCAATGATCATGAATTAAGCTCTTCCTACATGCCAGACTTTGTGCTATTCATATTTGAATACATTATCTCATTAGATTTAATCTTCAGAAATAAAGGATTCAGGGGCTACCCTATTCATTAAAGTGGAAAAACTATCAGACAGCATTCTGTGCAAAGCTAGTATTGCCTGCCATGTGCCCAGCAGTATTAATAGGTTCGTGGGTGTCTGACAAATTAATCTTTACATGCATGAATGAACAAACAAATAAATAAACACATCAGTAAATAAATCTAAAATACATGAACATCCCTATATGGTGTTATGGAATGATTATGGAATTTGGATGTTACATAGGCTTTGCCAGTTGTTAAGATGAGAAGACTCAATTACTAACATCATCTCTCTGTGCTACAGATTCCTGAGTCAGTGGGAGATAATAATACTCCACCTCATGGCATAAAAATAGGGATCAAATAGGTAATATATATGAAAAACATCAGTGTTAACTCCCCCCCTCCCTCTTACTCAGTCAAATTCTATTGGGTGACTTCTCAGCTGTATGACCTAAAACAAATTACTACGCCTATGTGTTCCTCAGTTCTTCTTCTACAGTGTAGATAATAATAATACTAATCTTATTAAGTTATCCTAACTGCTAAATCATGACTTAATACAGGTAGAATGCTTAGAACGTGATGTTGAGGGAAGCCCGGCGGGGGAGGGGGAGGGGTGCTCAGCGGTTTAGCACCACCTTCAGCTTGGGGTGTGATCCTGAAGACCCGGGATGGAGTCCCACGTCCGGCTCTATGCATGGAGCCTGCTTCTCCCTCCGCCTGTGTCTCTGCCTCTCTCTCTCTCTCTCTCTGTCATGAATGAATAAATAAAATCTTAAAAAAAAAAAAGAACGTTATCTTGAACATAGTGATCCTCTATAGAGTTTTAGCTCTGTTCAGTAGCTATTATTACCTCAATTTAAGAGAACACCTAAAAGGTACTAGGTTTTTTAATATAAGAAGTAAGATTTTAATTTTTTAAACATTTATTTATTTATTTATTTGTTTGTTTGTTTATTTATTTATGAGAGAGAGACTGTACAAGCAAGAGAGAATACTAGCAGGGGGGAGGGACAGAGGAAGAAGGGAAAGCAGACTCCCCACTGAGCAAGGAACCCAACTTGGGGCTTGATTCCAGGACCCTGAGATCATAACCTGAGCCAAAAGTAAATGCTTAACTGACTGAGCTACCCAGGTGCCCCAAGATATAAGATTTTTTTAAAAAAACTTTGTTTTTTCTGGTTATAAATTAGGAACACTTTTCATGTGAAACACAAAGTCACACAGGTACAGAAAAAAAGGTAAAAGTAGCCAAAAATGGATCTCATGTCAAAGATGACTGTATCATTCTATGTAAAGAAAAGTCTAAAAGGGTCCGCACTAAAACATTAATAGTGATCTCTCCATGTAGGATCAGGACAATTTTTAAATGGGCACATAATGGTGATGTTGGTAAATATAGATATGAATATAAGACTATTCAAGCTATATATGCATATGTAGAGATATCCAGCTGTCTCTTTATAATTCAGTCATTGAAAAAGGATCAGTTAGCAATGTTTAAATTAAGACTAGTGAATCAATCCTTTATTATCTTCTTTAGCTATATATTAATCCAATCCAGTGTCTGTTCATTTGTACATCCACTCATCCATTTATTTCCTATGTACAAAGCCCCATGCTGTCTGCTAGGAGCAAATAGATGGAAACATCTCAGTCCTGAATTTAACAATCCTGAGGAGCAATGAACAGTAAGGAAGGAGTTTCTAAGCAATGATATATATTAAGTACCAGCGGAAAATGAAGGGTAATGTGGGAGCACAGAAGTAAGGGCACCTATATCTACTCAGGTAGGAAGAAAAGGTGAGAAGTATTATACTGAAGACAAGCAGGAGTTTGCCAGATATATCTATGGAAGTAAAATTCTTTCATAGCCTAAGAATGTTTAGTAAGGTCTGAAAAACATGCTTCCTTTTGGGAAGACCACTGGTTCTGTCCTCCCAGAAAACCAGACTTCCCTTCTCTAAGAGATAAAAATAACGGTATTAGCAGGACACTAAGATTTTTAGTAAAAACCTAATGACTTTATTTTCTTTAGCTTTGGGCACTAAAGTGGAAGAGTCTAGGATTATAGATAGGGTAGCCAATGACTGGAAACCAGATAGCCTGAGTCCTTATCCTCTCTCCTGCCATTCACAAGTCCTTTGAACCCACATAAGATCTTTATGAGTCTTGGAATTCCTTATATAATAGGACCAGTTTTCTCCACCATCTTTCATATGTCGGATACTTGAAATGGCAGCGTGCTTGATTATGAAGACAGATGATTACGGTCTCTATGAAAGAAGATTATGTGAAAAGAGATTAAGCCTGAAATCAACCAGACCATGGTCCCAATCTTTCCCCCATCACTTTCTAGATAAGGGTTACATTAAATAATGTATGTAAATCATATGGGAAATGCCTAGCATCAGATGCCTCTTAATTGTTAATTCTTTGAACTTGGAGTCATAGATAGTAACAGCTCCAAAATTTAGTGGCATTTGAGACTCAGATAAATTGTCCTAGTTACCTCATTTATAAAGCAGAGATGTCTCAAGATGGTGGTCCTCTGATGTCACCTGAGATTATATGTGGGGAAAGTCTTAATTAGTCCAGGGGAAACAAAATGATATGATGTGTTATTACATGATAATTTGTACAAAGAGATGTTTTGCTGAGAAGATCAGTAATAAGGTGAGGAGCCTAACCTATAACACCAGGATACAAGTGAAATATAAGACACAATGATGCGGGCAGCCTGGGTGGCTCAGAGGTTTAGTGCCACCTTTAGTTCAGGGCCTGATCCTGGAGACCCGGAATAGGGTCCCGCATCAAGCTCCCTGCATGGAGCCTGCTTCTCCCTCTGCCTGTGTCTCTGCCTCTGTGTGTGTGTGTGCGTGTGTCTCATGAATAAATAAATAAAATCTTAAACACACACACACACACACACACACAATGATGTATCCTAGTTTCTGACCTACACAGAAGGGGAACCTGCCAAGAGCTAGAGTCCGGAGAAAAGTCACAGCAGAACAAGTGAATTTGGAATGATTGGAGGTAGTGAAATGAGCAATGACTTAGTGCCTTTTCTATTCAGAATCTGACCCATACTGGCCTTTTGAGGATCGGGGCAAAAATGTCTATGGGCTTTAGGGCAGCTAATGTGTCAGCATTCTTTACTTTTGTATCACTGTCACCTAGAATAGTGTCTCCTATAAGTCAGCTGAAGGCTGTAATGAAGCATTTTTTAAGTTAAATCCCTGTTCTGTGAAATGATTATAATACTTATCTCTCAGAATTATGGAGAAAGACAGAAAAGGCCTCACCTAGGACATGTCAGGTACTCAATATAGAGCCAGTTCTCTCTTTGCCTTGCTGAGGAGAGGCTCACCTCTGTATTACAGATGGATTTAATATGGCCTTTTCCTTTGAGTCCCACCAGAATGTCAGTGAAATGGCGATAAACTAAGTGCTCTTTCAACTTTCAAAAGTCTCTGTCTAAAATTACCACCTTCTTCACCTGGGTGAATGATAACAAAAAAACAACAATTTCTGCTAATAATATTCAAGATCCAAAAGGGGCAGATATCTAGCTACTCCCTAGCCCTAAAGAAATTTCAAATTCATAATCCACCACTTCAAATGCTTCATATAAAATACAGTTGATCCTTAAACAACATGGGTTTGAACAGCATGGGTTCACTTATATGTGGATTTTTTTAATAGCCACAGTATTATACTATATAATGCATTTTCTCTCCTTCACTTCTGGATAATATTTTATTTTCTCTAGCTAACTTTATTGTAAGAATACAGTATATAATACATTTAACATATGAAATGCATTAATTGACTTTTTGTGTGATCGATAAGGCTTCCAGTCAACAGTGGGCTACTAGTAGTTAAGTTTTGGGGGAGTCAAAAGTCAGGTGTGGATTTTTGACTGTGAGGGTGTTGGCTCCCCTCATTCCCACATTGTTCAAGGTTCAACTGTAGTCAGATAGGAGAAAGAAGTGGAAGACCTTGAAGTTTCCCCAAGAAACCTGAGACTGTACCTGTACTTGCCAAGTCTCCCGCTTGTCACCAGTCAAAAAAGGAAACAGTTGACAGAAGGAATAATCTCTTGATGGACAGCAAGTTCTTGGTTGCAAATTCAAGGGAAGCCTAGGATAATCCATGTCTCCTGTACGTCATGGAAACTGGACTCACCCATTAAATGCTGACAAGTAAGACCCAGTCCCTGTCCTGGACAGCCGACAGTCTAGGGCAAGCCTAAGGGATGCATAAATGACAATCCATATGGGGAATGCTGGGATTGAGGTGCACACAATGTTCAGTTATGGCAACACACGAGTGTGGGAAAATCTACCTGAGGGGAGGGAGGAAGGTCCAGGAAGGCTGCCTTGAAAATATTTTCTAAAAAAAAAAAAAAAAAAAAAAAGAAAAGAAAAGAAAAAAGAAAGAAAGAAAGAGAAAGAAAAAAGAAAGAAGAAGAAAAAAGAAAGAAAGAAAGAAAGAAAGAAAGAAAGAAAGAAAGAAAGAAAGAAAGAAAAGAAAGAAAAGAAAGAAAAAGAACTTCCCAACCTTGACTACAGTAGTGTAGTCATGCTCCCTGCCAAGAGGCACAGAGCGTGGTAGCTGGCTTCTGTCTCCTGTACTTGTCTTCCTTGGCCCAGGTTCACCAACTGTGAGGAATTTCTTCTTGACTAAACAGATTTTCCTGGGCACATCTGCTCCAAAGCTGATAGCTTGTCCTGAAAACCCATTACTGGACAATTTCACTCAATACCTCAAGGCATGGGTCTATTTCCCCAGCTGACACATAAGGGCCATAGACAGTCTCTTCTTCAAAAACTCTCTGGGTTTGAAAATAAACCTCCACCTTTCACAGCTCAGCCTCTAATTTGCTTTTGGTTGTGTTGTATTTAAATGAAGCATTAAAGTTTAAAAAATGCAATTTGAATTTGAACATTTCCAAACAGATACATAAAACTGTAATGTGTGTGTGTGTGCATATATGCACCATTTTAAAAGTGCCCAATAAATAAATAAATAAATAAATAAATAAATAAATAAATAAATAAAATAAAAGTACCCAACATGTACCTGGTATATGCATTACGTCATAAAATCATCCTAAGGATGAAATGAGGATTAAATGTACTATTGTCTCCAAAGTTACACAGTTAAGTATGTAAACTCAAGCGTATCTGACTTAAGCATTTATGTCACTTCTACTTAACTCTGCTGATTTGTAATGTTCTTGCTTTGAGAAAGGGGAGGAATTGCTATTTCAAGAAGCATGCGGAATTTTAGAACAGCAGGGTTAAAAGTCCCCCCAAGCACATTCACTCACTTTGCAGGCGTGTAGTGAACTCTATTTCAGGCTGGGTACGGATGAGATGCTGAGACAGTGTGACAGGAGCATGTTGTCAACAATCCTCTCAGCCGTGCCTTCACACCACATCACTGGCTGTGAGAGGCAACAAGGGCTGGGTGCTTGGCATCACAGAGAGGACTGCCTGCCCCTTGGGCTGGAGCCCAGAGAGGAGGGGATCAAGGAAAGTCTTTCAAAGGAATTTTTCATCATTCTTTGCACACTGGCTTGTGGCCCAAGTTCTCACAGTACTTATTCACATTGGCCAAGATGTGGGAACAACGTGGACAGAAGGATAGATAAAGAAGGTGTGGTCTCTGCTTACCACTGAATATATTTGGGCCTAAAAAAAGAACTAGTGCCAGATACAACAACATGGATGAGCCATGTGACATTATGCCAAGTGAGATAAGCCATAGAATCTCATGATTCCACACACATGAGATATCGAAAACAGTCAAATTCATAGAATCAATGGAGTAGAATGGTGAAAGGCTGGGGTAAGAGGGGGGAAACAGGAAGTTATTAATCAATAAGTACAGTTAAGCAAGATGAATTCAAGTTCTAGAAGTCTCCTATACAGCCTTTTACCTACAGTGACCAATACTGTATTGTGCACTTAAAAATTTGTTAAGAGTCGTGTAGATCTCATGTTCTTTCCACAATCAAATGAATTTTTTTGAGAAGAGATTCAATTCGAGCACGACAAGAAGAACAAACAGTACATGTAAATGCATGAGACATGTGACAGTTATCCAGCCATCAGCTGGATAACTTTCTAACCCTTGAGTTCTAGCCAGGATTGGCACGAACACCCTTCTTACGCTTTGCAGCAGTTTAAAGCCTTACCTTAGAATTTTATGAATCCTAGCACAAGTAACTTCCCAGAAATATTCTGGTTCAGAGTGGAGGACAAGAACTGAGAAGCAGCAGGAAGATCTGACTCTCCTTACTATCACACTGAGCTATATTGTAGCCAGTGGGAAAAAGAAAATCAGTAATTACTCACATGGTCTTTATTTTGAAATTTGATTTTTTTTCAGAATGGATTTTTGCATGAATTTTGATTCGATTTTAAATATTGCTTTTCAGCCATATTCAGCTTGGTTACTATTGAGATTTTTTGGTGCCCCCTTAAATTTTGTTCCCAAAGTGAATGCCTGGGAGACCTGCCTCACTCTGGTCTCCCTGCTGAGTCTCCACCATGTTCTGGGCCTCAAGGTATAGCCTATCTGAGTGGAAACTGGAGCTCTGCTTTCTACTAGTGGAGAGATCTCATACCAATGATTAAGCCTCACTGTGCCTCAGTTTCCTCATCTACAAAACCGAGATGATACTAGCACAACAGCGGTTGTGAGGTGTACTTGAGTCAAGTGCATGGGATGTGATAGGAGAAGCCCTGACACGTAGTAAACATCATATTATTATGAGGGCACATAGGTATTATGAGCAATCATCATCCCGAGACTGACAGCCATTCTTTTGTCTCCATTTCTCACTGTAGCAGCAGCTGGGGTAAGTCTGGTCTGTGAAGCAAAGTAGTGAAGGGATGGAGACTTCATACTCACCACCACCCACCACTTAGCGCTCACCATCAGCAGACATCCATCCTTGCGGCCACATTTCCCTCCCACTCTACCTCCTCCTCACCCAGTGCTCAGCTTCCTGACATCCCCCTGGCTCCTCCATCTGCCCACCACCATGTATGAACCCTTCTCACCCCCCTGTTCCTGTGTCACCCAAATTCCACTCTATATTATGCAGAAGACTCTGACCTTCTCCAGTTCCTTCTTCCAAACTGTGTTGGAAATCCTGGGGCTGGTGTGCTGAATTAAGAAGATGCAGATTATGACCTGCTGTCTGAGGAGGCACAAGGCACTGCACAGTGGGCAGGTAGTTCCCTTGGCTTCTCAACTCCCACTTTGGGGAAATGAAAAGCCTGGGGCCATTTTGATTGGAGGTGCAGTTTCAACACACTCACACAAAGGAGACAAAGTCACAAGATTTATTAGGTACAGATCTCAGGATAGGGATTCAATGAACCAGAGGTGAGAGCAGTCCTCTGTCCACCCCCCCACTCCCCCACCCCCCCACCACCGTCATGAGTGCAAAAGAGAGAGAACAGGATCGCGCCTACTACTTATAAGGTGGTTGGGGCAGAGGTCACTAACTTTTCCTAGGCTAACTCTAAGTGGTTATTTGAAAAGGTGCCCCCGAGAAAAAGCAAAGCAGGAACTTGTGGCAAGCATCCTAAATTCAAGTGCTTATCTCAACGTCCAGACTCTGGGTGTGAGCAGGTTGTCATACTGTAAAATGCCTGGGCAGCAATGCAGGATGGCTGTTTTCTGGTCACACAAACCAAGCATCACAGAGCCAAGCTCATCAGGGTTGACAACAGAAAAAGGGATATCCGTGTACAATGATCTAGGGACCTACGGTTAGGTACAACTTAGGAGATCAAAGAACCAAGGAACTGCGAGGTATTTGGTGTGGATGCCCAGAGATGTCATGATGGGATTTCTCTGGGAATCTAGGCATAGCTCTGGGACACTGAAAATTTACAATTGTGTTGTTGCTGTGGAATGTCATGACCTAGTTTTGAATGCTTATCCAGGGTGTATCAGAAAGTGAAGGAAGTCAGAGGTTATTGGGATGCTGGTACACACCTCCACCCTGTGACCATCCTGTTATTATACACCTGTGTATGGCAGTGTATCTTTCCCTGGTGCATTGCCTTTTGTTACTTGTGGCACCTATCCTCGTGGCAGCAGGAAATTCTGAGCTGGTAGTGATAGGTAAGAGAAAGGAGATCAGTCACTATAGACAACCATGATAGGCTCTTTTCTTGTTTCTGGACAGCAGACCCCAAAAGGCAAAGACTATGTCTCTCTGGTCACCTCTGTGTCACCTGTACATAGCACAGAACCTAACACAAAGTAGGTGTTCAATAAGCATTTGTTGATGGGTTTATTGCTAGAACAGTTGTTTGAAAGGTGAAGGGAAACTAAAGATGAAATCTGATGGACTGTGAAGTCATACGAGTTCCTCCTCCTGCAGTCATGCCAGGGAGAAGAAACTATGAAGAGGGATCTGCTCCTTTCAAGAGGATCCATTCTTCTCCAGATGACATGAGTTAGAAATACAATTGGCAAAGGGAACCATGAGGCCAGAATCACAAAACAGCCAATATCCAGGACACTTATGTCTGGCAGTTGGACCAGCCACTTTTAAGCATCATGTCTGTGTGTGTGTCTGCCTACGTGTGTGTGCATATAGCCTTTTGTGTTAGATCCACCAGCCATCCAACAGTATGGACTTACAGATACCCACTAAAATAAAAAGTTTTAAATTGGGACTCACAGCCTCGCAACGCTTACCATTTTAAGTGACCTTCAGCATCCAGTGTCTTCCACTGTCTTACTTAGCTTTTCCTGCAGCTCTGTAAGAATATTGGGGCAAATAGACAAATTCCCACCTTGGAGTTGACTGAAAATTCAGATATGAAATCACAGTGCAGCCCAATGAGATGGGTTGGGTCATTGTCTTTTGCATTTTTTAAAAAAATTTCTGTGAAATGGATGGGGAGATGGAAACTCAAACATTCCAAGCTTCCCCAAATTCGTACAGGTCCCATAGGTGGCAGTGCCAGGCCAGCAAAGTCAGATGGCCTGGGTTTTCTTTCTAAAGCCCATATCCCCCCTCACTGTTACCTCCCTGCCCCTGCCCGGTAGCCTACTCTGCCTGGAATGACCTCCCTCCCCAATAGGGGACACCTCCCGGTTGTAAACCTGTAAATCAGATGACTCTCCTGCAAGAATGTGTCCTTTGTTCTCCCAGACCTCCCTGGACGGCCTCTCTGTCCCCACTCACTCCCACTCTGCCTCTTCGTCTCAGTCAGCAGCTCCCTGAGGCCAAGGGCAAAGTCACGGTCAGTTGCATGTGGCAGGTACCTGGCAGGAGGCACTGGGCGCGAAGTCAGAATGCATATGGCAGGATAAGCTGAAAATAGTAAAGGCCTGTACGTATGTCAGATTTGCTTATTTATTTTTACCCTCTTACCTTCTTTTCCAAAACTGACTTAAAAATATTTATGTCTCATGTGTTAGTTGCTGTAGGAGTGTTTTCGAGAATGCCAAATTAATGGATGATGTATTTGAATGATGCACTTCTGTCATCCATTCCTTCGTTTACTTCCTCACTCAGATGGAGAGGTCTGACACTTGTCTAAGCAGCATGCCCAGCAGCTGGGGAAACACATCCCCTCGGGCTCCCGGGGCATGGAGCACACCAGAGTATCCACTACAGAGAACCTCAATATGGCTTAGACTCCATCCTGAGGGCAATCAGGGATCCATCAAAGTGAGAATGATGTGTGCAGTTCACCCCCCGCTCCCTGTAAACTCTTGTTTTCTGCTGAGGTCACGCTGGGCCCTCCGTGCAGACCCAGATTTAAGACTGGGTCTTTTGGAACTACCCAGTTGCCTCTGCCTCCCCTGAGTCTTCTGCTCCAAGCAGCATGACTTTTGCAATGCACTGCAACTATCCGTGCCCCCATGCCAGTCCTCTATGCCGGGGGGGCTGTGGAACCCCCTCAGCACCCTGAACCCCCTCAGCCAAGCAGCCAGGTTCTTCCTCCCTGCCCCCTTCCCTCAAGGAGCCAATTCCTCTGTACTTAAAGGTTCACATTGGACTTGAAAGCACAATCTTATTCCCCTACAGCTTTAAGACACCCAGGGCAAAATTCATTCTGATCTCATACTTGATTATCATTTCACGTGGAAGATGGCCCTGATGTGCTCAGAGGTTAGCAAGGTGGGCAAGCTTCCAGAGGCAGCTGCCCTGAGCCCCTCTTAACTGTGGCTTCACCTCCAGCTGGAGTAAAGTTCTGCCTCTGAAGTTGGAAGCACCGGCTCCCAGGCGAGCGCTTCCCGCTGGTTTCAAGCATCTGCTTTTCATCTTCCTGTAAGTCAGTCTCACGTTGCTGTTTTGGGGTGTCACCAGGAGGACAGTTGTTAGGCAAGGAAGCAGAAGCCTGCAGTGCTTGGGAGAGGCACGCACATGATGAAAAAAGAGTGAGGCCCATCGTCGCAGCTCACGCCTGCACCGCCGTGTGCAGCCTGCATCTCACGTCTCCACCTGGGCGCTGCAGCCCAGCAACAGGATCCCTGTTTTATAAGTGAGCCGGGGTGATGAATTTTTATGCTGCTAGGTTGCTCAGTAGTTAGCAGCAGAGGAAGAGTTGTGATACAGGATGGATGTGTGTGTGTGTGTGTGTGTGTGTGTGCACATGACCAGAGACAAAACTTTTAGTCCAGCGTCCTGCCCACACCCCGATAATCACCCTGGCAGAGATTCCAGAGCCAGAATCTCCCTCACTGCCTCACAAGTGAGACTCCAGTGT
This sequence comes from Canis lupus dingo, assembly GCF_003254725.2. Lineage (NCBI taxonomy): Eukaryota > Metazoa > Chordata > Mammalia > Carnivora > Canidae > Canis > Canis lupus. The sequence continues at coordinate 69,087,171 of NC_064245.1, forward strand.
TGATGTTAAAGACTGAAGAAAAATAGTCCGTTCAGCTTTATGTAGAAGGTGGCGTGGGGTAATGAAACAGAACCCAGACTTTAGAAATTGGACAGTTCTGGAGTTGGGTGTCAGTGGCTCTGCTTTACATGGGACACCGCAAGGACAGCTTAAGTGGTGATAATGTCCTCAGGGGGGAAGGTCTGGAAAGCACCCAGAGTGGTGCCATCCAGCAGGACTTCCTGTAGTAATGGAAATATTCCAAAGCAGGACTCACCAATATGGTTCGCCACATGTGGATGTGGAGAGCTTAACGTGTCTAGGGCAACTGAGGAACTGAATTTTCATTTTATTATTTTGCAATTAAGTAGCCGCATGAGCATATGGTTGCTATATTGGGCCATACAGAAATAGAAGCTACAAATTTATAGGTCTCATGTGTTCTCCATGACAACTTTGTGAGTTACATGGTGCAGAAAGTCCACTCTCATTTTATTGACAAGGAAATGGAGTCTCAAAGGAGATCCTGGTAAGATCTCACCCCCTCCGCTGGCCCCTGAGTTAGGGAGCTATAGGCAGCCCCCTCCTCTTCAGTCCAGCAGGGCACATGCAAGCCCTGAGGCCAGTCAGGCACTGCCTGAGCAGAGAAAGCGCTTTGCACAATGAGCCAAAGCCACTGACAAAATATTATTCAGTGTGTCAGTGCTAAGGCTTTCTGTCTAAACCATTTCCCATCACCAACGGGAGAGTGCTGGCTGTAAGATGCTCAGAGTTGTTCAATCAATCTCACGGAGGCTCACTCAGCAGTACAGGAAAGGGCTTTGCACTGGCCAGAAATGTCTCCAACTCACCATATCAAGACTGTTTTTGAAATTCCTTCAATACAATGGATTTTGGCCTTGAACTATACCAGCATTGTGGGGGTGAGGATGGCGTTTATTGTGGGCTGAATTGTGTTCCCCTCACCCCACCAAAACCATGGTGGTAGGTTCGAAGTCCTAACCCCCAGCACCTTGGTGCGTCACTGTATTTGGAGAAAAGGACTTTAAAGAATTAATGAAGGTAAAAATGAGGTCATTCGGGTGGGCCCTGATCCAATATGAGTGGTGTCCTTATAAAAAGGGGGAACTATGGACATAGGTGTACACAGGGGGACAACCATGTGAAGACACAGAGAGAGGAAGATGGCCATGCCAGCTGGGGAAGGAGGCCTCAGGAGAAAGAATCCTGCCCACACCCTGCCTCAGACTCCTGGACTCTAAAACTGTGAGAAAATAAATTTCTGCCTTTTAAGCCACGAGATCTGCAGTTCTCTCTTATGGCAGCCCCAGCAAACTACTACATTTATTTATTTTTATTTGATAAATCTTCCCAGATGATTCTAGCAAGCAGCACGGGCAAAGAATCCGGCTCTAATTCACTAGAGAATGACAGTCATTAACAACACCCATGTCAGCAGCAAGGATGACGGTAATAAATTAAAGCTTTTCACAGTGAATACACCACCGTCACATACATTTTCACCAAGTGGTGAGGGTTAGTCATTCTTCCCACTCGACACATACGCACCTGGATCCTCGGAGAGTGGAGTTTGTTCAAGTTCACAGAGTCCCTAAATAACAAAGCCAGGGCACATACCCTAGGTCCTGAACTCCTTAATCAGATGAGCTGCTTTTCACCAAAACCACGTCTGAGCAGGGTGGCTGGTATGTCCAATTTGCCCACAACAGTCCAAGTTCACACTGTTTCCCCAGAGCAATTAGGAATGGTGCTCCCTTTCTCTCTCAAAAGCACTGAGAGAGGTTTTTGCAATTTATAACATGGTCACCTTATGAGTGGGTCACATTGATTGTAAAAGCCCCCACACCCCCACCCCAGGAGGTTATAAGTCCTCAGGAGAGTGCAGCAGCTGTCTCTATGGTAAGGGAAAGTCCTCGAGCAATTGATGGTCCCATGGGCATGGCTAGTGGTGTGGACACAGGCTGGATGATGGGCTGTAGCTTGGAGGACAAGGTGAGTTTGAGCGCTCCATGCAGGACACCAGTGCTTTGCCTTAACCTACCACTGTCTTACCGTGGGAGCTTAGGTCAGAAGAGGGGATCCTTCTAGACAACCTGGAGCTCATTCCAGCTTTAATTCTCTAGCTAATTTGATAAGTGCTGAATATGTTTAAGGGGCTGTGGGCGGGAGCAGGCAATAAAAGAGGAATGATCCACATGGCCCGGGGTCTTCTGGGGAGGTGGGACATGTGTATACCTCTTATATTCTGTCTCCAAACATCTGGAATATGTATTACTAGTTTGTCACAATAACAAACAAACCCCAGAAAGATCAGTTGCTTAAGGCATGAAGGTTTATTGTTTTGTTCACACACAGTTTGCTATGAGTCAGGCAGTTCCCCAGGATAGATCCCTTCATGAAGTGGTTTAGGGATGCAAGCTGGCATCTGAGCTTTAGCACCTGGAGCAGGTGTCCTGGGCTAGGGGAGGGGATAGAGAGCCAGTGGGTGATGACACACTTCCCTTTTAACTCACACCCCACTGTCCAGCACAGTTAGATGGCCCCAGATGGCCACAAGGTTGCTTTGATCATCCCTACCCTTCAAACTATAGTCCTAATCCAGCACTTCAACCTCATGGCCTGCAACCTCCTGCCTGCATAACCAAGCTCCAGACCCACTCTCAGGGCATGATAGGGAAGCCTATCATGGCATGCCTCCATGCCCTGGCATCAGTCACCCCCTCCTGCCACATCTCCCCTCTGCCCAGCACCACTCAGGCCCCAAGGTCCATGCAGGTGGTTCCTGCTTGTGCGAGTTTCCTAGGGCTGCTGTAACAAATTACCACAAATTTGGATGGCTTAAAGCAGCAAACATTTATTCTCTCGTGGTTCTAGAGAAGTCTGAAATCAAGGCTCTTGGATGAGTCATGCTCTCTCTTCTAACTTCCAGTGGTTGCTGGTGGTTCTTGACATTCCTTGGCTTGCCACTGCATCACATCCATCTCTGCTTCCAGCATCATATGGCTCTCTGCCCTCTGTGCGTCAGTGTCTTCACGTGGTGCCCTCCTCTGTGTGTCCGTCTCTGTGTCTCTTCTCTCCTTACCAAGATATCAGTCTTATTGGATTTAGGCCCCACCCTCTCTGAATATGACCTCAGCTTAAAGCTTCATGACATCTGCAAAGATCCTATTTCCAAACAAGGGCATATTCACAGAGACTGGGGGTTAGGACTTCCATGTGTGTTTTTGGAGGACATAAGGCAACCCAAATGGCTGCTGAGAAGTCTCCCCAGGCACCTATGAGCAGAACTACTGCCCCCACCTCTGTGTTTTCGTGGGTCACATGCCACATCCCTGAGCGTGCCATTGGTGCCAGTGTGGAACTCCGTGGTTTGCACACCTCTCTTTCCCATTTTGCAAACAAGAACAATGCCTTCTGCACACTGTGCGCTCCGGCAGCATCTTACCATGCCTGACCCCATCCAGGGCAGCCTGGTCTAGAAGAGCACTGGCTTTCTAGAGAGGTTTGAATTTCAACTCCAATTCTGCCAATTTCTAGCCATGTGATTTGGGGCAGGGCAAGGTACTCAACTTATAAGAATTTCCGTTTCTTCATCTTTAAGTTGGAAATAATAACCCAACCAAACCAGCTTAAGGCACAAAAGAAATTTATTCTTCCTTGAAGAATACCCGGCCCAACAGCGCATTTTACCAAATTTCCTTCCAGCAGTTATGTTCTCCGATCTTTCCTCGTCTCTAATGACTTTCACTAATCTGAATGAGTCTGAAGGGAAAAGTCAAATTGTCTCCTGAGCTCTGCACCAGAAGGAAGCAAAAAATCTTCAGAAGGCTGAACAGTGACAGGTGTTTCAAAAAACCAAAGTTTGATTGGGAAAGCTGGAAACACAGAGGTGCCTCTCAGAAGCAGTAGGGCAACCGAAGTACTTAAATTAATTAGCGCTAAAAATGCAGAGTCTTTCAGAGAATGGCGTAAGCCCGGTAGGCACAATCCAGGCTGTGGAGAGATTTTCTCTTCCGTTAGATCAAACATGGGGAGGTGGAAGGCATGAAGCTTGAGGAAATGACAGGCAAATGCAGTAAATAGAACTAATTAACTTCAGCTTCATTCCCCAGGTTACAAAGGGCGGAGCCCGCACAGCAAGCTGGCAGGGAAGCTGCGGGGTCTCTGGACCCGCCTGTGACAGGGGATAACTTGTAAGACGCTTCCCAAAGTGACAGCCCAGGTGTTCTCTCTGGTCTGAAGCTTCCCGGGAGCTACTTTTTCAGGGAAAATATTCAGTCTTGCTCTTTCTATCTCTTCTCAGTGTCCCCTCTTTTCTCAGAGGTTGACCCTAGTGACCTTAGTGACCTCCATCCCCCTTCTCTGGCACTGACCAGGGTCAGGGAGTATCATGCAATGATTAAGGACAGGGCGCAGGGTGTGGGGTACAACCGTCAGTATGAACCCAGTCTGTGGGATTTTGGAAGGATACTTCTCCACTCTGTGACTCATTTTCCTTGTCTGTAAGATAGGAGTCCTAATTCTAACCTCACTGGTTGTCCTAAAGACTAATGAGAATATGTAAACCCAACACAGAGCTATCATCTTTACGTAACAGAGCACCCAATTTATTTACCCTGTCCCATTACAACCAACCTCACAGGGTTGGACACAGGTAGCCAAGTGTATATGAAAGCACATAGCAAGGCCTTGCACCTCTCAAGATGAGAATGCCCATCCCACTGGCACCGTGTGGGTGAGTTCTTCCTGCTTCTTGCATATGTATCTTTCAGCCCAGGGACATCCCTGCTGTTGGAAAGGATGTGGAACAGTTATAAAAGCATGAAGTGGAAAGATGGCAGCATTCTTGGTCTTCAGAGAACTTGCAGCACCCAAGAGGGCATCATAGTCCAGAAGAAAGAGCTCCAGTTGTAGGGTCAGATGCTCCCAGCTTGAATGTGCCACCTCCACCAAGTTGCTCATTTTATGTCCCTCCCCTTCATGCCACAATCACACAGGGAGCAAAAATCAAATGAGGGAGTGTGGGTGACAGGTGAATATATCACCTGGCCCATAGCACATCTCAGTAAAGGCTGGCTTCCATCAGATCCCAAGAGAACCCCAGCCCTGTGTCAAAGATAGTGACAATGGTAACCATAGTGAACAGCCCAAAGACAGTGGTCTCAACCTGAGGACATGCAGGGCTTAACAACGTTTAACAAAGCTCAGTTCTAGAAATGGACTTCCAGATTTCTATTGGGAGGGACCTGGCCAAATTTGCTTATTTGAGCCAAAGTTTGAGAAGTGGCAAGGGTGTTGAAAGTGGTAGAACTAAAAATGGAGAATTTGAGTCATGTGGCATGACTCTTTTAATACTAGGAATGTTCTGGAATACAAGCAGTGAGTCTATTGTGTTTGAGAAGTATGGTCAATGTGCACCAACAGAACTTACCAAGAGAGGAGGAAAGCAATCGTGAGACACTGGGCTAGACCTTGAAAGCCGCGCCTCCTGGGGTGACAACATGACAGAGGAAGCAGATATCCCACAAATAGTGATACAAAGGTCAGATATTGGGGAGGAGCAAGATGGCGGAGGAGTAGGGTCTCCAAATCACCAGTCTCCACCAAACTACCTAGAAAACCTTCAAATTATCCTGAAAATCTATGAATTCGGCCTGAGATTTAAAGAGAGACCAGCTGGAATGCTACAGTGAGAAGAGGTCGCGCATCTATCAAGGTAGGAAGACGGGGAAAAAGAAGTAAAGAAACAAAGGCCTCCGAGGGGGAGGGGCCCCGCGAGGAGCCGGGCTGAGGCCGGGGCGAGTGTCCCCAGGACAGGAGAGCCCCGTCCCGGAGACGCAGGAGCTGCACCGACCTTCCCGGGCGGAAAGGGGCTCGCGGGGAGGTGGAGCAGGACCCAGGAGGGCGGGGATGCCCTCGGGCTCCCGGGGACAGTAACAGCAACTGCGCGCCCAGGAGAGTGCGCCGAGCTCCCTAAGGGCTGCAGCGCGCACGGCGGGACCCGGCGGGACCCGGAGCAGCTGAAGGGGCTCGGGCGGCGGCTCCGCGGAGGGGGCTGCGCGGCCCCGGGATCAGCTCGGAGGGGCTCGGGCAGAGGAAGAGGCTCCGTGCGGAGGGGGCTGCGCGGTTCCAGGAGCAGCTCGGAGGGGCTCGGGCGGCGGCTCCGCGGAAGGGGCTGCGCGGCCCGGGAGCGCGAATCACCAGCGCAGGCTCCGGAGCACAGGGCGCCGGGACACAGCCCAGGATCCCGCCTCCCCCGGGACAGGCAGAGGCCGGGAGGGCCCAGGACAGCGAGGACGCTCCTGCCCCAGCTGAGCACATCAGCGGCCCCGCCCCGGAGCCTCCAGGCCCTGCAGACGGAGAGCTCCGGAGCTGAATCCAGGTTTCCAGAGCTGCCCCGCCACTGGGGCTGTTCCTCCTGCGGCCTCACGGGGTAAACAACCCCCACCGAGCCCTGCACCAGGCAGGGGCACAGCGGCTCCCCCAACTGCTAACACCTGAAAACCAGCACAACAGGCCCCTCCCCCAGAAGATCAGCTAGACGGACAACTTCCAGGAGAAGCCAAGGGACTTAAAGTACACAGAATCAGAAGATACTCCCCGGTGGTTCTTTTTTTTTTTTTTTTTGTTTTGTTTTGTTTTTGTTTTTGTTTTGTTTTGCTTTTTGATTTGTTTCCTTCCCCCACCCCCTTTTTTTCTCCTTTCTTTTTCTTTCTCTTTTTCTTCTTTTTTTTTTTCTCGTTTTTTTTTCTTTTCTTCCCTTTTTTTTTCTCTTTTCTTTCCTTCTTTCTCTCCTCTCTTTTTCTCTTTTTCCCAATACAATTTGCTTTTGGCCACTCTGCACTGAGCAAAATGACTAGAAGGAAAACCTCACCTCAAAAGAAAGAATCAGAAACAGCCCTCTCTCCCACAGAGTTACAAAATCTGGATTACAATTCAATGTCAGAAAGCCAATTCAGAAGCACTATTATACAGCTACTGGTGGCTCTAGAAAAAAGTATAAAGGACTCAAGAGACTTCATGACTGCAGAATTTAGAGCTAATCAGGCAGAAATTAAAAATCAATTGAATGAGATGCAATCCAAACTAGAAGTCCTAACGACGAGGGTTAACGAGGTGGAAGAACGAGTGAGTGACATAGAAGACAAGTTGATAGCAAAGAGGGAAACTGAGGAAAAAAGAGACAAACAATTAAAAGACCATGAAGATAGATTAAGGGAAATAAACGACAGCCTGAGGAAGAAAAACCTACGTTTAATTGGGGTTCCCGAGGGCGCCGAAAGGGACAGAGGGCCAGAATATGTATTTGAACAAATTCTAGCTGAAAACTTTCCTAATCTGGGAAGGGAAACAGGCATTCAGATCCAGGAAATAGAGAGATCCCCCCCTAAAATCAATAAAAACCGTTCAACACCTCGACATTTAATTGTGAAGCTTGCAAATTCCAAAGATAAGGAGAAGATCCTTAAAGCAGCAAGAGACAAGAAATCCCTGACTTTTATGGGGAGGAGTATTAGGGTAACAGCAGACCTCTCCACAGAGACCTGGCAGGCCAGAAAGGGCTGGCAGGATATATTCAGGGTCCTAAAGGAGAAGAACATGCAACCAAGAATACTTTATCCAGCAAGGCTCTCATTCAAAATGGAAGGAGAGATAAAGAGCTTCCAAGACAGGCAGCAACTAAAAGAATATGTGACCTCCAAACCAGCTCTGCAAGAAATTTTAAGGGGGACTCTTAAAATTCCCCTTTAAGAAGAAGTTCAGTGGAACAGTCCACAAAAACAAAGACTGAATAGATATCATGATGACACTAAACTCATATCTCTCAATAGTAACTCTGAATGTGAACGGGCTTAATGACCCCATCAAAAGGCGCAGGGTTTCAGACTGGATAAAAAAGCAGGACCCATCTATTTGCTGTCTACAAGAGACTCATTTTAGACAGAAGGACACCTACAGCCTGAAAATAAAAGGTTGGAGAACCATTTACCATTCGAATGGTCCTCAAAAGAAAGCAGGGGTAGCCATCCTTATATCAGATAAACTAAAATTTACCCCAAAGACTGTAGTGAGAGATGAAGAGGGACACTATATCATACTTAAAGGATCTATTCAACAAGAGGACTTAACAATCCTCAATATATATGCTCCGAATGTGGGAGCTGCCAAATATATAAATCAATTATTAACCAAAGTGAAGAAATACTTAGATAATAATACACTTATACTTGGTGACTTCAATCTAGCTCTTTCTATACTCGATAGGTCTTCTAAGCAAAACATCTCCAAAGAAACGAGAGCTTTAAATGATACACTGGACCAGATGGATTTCACAGATATCTACAGAACTTTACATCCAAACCCAACCGAATACACATTCTTCTCAAGCGCACATGGAACTTTCTCCAGAATAGACCACATATTGGGTCACAAATCGGGTCTGAACCGATACCAAAAGATTGGGATTGTCCCCTGCATATTCTCGGACCATAATGCCTTGAAATTAGAACTAAATCACAACAAGAAGTTTGGAAGGACCTCAAACACATGGAGGTTAAGGACCATCCTGCTAAAAGATAAAAGGGTCAACCAGGAAATTAAGGAAGAATTAAAAAGATTCATGGAAACTAATGAGAATGAAGATACAACCGTTCAAAATCTTTGGGATGCAGCAAAAGCAGTCCTAAGGGGGAAATACATCGCAATACAAGCATCCATTCAAAAACTGGAAAGAACTCAAATACAAAAGCTAACCTTACACATAAAGGAGCTAGAGAAAAAACAGCAAATAGATCCTACACCCAAGAGAAGAAGGGAGTTAATAAAGATTCGAGCAGAACTCAACGAAATCGAGACCAGAAGAACTGTGGAACAGATCAACAGAACCAGGAGTTGGTTCTTTGAAAGAATTAATAAGATAGATAAACCATTAGCCAGCCTTATTAAAAAGAAGAGAGAGAAGACTCAAATTAATAAAATCATGAATGAGAAAGGAGAGATCACTACCAACACCAAGGAAATACAAACGATTTTAAAAACATACTATGAACAGCTATACGCCAATAAATTAAGCAATCTAGAAGAAATGGACGCATTCCTGGAAAGCCACAAACTACCAAAACTGGAACAGGAAGAAATAGAAAACCTGAACAGGCCAATAACCAGGGAGGAAATTGAAGCAGTCATCAAAAACCTCCCAAGACACAAGAGTCCAGGGCCAGATGGCTTCCCAGGAGAATTTTATCAAACGTTTAAAGAAGAAATCATACCTATTCTCCTAAAGCTGTTTGGAAAGATAGAAAGAGATGGAGTACTTCCAAATTCGTTCTATGAAGCCAGCATCACCTTAATTCCAAAGCCAGACAAAGACCCCGCCAAAAAGGAGAATTACAGACCAATATCCCTGATGAACATGGATGCAAAAATTCTCAACAAGATACTGGCCAATAGGATCCAACAGTACATTAAGAAAATTATTCACCATGACCAAGTAGGATTTATCCCTGGGACACAAGGCTGGTTCAACACCCGTAAAACAATCAATGTGATTCATCATATCAGCAAGAGAAAAACCAAGAACCATATGATCCTCTCATTGGATGCAGAGAAAGCATTTGACAAAATACAGCATCCATTCCTGATCAAAACTCTTCAGAGTGTAGGGATAGAGGGAACATTCCTCGACATCTTAAAAGCCATCTACGAAAAGCCCACAGCAAATATCATTCTCAATGGGGAAGCACTGGGAGCCTTTCCCCTAAGATCAGGAACAAGACAGGGATGTCCACTGTCACCACTGCTGTTCAACATAGTACTGGAAGTCCTAGCCTCAGCAATCAGACAACAAAAAGACATTAAAGGCATTCAAATTGGCAAAGAAGAAGTCAAACTCTCCCTCTTCGCCGATGACATGATACTGTACATAGAAAACCCAAAAGTCTCCACCCCAAGATTGCTAGAACTCATACAGCAATTCGGTAGCGTGGCAGGATACAAAATCAATGCCCAGAAGTCAGTGGCATTTCTATACACTAACAATGAGACTGAAGAAAGAGAAATTAAGGAGTCAATCCCATTTACAATTGCACCCAAAAGCATAAGATACCTAGGAATAAACCTCACCAAAGATGTAAAGGATCTATACCCTCAAAACTATAGAACACTTCTGAAAGAAATTGAGGAAGACACAAAGAGATGGAAAAATATTCCATGCTCATGGATTGGCAGAATTAATATTGTGAAAATGTCAATGTTACCCAGGGCAATATACACGTTTAATGCAATCCCTATCAAAATACCATGGACTTTCTTCAGAGAGTTAGAACAAATTATTTTAAGATTTGTGTGGAATCAGAAAAGACCCCGAATAGCCAGGGGAATTTTAAAAAAGAAAACCATATCTGGGGGCATCACAATGCCAGATTTCAGGTTGTACTACAAAGCTGTGGTCATCAAGACAGTGTGGTACTGGCACAAAAACAGACACATAGATCAGTGGAACAGAATAGAGAATCCAGAAGTGGACCCTGAACTTTATGGGCAACTAATATTCGATAAAGGAGGAAAGACTATCCATTGGAAGAAAGACAGTCTCTTCAATAAATGGTGCTGGGAAAATTGGACATCCACATGCAGAAGAATGAAACTAGACCACTCTCTTTCACCATACACAAAGATAAACTCAAAATGGATGAAAGATCTAAATGTGAGACAAGATTCCATCAAAATCCTAGAGAAGAACACAGGCAACACCCTTTTTGAACTCGGCCATAGTAACTTCTTGCAAGATACATCCACGAAGGCAAAAGAAACAAAAGCAAAAATGAACTATTGGGACTTCATCAAGATAAGAAGCTTTTGCACAGCAAAGGATACAGTCAACAAAACTCAAAGACAACCTACAGAATGGGAGAAGATATTTGCAAATGACATATCAGATAAAGGGCTAGTTTCCAAGATCTATAAAGAACTTATTAAACTCAACACCAAAGAAACAAACAATCCAATCATGAAATGGGCAAAAGACATGAACAGAAATCTCACAGAGGAAGACATAGACATGGCCAACATGCATATGAGAAAATGCTCTGCATCACTTGCCATCAGGGAAATACAAATGAAAACTACAATGAGATACCACCTCACACCAGTGAGAATGGGGAAAATTAACAAGGCAGGAAACAACAAATGTTGGAGAGGATGCGGAGAAAAGGGAACCCTCTTACACTGTTGGTGGGAATGTGAACTGGTGCAGCCACTCTGGAAAACTGTGTGGAGGTTCCTCAAACAGTTAAAAATATACCTGCCCTACGACCCAGCAATTGCACTGTTGGGGATTTACCCCAAAGATACAAATGCAATGAAACGCCGGGACACCTGCACCCCGATGTTTCTAGCAGCAATGGCCACGATAGCCAAACTGTGGAAGGAGCCTCGGTGTCCAACGAAAGATGAATGGATAAAGAAGATGTGGTTTATGTATACAATGGAATATTACTCAGCTATTAGAAATGACAAATACCCACCATTTGCTTCAACGTGGATGGAACTGGAGGGTATTATGCTGAGTGAAGTAAGTCAGTCAGAGAAGGACAAACATTATATGTTCTCATTCATTTGGGGAATATAAATAATAGTGAAAGGGAAAATAAGGGAAGGGAGAAGAAATGTGTGGGAAATATCAGAAAGGGAGACAGAACATAAAGACTGCTAACTCTGGGAAACGAACTAGGGGTGGTAGAAGGGGAGGAGGGCGGGGGGTGGGAGTGAATGGGTGACGGGCACTGGGTGTTATTCTGTATGTTAGTAAATTGAACACCAATAAAAAAATAAATTAAAAAAAAAAAAAAATAAAAAAATAAAATAAAATAAAATAAAATAAAAAAAAAAAAAACAAAGGTCAGATATTCTGGATGAAAGGTGAATTTTGCAATATGTGTGAAGTGCTGTGCAAACTTCCAGGACAAAATCAGAAGTCCCCATCTTCCTCTTTCGAGTCCCTTCACATGGAGGACCCATTAGGGCTGGGCATGTTGTCTGCACCCTTCATGGAACAGGAAACAGGCAAAGGCGAAGGTGGGTGTGGCAGAGGTCAGCTGGGAGTAGTGAACAGGTACTTTGGAGTGAAAATCTCCAAGATCAGCAACGGCTTAGTCTGGGAGCATCAAATAGTAGAGAATGAATCCTGGACCCCTCGGCTGCACAACTGGGTGAGAGAAGGTGCTGTTTACAGAACCAAAGAAGCCTGAGGAGATGGACATTTGAAAGATGTGACTTACATATTGGATATTTCAATTGTTAGATGCCTGTCGGGCATCCCGCGGGAGACACCAGTTGGCTACCTATGCAAGAACCACTCATGCCTTCAACCACACCTAATACTACAACTTGATCTGCGAATCAGATGCACACACACTGGGTGAGCCCTCGATTCAGTAAAAGAGGCTAGGGTTTCAAACAAAAAGGCCTCAGAAGCAGGCACATCTGAATCCCTATTCCATTGTCCATTAGCTGTGTGACATCTGAAGGCCAATCAGGAAAATCCTTTGGCTATTTGAGCTCCACTCAAGAGGAGATATAATTCCTCTGTTACTAGCGGCTTTGGGAATGAAAGATGGAAAACCAATTGCCAGACGTTGTCATTGAACTAATTCCTCTTTTGCTTCATTTCCCTCTTTCTCCTCTATCACCCCAATTACATGGCGATGAGCTGAAGGGAATTAATATTAGACGTGTAATTAAAGATCATTGAAATAGTTACGTAATGTTGAAAGGTTTATTTGGGGGGGGGCTTTATTTCAAGTTCCTGACTATTTCATAGATAGACCAGTCAATAAACAGATGACATAGAGGGAGATGATGGATAGCAAAAGATGGACCTATCTATATGGATCTATCTATCTAGATACAGATACATAAATAACACAGACATAGATCAAGTGTTCTCATCTTACTGTCAGACAACATGGTGATCTGAAAAGTTTCTATTCTCCTGTAATTGTGATCATTCCTCTCCAGCCATTTCACTTCCTGTTCCATGTCTGTCTGAGCACCTACATTTATGGGGATATCTGTCTCCCCTCCAATGCCTCTAGTTTCCGGCCTCTGCTTCACCCTCTGCTACCTGCCCAACCACAGAACACAATTAAATGACTTCCCATGGTAGGCAGCTGGAGCGCTTGGCCTTTGTGAGACAGGATGCCCACCTTAGGCAGCTTGGAAATGTTTTTCTATCAATGTGCTCTGGGCAGGGAGTCACTCAGACAATGCCTATATCCTGTGGGGTTTGTCAGGAGCTGACCTCATCATGTTGACTCCAAGATGACCAGGCACCAGGAGGAGCAGGAGGGAAATGAATGGAAGGCCAGAAGAGAAGGCTATCATTATGCCATGATGGGGAGTGACAGTGGATTGAGACATGCTGATTCCCTAAAGTGGCTCTGGCATTTGATGTGATATGGTAGAGGGTGGAGGGCATCTTCTCTTGTTCTTCTCCTCTGTACTTACTCTAACACCTTCATTACAACCCTCATTCACATGCCCATCCATTTATTCATTCACTCAGCAAATGTATATGGAGAAATGTGTACTTGGAGATAAACATCACCCTCCATCCTGTTGCCTATTTAAGGGCCTATCCACAATGGCTTCCATAGGACAATAGTGCCTGCCTGGCTTGCAGTAGGTACCCCATAAATAATGAATTATTGGTATAATTGCTAAAGAAATGTGTGAATTTGTGATTGAATGAAAGGATGGACAGATTAAAGAATGAACGGGGAGGGATGTTCAGACCAGCCTACGAGATTGTGGATTATGTGGGTAGGAAATGGGAATGAGGCATGTTGGCAAAAGGAAGATAAATATTCCCACTCTTGCTGTGTTGCTATAATTAGTTTTATTGGCTCCTCCCTTTCTAGAGTTAACAGTCTATTTGGAGAGAGAGTGTCTCCATAATTTCTGAATCTACAAGCCATAGTGCAGGACTGAGCATAGAGAAGAAAGGAAGAGCAGCATTAGTGAGGTAGGCATAGGATGGATCCCCGCTCCACCACTGCCACCTGTGAGAGCCTGAGCCTCCTGGAGCCCTGGGCTCCCCATTGTTTCCTCTGTAAAATGAGGGTCAGGAAAGTCTATCTCTGTTTATCTCTCAGAATGGTCATAGAGTCCAAATGGACAAACATGTCATACTAAGTTGTTAACCAGCAAGCAAACTTGTTCAGAGGAAGTTTGTTTCTTGTTCCATCAGCAGATAGAAGGAAAAATGCATACAAAACTAACCAAATTCAACTTGGATGCACAATGTTTAATTGGCATCCACAAGGAAGAGGAATCTTCAAAGAAAATAACCCAACTCCTAGAGTGGGAACATAGTGAGACTATTCCAGTGTGTTCTTTAATTATTGTCAATCTTTCCCGATCGGGACCCTCAGCCCTCAGAGGTCTTCCCATTCAGTACTTCTCAGACACTGTGCATGGCCTAGGGCTGGCTGACAACATCAGAAGCACTGGGTAGGGCTTTTCTATTTTTAAATTTTTTACAAAATCTCTCTAAGTGTTGAAAAAACGGAGTTCCTGGGTCTCTCTCATGGAGGCTCTAATTCTGAAGTCTTGAAGTAGACCATGACCAAGACCTTCCCAATGGACAGGCAGGGCTAGGGACCACTGACCCACTCACCACCATGTTCCTTATCCTTTTGGGCTCTACGGTTTGGAAGATGTTGCCTCAAAGCCTACTCGGGCCTGTGAGACACCGGCTTGGGGTGGGGATGAGGGCTTTTCTCGTGGATAGAGGGGAAACTGCCCTGAGGTTGGCTGGAACTCAGAACTTCGCATTGAGGTTTTCTAGACCTGAGTGTCCTCTCTCACGGTCTTGTGGGATGGCAGTGCCTCCTCATTATTGGTGGGTCTGTGCCCACTTCCAGTTCCTGGGACATGTGAAACAGCAAGGGGCCTCCCAAGTGAACACTCTCTTGCCTTGGATCTCAGATTGCCAGTATGTCCTGGGAAGGTGAGCCCATCTCACCCCTCTTGCTTAGACCCCGGGCCAGGCAAGATCTAGCGATCACCACTAGTCATTGAGGAAGACCCTTCAAGAAAGCCTGTGAGGGAGGCAGGCCCTGTTGTCTCTGCGGAAGAATGAGATGATGAGGACCAACACCACAGTTTGTCCCGAAGAGCTAGGAGTTGGGTACATACCCACCTGTCTCCAAAGCCCTTCTACCCTTCAGGGGTTCACCCACTGCTCCTCTCTAGAATCTCCCAGGTATCTTTCTATAGGTTTTCCTAACCTGTGAGCAATTGAGAAACAGATCCTAACTTTTAGAAACTTAACACGAAATCAGAGAGGCAGGTGGGGAAGTGAATAGTCTCACAAACCAATATTTGCAAACCATAGTAAGGCCAGGGATGACTTAAGAGTAGATAAGAAATGAGAAATCATGAGAGCTAGCTCTCTGGAAGAAACATAGCACAGAGCTCTCGCTATGATGCAAGTAAAGAAACTGAGGCACAGAGGTCAAGTGGACTGCTCAAAGAATACATGAGCAGTGAGGGGCAGAACTAGGATTCAAGCCCAGATACATCATTAAAGTATAAATCTGTAACCATGAATTCAGGAAATTGTTAAAATACAGTATAAGAGCCATATTATGGGGATCCCTGGGTGGCACAGCGGTTTGGCACCTGTCTTTGGCCCAGGGCGTGATCCTGGAGACCCGGGATCGAATCCCACGTCGGGCTCCCGGTGCATGGAGCCTGCTTCTCCCTCTGCCTGTGTCTCTGCCTCTCTCTCTCTCTCTCTCTGTGCCTGTGACTATCATAAATAAAAAAAAAGAGCCATATTATGAAATATTATGCAGACCATCAAATATGATTTCATGGAGGTATATTATGTACATATTTCCCCCCCAAAAAATAACATTTATTTGTGTGTGCTACAAGCCAGAGTATGTCAAGATCTGCACTGTGTGATTTTTCTTTTCTTGGCTTTCCTCGTATTTATTTTCTTAGTTTTCTACAATGTCCATGAATTTTTTTTTAGAGATTTTACTTATTTGAAAGAGAGAAAAAGCATGCACAAGCAGGGAGAGGGCACAGGGGAGGGAGAAGCAGACTCTCTGCCAAGCAGGGAGCCCAACAAGAGCTTGATCCCAGGACTCTGGGATCATGACCTGAGCAGAAGGCAGACGCTTAATCTACTGAGACACCCAGGCACCCCCATGCATTATTTTCATATTTAAATGTTATATAAATAAAAACATTAAAACCTAATTTTAAAAAAGAAAAGAAAGGAGAGAGGGAAGAGTGAGGGGCCGACTGTCCAGTTGTTGGAGAAAGAAAGAACTTTGTGTGAATAAACTAAAGGTCACTCAAGAGAATCAGAGGAACTAAAGACGGTGCTGGTGCACATCAGTGAAGCAGAAAGAAGAGCAAGAAGGAGAGAAAGAGAAACCGAAACAGAAACGTGGGGGCAAAAACTTGCTATCCAAAATCTATGCTTCTTAAAGATAATAATAATAACAAAAATATCCAGACCATTGCCCTCAGAGAAATCATCATTTCATGGATGTAGAAATTGAGGTCTGGGGTTCTGAGGCAATTTCCCTAAGACGAGACAGAGCTGGCCCCGGAGGACCCATGGTTACTCGGTGTAAAAAACATGGGCTCTGGGCAAAAAGATCTGGATGTGAGGCTGGCACCACACCTGCTAGCTGGACCGGACAAACCAGGATAGGAATAATCAATAATCAATCCCATGCCCATGAAGCTTCAATTAAATGAGCAGCTGAAATGAATGTGCCTGGTACAGAGCAGGTCCCAAGTATGGCTTCCTGTCCTAGTCTAGATGACCCCTTCTCCCCTCTAGATGGGTAACCTCCCCCAAGCCATGTCAGCCCTAAGCTATGTCAGTGGGAATTTGAAGGATCACACAATGAAAGAAGGCTTGGTTTTGGTGCCTCTCTGTCTGTCTCTCTTTTGTCTGTCTCTCTGTCTCTCTGTCACACAAGCACAGCCCCCGCCCCCCCCAACACACACACACGCACCCTTAGCACAATAAATGCCCAGTATTCTTCATTTCCAAAGTTCATTAACAATCTCTCTAGATCTAACGGGAACAATCAATTGGGAAGAGGGAATGAGCCCAGGAGGGCCCAGCTGGGTGGAGAAGCAGTGAGAAAAACAAACACAGATTGTTAAAATAACCTTACGGTGGTGTCAGTCTGGTGCATTTACCTCCACTCTCCCCCTTTAAACACAGAACACCTCCCCTCCAGGGCAGAGGACAGCCATGCTTTCAATTACGTTGGTTAATGTTTCCCTGTTACAGCAAGTCTCAAATCCTGTCAGACATCCCCAGGGCTGGGTTGATTGGTCTGTTAAAAGTCTTGGGTGGTTTTACAGCTCCAAATGCAGGAGATGTTCATGTCAAAGGCATCTTGGAGCTGTGTTCTTGGTGTGCCTGGGGCTTCAGGGATGAAAGCTTGTTCACATTCACATTATGGTGGTTATTATTCTCCTGCCTAGTAAAATGACTGCAATTCATTCTTCTTGGAAACCACCAAGAAAGATAGTGCGGACTCTTTGCCCTATTATCAGTGAAGTTGAACCAAGGAAGATTTGAGGCCCACCTGGGTTTGCCACCAGCTGGGTTAGACATATGGGGCTGGTCACCCTCCATCTATAGGGCAGTTTCCTCAGCCCACACAAGGAGTTTGGTTGGAGTCACATTTCCCAAAGTGTGTTCCTCTGAGCACTCATCACTGAGATTCTTCAGAAGAATTAAATGAGTTGTTTCTTAACCAAATCATATGGGAGGCAGGAGAAAGATAAACCCTCTCTCTTGCGTATTAGCACATTAAAGTTACTGAGAAGTGCTACGAATTATGCTATGTTTACTATCCAACGGGCTAAACCAAACCACTTGACACTAGGTTGCTTCTCCTCATGGAAAGTCTATTATTTAACGTGTCTTGAGATTCAGGTCCAGGATTACACATTAGTGCTTCTCTGTCCCTGCATTGACTGATTTCCTTCTAACTCTAATGCTCTGAACTGTTTGAATGATGTAAACCTAAACTGCAAAAGCTATTTACTTTTCTACCTATGGATGGGGAAGAAAGAAAGCGATCCAGAATGCTGGGCTGCATGCACATCTCCACGTTTAGGTTAAACACACTTGCTCAGTGTGGCATCTAACCTCTTCACTGTCTACCTTGTTACACTGGATATCGGTGTCCTGACTAGGGGTCCCACTTGGGGTCAGGGTCCCCTCCGGTGGCAGCTGCAGCTCCACCGGCATCTTGGCCATTTCTGCCGCTAAACTCACAGCCACTAGAGGTCAGGGCACCAAGTTTGTAAATATTGTATCACTATGTGCCTGACACTTAGAAATAATATCCAAAATCAGTTGAGTGCTTATAATATGTGAGGCACCATCTTATTTAGTCCTTTGATATGTCCAGGGAAGTTGATGCTGGTACCACACCTGAGGCACAGATGAGGAACCTGGGGCTCAGCAATATGCACTGATCTTTCTTAAGTCCACATAACTACAAGGTTTGGGGCTGAGATTTGAATCCAGGGTATTGGATCCTGGAACTCTTGCTCTCATCACTGAATTATGTTGCCCAGAAGCACTGATGAGATGTTCAACAAATATGTATTAAAAGGAGAAAAGAGCAAAACTTTATTCAAGGAACTTTCTGGAAAGGGGTGCTTCTCTGATTATGTGCTCTCTGGATCTTGGGGCTAATGGTCTGTTAACCTTCTCTAATCCAGGAATTAATCTCTAAGACCCATAGAAGGACTTGTTAAGTCAGGAACTCCTTAAACAACCAGTGAGTTAACTGAGTTAAGGTGGATCCATTCCAGAGAATCTGGAATGAAAACTGTATATAGCATATATCTTTTAAATAATCCATTATCTTTGTTTAGTACATATCTTTTAAATAATATTTTAGCTACTCTGTTAAGGTATAATTTGCATAATAAAAATCATTGAATTGTACACTTAAAATAGATGAATGTCATAGTAGAGATTTTTTATTTATTGGTACTGAGGCTTCCTCCACCAAACCATGACCAAGGGTTTTGATACCAAAGTCATGCTCTTTCTTAATAAAGAACCAGCAGTGAGTGTGGTGGAGATATCTTTGCTATGGTGTGAAGGCCCCTTTCTGCCCCACACCTTTCAAATGAGGATTATACAAAGACCCTCTTCATGGGATCATGGCCCTCGTGCCTGTTATAGTCTGTCTATAACATGAGCTGTTAAATCCAGTTGCATTTAGTAAATTGCAAGCTCTCAGAGGAGGATAAGAAGAACCCAAGAATGAACAAGATAACATGAATGTCTGGAGAAGGGGCTTGAAATCAGGCGACCCAAGTTTGCTTTCCAGCATCACTCCTTTTTGAGCTGGGGGACTACGAGCCTCAGCTTCCTGGGTTGAGCTGGGTTCCAGGCTGGCTCTGCACCTAACAATCTACATGGCATTTTCCAAATAAAGGGGTAGAGCTCACAGGCATTTAAGTATTTTCTACTCCTGGAAATCTTTCGATGCCTAAAATGTCAGGATTCAGATTTCCCAGCAAAATCTTTTTTTTTCTTTTTTTGTCTAGGCTCTAAGCAACTATTGTTCCCAAATCACTTGCTTTTATGATCTAGACTGCAAATACCAAGTCCTGTTTTGCCCAGACGAAAGAGTGATTTGAGAACCATTTAACGGTGTACATTTTCTCAGCATCTCAATCACAGAAATACCTGGGATAAAAGGCTTAGTGCTGATCCGCTGTAAAAATTTGTGAAGTGTTCAATTACCCTTACAATTGTTCATCTCTTACCCGTGGAGCCCTGGTGTCAAGTCATGGGACAATGGACAGCCATTGGGAACTTTTTTTTTTTTTCCGTACACAAAAGAAGTTCACTATGAAGCCACAGGCCCCAGACCCCACCCGGAAAGTGAGCTGTCCTTTACTTTTCAAAATATGCGTCATCCTTTTCTTGACATTCTGTTCTTAATATCTTCCTGGAGAGGACAGAATAATAACAGTGAATCTGACAACATTGGCTTATGGAATCTGAGAACAGAATGATTTCAAGGGCTAGAGATTTCAGGGGCTAACATTTGTGGGTCTCAACTGGATGTGGTTCACTTGGGACACATGGCATATTTCTGGTAGCAACTCTCCCTGGGCCTTTAACTCAATGAACCCTAAAATGGAAAGGCCCCAATGACACTTAGTTTTCTCATGTTTAGTTACAGGCTTACTCATCCATTCCTTATTCTACAAATATTTCATAAATATCAATTATCTGCCAGTAACAGTGCTTGGGGCTGAGAATTAGAAGCTACACAAGATAGGTCCCCGCCCTCAGAAGCTCCTTGTCTCAAGATGTGTTGCTACTGTTCTGACCTCACCAGGATGTTCCTACCCTGTCTGTAGTTACAGTGTACTATGGTCAACATTATGAGAGCAGTACACGCAGAGCACCTGAGAGCCAGGCAACAGGCCACCTAACAGGTGGGGCAGGCAAGAATTGCTCAAGGAGACAAAGCGATCTTGGTTTTAAAAAGTGAGCAAGAGTTCTGGCTGAGGCAGTATGGGGAGTAGGAGGCACTCCATGGGTATGCAATGCTATATGCCAGGGGTAGTGCCTTTGTGGGAAAATGCAAAGGGACAAATGTGAAGGTTAGAGAGGGCCCAGCCAAGTGGCTCCAGATATAATCAATCAATGACAATACTTTGACAATTAAGTCAGTGTCTGAGTTTGGAGACTTTATGAGAGGTGTTAGCATAGACACTCCGGGTACCAAAAACTCACTGAAAAGGATAAAGCGATTAGTGCCCCCCGCCCCCCCCAAGAAAGACACAGAGTCCTAGTAAAATGGTGCGTCTTAGGAACAGAGTTATGTCTGGCTACTGCCTAGCTGTAGGGTGTGGGTACATGGCTCTGTTTCTGGATTTCAAGTCTCTCCTGTTTACATGAGGAGCTGTGAGCTCTAAGATTCTAAGATGGGGCGAGCTGGGGGGCCAGATATAAGAAGATGAGATGCAGGCTCAGTGTTTGTTCTGTATCTAGATACACAGCATCTCTCACTCAGGCTTAACAACCGAGGAGTAAGGAGTGTCCAGGCTACAGATTTCTCACATTCTCACGTAAGAAGAAAACCAGGGCTAATTGTTTAGGCTCCCCCTTCTCGTACATTTAGTCTCCATGAATGACTATTAGGATGGGGTGTTGTGGAAAGAATCCTAGACTTAGGCCCAAACAGGAATAAGTTTGTCTGGCAGTTCCCACTTGTGGGAAACAGTATTCAACCCCTCGCCTCAGTTTCTTTATCTGCAAAATGGGGATGAGGATGCCAGAAGTCTGAGAAGATGCCCTGAGGACTCTATGTGTAAAGCACAGAGCACGCTGTTGAATTTAAACAGCTTTCTATCTGTGTTCTGATATTTTCTTTTTGAGGGTCATAGAAATCTATTTCAACCCATTCATAATGCTAAACATCCTCTGTCCTTTTTCTATTTCCTTTTCTTTCTTTTCTATCCTGGTTACAGTCTACTCCCCAACCCTCCCTACACACACACACACACACACACACACACCTGTGTTTCCTATAGAAACAAAGCTACTTCTAACCACCAATTAGTGAGGTCATTGTCACAGGGAGAGTGGCCAAGGTGCTCTGAGAAGGATGGTAGCTCATAATGTTTAATTTTATTTCCAATCAGGTACTGACCACATTGTTATTACCCAAACACAGTCTCAAAGACTCCATCTGTCTCCAACTGATGTCTATTCCCGGTCTGCTGGCGGCAGTTCAGGAGTCTGGCCAGTCTAAAAACACAAAGTTCCTAAAACCAGAACCAGTTTATTTTCCTAACAGGTGATTACTGTGCTTGATTCTAATTTAGCTAAATCTGGCAATCATCTTTGAGGAGAGCTGGGTGGTGTTAGGACAAATTGGAGTACTTGGTCCAGAGGTGTGGGCCCATCTGCCGGTATAGCTCCAGGAAGACTAATTCATTCTGGAATCTCAGCCCCAGTGAGTGGTGGCCTAGAGCACAGAGCTACTCATGGCTTTTCTGTGGATAAGGATGCCACAGCCTGGGATATTTCACTGATGATGGGTTAGAGCTAAAGGATGCTGCCAATATGCGATTTTCTCCTGAACCTTCTAAGTAAACTTATTTAGCCATTCAGTCCATGTCACAATTCAACTTTTACACAACAATTTAGCAAGTTGTGTAACTATCGCCATAAATCAGTTGATTTACATCTCAATTACATCTTTCATCCCCTTTCAAGGCTATTCCTAGTCCCCAGCTCCCACCCTCTGTCCCAGGCAACAACTCCTCTACTCTCTTGTGGGCTAGATTTGCCTCTTCTGGTCACATCCATTGTATACTATGTGGTCTCCTATGCCTGGCTTCTTCCACTTCACGTGTTTTTAAAGTCTGTCCAAGTTGGGGCATCTGTAAAGGTTCACTCCTTTTAATTGCTAAATAGTATCCCATTGCATGAGTAATACCACATGTCATCTGTCCAGTCACCAATCAGTGGACACTGGGATTGTTCTCCATTCTGGGCTCTAATGAATAATCCTTCTAAAATCATCATCCCTGTGCAAGTTTCTGTGTGGCTCTTGGGTACATACCTAAGTGTGGCATTGCTGGGTCATTTGGTACATTTGTGTTTACATTTTTAAGGAAATGTCTCCAGAATCTTGATTCTTTTGCGTAAGCTCATTTGCTCTTTCCTTCACAACTAAAAGGCCAGTGTTTTTAACACAAACACCATACCCCACTCACCCTTTCTCCCTACCTCCTTATAGCCTAGGATTAAAAACAAAAAACAAAACCAAAAACAAAAGCTGTTCTTTCTCTCCTGGTTGCAGACACAGTGGAAGAGATGTGAAGGGTTAAAATGCAAAGAGAACCTACAGGAGGAGTTAAGAAAGTCATTTTTCTCTCTCCTGTTCCCTTTTCTGTATGGTTCAGGAAAGACAGAGGTTACCGGAAAATCAAGCCTTACGTTCGTTTCAGACGGTTGTCGTTGTGCATGAATTACTGAAGTCTTTATCTTTCTTTAATGCTCTGAGCAAACGTTAACTATTGTCGAAATAGAATTTAATTTACTGGCGAGTTTGGGTACCTACTTAGTGCCGAGCACAGAAAAAGATGTGAGTAGAGAAGTAATTTCAAATGAGGAGTACCCTCTCTCTCCTTCATCAGCTTGCAGTGTCATTGGTGAGAAGCCCACACCTTATAATTACTCATCACGTTGTAGTTCAGGAGGGGGTTGTGGATCTGCCCTCCTCTTTAGCTCATATCAATCCTGTTGACAAAGAATTCTTTTCCAGGGGGTAAAAGAGCAAAGCATATTTGAACTTGGAACTGCCCCGGGCATATAGCTCCTCCAGCAATAAAGGAGAGATGCTGGAGTTGATGCTGAGTACAGGGAGGGAGACAAGAAGTCATCAGGATATTTGGGAGGAAAAAAAAAAACTAAAAAAAAAAAAAAAGGATATTTGGGAGGGGAGCAGGAGGCCCACTGATTTACATACACTTGGGGACTTGGGACAGGGAGGGGCGGAAGGCAACACAGTTCTGTGGGATTTTGTTCCTTTTGTGTTCCTATACTTGAAAGGAGAATAGAATTAACATTTACTGGGCACCCAGCCTCACATCACATCTACGAGACATTAGTGATGTTGCCACTTTAGAGATAAGAAACATGTGGCTCAGAGCAGTCTAATCATCGCCCCGGGCCAGAAACCCAGAGCCTAATCACAGGTGTGCTATATACCAGCTATTTCTGGCACCAAAGCTGAGCTCATCCTGCCAATAGGACACTGTAAACAGTTATTGTTCTGGTAAACTTTAGTAAATGTTTAATAAACAGCTCCTGAGCTGGGCAGTGGAGGGCGGGGGGGACATATAAATGTACACAATCTGCTATAAATGTTGCTGATATCTAGGATGTACAGTATGCAATTTACAAATAATAATGAAATATACAGCGCTCTTTATTGTAAATTTCTGTAGAGCCAATTGATTCTCGCAGAATGACTTCACTGATTTTTGTTGAACTCATATCCCCAACCAACCTATGGTTGCAACTGACAAATGAGTACAGTTCTAACATCAATATTGACTGAAGTTTTCCTTTACATGAATGAGTAAAACAAGAGAAACAACAAACAAGCCTGCCAGAGCTTTGCTTGTCAGTGATGTGAGCAACTTCTTTGCTGAGTCGGAAAAATATCTCCTTAATTTCGGTGCTATTCACAATATCCAAGCAACGGACATGGCACACTTTTTTAAAAAGTTATTTATTTATTAGAGAGGGGGAGAGAGAGAGAGTAGAGTAGGAAAAAGGGCAGAGGGAGGAGGGGAAGCAGATTTCCTGCTGAGCGTGGAGCCCAACGCAGGACTCGATCCCTGACTCTGAGATCATGACCTGAGCCAAAGTTGGATGCTTAATCAGCTAAGCCAGCCAGGCACCCCTGACATGGCACACTTTTAAATTAAACCTACTTTATTAACATTTCCCCCAACATTTTCTTGCATTAGTCTATCAACAAAGCAGTAAGCAGACTCTGACTTATAGCACGGGCCAAGTTCAGTGGTGTAAATGTTCCCACAGTGGCCAAAGTCAAAACCGATGTGATGTCACTAAATGCAGGGTTGGGAAGGACGTACATGTTTCCACCACGGATAGAATAGGTGTGAATAGCATCGAACCACAGGCAATAGCAAAGGTAGCAAAATAATTAGGAGAGGATATGTTTGGGTATTTATTAGTTTTGTTTTTATTATAATTTATTTGATGGTAATTTTATGTAATTTAAGTTTTAACAAGTCATTTACCAACTGCATCTCAAATTCCTGCCATAGTTAACAATCAGCCCCACTGTGCAGTGTGAATGCACTCCAGCATACCACCAATAACACCACCAATAGCTCCCAGTAGCACCCCTCGCCTTCTCCCACTCCATGTGGGTCTGAGGTGGAAGGCCTCCTCCATTACTGACACCTTACAGCTGGAGAAATAAGGTCTGGAGATAGCAAGCCCTCTGTGAGGCAGATGCTGAGTGAGAACCATTGGCATTGCCTGTCTTCTCCAGCCAGTGTGGTGGTCAGCTCCCCCCAAACCCCAATTCTCTGCTTCCTCTGGAATCCTAGGCACAGCCTGCTCTGTGCTCCAGGGGGGACAAAACATCTCCAGCAGGCCATCAAAGACGAAGGAAGTTGTTAGAATAATGCAAAATAGAATAGAGAAAAACATGAAATGCTGAGACACTTGCTTTTTGAATGGTTTCCAGAAGAACCAGCATTAAGGAGAGATGAACTCTGTGGATGGGTTGGGAGAGGGTGTGGGGGGGAATGCCACAGAGTCTCAGTGATTGCTACAAGGGTGATGACACCTCCCCAGTCCCCCACAGCCCTGCTGTGCCCGTAACCTACCCATGCATCTTTCTACCTGCTGTGATTGCTTACCTTCTTTCCTGAGGACAGACATCCTTCTGTGCCTTTTCTATGGGAGGTAAGAATCTTAGCTTTGTTCACTGACATATCTCAAGCATGAGGACAATTCTTGGCCCATACTCTGCACTCAATGAGTACTGTTGAATTAATTCTGATAAAGATTTCCAGCTCAAATATTTATTGAGGACATAATGTATGCCAGGCCCCATTGTAAGCATTTTACATGCATTACACCTCATTTCATTCTCACAGTACACTCCAACCAGCCCCATGCAGGAGCAGGCCAATGGCTCATGATGGCCCCCATTAGGGTGCAAGGTGGAAGCTGCAGAGAGCTAGCTGTGGGAAATGTCAGGGAAACCATGGAAGGCCTGTTTGCCATGTTCAGGACATGAACTGTAAGTGCAGCGAGAGGCCTAGCCTCAACATGGTGGTTGGATGGGGGGAAGTGAGATACGGTGGGACTGGGGGAAAACATTGCTGCCAATGGTGTTATAGATCCCCACAGGGAGGAGGGTGGAGCTGAATCCAGGAGCTGGCAGCTTCTAGAATTTTTCCCATGCTCCTCTTAGTTCCCTTTCCTGTCTTTATTTCTCTTCCTTTCTTTGGATCTTCTGGAGTCAGAACATGTTAGGTGAGGAGATAGAGAAAAGTATATTATCTTGAGAGGCCACATGCTCTAGAAGCCTCTCTTGCTCTGTAAACAAGAGGCCCCTCCCTGGCATCCCTGCAGACGCAGGAGGTTAGTTATGTCCCCTTTTACTCTTGAGTTTTCACTGGGTGTGTACTAACCAGGCACAAATTGAGCATTTGTTCTGAGGGATTTTTTAAAA
Organism: Canis lupus dingo; assembly: GCF_003254725.2. Classification (NCBI taxonomy): domain Eukaryota; kingdom Metazoa; phylum Chordata; class Mammalia; order Carnivora; family Canidae; genus Canis; species Canis lupus. The sequence continues at coordinate 69,113,498 of NC_064245.1, forward strand.
ATACACATAGTGCTTCTTTCAAGGCATTTTCTATCCACATCCAGAATCTTTCAGGCATGCCCATCTATAAATTAAATTCCACTATGAATACATCTTTGGATGTATAAAAAGGGTAATTCACTGTTGTTATTGTATTTGCTCATTACATACCCTGATGGTCTATTAGAGGCTACATCCCCTGACAGTTAAGTCAGAGGAAAAAAAGAGAGAGAGAGAGAAAGCCTTTGAAAAGCTAATCTGTAAGACTTCTATTTTTCTTGGTTCATTTGTTTCCTTTAACTGAATCAAAATTTAAACAAAAAAAAAAAAGGAAATGGGAATAAGGTTTTGTGGGTTTTCTTGAAAACTGGACATAAAGGATTCAGGATTACTTTCTTATGTTCTAAATTAGATTATCTCTCTTTTGTCTTTCTTTATTTCCTCAAGAAGATTAAAAAGAAAATGAGGAGAAATTATTTACAAGACACACAAAGGAGTTTAATTAGAAGGACAAGCACTGGGGAAGTGAAGGTCAAATGAATGGGCCTTGAGCACCACAGGTGTAGCCAGGAGCTGTGCCCAAACCTTCTCGGTCTGCATGTGGTTCACTTAGGTGGGCCATTCCACTTCTCTGGGTCTAACTTTCCCCATTTGTAAGATTAACAGCTTCCAGGAGAGGATATCTATCTTTCCATTCAGCTTCGTGCTCTGAGAACCTTTGAGGCTAAAATTTTGAAAAAGGAGCTAAATTCAGACACCACTCTCCATTCTGCATCTATAACCCACAGGCAGAGCTGGTCTCTTCTGGAATATTCTGAGTCCATTTTCTGCCTTAATAAACAAGAATGAGTAATTCCCTCAAGAGAGTCCTGCCTCTAAGTTTATAGATCTCGTGCACAAATATTTTGTCTGCTGTTATTCTGTGTGAGGGGAGTAACAGGAACTCAGAGTTTTGGTGGGAGATGTGTATACCAACAATGACCATGCAAGTGTCACTCCCTGAAAATCCAAGCCTGATCCATTTCAACAGAGAACCCAGAGCCTCTCTCTGAGTCAGGGGAAGCTAAAGGAGGGAGTATCGCCCAAGTGGATCCCAGGAGTCTAAAGAAAGTTCAGAAAGGGGCCACCTCCTGGCCAGCTATAAATCCAGTAGTCAGAAATCAAAGCTATGAACAAAAGAAAAATCAGGTCAGAACCAGGTAGACTGTCCTGAAATTGTGTAGCCATTCAAAGCAGGAGTAAATGAAGATAGGAAGCCATGGATAAAAGAAAGGCAGAGGGATGGGCTACTTGCTCACCAGCTTGGTTACCATTCATGTGGTTGCCAGCTTCACAGAGTATTTTCCACCTATATCTCCAGGCCAAATACAATGCCCAGCAAATAGTAGCTACTCAACAAATATTTGACTTGTGGAATGCACCAGGGTCTGCTACCCAATTTCAGTTTGGTTCAGTTAAGGTTTTGAGTCTTAGAGGAACTTGTTCCCACAACCATGAGAGGCAGAGCCTCTCTGGAGCACTCAATGAGGTTGCAGAAGGAGAGGGCTTAGGTCAAGGAGGAGGGTAGGGGCTTAGGAAACTTAGCTGTCATTCATTAAGGTGGAGAGCAAGCACCATTCTGACTCACAAAGAGACACGGGACATCTTCCTAAACACATTCTTTAAAAGATTAATTTATTTATTTAAAAGAGAGAGAGTGGGGGGCAAGGGCAGAGAGAGCAGATCTCCAAGCATACTCCCCATTGAGCAAGGAGCCCCACACTGGGCTCAACCTCACTACCCATGAGATCATGACCTGAGCTGAAACCCAGAGCCAGACGCTTAACTGACTGAGCCACCCAGGTGCCCCTTCCTAGACACATTTTCAAAAGATGCCTGGAAAACAGGGCATCTGTGCAGGGCCCAAAAGAACAAGAGGTGTTGAAGTTGTGCGTGTGCAGAAAAAAGAGAGGAAGAGAGAGAAATGAATCACAGGCAGAGGAGACCACATGCCAAAGAGAATCTCAGCGAGCTCTACTTCAGCCTAGCAGGAGGTCCAGTTTGTCTGAAATGTAGGCTTATAAAACAAAACTGCAGAGTTGAAATGATAGTGGAGACAAAATTGTAGGGGCTTCTTCCAGAGAAAGGGGTTGATGTCAAGGAGATTAATTAAGGAGCTCTTGCAGGGGGGCTTCAGTGAGCACAGGACCCATGAGTTAAGTCATCCTCTGCCAAACTTGTAAAACATAGTGCATATGCACACCCCACTTGTGACATGGCTTTTAAGACTCTGCCACTAGACTTTCAGTTACTTGTGAATCAAGATTCTTATTCACCACTGCTTAACACAGGGACAGGAAAGTGCTCAGGATACGTTCAGTAATGATTCATCAGGGACACACCGACCAGTCCTACCCTCTGATTTTATGCCTACACCATGTAGCGATGGTAGGCCCAAGGTGGTTAAGTGGTGTGAGACAACACAATGAGGCCGTAAGGTAATTGGGGCTCAAACCCTAACTCTAACTCTGAAGTTACTCAGCCATGCTTCTTCCCCTCCAGCTGGCTATCCCCAGAATCATCCAGGATTGTAGGTATAAACACAACAGATAGGAGACATTGGACAAGACAGACAGAACCCTCCGGGCAATTCCTTAAAACTGAAACTGGTTCAAAATATAAGTCTATCCTATATCCTGGCCATTTCCCTCACTTTCTGCCATACATGTAGTGTCAGGCAAGACAGGAACAGCCTCCAGAGTCCTTGAATTGTGATCTCCTGGTGTGCAGAGACTCGGGGAGTACTTTGTTGCATTCTTGTCCCTGAACAGGAGCCGAAATCATGAGTCATCAGCAGTGTTTGCCTCCCAGCAAATGTAACTTCCTATGGGATATCTAGGCATGGGTTCACTGCAACAATCCAGATGGGTGATAAGGCCATGTCCCACAGATGAGAGCACCCATTGTGTCCTCATTGGCAGCTCAAACCCCAGTGTGACTCAGGCATGGAGGGAGAAAGAACATCCCATGGTGGGGGCCATGGTAACCAGACACAATCTTCTCCCATGGCCCCACCCCTAGGTCTCCTCAGCAGAAACCAGCTCTAAGCCTTACTGAGCCCTAGAAGGATCCTTCAGGGCAAAAAGTCTTCTGTGTGCATATCTTTCCCCTTTCATCAGACACTTGCTATGGTGCACAGTGGAGTCTATTACATGTGGAGTCCATTCAGTGAAGGAACAGGTTCTTACACCAAGATTTGCCTAAGTATGGGACTGGAGCCCTGTGTCTTTTGACTGGAACCCTGAGTCTTTGTTTCATCATCTGTAAAACAAAAACAGCATGAATTGCCCTCATCAAATTTGAAGGTCTGTCATGAGGATTCAATGAGATCACCTAGGGCAATATCCGGCACATGGTAGGCACTTACTAGCTTTTAATTGCATTTTCTTTCTTCCCTGTGTGTTGAGAGGCAGTTCCCAATGAGTAAATGTTTGAGGAGTATTTTGGTCAGGGTTCTCCAGGGAATAGAACCAAAAGAATACATACATACATACATACATACATACATACATACATACATAGATTTATCTTAAGAACTTGGCCTACACGATTGTGAGAGCTGGCAAGTCTGAAATCTATACGGCAGGCCAGCAGGCTGGAAAGTGGAAAGTCATGTAAGAGTTGTGTTGCAATTTTGAATCCAAATTCTGCAGGGCACAAGCAGGAAACTTGGGCAGAGTTTCCATACTGCTGTCTTGAGGCAGAATTTCTTCTTCCTCAGAAAACCTCGGTCCTGGTTATGAAGGCCTTCAACTGATTGTGTGAGACCCACCCACATTATGGAATCTCATCTACTGTACTCCAAGTCCACTGATTTAAATGCTAATCACGTCTGGGCAGTTGAACCTTAGTGGTTCAGCTGGCTAAGTATCTGACTCCTGGTTTTGGCTCGGGCCATGATCTCAGGGTTGTGAGATTCAGCCCATGTCAAGCTCTGTGCTGAGCATGGAGCCTACTTAAGATTCTCTCTTCCCCTCCCTTCTGTCCCTTCCTCCACCACTAGCACACACACACTCTCTCTCTGTCTCTCTAAAACTTAATAAATAAATAAATGTTAATCACATCTAAGAAATACTTTTTCAATAACATAGAGACTATTGTTTGACCAGACAACTGGGCATCATAGCCCAGCCAAGTTGACACATAAAATTAACCATTAAAAGGTGTGACTAGGTGATGGATAGCAATTAAAACATCTCTTTATAGTCAACTCATTATTGAGTGGACTTCCCTCTCAAATTCCTCTGGAAAAGGTCACCAGCTCAAATCTTCAGGAGCCAGTCCACATAGAGGGAAGTGTAAGATAGCCAGGATGAGTGGTGGGCTTCATGAGCTTGGGGGGCATAGGCCCTATGTAAATATATTCAAGTTCGAAATTAAAACGTGTAGCAAAAAAGTTGTGCATGCCATTCAGCTTAGTTCTGACTGCAACAGTGAAGCACATTAATGCTATCCAGCATCTAGGCTGTGGCACATTAAGTCCCCAAGAAACTGGGCTTTTCCAGATGCTCAGGGAGAGCATTTCCTAAGTTTAGAGGAAACTATATACTATATACAGGAATATGCCACTTGAAGAAAGTTTGCACATACCACCCACACAGCTTAGGGACCAAGTAGAAGAAACAAAATGGGCACCGGTCACTTGGAAAAGTTGTTTGTGACAACTGATGTGGTGACTATTTTAAGGGAGTTAGAAGCACCACGTCCAGCTACAAAATACAATTGCAATGGCCTCTCATGCACAAAAGAGTTGGAGAACCAGTTTATTCTGGTCTGGGCTACAGCTTTCTGTAATTAGCTGAAAAATCTTCAAAAATTGGCCTGACATTTTCAGAGGTCATAGAAAGTCATAAAATAGGCTGCAGAAAGATTTGAGCTGGTTTGGTTTTTAGGTTCACAAAAAAACTCTTCTAGATGTTACTAAAGTGTCATCTGTACTCATGTCTCCACACTGAGTAGACAATATGTGTGGCAGAGAGACACTAAAATCCACCCCCCTCCACTATCTATCTCCTGGCACTCATGTTCCTCTCTGCATAATCCTCTCCCCTGGAGTGTGAACAAGGAAATGGGTTGTCATTTCTGTGATTATGTTACCTAAGATTACAACTTCCTCTTGTCTTCTTGATTGGCATGCTTTGATGAAGCAAGTAGCATGTTAGAGAGGTCCATGTGGCAAGGAACTGAAGGCAGCCTCCAGCCAACAGACACGAAGGACCTGAGGCCCTCAGTCCAACAAGCCACAAGAAACTGACTCCTGTCAACAATCCCATGTACTTAGGAGCAATGGAGTTTTCCAACCCTGGCTGACACCTTGACCGAAGCCTCAAAAAAGACCCTAAAACAAAGGACTCAGCAAAGCCATGCTTACATTCCTGATCCACAAAAGTCATGGGATAATAAACATGTGTTGATTAAGCTGCGAAGTTTGTGATAGTATTAAAAAATCCCACAGACTTTATAAGGGAGTAGAAAAATCTCATGGATTGTGTAAAAGAGAAAGAAATCTCATGGACACACAAGTTAAAGTCCATGGTGACGTTGGTACTAAATTAAGAGTAACACATAGCCTGGTGAGGGTCATGGCTCTTGAACATGCAGTTGATACATGAGGGAAGTATTATAACTCTGCCCTTTCTTGTGTGTAAAATGGGGATTATGAGATAAACCAGTGACTCAGTCAGTTGGCAGAACCAAATTCAAATCCAGATTTAAATGTGCAAATGAATATGAAGTCATGTTAGTTGGGCTAGACCCAAACTGGGATCCCAGGAGACCCTATAAAACAGCTGGTGCCACCACCCCTTTCTAGATCAACTCTTCAGTTGCTGAAGACCCATACCATTGTATGATGTTCATCTGTCAGAGGTCGAGGAAAAAACAAACACAATGCTATTTCTTGAAGTCTTTTTTGAGGTTCTACAGCCAATCTGATGACAATATAGGGAAAGCAGTAGATTATGGTGTCAATATTTTCAAAGTCCTCATGAGGAACAAATGTCTTATAGCTAGAGATGGAGTAGCAGAAATTGACTTAGCAAGAGATCATATCATACAGACAGACATGACTTGCTCTTAAACTATATGCTGTGCAGAACTTCACTGGAGCATTCAAAGCCATTCACCAGGCACAGCATGAAAATTCTAGAGTTAAGGCCAATGATATAACCTCTAATGCCAATGAAGTATTGAATTAGATAATGAAGTTGAATTTCCTGCTTTAAAAAAAAAAGGACATGTTGGAATCCAATATTCTATTTACCTGGGAAAATACTGGGCAATTAACTTTCTGCCAAGGAAGCAATTGCTGCATTTAGATTAGATTGGATCCTCGTGGATGACCACCCAGTACCTCCAAGCACCCAAAACAAATGGCTGGGAAAAAGACCAAAATTATTGAATAGCTTTATTTTACCTCTTGTAAAATCCCTATCAGCAGTAGGTCTCCACTTTTTTGGCTGATGTTTCTCACTCTCCTGAAGTTAAGGAGAGATCTATATTGGTATCCTCAACTATATGAAATAATAATCACAATGCCAGTTGTTCTCAAAAGAAAGATCAGAAAACAAAAAAGAAACCTACAGTCAAACAAATTAGGTAATATATAATGCCAGGACTTTGTAACTCTTTAATCAAATAACCTACCTTTTTGACCTGGGTGAAATATTTTAATTATCAGCTGCCCTTCTCAACGCTATTAGTTGTCTATCTCTGGTAATCTTAGGTCATTCCAAGTAAGAATCAGGTCCTAAATAAGAAACATGACAATTAACATACAGTCAATAGATGAGGGAGGTACTATAACTCTGTCCTTCCTTGTGTGTAAAATGGGGATGAAGAGAGAAATCAGTGACTGAGTTAGTTGGCAGATTCAAATTCAGATCAAATACAAGTGTGTGCTCTTTTTTTTTTTTTAAGACTTATTTATTTTAGCAGGGGGGTGGAGGCAGAGGGAGAGGGAGAGAATCCTCAAGCAGATTCCTGGCTAAGCATGGAGCCCAATGTGGGACTCAATTCCAGGATCCCGAGATCATGACCTGAGCCAAAATCAAGAGTTGGATACTTAACTGAGCCAACCGCAGACACCCTCAAGTGTGTGCTCTTAACTCTGTGTCCACATCACATTACCTTTATGGAAACTAGCACCTCTCTGACCTGATAGTCTCCTTCCCAGAGGACTTCCTTCCAATTTCCCTTCTCTCCTACTAAAAAATATAGCCAAGGCCCATTTTGACTTTGAGAACTCAGACTCACTAAAGAGTCAGAATCCAGTGTATTTTGTACTAGATTTTGTGAGTCTCCACCTACATTCCCCCTCAACCTCCTTTCAGAATTGCCTAGGTTGGATTTGCCTTACCTGGGACAGCCCGCATCCACTGACTGGTCCACCCAGGGGCACAAAACACCAGCCCTCCCACCACACCTCAGGACAGCAGGGAAGGGCCATCATGACAGCCTCAGAGCATAGTCCACATTCTTCCTCTGTTAATCTTGCTCCTTTTCTTTTCTTCTTTGGAAGCTGATCCCAGGAGCTCACCCTAATGCACTTCCTGCACATTCCAGGGTCTGTTTCCTCAGGAGCCCAACATGCATCAATTCCTGAGGAGATAGAATGAGTTGAACATAAGATGAAGAAATCCAAAAGAGCTGGGGATAGCATGGGACAGGTCTCACAGGGTGCTGTGAGGATTCAAATGGATTAATATGTGTGAAATGCCAAACAATAGCCAATAAAGCTGTAAATCTCATGTAAGTCTTGAGTTGTCATTATTATCATTTTTATAGTGTTATACATTATTACCACTCATGATCTTGGAGTTAACAACCCACCTGCACTAGGCATTGGAGGAGAATTATGGCTTAAAAGCAATATGTATGATTTCTTTTTTTTAAGACTGATTAAATCCCTTTATTTTTTTTAATTTATTTTTTATTGGTGTTCAATTTACTAACATACAGAATAACCCCCAGTGCCGTCACCCATTCACTCCCACCCCCCGCCCTCCTCCCCTTCTACCTCAGCCATTAGAAATGACAAATACCCACCATTTGCTTCAACGTGGATGGAACTGGAGGGTATTATGCTGAGTGAAGTAAGTCAGTCGGAGAAGGACAAACATTATATGTTCTCATTCATTTGGGGAATATAAATAATAGTGAAAGGGAATATAAGGGAAGGGAGAAGAAATGTGTGGGAAATATGTATGATTCCTAAGGGAGTCTGCAAGATCCCCGTGAGTGTACTGAATGGGAAGCTCCTGGAAAAGCTGAACTTGATCTGAAAGTTCACAAAGAGAAGTATAGTTTCACAGCAGAAGAAATGGTAGTACTCTTCTGTTGTGGTCAGCCTGTACCAGCCACATTGAGTGTAGCTGAGAGTACAGGAGGTGAGAAATTGGAGGGGAATGACCAGGACAGATTGAAGCGGGCGTCTTTAGCTCTCAAAATAGATTGTCCCATCTTCCTCTCCACCTCTCGGCTCACTCGGTCATCTCTCTGGCAAATACCTATAGGTCCTTGTTCATCACTTTGGGGAAACAGCCCCCGACTACCTCCTCACTTAAAGATTTAACCTGTTTCTTCCCCCTTTTTCCTTTATATCATACATGGGGTGTTTGTTGTTATTTGTTTGTTTTATCATTGCACCTATCGTTTTGCCTTGATTTGGATTTGGGTCAAATTTATTTTCTGTCCTTTGGGACAGGTTAGATGTTCATGTACTAGTTTCCTAGGACTACCATCACAAATTACCTAAATAGGTGGCTTAAAACAACATAAATTTATCCTCCCACAGTTCTGGAGCCCAGAAGTCTAAAATCAGGGTGTCAGCGGAGCTGTGTCCGTCTGAAGACTCTAGAGAAGAATCCTTCCTCACCCAACACTTCCAGCTTTGGGTGGCTCCATGGCTGTCAAGTTTAATCTGACCAGTAGTGAAATGGAATAGAGAGGCCAGGCAAAAGTTGGTCGAAACAGGCTTTTAATGGGACACGCTCTCGGCGAGGTTCCACGGCCCACAGGGGAGGGAGAGAGTGGGGAAGTCATGGGCTGGGGAAGTTGTGCCCAGGCAAACCGCAGGGGGGTCTATAAAGAGTTTTCGGGCAGGAAGATAGGGGCAGGGCAGGCATTCCAGTTAGGGCAAGGGTTACAGGTCTTTGTAAGCTAAGTTAGGGTAGGGTGGCAAGGCTGCGTTATTGGGAGGTTGCTGGCCTGGGGTCAGCAGTTTTGAGGTCCCCAGTCTCGCCAGCCCAACAATGGCCACATGGCTCCAGTCTCTGCCTCCATCTTCACATAGGTCTTCACAAAGCCTTCTTCCATGATCTCTTCTCTCTTCTCGAGAAGGCCTATTATTGGCTTTAGGGACCACCCTAATCCAGGATGAGCTCCTCTCAAGATCCTTAGCAGGATAACATTCTCAAAGAAACTTTTTTCCAAATGTAGTCACATTCACAGATCCCAGACACACATATCTCTTGGTAGACACCCTTCAACCCACTATAGCAGGTATGTATTGATTCCACCATGGAACTAGTCCACCAGTTCTAAACTATCAAGTAGATTAGGTCTACCAAAAAAGCAACAGGAATCACAAAAGGTATATTAAAAAAAAAAAAAAAGTTAAAAAGAGGGAACAAGAAAACGAGCATGTGAAGGGAGGCCAGATGGGTTTTGTTAACTGACCATGCAGGAGCTAGGAACAGATGAGAAGAAAATCAAAGATGGTCACAAAGGGTTGAACCTCAAGGGCTGGGAGGATTAATCAGAAAGAGAGGTTGGCTGGTGTGAGGTGATGTCCTCTTGCTCTGTTTCAGCAGGACGTAAGATGTTTGGAAGAACAATTAATTGGCTCACCCACTGGCTCTCTGTGCCTCAGTTTCCCCACAAACCAGCAGCACTTCTCACTTTTCCAGGATGTGCTGAGTTCTCTGAGCAATAAATTAATTTGTGTTGCTTCCCTACTGGGCACTTGACCAGGATCAATGACAAGTACTAGAGCAGCAGTTTAAAATGCTGATGTGATTCATTTTACGATGTGGGTGGGACAGGCTGAGTGGCCCACAGGAAGGACAGCTGGTCCCAAATGTTTGAGGCCTTGTAAAATGATGCGTATCTACTTACACTGCTGTAGTAAACAGAACTGGTATCCCCAGGCTCATAGAGGCAATGGCCAACTGGGGAACACTGAACCTTCCAAGGTCAGATCTCAATTTAATGCAAAGCAAATAATCCTGACCTGTGATGGTTAACATCTTAATAACATTTTCTATGATAGACCAAAGCTTGATGATTCTTTCAACATTGTACATTTTTTTTTAAAAAAGTGTTTCTAGGGATCCCTGGGTGGCGCAGCAGTTTGGGGCCTGCCTTTGGCCCGCGGCGCAATCCTGGAGACCCAGGATCGAATCCCACGTAGGGCTCCTGGTGCATGGAGCCTGCTTCTCCCTCTGCCTGTGTCTCTGCATCTCTCTCTCTCTCTCTCTCTCTCTCTCTCTCTCTGTGTGTGTGTGTGTGTGTGACTATCATAAATAAATAAAAATTTAAAAAAATCAATTGGCTGCAAATAAAACAAATAAATAAATAAATAAATAAATAAATAAATAAATAAATAAAAATAAAAAAGTGTTTCTAAAAACTAGAACCCTAAAGAATGATTTAAAATAGAGAAACCCGGTAGGGAGTAAAACTGCGGACCTGGATATTTTAGTTTTCCCTGAGATTAGCAAACAAAATTCAAAGCCAAATAACTGGAAGGGAGTAGGACACGATCTTGGAACCTTTGATTTCTAATCTCTACTTTTTCCCATGCAATTTAAAAGTAAATAGACTTTAACTACTTACTATCCAAGTAAATGGCTATTGATTTACAAGCTTCCTTAACATTTTCTTTACATCATCCATTGTGGGAGGAAAAGCTCCTCCCTCCCCAATCCCCTGTCATTCCCCCCACCCCACCCTCATTTTCTCTCTGTTCCTCAGTGGTTTTCAGAGGTGCCTGGCCTTGAGCTTCTGGCAATCTCTGGCTCCCCTTTCCCTGTACTACTTCTGACATATACCTGTCAAGGGATCAGAGATCTGGCCTGCAACCAGCCTGGTCACTCTAGTGAAACCCCCTCTGCTCTCAGGTCCCCTGTGAGCATCTGGCTTTAGCTCAGGGCATGATCCCGGAGTCCTGGGATCGAGTTCTGTATCAGGCTCCCTGCTCAGCAGGGAGTCTGCTTCTCCTTCTCCCTCCACCTCCACCTCCTCCCTCCACCTCCCCCCCCCCCCCCCCCCCCCCCCCCCCCCGCTTGTGAGAGACAAAAAGTATGAGCAGTGGAGAGATGGAGTGAGAGGGAGAAGCAAACTCCTCATTGAGCAGGAGCCCGATGGGAGGCTCAATCCCAGGACCCCGAGATCATGACCTGAGCCAAAGTCAAGAATCAGACACTTAACTGACTGAGTCACCCAGGCACCCCACACTAAGTTATTTTTTTGTTGTTGTTTTTTTTTTTTTTTTTTTTTTAAGATTTATTTGTTTATTTGAGAGAAAGAAAGGGAGAGAGGGATCCCTGGGTGGCGCAGCGGTTTAGTGCCTGCCTTTGGCCCAGGGCGCGATCCTGGAGACCCGGGATCGAATCCCACGTCGGGCTCCCTGCATGGAGCCTGCTTCTCCCTCTGCCTATGTTTCTGCCTCTCTCTCTGTGTGTGTGACTATCATGAATAAATAAATAAAATCTTTAAAAAAAAAAAAAAGGGAGAGAGAGAGGAGGGGCAAAGGAAGAGGGAGAGAGAAGTAGAGGGAGAAAGAGAGAAAACATCTCAGGCAGGCTCCATACCCAGCATGGAGCCCAACACAGGACTCTGAGATCATGACCTGAGCTGAAATCAAGAGTTGGATGCTTAAATGACTGAGCCACCCAGGCACCCCTCACTAAATTTTTTATTTATCACATCACAGCCTGTAGGCTGCACACAAAATCCTAGATGGACAGTCCCCAATCACTGATAGGTATTTCCCAGAGTCCCTGATTCCTGAGACACAGGAGTATCCACAGAGAGCTCACTATGGGGATCCCTGGGTGGCGCAGCGGTTTGGTGCCTGCCTTTGGCCCAGGGCGCGATCCTGGAGACCCAGGATCGAATCCCACGTCAGGCTCCTGGTGCATGGAGCCTGCTTCTCCCTCTGCCTGTGTCTCTGCCTCTCTCTCTCTCTCTCTCTCTGTGACTATCATAAATAAATAAAAATTAAAAAAAAAAAAAAAAAGAGAGCTCACTATGGGCCAGGCATGGACCCCAGCCCCACAGACACACCAACCTGCACATCTCTGCCCTCACCAGCATGGTAGTTGAGCTGGCTTAGCAGACATGATCACAAGCTGTGAGTTAAGACAAAAGGAAGCTTACAACTCAGACAAGTGCTATGAAGGAGCCAATCTCAGAGGGCAGGGAAGGTTCCTCTAAGGACCTGGCACCTTCTCTGAGCTCAGAAGCAGGAGTGCAGGAGAAGGGAGACAAAAAACAGTATCTGAAAGAGGCCTGCTGGCAGCAGTAAAAACAAAACAAAACAAGCAAAACATAACAAAACAAAACAAAACCAAGAAGCAAGTTTGCTCCACATGGAGGGAGCCAGGAGTACAAGGGGGTCAGAGCTAAGGAGATAGCTATCAAGGAGCATTTAGAGGGGAATGTGTTATCAATAAACATCTGCTAAAGTTCACAAAATACCTGCAAAAGAAACGGAAATATATTTAATGTGGCTAATTAAATGAATGAGGAATGCATAATAGTAATGGTTTACGTACGATAGCGAAGGCTTTACTGAATTTAAACAGATTAACTCAATTTAAAATAATTTAATCTTTTCACAGAAAATGCCATAGCAGAGTATCCAAGTTATATGGAATTCCAATAAATATTATTTGAACCTGAATTGCTATTGCTAAGCAATCTGCCTTCCTACACTGGATGAGGTAGGCTAGCCCGGGGTCAAATGCAACTAACATAGGAAGCATCTAGAACATTCCTTGGCCCACAGGCACTTTCCTTCTTTGACAGCACTTCTAGAGCACTAAGAGACACGGCTTAGAGAGTGTGCCATGGTAAGCCTGCAATGTGGGACGGCCGCCCATGTTTCGATCTTGACCTGGGTGCTTCTTCCACCCCACACTACCGCCCCTTGTAAAATAAAGCTCTTACATTTAAAAATATATTTTTAAAGTAATTAAATTACTTTTAAACACAGATTTTTTTTAACCCCAATGGAAATGCAGAGATTTGGAATTATGTGTGAGATGTTCATTACTTAAATCTGACTGGGTGGTTGTTTCTATGAATGAATGCACTTAATTAATTTTTCCCCCTAGCTTCTTGCTATTTCCTGACTGTAATCTATTTTCTTTCATCCCAGGGGCAATAGAAGGACAACAAAAGAAGGATCCAGTGATATGAAATTCCAGAACCTCTGTCTGCCAAAAAATAGGTCAGAATATTTACTTGTTTATTAATAGAGGAGTGAAAATCTTGAGTCTATGGCAAATAAGCTGACCAACACACACACACACACACACACACACACACACAACATGTTAATGTGATAAAATTTTATTGCTGCCAGTGGTCTTACAGACCTAGGTTCAGAAGGAAAAGAAATGCATATGAGTTAAAGTGCCATCATATGTGTGATGCAGGTAAAGTTTGGGAAGCCCCGAGGCATCCACAGCATTTCAGACCCAGGGCTACTTCCACCACCCACCAGGTGTCCAAACAGCCCAAGAGACAGCCACTAATAGGGAAGCTTCCATTCTCAGCTGGTGAACAATTTAAATGATGGGTCACGGATGCATCAGGCCACGAGTCCACCACCCGGTCTCACAGGTGAGGATAGAGGGAGCCATGTGCCTACGTGGTTTCTTCCCTTTGTCTTTCAGCTGAGCAAACATTTACTAAGCAGTCGTGGCCTTAGGACTTGCACAGGCTAGGTAATATGCAGAGATGAAAGACAAAGTCCCACCTCCAAGGGGCTCAGAGCCAACTCTAAAAGCCAATTGGAGTGGGGATTCCAATCCTGAAGCCCACTCCAGGTCTACCATTGCCCAGCATCCAGACCCTGGGCAACATCCTGATACCCCGAGGGGGTTCGAGGTCCCCCTGCATCCCACCAGAGCTCCCTCAGCAAACCCTGCTGGACCAGTCTCTCTGCTCAGAGGCACGCAAGGGTCTCAGCATGTTATCCTATTCCTTGGATCCCAACACACTCTTAAACGCCAAACACCCATTCAGTTCCCACTACGTGCCAGGCACCGGGGCATTCTTAGCGTCCTAAGATTTACTCGAAGAACTATTTTCCCTACGAAGACTAAATGAATGCTTGTAAAACAGAATATCTGAAATATTGTCAAAACCATATTAAGCAAAGGAAAATTTGTGGCTGTTCTCAGACTTGTTCAATGTTTACATTAAATACGTTTGAATAATGCATTTTAAGTCAGTTTTTCTTATTTCCTGACAATAGTAAGAGATGGGAGTTGGAAGGGTGAGAAGCCTTCCTTCAAATGAAGATGGTTGCAGCAATCACATACATCACAGTAATATTTACAGCTACATTTGAAAAAGAGAGAGAGAAAGAGAGAAAGAGCAGTGCTTTTTTCCGCAGCAAATTATTTCAGGATGTGTCATAGCATGCTCAAGATATATTAAAAAGAGCAACAGACGATGTTTCTGCAACCCGTTCCAAACCATTTATAAACCCAAATTAAAAAAAAAAATCCCATATGCATACAAATCTTTGTACCACTGCGTATTTTGTAATGAAAGTATTATATGAGTATAAATTAGTATTGAGATCTATAAATCAAATCAAAATGTCTGAACACACATTTTGGGTCTACTGTCTTACTTCAAGAACTATTAAACCAATGAATTCATTCTCTGTACAAATTACAATTATCAGCATTTGGCAGTCAAGACCGAGGGAGGGTGCTATGGGCAGGTGGTGCTGCACACAGATCCTGCCAGTGGGCACCGGGTCTCAGTGTCATCCCACCTGCTCACTCATGGAGTGGCCTCACTCTGACAAGCCCATTTCCCATCTCAGCGCCTCATATACTTTAGAAATGGTATTTGAAAGCGAGTGAGTAGACTGCCTTGTGCCCCACTGATCCCTGTACGAAAAGCAGCTTCCGTGTGTGGAAAATGAATAAATGGGAGACCCCTGTAGCACTCCGGGAACGTAGCAGGTCCACAATAAATAACAGTGGCTAATGGTCACTGAGTGGCCACCATGTGCTGGGTGCTGTTTTAAGAGTTTAATAGCTGGATCCCCACAATCCCAGGCTCATTAGTCTCCCTTTCATAGGAGAGAAGAAGGCATGCAGAGTATCAATACCTTCCCTGAGGCTGATGAGCTGGGTGGTATGGTCAACCGTAGACTTCCATATGGTTACTGGGATCTAAAACAGCCCTACTTTTGCCCTCAATACAGCCAGCCCTTAGGTGAGGCATCAGCCCGCTGACAGGTGCAGGGGGCTGGCCCCAGCCAACCTCGCCGCTACACTCAAACATGCATGCACCTCCAGGCCACAAATGATGCTCACAGAGATGCTGCTGATAGGGTCCAGATGATGATCCAAGAAAAACATGGAACCACATCCATTAACCACGACCTGTCCACACTACTGATACGAACGCATCCCAAAACTCCCCATGGAATTCATCGAGCTGAATCCCCAATATCCACACCTGTACTGCATCCCTAAGTGCAGAAAATGGAAACATACCATGTTTTCCAATCAAGTCCAAACTCAAATCCATAGGTAAGTGCCTGGACATGCACCAGCCACCACGAAAGGAATTTTGGCATTTAATCCTCACAATACTGCTCTGAAGTAGTTATTATAATTCCCATTTTCTAGATGAGAAAAGAGAGTCTAAGAGAGGTTACATTTGTGGTCAGTCACAGAGCTAGTCACTGGTGACAACTGGATTGGGATTCAGAGTGTAATGTCAAATCGAGGACCATTTCTGGGCTCCAAGTAACCACCACTTTCTGCTGTGTCGGCCTGATCCTGTGGATTTCGTTTTCTGTTCCTGCAAGTCTCCAGTCTGCTCCCGTAGAGACTCTGCTATGAAGAACGGGTGTGTGGACATTGCGCTCCTGAGAAGAAGGTCCAGGGCCATCGCACAGCCTCACAGCGGCACCTCCCGGAAAGCGGCCCCATCCATCAGCGCCGCCTGGGAGCTTCGGAGAAATGCAGATTCTCAGGCCCTGACCTACTGAATCAGAAACTCAGGAGTGGGAGCCTGGGCACCTGTGTATAAACAAGCCTCCCGCCCCCCAGTGATTCTGGTGCCCATTCAAGCCTGAGAACCTCCACTTCAGCATCCTTACTGAGAATGCAAGCTTCGGAGCTGGAGTAGGAGGCCGCTAGGCCCAGCACTTCCTCTGCCCCTACCTACTACCTCCAGGAGACGGGAAGGAAGAAGATGCAAGACAGGGGCCCAGAGGGTAGGAGGAAGGTGGGAGAGGTCAGCGTGCTGGAGACCGGGAAATTCAGATGAGACAACAGCCCTTGCCCTCAAGAGGTTCAGTCTGAGGGGGGGGGGGAGTGAGGGGTGCAGAGCAAGACTGGTACTCCAGATCACAAGACACTGCCTCGTGCAGTGAGAGAAAAGATGCAGGCCCTCAGGGGACCCCGGGGGTGGCTAAGGGCTTGCCCACGAGGTTCCCAGCCATGCTTTCCACTCCGAGTGGAGTCTCTGTTCCCATTCCTGACGACAGCGCTGTAGGTACTGTTGCTCACACATCCCGCACTCAGATACTCCCTACCCTCACCTCATTCACTATCCATTTCTTCTCTTTTGCCACTAATGCCCACAGCAATAGTTAATTCCCAAGGAGGGGGGGGTCGTTGGGGAAGACAAGGTG
This sequence comes from Canis lupus dingo, assembly GCF_003254725.2. Lineage (NCBI taxonomy): Eukaryota > Metazoa > Chordata > Mammalia > Carnivora > Canidae > Canis > Canis lupus. The sequence goes on from NC_064245.1 coordinate 69,130,416, forward strand.
CAGGTGGCTGTAATTCCTTCAGATGCAGCAGCCTTGTTGCTGCGCTAGGCAGCGCCCTCCCCGCCCCTCCCAGCAGCAGACAGCTCTCTGCCCAGGAGACACACGGGGTGGCGGGGTCCCAGGACCTTGTTGCTCTTGACCTCTCTGGTTTCACCCCACCCCTCCAGGGGCCCTGGGCATCCACGGATGGCACTGACTGATCCTTAAGAACACTGCTCCCTCTGGCCTGCCTCACTGTGCCGACCGGGGAGTATCTTTCTGAAAGATGTGGCCAGCCAGGGGCTTTACAGAGGGCCCAAAGGGCTTTCTAAGAGGGTGCCCCATCCCTTTCCTGGGCCCCTCCACAAGGAGCTCCCCAGATTAGATGCACAGGAAGCATCGCTAAAGGGTCGGGAGGAAGAAGAATGAGAAGGACCCACCAGGAGGCTGTTGGCTTGGACTGTACGCCCAGTGCCTGGCACATACTAGATACCTAAATAGGTGATAGAAGGAACTTTCACCAGAAGGAAACTTTGGAGGGACGCAGAGAGAAGACAGGACAAGTCTGGGAGAGTGGAGGCTGTAGACTCGGGAGCCATTCACCTGCTGGAGGGGCGCCAGAGCTAACCTGGGCACGCAGGCCACCCCGTGCTGCCACGCTGCTCCCCTGCAGTGTAGCCCATCCAAATGCCAGATATTGTTATTTTCATCCTTCAGCATTTGTCAGGGACACAGATGAAGGGGATCAGAGCTCACATCACATGCTTCCTGTCCTCAGTGAACTTAAACTTAGTTGAGGAAAGAAAAAACAGGGTTTAACAATGAGATTTAAATAAGGAATTCCTGGGATCCCTGGGTGGCTCGTGGCTCAGCAGTTTAGGACCTGCCGTCAGCCCAGGGCATGATCTTGGAGACCCTGGGATCGAGTCCCACGTCAGGCTCCCTGCATGGAGCCTGCTTCTCCCTCTGCCTGTGTCTCTGCCTTGCTGTGTGTGTGTGTCTCTCATGAATAAATAAATAAAATCTTTAAATAAGGAATTCCTAACTCCACGCTGCCTTTTGACTCTCCAAGTGCATTAGGAGAGCAAGCAGCACCACAGTGCTCAGAGGCGGAAGGCTCACAGGCCATATTCTGTAATTAGGTGCCTGGTCTCCCATTTAGGGGCTGGGGGCCTGGTGGAAGAAGTTTGAGAACCTGAGGTATACTGTGATCTGCTCAGGGGAATGTGAGTTCCACTGGATAAGTGCCACTACCTCTTGCTGGGACATATGCCTGAACCCTTCCCTCGCCAGTAAACTCTAGGAACACCGGGGGCCTTCTGGAGATGCAGCTCTGAGCATGCTTGAACCAGTGCTTTAACCGAGCTCCACAAGCCTCCAGGACTAGGCAGGCCCTCTAGCTCACCCCTGCTGGTTCCTCACTCCGAGCAGAGCACACTAAGCTTTTCTATACCTCGGCCCCTGCAGCTCCCTAATGCCAATCTGCACATCCCTCCAGTGCTAGAGAGGAAGGCAGGGTGCTCCCCTCCTGCAGACTGGCTGCATGTGAACCTGGCACCACCAACTCCCCTCGGGGGTTAACCCAGGCCTCGGTCAATGCAGCCACCAAAGGAAAAGGCCAGTTCCTGGTAATTGGCCCTAACACTGAGAGATTCTTGTCCACGGAGAGTTGCCAGGAGATTTGTTGAAATGATTTGTATAAGGCTCACACTTAACCAGTACAGCATGGGCATCCAAACAGAGGGAAAAAGGCAATGAATTTAGAAGTTCAAAGTCACTTTCATTTCCCTCTAGATTATATTAAAAATGAGGTTAGCAACTCTTATCAATTGTCTGACAAAAATAGAATTTTAGTCTAAAGCGCTCTCTTAACGTCAGAAGCAGTACTTAAGGGGAGATGTGGTGCCGAGCCAGTTAGTCTTGGAGGTTTGGGACAGGGAGTGGGCTAGCCGGTGAAATCACCCTGACCATCTCCCAAGGGGCTCTGCTGCACATTCTGCTCCAGCAGTGGTACCTGGGGAGGCCCAGGGGAGGACCACACGCGTCACACTCCAGGGGGCGATGAGGAATTAGTCTCCACACCCACCGGGAGCTTGACCCTGGAGATGGGACCAAACGTCGTCTCTATGGGACAGGAAAAACACACCATCCAAACTTTGTTCCCATGGATAAGTAAGACGCAAGTGCATCCTGCCTACCCAATCAGATCCAGTTCTCCCAGGCAGCAAGGGGGAGACGGAAGATGGGTTTAATTTAGTGCCCTTTCAGGATTAAAAATTATTAAGCATATTAAATTATTGAGAAGTATTAAAAATTAAAAATATTCAGAAATTAAAAATCTTTATTTGTAATAAGCCTTAAATATTGAAATCCACAAACCGCTGGAGATCAGCCTCATTCATTTCATATTCCGCGAACTCCCCCCACCACGACGTGGACACCTGCCTGTGTAAGCGGGAGACATAGAGGCAGGCCTGCTGCCCTCAGGCCCAGAGCTGGAAGGAGCAGGGGGTGGGAGCAGCAGGGGGGCGGGGCTGCCGAGCTGTCACACCATCCAGCCCTGGCCCCTTTGCATGTGGCCGTGTTATGGATGCTGTCGATGCCGCGGAGGAGCCAGGGCGCATCCTCGTCATTCCTTGGCAAGAGGCAGCTTGCTAACTAGCACGTGGGGCTTGCTTGAGCAGCAAGAACACAGCAGATCTCCACGAAGTTTGCTAGCAGCCTCTTTTGCTAGTCACCCCGGGCTGTCAGGCTGCAAAGAGCATCAGCACAGGAGCCTTTTCGGGGAGCTTGTCAGCTGCTGGCCTGAACTCCAACCAGACACAACCGTGGAGTCCAGGTCTCCTCCGGGGCCCCCTCCTTCCCGGGCCCTCAGAGCAGGTTCTGCCCCCCCCCCCTTTGTGGGCTCAGCTGGAATAACAACGCTGCTCCCGGCCCTGCTGACGCTTCCTCTGCTAACTCATTCGGCTTGCACTGACGCACAGAGAGCCCCGGGGTGCAGAATCCCGGAGGGTATGACATATGAATGAGCTCCATCGCTCTGGGACCCCACCTAGGGGCAGAGAGGCTCAGAGAAGCCACTTCCAGATAGCCTGGACGATGGGGAGGAAGCTCCCAGGCAGAGAGAGCTGGGCGGTCTACATTGCTGAGGCAGGCTTGGAAATAATGAGGGTAGCCAGACAATTCCCGGCTCTGCCCATCGCATGCTGGGCCACTTGAGGCAGGTCACTTACCTCTCCTGAACTTGAGCCGCACCTGCGAAGTGGGGAAAGCCCACCTGCCAGAGCAGAGCCTCTCCGTGCTGCACAGACTCCACTCTTCACAGGTGTCACAAGACCCCAGGCTGAAACTTGCAACAATAAACTGGACCATGTTGTCTCCGATTTGCTTTTTTTTTTTTTTAGCATTAACTGTCTTTAGTTCCAAAAACCAGGTGAAGCCAAGGTCAGAAGAAGGACATAATCCTAACATGAGAGCCAAAGTTCTTGCTAGGATCCCCGAGGAGAGTGGGCATCCTCTGCCTCATCCCTGGGCTTGGGCTTGCAGGCAGCCTGCCCCGGATGTGCTGTCCCCAAGTACAGGGCCTGGCTTGCCACGCTCACAGCAAGCTTACCGTACACAGTCACGAAAACATACCATTTGCATTTCACGTATCACCAGTGGCAGGCCTGGGGAGCCTTTTGAGGCCTTAGTCAAAGACGAAGATGTCAGGGAAGAGGCCATGTGTTGAAAGCGTCAAGAGAGAGCTCTCAGGCCCCAGATAAATGACCTGCTCCTTACTGGCTGATTTACTGATAATTTCTGCCGAATCTCAGGCAGCTTGAAAGGATGCCAAGAGCTAACCACAAGGGCTCCGAGACCGCAGCTGCACACTGCCTCTGGACTCACCACCACCTGTGGGCGAGGGCCTAGGGAGGCGGCCAGGATTTGGAGATCTGACCCTCACTCTCAGGCTGTCAGATCCCTCACTCTCTGTGGGACCAGGCAAGTTGAAGGACGCTCTGAACCTCCCATTTCCTCGTCTGTAAACTTGGGACAGTGACAGCCACTCCACAGGGCCTCCCTGAGTATTAAAATGGCAAACAGAGGACAAAGAGTAAGCGGGAAGCCAGACTCCTGGGCCGTGGTCTCTTGGTTACTCATGTCTCCCAACTTAACTATTCAGTGCCCGAGGTCCCAGCCACCAGGCAGGCCTCATAAATATTTACCCCCGGTGTGTGTTGCGATGCTCAATTAATTGCTCCTGTGACGTACTTTGAGAGCCTCGGAGGATAGGCGCCGTACGAGGCCCAGGATTATTAAAGGCACAAACAAGTTGGCTCACAGAAGCAGCATCCTCCAGAGCCTTCCTTTGCCCCAGAGCTTTGCAGATCTTTGCCCAAAATCTAGGCCAAAAGGCATTTCCTAAAGCACCCTGCCAATGTGAATGTGGTGGCCAGGCAAAAGGCCCTACTAGAAAATAGACAAACACATACAGACAACTCACAATAGATAGTGGTTTTAGGCCACTTGGAAAATAATAATAAAAATTCAGTCTCACTAGGCATCAGGGAAATGAAACAGGTAAAATAAGAAATCGAGCACCACGTAGGCAAAATTATTTTAAAGGATGGATTTAAGGGTGGCGAGATCCAGCGATGGTCACTGACTGCTCTGTGACTTAGCATCTAAACTGACCCAACCCACCTGGTAGGCAACTGAGTGATCTACTGTGAGGGGCTTGGAAGACCCCCCATTGCCTGACCCTCCTCACTGCACTTGGCAGAGTCTCTCCACGGGAAGATTCGGGGATTAGATGAAAAACGCAAGCATGGATCCACATTGCAACATTACTTGCAATAATAAAAACTAGCAAGAACCCAAATGAACCCTTTAAAAATCACAGCCAAAAGGGTGCCTGGGTGGCTCAGTCAGTTAAGCATCTGCCTTCAGCTGAGGTCTTGATCCTAGGTCCTGGGATGGAGCCCCGCATAGGGCTCCCTGCTTGGTGGGGAGTCTACTGCTCCCTCTTCCTCTGCTCCTCCCCCTGCTTGTGCTATCTCTATGTCAAATAAAATCTTTTTTTAAAAAAATCACAGCCAATAGATGTCATGTCTTTGAATAACAGCTAAAGATATATAATGCATTTTTAACATCAACAGCCCATACATTCTTATGCTATTTTTATACATCTGTCCATTTAGACATATGCACACACCCCGTCATACACGCATATAAATATGTACAGCAGATTTGCCAAAATGCTACCTGGGGTGGTTGCATTTTCTTCTACGTACATTTTTCTATTTTTCATACTCTCTATAATGAGGTGTTGTTTCAGATCCAGAACAATATAAACAGGAAGAAATCATTTCATAGGTTGATCTGAGAAATGCCTGTGGTGGCTGCCCACTCCTCTGGGGAAGGTGTGTGACCCGCATGCCGCTGACACTGACCTTGGTTCTCTTTTCTCCCCTAGGTCATGGCCTCGATTCAACAGTGCCACAGGTGAGTCAGGGGCCCTCAGTCGCCAAAGCCGTGGGGATGTCAGCATGGGCCTGTTACTCTTCCTTCCATTCTTCTCTGCTTTTCCTTCGATAAAACTACTGGCTTGTTCAAAATGGCATTACCCACTGATGGCCTCTTCCTCTGGCTCCTCCCGGGGTACAGCCTGGTCTGTGACTTCCACAAGCTTTGGAAACTAGGGCAGGCTGATGGGAACCCTGGCTCTCCCTTCACTTTGTAGCTGTGTAGCCTGGGGTGAAGCACAGATCCTTCATCTGCAAAATGGGTAAAAGTCTGCATAAATGTCATTGCGTGGCCCCTCAGTAGCGCTCGTTCAACTAAACTCTATATAACGGGATCCCCCCAGAACATGTGTTGAATGGATGAATCGATCAGAAACCACATTTTATGATTCTCTTGCATGTCTTTTCAGAGCCTAGTTCCTGGTACCGGGCACTTACTAGAATCCCATTAAAGTTTGAGTGAAAGTATGTACTATTCATCTTAGAGCATTATTATTTCAGGGAAAGTCCAATAGAACGTCCCTAGAAAGCTGGCGAGGGACGATGAAAGGTGGCTAGAAATGATGGCTACAAGGAGACAGAATAAAGTGAAAAATAGACAAGAAGTGTGCAAAGAAGGTGTAGAATCATAGGGAGTGACGCAATCTGCAAATGAACTCAAAGGTTCATATCAGTGCATGTTGGAGCATGTAACCAGCTTTCAGCATGTCCCAAATCACCGTGAGAAGTGGAAAAAAGCAAAATCAAGACTGCAAGTATGAATATAAATAAGAAACAAGCACCTGGCTCTAATCCCTCTTACAGAAAATGCCTTTATTAACCTTCCCAGTCATTTCCTAAGGTTGCATCCTCTCAAGGTAGATGCTTCCAAACTGTACTAGAGCCTTTGATTCCAAATATACCTCCCTCCGCCAGCTTGCTACCTCCCATCCCTTCCCACAATGCACTTAAAGTCCTGGGGGTACTCTAGACACTTCCAAAGGAGATGGTGCCTGGAAAGGAAATTGCCAATCTGATGTGTTGGCTGGTCGGTTATAAACCACGTGATCCGTACCCCTTTCCCTTTGCCCACTCTCCACATTCATTAAGGCAGAGAAAAACGGAAAGGTGGGTATTATGTTTCATTATTCTAGAGAAATAAGCAGAGGAGGAAGAAAAACAAAAACAAATCAAAACCCCAAGAGAGCTGATTGAGATAAAGCTGCCCAGGCCTGCCCATACACATTGGAATCATATTCTGCCAAAAATATTAACAGCAAATCACAGCACCCCAGCCTCTGCATGCTTATAAACCACAGAAAGTATCTATTAAAATATAACAGAACTGATATAATGAAGGATGCACATGATTTACACAACAGGCTGTTTGCCATGATGATATTTTGAACATTTCTAGATATTTTTAAGTTGTTTGCAATTTTTTACCATGAGACTATTTGAAAATATGGTGGGATTTCCATATGAGAGAATACTACATAACCACTAAAAAGATGACATTGAAGCATATTTACCGACATGGATATGTTATAGGATGCTATTATATGCAAGAGCAGACAAGAAAACCATGTGCTTAGACGTACATAGCCTATATCATGTGTGTGTGCTACGTGTGTGTGAGTGATTAGGCTATAATCAAATATTTTTAGTGGTAGCCTTGGTATGAGGACCTTATATATATTAACTTTTATCCCTGTATTTTTTCGCTTCTCTGTATCTTATAATTTTTCCACACATTTTTGTATGCTAAAAACAGTCTATCAAAAAAAATATTCTTGGAAAAGACAGACATAGATGCAAACTTGGACAACCCGTTAATACCAATACTTTCTGTGAGGCTGATTTACAGAGAACAATGCCATGTTTTTCCATAAAATAAACTCAGGAGCCTCTCTCCTTCCATTAATTAAATAATTAAAGAAGATAGCCCTATTTAGAAAGTGGTCCTTCTCTCTTAAGGCACCGTATACAATAAAAACCTTGATAAAGATATATATTGGCTATTTCAGTCAAATGGACAAGAAATTTCATTTTTGTCCAGGAGCACCTGTTTTGTTTTTGGTTTTTGTTTCCTAAGGAAAAGCAGTGTTGAAAGTTGGTTTTTCCCACTTTTAAAAGAAAAATTAAGAAGGATTTTAGGAGCAGGTGGAGGAAAGGCAGGTATGGGATATGTGAGCGTCCAATGCCCCCTGCTGGCCCTTTCTAGACATTGAAATACTTGTATTAGAGTCTGGTTCTCCCCCAAGGTGTTGGCAAAATGGGCAGACAGACACGATGTGAATGGTTCACGGGTGAATTGCTGGGAAAAAGTCTTCCCCTAGTTCCCATTAACACAAGCCAGGATTTCACATCATCCATGATTGGTAAACCCAGGGATTCACATTTGTCTTTAAAATGTGTAGTGTATCAGAATCACAGTAGTCACAAAAGTATATTCTCAAGCCCACTCCAGGGTCTATGCTTTCACAGATCTAGAGTGAGACCAGGGAGTCCCTGCCTTTCACAAGAGAACTCCAACTCGTGTCGTGCTAGGACTGTCTTTGGAAAATCACTGGTTGAAGCAAAAACAAAGAAAAAGGAAACTATCAAAAGTATCTCCACCAAGAAGCTGCCGTCAGCTCTCTGGACAACTGTCTCAGAATATTTTATTTGAATTGCAGGAGATCACCCAAGAAATGGGATGGAAGATAGCTGCCTTATCTGTCACCATCCATCCATTCATGCATGCATCCATCCAAGCAATTTGTGGTAGTTCTGACCATAACCAGCTTTGAGCACTGACTTTTAAGAAAATGAAATTGAAAGGTCCTAGGGACTCAGCTTACCTAAGATACTAATATTGTGCTCCACAGATGAGGAAATTAAGAATTCAAGAAAGGAAGTGAACTTCCAGGGCCACCTAGTGAGAATATTCAGCCTGCTCTCCACACTCCCAATAAATGCTTCCCATGTAGCTATTTCTGTGAGTTTGGCCTATTTGTGACCAGCATGTCAGTGCATAATCTTCAGATCAGGTGACTGCGGTTCAGTGAATAAAACTGGAATGTCCAGAAGAGCTAGATCATGGAGCTAGTAGATAGATAAGAGACAGATGTGCCATATGTTCTATGTGCGTGTGTGTGTGTGTGTGTATAATCCATACTCATCTGTTTCTACACATCCCTTTCTCTCTTCTTACTATTTTCTTCCTTCCCTCCCTCTTCCCTCTCTTCTTCCCAAGCCTAAGTCATGTAGTCAAGGACATCATAAGCCTTTCCTCAGAGATAGTGAGAATGAATGCAAGGAAACTCATTTCCTACCTCTCCCCATAGCCATGGTTTGATGCCAAACTGAAGATGTCCTAAAGTTTGGAACTTGCCAGGGGAAAGTGGGTAGATTATCTATTTTCCATCATGGAGATGAAGGTTAGATTGATGCCCTCAGTCCCCAGAGACCCTGTGGCTCCTAAAAGACAAAGAGTGATGAAGGCAGGACAGGTAGAGAAAAGAACCCAGGACCAGAGGTCTGGAGCCCAGAATACTGGTTCTCAGCAAAACCTAGGACCTATGAATGAGAGAAAATGGAAAGAAACTTACATATATAATGAGTCCCTAGTTTGTGACAAGCATTTTATAGATGTTTCTAATGTAGCTGTCAGGTGCTGATAATACAGTATAGATTAGGTAAACTGAGCCCAAGAGAGTTAGATCCCCTGGGGAATAAATCAGCAGAACAGAGCTCAGATCTGTCACAGGACACTTGTTCATGCTGTGTGCCAAGCAGTGCTTTCATCTTTAAAATGAGGGTCAACCAACCGTGTCACTGAATCCCTCGGCCTCACAGCTGGACGGGGGACCAGTTTGAGGGACCAATGGGAAGAATCAACAGAGCTACGTCAATGGAGTTGAACGTTGAGAAAGGCGCTGTTTTTATTTTAAAATGAGAACTCAGGAATGAACAAGCTCCTAACACAAATCTGACAGCAGAGTACTCATAATCTGGATTGAGTAGAAAAGATTTGGTCATGAAGTTGAACTTGAAACATGAAACACAGCTGTTCATGGGGGGCGAGGGGGACACACCGCCAGAGGGGTATTTTTTTAACCTTCTCAACTGCGGTTTGGGGCAGACACTCCTCTTCTCATTCTACAAGCTAATATTAGTTAACGGATGGCTTACAGGCCTGCCTGAGTGCATGTGGCCAGACACCGGCGCGGCCAGGGTTTGAACCTAGAACTTCTGACTTCTCATTTGGCTTCCATGAAATAGGCATTCATGCCTTTCATTAGAGGCTCTGCTACATCTTTGGTGAATTCCATAGCTGACCTCCGCAAGGAGATGAAACAGTAAAGGCTGAAGACATGTTCAGAAAGAAATCACGGGGGCTTGCGTGTGACGTGTGTATTTTCTCCCGTGTAAGTCAAGTCCAGAGGTAAGCAGTCCAAGGCTGCTTGCCGCTCTGCTCCTCCAGGTTCTCAGAGATCCTGCTCCCTCCCTTGTATTGGCCTCAATCTCATTGCCTAAAATAGTGATAGCTGTGCTCCGGGCAGCTGGAGGGAGGAAGGGAAGAAAAAGAAGAAATCAACAGTGCACAACACTTTCTCTTCAGAGAGCATCCTGCAGACTGTGAGTTGATTTTCCATCTCTTCCATTTACCAAAACTTAGACTCACGGGCACACATGACTGCGAGGAAGACCGGGGTGTGTAGCAAGTCCTTGCTGTAGGTGCCCATGTGCCTAGCTGGCCATCAGGGCCTCCAGGACAGACGGAGGAAAGAGGATGTAGGGAGACACACAGCCGTCTCTGCTACTGGATTCCTAGTGATGGGTCCTTGGGACCAGGCTGGCCTCTCCCTTTTCACCACATATTTGGGAGCAGGCCCACCCAGCTGGCAGCCTCTGGAGTTGGAGCCAACACTCACCTTCACCGTACCTCTCTCCGCCTCCCCTGCCCTCCGAAATCTTATGACTGCAATGAAAACAGAAGCTGTGTCTGCTTGGGGAACCTGGCTGGTTTGGGAATGCCATCATCTGAAAAGCCCGTGGATTCCACTTCCCAGAGAACAGAAAGCACTAGAGCACTGCAGGCTCCCTACTTTCACTTCCCTTCTCTCACCAGAGAGACAGATTCTCTTGATGGGACCTGCTGGGAATTGGGTCAACCAGTGATTTCCTTTGATGCAACCATCCCACTGGAGCCAGGCCTTGGGGGCACAGCCAACAGCCCTGTCCGAGTAAAGGCCCTAAAATGCACCAGCCTCACGCTTCCAGGGGCTTCCGCTCAAGGAGGTGTTGACAAGTACAGATAGTTGGAACTTCTCTCTAATTTTATCTGACTTACATGGCCCATCTCCCAACAGAAGGGAGTTGGAGCTTCTACATCAGTGGTCCGCAGACATCAGTGTGATGGTATCACCATAGAAGCTTGTGCAGAAAGGAACTGGTTTGCACTGGAGGGGGCGGGGGCAGGGGCAGGTTTTGCTTTCTTTCCTTTTTTTTTTTTTTTTTTTTTTTTTTTTAGAGGCACCCAAGATGAAAATGGTCCGGGGACCTTAACTTGATGGCCACTGGCCATAGGCCTTTATCATAACTTTGTAGTTGTGAGAAGAGGTGTGCAAGCTGATAGGCAAAGGCTGGGGTAATTGCCTCTGCGAATCAGGAAAGGTTTGGAGCCTTACACAACACATATTCATCTTCACTTCCCTTCTAAAAATAACTTTCAAGAGAATGTTGTCTTTTGTAAAAAGATGTTGTTTTCTTGTGAGGAATGCAGGAATCTGTTGTTCTCTGGAGCTGTTTGGTGTCAGTGGGTGATGAACGACCCTCTGCAGACACATGAGCCTAACTCTTCCAGGACAATGATGTGAAAAGATGCTGGGTAAACTTCTTTCATCTTTTTGGAAAGTGGCTCTCTCTGGGGAGCCAGACTATCCTTCAGCCCCAGGAAGATTCAAAGACCTGGAAGGATTTGGGGGGCCTCTGTGGTGTGGGTCCAGGGCCTGCAGGAGAGGGTGTCAAACTCAAGCTTACTCAGCCAGGGAGGAGATCAGGTTCTACTGGTGGTTCTGTCACTGGTTCTCAATTCTGGAGTATTTCCACACTCTATTCCACAGCTGGCTATGCATTCATGGTGCTTTTGCCATATCCTGAGTTACAGGAGTGATCGAGGGCCTGAAATCTCAGCACTGCCTTAGGGGAGGCAGGCACCGGGTCTGTAACTATAGAACATATTTATTGGCTTGCTTTGTTCCTACATGCTATGCAGAAACCAGAGTGTTTTAATCAGGAAGGGCTAACATCTATAATGCATAAAAGTACAAATGTTAGTGGTTTAATAAAAATAAAGATTTATTTCTTGATCACATCACAGTCGAAATGTGGATTGAAGGAAGTCATCTCCCCATGCACTCATTTGAGATTCATTCTCCTTTCACCAGTGGCTTCCATTATTATTGAAGACCTCAGGGTCTTCCATCTCTAGCCAGCCACAGAGGCAAGATGAGCATCAGGAGGGTCAAGAGAAGGAGAGGGTCAAGGAAGTCATCCTGGAATGATGCACATGCACACACTTTGTCCCAGTGGCCATAGCATCATGTCATGGCCACCCCATGTAAGAGACACTGGGAAATGTGTGCTGGCCACAAACCCACAGGAAGACTAAATGGAACTAGGTGAGCATCCTCACAGCATCCTCAAAGCCACTCAAGGAGCTTGAGTTAGTGAGGAGCAGGGCTGGAGAGGTACTCCTTCATTTTTACCTAATATTGATGGTCAGGGAGGGTCCCCCACCCCCACCCCAGGGAAGATGACATTTAAGATATGATCCAATTGATGAAAAGAACCCAGACATAGGCAGCATTGAGGAAAGAATGTTCTGGACTGCAGCACAGTGCATGCAGATCTCAGAGGCAGAAGGAGCTGGGTGTACTGGAGACACTTGGAAAGAAGCTGATGTAGCTAATTTCAGAGGTGAGGAAGGAACTGGAAAGAGATGAGATCAGAAAGGGGGCAGGAACCAGGCTATGCTGAGGGCCATGGCAAAGAATCTGGATTCCATGGGGCATTCCAAGGGCCATGAGTGACATGAACTGATTTACAGTTTTAAAACTATGCTTTTAAAATTACATTTCAAACTGCATTGTTAGTAACATACAGTACTGCAGCAGATAAATACAACTCCTTCCCTAAGGGCACCTGGTTGGCTCAGTCGGTTAAGCATCCAACTCTTAATCTGGGCTCAGACAATGATCTTGGGGTCATGAGATCGAGTCCTGTGTCAGGCTCTACACTCAGCACAGTCTGCTTGAGATTCTCTGTCTCTCTCTCTCCAGCACTGCCCCTCCCCCTGCTCATGTGCGCTCTCTCTCTCTCTCTCTCTCTAAATACATAAAATCTTTTTTAAAAAGGGTCAAGTACATACCCATCAAAGATGTAATCAAATGCTGCCTATTTTTATTTAAGTGTCACAATGAGACAGAAAGTTAAGTGTCCTGACAATTCCATGACATTCAAGTCACCTAGAGTGTTCAGAGAGGGAAACCCCAAGAGGATCTCAAAGGGCACTAAGCATTATGGAAGGCAAAACAGAGGAAGTGGGGACTCCAGGTGGAATCAACACAAGCAAACATTCAGAAGTGGCATGAAACATATTTGGGGGATCCAGGAGAGTCTCAGGCTGCAAGTTCATGAACGAAGAGACCCCAAGCTCTCTGTGGAGATGTCAGTATAATGAAAACATTTGATGAGGCCAATTTCCTAAAATAAAGTTGTCTCAAACTTTGAATTAGACAGCAGAGCTGCTTTCCTAGATCCTATGGGCCAGAACAGATCCCCAAAATTTCGGTGCTCATTTGCTCTTCCAGCCTAGCTGATCATTATGGGTGACCTCATTAATTTAACTCAATTCATGAGAGAGTACAGATTGCTACTGTGAAAGGCTGGAAAACCTGTGGGTTTCTCCACCAGGGCTCTCAGCAGGGGTATAATTGGCTGGGACAGGAAGGTGTCATCAGTGCCCCCAGGACAGTGGTGGCTGCAAGGCTCACCATCAGGATGGGCTGGGACCAGGAAGCAGGTGCAGTCAGACTCCTGCTCATTATCTCAAGGAGATTAGCTTTGGCTAGTTAACACTTCCCTGATGCACTGGTCCTAAGCAAATTCCAGAGAGCTGTGTTTCCACTGAGCCAAACTTTCATTAATTTACACATTATACTCTACACAAGGCTTGGGCATGCTGACACAAATTCCCAGCTATTAATTGCATATTTTGGTATGGTAAGAGAATTCGGTGTGGAAGGGCAAAAGTCTACGAACATGATGAAGCCAGAGCAAGATGTAAAAATACACATGATACTGTGGTCCTCTACGTGACTTGGACACAGGCCAGAAATCTGCCCTGAGATTCTTAACAACCAAAGGAGGAAGAGAAATATGATCTCTTATAAAATTGGTGTTTTTCATTAAATCAAAACAAACCAATCCCTGAGAAGCATGCAGCTCCCAAGACCCGCTAGGAACTTCTCACATATGTGCTAATAAAGAGGGTGTGATAAGAACATTTTCTGCTTATAGTGTTCCTCAATGCAGACTAACAGCATGAAACTATAATGCAATTTAGGAAAATTAAGTCTAGAGGAAGCAAAACACCCTGCAGATCATGTGAGCAGTTCTTTGATGGCTCTGCATCATCGGAGGGTAAAGTTTAAAGCAGAGCACTGACTGAGTGCACTAGATGACCCCCAGGCAATCTTTCATGAAACAAGTCCAAGCGAGGGGGATGAGCACTGAGAAACTTCACATGAGCAGTACTTACTCAACAAACACCTGTGAAGAACTCGTTTGTTCAGTGTTGGGCCCTATGCCTGGAGCTAAGGACAGATGAATGAGTAGACCTGTCCCCTGCCCTCAAAATATTTCCAGTCTGTTCAAGGAGATGAAGCTATGCCAGATTACAGCAAATGCAACGTGTGTGCCAGAGGGATGGGGAGGGGGCCCGGACGCCGCTGAGTCATGACTGGGCACATCTGATGGGCGGAACCCGGGCGTCCTTGTGACCGGATGCTGACCTGCCATAGAAGAAGTGAGCCTTCCTAGTTTGGATTTGATTGTCTAGCCCCCTTCTTCCTAGTTTGGATTTGATTGTCTCGCCCCTGCTTTGCAAGAGCAGCAGCTAGAACCAGAAGTATGGATATACAGGCTGCATTTTAGGCAATCACTGTCAAGAGAAACGAATGGAAATTAGCACAAAATTTCCAAAGAAATGCAAGGGCCACTCTTTTCAATGTTTGTTTGCTTGTTTGTTTTTTAAAGATTTATTTTAGAGAGAGAGAGTAAGAGCCAGAGGGGCAGGGGGAGAGAGAGAGAATCCCAAGCAGACTCTGTGCAGAGCACAGGACTCGATCCTGCCACCCCAAGATCATGACCACAGGTGAGACCAAGAGTTGGTCACCTAGCCGACTGCACCACCCAGGCACCCTCACTCTTCTCAGTGTTTTGCAGTAACGCTTTGATCTACTTCTGTTGGCAGGCCAGTACCGGACTATTGATGAGCCTCTTCTCCACTGTGTAAGTCAGCCACTTCTCCTCCTTACCTGTCAGTCTTTGATATTTACAAAGTGAGTGGTGGCTCTTTTCAAGGCATTTGGCGAATTTCAAGAAATAATAACAAGTTTTTCCAAATGGCATGATTTCCTAGCAGAGAAACTTGCATGTCAGTTCTTGGGTATAAACTGTATTCCCATAATATACATTGTAAATCAAAGCATCACACTGTACTTAAACTTACATAGTGATGTAGGTCAATTATGTCTCAATTAAACTGGGAAAAATAAATAAGTAGATAACAAGGCATTAATAGACAGAGAGGCAAAAAAAAAAACTGTCTTCCAATTTCTCAGCTATGGAATGCAGATAAAAATTAACTCACATGGCCACTGCGAAGATTAAATAAGATGAAAATACCACCACATGGTGCTGGCAAGGGAGTGACAAGAAAAGCACTTCCTAAGGCTCATGGTGAAATCTTAAAATGGAACTAACTTTCTGGAAAGCCATTTCATAATAACCAATCAACATAAAAATGTCTACTTTCTTTGGCCCAATAATTCTATGGTTGGGAATTTAAACTAAGAAACTAGTCTAAAACTTGGGCTAGTATGTAAAAAAAACTCATTTATATTTTATAGTAATATATTTAAACAGAAACCCTGGAACCATTCCAAATATTCAATGATAGAAAAAAAAAAACATTGAATAGATTGACATAGTCATATGATGAAGCTGTTAAGAATACTTACAAGAATTTTAAGGACTAAAGAAAATTTGAAATTTGTAACACGAACTCAGCCCCCTAATGTTATAAACAAGTTTACTGTTAAATTGTACATAATTTAAATAGTTTTAATTAGCATATCTACAGATGATATATGAAATAGGCAGATAGAAGAGAGGGAGAAAGAGAATCTGCTTTTAAAATCATTGATTCTTTACTCTTTGAAAGACTTCTTTAAGAATCAAAATAAAGCTATGGATCCTTACCTCAGGACACAGACACACAAAATCACAAAATATTTTATAAAGTAGGAGGTTTATGGACAGAAAATACTGAGTTTTTAGTTAAGTACCCCTGCTATTGACAGTAGATAGGTAATAGATAATTAGATAAATAAATGTAATTCATTATATTTAAAAGAAAATTCTGTCTCTTTCTCATTCTGGAAAGAGACAAACCAAAATTTATAGTTGGTCCTGGAGGCAAGGTTCTCAGGGTCTGGTGTAGATTCTCTACAGATTTGGGGTGGTGGTTGCCATCCCTCAGGGTAACCCTCTGTGCCCTGACGCCACAATAGAATTGGGCTCAAGATGAACTCTGCCTCAGATTCTTCCAGCAGGTCCAAGATTTCCCAAAGATATTACACTCCACAGAGTCTTGGTAATTGCCAGAACAGTATGTCAATGGTGCCCTTGCAACAAATGTCTGTCAAATCCTGAAAGGAGTTACTCCAGTTCAGAACTCATTTCTGTATGCAGTTCTGGGGGAGAAGAGCCCAGCCCCCTTCCCCCCTTTGCCAGGTCAATTGTGAATACCCCTGAAGTTCCCCCCCTGGCAGCTTCACTTTGCCCTGGGCACTGAGCTCTACCGAAACTCATCAACTAGAGAGGAGGGGATCTATCATGCCTTGAGCTCCTGTCATGGGCAGGTGTCAACATAGAACATTTATGTACATTTTACTTCATTAATATCCAACTACAACCAAATAAAGTAGATTTAGCCCTCTCCAATTTACAGACTGAGCAAGTGAGTCAAGGGGGTTATGTAATGTCCCCCAGGTCATACAGTGGACCCACAGTTTAGATCTAGGAGTGGGTGATTCCATCCTGGGTCCATGCTGCCCCTAAGCAGACTGGCCCTACCTGGTTTCCCAACCAAGAACTCCCAGTCCGAGTCCTGCTTGCCTCCCGAGATCAGACCAAAAAGGTGGGGCTTCATAGCTGTAATGCCTGGTTGTTAGGGGCACAGCATCCATGCAACCATGCCAATGGTCCCACTCCAACTTTGTGTTCAGTGACCTCACCTCTCTCCTTTGGGTCACCATGCTCACCCTTTCCATCCTCTTCCTGCTCCTGTCCTGGTCCCTGTTCTCTTACACCTGAGCCCCTTGAATTTTATAATTTTATAACTTGCCTGAGCCCTCAGTTCTTATAAGACTTGAGTCTCCCTTTCCTTTAAGATAGGAATCAAGGGAAAAAAAAAAAAAAAGATAGGAATCAAGGGCAGCACACTCAAAGCCATACTTTAGTCTTTAGGGAGCCCACCTCCTTCACGGGGAACACTCCCATGGAGAACACTGACTTACTAAATTGCATTCTGCACTCTCGCATCAAATAAGCAGGTTACTTGGAGCCCAGGTAAAGCCTAAAAGGTCTTCCAGACAGGGGCATTGTTTGCCTGGAAATCAGGCCCATCATGGACATTGTCTTTACCTGTACCAAACTGCTTTGACAGAGCAATGATGGAAAAAGTCATACACCTGGACACTTGGGGGTGGTAAGCAACTTGTCCACATACACTGGAATCATGCAGACCTGGCATTTAAACACAAGCCCCGAATACCAAATCTTTCCACTATAATAAAACCACCTCCTAGATTATTGTGTTTATACAATGAAATAAAGTACATAAAGCATCTAGCACATATAAAGTCCCTAACAAATGTTAGAGAGGCTTTAAGAGGAAGATTGGTGGCCTTGCTTTACCTCTGATTTTCTTCAATTGTCATTAGTACAGTAGCAGCCATGGTAGTATTTATAGCTACTATTTATTAAGTACTGACCATCAGGCATTTTCCTCAAAATTTTACATGCATTGTCTCATTTAACTTCTGGTTGCCAAAGTCACTCTATAACTCTAAGAGATTATATTAGTGTGTGTGTGTATCATCTATTCCAAAAATAAATTTGAAGCAGCTTTTGATAAATATATCTCTGTAACCAGAGAAATTATAATATAAATGAAAAACTTTAAATCATACCATAATGACATCCTAAATCGAATTAAAATCTATTATTTTATGTATTTTTGCTTACTTAACAAACATATATTAAGAATCTACTAGGTGCAAAAAATGAATAGAAATAGTTAAGGCCATAATGCAGTAACTTTGACTCTAAGTTTTCAGTCTTTGAGTATAAAATAATTGAAAGTCCAAAGAAAGAGTTAGTGTGCTGCCCAATTCATGTAGTGTGACCAGGATTGGCTAGAAAGAAGTGAAATGCTCTCTGCAGAATAACAAGGGAACTTAAAAACAGGATCTGAGCCCAGGCTCACGCTGTTTGCCACTGCACTCTCTGGTTAGAAGTCAAAATTATGGATGTTGCAACACAAGGAATGCCCTAGATTATTCACCCTTCGTCTTAGGCTCAGAACAACTTTAATACTGGGTGCTGGATTTTAGTGTGAATGTGATAGAAGACCTGGTTCTGCCCATCGATGGCACCTATGACTGTGTGGCTTTCAGATTCCACCATTCCCAATTTCTGTATTTGTAAAAGAAATATCTAAGTTCTTAATTCTGAGGGCCAAAGTGGAGGATGTGCATGAAAATTTCTTATAACTGGGCCTGTTATTCATAGCCATGGCCATTTGGAGTCTTAGTGGAAACTTTAAGAGAGATAAGGGATCCTTCTATATGAAAGACTATTGAGATTAGTATCGGGGCTGAAACACAGCACAGTGCTGAATCCAGATCCCAATACATAGGTATAGATTCCAGAATTTCCATGAAGATGATTAGATCTTTTGCTGAGTGGTACCCAATCCTGCCATCCCCAGTGTTCAGACTTGGAGCTCATTACTGGTATATAGATATACAACTGAAATTTGTGTATTGATCCTGTATCCTGCCACCTTGCTGAATTGTTTATCAGTTCTAATAACTTTTTTAGTGGGCTTCTTGGAATGTCCTATGTATGTAGGACAAGATCACATCATCTGCAAATCTCTTTTCTGCTTTGAAAGGCTGATGTGATTATACTGGGCCACTCAGGTGATCCAGAACAATCTCCTTATTTTAAGGACAGCTAATTAGTAATCTTAAGTACATCCTCAATGTCCCTTCACAGCAGGACTCAGATTATTATTTGATTGAATAACCAAGAATGGGAGTATATGAGGACATCTTTACGATTCTGCTTACCACAAGAATTTAACTGCCCAGACCCCAGATTCTTAAATGTTTCCGGCTAAAAGAATCTATACCACTCCCCTTGCTAGCACTGTAGCCCATCATCTTGGTTATAACTGTATCTTCCCTTGACTCCCTCAAATGTTCCCTCCCATTTAGGAAAGGAACTCTGCTGCAGCAGTCCTGGGTAGAGATAAAGACCAGAACGATGACGACTATGAAGACCCTGAGCTTCACATGGTAGAGGCATGGCAACCAATAAAAATTTTACCAGCCAGACCTATAAAGGAATCGGAATATGCAGGTAACATCTGGGACCTAAAAATCTAAGAATGCACATCCACGATGCAATACTGCACAGTAATTAAAGCCGCAGATTCCAAATTAAGCAACTCCAGGCTAAAATCCTAGCCTCCATGGCTTACTAGCTGTGCAGCCTTGATCAAGCCTAAAAAATTCATTTTCTCTACCTGAAAATGGTGTTCATAATAAAGGAACTTACCCTCTGAGAGTTCTTTTGAGTTCTCACCAGGGGACTTGGCACAGAGTCAGAGCTCTGTAACTACTGGTTGTTATTATCATGATTTTCTTCCTGAGTCTTAGGAACAAGTGGTGAGCATGGGAGAGGGTGGATGGGCAGGACTGTGGGCAGCATGGGAGATTTTTTTTAAAAGATTTTATTTATTTATTCATGAGACACACAGAGAGAGGCAGAGACATAGGCTGAGAGAGAAGCTCCCTGTAGGGAGCCTGATGTGGGACTCCATTCCAGGACCCCAGGATCAGGACCTGAGCCAAAGGCAGACGCTCAACCAATGAGCCACCCAGATACCTCTACATGGGTAATTTAAGACAGAGTTTGCATAATGGAGAGCAGCATAAAAGGGAAGAATTTTCAACTTGGCTCACTTGTTTTCCAGGGAGCCAGCATATAGGTAGCACGAGGGCATGGCAACAAAGCCAAGCTTCTTAAGAGTAAAAAAGACATAATTTCACAACCACCCTTGCCTCTTTCCAACTGGGGCACACAGGCAAGTTCTCTGAATTGTAAATATAGGACAGGGCTGTAAGGGAAAAGAAGAGGAAGCACTTGTGATTTCTGAGGGCCTGACCCACTGAGATGAGTCTACAGAGGTCCCTTTGGAAAGAATCACCTTGTAAATAATGATGAAACTCCTTTGTTCATTCACTCAATAAGCAATGACTGAGTATCTGCTGTGTGTATTTGCCGTGTTAGGATTGACCAAGTGACACAAAGGTAAACAAAGCATGATCCACATTCTCAGGAAGGTCACAATCCAGTGGCAGATGCAGAAGGATCACCAGATAAATAGGATAGACTATAATAGGTATATAACATAGAAAGGAGAACCAGCAGTGGATGGTGGTGTGTGGGACCTTGGAAGATCTGCAAAGGGCATGAGAGAGCACAGGGCTGGAAGGATGAACAGGAGTTCCCAGGGGCTGAGAGACTGAAGGATGCTCAAGTGCAGACTCTGGTGTGCACACATGTGGACTGGAAGGAATACAAATCCTCCCCCTTGGGCTTTAATCTCCTAATCTGTCCAGTGGAAGTACACCTGCTTGCCTCATACCTACGTTGTGACGATTCAGTGAGTTTTTAGATGGGCACATAGTTTGTAAATTGTAATATGCTGAGTCCAGCTAAAGTATGACTTTGAATTTTTCTCTTTTCACAGATACACGTTATTTCAAGAGTGCGATGGACACTCCCCTTTCCTTAGACACCAAGACCTCTGTCCCCATGGAGCACCATCACTGGCACACACAGATGGGGCTAGGAAAAGTGAGTACAGATTTGGCTGTGTGAACGAAACATGGGCAGGGCAATTCCTAGCAGCTAGGAGCTTCCGCATCTCTCATTCCCAAGGCATCTTGTTAGGTGATGAGCAAGTTGAGCTCAGTGAGGTGCTAAGGAACCAGTTCATCTGACTGCTAACATCATGGTCCTGGTGAATGAGCACAGAGAAGGGAGGAGAATTAGCATTTGTGAAGGTTTTTTGTGGGGCCTCAGGGTGGGGATTCTTCACAGACAGTGCACTTGATGCTTGTCTCCTTTTCCAGAAGCAGACTTTGAACTCAGATCTTGTTGATAATAACATATTATTTTGCCCAGACTGTAGGGCCCAATGCTGGTAGTTGGTAACTGCGTGGTAAGAAGTAAGTCAAACAACCTCTCTGAGACCCTCTGTAACCTGGTCTATAAAACAGGAAAAAAGTCCCTACCGTGCTGTACTTCAAAAGGCTGTTTGGACACTACCAACAAGAAATCAAGAAAATATCCTGTAAATACAAATACATATATGAATATATATGTGTATATTATATATAAACATATAAAAAATATAACATATACTTAAAATATATAAATATATAAAATTTCATTTTTAAAGAACTTTTGCTAATGCTTCTTTTCCTTAATGCAGAAATGCATGAAATACAAATGAATCACCCCTGGAGTTTTAGGGTTACCAGTCACGACACTATGTTCCATTTTGTGTCCATATTCTCTATGCAGATAGATTTTATTCAAAGAGTCCCACTGTAGTACATGTCTGTTTTTTTTTCTTTTTCTGTTAAGTTCTAGTTATAAAATGATTTCCCATGTGACAAACAAGCATTAATAGCATAGTATTTATAGATATATCAGACCCCATTATGGGATTTTTAATTATTTTACTCAACCATTGAGTGAAAATATTTTAAAAGCTTTGATACCTATTGTGAAATTTCTTTCCTGAAAAATTGCTTCAATTTACCCTCCCATAAGTCCTGTATGATAATGTGCACCTCACAGAACTCTCACCAAAACTGGCTATTACTGTATTAATTGTAATTTTAAAGGGATTTCACTGTTCCTTTTTTTTTTAATTTGTACCATATTTATTAGTGAGTATGAACATGTTTTTAAATATTTATATCACATTCTTCCTGTTCATTATTTGTTCACATTGTCTATCTATTTAACTTGAGGGCTTCTGTTAATATTAATAAGCAAAGGAAACTACAAATAAGCAATGTCATTTACCCAGAACACATCCAGGAGAGTTTGGGAGAGCAGGATGGGGGATGAAATATTGAACACTTCTGCTTTACACAGGCACCAAGCTAAACTTTAATCATTCATTCAACAAATTCATTCAAGAAATATGTGTTGAGTGCCTGCCATGGACCAGACACAATGATAAGAACGCACATGCATTGGTAAATAACCAAGGCCCTGTGCTCATAAAACTTACATACTGGTGGGAGGAGACTGGAAATAAATAAATAAATAACAGACAATATGTTAAGTGGGAAAAAAATGATTAAAACATGATAAGGGTAGTCAAGGAAGGTCTTCCTGAGTAGAAATGGGAATGAATGAATAAATGAATGACATTTAATCCTTAAAATACCCTTAAAAGATGAATATTATAATCCTCATTTTAACAGCTCCAACTTTTATGAACTCTTTGAGTCAGTTACTTATCCTCTCTGAGCCTTTATGATCTTAACTGTAAAATCTCATCACTATTATGATAATACATAGAGCATGCAGTCAATAGATGACCTGTCCTTGAGGAGAGGTCCCAGCCCCTAGTGCAGTAACTTTATAGAAGAGGAACTCAAGAGATATTGGTTAAATGGAGGAAAATGAACAAACTTTCCATCATTTGAACTAAATTTTGAAATGTAGGTAGCTATTTTAATAGGAGAAGAAAAAAAAATAGGAGA
The DNA here is from genome assembly GCF_003254725.2 of Canis lupus dingo. NCBI lineage: Eukaryota > Metazoa > Chordata > Mammalia > Carnivora > Canidae > Canis > Canis lupus. The sequence continues at coordinate 69,153,298 of NC_064245.1, forward strand.
AGAGATCCAGGTTTGACTGACTTCTGTTCCCATGGAACCCTTTTTCAACCTGATCTTCAAAGTTCTCAGGTGAATATTTGCTACTGTCAGCAAGATCTGCCACTGGGGCAGCCCCACGGGGGCTGTTTGACAGGGAGGAGGACGCTTCAGGGCACTCAACACTGGAGCATAAAGCATGTTCAGATTACAGAATGACTGGACCAGTGGCTAAAGATACAAGTTCTGGTCTGGCTATGAAAGAATAGAGAATGTTCACCTAAAAACCTGAGCTTCCCTTTCCCCCAGTAATCACTAATTCAGTCTTCTCACTGTGAGAATTGTTTTAAAAAAAAATTCTTGTTGGAGGTTTTTTTTTAAAAGATGTTATTTATTTATTTATGAAAGACACATGGAGAGAGGCAGAGACATAGGCAGAGGGAAGAGCAGGCTGCTTATGGGGAGTCTGATGTAGGACTCAATCCCAGGACCCTGGGATCACGCCCTGAGCCAAAGGCAGACACTCAACCACTGAGCCACCTGGGTGCCCCTCATTTGAGTTTTTAAAATAACTATGCCAGAACTGAAGCCTCCATCCTTACTTTATATTTCCTTCATAATATCTTTGTAGCTTTCTGTTACAATACAGATTTCTTCCTTTAGCTAGATCACTTTGCAAGTGGAACTATAATCTCAGCATATCAAGTCAAGTGAAATCATGTGAGAAAAAGCATACAGCAGACTCAGCACAACTTTGGCCAGGGAGGAGGGTGGGGAAGTTGGCTTATAAATTAAGAAGGATTTGACCTCAATTCAGATAAGGAGTTTACTCTTAATCAATGTTTGAATAATCACATTTTTATGAGAAGCAGATTACATTCTCCATTTACAGCCTCATTCCCAGGAGTTCATTCTTACAACTTCTGCATTCTGCACATTTGTGGTGAGATTAAACTATCTATGAAAAGGATCTTCAATAATCCTACTAGAGGCCAGTTCCTACCTAGACTCCTTAGGTTGGTTACAACTGTCTTAAACCACTAAGCCTTTGCCCATCTTTCCATTTATTGAGCACTTGGTGTGTACCCAGCACTGTGCTCAACAATGGGGATGAAAAATGAGCCAGTGCCCACAGTCTAATGGAAGAGGCAATGGCCCAAATTGGCAGTTCCAATGTGATGTGAAGTCCTAAGACAGAGGTGAGCATGGTTCACAGAAGCTGCATCACTTAACCCAGCTAGAGGCTTTTAAGACTTCTGGAGGAAGCAGTGCAAAGCAGATTGTGACACCATTGCATGGTCCTCAGTAATTCTCATCAGGGACCATTCTGCCCCCTAGGGCATGGCTAGCAATATCTAGGGACAGGCTGGTTGTCAGGACCATAGGAGAGTGCTACTGACATCTAATGGTGGAGGACAGGGATGCTACTAAGATTACTACAATGCTCAGGGCAGCCGCCACTGAAAGGAATTATTCAGCTCCAACTCTCAATGGTGCTGAGGTTGAGAAATCTGTGTTATAATTAAACCTGTGCTATGATGTGTTATAATATGTTGTGAGCTCAGACCTGTGTACATATCTGAGTCTTTTAGTATCCAAGCTCTTATTCCTCTTTTTCATCATAATCTAACAATGATGCAGGCTTATGGTGGACACTAATAAATATTTATCTGACAGAAAATGGGAGCAGCCCCTTGGAGGGGCCAAAAATATTCCCAGCCCTGGGATCCTATACTAACACCATCAGAGGGCATCAAACTGCTGGGGAAGGTGCAAGACAAAGAAGCTCTCACACACAAAAGAGCCAAATGGATCCAAATGTCCAATGACACCAAATTAACTTAGCTACCAAAGCGGAAGCCCCATCCCTAAGATCCTAAGCATACAGGACCCACATAAGAGACAACAGAGGACCTCTCCTGCTCCTATAACCAGGCTAGCAATGGGAGGTGGGCCTAAGCATTGAGAGACTCCATCTGTAAGACAAGCACACAGAGGAAGCAAGAGAATGCCAAAAAAAAAAAAAAAAAAAAAACCGATCTGGCACCCCAGCTCCCACAAGCAATGAAGGAACTGGATGCTGTAAAGGAGGCCATAGCAATCACAAAATCCAAATGACACTCAACTCTTACTAGATTAATGGACCAGCCAAAGAGCCACACATATTCCAGGCATATACTGTGGGTCAGTGTGCATAGAGGAAAAGAGGTAGACATTGAACATCACACGGTAAGAAGTAACAGGGGATTCATCCACCTTTGCTACCTCAACTTGATGCCAATGAAGAGTAACACTAACGACCTGTATTAGTCAGGGTTCTCTAGAAACACAGGAGATGAGATAAGATAGATAGATAGACAGTCTGCTTTGCACTGCTTCCTCCAGAAGTCTTAAAAGCCTCTAGCTGGGCTAAGTGATGCAGCTTCTGTGAACCATGCTCACCTCTGTCTTAGGACTTCACATCACATTGGAACTGCCAGTTTGGGCCATTGCCTCTTCCATTAGACTGTGGGCACTGGCTCATTTTTCATCTCCATTGTTGAGCACAGTGCTGGGTACACACCAAGTGCTCAATAAATGGAAAGATGGGCAAAGGCTTAGTAGCCTTAGGTAAGTAGATAGATAGATAGATAGATAGATAGATAGATAGATGATAGATAGATAGACAGGCAGATATAAAAGAGTGATTATGGTGGTTCAGTCCCATGATCTGCCATCTGAAAGCTGAAGCTCCAGGAAAGCCAGTGATAAAAATTCCAGTCCGAATCTAAAGTCCTGAGAACCAAGAGAACCAATGATGTAATTCTGAGTCTAGGACAAGAGAAAACCAATATCCCAGCTCAACACTCAGGTACAGAGACAAAATTCTCTTTTTCCTCTGCCTTTGTATTCTATTCAGGTCCCAATGGATTAATTGATGCCCACCCACACTGCGGAGTGCAATCTGCATTGCTCAGTCTACTGACTCAAATGCCAATCTCATCTGGAGATACCTTCACAGACACACCCGGAAATAATGTTTATCCAATTACCTGGGCACTCTGTGGCCCTGTCAAATGGACATATAGAATTAATCAACATAGACCCCACTGCTGACCTAGGCTTAGAAGCTTTCAAAAACACTGGGCATCATTATATCTTGATTTTCTTCTTCACCCTCTTGTCTAGCAATGGTAGAGCTCTTAATGGTTCACCAATGCCTTTAATAATATTAATAATGAAAACCAACAACTCTTAAGCTTTATTGGTGCCATTCCCTGTTTTAGGCACCTTGCATGGTGTGTCTCATGCAATTACCTCATCCTCATGATGTATTAGTACTTTTGTGACCTTAATTTCACAGATGAGGAAATAGAGGCTCAGAAGGGTAAGTGACTTGCCATATTCTCATAGCTGGCACGTGATGAAGATGAAATCCCAAATGGGCATCCCATATGAGGCCACTCTCTCATCTCCTTGCTCCAATACTGTCAAGAATCACTTGATCAGGGCAGCCCCGGTGGCGCAGCGGTTTAGCACTGCCTGTAGCCCTGGGTGTGATCCTGGAGACCCTGGATTGAGTCCCACATCAGGCTCCCTGCATGGAGCCTGCTTCTCCCTCTGCCTGTGTCTCTGCCTCTCATTCTCTTTCTGTGTCTTTATGAATAAATAAATAAAATCTTTAAAAAAAATCACTTGATCATGTATATTGGTCTTCATAATAACTCAAGGATCTGAACTGACTAGTTTCTCTATTAAAAAAGATTAAAACTCTAAGGCTTATGATATGGCACATGCCTTTCCAAAGTTTCACAACAATAAGAGGCAGGAGTGGATCTCAAACACAAGTATTTTTATGCCAAATACCATCTGAGGCCACCACAGTGGTAAATGGCATGATGATTCCCATATTTACACTTATTTTCATGTATTGACTATATGCATATGGTGATTCTCTAAGAAGGATGAGTCCAAGGACTTTTGCTTTGACCTTAGGGAGTCTAACTATACAGAGTGGCAACACATTCGATGGTATCAGAGTCACAACTGAAGAGATAATGGTGCCATGTTGTCTTCCACAGGTGGATGAACCCATTTCCAAGGATTCCAGAAACCAACATGTTAAAGGTAAAGTCAGGTCAAAAAGTTTGATATGCAAGGATATTTCTTTACTTCCAAGTTCTTCTTGCACTTTGTCGGTGGTCACAGGTTATCTTAAACAAAGTAATCTATTGAGCTATCCTTTATTAAATAACTACTCTTGGAAAGATTCTCATACATCTTATGCCTTTTTATCACCTTACCCTATTGATGAAGAAATTGATTGTGAAACTTCATATTCCATGGTTGTGCGATTTCAGAAAGGAATTGCTTTGAAACATATGGGTTGCATTAAATATATAACTAAGTTATTTCTCCAAGCATATCCCCAGTAAAATCACAAGATAGAAATCTAATTTTAAAACGTTGATTAATTCATATGAAAACAGATTTTAAAGCTTTAGGCAAAGCAACTCAATTTGGAGATGAAGATACAGGTAGGAAGCTGAAAGGAAATAATCAATTTCAGTAGTGCTGGAAGCACAAATGGAGGACAGCCAAAGAAATTTAATTGGATCATACACATTATAGCTCCTCTCATCATCTCCCCCATGCTCCATCTTCTCTCACAATGTCCAACTGGAAAAGATGGCAATGATTTACACTTCCTAGTACTTGAAACATATCAAATTCATCTTTTGTGTCTAATGCTATATTCTATAACATATTATTAACATCACATTTTCCTTGATAAGGAGACGTTACACCTTAAAAAAAAAAAAGGAGACGTTACAGTTAGGGTCCTAACAGGAAACAGATGACACCCCTGAATTAGGATGATTTAAGGAAGTTTCTTTACAAAGGAACCATTTCCTGAGATCTTGGGGGTGTAGGGATAATATGGGAACTGGCGCTAAGAGCAGTGGCCCTGGCACCACCCCTCAACCCAAAAGGATGAAGGGACAGTTAGAAAACCAAAAGAAGAACACCACCTTGAGAAGAGAGACATCACCAGATCCAACTGAGCCTCGTGGAAGGGAAGCCAAAGGAACACATGTCCACCAACTTCCTTTTACAACCTTCCTCTGAATTCCTGCAGGGACTTCCCAATGGCTGAATTTGCAACCAGGGTAACCCCAAACACAGGCTCTGCCCCTTCCTGGCTGTGTGACCTTAAGTTAGGCAACTAACCTTTCTGGGTCTTACTTTCCTCCTCTGCAAAGTGAGAAGTGAGCAGGGCTTTTATGACTATCCAATTTAGGAACATTAACCAAGGCAGGAAAATCTAGGTGTTCTCAAATTCTTTCTCCTTTCAGTCCTGAAAGACCTCCCATATGTCTTCCATCCATACCACTTCTAAACTCCCCCCCAAAATAGGAGAGCTTCCAAATCAGTGCCTCTTTACACCTTAAAATGTCAGTACCTTCAGTGTACCAACAGCACTTGATTCAGAGCTCTTCTCCATGAACTGATATATTTTAGTCCCTAGAAACCAGGTGAATTATGTAGACAAAATATTTTCACATCTCTTGACACAGAAAGGACCAGAAGCCCAGAGGGATCCCAGATCAGACCACAGTCATTTGACACACAAATGTTCCACATCATTCTAGAATCTTCACAGGCACCCATTGAGAAATGAGTCCTGGAGAGAGAGCAGACAAGAAATGGATGTCATAATTTCTTCCTTTTGTATAGTTCACCATACACATCCATTCGCTTCTTTGATTGCAGAAGCTTCTTTGACCATTATTCTACATATCAACATGTCTGTTTGCCGATTAAGATGCTTCTAATCCCCATTCCAACATGTGTGTTGGGGGAGCATTCCCCCACACACCCCCGCAAGCAGTTCTCAGGCAACAGCTGTGTCTACAACTCAACCTAATTCTGATACTATCTACAAAGAGGCAGCATCACATTCCACAGGTCGAGGGCTCAGTCCCACAAAGCTGCCTTCACTTCAGATGCCAGTCACAAGCCAAGATGGTCACGTGTGCTTCTGACAGACGTGTTATAGATTGGAGGTTCCACTGACCTCCCATTCTTAGGTTCCATAACTTGCTAGAGAGGCTCGCAGAACTCAGAACAACATTTTACTCATGAGATTACAGTTTATAATAAAAGGATATAAGTCAGGAAAAGCCAGATGGAAGAGATGCACAGAATGAGATATGTGAGAAAGGGAGTGGCACTTCCATGCTTCTTCTATCTTCAACCCAAAAGTCTCAGAACCCAACCTTTTCAGGTTTTATGGAGGCTTCATTACATCAGCATAAGTGATGAAATCACTGGGCATTAGTAAGTGAACTCAATCTCAAGCTTCTCTCCCCTCCTTGGAAAGATTCTCATACATCTTATGCCTTTTATCACCTTACCCTATTGATGAAGAAATTGATTGTGAAACTTTGTGAGTTTGGGAGTGTGGGAACTACTAAAAGTTCTAACTCTCTAGTCACATGGTGAGCTCCCCCATTCCCCCTACAACCATGCCCAGATGCAGTCCAAAAGTCACCTCCTTAACATAAGAGAAGACACCTTTATAGTTCTCATCACTTAGGAAATTCCAAGGGATTTACAGGCTGTGTGCCAGAATCTTGGGGACAAGGATCAAATATATATTTATTATAAATCACTGTATCACAACTATCCATGCATATATTTACCTATACTTTGCCTGAGCTCACAAAGATATTGGGGTTAGTTAACAAAAACTTACATAGTAAAATAGAAGAAAATAAAAATAAAATCCTAGGGTAAATCTAGGTAGATTATAACACCGAAGCAAAGATAAAATTCAGGATCCTCAGGTACAAATTAAATTATTGGCTTGCCTCTCAGTTTTCTGGTAGCCTAAGCAAAAAGGGAATCATGCTTCTTTATGTGATATTAATTGCCCATAATAGAAAAGCAAACTAGTTCCTAAGCAAGCACAACAAAGACATCTTTCAGAGTTTTGTCAGCACTGTCCATTTTACAGGGAATGTAGGCTGACATATGGGGACCATGGCTGTATTTGACAAGGAGCGCCTGGGTAGACTGCATACAGGATGTCGGTGAAAGTAGGGCTCCCAGAATTGAGGCTTGTAGGGAGTACAAGGAGGTTGCATGGAAAACCTCTCCAGTAAGAGTCATTCTCTTTACATCCTGTCTTCCTACACTTCCCTAATCGATGGTTCTCCATCACCACCCAGAGCTCTAAGGAACCATACAGAGAAGGAAGCTCCAAGGGGGCGAAATTAATATGAATACTCCCATTTTTAGGATCAGGCATCTTGCTGGAGAATGCTTGAATGATTTATGTGTTTATTACAAAACTCTGTATTTTTGATGCAAACACATTTTCAGATAATTTATTCATTCTCACAAAATGTCATGGAAAAACCATATCGGGTGGTTCAGCAATGACAGAATTTTATGGTGATATTTTTCATCAAGTTGAGCAGTTATAGATTTATGTTAATGTACATTTCATGTCATTTTTCTTGCAATCGTATTCTGACATTATCTGGAAACTGTCAGACTTCAAGACCTTATCTTCCCTGAAGCTTGGATTTTTTTTTTTTCATTTCCAAAAATGGATGAGAGTTTATTTAGGGGCAAAGTGTTTATATATAATATAGTAGTATAGCTTGTTTATGATGAGCCATTAGCACTCACCACAAATCCAAAAGAAACTGTCTTCTTTTCAGAGAAGGATAGCTGTAATGTTCAAATATAGTGTGGCTTAGCTTCTTAATGCTGAGAATAAAGGACGTTAAAGTGAATTTCTCTTTGCTTCAGATGTGAACCAAGCACAGACTGTGAACCAATTTTCTTTGAGGTGACAAGCATACCATATGCAAGAATGAATTTATAACGAAATACAATAAACTATCCAAGAAAAGAAAGAGAATTATGCACAGGTGACTGAACGTGTTCATCCAGAAACATGAGCTTGGTTGAAAAGAAGCAAAATAGAATTCCACATAATGCCATCAAAAGACCTTTCTTCTCATTTGCTTTTAAAGGAATTTGGATGCCAACAAAATTAGAATCAGAGATGAGTTTGAGTTAATCTGGTTCAGCTCCCTCATTTTATGCAAGGAAGCCTAGCAAGAGAAGTGGCTTGCTCAAGGTCACAGAGGTCAGAGACTAGACCAGAGCCCAGGGCAGTGTTTCCAGGGTTTTGCTGTATTTGCTAGCATCTAAAATCCATTCTGCAAACTCCCCCTCCTGTCCCCTGTTAATCCACACATCCAAACTCTGTAAGGTTTAGTGCAGGACAAGAATTGATGGGCGATACTGCCCCCTCGTGGCACAGCGTGGCAACACAAAACATTGCAAAAATAATGGAACTTGGCGCTCCATAGATTGTATTTTTAACAAAAATAAGAAGCCTTGGGCCACAGAGATGATCAGAAATAAATTTAAGACAATTCTCATATAATTTTGGATTTAAATTTATTTCAGACACAACCCATGGCTCAAAAGCAACACAAGCACTGATAGAATATTCGGTTCAAAGTTGATGTTATAAATGTGTTATGAATGTTATAAATTTTGTAAAAATCCCTCATTAATGGGACTACAGGAAAGCATTTTTGTCTCCTCATCACACACAGAAAATAAGGTGGCTCAGAGAAAAGGAAGGGTGTCTGATAACTGCTCGTTTTAACAAATACGGTTTTCTGAAAGAGAAATTATAAAGTAGCCACAAACAAAGGAATAAAAAACAAGGGAGTTACCACTGTGCGTGATAACTGCCAGGGTAGCAGGTCGCTTTGTTTAAAATTACTTGTTCCAGGGCACTGAACAGCAATCAGACCGTAGGCCATGAGGAGCTCCCAGTCTGGTGCAGTCAACACCACGTATTTTGGGAACTCAGTAACGTGCATACTTAATTCTACCTGGAGGAAGGATTGTGTTTCCTAGGAAGGCTTCACAGAGCAAGAGACATTGGACTGAGGTGGGAGACAATGACCTCACAGGAAGTTAAGTATGATTTCTGATGCTCAGGAGCAGCTAAAATGTGGTTGCATGAATGTGGGGACATGGATCCCTGGGTTCATATCCCAACACGACTGCTTTCCAAATAAGAAAACCCCAAGAACCTTAACCTTTCTACGTTAGTCTCCACTTCTCTAGAATGGAGGAGAGGGGATCCCTGGGTGGCTCAGTGGTTTAGCACCTACCTTCAGCCCAGGGCATGACCCTGGAGTCCTGGGATTGAGTCCTACATGGGGTTCCCTGCATGGAGCCTGCTTCTCCCTCTGCCTGTGTCTCTGCCTCTGTGTGTGTGTGTGTGTGTGTGTGTGTGTGTGTGTGTGTGTGTCTCATGAATAAATAAAATGGGATCCCTGGGTGGCGCAGCTGTTTAGCACCTGCCTTTGGCCCAGGGCGCGATCCTGGAGATCCGGGATCGAATCCCACGTCGGGCTCCTGGTGCATGGAGCCTCCTTCTCCCTCTGCCTATGTCTCTGCCTCTCTCTCTCTGTGTGTGTGACTATTATAAAAAAAAAAATTAAAAAAAAAAGATACCTTTAAAAAAAATGAATAAATAAAATATTTTAAAAATAATAAAATAAAAATAAAATGGAGGAGATGCCAGCTTTATCATAAGATACCTGTAGTTGGAAAGGCAAGAACCAGTGAAAACCTACAGGACTGTCGTTGACACATGGTGGACCCTCCACAAAGGGCTACTAGAGTAGTCCTTCGCAGGACTCTGTATTCCTTCCAATCCTTGCCTTTCTTCCAGCACTCAAATATCTTCCTAACTCTCGAAGCTAAAACCATGACATTCTCTATCCAGTCTGGTGTACAGCATACAAAGTAAGTCTTGTAGATGAATATAAAAATAAGCTAGCTTCTCAATCACAAGGATCAAAGTTTACTGAACGTTGTTTTCCCTAAAAGAAACACAGAGCACCATGCTGAGTACAGAGTAGATGCATAGGAAATATTTATTAGGTCTAAAACTCAGTCCATTTTAATAGCATATCAGATCAGCATCACCAGGTGTTACTGGGCCACCTAGAGACAAACCTATGACTCTCAGTCATGCGCCCCCCACTAGCTGAGGGCCTATCCCACATCCCCCACTAACCCCAACATGGAGAAGTAGATGGTCAAGTGCATGTTGATGTCCATGCTCCTAAGATTGTACTCTCTGACTTTATTTGCACAGTTGCTAAAGAAAGTACATCCCTCTCAAATCCATGGCTTTGTCTAATTTAATGTCTCTCTGCCCAACCCAAAGAATGGTGTCAGCAATTTATTGTTGTAATTAATTTCTGAACACTTCAGACTTAAAGAGGTGTCTCAAACAGGCCTTGTCAAATCTACATTAGCCACTTGGATCATATGTTGCTTCTTAAGGTTCTTCCATAATTAATCATCAGGACATGCAGTCCTAATCACATTTATATATCATAAAACTCTTAGACATGATAAATACTGTGAATGAGTCCAGGTTTTATCCATTTTTGTCCAGAGTCTATTTCTCTAATTATAGAACTATCTATCTAGGTCTATCTCTGAACTGTTGATCTTCATGATCATATTTCATAGATAAAGGGTATGATGTATATTTAACACAAATTGAATGGCAGCTAAGTAAAAAAAGACAAGTATTATTTCATTCTAACCACACCCAAAAAACTATGCTTCGTGATCTGCATTCTACAGACTCAGAACCTGAAGCATAGAGCATTTGCAAAATTTGCCCACAGTCACTCAGTAAGTGATAGAGGAGGGATTAGAACCCAATGTGAATGATTTCCAAGATCCCATTTGTTGCCACTCTGTTGTGTCATTGTCCCTTCAATCAAGAAATACATCTACATATCTTTGTTCCCTGTTTAAGTCACAGATGAGGTTACCAAAGCACAAAGAGGCCAAATAATTTGTATTAAGTCTCTCAGCTCATTAATAGTAGTGTCAACACCAAATCACAAGTGGTAGTAAATCTAAAAACAGATCTCTGAGGGGGAAAAAGTATGAGAACAAATTTGAAGGGCTGACGCTATCCTACTTCCAGATATATACTATAAAGCTCTGGTAACCAGGGCAGTGCAGTATTGGTGAAAGAACAAACGCAGCAATGGAACAGAATGGAGAGCCCAGAAATAGACCCATATTTAGTCAACTGATCTCTGACAAAGCAGCGGAGGTCATCCGATGGAGCAAAGACTGTCCTTCCAGCAAACAGTGCTGGAACAACTGGACATCCTCTTGCAAAAAAAAGGAAGGAGAAGGAAAGAAAGAAGAAAGAGAAAGAAAGGAAAGAAGGAAGGAAGGAAGGAAGGAAGGAAGGAAGGAAGGAAGGAAGGAAGGAAGGAAGGAAGGAAGGAAGGAAGGAAGAAAGAAAGAAGAGAGAGAGAAAGAGAGAAAGAAAGAAAAAGGAATTAATCTAAACACAGGCCTTACTCCTTTACAAAGATTAACTCAAAATGGATCGGAGACCTAAATTAAAAATTGAAACTATAAAACTAGAAGATAACACAGGAGAAAACCTCGATGACCTTGAGCATGGTGATACCTTTCTAGCCAACAACACCAAAGGCACGACCCATGAGACAAATCATCGATGAGCTGGACTTCCTGAAAATTACAAACTTCTGCTCTGGGAAAGACAATGTCAAGAGAAGAAGACAAATCACAGCCCTGTGGAGAATATCTGCAAAAGACACGTCTGATAAAGGACTGTTGTCCAAAATATACAAAGAGCTCATAAAGCTCAACAATAAAAAAAAAAGAAACAGTCCAATTAAAAAATGGGCCAAAGACCTCAACAGACACATCACCAAAGAAGATATACAGATAGCAAATAAGCCTATGGAAGGATACTCCACATCATACATCAATCACCAGGGGGAGACGAATTCAAACAATCATGAGATAGTACCACACACCTATAAGAATGGCCAAAACCCACAGAATCCACAACCCCAAATGCTGGTGAAGATGCAGATGGACAGGAGCGCTCACACATCGCCGGTGGGAATGCAAAAGAGCACAGCCACTTGGAAGACAGTTTGGCGGTCTCTGATAGAACTGAACGTGTACGTGAAATCATTTATTTTTCAGTAATGGCTGTGTTTCACAACCGCATTGCAAACAAAGCAAAACAAAGACCACAAATAGGCCTTGTGATCCTTTCTTCTCCAGGATGCTTTGCTTTAACTTCGCAGAACCCTGCAAGGTGGACAATTTCTTCACGATTTCTCCCTAAGAAGCTACAGAGGTAACAGTCAAACCCAGTGCATCAGTTCTACAGCCGCGCTGCGCTCACCTCACCACGTTACCTCCGAAGCAGCAATAAATTTTGCGGCGGAAGTGGAATCAATCTTGTGGCAGGACCAAGAGCAAATGAGGACACTCTGTGGGCAGATGGTGCTAATTACACAGATGGCCACCAGATGGCGAGCACGCCAGCCTCCTCCTCCTCCTGAAACCCACTTGATTGAATTTCAAGAAGGAAAGGACCACACAGAAAAACCGTGCGTGTGTCTTCTTATGTCACAGATAGGGAGTTTTCCTAGCATTTGAGATTATCTGTGTGCTTCACAAGGAGAGTAGATTGCCATTCCCCCTCTAATTTTCCATTGCACAATAATGCTAGTAACTGGCTGTGAGTTACAGGCCACATACCTGAAGCACTAACCCATGTATCCCACACACAGATTCCAGTGGAGTGTGAGTATCTATTTCTCACTTTTCCAGATGAGAAAACTCAGCCATCCCTCAATCCTTTTGCTTATTTCACAAATATTTATTGAGAACTTGCTATGCTCTTGCCCGTAGTAGGTACAGAATCAAGATTCAAATTCCAAAAACTCTACTCCATATATTTCATCTTCTTCTATTATCCCAAATACCCGAGCTATTATGACTTTATTAAGCAACCCCCCCTCCCAAAACCAAGCTGGTTGGATTTTATGAATTGATGATGACATGGTACGTTGCCTATTTGATCCAGTTTTCTCACTTGTAGAATTCCTGAAATTCACGCTTACCTGCTAATCTGTAGGATTTCAGTTATCTAAGCAACGCACAAGTGAAGCTTGACAGCACCAATGATTACTAATACACATATCGGATAGAACCAAAATCTCTGCTGCTGTCGCTGATATCATATACAAGATTTTTTAAGTGAGGGGGTAAAACTAAGTGATGCCACAGAAAATGTGAAATTATAATGAAGACACAGGACACATGAACACTGTACCCAAAAGACAAAGCTCCTACCATAGCCTATAAGATGGCAGGTGATCTAGGCACTCTCCTACCTCCACAACCACCACTCACTCAAGCCGCACCTCCTTCTTGTTCATCTCACCTCAGGGCCTTTGCACTTGCTGTTCCCTCTGTCGGGAAACGCCTGCCCTCACAATCATGTGATGGGCTCCCTTACTTTTCTTGGGCCTCTGTTTTCATCACTTAACCAGAAAGACTTTCTGGGATCTGCCTATAAAACAGCCAACCTGCTCCCCCTTTTCTCTTGCATGACAGATGGAGAAGTCTTCATGGTCCTACTTTCTCCCTCATTCTGTAGCATTTTTCTTTGGAGCATTTGTCATCACCTGTCATTGTCATTGTATACTTGTATTTGTTTTCTATCTCCTGTCACTGAAATGTAAGTTACATGGGAATAACAACTTCTGTTTAAGTGTTATATTCTCCACCACCTCCATTAATAAATATATTAAAAATGAATCCATGCCTGACATATACTATGTGCTCATTAATAAGTCAATGAATTAAAGGAAGATAGATATCCTTTCCTGAGCTCAGTCACTGAGGCAAACAGAATAGAGATCTCTGAAACGATAAATGGAATATTCCTACTGAGTCCCAGATACTCAGTCTTTTTATTGAATTTTTTTCCAGTAATTGAATTGATCCCCCATAGATATAGTGGTAGCTATGAAGAAAGGCCTCTCCAAAAGCTGACATCTATAGCTTTGCAGGGAAAGGCATCAATATGAGCAGCGAGGCAGTCCACTGGGGAGCTCTGAGGGTGAAGCCAATGCAAACAAAGCGAGACGAAGTGCATCTTACACTTTTGACTTGCTGCCTTAAGAGGGTATCATGTAGTCTAGCTTTTTGGAAATACCACTGAAAGAGCCAAAGATCTAACATTAACTAGACTGCTGCCGTTGTTGAAATCCATCCCGGATCCTATTTTGTTTTTACGATGCCAAGAACATCTACGATTCCTGTTTGCCATTAGTGTTTGAATTTATGCAGAAAAAATCCAGTTTATCTATTTTAAAAGTGTCTTCCAAAAACAAAAATAAAATACGAAGTATGGTAATTTTCCTCCATTGAGTAATTACTTCAGACCTGGAAGAGCCCTCCAAATCACCCAGACAAGTATGTGCTGTGTTGTTCTGGGCCAGCTGGACGTTTCCCCCAAAAGAAATCTGGAAGCAGATTGAGGTGGAGCCCCCTGTGACATGGGACGATGAGCCAGAAACCAGTCCCCTAGCCCTCTCGGCCCCTCAGGGGGCCCTGGGGGAGTCCAGGGTGCCCTTCAGAGGATGGTTAACACCCCCTGAGCCAGTTTGGCCTCACTGCCTCACACACAGGAAATGAAGCTCAGCGAAGCCAGCAATCAGCCAAGGGTGAAGTCATCCACAACAGGGGCCACGTTTTCCCATTGGCTCCTCCCACAACCTTATAAAACATTTACAACAGCACATCTGCTTTCATAGGAGGCTTTTTCTGACATCCCCCACTAACCTAAATCTCTCGTGTGTCCCTTTAATATCATGACCTTCTCTCTGAAATTCTGAAAGATTTCGTAGTGTTTCCAATGCACATCTACGCTCTTAGGTACAAGCCTGGTGGCAACAGGGACAGTGTCTTCCCATCACAATTGTGTCCCCAGACCCCAGACCTTGGCCTGTGAACCCAACAAGTGTAAATCCTTTGAGGGAAGGGCAGTATTGTCTTTGTCCCCTAGCGCCTGGTTCTGTGCTAATTAGCTCAGAGTTGCAGCCTAATGATTACCTTTGAGTTGAATTGGATTGTGGAACTAAAACTACCTGGATGTCAGGAAAAGCCCTCCTGGCCTTCATTCACACCCTTCTAGGGTTGGGTGGTCTTGAGCAATTGTCCTACCTCGTTTGTCCTTACTTTCGTCTAATATAAAAGTTGGGTTTTGGAGTCTTAGAAAACCCTTCCATCTAGAAAATTCGGTGATGCTATCTCTCTTCCTCTGCTCAGAAATGTCCAGTGAAGGTGTTTGGCAGGAATCTGAAATAATGAGGTAACTATATAAATATAGAAGAATGTTAATTATAAGTAAGAATTAGTGGCCAAGAGGCAGACCTTGGGAGTCCTACCACATGCTATGAAGTCTTCATTCTACCATTTACGGGGTGTCTGGAGGGTAACTTCCCCATGCCTCACTCTTCACTTCCAGAACAAAGGTGAGGATTAAATGAGATCCCAGAACTAGTAATATTAGGTCCTGGATACCTAATAAGATCTCAGCAAACTTTAACTGACATTATCATCAAGATTATTCAAATGGGGAATAATTTCCACTCAAACATATGTAAAACTAGTTTGATGACATTTTCCATAAACTCACTGCTTTTCCTCTTATGTTTCAGGAGACAGACCCACAAAAGGAAGTAAGGTAAGAGAAGTCATTAAAATGTGTTTGCCACCCACTCTTTATTTTAGAAGCATGGGAATGTGGACAATGCAAAGGCTTAGATATCACTTGAAAAATATATCCTAGAAGTTTGGTTGGCATTTGTCATTTCTATTTGTAAACCCTCAAACTGTGAACTGTTAGGTCTGCTCAGAGAACAATACATTTAATTTCTGATTCTCATTTCCTTTTGCAGACTCCTCTACCACCTCCTCGGTAAGACACTTAAAATAGAAATTTTATTTTGCTATGCACTTAAATGATGAGTTCCAGAATCTGAAAAGCTCCAGAATTTAAAAAAGAAAAACACAAGCAGTTGATGTGGAAAAACTAGTATGAGCTGGCCAGTGAACAAAAGTGGACAAGCCTTTACTCAACGACATTCCCACTCACTCACACCCAACTAGCCACTCTTTGTACCTTCACTCATCTGTTCGTGATGTGGGCACTGCTCCTCTATCCTTTCCCGTTGCTTCCCTCCTAGAAACCTTCCAGATGGGGCACCTGATGGCTCAGCAGTTGAACATCTGCCTTTGGCTCAGGTCATGATCCAAGGGTCCTAAGATCGCATCTCACATCAGGCTCCCCGCAGAGAGCCTGCTTCTCCATCTCCCTATGTCTCTGCCTCTCATGAATAAATAAATAAATAAAATCTTTAAAAAAATAAAATAAAATAAAAGAAAGAAAGAAGCCGCCCCCCCCCCCCCAGATGATACCAGCACTTAGGAAATGCCTTAAAGGAACTTACAAGGTATAGGTATACATTTATATATGCACATGTATTTTTCCATATAATATACATAGAAATACTACTATTATTCTATCGTGCATACACATGAAGGGAAGAGCCACAGCCTGGACTTCACAGGCTCTGGATGAGTCGGTCACTCTGCTGTCCTACTTGGGCCCCGAGAGGACCTCTGTCACAGAGAGTAGCACCTCACTTCTGAGTGTACCTTATGGCTTCTCTCTGACACCCTGGAGGGAAGCAAAAACGAACTGTTTTTGCTCTCTGCATCTCCAGCCTCCACCAATAGTGCCTGATATACTTTATAAATGAGTGAACAGCAGAATAAATGGGTGAGTGAGACGCTCATTGACTTTTAAACATTTTCCTATTTCTTTGGGGCGTTTAAAGAGCTCACATCTTCCAGTCGTCCTCAAACCCAGACAGGCGGCATGTTGAGCAATCTGTGATGCCCTGCAGAGGATGACATCATATCCTTTGGAAAACAGAACCAGACCAAAGAGCATGTTGTGGGGAGGGAGTTTTAGGCTCATTGGGAGTGACTTTAGAGTGTTCTGATCATCAAAGCTACCTGAAAATGATCAGATTGCCCTTTAAAGCAGCCAGCACCCCAAAACTAACTTCCCACCCAAAGCTGGGGACACGGAAGGCAGGGCTGGCTGAGGAACCACCTGCACAGCCAACCTTCTCAGACTCTCACTGTGACTCTTTCCACAGGCCACCCGTCACTCTTCCAAAGAAATACCAGCCCTTGCCACCCCAGCCAGAGAGCAGCTGGTCACCCCCCCCTCAGAGGCTCAGCTTTCCTGAAGTCCAGAAAGGGCCCAGGTGACAGGTTTGGTGTTGTTGCTGGTGGGTATGGGAGGGCAAGGAGGACAACCAACCATCTCTGGAAACAGGCTCCCTACTGTGCTCGGAGGGGCTGACCATGCCTGGAGCGAACATAGTCTTAGAAACCTGCACTTCGATTCTTTAACAGAAAATCCACCTTCTTTGTAATAAAATGAGTTACTGAAACAAAGGCTCACTTGAAACCCGAATTCATTATTGAAGAAAATGGTAAGTGCCAGAAAGGAATCAGGACTTTTTATGTAAAAACCGAAAGGGTGTTCAGGCTATCAGCAGACCAATTCCGACCCCCAGCTTCTCACCACCCAGGCTGCAGGAATATTACCACGCGTGAAAACCCATTTGTCAATAACGGGTTTGACAATAATGTTTTTGGCAAATAATTAAAAAGCCAACACTCTGGCATGAAGAGCTGACGACAGAGCCCCACTCCCAAACATGTGGGGCATCTGGCAGCCAGCAACAATCACGACATGTAACAAATGTGAATGGGCTTCCCCTCCTCCCCTCCAACAGAGTTTGAATTTCCAAAACTGCCTTATTTTAGAAGGCAGAACAGAAGTTAGCATTTCTCTTTGCTCCTGCATGGAGTGAATGACACTTTCCTACTGCAATCTTGAATCAGCAGATTGGAGCCAAGGCATTAATTAGTAAGCATTTTTTCAAAGATCCAGAAATTGAAAATATCAGGCATATTTTGAGCTTCTGTGGAAAACCCAGTCAGGTTCTGATGGGAACGTGGAAGAGCCTAAAATGCCATTTCCCCCTTCTTTTTCGGGCGAATGTCTCTTCATCTGTTCATCCTTTGCAGCCCCACGCAAACACACCTCCCGCTCTCCCCCGTGCAATCTCACCTCCTCTGCCGGCTTCTCCACTGGCCTCACAGTGTGGGGAGGGATACAAGCGCTCAGGTGTCGATTCCAAATGCCCCAGCTAAAATTTAGGTGCTCCTTCTTCTGAATGGGCACATTTGGGGCAGCAGTTCTCAGCTGGAGGTGACTTGGCCCTCAAGGGAAATTAGCAGTGTCCAGAGACAAATTTTTTTGTGACATGTCAATGGCAGGAATGCTCCTGGCATCTCGTGGGTACAGGCCAGGGACACCACTAAACACCCTACAGTGTATGGAACAGGCCCACAACAAAGAATAATGGGCCCTAAAAGGTCAATAGTGCAGAGGTTGAGAAAATCCTTTAGAGCAAATTACTCACCTTCACCCAGCTCTGGCCTTTTTCAGTGGTAAAGGGAGGATTGCAGTAATACCTACCACCTAGCTCATGGACTAATGTGAGAATTACACAAGCTTAATCATGCCAAGTGTTCAACGCTGCTTGTCCAGCATATAGTTGTGGCTCCCATTACCTGGAGCCATTTCCTGTTGCTGGCTTTCCCACCCCCGACCCCGTATAATTATTTGGATGCAAGACTGTCTGTTTCACCCCAAAAGGAGGCACTGACTTATTTCAGCGTGAGTAGTTCCTAGCACAGTGCCTGGCACACAGTACACTTTTGATAAATCTGTAATTCCTTCTGCAATTTCCAGAGGGTCCTAGCCAGACCGGGAGTCACCAAATGTGCTCTGTTTTGATTTCTAGTTTCAAAGTGTGAAAGACAACAGCCAACAGTAGACCGTCAACCCCGTGAAGTGGTGTCATCAGTATTGGAAATGTAAAATGTATCACTCCCAGAGACTACTGACCAAAGAGTCTAACATGTTCAGAACTGGTCAAAATTCAGAGAAGTAAGAAGATACAACACAGGATGAACAAAATATTAGAGCTCATGAGGTTCTTCAGTGTGGAGAAAAAGAGAATTTTCTCTTCCTTCTGTTTCTTCGTGCTGGAAAGAACAGGTGTTGGGACCCAGCAGAACTGGGCTTGGATCCCAGCTGAGCCACTTCTGGCTGTATCAGCTCATAAAGCTCTTACGACAGTTCTGAGTTTCCTTATTTGTGAAAACAGCATAGCCATCCCCCTGTGACAGAGTTGCAGTGATTTCTCTAGGGTGCCTAGGATAATATCTGTCACTGCACAGGAAAGAAAGAAAAACACCTGAACATCATCTCCCATATGTACCCGACAGAATCAGGCACCTATAACCCTATTTTTCTCTTGAAATACAGGCTATATATTCTAGTGCAATGTTCCTCATCCTGGCTTTACATTAAAATAATCAGGAAAGCTTTTTAAAAAGTACTATCCCCCATTACCTGCTTCAATCACTCATAGAGATGAGAAGGAGCCGTCACTGTTTTTTAAAGCTCTCCAGGGTGAAGCTGATGCGCAGGCAGGGCTAAGGACCCAGAGGGAACCAGGTTCTAGGAATCTATCTGCAAAGCTTTGACGGGCCTTAGGCCTTCCCTACATATGCTCAAGCTTCCAGTGTCTAAAATAATGCTCACTTGAGGTGTAAATGAGTTCCTCTGCAGTCTGGATCACTACAGCTTATTATGCAGCCAACGCCATCGTGTTGGAATCTTTACAAATCTCCATTTTGCATCACTGGGGTTTCTGCAGCCATAATTAAATTTGTTTAATCACTTTTAGAAGTGACGAGAACCTGGCTGGGTCTCTTTACCATAAACCTCTCCAGAGGGTCATTACATCCCACCTCACTGTATCCTTCCAGGAGTCCTCTAAAGAATGGTTTTCAAAGGCTTGGTGGCTGGCTGATAGAAGGTGCCCGGTAAAAATCACTTCCCTAACCTTTGGGTACATAGGGTCACTAAGATTCACAGAAGTTAGGTGACTTGATCAAAGTTATAGGATTGGTGTAGGACCCCTGAGGGATCAAAAAAAAAAAAAATACAGAGCTTGTGTGAGACATCAGGAATGTCACCCTGAATGAGAAAGAGTTTTGCTATAAGAGGAGAGCTTCCAAATTCATTCTGAGTTGGGCACCATATTGGTAGTCAGATGGCCATTACTAATGACACACATGTTGACTGTCAACAACCACAGGAGGCTGTGGCTAGGTTCACTGTCTCTGAAAACAGAAGGGACACTGGAGAGCTAAGCTGCTTCAGCCCATTCAGGAAGACTAGGGCCCACTCCCCTCCTACCAGCTGCTCCTTAGGCTCTGGGGGATGGATGGCCCTCCCTCAGGGGAGGCAGTGATTGACAGGTAGCAGTCCACAGCAGCCACGGAAGGCAGCTGACAGCTGTAGCCCTATACAATGGCCTCTGCTCCCCTGACAGTGAATGTGGCTCTGGCTATTTCTGCATCCATTTGTCTCCCCGGGCTCGGCCAGTCTCCATTTGAAAGCCAGGTCTTGGCTTCACCAAACCATTGCTGAATAGAAGCACTTCTGTTAATGAACATGCAACTTAAATCCTTCATTGACGACTGAAAATTAGAAGAGGACTTTGAAGTCTGGGGAATGTTTGTGGGGCATTCCCTTCATGGACCATTATTATGATTTTTATCCTATCCATGTACTTAATTATTTTTTGCTCAGCAAATTTTCTTTAAGGTAAGTAAATTTATTTAAAAGGGAAACATCATTACCGTCACTACAACACAGCCAATTTCAGACCAAAATTTTGAGCCTGGGGCATTTTCTGTCTCTTAAAAGAGACGACAACTAAAATGCAAGAGCAGTATTTGGATAAAGTAACCTCTGTATTGAAACTCTCTCTTTGACATAATTAGAAAGAGATTAAAAAGGGAATAACTTTCCCACGATGTAGCCATTGTAATTTTAATACCATGGCACATGCACCAAATAAAAGCATCCTGAATAATTGTCAGAGGAATGGAACTTTTCTGAGTGCTTGTTACACAATGGACCCAACTCTGGGGTCTTGTGGATGCTTTACCTCATGTAGTCCCCCAACCACACTGTGCAGAGAGCTGTATCACAACCCCCAGTTTACTGAGGGGGACGCAGAGGTCATGAGTTGAGACGTCTCCCTGCAGCTTTAGCAAACTCCAACCCCTCTGTGCAGGATTCAGCCAGAATGTAATTTAAAGAAGGTACCTGATATTTAACCACAAAACACCTGTTCGCCTAACTACAGTTTTCCCTTTGAACCAGCAAAGCTGGCACCGCATCAGTTCACAATTTCAAGGACAAAACTGTACATTCTGATGATGTAGGAAGTGCAAACAAAAGAATCTATGGAGATATTGAGAAACTACAGTCCTTTAATAGAAAGGAAGCCTGGATTACCATGAAGATACACAAATTTGTACGGGAACAGGAACTTATGGATGGGAACTATGGATTTGAGAGCATGAATTTAATTATTATCATTATAGTTTTGCAAGATGTTGCCATTGGAGGAAACTGGGTGAGATGCACACAAGATCTCTCTGCATTACTTCTTACAGGAGCACGAGACCCATAATTATGTTGGAGCAAAAGTTTTATTTAAAAGAAAATATGACTGTTAAAGGTGTTCTGAGGACAGAAGGTGTTATTTTCTTCCAAATAGCTTTCATGTATATTATTTCATGAGCACCTTAATCAACCCTCCTCATTTCTGTGTGGGTTTACCCATTTTACAGGTGGGAAAATCAAGCTTCAGAGAAGGGCTTTACTTCTTGAGGATGAGGGAGCTCACAGATGACAGAGCAAGGATTCAAACCCAGTTTATTTAAAACTAAGCAAAATCTAAGGGACACTCAAAAATGGCTATTTTTATAGTAAAGTGGATTATCCTCAAATACACAATGAGCACCGATTATGCAGAGAAAAGGATGGAGGGGAAGCTTATTCATGCTATGTAGGCAGTGACCATGGCTTATAGGCTGGCCATCTCCAAAACAGAACACAGGACAACTGACACGAGATGAAAGATGCTCTCAGAGAAGCAATGCGATGCAGTGAGGAGCCAAGTGCCCACCCTGCTCTGCCATTTTGTGATTGTGCAGGTCTCTCGATCTTCATAAATGTCATTTAAGAGGACCCCCGCCCCTCCAACCACCACCAAAGCCTGATGCCTTCATTTTATAGGTAAAGGGAGCAACTAACTTGTAGAATCTTGTCAACATAGGCATTTCCATGCCCAAAGACATTGCTGTGCACAGAAAACCCTCCTATAATGACTTGGGTTCTTACTTAAAAATCCAGTTTTTTAATGTTACCACTTCCAAAGCCTAGCTTTCCTAAAGCCTCAAATTTCCATCAATAAAGTATATTGCTGTATTTATAAATTGAGCAATTTTATCTCAGCGGAAGGACACTCTGTCACACTAGGTAGGTTAAGGAATCTAGACAGCAAGACTTATTTATAAATTCAGCTAAACCTCCTTAAGCATTTGAAATACCTTTATATATCTAACTTTAAACCCTAACAAGCAAAATTTTAAAAATTTTATAAATCTTATAAGGTAAATATATATATCTAGAAAAATTCAAGTTCCCTCAAACAGTTCAAATTCTTTATAAGTGGAGTCAAACATAGCTTAACTCTTGTAACTTAAAATCACAAGTCTAAAATCAATTGCACAATTTAAATTGAAGCCACATGGCCAATTGGTCAGTAGTCCTAAAATGCCAGATCTCTTAAACATTAAAAACAGAAATTAGCCTCAATTTAACCCAAATAATTAATACTATGGGTGTTTGTTCTACTTTATTACCTCTAGTCATATCTCTTTATCGTCTAATTTGCCTCATTGAAAGGGGGAGACAGGGAGTACCAGTTGGTACCGATGTACCAATTCTGATGGGCTGATGAACTGGTTACAAAATATGGCCCTTGGTCCAACTGCCTGCTGCTTGGTGGTCTCAGAGCAGGATACATGATCCGAGCACTGTGTGCTCTGGGGCTCATCTCCATCACGCTAGATCAACAGTCTCCATCTGAGGCTGGTGTTGCTGCCTCAACCTCCCCACATTCCCTCAGGGCCAGTTTCCCACCAGCAGACCCAGGCAGATAGAATGTGCCCACAACCCCCACACTTTTCATCACTCCTTATCTGACTTTGACCACATTCCAACAGCAGTGCTCACGGAGTGCCCCACATTGTCATCCTTATCTCTAGCAATCCTCACAATAACCCCCCAAGATGAATGGCTTTGTGGCCAGTCCACAGATGAAAAAGATGAGGCTCAGAGGGGCAAACTGACTAAATTGTCAATATCCATGAAAGGCTTGCCAGTTCTTCTGAGACCTGCCCAGGACCTCACATTACCGCACTGCGTGTTGAGTTCTTGTCTCATCATTCATTCCATGGTTTGTCTCAAACCCTCTCATGGAAGCCTCCCTCCTCTGACACATGGCTTCCTGGGATCCCACCATACCCTACAATTTCATACATAGGACTCATCACACTTCCTCAAAGCAAAACACTAACGGTTTGCAATCAAGGTAATAGTAGCAGATCTGACTGTGCTAATGAATCCAACACAGAAAACTAAATATAAGGAGAAAAGATGACGTTATTTAAATTCTCTGAAAATGAAAAGCTAGTTTATTCACGTCCTTTCTGTCACCATCTTTCATATTGCCTTGTAACTTCTTCAGTAGCTTAGAAAATTATGAGAAAAAATAACCTGGCTTTTGCTTTATAGAACAGTGATGAATATCACAGTGGACCATGGGCAGTTAATTTGGCAATGAAAATGCAGTCAAGGGCTTTTAAGGGCTTTTAAGGGCTCAGAGTGATTTTATCTTGATCATTATGAATTGTAACACCGTATTTCTTTTCCTTACAGGCAAATAAGCTTAAAGGACTTAAGTGAGGTAAGTGACAATTTTGTCCTCGGAAATAAAGAAGGATTTCTGTGCATTAGAGTCTGTGATGGGCAAGACACTATTTGATTCGGAGCCTTTATCACACTTAATTTTCATAATAGCTATGCTCAAAATGTATTATTATCCCTACTTTAAAAATGAGAAAACTGAACCAAAACACGTTAAGATCCAGATCTTAGACCAAGTCTTATTCTGTTTTATTTTGAGTAAATTCAGTACTTAGAGTTCCCTGGTCCAATGAATAGCATCCCAGTTTCCATGGAAGACATAAGGCTTCCACGGAAGGCTTCCAGTCTTCAGTTATATAGAAATAAGGTGTTGCAACTGTACTATACCTTGCCATTTGTTCTTCACAAGAAAGGCAACATGGCTCAGAACGAAAATTTTGATATACAAACCCACACAGACCTGGGTTTGAATCTAGCTGTGCCACATACCACCTTTGTGAACTTTGGCAAGTCTCTCCCCTGCGTGCACACACACACACATACACACACAATCCACCCTTCTTTTGGTTTTCTCGGCCATAAAATAGAGATATACTTCTTTGCAAAATGTTTATGAAAAAGTTAAAGTAAGTCAAAGCAAATGCATCAATGACCAAGTGAGCAGTAGAAGCTCAATAAATGGCATGAAAGTCGGGGGCTATGGAGCTGCCTTAGAGCCCCTCCACATTCAGTTCCTTGACCCCCAATGAGGAAGTTCCCTAAGAAGTGGTGGGTCTGCTGTAACTGATGGAAAGTCCTGGTAATACAACCAGAGTGACCTCATCTCATTCCCACTGGCTTCCTAAGGGACCTGGTTCTTGCCTTAATATGTCAACTATGCTCCTACATTGAGGTGACAGGTTAATTTATTTTCTTTCTTTTGTTCTGTCTCTCCATCTGTCTTTTATTTGGCTTTATGAAAATACTAAAATCAAACGTCACATTTCTTACTTGTCACTCAATAAGACACTTTTACTACCTTTCATCCATCAGACAATCATGGCAAGGAGGATGGTACATAACTCCTGAATGAAAAGACCTGCCCTGGTTCTCATCAGGACCTCACCCAGTTCCCCCTCTTTTGGGAGCTGTTAGATTTTCCAAGTGCCACCAGGAAGGAGAAAGGCAGGTGTGGCACTCTGCTGCTCACAGACTCCACCACTTTCTTCCTGTGGGTCAAATTGATGTGTCTCCAATAGCAGATGGCTGCCACCCAAGATGATCTATAGTCCACAAACTAATTGGTCAGCCTGCAAAGACAATAAGCCCTCCAATCACTAAGGAGCAAGAAGGAAGTAGTGAGGTCAGCCTTAGACAACAGGGGTCAAGCAGGACAATCTGTTTTCTTTGTCTTTGGTTGGCATTCTAGAAGTAGATATCATCTAAACAACACAGCCTAGTGGAAAACACATTCTTCCTCCTTATCTTTTGCCAAGACACTTCCCCATTGTTTGTCTGGGCCAAGAGTCAAGGCCATTTCTCCACCACAAAAGCCCATATCATGGGGCAAATGCCATCCTTGGGTGTGAAGTGCTTACTCACATTATATCTTGGGAACCTGAACCCATTCCCAGCAGAAATGGTGTGCTGCCCACCCCAACTCAAATTCACAGAGCACATCATAGTTGCCAAAGAGAGACTCATTGTCTCACTTAATTCTCATAAAACCCTAAGAGAAGAAGAAGCCTCAAGGAGGTGGAAGACTTGTCAGAGTCTCCACAGCAGCAGCAGACCAAGCCAGCCTCTGAAAGTCCAGGTCTACTCCCCACTCTATGACTCTCTACCTCAGGAAACAGAGACACCTCCAAGTGAAAGTAGCTTGAAAGAAAAAAAGAAGAAAAAGGAGGGGAGGGGAAGAGGAGGGAAAGAAAGAAGGACAGAGGGATGGAGGGAGGGACATAATGAGGCATTACTCTGTAGCTTGAATATGTTTATTTTTTAATAACCAAACAAAAAGGTAAAGTAGGTAAACTAGAGAGATTTTCCCCCACTTTTTTTTTTTTTTTTTAAGATTTCATTCATTCATTCATGAGAGACACAGAGAGAGAGGCAGAGAAATAATAGAGAGAGAAGCAGGCTCCATGCAGGGAGCCCGATGCAGGACTCAATCCCAGGTCTCCAGGATCACACCCTGGGCTGAAGGCAGGGGCCAAGCTGCTGAGCTACCCAGGTGTCCCTTCGCCCACTTTTCTAATTGCATTCCACTTTAAATTCAGAGCCCTCAAGCACAAAGTGGGCTGGATCGCAATTAAACAAAACACTTGCTCTCCCAGACAGATGGCTTCTTAGCCATTTTTCTAGCTCTGCTCCCCCAACTCTTTCAACAAGCCTGAGATTGTCCTGGACAAGACTGTCTCCACAATAACCTCGGATTGGGCACTTTGAACTGCCAGGTCCAAAGTCCTGGGGAAGACCCAGTGGGGAGACTTCCAAACCACTCAATAGAATGTTCATGACCCTTTTTACTTAGCCTATAGAATTGCCTCATTTGCTGTCCATGATGAAAGTATGGCCTCTTTCCAGAACCCAAGGGGACACCGAGGTCTTCAAAACAAAGGGGCTTGTCTGTCGCTAGCTTCAAACAAGAGATTCAATGCTTCTCTGAGCTATTTGTTGCTGAAGGTTTCTTGTCTGCGAAGTCCAATTGAGTCAGGAGACCTGGGCTCCAGGGTCAGTACACCCACCCATACCCCCACACACACACCTGCAAGTAAATACAGAATAAGTCCAGTTTGCAGCCTGAACTTTTCATGTAACATTGAGACATGCTTGTAGCATAATGCTATTTCATACTCTACATAAATACTTGGAATGCATTTGTAATACTCCAATAAGTCAGTATAGCACCAATATTTACTTATCCATTCTCACTTAGATGGGCATGTAGATTGTTTCCAGGGCTTGACACTATAGGTAATGATATACTGGTCATATTTGTGCATGGAACTTGGTCCAGATTTCAGGTGTTTTAGGAACTATTGGGACGAGAATAGGAGCAATCCTAAGCAATCCTAATCCTTGTTGACAGCTATGGTTCAGTTGTTTTCACAAGAGTCAAAGTAACTTATGACCTCATCAGCAGACTGCATATTTGCCTGTTGCATCACATAGAGAGTATAACATTTTGATTATTGCTTCGTCTTTTGGAGAATTATTTGTAGGTTTTTAAAAATTTATACTAACAAAAATGTTGCCCAAATTCTACTAACCATTTGCTCCAAAACACATGGTTTAATGTAAAATTCTCTATCACCAAGAGTCACTCAATATTACTATTTTTTTGTTCATTCAATGCAGGTCCTAGGAACAGAGAGAGGTAAGCTGTTTACATTTGTTTTCATAACCTGATACCATGAGGTTGAGTTCCATTTCCAGATTTATGGCACTAGTTATTTTTTAAAAGGATTGTTTCAGGGCCTGGGATACACGAACACCTGCGTGTGTGCATGATGATGTAATCCAGACAAGCCCAGGATCCCACAGTCTACTCAAGAGCCCTCTGGTTGAAATAAGGTGATTTAAATTGGGGGTGAGCTGGAGGTCCTGCTTCTGCCACAGGCAACTGAAAAGAAGGAGGCCCACTGCCAGCCCCTGCACCACTTTAGAAGACATGGATGGCCAGTGCACTGCTCAGGAGAAGCTCTTGGTCTTCCCAGCTTTGATGTCACCCATGCACACACAGACATATACCCTCATTTGAGTGCACACACTTATAGACACATGTACACATTGTTGGTGTCATTGTGCAATGCAATCCAACATTCACTTGGTAGTTGGCAAGATGCTAAGTAGCAGTAAGTTCATGCCTACCTTTGAAATACCATTCACCATTTGCTTACAATAATGAATTATGTCAAAGCCAAAGGGCCTGAGCCATGGCCCAGAGTTAATACAGACAGCATAATTCCACAAAGCACCACTGGGTTAGGATTTCAGAGGCTGCCACCAACTCACTCTGTGGTTTTGGACACATTGTGTTGCCTCTGTGGATCTCAAGTCTGCTCATCTTTATACTGAAGAAGTTAGGCTTGAGTGGGCCTCACCTGGGTTTGCTGATTCTCAAGTGTCCCTGTCGGAGAAGTGGGAGCCAGCTGGCAATTCTAAATAATTTTAAAACCTAAAGGAAACTGTGTCCTTTTCCACACTGAAGCTCAACATCCTAATAAAATGTTCAGATGTTGTCACCTTGGACTTCCATGATTATCAGTCCAAAGATGTCATGTTGCTCCGCTCATGAGGGGCAGAGGCTCAGGGTTACTGCTGAGGACATGAAATGATTTTATGGGATGGGTGACTAGTAGACCAGGCATCAACCCCAATCATATTGCAAGTAATCATAGCCCTCAATTGAAGGTGTCCAGTCTGTGACCCACCTTGGACAGAGCAAGAGCACAGAGCAACAACCAGAACTAAGACATGAAGTCGATATGCTTCCTTAACTTTACTACATACAACAGCAACTGGAAGAATGTTTTATGGCATTTCATATCATAGTATGATTATATGCCCTTGGTGATTTGAATGCCAGATTAAAATCTATTCATGATGAAAAGGAAATAGTGGTCACACCCGTAGCATATGTAATTACTAAATAACTCCAGTTCATATGGTTGGCAGAACTTTTCAAAATTTAGAGATCAAAAGGGAAAAACTGAGAAAAATGTATTCCTGCTGGTAAGCAGGTAGAAAAGGCTGGTCTACATCAGAATCCTAGGAGCTCTCCAACCCTGTCACAGAGGAGATGAGAGACTTCTGGAGAGCATGGACCAAGCACTGGGCAGCCCCCTGGCCAGAGGAGTTCTCAGGTTTCACTTTTTTATTTATGTCCCTACATAAGTTTTCATTTGAATGTGGAATTCAACTTTGGTTCCCTTCCCTGTCAACCCCCTCCAGTACCAAATACCTTCCAATGTAATATTCTGCATTTCAGGAAGCTCAATGATGAATTCCAGATTCATTATTCTCCATATTTTTGAATATTCACTATTCAAAGCAGTTTTCAGAGCCTCAGAGAGAAGCTGTGCCCGGGGCCAGAGGAGTCATGGAATATGTAGATCACAGTTTCTGCTGACCACAAACAGCCCCGCTCCTACTGATCAGAGATCACACGGATGAAATTATAGAAGTTCCATTAGGTCTCATTTTCTTTGTACAATCTGACCAAATTATATGACTCCTTTATGCAGTTCCTCATTATCAGATGAAGCCTGAATCAATTCACCTGTCACAAACTCAAAGTATTCCAGAGATCCCCCTTGTCACTGCCAGGTAAGGAGCCAGGAATGCCTTGTTGGGAGGCAGCCTGGGGGTCAGGCCATGTGTTGTCTTGGATAATGACACACCCAGGCTTCCTGAGAAATGGGAAATCTTTGGTCTTTGAAAGCCCAATGATGAGGCCCAAGGGAAATGGGTGAGTCACAGTTGTTAGGGAAAGCTAATGGCATTGTTCTTCCTGCAATTTACTAGTGATTGCTTGTTAGAGAAGTCAGGGAGATCTGAAGGCTTGGATGTTAACTAGACAGGATTTACTGAAATGGACGCAAATCGTTCTGGGGAGAAAAGTTGGTCATCTCATATTATTCTCAGTTGGTTGCTTGTAGGTTACCACACACAAACTTACAGTTTTGAACAAAACTTCATAGAGGGTTGGAGGTTGGAAATGCCATTATCTGATTTAAGACTTGCCTGATCAGGTTATTGTGACAACTGCTGTCCCAGCTGAAGATCTGAGGAAGCAAAGGCTCAGGCCTGTTGATTCACTGAGCAAGTTCACTACAAATTAGTGGTGACTTCCTTACAACAATATCCAGGGCCTCCAAAATTAGTGCTTCTAAGGTCTCCATGATCCCAGGCTGGCCGGTGGCTTTACCTCAGTTCATGCCACTTTCTCACAGTCTCAATCCCTGTTGTCACTGACTGCAGGACATTGGCACATGCTATTCCTCTCTCTATACCACTTCCCCCCATATTTCCCTCTCTCCATCCTCTCCCTGCTTGGGAAACCCTTCTTCAGCCACCAGACCCAGCTTAAAGTGACACTGAATTTAGGAAATAGTTTTGACCCACTCCCCAAAGGGAGTAAACGAGGCCCAAAGAGGCGGAGCTCCTTACCACTCAAGTCCAGCTTCAAAGCCCAGACACTTTTCAGTAGCCCATGCTGCCAATAATGGCTTGATTCTGAAAATGCATGGATGTTGACTTTCCCTGGTGCCCTGCCCACAGTTAAGATGCTATCTTTTATTTATTCAATAAATACTTACAGGAGTGTACCCTGTTTCTGGTAGAACAGAGTCGTGATTAGGAGAGGCTCACCAGAATCAGACTGCCCAGCGTCATCATTAGCAAACCATGTCTTTGGGCAACATTACTCATCCTACAGTAGAAGCTAAGAGCAGAGCCAGACCTGTTTCAAGTGCCCGATAAATATCAGCTCTCACTGCCATGGCCAGGCCTCCACATCAGGGGCACGACCTCCCCTTCCCTTACTTGCATATTGTTCTTTTTATTGTCTTTTATTATATTTTTAAAAGATTTTATTTATTCATTTGAGAGAGAGAGAGAGAGAGAGAGCGCAAAAGAGAGCACAAGCCATGAGAAGAGGCAAAGGGAAAGGGCTAAGCAGACTCCCCACTGAGCAGGGAGCCTGACATGGAGCTCCATCCCAGAACCTGGGATCATGACCTGAGCCGAAGGCAGACACTTCAGTAACTGAGCCACCTAGGCATCCCGTCTTTTATTTTATTTTTATGATCCTTTTTCTTTAAGGAACCCTTATATGGATTTCCTTATAATAATCCAGTTTTCTCACTTAGCTCACATTTCAAGATAGAGGAGCAAACTAACTTCTGTGCTCCTCTTGCTCGCTATGCCTCACTCTTCTCAACTAGTAAACAATTTCTATAGAATATTAGCCTCAACCCACCACCTATCATTTTCTATAATGACTTGTAATTACGAGGCAAGTCTGAATTCATGGCTTCCAAGAGCAAAGAATCATGATATGCACTCATTGAAATACAATAGGAAGAACTCGTATGGGTCAATTTGTTCCATATCTGTTGGCCTGCCTTAAGAAAAGAGAAAAAGAACCAGCCTCCTATTACCTTACAAAACAGAAATTCTTGTGACACAGCCAGTAAAATATAAAGTGCTTTGTAAGTGGGACTTAGTCCATTATGACTGACCTTGCCTTTGAGTGGAATTTCACCTACCATAAGAAACACCAACATTCTGTCAATTCTAATATTTCCTTTAGCTCACCATTCATGATGAGGAATCACAGTGTACAAAATAGAGGTAAGAGCACCTCAGGTAAGAATTATAAAACAAACAGGTAAGCCATCACACTACAACATTCCTGCGCTGTGACTTAGGTTTGTGAGCCTCAACATCATTGAAGTGATGCATGTAGGTGCAATTAGCTCATTTTCATTGAAAGATAGTATTCCATTATGTTAATATCACAATTTTTTGATCGGCCATTCAATATGATCACTTAGGTAGTTTCCAGTGTTTTCTTCTTAAGAACATTACGATGTTATGAACAACATTTTAGAAGTTTTCTCAGGTACACAACATGGTAACTTCTCTAAGAGTGAAATGTCTGGGTTGGAGGGTATGCCTCTCTTCAATTGTACTCGATGCATCTTCCAAAGTAGACATAGTAGTGTCACCAACAGCATATGAGTACTCCTCATTCCCCATCATCTCCAACAGTTGTTCCTGAAAAACTTTTTAATTTTTGCAAATCCTTTGGTTATAAGATATATTCTTTATAAGTGTGTCAAACAAAGGAAATCAAATTGACTCCTTTTACCAACTGACTGTAAAGATGAACATAGGATACCTGTCTGCAGAGATGCCTACAGCAGCATATAGTGTTATATTACTGTTGGTAGGTTTTTATTAGTATTGTTTTGTTCAAATAACTCTATCATGTTCTTTTGCATTTCTTTCTTCATTCCATATGCTATGTAGATTCTGTGTTCAGGTCTAATCCTGCAATCTCTTTCTGCTGAGCCACAAGAGGGCTTAGGGCTGAAAGAAGCAGACTCCATGGGATATAGTGGAATAGACTGAGGGCTCTACTGACCAAGTCCCAATGCAGCCTTTCTCCCTGCAATAGGGTCATCCTGAGCAGGTTAATTCTTGGATCCTCTCCCTCTTCCATCCATAAAATACAAACAATAATATGAATTTACAGAGTTAAACACACACACACACACACACACACACACACACACACACGCATGCACACAGCATCATGTGACACATAGTAGGCAACTGACACATTTTAATAAATACCCTACCTTCTCTAGGGATTCCCTATCCAACTGACCCATTAGAATTGAGTTTCCTACCTCACCTCCACCTTGTCCTTATTCCTCTTCTGCCCTATACTATCTGGACCTTAAATTGGAAAACCAATCTGGCAAGCTTATTTTCTCTGATGTGCCTTATTGCTAATAAGAGTTTCCCAAGAGAGGACTTCCTTTTTTAAAGGAAGGCAGTCAGAAGGAGCTGTGATTAATAGTATGGGCTCAATCCCTAAGAATCAAATGGCAGAAACAGTAGTCCTGGAGGCCAGATCTAGGTGATGAAGATAGAAAGACTTGGAGCATCCAGGGGTATGGTCCAGGGGCTGAGCAGGAGTTGTGAGAATATGCGGCAGGGATGGAGAGGTAGAATGATCTTAGAGAGAATCCCAAAGTCTTAACTTGAAAGACAAAACTATGCACAAGTGAAAAATGAAGAACAATTAAAGATCGGAACAGCAGTGTTCGTGAAGTGGATGGCCTCCACAGACATGAGTCCAGTCAAGCATCCTGGGGCTGGGAGTATATCACCAGGACTGAGGTTTGGCAAACTGTTCTCCACTCATGTCTAAGAAACAGTTTCTTAAGGAAGCAGCCCAGAATGGACAGGGGTAAGGTTTCCAGAGCCTTCAAACACCACTGATTCCTCTTTCAGTTATCAAACATCCATGAAGCACCTGGCTTGTATACAGAATTGGGCTGGGCCCTAAGAATACAGAACAGAGACAGGTCTTCCCTTCAGCTAACCAATGTTTTCATAGCTGTGATGTTCCTCCATCAGCTTACTGAGCAGGTATTCATTCTACTAGGTGAAAATTCATTTCTGGATCACCAGGGCTTGGCAGAAACTAGGGGCACAGAAAACCACACAATCCCAACACTCGGTTTTCAATCTAGTGGGCTCTCTAAAGCTTACTGGTTTTAATTTGAGTGCCTGAACTGAGGGAGGCAGTACTCTCTGGGCAGACTAGTGAAATCTACACTTCTGTCAATGTGGATATCATCATCCTTATTCCACAAATGAGAAAGG
This sequence comes from Canis lupus dingo, assembly GCF_003254725.2. Classification (NCBI taxonomy): domain Eukaryota; kingdom Metazoa; phylum Chordata; class Mammalia; order Carnivora; family Canidae; genus Canis; species Canis lupus. Next base: position 69,186,575 of record NC_064245.1, read on the forward strand.
AATTTGGGAAATGCTTATTCTTGAGTTCAGCTACTACTTGATAAGCAGACTTGGCTCAATTCCCTGATTAATGAGTTCAAGCTAGGCTATTAGGAGTCTGATAATTCTGTACCCAACAATTCCAAAGTAGGGGGTTCCACAGCACCAGCCAATTCTCAACACCAGCTGGGTGACCTACAGTTCAATTCTATTCTGACACTACATGGAGTCCATTAGATCCCGCAAGTTAAGGTTTCAATCCCACAAGATTATACCCCACCAGCCCACATCAGATGCCAATCATATGCTCAGGTTGTCATCTAGGCTTCTACTAACCAGCTATAGATACAAGGTTTCAAAGTATCCTTCCCTAGATTCAATTAATTTGCCAGAAGGGCTCACAGAGTACACAGAAACATTCTTCTTGCTGGATTACCATTTTATTATAAAAGAACATGACTCAGCCACAGCCAGATGGAAGGGATTCATAGGGCAAGGTCCTGAACATAGGGGCTTCTGTCCTCATGGCATTTGTGTCCCTGTATGATGGCACGGGGATGTGTTCTGATTCACAAATCCAGAAGCTTTCTGAACCTCATCCTTTGGGGTTTTGTAGAGGCCTCATTATATAGGCATGATTGATGAAATCACTGGCTGTTGGTGACTGATTCAACCTCCAGCCCCTCTCCCGCTCTCCTACTAAAAATTTCAACCCTCCAGTCACTTGGCTGGTTTACCTGTCAACCATCCCCCATCCTTAGGCACTTTCCAAAAGTCACCTCATTATCATAAACCCAGGTGTGGTTGCATGGGGGTTATTATAAATATTAAAGTACCTGTATCATTCTTATCACTTATGAAATTCCAAAGGTTTTAGGAGCTGCTGTTAGAAACTGACTACAACCAAATATATGCTTCATCACAGCATCACAGAACCTAAGCAAGTAGTTACCAGAACAACAAAAAAATATTTTGATATATTGGAAGAGGGTCCAGAAAGCTTTGGCTCTACTCCAAAATTATAACAACATTACTCTTTAAGCTTGGGATTGTGGATGATCTATGTTCTTTTTTGTTTTAAATTTTTATTTTCCGATGTTTTCTTTAAATATTCTTTAAAAGATATTGCCCTTTCTTAAAATTACTTTTCAAATTGCATGTAAGAGTAAATTAAAATTTGCCAATAAATAATGTATGGATACCTGCTTAAAATAAAATGCTTCTATACAGCTTAAAAAAGGAAAGCCTAGAACTGTGTTTCTCTTATAATATTAACAACACAAGCAGTAGTGTTTTTTGAGTAATCAGTAGAGGTCAAACACTACATTAACAGATTTATATACAGAAGAATTTGGAAATATTAGTAATTATGGATATCAATATGATTCTACAATGCATGCCTTTTTATTAGGCTATCCTGCCTCAAATTTTATTGACCACCTACACAGTGTCCCCCCCATAATGTTCTATTTACCCTATGTCAATCTCTTCATTAATATGACCCTGTGTTCTCCAAGTAGGAGAGTGCTATTTCATACAGTTATAAAAGTAAATGCAGTTTTATGTAAAATATATATGTGTAAATACATTTATATATGTGTGTACGTGTATACATATACATGTACATATATGATATGCAATATATATTTAATATATTATATAAACTTTCCAAAGATTAGTTGCCATTATTCTAGAACAAAATCAGTTAAATATTTGCAGTAAAATCAGTTAAACATACGCTCAGAATTTCATTCACTCATTAAATTAAGATCCGAAGGACGTTCAGGGGAAATCGGCACAGCAAAGTTGTTCTGTTTGTTGTTTTGCTCTATTTAACTCATTCTCTGCATAGACTCCAAATACATATAGCTGTTTCCAAATGCTCTTTTCAAGTAGGACTTTTTAAATATTCAAGCAAGGCACTCAGAGTGGAAATATAATAAATCAGTTGCCACAAGACAATGAAAAATTCATAATCACTGAACACTATTATGTAAACTACACAAACCAAGTGATAGACATTGTTGATAATGGTTATTTTCTTTTCTCAAATACGCACTTACTGTTTCGATCCATGTTGAAAAGATAGCTACAGCCATATCAGTAATGTCTCTGTGTACTGCTTTACTAAAATTTAAAATAAAGTTTTTAAAGTGTTTTTAGAAATACTTCAATAGCTCTTTTAGCTTTCTCTTCATTCGGATTTGCCTGGTATACAGCCTCCATCCTCCAACTAGTGATCTCTCTGCCATTATATTTAGGTATGCTATTGCACATAACTAGAATTTTTAAACCAGTCTGTACCTAATTTTTAAATGCTTAGTTGACACTTTTGACATTTATTGTAATTACTAATATTTTAGATCAGTTTTATATTATTTTGTGACTCCTTTCTGCCCTACTTTTTTGACTATTTCTTTTCCTGCCAGATAGTGGGTTTATCTCTTAATTCCCCTTTCTTTCTCCCCCTGGAAGTTATACATTCCAATTCTATTCACCCATTGGTGACCTTTAACATTTTAAATAAAGGCATGCTTGAAGTTTGAAATCTGAAGTTCATATCGTCTTCTCAAGCATTACAAGAAACTCAGAATTCTCTAATTCTGATGGTATGGATTCTGCACTATTTGAAAATTAAATTCCTTTACTTATAAAATTTGAAAATCAGAGATGTCTTTAGCATAATTCCTATTTTTAAGGTCTTAAATTGGCGGGTGAAATTAACTTACTATGATGAATGTGATTCAAACTTTAAGTGATCAAATATTTTCCAACAAACATTTTGGTACGTAATTCCTATAACACATTCTTAAGCTCCACATTAAAAGCCACAATCCTTGGAACCATTAAAATATAATGTAAAATATTTTTCAGAAGTATTCTGTTATTCTTAGTAAACTTAGAGAAAAATTCAGCTTTTTGATGACAAGCAGAATAAAAAACATATAATAAACTAAATGCTATAGTAACTGCCATGTAAATATTTGCTATTAGTATTTTGTTTCAAAGTATACTGTCAAAAGTATCCACTCTTTCAAAGTTCTTGTTCAGCTACTAACTAGGACTGTAACATCAGTTATATTTTTTTAGGCTGAATTAAGACTATATATATAGCTTATAATTCTGCCTTCATACTAATCACCTTTCTTCCACATTATGTTATTACTGTCTAGTATTCTACTTTCATATTGTTTTCATACTCTCAAGGCTTTATGATTTTTTATAGAGTTAATCCTTGCCTTAAATTACAAATGTAGGGATCCCTGGGTGGCGCAGCGGTTTGGCGCCTGCCTTTGGCCCAGGGTGCGATCCTGAAGACCCGGGATCGAATCCCACGTTGGGCTCCCGGTGCATGGAGCCTGCTTCTCCCTCTGCCTGTGTCCCTGCCTCTCTCTCTCTCTCTCTCTCTCTGTGTGTGTGTGTGTGACTATCATAAATAAAAATTTAAAAAATAAAAAAATAAATTACAAATGTATTTACAAATATCTTTGCTTCATATTTTTCCTAACACTTCACTCCTTCCTTGTGGTTTTGATTTCATGCTTTATTAGCACTTATGAGAATGACAATGCAGTGGAAATATGCTATTTTCATTGATGTATAAAGAGAAAATACCATGTCAAAACTTGACAAGTGGTAGTATCTTAAAATCTAGGTTCCATGTGAAAGCTAAACTTTTTCCTTTTTTTTAATATTTTATTTATTTATTCATGAGTGACAGAGAGAGAGAGATGGGGGGTGGGCAGAGACACAGGTGGAGGGAGAAGCTGGCTCCATGCAGGGAGCCTGATGTGGGACTCGATCCTGGGTCTCCAAGATCACGCCCTGGGCTGAAGGCGGCGCTAAACCGCTGAGCCACAGGGCTGCCCTGAAAGCTAAACTTTTTCAATGCACTTTTTGTATAATGTTACTTTAAAGCCCTTTGGTCTATCTTGCTCTTTTAAAGAATCTTTTAACCTGGCATGATTTTGTAATATCACACATTGGTCACTTGGAAAATGATTCACAGATCTGAGACCTTTCTGATGTTAAGACATTTTATAATATTTTTAAAAATTACATTTGCAAGTAACACCACCAGCCTCATCAGAAAAGTGTGCTGTTATGTAATAGCGGTAGATACAAGTTTTTCCAAATTCCAGTTTGAACTAGAAAAATCTAATTTTATAATTGGCAACAAATACTGCCAGTTGTTTTCCATAAAGTGACAGGCTCACTTTGTTCATTTTTAATAAAATATCTGCCAACTGCCCAAGTCTGAATAACCATAATTTATCTGTTAGTCATTCTTTTAGGTTAAGAAAGTGATATTTCATAAAAACAAAAAGTTATTCTTTCAACTTAAAAAGTAATGTTTTCTGAGAACAAGCTCAGCTTATTTAAGAAACTGGACAAAATTTATTACGATCAGAATAGAGTAGAAAAAGTGGGATGGACGGATAGACAGAATTATTCTGGGCCCTCTTGTGAGAAGTAAAACATTCGGATTTTCTTTCAAGTGTAAATCATGGAGGCATTTTTACCATGTAGAATAGCAAAGTCAGAATTATATTTTGTTACGATTACTTCAGATGCCTTAGAGAGAAAGGGGCAAAAGCCAAAGCAAGAGAACAATCCAGAGGAGATTGCTGTCCCAAGTGAGATGATAGTCGTGTAGACCAAAAAGGTTGCCCCAGACACAGGAAGGAGTGATGAGCTCCAGTTCGTGGGAGAAAGGCAATCTGAGACACAAACAAAATCATATTTATATGTGAATTTCCTTTTTTCCAGACCATAAAGAAAGCATGCAGTTCCATCCTCAGAGATGTCAATCTCCAGCCCGTTACAGCCCTCAGGAAAATTTGCTTCACTATAAAAACACAAGCTGGAGAAAGCCTTCCCCCACAAGTTCTGATGAAAAGGTAAAACAAATATTTCTCAGCCGTGTCTTTCTAGATGAACTTAGCATCAAAAGAGAGCTTTATTGAACAATTCCTAGGAGAATCTTATGATTGGCTTTATTTTTTCCCCTTTTGGTTATATATTACTGGTTTTCAATATTTTTTACAGTGATTCCACTTATGTGAGGGTAAAATAGGCAAATTTATAGAGACAGAATAGAACAGTGGGTGCCAGAGTCTGGGAAGGGGGAATGGGCTTTATGATTCAATGGATTTAAAGCCTGTTTAATGGATCTAGAATTTCAGTTTGGGCTGATGTCAAAGTTTTGGAGATGGACAGTGGTGATGCAAAAGCAACCATTTAGAATATACTCAATATCAGTGGAATATACACTTAAAAGTGGCTTAAATGGTAAATCTTATACTGTGACATTTTACCACATTTTTAAGTCATTTTAGGTCCAACAAAACAAGGCCATTAAATTGCAGCAAGATCCCACCAGTCACTAATGGTTCTCAGCACAAGGATTGTTCTGTTGCAGGAGAGATTAGAAATGCCGGAGAGATATTAAGGACATACTAGAACAAAAAGGAAACCTTCCTCTTGAATTATTCTAAGGGCTAGACAGAGAACTGAAAGGGGGCTACTTCTCCCCCAGCTAATGCGGAGTTATTTAATGCTGTGTCTGAGTACCACCTAAACTCACCTGCTGGCACTCATAACCACACCTGGAAAAACCCAAGACTATAAAATCTCTTAAGTGTGTTCTAGTTTGAAGAAGTAAATAAAGTTAGAAGAGATGAGAGGCACCACAACTAAGCCCTGCCAAGCCCCTGGACTATCTGAGACCCTCCAGAAGCAGCAGACCACTCTGAGCTCCAAGAGCTCCCACTTCAGAAGGAGATGGGGCTCTGAGGCTCCTTTGTTTCTGGAGCCTGTTCCAAGGCTCTGCAGGAGTGAGCAGGGCTAGTCCTGCCCTTGGACCTTCTCAGGGGGTAAGGACTAGGTATGTATTCCACAGGGGGTGTTAAATAAGAGATGACTCTGACCCCCCACTCGATGGAAGAGAATGGCAGAGCCAGGCAGGAGGAAAGGATGAGGCATGGGAGGGTGTCCGGACAACAGGGCTGGCTCATGCCAAGCGCCGAAGCTATGCATGTCCAGAGAACAGCAAGTCCATCTGGCTGGCCAGACCCATGTCCTTTGACCACCAGAGGGTGGCAGCCAGTGAGTTTGCAGTTAGGCTGGAGCTAGAGTACCCATTGTACAGAAGGATCAGGTATGTGCTGGGAGGATGGAGAACAAAAAACTGCTCTCTTGCCAACCATGTGACAGATGCTGAGTCCCTGCACTGTCCTGACATGCCTACCTCACAGGACTATTGCAGGGATGGTCTGGGATAATGAATGAAGAATGACCTTGGAGATGTTGGACTTAGGGGATAGTTTAATGTTATCATCCTTAGGATCCAGTAAAGGAATTGCAGATCCATGGTACATCTCCCTGATGGCTCTTTCTTCTGTTGTGGTCAATTATTTTTTAAGATTTTATTTATTTGAGAGAGAGAGAGAGCACACAAGTTAAGGGGAGGAGGGAGATGGGGAAGGGGGAGAAGCAGATTCCCTGCTGAGTAGGGAGCCCGGTGTGGGATTCAATCCCACAACCCTGGGATCATGACCTGAGCCCAAGGCAGATGCCTAACCGACTGAGCCACCCAGGCACCCTTGTTATGATGGATTTTATAATAAAAATAAATCAATTGGTATAATAAGGGATCATGGTACAGGGAGGAAGCCAGACAGACCAGGGTTCGAATCCCAGTTCCACGGCATGTGGTGTCACAGATGTGCTATAAAGATGCTCTCGATCTGCACCTTTCCCTCCCCTGCTGGTTTTACAAGGACTCAGGCCCCACTGGCTTCACAAACGATATGCATCCCTCCTTAGCTTCAGCAGGTGCAGATTCAGAAAGCATGGACAGTAGAGAGTTTATTACCCATTTTGAGTGTGGAGCCAAAGGACCTTTCTCAATAGACGGGGAGTGAAATGTCTGGTTTCTTTCAATGACAGATGGACTCTGTCCTGCCAGTTTCATAGTCCCTTAGCTGCAATTACTTTTTCTGTGTCCATTCCCAGGCCCAGGAATGGGACGTCTGTATTCCATGTTTACTATAAATCAAACTGTGGTTTGACCCTAGTGGGACAAAAGTATACTTTTGTTAAGTAATGAACGTTAGTACTTCTTTTTGACCCTAAAATATTCATCATTGACCCGCACTGCAGGACGTCCAGAACAACGACTGGTACATTGGAGAACACAGTCGCCAGGCAGTAGAAGAGGCATTAAGGAAGGAGAACAAGGTAATGCCTTCTAGAGGGCCCATCTCACCGTGCCTGCAGCCATCTTCAGGTTTTCTGCCATAGGTCCCAGAGCATCTTGAGCAGTGTGCTTTTATGCACCAGCCTATATCTCTCAGTGCTGGGGGGGGGGGGGGGTTGTCATTAAAAGGGGCACTTGGCTGAGAACTTATTATTAGTCATGTGTTCTTATTCCAAAATATCTTTAAGCTTAGGTTTCTTTGATAAATGAAAACAGTAAAATCAACCCTAAGGAACTATTTTGGAGATCAGATGTGGAAGCTACGGTATGAATGGAGGTCACAATGACCTTCTGCTTGCTCCCAAGTACATCTCATTACTCAAGGCCTGCCCAAAGTACAGGGGCGTCTTTATGTCTCCTGTCTTCAGGAAAGGTGCAGGGATCATGAATGCGCTCACAGTCAGGAAATGATAGGTTATCCCAGTAACTACCCAAGATCTCAGTTGCTTAGCATAGCAAAACTTTCTTGCTTGTGCTCCATGTGCTAGAAAGGTTTGGGAGCATAGACCTAGGCTGGTGAGGGCTGTGTCTCCACACGTGCTCACGCAAATCACACGCCAGCTCTTAGCACATCCTCTCAAAAGTAACACTCATCTGTGCTAACATTTCATTGGCCAAAGCAATTTACACGGCCAGGCCTCATCTCCAAGGCGATGGGGAAGGACAAACCTACCATTTGACCAAAAGGAGAAAAGAACTGAAACACTTGTGATCAGAGCAAATGATTACTAGAACCATTATCACAAATAGCAAAGTTATTAAGTAACTATTCTACTGTGGGCAGGAAGCTCTACTAGGTTGTGAGAAATATCTCAGAAGTGATAGAAAGGTTCTCAAGACAGTTGAGCATCAAAGCCTCTCAACTAACCAGGGCAATGTTTATTGTTGAATGAGGAAATGCAAAAATGGATGAGTTAGTTAATTAGTAAATGAGTGAATAAATGATAGGTCTCCAATAAATTTTAATAAAATGTAGCTGTCAGAATTGTTATTATGAAATTTAATCAATAGAATAATGGTAGGGTAAATAGAATAATGCCCCCTAACAAGAAGCCTCACATTCTAATCACTAGAACCTGTGAATACACCATCTTACTTAGAAAAAGGACTTTGCAGACGTGATTAGATTAAGAATCTTGAGATGCCACAGTGTCCTCTCCTTCTGCGCCCCCCACTGGTTCTCTCTGTCTCTCAAATAAAAAAATTCTTAAAAAAAAAAAAAAAAAAAAAAGAATCTTGAGATTGGGACAGTATTATAATATCTAAGTGAATTCAGTGCAATCACAAGAATCCTTATAAGAGCAAGGCAGAAATGTCAGTTGGACATGGGGGCTCTAAGTCAAAGACCGCTGACAGCCTCTGGAAGCCAAAGAAGGCAAGGAAATGCATTCTTCCCGAGAGCCTCCAGAAGGAACCCAGCCCTGTGACCCCTCGACTTTAGCTGGGTCAAACCCATATCAGAATTCAACCTCCAGAACTATTGAATACATTTGTATTTTAGTCCACAAAGTTCATGGTAGTTTCTTCTAGCAATAGAAAATTAATAGAGTTAACAGAGCATCTTGAACATATTAGGCGTCAATGGAATGATCTCATTTTCTAGATGAGGAATCTGAGGCTCAATCGAGGTCTCGGTCATAAAGTGGAAAAAGTGGCAGGACCGGTCGTTATTCGAGATCAGTGTTCTTGTCACAAAACCACAACTGCCTCCAGTAGCCATTAGCATTCTCTGCATTCCAGTGGGGAGTCCTAAGTGGCTAGGTGATGCCTTGCCTACAGGACCCTCCCTTTCCCCTCCCCAGGGAATCCCACCTTTGCTGACCTCTGCAGGGTAAATGGGAGAGCAGGGTGCCATCGCCAACCCTACCTCCTGCTCCTGGCTAATCAGTACCCAATGAACCACCGCACTCTCTGAGCCTGTTTTCCAACAGAAAAATTAGTCATAGAAGACCTGCTTCCAGGAACTGCTGTGTCGGTGGTGCTAGAAGAGCAATGTATACATCACATAACGTCCTTCCAACAACATTTGGGCACCCGATCAAGGCTCATTTCGCCCCCCTTCTGTGTGCCTGTTTCTCTACCTCCCACAAAAGCACTAAGAAAACAGCATCTCAGTTGCATGACTTCATATTTTCCTATTCTGTTTGTCTCCATTTTGTCAAAACATGTTTCCAATTAATGAGAGATAATTTAAATAGTAGGATTGCCCAGATTCGTGGTGACAAACTCATTGCAAAGGTTAAGATGATAAAACCAAAAATTGGTTCCGTGTCTTGGCGTCCTCTCCCTTTCAAATCTCGGGCAATGTTCTGTGCTTGAATCTTAAGACTTCAATTACGGCTGAATGTTTTAAGTAGAACACATTCCAGAAAATTCCTCAATCCTGCTTTATGTACTTAGAGGCTGATACATTTAAAAGGTAAGTACTTGGGCTTGACTTTTAGGTAATCTACTAGTTAGCCATGATGTGTTAGTGGATTCATTTAAGCAATTTGACCCTTACCTGTAAAATGAGGATAAAATAACTTCTCAATTTTTTTGTAAATATCACATGAAGTAATGTATGTAAAATGCTTAACATCATTTTTTTTTAATATTTTATTTATTTGAGAGAGAAAGCAAGCACAAAGGCAGGAAGGACAGGCAGAGGGAGAAGCAGACTCCTCGTTCAGCAGGGAGCCTGATGCAGGGCTCCATCCAAGGCCCTGATATCATGAGCTGAGCTGAAGGCAGATGCTTAACTGGCTGAGCCAACCAGGCACCCCTAAAATGCTTAGCATGTGGAGAGCAAGTCTCAATAAACCTTAGTTACCAGAATTATCACTTCATTACAGTTTCTTAGTATTATTTATAAACTTATAGTATTATTATACAGTATTAAAACCATTATCTGTACCTATAACTATACATATTAGTTATACATAATAGTTATATAGTGATATATAGATATAAAATATAGTCTATATGGAGACAATTATATGTAACAATTATAAATTATATATAATACCTATCTACAAAATATAGTAAGTCCTGCACACATCTAATTAGATCTATTCTAATAGGGCATTTATAACCATCTACACAAGAATCTATGCAACTACAGTTACAGATTTTTCGGCATTTTTTCATCATATAAAAGGCACAATGTAGCCACAAAACCAGCCTTGCAGGTGTGCTTCTATTCAGGAGAATCACTTAATTTCCTAGCTGTTTATGAGCAGACATCCAGCCTGAGCTATTCCACTGGGGTGGGCTGGACCGCACGGTCTTGCCATCTCACACTGTTGGCCTTCTCTTAGAGACCCTCCATCTTCTCCCTTGGCTCCCATCACACTGAAGCTTCTGTGTTTCCTGCTTAATCCTTTTGCTGTCTCCTCTTTCTTCCCCTACACCTTCCTTCTGCTCACCTGAGGCTATGTTATCCCCTCACTCCCATGTCTGCTCGTGCTGCTACCAATGACTGAAGCCCCAGGTCTTTTGGGGGACCCTAGCCCTATATTAACATCCCTCTCAGACGCCCTAGGTATCACGCTAAAAGCCTCTCCTGCGAAAGCCTGCAGTGGCTCGCATGGTCTCTAGAATAACACCTGAGCATCAGACAGAACAGGATGGACAGGTGCAGGAGGCACCCCCAGCAGGGGAGATGGAGGACTACACCCTGCAGATGAGGTGGCCAGTTTCATGTGAAAGCTGAGAGTCCAAAAGCAAGATGGTGCCTTTGGGAAACAGTGGCTTGGCTGGAGCCAGGATGCGGGGAAACAAAACCACAAGACAGGCTGGAGCATTTATCCACGAACATGATGCTAAGGCTGTAGGCATGACACTGAAGACAGTGGGGTTTGTGGAAAATTCAGAAGAAGGGACATGTAATGGTGTCATGTATACTTTCCAGAAAGTAGCAAGAACCCTTACACACACTGACACTCACTAAATTAAGTTGTACAAAATTGGTTTGCCAAAAAGAAAGCCATGTGGGAACCTGGTACATGCAAGTGTCACTATTGCCAGCGTTGTCCAGGGTGGGATGCTGGCATGCCTGAGAACACACCATTCTTCCTTCTGCTGCAGGACGGCACTTTCTTGGTCCGGGACTGTTCCACGAAATCCAGGGCGGAACCCTACGTGTTGGTGGTGTTTTACGGGAACAAAGTCTACAATGTGAAAATCCGTTTCCTGGAGAAGAATCAGCAGTTTGCCCTGGGGACAGGACTGAGGGGAGATGAGGTGGGTACAGCCCAACAGCTTCCCTTCTCCAGACCAAAGACAACAAGGGGATAAGCTGGGGGATGCTGGTCAAGGCATCAGGCATCTCCCCTTGACTGCTGGGGTAGGACAAAAGAGGCCACCCCTGCGGTAGAGACTAAATCCCTCCCAGCCCCTTCTACAAGCATTCTCTACCCCCACCCGCACCTTATTACGCTTCAGCCCACAGGGCCCCAGCCCATCCTCAGCATCCCCTGTACCCTCCACACTGCTCTGCTGTTACAGGACAGTCATTCTACAGGACACAGGCCAGTTCTGCCTCCCTGGAGGCCGCCCCCGAAGCCCTGCTTTCCTGCCCGACCCCCACGCCAAACTCCCACGGCAGGCATTCCTCCCAACACCTGCTGGCGCTAGGAACCCTTAGGTTTGTGTCTCTAAATTGAATGTGAGCTTAACCACAGCATTCAGTGCCACGCTGAGCGTGCCCCCCCTCAGTACAGATCCACTGAGAGGCGGCTAGGTCAGAGAATCAATCAATCAAGGCATTTGTGAATAACTGAAGACAAAGGAGGAAGGAGGCTGATTTCCACTGAATGTGCTTACAGTAGGCCCGGTCTGTCTGCACCACCTCACGCTAACCCTCAACAGCTCCTTGACATAACAATTGCTCCAACCTCAGATGTAGGGAAACCGAGGCTCAGAAAAATATGTCAATGAACTAGAGACACACAAGTCATGAGAGGGTGAGGACAAGCTACTCTTTCAACTTCTCAGAAGGAAGGTAGGGAGAGGAGTGGAAGGGAAGCACAGGGTTCAAGTTCTGCATCACATTTACTAAGTCTAAGCAGTGAGCTCAGGCCCACTGCTTCTCTGGGCTTTAGTTTCTTCAAATGTAATGTTCTTTTCTTGTCTAGATTTCTTTAATTTAGTAATTCTCATTTAGCATCTCCAGACCTCAGTTTTTTTTAAAGATTTTATTTATTCACTCATGAGGGACACAGAAAGAGGCAGAGACATAGGCAGAGGGAGAAGTAGCTCCCTGTGATGAGCCCAATGCAGGACTTGATCCCAGGACCCTGGAATCACGACCTGAGCCAAAGGCAGATGCTCAACCACTGAGACACGCAGGCATCCCTCCAGACCTCAGTTTTATCCAATGGTCTACATTATGGGCTGAACAGTGTCCCCCCCTCTCCCAAATTCATATGGTGAAGCCCTAACACCTAGTACCTCTGGATAAGACTGTATATGGAGCAAGGGCCTTTATAGAAGGGATTAAGGTAAAATGAGGTCACAGGCATGGGGGCCCGGACCCACTGTGTCTGGTGTCTCTGTAAGAAGAGGAGATTAGGACACAGATACACACAGATGTAAAGTGAACAGCACAGCCATCTACATACCAGAAGGGAGGCCTCCGAAGGAACCAAGTGTGCTGACACCTTGATCCTAGACTTCCAGGCTCCAGGACCACGGTCTGTCTAGGCGCCCTCACTTCGCCCCACTGTGGTACTTTGTTACGAGGTCTGAGAAAACAAATACTGTGTGAAACCAGAACCTTCACACAACTACCTACTGTCCTTAAGTAGAGATCAAGATGAAGATCATGGCCAGGGCTGCCAAAGCACCTCGGGTGGGCGCCCACATGAGCATCCCATCAGCAGGTGTGTGAGGACTCCGGCTGAAAACCAGTGTTGGACCTGGAGCCCCTTCTAAGAATCACACGTGACTGGAGACGTGCGCTCCTCACCAGCCTTTGCCAGAGCCTGGGAAAGTTTGGGCATCCATGAGAGCATGTGAGGATGGATAGATTAATACAGAAATCGGCTAAATAGAGCCACAATAAGGGAGTATTACAGCGAGGCTAGAGAGAAAGAGCCAATTTTCCCTTTTGTGTTGAGGATTAGCGACTTCGCAGAATGTAAAACACTGAGCCGGCCGGGGACTTAGCCAGGCCACAGAAAATGTGAGTTATTATCTTTTCATTCTTACTCGAGTCATTGCAATAACTGGGGTATAGTTCCCCTGCACTAGATGCCTGTGGTTAGTGGATGGAAGCTCCGTGCCCTTCTATCCTGCTCTAGCTTCTTCCAGCTCATAGAATTTCCCACGTTCTTAAAGAAAAAAAGCTGCATGACTTTTTTTAAAAAAGATTTTATTTAGTTTTTCATGAGAGATACAGAGAGAGAGAGAGAGAGAGAGAGGCAGAGAGGCAGAGACATAGGCAGAGGGAGAAGCAGGCTCCCTGCGGAGAGCCTGATGCGGGACTGGATCCCAGGACCTTGGGATCACAATCTGAGCCAAAGGCAGATGCTCAACCACTGAGCCACCCAGGTGCCCCCGTATATGACTTTTAAATGCTCGGGACACACACAAGTGGAAACCATGTGCCCTGACATGCATGACCTCTGCCAGCTGCTGTATCATTTGCTCTCTCTCCTGGACCTCAAAAACCTCTGGGAAGCCCTTTTACCAATTCCTACAGACCTAAAGGGGTCACAGCTTTTCCCTTAGCATGCCACACTTTGGTCTGCCTACAAAAGAGGAAACAGCGACTCTTACTCTGGGATGCCATCTGAACAGCGTTTAATCAGATTGTCAGCCAGTTCCCTGCCTCAGCAGGGAGGCATTTGCCATCTGTGACAGCCAAGATTAGACCATCAGCTTCCAGGTGAGCTGCTCTAATTATTACCACCAAGGATCCCTTAAGGATTCAAACGCCTATTTTAAGAAAACCCTTTTTGGGTTATTCCAGAATGTTCTCCTCCCAAGCATTATTCCCCCAAGCAAGTCTCCTTTTTCCTGCTATTTAACACTTGCATGTTTGCTGTGCATGGGACCTGTCCTGTGCAGTTAACAATTACTAAATTAACTTGATCGATTTCACCCTCCTAACAACCCAGTGACATCGGTGCCACCAATATTTCCATTTAATATATAGTGACACTGAGACACAAATGCTAAGTAATGGGCCCCCCAGTCACAGCAGGTACACGGCAAGGCTGGGCTTCATTTTTCACTCTGCAAAAATACTCGTATGGTCTCAGATAACATCATGACCAAATGCAAACAATCCCCAGCCTGCTTGAAAACAGGCCAGAACGTGGGATGAAGGAGTGTTAACACTTAAGTGAAGTGCACCAGGCACTGCATGAGAACTTACACTTTATACTTTAGAGCTGTACACTTTCCTGCCTGTCCACCCAAGGAGCCGGCTGCTGGTGCAAGGCTGGGATGGTCTAGCTTGTTCTCAGCTTGTTCCTGCCCCTCACCATGCAGGGGAGCCCCTGCCTTGCTGGGGGAGACGTTCCCAGCTTTACAAAAGGGAGAAAGAATTTGATACAGTACAGCTCTGTTGAGAGCAAGCCAGCACTAGCTACTTTATCTGGGGCTTGAATAAAGAAATAGCGTCTTAGTTTGACTCTGCAGAGAAAGGTAATGAGATACAGGGTTGTCAAGGATAATTTTGGTTTTGTGTGGCTTTTTTGGCTGCCTCACAAACTTCAGAATTTAACCACACATCCAACGCAGCGACACCCATCACAAGGGAGCCATTACGTGTCAGATGAGGGGATGTCAACACAGCCACGTAGAGGTTCAGACACATAGAGGCAGGTGCACAGTGAGTATGGGTTTCCACTGTAAGTGATTCCTGAGAGCCTGTGCATCAGGTTTGTTACCCAGGCCCAAGTGAGGCGCAGCTCTCCCCGGGACATAGGGGTTGCAAGCTCCTTGGAAGGCAAGCATGCCAGCACACCTCCCCAAGCACAGAAGGCAAGCAAACCCACACACATCTGCCAAGAATAAGCCTGGGAAGGTCCATTTTGCCGCATATTTAGGTATTTGGGTCATCCTGTTAGCCACATGGCTAGAAACTCATGTCTGAATTCAGATTTAGGAAAGACCGGTGTCTTTATTCCCTGGGGCCCATAACAAAGCACCACAAACGTGGTGGCTTCATCAGAAATGCCTTCTCTTGTGGTGCTGGAAGCCAGACATCTGAAGTTAAAGTATCAGCAAGGCTTCTAGACACCAAGGGAGGATCTTTCCTTGTCCCTTTCAGCTTCTGGTGGCTCTCTGGCTTGTGGGTCACATCGTCCTCATCTCTACCTCTGCACTAAAATCTCCCTCTTCTCTGAATGAGTCACCCTGTGCTTCTATCTAGTAAGGCAACACATGATGGCTTTTAGGGATAACCCAGGATTCGCTCCTCCTACAATGACCCTCGATTTATCCCATCTTCTGTCATGTGAAGTAATATACAGTCTTTTGATATATAAGGTAATACAGATTCCTGGGATTAGGACATGACCTATCTCTCAGGGACCACTTTTCAGCCCACTCTATCCATCTGCTTAGTTATTTTCCAAGCATTAATTTTATGCTTACACTATGCTAGACTTAATGCTTCATTCTGAGGACACAGAATCCCTGACATCTAGGGGCAATCCTGCTCCATCTGCACCTATCTATGCATGCACCTAAGCAGAGGTGAGACTGGAAATATTTAGCAACTGCTAGAACACCAGGCCTGGCAAGAGAAGCACCTGCCGAGGCCCGGGTGGCTCAGCAGTTTAGCGCCGCCTTCGGCCTGGGGCATGATCCTGGAAACCCAGGATCGAGTACCACGTCAGGCTCCCTGCATGGAGTCTGCTTCTCCCTCTGCCTGTGTCTCTGCCTCTCTCTGTGTGTGTCTTCCATGAATAAATAGATAAAATCTTTTTTAAAAAATGAAAGAGAGAGAGAAGCACCTGCCATTAGTAACCCTCAGAGCTTCACTGGCTGCCAGACATTAACCTGCATCTGAGTTCAGATATCACATCTGTTAACGTTTCTGTGAAAGCTCATAGAAAAGAGCAGTTTCAATCATCAGACCTGCCCTTGTCTTGCAAATGGTTATGATAAATGACTGAAAATTATGATAGATGTTTACTGGATAAATCAAACTTTAAAGACTAGTAGGCGGAGATAAACAATGAATCCATGAGCTTATAGCTTTTCATTTCTTCCATCAGCTTCTCTCTTTTCTTCTTTCACTACTCTGGGCAGTCCCAAACAGATTTCTTTACCCTTCTGTCCGTGAATCATTGCCTATAGTTGGTACATAAGGCAAACAAACACAAAAGGTTTAAAGAAATTTTAAGATCGAACAACAGGATGACATTTGCTGCCCTCCTGGAAAAATCATTTAACATAAAAATAAGAGCTTAATTATAATATTTTTTAAAAGTTTCTTTACGGGAATATATTAGTTATGGGCCTATCACTAGAAGGAAATAATAAGAAATGACAGCCTGATTTATTGCTCCTGCTTTGCTTGCTTCCTACCACTTACTAAAATTACAATATTGTGTAAAATGGCATCCATGTAGTCGGTTATTAAAACAATTAATATTGAAATCATTATTTCAAGACCATCCTAACGATAACAGGAATGAGAACAAAAAGCAGGCATTTTTCCTCTGAAGATTAGTATCAAGGAAGAGGCTTTCCTTTGTGCCACATGGGTTAACCACTTTTGGAAAAGAGTTCCACATGAGAAGTTTCTTTTCATCACTTACTTTTAGTTTTGTTGAATATGAAAAAAGGAAGAAAACTCCGTTTATGACTGAAGATGAAAATACCAAAAAAGGGGGGGGGGCCTTCCTGAAGGTGGACAATATTAGTCTATAAACTTCTCCAGTGATCTCATTGTTCTTTGTTCACGTTCTTGGCAAACCCACAAGGGATGAAGTCATAGTCATGACAACATTTATTGAGCACTCACTGTATACCAAGCTCTCTTCTAAATGGTGAATATGTGTTAGTTCAATTAATCCTCACAATGGCTGTCAGAGGTAGGTCCTGATATGACTTACCATTACTGTTCATAGACAGAGAAACTGAAACAGGGAGTAAGAGAAACTAACCAAGGTCACACAGCTCTTGAGTGGGAGTACCAAGTTTGGAACTCAGGCACATGGTCCCCATAGCCCCTTCACATCAGACTTCTTGATGTGTAACCCTTGTATTCCCCATGGCACAACCAGGAAACCACCTTACCTTACTTAGCATCAGGTCAGACCTAGTGTTTATTGTATACCTGCGAGGAGTGGACAGATAGGTTATCTCACTGAAATCAGATCCAGTAGCAGGTGCAGATGGGCAAGCCACAGATTTAATCAGGACTCTTTTAGTGTGAAAAGACAGAAGCCGGGGCACCTGGGTGGCTCAGTGGTTGAGCATCTGCCTTTGGCTCAGGTCGTGATCCCAGGTCCTGGGATCAAGTCCCACTTCGGGCTCCCTGTAGGGAAGCTCCCTAGCCTATTTCTCCCTCTGCCTATGTCTCTGCCTCCCTCTCTGTGTCTCTCATGAATAAATAAAATCTTTAAACAAAAGTAAGAAAGAAAAGAAAAGGAAAGAAAAGAAAAAAAGGAAAGCCAGAAGCCAAGTCAGATGAGCTTGGGTGGGAATAGTTGAGAAGCTTGTGGACTATATCCCAGTCTTTCCTCCATTGTGATACTCCATTATGCTTCATACCCTCCACAGGTGGTGGGAAGGAGGGGACAGCCATGGCGGTTACAGGTCACTAGCACTGTGTGCCCCTGAGGAAAAGGAGTTCCCTCCCAGTGGCCGCATGCAGCCCCCGAGGGAAGCTCTCCTGGAGGCCTGGTGATGCTCCTGAGTCCCAAGTACATTCTTTACAGAGCATGTTATACCTAAATGAAATGACCTCCTTGTACAAGGAGTTATCTTCTGTCTGCTCCCTCCAGAATGCAGTCTCCACAAAGACAGGCACCGTGACAATCCCACTCCCTGCCGGATACCCCGAAGGCCTGCAAACATGTGCTGGCAGCATCAGAGTCATCCCACCGAAGTCCCTCCCTTCAGGCTGTGTTGTCTCTGTCCTGGTCTGTTGGAATCCAGGGTCACAAGCCATAGGCCAAGTTGTATGAGAGAAAGGGCAGACGACTCATATCCAAAAGAACTAGGTTCCATTCCTGATCCTGGACCACTGGCTGTGTGACTCAAGCAGATCAGGCCACGTTTCTGAGCTGCAGTTAGTTTCCTTAGCTCTTCCATGAGGCCATTCCACGTGCCCTGCTCACCTCATGGGGTTGCGGCCAAGGAGGATCAAGCTCTTCCTACTTATAGTCATCCTCTTCCTTTGAGGATACACCCAAACTCAGCTCATCAGAATCACCACCATCTGTGTCCTCGTCTTCAACACCTGCCTTTGTTCATGCTTCTTCCTCTGCTTTTAGAATCCTTAAACCCTCTTGTCCCTTTATCCAGAATCACCCAGAAGGTATAGCCCATTTCAAGTCTGCATCTTCAGCAAAGCACATCCTGATTCCCCAAACTTGAAATAATCTGTCTATTCAGTTTGCCACAGCCCTTCATCTGCATATCTCCAGAAACACAAAAAGAGTAAAGATCTGCTGTCACCTAATTATCTCACAAGAAACCCAGGCAAGGAAGCGACATTGGCACGGTGGCTGGCTCTGCTCCTTCTGATTACCCCCAGGATTCACTGGAACACAGGGGTTTCCAGGAGGGGGGCTCTCTGCAGGTCTTCCCACCAGTTTACTAGGTGAAGATTGAGTGGTCTCCCCAAGCACCTTACTCTTCCTTGCTAACTTCTTTATCACACATCCTTCGAGAGCTGGTTTTCCACATTCTTTTTTTTTTAATCGCTTTCTGACATACCTTCACACACACAAAAAAAGTTAAATGAGTGAATTTCTTCCCTAAGGAAACGAAGCATCTTATTCTGTGCTTTAACCCACAGACACAAAAGATATTTAAATTTTCATTAACTTTCTTTTCTGTGTTTCAGAAGTTTAATTCAGTAGAAGACATCATCGAACACTACAAGTATTTTCCCATCATACTAATTGATGGGAAAGACAAAACTGGAATCCACAAGGAGCAATGCTACCTGACTCAGCCCCTCCCCCTCAGCAGGTGCTTCTCACCTTGGTAGCCTGGGTATTGTTTTCAGTTCAATGGATCCGATACCTCTACCCACTGTTCATTTATTTCAAAAGATGATTTTCTTTGGCTTCAAGGGATCACTTCTTTGACATTGGAGAAAAGAAAAACATTCTATGATGGAAATTGGAAAATCAATCTCTGTTTTGAAAGCTCAAACTACAGAAAAAATATTGATAAGAAGCAAAAATAAAAGCTGGCTCTTAAAAAATATCTTATAAAGAGAAAACTATAAACATGGTCATCATACTTATATTCCAGATGAGAAAGAAAGGTGACAAGAAGCTTTGCTTAAATGTTTGCAGCTAGCACGGGACAAATCTATGTGAGACTTCTGAATCTATGCTCTTTATAAAACCTGGTCCTGCCTTTTTTTCAGAAGTGGTAGGACCTGTGAAGGTATGTTTTTTGAGATTCCTTATGCTAAAGATGTTGCTGAATATAAGCTTTATTTTATGTGTAATCCTGGAAACGCAATTGTAGGGAAGGAATGTAGCAGAAAATAAGAGTATTCACAAATATTACCTATAACACAGAAATGCTTTTGCACTAGTGTAAAAGGGCCACAGGCCCAGTCTCCAGGACTCTTTTTCTGGTGGCTTTAAGACAAATGGAATTACTAGATATATAGTAAGGGAGTAAGCCTAAATCTGAGTGAATTTTTTTTTTTTAATTCCAATTGTGGACCTCCCTTCAAAGGAAGAGGACGGTCCTCAGATTAGTGCTACTTTGAAGAATACTGCATGCCTCCTGGTGCTGTCACCTCCTAAAGCTAAGAGAATCTTACTCTATTTTACAATACAAATGAGGACTAAGAGGCTCAAAGATACTGATCTCGCTCTGTGTAAGAGTCCACATCTTTATCTGTTTTGCCTGGCCCAACCAAGCACACTTTCCCAGGTATATTCCTGCAGAATTTTACAATCAAGTTCAAAAGCTAAATTGAAGACAGAGAAACCATTTGAAACCATGACTGGTTTGAAATACAGATTTGCCTGTGTTAAAATATAAAAATAAATAAACTCTTTAGTGGAGTACGTTTTTAAAAAAGGGGGGCAGGGTTCCTGGTTGAAGTCAATCTACATAATGACTTCAAATGTTACCAAAGCTTACACATGAAATTTATGGAATATTTATACAATGGTAGCTTTAAGGTGGAAATAAAATCAAAATAGAATCAGAAAGAAAGAGAATGGAAACAATACTTAGGCTTATCTCATCTAAAATGGCAGCCAAGAAGTGGTCTGAGAGGAGCTCTGAGCACCTACCTATCAACTAGACAGTTGTACAGATTCTGCTTTCACAAGGTCGGTGGAAAGTTATACCTCTAAGGCAGATCAGGAGCACCTGATGAAAAGCTCTTTGTCGGTTAGCACTCCTGATCCCCCACTGAGCCTCCCTTCAAGCGCACCTGCCCAGGATAACATATGAACTAAGAGGTGAGTGTGTCTAAACTGAGGCTTGGCTACTACAGAGCACACTGTTCAGAGCTGAAGGCTTTATGGTTGCTGATCACTCTCAGCTGGACTTTGGCAAACTTAGGCTGGCATGGAAAGAGACAGCAGAGGCCACTGCTTACGTGCAGAAAGAATCTGACCCTCACCCTCCCTCTACAAAGCTATTGGGAGATGCCTGAGAACTCTGATTGGCTTGTTTGAGCCATTCAACACTGTGTGCTCGAGTCATCTGAGTCTCCTCAAACACTGTTGTTGTTAAAACAGGTGAGCATCAGCTGGTGTCTAACATTTTATGAGGCTTATGCTTTTCAAAATGCTTTGTTCATAAATGCCTGATATGACGGGAAGAGGAAAAGAGGTAGAAGTCAACCATCTTGAAATTAAAAGCCCACCATACTTATACATAATTAAAATCTCTGGAAGGAAAGATAACATTCAAAATATTGATGGGGTTGCTATGTAGATGATTTGTGTTGGAGGGACCATGTTAGTTGGGTCTTCTGGAACTCAGGTGCCAAAACAGGAATTAGAAATGTCAACATTTGTTAGAGGTAATGCCAGAGAAAGATAGGACGGGAGGAAAGAGTAGGACTAGGTAGGGAGAGACTTCAGGCTGGGATATGATCTGGACCCTGTGAGAGCAAGAAGGATAGAGACATGAGTAGGAAAGCCATCCAGCAGAGATGCAGCTCTGGGAGCATCCTGGCCAGCCCATTGATATGATCCAGACCAAAGATTGCTCATAGATGAGAGAGAGTCTAATGTGAAACAGAAATGGCTAGGTCTTACAACAGCATGTAAATCATTGCCAGAGGATGCCTTGGATAAACACAAGCTTCAGATGCTATGGGAGATCCAGAAGATTCTACAGCAGCAGGCTGTCAAATAACTCACTGATTAGCAAGTTCTCTCAAGGGAGAACTAAGTGACCCACCACCATCCCTGCCACAGTGACTCTGGTTTTCAGTGTTGACTGTAATATGGACATATTGCTTATACATAGACTACTGAAGAATAAGGATACACAAATTTTAATTGTTCTTGATTCTCACAACAGTTCTGAAGAGAAGGCAGGCCAAGTATTCTGAATCCACTGTATAATTGAAGACACTGTGCCTCCTTGGCCTGTATCTTAAGGTGACACAGCCATAGCTGGACCAATGCCTTCAGACACAATTCTATTCAGTGTCTAGCTGCTTTTTTATAACTGAAAAAGTTCAATGATTTGGGTTTGGCTTGCCCAAATTCCAAAGGGTTCTAATCTCTCAACTAGTATTTCATTTTCAATGAAGAAGTATCACTTGACTCCTAGCTGCCAGAGAGTAGTGAAATCTTAGCTTCATCCGATTATAGCATCTATTACGTTCAAGACATTTCTTGTTGGCTAAATAACTATCATTATGGATCAATTTATATCTTCCTCATCTTTAATAGTATCTTGCTATGAGCACTTGTTTGTGTATGCATATATTGCTAGGCACTTTTGAGGACGTTGGAATTATAGTGGTTAATTAAGTGGGAGAAGTAGACAGAAAGTACCCAATAAATAAGATAATCTTCTTTACTGTATTTTCATTTGAACACTTCTCACTGAGTGCTTGTCAGTGAGGCCAACATTAGACATTTTGATGAAGCTTATTTGAGATGGTTTTTAAAAGTTCTGAACCAGAAAATGTTAAATTTTACCAAATTTACTTAATGGAAAATTCTCCTACTTAGGTATATGTGTGTGGGAGAGGATGTGGATATATGAATAACCATGCCACAGCTCAAATCAGTTAAATCTTCTAGGTTGATGACCACAGAGGAACCAAATTTTACCCTATTGTCAAATTTAGCCCATTTCCATGTGTGTACACATAAACACATTTTTTATAAGATGGTCTGTATTATATACGACTAGCTATATTTGTGTATCCACTTTTGTATACTGTTTGTTCCAGCTAAGCACACTTTCTTTTGAACATTCATGATTATGATTTACAACCATGTTAAAATAAAGCAAATACATAATTAAATGTCATAATATCTCTGTAACTGAGTATTAAAGAAATGATTTCAAAATAGTTTACTTTTGTTCATTTCATGCCCTATTAGCCTCCAAGTCCTTCTGAAGTGATAGGATAAACTAATGACAAAATTTCTGGAACAATTTTTGACATATGAGTATTAGCCCAAGCTAGATTTGGGGAGTAAAGATGAAAAGACCTAATCCCAGCGATTGAGGGCTAAGAGTCTGGCACGCAAGATACACAGGTAATTAAAATCATGTAACACAGAATAATAGATTTGCTAATGCTCTCCCTTGTGCCACCATTGCATTGGTAGGCAGAAATGGATGTTTGGGGAGGATGCAGTGAGGGAGACCTGCCCAGGGGAGAGATTCAAGCAAAGAGTTGAAGGATGCCCCTAGAACCCAAGCTTTTGAGGTACAAATACTTTGTCAGTCTATTTCTGAGTGCTCTAATCTTTAAGGCTCTATTCCAGGCCATTCTTGTCACCAGTCAAGCAATGACTACCTAGTTAAGGAGTATGTGAACACAACAGAACTGGCATCCATGGGGAAAGGACAGATGATTTATCAAGTGGTTCTGGGGAAACTGGCTCACTATATAGGAAAAACATAAAATTATGTCTCTACATCAAATCACATACAAAAATAAATTCACCACAGATCAAATAGCTAAAAATGAAAAGAAAACTTTAAATTGAGTCTTGTGTTTTCTTCTAATAATGTTTATGATTCGGGGATATGAAAAGTGTTCCTAAACCACATGGAAACATGAATCATAAAGGGAAAAACTGAAAGATTCATTACACCAAAGTTTTAAATGTTTGCAAAAGTCAGACAAAGTCCAAAGGCATTTAAACAACTTTATAGAAATATGAGCAAAGAGTATAAACAAGCAATTCCCACACACAAAGAAGCCTCTTAGCCCTGTAAGATGTCCAGCCCTGTTATCATAACTGGACTGTGATGGATTGACACAGGATATCAAGAGACGCCATCATGCAATGGAGCTATCTACAAGGACAAACGATGTGGAGCCTAATGGAGCAGAGCAGGAGATGGAAACGTGACTCCTCTGGTCCCCATTCCCACAGCTGGGCATGAATCCACATGAGGGATAATTTAGTGAGAATGTTTAAAAAGAGGCAAGAGGTTAAAAGAGTGAGCAATCCCAATGAGAATGGCAAGCAAGCTTCCTGTCTGCCCAGGGATGGAAGCAAAATGGGCAAATGAAAGCTAACCATTCCTCTGTGCTCATTGACAGGCTTGCTGAAAGCCAAAGGCAGCTACCCAGGAGCCTCCTCCAGCATGCGTGGGCTTCAGGATCATCTAACTGTACTCCCACAACAGTAGCCAGAGAAGTGGTAATTAAAATAACATTTATATAGCTCTTTCCACCCATCAGATTGGTCAAAATTAAAGATTTCAGATAATATCAAAATAATATCCTGGTGAGGATGTAAAGAAGTAAAAATTCTCAACTACCAGATGGAATGTGAATCAGTACAGCACCATGGGAAGCAATTTAAAAATAGTAAAATATAAACTGTATGACCCACTGCAATAAGAATTCCAATTAAAACATGGCTAAATATGAACTTAACCTTGGTATCTCTGGAAACTCCACTATACGGACAACAGAGGAATTGAAAAGTCAAGAATATGTGATAAAAGAAATAGAAGAAAATATGGCAGAAGAAGAGAGACATCAACAAAATTCGGGGTGAAGGAAATTAAAAGGACAAATAGTAACAGAGTTAACAAAATAGAAAAAGCTAAAATGTAAGTCTGCTAAGAGGAAATTCAACAAGAAACAAGCTAGTTCCCCTTAGAAAAATCTGAAAAGCCTCAGAAATTGGAGTCACTAGTTACCCTTACATACCAGTAAAGGGTTTGGGGTGAAAAGGGGATCCACGGATGGCCATTATAAGAATCATTTATAATCAACACCCCTCCCCTGGGAATCAGCAGCTTAGACAGATAGAGTCCCTCACCCTGAGAGTACACTTCCAGAAAATATTGAGACTTAGGATACAAGATCCTGTTGAAAGTGGGAAGTATATGCTGACCTGAAAAACAGGGTTTAAGCTAAAGTTCCCAATGTTTAGAACCACAACCCCCCCCCCTTTTAAAGACTTATTTATTTGAGAGAAAGAGAGCACTTGCACACAAGTAGAAGGAGGGGCAGAGGAGGAGGGAGAGAGAGACTCCCAAGAAGACTCCCTGTTGAGCACAGAGCCTAAGACTCAAACCCAGTACTCTCAGATCATGACCTGAGCTGAAATCAAGAGTCAGGTGCTCAACTGACTGAGCTACCCAGGCCCCCAGAACCACCACCCTGCTTAAATACTTGGTTTAAGCTCCAGGCGGAGCAGATAGACTCACAGCCCTAAACCCAAAAGCAGAGTAATACTGCTACCAACACTAGTGTGTGCTGGTGCCCAACAAAGAGCCAGACCCCCCACCCTATTATTCTACACTGAGGTCCTACCAGTAGGCAAATAAGTCCCAACTAGCATTTCCATGCCTCACTCTTAAATATGAACAGTTAAGACAGCATACACTGAATCCATAGAATGTGAATAGAATGCTATGGAAAGAAATATTCAGAAGCCAAAATAGAGAACACTAAAAGGAAGAAACAAGCAAATTCACAATGATAGTTGGAAATTTAACGCACATCTCTCAGATACTGAGTGAAAATTTACAAAGCTACAAAAATTTTAAGAACACCGTCAACCAAATAGACCTAATTGTCATTTACAGACTAGTTCACAAAACTAATACAGTGTACATATTACTGTCTAGTCTACAAAGAACACTTACCAAGAAGGATCATCTCTGGGACCTAAAATAAATCTAAATAAATTTCAAAGGACTGGAAAAATATGGTATATTCTCTAAGCCCACATTCCCCAAAGAATTAAATTAGAAATAAATAATAAGATGTCTAGCAAAATCTCCAAATATATGGAAATTCAACAACACATTTCTAAATTACCCATGGTCAGGTAGTGGAAAGGGAGGTGGGCAGGGGGTTGGGGTGACTGGGTGATGGGCACTGAGGGGGGCACTTGGCGGGATGAGCACTGGGTGTTATGTTATATGTTGGCAAATTGAACTCCAACAAAAAAATTAAAAAGAAATTTTAAAAAATAAATAAATTACCCATGGTCAAAGAAAAAAAATCTAAAAACATTTCAAAATGAATGATAATGAAACACAACATACCCAAAATTTAAGGGGTATAACTATCCTTTAAATATAACGATTTAATAAAAGCATTTATACCTTAAAGGTCTTAAATGACTATATTAGGAAAGAAAGGCCCATAATCAAGCTATAAAGAAAGCATAAATTAAAATCAAAGTAAGTAGAAAAAAGGAAATCATAAAATAAGATCAGAAATCAAAGAAGCAAACAAACAATAAAGAAAACAACGAAGCCAAATGTTGGGCTTTCTTTAAAGATTAATTAGAAAACAGCTAGCTGAAATAAACACATAAGCAAAAGAAAACACAAATTACTAACCAGGAATAAAAGAAAGGAAAACACGGCGATCCTACAGACATTGAAAAGATATTAAAGGAATGTCAGAAGCACCTTTATCTTCCAATGAAGTTGAAACACACAACTCCACAGTCACAAGACTACAATAAGAAAATAGAAAATCTAAAGAGCACTTCATCTTTAAAAGAAATGAGAAACTTTCCCACACAAAAGCTTCAAACCATGACAATCCCTCAAAAATTTTAAACCAATAATACCAAACTCACAGACCTTTTTGGTAGATGAAGAGGGAATACTTTCCAGCTTTAAGGCTGGCACAAACCCAGCCATAAATAAATAAACAAATAAGCCAATCAGCCTGACACAGATAATATAAAGAAATAAATTTACAGATTAATATGCCTCAAAAACATAGATACAAAAATCCTTAACAAAATATTGGCAAATCAGGGGGGAGAAAAGATGCTGACCTAAATAGTTTTGGAACAGAGAGGAGACTGTAAGGCCAAGACAAAAGAATGAGACATAGCATTGTACTCCAGCTGGCAAAATCATTTCTCCTGCAGATATGTGTATACATACATAGTGGGATTAAACACAATAGTATATGGATGCTAGGCGGTAGGAGCCAAGATTCTTCCTCCTGGAATGGAACATGCCAGATAAGCAGGGGGATAAGGTCAGAATGAGCCATGTGACACTGCATTATAGTTGGAGACATTAGTATGAATTCATGTTTTGCTAAAAATAGGTACATACGTAAATATAGGTAAACATAGAAATAATTACAAATATGTGTATAAGCCCCAGCATAACACATACGTTTCCAAGCTCTGTCCATTTAGAGGACCTAGAAGAAATGACACTGTCCTCTGTCAATGACTGTCCACATGGAACTAGAAACAATGACAGTCCAGTGGCAATTAACATGCCCAATGGCCCAGAACTTGATTTATAATACCAATATCAAAAAAAAAAAAAAAAAAAAAGGAAGCGAGGCTCCTTGGAGGAATGGTTGATTTTAGAGCTGGAACAGGGAACATATATGATGAGCCTGGAGCATCCGCTAGTGCCAAAAAGGAAGGAAATACTCAAAAGCCACTGTGGAATGATAGAGGTAAGTCGAAGGACACAGAAGTCAACAAAATAAACATAGCATTGCATTATAACCAAATGTATCCATAAATATTCATGAGTCCACAATGATATAAACAAATGGCAGACAAAAGAAATAATTCACATACAGAAGAATTCTGAATAGTTTATATAGATACTATACTATCAGGGAGGAGGACCATAATTCCCTACTTTCTAAGTGTGGGCTATGCACAGCGACTGGCTCCCAATGACTACTAGATGGAAAGAAGGGAAAAATGATTAACCTTACGGTAGAGAAATCTAACAAGCATTAACTAGGCCAGATGATCACACTTTATATTATCAGTGATAACTACTGCTCATGGTATGTGCCCTTGACAAGATGGGATGAGAATGGCCCTTTACCTCAGTGGTCTTCCTCTCAAAATCCTATAACCATAATCTCATCATGAGAAAAATATCAGACAAATCCAAAGTGAGGAATATTCCACAAAATACTTGTCAAGTATACAAAACTGCTAAGGTCATCAAAAACAAGGAAAATCTGAGAAACTGTTCCATCTCAAGAAGTCTAAGGCGGCATGTCAGATAAATGCAGTAAGGAATCCCAGATGGGATCTGGGGACATAAAAATTAGAATAGGTAAAAACTAAAGAAATCAAAATGGGGGACGGACTTTAGGTAGTAACAATGTAGCAATATTGCCTCATTAATAGTAACAAATCTATGTGTAAGATGTAAATCTTACCAATGTAAGTTTTTAGCAACGCAAGAAATTTAGAAAATTGAGAAGATATCTAGAGACAAATAAACATACAAAATACACAAACAAAAACTAACAGGAGGAAGCAAAAGCAGTAGAAAAGTTTCCAGCAGCAAACAATTACATTTAAAAAGGAGAAAAAAGAGATCTCAAGTCGACAACCTAATTTCACACCTCAAGAAAGAAGGAAGAGAACAAATGAAACCAAAAGTTAGCAGGAGAAGACACTATCAAAAGAACCAGAAGACAAGCCACAGACTGGGAGAAAATATTTGCAAAGGACACATTTGATAAAGAACTATTGTCCAAAATATAGCAAGAACTCTTAAAACTCAACAATAATAAAGTAAAAAACCCAACTAAAATGGGCCAAAGACCCTAACAGACAT
The DNA here is from genome assembly GCF_003254725.2 of Canis lupus dingo. Taxonomy (NCBI): domain Eukaryota; kingdom Metazoa; phylum Chordata; class Mammalia; order Carnivora; family Canidae; genus Canis; species Canis lupus. The sequence continues at coordinate 69,215,217 of NC_064245.1, forward strand.
CTCGCCAAATGGGACATACAGCTGATAACTAAACATATGAAAAGGGGATGCTTCACATCAAAAATCATCAGCAAAGAGCAAATAAAAGTAAGATACCCCTACACACCTAGGAGAATGGCCAAAACCTGGAACAAGGACAACGCCCACTGTTGGCAAAGATATGGAACAACCGGAGCTTCTCAGTATTGCTAGTGGGAATGCAAAATAGTACAGCCACTTAGGAAGGCAGTTTTGCAGATCCCGTACTCTTACCACATGATCCGGCAATCACACTTCTCGGTATTTACTCAAAGGAGTTGAAAACTTAGACCTGCAGAAAAACCTGCACGTGGATGTTTATAACAGCTTTATTCATAACTCCAAAAAATTGAAAGCCACCAAGATGCCTGTCACTAGGTAAATTGATGAATGAACTGTGGTACATCCAGACAATGGAATAGTGTTCAGCGCTAAAAAGAAATGAGCCACCAAGCTGTGAAAATACGTGGATGAACCTAAAAGGCATATTACAAAGTGAAAAAGAACAACAACAAAGTGAAGGAAGCCAATCCTCAAAGGCTGCCTACTATATGATTCCAACTATATAACATTCTGGAAAATGCAAAACTATCATAATGATAAAAGATCAGTGGTGAAGGGATAGGGAGAAGAGAAAGATAAACAGGCAGAGCACAGAGGATTTTTGGGGGGCAGTGAACATATTCCATTAGCTATTACAATAATGGATAAATGTCATTATACATTTTTCCAAGCCCACAAAACATATAACACCAAGAGTGAACCCTCAGATAAACTTTGGGACTTTGGGTGATTATGCTGGGTCAACGCAGATTCACTGATGATCACAAATATCCCTTCCTAGTGAATGGTGCTGAGAAAAAGGAAGGCTCCGCATATGTGGGAAATCTTTGTACCTTCCTGCCCATTTTATGGTAAACTTAAAACTGCTCTTAGAAATTAAGGTCTTTCTTAAAAATACCAAAAAAAAAAAAAAAAAGCTAAAAGAAGGAAAATGATAAAGATTACAGGAGAGATCAACAAAACAGAGCATAGAAAAACAAAAGAAAAAAATAATGAAAAAATTGATAAACTCTTAGCAAATGAAAAAAAAAAAAAAGGAGGGAGAAGTTCCAAATAACTAAAATTAGAAATGAAGGAGAGGACATTACAACTGATACTGCAGAAATAAAAAAGATTATAAGAGACTACAATGGACAATTATATATCAACAAATTGAATAACCTAAAAGAAATGGATAAATTCCTAGAAACATATAATCTACCAAGACAAAACAATGAAGAAATGCAAAATCTAAATGGAATAATAGCTAGAAGGAAATTAAAGCAATGATCAAAAAAACTCTCAACAATGAAAAGCCTAAGACTAGATATCTTCACTGGAGAATTCTACCAAATATTTAAAGAATAATTAACCACAATCTTCCTCAAACTCTTCCACAGAATTAAAGAGCTGGCACCTTTCCAAACTCATCTATTACACCAGAATTACTCTTACATCATAAACAGACAAAGGCACAAAAAGAAAACTATAGACGACCAATATCCCTGATGAAAACTGATGCAAAAATCCTAATAAAAAAAAAACCCTTAATCAAAATACTAGCAAACTTCATGCAACAAAAGAGTATCACACACCATAAGCAAGGGGGATTTTTACTTGGAACGCAAGGACGGTTCAACATATCAAAATCAGTAAATGTAATACACCACACATTAGCAGAGCAAAAGGTAAAACCCACATGATCATCTCAATGGATGCAGAAAAGCTCTTGATAAAATGCAGTACCCTTTTACAATAAAAAGAATTTCTTAAAAAGCACAACAAATGGGGTATAGGAGGGAACTGCTTTAACAAATGACAAACCCCCAGCTGACATTACACTCAACTGTAAGAGAATGAAACTTTCCAAGATCGGAAACAAGGCAAAACAGGAGTTTCAGGTGCTAAAACACTAAATTCTTGCAGAATATTGCTCTGAGCATTCTCTGTAAACTATTGCCAACTTTTTTTTTAACTCTCCGTGGGAGAATGCCAACCTCTCCTATGCAAATACATTTGAGATGCATCAACTTATGAGTGTTATATTTATCAAATTTGGAATAAAAACATTTTTTAAAGTTAAAAGAAAGAAAGCAAGGATGAACACTCCGACCATGACTGTTCGATATAGTACTGGAAATCCTACACAGAGCATCATCCAAACTAGGAAGGAAGAAGGGTATTATCTCTGCTATCAGATAACATGATCTAATATCTAGAAAACTCTAAAGATTTCACAGAATCAACATGCAAAAGTCACTTGTGGGCAGCCCCGGTGGCTCAGCAGTTTAGCGCCGCATTCAGCCCAGGGCCTGATCCTGGAGACCCGGGATCGAGTCCGACATCCGGCTCCCTGCATGGAGCCTGCTTCTCCCTCTGCCTGTGTCTCTGCCTCCCTCTCTCTCTCTCTCTCTCTCTCTCTCTCTCATCTCTCATGAATAAATAAATAAAATCTTAAAAAAAAAAAAAAGTCACTTGGGGCAGCCCTGGTGGCTCAGTGGTTTAGCACCGCCTTCAGCCCAGGGTGTGATCCTGGAGACCCTGGATCGAGTCCCACGTCAGGCTCCCTGCATGAAGCCTGCTTCTCCCTCTGCCTGCGTCTCTGCCTCTCTCCTCTCTGTGTATTCTCATGAATAAATAAATAAAATCTTTTAAAAAAAGTCACTTGTGTTTGTATACACTAACAATAAAAATTGGAGAAGGAAATTTTAAAATAATCCCAATCACAGTAGTATCAAAAAGAATAAAATACTTAGGAAAAAAAAATAAAAAACTAACCAAGGAGGTGAAAGACTTGTACATCAAAAACTACAAAATATTGCTAAAAGAAATCACAGAAGACACAAATAAATGGAAAGACATCCTGTGTTCAAGAATTGGAAGACTTAATATTGTTCAAATGTCCATACTACACAAACCAATCTACAGATTCAATGTAATCCCTATCAAAATTCCAATGCCATTTTTTGCAGAAATAAAAGAAAACCATCTTAAAATAAATATGGAATCTCAAGGGAATCCAGAATAGTCAAAGAAATCTTGAAAAAGAAAAAACGAATTTGGAGTCCCCACACTTCATGATTTCAAAACATACTCCAAAGCAACACTAATTAAGATAATGTAAGTATTGGCATAAAGACAGATATATAGACTAGTGGAACAGCCCAGAAATAAAGCCTTGCATATATGACCTAATAATCTTTTTTAAAAAAAGAATTTATTTATTTACTCATGAGAGACACAGAGAGAGAGAGAGGCAGAGACACAGGCAGAGAGAGAAGCAGGCTCACTGCAGAAAGCCTAATGCAGGACTCAATCCCAGGGCCCTGGGATCACAACCTGAGCCAGAGGCAGACGCTGAGCCACCCATGACCAAATGATCTTCAACAAGGGTGCCAAAGCTACACACCGGGGAAAGGACAGTTTCTGCAACAAATGGTGTTTGGAAAAGCACATATCCATACGCAAAAGAGTGAAGTTGGACCCTACCTTAGACTACATACAAAATTAACCCAAAATGAATTACAGACCTAAACATAAGATATAAAATGATAAATCTCCTGTAAGAAAATATAGAGGAAAAGCTTCAGGACATCACATTTAATAACGATTTCCTGAATAGGACACTAAAAGCACAAAGTAGTGAAAACATAAATTGACAAATGGGACTACATCAAACTTAAAAACTTTTGTGCAGCAAAAGAATAACAAAGTGATTAGAAACTAATGGAAGAGAAAACATTTGCAAACTATATATATATATATATATATATATATATCTGATAAGGGGTAAATATCTAGATTATATAATGGACTCCCTACAACTCAAACAACAACAAATAACCTGATTAAATGGGTCAAGGACTCAAAGAAACATTTCTCCAGAGAAGATATACAAATGATGTACATGAAAAGATACTCAACATCACTAATCATCAGAGAGATTCAAACCAAAACCTCATACTAATTAGTATGCTCATTATCAAAACAAACAAACAATAGCAAATAACAAGTGCTAGAGAGGATATGGAGAAATCGGAACACTATCCATTGTTTGTGGGACTGTAAAATGCTTCAGCTGCTGAGAAAAACAGTATGGAGTTTCCCCCAAAATATTAAAAACCTGATTAACATATGATCCAGCAATCCTACTTCTTGGTATGTATCCAGAAGGTCTGAAGACAGCATCGCAAAGAGGTATTTGCACACCCATGTTCACTGCAGCATTATTCCCAAGAGTCAAGAAGCAGAAGCAATCTAAGTGTCTATCAACAGAGGAATGGATAAAGCAATGTAGTATATTCATACAATGAAATATTATTCAGCTTTAAAAAGGAAGAAAATTCTGTCATACTGTACAACATGGATAAACCTTGAGGACATTAAGTGAAACAAGCCAGTCATAAAAACACAATACTGCATGAGATTCCACTTATATGAAGTATCTAAAGTAGTCAAACTCATGGAAACAGAAAGTAGAATGTGGTTACCAAGGGCTGAGGGGGGAGGAGGAAATGGGGAGTTGATGTTTAATGAGTAGAGAGTTTCAGTCTTGCAAGATGAAAAAGTTCTAAACACCCATGGCACAAAAATGTGCATATAGTTAACACCATTGCACTGTGGACTTGAAACTGGTTAAGATGCTAAATGTTATGTGCTTTTACCAACTTAAAAAAAATGCTAAGGGGCAACTGACAAAATGTATGTGTATCTGTGTGTGTACCCAGCAATGTATATATAAAGGTAAGTATCTCATGATGAAGTAGGACTTACTTATTCTAGGAATGCTATGTTGGTTCAACATTTGAAAATCAAGGGCAGCCCGGGTGGCTCAGCCCGGCCTTCAGCCCAGGGCCTGATCCTAGGGTCTTGTGATTGAGTACCACATCGGGCTCCCTGCATGGAGCCTGTTTCTCCCTCTGCCTGAGTCTCTGCCCCTCTCTCTCTCTCTCTCTCTCTCTCTAGGTGTGTGTGTCTCATGAATAAATAAATAAAATATTTTAAAAAAAAGAAAATCAATATAATTATCCACATTAACAAACTAAGAAAAATTATTCGATCATCCCAACAAATGTAAAGAAAGCATTAGAAAATAATTTACCATTAATTTCTAATAAAACATCTAGCAAACTAGGAATAGAAGAAAATTTACTCATTCTGATTAAGGGGATCTACAAAAGCCTTCAGCTAACATGATAATGGTGAAATACTGAATATTGAAAAGTTAAGAATTAAATGGCATCTTTGACCCATTTTCCCCTGTTAGATGGGGAAAGCTCCTGGAAAAGATAGAAGGAGAGGTGATCTGATTTGATTTCCTTATACACATGAAATGGCAACCTCTTGGAAAGAAGCTAATGGTCCTTAATAGTAGGAAAATCTTTACCTGTGGAATCCATTCCAAAGGATGGACAGGCTTGCTTATAGTAAACAAACTTGGTGCCTATGGTTTTATAGAGCATTGCTCCCTGAAAATGTTGTATAACTATCAAAGTGTAAAACAAAGACACATTCATGACTTAAATGGCTCACTTATAGTGTAAATGATGTGAACTGCATTCATTATTTAAAAAGGTACAAGAGCATATCTGGTGTTACAATAAAGGACCTGAAGAGCTCTGTCGATGGTTCTAAACTTGTTCCTGCTTCACCTGTGTAATCTGCCTGCGTTAACATCTCTGATTTGGATGAGTCTGCTTTGATAATCTGATCCTTGTTTTATCACAAATATGTTCATCCTAAAACCAGGAATAGGCAAAGATGTTTGATTCATCATTGTGCTAGAGGTTCTAGCTAGTGTGATAAGGCAAGAAAAATAACACCTAGAAGGATAAATATAAGAGGAGGTAAAACTGTCTTTATTCCAAATGACATGAATGTGTACTTAAAAAAACTAAGAAATCTATAAACTACTAAAATAGTAAATTTAGCAAAATCATAGGATATAAGTTAGTATACAAAAAATAATTGTATTTCTGTATCTTTGAAATTAACAGTTGGAAAACAATTTTTAATTCCATTTTGAATATCATTAATATACTTAGGAATAACCTCGATGAAAAATGTACAGTATCTTTTAACCAAAGCTAATAACATGGCCAAGAAAAATTAAAAGAGACCTCAGTAAATGGAGAGGTGCCATATTCATGAAGTGGATGAAACACTCTATACTGTTAACATGTCACTTCTCTCCACATTCATCTAAAAACCCAAGCAGATTTTGGTGGAACTTGAGGAGGTGATTATAAAATTTACATGAAATTGCAAAGGAGGTAAGTCTTGCCAAAATCATCCTGAAAAATGAAGAACAAAGTTTGTATTAACATGAAGATTGAATAAATACATTGATGAACTGAGTCTAGAATCCAGAAATAGTATCACAAAGGTATCATCAATTGATTTTTGGCAAAAACATCAAAGCTATTCAGTGGAGAAAGGATAGTCTTTCCCATAAATGGTGCTAGAGAAAGGAGATATCCATGTGGGGAAAAAAATGAACTCAATTTCACACTATATGAAACAAAGCAAAAATTCCAAAATAGATCATAAATATAAATGCAGAACCTAAAACTGTAAAGCTGCTAGAAGAAAACAAGAGTATACTTTCAACCTTGGGTAGGCATTTGTTATAACACCAAAAAAAAGCAACCATAAAGGAAAAAACTTAATAAGTGAGATTTCATCAAAAAAATAGTAAGTTGTATTTCATCAAGATTTAAACTTTCTGTTCTTCAAAAGAGACTATTAGGAAAGAAAGAGACAAGCCCCGAGTTGGGAGAAAATATCATACATACATTTGATATATATTTAATATCTAGAAAATATAAAGAACTACAGATCAAATATAAAAGACCTGAAGAAACATTTGACAAAATAAGGTATAAAAATGGCCAATAAACATGAAAAGATGCTCCACCTCATAGGTCCTCAGAGAGCAATATGGTGGCTTCCAGAGAGCCAAAATAGAGACAGGAGATGGGAAAGAAGGCAGGTGATTTCTGTTTTCCATCGTATACTTTTTAGTGCTATTTGACTTCCCAAAACTAGGGGGGGATGGTATGGTGTTAAAGCAAAAATTCAGTTTTAAAAATGAGCATGTCCTGGGGCACCTGGGTGGCTCAGTCCATTAAACATCATACTTAGGCTTAGGCCATGATCTCATGGTCCCAGGATTGAGCCCCACATTGGGCTCTGTGCTCAGTGGGGGAGTCTGCTTGTCCCTCTCCCTCTGCCCCTCCTGCTCATTCTCATCCTCTCTCTCTCATAAATAAATAATGAGCATTTTCCATGAAACCAATGTGTCCATCTGGTCCTCGTAGAAAACATCTCAAATGTTTGAATGAAGAGCCCTTTACAAGGCAACTCCTTAGGGAGGAGCAGACAGGATGAAGGAGATGATGGATGGTGAAGTACCCAAACTGGCAATGGTGGGAACCTGTCACCCTTCTCGGGGCTCACTGGACAATGAGAGAACACAGAGCCCAGGCAAACCTGGAATAGGAGGGAAGGATAGATGTAAAGGATAGATTCGCTTCCAGAAATAAAGCACTGAAACAAAGAGGGAGGTCAGGAAAAGGTATCCTGACCCCTCCGTCCTATCCCCTAGTCTCCTGCTAGGGTCTCCACTGGCCAAACCCAGTGGGAAGGCAGTGGGTGGTGCAGTCTCCATGGATCGTCCTGCATCCCAGGACAGAGCAGCCCAGGAAGGATGGAGAATGGATGGAGAATAGCCAGCAAATCCAGCAACTCCACTTTTTGGATACGTCCTTGAGAAACTCTCATACATTTGGGATGAGATGTGCACAAAAAGACCTGGACAAAGATGTTTCCCTTTAGTATTGCCTGTATTGGGAAGACATTATGTTCCCTTGACAGAGAACCACACAGCCGTTGAGAAGAAAGAACTAGAGTATATATTTCAACATAAATGGTCTCAAAAACACATGCATAATACTGTCGCAGTAAGTTTTGAGAACATATGAAACAATACCATGTGTTTGTTCAGGGGTACATATAAAAGATAAAAAGTATGAATCCTAAACTGTATGTGTGCACATTACATACATGATGTGGAAATGGAACTGAGGAGCACATAACAAACTACATTTCAAGAACTCTAATGTGTGTCAAGTACTGTTTTAAGCATTTTTAGATGCATTGGGGATTTTTTTAAGATTGATTGATTGATTGATTGATTGGAGTCAGGGGGGAGGGGCAGAGGGACAGGGAGAGAGAATCTCAAGCAGACTCCCTGATGAGTTCAGAGCCCAATGCAGGGCTCGATCCCATGACCCTGAGATTATGACCTGAGCTAAAATCAAGAGTCAGCCACTTAACTACTGAGCCACTCAGGTGCCCAGATATATTGGGGGATTTTTAAAGCTTTTATTTTTAAGTAATCTCTACACCCAACGTGGGGCTCAAACTCATAGCCCCGAGATCAACAGTCACATGCTCTACCAACTGAGCCAGGCAGGCACTCCTTGATGTATTGTTTCATTAAACATTTCCAATGGGCCTGTCACTTAGTGGCCATTATACTCCTTTATTTTTAGAAGATGGTAAGGAAGCAGAGAAAGGCCAATAACATTCTAAAGGTTCTTCGTTTTCATCCATCCTTTCCTTTATCCAGAAATTATTCCATTCTGTGTCAGGCATTGTTCTAGGCACTCAGATGGCAGTAGGGAGAAAACTACGGCTCCTCCAGCTCTCACTGGGGAGAGCCAGGAGAAAGATGACAGACAAAAATTGTAAAGTCTAGACATTATAAAATATAAGGTCTGTTGCCCCAATGTTTTAGAGCAGCAATGTCCACAATAGCCAAACTATAGAAAGAGCTCAGATGTCCATCAACAGATGAATGGGTAAAAAAGATGTGGTATATATATATGCAATAGAACACTACTCAGCCATCAAAAAAATGAAATCTTGCCATTTGCAACAAGGTGGATGAAACTAGAGGATCTTATGCTAAGTGAAATAAGTCAATCAGAGACAATTATATGATCTCACTCATATATGAAATTTAAGAAACAAAACAGGATCATAGGGGAAGGGAGGGGAAAAAAAATCAAACGACAAAATCAGAGGGGGAGACAAACCATAAGAGATTGTTAACCATAGGAAACAAACAGGGTTGCTGGAGGGGAGAAGGGTGGAGGGATGGGGTAACTGGGTGATGGGCATTAAGGAAGACAGGTGATATGATGAGCACTGGATGTTATAGAAGACTGATGAATCAGTGACCTCTACCTGATACCAATAATACATCATATGTTAATTAACTGAATTTAAATAAAGAAAATTTGTTTAAATACTTTACTAAGGGCAAAAGGCAATCTTAGCTTAACATATCTGGGCCTCCAGGATCCTGTGAGTCTGTAACATACAGAAATTCCTTTGGAAAGTTCCTTTATTTCTATCCCCCAAGATATGTGTTAGCAATCATCCACCAAACATCTGACCCACTAATATATATCTGAAAGGTCTCAAGACTAAGGTTTTACCTGACAGTAATGAATGACCTTTTCCCAACAGCTAGCCACTCAAGGTCCTGGAAACCTTGCTTGAAATTCCTTAGAGGCTTATCCTATCCCTAACCCCCTGCCAACTTGAAAATATGTGATGGGCCACTCCTCAGGACCTCAGTATAGGTATACTGTCCATGGGTCCTGTCCCTGTGCTTTAATAAAACCACCTTTCTGCACAAAAAAAAAAAAAAAGTCCCTTAGAGGAAATTGAGTCATAAAGAAATGAATAGGGGAGAGAAGACAGTAAGTGCCAGACACTTGGCGATTTTAAATAGGCAGTCAGGGAAGGCTTTGCTAGGATATGACATTTGAAGAGGATGGAGATGATCTCATCAGGCATGTGGATTTCTAGGGCAAGGGCATCCCAGGCAGAGAAAGTTAGTATTCAGGACTGAGGCAACCACATGCCAGCAGTTCATGGAACAGCCAAGAGACTAGTCCCTCCTCTCTGTCACATGTTTGTCCACTGGAGTGTCCCAAGTGTCTATAGCAGTGCCTGGCACATAAGCAGGCACTCAATCAATGTCTGATGAATGAATGAATGAACGACTAACTAGTTGAGAAGCACAGTAATCGGAGGGAGGTCAGAGAGGTGACAAGAATTGATGATGTGGAAACTTGCTGCCCTTGGGAAGATGGGCTTTGACTCTGAATGGGGTGGGAGGGCTCTGGCAAGATTCAGAAACAGCCCAAGACTTCAGTTTAAAAGGATCGTGATGTGATGAGCACTGGGTGTTATATGCACCTGATGAATTATTGAAAACTACATCTGAAACCAATGATGTACTATATGTTGGCTAACTGAATTTAATATTACAAAAAAAAAAAAAAAAAAAAGGATCACTGGCTGCTGAGTTGAGAACAATCTGAAGACCAGGGAGGGCAGAAGCAAGGAACGCAGTCAGGAGGCCACCGTAACTCAAGCAGGTGACACTGCTGTCTTGGGCTAAGAGGCAGCAATGGATTAATGAAGAAGGTGTCACCTATTTTAAAAGCAAGGAGATCCAGGAAGAAAGGAGCTCAGAAAGCCAGAGATGGGGCTGGGATTCAATCCAGAGAGTCTGAAGCCAGGCCAGCCCAGGCGCTGAAGCCTAGCTGTTCCCTGAGGGACCACGGAACCCTGAGTGGGCACCTGGGGTGTGCAGCTTTCACTAGGATGAGCCCTCTGATCTCAGGCAGCTGCTGCTAATGTAGGGCTTTTGTGTGCATTAGAAGGCACCCTTCAGAGTAAAATGGGCTCATTTGAGACCAGAGCACCAGCTGCTTTTCACCCTACACCCTCTCCACAGCCCAAGCAATTTCCACCGCCTGGAACACTGCAGGAAATTAGTAGTCCATGTCCGCCCCCCCCCCCCCCACCATGGTCACTTTCTGGGAGTGTGAGAAGAGTAAGCCACCATTGGGTGCAGGATTTGTGATCCCAATCATCACCGGAGAGAATGCTTGATCAAATCAGTCCAATTCCCCTTTGGACCAGCAAAAAGAGGTAAAAACAAATTAACAACAACAACAAAAACCCTTACACTTCACACAGAGGATGAATGTCAAAGAATACCTAAGAAAACTCAGGTGAAAAAAAATACATAGTGGAGAAGAGGGTGAGGAGGTAATCTTGCCTTACGAGATTGTTTTTTAACAGAAAGCCAGCCTAATGTTTGAAACATACTAGAAATTCAAAAGTAGGAAACATAAGATGTAAAGGTAGTATTACACAAGTCAGTGGGAAAGGGGTGGCTTGTTTAAATACATATTGCTTCATCCAAAACTGCCTACAAACGGGGTGGAAAAGGCAGATTCATTCTTCCTTTTATCTACATTTAAAAAAATTTCATGAGAACGAAATCTTTAAAGGTAAAAAATAAACAACTATTTAGAAGAAAATCTATAAAGATATGTGTATGCTCTTGGAATTTGTGTCAGTGTGTATCTGGGAGATTTCTTAAGCAAGGCAGGACAATCAAACAACAAAAGGAAAATTAAGCATTTGATTATGTAACTATTTAAAACATGACAAAAAAAAAGAGAGAATAAGCAAAGTCAGAAAGAACAGACTGTGACAGACCTTTGAAGCACAGTAGGTCAGATAAGAGATTCCTATATATGCTACTTTAGTAACTCCCATAAATTAAGACTATAAGGGAAATAGTCCAATTGAAAATAACTCAAAGGATAAAAATAGCCATTTTATAGAAGAGGAAATCCAGATGCTCATAGACAAATGAAAAGGAGTTCAACCTCACAATTATCAGGGAAATGCCAATTAAAGTAACAATGAGTTAACATGTTTTTCACCCAACAGGTGGCAAAAAGTTCAGAAGAATGTTACACTCAGTAGGGAGGGCAAGGGGACCCAAAGCCAAGCAGGAGGTTCTATAAATTGTTAATAACAATGGACACTGGAATTACTGCAGGGCTTAGAAAATTAACCTGGCAAGCTCTATTAAATATATATATATATATATATATATATATATATATATATATATATATATATATAACTTTCTACTCAGCAATTCTAATGCTAGAAATCCATCCTATGGAATTAAAAGTAGAGTAGTTCATTTATGTTTCGGTTTGAGAATAAAATGTGCTCAAAATATAGGTGACAATGCAAGGTACATTCTGCAGCACTGGAAATACAGTTTTCATGACTGGCTACCTAGAATTTTCATATTTTTATTTATAATTGATAAAGATTTTCAGATAGGTACCTGCAAGCACTTGTCTGCAAATAACAGGTCCTCAGTGTAGGGGGGTCTTTATTTCCAATAAATGTAAAGCCAAATTGGATATTATAATACTGGATATAATTTTTTTATTATTTTTAATTACTTGAGGAATCTTGATACCGATCGCCATCCTGCTAGCGAGCAATGTTCAGCCTTGTGAATGACATGCCAGCTGAGTACCTGATTCTGAATACATGCATCTGACCCTCAGGAACCATGCATGATATGCACACAGAGCTCTCTTCCTATTTAAAGAAGGAAGAGAAGACCCAATGCCCTTTACTCTGAGATTCCAATAAAAACAGCCAGAGCCTTCGCTTACAATAAGAGATGAGATGGCCCTCACTTGATATCTTGATATCTGGAGAGTTTTGAAGGGGTTCGGATGGAGACTACTTGTATTTCTTCTGCAGACTTCTCACTCTGACCTGTTGGTTCCACTGATTTGAATTTGTAGATCATCCAACATACACTCTTCACTTTTCGCGCCATGTTGGCTCCTGCTTTGTCCCACTGTCCCAAACAATGGATGGGTTCATGTTAGATTTTCCTGTAAGCGATAGTAAATCCAAAATAGCAGTTTATTTCCCTTTTAAAATTAAGTCAGGGGACAGCTCTGTGATTGTCAGGAACCCAGGTTCATTCTTTTACCTTATTGCTCTATCACCCTCAGTAAGTTATACTCACTAGCAGTGCAAGCCCAAATCATCACTTCTTCATTCTTTTATTCAAGCCAGCATAATGAAGAAGGGGTTGAGAACACATCTGGTTGTCATGCATATTCTAGGTCTATTTATTTCCCATTGACTAGAACCCAGTGACATGATCCATCTAGCTTCTCCAAGTTAGACTTGAAAATTTAGTCTTTCCTTCTGAAAGTTTCTTGCTGTAAGTTAAAAGTACCCAGTTAAGCCAAACTCTCCGTTTTGCCTCGGCAACTGGCAATACATCAGTTGGTGGCTGCTTTGTCAGCATGGCTGATGTCAAGGAGCCAAGTTCTTGGCAATCCATGGTGGACATATGGCATAAGTGGAAAATAAACCTAGGTCTTTTTTAAAACACTGAGATTTGGAGGTTGTTCATTGCTACAGTATAACCTAGCCCGTCCTAACTGATGCAATAGCTAAATCACCTGGGGCTCTCAATCTGGGCATCTCTTAAGTCTTCTACAAAGTTAACTCATCTAATGTTCATATCCTATTATTACCCTCATCATATCATAGATGAGAAAACTTAGAAATGAAAGAGTAGAGGAACCGTTAAGGGTAGATATTTGGACCTGGGGATTCCAAGTCTGCTTTCATGCCCTGGTCATTCAAACCAAGATGGTAGGCACTCAACCATTAGAGAGTGTCTGGTGAGTGCCAGGCCCTCTCCTTAGATGAACAAGACAAGCCAATAATTTCTTTGATCGTGTAGGATAATGAGAAGACCCAAATACACAAATGATTGCAGTTTGTCAGGAAGAATGTAAACACAGAGATGAGCTAGAGTGCGGGGAGGTGACGGCTGTGGGAGATTCAATCGTTAGAAAGACTTCTAAGAAAGGGGGGGGGAGCGGTTTGCAGGGATCCCTGGGGGCTCAGCGGTTTGGCGCCTGCCTTCGGCCCAAGGCTGATCCTGGAGTCCCGGGATCGAGTCCCGCGTCGGGATTCCTGCATGGAGCCTGCTTCTCCCTCTGCCTATCTCTCTCTCTCTCATGAATAAATAAAATCGAAGGAAAAAAAAAAAGGGCGGGGTTTGAGCTGAGAGGAGAAAGACCAGAGATGTCCCAGACAGAAGGAACAGATGCTAGGACCGTGGGACAAGAGAAGCCCCATGCATGAGCCCTGCAAGGGGGAACCAGCGCTGCAGAGCACAGGAATGAGAAGCCAGGACGAGATGCTGTCGAAGGTCAGGTCCCGCAAGGACTCTTCAGCTGGGGAGTGGCTCCAGCTCCAGCCGTGTGCGCTGTGGAAGGATGCTCTGGATGCTTCAGCACGGATGAGGGTGGAGGCAGGGAGGTGAGGCGGCTGGCTATCACCGCAGCCTAGAACTACCTGCCCTCATCCATCCTTTCTCAACACACGGGCGTCCACTGCATGTGGCTAGATCGCAGCCTGAGCCACGAGCGACCTGAGTTGGGGTACACCGCCCCCCCCCCCAACTCCCTACCTTGCTCCGCGCATCCCGCGCTGGGCCGCGGACGCTGCGTCTGACGGCGGTGAGCGCTCCCCTTCTGCGCTCCGTTTCGCGCCTGCCTCGGGAACCTCTTCGGGGACGCCCTGTCCTATTCAGGCTTTGGCTCCCCCTGGTCCAAGTCCAAGCAAGGCGCGACGCTGGCGGCTCAGGCCGGCCTGGCCATGGAAGCCGGGTCTGTTTCGGGCCTGGCATATGCCAACCCTGGCGCGTCCGCGAGGAGCAAAACAGCCACGACACGGACACGACACGTGCGCAGGTGGAACTCAACAGCCCGGCGGCGGGGGCGCGCGCGGACTTGTCAGTCTAGGCAAACGCCAAGAGTGGGAGGCTGTGAGTCATCAGGAACCCCCTCGACCCACTCTACTGGTCCCCAGGTAGGCATCTGCCTTTGCTTAAATTAAATACCAACTTTGCAAACGCTGGTCGCGAGAGCGCACGCGGCCGGGCAGGGGGCAGGGAGTCCCCCGTGATCTAGCCTGCGCGCCGTCTCCACCCCCGCCGCTCCCGCGGCCTCGCAGAAACCGGAGCAAAGCAGCACACCTGGAAGAAGTCGGGCGGGAGGAGGGCGCGGGGCGGGCAGCGCCAGCCGCCAGGTGAGCGCCGAGCTGCCCGCGCCGGTAGAGCTCTACAGGCGCGGACCGCAGGGCCGGCCGCGCAGCGACGCCACCGGCCGCCGGCGGTACTGCAGCGCTCCCGGTCGCGGCCGCGGGGCGGGGGGCGGGGGGCGGGGAGGCGTCCAGGCTGCCTCGAGTGGCTCCACCGGCCGCGCATGCCCGGTGCGCTGCTCGCGGCTGCGGCCGCCCCACCGCGCGGTCCCGCGGGGCTCCGGAGGCGGCTGAGCCGGCGAGTGCCGCCCGCAGCGCCGCCCGGTGGCACGACTCTGGAGTTGATAAAAGCGTCTCAGAGACGGGCAGTAACTAGCCCAAGGTCACACAGCCCGCGCAGAAGAATAATGGGATTGGGATTCGGACTCTGCAGCCTCCTCCCTCTGCGCCCCAGGAATGGGAGGAGCAGGGAGCTTGAGTATCTTGGTAGTCCTATAGGACCGTGGGGACCCTGAGCAAAGAGGCCTTTCTCCCTCCTTCACAGGTGAGCCAACAAAGGCTCAAAGAAGTTACTGGATACGCCTGAAATATTTTAAACAAACAAAAGCCACTTCTAGGGTTTCCTGTTGATGCTGTCTTGAAATGCCTGAGTTTACAAGTCTTTGTCCGCCCCGCCCCCTCGCTCCCCCGCAACTAGCCCGAAGTTCCAAACCTGGTTGTTAGAGACCTGGTCTTTTTCTTTAGGCGCATTGAGGCCGAGTACCTTCCTCCAAGCCACAGGGTCCTCACTGACAGAATCCCGGTGAATGACCCCTTAAGATCACAATTTCGAAGTGCCCAGGATGATCTAGGGCCGCACTGTA
The DNA here is from genome assembly GCF_003254725.2 of Canis lupus dingo. Lineage (NCBI taxonomy): Eukaryota > Metazoa > Chordata > Mammalia > Carnivora > Canidae > Canis > Canis lupus. The sequence continues at coordinate 69,231,125 of NC_064245.1, forward strand.
CTTCCTTCTCTCCTTCAAACATTGGCAACTCTGCCCACCCCAGGGTCTTTGCACCTGCTCTTACCCTTCGTGTGAAGCTCCTTCCATCTTCCCATGCTGGTTTCTACTCGTGACTTAGAGCTCATCTTCAAAGTTCCCTTCACTGAGCCTCTTAGATTATCCTTTCCCTTGCTCCCTTCCACCACCACCCAGTTTTTCCTCTCTGACCTCTAGGGCTCCCTAATGCTAATTACATATTCCATTCATTGTCTGAGGTCACCACCTCCGGTAACACCAGTGCTCCCTGAAGGAGCCTGGTCTTGCTCCTTGAGTACTCTATCCTCAGCACCTAGCTTATGTCTGCACTAAATAGGTACTCAGTAAATGTTTGTTGAATGAATAAGTAAATGACCCGACATCTCCCAATCCTTATACTCAGTGACTGATTTTGTTCATATGCCTTCCCTCCTCTCTCCTATTCAGTAGGCAATCATATCTGAGAGCTTGTCTTCATTTCTTAGAGCTGCAGTAACAAATTTATTCTCACAGTTCTGTAGGCTAGAAGTGTAAAATCAAGGTGTCAGCAGAGCCATGCTCCCTGGGAATGCTATAGGGGAAGATCCTTTCTTGCCTTTCCCAGTTTCTGACAGCACCAGGTGTTCCCTTGGCTTGTGGCATCATAACCCCACATTGGCCTTGTCTTCGCATGGCGTTTTCTTCCTGTATTTCTGTGTCTTCGTGTGGCATTCTCCTCTCTGAATTTCTTCTTTGTGAAGGACACCAATCATACTGTATTAGGGCCCACCTCATGACTTCATTTTAACTATGTCTGCGAAGACCCTATTTCCAAATAAGGTCACATCCACAGGGGTGGATTTGCATTCATAACAGAGGTGATCTTTGGAACACTGGAAAAGAATTTAGGCAAACTCAGCAGGATGGGGAAGGAGACACATGGGCAGCCAGCCGCACATGTAGGACATGCGCCCTGGTTGAATGTCCAGCAATAATATTTCCAGATGAACTCTGCCTGCATCCAAGAGGGGATGATATGCCAATTTTAAGGATTTCTATGGGAGTGGTCTCTATTCCTTCTTGGCCCTCTTCCAAACTGCAAACACCCCCACTTCCAGGCTCTCCAAAAAGCATTTTATCTGCCTTAATATGGTCTTCTGAGAACATGTAAATCTGCCAGGGACTGTGCTAAGCCTTGACCTGATTTCTCTCCTTTAATGTTGACAATTGGCCTGTGAGCTGGGTCCTATTGTTCACTGAATTTTACATGAGAAGCTGAGGTTCAGACAAGCTAGGGAGCAGGCTCACAGCTGGGATTTATAACCAACTCTATCTAATTCCAGAAAAATTGCCAGGAGAGCCAGAGGTACTCTTTCATCAATTCTGTGTGACCCAAGGGGGCAGAATTGCAATGCCTGAGTCAATGTTACAAGCAGAAGCAACAATTCGGCTACATTTTAGGAAAAATTATCTAATGCTTAGACTTCTGGTTCTCCAATGCTTACAATTAGCAGCTTTTCCTGATTTAGCTCCTTATGCCACTAGCGATCTGTAAGCAGTGCCCAGTTTGGATTCTCTGTGTTCTTCCCAAGCCCTCCCCGATCTTGAGGGGGACAGAATTCTTTCTACATAAATGGGGTTTGTTTTTTCTGAGAAAAGGTCTGCTAGCTTGAATGAGCCATAGGAGATAGAGGACCAGGAGGCTCCCTTATGAGGAATCAAAGTCGAGCCTTGCAGCAAAGAGCAGGAGGAAGAACTTGCTGGTGGTGATCCATCTCTGGGTTGGCATTCTCTCCGCCCAGCTCTTGCTATTTCAGTGGCGGGCTGCCGGTGACTGACGGGGTCTTCCTGAACTCCCACTTCCCCGTGTTGAAGAACTGCCTTCAGCCCTGTAGCTCCTTCCTGCTTCTGGCCAATGTCCACACACCCTGACCTCTGGCCTACAACAGGAAGGTGTTGGAAACCAGCCGCGCTCCTTCCGGAGCTTTGAAATCAACTGTGGCTGTTACTCCTGGAGAAACTGCGCTTCCCGCCGTCGCTGCTCCCTGCCCACACCGTCTGCGTTCCTAGGGGGCACTTTTATTTTGTGGGGAGCAGCATCCGAGTCACTGATTATTGGGACCGGGCCTCTTTCTTTTCTAAGAAAGGGGGTCTATTCTAGACACACTTTCTTTCCAGAAGATCAAAAGTGCTCTTGTGGGGAAAAAAAAAAAAACAACAAAAAAAAAGTGCTCTTGTGTTGGGAGTGCATCGTGGTTCCCAGAAAATGGTATTGGGAGTCCAAGGAGCAGAAAAAAAAGAAAAATGAAAAACACTGGCATTAAATGAGCTCACACCATCTCCAGACTGTCCCAACCACCTACGCGATAGATGAAGCTCTGTCTTCAGGTGTGGCCTTCCCCGCCTTTAGCGGCGCCAACGCTGAGCCTCGGAGAGGTCAGGGGGTTTCTTTGCCCAAGGTCCCGAAGCTAGGATGCAAGAGTCGGGATTCGAACGCGCCTCAAGGCCGTGTCATTCACTGCCGCTTTCGAAAGAGGAAGAATCTGGAGGCTGGAGAGCCGAGCTCCCGCTCGCTGTCGCGGCTGGACTTCAAGCTCCTCGCGGGCAGGGAGCCGCCGCGCCCTCGGCTGGGGGCTTGCACCCAGCGGGCGCTCCCGAGCGGTCCTCCTCCCGGCGGCGACGCAAGGGGCTGCGCTCTCCTTCCGAGCCTGCGGCCGCCGCCTGCGCACGCTGTGGACGGGCTGGGCGGAGCGCGGGGCCCAGCACCCCCGACCGCGGCGGGTCGGCTCCCCGGGCGGCGCGGAGACCCCGCGGGGGCCGGGCGCAGCCTCGGGAATCCCGGGCGCCGGGCGCGCCGCAGCCGAGCCTGTGCCCCGCACTGCGCACGCGCGCCGCCGGCCCGACTCCGCCCCCCCGAGTAGGGACCTACAGCGGGCGCGGCGGCGGCGGCGGCGGCGGAGGCGGCTGCGGCCGGCGGCCGGCGGTGTAGACGCCCCTACCCTGGGAGCCGGGCCCCGCCGGCCGGGTGAGTGGTTGAGCCGGGGGCGGGGGGGGGGTTCGCGCGCGGAGGGGGGGCCGCGCGGGGCGGGGGCGGGGGAGGGCCGGACGAGGCCGCGCCGGGGCGGGACGGGGCGGGCAGCCTCGGGCCGGGGGGGGGGGGGGGGGGCGGGGGGGGTGCGGGCCGCGACCCCGCGTGCGGCTTGGCCGGCGGGCGTCGTGACGCAGAGGCGCCCCGGGACGGGGGGGGGGGGGGCTGCGCGGGCCCCGGGGCGGGGGGCGGGGGCCGGGGGCGGGCGGGGTGCGGGCCCTTTGTGCCGCCGCGACCCGCAGGCTGGCCTCCCGCGGCGGCGGCGGCGGCCCGAGTGGAGGCCCCCGGCCGGCCCCTCCGCCCGCCCCCAGCGTTTTAAATGATGCATCTCCTGCGAGGGTTCCTACCGGTCGGCTCCGAGCAGGAAGTGTCGTCAGGAGGCCATTTTTAAAGCCTCCTGCGGGCCTCGGAGGTAAGCGTTGACGTGTGCGGCCGCCCGCGGTTACCGGAGAGGAGACCCCGCGGCCGCGCCCCGGCCCGGCCCGACCCGACCCGACCCGGCCCCGCCGCCCCGCGCGCCCGCCTGCAGCCCGCGTCCCACCGGCCTGGGCGCGCCAACAATAAACTTGAGAACCCGACTGGCATTGTGTCTCCTCGGGAGTTCGGCGGCGTGCGCCCGGCCTGGGCTTGCCACGGACCACCTCTGCAGCAGCCCCGGCGGAGAGCGGGAGGGCGGGGGCGGGGGCCGCGGGGGTTCGACTCGCTCCGGGGCTCTGCAGGCTGCCTTTGCGGGACCGCCCCCATCTCAGCTGCACCCACCCCCTTTTTTTTTTTATCTTGCGATCTATGGGTTGTGTTGGGCAGTTTCAGGCCGGGTGCAGAAGAGTGAATAGATTTCTTCACCGGAAAGGGAGACCAACGGAGAGGGAGAACGAACAAGTACAGTCCTTGTAGGCAAGTGTACCCCCCCCCCCCCATTACAACAACCCTGACTTTCAAAACCAGGGCAGTGTCGGACAAGTGTATCAGCCTGACTGGCATTCAATAAGTCGAAAACAGCGAAATAGCACGCCGCCCTGTGTTGGAGGTCTACACGGCTGCACTGTAATGTGTTACGGCCTTTCAGGATCCTCTCTCTCTCTCTCTAAGTTTAGAATTGAAGTCATCAGGAGTGAGACAGCTGTGGTCTCCAGGAGCTTGCAGTGCTTTCCTAGAGGAACGGAGAGAGAATAGGAATGTATGTATGTGTCTTTATCTTTTCTCTGAGTCACGGATGCAAAGTTCAGCCCAGCCTGTGATGTGTGTACACAACGGGAGATACCGGCCAAGGGTTCTGGAAGCCCAGCAAATAGCTCTTTAGAAACCAGAACGCAAGTAGAATGTTTGGCTCTGTCAATTGTCTAAGGTCGACGTTCTCTCACCTAGGATGCACTTTTTAAAATCATTTTTTTTTTTTATCTTGGATGTAATATAACCATGAAAAATAACCCTTCTGTATGTATCCGGTTTTGTTCTGCTGATAACATTCATTACAGATGCATTTTTGAAAACAAAGGAGGGCATTGTTTTATCGAGCCTCCTCCCTGATGTGTCAAACTAATGTAGATTTTTAAGAATTCATTAATATTTTTAAGTCTTGATCTCCATTGGTGTTTTTGCCTTTAAGTAAGGGAATCTGGGGCAAGTTTTCAGGCAAGAGGAAGAAGGAACATTTGGATGATTGTTGACACAAAGGCTGACCTTTCTTTCACTCACTCATTCATTCATTCATTCCTTCAACTAATGTATATGGAGTACCTCCTGTGCCAAGCCCCATGCTGTTGACTGTGATAAATGAGGTCCTCACAGAGAGGCTTCCCAGTCTTGATTGCTCTCAAGCTGCTCGGGGATAGACTGCATTTTCTTTGTTTACCTATGCCAACCCCTCCAATTGTAATTTCCAGAATCCATCCTTGGAGTGAAGGGTCCACAGACTGTAATCCAGATGTTCTCATCATGGAGTGGGGATGGTGAGGCAGCAGAATCCCTGGGAAGGATTGTAAACTGCATGCCTCAGCCCATCTCAGGAAAAGGGCAATCTGATTTATTAGTTCACCTGAGCCCTAGGAAGCCTTTTCTTCTTTTTTATTTTAAGCTCCTCTGTTACTTTGCAACACATCCCTGCTCAGAGAACGTCTTGGGGGCTCATTCTTATTTTCTAGAAGAAAAATCCTGGTGCAACCGAGACTGCACAGACTCAGGCCTTACATCCAAGAGCCTGGCTTCTGCTGCAGGGCATTTTGTGCAGTGCGTGGAAGCCTCACGGGGTGCTGGGTGTAGAAGCCTACGCCAGGGCCTACAGTTAGGAGGCCAGATGGGGCTTGGTGCCTGAGAAGACAAGACCTGAAAGAAGGAAGAGCCCTGGAACTTGCCACGCTTTTGACTCATCTGCAGCTCTCCGGCACCAGGCAGGAAGTAAGAACAGTACTTGAGTGGCAGCAGATGCCGTGTCTTCAGTTCACAGTTTCACACAGTCCGGTAGCAGAAAGCAAAGAATTTAGATTAGACACCAGCGGATCAACTCCATGACCTGGGAAACGACACATAGCCTCTCCAGATCTGTTATCTTAGAAGAAGCAGATAATTGAAGGTACACTTTCAGGAGTATTGAGGTAACGTATGAAGGTGCCTCTACAGGCCCCTGGCACCCCTTCCACCTGACTTGGGTCAAGATGCTCCAAGATTGCCAAACACAGCCAGCCACTGAGAGCTTCCTGATCAGATCACCGGTACAGCACTTGCCGCCTCACTGAAACCACCCTTTTAGGACTGCTCTCCATCTCCCATTACACTCCTTAAAGACAGCAGCCCATAGCAAGTGTGGGGATAAACAGTCCTGGTTTGTGCTCATTGTACTAGCGCCCTGCCAGGAACATTTACATTCCCAAGAATCTGTAAAGTGGATACTTACACACCTACAGAGAGTATCAGTGATGATATTTCCAAGGTCAAATGGCTAAACAGGAGCAGGACCCAAAGTTGGCTTGCCCAGCACTCCACCCCCATCCAAGGCCACTGCCTTGCCCCCTCTCTAGCACCCTTGGCCGGGATGGGGATATAAAAGATTGCACAAGGATGTTCATAATATTCTTGCCTTCCCCCTCACACTCCTTTGCGCCTGTTTTGTCAGGGGGTTAAGAACCTTGGCTGTACGTGAGATTTACCTGGAAAGCTTTTAAAACCCCCGCACACACAGTGGGGCCCAGGCATCATTTTCAAAGCTCTCCAAGTAATGCTGATGTGCAGTAGGGTGACCATCCCAGGGACCTCCTTCAAAAATAAGTTTAACATCCTGGGCATATTATGACAAGTTGGTCACCCTAATGCAGCCAAAGTTAATAATCACTGGTGTAGTAAGATTTCTTCTGTGTTTGTGTTTTTTATTAAACTTTTAATCCATTTCATCTACAAATTTGGGTTTTCTTTAAGCCAAAAAGAAGGGGGGAGAATACAAAAATGTGTCCTTTATTTTTGTCACTTTAGAGACCTGAAGTTCCTAGGTGTCTTCAGTAACACACAATTCTGTACTGTTGTTTGTAATACTACTTTGTTTTTACCTTGTGCTTTTTTTAATGCTAACAAAAGCATAATTTCCCCTTAACATTTTTTTTTTCCACCTAGAGAACTGTAAGTTTTATACTTTAAGAACTCTATCACTGGTCATATTCTTTCTTTTAAAAGGTCTTCTCTTAAACTGTTAAAAAGAACATCCGTGTAATAACTTACTTTGCTTTCTGGTATAGTCTCAGTTGAAGAGCTTTACAGTGTCAAGTGGGTCCCCAAATAACTCCTTCCTAGATGGGACTGGGGAGAAGATCCTGGCCCCCCAGCCCCCTGAGGACAGCCTGCTGTGAGTCCTTTATCTCATCAGGCTGATTTGTTAAGAGTTTCTGCTTTTCAGGAGTTTACCAGACTCTTCTACATTCAAAGGAGACTTGCAAAAATAGGTTTCTTTCTAACGGAACATATACTGCTTGCCAAACATAAGGTTACCTGCTGCCTGCATATACCTCTTCCTTATATCAGCATGTGAATTGGGCATCATAAGTCCCACTTTACAAGTGAGAAAACTCAAGCTCAGAGCAGGTTAATAAATTCAGAATTGCACAGCTCTTAAGTCCAAAACCTAGGTTTTAAACATTGTTCTTGAAATTCCAAGTTCATTGTCCTTTCTACTCTTGCACTTTTCCCCTAGAAAGCAGAGGAACCCGAACAGGGGCTTTCTTGTCCAGCCTTCTTGCCCCATTCTGTGACCTAAGTGATAATGTTTGGTTTCAGAAGGAAATCTAGAATCCCATAGGTGGTGTGTTTGTCTGCAACTTTTGGAAGTATATCTCTGTCATTCAGGGGCCATCAATTTTCAGTTCAGTCGTTTTGAAGTGCAAAGTAGTTTGACAGAAAAGATCTTACTTAGCTGTTTTTCTTTTCTTAGAAGTATTTACCAATTCAGTTCAATTCTGATTCTTTGCAATGGTTCTTGCTGAGTGAGGTACCAGTTTCTTTCTAAATGCCATTTTATCTGCGCAGTGTGAGCACTTCACAGGCCTAATGTTGGGGTTGGGTTCTTTTCCTCTGATCAGGTGTTACTTGTCTACATGCTGCTGGGCACTTTGAGGTAGAATGCTTTAAATTTTTGCTTGCTGGGAAACATTTCTTAGACCAGTTTTTGCTATGACTAAGTAGATAAAAAGGAACAGAAAAGAATTTTTGAGCACTTGTGCCACAACCTGAGTGCTTTGCATATGTTACCTTGTTTGGCTCTCCTAATTACCTTCTAAGTCTGAAGATCATGAAGCCTGTTTCCTTGCCTGACAATGAGCAGAGAGAACCACTTGCCTAAGGACTCAACAAATAGAAATCAGAGTTTGAGCCACAAATCTTCCAGTTGCATTCCCTTTGCTCTTCGTGGGTCCTGCAGCTCCATCCCTGCCCTGGCACTGAATTTGGCAGGAGCCACAGTGGGAGGATTTCTGGAGAGAGCTTCCTAAATATGCTTCTCCATCCAAAAATGATGCAGTCAGTCAAATTCTGATGACTGAGTTTGGTGAGCTTCTCAACGAACAGAATCTTGATGACCCACGAATTACATGCATGTGATATAATTGGCCAGCCGCTGTTCACATTCACATCCAACATCCAGTTCATGCACTCGCAGGAATATTTCACAATTCACCGGAGCTTGGAGAGGAACAGGTAGTTCAGTAACTAGCCAGTACCTAACCTAAGTTGTAGGGAATACTGTCATATGTAGTTGAAGCATCTTTCCATGTTAGCCCTTTGCCACTAAGGCTAGGTGATGATCTTGCCCCAGAGATAAATTGTATTTTAGGCTATACAACCCAGGAAATGTAATTAAAATCATGAAGTGAATTTCAGTGTATATTCTGGAAAGAGCAGTTGCTAGGCAGGGAAGCAGCAAATATTTTAACCCCTTTGTGATTGGTATGATTTCTTTCTCCATTTACTTCATGAAAAGGGGGGAAATTATATTTGTAACAGTTTAACACTGTATGTCCTATTATCACGTAATCCTCATGACAAGCCTAGGACATAGGTACTATTAGTGTTGGTTTTACTGATGAGGATTCAGACAGTTGGCCTCAGGTCATACACCTAGAAAGGGATGGCACTAGGTTTTAAATCCCTGTAATACAATTCTAGAATCTGTAGGTTTATGTCATATTGCTATTTATTTCTTTTCTAATTCTGTTGAGCACTTGGCATTTCCAGTATTTACAAGTCTGATGCTTCCGTCTTAATAAGAATTTGTACAATCCTCACAGTTTCTATGGGCTGCAGTGACGCTGTCCTGGTGTCTGACAAGACTCAAGTCTTTTTCTCCATAAGTCTCCATAATAAGCATAAGAAAAACCAGGGCAAGTGAGCTCAAAGTCAAAAGAAAAACCAGCAGCAGTGAATGCTGCACAGCCTTTTCCTCAGGAGGAGAAAAGACTCAGTCTTGAGGAAGCACACTTGTGTCATACGGTGCACTTCTCTTTGGGGTGTGTCCGTCATCTTTGGCTGTTGCTGTAGATAAATCTGCATTAAAAAGCTCATGGTGTGCTGTGAAAAAACAGACAACTTAACAGTCATTGGACATTTTATTTATTGTGTCCAGGGCTAATAATACTAAGTATTTTCTGTGCTTTTGAGACTCTTCCTAAGGCACCCCCCCCCCCCAAAAAAAAAAGTATGTTTCCAGTTCTAGGAGGTCAAATGCAGAGGTTTGGGAATAGAGGCATGAGTTTGAAAGGTAGGTAAACACCAAAACCAAAGTTAGCAGTTTGCTGAGTGCCCTCCCATGTCCAGGGCATACAAGGGCTTTTATCACCTCACATAAGCCTTGGTCATCAGCCCACTGGGCAGCAGTTTGCCAAGAGGACCCAACTCCCCAGGTGGTTGCACCTTCCATGAGGAGTGGGCCCTCGAGCCGGTCACTCGGGTACACCCACACGCAGTACCAGAAGCAAAGCCACCTTAGTTCTTCCCTGCCAGTCACTGCATCCATTCACCCCTGTCTTTGGATGCACTCAGACCTTTTCCCCTAACAATTAGCCACACACGTTGCAAAGGCCAAAGAGAACTTGTTTGGAAGAAGCCTGATATCTTTGTCACCTGGACTGAAGGAAGTACCAGTGTAGAAATATTGCATTACTTTGAGAGTGGTTTAGAAGCCAGGAAGACACTTGTAAACAGGTGACCATAATTCAGATAAGGCCTAGATGTCTTGCCTTGCATTAAACTGTATTTGCTAATCACAGCCTCGCATTTCCTACAGGCCCTTGCTCCTAAGGATTCTTAATTCAGAATATCTGGTGAGATAGTTTTCTGGAAACACCTCTGAGAGGACTACACTCCTTCACCACTGTAGCTGGCTTGCTTAATCCCCCTAGGGAACTTTCCTCCATCAGCATGCTCTCTACTTCTTGCCAAGTATGTGATCTTACCATCCAGTCTGCTGAGATTTTGAGTCTTCAGTTATTTAGGAGGAAAGACATCCCCCAAGTTTTAAGAGGACTTGGGAAAAAAAAAAATGGCAAAACTGCTTTCTATAAATTTTGAAGAACCCTGGAGGCCGGGAAAGGTGCTGGAAAACTAAAAATGCACAGTTGGAATCCTGGTTTGAGTGAGTCTTCAAATGAAGAAATCTCATCACAAGAGTCTTGAGAATTTCTTAGCGTTAATATGTGAGATGTTGAAGTAGTTGTTAAGCAGTTTGTACCAGGCAAGTAAGTTTCTTCTTTCCTCCCCTCTCTGCTCTCCCTTTTTCCTCCTGTCTTCTTCCCCCTCCCTCTCTCTGGTTAGTAGGATTACAAGGCTGATAGCAGATACAATATCAACTGGCATGCAGATCTTTGGAAGAGAGTTGAGAACCAGGGACTGAATGACAGAAAAGGTGTGTATTAATATAATGGTTTATGAAGAGGGATTATGTTTGTAGCCCCAGAATCAGTATATAAGAAAGTTACAAAATCACTAGTTTCATTTACATTTAAGGGCAAATTCTCAACAACGAGAACTACATGAAAATAAAATTAGCTGCCTAAAAGGCAGAAATTTTGTTTATGGCAATGTTAGACTGTTGGTTGTATGATCAACTGGTGAAGATGATTTTAAAAGATCAAAATGTTGCTGGAAGTTTTAACTAGCGATTTCTAATCCTGGCTTTTACCAAAACTACAGTGAGTGCTTTTATAAACCACAGATCTCTACCTCCTCCCCTGCCTCATCAGGATTTAGACTCACTAGCTCAGGGGTAAGTCCAGAATTGTCTGTCTCAACTATGATGCTGAGGCTCCTCCATGTTTGGGAACCACTGGGCCAATTCCCCTTTAGAGTCTTCTTCACCTGTGGGTCCTTGGAGCCAGCCTTCTCTTGGGTTCTGGTCACAGATATTTCTCCCTTTGTTTTATTGGGATGAAATTGCCCACATGACCACATTGTTGGCAGTAGCATTCCTGGATGGTAGGAAAACTGATTTCAGAGGTCGGCTCTGGGAGACTGGGCTTGGAAATCACATAGATGAACAAGCAGATGAGAACAGGTAGCTCGCTTGAGATTACCTGAGTAGTTGCAGGTTATGCTTCTAGAAGTTCTGGTACTAATAGTGTCACTGGAGTCTCTCCCTTCACTAGATCCAGTTTATACCTGGAAAATGAAATGCATGTGAGTTTTATGAGTGAATCTTGAAACTTCTACCTGTCGTGTATACTAGGAGTGCAAAATGGAAGTTCTTGTCTTTGCCCATGCTTATCAGTTTGCCAGCTGGAAGCACCCACGTGTCCTGCCCCCTTCACAGTCCCCGTTGTATCGGTATGTGTTTGAACGCTAAGGGCAGAGGTAGCATTTTGCAACCCCACGGGGCCTCTGCCCACTTGGTGTCTAAGTATACATACATGCTTGGAGTGGGGCACGTCTGATCAAGTCTTAGGTGCCACCAGGGTTCAACAGCATACTGGGAATTGCTTTTGAAAGGAGACCGCTATCTTTTGCAAAAGCAAAAGGGAGAGACAACACTGCCAAAGAAAAAGCATGTTGTCAAACATAGTGTGTTCTTACGGTCCTTTCCAAAAATGCTTTTACAGGGCAGCTTTTAGTTTGGATCTGAATATGCAATAATTATTTTTCTTGACCCTACAGTAGGACCTTCTGCTCCCCCAGGTTGGCCCTTCAGACTTATTTTGCATGGCTCTTGGCCTGTGATCATGTGCCAGAAGAAAGCTGCTAATTCCACCTCCTATTGCTACTCATCATCAGTCAGACACTGGGTACCTCTGTGTGCCTCTTGACACTTAAAGAACCACTTTAAAACTTCAGAAGTGTTCTCTTCTACCCTTGAGTGTTTTAGTCATCGTGGCAGCGCCATGAGAGAGGTTGGATAAGTATCCTTCCTTCTCATTAACAGATGAAAAAAAAATGAGGCTCAGAAGGCTTCAGTGTTTTTTATAAGGTCATAAAAGAAAGGTTTTTTTAGTAGATCCCCAGCTAGAATGTTTTTTTGTTTGTTTGGCTTATGGGTCTTATATATTCTGAAAAAAGAACTTGTACTTAAAGATAATCATTTTTATAGGAGTATCAGTGTTACACATATTATGGCATTTGCTGTAGGGACATTTCTGCTTCTGCCACCACTGCCCAGGCTGCCCCCCCACCCTCACCTCAATCCCCCACACTCTCATTCCACCCACAGATGCTTGTCTGTGCAGCAGTTAGAGGCTCTGTTGGGATATAAATCACATCAGGCCATGTCACTGCTCTAGTCTCCCCTGGTTATCTTTCTCAGGTACAGGAAAAGTCACGTCCTTATGACTCTGTGCTAGAGCTTTCCTTAACCAGTGCCCCCACTGACTCTGATCATACCAACTGCTCTTTCATTTATCTCCTCTCCTTGCTGACTGTCCTCTGTTCTCAGCCTCCTTGCCATTCCTCAGTTGGTCCAGGCCCACATCCCACAGACCTTTGCCTTCTTTGCCTGAAATTCCCTTCTCCCAGACAATTACAGTACTCACTCCCTGCTGCCCTGAGGTCTCTGCTCAATTGTCAGCTTAACTGGAGTCTTTCCTGACTCTCCATACCTCTATATGCCAGCTCTGCAACCTCATCACTTAACTGGATTTTGCTAACTGCCCTGCACCACTCAGAACAGTGCCTGACACGTAATAGATGCTCAATAAAATCTTGAAGGAATCAGTATTTGTCTACCTAATATTGCCAATGTATTATTGACTTCTTACATTTGTGAAAGTAAATGTAGCATAGAGAGAGCTGGGAATCCAAGCTGCTAATTAACAAATGACACCTGAGCCCCAGCCCTAGCTTTCTCCATGACCTGATAATTTGTGTGTTTAAAAACTGAAATAGAAAAATAAAATAAAATAAATTAAAAACTGAAATAGTATTCTCCTGTACAGGTATAATATGATATTATACCTATGAAATTGCTGGGATGTTCTCCATGACACCTAAAAATAACTCACTTATTAAGGACTGTTCTGAGTGGCAGCTGGGATTTCCTTGTTCCTGGCCTATCTACTTATGGTTGGTCTAAAGAGATGAGTTCTTAGAGGGCTGAATTTAAAAATATCTTCCGTTTAGGCTTATTTGCCCCTTCTGTGGTACTGCGTTTTACTGTCGGTGTATGTTTAAGAAAATATGTGAAGGTTTAGCATGAAATATAAAGATCATTGAAATACAGGATAAGTTTGGAAATAGCTTAACTAAACCTTAAGTTCACATATTAATCATGCTTTCTGATGTCTTTTTTTCCCTTTAGTTTTGCCCGGAATATCAGAGAATTGGGAACAATTGTATTTTGGGATCATACACCTACTGTGGTGGTTTATAAGCAAGGATAACCTGACTATGCCCGCCCAGGAAGTCACTGCTTCTCTGCCAGTCGGGAAGTTAAATGAAGGATGGCCCCAAAGGATTTTATCCTGTGAAGTCTTCCTGGATTTTTTGGCTTTCCCTTTTTAGAAATGCAAATAAAGAAGATGAAGGATCTTGGACGGCAGTTATATACCACTCAAGTGAACAACAGACATAATTCCTTAACCATGTCACCCAAACAGCCTACTGCTAATAGAGCAACTCGACCAGATAGACAAGAAGCGCAGGCTCTTTTGTGTCAAGGCTCAGAGGCAGAGGCTGCCATGATGACTGTTGCTACATGTGTGAAGTGCAAAAGTGTTCACAAAATCCCGCTTCAAGATTTGAAAAAGGGTACCGGGCCAAGCCAAAAGGAAGACAAATACATTTGCTTCAAATGCAACCTAGGTGTGGCTGCTCCCCATTTTCATTATGTGAACAGCAATCCCAACGCTACTCCTGTAGGAAATAAAGCCGAAGCCATCTCAAGTTCCGTCAGTAACAAATTTAAGGTAAGGAACTTTAAGCCAGGCAAATACTATTGTGATAAATGTCGATTTTCCACAAAGGACCCTCTGCAATACAAGAAGCACACACTTCAGCATGAAGAGATTAAATTCATCTGTTCTCACTGCAACTATGTTTCTTACACAAAAGGGGAGTTCCAGAGGCACCTGGTGAAACACACAGGCGTATTCCCTTATCAGTGTGAGTACTGCGACTATGGTGCTATTAGGAATGACTACATTGTCAAACACAGGCGGAGAGTACATGAGAGGGCGGGGGGAAAGCGGCTGCCCAAAAATGTTGCCAAACTGGAGCCGAAAAGAGTCAGCACATCCAAGCAAAACACAGAGCTTTTCAAAGCTCCCAATCCAAGGACTGCATTTCAAAATAAGTCATCAGATCAACTCTCAAGGTTCTCTCTCCATACGAATAAAGACAAAATGCACAGTATCATGTTGTTGCCTGAATCAAAGGAATACCAAAAAGATGTAGTATGTGTTCCAAATAAAGTGACCCTGTCGGAGCCAAACGAAGGCAGTCTGTTTGAGAACAAAAGTGTGGAGGTGGAAGTGCTGTCTCCAGCAAAAGAGCCTGTCCAGCCGGGAATGCCGTTAACTGTGGTGGCACCAGCAGAACTCGTCGTTCCTGCAAACTGCTTAGCCCAGTTGATAGATGTGAAGGTTGTCAATGGGACCCAGCAGCTGGTCCTGAAATTGTTTCCTCTGGAAGAAAGTAACCGCCCTGACGCTGGTGGGGGCGAGGGGGGCAATTCTGAGCGTATGACTAGAGAGAAGCGTTTAGTTGAACCAGAAAAAATGGTTTCTGCAGGCCAAACAAAGTCACTGGCAATTGAAGGGAATGTTGGAAAACTGGCAGGCATTGATAATCTTCAGTCGTCAGTTCAGAAACAACTTAAAAATGTGAAGTGGGTCAGGTCTTACGATTTTTTCATGTCCAATTCTAGTGTGCACGACCGTGGAGAATCCCTCCTCAACCCAGATACAGTTGAGGATTTCCCGAAAAAAAGCAGTATGTACCCACACAGACCGGCTTTTCCTTCTCTCTCCTTAAAAGGTCATTCTCCAGCATCTCTAGTAAAAAACAGTATTTTCCACAGTCTTGGAGCTGCATCAAATCCCTTTCCATATAAAGCTGCTGTTTCTTTTGCTGAAGATGGAAGGAACTTACACGGTGACTTGCAGCAGTTGCTTCCCCTAGCTGCATCACCTACAACCATGTCCTTCTCTGGAGAAAAGGGCTCATTGTCTGTAAGTACAAATAACTTGGAATCTAGAAATGAGATCAGTGTTCCTATAAAAATGGTTCCCTCTCATCGGAAGCTGAAAGACAAGCAGATGGAGGAACACAAGGCAGTTTCAAATACAAGCCAGATTTCCTCTCAACATAAAAGCGAGTATTTACACATAAATATGCCAGGAGAAGATAGAATCAGGTCTCAGCCACCTAGGGAGGAGCCTTTGGAATTAAAGAATCCTGAAAGGACTAAAGACTCTTTTGATGGTCCAGTCATCTCATCAGTATTTTCTCTGAGCTCTGGGTCTGAAAATGTCCCTGAGGGTGTTAAGTGGAATAGTTCAACATCCAAAATAAAGTCAATTGAACTCTTGCGCAGAAAGATAGCTCAATTAATTGAATCCTGTGGTAAGCCATCATCTTTGTCTGCAAATAATGCACATCGCCGTTCTGTAGGGCAGACGTCGAAGGAAACTTCAAAAGCTGCTCCTGAAGGTATCCACGAAATTAACGTATCATTTACTGGCACTGGCTATTCCACAGGCACGCTCCCAAAACCTCAGGATGATGGTGGTATTAATGGACAGCTTACTCATCAGCAAATATATCCACAGTTTATAGAAGGCAGCAATGGGAATACTGAACGGGTAACCAGGAAGGCCCATGTTGCTACTCCAGTATTGATCCCCAAAGGGGCTGTATTGAGGGTTCTTAATTCTTCTGAGGATGCACACATTATAGAAGCCACGTGTGAAGCACCTGTCAGCATACCTTGCAGTGAGACACAGTTAATAAAACCCATTCCGTTATGCCCAGTGAGACAGACAGACTCAGACTTACAGTCTTTGACAAGTGAAAGTGGGCCAATAGATATGTCTCAAAATTTTGATATACCTCTTCGGCCAAAACCAAGAAAAGAGAGTTCTTTTTGTAGCACCATGCCTAAAAAAACTGGCCCCCTGCACAGTCAGCAAGGAAGCAGTGAACTGAGTAAGCAAGGGAAACTGCTTTCCAGAAGTCTTCCTATCAGTAAAAATAAAACCAAACAAGTGAACTCATCCAAGAAGAAAAGTAAAATCCAGGCTGATCCCAGCCGCTATCTCAAGGATCCTTCAATTTTCCAGGTTGCAAGACAACTTCGACTGGTAGCTGTTAAACCAGATCAGTTGATTAAATGCCCACGTCGGAACCAGCCCGTCATCGTATTAAACCATCCTGATGTTGACTCTCCAGAAGTGACCAATGTGATGAAGGTAATAAACAAGTACAAAGGCAACGTTCTCAAAGTCGTCTTGTCAGAGAGGACTAGGTGTCAGCTAGGCATCAGACGGCATCATGTTCGCCTAACATACCAGAATGTGGAGGAGGCCAATCAGATAAAAAGGCAAATGATGTTGAAAATGAAACTTAAAAAAGTTCATAAAAACAACTACCAGGTGGTAGATTCTTTGCCTGATGACTCATCACAGTGTATATTTAAATGCTGGTTTTGTGGGCGACTGTATGAAGACCAGGAAGAGTGGATGAGTCATGGCCAACGGCATTTGATAGAGGCAACTAGAGATTGGGATGTTCTTTCTTCCAAGGGCAAATAAGTAAAAAATGGTTTTTGAAGCAAATTATTTTCTTACTTTTAGTTTATTCTAGTTTGTTTTTTCCCCTCCCTCCCTGACTCAGTAGGAGAAATACAGATTGTAGAAATGGGAGGATCATTCATTCTTCAGAAACCTTGTAGGAATGTTGAGAGCCAGGAGTCTTAACCGGAGATAAGTGACCAGACCTTGGAAGCTAGTGGAAGCCCCTGAAATCGTACGCACAAATCTATGTATACGTGTTTTTCTGGAGAGAAGTGAAACTTCCAGATTTCCAGTGGGATCTGAGACTTTTCTTTGTTTAGCACCCCTTTTTTCTGAGTAGTTACATATTTGTTGTGATCTATTCAGAGGGACAAGTTTAGTGTTTTACATATTGCTCTTTATACAAAATGCTACTGAGGAATTAAACCCGTATCTTGGTGTGCACATCCATTTTTTTTCTGCATTAACTTATGTGCTGAATATTTGGTACATAATGGAAATTATACCTTCTACTTTGTTATCTTAAATTTGGTTATAGAAAAGTGGCTCTTTTAAATTCCTCACCCACTCTGCAGTACTCAGAAGTGTCTGTAGCACAGAGCATTGTGCTTCCGTTGGCCATTTTGAAGAATGATTCTGAGGGTTTGCCTGAATTTATTACGTCAAAAACCTTTAGTTTCTTTTTAAATGTCTTGATTTATGACAGTTGGGGAGGGAATGTGCCTTAAAAAAAAAAAAAAAAGGAATGGTCACAGATGGAAAATAAGATTAAGGCCACTCTCACGAACATAAAGTAACCCAATTTAAAATGTGAATCAATAGGCTTCTTACAACATAGATAAAGTTCAAGGCAGGACTGTGAAGGGAGTTATGACTTTAATGTAGCCATTAGTTTTCATTTGAGAACCCATGCACAGACCATGGGCAAAGGCTGCGCGTGATTTCTCCACCACTTAGGATCCAGGATGTTGCCTCCAACCTAGCTCATAGCCTGCTCTCCCTCTACCAGTTTTCCGAACAGGTTCTCCTTTGGAGTGAGACACTTCCCTACTCACCTCCTGTCCCCTTCATTTTGTGCCTCTGAGGCACCTTAAGGCTTTCCCTCATGAAAATACTAAAGCAAGAACCAACAAAATAGAAACATCCCGCTATCTTTGTGGAGGTTATAGAAACACTACTCCTGGTTTTCACTGATAATCACAGTACACTTCTAATTTACCTTCACCTTCACAGTCTGTTCTCCCTCTCACTCACCTTTCCTAGGTAGTAACTCGTGAACACCTCCCCTCTCCACCATCAGATGCCGGGACCATGGCTGGTCCACACAGCACCTTTGTGTGCATTAGGAAAAACTCCCTTTGCACCTTCACCACCTGTTGGGCAGATAGGTGGCCAGGCACAGGGAGCTCAGGCTGGATTTCATCCTCACCAACCCACCTGCCAGGCACCAACCGTCTCAGAACACACAGGCACGGCTACAGGGCAGCCCCCAACTCTGCATTTTCCTCCCTTTTAAGACTGCTCCTTCCTTAGGCAGTTGTTAGTGCGGTGAATGAAACTGGGAGCCATTATATCTGAAAAAGACTTGAGTGAGATTTTCATGTTGGTTAGTTGGAACTTTGATTTTTTTTTTTTTTTACATGTGTGAAAGTCTTAAACTATCTTCTGATAGGTGGAGTTATAATTCTTTGTAGTTGGTTCTCAAGATAATCAACATTTCTAATGTTTAACTGAATACATGATCATGAAGTTGGTTAATTGGTTTTTATTGGAATTTAAAATTTGGGTTTTTTATATGTGTATATATGTTTATATGTGTGTGTACACATATAAATATTTTTTACCATATGAAAACAGCTAATTTTCTGATTTCCTATTTTATAATGAAATTATGTGGGCTGGAAAAATATAAGACACTTTATATTCTAGAAATTATTTTGGAAGCACATTTTTATAATGGTATGGTCTCATTTTTAGAAAATGAAAGCACAAGTAAGTGATGAGTCTGATTTATATGAACAAACAGGAGTAGGAATCCCTGAGGATCATTTCATTGCAGTATTTCATCCCCATGCATTTCTAGTTGGTGCTTTTTGGGAAATGAATCCTATGTACCACTTCACCACATAGAGGAGAGTGCTCTCAAGTGAACCATGTGTGGATATGTACCCTGCCAGCATGATAGAAGGCTCCTAAGTTAACAGAAGAAAAGGCTGTGATTTTTTTTTTTTTTCTCCTATACCTCACTGCTTAGTAGCATCTTTCTTGAGAGGCTAGAGCATGACCTTTCAGGAAAGATGACTATGAATCAGGTCACAGTGTTAAGTGTCAACATGAAATATTTATACTTTGTAGCATCAACCGTTTTCCAAGTATTACCTAAAATTCAGCTTACATACTTTATGGACCTAAATTTTATGAATAAACTATGTAGCTAAGCTTTTTGAGGATTTCCTGAGCTACAATACTTTTTGAGGAATTAAGAAGGCTCCTGAAAGTCATAAAAAATGAGAAAGCAAAACATGTCTGTCCTCCCTATATGAAGAACTTTAGGAAATAGCTTAACGTGTAGGTAAATGTCCTAAAACATTTCTAATGAACGAGGTAGGGGTAGAATTGTGTTGAGTATTTATGTACTCCCACCTTGATTTTGAAGGACCTGTGCTCATGAAATTTTATTAATATTTACTAATAGAATTTTAAACTTATTTCTTAGAGTTTTTTACTTTTGGGGGTCAGAAATGATATGATCTTATAGTTATGACAGAGTGAAAATTTTTAAAAAGATTCATAGTCTCATAGATCATATTTTACTCAAATTTTTATCCCCTGCCCAAAACATTTTGTGAGCCCCACTCTGGGCCAAATGCTGTTTATTAAACTACACTGAACACAATATATTAACCCTCAAAGGTTCCGTCCCTCTTTCTTCACAACCTACTAAATAAACTATCCCAGGAAACAAAAATGTGATGTTGCTTGGCCTTTGGAATAATTTTTGAACCTGTACATGTCAATATGAGCAGAAAACAAAACATTGCATAACATGTCTGAAGCATTAGTGTAAGTCCTGTGTTAACAGTTTATGTGTCTGCTGCTCTGGTTTTGAAACACGTTTGTATATAGATCTAGAAGTTGGCGTAAATTTTGTTAAATAAAGCAACTGTAAAACGTTCTCTGCCCTTTCATTTCAGTGATAAGAGGGCTTTTTATTACATAGCCTATCTTGTGGGATACATTTCTGATATGTAAAGGCAGCCATCTGTACAGCACAGGTGCTCTGAATTCCATCCAGGTATATGTTGAGTTAGATGTACTGCTGGTTAACCATGCATGCTCTGAAATGGACCAGGTCATTTTGCTTTGTTTTGTTTTGTCTTTGTCTTAAATTCACAAGAGATGCTGGTTTAGGCAGCAGTAACAGTTTTCATCCCATGGTCCATGGCCTCATCGGAGATGATAATGTGGCCACTGAACCTGGCCTCTCAGCTGGGAGGGGATTGGAACAAGAGAGCTCCCAAGGGGTTGATGAGCCTGCTGGACCACAGGAGCAGCTGCACTGCTGATGCCATCTTCCCAAACATCCTCGCATCTGACTCCACGCATACTTGAGAGGAAAGACGAGAATATTTGGAGGGGGTGCTTGGTTCATCATTCCAAGGAGCCAAAAAAAGAAAAGAAACGGACTTGAGTTTTGGCAGACCCTGAAGAAAACCTAGAGATGTGAGTTGATGTAAATTCAGCAATTTGCTGTTTCAATTTATTAGCTGAGAGGAGTTGTCATCCTCCATCCTATAGTTCTGGTCCAGTAAATTGTCATCTTTGGTTGTTTAGAAGGAAGTGGAAATCAAGGCAGTGGAAGCCTCAAGGGAGGTTCGAATTGGGTGTGGACTACCAGAGGTGGCTACGGTATGCACAGAGTCAGGGACTGGGCAGACACTGACGCCAAGGCCAGAAAGTTGAGTGGCAGTCGCCAGGTCACATTTTATTGTGAAGAAAACTCCAGTTCAAGAAAGATGAATGTTAAAAAAAAAAAATTTTTTATGTTTACATGAAGGCGAGTGAAGTAATATGCAAGCTCGTGTTTTGGCAGGAAGTGCCCTGGCGTCTATAAAGCTCTTTACAACATGTAGAGCCTTTGCTGCCACAGGTTACACTTAGGATGAATTGACTTCTTATGGTTCTAGCATGTATCAGACACAGGAGTTAGGATGAGATACCATTCTGAGGAATGTGGACTTAGTCTGGAGCCATGCTGTCCAATAGGAATATAACATGAGCCATATACATAATCTGAACTTTCTGGTAGCCACATTTAGGAGAGTAAAAAGAGCAGGTGAAATTAAATGTTTCGCCAATACATCTAAAATATTGAGATATTTTGTATATGTTAACACATATACTAAGTGTATATTTAGGGATGCCTGGGTGGCTCATTGGTTGGGCATCTGCCTTCAACTCGGGGCCTGATCCCGGGATCAGGGATCGAGACCCATGTCAGGCTCCCTGGGGGGAGCCTGCTTCTCCCTCTGCCTGTGTCTCTGCCTCTCTCTCTGTGTCTCATGAATAAATAAATAAATCTTAAAAAAAAAACACCGAAGTGTATATTTATATACATTGTTTAAAACAAAATCGATTTTCAACTTAGAGAAGGTTTAAATTTTAATGCTAAATTTTCATTTATAATGAGATACAGTCTTATCAAAACACTTAAGCTGTATTTAGTGGCAAGATATTAACTGTTTAACATTTTCCAATTTAAATGAGAAATTCAGTTCTTCAGACACTAGCCACATTTCAAATGTTCATTACCCATGTGTGCCTAGTGATTACCACATTGAACAGCCTAGGATAAGACAAAAATATTTACTGTGTTGTAAATATTAGCTTAACTTGTCTGAGCTTCTTAATACGAAGAATTGGATTTTATCTATGTACCTCTAAAACTAGGGTAGACTAGGATGGGTTTCACTAATTTACATTTATGAAATGCCAGTTCTGTGCCAGATTCTGCATGAATGCCCCACAGTTCTATTTCTAGACCTATACCTTAAACTTATTGCACATGTGACTTTTTAAGGTGACAACATTTATTTTGCAACCCGAGCTGGTCAACCAACCAAATGTTTATTTCTCATTGACACTATCCACAGTGCCAGAGACCTGAGGGAGGGTCCCATCTTATGGCTGCTCCATCTGAACCACTTGGGCTCCTTCCTCAGTGTGACAGCAAGAGGGGGTGGATTTTGCACAGGCAGGAAACAACATACAGAGCTTCCACTCACCACCCACTGCCCCAGAAGTGGTCACACAACTTCCCAAAGGGGCTATGCATTCCCACTGCCTTTGTGTGCAGAACAGCATGCTAACCGCTAGTGACATCTAACAGTGGCTTACAGGCTGAATGCTGGAGAGGCATGAATAGCAATCGCCCTGTGTGGAAAGCAGCTTCTCAATCTGATAGTTGTGAAATGATAACAGTCTGCTAAGAGGTGGTGAAGATATGGAGAAATAGGAACTTCAACATGGTATTTGGCAATATCTAAATTTGAAGAAGCCATGTATTGTTCTCATTTGCATTGCCATAATTCCAAGTGAGATAGTATCATTTGCAAGTATTTAATTGATACTATCATTTGGGGCTATATGGGACCTTGGCTTGTATGGGCTGCTGGTACTCCTTGTCCATTTACTATTTTAAACTCTTAAAAGAAAATATAGACACTATTAAAAATCCATGAAGAAAAAATTTTTCCTTTGGGTTTGGTGTTTTTGTGCTTTATTTTAGAAATCCTTCCCTACCCTGAAATCAAAAAGATAGTTTTTTGTATTTAATATTAAACTTCCATACAACAATGAACACTATAACAAAATACAAGCTGTCAGATATAGGCTTTGTAAAAAAAAAAAAAATTGCAAAAGGATCGGGGTCCAAATCTTTTTATATGTCAGCTTCAAGTGATTTACTCAGTTGTCCTAACACCCACTACCAGAGAGTCTATACTTTTATCCCTGTGTGGGATATATCTCCATATATCCAGGTTTCATATTTGTGTGGATCTATGGTTGGGTCGCTGCATTGCATTACATGATTTACTGTGATTCTTCTTCAAAGTTAACTCTAATAACCTAGTTTACCATTGACGGAGTTATATTCGAAGTGAGGACACTTTCCTTGGCAGATATTAGAAAACTGTATAATGATCTTGGCTATTCTTGGTTTGCTTTTCCCTATGCATTTGAAATCAGCCTGTCAATCCCTGTTGAGATTTTGGTTAGAAGAACACAGAATTTACAGGTACATTTAGAGAAAATTTGCATCACATGGATGAAGCTAGAGGGTATTATGCTAAACAAAATAAGTCAATCAGAGAAAGACAAATATATGATTTCACTCATACGTAGAATTTAAGAAACAAAACAAGAGGATCATAGGGGGAGGGAGAAAAAAATGAAATCAGAGAGGGAGACGAATCATAAAAGACTTAACTCTAGAAAACAAACTGAGGGTTGCTAGAGGGGAGATGGGGGTGGGGGTATGGGGTAACTTGGTGATGGGCATGAAAGAGGGCAAGTGATGTAATGAGCACTGGGTGTTATACACAACCAATGAATCACTGAGCTCTACATCTGAAACTAATAATACACTATATTAGTTGAATTTTAATAAACTTTTAAAAAGAAAGAAGGAAAATTTGCATCAGTGGGAACATGTTATTACCATTTAGTGTGATAATTGATTTGAATATGAAATAGAAATAAAGTTCTGCTGGCCAATAACGTTTTATAATTTATTCCATTTATTTGGGGAAAAAGATTTCATTCACAGTAACAATAAAAACTATAGGTTGCATAATTAATTAAAATCATGAGAAAGGAAGAAAGAATTTTAGGTCACCATATCACATGGCAATAGGAGTAACAAGATTGCCAAGTGCAAATCCAATATTTTAAAAATCAGTGTAATTCCTATACATCAGCATAGAAATAGCTCTCTTGGGAATGCTTCTATCACCTCCATTATTCAACAGTTTAAGAATAGTCCTAACCCACCTGCACCCCGATGTTTATAGCAGCAATGGCCACGATAGCCAAACTATGGAAGGAGCCTCGGTGTCCAACAAAAGATGAATGGATAAAGAAGATGTGGTTTATGTATACAATGGAATATTACTCAGCTATTAGAAATGACAAATACCCACCATTTGCTTCAACGTGGATGGAACTGGAGGGTATTATGCTGAGTGAAGTAAGTCAGTCGGAGAAGGACAAACATTATATGTTCTCATTCATTTGGGGAATATAAATAATAGTGAAAGGGAATATAAGGGAAGGGAGAAGAAATGTGTGGGAAATATCAGAAAGGGAGACAGAACGTAAAGACTGCTAACTCTGGGAAACGAACTAGGGGTGGTAGAAGGGGAGGAGGGCGGGGGGTGGGAGTGAATGGGTGACGGGCACTGGGTGTTATTCTGTATGTTAGTAAATTGAACACCAATAAAAAAAAAAAAAGAATAGTCCTAACCAATGTAATATGAAATTATAAATTAAAATGGGCCTCTTTGTATTTTCTATGCAAGCAAAACATTAGAGCTTGAAAGAAATATTGGAAGAGACAAAAGTTTCCTTAGAGTTTCACTATAATTTTTGCCATAGGTTTTGGGAAGAGAAACTTTATCAGCTTAAGGCAATTCCCTTCTATCCATAAGTTGCTTAGGTTTTTTTTTTTTTTTTCCACAACTACATTTGTTAAACTTATATATTTGAGTATATTTTCTCTCAAAATTCTAATATAGTGTATTACTTGAATAAGTTTTTCTTATGTTAAATCTTCCTTATATTCCTGGGATAAACCATACTTTGTGATGATCTATTCATATGTATATATTGCTGAGTCTCCAGATCTAACACTAGAATCCATGTAAGCAGTACTGGTCTGGGATTTCCTCTTTTAGTACTGTCCTTATGCTATTTTATCAAGATATACCACTCTTATAGGATGGGTGGGTCACTTTCTCTACATCTCCATTTATGCAAATTGTTTCAGAGAATAGAGATCAGTTGGTTCTTGGAGGGTTAATCCTCCAGCAAAAACATCTTAACCAGGCATCTTTAACAAAAAAGGAGAAATATGGATGAGGGAAGGGGAAGGTTGGAAAGTCTCAAATACTGATTTGACTTGTACAATGAATATTTTTTTAGGGGTATCTTTTTTATTAAGTTAGTTGTGCTTCTCTATTCTGTTCAATTCCATATACCTAGAGAAATATAAACAATAGTTCTGGCTTTTTGATGTTTACATGCAAGATGGTGCATCTTATATTATTTTGTGGGACACACAGTCTATATGCCATTGTGTAGAAAAATACATCCCATCTGACCAAGTCAATGGAAGTTATAAAATCAATCACTTGAAAAGGTGTGCATTCATAATGTTCCAAAAATAAGATTCCATTCAGTTCATGAATGCAGCCCATAAACCTCTGAAAGCAAGGTTTGCCTCATGGCAAACATGCTTGGAGACATGCCTCCATATGGATAAAGAACAGCTAGACAACAAATGCCTCCTGGCAGATAAGGAGCCAGGTTGCAGAGAATAGTCACTGTGCTGCTGTTGCTAAATCTTTTGTCTTCAGGCGTTTCTCAGGGCCCTTGTCATGCATTTTTAGCCCCAGTGCCTAGCATCTAGGCTCTCCCATTGGCAGGACTGTGGCACGCCTCATCTAGAGTGGGGGTGATGCTCCCGTTTAGAAGGCCTAGAATGCCAGACAAAAAGCCCATTATGCAAAGAGTTGTCTTAGAGCAACACTGAGCCCATAGTAGTTAGAATAACATGATAGCAAAATTCAAATTTGTAGTGGTTCAAATTCAGCTAAGATTTATATATCCTTGTGCCCGCTGCAGGTTGGCAACATTCCTGCAATCTTACTGTGGGGGCCATAAATTTTAGGTAAAGTACAAAACAGGCAAGAAAGGGGTAAAGGAGGAAATAGGGTTGCCTCTTGATTGCCTCAGCTAGTAGGTGACACATGCCATGTCCCTGACAGTCCATTGGCTCGAATTAGTTCAACAGTTTCAACTAACTATAAGGGAGATTAGGAAACGTAGGGGAGCTCATGGGATATCTGGTAAGCAACAACTTGCCACAATAACTGTGTGACTCTGAGCAAGGAACTCAACCTCTCTGTGCCTCAGTGCATGTAGTATTAGCCCTGATTTTAGAGCCAAATGGAACATATTTTAAATCTTGCAGCTTACAAGAAATCAAGCAGCCAGGTGGTATCTCAGATATTAAGTGGTCGATTCAGTTAGTATTTATTCACTAACCTATTAAACACTTTTTCTGGGGTAGACACACATGGTCTTGATATTGCAGTGAATAGAACAATAAGATCCTCACCTTCACATTTCCTGGAACTTTCTTCTTAAACTATGATCCATGGGCCAGTAGCATTGGGAACACCTGTTATCTTGTGAGAACTAAAGAATCTCCAGTCCCATCCCTGACCTCCTGAATCAGAATGGACAAACCCCTGGGTGACTTGCATGCCCATGACAGTTTGAGAAACACTGGCCTAGAATACTGATCCTTCTCTTCTGCCTTCATCTGGCTAATTCTTTGTTTCCTTTCTCAAGAACACCTGCTCGGATTCTCTCAACCCCACCCCCATCTCGAGGTTAGGGGATTAGACGTTGCCATGGCACTGCTATTGCTCTTAGAAAATGAAAGTGGAGAAAGTACTCATGGTCCAGTGAGGAAGCAGGCATACTCTGTGTTATCAGAACAGGCGGCATATGCAGAGCCATAGGCTATAATTAATGGTAATGGGAACCAGGGGGAAAGGTGGGGGCAGCAAGCAGGAAGGAAGCTGAATGAAGGACAGAGTCTTGGGCTAGACAAGCTGGGCCCTGAGTCAGAGAGAAACCCAGGTGCTGTGGTGGCCAAGTGGTTAAGAGCCTGCTCAGGATTCATCTCTTAAACTGCAAGCTGACCTCGTCCTTTCTCAGTGCCTGTCATTTTATGGCCGCAGGTTTACTGGAGAGCTGGGGCTGAGGGCAAGACCTCTCTGAGTCTCCTGCATAGTAAGCTTGAGAGTTAAATTCTGAAGTTTGAGAAGTATTGCTTCACTGTGCATACAAATCACGAAGGATCTCATTAAAATACAGATCCCAGCTCAGTCTGATGATACCGATGCTGCTCTTCTAGGGGCCATGCATTGAAATCTTAAAGTTTTATTTTATAAAAACAGAACAACAGCTGTTGGAAAAAGCAGTTTAGAGCCTAAGTATTCTTACTGATATCTATGAATTGATATAGAAAGCAACTTCTTTGCAATTTGCCTTTCTGAGCTCAATACATGCAACCATAAATTCCTCAATCTTATCTCAAAAACTAAAGGGCAAATGATGAATTAGACTGTGGAATAGCCAGATCTCTGACATCTCAGCAATTCAAATGAGGCTGATCCTAAGTACCTGTCTCTGAATCCCTCCCCTTCAATGTTAAAGTTGAAGATTCTGATCCTGAAGATTGCTCATAAGGTAATTTGAAGTATGAATGTGTATGCTTCACCCAGGCTTTTTAAGATTTTGTTTATTCATGAGAGACACACGGAGAGATGCAGAGACAAAGGCAGAGGAGAATCAGGCTCCCTGTGGGAAGCCCAATGTGGGATTTGATCCCAGATCCTGGGATCATGAACTGAGTCAAAGGTAGACACACAACCTCTGAGCCACCCAGGTGTCCCCACCCAGGCATTTTGAATAATGATTTATAATGAGCTAGAACCATCCATTACATGGGTGGGCCTCTGGAGTTCCTGGAGCTGGTCACATGACTTTAAAAATCACTGGGGTGGGGCGCCTGGATGGCTTAGTCATTTGAGTGGCTGATTCTCGATTTCAGCTCAGGGCATGACTTCAGGGTCCTGGGATAGAGCCCCATATTGGGCTCCATGCTCAGCAAGGAGTCTGATTGTGGATTCTCTCCCTCTGTCCCTCACCCAGCACTCTCTCTCTCTCTCTCTCTCTCTCTCTCTAATAAATGAATAAATAAATCTTTTTAAAAAAATCACTGGTGAGTCCAGGCAGGGGTTTCAAAACCAAGCAGATGGCACTAAAGTTGCAACCCCCACCCACACTCCAGCCAGAACCTGTCTTCCTTGTCACTATTGTTGTTGCACTTAATTGTGGAACAGAAGCAAACTGACCCTTTGAAAAACTAATTTAGCCTTTACCCTTTGTTTTAGAAATCATAAACATGACAAGTCCTTTCTTTCAGCCTCAACATTATGCAAATCCCTATCCATTAGAGGATTGAGCATTATATTTAGAAGAAAAGGGTGTTCCTCTTTCTAGTCTCATTTTGGCAGAGATTTCACTAAGAAATCCATAAAAGAAAATTATGATTTAGAACGCAGAGGTTTCTCAAATGAAAGATCATTGTTGGCAGTTACATTTGTAATTCACATAAATACCCTCTAAAAACTGGGAGTTACTTGCTAGTAGTTCAAATACTACTAAAATTGAGATTTGAAGGAAAGCTAAAAATAATAAAAGAACTATCCATGATAAATATTGTAATGGAATATTTCTTTCAAGAGCAAAATACATTCTAACCGGTAAAATGTGGGAGGTGGACAAGATCATAATAATCATGCTTTGTATTATTACTACTATTATCAGGTAGAGCTGGAAGGGACTTTCAAATACAGCTAGACCACATTCTCAAATGAGCTTCCTGATGAGGCGGACATACTTCCATTCACTGGCATGGCTGGTGACCTGTTGGTGCCATAGCACAAGAGCACACAGCACATGCCCTTCTGCAGGTGGGCAGGCGGGGCGGGGGGGTAGCAATGAAAGTGAACATAGAAGGTACCAGTCCCTCTGTGCTTTGTGTTGTTTTTTTTTTAATTTAAATTCAACTAGCCAACATATAGTTCACCATTATTTCAGATGTAGTGTTCAATAATTCATCAAGTGCATATGACACCCAATGCTCACGCCATCATGTACCCTCTTTAATGTCCATCACCCAATTACTCCACTCCACCCCCCTCCTCCCTCCAGCAACCCTCAGTTTCTTTCTTATAGTTAAGAGTCTCTCATGGTTTCTCTCCCTCTTTGATGACTTCCCCTTTAGTTTTCCCTCCCTTCCCCTATGATTCTGTTGTTTCTGTGGAATATGAATGAAACCATATGATAATCGTATTTCTCTGATCAACTTATTCACTCAGCATAATACCTTCCAGTTCTATCCATGTCAATGTAAATGCTAAGTATTCATTCTTTCTGATGGCTGAGAAACAGAAGAGAGAGCCCAGAAACAGACCCTCAACTCTATGGTCAACTAATCTTCAACAAAGCAAGAAAGAATATCCAATGGAAAAAATACAGTCTGTTGAATAAATGGTGCTGGGAAAATTGGACAGTCATGTGTAGAAGAAAAAAACTGGACCTTTTTCTTATACCACACACAAAAATAAACTCAAAATGGATGAAAGATCTAAATATGAGACAGGAACTCTATATGCTTTTAATTGCTTAAGCCATTCTTTTCCCTGTGGGGCAGAGCAAGTGGGGGTGGGCACCAGTGGAAGCGGGTCCCTGAGCGCTGTTCTGCACAAGACCCTTTCTGGCAGCAAGACCCTTCCTGGCAACATTAGGTTTCCCATTATGATGCAAGTGTGCTGCTTGCCCCTTTGGCATTCAGCTTTGTCCCCAGAGAGGCTGAACTCTATGGACTAAAATAATTATGTTCCTTAGCCCTTTGGCTTTGCTTTGGGCTGCAGGATAAAGAGATCAATTCTCTCATTGCCTAGTTCCATTTTAGAAGGGTCCGTGTTTCTCTGCCTAAGGCCACAGTCAGAGCAGAATGACCTTTGTGGTGTGGTGTGCTGTAAACTTGTGGTGGACAAGTTTACACAAACTTTGAGCCCTCCTTAAGAAAAAAAGAGTACAAAAATTTTATAACTACAAAGTTAGGTATAAAATGAATAGGTGTTTATAATGAGAAGTGAAATCACAACAACTTGCTTAAAAACTTACAAGTAGGGGATCCCTGGGTGGCTCAGCGGTTTGGCGCCTGCCTTTGGCCCAGGGCGCAATCCTGGAGTCCCAGGATCGAGTCCTGCGTCGGGCGACCAGCGTGGAGACTGCTTCTCCCTCCTCCCGTGTCTCTGCCTCTCTCTATGTCTATCATGAGTAAAAAAAAAAAAAAACAAAAAAAAACAAAACTTACAAGTAACACAAACTTAAAATCTATGCATACCTTAATAAAACCTTTTCTGTGCATTTTTATCTGCTTTCTCTTTATCATGAAGATTTATTTCAACAACTTGGTAATATTTTCAACAGAGAAAACTAAAATTTATTTTTTTAGCTGCTTGAACACTGCTATCACTGCATTATTAACATGCCAAACTTTTTATATAAATAGGAACAGGGTGAAATAGAATTTATTTCTGATAGGAGACTGTTTTGACCATGGGGTCAATGCAAATTGAACCCTCTGCTTATAATTTTACACATCTGTTGGCTGGAAGAATTTCCCACAGACTACCTTCCAGCTTTGTATCCTTCAAATTCCTTCTTTTCCCCTCACGACACACACACTTCTGGTAGCAGGGTCCATAAGCTGTAATTGTATGGCATTATAGCCCATGGTCTTGCAACTTTGTGTCCCAATACTTGGGTGCGTTGTCACAGAAGACACCAAAGTTTCAGAGGCCATTCTTACATGGCAGGTCTCACAGTAATTGTCCATGGAAGGGACTGGGTTTGGTGAAATACATGTGAACATTTCCTACACTCAGCACCTCCTGAGCTATATTTAAAATACTTCAAAACCACCCAACAGGAGGGGAAACGTGATGAAGGAAAAGTCTGAGTGGAAAGAGATCATATGCAATAATGGGTTAAAGATCTCACTTTGGAACAGTTTACAAAAGCATATGACCATGTGAACACATTGCTAGCTACACGCTCCGGGTCCCCAAACTTGAGTTTGTTGGAGGGTCCCTCCTGCAACTGCACCTGTCTCTGAGTTCTGGTGGTCACCTCCTCCCGTTGCTCCTTTATCCAGGTGTCCTTGACTGTACTTTCTTTTTTTTTTTTTTTTTAATTATGGCTTTTTTGTTTCAAGTTTTTATATGCTAGTAAGTTAATATATAGTGTAATATTGGTTTCAGGAGTCAAATTTAGTGATTCATCACTTACAACACCCAGTGCTCATCACAAGCAATGCCCTTTTTAATATCTATCACCCATTTAGCTCATCCTCCATGTACATCTCCTCCATCAACCTTCAGATTATACTCTATAGTAAAGTATCTCTTATGGTTTGTCTCCTCTTTTACCCCCTCTTTCCCTTAAGTTTATCTGTTTTATTTCTTAAATTCCACATGAGTTAAATCATATAGTATTTGTCTTTCTCTGACATGTGTTGTTTAGCATAATATTCTCTAGCTCTATCCCACGTCGTCGATGCAAATAGCAACATTTCATTCTTTTACATGGCTGAGTAATATTCCATTGTGATACACTCACACATGCACGCACACGTATCTTCTTTGTCCATTCATCAGTCAATGGGCATCTGGAAAATAGTATGGTGGTTTCTCAGAAAGTTCAAGATAGAACTACCCTACAATGCAGTGATTTCACTACTAGCTATTTACCCATATATATATATATCCTATATTTTTTTATATATAAATATAAAAATACAGATTTGAAGGGTACATGCACTCCAATGTTTATTGCAGGAGTATCACCAATACCTTGACTGTACTCTTAAACAGGCCAACTACTTCCGGCCAGGTCCACACTGATATGCACCCTAACCTGCCAGCAATAACAATAATGGGGCCAGGCAGCCCCGGTGGCCCAGCAGTTTAGCACTGCCTTCAGCCCAGGGTGTGATCCTGGAGACCCAGGATCGAGTCCCACATCAGGCTCCCTGCACAGAGCCTGCTTCTCCCTCTGCCTGTGTCTCTACCTCTCTCTTTCTCTGTCTGTCATGAATAAATAAATAAAATCTTAAAAAAAAAATAATGGGGCCAACATTTATCAGGTCCCCAGTGTCCCAGTCATTGTGCAGAGAACTTGGTGTGTATTGACCCATTTATCTTTACACCAACCCAAGAACGTGCTACAAGTATTGCCATGTCTTGAGCCCCCACCTGTCACTCAGTAGTTCTGTGACTTGGAGGCCTAGACAGTTCAAACAGTTTGACCCCAAGATCCTTGCAGGCAAAATCAGGACAATCTAAATCTGTACAGTATTTGACAGGGACAAGTATGTAAATAACTTGTCAGTTATTGGGGATGGGAAAGGAAATAGATCCAAGTGAAGAAAATTGAGGAACAGCAGCTGAAATAGTGAAAAGCATCCCGGGACAGATACAGCTTCATGGATGATGAGACAAGAACGAGAGTATGGGAGCTGTACTCCAAGAGAGTACAGTTTAAGTCTCTCAATATAGTGAACAGATTTCAACACATGGAACTTCAGTGACATGCAACTACAGCTGGCAGAGTAGAACCAATGACTCTGAACAACCATTCCCATGACAAGCTCCATTTGGGCCCCAGGAAGCCATTTCTCCAAAGCTCCTGCTTTGATGTCCTAAGAACAAAAGATGAAGGTGTCAAAAAAAAAAAAAAAAAAAAAAAAAAGATGAAGGTGTCTGAATGGTAGGTTCTTGGGCTGTGCTGCTTCAGACTACATACGGTGTGGACATTTGAGCTGTGCAAATTATTTACAAAGGAAAAAGATTAAATGCAATAAATTTTTATGATGAACAACCTGTTAGTGTTACAGAACATCCATTTTATTGCTTTCTATGATGCATGTAGTCCCAGAGGTACTCACAAATTACCACGGTATTTATAATTACACATGGTGTCTGAGAAGCATTTCTCAAAATTAAACAATTCATTTTGCTCCTATATTTTCATGTATGCAGATCTAGATATAATGTATGTGAGGCACAGCTCCGAGTCTATGTTTTGGTGATTAAATGGATATTGGATATTAAATTTGCAAAGAGTTACATTTTTATAAGAAAAATTAATTCTGTTGATTGTATACTTTTAAATATTTTTATGCATTTGAATTTAAAATTTTATGTTCACAATATTTTTCATTTTCCATTTAATTTTTATAGAAGGTTTAATCTTTAAGATTTTATTTATTTATTCATGAGACACACAGAGGGAGAGGCAGAGGGAAAGGCAGAGATATAGGCAGAGGGAGAAGCAGGATCCTTGCAGGTAATCTGATGTGGGACTTGATCCCAGGACCCCAGGATCATGCCCTGTGCCAAAAGCAGATGCTCAACCACTCAGCCACCCCAATGATTTAACTTTTTTTTTTTTTTAAAAAACAGATTTTATTTATTTACTCATGAGAAACAGAGATACAGAGAAGCAGAGACACAGGCAGAGGGAGAAGCAGGCTCTATGCAGGGAGCCTGACATGGGACTCGATCCTGGGTCCCCAGGATCAGGCCCTGGGCCAAAGGCAGCGCTAAACCGCCGAGCCACCCAGGCTGCCCTGATTTACCATTTTTTTAATTTTTTTTTTTTTTTTGAGAGGGAATGAGCAAGTGAACAAGGGGAAGGGCAGAGGGAGAGGTGAGAGAACCTCAAGCAGGCTCTCTGCTGAGTATGGAGCCCAAAGCAGGGCTCAATCTGATAACCCTGAGATCATGACCTGAGCTGAAATCAAGAGTCAGATGCTCAACCAACCGAGCCACTCAGGTGCCCCAATTGTTAACATTTTTAAAGTATATGAACTTTTTCATTTTTTTACGTTCAAGTCATTTCCATCAACAGAACATGCACCGTGAAAATCATGATTATAAAAACCTAACTGGCGAGTTAGCTGAGTTGAAAGCCAAATAAAGAGGATGGAATGCTAACTTAATTATTTGCAAGTCATGTGTGTTTATTACACATCTCAGTACTGCCAGCCCGTCAGCACAAACATGGACATGCATAATTAAATTCGGTCATTTTGACCTTTTGCTGCCATTTGATTACATGAAGCCATATATTTGCACCTATTTTTTAATTTTTCTTGTTATTAGAGTACACCTGTCAGAATAGGAGGATAGAACATATCAAGCAAGCTAACAAACTGACGTAAAGTACTCTTAAATACGCAGACAAATGTATCAGAGCCTCCACTGGGCTTTTACACGGGGACTTAAAAAAGTCAGGGCTCTCCCGTGTTCCCCAGCACGACCTGGAGCTTCCCTTGGACCGGGCGTATTCTGTGTAGATCCAGTTCACTCCAGGGTCTCTGCCTGAGGAGTGTTTTGAACTATTATTCCTCTTTAGTGCTTCTGCTTCTATTTGATTTACTGCTCTTTCGTAGTTGGCAAAACAAAAGGAAAATAATCAGGCATTTTGAAAATTAAAGATAAAATTCTTATCAGGCTCTTCATACAATGACTGTGTGTGTGTGTGTGTGTGTGTGTGTGTGTGTGTGTGTACACGCACACATCCATTAGTTTGCTGGGACTGCCATAACAAAGTACCACAAACAGCAGCTTGGAGCAACAGAAACACACTCAGTGCAGAAAGCTAAACTTCCAAAATCAGGCTGTTGGCAGGGCCCTTCTCTCCCCAAAGTCTCTGGGAAAGAGTCCTTCCTTGTTGCTGCTAGGATCCAGAAGGTTCTAGCAATCTTTGTGTTCCTTGGCCTGTAGATTCAGCACTTCGGTTTATGCCCCGGTCTCCACCTGGACTCCTTCCCTGCGCATCTGTGTCTCTGTCCAAATTCCCTTCTTCTCATACCCACACCATGGCTTTATTTAACTTGATTACATTTGCAAAGACCCAATTTCCAAATAAGGTCTCATTCGTAGGTTCCCGACTTGAACATAACTCTCTTGGGGACACAACTACATCCAAGACAAGGCACATGTGTGTAGTTTCTCTGGTATCTAGTTTTTAAACTTCTAGTTGACCATTTGGCCTCTAAAATAATCAAATGGAATAGCATGTACCCCCTTGCCTCTTCTGGCTAAGTTGCCTTATTTAGCTTTTTGTAAACAACTTTAAGAGTTCCTATTTCATCTCAGGATGGCTCAGCAGCATTTGGAAGTTGCCGTTCCAGTCAGTTTTCTTTCCTGAGACTCTCAAATCCGTTCTTGCCTGATTTTCCTTTTCTTTCCAAATCCTCCCTCAACTCTCCATGTCAGGGATTCCAAGACCACATCAGGGATCCTGGATCCAGCAGTTTGCTAGATGAACTCACCAGACTGAACTCAGTTGTAATCCCAGCTGAGATTTATTACAGT
Source organism: Canis lupus dingo (assembly GCF_003254725.2). NCBI lineage: Eukaryota > Metazoa > Chordata > Mammalia > Carnivora > Canidae > Canis > Canis lupus. Next base: position 69,266,206 of record NC_064245.1, read on the forward strand.
GAAGAGATACAAAACAGAACAAGCAGAAGGAGAAGGCATGTGGGGCCAAGTCTGGGGAACGTCGGGCACTAGCTCCTGAGAGCCCTGTTACAGCAGAGTCCTACAGGGGGTGTTTCATTCCTGCACCAATGGGTTGTGGCAATGCCTGTGGGACTGTCCACCAGGGAAGCTCAGTGCAGACTGCTCTGGGGCTTTACTAAGGGCTGGCGGTATATGTACCCTCGACCTCTCATATAACAAAGTTCCCAACCGCCGGGAGAAAAGCATGTGCTCAAGCACGAACCACAGTGTTTGCCCAAACAGTCTAGGCAGTGACCCACTCTCATCACTGAGAAGACAGATCAGCGTAGGAAACTGCTCACCAGCCCAGGGCCAACCTTGCATGCAGATCTTTCAGAGGATCGGTCTTGGGGTTGCTGTGTAACCCCTCCGCATACCCCTCAGTGTTTACTGCCTCCACCCACCCACTACCCTCCTTGTGTCCCTCCCTCAGCTCTTCCTAAGCGTGTATCCATCCCTCCAGATGAATTAAACACTTTAACATTTCAACTAAACCGTTTTTTTTTTTTTAATGGTATCACTTGAGATGATCATTTATGGTCTTACTTATGGAGAGCTATTGCCACTTTCAACATGTTGAGAGGAAGGATGGATGACAAATAGGCAGAAGGACATCACGGGCTTGGAGAGGAAAGCTCAATGTTATTAAGCTTGGTTCATGTCACTTCTTAGGTTTATTCTTATGTGTTTAATGGTTTTATCTTGATGGTATAAATATGATCTTTTCTTCCACTATATTTCAAATGTGTCTTGTCTGAATATTTCTTAACCCTATTAATTTCTATAAATTAAAGTGGCAACCATCCACATTTCTTAGATTAGAACCAGTAGATAAAATAGTTGATACCAAGAAAATCCAGGGAAAAATTGGTATAAATATTTAGAAATAATTATGGCAAGTAATAGTTTTACCCAATTCTTTTAAATTTTATTTTACTTAAATTCAATTAACATATAGTATATTATTAATTTCAAAGGTAGAGTTCAGGGATCCCTGGGTGGCGCAGCGGTTTGGCGCCTGCCTTTGGCCCAGGGCGCGATCCTGGAGACCTAGGATCGAATCCCACATCGGGCTCCCAGTGCATGGAGCCTGCTTCTCCCTCTGCCTATGTCTCTGCCTCTCTCTCTCTCTCTCTCTCTCTATGTGACTATCATAAATAAATAAAAATTTAAAAAAAAAAAAACAAAACAAAAAAAAACAAAGGTAGAGTTCAGGGACTCATCAGTTGCATATAACACCGAGTGCTCATCATATCACACACCCTCCTTAATGTCTATTGCCCAGTTACCCCATCTCCCACCACCTCCCCTCCAGCAACCCTCAGTTTCTCATTTTTGTTCTTTTTTTTTTTTTTTTTTTTTTGCCATTCCACTGCTTCTCCTGATATATTCAGAATGATACTAAAGAGTACTAGTAACTGGTTTACTTCTGATGCTTCACTCTCACCCAGGATGGTGGCTTTGGGCTGAGAACTATGCTGATTAGGAATACAATGACTCTTGCTATTGTTCTAGACTGATATAGCTCTATATGAATATGGGTTTCTCTGCAAACATATGGTCCTGTCTCACTGATGTTTTTTTTTCTCCTGTACTGTACCCTTAATTATTGAAGCTTTATATGAACTTTAACATCTACCATTTAAAAATTGCTTTTCAAAAAAAATAAAATAAAATAAATAAAAATTGCTTTTCAGATGGTTGTTGATTTTTTTTTTTCCAAATGCCTTTTCCACATTAAGATGATCTCATGTTTTTTCTTCTTGGGACTATTAATAAAGTGAATCATTAGCCCATCCTGAACCCTATTTACTTGATTTATTACTTATATTATTGTTACATCTAACAAAATACAGTCTATATGTGTAATCACTGTAGGCTTCCCAATATTTCACACTGATTTAGAGATCCAAAGCATTTCCCCTTAAAATTAATAGCAAACATGACATTCCTATATAGTTTAATAGGCATCTCTTTAAAAAGTAGGCATCTATCTTCTTACATAAGTCAGAATATTATTATATGTAACAAAATTATAAATAACTCCTTGGTATTTTCTAATACCCAATCCAATTCAAATATCCCCAATGATCTGAAAAAGTATTGTTCAAATTAAGATCTGAACAAAGTCCTTAATTATATTTGATTGCTATTTCTTTAGCTAGCTAAATGGTGTCCACCCTTGGCTCTGAATGCAATTCTAAACAGTGTAAATAAGAACTGAATTTGGGGCAGGAGGTCTAGGGTTAACTTCATATGCCCTACATGAATCCTACAAGAATGCTCTCAGCCCCACACAAAATATAGCTGTTTTTTTAAAATATTTTTAATTTATTTATTTGAGACACAGAGAATGAGAGAGAGAGAGGGGGGGGGGGGGGGGCAGAGACACAGGCAGAGGGAGAAGCAGGCTCCATGCAGGGAGCCCGATGTGGGACTCGATCCTGGGTGTCCGGGATCATGCTCTGGGCTGAAGGCAGCGGTTAACCGCTAAGCCACCAGGGCTGTCCTATTGCCGTCTTTTTAAATACTTTTTTTAAAAGGTATTATTTATTTATTTATGATAGTCACAGAGAGAGAGAGAGAGAGAGAGAGAGAGAGAGAGAGAGGCAGAGACACAGGCAGAGGGAGAAGCAGGCTCCATGCACCGGGAGCCCGACGTGGGATTCGATCCCGGGTCTCCAGGATCGCGCCCTGGGCCAAAGGCAGGCGCTAAACCGCTGCGCCACCCAGGGATCCCTATTGCCGTCTTTTTAGATTGAAGTTCTGGTCTGCAAATTTGGCTAAGAAACAGTAAAACCAGGGACATCCAGCAAGGTCTAGTCAGCCATGCGGGAAAAATTTGCATATTTGGAATGGAGCCTTAAACAAAGCTCAGGGATGGTTTTCCCATAATTGTTGCCTCAGCCACACTTTGCCAAGGGAATGGCTGCACATGCCCAGGCCAGATTGGGATGAGCCATAGAGCATTGTAGGACTCCTGCTTCCTAAGTCCTAATCAGCTTGATCAACTAAAGACAGCTGCTAACTTATGAGCAATGCAAAAATAAGCTCTCTGTCCCACCAACTGCTGTTATATATATATATGAGGTTTTATACCTTTTGGCTAAGCCCAAAGCCTTGATCTTCCTCCTCATTAATTTTATTCCCAGACACCAAAATTTGTGTCTCAAAGTCCCTGGCCAATGAATCAAGATATTAGCATTATTCATTAGCCTTCCTAAAACCCTTTTATCTACTCCCAAATTTGTAATCAACTGAGAGAAAACACAGAAATCAGACAGATACAGTTAAACATGTCAGCTCACTGCTTACACAGTAGATTGGAGGGGGAGGGGTGTGGTTTGTATGTGTGGTCACCATGGCCTCCTGCAAGCTCCCACTGATGTAGAGACCTGAAACCCAGCCCCTGACCCTACTAGATGAATATAATCTTCCCTATAGGACCAATCTGCCCTAAGGACCCCCAAGAGGAAGCAGGACAGAGCCTGTGTCCTGTGGGCAAAGGTGAATCAGAAAAAGATGAGCATTGAGGTGGCTGCCAGGCATGTTCAGTTCATTCCCCCTGGACATAATAGGACTTACTGTCTCCTCCTGCTCTGGGCAAGAGTGAAAGTCATGGGAAAGAGAGCTGGATGTGTTCCTTATATACTTCTGGGCAGCATTGAAGCAGAAAATGCCTTCTACATGTGAAAATGTGAGAAATGGAGACTAGAGTAACAGAACACCCATCTCAGAAGAAACACTGAAAATCTAAAAAGAAGCATAGTACCATTTTAGGGCCAATCTTTCCAGTACCAGGCATGTCAGAAGGTGTTAGGTGCACTGAGTGCCAGCACTCTGCTAGGTGTTACCTATACCTTCCATAATTTAATCCTTCTGACAGCCCTTACAGGAGCTAAATATTAACACTTACTAGCACAGTGATCCTGAGAAGATTATTTAACCTTCTAGAGTCCTGCTTTTTTCATCTAGGAAAGAGACAAGACATTCAAAATCATTTCTAAACCCATTGCTTTTCTCACTTTTCTCACAAAAACCAAGCAGCTTTCAGGTCTCTGATTCATGAAACAAACTGGATTTACAAACCTTTTCCCCTGGGCATTCTAGTTCCAACTCCATAATTCCAAGACATCGTAATGATCTAGGAGCCACGTGTGGACCATCCGTTCATTGAGGTTCTAGGGGGAGGCGGGTAAAAGGTAGAGAGCCTGGCAGGAGCTGAGTATTTCACGTTCCCCTTGACTTACTTTCTTGCAGAAAGCTTTAGACTCTGTGGCTGGGCCTAGTCAACATGCTGTCAAGAGAAAAGATGTTGATTGGATTTTCACAATCCATCATTCCAAGGCCAAGGAACAACAACAACAAAAAAAGAGCTGCTTTTGTTGGAAGGAAAAGAGAGTGTCTGTCAAGTTGCCTCTATTCTTTTGCATTCACAAGCCCAGTCTCTCCCAGTGTGTTACCTGTCAAGCCTAACAGGATGGAAGCAGACAGGTATAATAGATCTAAATCACCTGTGCTGGGAAAAACAAATGAAAAACATCAAGCGAGAAGATCCAAGGAAAGGAGTATCGCTGTTGCTCAGTTCTCTCATGCTCCCCGTCAGAGGCTGAGGAAGGGAACCAACATTTTTATTAAACTCAATCTAAAAGTTGTTAGGAACTAGAGATGTCAGGATGAAGATACCATCTTAGCCCTCGAGGGACTCAGATGAGAAGGGGAAGCTGAGGATACAGCAAGGCAAGAGCAATGATAAACCTGGTCCCACATTGCACAAAAGCGGCCACCCCCACTCCCAGAGGTCTTGGAAGACCTGAAAGAGATGATATGGGTGCTGAGTCAAAAGTTGGGAGGGAGTGAGCCAAGCAAGAAGAGCAGTGGGATAAACTCAGCAATGAGAGAATTTTAGACAGAGGAAATACTGTCTAACACCAAATCTAATGGTCTTACAGTGCTGTGACACATGCTTTTCACAAAATCTCTTTGACCTCTAATAAGAAATATATATTTAGTCTTGATCCCCCTTTTTGGCACAGAGCTCCTAAAACTTAGAATTTCCTAGTGTTGAGAATGTCTTTTGTAATGCTAATGAGAGGACTTTTGGACTTTGCCTAAGGATGGGGGGCTGGCTGTCATCAGAACCAATGCTTTGATGAGAGGGTTAGAAATTTCAGTCCTACTCCTCACCCCTGCAAGGCATAGGGGCTGGCAATTGAGTCATCTGCCAATCAGTCATGACAAAGTAATGAAGGCTCCATAAAAACTCAGAACGATGGGGTTGAGAGAACTTCTGGGTTGGTGACCACATGGAGGTCCTGGGACAGTGACATGCCTGAGAGGGAAGAGAAGTTCTACACCCTTTCCCATGTACTTTGCTCTATGCTTCTCTTCCATCTGGCTGTTCCTTTTATAATAAACCAGTAATCCAGTAAGTAAAAGGCTTTTCAGAATTCTGTGAGCTGCTCTAGCAAATAAATGGAACCCAAGGAGCGTGGGGGGTGGGTGTTGGAACTTCCAATTTATAGCCAACTGGTCAGAAGCACAGGTAACTGGGCTTGTAACTGAAGTGGGAAAGGAAGAAATGCAGGATATTCTTAAAGTAGAACCCTGAACTTGTAGAATCTGATACTCTCTTTGGGTAGATAGTGCCAGAATTGAATTGAATTGTAGGGCACCCAGTTGGTGTCTCAACAATTATTGGTATGCAAACACCCCCTGCAACCCCCAGAAACACACACATCTGTTAAATTGGATCTGGAAGCTTTAAACTTTTGTGGCAATATGTTCATGAAAGCATCCCTATTTCTCAAAGAAGACAATGGAGGTTAGAGAGGATAAGTGGCTTGCCCAAGTAGAAGTTGTTACGCACCGGAACAAGGATTTAAATCCAGGTCAGTATCATTCCAGAGCCGAACTTTTAGTAGGGACAGGCTAGGCTGCCTTCCCTATGTGATGAGCAATAGCAGAGAGGTAGCTTTGTCCATGGGTACAAAGAATGCTGTTTCTGGCTGGTGATGAGGAAAGCAAAGAATAGCTAAACATTACATGGAAGGTTTTGTGTACCATGTGAAGAGGTTGGATGTTATCCTGGGATAACAGGGTATCAAAGGGTCTTAAGCAAAGAAATGCCAAGTTCAGATGAGTTTTACATCAATTTGTTTTCTTTGGTCTCACCACAGTAACATGAAATAAGACCAGAGACAAAAAGACTAGTTAGAAAACTCTAAAGGTAATCCAGAGAGGTGGTGGTGGGTGTCTAAACTACGTGGTGAGAGTTGAGATGGATCAAACTGGGGCAATTGGAGAAATAGTGGAGAGCTAAGAGCAGGAATGGTGGATCCAAGGGTATAAAGAAGATGCAGCAAAAGTAGTTAAGGCAGACTCTGAGTCATTAGTTTGAATGACTGGGTGAATGTCGGTTCTCCAGTGGAAACAAGAATTTTCTGAGAAAATGAGTCAACATGCTGAGTGTCTATGACTTGAAACCATGAGTCTAATCTAATGTGGTGGATTCCTAATTGTATTAGCTTTTTCCCATTTTTACAAAGTTACTTTGGATTGATTTTGAAATGCCTCATGGTTATACCTGCCACAGCTGGATTCAGATACTCAACCAAAGTCACGAATAATCTTTCAATTCCTCAGCTCAAATTTCCTTTGTTACCTCACTCTTGGGCTCCTTCACAGCAGTGATAATGGTTGGCAACTCCAGGTGGTACTATCCACCAATCACCACAATCGAAGAGGCCCCTTGTTTTTTTTTGTTTGTTTGTTTTTTTGTTTTTTTTTTTTTACAATCATGCCAACTCTTAAGGAGAAACTCTACAGCCCACATTGAGGCCACATGTCTGGCTCTGTAAAATCACTGAGTGGAATGAAGAGATTCTTGGAACGTGATTGTGGATTATGCATCCTTCTCTCTGGTGGGAGGAATAGGGTCAGGGAAATCCCTGAGAGGGAGTCCCAGTACCAAAAGAGGAGTTCTGTTTAATAGGCCAAAGCAACAGAAATTTACTCCATGGAAAAATATCCATCTGAGGTTGACAAAATGACTGGAGTGTGGAGGGAGAAGTCAAGGTTGCAAGTTAACACTTGGAAGTCATCAGCAATGTGTTAAAATTAAAGGAGACTATAAATGTTATGATGATTACTAGGTCAAGGATGAAAGTACTTGGGGAATACCCTATAAGACAGGAAAATGAACACGTAAACTAGAAATAAAACAAGGGAGAGGGGCAACCCCGGTGGCTCAGTGGTTTAGCACCACCTTCAGCCCAGGGTGTGATCCTGGAGACCCAGGATCGAGTCCCACGCTGGGCTCCCTGCATGGAGCCTGCTTCTCCCTCTGCCTGTGTCTCTGCCCCTCTCAGTCTCTGTGTCTCTCATGAATAAATAAATAAAATCTTCAAAAAAAAAAAAAAAAAAGGAAGAATCATGTGCCAAGGAATGTATGAACATTGTCTCATTTTAATTTTCACTATAACACCATAAGGAAGGTAGGAGATTTTTTTCCATATTAACAGAGGAAGAATTTAAATCTGACCTTTTTGTCTTGCCAGTGGCCAAACACAAACTGACAGATGGAGTTGGATTGGGACCTTTGGTTGTAAGACTCCAAACTCCGTTCTACCACAGGGAGTATGGAAATCCCCACTGAGGACAAAAGGGCTAAGGATGTATTCTGTTCCCAGGTGTTTTCTCCTATCATTTGGGAGGACTGTACTTTTAAATACCTACTTGCTTCTTGGCAGTACATGCCTTTGTTCCACAAAAAAACAAACAAAAAAAAACCACCCCAAATTAAAAACAGTTCCAACCACTCTGGCTTCAGAAGAGTTTGTACTTAAACATTTGCAATCTGTCCTTGATTAAGTTTATACAGACTTGAGAAAACCTAAAAGTATGAGAATAAGACCATTGGAATTCGTCTCATAAGGGATCCAGTGATGGATTTCAAGAGGATCCAAAAAAACCTTGGAGTTTGGATATAAAATCGTGTTTGTGCATAGAGGGCTTCTCTTTTGGGAACAGAACCATAGTTTTCTTTGAATTCTCAAAGGAATATAAGAGCCCAAATAGCCTCACTTTGCAGGTGTAGAAATGGGTCAAATCACTTATACCCCCCATGGGCCTTGAAGCCAAACCATGAGACCTCAGCAGAATCAGGTCTAGACCTTGAGTCTCTTGATTCCCAAAGCATGATACCTTCATGAAATCCCTCATTATAAGAATCTTGTGCTGAAAGAAAGGCTTTTGGCCCTGTGATCACCTATAGATTTTATGGCCAGCGGGGGGAGGGGGGTCTTGTAACGTCATTCCTTGAAAAATAAAATATTTTTATTAAATTGTCATATACAGGAACAGGGAATGTGAGGTGCAGAATGGACTATTTCAGGGATGGGAACTGTGTAGGAAGAGGGGAACAAGGAAGAGGGAGGGGGGAAGGAGGGAGGAAGAGGAAGGGGGTGGTGGGCAGGAAAACTGACAAGGAAATCCACATCAGCTGAGGCACTAAAAGAATAAGTATAGGAAGCATCTCGGAACAATCTCCAACAACCCTCAGTTTGTTTCCCAGAGTTAAGAGTCTCTCATGGTTTGTCCCCCTCTGATTTCTTCCCATTCCATCTTCCCTTCCTTCTCCTATGATCCTCTGTGCTGTTTCTCATATTCCACATGAGTGAAACCATGTGATAATTGTCCTCTGAGTGACTTCTTTCGTTTAGCAGAATACCCTCTAGTTCCATCCACATCAATGTAAATGGTAAGTATTCATCCTTTCTAAAGGCTGAGTAATATTCCACTGTCTATATAGACCACATCTTCTCCATCCATTCATCTGTGAATGGACATCTAGGCTCTTTCCACAGTATGGCTATTGTGGACATTGCTACTATAAACATTGAGGTGCAGGTGCCCCTTCGGATCACTACATTTGTATCTTTGGGGTAAATACCTAGTAGTGCAATTGCTGGGTCGTAGGGTAGCTCTATTTTTAACTTCTGAGGAACCTCCATACTGTTTTCCAGAGGGTCTGAACCAGCTTGCATTCCCTCCAATAGGGTAAGAGACTTCCCCTTTCTCCTTTCTGTAGTGTTCCTGACCTTAGAGGAAAAGCTCTGTTTTCCCCCAACAAGAATGATATTTTCATAGATGGTTTTTATGATATTGAGGTAGGTTCCCTCTATCCCTACACTGCAGGGAGTTTTAATCAAGAAAGGATGCTGTATTTTGTCAAATTGGGTCAGTAGTCTTGATGTTGGTAAACAGACAAGGATTAGTCAAGGAGCATTTGGTGTGCATTTCCTCACTTTAGTCCTTCAGTAGAGGGACAGTAGTAGGACCCATGTTGAGGGGTGCTGGTATTTGCTTGGGTTTGAGTCCATCATGTGGTTCCCTGGGCTCTCTCAGAAATTTGTTCATGCTCTTGTTATTTTTTAAAAGATTTATTTATTTATTCATGATAGACACAGAAAGAGAGAGAGAGGCAGAGACACAGGCAGAGGGAGAAGCAGGCTCCATGCCAGGAGCCTGACGCGGGACTCGATCCCGGGACTCCAGGATCATGCCCTAGGCCAAAGGCAGGTGCTAAACCGCTGAGCCACCCAGGGATCCCGCTCTTGTTGTTTTAAATGGTTCCCTAGCTCCAGTCTTCCTCCTCCTCTGCACTGTGGCCAAAGTCCTCTCTCTAAAGTCTCTCTTTCCACAACTTGCTACTGAATCCCACCTGGTCAAGTCCTGGCTCCTAAGTGTGACCCACCAGACTCTTGTGTCATGGTGCTGCATTCTCACAAAGGCTCCTCTTTCTTTTTGCAATCTTTTAAAATTTTGATATAATTTCAAAATCACAAAAACATTACAAGAATAGTATAAAGGATTCCATATAGTTTTTACCCAGATTCACCAAGCATTTATGCTTCCTGTTTCACTAAGTACATGTATCTATTTACATATATGCATAATCATATGTGGGTACCTATATATACATTTTTTCCTAAGGTTAAATCCTAGGTTCACATATGTATGTGGGTTTCAGAGGTAGAATTTAGTCATTCATTTGTTGCATATAACACCTCATTCTCATTACATCAAGTGCCCTCCTTAATGTCCATCACCCAATTTTCCCATCCCCCTCCTCCTTTCCTCCAGCAACCCTCAGTTTCTTCCCTATAGTTAAGAGTCTTATGGTTTGCCTCGCTCTCATTTTTCCTTCCTTTCCCCTAGGCTCATCTGTTTTTCTTAAATCCACATATAAGTGAAATCATATGGCATTTGTCTTTCTTTATTTTGCTTAGCATAATACCCTCTAGTCCCATCCACATTGTGGCAAATGGCAAGATTTCATTCTTTTTGATGGCTGAGTAATATTCTGTTACACACACACACACACACACACATCTTTAGCCATTCATCAGTTGATGGACATTTGAGTTCTTTCCATGTTTTGGCTATTGTAGATAGTGCTGCTATAAACATTGGCGCGCATATGCCCCTTCAAATCACTATTTTTGAATCCTTTGGTTAAATACCTGATAGTGCAATTGCTGGATCAAAGGGTAGCTCTATTTTTAACTTTTTCAGGAACTTCCATACTCTTTTACAGAGGGGCTGTACCAGTTTGCATTTCCACCAGCAGTGTAAGAGGGTTCCCCTTTCTCCATGTCCTTGCCAACATCTGTTGTTTCTGGAGTTGACTTTAGCCATTGTTTGAGGTGGTGGCTCATTGTGGTTTTGATTTGTATTTCCTTGATGATAAAGAATGTTGAGCATTTTTTCATGTACACGTTTTTTCTAAACTATTTGAGAGTGAGTTAAAGACTTCAAAGTTCTTTATCCCTAAGTGTGCCCAATTGTATTTCCTAAGAGGAACATTTCCTTACATAACCTCCGTATAATTATCACATTTAGAAAATATTCATGTTAAATTTCCTGATTTATACCCAGCTAATGTTTGCTATATACTTACTATAACAGGTTCTGTACTAGAAATAGTATATGGGTTGTTGGGAGGCTTAGTGAAATAATCTAAGAGGTTGGTACTTTTACTATCCCAATGTTATAGACAAGGGATCCCAGACTCAGCACACAGCTGGGAAGTGGCCAAGCTCATGGGTGACACCAACCCACTCATTCCCCAGAGGTTGGGCTCCTAACTACTCTTCTGCCTTCCCAGGGTTCCAGTGGCTTTTGTTATCCATTCCTTTCACTTTTGATGCCTATTCAAATCCTACCTGACCTCTAAAGTTTAGTTCAATCCTTTCAAATAGGTCTTAGTGAATCATGCAAGGCAATTTTGAATTCTTCGATATCTTGAGTTTCCATTTGGAAAATGAGGTTTAGGAGATGAGAGATAAAAGAAGCCCAAGAAAACATATCTAGAAGAATGTAGCATTTTTCTAAATATGTTTCCTAAGGCAAGGAAACAAAAGCAAAATAAACTATTGGGACTACACCAAAAGAAAAAGCTTTTGCACAGTAAAGGAAACCATCTACAAAAAGTAAAGGTAATCTGCTGAATGGGAGAAGATACTTGCAGATGATGTATCTGATAAGGGTTTAATATCATATACATATATATGTATGTATACATATATGTGTAGAGTTTATATAACTCATCAAAAATCAGATTAAAATGAGATCTGAATAGACATTTTTCCAAAGAAGACCTACAAATGGCCAATAGACACATAAAGATGCTCAACATCAATCATCATCAGGCAAATACAGATCAAAACCACAGTGAAATATCACCTTACATCTCTCAGAATGGCTAGTATCAAAAAGATAAGAAATAACAAGTGTTGGGAAGGATGTGGAATAAATGGAATTCTCATGCACTGTTGGTAGGATTGTAAATTTGTGCAGCCACTGTAGAAAACAGTAAGGAGGATCCTCAAAAACTAAAAAATAGAATCATATGATCCAGTAATTACACTTGTGGGTATTTCCAAAAGAAAACAAAAACACTAATTTGAAAATATATATTCACCCTCAATGTTTATTGCAGCATTATTTACAATAAGCAAGATATGGAAGCAGCCTAAACATTGATAGATGAATGGGATAAAGAAGATGTGAGACACACACACACACACACAGAATGGAATATTACTCAGCCATGAAAACTGAGATCTTGCTATTTGGGATAACGTGGATGAACCTAGAGGGTACTATGCTAAGTGAAATAAGCCATACAGAGAAAGACAACTACCATATGATTTCATGTATCTGTGAAATCTAAAAACCAAATGAAAAAAACAGATCCTTATATTTAGAGAACTTTGGTAGCAGGAGGGGTGGGTAGCAGGAGGGAAATGGATAAAATAGAGGGTATGGGTAAGTACAAACTTTCAGTCCTAAAATAACTCACAGAAATGAAAAGTACAGAATAGAGAATATGGTAAAAAAAAATATTGCAATAACGTTGCTTGATGACAGATGGTGATTATACTTATCATGATGAGCACTGAGTAATGCATAGGATTGTTGAATTGATGTTGTACATCTGAAACTAATATATCATTTTATGTTAATTATACTTCACCAAAATTTTTTTTAAAAAGCCTACTCCCCAAAAAGGGAAAATATAGGAAGCACATGATTTTTAAATACTCTCCTAGGAATTGAATCTCTGATAATTCCTATGCTTACACACCAGATGGCAGTGTTCAATTAGTGAAAAGAAAAATCCCAGGCTAAGCTTGTTGTATAAGATAAAGGCATTTATCTAATTCTAAATTATTTTCAGACTCCTCAGAGCTTCTTGAAGTCACTTTGGAAACTATGAACAGTTGTAAGTGGTACTACTGTATTCTAACAGCAATCTTGAGACTGGGGACATGTGGATTGACTTTGCATCTATGACAGGGAAACTCATCCCAGCAAGTGCAAATGGAAAGACAGGGAGTGTATAAGTGGCTGGCCCAGGATTAGGATTGGAGGTGTCCTGGCTTATAGTTTAGTGTCTATAGAATTATACTTATGCGAAATAAGGAATATTAAAGTTTTTTTTAACCCCAATCTTCCTCTAAGAAATGCTTCTTGCCCATTGGCCCACACTCTTGCTCAACTTCCAGTGTATGTTCCATGTTCCTAAAGTAACTCAACATAACTGTTCCCAAGGTGGTCTAAGGACAACAGGTGGATACAAGTAGAAGGAACAAACCAAGAAAAACCAGAGAGAAGTCAAGTCCTGTAATAATAGTTATTTTCAAGAATTATTTTTCAGTGTGAGGCTCCCTTTATGAAAATGGATTCTATTTTTCTATTTGCCTTTTAGATTTTTTTTTTCATTTTTAAATTGTTGATCTAGGAGTTACAATATCCATCCTTGACTTTTCTTACTCAGAGTTGGTATTGTACTACTTCACAAAATATATACAAATCTTGTAAATATGTATGTCCATCCACCACCATCCTTTTTTTAAGGTTTATCATATGTATTACTTGAGCATGCATTATAAACCTAAGACAATGATATAACTTAAATAGTTCTATGTATTAAAAAGAAACTAAATAAAAATAGGCTTTAATATTTAAATATTAATCCTTTCCAGCAATGCTCTTTATTCCTTCCTTTTAAGTTCTCCTCTGGTCTTCTTTCTTTTCAATCTGAAGAACTACCATTTCTTGTACTGTGATAGTAAAGGAATACTGACAATGAATTCTCTTATCTGAAGTAGTCTTTATTTTACTTTCATCCTTGAAGGACACTTTCGCTCAATATGGAATTCTAGGTTGACAGTTGTTTCTTGCCGTACTTTTTGTTATAGACCTATAAAGACTGAGGCTGACTATCATTTTTGATCAGTGATAATGTGAATCCTTATTCCTTAGTATATATTTTTCTCCATATCCTTACAAAATTCTTTTTATCTTTGTGACAAGATGAGCCTAGCCATGGTTTTCATGTATTTATCCTACCTACAGTTTACTGAGCTTCTTAGAGCTGCACAATTGCATCTTTCTCCAAATTTGGGAAAACCCCAAAAAAAACAAACCCAACAATTTCTTCAAATATTTTCCTGCCCAGCTCTCTCTCTCCTTTGTAATCCTTCTAGGATTACAATTAATCCTACAATATCTTTTGATATTTTTCCACAAGTTCCTAAGGCTTTCCATTTTTCCCCCAAGATTTTTCTCCATTTTTGAGTTGTATAATTTGAAAACTATATTGAAATTTTAAAATTGTATAATTTGAAAATATTGTTAGATTCTAACTAAGAGCGATAGAAGATACATAAGTTATCAACTCCAATAAATATACTTAAAGCAAAAAGCACTAATAGAAATTCTCCATCATGATTTTTTTTTTTTTCATTATGGACTTCTATCTGGGAGGAAATCTGCCTATGTATAGAGCTCCTTGGCACTGGACATGGATGGAGCTTGCAGCTCATCACTGTAATACACCTTTTTGGATACTAGCCCCTCATCTAAGTCTTCCTGTATTTCATAAAAAAAAAAAAAAAAAAAAAAAAAAGAGGAGATTTCTGTTAAATGCACAAGATAACACTGAATAAAACTACAAAAGCAGCAGAAAATGAAAGGCATTTGTAACTCTTGCAAGACCTCCATGAGCACAGTAGAGCATCTTACCTTCCCAGGAAGACTGTGTTCAAGTTTCAAGAACCCTGTCTTGGTTCTGGCTGCTCTGGATGGAAAAATGGCTTTTTACTTAGCTCTATCTGAGAAGAAGAGTGTTGGCCCCAACTCTCTATCCAGGAGAGGAGGAGAAGGAAGAAAAGAAGAAGAAGGAAGGGGTTAAGAAGGGGGTGGGTGTATGGTACCCAATCCAGGGTACTTCCCAGGCTTGCATTGTCAAGAGGTAAGGAGGGGCCAGAGGCACATGAGGCACAAGGGAATGACCAAACCATTCCTGAGGTTCCTGTGTTTGGTAGGCCTGACAGGACTGGAGACTCAGGCCTCAAATATAGGACACTGATATGGCTTCTGAAGAGTGCTTCGAGTGTAGATGAACAGAAGAAATGGCCCTGGGAGACTAGGAACCACAGCAGCTCTGGTTACCTGTCGGAAGTGTGATTGTATCCACTGTGATAGCACTGGAGATGGTCTTTCTCCAACATGGGCTCACACCACCCTAACTAGGGCCCAAGGCCTCTAGATGTAGAAGGATGCATTACATGGACACTGAAGACCAGGAAGGGGGACCACATGTACAATTCTGCAGGGGAGAAAAAGGTGTTTGAGGGGCACAGAGGTACTATGGGGTTTTAGCCCCCTGAGGGGCTATTACTGACTTTTTTTTTTTTTTTTGTCTCTGAAAAAAGGAAAGTCTTCTAGAGCTTAGAGGTCTGTTCACCTGTGGGAAAAACATGCTGCTTATAAGAAGGGATGAGGGCAGGGAGAGCGGATGTAGGAGAGGGGTCCTCATTAACATTTTTTTAAATTACTGTTTAGAAGCAGAAGTAGAGGAATATAGTGGACTACTGTTGCTATTTTTCTATATTTAAAATTTTGTAAGACATACAAGATATTGGTAAGACCCTCCCTTCCCCTCACCCCTCTGCTCCACCACAGCCAGACTGATATACTATCTTGGGGTGATTTTAGGTATAACATTTATGTGATCCATGTTCCACTTAAGTTTCAAGCTTCTCATAGCCCTTTTTTCCCTTTTTGTGCAAGTTAATGGAACTGCTTTGATTACTCCCTAAAGTTTCTGCATGAGAAAAGGGAAGATCCTGTTTGGGCTCAAACCCCCTTGGCATTCCTGCGGAGCTACTGCATAAAAAATTAAGGTATGCAGATGGACATTAGACCCAGTATTAGTGATCCTGAAAGCTTGTGAGGAACGCTTCAACCCAACATTGGGGGGCGGGGGGGGCGGAAAAGATTATGAGGTAAAAGGAAACAATTATATTTTAATTCAAGTTCACATAACACATTAAACCATTTGATAATTCGAATTGTTCAGTGAATTTGGATTTAAAAGAATCAGGGAGAATACAACTATCAGTAGGAAATGAAAATGCAAATACATTTTGGATCTAATTTCATGCAAAACTTCGGATTTAAAAAAAAAAAAAAGAAACTACCTTAAATAGAATGCTATTAACACTTGCTTCAAAGGTCAGAAAACTTTTATTAACATTTAAGATTATGAAAGCGTGAATAGATGTTCAGAGTGTAATAAAACTAATATCTTTACGAAATGAAAAACTCTTGTATTGCAAATTATGTAGCTCTAAGAATTATGCCATTTACCTTAAAACTTCATTAGGATGGTGTATTATATAGTTCTCTGACATTCTTAAATTCGTAACAGATTATATTGTTCTTTAAATTAACTTTTATTTTCTAAAATGCCGAATTGGCTTTGGTGACTCAGACCGCTACAATACTGGGATTAAATTTGTTTTCTGGGGATTTCTAAGAAAAGGAAATAATTTCTGCTTTCTTTTCCTGAATTATGTTCATAGCCATTAGACTGGCAATTTGTACATGTGTCCTAGTGCATTCTTGTTCACATATATCTGTTATATCTGTTCATAACCCTCAAGATGATTAAAATCACTGTATTATAAACACTAAGAATGTATGTGCACATGTATGTGTGTATATTAACATACATTAAAGTTAATGCTTAAGAAGGAATAATGTCTCCAATGGAGAAGAGAGGGCTGGTAAGTCAGAAAAGAAATTAGGCTTGATAAATATGCTCCACTCAGGAGGTACGATTTATTTGAAAGTGATTCTTTGGCTATTTTTTTCTCTCGCAGACTTGATTTTTTCTTTTGGGGATGTTGGATTTAATTTCAAGCACAGGGAATCCACCTAAACCTGAGATTCCAAAGACAAGCAAAAGAGGTATATAGGTCCTTCCCATCATAAAGGAGGGTAGGGGACCAGGACTTCAAAGGGAAGAAAGACAATTGACAGGAAGATGAGGAGTCAATGTTTGGTGAGCAAACATTTGTTGGGCCATCCAGGAACAAAGGGGCACAGCGGAGAATTTTAACAGACTTTACTTGTTTCCTCTGTTTACCACCCCTAGTTCCTATTAAAATGTCTATGGTGATAGCTCCCTTCCTGAAGCAGGTCTTCTATCTAAATTCTTTTAGGCAGTTAGGGGAAAGTCATGTTTCTTCCTGAGTCTTCTGGGACTTGATTGTTTTCAGTTTAAAATAATGCGCATGTCAAAGAATCATCTCCTCTTAACCCCTCCAGGACCTAATTTACTTGACTCAGAAATCAAAGGAGTAACAAAAGGAAAGAAGGCACCCAGTTCAGCAAGCTGTGCTTGACTTCCGTGCTTTGGAGAAGGGGAGGTAGTTAAGCTGGTAACACACCAAGTAGGCCATTCCAAAAAGGAATAGAAGAGGGGAGGGAAACTTTAGGCATACTTACTGATGGGGAGAGCTTGGTTCTTGTCTCAGGGAGTAGAAGAACGAATTTCTTGGACACGGGAGAGTAAGTAAAGGGATAGAAGTTTATTAAGCAAAGATACAGAGAAAGCTCTCAGAAGTGAGAGGGGTCCTGACAGGATTGCCACAGAGGGCTTATAGGTTTGGTCTTTTATTGAAAGCGAACTAGGGAACCTAAATCCTTTTAACATTACCTATAGATATCACCATTGAGTAAGGACTAGTGATAACATCTTTAATGGCTTATTTCTTTTTTAGGGTCCGGTAATTCTTTGTTGGTCACAAGTAGATGATATAACAAGACACCCTCCCCACTCACACCTAGAGCAGAGCAGGGTGGTCTGGCTTGTTCCCTTATCTCTGGTTTCCTTACACCTCAGCATTTTAGGGATTTTTGTGAGCCTGCTTCCTTGGCCCCCTGCCTAGACCCATTTGTCCCTAATTCATTAGGTTCAGGGTTGTAGATAGGCTACAAACAGATGCTACCCAAGACCCGGAATGGTCAGAGGCAGAGTTAATGCACACAACTAACTGTGTGACAAGAAGACAGACGGACTGGTAGTGTTGGGGAGAAGGAGAGTTATAGGCCATAGAATCCCAGATTAAAATTTGTGATAGGGTTAGTATTTGCCTGATCTACCACTAAAGGAACATGCAGCAAACACACAAAATAGGATTATAAGAACCCAAGCAAAATCTATTCTAGGATGCTGAGGTGGAAAAAGTTTTTTATTAGTGGAAAAGAATATTATTTGGGGCACCTGGGTGGCTCAGTTGGTTAAGTGTCTGCCTTTGGGTTGGGTCATGATCCCAAAGTGCTGGGATGGAGCCCCACATCAGGTTCCCTGTTGAGCTGGGAGCCTGCTTCTCCCTCTCTCTGCCTCCCTCTGCTTGTGCTCTAATAAATAAATCTTAAAAAAAAAAAAAAAAAAAAGGAATATTTTACAAAGACTGGGGTGGAAGCAATGTCATGCTGGAGCTTCTCCTGAGTTAAGTATGTAATGCAGTGCTGTGATCCCATAATCTGACAGGGCGGGAGAATTTATACCACAAAAAGTGGCAAATAGTACAAACCAGAACTTTTTTCCCCCTGGAGAGTAGCATTTACCAGCACATTAGTGGATGAAAGTCTTGTAATTTTTATGTTGCTGATAAAAGTCACAACTTTTTTTCTTAGAAAGTACCCTAAAGTTCAATTTGATAACTTGATTTTTAGAAGTGAACACTGTCATAAAAATAGGATTAAATTTATTATGGGAAGGGATGCTAAAACCTGGGAACAAATGATTTTTAAAGAGATCCAATAAAAGAACAGTCAATTCTATTAAGGCAATCATCTTCTATAGTTAGATTTGGCAACATAACATTACATATATTGACTGTAGGATTAAAACTTTCTATGGTCCCAATGTTGGAATCCCTTAGTTATTAGTATCTTTAGGTCAGTAACACTAAATAAGTTCTGTGGAAGACCCATTTACTAGAGTGGTGTCACTGTGTTTGAACATAAATTGCCCCTAAAAGATTGGGCTGGGAAGATGGTGGCAGAGGAGTACCCTAGGCTCACCTTGACCCATGAATACAACTAGATAATTATCAAATCATCCTATATACTCCAGAAAACAATCTGAGATGGAAAGAACAAACTCCACAGTTAAAGGGGTAGAAGAGGCCACGCAGAAGAAGGTAGGAAATGTGGAAAAGTAGTTTGGGGGAGACAGGGACCATGGCCACTGTTGTGGGGAGGGAGATGCAGCAGCTGAGAAGGGTGAGAGACACTAGCACACAGGGGAGTGCATGGTGGGGGGGGGGGGGATGAGTAACCATAACAATTGGCTCTAGGGTGAGAGGGCCAGCATTTCCTAATTCTAGCTACCTGTGAGGTTTAAAGCATGGAGTGTTAAAAGTAGGTAGGCTTGGTTCTGGAAGAGCTCAGAGGACATTGGAACTGTTCTTGGAGAAAAGACAAGCAAACATCCCACAGACTTACAGTACAGAAACAGTGATTTGATGAGCACCTGGGGCACACAGTGGGGAGGTTATTTGCTGATCTTGGAGTGTGTCCCAGAGAGGCAGCTTTCACAGAGAGACCCCTCTGGGAACAAAGGAACTGTCAGGTGCCATTTCCCTCCCCTAGCCCTCAGCATAAGCCCAGGGCCACCTGTGGGAATCAGTGCAGCACCAAGATTCCCTACCTCACTTGCTTACACCAAGCCCTGCCCCCTTCCCTCCTCCAGAAAAACTGCCCTTCCCAGTCATATTTGCCTTAGTCCCACCGTGGTAGGCCCTCACCCCCAGAAAACCAGCCAAAAGCCCTGCCAACAATGTATCTCCCAAACCAGGAGTTTTGTGAGGCCTCAGGTCTGGCAGCAGCAACAGGTCTCATTTCACAGGCAGACCAGAGTGCCTAGTTACAATGCACCACATTAGGCCAGGAGCCAAACACTGCCCACAATAGGCAAAGAGAGCCTCTGCAGATGACTGGCCTGAAGGATAAAGCAGCCAAGACAAAAGAGCAGAGAACATGTAACACACATTGGAGACATTCCTGAAAATGCCAGACTCTGGGGAACAGAGGACACTACAGGACCTCTTCTTCATAAGGCTATGATCCTCAAGAGCAGGAGATGTAGCTGATTCTCCTAACATAGAAATAATCACAGAGATTTAGACAAAATGCGAAGACAGAAGTATATGTTCCAAATGAAAGAAAAGGAAAAGGCCACAGCCAGAGATCTAAGCAAAATAGATATAAGTAACATGCCTGATGGAGAACTTTTGTAAAAGATTGAATTTATTTGAGGGAGAGAGAGAGAGAGAGAGAGATCGTGCACACGAACAGGGGTGGAAGGAGGGCAGGAGGAGAACCAGACTCACTGCTGAGCAGGGAGCCCAAGAACAGGGGTCTTGATCCCAGGACCCTGAGATCATGACCTGAGCCAAAGGCTGATGCTTAACTAACTGAGCCACCCAGGCACCTTCTAATGGAGAAGTTAAAGCATTGATCATAGGATATTCACTGTACCTGAGAAAAGAATAGAGGACATTAATGAGATTAATAAATAGCTCAATAAATGAAATGAGAAATATGCTTGATGGAATGAATAGCAGTTTAGAAGAAGCAGAGGAATAAATTAGTGACCTAAAGACAGTAATGGAAAGTAATCAAGCCAAACAAAAGAAAAAAGAATTATGCAAAACAAGAATAGACATAGGGGACACAGTGAGTCCATCAAACATAACATTCATATTATAGGAGTCCCAGAAGAAGAGAGAAAAGGGGGCAGACACTTAGAGGAACAAATATTGTTTAGAGGTCTATATTACCCAGAGATGACTGGGTGGCTCAGTTGAGCATCTAACTCGATTTTGGCTCAGGTCATGATCTCATGGTTGTGGGATTGAGCCCCGTGTTGGGCTCTGCCCTCATTAGGGGGGAGTCTACTTTAGATTCTCTCTCTCCTCTCCTCTCTTCTCCCCCTCTTCCTGCTCATGTATACGCTCTCTCTCAAAATAAATAAGTCCAACAAAAAAATGTCTCTACCACCCTAAATAATCCACACATTCAATGCAATTCCTATCAAAATACCAAGATCATTTTTCACAAAACTAAAAACAACCCCAAAATTTATATGGAACCACAAAGATAGCCAAAGCAATCTTGAAAAAGAAAAGCAAAGCTAGAGGCATCACAATTCCAGACTACCAGTTATATCACAAAGCCATAGTCAAAATAATATGGGACTGGCACAAAAATAAACGCATAGATCAATAGAAAACAATAGAAAACCAAGAAATGAACCCACAATTATATGGTCAATTAATCTTCAACTAGCAAGAAAGAATAAACAGTGAGGAAAAGACAGTCTTTTCAACAGTGATATTGGAAAAATTGGACAGAAACATACAAAATAATGAAACTGGACCACTTTCTTATACCATATCCAAAAGTAAATTCAAAATAGATTAGAGACCTAAATGGGAGAAATGAAACCATAAAAATCTTAGAAGAAAGCACAGGTAGTCACTTCTCTGACATCAGCTATAGCAACTTCTTTCTAGATAGGTCCACTGAGGCAAGGGAAACAAAAGCAAAAATGAACTAGGAGGACTACATAAAAATAAAAAGCTTCTGCACAACAAAGGAAATAAAACTAAAAGACAACCTACAGAATGGGAGAAGATATTTGCAAATGACATATCTGATAAAAGAGTAGTATCCAAAATATGTAAAAGAACTTGTGAAACTCTACACCCATAAAATAAATAACCTAATTAAAAATGGGCAGAAGGGCTGCATGGGTGGCTCAGTCAATTAGGGGTCTCATTCTTGATTGCAGTTCAGTTCTTGATCTCAGGGTCATGATTTCAAGCCCCACATTTGGCTCTATGTTCAGTATGGAAAAAAATAATACAAAAAATAAATAAGTGGGCAGAAGACATGAGCAAACATTTTTTCAAGGAAGATGTACAGGTGGCCAACAGACACATGAAAAGATGCTCATCATCACTTATCAGGGAAAGGTAAATTAAAACACAATGAGATATCACCTCACACCTGTCAGAAGGGCTAAAATAAGCAACACAAGAAACAGTAGGTGTTGGCAAGGATATGGAGAAAGGGGAACCTCTTGCACTATTGGTGGGAATGCAAATTGGCACAGCCACTGTGGAAAACAGTATGGAGGTTCCTCAAAAAGTTAAAAATGGAACTACTCTACCATCCAGAAATTACACTACTGGATAATTTACTCAAAGAATAAAAAAGCACTAATTTAAAGGGATACATGCACCTCTATGTTTGCTGCAGCATTATTTACAATAGCTAAACTAAGAAAGCAGCCTAAGTGTCCATCAAAGGGTGGATAAAGAAGATGTGGTGTGTGTGTGTGTGTATATATATATATATACACACACACACACACATATGTATACATGATGTGATATTACACAGCCATAAAAAAGAATGAGATCTTGCCATTTGCAACAACATGCATGGGGCTAAAGAATATAATGCTAAGTAAAATCAGTCAATCAGAGAAAGAAATACCACATAATTTAACTTGTATGTGGAATTTAAGAAACTAAACAAGCAAAGGAAAAAGAGGCAAACCAAGAAACAGATTCTTAACTATGGACAACAAACTGATGGTTACCAGAAAGGGGGGGGGGGGGGGAGAACGGGTCATATAGGTGATGGATGATTAAGGAGTGCACTTGTCATCATGAGCACTGGGTAATTAAAAACTTAAAGCACATGTTTGTGTGACCTGCCACAAATAAATTACCCCTAGTCATGACCCACTGATTTTCATGAAAAATTCTTGAAACCTGCTAAAATGTTAACCATGCACATTTTTAGCATGTCTCTCCTATGGCCACCTGTGGGACTGTGTGCATGCAGCAGCAAAGGCTGCAGCAGCAATGCCTCTCCATTCTCTCCTGCTTCAGATGACCCAGGGCAGAGTGGCTGACAAGGTGTTGGAAAAAACACATTTTCCTCAGTGTGTGGTTTGAGAAGGCAATGCCCCTGAAGTCACCTTGCATTGCTATTTTCTCACAAATTATCAGTGAAGCTGACCATACAATCTTGCAAAAGGTTATAAGTGTTGTGGGGAGACTGAACTAACCACTTAAAGACAACCCAACAGCAAGTAACAAGCACAACAAATAGCAGTTACTAAATGGGTTCTTAGGTAACTAGTTCCTAGTAGATACTCTATCAAAACCTAGAGTTGACCAGGAAAAATTCCCGAGTTCTTTCCTAAGACAAAGAGTGGCCTTAAGAAAATCTTTAGTAGAGATGGCAGTGAATCTTTGTCAGAAGGAAGGTCACCGCCTAATATAGTCAAAAGAAAAAAAAACAACAAACAATTCTATTGAAAAGTTTAAACATAAAATAGAAGACTATAACCCCATGCATCCATCAGCTATAACAATTTTCATCTTATGCCTAATCTTGTTTCATCTCATTCTCAGACACGAACCAACTCTACTGCTGGATTATTTTTTTTTTTTTTGCTGGATTATTTTAAAGCAAATTCCAGAAGCGCACCATCCCACCTGCAAATTTGCTATTCTATAGCTCAAATAAAAATAAATAAGGGCCTTAGAAAATAAGCCCAAAGATATCAAAATACATGAACAGTTCAAGATTGTTAAAAAGAAAACCTTAGACCCAAAATGGTGTCACTTAGGCCAAGTCACCAAACCAGGGCTTAATACCTGAACTGCTTGTACCTTGATTGATTCTCCCTCTAGAAATGCAGTCTTAACTGGCAAGTCAGGAATTTTCTGGTCAACACCAAAGAGGGCCATGTCACATGGCCCTCTCTATCCTCCAAAGGAAAATGAGATAATCCACCTGGTGAGACCCTTCTGTCCCCAAAGAAAGGTGACCTCACTTGAAATAATTTTTTCCTGTTTAGGACTTCCCTGTCCTTTTATTAAGATTTTATCTATTTGAGACAGAGAGAGAGCATGAGCCAGAGAGAAGGTATGCAACAGGGGCAGAGGGAAAGGGAGAAGCAGACTCCCCACTGAGCATGGAGTCCAACGTGGGCCCATCACAGGACCCTGAGATCATTACCTGAACTTAAATTGGACACAGTGGAGATACCCAGGTGCCCCCTTGTCCTGCTTTCAAAAATCTTTCCCTTTATGTAGGTCTTTGGAGTGCCCCCTACTGCTGGAAGGGATGCGGCTCAATTCATGAATCACTTAAAGCTAACTAGATCTTCAAATTTACTAGGTTTAATTTTGTTTTTTAACGTTATGAAATAACTAGTTTCCCCAATGGTCTTATAAGTGTCCATTCACGGTTGGTATGTTTGAGTCAGATTCAAGCAACAGCCACTCATGACACCTGTTTGATAACACTTAAATTCCGTTTAATCTGTAACTGTCTTCTCTCCCAACCCCCATCTTTTTCTTCCTTGGGATTTGTTGAAAAAAAATGGGATTGACTCGTAGAATTTCCTTCGTTGCAGATAAGACTGTTTCCCTGTCTCAACGTGTTTGTATTAGGACCAATTTCGAGAAGCGGAACTTTTGTGGAAGTGACTTATTGTGAAAGTGCTTTTAGAAGAGGAGAATGCAATGGGGTGGGGGAGGGTGCAGGATATGGAAGGCAAATCGCTAAGCAGATATCAGGTCTCAGTTGGAGACTAGCTTCAGGTCTGGCCCCATAAAGTTGGTTCCCCTTTCAGGCGAGGGACCAGATTTTAGCTACCTCTCCCATGTCAATCCCCAGCTACAGGTACCCTGAGTGGGTGGGCGTGGTAACCTCTCTGGCAAGAATCCACTTCTGCCTGTAGGTAATTCTCCAGAGCATTCCTTCTCTTCTGGGTTTCTTGAAAACTATACTTAAATCTAGTGGCTTAATTCATATCAGGTTTTATTTTTGATAAGACTGTGTGCTTCCTCTTGTACCACATCACAGGGTGCTTTGTATCTGCTTATCTTACAAAACCATTTATGCACAACTCCGGTAC
The DNA here is from genome assembly GCF_003254725.2 of Canis lupus dingo. Lineage (NCBI taxonomy): Eukaryota > Metazoa > Chordata > Mammalia > Carnivora > Canidae > Canis > Canis lupus. The sequence goes on from NC_064245.1 coordinate 69,291,143, forward strand.
TATTGTTTCTGTCAGAAGTGGATTTAACCACTTTCACATTGTGAGGTAAGTTGGCTTAACAAAGAATGAGAGTCAGGTTTCATTTAGTTTAACAGTGTGTATGCTTTTCATGTCTAATTTATAACCCATTATAATCCACACGAGTGTAGAGTATTTGTGTGGGAAAATCTGTTTTCCAGAAGAGCTGTAAAAATGAGTTCATTCTTTGAGGTTTTTCCAGATGCCTAGCTGGGAAAACTCAGTTGAAACTGGCTTAAAAAAATCATCCAGTCCCCCACTTAACTGCAGAATCTGGAATAAAGTCTGAAATGTAGCTAGACCCAAGCCCTCAAAGGTGTCAGAAGTAATTTTTACTGGCTCTATATTGGGTTTCCTTTTCTCTGTGGATGCAGTATTAACCAGGTTCACTCTGCGACCTTCAACATCCTCAGGTTTGTATCTTATCCTTTCTTCAATCCTAGAATATTGGGTGTCACTCTGCTTGGAAATCTGGTAGGAATTGAATTCTGTTGCTTGTGATTTGAGTCTCATACCATGATGGTGTAGAAGATGGGATTATCAACTCACCCTCATGAGAATCACAGCTCTTAGCCGGGACCAAGCTTTATTAACAGTTTCAAGGATAAGAATCATTAAAAGCACAAGTCAAACAAGGATAGCTCGCCACTTTAGGACATTCTCTGGCCAAGATCTCACAGCTGAGGTCTCTGATATGTACACTCACATAACTTACACAAAAGGACTGTTGCATCATGAAACGTGCATTTTAAATTCCAGTATTTAAGCAGGCTTCAGGTGGCAGAGGAATCCTCCCCCCCCCCCCCCCCGCCACATAAACTCCCAAATTTCCCTTTTGTTTAGAATAAGCAATTTTATATGGATTTATATGGAATAATTTTTATCCAGGCATACCCAAGGAATCTCCTGCCAAAAACAGTTGGTGGTTTGCCAGGCCCATCATTAGGACATTTACGAGGATTTAACCAGGTAACCATTCTTTCTTAGAGGTGTTCTCCATTAAAGAAATGCATTGCAGACCTGCTTATGACCATTTCTCTCCAATAAATCACTGAGGCCATTGCTAGGACCAGGGACTAAGATTACCTGATTGAGGAAACCATGGACTAAGGAAGAGCAGAAAGAGGAACACTGGATGCTAAGCAAGCAAAAATAATGGTCCACCACCATGTCCTAACAAGGATCCAGGTGACCTCAGTGTGGACCTTCTAACTTTCCTGTTTTGTCATGAAGATTTGTATATGTTGGGAGAATATTAATGGGGTATGGCAAATTTTCTCTGAAGCCCAAAGATGTCAGCTAGTCATTGTACCTCCTCCTTTCTGATGGGATGTAAAAGAATCAACTATTTCTTATTTCAGACAGTATGGTGGCCATGGAAGTGTGCCACTCAGATCTCTTTCAAGAGGCCCTGCTGCAGGAAACATGGAAGTGCCAAATCAATGGTTATATACCATGTACCTAAAACCTTGTTAATCTGCTTTAGTAAAGAGGGACTCCTATTTGGTTGAGCTTGTGGCAGTTGTGGTCATCCCTCCGGATCCATTTTTTTTTTCCCCTTTCCAGGAGCCAAAGTGATAAATTATATGGAAACATAACAGACACCACATCAGCATCCTTTGGATCTTGGAATATCAAACATAATATTGTACTACAAGGCAACCCTGGGGGCATGGTGGAAATTGTGCCAACATGATCTGCAGCCAAAAGCCACAGAAGGCCTGAGAAGTAAAGTCTGTTAATAGCACCCCTAACATCTAAGACACATCCATCCTTGAATCGATCTGGGCAGTGCATCTCTGTCCATCAGTCACTTGAAGCCAAATAAGCTGAAGATGCCAAAACCACCTTGGAAGATTGAAGAAAGGGTCAAAAGGCTCAGATATGCAGAAACTTTAGAATAGATTTTTTCATGTGAAAGCAGAAATCCTACCAGGCTTGTTTCTAGGAGGGCCCAGAGAATACTCCGTCACTAAAGCAATAGGAATACGTTGGTGATGTGAGAATTGACACCACTAAGCAACTCACGGTGACTGTCCTCCTCAGGACATGCCACAATGGAATGGTGTTTGAGTGTATGAAGAGGCTATAGCATGCAGGCATTGGTAGAGGCAGGTGGTAGCATGTAACCATGAGAGGCAAAACTGATGTAATTACTCTAACAGGGAACACAAGATCCTTGAGCCATGAGGATCTGTGGCAATAGCTTCTATTCCATGGTGAACTTGAGAGTAAGATAGATGGGCCCCTAAAGGTGACAGTTGACCTGTATAACCACGCAAAATTAAGAGCTGTGAGAGTGGAAGACAAGCCACAGAAAGGATAGTTCTAATCTCTTATTTAATTTCCAGTTAGAAAAAAAAGAAAAAAAAAGAAAAATAATAGTTTCCAGTTAGAGGCCCAGTCCTTTAGGAAGTTTCAGAAAGCTACAAATATATCCAATAAAAATTCTCCAAATTCTTTCCCAAATAGACCTTCAGTCTAGTGAACAATATTTTCTAGCCTACTAGGAAAAGATTTGTCATTCATTGGCCATAGTAACCGCAACTATTAGAACCGATTTTAAACCTAGCTCAATTGGTCAATAACAATTTTGTATCAGGAACTACACTCCTATAGGCCAATCGTTGATAGTCCCATGGTTCTGAAAAGTCTGCCAACCACTAAACACTTTCCAACCCCTGTATAAGATTAGCTCTTACTTGTTGTGGAGACACTATATGCCTTATAGGTACAGTTTTCCCCTCGTTTAGCAAGCAATAAATTCAGCATTTTGTTTCAAGTATTGAATGGCAGCTTCTTCCTTATAGCAGACTTTTTTCCAGAATGAACACTGGAAAAGGGGAATATATGTAGACCTTCAAGAACTATTGGATGAAGTTTCTGAATTGGCCATGATATGCAGGGATCCTAAGTACCATGACAGTTTCCAGTTGTTAGAATAGGCTTCTGGAGACCAGTACAAAAATGAATTATGGGGATGCCTGGGTGGCTCAGCGGTTGAGTGTCTGCCTTTGGCTCAGGGCATGATCCCGAGCTCCACAGCAAGCTCCCTCTGGGGAGCCTGCTTCTCCCTCTGCCTATGTCTCTGCCTTCTCTGTCTCTCTCATGAATAAATAAAATCTTAAAAAAAAATGAGTTATGGCAGATGTCTTTTTCCACTGTAGTCTCCGTTGGAAAGTGAAGCCACCATATATTTATACAGTTCCAAATGGATAATTAAGATGGATATTCTTCTAAATTGTCATAACTTGCGGTACCTGGGTGGCTTAGCCAGTTAAGTGTCTACCTTCAGCTAAAGTCATAATCTCAGGGTTGTGGGATTGAGACCCCACATTGGCCACCGTGCTCAATGGGGATCTTGCTTCTCCCTCTCCCGCTCCCCATTTGTCTTCTCTCACTCTCTCAAATAAATAAAGCTTTAAAAAAATTTGCCAGGCACCTGGGTGGCTCAGTTGGTTAAACATCTACCTTCAGCTCACATCATGATCCCAGGGTCCCAGGATTGAGTCCCACATCTGACTTTCAGCTCAACAGGGAGTTTTCCCCTCCCTTGACTCATGCTCTTTCTCTCAAAATCTTAAAACGAAAAGAATTGTTGTAACCTCTTCTTTACCTAACTGGTAGAGTAAGAGCCATTACTGTAGTAAGAACCATGATACTTCATCTCCCCAAACCAAGATAATTCAAAAGCAATATTGCATGCCAAGGGTTAACACAAAGATTAGTGGCCCGTCAACTACTTGAACGATTCAGAAGTTTTAGTCCTCATTACCCCTTTCAATTCACCTACATGTCTGCTGAAATATTAATGGAAAATGACATAATGGTGGATTACCATAAACTTAGTCAAGTTGTAGGCCCCCAGCTTCCGGAAATTGGAATTTAGCTGCTGATCTGGTGAGGTTTTTTTCAACTCCCGTCAGTAGAAAAGGTAAAGAGAAAATATTTATCATCTTGCCCAGATTTCCGTTACTTCTACACTTAATCACAGTATAATCCTGAGGAGACATTGATTGTTTGACATTCCACAGAGCATCATGCTGGACTGTACTGGATGTCAGTTGTCAACTTTGCATTACTGCAACACTTGGCTTCTGCTGTGTAATGCAAAGAACTCAATTACATTTTCCTAAATCTCCTTGTATGGCAGGCAGACTAAGATAACCCCAAGGATCCCTTTGTTCTGGCATTCACATCCTTTTGAAATCCAATCCCACTGAATGTGAGTGTAATTTGTAATTTACTTCTTATAGAATATAACAAAGGTGATAGGATACACTTAAGATTGTAACCACCTTCCTGTCAGAACATTCTCTCCCATCATAGTCAGACTTTGACAAGGCAAACAGTTATATTGTGAGTTATCCTACAGAGAAGCCCAAAAAGCAAACTAGGAGACCTCTGGCCAGTAGTCCACAAGAACAGACATCTGCCATAACTCAGGAATGGCTCCTTCTCCAGCCAAACCATGAGATGAGACTGCAGCCCCTGCAAACCTCCCTCCTGACTGCAGCTTTATGAAATTCTGAAGCAGATGACTCAGCAGAGTCACGTCCATACTTGTGATTCACAGAAATTGTAGGATAATAAATGTGCTGTTTTAGGCTGCTAAGATTGTGGTAATTTGTTACACAGCAGGAGACAACGAATATACCTGCCCAATATGGCTCTGAGTTGGAATTTGCCAATGACAAGAACTCATGAAAAACATGGAAAATAGAAAAGGAAGGAGAGGTCATTATTACTGAGAAGTACAGTACTAGATCTGGTGTTTTTGCACACTTCTCCATAAATTCTAGCTTCTATAAGCTCTCTAGTAAGCTTCTCTGATTATGGCAGCAACCACAAAAAATTCTCCAAGTTCTGACTTCTCCACCAGCACTTCCAGCTAAAGCCATTAGTGCCTTTTTCTGATTCTCCAGCCATAGCCTCTGGACATTCACTTTTCCAGCTCTTTCAATATTCTTGTGAATATTAATTCCTATGGTATTCCTAGGATATGTATAATGGTTCTGTTTTTGATTATAAACATATGCATACAAATTAATCATACCAACTCAACTAATTTCTAACAAACTTTATGTTTACATAAATTAATGTTAACTAATATCTAAAACATTAGGTCATAAGGGTTGCTCAGTCTTAAGCATCTGACTCTTGATTTTGGTTTAGGTCATAATCTCAGAGCCATGAGATAGAGAGGGAGAGAAGGTGGGGCCTCTATCTGCTTCTTACTCCCCCCTCTCATGTCCTCTAAAATAAATAAATCTTTAAAAAATTAGGTCTTTTTATATCAGAGGACAAGATGGCCTACCTGAAGGTATCATTTAAGCTGGAATGAGATCCAAGGCTATTCACTAACCAGTGAGTAATCCCACAGCCTCCATGTGGCTCTAACCAGAAACTAGTGTGGCACCCACTACAGACTTTGCCACAGGGGGCAGAGATGTAATCAAATCTATATCACTGTAGAGAACCTTTTTTTTTTTTCTTTCCCTTTGGGAAACCAGATATTAAGGACATTTAAAAGCAACTACACATACAGGAAATAGAAAGTGACCACATATGCCTAGGGAAAGGCACAGGCTTAGAAGAGGCTTGAGAAGAACTTCGGTTTAAACCTCAAGTGGACCCTTGTTATGGAGTCTTTAACAATTAAAAAAATAAAAACACAGCCAACCCTAAGGACGGGGGATCATCTGACTTACAGAATAAACACATCAGTAAATTAAAATGTCTAGTGTTCACAATAAAAAAAAAAGCACATACCAAAGAAAAACCATTAACAAATACGGTCCATTTGAAAAAAAAAAAAAAAAAACTGTCCCAGAAAAATATGTGATGGCAGATCTACCAAAGATCTTAAAACAATGGTCTTAAAGATGTTCAAGAAACTAAGAAGATGTGAGGTAAAAATGCACGAATAAACAAAATTACCATTGAAGAGACAAAAACTAAGAAAAGTTCCAAGAAGTCTGGAGCTAAGAAGTCCAGCAACAAATGAGAAGTGCACTAGAGGGATTCAGAGGTAGATTTAGGATAGAAGTTCCCCTCCCCTGGGTTGAGAGGGTAGGAGGATACCATCTTCCCCTCCCCTCCCCCGCCCCCACATCCAGAAACTAGCTGCAAACTCCAATACACCAGGCAAACAAAAACCCACATCGAAATGGGCCACTGGCATCTCCCTGGAAGGAGCTTATGCACATTTGGTGTTCTGACTTTTAGAGCTGGCACCCAAGAAACAGACCCCTTAATCACCTGCCCTGGTGGTAAGCAGGGCTTGCTTTCATGAGCCCTACAGGACTGTGCTAACAGTTCTTAACCAGCTTCCCACCCAGGGGAAAAAGAAGGAAGCAAACCATAAGGGACTCTTAACTATAGAGAACAAACTTAGGATTGATGGAGGGGAGGTGGGCAGGGGATGGGCTAAATAGGTGATAGGTATTAAAGAGGACACTTGGGATGAGCACTCAAAGTTACTTGGTGATGAATCACTGCATTCTACTCCTGAAACCAGTATTGCACTATGTTAACTAGAATAAAAAAAAGTTGAAACAAAAAAATTGAAAAGTAAAACTAGGTCTATCTGCATATGACATGTATAAACTCTGAAGATTACACCCAGAACTGTTAGAATAAATACAGTAAAGCTGCAGGATACAAAATAGAGAAATCAGTTGCATTTCTATATGTATATGTGAACAAAGTATCAGAAAGAGATTAAGAATCCCATTCATAACTGGATCAAAGGAACAAGCTACTTAGGAACACATTTAAAGAATGAGGTAAAAAAAATCCGTAAACTGAAAATTGTAATACATTGATGAAATAAATTGAAAAAAAAAAACACAAATAGATATTTCATGTTCATGGATTGAAAAGATTAAAATGTCCACACTATCCAAAGTAATATACACATTGTCATACCTATCAAGATTCCAATGACATTTTTCACAGAAATAGAAAAATAATCCTAAAATGTAAACGGAACCAAAAAGGGCTCCAAATAGCCAAAGCAATATTAAGAAAGAAGAACAAGGTTGGGCATCACATTTCCTGATTTCCGACTATATTACAAATATAAAGTAATCAAAATAATATGATATTGGTGTAAACAGATCATACAATAGAATAGAGGGCCGAGAAATAAACCACTATACATACTGTCAACTAATATTTGAGAAGGGTGGGAAAAGGAGTTAAGATGGCAGAGTAGTAGGGTACCCTGGGCTTACCTAGTCCCTCAAACACACCTAGATCAACATCAAATCATTTTCAACTAGGAAATTGATCTGAGGATTAAGAAAACGATCGCACAATTAGAAAATGGAAACTATGAGATTTGGAGGTGGGAATGGAGAGAGAGAAAAGCCATGGTGCTGCAGAGAGAACGGAGCCCTTTTTGCAGAAAGATGACAGGGAGAGAGGGGAAGGGAATGGGGGGAGAGGGAGGGAGGGAGGGAGGGAGAGAGAGAGAGAGATTGAGAGAGAGCAGCATATCATGTTCATGCAAGAAAAACACTCCCTCAAGACCAGTGACTGAGGAATCAAGAGAAACTGACTATGGCAAGGTTTTTTTTTTTTTTTTTTTTTTTGCTTTGGTTTAGTTTTTCCCCCCAAATAGTAGAGCTCAAATTCTGAGCTTTTAGAAGTTAGTGCCATTCACTGGAGTCAAGCCAGGCAGGCAGCTGTGCTCCTGGGGAGAGCGAGAGTGGAGGACTGGGAGCAGAGGCAGACTCATGGAGCAGGGATTCCCTGGGTTGCCCCAGAAGAGATCACTCCCCTTCCTGGGGTACATTTGGAAGAGTAAAAATTGCCTCTCCAAGGGCAAGGGACCTGTCGGGCACCATTGAGCAGCCATTCAACTGCAAGTGGCAGAGGCACATGCAGAGGGCAGATAACCTGGTTGCAACTTTTTGGTGTGCTTCACTATAGATTCCAGGCACCTGAATGGCTGTGAGACTGTTTTTCTGGGATAGGATGATGCCAGGCACAGCACAGAGGGGCTATCATCCAGGGGAGGGGAGCAGGGCCATGCCTTGCTGGGTCATTTAAGATTTGGAGTTATGAATCTTAGGCACTAGAGATAAAACACAGGAGATGTGCTGACAACCTGGGCCCCAACAGGTGGAGGGCAGGAATCTGATGGAAGCCTAGGCCACGGGAGGAGAGACTGCCTTTCTATGAGGGCTTCCTGAACATTTGAGCCTAGAAGTTCCCCTCCCTTGGGTTGAGAGGGTAGGACAATACCATCTCCGCCCCCACACCCACACCCCACCCCCACACACCAGCTTACACCAAACCCCACCCACCTGCATCTGACAGGGTCATCTTTACCAGGGCAGGTGTGTGTGAGCCAGTACCAAGGGCTTCTCCCCCAAAGGACCAACAGAGGCCCCTCACATGTACCTAGTCTGTAGATCATAGAATGCTCCAAACCATCAGATTCAGTTATGGTGGAAATAGGACCAAGTTTCAACCCCCTGCCCCAACTCGTTCCCCCCACCCCTTTTTCCTTTGGAATCAGCTTATAGTCATTTTTTCCCTTTTCTCATTTTTTGGATGAGGCTTCCCCCCTTCCCCCCTATTTCTATGGAATCAGGCTCAGATTTGTTTTGTTCCTTTTCCTTTTGACATTTTTGGATCCTTTTTTTTTTTTTTTTTTAAGTCAGGCTTATCTTAAATCAAAGCACATCAATGAAAGACCCAAACACTCCTCATAACAAGCAAGAAGGAACTCTTCACATGACTGACCTGTGGGAAATAGCGCCATAACAGAGTGCACACAGCATACACCAGAAACACTTCCTAAAACTCCAGGCCCTGGACAGGATAGGATCTCTTCTTAATATAGCATTACTCTCAGGACTAGGAAACATAACAAGTTTTCATAACACACACAAGACAGTAACCTAGATAAATGACATAGATGGAAGAATTCTCCCCAGAAGAAAGATCAAGAAGAAATCACAGCTAGGGATTTGCTAGAAACAGATATAAGCAATACATATGAACAAGAGTTTAGGACAGTCATAAGAATACTAGCTGGGCTTGAAAAAAAAGCATAGAAGACATCAAAGAAACCCTTGCTGAAGGGATAAAAGACATAAAAACTAGTCTGACTGAAATAAATGCTATAACTGAGATGCAAAACCAACTGGGTGTAATCACAACAGATGGAACAGGAATGAATAAGTGATAACAGAAGAACAGGTTAACCAGGAAATTAAGGGAAAAAATATGACATTTCAAAATCCTTGGGACACAGCAAAGATGGTCATAAAAGGAAAGTATATAGCAATATGGCCTTCCCCAAGGAGCAAGAAAAGTCACATATATAAAACCTAACCTTACATCTAAGGGAGCTGGAAAAAAGAACAGCAAATAAAGCCTAAAACCACCAGAAGAAGGGAAATAAGATTAGAACAGAAAAAAAGAATATAGGAGATAAAAACCCAGATCAAGGAAACTAGGAGCTAGTTCTTTGAAAGAACAAAATTGAAAAACTCCTAGCCAGACTTATCAAAGAAAAAGGGACCCAAATAAATAAAATCATGAATGGAAGAGGAGAGGTCACAACCAACACCACAGAAATAAATTATTATGAGAATATCCTCAAAACTTGTGTCAATAAACTGGGAAATCTGGAAGAAATGGATGCATTCACAGAAATATACAACCAAAACTGAAACATGAAGAAATAGAAAAACTGAACAGACCCATAACCAGCAAAGAAATGGAATCAGTAATCAAAAATCTCCAACTGGGCAGCCCAGGTGGGCCAGTGGTTTGGTGCCACCTTTGGCCCAGGGTGTGATCCTGGAGACCCGGGATCGAGTCCCACGTCGGGCTCCCGCATGGAGCCTGCTTCTCCCTCTGCCTGTGTCTCTGCCCCCCACCCCTTCTCTGTCTCTCATGAATAGATAAAATCTTAAAAAAAAAAAAAAAAATCTCCCAACAAACAAGAATTCAGGGTCAGTTGGCATCCCAGGGGAATTCTACCAAATATTTTTTTTTGTTTTTTTTTTTGTTTTTTAATTTGTTTATTTATGATAGTCAGAGAGAGGGAGAGAGAGAGAGAGAGAGAGAGAGAGAGAGGCAGAGACACAGGCAGAGGGAGAAGCAGGCTCCATGCACCGGGAGCCCGACGTGGGATTCGATCCCGGATCTCCAGGATCGCGCCCTGGGCCAAAGGCAGGCGCCAAACCGCTGCGCCACCCAGGGATCCCTCTACCAAATATTTAAAGACGAATGAACACCTATTCTTTTGAAACTATTCTAAAAAAAATAGAAATATCTCAAACTCATTTTATAAGGCCAGCATTACTTTGATTCCAAACCAGACAAAGACCCCACTCAAAGGAATTACAGACCAACATCCCTGAAGAACATGGATGTAAAACTTCTTACCAAGATACTAGCTAATAGGATCCAATAGTACATTATATAGATCGTTCACCACGACTTAGTAGGATTTATTCCTGGGCTGCAGGAGTGGTTCAGTATCCACAAATCAATGTGATACATCATATTGATAAAGGAGAGGAAAACACCCCAAACACAAAAAAATCCAGTTGAGAAATGGGCAGAAGACCTGGACCTTTTCCAAGGAAGCCATACAATAGTTAACAGACACAAAAAAAATGCTGAACATCACTCATCGTCAGGAAAACACAAATCAAAACCACAATGAGATACTACCTTACACTGGTCAGAATGGCTAAAATGAACAACTCAGGAGACAATAGTTGTTGGTAAGGATATGGAGAAAGGGGAATCCTCTTGCATTCCTGGTAGGAATGCAAACCGGTGCTCTGGAAAACAGTATGGAATTTCTGCAAAAAGTTAAAACTAGAGGGGCACCTGAGTGGCTCAGTGGTTGAGCATCTGCTTTTGGCTCAGATCGTGATCCCAGGATCAGAGATCAAGTCCCACATCGGGCTCCCTGCAAGGAGCCTACTTCTCCCTCTGCCTAGGTCTCTGCCTCTTTGTCTCTCATGAATAAATAAGTCTAAATAGATGAATGGATAAAAATGATGTGTGTTTATTATTGTATTTTCCATATTACACACACAGGAATATTACTCAGCCATAAAAAAAGAATGAAATCTTGCCACTTGCAATGATGTTGATGGAACTAAAGGGTATTATGCTAAGTGAAATAAGTTAGCAAAAGACAAACAGCACATGATTTCACTCATGTAGAATTTAAGAAAAAACAGATGAACATAGGGAAAGGGAAGAAGAAATAAAATATGATAACAGAGCAGGAGGCAGAGAGACTCCTAAATATAGGGAACAAACCTAGGGTTACTGGAGGGGGAGGTGGATGGGATGATGGGGTAATTGGGTCATCAGCATTAAGTAGAGCATTTGATGTAATGAGCACTGGGCATTATATGCAACTGATGAATCACTAAATTCTATCCCTGAAACTAATATACTATGTATTAATTAAATTGAATTTAAATAAAATGTTTTTTTAAAAAGAACTCAAGAAAGATTAAAGCCTTAAATACCTCAAACCATAAAACTCCTTGGAAAAAAAAAAAAGCAAAGAATTCCTGGATATTGATCTTGGCAATGACTTTGGATATGACACCTAAAGCACAGCTTAAAAAAAAAAAAAAAAGTGGGACTAAGTTAAGAAGCTTCTGTATAGCAAAGGAAACCAACAAAATGAAAAGGAAACCTATGGAATGGGAGCAAGTATTTCTAATACCTGACTAGATAGGGAACAGATGGGAGACAGCAGGAAGATAAATTCCCTTCTGTTCTTGTTCCTGTGGATGATTCTTTGCCCTTGCAGAGAAGTCCTATATGAGTAGACATGCCTGCCAGAGAAGGACAAGGAAGCTTCCTTTGATCAGTAGACATAGACTCCTAAGTGAAGGCAAACAATAGTGCTGAAAAAGCTCACAGACAGAAGGGTATTAGTGTGATTGCTTCTAGACACAATGAAACGTCTACAGCAACTCTGGAGACTGTGGGCTCTCCTGGCCAGAGAGTTGTGTACCCTGCTCTTCCTGGCCAGCATCTTCCAGAGGCTGAAGGAGCCCAGAGCCACAGAGGAGGTATGCTTGGCCAGTGCACATGCATGCCCAGAACCACTCAATGTGCTTCTAGTGAGAAGGAGTGAGTGGGAGTCCTACCTCAGCTCCAGCATGTAGCATCCGCCAGATCCAGGATGGATGAAAAGGGAACTCCTTTTATTATCTGCTTAGAGAGGGTGTGCTGGAGTTTGAGGTATGCATACAATCCCCTCCCCCTGGCTACTGTGGAATAGTAAGGGGTGAAATGAAGAATTCCTATCTCTTCCTTGGGAAGTATGATCCCAGGTGTGTGTCAGCTCGGTTCCAAAGCTGCACTGGGGCATTTGTAGCTGCCCATAAATAAGAGCCCAAGGCTTCAAAAACCACCTAGCCAGCGCACTGATTGGCCTTCTATTTGTCACGACCTCATTCATAAGGCCAAACCCCCAAGGCCCCCATGCCCTATACTCAATAGTATTCAGAGTAGACTTGCTTATTCACACACACCAGGAGTGAGCATATGGACTAATACACACCCTACATACTAGACTTTGCATTGGTGCCCATTTCTCTACTTTTATTCTTTCCATCACTTCCCCAAGTGTACCAACAGAACAGAAAAAAAAATGTCTATTCCAGATCCAGAGTGAAGTTTCTTGTGCCTGAAAGGACCAAGCTCCAGCATAGCTATCTGGGAGCTTCATCGGAAGTTGAGCAGAATGTTAGGGATTTCAGAGAGATGGAGAGTTTTTGTATTTCCTTACATTCCCTTCTAATCAAGAGATATCCTTAGAATAAAGGCAAGCAATTTTCAAAGTGTGTTCAACATTATAGCAACATGGAGGGAATATGGAGGGATCTAGGTCAACTCACCAGAAAAAGGTTGTTCTGGGTATAATTGTGTCATCGATGCCCTAACCAGATCCCAGGCACCCCTGTTCTCAAACTGCTATAGGTGCTTCTAGTTTACCCCTGAAACCTTTTCTAGAGAATTGCTCTGAAGTTGTTAGAGTCACCTTGCCAGGAGGTACCTAGAAGTTAAAACTATAACCTCCCCTCCCTAGGCCAGACCTAATTAACACCTGCTACTGTGTTGGAATCAAAGCCCTGCCTCCTTGCTTCAAGGCAGCATCAATGCTGCAGTGTGTTCTATACTCTTAAGCATCCAGTTGATATAAAACTTTACCTGAAACTTTATCCTTGCTTAGCTTCCCCCTTTCTCTTACTTCTTACAGGCTTCTTCAGAGAGCACCCATAATGATTCACAAAGCAAAGCCAAATCTTGGGCACTTGGCTGTGCCTCAGCTGACATCCAGGCTTCATCACATCTAAGTAGCCCCATAGGTCTCAAGGAGGAGTAGATGAGAATACTGAGAGCCTTCAGTTTGGGACATACTATCAGGAGGAGAGATTGAGAGGATAACATCTGGATATGTTCAGAGACAGATAACTAGGCAAGATCAACATCCACACAGCTCTCATCATGAGAATAAAGAGAACTTGAAATTGTTCACAAGGGATCCATTTCAAGATAGTTCTTGAATTTTCTTCTTCATTATGAACTTAATTTGCAAGTGCCCATGAGGTAACTGGAAGACATTTAAAACTTCAGTTTGCAGCCTGGCATTGTGGGGTAAGGCATGGTCCTAATTTTTAGGGCATACTTCAGGGCCACCTTTCAAGTATTCAAGGTCTTTGTGAAAGTTAGCAGAGCACACTCCATTTGGGCAGGCCTCCCACTATGGTGAGCACACAGTGTATGTTCAGAAAATAAAAATATGTCTCTTCCTTTGGGCAAAAGCATTCCTATAAAAATGGTCCCTGGGAGTTTGGAGAATGGAGTATGTTAAAGACAAAATTAATCGGACACTGGTTAAAATGGTAAGGAAGGCAGGTTGAGACCTTGGCAGCAAGGATGAAGAGACTGAGTTCAGTTGCCAAGACAGCTGTGGATTTATAGCCAACTAGTGGAATGAGGGGGGTCAGTGAATGGAGGAAGACAGAAGAGATATCAATACCAGGGGATCCTTGCTAAAACTGGGCCAAGGTGGACAAAGGTTGGGGGGGGCAGGGAGGATAAGGAATTTGAACAGAGAACTGGGCAGGATTCCTTGCTAAGCCTGGCTGAGGCAGGTTGAAGGCAGGCCTCAAGGAGAAGGCCTAGCTGAAAACAAGGCTCAGAGGGGCCTGTCTAGGAAAGTCTTTGCCAAGCGTGGGCTGGGTTCCATCTCCAACTCCCCAAAACAGCAATTCCCTCTGTAGAGAATACAACCTATCCCCGGTATGCAAGTTGGTCCTACAAGATGCAGAGCTCAGATCCTCAGAGCGTGATTTCCTCTGGATTCAGTGACCGGATATAAGAGGCCTCATGATATTATGCTGGAGGAGACCTACTGGTTAAGAGCACAGAACCATTTCACCCAGTCCCAGGAATATAACCTTTACTCAGTCAACCTAGAAATACCTGAACAGCGCTCTTGTGGTACTCCACCTGATGGAGCCCCTTTCTATTGCTAGATGGGATGCTGCCCAATGCATGAATCACTGAACAAAGCCAATTTAATTTTTTAAATTTTTAATTACACTCAGCTGAATTTTTGCCATTTAACACTCCTCAAGATTAAATTTAGCATCTCCTGCTCGTCGAGAGGTGAGCAGATATTCATTGTGTGGATGTAGCACAGTTTACCATCAGTGATAAGACTTGAGCAATAAACCACAAAAAGACGAAGAATCTCAAATGCATATTAGATGGTGAAAGAGACCACTCTGACAAGGCCGAATACTGCATGATTCTAACCATACAGCTTCCTGGAAAAGGAGAAACTATAGAAACACAAAAACATCAGTGGTTGCCAGAGGCTTAGGAGTGGGGGTGGGGTAGAAGGAATGAACAGGGAGAGAGGAGTTTGGGAGACTATCCTATAGGATACTGCTAAAGAGTACAATAATGCCACACAACAGCATGCTTTTGCATATGGATTATTTTGAGCTAAAGGTCACAGAGAATCAGATGCCACCTGAAAAGCTCTAGAAACAGGGTATATTTTCCTTTTGTAATGGCGATTTACATTTATAAAGGAAATATCAGTTTGTAGCAACATATCCCTCTCCTGTATTAGGAAGAATAAGACTTATGACCTCTTACTAAAGGAGAAGGCAGAGCTTAAATCTGCACGACAAATGTTACTAAATAATCCTTTGTTTACCTCACTTTTACTGGTCACCTTCTCATAACTTACCTCCCTGTCTGGAAGTCCAATTCCCTTTGCTTTTGCCTAAGAAGATATATCAACCCAACTTTAGCCACACCTGAGTTACTCATCACTGGGTACTCCCGCGTGTATGTATGACACACACACTAGTAAGCTTCGTTCTCTCATCAGTCTGCTCGGCCAATCTCATTTACAGGGCCCCAACTAGAGAACATAAATGAGTAGAGAAAGACTTTTTTACTCTCCGACATTGTAATGGTGGATTTGAAACCAGTATATTAACACATGATTGATTACCCTACCCTAAGGAAACTATCCAGATTGACTTACCCCAGCAGCCCAGATTCCCTTAGGTGCCTAAGTAAAGAAATTGAAGTCAACATAATGGCAGTTTATAAATCAAGACTTCAGCCAAACCTAAAACTTCGGCTGAGAACTTCAGAATTAAACTCACCATATACAGCATCCATCAGATTCTGTTACCTTCATGATCAACTCTTCAGATATGGGTTGGGCACCACAGCAATGGCTCTCTCCTTACTCACCCCACTGACCTTACAATTCAGTAGGATAGAATCCCTAGTTCCACACATGTTCACTTGTTGGACAACAGCCAGATGGTTTACTTCTACCAGGAGCCAGTAACACACCTCAACTGGTTTCTTAAGTAAAGCACAATTCCCTGGTATAGACAGCAAGGACCTGCTCCAGAATCCTAGGGACCTGCACAATGATTCTCCCAGTGAGGCTTGCTTGCCACCTCTTTCCAAACCACTGACCTTTCTATCACCAGAGGGTCTGCAAACCTTATAGTCTTCAGCCTAGGGCCGCCTTTCCACAGAGCAAAGAACCTTTCTATAAACCATCACATAGGTCCTTCCAGCTCTTACTTAGCTACCAGCTGCTCATCAGTAACATTCAGCATCCTGTGATCTGCCCGGAAATTCTAAGCAGCAGCCAACCCACCCTACTCTCTGTAGCCTTGTCCCAAGGTCTTTCAAATGCCTGAATCCCACAACTGCAACAGCATTCCCCACTACCAGGGCTTATTCTCAGACTACTACCAATAAGTTTCAGCCATGAACATCTTTTCTCCATGGACTACTCTCCCTTCTCTCTCGCAGGTAAATCTGATTAAAGAAGAGGAAGTCTGCTCATTTGTTTAAGTTCTACATATGAGTGAAATCCTATGGTATTTGTCTTCTCAGATTTCACTGGGTATTATACTCTGTAGCTTCATCCATGTAGTTTCAAATGGCAAGATTTATGGCTGAGTAATATCCCATTACAGATTTTGTGTAATTATATACACATATAGTCTTATTCATCATTTATCCATTCGTCAGCCAATAGATATGTGGGCTGTTGCCATGATTTGGCTAGTGTTGATAATGCTGCTACTGCACATAGGGGTACATGTGTCTCTCCACATCAGTATTTTTGTATTCTTTGGGCAAATACCTAGTAGTGCAACTGCTGGATCATAGGGTAGTTCTATTTTTAACTTTCTGAGGACCCTCCATACTATTTTCCAGGTTGCATTCCCCCCAACAGTGTAAGAGGACTCCCTTTCTCCACATCCTCACCAATATTTGTTGTTTCCTGTGTTGATCTTAGCCATTCTGACAGGTGTGGGCTGGTATTGCATTGTGATTTTGACTTACATTTTTCTAATCAGTGAGGTTGTTAATCTTTTCATGTCTGTTGGCCATCTGGATATCTTCTTTGGAGAAACGTCTGGTTGTGTCTTCTGCCCATTTTTTTAAATTGAATTATTTATGAATGTTGAGTTTTATGTTTGTTATATATTTTGGATACTAGCCCTATCAGATATGTCATTTGTAAATATCCCATTCAGTGGGGTTGTGTTTTCATTTTGTTTTCTTTACTGTGCAGAATATTTTGATGAAGCCCCAGTAGTTTATTTTTGCTTTTGTTCTTCTTGCCTCAGGAGACCTATATATAAATTGCTATGACCAATGTCAAGGGGGGGGGGTGCGGAGAATCAAATTAAGAAACAGATTCTCAATGAAAGAGAACTGATGGTTACCAGAGTGGAGGCGGGTGGGGGAGATGGGGATCCTGGAGTGCACTTGTGATGAGCACAAAGATATTGTATGGAAGTGTAGAATTACTATATTATACACCTGAAGCTAATATTACACAATATGTTAACTGGACTTTGAATAAAAATTTGAAAGGAGTAAGTTTGAACGGAAACATTTAGCCTGAAGTTAGTTTGTCCGGGGCCTCCAAAAAGCCAAAGGCAATATGGAGTTAGACATGTGCAAATCTGGTTAGGAGAAATACATATGTGGGAGAAAACAAAGGGAAGGGAGCTGGAACACACAAGAGCCTCCAGATCATGACCTCAAGTAAAAGGGAAAGGGATGGGAGATTGGGTGAAAGCAGTATAGACAGGGTGCAGTCTAAGGAAAATTCAACAAGGGTACTGAGGAGCCCTTGTGCCAAAAGTCAGCTACTGGAGAAATCCATTTCCCAAAGAGTTACCCGGTGTTGGTATCTCTGCCAAGTTCAGCTAGGAGCAATTTCTGCAATGTGCATCCTCCAGGAAAAATGCTCTGATGGACTTCAGAGTTCAGAGGCTGGAGCCCTGAGTCATTTATATTTCCTGTACCCTCAAAGTCACCTCAGCAATATAGGTCTAAGATCTTCACAAGGCCTTTAGGGAGTTCTCCCCAAGGCTGCCCATCAGAGAAGTTCTGCAACTCCCAGGAATGAGCATACCTTAGAATCCTCATAGGGCTCAGTGATTGGCCAGAAGCAGCCCATGGAGAATGTGTTCTCAACACAGATGAGAAAAAAGCTAGGGCCATTGGTCAATACTCCTCCCAGCAATCAGAGATATGGGAGGTAGACTCATGGTCAACACATGAATTTCCTCCAGGCCACTGTGAATCCTGAGTCCTAGCTGGGATAAACATACACTGAACAGTTTTCTGACCCTGATATCTGCCCTCACACATGGAAGATAAGCACTGAAGTCTCCTGAGAACTAAGGAAAAGGAGACAAAAGATTCCTGATCATCCTACTCCTATCAATGCATGTTCCCCAATAAGGGACCTGTTAGGACAACAGGATGGCAGACACAAGAGGCACCTGTTCTGACTGACCTTTGTCAGCTACTGTGGAATTATGGGAGAATGGAAACCCTGAACATAGGACTAATATGGCAAATAGGAAATTACATGTTGGGCATTTGTTCACTGATGTATCAAACACCTAGGACAACATTTTAGTCCCTACTCAGGTCTTACTTACCATCTTATAGGGCATACTGGGAGAAAGTCTTCCAGCCAAAGCACTGAAGTGATCAACCACTTCAGTCATCACTCTAGAGAAAAAAATGTCATGTGCAGTGAATGTAGGAAAACCTTATAGTCAGTTACCTTAGTGAATATTTAAGAATTTGTACTAGGCAGAAGCACATGTAATAGACTGTCCATAATAAAATCTTCAGTCATGGCTCAAATTGAATACTAGAGAACTTCTAACCAGTGAACATATCTTATTCCAAGTTTTCTTTCATTTTGGCAACAAAAATTCATACTGGATTGAAATCAAATACAGCCACACATTTTTAGACCTCAAAATATAGGCAGGAAAGTAGCCAATTCCCACTACAAACTGAATATTTGTGTCCCCCTAAAGTCACATACTGAAGCTCTAACCCCTCCACTGAGATGGTATTTGGGGCTGGGGTCTTTGAGAAGTAATTAGGTTTACATCAAATCTTAAGAGTGAGGCCCCCATGATAGGACTTTTATTAAAAAAAAAAAAAAAAAAAAAAAAAAAAAAAGACAGACCAGAGAATGCTCTTTTGGCCATGTAAGGACACAACGAAAAGGCAGCTATCTGTGAACCAGGAAGAGAGCCTCAGTTTTACCATCTTGATTTTAAACCTTCCAGCCTCTAGAACCATGAGAAATAAGTATCTGTTCAGCCACCCAATCCACAGTATTTTGTTACAGCAGCCTGAGCTAAGACACCCTTATCATTGAGTCTGGACTGGCCTCTAGGACTTGAACTGATAGAATGTGGTAAAAGAGTTCCTTGGATTCCTAAGGTTAGTCATAAGCCTTGCAGCTTCTACCCAAGTCTCTTGGAATCCCATTGCCATGTTGGGAGAAAGCCCAATCATTCCCCACTGAGGTAGTCACATGTAAGAGAGCATAAGGCCTTTGGTCAAGAGCCCCACTGTGCTCTCAGTTGACAAGCAGTACTCATCTGCCACCCCTGTTAGTGGAATGATCCTCAAGCCCCTCTGAATCATTCTAGCTGATGCCACATGGAACAGAGACAAGATGCCTAGCTGAGCCCTTCCTAAATCACAACAAAGTTATGAGCAATTTGAACTTGTTTTAGGTCAATAAATTTTCCTGTAGTTTGTTACATAGCAATAGATAACTGGAATAACTAATGAATGCAACCACTACAGAGAATCCTTCAGAAATGATGTACCATTAAATACCAGACAGAATAGAGAAGAAACCTCAGGAATAGAAGAAACATAGAAGTGCCTACTGCTGTAGTTTAATTCAGTTGGTTTTTAAAAACATACAAGAGAAAGTGTTTTTAGAACAGATTCCCCAATGTTTAACATGGAAAAATTCATATTAGAGGGAAACTCTCCAAACTGATAGATCCAGATTTTTAAGTTTTATGAAGCAATCTGAAGTTTTAGTTTTACTAACTCAATTTTGCTAAGGACATGAATTTCTCTTCCATCTGCCCTTCCCACAAACAAAACCTTCCGTTTATTAATAAACCTCATGAAATATTGCTAATGCCAAAAATGTCTAATAAGAACAATCCTCTACATTTTTTAAAAGATTTATTTATTTATTCAGAGAGAGAGGCAGAGACACAGGCAGAGGGAGAAGCAGGCTCCATGCAGGAAGCCTGACGTGGGACTCCATCCCAGGTCTCCAGGATCACACCCTGGGCTGCAGGAGGCGCTAAACCGCTGCGCCACCGGGGCTGACCAATCCCCTACATTTTAAAGAAAGCAGCTTTGTCATTACTTTTCTGATCTCGCATGGTCTGTAAAATCTTTGTGGTTTTATACTGTGTGACCAACATTTGGAAATCTGTTTAAAATAGCTTTTAAACATAATCAAAAATATATTTCTCATTTGAAGAAAATATTAACTCATTCTTCATATAAATATAAAACCACTGTCCAAATTTGAATCTGATTTTTAAAAAAATATAAATTCCT
Organism: Canis lupus dingo; assembly: GCF_003254725.2. Classification (NCBI taxonomy): domain Eukaryota; kingdom Metazoa; phylum Chordata; class Mammalia; order Carnivora; family Canidae; genus Canis; species Canis lupus. The sequence continues at coordinate 69,311,654 of NC_064245.1, forward strand.
TGAAGATGATTTTTTGTTTATATTTATGGTCTTTATTTCACGCATACAAAAAGACCAAAGTATGGTATCAACAAATGATGCTGGGATAAAGTAGCTACGTGAAAGATTAAAAAAAAAAAAAAAAAAAAAAAAAACACACTAAAGTGAGATAGAGTTCTATTTATTAAGATTTGAGAGCACGCACGCACACATGCACAAGTGAGGAGAGGGGCGGGCAGAGAGAGGATCTCAAGCAGACTCCCCACTGACTGAGGAGTCCAATGCAGGGCTAGATCTCATAACCCTGAGATCATGACCTGGACTGAAACCAAGAATTGGCCACTCATCTAACTGTGCCTTTCAGGCACCACTTTAGCTCACTTCTTATGGCAAAATAAATTCGAGTACAACAGATTTTAACCATAAAAGGCAGAAAGCACATGAGGACTAAGAAAAGCTGAAAATTTAAAGAGTCTGAGTGGGGAACAGCTTTTTAATTATGAGAGAAAATCCAGAAGGCACACATTTTCAAATTGTGAAATTTGCAAGTCTTTCAAAAGAAAAAAATCTGTAATGTACCATAAAATAAAACAACCTAAGTATTTGCAACCCAGATGATAAAGGAAAGTTTATCCTTTATCTTAGTTTCCTTATCCTTTAACTTAGTTTCCTAAGTCCTTTAGTTTGTGTACAGACTACACCTGTAAATCAATAGAGATATGACCACACAATTCACAGAAAATCAGATACAAGTGGGTTTTAATCATACGGAAAATGCTAAATCAAGGGAAATCCTTATTAAAACTAAGTACGTATGGGACACAGGCAATCCAGTTGAATGCTTCCTGTGATATTTCCCTGTCCCATTGTGACTAACCATGTATAGCAACCATAAGGCATCTGGTTAAAGCTCATGGTGGTCTCCAGCACCCCAAACAGGTAGAACTGAACCCTATGGAGGTGACAGCTAGGGAGGAAGGAATGGACAGACATGGCAAAGAAAGAAGCTAAGTACCAGCTGCAGTCGTAGGCCAGCTGCACAGGTGGAGGCTGCCCCTGACCAGTAACCTCTCCTTTCTAGATTTTGAATGAGACATGCTCTGGATCCAGAGAGAAAATGCTCCCCACACTTGTGGGAGACAAATGTATATGGCCAAGGGGTGGATTCCTGAGTCACAGGTCACTGGGACCTACTCCAGAGGCCCCAACTGATGGAAAGCAGGAACAGCTGCTGTACTCTGAGCTCTGTCACTGTGAGGCCATACCCCTCACAGGCTATTCTGGCCAATGATGGAGTACAGTGGGGGATACGGAGGCCCAATCCAGGGAGGCTGGGGTCCTCTTGGTGGCTGCTTCAGCTCAAGAGCTTCCAGATGGACTTGAAACTTGCATAGGCTCTCCAGATCAGACTTTCAAGTATGGTCTGATGCCCTATTCCGTCCCTGCATTCTATTTTCTATTCCTAGTAAAATTCTTATTCTTTTACTCTCTGGTGAGGCCTCTCAGAGGACCCAAGCAGACATAGTTAACTGATAAAATAGGAGCCAGAAAAATCCTCAAGGATTCTGCAGCCTTCTCATTTAATTCATCTTAGTCACATCCCACTTCTCCTTCCCCCGAGAAGGCTCTTTATAGACCCCTAGAACAGCTCATTAGCCTTTCCAAAACTACAAATCAAGCAACCATTTACAATGGGGCCAGAAGGCCTTGTGGTACAGCATCCTGTACTCCCTGTGCTTATCTGACACTTCCGAAATGAACATTTCCTTTAATAAACATGTGGTCAGCACTAACAGTATTAGAATTCCCATTTTTGGAGACCTAGGCATTGTGTGTTTTTTGTTATATATCACTTGCAAAAAGTCAATAAAACATCTATAAAGTTTAAAGATAATGAAATTATAACTGTGGCAGTGAGCATATAGGTGAAAGAAAAGACTCATGTAATCAAGACTCCTAAGAAGTGGGCCTAAGCACCTATGAGGATCGTTACAGGTAAGTCAGAAGCAAAATGCCCATAGACACACATGTGCCAAAAACTCTGGCCTGAGCTTCACCTGAGAAGTGCTTCCTCTACTTGGCATTCCTTGATAGGATTTCCAAAGACAAAAGTGACAGACCTTGACCACACTGACATAAAGGCCCCAAGGAGAAAGTTGGTCATTTGACCAGGGCTGTCCCTTAGGAAACCAGGGATGTTCCTGACTGCGAATCAGGCTGCCACTCACCCAACACCCTCTTGCTAACCTACCTGCCACAAGCCCACAAAAACAGGACCTGCTGCAGATAGAGCCCCAAACATCACCCAGCAGCATCTCTACTACAAAGTACACAGAAAAGCAGACTATTCCTTTACTCTAGAGGTTAGAAGGTAGGATACAAGAAATTTTATACAGTATATCTTCTCCCATTCTGTAAGTTGCCTTTTAGTTTTGTTGAGTGTTTCCTTTTCTGTGCAAAAGCTTTTTGTCCTGATGAAGTCCTAATAGTTCATTTTTGCTTCTATTTCCCTTGCTCTTGGAGACATGTCTAGCAAGAAGTTGCTGCAGCTAAGGTCCAAAAGGTTGCTGTCTGTGTTCTCCTCTAGGATTTTAATGGATTTCTGTCTCACATTTAGGTCTTGTATCCATTTTACTTTTGTGTATAAGGAAGTGGCTTGGTTTCATTCTTCTACATGTGGCTGTCCAGTTTTCTCAACCCCATTTGCCCAAGACTCTTCTCCATTGAATATTCTTTCCTGCTTTGTTGAAGATTCGTTGACCATACAGTTGAGGGGCCATTCTGGTTCCACGCAAAATTTTAGGCTTGTTCCAGCTCTGAAAAACACTGGTATTATTTTGATAGGTACTGAATTAAATGTGTAGGTTTTGGGTAGCATAGACATTTTAACACTAGTTCTTTCAAATCATGAGCAAGGAATGTTTTTCCATTTCTTTGTGTCTTTAATCTCTTTAATAAGTATTCCATAGTCTTCAGAGTACAGATCTTTTATCTATTTGGTTGGGTTTATTCCTAGGTATCTTATGGTTTTTGGTGCAGTTATAAATGGATCAGTTCCTTAATTTCTTTCTACTGCTATATTGTTTAGCATTTAGAAACAGACTTCTGTGCCATGATTTTATATCCTGTGACTTTTACTGACCCATCAGATAAAGGGCAGTACCCAAAAGTATAAAGAACTTTACCAAACTCAATGCCCAAAACAGCAACAGAACTCAGTGAAGTGGGCAGAAGACATGAACAGACATTTCTCCAAAGACGACGTACAAATGACTGACATGAAAAAATGCTCAATGGCACTCATTAGTGAAATATAAATAAAAGCCACAATAAGATACCACCTCACTCTGATCAGAAAGCCTAAAATGAACAATTCAGGAAACATGTTGACAAGGTTGCAGAGAAAGGGGAACACTCTTGCACTCTAGGTCAGAAGGCAAATGGGTGCAGCCACTCTGGAAAACAGTATGGAGGTTCCTCAAAAAGTTAAAAATTGAGCTCCCCTATGACCCAGCAATTATGCTACTAGGTATTTATTAAAAAGATACAAATACAGTGTTTCAAAGGAGCACATGCAGCCCAATGTTTATAGCAGTAATGTCCACCATAGCCAAAATACTGTCAGAGCCCAGATGTTCATCAATAGATGAATGGATGAAAATTGGATATATACACACAATATTACTCAGCCATCAACAAGAATGAAATCTTGCCATTTGCAATGACATGGTTGGAACTAAAGGGCATTAAGCTAAGCAAAAATCAGTCAGAGAAGGAAATACCATATGATTTCACTCACATGGAATTTAACAAAACAGATGAACATAAAGGAACGGAAGGATAAATAAGGAAAACAGGAGGCAAACTAAGAAACTCTTAACCATAGGAAATAAACAGGGTTGCTGGAGGGGAAGTGGGGGGGGGGGGGAGGACAGGGCAATTAGGTGACAGGCATTAAGGAGGACACTTGTAATAAGCACTGAGTGTTTATGCAACTGATGAATCACTAAATTCTACCCCTGAAACTAATATTCTTAATTTAAATAAAAACATTTTTTTAAAATATTTTATTTATTCATGAGAGACACAGACAGAGAGGCAGAGACACAGGCAGAGGGAGAAGCAGGCTCCATGAAGGAAGCCTGATGCGGGACTCATTCTCGGGACTCCAGGATCACACACTGGACCGAAGACAGGCACCAAACTGCTGAGCCACCCAGGGATCCCCAAATAAAGACATTTAAAAGTTTTAAAGAGAATTAGTCTTTTCCAGTGTAAAAATTCAATTTTTGAGTTTTATCTTAATCTATTTCAATGAAGAGTAACAGACCATAAAGCAATTCATAGCCAGTAATTTGTTATGACTGTAGGTATGTGGGTCTTTAAATGATAGAATAAAGATTCCCTATGTGCTAAAACTTATACCAGGCTTACTATCACCTTAGGGAAGTTTTCAGGTGCTCATTTTTTGTTTCATTAGCTGCTACTTCAGACAGATGCAGCTTTTGAAGATTAGTCAGCTTTTATATTCACTTAGAGATGGTTGTGGTCTACTAGAGAGGAGATGAAAGAATCCTAAATTTGCCAGTGTTTATGTACACCACATATTAAAGGATCACATAGTTTCAAGTGGTTCATGCCCTGGATGAGGAAGTCCTAGGACAAGGGAATAAGGAGCATGGTTCACAAGAGTGCCCTTACGCTCAAGAACTATGGCAGGTTGAGAACAACTTCCTCCTCTGCCCCATGAGCTGGTGCAGTTACAATCACAGAAACTAGGGCAGACCCACCCAGATATGGCCTGCACAGTGGCACCAGCTCTGGAGACCTTGAAGTAGGCCATGCTGACCGAGCAAGGCTGTAGCAAAGGTAATTATCTTCTACTGCTATGTAATAAACCGCCACTAAGTGATCTCAAATACCACACATTTATTGCCTCATGGTTTCTGTAGCTTAGACTCTGGGCATAGCCAAACTCACTCTCCCCTTAGGGTCTCACAAGAGGCAAACAAAGTGATCACCAGGCAACATTCCATCTGGAGGAAAGAGTAGGCAAGACACCACTTCCAGATTCCTCAGTTACAAGGAAGGAGTTCTGTCAGCAACAGTTACATTAACCAAAGCCAGAAAGGGAGAGAGTCTCAGATGCAAGAGTCTCTGATCTCAGAGTCATTGTCCTTTAAAGATCTTAGGTCTGAATAAGTCAGGCCCATCCAGGATATTCTTTTAAACAAGGTAAAATCATCTGACATGGAACCCCAATTAATACCTGAAAAGTCCCTTGACCGATGCCATAGAAAATAAACTATGGTCATAACGAAGAGAAAAGATTGAGGCTATCTTAAAATTCTGCCTACCACAGGTGGTTTTGTGTGCTAATACCAGATTTACTTACCCCTAAACAATAGTAGAAACCATATCTTCTGCTTACTAAGGGAGAGGAGCTGAGGCAAGATATGGGGTATAAGAAGGTAGAGACTTTAAAGGCCACTTGAAAAAGTTGAGGCAGACAAAAGTGACCTACTTGATTGAATTAATGTACGGCAGAGTGTCAGTGTGCCCACTGGGCTGTACAGCTCCTTACTGATGGATGGTACTGAGCAATGTTCAGCATGCCTACACCCACACTGGGCTGAGAAACCAGCTTCAACTCTCAACCTTGGTTACTCTCAGTTTAAGGATTGTTGCATCTAGTGGATATAGCAGCTTCACACAACTCAAAAAAAAGCTATCATCAGAAACACCAGCTGGACTGTTTCCATAGAAGCAGCAGTTTCCTCTCCCATAACTGCTACAAATATTTGTCACCTAGGTTCTGCCCTTTCTGGTACCTGACCCTGATATGCCTCAGTCTTCCGGTACCTAGAGAGGCTGCTGCTCTATTCAGAATTCATCGTAAAATTCTTTACCTCAGGATGACTGGTAGATAGTTTGCCAAGAATAAGTGAAAAGAAATCCTAGCATGCAGAGAAATGCATGTGAAGGAACCATTCCCCGTTTACCCAAACAGGATGGTGGAGGGAAAGCAAGAAAGCTCAAGAGCAGCACAGAAGACCTTCCACGGTCTAATCCTTCAATAGTCCTCACAAAAGGTTTTGAATTTCTGAAGTTTGAGCATTTAAAAACTATATCCATGAATGTGTCGGCAATGGCGAATGATGCTTTATTCAAAGCATGTGGAAAATGAACTTCTAAAGCCTTTCTCCATCCAGGATTCCTGAGCCAGACTTGAAATCTTTCAGGTATCTCTGCTTCAAGGCTTCCCTGTCCTCTTAATGCTCAATTTGAGGGAGAGGTATTTTTATAACCCCCCCCTTGGTTGTCACTGTCCTGAACGACCACAGAAGAAACGCAGAGATAATTCTGTCTAGAGACAGAATGTTCTCATTTTTCACTCACCTCCCTTCTCCAAAGAGGTCCCCACAAACCAGTTAGAAGGTGGTTTAGAACCTTCCAGTATTTTTGCCCAGTGAGGGCACTGGGCAGGTGATTTAAACACCTATGGATCTTGTACAGTTCACTTGCACATTCTGAGGTTATGATAGAAACATCCTAAGAAGTAACAGATCCCTCCAAGTGAGAAGACTCATACTATGCTGCTCAAAATATGTTATATGAACATATAAAACATCACCTTTTTTTTTTATTTTTAAATATTTTATTTATTCATGAAACACACAGAGACAAAGAGGTAGAGACATAGGCAGAGAGAAAGCAGGTTCCATGCAAGGAGCCTGATGTGGGACTCGATCCCAGGACTCCAGGAGATCACGCCCTGAACTGAAGGCAGGAACTCAACCACTGAGCCACACAGGTGTCCCAACATCACCTTTTTCAAAAAGCTTGTAGATGCTGATCCATATATAACTGAGTAATCAGGGCTAATTTTTATCATACTGCAGAAGGAAAAGTACAGTTCAAGATCAATGTCTATTGTAAAGATGACAAAAGAACAGGAATATTCAGTGTTGAGTTGCTGATCTTGTTACTCTTGAAACAGGCCTGACATCAGGAAGATGAGAAGTCCCCAAACACTGTCTCAACTAAGGCAATCCAGTACTCAAAGAGAACCACAGGTTACAGCTTTCAGGTTAATAATTTCATGACACAGCCATTTCTAGAAAATGCAGTACAGAAGGAAAACTGCCCAATCAGCAAAGATGAGAAGTGGCATCTACCCTGAGAGTGCCGGCGGAATGCCAAGAGCTATAGAACAGTTTGAATATTAAAGAATAAAGATTTTTCTAGCTTTACATTCAACTCATGTGGATCATCCTTCAATAGGACAGAGATCTAATACATGTTCTGGGTTGATCTCTTCCCCCTCCCCAATCCATTTTTAGACAAAACCAAAACCCATGAAAAATAGACCCACCTCCCGTGGAAAAGCAGTCACTTGAAGGTACAACCACATAGTAATGATCCTATATCAATGAAGACAGAAAACTTCCATAGGATCAATTTCTAGCGACCAAGAGCTCAGAGTATATGAGTCTTCAGCAAAGACCTGAATGGCCCAGGCCCATGGTGACTATTACCACATAATCAACATTTGGTTGATATGTCTGGGTGTAAGTTGGAGGTAAACACCCTTCCATGACATCCAGAAGGTTAAGTCCCTTACCAGGAGCTTCACAGATACTCGGAAATGAACCCTCTGACACAGAACAAGAGTATCAGGCAGATATGTGTTAAAGGATGACCTGGGGTAGGGGTGAGTGGGGTCTTCCAGTGGGCTGGCAGGATGAGCATCACACTCCAGAATAAGACTGCTGCAGGCAGAGTCCAGCAAAATAGCTAGGAAGCCTTTGCCTTCACAGGACGGGCCAGTCACTAGTCTAACAGATTAAGAACTGCAGGCAATGCAGAAGGGTTTCAAAAACATCTCCCATGTCCTGACTCAGTCCTGGGAGGTTCAAATGAGAAAGCAACACTTCCCAGGCCAGGCTTCACCAGAACACATGGGGCAGCAGGAGGAGTACAAGGTCATAGCATAAACTCTTCTCTCACAAACTAGCATCATATGCTCACATTCAAGGGACCGACAATTCTTAGAAGCTCAAGGAATGAGGTGATTCCCCAAACACCTGAAAGATACTACCATTTTGATCACCAAGTCCTGAACAAATAGGAATATGGTGAAGTGTACTCCTGGAAGGGGACGATGCCCACAGTGACATATTTACCATTAGAAGGGAGTCTGATATGGTGAGATATTCACACAGGAACAGAACCTAACACCTTACTATCCATCCCACCCCAATTCAGGAATATTTCTTTGCAAATTCATATAGGATTTTTGGTAATATATCAATAGGACCTTAAATTCCTTCATAGATGATAAAGTTTGAAAAGATAAAGGAAAATCATTCATAAATATCAAAGTAATCAAATGGCTCTCCTCTATCAGAATTCTAAGGCACTTGATTCTGGCTGACAGATTGAGAGGTAGAGATGGGGATGGGAAATGGGGTTAGGGGTCTGTGAAGAATCTCTTCTGAGAGGAAAACCAGATCCCATCACATGAAGATGTCAGAGGCCTCACCTATGGTACTTGGAGAACCTTACCAATGTAGAAATTAACTACATTTCTACTGAAATGGGAACCCAGGAGGTTTGGTATTCTTCAGTAACAGGTGGGCATGTGTGGCATAGACTGAGGTGCTCCAGTATACACCCTCCAAACCTTTACTTTCAGCACTTCTGGAGGACAGCACCAGGTCGGTTGCCCACATTCAGCGGGAGACCCTCTTGTGATAAATATCAAGTTTTGTCCTAAAGCTTTCTCAAAAGTCTTCCAGGAGAGCTCAGTCCTAGGCACAAAGTTCTTGTCAGATGAGCAGGGAGGGAGTATCTCTACCAGTGGGTTGGATAAAGTTATGAGTGAATCCTTGGATCCTGTCCTTCCAAGGAAGGCATCTTGAAACACATTCAACATGCTTTTATAGAGGGTCTCCTCTGGGAATTACAGAGTGAGGTGACCAGCACAATGCTATGCCTGTATTGGCTGTTCTCATCCAATCCCCCATTCACCACCACTCTAGCCACTGTGCTACCTGGATAACTTCCAATGAAGTATCTGCCCCAAGTCCAGGTCTCAAATTGTGATTTCAAGAGGTCCAAAGTAAGATCCAAATTTTACTTCATGTTTCAAAAGAGGACTCTTAACTATTCTTCTGTGGACATGAATTTTGGGGGCAGAGGGATGAAAGGTTTGAGGAAAATGATGAAAGACATACAAAGAACTTGGAATCACAGGGAAAGGAATAAGAACAATTTAATCTCTCCTATCTGTCTGGGATGACTTGGAACCCTCTCTCCCAGACCTAGCTATTATCAGTTGAAATCTGAACCACTTTCTATTCCATTTGTATGACTGGTGTTGAAGCCCTTAACACTAAGACAACATACAAATGTGTGTTCTGTAGTGACCAACAGATATACCCACTGACAGGTCCCTGATCTGAAGACACAAACTGGTACAACCACTCTGGAAAAATAGTATGGAGATTCCTCAAAAAGTAAAAGATAGGAAGGACCCTATGGCCCAGCAATTCACTATTAGGAATTTATCCGAAAGATATAAACACAGGGATTTGAAGAGGCACATGTACCCCACTGTTTATAGCAGCAATATCCACAATAGCCAAAACACGGTCAGAGCCCAAATTTCTATCAACTGATAATGGATAAAGAGGATATGGGATTTTACACATACACACACGGGAATATTACTCCCCGTCAAAAAGAAGGAAATCTTGCCATTTGAAACAACGTAGGTGGGTGGGACTAGAGTGTATCACGCTAAGCAAAATAAGTCTAAGACAAATATGATTTCATTCATGTGGAATTTAATAAAACATGAATTTAACAAAACAAAGGGAAAGGAAAAAAAACAAAGGCAAACCAGAAAACTAATTATAGGGAAAAAACTGCGGGTTGCTGGAGGGGCGGCAGGTGGTGGAATGGGATAATTTGGTGATAGACATCAAGGAGGGCACTTGATGTAATGAGCACTGAGTGTTATATGCAACTGATGAATCACTAAATTCTACCCCTGTAATACTATACCAAATGTGAACTTGAATTTTAAATCTTGAATTAAAAAAATACGACAGCAAGAGTGCTCCAAGCATGCCCCTTTCTTCTGTCATTCCTAAGTCACTCATGGCCTCAGTCTAGAGGACATTGAAAGAGGAGATGCCACTACTTTTTGAAGGGCAGGGTCTTGAAGGGCAGTCACAACTCCCACTGCATGAACAGAACTTAAATACCCCACCCCAGCTAATGAGACACAGCAGGAAAGCCATTTCTCTAATAGTTGACCCATGGGGAACTAACAGGATCCCGTAAGACAAGTTATGGGGTTTTGAATCTCTCTTGGGGTACATTCAGGCCATCTACCTCCACATTATGTTCTCCTTGACCAGGCAACACAAGGTAGATAATTACCAAAGGCAGCCAAAGCAGATTCCAAATGAGGCCACACAAACTTGTCACTGTTTAGGAGAAAGGGTCATATCCTTACTTTCACTTGAGAGGAATTGCTGTGCTTTATAAAAGGAATCTACCTCATAGAAAGTGCCTTTTGCAAAGAGACCATTCATTCTCTGCTCATTTACATTATAATCATGCAAGTTGGGAGGAAGAGCAGTAGTGCTCATACATTATCTCTGACCAGGGAAGAATTCTAACAACCTCAAGGCTACCGTCAGACCTGGATTCTTCATATCCTATTAGTAGAAGACTAATGAATGAGGCATAAAGTCAGCAAAATACTCTGAATAATAGCAGTAAGGAAATGCAGCTACATTAAAAATGACAAATTGCGACATGCACTATTACCGGTGCTAACTTCTGAAAAAGTGGTTGAGATCCCAGTAAGTCTCCCCCCACCCGCCAACAGTCTAAGAGGCCAGTGAAATATAAAGAGAAATCCTTTAAGTCACGTGAAAGGTTATGCTATGAAAGAGGTGTAGTGGGAAATAACCACACCTTGAGTGATTTACCTAACCACTTGGTGACCAGCTAATGGCATGTGTCAGGAAATGGACAGTTTACACCCTAGGTCTCTATGGCCCTGGGAGATTATATAGGAAAGCAACTTCACCTCACAGCTCCACACAGACCTGTATCTACTGAGGACATGAATCTCCAGATGCTCAATCTGATAAATGCCAACTATCACACAATTCGTCAAGTGCTTTCTAAACCTGGGTTTTTGTCCCTGTAACTGATAACCTTTTTTCAGCAAAGGAATATCACACATCCAAGCATGAGAATTTCAGGAGACCTTCCTAGGGATGTGAGTTAGTGATTAAATATAGACTGGAAATGAGCCCCTGCTCCCTCATCTTCCTGAAGGACCGACACAGCCTCTGATGGCCAGCTCAGCTTTGGACAGTACGCAGGTATTATCTTCCACTGACAAGTTTCTGTGGCATCAATAGCAATTGAACCCCCCAACTCCACTACCCCAGCACAATTTTCTAGGCTGAATTGACCTGGGACCTTTTGTAGGTGGGAGTCCTGATACAGGGCACTGCAGACTGGCAGTGGTCTAATCCTTGAAAACCGAATAGATTCTCAATCCACTGGTTGAATGCTCACTGGTTTTGCTACAAGATCTAAGATGTAGGATTTCTTCCATACTTCAGAAGGCCAGTGACATCTATGCTAACACAGAATTGTCAGGAGAGGGAAACCCTTTACCCCACCTCCTGACAGTATATTCTTTATGAAAGACAGGCTTGACATTTTAAAATTTGTTTTTACAGCCATTTTTACAGCTATTCATTAGGACTTCTGAGCCATTTTTCCTAGAAAGGCATCACCAAAAATAAACCAGAAAGGGACTAATACTCAGAAGGTATGACCAACAGCTGCCCCTCTCACCCAGAAAGTCTCTGGCTCATGGTGTGGGAACCAAGGTCAGTTATTCCCAATAGTGTGATCCTGCAGCCTAGTTGAGTACAAGATAGATTGGGATCAAAGGTCTATGAGGAATTTCTTCTCAGGAAGAGAAGAGTGGTCATCAATATAAGGTTTCAGGATTCTGACCATGTCTCCCAGACAAGCCTTAGCACAGGAAGAAAAGTACAATGTTGTCCATAATGAGCATAATATCCATATATGACATTCATATTACTGGTGCCAAAGGCTAAAAATTTTTTTTGAGGACATCTAGCTCCACCCTTCTACCAGTTAGATCTTTGCTTCCACTGGACCAATTTTCAAGGAGCATCACCTGAGTATCCCATTTTGGAAGACATCCAGGTGAAACATAACATTGTATTCCACCCAGGTGAACATAACCTCAATTAGAAAAATATTTTTCATCAAGCTTCTTTGAAAATATACATGCTCAGGTCAAAGAATCACCACAAGTACTCACAGCTCTAAGAAAGTCACCCTAAAGAGTACTGTATCTTAGAAAATGGAACCCATACTCTATAAAGAGATTTTATCTCAATCTATTAGAATCAATATCCTCAAAGGTATAGGGATGGATATTAGTCCAAATAATAGACAAATGAGGATACTCAGCATAAATATAGTACTGTGTAAAAATATATGGATTAAAAATAGAATATTGCTGAGGGTTAGTTGAAGGAACTCTTGAAAGGTATTAGGAAAAGACAAGGCCATCATGTGATAGACAAATGGACAGAATATTTTCATGTAAGTCAAACACCACCTCCTCACAGCCTCCCTAAAGGGTAAAGGGGAAAGCAGGTAAATAGAACATTCATACATTTGTGTTCAGGCCCATAGCTACGAGCATATGATTAATTCCCTACAGCCTCGGCTGCTCAGATAGCTCATCTGAGTTATAACAAACATCAGAGCATAGAAAGATGTAACAGTTCTTTAGATTTAGAAAATTTGTCCAACAGTATAAAATGCCATCCTTATAAATGAGAAGGCAGATTTTGATTGATTCCTGAGAAATCAGGGCTGAGTTTGGAATTAAACCATAAACACTGGCATTTCTAAGAACTAAAAAGGAGACCTGGAATATCCAGGGTTGAATTCCAGATGTGGTCAATCCTGGAGCATGGTGGATTGCATAGAGTATCTAGAAACAAAAAAACAAAACAAAACAAAACAAAAAGCTCTCTTACAAATCCATCAATGCAGAAAAACCATGGGATTGAGTTTACCGACAGTATTTTGGAGGGAAATCCATTTTTACAGAAGGCAATACAAGGGTTAAACCAACTCATCAAGCTGGAAGTGTCTATCACCCCTATGAAGGAGGGCAACTGCCGTGATTGTCTAGAGGCCAGGAAACTATAGACCTTGTCCCTATATCATAAGGAAGAGGCACAGGGTTTTCCTATTTAGTCAAGTCCTTCCATTCACCTTCAACTCAATTTGGGAAAGTCAGAGCTGGCTCCATTAAGAGGACACATTTGTGTTAAGTTAGCAAAGCAACCAGGTTTGGAGCTCAGCCTGAGATGACCAAGACAGAGGGGAAAGGGCCTTCTACAATATTCATAGTCTAGTTTATGACATTTAAGGAGATCTGACATAAGTAGATCTAGCTTTTCATCCTTCAAATACATTCTCATGTTAAGACAAAGAGTTCATTTTTGTCAATTTGAACTAGGTCCTATAGCTATGACCTATAGGTGGCAGGGGTGGAGACAAATCTGAATGGGAAATAGGGAGTATATGAAGCAACTCTTCCTAGGAGAGAAAAAAGTCTGCATCAGAGAAGATGGACAGGAAGCACATGGTTTCAGTAAGCTCTGAGCCCGTTTTCCCACTAAGAGGGAAATCCAGGGGGCTGGGCATCCTTCTATTAAGATTGGGGAGGGTGAGGGCGTGGCATGAAGCAGCCCAAACACATTTTCTCATACAGTTCCACATCTCAGTTGCATAGAGGAACTGACAACTCAGACTAGTAAGGCAAATAAAGAACTTGGCAAAACTGGTAGTTAAAATGATTAGACACCTCCCCTCCACAGGAGGGAAATTTCTCAGGTGTATTCTGAGAGGAGATGCATCCATGGAGCTTCAGAGTCCCCTGGGGGCTTAAGCCCCAGTGTATAATGGGTGTCTAGGTCAATATACTTCACTGGCTGTCCCCTCCACCTCATTTCTGATTCACTACCACTTCTTCCACTATCACTTCCTGAGATCACTTTGAAGATTCTATTAATGTCAGATTGAATTTTAGATAATACCATAGTGTTCTATTACTGGATTGAAGAGAATATTTGGAAAGAAAGCAGAGACTACTAAATCCAACAAAAGCATATTAATCTTCAGGAATCCAACTACAAAGATATTTAATTCTGGCAGACATTCCTGAGAAGCCTAGTTGAGTACAAGATTGATTGGGATCAGAGGTCTATGAGGAATTTCTTCTCAGAAGAGAAGAGTGGTCATCAATATAGGGTGAAATAAGATAACCTTGCTGCAGTAGGTCTGATCTGTATCTTTGCTACTAAAAGGGAAACCCAAGTATATTGGCATTTTCCTGAAATAGCTGGGCATTTCTTCATAGGCTGGGGAGATCAGTGATGTCTCTTAGTACTCTGTTTCAACACAGCACAGCTAGACACTGCCCTTCCTAGAGAGATCATGCCTAGCCTAGGCAACAAAAGGACCTTTGAAGAGGCAGGAGACTTTTTTTTTTTTTTAACTTAAATCAATTAGCCAATACAAAGTACTTAGTTTCAGACGTAGTGTGCAATGATTTATCAGTTGTGTATAACAGCCAGTGCTCATCATATCACATGTCCTCCTTAATGCCCATCACCCAGTTGCCCCATCCCACACCCGCCTCCCCACCAGCAACACTGTTTCCTAGAATTAAGAGTCTCCCGTGGCTTTTCTCCCTCTGATGACTTTTTAGTTTTCCTTCCCTTCTCCTGTGACCCTCTGCACCGTTTCTTATATTCCACCTATGAAACTTATTTCTTCACCTATGAGTGAGACTTATTTCATTCAGCGTAATACCCTCCAATTCCATCTACATCCATGTAAATGGCAAGATTTCATTCCTTTGATGGCTAATATTCCATTGTATGTTTTATATATATGTATGTACATACACAAATACACCCCACATCTTTATCCATTCATCTGTTGATGGATATCTGGGCTCTTTCCACAGTTTGGCTATTGTGGGCATTGCTGCTATAAACATTGGGATGTAGATACTCCTTTGGATCACTATATTTATATCTTTGGGGTACAATTTACCCTCATTTTCAGTTTAGTGAGAAACTGTACAGAAATAGGAAACAGGTCTCTTCAAATAGTTGTCTTTGTCAAAGACATGATTTACTCTCTCCTCATCTATATTCCTTTCAGATTTGGAGGTACATGTTGGAAGTGATCATCCCAAATTATCTTACATGAAGAATCATGGAAACCTTCAACTCCTTGGTCACCAACTTAGACTGCACACAAAATTCTTCATGTCTCATTTATAAAGATCCTCATGGATTAGAACAAACAATGCCAGGGTTGTGTCAATAAAACAGCTACATCAAAATGAAAGATTATATGGTTTTCTACTAGTGCTAACCTTTTGCTAAATAGGAGTGAGTCAAGTCACGAATAGGCCTTAAACAACGTAAGATGGGGAGATAGGAGTCCCATTGGAGAGAATGTCTGAAAATTATTGTAGTGGAAATTAACCACATCATGAATAATTCTTCCACATTAGAGGGTCATCTCTGATGAAACATTCAAGGAAATTAGAAGGGTTTAAATCCTGATTTCCTACATATACACCCATGAGATTATCCAGGACCAGTTGAGGTCCTCTTGCTTACCTAAGCAAAGGGACAGTTTAGCTATCTGAATGTTTCAAAATACAAAGCTAAATCAGCCCTCCCCAGTCTCAGCAGTAGAATCAAAGGATACACTGGAAGTCACACATACTTGTACTTATACTACAGAGACACAGTAGACTGAACGCAGTGATGGACCCACTGACAGGGATAGCAGCCTTATTTAGGTTGACCCTGGGGGTGCATAGGTCATTGTAAGCCCCCTAAGTCAGCTACTTTCATAACCTTCTCCTGGATCAGGCAGCACAGAACATTTTAACTACAGAAGTCCACCTGGAGAACAAATCTGCACACTTGTCAGATACACAGGGAATACATACAACTGCAATTTCTTCTCTATGGGATTCTTGTGCATATGGAGGAAAACAGTCACTTCAGTATGGTTTTCTGTAAAGAGACCATTCTTTCTTCATCTACCTTATACAAGATTGGGGGCAAAATTTTTTTTTACATTTTTTAAATTTAAATTCAAAGAGTGGGGTAAGTGGAGAAGGTGGAGGAGCACGATGCACTTTCTGAAAGAGAACAAATTCCAATAGCCAAAGATGAACTAAAAGATTTTCTGTATTTTGAGGACCCTAAATGATACAAGGGTGATTTCAGCAAGGTACTTTCAAAAATAAAGAACAGATTAAGGGAAAACAGAGGAAGAAGAGCTACATCAACATAAGGTAAAACATGATAACCCATGCTCACCTGTCACTGCATGAGAGGTTGAGTCCCAATCAAGTGCTTCTGTGCAGCTACAGTCACAACAGCAGGGTAGGCTCCACCAGCAGCACTAGCTCTGGAGACCCTGGAGTTGGTCAGGCTGAGCAAGCCTCTAGTAAAGCCAGTTTTATTCTGTTGCTCTGTAACACGTCACCTACTTAGTGGCTAATGCAACATCCCTGTATTAGATCAATTTTCCTGGAGCTCATAGATGGACACATTTTGATTTCCTCAGGGTCTCACAATAAGCCAAAAAAAAAAAATCAGAGCTGGACCATATTCTGGAGGCTGGACTGGACAAGAATCTACTTCCAGTTCCTCCATCATTGGCAGAATTCATTTCCTCATGACTGTTATATTAAGCAAAGCCAGAAAAAAGGGCAGTCTCCACAGATGCTAGAGCTAGAGTCCATTCCTTCATGGAAGACCTAAGACCCTTTTCAAAAATTTACCTCTTACCAGTCAGAATGGCTAAAATTAACAAGTCTGGAAAAAAATGTAGGTGAGGATATAGAGAAAGGGGAACCCTCATACACTGTTGGTGGCAATACAAGCTGGTAGAGCCACTCTGGAGAACAGCATGGAGATTCCTCAAAAAAGTTAAAAATAGAGTTACCATAAGGTAACCCAGCAATTGGAGCACTAGGTATTACCCCAAAGATAAAAATGTAGTGATCCAAAGGGGCACCTGCACCCCAACATTTATAGCAGCAGTGTCTACAATAGCCAAGCTAGGGGAAGAGCCCAGATGTCCAACAACAGATGAACGGATAAAGATGTAGATATATACATACATACATACACAGGAATATTACCATCAGAAAGGATAAAATCTTATCATTTGGATCAATGTGGATGGAACTGGAGGATATTATGCTGAGCAAAATAAGTCATTCGGAGAAAGACCATTATCATATGCTTTCACTCATAAGGAATCTAACAGTATAGAGGATTATGGGGGAAGGTAGGGAAAAAACAGAATGGGAAGAAATCAAAAGGAGACAAACCATGGGAGACTCCTAACTATGGGAAAGGAACTGAGGGTTGCTGGAGAGGAGGTGGGTGGGGGGATGGGGTAACTGGGTGACAGGCATTAAGGAGGGCACATGATATGATGAGCACTGGGTGTTTTATGCAACTGATGAATTACTAACTACATCTGAAACTAATGATGTATTATATGGTTGGTTAATTTTAAGAAAAACTTACAAAGTCAGGCTCACTCAGGAGACTCTCCTTACTGAGTTAAAGTCATGTGATATGGGACTCTTTGGATTACGAGGCCATCTAATTATGGTCATACCACCAGGGTAGAGACACCCTGGAGCCATCTTAGAATCCTGTACACAACAGCAAGTATCACTGCTAATACTATCTTTATCATGAAGATGAAGCCACGAAGAGGTGAAAACCATCTAAGGGAGAGGAGCTGAGGCAAGATGTGGGATATAAAAAGGTGATAAATTCAAAAAGCCACATGACGCAGAATAAACTAAAGCAGAGAAACTTTAGGTGACCTAGTTGATTGAACTAGTGCACTTGCAAGGGAGTCTTTGACAGTAGAGCCCCATTGTGCCCATCTGGGCCACACAGTCTTATAGCTGAAGAATATAGGAAGAGGTGTTCAGCAAGCCCACATCTAAGACTGGGTGACCTGAAGAAACCACCTCGGTTCTTAACCTGATGAGCCACACTAGTTCAAGTGCGCTGCTGCATCTGAGACAATAGCAGCAAAGAATTCAGCAATGGCCATCAGAAGAACCCACCTGACTGCTTCAGAGGTGGAGGAGTATGTTCCAATATATGGAGAACAGCTGTAAATACTCCCCTAGGTCACGGAATTGTGCATTCTTATAGCTGATATGACTGGGTCTTCCATAAATGGAGGGTGATGCCTCTGTTTGGAATTCATTATGGTATTCTCTATCAGAGCACTGGCAGACTGTCTGGGGTCTCTGGATCTTGTTGCATCTCCATTTTCTGAGACCATTTGTGTAACCCTATGCCTTCCCGAGAGAAGATGATCCTAGCAGCCTAGGTAAGCTCTTCCCCAATGTGCCACCTGAAAGGAGCTGGCACCAATCTTCAGGTGGCTTCAGAGACAAGCATGAAAATCCTGACAAATGTCTGATCAAAATGACCTAACCTCTAATGGATAGATTTTAGTCTAAGCAAACTGGACCACGCGGATATCATCTCATGTAAGGAAAATTTCACTCCTTTCCTCATGCCCACATTTTTTGCTTTCCCTTGGAGTGCTTCTTCACCCACATTTCTCAGATAGCCGTCAGGTGATTTCAGATCAATAGAAACCTGATAATTTCTTTGCTCCCACCTTGCTCCAGATTGGTTAGGGTGCTTCCATTGAGCTAAGTTCAAAGGGAATATTAATTCCTAGTTTCTCTATTTTTCAATGCTTACATAGGTTTTTCTCTACTGTGAGAGTGCTATCTGGAGGTCAAGAGCCTGCAGAACTAAGTATCACAAAAATACCTCCATTTCCCTTCTGAGGTAGTCATGAGAATTTCAAATGGGAAGATGGCTTCTTTTGAAACAGAAGCTGAAGGAAAAGGTAGAGTATTAGGACAAATTATGCTGTTTTGAAAGGAAAGACTAAGTTGTTCAGGTACATATTTTTCCTTCAAGAAAAAAAAAAAAAAAAAGGCAATGCATCCTCCATGCCCTGTGTCGGCAAGAGGAGAGCCTCTCCCAGCTGTAGCTGTTTCTCTTCTCAACACTGGGCTGCCTTCAATTCTAGCTTACAACAGGTGTCTAAGAATGCTACATCTTAGGGTAAAAGATGGATGCTTCAGAGGTACCAACATGGGCAACTATGGTTTCCCTCATCTGGATGTTACAAGCACCCTAACTCCACCCCCAGGACCATCTTCTTCCCTCAAATGCAGCTCAGGACTGTTAACAGAAATCAGCTCTTCTTTGCTAGGATGTCCTAGCCCAGTGGACACCTCTTAGAAAATGTGCCAGCAAGAACACTCAAGGAACATGGTTCTGCCTTTGTTCTGACATTCCTAGAGATGTTCAATCTAGCCTCAGTAACAAGAATAGAGGAGGCAACCTCCTTTAAAGGGCATAAGCCTGAAGGTCATCATTGCTTCTACTTACATCACTTGTATTTACATCACAGTGCAGCCCTGTACATAACTAACAGCTGATTGAAATAAACCAGGGTTATCACCTTTATTCAAGTTGACCCATGAAAAAACTCAGGTGGCCCTGTAAGAGGTATTACAGGAACAAAACTGACCCCTCAGAACAGCTCTTCTTGGTCTTCTCTTGGATCAGGCAGCAGAGGGAAGATTGCCAGAAAAGGCTTCCAAAGTAAAAATCCAAATGTCAACCACCACACACTGGCCATCTCTTCCATACATGCCTAGATTTGAAAGATTGCATTAAAAGTTAGTTACTCTAAGATTTAGGGGAAGAAGTATAAGCCCCATGCTCTCCTCAGTGGAGGTCAGCAGTGTCAGAGTGAAGGAGAAAGCAGGCATCTTTACCAATATTGCCTCTTCCCCCCAAACACAATTACCTTCTTGCATTTTCATGCAAGTTGGGTTGGCAGTGGTGGTGATGAGAGGGTGATGTCAAGTATCTATGGACAAGATAGAAATTTAGGGAAAAACAAGATTTATAGGCCTAAAATTCTCCAGATCCTATTCAGGGGAGGTTCTTAACAAGACCTATTGCCAAGGTCTCTGGAAACAATGAAACCCTGCAAACCTGATTCTATCAAGTGACATCCATTTCAGACTCCTGATCTCTAAGGTTGAAAGGTAAAATTAATTTAAGCTGAAATTTGGTGGTTATAGTAATAGAAATACAGCATCTAATACAGCATCTGTCAAATTTCTTCAGATTCTATACTGAGAGGAATCCATACTGAGTCACTGAAGTTCATTTTTCAAGTGGTAAGATTTATAACTATTCTTTGCTTGTTAGTATTGATCAGGAAGAAAGATTTTAAAAATTTAAATTAACACAGTGTATTAGTTTCAGAGATAAATTACTTTATCAGTTGTATATAACACTCACTCCTTAGCACATTACCATGCCCTCCCCTTAATGCCCATCATCCAGTTACCTCATCTCTGCCCCCCACCTCCCTTCCAGCAATACTCCATTCTTTCTCATGTTAAGAGTCTCTCATGCTTTGTCTCCTGATTTCTTCCCATTCTGGTTTTCCCCTTCTTTACCCTGAGATTCTCTGTGCTGTTTGTTATATTCCTCATGAGTGAACTATATAATTGACTTATTTTGCTTAGCATAATACCTTCTAGCTCCACCCATGTTATTGCAAGTGTTAAGATTTCATTCTTTTTCATGGCTGAGTAATATTTCATTGTTTTTTTATATACCCCCCACATCCATCCAGATGTTGGACATCTGGGTTCCTTCCATAGTTAGCTATTGTGGACATGGCTGCTATAAACATTGGGGAGCAGGTGCCCCTTTAGATCACTATGTTTGTATCCTTTGGGTAAATACTAGTAGTGTAATTTCTGGGTCATAGGGCAGCTTCATTTTTAACTTTTTGAGGAATCTCCATACTATTTCCAGAGTGGCTGTACCAGCTTACATTCCTACCAGCTGTTTAAGAGGGTTCCCTTTTCTCCCCAACCTCACCAACACGTTTCCTGACTTTTTAAGATTTTATGTATTCATGAGGGACACAGAGGCAGAGACATAAGTAGAGGGATAAGCAGACTCCCTGCAAGAAGCCCAATGCAGGACCCAAACCCAGGACCCCAGGATCATGACTCAAGCTAAAGTCAGACACTCAACCACTGAGCTACCCAGGCATCCTTGATGTGTTTTAGCGATTCTCACTGGTGTGAGGTGGTATCTCATTGTGGTTTTGATTTGTATTTCCCTGATGCCAAGTGATATTGAACATTTCTTCATGTGTCTGTTGGCCATAACTAGTTAAAAATAGCAACTTATTATCCCTGCTTCTGTTTTTGAGATGGTGTTGTGAATAGTTCATTTAAACTTCAAATCTGGAAGCAAATGCCTTTGGAAGACTTAATTTTCCTCACATGATCCTAGATATCATTAAGGTTTATCCAAGAAGTTATAATTTAAATATATATTAAAAGATTCTCACCAAGTATTCTCTAAGCCCAGGTAACTCCCTTCCTGGAGATTAGAAATATACCAGACACATGCAAATGATAACAGGTAAAAGGAAAAGTCAAAGTTTCTCCAAAGTATGCACTTCCTTGTACAAGTGGATCAACTAAGATGCTGATCCCATCTTAAACCTCTCCAAGCAAATTCTAAAAACAGTTCTGTACCTTTTTTCTCTTCTTGAACACAGCCATCCTAGAGTCCTTCCTCTGGTCATCTCACCAAGAAAACACCAAATGTGAACCTGAAATATCTTGAAAGCAAACCCACCACAACTGTTTGCACAATCCAGAAGGTAGCACTGGCTCACATTACCCTACTGGCCCAGCAGGTACTCAGGATCCCAAAACCAAGGCATTGGGATAGACTTCAAAATCTTGTTCCTTGGACCAGAGAACACTAAGCCCTTCCTGCCCAAAGCAGAAGGCGCTGGAGTTAGCTACAATTATCATTGTCTCCAGACTTCCTAAGACAAGTTTCAGTTGGTACCAAAGGCATCAAAAGGCAAGCAGAAACTTCCACTCTGCTCTCCATGCATTCAGGGCTTCAACTCCTCCAGGTGAATCTGAGAGGCAGCACCTACCAGTGACTTTGCTGAGAAACCTCCAAAACAGATTTAGATCTGTTGCCTAGTTGATACCCTCTTGCTTACAAGATGAACTTTGTTGTGGGGGCTGGGATTCACGTTCTGTCCAACAGTCCAAGGGGGAAGGAAACGCCATAAGAAACTAGGGCCCACGGGTCTGATGCTGTCTAATTGGCACTGATGACACATCACTTCCCAGGTACCAGGAAAGAATAACCCTTCTTTCCGAGGTCTATGAAGAGGAGAAACACATTTAACATTTAAACTTGGTAAGCAGGGGTCCTGTAAAGATGGAGGTCACCTATCAGCCCTGCTGAAGCTGTCAAGGCAGCTCTTCCTTGTCTAATTATAAAAGAAATGTTTGATTTCAGGTCTGTCTATATACAGCCACTTCCAAGTTCTGAGGGAATGAAAAGTAACAGGGTAGGTCGGGGGACAGAATGGCAGGGTCTGTCTGTAAGGAATGGACAGGAGTCCAACTCTATAACTAGGCCATTGAGTATTTCCCCAGCTCCAGGCTGTGGAATGATCCTGCACAAGGAAGCCACCTAAAGGCATGGCCATATTAAGGTGAAACTGGAAGAAATGGCTCTCAGGACAGAGTTGCTCTGTGGGAGCTGAGCAATGACTATGTCACGACCCCATAGGATACTCCACCAGCCTCCTAGCTGCAAACATTCACCTGACCCTCAGATTCTGTTACCAGTAGTTCCCAAATCTGGATATATTAAGCCCATATTAATGGAGTAGGTTTTAGGGAAGAACGATAGATGGTGCCTGGGTGGCTCAGTTGGTTGGGTGTCATGGTCAACTCGGGTCATGGTCCCGGGGTCCTGGGATCAGGCCCCACATCAGGCTCCCTGTTCAGCTTATGCTCTGTCAAATCTTTTTTTAAAAAAAGAATGGTAGATGTGATTCTGTGTCACAATTCTTAAGATGTTAGATCAGTTTGTCAGTTACTTGGCCTGGACCAAAGGCCATCAGAACTTGACAGTAATAAACTGAAGATACCACCAGAGGACTTTTATCTAGTTAGACTGAGTGGTCACCTTATACCGATATATCACCTATAGTGACCGAATCTGCATGTGCCCATTCCTGAGGATGTCACTCTGTACACAGTATTAGATACAAGAGAGCCACTAATATGTGGCTGCACAAATCCTCTAGATCTTCTGGTAAAAGTGGGGGGATCTGGTGAGCAGGGCTCCATGAGGGGCTCTGAGTCAACCTGAAAGGAACCCTGAGTCAGACCTGAGCATTGCATCCCTCTAATACCCAGAAGAATGCCTATCAAGAATCTTGAAGACACTTTAACCCTTCAAGTTTCCACTGTCCATATAATTGTTGGAAAACAGTGATAAGGAAAAGGGACAAGTCAATGAAACAACTCTCTCTTCTCAATCCATTCTCCAGTCCTGCACCAGTGCAGGGTGGAGAAGTACAGACTTTCAGGCTGTTGAGTTTCCTTCACAGTCCTTGAGATGTGGCTCAGACACAATGGATTCACATTCTGTGTCAGAATAACTGCTCCCAGTGGGTAATAAACACCCAAATGAGAAAGTTCATTACCTGAGGGCCCACACTAAGATACTGAACTTAGTAACATGAAGACAGACACTGGAAGAAGAATCCCATGGCAGTGCAATGAAGACCAGAGATCTGAGATTCCAGAGATGCCAGACTAGGAGGCCTGAAAAACCCAGACCCCCAAGTCCTACTACCCATGCAGTTAATACCCTGTAGACTCATCAGGACTTAAGTCAGACCTAACATCTCCTCAGCATCCAGAAATATAAGAAACCTTATTTGGCCAATCTCAAGTACTGATAATAGAATTATCCCCAGTCTCTCATAAGAACAATGAGAGAGACAAGTTAAAGGACATCCTAGGCTGGGACATAGGGGGATTGGCAGGATGAAGATCACCTGTAACCTTCATGGACACGTGTGGGAAAGTCAACCCCAAATATTGGGAGCCTTCACTTCACTCCAGCACAGTGTATAAACTATTGAGACCCAGGGTTAGACACTGCAGTGCAGGCAGCAGGACAAGCATTTAATATACACACATATACATGTGCTTCTGAATCAGTCCCAGGGGTTTTAAATGAGGCGACAGTACTTCCCAGCCCAGGTTTCATTAACATTCAGACTAAATGTAAAGATAAAAAGTCACAAGTTGGAATTTAAACATTTCCCCACAGAAAAATAGAAGTTGATCATATTCAAGAGAGGTAGACCTGTCTTTGAGGCTCTAGAACATGAAAGGATCATTTCTAAACTGAAAGGTAATATAACAATTGTTAGATCATATTCTCCCTTAAATGATAGAAACAAATCATTTCATTGGAGAGGTACAGTAGCTGACTTTAAAGTGCTCATACCAGAGTGAAAACCTAAAACCTCAGCATCCATTCCACTGCAGTGTAGTAAAGAGACTGCAGGTGTTTTCAAAGAATACTTCTTGAAAAACTCATTACACTCAAGTCACATTGAATTTTAGGTAATGCAGTATTATATTCTTGAATGGAAAAGATTTTGAAAGACAAAGCAAGATCACTCATAGAATTCAATGATAATAAGTTAGTCTCTACTAATCCAAATTCTAAGGTATTTGATTCTGGCAGACATTACTGACAGTGACAGTTAAGGCACTAAATGGGATTGAAGCCTATATCTCTTCTAAAGGAGAAGAACACACGGTCAAAAGAAGATGGATGTCAGAGACCACAGCTATGGAATTGGAATAGCCTTACTACACATAGGCTAGGTATGGCATTCTTCATGGAGTAGCAGGTGTGGCAGAGACTGGTACGCTCCAGAGACATTTTTTGGACCCCTTATTTCAGGGTAACAGTAGTGAGATAATACTTGAGACATTATGCATAAAATTTGACATTAAGAAAAAAGCCCAGAGCCCTCTCTTCTGGGTGGGGCAGACTCTGAACCATGTATCCACAGGACAAGGAAAACACCTGATCATCACCTACGCTCACTTGTCACCATGTGAGACGTTGAGTCCCACTCAAATGCTCCTTGTGCAGCTACGGTTACAGACAGGAGGGTAGCTCCACCAAGCTCACTCTGCACAGCAGCACTAGCTCTGGAGACCCTGGAGCAGGTCAGTCTGAGCAAGAATTTAGCAAAGTTTGTTCTATTCTATTGCTCTGTAACAAATCACCACCTACTTAGTGGCTAATACAATGCCCATTTATTATAACAACTTGCCTAGAGCTCAGGTATCTGGGCACAGCTTAACTGATTTCCTAAGGGCCTCACAACAGGCAAACAAAAATCAGCTGGGCCACATTCCCATCTGAAGGCTGGACTAGGCAAAAATCCACTTCCAATCCCTCTATCATTGGCAGAATTTATTTCCTCCTGACTGTCACATTAATCACAACCAGGAAGAGGGCAGTCTAAGATGCTAGATTCCATGCCCTCAGGGTGGTCTAAGATATCTCAAAAGCTTTTCACGAAGTCTGGCTCACTCAGGATACTCTCCTTATTGAGTTAAAATCAGGTGATATGGGATTCTCCTTAAAACTGAAAAGTCCCTCACCTTTGCCACACAAGGTCATCTAATTATGGTCATAACACCAGGGGGCAGAGATCCTGGGGCCATCTTAGAATCCGGCATACAACAGCAAGTATTTCCAATGGCATCTTTACTTAGCCATAAACAGAGGAGCTAGGGCAAGATCTGGATATAAGAAAGGATGAATTCAAAAGGCCACATGAAACAATAATTGAAGCAGAGAAGCTTTGAGTGACACAGTTGATTGAATTAGTACACTTGCAAGGGAATCTTTGACAGAGCCTTCTTGTGCCCATCTGGGCCACACAGTCTTTACAGCTGAAGAATATAGAAAGGGGTGTTCAGCAAACCCACATACAAGATTGGGTTTCTGAAGAAACCACCTCAACTCAACCTTGATGAGCCACTAGTTCAAGCACTGCTGTATCTGATGGAGACAGCAGCAACACAGAATTCATCTGCAACCTTCTTTAGAAACACCAGACAGCTTCAGTGAGGAAAGGAATAGCTCCCATAACCCACCATTGCTGAAAACATTCACCTCATGAGTCCGGGACTTGCCAATGGCTATGACCCTCTTATGCCTCCCAGTACCTGGAGGGCTCATACCCCTGTAGGAGATTCACCACCTCAGGAGAACCAGCAGACATGGTGGGCCTCTCTCGATCTTGTACAGTCACCATATTCTGAGACACAGGTTAGTTTGTACATCCCTACACCTTCCCCAGCATCCTAGGCAATAGCTCTACAACATCTTGAGGGACTTGGCACCAATCTTTGGTATGCCTCAGATATAGCTATGCAAAACCTGTCAGAGCACTGTACCAACAGAATGACAGTTTCAAACATCTTTAACAGGTAAGCTTGAGTCTAAACAGACTCGTCTCAGGAATTTACTTTTCACTTAAAAAGAAAAAAATTCCTTCATCCCTTCTCCACAATCTGACCCCTGGACAGAAATGAAAGCAACATAGCTTGGGATGGATCCCTTTAGAGCATCAGAACAAGGTCTATTGAGCCCATGCCCTTAAGTTAGCCCCTGCCAAGATTTGCATAAGGAACATCTCCGTCACCCTTCTGACTCAACTATGGGAGTTTCAAATGGAAGTGACAGTACAGCCTCGGACATAATAGGAGTTGAAGGAGAATGTGGAATGTCCTAAACCAAATTACATCTTTGAAAAATTTATGCTACTTTAAAATACCAATAAGTGCCAAGAAAAGGCAATTCAACCTTCATTCCCTATATGGGGAAGAATAAAGACTCCTGTTCTTCACCTAACACTGAGCTGCCTTCAATATTATCTTGAAACTGGTACCTTAAAAACCACACATTTTAGGAAACCTGAAAATGAGTGGATGCTTTGAACACACCAACATGGACATGGGAAGATTCCCTGATCTGGATGTTACAAACACCCTATTCCACCAGTGAGACCATCTTCTTCCATTAAACGTAGCTCAGGACAATGAATAGGAAGCTCTCCTATCTGGACACAGACTCCCTGGGTTCACATTGTGCTCATCACTGAGGAGCACAGAGATTCTCACCACCACTGGGTACTCAAGCTTTACAGTAAAGCTAATATGCAGTAGGAATCATCCTGCCCAGAGGTGGATAGTGAGGCTCCTGCTTCATAGTCAGCAAGTGTCCCAGAAAAGCAGGATGCTTATCACCATGCACAAGGAAAGCAAGTCTGACACAGCCTTAGCATGGTCTTCTCCCATGGGATCCATCCTCCAGGACATTATAAACACATTCCCACCAGAAAAACAAGCACAACTAGAAAAGGATTAATCTGGGAATGCAAAAGTATAGCACCTACCCTACTCATAAGATACATCAGACTTACTTTGTTACCTCACAGGATATAGAGAAGCCCAAGTGGAGTGACACTGATGATTGGAACAGTTATAGAGTACTGCTTCAGGTCTCTAGGGCCTGGCTACCCAAAGCAGAATATTCTGCTACTAGCCATCATCAGCACTGCCCTCAGCCTGTGTCAATAATGTTAGTGTCAAGAGCATCAAGAAACAAACTTCAGGAGCATCTGGGTGCAACTTAAGTTCAGTCTTGTACTTCTTTAGTATACTTACACTTCCAGGAAGCATAACTGGCACATTGTGCCAAAGAACACTCATTTACCAAATAGGTTTATACTCAACCCAGGTAAACCATCCTTCAACAGGATGGAGATCTGATACATGTTGATCTCTTACCCCAAAATTCATTCAGACACAGTAACCAAAACCAATAGAAAAATAGAACTCAAAGATCAAAAAGGTGATCATGTGTAGGTATGACCACATTAAGATACAGACCCTATATCGGGAAGACATTGTACTACCATGGGATCAACTTCCATTGATTGCAGAGCTAGCTATTTGAGAGCTCAGGGGTTATAAGTCTTAGGTAAAGGTCTGAATGGTAATCACTGCCATCTAGTCATGTCTGGGTGTGGCCAGGAATAAATTGGAGCTAAACCCCCTTCTAGGGCATCCAGAGATTAATGCTTCCACCCAAGATTCACAAATACTCATGGATGGAAAATATCCCTCTGACCCACAATAGCATTTAAGTTTTTTTTTATTTTAGTTTGTTTATTTATGATAGGCACACACAGAGAGAGAGAGGCAGAGACCTAGGCAGGGGGAGAAGCAGGCTTCACGCACTGGGAGCCCGACATGGGATTCGATCCCGGGTCTCCAGGATTGCACCCTGGGCCAAAGGCAGGCGCCAAACCGCTGCGCCACCCAGGGATCCCCCACAATAGCATTTAAAGGATAACCTAGGTCATCTCCAGCAGGGCTGGCAGGATAGAATCTTATTCCAATGTAAGACTCCTGCAGGCAGAGCCCATTAAAGTAGTTGTGGAAGCAGAGGAATGGGAGGAGGAGAGTAAACAAAGTTTAGACAAAAGCAGACCTGACAAAAACTTAGAATCATAGGAAGGAGTACCTCATTTTAATCTCCCCTACCTGCTTGGGCCATCCTAGAACCTTCTCTAAAGATCTGGCTATTTTTACTCTAATTCTGAGCCACTTCCCATTCCAAATGTGTGAGTTCTGAAGCCTATAAAACTTAAGGAATATGGGGTATCTAGAAAGACCAGACAATCCATAACAGCAAAACAGTATTTCAATTGGTTTTAAGGGTTAACTTGTTTCAAACTTATGCACTCTTGGCTTGTTTATAGAACTCCCCTTGAGATTTTGCAGACCATTGGTCTTGAACAAAAGACCAGACTTTCTCAGAAAATAAGGCCTGATCACATTTGAAGACAGCTGTCACTGATGCTGGAAAGGCTGTTCAGGGTCATGTTAACAAATAATTAACTGTTGAGTACCAGCTTCTCTTGTAACAGCCCCCTCACCATTTCCCACGCTTTCCCCTTTAAAAACTTCCTGCTTCACCTGGATGGGGAAGATAGTCTTTGGGACATTAGTCTGCTATCTTCCATAAAGCCACATTTCCTTTCCTCTACTAGTCTTTCAAATATGGATTTTTGAGTGGCAAGCAGCCAAACCTCAGTTCAGAACCTGTCTTCTGTTCAGTAATAGGTCCCTGATCTGTAGGTTGCAGACTTCTAATTCCAGGACCATCTTTCCCCTTCAAATGCAGGTAGGGGCACATCAAGTCTGCAGTAGCTCTCTGCTGGGATGTCCCAGTCCACAGGCAACTTAGGATACGCATTGACAACACCACTGCCATACTTTTTACCTGCCATTCCTAGAGGTAGTTACTCATGGACTCAAGGATGACACTGAATAGGAGATCACTACCTTTTCAACTATAGGATCCTGAAGGTCAGACACTACTTCAATCACCTAATATGGCCAGAAACAGATTACCTGATATCACTAATGAAACACCTGCAGGGAAATCTTTATTCTTGTTGACCCAGGAGGAATGAACATGACCCTATAAAAAGTTATAGGGATATAGACTCTTCTGAGGTCTATTCTTCCTCCTTTGGCTGGTTACCTTCAGTTTTTTCAATCAGGCAGTGCAGAGCAATTAATCATGTAGGGGCAGCCAAAGCAGATTTCTGTCTGGAAAAGGATACCACACACCTTGTCAGACATAGGGGGAATAGATATGCCCTCATTTCTACTTCAGTGCAGAATTGATGGGCTTTATAAATAGGTCACCTCATAGAAAATGCCTTACCTTCCTCTAAGGTGACTTCTAACATGCATCATCTACCAATGCCTTTCTGAGGAACTTCTAGACAAGTTCAAGTTTGTGATCTTGAATAACCCATGCTTAAAGTGAGCAGTGAAAAAAAAAAAGTGAGCAGTGACTCAGGGAAATCTGTCTTTTGCTCAATCCAAAGAGAAACAGCACCAGGAATAAATACCCATGGGTTTCTAGATCATAGGTGGCACCAAAGACAGATCTGCTCCCTGGCATCAGGGAGGAGTGCCCCTTCCTCTCTGGGAAGAATGTGGTAGGAAGAGAAACTTAGTACTCTCTAAGACTTCTAGACCTAGGTAAGTAGGGGGTCACATGAGGATTGGGGTCATGGACCAGCCCTGCTAAAACTAGTGAGGTAGATGTTCTCCTTGCCTAATCATAGAAAGTTTTGATTTCAGGTCTCCAAGTCCTAAAGGAATGGAAAGTCAAGGGTAGG
The DNA here is from genome assembly GCF_003254725.2 of Canis lupus dingo. Classification (NCBI taxonomy): domain Eukaryota; kingdom Metazoa; phylum Chordata; class Mammalia; order Carnivora; family Canidae; genus Canis; species Canis lupus. Next base: position 69,342,062 of record NC_064245.1, read on the forward strand.
CTGGGGGACACAGTGGCAATACCTGTAAGGAGTAGAGTTTAGTTTACATAGAATGCAGGATTTGTAGTTGGGCTACTGAGAATTTCCCCCAGCTCCAGGCCATGGAATGATCCTACACAAGGGATCCACCTGAAAGAATAATGTTAAGATGAAAGTAGAGAAAGCACTTCTCAGGACAGAGGTCTGAGGAAGCTGGGTAGTGACTACATCAGGATCCCACACAGGATGCTTCACCAACCAAGTATTTGCAAGGATTCACTTGGACCTTAGATCATTCATCCTGTGTCACCATCAGTTACAAAATAAACAGGCTATTTGGAGCCAATACTAGTGGAGTGCCTTTTACATGTACAATGGTATATCATTCTCCTGACCCATGACCAGTTCCCTACACCCTGACCCCAGCTCAGGACAACAGGGACCTCAACTTCAAATTATCTCATAGACCCCTACAAGACACTGTAAGTCATAACAATAGTCCGCCTTTCCATGTCTACCTGTTTAGGTCAGCTCAAAGTACATCTGTTTTCTTTCAGAACATGTTTCATAGTGAAGCTTAGAAAAAGAGGCCCAGACATAAATCCACTGGAGAATGAATACCACACCTCTATCCTCCCTCCTTGCCGAGATGGCTTAAGACTTCTAAATTTAGGCCACCTAAAACTTAAGTATACCTCTTAATTATCCTTTGGGAGATTAAGAGTACATAGGTCTCAAAAATCTTTTGCAAAGTTTTATCATTTTCATTCAAAAATTTGGGGGTGGAAGTGTGAGATGACCATAAATGCTCTCTTATAGGAAAGACTCCTAGAAACATTCAGCTTGTCATGGTCCAACCTAGACTTAAAATTCCCCAATCCGATTTGCAGAGATCTTCATAGAACACCAGTAACAATGCCAAGGTCAGGTCAGTAACAGCTTGTAACTGGACTTTAGAAAACTACAAAAAAAAAAAAAAAAAAACCACACACTACATCCTGTTGCAAAGAACTGTATAGAATATGACTAGTGCTAAGTTCCTGAGTGAGGTTTGTGTAATGTCCTTGGGAGAATGGAGATACAGAAGAAACTCAAGTTCCACTGGAAAATACTCCTAAAATTATAGTGTAATATACATCACGACTAATCAAGTTTCTTCAGTTAGAGGTGACCCTCCTTGACAGGAAATAGGGTGTAAGTGCTGAGATCCCACACGTGGGTACCTGGGGTTACTCAAGGGAAGCTGATGTCCTCTTACTTATCTAAGACAAGGGAGAATTAACTTTCTATAGTATTTCAAAACAAAGTTGATCAGTTTTTTACTGTATCAGGCAGCAGAAATAAGGAACAAGATCCTGAAGGTCAGAAGTCCTGTCCTAATATCTCAGAACCCTAAAGCAGACAGCATACAGTGAGATAGACCCAACTGACTGACAGACGGCTGGGATGTTAGTGTTCAGGTTGCCCTGGGACACATGGGTTCCTGTAAGATAAGTTCTAGGAGAACAGGTCCCCCTCTGTGGCCCTTCTCAGTTCTGCTACCTCCACAGCTTTCCCCTGGCTCAGGCAGCACAGGGTATTAACTACAGGATAAATCCACCGGGGTAGCAAAACTGCACACACTTGTCAGATATACAGGAAAGGCCTATAACCCCAGTTTGAGATTGCGCTAATGGACAAAAGTATTTCCTTCAATAAGAAACCATCCACCCCCACCTCATCTACTTCATATTCATGCAAGATTGGGGAGAGTAGAGGGAGAATGGTCTTAAGTTCTGACAAAGAAGGAATTCTAAGCATAGAAGCGTAGTTCCACAAGGAACTAAAAGCATAAAATTCTCTTATTTCAAGGAGTACCTTGTAAGAACTATGATGAGGTCACTAAGGTACTTTCACCAGAGAGCAGATAGGGTGAAAATAGTCAAGAATGAACAGCTATATCAACATAACAAGGGAATATAGTTATCAGGCCTCGATCTGGAATCATGAGATTCTTCACCTAAGGAGAATCTGCCAACATCTGTGAGGCTTCATCTTGTAGGGTCTCCATCTTCTGATACCTAGTTCAATCTGCACAATCCTAAACCTTCCCCACAGAAGATGCTATTTAGCTTTCTATTCTCTTCCTAATGTCCCACCTGATGCAGTTGGCACAAATTTTCAGTATGGCCCAGATGAAGCTATGCAAATCCTGACAAAAGACTAAGACAGGAGGATAGTTCTAAATATCTTTAATGAGTAGACTTGGTTTTCAACAGATCAGAGCTCAGGGATTTACCTTTTCCTATAAGAGAAAAGGTTTCCCTCCTTTCTTCATCATCCAGTTTCGCCTTGAGTGGCTCCTCCCACATTTCCCAATCACAGGCAGTCTCAGGGGATTTCAGATAAATCAGCAACCAACTTTCCCCAGTTCTCACAATGCCCCCAGTTAAGATTAGCTCAAGGGAAACACCTGAGTCAATGCAACTTAAGAATTCCTGGTCCCCATTTCTCACTTTCCAAGTCACGTAGGTTATCTACTAGGAGAGAGTGTTGTCTAAAGTCCAGGAGCCTATAGAACTAAGTATCATCAGGACAGCCACAGAAAATGTTCCTGCTTTACACTCATTTCTTCACCCCCCTCATTCCAACAAGCAAAGTCAGTGCCAGTTCCATTAAGATACCGGTGTATTTTAGCAAAAATCAACACAGAACAGGTGTTGGCAAGGATGTAGAGAATGGGAAACCCTCTTGCGCTGTTGCTGAGAATACAAGCTGGTGCAGCCACTCCATTAAACAGTATGGGGTTTCCTCAAATAGTTAAAAAGTCAAAATAGAAGTACCCTACAATTCAACAATTGTACTACCAAAGAAATACAAAAACATTAATTGAAAGAGATACATGCACCCCAATGTTTATGCCAGCATTATCTAAAATAGCCTAATTAGGGACAAAGCCCAAGTATCCATTGACTGATGGATGGATAAGGAGGATAATCTTCCACATGATTATTCAACCATAAAAAAAGAATGACAGGTAATCAACTCTGATCAGTTGGTCTCTCCAGTAAATTGATATAACAGTAAAAAGCAATCATGTGGTTCTCACATTTTTCATTTTTAGTGCAATACCATTGACCTTGAGTAATACCATAAGACCTCTATAAAGCAATGCTAATGCTGCCAGAAGTGATCCCAAGCAGCAGAGAAAGTTCATGGTATTACAAGAAAAAGTTGAACTGCTTTATCTGTACTGTAGATTGAGGTTATACCTGCAGGCATGAAAACCTTGAGCTTTTAGCCAAATGCCTTTTTATCTTGTATTGAAAATGCAACTATGTGAGTGCAGGATTGCTCTAAAAAAGGCATACCTATAGACTCTAGTAGGACTCAAGAGAAAGCACAGTCAAATGACAACTTAAATCCAAAGGAAAGGGAAAGATCTAAAGCTAGTGAATTTAATGCCAGCAAAAAATGGTTTGAGAAGTTTAAAATGAGGTTTGACTTAATATAACAGGAGAAGCAGTTTCTACTCACCCAGAAATAGCAGAGGAGTTCACAGAAGCCATCAAGAAAGTCAAAAGATTTCTGCCGAATAGGTTTTCAATGCAGACAAAAGTGCCCTATTCTGGGAGAGGGGGGCATGCCCCCAAAGGACATTAGTAAGGAAGAGAAGAGAGCACCAGCATTTAAGGCAGTAAGAGGATTGGCTAACTGTTTTGTGCAAATGCAGTCAGTTTCTGTTCAGGACTGCCCTTATCTATAAAGCTGAAAACATCTGAGCCCTGAAGGGAAGAGGTAGATACTTGTTGCCAGTCTTTTGGCATTACAACAAGATGACCAGCACAACCAGAACTCTTTTTCTGGATTGGTTCCACTAATGCTTTGTCTCTGAAATCAGGAAGTACCTTGCCAGTAAGGGGGACTGTCTTTTAAAGTTCTTTTGATAATGGACAATGCTCCTGGCCACCCAGAACCCCATGAGTTCAACACTGAAAGCACTGACGTATTCTATTTGCCCCCTAACATGTCCCTAATTTACTCTCTAAATCAGGGGGTCATGAGGATTACCTATGGTACTCTATGGAAAGGATTGTCAATGTTATGGAAGAGAACGTGGATAGAGAAAACACCATGAAAGTCTGGAAGGAGTTCACCATTGAAGATGCCAAGCTTATAGAAAAAGTCAAGCAAGCTGTCAAGCCTGAAATACCTGAAGAAAGATATCAAGATGTTATGTATGACTTCACAGAATTTATTCCAGAGCCAATCAAAAAAGACAGGACAGAGTGGATATTTGGGGGTGGGGGGAAGAGGAGGGTGAAGGATTCCAAGATAATAAATTTTGGAGAATTCAAGAGCCAATAGACACCACACCATTCACAAGAACAGAAGAGCACGGAGTTATATACGACTGAGAAGTCATTGCATACTGCATGTGAAACTAAGTATGTATTTTATGTTAGCTAATTGAATTTAAATAAAAAAAAATTACTTGGAGGTGAGTGCTTCCAAGCCACTACCAGAGGTAAGAGGTACAAAATAAATGGACATTGGATAATCTGGCAGAAGAGTTATTATTCAAGGCTGCTTTTGGATTTTTACAGCATGGACAAAATGCCATCAACTGAACTGGACAGTCATTACCTAAAGACAAATGCCTGAGAACTTTCAACCTAGTTAAAAACAAGTGCTCACCTTATGCAGCTGTATCATCTGTGACCAGAATAACAGATGTGCCACCTTGAGAATATCACTTTATACACTGAGTGACTAAAGGAGCCATTCATACCTGGTTCCATAAATCCTCTGGATCTTCTGGGTAGGTAAGGGGGTTTGGGTTCAGGTTTCCTCCATGGTCCTTGACATGTGGTTTCAACATCTGTAGACCTACATTCTCAGAGTAGCCACCTCAAGTGGGGAAAAAAACCCACAGATCAGAGATACTGACCTGAGTACTCTACTCTTTAAGGTATTAAACTTAGTACTACAAGGAGAAACTTTGGAAGGAGGATCTCATGGCAATGTAATAAAGACCAGAGATCTGAGATTCCAGATGCACAAACCTTGGAGGAAAGACTGAAGTGACCCAGGATCCCAAACACATGCTTCCCATGCCACCAACATCCTGTAGACTTGCCTGGAGGTTAGTTGAAGTCTCCTCAGCATCCAGAAAATAAGAAACCTCACTTGATCTATCTCAAATACTCTGGGTAGGAAGGACACCAGTTCTGACACATAAGGAGAATTAGGAAACAAAGGACAGCCTAGGCTGTGATGTGGGGGATTGGCAGGATGAGGAGCACACACAACCTTCATAGACTCCTGTGGGAAAAAGTGAACTGGAATAGTCTTGGGTGCCTTCACTTCAGTCCATTCAGCACAATGTATAAGCCACTGGGACCCAGGGTTAGACACTGCAGTGACAGCATCAGGACAAGCATTTTAGACACTCCTCACTCATGCTGCCGAGTCAGTCCTGGGGGCTTCAAATAGGACAGTGCTCTCCAGCCTGGGCTTCATATAGAATTCACAGGGCTAAGATAAGTGACCGAATGGTATGTTAACCCTTCCCTCTACAGAAAGACCATAAATTATCTCAAGAGATAAGCAAACATTCCTTAGCAGGTCTAGAACAAGAAGGATCATTTATCAAACTCAAAAGTACCAATTTTAGAACATTCTTCCCTAAGTGATACTGAATTGTATGTGTACTATGGAAAAGCAGGAACTAGTGTTTAAATATTCACACATGAATGGTAACAAACTTCAGCAAATAATCCACTGCAATGTGGGAAAGAGGTATTTAGGTTTCTCCTAAATCAGTTCCTGGAAAACTTGTTACATTCAAGTCAAATAGATTTTTAGATAATATAGCATTATATTCTCAGAAGGAAATAAACATTGGAGACACAAAGCAAAACCACCCATAGAACCCAACAAAAGCAAATTAATCTCTAACCAGAATTCTAAGATATTGGATTCTGGTAAACATTACTGAGAGGCAAGATAGACCCAACTGTGAATGGGAGTATTCGAAGGAATCTTCTTAGGAGAGGGAAAAAGCCCCTATCACAGCAAGATAGAGGTCAGAGACCTCAGCTATAGAATTGGAACAGCCTTGCTGCAGGTGGACTGAGGTGTACCTTTCCTACTGAAAGGAAAACCTAGGAAGACTAAGGCCATGTCCTCAAACAGTCACCACTTGAAATTTTGAACCTCTGAAGAAAATGGTCAAGCATTTAAAAATATATCCATAGAGGTGTTGGCAATAGTGAATGAGTCTTTACTCAAAGCACAAGGAAAATGGATTGAATCAAGGGTTCCTGTGTCAGACCAAGTCCTACAGGAGGAATCTGAGCATCAAGAGGGAAACTTCGAAGCAGAATTTGTGGGAGTGGTATTTTTATAACCCCTTGGCTGCTACTGCCCTGAATGACTGCAGGGGAAATGTAGATGTAATTCTGGAGACAGAATATTTTCATTTTTGCTTACCTCTCGCCCCCACCTCACTTCTCCAGAGGCCTATATGAGGTAGAGGGTGGTTCAGGATCTTCCAGCATTTCTATCTAGTGTCCTCCCCAGGACACTAGGCAGGTAATTTATGGACCTTGCTACTCTTAGGGAGCTCATTTGCACATTCTGAGGTTAGGATAGAAATTCCGTATGGAGTAGCAGATGCAGCTGAGAAGTTTCATTGTATGTCTTACTACAAGAAATATTAATTTGGAGAGGCCAGTCAATAAAAAAAGTATATTTTATGCAAAATAAAGTATATTTTGTATCTGCAGATAATATAACTAAGAAGTCAGGCTAATATATCAAATAATGAGAAAGAAAAGTATACTTCAGGGTCAATGTCTATTGTGAAGACAAAAAAAAAAAAAAAAAAAAGACAGGAATGTCCAGTGTTTAATTCCTGACCTAGCCACTCCTGAAACATAGCTGACCCTGGGAAGATCAGGAAACCCTGAAACATACATAGCTCTCACCTAAAGAGACTCAGGTAAGGCTTTCAGGAAGAGTATTTCTATGACATAGCCATTTACTTCCAGAAAAGGCAGCACAGGGGTTGGAGTAGGGGAGTAATCTGCCAATTAGGAAGGGTGAGAAGTGGCAAACAGTACCTACTGTGAGTGTTGTCTGGAGGCTAGGAGCCTACCAAACCAAGTATCACAAGAAGAACTTCCACAGGAAATGTTCCTGTTTTACACTCCCTCATTTGTCCTTTACCCATCCTCTCACCCCAACAAGCAAAGTCAGGGTTGGTTCTATTAAGACAACACCCATGTAAATACTTCTAGGCAATTCTAGCAGGAGCTCAACCTAAGACCACCAGGTCAAAGGGGAAGTTGTTTTGTCAGAGGTAGCACCTGCCAGCGGCCCCACCCTGCACACAGAATGGACACCCTGGGCAGAGAACCTCAGCCCTTCACCATCCTCAAAGGGAACCCATGGCACAGAAGGTTGCACACTGACCTGGATCCATGATAAGTATGTAACAGAAACTGAGAATTTAATGGCATTAAGTTTAATGGATCTTCAACCCTTCCCTTCACAAATATAAGTAGATCATATTCAAGAGGTAGACCTTTCTTAGAGGAATGGTGAATTATGTACAGAAATTAAAAGTTTAAGTCCTAGTCTCTAAACGACAGAAATGCAATGAAGAGCACCACTGGGAATGCAGTAACAGACGTATTAAAGCATTCATGCATAAATGGAAACCTAAAATCTCAGCATCTATTCCACTAAGAAATGCGGTTTTGTTTTGTTGGAAAGGTATTGTAGGTTTCTCCAATAATTTTTAGGCTTGGATTTTAGATAACCGTGTTCTGTTTGTAAATGAAAAAGAATGATACTTAGACAAAGCAAGATAGAATCCTATAGAATCTAATGAAAGCAAATTAATCTCTGGTTATGGGAATTCTAAGGTACTTAATTCTGGCAGATGTTAGTGAGAGGCAAAGATGGGACCAAGGCTAACAGCATGAGGGGTGTATAGGGAATCTTCCCACAGGAGGGAAAAGACATCACAAATGATGAAGGTCAGAGATCTTGGCTTGGAATCAGAATAACACCTTGCTGCTGAAGGACCCATGTACCTCCTACTGAAAGGAAAACCCAGGAGTGTTGCCATTCTTTTGGAATCTGGTCATTTCTGCAGAGGCTAGATTCCTCTGACACATCCTTAGATCTTTTTAGCACAGCAAGGAGATATTTTAGTTCAAAGACAGCACTAAAATTGGAGAATCCTAGGAAATAGAACAAAGTTATAGAAATAGACCTTAACTTTGGCTGTCTTTAGGGCAGTTGATGTACATGATCAGACTCCGGATCAAGCACCACAAGAAAGCTCAGAGGAAAGGAGTCCTGTCCACTAGGGAATAAGCCAACACAGCCCTGCCATACCTCCCTATAGGCATGCATGCCTATTGTTAAATGCGTCACTCTAGGCTAGTCTGCTAGGATTTCAGGTTAAAGAATATATGTCGCATTTTTTCCCGGGTGATTGCTGTGTTTAAGAGGTCTCTTCACAAGGGGAAAGGTTGGTGGAGATGGGGTGGGATTGTCTACAGCCGTTAGCAGCTGTTCTTTACAGGGAAGAATTTCAACATGTAGCAGTTCATGGGTACCAATTTAGGCTACCCATAAAAAACTCTTGATCCTATTTGTGGAGATCACATCAAAATACAGGTAAAGTGTAACCAGAGGTAGGAGTGCAACTATGTCAAAATGGACAGAAAGTGCATCTCTAGTACTAACATCTTGCCGTAGGAATGAAGTTAGCATGAAGTCATCACTCAACAGTCTGAGATGGGGAGAAAAGAAAGCTCTGAATTCACATTCAAGTATAATGTCCTAAAACAGTTCTAATGGAAGTCAACCACAGCAGATGTGCTTTTTCAAACTAGATCACATCTACCTGATGACACACCTCAGGTAATATACACATTTAAATACAGAGAGCCCATCTGTGGGCCCATAGATTATCCAGGACTAGCCGATAGCTCACTTACCTATGCCAAGAGAATTAACTTTCTATCTGGAGTGCTTCAAAACATTGATCTCAGAATCAAGGAATAGAATCTGAAGATCAGAGGTCACTAATCCTTATACAATAGAACCTTGTAGTAGGCAGGACATACTGAGGTACTCAGCAGTCAGCAGAGACAACAGCTTTATTCAAGTTGACTCTGGGGTCCTGTTATGGGAATACAGGCTCCTCCCACTTATCTACCTTCAGACTTCTCCTGGACCAGGGAGCACAGGGCAGAGGCACATAGCCTTCATTTTTACTTGGGTGGATGATTGTGGTTCTCATGTGAAAAAAGTCAGGGTCTTTACAAATGCTGCTTTTTAAAAAAATACTGTCTTCTACAAAAAGGTGATTTATTCTCTCTTCATCTGCATTATATTCTTGCAACATGAAAACAGGGCAGTACCATCCTCTATTGAACAAAAAAAGAATTATAAGAACAAACTACACACCCAGGAGCTAAAAGCAGAAGTTTCTCCTTATCCTAGTCCTTGGAGTCCCCTAATGAGATAATGGTGAGGTTACCAAGGAACCTTCAATGATGGGAACAGGTAGAGAGAAAAAAAGAGCAGCTACATCAACAAGACCAGTGATTTACCAGTAGTACTAACTTGCCATTGTAGAAGTGGTTGAGGTCTTAGTGAAGTGCTCCTTCATCAACCTAATATGGCCGGAAAGAGAACTCAAGTCTCTTGGGGTTTTGAGAAGAGCTATAGCAGAATGTTAACACCCTCCCAAGTGGCACACCTAATCATCTGGTGTCGAACAGCCAATAGCATATGCAAGCAAATGGAGAGAGGTTAGATTATGATACTAATACTACCAGTAACTAAAGGAATAGGACTAACATGCACAGCTGCAACACTCATCCAGATATTTGTTTGCTTTCCAACATCCCCAACACTCCATTGTTAGACAGAATTTGACCTCTTGTTGGCTGCCTTAAACCCTTTCCTTGCTGCACATCAGGTAGAGTTATGTTCAGTTACACTATCTATGGGCCCATGGGTTTAAACAAGACAGAACAGCATCCTGATACTGTTCAGGAGAGAAGTCTCTAAGCACATCAATCTCCTGATGCTCAGTAACAAGATACAGTAACAACCAGCTCTTAGTCTAATCAAGATCTTCCCACAATTGACCCCCCCCCCCATTAAGATGATTGAAACTATTTGGGGAAAAATCACTCTCAACGCCTGACTTTTCCATATGATGTACAGTCGATTATGTGCCCTCTACAGCTGGGTTTTCCACATAACAACTGATAGGCCTTTTTATCAGGGTTAGTTCAAACCTGTGAACCATGTGAACATCAGTCACAGGAGTGTAAGCATCTCTGGAATCTTCCTAGGGTTGTGGGCTAGGGACATGAGGGCAATGGGAAGGACTTCTGCTCCCACATCTTCATGAATGACCCACAGCCTTTCACAGCCACCTCAACTTTGGACAGAGACACAGTAGCTCCCAGGTTCTGAGACTTAGATGGGCATGGTCACAGCCTTCCAGTTAATGTTGACTTTAAGATTTTTCTACTGATACAAGAAAGGACTAACTTGCCATCCTAAATGGGACACATCAAGGTGACCAGTCACTAGCCAGACCAAGGAACAAGAGACCAGTGATAATGAAGAATAGCCAAAGTGAAAATAGGCTGAATGTGTTCCCACCCTTGAAGTAATGTGCTGCCAGCAAAGGCAATATGCAAAAGAAAACTGAAACATCTTTCTTTGAGCAAACATGGACTCCATTTATTGGAGCTAGGGCATGTCAAAACTTTACCACAATAGCCAGTATTCGAAGATGCAGATGCAGCTCTGTTCTCCAAGGGAGAAGTTTGGAATATACACAATAATGCAAAGCTTAATGCTCTGCCCATCACTGACTGTCCATCCATCCCACTCAGATGCAACATTCTTTCCTCTGTGCTCTCTAGGATAACTTCCAAACCTAGCCCCTGCCCTAAGTCCAAAGCTTAGATTCTGATTTCAGGGATCCAAACAGAACACTCAAGTTGCACTTCCAAGTTTGTCATTGACAATACTCAAAAACAAGATGCAGAATTTTCTTATGTCAAGAATATAAAATTGGGACAGGTCTTCCTAAAGGACATAGGTTAAATATGGAACCATTAAGCAGCTTTGTTCAGATTTCAAAATTTTTCATCAGCGTCTAAATCATATACAATATAGGATATGCCACAGGTCTATAAAAATACTAATCCAAAACTGCAAATCTCCCACAAAAACCCCTCTAGAGGTTCAAGGTCTCTTTTTCTTTAGAATGACAACTTTGACTCAAATATCTTATGCAGATTCTTCTAGACAACGAAAATGGAGCCATTTCACAAGTGTTTGAGGAGATAGCATCCATTAGAACATTTTGGGGTTTGAAGTATAGTTCAGGGGAATATGCAAAAGCAACCTAACCCTCCCCACCCTTTTGAAAATTCCCACTTAAACTTAAAGCTCAGTATCTTCGAGGATCAGATGACACTAGTCTAGACTAGCCCTGTCCACCTCCACACGACTACCTCTCTAGGAGTAAGCAACTCCTACCTGTGCCCAGGATTTCAAAGATGAAAACCTTGGTCCAATTATTCCAGGTTCCACACCTGGGCAGTGAAGTACACTCACATGATGAAACCTATATCTTATTGCTCATCCCATCCCTTAAGTAAGATTAGTGATTGTGAGTGCATATCTCTAGACAGTATAAGAGGGATCATACAGTAAAGCCTCCTCCAGAAGAAACAAACCTGAAAGACTCTGCAGGTAAGACGACGACTTCCACTGAAGTCCATGTGGCCTTCAAGAAGATGCCCAGGTAACAGTCTGCAGGAGACTTTCCCTTGCAAGAAGTGAGAATGAACATCAAGAATTGCTCTCCTCCCTTGATGACAACTTGCCCTGCTTCCTAGAGATTATGCTCAAGGATATGAACTCCTTGGAGTACATGAAATATTCAGACATGGAAGATATTGAAAATAATGCTTTAAAAATAAAATGCTTGGGATCCCTGGGTGGCGCGGCGGTTTGGCGCCTGCCTTTGGCCCAGGGCGAGATCCTGGAGACCCGGGATCAAATCCTACATTGGGCTCCCGGTGCATGGAGCCTGCTTCTCCCTCTGCCTGTGTCTCTGCCTCTCTCTGTGTGTGTGTGAGACTATCATAAATTAAAAAAAAAAATTAAAAATAAAATGCTTACTCGGCAGAATCAAGAAGCTGATACCAATACTGAAACCAAAGCAGAGGTAAACCTACATAGAGTAGATTTCCACCCTTTGATGCTGGATTTTGAGGTCCAATAAAGTCAGGATAAGCAACACACACGTTTACCCAGCTGACTACACTGACAGGAGCTATCATTAAACAGAATAGTGTCATTATAATCTGCATTGAAGACTCCATCTTCTACCTCTACTAAGGAAGAAAATTTTGGACTAGAAACAGACACATTCGTATTCAGAAACCTACTCCTATGCATCTAATAACTCAAACTTCCCAGGATTTCTAAGGAAAACTTCCAGGCTAAAAGATTATGATCTAGATGAACACACGTTGGTTTCACAATGAGCTCATCCCTGAGGATACAGTAGGTTTATACCCCTGGGCACCTTATTAGTTTTGCCACCAAGAAAACCACAACTTCAAAAACACTTCAGAGTGTTTCTGAGATGGCCAGTGAGCTCCCTGCTTCATACCAGGTTGACAGCCAGAGCAGCTGTCTGGAAACCTTGAACCAGCTGTACCAGAAACAGGGAGTCCTATCTGATGCAAAGCTCAAGGCATTACTTTCTTTTTTTTTTAATCATCTCTTGACATCAATCCCTGAAGCACACTTTCCAGAGAAATAGCATAAAACCCATAATGGTGGTCAGGTCTTCCAGGTATTAAATTCCTCAACCCATGGCTCATACTTACCAGATCGTCTAAAACCTAGCAGGATAACATTGTCAGGGCCAAAAGGGATTTCGAATTCCAGGTCATGTCTCCAGATAGCCCTAGATGCCAGAGCAGAAAGTACTGCTGCTAAGAGGAGCATTGTCCTCAGCCTGAAACAATTATGCTGCTGGTAGTACCAAAAGATCATGAAAGTTAATGGACATCTGGCTGCAATCTTCCTATATTCAACTTGCATTTCCTATTGCACTTTCCAGGAGGTACATCCTACAGGCACTTTACCAGTCTAAGAGCATCTATCAGCTTAGCAAATAGATTTGCAGTGAACCCATAGTCAACTTCCCATGGACATTTCCCAGGTAAGTCTGAGCTAAAATCTTTTCTGGGGCATCAGGAAAGTAAACCTCACTGAACCATCTCAAATTCTGAGATGAAGAGGACTCACAAGGTCACTTGACACACAATATCAGAGGAGGTAAAAGGAGTGGACTGTGCCATTAGGAGCTAGAAGGAGGAGGATAGTATACCTATAGACCTCTGTGGGAAAAGTCAAAGCAAAAAAGCCTAGAAGTCTTTTCCTTGGTCAGTGTCTAGTCCTAACTTGTAATTCACTGGAGACTTTGCATGGTACATAGCTAGCTTCTGATTCTGTCCTGGGAGTTCTAACGGGAGGGAAGCCTCCCAGGTCAGGTTTCACCAGAATTCATACGGCTGAAGGTAAATGTGGAAAGACAGACAAACCCTTCCCTCCACAAAAAAAGAGCTTAAATTGCACATGCTCAAGTGAGAATTCAACCCGTCTTGAAACTCAGACAACAAAAGTATAGCTTAAAAAAACTGGGTGATAAATTATCTTCCCTTCTAAACATTGCTAATATAGTGAAACATGTACTAACAAAATGTGTTTATATATTAAAATATTCACAGTAATAAGAACCTAAAAGCAACATTTCACTCCAACATAGGAAAGAGTTGTTGCAAATTTCTATTTCTTGATATTTCCTGGGATTTTTATGACTTAAATATTGAAATGCTTCTCAAATTATCTTAGTTGAAGGGAGACTGTTGTGACTAAAACTTGAAAACCACATGAAGAGAACAAGACAAACATCCCCTATACTTGTGTAGGTAAGCCACGAGCCTTTTCTCCAGGATGGAGCTATTCTCAGGTTATCTCTGTGCCCCATCCCACCCCATCCACGTAGCTGATGTCTGAAGACAACTTGGAGCATATGAAAATGAGGGCTCTAGAGACCAATAGGAACTGGTCCCTGATCTAGATGTTACAGAGGACTTTTCCACCTCCAGAACAATATTCTTTCAATTCTGGATCAGTACCATAAATGAGGTAACAGCTCTTTGTTGGGAGGGCCCAGACCACTGACCATCTCTCAGAAAACCCAAGAGCAAGGAAGCTCAAGAAACTTCCTTCTCCTTTTTCATCCATCACTCCTAGAAGGGATCATTTTTGGAAGAGGACAATAGAGAGTTGAGGCTTCCTCTTTTAAGGGGCATGATTTTTAGTTTAGACATAATTTCCACTGCCACTCTATTGCACAGAATGAAGGGACTTGACCCAAATTAAGTGAAGCAAATATCTTGATTCAAGTTGACTCACAAGGAACTAAGGAGAACCTGTTAACAATATCACTCATCACCTTACCTTCACCCCCCAATCTGCCTCTCACCACTTGTAGTTTTCTGGATCTTATAGCACATGTAGCATAGGGCACATTAGCCAAAGCACAGGCCAAGTAGAAATCAAAACAAAACATGGCCCACTTTTATCCTTACAGACTTCCTGATATTTGGAGGACTTACTCAAAGGTAGTCTACAGTGGTTTGGAGGTAAGGGATGGTTCAATGCTCATTTCTGCTTCAGCGCGAGATTGCTGTGAGTGATTACATAAAAGGATGTTTTTCTTCATAAAACTACCTTCTCCAAAGAGAATACTTCATTCTACTTTAAAACCATTCAAATTAGAGAAGGGAGATCATCTGAAGTTATCTCTGACCAAAAAGAACCATCAACCTAGATCTAAACACAAAATTCTCTATATCCTACCTAGGGGAAGTTCCTCAGGAGATGGAGGTAAGTACACCAATGTCCTTGAAGAGCAAGTAGAGTGCAATTATCAGTGAGACGCGCATATACGTGAAAATGACAAGCAGAAATATTACTAATTTAAATTTGTTGCTATTTGAATGGTAGGGATGAGGTTCTCCTTGAACATAAGATAGGGAGAAACCAAACTCCTCATCCTATTGAGTATACTTGGAGAACAGTTGCAGAAATTAACTACATTGTGTGTGATTTCCAGACAAGAATGACCTCCACTTGAGGTCATGTAACAGGAAAAGTACAAGGTTTAAATGCTGAGATCCCACATGTGGGCCCATAGGATTCAGTGGGACTAGTTATCTTATTGCTCTATACAGAACCAAGTCCCCTGGGCACTTGTGTCTGAGGTGTTCAGTGACAACAACAAAAAAACCACTTAGTCTTGTTCCCTCAGCAGTTGACAGGGAAAAGCTTCCACACAACACATCCTTAGGAGGATTGTGTGTTCTGGGGACTATTCAGGTTCCTGTAACTTACACACAAAATGTGAAACAGTCTGAGTGTCTTCTAAACATGGATTACCGCCATAGTAATGAATAGACCTCTTTATAGTACGATATTGGACATCAGCTGTGAGAGCATGTTTCAGGAATCCCCCCCAGGGATGTGGGTTAGTGGTAATCAGTAGGGACTGGGACTGAGTTTTCTGCTCCCTGATCTTCCTGCTGAATAACCCACAACTTTCCACAGCCATTTATATCAGCTTTGGACAGAAAGGATTTATCTTCCACTTGCAAATATACATCACAGAGCAAGTGTGGGTATTTACAACCTTCCAGTTAATTTTGACTTTAAGGCTTCCTCCACCTACACAAGAGGACTAACTTTCCATCCTTAATGTGATATAACATCAAGGTGAGTAGCACCGCAGTAGAATCAAGGGGTAAGAGACAAGTGAGGACAAAGATGAACAGCTACATGAAAGTACTATAAACAGGCTCCAATTCTTTGTCTAGGAAGCTATCCTATTCTCAACGACAGCCTTGATGAAAGGATTATGCTTGGCTGCAGATTTTTCCCATTCAGCACATTGAATAGATTATGCCACCACTTTTCTGGCTTGCTATGTTTCTGTGGAGAGAGATCTACTGCAAACCTTATGGGTCTTTCCTTGTAATCTAAGGACTTCCCCATCTTGCTTTTAGGATTTTTCTTCTTTCATTACTCTATTTTGCAAATTTAACTATAATAGGTCTTGGTGTTGGAATGCTTTTGTTGACTTTGGTGGGAGTTCTCTGGTGCTTCCTGGATCTGGAGGTCTGTTTCCTTTCCTAGATTAGGGATGTTTTCAGCTGTTATTTCCTCAAATAAACCTTCTGCTCCATTCCTCTCCTCTGGGACTCCTATGCCATGAATGTTAAGTGGAGTCATGGAGTCTCTTAAATCTATTCTCATGATCCATCATTTTTCTCTATTTTGTTCAGCTTATTGTTAATTTTATCTTTGATGTCACTTATTCATTCCTCTGTTTCTTCCATCCTTGTGGTCATTACATCTAGTCCGTCTCAAATCTCATTTTTTATTTCTGCCTGGTTAGGTGGGTTTTTTTTTTTAAAGCTCTTTTATCTCTGCAGTAAGGATCTCCCTGAAGTCTTCCATACTTTTTCTCAAGACCAGTGAATGTCCTAATGACTATTGCCTTAAGTTCTCCACCAGACATAACTGATCTGTTTCAATTTGATCTCTGGCCATGACCTTTTCTTGTTTTTTGTTTTGGGACGGATTCTTCCATCTTGTCATTTTGTCTAGCTACACTCTTGGATAAATAATGTTTATCTGCCAGCAAAGGCAATGTGAAAAACTGAAGCAACTTGCTAGGAATCAAGGAGTCCACTGAGTAGAACTATACCATGTCAAGATTTTTAATCACAGCATCCTTCCATCTAAGGCTCAAACAGAATTCTAGCTCTGTTCTCAAGGCATGAGGAAGAATTCCAAGTATACACCAGGAGGCAATTACAAGCTCAGAAATCCATTCCCAAGGAATTCATAAACTTGAACTCCCATAGTAAAATTATCTAGACTGAATCTGGCTCCATCTATAGGGAATCCTGACACAGGACACTTTAGACTGCAAGTGGTCTCATCCCTGAGGACCAGGTAGACTTAGTCCAGTGGTTGCGTTCTCACCAACTTTACTAAAGTCAGAATGAAGACATAGGAGTCTTTGACTCCGATGTCCAGTGAAGTCCCTGCTTTACACATGCTTGGTCAGCAGGGCTGCCAAGAGAAGCAAACTATTTGTCCTGCACATTAAAACAAGTTCTTTATGAAAAACAGCCCTTTGAGAATTGCAGTTGTAGCATTATTTTCTTCTTATTAAAGCCATACCCCATGTTGGCAAATTGAATTCAAATTAAAAAGTCAAACTCCAGGGCCTCTCAGCCATTTTCCATAGAAAAGCATTGCCAAGAATAAATCAGAAATGGCTAATGCCCAGATAGCATAATCAACAGCTGCCTCTCTCAACTCAGAAAGTATCTCTGGATCAGATCTTTGGACAAAAGGTCAAGTAATTCCCATCATTATGACAGTGTGGGTCTGCAATAGTTCCAGAATTTCCATCCATGTTCAACAATGGACTTTGCCCAGAAAAGGGGGATTGATGCCCATGATGAATGCTATCCCACTCCTGTCTGGTACACTCATAGGCTATTGGTGCCAAAGTAATTCAGAAAACAGCAATAGACAGCATCCAGCTCCAAGCTTCTAGCATTTAGGTTTTTGTTTCCTTTGGAGAGGTTTCAACAAGCAGCCCCCGAGATCTCACTTCTGAAGACATTCAGGTACCACATAGTTTCATGATCAACCCAAGGGCACATCACACCAATAAATACCAAGAAGAACTAGTTCTCATAGAGCCTCTGCCAAGATATGCTCAGGCAGGAGCCATCACATGCATTCACAAGACAAAGTAGCAGGCACCGAAAGGGCACCAATTTAAGAGCTAAACTGATACTCCATGAAAAGGTTAAAATATCCAAGAAATTGAGATATAGTGTCAATTCTCAAAGACAAAGCAGCAGATATTAACAAAAGAAAATGGAGTCAAACGAAATGGACAGATTCAGCAGATACCCTATAAAAAGTAATGGGATAAATGATAGAATAGATGTGGCTGAAGAGCAGCTGAAGGAACTTTTTCCAAAGTGTCTGGAAAAGGCTGAAGTGTAAGATTTTCATTTCAATAACTGAAATCCCTCCCACCTCAGGGTACAACGTAGAGGATGGTAGAGATGTTCAGTCATTTGAATTCAGTAGTCCCATCCATGGTGGACATGTATTTAATTCGTTATGGCTCTTGTGCTCAGTTCATCCATGTTTTAAGGAATAGGAGGTAATGAACAGTTCTCTATATCCTATGTTAAAAAAAAAAAGTCACCTATGTGAGAAAAGATCTGGAAAATCCAATGTTGAATTCCTGATCTAATCCAACTTGGTTCATGCCAGATCAAAAAGACTCAGGAAAACTTGTGTGGTACTGGCACAAAAATACATAGATCAATAGAACAAAATGGAGCTCAAACCCAGAATTATATGATCAATCTAGGGTTTTAAAGAAGGGCAAGAATATACAATAGGGGAAAGACCATCTCTTTAATAAAAGGAACACTTATGTAGTTGGTGGAAATGCAAATTGGTGGAGGCACTCTGGAAAAACAGTATGGAGGTTCCTCAAAAAGAAAAATAAGACTACCCTATGATCCAGCAATTACACTATTAGGTGTTTATTCAAAGAAAATTAAAACACTAATTCAAAAAGTTACATACACCCTAATGTCTATTGTATCATTTACAATAGCCAGGATATGGAAGAAACCTATATATCCATTCATAGATGAAAAGATGGTGTGTACAAACACACACACACGGGTATTAGCCAAAGAATGAAATCTTGCCATTTGCAGCATGGATGAAGTAGAGGGTACAATGCTAAATGAGATGAGATGAGAAAGACAATACCACATGATCTCACTATGTGGAAGAAAACAAATGCATTGGGCGGGGTTGGGGTGGGGGGAGAAACTCCCAGAATCTTAAATACAGAGTACAAACTGATGGTTTCCAGAGGAGAGGTAGGAGAGGTAGGTGAGGTGAAAAAGATTAAGAGTACACTTATCTCGAGGAGCACCAAGAAACAGAACTGTTGAATCGTTACCTGAAGCAAATGTAACACTATGTTAATCATACTTGAATTCAAGACTCTTCAATAAATGGTGCTGGAAAACTGGACAGCTACATGTAAAAGACTGAAACTGGACCACTTTTTACCACCATATGCAAAAATGAACTCAAAAGGAATTAAAGACCTAGATGTGAGCCTGAAATCACAAAAATCTAAGATGATAATGCAAGCAATAGCTTCTGACATGAGCTGTAGTGACATTTTTCTGGATAGTTCTCGGACAAGGGAAACAAAAATTAGACTTCAATTCATCAACCTACTCACTCCAACAAGGAAAGTCAGGACTTGTTCCATTAAGAGAATGTTCCTAGGACCAAGACCTCCAGACAATTATGTTGGGAGTCTAACCTAAGATCATCAGGGCAGAGAAGGAAATGCCATAAGAGATAGGATTTACCAGCGAGTCAGTCCTACACACAGTATGGACATTGCTGGTCTCTAGGCTTTAGTCATCACTGGTCCAGAAGGACCTTAAAGCACAGAAGGTTGAAAAGGGAAATCAGATCCACAAGTGTTATAGATTGGGTAGGGATAGGGTGGCGAGATCACTTGAGTAACCTAGGTCCATGTTCAATCCTGCCCATGTCACCAACATCTCTGGGGTAAAATGGAAGGTCTTTCTCCCCAAGAGCATGTAGGAGCTAAGAAACTGCTCCTGTACCATCTAAATACTCTGGCTTAAATATGACTCTGTACGGGCACTAAGGAATAGGAGTTTCAGGAAGACCTGGGTAAAAGAAGGACCTAGGCTTTGCCCAGTGATGAGCAGGGGCTGGAATGATGGGGCCAGATACCACTCACAGCTGTGGGCAAAGCCAGGGCCAAATACGCTTGATAGCAGCTTCCTCCAGAGGCCAGCAGGGGACAGTTGATTGAGGCATAAAGTCTGGGCCTGCCAGAGACTGCAAGCAGAGGGGTTCAACACATTTGGTTTCTCTTTCCCATACAATCTCAGGAGTTTTAAATGGGGATTGGGGGGCAGAAACAGACTAGGCTAGTTAATTCACTAGAATTAATAGGAGCAGAGGAAAGTAGAATGCCAGGAGAGGGGATGTTCATAATAAAAAGCAGCATCAATTGCTCAAGTTCAAAGGAGATGTAGACCTTTCTTAGAAACGAAAATTTTAGATCACAATCCACCCGCTTAAGGGTGAATAGAGATATAGCAATGAAATGTAATAGATGACCTATTACAGTATTCATGTGAATATAGAAGTCTAAACGTGAGCTCTATTACCTAAGAAATCAGAGTTGAATTCTCTTGTACTATTTCTTAGAACTCCTAACATGTAACAAAGATCTGAGGTAGATTTAGCTTTATATCCTTAATATATTCTCATTTTTGTTGTAGAAGGGGATAAATCAAAGACAAGTCCTCCTTTGAATACAATGAAAGGCTGTTCATTTTTGGCATCCTAAGATACCTAACACAGATATTGTGGGAGGTAGAGAGGCTGAGTGGAATCCGAGTATAAAGAACCTCTTCCCAGAAGAGACGGAAAAGTACCCATCATAGGAAGATAATATAGGGAACACCTTGCTATAGTAAACACTGCACCAGTTCCTCTTCTGCTCAAAGGTAAATGGAGGTTGGCATTCTACTGAAGGGTCGGGTGGCCTAGTGCCACACCCTGATCCTCTGTGCCCTTGTTTTCATGCAGAGCCACAACTCAGCAGTGCAAGGAAATGGATGGATTGCTCAAGGAATAACTGCAAAGAACATAGTAGATAGGGTTAGGGGTAGATGACCAGACTCTTGACCCCATTAAGGAACAATTATGAGATGCATTCTATGTAGTACCTTATAAGGTCCCAAGTGGGACTGAGCTCCAGACACCCACTTCAGTGGCTAATTCCCCTCAACTCACCACAGGTTCACCTCTGGGGTTCCTGGGATCACTACAAATAAACTATAAAGTAGACAGATAGCAGCTCACCAAAATGTTGATATCCTAATCTTCTGAACATGTAGATATGTTATGTTACATGACAAAGGAATTAGGACAGAAGGAATGAAGGCTGCTAAGAAGCTGACCTTAAATCGAGGGAATTCTTGTGGACTATGTACTTGGGCCCAACACTCATAGAAGTAAAAGTATGGTCAGTGGGCAGCCTGGGTGGCTCAGCAGTTTAGCGCTTGCCTTCGACCCAGGATCAAGTCCTGTGTTGGGCTCTCTGCATGGAGCCTGCTTCTCCCCCTATTGCCTGTGTCTCTGCCTCTCTCATGAATAAAAGCTTTTAAATGGTATGGTCAGAGATTAAGATGCCAACTTTAAAGATGAAAGGTCCAGAATTTGGGTTATAAGAGTCCATAAGCAGGGACTTCTGAAGACTTCTATAAAGGTGGTTAGGGCAGGGCAACCATCTTTCAGTGCCATCAAGACAAATGCCACCTCACACCTTGATTTTCTGAGATCCATTTCAAATTTTTGATATCCAGAACTCTAAGATGAATCTCTTCTTACAGCCCTAACTTGGTCATCATTTGTTACATAAGCAATAGATTAATCTAGTATTCGTCCAAAATTCTTATTTCAAGTTTTATATTCAAAGGAATCCATAGTCACTCATTCATGTTTATTTCAAATAGGCTCATAACTACCCTTTTTCCTGGCAGCAATGATGAAAAAAATTAAGGTAACAAAAATAGCAACATAATCTCCTAGCATCCCAACCTAGAGAGATCATGGAGTTCAATTCAAATAAATGTGCGAATGTAAATATCTTGACTTGAATTATTGCAATTTATGATAAAACCAGATATCCAGGATTTCTACAGAAAGGAACTAAATATAAAACTAAAAATATTTGGAAAGAATCTCCAGACCCAAGTTAATTCCCTATGGGATTCTACTGCCAGTTCAGCTAGAAATGCACTAATGATATGCAAGTTATTCCAAAGAATAGAAAAAGGCCAATTTCTCTGAGTGCTCTTCTCTGGTAACCAAGTGAATTGTCAAACCACTAGTAGTCTCATTCTCAGCATCTTAGCTTCTCTGAGGGAGAAGCTATGTGAGGCCTTGTATTTCATAGTGGAGAGTGAGGTCATAGGAGCTGTGGATCATTGTGCTCTGACCGACAGATTTGAATCCTTCTCTAACCTCCAGGAAATCTCATTGAGCACAAACGTGGAATGTGACAGCCCTGGAAAGACCACAGCTGTCAGATAATATAGAAGGTAGTGCTCACTCACACTCTGCCTCATTGGCCTGGCAGGCTCCGGGTGCCAACACCAAGATGCTCAATCAGAAGGTTACTCCTTGGAACATTGAGCCTTCATACCCAGAGAGGGAGCTAGTGTTGACTACCATACCCAGAGAGGGAGCACTGTCCTCAGGCTTCATAGGAAAAGTTTCAGTTGGCTCCAAAAGCAAAAGCAGAAGTTTCTACTCCATGCTCCCAGCATTCAGGCCTTCACCTCCTGAGTGAACTCCTCAGATGTAGCACCTACCAATGACCTGAGAAACTGCCAGAGCATATTTAAGATTTGTCACCTCAAGAAACAACCTGTTTCTCACAGGTGAGCTGTGATGAGGGGATCCATGTTCTCGCTAGTTTAACAAATCACATGAGGACTGGGGTCATAGAACAAGCCTGCTAAAACTGACAAGGCAGCAATTCCTGGTATAATCATACAAGAGCTTGGTTTCAGGTCTCTCTATAGTCACTTCCTCAGTCTTGATAAAATATAAAGTCAGAGGATGGGTTAGGGACAGGATAGTGCAGGCAGCCTATGATGAGTAGACTTCATCAGTCTCTGGAACTAGGCTGCTGAGAAGTTTGCCAGGTCCAGGCTAAGACCTGGCCCCTGCATGTGTGCAGCAACTTGATGAAAATACTCAAATGAAACTCACGGAGGCACTGCCCTATGGCGGAGCTGCTCAATGGGGGCTTGGCAGTGACTATGTCAGGATCCTATAACATGCTCTACCAGCCGCATAGCTCCAAGGATTCATTCACCTCTGAGATTTCAGCCTGTGTTGCCATGGGTTAGTGAACAAGGAGATCTTTAAGGCCCATAGGACTGATAGGACTTTGAAATGTAGCATAGTTTTGGAGCTAAAGTATCTTAACTCTGAAGGGAGGAGCATGTCTTGTCCTTAAGAGATTATTGACCATCGTAGCCTTCACAGAACCATCTGTAAAGGATTCACATCAGAAATAGGAAGAAGCTCAGAGAGGAATACTCTTTGATGATGGGGCAAATTTAAAACTCTCACCTTGAATTACTGCCTGCTGTTTTAGCAGGTAAAGCAAGACTCAGGAAACTTCTTTGACAGCATCTGGTCATGTAATTCTTCCCTGGGTGGGTTATGCTCTGGTTCTTACAGAGCTAGTCTTGAATAATGGAAACCCAAATATTTCCCCACCTACTGTATGCAAGGGGCTGTCATTGGACTTAAGGTAAAATGCAAGGAGAAGCTCAAGGCCCTATACTTTAGCAAAGCTCAGTTCTGTATAAATTCCTACATTGGATAAGATCGGCAATTATGGTCATAACAAAATTTGAGCCCACCAGGGGACAAACAGCCCACAGACTCATATGCTCAGCCTAGCAATCAGAGCCCTGTAAGATCATGCCCCCATGGTCATCTTCAGTGCACTGAGCTCTGTCATTCCTGAGAAGCCATGCACAGGTTGCTTTCATGAGGCAGAGGAGTCCAATGGACCAAACTCCATGAGTTCACACACTATAGTGTGCGGGCAAGGGCTGGGAGGCAATCTTCCCAGAAGACCTCTCAGACCTAAATATCTCACCTATTTCTTAAAAGGGAAGATTCTGAATTTTGAATAGCCCCTTAGGTTGTCACCACCCTAAATAAGTAGAAACAGTTAATGTGACAATGCTTCATTTTGAATCCTCAACTGCCTCTACCAAGAGCCACCCCCAACCCCCAATTAAGATAAAGAGGGGCTTGGCACCATCTAGCATTTGGGTTGTAGGCTCCTCTCCAGTGCTGGGCAGTTAGGGGACACCTAAAGGCTCTGCTGTGCATAAAAGTTCATCTGATTCTCTGGATTATAGAGAACTTCATGAGAATAGTAGTGGGTAATTGAGTATTTCTGTTTTATACATTCAGAAAATATTCATCAGCATTAAGTATCATCCTTACTGGCAGATCATGTATTTGAAAAAAAAAAAAAAAGTTGGAAGTTTCCCAAATATGAGAAAAGCGGATTCAGAAGGCACACAGATTCTCTAACAAATTCAACCCAGAGAGATTTATACCAAGACACACAGTACTTAAAATGGCAAAAAAAAAAAAAAGTGATAAAGAATTATGAAATGGCACAATATATTCAAAGTGCTGAAAGGGAAAAATCTGCAGCCAAGAATACTCTATACAGCAAGGCTGTTGTCATTCAGAACAGGAGAGAGAAAGTTCCCCTAAAAAGTTTGAAAAGGGAACCCAGGCAGCTTGGCATTCTTCCAGGATGACTGGGCAAGTGTGGCCAAAGCTAGGCATATACCATACCCCACTCTGCCCACTTACTTTGGGCATAGTTGTCACGGACCATGAAGTACCTGTTACCTGCATCCCAACAGAAGCTCTTCAATCTGTCAGTCCTTGAGTCTTCAAGATCTCAAAAGGTTGCTCACCTTTAATCACAAAGCACATCCCTTTGAGCTAGCCTTGGTAGGAGTTGCAAACAAGTCCTCTCTGAGACAGGCTACTATTGAGTAAGACTTAGTATATAGCTCTGATCTCCAAGAAATTCAGAATCAAACACGAAGAGCCACTTTCCAACTTCCAAAACCTCATCCCATAGTGCTAAATAGCAATGTCAAACTTCCTGTGATGAACACTCTCCAGGCTGAATGGACTGGACGCCTGTAACAGGAAGGACACAGAACACCCTAGACATAATGGTCCTATCCTTGAGAACATGAATGTATATATGCACTGGTGACATTTAGTGGGAGCATTCCTGGCTCACAATTTTAGTTTTGCCTCACTGAAGTTAGCTATACCTAGCAACGTGATACCATGATAACTGAAATGGTTTCCAAACTGCTCCATTGCCTCTTGGATGTGGTCCTCATCTTCTCCAAGGAGGCACTCATGTTGGCCACATCAGGCACTATCCCTAGTCCTGCCCAAAGGACAAAGTTGTAGGGGATACCTAGTTCCAAACTTTTTCAGTCCTTTGCTTCCTCCATGTAAATTTAAGATACCACCCTTGAGATATTGCAGCCTTCTCAGATTTGAAAGCCAAGTATGTGAGAGATCCAGTGAGAAGATAAGAGTATGCCAGGGTAACAGTCAATATTCCCCATGTAAACAACCAGTGACCATGTCTGGGGGTAAATTGGAGTGCTAACTTCTTCTAGGGCAGCTATAGGATGAGAAACCTCACCTTGGCCATTCCCCAAGTATTCTGGAGTGAAAATAATCGTTAATGAGACAAAGCATGTCAGGCAGGTTGGAACACTAACCTAAGCCGTGTCCAGCAAGTCCCATGATGTGTGCTACACTCTCCCTGAACTCACAGACTTGAGATTACAAGTCAAAGCAAAATGGCTCTGGAAGATTCCTCCCCTGCCCCATAATGTCAACACAGTGCAAGAAACACTTCTAGAATGGCAGGGTAACAACATCCAAAAATCTTTCTACATAAGAACAGTGAGCACCATTACAAAAATAGTCAAACGTAACTTTCCCAGTACTCTGAAAGTTAACAAGATCCTTGCAACAATCCAAGGAGTATTAAGTACATTTTTCTTGAATCTTTAATTAGGACAGGGAAGCATTGTGGCATTTTAACTTGTCTTTTTCCAGTCTTCTCCCCAAATCTGTAGTAGTCTTGCAAACCAGCACCTTACAACCATGGTAGCTGTGAAAGATAGCCTACCAGCCACTCCAGGCAGCAAATTTGGTTTGGGCCTTCACAAAAATCCCTGGCCCCAGAAACTAGTAACTATTTGATCTAGTACTTTCCAGTCAAAGCCCTATCCCCCGGAGATTATCTTTAGTTGACCTTAGAGTTGGCTCACTAAAAACAACTCTACCCACTCTGCTTGTCAAAAAAAAAAAAAAAAAAAAAAAAAAAAAAAAAAAAAAAAAAAAGAAAGAAAGAAAAAAAAAAAAAGGCCACAGTAATTGTTTTGTCCCATCTGGTAATCTGGCCTCAGAATTGTGTTAAGAGACTGATCAAAAACTTCAAAGACTAGAACAAGATGCTCATAAGGGACTTTAGAAAGCCACATATATGTACATGGCCTTGCACACTCCTAGAAATCCTTAACCTCTTGCTGACTTTGAGGCTCTTATGGTACAAAATAAAAACTAAGAGTTATACCTGCAAGGTAATTAAAGATGTACCCAACACACAAGGTCTCATCCACAACTGAAAAACATTAGCCCAGAGCATTTAAAGAAATAGTTACCTAGAGATTAGACAGCTAAAATAACTGAGAAAGTTCATTGTCTGAACAAGTAACAGACCTCATAGAACTAGAGAAGTCACTAAACCACCCTGAGGGTGGGGAAATCTAAAATTTGAGCTGCCAGTCATTTCAAATATCCAAGTAAACAAAATTGAAGCCTATGCAGAGAAATAGGCCAATACAGGGAAAAATTCAGTCAGTAGACATGGTCCCAGAGGAAGCCTAGGTGTTATCCTTACTATATTGAAATTTTTAAGGTTAAATTAGCTGTTTTAAATACCTTCAAAGTAAAGGAAATTGTAAAGTAGGAGAACCATATCTTAACAGGTAGATCAATAGAAGTTTTTTAAAGAAACCGGAAATTTTGGAGTTGGAAAGTATGATAAATTCATGTAAGGGGCTCAATAGCAGATATGAGCTGATGGGAGAATGTATCAGAATATGAAGATAGGTTGATTGGAATTATAATCTGAGGATCAGAAAAAGTGAGCAGAGCCTCAGACACCTTGGGACACCATCAAGCATACCAACACATACATGTTGCTAGTCTACGGAGAGGATAAAAAGGGAAGAATGTTTGGAGAAATAGCTGTAAACCTCCCAAATTTGGTTGCATTTATCGATGTATCCAAGTCCATGAACTTCGAGAATAAACTCAAAAGAATCCACAGCCAGAAACAGTCTAACTGTTGAAAGACCGAGTCCTGAAAGTGACATAACAGCAACTCATCATGTACAAGGGATCCTCCATAAGCTTGACTGATTTCTCATCAGAAACCATGGAGGCCAGGATGTAGAAGAATCATGTATTCAAAATGTTTAAAGAAAGGCTTTTAAGCAAGTATTCTTTATCCATTTAAACTATCTTTCAAAAATAGAGCAATTAAGTCATTTATGGATCAATAGAGACAAAACTGAGGTGACAATTCCTTAGCCTATTTTCCTCGACTAGTTGCGGCACAAAATAGGACAGGATTTAGGAGCTCACATCTTACCTACAATGGTCTCTTGGTTAGAACATGGGGAAATTTGGCCCTTGAGTGGATGGTTCCCTTCAAATCTATAATTTATTCCTTTAAAGAAATGCCAGAGACACAATGAAGGATGAGCATGAATTTGAGCAAGTCATGGTATAGGAAGTCATATGGAAAACATCTCCTTTGCATGCCTTTTCCTTAGGATTCTTCAAGAAGAGGGAGCCGCATAAGCACATTTATGGATTGCTTTTAGTCAGGCATATATTCCTGGGCTAACATACAAGAGATTGGATTTTTGGTTTGCGCAAAGAGTACCTGCACCTGGTCCTGATGCTATTGAAGTGAAGAGGGGATGTTTTCCTGGTCAGGCAAATTGGAAAAATAGTACCCTACTGACCAGGACTGAGTCATTTCTTTAAAAAAAAAAAAAAAAAAATCAATTTTGGATATAGTTCCTTCTTGTGGTGTGGAACCATCAAATTCCTCCCTGTTCAGTCCAACTTCATGTTTCTGAACTGCCCATTATCTCAGAGCATGCTGAAGAAATAACAGGACAAACCCAACAAAGTATCTCCCTGTTTGGAAATCCTCAGTGGAAAATGACCGTGTACCTATCTGGACCTCAGGAGTACATGTGAATAAAGCTGCCCCTAACACTTAGCCTGTGAGGATAAGAATGAGCTATTCTTGTGAAACATGGAGATTTTTGGCATTGTTTCCTAACTGACTCAGAAGCTGTAAGAATATCTTGGTCAGTGCTGCTACTGAGTTGTGGTTCATCTAAGTCCTGGCTTCTTCCAGGGAGGATTGGTTTAAAGGAAGCTGGACAGGCACCCAGTACAACAGTTTTCCCAGACAATAGCCTAACACATGAGCCCTCTGATGTTATCACACCACACAATGTTTGGTTTTGTAGTTAGTTTTTACCCTTTGAGCAAGACAGAACAGAGTAAAGGATACTCCAGAACAGAGTGAAGACAACTCTGGGATGCAGTAGGTAGGCCATTCTTCAAGTATCTGCTAAAGATGGGGAAACAGTTGACCTTATGATTGCAAGGGAAAAATATTCTGGTAATTGTTTCCCTGTTGTCCCTAGGAGACTTCCTGTGTCCTATACCACAGCTCATCACTGTCCTTAAGGAGGTCTCACCCTGTGGTCTTCTGAGAAGACCCAGTAATTTGTATTCTACAATTTGAGATGAACATTAGGCTTCTAGAGCAGGGGAATTCTAGGAGAATTTGAGAAACCTTAACACCGGTTACTGCTAACTATCTAGTCAGATGAATTATAACCAATCTGTATTCACTTGGCCAGTGTATAAGCATAGGTCAGAGGAGTTTGGGCTAAGGAAAGCCAAACATTTTTCCACATAGAATTCTGAGACTACGTCCCATTGCATCAGCCCTAAGTACTAGACTCTGCATTTTAACAGGGTAACGCTATCAGTTTCTGCCCTTCATAAACTTTAGTTAAAAAAAAAAAAAAAAAACCTACAGATTGTTCTTGGAAGATGTAACCAAAATGATTAGCTGTCAGTTTTAAAACTAAGAATTTCACTTTCTGCTACAACACAAATATCTGGGTAATCCTAGATAACTGGGGATCAAGTTATTAAATGCCTACAACCCCAAGTAGGACAAATTATGAAGTCCATTTATCTGAAGCTACTCTAATCTCAGCTGAAGTAAAACTGACCGGCACCCTCCCCCCTCCCTTCTTCATGCTTCCAGAGGAGATCTCCCCCAGTGAAGTTGGAGCAGAAGAAATGTGATAGCAGATGTAGGTCCTTATTAGCTAAGGTATCTGGTTCTGAGGCATATGGCATCCAAGATATACCCCAATTTGAAGCTTCTGTGCTGGGTCAACAGTAACTTTCAATGGCTTCTCTTGGTAAAAGCTGAAGCTTTCATCCAATGAAACTGGGTCTCCATCCGAGTTTCTTGGATCACTTAAGATACTTATGTAGCCAAAGACTTAGTCCTTTTAGATTTTTTCCCCATGCTATTTATAAAGGCATAGTTTATTTTGTGGGGAGGGAGTTTCTCCAAGCAGGTGTGAGATACTTGAATGTATCTCAAGTGTTCTCTGGTTCACCTAATCTATATTCAGGTAAGAATTGGTTTGATGTTGTTCACCCCAGCACAGCCAGATTATCCTCAAGTACAAAGCTATATAGATTAGAAGGACATAGAATATTCCCTGGACTAAATCTGTACAGAAATTGGCTCAAGATTCTGAGCATAGAGGACCCTATGGTCCAAACAGCACCAGCCATGTGCTGTAAAGAGGTTTTAATGGGACTTTAGTGACCCAACCAGATCCCTAATAGGGATAAGACTACCCATTCTATTACTCTCACATAGTGGCCAGTTAATAATCTAGCAGCAGTAGCCATTTCCCAACCTTCAAGACTCACAATCAGACACTTGATCTCTTCTTGGTACCAAACTCCTATTCCAGTAGGTCCATTTGCCAAAAGGCCTGTGAACACAGACTATCACAAGTTCCCAGATAGGGTCAGGGCACTTATTCCAGCCTAGCTGAAAATAGTTAATATGGCTCCCAGATGCAAAGGAAGAAAAACCAGTGCCTCAGACCTGCCGCCAAGTATTTGTCATGCAAACATTGGGTCAAGGGGAGCTCTATGCCACACCCATCATCTGGTTGGCAATACCTCCAAGCCATCTGCTTACTTTAACTCAATGCTGATAACTTTTCTAGAGCCTATGCTGAGCATATTTTTTTGCCCAGGGCTTCTTTAGACATTGCAGTGTGGGATGCTGACAGGAGCCTGTTCTTCAGGCAGACATGCATGGCCTACAAGTATCCAGGGGAGGTTATTCCCTTTTTGCCAATGAAAGAAGGGTGATATAGATTTCTTCCTGCTGATCTTCAAAGGAAAGCAGATGCTTCAAGCTCCACTTCTCAGCAACCATCTCAGTATAGGCTCATGGTAGCTCTATTGTACTTCCTTTAGACTCTGCATTCCTCTCACTGGGCGCTATCTGTGAAGTCTTTGGGGGCCAGTTTTTGCTTTTAGCAGGGAGACCAGGCTATGACTTTGTAGCAAAATATATAACCTTGATCTTTTAGAAGTCATTGCACTACCAGGTATTTACCCAAAGGACACAAATGTCATGATCTGAAGGGGGACCTGCACCCCAATGTTTCTAGCAGCAATGTCTACAGCAGTCAAACTAAACAGCTTAGATATCCATGGACAGATGAGTGAATATGTATATATACACACCTACATATACACAGGAATATTACTTAGCCATCAAAAAGGATGAAATCTTACCATTTACATCAATGTGGTTAGAAGTGGAGGATATTATGCTAAGTGAAATAAGTCACAAAGCCAGTTATTATATGGTTTCATTCATGTGGAATTTAACAAAACAGAACCATAGGGGGAGGGAGGAAAAGCCAAAATCAGGGGCACGTGGATGGCTCAGTGGTTGAGTGTCTGCCTCTAGCTCAGGTCATGACCCCAGGGTCTAAGAGTCAAGTCCCACATCAGGCTCCCCAAAAGGAGCCTGCTTCTCCCTCTACCTAGGTCTCGTCTCTGCCTGGTTCTTTCATGAATAAGACAAATTGGAGAAAGACAAGCCATAAACTCTTAACTCTAGGAAACAAACTCATGGTTGCAGGAGAGAAGGAGGGCAGGGGAATGGGGTAACTGGGTGATGGGCATTAAAGAGGGCATGTGAGGCAATAAGCACTGGACATGGTACAGATGAACAGCTGAACTATACATTAGGAACAATGCTACACTATAGGTAATTTTTTTAGACTTATTTAAATTCAAAGTCACTCTAGTAAGAATGTGCATATTCTCAGGAGGCCCCATTTTTGTGAGAAATGATACCTCATGAAAGCAGGTAGATGGATGTGGTCTGTTTGAAAGGCATAAAACTCTGCAGGGAACTGAGGAACCCTCTCATCAGCATTCCCCTTCCCCATAGTTATTGCTACCAGGTATTCTCCCCTCAGACTATAAAGTCTCACACCCAAGGTGATTAGACATGGAGTGAGAACTTTCACATTTTCCCCTCTAGCCAGCATCATGGTTTAGAACCTGTATTCTCTCAACATGGTGTGGGATATTTTCCCCACATAATGTCCTTGGGTTCATGTCACAGATCTGCTCTGCCTTAAAGACAAGGTAAGGTTGAAGTTCCAGGTGGCCAGTGTTTCAAGGGATTACAGTATCCCGTAGCTTTTCTGACTCAAAAGAAAACTGTCCTGACCATTCCAAAGTGTACTTTGACCCCTGAATCATCTTGATTATCAAGACCATAATTTATATTCACAAACTTCTGTGTGGTTCTTTTAGAGCTCAAGAGAGGCTAAAGGCATGTAGGAGAGAGCACAATGACCTGTGGAAAGTCACACCATGAAGCAGTTATTTCTGTAGACTTATGTTCCCAGGGGGCTATCTAGACAGATGGAGAAATCTCTGGATCACGGAGTTAAAAGCACTCAATCAAGCAGGGGAAGAGTTAGAAGACAGAGCCATTCATTTTTAGGAGAACTCAAGAAAGGTTATAAAAGAAACTTTCCATGTAAAGTTTATAGTTTAAAGAGGAAAAATGTGATGATACTCTGAGGTTGCCTCATTTTTTCCTTTTGCTTCCTAACTCAACCAGTGTCAAGTTCTGCAAGTTGCTCAAGATCCTCCTCATTGAAAGCACTATCATCACATTGAAGAGAACAAAAATCTCTGGTCATCTTCTGAATCTCAATGTTTGAGTGCTTCCAGTTCTTCTGACTCACACCCATAAGCTGGACTACACGAATGAATTCATCTTTGCAAAACTGAGTCCTTTACTGAGTGGTTTACCCATGGTAATCCACATCAGAGTTCCCCGAACAGGATGCTACTGCTGCCCCATGACATCATCTACTGATAAAACCGCAGGCGTGGACTAGGACAGGGTTTCACAATGTATAGATAGGTCTTATTGAAGGTTAATTCTTTAGAGCAGCTGGGAAGTTAAGTTCCCATGATAAAATTGACAGGATACTCAGATCCATTCAAAGAAGTATATACTGTAAACATTTCAAAAGGTAGCAGAGACCATTCCAGTGCTATGGAATCCTTTTGATACTAAAGCATATAAGAGTAGCAGGAATCGCTTAGGAAACATACATCTTGCTTCTCTGCTAGCTTCTTGGAAGAGACATTCCACTATTATGTGATGCAGAAAAATTCTCAGTTTATATAGTGTCAATTTGACATCAGCATTCAGATTCTCAGTAGAACACTGAACATTTAGGACTTCAAGAAGTTGGAGACTCAGGCAGATACTACCTGTTTAAAAGTAGGGGTAAAGGAAGATGCCTGCTCCTTCTGAAGTATCTGAATTTGGCAATAAACTCTAGTTTATAATGAGCAATGAGGGCCTTTTCCCAGATCCTATTTTATTGTGAGGTATCAGGAAACTACTGGCAAAGCCCATGGAGTTGTTCCTATATTTTACACAAGATGAGCGAGCTCTAGACATCTGCTGTACAACATTATACCTAGAATTAATGGAATATTGTGCTCTTAAAACAAGACCTACCTTAACAGGTTTTCTTAGCACAATAAAATATGGAGATAAGCCTACAGATGACCTAATGTTGGTTAGGACTTCAATTTGTCTGCTATATTTACACTAAAGCATTACTGTACTTGTCCTTGCTACTGCAGGAGGTAACAGACATTCATACGGCTATTCCTTAGGAAATAAAGTAAGCAAAATCCTTGTGATAAACACCAAGAAGTTCTTCTTGAGCATCAAAATGCTGCCAAGTCCTAATCTCAGACAGTAAAATAGAAGACAGAATAAGTCAGACCAGCAAGAGCTAGTTTAGGGAACACTCTTGTTACAGATTGCCTTTACTTGGCGTGGACACCAGCACAACCTCACTAAGTTCATGGTTATGCTAACGGCCCTTCTCCATGCGAGGGAGTCTACAAGGATCTTTTCTTGGTGCCCCACCTGCCACCATACTGTTCATACTATCAATGGCATCATTTAGTAGGATATGAACAGCAAGAAGCAAGCACCTTAAAGGATTTAGCAATATATACAAGTACCAGTGGTTGGAGATAACCATCTCCTAGAAGTCCAGGCCTGACATCAACGGTCTGGGCATATCAGAACATTCCCTCTAAAGTAAGAGATCAGTTGCTGGGCCTTCTATCACACCAGGAAGCAGGTGGTCCAATTCTTGGTGCATAATTTCAGACTTTGGAAACATTTTATAGGAGTATTATCCTGACTTATTTGCCAGGCAATCCACAAGCTGTCAAATTGAAGTGGAACCCAGAGCAAGAGTACATATGTAGCAGGTGTAAGTTGCCCTGTCACTTGGACCTATGGCACAGCACTCCTATTGGATTATCTATGGTTAACAGATGCTATATGGAGCCTGTTTCAGCCCAAGGAAAAAAAAAAAAAAAAAACAGGTGCCTGAGGTACCGAAGGCTATGCCTTGTTCTCTTGAAAACTCTGCTGGATTTCTGTTTGTCTCCATTAAAAACCGAAGCTTGACTATGGGACAGCATAGGACTCCAAGGTTTCATTAATCAGATAAACCCCAGTTCAAGGAAGTCTCAGATCAGAGATTGGCAAGTACCGTCATGTTCCATCATAAGACAAATGACGTTAAACACCAATTATGAGTAATGCCAAAAGATAACAGTGTATTACATAAACTGTTTGGAATCTCCTAGTACCCTTTCCCTCTCCTGTTCATTTGACAGCCCTCTCTCAAATGACCTATGGCCCCTTGGGGTTTTAACTGAAGAGGAAACATGCAAGCCTGGGTTATGCAGGAGTCTGCAGTGTTCTAGCAATGTCGGAAAGTAAACACTGAGTGAATCTGTGAGGGTCTGAAAGGGAATGGGAGATGCAAAGCCCTCCTAGTGAAAGACTTTGGGAAGTTTATCACTTTCCATGAAAGAAGTAGACACATCCGTCTGTTTTTGTAAGAGACATGAAACCAGCAAGATTGAGGATATTAAGCAGTCTCACTTGAGCTAGCCCATGCTTGTTCACAGAGGACCAGAGACAGGAATGAGGGCTGTCACAGGGTAGGTTCCCTAAGAAGCAGATGGAGAGAAGTGAGAGAAACTTAGTACTCTTGACATCTCCACTTGTGGAAGGAAAGGAAGCCAGATTGGCAGGAGTTGAGTTGCAATGTAGTCTCATGAAGGTTCAGCCAACCCCATTGAGTATGCTAGAGATAGGATGGCTTTTCAGTTAGGAGAACAGGGCCAGGCTATAATACTTCCACACTACCCTGAACTTTATGGTCAACTAATATTCGATAAAGGAGGAAAGACTATCCATTGGAAGAAAGACAGTCTCTTCAATAAATGGTGCTGGGAAAATTGGACATCCACATGCAGAAGAATGAAACTAGACCACTCTCTTTCACCATACACAAAGATAAACTCAAAATGGATGAAAGATCTAAATGTGAGACAAGATTCCATCAAAATCCTAGAGAAGAACACAGGCAACACCCTTTTTGAACTCGGCCACAGTAACTTCTTGCAAGATACATCCACGAAGGCAAAAGAAACAAAAGCAAAAATGAACTATTGGGACTTCATCAAGATAAGAAGCTTTTGCACAGCAAAGGATACAGTCAACAAAACTAAAAGACAACCTACAGAATGGAAGATATTTGCAAATGACATATCAGATAAAGGGCTAGTTTCCAAGATCTATAAAGAACTTATTAAACTCAACACCAAAGAAACAAACAATCCAATCATGAAATGGGCAAAAGACATGAGGAGAAATCTTACAGAGGAAGACCTAGACATGGCCAACATGCACATGAAACAATGCTCTGCATCACTTGCCATCAGGGAAATACAAATCAAAACCACAATGAGATACCACCTCACACCAGTGAGAATGGGGAAAATTAACAAGACAGGAAACAACAAATGTTGGAGAGGATGCGGAGAAAAGGGAACCCTCTTACACTGTTGGTGGGAATGTGAACTGGTGCAGCCACTCTGGAAAACTGTGTGGAGGTTCCTCAAACAGTTAAAAATAGACCTGCCCTATGACCCAGCAATTGCACTGTTGGGGATTTACCCCAAAGATACAAATGCAATGAAACACCGGGACACCTGCACCCCGATGTTTCTAGCAGCAATGGCCACGATAGCCAAACTGTGGAAGGAGCCTCGGTGTCCAACGAAAGATGAATGGATAAAGAAGATGTGGTTTATGTATACAATGGAATATTACTCAGCTATTAGAAATGACAAATACCCACCATTTGCTTCAATGTGGATGGAACTGGAGGGTATTATGCTGAGTGAAGTAAGTCAGTCGGAGAAGGACAAACATTATATGTTCTCATTCATTTGGGGAATACAAATAATAGTGAA
Source organism: Canis lupus dingo (assembly GCF_003254725.2). Classification (NCBI taxonomy): domain Eukaryota; kingdom Metazoa; phylum Chordata; class Mammalia; order Carnivora; family Canidae; genus Canis; species Canis lupus. The sequence goes on from NC_064245.1 coordinate 69,378,041, forward strand.
AGGGAATATAAGGGAAGGGAGAAGAAATGTGTGGGAAATATCAGAAAGGGAGACAGAACGTAAAGACTGCTAACTGGGAAACGAACTAGGGGTGGTAGAAGGGGAGGAGGGCGGGGGGTGGGAGTGAATGGGTGACGGGCACTGGGTGTTATTCTGTATGTTAGTAAATTGAACACCAATAAAAAATAAATTAAAAAAAATACTTCCACACTGATCAGAGACTGGATGTGGATCAGACACAGTGCCAGGGATAGGAGAGGGGACCACACACAAAGCAAGCACAATGGAGGGTTAATATCTGATGCTGGTCTGCCAACTGCCATTCCAAAAGCAAAGACAAGAAGTCTTCCATTATTCAGCCCGGTTCTATGCAGCACATCACGATGCCTACCACAAAGGCTATATGTGAGGCTCAGCAGCATTGGCTCTTCCTCCGTGTTTAACTCTAAGGACTCCATGGTTTCTTGATGTCTGGAATCTAGAATAGCTTCAGTGAAAAAAGGCTCTTTTGGTTTATTGCCCCAGCCTTGTCCCTGGATGGTGGTAAATACCATGGTAGAGAATTCCAGAGCTGCTTATGTAGGCAACCAAGGCTTCATGTTATTTGTGGATGAAGGACAGCTTTGTGTTCTACTCAGGTTTCTACCCAAGGTCTATACTGCAGGTCTCCCTCAGGAGCCTATAGCCTGTGACCCTACTAAGCAACTTGATTTTTGAAATGAATGTTCACTTAATACTGAAGTATGCCTAGTAGTCCCATTGATCTACTTCTTGCTTCCAACAGTGTTGGGATGGAACAGACCCAGAGACAACTTTTTTCCAGCCTCTGGCCACACTCTAACCTCTTTTCTAGTTGCCATAAGAGCTATTTCTCAGCTATCCTCAGCCTCTGAAACCAGCTAAGTTTTTTAGCTTCGCTCCTTATTACCAGTTAACCATGATTGTCAGAATTATTCCACCAAGGTGGAAGCAGCCATTAACTACCTGTCAACCTGTACCTGTAGGCCCTCCTGCACCTCCTCTCTATGTATTTCTGTTCCAACCATGAAGACATGGCTCAAAGAGGTGTGGGCCACTTCTCTCATGAGTTGGTCAAGGAGAAGTTGAAGGGTCCTGAGTATCTCTTGAAGATGCAAGAGCATTGTGGTGGCCACACCCTTTTCCAGGACATGCAGAAACCATCCCAAGATGAGCAGGGTTAGATTCGGGATACCATGGAAGCTGCCATGTCCTGGAGAAGAACCAGAATAAAGCCCCTTTGGATCTGTATGCATGGATTCTACCTGTGCAGATCCCTGTCTGATTTTCTAGAGCTACTTCTTAGTTAAGATGAAACTCATCCAGAATATGTGCAGTCCTGGGTGAGTTCCTTTTTAGAAGGCTAACCCTCAAGCAAGAGTAGGAGTCTAAGCCTGGTGGCCTTTGAGGGACCTCTCTGATGTACCCCTGGCATCAGGGCTGCTGCCTGAAGCAACCAGCTAGGCAGTTTAACCACCTGGAGCCTTCTCCCAAGCTATGGACCAAATGGGAGAACTTTTAGCAGGGGAAAAAAGGTTACTTGAAAGTCATACTAGTTTCTATGGCCTCTTAATGCCTTCTGAACCATCTACTTAAGTATCTGAGAAAAATGGGTTTTGCCCATGCAGATTATTCTTCTCATTGCTTACTTCTGTGAGAGTTGAAGGGAGTGGGGGAGCACGTAGGACCCTGGAGGCCTAGAACCATGAAAGCCCTTATCCCAACTGTACTCCCAACTAAGTTAATGACTTGGTAGAAAGCATGTAGCATTTCCCAGCTAAGTATGGGGGTAAGCCTTTCTACTTCCAGGAAGGAGGGCTCTGGAACATTGAGTGGACTCTTCCAACCCCCGTTACCCTAGGAGTGCATTCTCAGGCAGTTACCCACAACTCACACCAAGCAGGAGTGATGACCAGCACAGTATTATGGCCACACCTCCTAAAGTCCAAGACTACCCCAGAAACCATAGTAACTGCTATCTGAACTCAACAGTTCCAATTACTTAAGTCTGGGTGGAGTCATAACTCAAAAGTTTGCCAAGCCTTAGCACCACTTGTCTAGCCCTTCACATAAGGAGAGTCTCCTTTCAGGTCTTACTCTCAAAGACCTGGATGGAGGGCATGCATCAATCATCTACCCTGAACTAGAAGGGTCCAGCGTCTCTTTCAAACTGATGTGTCACAGATCTGATCTTGAAGCTTACCTATCCAGTAGGTCTATTTTAACATCTGGTCTAGGTGGACATAGAAGACGAGCCTGAATGGGAAGTAGGTCTGTAAGTTAGCTCATAATACCATTTTCTTGGAAACTACAAGTTTAGCATTCCCTAGCTTATGTTTAGTGTGAAAAGCCTTGTCTATACTGAAAGAACCATGAGCTAGCATGTGACTTTTACGGTGGGCTTAAGTGACCAGAGTTAGTAATGATTACTGAGAATGAGGCCTTGGCTTCAAGATGGATCACACACATCTCTACTCTTGACTATAGAAGTAGCTATCCCACCATATGTGGATAATGGAGCGGAGTGCCTAGGAGTAGCTTCCAAATGAAAATGGTATGTGTGTGCTCTATTTCCATTATATCCATCTAAAATGCTTATTAGTAAATATTAGATTAAAACTCATTACATTGTTTGAGCATCAATTCAAACCCATGCCCACTGCTGGTGGCCATATAAGGAAAGCATCCTAGTGGAATAAGGTCAAGTACCACCCTGGGAAAGGCACATATTGATTGGCCCATCAGATGGAATGCTTAAGATGCCTGTTGTTCCTCCGTCAAAGCCTAAATGACGTGAAGCCACTGACCACTAGAAGACTCGAAAGGACACTATCCTTAATCCCAACCATTGCCATCATTCCTCCTCAAAAACCCTTTCTTGATCCAAATCCTAGTTACGTGTTTCTCTGCTCCCACTTGTAAAACTACCTAACAGTCTAGATCTTCATGCCAAGTTTTGATTCTGAGATCCATAGTAAGATCTAGTACATCTAAGTACAACTAAGATCTAGTACATCTGTTAACTTCCATGAGTTAAGATTTTCTTTCCTTAACCCTAAACTGTTTGGCACTAAAACCAAATCTTCATTTCTAATTCCTTATCTCACCTATTGGCAACACTTTGCATGCTTGACCACTGGTCCAAGAAACACATTCTAGAGTTAGCTTCTAGAATATACTTTGGTGCAGTAGCACTGAACTCTACTTCTCCATACCATTTGGTATCCCCCCCATCCTGCTCCAGCTACCTTTAAAGGCCATATGCAAGATTTGTAGTCCCTTACCAACTAAACAGCAAAGCCAAGTTTACTTGTGATTGGTGTTATATAGACCTATGGTGCTGTGTGCTTTGGGAACTTAGCTTTCTACCCAGACCATCTCTGGGAATGATGCAAGTTCTTTCACCTAAGTTGGCACACCCACTGGCTGCTAGCCTAGCCAAAAGTAGGCCTACAGGATTGACTTAGTGCTGGTTACGTCTTGAAAATGCTTTTGTTCCTCTTGCACAGGCCCTTACAGAAAAAAAGGTGTGGGTAGAATAGGGGAATGATTGGGAAAGAAGGTCAAGTTGAAGCTGCTATAATGGAACACTGGTTCTTTGACAGTACAGACCACTTAGATGGTATAATTTGATGCAGGGCTATGGTTAGGAGAGATGCCTTTCCACCAATACTCCTTATAAATATAAACTACCTAGGGCTCTGAGGATATAGGTTTTTAGGGGTTTGAGAAGTCTTTCTTCTGGCCAAATACCAGAAATAACCAAACTTGAAGTCACCAAAAAAATGAGGAATTGGTGCCTCAAGCCATATTGTGTGCTACAGCATCAACTCTGAGGTCAAATTCTACCCACATTGGAGGTGGGGTGGGTGGAGAACATATGTCATCTCCCTCACATTCAAGGACACAATGTTTAAGGCAAATGGCATCCTGACTTACCAATGGACCTTTAAGTTTAGGTAACAGACATTTGGCTGAAATTAGAATGGTCCCAGCTCTAAATCATGACCACCTGTCAGAAGAGCACCTCCTGGACTTTATAGAAATGAGATTTACCCTGGGACTTCATGTTGGCTACACATTTGAAAGGTGTGGTTAGTAACCACCAATCCTTCTGGAAACTATAGGAATATGCACTTAACATTGAAGTATCATGGCCTAAAAGCATCTACTCCTCTACAGAGATGGCCCAGTGCCTCGACAGTTCTCAGAACTCTTGGTCCTCTTGGGCATTGGCAAAGAGAAGGACACAGGGATTTTCAGGCTCATTTTTCACCTTCTGGGGTCCAGGTTCAGTGTGACTATGATGGAAGATGATCTCAGAGCACCCTACTTGGCATCCTAGGCTTCAGCCTATGTATCCTATAAAGATCAGGTAGAAATACAGCAGCTTCCCTCCAAAACCTGTAACCCAGATTATCCGAAGAACATCCACATGCCAGAAGCTGATGACCTAGAAGTCCATTTCAAGTGGGGCAGGGATGGAAAAGAGGAACAAAGGGGGTGCTTGAAGAGAGAATTTGTTTTGCACACTCCTTTGAAGGCTTGGGCAGATATCTACCCTCTCTATTGATGCTAATTATAGACATTGAGCCTACAAATGGAAGCTCTCACACAGGTGGTTCCTTCCAATGCCTCCTTTAGAGGGAGAATTAGCGGGGCAGAGAAGGAGCTATAACCACAGACTGTGTGCCCGTCTTTGAGAGCCTCCAGGGATAACCTCACTGACTCTTCCTTTGGGGATCTTCACTCAGAGGAAGGCATCAAACCAGTCTCTTGAATTAGAGAGAGGTCTTCCTTTCTGTGGAGAGGGGCACTCACATTTGAGATAAAAAATACTGATTTAGAGAGAAACAAGGGATCCACAATCACAGAAGACCTTCTCACCCTCCTAGCCACAGTAAACCATCAGGACCCAGCTTCCTTTGGTTACTAGAACTAGGAAACTGGAGAAAATAGGACTAAGAATAGTGAGGTCTTTTGACCTTGTTGCTTTTTAATGTTCCGACAGATAGGGAAACCTCTAAAGACACAGATTAAAGAGTCATGATTGAATGTAACAACTGCTGGTTACATATAAAAGCAAGCTCATAAGCTTGTTATAGCCTAGCTATCCTTGAGTGTATGTGACAAAAAGAAGTATCTAGAAGTTGTGCTGTAGTCTTCAAGTCTTAAATTGTCCAAAAATATTAGAACTGCATGTTTTTAAAGTATTCCTTTTAAGATGCCTAGATAAAAGCTAGGTGCATAATGTAGTCTCTTATCTGGCTAATACCTGTTTCTCCTTTAGATTCAAACTACTACCCCCTCCCCCAAAAAAATGTTCTTGTACTCTTGTGCTTACTATCTGTAGCCCTGGTCCCATAACCTTTTGTAGGATATTAGGGAGGTAACAAAGGCTATGTCAGAGATGGACGACTTTACCTTGGGGGCATTCCTCAGAGTAGTGGAGCTAACATCCCTGTCCTGTAGGTCCAGGCTTTGGTAAAGACAGCCAGATTCAGGGTTCAGTTCATAGAACTAGGTCTCAAAAACTGACATGCCATGTACATAAAAGATCAAGGAAGAGGGCTGAGATTATCTCAGGAAGACTTGACACCCTAGAGAAACATGTTAGAAACTGCCTACTGGTGCTGGTAGAGGTGATGGAGAGAGGGTGACTGTCTTTCAGCTTTGAGCTCCATTTCCTTCTGCATTGAACTTAGAGCTAAATGTGGCTTGAACTTTCAGGCGCTCAGAACAAGGCACAATAATCTCCCATCTCTACCTTTCTGAAGTCAGAGGTGAAGGACAAATTTCCAGGTTGGGCGGGGGGGGGGGGGGGGGGAGGAGGTGGGCAGGGAGTAGAAACAGGATTCTCTTCCAGCCCAGGTTCTTTGGAGAAGGGAAGGAGTTATCTTCCCTTCTAGGTTCACTTTCTAGGCACTTCCATCAATGAATCTTTCTGAAATGAGTGCTACCAAGTTTCTAGTACCTAGAACTACCTGGAAACAACTTGCAATGGGTATCAACCAGGGCTAGACGATGTTTTACATCATTAAATCCCAGTGGCAGAAGATCTATGAAGTTGAAAGGGAGAGAGCCAAGAGAAGATATGCAATGAAGTCTGATGTTACAGGGAGAAGCTATAAATTCAGGCTCTAGTTAGGCTCCAGTTAACTATAGCTTAGTTAGGATTTAAGTGAACATTTTTTTATACCTTAGTACTGAAATAGCAATGCCAGTCACATAATCATCAGACCCCCAGTGTGGTAACAGAAAGCAGTTAGCATAGAAACGCATCTACCTTCAAACTTTGGCATTTGATTCAAGTAGTAAAGGCAATGACTCCCATGGGAAGCCAGACAGAAGTTGTCAGACTCCTGACAAAGTAACTCTCCAGAGGACAGTGCAATGCAGCCTGCATGGTGGCCATGACAACATGTCCTGATGGAAGTTTGAGCTGCTCCAATAAAGCCTGTTTTATCAGGAGACATGTTCAAAAGCTGTATAAGGTTAGTAAGATCAGCCTACTCTAGTGACCCTAGGTGTATACTTAGTTCTGTCTTCTGCTCACTTCCATGAGACTGATTACCTTCTAGGGTCTAACTTACCCTGTAATTAGTGGTCATAGTCTTCTGGTCTCAGTGCCAACATCCCCCTTTGCCTGCCTTCAGAACAAGACCTCTAGGCACATGGTCCCTCACAAATCCTCAGATGTTCATGAGCTGCATTTTTGTCTGCCACAGGGGTATGAAATAGGAATTATGGAAGAAAACCTTATTCAGTTAGCACCTATCAGTCAGCCAACAGCACAGACCTGGTCGATGAACAGGACTAGACATAGAGAGTTACTGGGAGAAGCCAGGCATTAAGGAGCACACCAAAGGCTAATATTGGGCCTAATTCGACAGGACAGGTCCTCCATTCTAGAGGGGGCCTCAACAGAAGGCCGAGAAGCAAAATGACCCAGCCGGTCTGAAGATTCAACCCAGGAGAACTGGCAGAAGGGTTACTTCTGGATACGTTCAGATGAGCATCTCATGAGATTTTAGCACAAGTGGAGAAATCTTGGACAAGGGGTTAAGGGTTTAGAACCTCAAAAATATGTCTGTGATTAAAGTTCACAGATTGTATACTGCTCCCAGTAACTCTCGCCCTACCCCATTCACCCAGTTCAGGGAACTATGTAAGATGCATAAAAGATTCAACAATTGACAACCTAGTTGCTTCTGGCTTTTCAGAAGTGGGATTCATTTGCCTCTGAAAAACTGAAGGACAATAATGGTCCTTTCATTCTTGTAGTAATGTATCTGGCATATATAACACCACTGAAAATCTGTCAGTATAACAAGTATGCTATGGAAACTTGCACTGATTTCCAATACCACAAAGATAGACCAAGGCTTTGGAGAAATTCATTCAGACCAGAAATTAAGTATTGCAATAGGAGGGTAACAGTAAGTCAAAAAAACCTGAGAATAAGGCTTTTATGAACTAGTGTTAGACACTGCAACCATTACAGTGGTACTTCTGTGAATGTTATTTATAGGTTTCCATATGAAGTCTTGTCAATAGCATCACCCTGCAGCCATATCCGGCACTGCAGCAATATTTGGAAAGATACTTGTCAGACACCACTGGCTGATCCACTTTAAAGATGATGACCCATGTGGGTGCAATAGCCCAAGTTCCAAGGCCACTAGAAACCCATGCAAGGGAGTTTTTAATCCTGAACACTCTTGGAATCACTAAAAAGTCACCAAGTCCATGTGACAGAACTGGCTACTGCTTATAGAAGTCTAGATATGCCCAGTTTTGAGTATCCCCCACCAAGCCTCTGTGGAGACCTTCCTGTCCTTCTCTTGCCCTGAAACCCCTACCCAGCACTTGTCACGCTGCCCCACTTTGTTCTCAAGGCAGGACACTCCTTCCCTCTCAGATGTGCTGTGGGATTTCAGGAGGCACCCCGCATCCCTGTAACATTCTTCACAGTTGTGGACCTGAGGTGCTCCCTATACCTCCCTAATGTGCTTTTCCCAAAGAAAGGAACACCCAGGATAGGTAGACATGGGAATAAGGATGGGGAAGTTTGGAGGCTGTTCCTCCTTCCAGCAATGTTCCAGTATTCGGCCCCAGCTGGGTGAAATGCTTTACCCAAAGACTCTTGTCTAAAGAATCAAGACTTAATGTATACAACAGGATATTAATCAGCCATCAAGAATGAAATCTTGCCATTTGCAACACCATGAGTGGAGCTACAGCATATTAGGCTAAGTAAATTAAGTCAAACAAATACCATATGATCTCACACGTATCAGGAATTTAAGAAACAGATGAACATATGGGAAAGGGGGGGAAAAGGAGGGATGCCTGGGTGACTCAGTTCATTAAGTGCCTGCCTTCAGCTCAGGTCATGATCTTGGGTCCTAGAATCGAGCCCCACATCGTGTTCCCCATTCATAGCAGGGAATCTGCTCCCCCGGCCTCTTCCTACTCACTGTTCATACTCCCTCTCAAAAAAAAAAAAAAAAAAAAAAAAATATATATATATATATATATATATATATATATTAGAAAGAGAAAGCCGTAAGTGACTCTTAACAGAGTTGATGGAGGGAGATTGGGGAGGGATGGGTTAGATGAGTGATGGGTCTTAAAGAGCACTTTTGAGAAGCACTGGGTCTTGTAAGGAAACCCTACAGGGTTTCTGGAATGCATTCCAGAAACCAATATTGCAGTATATGTTCACAAAATTTAAGTTAAAATTAAGAATTTAAGAAGTTTCTACAAAGCTCTCTGTAGTGAACTTTCAAGGCCAGACTCAGGACTCATGGCTACTCCATTATATGCCCAAGCAAGAAAATATTGGAAAACCTGGAGATTGCATTCAGAAGATAGGTTTAGTATTGGAAATTCCTGAAAAAGGACAGAGCCCAGCTATTATGTCTGGGGCATTGGGGTCAGCCATGTCTTCCCACCTGGAGCTTCTAAATCCTGGTTTCAGGTCCATTACCATACAGATGTCAAATGTTTTTCCACATTGCAACATGCCACCACAGAGGTGCTATGGAAGATAACTTCCATAGGCCTGGAGTGACTGTTCTTGTGCCAAGGACCAGTAGAGGAATATAAGAACAAATCAGAAGGAGGTTAATTCCCTCTAAGTGCTACACATCCAGGGAAAGTCCCTATGCTTGGTAAGGTTGTGATTAGTTCTAAGAGGCTTGTTTCTCCATCCCTCACAGGAGTGGGTCTCATGATTAAGCATCTCCCAGATCTGGGCAAATGGGTCTCTCACCTACAGGACAGCAAAAATACATCTAGGGGAGGCATTTAAAAAAAAAAAAAAAAAACCACACACACCCAGGAAGAGAACATGGGTACCTCTTTCAGGGAGAGAGATTAACAAGGGAGTGGTCCCTCAGGCCTGGACACGAAACATTCAAGAGGTGACTCAACTCAAAGAGGGTTGATGCTTTAAGGCATTCAGAGAAGGGACTGGTTTGTGTCAACTCCTTTGGAAACGTTCAACTCCTATCCCACACCTCACTCCCCAAAAGTCTCAGTGGGCTGTGTTTAATGCCCAAAATTTCACTGGAGCACTTATGAAGTTCTTAGCATTCATGCAGGTCACAAGATTTTTATCCAATGATTCCCATTATGACAGCCTAGTCCTTCACTGACAAACCAGAAGTTGGCCACAGGGCTGTCCTTGCTTCCTGTGTCCTCTAAGGCTGTAGAACTCCAAGTCCCATGAGTGAGCCTCCCAGCCCAGCTCCCACCATCCCAGATCAGTTGGCACCCCTTACCCAGCCACACCTATACTTCACACTGGCCCCATGCTGTTTGTTTTGTTATTTTGGGGGGCATTGTTTTAAGGTACATTGCAGATCATGTGATCAGTCTACCCCAAAAGCAGGTCTTTGAAGATAGAACTCTGATGGCCAGTTGCCCAAACACTGGGTGTGTGGGATCTCACTTTACATGCGGTCCTTCCAGCAAGAGCAAGGATTTCAGAGATTTGAATCAGGTATTCATAGTTTATAACTTATGCCATAAGAAACATCTGTTCTAGACAATACCTGGAGGCTGAAGAAACAGTGGCCAGTGATGGAAACTAGGAAAAGTGTGTTTGTGCAATTGCATTTTCTAAGCCCCAACCAAGGACTGAAAATTGAAGTCTCTATCAACTTTCTGAGGGTGGTCAGAAATTATGTGAGGATAGCTGCCAGAACAGGTTGTCAGGGGGCCACTCATGCCACCTCCAAAGATACATATCAGTGACATCAACAGGACCTCTTCTCAACATCTGCATAACACTCTAAATAACCACACAGCTTCCTACATAAGGATACAAGGGTTAGATTCACATACTTTAGTACCAAGAAGCCGATACTGGCATATACAACAGGATGTAGCTTTGACCTACATGTTTTGCAGGACCAACATAAGAGGCAGAAAAGGATTTCCCAGAGTGAGAATGAGTAGAGACCTCTCAGAAGGCCTATTAGCTAAGTTTAGGGTAATTGTGGGAACTCCCTAAGAGCAGGCTCTCTACCTCCTGGGTTGGCATCTGACATTCAAACTCTCCCACTTACTATAATCAGTTGAAACTTCAGTTCATCAGCTGACATTCCACCATTCCAAAAACTACAGGACACCCCCTAGGGTTCCTAGAAAAGACCCAGTTAGTAATCAACTGTGGAGTGAGATCACAGTGGAGGAGAGGTTTGTCATTTGTTGAAGGGTACTAATGGCTTCGAGAAGAGGTTGGGGTGCTGCTAAAAAAATTCTAGAGCGTGGTACAGCCATGTATACAATTCCCCACCCCACCCTGGGCAAAAAAATCATTTAGTCTAAAATGTCAATAGTCCTGAGGTTGAGAAGCATAGAATAAGCTGGTGCTTTTACAGGGAAATCTGAAGTTTGCAGCCTTTGGTATCTGTTCAGCACAAGACTTTCAGGATTTTGAAGTATTCATGACCTGAAGCAGCACACAAACAAGTCCAACCCAAACTGCTGGAGCTGATTTCCAAGAGAAGATAGATAAGGCATATTTATTTGAGCTCTTCGAGCTTTCCCCAGTGACCCTTCTGCAATGCACTGTTGCCTTCGAGTATATAAACACTGGAGGGAAGTTGGCTTCCCCCCGCCCCATTTCCTTAAGGGTACATCACAGTACAGGGGCTGCTTGACAACTCTAGGAAGGTATGACTAGGAAGCAAACCTACCCATCACTCCTCTGGAGGCTAAGACTGCCATGCTGGGTGCAGGACTCAGACCCCAGAACAGCACTCTGTGGTCCTGCCCAGGTCCCTTTTCCATGCTAGGCTCTTTGTTCACTCTGGATCCTTCCTCTACTTAGCAGCAAAGCAGCATGGACAAGAGCCTCATGGATGTGAATTTAGACTAAGCTTCAGTAAGATCAGGGTATCCATGAAATATGCCTTAGTCTCAATGGCAATTGGCAAACAAATTCTTTTCCTCCATGCAGAGTAACTTCAAGGAGCACATGAGGCCCTGACACCTCAACCATGGGAAATACCTCCATAGCCTCCATGTTTCTGTTGTCCTGCAGATTCTGCAGGCAGGCTGCATTCTATAGGGAAAGTGTCCCTAATAGAGTTTTGCTGGTCAACACGCGTTGAGATTAAAAGACCATTGTTTGAGGCAAATAAACATGAACTCTGGCTACAAGTGTCCAATAAAAATGATTTACAACCAGCTGAACTAATTAGGGCACCTTCAGGAGCTTTAGATCTTATTCCTGTCCATCACCAGCTGCCCCTGATGAAGGCCATTGTGCTGTATTGTGGCAGACACTGAACACCACCACTGCGCATCTCCCAGGAGATTGGTCCTCAGTAAGAACTTCTAGCCCTAGACTTTATGATAGAGAAACTCATGGCTCTGGAGCGCCTAGATTTGAAGGTAATCCTGCCCATAATATTTAACATTTCTGATGCCCTTCAGCCTTTGGTTGGTGCCACCTTCCCAGCTTTCCTTTCAGTCCCATTGCAATATCAGTTCTTATAGGTCCTTCCACATTTAACACCGAAGGAACTAAAGATGTAGGGGAAACCCAGCTCTATCAAGAGGAATTGGTCACACTGGAGGGAAGCAGCCAAGGTGATATCCAGATATACAACAGACCTAGCAGCAAAGGGTAAGTGACCTGGAAAGCAGTGGACTGCATTAACGAAGTAGCAAATATCATGGGAAAGAGCACAACCAACACAGAGGAACCTGAGAATGACACCTAAGGCTATGCTGATGGCAAGCCTGAACTGTGCAGGTGACCTGATACTACACAGAAAATACTGCATGTTCCAAATGAGGTCTAGAGACCTGGGGTGAAGACTGGGCCTGTGTGGTCCTGTGTCTCCCACAAAAATGTGTATTCAAAGAGAACAATTAAGATATCAACTGAAAAGGTCTTGGTCTGCTATCGCCTACTTCAGGACAAAACCAGGCATTTTGCCTGGTTTTAGGAAGCTCCTGGAAACAAGCTTGATCATAGACATTCAAGAAACAGACTTGCAACAGTTGACCATGTTTGGCTTAGGGCTATTGGAAAGCAGGAGACTGTGTTCATGAAACAGCAAGTGTTATGAGGAGGAAGAGAGCTCAACCAATACAAGGGAACCCAAGAATGCAGCCTAAGGCCAGGCTGATGGCAAACCTGAAGATAAAACCACCTGGTTGACCTTCAGGATCACCTCCATGGGAAACAAGCAGCAGCCTTTTTTTTTTTTTTTTTTTTAAGCCTTCATCTTTCTATGTGACACCACCACCTAGAGTAGAGCCTAGCCTATGAAGACGCTCAAGTTTTTAACTGGGACTAAGGACAACACTGGAAAGGTGAACCACACCTTATCAAAACATTCCTATACCCTGGCCAGGTCCTCATATTCACAGTACATCTCTGAGCATTATCATTGAGAAGATGTACCCTGATCAAACAGGCCAGGCTTCAGCAGGTCCATGACCACCCCTCCCGGCTGGCATCTACACACAGCCAGCCCCATCAGCCTACCTCTCCCATCAGCTGTAGCAGCCTACTCCTTCTGGCCAGATGTATATACCCTATAAGCAAGCTCAGGGAGGCTTGAGAACATTCTAGGACACTGAGCACAGAAAGATTGCCATTTTATGAACAGTGAGGAATAAGTCTGAGGCCATTTGTCTAGGAGATGGATGCCTGATTGGACGAGCCTATGTCATTTGTTCTGATACCTTGAGGCCCAAGTGAAGGCCAACTGAGCCTAAGATTGTTCAATCCAGATAGTACTACATATTAAGGGCAATTACCAGTGAACAGCTATCCTGACATCACCAGTCCCTTTGGCAGCAAGCCAAGCCTGCCCAGTGCCAGTATTTAAAAGGCCATATATGAATAAACAGACACTTCCTACATAAAAACAAACATGATCCTCTGCTTTCATTAGAAGCCTCTTCCCTTCTCTAAGTTACCCCCAATTGCTCTGAATTATCTGCAGTTACTGGTGTTGTGACTTAGACCCCACACCAATGATCCAAAAGTAGACTTTGTTATTTATCAGGTAATATGAAGATATCTAGTAAAATAAATGGAAGTCAAATATCTGCCTCTTAAACTCCATTGACCATCCCCCTCTCCAGATCCATAGAAGCCCATAGAATTGACATGGGCTATAGCAGTACAGGAAGTAATAAAGAATTTGTGAACCCATGCAGGCCTGGAACCCTTTGCTGCAGCACACACTGACATATGCAGCATGAGTAGGACATATGGGGTACTGCTACATGACTTGAGTCTGGATACCTATTGGGATTTTGGATTTATGTTTTGGGAAAAGAGCACCCTGTTGATAAAGTGGAGGATTTTGAGAGACTAGTATATAGAAATGTCTTATTGTATAAGAGATTCCCCTTCCCCCGGGTTTCTAGCACTGGACTCCATTTCTTCAGAAACAATCTTAGGATATATGATGGGTAGTTTTATTTGTCAACTTGTAGCCTAACAAGTCCTGTTCTTCCAAACACTAATCTAGGTGTTTCAGTGAAGGTATTTTGTAGGTACAGTTGAAGTCCATAATCAGTTGGACTTAAGGGAGATGATCCTAGATAATGTAGGTAGGCCTGACTTAGTTGAAAGGCCTTAAGAACCTAGCAGATTTCCCTGCTGAAGAAAGGTCCCTTGTAGGCTGCAGCCTCAGTTCTTTCCTGAGAGTTTCAAACTGCATTTCCTAACAGGGTATACTATGGATTTCAGGCTTGGCACAGCAGTCTCTTCAATCAGATGATCAACTCCCTGGGAAAAAGGAAAAAGATTCAGCAGACTTAAGTGAAGCCCTGAATCGTACCCTTGACTTCTGAAGCTGGTTTTGGCTCCAGGAGGACATGGTTCAGGTGCAGCCCCTTAGGTCAGCTATTAAGGTAGAGGCGCCACTGTAGGCAACAGGGCACACTATTCAGATAAACTAAATATGAACCAGGGCATATCTGACAAACACTCGGTCAGATTCAGATCCTGAAACAGTAAGAAGCCCATTATAGGCTGTGTGTAACAGGAGGTTTAGCTCCAAGTTTGATGGCAGGAATCAGTGGTGGAAAGGACTTCTCAAAGTAAGGGGGTGGGGGGGGGGTGGGGGAGGAGAATGGAGCAAATCCCTGGCTATCACAGAGCTAAGTCTGAGGGAGAGAATTTTGGCTTCAGTGTAGCAGGGAAACCATCTCATCCCTTCCCCAATATATTCTCTGCCAAGGAGCTTGTAATATTCAAGGATCCAACATTCCATCCACAAAGGCCCCACAATGGTTGACTTCCCATTAACCACAGTGAACTACAAGATGCACTCAGGTGTTTCTTGAAGCACTTTTCCAGTGGTTCTCATCCTGGCTACATTTCACTCCTAGGCAAATATGGCTACATTTGGGGACATTTGTCACAACTGTGGAGATGCTATTGCATCTATTAGGGTTAGACAAAGGCTAAACATCCTATGATGCACAGTACAGCCCCCCACAATGAAGGATCATCCAGCCAAAGAGGTCTACACTGACAAGGTTAGATGTAGCTTTGAGATGAAGTCTAAATATGAAGTCTTTGGATATTGTATAGGACTAGCAAAACCTTCAAGTTTCAAGGTTCTTTGTGCTGAAGAAACGGCTTAAAAATTCCTACCTTTGTTGGTGAAGCTTATTCTCCAGATTGGATGTGAACTATCTTCCACTAATTCCCCCTCAAACTTCCCCCCCAAAGATCCTGCCCCTCTGCCAGGCACTGTTACCTCAAGGGCTTTTAAGGCATTGAAAGTAACGGACAGTTCAGTGTTATCCATGGACACACCGATAATATGGTTGCCACATTGTGAATCTTGAAAGCTAGGACTGGAGACCAGTTTGCCAATCACTTCATACAAGACAGACTAGACATGTTGAGTGCAGGCCTTGAATCTCTGGTCCTATCCAGGCACTCTTTCATGGCTAAGCTTTGTGCACACTTTCTGCATTCCTTCTACAAATGAGACTAGCAGGAACAAGTGTCTCACTGACTAAAACTAAGTTTCGGTAGACCGAGGCACTGATGAAATAGATTTTGACCTTAATAATTGACAATTCAGACAATTCTGTCTTTGTACAGAGACTTCAAAAAACTTTGGGTCCTGACTTCAGCAAGGGCAACTTCTGCAGCCCACACAGCCAATCAAGTCTTGAAAATGCTGCATTCGACAATGCAGAGGACTGTTACTGGAACTTCACTAGTTCCCATAGACAGAGCAGTCCGCTTACACAGAATCGGGCTAAGAGGTCCCCAGTTAATAAAGTTCAGGTGTTTCTACTGGTTCTGAAGCTTAAAGAACATGATCACAGATACCAATAGCCACATCGCTGGCCATAAATGTACAAAGAGTAGATGCAGAAGTTCAACTTATCTGGAGGACTTCCCTCTAGAAAAATCAAGAGGTTAAGGGTGAAGTGAGCCAAGGTTCCGAAACATTCCTGGCTCTTTGTTCAAGTGACTTCATTTTGATTCAACATAAGACCCAGTACCATGTATCAGAACAGAGATCCTCAGGAGATGGATAGTATAGACAAAAATCCATAAAGGAAGTCCACTCACCTACTGCTCCAGGATGATCCAGATTTATGGGCTGATTGAGAACTTATGAAAGATCTCCTAGTAAAACATATGTTCCTTCATTTTCCATGAAGGGCCACTTGCTCTGTTCTGTAGTTCTGGATACCTGAACTCATCACCACGGATGCTAGTAGGTCTTTGTTGGCAGGGACAATTTGTTCAACCTTCCCCACTTAGGCCGTCTTGGTTAACCACATATTGGGGTCTGGCCTGCCCAACTACATAACAGGCCTTGCCTACAGCCCCTCAGCCTGTGGACAAATATATCCTTTATATCAGATTTTAGTGCTCAGCTACCCAGTGAGAATCATCTCTAAGTCTAGTACTAACAGCACATCAATTTTTCTGTAGCTCAGACAGGCTGGGTTCTAGATCTAGCTCCATATCCAGAAGCCAAAACGTGAGAATCTTGGTCATCGAAGGACCTCACGTGTACTGAGAGGTTATAGTGCCAATTCTTTACTTTTGTGGAGGAATTTGTACATCTTATCAGAGGACAGGATGTGAATGAATAAGTCAAAGAAGCCTGAAGTGTACGGTTTCCTGCAAGCACTACGCAGGTTCAGAACTATCACCCGGGCCTCGGTAACAGACAGAAGCGGCCATTGCAATGACAGGCCTCAAGCTTCATTACCACAACCCCTCAGGCAAGGTTCACACAGCCATGTGTTTCCTAGTATAGACCCCCTATCTAGATTCTCATTCCACTGTGGAAATAGCTGCCTAGATGGAATGCTTACTGCCTATATCCAGTAAGTGGGTATAGGCCTTCTCCCTGAGAAAGGCACAAACATGAGGATTCCCTTAAGCTTTAGTCAGACACCTGAAAGGTGACAGCCTCTAATCTTCAGTTCCCTACAAATTTAAGAATTCGTATAACAAAAATGGTTGACTTCCCATTAACCATTCTACGACAACCCCTGCAAAAGCACTCTCACTAGGCCATGCTTAATACTTAAACTTCATTGGAACAGTTTAAATCACGAAGTTGCCAACGTTCATCTTGGTCATGGGACATTTATCTAATGATACACCTACTCACACAGCCTTTCCCATTGCCAGCAAACCATAAGCCTGGCAAGTCTTCCACACTCCCACCTTCCCAGTTTGGTGAAAAGCCTGCTAAGCTTCAACACTATAAGTGGACTTTAAAGCCCTATTCCCATAACTCCAGACCTATCATCAGCACTCAGGCCTGTGACTCTTCAGCCAGGCACACCCACCTCATATTGGCCCTGGGCTTGAAGATATTCCTGGACATATTCAACTCCCAGGTAACAGAAGTTCTGAGTACAGGAATCAGGACTAGCTGTCCCAAACAGTGTATTCCCATCGAGCCCTGCCATCCTAGGACCCATACTTTAGGGCTATACATGAAACAGAGTTCTTGATCTTTCCCTAGATGGGGATCCATAATACTTCCGTTTAAAAAAATCCTTCCTGCTCCCCTTTTTTCTACATTAGTCTATTGGTATTCATTTAAATGTCAGGCAATGTTAGAGCTCTGGGTAAATGGAGCAGACATAGCTAGTACCTTATGAAGACTATCAATATGGGACTCAGGGACCATTTAGACACCATCTACCTGTCCACATTTTCACGTAGAAACCGCATTCTCTGGATTCTTGTGGAGGATTGCTATATAGGAAGCTAACCAGAGGGAAGTTCAGAAAAGCATTCCATGGTCTGGAGCCATTCATGCCATCTGGACAATCAAGATCACCTCCTAGTATCTCTTCATGGTAAACCACTCAGTCTTCAAGTAATCTTGCTAACAAGCCAGGTCTCTATGAAAAGTTAAGGCTGGTGTCCTGATGAAAAGATGCCTCCTATATCTTAAATCTCCCATAGACTTGCTCCAGGTAGATCTTTGTGAGCTTGACCCCTACCTCTATCCGCTGTAGACAGTTCTAGGGACAAATGTGTGAGTAGGACTACAGTACTGGTTTCATTCTTATTACTTTGTAGTCAAAAAGACTAATCTAAGCAAGGAGTAAGGATCTGGAGTCAAACAGCATTTCTTGGCTTGGGAAACCTCTTGATTCACAGTGAGGTTCAGTGAACCTAGACTATGACCTTTTGCTGCCCACACACGGTCTCTCCCTGCCACCCCCTCCACAACTAGCTTGACAGCTTGTAAGTCGTTCTAGGTGTGAATGTGTACAAACTGGAAGAGGATCCGTTTCTGTGAAGGTACTTTTCTCTTAAGGTGGATAAATATGGCATCTTTAGGAAGCAGGCAGCCCCACAGGAGTCAAGCAGGTATTGCTGACCTTCCTTCAGGTTGCTTCTAGGACACATCGCCCTCCTCCCTTTTGCTCAGACTCCTATACCCAGAGCAATGGTTAAGGCCAAGTAAGCAGGTCAATTTCCTCCCTTTCCATCCAGCATCTGGGGATGGAACACCAGTTTTCCTAAAGTTTAACCTAGATTTCTAAATAATGGGTCTGTAAAAGACAAAGTAGAATAGTGGTTGCCAGGGTCAGTGGGGGAAACAGACAACGGGAACTTATTCTTTAATGGATACAGAGTTTCACTTTGAAAGGATGAAAAATTACTGGCAATGGATAGTGGTGAGGATTCCAAGGTAATGTGAATGTACTTCATGCTACTGAATTACACTTTTAAAAGTGATTAAGACGTAGATATCAGATGATGTATGTTTTTCTATAAAACATGAACCAATTTGAAGTGGACACTTCGGTGGTGTTTAGTGCATTTGCAAGGTTATGTTTTAGAATAGGGGTAGTAGTTCCACTTCTATCACCCCAGAGTAAAGCTGCTAAGCTTTCCTTTGTCTTATTTAGCTAGTCTCCAGAAGTCACCAATTTGTGTTATATCCTGTGTTAGTCTTCTGAGTGGGGCCATAATGGGATACCACGGTTTGGTGGGGGGGGGGGGGAAACGGGACTTTAATTTCTCGAAGTTCTGAAGGTTAGACCGCTAAGATCAGTTGTCAGCTGGTTTGATTCCTAAGGTGTCCTTTCCTTGGTTTGTAATTGATCATCTTGCTGTATTTCAATATGGCCCTTTTCTTGTGAATAAACACTCCTGGTGTCTTCCTTTTCTCAGGAGGACACTTATTTGATTGGGGCCCCACCTTTAAGACTTTAGCCTTATTCACCTCAAGGACCTTATCTCTACATGCAGTCAACATTGGGGGTTGAGGCTTCTGCCTATGAATTTGGGAGGCGGCGGGGAGAAGAGACATTTCAGTACATAGCATTCCACCCTCTGACCTCCCAGTATTCCTGTCCTCATCTACAATAGATTTATCCCATTTCAATAGCCCCCAAGGTCTTGACCTATTCCAGCATCAACTCCAAAGTCTCATCTGAATATCTAAAGTCAAGTCTGGGTAAGACTAGAAGTTGCAATTGTGATTCATCCTGAGGCAGAACTCTAAAAACTAATTTAGGTGCTTCCAAATATAATGGAAAGATCCAAGGACATGAAGCTTCCCCTCCCCACACCACGTGCTTTCTTCTAATAGATGGGGTTTTGATCCACTTTAAGATAACATGCATATGGCATGGCTTAGGGGTACAGCCTTAGTCTTTTGCATGTGGATGTGCAGTTTTCCCACCACTAGTTGAAGATTGGGTCTTTTCGTCCATTGAATATTCTTATCACACTTGTTGAAAATTTTTATTTTATCCTTGTCCTATAAGTCATTATGTCAATACCATACTATCTTGATTACTGTAGCTTTGATAGGGAGTTGCATTGCAAGGATCAGAGTTCTGTAAGAGCTTCTAGTGGGAGCATCAACCTGCCTCTACATTAATTTGACCTCTTATCTACAGACCTATGAGAATACATTTATAATGCGGTGGAAAATAAAGTCTTAGCTCAAAATAATTGCAACAGCTACTTCAAAGGCTCATCCTCAGGTCTCCTAGAAAGTTGCCAATAGTTCTGGAGTGTTCCCCAAGGAGCAACTCTGTTCTACTTCAGTGAGCAGACTAGGAAAGCTTCTCAGCATAGAAAAAACTCCCTTTGACCACTGGCTCAAGTTGACTAGCTAACATCAGGTCTCTCACTGGCCTGCTACTCACCTGGCTATTAAGTATAGAAGAGAGGTCACCCTGCATTTGACTTGAAGTCTTTGAAGTTCATTTAACATTTGGAGTCCCATGGCAGGATAGTAAGCTACTTATATTTAATCTGTCCTAGCTGTTATGCAGGATATGGTATCTTGATTAGAAACACTATTTCTGACATTTAGTATGTAGCTACTGGTCTAGATAATTAGTTCTTTAATTCTCCATGAAGGTGAATATCAAGTCTGCTTTTTTCATGGGAAGGTCAGCAGTACACATTCACAGCCTCATAGCTTGGGATTATGCTAACTTTTCTCATCTTTGCCATAATAGAAGCTGCAGGAATCTTGATTATATTGACCTTCCACAGATCATCTTGCTAGTCTACCATTAGCATTAGACTGTTGGACTTAAAGATCAGGAAGTAGTAAATACTCTGGGAAAACACCTATATGCCAGAGTGTGGGAGGTAAATTTACAAGGATTCAGGGGCCTACCACTTGAGTGATGCTTTTAGAGGTCCAGGACATGCAGGAACAACACTTCCAACTTGCAATTCAAGGACAATGTTATATCTCCTACCATGAAGTGAAACTTCAAAACTGGTAGGGCTCTGGATTGTAGAGATAGCACATATCCTGCTTGGAAACATTTTCCACTGGAATCCAAAGGCAAGTTTTGAGTAGAATGTAGAGCAAAGATGGCTCTGCAACTGGTCTAGGTTATAGTACCTATGGCCTTGCCACTCAATATATAACTTGACAGATCCTCAGTGTTAGGCATACCCCATGGTAGAAATGTATGTGAGGCCTCCATAGGACTCAACAGGAAAGGTATGAGTGGACCTTAAGATTTGAAAGTCTATCCATTTGGCAATAGAAGACAACTTAGGACCTAGAAATTGGTCCCAAGCATTACTAGTCCTTAGTAGAGACTGAACCGTTAGCCATGAAACATCAAGTAACTGTTTATCACTTCCCATTATAACTGGATGCTGGTAAGGCTCAAAGGCATAAGATGAAGTAGGCACAATTAGTTTTATGCAAGAAATATACTTACAGGGAGTCCCAAGCATATCTAAGGTCACATTGAAGTTACAAGAATGAATAGCTCAGACCCATCTTCCCCTGTTTCTATAGCATCTCAGCTCATACTTATGGCCTCATGGGAGATTCCTATGACAAAGAAAATTAAAGCCCTGCTTCATAGATGGATTGGTTCAATACGTAGCAAGGGATAGTAAAAGGATTATCTCAACACTAAGACTCCTTAGAAGGTACCTAAAATGGTTCTGAGAGAAAATCCTCCCAACAGGCAGAAGTTCAGTCAGTGCTTTTGGTCTTTTGTATAAAATAAGGAGTCTAAAATAGATATTCAGAATCCTATACATTAGTGAGTTGGCTGGCTGGTTAGGGTCCTGGGAAAAGATTAGAGAGGTGGTCTGGGAAAAGGCATGCAGGAGGGACCTATGGGAATAGGCACAAAGCCTGAGGATTTTTCTATCATGAGAATATGCCTACCAAAGCATTTGCCATAGAAGTTGCACTAGTCAAGTGGACAGGATGTCTTTGGTAGAAGTCAGCTGGCTTCTGTGTTCAGCCACCCCACTTATAGAAAGTGCCTACCTGCCCTTTGGGTCCAACACCTCGGGCTCCCTGTACCCATTGCCACAGTTTAAATATTTTATTATTTATTTATTCATAGAGAGAGGCAGAGACACAGGCAGAGGGAGAAGCAGGCATCATACAGAGAGCCTGACATGGGACTGGATCCAGGGTCTCCAGGATCACGCCCTGGGCTGCAGGTGGCGCTAAACCGCTGCGCCACCAGGGCTGCCCCCATTGCCACAGTTTTAAAGTTGACCTGTCAGCAGCAGCAGATAAAATCCTTCCTATAGTGCCATCCAGCATCTTGTTGGCAAGGGGATTATATCGGACCATTTTGCCCTTAAGGAAGGATCCATCTTATGGTGATTGGTAACTATTCTGGATACAGATTTCTCTTCCATTCCCAGGCACGTCTACACTCAGCCGTCTACAATCTCCCCCGGACTCGCCGTCTACACTTTCAGAATACTGCAGAAAAGCCTATAGTCACCTAGAACAAGGGACGCATTTTAGAGTGAAAAGGGTAAAACAATGGACACATGACCATAGAAACATTTTATGTTCTCTAGAAGCAGTCAGTCTGATAGAATCTTAAATGATTAGCTAAAGTCACCAAATGGAGGATGAGCTGCAGAGATGGAATGGCTCACATACACGAACATACCACCCAGATTTCCTTTCCAGGAAGCACATGCTATTTGGTAGACTGCTGTCAGTAGAGAGCCTCCAGCTAGTGTCCCCTCCAAGGCAGCCCACATCCAGGTCTAAGCAAGCCTGGTATAGAAATTCCAGCCATTTTAGTCTGAGTGGGACAACTCCCACAGAAGATATCTGCTATGGAGCCCCCACCTGGTTCACCAGGGCATGGCCAATCTTCTGATTTCTACCCAGCCCCACTCCCTCTCCCCCCAATAAGTCTTTTATACCCCAAACTCTTTTGTAGTCCTAAGTCAGCATCTCAATATCTGTCCCAGAAAACTCAACCACACAAATGCCATGAAGCATAAGTAATAGACTCAACATGGTCTAAGAGGTAGAAAGAACCAGACTTGTGAGGTCTACTTTTATAGTCCTCCTGAGGTCACTAGTAAAACAGGAACTGGAACTGCAACTTGAATGTACTCACAGGTTGGGGTCCTCTGCTAGCCTTATGCCCAAATAATGCCACATTTCTGGGAACCAGAAAATAGAAGGGAGAAAACCCCAACACCCTGGGACTCCGTTGGGAATCTAGTGTTTTCCATCCCTCCAGGTTAAGTTCAACAGGTCGGGAGGTCCTCAACCCATAAGATTTTGTCAGGGGACTCAGAATTTGCTGCCTGGTCGTTTAGGGCTCCTTTTGCCAGTAGCCCAGCAAGATTTTCCACCACATGAAATGGGAAAAGGAATATAAAACCCAGATGATCCACTGGAGTACTTTGGTGCTTCCATGCCTGGTGTTAAAAGTATATAGGCAATCATAGTAAACATGGCCAGATAAGGCCACCAGGGGTTCAGACCTGTTAAGGTATTGCTCACCTACCAAGAAAGCTTAATGATGGAAGTGCTGGCTAATAGGGAAAGACCCTAGAATTAAGGGTAGGAGAAAGAATACCAGTTGTATTTTATGTCAATGGTCCTTAAACCAGTTGCAATGGCAACGGCAGTTAAAGAATGGGGGATTGCAGCTGCCTATCACTAATGTACCAGATAGCTTCCCCCCCAACAGAAGGGACTATTCAGCTGTGAGGAGCATGGTCACCCGACTGCCTGCCTCTACTTGTTAGCTCTTGCTCCTAGGGTGGCTCTAAGCCAACAACTGGGTGTGCTTAGCCATTCCTGTCTATGTGGGATTTTTAAGCTGGTCTCTGCCACAGGCTGTTGGGCTAGCAGAAATCAGGTTCACATTATGGTCTGATCTCTCCCCTCTGCATAATCCTGCCTCTTCCCTGGTCTTTTCACAAGTGTCATTCCCAGGTCAGGTTTTTGTATTCCTCATCTTCTCAGTATACAGCATAACCACTGAAGCAAGAGGGACAGTGGATTCAACAGATTTCAGGGGTAGAAAGAATCAGATTTACAATGCCCTCCTTCCATAACCCACTAGCCATTTTAGGAGGCACCTCCAGCACACCAACTTCCCCACCTCAAGTGTCTATATCTGCCTGAGGACAGTCTCTGGCACCACTTGAGTTTACTTGGTCAAGAGAGAATGCATGTGACTTATCCTCGGGTTGTGAGTTCAAGCTCCATGTTGGATATGGAGCCTATTTATAAAACAAGACAGCCATATATGCAACTGATAAGTATTGAACTACATCTGAGACGAATGATGTACTAGATGTTGGCTAATTGAAGTTTAAAAAATAGGCCTCGGGATCCCTGGGTGGCGCAGCGGTTTGGCGCCTGCCTTTGGCCCAGGGCGCGATCCTGGAGACCCGGGATCGAATCCCACATCGGGCTCCCAGTGCATGGAGCCTGCTTCTCCCTCTGCCTATGTCTCTGCCTCTCCCTCTCTGTGACTATCATAAATAAAAATTTAAAAAAAATATTAAAAAAATAAAAAATAGACCTCTAAATGCAAACTAGAATAGGTGTATTTAGGATAGGGCCTAGAATGCCCCTACGGTGGGCACACACCATCCTCAACCACTGAAGGCAGGATAATCCTTGAAGAACCAGCTCACCAAGCATGCACTCCCATCCCCACCCCCACAGTAAACTTACTTATAACCACATGATCTTCAACTTCCTATTCCTGCTTTCCTCACTGCTTCATTCATGCTTCCTGGAACCCCCTACCAAATGACCTCCTGCTCCCAGAGCCTCACCTCATGATCTGCTCTGGAAAGACAAATTGAGAAGTCTGGGTGAAGCTATAGGATTACAGGGAGTCGATGAAGTCCAAAATCCAGGGTCACTGTTAAACGCTGAATGTTTGGGTCTTCCTCCAAACTTCATATGAAGCTCTAACCCCTAGTATGCTGATATTAGGAGGTAGGGTTCTGGGAGCTAATTAGGTTTAAGTGAGGTCATGAGGGTAGGGCTGAGGGTCTGAAGGATACCAGAGCTCTCATACTCTCCACTATTTGAGGACACTAGAGAGGACAGCTGTCTGCAGGTCAATAGCTCCCCCACTGGAACCAAGTCTGCCAGCACCTTCATCTTGGACTTCCCAGCCCTCTATCCCTTTAGACCCAACAGGTCCCTGGCTCAACTTTTTTTTTTTTTTCCTCCACCTTACCCCAGAAGGCTGCAGGGTCTCAGCTTCACTTAGTGGCATTTTCATATGTAGACCTCTGCTTTGCTGGATGAAGTTTGGCTTTCCCAATGACCGAAAGAACAAGGATGGGGATATTCCCCAATACTGAGCACAGGTATATGCATGCCTGTCCAAGACCACCGTGTTCCTCAGTCTGAGCCAATAGGTTCCCCTATCCAAAGTGAATCTGAATCAGGTCTGCTATTAGTGCATGAAAGAATCTCTCTCTCTCACTCTCACTCTCACACCCCAAAAGAAACCTCTATATCCAGAGAGGCAGCTAAGCAGAGTTTGAGAGGGAGAGAATGCCAACATTCTTAGATCAGGAGGTCATTAATTGCAGAGGACTAGTTCCGACTTTCTGTAAAGATACTATTTGAACGCTTGCCCATGTATCTATCCCATGTATCTATCCCTTTAATTGGTCAGTACAACTTATTCTAGCCTTACTTCCAATGTATTTAGGGTGCTCTCAGGCTGTTAATAAAGTTTAAAATGGTTTAAGTTCTTAGAAAAAGTTTATAATCCTTAACACTTTGTCCCTTAGATATTCAGTAAGGCCTGGCTTGTGGAATCGAGCAAAAGTAGTTGACTGGCAAGGTGGGCCAGAAGTTTAAAAGTAGTAGAGGAACTCTGGATAGTCTTCCTATCTAGTCTTCTAGATCATCCTGAGAATTTAGCAATTGAAATATGCTTGTGGGCCTTTCGGTATGTTACACCAATGTTTTATGTAAGACCTGTTTCAAGTAAAGCTTTAGACTGTTAGTCACTATAGGTAACTGCTAGTTATATATTCATCGGTCTTGAAGTCAGTTTTATTATCTCTATACCCTGAATACTTAAGAGCCAGGCTTAGAATCAGATCAAGATGTGACGACCACTACTTCATGGATTACTGCGATCTGTAGTGTTAAGCTCTTTGCTTGGAAGCTTATCTTTTATTATTGTGAAACAACTTGGCTTTACAAAGTTCAATTTCTAAATTGGGTTTTTACGTTTTGGCTTTGTTAATAAAAATCTCCCCCAAAATTATGTGAGGCCACATGAGTAAGATCACAAAGTGTTCATGATCTACGGTTTGTTGAAAAAGGAGTTTATCTCCTTAGTACATAGCCCTAGCTTGGGAGGTAGGAGGAGGCACCCGGACCCCTGGAAAGATCTTGGGCTCCCTGGCTCAAGAGGGTGGCTCCCCACACATGCATGACATCCAGTAGGTCTTGAGAGGTCTGCAAGCTTGGTGTGAAGGATGGCGTGGGGTGATTCGTGGAGGATAAGGCTTTCTCTGAAGGGAAATGGGGCAAGAGCAAAAGGTGCTGAAGCAAAGGGAAAAGCTCCCCACAGATGTCCTCAAAACCCATTCTTTCAGGTGAAAGCCCAGGTCTCTCCTTGTTCCACCTGGCTGCTGGCTGAGGGGAGTCCTCTATCACCACCTGGTGGCCTTGAGGTATAACAATAAGCACAGAACCCTGTGGAAGCTTAACATTCTGGCCTCAGTGTTACACTGGAAGATCCTATGTACTCTGTGACCACAGTTTTCTAGGAAAGTGAGATAGACATCCCATTAAAGGGAAGAAAAGGGAACCAAGCTGGATATTTGAAAGCACAAAATGGTGTGGCTGTGTAGAACCAGCAAGAGGCAGGCTCGGACCCATGTCTTCTCAGGATGGAGCATAGCAGCCAGCCCTCTGGCCGCCAGACAGAAACAGCCTCCGAGACATAGGGGGTCCTCACAGCTTAGGAAGATCCTCACACTTCCTTGTCAAAGGCACTTGGACCCCCCCCCCCATGTGACTGTAGGGTCGCTCTGTGTATTTGTCAAGTTCTGATGTAACCCATCTCTTACCAAATTGTGATTGGGGAATAACTGATGTCCGTTATGACAGATATTGAAGGATTTCTATCAAAAGTTGCTTCCTAGGATGGCTCCCCTCACCCCTGAATCCAAGGTAACATGTTCCCATTACATCCCTTCATCCTTCTATCCCCTATCTCAAAGCCCACACCAGGCCCCAGGAAGCCAGGCTAGCATGCTCATCAGCAAGCTCACTCTCAACACCCCCCACTCCAAGAATGGGCTGAGGAGCAAGTTCTGGTGGCTGACAGCCCTACAGAGGAATATACAATGTTGAAAGAAACTGGTGTCCAGTTTCTCTAAGGAATATACCTGTGCACAAACCAGTCTTCCATTCTCTTCAGGTCTCCTAAAAGAATTCACCTACTTAAAACCGACTCCTGTATGATCACTTTGCTTTGTGAGAAGACTCACAGGAGAGCTCTGCTGCTGCTTCTGGAAAAAAGCAGGTCATTTAAGCCCCCAGAAACCTCCCCAGTGGCGATAATCAGAGCAAACTCTGCCTCTGCTTCTTTCCGGTCAGTGACCAGCCAACTGGAGACCTCCTGGGCTTCATGGTAGAAGGTCAAGGCAATTGATTCTCAGTGGGAGGATGCAGAGCTAAATATGGGATTTGCACTTAAAAGGGTATTCTGTGAAGGAAACTGGTCTCCCAGGACATTCCTTGAGCTCTGGGCTCTGAACTTCAGCCTCCCAGCTGGTCCCTCCAGTCCCACTAGAGTTGGTTTGTGCGTTGCCCTTTACTTTGAGCTGATGACCACTCAAAACAATCTCCCTAGAATCTCCCCTCCTCAGACAGGTTAAGGTCAGGTTGGGCCTGGGCTAGCAACCATTTCCTCTCCAAGCCCTGGCACAGGATGAGAGCCTGCTTACCATATCTTCTGGCCAGAGAACACTAGAACAGAGGACCTCCAAACCCTTGCCAAGTTGCTCCCAGCCACCACCTTTTCATGACAGCTGGGTGAGCCAGAGAGGATGATCACAGGCAGTAAGACATGCTGAGATGACCCTGAGAAATATACCCACCTCTGGACAGTAGCATGGCCCTATCTAGGGAGTTTGGTGTGGGAATGCTGATAGCACCAACTCCATCTGATGTCCATGCAGTGACCACTACCCCCCCGCTTTGGGTCTACATATAACAGGTACCATGTAGATTAACATATGCCCCAACTGGAATCCAGGAAGCCTTGTTCTGATCTTCCTTAAAATGGTTTACTAGTAAAGATAACTTAAGTTTCTTCCCCTCCTCCACTCAGGTGCTAATGGTACCACAGGATCTGTGCAGTCCTCTTGTTCTACAAGATCTAGAGATTAAGGTCCAGACTTGGTGGAAAATAGCCGCCGCATGGCCCCTAGGTTTTCTGCTACTCAGCCCCCAATTAGTAAGTTACCCTGAATAAGACTGCCGAGAGTGTAGAGTGGCCGAATTCATTTTTCAGTCTTAAAATATTGTTTAGAGGGTACTTTACTGTCCCCTCTAACAGTTGGGGGCGCATGCTTCTCTTTGACAGGAGTACCCAGCTATCAACTAAGAACTTGGGAGTCGTCCTTTCCTGGATCCAACCTGTAGGTGGACTAGCCCTGGTGACGTTTGTGCTCCATGATTGCTAAAGCAGCAAGTGCTGTAAGGCCATTTTCTTAGTCTAGGCAGCATCCCATGATCACTTCCAGCATAATCACTACCTTAACTGCCTCAGAGGGGACTCAGGACAGCATCTGGTGAACAGCAGCATGCAGAGTCTAGGAGATCATGCTGCATTCATGTTATACTGTGTTACGCACATTTATAAGCTCTTAAAACTGTCACACAACAGGATAAAGTGGTTTCTGCAGTTCACTTCCTTCCTTAGTAGTAAGGGATTAAGAATTAAAAGGGTTGGAGATGTGAGGGCACAGCAGCATTTACACTTTCCATTCTAAGACAGAAAAGCAGGAACAGTCTAGTCAAAGTCTAACCTTGACAAATCTGATCCATTTTCCATGGAATGGCTTCAGTTCATATTTAAGATCTGTAGAATGTATCTGTTTTAACATGAACAGCAAAACGGAATAGCCTAACGAGCCAGGAAAAGGGGCCATTTTGCCAAACCCATTGCAACCTGGCACAAGTGTTAAATTTCAAGGCCTATGATGGATAAAAGCCATGATGCTTAAAGTCCTTGTTAGATGCTTAAGTCAGAGGATTTTACATAAGTTTACTCTTTGATCACAGTTCACACTGAAGAAAATCTAGGAGGAAAAAAAAAAAAAATCAGGCTTGACTTATCACAAGTGACCCTGATGAACTTGACTGACTTGCAGGTTGCTCTTAGCCCCTACCCACCTGGACCCCACAGAAGTAGAATCAGCCTCCAGACATGTGGACACGTGACTGAAGAATGAAGACCAGCAGAGGAGATCTGAAATTCTGGTGTCCTCTGGCCACCCTCAACTACCTTTCCTCTGGGCAAGGGGCTTAATAGTCCTCTCCCTTTGTCTCTTGGCCAATAGCTTCATCTGACCAGCATAAACACTGGCATCTCTTACTCTGCAGTAAAGACTACTCAGGAGGCAGGAGTTTCCTAGAACAGTGAATACAGATTGAAGGAGGACAGCAACTCCTTGGAGATTGAGTGCCAAGGTGTACACACCCAGAGATAAGGAGGTTTCATATTTAATCTGGGAGAGTGCAAGTGATCAGGCTGTGCAAGATTTCCTTATTCTGCATGGCCAACTGACTTAGGCAAACCATGCCTGTAGATGAAGGTACATGTACAGCTTATAGTTGAGGATGATCTACAAAATGGCAAGTCTACTTAGGAGTATTGAGGATTTGGGACATCCCAAGTCTCTACTGGCAGGTGTTCATGATTGTACTGTTCTTGTAATCAGAAGACCCTCAACATAGCTCTTTTCTGGGAACATCCTTCACCAGAGATGACAAGGGGGTCCAGTCACAGATGATCACCCAGGACCTCCTGGGGTACCCAACAGACTTGCTCCAGGGCCTGCTCTTGACCACTCATCTAACAAGGCTAGTTTCAATGCTTTAGAACTGACCCCTTCAAGATTACTATAACAGTGTAGATGTTAAGCAGCCAGTCCATCCAAAGGACTTTGGGAATGTGATAGAAGCACTCAAGTCTTGATTTTAAAAAGATAAAGTAGAAGTTTTAAACTTTGTTCCTAAGTCACCAGACGGATCTACCTTCAGGGATCAAGGACAAAGTCTAGAAAGATTCAAGAGTGACAGATCAGCATCATGGTGAACCACTCAAGGCTTAATATTGCTTGCCTCATGAAGATGGGCAGGAAGAGGACTGATTAAGCTTTCAGTGGTCTTTGACTCAAACAGCCTGTGATTAAGTGTCCTTGAGGTAAGAAAGGATCTGGACCATCCAAGTAGGTCATTGGGCTTCTTGATCTAGATACTTGGAAAGCATATAGGACCTTCCGAGGTGCTGTTCAAGTATAAAACACCAAGGAGTGATTTTTATCAAGGCGGGGGTAGGGGGGGTAAATATTCCCAAGAGACCTCAGGAAGAACTCTTCTAGAGAACCACCTGCAGGAACAGTTCATGTTTTGGCAGTTCCTCAGAATACTAAACATGGAATTACCATCTGACCTAGAGATTCCTGTTAGGTAAACATTCAAAAGAATTGAAAACAGGGACTCCAGCAGACACCTGTGCATCACCATTCATCACAGTACTTAACAGCCAAGATATGGAAACCCTAGCATGCATCAGATGAATACATAAAATGTAACCGACAAGATTGTTCATCCAGAATAGTCAATGAAGTTTATATGTTGTTCTAACTGGCATGGACCTTGAAAAAAATTCTAAGACAAAAGAGTTGTCTGAAGTAATCTGAAATCTTGAGCGCAATAAACAAGCTAAATTAGAGGCTTCCAAGGGCTGGGAAGCAGAGGCAATGGGAGTTTAATGGTTGTAGGATTTCTTTGTGGGATGATGTACATCCCTAATTTGAAAATTTGCTCAGCATGGAGAATCAATGCCCCTGAAAGATGGTTCTGTTGGCAAGTTGTGCTATATTTCTTACAAAAAAAAAAAAAAAATAGCTACTCTATTGGGGGTGAACTATTTTTTAAAGCCTACCTGGTAGAGACTAACTTGTATGATGGGATCTGGAGGTAGTGCCTTTGGGAGGGAATTAGGTTTAGGTTAGGTCAAGTTGGTAGAGCTCATATGACAGGATTACTGCCCTTCTATGGAGAAGGGACTGGAACTCCCTACCACATGAGGGCACAGCAAGAATGCGACAGTCTTCAAGCCAGGAAAAGGGCCCTTACCAATTTGCCAGCACTTTGACTTCCAAACCACCACAACAGAGAGATCCATTGTTTAAGCTACTCGGTCCATGGTCTTTTGTTATAGAAGGCTATAAGGTTAGGAAATTTCCTCTAATGTTAGGATCTGATGTGTGAGAAGTTTAGAGGTCAGCTTTTCCTTTAGAAAAGTAACAAGATGGCCCTGAAGAAACTTGGGGGGAGGGGGGAAACCCCTTAGATCCAAAGAGAAGGCTAAAGGCTGAACTGCTGTCCCAACTACTGGAGAGCCAGATAAGGATACCGAATCTCCATTTATAAGGAACAGAAGCCCAGAAGAGGCTGGGGGCAAGCCAGTACCTTTAGGAATAAGTTAAACTGGAATTAACTTCTTGATCCAGGCACGGTGTTAGCTGGTTGAGGATTAGAACTCCAGTGGGAGCCCAGTCACAGGAGGTTTCAACAGTTTTAGGACTTACCTCTAAGAGCCCCTCCAAGTCTCACTGCAGATTAGAAGGAAATTTTTGTGCTTTCAAGCAGGCAGAGGGCAGAATAATCATTCTGGAATCTACTCAGCTCTGTTTAACAAGGCCTGTAAACTATTACCAAAGCTTAATTCATCTGAATAATGGACAGTACACAACCCTCAGTCCCTTTAAGAGGCTTTCTAGCTCATCTGAAAAGTACTTGAATGGTGGGCAAGAATTTTCCAATGTTAGTGGCAGACAATAAGCCAGATCCAAGAAACAAATCCAAGATAAAGGCCAAGATATTTATGCCTAGCCATATCACATTCAAGTCTCAGGAAGTTCAAGACAGAGCAAACTTCAGAAGTTCTAGGATAGACAACCAAGACTGAAGAGAAGGGCTATGAACCTGATTCCCCACCAAGAACCTGGTGAGGGGTTTCCCCAGCCACGCTCCTCTTATGTGCTCTGAAGCCATAGATCCCCTTCATGAGGAGACAAAAGTCCATGATGGCAACCCCCTGGGCTAAGACCTTCACCAAGCTGTGTGGGGACTGCTCAGTGAGAAAGCTACAAGAGGAGCCTCCCCATGCACAAGGCCTGAATGCTCATTAGAAAATACTTCCTGCAGATAGGACATGATTACTTCTGCCTAGAAGTGGCAAGTATAAGAGCGGAGGGACCAGGAGACCACTTAGCACCCAGCCCCCTGATCCTCATATCCCATGTGGTCCCTGTTAAGTGGTACTTGGTTGGGAACAAGTCCTAACAAAAGATACCTTAGGACACCTGATCCTAGAAGTCCCTGGCTTGCTGGGACATTAAGGGACTTTAAGTTAGGAGGCAGGCATGTGGAGCACAGGAGGTTACAAGACTACCCTAGCTGGGTCCAAGGCATGAAAGGATTTATTCCCACCCACTGAGACCAATAACCACCAAATGGTTCATGGACTAAGTACAGCAGCTTTATCCAGACTTCTTTCTTTTGCTTTAAACTTCCCGGAGTCTCCTCTGGGGAGGTAAATTTGAGGCTTGCTCTCCCATCTCCTTTGGCTGCCTCTCAAATAAACCCTTCCCTCGCTGCATATTCCATGTCTCAGCAATTGGCTTTGCTTTGCATCAGGCAGATGGACTGAGATACACTCCTTCCTCAGCCTAAACTAGCTCAGCCTTGCTCTAGAGCTCAGGGAAGTCTTCACAGTGTGGTGTGCCAGGGCAAGATTGAAGGGAACTTCACTTTCATCCTTATGTCAACCTGGTGAGTTCACAAATATCCAGGTTAATCCTGGCCCAAGCCCAACCTCTGCTCCCTGGGGTCCTGTTCACCACAGTCCAGGGGTGACCCTTAACTATAGGAACAAGGAACCTGGTCCAGGAAGAAGTCCCGTCTCTCAGAAGGTAAAGGCCTGCAGGAGCAAGGTACTCCATTTTCCAAACCCAGAAGCTGATAGGTTTCACAACTGAAGGAGAACCACTTCCTGGAAGGTCAGTGCCTGTAACCAACATCTAAAACCAGCAGCTCATTATGGACTCCATGGGACTTCTCCAGCTGTCCTAGATACGGGACCACTGATGTGCAGAACTCCCCACTTGCAGGTTATGGACCTATACATGAGTCCAGGTACATGAGGAATTGAGAAACAAGCCACAACTGAGTGAACTAAACTTTAATTCAAAGGAATCTTGCCAACTCAGTGGTGTCTAACTTGACCATATAAAAAGTGAGTCACCCAATGCACAGATTGCCATCCAACAGTGAATGAAGACTCATTGGCATCAAATCTGACATCACATTTGTTAGGGCAGATCTTAATGCTTCTTTAATTTGTGAAAGTGAGTAAAGAAAACCTCATAAACAGAAGGCCCCGAGGAGTGCTTTTACTCATTACTACTGCCATTGGCAAACCCCAGCAGGAAGTAGCTACCTCCACACCAGCACAAGGAGCATTTCCTCCTTGCCTACCAATAACCCAGCCAGCAGGATCACCACAGCCTGAACTCCAATGGACTTTCATTCCAGATATCCCCTTCCTGACTTCTACAATAAGGGCTCCTCCTCTTTCTCTGGATTTGTGCCTCTTGTTTGCTTATGGTTTGTGTGTCCCAAATTGTAATCCTATTCCTGAGTAGGATTACCACTTTGTTGGTAATCTGGCTATGTTTAAGGTTGACCGTTTACAAAATGACTGATTACTGATGTGTCTGTTGAATCTTAGTAGCATGGACCCCAAAGTGTCCTTGACATAGAAAGGATGTTGACACTCTAAGTGGGCGGGGGGGGGGGGGGGGAGGGGGGCAGGGGAAGGCTTTCTGGATCCGGATACTGAAGCAGTTATCTTCTTTCAGTGTGGAATTTCAAGCATGAAACCAAGCAGCGGATTTTGTCACCTAAGGGGGAAGGTGGTGTTATTCCAAGGACCCTAGAAAGGTTTTCTACATAGAACTACCTCCCGAATTAGTCTAAAGATTTGCCAGTTCCTCAAAATACTAAGTATAGAAGTACCTTACAATGAAGCAATTCTGTTATATACCCATGGGAACTAAATCAGGGACTCCAGCAGGTAAGCATCAGTATTTACTGTATTCACAGGATCCAAAAGGAGGAGACAAGGGTCCTTACTATGGAGGAATTTATGTGCATGCGAGGGGGTTCTCAGCCACTGAAAGGAACAAAGTGCTGACAGATGCTACAATACTGATAAATCCTGAAGACAAAGTGAAATAAACCAGACACAAAGACAAGTGTGGTCTTTTTCCACCTCTACCAGTGTCCAGCAAGGAGTTATCAGTTGTACTGCTCATTTGCTCTAAAACCACATATTCCACAATGGTAACAAACAAGAACCCATGAAGAGCATGGGCCAGACATAAGGAAAGCTATCTGGTGATACCTCAGTAACAGAACTACAACAGTCATTCCTCCATGCATTAGGTCTGACTACACATTTGCAAACACTTGCCATTATTCTCCGTGATTTAGACATTCTTCCTTCTACCTCAATTCAATGAGGTGGCAACATGACCCAAAAGCAGCATATGAACATTAGAGCTGAGAGAACGACCCTTAAGAAAATCCTGGTACCAGCCCTGGACTTCATAGGTCTCTTGTGGATAAACCATGGGCATTTCTGGCACTGGGGTTACAAGACAACCCCAATGAGGTCTGGCCAAGGACCAAAATGAGACCCCATATTTCCCAACCTCCTGTGCAACCAGTGTGTACTCAGTCTTACCTGGATAAAGACTACTATTTGGGGTGGGAGGGAATGAACAGAAGAAAACCTTGTTTCCTTCTTGAGTCATTCATGGAGGGATACACCAGTGAGCCACAAAATAAAGCCCAGTTTAATCCTGAGAACAGAACCTAACAACTGAACCTGTAGTAAACCCCATCTATAGGGAAGCCCCACACTGACAAGTATGCCGGTTTCCTCTCTTCTGGCACTATGAGGGGACACCTCTTAATAGAGGAGGAGCCCCATTCCCATAGCCCGACAACTTAAGGTCACCAGTGATCCAAGGTCTGGCATCTAAAAAAAAAAAAAAAAAAAAAAAAAAAAAAAAAAAACACACCACCCAACTTAGCATCAAAGGCCACTGCTTTACCCCATACCGATTCTGTAGCTGATAACTAGACAGGGACTAATGTAATTTCCATGGGTGAGGCTTACACTTCACTTCCAATGAAGACCAGTAGGTAAAGAGAAAAAGCAAACAGGGAATTAGAGGCTAGCAAAGACTAGTCGCTGGAGCTACAAAAAAAAAAAAAAAAAAAAAAAAAAAAAAAAAAAAAAAAAAAAAAAAAACCCACCCTCAATAGTCTACATGGAGGGTTCCAAGTCCAAGATGGAAGAGTAAGAGGCCTTAGTTTTGTCTGGTCCCAAGAATTCAGCTAGATAGTTCTCAAACTATCTGTTCTCTGAACACCTGCAAACTCAGATCTAAGAAAATAGCTGCAATTCTACAAATAGAAAAGCAACCACTTTCTACAAGAAGGACAAGATAGAAAAGCCTAAAAGAAAAAAAAAAAAGCGGTACTGACTGCCAGGGACTTAATCAGTATCAACATAAGACATCAAACTAGTTTCAGAACAATTATAATACTAGCTGGGCTTTGGGGGGGGGGGCGGAGTATAAAAGATGCTAGAGAATCCCTTTCTAGAGAAGAACTAAAGTCTAAGTTTTATAGAAATCTAATCAGGATTCACAGAAACATGAAGAACTGTTCAAAACCTTTAGGATACAGCAAAGGCAGTCCTACGAGGGGAAACAAAGGTCTCCAATATACAACCTAACCTTACACCTTAAAGATCTGGTGAAAGAGTAGCAAATAAGCCTAAACCCAGCAGAAGAGAAGATTAGAGCAGAACCCCATGGAATAGAAACCAAAAGAACATTAGAACAGAAGAGCTGGTTCTTTGAAAGAACATCGATAAGCCCCTCAGATTGAAGAGAAAGGACCCAGATCAAAGTCCTGAAGAGGAGACATCACAACCAAAGAACTACAAAATTGCAAGAACATTATGAGTAACTATATACCAGCAAATTAGGCAATCTGGAAGAAATGGATGCATTCCTAAAGATCTGTAAGCTACCAAAACCGAAACAGGAATAGGATATTTGAACAGACCCGTAACCAGCAAGGAAATTGAAGCAATCTTCCAACCAACAGGAGTCCAGGGCCAGATGGCTTCCCAGGGGAATTCTACCAAACATTTAAAGAATATTTTTTCTTCTGAAGCAGTTTCAAGAAACAAATGGAAGGAAAACTTCCAAACTACGAGGCCAGCATTACCTTGATCCCAAAACCAAAGACCCTACCCAAAAAGAATTACAGACCAATATCCCTGATGAAGTGGATGTATGCCAAGAGTCTCACCAGGATGCCAGCCAATAGAATTCAGCAGTATGTTAAAAGGATTATTCACCACTACGAAGTGGAATTTATTCCTGGGCTACAAGGGTGGTTCAGCATCCACAAAGCCATCAATGTGATATATTAAGAGGACAAGAACCAGATGATCCTCTCAATAGATGCAGCAAAAGATTTGATGAAGTATAGCATCCTTCCTTAAAACTCTTTACAGTGTAGGAATAGAGAATACATTCTCTATCACAAAAGCCATCTACAAAAAGCCTACAGTGAAATTCTCAATGGGGAAAAACTGAGGAACACCACAGGGATGTCTGCTCTTCCCACTGTTCAACATAGTACTAGAAGTCCTAGCTTCAGCAGTCAGACAAGAATAAAAGGCATCCAAATCAGAGAAGTCAAGCTCTTCACAAACAACATGAATTTTTATGTGGAAACCCCCCCAACAAAGACTCCACCCCAAAATTGCTAGAACTCCTACAGGAATTCAGCAGTGTGGCAGGATATACAAGTGCTCAGAAATTAGTTGCATTTTTATACATGAACAATGAGAAATTAAGGAGTCGATCCCCTTTATAGTTGTACCTAAAACCATAAGATACCTGGGAATAAACCTAACCGAAGAGGCAAAAGATTGGTATTCAGAAAAGCTATAGAACATGTGAAAAGTTAAAACAGATGAGAAAACATTCCCTGCTCATAGGTTGGAATATTAAGATGTCTATGCTTCCCAGAGCAACCTATACATTCCAACCAACCCCTAACAAAATACTATCAACTCTCCCCCCCCCCCCCCAGCTGGAACAAGTATTCCTAAAGTTTGTATAGAACCAGAAAAGACCCCAAATAGAGGAATGTCAGGAGAAAAAAAGCTGGTGGCATCACAATCCTCGACATCATCAAAACAGCATGGTACTGGCACAAAAAGATCAATGGAACAGAATAGAGAACTCAGAAATGGGCCCTCACCTCTGGTCAAGTCTATAACGAAGCAGGAAAGAATATTCACTGGGGGGCGGGGGGGGTGGGGAAGACGACTCAAATGGTGTTGGGAAAATTGGACAGCCAAAGGATGGAACTGGACCACTTTCTTAGATCATACACAAAAACTCAAGATGGATGCAAGACCTAAATAGGAGACAGGAATCCATCAAAATCCTGGAGAACACAGGCAGCAATCTCTTAAACCTTGGCTACAGCAACTTCTTGCTCAACACATCTTCAAAGGCAAGGGAAACAAAGGCAGAACTATTGGGACTTCAAGATCGAAAGCTTTTGCACAGCAAAGCAAATAGTCAACTGAATTAAAAGGCAACCTATGGAATGGGAGAGAGGATCTATAAAGAACTTCTCAAACACCCCTAAAAGATTGGAGAAGTGACTGTTCAGGTCTTCTGCTTAGGACAACCTACAAATGGCCGACAAGCACAAGAAATGTTCTCGCATCACTTGGCACCAAGGAAACAAACCAAAGTCACGGGATACCACCCCACATCAGTCAGGATGGCCAGAACAACTCGGGAAACAGATTGGTAAGGATTTGGAGAAAGGGAAACCCCCTTACACTGTTGGTGGGAATGCAAGCTGGTTGCAGCCACTCTGGAAAACAGTATGGAGGTTCCTCAAAAACTTAATAGAGCTACTCTAGGACCCAGCAAGCACTACTAGGGATTTACCCTAGATACACAAATGTAGTGATCTGAAAGGGCATTACAGTGTTTATAGCACTAATATCCACAATAGCCAAGCTGTGGAAAGAGCCCACACGTCCAACAGATGAAGATGTGGTACATATACACAACGGAATACTACTCAGCCATCAAAAAAGAGATCTTGCCATTTGCAACAACGTGGATGCAACTAGAGGGTATTCTAAGCAAAATAAGTCCACTATTTCACTTGTGGAATTTAAGGAACAGGATCATAAAGGAAGAGGGGGGAAAAAATAAAGGTCAGAAACTGCAAGACTCAATCATAGGAAATAAACTGAGGGTTGCTGAAAGGGAAGGGGTGGGGAGACAGGGCATCTGAGTGATGGGAATTAAGGAGGGCACATGATGTAATGGACCCTGGGTGTTAGGTTAGACTGATGAGCCACTGACCTCTATCTCTGAAACCAACAGTTTAATTGAGTTTAGAGACAAAACAAGACAAAACCCTAAAACCCTAGAATGGTTTTCTTAATAGGAAAAAAGTCTGGATGGAAAAAGTCAATGGAAGGCCCCTCCATGACTAAAGCTCTTTAATGAAGTGCAGAGATCAGAAGAGAGGTGTCTAGTGGTGAGATCTGATCCAGGCAGTTCACAATGAAGAGCAGAACTATCTGGTGAATAGAAACAGTTTATAGATGGAAGGGATTAAATGCTGAACTAGCAGAACGCATATAATGGGCCAATAGGCCCCCTTATAGGGACCAGATCTATGATTCCATTCTTTCCCACCCTCATCCCCCTTTCCTAGCACTCCCAACAAAGGAGGAGAGTGTACACCACGGAGAACAAGAGTCAGGAAGGGTTGAACATCCAGGAGTTTCCATGCCTGACACCAGGTGGTCATCTAACAAGTAGCAGCTTCATCCCACCCATGTGGGAACTATTAGGTGTCCTTGGTTGAGCACATTGTCCATCCTGAAGGGTGAAGCTTCAATTTGATCAGGGGAACAGGGCTCTCCTTCGGAGTGTCCTTAATCACTCCTTTAGTCAACATACTTTGCAAATCCAGGGATCCATCATAATCTGGCTGTTCTTTGGTGTAGGTCACAACATCTATATGCTCAACACCCCTGGGGATTACTGTTGAAAGGTCTAACATCCTAAGCTAAGATGGAAAGGAGTTGGTCACTTTTAAGTACTAGAGGCACAGCCATCACACTATGCATGTCCTTATTAACAGTCTGCAGAGACTCCAGCTCAGAAGGTATAACAATTATCAAGGGAGATGAGAATCAGCATGTCCTGCAAGTTCAAAGATGGCATGAGTGTAGGAATTCCACATCCACTAGGGCAACTGCCAAGCCAAGCATGCTGTCCCCAAACCAGCTGCTGTACTCCTGCCCAGCACCCCCATCCCAAGCAGCTGGCCAAAGCCTACATGAGATAGTGTCATTGGTCACAGCCCTTCAGGACATCAGGGATTACCAAGAAATCCCCTGAACTTATTCCCCAAATCTTTTTAGGCAGCCCAAGAAGCCCCTCGGACTGTGGCCCATCCCAGGCCTTGAGGTGCAGGGATAGGCAACTGCAGGAAGCAAGGTCTCCCGGCTTCACCTATTTAGAAGCTTCCATATGTATGCCCCTGGGAACACTGGGCACCTAGAGGATACTGTCCTCTTACCAGGGGGTCTTCAACATTGGACACTTTGTCCTGGGTAAGATTCCACAATATACAAGTGTGAAAGTGAAAGGTTAGAGAGGCCATTTCTTGTCTTCCCCATTTTCGACCAGTTACTATATCTGTGGGACTCCAGTATGGTCACACTGGCCACCATCCCCTTTCCTTCTGTTTAAGGGTTAATGTGCCAATTTCCATCACAGCCCAGAACTTAGAAACTCAGTGCCAGTTTATCAACTCCAACTATGACTGGATGCAACCCCCTCCTCCCTCCTGTGCTCACAACTCTAGCTCCTATGGGTGACCCGGTCCCAAGAGCCCCCATATTCACCGACGTGTCAAGATACTAGCTCCTGATTTATGCCAGGCACCCAGGTTTTAAGATTGCTCCTTAAAAGTTCTAGGACATGTTTGCTGGATAGGACCTGATAAGGACACAGGTTGGCACTAAGCTCACTCAGTCATGACTCTCACAGGAAGGACTTGGGAGGCAGGATTCCAGACGGCTAGGCCTGGTTAGGTACGATGGGAGGCACTTCCTAAGGGACTTACTAGGAGAAACTGCCGCACCCTTCTACCCAGTTGGCACAGCCCTCCCAGGATCGGATGTCTGATGCCTCCCCATTCTACTTTGTCCCAATCCTAGTACAATCTTGCAGGAGGGGTTGGTGGCCCACTTAAGCTGTGCTGTGCAGAGCTGGCCACACTCCCCTGCCTTTGTCTCCTTCAGATACCTGTCACATCCAGGGCTCCTTGTTCATAGACTAGGGCCCCTGGCTAGTGGAGAGACTCAGATACAGACTTCAAGAACAGAGGTGTCAAACTAAAAGCCCTACATAAAGGGAGGTATTTGGAGAAAGTTGGGCAGGGGGATGTTCCAAGATGTTAGACCATGAGAAAAAGCCAACCTTCCCCTGTAGCTCTCAGAATGGGGGAGGAGGGGGGTCATTTTTTAAAGGAGGCATTTGTTCTTACTACAGTTCTTTTGAATTTGACTTTCTCCCTTACAGCTCATTCAGTTGAATACTTCGCTTGAGCCCATCACAACCTAATAGGACCTAGCTGCTCACGGCCAGATTGTGTTTTTCCTTATGGTCTCCCCGCCCTCCCACCTCCATTGTATCTGCTAAATGTTCCAGGACGCCAAATCACGTTTGGAAGGCAAGATGAACAAATGTCATGAGTAAAAAGGAAAGTTGGAATAGCATCCACCCCTCTCCGGGCCAACCTTGTATCTGTATCCATGGCCTTCTCAGGGCATCTTCATCCAGAGTGGAGGGGTTTTAATCTGACGCTAGAGAATTAGGCATGGCAGAGTTCCTGTGGAGAAATGGCCAGGGCTGCAGGACTAGAACTTAAGACCAGGGCAAATTAGCTTCATCGAGGGGCTATCAGCACAGGAGTACAGTCCCCAGAAGTCCTATCTGACCACCAAGTCTTCAAACCAACGCACACTGGCCCCTTCCGGTCTTCCATCTTAACGTCTTTTATATAACCAGTTAAGGAGTAGATTCTGTGACCCAAACACCATCTAAAGGGGCTACACAGGATGGGAAGCTGGCTTCCCTGGGGAGCACGCTCTCAGCCTAACGGCATCTTCGTTGTAGTCTTGCAAAAATATTTCTCAACGGTGAGTCTGACCAATTTCTTTACAGCCAACAGTAAGAGAGACCAACATGTTTAAACCCTCCAGTTGCTCTATTCAAAATTCAGATTAACAGATGCTGAGGGCATCCCCACATTGAGGCCATGCTATCCTCCCAGTGAGACCAATACACACAAAAGGGAACCCCTCGCCATTTAGCATACTTGGGTCCACCAAGTTTCTTCCCAATAAGATCAGATCCCACCCCCCAAGGGATGCAGGACAACGCAAGGCAAGAATTCTTCTCCACGGTGGAGAGTTGCAGGTCTGAAGAGGATAAGGACCATTCAAGGTGTTCGCAGTTACTGCATTCAGAGTTTGTCTCCCAGGGAGCCCTCTGTTCTAGTGAGTGTATACCGAAAGCTCCTCACACTGATGACATTCAGGGTGTTTCCCTCCATGAGTTATGCCTTGTCTCCTACAGGTAAAAAGCCCTGAAACCAGTTGCATTCATAGGGTCCTCTTAATCCAACACAGAGGAAATTGGTCTCCTTGATCCTGAGACTCCAACACCATGGTTTAAGCATCTCTGTATGGTGACTGGTGATAAAGGCCCAGGAAGGCCCTACCTCTGGTGAATTTAATAGTTGTGCCCCCATAGGTAGCACCACCTTAGCTGCAG
Source organism: Canis lupus dingo (assembly GCF_003254725.2). NCBI lineage: Eukaryota > Metazoa > Chordata > Mammalia > Carnivora > Canidae > Canis > Canis lupus. The sequence continues at coordinate 69,420,117 of NC_064245.1, forward strand.
CCCCTGTGAGACGAGCTAAGTCTTAAGACTGGCACAGATCGGGGACAAACTGGCTACCGAGACAGTAAGTTTGCTTGAACGAGGTCGTGAGGCCACCCCAAGTCCGCTTACTCCGGGCAAAGGATGGCACACCCAGAGATCCCAGACCAGGGACACCAAGGCTTAAGAGTGGTACCCTCCATGATCCTGGAATGGCTCCCCCTGCCTTGGCTCACAGAGCCAGTTTTTTAAGTTGTGATCACTGCATCACCAAGCAGGTTTCTCCAGCTAAGTTCTATGGTCAGATCACACTGAATCTATTTCACTGTGTCAACCTACCAAGAGCTCTGAAGATACCACCCAGTAGTATTCCTGCTCCATTCCAGGACCTCTTCTATCTTAAGTCTGACTTTTCTCGTTGAGCATGGCCCCAGAGGAATCAGACTTGGTCAGTAGAAGAGCCAGCTGAGCTCCTGCCTGGGCCACAAGCTCTGGTGTTGTGTCCTGGCTTCCCTACCTCCTCAAGCCTCTTCAGATTCTGGCAAAGAAACTCTGCTCAAAATTAGGGTGTAGACAGGGGTCTTAACCTAAACCTTTCTCCCCCAGCCCAGCTAGAGCCTTGGGCTGAAGGGTTGCAGCTAGAGACATATTTGATGCTCTAGATGTTAAAGACCCCAAATGGCTGTACGGGTTAAAAGCAGTTGTAGCCATGGTAGAGGCTAACTTCACCCAAAACTGCCACAGAGCAGTCCTTATACAGCCCATAGCTGTAGTCATTTAAGCAGAGAACATCAGCACCTTCGTAGCCACACCAAGAAGTACAGTCTTCAAACTGGCCTTCAGGGTCAACCCAATGACGACCATGTACTTGACAAGCAATTAATAGAAGTCCCATATTACCCTGGAGTCTAAGCAAGCTGAGCTTTACCATTACAAAATGGATTCATCTATTGCCATTGTTAGGAGTTCCTTGAGTGCATGGCCTTCCAGAGACCTCAAGGGCAAGAGGATGGTTTGGATTTAGGCAATAACACTTCATCCCAAGTACAGGAGGCTGACTGGGTAAGCTTCCATGAAGCATACTATAGGACCTTAAGGGCAGCCACATAGATCTGACACTAAAAAGAGCCAGAAGCCAGGGCACACAAGAGTGGCCTTCCTTCCCAGAGAAGCCAATTGTTCTCACTACCAGACAATGGTGATTAAGAGCAGGTCAAAGGGCAGCTGTTCCCTCCTGTAGGGTGTGGGGGGTGCCTTATTCCCCCCCTCCCATAGGGAGGTAGCTACTTTTTGACCCTTCACCTCTAGTATCCCTTGGATTCCCCAATCACAGAAGCCAAGGAAGCTTCTCCTAGAGCTTAAGACACCACCCGACTCCAGCACCAAATTTCTAAAGAATCCCCAAGAAACAGCTAGTCCTTTAAGTCAGCTGAAGTCCGCACTTAGAACCCTACCAGTTCTCAATAAGCCAACAACATGCAGTCCCCTATGAGCATTCAAAAGAATGCTGGGCACAGCTGGGTTTTCTAAAAATGCACATAGCAACTGCCAAAGCTAGCAAGACCCTCCTCTCCTCTTAACTGCACAAAGCAATGAGAAGGCCTTGGTATAGGAATGGTAAACAAGGAGCAAAACTCCCTGGAAACAAGGGTTTAAGTTCAGAATTTCAAGACCACTTTCATTTGTGGTTCTCAAAGTAGTAATTCAGTGGTCTTTCCATGGGTTCAGAAGTATTACAGAGGCGATGCACTCAGTGATAAAGTCTTTGTACCCAGACTGGTCTATGCTGGCAAGTCTTCTCACTAACCTAGGCACCACAGTGGTTTAGGGAATCAAATGCAAATCGCCACCACATGCAGACACTGCTTTCGTCTGGATACTTGACATTAGTGAAAGACATGAGGCAACCATGAGGGGATCAGTGCCTATTCTACAGAGTCCCTATCCATCAACTTCAACTTGGCCGTGGCCACAAGAGAGCCAGATACTCCCAGACTCCAGTCAACTATAAATGATGTCCCCATAGGTGCACTAACTTGGTCTATTCCCATGCTCGTTTAGCACAGTCTACCCTGCAGGGTCAGCACAATGTTGCCAGGAGAATGAGCATTTGCTGCCAGTCCCTAGGGATGTGAGGATGCAGACAGTCCTCAAGCAGTAGTCTGGTGAAATTTCCTTGCCCACCACCTCCTGCTCCCCACCCTCAGGAAAAGCACATGCCTCAACCAGGCCAGCCCTGCATTCCCCAGCCCGCTCTCTGGGTAGTCTTCAAGGACAGTCCTTAGCACCTGCACCTTCCCCTGCAGCTGCCAGCCTTCATTCTACTTCCCTTCTGTATATTCCTTGGCTGGGAATATCTGCATATCTCAGCACCTAAAGGAATTTGTAATTCCAAAGCTATTTCTGCCATAGGGGCATCTGAGTGGCTCAGTGGTTGAGCATCTGCTTTTGGCTCAGGTTGTGATTCTGGGGTCGTGGGACCGAGCGAGTCCTGCATAAGCCTCCCTGCTGGGAGCCTGCCTCTCTGCTTAATGTCTCAGCCTCTATCTCCCATAAACATCTTTAAAGAAATTTCTCCAGATCACAAGAGGTAGGGAGCAGCCCTCCCCAATCTGAGCTTACCCACTGTTATTCAATTGGTTATGGACTATCATTCCTTTTACCACCCCTACAAGTCATCAACCTCCTTCCCACGAGGGAATCCTGGCCAAGGCAGCAGTCAGTTGCCAGCACCTAGACCTTGAGTCCTTACAGACTAGAGTAGATCTAGGAGCAAGGACTTAGGCACCAGAAATCCATGGGCCCTCATTGCCTTTTTAGCTGAGAGGTCTTGGGTTCTCAGCACCTCATCTGAATGTAACTTTACAGGTATAGTCCATGTGGACTTCTATTTGGAAAGCAATGTGACAGTTTACAAAGCACTTCATCTTCAAGCCCCAAAAGCTAGTACGCATTGGTGTGGTGGAGACTTAGTGATACGTTCTATTGAGCAAAGAATGCATCTGAGGTGGTTCAAGTTCCTGTCCATAGGGCCAGAAAAAGTTTGGTACATGAAGTTCTTTTGAGTTGATCTGGAATTAGGCAAAATAGAGGACAAGACCAAGTTCTCCTTGAGTCATTTGTACATACAGTACTCCTAATGCAGATGATCAGAAATTGCTTTCATTTAGAGGTCTTGGGATCACGTTATAGTTTTGGTCATGTTAGTGACTTGGTTTGCCATGGGATTAAGGGGCTAATTCGGCTGTAATAACCAAGTCCGGAGCTAATTTGTCGACAGTGAAGATTTCTTGTATACTACTGCAGCACCATTAGTTCAGCCAATTCCCTTTACATTAGGCATATTTAGCCATTATTCTTAGTGAGCCAGTCAGAGGGAGTTGATTTGCTGCCTAATCAGACTGCTTTATAGGAAGTAGCTTTGGGACTCTATGTCTACTCTCCAACTTTAGGGTTAAAGCCAGCTCTGTCCAGGTTGAGAGTTTAGAAGTCCACTGTGCATCTTAAGTCTAGGTATCTATATCAAGTGGGAATAAAGCAAAGCAGAAAATATTAGCATTTATTCACCCATAGCCATGTCCCAGGGCCCTCCTCCGGATGCTTAAATAGAAGTGGTTCTTCTAGTCACTGGGACATACTCCAAAAACCAAAGACAAAGACCATGGCACAGGGCAGTATACACAAGGATGTTATCACTTCAAGTTTGAGCTTCCAGTGTTAGGACCATAAACCCACACACACACACACCTCAAACACCCCTGGTAGCTGAGACTCCTCTGCAGACCTAAGGAGCTTGAGATGAAACTATTTTAGAGTCCGGAGGCCTGGCTGCAGGACTTTGCCTAGCAGTCAAACAGCCGCTCTTGAAGACTATCACTACGTGTTTAATATACAAAGTTTTTAGAAAGCTGCTAATTACAATTTCAGGCACTATCAAAGAGTACAGGTTAGCCCCAGCTGTCTTACTCCCTTATACATGGCAGGGGTCCTGGGAACTGGAGTTCGCAATTGCTGGTTCAGACAAAAGACTAACATTTAGCCATACATGAGGCACATAGACCACGCACTTGATGCTTGAGGTCTCCGTGCTTAGGTACTAAAGGACTCACCACTCCAGTGTCCACACCAGAAATTGGGCACCCCTGGGCTCGACTCCCCCACCTGGAGGTTAGTTCTGTGCAGTACAGTCTAGCACGTATCCGTGTGGCTCTTGTACATCCCTGCTGCCACCAGCCTCACCCTGCCTACTCCGATGATCCTTAGCTGGTCCTCCCACTTCCAGCTTTGTTCTACCCAATGCACTCCACAAGGCCAGAAAAGTGGCCTCAAAATCTGACCTTCATCCTGTTTAACATATCCTAAGATGCTCCCTTCAGGGCCACAAAGATAGTCTGAACTTAAGACCCTCAGAGCCTTTTAAGAAAGCCTTAGGACCCCCCTTGCACCTTCTCTGTGCCACTTCTATTACTAGCATTAATAGGGATGGACTGAGCAGTTTCCTGTCGGATACATAAATTCTTCCTTCATAAGGCACCCCACATACTTTTACTGGTCCTTCAGGATTCAATTGGAGTCGTTTCTCCTGTGAAATTTCCCCAACCTTCTTAAATTGAGGGCACAAAGCCCCATGTTCCCTTGGCACTTCCAACTCCCTGGCATGGTGCCTAGCACAATAAGGCACTCCTGTTCTTCCAAGTTACATACTTCCAGTACAAGCTTGTGATTATGCTTTATACCATGACGCACTCAGTTTTACAGAGGGCTATAAAGCCCAATGCACACTAAACTCGAATATTGTCCATTTAACTTTTCAACGGGCACAGCCTTAATGCAAAGGGTATGCAGGTCTTTCATTTACTGTAGATGTATGGAAAAGACTTGGAAACGTCCATGTGTTGGTTTAATTCCTCAACAGTCAAAAATGATACTCAAGCATTTAAGTACTAAAAAAATAGGGTGGTTGTTGGGCACCAAGGAAGGGTTGAAGTCAGTGTTTTGTGAACCAATACTGAAATACCATATTCTCACAATAAAGAGACATTCACTGGAAAGGCTGACTTTGTATCTGCTCTATGACTAAGCTCTTGTAGCTAGTAAACTATGTAAGCTATGAACATTTCTTAACACTTAGAATTTAAAAGCTACTCCCTATTGATTTTTAGTTGGAGAATCATTCAATTATCTACAACATACTTGGCAGACACTAGCTGCATGGCTAATGTGCACATGTCCTACTGCCTGACCTTTGTCATCTCTAACCTGCAGGGGCAAGGGTCTCAGGACCTACACTCACTCTCCCCTGTGTAAGTTCACTGAAGCTAATGGCACCATCCCCCAGTTCCAGGTGGGAGGAGGTAGTCTCAGATATTCAAATATCTACCAATCCTGAGAACTAACAGCTGTAGCCCAAAGGCTATTTAAAGATTTAAGACTCCTGTCTGGACAAGATTAGAAAACCTTGCTTTTAAAAAAAAAAAAAAAAAAAAAAAAAAAAAAAACCCAACAATCTAGAGAACTTTTCAGTAAGCTCTACACCAAACATGGGGCTTGAGAGCATGACCCTGAATATTAGGAGTCATCAGCTTTTGCAACTAAGCCAGTCAGCTACCCCTATATAGCCAAAGCAAACTTGGAAAATAGCCAAGCTGGAGGCCTCACGAGTCTGGATTTCAAGCGGATATTACAAAGCTGTAGTGAACAAGACAGTAGGGTACTGGCATAGAAAGACCTGAGTCGAGGAAACCGGAAACCCAGGCGTGAATCCCAAAACTATGTGGTCACTTCATCTTTGACAAAGCAGGAAAGGGTACCCGATGAGGAAAAAATATGGGCAACCCACATAGCAATATGAAGGCTGATACTGGACCACTTACACCATACACAAAAAATTCAAGATGGATGAAAGACTTAAGTGGGAGGCTTGAAACCGTAAAAATCCTAGACCACACAGGAAGTAACCTCTGACATCGGCTGCAGCAACTTTCCAGGTGTTATTTAGCAAGTATCTTCTCCAGGTGTGTCACTTAGCATCTTCTCCTATTCTGTAGACCTTTCCTTTGCTACGTACAGGTTTTATTTTGATGAAATTTGCTTTTGTTTCCCTTGCCTTAGCATAAGGGGTTTAGTATAACTTCTAGAACTCCAAGAGGACCCAAGTAGTCCAATTAGAAATTAAGACAGGAAAAGACCTCCAGATGGCCAATAGAAATGAGAAACATCACAGATCAGGGAACTAAAAGTCAAGACCACAAGGAGCTACCCCCTCACACCTGTCAGAATGGCTAAATCAACACAAGAAACAGGTGCTGGCAAGGATGCGGAGAAAGGGAAAGTCTACTGCACGGTTGGTGGGAAATGTAAACTGGCGCAGCCACTGACAGTATGTAGGTTCCTCAGAAAGTTCATAGAAGTACCTAGTGATCCAAGAGTTGCACTACTAGGTATTTACCCAAAGGATACAAAAATACCAATTCAAAGGGATACATGCATCCTAGTGTTTATTGTAGTATTATCCACAGTAGCCAAATAATGTAAGTAGCCCAAATGTCCATGGATAGATGAATGGATAAAGATGTGGTCTATGTATACAATGGGTTACTCAGCCAGAAAAAAATTCTTGCCATCAGCTACGACATGGAGCTAGAAACCAGATGCTAGTCACGCCCGAGTATATATAGTGGTGCTCAGTTAACTTTGACTCCAGAGTCCACTCCATCTCCAGCCTCCCTCCACCCTGCAGTCTCTGTAGAGCTATTGCCTGTAATAAGTATTACAATATGGAAATCAAGTTCTTGTACAGAGGCCTACTGATCCAGTCCCAACACCACCATTGGTATAGAACCTACCCAGGCAGGACAAGAGGCCAAGAATTCCTGGGCCCAATTGGTCTTAAACTGAAGACACTGAGGCCAGAAAGCAGCTCCTGGCCATCTAGGAGCTGGCTACCACCAGCCTGCAGCTGCACTTGAATGCAGAAGTTCCTTAGTCCTACAGGCATGGCCGTGAAAGCATGGGGCTCACAGCCCCAGAAACCAAGTAGCTCCCAAACATGACAATGTTCTGGTGCTGGTTTAGAAGGTCACTCTAAGCTGCTGTATTGGAATATTTTATGATAGAAGCCAGTTCAGGGGTGGGATGGGGACTAGTCATTTGATCATTTCCTTGGGGATCCTTTGGCAGGACACTTGTCCATCGATCTGTTTGCACCCTAGTTGGTGGTTTTTCAAGGGCAGGTTCTCCAAAATAAGTGGCAAACTTCTGGCGCCAATGCTAAAGTCCCTGCCAAAGTGCATGCCTGCACACTCAAGCATCTTGGTCTTTTCCCTCCTAGGGGGCCTCAGGCCAGCAGTCAAGGGCTCAGGGAGGGAAGACCTGCAAGCCTCTTACCTACTTTCATGGATTGAAGTGTATTCCCCAATGATCCACTCAAGGCTTTCCTCCCATCCTGCAGAGGGAACCATCAACTATCACCAGATGGAGATGGTCTGTTGCTTAAGTCCCTCAGCTTGTAGTACTTGACTACAGCAGCTCTCGTAGGTTAATACACCTTTGCCAGCCACATGCAGATTTGGACAGTGGGCCCCGCTTTGGGGGTTGGGTGGTCTATATAGAAACACTTGACCAGTTGGAGGAAGCAGAGGACCTGTTCGCAGAATGCAGGCACAAGGGCTCAGCTATGCTTGTTTGGCCAATTCCATTAGCTGAGCTACTGGTCTGAGCTAGTGGATTCTACGGTTTGCTGGAATGAAAGTTGCCTATTGTGAGTTTTGTGTTCCTGGAATGGTCCCGGTTCGCTTATGATTTTATCGGGGGTGGGGGAAACAGGGAGAGGAACAAATCTAGACTGAATGAGCTCAGAGCCTGATGTAGGGTTCCATCTCACCTTAAGATAACCTGAGCTGAAATCAAAGTCAAATGCTTAGCTGACTGAACCACCCAGGCGCCCCTGGTTCATTCACTTTTCTTAATAAGGAGGATAGCTGGGTTCTGGAGAAAGCAGACTCAAGCTTGAATCCTGGCTGTAGACCTTTGCTTGGGAACTTGGGCAAGCCATAACCTTTGAGCCAAAGGAGAGTATGCAAGGGAGGGCCGGACTCACAGGAATTGCTCCCAAGTTCGAGGCTAGGGAAGTCTGCAGTTCTAGCAAGCCTTACAGGGAGGGAGAGTTGAGGACAGGACTCCATCTGCCCTCAGGGCACCATTTCAGCCACTGTGCTGAGTATCAGGCAGCAGAGAAGCAAAAATAGCTGTGCTCATTCTACAACTCCAGAGTTTAGTGCAAAGAGCAAAGACAGGCCAGGAAGTGGTGAGACTGGCCCAGAGTCTTCTCCACTCCAGAATGGACCCGGAATGAAGCATCAAGGCCTTGTACTGACACCTGGAAGCCGATCTAAGGGTTTTGTTGGGAGTTAGCCGAGTAACTGCAACCAGATTACCCAAAGCCAGCCTAGGAGTTTAAGCTTTAAGGAGTTACTTAAGTAGGTTTTTAAGACACTAATTGATGCTTTGGAATGCAATGCAAATTCAGGTGATACTCTTCATTGGTCTGGTGGGCCTTTTGTTCAATATTTGAAGAACATGTGGTCCCTATTCAAGTTCACTGTGGGTGTGAGGAGGCAAGTCAATCCAGCAAGCAGAGGAGTAATGTGGCCTTAGGCGAGTTCAGTTGAACAGACTGGCCTAGAACTGGAACGTACAGGGAAGGCTCAGAAACCACAAGTGCAGCAGCCAGGCAGATGCTGTGCAGAGCAGTGCTGCAGAGTCCTCCAGGGTGGGCCCTGTGGCTAGAAGGGAGCCAGGCAGAGCTACTGGAGAGTAGGACAGGGGCTGGGTCCCCCAGGGCCTTGGAGAGCAACATCCTTCCCAAGCCTACATCTTAAGAGATAGAAGATGCTGGGGGTGCTGACAAGGTTTGAGGTTACTCTGGCTCCAAGTGGGCACAGCAGTTAGGAAGTGGTTAAAGCAGCCCTATGGCAGGTGAGGTGGGTGGTGGTGGTGGTCTTAGTCTGGCCTGGCCTCAGGAAGTGCCTCCAGGAATATTCCTACAGAGATGCCAGGGAGACAGTTGGTAATGGAGGGGAGGTGGTGGGATAAGTAGCTGGATGAACCACGTAGAGCAGGAATCACTAGGATACTGACATTCAGAGTCCCTACTAGAAACCCAAGGCAGGTTGTTAGGAGGTTGTATTAAGGTGTATGTATGCAGAACCCAAGAAGTGCTGGAACCACAGCTGATACCAGTTATTACTGAGTCCTTACAGCTGAGACCACTAAACAGACCATCCCAGAGATTAACCAGAGAATAATGCTGACGTCTCTCCCCCGCTTCAACCCTGGTAACCTTCTACCAAGTCCTGTCTGTAGAAGGACTATGTTTAAGCTAGGACCAGCATCCCCTCACAAACTTCGGGTCCCCAGGTTAGCAGAATTTCCTAAACTAGCAGCAAGATCTTTTGCCAGGGTTTTGAGGTGGTTTTACTTAAGTCTCCTTTTCAAACAGCATTAAGTCAGATTCTGTACACCTGTCAGTACCAGCTTGCAAGAGCTTGAGGTTGGTGCCAGTTTTACTTCCACATACATCCTTATGTTAAGCATCCTAGGGGTGAACTTCAGTCCACCTGTTCTGAATCCAAGTCCCATTAAAGGCTGATAATTAAATCCCGGTTTCTCAGGATAGTTACAGCCACCACTTGTTTGACTACTTGTTTCAGTAGTTACTCTTTTGTATGAAGGCTTAACATTCCTTCAGGGTCCTTCGAGTTCACAAGACTACCCTCCCATCCATGGTTTCTTGATCGAAGATCCCATGTGGGGTGTGAGGTCAACCATTTGAACATCTGTGTGCCAGGTGTATACTCCGAATGTTTCAGGAAAGAACCAGGAATATGCTCCTAAGGGCTGGAAGCTTGGAATTTAAGAGAAGGTGGTCAAAGAAGCAGACCTGCATGGAGCAGGTGACACTGGAGCAGTTAGGTACTTGGGAAGAGTAATTTGAGGTAGAAAAATTGCCCAAGGCCCTGCGGGCAGGGAGCATTCCTGGAGCAACAAGGCGGACAGTTTGCAAGAGAAAGAAAGGAAGGTAGTTGAGGGCAGTAGATGGAGGCTTTCCTAACCCTTAGACTTAGCCCTTAGGGCCCAACCAGCTTTTTTTTTTTTTTTTTTTTAAAGGCTTTAAGCTCTGGAGACTTGAAATTCCCATAGAGTTTAAGGTGAAAAGTAGGTTTCAATTGAAAGGCTGCAATCTGGATAGCAGACGGAGGTGAAGGTGGGGAGGGTAGGAGCCTAGCAGGCCAGAGAGCAAACACCTGCCCACACTAACCCAAGGGCGCCTTCAGAGCTTGGCCCTGTGGGACTAACAGCCAAGGAGGCAAGAAGGGATTTGTCCGGACGTATTTTGAGAAACAGTGCCTTTCCAGTATGTTAGAGGCGTGGAAAGTCAAGGATCACCCTCCAAGGGTTCCCAGGTGCTCCCTGCTCAGGAAGGCGGTTCCCCTGCTGGAAAAGGAGCCTTGGGGCGACACCTCGGAGCCCTTGCTGCCCGCACCCCCCCCCCGTTAATTTAACGAGAAGCCGCTGCCCCGGTCTAATTCAGAGTCGCTCCTTTCCTTCCGCCTCACTGATTGACAAAAGCCCCGCGGCTTCCCTTTGCTTTCCTCGGCTTTTGGCTTTCCCTGGAAGTTTTGAGCTGGGAGTTCAGGCCCACCGAGGAGATCCCCAAAGTTTCCGCTGCCGTCGGATTTTTTAGGGGAAGGGCGATTCCTACACCCAGGTTCTTAAGAGAAGCAGCAGCAGTCTGTTTGCGACAGCTGAGCGAACACAAGCACGAAAAAGGCCCCGGCCCGCAGCCCCGCAGCCCCGCAGCCCCGCAGCCCCGCAGCCCCGCAGCCCCGCAGCCCCCGACGCCAGCCTCGAGCGGCCGGAGCAGCAGCCGCAGCCCCACCACGGCCAGAGCCAGTCTGACGCCCGCCGGCCCGCGCAGCCCCCTTTTCACGGGGCCGCGTGGGACGTCACTTCCGGGGCGGGCCGGGGCGGGGCGGGCCGCGCGGGGGGAGGGGCGGCGCGGTCCGCGCAGGCTCACGCGGGCTGCAGCCGCCGAGCCGAGCGCTTGACTATATATGGTCAAAGCTGGGGGCGAGCCGCGCGCGGGGCCGCGCTTCCGGGTTCGGCGGCGGCGGCGGCGGCAGCGCGCAGGGCAGGGCGCGAGCCGGCCTCGGAGCCCCGGCCTCGGACCGCCCCCTCCGCGCCCGGCACGCCCGGCGCCGCCTTCCGGCCCCGCGTCCCCGGCCCGGCCCCGTCCCGGTCCCCGGCCCGTCCCCCGCCCGGCCCCGGCCAGTGTGCTTCGCGGCGCGGGCGGCCCCGGAGGCTCGCGGTAACAAGTGGGCGAGGATGCCGTACGAGATCAGTAAGTGCCGCGCCCGCCGCCCCCGGCCCGGGCGCCCCCCGCCGGGCCCCTCGGCGGTCGGCGGGGCGCGGGGCGCGGGGTGCGGGGCGCGGGGTGCGGGGCGGCGGGTTCCCGGCCGCGGGGGGGTTGCGGGCGCGAGCCGGCGACGGCCCCGCCGCCCTCGGGGCGCCCCGCGGCGACCCCCGGCCCGGGCGCCCCGGACTGGGCGCTGCAGGCGGGCCCGTGGGAGCCGCCGCCGCCCCGCAGGGCCTGGCCCGGGGCGCCGGCCGGGAAGTCGCGCGGTCCCCTGCGCTCCTGCAAAGAGGCAACAGGTGACCGGCTGAGACCGGCCGGGGCCCCTCTGGCGTCCGCTCGCGGCCCCCGGCCCCCGGCCCCCGCGGCCCCAGCCCGCCGGGGCCACCCGGGGGCCGCCCCTAACGCGCCCGCGCGGTCCTGTCTCCGCAGAGAAGGTGTTCGCCAGCCTCCCGCAGGTGGAGAGGGGCGTCTCCAAAATCCTCGGCGGCGACCCCAAGGGCAACAATTTCCTTTACACCAACGGAAAGTGCGTCATCCTGAGGAACATCGACGTGAGTAGCCTCGCCCCACCTCGCGCTCGACCCTGGGCGAGCTCCCGGGTTAATTCCCCTTCGCCTCCACCCCCGCCCCCCACGGTCTCCGCGGGAGCCGCGGCCCGGCCCGTGAGGACACGCCACGCCCCCGCAGCCCGGGGGACCGCACCTCGGAAGCCGGGAAGGCGGTTTTCAAGCTTACCTAGGCCCTCTTCTGTCGGTTCTGGGGAAACTGAGGCTCAGATTAGCTCAGTGCATAAGTATGGGGCCCCGGATTAATCCGGTTAGCTGCGGCCTGACCGCGGGGCACTTGCTGACTCGGGCCTCAGAACCCCTGTCCTCATCTGTAAAATGGAGGTGGTGAGAGGAGGCTCCCCCCGCCCCCACTTCCCTCTGCCGGCCTGGGCCCACGGAATGCGACGAGGCGCCCCTCCAGCCCAGCACGCCTGGCACACACCCAGCACTGGGTAGATGGCACTTAGGTATAATCGTCGTGAACACCCAGGGTCTCCGCGTGGCAGAGCCAGGACTCCTGCTCAGGCCTCTGCGCTCCAGCCTGGTGTGAGCCCCAGTGGAAAATCAGGAACCAGTTTACTCCCGTGAATCCTTTAGACAGACCTCCTGTACCCAGGCCGAGAATGCTCCTGGAGCCAATGTCGTGGGAAATCCTCGCAGATTCCTCTTACTCCTCTGTAATTACTGAAATGGCCCAGCCTGCTTGTTGGTCTCCCCACTGCTGGGTTCGCACACTGAGATCTTTCTTCTCCCTTCCTCAGCCTGAGTTATAGAATGGGGGATGGAAGGTGGAAGTGCCAGCACGACCATTGGTGGGGGGAGGAGTTCTCCTGCCCAGCACTCAGGGGTTGGGCCGTGCGCACAGTTTGTAGGTGGATGATTTTGATTGGTTATGTTCCCAGGGGTTGTCAACTTAGATTCACATTTGTTGTGATTACCCTTAGTTGGTTGGGATTGTTGCTCATCAGATGCACTTGCCCTCAGGGGCCTCACAACTGGCTGAGGGAGTAAAGGGGCTCTGTGGGCCTCGCCTTTTTTCCTGACCTGTGAAAGGAGAGCTCTGAGTGGTCTGAAGTGCTGCTGGCCCTCCCGTCATCTCTGGGTGATCCAGCCTGTCACTGCTGTCCCTCTGCTGAAGGACCGAGCTCCAGGTGGCAGTTGCAGTCCTGCCCCTGGTTGCTGGGCACCTCACATGAAAGGGTGGGCGGGTGTGAATGTTCACTGAAGGTGCTAAGAGCTCTTGTGCTAGTCACACAGATTCCTAGAAAGCTGATCTGGCCTCCCTCAGAACTGAGGGAAACCTCACCAGGGACTTAGGTGGGAATGATCTGGAGCTTTCCCGGGTGAAGTCCCAAGATTTTTGAGTAAATAAATGTTAGATGGCCCTAAGCAGGTACTCACTTGTAGTCTGGCAAACAAAATGGACTCAACCATTCTCAGAGATCCAGCAGGGGGGCTCCCGGGTTTGGCCCTGACTGACGATCCCCTGACTGATGATCATGCACGTGTCGTGGCGGTCTACATGTACTTCTGGGGGGAGGCCTCACATGAGGTACCTACTGTGTGTCTGGTTGCCGTGAAGGGTTCTTGCACTGCAGCATCTCCTGCAGCCCTGTGGGCCCATTGCTCTGCAGAGGGGTCAGGCCCGCAGGCAAGGGCGGAGCAAGTCATTGGAGCTGCTTCCCAACCGAGAAATAGTTCTCAGCAGTGCACAAGCACCCACTTTGCAAACGTTCCCCAGCTTGTGAAAGCCATTCTGCTCATTCTTCCGAGGTCTTTTTTTTTTTTTTTTTTTTGCCTGGTACACCAGAGTTTACCATTCTTTTTTGAGGGCATGTCTCCTTTCCTCTCCTATCTATATGTAAGTTTCTGCAGGGCCAGGACAGCATGAGATGCTGCTGACGTGTTCCTTTTCTGGATGTAACTCAGGCACTTAGGCTCTTGTAGGATTGGGAGCCATTGGTACTTACTTAACGATGGACACCATTTTTATTGGGGCACAGCATTCCTGGGAAAAAGACACAAACCCTTATGAACGTTCAGGCGATAGGAAGGAAGGTGGTCTGCCTATAATACAGGCTCGGGAGGGAGAGGAGGCCTGAAAGAAAGGTTGGGACCAGGTGAGGGAATGTCCCAACAGCTATCTGTTTGGCTTCCCCTACTTTGATGTGTCCAAAGCACGTTCAGGTTTCCCACATGTCCTTCCCCCAAAACAACAGTGCTGTTCCTCTAGCTGTTCAGGCCCCAAACCTTAGCCTTCTACTTGATTTCCCGCTTTCTCTCCCATCCCATAGTTAATTCTTTAGTGGATCCTGGAGACTACTTTCAGACTAACGTCAGAACTGACATTTTTTCTGCCTGTTCTGCTTCCACCCTCATCTAAGCTACCATCCTCTCTGGATTGCAAAACAGAAAACCCAGACTGGTCTTCCTGATTCCATGCTGGCTCTCCTCCAGTCTCCTCTCAGCACGGCTGGACCAGTTATGTCACATATCTGTCTCAGGATATAAGAATTAACAGCACTTCCATCCTGGCCTTCTCTGCCCCTCAGTGCTAACACAGAACGAGCCAGGAAGCAGGCCAGCACATTCTACAACTATGTGTGCATCTACCTATCTTCTGTAACTAGACTGGAAGCTCCTCGAAAGCAGCCCTTTGTTCTCCTCTGTTTCATTTGCTATTGTGTCCTCACCCAGGAAAGTACCTGACACATAACAGGTGCTCAATAGGTTTATTCATTGGTCAAAAGGCCTTGAAAGCCAAGCTGTGTCATGGAGATAATAGGCAGCCATCGAAGGTTTTACTGCTGAAAATAAAAGTTCAGCCGGCTTGAGGTTGCTGGACTTAATACTTTGCAGCATTCCCCCTTCTTTCAAACCAAACAGGTATCTATGCCCATATGACTTCCCGGTTGGAGCCACTGCTGTCATCCATTGTGTTGACTTAAAAGTTATTTTGTGAACCTAGCATAATGGTATTTCATAAGCTTGTAGAAAAGAGTGTTGCTTACCTATTTTCTTTCAACACATCTGTGGCCACACAATTAAAAGCATGCAGTGATGTAGCCATCTAGGAAGAATAATCCAGAAGGGAGGGCCTGGTATATTACCGTGAGGCCAGCATGCCACTCACTGCCCCTGCCTGTTCTGCAGAGACAGGCGAGAGTTACTCCCAATGGCAGTGAGGGAGCATTTTCAGGATTCTGAACTGCCCAGCATCATGGCCCTGTAAAAAAACAGCTTTGGCAAATGAACTTCCCAGCAGAGGCGCCTCAAAAGCTGCCAGAAGCAGCCAGCAGACCTGCTACAAGGGCAGGTTTGGAGCTTCCTTTTAAAGCAATCCAATCCCTAGATTCCAGAACCAAAACGTATATTTGAAAAAGTGACATATAAAATCAAATTCCAGGAAGTGAACTATCTGTTGCAGTTCAGCATGCTCTGCTTCAAAGCGCAGCGTGAAACGCAGGGTTGTTGAACTTGAGTCCTGAGTTTCTCCAGGAGCAATCTGCTGCCAGCCATGTGCAGAAGGACCACCTGTGCGTGCCCACCCCTCAGGGGGTGGGGGGTGTACATGAAGGGACAGATGGCTCGAGAAGGATTGACATCGTCCCTTCTGTCTATTTGTACATGCCTCCTGAGTCCCTGCTGTGCGTCAAGGAAGGCCACCAGCCCTGGGGGGAGCACAGATACAGAGGAGGCCCCTCCTGCATGGAACTCCTGCTCTTGGTGGGGAGTGAAACCAGCTTCCAGGTGACAGAAGGGAGTGATGTATTTGGTTACCCCCTGGATGGGAGACCAGCAGGCAGCATGTGCACGAGGTTGAACCAGTGAGGACACGGGCTCAGACAAGGCCACGGGCTCAGACAAGGCAGCTGTGTGGGGCCCAGCTGGAGCTGTCACATGGGCAGTCATGGCAGGGGTTCCCTGAGCCTTACCTGGCCCAGGACAGGCACTTCCTTTCCACCCCCGCCCAGCTGCCTTGCTCCTCCCTCTTCTGTACTTGTACTTATCAAGCATCTGCTTCGCTAAGCCCAGGAGCCTGTCCTCAGAGCTCGGTCTAGTGGGGAAAACCGACACGAGGGCATGGATGGGACGGACACTGCGGGGAAGCACGTGTGCCGTGGGGCCCTCGCTACAGGGTCAGTACTGTCAGGCAGGTGAGGCAGGCTTGGCCAGAGGTCCCTGGCAGGGGTTGTGGACTTCTGGGGCTGGAGCCCTGGGTGTGAGGGAGCTGAGCGTGTGCAGGGCCCAGGGGTGGGGGGCTGGGCAGCCCTGTTGTGGAGGCCACCAGGACAGTTAAGAAATTAGGCAGAGGGGATCCTTGGGTGGTGCAGCGGTTTGGCGCCTGTCTTTGGCCCAGGGCGCGATCCTGGAGACCCAGGATCGAATCCCACGTCGGGCTTCCAGTGCATGGAGCCTGCTTCTCCCTCTGCCTATGTCTCTGCCTCTCTCTCTCTCTCTCTCTCTCTATCATAAATAAAAATTAAAAAAAAAAAAAAAAGAAATTAGACTGCAGGGCACCTGGGCAGCTCAGTCGGTTAAGCATCTGCCTGTGGCTCAGGTCACAGTCTCAGGGGCCTGGGTCAAGCTCCACATCAGGCTCCCTGCTCAGGAAGGAGTCTGCTTCTCCCTCTCCCTGTGCTGTTCCCTCTGCCTGTACGCACGCGTGTGTGCTCTCTCTCTTAAATAAATCTTAAAAAAAAAAAAAAAGATGAAGCCGACCAGTAATATGACCAGATCTGTAGTAGAGATTGTTCTATACCTAAGATTTGAGGTTTAAGATGAACACACTCAGCAAGTGCCTAACAGATGATAGAACCAATCCTTGGCTCTTGGTGTTTCCCACACACATTCACTAAGCTCGTCTTTCTGAGCCCTGCCCATGGCCACAGTGCCCAAGATTTAAATCCGTGGTTATGAGGAGATTTTGCCCCAAGCTCCACCCCCTGAGAGATATTTGGCAATGTCTGAAGTTATTTTTGGGCTACTAGTACCTATCTAGTAAGTAGAGGTCAGGGATGTTGCCAAGTGTCCCACAATGCACAGGACTGAGCTACAGGTAACCTGGCCCAAACTACCAGTAGTGTTGAGATTGAACCTTGGTGGGTAACTTTCGAATGCTCTGGTTAAGCATTTTAAAAAAGAATGTCCTGTGTGACTTGGGAATAAGAGGGAAGATCCAGTTTGCCACGGAGCAGCAGGAAAGGTTTTTGGAGAAGGGAAACATTTGAGTTGGGCTTTGGAGGCTGAGTAAGAGTTTTCCAAGAAGAGGAAACTGTCCAAGTCAGAGACAGCAGAGATGAGAGACAATATAGATAGGGAACCATGTGTGCACAGAGTGTGCACAGAGGTTGGAAGACCTCTGATTTGTATGCTCTCAGCACAGTTATGGGCTCCTGCACATGGTTGGTGGGTTTTTTTTTTTTAATTTTATTTATTTATTTATGATAGTCACAGAGAGAGAGAGGCAGAGGCACAGGCAGAGGGAGAAGCAGGCTCCAAGCACCGGGAGCCCGATGTGGGACTCGATCCCGGGTCTCCAGGATCGCGCCCTGGGCCAAAGGCAGGCGCTAAACCGCTGCGCCACCCAGGGATCCCCCGGTTGGTGGTTTTGATGTGTTTCTTACCCTGTTCCCATTCGTAGAGGTAGAGAGAGGGACATCACACCCTTGGAGGTTAAAGAAAACAAGGTTGCAGCCTCATGCTTGAGGCCAGTGGAGAGGTGGTCCTGATTCCTGTTGGGTGGTGGAAGCCAAGCCTGTCCTAGGATGGCTGGAGATGCCTGTTTGGATCCCCGTGCGATCCTGACCCTGTGACTGTGCCCCCACCAACCCATCACCCTCCACCACGGGGCCTTCTTACAGATGGTAGACTCCTGGAGTGGAAAGGGCTGTTTGTGCTTCTCTTCTAAAGTCTCAGTGGTGGAACCTGCCCAGCTTTGGTGGTGATATACCCCCTAGGAAGACCTGGATCCCAAGCTTTGGTCTACTTGCTAGTAGCTTCTACCCCTGGTTTTATCTCTGCTCCCTGGGATCTTATCCAGGAAATGGCTGTTCCTCTCCCCCACACCATCCCAGTGTGGGCGCTCCAGGCACTAAACACCCCCCCCCCCCCCCCCCGGCCCATGTTCAGCTGGTCTCCAGGGAACACAGACTTAAGGCCAGTCCAGCATGCAACCCGGAGCACTGGCTCTGGCAAAGGAGCTCATCTTGGTTGAGCGCATTTTGTGCTGGGCTGTGGCCGAGCACTTACTGTACTTTATCCCATTTGGCTTTCTTATCTGTAAGAATAGGGACACGAGTCATGGGGTCACTGTAGGATTTAGCTTAGTTCATTTACAAGTATCCCTAGGGCCTCATGCTTGAGGCCAGCGGAGAGGTGGTCCTGATTCTGGACCCCTCGAGGGTCACCTGGGCTGAGATGGTACACATTGCCCTCCTTTTCACAACTGCCCTATTGGCTACAGACTGTCTCCTAGAGATGTGGCCACCGAAGCCCCAGGAGGTGCTGGGAACTGTCCCCAGGTAGCCTCCCCTCATGACTCCTCAGGAAGGCTCTAGGCAGAAGAGGGAAAGGTGGGGGATAGGCGGGGAAGTGCCAGTGTCCTGTGTGCAGGGGTCCCTGTGTTAAATGTGATTTGCTCCCGTCAGGAAAAGGTTGAGCTGGAAGCAGGAGGAACAGTCCCTTGGGGAGTGGCAGACCATAGGGATTCCTGAGTGGCCCCACATGGTTCTGAAATGCTCAAACATTAGCCACATTGATGTGCTCCTCTGAGTCAAAGAATCCGGCTAACAATGGTACCAATCATAGGTAAGAGACTAGAACTGAGGAATAAAGGCTCTTACCTGGTTTCAAGTCCCCACCCCCACCACTTACCAGCTGGGAAGCCTTGGGTACATCACCCTTTCTGTGCCCAGTTTGCTTGTGAAGTGGGTTGCAAGCTTACCTTCCTGTGAGGCTTTAGAGGAATCAACAGAGTGAAACTTCCATGGAGCACGGTGGTTCAGGAATGGTTCTTGGGGTCCAGCCAGCCTGAGTCTTCTGGGGCATTTGGAGGCAGTGGTGTTGGATCAGATGCAGGCCCTGTTCTCTGCGGAGTCTGTTTAGTGAGAAGCCATGTGGGTGTAAGAATGGTACAAGGCGGAAAGTCGTAAGGGTGATGGGGTGGGAGGTGAGGCAGGTAGTGGGCATTCAGGGCTGGAAGAGATTGTTTCCAGTTGGAGCAGCAGGAAAGGATTCTTGGAGGTGACTTTTGCCTGGGTGGTAGAAGATAATTAGAAGGCATCATTGAGGACCAGGAAGGAGGGAAGGCATTTCAGGCAGAGGCAGATGAAGAGAAGAAAGTCAGTTAGTGATTTCACGGAGGAAGGAGTGAGTCATAATGGACGATGGACTTTGGATTGCCAGTTAGGACGCCAGTCCTCTGGGCGAGCGGGAGCTTTGAAGGTGGAACAGGGAAGTGCTCACTGGTCGCAGGTCATATTTGTATGAAGCATTTGCTCACTACTGGATGTCTAGGGCCAGCTCAGAGGGGGTGCAGGGAGTTCTTGGAAGGAGTAAATGAGTCATACTTAGGTGTTCTTTCTCTCTTCAGAGGCAGCAGGGGTGGAGGGGGGGCTCAGCCTCTGGGTTCAAGCTTGCCGCTTGAAGCACACGTGTCTGCACGAACCCCACACAGGGTTACTGTGCAGTACTTTGAGTTTGTCTTCAGTCATCAATGGACAGAGGTCCCTGCAGATCGTGTCGGATACCCAGGTCCAGCTACCAGGGAACTGCTTTTAGGAACTAGAAGTATTTGGAAAGCCAGTGCTCTGAATGAAATGCAATCCTCCCAGAAGGTCACGCTCACTTTGTCTGGTCTGAGTTTGGAGGAGCCCAGGACACTCTCTGGAGGCACCAGGGACCAGCAGCTGCTACAGGAGAGCACAGAGGCCCTTCTCAGAGTGCCGTGCCCAACAGCTTCTACACTGGTCTGTCAGGGAGGCCGCACTGTGGGTGGTGTGGTGACCTCTGATCCCTCCTGAGCCTCAGAGGACATAGGACCTGAAAGAGCTTTGGGGAGCCGGTGGCTTAGGTAGACCCTGCCCGAGGAAGGGAGTTTCAGCATTCCTTTGGTTGATGTCTTGAGTCTCCTCCTGCAGGGTGGAGATTGGGACAATGTGGGGCATTTGGGATCCTTTTCTGTTTGACAAGATTGTCAGAAGGAAGTCTGGTCCTGGGGAGGGGCCTCCACAGGTAGGAGCCCCCAGGCCGTAGTCCACAGGAGAGTGGGCCTCCTCGGGTTGGCCGTGGTGCCTCCTGTCACCTGGCTCCCACTGTGGCCAGAATGCCCTCACCTTGCTGTCCCTGCAGGTGTTTGTAGAGTCTGCAAGGCATGTGATAGGCCAGCCGTGTCCCAGAGTCTTTTGTCACATCTCTGACTGTGTCTTTTCCTGTCTTCTGTGAGGCTCCCTGACCTCCCAGGCGGTGGGGGTGGGATGGGAGGTGGGCAGCATTCTGGGGCTTATGCCAGGATCTCACTAGCCCTGAGCTCTGCCCCTCACTTGGCAGTATTGCTGAGTGCCCACTGCCAGGCCCTGAGCTAGGGGTGGTGCAGGGGAGGGGCCTTGGCCTGGGAGGGCAGGCCTGAGGGGGGCCAGAGTGGGGGTCCTGTGTGTGGTGCGGGGTCTGAGAAGAGTGCAGGCAGTGGGATTGGGTCTTGCAGCTCCTGGGGGAAGGATACCAGGCAGGGAAACAAGGTAGTCAGAGGTGGGACTTAGAGACGAGAAATAGAGACTAGTGGTACTAGTGTAGGCCCCAAGAGGGGTGGGAGGAACTGGATGGAATCTGGGGAGGGGGGAAGAAAGAGGAGGTGGGTTTGGGAACTGTCAGAGAAGACTGGGCAGGGCTGGGCCAGGCCTGGGTCAGAGACCAGTCAGTGGGAAGCTGTGGCGGGCTGTGTCAGCCAGCCCACATCCCCTTTGACACCCATGGGGCCTCAGGTGCCAGGGCTACCCCTGTTTTTTCTCTCCCTGTAGAAGTGCAGGAAGTCCTGGGAGAGGGGTACCCCAGCTTCAGCACCCCTGGCTGGATGACTTCAAAGCATTCCTGAACCACCTCCCCAGGCCCCTAGGGAGGGGGAGCCCCTGCCGTAACAGGAATATTCCTGTTACGGCAGGTGCACCCAGAATTGGCTTTCTTCCCTTTACTGGCTCATTTTCCCTCTTCCCTAGCTCTGGCCAAATAAATTACTCATCCAAGTCCTAGTCTTCCCTGAGGCAGCAGGGGAGGGAGGATGCGTGAGGGGAGCTGCTGCCGCACCCCCCCCCCCCCACCCCCCATGAGGCAGGGAGTATTGGGTCCAAATAAATCCTTGTGCCTTGTAGACCTTAGTTGATCTGGAATGAGCTTGACTGGGCAGGACAGCAGTGGGAACAGGAGAGCTGTCCTTTCTGCCTCTAGAAGCTAGCCGCCTTGTGTCTGCTGAGCAGAGGTAGAGAGCTTGCCACCGACTGCGATGAAGTCATTATGTTCAGCTTGGAGAATCTGGCCCCCTCCCTCGCTGGCTCAGTTGTATTTGCAGTGCAGACAAGGGAGATGTCTCATCCAGCCTGGGATTCTGGTGCTGAGCCTGCTGGGGATGACCTTGGGTGTCTACCACCCCCCCCCCCCCCAAGCACTTGCCACCCTGACCATTTAGGGGAAGGAATGTGTAGGGGCAGAACTTCTCCCAGGGGCAATGCCTACTCATCTTGCATCCTTGACCCTGTGCCCTCAGAGCCCACCCTTTTAAAGGCAGAGCCCAGTGGGGCTGAGTGCCAGCATGGGCAGTCCGTTGCCCATGGGATGTGTTTCTCATATGTAAAGTGGGCTGGTGGTACCCACTATGTAGGATGTAAGATCCCTCAGTCAGCCTTGAAACAGAGGCTTGGAAAGGATCTCAGTAGGGGTGGCCTGTCCACATTTGGCCAGCTTCTTTGCTGGCCACCTTCTTTGCAAGGGATCTTGTCCATGTTAGAGTGTTAGAATAAAGCACTAATCTGGGCACGAGTGGGTTGGATTAGGGAGCTGTCTACTGGATACCAAGTGTTTTTGTTTTATTGAAGTGTAATTTACATACAGGAAGATTCATCTGCTACGTGACGGTGACAGATATGTTCAGTCCCATAACCACCACTTCAGTCCTGACACAGAACCTTTGCATCATTTCCAGAAGTGCTCTCTTAACCCCTCACCATCAGGGGTTGCTTCCTCACCTAACACCTGGCAAGGCCCAATCAGTTTTCTGTCCCTTAAAGTTGGCATTTTCCAGGACGTCATAAAAAAAGGAGTCCTGCAATCCGGTGTTGTCTTTTGTGTCTAACTTTTTCACATAGCATAATGCCTTTGAGGTTCACTGGAGCTGCTGAGCGTGTTAGTTAGTTGGTTGGTACTATGTTCCTCTTTGTTGTCTGGGCTGGGGCACAGTGTTTCTTCAAATGCCTGTTGGTAGACATTTGGGTTGTTTCCAGTTTGGAGCTGTTCATGAGTAAAGCATCTATGAATCTGCATGCATGTGTCGTTTTGTGGATACATGCTTTTGTTTTCCGGGCATAGACCTGAGGGTGGGATTGCAGTTTTTATATGTGGTAAGTGTATGCTTAACTTGATGAACAACTGGCCAAACTATGTTCCAGTTGCATCCTTTTACATTCCTACCAGCAATCCATAAACTTCCAGTACCCTGTGCCCCCCCACGCCACCCTTGCCCCCCCACCTCCCCACCATCCTTGCCAGCATTTGGTGATGTTGGTCTTTTAATCTTGCTAATTCTGGTGGGTACGTAGTGGTACCTTGTTGTAGTTTCAATTTGCTTTTCCCAAAAGGCGAATGACATGGAGCACGTTTGTGTGTGCCTATTTGCCATTCACAACAATCCTCTTTGAATACCTGATACCTTTCTAATTTCATAAGCAGATATTTATCCTGAGATGGATTAATTTAGGAAGTATGTATATTAAGTGCCCACTGCATCACATAATGATGAGTGTTAAGTCTTAGGGGTGAAAAGGACTTGGTAAACTTTTCTCTCCCCCCCAAAAAACCATTAATTGAGCACCTACTATTTGTGAACTGCTCTGATGGTTGAAGAGATAAATGCACTTGAAGCTGGTCACAGAAAAACTAATTGGAAGAGATAATAACAAGGTTTGGGACTACAAAATTTGGGACTACAGGTTTCCCCACTATCCAAAACCAGAGCATTCTATGAAACCTTACATGAGCCAAAATGGACTAAAGCAAAGAAGCAGTTACCGTTACTTTATACAAAAAAAAATTTGAGCATTCTTAGACCCCCCCAAAAATCACCTGTCCTGGTTTTTCTGATACCTTAGGACACATCTTGCTAACAGATGCACCAAATAAATGGAGGTAAAGCCCAGGTGCTTCCAGACACAGCTTGGAGGTCTGGCAGCTTGATGCTGAGATGCTGAGTGGGTCTCTTGGCGAAGGAGCCGTGGGCGCCACTTGGCTGCTCCCGGGTGCGTGCTACCCTATACCGGCTCATCTTGCCACAAAACCAGTGCTGAATGCTAGTTGGGCTTTTTGCCTTTTTTCGTGGAAGTGAAAATCCTTTTCACTTTTCCACAGAAATCCTGTGGATTTCTTTTGGTTAGTGAAAATAGGTACTAATGTAGGTCTTTGGAAAAGTAAAGTGGCATAGTGCAAACTTTGGAAAAGCAGGGGATACTTGTATCGCGCGTGTCATAACTGCCGTAGGGACATGTTCAATGCTTTAGGGGCACAGAAGAGAGGCCGTCACAGTAGCCTTCCTGCAGGAGATGGCTTTTCAATTAGGCCTCATAAGTGTGAGGTGTGGCCCTGGCCAGGGGAACAGCATTTGCAGATAGACATGGCACTAACAGGAATGCCAGAAGGTGACTGGTGGTGGGTGGGGGTAGAATTTAGGGTCATCTTCTCCAGTCTCGGTCTGGTAGGATGGGGGATGTGCAGATCCTGTAGCCGGAAGGCTGAGAATAGTACAGGCTTCTGATCTTGTGGTCAGATTGGGGACAGGTGAGGACAGTTGAGGGTCAGGCTAGATGTGCCTGCAGCAGCTGCCTCTGAAAAGCTGGGTGTCCACCCTGGGACCTGATGTGCCCTTAAGCCTCCAGCCTGTGGGAAGCTGCCTCTTTCAGGAGCATAGAAAGCCGACAGTGGGAATTGAGGATAGATGACCGACTCTTTATTCCCTCCTCAAGAAAGCCCGGCTGTAGAGACAAATTGAGAGCCATCTCAGTATGTGTGTTTCAGGTTTGCTGAGGCCACTCGACTGTGTGTGGAAGTGGGGGCGCCACAATCTACTTTTAGTAAATTAGATGTTAAAACCTTCTCGCTGAGTAGTGACGGTGCTTCTAGTCCCAGATGCTGGCCTTGTTTTTGCTGTGAGTCCAGCCAACCTTCCATCTGTGCTACAAAGCGAGTAGGAAGTCCACATTTCCCGGCAAAGGTTGGGACAAGGGGAGGCTCCCAGCCCCACGCCCCACCGTGCTTGCTGCTGGAGCTCAAAGCCAGGCCTCCGCTTCAGGCTGTGCGCGGCTTGGCAGCTGGGGCGGAGCTGCTTCTGAACAGGGAGACCACACACAGGTGACTCAAGAAAGCAGCCGCTACTGGAAGCTTCCCATAGAGAAACGTAGAAGAGTAGACTTTTTCGCAGTGACACTTCATGTGTGTACTTCACAGGTATGTAATTCACACGCATTTGTGCCATGTCAAGGGCAGAAAAGCAAAAGACCATCATCTCAAGTTCATGACAGCCGTAAACTAAAGAGAAAGAGTTAGAACACCGTAGATTTCTATGACCCAAAGATAGGCAGGCAGGAGGCAGGTGCGTGGGCAGGTAGTCATACCGCTGGGATTTTTCTTTACGAAGGTTTTGACTTAAGTGCGTGCGCGTGTGTTAATTTTAGCCCCCAGATCCACTGATCGGGATAGTGGGAGGCAATTGACTGCTTCTCCGTTCCTTGTGTTCATTCTGGTCTCCTCCCTGCAGAACCCAGCCCTTGCTGACATCTACACGGAGCATGCCCATCAGGTGGTGGTGGCCAAGTATGCACCCAGCGGGTTCTACATCGCCTCTGGAGGTACCTGTGTGCGTGCGTGGCTCACGGATGCGTGTGATGTGGCCCAGCAGTCCCTCCCAGGCCAAACCCGGCTCCTGGCTTGTCCGGTGGTGGGAGGTGGAGAGGGAGGGTAGAGGAGTGGGGGGCGGGGAGGGTAGAGGAATGGGGGGGGTTGCAGCAGGTGGAGCCAGTGTGATTAGTTTCATTTGAGGCTGACAGGAAAGCACATAAGCCGCCAAAGAGCCCCATTGCAGAACTTTGTCATTGGCGGCGTTCCAGCTGCTTCCAACTCAGAGGTCAGCAGAAATGCTCCTGTGAGGTTGGCCAGGGGCCTTCACGGGTAGCTGTACCATGATGTTTGAGAGCTCACTTTGTGTGTGTGCGCGTGCGCGTGTTTTCTGGATTGTGGCTTTGTCTGGTGTCACCTTTATTCATTAGCTGCTCCTTTCGCAGTCCCTGTCAGTGCTGGCCTCAGGCAAGCGCTCCATTTCACTCTGGTCTGGGCCTTTGCTCTCTCTAGCCTGGCTTTTGTGTGGCTCTGTGGGAGGCTGGCTAGGAGGAGGGACACAAAGATCTTTACCACGTTGGATGCTTTGTTCACCCACTTCTTTGAGGTAGATGCGTTACCATTTACAGATGAGAGCCAGGAATCACAGAAGTTAGCGCGGCTTACCGGTGCCTCCCATTTATTCACCCATTCATTCATTCACATGCTCAACAGATACTTGCTGCTTTGCCGGTGCCCGGCCCTGTCTCTCGCGGGCCTGGGCCTTGTCAGCCTCCCCAGAGAGGAATGAATTGCTGAGAGAACTAATATCCTGCCGAGAGAGGAGGGCTGGGATTCATATGCCCGAGGGGCTGGTCTGTCCTACCGTTTGTCCCTCCCTGCTTGGGAGGCACTGGGAGGCATACCCCTGGAGGGTATGTCCCTTACTGCTTGGCCTTCCTTGAAGAACTTACCTTCCTGGGTCTCCCAGAAGCTGGACAGAGGTTCCAGAGCGGCAGCGTATACAAAATGCCTAGGAGGGTCTTGTGCTGGTGGCACCTGACAGCAGGTGATCAGTGTCTTCCACTAAACCCAGGACATGCCAGGGAGACAGGCATGCTATGCTGGCTGCTGGCTAAAGCAGGCAGTCAGGGTTGTGTGTGATGGGCTTGGCTGGGAGTCTGGCCCAAAGTGGGCACTTAATGATGTTGGTGTTTAGACCTACTCCAACTCCATCTGTAAAACTTGCTCTAATTTATATGCCTTGATTCATTTTAACTGTGTATTTTTTTTTTCCGGCCCTGCATGCCAGCAAAATACCTTTTCCTTGAAGGCCCCAAGACGTGGCCTTGGTTCCTTTTAAAATTATGTCTTCTTCTCATAAGAGAAGTGTGGTTGGCGAGGGCCCCACTGCCTGTTTGGCGTAGCTTCTCTGCCCTGGCACTTGGAGCTGCAGGCCCGGCTGCTGAATCACTTGGGAGCCCAGGCCTGCACTCCTGCATCCCAGGGCACGGTGCTCCATCTACCAGAAATCTGGGCTCTTCACATTCTAATGCTAAATCAATGAGGCAGGCTGGCACAGAGACCATTACAAAGGGCAATTCACATAAGTAAAGGATCAGTTTGACATTTTTTTTCTCATGAAAGCACCCTGATTTGCTAGAGGAACTGAGGGAGGTTTGGGCTGCATGCAGAGATCATATTTATGTTTCTAGCTGGTCCTTTGAATTGAATGAAGACCAACCTTCACTGCAGGGATTAGGTCCTGGGCTAAAAATAGTGTGATTGTGTAGGGTTTGGAGTGAGAGGAGGGAGGCTGAGAAAGTGCTATGCTCTCTGGCTAAGTGGGTTACCTGTTACCTGGGGTTCCCCTGGGGTTGAGGTGGGAGTCCCACCTCTGGAGGCCTGTGGCTTGCTCCCAGTTGGGGTTCCAGCCCTCTGTGGGACCTTTAGATTCCTGTAAGTCTGATGGTCGGTGTTTGTACTGAATGATGGAACCTTCCAGAAGGCCTGCTGTGTGAGAAGTCCATGCCAGGGGCTAGTCCCCCAGCCCTCAACAAAGTGGTCAGTCTTTGCCCTTGGATTGACATGGCCCATGGTACCCTGTTGTCTCATGCAGAGCCATTTCCAGGGCACATCCAATTCCCTTTTTCTAGCCCTGTCTTCTGTGCTAGTGGTCTATGCCGCACGCTCAGTCCCTTGGGCACCCACCAGGGCTGTGAGTCCCAGGCTGCCCTCAGAGTAGTGCACCCAGGCTGCAGAATGGCAGATTTCCTAGAGGCGGGGGGCAGGGGGGGTAGTTAAGGGTTGCTCAGGTGAGGAACGTAGAGGAGAGACCAGGCTGCGGAGCTGAAGAGCAGAGGCCTCACAGGCACTGGAAGGCCCATCTCGCTCGCTGCTCCCCATTGCTACCCCATCATGTTGCTAAGCTGCTGAGGAGAGGGGGCAGGGGGCAGGCTCACCCAAACCTTTCCCCTTGGGGCGGTGTATTATCTGGAGGGGGAGATGCCTTCCCAGCGGTGGACAGAAGGTACTTTGTCCCTGTTGTCTCTGGCCCCGGGCAGGTGTCTTTGTTGTATCCCTGGAACTTAGCACGGGCCTTGGCACCCGTGGGCACCTAGTCTGTATTGTGACTGCAGGGGGCTGCCATCCTCATCGGGGCCCAAGTGCCTGGTCTCCAAGCCCCACTCTCTTTCTGGCCCCAGCTGCTTCCAAAAAGAATAAAGTGTATAAAAGCAACTTAAGTGTCCCTGAATAGATGAACGGATACAGAAACTATGCATATGTATATGATAGAATCGTGATGCAGTCTTAAAGGAGGATGAGATCGTGCCATCCCAGACACCATGGGAGACCCTAGAGGGTATTAAAGTAAAATAGACTGGGAAAGGCAAAGACTGTATGATTTCACTTAGGAGTGGAATCTAAGAAAGGAAAAAGAACAAACAAAAGCAGAATCAGACTATAAATACAGAGAACACACGGGTGGTTGCCAGCAGGGAGGGGCGGAAGGAGGGAGAGAGACACGGGCTTCCAGGAATGGGATGAGGGAGCCTGGGGATACAGGGCGCAGGACGGGGAACACAGTCGGGAGATACATCGGGTCAGATGGCAGTTACACCTGCTCTGCGCGCAGCATAATGTATCAGCCTGGCGAGTCACTAAATTGTACACCTGAAAGTATGGGCCATTGTCAGCCCTCCTCAGAAGGGTTCATGGGGCAAGCAGGGCCCACCCGGGGAGGCAGTGGGAAGATGACTGGTGCCAGCCTGGAGAGGAGCCTGAGCCCCCCCGACGAGCAGGAAGTGGCTGGCAGGGCCCCGGGGAGGCAGGAAAGCTGGTTCTGTCCTGTCCAGGAGGGTGGGACCCCGTCAGCCTGAGCTGTGGACGCTGATTCCGCTGGGCTGTAGAGCCCCTTGGACCAGCCTGAGCCTGGCTGACCACACGGCCTAATGTGTGCATGAGTGTGAGCACAAAACCACGTGCACACGTGTGTCCTTCCTGCACACACACAGTGCTGCTCCTTTTCTGATGCTCTAGCCTCTGCCTCTTCCTGTCCTTTCCCTCTGGCCTGTTTGTTAGGGACTTACCTAGTTCCAGGTCATCTTTGGAACTCACCTCCACCAGGCAGCCTTCTTGGACCTCACCTGGAGAGGCCGAGGGCCCCCGGGGCCCTTCAGGTAGTGCTCCTCACATGGAAGTCGGTGTCCCCTGGGTGAGCCCGGGTCTCGGGTGGCCTGCAGAGCAATGGCCAGCTTGCAGCGAGCACCCACAGCATAACCAAGTGCTAGGCTGAGACTGCACATATGCTAACTCGTGTTCCCTTCTCTGCAGCAGTCCGCTACCCCCACCCCAGGTGGCACTGTCGTTTCTCCTCTGGTAGGTGCAGTTGTAGGGGTAAGGTGGTGTTTGCCACCCGTGGAGGGCCCTGCAGCCTCTGTCTCCTCCCTCAGCTCTGCGGCCTGGATGGGAAGACAGAAGCTGTTCTGTGCTAAAGTGGGCCTGGGGATCCTGGGAACCCACGGGAGCCTACCTACTGAGAGGACTTGTCCCCAGACCCAGTCTGGCCTGAGGATTTAAGCCTGAGGAGTTAGTGTAAAATCCTCCATCCTCATGCTAATTTGGAAAGGGCTATGTTGGGTTTGGTCTCAGATCTTGGTGACAGGATCCTTCTGGGAAGGGAAGGGGGTGTGCCTCTCCCTCCCCATCCCGTTCCTTTATTACTAATCCTGGAGGAGAAGCCTGGCTTCTGATCTGCCTGTAGTACCACCCTCCTGGCGTGCCTCACACAAGGATCCTGCTCACACCTCAGTCATCTGGGCTGTGGCATGCGCCTTGCCCTAGATGCTGTAGATGCGGGGGTGCCAGCGGGAGGGTGCAGGCAAGGCGCTGGAGGGGAGCCCAGGTGGGGGCTGCATGCAAATCATGGCCCGCGCCAGCCACACACAGCTCTGCTCCTTGTTAGCTCAGCCACTGCGCCGGAGAGGCAGCTGTCACTAGTATTGTCATCACATTTGGCAAACGAAGAACTTCAGTCCCAGACCTTAAGAAAGCTGCCCAAGGCCCTTCTACCATTTTGATCCCCCCTTGAGATTACTAGCATTTTAGAACCAGACTGCTTCCTGATGCCTTGGGGTGTGCCTTGGTGTGTCTTGACTTTCTGATCCCGCATAGGGCTTGTCATTCAGCTGATGGCTGGTGAACTGCAGAGGCCCAGAAGTGGTCCTCACAGAGGCCACAGGCTCTGCTTGACCAGTGGTAGATTTTACTTACCTGAAACAGGTCCCTCTTCCCAGCTGCATCCTGGGGTAACTCCAGCAAGCCTGTGAACCCCTGGACAGCGCTGTGTGGGTGTGCCTTGTGCCCACATGGCCCTGGCCCAGTGATGAACCTGGCTCTCGCCACCCTGTTGTGTCCACAGATGTATCTGGAAAGCTGAGGATCTGGGATACCACGCAGAAGGAGCACCTCTTAAAGTATGAGTATCAGCCTTTTGCTGGGAAGATCAAGGACATTGCTTGGACAGAAGACAGTAAGAGGATCGCAGTGGTCGGGGAAGGAAGGGAGAAGTGAGTCTCTGGCCTTGGCCCCTCCCTGCCCGCGTTTTGTCTTTGCTTTCCTCCTGGGTGTCCTGGCTGGGAGGGGAACAGTGACACCTGTGCCAGCCTGGACCTGGACAAGTGTGTGTGCGTTCCCATGGGGCCTGGCCTCTTGGGGCCCAGGCACATTCCCTCTCTGTCTCTGACATCCTTGGTTCCTCACCTCCTGGAACATTCACGCTCCAGTCAGCAGGAAGGGAGAAAGTGGGAGGGAGCCTGAAGAACATCCTTGGGGTCCCTCCCAGCAGACCACACAGCCACACATGCCTGCAAGGGGTTTGGGCACGTCCCCAAAGGTGGTGCAACATTACATGGGAAAAGGGGACAAGTGGAAATAGGGTAGGGTGGCCCTTGGCAGTGGCCGTACTCAGGGGTCCGGTGACAAGCAGCGTCAGTACCACGGGTCAGGGCCCCTCCAGGGCACTACGGCTGTGGCAAACACTTGGACCTGGCAGGCACGCACCTCGTTTCCCTTACTCAGAGGCTATTTTTACTGTGTGCTCCTGCAGGTGGCAGTTCTTCCACTGTTTTCAGGTCATCTGGTCCAACCAATTCCATTTTCATTCAGTCACAAAGTAACCCCCGCAGTACATTTTCATTGGGTGTCCGCTGACAGCAAGGTATCCTCTCCTTTCTCAGAGCGATGGCAGTTTGTAAATACTGCCCAATGAAACCGTTAGGAAATTGATAAGCCCTGGCAAGTGTCTGTAGGGGACTGTCCACATGGGAGGCTTGTTGGCCGTGGACCACGTAGACGCAGACGTCCAGTCCCTGCCAGGGGCGCCCGTGCTCAGATTCTTTGACAGATAGGGCACACAGCCGAAACCACGGTGTGTCCAGCCACAGCTGTGGTGGGTCTCCCCTCTCCACCCCCAAGCTTTGGCCGTTCGGCAGCCCACATCTCCCCCATCACTCCCAGCGCTGATTGTTTTCTTCCTGTGGTCCTCTCTTTGGGTACAGGTTTGGAGCCGTCTTCCTATGGGACAGTGGCTCTTCTGTGGGCGAGATCACAGGACACAACAAGGTCATCAATAGCGTGGACATCAAGCAGAGCAGACCGTATCGGCTGGCCACGGGCAGTGATGATAACTGTGCCGCGTTCTTTGAGGGGCCACCATTCAAGTTCAAGTTTACAATCGGCGTAAGTGGACTGCCCCCTGGGGTGGTTTGCATGTGAAACCAGCAGTCTAGGCCTGCAGATACCGATGGCAGGGTTGTGGGCACGTGCCATTGATGCTATGATGTGTGGATGGAAGTGGGGTTTATAGGGGAGCTTCAGGTGATGGGGGACAGCACACTAGCCCCCAGCCCATGTGGCCCTGTGCACAGGCCAACAAGGGTGCTTTCAGCAGGGAGGGGCCCACCCTGGGAGACCTTTGTGTTTCTGGGGTTGCAGGGAGGGCGCATCTCTGATGCCCTGTGATCAGAAGAGCATCCTGGCCTAGAAGAGCCTTTGTTAGAAAGGGGTAACCCAGGCTTGGCTCCGCCAACTAGAGACCTGCTGAGCCTCCCCAGTGGTGGAGCTGGTGAGCTTCCAGGGACACCTGGACTTGTCTCCTCTGGTGAGATGATGAGAGCAGGGTCACAGCTGGAATGTGACATGCAATGTGGAGAGTTAGATGCTTTGCCTGTAGAAGACGCCTTAGAAGAGTGTCTCAGCTCTGAACCTCCTCCCTGGTTGGATTAAGGGTCAACCTCAGCCTCACTTATCCCATCTACAAGGTGGGTGTGGGGGACATCGATATTAGTGCATTTTAACCATGAACTTAACTGCACAGGGCTGCCTACGGGTCCAGAGCCATTCCCTGTCCTACCTCATCAAGGATTAAATGAGAAAATGTCCTTAAAGTGACTCAGTGGGGACTGTTTACTTGGACGATTGAATGCAGTGATTCATAAACCGAGGGCAGGGTGTGGCTGGAAAGGATGATGCCGCTTCCTGAGCAGGTCCCCACAGGGTAGCACTTGGGCCGTGGGCAGAATTTCCAGTGCACACCTCAGCTCAGGTACAGCAGGGCTCTGCGGGGTCCTCTGCTGGTAGTGAAACAGACTCCATTCCATCCCCAGGGCCCCTGAGCCAGGGCCAGGCTGGCTGCGTGGGAAGCACAGCCAAGTTTTCTGTGCCCTGCGGGCTGTGCAGCTCGGAGGTCCTTTTGCCGTGGTTCTTGTGGCTGCTGCCCGGTTGGTGGGCGGTGAGGGTTTTGTCCAAGGCTGTGGTTCAAGGTCAGTATTTACTAAGTGCAGGTTAGAGGTACTGTGGGATGAGTTAGATAACCGAACAGCCTGCCTGGCACCCAGGAGAGCGAGGAGGAGGGAGATAGGACATTTCTGTGGCAACAGGAGGCTGTCTCTCCCCCCCCCCTCCCCCCACTGTTTGATTTCACTTGGTTGATCTGGGCCATAGGCCGGTGGGGCTCGAACCCCCACCCTGGGGGAAGAGGAAGATCACTTCCTCTTAGCAAATGTAGGCCGAGCCCGGCACAGAGCAAGCTCAGTGGCAAGTAAGCAGAGCCAGGTTTGAGTCCAGTCAGCAAAAACCTGTCACTTCACCATACTGTCAGCCTTCTTCTTGTGCTCTCCTGGGAACTTAGCTGGAATATTCTTTCTCTTTCTGGCTTCCTTTCCAACATGAGAGCACGGCCCAGGGGTGTCAGGTACAGACATTTGCCCAGCTGGCACCTGTGTCGAGTATGGGCACACAGCCTTGCCCTCAAGCCTGCCTGTGGAGCCTGTCACCCATGGGTCCTGCGTAAGGACTTGGCTGCGGACCAGGAGTGGGGGACACTGGGTGGCAGCCCAGCGCTGCAGCTGTCTGTCTCTGTGACCCCTGGATGGGCTAGTGGTGTGTCTGGGTCCCCTCAGGAGATGGGACAGTGATGGCTCTCCCCCTATGGCCCCACAGAGCTGTGGGAAGATGTGAGATGCTGGTGAACGTCTGAGTGTCCATGGGGAGTTCTCTGGGCTTCTGTCAGAGAAGATTGTAACAGACTCAGTTGGCCAGTGTATAATGGATGGGAGAACACTCGGGGCCCCCCACACCAACCCACAATGCCTTGTAAATTGTTGACAACTGTGTGGATCAGTCTGACTTACCCACATATATCTGCCCTGGACCCTGGAAACCCCAGGGTACAGCTGTAGTGGATGGCTGGCTGCCTGCCTGTCTAGGCCCCAGCTCCTTGCTGTCTTCCTTTGACCGTGTTTAACACCGTGAGATAAGGGGTGAGCATGTCCAGAGCACAGAGGGGTTGCCCTCAAATTGCTGCCTTGAAAAAGAGTAAATTGTGTTCTCATGTTCAGTACGTGCTGAAGTAAAACGTTGGTGGTGTGAGTACCCAAGGGGAAGTGAAAGCACTATTTCAGACAAACCAGAGTGACCATACATTCTCAAGTCAGACCACTTGTCCATCCTGCTGGCCTGAGTGGGGGGTCGAATTGCTTTTCTTTTTTATTCTTGAGTTTACTGGCTTAAACCGGCTGGCTGCTCACGTGGTGCAGAACGAGCGTAGACTTCTGGTTCCTCCAGAGCTGAGTCATGGATCAGCTTCACCCAGACTCTGCTAGGCCCTCAGGCGGTCAATTAGTGTTAGTTTTCCTTTTGCCTAAATGTGCTGTGGGCTCAAGAGGCTGCAGGAAGATGGGATGGAGGACCCTTTACATGCAATAGGCCCCGGCCCACCCACGTTACAGATGCCGTGGGCCACCTGGGGGGAGGTGGCTTCCAAGGGTCATAGGAGACCATATGGCATGGAGACTTTGGGCCTCACTGCCTCTGCCTCTAGCATTCTGTGGACAAGGTCCCTTGGGGGACCTGAGAAAAAAGGGGCAGGGAGGCCCTTACCTACTCCTGCTTCTGCAGCAAGAATTTCTCCTTGCCTCTCTCGGCCCTGTAACAGATGCTTGGCTAGCTTGCCCGCCTCGTCTGTGCACCTAGCCCTCGGGGGCATTGGACAACTTTCAGTGCTCCTCTGGCCTTGTGCTTCCTCTTCTGTCGGCCGAGCAGGTTGGCTGCTGGGACTGATCGTGGAGCCCCTTATGGAGCTGGCCCTTGGAAAGACTGTGTCCCGTCCCACAGCCAGGTGTTACGGTCAGTAGGATAGTTTGTCTCATTCAACGATTGCTCAGTCGGCACTCAATTACTTTGGGCCCGTTTGTCCAGTCTATGGCTGTGTGATCAGAAAGTGGAAACTTCCAGTCTGTATTTGAGAGCAGACTGAGCACACCTATGGCAGCGGGGACACCTGGTATGTCCTCTCCACCCAGGCGTGCTGTGTGGTGTGGTCGGCTGCTCCCGGAATGGCTGTCCCCTGCCACCTACGTGCTCTCACCTATCACAGGTGGCTCTAGGTGGGGGTGCCCCACTTCCTTCTACACAGTGGAGGTGAGTTGAGCTAGAAATCCATCTTGGCTATTATTAGAGGCATTGCCTTTCTAGACAGTTAATTAAAATTGGAGCTCTGATACGCAGGATTTTCTGTTCCTATTTTTCCTGTTTTCTGACTCACAACGGGGCAGAAGCAGCAATGTCGTTCCTTCAAATTGTATCAGATGCCTGCTTTGTCCTGACCCCGGATAGGGCCCACACAATACCCTGCCTCATCCTTAGCCATTCTGCCTTCCACCCTTGCATCTGCTGGTCTTGCTTTTCAGAGAGCCATGGGTGCATTAGTGCTGGTCACTCTGGGGGTCGGCAGGGCAGGTCTCCTCCTCAGCAGGCTGTGGCTGACGGCAGGGGAGTGGCCTGGCCAAGCTCACATGGACAAGCTTCCTGTCCCTTTCTCTAGAGCAAAGTGGTAGATGAACTGGCCTGTCCAGGGTGGCAAAAGAGGCAGGCAAGGAGGGGGGGTCATTTCTGTGCTTCTCAGCCAAGCTGAAGCAAATGAAGGATGTGTTGCTACCCCTCCAAGCCCCTTACGGGGAAGACTTCACAGAGTGAGGGCGAAGCCAGGTGTGGAGGGGACCGTCCACTGAAGGAAGGTGAGGCCGTTTCAGGTGAAGACGGGAACCCATTTTCAGAGCACCAACTATGGAGCTTGTGCTGAGCTCAGGGAGGATGAGGAGGTGTACGCAGGCATCAGAGCCTATTTCTCCCTCCGTGAACTCATGACAGGGAACAAGACAGGTGGGCAGGGCATTTCAGTATGTTAATAGCAATTGTACATTCAGGGGACAGCTGAGGCCAATGAAACCAGGGAGGGTTCCCAGAGGGGACACCTGAGCTGACACCAGCTCGTCTGCCTGTGCTCGCTGGAGTCAGGCCATGGAGCCCAGTGGTGCTCTGACCCTATCTGTGACATGGGCTCAGGTACATTACTTATTACCTAATGGCTTCAGGACTCTGTTCTCAGTGTCAGGAAGGGGTGACTGTGGGTCAGGTGATGATGGGGGAGGGATAGTGACAGCAGGGGATTCTAGGGAGGATCCACTGACTCGGTCCCCGCCAGAGCTCTTGTCGGCTGTGACTGATGGGAGGGCAGGTGTAGACCAGAAACCGAGGGCCTTCCACATTGGGGGATGGCCTGCAGGGTGGTGCTGTGACTCTTCCAGGGAGCATGAGAAGGGCCAGGGGCTGTGAGCCCTAGCTCAGTGGGTGGTGGCTGGGCTGGGCCACCAGAGGAAGCCTGGCATGTGTCTGGACCCTCCCTGTACCTTACCCCCCAGACCCTTCCTTCTTTGTACTCAGGCCTCACCTCCCTGTGGAATAGGCTATTTTTAGCCCTCACTTTTTTGGTTAATGGGCTGTTCCCGGCTGTTTCCCTTTAAGTGGGCTATTTCAGGAGCAGACAGTAGTTTCCTGCTCATTTGGACTCTTGGCTCAAGCTGCGGGAAAAGCTGACGGAGAGGAGTTTCTAAAGCCAGAGACCTTGGGTTCACATAGCACCTAGTCCCGGGGGGGAGGGGCGCATCTGCTGTTTCTGGCCCTCACCAAACCTAGGCTTGCCCAAAAGGCTGCCTTGTTCCGGGGCCTGAGGAGGGCCATGCCATGTCTCAGCAGAGGATGGCCACAAACCCATCATACGCAATGCTCCCTAAACATCAGGGATGCTGAGTACTGTGAGGAACCAGATCCAGAGAGATGGAGGCAGATGATCAGGGGAGAAAGCCTTTCTGAGGAGAGACAGCAGCATCATAATGGGATTACTCTGGCCGCTGGGTGGTTGTGGGCAGGTGCCGGGCTTGGGTCTCTTCAGGAGGGCATCCTAACTTGTGAGCTGGGCTTGGGGTATAGGAACATTCCTGAAACCAGGGAAGCAGCAAAACGAGTGAGATGATCTGCTCCATCTGTTGTGTATTCTTTGGGCATCCCAGTTCTTGGGGATAGGATCCCTACTTCCCTGGGTCAGCTGTGGCCAGCTCCCTTGTAGCCTTGGGTGGATGGTACCACGGTGGTATTTGGCATTTGACCAGTAAGGATTGGACCTGGGTGGCTCTGCCACAAGGTGCCCGGCCTGCCCAGGCCCCAGAGGCAGTGCAGTCGAGTCGAGAGTTCTGGAAGAGAAACAAGAGACTCAGGTTCTCTCTGACCCTGGTTGTCTCCTAGGAGGCGCCTGGAGGCTCCCCAAGACCTGTGCAGCAGTAAGGTAATGAGTGACAGGGGCAGTGGTGGAAGCAGACAGGAGGGCTTGAGAGATCCTGGTTTCGAAAGCAGATCCGTTCCACTGTGGCTTGGATTGGTGGATTGCACCTGCTGTGAAACATGGAGCACAATACCTCAGGGCAGGGAAGGTCAGCCTTGACACAGATGAGCACAACCAGAAGCTCAGGTCCGTGGCCTTGCTGTCACCCTACAGACCTGGCCTGGTTGAGGCTGGGCCCTGGGAGGCAGGTGGGTGGCATGTTAGTAACAGGACTGCTCCCAGTGGTCACAAAACCAGGGCCACATTCAGGCTGAAGCCACTAGCCACCCCCCCCACCCCCGCATCTCTGTCACAGGCACTGATGACAATGCCCCAGAGGACAGGCTCTTCAGTCAGAGCACGGTTCAGCCCCCACAACAGTGCTCGCTTAGAGGAGGCAGGACAGAAAGCCAGCTTGTGTGGATCACCAGTGTCACGGGGCTCAGAGTGCTCAGGCTTTTCTGTGTCTGCCCCTGCAGGGGATCCCTCTGAATGACATGAAGCGTTAGCTGCTTCTGGCCTTGTCAGCTGAGGGAAGTGATGGGATTGCTGAAGAGCAGGATGCGGGGCTGGCTTTGTGCACCAGCTCTGGACCAATTGCCGTGGGGCCCAAGGTGCCTGGCCTAGAAGTGTCAGCGGGTAGAGATGGCAGTCTCGTGGTTCCACGGGACCAGAGCTACCTACACCAGGGAAACTCCAACTTAGGGATGACTGTTCTGCTCCCCCTCCCGGTAGACCTCTGCAGACACATGGATTCCTCTGATCCTGGCTCTGTGGCTCACCTCCTTAGGGTCCTGGCCCCCATTTCTCCTTCCTGGCCTGGGTGTCTTCACCAGTGCAGCGAGCATAGTGTCCTTGGAGGGTTGTTATTACAGGAGCGCTACAGATGATGTGTTTACCTGTTAGTGTCCTGGGGCCGCCATAACAGAGTACTACAGACCAGGGGCTTCGTTGGAAAATTATTCCCGATTCTGGAAGCCAGAGCCTGAGATCAGGTGTTAGCAGGCTTGTGTTCCCCTGACTCCTTCTAGATTCTTTCCCTGGTCTCCTCCATCTTTACATGCTCTTCCCTCCCCACCCTCTGCCTGTGTCTGTTCCGATCCCCCTCAATTGGGACACAATTGCATTGTGTCCCACACCAGTCATTGCATCAGGGCCGCCCTACAGACCTCACTGTAACTCGATTTCATCTGCACAGACCCTCTTTCCTAAGGAGGTTTCTGTGCACAGGTTAGCACCACTTCACGATTCCGCCTCGAACATGACCCAGACAGGTGTAAGCCTTTCTGAGAGCAGCTTCTGATTTTCGCTCAGTGCTTGGTCTTGGAGGGCGAGGTGTGGGCAGGGGTGGGCAGCGGTGTTCTTCCTGAGGTTAGGTGTTGATACCTGCCGAAGCCCTTGGCCCTTCCTACTTTGAGGAGAGTCAGTAGTTTGCTAAAGGGGGCTTGCAGGTGGGGAGGGGGCGGGGGAGTGTTTAGAGGATATTTTCTTAGGCAAACCCTTGATGGAGGAAAGTGAATTTACTTATTTGGGAAAGGGAATCATTCCTGGAGATCATTTGGAGTCTTACTCCCTGAAAATGCAAGACCATTGTTTAATTTCTTCGGAACCTCCCTTAGGTCTGCTCCATCCTGATCCCACTGGGCACCTACTGTGTGTTGGCTTGGAGACTCAGGGAAGAGGCCTAGGGTTCTGGGCTGGGGATGAGGATGAGGGGAACCCAGCATAGCGACCAAGCGTGGGGAGGGGAGGCCTAGCGGGGGGACAGCCTCCTGGCACAGATGGGCCTGGGCCAAGGCAGGCAGGCTGAAGCAGACCTCCCAGTGAGTCAGGAGCCGCCTCGGGCTTGTGTAGTGAAACTCGGAGGTCTTCCCATGGACTCACACTTCACATTGGCAGCCAGAGCAGATGTTTGAAGCAGGCTGCATATTTCATAAGGAAACTCCTAGAACCTCCTGTCATCAGGTGAATAACCGTATGCATACGCTTTCCCGCAGGACCACAACCGCTTTGTCAACTGTGTGCGATTCTCTCCTGATGGGAACAGATTTGCCACGGCCAGTGCAGATGGCCAGGTGAGGCCCGGGGCCCGGTGCAGTGGGGGCTCATCTGACCGCCTCCCAGCTGTTCCAGGCAGACAGACCTCCCAGGAGGGACTAGGACTCTCCCCTCATCCCCCTCCTGGAAGCGCTCGGTTCCTGGGCTGTGTCATCACAGCGTGGGGGACCCCTTTCCATTTTTCTCCTTTTAAATGGAGCTGGAAACTCCGCCTGTTAGCACGTATTTCAGATTCCTTTTTTAAGAGTCACAGTAGCAAATTCTTGACGGTAGAGCCAGGGACAAGGAAGAGCTCATTTCGAGTGCCAGCTGGTGAGAGCATCCTCCCACCTGTGACCCACATGTGTGTTATTCCTTGAAAGATCTACATCTACGACGGAAAGACAGGAGAGAAAGTGTGTGCCCTGGGAGGAGACAAGGCTCATGATGGAGGCATTTACGCTGTGAGTACGGATCTGTGTTGTGGGACTGTGACTGTGGCGGGGCCGAGGCCATGTTTGCAGTTGTTGGCTCACAACTTGGGAGATTAAAAGCGTGAAGTGTGAGGGGCATTGAGGTAGGGGTGGTGGGAGAGCGCTTCAGGGGCACACAGAAAGGGTGTCGTGGCCTCGAGAAGCCAGCGGTAGGAGCTGGCACCTGGACACTGGTCCCCCCGGGTCCCTCCTGGGCTTGGCTTCTCCCTGCTCAGAAATGGAGGTGGTGGGTGGGCTGCTTTCAGAAGCCCCTTCCCCCTCTGTGCTCGCTGACATGTAGCCCACGGTTTCATTTGAGTAGATCAGTTGGAGCCCTGATAGCACCCATTTGCTCTCTGCTTCCGGAGACAAAACCTCTAAGATCTGGGACGTCAATGTGAACTCTGTCGTCAATACGTTTACAATGGGCTCCACCGTTCTGGACCAGCAGCTGGGCTGCTTGTGGCAGAAGGACCACCTCCTCAGCATCTCCCTGTCTGGGTACATCAATTACCTGGACAAGAACAACCCCAGCAAGCCCCTGCGGGTCATTAAGGTAAGGCTGCGCTAGGCAGTGGCTCTGCCTGGAGGGGCTGGCAGAAAGAGGTGCACACCCAGCGAGGGAAGGGGAGAACCTGCGTGAGGCTGAGTGGGGCACCGGTGGCCCTGGGGGTCTGGTCAGGGGCAGGATGTCAGTTGCTTTGGAATGTGTGAGTTTAGCAGAAGGAGGCTAGGGGCTCAGGCCCTTGGGCCGCGGGGATTGGGACAGTGGCCCACACCCTGCTATCAGGAGTCCCTGTGTCCTGGGGAGAAGAGCCAGCCAGGAGGGAAGGGCTGCATGCTGAGGTTCGGTCAGATGGCCGGTCAGCTGGGGAAAAGCTGGCCGTGGCTCCTGGAAGGTGTTTGCGGGCACACTGCGTGCGGCACAGTATTGGGACTGACCTCAGGCGCAGTGTCGAGGGTCTTCTGCCTTGTTCCCCCGCCCCCCCAAGGGCACAGTCCATGTAGGGCGGTCAGCAGGTCGCAGAGGCAGAATGGCATGTTCTCAGCCCATGCCACCCCGTCTGTCTGTCTCCACAGGGTCACAGCAAATCCATCCAGTGTCTGACGGTGCATAAAAACGGCGGCAAGTCCTATATCTACTCCGGGAGCCACGATGGACACATTAATATCCTTTGACTCACAGAGCTGGCTCCAGGGCCACTGGCAGGAGAGAGGGGACTTTTCTGTCCCCATGGAGCTGGGGGCCCAGCCAGCCAGGTGGCGGCAGCAGGGCTCCAACCAGCCATGGCTGCTCAGGCGCGCTGTGTCCATGCTGGGGGCCCCTGGCTCCAGGCTGCAGCCTCCACCTGCTGGGTCACTTCTCCCTGTGCAGCAATAGGTGGCTGTTCAACTCTGAAGGGAGCTGCTGCTCCCGCCAGAGCCCCTAGTACTGCCTGGTTCCTCTCATAAGCCATGAGCCAGGAGTCTGGATTCAGTAGGACCTACAACCTGTCAGCACTGTCCCCATTTTAGAAATGGAGAACAGAAGCTCAGCATGCTCAGGTGCCTTCCCCAGAGTCACACCGCTTGTCGGCAGCAGCTGGGACTGGGACCTGCATCTCCCTTCTCCTGGGTGAGGTATTTGTGGTCCCAAGAGACTTTCCCTAGAGGCATGTGAAACTGCCCCTAAGCCCCCACTGTGTGTTTGCACCCCTGGGGCCGGTATCCCCCTCCTCCCAGGACTGTTGTCTGTAGAGTGAGGTGCAGGTAGTCACCACAGGCGCATCGTCAAGCATTTCTCTCCTGCTGCCCACATTGGGGCCCTGGAGCTGCGTGAAAGGCCTGCACCTGTATGGACCGTGTCCTAGTCCACACGCTTCTTACCTCCTGGCAGGGGCTGTCCAGGAACCCCATGTTTCTCACCTCTGCAGAGCTGACTTTTCCCTGTGGGGCTTCACAGTTTCCACAAAAGAGCTCCAGGCTAGGGAGGTCTCCCTGCAGTCCTGGGGTAGGAGGGCAGATAAGTCACCCTCTTCCCCATAAAATGTAAGGAGGGGAGTGTGGAGGGATAGGGGAGTGCGATTAACATGAGGGGCAGAGAAGGCTCTGCAATCTGCCCCTCCTGGTGCGGCGTGCCAGTCTGCAGTCATGCCGTCTCAGCTGCCCTGCCTTGGCTCCCCTCCTGGCGCTACGCCTCCTCTTGCAGATCTTCCCCAACTCCAGCGCCAGTGCACCCTGGCATGACCTCTGATGCTCTCAGACATTTATGTGTCCTTGGGTATCAAGTGCTGGGGTCTCTGTCACAAGAACAAGTTCGCAGTGGAGCATGCCTGTGGCTCTCGAAGGCGACAAGAATCTTCATTTGAAATGAGATTTCCAGTTGTTTCTATAGAAGAAAAATCTCATCACTTAAAACACCCCTCTTACCTGAACACCTCCGACTCAGTCTGTGAACCAGCCCTGCCTGGGTGCGTCAGCTCCAGGCTGCTACCTGGCGGCACCTGGCTGGCACCCACTGAGCAGGGCGGGACAGCCAGCCTCCTGCAGACGGTCGTGAGCTTGACAGCACGCCACAGAGAGCAGAGTAAACATGGGCTCAGCTGTGCAGCGCCCAGTGAGCAGCTGTTCCCTCACTACGGGAGCCCATCATGGGCAGCTTGTGATCCGTGGGTACCCCTAGCTGGCAGGGATCCGCACGCCTCCTTGCTTGGCTCCCTTGGCCTTGTGCAGCACTGCTGCAGGAGGTCCAGTTCCAGCCTACTGATGGCCTGGCTGTCTCGCAGCTTCACCGGAGCATCTGTTCTGGAACTCAGACCTAGACTTGTCATGTAGACTTCCCCTCGGGCCCTGTGCTCACAGTCCTGTCCCAAATATGCTGCCCTGAATGTGGGATGGCCAGGCCTTCCCGGTGGGGCCTACCCTGAGTCCAGGAGACTGCTCTTCCTTAACCCCCGTCCCACATTACTGGGATTCAGAGACAGGGGAGAATGACTCCTTTGCTGGGAAGGGCCACACGAACCAGGTGTCCAGGATGACGGTGGACGAATCTGGGCAGCTGGTGAGCTGCAGCATGGATGACACAGTGCGGT
Source organism: Canis lupus dingo (assembly GCF_003254725.2). Lineage (NCBI taxonomy): Eukaryota > Metazoa > Chordata > Mammalia > Carnivora > Canidae > Canis > Canis lupus. Next base: position 69,462,425 of record NC_064245.1, read on the forward strand.
ACACCAACCTCACGCTGAGGGACTACAGGTGAGGGCGGCCGGGGGCCGGAGCATACCCTGGAAGAGGAGGCCTTTGCCTGCACTGCGTGCCGCTCTCAAGGGCACTTTGCTCCTCTCACTGCTCCCCCCTGAATACTACTCCTGTGGCTAGGCCCTGGGCCAGGGGCCAGGTTAGAGTCCAGGTGGCCCGTGGGGATGGTGCTCAGTCTAGCCTCTGCCTGGGAAGCCAGGCGGAGCATCTCAGCCCACATGCCCTCCCTGTTCTGTTCCTCATCAGCAAAGGAAGGTAACAGGAGATGGACGAGAAGGCCCGGCACGGCCCTCAAAGGCTCCTGGCACGTGGCAGGTGCTCTAAACGACAGACAGGCACCCGGGCGATCCGCGGAAGCGGCAGTGTGGTTTGGCTTGGCTCCAGTGCCTTGGATTGGCCATCCTTGGAGCTGGGGTAGTAGCTGTTAGCAAATAATCTGTAGTTTCCTGTGCGCAGTGAGGAGGATGGAGAGCAGGGTCTGACTCGTGGAAGTACGGACTGGCACTTGTAGCCCCCACGCCCTTGCTGCCCTCAGTACGCAGACCCCTGTCCTGCTGGGCTTGCCTCGCTTGAGGCAAGAGGGGCAGAGAAAGCTTTGCATGGGGGAGGACATGTTGGCGGCCCTCACTTGCCTGGCCAGACTGAGCGTTAATTATGAGTTGGTCGAGCTTCATGAAAAGTACAGAAGATGTCCCAGAACCTGGTAACCAGGCCCCGGCCGTCCTCTTCATGCTGCCCTCTGGCGACCCTGCATTAGCACAGCCCCCATGAAAGCCTTCCCACTGCACATACTATACTGCCTCACAGGACACAGACCCTGAGGCTGAGCCATGGGGACCCCCCCCACTTGGCCCAGTCACATGGGATTTTCCTTAGTTTACTATTTTCAAGAAGTTTGCATGTGTGTGCATGCACATGTGTGTGGGTAGGATTTTTCCAAGAACGTGTTTTCATGGTATTAGCCAAAAACAAAGACATGATTTTCATCTGTGAAACCATTGATTCTTCCAAAGTGTCACCCTACTGAGCTGAGTGGCTGTGACCATGGGAGTAGGAGGTGGGCTCAGTTCCTTCTCCACACAGGGATTGCCAGGGTGTGGCCGATGGACACAGGGCGAGATCGGGTTGGGGTCTCCCAGGGGGTGGTGGACAGCCCTCACACCACAGCAGCAGAGGAGCCCCCCGCTTCCCCACTTTATCACTTCCTCTGCCCCCTCTTCGCTCCACCCCCAGCCCCTGCAGGATTTCTCCTCTCTTTCCCTGGAGCTGGGAGCCCTTTCTCATGGGTCCCAGGTTTTAGCACCTGGCTCCCTCGGTGTGGATGGAGCAGAATCTCCACTCGCCAAACCCTGAGTTACTGTGGGTGTGCAGCGCCGAGCCCCCGTGAGCTGGACGTAACGCCTTTTCCCTTGTCTCCACCAGTGGTCAGGGAGTTGTGAAGATGGACATGCAACCAAAGTGCGTGGCTGTTGGCCCTGGAGGCTATGCTGTAGTCGTGTGCATCGGGCAGGTACGGTCCACTTCAGTTTGGCTGGAAGGAGTGGCAGGGCAGCTGGGCACTGCTGGCGGGCGGCCGCATCTGACGTGTGTCCTCCACCGGCGTCCTGTTCACTGGGAGCTCTGATGCGTGTCTGTCCGAGCACCCTTTGCATGTGTGTTCACTCAGTCTGGGAGGCACGGGGTCCTCCCCATTATACACATAAGGAAACAGGCACCGGGAGAGTAAGTTCTTGCCTGGGGTCTGCAGCTGGCAGAGGGCACAGCTGGGATTTGAACCTAGGCAGCCGTCAGGCATCAGCCTCCGTGTGTGTCTATCAGCCCTTGGGGCCTGCTGGGGGCCCAGCAGGAGCAATGCTGTCTTTCCAGCCCTGAGCCCCGGAGCTGTGTGACTCCATGCGTGTTCCTCACCTTCTCTGAGCTCTGGTTTTCCGCTCCCTGACAGCTCACAGGGAGGCTTATGAGGAAGTACACGCAAGGCTCTTTGCAGCCTTGCAAATTCCTTTTGTAAACAAGGCTGAGGCGGACAGTGATCTGGTGACTTCCCCAAGGCCACATGGTGGCAGGGCGCACCCGGGGCCAGAATGGGATTTGGAATCCCAGCTCTGCAGCCTGGGTTCTCATTCAAGGCAGGTCATCCCCACACCTTTCCTTTGGAATTTCTGGAACAAAGTGCCCTTGGCTGAGACCCTGGCATGACCACTGCATACAGCATACTGTTCCGAAGGAAGTGGCATCTGTCAGTAGACCCGGGCATCTCAGGGTATAGATCAGGGAGGGCAGGTGTGATCGAGCCCCTGATGGGAGGAGAGACAACCCTGCTGAAGAAAGCCGCCATGCAGGGTCCGCCACCCCTCTTCCATTCTGTGCACTTAATTGCTCCGGGGAGGCTGGTTTTGTGTGTGTCCTAGATAGCACGAACTTCTGCCAAGCAATTACTGCCAGCAGCCTGGATGGGTCAGTGGGGGAACGGTTGGAATGAGTGTGCGGAGAGCCATAGCAGCGTGGGGGCTGGGGGGGCTCTGAAAGGCAGCCTTCTAGAAGCACGGGGGCTGGGCTGCCTCTCCACCGGGTAAGCTCCGTGTCTCGGGCCCCAGTTTCCTGTCCTGGAAGGCCCTCCAAGGCTCACGGCGCAGGAGTGCACGATTGTTCCGTGATGTGCCACTGCTACCCTGGCTCTGTGCCCGCCCTGGGTAGGAGGCTGTAGAACCCCTCCTTGCAGGTTCGAGGGTCAGCAGAATGTGCTGGGAGGGGCCCGTGATTTTAGCTCAGGAAACAGCTAGGTTCATGTCTCACCTCTTAGGCGAGTGGCAGCAAATGCTTGTACCCCTGGTGCTTAGCTGTCGGATGGGTAAATCCACTATCTGAGTCATCCAAGGGGCTGGCAAATGTTTCTCAGCCTGCGTTTTCAATAGTAGATCTTATCGAGGGTGCTGCCACCTGTCTGCCTGGGGGTGGGGGTGGGGGCCTGCCTGCCTTTTGTGGGGCAGCTGGTAGCTTGGGCAGGGGTACAATGGGATGAAGCCAGAGCTGTCACAAATCTAGGCCATGCTGTCTGGGAGTAGTCCAGTGAGCTAGGAGCAGGAGGGGGAGAGGCACGTGGGGGGAGGGCACAGAGGGCCTCTTCTGTGAGCACCGGAGGGCAGAAGGTACTGGGTGGTAGCCAGGGATTCTGAGTCCCAGCTTGGTTTTGAGAGTTGAAAGGTTTTGAGCCTGTGATTCTCTCTGTACCTTGTTTTCTCCTCCATTACAGGGGTGGGGGAGGCGGTGATCCTGTCATCTCCAGGGGCGGAGTGTGTGTAGTACTATTAGCATGTGGCACACGCTAAGTGGAATTTAGCTGCTATTTTTGTTTGCTTTTATTAAGGACTTTTTTTAGCCAGGGAAGCTGAGGCTTAGGACAAAGCTGTCCCCACAAGCAGTATGCGGCTGTGGGGGAGGGGAATCACGCCCTAGTTTGTCTGTGTGCAGGTCCTCATAGGGTCTGGACACCAGCACACCTCAACCCTGCCTGGGGACCCTGTCCTGCGCCAGCTGGAGTCAGGGGGAAGCAAACAGGTGCTGGCTGGGGAAAGCCCGCATAGGCTGGGTGCCTCCAGCCGTCTTGCTATCACCATCTCCTCCCACCCTGCTTCCAGGGGCGAGGCGAGCTCTGGTGGGAAGCTGGTTGGGAGCAAGGAGCTTCTGTGTACCTGGGGCCCAGCTCTGCTGTCCGTTCTCGGCACCCACACCTGGGACCCTGTTTTCTGCTGGAAGACGGGTACCAAGAGCGTCTCCCCAGCTGTGGGAGACGCTCACAGGGGCGCACATAGGATGTTTTATGTGCTACGGGGCAGAGCTGCAAAGGGGGTTTCTTTAGACCTGGAAAGCCAGAACTTAGAATCCTGCACTGTTCATTCCCTGTGTTGCTTTAGAGCCTTGTTCTTTGGTTGAGTGAAGAAACGCTTGTGTTCTCTAGAACCTCATGAGGGCGCCGTCCCACAAAGCTTGTTTACTGGGTAATGAGAGGAAGGGAAGTTCAGGTGTCCAGTGGCTTCCTGAGAAGTCCGTGCTCGTGGTGATGACAGCAGCCCATCCTTACTATGATTCTGTGACTAGGAACAGTCACTGTCCCTGTCGGCTGATGAGGGAGGAAGTACCACGCAGGGTCACAGGGCCCCCACCCCCAGCAGGCTCCGGGTCGGAGCCCGTAGCTGGGCCCAGCGGTCTTCCCCAGCCTCAGCACCCTTTCCCGGGCCTTGGCACCCTGACCACCATCTGTGATTTTCAGATCGTCCTGCTCAAGGATCAGAAGAAGTGCTTCAGCATCGACAACCCAGGCTACGAGCCCGAAGTTGTGGCAGTGCACCCCAGCGGTGACATGGTGGCTGTCGGGGGCACGGTGAGTCCCTGTCCCTCACATCCTCTGCCCCTGGCTGTCAGGAGGTTTTGGGGTGACATGCGCTGTGTGAGTGTGGAGCTGTCCCGAGGTAGAACAGGAGGGAAGTGGTGGGAGAGCAAGGGTCCAGCCCTGAGCAGGGGCTGGCCTGGGACGGCGCCACTTGGCCGTCAGCCACATGAGTGCTTAGGGCATACGTGACCTCTCCCACTGAGCGAGGACCTGCATGGGTGAGCTGGGCTGGCTGGTTGCAGGTAGGACTCTGGCTAGAAGGTTCCTAGCACCGGCGAAGCAGCACTAACCCAGTGGTTCGGGGCTTTCCTTCACTGCTGACATCTGTCCTGCATGGTGTGGACTCCTGCTTCCCTCAACTGAGAGCCGCAGGGACCCAGTGGTCCCTGCCTACCAGGCCGAGTCCTGAGTGCTTTACAGACCAGTTCCCTTTGTCCCATCCGGCCCCAGGGGGCTCAGGTGCCCTGACAGGGGTTCTGCAGCCAAGATGACAGACCTTCACGCCCCCCAGGAAGGAAGCCAGCATTGAGCAGCACCTGCCGTGCCAGAGGCCAGCCCAGGGGTCACCTGCAGGTGCCTCCTATGAAACCACCTGCTCCCCAGCCACTCAAAGACCCCTGGGGCCAGCTGCCCACCAAGAGGCCCATGGCCGTTCTCACAGAGCCACATGAAGGCTGATGAAAGGCTGGTACGTGGGCAGCGCTTTGCCTAGTACCTGGCCTGCGGGATGCGTCAGCTCTGCGCTCACTGGCCACTCCAGTTGCTCACCAGGCGGTCCCGCCTCCAGCCTCAATCCTCCTTGGTACCCTGCATCCAGCCTGTAGGAGGACCAGCCAAGCAGGCCACTGGGTGTTCTGACTGCAGGTCAGAGTGCCTTCTCGAGTGGGTGAAGGAGCCCATGGACGCCAAGTCAGCCACCACTGCCCAGATACAGAGGGCAGGGCTTGTTGTCCTTGCATCTTAGCTTCTCATTTGCTGTCATCCTTGGTGGCAGTAAGACGTGGGCTTTTCCGTTTCGCACCCACGTAAGCTGTTTCCAGGGTCAGATGCGTCCTGTCTGTGGCTGCCCCTCCATGGAGTGCTGCATCTCCCTATCACCCAGCCCCACCCCTGGACTGGGCAGCAGCCCCACTGGTTCCCACGGGTTCCTTGGCGCTGCTCTCCTGCACGTGCTCTGCCTGGACGCTGTCCCTATAGGCCTGCACCCCAGCAGTGCTGCTGGTCCCTTCGGGGCCCGTCACCCTTTCTTGCCCGAATACCTGCCCTCTGGCATGTCTTGAGAAACAGCCTTCCCTTTTTCAGGGAGTTGTTCATAGCTGTGGTCCTGGGGCAAGAGGTCACAGTGAGACGTGGGGTTTGAACCTGGTGTTCCCCCTTGCAGGGCCGTAGCACCGTGCCCTACTTCTTTCTTTGACTTTTTACTTTTTTTCACTTGAAAAGAGATGACTATCTCGTTGTCCCCTCAGCTACCACCTCAAGGTCTTGGCAGCTCTCATCTTCCTGGTGCTCTGCGAACCCTGGGCCTGTGAATCTCTCTGATCACACAAGACACATTTGTGCTTGTACCAAGTTTCCCCTTTGTCCCGCACACACTAGTGGTCTCCATTCTCCATTGATTTTCATGGCATTCCAGCGAGTGGGTGTCCCATCACTTAGCCTGGTGGTGGACATTGGTGGCTTGTGCCTTCCGTGATGACCTCTGTGTAGTCTGTGAACATAGCCATTTCCTTCCTTGGAATGGTTTCCTTGTGGGCAGTTTACTCACAAGACCTGGAGCCCAGACTCCCGCTGCGGGTAGGCATCAGGTGGGCTTGTCACTTCCAGGGCATCTGTGCTCAGAAACCCTGCAGGGCCGACTGAGCTGTTCCTCTTGTGTTAGAGGCGGAGCCAGGGCTGTTTCGTGGACATAGCTGGGAGACCTTGGATTAACTTTGCCTCTCTGACAGCTCAGTGACCCCAAGAGGGCAGGCTGGTCCGCGATCGGCCTCCCAGGGCAGCCTTGGGCACTCACAAGGACACCACCTGTCCCTCTTCCTTCTGTCTGCCCATCATTTTTCAATCCCAGAACCTGGACAAGGCTCTAGAGGCATGAAGTTGGGTGTTCCCTGGCCTGGAGGAGAGATGCCCAAGGGGTGTCAGCCTGGCTAGGCTCCCAGCACAGGCGGAACTTCCAGCAGAGCTGTCAGACACCCCTTCAGAGGCTCCGGCCAAGGAGAGCTGGGTAGAGACAGATCATCCCATGGGCATCCCGGGCTCCAGAGGACAGCCCATGGGCTGAGTGGCACAGGCCCTCTAAAAGAGCAGGTGTGCCTTCCCTGTGAAGAAGTGCCTGGGTCACGACAAGGGTGGGAGACAGCAGGCTGGACAGAGGGGTTTTGGTCAGAGAGTGAATCCGTGCCCAAAGGAACCTGCTGGGTGCTGAGAAGGGCCGTGTGGCCGGAGGGGACAGAGCCAGACCAGGGGCCCTCACTGGAGCACTTACACATGTATAGGTGGTTCTCCATGTTTGGCCTGTGGACACCTGGATTAGAACTTACTGGAGTGTTTATGAAAAAGGGCTGTGTCTTGAACACCCAAACATGCAGAATCAGAATTGGGGCGCCTAGCATTCAGCATTATAGTGACCTTCTGGAGTAATTTTTCATGCACTGCTGAGTATGCCGTGGGAGCTGCTGAGAGGTCTTAGGGGGGCGTCTGGAGCGTGTGCGCGCGTGTGTGTGTGTGTGCACATGTGTACACTCCTGTGTGTGCTCCCCCAGTGAGCACATCGGGAAGTGACTCACCGCCCCTCTGTCCTGCAGGACGGGAATGTCCGCTTGTACTCCATTCTGGGCACCACGCTGAAGGACGAAGGCCGGGTCCTGGAGGCCAAGGGCCCTGTGACCGACGTGGCGTATTCCCACGATGGCGCCTTTCTCGCCGTGTGTGATGCCAGCAAGGTGGTCACGGTGTTCAGTGTTGCCGACGGCTACTCGGTGAGTGGGTGGGCTGCAGAGAGCACGGCTTCTCCCTGCTGTCATCAGCATTTGCAGAAGAACTTGTGGCTTCCTTGCTCTTGGAGCTGAATGCTGTAGGACGAGGCGGCGTACCCTGTCGTCCAGGACCTGGTGGTTTTGTTAGTGGTGTAGAACAGCCGCCGGGAAGTTAGGGCCCTGGGTGGCAGCGAGGCCTGTTGTGAAGACAGGCTGGTTGGTCCACCTGGGCTGTCTGGCTAAGTGACTTCCTGGCTTTGGGGACCTGGTTTTCTTCTCAAGTCTCATTGCCATTTAAAGTCTTGTGAAGATGAACTCGGATCATCCTGGCACAGCCTCGTGTGGGGGCACTGGGCAGTGGACTGGCGAGGGCAGACCAGGGTGCAGAGACACCTGGGCGTGGGAGGGCAGCCGAGGGGCGAGAGCCTTCCATTTCATCATGGGACAGACTTGGCAGTGGGAGCTGCACCCCGGTTCACAGACTGAGCTTTGTTAGGGGTTCAGTCACTTGTTGGCCAGAGTGGGAGGGTGCAGGATGGAAGGTCTCCGGTCCCTGGGCCCTGTACCCCATCAGTCCCCCAGCACTTGGATGGTTTTGAAATGAGGCAGAGGCAAAAGAATTCACCCCCCAGATCTTGCCATTAACATCTCCCTGTGTTAGGTTACCCATCTGATAATCTCGATTCTGGGTGTACTTAAAGTAAATTTAAGCATCCATACACTTCCCCATAAATTCTTGTGCTTATATGTTATTAACTAGAATTGAGGGTTTTGGGGGTTTTTTTGTTTTTGTTTTTAACCTATCTGATGCTATAATGTTAATTCTGACAGAAGGAGCAAGTGAATGCAGGACATAAACCTGTAGCCGGGACCTCCATCGGCCTAATGCCCCACCTCCCAGGAAGTTTCCTTCTGTCCCTTAACTGCATTTCTCAGATTTTGTGTTTAACTCATTTTAAGTGATTTCCTTCCTATACAACTGAAGTCTTGTTGAGGGCATGCTAAGTCAGCAGTCTACAGAGTGGGATCAACACAGCACAAAACAGGCAAACTGGAGAAAGAAAATCATCAAGTCGACCCTTTCTAGGGATTAAGAAAATGGAATGCCCTGAAGAGAAAGCATTCCTAAAGCGTCCTTGCCCAGCTTGCAGAGTCCTCGCTCTGGGCTGCAGAGTAGTGGGTGGGTGTCGGGTGGGGAGGCCGGCTTCCCTCTGCTGCCCCACTCACTGAGTGCCACCCACCCTAGGCGGGGCCTCCTTGAGCCCTCCTGTCTGCACTGCTCTGTCCGCTGGCTGGGCTGAGCTCCGTGAAGGAGAGTGGGCACACCTGGCACCGCAAGCTGCGTGCTGTGATGGAGGCCCTCTGGGCTCCCGGGGCCGCAGTGGCTGCTGCCTGATGCTGGGCCGCGCCCTCTTGGGCCTCATCACGGAGCAGCGGGCGCCTCGGGTCCTCATGAGGCCTCCGTGAGGCGTGCCAGGTGCCTGGCAGAGAAAGCACTGCATAAATGTTGGCCCTGGTGGTGGTCACTGCGGGCCGGGGGAGATGACCTGCGCCACTCCGGCCCAGACCCTGACCTGCTACATCTCTGTTCTCAACCCGCCACTAGGAGAACAACGTTTTTTATGGACACCACGCGAAGATCGTCTGCCTGGCCTGGTCACCGGACAACGAGCACTTTGCTTCCGGTGGCATGGACATGATGGTGTACGTCTGGACCCTGAGTGACCCCGAGACCAGGGTCAAGATCCAAGGTGACTCTTGCTTCTGCCTCAGCTCCTTAGAGAGGCTGTCCCCGGGGCCTGAGGGTCCCATCTGTGCTTCTGGGCTCTTGTTCTGCGGGCCCCTACCAGACCCTCAGAGGGATGGAGGACGTGCGTGTTCCTAGTGTGCGGGCAGGTGGTCTCTGTACCCCAGGCACGTGCCTTAGCACATGGAGCGGGGGGTCCCTCTTGATGTCTCTTTCTTAGTCCATAACAAGGTACCGCAGCCTGGGCAGCTTATAGACCACAGAATTATTGCTCACGGTTCTGGAGGCTGAGGGCCCAGATAGGGGGTGGGCAGTCCCAGACTTCTCATGGGGCCTCCCACACAAGGAAGGGCGGTGCTCCATGGGGCGCGTAATGAGGCACTGATCCCCTTCGTGTCCTCAGCTCTTTCTCGGCATACAATTTTGAGGGGCAGACACAGACATTCAGACCCCAGCACTCCTCTCCCCCGCCCCACCCCTGAATTAACTTGCTGACCAGGTTCTCTCCACAACCGGCAGTGCCCAGTCGGAGTGTAACAGAGCCTCATGTGCACTTCCCATTTTTTTAGCAGCCCCATTTAAGAATAGTCTCACCTGTTTGTTTGTTGTTGTTTTTTTAAATTATTTTTATTTTAAGATTTTACTTATTTATTCATGAGAGACACAGAGGCAGAGACATAGGCAGAGGGAGAAGCAGGCTCCTCACAGGGAGCCCGATGTGGGCCTCCATCTCAGGACCCCAGGATCACACCCCGAGCTGAAGGCACATGCTCAACTGCTGAGCCACCCAGGCATCTCTGTTTTTCATTGTTGTTGTTGTTGTTTTGTTTCTTTTGATAGTAAGTTTTATTTAGCCCAACGTATTTTTTCTACATGTAACATTTCTTCTACATTTCTTCTACATTTTTCTACAATAACTCACTTCAAGGGCTCTAGTCACATGTGGCTCGTGGCACCAAGAAGGACTGCACCTGTCCAGGGTGGATCAGAAACCTTCCTGTCCCGGTGCCACCTGTGACCGCACCTCTCTCCTGAACCACTCCTCCCTGGCCTTCATGTGCCGTCCACTCCCCATTGTCCTTATCTACCAAGTGGGCAGCCTTTGGCATTAAAACAAATGGGATGATTTCTATTTAAAAATCCATCTGAGTCCACCTCTAGGCCCCTGGCACCTGCTGTGGAGGGAGGGCACGGGCAGGCTGCAGCCCCAGCCGGATGGGAGGGCCAGGCTGGAGGCGGCACAGGGCATTCTCTGGGGCCTGCTGGTGTGAGGCTTCTAGTAAGACCCAGCCAAGGTCACGATGCAGCTGGAGTCCGTGGGTAGAGGCGGAAACCTGAGGGGGAATCTGGTCATCTCTGGTGCACCTCTTACAGAGGGGGATTTCTCAGGGTATTCTGGTCACTGGTCCACTTCTTATAGAGGTTTCTCAGCCTTTATTCATTGTCTCCCCATCTTATTACAGCAGATGGACAAGAAAGCTGTGTATTTTCTGTGCATTGTTGCCTTATGCATCAAAAGAAAGACTTTTCACCCCTTTGTGGGAGGAGCAGTTTATCTCCCAAGGGACGTTTCTGATTGTCGGGATGGTACTGTGTCTGGGAGGGAGAGCAGGGATGCTGGGCTGAGAAGACCTGCACCCACCTTCCATCTTCCAGATGCTCACCCTTCTGTGAAGAGGGCCAGGGGTCTGATGAACAGCAGCCCACAGTCAGCTCTGAGGGCCAGTTGTTGGTGTTGGCACAGCTTGTCCCATGCCCCTAGTGTGGGGCATTGGGGGAGCGGAGACGCTGGGCTTCCCTTAAGCGCCTGCTTTCTCCCTAGATGCGCACCGGCTCCACCACGTCAGCAGCCTGGCCTGGCTGGATGAGCACACGCTGGTCACGACCTCCCATGATGCCTCCGTCAAAGAATGGACAATCAGCTACTGAGGAGCCCCCTCCTTTGGACAGACCGAATCAGGGACTAGAGCTTAACCGCAGCAGAACACGTCATTTCTCTAAATATTTCTGTAATGCGCCCCCATGCCCCCCACCCGCTCAGGAGGGAGGGCCTTCACTCGAGTGCCCTCATCTCTCTGCAGGGTGTTCCTATCTGTACACGTCCTTCTGAAAGCTTTAGACAGTGACAGTTTGCACATGAAAAATAAAACAAGCACTTAAACAACTTGTGGAGCGTAACTAAAACCCCCCACCTAGCCCAGCCCCGGTGCAGAACATTCCAGAGGCAGAGCCTCGAAAGCACACAGACCCGCCCCCGCGGCTCTTGCTGTCTGTCCGGGGAGGCCACAGTGGCAGGCCGCCCCCCGACCTGCAGAACGTCCTGTGCTGGCAAGACGAGGGGGCGCCCGTGGCAGCTCAGCAAAGCCTGGGGTTCTGTGTGGAGCAGGTGCCGCTCGGGGCCGGGGCGCGTGTGCCACACCATGTGGCGGCCAGCGGGGCACACTCGTGAACCTTGTATTCACTGTCAGTTTTTGTGCTTGATTTCTAAGAATGGAATTGTGGGATTTTTTTTTTTTTTTTTTTTTTTAATGTATCTTAACTGTCGCCTGTCCGTGTTTACAGGCTAGCGCACCGAGGGCACCGCTGTCTCCGGGTTTTCGGAGCCTGAGTTAGCCAGACCCGGGCGTCTTGGCCACCATTTTGCTCTCCTGCTCTGATGTGTTCCTGTCTTTCTTTCCTCCTGCCCCCAAGAGCAAAGGTTAATTTAAAGGCAGAGGTGACGTCACTGTAAACTAACCTGTCATGGTTTTCACCTTTTTTTTTTTTTTTTTCAGTGCAGAAATTAAAAGTAAGTATAAAGCACGGTGATTTGTAGTTTTTTTGCGTGTGTTGGAATTACTGGTAAATGTTGGCTGAGAGCAATCGCTCCCTTTGCACTTGTGAAAACACTTTGAGCGCTTTAAGAGATAAGACCAAGAAGTGATTAAATGTCTTTCTCTTCACTGTGGATCGCTGACTTTGTGTGGCGGGGGGCCTGCGGGGGAGGGGACGTGGAAAGCTGTGTCGGACCCTGTGGCTTCTCCCCGGCCTGCAGCCTCAGAGGCCTACGGTTCAGGAACCTGAGTCAGGAGAGAGATACCCCCAGGAAGGGACCGTGACTTCTGGATCCTCATCCCAACTGCCAGAATGCTGTGTGACCCAGGCCACCTCCCCTCCCTTCTCTGGGCCTAAACTTGATTGTAAGCTGAAGACATTGTACCAGATGTACCTAGATCCCACCTGATACTCCGTTCTGGGGCAGGCTGTGCCTTTTTTGGTACTGCCTTCAAAAGTAAGGAATAACATGCATTTAGGCATTGAAAAACCATTCCCAAACATTCATATTAATCATGAAAGATGATCTTGGCTAGAAAGATAACATTAACATTGTAAAGATGTCTAAATTTGCAGTTCCAATAAAAAACTTTTCCCCTCCTGGTTTCATCATACTATTCTACAACTCCTATATGAAATAGACCTAAGGAAGGAAATGAGGATTAAATGTTAGTCTAACATCTGGAGCTGGAGCCGCCACAGACGAGTCCAGAAGTGTACTTCATGCCTGTGCATTTGGATTTGGGGACAAACGGCTTTTCATTTCACATCAATGGGAAAATGGCAAATTACTCGCTGAACAGTGAAGATTCAGTTAGTCCAATCTGGAAAAATAAGATTTCTTACTTGTCCTCACACCAGACTAAATTAAAAGTAGATCCAAGTTTTAAATTGTAAACAATGGAGTTTAAATAATACTAGGAGAAAAGTTCAGGGACTTTGTGTCCCTTCAGACATGAGTGTAAGGATGACAAAAACTATAAGGGATAAAAGATTGATGCGTTTAACTTTTTCTTTTTTTTAAGATTTTATTCATGAGAGATGCAGAGAGAGAGAGAGGCAGAGGGAGAAGCAGGCCCCATGCAGGGAGCCTGATGTGGGACTCAATCCCAGGACCCCAGGATCACACCCTGGGCCAAAGGCAGTCGCTAAACCACTGAATCACCCAGGGATCCCCCTTGACTAATTTTTAAAAGTGTATTGAGGCAGAAAAAAACCCCTTGGTAAACAGATTTTTAAAACATGGCAAATGGCACACTTTCTACACATGCGAGGCCAAAGGCTGTATGTGTTTTGATGCTCAGCATAATTTCCCTTGAGTACATGGAATTTTTCAAATGGAAGTTTATCCATACATGGGAAGTTTTCAAAATCTGTGATGGAAAAATAAGTGATAAAATAATGCATATAAAGTCACCACATTTATGGAAAAACATCACAGGATCATCACAGGATCTTTGAAACCAACACTTTGAGATTGAGAAGACCAGTGAAGCTGGGGGCCAGGAGGACGCCCACCAGCCAGCCGGGCGCCCCCTCCCTCAACTCCACTCCTCAGTAGAGGCTCTTTCTAAAGCATAACTTGCCCCAAGATCCCTACTATAGGAGGGAGACCTTCATGCTGCACCCTATGACTCTAAGGGAGAATGGAGCGTACTTCCAGGCAGGGGTTGTTAAAGGCTGGGTATATCCATCTCTGCTTCCACCCCTGATGTCAGAGGTCACATATTCCAGAAAGGCTTGGCCATAGATGGAGGAGGGCCAGCAAACCTGCAGAGGGTGGTGTGAACAAGTAAACCTTAATTCCATCCATCCGTTGAGGTTTCATTGTTAGCACAGCAGAACCCATCCCAAGCTGAATTAACGCAAACAAAAACGAATGGTCTGCACGTGGGGACTGTTAGTGTCTACAACAGTATGCATCAACTTCCACGGCTGTAAGATGGGGGTAATGGTACACGCCTCAGGGTCGTGTAGGAATTATGTGAGATACTCCAGGTAAAGCCAAAGTCGGTTTGGCCCACAGTAAACGCAGTAACATTATTGTAGATGTAGAAGGAAGTTTGCCAAAACTAACGTATAGTAGTTGTGTGGGACACTAAGTTACCATCATCAAATGGAATAATATACAATGAACTGTGACCTGTGTCCTGGGAGGAAAATCTCAGGAAGGAAATAGAGGCAGGCTTCCTGGAGTAGGTGTTCTCTTGAAACTGGGGAGGAGGCTTTCAGAAAGCCAAACAGGAATCAGGTTGTGGCATCCTTGAAAAATATCCAAGAGTATTTAATATCATCATCCAATGTTCTTGTTTGGATTCATTCGTCTCTTCATGGAGATAAGTATAAACTTCACATTCTTTAATACCAAAATCACTATTTTTTTAAAGATTTTATTTATTTGAGACACAGAGAGAGACAGGCAGAGGGAGAAACAGGCTCCATGTAGGGAGCCGGACATGGGACTCGATCCCGGGTCTCCAGGATCACGCCCTGGGCTGAAGGCGGTGCTAAACCGCTAAGCCACCAGGGCTGCCCTATATTATATATATTTTTTTCTATTCTTGCATTAAGCCCCAGGTTTCTGTGAGAATCCTGTTTTCTGATTTACCCCTGGCTATCACAATCCTGTCTAGTATCAGGAGTTAGGAGCCACTAGGAAACAGAAACTGAGAAGGGAAGTTCTTTTCATAGGTTTACTGTAAGCCAGGATTGCAAGGGGTGCAGGGCACAGAAAATCTCAGGGGAGGAAGAGGAAACAGCATCAACAATATACAGCTTTCCCCGAGATCTGAAAGTACAACGTGGCTGTGGAACTTTTCCTGAGCTAAAATGGCCAAAAGCAAAGAAAGTTACCACTAATCTCTCCGAATTTTTTTTTTTTTTTTTTTTTAGCATTCCCAGACCCCCAAATAAAACCTCCCTTAGGTGCTTTTCTGCTACTTAGGACACAGCTTGCTGACACGCACACGGCACGGGGAGGTGAAGCCGGGATGCTCACACACAGCTCAGCTGGCCGGGGCGGAGATGCTGAGTGTACTTCCGGGGGGGGGGGGGGTGCGCGGGAGGGTGGGGGGGTCGGGGGGCGCCACTCCTCGGCCAGGTGCGCGCTGCCTCCTCAAGGCTCCTCTCACTGCAAAACCAACGCTGACCGCTACTTTTTTGCTTTTCACCATTTTTCGTAGAAGTGAAAATCGGTACTAATGTTGGGTTTTTCCCAAAAGTGAAGGGACATAACGCAAAGTTTAGAACAGCGAAGGACACCTGTTTGTGCTTTCCACTTGATGAGGTGGACGTTTGGGGCCATCCACTTGCCTTCCTGCTCCTTCCTGAAGACCTTGTCACCACAGAAGTGTTCCTGCTACGTGGCTCATAATTTATTAATTTATCACCAATTTTTTATTTCTTCATGTATCATCATTTTAATAGAATGATGTTAATAAATATTGATATAAATTAAAATTGTTGATACAATTAATTCCTAACTACTAACTAATTTTGAAAAGTAAAAAGAACCTTGGAAACCATTGACCTGAGACTTTAGAGATCCCACGTCAAGGTGTGTGGGATCCTGTTAATAAATATTGATATAAATTAAAATTGTTGATACAATTAATTCCTAACTACTAACTAATTTTGAAAAGTAAAAAGAACCTTGGAAACCATTGACCTGAGACTTTAGAGATCCCACGTCAAGGTGTGTGTGTGAAAAAACTCTCTTGCCTGAACCAGACTAGCTCCAGTGGCCCTAAATTGGGCCCTTTAATTTGGATTCTGCTGCATTTTGTAATTGTGTATCTGATTGGTATACCTTCCACATCCTGGTTTAAAAAAAAAAAAAAAAGAGGGATCCCTGGGTGGCGCAGCGGTTTGGCGCCTGCCTTTGGCCCAGGGCGCGATCCTGGAGACCCGGGATCGAATCCCACATCGGGCTCCCTGCATGGAGCCTGCTTCTCCCTCTGCCTGTGTCTCTGCCTCTCTCTCTCTGTGATGACTATCATAAATAAATAAAATTAAAAAAAAAAAAAGAAAAGGAGGAAGATGACAGCCCTTTTGCCGGTCGGACTAGCACCCCGCAGGTAGATGGCAATCACGGTGGGGGAGATGGGGGAGCCACTCGATCAGTTCACACCACAAAGCAGGTCTTCCCAGCCTGGTGGGTGGGTCAGTACTCTCCGTCCCATGTTCAGGCATGCGGAATCGAACTGGAGGCCAGGTGGCTTGCAGGGACTCAGGACACAGAGTGCTGGAGCTGGCTGCCCCCCAGGCCTCAGGGTGAGCACCCCAGAGGGCAGGTGCCACTGCTGCTGCCCGAGGACAGAACAGACTGTGGGGCCGAAGTGAGCAAAGGGTTGGCAGAGCAAAGGAGGCCGCCGTTGGACAAATTAAGCTTGAAGCCTGCAGAACCAGAAATAGTAGTATATTCCCAGGACACACCTTCAGCATCAGATGCTGATCAGAAGAACAGCTGTGAGTTTCGGATCTGCCTCCCCTCTCAAGGGATCTGGGACAAGCTAAGCATCCACCCTGAGCCTCCAGATATAGAATGGGCATGGTGAGATGCAGGGAAGCCAGATTTAGGGGTGACCTTTATGAATAGTAGGGTGATTGAGGTACAAATGCAGGGAACGATTATCAAGGACTTTATCCAGGATGTGTATTCTTGTATAATAAATAAATTAGCTTGAACTAGTACAACCTTCACAGAAGATCCTGTTCTATATCCCCCCCTTCCCCCAAAAGAGACTGAAAGAAATATTGGCTGGAACCATCATGTGGCCACGTGGAGAGCCACATAAGCAGTCCGCAGGTGAAGACTGACACCATCTTACTGGCAACTGAATTATAATCATCAGCTTGCTTTTTTTTTTTAAGATTTATTTATTTATTTATTTATTTATTTATTTATTTATTTATTTATTTATGATAGACATAGAGAGAGAGAGGCAGGCAGAGACGCAGGAGGAGGGAGAAGCAGGCTCCACGCCAGGAGCCAAACGTGGGACTCGATCCCAGGACTCCAGGATCGTACCCTGGGCCAAAGGCAGGCGCTAAGCCGCTGAGCCACCCAGGGATTCCCTCAGCTTGCTTTCTTATGATGTGGTCATGGATTAGACTTCCCAGCATACCAAGGATGATAAGTCTGAGATATCTTATTTTTTAAGGGACTAGGAAGTGGGAAAGTTCACCCTTCTGGTCGCTCCGGGAGAACCACAAATGGCCTTGTCTTCCGACTTTTTGTTTACCCTAATGTCCTTTCCATGACATGAAAGCAGGGCAAGCAATGTGCCCCAAATAACTTGTATTTTGGACAATTATGCTTTCTTTGATTTAATCCTTCCTTCCCTGGCTCCCTCCTTCCTCCCTTCCTTCCCTTCTCTTCCTCTCTTCTTCCCACCTTCTTTCCTTTCCATTCTAGCATCCAGTTCATTGGGTATGGGAAACAACACCAATAATATTTGAAGGTTGCAAAGTACTGTTCATCAAAATGAAGCCAATACTCCAGGTCTGGCCAAATGAAATGGCCGCACACCACAGTCCTTGGGCTGGGAGGAAGGCTGCATTTATCGCCGTCTTAGCTACAAGATGCAAACACATTTCTGGGTTTAGGTGGCACGGACATCCTAGAGAAACACCACCCATTCACTTCTTGACACACAGATGTACCAATTCTTTGGCTTCTGCTGATACAACTTGTGAAATCTTCTCTGACCGGTTCTTACCTGTTCCAGTCTTTTCATCTTGCTTTCAATCAGAGCAAGTTTCTCCCAGACAGCTTTCGCTGCTGCCACTCTGCACAAGCAACGTCAACGCCAGCCCTCCAGCAGGCCACGTGCCCACATCTGGCTCTCTTGGCCTCGACACTATTGACAGTTTGGTTAGGATGCCTCTGCGTTGTGCTGGACTCTCCTGTTCACCTCGGGGTGTGTGATGGTGTCCCTGGCCTCTACATGCTGGATGCCAGTAGCACCCCGTGCTTCAGTTGTGATGACCCCAAATATCTCCAGACATTGCTAGTTCAGACAACAGGGTCCCTTTTTATTTTGAAAGAGCTAGGGATTTCTTGTTAGGAAGAAGATCACTCTGTGATCCTAGCAGCTTAATTCTCTGAAAAAGAGCATGAATAAGATATTTGACTTCTTCATTCATTCATTCAAAATTCACTCAATTACTTATTCACTCATGTATTCAACAAAATATTCATTGATCGTATTATGTACCAGGCAACACATTGAGCTCTAGGGACATACTCAGGTTTGAGGTTAAAACACTGTTTGTCTTGTTTCACTGGGTTTCTAGAGAAGTGAGGGTGAGTGTAAACAGTAGTGTTCTGGTAGAGGACACTCAAGGAGGGACATAGGGCCCAGCCAGGTGGGTGGGGTGGGTGGGGTTTAGAGCCTGCTTTCATGTGAGGAGCCTGGCTCCTTTAATAACCACCTCTCACTCCCCCTGCCCGCTTCCACGTGGAAGCCCTTCTCCCATTTCTGGAGACCTGCAGGTGTCTCTGTTTCTGCCACCCCTGTTGTAGTGCTCAGCTGAAAACAGTAGAGAGCAGGTTGAGATCATGGCTGGGCCAAGGCTAAGCCAGCCTGCTGAGATCACTGGAATCTGGAAGGGTAACTGGCTTCTGGCAGAGAGACCAGGGAAGCAGCACATTGGCCAACACGACAGGCAGGCCCTCCTTCCCACACCTCTGCTACTTTCCCAGCATGAAGTCCTAGAAGTTGGCTGAATCAATGGCAAAATGGCCAGAGTTGGCTAAAAAGGATGGTTTTTCTATAACTGGCCTTTGTTGTCAGACCTGCTGGGCACCTCAAGAGGAATGCCATCTCTCTTACTTCTTGCAAGTCACTTCCGTCATTAAGAGCGTGGGGGAAATGGCTTTGCAATTAGTATCAAGTGAGTTGGAAGGGTCAGTTGCTCCCCATATGGACAACCCAAGGTCCCATACAAATCCCCCCTTGCCAGCAAATAAATGGATGTTATTATACTAGCTCATGGTTGGGATGAGATAGGGCTTGGTTGATGGGGCACAGTGACCTGACTTCCCACTTTCCCAGCCTGATCAAAGCTTCCCTTGTCTCAATTTCTTCTCTTGGGAAAAAAGTAGTAAATTACAAAGATTTGTTCCAAGGAGGTGCTAAGAGGTAGTATAAATTTAGTTTTCTTATTCTCCTCATTTCCCCAAGTCACTTAGCTGGTGTCTCACTGTAAGCAAGCTCGTCCCCACTTGTACCCCAAGTAGCGTACCCCAAGGAAGGGTCAACTCAAGGGAATGTGTTTGCTCACATAATGGGGCTTTTAGCTAAGTAGAGTTTCTCAAAGTGTGATCCAATACCACCTGCATCAAAACTCCTTCTAAAAACATGGATTTCCACTGTGTGGCAGTGTCTACTGGAGTTAGACACATACCTACTCGGTAGCCCAACGATTCCACACCCAAAATGAAGAATGAAAGTCTACATTTCGCAAAAGATATGGATAAGAACATTTGAGCAGTGCTATTCAAAAAAGCCTCAAGCTGAGGTCATCCTGGGTGCCATCCACAAAAGAATGGAGGGGTTGTCCACCACATTCAGCGATAAAAGTGACCAATTACCTTCCAGGTAACAACCTGGAATTCATCTTGTAAACATGTTGTGGAGCAGGAGAAACTAGACACAAAAGAGTGATACAATATGGTTCCCTTTATGTGAAGTTTAAGAACAGACTAAGTTATCCACGTTGACAGAATAATGGCTACTTGGAATGAGGGTAGGGATTATTGATTGGGGAGGGGTCTTTGGGATGCTGGAACTGTTCTTCACCTGGATCTGAATGGTGGTTAGACAGATATATACATATGTGAAAAAGCATGTATACTCAGGTATGTATGCTGGTATATTACCTGTACCTGTATACCATATGTATTCTAGGGTGCGGATATACTGTATGTGCATACGTGTATCATGTGCATTGAGCTCTATGCTTAAGACTTATAAACTTTACTGTTTGTTTCACACACACTTCCCAGCTTCATTCCAGACCTGCCAAAATGAGAATCTCTCAGTATGGAGACTGGGAATCTGCATTTTGTATATTCGGTGGTATTGATCACCATGAAATTTGACGACCAGCATCGTAGGCTGTGGAGCATGTGAGAGAAGTGGTTTCGTCATTTCCACAAATCACACCGGAACCCCTTTTCCCATCTGGGTTAAAATGTTTTGAGATTCTTGTAAGTCAGTCATTTGGGAATAAGATTGGCATGAGATTTCTCACCTGGAGATCTCCTACTAGGATCCCGTGAACAAGATGGTCCCGATCTCCACCCAGGACAGGAGCCACACTCTCATGGAAATTTAGACAGGCAACTCTTTTCCACATTTCCTTAAAAATGGAAAATTGAAACCAACCATGTGTCCTTCTAAGTCTTAATGGATAATAATACATATTTATGTGTTTTAAACTTATAATCAGTCTGTACATGAATCTGGGTTCTTGCCTCTTCCCTCCACATGCTACATAATCCCCATGTTCAGCATTATTAATAAAAGGAGGCAGGTAGGGCTATCTTCTTTATGTGGTTTCATTGGATCCTTAAAACAATTCTGTGAGCAAACCTGAGACTCAGAAGGACGAATCAACTTGGCAAAGGTACACAGCAAACAAGTAGTGTCTCTGGGATTTCACCCTGATGTGTCTAACTCCACTAAAAACTGCTGTTGCATTACTGGGAAGAGTCTACAATTCCAGTGTTGTTTTTATTTGTTTTAACTTAGAGCCATGAGAATTAATCTTTGTCATTAAAGGCTATAAATAGGGCAGCCCAGGTGGCTCAGCGGTTTAGCACCGCCTTTGGCCCAGGACGTGATCCTGGAGACCCGGAATCGAGTCCCATGTCAGGCTCTCTGCACCGAGCCTACTTCTTCCTCTGCCTGTGTCTCTGCGTCTCTCTCTGTGTGTCTCTCATGAATAAATAAAATCTTAAAAAAAAAATAAAGGCTATAAGTAAACAATCCCTTAGATGCCTGCATCTCATCCAGCAAGTGGGTACACATACTGTATTTCATGATTCCCCTAATATTTACTCTGTTTCCATTTTTGCCATTGCAGATGTCTTGATGAATGGGTTTTAACATCAACTACTTCATTTACCACTTTTGGTTGGGAAGGATGATCACAAATGGAATAACTAGAACACATTTTTAAGATGTAGGAACAATCTTACCAAACTGCTCTCCAGAAACATTCTAATAAATTTGCATTCGGCCCAGGACAAAAACAGTGAGGGAACACCTATCTCATTCCACTGCTTGCCAACCATAACTCCCACTTTGCCAATATTGCGCTGCAATTCCACTTGCTATAGTGAGGTTGATATACTTATTATTTTTGATATTTTTACTATTTCTGCTTTTCTTTATATTAATCTTTTAGTCTTTGGATTGTCAGTGTGAGCTTTTGATATATCTCAAAAGGTTAATAGTGTTTCATATTTATTGTAAATGGTTTATGGATTATTCTTTGTCTTCTAACTTTGTTAGGTTGCTTTCTGGAAAAATGAGTTACATCTTTATGCAAATATTTTTTATGCAGTCAAATTTATCAGTAACTTTCATCATGATTTTTTTTATTGCTTTTAAGCTAAAACAATCTTAGGAAATTTATTACCAAATCAGAGGAATATTCACCTATATGTTCTTTTGTGTTATACTCCACTTTTTATCTACATATCAACTGATCAGGAGTGCACATATGTGCACACACAAACACAAGCATACTGCGAGGTTAGGATCTGTCTGGATATTTATTAAATAAGTAAATATAAATATTAAATAAATTGCTAATTTATTGGAAATTCCCTTTTTAAAAACAGTGTTTATGATGTTACCTTTAATTTATATTAAATTATTAGGCATAGTTGGGTCCATTTCTGGTATATTTATTCTCTCATTCCATAATCCATTCTTGTAGCAGAATTGCATTAGCTTTATAGTCTTCTAGTATCTAGTAAAAGGATCTATTTTATTTTTTTCCTTTTTCAAGATATTTTGTCATTACTTTCTTTCTATGTATTCTTCAAGATCAATTTCAAAGTTCCTTTGTCAAGTTAAAAATTACCCCATTGACCATTGTCCTTATTATTATTACAGAGTTAGTTGTGTGTGCTTGCCAAACATATCCCATTTAGTGATACTTACATAGATGATAAATCTATGAAGAAAAGCGTAGGAAAGATCTAAACAAAAATTAGGATAGTGCTTGCTTCTGGGGAGGAGGGAAGTGATGTGTTAGGAAAGGTACGTTGAGTCTTAAAGTATTGGTGGCAGTCCATTGCCTCACTTGCGTGGTGGTACATTAGTTATCTATTGGTAATAATAATATTTCCCCCAATTCAGCAGCTTAGAAATATATACATTTGTTGTCCCATGGTTTCTGTAGGTCTGGAGTCTGGGCACAGCTTAGGCATGTTCTCCGCTGGGCTATAATCAAGGTGTGGTCTCATCTGAGGCTCTACTGGAGAAGGAGTTGGTCCCTGGCTCATGTGATTGTTGGCAACACTTAGTTTCCTACTAGCTACCGTGCTGAGGGCCTTAGGGTCTTGCTGGCTATGGACTAGAGGCTGCCCCTAGTTTCCAGCCATGTGGCCAACTCAGAAGGGCAGCTCACAATACAGCATATTATGGATGTTACCATCTTCTGTAACACACACACACACAATCACATATGCTCCCTCACTTTTGTTATATTCTCTATGTCTAGAGGTAGGTCACAGGTTCTACCAACACTCAAAGGGAGGAATCACACAAGCACATGAAAGCCAGATCATAGGGCCTCCTTGAGAGTCTATCCACCCTAGATGGTTACATGGGTGTTCATTTAATTATTTATTAAACTGTGTGTGTGTGTGTGCACGTGTGTATAATATTTCTAAACCTGTGATATGTTTCACAATTTAAGATATTAAAAACTGTAAAGTAGGGATCCCTGGGTGGCGCAGCGGTTTGGCGCCTGCCTTTGGCCCAGGGCGCGATCCTGGAGACCCGGGATCGAATCCCACGTCGGGCTCCCGGTGCATGGAGCCTGCTTCTCCCTCTGCCTGTGTCTCTGCCTCATTCTCTCTCTCTCTCTGTGACTATCACAAATAAATAAAAATTAAAAAAAAAAAAAACTGTAAAGTATGTTTTTTGATAAATTAGTTTGGAACTTGCTGTGCCCAGGAACAGCCCAGCAAAAAGAATCTCATGGCATAGGTGACTGAATCTGAAATGAAGTGGGGAAGTGACTCAAGTGCTCAGGAGAGCTAACTTTTTCCTTTTGAGATACTTTGAAGTTGCTACGAACTCAGAAGACACTCTGTATTGTACTTGGGACTTTTTGAATTGTTTCAAAATTATTTCGATGCCTAGTTTTTATTTGAAAAAAAAAAAGGAAATTGCTTTAACTTAAACTAACTTGAAAGGAATTGACAATTTTTACAATATTTACCATGTGCACAGACCATGTCTCCAAAGGTTAAATCTTCTCTAATATCCCTTAATAAAGTTTGGTGGTTGTATTCATTAACCTCCCTCACCTCTTTTGCTAAGTTTATTCCAAGTGTTTCATGTTTTTGTTGCTGTTATGAATGGGATCTTTGTTTTTAAGTATGATTTCTGCTTCCTGTTGCTTATCACCAGGAAAATGACTGAATTTTGGATATGTACCAAAATTTTTGTTAAATGACTGTTTTATAACAAAAGTCTCTATTAAATAACTAATGGCTCTGCTCCCATATTAATTTTAATTTCTTTTTTCTTGGGTTCTCTAGGTACATCGTGGCGACATCTGGGAACTCTGGCTTTTTTTTTTTTTTTTTTTTTTTTTGCCTCCTCTTTACCAGTGGCTATAATCCTGATTTATGTCTCCTGGAAGCAAAGTTCTTAAAATATGTTAACCTTCAGAGTCAGATAAATCCAAGACTGTTAACAGCTTTCTTGGGCAAGCCACTTAACCTCTCTGTGCCTCAGTTTCCTCTTTTGTAGCCTGGGACCATCACGGACTTTTCTGAATTGGGTAATTGTGAGGATAAGAAAAATGCCTACTTTTAGTGTAGTATTTGCCTCAAAATACAGCACATGTTAGATAAAATGTAATTGTTACTATATTTTAAGAGGAGCTTACATGAAAATGGCAAGAGACACACGGGTTGTTAATACCGAGCCGAGGGGTGGGAGCAGGCGTAAATTGATGTATGATGTATGTTGCATTTCCTTCCTCCAAGGAGCCATGCTAGGTGCTTTCCAAGCATCTTCTTCATCAAGCAACAGCCTTAGGGAGGTGTAATGGCTATTCTAGCATCACATAACTCACTTGGAGGGAAGTGGGACTCAAGCCTAGTCCGCCTTGCTGCAAAGCCTGTGCTCATCACTGCTGGTCTGTTCTGGGGGGAGCATCAGACATTCATTCTGCCCAGGGGCTCTCAACTTTGGTCAAACATTAGGAGCATCTGAGGATCTCTAGCAATGCATCCATGTCTGAGCCCCACAACAGACTAAATGGATCTGGCTCTTTGAGGGTGACTCCAACATTGCTATCCTTTCAAGGCTCCCTAGGAGATTGTAATGGCCAGGGTTGAGGACCACTAATGGCTCCAGTGTGGCCTCTATAACATTGACATTTCAGACAGTAATCATGGAAGTCTGGAAGTCTGGCCCCACATTTCCAAATGAGTTCAAGTTCATCCTCCCCGTCTTTGCCATAAACGAATCCATCCTTGTTGCCTGTGAGGATTGATTCTATGCACCAACATAGCTGAGCCACAGTGCCCAGATATGTGGTCAAACATTGTCCTAGATGTTTCCATGAAAGTGTTTTCTGCATGAGATTAACATTTAAATCAGTAGACCTCAAGTAAAGCAAATTCCCCTCCATAATGTAGGTGGGCCTCATCTAATTAGTTGGAGGCTTTCAGAGGAAAAAGACTGACCTTCTTTGAGCAAGAAGGAACTCTGCAACAGACAGCCTTTGGGCTTGGCCTGCAACTCTTCTCTGAGTCTGCAGCCTGCTGGTCTGCCCTACAGATTTTGGACTTGTGTCTCCACAAATCATATGAGCTGATTCCGTGATACACATCCTATTGGTTCTGTTTTTCTGGAGAGCTCTGACTAATCACTACCATAAAGGAAATTGACCTCTTATTCCACACAAACATAAATAAAGCACCCTACTTTCATTTTCCTTTGAAAAACTGTAACTAGAGAAGGGGTGACTGAGAGCCATAGATTTTCAGTCTAGTGGAGAATAATACAGATCACTTGGTCCAACTGAAACAGAGGCATGAAGGTAGAAATAACCCTGGGATGATTCTGCCCCTCAGGAGACAGTCGGCAGTGTCTGGAGACATTTTTGTTGTTGTCACGAGGTGGGTGGAGGATGAGGGACAGGGGTGGGGGTGCAAGGGTGCTCAGGCACCAAATGGGCAGAAGGGCCGGCGATGCTACTAAACATCCTGAAATGCACAGAATTATTGTTTAAACATAACTACCCAAGTTGCGAAACCCTAGTTAGGATGGAGAAAGAGTTAGTCATTAAGGAAATTAGCTTCTCACCCTGTGAGAGGAAGGAGGATTGCAGTCAGATCAGGAAGGAGTCCTAACGAGGCAACGGGAGTCTGACGGGCGGACTGGACAAGTAGGCAGGACAAATATTACTGGAAGCGCCAAGCGACTTCAGGCAAAATCTTGAGAAACCGGCCCTACCGTGGAGGTAGGCCTGGGAGTCCAGCCAGCGGGAACCTCACAGGCATGATGCGGCTCAAATCAGGCTCCTAAGTGGCTGTGACGCTCTCCCCAAGGCGCCAGGTCTGAGCACTCGACCAGAGGCGGTGAGTAGCTGTCTTGTGTTTTGTGGCTGCAGCTTGTGTGGTTGTTTTAAATATCAGGGAGCCCTGTGAGCAGAGCTGGGCGGCCGGAGCTCTCTCTCTCCAGGGTGCTGACGATGGAGGCTTCGCATCCTCGCTTCTCGGGAACTGGGCTACTCAGGGTGGCCGCCGCCTGTGAGGTTCTGAACACAAGGCTGCGCCTAGACAGCCAGCGCTCAGTAAGCGTGTATTAAAGCAATCACAAAGAAGTGGAAAAGGTGAATTCGCGGTAAGCAAGTGGCACTTCAGTCCCTTCATCTGTAAGGTGGGGAGGTGGTCGTGTAAAGCCAAGCGGGATGATCGAGTGACGGGAGTGAGAGACTTCACGTCCCAGAGGATGTTTCCAGGATGGCGTGAGAGAGAAAGAAAACCAGAAAAAGCACAGCTGCATTGAGATGAATGGCAACCAGCACACACGCGACCAACGCAACAGAAGCAGGTTGGACACGTGTGTTGGAGGGCACGTGAATATCCAGGGAAGCCCTTGAATTTACCGTGAGCTCCATGTGAGACAAGTGCCCTGCGCCGCCTTTAATGAAACTCGAGATTCCACTGGAGCAGAAGAGGAGCTGGAAGGGAGAGGCGGAGCTGGCCTGGCTCCGTCAGGCCACCACATCCTAGCCACCACATCCGAGGGCACAGCCGGAGGAGTTACAGGGACTGCTTGGCAGAGGGACCCAGGGCCCTATTCACTCATTTATTCATAGGTGCATCTGGCAAACAGGACTGCTGCATTCCCCATTGCTGCTGTAATGAATTACCCCAAGTTCAGCAGCTTGAGCAACATGCATTTGTTATCTTAAGGTTCTGGAGGTCAGGAGTCTGAGATGGGTGTCTTCAGGCTAAAATCAAGGTGTGAGCAGGGCCACGGTCCATTCTGGGGGCTCTCAAGGAGCGTGCATGCCCTTGGCCTCATAGCTTCGTGAGGACGCTCCTATTCCTCGACTCAGGGCTCCTTCCCTATCCTCTGAGCCGGGCGGGGGTGGGCAGGCCCCTTCCCACATCACAGTTCTCGGACTCTCTCTCCTCTGCTTCCCCCTTCCATTTTTAAGGACCTTTGTGATTACATTAGGCTCGCCTGGATAATCCAAGATAATCTTCCTATACTAGGGCCAGTTTATGAGCAACTCTAATTCTATCTGCGACCTTAATTCCCTTGTGTCACGTAACCAAACCTAGCCACAGGTTCAGGGGATTCACGCGTGGAGTCATGGGTGGGGAGAGAGAATCGTCATGCAGTATTTTTTTCCTAAAGATTTTATTTATTTATTCATGAGAGACAGAGAGAGAGAGAGGCAGAGACACAGGCAGAGGGAGAAGCAGGTTCCATGCAGGGGAGCTCGATGTGGGACTCGATCCCAGGATCCCGGGATCACACCCTGAGCCGAAGGCAGACGCTCAACCACTGAGCCACCCAGGCGCCCCTCGTCACACAGTATTGCAGAAGCAGACTCGCACAGATCAAATCTGTGTCCTTTGAGGGTCAGCCATATATCTCTGATGCAAAGGAACTTCTGGAAATTACCCAGAAAGACAGGAATGACGATGGATGAATGGGGAAGGATATTGATGAGCAAATCACGGCCATAGAAACAGGAAGCCAAACTGATGCTTTGAAGAGTTTCCACTGAAGCGAATTCCCAGAGGCTTGAAGATGAAACCAGTGCACCATTAGACTGGTTCCAGTGGGAGACTGGGTGATTCACTGCTGAGTGCAGGCCCCCGTGTGTGAGGCACAGGAAAGGCTACTGTTAGGGACAATGAGGTCTGAGCAGGTGATGCTCAGTGTTGGGGGGGATGCGGGCGTGGGTACCGACCTCGCTGGAGATGAGGATGTGGCTGGAGCAAACTTTCTGAAATTAAATAAAGTCGTTATTATCTAGAGCCCAATAATTGGAGCCAAGCAACCCCCACCCCCACCCCCCGAGCCCACAAGGGGACGTCTATGAGCACATTCACTGTTGTGCTGGCCCAGAGCTGCAGGCTGGCGAGGTCTCCGTCCCGGGGTAATGATTTCCTGAGTCCAGTGAAGAAGCTGGTACCATTTCTCCCATTTTACAGATGAACAAACTGAAGCTCAGGGAAGTTAGAGTCATTTGACCAAGGTCATACTGCTCATAAATGACAAGGTGGAGACTCACATCCCTATTCCCAAGTCAGTGTATTTGTCCACGAGACCATCCTCTCATGACAGAAGAGGTGGGATTGTCGAAAAGCCCTCCTTCCTTTCACTCTCAGCCCTCCTTCCCATCTTGTATTCCTTCCTTTGTTCCAGATAAAAGCAGGAGAAAAGGAAACAATGACAGAAAAGAGATCCAGAAGGAGTGAGGGTGGAGGAGTCAGTCAGTTTGCCCTCCTAGAGCTCTGACTTACCCTCACCACCCCCCATGATATTTTGCATAATAAAAATTCCTAAAAGAAAACTAATAACGAACACGTATTAAAAGCCCAGTTTATGTCTCTGTTGGTTGATCCTCACAGCAACCCCGCGAAAGCTTTACAGGCGATAAGAACAGAGACCAGAGAGGTTAGGTAACTCGCCCGGGGTCACACAGCTGGAGCAGGAAGCCCGGCCGCCGGAGGCTGTGCTCCACTCCTGCAGGAAGCTGGGTTAGTCTGGGAGCTGCGCCATGAGGCAGGCCCACCAGCCTGGTTTGGTGCCCACTCTGCTCCGGGCCAACTTCATTTTGGATGGGTCACTGACCCACCCCCAAGCCTTGGTTTTTGAGGCATCGGGTATGGGTGAAGACGGTGTTCTCTCCTACTGTTGTTAGGAGGTGTAACATCTGCAAGGTAATCAACAAATAATTGTCCGTCATGTGTCATTGTTGTGGAATTAATTGCACACGTGTTCCCTCTAGGGAACAGAGCCAAAGGCCCCCAGAAGGAGCGTGGGAGGCTGTGTTCTATGTGTGGGCCCTTTGGGGTGGCCAGAGGATCCCCAAGGAGTGGATGTTGGAGGGAGGGTGGTGATTGCATTTAGGAAGCAAGTGAAGGAGCGGGGGTTGAGGCGCCAGGCCCTGGCAAAGAGACCAGGTGGGTTCAGCTGACTTATGCAGGCCTGGAAAATCCAGCCAGGGTTGGCTCTGGATGCTTGAATGAGGGAGAGAAAGACATGGGAGAGAGCCAGCCCTCAAGCTTTGGCACCTGACAGATCTGACTTAGAGTCTCTCCTCATCTCAGCCCTCATGTGACCTTGACACCTTCCTTAGACTTTCCTTGCTCAGACAGGGGCTCTTGATGGTACCCTTACAAGGCACCTGGAAACTCTGGGAGATGAGCTCAGGCCTGCAGGGTGCCTGGCATGGGGCAGTGGCTCAGAAAGCCCCACCTGCCCTGCCAGCTGAGGGCCCAGAACACAGGGGTCTGAGCTCAGCTGGTCTTGGACAGAGTCTGTCCTCGTGACCACAGACAGTGGGCCCCATTCACCTGTTTGGGTTTCCTGATTTCTTCTTTACAAAGCCAGGAAGAAAAACTGGTGATGTTCCTTGGCAAATCTCCCCAGGGCTTTTGGCTATGCAGTTAATTCTTATAATAAAGACATACTCTCTTTTTTTTTTTTTTTAACTTGACTCTTAGAAGATCAAGATGGGTTTTTCAATGAAATGTTAAAAGTCAGAATTGGGAGAAAATAGCACCAGACAAAAGAGGGGAAGACTCTAAGATTTTATCTGTTTCCCTGTGTTCCCATCTTGCTCCAGCACCAAAACCCAGCAGAGGAATAGAGCGTGTTTTTCAGTGGACGCATGCGTACAACAGACAGCAAGGACCAACATCGTGACTGACCTTATAAATGGAGCACTGGTTCTCTGGAGCCCTTGCAGCCTTTCCCCAAGAAGTAGCCATGCTTCCATTTTCATACATGAGCATTTAAATAGTGGAAACAGGGAAAAGAAAAGGAGTCATCATAAAGCATCATGGGAGGAAAGCATTGGGATGGAAGAGCTTGTCAGATGTTCACTAGATGGGCCGATGGGGTGCGTTCCTATGTCCTCTTTGGCCTCCAAGTGGACAATCTGCACTGAAGGAGCCTGGATATAGTTTCCTGGCTGAGGACCTCGGCTCTGCTCTCAGTACTGCTCCGATCTCCAGGATGACAGTCACTGCCAATGATTAACAGGCAGCGCACTGGAGCAGACCCTGGCAGGAAGGTCATCTCAGTGCAGGCTCCGCACCTGGCGGATTGCCTCTCCTTCCTCTGCACCCTGGCGCTGCACTTCTTATGACTACATTTGACTTCATATCCTGGTGTTTGGAAACATGGGTATAAGTGCTTGGTGCTCGTGGTGTGGGCTGGTCCTGTCCGTATCTGAGTGCTGCTCAAGAACACGCTCCAGTAACAGTTGAACTAGCCTTTAATTGCACCTTTAGAACTAAATCACTGAACTTTTCTTGGGCACTGTCTATAAGTCAGACACCATGCTGACTGTATGGGGTGTAGTAGTGACAGAGACAGACACACAGTCCTTGTTTGCCCCCAAACAAGGACACAGCAAACACGAGGAAGCAGACAGAATGATCAGAAAGGGTGACAAGCTCCAGGAAGGATGCAAACCAGGGACTGGATAGATAAGAAAGGCAGGGCTTGGCGCCAGTGTAGAGAGGTCCCCCAGTGCAATGGGAAGCTGGCGATTACCATACCGGAGAGGTACTGAGAGTGGTGGCAGCCAGGTGACAGAAGAGATGATGTTGAGAGACAGTTTGGGTCTGGAACCAGTGAGTATTACTGGTGTACAATGAGGTTGAAAAGGAAGTGGAAGGAACCAGGATGCTGCCAAGGTTTCTAGCTACCCAAGGAAGGTGGGAGAGCTGCTTACTGAGATGTTGGGGCAACGGGGGACTCAGGATGGGGGATAAGTTTGGGAAATTCAAGAGTGTATTATCCATCCAGGTTGTAATGTCTAGTGCATAGTTGGATGTGCCAGTCTGGAGCTTAGGGGAGTGTTCTGGATCAGACAGACAAATGTCAGAGCTGTCAGCCTACAGATGCCCTGGCCTTCAACATGCAAGTGATCTGGCTGGGAGCAGTGTTAGTAATGAACTGTAGCCCGCATCACAAAACCAGGATTTACATTGGACAAAAAAACAGGCAAACAGAGGGAAACCCACCAATTCTGTAGCAGGGAGAGGGGTAGTGTGAGGAAAGGACTTTTGAACTGAATCTTGAAGGATGAGTACATGGAACAGACATCTAAGCTGAGGGGCAGCCTGGGAAATGACTCATAATCTCCAGAGAAAGAGGAAATGGTGCATGCAGCGTGGGTGGAGAGCCAGGAAACAGGGTGCTAGAGAGTTATGTGTAAGGGCCAGCTTCCGGAGAGCCTTGTGTACCACACTGCGTGCCCCACCTCAGGCAAAGTGGATGACCAGGTGCACCACCCGAAGCTCTGGCCATGGGAGCCGTCCTCCAGCCATCGTCTTTCAGGCCACCTCCGAGTTCCTGTAGGTCAGCAGTAGACCATTTGGCTTGCACCCATGCCAAGCTGATGCACCCATGATCCAAGCTCAGATGACTGTCTTGCTCTGTCCACTGGTGTTATGGAATGAATTTTTGTGTCCTGCCTCTCACCCCAATTCCTCTGTTGAAGCCTTGACCTCCACCATGACTGCATTGGAGATGGGGTCTTTATGGGAGTGATTAAGGTTAAAGAGGTCATAAGGGTGGGCTCTGATCTGATAGGATTAGTGTCCTTGAAGAAGAGACACCAGGAAGTTGCCCTTTCTCCCTCTCCACCATGTGAGGACACACCAAGAAGGCAGCCATCTTCAAGCTAGGACAGCTTTCACCAGAACCCAACCCTGCTGGAAACTTGATCTTGGACTTTCCAGCCTCCAGAGCTGTGAGAAAACAAATTCCTGTGGTTTGTGTCACATATTTATTGTATCATTGTTATGGCAGCCTGAACAAACTAAACTGGTCAAAGGGAATTTCTCATAAGGCCAAAGGTATGCACTATGGGAGAAGCACCAGCTAGCTAAAGGAGAAGCAAAGCCAAGGGAGAAGCATCAGCTGAGGGAGAAGCATCAGTGCAACAGAGGCAGAGGACCTAGGGTCTGGGGCACCTCTCCTTGCAGTTTCCTTGTGCTCTCTGCACCTTCAACCCCATGTGTACCACCTCCAGCAGGGCCTACCCAATCCCAGAGAATGTCAAGGTCATGAGTGGCCACATGCTCAGATGATGTGTCATGCTCAGATACAGTTTCTACCAAGGCCCAGCAGCCATACCAGAAGCTGTTTTCAGACAGTGCACAGTTCTCTGCTGCAGATGCTATGGCCTTGCTCTAGACCCTTGGTAGTCTGTCTGCACTGTGACTCTCTGCAGAGATTCCATGTGGCATCCTTCTCCACAGAAGCTTATGGTTCTGTGGGACCTGCTGGGCTGGACAACACAGGGGCAAGGCTGCTTATGCCTCTCCCTGGGCCCACTACACAGGCTTTCCTTACCTTGGGTCTCACTCAAACCTTCCACATCTGATAAATGGGTGGAGGTTGTATCCTTCAATGTGGAATGTGTGTCTCTCAGACCTGGGGAGGGCTGTCAAAGGTTGTACTTCTTTCCGAGGGGTAGGAGATACAGGTACAACACTTTGTCCTTTAGAGGGATTTTCCAGCATGCCCCAGACCAGTGAACCCTAGGAGCTTCAATGATATGACCTTTGGCTCTTTGATCCCTAGACCCTTGGATCATACCTGGTTTACTTCCCCGCTTTGGGAATGAATATGCTTTACCAAGTCACACAGAATTAGTACCTCAAGCTTTTCAAGTGCACTTAACACAATGCTGTCAACATGGTAAA
The DNA here is from genome assembly GCF_003254725.2 of Canis lupus dingo. Taxonomy (NCBI): domain Eukaryota; kingdom Metazoa; phylum Chordata; class Mammalia; order Carnivora; family Canidae; genus Canis; species Canis lupus. Next base: position 69,495,056 of record NC_064245.1, read on the forward strand.
CCACTGTGGTGTCCTGTGGAATGTCCAGATGGTCTAAGCCCTTTCAGAGTACATCACAATAACAGAAGAATGAGTTGATCCTTAAAGGAAGACTATACGTGGGTACCATTTTGTTCCATGTAGACATAAACTGCTTCTGATCCTTCTTTCTGATCAGCATAGAAAAAAATGCTAGTTGTCAATTAATAGCTGCATTCCACACACCTAAGGCTGTATTAATCCACATGAGAATACTTGCCATATCAGGAAGTAACTGCAGTTGATGTTCTACTACTTGCTTAAGTTTCCAAAGTTCCAGGGTCTTCTTCTATTATCCGTATGGTTCCTGTAAGGTCACCCCGGTGAACCCAATGGGGATATGATAGGGACCGCCACTCTTGCATGCTTCAACACTCTGAGGGTGGCATTGACCTTTGCAACATAATAACATAACAAATACTACGAACATGTAATATTGTTTCTCATTTATTATCTTGGCAGGGAGTGGAAGTTCTTGGACTTTCTTATGCAATAACTCTCACTCTGGGGGATCCCTGGGTGGCTCAGGGGTTTAGCGCCTGCCTTTGGCCCGGGGTGTGATCCTGGAGTCCTGGGATCGAGTCCCACATCGGGCTCCCTGCATGGAGCCTGCTTCTCCTTCTGCCTGTGTCTCTGCCTCTCTCTCTCTCATTGATAAATAAATAAAATCTTAAAAAAAAATAACTCTCACTCTGCAGATCAAAGAACCCATATAAGAGTTCTTCTAATGGCTCCATGCATCTTTCCTAAACACATTCAGGACCCAGGGAAATGACCACAGGGTGGGATTGTCGACTCAATGTGCCCACTGTGTGACATACCTGGGCCAGGGCTATACTGACTACTTGGCTTCTGTATAGCTTATTCTAATGGGGACTGTGACGATGCTGGACATCAGCACCAACCCAGATCCTGTATCCAGTGTCCAGTTGCTAATTTGCCCCAGTGTATAGTTACCTGAGTAAATGGTCATAACCCCTTTGGGGATTAAATGAGGGAATCCCTACCATATCCCCTGGCTTTCCCACCTGAAGGCAGGAGGAGGTGCCCTTGTATCAGATAGTCAGTGTCCAAGTCTGGGGACCGCCCCAGCCATCTGCTGGAAGTGAGGGGTAGCTGAGGGGGTTACAGGATTAAGGCAAGTAAAGGAGGCTTGACAAACACTTTATGGAGAGTGAGATGCCAGGAACGTTGACCCATTTGAGCATGGCACCATGTGTTAGGGATGAAATCCACAAGCCAGGCTAGCTAGCCCATCCACAGGGCAGAAGAGACAGTGGAGAGTCGGCCACCTAGGCTTGGGGTTCCACCAGAAAACCACGAAGAAGGATGGGGAAAAGAAGGGTTTAGGACACCATTATGGGACCTTGAGTTAAAACCTGGAGTTTGACTCAGATGAGAATATTATAGAATAGGGATGGCTGCCAGACCTCGAAGAAGCTGGAGACCATGGATCACAACAGTCAGAAATGGAGCAAGATGAACACATGTTGGATTCGCGTCCTGTGGCTGCCATAACAGATACTGGTTTTCTCGTGGTTCTGGGTCTGATGCTCCACCTGTAAGGCTCACCCGCCTTGCCCCCGTCTACTCTTGGCCCTACCAGATTCTGCCTTTACCTAAAATGTTATTATTTTGTTCATCATAGACATAGTGACATTTATTTTGACTTTTTAAAATGTTGCATTAGATATTTATCTTGGTGATTGAGGTTTTTGGTACCTCCTGAGATTTTGCTGCCAAGGCCAATGCCTCACCTACCTCACCTCGGCCCCAGCTCTGGGAGAAGGAACAGCTACAGCAGTAGAGGAAACACAAGAGTATATTGTCTTGGAAGCCGAGGAAAGAAGGTTTACCAAGAAGCTGATACAATAGGATGAGTGTCAACATCAAGCCAGACAGAGAAGGTCATAAATTGCACAATCTCATTTATCTGAGCTGGTTGTACTATTGAAAAAGGGAAAATACCCTACATGACCAACTGGTTAAATGGTATACGGCCATCTAAAAGAATATAAAACAGCCATTAAAAATGACGTTAATCATGAAGAAAAATATTCTGGAACGTAAACTGGAGAAAGCCAGATGACAAAGTATAAACAATGTATAGAAACAACCATATGGACCAATATGTGTGCAGATTAAAAGCAAAATAGTCACATACACGAAGCAAAGAGTGCATTCGGTATATGATTCCACTTATATGAAACTACAGGGTGCAAACTAATCCACAGTGATGGAAAGTAGAGTAGTGTCTACGGGATAGAGAAATACAAGTTGATACGTATGTTCACTATTCTAATGCGTGACGGGTTCACAGATGTATATTTGTGTCAAAACTAATATAACAGGTACACTTAAAAATATAGTAACACAGAAGCAACGATACTCTTGTTTATTGATGTATTTTTACACTGGGTCAGCACTGTGAGAAGACATTTCATATGTCATGTCTTTTAATCCTGACACAAAATTTGTGGGTTAAGTATCATATTTTCCATTTTACAGATAAAGACATTGAGACTTGTACAGAGTCATGCAGTGTGTGAGAGCAGGAACGCAAACTTTGCTGGCTCTCATCTCTGGGCTCCTAATTGTTATGCTATGTATTTGGACAATAATAGTAACCCCACCCCCCAACAGCTGGCTGGGAGGGACCCATAGATCCTTGGGAAGGGGTGTTGTGGCCGCCTCAGACAGTCTATTGGGACAATATTATTGATAAATAAATGTTAGCTGTTGCTATTAGGCTTGGAACTCATGATCCATCCTTTCCATTGATAACCAACAAAGACTTGGTGCCTTAGAGATGGTGAATGGATATGACCATTCGGAGCTTCTCAATGAACGTATTTTAGGAATGCTCGCCTTCCAGAAGTACCTGGCCCCTGCCGAGCCAGGCTGCGGGAATCTCTGGTCCAGAAACTTGCCCTAAAAGAAATCCATACCATTTTCATATTTTCCCCTTTTCTGCTCTGATCACTGCCACCCTTGTGATTAAAAATGTCAATCAGGGGATCCCTGGGTGGCGCAGTGGTTTAGCGCCTGCCTTTGGCCCAGGGCGCGATCCTGGAGACCCGGGATCCAATCCCACGTCGGGCTCCTGGTGCACGGAGCCTGCTTCTCCCTCTCCCTGTGTCTCTGCCTCTCTCTCTCTCTCTGTGACTATCATAAATAATAAAAAAAAAATGTCAATCAGTAAAGGATGAGACTGCCATTTTAAATTCGTCTCTCAGTCACTGGGCTAGTAGGGACTCGGTGCTGGCAGCCCCAGGTGCAGAGTCCTAGGACCCGATGAAGGAGTCGTTAGTTCCACCTGGCTGGGTTGGACGCATCTAGGAAGGAGCGTCAGCTCCTGATTTGGATCAGGTGGCGGTGGCCAGGCAGAGAAGCAGAGGAGGTGGGCCGATGCACACAGGCCACGTTGTGTCACACACTCGCATGGCAGAGTCGAGTGAAGGCAAGCAGGTGGCACCTCATTCTGCAAATCCACTGCCTGGGTCTCCCTGAATGCTCATGCCTGGACTCAGTGGGGAAAGTGGGAGGATTCAAGAATGATGTCTGCTATGGCAGGCGCAGGGGACAGGTTCAAAAACTCTGCCTTTGCTACTTCTTGGTTAATGTAGGCTGGGAAGGGAAAGTGAGACCAAGTGGTTGAAGGTTTGCATAGTCTGCTGAATATAGGCTTTTTCTACACCAAAGATTTCAAGCTTAGTTTCTCCATTTTATTTTATTGATTGATTGATTTTTAAAGATTTTATTTATTTATTTGAAAGAGAGAGAGTGAGAGAAAGCGCAAGTGGGGTAAGGGGCAGAGGAGGGAGAAGCAGGCTCCCCACTGAGCAGGGATCCCAATGTGGGGCTTGTTTCCAGGACCCCGGGATCATGACCTGAACCAAAGGCAGACGCTCAACTGACTGAACCACCCAGGTGCCACAGTTTCTCCATTTTTAAAACAGAAAATACCATATCCAGAAGATTTCAGAAAAATCAGAAGATTTTTCTTTAGATTTATTTATTTATTCATGAGACACAGAGAGAGAGGCAGAGACACAGGCAGAGGGAGAAGCAGGCTCCATGCAGGAAGCCTGATGTGGGACTCGATCCGGGGACTCCCTGAGCCAAAGGCAGACGCTCAACCTCTGAGCTACCCAGGCATCCCAAGACTGAGGATTTCTTGAAAAAAGCAAGACTTAGGTTGAGTTTAGAGAGAGGATTATGACCCAGAGAAGCAGGAGGGAGGGAGGAGTAGGTTCTGGATATACTCATTCTCTGCTGGGAAGCCTTCTGAGCAGTAAGGAGGCAGGCCAGGGCCAGACAGACACCGGGCTCTGGCAAAGCCGGGTTGTGGTGTCACACCAGGGCTGGTGTACAACCACACATCTATCTGACTTACTCATCTCATCTGTTGCCAGACAAACAACCTTAGTAATATCTTATCTAAAGTAATATCTTAACTTTCTAGTAATATCATGTAACACAAGAGATGCAAGTCAATCAGGATAAGCCATGATTTTCACAGAGCACAGGATGAAGAAAAGGGGAAATTGAGTCAGACATTCAGAGAATCATTGGCTCTCAAAGAGGATGGAGAGAAGAATGTGTTACCAAAAAGGATGGGGGGATGTGTAAGGTTTCCTTAACTGCTCCACAATGCCTGACTCCGAGTTTTTCTGCGCCACAGCGCTTGTCCTGCTCAGAGAGAATCGGATTTTCCTTTCCAAAAAAGGGGATCACAGCTCAGCAGGCTTCCAGATGTTGCCCAGGGTCATAGGGCTAAGTCCTCAGAATTGGAACCCTGCCTGGTGTGTCTGAAGCCAGAGTCCCTGTGTTGCACTATCAAGACCCTTCCTGGAGAGTTTGAGGGAGGATGACAGTGCCTCTCCAGCCTGGTCTGAGGACGTGGGCCACATGGTGACCGAAGCAAAGCCAGGTCGCCTGCTCCCCGAGCACCAGGCCTAGTGTGCCAGACCCAGCACGGGTTGTGGTCTCCTGTCATCCTTGGAACTGCCATGGGAGTGGGTCACTATTCCTGGCCTCACCCTGGTCTAAACCCCCATCATGTCTCACGTGGACCAGACTGTGTCTTCCTGCATCTACTTCATCACTGTCGTCCCCCTGGCCCCCAGTGCTAACACCCCAGCGCTGCGTGGCTGCCTGAGAGGCTGGCCTCATCGTCCCCCTCAACCCCCTGCCCAGGTTTAGAGAACTTCAATCCTTCCCATTGCTCTTAGGATTCAACCCCACATCCCTAACCTCATCTACAAGGCAGGCCAGGCCCAGCACCACAGTCCCTCCAACCCTCACACACAAGCACCTTCCAGCCCAGGCCTTTCTGCTTGCTGCCCCTTCCCCATAGACTGGCACACGACCCCCACCCCACAGACACACGTAGCAGACTGTCACTCCTCAGCTTAGGTCAGAATCTCCTGATGCCTCTTATACCACCTTACACCATTTTCTAGAATTTTTCATTTACACCTAAACACCTATCCAAGTGTGTGGTTGTTAATGTCTGATTCCCCATGATGTGTAAGGGCCAGGAAGGCAGGGTCCTTCTCTGCCTTGTTCAGTTCTGAGGCCATAACGCCTAGAACACAGTGGGCCTGACATGGAGCGGGTGCTCAGCACACACCGTTGAATGAATGAATGAGTGAATAAACGGGTGCATGAATGGGTGAACCCCAAACAGGACAGCTGCATGCCTCCTCTCCAAGACCCTGTTTTACCTCTGTTAAAGTATGTTGGAACATTCTATGTCTGTGACTGTCCCCTACCCCCGACCATGGTGCATTCCGAGGTGCCAGGAGCGAAGCCTTATTCATCTCAGTATCCATGGTGCTCAGGATTGAGAACAAAGTCAACCTCAGGATATGTGGCATCTTCCTCCTCTGGTTCTGCTAAGTAGCCACGTCACTCTGAGTCATTTGTTTCTTCATTTCTAAAATGAAGTTCTGCAGCATGATTCCCCTGATCCCTTAATTACTGGGGCTGATAGTCTAGGATTTCGTAACCAGAAGCATTTACTGTTTCCTTTAGAAACAAAATACATTTGGGGAATTCCTGTTAGCATCCTGCCGTGCCCATTGAGAGGTGCTTTGGAACCCCTCAGAGAGTCAATCTCCAAACACAGAGCTGTCTTGGGCGACCAGGGAGCAGAGGCCTCCCTTACTTACTTTGGAAAATACACCACACATCCCACTGGTCTTTAGCTGGTCAGGAAATCTGAAACTAATTAGATAGGATCAGTAAGCAACTCAGCCCAATTTCAAAATGCTTTCGTGCAATTAGGCTTGGCCAGGAACTAAAGGTCATAAGCCAGCCTATTAGCCACAGGAACCATTGAATAATAACAAATCTGATCTTTATAATGCTGCTTAAGGCTTGACTTCTCAAACAGAGACGAGATTTTATTCCTTTTTTCTAATCTGAGAAGAAACCAGAGGGAGTTAACGGCAGGGGTGAGCGTGGAGAAACTAGCCTGCTTGTGGAGCTCATCTGTACCCCCTTGACCCCCGATGCCCCCCCCCCTTTGAAAAGCCTCTTCCTCAGCTGCTGTCACAAATCAGTACACGTCTAGAGTCCCGTCACCCCTCAATCCAACCCCGCTAGGAGGCAGGGTTGCTCACTTCTCTGCCCCGGGCACAGCAGACAAAGTGTCCTGTTTGGGATCCGGCAGGTAGCGTTGGACTCTTTGAACTCACTCTCAGTAAGTGAAGAGTCAGCATTTGTTCCTCTAAGCCTCAGTTTCCAAATATGTAAAATAGGGATGATAATGACCTCCCACAGTGGCTTGCTGTGGAAATCATGAGGTTACTCACATGACATGGCCTGGTGGAGACTAGCACATGTGAGAGGCTCAATGAGAAGAATTCTTTTTTTAAAAAAAATATTTTATTTATTTATTCGTGAGAGACACAGGCAGAGAGAGAAGCAGGCTCCCTATGGGGATCCCGATGCAGGACTCGATCCCAGGACCCCAGGATCATGACCTGAGCAGAAGGCTGACGCTCAACCACTGAGCCACCCAGGCATCCATCCCAACAATTCTTTTCTTGGATGCTGACCTAAAAGACCAGAGGGCCTTTATATTTATCTAGTCTAGGGTTTCTCAAAGTGTAGAACTCAGGATACACTTTAGTTGTTCGTGCACGTGAAAGCTTTTATTTACACGCTTATTTTAATGTCCATTAGGTTGCGTGTGTATCATTGCTTAACGCCGTGGTCCTTAACCACAGCCACACATTACAATTGCCCAGGGAGCTTTTAAAATGCTCCAGCCCAGAGCGGGGCCTGACTTTGAGATTTTAGACAACATTCTGCAAGCACATTTCACATTAATGTGAAAAGCCAGGATGAGAACTACTGGCTTAAGGCAAAGCTGGGTAAAAAATAGAAATTACTCAAAGTAACATATCAACAAGGCAGCCAGCTAAGGCTGACGTTGGGGAAACACAGATAAGCCAATATTTTTTGAGGGCCACATGTCAGGATCAGCTGCGGGTGAGGTGGTTTGGTGCTTGTTAAATTTCAGATGCCTTGTCCCCTGCCGGGTCCATTAAATCAGAATCATGAGGGGTGGACCTGGAAGACCTTTGTTCTCATCAGCCTACCTGGCCCTGGTTCTCTGGAAGGCATTCAGGAGTCACTCATCTTGTAAAGGTTAAGGCCATGCTCGGAAGGAAGGGAGGCACTCTGTGGTCCGCCCAACATAAGAGAGAGGGGGACGCTGGCCAGCTGATGTCAGCCAATCACACTTTGATACTTGGGAGGTATTGAGCCAACACTCAGTCCAGGGCAGCAAGGGGCACAGATGATGTAATTCTGGGTTCACTAGGAGGTAAGGCTTCCCTGAGTGTGTCCCACCCAGTTCCCTAGGACTGGAAGGAGGCAGAAAGGCAGGATGAATGCCCCTTCCAGGAGCATACTGTAAGAATCTGTGCAGCAAAAGTGTTTCCTAGGTGGTAACTTTCAAGTAAGCTTCATGTTCAGACAGGTAGTGGGATAGTGAATAACTCCCCTTCTAGAACCTCCAAATTTGCTGCCCAGAAGGCATGGATAGATCATCTGGAGAATTCCAAACCTACTTATCTCTGCTGTGCCTGGTCGCAGTAGGAGCTGGGAGATTGTGGAGGAACTGAAGAGGAAGGGAAACCCTTTCACACTGAGTAAATCCCCTGGCAAGGATCTACACTAAAGGCAGCAGGCAAGCCACTTAGTCCAGTGTCTGCAGCTCGAAAACGGGTTCTTGCAGGATGATCAGGGGGATGGGATGCAAGAGTGGATTTCAGGCTTTGGCACAGGATAGGGAGCTGATAATAACAAGTGGTTACTTGTCACAGGACAGACGTGGTGCAAACTGACTTCCCTCTTAGCTATGCAGTCAGCACTCGCTAGGCTGCAGAGCCCAGCTAACTTGTTTCAGGGGCTCTCCTCGATGCCTGTAAAATGAGGCTTTCAGTTTAACTCAGTTCAAGATACCCTGGCTTGAGAGCTCTCCAGGAAGTGCTGGCCTCTCTTGGCTAGGATGAAGCCATGCGGGGAGGGGGTTGTAACCTGTAATGGGGCCGGGGGCTGGGGGGGACCTCTGTTCCTTTGAGCATCCCTTCTCGGGGTCTCATCCAGTAGAATCCTACCTGGTGGCAGCTCTTGATTTTATTCTAGCCTCTGTCCTCGGGGGTGGTACTTGCCAAGGCTGCTTCATGGGTTGCCTTTGAAAACAGATGAGATGATATAAACTAGTAACCAGAGTAAATAATAATCTTATTGAAGGTAACAATTTACTTACTTACATACTTCCTGATGGGTGGATGGATGTCTAGATGGACGGGTGGGTTGGTTGACCGATTACGAAGACTTTGAGAACTGCAGATGGGAAGAGCCATGGGGAGCTTTGTTGTCATGGGAGAAGTAGCGAGTGTCCTAAGCTGAGAACCAAGAAATGCAGTTTAGTTGTGACTCATTTACAACTCCTTGTGTGACCTCCGGTTACCTCTCTGCCCTTTGGTCTTCTCGTCGTTAGTATAATGTGTGGGCTCCCCACAAAATTCTAGGGAGGACTACCTCTGATGATAAATGTGATAAATCTATAAATTGCAGAACTCTATAAAAACATTATTTTTTCCAGTTATTATTTAATTTGCATTATATCATCAGTTCCTCACAAAGCACCTGTGACACAGGGGAGTAGCATCTCCAAGTCCAGAAGGTGCCAAAGACATACTTTCTCATCGCTAATGCTAGCTTTGCTTGAGGGGTCATTTCTGGGCCACCCAGCCACATTCCTGCAAAGATAAGCCCAAGTGGGAAGTGGGAAAAGTGCCCATGGGAGCCAGGAGTCCAGGCACCCAGAGTGAAATGGAGTCCACAGTGCCTGCAAACCATCTCTGAGGGAAATGTCCACCATGACTCCACCTCCCTCTCCACTGGGTGGTTCTGTCATCATGCATTCGTTATTTCTTAGTATATTAGTTCCTGTTTTGTCCATTTCGTTTTAGTGTCAGTGCCCTCGACTCTTCCCAGAATCATGTGTGTCCAGAACTGTGTGCCGGGAGCTGCCAAGCTTGGGGGTGGGGGGAGTATGGGCTCAACTGTGTCTCCCCCAAAAATCATGTTGAAGTCCTAACCCCCAGTTTCACAGAATGTGAACTTAATTGGAAATAGGGTCATCACAGATGTAAACTGGTTAAGATAAAGTCTTCCTGGAGAAGGATGGGGCCTAATCCAAGATGACTGCTGTTTTTATAAGGAGAGGACACACAGGGAAAGGCCAAGGGAGGACATGCATGGAGGCTGGCGTTATGGCTGCATGCCAAGGAACGCCAAGGGTGGCCAGTGACACCAGAAGCTAAGAAAAAGTGGAGCAGCTTCCCCCCTAGAGCTTTCAAGGCAGCACAGCCCTGCCATACCTGGTCTGAGATGTCTAGCCTCTAGAACTGGGAAAAAATAGGTTTCTATTGTTTGAAACTCCCCGGATCACACAATGCGAGGTGATGAATGAAGTCAAGGAACTGAGGGCTCTGATTTCCAGCCCTGCCTCAACTGCCCACACTGGCCGTGCCTCCTTGGGGAGGTCTCTGGACCGCACATTTCCTATCTGTGAAAAAGAGAGAATTGTGTCGGGTCAGTATTTGCCAAACTTGCTGATAATTAGAATTACTTGGGACACTTATTAAAATTATAGCTTATGGGGCACCTGGGTGGCTCAGTTGGTTAAGCATCTATCTGTAGTTCAGGTCGTGATCCCAGGGTCCTGGGTTGGAGCCCTCCGCGCTCAGCTGGGGGCCTGCTTCTCCCTCTCCCTCTGCCTCCCCTTCCTGCTCATGCTCTCTCTCTCTCTCTCTCAAATAAATAAATAAAATCTTTTCGAAATGTGAAAACATAAAACTATGGCTTATTAGACCTTTCCTCTGGATTTTCGGAGTCAGTGGATCTGGGGCAGGGCCAGGAATCTACATTTTTGAGAAACTCCAGATGGTAGCAGTAACTGGCACTTTGCAGTCACTGCCTTCTCTGGTGTTCTAGGCTTCTCAAGGGTGAAGCTTTGCCCCTTGACCCCATGCACTCTATTGCAAGCCTACCATGGATGGTGCGTGTTGAAATCTCTGTCCCCTACCCAGACTGCAAGCCCAAGAGGGCAGAACCACATCTGTACCTCCAGCACGTTGCCTGGAAGACAGCCAGTGTGCCTAGGAGTCATGTACTGAAGGAAAGGATAAATCATCTTTCCTGCAGACATCCCGCTCTGGCATGTGTGATCAAGGACCTTGCAAGCTCTTGTTCTCAAGCTGCAGATGCACCTCCCTGCTGCCAGTCTGGACCAGTCTCTGACTCCAGTCCACTCTTCATGCTTTTTTTGGAGGAACACAAATTCAGTGTTCTACTACAGTTGCAGACGCAGCTCTAAGTCACTGGATCCTACGGAGTGAGTTACGGGATTCTTCCCATTTTATAGGTAGGGAAAAAACTGAGGCTTCCAGAGGTTGAGTGACTTGCTCAAGGTCACAGTCAGTGCGGAGCTCTGATTTGAACTTAGGGGGTCCAGTGTCAGCACCTAGATCTCTCTGTCCCACCACCGTCCCACCACTCACAGTAAACCCTGTGCCAACGGGATCTCGACCAAGCAACTGGACCAGCCCATCTTTTGTCCCGCTTTCCTCTCTGGAAAGATCTGTCATGCTTCTACCCACTTGCTGCACTCTGGTAGCTCCTCTCCCTGTTGGCCCTTCTCTCTGGGCTGTCCTGCCGGAAACTTCGTTCCTTCCTACACGGAGAGCTGTGCCTCTGGGGAGTGAGCCTCTGGTGTGCGTGGCCATCATAGCACACGTTTTAACTATTGTACCTCGCCCACCCAGCATAAGCCCTCTCTTCCTTTGTGTCTTTGCTCACATGTGACCTCCTGGGTGAGGGCTTCTAGAACCATCTTTTAAAAATTTGCAATGTCCACCCGACAGCCCTCTATTGCCCCCTTCTTTGTGTTTTTTTGCATGGCACCTATCCCAATCTAATAAACTATCATTGAATTACACATGTGATCTACCGTCTGCCTCCCCTCCCTCGAATGTAAGCTCCACGAGGACAGAAGTTTGGTCTGCGGGATTTCATGGCTCCACTCCCAGTGCCAGGAACAGCGCCTGGACCGCAGCTCGAGCTCTCCCAGGGCTTGCCCAGCGACGAAGGAGCACGTGCCTCAGTGCTGAGTGTGTCTCCCTCTGACGACTGTGAGCTCCTTTCAGGAAGGACTTCATCTGGTTCATGTCTGGACCTCCAGCAACGAACAAAGGGCCTGGCTCTTCGGACAACCTCAGGAGGCCTTGTCCAAATAAATGAATGAGGAAGTGAGTGACCAAATGAGTGAATTAGCAGGTGGATTTCTTTTCCAGAGTGGTTTGCTTTTGGCAAAATGCAGCGACTACATTTCCACTTGTAGCCTCGCCTGTGGCTGCTCCTCAGGCTGGAATGCACCCCAAACACCACCTCGGGGACGTTTATAGCCTTAGGAGGTCATTTGGGGTCGTACAGGTGGAACAGAGGGGCCCAGTGCAGCTAGCCGGGGCATAGCGCCATCCACTGGGGTGTCAGTCTCCACTCTGCCCTTCCCTTGCTCCTCTGCTTTCCTCTTCCCTAGAGGGAGAACTGGGCTTCCCCTCACTTTGTGAGAGGAACTGGCCTCCTCACCCCAACCCCACAGAGGAAGTGCCTCTGCTTGCTCAGCCACCTCCAGCAGCTGCGTGTCAGGGAACAGAGAGGAGGAAGGGGGCAGCGCTGCAGGTGACTGTCCACCCCCCGCTCCCAGAGCCGCCTGGCCCCGTGGCACTTGGATGTGCTGTCCTGTGTTTTTTCTTCCCGTCGTCTCTATCGGGCCCAAGCTTCAGCAGACCCAGGAAAGCAACGGTCCACCTCGGAGGGCTAAGGTGCTTGTGGGTGTCCCCTCCAAGTCCACTGCTGGTTCTCCACCCTGAGCATTGTCACAAGCCAGGGAAGGACTGCTTGCTGGCTGGAAGAGAGGTGAAGGGGGAGTCTGGCAGAGTTGAAGCTCACAAGCTGGTGCTCCTGCTGGGCGAGCAGGGTCCTCTCTTGCTGCAGAAACCAGTGGGCATTTCCCCTCCTTGGTGCAGAGGCGTGGACCCTGGGGGCTTCCCTGGAGCAGTGAGGAGTCTGTGCTGCTTTGGGCAGAGGGGTGAGCCTGAATGCTCGATGCACAGCTCAGAGGATGTGCGGCGGGGCCAGGAAGCTGGGACCGGCAGCCAGGGCCCCCAGGTCAAGGGGATCTCAGAAACGGTCATCGGTCTGGCTGGGAAGAAGGCCTGTAATCTCAACCTTCAAGATCAGAGCCAGCAAAGGAAACAGATTCAGAACTCTGCTAACTGTACAATTTGAAAGAACACATAGATTCTCTTCATTTTTTTTATGCTTCCTTAACAGTTGCCTAATTAGCTCATTGGCCTAATTCATCCTTTCCTTCAAAGAAACAAACTGTCTTGCTCCATTCTTTGATCTATTCATTCCTTTAAGTTGCATATTGATTTCTTCCCATTCACTCTTCTGCTAATTAATTAATTAGCTAATTAATCAATGCAAGATATTTATCAGGCGCCACATTTCAGGCTGTATTCTAGGTGCCAGGCACAGCGGTAAACGTGACTGGATGGCTGAGTAGGGTTTCAGGAGGAAACCGAACCCACTCCATACAATTCAAGTGACTTACAGAGCTGGGGATAGGGGTACAAGAACAGCTGTAGAATGGCCAGGATCCCCAAGAGAGCGATAAGCCATTGCCGCTGGCCCTGAGGGCAAGGCAAAGAAGTGGCATTGAGAAGCAAGGTGGAGGAAGGCCCCCTGCAGGGATGTGTGTTTGGTGTTTGGGGACCCCATCCCCTCAGCTATTGCCAGAGCTGCCAGATTGGCAGTGGGGGAGGGAGTAGCAGGGAAGAAGCACCCACCTCCTTCTCTTCCCATCCTTTGGTTTCCAGGGCTGATAGCTAGTTTCATGGAAGTTGACCAAAGCCATCCCTCGGGCTTCCCAGGGCAAGAGCAGGACAGAGACCATGAACACTGGAGCCAGGGAGGCAAGGAGAGTGACCAGCCCAAGACCCATTCCCAGCGGCCTGGGCTACACATTCCAGCTGCAGAATGGTGATCAACAACCAGGTAAATATTCAGCACATGCTGACTGGTGCCAAAAGAAAACCAGGGCAGGATAGATGGAGGGTATGCGAGGGTGATGAATTATGAACTTGGGTTTCATATCAGGTGATCGGGGGCAGGGGGGCTCCCCAATGGATCTTATTTGAGTGGAGACCAGAGGGGAAAAAGTTAGGAGTCCTTTACAGACCTGGGGGAGGGTGTTCCTGGCAGAAAAGAGCAGAACCTCTAAGCCGAGAGTGGAGCAGAGCCACTTGAAGGCACCAAGGGAGCCAGTTGACCAGAGTGGACAGGTAGGTGGAAGGAAATGAGGGGGACAGGGTCAGGTATGAGTCATCAGGGTCAGAGGCCGAAGCCCTTGCTAAGGCCTGTGAACGTAACCCTGAGCCAAGGGGGTCAGCTGCTATGGGGTGGGGGAGGCATTTTCTGAGCACAGGGGGACCAGATGCAGCCTACATTATAAAGAGCACGTAGCTGCTCTGTGGGGAAGTGGGGGGCCGGGGCAGGGGGAGTGGCAGGGAGAGCAGACAGAGAGCCCTGGCAGTGGCTCCTCCCAGAGCTGGCAAGACAGCTTGGACTAGGGCTGAGAAGTAGGAACAGATGGGGGGAGGCGGTCAGATCCTGGATCCGGGAGGCGAGGTGTGGACGGCAGGTAGGATGGCGATGTTCCTTACAGGGATCGGAAGACTGACTTTGGAGGAGCTGGTTTGGAGGGGGAGCAGGGGAGCGGGGCCGGCTGTGGACCTTGTGAGTTCGAGATCACGGTTATCCAGTCAGGTGTGCTGATTGGTCACGGCCCTGCCAGGGCCCGCCCTGGCCTCAGACACATGACTCCCCTCCAAGTGCTTGCTCGGCTAGGAACTGACCTGGCCACTTCATCGGCTTCATTTGGTCACCTTAATTCTGAGGATCCGTTTAGGACCCAAGTAAGTGTCCATGTCACGTGGGCTGGCCAGGAACGTGGGACACCTGGGCTGGGATTTAATCGTGGGAGTCGTCAGCATGCAGGTGGGACCAGAGCCGCCCAGGAAGCCAATGCAGAGAGAATAGGGCGAGAGGGAGGACGTGGCCCCAGAGAAGAACGCATGGAAGGCGGCCAGGGAGGCAGGAGAGAACCAAGCAGCAGCTCCTCAGAGGAGCGCTTCCAAGTCTCGGGATAATCCCAGCCAGCTGGCGTCTGGCCCACAGCCCTTCCTTTGACATCTATGGGCCACACGCTGAGTCTCCCTGCAGATCACAAATTCACCCAGACCTGCTCCGGGCCGCCGGAGGCTGCTCCATTCTTGTTTGTCAACTCTGGTCAAGTTGAACAAGAACCTGGGAGAAACTGAATGAACAGCTAAGTATAAATATTTGCTTGGACCCTCTGAATTTCATAAGTGGTTGACTTAAAAGTGCTAAAAATAGGCACAACTTACCAGTCTCTGCCAGGTGTGCAGTAGTATTAGGTCCACACATTAATCCTCACGGAGGGACATGTGGTCGTGTTTATGATACAGACAAGGAAGCTCAGCTCAAGGAGGTTAACTGAATTCCTTACGCTCACACGGTTGGCTGGTGGCAGTTGGGGTTGGAAGCTGGGTCACTGTGGGTGTCAGAGCCTCGGTCTTCCAGCCTAAACCAAACCCATGAGCTGAAGGAGGATCTGAATCTTCAGACATTCCACTCCACTTTTTTTCTTCTTCTTTTTTTTTTTTTTAAGATTTTATTTATTTATTTGAGAGGGAGAGAGAGAGCACAGAGGGAGAGGGAGAGGGAGAAGCAGACTCCCCGCTGAGCAGGGAGCCCGATGTGGGACTTGATTCCAGGATCCTGGGATCATGACCTGAACTAAAGGCAGACGCCTAACCAACTGAACCACCCAGACGCACCCCACTATTTTTTCTTTTTTTAATAACAAGCTGGTATTTCAAACTTACTTAAAATGGTGATCAAACCATTGATCATGCTTCTCCCTAAGGGCTTGAGAGGTCAGAGTAACAGTTCCATGAGGGCTCCTGTCAGACCCAAAAATGAAACCAAGCAAACACGTGATAGGCATTCACGGAGAGTTCTGGAAATACGCAGAAAACATGGGGAGCAGGCAGGAGAACAACCTGGTTAGGGGGTCCCTGATCCCCCACTGCTGGACACTGAGTGCCATTGCCACGAGACTCTCGCTAGACGATACTTTGCTTCCTTGGTGGTGCTCGCCGCTCTGTGTCAAACTCAGGCCCAGTGCTGGTGCGACCCCCTCCCCGGCAGCCAGTCTAGGCCAAACACTCTTGACAGAGGTTTCCGAGGGCAAGAGAGAGCTCAGCAGGCACTGCGGCTTCTCTGATTAGTTCATCACCAAATATACATTAAGTGCCTACTATGTGCTGGACTCTGTTCTGAGCGCTGGGGCAACAGCAGTGATAAGAGACAAGGTACCTGCCGCCCCCCCCCCCCATGGAGTTGCATTCTGCAGGGGAGAAAAGACAGGAGCCCCAAAACAAATAGAAAAGAGAACTTCAGGTATTACATAGGTTGAAGGAAATAAAAGGTAAGAGAGAAAGAGGGAAGGAGGGAGAAAGGGGGACAGGGAGATGGAGAAGGACTCAGAAAGGGAGGGGGAGTGGAAGGGACAGGCAGACAGGCAGACTTGGGGTCAGGCTGGGTTCAGTTTAGGCAGGGTGATGGGAGAAAGCCTTCCTAAGGAGACCTGCAAGATAAGACCTGAGGGACAAGAGGGAAGCAGCCCTGCAGAGGTTTGGGGGCAGATCTCTGGCCAGAAGGAGCAGCAGGTCCACAGGCCCCAAGACAGCAGAACCTGGGTGTTTGTGAGGACGGGAGGAGGCCACAGTGAGGGCCATGTGGAGGCCGAGGGAGAGAGTAGAGTGACAAGTTGGAGAGGCAGACATGGACCTTGTCGCTGGGGCCCTTTCTGACCTTCTCAAGTCCCACAGCTGGTGGGCAGCAGAGCCAGGATCGGAAACCATTTGGGGAGGAAGCAATCCCTTGCTCTTCTCATATCACTTGGTAGAATGAGGAGGGTCTGGCTCTGGGTACAGGAAACAGCAAGCCAGGACTTGTTGGAGGAAAGCCACGGGAGGTTGTAAGCAGGGTGGGTCCTACCCCCGGGTGTTTGCAGAGGAAGTCACTTCTGCGCCACTGCATGGAGAGTATCTGTGGAAGGGGGGGTGAGCCGGGCAGCTGTCGGGAGGCTGTGGCAGGTGGTGCCCCAGGGACAGCTGTGCCATCTGCCCAGGATGTAGTCTAGAGCCCAGGTGGCAAGAGTTGCTGGGATTCGGGCAGGCACCAGGAGGGGATTTAGAGGGAGGAAGGAGTCTGCTTTTTGGCCTGGGGACTGGGAGGAGGCTGGACTAGGGAGAGGCCTGACGAAAGAGGGGATCTGGGCAGGGCTGTCGGAAGTTCAGTGTGCATATGGAAGGGTTGAAGGCGACAGATGAGTCTGGATGAGGTCGCCCAGGGTGAGAGGGAAGAGTAGAAAGGAGGCCATTAGGCTGGGTCTTGGGCTGCTCCACCATTGGCGGTCTCTCAGGGAAGGAGGAGCAGCTGGGCAGACTAAGGAAAAGGCAGCTAAGGGAAAACCACGCCAGTGTGTTGATGGGGAAGACAGGACAGGGAAGTTTCTAGAAGGACCCAGAAGGAAGAGGAATGGTCACCTTCATCAAAGCTGTTGAGAGGGCATAGGGGATTGATGAGGGACTTTGGAAGATTGATGGCCTCAGTAAGAGCAACTTGAGCGGTGTGACAGGTCAAAGCCTCTGCTGGAGCAGACTAAGGAAGTGCAGAGTAGAGACGGTGAATCCTCTGGGACATTTTAGCTATGCCAAAGAGCAAGGAAATGGGGTGAGAACAGAGGGTCATGGGGTCAAAGGAAGGTTTTTTTTTTCTAATTGAAGTGAACTTCAGGGAACATAAAATTAACCATTTCCTACATCCACAGTGTTGTGCAGCCACCACCTCTGCCTAGCTCCAAAACATTTTCATCTTCCCAAAAACAAACCCATTAAATATTGGCTTCCCATTGGCCCCCTACCCCAGTCCGTGGCCACCACTGACCTGTCTTTAGTGTCTGTGGATTTGTCTCTTCTGCACATTCCATTTAAATGGAATCATGAACAGGTGAATGTTTGTGTCTAGGTTTTTCACCTCAGCGTAAGGGTTTTCCAGGTTCTTCCACACTGTAAACATGTATCAGGACTTCATTCCTTTTTGAATGAATAATCCATGTGTGGATACATCACAGCTGTGTGTCCATTCATTAACTAATGGACGTTGGGATTGTTTCCACATTGCAACTACTGTAAATAGCACTGCTTCGAGCATTCATGTACAAGTTCTGTTTGAACACCTGCTTTCAATTCCCTTGCATATGTACCCAGGAATGATATTGCTGGGTCACAGAGTAATTCTATGTGTGCTCTCTGACGAATCATCAAACCGTTTCTCACGGTGGCTGAAGCAGTTGACATCCCCACTAGCAATGTAGGAGGCCTCTAGTTTCCACTCCCCACCCCCCCACCGCATCCTTGCCAACACTTCTAGATTGATTGATTGATTGATTGACTGATTTGAGGGGGGAGGTGCAGAAGGGGAAGGAGGAAGCAGACTCCCTGCTGAGCATGCAGCCCACCCAATGCGGGGCTCCACCTCATCACCTTGAGGTCATGACCTGAGCTAAAACCAAGAGTCAGACACTCAGCTGCATGAGCCACCCAGGTGCCCTCCTCTACTAATTCTTAGTTCAGTTTTTGTTTTTTTGATTGGTGATATCGAGACATCTTTGTATTTAGCCTAGAAAGATTCAGTAGAGAAGGAGAAATTGATACTGAAGGGAAACGGGATAACTGCTGGAAGAAGACCCTTGACTTGGGACACCTGGGTGGCTCAGCGGTTAGGCGTCTGTCTTTGGCTCAGGGCATGATCCTGGAGTCCTGGGATTGAGTCTTATATAGGGCTCCCTCCATGGAGCCTGCTTCTCCCTCTGCCTATGTCTTTGCCTCTCTTCTGGGTGTGTCTCTCATGAACAAATAAGTAAAATCTTTTTTTTTTTTTTTCAAATAAGTAAAATCTTAAAAAAAAAAAAAAGACCCTTGACAAAGTGAGAGGAATGTGTCTAAAAGACCCAAAATGGCAGATCCTCTGATGTGAGAAGTCTTTTGGATGCTGCACTGCCAAAGAGAGAGAGAGAGAGAGAGAGAGAGAGAGAGAGATGTGTCTGACGCCAAGGTCTCAAGGCTCACTCTGATGGGATTGTCCTCTCTGGTGAGGGGCTTCCCCATAGAGCAGCAAACGGAATGTGGGTGGAGGGTGGAATTGTGGGTCTTGCTTTAAATGTTAATTCTCGTCTATAAATCATGGTGCCTTAGGCAAGTGGGGTGACTTCAGGAACCCCAGTATGCTCGGCCATAGAATGGAGCTAACAAGCACTTAGTGGCTGCTCTTAGGATTAAATGAGGCTGTGTATAACCAGTAGGTGCCTACTAAATGCAGATCCTGTCCATTGGCTCATCCTTCTGACTTGATTGTGAATTACCTGATGAAAGTAAAAGGTTTATCCTTTGCAGACTTCTCAGTATCTAGCACGGCCACGTAATAGGTGCTCCATAAACACTGGAAAAAGAATAAATAAATAAACAAGAATAAAAATAGTGATCAACAAAGAGACTTCCCCAAACAACAGCAATACTGGACGCTTGCTACACGGCAGGCAATTCCAAGGGCGGCATCTCATTTGGCCTGTATTACATGACCCTGAGATGAGCACTCCCTTATCCCCACCTTGCAGGCAGGTGACTTGTCCCCTGTGACCTGGCTGGGGAGTGGCAGGCTGGGATTCAAGGTCTGACATCAAATCCCAGGCTCTTAGTCATCACATTATACTATCTATCCAGATGCTGCTAAACCAGCAGTTGAATAATCCTGGCATTGAGAATGACTTGCTGCAGCTAAAAAGAAGTCAAGAGAGAGGTCGGGTACTGGGGAAAGTAAGGGCTGGGCACCAGCTGGAGAACTGCGGAAGCTTTGGAAAGACTGGGGGAGCGATCGCATTGCCCAGGTGTGTCTGCACTTCCTTATGCACACCCCGGGCACAGAAATGGAATCCTCCTAGTGTGTCAGCCATCGGAGGGTGGTTGGTAAAGACACCTGCAGTAGATGCTTCGCAGGGGTCAGGTGATTTCTTCTCGTTCTCCAGGGCACCCTTTTGTCAGCCTCAAGGTTGGGAAACTGGGGAAATGGGATTAGCCATGAGCAGGTTTCCTGGGTGCTCTGAACTGACACCAAGAGAACTGGATGGGCTGTTCCAGGTGTCCCGAACAGTGCCACCTCCCAAAACCTAAGCACATGCCTGAACCAGGCACAGGGTCCCTTTTTCCCTGGTGTGTGGGACTCCCGGTGCCCATCCTCACTTCCTATACCCTCAGCTCTCTGTGAACTGGTCAGGAGGATGCTGTCGGGCTGCTTGGGCTCCTCATCTCTGTCCCTCACGTTTCTCTGCCCCTCCAGCCCTCCACTTATCTCAGAGTCCCAAAGATGGAGTAGGATTCCCAAGTGGGCATCTCTTTCAAGCTAGAGGGACAGGTCAGGAGGACATCGTGGTGTTCCTAAAAGAACGACAATGGCAGTGCCCCTGGGTACAGCATGTCAGAGGCGATGGCTCTCATGTATGTCTCCATGGGTTCATGGTTCTCCTACATCGACATCGACATAGATCTCCTACATCTCCTACATCGACAGAGTAGCAAGCGCAAACCCCTCGTCCCACTCACTTGGGCTTAGGACCCGATCAACATGCATCCATTTGTGTCCTGCTTTATAGCGGTTGCGTGTCATGTCACTTAACCCTCGCCACCGCCTGGACAGGTTGGTCCCGCGCTGGCCACAACGTCATGTTAGTGAGAAGCCCTCGACACCCAGGGAGGTCGGTCCTATCATCAGCAGTGGCTTCGAGGGAATACCTCTGCCTTTGACTCCGGTCCAGAACTTGTTGACCCTCACCTGGCATGTTTCTAATAAGCCGAACTAGCCATCGATAGTTCCCTGTTAATCATTTATCTCTCGCCCACCCGAGATAGGCTTCACGGAATGTTTACAGTAACAGCTGGATGCTGTTTAATCATTAATGCTGCTTTCTTTCACAATTTCCCAGGCTTATATCAGACTATATGGGGAGCTGGGTTATCTATGAGGCATATTCTCTTTGCTCTTTAGACTGTAACAGGCCAGGGAAGCCCCAGGAACCGGGTGAGCTATGCTCGCACACTTGGATTGGCTTTGGGGATGATTAAGAGTCGAGACTCTCGCAGAGCAGCTGGAATAAGGGAATTGAAAAGTGAGGAATTTGACAGTCAATTTGGTGAAGATTAAGTGAGAGAATGCACACGAAGGGCTTAGCATGGTGTTTGATAAATGTTAACATGAAAATGAAGTTGATTATGAGTGATTATGGCGAAGGCAATCATTCCAAGGGCTGCTAATCCAGTAATCTCCATCTGCCTTTCCCCTTCCTTCCTCCCTCCCTCTCCTCTCTCCCCTTCTCTCCCTCTCTCTTCAAGCCGCCCTATTTCCCATATTCCTGTTCCATATGTTTTAGGGTTAGCTTTAGCTCCATGCCAAGGTCAGCAGAGACTTAACCCTGAAGATTAAGGATGAAGTCACAGCCAAGTATTACTCAATCAAAAATGTGGAGGGAGTAGGAAGTCTGTGGCATTTCCTGTCCAGAGCTGTCAGCCAGGGGCTGGTTGGCACCACGGGGCTTGTGCAGCAGGGTGGACAGTGCAGAGCAGCACCTGCAGGCATTTCAAGGGAGGTGGCCTCCAGCTCACACGAGCCAGCTTTGGGAAAACACGACCCCCTGTACGGTCTGCCGACCTTCTGTGGTGTACTCTGTCCACAGTCCCGTTTCTTTGCCTCTGCCCTTCCATCCAACACAGGCTTACGAGTGAGGATGTGACATGAAGCTGTCTGGGCCCCGATCCAACCTCTGTGACAGGTTGGGCGGGTAAAGGTACTTCTCCAGGCCTTGCTGACTTGATTTCCATCATGACTGGCCATAGTGATCGACACATGGTGCCCTGAAGGTTTTATGATCGGTAGCAGGGGTGGTTTTCTAAACATTTAACCCCCGGCACAGCCAAGGCGGGGGCCAGATAGCTAGGAGCCGAGTCCTGGTGCTCTGCAATGGTAGGCATTAACTCTGTAGCTGCTGGACTGTGGCAGGTGGGCACCTGGGCCGGAGGCAGGGCTATTCCTCAGTGGGTGCTGCGCACTTTGACCTTTAAGAACCGGCATGGCCACACTAGTGGACACTTATCAGAGTGTTAGATTAGAACAGCAGCAATTTCTGCATTAATTACTGGAGATTGAAAAGACAGGGAGGGAGCTGGGAGTTTCAAAACCTCATGCCCAGAGCTTACATATATACTTTATTTATTCATTATTCTATTCAAGCCTTAGAGAATTATTTTGAGGCAGTTTAGGGTTCTCTTCTCATATACCCAATAGTTTCCCCTCTTTTTTTCTCTTAATAAGTTCTAAGACAGCATTTCAGAATGGTGTTTCACGAGGCTCTGACAAACTAAGTGCCTTATGTGTGCTCCACAGAGACCATTTGCTGTGAGTTCAGTGACAGTGGAGATCACTTAGCATTTATTATGTGCTCCATCTACCTGGACTCATTTGATCTTCACAAGGGCCTGTGAGATATGTCCTGTTGCTGTGCCTCACTTGACATAAAGAAACAGGTACAGAGAGGTTAAGTTACTCACCGCAAGTCACACAGCTAGTGAGCTATAGGGCTGGTGTCTGAACTCATGGCTCCATGCTGCCTGCGGTGCAAGCTGACTGCATTTGGCCTCGTGCTATGTCTGTGGGCAGCTTCCTACCTGGGACATGACGTCACTGTCAGCTCTGTGGTGGTCTCTGTAGGGTGAGGCACAGAGTCTCACCTTCATGCTCACCTCCTCTATGCGATTGTTCCTTTTGAAATCTGAATCACTTCCTTCTGTGTATGGGAAGGAGGAAAGGCATTCTAGGCTGAGGGGCAGCCAAAGGAGCATGAGAATGGCCTGCAAAGGGAGGTCCAGTGGGGTGGAGCATCCCAGGGTGTGTGCTGGGATGAGTCAGGCAGGGTCCTCCAGGGGAGGGCCTCGGACATAACATTCAAGTGCTGGCCACAGAAGCTCACCAACCAACATACTCGTCAGGCTACACAGATGACTTCTGGATCTCAGAGCCCGTCGTCCTCTAAGAACTAAATATTCTTCCAGAATTGTATTTTGTATCTCTACTTGGCCATTTGATACCTTATGGACTTAACTGAAAAAATTTTTTTAAATTTAAAGCAATTTTTAAAACTTACTTTTTCTAGTTACAGAAGTGGAGTTTTTCCAGTGTCAAAAATTGGAAAAGAATAGGAAAAGAAACCAGATAAAATTGGGCTAAAATACTATGGCCAGGTATAAACTGCTGTCTGTTTTGCTACTTCCAGGGGGTCTATTTTCTCTGCATATAAATATGTGATGTGTCCTCTGCTCACCTCAGCAGCCTGGGCTCCTGCTGCCCTGTGCTGGGCCAGGACCCCTTGCCTTCCCCATGCTCCAGGAGCACTCTGTATGCTCCTCCCAGATTGGCTCTTCTAGAATGGAAGCTCCATGAGGGCAGGGCAAAGTCTGTCTTCCTCTTACCTAGGTAGTAGGGGTTTAGTGAATAATTGTGGAATAAATAATGTATAAACATTTAAAAATTTTTAATTTTACATTAAAAAACACATGGCGGGGCACCTGGATGGCTCAGTGGTTGAGCATCTGCCTTTGGCTCAGGTTGTGATCTTGGGATCGAGTCCTGTATCTGGCTCTCTGCAGGGAGCCTGCTTCTCCCTCTGCCTGTGTCTCTGCCTTTCTCTGTGTCTGTTATGAGTAAATAAGTAAAATATTTTAAAAATAAATAAATAAATAAATAAATAAATAAATAAATAAATAAATAAATAAAATCTAAAGACACATGGACATAGTTTAAGACCTTATATCACATAATAGCATGGATTTATTAGTAAGTGCATCTATTTCTAATGCTAATGGATATTCTTTCATAGATCTTCCTCCGCTTGTCAAGTAAGATTATGAGCATTTTCCCATGATGTTAAATATTCTTTAACATATTTTATAAATGCTACATGAGTAGCATAGTTTCCATATATGGATGTACCATAACTTATTTAAACTTCCCTGTTAGATATTTTTCCTTTCCTTTTTTTAAAAAAGATTTTATTTATTTATTCATGACAGACAAACAGAGAGAGAGAGAGAGAGAGAGAGAGAGAGAGAGGCAGAGACACAGGCTGAGGGAGAAGCAGGCTCCATGCAGGGAGCCTGACATGGGACTCAATCCTGGGTCTCCAGGATCACATCCTGGGCTGAAGGCGATGCTAAACCGCTGGGCCACCGGGGCTGCCCCTAGATATTTTTTTCTATTGTGAATACCATTTGTTAACAATATCAGGCTGAAATCTTTGTCACGCTCTTTATTACTCCTTTAGGATAGCTTTTTATACATGGAGGGGTTGGGGCAAAAGGCCTACATATTTTTATGGCTCTAGAAACCTATTTCCAAACTCCAGAAACCTGCCCATTTTTCTACTTCTGACCTGCCAGGGATTCTGGTTACAATCTTGGTGAATGTTTCCAATTTGACAGGAGAGATTGGCATTTGGTTTTAATTTACACTGCTTTTATTTTCATGTCTTGAAGACAGAAATTTTGGTGTTTCCAAGATGTGTGGCACCATAGGAATGACCATCTGAACAAGAATGTTCTGGGGAGGGGCCTGTATTGAATAAGCAACATGGCAAGCACGGGAAGCAGAGATGTCCAGCCCAGCCATCCTTCAGATGGAGACAATGAGGCCAGAGAGGAGTATGGAGGCGCCTAGAACTCCAGGGGAGCTGTCTGCACCACACCCCCCACCCCGTCCTGGTGTCCTCACCAGGCAACCCCTCCATTTGGAGCCACCACCCCTAATTACGTATTGGTGACAGCAAGTGTCTAATGATTTCTTTCTTTTTTCTCTTTCTCAGGAACAAGGAAACCCAATCCAAAATCTGAAACATAAGCCATGAAGCTCAGTGAAAAGGACTCAGCACATTCCAAAGAAAGTGATTTGGTGAAAGAGAAATTGGTCAGTCCTGGTTTCCTTCTCTCTCCCTGTTCTGGTAACACTGGGGCAGTCCCTCCTGGCACCCTCGCTGCTTTCGGGGAGATGTAGATGGAGGCAAGGTCAGGCAGAGAAGAGAGAGCAGGGGATAGAAGTAAAGGTATGTGGGAAGTTGCCATGTGAACAAGGAAGCATGTGGCTTGAGGAAGTACAGGCCACTGATTATATTATACTTTGGTTGATGATGATTATACTGTCTGCTGGTGGCCTTCGGGACTTGAGAGAGGGTCCCCCACTCCAGAGATCATTTCACAATGAGGGAACACCGACGTGTGACAGTGATGATGTCTCTATCCTTGAGGATATGCTGAAACCCATCCCCCTGCCCCACCACAAGGCCCAGTCCACCTGCCCTCTCCTCCAGGACGTCCTGGGCACTCAGAGAGGCTCTTACTCCTCAGGAGTCCTTGGACCTTTTAATCCAGACTCAAAAACCAAAGCCAGTGGCACCTGCTCTGGTCTGGCCCTTTACACGGGTCTCTCCTTCGGTTCTCTTGGCCACACAATGGTGAAGATATCACTGCCCTTGTTTCACAGGTGAGAAACTGCAGCTCAGAGAAGGATGAAGCCACTTGTCCAACGCTCCATAGTTAGAGTGAAGGGAAGCCAGTCTTGAACCCTGGTCCCTCTGTGCCTCATCTGTGATGGGTGCAGAAGCAACCAGGACTCAGAAGAAAATATGTTCATATTTTTATTAAACCTTATTAGCAGGACAAAGATCAATTCAGGTGTATTTATCAAACCACCAGGGAAGTGTGGAATTGGAAGACTGAGAGTGACTGTCCCCACCCACAGGTGTGAAACGGAGCTTCAGGGAGGCTCAGCCACCATCTCAGGTCATCCAGGGATGTGACAGTGATTCCCTCCAAGGATACACTTGTATCAGGTTAGGTCAAGGCTCTGCTGTCTAGGCATTTGGTGTAATGAAGGAAGGGGATTAGTCATCTTAATAATTCTGCTTAAATGATATTCAACTAAAAAAAAACTACCCCCCAATTTTTTTCCTTTCCTGGTGGAAAATTTTATCTTGTCCAAGCTGATTTTCTAGCTTTAGGACATCATCCAGAGGATAGTTTGAGTTCCATTCCAGGAGTATCTACCTGGTCCCTTCCCTGAGCCTGGTGGGAATCCAAAAAGGCTCAGGACACTGGATTCCCCTAGTCAGGCCACCAGGACAAAGCACCACATGCAGGGGGCTTAACACCAGAGATATACTTTCTCACAGTGCTGGAGGCTGGAAGTCTGAGATCAAGGATGTGGGCACAGTTGGTTCCTTCTGAGGCCCCTGTCCTTGGCATGTAGATAGCCATCTTCTCCCCGCATCCTCACATGGACCTTCATCTATGTGTACCTATGTCCTAAGCTCTTCTTATGAAGGTATCAGTCATAATAGGTTAGGGTCCACCCTAGTGACATCATTTTACCCCACTCTCCTCTTTAAAGACCCTGTCCCCAAATGCAGTCACATTCTGAGATACTGGGGGTTAATGCTTCACCTTATGAATTTGGGGTGGGACCTAGTTCACCCCATAACAGACACACAAAGTCCCTGCCCTTGGTGAGCTCCTGTCCAGAGGCACAGGCACACATGAGGACAGACAGTTATAAGTAAGGATGGTCACAGCCAGTACAGTTATGAGCAGCATATAGAACACAGAGTGGCAGAGGTGGGGGGCAGAGGAGCTTCTGGGGTGATCTGGTGAGAGATCTGAGTACTGATGGATGAGCAAAGTCATGGGTAGTCAGAAGGCAAGCCTGAGCAAAGGCAAGGAAAACTTGGCATGAGTAGGTACTCAACAAATAATGGTGAATGGGTGTGTGCATGCAGGATTAAATATCAGAAGAGGATGATTGTGTCCCAGCCCCACGACACCTGGGAATATTTGTCTAGTGACCACATCCTTGATAGAGTTAATTTTCTCAGGGTCTGCTGGAGAGCATGGGGCTACAGGCCAAGCAAGTATGGGAATGGCACTGCCTCTCCCAAACTTCACTTCTTCCCTGTAACGTCAGCCTAGCAGCTCCTCAGATGGCTGTTAGAGGACTCATGATATCAAGGGTGTGAACACATTGGGCCAAGGGCAAATTAGCATAGACATGTTCTGGAGGTGCAGGAGGAGGGTGCTTGGGGAACATAGAAATCTCGAGTAACTACCGTCCAACCCAATGAGCCGCAACACATCATGTTCAATGCCGAGAGACCAAACATGAGCACTGGAACGGGCCTTGGCAATTGTCCAGGGACATTGACCTGGCCCCCCAACCTCCCCTTTTACCATCGAGGACACTAATACCCTAGCAGGGCGCAGATCTTTCTACACAGAGTACACACGATGGCCTTAATTTAGAAAAAAGTGAGAGCATTTGGGTCCAGATATGGCACATTATCTGGGGACAAGGTGACTTAAAAAAATAATAATGAGTATTCATTGCACGCTTGCTGTATGCCGCATGCTGTCGTACTTGTGTGGCTCTTCTACATGCTTTTCAAGTATAAACTCACAGAATATCCCAGAAATGAGTCTATGAGGTGGTGGCAGGGTTGTGCCCATGTTACAGAGGAGGACATTGTACCACAGAGAGCCCAAGTGACCTGTGCAAGGGCTCACAGGTTGTAAGTGGCTGAGCGGAGGCTCAACCCCAGGCAGTGTGCCACCCATGTCTGGGTTTTAAACCACTAAGCTGTGGCAAAGCAAAGGGACAGCTCCTATCACCTTCACCAAGGTGTCCCAGAAAGTAGAGCTGTTTGCCATCCGGAAAAGCCCTGGGAATTTGAGATCACTCTCCTGCCCGCAGGAAGGAAGTGCAGTTAGTGAGAAGCCCAGGCTCTCCAAATAGCTGGAGCGCTGGCCTGGAACTTGAGCTCAACTTTTAGGTGTGTGACCTGGGGCAAGACACTGCTCACCTCTGGGTTGGTTTGTTGGCAGGCCAGGGAGAGAAGTTATGGAAGAGGAAGTCTTCAGCCCAAGCACTGCCTCCAGGCTGCTAGGCCAAGAGGGGACATGAAATCTGCACATGTCCAGTCTTAGGAGCTGGGATAGCCTGTGGTGCAGGGCTGGACCAGGGGCAACTGCTAGAGGATGGTCTCCTTCCACCCCTGGGATCTGCATCCCCTCTGGCATCCACCCTCAGAGCTCTAATTCAGCAGGTCTTGGATCAGGGAGGTTGAGTCAGGAGAGGTGTACAGGGACAGCTCTGCCAGGGGCTTGCGTCCACACTCGGAGTCTGCAGGTGGCTGGTGGCCATGCTGTGCTCCACTGGCAGGGCCTTTAATGCTTGCTGGCTTTGGAAGTTCTCACAGCACAGGGGTGTCCCAGACACCAGGGACCTCCTCCCTTTGGTAGTTGCACTTTAAAAAAAAAAAAATTTATTTATTTATTCATGAGAGACACAGAGAGAGGCAGAGACACAGGCAGAGGGAGAAGCTGGCTCCCTGAGGGGAACCTGATGCGGGACATGATCCCAGGATCATGACCTGAGCTGAAATGCACATGCTCAACCACTGAGCCATCCAGACATCCCTATAGTTGCACATTTGTGTTGACCTCTTGCTCCTGGGGCCTACTGAATTTTCAACCCCACTGGGGAAACATGAAACAATTTTAAATGGCAGAGAGTGGGGGAAGATCACTTGATTCAGTTTGAATTTTAGCAAAATCAGGTGAGATGTCCTGTTAGTCACGATGAAGCCAGAGATAACCCGTGGAAGGGCCTGAGATAAGGGGGGAGAGAGGGGAGGAGGAAATGGAAATGAGGATGGACTTAAAGTCCCGTCAGGACCGCACCCTGTGGGTCCCCAAGACACAGGGAGGCAGCTGTCCTGGCCCCTTCCCACCGCCTCCCATAGCTCAGGGCCCAGCCATGCTCAATTATTTTGTTCCTCCACCTACCCCAGGGCATCTATGCCTGTGGGTCTTGGTTCAATGACACCCCCCCCCCCCCATCCCCACCCATGCCCCTTCTCTGCCTGCATATTCCCTGGGCTTACTCAGGAATCTCCTCTTCCAGAAAGTCTTCTGCGATCCAGCCCTAGTTTCAATGTCTGCGATCCACTAAACCTAGTTTGCTTGCTTCTTGTATCTTTGTGGGCTTGATGCCTGCCTGGCCTTCTAGGGCTTCTGCATTCCCCAAACATACCATCGCCCGCTGGCCTCTGTCCCTGCTCTCTGCCTCCGGAAGCAAATGGCACACTGTCCTAAACCTGTCATGATTAAAGATACTTGTCTGACATCTGGGGCAAATTGGCCACATGGTGAATTAATTCTCATGATGTCGAGTATGCATTGAGGGCTCCTGCCTCCTTATTGATTTCCCTGCAGGGGCAGGTGAGAAGGAGGTCTTCCCCCTCCAGAGCCAGTGCTGAGTGAGCAGGACAGAGGAATGGCCAAGTGGCAGATCGTTTTTCTTCCAAACCCAGAACCTCCCCATTTGTTCCAAAGCTGCAGGGCGGCCATCCCCACGTCCAGCAGGCTGCTCAGGGGCTGTGTGTTTTCTGTTTGAGCCTCAGAATAACTACGGGATAGACAGTCCCGGACGGATCAGTCTTCTCATAAATGCAGTAGCTCAGAGAAGCTAAGTGACTTGGCTAAGGACACGGTTAGACAGGCAGGGTTGGGGCCCCACCAGGCATGCCCTGCCATCAGGGACGCTCCGTTCTGTCCCAATCCTTAGACACCCTGGGTTTATGCCCAGTGCTCCCTCTCTGCACGCTGGCCTTGCTGGGAGGGAGAATCAGAGGATTCGTGAGAAGGCAAGTTTCCCTTCCAGGACTCTTGGGTTGCCCCTCTGACTGGGAGCGGGACACAGCCCACGGTGCCCATTTCCTGTTCATAGAGACAGAACTGCCGCATTTCCTGCCGGGCCCCCGCCCCCTCGTGGACTCTGCCTCTTGCTCAGAGATGCCCTGGCCCGGCTCACAGCCTGCGGAGCATGGACTCCCGGGCCCGGGCTCACCCAGGGGCTGCCAAGCGTGGCCGCACCCCAAGAGGGACGCCGGGCAGGAGGACCAGAAAGGTAAACGCAGAAACAGTCCTGTGGACCTGCCATGGGGCTCAGAGGCCCAGCGTGGGAGGCTGTGCCTGCCTCCCTCCGCTGCCTGAAAGGCCTGGGGCCCTGGTCCCCGTGACCTTGGCTGTGGAGCTCTCTCTCTGGGGCTGCAGTTTCCCTCTGGCAATGTGCCTGTGCTTACGAAATGAGGCCACGGCAGAGAACTGCCTCGCACGGGCCGGGGGGGGGGGGGGGCGTCCCCTTTTCCCTCCCTGCCCCCACACAGCAGGTAGCCTCTGTCCCTGGGGCAGGTGATGAGAAGTGGTGGGGACCTGCTGGCCAAGCAGGGGCAGGGGCCCCGGGAGAGGCTCCCACCTGCCCTGTCTATCCTCTGATGGGTGTGGACAAAGGGACAGGGATCAGGGCTGGAAGCAAGGGGCCCAGGGACAGATAAGTGACTATGGAGCATGGGCATTTTGTCTAAAATGCAGCTTGTTCTATTGCTGAATCTCATACAGTTCAGCCTCCTCTTAAAAACAGTAAAAGATTCTGGCCCCATAGCTGGCAATGTCCATCCCGGTGGCTTATAAACCCCCTTTCTCACCTCCATCCTATCACTAGCATTTACTGAATACCTTCTCTGCAGTAGGCATGGTGCCTGGAAGCAAGACCCCCACCCTCAAAAAGTAAGACCCTTGCCACTGTCCAGCCTCTGCCACTAACGCTCATGGGCACAGTGTTAACTCAGCGTAACAGCCTAGGGGGTGGGGTCTGTTATCACCTCCACTTTCAGATAAGAATACTGAGTCACAGAGCAGCGATGTACTGGCCCAAGGTTACAGGCCTAAGCTGCAGATCCCAGGTAAGACGGAGTTGAATCAAAGAGAAATGTAGGGCAGCCTGGTGGCTCAGTGGTTTAGCACTGCCTTCGGCCCAGGGCCTGATCACAGAGACCCGGGATCGAGTCCCACATCGGGCTCCCTGCATGGAGTCTGCTTCTGTCTCTGTCTCTGTCTCTCTCTCTCTCATGAATAAATAAATAAAATCTTAAAAAAAAAAGAGAGAGAGAGAGAAACACGTAAACATGAGGAGTTGGAGCTTTCAGAGAAGAGGCTGGCAATGGGCCTTAGATACAAAAGTCTCTAGAAGGGGGGAATTTCAGGCCTACAGGCTAGGCCAAGAGAGACGTTGGCATCTGACCTGAGCAACAGCCATTCTGGGTGGCAGGCTGCAGCAGAAAGAGTAAACAGCCCTTCTGAACACTCCCTGTGTGCACGTAACATTCTAAACATCCTCATCCAGCAACACAGTGAGTCCGCAACAACCTGCACAGCCAGTGGTGTTATTAGATCCATTTTACAGCTCGGCAAGCTTGACCGAGAAAGGTCAAGAAACTGGCTCGGGTTCTCACAGGTAAGTGGTAGAACCATCCAGCACCTCTAGCACTGCCCCCCATGCTAGAGGAGACTACTGAGGTGGGCAGAGCAGGGAGTCGGCTATCGGGGTCCGGCTTTCCCTTCCAAACAGTGTTTGACTGACACAGTTGCCTGAACTGTGGGCCTTGTCTGTTTTGTTGCCGGTGAATCCCTGGAGCTTTATCAGGGCCTGACCTGATAAGCACACACGTGCTAGCAGAGATGATAGCAGAGAGAGTGGATTCTAAGAGCACCTGGGTCCCCTCCATCTGGAGAGTGGCCCATATTCCCCTGGCCAGCTTAGGATGGCAATTGCTCCCGCTGCCAGCTCCTGCCAGCCGGGCAGCTTTTGCCAGGGGGCCTAGATGTTTCTGCTCCATGGTCCTGTCTTGATTGTGACCATCCTTGGATGAGGCCAAAGGAGAGGATTACATGGAGGCAGATGCCTCGTTCTCCGGGCTGAGCCCTGTGTCTCTCTAGAGGTCCTTGTCCTGAGGTGCTCAGACTGGCCTGCAGATCGACAGCTGAGTCTGGAACAGCACGTGCAGTGCTGTGTGTGCGTGCATGTGAGCGTGTATGCACCTGTGCAGCTGTGAGCAGCCTCAGGCCCTAGACGCTGTTCCCAGATGGAGAGCCGGTGGGGGAGAGGCAATGGGGTGCAGGGGGACACTGCATGGGCTCCAGCCCCCATCCCAGACAGCACCACGGACACCTCTGTGCCTGTTTCCTCACCTATAAAATCAGCATAACATAGTACTGATCTGAGGATTCCATGAGACAGTACCCCAGAAAGTGCTCTGAACAATGCCTGGCCCATACCTCTTCTAAGCGCCAGCTGCTACTGCCGGTGGCTGAGTCTGGCTTTGCTTTTTGCTCCGATGTGGTTCAGAAAGTGGCCAAGTTCAGCCGACATAATAGTGTGTGGCTGCTTGCACAGCACCCGCTAAGGGCGTCAGGTCTGCGAGTCCCTGTCTGTTGCAGCCGTCAGAGGCGAGCCGAGCTCGGTGCCTGCGTGGCCGGAACTCACCCAGGAGCCTGCCTGCGCAGGTGGGCCCCCGACAGGCAACGCACCTGCGGCAGCCTCCCCAGACCAGGGGACAGCCCGGGTACGTCCGGTGGGCCCCTAGCTGTGTGCCGACTGCCAGATCTGACGTGCTGTCCTCTTGCTTCCCAGGACTGGTCCTGCTTGCTCCTCGTGGCCTCCTTCGTGGGCGCCTTCGGCTCCTCCTTCCTCTACGGGTACAACCTGTCGGTGGTGAACGCCCCCACTCCGGTGAGTGCCCCGCGGCTGCGGGATGCGCCCGGCAGAGGGCGCTGCGGCCACGTGCAAACTTCGGGTGCTACCTGCCCAGCGGGCTGGCACCTGATGCTGCAAACCTTGGCAGGCTGGTTCTGTAGCAGAGGGTCTGGGAGAGCGGGAGAGAGCCAGAGGGGGAGATGGGAGACACAGAAACAGTGGTGACAGCACGGGGTGTTCAGTTCCTTGCCGAGTGTCCTGGGAGAGCGCAAGGCAGGGAGGGGGGGTCTTGGGAGGCCCAGGGGCTGATCCTGAGGGACTTATTCCTCGGCATAGACTCCGAGGAGCCAGAGAGACCTCATGCATAAACATTTTCCTGATGTTCTTTTTGTGCTTATGGCTTTTAATCGTAGCTAGAGGTCACTTGGGTATCTGTTGGGTAAGATCGATTGTTGGTTTTTGTGTCTGGAATCAAGACATTAGGCATGTCGATCAAGAAGAAGAGGCTGTAAAGCAACCAAAGGTGTTTATTTGGGATCTTAGGGTTTGCAATGTGGGAGGCAGGGAGAGGATGGAGATTGACATTGCGCTTGGAATTGCAATGGGGAGTGCAGGGTTATAAGGGCAGACCCCAGGAGGCTGGGTAGCTCGTTTTGAAGGAGTTGTGATCGGTGCTGACAGAAGAGTTTAACTGACCACCTAATGCAGGATTGGCTCTGGAGCAAACGAGTGCTACCTTCTCTCTATTTCAGTCCACAGTAGAGGAGGTCTTCCAAGAGGTGGCCAATGTGCAAGTGGCAAGTCATAATTGACAAAAGTCAAGACTTCATGGTGTTCCCAGAATTCAAACAGGAGTCAATAGGCTCTGCTTCCTCAATACCCTCCCCACCCCATTCTGAGGGACTCTCTTAGCAATACTTACTTCCCTTTTGGAATGTCCTTTTACAAGTGCGTTTCCCTAGGCCCTCCTAATGCCTCCCTGCCCCTTTGCTGGTTTGGTTTGGTTCTGCCTACCTAGACTATTAGGTCTAGGTGCTACCCATTCCTGGGGGTGCTGGCTTCTGTTTGACCTACCTCCACCCTTTGGGGGTAGGGTGAAGGATGTGGGGTAAGGCTTCCTGGAGGAGATGATGCCTCAGTGTCATCTTAAAGGCAGAGTAAAAGTTGGGATCTGTGAAAAGTTTGCAGGAATGCAGGTGTGATGCGGTTGGAGCACAGGAGGCCTTTGGGGGAGCATAAGGCAGGAGCTAAAGGAACAAACAGAAGCCAGACTAAAGACCTTCCTGGAGGCTTTTCAGGCTTTTCCTTGTTTGGGGGTCCAGTACCTCCATGTGCAAAACTGGACAGTTGGGTCTCAAAGGGTTCCCAGGAGCCCTAGGCCTTTTTAAAATTCGGATACCTTTCAAAAGTCCCACAATGTCTTTAATAGCTGGTTTGTCCAAACTAGGAAAATAAAAAACAGTACCTATATATGTGACAGAAATATAAAAAAATAATTACAACTATGAAATCTAGATGTAGATGTTCATTATTCTATTCCCTTACTTTTCTATGCATTTGAAAAGTTTTAAAACATAATGTCCAAAATAATTACATCATTACATCTCTACAAATGTGTCTACATATATGCAAGAAGAGGGAAGTTTCTAAATCATGCTACTGAGCCTGTCCTGTTCAATGTTGTCAGCAACTATGTGGACAATAATATAGGAAGGACGTCTATGATGTTTCTCGGTGGATGAGCTAGAAGGAAAAATGAATGTGTTAGGAAATGACACATGTTAGAGTCATGGGCCAGGACAGTTCTGATTTCTGTGTTTTGTTTTGTTTTGTTTAATCTGTTAACTCTTGAACATTTTGGGGTTCTGTGTAAGTTGATTTGAAAAGCGGATTCTGACGCTAAGACCACTTTGAAAACCAGGGGCCTCAGTGGCCTCCTCGAATTCTTGCAGCAATCAGTGGCTTTGACTTTGTCATTGTGCATCATCCCGACGTGGGGACCTGATTTGTCCATACTTGTCTTTAAAAGAAGATTAGAAGTTTACACTCTTGCTTTATCTTGACCGTTCAGCAGAAATTCCAGCAGAGGGTGGAAGACCTTTGCACTCATGGTTTGTGGAGCAAAACCCTTGTGAAACTTGAACCCTGAATAAAATGACGTAGGCAGAAAAACATAAGTTCACACAACAACAGTCGGCAGAAGAGGCAGGATCAATTCGGTCATTCATCCATTTACAACTTGTTTGTAATTAATAAACCTTATTTTTTAGAGCAGCTTTAACAGAGTTTACAGCAAAATGGAGCAGAAAGTTCAGAGAATCCCCCCACATCCCTTTCTGCCCACCCTCCATGCACTGCCCTCTCCGCTATCAACGTCCTGCACCAGAGGGGGGGTACATTTGTTGTCATCAGTGAACCTGCCGCGCTACATCAACATCACCCAAAGCCCACGGTTTACATTGAAGGTTGACTCTTGGGCTGTGTCTTCTATGAGTTTTGACAAATGTAGAATGACATGTACCCACCATTGTGGTATCTTACAAAACAGTTTCACTACCCTAAAAATCCTCTGCTCTGCTATTCCTTTTTCTCTCCCTACTAACCCCTGGCAACCACTGATCTTTTTACTGTCTTCATAGTTTTGCTTTTTCCAGAATGTAATGCGGTTGGAATCACATAGTATGTGGCCTTTTCAGACTGGCTTCTTTCACTTAGGATTATGCGCTTAAGCTTCCTCCATGTCTGTACATGGCTCAAAAGTTCATTTGTTTTTGTTTTTTTGTTTGTTTGTTTGTTTGTTTTTTAGAGCTGAATAGTATTCCATTGTCTGAATGTACTAGTTTCTCGAGCCACTCATCTGCAGAAGGACATCTTGATTGCATCTTTGCTTTGAAGACTATGAATAAGGTTGCCATAAACATCCATGTGCAGGTTTTTGTGTAGACAGAAGCTTTCAGTTCACTTGGCTAAATACCAAGGAGCATGATTGCTGAATCACATGGGAAGACTATGGTTAGTTTTGTAAGAAACTGAGAAGCCACCTTCCTAAGTGGCCGGGCAGTTTTGCATTCCCAGCAGCAATGCGTGAAAGTTCCTATTGCTTTCCATTCTCACCAACATTTGATGTCGTTAGTGCTTTGGATTTGGGATGTTCTAAAATAGATGAGTCCTGGTATCTCATTGTTTTCATTGTAATTCCCTAATGACACAATGATGTTGAATACCTTTTCATATGTTTTTTGAAAAGACAGGAATATCTTTTCATATGTTTACATATCCCTTTCGGTGAGGTGTCTGTTCAGATCTCTTGCTCATCTTTTTTTTTTTTTTTTTTTTAAAGATTTTATTTATTTGACAGAGAGAGTGCACAAGCAGGGGCAAGGGGTAGAGGGAGAGGGAGAAGCAGGCTCCCCGCTGAGCAGGGAGCCCAATGCAGGGCTCAAACCCAGGACTCTGGGATCATGACCTGAGCTGAAGGCAGATGCTCAACCAACAGAGCCGCCCAGGGCTCCACTTGTCTATTTCTTTAATTGGATTATTTGTGCTGTTATGGTTGTGGGTTTTTTTTTAAGAGTTTGTTGCATATTTTGGGCAACAGTTCTTTATTAGATGTGTCTTTTGCAAGTATTTACTCCCAGTCTGTGGCTTATCTTCTCATTCTCTTGACATCGTCTTTCCAAGAGCAGAAGTATCCAGTTGGTTGATGAGGGGTATTTCAGTGTCTGAATATAATAATGGTTCATCTATTTTTCCTTATAGGTCTGTTAGCTTTTGCCTTATGTACCCTCATGCTCTGTTGCTAGCATATACACATTAAGGCTTGTTATATTTTCTTGGAGCATTGGTCCCTTTATCAGTATGCAATGCCCCCCTTTTTCCCTATTAACTCTCCTTGCCAAAGTATTCCCTGTCTAAAATTAATATAGTTATTATTGCTTTCCTTTGATTCATGTCAGCATGGTGTATCTTTCTTCATCCCTATATTTTTAAGCAACTTGCTCATGGTGTATCTATACTTCATCCCTATACTTTTAATTCATGTCAGCATGGTGTATCTTTCTTTCATCCCTATACTTTTAATCTGTCTTTATATTTTAAGTAAGTTTCTTGTAGATAACATATAGCTGGGCCTTGTTTTTTTTTTTATCCACTCTGACAATCTCTGTCTTTTAATTGCCATATTTAGTTCATTGACATTTAAGGTGATTATTGACATAGTTGGGTTAATTGCTATATGATATGTTATTGTTTCCTATTTGTTGTGCTTGTTCTTTGTTCCTATTTTTGTCTTCCACACTTGTGCCTTTTGTGGTTTTAACTGAGCATTTTACATGGTTCCATTTTCTCTTTCCTAGCATATCAATTTACCTCTTTTTTACCTCTTTCTTTTTTTAACTTTCTTTAGTGGTTGTCTGAAAGTTTGTGATACACATTTTCAACTAATCCAAGGCTACTTACAAATAATACTACCTTGCTTCACCGGTAATAAGACTTCACTTTATAATAGCAAAATATTTATAATTCCTCTTTCCCACCCCTGTATTATTCATTTCACTCACACATAAGCATTTTATATAGATAATCAAATACATTGCCGCTATTATTATCTTGAACAAACTGTTATCTGTTAGATTAATTAAGAATAAGAAAAAAGGGGCATCTGGGTGGCTTGGTTGGTTAAGTGTCTGACTCTTGGTTTCAGCTTAGGTCACAATCTCAGGGTCACAAAATTGAACCCTGCATCAGGCTCTGTGCTCTGTGTGGAGTCTGCTTAAGATTCTCTCTCTCTCTCCCTCTGCCCCTCCACCCTCAAGTAAATAAATAAATCTTTAAAAAAATGAGAAAAAGTTGTTCATTTTACCTTTACTTATTCATTCTCCTGTGCTCTTTTCTTTATGGAAATCTGGGTTTCAAGCTTTATCTGGTTCCTTCTCCCTGAAAAACTTCATTTGACATTTCTTGCAAGGCAGATCTACTGGCAACAAATTCCCTCAATGTTTGAAAAAGTCTCTACCTCTCATTCACTTTTGAAGGATAATTTTGCAGGATACAGAATTCTAGGCTAGCAGGGTTTTTTTCCTCCCCACCTCAGTATTTGGGTATTTTACTTCATCCTCTTCTTGCATGGTTTCTGAGAAGTTGGGTGTGATTTTTATCTTTTATCTGCTATAGGTAAGATTTTTTTTTCATCTGGCTTCTTTTAAGAGATTTTTTTTTATCTTGGATTTTCTGAAGTTTGAATATAATATGCCTGGGTGTAAGATTTTTTAAATTCAATTTGCCAACATTAGTTTCAGATGTAGTTTTCAATAATTCATCAGTTGCGTATAACACCCAGTGCTCATCACATCACATGCCCTCCCTAATGCCATTACGTTTCTGTTGTTGTGTTTTTTGTTTGCTTCTTTGTTTTTACATTTATACTGTTTGGTGTTTTCTGAGCTACCTGAATCTGTGGTTTAGTGTCTGACATTAATTTGAGGAAATTCTCAGTCATTATTGCCTCAAATGTTTCCTCTGTTCGCACCTCTGTCCTTTCTCCTTCTGTGTGTTCCTGCTATGTGTATATTACACCTTTTGGACTTTT
The DNA here is from genome assembly GCF_003254725.2 of Canis lupus dingo. Lineage (NCBI taxonomy): Eukaryota > Metazoa > Chordata > Mammalia > Carnivora > Canidae > Canis > Canis lupus. Next base: position 69,533,142 of record NC_064245.1, read on the forward strand.
CCCACAGTTCTTGCATATTCTGTTCTGTTTTTTTTTTCTCTTTGTTTTTCAGTTTTGGGGTGTTCTGTTGTCATATCTCAAGCTCAAAGATTCTTTCCTTGGCAGGGTCTATTCCTCATTTCTGTTACTTAATTTTCACTATTGGTTGATCTCTACCGTTTCTTTTTGGTTCTTTCATAGAATAGCTATCTCTGAACTTACACTGTTCATCTGTTGTTGCATACTGTCTTTTCCCAATTAAGCCTTGAGCATATTAACCAATTAAAAAAATTCCCAGTCTGATAAGTCCAATCAATATTCCTGCCTGCCATATCCAACTCTGGCTCTGATGCTTGTTTACTCTCTTCAAACTGACTTTTGCCTTTTAGTATGCCTCATAATTTTTCTGAAAGATGGAATGATGTACAGGGCAAAAGGAACTGCAGTAAATAAACTTTTAGCAGTGTAAGGCATGAAGGGAGAAGAAGCATGCTATAGTCTTATGATAAAGTCTCAGTCTTTTGGCCAGCCCTCAACCCTAGACTATGAACTTCATCAGTGCCTCTTAGGTCCTGCTTACTCCCAACTTGGGTGAGACAGGATGGCTAGAGTAGGCTTGAGTTGGGCATTTCCCTTCACCCAGATAGATTAGGTTCTGATAAAACCCCATCAGGTAGATTAAGCTCAGGTAAAATTGTTTCTCCGGAGGGCAGGCCTTGCAAAGAACAGAATGCTTTGATGTATTTCAGAATGATTCTTTTCCTCTCCTCTGCTGGAAACACGAGGGGATTTATCTTGGATATTCGCCATGAGGATCTTTGATAGAGTTCTTGGTGATAAAACTCACAAAAGTGTATGCAGGGGCTGTGACTAGGCACCCCTAGAGTTTTAACTCTGAGCTATGTCTACGCTGAGCCTCGAGCAATTTGTCAATCCCAGTTCAGGTTTTCCTACCCTAGTATTTTTTTCCTTCAGGGGTTTATGCTATGGATTTTTGCTCTAGTAAGTTGTGATTCTCTGTCTGTCTGCCTCTTCAATTTTCAGGACAGAAGTTTGCCCTATGATTTCATTTCTCTGATTGATCTAAGAGTTGTTGATTTTTCAATTTGTTTAGCTTTTTACTTGTTAGGACAGATTAGTAGCTTCCAAGATTTTTACATGCTGGACTAGAAACCAGAAGTCTCTTTTAACAAATATTTACTGAGAGCCTACCAGGTGTTTAATGTTGGTGATCAGGAAAGGCAACATGGCATTTGAGCTGAGTCATGAGAGATGGGGGAGGATTTCCATGGGCTTCAGGGGGAGAGCCTGAGAGCTGAAGCATATCCAAAGGCCTGGCCATGCTGAAATGCTAACATGTTGGGAATAGTTAGTAGAGGTGTAATATGCTGGTATCCAGAGGAAATAGGGAGACGGAATGGAATAAGAAGTGGAAAAGTAGGATGGAGCCAGAAGCAAAGGGCTTCAAATCTTAAGCAGCAGATTGAGATTTAGTCTATGGGCCCTGGGGAGCCATGGCAGGTTCCTGAGATGGGGGTGATATGACTTATCTTTTAGAAAAAAGAACTTTATTGTCAGTGGGAAGAACAGAAGGGCCCAGAGCTTGGAGGTATTTAATGGGAGAGACGATGAGCTGAGTTGAGAGGGTTTGATAAGTCATCCTTCTAATTCAGGAGAACAGATTTCTGAAGATCTACACATGGTTAGGGTGGCTTTTAAATTTCATAATATTAATAATAAATTTTAAGACAACATCAGTAACAACACACATGAAAAGATCACATGTTAGGTGCCAGCCTTTCCTCCAAGCACTTTCCATGCATTTGTGCCATGCATCATTATGACAGCCCTATGAGGTGTGTTTCATCATTATCCTCATTTTATAGGTGAGAAAACTGATGCATACTGTTAACTGGCTTGCTTTCCCATGGGCACACAATAAGTGGGTGCCAGAGTATGACTCTGGCCTGTCTGGCTTCAGGGCTCACATGCTCGAGCATTAACAGTGTCCAGTTTTAGGTAAAAGTTTCGGGTTTCTTGATTACTGGACATGTTTTTAATCAGGTTCTTTTCTGTGCCAGCCAGATTCACAACATGGGACGTAATGTTGTGGCTCTACTTTTGTGGCTAGCATGCCCTGCACACTGTTCAGTCATTGTGACAGTGTGAGACATTTTCAGCCTGGTGTCCTCAGGCTTTGGGGACCATGGCTCATTATACACATTTTAGAAGGGCCAAGAGAGCCCTAAATGCAGTGCAGTGCCCAGCCTGCGTAGACACAGAGGCCTGGGAAGAATCACCCTTAACTGCTTTCCAAGATCTACTCTCTACTACTGAGGGGGACACAGAGTTGATCACTAGCCTGTCATCTCTGCAATAAAATGCACATGCCAGGCACATAGAAATTCTCATAGACATGCTAGCATATTAGTCTATTCAGGCTGCTGTAACAAAAACGTCACATACTGGGAAGCTCAAACAACTGACATCTATTTCTCATGGTTTTGGACGTTGGAACTCTTCAGTCAGGGTGCTGGCATGGTCAGTTCCTGGTGAGGAGCCATCTCTGGCTCACAGATGGCTGCCTTCTCATTGTTCCCATGTGGCAGAGACAGTAAGCAAGCAAGCTCTCTGATGTCCCTTCTTATACGGGCACTAACCCCACCATGAGGGCCCCATTCTCAGAACTTTATCCAACCCTAATCACCTCCCCAAAGCTCCATCTCTAGATACATTCACACTGTGGGTTAAGGCTTCAACATGTGAATTTGGAGAGAACACCATTGAGTCCATAGCAGTTAATTGTTGACTTTCATAACCATGTCATGGATGAGGAAACAGAAGTTAAAAGTTTAAGCAACTTGCTCAAGGTCACACAGCTAGGAGGTGGCAGGTGGCAGACCTGAGATTCGCACTCAATCTATCTGAATCTGAGACCCATGCCGTTTTGGCCACTTCACTATCCACCATTGCCAGTCTCCAGAAGTCAGGCAATGGGGGAGCCTCGGGATGGTAAAAAGGCAAAGGATGATTATGGGGAAGGCCTAAAGGACCCACAATGAGCCCAGTGGGCTGTTTACCTGTGATACCTGCTACCAGAATGACTGTGCGGGCTTTGTCTATGGCAACTCTGGAGTTTTAGGGATCAGTTCTGATGATATTGGGATGGTATCACCACTAGAGACCTACCAGTACCTGAATTCTGCCCTTAATCCCTACTTCCTAGGGGCTCTCCTCAGAGAGGGCTCTATATCTGACCAGTGTGAACCAGAGAGAAATGAAGGACTGCTTTTGGCCAGGCCAGCACCGAAGCCCTCCCCTACTCGCTCCTGTGAGGTTGTGAGTCAGGAATCCCCTTTTGTGCTCTGTCTGAAGGGGTGACACAGGTCCTACCTGACATTTTATTTCTCCCTCATGTTACTACTCAAATGCAGAGAGGATAGGCAGGCAGTAAATCCCCCTGTACCTGGGCTGGGTGTTCACCTTGCTTGTATCATGTGGTTAGGTCTTGGAGATGGCAAGATGAAAGGACACATGTTCTTGTTTTCAAGACCAGCAGTAGTAATAAGATGTGCTGAGCAGAGATATGAACCCAGCGCCAGGGAAGGACATTATTCTATCTGGGGAGGGCAGGGGCTGTGGCTTGAGGGAGAGAGTACAAGGCTTTCTGGGAATGGTGAAGAGCTGGGGTTCTGGACAGCAGGCTCTCAGGGGTGGACAGGGAGGAGGCTGGGAAGGGAGCCAGGGCCAGGCCAAGGAGAGTTCCAGAGGCCAGAACAAGAGCACTGGCTAGCATTGCCTAGCCTTCTGGTGCCAGAGCAGGGCTGAGGGCCAAGGCTCAGCCTGGGAGTCCATTCCAGGGTATGAGTCACCCCAAGCAGGAGTCCCCATCCCCAGCACACAGGCACCTCTGCAGGGGGGCAGTGGCGAACCCCTCATGAGTGGCTGTTGGAATAAAGGAGGCCTGATGGAGGAGCTCAGTCCATGTCTAGCAATCACTTGATACTCTCTGCCCTTTGCAGTGGGCATGGGGAGGGGTAAGCAGGCAGCCCAGGGTCCAAGAGCCCAGGATGAGGGCAGAGACCCCAGCGACTGTAACTTAATACAGGTGGAAAGGGCCCACACCTAGGGGTATTTTTTTGTGTGGGCTCTGGCACTTTCGAAGGAGAAACTGATCCTCGTTTGCACAGAGATGCAGATATTGGGGGCAGAGGGCATCTGCCCACAGAGATGGCAGACAGAGGCTGCCACGAGGGGTGCTGATGAAAATCTGTCACAGTGGGGACGTGGACCCAAATAAAGGGATGCTGGTTTAGCGATGACATAAGGCCCTGAGGCCTCTGCCAACCAGCTTTGCCTCCTCAGCAGTGGGATAATTGGGGTGCAGGTGGTGGTCAGGGGGAACACAGAGGGGCTGCAGGCCATGGCTGTTTGCCACCAGGGCAGAATTTCACGACTTGAATAATCCACGTGGTAGCAGACATTGGCACTGGCTGCTGCCCAGCTGCAACCGCACAGATGCTCGGTGCTTCTCTCTCCCCAGGTATTTGGAAACTTTCTGGAATACAGATAATGGAAATGGTTGGTTGCCACCTATGAGCACTGACTACACTTGTCTGTGTTAGGAACAGTTTGCGGGGCATAAGATTTCATCCCCCTTACAATCCTGTGAGGGCGCCATCACTCACTCCCTTTCATAGATGAGGAACCTAAGGCCTAGGGAGGTTAATGTATCTAAGTTCCTGGGGCAGCCTGGGGAACCCTTTAACCCCTACTCCTTAAATTTTCTTGGGTTTCCCCTCAAAACAGTCCCTCTTGAATGTATATCCTGTCCACGCCCCATTTGGAAGAGAACACCCATGTGCCTTATGCATCCATGAGGGGTCCTTGGCCAACTTTGGACAATGGGATATGAGCAGAAGTGAATATAAGCCACTTGAGGACTAGCCCTTGAAGATATATTCCAGAAGGTTCTCAGTTCTTTCTTCCCTCAGATGGCATAGGTACAAGATGTTAGAGAACTGTCTGGGAGGCAGTAGGCACGCTAGACAGAAGTCTTTACTTTAGCCACTGAAGCTTCAAAGTTTCTGTGCTGTGGTGGTGCGTCCATCGCCATGACTAAATACCTCAGCACCTACCTCTCAAGCCAGTCTAGCCTGGCCCACTGCAGGGATTCTAATTGGTTTACCTGTTTCTACTGTGACTCCTACGGTTTATTCTCAACCCAAAGGCCAGAGGGATCCTTCACAAACTGAGGCAGGTCATACTGAGCCTTAGCTTAAAACCTTTGACATCCACCCAGCACACCTAGAAACCAACCCAGATTGCTGTGGCCTATACGCTAAGGGGTCTGTGTCTAGTAACCACTCAGCTCTTACTACTGGCACATTCCTCACACTGCCCCTTCTTATCCACATGACCCCCTCTCCCCACTGCTGCTCCTCAAACACACATGCACATAGATACCTTAGCACCCTTGCACTGGCTGTTCCCTTTGCTGGAATGCTCTTTCCCACATTCCTATGCTCTTTCCTCTGATTACTTCTGGCCTCTGTTCAAATGTCCCCTTCTCAGAGATGTCTTTCCTGACCAGCCCATCTGAAACAGCACTTTGCCATCACTCTAGCTCCCACTCTAATTTATTTCTCTTTGCAGTATTTAACTCCATCCGAGGTATTATATGTTTATTTGTTTCTTGTATATCCTTTCCTTTATTTTAAAATTTAAGCCCCATGGAGACATAGTCTTCACCCTAGAAAAGGGTCTGGCACACAGTAAACCTTTATAATGAATATTTGCTGAATCATGAGTAAATGTATAAATTTAAGATTTTTAAAAAGTTCTTTATGTGTAAATGCAGTTCTAAGGCAAGCCCCCTATATCTCCTCACCCTTGACCAAATTGCCAACTGTCCTGTGTAAAAATTCTAGTGCTGCATTGGTCACATTCACACAGACAGGGATGTGAATGCAGGTCTGTCTACTTCTAAAGTTTATCTTCCTTCTTCTTCACCAAGCTGATCTGCTGGAGCTTTTGCAGACTTTTGGCTTAGCAGGGTACAAGGTCTTTGTCCCAACTACTCCGTTTTATCTTTGTAATGAGAAAGCAGCATTAGACAATAAGTAAATGAATGAGTGAGGCTATGTCCCAATAAAACTTTATTTACTGAAACAGGCAGAGGGCCAGATTTAGCCAATTGGCTCATTGTTTGCTAACCTCTGAGCTAAAGGTTCTAGGAAAGGAGTGAGGCTCCAGTAGATGCTGGTGTCATTAGGAGCCAAAGAGCTGACTGGCTTTATGAACAATTAATCCATGAGTGGCGCATTTTCCCACAGATGTTATATTTCTTTATATTTTTTTCTTTTGTCCATTTATTGCTACATATCTAAGCCTTTGTCTTTTCTCTCTCCATGACTAATTCTAACTGGCATAGCTGCATCTGGCCATCTATCTATCCATCCATCCACCTCTCTTCTTTCTCTACCTATCTGTCTCCTACCTATCTTCCTTTGATCTACTTTGTCTATCTATCTATCTATCTATCTATCTATCTATCTATCTAAAGCATTCTGATGCCTTTGTAAAAGGCTGTGCATAATCCAGGGCTAATTTACACACCAATCAAATGTAACATGATGGCTGAAATTTTTAAGCAGTCATGCATGCAGGCTAAAGATGCCAATCTGAAACCTGGTGAATGGCCTCAGATTTGTGCCATTTTAAGCCTTGCTCTTTAGTAGGAGAATGCTTCTTGTTTGAAATCTGCTTCATTAGTACTGCTACAATAGTCTGGGGCTGCCAGAGTTGTGGTGGGAGACTTCCCCTTGGTGTCTGAGGGCCCCTGGTGTCTGGATACCACCTGAGAGGCCACTGAGTGCTGGATGGGGGTGTCAGAGGCAGGATGGGAGTTTCTAGGTTTCTGGGGTTGCTGCTGGGAGCCAAGGTGGGTGCCAATATTTGAGAAGGCAGAACTGATGTGCCTTGGGTGAGGTGAAGTGTCAACCAGAGCATGAGTCAAAACTCTTCTTGCTCTAGGGTATTGTCTGGAGAGCCTACAGGAAGATTATGAAAGCAGTATTCTAAAGAAATGCAAGGTTTGAGCCTGAGTGAACAATACAGAGCCCAGGCCCCACAAAGATGAGGATAGAACCAAAGGGGATGGGGCTCAGGTGTAACCAAACCAGAGTAGCATCTGGTGAGGAAGAGTGGGTCAGCAGGTTGAACCCACAGGTACATGTAAGGGGCCAGCTCAAGCAGGATGACCACTGGGTGGGCATTAAGAAGAGTCACCAAGAAGGACCAACACTGAGCTAAATGAGTGTGTCAGATAGGAACCATGAATGACAAGGGAAATGAGAAAGCAGACAGGGACTTCTGGGGCTAGGAGGACAGACAGGAAGGTGGGCAGGAGGGACCATTTAGGGCTAATTCCAAGATGGAGAGTGAACACCTGGCACTCATTTTCCCATTCCTGGCCTATAATTCAGATAAGTGCTTGGAGGATTAGCAAAAGCACAGCAGATAGGATCCTGCATGTCCAAGTATCGTCCCATAATCTTGGTCATTCTCTTTCCCCAGTGCCCAGAGGGGCTTCTGTTGCAAAGGTTTGTAATGACTTCAGATGTTGACTACCCAGAGGTAGGCCAAGTTCAAGGTTAAGAACACAATTCGCTAAAGACTTCCCTCATGTCAGACACCAGCTGTAAGCTTGGGGATACCAGGGCCACCCATACTTCTTACAAACTGGGGAGTTCCCATTACTCCGCAGGAACTTTTGATAAGTTCCTGGAATGACACAGAGCACTCATGAAAGCTATAACAACTACAGTTTTATTATAGCAAAATGATACAAATCAGAACCAGCCAAAAGAAGAGACATAGGGTGAGGTCTGGGGGTTTGAAACACTAAGCCTCTGGTCTTCTCTCTGCAGAGGTAGGATGCGTTACTCTCCCAGTAAATGGACATTTAACAATATGCAGAGTCCTGTCCTCCAGGGATACTCACCCAAGCCTCTGTGTCCAGAGTTATTAATGGAGTTTCCTTACATAGGCATGATAGATTGAGTCAATCCTAAGGCCCCCTTCCCTTCTTGGAGGTAGGGCTGATACCACCTGGCATGAAGCTCCAACCCTCTGATCACCGGGTTGGCCTTTTTGGTGGGGCCAGCCCCTCACCTGAGTTATCTCATTTGCATAAATTTCTGGGTTGGGGCTGAGAGGCCCACCATGAATAACAAAGACACTCTGATCACTCAGGAAATCCCAAGGGTTTGGAGGCTATTTTCCAAGCACAGGGACAAAAGCAACCCCAAATCTTAATTATCTAACTGTATATATACATGTGATATATGTCATACACATGTATGTTCTCAACCTAAAAATACCCAAAGATGTTTGTTAAATGAATTTATAAACAAGAGCAGGAAAGAGTGAGAAAGGAAGAATGAAAATGAGAACTTTGGGCTCATTCATGAGGACTTAATTGAAACAAAACCAGAATCCAACAAAAGTAGCAGTGAATGGTTTGACTTTTGTAATGAACTACTTACTCATTGTCCCATTGATTTCTGAGCTGGTGACATTTGGTCTTTTCTTGAGACAGGAGACAGAGTTTGACCTTTTCGATGTTAGTACAGTGGACCTCCCACACATCCCCCATCTGTGGTTCCACTTTCTATGGTGTCAGTTGGCCTCAGTCAGGAGGCCACAGATACTTCCTGTGTCCTGGAAGTAGACGATCTTCCTCCTGACATATCTTCAAAGGACAAGAGTGGCCTAATGCTATATCATGGTGGCTCTGTCACTCACCACATCTCATCTCCCCACCCAGGCATTTCATCATCTCATGTCATCACAAGAAGGAAAATGCAAGTACAGTACAATAAGGCATTCTGAGAGTGAGTGAGGCCACATTCACATAACTTCCATTATCATGCAGGATTATAATTGTTCTACTTCATTATTATTATTACTGTTTTTAAAACTATTTTAAATTTTTAAAAAAGATTTATTTATTTATTTGAGAGAGAGAGAGAGAGCACATACAGAGGGAGAGGGAAAAGCAGCTTCCTGCTCAGCAGGGAGCCAGACACGGGGCTCCATCCCAGGACCCTGAGATCATGACCTGAACCAAAGGCAGATGCTTAACTGACTGAGCCACCCAGGCGCCCTTCATTTTTATATTGTTAATCTATTACTGTCCCTAATTTATAAATTAAACTTCACCATAGGTATGTAGATATAAGAAAAAACATAGTACATGTAGGATTCAGTACTATCTGCAATTTCAGGCATCCGCTGGGGGGTCATAGAACGCATTACCTGTGGATAAAGGGGGGGCTACTGAACTTAAGCCCAGGGCTTCAGCAGAACACTTAATTTGACTCCCCATGAGTTCCCAGCAGAAATGGCATATTTCACCCTTTTCTTCTACCCTAAGGGCAGGTAAACAAGCAGTGATAAAGAATAAAATCATCTTTCTACAAGAGCAGAGCTGCCCCAATTAGCTGCAGATGTTAGATGCCAGTCAAAGGAAAGATTTCAGTGAACTAGCAGAGAGCCCAGAAGGGAGTTCTGGTCCTTTCAATTAATCCCACCCCATGCTGCTGTTTTAGTGAGTTTCTCCGAGAGCCCCAGCACTTTGAGGGAAGCAGAGGCACATGGCAGGGCCCCTCCCTGTGGCCCAGGCCTGCTCTCAGGGAATCTGGCAGGGCGTGATGAGCATGGATCATATCAAAGACATTAACGCTGGACGGGCTGACAGGAAGGTGCAGTGGGGCTCTGCATCTTGGCAGGAGACCCCTGGGATTACAGGAGAAACCTGTGCATCTTGTCATTACAAGGAAAACTTGCAATTTTTTTTTCTTTTTACTGGCAATTATTTGATGAAGCAGGTATCTCTGGATAATTTAAATGTGGAACAAGACTGTCTTTAATTTTTAAAATCAAGGTCTTTTCCTTTTGTTTTTGTTTTCTTCTGTCTCAACCTCTCTCTCTTTTTATTCTTCTTCTTCTACTTCTTTTTTATTTATTTATTTATTTTGCCTCACCTTGTCTCAGTAGTTATATAAGCCAAACGGGCTTCTCTTAGCAAAAACAAACAGCACAAATTTAAAATTCTATAATTGAATAATAAAACTACTGCTATGAATCACTTTCTATCTTCCTCATTTGTATAGCAGCCCACATGGAAGGCACTGTGATAACAATCCTACTGTACAAATACAGGAGCCTGAAGGAGGGAGACTGGGTAGTTGGCCCAGGAGGCTGAGCTCATAGGCGGTAGCTCATGTCTGAAGAAAAGTCACAACCTCAGCCCCACCTGGAGGCCATTTTTAATAGCCTTTATCTAAATCTACTCTGTTTTCCAAAGATCATTCATATCTTCTGTTTTGTATCTTTTGGGAGGGGCTTAATATTTATATTGTAAGTATTTTTCCACGTTCTTGAAAATCTCCCATCACCAGGATCTCCAATAGTGTACACTGAGGCATCGTGTGGGTGTTCCATCTTCCTAATGTGGGTTTCTTAGATTGTTCCCAATATTTCTCTAGTGTAAAATGCTGCTACACTGTTTAAATCAGGCGTTGTGAGTCATTGGTTTGGTTGGGATTGAATCAGGCTGACAGAGCCGCTGGCTGACAGGAGGAGGTACCTTTCCAGGCCTGCGGGTATTGGTGTCTGTGTGAACCACATGTGCCTGCTCCATCCTCTTAGGTCCCCAGCTTATTGGAGCTCAGAAACCTGCATCTTTGATTCAGAATTTTCCCATTTCATAAATATTCTCTGAAAAAAAGTGCCTTTGTTGAACCTAATGGAGAAGGAGCCATGGCCCCATCAGGGCTTAGGGCTCTGTGTAGAGGGGTGAAGGCAGTGGTTGCTGTAGCCAGACAGAGAGAATAGAGGATAGGTTACCCCAGCAAGGCTTACAGTTGGGAAAACTTGGAAGGGCGCGTATCAGAGTTGGGACTGCTGGTATAACTAGTATAACTAGAAACATTCTGTTTCTGACCCATTGGAGAGAGGTGCTGAGATTTACTGAGTGCCTACTACAGGCTGGACATCATTCTGGGGACTACATATCTTCACTTAGTCCTCAGGGGTCCTATTTGCAGGCTAGGGTTTTTATTCCTTTTCTATAAATTATTCCAGAACTTGTGCTCAAAACCATCACCCTGAACTTGGATTGGATCAGATATCCTATGAAAGCTGCTGATGCCTTAAGACTGGTTTTTAGAAGCCATAAGCAATTTAAACAGTAGTGAAAACTCTCATTATTTTTATTGATGATAATATAAACCAGAGGACTTACAGAAAGGAGTAGGAAGTGTTATTTCAGAGTAAATGAGAGACATGTCAGTGTGAATGCACTGACCCCCTGCAAACACAGCTATGCAAGCTCTCAAAAGAATGTTCTAGTAGGAAAGAGGCCCAGGATTAAAATTTTCATTGAATAACAAGGTTATTTGGGAGTGTATACACTCCACTGCTTCTGGCCAGGGCCAGATTTGGAAAATGAAACGTTCTTTCTTCATTTCCTATATGATCAAACACAAAGGTTCCCCCTCTTCCCATCGTAAAAGTGGTTGGCGGAAGAACCCAGGAAGCTCTGAAAGTCTTAACTTGCCTGACTATTGCTTGCAATTGATGCATCCTCTTTCATTGGCTTCAGTTTTCATTCTGGAAGCCAGCTGTGGGGAGTAGAATATACCCGTGTGTTTCAAGTACAGTCAGTCGCTGAGCTCCTCCCGGAGAATCACACAGCAGGGAGAGAAACCCCAGCACAGACATGCAGACTAAGCATCAAGCCATGTCAGAATGGGACCTGGGCATTGTCCTTAGGGCTGGGAGCTGTGTCAGGTCCCCAGGATCACCCTTAGATTTGATAGCTCAGTAGGAGGACCCAGCATGTCAGGACTCAGCGTGCCAGGACTCACTACTCTCCACCCATGGCTTGGATTTACTCCAGTGAAAGGATTCAAAGACAAATCAGCAAAAGGAAAAGGCACATGGGACAAAGTCAGAGGAAGCCAGGAGCATGCTTCCAGAGTCTTCACCCGGTGAAGTCACTTAATTAGTCCTCCAGCAACAAGTATGACAACACATGTGGAATGTCGTCCACTCAGGAATCTCATCAGACACTGAGTTCAGGGTTTTCATGAGGGGCTGGTTGGTCCCAACTCTGGTCGTGTGCACCACTTCTGACTCCCAGAAACAAAGCAGGTGTTTAGCATAAACCAGACTCTTTGCTTAGTCTAGGCTTTGTGAGCCACTTTTATCAGCTCTGGGAATGGTGAGAACCCTCCCGATATCCCAGTTCCCCGACACCAGCCTCAGGCCAATCCTGCATGCTGGTCTTTCAGAGGAGAGCGGTCTCAAGAGGCCTCACCTTTGCTAGTCAGGTGACATCAGGTGGCACCCCTGGGCCTGTGGAATTTTGTCCTTGTGTGATCCTTATTTCAAGGAGCCTGGTTTGGTGGTGGGCACTTTTGTTAGGACTTCCATACTGTTTTCCTCACTCTGCCAGTGTGCTCAGTGGTGTAGACTGTCCTTATAAATCTGGAAAGAGTTATGGGCATGGCCTGCTTGATTATGCAATGTGTGTGTACTCTGGCCCAGCCACCAAAGTGTGCTATTTATGTGCATTTTTATAGCACTCTTGAGAATATTTTTAGATGAATTCATGACAGGCTGTGTGTGAATCAGTGAGGAGCATTAATATTATAAAGCAGACTACGACGTAATTTGCCTCCCATTGCCTGGCAATTTCCTGCCATCATTTGGAGGTGTTCTGAGCTGGTCTTCCTGGCTGGAAATTGTGTGCTTTCAACTGGTTGCCAGAAGTTTGGCCTCCGAGCTGTTGGCTGGGGAGCTGATGGTAAATTATTCATGGGATTCATAGGCCTGAGAAATAAACAAATCTAGGCCCTTTATTTTACAGATCAGAAATAATGGTATCAACACTGCCAGCAGCCACCCCAATTTCTGACCTGTATTGTGTGTTTCCTGTGGACTCAGCTCTGTGTTTTGTATTCATTCTCATGACAAATCCTCACAGTAACTCTTTAAGGAGGGAAATGATTTAACAGATCAGGAAACTGAGGCACAGAGAGGTTAAGTAACTTATCAAGATCACCCAGCAGAGAAGTGACAGAACTGAATAAAGTGGATTCCAGGGTCCTTAACCACTGAGAAGTCTGCCCTCAGAGGCAGGACCACTTGCTGGATGTCACAGAGGACTCAGTGGTGCTCTTCACTCAGTCTCCTTAGCTTTAGCCATATAACCTCTCATTTATTTCTTTGCAGTATAGGCTTGAGTCAGTCCTTGCCATAATATAAATGCTCCTTTCTGAGTTTAAGAAAGAATTTTCTTAGATTCACTGTTCCTTGCCGCTCCAGGCTCTTCCCGGCTGGGCCAGCCACCTCCAGTCTAAACTTACTGAAATAACTCCCATGTGCTTCTAAAGCACCAGTTAGACTCCTGATTCCATTCTCAGATTCTCCAGCCACTCCCCAGCACCCATACGATTATGTGTGGACTCCTCAGGCTGACAGCAAAGGCCAGTTATGACCAATTTCTGGGTCTTCAAGGATTCTGTTTCCTCTGCTGATGACTGTCCATCCCAAGCCCACCTCTGCCGGCCCTTCTTGCTCACCTGATCTGGTGAGCATGGCATGGTCAGGTGTCCACAGCCTTTCTCAGCTTCCTTCCTGCTATCACTGCACTTCACTCCATGTTACAGTCAGACGTTTATTCTACTGTTGCCCACTAGATTGGAAGCTCCTTGAAGGCAGGGGGCTACAGCACTTGTATCCAGAAGACAGGATGGGAATCTGGGCCCCCTGGTGGTAAGGAAGCAGGTGTTCTGTAGAGCCAGAAAGACACGAATGGGCTTCTTGGAAAGAGACCCAATGGAAAAGGGCAATGTGGAATCCATAAATGAGAAGGCCCAAATCAGGCCTAGAGATTAGTTAGCAAGTAAGCTTAAAACTATATTTTATTGCAGAATACTTTTTTCAAATGGAGACTTGCATTTGAATTTGTTTCCCAAAACATAAAAGGAAACCTCTAGCTGAAGGCTCATATTTCCTACTCATCTTTTATGACTTTGCTGAAATCTTCCCTCTTTCTTAAAGACTCATGGTACAGTAATTTTCATGGCATGGGCTTTGGAATCAGGTTGTGGTCGTTGGGTAAAGTAGCTGCTCTAACAAGCAACCCTAAGGGCACCTGGATGGCTCAGTCAGTTAAATGTCTGACTCTTGATTTTGGCTCAGGTCATGATCTCAGGGGTCATGAGATTGAGCCCTGAGTGAGGCTCTATGCTCAGTGGGGTGTTTGCTTGCAGATTCTTTCCCTCTGTCCCTCCCCCAACTCAAGTTCACTCTCAAATAAATGAATAAATAAATAACCAGCAACCCCTAAATCTCAGTGGTCCAACACAGTGAAATTTCATTTCTCATCCATACTACCATTGAGAGCAGGTGAACGTCTCCTACTCCATGAAGTTATTCAGGGGCCCAGATTCCTTCATTTGAGTGGCCCTACCATTCCTAAGGGCTTTAGAGGTCTCTGCTGGTTAATCTGTGAATGATCAGACTATAAGGAAAGGGAGTGAGTGAGGAGAAGGCACACGAACTCTTAACACCTTGGTGAAGGTCACACACACCACTTCTGCTCATACTCTTTTGGTGAGATGTAGCCACATGACCACACTCAGATACAAGGCACTGAGAAATGTGACCTGGCAGTGTAGCCAGGAAGAGGAGGAGACCCAGACATTATGAACAGAGGTATGGGGAGGGGGGGTGGCTCTGTCATTCCACTAGATTCTCTCTGGCTTTCAGGTGCATTCCTCAGGAGCAGTTTTCTGCTCTTAATGAAACTTCACAGGATGGCTGCAAGGGTTAAACAAGCTGAGGTATATAGATGTCTGCTACTTAGCTGTCAACCATTATTCATTCTATGTCCCTTCTTCTCTCCTAATCCAGGCTTTCAATATGCAACAGAAGTACCAATATGATCATCTTTGTCTTTTCCATACTAAATTGGAATAGAGTAGTGATTAAGAGATGGGCTCTGGAGTCCAGCTACCTGGGTTTGCATCCTGACCCTCCCACATGCCAATGGCATGACCTTAGGACAAAGTCCCTATGGATGCATCCCTATGGTTCCTCATCTGCCCAAAGAGAAGTCAAAAACCAAGACCTAGCTCATAGGGTTGTGGAGGGGATGGAATGGGTTCCTATGTGTCCAGTTCTCAGGATAGCGCATGGCATATTGTAAATATGTGTGGGTTACCTATTTTTATCATTACATGGTGACTGACACACAGCAGAAGCTCAATTTAAAAAAAAATGCTTACTAAAACACCTGTTCTGTACAATGCAGTGCAAGTCAGTGTTCACATATATCGGGTCCACATATCTCAACTCAATGAACATTTGTGTAATGAATTAGTGGAACAACCCTCATCACCTGACTCCTATCATAGAAGACTTCAGGCTGCCTTTCATCCAGGCCTTTGCTGAATTCATCCCTCAAGAAGACAAACATTTAGTCATTAAAGCCATCACTTTGAAACCAGCTTTTAGGGCTTTTGGGAAATATGTCTCTGCAGGGGGCACAGCTTTTTGGCAAGTCTTTCAGCCTTCTCCAGCCCCCTGCAGGGACTTCTGTCCATACTCCATCTTCCCCAAGCTGAGATATGAAATCTCTGCAGGGATGCCCAAAGCAACTACTAGGAGTGTGCGATATGAAAGCTGCTCCCTTTCCCAGCAGGCTCCTGAATGCCTGAAAAAGCAGGAAAAAAAAAATTTCTTCCTCAACAGCATCCTTCTAGTTTCTGCACATCAATTCCAGGAAACTGGTTGTTGCTGCAGGTGTGCTAAGAGGTTCTCTAGAGTGGGTGTTAGCAAGGCTCTTTGCAAGGTGGCTGTGGTTGCTTGAATCAGTGCGGGATTGCAGTAGGTACCAAGGTGACATCCAAGAATGACCTTCTATGTGTGTTGGATGGGGAGCAGGGGGGGACTCCTGATTATTGAGCAGCAAGAGAGGTGCCTGTCCTGTCCTGGATACTCATTCCTTACACCAGCTTCTCCAAGGGTTTTGACCCTGTGAATGCTCGCTGTCACTCTTGGGGTCCTATATGCCTGCCTTCCTCAGGCCTCTCCAGCCACTGCCTTAACAGTTCATCACACTCTTCCTCCCACTATGTTCTGTGTCCCTTGGTTGTCATCCTTGTACTTCAGGGCCTAGCAGAGTGTCTAGCCCCTAACACAGACTTAATTAATACTTTTAAACCGATAAATACACCATTTTACTCAGCTGCTTAACATGGCCACCTTGACTGTGAAGTTTGGAGCCTGGATAACGGAGTTGTCCTTCAGGGCTCGGATGTGAGGCCGACCTCGCACAGCCCTCCCCTCCTCCACCTGTTAGCCGCGTGACCATGGGCAAGTTGGCAACTCTTGGCTCCCTCATCTATCATTGAGGCTTTCTGCCAGCAGCGTTGCTGTGAGGCTGAAATGGGATAATTCACGTGTTTTGGTAGTTTCAGCAGTTGGAAAGAACAACAGCAATTTTGTCTGATTGAAGCTAAAAGAGTTGTTGACAAACTAGGGAGAAGCTCGCAGGATTGTTGGCAGGGCTGGTGAGCCGGCCTTGAAGCTTTGCAGCCTGGCTGATGCCCCACCTCATACCCAGGGGCCACCAGTGTCCGTTAGTTTACAGGTGGCACAGGACACGGGGGCTCCCCTGCTGTCTTAGTGGTCCCCAAACCCAGTCTGGCCTGCGCTCCCTTGGCTGTGGAAGGAGTCCCAGCCCCGCCCCCGCAGAGCCCCGCCCCCACAGAGCCCCGCCCACAGCAGAGCCCCGCCCCACACAGCCCCGCCCACTGCAGAGCCCCGCCCCCACAGAGCCCCGCCCCCGCAGAGCCCAGGCCTCTGACTGGCTGAGCCCGAGTCACGTGACCACTGGCCAGCTGCAGCGGATGCTAGGGGAGCAGGTGTCTAGTGCAGTCAATCTAAATAGGGAGGAGTGGACTGTGTGTTCCCCCAGTGCTGTGGAGCATGAAGTTCCCCAAAATGGGACCGGGTTCCCCATGCAGGGGAGCCAAAGGATGACAGGTGGCCACAGAGTGGTGGACACTAAGGGTCAGCAATGATGTCCAGCCACTGCCAGCACGCGACTCCTTGGTGAGCTGAGCGCGCAGCAGCTATGGTGGCCTGGACCGGCGGGGGTGGGCTAAGTGGTGACAAGTATTTTGGAGCTGAGGCAGGGTCAGTTCCTTCCGAGGCCTGCGAGCAATGAGTCTGTTCTAGGGCGGACCCTACCCTGTGCCTCTTCCCATCGTCTTCCCTCTATGCATGCCTCTGTGGACCCTTTTAATAAGGATGCAAGTCATTTTGGACCATGTCCACCTTAATGAGCTCATTTCAATTTGATTACCTCTGTAAAGAGCCTGTATACGTTCTGAGGCACAGTAGGTTAGGATTCAACCTACAATTTGAAGGGGGGGGAGGGGAGACACAGTTCAGCCCATAAAAATGTGTTCAAATTTACCCTTTTTATAAGGACACCAAGCAGATTGGGGTAGGATCTTACCCTACTCCAAGATGACCTCATCTTAATTAATTAACATCTGCAATGACCCTATTTCCAAATGAGGTCACATTCTGAGGTTCTGGGACTTAAGACTCCAACATACGAATTTGAGGGGAGGAGGTTCACAATTCAACTGATAACACAGGGATAAGCCAGGATGGCTTAATTGAGGGGTATGGATCAAGGGCAAGAATTTAGGAGGAACTCCCATGTTTTGACTGAGCAATTAGAGAATGGTGTTTTGTTTAGAAGCTGAAGAAGAGAAGATAAAGAAATGGAATTCAGGGCCAGAGATCCAGGGGACATTTCCTATCCCATTCTTTAATGATTGGCTTAGTGAGGGGCCTATGCCCAGATCTGGGCCAGTGGGATATAAAGAGAGGATTGCTAGAGGCTTCTGGAAAGATTTTGGCATCAAGAGACCCTTGAGAGGCCAGGATTACTCTCTTCACTCACATATGTGGCCAAAAGGGTTTCTAAAAGTCACCCTGTACTTGTGAGTGGATGCAGCCTTAGGACCAGGTCAAAACTGTGGAGAGAAGAGTGAAGCAAAAGGAAGCACCTGGATTCTTGGCCATGGTACTGAGCCACCAGATCAAGCTCAGCGCTCTTGTGAGTCTGCACTTACATAAGCTGGTAAGGGTCCTTGTTGCTTAGCTGTTTTGAGTTTTGATATCCTGTTATATGCAGCCAAGAGCATCCTTAAATGGTACAGTGCATTATCCCCTCCAGTGGACTGGAGTATCTCTGAGGTCTGGAGGCCAAGTTTTGTTTGTCTCTGTGTCCAGCTCAGGTCCCAGTACTCAGGCCATGCTTGTTGAATGAATCAGTGGATGATGAGTGCTGTGTGCATTAAGGTGTGGAAACATCATCATGTTTCAGAATAGCCCTAGTTGTTGATAATATATTCTGTCCTCGCTCCATACTATGAGCCAGGTAGTTAGAGAGAGAGAGAGAGAGAGAGAGAGAATGGGAAGAGAATAGATATCTCATAGGGAGAGGATGCTACCCCTCCTCCCTCATCTCCTGCCATCAGCCCATTTGCTTGGGCCAGAAACCTAGCAGTCTTCTGTGTTCCTCTTAGACGTCTCTAACACCTTCCCTCCCCAGATCCGGAGCCAGTTGCCCAGTTAGTCTTGTCCATCCTATTCTTGAAACAATCTCAGATCCAGCCCTTCTCTCTACTTTCACTACTTGGTCCAGGCCACCAAGATCTTTGGACTGTTGCTGTGCCCCCAACATGCTGCCAGCTTCCTTGTTAGCTTCCTCTAGTTCTCTTGCCACTCTGAAGCCAGAGCAGTCTGCTAAAGATGGAAACCTGGAAGATTTCTATCCTCCCCTTGCTTAAAGCTCTCCAACAGTTTTCCACTCCATCCCCCAGAAAAGTCCAAATGATAAGCAAACTCATTACCATGACAGGTAAAGTCCTATGTGACCTCCCTTTCCTCCCCCTTCAACTTCTTACAGCCCCTTCTTCCCTCCCTTGTCCCATTCCACCCCCACTGGCCTGCTTTCAATTCTGTGGACACTGTAAGCTCTCTTCTGCCATGGCTTCATGGCACATGCTTCTCCCTCTGCCTAGAATACTTCCCCACCATTAAAAAAAAAAAAGGTTTCAGGTTGTTGGGATGCATTATAGTTAAAAAAGAATATATAAAGTACATACATATGCATTGTGTACACACACAGAGTTTAAAGAATGATTATCTATCTATCATGCAGCTAAGATTAAGAAGATTAAGAACAGAGGATCCAGGGCAGCCTGGGTGGCTCAGCGGTTTAGTGCAGCTCTCAGTCTAGGGTGTGATCCTGGAGACCCGAGATCGAGTCCCATGTCAGGCTCCATACAGGGAGCCTGCTCCTCCCTCGCCTGTGTCTCTGCCTCTCTCTCTCTCTCTCTCTCTCTCTCTCTCTCTCTCTCTCTCATAAATAAATAAATAAAATCTTAAAAAAAAAAAAAGAATAGAGGATCCTGCCAGGTGTCCCACCCCAGATCATTTCTTCCACTACATCCCAGGAATGACCACTGACCTGACATTTGCAATAATTCTTTGTTTTCCTTTGTAGTTTTACAATCTTTTTAAGATTTTTGTTTATTTGAGAGAGGGAGTGCAGAGAGAGAGAGAGAGAGAGGAGAGAGAGAGAGAGAGCATGAGCAGGGGCAAGGTGTAGAGGGAGAGGGAGAAGCAGACTCCCTGCTGAGCAGGAGCCCAATGTGGGGCTGGATCCCAGGATCCTGGGATCATAACCTGAAGCAAAGGCAGATGCTTGCTGACTGAACCACCCAGGCGCCCCTGTAGTTTTACAATCTACTTGTAATTCCCCTCCCAAAACTTATATTTGCATAATTTTGAATTTATATATGGCATCATACTATATGTATTCTTTTGTTTCTGCCTTATTTTGTTCAATGCTATTTTTTGTGAGATTTTATTATGTGTGTTTGCATGTTGCTGTACTTCATTCATGTTTGCAACTGTAGTGTTTCATATGATGACTATTCCACAATTTATCCATCCTACTGCATGGGGACATCTGGGTTGTTTCCCATTCGGTGCTTTTATAAGCAATGCTACATGGAATTTTGGGTAGATATGTCCTAGGGCAAATGGAAAAAAGTTTTTTAGAGACATTTTCTAGAAATGGATTTGCTGGGTTGTAGGTTTGGGGCATCTTCACCTTTTTTTAGATGATGCCAAACTGTTTTCCAAGATGGTTGTACAAATTAAACACAGTGCATGAGAGTACACTGCTGATCACTCCTTGGTCTTACCAGACCTGTTAGTTTTTAGTCTCCTAGGGACTGTGTTAGCTTCACCGAAGCACTGGGCGCTGCGCCAAAGTCTAGCGTGACCCTCACAATAGCCCTGAGACATTAGCGTCATCATTCCCATTTTGCAGATGAGGAAGCAAAGGTCCAGCTGGTTTAAATCATTAGCAAATTGTTGTGCTGGGATTCAAGCTCAGGTCTGTGCATCTAGAACCTATGCTTATTCTGCAGTGTCATATGCTGCCTCTGGAAATGTTTGTGGGGCTATGTCCGGTATCAGTGGATACCTATGAGCGTCTTGGGGATGAAACTCCCTTGAGAAGAGCTAAGTGCCATGACCTTAGTCTTTGGTGCACATCAGAATCAGCCAGTCACCATCCCAAGTCCACTGAATCAGAATGGGCAACAATGGGGATCTAGACAATGCAAAGTGGTATCTCATTATGATTTTAATTTGCTTTTGCCTGTTGACTAATAACATTAAGCATCGTGTCATTAACTTACTGGTCATTTGAATTTTCCTTAGAGTCTGTTCAAGTCCTTTGCTCATTTAATTGGGTTGTCTTATTGACTTGTTAGGGTTCTTTATGTATTGTGGATGTAAGTCTTTTATAGTATATGTGTTGCAAATATGTTATCTCAGTCTGTGGCTTGTCTTTACATTTTTTTCAAGTTGTCTTTTGAAAAATAGAACAATTTAATGTTGCTGAAACCCAAATGAGCTTTTTGTTTTTGTTTTATGGTGTATCTTTGCCTACCTCAAGGTGGGAAAGACTTTCTGTTATATCAGGTATGTGTATTTTTAACACATTTCCCAGTTGGTACTGCTGTGCACCAGAGCTGGGGACCCCTAGGTATAAATGGTCACCCCAGGTTTGGGGTCAGATCTGAGTTTGACTTCCATCCAGGCTTGCCACTTACTGAGCAAGTCACTTTGTCTCTCTGAGCCTCCCTATCTGCAAAATGAGGCAAAAATAGGGCCTGTCCACAAAATTTGTTAGAGGGGTTCAATGAAATAAAGCTCAAACAGAACTTAGCAAAATGCCTAGTGTGCAGAAAATGCTCTATAAAAGCTGTTTCTGTTTACATACTGGCTGGATTCAAGCAGCAGGATGCAATAATATGGTTTGTTGTTTGTTTTCAGTACATCAAGGCCTTCTACAATGAATCGTGGGAAAGAAGACATGGGCATCCAATAGACCCAGACACTCTCACTCTGCTCTGGTCTGTGACGGTGTCCATATTTGCCATTGGTGGACTTGTGGGGACTTTAATGGTGAAGCTGATCGGAAAAGTTCTTGGGAGGTTAGTGGACGCCATCTCTGCGTGGGGATCCCCTCTATAATGTTCAAAATATGTCTGTATCATAGTCAAGATCCCAGGAGAATTCCATTAGACAGTCCAGCTGGAGAGATTTTAATGCCAGAAGAGCAAGGGTGGGGGGAGACAGGGCACCTGAGGTCAAAGAAGAATAGAGACCATGGACAATGGACTGACAAGCAGGAGCTGAGGTTGTGGAGGGCTGCATGGACAATCAATAAATATTGTCCAAACAGGGAGGGACTAGGGAAGTAATACCCTGGCTTCTGTTTCCGACCTGCTGCTGTGCCACTTATTGGTCAAACCCAAGTAGAAGCTGGAAACACCAGGAGCCTTGCTGGCACAGTCCAGGAGGCTCAGCTCCCAGTGCTCAGAGCAGGATTGGGAGGGAGGAGATGGATCTGGCTGCAGGAGCAAATGGAGAAGGTTCAGCACACTGTCTTAGTGATTGTTCCAGGTAAGTCCATAAAGGACAGTGTTTTGTCAGATGACTGAATGATAACTTATTAAACCAATCTCCCATGGACAGACATTAAGGTTGTTTCAGATCTTTTGTATTACAAATACAGTTGCAATGAGTGTCCAATACTTCCTGTTGAACTTTCCCGTCCGGGCCCTCTCCAGTCAGATCCTCTTTACCTCCTGGGCTTCATTTCTCAGTTATTTCTATCCTAGAAACTTATCTGAGATCAGATCTATTATCAATAAATTTCCCCAGTCATTCTCTCTGTATCTTCACTTGTAACTTCCTGGGGGATATTAAAGTATTAGTGGAAAAGTAGAGTCCCTGCAGCATTCGTGTCTGAACTTGACTCATGGGTCTTCCAGTTTCCAGTTGTGTGCCTTTGGCCAAGTCCTTTAATTATTTGAAGCTCAAACCTCCTCCTCTGTAAAATGCCCTGTAGGAAATGTTAGAGGGACTGGAGAAAATGAGTGGAGTGAGAAGAGTCTGTTGACAGAAACTCAGTAAAAAGAAGCTGCTCTTATTACCATCCTCCTCCTCATTATCCTGACACCCATACACAGGAAGTGCTCAACAGCTCCCCGTATTGCATTGACCTGAATTGGAAAGGAGATTCAACAGACTCCAGAAAATCTTTCCCCTCCCCAGGGCTATAGGAACACTATTTAAAAAGGTGCCACCCCTTCCTCTACCCTTGGCCTCACATCCCCAACAAGGAGCAAGTTAGACTGACAGTGTTTCAAAGCAGACTTTTGCAAGGCTGGGGCAGGGAGCCATCCTGAAAGCATGCATGCCATGCTCATGTGGCCCCCCAGCGAGGCAGGGAAGGTGCTGACACTTTCCTTGACCCAAAGACCACTTCCAGGTGGCAACTAATGGGATCTCCATACTCTAGAGAAGTACACCTATTGCATAGTGGAGGGAGGGCTGCCATTTCCAGAGGTGCCCCAATGTATCAGACACTCACACACACTCTCATTGAATTTTCTTCACTCTCTGGGGTCCTGGGTGGGGGATGGAGTTGAGAGCTTACACAGAGCCTGAGCTCACGTTGGAATCCACTCCACAGCATCATGTCCCTTCCAGTATGCCAAGCAGATCTTAAGGAGGAGTCTGCTGGCAATGGTACTGTACAGTCCATGACTGTTTGACCTCAGGTAAGTGACCAGCTGGCCCTCAGATTGGCATCACGGATCAGGGTCCATGAAGTACTGTTGCCAAACCCCCGGCCTGGGCCCATTTCTGACCCCAGTTCTCTTATCTATTCTAGTTAGATAGAGTCACCCTCGGCCCCAGGACTCGTGGTCGTGACATATGCTTGCCTTGTGCCTGGCCATGGCACTTATACTCCAAGGCTGCCCCATAAGGAGTCTCTGAACCCAGGTGGATGGTAGAGGGAAAGCCACGCTGCTGTCGGGTTCTGGAGGTTGTGGCCCAGCAAGTCCTTACTCCCCAGCTTGCCAGGTGTGTGATATGGGACTTTGCTACCTCACCTTTCATCCAACACTTTTCCCTCATGTAAAATGAAGGCAATGAAAGTGACTTTGCAACTGTCAATAGCAGGGTGCAAAAACAAAAAAACAAAAAAAACAAAAAAACAAAAAAAAAAAACCAAAACCAAAACAAAACAAAAAAAAACAAAAACAAAAACCTGGAAGGAGTGGGAAAGACAATGTTTCAAAGAAATTAATTTTCTAAGTGAAGGAGGAGTTCTAGGCTGGAGAAAGATTCTATCAAAAGGTGTTGGTCCTTTTGCCCTGGCCAGCTGCCAATTCCTTTTCTCATCATTATGTGAATAAAAGTTGAACATAGATGAAGTCTCAGCTTGAATAGTAACTCTGTTGGGAGGAAAGGAGCAAAACCCAGAGAAGTCTGCTACCATTTATTCACTCCCTGCTACATACGAGTGCTTGACTTTCCATACCTCATTTACTTCTACAACTCTGTATTGTGTCCCTGGTCTACAAGCGTTGAGTCCAAGGCCCTGAAAGGCCTAGCAACTTGCCCAAGGTGACAAGAATGAGGTTGATCTGACATTCAGATCTGGTCTGTTTGATAAGAGCCTGTGATTTTCCTATCACATGGCGTCTATTAAAACTGCTTCTTGATGGCTCATTATTTGTCTCCCAGGGGTGCTGTTGGGGAAAAAGAAGCAAGGCTTCTTTTTCCCCAAAAAGGTTGGGCTTAATGTACAAGGCTGGTATGGGGTCCAGTGGAAGGGACTCAAAGATGTGGCTGGTGGGGGGAAATTTGGGTGGAGTTGGGGGGACCTCAGAGTCAGGTGAGCCTTGTCATCAGAGGTCCAGCAGGGGGCTGATCCTTGCTAGGACATGTTGAACTCATCTGTGATTTGGGAGAGGAGTGAGGACTGCGGGAGCATGAGGGGCCAGGAATGGCCTCTGTAGATGAGTCACCCCATTATCTGGTCTCAGGGGTACAAGTTCCTTGTCTCCTGGAATCTCTGACTTGGAGAATTCTGGTTGAATCCTTCCCCTTCTTTGAGGTCATCTGTCCTCGGCTTAAATGGTTCTAGTGACCGAATCTTCCTTCCCTCATGAGACAGGATCATGACCATGTTGGTGCATGGATCTGGCTAGAGGATCCACAGCGCTTACAGCTCATGAGGCCATGTATGAGTTACTCAAGTTCTCCAGGCTTTGTGTAGTGGCAAAATGAAGATAAAACAATGCCCGTCAGAAGGTTGTTGTGAAGATGAAATGAGACGGTGGATATAAAGTGCTCATCTCAGTGGTTGACATGGAGTCAGTGCCCACCTTACATTGGCTAGTGCCAGTGTCATCCATGTGCCCGTCTTCATGAGCTCTTCCTGAGGTGTGTCATCCCATCACTCAACAGAGCTGGTTGTGAATGTGTTCTTCCAGTCTCTCTGAAATTGGCCTCCTTACACATATCATTGGATCTAGTTTTTCCTTCTAGAGCAGAGCAGAGCAGAGCAAATATGCAAAATCCATAGGGAAACTCCCTCGGGCTTTAAAATTAGATCCTCAGGCATATTCCTGAGCAAGCCTTAAAACCACGTTCATCCATGCAGCAAATATTTTTGAACATTGACTGAGAGCCAGGCACTGTTACTGGCACCTGAGTGTCAGTGACAAACAGCAGAGCCTGAGCCTGCTGCCTAGCCATGAACAATCCATTCTGCACGTCACCATGGCCTTTGGAAGAACTGCAGATGGGTGGATGGGTAGTAGAGGCACAAGAAGAGGCAGCTGGTGCCTCTTTCAGTTTTAAATCTGGGTAAGTAAGCCCACCTAAGGGAGTGGATATGAGGATGGCACAAAATACTGTTTACAAAATGTGTCACATCACTCATGCCTGTGACAGGAACCCAAACTAAACTGGCTCAGGCCCAGAGGGAACTAATTGGCTCACATAACTGGAATATAACTCAGCTGAATCCACCTGTCTGTTTTCTCTGTCTCTCAGCTCTGCCTTGCTCTGTGTTGGCTTCTTGCACAGGCTCGCTCTCCCCGGTGGAGGCAAGATGGCCCCAGCAGCTCAAGGTGACACTGTTTTTGCTCAGAGTCCCCAGCATAGACTTCTCCTTCCAGTAGTTCTAGTAAAGTTCCAGGCCTGAATCTCATTTACTTGTGTGAGGTTGCATATCCTCAGAGTTTTTCAACCAGGGGCAATATTTTGCCCTCAGGGGACATTTGACGGTATCTGAAGGTATTTCTGGTTGTCACTGCTCAGAGGTGCTACCAGCATCTAGTAGAGGCCAAGAAGGCTGCTAAACACCCTGCAGTGCACAGGACAGCCCTCACCACAAAGAAATTTTGGGCTCCAAATATAACTATTCCAGATTGAGAAATCCTGGTGAATAACATTCTAAATTTAATTTAAAATTACTGTATTATGTGCCCATTCCTGGAGTCACAGTGGGGTGGGGGCATGACCATGATGAGCCCCCACACAGAGTTAAGGGCAGGAGTGTTTCTTGGAGGAAATCCAAGGGACTCCCACCAGAAGAAGGATGATGGGTATTGAACAAGCAGTAACAACCAGCCTCCTAAACATCATGCCAGGCAAATAGCAGGTTCTCAAAAGTGTTTTTCTCCTCTTTTTCTACTTCAATATTTTAAAATGTGTCTTTGCTTTATAGAAGTGGGAATGAACATTAGCTCTCTAGGTGCCTGCTGGAGGAGTCTGAAATGCACATGGCAAGCACATACTAGGCTTGAACAACAGAAATTTCTTCTCTCACAGTTGGGGAGGCTTCAAGTCCAAGATCAAGATGGCAGTGGGGTTGGTTGCTCCTGAGTCCATTCTCTTTGGCTTGCAGGTGGCTCTCTTTGTACTATGTCCTCACACGACC
This sequence comes from Canis lupus dingo, assembly GCF_003254725.2. Taxonomy (NCBI): domain Eukaryota; kingdom Metazoa; phylum Chordata; class Mammalia; order Carnivora; family Canidae; genus Canis; species Canis lupus. The sequence continues at coordinate 69,559,615 of NC_064245.1, forward strand.
ATTTTGCCTAGGCAGGAGCATGCCTGGTATCTGTTCTTCTTGTAAGGACTCCTATCCCATTGGATTAGGGCCCCACCCTCATGACCTCACCTAACCATAGTTACCTCCTTGAATGCCCAGTCTCCAAATACAGTCATGTTGGAGGTTAGAGCTTCAATAGAGGAATTGGCACATAATTCAGTCCATAATAGAATATATACACTGGTTCCTGAACCATCTCTTTCAGGCTGGAATTATCTTAGGAAAGCAAGTTCCCCAGAAGCAGAGCCTGCAAGGGAGCTTGGGATGCACATGTTTTGTTGAGGGAGGGCTCTTCAGGAGTTCCCTTGAAGGTGATGGAAGCAGAAGAGAGAAAAGGGGAAGAGAGCCAAGCCAGGCTGTGCTCTCAAACCCAGGCTGGCTTTGCGCAGGCATCTGGAGCATGAATTATACCCAGGAGCTGTCCCATCTGGGGCACACTCTCCTCCCACCACTATCCAGTCATTGGCTGTAGGCTGCTCTGGAGGAGGGGACCACCTTTTGGAGAAGGGCCAACCAGGAGCCTTGAGCAGCCACATGGACAAAGCGGGGGTTGGGGGAGAGCTGAGGGACAGAGAGGCACCCACCAGGATTCCTGATATTCCACCTCCATTCTGCTAGCCTTGAAGCCTTGCCAAGCACTGTGAGCCTTGCCATGCCAAGGACTGGGAGAAGGAAGCCCGTCCTGGGGTTCAAGGCAGACTATAAGGAGAAAGACTGGGCATGGTACACATGGGCTTCAGGAAGGCAGAGTTTCAAAATCTGAAACAGAGTCAACCAACCCTAAACTCGTAGCAACTTTGGTACAAGTTGTTTCTGCACCATCTGTTTGTCTGATTATGGGCACGACCTGTTTGGGGTTACAGATGCATGAGCTAGAAATGACAGTTAAAAGTCAATAAATAGTCACTCCTGCCCCACACTGCCCGCCGCACATCTGTTAGAACCAAATACTGGCCTTCACTGGGCTCACGTAAGACTTTCTGTTTCCCTCTGTCACATCACTTTGCATTTTGTGCTGTTACCACTTAATTATATTTCTGTCTCTTCCCTGCAAGAGCAGTTCCTTGATGCAAGAGCCACGTGTATACATGAGCCCTAGAACGTGGTGCAGAGGCTTGTACATGCTAGGCAAGCAATAAGGGTTGTTGGATAGATGGAAGGACGGATGGAGGAATTCTTGATATGTGAGGGTTTTTCTACTATAACTTCCCAAAGTGGCCACTTTTCTTTTGCTTACATACTTTCATTCACTCTTGCATTTATTTTCCCAGCAAATTATTTATCAAGCACATGCTATATGCCAAGCACTCAGGAGTGAACAAAGTGAATAAAGTCCCTAAGGTAACAGCTCTCCAGGCAGAGGGAGCAGCAGCAGCTGCAAAGACCCTGGGGGATGAACAGGCTCATCTTCTTTGGAGGTAAGACAGGATGTCAGTGTGGCTGGGGCCAAGTCAATGAATAGATGATGAGGTAGAGAAGTCACAGAGATTAGATGCAGAGGGCCTTATAGGGCAGGGTTGGGACTTTGGCTTTTCTCTGAGTAAGAGGGGAGTTACTGGAGTGTTTTAAGAACTAGCCTGACTTACACTTTGAAAGGCTTGCTGTTAGTGCATCTGGGGAGGCTGGTTGGGAGCATCTTGCAATCATCCAGGTAAGGTGACCTGATTTGCACCAGGTTTGTAACAAGGCATAGTGAGAGGTAGTGAGAATTTTATGAGTTTGGGACATATTTTGGAAGTAGAGAAAGCAAGCCTTACTGTTGTATTATATGTGGGGAGTGAGGGAGAGAAATAAAAAATAATGCTAACATTTTTGGCCCGAGAAACTACTAGGATTGTGGTGTGTTGTTGTTGCTGTTTTGGTTTTTGGGTTTTGTTTTGTCTTTGCTTTTGCTTTTGTTTTGAAGTAGGGAAGACTTTAAGAGGAATAGGGTTTTTTTTGGGGGGGGGAAAGAGGAGCAATATTAGGAACTCAGTTTTAGGTATATTAACTGTGAATTGTCTGTCAGACCTCCTAGTGACGATGTGAAGTAAGCAGTTAGCTATAGAGGTCTAGCACTCAGAGGGGAGTGAAGAACTTGGATGTAAGTTTAGATGTCATAGTACATAGGTGACACTTGAAGCCAGAAAACAAGATTACCTAGGAAGTGTATAGAGGCCAAAGGAATAGGCTTAAGGGCTGAGACCAGGAGCACCCCCCTCCAACATTGAGAGGGTTGGGAAGATGGTAAGGAGGCTGGTAGGAGCAGACCTACCTGAGTGAGGGCTGGAAAGCATGTGAAGGAAGGAATGGCGATCACCTGTGTTCAACGCTGCTGAGAAATGAAGATAAAGCCTGAGCTCTGGTTGGTGGGTTTAGCAACGTGACCTCTGACTACCTGACAGGAGCTGTTTCAAAGGCACAGTGGGAGAGACAACCTCTGGAGTGGATTTAAGCAAGAAGAATAGCTCAAGACAATGAGCATAGATGAGTGTAGTTTCCTTCTAAGATGGCAGCTACAGCACGTTAATGAGATGTTCCAGCAGAGAGGGAAAAATTGGTAGCCAGGAGCAAGAGAGGAAACTTGCTGAAGCAATGTTCTTGTGCAGGTGAGAGGGGGTGGATGGGCCTCAGAGTGGAGCAGGGACACTACGTCCATAGGAACATGAGGGCAAACAGCGTATGCGTACAGAACCAGGTAGGTTATTCCAGGTAGAGGGAACACATGACATCCTCTCCAGATTGCTTCTACTTTCTCAGTGGAGTACAGAGTGAGGTCATCAACTGAGAAGGAGGATAAGGGGACTTGAGGAGAGAGATGTGTGAAATAGTCCTATAGATGAGCAGGAGACTGAATGAACCAGGGAACCACAGAATGGCTGCTAGGAGTCCCAAAAGCCCACTTGAGATTGGGGTTCATGAACTTAAAGTTGACACCAGTTAACATAGTTGTGGATTGTTCTCCAGCCACATGCTCTGTGGTGGATGTGTGAGGTAGGTCAGGATGTAAGCAGGGTTGGAGGTTGCCATATAATGAGGGCAAGTGGGTCAGTGGGTCAAGGAGTTGAGGGGGTATGGCTGTTTCAAATGATGGATCATGGAATTCTGGCCGGGTAAGCAGGAATGGATGGACATGAGGAGGGTGAGGATTGGGGGAACAAGGTATGATCCTGGTTTATAGGCCAAGTAGCCTAAAGAATTGTTGGAAGGGTGGGTGGTGACAGCCCTATCTCCAGAGGTTTCCCATTCCACTAGGCCTTTACAAAAGTACTTTTTAAACCCAAACTGAAATAGTATTCCCTGCATCTTTCACCATTTGGTCCTGTGCATGGAGCTTAAGCATGACCCAGTGGAAGCTCTCACATCTTCCCTGAGCCTTCTCTGGTCTGGGCTCAGCGTGCTGAGTCCCTTGGCTGGCCATTCCTCAGGTGACAAGCTCTCCATTCTCCTCATCACCTGATCACTCTTCATCGTATTTGGCCCCTTCTGCCGAGAGCTGATGATCTCCTGGACCGCACCAGAAGATTTTGCCCTATAGCAAGGCTCAGGACAATGCATCAGGTATCCCAGGTCGGGTTCTCAGGGGTCGCTGGAGTTCTGAGCTCAGGAATGGCACGGCCCTGGTCTCCCTTGTTTCTGTTGCTGTGTTCATTTCTGGGGAGGAATGGAAACACAATCATTAAAATCTCTGTGTCTGAACCCCAGTGAGTCAGCTTTGCAAATTATTTGCAAGTAAGGTTTCCATCCTCACTGGGACACTGTCAGGCTGGGGGTTATTTTGGGAAGGAATATATTAATAGGATGAACTCACTTAGAGGGCGTGCAGCCTTGTTTGCAAATGTTTCAAGTCAGACCAGAATGTGACTTTAATATTATCTACATCACACAAAACAGACCATCACGTCCAGTGCAAGAGCTCAGGCTAAAGCACTTGGTGGCATCCTTGACTCCTCTTTCCTTCCACTTCTGTCCAATCCATCTGTAAATTCCATCAGCTGCCTTCAAAGCACCCCAGGATTTGACCATGTCTCACTACCTCCACTGCTACCATCCTGGTCCTTATCACTATCAGTACTTGCATGATCCATTGCCAAAGCTTCCCAGCTGGTCTCCCGTATCCACATTTACTTCTACAGCCCATGGTCAACATAGAAGACTGCATGATCTTGTTAATATAAGATTTCACTCAGGCCCATCCCATCCCTCTCCTTAGAATCTTCCAGGGGCTGCCCATCTCTCTCCAGGTGGGAAACCAGGTTGTCATGGTACCTCATACAAGACCCTCATGAGCTCTCCTGCCAGTCTCTCCACCTTCCTTCTACTACTTGCTCTCCTCTCCTCCTCTGCTGCCAGCTCTGCTGGCCTCACTGGCACACCTGAAAATAGCCCGCATCTGACTCTTGTACCTCCCTGCCAAGATTGCTGCTCCCCGATATTCATATGGCTCATCTACATTCCTTCTTCAAGTCTGTGCTTAGATGTCACCTTCCCAGATGTCTCCCTGCATAAACTTCCACCCATTCCCTGCATTAGTTTTCTCTACAGCATTTGTCACCATCTGACATGCTACATATGATTTATTTTTACTTGTTTATTGAGAAGAACATAAGAGCAGGGACTTGGCCATTGTCACAGCTATATGCCAGACCCTAGGATGGTGTTCAGCACTCAGTCCACACCCAAATGTGTGTTGAGTGAATGAATGTAGATTATTAGAATGTAGAATGAATGAATGATTATTGAAAGAATGAATGGCTGTGAGTAAATATGGCAGCCACCATTGTGGATAGCTTAGTTTCAGGGCTCCAGTGATGTTAAATCTCCCATTTAAGAGTATGTAAACTTGACCAAGTTCTAGATCTGTTTCCTTTACGTGGGAAATGGGTAGCAAGATTACCTTATTCATAGTGTCCAGTGAGTATAAAGCACTTAGAATAGTGCCTGGCATATAGCAAGTACCCGGTGTCTGTTATCTATCACCATATGAATTTTATTTTATTTCTTTTTTAGTTTATTGAGGCTCCAAATAAGTTCTAGGTGCCATCCTCAGCATTTTTCATAAATCATCTGATTCTTAGAGGAGCCTTACAAGGTAGACATTGTTATGTCCATTTTACAGGTATGGAAACCAAGGCTCAAAAAATGTAAGAAATCTGCCTGAAGTTGTTGAGTTAGCATGTAGCTGGGCTGTCCAAGTGGGAACAGTACTGGAGGTGGATTCAGGAGAACAACATTTTTCCTGCCAGCAGACCTAGAAGCTAAAGGAAGACTGAGAACAGGACAGAGCTGGGACAACAAGGAGGAAGCCTGGCTTAACATGACTTGCCTCCTAGAATGTACTCCTTCATTTACACAACAGAGATATGGGGCACCTGTATGTGCCAGGAACTGGTTTAGTGGCTGGGGCTACAGTGACAAGACAAAATCTTTGCACACATGGAGCTTATACTCTCGTAGAGTGCATGCCAACATAAACACAAATAAATGTGGGCTAATATCCTGTGTTGTTGGGGCTATAAAGAAAAATAGAAAGGGGGTAGGGTTATGGGGGATGGGCCCTGCACTTGGAGGGAGTAGCCACAACAGATAGTGTCAGAGGTGGCATTCGAATCACTTGAGTGAGCTGACACTCATACAATGAATAGAGGGGCTCCCAGGACATGGGTCATGAGGCACTCCCAAGAGATGGTGGGAAGGCTCATGAGCATGAAGACACAAGTATCAGATGGTGTGACAAAGGCCATTTCATGCAAGGTTTCATAGGCCTCAGTGAGGAGTTTATCTTCAGTGTAGTGGGAAGTCACCAGAAGGTTTTTCAGTTAAGGGGAAGTATGTCAGTGTTTGCTTTGAAAGGCTCTTCTGTGGACCATGAATTATACAGCAGCACAGGAGCCACCCAAGTCTCTTGCAGTTGTCAGAGCATGAGATGCTGGTCTGCACCACTGCGGCACTGTGGATTGGAAATGCAAGAAGTGTGTTGCTCTGAGATTTATTTTGGAAGCTGTGTAGGTATGACTCAGTGATGGATTGCACGTAGGTTGGAAGGAAAATAAGAGATGTAAGTATTATTTTATTCCCAGATTGTTGGTCTAAGCCACTAGAGAGTGGAGGCTTTATTTACTCAGATGGGGAAGACTGAGGAAAGAGGGGTTTGGATTCATTTTTTGGGGGTGGTTAGCAGTGGGAGCTCAAGAGTTCCATTTTAAATATGCATGGCTGGAGATGCCTGCTGGACATGCAAGTGGAAATGTCTAGGAGGCAGTTGGACATGTAAGTCTGGGTTGAGATGAGTCACGGCCAGAGATACATTTGGGAATTGTTATCAATTAAGGTAACAGGACTAGGTGAGATCACTCAGGGCGGAGAGTGTAGAGAGAGAGGAGGACAAACCAGCCTCAAGACTGGGGAGAAAACAGGAGAGGACAGGATCCCAGATGTCCCAAGAAGATTCTGTTTCCAGAAAGAGTGCACAGTCAACCATATCAGATGCTGCTGAGAGGCTGTACTGGGGGAGACAGCGTTGTCAGTTGTGTGTGTCAGAGTGTATGTTCCTGATGATCTTCACAAAGGCAGTCTCCGTGGAGTGCTAGCCATGATCTAATCAGAGTGGGACAAGGAAAGAAGGGGAGGTGAGCAGACCATGTTCTTTAAGAAGTTTCACTCTAAAAGGAAGCTGAGACAGGGACAGTGGCTGCAGAGGGAAGAGGGCCAAGACACAGTAGCTGTGGTTGTATGGGAATGATGGAGTAGAGGAGTGGATTCTCTCTGGTAGTGGATAGCCAGTGGCTCTTACCTTTTTGGGGCAGTTTTAGCCACTTGCCGGGGGCCCCCCACCTTGTAACACCTCCACCTCATCCTCTGTGAATTGTCCAGTTCACAAATGCTGCAGGATACAGGTGTAAAAGATGAAATGAGATAATTTATGTAAAAGCCATGCTCTTCCTCGACTCTTCTAAAGGTCTCTTGCTGAGTCTGCATCAAGGATTGAGATTCTCTAGGAATGGACCCAAGAGTCTCTCTTCTTATGCGCTGTTAGTGGATCTGATGAGCAGCCAGCCTTGAGAATCACCAACCAATGCCAGCATTATTGCTACCAATATCACGATTATCTTTCTAGCATCAAAGGTCCAATTTATCTGGAGCAGGGGCATAGGAGTCAAGGTGTAATTTCTGATCAAGTCCTTTATTTCTCTTTGTCTGTGGGTTATGAAACCTATTGTTTTGCTCAATATCCAAGAACCTTCTGAGTCTGGCCTCAACATTCTTCTCTTGCCTCCCCTCTCTCAACAACCTCTTCACAAACTTGACTTACACTGGAGCCTACACCCACAGGGATTTGTGCTGTGAGGTCTCAAGGAGTAGAACTGGGGCCAGAGAGGAGCTACAGGGAGAACATTTTGGCTTGTGAGAAATCACTTTTTCACAGGCAAGCTACTACCATACCTGAGATGGAAGGCCAAAAGGCAGGGGCAGCACTCCTGGGGCCCATGAGCCAGGCGCACTTGGTGGAGGGGGGCAGGTTGCTGACACCACAGAGAAGGCTGGGGCCACAGAGCAGATGTACCTGCTGCAGTGGAAGCAGGGAGACAGGAGGGAGGTACCCAGCCTCTTTTCCCCAGGGGAGACTAACAGCGGCCTCTCATTGGCCAATCCTACCAGAGAGCTGGGAAGCAAGGGAGTCTGGGAAATGTAGTTCCCTTTGAGACAGGAGAGCAGAGAAAGGATTCCCTGGATAGACAGGCAATTGAGAGGCACAGGTCCCACTTACACACTCTCAGCCTCAGTATCTTTACTCCTTTTTAAAATTTTTATTTATTTGAGAGAGAGAGAGAGAGAGAGAGAGAGAGAGAGAGAGAGAGAGAGAGAGAATGAGAGAGAACCAGCGGGGGCAAGGGAGAATCAGAGGGAGAGGGAGATCCAGACTCCCCACTGGGTAGGGAGCCTGATGCAGGACTCCATCCGAGGACCCTGGGATCATGACCGGAGCTGAAGGTAGATGCTTCACCAATTGAGCCTCCCAGGTGCCCCTCTTTACTTCTAAGTGACTTCTGTGTGACAGTTTATTTTTCTGTGTTCCTCACTAGATTTAAAACCCCGTGAGGATGAGGACAGAGATGACTTCCTCCCGATGGTAAAGCCATTGTCTAGCACTCACTAAATATTGGCTAAGTGGATACGCTGGTGAAAGCTCTTGCTGTGAGAGTGCAGGTCTGCCCGCCACCACCCTGCTCTCTTCTTACTGCTGACATGTCAGTTCCTCAGAAGACTGAAGGGAAGGGCTGTGAACAGTGCACAGACGTGGGGCACCAGGATATTCGCACTATGCTTTGAGGTCTCACTAATAACAGAAATTAGTACCTTTAGGTTCATCTTATTGAAGCCTGACTCTGTGACCTTCTGCATCAAAATAAGGGAGGTCAGCCTAGATTGGAATTTCTATTTTAAGTCTTGGCTAAATCATAATTTTCCCCTCATCTTGACATCTATTTAAATTAATTTTTTGACAGTGATATTGTATTTATATTTTGAATAATTAATACATTTGTATGGTATAACTTTCAGAAGGATGAAATGAATGTAAAGTAGAAAGTTTCCATTGCAATTCTCTTCAGTCAGATCTCCTTCCTAGAGGCAATCTGTGATGCCACTTTTTTGTGTATCTCTTTCAAAGTTTGTGTCTGTCTTTGCATGCATGCATACATGTGTGCGTGCACACACACACACACACACACTTCTTTATTGCACAAATTGTTGCATATTCTACATAAAGTCCTGTACCTTGCTCTTTTCATCTAACAATATATCTTGATCTTCCCATATCAGAATATAGAAAGCCACTTGTGGTTTACTGTGTGCATAATGTGCCTTCATATAGATGTATCATAATTTATTTAAATAGTCCTTTGCTAAAGGACACTTGGGTTGTTTACAGTTGTTCACCATTGAAAGTTGTTCACCAACATAGAAGATGTTGCAGTGAGCAGTCCTTGTACCATCATCACTGAGCTGTGAAAGTCGTTAGCTTTGGGATTCTCCAAGAAGATGTAGGAAGGGGGAAAAGTTTAATGGAAAGTTTGAGATATGTAAAAACTAGTGTGAAGAGCCCTGGCCTGGAATTTAAGGGCTCTAACTCCTAAAGGTAATGACAAAGTCCCTTTTAAGTCCCTAGGTTTTTTTTTTATTTAGAAAATAATTCAATATTTATGAACTCGTTGAATTATTAGGGGAAAAATATCCTGTGGAGAAGCTATGATGTTTTTATCCAGCTTCTTGACTCACTAGTTGTATAACAAAATAAATTTCCAATTTGTCTATATTCTGGTTAGCTTATCTATAAAATAGAGATAAATAAAGTACCTACCTCATAGGATCATTCTGAGCAGCAAATGAGCTACTCATGTGAAGTGCTTAGAACAGGGTTTATCACATAGCAAGAGTTCAGTAAATGTGAGCTATTACTATTGTTTTGTAAATAAGGAAAGTAAAACACAATCAAGTACAGTCACCTAGCTCATAAAAGCTACAACTGGTGCAGGGACCCAGGTCTCCAGACCCCCAAACAGGTCACACTTCTCAACTATGACATTTTGGAGATATGTTCACAGAATAGTGATAGTAATCCTGGCACAGAGCAGCTAATAGTATTATTGCCATAGGAATTTGGCTGACCGTGTTCAAGGGGATTAGTTCAACATCACAGATAGTGCTGTAGTTCATCAAATTGAAGAGGTCATCATTTATAAGAAGCATTGTTACATGAACTGCAGAGAAGGAAGGGAGGGAAGGAGGGAGGGAGGAAGGAAGGAAGGAAGGAAGGAAAGCAGGAAGGCAGGCAGGCAATAAGGAATTGATAATATACAGTAGTGCATCAGGGAATTTATTGGTCATGACAGCACCTTTGAAGGTGATCTAATCAGCCCCAGTGGTGAACCCAGAGGGAGGAAGTGCCTTGCTCAGGGTCACACAGCCAAAGGTGGCAGTAGGGGCCCCTGGGGCTCTGGCCCCTGTTCCTGACCCTTAGGCCAGTGCTCTTCCCACTGTGCCTGAGTCTGGCTCTGCTGATCATTCTGAAGGGCCTTATCCCTGCTCCTGGGACGAGTGGGTTGACATCCTCATGGTGGGCCTCCTCATCAAACCACCCATTTTTTTTTTCTAGGAAGTACACTCTGCTGGTCAACAATGGGTTTGCGATTTCTGCTGCATTGCTGATGGCCTGTTCTCTCCAGGCAGGAGCCTTCGAAATGCTCATTGTGGGACGCTTCATCATGGGCGTGGATGGAGGTGAGCCTTCACCATGGCTGGACAGGGGTGGCAACACATTACTCAGGGGTGTTTTGAATTTGAGTGGAGTTCAGAGCTGTCACATGACTGGGCTTCCTCTAGTATGGAGTTACCAGGAACTAAAGATGCAAAAAAGTCTGCATAAAAGAGGCCAGTCCCATTAGATGGTCCACTCATGGGGCTCTATCATATTAATTGAGAAACACTGAGTGGGAAAGACCCAAGTCAGTTCCATAACTTTTGCTTTGTCATCTTCACTATAAAATTCATATTCCAAGGTCATCTGTGGTTCCCAGGGAGTTTTTAATGAGGGTTTTATTTCCTGTTTGGGCTTCTGGCTTATTTATTCTTTCATATATTCACTGAGCATTCATTTTTGAAGCATCTGCTGTGCCTGGCATTCTTCTCCATGTTAGGGACACAGTGGTGAATGAAATCCCCCAGTCCCTACCCCTGCAGCTTACATTCCAGTGCATGGACAGATATATAACTAGATACATAAGGTAGGTGGGGGCAAGTCCTAGGAGAAAAATGAAGCAGGACAGGGGGATAGTGTGGACTATTTTAGATAGGCCAGTCAGGGAGGACTGCTCAGTGGAGGAAACATATGAGCAAAGCCTGGAATGAACCAACAGTGAGAACCAAGTGAGTATCAGGGGGCTTGGGATTTTGGCCAAGAGAAGAGTGTATTGGCCCTGAGGTGGGAGTCATGGTTGGTACATTAAATCATGGCTGGAGCTTGGTGAGCTGGGAGAGAGTGTTTGCAGATGAGGTTAAAGAGGGGCCGGTCATATCACGTAGGGCCTTGTAGGATTTGTGCTGAGGGCAATGGAAAGCCAGAGGAGGTTTGAGAGGAATGTGACATGAGTTGGTTTTGTGTTTCAATAGGATTCCTCCTGCTTCTGTGTAGAGAAGAATGTAGAGGAGGGCAGGAGTGAAATCAGGGAGCCAACTGTCCAGGGGAGATAGCCATGGCAGGGCAAGATGGCAGCGAGGTGCAGCCGGTTGCTGGCTGTGGGGTGTGAGAGAGCAGGAACCTCAAAATACATTGCTAAAATCAGCCAACCAACCAACCGACCTTGCTTTCTTTCTAAATACCACAAGTCTGTAAGGTATTACCTGTAGGCATTTGTGGAAAGAATGCAAGCTTTTGGATTAGAAATCCCTACCTTTGTGTCTGAGCTCTGCTGCTTGCCAGTGACTGACTTCTGACAAGTTGCTTAATGGCTTTGGGCCTTGGTTTCCCCATTTGTAAAATGGAAATAACAATACCTACTTTGAAGTGCTGTCATAAGGTTGACATGGTGATATATATATATATAAAAGCTGCCAAATGCAGTTGGAACCTGTGAGCCCTTTAAAGGCTAATTCCCTTCCTTGCTGATTCTTGCACAATGAGAGTGGGCACCAGGCTTTGGCAGTGAGCTGCACAACAAGTGTACATCAGGGAGAGGTGAGCAGGAGAGTGAGTGCCTGAGGAAGGCAGGGGAAAAGACTTCCTGCCCCTTACCTGCTTGGATGGCAGGAAGCATTTCCAGATTAGTTATAACCAGACCCGGGGTAAAATTATTCCTCTGTCTCAGTATTCAAGTAGGAAGGAGTTAGCTATAGAAATGTTAATTTGTAAGAATAATGCTTGGAGTTTTCTTTTTAATAAATTTATTTTTTATTGGTGTTCAATTTGCCAACATATAGCATAACACCCAGTGCTCATCCCGTCAAGTGCCCCCCTCAGTGCCCGTCACCCAGTCACCCCCACCCCCCGCCCACCTCCCCTTCCACCACCGCTAGTTCGTTTCCCAGAGTTAGGAGTCTTCCATGTTCTGTCTCCCTAATGCTTGGAGTTTAGGTGGTGTTTTATAATTAACCAGTCATGTTGGTGGTTTCCTCTGCTCTGATCTCCTGCTAATGCTGAAGGACTGTTATTTTGTCATTTTGCGTCAAGGACACTGAGGCTTAGAAACATGGGACAGTAAAGTGGTTAAGGTTGAGGGCTGTACATTCTACACTGACTGGGTTTTCCCACTCACCTGGCTTAATTTCATTACTTTGTATCAGTTAGATTTTGCTACATTAAAAAAAAAAGCACCTGAAACATAATGGCTTAAAGCAATAACCTTTATGTTGAGCTTATAGTTCTGTGAGCTGGTGGGACAGTACTTTTTTTTTTTTTTTTAAGGATTTTATTTACTTATTCATGAGAAACACAGAGAGAGGCAGAGACAGGCAGAGACAGGAGAAGCAGGCCCCATGCAAGGAGCCCGATACGGAACTCGATCCCAGAACTCTGGGGTTACTCCCCAAGCCAAAGGCAGACGCCCAACCACTGAGCCACTAGCTGTCCCTGGTGGGGTAGTTCTAACGTGAGCCAGCTCCACTGCTCTCTGCTGTGGTGGGCTGCAGAGCAGTTAGCAGTGGGGGTACTGCAGATGATCTCACTCACTTGTTTGGTTGTTGGCCACTGGGTTGGTCTCAGAGGATCCCAGCAGGGCCAGCTCATCTCTGCTCCCCGTGATCTCTCGGCCTGTGGTAGGGGGATTCTCAGAGTGCTGCAGAGTGCTAATGGGAGCGAGACTTCACAGGCAAGCACTTGCTGAGTCACTGCTCATGGCACATTTGTCAGTGTCCCACTGGCCAAGCCAAGTCCCATCCATGACCAGGGGCATCATTGATGTCAGAGGAACCTAAGCCCCAGGGATGCAGACTCCAGGGGTGTGAACCCGTGGGGCCACACAGCAGCATTCTGTCTCGCTGTCTTAGCCTCTTTCCCTGACTTGGCAAAGGGGCTTAATCAGAAGGCCTCTCTGGTGGGGTATGCAACAATTAACTGATGGGAGGCATGTGTCAAGCACTTCGTACATTCCAGGCCTACAGTGCCTTCCCCCAATGCCGGGAATGGTGATGGGATCATTGCCATAATTGGTGCTATTATTTTTATTCTCAGCTGATAAGGTACAGATCCTGGGTGTGGACGGAAATGTCTGGTTTCAGAGGCCCTGTCTGCTTAGAACAAAAGCTGGGGGAGATGCCCACCAGAGGCTCCTGAGGGCCTCCCTTTTGGGCAGGTTTAGATTCTATCCATTAGCCTCTTTCCAGTTGTTTTGTCTCTCCACCTATTCTGGGGGAAGGCGACACTTACTACACAGAACGTTTCTCTCTGAGTTTCCTTTGTTAAAAATAAGCTGGAATTGAAGAGAGGTGCCATTTTTATAAAGCCCCATATTCAAGTCAGATGTCTGTTAGGACCTTTTCTGATAAGTTTTTCAAAAACAGAGAAAAAAAGGGTAAAAACAAGGAGAGGAGAAAAAACCTGACTCCTCTGACTTCTGGAACCTAGCCTATTGGAGGTAGACCAAGACATGCAGGCTTTGTGTCACTAATTCTCATAAAACCATCTCAAAGCAGAGACAGGGACTTTCAGGCATTTAAAGTAAGGCCATTGGTCAGAAAGAAGGGAAAATTGCTGGCCAGGAGATGAACTGGCTGTCCTGCTTGTAATAAATAATTGAAAGCCAAATAATAAGTCTGGAGGATTTTCGGAAGGCTATGCTGCTCAAGCCAGGTTTGTGGGCAGTATTTGGGACCATAGTAGAAACGCAGGACAACTTCCCCAAATGTCCTTCCTCTAAAAATCTTGGCAAACAGATAAACACACTTTTACATTGAAACAACTTGATGCAGCATGGTGTGAGAGACAAAAAAAATCCATGCAGATTATAAAGTCAAAGTAGAAGAGTACAGAGGTGTTTTGTGTTTGTGGAAGGTTGCATTGGATAGGTTCCTGCCAAGCCCTCCCAGGACCACACACTCCCCAGGTGCAAGTCCATGTCCACTGCACTAGGAGCTCTCCCGTGGACAAGCTCATCTACTGAATTAGTTGGTCTCAGTGTACAGATTTGAGCAGGAGCATTTAGAGAAGCATCTGACGTGGAAAGAACATGAAATCGGGGTCAAGGATGTGACTTTAAATTCTGGTTCTACCAGTGACTTGACAGGTGACTGTGGGACCACCATTTCACCTCTCTGGGCTGGTAATGTCATCTAGAAAGCAAGGAGGATTGGACTCTACTAGCTGAGGTCGCTACCAGCTCTAAAAATCTGTCTTGGCTCCTTTTTGTACTTACCTTGGAGTTACTATCTTGAATATTCTCTTAAAGCTTCTGCACCTCACATGCCACACACAGCTGTATTGCTCACTCATTAAACATCACAGAATAGGTGATTGTGAAGTAAGAGTATAGGGCAGAAACACCAGCCCTCTCTCTGGTGGGGTCAGCTCATGTGTACCATACCCGAGGACCTCCCCGCCAGTTATGTCCCAGCACGGGCTCCCAGCAAGGGTGTGGGCTGCTCTTATAAGCATATCATTTATTATTTATCATAATCCTGTCTAATGCCCCAAAGATGCTCATTCACATCCTCACCCCTGGAACTAGCTTACATGGCAAAGGGACTTTGTAGATATGATTAAGTTAAGGACCTTAGGTGGCGAGTTTACCCTGGATTATCCAGGTGAGTCCCATAAAATCACAGGGGCCCTGATAGGTGAAAGAGGAAGGAGGAGGCAGAGCCAGAGAAAGGAGACATGAGGGTAAGAGTGGAGGCTGTAGTGATACAGAGGCAGGGAGGGACCATGAGCCAGGGGGTGTAGGTGTCTCTGGAAGCTGGGAACGGTGAGGAAGCAGACTTTCCCCTAGAGCCTCCAGAAGGGTCACAGGCCTGCTGTCACCTTGATTTTAGCCCAACTCCCATTTTAGACTTTGGACCCCCAGAACTGTGTGATAATGAGTTTATGTTGTTTTACATCACTAAGTTTGTGGCAGTTTGTTACAGTTGCAGTAGGAAACTAGCAAAAACACTAATAATATTTATCATTACTGATATGAGTCCAATTTTAACCTGACAAAGAGCATGTGAGGTGTTCAGAAGGGTGGATTCTGGCCTCAGCCCTGCTGCTTACCAGCTGGGTGACCTTAGACAGATTTCTTTACCCCTCTGAGCTTCCATTTCCTCACAAGTACAGTACAGATAGCAACAAAGCTACCTGACAATGTTCAGGTACTATATAGGGGTGTGTCTCTGTGTGTGTGTCTGAGTCTGTATGTATATGTATGTGTATCCGTGTGTGTATGTGTGTCTGAGTGTCTGTGTCTATGTATATTATGTGTGTGTGAAAAGAAAAAAACTAAAATATGCAATTAAAATAGCATGTGAATCAGGAAGGCAATAAGAGAAGTTGGTGTGTATTAAATTCTTTGCATTGTCCAGGAAATACTAAAAGTACTAATTTATATTAGATTTCACTAAAACATGGATTCATGAAATGATTTCTGGAGCAATTATTAAAAGAAGAGAAAATAACATAGAAAAATCAAATGACTTAAAAATACTTAATCCAGAAGAAGGCAAGAGAAGAGAGAAAACAATATATTCCAACTAAATTGAATTTAAATAAAGATTTAAAAAAACAATATAGAAGAGTGCCACATAGAATAGCAAATGGTAGGATATTATATTTTAAACACAAGCATATCCATAAATAGACTTAATACTCCAATTAAAAGGTAAAAATGATTGCCTTGGATATAGCTTAGATATAAAGATATAGGAAGATTAAAAAATAAAAATTAAAAATAAAAATTAAAGATATAGGAAGATATAAAATAAAATAAAAATATGACGGAGAAGGACAAACATTATATGTTCTCATTCATTTGGGTAATATAAATAATAGTCAAAGGGAATATAAGAGAAGGGAGAAGAAATGTGTGGGAAATATCAGAAAGGGAGACAGAACGTAAAGACGCTAACTCTGGGAAACGAACTAGGGGTGGTAGAAGGGGAGGAGGGCGGGGGGTGGGAGTGAATGGGTGACGGGCACTGGGGGTTATTCTGTATGTTAGTAAATTGAACACCAATAAAAAATAAATTAAAAAATAAAATAAAATAAAATAAAATAAAATAAAAATATGAGCATAGGAAAAATCTATGCTCATAAATCCAGTACTGCAACACTGATTACAGACTAAGTAGATTTTTTTTTATTCATGAAAGACACAGAGAGCGAGGCAGAGACACAGGCAGAGGGGGAAGCAGAGGCAGAGGGAGGCTGTGGCGAGCCTGATATAGGACTCCATCCCAGGACCCTGGGATTGCTCCCTGAGCTAAAGGCAGATGCTCAACCACTGAGCCACCCAGGTGCCCCTAGACTAAGTAGATCTTAAGGCAAGAAGAAGGCCTGGAGACATGAGAGAGATTTCATGATGATGAAACTTTCAGTTCTAAAGTTGACATGCACATCATGTAAAGTATCAAAATGTGTAAACTGAAAATGAGTATGAATTAAAAATTAGCCAAACTAAAATGAGAAATACCATTTCAGTAACTGATAGAACAAGTGGACAAAAACATCAGTAGTAGAAGGTTTGAGCGACACAATGAACAAATATGAGCTAATTAATATATGTGGAACATAAACCTCCGGGTGTAAAACACGCATTCCTTTTCAGCATTCATGGGCCATTTATAAAAACTGATCATATGATGAGCCATAAAGCAAGTCTCAACACAGTTCAAAGTGTTAAAATTAGGCTCTGTTCCATGACCACAATAGAATTAAATCAGAAGCTAATTACAAAAAAAGGAAAATTCTCACATATTTGGATATTAAGATCTAAGTGGCATGTACATTAAAGAATGTGTACTTCTGAGTAATCAGAGGGACAAAAAGAAGTCATGATAGAAATTTTAAAATAGTTTGGATTAAATTATAATGAAAATACTACTTAAGACATATCCAGACTTGTGGAATACAGCTAGCTAAAGCCATGTTCTGGGTAAAATTTATAACCTCAAATGCAAATATATAAAACAGGGAAAGGCTAAAAATCAATGACCTAAGTTTCCATCTCAAGAAGTTAGAAAGGAGATTTTCATTTGAGAGTATCAGCAAGGCCAAAGTTAAGTTATATAAGAGATGAATAAAATTGATAAACTGCTTGTGAAACTGTTTACAAAGAGAGAGGGAATTAATAGCCAATATTAGGGATTAAATAGATCGTGAAACATTAGAAAGATAAGAATATATCGTGATGTGATATATTTGAAAACATAAATGAAATGTACAGTTGCCTAGAAGGAAAAAATGTAACCAATAGTTATGTAAATAAAAAAGGAGTATCTGAATAGTCCCATTCTATTAAATAAGTTGAACACACAATTAAAAACCTTCCAACAAAAGAGGTTCAAGTCTTCTTTAAGAGAGAACAATGCCAACTCTGCATAAACATTTCCCAACTCATTTTATAAGATGAGCGTATCCTTGATACCATATCCTATTAAGAACTTTATAGGAAAAAAAATACAGGCCAATATCATTAAGGAACATAGATATAAAAATCCTAAATAAAGAATTAGCAAACAGCTTCAACAATAAACATAACAATATTTCAGTAATAAAACTTAAAAAAATAGTATGTCGAGACCTGGCTAAGTTATTCTAGTGATGGAAAATTGGATTAACATTTGAGAATGAATCAAGGTAATTCACCATGTTTACAGAATCCATTTTAGACAAAATCATATGATTATTTTGATATATGCAGAAAAGCCATTTGATAATGTTCAATATCTTTTTATGGGGAAAGAAAAGTAAAAACACGTCTAGCCAACTTGGAATAGAAGGAAATTTTTTTTTTTTACCGAATTCTTTTTTTTTTGAAGATTTTATTTATTTATTCATGAGAGAGAGAGAGAGAGAGAGAGGCAGAGACACAGGCAGAGGGAGAAGCAGGCTCCATGCAGGGAGCCCGACGTGGGACTTGATCCTGGGACTCCAGGATCACGCCCTGGGCCAAAGGCAGGCGCTAAACTGCTGAGCCACCAGGGATCCCCAGAAGGAAATTTTCTTAAACTAATGAAGGCTACCTTCCAAAACCTACAGCAGTCAACATATTCAGCACTAATATGTTTATAGGTTTTTCTCTGAGCTTGGGAGCAAGACAAGATACATGCTGTCACACTCTGAGTTAACATATTACTGGAGGTCCTAGCTAATGCAATGAGGCAAACAAAAATTTTTTAAATATAAGATATAAAGATTGGAAAAGATGAACTAAAACAGTCATCTGTCACAGATGTCATGGGTGTTTAAAACATCTAAGAGAATCTATAAATAAACTTCAGAATAAGTGAGTAGATTTGGCTACCAGAGTCTCTGGATAAAAGTCGCCGTACCTGTATACTTGCGGTGCAATTTGTATATGCAGTGTCATCTTCCTGTATAAGGTCAATACACAAAAAGTTGCATTCTTATGTAGAAAATTGTTTTCTTATGTAGAAAATGAAATTTATAAACTATACCATTTAAAATGTTATAAAAATCATTAAATGCCTAAGAATAAGTCTAATGGGAAATGTACAATGTCTCATTTCCTTATTATCTATACAAAATCTATAAAATATTATATAGAGAAATTAGACACATAAATGGGAGGTATTTTGTGTTCATAAATTGGAAGACTCTACATGATAAAGATGTTCCCTCTGTATTGATCTATAGGTGCCATGGAAATCCAAGCAGGTTTTGTAAAATAGAAATTGCAGGCTGCTTCTAAAATTTATATGGAAATGCAGACTGCTGAGAATTCATGAGATAATCTTCCAGAAGAAGAAAAATGGGAACACTTAATCTGGATATCAACACTTAGAGAGTTACAGTGGTTCAGACAGTGCAGATCGGGGCAAAGATAGAAAAATAGATCAGTGGGATAGGAACAAGACTTCTGAGGTTGGCCCATACATATATGGACACTTACTTATGGCAAGGGGGTAGCTGGAGAGCTGAAGGGAAGGAGTATCTTTTCAGCAGATGATGTCAGGTCAATTGGGGCCCCCGGTGGTTAGGAACTGCAGACCCTGGCAGGCTGGTCCTCGGCTGTGATTGTTCAATGGGAACAGGCCTCAGTAGCCTTATGGGGGCTGGAGACTCCAAGATGAGCAGATGTTGGTATGCACCGGTGTTTTTGTGCTTGGAATATTTTATGTGAGATTTGTTTAAAACAGAATGTTTCTATGTGTCACATCTTTCCAGAAACATGGAATCCTGGGGTAACAAGGAAGGGAAGTAATCATCTCGGAAACCATAAAAGAACCCCTTCTTTACTTATGTATACAGTCATGAAATTTCTACAGTGATAGCTTAAGTTATTATTTCTCCAGCTTAGCTGTTTATGTAAAGCAGAGGCTTATGGTTCAATGTTCATATGTGTATTTTCTGCTGCTGCTCCTCTTTGGAGAATTGTGTTAGGGATAAAGTACAGACTGCACCATCCAGGATGGCAAATGCTGCATCTTTATTGACACTCTGACATTTTAATTCCATTAAAAATGAAACTAGAATACTGCTTTACGTCATACACACAATCAATCCCAGGTGGATGGATTGTGTCTCTAAGATGAGAGATAAAACGGTAAATATTCCAAAAGATAACATACAATATATTTCCACCATATTAGGATAGGAGAAGATTTCTTAAACAGGACAGAAAAACACTAAAGTACAAGAATTCATAAATTGGACTACATAAAATTAAAGACTTTATATGAAAAAAAATCACCATTAATGAAAGGACGACCAGAGAGAGCAGGAAAATATTTTCAGTGAATGAAATTGACAAAGGGCACCATACAGAATACATTAAGAACTCTTACAAATCAAAAGTAAAAGGACAAAAAAACCTCTTACAAAAATAGCTGAGAGATGGAACAGGTATCTTCACAAAAATGGCCAAAAGATATATAAAATCACATTAGTATTCCTCAAAAAGTTAAAAATAGAACTCCCGTATGATCCAGTAATAGCACTACTGAGTACCCCAAAATACAAAATACAAAAACACTAATTCAAAGGGATACATACACCCCTATGTTTATGGCAGCATTATCTACAATAGCCAAATTATAGAAGCAGCCCAAGTGTCCCTCAATAGATGAATATATATATGGAATATTATTCAATCATCAAAAAGAATGAAATTTTGCCATTAGCAACAACATGGATATAGCTAATGAGTATAATGTTAAGCAGAATAAGTCAGAGAAAGACAAGTACCATATGATTTCACTCATATGTACAATTTGAGAAACAAAAAAGGAAAAAAGAGAGAGACAAACTAAGAAACAGACTCTTAACTATAGAGGACGCACTGATGGTGGTTACCAGAGAGGAGAGGGGTGGGGCATAGGTGAAATAGGTGATGGGGATTAAGGAGAGCATTTGTTGTGATAAGCACCAGGGGACGTATGAAAGTGTTAAATCATTATATCGTACACAAGAAACTAATATAACACTGTATGTTACTAAGTGGGATTAAAATAAAATAAAGTAAAAAAAATAAAATATATCACTAGTAGTTAAGGAAATTCAGATTAAAACTACAACTGCTAAAAATTAAAAAGACCACAATAATGTCAAATATTGGCAAAAATGTGGAGCAAAGTGTATTTCATGCATCTCTCATAAAGGTGTAGATTGGTATGATAATTCGGGGAAATTGGCTTTCTAAAACCCAACAAATGTATCATATGGTTGCTATATCTATCTATCTATCTATCTATCTATCTATCTATCTATCTATCTATAAAATAGCTAACTATATATATAGTTTATATATATATATATATATATATATATATATATATATAAACTTGCATACGTGTGTGCCAGAAGACTTGTGTAAGAATGTTTATGGGGCACTATTAGTGTTAATCCCAAACTAGAAAGCACTGAAGTGTCCATCAATAGGAAGGAGGGTGAAGTGTGATACACTCATACATTGAAATACTACACAGCAATAAAAGTAAATTAGTTACATGCTACAACATGGTTGCATTTCACATCCATGAGAAACACAAAAGAGATGAGAGACAAAAGAAATGCATCACCTATGATTCCATACACAGAGCTTTGGTGATAGCTGGCAGGCTGGCAGTGACCTCTGACAGGGAGAAGAGGGAGGATGAAGATTCTGAGTAAGCACAGGATGGGGGGCTTCTGGGTGCTGGCAGTGTAGGTTGATTCTTGCCCTGGGTGGGGGTTGCACAGATGAGAGGCATTTGTGTGCATTTGTGATGATTCACCAGACTTCATTGTGCAATTTAAGGATGTGTGTCATATTTTAATTTTCAGAAGTTAAGACTTATATTTAGTCAAATGCTTTGGACTGGACTCAATTTTTTCTGCACCCCAATAGGAAAACGCACATACCCAGTTGTCCCTAAAGTATTTCCTTCAGCATCTCTGATTTCCCTAGAGAATATTTTCTGAGGTCCTTTCTGCTTTCAACAGCTGAAAGCTGCTGCTCAAATTGAACTCTAGGAGGAATCGGAAAGCTAAGCTAGCCCCATGTGAGGGAGTGTGCCCCTGACTGCTCCTCGAGTACCATCAGGCCATGCAGCCTGAAGAGGGAGAAGGCATTCTGGAAGCTATGGCAGGCTCAGTACATTGGAACTGTTGTTGATGTTTTAGATAAGAGCCAGAGGCACACTGCCCTCTGCTCGCTTCCCGGAGTCTCTGCCCCCATCCAGCTAGCCACTGGGGCCTGTTTCCATGGACTAGTTGTAACCAAGGACCAGCTGGCTGGGGTGTGCAAGTCCCAATCACTGGTGCCCCACCACTGGGCCTTTCTGCAGCCTGGATTAAATAAATAATAGTATGGTGACAGTGTCATGGGGACTCATTCAGTACATGTCAATTAACGCCTGTCCTGGGACTGGCACTGCACTCTCACCATCACTACCACCACCACCTTCACCACCATCACCATCATCACTACCATCACCACTACCACCACCTCTACTACCATCACCTTCACCATCATTATCACCATCATCATCATCACCACCAATACCAATACCACCTCTACCACCCTCACCACCATTACCACCACCACCACCACCATCACCATCTCTACCATCACCATCATCATCACCACCACTACCAGTACCACCATAACCATCATCATTACCACCAACCACCACCATCATCACCATCTCTTCCATCACCAACACCACCACCACCTTCACCTCCACCATCACCACATCATCTATTTCTGCTTCTCTGAAATTTACCTCCAAGCCCCACCTTATGGATGAAATGATACAGGGCATGTGAAAGCATCAGCAGTCTGTGCAGAATGCTGGGAGTGGTGTTGTGGCTACACTGTTGTTCTTGTCAGAGCACGGCAGGAGGGGCTCTGACCAGTCTTCCTTGAGGACGATGGTCCTCTCCTTGACCAGAGTGCTCCTCCCTCAGAGAAGGCAGCCCTCTCAGCCACCATGTTTCCTTCACAGGCATCTCGCTCAGCGTGCTCCCCATGTACCTGAATGAGATCTCACCCAAGGAGATCCGTGGCGCTCTGGGGCAGGTGACTGCCATCTTCATCTGCATCGGTGTGTTCACCGGGCAGCTGCTGGGCCTGCCTGAGCTGCTGGGGAAGGTAAGCGTGGCTCACTGACCCACTGTGACCCTTCTCACCGTATACCATCCTCTCGGCTCCCCTGGTCCCTTCCAGGACCAAGGGTATTTGGAGGTGAGTCCTGCATCCAAATACTCATCCTTGTGTCTCAGAATTCCTGAGCACTCAGGTCCTTCACTTATTATTGGAGGAAAGTTGTTGAGTTCCTTCGATTGTGTTTGATTTTGGGGGGTTATTTTTTTAGAACATAAAGAATACATAACAAATTCAAACCTTATGGAATGTTAAGATCCACCTACCCAATAGCTGTTGTCAACAGCCCAATTTGTATTGATCCCGGCTTTCTTCTTTGCGTATACAAACCTATATAAACATCTATAGTTTTTTTTTTTAAATGGAATCATGCCATGAACATTGTTCTGCAGCTTGCTGTTTTCATTTACTACAGCTCAGGCATCTTTCCAAGATGTTCTGTTCCTTTGCCTCAGTGTTTTTTTCCTAAGTAAATATGTGATTGCATGATCTTCTTGTTTTGGAAGCAGGAGGGCCTGACTTTTGAATCCTGGTTCAACGGTTGATTTGCTGTGTAGCCTTGACAAGGAAGAAAGCCTCACCCAGGTTGGGGTGGGGAGGGCGGGATCAAAGAAGACTTCCCAAAAGAGGTGGCCTCTAAATGGAGCTCTGCAGGTGAGCAAGAGTTAGGCAGGTGACAATGGGGTTTGGAGAGAAGATATTGCAGAGAAAGGGATAATGGAAGAGAAGGCCTGAGATGAGGACTGGCCCTGCCAGGATTCAAGTACCTTGAGGGCTGAGGGAAGAACCTGTGTGGGGAGGTGCCTGTTTGCACCAGTAGGCTTCATCCCGGGGAACTAGGGAGCCCAGTGGCCCTTGAGCAGGGGAGTGACATGGCCAGGTCCAAGATAGGAGGTGGCTCTGGGGGTGGGGATGGTGTGGACTGCAGTGGGAAGAGTAGGAAGGGAGGGGAGGACCCAGCAGAGACTGGAGAGAGGGACAGAGGTGGTGGCCCTGGGGAGAGGGGGCAGGGATGGAGTCCACAGACTTGCTGCCACCAGGATGGGGGAAGAACAGCATGGCCTTCCCACGTACACTGGAGGATCCAGAGGGAGGGAGGAGTTGGAGCATTGGTGATGGTGGGATGCCCACTGCCCACCACGGCCTGGTGCTTGAACAGTGTACACCTGGCAAACCCTGTGAGCAGCACCCCTGTGGGGGGAGGCTGGCGGTAGGAGCAGACATGACTGCGCACAGTGCTTATTTTTTATGCCATCCAAATCCTCACAGCTACTCTGTGAGCAGCTCCCCTCCGCAGCTGTGGAAGTGGGAGCCGAGGGAGGTGAGGTATAGAACTGACTCATAAAAACATGGAGCTGAAACCAGGACCCGTAGGGGGCATGTCTTACACAGCTAAGAAGAGGGCACGCTGTGTTCTCGGGGAGTGTGAGCAGGATTCTGACACTGATTCTGATGTGCGGCTTCTTTCCCCACATCAGGCAATGCTCTGATACTGGCTGGGTGTCCTCTAATTCAGCTCAATTCTGACATCATCTACCTGGACACAGTGTCAGACCCCACGGGATAAGGGCTCAGTCCCACAAGACTGTCCCCACTTCAGATGCCAATTGCAAGTCCAGGTTGTCACCTGCGCTGCTGACTGGCTATAAATCAGTGGTTCCTACCACCTCCTCCTTGGGTCCGGTTATCTGGTTAGAACAGCTCATAGGACACAGGGGGCCAGTTGACTGACGAGAATGCTGGTTTATTATAAAAAGATAGAACTCAGAAGTGCCAGGTGAGAGAGACACACGGGGCAAGAGATGTGGAGGGCGTAGCTTCCCTGCCTTCTCCAGGGCGGCACTCTCCCAGAATCTCCATGGGTGCACCAATCTGGAAGCTCTCCGAACCCCATCCTTTGGGGGTTTTATGGAAGCTTCATTACAAAGGCAGGCAGGGTTGTTTATTGTTTAGACCATTGGCCATTGGTGTCAGAACTCAGTCTGCAGCCCCCTCCCTGGAGGTTTTGGGTCACTTGGTCAGCTCCACTGGCACCTAGCTCCCTTTTTTTTTTTTTTTTGTTAAAGATTTTATTTATTTATTCATGAGAGACACACACACACACACACAGAGAGGGAGGCAGAGACACAGGCAGAGGGAGAAGCAGGCTCCATGCAGGGAGCCCGATGCGGGACTCGATCCCGGGACTCCAGGATCATGCCCTGGGCCAAAGGCAGGCGCTAAACCTCTGAGCCACCCAGGGATCCCCACCTAGCTCCCTTTATAGGTGCTTTCCAGAAGACACTTCATTAACCTATTATTTTTCTTTTTTTTTCTTTTTATTTATTTATGATAGTCATCACAGAGAGAGAGAGAGAGGCAGAGACATAGGCAGAGGGAGAAGCAGGCTCCATGCACCGGGAGCCCGATGCGGGATTCGATCCTGGGTCTCCAGGACCGCGCCCTGGGCCAAAGGCAGGCGCTAAACCGCTGCGCCACCCAGGGATCCCCAACACTTCATTAACCTAAACTCAGGTGTGGCTTAAAAGGGTTTGGTGAATATCAAGACACTTTTATTACTCTTATCACTTAGGAAATTCCAAGGGTTTTAGGAGCTGGGTACCAGAAATCGGAGGAAGACCAAATATATGCTTCCCTTTATAAATCACAGTAAGATAGAAAGAGCTTAGGTAGGGAGAGGACAGGGCCCTTTAGTGCCTGAGCCTAGCAACCCTAGAGCCAGCTCCTGCCTCATTCAGGGAAGGTTTTATAAGCTGAGGAGTCAAGCATGGCAAGATAGTGGGAGCTGAATGACATTTATCATTTAAAAATAATTTCGAATGTTTGCTAACACTTTTTATTTTCTATGACTTTTTATACTTCACCTGATCCGGGTCACTTCAGAAGCATCTGCTTCTGCTCTTTCATTATCAACCCTCTTGGGTTTATGGCCATAGTTTTGTTTTTCCTCTTGCAAAAACAAAAACAATTCACACTTTACATTTGTGGTTGTCACATGCATGATGATTTCTATAATTAACGCAAGCACATCAAAATAGTCTCCTTACCAAAGTGAGATCCCACATTAAAGACTCTTTTGCTTTTTGTTTTTAAAATATTTTGAGATTCTAAAAGTCAACATTATGTGTGTGTGACAAAAATAAAGGCAATGTAACAATGACAGCCTGTGTCCCCTAAACATAAAAATGCATTTTAAAGCCAACGAATACGACTGTTGTCCTCCCAGAATAACAAAGGAAATAAGTATCTGCCTCCATAGAGGCTAAGCTTTCCCCTTTCAAGATTAGTTCCAACTCCTCATCACGCTCTCCTCTTGTAAATCAGTGTCAGGTCCTTTCTGCCCCTGGGCTCCTGTCTTAGCTCAGGCTGCTGTAACAGATGCCATAGGCTGGGCAGCTTACAAACAAGGCAGTTTGTCCCTCTCACAGTTCTGGAGGTGGGAAGTCTGAGATCAGGGGGCCAGATCTGGAGAGGGCTCACTTCCTGCCTTGT
Source organism: Canis lupus dingo (assembly GCF_003254725.2). Taxonomy (NCBI): domain Eukaryota; kingdom Metazoa; phylum Chordata; class Mammalia; order Carnivora; family Canidae; genus Canis; species Canis lupus. The sequence goes on from NC_064245.1 coordinate 69,585,897, forward strand.
GGGTGGCCACCTTCTTTCTGTGTCCTCAAATGGGGAGAGAAACCTTTTTCAGGTCTTTTCGGATAAAGGCTCTGCCCTTATTACTTACTCACCTCGCAGACGCTACATGTCCTAGAGTCCCCGGCTTGGGGTTAGGTTTCAACATGTGAATTTTGGGAGGGACACAGACATTCCTCTGTCTTGCCTCTTCATTCCCTTACTCCTTTACTCATTCAATATACTCTTCAATACTGAGATGGATGCTGTAGCTGTAGCTTTGAGCAAGTACATGAACTGGGCGTATTCCTATTCTGACATTTAGAATGCTCCTGCTCTGCGGAGACCTTGTGACCCTAGGCAGGTCACCCGCGTCCATGAACCAGAGTCCTCCTTGGTAGCAGGCATGCTTGCAAGTCCCAAGTCCCCAAGCTCTACTCCAGCATGACTCTCTGGGGAATGTGTTTGGCAAACAGTGACACTATTCAGCATGTCCCCGGAACAGACACCTTGCACAGATGCCTGTCCCATGCTATTATTTCTGTTTGCTTCTGCATCTTTTCCCTCTGGTAGATCTTGTCTTTCTGATGTGTATGTAAACAAAATCCAGAGGTTGCAAGTTTATTCCCTCATTCAGCAAGTATTTAGAAAGCCGCTCTGTGTCAGGCTGGCTGCTGGTGGCCGTTCACAGAGATCAGACTAGTCCCTCCCCTTGGGGAGTTCATAGGAAACACAAGTAACCAAAGATCACCAGCATGACGGGGGAAAGGTAGGGCACTCTCCTAGGACAAGGTGCCAGGAATGGTTAGTTTTTCTGTAGAAGTGACATTTAAACTCATGCTTTGAGGATTAGTAGGATTTACCCAGGCCAGGCTGATGGAGATAGAGAGGGGAACAGAGGCAGGAGAGTGTTCCAGGCCAACGGGACAGTTTAAGTGAAGGCTCTGTCCAGAGGCAGAAACCCCAGGGGGGACTGGGAGGCACTGAAAGGGAGAGTAGGGAGGCACTGGAAAGGTAAGCAGAGGCCATATCCCGAGGGGCAGGAAGCCCACACACTGTGAGTACAATGAAGGTGGGCCTGTGGCGGCCAGGGGGACATGCCCTGTCCAGTGAGAGCAGCTCCTATTGTTTGCATGGCAGATACTGGGCTACAGCTGATAGATTTTTCTGATTTTCAATAGATGTTAGAATCAAGTATTTATGTCATTTTTTTTTATTTTTAAATATTGGAAACCAGTTGATCTTAAAAACAAAACAAAACAAAACAACCTCCCACTTATGGGCTGGATCCTGCCTGTGGGTGATTTTTCATATACTTTGATGGGGAGCATGAATACCTGTGGAGGCTTATCTTTATTCAAGAGCCCTGAGCAATCTTCCACGGGTAGAAGTAAGGCAACAATAAGATAAGATGTGCATTTGAGAAAAAGATGCCTGGTGGCTCCATCAGTTAAGTGTCCACCGCTTGATCTCAGCTCAGGTCTTTTTTTTTTTTTTTTTTTTAAGATTTATGTATCTATTTATTCAGAGAGAGAGAGGCAGAGACACGCAGAGGGAGAAGCAGGCTCCATGCAGGGAGCCTGACGTGGGACTCGATTCTGGGTCTCCAGGATCACATCCCGGGCTGCAGGCAGCGCTAAACCGCTGCGCCACAGGGGCTGCCCTCAGCTCAGGTCTTAATCTCATGGTCATGAGTTCAAGTCCCACATTGGGCTCCACACTGGACGTGGATCCTACTTAAAAAAAAAAAAACAAAAGGCTCGGGCTGCCATGTGGAGAAAATGTTGGATCCCAGTCAAACCCAAGAGACTGCACTGGTCCAGTGAAGAGACAGCTTGGATTAGAGTAGTGGCCATGGGCATGAGGGCAAGTGGACGAGGTCCTCTTGGTGAGTGGTGGGGTACAATGTCCAGGGGAGGAGAAGTCAGGATAACTCCTGGTGTCTGGCACGTTCCCAGGGAGAAGGGAATACCAGATGCTGAGCTAGGAAGCCCTAGAGGAGAAGCAGCTTTACAGGAGATGGGATGACCAGGTCACTGAAATGAAGTGCCCAAGTCACAGAACAACTTGAAGGCAGAGCTGATTTGAGAACACAGGGATGTGGATTCCCAGGCAGAGGTACTCCCTGCAGCACCAAGCCTGGTGCTGAGCAAAGGCACGGCACCGGCCTCTGGCCTGAGCCAGCTGAGGTGCGCCATGCTCCCTAGAGGCTGTCTTTTCCCATCAGGTTGGACTTTTCCAGAGTCTTGGACCTGGCTAGAGGATATATAACACAGCAAATGTCTTCTTTTCAAATCCATGCTCCAGGAAGATGGATATTGGGCTTCTGGCACGGGGAGGAAGGTCAAATGGAAACTTTCATTCATCTTTGTGGGCATTTGTGATGTTTTGGCTATGTGAGACCCAGTTATTTCTGAGTGTCAGAATTTCATTTTCTGTATTTTCATTGTACTTCTCCTTTACCTTCAAAGACAAAGACAACTGAGCTTGTGGAGAGAAAAAAAAAAAAAAAGCAAAGAGAGCATAACTGACTTTCCGTGCATGCAATTGCTTTGAAATGCAGAGGCTGGAGGAAGCAGTGGGAAGACTTTCAGAACAGGCCGCCAGAAGGCAAGACAGAGAAGTAAATGTAGGAATTAACACTTGTGCCGCAAATTTAATCAAAGACACATCGTAAAACATGTGGGAGTTGAACAAATATGTGACATTTTATGCTTCTAAAGGATATTTTAAAAACATATTAATTAGCTACTTCTCCTGCAGTGAGAAAGAAGAAAGGAACTTGGGTGAACGTTGTAGGCAGAGGTGCGAGAAGACAGGGGAACAGCGTGGGCCTGTCCATGCGTGGGTCGTTTGCCTTGAGTGGGGAGGCCAAGGGTGGGCATCCGTTCCCGGTGAGCTAGCAGGCTAGGCCAGACCCAATGGGGACCCCGAGTCCACCATTGTTCTCATGGGGACACTCCACAGACAACTTACATCCATTTTGTTCTTCTGTAGAAATATTTTGCACTCAGCTCAGAACACTTGAAAAACATAAAGAAGGAAGTAAAACCACTTGAAATTCTGGCACATGAGAGGAAGCAGGTCCTTTGAGTATTTTGGTCTATTTCTGTTTCCATATATCTGTTATGCAATAGCGATCAATACTATGCCTAGCTTTGTGTTTTTGCTTTAAAAAAAATCACCACTGGGGTTCCAGGGTGGCTCAGTTGATTAAGTGGTTAGGCATCTGCCTTCAGCTCAGGTCCTGATCCCAGGGTCCTGGGATTACACCCCACATCAGGCTCCCTGCTCAGCGGGGTGTCTGCTTCCCCTTCTCTCTCTGCCCTTCCCTCCCACCTCATGTGCTCGCTCTCTCAAATAAATAAAGAAAATATTTTTAAAATAAATTAATTAAAAATCACCACTATGTCAAAATCATTTCTGCATATCACTAAAGATTCTTTATAAGCACATTTGTAAAGTAAATAAATGTTCAGCATTCACATCATATTCCATCACAAAGGTACACTGCCAACATTGTACATTACTGAATGCCTTAGCCTTTGAGCTTTCACTGTGACTATTATCAAAACAAATACCTTTCAGAAATCTTTTTCTTTAAAGTTTTAATTTAAACTTCAGTTAGTTAACGCAGTGTAATATTAGTCACAGGCGTACAATATGGTGATTCAACACTTCCATACAACACCCGGTGCTCATCATGACAGGTGCACTTCCTACCCCCACCACCTGTTTCTTCCATCCCCCCACCCCTTCACGAATCTCTTAACTCTTTTCTATTAACTTACTTGATTTTTATGATTATGATGCACCTCTACCCATTATATACAATATGGAAGAATGTGGAAAATAAGAACATTAAAACTTCTATATTTTACCATTTCTGGATAAACATTCTAACAGTTTTAAATTTTTCTTGCCATTATTTTTAATCATAATCTTGCACACACACATACATTTAATTCACTCCATGTATAATTTTTAATATGCTGATTATTTTGCCACAGGTTGTGAAAAAAGGCATTGAAGTTAATTGACATGATAATTTTAATAACTGTACAATATATTATGAGTTACTATAGTCTGTTTCATTGTTCTTTTATTTTTGGGACATTTGGATTATTTCCAGTGTTTATTAGTGAAACACTGCAATTTGAAAACTTGAGACAAACAATCCTCTACATAAATCATTATTCAACTCTTTAATTCTTCATGTGGTTTAGTGCCCCAGAAATGGAAACAATAGTCAAAGAATATAAATTTATTTAAGGCTTTTTATACATATTATCAAATTTTTCTCCTGAGAGACTGACTTTCCCACCAGCAGTGTTCAAGAGCAAACATGTCACTTTGTCATCCATAAGCATTTAAATAACTCTGGTATCTTATAGGAAAAATAATATAGTATGGCATTATATTATTTTGGTGCTATAAGAAATTACCACAACAGATGGGCACCTGGGTGGCTCAGTTGGTTGAGCATCGGACTCTATTTCAGCTCAAGTCATGGTCTCAGGGTCATGAGATCAAGCCCCACATCAGGCTCCATGCTCAGCACAGAATCTTTCCCTCTACCTCTGTCCTTCCCCACACTTGTGCTTGCTCTTTCTCTCTCACTCTCTCTCACATCTCTCTCTCTCAAAGAAAAACTATGGAAAAGCTACTGACTGTATGTGGTAATCTGGAACTGTCTTTTGCCTTCTCATCGTTTCTTTTGTTTGCTTACCTAGACAATTCACACGAGTGATTATTGATAGCATTTGCAGAGACTGATGATTTGTCTCCTCCTTTCTAATAGTTATGCCTCTTACCTCTTTACTGACGTTCATGTCTTCTTGCATTGGCCAGGATGTTTCAGTGTTGACTGTAGGGAGCATCTTTGTTCTTCCTGATTTATTGGGAAACCTATTATGTTTCACTATTGGGTATGTTAATTTTTATTAATTTAAAGTTGATATTATTTACACTGGTGAGGAATTATCTATCCCATCTTGGTTTTAATAGACTATCTGCAATGTGTAAAATATCTTCTGATTTTTATTAAGCTAATGATGTTTTTTGTTACCTGACAATTACTGGATTTGTTAGAATATTAGAATGTCTTATATTAAACCATCCTTACATTCCTAGGATACATCTTCCTTGATCTTTGTGGAATATTTTTATATGTTGTTAAATTTGATTTATTCATATCTTATTTAGTGTTTATATACTTAGGTCCATAGATGAAATTTGTCCAGAGTTTTTAGAGTTTAACCCACATTTTTATCTTCTTTTATCTTTTACTCTTTCTAGAGCAGTTTCTGTAACATTAGTTGGTAATTAAAGCATCAGAAGAACTCACTAGTAAAACAGTCTAAACCTAGTCTTTTCAGGAGGAAATTCTTTGAAGAAACTTTATCAGCTTCTTTTTTAATAACCTAATCTATTTTCTCTTGGGTCAGTTTTGTTAATTTCTGTCTTTTTCAATAAAGTTATGTATTTTATTGACACAAATATGCATGCAGACATACATATATGAGTTTTAAAGTTCCATATTGATATGTGTTCTCACTCAATTTAGTTTTACTTACTGGATTTTCTCTCTCTCTTTGCTCTCTTTCTCTTTTCAAAAACAAGATTTTCAAGTTGTTGCCTCTGTTATTTCATAGGCTAAACTCTGTTATTCATTTTATTGCTTTTGGGTTTTATTAATTTCTGTTTTGTCATTATTATTCATAACATTTTTACTTTGAACAGAGATTTGCCAACATTCCTGAGATTGTAATATGCCACTTTCTCAATATGATTCTTTTCTAAATAATTCGTTGTTTTGATTTCATATTCAGAGCAATTATTTCAAATAATGTTCTCAATCCTCAAGTAGATGTGACTTTGTTATTGTCTCTCATTGCTAGTTTTGTTTTGTTGTAGAAAGAGAAAGTAATCCATTGTGTCTCCCATTCTGTGGCTGGTTTGTGATCAACCTGGGTAGGTATTCCATGTTTGCTTAAGGACAGTAGTTCTTTCTTATACCATTACACCATATAGACCTGGCATTACAAAATGATCATTATTTCATCACAGTAATTATTGTTGATCTACAAAAACAAAACATCTCATGCCAGAAAAATTCCCCATGATATTAAAAAGGGGTGAGAAAATGGGATTCTATAGCAGAAGAATAAAGTCCAAAGGGAAGGTCATGGAACAGCTCCAGCTGCAGCATAGTATGGTGTGGGATGGTACAGTGTGGGGTGGTATGGTATAGTGTGGGGCAGTGTGATACAGCATGGGGCAGCGTGGGGCAGTGCGGGGGTGTGGGGCAGTGTGGGGTGGTGTGGGGCTGTGTGGGGCAGTGTGGGGCAGTGGGGTACTGTGTGGGGCAGTGTGGCATAGTGAGGGGCAGTGTGGGGTACAGTGTGGTTCAGTGAGGTACGGTGAACTGCAGTGTAGTGTGGTGCAGTGGGGAGTGGTAAAGTGAGGTGTGGTGTGGTGCAGTGTGGGGCAGGGCAGTGGGCATGTGGGTTCCGGTACCAGACCAGTCCCTGCATCACTACCTGTGCACTGTGGGATTTTGAGTAGGTTAGAGAGCCTCTCTTGGCCTGTTTCCTCACCTCTTCAATGTGATTATAATGGCACCTGTTTCTTGGGGCTTTTGTAAGTCTTGAAGAAGGAAATGCATGTCAAGCACTTGGAACAGTGCTTACAGCTGGTGCTAAATTAATGTCAGCCAATATCTCATTTAATTCGTGTAGCAATATTATTACTTTCTATTCTACAGATTAAAAACTCAATCTCAGATGGGTTTAATAATTACCTAGCTGGCTGCAGCAGGAAGGCAGTCCTAAGCTTCCTGGCTTTGAAGCCTGTGACCTCTTTGCAGTAGAACCAAAGTCCTGACTTGTTTTAGGGGAACTCAGGAGGGTGTCCCCAAAGCTTAGAGTTCTGGGATAGGAATCCAGGCAGGGCTGTCTTCTCCAGTCTCATAATTTTCTCAAGTGGGCCCAACCCCTAAATGCATGAAAGTGCTTACTTTCTGTGAGCTTTTGATCCATAACGCTCTGGACTTCAAGCCCTGGAAGAAAAGAGAGCTTGATTTTTATAAGAATATAAGAAGAAACGTATTCATCTAAGTTAAAGTGATTTCAAGCCCCACACAACCCAACATTCTCTCCTGATAAGAATCGTCTTTATTGTTCAGTGACTTCGAAATCACACTTTTCCTCTTTGAAATGAAGAATCTCATTTTGGGCATGACCCAGATGCTTTCTATAGCTGGAGAAAACTCTCCGCTGGGTTGGGAACAGCCACAGAATGAATTTCCTTTGAAGGGAAACAGGAAACAAGAAAATTGGAGACTGTCACCCCTGCATTCTTCTCTCCCTTCAGAGCTCTGCACAGGTCGAGGCCCGTGCGCCTTCAAATGGCCCTCAGAGATCTGAATCTTCTCTTTTGGATAATTCAGCCTTTTCAGATGGAGCAGTTCGAGTCTTGTGAGCTTCCGGAGTCAGCTGTAATTCATAGTCTGCCTCTTTAACAATAGGAAAAGGAATTCTGTTCTGTGTGGGAAGCAGTAGAGCTAATGTCTGAAAATTGCCAGGGTTAGGGTTTAGTTGGTGACAGCCCACAGCTGTGGCCAATGTGCTGTTGTTCTGGGCCCCTCAAAGTGCGGCTCCTGCCCAGACCAGTTCCTTCTTAATCTGAAACTCTGGGGGCAGCTCAGCAATGTGTGCTTTAACGAGCCTTCCAGGTGCTTCTGATGCCCAGGCAAGTGATTCAAAGTGGGCACCCTGAGTCCAACAGCCAGGTTGGGATCTCAGCTCTACTACTCACTAGCTCTGCGACTTTGGACAGGTTACTCACCCTCTCTGTGCTTCGGTATCTTTGTTAGTATACGAAAATAAAGGCACACAACTCACAGAGTTGTTGTGAGAATTTATGTTCTTGGAACAATGCCTGGCTCGGAGAAGTCAGTTCCTTCATGTTAGTATTAGCTGTGTTTAGCTTCCCTGTGTGCAGGGTGTGTGCTGGACACTTGACATGCACGAGCTCTTTCCTGTGAGCCTTCAGAGTTGGTTGTTCTCACATCAGTCTTCCCGAAACAATCCCTTCTCAGATACTCTCTTTGTCCTGTTTTCGAGTCAAGTGGTCCTTCACCTGCTCGTCTTTCTCAGGAACTGAGGTCAAAGATCTCATCTTTGAATCATCCTGGGTCTGACTGTGGTGTCAGTGACGCTGAGATGCTCCCTAAATGTGGAAGGAATGCAAAACCTTCCTTGACCTTGGAATGATGAATACCCTAATTCATGAATTTTCTTTTTTTTCCCCTAAAGATACATTTTTCTTGGGGTGGGGGAGGGGCAGAGGGAGAGAATCTCAAACAGACTCCCTGCTGCGTGCATAGCCCGACAGACATGCGGCTCTATCTACTGATCCTGAGATCATGACCTGAGCCAAAACCAAGGGCTTAACTGACTGAGCCACCCAGACACCCCCCAACTCATGAATTTTCCAATGCTTCTTCACTTCCAAGAATGCAAACAGACCCTCTGCTCACCTGCTGTGAAGTGTGTGGGCAGCACTCAGGCCACTGAATACCGAGAGTGCTGTGACTTTGGGCAAATGACCTCTCCTGACCCCAAGCTCCTCATCACTGAGAAGACAGGCTTGCAGTGAAGTCACCCTGAGGCTCCTGTCTCCTTGAGCTTCTGGTTTGACGATTCATGTGGTGTGGTGATGCATGTCTCTGGCCTGGGGCCACTGGAGCCCCTCAGTCAGCCCAGCTGGTATCTCAGTCTACAAGCAAGGAAGGTTGGAGGGATATAGAGATAAATTTAATAGTTCTTGAAGCCATGTCATCTGGAATCTTAAAGAAGTCTTTGAAGCTTGCCTGAACTTTGTTGTCCTGTCTTCAAGACAGCTTCAGGGGAGAACAACTAGTTGGGCTGCCATCTGAGTGGTGGCTTGGAGTGGGTGTTAGAAGGTACAGAATTCCTAGCCCATGTAGGGAATGATGAGAGGTTCTGGAGATGGCTTGGCCATGAGGCTCCTGCCCCATGATTCCCGTGGCCCTACCAGCCAGGCTGGAATTGCCTTGGAGTGAAGCCTTGAAGGCAGAAGGATTCAGCAAAGATCAGGCCGAGAGCGGGGTCAGTGTCATCAGACCTGGGCCCAGAGCTCCAAGAGTTGACATCTGCTGTGGTCCCCTCTGTTCTAAGCTCGGTTAGATGTGTTATCTGTGCAATGGAATCCATGCAATGACCCATGATTTAAGCACCATCAATATCATCCCCATCTCACAGGTAAGAGCACGGGGACGTAGAGAGATTCAGGGTCACCCAGGTAAGCAGGCAACAGAGCTGGGTTTGGACACAGGTGCTAGGATCCTCACTATTGTCCATTTCAACCTAGGCCTTTCTCAAGCAGATGTCAGTTCAGTGGAAGCACTTACATCAAAATGCTCCCAGTCCCTGGTCAGCTCTTACTGTCTGGTGGGCCTGGCTGTAGCATGTTCCTATCAACAGATGCTTCTGCACAGCAAGGGTGCACACTATCTCCCGCTCCAGGTGTTCAGCCATTTTACCCTCGTCCCATTCCATGGGGATGCTGGGAAGATAAGAAGATGGATCAGAAACTCTGTGATCCACACATTCCTGTGCACATGTGCAAAGGACCCTACCATCTACAGCCTCCAGGGCTTTTTGTGTAGCAGGTCATCCTCACTTGGGGGGCTGTGGGGTCAACAGACCCAAGTCTCAGAGACATGCAGCACCTGACTCTGAGCTACATAGCTGCCAAGGAGGACTGTGCCCCCAGCCCCTGGCCGACAGGCCCAGCTTTGTCCACTGCACTGTGTAGTGGCTACTTGCTCTTGGAAACAGGTTCTGAGCTCTACCATTCCCAGTGGCTGAGCTGGGTGCCGACAAGTGCTCCCATGCTCTCCCCACCACCACCCAGGGTGGAAGCATGGCACAGGTGAGAGGATTGAGGCCCAGAGAGGCTGAGCAACCTGCCAAGGATGACCCATCACTCACACAGCAGAGGGAAGATGAGAGGGTAGACTGGGGCACCAAAATATACGAAGCGCTTACCTTGTGTGAAGCAGTGGCTTTATCCATAACCCTGCCTGAACCTGGGAAGTACCTTGTCATCCCCACTTGACAGGCTAGAACATGGAGACTCAGAGAGGAACCTTGCCCAGAGCTATCTCACTGGTGGTCTTGGACACAATCTGAAGCTGGGTAGGGGCAGGCATTACCAATTTGTTGTAGTGTGTGAGACCCCTTAATGTCATGTTCAGTCCTTCATCTATCTGTGAAGATAAGAGGACCCAACTCACCTCTCCTCTTGTGAGCAGTCCATGCGCCTTCCACCTAGAAGACTCACAGCAGGTGCTGCTGAATGAATGGGTGAAAGATTCCCTCCTATTTCTGAGAAGGGCTTCCCAGGTCAGGAACTGTGTAGAGCTCTTCACCAGCATTGTCTAGTGTGATTCCCCACAACACAGAACAAGCCTACTGGATACGATTGCTGTGATTATACCCATGTTGCAGGTGAGCAAAGTGGGTCCCAGTAGAGTTTGGAGAACTTGCCCAAGGCCACACACTAGTAGAAGTTCCAGCCAGGTAGTCTGGCCCAAACCCTTGCTCCTATCACCCTTCTGTAAGCAGGACTCTTACCCCAGGGCTTCCTCCTTCTGGGGAGCTGCTACCCAAGATGCAGGGTGCAAAATTTGGGGTGCTCAGAAGCACTGCATCGAGATCTGGTTCATCATTCAGCACCCTCTAGTGTTCACAGCCCTCAGGAGCCCACACCTTGATTTAAATCACTTGGACAAATTCACGATGTATTCATTTGTTTGACAAACATCTATTGAGCTCCTACTGTATGCCTGGCACTATCCAGCAGTGGACCAAACAGACAAGGATCTCTGCCCTCATGAACCTTTAGTGGAGGACACAGATCAGAGACAAATGAATATATGAAGTGAAGCAGAACAAAAGTAAAAAAAGAGGGGAGGGTAGAGATGGGGGCTGCTCTAGACAGGGTGGCTGGTGGAGGGAGCCTCTGGGGCTGAGAGGAGTAGGAAGGGGGAGGGTGGCACGATGGCTGAGGCACATACCCAGAAAGCCCTTCCCGGGGATGTCAGGGTCCTTCCCCAGAGATGCCTCTACTGGAACTCTGTCCTAACTCAGCTTTTCCTACCTCCCTGCTGCTCCTGACCATCTCCCACCAAGTCTTCCTCTCATTCAGCCCCTTTCTCCCTTTTTCCCCTTTCTCCAATGATGCCTCCAGATTCAGGTTATTCTTGCTCCTTCTTCAGATCGCTGCAGATGACTTGACCCTATAATCTCTACCTCCTGTATCCATATGATTCCAATCAACTCATTTTGCTCAGATCACCCGGTATTTACCGAGTGTCCACAATGCACCAGACCCGCCCCCCTGCCAAGAGATGAGGCAGGCGAAGTTCCCACCTGCAAGGGGCTCACTGCCAGAGGGACAGTGCCTGGGCAGGAATCCCAAGGGTAGGAAGACTGGGGGAGCAGCCCCACTGCAGGAGACAAGGGCCAGGGAAGCCTTTTGGAGATGGTTAGGGGACCACTGGGTAGCCAGGAAGGAGGGAGGCCAAACAAGCAGCCATGCAAGAAACCAAAACCGAGAGGACTGAGAGCACTGGGCACATGATAAAACTGACAGTGGCTCCGTAAGACTGCCAGGGCAGCCACCAGAGATGAGGGGGATGGGTCACCTGGGGCCACACTCACATTCTTCTCACTCCCCCTTGTTCCTGTCATGTCAGTCCTGCCTGCAGAACCACCCTCCTCTGACTGTGCTTTGCTGAGGTCACATCAGCACCCCCATGGGAGGGCCCAGAGCCTGGGGAATGCCCCAGCTTGGAACTCATGAAGTTGTAGATTTCCTACCTTTGCTACTTTCTAGCTGCATAACGTGGACAAGTTCCTGCTGTTCTTTGAGTCTCACTTTATGTATCTGTAAAGTGGGCACAGTAATGCATACTCAGTGGGTTAATGTAATCATTGAAAGATGCGCTGTAAAGTGCTTAGCGCTGTATTCTATTATAGTTGGCATCTGGCAAAGTAATGGATCCTGTGTCCACCACATGAAACATAAATTCCTCAGTCTGGCATTCAAGGCCCCCACATTCGGGCCAATGTCCAGTCCTAAAACACCTAACCTCTAGCACCATCCCACCAGCCTTACTTTTCTGAATGCCCTTCTGCTGTTCCGCCATCTCATGATCCTCCTGCCTTCCCCTCTGCCTGGTACCATTTTATTCTCTCTTACCTCTTTCAATCCACGTCACTTAACCTTTAAGAAAGGCCCAGCTCCAGCAGTCATAAACTCAGAAAGGGAATATAAGTTAACAGCCTTTCTGAAAATAGAAAGGAGAAGCTAAACACCACTTGAGCTTGGCCTGATGCTCCTGACAAAAGCTTTTCACTCGCTCTGTTGAATTCCCATAATAGCGTCTTCTGGGCCTTCGGTTTGATAGGGCAACATTGGGACGTGCCCTTTCTTATTGCTTCCCTCTGACTTCACATTGACTGTAATCCCTTCAGGGGCTGAGGCTCTCTGTTTCGGATTTACCTTTCTCTCCCTGCACTGCCTGGTGTGGAGTAGACATCTCTGATATTGTTGACTAAGGAAGCATTTCATTGGGGAGGCTAAGCAGCCTCTTTCATTAGCTTAATTCGATGGAGGGCACTCTCAGGGGCTAGTGAAGGTAGAGCTTGTTTTCCAGGCGTGAGAGCCTATTCTGTTTCTTCCGTGCCAGTCTGTGCAGTTTGATGGAGGCTGAGAGACTTGGTAGGCAGAGGGCCCCCGGGAGATGCAAACCCAGACACTGTACTTCCATAATTAGATGAGGCAGATGTTGCTTCTGGCAGATTCCAAATCCTAATATTGGAACAATAAGACTCCTCTCACATGTAACTTGACCTCTGAGCTTCTCAAACAGCCCTCACTGATAACAATTCTCTTCTATGCTTTGAACACCGAGGAGAGAATATCACCCTGTTAGCCTGGCTTCCTGCCCAAGAGAGCTTGGTGTTGAAAATAACAGTTATTTAAAGGAAATCATCCTGCCTCATCTTGTGTATGTGAGCACGTGCACACACCCCATCCAGCTGTCACTAAGACCTGGTGATGACTCAGTACCTCCCCGAGACCAGAACATTCAGGTTGCTCAGGCCCAAGCCAGTTCCCGTTGTATGGCTGAATCAGAGCAAAGGAAAGTGAACCTACAGACCGGGGATTCACCACCCAGAGTCTCAAATGCTAGGCTGATAAAATACTCTAAGGAAAGTCTGTAGTATACATATCATAGTGGGAGACGGAGTCCTCTCCGTCTGCTTGAATGTGTCTAGTAACAAAGCTTTCACTACTTTTAGAGCAGTGGTTTGTAGGAGGAGGTGGTATGCATCAGAGTGGCCTGTGATACTTATTTTAAAAAGTTAGACCTGAGCCCTCACTAAGACCTCCTGAATTAGAATCCTTAGGGAATGTCTGATGGACTTGGAAAGGTTAATACCTACCCACCCACATTTGGAACCATTGAGAAATGGAGGTCGGACCTGTTGTGCATTGGGATTCAACACAAGGTCTGGCTACAAGAGCAGTAAGCCAGCCTGCTATTCTCCCCAAGGGAGCAGGGGGTCTGCAGAGTCAACACACACTCACCTAGGGATGCAGCTAAATCCTCATCTAGGGGAAGAAGCAGAAAGAGGCCATACTCCGTGCACATATCAGCCTTTACTAGATTAGCCCACCAGCCACTGTGGACCAATGGCTGCCACCCAAAAACCTAGCAACCCCACTGTTGTGGGGATAAGTAAGGGATGGGCAGAAGGACAGGAGTATGTAGGCAAAGTCCCTCTTCATGCAGCCCAGAACACGCCAAGTCTGTCCTCCCCATTCCACCATCAGATAAAACACAACAACCATCACAACAGGAAACATTAAAAAAGAAATAGACGTGGGGCACCTGGGTGGCTCAATGGTTGAGCACCTGCCTTTGGCTCAGGGCATGATCCTGGAGTCCTGGGCTCGAGTCCCACATTGGGCTCCCTGCAAGGGAGCTTGCTTCTCCCTCTGCCTATGTCTCTGCCTCTCTCCCTGTGTCTCTCATGAATAAAATAAAATCTTAAAAAAAAGAAATAGACGTTACATGGACATGGGCTCCAACATCACCCACTCACTGGCAGACCCAGGGGTGTCCTCAGGTGCTACTCTCTGTCCTACTCAGAAAGTGATGACGGGGGACAGCTGTGAGAATAGTCAAAGCTTGGGTGGTCAGGGAAGGCTTCTTTGAGAGGTGGCATTGAAGGTGACTGGTCAGAAGGACCAAGCTTACAAAGATGGGGAAAAGGTCAAGGCCAAAGGATGGCAAAGACAGGAATGAGTGTGGCAGGTTTAGGAAGAGAAAACATGGCTGGGGACTGGAGTGAACAGCGAGGGTGGTGTGAGACAGAGGTCAAAGAAGCAGACAGGGCCCAGATACAGAGAGAAAAATGGCTTGAAAACTTTTGTTTTCAAAAAGCAAAAACAAAAAATCTTTTGCTTCCATCCATGATTAACCCTCCTACGCCTAAACCACCAAGAGACAGACGAAATATATGAAACAATGGTTTTTAAGATTGGATGGCAGTCAGAGCAAGCTAGCAGTCCTGAGAGAAGGGAAACAGGTGTCCCAGCAGCAGGATCGGGGCGGTGGGAAATGCTGGGGAGGAAGGAGCTACAGAGGGAAGGAGACAGAGAGAGTCGGCTCTGGATATCAGCAAAACACAAATACAAAAACAGCAGGAAATCTATTGCGTCAAAAATCACGCCATGGCATCACTCAGAGTATATATTTAGAAGCTGGTATGTCTAGAAGGAACAACAGAGCTGGCCTAGTCAATCTTCTCAGCAGGCTGATGGGGGAACCGTGGGAATGACTTACTCAAAGACACAGCACGGACTGGCAGCAGTAATGACAGTCACAGTGATTCAGTCAGTCGCTGGAACAGCACCAACTCCGTGACAGACACATTCTAGCGCTTTGCACCTACTGACCTGAGTCATCACAACAACCCTGCCAAGTAAATACATTTGATTGGCATCACACCCATTTTTCAGATAAGGAAACTGAGGCACAGAGAATTTAAGTAACTTACCCAGGGTCTCTCTGCCAATGAGCAGCAGAGCTGGGACAAGAATGCAGGTGTCCTCAATCAGTAACCCACTGCCTTCCCAGGGGATTCAGGAGCTCTGGCTCAGGGCAGCCAGACTCCCTCAGCCTGAGACTCCCCAGCCCCACACCAAGGCTCTACACCCCAGCCCTGCAGGTGCTCTCACATGCGGTCAATGCATTTGCTGCCAGCCAGTGATCTCTGATATAATCAGCTTCTTGGCCAAGCTGAACTCCAACAAGAAAAGCAGGCCCAAAGAAAACATGAACCCAGTGCCACATCAAAGGGGCTGTAACAGAGGCACATGCCAACGGAGTGTCAATGAGAGGTCCTTTAATTCTGCGGGTATCAGGGCAGACCCACAGGGAGGTTTGCAAGAGGAAGCAAGAATTTGCCAGGCAGGTCAGAAGAAGTCAGAGGGCTTCCATGCAAAGGTAACAGCATGTGCAAAGGCTCAGAGGTGTCAGAGAACAGGAGCTCTCTGAGACAGCCTGGGCCCTCTGGGGATGGGAAGGGGCAGGGAAGGAGCTGAGGCTGCAGTGGTGGCCACATGGAGTGCCTTGAGTGCCAAGCTAAACAGTGTGAACCTTATTCTGGTAGTTTCTTTCCATAACAAGGTGTGGCCTCTCCTGAGACACCTAGACACAAGCTATGCTACACAGCACCTGGCAGGCTTCACTGGCCCAACCAGCCTTTTCTCTCAGGTATCTCCACCTACCTGCTTGCTTGAGTCACATAGAAGTAGGGACGCCCCTGTGCTGAGTGGCTGGTGACAAGAAACAGTGCCGGAATATAGCCCTTGGTTTGAAATCTCTGCACTTTCTTTGGCTGTGATCTTCTAACATTTAATATATTTGAAAGATCAGGAGAAAGGGTGAGGCTCTGATAAAAAACAACAATACCATGTGGAATCTCTGCTCACCGGGGTGTGGCAGATACCCAATGGGCTGGGACGTGTTGACCACAGCTTTATGAATAGGGGGCATGTGGCAGGTAAGAAAGCTGTGGCTGAGATTCCTTGGGAAGAGCCTAGTGCAGGTCTTCCCACCTACTACCCTGTTTCTCCTGTTACTGTCCTCAGACCTGCCCCATCCTTCCGGACATGGGCATGGACAGAGTGAAGGTGATGTGAATGAGTTAAGGAAAAGAGATCCTAGCCTCACTCTTGAAGTCCAGCTTCACACCTTACATGTGCTAAAAGTCAAGGGCACTCAGAGGCAGAGGGGATGGGACTGTGCACCTTGGTGCAGCCTAGCATCCCACAGATGAGGAGACAGCACCCTGAGACAGAGGGGTGCCATGCTCCTTCTCAGTGGGCTCAGCAAAGGGCCACCACGGCTGTCTGTGTCTGGGGTAGGAGTACCGGGTAGCCAGCAGAGGCCCCAGGAGCAAGAAAGCATCCAAAGAAGGGAGGCAGTGGCTGGTGAAATTCAGTGGGGGCCACTGGGAGCAGGTGTGCTAGCCCTCAACTCCTAGACTTCCTGTGTGGATCTGAGACTCCATATACTCAAGCAGACTCCAAGTCATAGGCTAACTTTAACCCACTCTTCTATTAGGGTGGGCAGCAGGTCTAACCTTTGATTAGGCTGGGCCACCTACATTGGCTCAGGACCATAGCAAAGGGAAGAAAGAACCAGCATCTTTTGGCTCTCACCTATATACCAGGCTCATGCTTAGGATATCACCTCATCACCTCTATTACCCTCATAGCAACCCTGCAAAATAAGTGTTCATCACCATCCTCATTTTCTTGCTGAGACAACTGTGATTCCAGAAAGAGTAAGTCATTTGCTCAAAGACCCAGAGCTTGTAAGGAGAAGAACCAGAATTTTAACTTGGATCTAACTCCAGAGCTGAATGGAGCTATGGAAGGGAGAGGATGGCATCCAAGGTCACAGAAACCTTGGTAGCCTGGGCTGGTCCCTAGCCCTTAAAAATCATGCCTCACACCATACATATGCCCCAAATTGAGGTCATCAACAGGAAAGGTGCAATTCACATGGATGTCCTTATGCTTTTAAAGCCTTAGAACAAACCATATTTGTCTTCCTTTCTTGAGTTTCACTTGGAGGACCTAGCTGATGGTAGATGACCCACAATGAGGGAAGTGGAGGGAGTGCCAGACAAAACTATGGTGTGAATGGGTCTGAACAACGAGACCCAAAAACCAGGATGACTCAGCTAGAACACAGAAGGCTGACAAAGGGATTAATAATGGGATTCAAGTGCAAGGAGCTTTATTTAGAAAAGAATGAGGCTACCTAATTCCCTGGGAAAGAGAAGGTTGATCTCTATAAACGTAAAGTCAGGGAAGTTGGGTCGGCCTCAGCAAAGTGCAGCCAAGGAGTACCCCGTCGGTCCATGACGCTAGTGTGGGAGTTAAGAGTGCCCCGTGCTGGGGTTAGTCCCTATTCAGCCATTTAGAACATCCGTGACTGTGAATGCATTATTTAATTTCTCTGTGCCTCAGTTTCCTCAACTGTAAAATTCAGATGAAGGCAGGGGGTATTGTGAGGATGAAACTGAGTGACTGTATATGAAGCACCCAGCAAATTAGAACGTGCTTGGTGCTAGTCTCTTACTGTAGGTTGGCCCGGGAAGGTACTCTGCAGGTCAGCAACCTTTAAAAATTGCATGGATTTGTCTCTCCCAAATGGAGAAGGGACAGTCTTGATTTTATGGAAGATTTTGCTGCACGATCAACTGGTCTCTCCACCTCGGTATTCTTATCAGTAAAACAGGAATAATAGCTTCTGACCTAATTTTGCATAAGATTGCTTGAAAACTAAGCAAGGCACAGGACAACAAAACCCTTTGAAAAGCAGAAAAATGTAGGACGGGGGTGAGGATCTGGCATGTCTTAAAAAGCAACTATGGGTCACTACTCAGGTACTTCCCTCACATCTAGAACTCACAGAAGCCTATTGAGAGGCAAGTGTTATGCCCTTGGAAGGTACTATTAGTATTATTTTTCACACAGGAAAAGGCAAAAGTACTCCTGAAGCCAACGTTCTGGAGATCCCGGTTATTGTTCTGTTGAAATAAAATCAGAACCTGAATATATACAAAAATAGCAATTCTACAACAATGTGTTTGCTATGGTGAATTGAACAGTAGTAGCAGCTGGATTGTGCTCTGTAGTATCAATTTATGCATGATCTAGAGTGGAGGGGTGACAGATGGACCATCGGGGAGGCAGTGTAGACACAGTGGGGTGCAGGATCCCCACCCAGAGCTCTGTAAAGTTGAGGCCAGCAGGGTCCCTCTCTGAAAGGTGCTTATGTGGACGGCAAGGTCAAGGGATTCTATGCATATTTGTTGACCAATGGTGATTCCCATGTAGACCCAGCTCAAAAAGGGAGGGGTGTACACACGTTTCACCCAGCATGCCTCTGAAGGTGAGCTCATTTCCATACTGTTTTTCCTTATGGAATGGCTGATGCCTGCACCAATACAGATGTTTTGGTCATAGCCAGAGCCATTGGAGCTGAGCTTGAGTGATCTCTGATGAGTTCTGTTTAGGAACCTCCATGGAGAAGCTGGACTGGTTGCGCCTGATATAATCTGCGTGGAACTTCTCTATTCACCTAGCCGCTGCTGGAATGGCATGATGTCAGGAATAATGTCATGGAATGAGCCCCGTGCAGGAATCAAAAGAGCCAGGCTCTCATTCAGCTGCACCCCCCATTTACCCACGTGACCTTGCATGAGTTGCTTGACATTTCTGGCCCTCAGTTTTTTTGGGTTTTTTTCCTTCCTTCCTTCCTTGCTTCCTTCCTTCCTTCCTTTTTTGATTTGAATTTTTAAAAAGATTTTATCTATTTATTTGAGAGAGAGAGCGAGCATAAGCAGGGGGAGGAGCAGAGGGAGAGGAAGCAGATTCCCCACCAAGCATAGAGCCAGACTCAGGGCTTGATCCCAGGACCCCAAGACCGTGACCTGAGCCAAAGGCAGACGTTTAACAGTCTGAGCCCCATGGGCCTCGGTTTTCTCTTTTATAGACTGGAAATTGTAATAATATCTCAGAGGGGAATATTATTTATGGTATTTATTTATTATATTTATATTTATTATGTTTATATTTATTTATTTATTATATATTTATATATTATATTATATTATATATAATATATTATTATATATTAAATATATGGTATTTCATATATAATATGAAATATTATTTCATATATGGTATTTCATATATTAAATATATTTCATATATTAAATAATATATGGTATTTCAGCCCTTTAATAGGATACCACTTGGGAAGTTAGAGCATTAAAAAAAAATACAGTACTTTAAAAGCAAGGGTGTGTTATTTCATGGTTCCATCTCTAGCAGCAGCATTGGTGATGTGTCCCATTCATCTTACCCAACATGCACTCAGTCAGCAAGCTTTAATTGGACACCTGCCATCCGCCAGGCGCTTGGCCGAAACATGAAAACACATGGCAGGGGAATGGCCCCAAAGAGCCCAGACTAGTCAGAGAGACACTCCCAGAAAGAAATCCGTAACGAGTGCTTTAATGGAAGTCTGTAACTGGTGGAGATGTTATCCATGAGTAGGAATGCTAAACTTGGAAGGGTAGATAGGTGCTGTTTAGGGAGGGGCCAGGCACTCCCTGGAAAGAACGTGGTTAATGCAAGGGCGTGGCATCAGCCCGTGGAGGCAGGGAGGCAAATGGATGGGCAGGACCCGAGTGGAGGCTCCTGGGCCATTGTTCAGCTCGCAGTGAGGCTGGCATTGTAGAAGGATTCTGATAAGATAAGGTTGTATACTCCTGCCTAAGAGATTTGGACTTGACCCTCAGGGCAGTGGGAAGCCCCTGAAAGGTCTTGGAGAAATAATTTAGATTACCACATCCACCCTCCGGAAGGATCACTCAGGCTGTGAGGGATGGAACAGAATGGGGAGGATTTGGGGACATTGGAGATGCCGCTGTAGGAAGCCAGGCAAACGGTGGGAAGAAGGTCCCCTAGATCTAGGGCTAGCAAGGGAGAAAGGGAGGAGATGCATGAGAGAAAGACTGAGAAACAGCCAGCGGGGCCATAGCAGGGCAGGCGGCCAGTCAGGGGGCAGTGGGAGGGCTGAGGGTCAGTGGTAGGCATGGAGACACTACGTTTCTGAATGGGGTTGCTGGACAGGTGGTGATTAAGGGACAGGCCTGGGTTGGCTGGGAGATGAGAGACCCAGTGCTCCGATATGGAACCAAAAGTTATTAGTAGGGCTGCTGCCAGGCAACTGGAATTGAGAAGAGCCCTGGGCAGAGATGAGGGGTGGACATGGACATTTGGAGGTGTGGGTCTGCAGGTGTGTCCTCGGTTGGGTTTCCCAGCAACAAGACCCTGGGATGGAGAATGGTGAGCAGGAAGTGGATTGGGAAGTGGGCTTAGCTCAATACCTGTCAAGGAGTAAGGAAAGTAACACTCAGCAAAGGGGGTAGGGGAGCTGCCCTCAGTCATATGGAGATCTTGGCCCAGCTCTGGATTGGGAGGGCCCCTCCAATTTTCACATTTTCAGACAGGAGGAGGAGAGGCAGGCCTCTGTGCCCCCACATCAGCCAGCCCCTGGGTGCAGGTGGGCAGTCTTGGTGGAAAAAGCATCCTCTAAGAGTGCTCTAAGAGTCTCCTTGAGGAGACCCAGCTGTGGTCCCACATTCAACAAACACTCCTGGCAGCTGGAGGATGAGCCCCTCAGTTCTGGGTCCTGCACCACCATGCACTGCAGGTGGAGAGGAAGCCGTAGGCTCTCATTGCCACTGGAGCCACCTGGAGATATGAGCAACCTGACACCCAGGCCACGCTCCCAGACCAGAAAACTCAGTTCTCTAAGTGGCAGAGACAGTACGCACCAGCAGTTTTTAAAACTTTCTGAGCAATTCCAATGTGCAGCTGAATTTAAGACCCTCAGCCCTGGGGAAAGTGCTGGAGATAAACAGAAAGAAAATTGGGCTCACATCCCTGGGGTGCTTGAGGGAGCTGGAGGAGAACTGGGAGAGTGGCCTGGAAGGCCAGGCCTGGGGCGCAGAGAGAAGTGGTTGCCCGCAGCAAGAACCTGCATTTGTCATGCCTCGGGAAGGGGTGGCCCAGCCATGCTTAAATGTACCTGGAATTGACTTTAATCAGGTGACAGGCATGGAGACACTGCTTTTGAAAGGAGTTTATTATTCACTGTTCCCAAGCACAGGGCCGATGCCACCCCATGTAGGGCCACAGATCAAGCACCAGGGTCTCTCAGGTAGCAGAAGGAGGGAGGGGAGAACCTTTATTTTGGTTTCTGCATCAGTAGTGAACCAGGCAGGGTAGACAAGCTTGAGCAAGATTAGGATTTGCATAGTTGGACTGATTTCAGGTGGGTTCTGGGCTGTGGGGGCTGTCTAGCTATCTGGTACCTGACCTTCTGGGAACTGGGGCAGGGGGGTGGGAGGGTGAGGGGTAATATTGGCTTACGTGTGACAATTGGATAAAGGAGGTCACTGCAGGGGATGGGCTCTGATTGGTTTGCATGTGAAAGACATGCTCTAGGGCAAGTTGTTGCCTAGGACCAGCCTTAGCCATCCCTGGGAGGGGCAGTCTCTGCAGGATCAGTAAGGACCCCAGATGCCAAAGCACTGTAAAATGCAGAAAATTATAAGCGTGATTAATAAGCCTGCTCTGTGGGCTGTCAGCTTGGAGATTGGAGATTTCAGTAGCAGTACAGGGCGCGACTTCCGCGACAGTACTCCGTAGCCTTGACCCTGGATTCCTTAGTGCTGCAGAGGACAGGAGCCTTTGGAAGAGATGCGGACTCCCGCATCCAAGAAACTCCACGTGGCGTGCTCAACACACATTTAGCTGTTACTATAATCAGGTCCTAAATATGATGAAATAGAAAAATGCTTCCTTCCGTCCCCCCATTGGCTTTGTGAGGTAGGCTTCCTTCCTCCCCTTCTTGCCTCAAGCAGCACCGGGCTGCTGGCCCTGGAGCCTGTCCTGTGGGTGGCGTGTGCACACGCTGACCAGCATCCCCATCCCTGCCCCGCTTGTCTGGGGGAGGAGAGCACACTGCGATGTGTGCCCTAACAACCTGACATGGGGTAAGACCAATGGTTCCAGCTCTACTTAAGATTTTGTGCTGTCTCATCGCAGTCCAGGAGGATATGATTTATGGAAAGGCCTAGAGTCATCAACAGCTTGGGGGGAACACAACTCCGAAGTCTATTTTAGAAAGGAAACCTTGCAGTTGCAAGAACAAGATAACTGAGTTCTTGTGCGACCCCCTCACCTTGCCTGAGAGGGGGTTGGAAATCATCTTGACCAACAAGATGATACATTTTTCTTTCCTCCCAAGTAAAATAAGCAAGTTTAAGAACTCTGACCTCACGCTCTGCCGCACACAGGAGGCTCAAACCGGCCTTGCAAAGGCTCATCTGAGATTGACTTTGCGTAGCACCTCGTGGTCCTGTGTTAGGCGAGAAATACATGTTCTTTAAAACACACCTTCTGTTTTGAACAGCTCCCGAAAAGGAAAGTTAGAGGCTATCCTCTGAGGTTGCCCAGGGGCCTGTGTGAAGGTGATCACAGCTGTGTGCACAACAGCCCCTTCCCACACTTGCTTGTTCTTCCCAGAGACACTGTGCCAGGCATGGGCTCTGTCCTCAGGAGGCAAGAAGTCTACATGATGTTACAAAATGCTGAGTCCTTGGCTCCATGTGGGACCAAATGCCCAGGAGCACTGTCAACGGCCACTGAGGATTCTTTGGCCTGAGGCAATGGAAGAAAGTCAGATGCCATGTCTGGTACCCTGATGACCCCTCCCTGGTATCTGAGGCACCTGCGGTCAGGCTTCGTGGATCAGAACTCAGGTTCTCAGACCCAAGACCTGGTGTTCAGTCATGAATATCCGGAACCATATTGTGGCCTCAATGAGCCCTGTAACCTCTCTGTGCAGCAGTGAATATTTTTGAAACCTGAGTGTGATCGTGTTCTGTACCTCCGAGGGCTATGTGGAAATTCAAGAAGATTATCTATGTAATGGGCTTCTCATCACAGTTGATAATAAAAACCACTCTTTCCTGTTGAACACTTAGAGTTGCAGGGTCCTGTTGAGCCCTTGTTATATCCATTAACTCATGTAATACTCCTGACCCGTGAACAGGTAGTAGTGTTACCCCATCTTACAGATGAGAAGACTAAGCGTAAGCAGTTAGGTTGGCCAGAGAGAAGGGGGAAAAGAGGTAAAATTCAAATCCAGACAGCTGGGATTTCATAGGAAGCAAGTTCGTGAACTCCACTGTTGGCTAAGCTCAGCCCCTCCTGAGTAACGTGGCACCCAAGCTCTACTCTGGACATTCCTGCCATTCGCCTTCTTCCATCCAGACACCATTAGCATCATGAGTTAGGGGTCACCCACCCTGACTTCAGTAGTACCCACTTTACTCCAGAAGTGGAGACCAGACCAGCCACCAGAGTGATGTCTTTAGGAAAGAGTCCACATGTCTTTGCATTTAAGACTTCACAATCACAGGCTGTACCACAGACTTGGCTGGTCATTAATAATAGAAATCCACTCACTGTGCTCACTGATAGCGTGACACCAGAAATGCTGGACCATAGATTCAAGGAAGTAGGTGTGCAGACTGTTCTACAGCTCCTGGTTGTCCTCAGGGACACGTCCAAGCTCCATGGAATGGCAGTAAAGCTGTGCATGACCAGCCTCCACGAGCATCCTCTGGCCCTACGTTCCCACTATGGTGGGTTGTTTCCCAGTGAACCTGAATGGATCAGGCCACAGTGCTACATGCTGTTCCATACTCCAGGACTGCCCTTCCAGTTTCTCTCCTCTTCCCAGCCTTTGGTAGCATTGAGGATGGCCCCCCGGAAGCCCCCCAAGATCCTGTGGGAGGAGCTTGGCTTGATTCCCATCTGCACAGCAACTGGCTGGCAGGCCTCAGCGTGGGCTTTTCTGTCTCCACATCTGGAACATGCAGCAATAGCTTTGGCCTCTCTGGCTGCTGGGAGGTGAAATGAGACAATTGTGTGACAACCTCACACTATGCTTGGCACATAGTAGGAGCTTAATTGGGTTAATTCCCTTGTCTTTCCCCAACCCACCCCCCAGCTTTCTGTTTTTGCTTTTACTGAGGCAGCAGGTAAATGCTAAGAAAAAACAAAATCAGCAACAACATACACACACCAAGTAGGCATCGCGAAAATCCCACTTGCATGTGAGTCATTTTTCTTTCTTGCTCGGTCTTAAAAAAAAAAAAAAATGAAGCTGTAACTCATCTACCATAAAAGCCATCCTTCTAAGATTTTTAGTATATTCACAAAGCTGCACAATCATGGGTCTTTTCTAATCCCAAATATTGTCATCATCCCCAGAAAGGAAGCCCATTCCCGTGGGCAGTCACTGAGTCACTGTCCCTGTCCCCGCTCCCTCCGCCCACCCCCCTCACCCCCCCAGCAACCACTCTTCTGCCTTCCATCTCTGCCTGGTCTTTCACACAGAGTTCTCCACCCATCCCCAAGCTGGTGTTGGCCTGGCCGATTCCTCCCACGGCAGTGGGGACATCAGAGGAGCTTGTGAAAATAAATCATTATTATACACAGAAAAGGGAGTAGGATTGAGGATCCCTTTACAATCAGGACCTGGTTGTTGGCCTTCTGTGAGCCAGTTGGCCCACTCCATGCTTCAGGGGTCCCTGCCTGCTGGAACCTCGTGCAATCTGGGAACTGGGAACCTACCAGTGTCTCTGGGCTCAAAGGCCTCCTTAGGGAGCTAGGCCTGGGACAACATGACAGTGAAGTTCTGCCCCTGGGGGTTCTCAGAACCTGACCTGAAGCCGCCTGAGCCTTGGCCCAACAGCCCACTGTGTGAAGTCTTTTCAGGTCTGAACATGCCTCTTTGTGGGTCTCTATTCGCTTTCCGAGGAAATAGAACATGTCAACTATTTAGCATTGAGCGTTTTGCTTTCTCCCCCATCAGAACTGCCTCCTGTGGGCATTCTCTTGCACAGTGAGAGCTTTGTTTGTAAACTTGGTTAAAAAAAAAAAAAAAAAAGCAGCTCAAGAAGAATGCTGCTCAGGTCAGCATAGGAACAGCTCTGGCTGCATTAAGCTGCATTAAGACCACGGGGGCTGCGTGAGTTCATCCAAATGCCCCTTGAGTGGCCCAGGCTCACCTTCCCAGCCCTGGACAGAGAAGAATCCCCTGCCTAAGGGGCAAGCTGTGCCCCAGCCCCACCACACCAACCCACTGGGAATCAGGGAAGCTACAGCTACTGCCTTTGTATGTCCTCAGACAGGACTACTATGGATCTGGTCTTGTGGGCCACAGAGGCATCTGGGAACTGGGACCAGCAGAAACAGTAGCTTCTTCCATGCATCTACCATGTGCCAGGCCCCACAGCCCAAACACTATCCGATCGCACTCTCAGGACAGCCTGCGAAGTGGCTGTGGTTGTCCCCATCCACTGGTGAAGAGACAGAGATTTCCAGGGGCTGTGAGCGTGGTTTCCCCCAGGGCTTACCATGATGCCCCAGGGGTCATGGCATCAGCTGGTCCTGAGATCCCTGAGTGGCCTTGGGCCCCCTGAACCCCACAGGTCACCACCGCACAGGTGGCTCTGAGGACTGGCCAGCCTCGTGCATGGAGAACGCCATACACGTAAGGCTGGTGCTAAACCTGTGTCCGGTCTTGTACTCAGCCTTTGTTGGTGGGGATCACGCTGGTGCAGTAGGGACTTCTGCAGAGGGCCAATGCTGTTTGGCCTAGGGGCCGAGCCCCAGCAGGAGGACTGAAGGCCACAACCATTCACTGGCCGCCTCTTTCTCCCTGCAGGAGAGCACCTGGCCATACCTGTTTGGAGTGATTGCTGTCCCCGCCTTGGTCCAGCTGGTGAGCCTGCCCTTTCTCCCTGAGAGCCCGCGCTTCCTGCTCTTTGAGAAGCATGACCAGGCAGGAGCCGAGAAAGGTAGGAGCCCACGGCCTTTCATATATAGCTCAAGCCTCTTCACGGGGGTCAGCACTAAAGGGCACGCTGGGAGCTGGGTTCATTCCTCTCTGCGGACACTGCACCAAGTGCCCCTGGACACCTGTGTTGCTTTATCTTCCCAACAGCCTGCAGTGGGCACACAGATCATACAGGGAGCCTGGAAAAGCCAGGACAGAGCTGGATAAGACTCAGGTCTGCTCACATCTGGGCAGTGTCTCCCCATTGCCATGTCTCAGGTGGTCCCAACCACAAGACAATAGGAACCCAGTTACTTAGCGGTTTAGGTCTATTTGGCTCTCTTCCCCACCTCTCTTCTTCACTTCCTGGTTCTGTTGTCCTAAGACTCATAAGGAAAGGAAGCATGCAAGTGCAATATGAGCACCCATAGCCTGCCAGCATGGGCTGGGCGCCAGCAGCTCTGTGAAGGAGAAGCAGAGCATGCCCATTTTACAGGAGAGAAACATGATGTGCACGATGGGGCTGGGGACTGGTTTTAGGTCACTTTCCTTAGATCCCCTGAATGATGAGGTGCCGGGTCAGATGCAGAGCATTCAGAATCAGAGGCATTCCTACAGGGCCCTGAAAAGGCAACCTATTTTGCCCAGACGTAGACAACTGGAATGAACAATGCATTCTTCTTGTAAAAGGAGACAGCTGACAGCACCTCTGTTACGCATGAGGGGCTGGATGAACCAGTGCTGCTTTCACATCCCCAGCTCTGCTGCCTGACCTTATTCTAACCTTCCTGAGCCTCGGGATCCTCATCTGTAGAAGGAAATAATATAACCCTCCTTCTGGGCTTGTTACGATGGTTAAATTAGGTGATACATATGAGGTTCATAGTAGCATTTGTTGTCCATTATTCTGAGAACTCTGTCCATTTTCTTATCCATTCTGTCCTCTGGTGTAAATTTCACTAATGTCCACATCTGAGAAAAAAAATTGAGAATTATATAGTCTTTAGTTTACTATAATTTGTGCAATGCATTTTAAAATCCAAACAACCTAAGCATTTTCTGAATTAACAAATGGGATACTAATAATTGCATCTCTTTGCCTAGCAGTGTATGGTCAGGATCTATTTTCTCATTTACAGCATTCCTGTAAAATGTGGAATCAGATGACATTCTCATTACCTTCACTGTTTACACAAAAGAACTGAGGCTTACAGGGCTGAGGTGACCTGACCAAGGCTGTGGTTTTCGGTTTTTGGTTTCTGATGCCTTTAAAAAGATAATGGGAACTGCAGATCTTTCTTTAGCGGAGTGCCCATGGTCACAAAATTGTCAAGAGCATGGCAGTAGGGGTGGGACTTGATCCTGCCCCCCTCCAGGGGATTCCCGTTAACAGCCCTCCTCCATCTTTTTTATTATTATTATTGGAGTTCAATTTGCCAACATATAACATAACACCCAGTGCTCATCCCTCCCCCATCTTACAGCTCTAAGTGTCAGGAGGAGGACTGGAACCTGATATTTTCCTCCCACCCTGCTCATGCACAGAGACACCAGTGGATCGTGTTCCAGGGAACTTCCCACGGGGCCCCTGGGGAGGCAAACCATCCAGAAGTCAGGCTGCAGAGAATGAGGCTGGTTGTCAGATACGGGAGGCTCTGGAGCAAAACTACTGTGGCTGAGAAAGAGCCAAAGGGAACTGAGTCCCAAAAGTAGCCAGATTATGGATCAGTGGAAGGCGGTGATTCCTCCAGTTCCATCCCTCCTGGCTTCATCAGCAAGAACTCTTGGGAAATGCATCAATTAAGCATGGTTGGAATGGGCAGTGCATGTAAATGCCTGAGAGTGAAAAAGGTTTATTTCACAGCACAGTAGGGAGTGAGATAGAAGTCTAGTTATAAAAAATGATAAATATTACACGTGTGCTTTAGACAAAGAACAAAGATGTTGTTGGCCTTAGGTTGAAAGAGAATTTTGAAATTTGCATCTGTGCTAATAAAAGTGGAATTTCACTCCAGACGTTCAGCAAACAACAGATGTTTACTGTACTGGGCTCTCTGCCAGGTGGATGGGGAGAGAGGGGAGAGCAGGATAGCGTCCCAGCCCTCCAGGAGGTGAGGGCGAGGGTAGGAGAGATGGGCAAACTCATGGATAGCACATCTGTATTGAGAACTGTATCATTCTAAGCACCTCACACACATTAGACCATTAAAGCCTCCCAAACATGGAAAGTAGATCACATTATTATTCCCATTTTAAAACAAACAAACCAAAATAAAACAAACAAATAAAAAAAACAAGACAAGATAACTTGATCAAGGACACAAAGCTAACAAGTGGTGGCACTGGGATTTGAACATTGACAGTCTTGCTCTAGAACCTCTGGCATAAACAAAACACATTCTATTACCCGGCACTTACTTTGTTTGGCACTGTTGGAGATATGCCTTGTCTGATCTGTTGGTAATTTGGGGACAGAGGCCCTGCAGCTGTCAGCTATTGCTTATAATAATGCTGCCCATCAAACCACCTCAAAAGTCACTGGCTTAAAACAATAGTATTTATGATTCCCTAGTGTATGGGCCAGCAGTGAACTTCTGTTAATCTTGATAGGGCTCGCGCTTGCAATGCTTCTGGTCTTAGCAGAAGTTCTCTGGTGTGTCTGGTGGTTCGCTGACTGACCTAGGCTGGCCTCAACTCTGTTCCATGGGCTCATCTTCCAGTGGGCTGGCTCAGGCATATTCTCATGGTGAACTCAAGAGTTCCCAGAGAGGAAGTAGAAAACACAAGTGTTTTGAGTTTTTTTTAGGATTTTATTTATTTATTCTTGAGAGACACAAAGAGAGGGGCAGAGATACAGACAGAGGGAGAAGCAGGCTCCCTGTGGGGAGCCCAGTGCAGGACGCAATCCCAGGACCCCGGGGTTAACGAGCTGAGCCAAAGGCAGACTTTCAACCACTGAGCCATGCAGGTGACCCTACAAATGGCTTTTCAAGCTTCAAATCAACTAAAAATCCTATTGGCCAAAGTAACTGACATGGTGAAGCCCACAGTCGGGGGGCGTTGAGGTTGGTACACAGCTACAAAGCAAAGGACACACATGTAGGGAGGTCGTGAATCAGGGCCATGGATGCAACCCAACCATATCACAGCCCCCTTGCAGGATTTCCCACCCTACCCCACCCGCAGTTCATAGTTCTAATTTGATCTCAAGTTACCGGTGGCCCTCTTGTTGGAGAGGAGTTGAGGAGAAGCCCCCAGTGTCTAAAAATAGGGAAAAGAGCCCAAACTTCCATTGTGAGAAAGGGGGGATATTGAATTGATAGAAATGAAATATTAGCATAGGCAGCGTGATAGGGCAATAAATGCCTGTCATGAGGATCAGGAAAGTGGCATTGAGCAGGACCCTTTGGGGTGTAAGAGACAGAAGCTGCAGCCTAAGCAAAAGGGAAACTCTTAAGTCATGTTCCTGTGAGTGGTATTTGAGGTCACCAAAAATTAACACCCTGCTCTCTGGCCCAAGTTTGACAGCAATGAAATATGGATGCAGGAGCAGAGGCGATGGGGATGAAAATGTTACTTTCAGTGGCCCATCCAGGAGGAAAGTCATATCAGGAGCGAACCATAAGAGTTCTTCCTCATAATAGGGAGGGAAGGGCCTGGAATTCCTTCAGACACAGTGGGGTCCAAGAGCTAAAATCAAGCTATGAAGGCGCTCTCTCTCTCTCTCTCTCTCTCTCTCTTTCTCTCTCTCTCTCTCTCTCTCTCTCTCTCTCTCTCTGGGCCTGGAATTCCTTCAGACACAGTGGGGTCCAAGAGCTAAAATCAAGCTATGAAGGCGCTCTCTCTCTCTCTCTCTCTCTCTCTCTCTCTCTCTCTCTCTCTCTCTCTCTCCAAATCCTAGACCTTTTTAGGATTCATTGGCTTTATTCTTAGACAAGCTCTCTCCACTTGGCATCAAGATAGTCCTGAGTGGCTCCAACTTTATAACACTGTTTTAGGGGGACACAGATTCCCTTTATACATAGCATATACCTCAACCCCTGAAGGAAAGAACCCTAATTGGCCCTTATTAGGTCACATGGCCATCCTTGAACCAGTTGCTTCCCTGGGAATTAAAATTCCTTGAGTGGCCTGCCTGGGGATTACTATCCCATCTGGTAATTGGGGGGTGGGGGGCTGTGATATTTGAATTACCCCTCTACTAGAATTACAGGGACCAGGGGAGGAGAGCTTCAAGAAAAAAGATACAGGCAAGAGAGGAAGGGGAATAGATGCCCATCACCAGAAGAAGTGATACCCCTGAAAGCTCCCTTCCTGGGAGTGCTCCATCGCCCCTCACCTTTGGTCCACATTGGTCTTTGCTGCTGGAATCCCAACTGGGCATTTAGACTTAGTGGAGAGTTCAGAGGTAGTGGTGGTTTTGTGGATAGGATGGAGTGTGTTTCCGCAGCAGCCAATGATAGGCTAGAACCCTGGCCTGAACAGAAAAGGGAGACTGTCACTGTTGGCCACCATTGTAATTTGGGTTGGAACCATGCTCTAGGGGAAGATTGTTTCTTTCATCTTTTTTGGAGAGAAAGGTATGTGGGTCAGGATTCAGGTCCACCACCTTATGATAGAAAACCCAATGGTAGCGTGTTAGACCAAATAGAAGAGTATTTCTCTCTCATGCGTAAGAAAATGTTGAAAGTAGGCGATCTATGTTCTGATCCTTTGTGGTGTCAGGGACTTTGTTCCTTCTAATCCCTCTATCTGCCATCCTCAGAGGGTTGCCTCAGGGTCCAAAGTGGCTGCTGTCACAGCTGTATTCCAGCCAGGAGGAGGAAGGTGGGAGGGAGGGATCACTTGCCTGTCTACTTGAGAAGTCTCCTTGCAGGCTCGCACACTCTGTGTATCTGTTTGGTCAGAATGTGATCATGTGGCCTCTCCTATCTGCCAAGGAGCCTGGGAAATGTCATTAATTAATACCCTGTAGCCACAGAGAGTTAGGACTGCTCCTGAGGAAGAGAGAAGAAGGAGTAATAGCATCTGGCCCCTGGTACGTTGGAAGTACTGTTGGCTGGGACCAGTAAGACCAACCAGGCTGAGGCATTTTGGGTGCTCTGAAGGCTAATTTGGGCTCCTTCCAAATGGCACTGTTTTAACAGCCCTATGATACTTACATAAAGGTGAGGCTGAATGAGCTCTGGACCCACTCAGCTAAGCCCTGAGATTAATGGGAACTACCTTCATTTATCATTCCTGAACATTTCCACGGCACTCCTACACCCACCCCGTGAGAAGGTCTTCCTCCTTCCAGTGAAAGCAACTGTCTGCATCTCGCTACATTTCCAATGATGCCTAGTGCCTTAGGGAATGTCATGAGGCCCCTTCTCTGTAATATGCCTCAGTGACCTGAGCTGGACGAAGGGGCTGTTCCAGGGGACAAGGTCACATGCCAGGTAGATGGAAGCAGGTCCCCGTAATGGTCCTTGATGGAGACAGCTAGCCTCAGTTTCTTTTAGCAAGGGGTGAATTACCCCACCTTGGCTACCAGAGGTTTGGTTTTTATTAAGTCAAGAACTATATGCAAATGAATTCATATCAGAGGAGAATTGCAAACACGAGCTTTTCCGAAACCATTACAACAGCTGGCCTCCAGAGGAGCACAGATCCCGTGGATGGCCAGGTGTGAGGCCCAGGCTGTCGGGCACATCCATGTGGCGGCAGAGCTAGATGAAAGCCCAAAGCACGCACAGCCTGGAGGTCTCGGGTGTCTGCCCCAATGGACCCACCATGATGTGAGCACCCCCTGTTCTTTCTGCTCTCCTGGCATCCTCCCCAAGCCCCTCCCAACTCATGGCCAGGATGGCCGCCGCCCTGTCTGTCTGCCTCCAGCCTGTCCAGTTTCATAAAGAGATGACACTGACAGGCTCTCCAGGGGAAGGAAAAGCAGCCTTATTTGGGGTGACAGATTCAGAACCAAATGGGAGAAGCCACAGCGGGTCACCACTAGAGCGGAGATGCAAGATGGAACAGGCTGCTTGCAGAGGTGGGGAGTTCTTGTTTCTAGAGGTGTTGAGCACTGGGCAGGAATGGGAGGAACCATGGAAACTGCTGGAAGGTGGGGCTCAATCATGCCCCGGTGCCCTGCCTCCCAACATTCTGTAGGCCTTGGTTTCCTAATCCGTGCCCTGAGGCAGGGCAAGGTAGTCAAGTCAAGGAGAGTGGGTGTGGGGGGGAAGGGCGTTGTCAACTGTAAAGGATTGCACGCATAAAAGGGGATTGTTTGCTTCTGTCCTTTCTGCATCACCTCACCTTTGAAGAACAGGATTCTGTGGCTAACGTGAATGAATTTTTTCCTCTGGGAATAAAGAATTTGTTTAATATCAGAGGGAAAAAAATCCCCCAGCTCTTCAGCCCTCTTACCAATCAGCTGTCATTTGTACCAGAACTTTTTCTGTCCTTTTGCATCACGTTTCCATCATGTTTACATGGGGATCATCACTCGGATTCATATATGAGGCTGCTTTTATCCCCAGCCCCTATCTTGTGTCCTGAGCATGTCTCCTCATTACTGTTTGTATCTTGTCATGTGTGACTGGCAGAATGAGGGCCCCCAAGTGTGTCCCCATCCCAATGCTTAGAACCTGTGAATGGCACCTGACATGGCACAAGGGACTTTGCTGATGTGACCGCCTTAAGGATCTCGAGGTGGGGACAGTTGTCTCGGATTGTCCAGATGAACTGGGTGTCATCACAAAGCTCCTTGTAAGTGAATGAGGGAGGAAGGACAAGGTCAGAGAAGGATATGTGGCCGTGACAGCAGGTGTCAGAGTCAGAGGGAGACTGAGAGTGCCCTGTGGGTGCAGGACGGGACACCTCTCGAGGCTGGAAATGGCCAGCAGGCGGATTCTCCCCCGGAGCCTCCAGAAACATCACAGCTCTGTGACACCTTGGTTTTAGTCCCGTGAGACCCACTGTGGACTTCTGACCTCCAGGACTGTCACATAAAAACATGTTGTTTCAGGCCTCTAGTCTGTGGTGTTTTACTGCAGCAGCATAACATCAGTTTAAATAAGCAAAATCTGTCCAGGCTGAACTACAAATTAATCTTATTTTTAAATACTGTTAATTTTTTTTTTTACTTGAACTTTCAACATTGCTGGGCATTCTGATTGTTTCTATTTTTCTTTACAATAAGTAATTGGGCGAAAGGAGATGCTCTGCTTTCATGATCCCTGGGAGTTGCAAATCTTTGGGACACCAAAAATCTCAGGGAGACCTGCGATCAGGGTTGAACAGCTCACCTGCAGCCCCCGATAAAATAAGGAATAAGGTTCAGATTCGGCTTGTCTCTCTCTAAACCTGGGGTCGTTTAAGTACATTGTGCTCCCTTGTGTGTGTACACGTACACTCGTAATTGTAACACACAGTGTGTGCAGACAAGTTCATTAGTACAACATAGCTGATCCCTTGGTTGCTGCACTTAAAGCCCAGAAAATTGCCTCCTCAATATTATGATTTCCTGTATTTGAGCCAGGTTGAAACTCCACACAGGCACCTTTAACAGCAGAAGATGGTTAAGCAATTGTGTGTCTGTATCCTGAGCTGAAAATTCTTTCTCCCAACTTGATTCACTTGTTTAGCAATTATAAAATGATTGTAGCATCATGAAGGCATCCTTAGGACATAATGCTCAGTGGAGGGGAAATAGAACAGAAATAAATCCATGGGCAGCCCCGGTGGCTCAGCGGTTTAGCGCCGCCTTCAGCCCAGGGCGTGATCCTGGAGACCCGGGATCGAGTCCCACGTCGGGCTCTCTGCATGGAGCCTGCTTCTCCCTCTGTCTCTCTCTGTCTCTAATAAATCAATAAAAAATCTTAAAAAAAAAAAAAGAAAAGAAATCCATGTGATCACAAAAGCATGGAAATAGTAGAAGCAAGTAGGACAGCCTGGGAAGAAGGCAGGCATAGGTGGAGATCACCGTTTTGTGAGAGAGCTGTGCTTTGTGCTGGGCGGGCTCTGGGTAAGGGAGGATGTCTGATGTGCCCCTGCAGCCTCCTAACCACCAAATGCATCCACCAAAAACAAAGCCATGTGCCTAGGAAGGAAGCCCTGGTATGGCCAGCCCCTCCCAGACGGCTCTTACCTGGGGATTCTTGGCACACGGTGTCTCCTGGGAGATGACGATGACAAGGGAGAGGGGGAGGGGCAGTTTTAGTGCCCTGCTCCCTAGGAAGAGGGCACCTGAACCTGGCAGAGGAGGAAACCTCCTCCCAGGTCCTCTCCCTGCCTCAGCCAGCCAACAGTTAACCTGCTCTAGGAAGACCAAGCCCTCCGCTGGTCGTGCTCTGTTGTCATATTTATTGTGTGAGTCCGATGAGTGACCCCTGAGAGTGCCCCCCTCCGTGCCCCTGGAGTAATTATCTCTCAGGACTCCCTTTCCCCTGGCTGGAGACCCTGCTCATGGGCTGGCTGCCAAGCAAAGGACCAGGTGCCTTCCTACAAAACACCCAAGGGTCTAAAGGATCAAGAAAACAGCTCAGAAACCACCCTGAGTTCCCGGAGCACAAAGGCACATCTTGAACTTGCTCATACACTTCATTCCAGACTGAATCCCTTTAAATTGAGAGAATCATCAAGGGTTCCAGCCAAGCAGGGGATGCTTTCTGTATTGGGTCTGTGGTTGCTGCCAATCTTGTGCAGCCCTGAGCCTACTGGGGGTCTCCATGCCTTGAGAGCTGGGGGAATTGCCTGGAGCCCCAATTTTACAGCACAAGGCAGGTCCAAGCCCTCTTCAAGATGTCTTGGAAATGCTGAGCATTTCTGGGCTCCAGGCTGTGGGGGGCACCAGCCTCCCTGTGTGCTGCTCTACCTCGCATCATAAACACCCCAACCTGAACTTCAGGAAGCTTTGGTTTCCTCAAGCGCCATAGCAGCAGGCACGCAGCCCACATCCCTTGAGCATTTCAAGGCTATATTGAAGGTTTCGGGAGGGACTCCAGGCATGAGGTCCCTGAGGCTCAGCACCCTCTTCTTTTCCCTCTCACCGCTGCCCATGGTCGCCTCTGCCTTCTGGGTGGCCCTGGAGCTCGTATTCCTCCCCTGCTAGCTTGCCTTCCCTTCCAAAGCTGGAATCAGACAACGTGCAGATGTTCAGCAAACACCTTCCACTCCAGGTGTTTGTCAAAATACTTTCTCAGCCAAGTCACTTCTCTCCTTCCGAGACACTCTGGTGTCAGCCATTAAGTTTACGTGCTTTTCTTTCCTTTGTGTACCTGGTAACCTCACTGCTGCTGTTCTGATGCTGCCTGGCTGTCTGGAAGGCGCCCGTGTGCCACAGTGCCGCACTGTGGGCCCGGGGTGGATGGAGAGGCAGCCGGGCTGGGTGCTGCCCCTGCCTCCCCGCACGGTAGCCGTAAGTCCAGGCGAGTTGCCCATTGTCTCAGACATGTCCTCAGTGCCCCTCCCCCCACCGCTGTGAAATGAGAGGAACACAGTGCTTATCTCCAGGGCCCAGAAGGATCCTCAGGTTGAGATCACAGATGTGAGAATGCTTCGTGATGTGTGAAAACACGTGGTAACATAGGGTCAGTGATTATGATCATGTGGCTGAAATCAGCCAGTCAACAAACAGTCGTCGTATATCAAGTAGGTCCTGGTTGAAAGGGTGGAGGAAACAACCTCCCATAGAGGCCACGAGTACCCTGGACCCAATAATGGCCTTGGGGTCCTGCAGATCTTTGGGCATCATGAAGATCCTTCCACAGCATTCTGTAATGTTGGGCCTGTCTCAGAGGGCCTTGAGGAGGACCTGGGAATGCTGCCAGGTTGGAAATAATTGTCTTCCTTTTTGGTCCAGCTTATTCCCATAGAAGCTCAGTGCTTCTCCATGGAGCTCAGACTCCGTGTGAGTCACTTCTGTGTCACTCTGGGATCTCTGGGAAGTGGACACCAAGTGGGACTAAGCGGCACGGATTTTATTGGAGTTAGTGACTGTATAAGAAACGTGGAGGGAGTCAACAGACCATGATACCAGTTGGACCCTCAGTGGGCAAGAGAAGGGTGGGGCTGGCAACCCCCTCAGTCTCAGGGGAGTCCTATGTCCCTAGAACAGGGATGCCTTGGTTTCCTTGCTGTGTCTGGAAGCAGTCCCTGCCATTGTCTGCAAAAGTCCCTGAAGAATATGGCCTGGACACACGGGGCGATGATTTGCAGAGCACAGCAGCTGTGGCCTTTGGTCAGTTCTATCCCTGTGGTCAGAGGTCTACAGGCACATCTCTCCAGCCACCACACAGATAGAAGCCACGTGCTTCTAGAACCATGCACTCAACTAAGAAGTGAGGTGGAGCCACGCCTTCCCTGAGGTCCCAGCAGGGTTGGGATGGCCCTATATTAGTCCAGGGCTCTCCACAGAAACAAAACCAACAGGGTGTGTTGTCTGTGTAAATATTAAAAATATGTAAATACATTTTAGAAAGAGAGAGGTTTATTTCAAGGAATTGGGTCATATTATTGTGGAAATTGGCAAGTCCAAAATCTGCAGGGCAGGCTGCTGGCCTGGAGACCCAGGGAAGAGTTCATGTTGCAGGTGAAGTCTGAGGCCATCTGCTGGCAGATTTACCTCTTTTTCCTGGGAGCTCAATCTTTTTAGTCCTTCAGCTGATTAAATGAGGCCCATTCCCATTATGGAAAATAATCAACTTTATTCAGAGTCCACCAATGTAAATGTGACTCTCATCTAAAAACTCTCTTCACCAGGATATCTAGACTGGTGTTTGACCAACTTATCGTTAACCCTAAAAATTGTGGGGGTTAGGCCTGCCAACAGCCCACACAGTTGAAAATCTATATAAAACTTTCGGCTTCTCAAAAACTTAACTATTAATAGCCAACCGTTGACCAGAACCCTTACCAATAACATGAACAGTCAACTAACACATATGCTGTATGTTATATGTATTGTATACTGTATTCTTACCATGAAGTAAGCTAGAAAAAGGAAAATGTTATTAGGAAAATTATAAGGAAGAGAAAATTCAAATAGTGCCATATTAAAAAATCCATGTATTAGTGGATCCACGCAGTTCAAAGGTCAACTGTGTCTGGGTGCCGTGGCCCAGACACGCTGACACATAACATTAGCCAGTCATGGTCCCGCATCATCTTTCCCTCCCCTAGTCATCCCCTGGCACTGGCCATGCTGTGGTATCATCGCCTGTTTCTGTGACTCTCCTTCTCTCCTTCTCCACACAGTGATCCTCTCAAGGGCAGAGACTGTGTTTCCTTGAGTGCCATGTCCCCGGCCTCCAGCACAGACTTCCATTGGCTATGCACTGTATAGACAAGGCTTTGGAAAGAAATAAAAGCCTTGAAAGTGTGCTTCAATCTGTTGAAGACCATTCACCTGTTAAAGGTCATTAAAAATACTGAATTTTCCAGAATTCCTTGGCCGGGCAAAAGCAAATGGGCCTCCCCTTTCCATAGATAAGCAACTCAACCTAGAGATATTTGGGAACTTGCTCAACCTGGCCATTTACAGAGCTGGAGCTCAAAAACCAGGCTCCCTGACTCCCAGGAGGGAGATTCTTGTAGCTACTTCCCATCTGGACTCTCACAGGTCCTCTGTGATAAGGATGGAGATGGGGTTCTGGCAGAATGGCCCCACTTTCTAGGAGGCAACATATTATACTTGCCTCCTCTCAGGACTCACCCATTGAGAGGCTGCCACTCGAATGAGTAGAGGGGGATCCATAGGTGTACCTGGGCAACAGAACACATCCTAGAACAGCCACCCAAATATCCCATGACTTGTTCTTCATAGACTGGGCACTTAATGAAATGGCAAGGATGTCGATTTTAATATTCTATGAACCAAGGAGCTCCCTGCAGGGCAGAGAGGAAGGGAGACTCCTAAGCCCCAGCTTTGACTGGGCGGTCTGTGGATGAGACACAGCCTGCAGAAAATGCTCAAAAGCAGAATATGTGCATCATCTGAGCATCCCTGCCAGTTACTTCCCAGGCATCAGTCTCATTAAGCCCTTCCAGATGACAGATACCGAAAGAGACCACGGTGTCCAGTGTTACACACTGGCCAGGGGCAGGAGCCGCACTCCTGTCATATGACCTGTCTGGGCTATGGTTTCTCCACCTGTATAATCAGGACTGGGTGAGATGCTTTCTTCAGGTTGGCGCAGTCTGGGTTCTGAGGTCAGGACCTGGCATGTTGGGACAGAAGTGGTATTGGTCCCAGTGC
The DNA here is from genome assembly GCF_003254725.2 of Canis lupus dingo. Classification (NCBI taxonomy): domain Eukaryota; kingdom Metazoa; phylum Chordata; class Mammalia; order Carnivora; family Canidae; genus Canis; species Canis lupus. The sequence goes on from NC_064245.1 coordinate 69,624,224, forward strand.
TCCTGAAAAACAAGTGCTCAGGGTCTGCTACCACCCACGAACAAGCTCACACAACAGGGTAGTCACAAGTGTCATTGCTGGAGTGGCCTACTTTCCATCTAAGGGACAGTGAGATGGCACAGAACATTGCACACTGAATAAGTTCAAAATGATTTCTATCATTTAATAAATCACTATTATGTGCTAGTGTGGGAGGCAGAATCACATCCCTCTCCTCTGAAGGATGTCCACATTCTAATTCCCAGAACCTGTGGATATCGCAGGTTACACGACAATGGAATTGAGACCCCAGATGGAATTAAGGTTGCTAATCAACTGGCTTCTGGTGAGTTGGGAGACTAGCCTGGATTATCCAAGTGGGCCCCATGTAATCACAAGGATTCTTTGTTGTGGAAAAGGAAGACAGACGGGACAAGAAGGGTTTGGCCCAAGGTTGCTGGCTTTCTAGATAAAAGAAGGAGCCACAAGCCAAGGAATGCAGGCAGACCATGGAGCCTGGAAAATGCTGAGAAACGCATCCTCCCTAGAGCCTCCAGAAGGGACACACCCTGACAACACCTTGACTGTAGTCCATTGAGACGCATTGTGGATTCTGACTCTGATCCAGAGCTATGAGATGATAGGTTCATGTTGTCTGAAGTCACCATATTTGTGATGATTTGCTACAGCAGCACTCGGAAAGTAGCAAAGGTTGAGTATGCTGCATCCACTGCCTTAATCCTCACCAGAAAAGCCTCCAGGGTTTCTGCTCCTTCTTTTATAGATGAGGAGACAAATATGCAGAGGGATTCAGGCGCATTACGTCAAGGGGATGCTGGAGCTGCTGGCGTGAATGCGGGTGGTGTGACTGCCATGAAGGATGCCAGAGCCTCAGTCTCGAGGCTGAGCAGGGGTCTCCACTACTCATGGTGCTGTAGGTTCCACCAGAGGCAGAAGAGAATCTTTCTTCCTCCTACCTCTGGACCTCCATCTGCACCTCGCATAGGTGGATCTACCAGGAACCAGCTAGCATGGGAGTCCAGGAAATATGGACTACAGACCACACAGTGACTGGGGACTCTGTCCCAGTGGGCAGACTCTGACACAGCTAGGCAATGGTGGGATGCTCCCGGTATATCTCACCTCAGCCCTTTGCACAGGCTCTTGCGGCCAGAAGGCTCCTCCCCCAGATATCTGCACACTGCACCCCTTCTCCCCTGCCCCAACACTCCACGTAGGTCTCTGCTGAAGGGGCATCTGCTCAAAAATGCCTTCCCCAATTACAATAGCTCAAACAGCATTCTCTTCTCTTCACTGTCCCTCACCCTGGTTTATTTTTCTTCTGAGCACTTAGTACCTGAAATTGTATATTTATATGCTAATTTGTTTAGCATCTGTTTACTCCAGGAAAAGCTCCCTGAGAGCAGAAATTTTTCCTGTTTCGCTCATTGCTGAAGCCCCAGGACCTAGAGCAGAGCCTGGCATGTAGTTGGTGCTCCCTGAACAGTAATTCGAAGAATGAATGAAACCGAGTACTCCTAACACCCAAGTGTGTTCTCTGGTCTCTGCAGCACGCTGCTCCTCCAAGCTCTGTGCTTCATGCTATGAGCCATGTCTGACTAAAACTTCTTTGAACTGGAGCCTTCACAAGCATGAAGAGCATATGCCTTTATTGAACGCTTTGCAAAAATTCCTAGTTTTAGTCAGACACGGAGACTCTCTGAACAATGTCTAACAATGAACTCTCTGAAGGCTGTCCTGTCTCTAAAATCAAATCTCAAGCACTAGTCACGGACATTAAGGTGCTGTAGAGACCTGTCTTTTGTTGGAATATAGTAGGTATTCAGTAAATAATACAAATAAATGATGCCTACTTGAGACACAGGCGGAGGGTATCCTAATTCTTTGCAGTGATGTGAGAGAAGGGAGGACAAATGGATTGTTCATGTGCTAAGGGCCTGGGGCACATAGGCACATGCCTGTTTCCTCCAGCTCTGAGAGATTATGTTCTTACCCTCATGTTACAGGTGAGGCTAAGGAGGTGGGTATAACCTACCAAAAGACACTCAGTTAGGAGGTGGTGGGCCAGTTCTTGAACCCAAACTTAACTGGAACCAAAGTCTGGATCTTCGTCTTTTAGCAAGTACTTCCACTCTTTCTACCTCAGAAAGCTACTACTGATAGCTGTCGTTCATCGGGGATAATCCCTGGCTTATCACCTAATAGACACGTCAGTTGATTCCCATGCATACCTTCTGAAACATAGAGTAGCCTTCTATGAATCTAGTCTTGTTTGCGTTGACACTAGTCACTCTAATTCTTTACAGAAGACAACTGAGGTTTTAGCTGCCAGGTGACTGCCCAGGTTGCAGGGGGAGAAATCTGTTGTGCCCTGGCTCTCTCGCCCCCCAGTGTGACCCCTTGGCCATCTTGCTATTTTGCTCATTTCAGAATCACAGCTGGTTGAAGATCCATTGACTGTACAGCTGTAGGTTCATGTCTGGCTCTCTATTCTGTTCCACTGGTCTCTAGGTCTGTTTTTTCTATGCCAGTACCTACTGCTTGAATTACGGTAGCTCTGCAGTATATTTTGAAATCAGGAAGCATGATGCCCCCTGCTGTGTTGTTCTTTCTCAAGGTTGTGTTGGCCATCCATGGTCTTTTGTGGTTCCATGTGAATTGTAGCGTTATTTTTTCTTTTCCTGTAAGATATGCCATTGAGATTTTAATAGGGATGGCATTGAATCTGTTGATGGTTTTCGGTAATACGGTCATTTTAACAATATTAAATCTTCCAACCCATGAACCCAGTGTATCTTTGCATTTTTTTCTGTCTCCTTTAACTTTTTTCATCAACGTTTTAAAATTTTCAGTGTAAAAGTCTTTCTCCTCCTTAGGTAACCTTATATTCCTAAATGTTTTCTTCTTTTTGATGCTATTGTGAAGGGGATTATTTTTCTAATTTCCTCTTCTGGTGGTTTATTTTTTGTGTACAGAAATGCAACTAATTTTTGCATATTAATTTTGTATCCTGCAACTTGATTGAATCAATTGGTTTAATTTTAGCAGTTTTTTCATAATGTCTTGGGGGATATATATATATCCATATATATATATATATATATATATATATATATATATATATATATTATATGTATATAATCATGTTGTCTGCAAATAAGGCCAATTATACTTCTTTTTCAGTTTGGATGCTTTCCTTTCCTTTTCTCACCTAATTGCTCTGGCTAGGACTTCTAAGTGGAAGTCATGAGAATATATATCCTTGCCTTTTTCTTGACCTTAGAGAAAAGTCTTTCAGTTTCTCACTATTGAACATGATGTGGCTGTGGGCCTTAGTGTCTTCTGGATACAGGATAACTGAAAAACTGGGTATCTTTATGCAAAACAAAGGTTGGACCTCTACCTTACCCCATCTACAAAAATCAACTCAAAATAAATTACAGACTTAAACGTAAGACCTGAAGCTATAAAACTCCTAGAAGACAACATAAAGAGAAAGCTTCCTAACATTGGTTTTGGCAAGGATTTCTTGGATATGACATCAAAAGCAAGGCAACAAAAGCAAAAATGGATAAGGGGAACTCTATCAAATTAAAAGGCATCTGCACAGCGAAGGAAATAATCAACAGAGTGCAGAGGTAGCATATGGAGTGGTAGAAAAAATTAGCAAACCATGTATCTGATAAAGGGCTAATATCCAAAACAATAAGGAACTTTTGTAATGCAATAGCCAAAAATCTAATAACCTTATTTAAAAATGGACAAAGAACTTGGACAAAGATTTCTCCAAAGAAGATATACACTTTACCAATGGATATATGGAAAAAATTTCAACATCACTAATGATCAGGGAAATGCAAATCAAAACCATAGGGGGTTGTCACTTCACACCAACCGGATGGCTAGTCTCAAAACACAAAAGGCAAGTGTTGGTGAGGAAGTGGAGAAATTGGAACCCTTGCACACTCTTGGCGGGAATGCAAAATAGTCCATTTCACAGAACCAAACAGTGGAATAGTGGTTGTCAGGGCTATGGGGGAGGGGAAGTGAGGAGTTGCTATCAATGAGTATAAAGCTTATACAAGTTGGATAAATTTGAGACATCTGCTGTACAACATTGCGCCTGTACTCAACAATACTATGTTGTATACTTAAAAATGTGTTCAATGCCAGATCTTATGACCAGTGTCCTTACCATAATAGAATAATTGTTTTAAACTTTGTGATAATAAGCTAATCATCCACTAATGGAAAAAAAGAAGGCACAGCTATAGAGATCCTGTCAATATGAATGCAACTGCTGATTTCATTGCATGCAAAAGCAATCATTGCAGAGTCAGAATGCCAGCAAATATCTAAAGAGCACTCTGGGGAAAGAGGACCTTCTATTTGCCTAATGGCCTGACCTAACCTCTCGGACAAGGGTTGCACGATATGAGATCTGCTCTCTGTGAGAACCTCCTGTCAGAATCAGCCCCTAAGTCATGCTTGCGCTGACCCTGGCACTCAATGCCATGGGAATGCCAGCTCAGCTGTGTGACTTAGACACATCACTTCATCCTTCTGAGTCTCAGTTTCCCCACCTGCTGAAAGACAAGTAGGAGCAGTGGACTTGTGGGGGTTTCATGACTCTCCTGCAGACCCCACATCCAGCACCATCCCCCTGATTTGCAGGGGGTTGTATTGTCTCCCACTAAAGGACTCCTCCTGAGCAGAAACCATGCCCTTTTCCTCTCCTAACACAGGATACCTTTGCATTCCCAGCACATAGCAAGCCCTGAAAAGCTGCAGGTTAATTGAAATGAACTGAATTTGGTTCTGTTGGCTTCTCAGCTCTGTGGTTCCTTTTCATCATTCTTTGAGGTGTGTGCAAAGAAAGATCAACTTGGAACACTGACTCTCTCACTTTCTACCTGGGATCTCTGGTACATTTCCCAATTCCTCTGAGGCTCCGAGAACAGAACACCATGTTGTTTCCATAAGGTCTTTAAGACACCTAGCCCAAAGGCTGGCACATAGTAGGTGCACAATAATGTTAGCCTCCTCTCCCCTGCTTGGTCTCTTGACTCGCCTTGTATGAAGATGAGTCTTTCACTGGTCCAAGATCTAATTACATAACACCTTCCTTTCCTGGCCCAGAAACTGGACACACTGCCCAGGGGCTTTTCTCTCCACTTAGGAAATGCAAATTCTCATTCCTTTTTCAAGTTCTTTGGAATTAGTGATCAGAACATAGCCATGGATATGAATGAGGTGTGAGCTATAGGAAGCCTTTACTTTAAAGTACAAGGGTAAGGGTGGGAGCCTGAGGGGGAGAGAACTCACATAGATCAGATGAACTATTTAAGTGACTTGGAGATTCAAGAGAACAGACCCCTCCAGGAGGGTTATTTTCCATAAGCAAATGTCTTTTTGATATGGACTCACTGACCATGAGTTTCTAAGGCCCTTTCCTCTCTCTCTAAGGACAGCTAGTTAAAATGGAAAGTGTCTGTCCTGTTTGCTCCCCACCCCCTAGATGCCCTGGTCTCATTCTCTCCCAGGCTTCCATAGAACCAGCACACTTCTTGGGTTCTCCACTTGCCTAAGAGACCTTGTCCTTCTTCCTGTTCAATGCCTGGGTCCCTCCCATAGCATCTCTGACAGGTAGTCATCACACCTCTCTTTGCATACCTCCAGGGATGGGGAGCTCACTGCTTATGAAGCCTCCCAATCTACCCTTGGCCATATCAGAGCTCATCCTTGATCTAACACATCACAGCTGCTGCCATTGGCCCTTGTTCTGACCTCAGGGCCAATGAGTCCCAACCCCATCCACATCCAGGCTTCTCCTTCCAGAGGATCCCCTTTTCCAGACTAAGCAAATATGAGGAGGGACCGGTTACATTCATCCAACATGGTCTGAGTACCTGCTGCATGCCAGGCCCTGAAAAAGACCCAGCCCCTGGCATGAAGTGCCATAAGCCTTACACCAACATGAGCGCCTGTTTTGATCTGGTAGGACCACAGTGATGACAGGAGCAGCAGTGACAGCCATTAGCCAGCCTCAGGCACCCCCAAACACTGCACTACTTTGTGTTTTGTCTCCTCCCTGCAGAGTTTCCTGCCCCTCTATGAGTGGGTCCCAGAGAGAGATTCCAGGCCTTTCCCTAGAGACTGGAAGGAAAGCAATGTTACTTAGGGACTCTCAATGCAAAAAGGATGAAAGAGTTAGCTCAAACCAATCTCCTCTGGGCTTCCAAAGTGTAATGAAATTGGTGCTGCATTACACCTTAGGCATTTGCCTCACTCTCATGTAAGTGATGGGCAAATGGATGGGTGAGATGAAACCAGAGGATGCTTCTAGGCTCTTCAGGAATTCGGGCTATGGAATGAAGACTTAGGGAGGGAAGGAAGGAAGGAAGGAAGGAAGGAAGGAAGGAAGGAAGGAAGGAACGAACGAATGAACGAATGAACGAAGGAACGAAGGAAGGAAGGAAAGGAGAGGGGAGGGAAGGAAGGAGGGAAGGACAGTGTTTCAAAGGTCAAGGTCTGGTTCTAAATTCCCAGGGAGCATAACCGAACATCCAGAGCAAAGCTTTCAGAGCCCTTACCCGGGCTCTATTCCCAGCTACCCCATTTACCAGTGGGGATAGTAGTGGTTTCCTCTGGTGTCCTCATCACACCATCCTTCTGTTCACTATGATTTCAGTCCAGGTGTGGGACAGTCCTCGTGAGTGCAGATGCAGGCTGATATTTCCTGCACCTCCAGCACACCAGGTGTCTCTCTGCAAACCCAGCTTTCTCTGTGGCCAAGATGTAGCTCAGCATGTCTGCAATGCAGTGTGCATGCATGGGAGTTAATGCTTCCTGGTGGCAAGAGTTGGTGGACAGGTGCCCAGCCTCCCCTGTGGGACAATTCTGGGAGATGTTCCATGTTCTACTCACAAGTCCAGCAGAACTGACCCCTTCATCCATAGTAGGCTCCTCAGTGATGTGCCTTGTGTGGCTTCCCTTTCCCCACTTCACTCTTCCTGCCCCCTCACACCTGCTTTCTGCAACCATCATGTGTATCAACTTCTTATATCTAATCCTTGTCTCAGGCTCTGCCCTCAAGGATCCTAGTTCCCCTGATCATGGGCAAGTTGCAGAGTGGGGACACCAGCAGAGTCTCCTTCAGGGAACAGTTATATGAAAATTAAATGAGAAAAGGCCTATGAACCATGTAGAATCATAGCTGGCCCAGAGGAACTCTCAGCAAGTGTTGGCCGGTATCTTTGCAATATTGACCGTAATGGTGACGAGAGCTCAGAAAGAACCTCAGGAATCAATGGAGATCCAAATGGAAGGCGGCAGCAAGGCTGGTTGAACTTAACACATTTGGAATTTGGAATTCATCTTGCAGTCTCATCTGCTAGGGATACAGACAGCGTCTGGGGGAAGGGGAACTGCAGCAGGGAGATTTCCACCCTCCCAGAGTCACTCAGGTGCTCCTGCAAAATCAGGAGACAATGTTACCTTTTATGTTTTAATGACCATGATTTAGCAAAACCCACCAAAACTCTTCATTTGGAATATCTTATAACAGGAACACTCTTGAAACTTTTTGCTGGGGTTTTGTTTCCCTAATGTGCAAATGTGGAAGTTTGAACTGGTGGCCGGTGTGCATCACTTGGTGTCCCTGGCCACAGAGTGACGGCACCATTCCCACAAATCTCCTTCCACAGAGCAATCTCCTTTGAAAAGCTGCTACTTTCTCACTTGCCTTAAAATGCGACTTCTGTCTTGAAGAGGTTGATTATTTTATTTCTTATGTTTTAGAAGCTCGGCCAGGCAGCCTACTGTTGACAGGCTCCAGAGCTGACTGTGGGCTCGCATCTGGAGCAGAGGGGGCTGCTATGCTCCTGTCTTTGTGCAGGCACCTGAGTTTTACCTTAATCTGTCCCTTCTTTGGAGGACTCTTTATAAGCCGCCCATGCATTCATCAGGATTAATTCAGTTAGAGTCCAACGCTACCATTCCCAAGTCCAAGACTGACCAAGGGGACCCGTAAGCTGAATGTGTCAATCACTCTGTGCTGAAAGCAAAGGTGAGGAGCACGCTCCGCTCCTCCTGGTGGTGGAGCCCCCACCACCCTCCCCGCGGTCCATGAGAACACTCCGGGGCCTGTCTATAATGAAATCTTGTAACAGTACAAACAGGGCTTCCAGTGTCTTCTACTCCCCCCACCCCCCACCCCCCACCCCGTGGATCCCACTGCTGTCGGTGATAAATTCAAACTTCAATCCCAGTTGCTGCTGAAAATAAATGCTTCAGTGAAACCTCCTAGTTTTTAAGCACTGAGCCCTGCTCTGGGCAGAAGAGGAGCTCAGTGCTTTGCCAGCACACTAAAGCGAAGGGCCATGGCCCTGTGATCTGCCTGGAATCCCCTTGCCACCTTGTCACAGGCCCCTCCTGGTCATACAGGGAAGGCTCCTGGCTGCTGTGCACTTTGCTCTAGCAGGACGTGATGAATGCTGACAGAGCCGTCAGGTGCAAGGGCTACCTAACCAAGCGCCAAACGCCAGGGACATACAACAGTAGGGGTTCTCTCCCAGTTCAGGAGACCAGGAGTCCAAAGTCAATCCATCAGCAAGACCTGCTTCCTCTCTCGGCTTCCGAAGTGTGCCCACCATCCTTGGTGTCCCATGGCTGGCCCTGCATCTCTCTGGGCTCTGCCTCCATCCTCATGTGGCCATCTTCCCCGTGTCTGTCTCTGTGTCTCTTCTCTGCCTCTTCTTAAGGGCCCCTTGCTCCAGGGTGACCTCATCTCACTAATCCCATCTGCAAAGACCCTGTTTCCAGATAGGGTCACATCCACTGTTACCAGGTTAGGACTTTCACATCTGTTTATAGAGGACACCATTCAATTCATGATGGAAGGTTATAGTATTTTGTACCCTTTGTTGGGCTAAAAAGGAAGAAAGAAGGAAGGGATGGTGAGGGGTGTAGCAACTGCCTCCTACAACAGTTAACAGACCTCTAGTGCTCGTTGCCCATTAAGAGCAGTAGTGTTCTGAGGACCTCGCGTGTGCTGACATACAATACTGCCCACGGCCCCGATGCTGCTATGTCCACCTTACAGATAAGGAAACTGAGGCGCAGAAATATCAAGTGCCTCAGCTGGCATCAGACTAAATGACAAGGAGAAAAACGAGGTAGTGTGGCCCCAGAGTCGGGGCTCAACCACCCCGTCACACCAGGGCACACCTGGTCACAGGTGCAGACAAACCAGGCAGGTGTTATTGCACCAGATGGTCGCTCCAACCCCCACCCCCCAGAACCTGAGGAAGCAGGGGTGCATGAGGCACCCGAGACGGGCCCAGGTGCCAGGCTGGTGGGGGGCAGATGTCAGACAGAGCCCGGTCAGTCTGTCCCCACCACCCACCTCCACCTTCCCTCTCTGCTGCACAGCTCTCCCCATTTTGCTCAGGCTGTGGCCCTGGTGGGCATCGGAGGGCCCGATGTGGGCTGCAGTCAGTCTTCAGCTCTTAGTCTGAGTTGGTCAGGCACAGGCACGCTTCAGGCACCACCTCACTGATCTGGAAGCCCGAGGGACGTGAGGCAGACCCTGTCCAGAACACCTGCCCTTCTTCATTTATTTGGCCTTGCCGGTGTGGAGCTCGGCTGGCGATCGGGAAGGAAAGGCGCTCTACAGGGTCGGCTGTGTCCAGCTCGTCACCGTTTCCCTAACTGGCACACCAGCCCAATTCCAGATCCCTGAGGCCATCCAGGCTCCAGCCAGGCGCAGGCTCCCAGGCCCATCGGGTGGAGGTCACGGCCTGTGTTGTCCACCCGGTATAGCTAATACGTGGATATGAGCCGCCGCCCCACGCAGCACCCCAGCACCCCCCGCTGGACGGGGAGGACCACCTCGGGGTCCTTCGCAGCCGAGCCCCGGGCAGCCGTGCCCACTAAGGCAGAATTAGCTGCCAGGATAGCCCTGACCTCCACGCTGGTGCACCCAGAGAGGCGGCCTCCAGGAAGGGCCTCTTCTAGAAGCCAGACTGACCTTTGGGGAAGCTCAAGCCCCCCCCCCCCCCAGCCCAGGCTCCCCAAATGACATGGGACATGCAGTAAACACTTCCCAGGCCAGGCGCCTTGCCTGGTGTATGCCCACCACCTGCTCTGCAAACCACAGCCTGCAAGCCAGGCATTACACAGGGCACAGAGAGGCTGAGCAACTCAGCCCTGGCCACCCAGCCGGACGTGGCGTAGCAGGGGCTGCAGCCCCAGCAGCCTGGCTCTAGGGCTGTGAGCTTAAACACTAGGCTGTGGCCACTCAGTTGGAGTGACTCCTGTCCCTTCCAGCCCTCCCTCCCAGACCTCAGATGGCACTGGGCAGACACACCCCAAATTTGCCCTTATTAGGTTTTACGTGATGCTCGCTTCACCTGTCTCTGCAAGGGGACAGTATGGGTGTCGCATCCGCAGTGAGCAGGGCTCGGGGCTGCTGCTCTGCATCCTCGCCCTGAGGAGCTGTCATTATGACTGGAGACAGAGGTGGGCTGGGGTCAGCCCCACCTTGCAGATGAGCCCTCTAAGGCTTGAGAGGTCAGATGCTTTCCGGTGTCACACCAGAAGTGAGTGGTGAGGGTCGGGGGGAGCCACCGCCGTCTAAAATGGCTCTGTATTTGTTTTCTGTGGCTGTTCTAACAAATTACAACAAATTACCACAAAGCCAGCGGCTTAAAATGATACTGGAATAGATGAAAGCTATTCAGTCCTTACTTAGTGTTTTAGTTTGAGCTGCTGGGTCAAGCCTTATCTGAAGCAAGACTTTCTGGCAATTCCTTTAAAAAAAAAATTGTTATCTTACAGTTCTGGAGGTCAGAACTCCAAAATCGGTCTCACTGGGCTAAAACCGAGGTGTTGCAGGGCTGCACTCCTTCTGGAGGGTCCAGGGGGAAATCATCCCTTGCCTTCTCCAGCTTCCAGAGGCACCTCCATTCCTTGGCTCAGGACTCCTCCCCCATCTTTAAAATGCAACCCGTCCATTCTCTGTTTCTAACACCTCTTCTCTGACACTGACCTCCTGCTTCCCTCTTATGGGGATCCTTGTGATAACATTGGGCCCACCCTGATAATCCAGGATAATCTCCCCATCACAGAACCCTTAACTTGATCATATCTGCAAAGTCCCTGTGGCCATATAAGCTAACATAGTCATAGGTTCCGGGGATTAGAATGTGGACTTACTTGGGAGGACATTTGGGCTCTTTCTGGTCTTCAGGGTGTGATATTTGCCTCTACTCCCTGATCAATGTCCTCCATTGGGATTCTTTCTCCAGGCCACAGGGAATTCCTAGATTCACTCCCTCTGTGACACATGTCACATAAAATTAAAATAAAATTTCTTGATGTACTTCTGCAGGTTGCAAGTAGGTGCTCCAGCAAATATGTTTAGGAAATGTGGAGCGAAACAAAATTAAATGGGTGTCTTTGTGCAGGACTTATCAGAATCTTTAGTAATCTAATGTGAAGTTTGAACCAAGAGAGTGTACAATGATACTAAATCTCCTTGACCAAAGAATTTTAGTCTATGGAGCTTCTCTGGGAATTGATCATGGCAAAATGCATGTTAGGAGAAGCAAGTGACTTTGATGGGGACGCTGCCTGTGAAGGGTCTGTCGCTTTTGTTCTTGCGGCTCCCACACTTGGCACATTGCCTGAGTCAATACGTGCTGCAGATTGGCTCTGGCCAGGGCCACGGTTTCTGTCAACCAGCCCTGAGCCCATCCCTTTAAAATGCGGGTGCTTCCTCCCCAAGGCCTGTGTGTTCCTGAGGGCTGGTCAGAGTTGGGAGTCTGCCAGCAGCCTGGGGCGCCTGAAGCTCAGCTGTCCTGGAGGTGCCAGGGCCTGGCAAAGCCAAACCATTCCCCCTCTGCCCCGAACATCCCAGATGGCCTCAGCTTGTGGGCTTTGAGGCCGAGGCAGCGGAGGATTCAAGGCCGTGTCTCCACTTGACCGCAGGAGTGTGGCCACCAGAGAGAGGGAGGCACTAGAATCTACCACCAGAAGCCTCACAGAGGAAGCAGTGCACCCCCTTCCTGCCCCACAGGATTCTGTGGCCAGCCAGGTGCACAGGCAGGCCGGGTCACAGTGAGGTCCTCCTGGTATCGGTGGGCCCCTGGGGGGCCTGAAGCCCGAGAGGGTCTCCCGCCCAGGATGGAACCTGTGCCAGGCCCCTATGAGGCCGAGAGCACATCCACGGTGCCTCGGTTTGTCACCGCTGCTCTGCTCTGTGGGGTGGCTGGGGGCTGCGGGGGCTTGTCATCTGTCAGCCACACTGTGCTCAGATACTGGATCCCTCACTGATTGCAGTTTGTCAGCACTCACTTTCATTTTCCTCTTCCTGCCCACTCTGTCACAGCCCCTCTGTGTCCCAACCTGCTCCTCCTCCCCTGTCACCCCACAGTCTCCATTATTACTCTTCATGCAAAGCACATAAGTTGAGGGGTGCCTGACTGGCTCATTCAGTTGAGCATCTGGCTCTTGATTTCAGCTCAGGACAGGATCTCAGAGTCCTGGGATCGAGTCCCGTGTCAGGCTCTGCGCTCACCAGGAAGTTTGCTTGGGGTTCTCTGTCTCTCCCTCTGCCCCTCCCCTCCCTCCAGCACATGTTTTTTTTCTCTCTCTCTCTCTCTGTCTGTCTGTCTCTCTCTCCCCCCTTCCACCTAAAATAAATAAATAAATCTTTAAGAAAAAAAGGCACGTTAATTAATACGCCCTTGGTACCTGGCTCTAAGGGAAAGACATAAAATAATAATAGTAGTAATAATAATTGTTTATTGGACACCACTTAATGTGCCAGGCACTTCATGTACATTGTTTTCATCCTCAAAAACAACCCTGGAGGGAGGCCTTATGATTTCCACTTCATAGAAGCACAGCTGAGAGGGAAGCGCACAGGTCATGCAGGGGGGCGGGCATGGGTATGCACCCTCCACGGCCCAGGTACTTCCCACTGTACCACAGTGTCCCTGGAGTAGCCCCTACCTAGGGACATCATGGGGTGGGCATGGCAGGTGTGTGGACATGTTAAAACAGCCAGGGCTGAAAGTGGGGGTATCTGCTCTGGGTGAGGTCCTCCCAGGAGGAGCCAGAAGCCTGTTTGAAACAGGGATTCTGAACTGGGGGTGACTTTGTCCCAGAAGACATTTGGCAGTGTCAGGAGACATTTTCTAAGTCATTTTTTTATTGAGGTATAATTGACATAGGGATTTAGTGTCAGGTGTACAACGTAGTGTTTCCATATTTACATATAACATAAAATGGTCACCACAATAGGTCCAGATGACATGTGCCACCACACAGTTACAATTCTTCTCCCATGATTATAGCTTTTAAAATCTATTCTTTTAGCCACTTTCAAATATACAATACAGTATTACTAACTATAGTCACCATGCTGTATGTTACGTGCCCAGGACTTGTTTATTTTATAACTGGAAGCTTGTACGTCAGACCACCTTCACCTGTTTGCTCGGCCCCACCCCTCACTCTGGAAGCCACCAGTCTCACCCCTGTATCTGTGAGTTTGGTTTGGGGTTTTTTTGGGTTTTTTATTTTTTATTTTTTTATTTTTTATTTTTTTTAAATTTTTATTTATTTATGATAGTCACACACAGAGAGAGAGAGAGAGAGGCAGAGACATAGGCAGAGGGAGAAGCAGGCCCCATGCACCGGGAGCCTGACGTGGGACTCGATCCCGGGTCTCCAGGATCAAGCCCTGGGCTAAAGGCAGGTGCTAAACCGCTGCGCCACCCAGGGATCCCGGTTTTTTAGATTCCACATGTAAGTGAGATCCTATGGTATCTCTAAGGTGACTTATCTCACTTAGCATACTGCCCTCGAGGACCACTTGCATTGTTGCGAATGGCAGGATTTCCCTCTTTTTACAGCTGAGTAATATTCCATTGTGTATATATGTGTAAGTATATATATATGTGTGTGTATATTTCTGTATCCCTTCATCCATGGGCAGACTCTTAGGTTATTTCCATGTCTCAGCTATTGTAAGTAGTGCTTGGAGACAGTTTTGATCATCCCAGCTGCAGAGCTGCCTCTAGCATCAGGTGGGTAAAGACCAGGGATGCATCCCGCAAGGCACAGGACCACACCTATCACCAAGAGTTATCCAGCCTAGGATGTTAAGAGAAACCCAGCTTTCAGGGAAGGGAGTGGGTTTTCCAGCTGGGTCTAGGTCAGCTCAGGTCAACAAACTCAAGCAGCACCTGTCCCCCAGTTGGCACCAGGAACTGGGCCTCAAGGTGCTCACAGCAAGTGGCAGGAGGAGGTGGGAGGGGAGGTGCTGAGATGGGAAGGCAGGGGGGACAGGGACAACCCAGAGTGGCTGGGCATGCTTTCCTTGCCACATGGGCATCTGGGAGAGAGGAGAAGAATAGCCAGGCAAGGAAAGGCGGGAGGGGCATTCCTGGCAGAGGGAACAGCGTGCAGCGTGCCAAGTGCAGGCAGCCAAGAAAAAGGAAAGATGTGTAGGAAAGTGTGTAGGAAAGATGAGCCAGTGATATGTTCAGGAGTGATGCAGCAGGGGTGGGAGCTGAGGGAGAGCTGTGGGCCAGGTGCGGAGCCTGGGCTTCACCCTGCTGTGCGAAGAGCTTGGGAGTGGGGGTGGCTGGTGGCTGGTGCTGCAGTGTGGTGGACATAGAGGGCAGGTTTACAGTAGGAGCTCTATGGGGCATGATGAGACCGGACCAGGAGAGCCCTTAGTGGACTATTGTCACAGATCAAGAGAAGGTAATGAGCACCAAAGCAGCTAAACACTTCAAAGGTCGAGAACAGAGCTAAGTTGATTGATGTTTTGCTGTCAAGCGGTTTGATCATTGTTGCAGGCCAGCTTCTCCAGGAAGCAGGTGCTGGGGAGGAGGTAGGGGTGCCAAAGGTTCATTGGAGAGTCACCCTGAGAAAGCAAGAGGACAGAAGCAGGATTGTACAGGGGAGCATCGGACCAGGATGCCACCTGGCCGAGTCTCTGCAGGCCCAGCAGGGAGCTCTGGAGCAACGCTTGCGCATTATAGGTCCCCCCCCCCACCCCGCCCATGGAAACAGCCACACCCTTGCATCCCCGCCACACCCAGCCGAGGGCTGGGAACCACTGTGGGAACAGCATCACTGGCGCTTCAAAGTTCAGGTGAATATCCACAAAGCCCAGAGTGGGGGCTGTCCATAACCGCACACTCCCAGCCAAGCAGGGCGTCCTTTCCTGAAGGCAATCCGAGTGGGGCACCCCCGTGTCTGCCACGATCCCTCACCAGATACTCTTCCTCACCCAGTCTCAGGAAACTTGTAAGAAAGTGTGTGGAACAAGTAGAAACTATATGAACACATATACAACATGAAATTAAATTGATGCTTTAAAAGAAGGAGATCACAGCTTTTAAGAAAAAGGAGAGATTTTTTTTTTCCCGGGAAACTCTGTTAAGAGCAGAACATCAAATTTAACAAGAGCTTCCTGGCAGCCAACATGAGAAAGGAAAAAAAATAGGCTATAATATTCTCTTTATTTTACATGAAAGGCATGTATGTCAGGAAGGAGAGAGACATTTTCCTGCCCTAAAACTTTAGGATCACTTTATCAAATAAATGTTGCATTTTGAACTTTGAGAAAGTGTTAGCAATACTATGATGTAGTGAATGATGTAGGAACGTTACTCATTCAGGTACTTGTCCCATTTATCCTTAATAAAATACTAGGAAAAGTATTAAGTCATAGTTTACAAAAGAAACATTCTGAAGCCGTTTTCAATGTACTACTGGAAATAACACTCCAGAGGCTTCATGGGCTTGCTTTTTGTAGAATCTGGAGCAAGTTTAACAGCCTTTCCTCCCCCTGCTACTTAAGAAGAGCAATTTCACATGCCCTGAGGTGCAGAGCAGTGTTTTCAAGGATGATGCCCACTGTGTCTGGAATGGACTGTCCACAGGAGCCGTCACCAAAGCCACCTTTCTCTGTAGGAGGATAAATACCAGAGCACTGAATATTTAAATCCGTGTTCTAAAAGTGTCTCCTATTACCTGATTATTATGCTCTCAGGGGTCTAATCAGTCAGCCTACCTTTGCATATATATACGTGGAGGTTTGCACAATTAAGGGCTTGGTAACAAATGACAGGTTCGCTGAGGCTGGAAATTTGCCACATTCAGCCTGGGAAAGGCATAAGTCACGTGGGTGAGTTTGAATCCCAGGAAGATTAGCTCTTTGAGAATACATCCCCCCACGGTGCCTGTGTTTCAGAGGTCATATGGAAAGGGCCCTGGAGGTCATTTAGTTCAGTTCTCCTTCCAGTGATGGAATCTACTCCCAGCATCCTGGCCAAGTGGCCGGCAGTCTGACCATCCGAATGCCTCCAACAAGGATGAGCACACAGGGCCAGGCACACATTATTGAGGGGCTCAATAAATATTTATCCAAAGAGCATCTCCTGTGTGCAAAGCTCTGGGTTCGGGTTTAGCATGTATACACCGTCCAGTTACTACTGGAGCTCTGTGAGGCAGGAATGGTCACAAGCAATGGACAGATGCTCTGTGGTAGTAATGGGACTTGAACCCTGGACATGCTCCTCTTCGCTCTGGGACCATCAGGAGACCCGTGTTCTCTCCTGGCTCCTCTCCTAGCCAACCAGGTGACCTTGGGCAAGTCACTGCACATCTATGAGCCTCCGTTTTCCTACTTTCAAACAAAGGCTTGGGACTTTGTGGTTTCAAAGGCCCCTGCCAGCTCTGCCCCTGACAAGGTGTGTGTCTGGGTGGTGGCACCAGCCCTGCAGAGCCCAGCATTAGACACAGCAGACATCCTAACCCCTGCTAAAAGTCTGCGATCGTTCCTGTTTGCAGCCTTCCAGACTTTCCTGGGCAAAGAGGATGTCTCCCGAGAGGTGGAGGAGGTCCTGGCAGAGAGCCGCGTGCAGAGGAACATCCAACTGGTGTCCGTGCTGGAGCTGCTCCGGAGTCCCTTTGTGCGCTGGCAGGTCATCACTGTGATCGTCACCATGGCCTGTTACCAGCTCTGCGGCCTCAACGCGGTGAGTGTCCCTGGCCAAAGAGAGGAGCTGGAGGGAGGTGAGGTGGGGCGGGGCAGGGCCTGGGCCTTGATACCAGGATCCGGTCCCAGCTCTGCCACCTGCACCAGCTCTGTGCCATTGGGTAGCCACATGATTTGATCCATCCTCAGTTTCCTCATCTATAAAATGGGCCGACGTAATACTGAAAGAAATAATCCATACCGAGTGTTCAACGCAGCAGCTACACAGTCGCCCCTTAATAAATACTGCCTATCATTATAATTTATGATCCCAAACCTCAGATTTCTTTATAAAATGGCTATTGGGATCTTGTAAGTGAAAGATGATCTAAATAAAAGTACTCTTGGCTGGGCTGGCTTCAATGTGCAACTTTGGTCTAAGAAGACCTCAGGCTTGGAAGGAAAACTTTCTTGGGGCCTGAGCTGATGTGGGCAGGGATATCGGTTTAGGGGGTCTTCCATGCCCTAAACCCTCTGACAGATGCAGCTGCTCCTTGTCTCCTAGGGAGTCCTAAAGGTGGAATCCAAGAATCCCAGGACCAGAGAGGCAGATTTGGGATCATTATCATTGTTGCTTCTGAAAAACAGTGGGTCTGCCTCAAGGAGGGATGAGTTCCCCATTTATGAAGGTGTGCAAGCCAGCTGACAGGACAGTGTAGAGGTACTTACACAGCTCAGGAGAAGCAGGGCTGGACCCAGAGGAGGGAAATGGGGACCTTCCAAAGAGGGTCCTGGAAGTCATTTAGCTCAGTTCTGCATTATGAGCCTGGCATCCCCTAAAACTCAGCAGACAGGGTGTTCAGGAGGTGTGTGGGGAAGTGACATAAAAGGGGAGGTGTCACCGTCCCGGAGAGGGAAAGGTGACAGCATGGAAAGTTACAACCATAGTGTTTTACCGCATTTCAACTACTCTTGATTCTATTTTTGGAAACATTGGGATGAAATGAAATCGTCTTGCAATTTATTTGTTTTTACCTTTTTCCTTGGTCTGTTAAAGTCAGCAGAAGGAGGAGGGCCCAGGACAATGGCATGGCCTTAGACAGCTCCTGCTGTTTCCTCCCCTTTGAACTCCCTGTTCTGAGAAGGTAGAGAGGGAGCAGACCTGTTCTTAGAGCTAACATTTGGAGTCGTAAAAGGCACATATGGAATCTGTATTTAATGAGGCATTTAGCTTGAGAACCATGACATTTCTAAACAGAATTCTCTTCCTCTCCTTGGACAAAAGTTTCCAATTTGCATTCCCTGTACAACTTCCTATATGAATTCCACTAGAGTGTATCTGTACACCCCACTGCATCGGCATAGGATGGGGAGAAACCACCTCATCCTCTCCAAGGACCCGCAGTGGGGAGGTCTTAGCCCTCAGGAATCCCCCACCCACCTCGTAGTGACTGCCTTTCATCTCTTTTGTTATTGTCATGAGCACATTTAACATGAGATCTACCTCCTTAACTAATAATTAAGTGTACAACACAGGATTGTAAACTGTAGGTGCATTGTCATACGGCCCATCCCATCTGCAGAGTGTATGCATCTTGCTTCACTCAAACTTTGCACCTGTTGATTGGAAGCTTCCCATTTCCTCCTGCTACAGTCCCTAGCAACAGCCACCCTACTTCTATGAGTTTGGCTGCTTTAGATACTTCACGAAAGTGCAAGGATGCAGTATTTGTCCTTCCATGATCAGCTTATTTCCTTCAGCGTAAGGTCCACCAGGTTCATCCATGTTGTCACGCATTGCAGGACATCCTTCTTTTTCAAGGCTGGATAATATTCCATCATGCCTGCATGTAGCACATTTTCTCTATCCATTCATCTATCAACAGCATTTAGGGTATTTCCACACCTTGGCTACTGTGATCTGTGCCGCATTGAACATGGAAGTGCAGATATCACGTTGAGATCCTGATTTCAATATGGATAAAAACCCAGAAGTAGGATGCTGACTCATATTGCAGTTCTGTTTCTAATTGAGGAACTTCCATACTGTTTTCCAGAGCGTCTACACCAGATTACATTCCCGCTGACAGTATGCAAGCATTCTAATTTTTCCATTTCTTCACCAACACATTTTAAAAAATAATAATAATAGCCATCCTAACGAATGTTAGGAGATGTCTTGCTATGGTTTCAATTTGTATTTCTCTGATGATTAGTGATATGGAGTGTCTTTTCATGTCTGCTGGCCGTATGTATGTCTTCTTCCGAATGATGTCTGATCAAGGTCTTTGCCCATTTTTAGTAGAGTTATTTGGAGGTTTTGGGGGCTTTTGTTTTATCTTATTCTGTTTTGCTATTGGGATGTAGGAGTGCTTTATATGTTTTGGTGATTAACCCCTTATCAGATATATGATTTTCCAATATTTTCTCCCATACTGTAGATTGCCTTTCCACTCCATCAATTATTTTTTTTTGCTATGCAGAAACTTTTTAGCCTGATGTAGTCGCATTTGTTGATTTTTGCTTATGATGTTGTATCCAAAAAAATAATGCCAATATAAGTGTAACAAAGTTTTTCTCCTATATTTTCTTTTTTCTACAGTTCTTATGCTTGAATCTTTAATCCATATTGAGTGAGTATTAGCATCCAATTTCATTCGTTTGTATATGGCTATCCAATTTTTCAACACCATTTGTCAGACTATCCTTTCTTTATTGAATATTCTTGGGACCTAAGAATACTGACCATATGTGGTCAATTGAATATTCTTGGCACCTAAGAATATTGACCATATGTGGTCAATCAGTTGACCACATATAGGTTTATTTCTGGGATCTCTATCTTGTTTCCTTAGTTGTATGTCTGTATTTTTGCCGGTATCACGCTATTTTAATTACTGTTGCTTTGTAATATATTTTGAAAAGAGAAAATGTGATGCCTCCAGTTTTGTTCTTTTTCAACATTCATTGTCTTTTGTGGTTGCATATGAATTTTAGGATTTCTTTCTATTTCTGGAAAATATGCCATTGGAATTTGAATAGGGGTGGCATTGAATCTGTAGATCATTTTGGGTAGTGTGGACATTTTAATAATATTAAATCTCCTAATCCATGAATGGAGTATTTTTCCATTTATTTGTGTATTTGATTTCTTTCCTCAGTGTTTTGTAGTTTTCAGTACAAAAGTCTTTCATTTCTTAGTTAACTTTTATCTCCAAGTATTTTTTATGCTATTGTAAGTACAATTATTTCCTTAATTTCCCTTTCAGGTGGTTCCTTGTTTAGTATGTAAAAACACAACTGATTTTTGTATGTTTATTCTGTATCCTGCAACTTTACTGGATTTGTTTATTAGTTCTAACAATTTGTGTGTATGTGTGTGTATAGTGTGTGTCTGCATGTGTGTGTGCTATATTCAGGGTTTTCTGCATATAAGATCATGTCATTTGCAAACAGTGATAATTTTACTTCTTCCTTTCTGATTTGGATGACTTTTCTTTTTCTTATCTAATTGCATTGGCTAGGATTTACAGTACTGTGTTGAATTGAAGTGAGAGCGTGGGCATCCTTATCTTGTTCCTGATCTTAGAGGAAAAGCTTTCAGTTTGATGAGTATGATGATATTATGATATGATGTTAGCTGAGTATGATATTAGCTCTGGGCTTGTCATGTATGGCCTTTATTATGTTGAGATAGTCTCCTATTTATTATTTATTTTGCGTTATTTCTAATCTTGGCATGCTTAACCTGACATAGAGCAAAAAGCTTTGGACCCATATCCAGTGGCCTGGCTAACTATCTCCCTGTGACCACAAGCCTGCAGTGGGAAGCATAGTCCAATCATTCCCCCACTCAGCCTCTGTCTGCTCAACTATAATAATAATAAAGCATACATTCGTTTAGCACTTAACATGAGCCAGAAACTGTCCCCATGGCAGTCCTATGAGTTAGACACCACTGTTAGCTACAGAGACATTGAGAGACTTTCCCTAGGTCACACAGCTACAAGTGGTAGAAAGGGGATTTGAGCCCAGCTATTTGGCCACAAGGTCTGGCTGCTTGAGCCCTGAGCAAGGAAGGTCCCCAAGGTCCCCTTTGAGCATCCTCATATGTGTCACTGGGCTCTGTCCTGAGGTCATTCCTAGGCAGACAGTGGGACAAGTCTTACCTCCTCTGTTTTACATACAAAAGGACAAACAGCAGATGGCAGCCACCTCAGCCTTAGAGCCTGGCTGTCCTGTGCTTCAGTCCAGGCAGGCTCTCTCCCCCTGTACCTCTTGCCTCTAAATCCAAATAATACATGAGACCAAGAAAGAATGCTGTCTACCAGATGAAGACTTCAAATGCCCTTTAAAACTTGCTTTCTTCCCTTAATTTTCCCAGAAACTATTTGGGAGGACATGCTCTAAAGTTTAAGACATTGCAAAAACTTCAAGGCATCTCCCCCATTTATCACTTTATTCCAGCCCCAAATGTCCTATGGGGTAAATGATGCCATCCTCATTTTCTAGAATAAGAAGTAAGGTTTACAGAGGGCCAAGGACTTACTCAGGGTCACAGTGGGAGCGGTGCCTATGCTGTCAAACTCACACTTCCTGGCCCCAGGTATCCTTCCCTGGAGCACCTGCCCAGGCTTGGCCAGCCCGTCTCTAAGACTCAGATACTTACACTAACCTGGCCATTCTCAGCCTCAGCATGCACATTTGGGTCCAGAAAATCCATTGCGAGGGGGGCCATTCTGTGTACTATAGAACGTTTCACAGCATCCCTGGCCTCGACCCACCGGATGACAGTAGCCTACCCCACCAGTTTTGACAACCAAAAATGTCTTCAGCCGTTGCCAGATGTCCCCTGTGGTTAAAATTGCCCCAGTTGAGAATCACTGCATTAAACGAACATTGCATATTGCTCAATACATTTTTGCTAAGAAGTCCATGAATAGTTTCCACATACCTTAGAAGTCAAGCGAAAGTTGGATGTAACATTTAGTTGCTTCTGAATTCCTTTTCAGTGTGGGATTGTTTTTTTCCCTCCTTCTCACAATGGCTTTCAAATTCCCTCCTCTAAAATTAGACCTGTCACTTAAAATTCCTTGTTTTATGCAACTGCCTTTCTCCTGAGCAGTTTGTCCTTTGCATGAAAACCAGATTTTTGTGTGAATGTTCAGTCTCTCACCAGCAAGGAGCCTCCTGGTTACTGACTCCATCCCCTTTCCTGGGGCGGTCACAATATCTCCTATGCCCCCACTGCCACTCCTCTCACTATGACTGTCCTTGTGAATGGAGACCACATCTCATGGTCCCTGTGCTGCCAGAACCCAGAACTGCCCATGGCACATGGGAGGCACCCGAATATTTGGGGAAGAAAGGGACAGGTGAGAAGAGCAAGGTGTAGGGAGGGTGCTGCTTCTACCAAGTCCTTGCATTGTCACACCTAGTGCAGGAAAGTCATGGTTTTCTGGAGACTTCCTAAATCTTCTGGAAATACCAAGGATTTTGGTGGTATCTTATCAACACCTTGGGTTGCCCTTCCTTCCTCCAGATTCCTTCCCTCTTGAACAGAGGAAGCCAATCATACTGACTTCTCTGGACCTCAGTTTGCTACTATAAAAATGGGGATGACAGTAATCAGTCTGCAGAGCTGCCATGGGGATTATACAAAATTGTGTACGTGGACTGCTCTCATCAGCAAGGCTATTTCTAGCACTGTGTTCTTGTCTCTCAATGCCACACATTTTCAAACTTTGCTGCTTCCACTATGTAGTCTTGGTTGGGAAGCAAGACACTGGAGCTTAAAACAAGAGTAGAGTGGCACAGAGTGCAGGCTATGAATGAGCCTGGTAATGCCCGTTCTGGACCCTTAGAGGTGTTTTATGGCCCCCTGGGGTTTGTCCACTTGGTGGGTGCCCGCGTGTCACAGCGTTCCTGGGCATCTGTGTGTCCCTCTGGCCCATCACCTATAACGCTGTTGTATAACGCCTCCCTTTGCTGCTACCCCAGATCTGTGAGGCTGAGGACGCATGCGTATTGTTCCCCCACATGTTGTAATGTGTGTTGTGATGTGTACCTAACAGAGTACCAGACATCCTACACCCTCCACAAATAACTGAATGGCAGGGAGGCAAGGCTGGGAGAGGGGAGGGAGGTAGGGAGGGAGGTAGGGAGGGAGGGAGGGAAGGAGGGAGGGAGGAAGGGAGACAGCCTGAGACAGGACACCTTCCCCCATGCTGGCCAGGAGGCCTGTAAAGATCCATCTCCTTTGTCCAACCATCATCAAGGTTGGACCCTGGAGCCCAAATCCTGTTTTGCACAAAACTTCTAATCACAAGTCCAGAAGCATTTTAAATAACTTCTGTTTTGAAGTCTCCTCCCAAATAACGTACTAACTCAAATCACAAGAATTGCCTGTTCCATTACCTTAGTAGCTGAGACCATCTCACTGAAAGAACTCGCTCTGTCCCCTAATGGAGAGAATGCTACCCAGACCCCCTCTGTGCAGCCACCCTAGCATTGTGGTCAAGAGCACATGTCCTGGGGTCAGCTGCGTTCAACTCCCAGCATTGAGCTTGTGGACTAAGGGGCAAGTTGCCATGACTGCTCTGTGCCTCAGTTTCCCCAGCTGTAAAGGGGTACTCTCCTCATATAATGGCAAGAAGATGGATGAAAGGATGTATATAGAGCCCTCAGCACAGGGTCAGCCACACAGGTGGTGCTTGACAATCTTAGCTACTATCTTGTCAAAAGAGCCCTGCCCTGAGACCATGGGCACCTGGGTTATAGCCCGTACCCCACACCGCCTGCCTCCCAGCTCTGGAACCCTGGGTAAGATGCTTAACCCCTCTGCCCTCAGTCACTGAGATGTAAATGGGCATGTGACTCAAAGGTGGTATCAGCTGGTTGAGAGCTGGGTCAGGCTGAGGTTGTGTTTTTACCTGTAAAAGGGGGAGCGAGATGAGGTAATCAAATACTCTTAGAAAAGCTTTAAAAACTAGCATATTCTGGGGCGCTTGGGTGGCTCTGTCGGTTAAGCATCCAGCTCAGCTCAGGTCAGGTCATGATCTCAGGGTGTGGAATCAAGCCCTGCGTACAGATTCCTTCCCTCTTGAACAGAGGAAGCCAATCATACTGACTCCTCTGGGCCTCAGTTTGCTACTATAAAAATGCTCCCTACTCAGCATGGAGTTTGCTTGAGATCCTTTCCCTCTCCCTCTGCCCCAGTAACCCCTCCCAAATAAATAAATAAATAAAGTCCAAAAAATAAATAAAATAAAAGACTAGCATGTTCTGGCCATTCTTAAATTTGAGTCCTTATTTTGTATCTTTCTGGATTTCCATGAAGAGTAAGGGACAAGGGAGGGAGCTGCTCCTCCCTGAGCACTGAGAGGCACCCCAGATGGGTCATCTAGCAGATGCTCATGTGCACAATCAAGGTGTGACATGGGCCCCAGGGGAGGCGGGAGAGTCAGTCACTCATTCCCTAACCTCTGTGGTCAGGCCACCTCTGTGGTCAGGTCGAAGGGGGCCTAATGGGAACAAGGGGTGACACTTACTTGAGGGGACTTGGGCCCAGACTGTCAGGCATTGTCAGGAGAGTGGAGTGTCTTCCTTGGAGCAGGGGTCCTGCCTCTCTTTGCAGCAGGGATACACTGTTCCCTTCCAGCCCTTAGACCCGCTGGCCCTGACTGGACCCCCACCCCATTCCACCTCAGGAGGGGAATCAGCTGCCTCCCACCCCGATGTAGCAGAGGTCAGGAAAGTGTTGGGAGGGTCTGAGCCGACATCCCAGCTCTGCCACTTTGAGCTGTGTAGCCCTCACTGAGCTGAGCCTCACTTTCCTCATCGGTTAAATGGGGGCAAAACACCTACCTCACTGGGTTGTGGGAGGATAAAATTGGGGCATGTGGGTGATAGGTTTGCGGAGTCCAGTACATAAGCCCCTTTCTTCCCCTCTGAAATTCAGAGCGGATTAGAGAGACTGGCACAGGAATCAGATAGATGGGGATCACAATGTGCCCTCTACTCAGGGCGGAGCTGGACTGGAGGGTGTGACTCCAGAAACTGCTGTGAATTCTGCATTCCCAGATTTAAGGCACCTACCCGGTCCCAACAATAGGAAGCAACCCAACCCCTGGTCCAGCTACACTGGGCAGGTCTCTCCCCAAAAGGAGAGGGCAGAGGGGACCTGCAAACTGCCTGCCAGAGGCAGGTACACAGACAGCCCAGTGGGAGGCGTAAATGAGCACATTAGTGCCTCTTCCAAGGGCCCCTCTGACCTTATCCCTTATTCCTTATGTGGTTACTTGCCCCTTGGCCTGAGAGACAGGTGTGTTCCCCA
This sequence comes from Canis lupus dingo, assembly GCF_003254725.2. Taxonomy (NCBI): domain Eukaryota; kingdom Metazoa; phylum Chordata; class Mammalia; order Carnivora; family Canidae; genus Canis; species Canis lupus. The sequence goes on from NC_064245.1 coordinate 69,649,561, forward strand.
GGTAGGAACAGGAAATGAAAGGAAAGGGCGTCCCATCCCTTCAGGAGGTGAAGCACTGGCAGGGCTCCTGGGACATAGTGGTTAATAAATGGCAAGATCTCCTCTGTCCTCTATACTTCAAAATAGATCCTGTGCGAGACCACCTGTATGTTTACAACTCTCTCCCTCTGACCTCTGCTTCCACCTTGGCGCCTGCCTTCTCCAACCTCTGTCCTCTACCAACCCTCATGATTACATTTCTAGCTCACTTAGATAACTCAAGATAATTTTTTTTATTTTGAGTTTATTTATTCATGAGAGACACACACACAGAAAGACAGAGACATGGTCAGAGGGAGAAGCAGGCTCCCCATGGGGAGCCCGATGCAGGACTCGATCCCAGGACCCCAGAATCAAGCCCTGGGCCAACGGCAGGTGCTCCACCACTGAGCCACCCAGGTGCTCCAAGACCCCTAAACCTAACCGCATCTGCAGAGCTCCTTTTGCCGGGTAATGTAACCTCTTCATGGGCTCCTGGGATTAGAACATGCCCATCTTTGGGGGAGTCACTGTTTGGTGACTACCCCCCACAAGCATGTGTTAAGTCCATTCTCTGCATCCATACTCTGCAAGAATCACCTTGTTCTGGGCAAAGGCAGATAAGGTGGTTTCTTGCTCCTGAAGTTAAGCCAGAGAGATGGGTTAAAACACATCTCTGAGGACAAGGCCAAGTGCAGTGAAGGCCATGTGCATATATGGGAGTCAGGGCAGCGGGCACATAGAAGACAAATCCCATCGGCCAGCTGCCCTGACAGCCCCAGCAGAGCCCGAGCAGCGGAAGAACTGTGGGGCAGGGAGCAAACAGGCCTGGGTCTGCACCCGCTCCTTCCCTATCGGCTGTGTGTGGTCTCTCTGATCCTTAGGCAACGTCACCTTCACAAGCTGTTGAGAGAGTTGAAAATGAGTGTGCCTGTTATGCTCTGTCTCTAACACACTGTGTCAGGAGTTAAGAAGGAGGGCTTGGGGGCATTAGAGGCAGCCAGTCAGGAAGCAGGCTGAGAAGCAGAGCCAGAGGCGCTTCCTCCCCAAGGCATGTGCATAACTGGTTTGACATTTTCCTTTACCAAAGAGCAAGGGTGAGATTCAATAGAGAGATGGAAATCTTCTAGAATGATACCCACCATTTATGATGTGCCAATTCTGTAAGAAATGCTTGGAGTGTCCAGTGTGGCCTAGTCGGTTAAGGGCCTGACTCTTGATTTTTACTCCGGCCATGGTCTCGAGGTCTTGAGAGTCCACTTGTCCCTCCTCCTCCCCTTTATCCCCTCCCCCAATGTGCACACAAGCTCACTCACTCTCAAATAAATAAAATCTTTTTTTTTTTAAAGATTTTATTTATTTATTCTTGAGACACACACACACACACACACACACGAGGCAAAGACACAGGCAGAGGGGGAAGCAGGCTCTGCGCAAGGAGCCCAATGTGGGACTCGATCCTGGGACTTCAGGATAACACCCTGGGCTAAAGGCAGACCCTTAACCACTGAGCAACCCAGGCGTCCCGATAAGTAAAATCTTTTAAAGATGCTCTACTTCATCACTTAAAACATTTTTTACAACCACTCTGAAAGACAGATCGTTTTACCTTCTTTAGAGATAAGTAGTCACTTGTCTACAGGCCCACAGTTCACCAGAGGCAGCATTGGGGCTGGAATCGGGTGTGTAGGCCTCCAGACTGCTGCTCCTTCCAGTCCCCTGTCCCCCTCCATGCGAGGAGGCCGTCGGAAACCTGAGAGCGTGATCTCATGGATGAGATCAACACAGAGCACGCTCCTTGGGAGCACTGCTGCGGGACACACTCCACCTTTCCTGGTGCCTCCATGGTGTACAAGCCCTCAAACTGCCTGTTCAAATAAACCTCAACGGGAGTAGAGGCAGTACCGTCCTGCTCTACAGGATGCTTCAGCGGAAGAGAAATGGCTTCTGGAGCCAGCAGAACGAGACAGGCAGTTTGTATGATGGGCAGGCCTTCCCCCCACCCCCTCCAGGGACAGGGCCAGCCCAGCAGGACCTCCGCACAAACCCTGGAATGGGGGAGATGGTCCAGAGGGCTGGTTTCTGCCTGTTGATGGATAAATGCATTTACCATGAAATGACTCTAGGGCCACTTTTATAAGAGCCCCCCACCCCCACCCCACCTTGAGAATTTAGTTTTATACACCATGACTCGCTTCACTAACATTGAAACCCCTCGGGGAGGCCCAAGGCAGTGTCGCTACAGGGAAAATTGGAAGCAGGGAAGGTTGCAGGGGTTGTGAGGAGCCAGGAAGGAGGCCACAGGGGAGGCCAGGGCACAGCTTGCGCAGGAGAACACATACCCACTGGGATCGCAGGCTCACCGCTCTGGGGTTCAGGCTGAGGCAGAAAACAACAATTCCAGCACAGTAGCCTGGGGCATGAAAGGGATCCCGAGAGCCTTGGCTATTAAAAGTCAATGAATCTGGGTAAAGATTAAGAATGGCATTTAAGCCCCTCTGACCCAACTCTGAAGATGTGCTGGAGATCACAGTTTCCTTCCAAAGGGAAGGAGGTTATACAAACAAATCCCGTGAAGACTGGGGCTTTCTGGAATAGTTTTAGCTTCTGGCACAGCCCTAAGAACTATAGGAATGAATGAATTTATCGGGGGCCCTGTACTCTGTGAATGTGGAAGCAAAGATAGAATGTAAAGTTCTAATTTATCAGCTCAGTCAAATGTGGGCCAGACACAGCCAAGAGGGTCTTTGTTTTACGAGAACATAAGAACGCATTTTGCCGGCGAGCTCACAGAAATCCTGGCAGTAATTTTTACTGGACTCTGAATGTGCCTATAACTTTATGAACAATTACTCCCGTCACTAAAAGATAAGCCATCTATAGATACGGGTAGGTCCTAAATTACACCTTCTCCCCCAGCGCATGAAAAATGTTTTGCTAAACAGATGCCGGTAACAAGACAAATTTGTAGAAATGAGAGCTTTTTCCAAAAAAAATGAAGTAAGAGTCAAACGCAAAGAGCATGCCCAGCTACCGTCGGGCCTGACAAGTTATAAGCAGCTAACAAGCTCTAATGTTTCTACTTAATATCGGTCAGAGTATAAACGCTTCCAAGGCCCTCGAAGGTGGCGGTTTCCTCGTCAGATGTCGTACCAAGGACACCTTGGTGTTCTATCATTTCGCAGACTCTTGCTCTTTAAGGAAATGGCTGGGATCGTGAGGACACAAGTAACTCGTGTCCAGCCTATGGACCCAAAACGTAAATAGCGCACAGTGACAGTTCCTGCCCAATTCTGACACCCCACAGGAGGGGCCTGGCTGTCCTCCTTGCCTGGGGAGGGGAAGGAAGCCCAGCAGCACAGAGTGAATTGCTCGAGGTCACACAGCCAGCTCAACACAGAGCCGGTCCCCCAACCTCCAGTCAGTGACCGTCTGATGCCCTGTGAGTGTCAGTAGAGCTAGGTTTGGTCTCAGTGGTGGAAACCTCCACACTGACCTAACTTCGCATGAGGAAATTGGGAAAAGTGGCACCGCAGTCCCAGGACCACACATCCTGGTTTGCCTGGGCAATCCCGATTCATGCCTGTTGTCCTGAACTAATTATTAATACTCTCAACAGTGCCCAGCTTTGGCTAATAAGTTACAGAATCACTGTAGTGAGCAAGGACACAAGCTCCTTCTAACTTCTTGGTCTAGCGTCTGAACGGGTGGCTTCCATCCCAAAGCAGGGGCCCCATGTAGGGTTTGCAGGTTGTGTGTTATACAATCCCCAGGGCATCATTCATGTTGTTCCCATTATAGGTTTATTGTGACAGCTTTCTAGTGGATGACAGTAAAGTATCTGTAAAGAACCTTTCCTGTTTCTCACAGTTACCACGGAGGCTACCATGCTGTCCTGAGGTCACCTAGTGATCCGAGAGGGCTGCTGAATCTCCAGCCATCACATTCACCATCTGGACAGCAGAAAGGAGGAAGGGCAAAAATGGGACCCCACCTCCTTGGCGGAAAGCTCATTTTCAGGAGACTTCCGAGAAGCCTCACCAACATTTCCGTGTGCATCTCCTTGCCACAATTAGCTCAGCACATGTGGCTCCCTGTATCCCTGTCAGTAACGAAGAAGAGACAAAGGTGGGAGGAGGAAGAAAACAGATAGTTGGCCACACCACAAAGCTCCATGCTGGATGCAGCAGCGAATCTCAGGGACCGCCTTGCACCTGAATTTAATTTGGGAAATAGATGCCTTTCACTGACTCACCTTTGTTTTTCTTTCCTGCCTTACAGATTTGGTTCTACACCAATAGCATCTTTGGCAAAGCTGGGATCTCACCGGAAAAGATCCCATACATTACCCTGAGTACTGGTGGCATCGAGACGCTGGCTGCCATCTTCTCTGTGAGTAATCTGGGGTCATTCCTGAGAGCATCCCGGGGCCATGGGGCCCCCAGGCAACTGTGCTTGCCTTTAAAGGAGTATGTCCTTGGTGGCTCTGAAGGTGTCTGATTTTTATGATGTTTCCCCCACCTAGAGAATATTCTTACTGATAAGTTGCTCCCCTACTGTCTTTCTTTTAACAAATAGCTCCCTTCTCTGAGCTCTCACCTGGTCACAGCCGATACGATGGGACAAGCACCCAGTGTAAAGGGGCATTTGTCCTTGGAGGTCCAGGACAGAGTCCCTGTGAACCTAAGGTCCAGTGCCATGACCTGAAAAATGTTTCCAAAGCATGAGTGGTCATCTTTCTATCCCAAACATGTAGGACTCTGCAGGCAAAGGAAAAGAGAGAGGACGTTCCAGTCAATCCGTGTAACAGAGGGTGTTACACCCTCTGTTAATAATGAGCAAAAATGTGCAAAGAAAGATACAGAGCTTATCATTCTGCCTCAGCCTTAAAGATGCACACTACCCATGCTTCCACGAGGGATTTGGGAGACTTCAGAATGTCCCAGAAATTGTACCAGTTTGGGCAATCACAACAAACCAGGTTTGAATCCTGGCTCTGGAATTTCTTGGCTGTGCAATGCTGAACAATGCTCTCAACCTCTCTGAGCTTCAGTCTTATGAGATGTCCGACCTCTTGTACCTTGTAGGTGTGTGGTCTGTGCCTCACATTTCAGGCACATAGTCCACAGTGGGGCTTCTTCCCGAAGGAGAGAGAGGAGGGTAGAATCAGAGTGAGAATCAGATCCTCTCTCATGGGGGAGCTCATTTATTTCCCCTCTCTCGCGCCGACTTCTGCTGACAGGATGGACACGGTGCAAACAGGCAGAGGCTTCTAGTCGCATCTCTGACTCGCTGTCAACAGAATGCCTTATTTTGCTCCTTGCTCGTAATGGGTCATTCTAACGAGATGCTTCTAAAGATGGATGTCAGGAAGGGTCGAGGGCCCGTGTTCATCTCCTCCTCTCACTCACAGTCTTTCTGTTAGAGGAAAATATCTCACCATTTCACAATCGGAGTTTCACAAAATTCTCGTTCCCCAGTTGTGGTGATTCATGTTTACACTGATCCATGGAAAAGCACAGTCAGTCTGGAATGAACGTGGTGGGAAACCACAGGGTTTGCTTTGGGGGAGGGGACTGGCTGGTAAAGTATTTTGTTGTTGTAAGAAATCATCACAAGCTCAGGTGCACAAGTACAATTCAGAAGAGTAGAAAGAACCAAAGGAGAAATCTGTGATCATACCTCCCAAGGCCACTGGGCAAAATCTCCCCTTGGCTTTTCTATGCGCAGGTGTGTGTTCTGTTCTTCTGTGGTAGTCACTCTGCTTTTGCGCACATGACCTCGTGCCAGACTTGCTTTTCATTTCACTTTCCTTTTTCTCATCTGAGGCATGTTTTGTTGACGTGTAACGTATATACAGAAAAACATGCTGATCAGCGCCCCTGTGATGGAGCGCTAGCTGCGCAGGCTCTGTGGCTCTTCAGAAACTGGCTATATGGCAGGTTCCCTAGCTGCTCCCTGCGGGGTGGCGCTGTTGAGTATCTGCCCTCGAAGCCTAGATGGCAAAGCCACTCTGCCTGGATTCTGATCCTGTCTTCATCCCTTTGGAGCTGCGTGACCCTGGTGAAGTTATTCAACAGCTCTCTGATTCAATTACCCCATTTCTATAATAAGAACACCATTCCTCTCCAGGGTGGCTCGGTCAGTCAAATGTCCGACTGATTGATTTCAGCTCAGGTCATGATCTCAGGGTCCTGGGTTTGAGCCCCATGTTGCACTTCATGCTCTGCAGGGAGTCTGCTTCTCCATCACCCTTTGCCCCTCTGCCCACTCCTGCGTGCTCTCTCTCAAATAAATAAATAAATCTTAAAAAAAAAAAAAAGAAAGAAAAAATAAGGACACCACTTGCCTCATAGGGATGGGGTAAGGATTAAACAAGTGAATACTGGAGAGCAGTGCCTGGTAAATGAGGTGGGCTCACAGAGTTAACTACACCATTGTCAGTAAATAAGGCTGTGATGAACATCCTTGTAGAGAGGAGGATTTTACAGGGACTCTTGCAATTTTCTGACAGGCGAGAAAACCAAGTGCCAAAGAATTGGCTTTCTCAGGATTACATAGCCAGTAGGGTCAGAACCCAAGGGAGTGGGGATAGCTGATATTGGGGGTCCTCACTGCTCCCCAAGGCCCTGAAGTGCCTTACCTGGGATCTCCTGGATGTTCATTCACATCACTCCTAAAAGTCCGGTTCTCATCCTCATTTGAAAAAGGAGCAGAGGGTGATGATGCTTTCAACCCCATCTCCCTGACTCCAGGTGCCCACCTTCCAGCCCCCTCTCTCTGGCCAGTGGATCATCTTCGTTACAAGCTGACAATATTTGACAGAGTATTTCTTATAAGAACTAATCCCAGGAAGGAGGGAAAGTGACTTCACCATCCTGGGAGAGGCAGAGAGGACCTTTGTAAAAGACTGGGAGTTGGCCTGTTGCCGCCTTCAGCTGTGGAGCAGGATGGGTCACAGTCACTCGGAACATATGTGTTCTAGGGGTGCGGGGACTGCCATGTGGGCCCACTATGGGGAGTGGCATCATGGTGGGGTCATTCATTCATGCATGCATTCCACAAGCAGCTCTGGCATATCCGTATCATGCTTGTGTTAGGTCATTAGTGAATTTGTGTTTTAGAGAGAAAGATCCAGAAACAGACACATACCACGTGCAACACTGGCATGAACTCTCCTGGGAGAGTTCCTGGAAGAGGTCCCAGGAAGGTGAGTCCTGAAGGCCCAGCAGGCATTAGCCAGGTGAAGGGAAGGGAAGGGAAGGGAAGTGCATTCAGCAGCCTGTCCACTGGCCTCATGCACATGGCCCCAGTCATCTATACCCCTCCCAGTTTATCATCCAAAGGAACTGGAGATCCAGAATAGTCCCCTGGGAGTAGTTCTTAACATGGTTGCCTTTTCCCTAATCTCTGGAGTACCTTGAGATTAACTCTAGCATGAGAGTGGGAGTCTGAGATGGAATACTGTGTTGGGGGAGAAAGAGCTTCTGTTGTAGGACCCGGCAGCTCTGGATTCCAATCCTAACCACCCATCTACTAGCTGAGTGGCATGGGGAAAATTGCCCAACATCTCTGAATTTATTTGTCATCTTTAAAACAAACATAACCAGGCTTACCATGGTAAGCAGAATTACACCACCCCCCCGCCCTGCACCCATGTTGGTCCTGATTCTTGGAAGCACGAGTATGTCACCTTACCTGGCAAAAGAGGCTTTGCAGACATTATTAAGTTAAGGATCTGGAGATAGGGAGGTCATCATGGATTAGCCAGGTGGCCCAGTGTCACCACAAGGGTCCTTAAAAATGAAAGAGAGAGGCAGGCATCAGAATCTGAGAGGGAGATGTAGTGACAAAAGCAGAGGTTGGAGTGGCAGTTGCTGGCTTTGGTGGAGGAAGGAGCCATGAGCCAAGGAAAGCACATGGCCTCTGGAAACTGGAAAGGCAAGGAACGGCCCCCAGAAGGAACACAGCCCTGCCAGCAGCTGTGATTTTTGCCCCCTGAGACTTGTGTTAGACTCTGCCCCCACAGGGCTGTAGGAGACTGTGGCGATCTGCTACAGCAGCCACAGGAGACGAATCCACAGCCTTGCACAGCTGTCGTAGAAGCAAACCTCACAGTGCAGGAAGACCCACTGCTGCATGCCTGACAGTCAATATGCAGCAAATCCCATGGTCTTTCCAAAGTTTTTATTACCTTGTTTCCAAAGATATGGACCCTGTTTTATCCAACCCTGTGAGGCAATTGCCCATCTTTCCAATTTGCTTTCTTCTTCCTGAGATTTTGACAGTCTGTTAAAATGGCTTTGGGACCTAATAAACTTGAGAAAGACATTTTTGTTCATTTTATTTGCAATTATTCTTGGCTCCTGGCATTGCTCATTGGCTTGGGCAGCTGTAAATAATTGCATCTTGCAGAAACAGCTGGTTTTCCAAATTGACTTTCTTGGCACGACATGAACTTTCCGAGTGAACGTCCACCAAGTGTCACCAGGGCCACACAAGCCTGAGCATCAGCTGCCACCTAGGGTGGCATCAGGGGAAACATAATTCACATAAGTTCTTCTGGCTTCTTATTCTTCACAAGTTGTCAGGAATGGACTATGCCATAGCGTTGAAGTTAAAAAAAAAAAATCCTACCGGTTTCCATCCATCCTCTGCATCCCAACAAACCCACAATTTCAGAAGCAAAACTTTAGGGTTCACAGCTACATCTTGAGCCCCTGGATCTGGCACTTGTTGGGTGAGAAAGTGGGTACAGGCAACAAAGCAGGATGGTGGAGTGTCTGGGCTCTATGGTCTCATGGCCCTCGCTCACTGGCTGGGTAACCTCGGGCCACTTACTTAACCTCTCTGAGCCCCTGTTTTCCCCAAGGAAAAGTAGGGATGATACAAATCTATACCTTAATAGGTCTTACCATGAGAAGTAAACAGTAATTCACAGCATTTGTATTCAATAAATGCTAATTATCGTTAGGGGTTGTGTTGTCATCCCTACAAAATGTATATATTGAAGCTCTGACTCCCAGTACCTCAGAACATAGCCATTACAGATGTAATTTGTTAAGATACGATCATTCTGGAATAGGGGGACCACTAATCTAATATGATTGCCATCCTTATTAAAAGGGGGGAATTTGGATACAGACACATACACTCAGAACACCATGTGGATTTTGAAGGCATGTTGCAAAAGCCAAGAGAAGAGCCTAGAACAGATCCCTCGTTGTGCCTTCAGAGGGAGCACGGCCCTGTCATGGCCTTGATCCTGGACACCCAGCTCTAAGAACTATGAGAGAAGAAATGTCTGTTATTTAGCCATACCGCGTGGGGTCCTTTCTATGGCAGCCCTAGCAAACAAATACAATATTTGTTGATTATTAATGTTCCAGAAGAGAATCAGGCATATGCTATGGAAAAAGCTGAAAATACCCTGCAACCTTCTGCAACAATTAAAAGATGAAACTGGGCCAGAGTGCTTATTCTTTCAATACTCGGCAAGTGCTAGTTGGGCCTCTGCTCCATGCCAGGCACAAGTCTGGGCATGTGGGGTGCGTCCGTGGACAAAAGAGACAAAGGCCCTTGCCCTAGAGAAGGCGAGCCCCTAGTGGGGGACAGATAATGAATGGCAGGATGAGTAAGTCAAGCATATGGTGGTCTAGACAGGAAAGGATGTGGTGAGAACCGTTGGTGCCAATCGAGGGGCACTGAGAGGTGGGCAGTTGCTGTATTAAATTGTGGTTAGGCTCAAGGGATGAGGAAACTGTCACCCAGATATCTGGGCTGGAGGATGGATTAACTCAGGGATGGATAGGTCTGTAGTGGGGCAGGCCACTATCCATCAGGAGTGGTGACCTTCGGTGGAGAGAAGCAGCCAGCCAAAATGTGCCTGGCGAAAGGGAGTCAGGACCCAACACCCTGGTCCCATTTTCTTCCTTCCCTCCTTCTGACTTCTTACTAGTGCCCTGTCTGCTGACACCAGCTGGATGCTGAGGGCAAGGGGGCCTGTTGATCTGTGCCTGCAGGTCCTCCTCCAGGACAGAGAGCAGGTCACAGCAGGGATCTGGAGAAGCAAACCAAGCAGGAGCCAGTCAGCAAGACTGAGGCCAGCCGGTTGATGGGGCGCCCCCAGGGTATAGGAAGCAGAGCACCATGGTGCATTTTAGAAGGATCCCTCTGGCCTCTGTAAAGACAGATATGGGCAGGGTGGTAAGAGCAGAGCAGGGAGGCTTGAAAGGAGGCTCGCTGATGGCAAGTGATGCGGAGCATTTTCTCACGTGCTTGTTGGCCATGTCTGTGTCTTCCTCTGTGAGATTTCTGTTCATGTCTTTTGCCCGTTTCATGATTGTATTGTTTGTTTCTTTGCTGTTGAGTTTAATAAGTTCTTTATAGATCTTGGATACTAGTCCTTTATCTGATATGTCATTTGCAAATATCTTCTCCCATTCTGTAGGTTATCTTTGAGTTTTGTTGACTGTTTCTTTTGCTGTGCAGAAGCTTTTTATCTTGATGAAGTCCCAATAATTCATTTTTGCTTTTGTTTCCCTTGCCTTCATGGATGTATCTTGCAAGAAGTTGCTGTGGCTGAGTTCAAAAAGGGTGTTGCCTGTGTTCTCCTCTAGGATTTTGATGGATTCTCACATTTAGATCTTTCACCCATTTTGAGTTTATCTTTGTGTCTGGTGTAAGAGAGTGGTCCAGTTTCATTCTTCTGCATGTGGATGTCCAATTTTCCCAGCACCATTTATGGAAGAGACTGCCTTTTTTTCCAGTGGATAGTCTTTCCTCCTTTGTCGAATATTAGTTGACCATAAAGTTGAGGGTCCACTTCTGGATTCTCTATTCTGTTCCATTGATCTATGTGTCTGTTTTTGTGCCAGTACCACACGGTCTTGATGACCACAGCTTTGTAGTACAACCTGAAATCTGGCATTGTGATGCCCCCAGATATGGTTTTTCCCAGTGAATCATCAGACAGAGGGTACCCTAACTCTGGCATCCAAATGACTGAGTTCAGCTCATTCTCCTTTACAAACAACATTTTCAATTGATAAATCACAATTCTGCAGCATTTCTATGGGCCACAAAGTGGCAGGAGGAAACAGCCCCCACCTCCACTAAAATGTTAGAGTCATCCCCCCATTTATCTAACAAAACTTACAGGCACTTAGCAGAGGAGAGGCCACATGAAACAAAAGAGGAACCAGATTTCTCCTTTGGTCCCCAAAGTCCCTGGGGGACAAGTGGCAGCCAGGGCTCCATCCTCAATGGGTAGCACCCACAGGGCCGAGAAATCATAATTCAGTTGAGCAGCTTCTCATATTTGGTGCCCACATCACCTTTCAAGAAAGTGCTGTGTAACCTGTTGCCTTGAGAGGAAGCATGCATGTGGGCAGGGGGTTCTCCTGGTTCTGAGGGCTCTTCCTCATGGGAGGGGCCAGGAGGACCAAAGCAGACAGGTGGTTTTGCCTTGGAAGCCCACTCCCCTGCTCCCACCCCCTCCCAGCTCTGATCATACCTTTTTATCAGGTGGTTCTATTTCTGGGTTTGGCCAAGGACACATCTGCAAGCAAGTTCCTTCCCCATTGCCCACCCTCTGGCTCCCATAATGTGCTTCCTTCTGATGCTTTATTTCCCAGGAAATGTCTTCTGATTCCTTCCTCATCTCTCTGTTAGCTACCTTTGGCTTCCCTGCCTCTGGGCAGGTTCCACCAGCCCACCCATCAGAGAAAGGTGGAGACTCTCACTGTTCCTCTGTCCCTCTCTGGAACTCCAAGCGCATGCCGCCCCAACCCGCTCACCTGGCCCCCAGAATGATAATCATTTAGAAAATAGTTTTTTCATTTCTTACAACTTTGGCCCAAACAGATGTACAGATCTCATACATTCATCCTTTTTTTTTTTTTTTTAAAGTAGGCACCACACCAAACATAGGGCTTGAACTCAGGACCCTGAGACTCGAGTCACGTGCTCTACCAACTGAGCAACCCAGGCACCTCTCACACATTCATCTTTTAAATAGAAATTTCTGAACAAATTTGTTTCAGTGGATTTTTTTTAAGATTTTAATTATTTTATTCATGAGAGACACACAGAGAGAGAGCCAGAGACATAGGCAGAGGGAGAAGCAGGCTCCCTGCAGGAATTGCAATGTGGGACTTGATCCTGGGACCCTGGGATCACAACCCAAGCCGAAGGCAGATGCTCCACCAGTGAGCCACACAGGCGTCCCATCAATGGATTATATTTTATTTTCAATTTAGACAGCCTGTTCTAGGTGGAAAATTGTTTCTGAGACCCTGTCTTCTGAACACAGACTTTAAAACTCCATTAACTTCCAGATATCCACAGCTTTCCAAAGTCTCACAGAGATTTGTGAAAGCAAAGATTAATGCTTGCATGCTTAAAACAGAACTATTAGCAATACTGAAACTTGGCATTTCTTCTCATGCAGCCTGCCTTTCTTTCTCTTCTCTGCGAGAGACCGGAGTCAGCGATAGTAAAACCATTCCTGTTCCTTTCTCCCATTCTTCCAGAAGTAAAGTCTTGGCAATAATACAGTTTCTGCCTGGAGACTCAAGAATGGCTGTGTGGCAAAGGCTCCTCAGGGACCCCACCCCCACCCCCCAAATCATCAAGATCAAGGGCAGCCATTTGGGATACTAGGGTGCTGGCCCCAATCTGGGAGGCATCCTGCGCCAGTGGTGTTTATGTGTATATGTGCGTGTGTGTGTGTGTGTGTGTGTGTGTGTGTATGAGACAAAATAGGCTTAGAGAAATGTCTGTGGTAGTTGTCATCCTGTACCCCAACAATCCCTGGTCTTCATGTGTCCCACTAGGCTGAGTGCCAGCCCAAAGCAAGCACCCAGTACACAGTTCTTTGAGTAAAACCCAATTAAGGCCACTTGAGGAAAGGTGTATCTTTAGCCCAGACAGAGTGCTCTGCCCATGCTGGGATCCACACCCTCTGCTGGGGGCAGCCAGATGACAGAGCCCCTACCAACAGCCCTTCCTCCTTCTGAGCCCTGCTGCCAGCCATATGACCCCCGTGCTTGCGAGGAGCACATCAAGCCAGGCAAAGGCTGACTTCATGGAAAGAGCAGATTGGAAAAGACCCAGCCTGGATTAGGACAGGAATAACAGGGCATCGCTTAGGATCCTGTTGAGGAAGGATCTCTTACAAGGCTCTGTGGTCCCTGAGATGTCAGGAAATCTGCCAAGCACGGAGTATTATTTCATGTCCTTTAAACTTAGATGGACACAAAGAATACAACAGAGACAGAGATTGGCCTATAAAATTCATATAAAGTAATACCTATAAAATGCTATAAATGCACATTAAGTCAGCTTTGAGTCACATTTGAAATAAATGACATATTAGACCCTATTTTTCTTCCCTCCATCCCTTCCTCCTTTCTTCATGTGTATTTAATCATCGAACAACAACCTGCCAAGTTCTGCTCTGCATCAGATGTGAGCTCCCCATGCTAGTTTGCTAGAGCCGCATAACAAAGTACCACAGACAGAGGGGCTGAAGCGACAGAAATTTATTGTCTCACCGTTCTGGAGGCCAGCAATCTGACATCCAGGTGTCAGAGGGCAGATTCCTTCTGAGGCTGTGAGAAAGAATCTGTTCCAGGCCTCCACCACAGCATCTAGTGCTTTGCTGGCAATTGGTGGTGTTCCTTGGCTTGTAGAGGACCACCCCTGACCTCTGCCTGCATCCTCACATGTGCGTGTCTGTGTCCAAATTTCCCCCCTTTTATAAGGGCACCAGTCGCATGGGATTAGGGCCCACCTTAATGTCCTCATTGAATTTGATTACCTCTTTAAAAACCTGGTTTCCATGGGTAGCCCAGGTGGTTCAGTGGTTTAGCGCTGCCTTCAGCCCCAGGGCCTGATCCTGGAGACTCGGGATCAAGTCCCATGTTGGGCTCCCTGCATGGAGCCTGCTTCTGTCTCTGCCTCTCTCTCTCTCTCTCTCTCTCCCTCTCTCTCTGTTTCTCATGAATAAATAAAATAAAATCTTTAAAAAAAAAAAAACCACCTGGTTTCCAAGTAAAGTCACATTCTGAGGTAGCAGGTGTTAGGATTTCAACATATCTTTTTTGGGGGAGGACACAATTCAACCCATAAGATTCACCAAGGGCAAGGACTGTTGTCTCCTTCCCAATGCTCCTGTGCCACAGCCTCACACAAAGGAAGGAAAGCCTTGGGAGAGTGCATATATCCTTCTGATAAATCTGTATGTGCCAGTAAGGAGAGGCAGTACAGCTCAGAGGTTAAGAGCAAGACTCTGGAACCAGAATGCCTGGACTTGAAACCTGGCCCTGCCACTGTGTGACCTTGGGCTGGCTGCTAAACTCTCTGAACCTCTATATACCCATAGAAGTGTTATGAGGATTAAATTCTTACTATATGTAAAGCACCTATAACCATAGCTGGCACATAGTAAGTGCTGTGTAACATTCACTACATAGTAATCAAGACAGCATGGTGTTGGCATAAGGACAGCCATATAGTCAATGGAACAGAATAGAATCCAGAAATACAAAAGATGTCAAAGTAATTCAATGGGGAAAGTTAGTCTTACCATAATACCAAAAGACTAAATATTCACATGGAAAAAAAGGAAATAACCCCAATCTCATGCTACACACAAAATTAATTCAAAATGGACCATGGAATGAAACATAGAAGCTAAAATTCTAAAACTCCTAGAAGAGAGTGTAGGAGGAAGTCTTTGCAACCTTGGGGTATGCAGAGATTTCTTAGATGGGACACAAAAAAGCATGAATTTTTTAAAAATTGATTAACAGGATTTCATCAAAATTAAAAGCTGTGGCTATGTAAAAGAGTTTGTGAAGGGAACGGAAAGGCAGGTCAGTCAAATATTCACAAAGTATACATCTCACTGGGGACTTGAATCCAGAAGATATAAAGGACTCTTAGAATACAACAAAAACAGGACCAACAGCCCACTTGGAAATGAACAAAAGACTTGAGCAAACATTGTACAAATGAAGCTATCAAAAGTTTTAATAAACACATGAAAAATTGCTCGACACCATAAGGCTCCAGGGAAATTAAAACTAAAACTCACAATGAGATACCTCTGTTCACCGTAAGGATGATTAATACCAAAATGTCAATAATACCAAATGTTGATGAAGATGTGGAACCACTGGGAATCTGACGTGGTACAGCCCCTTGGGAAACAATTTGGCAGTTTCTCATAAAAATTTTACCCATACACTCGAAATATTCTTCTCATGAGTATTTACCCAAGAGAAAGCAAAGCACATGTCTACACAGAGCCTTGGATCCCAATGTTTATAAAATTTTAGTCAGAAAAGTTCAAACTGAAACAGCCCAGATATCCATCCGATGAATGGAGTAACACTGTGGTATATCCATTCAATGAAATACTACTCAGCACCAAAAAGGAACAGTATGTGCAACAGAGATGATTCTCAAAAGTATAGCGATCACCAGGGCACCTGGGTGGTGCAGTTGGTTAGATGTTTGACTCTTGGTTTCAACTCAGGCCCTGGTTTCGGGTCATGGTCTCAGGGTTGTGGGGTGAGCCCTGAGTCAGACTCCCCACTCAGTATGGAGTCTGCTTGGGATTCTCTCTGCCTCTGCCCCTTCCCATCTCCCCTCCTGTGCGCTTGCTTTCATTCTCTCTCTCTCTCTCTCTCTGTCTCTAATAGATAAATATTTTTTTTAAAGTATAGTGATCACCAATATGGAATTCTAACCTAACCTAGTGTCATGGAAAGCACATCAGTGGTTGCTTGCAGCTAGGGAAAGGGGCACAGGGAACTCTGGAGTGATAGAAATGTTCTGTATCTTGATATGGTCATGGCTTTACAAGTGTATAAATTTGTTAAAATATACCACACTTGATCTTAGCCAAAAGGCCAAGAAGCGATAAAATATACCAAACTGTACAATTAAAATCAGTGCATTTTATTGAATCTACGAATTGAATGTAAGTCAATAAAGTTGATTTTTAAATACTAACCATGACAAAAAGCCTTCTCTTTATTAGCCCACCAGCAGTCCTAGCACTGTGGGGTGGGCAGGAGGTGTTGGGTACAGGACTGCTGAATGACTAAATAACCCTTAGCTCAGAGGTCCCCAGAAGAGATTTCTTGGAGGCTGACAGTCCATCTCCAGCTGATGTCAGTAACCGTCAGAGGCCATTGTTCATCTTAAGTTAATGTTTTCACTAATGACTTTAATGTTGAGTGGAAATACCGTCTTCACCCTAATCCCTTTCGACAGGCTGCACTTTAAAACAATTTAAAAGAGGAAGAGATGAAGAAAGGAGCCCTGCAGACTGGTTGGGTTTCCCACTAGGATGGACAGAGTTGTTTTTATCCCTTTCTTTCTCACAGCTATTTCTTTGGTGTCTTCCTAGTCACCGTCAGAGACTATTTCCAAATCAAGGACAGTGTTTCCAGCTCTACCTTGGTTCATCAGGAGACTTTAGGGAAATGAAACTGCCAGATCCCCATCCCCACCCCAAAGCATTTGATTGTTGGTATCATGATGTAGGACAGTGATTTTCGGTTGGTTTATATCTGGGGCATACTTGCTGATACTGAAATTGTTGGTGGTGCCTTTGAAGAAACTAAAACGAACCAAAAGAAAAAAAAAGAAACAGAACACTGGAGTCAGTAACAAGTACACAGTAATCTCAGGTAACAATGCAACACGTGTTAATCTCGGGACAGCAACTTAAGTGCTCGGTGTCTGGCAGTGACTGTGATGCTTGTTGTGGCAATTTCTCTTGTCATTTCTGTGCTCTGTCACTGGGCACTATAACCCTAGGAGACAAGGCTGTCACCACACATTCCAGCTATGAGCAGCCTTGGTCTTCCTTGCCAGCGTAACGGTGGGGAATGGGGAGGCCATCCTGAGATTGTAGCAGAGACATTCTACACGGTGAAGATCTACATGTGTGGGTATCAGAAGTCAGCAGGGGTAGGGGAAGAGTAACGATTTGTGACTCAGGGCATAGTGTCTCCAATGCCTTAGCTAAGTCTGTGTTTTAGACTTTTTTTTTTTAATTAAAAAAAAAGAAGCTTACAGTGGAAAATTTGGAAAAGACTGAAAAATGATGATTAAAAGAATAACCACATATTCCCACAAACAGCCATTATAAGCTATTTTTTTGCATAAATTTTTCCAGGGTATATCAGTTTAACAGAATCATAATTTACCAAACTGTGTACATAAATATATGCGAGATACAGCTCTGTGTCTGGCTCTTTTCCCTTAGAGTCGTAACCTGAGGATTTTTCTGTTCTTTAAAATTCTTTTAAAATACATGAATCCCTACATAATTGTCATCTGGATATTCCAGTATTTATTGAAGGATGCAATTGTTGGTGTACTCCTAGATGCTTTCTATTTCCTCATTAGTATAAACTACAGTATTTTTGAAGATCTTTGTCCATAAATCTTCTACCAAATGTCTATTTTCTTAGGATAAATACAAGGCAAATGACTGAATGGAAGAGTATGTATATTTTTCAGCCATCCCTGCAGTGTGAGAGAGCATGTATTCCACTTGCTTATCTCCGAATAGCAATAGAATGTGGCTTTTGACAAATCCCAGAATCTCTGATCCTGGGTGTCACTGACCTTCCCCATTCCCCACCCCAACCCCCAACCCAGGGGCCCAGTTTCGTTATGCATGTTGCTCTCGCCCTGGCAGCTCCTATCTGGACTTTCCCTTTGGTGGAACCCAACTCATGACGGTTTTAGGGGGAGAGATGACTTGGATGCTGGCCCTTGTTTCTCTTTAGAACTTTCTCAGCAATTGCTGATCTTTGCTGCTTCTGTGGGTCTCACTGGGCCTGGCTTCCCACTGAATGACCAAACTGTCTTCATCCTCCTCCTCTGCAACCAGAAAAGACTTTGTAGATGATCCCAACCCTACTTCCTACCAGCCACATGGCTTTGGACAAGTTCCCAAAACCTCTGTGTCTCTGTTTCGTTACTTCTTCTGTAAAATCAGACAACTAATTAGTCCTACTTTGGGAAAGGCTTCCCAAAGGAAATTGTGGATGTTTTTGTTTGGTTTTAAAGATTTTTTAATTTATCTGTTATTCATGAGAGACACTGAGAGAGAGGCAGAGATATAGGCGGAGGGATAAGCATGCTCCCCAGAGGGAGCCTGAGGCAGGACTCGATCCCAGGACCCTGGGATCACACCCTGAGCCAAAGGCAGATGTTCAACACCTGAGCCACCCAGGTCCTCAAGCTGTGGATGTTTTCCAGCCGTGTGGCCATCAGCCAAGCATGTTTTCCACTCCAACCCCTGACTTTCCACACCGGACCCCCTGGTCTCCTCACTGTTTACACCACGGTACCCAGGCAACACCCTGTGGCCTGTCCTCTGGGCACTCGGCTGGCCTAGAGCTGTGCCCACTCACCTCCTGAGGTGCACTTGGCCAAGTGGAACAGCAGCCCACGCTGTCTCTGGGAGAGCTCTCCCTGCTCAGAGCGGGGTGTGAGGAAAGAGGAAAAGGAGGAGGGCTCTGGGTTCCTGCAGCAAGACTCCTTCAGCCTTGAGGGCAGGACTGTGACCATTCAGCTGGGCAGAGGTCACTAACAGCCCTATAGCTGTGGGACACTGGGCCAGGGGACATGGCTTCAGGAGCTACAGTCACGTGGACTTCCTGGTATCACACCCTAGAATGAAACTGACCCACCCACACTCAGGGAGAGTAGAAAACACCAGAACCTTCTCTGCCCCCTCCTACCCCTGGGCCCCTGCCTTGGGAGCCTGCCTCTATAACATCTAAAACACAGGGGCATTAGAAGTCGAGAGCACTTGCTTTCCATGGCAGGCTGGCACCAAAGGGTGGGTGAAGGGCTACAGCAACCATGTCCATTTGGTTCATTTTGCAGACCTGGCAGGTAACCCCACCCTTCCCTAGAGAGGAAGATTAGAAGGAAAGGGGAGTGTGTGGACACTCAGTAGGTGCTCAAGGTTGGTGATTTTCTTCTCCCACCCTTTCTCTTAAAGATCTTTGCCTCTCTGGCTGTGGCCATAGACAAAATGGCTGGGCTATCTGAAGGTCAAAGCCACCCTTTAACCATGATCCCAGTGCTGGTTCCCAGTCCCAACATTCCCTTTCTCCTGCTACTAGAAGTGAAGTAATAACCATCTGTCCTTTGCCTTGACCTAGGGCTTGGTCATCGAGCGCCTGGGACGGAGACCCCTCCTCATAGGTGGCTTTGGGCTGATGGCCCTCTTCTTTGGGATCATCACCATCACATTGACATTTCAGGTGAGAGGATGTGCCTGTCATGCCCTGAAGGAGGTCAGAATGGAGCCAGCCTCTGGCTTTGGTGCTCTGGGGCCTTGGATTGGGAAGTTCATACTGTCTACGGACAACTCTTATGATATGGCATTCCAAGGGGCATTTCGGCTAGAAGCTGCTGGATGCCCTCAAGGAGGAGGGTTTAGTAACAGGTCCTTGGACTGGAAGACAGACACTGGATATATAGTCCTCTCACTGCCTCTAGTGAGCTGTCTGAACTTGACCAAAATACGTCTCCTCTCTAAGCTTCAGTTTTCTCATTTATGGAATAGAGAAGACTGCTCCAGACACCCCTAAGATACCTCCTCTGGCTCCCACATTTTAGCACAGAGCAGCTGGAAGTGCCACATGAGGCACTTCCACAATTATCATATCATTGCCTGTGGGTTCCAGCAGGAGTTCTGCTCCTTAGGGCCCCAGCTCTAAAATGAGACCGTTGTCCCTATGCCCAGGGGTGTTAGGAGGATTAAATGAGAAAATGTACCTACAGTACCTGGAAGGACACCCAAATGTAGGTTTGGGGGGATGGACTATGCTGTACCTAATCCTGGTGAAAGTGGTATTTTTCCCTTTTATGGAGACAGGAAACTGAGGCATAAATATAAATGCAGAAGCTGCTCAAGGCTGCACAGCTAGTAAATGGCAGAACTGGGATGAGATTCCGGGATCTTGGGGTTTCCATCAGCCCCCTGTGCTGCTCACGACAGCCTGCAGTGACTGAGCACTTTCTTGGTGCCTAGAGCCTGTCTCAGCACCAAGTGAAGCACGAGGCAAGGTCACAGTAGTCAACAAATCTTTGCACTTTTCAAAAATGAATCCCTAAGTGGAAAGTTGCACATGTTGATCATTTGCCAAATGTCTTAATGTCCCAAAAACCTCTAGAAAAAGGCAATATTAGCTGAGTGGTGCCTGACAGCACCTGTCCTTCAGAAAGGTGGTGCTACTGGGCACGCTGACCACTCAGGAGGCAGAAACATCTTCCTTGGGGGTGATGTACTGGCAGTGGCTCCTCCTTCCCAACTGCCGACCAGGGTTTTCTACCAGACAGGATGCCCTTGCAGGCCCCTCAGACTGACCAAGCTGGGTCCCTCACTGGTTGGGTAATGTTCTGGGGCATTGTCTTTCTGCTGCTGTGGCAGACATTTGGAAGGGCTGTCTGGAGCATGTGGGTCCTCCTAAGCCTGACTTCACAAGGTCTCAGAGCTTTTCCTTGCTTGGCTGCCCCATCACCCTTTATCCTATGTCTCAGTGAGTCACCCTCCTCTATGTTCTCAGGGACCCCAGGGGAAATCCTGCAGTAGCACTTATCACAGGATTGGCTTTCCCTGTTGACTCATCTTTCTTCTCTAATACAGTTGTGGGAGCAGGGCCATGCCTGTATCATTCCTGTGTTCCCACCTCCTAGCCCAGTGCATGGCACCCAGGAGGAACCAAAAACAATCTGCCATATGAATGAATAGATATATGTATATATGTACGGATGGATGGATGGATGGATGGTTAGGTGGATAACTTAGTGTAGCAGTGAGCCATGCAGTGTACAAGAGCCTACAATGCTCCTCCCAATCCTAGATCCTCCTTCATCAAGAGCTGATGGACTTGGGCATGGAAGATCAGCTCTCCCCATTTCTACCCATCACCCTCTACTCTGAACATTTGCTGCTCACTCCTGTGCTGTGAGCACAGGAGTGGGTCCTCTCCTGTTCCTCTCCTGTTCCTCTGTGCCCTTGCTCACATAGAACCCTCTCCTGGAACCTTTTCTCCTCTCCTTTTCCTGTTGTGTAATCCCAGCTCAGCCTTCAAAGGTGAGCACAGACTCCTCCCCTCCCTGAATCTCTCTAGATTGGGCTCACATGCCCCTTCTCCTCCCCCACATGCTCACCATGTCCCATCATTGGTGATACCATATTCTAATTATCAGCCATTCAGTCTGCTAGTACAGGGGCAATTTCCTAGATATCTTTCCATGCCCAGCACCAAGCACCCTGACCCTGCCAGACAAGTGACAGCCCCTTCAAACATATTTAATGCCTACAGTTAACTTATCTCATACCTATCAGGACAGGAGGGATAGAAATGTAGTGTTTCACACAATAATAGAGATTAAGAAAATTTTTTAAATGTGATAATGCCTATAAAACTTCCCATATTGCCTGTTCAGACTACACACTCAAGCAGTGTTGGTTACTCATTTATTTACCACCTGCTGTATGCTGAGGACACTGATAAATTCTTGGGAGGCATCAAATTCTTTCACCTCACATTTATAAAATAGGCAGATAGAATGGCTTGGGGGTTATCATTATCTCCATTTTATGGACACTGAACTGGGACTCAGAGATGTGAAATGATCTCCTCAGGTCATGCAGATAGATCAAGGAGGAATTGGGGTGAGAACCCAGATCCTCTCTACCCCAGTACCTCCTTCCCTGCCCACACCTTTGCTCTTTCACAGGACCATGCCCCCTGGATCCCATACCTGAGTATTGTGTGCATCCTAGCCATCATCGCCTCCTTCTGCAGTGGGCCAGGTAAGGCACACCTCCTTCCCCATGGGCACCAGTGAGCTGGGGTGTTCTCGCTGGGCAGATGCAGTCCGGGAGGGGCAAAGCCCAACTGGGAATGGAAGGGAAAAGAGAGTCCCCTACCTGTTTTAATGCAGTGCTGGCTTTCATTTCCATCCCACAGATGGTAGGTAACAGGTAACAGGGTCACCCAGAGTTAGATGGCTGATAACATACTGCGACATCACAGCTACAATTAACAGTTAAGAGCTCTGAGCTAGATACTCAAGCTGGGATGAATGAGAGATACTCAAGTTGCCATCTGTGCCCATGGAGAAGTGACCATTTAGCATGGAAGATATTTATGATATTAATAATAATGATAATAGTAATGTCTGAGATTTATTGATCGCTGGGTGTGTGCTAGATGTGGCCAAGCACTTGGTATGTATACTAGCTCATTTAAGACTCGTGGCAGCTGTAGAGAAGGCGGGGCTGGGAGCAACTTGCATGGAGTCAGCTGTGGTGGGATCGCCTGACTCCCAGAGAGAGCCCTAACACCACCTTGCACTGTAGCTGCATGAGGGTGGAGTCTCTCATGCCTTGATTTCCCCAGGACTTACTTCCAGCCCCAGCTCTGCTGTTTCCCTAGTAGGAAAGTCCTCTCCTCTCCATCTATTAAATGGCCTTGCCATTCCCTGGCTCTGTGTCTGTGTCCTCAGGGGCCCCCACCAGAGAGGGCCCCCTCAGCTGGGACTGAAAAGGGTTCAGGGCAAGGCTGACACTTGCATACATCTGGCTGGCAGGTGTTGCTGTGGTTCTTTGTTTGGGTTTCTGTGTTGATGAAAACAACGCTACGTTTCTATCAACGCATAGAACTGAATTTCTGTTTCTCCCTTCACGTTGCTGCTTTTCATGGGCCGTCATGTTCATGTCCTGTCACATCCGTGATGGATGAACAGCATCCGTCCCCAACTCAGGACAGCAGGGTGTTATAGTGAGAGGCAAAATGGGCTGCAGAATGACTGGGGGAGAGCATCAGACACACACACGTGTGTGTACACACCCATACCGTGTTGTGATGGTGATCAGAGGGCCAAGGAAAGTGGAAGCACCCTCTGGGCAGGGCAGCAAATTGACCGGAAGGCCAGGAGGCACATATTGCCATTAAAGCGATTCAGGGGGTATTTGTGTTCAGTCCTACAGGGCCCCCGTCATCCCCTCTGTGGGCAGCATTCATGTGGGCACCCCTGCAGGGGGCAGCCAGAGGCCCCACACTAAGCCTTAGAACACTGGGGAGCAGACCAGAAGGGCAGCCTCTGCTCCCATGGGGCTTACAGGCTGGTGTGGAAATCCCACTTGACACATCAGGCCCAGTGGGTCCTCTCCTGACCTCTTAATCTAAAATCAGCACCCACACATGTACATGCATGTGCCCACACACACACACACACACGTATGCACACATGCAGATACACATATGTGTACATACATAGATACATGCAAGTACACACATGCACACATGTACACACACATGCGCACAGAGACATGCATGCACATTAATGCTTTTTGGGTTATCGTCTTCCATAACAGTTTTTCCCAGGAAGAACCATGAATGTTCATGCTGTATGTCACTGGACATCTTCCTGTCTGCTTCACAAGTAGGCTAAATTGGACTCACCCACAAGCCCTGTGCTTTCTTGACCAAAATCACTCAGCTGTGCCTTGTGTTTTGTCCCAAGCCCCTCACTCTTCCTAGGGTGGTGTTAATTTTACTCCCAATGTGGGCAAACATGGTTTCCTTCTGATCACAGAGCCTACTAAGTCTCTGGTGGTTTAGACTCTAAGCTCTCCCTCAGGATCTGGGAGCCTCCAGGTGGTCCACCTGCCCTCCCTAACCCCAGATCAATGGGGGCCCTCTACCCTCTACTCTCCAATCCCCGCCATGGTCACCCAGCAGCCAGACTTCACCCACTACGTGATTGGCCAGGCTTTAGAAACTTCTCTTGAATTCACATTGACAATGTGCAGCTTAAGCCCCAGGGGAATTACCTGTCTAAGGGAGGCAATTGCTCGGGTGGGAGATCATCTTAACTGGACAAGAAGAATGGATCCCAAGAGGAGCCTCATTGGGAAAATGTGTCGCAGAAATGCTGATAGATAAGGGGCTGAGACTCCCCGTTTTGAGGCCGCCCCTCCAGGATTAAGTGAAAAGGATATCCTCCTGGGAAAGAAACCAAGAGTTTGCCTGAGGCAGCTTCTGTGATGAGCAAATCAATTCACGGAGGCTTGACAGGAAGTTGAAATTAGGTGAAGGAAAAAGAGAGAAACAGGGTAGGCAGTTTCCTGCTACATATTTTATCTGTGCGCATAACCCCGAGGCAGTGGCTGTGACAGCTAATAAATGAGGCACCATAAAAGAGCTTTATCTCTGAGGGAAAGGAGATGCCACCAAAGCATTTCAGTTACAGTGTGAAAAATCTTATGATGTGGGGGCTCTGTGCCTGGCACCAAGTGAAACCCTCCCAGGGAGATTCCCATGCTGGTGGGGAGGACAGACACAACATGGAGTATGGAGTCACTGCTCTTATAAGGTCACTCTGCTCTAAGTGCTCCAGAAGGCTAGAAAGAGTCACCCTGACGGGTATGTACCAAGTGCCTAGTGAGCTTGTGACCAATACAGGGCTCCCTGATCTATGATGTTGATTTAATATGCAAAGACGGCCCACCCAGTTGCATTAAGTGGTCCAGAGCTTAGATGGGGGTCAAATCAGATGACTCATTTCCCCTCAGAAGTTAGGAAACTATGTGCAAAGCAGAATAACAAGTAAATTAATTTCTAACCAAGCAGAAATCACTGAGTAGGAGCAATGGCATGTATACATTAAGAAGTTAGACCTGCAAATCAAGAGCTATATCCTGACACCAAATCAGTGTGTGGTCCTCATTTTTGAAGCTTGCTTAATGACAATTAAATGGGAATGTCTCACAAAAGCAGGTTAAACAAGCAGTGGTCATTACTCAAGATACATCCACATCCCTAGAGTGTGTTTACACAGCAGGTGGGCTCTAACCCAAGTGAGCGCTGCTAATGGGAATTCTTCACAGTCCCGTTGCAAGCAGGAGACCCAGCTTCCACACCTGTTACCATGCAGGATTTGGGGGAGATGCCCTTTATAAAACCAGCCTGCAAACTCTTAACTTATTATATAAATTTGAAATTAGGTCAAGGTCCAGCAGGAGAGTACTGTTGGCTGGGATTTTAAAGGGAATTGCATGAACATCCTGTTTACAGAGATGTGGGCACAGTGAATCAAGAGAAAAGATGTAGGCGCCTGAGCAACAGAAGTAGTGGGAGGCTGCCACCATCCCCTGGGGCCTGAGCAAGCATGGAATAGATTAGTTTTAATTCCAGTCAATTTCTCTGTAAGAAGAGAAATTAAATGCAAAGAAATAAGATCATGTCAGGTAAAACTAAACTTTGAAGCTCCATGACCTTATTTTGTACTTAAAATAAGACAAAATCAGAGAGGGAGACCAACCATAAGAGACTCAACTCTAGGAAATAAAGTGGGGTTGCTGGAAGGGAGAGGGTAGGGGATGGGGTAACTGGATGACAGGCATTAAGGAGGGCAGGTGATGCGATGAGCACTGGGTGTTGTATACAACTGATAAATCACTAAATTCTATCTCTGAAACTAATAATACACAATTAAATGTCATTTAATTTATTTTAAATTCAAAAATATTTTTTTGCTCCCACTCTCACCTCCAAGAACCAATTTTTATCCCAACTGAGAATGCATGATGTAGAGAAAGATATGGTTTCATGGAGTCTTTTTGTGTAGGGCAGTCATGTCTGGGAGCATAAAGAGCAATAAGAACCATCCCAACCAGGAGCTTGGAGCCCAGGATTAAAAGCAGGTCCAAGTAAAGAAAAAGAAGAAATGAACTCTCATGGAGTTGGGAGATGATAGAAAGTTGAAGCTCAGAGAGGTTAAGTGCTTTCCCAAAAGTCACACAGCTGGTAACCCAGAATTCTAGTTCAGGGTTGTGTCAGTCCAGATCCCGAGCTCTGAAGACCTTTAATAGGCTACCAGGTGTCAAAGAACAAGAGTTCCTGTCCCCTTTAAGGTCCTTCTAGCCAGCCTAAGAATCAAACTGGCATGAGAAAGATTAATAGGAGAAAGTCAGATTTAATAGGATAAGAAATCCACACAGATATGGAAATTCCAAAGACAGGCAAAATGAGGCAACGAATAACCCCAAAACCTAGTGAATTGAACAATGACTACTTATTACTGCTCCCAAGTCCGTGGGTTGACGTGCTGGCCATGCCACGCTAGCCCAGGTTTTGCTCATCTCCACTCATGTCTGTGTTTGGCTGGCAGGTTGGCTGGATGCCAGCTGCTCCAAAGTGGCCTTGACCACTGGTCTGTCGTTGAGAAGGGAGACCTGGCCACATGTCTGTCACCACCAAGCAGATTAGCCTGGGCTTGTTTACTGATGGTAGCAGACCTACAAGAGAAGAAGTGTGCAAAACCTCCCGAGGCCCAGGCTTAGAACTCAATGTCACTTTGGGACAAAAACCAAGTGACAAGGCCAGCCCAGAATGAAGGTGTAGAGAAAGGAGACTTTACCTCTTATGGGAGGGGCTGCAAAGACCTGTGACCCTTTACAATCTTTCCAGAAGTTGTAACCCTAGAATAGGCAAGAGATGACAGTTATGGGCTCTCATCTTAGAAATATAGATAGATGGATAGATGGATGGATAGATGGAAGTAGATATCATTCATTCATTCACCCATTTCACAAGTAGTTATGGAGTGCATGCTTTGGAGCAGGCATCCTTCCAGGCCTGGAGATATAATGGTCTCACACACACACACACACACACACACACACTCACAATCTGCCCTCAAGGGAGCTTATCTTGAGTAACAGAGGTTAGGGTCCTACTGGGAGGATATGGCACACTCAAACTGGGGTAACTAGAGGAATGGTTGAAAACAAGAGAGAGTGTAATAGTAAAGGCAGATTATAGGGAAATATCAAAGACCTGATTATTTAGATGATCTCAGCTTACAACACTAACTTCCAGCATCCACCCCTCCACCTATTGGCCATGTAGAGAGCCAAACAGGTCACTGGAAGTTAATTCATCAAAAGTCAACACTCTGAAGGTCAAATTGCTGAAAGCCAATCACACAGAAAAATAATTTGCTGGATTTTTCTTATTTCTATATCTATCGAGAATGTATAGAATTCTGTACAGAAAAGAATGATTTTTCACTGCTTTTATAGATTTCTGTGTTGTTCATTTTGTCTGCACACGTGAACTTTGAAGAATTTTCCTCTTTTTTTCCTTCCTTCCCTGTTGTTGTAGGTGAAGGTTTCTGGGGAGTGGGAAGGCACAGCTGAGTGGCATAAAGTATATTCTCATCCACAATAAGAATACATGTCTTTCTCCTGTTCTAAATCCATTTGGTTTCAGAGATTCATGTTAAAAGTAACCAGATTTGGATAGCAAGGATATGTCAACACATTTATCTTAATTTATTTTATTCTGTGTTTGGGAAACAAGAGTGTGGATAGCAAAGGTTCTGATGCCCAGAGATTAAGGTTTCTCTTAATGTATTCTTTTTTTCTTTTTTTAAAGATTTGATTTATTTATTGTAGACACAGAGAGAGAAAACCACAGGGAATGGGGAGGGGAGAGTAGAGGCAGAGGGAGAGGGAGAGAGAATCTCCAGCAGACTCTCTGCTGAGTGAGGAGCCCCATGTGGTCATAACCTGAACCGAAACCAAGAGTGAGACGCTAAACCCACTGAGCCACCCTCTCACGCCCTTCTTATTAACATATTCCTAATCATTCCTGCATTTTACGCTTTTGGCTTGGCTG
Organism: Canis lupus dingo; assembly: GCF_003254725.2. NCBI lineage: Eukaryota > Metazoa > Chordata > Mammalia > Carnivora > Canidae > Canis > Canis lupus. The sequence goes on from NC_064245.1 coordinate 69,677,325, forward strand.
CATTGACCTTGAGCCAAACATGTGACCTTCCTTGGTCACTTCTTTGAGTCCTGCTTCCTAGCCAGGATGGGAGACACACTCCCTGCTGCCCCAGCTAACACACAGGAAGATGTGGGGCTCCAGAGTGGCCCTCTGTGGATGCTTTGGAACCTCACTCCACTTTTGCCAAAATCTACAGTGATTTGGGCAAAGCCATGTCCCACTGTGGGTCTCAGTTTCCCTGTGGGTGAAATAAGGGGCTGACCCAGATTAAGAGTTCTCTAGCTGGGAAAAAAAAGGGGGGAGTTCTCTAGCTGGGTGGCTACCCTTCAGAACCCCCATCTGTGGTCAAACATAACCCCAGGGCCCCGTGCAGGCCACTGGGCAGACAATAGGAATGGCATTACTTTTTAGATTTGATTTATTTATTCATGAGGGATGCAGAGAGAGAGGCAGAGACACAGGCAGAGGGAGAAGCAGGCTCCATGCAGGGATCCCGACGTGGGACTCGATCCCAGGACTGGGATCTCAACCTATTTTGAGATCAGCGGTGCATGAGGAAGTTGAGGAGGAGGGAGGCTACTGTAGGATCCTGAAGCTACTGAAGCTACTGAAGCTACTGAAGCTACTTTGGCTACTGAAGCCGAAGGCAGATGCTCAACCACTGAGCCACCCAGGTACCACCCAGGAGTCGCATTTTAACATGTTTTCTGAACGATTCCTAAGCCACCAGCCCAGCCCAAACCACTCCTGTCTGTGGAAGCTTCCAGATGTAGTGACCAGCTCCATGACTGCCCAAAGACCCACACTCAGTGAACTAGCCAGACTGAGCACTGACCATTGACGTCTCCAGCACAGACCCTCAGGATGACAGTAAAAGTCACAGTGATAATGATAACAATGACAGTGTGAGCGGGCGTGTACCTAGCGGGCGTGTCAGGGTCTGTGCCGAGTGTCTGACTCCAGCCAGCTCTCTCAGCCCTCACACCAGCCCCATGGGCAGACCACGGCTCTCCCACTGTGAGCATGAGAGAGCCCAGAGCCCACCCCCAAGGAGCTCTGCTCTCCAAGGTCACACCTGGCAGATGCTCCCCAAGCCAGCAGGAGGGCAGCACTTGTGCTCCGAGCTCCTGAGTAGGGTGAAGAGTGCACCCCCAGATTCGCATCCCCCTGGAACCTCCAAATGTGACCTTGTTTAGAGATAGGTCTTGGTAGCTGTAATTAGTTAAGGATCTTAAGATGAAATCAGCCTGGATTTAGGGTGGGCCCGAAATCCAATGACTGGTGTCCTCTTAAGACGAGGAGAGGACACAGGGAGACACACAGAGGCTAAGGTGATGTCGAGTGACATGGGGAGAGTCACAGAACAGTGAGGACTCCTGGCAACACCAGAAGCTGAGAACCTCGGGACCTGGGAAGAACGACCCCTGCCCGCCGACCCCCACCACCACCGACTTCAACTCTGGTCTCCAGAACGGGGAGAGAATACACTTCTGTTATCTCAGGTCACCAGGTTTGTGGTGATCTGTTTCTGCGGCCTGAGGAAACTAGCACGGCACCAAGTTGGCAGGAAAATATTCCCTTACCCCCCAAACAGCCATAGGGGCAGGGCCAGTGGGCTTGGAGATGGGGGGCTTGCATCATCTGGCACTCAACGCCAAGCAGGAGGGTGGCGGGCTACTTGCCCGGCTGAGATGCACCTTCTGCTTATTCAAGAAGGCCAAGGCGAATTTTTAAAATTGATTATTTTCTTCCTTAAATTGAGTGCCTGCTCAGCTAGGTACTTTGGCTCATTCACCCTGGTCCTCACAGCACCTTGCAAAGGGGACACCGTATCCCCAGCGAGGACACCTCTACTCTGGGGAGCCTGCCTTGCCCACATCACCCCCCTCCCTGTGCAGGTGGCCTAGCAGGACTTGAACCCACGTCTCCCCAGCTCTGAGGTCTCATCTTTCCTGCCATTCTCACCTCCTTCATTTTTCCAGACATTTCGTTTTCCTACTTATCTTTTTCCCACAGTCTACAGCAGGCTTAATTAGTGAGCTTATCTCCTGAAACGTGAATAGGAACACGAGGCAGTGCTCTTTACGATTTTTCTGCCACCTTCTCTCCAGAAAGGATCCTCCCTCAGAAGCGATCCCAAGCAAATGGTGCTCTGAGAAAGAATCTGAGCCCCCCAAAGTTTCACCACGTAAGCCTGGATTTTCAACAGAAGTGTGGGAAATTCTGGTCTTGCAGTCCCTAAAATGAGTGACGAGCTCCCAGCTTCTAGGCCCCCCTGTGTCTGCAGGCAGCTTCCTCCTCCTGAACAATCCCTGGGAGCCTGGCAGTGGGATCTGACACTTAACTGTTCCTCACAACCGCTGAGGTGAGAGCCTGATTCTCCGTCTGAGGGTGTTCGTTTCCTGTGGCTGCTGTAACCCAGGAGCACAGGCAGGAGCCTTTAAGGGACAGATATGACAGATATGTGTTCTCTCACAGCTCTGGAGGGGGGAAGTTGGAAATGAAGGTGTGGGCAGGGCCCTGGGGGAGAACCTGTTGCATGCCCCCTCCTGGCTTCTGGGGCCTGCTGGCTTTCCTCAACTTGCAGCCACATCCCCCGTCTCTGCCCCGTCTTCATGTGGCCTAGTCCCCTGGTGTGTGCCCCGCATCCCTCTGCCTCCCTCCTGCAGGGGTACCTGTGATGCACTTAGGGCTCACGTTGATAATCCAGGGTGAGATCATGCACTGACTCACGCCTTGTGCCATATGAAGTGACTATCACACCCTCCAAGGGCTAGGAGAGGGGGTGAGCGGAGCACCCCAGCACCCCTCCCTGTGGTTGGGAGGTTTAGGATCCTACAGTAGCCTCCCTCCTCCTCGACTTCCTCATGCACCGCTGATCTCAAAATAGCTGAAGGAGCTCAAGAGCAGTGAACTAACCTTTGCTGGCCTTCCTTGTGCAACCTGCATACAGAGACATTGGCATTTCTGCTTCTCTTGCTTCTTGGTCCTGAGTCTAAGTGAAGCTCGTGTTTGAACATGTTTGAACACCCTGTCGCCCATGCAGTGGAGATATGAGCTAGATGTAATGCAGGTGCCAGGCAAGGAGCAGTGACCTCTGCTCAGGGAGGTCAGAGAGCGTAAAAAGGAGTATGTTCAGTGTCTAGATCTTGAGGAGTTAGTAGAATGCAATTCTTGGATACTGGTCAGGGTGAGGCAGGGCTGTGCTTGATTCCTGTGGCCACCACTGCAAATGACCACTCACTTGGTGGCTGAGAACCACCTGAGTTTCTTTCTTTCTTTCTTTCTTTCTTTCTTTCTTTCTTTCTTTCTTTCTTTCTTTCTTTCTTTCTTTCGTGTGTGAACCACATGAGTTTCCTCTCCTATAGCTCTGGAGGTCAGAAGTCTGAAATCATTTTCTCTGGACAGGGTTGTTTCCCTCTGGCTCTGGCAAATTTGTTTCCTTATCTTTTCCCACTGAGACCACCCACACCCCAAATCTTGTGTCCTCTCCTCAGTCCTCAGAGCCAACAGCATGGCATCTCCTCTTGTCTCTGATCTCCTGCTCCCTTTATATAAGGACCCTATGATTACACTGGGCCCTCCTGGATTGGATAGAATATTCCAGAATAACCTCCCCAGCCCAACATCCTTAACTTAATCACACCTGCAAAGTGTTTTGTCATACAAGCCAACATGTTCACAGATTTGGGGGATTCAGATGTGGACACCTTTGTGAGAGATTGGGGAAGGGGCGGAGGAATGGGACATTTGGTAGTCATGTTAAAACAGCCTGTAGGAGGCCAAGGGTAAAAGCTTGGGTAAAACCAGTTAGGTTTCTCATCCTGCAGGGAAATGGTGGTGGCCCCTTGGCCAGGGTTGCAGTGGAGGAAGCGACGAGAAATGGTAGATTCCAAATTACAGTAATATTGTAAGTTTTATTATTTTTTTTATATTGTAAGTTTTAATGGGCAGATTGCTTGAGCATGTTGGATATGGGATGTGGAGCAAAACCAGAGCCAGAAGACTCCAGGAACAGTGCTTCTGTTAACAAAGGTGGTGAACGGGAGCAGATTAGGGGTTGGTCCTAGATATGATAGCATAAACATGACCATTAGCCATCCCAGGGCACCTGAGCTGACATGTATAAAGTACAGGCCCCATCACAGTGTGGCTGGTCCATAATCTGATGCCAAGGTGCAGTTTGGGATGAGGGATGTTTATCGGGGGCCCTTACCCATTGAAGGGAGCCATGGGGTGGGTAGTGGAAGACGTTGGGCTGTGATGCAGGCCCAAGGACAGCTCAGCCAACCCCATAGGGAGTCTGCAGCTGAAATGAGCCATCAGATCAGGCCATGGTGTGGCCCAGGCCTTTCCACCACGCCGTCTGCAGTCACCAGAAGTGGGCCACCCTGGGAAGGGTGTGCGCTGGGGCCAGGTGGTTCTCTACAACTAAGGCTGACCCTACTGGGACTGATGGCTGGAGGCATCTGCTGACAGCACTCCTTCCCTGAAGCCTGATCAGGACAGTGCAACTCCATACCTGTTATGCCCACATGCCCTTATCTGCAATTCCAAAATTCAGAAAAAAATAATTACTTTTCAGTTGTTTGGCACCAGAACCTGGCCTGAGCAGATGTAAGCCTCTTTGCTATCTTTTTGTCCCATTTAGTGAGACTCTTGATGATTCTTTCCTTAAAGCTCTCTTCTCCCTCAGGTTCTGGGAGGTCTGTTTCCTACATCTTCCCCTACCTCTCTGGCCACCCCTCCTTTGTTTCCTCCTACTCTCATCGTCTTCCTGTTCGTGGATGCTGGCACTCCTCAGGTTCTGCCCTTGGCCCATGCACTTCTCACTACAAATGCTGTCCCAGGATGGTTTTCTCCACTAATCATGTCCTGTCCCTTCTCCTCTGGTGCCCCCACTCTACCTGCACTTCTCTCTCAATTCCAGACCCAGGCATTTACCTCCCTATAGAACAGTTCTACATAGAGATCATATAAGATCCTAAAAACTGAACATGCCCAGTCAGAAATCATCATTTCTTCCCTAAATTTGCTTCTCCTCCTATATCCCCTTATTTCAATGTATGAAGCCACCAATGACCTACTTGCCCTATAGGTCATCCTAAGCTCTCCAAACCCCTCATTCCCCACTCCTACACAGGCACTGATTTTGAGGTGGGCTCAAAACACCATTGTCAGTGCTCAAGAGGGAAACCAACACATCTCAGCAGAGTACTGAGATTAGACAATTATTGTCATCACCACTACCCCACCACCACCATCACCATCACCACCACTGTCACTATATTATCATCACCATCACCATCATCACCAATACCGTTTATGGAGCACTGATGTTGGGCCAGGCACAGGGCTAAGTATATGACCCACATTACCTCCTCTAACAAGAAACTTAAGTTAGTTGAGACAGAAAGTGAGGCACTTGCATTTGCAACAGAAATGCACATGGGCTCAGAGTCCATAGGCTGGGGCTGGTGGAGAAACAGACCTGAGGGGAACACCACTTCCACCTTCATTTCTTCTCTCACAATGTCAATGACTGGACTCTCACGGGAACCAAGGGAATTGGCATTAACCTTATTTAAATGTGCATTTTCCCAAGTGAGATATAATTACATGATCATGATTCAGTTCTCTGAGGTGTCAAAAACAAGCTTCTAAAATGGAAAAATGGCCCACTGTGTGCACACACTATCCATCATTTCATCTGAAAGAGGGCAAGTTCCCATTGATGAAAGTACCTGAAGGATTTTTGCTCAGGTCCCCATATTAGGGGCAGGATGGCCAGCACTTAGGGGGATTTTAGGCAACCAAAAGTTGACCTTTAAGGAGTAAAACGTGATATTCCCCAGGGAGCCAACATGAAGTAGGGAAGGACCTTGGCTCAGAGCCCCTCCCATGGGTTCAAGTCCTCAGGCAACCATCAGTGTGGCTTTAGCCTTCTTACATGCTCTAGTGTCAGTTTCTCTACATGCAAAATGGGTCTTAGATGTCCTGAGGACAAAGCAAGTGTGGATGTGGCCCTGTGTGCAGACATCTAAAGGGAAATTCTTCCAGGCAGAGACAATAACTAAGGCAAGAACCTGACTGCCATGTTCCAGAACAATGCTGCCTAATAGAAATAAAATTCACACCATGAATATAACTTAAATTTTTCTAGTTGCTACATTAAAAAAGTAAAAAAAGGAACTGGTAAAATTACTGTTGGTAATGTATTGTATTCAGCCCACATATCCAAAACATCATTTCAGCATGGAATCATTATATAAAATGTGTTAATGGGGTATTCCAAATTTCTTTTTTTATCCTCAGCCTTTGGAATTGGTGTGTACTTTATACTTACAGCACATCTCAGTTCAGCCTGGCTCTACATCAAGTGCTCAACAACCACATGAGGCAAGGGCTACCATGTTAGTGCAGTTCTAGAAAGAGCAAGAACATGTGTGTGGCTGGAGGAACAGGAACAGGGTGGAAGGAAAAGGAACGGAAGTCCGTGCAGGAAGGAGATGTAAGACACCATTAGGTTAGCTGTTGGATCCCAGTGCAGTGGGAAAGTGTTTGGGGGGCTTATCAGAGGGCTGTTGGAATCTAATTTCTATTTCAAATGCTCCCTTTGACTGCTCTGGGTAAGAGATTGGAGAAGGTGCGCCCCAAATGTCCTCAGAGACCTGCTCTGCAGCGAGTCTTTCAATAGTAATGATAGTAGTAGTCGTAATAATAGTAAAAGTGGTGTTAGTGGTGCTAATAGTAGTAATATTTGTGGTGGTGGTAGTAATAGTAGTAGTAGTGATGGTGGTAGTAGTGGTGGTAGTGGTCGTAGTAGTGGTGGTGGTAATAGTAGTAGTAGCAGTAGTGGTGGTAGTAGTAGTTGTAATGCAACAGTGACAAGCAAGTACTTTGACACCTATCACCCTTTTAGATCAATGCGCCCATTTTATGGATAAGAAAACCAGGAGCCTGAGAGTAAGTAATTGCCCCCACACATCACAGTTAGTACCAGAGAATGGACTGAGGCCCCTTCCCCTGGGCCACAATCCCTTCCCACCCTCCTGAAATGGCTGGTAGGAGGCAGAGGGGTCCCAGGAGAGGCACCCAGCCCTGCTCAGTTCTCTGCACTGTGTCCTTTCATTTGGGAGCCATATGCTTTGAAATACTGTTTGCTAAGATGGTACAGCATGGGCTGTGGGGCCAGGTTCCTGCAAACTCGAGTTCCTGCAGGAATCTGGGGCTGTCTCATCAGTCTGGTGGTGGCAGACCTTCAAACACTGCCAAACACTGAACCAGCTCCCACCCATTTCCTTCCCTTGTGTTCTGGAAAGAGGAGGAAACTCACTCCTGCAGCATGACACTGAGAGACAGGCATGGGCTTGGGGTCCGATCAGGCCACCCTTCTGACTACTTGTGACACCCTTGGAAAGTCACTTAGCTTCCCTAAGCTGCATTTCCTTGTCTGCAAAATGAGGACAGCAGCCTCCACCTTGTTTAGTGATAGGCACAGTGCTTGACACACAGAAGGTGCTTCCTTCCCTGCCTCCCTCCCTTATCTTAAGGCATGTTTAAATGCATTCCATAACAACACAAATTATAAATTCAGAGTTCTAGAAAGAAATAATAAATGTTCTGATAGAAATTTGGTTTTTCACAAGCCCCCCAAGATGATAAACGCGTGATAATTTAGTGATGCCATTACATGACTTTCTGAGGAAAATTCTAGAGCCTCAGCACTACTGGCATTGGAACTGGATAATCTTTTGTGGTGCAGGTCGTCCTGGGCATCATGCGATGCTGAGCAGCATCCCGGGCCTCTACTGCCCAGCAGCCAGTATCGTCTCCTTTTAGTTGTAACAACCCAAACTGTCTCCAGACATGGCCACATGTCCCCTGTAGGCCGAACTTACATCATTCTGTAAGATGCTCATACAGGGTCCCACAGCCAGTTTCAGGCCAGCTTGTTTTCAAGTCTGAGCCGTTCGTTCACACCCTGTGCTCTTCTTAACCCTGCTCCACACCCGTGAAAGGCTCACAAGACAGTACCTAGCACATCTAGAACCTGGCCAGGCACATAGTAAATGTTCAGTAAACACTAGCTCACCTCCTCACCAAATCCATTTCATCCAAGAAGATTCTTAGGGTCCCACACTCCACAGTTACATCCCAAGGTGTTTATAATCAGAATAGGAAAGGAGCTTAAAATCTACTAGTGATCTTCTCTTGTGTTAGGATACCACACCGGCCGGGGTTTGACTCAGTAAGTGGGGGGAACAGGGGTCACTAAAACAGCAGAGGATGAATCGCATGGTCTTGCTCGCATGCTGAGAAGAGGCGGGAGCTGGATCTTCAAACCCATCTCTTTGTCTTCAAGCCGAGACCTTTCTGAGGTACCCTGTCTGTGTGAGTGGGGCATCTTTTAGACATCTGTATTAGGTTCCTGTTGCTTTTGTAATAAATCACCACAAACCTACTGGATCAATCGGCACATATATTATCTTAGTTCTGAACTCAGATGTCTAAATGGGTTGGCAGGGCTGTGTGCCTCCCTGAGGTTCCAGGGAGAATTCATCCCCCGGCTTCTCTGGTTTCTCAAGCCTCCTACGCTGCTTTCCGTGGCTGCTGCCCCCCTCCATCTTCAAACTTCTGTTTCTGTAGTGACATCTCTTCTTCAGACCTTGATCCTCCTGCCTGCCTCTCTCAAGGACCCTTGTGATGAGACTGAACCGCCTGGATGATCCAGGATCTTTGCCATCCTAATCTCCTTCACTTAATCCTGTCTGCAGAGCCCCTTTGCCCTGTAAGGTGACACATGTACAGGTTCTGGGGGTTGGGACACAGACTTCTTTGGAGGGAATAATTCTGTTATAGCCTCCTTCACGTTCTAAGTTTGCATGAGGGGAAATAAAAACTGAGAAGATGAAATGGCCTTTCCTCTCTTTTATGCCTCCCATGGGCAGCTTGATGCAGTCGACATGCTCCAGGCTTCACACTGACACAGCAGGTTCCCCCGACAACCCCCCCCCCGCCCCCCCGGCACTCTGCAGTTCCGGAAGCCACGCTTGGAAGACATGAAAGTCTTCACTACATCAAACAAGCCTCCGGCGAGAGAGCTGGTTCTGAGAGCACATCAAACCCAAAGTGTTTTCCTGAGACAGTGGCAGCCTCTAATGGGAGGTCTTACCCGCCGCCGAGTCTCATTTATCAGACCCAGTCAGGGGGAGCTGGCCCATGCCAGTTCCCTGCCTTGCCCCTGAGCTTCTCCATCTGTGCACCCAACTTCTTTATTTAAATAAAATATGGGTGAAAATATAAAATCAGGCCTGCTAGAATTATGTCTGAAAGGGGCCCACAGGGGCTCGCCTTATGAGAAAAACAACGCCTGCTTTAGTGATGGATTTTGCCTGCGTTGGCTGTTTACAGTATATTTTTGCTCTCTTACTTATTCTGTTATGTCCCAAATTAATTCATTCAACAAAAGAGTCTGAACACATGCCAGGTGCCAGGTCCTGCGCTCTGTACTAAGGATGCAGAACTAGAGTCAGAGACATTTTCTTTTCATCTGGAGTTGATCATCTAATTGAGAAGACAGACACTCAGACTGATCATTACAGATCAACCTGGGAAGTGTAAATGTAGTGAACTTGACCGTCATGTCTAAAAGAGAGGAGTTGGAGAGGTCAGCTATATAGGTAAGTGCATTCTTGGTTTAGAAGTATTTACTGAGCACTCTGTACGTTGATCTGGGCACAGCAATGTGGTCTTTGTTCCCAGACCTTACATCTCACAGGAGTGGGGGAAGGGGCCCCCCAACAGATGCATATTTATAGAACCCTGACTGATAAACTATATAATACCTTAACATGAGTGACAAAAGCTAAGAAGGGATAAAGTGAGGCACTAGAGTCATGGAAGGCATGGCAGCTTCAGTGAGGGTGAGTAGGAAGGTCCTCGATGAGAAGCCAGCACTGGAGGCAAGAATTGGATGCTATGAAGGAAGCAGCCCTCTGAGGATCATGGGAAGGCTGTGCAAAGGTCCTGAGGCAGGAACTTACTTGAAAAGACCAAGGGAAGCCAGAATGTTGTCAGCAGGGGAAGGAGATAAAGTTAGAGAGATAGCAGGGACCAGTGATGGAGGATCTCATAACTCTCCTAAAGAGTTGGGACTTTCTTTTCTTTTTTATTTTTCCATTCAATTATAATTAACATACAGTCATATTAGTTTCGGTTGGACAATATTATGATTCAACAGTTCTATACATTACTCAGTGCTCATCAAGATCACTGTACTCTTCATCCCCATAACCTACTTCAGCCATCCCCCACCCACCCACTTTGTTCTCTGTATTTTAGAGTCTGTTTTTTGTTGTTGTTGTTGTTGTTGTTGTTGTTGTTGTTGTTAGACATGTCTCTTTCTATTCTGTTTGTTCATTTGTTTTGGTTCTTAAATTCCACATATGAGTGAAATCATATGATATTTGTCTTTCTCTGGCTTATTTTGCATAGCATTATACCCTCTAAGTCCATCCATGTCATTGTGAGTGGCAAGATTTCATTCGTTTTATGGCTGAGTAATATTCCATTGTATATATATATACGCACACACACCACCTCTCCTGTATCTATTCATCTATCGATGGACACTTGGGCTGCTGCCATATCTTGGTTATTGCAAATAATGCTGCAATAAGCACAGGGGTGCATATACCCCTTTGATTAACATTTTGGTTTCTTTGGCTAAAATGCCTAGTAGAGCAAGTACTAGATCATATGGTAGTTCTATTTTTAATTTTTTGAGGACCCTCCATCCTGTTTTCCACAGTGGCTGCACCAATTTACATTCCCAACAACAGTGCACAAAGGTCCCTTTTCCTCCGCATCCTGGCCAATGCTTGTTAGTTCTTGTCTTTTTGATACTAGCCATCCTGACAAGTGCAACTTCTTTGTGGTTTTGATTTACATTTCCCTGATGATGAGTGATGTTGATCATCTTTTCATGTGTCTGTCAGTCATGTATGTGTCTTCTTTGGAAAAATGTCATTCAGGTCCTCTGTCCATTTTTAAATTAGATTACTTGGTTTTTTAGTGTTTGTGTATTTTGGATGTTCACCTCTTATGAGATATATCATTTGCAAATATCTTCTCCCATTCAATACATTGTCTTTATGGTTTTTTTTGTTTTTTTTTTAATTTTTTAATTTATTTATGATAGTCACAGAGAGAGAGAGAGAGGCAGAGACATAGGCAGAGGGAGAAGCAGTCTCCATGCACCGGGAGCCCGACGTGGGATTCGATCCCGGGTCTCCAGGATCGCGCCCTGGGCCAAAGGCAGGCGCCAAACCACTGCGCCATCCAGGGATCCCATCTTTATGTTTTATTGATGGTCCCTCACTCTGCAGAAGCAGGGGTTTTTGGTGTAGTCCCCATAGTTTAATTTTTCCTTTGTTTCCTTTGCCAGAGGAAGCATATCTAGAAAAATGTTTCTATAGCCAATGTCAGAGAAATTATTGCCTGTGTTCTACTCTAGGAATGTTATGGTTTCAGGTCTCACTTTTAATCTTGGAGGCCTCGGGGATGCCTGAAGCTCCCATGGTGCACCCGCCAACCTCAGAAAGGCTCCCAGAAGGGAGACATGAGCTTTGAGCTAGGGCTTCAGAGATGATCAGACTCAGTAGTGACATGCAGTGAGTCTGAAAAGGTGGGAAGGAGGTTTCCAGGGAGACAGGGGGAGGAAGGGGTTCTCCACAGAGGAGACCACCAGGTATGGGCCAGGCTCATCGAGAGCTGTGGGTTCTCCTCCTCTGTTGCTGTCTCAGCTGCTTTGGCCCTTTCCCAAAAAGGCTGGAACTTCACGTGGCAGGAGGAACCCAGGCTGTGGAAGTGGGCTGGCCAGGCAGCTGCGGGTCAGCTCGAAGGAAGATTTCTGCTCCCCACCCACAAGAGCCAGGCTGAGCGGAGCCCATGCAGAGGCCTGTGAGTCACAGCCGAGCAGGGGGGACCATGGCTGGGGCCTCTGGTTCCAGGGGGAGCTTTTAGCTCAGCGTTAATGTCTGCCACAGCAACAGGAGCTGGGGGCAGTGCAGATTTGAGGAAGACACCTGGAAAAGAAAAATAAGCTCATCCCTCTGCTCAGAGAAACTCCCAAGAAAAGTCAGGAAAAGGCACAGAGCCTGATGAGGTTGCACATGCACAGAGTGCTTCAACTTGGCCACATGGCACTTGTTCCAGCTTCTCCAGGTCCCGTTTTAAACATCTGAATGTGGGCTTCCTTCTCTGCACTCCCTTACTTAGCCTCAGCACTGACGTGGTGGGAAGACCAGGTGTCAAACCCTATCTCTGTTGCATATTAGGGGAATCACCTTGGGCAAGTCGCCTCACCTTTCTGTGTCGGTTTCCTGGTCTGTTACTTGGAAATAACATTAGCTACCTGGAAAGAGTTTCAGGCACATGGGAATTAGTCATGATGACTGCATACACAGCTACACTGTCAGTGCCTGGCACAGGAGGCTATTATTTTATTTAAGTTCACCTGGACTGAGAGGATTTCAATGGAGAGTCCAGTAGACCTGGGTTCGAATCCCATCTCTGCCACTGCCTCACCAGCTGTGGGACCTTAGCTAAGAGTTTTTACCTTGGGCCTCGATTCTCTCATCAGGAGTGTGCTCAGACTCTACCTGATAGCCAAAGCACCATCATCAATGGCCCCCACTGGCCCTGAAGAGGTCTGGGTTTGAAAACCAAATCATGTGTTGTCCCCACTCATCAATAAAGTGGGCCTGACAGCACATCCCAGGGAACTCCTGGAAGGGCAAACAAGGAGAATGCAAAAGAAAACTGCTGAGAAGCCTGCAAATGCCCAGCCAGCCCCACCCCCCAGCCCACAATAGGCCCACCCATAGTCACATTTGTGGAGGCATCAGACTGAGAGCTGCGAACAAGAAGCAGTTTCATTCTACCACAGATAGTCATGAAGACCATTTGCAGCACAGAACAGAAGTTGATAGAAATGTCCTTCTCCTTCTCTCTTGATCTCAGCGCTGCTAATGTATTGAGCTGCCCACAAAGGCCACCTCCTGCTCACTGCAAGCCCCCGAGCCCCCCTCACATTCCAAGCCCTGTGCTTCCCCATCTCCTCTTCTCCTGCCCAGTTGTTTCCTACATAGGTCAACTTGGTCTCTCAGAAATATGTACAACTTGACATCTCCTCTTTCCCCTGTCTACACAATCAACCCTTTCAAGCAACTGGGAAGTACTCAAGCTGAGATACCATTGGGGTGACCAGTCAACCCTGAGAGTGCCTGAGACTGGATGTTCTGTTTTTAGAGTTGGGACAAGGTGGTCAGCCTAGATGTCCCAGGAGTTTTGATTATCAATCAGTAGGAGTTCAGAAAAGGGAAAGGCTGGTGTGGGTCTCAGTCTCGGGCAGGGCAGGACTTTGAAAAACTAGGATGGGTTTCTCTAGAAAGGGACCCTTACACAAGGACTCAAGGAAAGCAGCTTATTTGGGTGATGATCCCAGGAGGTATCAGAAGGGGAGCAGACATGTAAGGTGGGGAAGGAAAGACAGGTGAAGGAAGAGGCTCTTCAGATCAAGTTGCTTCCGTGGGCGAGCAGAGCAGAATCCAGCCAGAGAACTCTGAACAACTGTAGGAAGTACATGTATCACAGTCACTCTCATCCCAAGTCCCTATAGTCAGTCCTGGGAAGGAAGAGGTGTCAACTCTCCAGCCCTTTGGCTTGGCTCCTGGAAAGGCAGACAGAGCCCCCCTGCTGGTGGTGCAGGCAGGCAGGGCATATGGGGCCAGCAATGAGATACAGAAAGCCCATGGGATAGAGGTGGACCACCACCCGCCTCTGCTTGGCCATTCTAGGGTCTTGAGCCAGAGAACACCATGCATCCACAGGATTTGAGATACCATATAACCCAGGGACTGTGGCTCCTTCAAAGCTGTAGACCCAGTGCCCAGCACAGCACCAGCTCACTTCAGGGGCTCAGTAATTTGTGTTCACTGAATAGATAAACCAAACCATTCTGCAGCTGGGAAAACCAAGACCCAGGCTGAGAGTGTGCTTGCCTCCAGTTATGGGTGTCCCCAGGGTCCTGGACCTTATTCCAGGCTGCCTTATTACTGCAGCACCCATACCAAAGACCCGTCCTTAGCCACAGACCCACACTTGTCTGTTTCAACACCCCAAACAAGGAAGAATGTTAAAGCTTAAAGTATGCCCACAGAGAACTTACCACCAAGCCCTCTGACCTCTGTGTTCATTGGAATATAAGCTCCTGATCCCACTTAGTAACAGATCATCAGTGTGGTTAGCCCACCCAATAGACCACGTCACTGTGGGTTTGTCCCAATAGATTTTAATTGTGCTTTCTGACCTGCTAATTAGCTGTCCTCACTCATTAGGATGATTAGTTCCTCATTTTTAATTAGAATTGGCAGAGTCAGTTTGGCTTTATGTGGCCCATTTGCTCCTAAGGCTCTTCAAAAACATCCTCTCTTCCAGAAACTCCAGAGTGGAGATGTTCAAACCTAAGAATTTGACGTAGAAGTCCAGATTAAAGAAATTCCACTAGAATAACCATTCCACTGTCAAACCATGCTAATTGGAAGTCAAGAGGGGACTCATTTTGTGTTTCAGTGGAGAGGAATTTGGGGAGGAATTTAACAAAGTCAAATTGATCCCAGGCAAATGCAAGATAGAACCACAGAGGGCAGCTGTTAATGAGACTGAGAGGCACTAATTGTTTTTTTGCAAACATTTTCCACATTTTCCCAGGTTTTTATTTACATTCTTAGCTGCCATCTCCCAACAGTGTCCCCGTCTGCCTGTACTCTCCCTCTGTGACCCTGGCTCTACTCTATAAGGGACCACTCTCCAGAGCACAGTCTCCCTCCTGCTAAAACTTCATGCCTACAAACTCCTGACCCCCCACCCCAGCAGGACAGCACTGATCCAGCCTGGGATCCAGCCAGCTCTGTATAGTCCTGTACAGACATGCCTATGCTGCCCCCAAACAGACACCCTCTAAACCCACTCCCATGTGTCCTTCCCCTGATAATTCCTTGACCACGTAATGATTCTCCACTCCCTTAAAAGACCCATTTATTAATCGTTATTTCTTATTTATTCATCCATTCACTATTCAACAAACGTCCTTTAAGGAACACAATTTGCTATGGAGAAGGTGACAGTGAGCAAAAGAAACATGTTACCTGTCCCCAGAAAAGCAGGATAAACAAGCAAAGGAATAAAGAAATAAAAAAGATAATGATAGTGACCATGGGAGGTATGGAGGGGGGGTGGTAAAGGGACCTCCATTTAGGCACACACTTGAGTCTCATTCCCCCTCCTGGAGGAGCCTCCCTTTCATTTCTTTACAAGACATGCTCCATGTGGGCAAGACCCCAAGCTTGGGTCAGGACCTTTGCTGGTTACCTGCCTGGACTGTAGTTAAGCTGAGAGGAAGGGAAGAAAGGTGCCACCGCATACAAGTCACATACTGACGGCCAGTCCCATGCTGAGTAAATTGCCCATATCCTGTGTGCCCTGAAGTCCCTCCGACGCTGGGTGCATTTCCAGCAGTGGGCACCATCTGAGCAGGATGGGAGCTAGAAACTCCCAGAAAGGACAGTGCACACAGCAGACAGGGCAGTTGGGAATTCTCAAACAGGGAGTCTCACTTCTCCTCTCTGGCCTCAGCCTCCCCATGTGGAAGGTGGGGATGGGGCTGGACACTTGAAGCCTGGTTTTGCAGCATCTCAAAATGCAAAAGAAGCAAACTGCCTTTGCTCCCTCAGTTCAGACCAATGGCTTCTGATGACTTGTAGCTCTTCTTTACCTGAGATCAGCAATGTCTGATGCCAGCTCCCTGTGGAGTTTATCCCTCCCTTTCTAAAATAATTTAAAACCCCACAAAGGGCAATCTTTTCAAGAATGTGGCACATAGGAGGTACTTGATACATTAACTCTTTCTTTATTGCTGTAATTGCCCAGGAGAGATGTGGTCCAGGAGAAAGTTAATCTTATGGTAGGTCTGACTGTTTTGACTCCGTGGATTCCCAGATGCTAAAAGCCCCGGAGGACCGAAGCAGAGCCTGCTCCTTGCTCACCACTAATGTTCCAGTGCAGTGGCTGGCACATAGTCAATACTCAACAGGCACTTCAGTAATGGCATGATGGAAAGAAGGAGAGCTTTAACAGTTGATAGGATTGAGCCTTTACAATGTGTTCAGCACAGTGCTTAAACACTCATTTGATCCCCAAAACAATGCTACAAGGTAGGCGCTGTCCTCATTTTATAGATGAGAAAATTGAGTCATGAATATGACTTGTTCATGGTCCCGCAGGCTGTATGTGAAGAGTTTATCTGACTCCAAAGCCAGTGCTCCTGGCCACCAATGTGGCCGCCTCATTATGGTAAAAATTTACCATATGCCAGGTAAGTGCTACAGCTGGCTTCACTGAGATGCCAGGTAGCTCATCAAGTGCCCAGATTACAGGTGGGGAAACTGAGACTCGCAGAAGGACCAAAGCCTCCCACCTATTGGCCATGGAGCCACAAGTGCCCACTCGGAGTCAGGACAGGACAAGCCTCTGCCAGAGGTTCTGGGGAGCACCTGCCACATCTCCCATCCTTCCCTACCTGGGAAGCACACACCCAAAGAGGTGGACACCCCCTCTGAGGGGTCAGACCTGCCTTTTCCCCATTTGGCTGAACAGGCATCCTCCAAGGTGAATAGCTTCTGGAGCAGATAGCCACCGCCCCACAGGGGAGCACTGCTCCCCTTCCCACACCGAGTGCATTCTGGTGCCAGCTCCCTGCAAGCTGCAGGTGTGTGTTCTGTTGATATACTCCTGGTTGTTGTCCTAAAACAAACCTGCTTGGGAAACAGTGCTTTTGCCCTTTCTCCAGTGTCTCCTAGAGGATGGGCAGGGGAGAGGGGCTTTTCTCTGAACCAGAAGCTCCTGGTGACAGGTTGTGGGGCCGTCTGTAAGTCATCTGGCTTCTCTGTGCTTCAATTCCCTCAACTGCCAAATGGATATTAGGATACCTGTCTCCTAAGATAGTTACATGAACTCACCATGCAGACTAGTAGATTCTGACAATGCCCAGCACGGGGCTTCTAGTGCAAATGTTGGAGGAAAATGGATGCATGAACAGACAAAAAAAGACTAAGTCTAGTGAGATAAACACAGCAAAATATCCATGAAGAATTTTCAAAATTATTATATTAAATTGAAAAAATTTAAAGGTATTTTTAAAACTGGTGCTTGCAGGGAAAATGTGTTTAAAGGATTGAGTAGCATATGGGCACACCTGTGGGGATGATAAAGGGGATTTAAGAGCCTTTATTAAAGGACTTTTAAAATTGGTGGTAATGGTTCCATTAAAAGAAGGTAATGATATGAATTATAGAAAAGTTTGGACAGCTGACCTTTATTTCTTGTACACAAAAATGAAATACAATTTCATATTTTACCCAGATACCCGGCAAGAGCTAGAAAACAGAGGACGGGGGGCAGGGGCAGGAGGTGGCGGAGACTGCAGGCCATGTGCAGGAAAGCTGCCAGAAGCAGAAATGACAGAGATGCCTGCTGGAGTACTGCAGGTGCACATTGCCAAGCAGGTTCCATTTGGTCCTTAAAACAATGCCAAAGAGGTAGGGGCTATTGCTGCCTTCATTCTGAGCTGGGTTTTCCACAGTTTCCCGAGAGCCCCCATCTGGTGGCTCACCCACCCTCTCCGCACATCCTTCAGTTACCCACACCCTTACCAGCATTTCCTAGGATCCACTCACACACAAACTACACGTTGGAGTCTGCTTCTGGGGGAAGCCAGAATAAGCTAGCCAAATAAAATAACAAGTAATGGCCAAATAAGATAACAAGGTATGTTGGCCTAGAGACATAACCGCTTGGGGCTTACTTGCAAAGTCTAAGCCATGCCACACTACTAGGCAGTGGTATGAGTCCTCGATGTGACGAGAACCCCATGCAAGTTATGCCAGGTACAGGGTGGAAGCAGTAGCATGAATCCACTGTCATCTTTTTATCCTTTTAAACTGAGAGGTACGGTCAAAAGAAGGCAGGATTTTGGGATGCCTGGGTGGCTTAGTTGGTTGAGTGTCTGACTCTTGATTTTGGCTCAGGGTTGTGGGATCGAGCCCCATGTTGGGCTCCATGTTCAGTGGGGAGTCTGTGTCTCTCCCTCTCCTTCTGTCCCTCCCCCTGCTCATACTCTCTCTCTTTCTCTCTCTCTCTCTCTCTCTCTCTCTCTCTCAAATAAATAAAGAGGCACCTGGGTGGCTCAGTCAGTTAAGCATCTGACTTCAGCTCAGGTCATGATCTCTGGGTCCTGGGATCAAGCCCTGAGTCAGGCTTTACATTCAGCCAGGAGTCTGCTTATCTCTCTGCCCCTCCCTACCCCACTAGTGCATGTGCTCTCTCTCTCTCTCTCTTTCTCTCTCAAATAAATTAAATTTAAAATCTTTTTAAAAATAAAATAAATCTTTAAAAAAATTTTTTTAATTGAAAGAAGGCAGAATTTTGAGTCTGAAGATCCAAATTTGCGTCCTCTTTTGTGGGGCGACCTGGTCAAGTGGAGGCTGGTCATGCAGATGGCAAATGGATTCACCCAAGACAGAACAAAAGAGAAAGTTTATTGAATGCACTGCAAGGGAGCAGCGGGCAAGAGAGCAGAGGAGAGACTGTCTGCCATGAGGGGTCGTGGGGGCTATAGTATTGAGGGTAATGAGGAGGTTTGGGAATGTATGGAATTTTCTGGTTTTGACACCTGCGCCCAGGTGTAAGTAGCCCGTTGGTGAACTGGGGCCTATGGCTGTTTCAAGGCAGGTCACTTAGGGCACCTGTTTGCATTCAATCCAGGGGTTACTATGGGCCCATGTGCCTTGGTCAGGTTTCCATTGCTCAAGCCTGTTGCCTAAAAGTAGCCTCTGTGTCTTCCACTTACAAGTGGGACCAGTAACTTCAGCCCTTCCTCTTCTAGAGTCTCAGTTTCCTAATCTGTAGTGATAGTTTATAACTCAGAGTTTGGTCATGAAGAAAGATCTGTGCAAAATCTTTTTGTAAACAAGAAGATCTGAAACCAGAGAATTTGGAAGAATTTGTCAAAATCCTTTACTAGAAGGGATTTTTTTTCAATTGCTCTTTAATTTTGAAACACATTATTATAAAATGAGCAGCAACTGCATGCCTACCACAAGAAATACTGATACCTTACCTTGAGAAAACAAGTTATCAAGAGATTTTAGGTAAATATGGTCACGTAACATGACCTTATTACAGAATCTTCCTCCCACATATACCTAACCTGGGTGGCTCAGTTGATTAAGTGTCTGCCTTCAGCTCAGGTCATGATCTCAGGGTCCTGAAATCAAGCCCCACATCCATCAGCACCCTGCTCAGCGGGGAATCTGCTTCTCCCTCTGCCTATGCCTCTTTCCTTACTCATGCTTCCTCTCTTGCTTTCTCTCTCTCTCAAATAAAATCTCTTTTTTAAAGTTTTTTTTTTTTAAAAAAGCAACAACCAAACAAACTTTACACAGGAAAAAAAATGGCCAGCAGCAACCAATAAAGAATATTCTAGCATAGTACATTCTGTCTCAACCCTTCAGAAACAGCATTGACCAGGGAAGGGGATTCAAAAACCCCTAAGAGCCCTTACTAACACCCCTGATTTGTGGGGAATATAGAGTGAGGAGGTGAGTCAGCAATCCTGAGAAAAGATACCTTCCCCCAGAGCTTCTCAAAAGGTTTCTCACTTTCCAAGACTTTTTTCTAATTTGAGGAGACCTGTTGAAGCCCACAGAAGCTGAGTGTACTCCTAACCTCTGGGAATGGGCTCTGGTACACGTCATTTAAAATCTCAGAGGCTAGAATAGAACCCAGATGCTCCAGAAAGGCCTGCCAGCAGCCCCCACCCCATTTTCTCTACTCTCTACCTCCAGCATGCCCTCCATTCACGGAAAAGTACTGAAAGACATGTTCATGCCTCAAACTGTGATTTGAAAGACACCCTGGAAGAAGATAAGAGAAAGTGTCAGTGATGAATCACCATATCAGAGAAGGTGGAAATCTGGATGGAGTTACTCACTCTATGTAAAGACAGACAAAGAGCAATGGCTTAAAGAATGTGCCAACATAGAACAAGTAGAAGGAAAAAGAGACAAGGGATGTCAAAGATAAAGAAGGGAGAGATTGCCCAGAGCATGCAAAATCTGTGTGAAAACAAGAGAATAAAGTCATTCAGGAGATGAAAGATATGGAAGAGGGACAAAATCGATCCGACATAAAGATAATAACTGTCTCTGGGGTAGAGCCCAACAAGTAGAACAGAAGAGTTCTAAGTCTAAGGTGGGAAGTAAATGGAGAATGGATCTATGCTTGAGAGGGACATGCTATGTTCTAAGAAAGACTATTACAGGGAGACCAGCACTAGACACATCATAGTGAATGCTTAAGTTAATAGTTTCAAGCATAAGGAAAGATTTCTTCGGGGCCTTAGGTGGAAAAAGCCAATCATCTAAAGGAGAAATATTAGACTAGCTCTAGGCTTCTTAATAGCAACAGTCAATATCAATGCCAAGTACCAAAACAAGTGGAGATCATCTCTGGATAGAAGGTTCAGGGATGAATTCTGTTTCCTTTCATACTTTTCTATAGTGTATGCTTTCTTTAATTGTTAGAAATGGGTAAATATTACTCATGACAATCAGAAAAATATAGTAACACTATTCTCATCTTGAAAAACAACACAAAAATAAAGGGCCTACCAGAAATTCCTTCTGTTTTTTGTTTTGTTTTGGTTTTGGTTTTGGTTTTCATGAGAGGCAGAGAGAGGCAGAGACACAGGCAGAGGGAGAAGCAGGCTCCATGCAGGGAGCCCGATGTGGGACTCGATGTGGGACTCGATCCTGGGACTCCAGGATCACACCCTGGGCCAAAGGCAGGCGCTCAACAGCTGAGCCACCCAGGGATCCCATCCCTTCTGTTTTTATATCGACCCCATTCTTTCTCATTTTACCGTGGATTAAAGAAACAGTGAGAGGCTCTTAGGAAACTAAACTATCAGTGCTGGCAGACAAAGAGAAACAAACTAATTCCAGGATTTGGGAGGGCATTCAAATAAAACCATGAAGACTTCTAAGTTCCCTTCCCATATTTAAAAAATTATAAGCATCTTGGTCTTACTTGCATCACAATGGATTCGTTAAGACTCACAGTGGCAGTCACTCACCCTGGAGGAGCTGGAATCTCACTGGTGGTAGGATTTGAGGAAATTAGTTTCTTAGGCCTCAGTTTTATACATTAAATGGGAAAAATAGTAGTCATAGCTATCACATAATTGTGGTAATTAAATGAAATAAAGCCCTGAAGAAACAAAGATACATGCGGGGAGGCAGGTGTGTCAACATTCTCTGCGTCATTGTGAGCTGACGTGCCAGCGTCAGAAATATTAACAGAGTTATCCACAGATGCTTCCAAAACACACCTAGGGAAATCAGGGAAGGTGAAACACCAGCCTTCAACCCTGTTCAGGCTCCACATAGCTGTGAACTAACCCCCAAGGATATGCTGCAAGGCTCACAGCAGTGTTAGCTGTCCACCACTGTGGGACCACCCCAATGCAGTCAACAACTAAGTGTGTGACACAAACACTTTCAACAACATCTGCTCTCTACAGACCTAAAGGCTGGTTTTAGCACATTTCAATGTGTAACCATTGTTCCTGCACAGTTTGATAGATACCTTCAAGATATGGAAAGCCTACTTTCAGTTAACAGGATATACAATCTTTTCAAAATCAAATTTTGAGTGTCTAATTCAAGTAAGTAAATATCGATCAAGTATCTACTCTCTGCCAAAGAGACCAGTGGGGAGGCTGCCTGCCCTGGAGGGCTCATGGTCTGGTGGGGATTGGAGGGACAGTCCCTTCTGAGTCATTTTGATGTGTTTTAGTCCAAGGCTTGCTGGCAGATTAAAGGAGTGATAATAGGGAAAGCTCTGGAGAGACAGGCTGGAGTTATCCCAGCTCTGTGACCTTGGGCTGCGTGGTTGAACTTGATGATGAGTGTTACGGTTGTGTCCAATGCTCACAGTGAAAGTTTTGCCTCCGTGGGGTGACGTCTCTGAATTCTTCCCCTTTCTTCCATCCCTGCTGCCACCACACAACCCCTCTACACAACCATGGCCTCCCTCCTGCATTGCCTGGCAGCTTCCCTGCAGCCACTCCTCCATCCTGCCAGTCCCCTCTCCAAACAGCGGTAATGTCTACGAAATGCAAGGAGATCACATCAGCCCCTACTTGAAACCCCACATTGGTTTTCTTCCATTGGTTTTCTTCAATAGTAGATCTCTCCTTGATCTATAAGAGGCTGCTTAATTGGTCCTTCTCGCTTTTTCTGCTTCACACTGTTCCTCTCTCCCCTTGCTCAGCTGTCCAGACAGAATGGTCTCTGCTCTAGACCTTGACCCAATCCCTTTCACCTTCCAGGACCTCTGCCCTGCCATCCCTCCACCCAGCAGTCTTCCCCAAACCTTAGTGAGCTGTGTCTCTTCCTTCAGGTCACATCTCTGCCATCACCTCCCAGAGAGACCTCCTTGGCCATTACAAAAGCAGGCTTCCCGCATTGCTCACTGCATTCCTTCTATGCTTATCACATGTTGAAATTACTTATTCATTCACTTCTTTTTTGATAAACAAGTCATCTTTCTCCCCACCACAAACAGATGAGGGAATTCCATGAGGGCAGGACATTGTCCCTGTTGTCCACCACTGTGGGACCACCCCAATGCAGTCAATAATCATGGTCGGACCTTTCAGTGTCTCCTTAGAGTTTGGTAAAGGTCCCTCAAGCATTCCCCTGTCACTCCCCTTGTCTGTGGAATGCCAATGTATAGATCTGATTGGCAGAGTGAGAACCCCATTGGGGGAGGGTACAAACAGGCCCCCAGTGGTCATGCAGAGCCCCGGGTCTGGGGTATGGGCACAGGGCCCAATCCCAGGTCTCACTGAGTACTAGAAGAGGAGACTGTCAATTAGGTGTGGTACCCTGCAGACATTTAGAAATGTGTGCAAGTAGTTCAGGTTGCCACAGTGACTAGGGGAGCTCTGGCATCTGGGAGGTGAGAGGTGACAAACATCCTGCAATTGCACAGGACAGCCCTCAAAATAAAGAATTCTCCTCCTTTAATGCAATCACATTTCTACTGAGTAACCACTGCTCCGGTGATGAGTGGGGCCACCACATACCCAGTCACGGGAAGATAAGGAGGACAGAATGATAGTCAGTTGGGCAGAGACTTCCATTCTTTCACACAAGGATTAATGAGGAAAAGGGCTGGGATTTGGAGATTGTACTCCCAAGCCTGAGTTCTGGCTCTGCTACCCAGGGGTTGGGTAATCTTGGGGAAGTCCAGTGACCTCTCTGGGCTTCAGTTTTCTCATCCAGGTACAGCTGCCAGTACCTGACACACTGAATCAGTAAATGTCAGTTGCCTTGTAAATCAAGTTTGTACATATTATACTCATTTTGTAGCAGATTTCAGCTTGATTCAGAAAGCATTTGGAGAGCCAAGAGGATGACTCACCTCTCATTTGGATGGGCCAGATCAGGGAGATGGTTTGTATACTTTTAGGAGTCATAGGCTAACTCCAGCATCCATTCTTGAGACTGTCACTCACCCAGGCAGAGCCGGCTCTTATGCAGAGGGTGCTACCCTGCCGTCGGAGGTGGATGCTGGCGGCATGAACTTCTCAGTGTGATTCACTCTGTGCCCTTGCCCTGACATTGCAGGGGGCATCCCATTCATCCTGACCGGCGAGTTCTTCCAACAATCCCAGAGGCCAGCTGCCTTCATCATTGCGGGCACCGTCAACTGGCTCTCCAACTTTGCTGTCGGGCTCCTCTTCCCATTCATTCAGGTATGACTGACCCGTGGTCTCTTGCTCACGGGATGCCCTCTGATTCAGCAGCCCTCTGCGTGAGGGGTGATCCGCAGAGCAGAGTTGAGTCTCTCAACTGGAAACTCACACTGTTGGCCGCAGGAAGGCAGAAATGGGCCATGGCTCCAACCCTGAATCCTCTTTCTCCTGCCTGCACCTGCCAGGAGCTGCCACTAAATGCAAAGGACTGCCTCATTGCCAAGGGTCTGCAAGGAAACCTGGGTTAGAATCTCAGACCTGCACTTTCACAATGTGCTTATCAGGGTGTTAGGCAAAGTCCATGTTATAGTTACAGTGCACACCGCAACATGCCATGCATATGACATCCTTGTTGTCATCCTCATAACCAAGCTCATGGGGTCACTGTCCCAAGGGTGACGGGGTGGACAGGAAAATGTAAACTTGGGAAATGGATACAAGTTCCTTTTGTGTAGGTGAAGAATCTATTCATTCACTCGCTCATTTATTCAGCATGTTTTTATTGAGTCCCTGCTCTGTGCTGGGCACTGTTTCAGGCAGTGGGGATACAGTGGGAACAAAAACCCGTGTTCTATGGTTCTGAGCTAAAAAGGGAGGCAGAGACCTGAGTGAAGTGAAGCAGCCCAGGAATGGAAAAGTCCAGGCAGAGAAACAGCAAGTACAAGGGTCCTGAGGCAGGGCCATGCCTGGCCTGTATAAGAAACAGCAAAGAGGCCAGTGTGGCTGGAACAGAGTGAGCAAGGAGGATGAGGAAGGCAGGGAATAAGATCAGAGTTCTCTGGGAGCAGGAACACAAAACACAAGGATGGATTTATTTATTAAAGTGTTTTGTTTTTTTGTTTGTTTTTTGTTTTTTTTATTCATGAGAGAGGCAGAGACACAGACAGAGAGAGAAGCAGGCTCCCTGTGGGGACCCCGATGTGGGATTCGATTCCGGATCGTGGGATTCAATCCCAGATCCCGGGATCATGCCCTGAGCCAAAGGCAGACGCTCAACCGCTGAGCCACCCAGGCATCCCAACAAGGATTTAAAAGTGGGCCCCCAGCTGCATTCCAAAGAGGGTCAAGCTTCTCTGCTCTAATGCTCCCAGAGCTCCCACTGCCCATGATAGAGGTGATGTCAGTGGAGGTGAGAACCCATCAGATGTGAGAGGTGAGAACCCACCATCCCTTCTCAGGGCCTATTTCAACTCTCTCGCCTTCCCCTCAGCTAATAGTCTGCCTGTTAATTGACTAGCTTCAAGCCCAGCATGTCGCAGAGACTCTGCCACAAGCGTGGCTGAGTCCAAGGTCAGAAGCCCCGCCCACAGGCCCACGTGGTGGTTACTCCTGCTTTACAGAGTGGTTACTCTGTGCCACGTCCCCTGCACGTGGCGTGGCTTTTTCTGTGCTCAGATATCCACGCAGCCCTGAGCTGGGGTGTCCTGTCCTTCTCACTTTGCTATAGAGAGGCTGAGGCTCAGGGAGCAGACACTGTCAGCCTGAGGTCCTGCGGTCACCATCCAACCCGGCCCCTCTGCCCACAGCCTCTTCCTGGTGGACATTCTCTGTCATTCATCAGTCTCCAAGTTAGAGGCCGACTCTCCGTGTGACTTTTACAGCATCTCTGACCATCTTAGCTACAAGCACTCTGCCTCTGAGCGTAGGTGCCTTGGGGGCTCCTTGGGCCCGACACCCATTTCCTCCCATCCTCGGACACCTTCAGCAGCAGGGCCAGAACATAACAAGTAGTCTTTTCAATTGACTTCAACCCTTAAACAGTTTCTTCGTCTTTGGTTCAAAGCCAGCAGAGCCAGGAGTCAGTAAAATATTCATTATTATGGGGAAAGCGAACTTGAAACCACTCCTTTGTCAATGCACATCCCCCTACCACCCCTATAATTTAAGTGGAGAAACTCTAGAGCCCTCACCTGGCCCAGCACTAAGCTTTCTATGTCACTGTACCCTCACACAAAACACGCCATCTCCCTTTCCTGCCGCAGTTTAGGAGTGGACGGCACAGACGTGACACTGGCATTTGCTGAGCGCTTGCTGTGTGCCAGGATCCTCTCAACCCCTGTCAATGCTGGGAGGTTATGCCTTCATGTCTCCCTTGTACTGACCAACAGACTGGAGCTCGGAGAGAGGCAGCCAGTCCCCAAGGTCACCCCCGTGGGAAATGACAGAGTGGGATTTGAACCCAGTCTCTCATCCTCACCTGTAAGACAAGGTCATACAGCAGGTGATTTCATCCTACAGGTCCATTTTAACTGGGCTTGAGGAGTTAATTGATGTTTAAACACACACATGCACACACATAGGCACACAGGCGTGCTCTCTCACACACAGGCACGCATCTCAGAGAAGTCTCCAGCGGATTGGACTCATCTGACCTTTATTTCATGTTGTTGATTTGGCAAATCACAGCCCATCCGCGGCTTCTCCCAGACATAGAAGTCATGCTGCCTCTGCCTTGAGATGCTGCCTGGACTCAGTGTGCGGGGTGAGCGGGGGACAGGCTTGTGCTGAGTCCTGGGAAGCTGTGCTACCCCCGCCTGCACAGCTGGATTCCTCGTCAGGGAAGGGGCGAAGGAGAAGACAGCGACCACGCCAGAGCAGGTCCACGTGCAGTCACACCATCACACAGAAGGTCGTATTACCGCCACGCGTCAGTCAGGATGGGTTGGGTTTGCTGCAGGAAGAAACAGCCCCCACGTCTCAGTGGCTTTAAATCACCCAGGATTATGTCTTACTCATGCCAGGTGTTCATTGCGGGGGTTGCTGGAGCTTCTGTGTCCGGCTTCCCGACTCAGGCCCTGCAGGTCAAAGGCATGTGGCAGGCCTCATACCCATCCATTAAGGCCATGACCTGGCAGCGACACAGGTTACCACTGTCCAAATTCCCGTGACTGAAAGCCACACCTTAGCCCAGGGGAAATGCAAACTGCCTCATGTCCAGAAGGGAAGAGCCAGAAATCTTGTGTCCTTCCTTAATGACGGCCATAGCCCAATCTTTGAGGAGGGAAGTCAGGCTCAGCAGGCTCAGGACACTTGCCCAAGGCTCTGGACCAGTGAGAGGAAGATCATGGTCACCCCCATGGATGTCACCCCCATGTGCCTTTTCTTGGCCCACAGGGCTATTGTGTGTGTCAAACTTTTTGCACAATAAACCAGTTTCTGAGTCTCGACCAGATGTTTAGGGGATCATGTTCATTCCAAGTGGCTCACTTCCAGCTGAGTGTCCAAGAGTCTAGGAGGTCTCCGGGGCCATAGCTCTTCCTGGAACACCCTGTCATGATGTGCTGGAGTGTCTGAGGGACTCCCAATGGTTAGAATGTCCCTCCTGCAAGAGCCCCAGGGGAACCCCTGAGCATGCTGACACCATCACTGTTATTAAAAATGCACCCATTCACACCATAGGCATGATCTCATGTGCCAGGATTCACAGAGTTAGCCCGAGGGCCTCATGGAGCCTGGCCTGGAGCAGGGGAATCAGATCAGTGCCCAGCTCAAGGGCTCAGGGCCAAGAGGCATGCCCCCTGCTCACAAAGCTGAGGCCCCCATGCACACACGACACAAGGCTGCATGTCTGTCTTTGAACACTCAGGCCAGCTGTGTCCTCTCAGATGTGTCAAGGGCACAGGAGTCACAGGAGAGCTGTGGGCACCCATCCTTAGAGGCTTAGGTTTGGGGTTTGGGACAAGGCAAGGAGAAGTATAGGGAGCAGCAAAGAAAGAAAAGTGATGGGGGAGGACCTGGGAGGCAGGTCTCTGACCCCTGAGCTATTGGGCTCAGATCTGGTCACTGCCTTTGGCATTTTGAGGCTAGAGCTGGACAGATCTGTGGCTCCCACACCAGAGAGACCACCTGACCTTGGCCTTGACCTTGCCTGGCAATGTCTGCAGCCACACAAGGGACATGGGCCTGTGGTCGGAGGAGCCAAGGATGGATGGATAGAGAGACAGACAGACTGATGGATAGCTAGAGGACTGGGGGAGGAGAGGGGACAGCTTGACTTAAGGACGCTCATCCAACGCTTCCACCCAAATTAGTCCAGAGGTGGGAGGAGGGCATTGCAGGGCAGATGGATTGAGACCCGCACTAAGGATAAAGGGGAGAAGCAGAAAAACAGACGATCGAGGGAGGATCGTTGCCAGGTCCAGTGACAGGTCAGGAGGCACGGAGCCCCGGGCAGGGGAAGGCTGGGGGGAGACTGAGGACAGATCAGCGCCACCCGCCCTGCCCCGCCTTGGCCCCGGAGCCCTGCGGTAATGCATCAACTCAATGACATGACCCCATGGCATCATTTCCCTGGGCATCTTTCTGCTTTGCGTGCCAAGCCCCAGAGCAGACGTTTTACGTACATTTTCTCAGGAGCCCCTTGCAGGGTTCATGACGTCAGTCAGTGTTTGAGGACGGTGACTGGGTCCCTCTCTGGGGGCAGAACACAGGGCCAGCTCTCTGTGGAGACAGTCACTACACTCTTCCCCTTCCTCTCCTTCTCCTTTTCCTTCTACTTATTCCCCCTCCCCCTCCTCCCCTTCCTCCTCTCCTCCTCTTCTCTCCCTTCTCCTTCTCCTTCCCCCTCCTCTCCTTCCTCTTTCCCTGTAAAGTTACAAGGGGATTCTAATGACCAATGATGCAGGCTCATCGCAGAGACTGTAAAGTGGTGAGGCCAGGCATGTTCATGGCTTAATGACACCGTTTCCTTCCTTTCTTCCAAATCTCCGTGATTTTTCATATGTATAAAAATCAAAACCAATTTTTTTGTTTGGTTCTTTTGCTCTTCTCACCTGGCATGATATCGTGAGCCTGTGGGTATTCCCAAGGCAGATTCCCTCTGGAAGCCAAGCTCCTGGCAGCCAGGGCATCTCCAGTGTCTCTGGGTTTGGGGACCATTCAGGACACCTGGAAGGTGCGATCTCTGACTCAAGCCCAGCACCCTTGCTGGCCACCCTGATGGAGACACTGGCCAGGTGTGGCCACATTCAGATTCTGTGACATGTCGGCCTCCTGACCTGGGATGGGGAAGGTGGCAGGGATTTGTTTCCTTTCTGGATGGGGGCTTGCCAGGGCAGAGGCCAGGCTCAGGGGCTGCTGTTGGCCGCAGCGATGGCACTAGAGAAACACGGGATGTACAGGCTCTGGTTTGCACCCCCGCCCACCCAGACCCTCCCATGGGCACAGCTTCTGCCCCTGCAGACTCCACAGAGGACCATCTCCCTTCCCCAGCCCCTTCCAGAAGTCATCTCAGTGACAACCCAGAGCCTGAGTCTGCTTGCGCTGCCACGACCAAGTACCACAGACTGGAGCTTAACAAACAGGAATGTGTTTTCTCACTGTTCTGGGAGCCAGAAGTTGCAGATAAAGGTCTTGGCAAAGTTAATTTCTTCTGAGGCCTCTCTCCTTGGTGGTGTAGACAGCATCTGTTCCCATGTCTTCACATGGTCGTCCCTCCATGTGCATATGTGTCCCAATCTCCTCTTCTTATAAGGACACGAGTCACATCAGGGCAGAGCCCATCATAGGACCTCATGTTACCTTAATCCTCTCTTTAAAGACCCTCCCTCCACGTGTAGTCCATTCTGAGGCTCTGGGAGTTAGAATTCCAACATACGAATCCTGGTGGTGGATACAATTTGTCTCGTAACAGCCACCAAGTGCAACTTTGCAAGCATCCTGATCTTTTCATTTTTTTCCAAAATGTGTCAGTGGCAAATGTATTCCAGCCCCCAAGCAGGGATCTGCAAGGAGCCTGGACTGCTTCCCCAGAAAACACATATCAGAGCCAGCACACTACAGACAGTGACATGACCAAGAACTTCCGCATCAGCAGGGGGGCCTTAGGCTAGGCCCTTGCCTGCTCCAAGCCTCAGTTTACCCATCTATAAAATGGAAAATCCTCAGTTTACCCATCTATAAAATGGAAAGAGCATGCTGAGGTCATGAGCAGACACCGGGGGCCGCCTGCCTGGACTGCCTCACTGGTGGTCCCAACCACCCCATCTGCAGGTCGACCTCATGGGTCGCATGAGGGCTGAGTGAGTTTACCCAAGTGAAGTGCCAGTAGTACGTGGCACAGAGCAAACACCGCAGAAGCACTAGCAATTGTTGTCACCTTCTTGGACTGGGATAAGGATCAAAATGAGCCAGGCTTCTGGGACAGATGCTGCTGGTGCTGCATCCACATCCACTCACCCTGACCTTCTCTACAAACAGCTCAGAATCCTATCGCCAGCCCGTGGCCTCTCTGCGCTGGGCTTGCTCTCAGCCTGTGGGAGGAACAGGCAAAAGGTTGGGACAGCCCGCAGCCGGTGGGGTCAAAAGATAAATACCCAGCTTCCCCCTCCTCGTATGTGCGGGGACAACTCTGGTGTGTGGTCTGTGTCTCCCAGAGACCCCAAGAAGAAGCACTGAGTTCCAGCTGGACACATCCCTTTCTGTCTCAGTCTCCAGGGCTGCCACGACCAAGCACCACAAAGTTAGTGGTTTACAGCAACAGAAATGTATTCTCACACAGTTCTGGAGGCTAGAAGCACAAAGGCAAGGTGTCGGCAGAGTTGGTTCCTCCTGCAAGCTGTGAGGGAAGGCTGTGTTCCAGGCCCTTCCCTGAGCTGCCAGTGGCTTTCAGTTCCTTGGCTTGTCTGCATCACTCCGATCTCTGCCTCCGTGGGCACATGGCCTTCTCCCTCTGTCTGTCTCCATGCCTCCTGTAAGGACACCAGTGACCAGCTCTGAGGCCCACCATAGTCTCGTATGACCTCACCTCAACTTGATTACACCTACAAAGACAGTCTCCAAGCAGTGCCACATTCACAGGTCCTGGGGTTAGGGCTGCACCATATCTTTTGGGGGACATAACTGAACCCACAACTCCTTCCCTGTCCAGGGTGACTGACTCATTCCAGTTTGCCAAGACTATAAGCCCAAGACTATAAGTCCCACATCTCAGAAAACCACCTGGTCTGGAGCAGCCCAGGAGACTTGGTCACCGCCTCTCCAGCTCAGCCCCTCCCTGGATCATCTCCCACATTAGTTACTTGTCCCCGTCTGAGGCTCTGTGTCTGGGGACTCCCTGCCTGGGGCAGTGCCTATAACACTAGAACCATCTCCAGTACAGAATAGCTTGGTGACTAGTAGCTGCTGTAGCTGTTTGTTTTCCTTAGTCCCCTTATTTGCCAGGCACTATGTTAGACATAAATGAGACACAAGAGAAAATGCACAGACTTTGATGTCAGACAGCTTGACCTTGAATCCTGACCACGCCTCTCGGCAATTAGGTGAAGCGCATGCTGGTCAAATTTGCCAACTGAGACTGCTCTCTGACCTGTGATTTTCATGTCTATATAATAAGAGAATTGCCCCAATTTTGCAGTGGGGCTCCCGAAAGAATTAGAGATGAAAGTCAAGTCTTGGGAGTAGTGTCTGCTCATGGACACTCAGGACCGGCTGCTATCATGGTCATTAACTGGTACCGTAAAGGTTGCTTCTTGCCATGTGGTCCTAGGGACATTTGGGAAGAGGAGACAAGACAGAAAAATCAACTCTTGGCGAGTGCTAGAAGCTTACACCGCCACTAACTCAATGAGCCACATCCAGGACAAGTTGCCTCTCAAAGTTTGCCTTCTCCCCCACCCCTTTCCCTTCTCTCCCACACCCTGCCCCTTCCTGCAAAATGTTCTAGATGTGCATGGATGGAGCAGGTTGCCTTGACCCCTGGGGCAAGTAATATCACTGTTTCTCTGCCTTAACCTCAAGCTGCCTTTTCCTTGGGCCCTTGGTATGGTCAGCATCAGTGCATCCCTTGGGTCATTGGTTGTACAAGCCTACAGACTACTCAGCCTCTGCCATTAGCACCAGTATTTTCTGGTTCAGAGAAAATTGTATGCAAATATATGCCTGCTTGATTCCACTGGAGTTATAAAATTTCGTTTGAGTTCAGTAAAATCTGGAAGGGAGAAAATTATTCTTTTCAACATGAAAATTATTGGGTCATATCCCAAATGCCTATGCAACTTGAGGAGGAAGCCGATGCAGATCCAGGATCATGGGATCTAAAAGCAAATAAAACTGCCCCCCTAGCCTCTCTGGAGGGTCCAGCTGACATCCTTGGGTCTGGAGGGAGGAGCATCTTTCACTAGCTCCATCTCTGCCAGCACCAATGTGGAGGCACAATCGTGTCCTAACATTTCAGAGAGAACATCGCACTGCTCAGGGGGACAGGTGTGGTTTGTGTTTCACAAAAGGAGGTAAAATGGGGTGTAAGTGGGTGGTCAGCGCAGGGACATTTCAGGCTAAGACTGAGGGAGTCAGTGGGGGTGGGGGTGGCGGGGAGCAGGAAGATGCTGGCAGAGGCCCCAAGCAGGCCCAGAGCAGGCAGCTGAGGGACATAGGGGATCACAGGTGGTTGTGAGGGAGGCCCACCCCAGCACATGAGAGGGATTTGGAGTTTTTCCAAAAGACTCTGGGAAGCCACTGCATGGCTTTGAGACATGATCCATTTTGTGACTTTAAAAGAAGTTTTTGGCTGCCTGGTGGCCACTAGATTCAGGATAGGGGCAGGAAATATGGAGGCTAAGATGACAGAGACCAGGACGGTGGTTGACCGAGTGTGTTGGGGGCGGCAGTGGGGCACTGGGAGAGAGGAGGCTGACTACAGATGAGTGGCACAAGATTTCCGGAGTGGTAGAAACATTCTACGTCTTGACAGAGGTGTTAGTTACCCAGGGCAGTACGCCAGTCCAGACTCACTGAACTCTACACTTAAGATCTGGGCAAGTTACTCTACATAAATCCTATCTGGATTTTTTTTTCAAGTATATTTTTTAAAAAAGGAATAAGATGTTTCAGGGTAAAGGCATCAGGACTCAGGAGCAAAGACAGGTGGAGAGGGAGGAAGTAGTCAGAAGTGATTCAGTTGTCCGTCTTGGCCAAGGGAAGATAGCAGCGGGTGTCTGAGAATGGGTGGGAAAGAGCAGGCCTGCAGGGGAGAGGGGCTGCGAGTGGGAGGCATTGCCAGGGCTGTTAAATGTGGCTTCCAGCCGGGCATGTTAAACAGAAATGCCAGCAGGCAGCCACGGGGCTGTGTCAACCTCATAGGTTCCTGGGCCATTCCCACAAGATCCTAAGTGTACATATGACAGTGACTCAGGAGCCACCACACAGGGCAGAGACAGAAGACATCATTTAAAGACCCCCGCTTCCTTCCGGCTTCCCCTAGGGACATCTTAGCATTTCAGGCCGACTCTGCTCCAACAGTGGAACAGCCTTGCCTTTTTAAGCTCTACAGAGTTGGAGGTACAAGCATAAGGAGGCGCTTGACTTCCCATCAGTTCTTAAGTGGCAGCCCTTGCACTGACTCACTCAGGAGCCTGGTGTGACTCACCAGTGAGCCAGCATTTCATGGGTCAGGGTGGAAACCCAGCAGAAGGATTCTATTTTTATCACATCGTGAAAATCTAACTTGAACCAACTTTGGTCCCTTCTTCTCCACGAAAGTGCTCTCATTTCATTCATTTATCCACTCATTCAACATATTAAGAGAGAGCTTTCAGTGAAGCAGGCAACTGTCTTGGGCTGGGATATAATGCAGAGCAGGTGACATGGATCCCACCATCATGGAACTTACAACCCGGGGCCCATGGACTCCAGATGGCCTTTGGATGAGTTTCAACAAGACCATGACATGCCCCCACTCCAGAAATGGCATTGAAAATGTCAAGTGTACGAGATTTTTTCCCCTTTTTGTGGAGAAGAGGACCCGTAACTTTTTATCGGGTTCTCAGAGAGGCATGTGGAATGTCTCCACCCTCACCTGTACTCCCTTCCTCGATCTACTCGAGTCCTGAAACAGCTGCAACCTCTACACCTCTCTCATTCTTCAAGATTCCACTCACTGGTGTCTATTGAAATATGGCTGAACACACCATACTGCCTGCCCCCCCCCACCCACACCTGGGATCTTAGCTATACTCAAAATAAAAGGTACAAACTGCTAGAAAACAAGATGGGGTCCCAAGGGTAGAGTTGTAATTATGAGGACAGGTCTTAGAGACCGGATGGGATGAACTGAAGGAGAGAGGCTGGCCCAGAGTGCATCCAGGACAGGGCTGCTGAGAAAGTGGAGGTGATCCCAGGACATGGTGGATAAAGGGCTGGCTCGGGGTCTTCACCAGGGAGTGGTCAAAGAAATGACGGAAGGAAAATTCTCAGACCTGCAGAAAGACCAGTCCTCAGCATGAATGGTCCACCTCATGCTACGCAAACTGGGTGCGGAGGATCCCTTTCTAAATGCAGTGATGTCCAATTTAAGAACACAAAGTTAAAAGAAAATCCTAAAAGTTCCATAGGGAAAACTCAGATACCCTAAAAAGAAATGATAATCAGGTGATGTCACCCTCCTCCTGAGCAAGACTCTACCTGTAGCGTAAGGGACACTGTCTTCAAAGTCTGGAGAGGAAACTCTAATTTTGAAATTAGAAGTCTGTACCCTTCGCATATGAGAGAGAGGAAAAGGCATTTTCAGACATGTGAGGCTCAGAAAGTTTACCGCACGCCTCAGCCACCTGTTACCTAGGGAACTGGATGTACTGGGTGTGCCACAGCTCCAAAGCCTGGCCACCAGGAGCCAGTAAGCAAAGTGGTTAAGAACACGGAGTTTGAACTTGCGGCCTACTGCTATCCAATGGGAGCCCTCAAGCAAGGTGTGTAATTCCCTGAGTGCAGAGAACTTA
The DNA here is from genome assembly GCF_003254725.2 of Canis lupus dingo. Taxonomy (NCBI): domain Eukaryota; kingdom Metazoa; phylum Chordata; class Mammalia; order Carnivora; family Canidae; genus Canis; species Canis lupus. The sequence continues at coordinate 69,711,963 of NC_064245.1, forward strand.
GCTCAATGTCTGGCCCAGAATCCTCAACAGACACAGCTCAGTACTGATACCAGTAGTAATGTCAGGAACGCTCCCAGCTGTGGGCAGAGGCTGGCTCATGTCTGCAGCAGGAGCGCGTGGTCCTGTTTACATGTCTGTTGCAAAGACTAATCATTTAAACTATCCTCTCTTCTTGACATAGACATTCCCAGTAGTGATTAAAATATTTGAATTTGCACAGATTTCAATTAAATGTCCTTTATTTCAAAGCAGAGACATAGGTGGTATACTTATTCATAGTCATAAATGATACGAAGAAAAAAAGTAAAAAATAAAAAAATAAAATAAATGATATGAAGTTAGGGCTAGGGGTATTTTAGTCTCCCAGGCTGCAGTCTAAGCAACAGAAATTAATTACTCTAGGTTCTGGAGCCTAGAAGTGCAAGGTCAAGATGCCAGCAGGGTTGGTTTTGTTACCGACCTTGGGGTTCTTTGACTCATGTGTGTAGAAACAGACACAAGGCCAAGGATGGCGCGGGAAGTATTTTTTGCTAGCTCACCCCCCAGCTGAAGAAGATAGCCTTGGGAAAAGGGATACAGGGCTGCTCCCTGAACAATGGCCAGGGGAAGTTTTTGAAAGGGCTGAGGTAGGAAAAGAGTCCAAGCTCTTAGGAGTAAGGAAACATGGAAACATAAGAAGCTGGGGGCATGGATGCAGTTGCCAAAACTTGCTTCTTCATACATATGCTTTATTTGCATGTTAAATCTCTACCTCAGGCATGATTTTTAGCATTATAATGAGGGGAAATTCTGTGGGAGGCCAGGGCTAGGGTCCAGTGCGGCTCTGACTGGTCTGGTCTGGTCCCTAGCTGGAGCAAGCCGATGGTTAAGTTGGGCCCTGGAGTTTGTTTCAAGCTTCTGGCTTCCTGCTTCCTGGTGTCATGCAGCACGTGCCAGGTGGGCTAGAGAAATGGGTTATCTGAGAGGCCCGAGGTGTTCTTCAAGTTCATGTTCTACAAAAGAAGTACCTCAGAAAAGACAACTGCAAAGGAGCAGACATATATTTAAAAAGCTTTCATTTTGAAACAGACTAAAATTGTAAGGAGATTAGGGCCCAAAGGCAACTTCATCCCAAGGTCTTAGGTCCCAAGGCTTTTCTAGGCAGGCACCTAAGAATATCTACCTGGCTCAGTTTCTAGTAAGGTCTCTCTTCCTGACTGGCAGACAGCCACCTTCTCACCGTGGCTTCACATGACTTCTCAATGTGCACAGAGAGGGAAAGAGTGATCTCTTTTAAGGCCACCCATCCTATGGGATTAGGACCCCACCCTTATGACCTCATTTCATCTTAACTGCCTCCCAAAAGCCATATCTCCAAATATAGTGACATTAGGAGTTAGGGATTCAACATATGAATTTGGGGGGCATATAAGTCCATAGCAACAGGCAAACTTAAAAGACAGATTGATTTGTCAGATTCAAACTTGATGGGATGAGCACTGGGTGTTATGCTATATGTTGGCAAATTGAACTCCAATTAAAAAAAATATGTAAAAAAAAATCTGGCTGACAGATCAGTTGATTTGTTCACTCCATAAATATCCACTGAGCACCTACTATTGTCCATGTGCTGGCCTGGGTACTGGGCCACAGTGATGAGCAAAACCAGACGTAACCCTGCTGCCTCATGGAGTGTACAGTCTAGCAGTGGTCAGTCATTCATCAAGCAACCACACCACCTAACCATGAAGGTAGCATCAACATGCAGGGAAAGAGGACAGAACCAGGGGAGATTATGACACATGGGCCCTGCCTGAGGCATGCAGGCACCTGGAGGAGAGAGACAGGAGCTAAGGAGGTGGAAAATCACAGGAAGAGGGAAAAGCAAGTCAGCAGAAGCATGGTGAGAGGTGGGAGGTGGAAGGTAGGAGTGATGAAGACCATGTGGAGGAAGCAGCAGAGAGGAGGAGACCTTACCGACTCTCCAGGGCAAGCTAAGGAGGTGGGTTTTCATCCTGAGAGCAGCGGACCACAATTGAAAAGTGTTAAGCAGGGGGGCGGCATGACCAAGATATGTTTTTGCAAGTCTCCCTGGGCTGCCTTGCAGAGAACAGACAGGGAAGAGGCCACATGGATGTGGGACATGGGTGGAGAAGGTAAGAGGCAATGATTGCTTGGGTGAAGCAGGGTTTGACAAACTGCCTACCACCTGATTGATTTTTCTATAAATAAAATTCTACTGGCACACAGCATAGCCACGCACATCCATTTATGGATCATTGTCTGTGGTTGCCTTCCCACATGGGCAGAGGCAAGTGGTCCCACGTGGCCCTAGCCAAGTGTTGGGCTGGACTTCCAGAGTGGGCATGCCAGGGGAGGTGACACCGGGGAGGTGACTGAGGAAGGAAGCTCGCTGGCGCCTAAGGTATGCATCCCATATGATGGCTGAGGGGACAGGAGGTGTCACGGGTGACTTTCAGGCTTCAGCCGACAGGGTCCAGCCTCAGACACCCTCATATGATGTGTAAATATGAGCTTAAAATAACGTTCAGCAAGTATGACATTTTGCTTTCGTGATGGCTATTTTTTTATATGCCTAGTTTTTCAAAAAGGAGAACAAAAGACTGCCATTTCCTCATGGGTCCCAGGGTTTGAACCTTCTGAGAATGTGAGAACGTCTCCTGCAGACACCTCATCCAGCACCAATTGCCTACAGAGTCCACGTCATATGCATGGTGTGCCATCCGGGAATATTGATATAGGAATGGAGAGCTATAGAGGCCCATTCGGAGACGGTTTCTCAAGCAGTTTTGTGATTGTCTACTTGATGTTCTTTGTCTCTCCTTTCCACAGAAAAGTCTGGACACCTACTGTTTCCTGGTCTTTGCCACAATCTGCCTCACGGGTGCTGTCTATTTCTATTTTGTCCTGCCTGAGACAAAAAACAGAACATTTGCGGAAATCAGCCAGGCATTCGCCAAAAGGAACAAGGCAATCCCACCAGAGGAGAACACCAACTCAGCTGCATCTGATGCTAAGGTGACCAGAAGGCCCGAGCCAGACCCTGCCTCCACTCTGGACAATTATACCAAAAATGGGATTGTCTAAATGGATGATCTCAGCATTTCAGGAAACCAAAGTTTTCCCTACATGGTTAATAGTATTAAGTATTTAAAAATAAACCTTTGCTAATCTAACGTCACAACCATTTGGGTTTTATTCATAAATGAATCTCCAAACTCTTCTGGAATGCAGAAGGGATCAGCTTATATTTCAGTAGACTCACCCTTCTTCCATTTGGATCCATGGCCTGTCTTCTTCATGACTTCACCCATGGTTTCAAAATGAAATTGGGGAAATAGCACTTGATGGCTTTCTCACAGGGAAGCAATAGTCTGACAGAGGACACAAGTGATGGGAAACCACAGGTAGAGGTATTGGTTCTGGCTCTCCCATAAGTAGCCTCGAGCTGCCCTCAACCTGGATCCTGAGGCCTCAAGGGACCCTGGGCTTTGGTCCTAGATGAAGGTTTTCAGAATTCAGTGGAAAGACTCTTTGTACCTCCTAATAAATGCCTGTTACCAACCTCTGGCTTGACTTTGTGGACCTCGGGCTCAAGAAGCTGATACCAACCCACCATCCTCAGGCTCTGCCCCTCCCAGGCTGTGTCCATAGAGCTGCAGACTTCCATCCCTTACTGTCTTCACCTCAGAGTATCAGATCTATCTCAGAAGGTATAAAGAGGATCAAGATGTAGGAGAAGTAACTTGCCAGTAGCTGGGGCAGGGACCCCAAAGTGAGTTCTGTTCAATTGAAAAAAGAATATTAAGAATGACAGGGCGCCTGAGTGGTTCCATAGGCCAAATGACCTTCAGCTCAGATCATGATCCTGGGGTCCTGGGATCAAGCCCTACATCAAGCTCCCTGCTCAACGGGGAGCCTGCTTCTCCTTCTCTCTCTCTCTATGCCCCTGCCCTGCTTGTGTGTGCTTACTCTCTCTCTCTCTCTCTCTCTCTCTCTCAAATAAATAAGTAAAATCTTAAAAAAAAAAAAAATTACTCGGAGGCTTAGCCTAGTCTTGGTGGAAAGACAGGGCAGAAGAAGACCAATGTCATAGCTCAGCCAGTAAAGCTGAGGGCAAAGTCTCCCTTCCTCTGCCCCTTTGCTTTCTATTCAAGCCCTTGACAGATTAGTTGAGGCCCACCCACAGTGGGGAGAGCAATCTGCTTTACTCAGTCCACCAGTTTAAGTGCCAGTCTTTTCTGGAAGCACCCTCACAGACATGGCCAAAATAACATTTAACCAAATATCTGAGCACCCCATGACCCAGTCAAGTTGACACATAAAAAACCATTACAGATAGTGAGTTCACCATTACACGGAGTGCTCAGGCAAAGGTTGGGTGATTGCCTATCTCGATTGTTATTAAGGAAATCTAAGTGTCACTTGTGGAAGAAGGTGTTAGGAGTAAACATTGAGGATTCTTCCAACCCTTGTGTGCTAGGGCTGTTTGGGTTGGAACAATGTGCAGCCCACCATGATAATCCATGCCTTGTGGTTTGAGTGATTCCCTGTACTTGCCTTCAGAATGAAACAAATTCAAAATGCTCACATATAAATGAAAGTGCACATGAGTCAGCATGCACGTGTTAGAATTTATATAACAATAGGAGTGGGCCGGAGAGGAAATCTCTGGACATAGCAACACCCTTGGAACCCCTCAGCCACAATGCCTCAGGCTTTTCTGACCATTCTTGACAAGGACAGCCTTAGCCAAAATCTGAATTCTGAGTTTCCTTTTCCACTGAATACTCTGTCCGCACTGAGCTTCTCCTTTGGTTGATTGCCAACTCAATGCACCATACTTCCCAGCTTTGGTTTCGCCAAAAGATCTGGGTACTAGGTAGCTAGTGAGGACACATCAGTGAGCAGGAAAGTACACTGCTCTTACCTGCATCCGCTCATGCCTACCACAGAAGACTGAAAGTCAAAGAAGCATTAACAGTGAAGTGTCCCCTCAGGACCCAGAAGCCAGGAGACATAGCAATATAGGAACAGGCCACAGGACCACTTCATCAGGGGCCAGTGAGGAGTGAGGATCAGGAAAGCCTTCCCAAACAAATGATGGTGATGAGATGTGGAACAGCATAACTAGTAGGCAGTAAGCTCGGAGTTACTCTTATGTGTTTCCACATTTGAAAACTCAGCAGAGCAATATTTGTAAATGTTTGAAAGAGAAAACAGTATGGTGCCCATAATCTCACATGCTTCCATGTTCACCTAACACTATCACTCTAATTTTTATCCATCTCCATCCATTTCTGGCCTTGATTTACATTGTGATAGTCACAAAACACATAAAACAATGATTTACAATTCTCTTGTCTCTTAGCCCCTATTTTTCCCACTTTCTGTTCAATCAAACACAGCATCTCCATTCCAAAGCCTTTCGATCACTCTCTTAACATCGGCTGCAGTGAACTCTGCACATACAGAGTTGTTTTACCGATGCTGAGGGAGAGTGAAGAGTGGGGAGGCAGAGAGATGGGCATTTCCTTGAGCCTTGCCTTTCCTTGAGCTTGCTGACAGGTACTAACCATTTACAGCCCCCCATATCCATTTGTGGACCCTAAAGAAATCACTGCTCAAGCTAATAGACCTCTGTCCCAACCCCTGCCCAAAGATTAGGGATTAAGTCCTAGTCTTACTGTTTTACTTTATCCTTTCATCTCTAAGCCATGAGGGCTGACATCTCCTCTTTTCGGGTTCACTGAAAGAAAAGTAACTCTTCCAGCCTCTGGGTCTGGCTAAGATGAAATGAGCATACTCTGCTCTATTTCCCTCACTGATGATGATAACCAAAGCCCCTGGATAGAATACATAACCCAGATCTATGAAAAATAAATGATAGCAGCAAATGGAGGAAGCCCATCAAAACACACAGGACAGCCTATATGGCAGTGAGTTTTCTGCATTTGTTTTCCTCTCATATCTCCTGACTTAAACTCCAGGACAGGCCAATTCCCAGAGCCACACAGTCAGTGCCAAAGAGGAAGCTCCAAGAGAAACCCTCCCTGTCTGTCCAGAGGCACGGGGGAGGGATGGGGCGGGTGACCCTCTGGGGAAAGAATATAGGGGGAGGTGAGGGAGAGTCTTTGAAGAGTAACAAGTTCTTCCCTTTTCTGGCCTTGAGGCCAGCTCCTGTCATGAAGCTGAATTCCTGGCGTTGGCAGCAGTGGCAGCCACAGAGAATGGTGGCCTTACTCTTGCATATATTCACCTGCTCTGGGCTTTATAAGCTGGTGCTTATCTTTAAAATATGAAGCACTGGGGATCCCTGGGTGGCTTAGCGGTTTAGCGCCTACCTTCAGTTCAGGGTGTGATCCTGGAGACGGGAGATTGAGTCCCACATCGGGCTCCCTGCATGGAGCCTGCTTCCCCCTCTACCTGTGTCTCTGCCTCTCTCTCTCTCTCTCTCTGGGTGTGTGTGTGTGTGTCTCACGAATAAATAAAATATTTAAAAAATAATAAAATAAAATATGAAGCACTACGCCAGGAGGGCAGGAGCCATGTCTGTTTGACTCCAGCTAACAGAATACCTGGCACATAGTAGGTGCAGAGTAGATCTTGGTTGAATGGAATGGGTAATGAGGTAGGCAGGGAAAAAATGGCCCCCAAAGATGTCCAAGGCCTAGTCCCCAGAACCTGTGAACGTGTTACCTTCTTACATGGCAAAAGAGATGCTGCTGGTGTGATGAAGTTAAGGATCTTGAGATGGGGAGATTGACGTGGATTATCCGGCGAGCCCAGGGCAATCGCAGTGGTCTTCATGAGAGGGATGCAGGAGGGTCAGAGTCAGAGAAGGACATGTGACTTCAGAGGCAGCAGGGGAGGGAGGATGAGAGGGGGAGAGAAGGGAGAGGGAGAGAGAGAGATTTGAAGATGCGACACTGCCCACATTGGAGATGCAGGAAAAGGCGTCACAAGCCCAGGACCGCAGGCAGCATCCTGGAAAAGGAAGGGGAGAAAGGGAAACAGACTCTCCCCTAGAGACTCCAAAAGGGATGCAGCTCTGCCAACATCCTGGATTCATCACTTCTGGCCATTAGAACTCAAAGATAATACATTTGTGTGGCTTTACGGCACCAAGGTTGTGGTGATCTTTCCGGCAGCAGTAGGCCACTGATACAGGGAGGGGTGAGTAAGCAGGGCACAGGAGGGTTCCCTGGGGTGTGAGAAGAAGGTGGTAGAAAGTCTTTTCATAGTTATTTTTCATTCTGAAGTAAATATCACTGGACTCCTTTTCTATGATTCGAACACTGTCCCAACCCAGGCCAGCTGTTGCTTGGGTTTCACATCGGGCTTCTCCTCATGGACGTCTTGAAGACCTTCTCTCCCTCCCCCTGACCTCAAGACCTCAAGAGTCTGACTTCTCATCTCACACGTGTAGCACTTCATGGTCTCTTCCTGCTACGAGCTAAAGTGCCTTTTGCAAGATGTGGCTGTCGTAATGGCAGCATGGGCCACCGCCTGGGACCCTACAGTTGACACCACACCCTAGGGGTGCAGGGCGGTGAGCGGTAAGGTGCCTGGGATCACAGCTCATGGACAGGACTGCTCAGCCATGGCCTCTGCTCCAGAGTCAAAACTTCCGTGTCATTTAAGTGACTGTCATTTGGAGTCGCTCTGACTCGTGACTAAGCCTAAACTCACCTCATTCAGGTCATAACAGGAAAGAGCCCAAGGCAAATGAGAATATATGAAGCAAAAAAAAAAAAAAAAGAAAGAAAAAGAAAAAGACTGACTTCTCTTCCTCTCAAGTTTATGACCTGCTTTCATATTACTGCCTGTGATGCTGAAGGTAGCCTGTGGAGTGAATCCTGGATTCATTTCATCTGATTCAAGCCCTGCTCTTCCAGCTCCAAATCCAGCCAAATTTGGTATTCCTGTGACCACCTACGGGACTTCAGAAATATGGCCCCAGCCCCTTGTCTCCAGAACAATGGCTGTGGCGTGTGCATCCCTTCCACTGTGACAACCAGACACCTGCTGACCTGTGGTGGGCTGAAGCATCAACAGCCCTGGTGAATCACACCTCCCGGGTTGCTTGTCCTTGTGTCATCTCCGACCACACTGAGTCTAGATATGGCCACACAACTCTCTGGCCACTGAGAAATCAGAAAATATGACACAAGCAGAAGCTTCATAAGCACTTGTGCTCTGGGGATTTCCCTCCTGGAATGCTGATGTCATCATGCAAGAAGCCCAAGGTCCCTCTCTGAGGATGAAAGGTGCCGAAGGGGAGGGGCCCGCTATCTCCACTGTCCCAGCCGAGCCCCGACCCAGTGACCCTGCAGCTGTATGAGTGAGTCCAGGAGATGGTAGCACAAGTATCACTCAGCCATTCACAGAATCACAAAGAATAATAATAGGCTGCTGTTGCCTTGAACTGCCATGTTTCGGCATGGTTTGTAAAACCACGTATAGATAGCTGATATAGACCGTTAGCTCCCGTTATGTTTTGTCATTACTGAGTTACATGGCACTGCTTAGAGCCCGTATCCCAAACAAGAACAGAATTAACATTCTCTGGGGTCAAGTCTAGCTCATTCACCCCACGAACCTTTGTTGAGCACCTAGCATACACCCATCCTAGATACTGGGGATCCAGACACGGATGAAACCAATCTCTTCCTTCAAGAGGCTGAGAGTATGTTGGGAAAAACAAACCACTGATGATCAGCAGAAGTCCAGTGGTCCCTCTATGTAGAATGTCTTTCCCCTTCTCCTCACTTTGGGTGATTTCTGTTCATCCTCAAGGACCACGCCGAGGCCCCCCCGGCTGTAGGAGTGCCGACCACACTGGCTCTCTCTCAGGCCCTCCATCTCGCGTACGTGGCTGGTGTACAGGTGACGCCACTTTAGGTAACTACCCTGTGACCTCACCACCATGCCCCTCACTGTATAAAAGCGGTGAGTTATAAAGTCTGGACTTTATGGAGAATCGCTGTGCGGGACCTGGATCATTTGTCCACCTATCTTCCCCGTCTGCAAGTCACCCTGAATAAAATTCTGTAAACGATACGGAGTGGCTTGCTTGGGTTTTCAATCTCAAAGTTTCTTCTCAGTCAGGAGGCTAACTTCCTGTCCATCCTCTAGCTTCTAACACCTGCCCCTGAAACTCCTTCTCTGCTTCTGCAGTCTTGGCTGGGTTCTTTTCTTTTGCTTCTCACAGAAGCCTGTGTTCCACCTTTATTCAGGGATTTAACACTGCATCACCATCATGGTCATCTTTTTTTTGCTTAGATATCTCCCCAACGAGATTCTGAGATCCTACAAGAAAATGACCGATGCGTCTCAGGATGCCGTGTTCCGGGCAAGCGCTCATTACACACTCACTGAACAAATTAATACCCTGACGAAGCCATGAAGAGGATATGTTGGGACCCCCTGCAGAGTGACTAGCTGCGGTCTAGGGTGATTGGGCCAGATGCTTCCAAGTGGTAGCATGTGAGCCTCATCTCAGTTGTAGTATTAGGCATTTGTCAGGCTGAGGAGAGGCAGAGAGGAATTTGAAACAAAAGGGCCAATGACTCTGGAATGTCAGCCAAATACAGTAGCTATGGGTACAAGACTAGGAGACCACACTGGTCGGTGGTTTGAGTCTGAACTGTGAAAAATCATGAGTGTGGCAGCCACACTACTTCCTAAATATGCTCAGGACCAACCCTGCCCCACACCTTCAATTTCTGGCTGAACACAGGTCTATGCAGACAACACCCTCTTCTGATACTACTTCTCACTGGAATAAATGAGGGGACTCTAGGGGGGTCCGATCATTATAATCAGGCATATTCCCATTTCCTTTCCACTGAACATTTATTCACTGCTTGTGAACCCCAAAGGATGGAGGTCTCATTGAATGACAGGGGCTCGGCAGCTGCACACAGTTTCAGATATTTGCTGTAATCTACACTAAAATGTGGATATAATTATCCTTATCAGAATCATGTCCCCTGGCAAATCTGTACATTAAGTCAAGTAAATTTCCTCTCATTAAATCACAGCATTTGGGGACTGCAGTTTGTCTCAGCCAAGAACCGGAGCTGGAAGTAATAAAGGCCAAGGCAAAAAAGAAGTTAGGTTCTCAGCAGGACATGTGGGTGGTGAAGACAGAGGCAGAATTTCAGAAGTGTGCTAGGATGCCCAAACCTCCAGCAGCTCCATGACTGGGCCTCTTGAATTTAGAGCAGGCACTTCTCAGCCGCTCACCACCTCCCCACGTGGCAAATCGAGAAGGTTGCATTCCGAGTGAGCTCTCGGAGCAGCAAAGAGCATCTAAAAGAAGGTATTTTCAGCAATGAAACAGATACTTCGGAAATGGCCTTTATAGTTTTATCCTGTGAGTGAAACAAAAAAGAGCAGCTTTGTGCAGGAACTATGGTCAGTGTTTCACGCATGCAACCCCCCCCCCCTTGTTTCCACAACAGGACGGTGAGGGGAGTTGTGAACACACTCATAAAGTCCATTTCTTTTTCTACAGAGAATCTAATGCAATCTAATTAAAGAGCTTGGCCTGGAGCCTGGGGACCCTGGACATGTCCTCCTACCTGCTGAATCTCCAGCAGCTACCACTGTTCCTTGCACACAGTAAGTGCTAAACAGAGAGAAGCTGAATGAATAAATCGTGAATACAGTAATTTGTTGAAATCAGGACATTTTGACAGTTTAAAATGGGAACCAAGTTTAAAGATATTAGAAATCACGAGGCCAGCAAAATGTGGCCGACACCTAATTGCAGGGAACACACCCAGCAAATGAATGTCTGTCAGTTGAATGAATCCTGACTCATACTAGCTTAAAACTTAAAGATGGAAGTTTTTCATTTGCTAAACTAGAAGTCTAGTAAGGCAACTAGCTTAAGTCTTGCCTGGATTCAGGGGCTCAAGTCACGTCACTCATGGTTCCAGCTCTGTCTCTGTCGTCTCTTGGTTCTGCTGCCCTCTGCTTGGTTTTCTCTGCTTGAGAGTCCCAATGTGGTGGACTCCAGTTGCCCCCAGCCTTGCATGTTCTCAGCCTGGCCACCCAGTGAGGGGAAAAAAATCCCTCTCCCAATGTATTATTTGTCTATTGCTTTGGAACAAAACTCCCCAAAACTTAATGGCTTAAAAAGAACAGCCATGTCTCTGCTCACAATTCTGTGGGTCAACAAATCGGGCAAGGCTCAGCTGGGCAGTTCTCTGGATCCACGTGGTGTTCTCTGTATTCAGTCAAGTATTTGCGGTCAGGTGATGTCAGCTGGGGGCTGGTTGGGCTCAGATGGCCTCATGCACGTGTCAGAGGCCTCAGCCGAGGGGGCTAGAACAGCTGGGATGGTTGAGCCCCTCTCTCTACATGGTGTCTCTCTGCATGAAGTGTTTCCATCTCAGCCTGGCTTGTTCAAAAAGCTTCAGTGTTCCAAGAGAATGAGAAGAGAATCCGCAAGCCCTCTTGAGGATGAGGCTTGGAACTCACACATCTCCTCAGTTGATCAAATCAGGTCATGGAACCAGCCCCAGTTCAAGAGGAATGGATTCCACTTCTTGATGTGAAATACATGAAGTCACATCACAAAGGGACAGATAGGAGCTGTAGTGGTGGTGGTCAGCTTTGCAAACAATCTACCACCCTCAGTGTCTACGTATCAACCTCACAGATTCTTGTTTCCCTACTCAGGTCACATGCATGCATGTCCCCCAGGCAGTCACAGTGACCAGGGAGGATGAGTTGCTCATATGCTCAACCCAGAAGTGGTGGTCAGAGGGTGGTATAATTGGAATGGCAACTCTTCCAGAGCCACCTAGAATCAGAGAGGGACTCCCCAGCAAACCAGAAGAGGATGGAAAGTGTGTTCAGGAGACAAAGCAAATGCTAGCAAGCTCCAAGGCAGGCTCTGTGCATCATAAGGGGATGGTGATCAGCCATGAAAGCCTAAAAATAAAGCTGGAAGCATCAGAGGGCATTGGCCATTGGCCCTCTCAAGGTTAAAGATGCCCTGACCCATAGACTCAACCTGTCCAATCGCTCTTTAATTATGGAAACAAATGCGCAATTCTCAATGTCAGCTGCCAGAAATAACAAATATTTGTGTCCCCTAACTCTCATGTCTTTTTTTTTTCTCATTCCATAATGCCTTGGTGGCCTTCTCATTAGAATGATTTCCAACAAGCTGCTCAAACCAATTGGAACTCTTATTTTTCTCAATCCTTTATTTCACAGCAAAAATTGGCAAATTGTCATGCCTGGTTTATAGATCACTCTCTTGTGAGGACAGTAGGGATGTGTCACCCCGACTCCCAATCAATTCTCAGGTACCAAGAATGTTACATCTTTAAGGCTAAAAGCCAGACTGTGCTGAATTTACAAATCTCTATCCCTTGAGGCATCTTGGAGGTGCCTGAGCTCCACTGTGTCTCTGGGTACTGTCCCCACTTGACGTCAGAAGAAACTAAAGCTTCAAGAAGCAGCTTGCCCAAGGTCATGAAACTGTGGACCGTGACCCATAAAGTGGCTCCTCCTCACTGATTAATTACAATCCCTTTACTCACAGGACTCTTGGCGTGGTCTCACTCTGTGCCCGACAGTGCCCCAAGCGCTGCTGCCGAGAGGATGGGGAAGAGGAAAATCTCCAGCTATCCTGGAATTGGCATTCAAGTGAAGTGCATGGCAAATAAGAACAAAACAAACACATAGGTCACACACAAAAATCTAATGGGGATGAATTCAGTACAAAGAATCAGAACACAGTGTCCAGGTTGTGACTTCAGATCGAGTGGCTGGAGAATGACAACATGAGAATAGCATCCTACTGTTACTCATGGAGCTCAAATGCCCACCTGCAAAATCCCTAAATCTGTTGACAGGACAAAATTATCTCTAGAGCATCATCACGCACAACACATCCTGTGGATAAAAGACTCGGTGGGCTGGGTTGGCATCCTTCAGGTCAGGATCAGGTGAAACCATGAATGCTTGCAGCAGAAGCTATAATTTATTGAGCCGTGCTGGGTGCCTAAAATGAATTCTCTCTCCTGCTCATGATGACCTTGCCAATGCAGGTGTTGGTCTCAGCATTTAACCAGTGAGGGAACTGGCATCCACGAAGACATTTATCCCAAGGGAGGTGGGAGGGGACAGGTCATGTTGAGCATGTAGGCCAGGCTGAAGCACGGTTTGGAATCCTCTTCCCCGCTGCAGACTTGAGCCCCCTGCCACCATCCCCTTTCCTCCCCCTCCTCCCTAACGGCTCTGCTCCCCTCACAGTATTCCAGAGACCCCAGCCCCACCTCCCTTTGTCGTCTCCTCCCAGATGTCAGCAGTTTCTGTTTGCATGGGAGAGGCATCTGGCTTCCCATGGCCAACCCATTCCCTCCAACTCTCACTAACCGGGTGTTCCCCAGCCTCTGTTTCCCAGCCTCTGAGCCTAGTGAATCAGCAGCCAGGACCCCTGGGCCTGGGGAGGGACTGGAGAAGGAGGAGGTGATGCCCAAGGACTTCCCTCCCATCCCATCCTTTTGCCTCAACCAGGAAACTTTAAGGCAGAAATTACTTGCCCGTGTGTACCATTTGTATTCTGAAGTCCAGGACCTGCCCAAGATATCCTAGTGGATGAGCAACGGAGTTTGTATTTGAGCCTAAATACTCTAAGTCCTAACCTAATGCGCATTTCACTGTGCCACACATGTCAAAACTATAAAGGAATTTTCTCACCGGGGGGATTGAGAGTCAACATGAGGCGCACAGACCCTCCTCTTTTCTTCTCATGGCATCAAGAGCCTCCCAAGAAACGCCACTTGGCCCAAACCCAAATGTTGCCCACCTCCAAGGCTGCAGGGAACCACCAGTGTCTGATCATGTGGAAACAGAGGCAGAAGAGAAATTATTAAATTCCATTACCACTTACAGCCCGCAAACAAGTCCTTGAAACAAGCAGAGTGATCTTCCTCTAGGGACTCAACTGCCTCCATGTTAATACTGTGCTGAGGGCAAAAGGCAATACTATCCCGACCCCCAGGATCCTGTGACTCTACTAGAATATGTAAAAATTTCCTTTGGAAACTTCCTTCATCTCTACCCCCACCCAAGATACGTATTGACAATCACCCCCCAGGCGAATGACCCACCGACTTGCATCTGAAGGGTTTTGTGACTAGGGTTTTACTGGAAGGTAATAAATGACCTTTTCCTAACAATAGCTAGACCCCTCAGCGTCCTGGAAACCTTGCTTTGAAAGTTCCTTAGACATTTATACCACCCCTAATCCTCTAGGAACTCGAAAGTTTATAAATCACCACCCCTCACCACCCTGATGCAGCTCTTTCTGCCCACAGGTCCTGTCCCCATGCTTTAATAACACCACCTTTTTGCACCAAAGACATCTCAAGAATTCTCGGCTGTTGGCTTCAAGCCCTAACATCTCTCCTACATCACCTGGGACAAGATAGAACTGATCTTGTCTGATCTTGTCTGATCTGCTGGGCTGGTCCAAACCAAGGTCATCATGCTGCCCCTTCTTCTGTGTGAATGGTGGCCCCGGGGGTAGGGTCAGGGCAGCCCTGACCCTAATCAGCTAAGACCCAGCGGAGAGATTCCTAAGCCAAAAGACAATGTTCTTCTGGGCCTCCCACTGCTGCTGACCTTGGAAGTGTGTTGCAAAAGGGGAGAGAGCAAGCCTTTCTCAAAGACTGGATTCATGAGGCTTCGTCCAGTATGTGGGCGATCTTTATCTGTGGGCTTGAGATACCCGTGGAAGAATTCCAAAGTCTTTCTTTTAAATGTGCAACCAAAAAAATTTTAAAATAAATAAATGTGCACCCACACTTACCATCTCAGGAAGTGAAAGGGCGTACAAGAAAGGGCCCTATGGACCAGGTAGGACTCTAGAATGGGAAGGATTGCTCGTGGGTTGGTGACAGCTAGGCACAAATTTTACCAGCACGCTCTGTCTCTGCCTCTCTCCATCTTTCCATTAACTCAAAACACTACGGTTAGGAAGGAGCACTCCGCCTGTGGCCAGCCCTGGGGATGGGAGAGGCCTCCAACACACCCTCTGCCTCCCAGAAAGGCAGCCGGCACACAATTTCAGCGCCCAGGGGTGAGTGCTGGCGCAGTGGGAAGCCAGAATGTTATGGAATTAAAGGAGGGCACCTCAACGGCGGCGGCGAGAACCAGAGAAGGCTTCCTGGAGGAGGTGGGCTCTCACTAGAGGGAAGCACACAGGTAAGGGGAAGAGCCCGCTACCCAGAGCCCAAGGGCATGTGACACAAGAGAGCATGCATGTGGCCAGTGCGGTGGAGCGCAGGGTGATTTAGAGGGTGGGAAGGTGCCGTAAGATTCCAGACCTTGCATTCCTTTGTGAGGAATCCAGACTTTAAGCTGAAGTCGAGCAGTGACAAAATGTACTTTGTGAAATCCTAGACCCCAGGTGCCTGGGAAAGAGTGGCTCCTTGGTCATATGCGTCTGGGAAATCCTCCTACTCTTCAATTTTCTTGGAGGGATGCCCTGGGTGCCCATGGGGCACAGCAAGTCAGCACGTCCAAACCAGAACGCCCATCCTGCATTACACCTGTTCCCCCTGTGTTACACCTGTTCCTCTTCTGTCACCTTGACTCAGAACAGCATCATCCCCACCTGCCCAGGCTGGGACCCGAGAGCCATGTGGACTCTGCTGTCTTCCCTCCACCCAATCCTGACAATGCTACCTCCTGAAAGGGCGCTCCTCCTTCCGTGCCCCTCCCCCCTGCTCTGCTTGACCCCGGCTTCCCCGTTGCCCACAGGTACCACTGCAACAGCTCCAGGACTGCTTTCTCTCAAACCACCATCGCAGCTGCAGGAGAGCCATTCTTCTAAAGCACAGATGTGTCACATCCTGTCCCTGCTTACAACACCCGTGACTCCCCACTGACTACTCACCCCCAGGACTCCCCTGCTCCCGTCCCTCTCGCTCCTGCCCATGCCTCATTCCCTCTGCCTTTCAAAAAAAATGTTCATTCAAATTAAATTTAAGTAACATACATAAGTATTATTCGTTTCAAAGGTAGAATTTAGTGATTCATCAGTTGCATACAACACCCAGTGCTGGGGCTCCTGGGTGGCTTAGTCAGTTAAGCCTCTGCCTTCAGTTCGGGTCATGTTCCCAGGGTCCTGGGATCAAGCGCCACATCTGGCTCTCTCCTCAAAGGGGAGCCTGCTTCTCCCCCTCCATCTGCCATTCCCTCTCCTAGTGCTCTGTTACTTTCTCTCTTTGTCAAGTAAATAAATATTTAAAAAAAAAAAAAACAAACACCCAGTGCTCATTCCATCACATGCCCTCCTAATGCCCATCACCCAGTTACCCCATCTCCCACCCACCTCCCCTCCAGCAACCCTGTTTGTTTCCTATGGTTAAGAGTCTCTTATGGTTTGTCTCCCTCTCTGTTTCCATCTTATTTTATTTTGTGTTCCCTTCCCCTATGTTCGTTCATTTTGTTTCTTAAATTCCAAATATGAGTGAAGTCCTATAATAGTCTTTCTCTTACTGACTTATTTCACTTAGCATAATACCCTGTATTTCCACCCACGTTGTTGCAAATGGCAAGATGACTGAGTAGTATTCCATCGTATGTATATGCTACATCTTCTCTGTCCATTCATCTGTCAATGAACATCTGGGCTCTTTCCGCAGTTTGGCTATTGTGGACATTCCCGCTATAAACAGTGGGGTGCGGGGGCCCCTTCAAATCACTATGTTTGTTTCCTTTGGATAAATCCCCAGTAGTGCAATTGTTGGGTCATAGGGTAGCTCTATTTTTAACTTTTTGAGGAATCTCCATACTGTTTTCCAGAGTGGCTGCACCAGCTTGCCTTCCCACCAACGGTGTAAGAGGTTCTCCTTTCTCCACATCTTTGGCAACATTTGTTGTTTCCTGACTTGTAATTTTAACCACGCTGACTGGTGTGAAGTGGTATGGCATCGGGGTTTTGATTTGTCTTTCCCTGGTGCCCAGTGATGTGGAGCATTTCTTCATGTGTCTGTTGGCCATATCTACATCTTCTTTGGAGAAATGTCTGTTCATGTCTTCTGCCCATTTCTTGACTGGATTCTTTGTTTTTTGGGTGTTCGGTTTGATAAGTTCTTCATAGATTTTGGATACTAGCCCTTTACTTGATAAGACATTCGCAAATATCTTCTCCCGTCCCATAGGCTGCCTTTTAGTTTTGTTGACGGTTTCCTTTGCTGTGCAGAAGCTGTATATTTTGATGAAGTCCCAAGAGTTCATTATTGCTTGTTTCTCTTGCCTTGAATGCCTTTCCATCCTTTTCCTGCAGGAAAACCCAGCTATCTCCAGGGCTACCTGTCCTTGGCTTGTCCTCCGGGGCAGCTTAGGCCCCTTTTTCCCCAGCTCCACAGCCCTGCAGTCTCAGCATCCTCACATGAAAAGACACAATCCCTACATCAACCCTTGTTGTGAAGAACAGAGAGAGAGAATTCTGCTGTGCTCAGAATGAAGGAGACAGTCCTGGCTTAGGGGTACAGAGGACAGTTCTGCCCCCATTCCCAGAGTGGCCATGGGGAGCCTCCTCGAGGCCGACCTCAAGAGTTCCTCAGGCCTTGCCAGCCAAGCCCAGCCTCTCAACAGGAAACCACCCCTCCCCTACAGTTGACTGGCTCCCACTGTGGCTGCTGCTGCAGAGCGTCACCAAAAGCCCCAAGCCTGTGCTGTAAAGTTTGAACATGATCAAAAACCCCTGAAAGACAGGCATGTAATACGCCAACGACCAAGGACGGACTACAGCTGGCCCCAGGGTGCAAAGAACCTCATCAAAATGGAAATAGATTTGCTGAGAAGAGTCTGGCCTGCGTTTAGAGGGATGCTGTGCACAGCTGCCGGAAAAGGAGAGAACATGAAAGTCGAAAGTCAAGTCCCTGTGCCAGCCGGACACTGTGACAGCCCAACTTCCACCTGGCCAAAAACAGAACCGTGGGGCCAGCGTCCCTCCCACAGGTGGTGAGCTTTCTGCACAGTGCCGTCATGGCTTTGAGTCAACCTAGCTGCCAGGTGGCAGGGTAAAGTAGAATTGACAAGGGAAGAAGGAAGAAGCAAGGCCGGGGGCAGAGTGGGGCTCACAGAGGGCCCCAGGGTCCCACCTCGCTCATGGGGCAAGGAGGCTTATTATGATTTCAGTCTAGAACCCAGAGAGTAACAAGAAGCAGTGGCAGCCTTTCTGCATAAAACTGTCGTGGCCACTGACAGCTGGCCAAGGACTTGGGCGATCATAGATTCTAGCCAAATCTTCCATCAGCCTCAGGTTGACGTGGGACAGCCTGGCCCCTGCCCTCTAACACGGGCAGTGAGATCCCTGCCCATCACATCTGCTTACTTGAGCTTGTGGAGTCTTCAAGCAACCAGTCAGCTGACAGGGATCCATCAGGCACAGATGCTCTGCACTGGGAGTGCAAGGGAGCAAGGGGCACGGTGCCTGCTACTGCAGAGCTCAGTCCAGAGGGGGAGAAAGTTGATAAATAGACAAGCAGAGTCTGTGACCAATGTCAGAACAGGCTATGGAAGCTCATATGAGAGCTAGCTGGCCCAGTATTAGCAGAGAAGGTGATGGAGATCAGAGGCGGCTTCCTGGAGGAGGAGACACCTTAGGGAACCTTGAAGCCATGTGGGAATGCATAAGATAAATAAGGGAGAAAGAACATTCTAGAAGACAGAGTGAACAGAGGCACCAAACATGAAACATCGTGGTGTGTTCCGGGGATGTTCAGCACTTCGCTGTGGCTGCAGCCCAAGGACGAAGAGGAGAGGGCCAGGTGACTGGCTCCCGAGAGGTGCAGAGGCCAAGAACGTGGCAGGGAGAGGGCCTCACGCGAATGTGGTCCCTTGTGAACCAGCCGCCCCTGTTTTTCCAGAGTCATGATATTTCTGCCTTTAGTCCACACACCAAAAAGCTGGATGTCACTTAGGTCTTGGGTTATTTTAAGCAACAGGGTCGATTTTTCTGTACTCAGATCCCAGCACTGAAGCCCAAACTGCACATGAGCATCTGATGAAGCCAGGGAGGTGGATGTCGGTCAGCTCAAACCGTGGGTTGAGAAGGGAGCTCAGGAAGAAATCAATGATTTTGGTCCCTCCCAGTCCTTAAGAATCTTAAAAGCCCCTCAGATGTTTCTCCAGCCAGTCAGAGCATCTCCCGAAACACTATTTTGAGCCAGGCACATCCCCTTAAGTGGCTCTTGCCAGCCTGAGAGCCAGGCAGCAGAGTGCTAGTTTCCCAGCTTTGAAGAGAAGGATCAATAAGCGACAAGAAAGCCCATTTTCAGGGGTCTCTGTGCAGCCGGGGCCACTGCATGGTGTGCCCCCAACTCTCCCCACTTCTTCCTCCTCCACACACATGCAAGCCTTACCCAGGAGGGAGGGGTGGCTTCTCCACTATTCTCTCCTCGAAAACCCAATGTAGCCTGACCTGACTTGGAGGGTGGGAAGAATTTAAAGACTGCTGAGTGTCCTCAGCTACTGAGCTGAACGCTCTTTATATGTTCCCTCGTTTGGAGCGCAGAGCCCCAGAGCAGCCTCCGCAGCCTGAGTTCGAGCGCAAGCTCAGCCACGCCCTCACTTCTATCAGCCTGCTTTCTCTCCCTTGCCTCAGTGTTCCTCATCTGTAAAATGGGGATGATGGTGCCTACTTCTAGGATTTCAGTGAGAACGCAGCAAGTTAATAAATGCAAAGCGCCCAGAACAGTGCCCAGCACTCAAGAAGCACACAATAATTGTTGGCCAGTACTCTTACTAGTTCGTCTGTAAGATAAGAGTGGAAGTTCCCTTATCACAAGCAGCTGATGCCTGTGGCTGGTGGGCTTGCTGGGCTGTGGAGGAGGAGCCCAGCCTCCGTGGAGGAGGATGCTTCCTCAGCCAAGTGACTGCAGGAGGGATCGCATGACTTTGGTGAGCCAATGAAACGAGGGTGGCAGTGATATGCATCCCTTCGAAGCAGAAGCATTGAGAGGCAGCTCGTGGTTCACCATCTTCCTCTTGTCCTTCTGCCACAAAATCGGCAGTTCCCAGGGAGAGCCTGTCCCGGCAGCCCGGCTTCTGGAGTGGTCCTGCTGCGTGAGCAAGAGATAAACTTTTGCTGTTGTAAGCCACTGAGATTCAGAGTTTGGTTATTACCGCAGCAAAACCCAGCCTAGCCCAACTGATTCCGTAGATGAATTAAATCAAAGAAGTTAAGGTGGAAACGAACAAGCGATCCGTGCGTGACACCTGCCTTATTTTGAAATGCAAACATGCATTCATTCACTTTTTATGGAAGTCAAGAACGTTCCTTTCAGGGTCATTTGGTTGATTGGACCTTCATTTTGTCTTTCACAAGCCAGCCTCTGACACTCGTGGAGCAATCTGAATGTAGATTTCTTTCTTATTTCTACTAGGTTTAAAAAGTAGTCTACAGATGTCTCTCCCACTTTAATTTGGCAGCAACTACTTTAGTGAGTCCAACTTTCAGAGCTTTATAAACGAAATCAACTTTCTTTCATGAAACCCATTGTATTTCCATACTCAGGTTCCATTGGTCTCTGTAGGATTTAGTTCAATTATGAAATTACTATGACACCAAGAATAAAGGGATATAAATGTATATGTGGGGTCTTGTCATGGCCACCCTAGAAACTAATTCAATAACTGAGGTCTCCTCTTTCTCAGCCCAGGACCACCCATCACATGACCACGGTCCTCCTGCAGTCCTCCCAGACACAAAACTGTGAGAACTGCAGTCCTGTCTCTCCATCACATTAAGATCACAGGGATGGGACTGTTATCATTTTTCAGTAGACAAAACTGAGGGTGGGGGAAGTAACTTTTCTAGATAAGAGTAAAAATGACTGATGCTTACTGGGTGTGAGGCTTCCATAATTCATAAGCAAAATAAATAAATAAATAAATCACCCATGTGATTGCAAATAACTCTGAGTACAAAAATGAGACCAGCAATTGCAGCAGCTGCAACCTTGAGGTTAAGAAGGCCAAGGACCCCAGAAGATCAATTCCTCATGAGTCACTGGGACAAGACAGCAGCAGTAGACACTCATCCATGCCAAGGAAGACCAGGAGGCACACAGCTGTCCCGAGCCTACAGCTGTTCTGAAATTGGGCTGGGCAGATGTTGAGGGCCCCACCTTGAGAAGCAAAATGCTTCCTGAAGATGCCCTGGTTCTGCTCCTCAGCAGTAGCTTCCAGACCACTGGTTTTCCATGGCCCTTCACTCTACATTTTGGAAAATCCTGTTTTCCTCCCAAATAAGTCATTGGAGAGTACTCCAATTCAGGGACTGCGCTTCGTCCTTAGCCTGCTTTCTGCATGTAGAACTGAGGAGGCCCAAGGGTCCATTTTAGTCTTGAAAAGCATAGGGTTTAGAGCTCCTATGAAAGCGGAACTCTCTCAAAAGCTTCACGGGTGTTTTATTACTTTATTCCAAGAGGCAATAACCATACCATGATCCTTTCAGATACACTCCTCTCCCTCTCTTGACTTAACTGTGAGCACTCAGGCTCTCCAGCTTCTCAGGCGGAGCCCACTGTTCTTCTTCTCTCTCTATTTTGTCCACTTGAAGGATGTAGTACCTCGTAACTTAATTGAGTCAACAATTTAACAAAAACCATGACAGCTGCACCCTTGATTTGGCCTTAGCCGTGATTTCTAATTGGCATTTGTATCTAGGACCTTCTACGTTTGGAGATGACAAGCAGCTTTGCCTTCCAACCCTTGAGCCCCAGAATTTCCAGCACTCTCCATTCCTGTTCAAACCTGCTTTCAGATTAGCCCTTTTTTTTTCTGAGCTCATTTCTTCCCTACAGTGGCAGTAAGGACATGGGGCAGGCATTCTGTTTCTCAACCTCTCCTCCCTCCAGCCCCATATGCTCCTTCGACACATCATCCACATCCCTGTTAATCAGACAGCAGTTTTACCAACTATTTTTCTGCTGCATGACACACATTAGCTCCCCGGTGACAACTTCTTTTTTGCCCACCAACTGGCGCCCGAGACGATGCCACACAGTCTACTGTTGTAGAATGCAGCTCTGCAGTCTGGGTACACTAATACAATATTCAAAATTCTTTATGGGAGGTGTTCTCCCCATTGAAAGCTCCTGGTGTATGAGGGGAATATACTCTGGTTTTGCTGTTAGTGTCGTTACTTTGGTTAAAGCAACCTGGGGTGATGGCACTAACTTGTTTGCTGTGCCATCACTGTAGCATCTACTAGGGCCAGATGCTTATACACAGTATCTCCAACCATCACAGAATCGATGTCAGCCTCCCCGCCTTCCAGAAGGGAAAACTTGGGCTCAGAACCATCAGGGACTTGGCTCAGAATCACTCATATTGTAAGTGATTAATCATGAATTAGAACAAAGAGGTCTCCAGGCCCTGGCCCTTTCTGTAACTATTCAGCTTAAACAATTAGCTTCCCTCCTGTGATCCTCAAGTTTTTCCATCTGTAATGCTGGAAGGTTAGACTAGAAAATCCCTAAGGCTCCCTTATCTTCGGGGCTCTTTTTCTCTTAAAGATAAGAGTAACAAAGCTCCTCTGCTGTGAGTACTTTCCAATTCACAAGCCCATTCATTAAGTCTGATCACTGCAGGCAGAGCCTTCCGTGAAATGAGAGATTGACAACCCCGGGGGAGGAAATAGCCCTCTTTACATAATGATTCCCACTATGATTTGGTTATAAATAACCCACGGAGAAAATGAGGCTTCTTGGCAGGCTCTGATTGTAGTGGGTGTTGGGATGCGTGGCCGTGACTGCACAAACACTCTAGGCTGATGGGGAAGGTGCCACTTCCGGTTCAGGGGGCCAGGCACTTCTGCATAAGAGGAGTATTTGGGTGACCTGATAGAAGCCCAAAGCCACCTGATGGAACACAGCAAATACAACTATCACAACCTCAGGCCTACTTCTCAGAAGTTACAAGACAGTGGGATTGCACGGCCACTGTTCGCTGGTAGACACAAGGGTACTCCAGGGGTGCCTGCACCTGCATCCCAAGATACGCTGGTGTGTGTGTGTGTGAGCCAGACACGTCCTGGCTGAAGGTCCTCCAGAGGACAGAGCGGGGACAGGGACAAGCATAAACCTCATCCACTCCCCTTCCTGAGCTCTCAGCAGCCTCTATTGATGCAGCCATTCATACACCCATTCCATACACTTCTGCTCAACCGCCTCTCGGTACCCCTCCCTGGGCTGACACTCTGGGGACCATGGAGGTGAAGCTGAAGAACACAGGCTTTCTGTGAGCAGTGATGCCCTGGATACACATGAATATAGAATAACAGCGGAGACATCGCCTGGCAGATAGTGCCCAGCACTGTGGACAGACAAGGCAGGCAAAACTCCAGGGAATCAAAGATGTTTTCCAGGAGGGAACAATGGGATGGGTGATGTGGAAAGCAGCCTCTGGACAATTCACTGGACTGGCAGTTGATGATTTGAATCCGCCCTTCAGATGGTTGAAGTCACTAGTCCAGCTGGGAAGATCTAGGTTTGCAGATGTCCCTGCTGGAGCTCACATGCCTGCCCACCAACTCCTACCAGAATCAGGAGTTTCGGCTAGTCCTCGTCGTGGTCCTGCTGTCCCTACCTTCACACTTGAGTTCAGAGCTGTCATGCCAAGAGCATGTGATTGGGACAGTCACAGCAGGGTGTCGATCCAGGCTCTGCCATTTTCTGGCTACAGGACCAAGTTGACTTAACTCCCTGAGCCTCCTTATGTGTAAAATGAGGCTGGTGATATCTAGTTTACAGAGATCTGGGAATTTAAGTAGTTCTTGCTGGCCCCCAGGAGGGGTTAAGTTCTGCTAGGAACCTCCCATGACCTCCTGTGCCAGCTCTTGCTGGTGTAGTGAGAGTACCCTTGAGGGCAGGTCCCTATTTGACTCACTTCTGAATCCCTAGAGCTTGGAACACATCCTGGGAGCTGTTAGGAACCCAGGAAATGTTACTGTGAGAAACTGTATTCTTGTAGACTCTATTATTATTCGGCTCCCACTAGCTCCCCTGCCCCCATGAGGGCGGTATGCCTCTCACCCCACTGCTCTTGGGTTTGGCTTGTGTGCTGTTGCTTTGGCTACTGGAGTGTGAGTAAACTTAGTGATACTACATCTCTGCAGAGGTATCAAATGTCCTTGCTTGGTTTGATGTGGCCCCGTGTGACTCTGTCCTCCAAAATGGGATAAGCATGTCTCAGACAGCTGCTGCCCTTTTCCTGGGTCTTCTAGTGAAAGCCAAGTGAAGGAGGCATGAACCCAACTCACAGCCTGGACCCAGGCCCATCAGAATCTAGGAAAGCCCTGTAGGGTCAGAACTAGAGCCTAGTTCATCCATGAATGTGAGAAGTAACAATTTGTTAGCACTGAGATTTGGGGACTGTTTGTTACACAGCATTATCACAACAAAGCCTAACATGTTATATAAAGTTAAGTCAGTAC
Organism: Canis lupus dingo; assembly: GCF_003254725.2. Taxonomy (NCBI): domain Eukaryota; kingdom Metazoa; phylum Chordata; class Mammalia; order Carnivora; family Canidae; genus Canis; species Canis lupus. The sequence goes on from NC_064245.1 coordinate 69,736,450, forward strand.
TAACAATGTGCCAGGTATTATTCTAAGGGCTTTATACAGAGTATCCCATCTAATCCTTACAGCATTACATGGGGTGGTATTGTAATTATCCCCCCTCAACAAATGGGGAACTTAGGCATAAGTTACCCCTAGGATCATATAGCTAGTAAGTGGGAATTCCAAACTAACAACCCAACTCCAGAGCCTGAGTGGCATAACCCCTATACCACGCTGCCTCCTGTAATGAGTCAACAAATTAATAAATTAATCTCTATATCGGTCAGCCTGGGGCTTTGCCCTGAACCCCCAGACACTGAACCCCACCCATTTGGTACTTCTGCTGCCCTTCCTGCATTGTGCTGATGAGACACCTCACCCCCTGAGCCCCATTTCCCAGCCCAGTGTCAGCCAGGGTCTTGCTTCCTGAGGACAAAGTTCCAGATAACCCCACTAGACCTTCAGGAAGAGACTCTATCCCTGGATTCTCAGATCCCATAATGAGAAACTCTCATGCCAGCTGCTGAATTGCTGGCCATCCACCTTACCCCTGAACTTCTAGAATGAGTCTCTAAACCTACCCAGTTCTCATTGTACTAGGTCCACCTGTTAAGCCTGCTAGCCAGTCAGAGACTGTATCAGTCAGGGTTCTCCAAAGAAACAGACTCAGTAGGGTGTGTGTGTGTGTGTGTGTGTGTGTGTGTGTGTGTGAAAAGAGATTTGTTAGAAGGAATTGGTTCATGCAACCATGGAGGCTGAAGAGTCTCAAGATCTATAGCCAGCAAGCTAGAGAGAGACATGAGACCCAGTTAGCACACAATCTTCAATCTGATGGAAAGTATTTAAAAGAACCAAATTAGCAGTGGAATTGACCACTCCAAGAAAATATGCCAATTCTGGGTTGTCTGAGATTTGATCACAAATTTCTCATCAGTTGGCTAAATGATAAATCCAAATTACCAATTTTTTTAAGATTTCATTTATTTATTCATGAGAGACACACAGAGAGAGGCAGAGACAGAGGCAGAGGGAGAAGCAGGCTTCCCAAGGGAGCCCAATGCGGAACTCGATCCCAGGACCCCAGGATGGCGACCTGAGCCAAAGGCAGACAACCACTGAGCCACCCAGGCATCCCCCAAATTCCCAGTTTTTATTCTGATTCATACTGAATATTGCTGATAGAAATCATCAATGAATAACAAACCTGGCAATCACACAATGAAGTGGTAAATTGCTAAAAATAACACCCTTCCCCCAAACAGAAAACACAGTGGCAGAAGATATCGGTGAAATTTGATATGGAGAAAAGAAGCTGATGAATAAATGACATCTTCACTGTGAAGTTTTTGAGGAAAATAATTGATTCAATAAAAACAAATTTAGTAAGATTAAAACAAGAACACGGAAAGTAGCTGTAAATGGCTTCCTTGTGCCAAAGAGAAAAATGATCGATGCATTTAATTTGTTCAGTGCATTTTCCTCTAGAAAATACTTGCTAGGGGAAAATTTGCCAATGTTGATAGACTTATGGTTAAAATGTTTGTTTCTAGAGCCACAGCATCTTCATCAGTGTCCAATGGTAGGGACAAAATATCTGTTTATCTTTGCTCTTTGGAAATGCTCTTCCATCTTCTCATGTTGCTTTTCCCCACCTTCTCTCCTGTTACCGGCCTATCATGGGCTCATTTAGGTGCTATGTTAGCTACACGATATTTCCTGATGCTCCCTCTAGATGGGAACTCACCCTCTTTGAATTATCCCTGTGCTTTTTCTCACTGTCTCACTGCATGGAGAGCTTTCAACCTGTACCACAGTTAATGGACTTAAGCCACACTTCTTCCCCCCGAGCTCCACACAGCCTGTATCCTGCCCACCTGGGCAATCCTGGGGCCCAGCTCACAACCCTAGCACCCAGGACTAATCAACAAAAAAATTTTGTTAAGATTTTATTTGTTTATTCATGAGAGACACACAGAGAGAGGCAGAGACTTAGGCAGAGGGAGAAGCAGGCTCCCCATAGGGAGCTCAATACAGGACTCGATCCCAGGATCCTGGGATCATGCCCTGAACCAAAGGTAGATGCTCAACTGCTGAACCACCCAGGCGTCCCTCGCTAGTCAACAAATTAGAGGGATGACCGGGGGTGGAAGCGATCACTTGCACACCAGTATGAATTTATGTCCATGTGCCACCTTTCCCACAGAGACCTGCCTCTTATGTGTGCAATAAAATCATTGATCTGTCAAAAGTTCCCTAAACATGATAGCAGGTGGGGCAGATATTGTTGGGGACTGAACACCCACGTCAGAGTTTGGATCTCTTGCCTCCTGTGTGACACATATTCCACTGAGGTACCTGGTCAACCCCATTCATATTATTCCTCTTCACTTCCTGCCTCCAGGTTAACCAGGACCCCATGTTCTTTAGAACCCCTGGCCAAGGTTGCTGGAGGAAGGCATGGCTGTGGGGAATGGGAATGGTCTGGGAACAACTACAGGTGACAATGTCAAGGTCAGGAAACAGCTCTTTGTCACCTCAAACAATTGTTGAGGTAGTGTTCAAGAAAAAGATAGGGATGGATTGACGTCTCTGGATGGGATATCTCGGGGCACTCCCCTAGCCCCCAGCCTTCAGGGCTAAGGGAGCATTAGCCACGCAGCCACATGAGGCAGAGTATTTAGTGGGGAGAGTGGGCTCCGAGCCTTACTGCCCAGATCTGAATTTCAGATCTGCCCATACTCACTGTGTGACCTTGGACAAGTCACTGGACCTCTCTCTTCCTCAATTTTGTCATTCATAAATGGTGGCATTAACTGTACCTACCTCCTGGGTCTTTTGTGATCATTAAGTGAGTTAATGTTTATAAAATGTTTAGCATGTAGCAAGCACAGAACAAACCACTGTTCTCGTAACCCTCTGCTCTGGGTGTTCTCCGGCGCCCCGAGGTACTCCATGGACATGGAGCGTGAAGGTGCCCTGTGCTTGTGTGGGGAAACATGACTGGGAACTAGGGGCCTGTGCTCCGACCAGATCAATGCGTCCCTCCCCCCCTTCTGGACCAGCAAACCCTTCCCTGGCATCTGGCAATCAGGAGTCAAGGGGGAGTCCCTCCTATTTGTATGCAAAGGCATTCTCCTGAGGATCCGTCAACCCACCCATCACAAAATGCTTTTGGACACTTAGGGAGAAAATTTCAGACACCTGCAGAGTGCCTAAGATCAAGAGAAGCAAAACAAAGGCACAGAGGAGCTCACACTGAAAGTTGACCCTGGAGGAGCCAGGAGGGTCTCCGAATCACCAGGCAGGAGAACCCAGGCCCCGAGGGAGCCATTCTCCGTGAGGCTCCAGCCTTGGCTTTGGGTGGCAGTGAAGCGAATTTCTGGACTGCGCTGCACAGCAGGGATGCTGGGAGCACCTGTCTCAGAGCCCCAGCTGGCGCAAGGACTCACTGGCTCATACCCAGAAGCCCCGGGCACAGTGCCTGGCACTGATTCAGTAGTCAGGCAGCACTGGCGACTGTCTTGGGGGGTGGAGGTCCCAGACCCAGACCTCTGGTCCTCACCCCCACTTGGATGGCCTTGGGCACCTGCACAGACTATGATAGCAGGTCATGGAAGCAGAGACCATGATGCCAGTCCACCTTTACTCCTGGGCACAGAGTGGGCAATTCATACATCTTTGGAGCCCCTGGTTTATTCTGTTTGGCTGGCAAGTTATCGTCCTCGCATTCTTTCCATGGGGGAGCAGTGGCGAGCCACACAGACACTTCTTAGCTGTGTCATCTAGAGCGAGTAGCATGACTTCGCTGAACCCCAGCATCCTTAGCTGTGCAATGGGAAGGGGCTGTCGCACTTATAAGGCTGCTATGAAGGATCAGCGAGACCACTCTGTACAAACCCCCATGTGCCATCTGACCTGGAGTGAAGTCGAGTAAATGAGGCTTGTTTACCTTCATAATGACCCTGTGATGGAAGCATAATGGGTTTTTTTTTAAGACTTTATTTATTCATGAGAGACAGAGAGAGAGAGAGAGAGAGGCAGAGACACAGGCAGAGAGAGAAGCAGGCTCCATGCAGGGAGCCAGACGTGGGACTCGACCCCGGGTCTCCAGGATCAGGCCCTGGGCTGAAGGTGGCACTAAACCGCTGAGCCACCTGGGCTGCCCAATGGTTTTCATTATTTGAGATGAAACCCCGACTCAGAGATATGGGATAATTTACCTAAAATCCCACAGCTGGGACTTGAACCCAAACCTCCTGCTTCCTGACATGGTGCTCTTTCTTCGTGCCAAATTATTATACTGAAGGGGAGGGGCAGGGGGAAGGGGACAGAGAGGCACTTACAGCTGTAGGCTGCAGCCCCTCTCCCTGCAGGAGGGCACCGCAGTAACGGAGACCCAGTGCCTCTGAGCTTGTATTCATTTCATTTCTTTTTAAAGATTTTATTTATTTATTTTTGAGACAGACACATGAGCCGGGGGAGGGGCAGAGGGAGACGCAGACTCCCCACGGAGCAAGGAGCTCGATGCAGGATTTGATCCCAGGACCCCATGATCATGACCTGAGCCGAAGGCAGAGGACACTTCACTGACTGAGCCACCAGGGGCCCTCATTTCATTTGTAAAGTCCTCTTCTCTTCTTTGACAATGGCTTCCTGCCACTTCACTAAGAAAGTCCTGCTCTCTCTCATGAAATAACAAGACAAAGAACAGGCCTTTCAGATGCCCATACCCCCCACCCTTACCCCCTCACTCTCACCCTGCCCCTGCCACCTACGGTTTCTCAGCGCTAAATGACCATTCTCAACTCCTTTCAAAAAGAACTAATCAGGGTCCTAAAAATCCCTGAGCATCTGTAGTTCATCCACAAACAACTAGCAATACTCCATCTTATCGGGGGAGAAGGTAGGAAAAGAATAAATCTCATCAACTTATTTTATATAGAAAGGACAATTGGCCGTGGACTTTTTTGCACCGTGATCACCTTTGGAAAAACCTTTCTGAGAACAGGAAGCACCTTCTGCCTCCCAATGAAAGGTGCAAATGGCTGTGGAAGGAGCACTGATCCGGGGGCCTGGAGACCTGGGTTCTAGATTCCTACGACCTTGCTGGGCTTCTTGGACCAGTCCCTCAGCTTCTCTGGGCCTAGTTTCCACATGCACACAATGCAGGAAGGAGACAAAATGAGTTTTGATCAATCAGCTTTCAAATTTGCTGAAAGTACCTAAAACATTGCTAAAGAAAAGAAACAATGGTGGCCATTTCTGTCCAGAAAACAATGTTCTCGATGTTTCCCTGAGCCCAGTATTGTGTTCATATCCTTACAAACGGGACACATGCGTCCCCAGGCCCCAAATTGGGAATGGCAAAATGGCATCTCCTTAACAGTGTCAAAGCAAAAGTCTGATGGCTCTGTCCCCGCTGTGAGTGGGCAGGGCCATGCTTCCTTTGAGTCCTCCCCCAAAGTGGGCTAAAACTTCAAGGGGTCCCGTAAGAGCTCAGGAACATTCTCTTCTAAATATCCCCCTCTGGTCTCAACCATTTCTCCCCTTATCACACTTGACATCTTGCCCTGATTCTTCTTGGTCCAGTTGTGGCTGAGTCTGATTTGCTGTTGACCCAATCCATCCCTCTCTGGATATTGGCTCCTGAGCTCCTGGTTTCTAGAATGGAGCATCCAAAAATGGAGCAAGCATAGGACTGCTGCATGGACACAGAGAGGCCTGCCCTGCTTTCCAGTCTTGTGGATACAATCGCAGAGTTGATAGTGTTCAGATTCTCACTGTCGACATGGCCTTCCATTCTGCTTGCATCATATCACAGAACCCTGCCAGTCGACTGCAAGGTAAGTCCAGTTACTAATCCCCTTTTTTAATATGGAAAAACAAAACAAAACCTTGGCAGGTAACTTGATCTCTTTGACCTCCAGACCTCATGAAGTGAGAAGTTAGTGAGTCAGAATTTGAATGGGAGTGATGATTTCAAAATATGTCCACAAGGTATCAGAATAAACCCATGGGACTTAATGCATGTACGTAGCAAGGTATAGAAATGGAGAGACGCTTATGGGTATGCGTGTATGCACATAGGAGTACACGTGTGCGTGTATATACCTATATCTACTTCCCAGCTCTGTCCTTTGAGGGCGCCTAGAAACCAACTGCCTCAGTAGCAGTAACACCCCAGTGCCCAAATCTTGATTCCTAAATATCATTCTCTGTTAAAAGGAACTGAAACTCCTTAAAGAAATGGTTGATTCCAGAGCTCAGGCAGGAAATATACAGGATCAGTCTGGAGTGTTTGGGCCAAAAAACAGCAAACTGCCCAAGGACTAATGGCAATATCTCAAAAGGACACCGGGGGATCTGGGTGGCTCAGCGGCTGAGCGTCTGCCTTTGGCTCAGGTCATGATCCTGGGGTCCTGGGATCGAGTCCTGTATCGGGTTCCCCCCAGGGGGCCTGCTTCTCCCTCTGCCGGTGTCTCTGTCTCTATGGAGAGGAAAGGATTATAACCTATTATAAAATCTAGGAGTCCACGAGTCTACACAGGTATAAATTAAAAAATAAATAAATACTCTAACTTACAGTAAAAAAAACCAACAGTAAAACAATGATGGACTTTTTCTGCACACACCGTCTGGCAATCACAACAATGATTGATTCAGGGAAGGATCATTAATAGATGCTAAAACCAGTGGGTAAAAGCTTGAGGAATGAGGGGGTGTTTTCATAGTTTCAAAGTGTCTCTCCAAGGGATACTTGTCAAGTATCTTTGTATCAAGTATCAAGTACCTTTACAGCAGACACTGCCATAGCCCTGTGGTCACAAGGGACACTGCCAGTGGTGGGAATTGACAGCATGTGCCCCAAGATGATGCTCTGGGAGGGACACGGCATTGCTTCAGTGGGATTCCTGCCCGAAGGTCATAGTGGAATCTGTGCAGGAGCAAACACCAGACAAACCCAAACTCTAAGGACTTGCGACCAAGTGACAGGGACACGTCATTCCTGTCATCACACATAGCCAGGAGGGGGTGAGGGTGGTGAAGCATGGATTTTAAGGAAGTGCTTGTTGCTCGCCTGTTGTCACGTGTTCCTCCCATGCCGTGGGGTGGGTAGGGAGCAGGCATTATGGCCACCTTCAAATTTAGTGTAGGTCTCTGTCTGGGTGACCTTGGATGAGTCTCTGGACATCTCTCCTCCCACCGTGTCCTGGGTCAGCTGGAAGGGACTCACCAGGGATTTGTGGAGCTCTGGGGGAAATATGGAGGCACCTTGCTAGTTATAAAAGAGCACCCAGGTGTGTTGCACAATGATAACACTCACTCCCTATGGGGCTTTCAGTCCTGCAGGCTTTTGATCAGCCCCAAATTTGAGGACCACCACCCTGCAATGGGCAATACCCACCCAGGGCTTGCTGCGTAAACACCTACATACTCACTCAGTCGTAACACCTAAGACGTGTGTGTGTGTGTGTGTGTGTGTGTGTGTGTCCAAGGTGGATGCTCCATAGAGCATCTCCTCCACACCAGACACTATTCTAAGCCAAGAAGACTGAGGGCAAGACAGAATGAATCTCGGTTCTGGTGGCGTCAGCTTCTAGGACGATGTGGTTCAACCCAAGCTAGGAACCTCAAAGTCTACTTAAAATGTATCAAGCCTTGAACTTCTTTTAATGAGGAGCAAGAGAAAGAAAAAGAGCACAAAAATAAGCTCCGTGTTATACACACTCATTTAACCCTCATCCCAACCTTTGGGGTTAATGCATCCATTTCTCAGATAGAGAAACTAAAACTGGGGTTGCTCGGGTGGTGCACTAGGTTAAGCATCTGACTCTTGCGTTTGGCTCATGTCATGATCTCAGGGTCCTGGGATTGAGCCCCACGTCGGGCTCCATGCTCAGCGCAGATCAGTTAGAGATCCTCTCTCTCTCTCTCTCCCTCTCCCCCCCACAGTCCCACTCTCTCTCTCTCTCTCCAATAAATAAATACATCTTAAAAACAAACAACAAAACCTGAAACTAGAAGAGGGGCCTAATTTAGATAACTAATAAATGCTTGGTAACTAATATTTATTAGTTATCTAATAAATGGCTGAAATTTGAACTCGCAGCTGTGGAGCTTCAGAGCCCTGGCAGTGGTGGCTCTGTGGGTGCACTGCTGGGACCCAAATCCACCAGCCTGGCTCAGGGCCTCTCAGGGCTGGATAATTCCTTGTGGTGGAGGCTGCCCCGTGCGCTGTGAGATGTTTAGCCTTGGCCTCTTCCCACTAAATGGCAGGAGCACCCCACACCCGGTTGTGACAATCAAAAGTGTCTCCAGACATGGCCAAATGTCCCCTGGGGAACAAAATCTCCCCAACTGAGAACCACTAGCCCAAGTGTAAACAGTTGTCCCACCACTTACTGTCGTATAACCTGGATAAGCAACTTAAGCCCTATGTGCCTCAGTGTCCTCATCTGTAAAATGGACAAATGACAGTATGTGAGGTTAATGTGAGGATCAAATAGAATCAGGATGGCTAGGGTGGCTGGGTGACGGGCATTAAGGCGGGCACGTGATGTGATGAGCACTAGGTGTTATACTATATGTTAGCAAATTGAATTTAAATTAAATATATATATAAATGTAAAGGAAAGCACTTGGCTGTCCACATAAGGGCTCAGGACAAGATTCCTTTTTTCCACTGCCCTCTGCTGCCTCCCCTCCAAATATGAAAGAGTGTTCAGAGCAGGTGCACAGCGGAGGTTGGCTTACACATAGAAAGTTGTCACTGGAAAGTGTCAGGTAACCAGCTAATTAACAAATGGACAAGGGATGTTCAGATCCCCGCATTAGTGACCTGCTAACTGGGAATGTCCTGGCAGCCCTTCTCACCACTGCAGGGCAGTGAGGATTAAAGACTCCACAGCCAGACTGCCCAAGTTCAAGCCCAGCTATGAAACCCTGGGCTCATTATTTTGCTTCCTAATGCTATCATTTCCTCGTCTGTAAAATGGGGGTAATAAAGGTGCCTGCCTGGCAGTGAGCAATGAATGAATTAACACATGCGTGGTACCCAGAGCCCAATGCGGCCTATAGTACCTGCCGTTGCTGCTATTCCATTCCTAGAATAAGCCTCTCAAGGGCCTCCAGCCACACTGACCACCTTTATTTTCTCCTGGGGTGCCAAGTATAGTCCCATTTCCAGGCATTCACACTCCCATTCCCTGTGCCAGGAGCACTCCTCCTCCTAGACATTAACATCCCCCGACCCTCCTCCTTTGTCTGGGTCTCTATGCATACCGCCTCTTCTGAGACACAGCACCCAAAATAAGACAGCAGCTCCCCACCCTACTCATTGTGCTGTTGGTATCACATCAATCATCACTGCCTGACCCGATATATCAGAGTCTAAGCAGTACAGCACACACTGCAGAACAGTACAGTGTGGTCGTGTTCCTCCGCTTGTCTCCCTCCTATGAAAGCAGAAGTTCAACACACCAGAGTATCTAATTGGTGACTACATTCGTAGAACAGTGACCAGCACACGGTAGATGTAAATAATTATAAGAAATGATTAGAGAGGGGATCCCTGGGTGGCGCAGCGGTTTGGCGCCTGCCTTTGGCCCGGGGCACGATCCTGGAGACCCGGGATCGAATCCCACGTCGGGCTCCCAGTGCATGGAGCCTGCTTCTCCCTCTGCCTGTGTCTCTGCCTCTCTCTCTCTCTCTCTGTGTGACTATCATAAATAAATAAAAGTTAAAAAAAAAATGATTAGAGATATTTTGCAGAAGGGATTTTCAAAGTCCCCACATAACTCATTTTCCTAACACGGAAACTGTTGGAACTGGGGCCTAGAACAGGTTTGCAACAAAAACAAAACAGAACGAAACAAAACCTTGCTTTCTTATAACAGTGGGTCCTTTAGAACAGATTAGCTCTACTTAAGAGACTTCCAAACTGTGTTCCCTGAAACTGTGGTCTCCGGAGAGAAGGGTATAAGGAATTAAACCAAGCAAGGATTCACAAGGTCAAAGACATCGGGAAGCAACACAGAATTCTTTCCTGCTTGGGGATTCACACTGCACAGAAAAGCTCTAAGAAGCCCTGTAGAGAAAACACTTATTTGAGCAAGGTTTGCTGAGCTTACTTCACCCGAGACCCCACCCATAATGTCTGCATCATGAACAATTTGAAAAACAGTGCTCTAGTAGAAGTGTCTCAACTTACAGAGGCAGACAGAAAGTACGGCCCAGAAAGGTGATTGGAGTCACTCAAGGTCACACAGACAGCTTCTGAATCCTAGAGCAGGGCACTTCTCATGCCTCTCGAGGTATCCCTAGTGGTCCACACAAGTGATAGGTTCACCAGAGGCCAAAAACTGAGCACAGACCTCAGATTCTATTATCAGTTTGGCTAAATCACTAATGAAACTTAAGGTACCAAATAGGACTTGGTTTCAACCTCACCATTCCAGAGGTATTCACTCAACAAATATGGATTAGCCATTATGTGTCAAGCACGGCACGTTTTGTGGTGAACTAGACACAGTTGTTCAGTAGATTGACAATAAAATTATCCCTAAGAGACCAAAATTGATTGAACTGTCCTTGATAAGCCTGCTTCAGAGTAGGGACTTGTAAGACATCACATATTCAGATCTCATTTGCTTCCATTAACAATGCTCACATTTAGATCTAGTGGTAATAACATGCTCTCAATTGGAATGGTTCTGGAATAAAAGGTTCCCCTTTCCTGTGCAGGCTTCAGAGAGGAACCAAAAGCTAGGAATTCATTGGGCTCTTTTTTCTGTTGAGCACCTCAATCAATAGATTTTCCCATTTCTGATTCATTCAAATATCATCTCTGGCTCCTCGATTTTCATTAAAATGTGTTTTCTCATTTCCTGTTGTCTACAAATGAAAATGACTATTTAAAAAATGAGATTTGTTTTTTAAAGCATATCAGCTCACACATTTCAGAGCCCTTCAGAAATGTGGAACCAAAGCCACGTAAGTCTAAAACACTACAGATTCAAGACAGAGAAAGACTCGGCTATTATTCTTTATGACTTTTCAATGAACTAATAGCATCTGCCTAGGAAATGGGAATATTCTTGTATGTTATTTTTAAAAAGGAGATTCCAAATGAGAAAAAATATATTAGAATTTCAGACCGGAGAAGTCCCTATTTGATACTTTGTGGCACTAAAGCCAGCTCTCAGCACAGACTTGAGATGTGTGTATCTAAAAAAAAGAAAAAAAACTGCACACACACGCACACACACACAACAAAACCTGAGGAACTGGAAGCTCTTCACGGTCCTTGTTCCTGTGTGTACCTGTAAGGACAACCTGTCTGCAAAGAAAATAAAGATGTGCTTCCAGACCAAGCCAACATCTACCCTGATATTAAGGATGCTCTCATGGTTTCTCCAGGAACTATCCTGAAAACCAATCTGGCAAAGCAAAGATAATCACCTCATAATCCACATATTTTGTGTTTATTAGACACCAGAACAAATCAGAAAGAGTTGCTCAGCTGTTGTAAAGACACACACAGAGAGCAGAAATTGCATAAACAAAGGGCCACAGGAAGCTGGATACAGGAAAGCCACACACACACACCCCATCAGCGCAACACACACATAGAACCTGTTGTCTAAAAATCAACTGAACAAAAATAAGTCACTGATCAATCCATTTGTTTAAAAGGGAGGGGAGGGCATATTTTTTAAAGACCAGCTGCTATTTTTTTTTTTTTTTAATCAAACACCACCTTCTCTTCTCTAACCGAACCCTTGGTCCATTTCTGCTGGACTGGGGTATATTTGACTGAGTTTATGTCAAACACTTCTGCCAATTCTTCAAACAGCAAATCAGTCTGGTGAGGCTTCTCAGCACACGGGCGACTACAGACACAGACACAGAAAATGTGATCAACTGAGCAGCACTGGAGACGTATCTGTGAGTGTGTATTCCGCATGCTGGTTAGTGTCTGTGCAGTCATGTAGATCCAGGAGGGGCGCTTCTTAGGCAGTTTAATGGATTCCGTTTGGGGTGAAAGGTGTTATTTTGCCCAACGAAATCTCCCCCTCGCAGTCCAGCTCCCAGAGGGACTCGGCAGCAGGGTCACCATCGGGGGACGCCTGAGAGATCCGGGACATGCGGTCGAAAGGGCTCTCCTCCTGCTTGTCCACCTCCCCGTCCCCCGGGGTCACGGCATTGGGGATCATATGGATGTAGGCAGCTGCGATCTCCTTGTGGAGGACGGTGTCCTGGTTGTAGGAGATGAGCTCATTGCTGATGTTCACTGTCTCCACGGGTGTGCGGGCGCACAGGTGGCTGCACCCCAGCAGCTGCGCAAACACCTTCCGGAAGTCAGCGTTGAAGGCGTAGATGACCGGGTTGAGCGACGAGTTGGCCCAGCCGAACCAGACGAAGACGTCGAAGGTGGTCTCGCTGACGCAGGGGAGGCCCGCCCGAGGACCCTCGGGGCGTCCGCTGCAGAAGGGGACCATGCAGTTAAGGATGAAGAAGGGCAGCCAGCAGCACACGAAGACCCCCATGATCACCGACAGGGTCTTGAGGACTTTGGTCTCCTTCTTGATGGATGCCCGCAGGCTGGTGTCAGGGGCACAGGCTGCGCGGCTGCGGCAGCTCTGCGCGTGCTCCGCGGCGCGCTCCAGGGAGGAAATCCTGCGGATCTGCACCTGGGCGATGCGGTAGATGCGCGTGTAGGTCACGATCATGATGGCCACGGGGATGTAGAAGCTGATGAGCGACGAGGAGATTGCGTATGTGCGGTTCAGGCTGGAGTCACAGTTTTCCGCCCTCGCCTCTGGCTCCCCGGCGTCCTCCCAGGGCGTCCCGTTGGCCAGGACCGAGGGCGGCTCCACGCCGCCCCAGGGGTCCGCCTTGTCCCTGTGCCAATGCAGTTGAACCGGGATGAAGGAGATGAGAATGGACAAGGTCCAGGCCAGGCCGACCATGACCAACGCCACACGCTGGGTCATCTTGCGCTCATAGCGGAAGGGCCTGGAGATGGCCCAGTAGCGGTCCACGCTGATGACGCACAGGTTCAGGATGGAGGCGGTGGAGCACATGATGTCGAAGGCCACCCAGATGTCGCAGAAGGCCCCAAAGGGCCAGTATCCGGCCACCTCGGCCACCGCCTTCCAGGGCATGACCAGCAGCGCCACGAAGAGGTCGGACACGGCCAGAGACACGATGAAGACGTTGGTCATCTTGGCGCGCAGGTGGCGGCTGCGCACGATGGCCGCGCACACCAGCACGTTGCCCAGCAGGGTCCAGACGATGAGCAGGGTCAGGAGGCCGGCGGTGACCACCTGCGCGGGCCCCAGCGGCGCCGCCCCCTCCGCGCCCCCCGCGGCGCCCCGCGGCGCCCGCTGCTGCTGCCCGAACCGCGCCCGGTACGCGGAGCCGTTGCGCCCCGGCGGCAGCATGTCGGGCTCGGGGTCAGGGACGGGCTGCGCGCGGTCCCAGCTTCGGCCTTGCGCCCCCCGGGTGACCCCATCGGGCACCCGGGGGCTGGCGCACCGGGACCCGCGGCTGAGGGATGCCCGAGCCCCGGGGGGGCCGCTCACCGTGCGCCGCGCCGGGCCCCGAGTGCGCGGGGTCCCCTCTCGCCGCCTCCGGTGCCTCCGGGTGGGTGGCTGCGTTGCGCCCCTCCGGCGCGGGCGCTGGGGGCGGGAGGCCGGCCGGGGCGCGCCGGGCGGCGGTGGCTGCGGCTGTGTCTGGTTCGCAGCCGGAGCAGCGGAGAGCCAGCCCGCACCGAGGGGGCGGGGGCCGGGAGCGACCCGCGGCGGGCGAGCGCGGCGGCGCTGCCTGCCTCCCGGTGTGCGCCCCGGGCCCGCGCCCCCGCGCCCCCGCGCAGCAGCCCCACCTGGGCCGGGGCGCACACTCCGCTCTCCGCCCGCCGCCACAGTCTGGGGGCGACTCCGAAGGTGGGAGGCCACCTTCGGGCCAAACCCTCGCCCCGCGCCAGGGAGAACACGCCCTGGGGCGACCAAGAGGTCCCCGACCCAGCCCTGGTGCCCTAGCCCCAAACACATTTGGGGAACGGGGAGGTGGGCTAGGGATGGAGGAAATCCCTGGCCTCTGGGTTGGGAAAGCGTGTTTGTGAGGCAGAGGGCAGCCTTGGCTTTCTCCCAGACCCAAGCCCCCAACTGAGACTTCATTCCTGGCTTGTGTGACCTTGAGCGCCCTAAACTTCCCTGGGTCTTGGTTTTCTTACCCACAAAATGGGCTAATGATTCCTCCTCCTCTCCGGTTCAGTGAAATCAGTCATCTAGGGAAAAAGCGTGCAGGAGGCCTGTCTCCTAGGAACCACTTCTCTTAAACTATCCCCGCCCCACTCGTCCATTCTAAGAATTCAGGCTCCGGGGATCCCTGGGTGGCTCAGCGGTTTAGCGCCTGCCTGTGGCCCAGGGCGAGATCCTGGAGTCCCGGGATCGAGTCCCACGTGGGGCTCCCAGCATGGAGCCTGCTTTTCCCTCCTCCTGTGTCTCTGGTCTCTCTCTCTCTCTCTCTCATGTCTATCATAAATAAATAAATAAATCTTTTAAAAAAATTTTAAAAATAAAAATAAAAATTCAGGCTCAACCTGACCTCTTGGGAGAGTCTTTATGCCCACCATCACCCCCGATCTTCTTCCCTTTGGGGATAATTTTGGATGAACCCAGAAGACAAGGAGGAGGAAGGGAGGCTCCAGCTAGCTGGAAGCCTCCTCCCTGCTGGACATCCTCAGTCTTTCTCTTTTATAGCCTTGAGAAAGATGGATTAATATCTCAGTGCTTGACAGAAGTGAAAATTGAGGCTTGAACCAGTGGTCCAAAGTTTTGAAAAGAATGGCAGGAAGCCCTGGAGAGGAGAGCAGTGTTCCAGGCTCTTAACATGCTTCCTCCCTCCAGCAAACAAGTTCTGCTTCTGAAGGGCCAAGTTTCTGCCGGGGTTAAGCTCAGCTGAAGACAGCCAGGGAGAGAAGAGGCTGAGGCATCCAGCCACCCTGCCCTGAGGTCCAGATACAGGGACTGGACTCTCACATCCCCTCCGTAATCTCTCTCCCCACTCAGACCCACAGGCCCCATTCACCTCAGCTCCCATCTGCACCTGCAAGTGTCCCAGCTTTGAAGACTCAGCCTCCTTGGCCTTCTACAGCCTCTTCTCCCTCCAGTCTTCTCTCCCTTCAGCACTTTCTGCTGCTGGAGGCAACAAGACCATCTGTCCAGGGTCCTGCACCTAAAGCTGGAGAGTCATACTTACCTCCTCTCTCTCCCCATCTCCTAGGGGCAGGTCCACTCCTCTCCAGATGTCCCATCCAGGACTGTGTCCCCTCTAACCTGTTTTATGGTGGCACTATGCTAGCTTCCAGCTTCTGTCCCAATCCTCTGTGGCAGGCAGAGTGATCCTTCTCAGATGTAATTGTGATCATGTCATTCCCCAGATGGAAAACCCCCGGTATCTCCCTGCCATCCCTGATCCTTAGACTGTCAGGTAAGCTCTTTGAAGTCTTTAACCATCTTCCCCTTGTTCCACATCTTCTCCTGCCCCTCCTCCTCCACATACAGTCTGGACTCAAGCCACTACCACCACAAAACACAAGCAAGCAAGCAAACAAAAAAATGCTAATTGTCATTTCCCTAGTGGGTCTTACAGCAATCCCTCCCCCTGGAGTGACCTCTATCCCATCCCAGTCTTCCTGGAGAACACCAACTTAGGATGTCAGAAGAGGACTTGGGTTTTGGAAACAGGTTTGAATTTCAATTCCTCATATTTTTATTTGGCAAATGCTTATTGAGCACCTGTTATATCTCAGATGCTGTTTTATTCACTGAGAATACAAGGGAGGATAAAAAATATAATGTCCCTTCCCTCTACAAGGTTATAGTCTAGTATTGAAGATGGACTTTAATACAAGAATTATCCAAATAGGGCAGCCCGGGTGGCTCAGCGGTTTAGCACCGCCTTCAGTCCAGGGCCTGATCCTGGAGACCTAGGATCAAGTCCCATGTCGGGCTCCTGCATGGAGCCTGCTTCTCCCTCTGCCTGTGTCTCCGCCTCTCTCTCTCTCTCTCTCTCTCTCTCTTTGTCTCTCTCTCTCTCTCTCTGTGTCTCTCATGAATAAATAAATAAAATCTTTAAAAAAAAGAATTATCCAAATAAATGTACAATTGCAATGGTGACGGGTGCTGTGAAGGAAAAGTGTAATCATGAGGGGTGACCTAGACAAGATATTTAGGGAAGTCCCTTTTGGGTTGAAACCACAGTTGCGTGGACCGAGGGCAAGACAGAAGGAAAGAACAGGCAGGAAGAGCAGGCACTTGCTAGCTGTGGGAGCTTGGGCAAGTTTTTTTATCTCTCTGTGCATCGGTTTCCTCCTCTCCGACACAGGTTAAGAATAGTAGGTTAGAAGGCAAGGGAGATGAGGCCAACACGTATGGTGTGCAAGACCCTTCCTTCACTCTCTGGCTGTGCCCTGGGTGCCCTGCAAGGAGCCTCCTGCCCTGGTTTCTGTAATGGAGCCAGAAAGTGGATACACTATCGGACCTGAGAGGCTAGAGGAGGAGGGACTGGTCCCAGAAGGAAAACACTGTGTTTATCTTCAAAACAACGAGCCCACGGGTGGCAGGGGTGGAGGATGGGGGGGTGGGGAAGCCTTGCAAGAACCTTTGTGCGAGAGCTGAGGCATGAAAGAGAGCACAGGAAAGGCGAAGGGAATTTTAGAGGATCGCCTGTTGCCTTCACAGAACTTAAAAAAACTATTTGAATTTGGGGATTCTCTCTTGAACACAGCACAGCTGAGAGCCTGGGCCACATGGATCATGGCTTTGCAAGTTGCCTGGAGCGCTGGACTACACCGGGGCCTCTCCTTCCTCTGACAGCTCACCTAAGAAGCTGCTCTCCAGGAAGCCTAGCTGGCTTCTGGGCTGAGGCACCTCCTCCCTACCCCCCCCCCCCAAGCTCCAGAGGACCCTGTGATACCTCGCAATGCAGCAGGATGATATTGTATTGTTACCAGCCATGGACGGGGCTGCCGGCTCCTCTAGACTCTGAACTTCTGAAACCAAGGAACCATGTCTTATCCATGTCTGAATTCCCCAGGCCAACACAAGGAGTGGGTGCTCGGCAAATCTTTACTGATGGAAGAGTGCAAAAAGAGGGCTCCAGGCCCAACACTGTGACAGTAAGGGACACATGCTCACCACACATAATTGCATTTGTTTTCAGGCAGTTCTGACTCCCTGAATTCCATCTACCATTCATTCATTCATTCATTCATTCATTCAGCAGGGCTTTGCTGAGGACCTAGTATGCGGAGAGTCATAGCCCAGGTCACAGAGGCCTAACCCTTCTGGACTGAGCAAGTCCTGCTCCAGCAGACCCCTGGGTCGGCTTATAAGGCACCAGTTATGAGACTGGAGGAGGAGGGAGGGGGAAGGAGAGGAGAGGTGGAGGAGGAAGGAGGAGGTGGTGAAGGAAGAAAAGGAATGATGAAGAGTAAAAGCCTCTAGACCCATTAGTACCCTGGTCTTTGCAGCTTCAAAAGCCAGTAACTCACCCTTTGGTGAACGCTTCCCTGAGTTGAGCTTCCCTTGTCACCTGCAACTGGAACAGCCCAGCCAAGCGCAAGGAACAAACACAGCTCGGAGGATGGTCTGGCCATTTGAGCAGGCGGCTTGGGGAAGGGCCACACAGAAGAGAGGACACCGAGCTGGAGGGTGCATGGAATCCACCAGCATTCCAGGTGGAGGGCACGCCTAACAGAAGGAACAGCTTGCGCAAAGGCTCAGAGGCACAGAGCTTCATGTGTGAAAGGGCAGATTCTTCAGAACTCTAGGGCTTTTCCCTCTGTTACACAAAAAAACTGTTTCTCATCATTTTTGGAAACAAGAGTTTTCTATCAATAAAACTCTATGCGTGCAAAGTAACGCCAGGCAGCCAGGTTGCTATAGCCCGTGTCTCTCCTGTCTTCACGGGGAGGGTTCCTGGAGCCATTTGTCTGCTGAGGATGATGGTTCCGTGTGAGCAGTGGCCGACCTCTCTCACCCAGGCTCTTTCCCACATTTTCCAGAAATCTCTCATCATCCTGGGAAGCCAGACTTATCAGCATGGACTCTAAGCAAGCAGGTAGCCGATAAGCTCCCTCTCTTGTGTCATCCCAGCCACAGCCCTGCTCCAAAGGAAGGGATCCTCCCCTACCTTTGGCTCCTGCAAAATTGTACTAAGAGGATTTGCTTAGAACATTTTAGCACAAAGGGGGTTTCCCTAAGCCAGTCAGCAAATATTCTTCTGTTTGAACTCACTGATCCTCCTTCCTCCGAAGATATTATTTTCAATTGGATTTGCTTCATTGAGACAAATAGCAAAATCCACAGGAGTGACAGCCAGGATTTTGGTGCTCCTGCCACAGCTGGTATCAAAAGACTTAACTCTTTTATACCACACAAGCCTTGGTCCTTGGTTACAGGACACACTTGAGCTCCCCAGGGGCCAGCCTTGCCAGTGCGCTCAGCTTGGCTCAGCAGAGCTCAGGCAGAAAGGTAGAGATGAGCCACTCACATCCATCCTGTGGCCTCAAGCACACGACCATGGATGCTGACCTGGAGGCCTCCTCTTCAAACCCAAGCATCAGTCCCTAGGTCTCCATTCCCTCCCAGCTCAGACACACAGGAGACATGGAGATTCAGGTGTGTCAACAAGACACAACCACCAATATGAAGGGGCTCTCACTGGCCAAATTTGGGACAATATGAGCATCAGAACTAAAAGCCATAATAATGGATTATAATCTATTTGATAAAATGAGAATCTATGGTGATAAAAAAGGAATAGGAAGGAAGGAATGAGAGAGGCAGGAGAATGCCAATTACTGCCAAAGGAATAACAAAAAAATCACATTTTAGGGGCACCTGGGGGGCTCAGTTGGTGAAGCATCTGCCTTCAGCTCAGGTCATGATCCCAGGGTTCTAGGATCCAGCCCTACATCGGGCTCCCTGCTCCATGGGGAGTCTGCTTCCCCACCCAACCCCCCACTGCCCGCCACTGCCCCTGCTTTTGCACTCTCTTCTCTCTATATATATGTGTGTGTGTGAAATAAATAAATAATAATAAAATCTTTTTTAAATATTTTTAAATATTTTTTTAAAAATCACATTTTGCAACCATATGGTAATAACTGATTTAGACAAAAGTCATCACCTCGTACAAGGTTAGAGAGGAACAGAAGGGATGTAAGGGTGGTAACTTTATCGTTGAGAAACCTGGCAGGCCCTGCCTTAACAAGTAAAGACTTAACATGACTGGGATAGAACAGATGGACACCAGGTACCCTCTGGTGGGACACACCAGGGCACAGCGTCCTTACCTAGTATCCTTGCCGCCCTGAGGAAACAGCAGACATGCCCAGACAGAGGAACTGTCAACAATTGACCTGAACTCTTCAAAGTACTGATGTCCCAACAGACAAAGAAAAGACAAGGAGCTGTCCCAGTTCAGAGGGGACACACAGGCATTCCAGCTGGATCAGGGGACAGACCCTCGAAGAATGTTATTGGGACAGTCAGCAAAATGATCGTGTGGACTGTATATTCTACTATTATTGACAATTAAACCATTGACAATTTATAGTTACTGACAATGAGACCACTGTATGGCATCGATCCTAAATTTGCTGAATTTATTCACCTTGTTCTTGAAGAAAACAAGCTGAAACACCAGGGGGGGAAAGAGCAGGACGCCTGCAACCGCATTTCAGTGCTTCAGGAAGAGATGAGTGTGTCATATCATATCATATCATATCATATCATATCATGTCCATATTGGAGAGAGAGAGCAATGTGGTCAAGAGCATTCAGTGGGTCTGGTGGAGGGTATATGAAAGTTCATCATCCAACAACTCTCCTGTAAGTTTGAAATTATTTTTTAAAAAAATAAAATTTAAATAAACATATTGATTAGAAATGCTTTCAGTGGTGAGTAACAGAAAGCCTGCCTACTCATGGCTTTATGCAATAAAGACATTTAATCCTCTAACATAAATGGGAAATTCAGAGGGAACAGGCAAGGTGCTGGCACAGAAGCTCAGTGACGCAACCAAGGACTCAGTTTCTTTTTACCCCATGTTCCGCCTTTCTCAGTGTTGTGGTTTTGTGTCCTTGGAGCCTCAAGGTCCCAGGATGGCTATTACAGCTTTGGGCCTCATGACCAAGTTCAAATTCCAGGAGAAAAATGGGGAGAAGCTATCAGGGGCATTTTCTTAATGTGTCTCTTAGCTATCACCAGTGAAGAAGACCCTAGAAGGACCTTTGTCTCGTTAGCCAGAAGCAAACCCCATGGCTGCCCCTGACTACAAGGCAGACTGCAAACTGTTTCAAGTACCAGCCCAAGGGACACAGAATGCCCATGCTTTGGCTTAAACAAACCAAAATTCATCACCAAAGACTGGGCACTTGGCTTCTCCCACCAAAATCAGGGTTTTCTTAGCAAGCAAAGGATTGTCGCTAAGAGGGCAGTTAACAGTGTGTGCCACAGTTAATATTTGTGAAGCTCCTGCTCAAGTCAACATTGTACCGATGAGGACTCAGTCCCCAACCCCAGGAGCTTGTAGTGTGTGTTCTTGAACAATCCCTATAACTCCCCCTCACAGCTCTCCATCCAGAGCATGGGAAGTCCCTTCAGAGCTCAGTTAGGAAAGGATGCTGCAGTGTCACCTGGGTGGCTCAGTGGTTGAGCATCTGCCTTTGGCGCAGGTCATGATCCTGGGGTCCTGGGATCAAGTCCTTCATCAGGCTCCCCACATGGAGCCTGTTTCTCTCTCTGCCTATGTCTCTGCCTCTCTCTCTCTCATGAATAAATAAATAAAATCTTAAAAAAAAAAAAAAAGGAAAGAATGCTACGAAAGGAGACCTCACTGAGTTGATTCAGGTTTTTCCAAAAGGAAATACAGAAATAATTTTTTACCTGCCCAAGCAAATACCAAATAAATACGTGCATTTTCTTCCTGAGCTTTCTGCCATATTGAAACTATCTCCCAGTTCCCTTTTTTATAAAAGATTTTATTTATTTATGCATGAGAGACACAGAGAGAGGCAGAGACATAAGCAGAGGGAGAAGCAGGCTCCATGCAGGGAGCCCGATGTGGGACTCGATCCCGGGATCATGCCCTGAGCCGAACGCAGGCACTAAACTGCTGAGCCACACAGGGATCCCCTCAGTTCCTATTTTTATCTCAAAAGATCATCAATGGGGCACCTGGGTGGCTCAGGGGATTAAGCATCTTCTTTCGGCTCAGGCTCATGTTGTGATCTCTGGGTCCTGGGATGGAGCCCTGCATCAGGCTCCCTGCTCAGCGAGGAATCCGCTTCTCCTTCCCCCTGCCCCTCCCCCTGCTTGTGCTCTCTTGCTCTTTCTCTCTCTCTCTCAAATAAATAAAACATTTTTTTAGAAAAAGATCATCATCCATTTCTTTGTCCATTCAACTATTATTATGAAGCTCCTCCTCTGCTGGCAAAGGGGACACAGCTGGGGACTCAAACAGGCATTGTCCCTTCTTCTTGAGGCTTATAGTAAGTGGTCAGACAATCCCACACGTAATTGTAGAATTAACAGGTGCAATAGTCACGATGAAAAAAAGCTAATTTGTGTTGTGAACGTTCATAACACAGATGCCAGAACTGACCTAGGGGTGAGTGAAGACTTCCCGGAGAAGCTGTCGTTTGGTTGGAGATCTACCAGAGGAGTTGAATTAACTAAGTGAAGGGCAGAGGAAGCAGCAAGTGCTAAGGCCCTGAGGCAGGAGGAGACATGCCACGTCCAAAGAACTAAAGAAGCTGGTCAGTGTGGTGGGGCACAGAGCGAAAGTGAAGCACAAGGGAAGGCTGGAGAGGTGGGCAGCAGAGACCACAAGGACCCCTGGGGGACCAAGGTAGGGATTTTGCTTTTCATCTCAAGCACCGAGAAGCCATCAGAGGATGTTACACAGGGGAAGGATAGAAACTTATTTGCCCTTTTCAAACACTGCTCTAGCCGCAGTAGGGAGGGCAGACTGGTAGGGACCAGGGATACATTTGCATGCAAGGATACATGCAAGGGAGCGAGGAGGCTACTTCAGGAGACCCAGAGGAGATGATGGTGCATCGGAGTGGGCAGGGGATGCAAGTGGAGAGAAGCACATGGAGCCGAGAGATTTGTGAGTAGATGTGACAAGTGTGGCTGTGGCTTGGAGATGAAGCACAAGGACCATGTAAAGACAGCCCTTGTATGTCGGCGTGTAGAGGCCAGCGCTATCCATGGAGATGAAGACAAGGAGGGAGAACTGGCCAGAGGACTGAGAACTCTTGAGTTTGGGGGTCAGACTCATTCAGTTTAATGTGCCTCTGGGACATCTAAGCTGCCGGAAATAACCCATAGGGAGCTGGGAGGTCAGGCTGAAAATGCACATTTCAGAGTCAGCAGCATCTAGATGGTAAGTAAGCCAGTGGCCATGGGCTGGACCACCAAGGAGAGACGAGTGAGAAGCCAAGGGGACACAGGGCACCCCCCTGAAAACTGCAACACCACCTGCGCAAGGAGAAGGTGAGGAGCCTGCACCCCAAGAACAGGGTTCAGAGAGATAGGACGAGCCTCAGGGGAGCATGTCATCAAAGCCAGGACCCTGTGCCGGCTGCTCCTCCCTCCCCTCTGCAGACGAGGAGACCGAAACATGGAGGCACTCGATCAGTGCCCAGGCCGCCCAGCTTTTCCTGGGCAAACAGCAATGACAATCCTAGGGTCTCATTAGCTCCATTTCCTGCTCTCATGTAAGGCACGAAACACAGGGTAAAGGCACCATGCAAGTTTCTGCAGCTGCTCTAACAGACCACTACAAACTTAGGGGCCTAAAACAGCACAAGTTTATTATCTTATGGTTCGGGAGGTCAGACATCTGAAATGAGCCTCACTGGACTAAAATCTAGTCTTGGCAGAGCCATCGGCAGAGACTGTAGGGGACAATCCCAGGTCTGCTTCTTCTGGCTGCTGGCGGCTGCCGGCACACCTTGGCTTGTGGCTGCATCACTCGGCCTCTGTCCACCCTCTGGAGCCCAATTTCCTCCCACCACCCCTTATAAAGACCTGTGTGATTATATTTTGGACCTGCCCAGATAATCCAGGATAATGTCCCATCTCAGGATCCTCGACTCAATCACACTGACAATGTTACTTTTGCTGTGTGATGTGACATATACACAGGTTCATATACACAGGGATTAGGACATGGACATCTTTAGGGGACATGGTTTGCTCTCCCCCAGGCTCCCCCGGGCCATGTAGAGGACCAGTGATCTGAAGATTTTCTGGAGCAGCACCACCACTCCTGTGGGAAGACATCTGGTCTACACAGCAACAATCCCTGAGGCAGAGACCTGGGATCATCCGTGTGGCCTTAACAGAGCCTGCTGCATGTCAGACTCGTGGGCTCTACACGCATCATCTCAGCTCATTATCCAGTGACACTTCAAGGTGTGCACTTCTGTTGCCACTGGCAGAGGAGAAAACCAGGTGCTCACAGCAGAGACCCAAACCTGGCTTCAAGCCTTGTCCCTCGCCCTGCCCCACACCTTGGAAGCTCCATTCCTTGGGGACCTGGTGCAGGGGCAGTCATGGCTCTGTGTGCGCCTGCAGGACCCTTCCCCAGAAAATCCCACATTCTCTTGCAGGAAACTTGACTTCTTTCAGGGTTGAGTGTAGCAGCCAAGGAGCCCCGATTCTTTTTTTCTTTTTTTTTAAGATTTTATTTAGTTTTTCATGAGAGACAGAGAGAGGCAGAGACAGAGGCAAAGGGAGAAGCAGGCTCCCCACGGTGCCGGATGCAAGACTCAATCCCAGGACCCCAGGATTATGACCTGAGCCAAAGGCAGATGCTCAACCACTGAGCCACCAGGCCTCCCTGGAGCCCCCAATTCTAACACTGGGAATGGAGCTCTCATGTGTTGCTCTGGTTCATGGATGGCCTGTGGCCTTAACAATCGTCATGACACGTCACCTTACACTGTTGCAGAGGCTGCATTCTGGGGACTGTGCCCAGTCAGGGAAGGCGAGTGCTCCTCCAATCGTCTTGGAGTCCTGCTCCTGCTCTGCCACCCGTGGGCACAGCCACCCTCCCTCGCCCTGTCACTCTGTGTGGCTCAGTCCTGCACAGTGGGTGGGCCTAGTGCCCAGCCACCAGGTGGGAAGGGTGAAGGCCTGACCACCATGGAAGCAGGGACACCTGTGATTCTCTGGTGTTCCCTCCACCATGGGCCTGGTTAAGGGGATGTGCTCACAGGACAAGCATTCAGATGAGGAGGAGCTGGAGGGCGCAGTGGGAAAGCATGACTGTGGACATGTGGAAATGGCAGGATCCAGGGGTGAGGGCCTGTGCTGCAGACCCCGCCCCTCTCGGGCTTATCCCTCTACCAGAACCCAGGGCCCCCGCAGCTCCAGTCCCACCTCCTCCCACAACCACTTCAGGCAGGGAGAAAGGCAGGCCTCTTCCTCATCAGTTTCTATCAGGGATCACAATCCTTCCAGAACCATCCAGCAGAGACCCCTTCCCTCTCATTGTCAAGACCAAGGGCCAGCAAACTTTTTTCTGTAAAGAGCCGAGGAGTAAATATTTAAGAGTCACGTCTCTGCTGCATAATCTTTTTATATAGGTATTTTGGTGTGTTTTTTTTTTAATCTCCTTTCAAAATATAAAAGCCAGGGCACCTGAGTGGCTCAGTTGGTGAAGCATCTGCCTTTGGCTCAGGTCATGATCCCGGGGTCCTGGGATCCAGCCCTACATTGGTCTCCCTGCTGGGCGGGGAGCCTGCCTCTCCCTCTCCCTCTGCCTCTGCCCCTCCCTGCTGGTCGTGCTCGTGCTCTCTCTCTCTCTCTCTCAAATAAATAAAATCTTTTAAAAACAAAATGTAAAAGCCATTCGTAGCTCACAGGTGGGAGTTTGCAGACTCCTAGCCTAGAGCTACTCACAGGCCGTGCTCTGAACCAATCTCCAGCCAAGGCGGAGCGGGCTTATTATGTTTGACTTAGACCAATCATCCAAAACCAGTGTCCAGAAACCTCTGCCAGAGATACCTAGGCAGCACTTGCCAGTTGTCAGGAAGAATCCAAGCTCCACCTTCTTCCCCAGTGGGAAGAAAGAGCAGAAGCCACAGTAAGGGTCTGTAGAGGTGGTCCCACTGCTCCCTCCGCCGGCCAGAGCAAGCCGAGGAGCACATCCCAAGGCTGGACTCTTTATTAATATCCAGGCCTAAAGCGCCACCTTGTGCCTAGAAGCAGGCGGAGAATCTCTGCCAAGGCGTTAAAAACTATTCATGGAAACCGCCAGCCAACCCTATCCTGAGCACCCCTGCGTCCCCGCACTTCCTCACCCCTGCAGTAGTCCGAGGTGTGAGGGCCGCCACCTGTGTGGTGAGGCCTGAGGGAGAAGGAGGCTAGGCCTCTACCCTCACAAGACAGATGGTTGTGTCCAGAACAGATAAGCAGAGATGAATAAGTAAATGACAATGGTAAAGGGGCCAAGGTGAAGCATCATGGGGAATCTGTTTAGACAGGTGTCCGGGCGCCCCCTTACAATGGAGGGCCTCCACACACGGCCTGAGGGAGGGAAAGAGGCTGATCCATTTCAAGGAGCCAGAGAAGCCCTCTCCTGGGGGCGAGATTAGCACATGCAAAGGGCCGGAGGAGCAGCATTTGCAGTGTCCAAGGCCGCAGGGAGCTGTGTGTGGCTGCAGCAGGCCTGCAGGTGGGGGCGCCTGGGGGAGGGGGCAGAGGAGGGGACTGGCCTAAGAAGAAGCCGAGGTCGGGGAGGCCAGATCGTGAAGATCCTGCAGACCACAGTCAGGAGTTTGTCCTTTCTTCTAAAAGCAACGGGAAGCCAACGGAGGGTTTCAGCAAGTGACCGGATTTCATTTACGTTTCTGAGACCATGAGCCATCACAGTTGTTAGTGACGTGCCTGAAGCAGCACACCACAACTGTCACTCCTCCTGAGCAGGAAAACACGGCCTCATCCTCTCCCGTCCCCTCCCCAGGGCCCCCTAGGGTCTGCTCTTTGGAGGAGCTAGTGTCCCCAGCCCTCCGCCGCCCCAGCCTCCTGCCCTGGGCGACTCTCCTCGCCAGGGAACACCCCGCCACCTTGTTCCACCAAAGGCTCTTGGTGGGGACAAGATGCCCCTGGGGGGGCAGGAGGTGGGGGTGGTGGGCAGGGCAGGGGAAAGGAACAATCTTGTTGAAACTCGTTCTCAGCTTCCCTAGGCCTCACCTGGGAGTGCGGACGGCCGTCCCCAGCTGTGGGGACAGGGCAGGAGTCCAAAGCTGTGGATGGGGCACAGATGGGGCGCTTTGAACCCATGCCCTCGCTGGCGACCCTTGAGGCGGCTGCGGGCCAGCCAGGTCGCCCCGACTTGGCCCAGGTAGGACTCGGAGGAGGGGCACCTGCGCCCCCTGCTGGTCGTGCTCTTTGGCAGCAGGGTTCCCATCGGGAGAAGAACCAGTTTTCCAGTAGCTTCCGTCCTTCACTGCTTTAAGCCAAGTGCAGCAATTCATAACTGGGTAAAAGGGGAACTATTCTCTCAGCTGATGGGTTATTCTGTGCATATATCCTCAAGCAATTGTTTGACGGATTTTTTTTTTTGGCCTGATTTTTTTTTTTTTTTGGCCTGATTGACGGATTTTTTTTAACCAAATTGACTTTCTTTTGAAGACTATATGGCTAGCGGGAAAAGGCGACAGGTTTCTCCAAGGCATGATAGCCCACCGCTACAGCCTGCCCGCCACGCACGGTCCCTAGCATGCTGAGGTTTCCTTCCCCTTGAGTAGAGTAGTCACGGCAGATCCCCGAGGTTCCCTGCGAGCTGCCAGGGTTATGCAGCCCGGAAGGCTCCTGACTGGCGCTTGCGTGGTCAAAGGAATCTGATCTGACCTCAGGTGACTAGCAGGTGCTGGTGGCATCTCGTTCCAGAGTTTGCAAAATGTCTTGTGGGAGGGGTGCCTTTTCTAATGCACACTGGGCACCCCAGGGGCTGGGTGTGACCCCCGGTGCCCAGCTCCAAAGTTCTTGCCCTGCCACTCGGTCTCACCGAGAGCGATGATACTCATAGAACATGAGTTGAAATCCTGGGTTGAATGAGCTCAAGCTGGCAAATGTACAGGCTCGTCCTGTACGAGGTTGCAACAGGACAGTAAGAAATTTTCCGGATGCCTTGGGTGCCTAGGGCATCACTCCCCACGGTGAAAAACTATACAGGAAGGCACATTGATGTTGAGTTTCCCGATGAGCGCAGAATCATCCAAGGGGCAAAAGTTGGGGGATCTTGACAGCTAATGGCATCGAGGTACCCCACCTGGGGTGTCTGCCCACTGAGGGACCAGACAGGGTGCCTTTGACACCTTCCTCCCAACGATGGTGGATGGATGTTGGAAACTCACCTTCTCTGATGACTCTAGTTGAGCTTCCTTACATTGACTTTCTTTCCTCTTTCATTTACATGTTATTATTATGAAACATCTCAGGTATATAGAAAAGTCAGAAAATATAGTGAATGCCTCTGTACAGGTCACTTTGCCAGAAAGATCAAGCACCGCAGACACAGCATGCACTCAGCTGGTTGTCCCTACCCTGGTCCTGCCTCCTCCCTCCTCGCCAGCCCACAGGTGACTGCTACGCTAAACTTTGGGTGCATTCTTTCTTCATATGTGTTTTTCTTTTTAAAGATTGTATTTACTTATTTATGAGAGACACACACAGAGAGAGAGAGAGAGGCAGAGACATAGGCAGAAGGAGAAGCAGGCCCCCTTGCAGGGACCCTGATGTGGGACTTAATCCCAGGACCCCGGGATCATGACCTGAGCCAAAGGCAGACGCTCAACCACTGAGCCACCCAGGTGTCCCTCATATGTGTTTATAATTTTGCTACACATGTATCCAAGAAACATCAGATTGTTTTGTCTGTTTTAAAATGTTGTATTGATGGTGTCATGCCAATGATACTTACTTGTCAACATAGCCTTGTAGTGTTATTGCGTGTAGTTCCAACCCATTCATTTTTCACTGCTGTGTAATATTCTGTTGTGGGAATAGGCCATAGTTTATCCAGTCTCCTAACTGATGGACGTCTCGGCTGTTTTGAATTCGGCTGCTTTGAATTACAAGCACTGCTGCAGGGGAAGTTTCTGAACACCTCTCCTTCCACATACAGGTGAGGGTATCTCTGGAGCTCACTCCAAGGAGAGGGATGGCCAGGTCTTAAGGAATATGTGCCTTCAGCCCTCCTCGGTATTTCCAATTGTTCTCCCATTTGGCTTCATCAATTTCGTCTCCTCAAAGTGTGTGTGCATCCCCTTTCCCTCACATCTGGCCAACCCGTGGCACTCTGATGAATGGGAAATGCTATCTCCTTACTTTTTTGATTTGCATTTTTCTTATTCTAGCCCTGAGGGCTTAACTTTAGTTTATTGCACACTCTGCTTCCTCATCGGTGAGTTGCCTTGCTATTACGGTCACAGATTTTCCTTCCTGCCTAAGCTGGCTGAGTGAGGAAGCTTGACTATTTGTAGGTCAAAGCTGCCTGGCTGGAACAGCCAGCCCTGAGGCCGCAGGCTCTACTTTCAGAGCCAAGAGATGATCCACCCTTAAGATCACCCCTCACAAGTTCTGAGCCCAGCAAGCCTGCTGACCTTTCCCAGCTGTGGTGGTACCCTGTGGCCACCCTGAAGCCACCACACCTGGATCAGTCATTCCCAGCGTTACTATGATTCCCTTTGTCTCCCGGGCAGGGGCATAACCCCACAGACTGAGGCCCTAGGACTGTACTACGGCAAAATCAATGCCAACCAAAATGGGGTCCCCTGGATAAATTTGCGTTCATGTGCAGTCATCTCATGCAAGGTAGTTTATCAACACGTGCAAAGACTTAGCCATGAAAATGCTTGCCACAGTGTCATTTATAATTGCAAAAGGAAAAAAAAGAAAAAAGAAAGAAACCATCAAATGTCTCTAAATGTCCAACATCAGAATCTAGGTAAGGAATGGTACATCCCTCCACAGAACCTACTTTGAAGTTGGCCAAGGTCGTATTGCAGAAGAGTACACAATGGCAAGGAATGTTGTTCAGGGGTCTTGACTTGGGGTCCGTGGACTCCCGAGGAGATGCTTCTAGAAGGGAGTTGGCATCACCTGAGATGCTTATTGAAGCATCCTGAGCCCCACTCCAGCCTGACAGAACCTGAACTTCTGACTGTGAAGGCAGGAATCCTAATAGACTCCCACATGCTAAAGGGTGAGAATCAATGCCATGGGGGTGCTAAAATCGTTAAGAAACATGCTGGTGTATTTAAGAGAAAAGGAAACTAGTTACATGTGAATTCAATGCATATAAAAACAATCCTATTCATGTGTATGTGCCTATGTGTGTGTGTGTGCGGATGTGTGTGTACAATAGGTACTGAGGTACCAAAAACAAACAGCAATTACCGCTAGATTAGTTTTTCAAGGCATTATTAACCTTTGGGACCAGCCAATGCTTTGCTGTGGGTACCATCCTGTGCATTGTAGGATGTTGGGCAGCATCCCTGCTGTCTGCCCACTAGGTGCCTGCAACACCCCAAGTAGTTACAATAAAAAAAATGTCTCCAGACTTTGCCAAATGTCCCCTGGGGGATGAGAGGCCCCAGGCTGAAAACCACCACCCTAAAAAGAAGGCATGATAGACATTCTTTTACTTTTAGTTTATCTGCCCATTGTCTTTAGTTTTTTTCTGGAAAGAACATCAAGTATTTTAGTCGTGTAAAAAATCTGGTGCTTCTTAATGCACCATTGCCTGTGCTGTAAAAAATAACAAAAACAAAACCAGTCAGATGAAAAGATATTCACATTAGCATTTATGGTTAAGTAAACTAATTTTATTATGATCTTGCAATAATTATGGCAAAACACATACAAAGGCATTCCATGTCACTATTCCTTGAGAGGCTTTAAAATCTTTATAACCTTTGGAAGAGCATCCTGATTTTAAGTATTTGTCTTATAGAAGCAATTATACAGGAAATGCTTTACAAAGATAGTTGATTCTTGCAGAGTCCCTTATAAAAACCAAAAAGTATAAACATTCTAAAACCAACAATAGGAAACTAACTATGGCACATCCATTTGGTAGAGATCAAAATGATATGTACTAAGACTTTGGAACAATGTGTAGAAAAGGTTTATACTCTATTGTTAAGTGGAGGGAAGTGGATATAAAATCAAATTTGTCACATCATCACTAGCAAGTATAACAATGATAACAACAACAAAAAGAATCCTGTGCAGGCACACAGCTAAGAGAAATACAAGGTGAGAAAAAGTGATTGTCCATTGAGCAATGGCAGCCGAGATGGTCTTTCTCTCTACCCTTCTAAAATGTCCCCATTTTCTGTAATAAGCATGTATATATTTACAGTGAGAGAGAGAATAGTAAAAATTTGTTTAAAAACTCAAGATGATCACAAAAATGTGCCAAATTTTCAGTAAGAAAGACGTCTCCATATTGACCTATGTGCTAATTTCCATCCAGTTGATAAAAAATAACTTTGTTCAAAAACTCACACCTATTCAGAAAGTACAATGTGAACCAAATGTGACTGTATCTACATTGATCATCCCTGGCAAAGATAAAACGTAACGATGATGGTACAACTCAGATGGTCGAAGAAAGTTATAGGTAGTAGTAAAAAAAAAAAAAAAAAGTTATAGGTAGTAACATGATAACAGAAAACAATTTTTATGAAAAACAAACTGGATACTCTTTTCTCCCAACCGGAGATCACATTCTCCTAAGACAAAGGATCGCATTTGAAAGGAGATAATAATTGGGGTTTTATTAGGACGAACGAGCCGAGGCCAGATTTCAGCCGCCTCCGCGATGCAGATCTAACTTGCTTGCATTCATCCAGGGTGACAGCCGATCCCAGCTCACGGGAAGAACGATCCGTGCAGACAAAGGCAGCGCTCCTGCATTTGTCAGGCAATGTTTGCCAGGCCTGGCCCTGCCCAGGTGGCCCCGGTGAATTCTCTTGTTAGGTCACTCCTCGGGCTTTGAGGTGGACGCAGACTATATCTTACAATAGACCTCAAAGAGAGAGGCAGCTGCATGCATTCGGTAGAAAATAGAAAAAGGCATGGCCAGGTTGACCACAATTATCCAAGGTTCAAAGCCAAAGACAATTTCCTCCAATCCGTTGTCGTACTCAGGGCGGCAGCCGAAGGCGGGAGGAATCCAAAGCTGCAAGAGAAGAGGAGCTCGTGCCAGCAGCCGCCTCGGAAGCCCCGCACAGCCCCCAGGCGCTGGCCTGGACTCGGGGACGCAGAGTCACCCCTATCTCTGCTCCGCATTTCACGTCTCCACGGAGCCCGTCAAATCCACGCAGCCCACCTGACCCTTCTCTCCCCCTTGGCCCCGTCCTGAGCAAACGCCATTCACACCTGCCTGATTCTCTCCAGCCCCACAGCCCTCACCTTGGTCGGGTCCTCAGTATCCCCCACCTGATCTGCCACCATGCCTCCACGTGCCCCCCACCCCCAGCCCGCGCCAACAGCAGACACCCTCCATCCGCTCCTGACCCCACTGTGAGAGTGATCTTTGTAAAGCACACATCTGACCCGTCACTCGCCTGCTTGTCACTCTCCAGCAGCTCCCTTGGCCTTCTGGAGAAAGTCCAAATTCCCCAATGACCTGTCCATGTCTCCATGTCCCTCACCACGCCCTTCACTCCAGCCTCCGAAGGCCGGATATTCCTTTCTCCCCCAACTCTTCAGGCTTTGCTTGAGCCTCTTCCTGTATCATGGGCATCCTGTCTTCCTTCTTTGATGGAATCCTACCATCTTCCAAGTCCTGAGACACCACTCCTTCCAGGAAGCCCTCCTTGATCTAACTAGTCTGGGTAGGAACTCCCTATGCGTTCCCACGGCCCCCAGTGTTCTCCTACAGCAGAGGTCCCCTGTTTATCTCACCACACTGCCTTCACACACCAACATGGGTGCTCAGAGATCCCAGCCACACGGGCCTGGGCCGGTGGGTTCTGTAGTCTCCTTTCTGGCTTGACCTAGAGAGACAGCCCAGGACCAGGGGCTCCCGGTCAGGGGAGAGGAGCTTTGAAGCCACTCCCGGGCTTGTGGCACTTACAGACTCTCCTTTAACCCCTCCAAGCCCTCAGTCTCCCCATAGGTAAGATGGGAACACCAACACCTATTTCCCATGGCTCAGATAAGAATAAAATCCCACCTATGTTTGCAAAACCAAAAGCCATAACCTATTGTCACTGCTGTTCGTGGAAACCACACACTGGTCACCCCTTGGTCTCCCTGTCCGGGTCCTCCTCCCTCCACCTCTGCACGGTGGCAGGCAGCCTCTCGGGTGACATCCCCCACCACCAATCCCACCTCCTGGAAGTCACATCCTTGTGGAGTCCCCTCCCCATGGTTCGGGCTGAGCCTAGTGACTCGCCTCTAACATCAGAATATGACAGAAGTCATGAGGTGTCACTTCTGAGACTAGGTGCCCAAAGGAGTATGGAGTCCACCCTGTTCACATCCACCTGCAGGAGAGGAAGCCGGCCGCCCTATTGTGTGCTACCCCATGGCCAGGCGCCGAGGGAGGCCTCAGCCCGGCAGCCGCAAGGAACTCACGCCCTCGGCCCAACAACCCACCCGGAACAGAATCCTGCCACCGGCCACGTAGGCAGGTTTGGAAAGACCCCCCCGCATCAGCTCTGCAGTGACTGCGGCCCCAGTGGGCCGTTTCCTGCCAGTGAGAGACCCAGGCTGAGGCACGAGCTAAGCCGTGTTGGACGCCTGACCACAGACACTTTGACAGAACAAAGACCTGCTGTTCAAGCCGGAGCGTGGGGTAATTTCTTACGCAGCAGGAGCTAACTGATACCGGCTCTCCATGCAGGTGTTAGCTCGTATCCAGCCGCTCTGGCTCTCAGGCTCTGCCTCTCAGGGCTCCTCCCTCCCCTCTGGCTGTGTCTTCCTGGCTCCTCCTTGGCTCAGCCTCCCAGGGTGGCTGGAGGGCTCATCCCTGGGTCCTCTCCTCTCCTCCACACACGACCCCTGGATGAGCTCACCCAGCCTTGGCTGTAAATACCAACTATTGGCTGATGACTCCCTGGCCTGAATCACCTGCCTGCTCCGCCCTCGAGGACCCCCTGGGCCAACTTGGTGTCCAACTTGTGTCTCAAACTGCCCCCCTCGCCATCGACAACATCTTCCTCCCTGTTGCTGTCAAAACTCTAGGTGTCATCCTTGTTTTTCTTCTCACCCTCAAAACCCTCCACCTGCCACGCAGCCCATCAGTGAGGCTGGAGGACTGAGCCTCCACGACGCCCTGGCAGCCATGCAGCCATTTCTGCCCCTGAGCACCTGCCAGGCCACCACTCCCCGCTCCCACCCAGACCATCACAGCAGCCTCCTTCCCGCTCTCTGGCTTACGCAGCGCCACGCACATGTCCATTCACCACTCAGCTGCCAGGCTAATTTCTTATGTCAGTAAGATCACGTCCCCACAAGTCTTCATAGAGTGCTTACAGTGAAATCTACCCCATACCAGAGATGATAAAGCCCTCTTTCTGCCCGCTGATCCCTCACCAACCCCCTAACCCCACTGCCCGGATATCCCACATGCCCAGGGCCCCAGTCACATGGCCCATCACCCTTTTCCTCAAATGAGACAAGCTCCTCCCTTGGGGCCAGCCTTGGATGTTTTCTGGAACCCTCACCACCAGCTGCTCCCTGCCTGTTGGCACCCAGCCCCGATGTCACCACCTAAGAAAGCCCCTCCCACCAACTTGGGCCTTCAGACCTGAAACAGCCGCCAAGTGCTACCTCACAGCCTCTCTGCTCATTCTCTGCAGAGCACACGTCACCATAAGGTGTGTCCTGCTTGGCTGCTTGTTGCCAGCCCTTCCATATGGCTTGCAAGCCCCAAGACCGGGAAGAAGGCCAGACCGCGGTCACATTGCCCCCCATCGCTCATAGCCATGCTGGCTCTTGGTAGACACCCAGTGGATCTATCTTCAGGAGAGAGAGGGAGGGAGGGAGGGCAGGAAGGAAGGAGAAAGGAAAGGAGGGAAGATAGGGCAGAGACTGGAAGGACAGAGAGTGACCCTCCTAAAATCCAGATCTTTATGTCTGCTGTCAAGTTGGCTGGAGATCTTGCTCCTCACCCCATTAGGAGGTGGGTCTATGTCCCCTTCCCTTGAATCTGAGGGAAGCTGTCACTGCATGGCTCATAAAATGGGGCAGAACCGATGCCACACAGCATCCACACCCAGGCCGGAAGAGACTGGCACTTCCAGTCTCCCAGCAGGTTGGCTCCAGGCCCCTGAGCTGCCACATAAGAAGCCCTGAGACCCCCTCTCTCCATGCTGGAGAGGCCAGGTGTAGACCCCCCTCTCTCCATGCTGGAGAGGCCAGCCAAGCATCCTGACAAGCCCTCCCAGCCACCCCCACCCCAGTCACCAGATCTTGGATCCTCCAGTCCAGTCCTCCCACCAGCCTCAGTTAATACTGTGAGGAACAGGAGAATTTCCCAGCCAAGCTCTGCCAGCATTTCTAACCCCCAAGGTCATAAGACCTAATCAAACAGCTGTTTTTTTGTTTGTTTTGTTTTTTTAGAAAGGGAGAGATTGCGGGGGGTGGTAGGTAGTTCTTTACAGAAGGAGAGAGATGGGGGGGGTAGTTCTCTAAAGAGGAAGAGAGAGAATCCCAAGCAGGCTCCACACCCAATATGGAGCCTGATGGGGGCTCGATCCCATGACCCTGAGATCATGACCCAAGCTGAAACCAAGAGCCTGATACTTAACCAATTGAGCCACCCAAGTGCTCCAAACAGCCATTGTTTTTGTCCTGCATCTGGGGTCATTTGTTATGCAGCAGTGGGAAACCAAAACATCGGCCACGTCCACCTGGGTGTCTCAGAGGCACCTCGCAAATGCACACGTCCAGGACTAAACTCAGGGGCTTCCTTTCATGCTGAGCCCCTCCTCGAGCCTGCCTCCTCTTCTGAGTCTCCACTCTCCATGAATGGCGTCAGCATCTCCCCAGAAACTCAAGGCAGACCAGGGGAGTCATTCTTGACATCCCCACCCCCCCACCCCCCACTTCACACGCTACCACATGGCTGACCCTGGGGATGTTATGCTGAGTGAGATAAGCCGGTTACCAAGAGAAATCCCTCATGATCGTACTTACGTGAGCTGCGTGGAGATAGGAGGTAGGGTGGGGGGGTGGGGGTACAGGGGGCTGTTTCCTGGCTACCAATTGCAGTTTGCAAGGTGGAGAGGTTTCAGACACAGGTGGGGCAGTGGCTGCACAAGAGTGCAAATGGACTGCACGCTACAGAACTGTATGCGTTAAATGGTTAAAATGGTAAATTTTATGTTATGTGTTAGTTATTACAATTTAAAATTAAGCTGGATTAAAAAGAAAAGAAGCACGAATCAGATCCTGCCCCTACCGTGAACCCCTCCGATGGCTTCCTGCTGTGTTCAGGCTTCTGTCCTGGCTGTGGCCGTGGCTCCGCGTGGTGTGCCCGGCGCCTCTCCCGCATCCTTCCCTTGCTCACCCTTGTTCACCTGTGGGTCTCCCTTCCTGCTGCTGGAGCGCTTCCAGCACGTCGTGCCTGGCTCTGCATCCCCCTGTGCCTGTCATTCTGCCCAGACTTCCCCCACCCTCGCCCACCACCCTCTCCCAGAGGAGGCCCTCCAAGCCCCCTGTGTTCCCACCACACCCTAAATTCCATCGTCCCCCCCCTTCTATGCCCACTGCTGCTGTCCCCACACAGATGTGCACACAAGCCTGAAGACACAGCTCCCGTGCCCGCACTGGTCCCAGAGCAGAGCAGATGCCCTCCCATGGGATCAACCACAGGTCTGCAAGTGCTGTCCATGGAGTTGGCTGAGGGCACCCTGGCCATCACCCTGCAACGATTTCTGGCCTCTGGATCACTCCCAGGTGAACAGAGGCAGGACCTGGGGACATCAGGGGTGGAGTGCAGAGATGAAGAGCCAACACGTGTCCCCCTCCTGGGACAGAGCCCTGAGTCTGGCCTCTGGGTCCCAATGGACCATCAGTTGCCACTTGATTCTATTATTGCACCACTGTTCTTGTTCAAGCTCGTCTAAAAATGCAAGCCAAGTGTCTTACCAGCAGTCAAGCAAGAGCCCATGGGGACAGTGGCTTTACTGAACTTGCTGAAAAGAGATCTATCATCCCTCTGGGTGTGTACAAAAACAATACACGGTAGGGAAATTCTGGAACCAGCTCTGACTCTATCCGATGAGCTGATAGACAAGCCTGGGATACGAGCCTCACATAAAACACAGCCGCGCTGCAGTCACTCATCTCCGTCTCTCTTGTTTTCCTGATTAACTCCTCCATTCACTGCTGTGCCCACACAGTGCCCAGGATACAGCAGCTGCTCCGTAAATGTCTGTTCAAGGAAAGAGGAGGGCCCACCTGGAGCCAAACCCTTCTGGAACCCCCTTCTTCCTTCAGAGCTCCTTGTAACTCTCTGCCGACCTGGAGGGGGACCGAGGTCCAGAGGACCCAAAGCAAGAATCAAATTTGATTGGCAGACACGTGGCCATTTCAGCTTCAGACAGACTGTATCAAATTCCTGGCCTTAGAGTGGTATCAAAATCTGCAGTCGCTGGGCATGCACCCCATGAAATCAGGAGGAAAAAGCTCAAAAGCCAGTGACTGACGGGAAACAGTAGCTGGCAGCAGAGAGCTGACCGTGACAACAGGCAGGTGCCCTGGATGGGGCGTCCCCGCCATCCCACCAGCCACGGTCATTGTGAGGCTTGTGTGGTGCCAGAGGCCACCCGCCTTCCTTTCTGCCAAGCCCTGCCTTCCTCTGTGAGTCTCTAGAACAAATCCCGACAACACACAGTGCCTTTGGCTCCTTTCTCTTCTCTCCATCCCCACAGCCACTGCCCTGGTTCAAGTTCCCAACATTTCCCATCCGGGAGATGCAGGGCTTCTGTTTGGGTGTCCCGGCCCTTGGTTTTCACACTCTCCAGCCTCCCCACACCAGCTGCTAAGGGGATCATTCCACAGCACAAATTGAGGTCCTCTATTGCCTGCAGCATAAAGACCAGACTCGGCCAGGCTTACGAAGTTCGCTCAAGCCAGACCCACTAACTGGACCCGCCTTCCTCTTTCCCTGCACTTCTTGATGTGTATGGAATTCATGCTAAAGTGCTCGCTGCTTCCAAAATAGGTCAGGGTGTCTTCTGCCTCTGTGTCTGAATATTATGTGCCCTATGCCCCAAGTGCTTTTGCTTGCCTTGGCCACCTGGTAAACTTCCAGCCATGTCTTGACTCTGAGGCAGCCAAAACTGAGTTACTCTACATCTTCTATGTTGCCACTTCCCATCAGAGGCTGGAAGGCAAAACTTCCACTTCCCCAGTCTCTCTTGCAGCTAGGGGTGGCCATGCGAAAGCCACTGCCTGGCACTAGTACTTCTCTCCTTCATGTTGTAAGCCCAGACATGATGTTTGGTGCTGCTGCAGCCACCTTATGACCACATGGCAACAAGCACTGCACTAAGTGGGGTCGAGTGGAAAGATGAACAGTACCTGGATCCTTGATGATAGGGTTCAGCTGCCAGGCCAACCCCAAGCAGCCAAACTTCAGAATTCTTACCTTTAAGACTGAAGATACTACTGGCCAAGCTTTCTATTCTTCGTAGCCAAAAGCACTCCTAAGTGAGCCTGGCCCTCACCTCAAGCATGCCCAACTCATTGAAGTCCCTCCCTAGATCCATGCTCCCATTACACCTGGCACATCCTTATCACAATGCTTGCCCTACTCACTATTTTTCCCTTGTGTCCCTCCTCCCTATACTGTGACCTCTCTGGAAGAGACTGTTGGGGAAGGTCATCAAGAAGACATGACTGCCTATTGACCCCTGAGCTGGACCGGGCACTCAGAGGCTCCTCATCCCCATCCCTTTGTCCTTGGAATGTGGGTTCTGCTTGCCTTTTTCACTCCTAGAGGCTGCTGCAAGGACACAGTCCTGAAATAACCATGTGGTGTTGAGAACACCTGCATGGTGTATGTGACCAAACTTGGTTAAGGCCTCTCTCTATATATAAACCTTCACAATTTGGCAGGCAGGTGCACAGATCCACTTGTCTTACTGCTGCCTAAGACAGGCCTCGTATGTAAATTCCCTCTGGTTATGAAAACCGCCGCCTACGAAGCTGGAGTGGCTTGCCTCTCTCTGCTGTCTCCACGGGGGCAGGGGGGCTGTTTCAGATCACACCTGGGAAGGTGGCTAACCTACAGACATTGAGTCTTCTCAGCTGCAATCTTCGGCCCCGACCCCAGCCCCCAGCACACAGTAGTACTCACTAAGTGGATTTATAGAACAGAGGCCTTCACTCCAGTCTCATTTTTAACTTTACACTTAAGTCATTTTGATAATAAGCTGCCTTCATTCCTTATTTGAAAAAAGCAAGGAAAATAGGTTGGTCATTTTTAAGTTAAATAACTTAATGCAGATTACCGAGATATTGCAGAGGAACAAAAAGGCTGTGATATTCCTCAACACTCTTCTCTTGGCATCACCCCGCAGGAAATGAGGGCGGCAGCCTGGGCCTGGGGTCCCTTCCTGGCTCCCCTCCTCTCCCTCCCTGTCACAGGCTTCTCTCAGATGTGCATTTCCGTTGACTGTATGTGGCATGTCACTGCCCAGGGAAGCCACATCCTCGGCCACAGCTCCGCTCTTGAGGCAGGAAGAGGCAAGGGATATGGTATTGCCATTGCAGACTGTGACCACCCGCAGGGTTCTGATGTCCTCGGAGAGCTTCTCTGGCTCTCGGTGAATGGACTCGATGATGAAGAGGTTCTGGATGTACTTCTCGACAATCACCAGGATGGAGTAGGGCAGGTTGAACCAGGTGTAGGGGGGACAGGCTTCAGCACAGAGGATGGCCAGGATAGACCCCCAGGAGATGAGCCAGGAGCCGGAGGCAGTGCCCACCAAGAGGTCCGCGTCCAGTTTGCGGGCTGGGTTTCTGGACTCATCTAGTGATCTCTCATCTATCCTGTAAATCCGGATTCCAAGCACCCCTGCGGCCCCCATGAGTATCAGCAAGGCGATGGCATACAGGTAGAACATGATGAGTGCCGACTCGCTCTTGGTTTTGGAGCGCCCAATCTGAATCAGATAGACCACCACGACCCCAATCGTGGCAGCCAGCACGGTCAGGCCCAGGACCGAGCCCGCCATGACCCCGGGGAACTTAAACTGCATGTTGTGGTTCTGCTGACTGTCCACATTGCGCCCGATGTTCTTCCACAGGACGTAGAGCATCGTGGAAGCCAGGATCTGGTATTCTATGTTGAAGGGGTAAAGGTAGTAGATCCCCTGCGAGATGGCAGAGCAGAACGTCGGGGGCGAGCAGTTGCACGGAGGCGTGTGGTCATCCAAGACTGGAGGCAAGAGGGACATGCGTGTGAGGGCGGTCAACATGGTCAGTGGGCAAGTGGGCAACACACAGGAGTATTTTCACCAAGGATTCGCACGTGGGTTTTCCCATCGGATTAAAGCTCTGTTTTGTGGCTTATTGCCATGTTTAAGATCACCACTAGAAAGGGAGGTGGGCGGGGGGTTGGAGTGACTGGGTGATGGGCACTGAGGGGGGCACTTGGCGGGATGAGCACTGGGTGTTATGCTAAGTTGGCAAGTTGAACTCCAATAATAAAAAAAAAATAAAAAAAAATAAGATCACCACTAAATTGACAGCCACAAACATCCCCCAAGGAATCCTATTTTATCCCTACATCAGCCCCTATGAACACTATTGTGGAAATTTATTTAGCATATAAAGATGTTCACAAGATTTTGCTGAACCAAAGAGGCTGGCTAAAGAGGATAGAGTATAATTCCTTTTTTTAAAAAGGTTTTATTTATTTATTCATGGGAGACACAAAGAGAGAGAGGCAGAGACACAGGCAGAGGGAGAAGCAGGCTCCATGCAGGGAGCCTGATGTGGGACTCGATCCTGGAACTCCAGGATCACGCCCTGGGCTGAAGGCAGATGCTCAACTGCTAAGCCACCCAGGCGCCCTTAATTCCATTTTTTATAAACGATAGATAGATAGATAGATAGATAGATAGATAGATAGATAGATAGAGAAAAAATCTGGAAAGTTATAAGTGAAAAGGTTAACAATGGTTATCTGAGAGTGGAAAAATGGTAGGCAATTTTTCTTTTCTTCTCTTTTCTTTCTTTTTCTTTTATCTTAGTAGAAGAAAGTTCTATCATGTCTCTTCCCTCCAGGTTTATGGGGATATAATTGACATGTAACATTGTAAGTGTGGGGTGTCCAGTGTTACTTCTCTCCAGGTTTCGCTTCCCTAAATTCTCTAAACTTTCTATGTGAATGTGATTTACATGCGTGATTTTTTTTAATTGTTGCATTCTTCTAAAGATTTATTTCTTTATTTTAGAGAGAGAGAGTTCATGCAAGTGGGGAGAGGGGTAGAAGAGAAGCAGACTCCCTGCTGAGCGTGGAGCCCAATGCGGGGCTGGATCTAACAACCCTGATATCATGACCGGAGCCAAAAACAAGATTCGGACGCTTAACCGACTGAGCCACCGAGGTGCCCCTAAATTACTATTTTAAAAAAAATAACTTTGTGAGAGAAAATGCCCCTTTTCATCAGCAAAGATTTTGCTCTTGAGAATATTTAATACTAGCAAGTGTAGTGTGAGACAGTCACCATCAAACACCAACGGTTGGTGTGGGAGTTGGCACCACCTTCTGGAAGGCACTTGGCAATGGTATAAAGAACTATTCCATAACAAGGAGAGAAAATGCTGTAAATAAATAGTAAAATATGTAACAAAAGCCTTAAAGATGATACAACCATAGTCTCTGACCTATGATTCAATCTATTGTAATGGACAAGTAAAAATGTAATCAAAGCATTAGGTAGAATTGTGTGTGTATGTGGGTGTGGGTGGGTGCGCGCCCACGAGAGAGAGAAAGAGAGAGACCTCAGTGTTCAACAATTTAGAAATTTTTTAATGAATTTTGGTGCCTCCATACAATGGAATAGTAAGCAGCCATTAAAAAGTATAAGTTGCGTTTTAATGATACAGGAAAATATTCATGTTACATAACAATGGAAACAAGAAGAAAAAAAATTGTATATACAGTATTTTCTAAATGCATACCCCAGCTCAGTACTCAGTCATGAAATCAATTTGGCAGGTAGCTGCCAATATATTTTTTCAACAGAATGGACTCCTTGTGGAAGAGGACAGAATGGAATAGAATGACATCAATAAGAATAGAAATCTGACTGTCTCTGATACGGTGAGGTTATTTCATGACCTACGTGTGCACACACACAGGTCTGTGTGTATTTGGGTTGCAGTGTAAGTTGTATTTCTTACTGTAGGCTGAAGTCAAAAAGAAAGATTGAATTTATATAGTATTATCTTCACCATAAATAAATAAATAGGACACTACAAAGAACTAAGCCAATATTAATAGCATGTAACTGCAATTCTGGGCAGGTGCTATTGAAGGTTTTTTTTCTTTACACTTTGTCATTGTTTTAACTTATGATTTGCATATGCCAGGTATAAAATCAAATGGAAAGCCCTGTGGCAGCACAGTACTTAGCAGAGTACTGCAGTTTTGAATTCATAAGGAGTTTCCCCCAACTCGTGACCCAGTACGGTACTATGTAAAAGCCAGGGGAAGGAATCGAGGAGAAAGGCTCAGATGAACAGAATGTTAGAACTGATGGAGTCCTTTGTGAATGTATCCAATGCCATCTTTCTACAGAGGTTCCTGGGGACAAATTAAATCCTGGTTCTTCAACCATTGGCTTGCTGTGTGAACCTGGGGCTAGTTACTTAACTCCTCTTTGCCTTGATGTCTTCATCCGTATAATAAGATCAACACTGACTACCCCACAGTGTTTTGGGTGCAGAATTAAATGAACCACGTGGTTCTAGAACAGTGTGCCAGGCACACAACAGACGTGTATAAGTTTGTTTTTGTCATTGTTTTCGCTGCTATTACTGTGATGGACACCAAGGAAAAGAGAAGTGCTTCCCCAAGATTTGGCTGCTAGTGTGGAGCAAGGCTTGGAGGGTAAAGAAATAGCATGTGCCCCTGATTTCATCATCCCCACCCAACTGGTGGGGAAACAGTTTTCAGGTTGCCCTCAGGGAGCCTGGGTGGCTCAGTTAGTTAGGTGTCCAACTCTTGGTTTCAACTCAGGTCATGATCTCAGGGTTGTGAGATCAAGCCCAGCATTTGGCTCCATACTTGATGGTGACTCTTCTTGAGATTCTCTCTCTCTCTCTGCCCCTCCCCACTTTGCTCTCTGTCTCTCTCAAATACATAAATAAATCTTTTTAAAAAATAGTGAAGTTGCTCTCAGTGATGGCCGTGGGGTCATACAGTGAGTGTAGATGTGTAATACATCAAAGCTGGAAAGACTCCCTATAATGCCTGGTGCAGGTCCCCTCACTTGATGAATGAGAAAAGGGAAGCCCAGAGAAGTTGAATGGCTTCCAAAAGTCATACAGCCAGTATGTAATGAAAACTAGACCCAAATCTGGGATGTCCAGTTCCCAGGACATTTCCCCTCCACACATTCCTGTCAGCCCCATCCCACTGCTCTAATAGAGAAGCGACAGGTCATAAACGTTAAAGAACTTGGAAGGAAAAAAAATAAAATAAAATAAAGAACTTGGAAGGAGGTAGACTGGCGGGGTCTCAAATAGGAGCAAGGGGGAATAAAGATGAGCCAAAAGTGCAAGCCCAGTAGAGTTAGATAAAAACTTCAAACAGGGGATCCCTGGGTGGCTCAGTGGTTTAGCGCCTGCCTTTGGCC
This sequence comes from Canis lupus dingo, assembly GCF_003254725.2. NCBI lineage: Eukaryota > Metazoa > Chordata > Mammalia > Carnivora > Canidae > Canis > Canis lupus. Next base: position 69,779,358 of record NC_064245.1, read on the forward strand.
CGGGGCGCGATCCTGGAGTCCTGGGATCAAGTCCCACATTGGGCTCCCGGCATGCAGCTTGCTTTGCCTTCTGCCTGTGTCTCTGCCTCTCTCTCTCTATGTCTATTATAAATAAATAAATAAATAAATAAATAAATCTTTAAAAAAAAAAAAACTTCAAACAAACTAAAACCAATTAACAGCAACCCTTCGATTTCTTGGGTATTTTAAAGCTATACTTTTAGCAGAATGAACCGGTAATAGAGGCTTAATTAAAAACACAATGACTGCCAATCTTCCATAGCTGTAAACAAAGACATTCACTTCCACACCAAACTGTACCGTGAGAAATGGTACCCTAAATGATACCCCTTGGGTCTGACAAGCCCCTGAGTCACCGAAGAAACCACTAATTATGCTCAGCACATCCTACTTATGGAACCAGGATGAGGGACTTGGGAGGTTTTGAAAGATTTTCAACAACAGATGATTGTCTGGCCAACATTGAATTGGGTGAACCCTGCCCCTCCATCTCTGAACCTTCTGGTCTCTACAGGTTTCTGAGAGGTTCCAGCATGGGGGCAGGGCAACTCTTATCACTCACCTATTGTGATGTTCCCAAAGCCCAGGGTGATAAGCCGTTCCTTGTGCTCATTAAGTTGGTGCTTTGATTCATTCAGGACACCATTGGTCCACAGGAGCAGATTGGTGAACACTGAGTGGATCACCCCAAATCTGAAAAACACAGGGACTCAGTTATTGAACAGCCCTGGGGAGCTCCAAGCCCCATGGGGTGAGATGGAAACATTGCATGTGCATGCATTCACACGCGCACACACACATACACACACACGCCTCCTTCTTAGCCATGATTCTAGTTTCACCAGGCAGCTCAGACTCTGGGTGGGTCGCTGTCTGGGGAGAGGCAGTTCCATGAGAACTTCCAAAACCACAGTCTGGGCATTTTGTCATAATCGTGAACTGCCAGTACTCAATTCATTGTCAATGGGATAAAAAGAAACTGGGTCTTAGAAGCAGGGGTTCAGGGGTGGAAACTTACTGAAAGCACGCACCAACCCCACCATACCCCAAATCCTTTCTTCCAGAAGGGAAGAGGAGAGAACCATGAGGGAAGGATGAAGGGCTACACTGGAAATGTGGAGAGTTGGGCATGCCCTTACTATTGTCTGGCCAACCCAGCAGTCATCAACCACCAGCTCTGTTTGGCCACTAACCTCTAAAGAAACTGAAACAAGTCAGAGACTTGCTCTCCGGTCTCCCCTGCAGCGAGGCATGGCCACTCTAGCCAGTGGGACGTGAGGTCAAGACTACTGGGCACTACGGAGAGCTTCTACTTTTATGATAAAAGGAATGAGAATAAGAAAAACCTACTCACTGTCCCTCTCACCTTTATTTCCAGCCTTGAATACAGACATGAAGGCTGGCCTTCTGGCAGCTATCTTGTGACCATGAAGCAACCAGTATGGGATGAAACACTAACCCATTGAGAATGGCAGAGCAAAAGCATAAAAAGCATCACGCTGAGTTTCTGGAATCTCAGGTTCAGGGATTAGGCTGAAGTCACAAATAAAGGCAGTAGCTGCCTTGGGGTTTGAGGAACTAGTAAGCAGCAGAGCTGTCCCAGTCTGACCCCTTACCTCAATACCACACCCCTAAGAAGGAAGAAGATGACATGGAAGGTGGATGCTGGACTCGGGCACAAAGAGAGGTCTGTGGGGAATATGGTTCCAATGGGATCAGAGTGCATCTCAAAACCTCCAGGCTGCCCATGCCTGTGGTTTAAGATGTATGCACATTGGTAGTCTCCAGGCACTTAACAGTGGGCCTTGCAGGTGGCAGAAGCAGCAAACCCTGGGGATTTGGGAGAGGTATCCTTCTAGAATGCATCACTGATGGCTCCTATGGTGGAGAGCACAGGCCCCAGAGGAAGCACGCCCGGACCCATCTAACCAAGAGCATGCTTGTCCACGATCTGCCTGCGGGAAAACTGGTACACCTGTCTTCTCAACCTTGACCTTTCCTCTCCTCTGAGTTTTAACACCAGCTGATCCCTCTCAGGCTCCCACAAGTGACTGCACGCCAGACTTCCCTCATTTGAACCCTGGCTTCCTTGGGCAGCTGCAGAATAACCAGGCACAGGTGGACAAGGAAACAGGTGTTTGCCCATCTGCTTGCCCCCGTGCTTGCCCAGTTCTATAGACTGTGGCCAGCCTGCCCTGGGGCATCTGGAAGGCACTGGATAGATCCTTGGACAAATGAAGACAATGCTGTTTGCCTCGGGCTAGCTGCCTTTTCTTTTACTTATAATGCACACAGCTCCCTTTTCTTCTCTTTCCTGGGCCAAATGGCACCGTCCAATCCCAGGCCACTGAACCCGATGAGATAATGCCCATGCCACCTGCAGCTGGAGCCTGGCGTGCCGTGCAAGCTCCCTGAGAGCTAGCAGCCTCCTGTTGGTCTGACCTGGAAATTGTCCTACACACTAAAGGCAGACATCACTTTCTCATGCCAGGTGGCCTTGCTCATACTTGAGGCTAATAGTCCAAGACCACAACAAAGACAAGGCTTCCATGAGCCACTTCTGATCTTGGTTTATGTTCTCAGTTCTGCTTGCAGAACTCCTGTTCCTCTAAACCTCACCCTGGGGAAGAGAAAGGACTCAAACAAGTTAAGGGGAATTCTTAGATCAGGAGAATAGTCCCAGGACATACTAAAAGCATGGAACAGTAAAATGAATATTGGCTCAAAAGACCAGGGGAGCAAAACCCAGCAAGTCCACAAGTGGTAAATTCTGAAGCCTTCAGGGCCTGGCAGGAAATGAGAATGAATAAAGGAGGTCTGGGGCACATTAGGGAGTGGTGGGGTCTGTAGCAAATTGAAGGGACAGCCTCCACTCAGCTCTGGCCCTTTGCTGCATGCACATTTAGGACTGTCAAATCTTCTGAGTTTTCTAGAGAAGTCTAAACCTAAAACCTAAACGTGGTAACTAAAAAATGTTTAACATTTCACCCTACAAATAAAACAAGCTAAATCAAGCTCTATGCCTCTCCCTGTCCAGGTTAGCACAGGGCCCCAAGACAGGGAGAGGCTTGTGTCCAGTCACTCAGCAAGCAGGGCCGACACAGCATTGCGTCCCATCCAGTGAAATCCCCTCAGATGACAGAGCTGGGTGGTAAATGTCTGGGTGCGTGGCCTAGAGCAGTGTTGTCCAAACACTGACAGTGCAAGACACAGGTGTGAGCCACATGTGTAATTTTAAATTTTCTTGTAGCCACATTTTTAAAAAGTGGTAAGATAAGGAACAGATGAAAATAGTTGGAATAATTTTCTTTGAAACCCAATCTATCAAAGACACTATGATGTTAACATGATCAATACCAACAAAAAAAATGATTATTGGGATATTTTACATTCTGTCTGCCATCCTAGTCTCCAAAATCTGGTGCATATTATATACTTCCTGCATATCTCAGTTGGAAGTAGCCACAGCTCAAGTTCTCAGTAGCCACATGCAGCTAGTGGCTGCTGTACTAGACAGCGCAGATGCAGAAAGCAAAGCCAAAGACCCTTTTCTACCTGGTGGGAAATGGGCCCAATGTCCTGAGGCTGCTATCACAGAAGTGACAAAAGCAAAGAGAGAGACCCCACCAGCACAGCCAGGGAGCCATAGCAGTCACAGCAACACATGGACATCCCATTGGATTTAAAGTTGACAGTCAGAGCCCCCCGGCTCTGCACAGGCAAGCTGTCTGACCTTGAGCTTTTGCTTTGTTTCTTTGAGCCTCGGTTTTCTCATCTGATGAATGGGACTTACAGTCGCATGGGCCCTAAGTGACAGGACTAGCATGAGAGAAGTCCTCACAAGTAACACGCATAAAAGAAAGTGCTTTCTACGTGGGCAAGTCCACTCCACTCAACTAGGAGCTTCTGGGTAGAGACAAGAGGCTCAGTGCACACCTATTGAAAATATCTCACCCTTTATCCCAACGGGTCTACTTCTAGGAATTCAACCAAACAGATCATCAGAGGTGTTTACAAATATGTTTGACCAAAGATGTTCATCACAATATGATTTATAATAGCAACAAAACTTTCAGAAAGATTAAGCGTTCCACAATAGGTGTTATGGACTGGCTCGTGTCCCCTCACAATTCCTCTATTGGAACCCTGGCCCCAGTGTGACTATATTTGGAGACGGGCCTCTAAGGAGGTAAGCAAGGGTAATTGAGGTGCTAATGGTGAGATCATAATCCAATAGAGGAGGAAGAGACAGCAGAGCTCTCTGTCCTTGAGCACAGAGGGAAGGCCACGTGAGGCCACAGCAGAAAGGCCCCTGAAACCAGCCCTGCTGCCACCGTTATCCTGGACTTCCAGCCTCCAGAACCATGAGAACCACGTGCTTCTGTTGTTCTTGCCTCCCACTGTACGGCATTCCATCAGCATAGCCCGAGCAGACTGACACAATAGGGCGCTGGTGAGACAAACTCTGGTAGTGGCACACTGGGCTGTCAGGAGAGGCCATGGGGTAGACAAACACCGATGGCAGGACATGAGAACAGAAAAATGGAAAGAAGAAGCCGAGCAAGAAGAGCAGGATCACAGCTGCAAAAAGAAAAAGAAGGGGCACCTGGGTGGCTCAGTCGGTCAAGCCATCTCCCTTCAGCTCAGGCCATGATCCCAGGGTCCTGGGTGGAGTCCAGCATCGGGCTCCCTGCTCGGTGGGGAGCCTGCTTCTCCCTCTGCCTCTGTCCCTGCCCCCTGCCCATGTGCCCCCCTCAGAGAAATAAATAAAATATTTTTTTAAAAAAGGAAAAAGACATGAATAAATAAGTAAAGCCTTTAAAAAAAAATAAAGTAGGAAACATTTGGCACCACAAAAAAAATAATAAAATAAAATAAAATAAAAAAGGAAAAAGGAATAAAAACTATATCTATTCATGAAAACAAGACTGGCCCAAAGCAGACCACAATGTTAATAGTAGTTACCATGCTGGGTGGTGGGGATCACTCTGGCCACTATAATCAAGCAATTATTTCTCACAGTTCTTCAAACTGGGAGTCAAAGTTTGGTTTTGGTGAGAGCCCTGTCCTTGTGCCTCACATGGCCTCTCCTCTGGTTGTGCAGACAGAGATGCAGAGATCTCTGGTGTCTCTTCATATAAGGGCACTAATCCCATGTTGGGGGCCCCACCCTCAGGACCTCATCTAAACCTAATTACCCTCCAAAGGCCCTGCCTCCAAATACTGTCATGTTGAAGGTTAAGGCTTTAACATATGAATTTTGGGAAAACACAAACATTCATTCCATAACAGTGGCATTAAGGTGATCTTTAGAGCCTATTTGATCCTTACAAGTCTTCTTAGCTAAAAATTATAATCCTGGGGTACCTGGTGGCTCAGTTGGTTAAGCATCTGCCTTCGGCTCAGGTCATGATTCCAGGGTCCTGGGATTCAGACATGCATCAGGCTCCCTGCTCAGTGGGGAGTCTGCTTTTCTTTCTCCCTCTGCCCCCTCTACCCCTGCTCGTGTGCTCTCTCTTTCTCAAACAAATAAATAAATAAATAAATTTCAAAAATCTTAAAAAAAAAGTATAATCCTTAAAGAGCAGAGTAGATGAAGTGAAACTCACTCCCCAAAATAAAGACAGCAAGTGCTGTCCTCATGCTGGGCATGTAGCCCACCCTTGCCAAGGGGAGGAAGAGACCATACACATACTCCTCGCTCCCCAGCATACATAATGGGATAACCCAGGACAGAAATCCCAGGCCTGCCACTTGCGTTCTGGAGACCTGGGGCAAGTCCCCTAAACTGCTAGAACCTGCAGCCGCACCCCGTCAATGCAGGGAAGCATAGTTACCAAGTTACCCCTTACAGAGCCCCCATGCAGGTTAAATGTGAGATTGGGCATGGATGTCTTTGCTGTGCTCGAAGGGACGACTAAAGTTCTCTTTGTTCTGTTCTTGAGGGCTGGACCTCATTTGTCCTTGATTTGTCCATTTGACTGCATTTGTCCATTACCTTCCCTGGAAGCAGAAGCACTGGTGCCCCTTTGGGCCCCTCCCCTGCTCCTCCTGCATCAGAATGCCTGGCTTCTCCTGTTACTGCTGGGGTTAAAGATCACTACCAAAGCCACCACTCGGAGCTGTGGAGGGATAGCACAGGCTGCCAGGGCACAGCTCCTAGACCTCCCACCAGGTGCCTGGGATACCTTGGCCCATCAATCCTACATATCCCCAACAGGGCCTGGCAGTGGGCTCTGCACACAGCAGTAGCTCAAAGATGATTAACTGCTTGTTGAGGCTGATCTTTTCTGCATAACGAGATAGGTAAAAAGTTATTTCTCTAGCAATAGTCGAGCAAAATAGTTCTGCCCAGTGGTCATCCATAAATCAATCCTTTAAATACTTGTTATCATTTCAAATGGTCCTGGGGGAGTTGTCTGTTCCTCATTTTTTTAAAGATTTATTTATTTATTTATTTATTTATTTATTTATTTATTTATTTATTTATGATAGACACAGAGAGAAAGAGAGAGAGGCAGAGACACAGGCAGAGGCAGAAGCAGGCTCCATGTCGAAAGCCTGACGCGGGACCCGATCCTGGGACTCCAGGATCGCACCCTGGGCCAAAGGCAGGCGCCAAACTGCTGAGCCACCCAGGGGTCCCCTGTCTGTTCCTCATTGATATGGGTTCTTTCTAGGAAGCAAATGCTAAGGGTAAGTGATTCACTGGTATGTGTGCATCCAGGACTTTCTTACATGTTAACAATACTTCCCATCTTGTTAATTCACCCTATTTTCCTATAGGTTCTGTCCCTTGATCCTCACAAGCACTGAGAGAAAGGTGACGGATATAATAACCTGACCCCACATTTACTGAGCGCTTGTCATGCACCAGGCACATACTTAGATCAATTGCTTCATTCGGTCCTCCGAGGTTGGCTCTACTATTACCTCCATTTTACAGATGAGGAAAACGAAGGATCGTAAAGGAAAGTGTCTCAGATGGCAGCGTCAGAGTTGAAACCTACATTGTCCTACTTCCATGCCCAGGAAGAGGCAGATGGTGCAGGGTCTCCTCCCCAGGCCACAAGTGAGGGCTTTGCTTGTCAGGATGGAGGGAAGAGTTGGTTTCATAGTTACAACCCAAGCATGATGGCTGTGATGAGTTCATTTGTTCTAGACATACACCGAATTCAACAGTAGAACAATTCCCATGACTTTTACCTTTCCAGTGTTTTGAAGGACTGGATGACATCCTTTGCATGCCCCCAAAGGAAATACACCTAGGAAATGAAGAAAGAAAAGAAAAATGCATCGGTGAAAGCCATCCTTGTATTTGTATGCTGAGAAGCTAAGAAACGTCCAGAAATGGAATGGGAAAGAAGATGCTGGAGAACATCAGAGACCTCCCATCCCAAGGGTGCCAAGTCTCCGGATTCATCTCAGGTGGCAGTGGCGTCCCTGGGTGGGGACTGTACTCCAGGAGCACAGAAGTGAGAACTGATTAAGGAGGCTTCCAGGTTTGGGAGGAAGAGCCGTCAGGACAGGTGGAAGCTGTCAGCAGGGACGGGCCTTGGGACGTGGCAGCTTGCCTGTCATGATCCCTATTATCCCAATTCTATCACCCGAGTTAGGTTCCCTCCAAGAAATATCCACCGAACAGTTCCTACACCAGGGGCCTGAAATCAAATTTTGAGTGCTTTAAGTGAAGAGCAGATTGATTCGGGCTGGTCCTTCATTTCACTGTGTGACATGCGCCACCAGACAGACCCCTGGCCTGCCTGCAGCACACCACAGGGACTGATGATGGGAGGTGCTGGGGTGGGACCTGTGGCAAATCCTGGGCAAGTCGGGGGACCTTTCTCCGTGTGTTTTCCCTTCCATGAAACAGGGATGATCACGGACCCTACGTTGGAGATATTATGATCAGTTAAATAAGACTATCCATGCCAACTACTTAGAACAGCGCCCCGAGTGGGTGCATTTTCAGTAAAATTCTCCGCCGTCAACTCACTCGCGCACTGGCACTGACTGAACACCTCCTACGTACCTGCTATTATTTGAGCTCCTAAAACATTCTGCGCTTTATTTCACACACAAACACACCCACTGCATACCAAGCACTGCTGGGCACTTTATAAATGAGTCTCATTTAACGTTCATCTTGCAATTAAGTGCTATAAGAAGAAAAGCAGACAGCACAAAAGAAAATTTACGTACACGTCCTATCCTTCCACATTGTTTTAGCTAAGACTTACTGGCCTGCCCTGAGAACACTTTCAGGGCATGGTTCTTGAAACATCTAACAACTTAAGAAACAGATAGCAGTGGCTCCTGGAGGAGATGACATCCAGCCCAACAATAGCGAAACAGTTCTGTAAGTGGACTTATCCATTATTTCCAAGTTAGCTTCTTAATTGATACTTTCATAAAGAGTACATAGCACCACAAAAAAAAAGTTTATAATTTTTTTAAGTGAAACCTCAGAATAGAAAATTCCGCACCTTCTCTGTAAAGCTTCCATGAGAATGTACGCTTGAGTACAAGGGAGAGAACCCAAAAACGGCAACAAGTGTTTCAGTTAATGGGCCCACAGATGCATTGTCTGTACACTTTCTCCTTTCCAATTTTTTCTGTTAAATTATATTTTAAAATTAAATATTTTTTAATTACCATGTAATCCAGCAATCCCACTTCTGGGTATATATCCAAAGGAATTGAAAGCAAGGTTTCAAAAAGATATATGTACGCCCATGTCTATGGCAGCATTAATCACAATAGCCAAAAGGCAGAAGCAACGCAGGTGTCCATTGATGAAGAATAATCAGAAAGTGGTCCAGCCATACAATGGAATAATGCTCAGCCTTAAATAAGAAGGAAATCCTGACACCTGCTATCACATGGATAAACCTTGAAGACAATGAGGTCAATGAAACAAAGCCAGTCACAAAAGGACAAATACTGTATGATTCTGCTTATCTGGGGTTCCTAAAGTAGTTGAATTCATAGAGACAGGAAGTAGAAATAGTGGGTACCAGGGGCTGGGGGAAGCGGGAATCAGTAGTTAGTGTTTAATGGGTTGGAGTTTTAATTTTGCAAGAGGAAGGAGTTCTGGAGATTGGTTGCACAGCAATGTGAGTACACTTAACACTACTGAGCTGTAGCTAGGACAGCAGACTTTATGTTATATGTATGTTAGCACAATTTAAAAATAAATAGCATATTGTTTTAAAATAAGGTCTTTCATTCTCCAGTCACCTAGTGCAGCACATCTAGAGCAACAAAGGCATGCAGTAAGTGTCCACTAGGTACAGAATGTTTGATGAAATGGCTGATAAAATGCCTTAAATTAGGAAGATAGAGATCTGTAACCCACCAAGTAGCAGAGTGATTATTTTGAAAACTCACATCTGTCCAGGTTATTTCTCTACCTAAAGCCTTCAATGGCTCCCCATTGCCCTCAACATAAAGTTTAAGCTCCTGAGTGGCTGCGAGCCTTGACCAAGTGCTCACTGCCAAGTACTTTATACACATTAGCACCATTATTCTTCACATCAACCCCGAGAAGTAGGTCCTTCACAGATGAGACCCATGAGACCCAGAGAGGTTAAGTAACTGGCCAGAGTTCACATTGCTGATATGAGCCAAAGCCAGGTCGCCTGAACAGAGTTCACCCTCACAAGCCCTACCTGAATCATGGCTCTGTCTGTGCCCATTGCCCCAGCTCACTTTCCCCCACAGCCCCACACGTCTTCTCCCCATCAGGTGGGAAGACCACACATCCCCCAAATGTCCTTCTGTGATGTCTCTTACACACCATACCCCTCTTTCACTGACAACTCTGGGGATCTTTCTGGCAGAAACCAGCCCTCACCCCAAAACTGGCAAGAGTCCTCCCTTGTGCTCCCTTGTCACTGGGTAACTTTGGTCAAAGCATCAAGCCCCCATGCTGTCACTGTGTTATGAATTTCTCCCCACCTAACTGACATGCCTGTAGGGCTCAAACCACAACTCTTCACCATGCACTGCTGGTCTTGGGAACAGTATTTGCTGAGTTCTGGATGAAGGCAGGAAGGAAGGAAAGTGGGAGGGAAGGAGGGAAGTTCGTTCTTTCTGGTCTCACTAAAGCTCTCCACATTATTGCTGGTATCACTATAAGACTCTGTCATCATGGGATTTGACTTCCCTGTAATAAAAAGCCAATCAATGAATTGTTGGAGTTTTCACGACAAAATACCATAGACTGGGTGGCTTCAAAGGCCAGAAGTCCAAGATTATGGTGTGGGCATGGTTGGTTTCTCCTGAGATCTCTCTCCTGGCTTGTGGATGGCCATCTGCCTCCAATGTCCTCACATGTTCCTCCTTCTCTGTGAGTCTGTGTCCTAATACCCTCTTCTTATAAAGACACCAACTCTTTTGGATCAGGGCCACCCATATGACCTCATTTAGCCTTAATTACCTCCATAAAGTCCCTATCTACAAATATAATGTTTCAGTGACCCAGAGAAGTGACCATAATGGCACAGCGTTTCTTCTGGGGATGATGAAAATGTTCTAAGATTGATGGTGGTGATGGGTGCATAACCCCATGAATATACAAAGCCACTGACTTGTACACTTCAAAGGGGTAAACTGTATGGTATGTGAATTATAGCTCAATAAAATATATTAAAATCCCCACCACCACCACCACCACAAGCCTTTGCTGGTAGACTCAAGGTTGGCAAAATTTCCTGACTCTCCATGACAAGTTTTGCCTCATAGGATTCTCACAAAGACAGCCAGAGGGACACAGACTCATTTTACAGTGGAAGCAGCTGAAACAGTGAGCCTCAGAGAAGGATTCAAGCCCACCTCATGCTTCCTGCCCCCTACACATCCAATTTCATACACATCCTGGGGATGCACATAACAGAAGCTAAGGCAACATAAATAAACATCTTAGGGTTTACCTGCAAGAGAGTATGTACTGCATGTGTGACAGGGAAAACTCCTTCAGTGGCTGATAAACATTCAGAAAATCCAACGAAGTACCCAACTTTAAGGCATCCCAGGATGATGGTAATGGCTGCAAACAACGTGATACTACCTAAATTGGGGGTGGGGGTGGGGAGAGCATAGAAACACACATATATAAGCATTGATATGCATGGATGTCATTTCAAAATAAACCACATTAAACTTTCCCATACATAGTCAAGTGATTTTTTTTTTAAAGATTTATTTATTTATTTATGATAGACAGAGAGAGAGAGAGAGAGGCAGAGACAAAGGAGGAGGGAGAAGCAGGCTCCATGCTGGGAGCCTGACGTGGGACTCGATCCCGGGACTCCAGGATCGCGCTCTGGGCCAAAGGCAGGCGCCAAACCGCTGAGCCACCCAGGGATCCCCCAGTCAAGTGATTTTGATCAGGGTGCCAAGACCATTCAGGGAGGAAAGGGCAGTCATTTCAACAAATGGTGCTGGGGGACGCCTGGGTGGCTCAGCAGTTAGGCACCTGCCTTGGGCCCAGGGAGTGATTCTGGAGTCCCGGGATCGAGTCCCATGTCGGGCTCCCTGCATGGAGCCTGCTTCTCCCTCTGCCTGTGTCTCTGCCTCCCTCTCTCTCTGTGTCTCTCATGAATGAATAGATGAAAATCTTTAGAAAAAATAATGGTGCTGGGAAAGTGGATCTCCAATTACAAAAGGATGAAGTTTACCTTACCTTACTCTATATACAAAAATATATTCCAAATAAATCAAAGACTCAAATGTAAAACCTAACATAAAACTCTTGGAAGAAAATACAGAGGAAAATCTTTACAGTGATTTATTGACGATGACAGCAAAAGCACAAGGAAACAAAATTAAGATGGATAGACTGGACTACACCAAAATGAAAAAACTTTTGGGCATCAGAGGACGCTAGCGACCCACAGAAGGGGAGAAAATATTTGTAAACCATATATCTGGTAAGGTGTTAGTATGCAGAATCTATAAAGAGCTATAAATCAACAACGAACAATAAATAAAAAAACCCAATTAAAAAAATGAGCAAAGGACTTGAATAGACACTTCTCAAAAAACCCCACATATAAATAGCTAATTAACACATGAAAAGATGCTCAGCACCACTCATCATCAGGGAAATGCAAATCAAAACTACAAGGAGATAGCACCTTACAGCTATTAGAATGGCTGCTATGAAGAAAAAAAGGAGAGAAAGAGGAAGGAAGGAAAGAAGAAAAAATAAATAGATAATAAATGTTGGCAAGGATTTGAAGAAATGCAAACCAGTGTACATGGCTGATGGGAATGTAAAATGGTGCGACCACTGTGAAAAACAGAATGGTAGCTTCTCAAAAAATTAAAAGCAATATTTCCACATGATCCAGAAGTTCCACTTTTGGGTATATGCCCAGAAAGATCAAAAGCAGGGACACAGGAGCACCTGGGTGGTTCAGTGGTTGAGCATCTGCCTTTGGTTCAGGTCATGATCCCAGGGTCCTGGGATGAGTCCCCCATCAGGGTCCTACAGAGAGCCTGCTTCTCCCTCTGCCTGTGTCTCTACCTTTCTCTCTGTGTCTCTCATGAATAAATAAATAAAATCTTCAAAAACAAAAGCAGGGACACAAAAGGATATTTGTACATACATATTTATGGCAGCATTATTCACAACAGTTAAAAGGTAGAAACAACCCAAATGTCCATTGACAGATGAATGGATAAACAAAATGTGGTTCATCCATACAATGTAATATTATTCAGCCTCCGGAAGAAAGGCCATTCTGACACATGCTACAACACAGGTGAACCTTGAGGACGTTATACCAAGTGAAATAAACCAGTCACAAAAAGACAAATACCATTATGATTCCACTTAGATGAGGTTCCTCAGAATAGTTAAATTCATAGAGACAGGAAGTAGAGTGGTGGGTGCCAGGGGCTGGGGAAGGGGGGAAAGGTCAGTTGTATAATGGGTACAGAGTTTTAGTTTTGCAGGATGAAAGGCTTCTGGATATAAATTGCATATTGTCATTGTACTTAATGCTACTGAACGGTACACTTCACAAACAAGTCAGTAAACTTTATGTTATGTTATATTTTACCATGATTAAGTAAGTGTATATAACAAGACAGTACTGGGTCCTGTTTATCTTTATTCCTACCCAATGCATATCTCAGGGTCTGACAAATGATATACATTCAACAAAGATTGACCAAATAATAGAAGCTTCTCCCTGAAAAAAGATCAATCTAAGAGTGTCACTGATCTATTAAAAAAAAAAAAATCTCAGTTCTCTAAACGGAAAATCCTGCTCTTGAGAGAACAAAGATGAGGGGCATATGGGTATTCAGGAACTCTCTGTATTTGCAACTTTGCAACTCTTCAGTAAATCTAAAACTTCTCCAAAAAAGAAGGTATATTTTTAAAACTGATAGGAAGGGGGTTCCATACCAGTGGCATAGAAAGTGCCCACACTAGGAAAAGTGAACAAAGGAAGCATCCTTTGATGGCGTATCCAGCGTGGTGTTGACCAAACAATAAAAACAAATGAAAAATATGAATATGTAAAAAAGACTGGAAGGAATTTATAAGATACATTAAAAAGAAACTTGTAACAAATGAAAATATTAGCAAGAAAAACAGTGATTCTGGAGACTTCATCATCAAAGTTCCTAATCCTTCTCCTGGGCCAACATTGACCTCCATTCACACGTTCTCTCCCACGAATGGGAGGAAACTGGATCGTGTGTGACATGCATTATGGTGAGAGAGAGAGGACAGACTCATAACACCGAGCTATAACATTACAGCTCCAGTCCAAGAAGCCTCCAGTGAAAAGTAATGCAATCGCCTGGCTCCTTTCCATTGCTCAAAGTCTTATAGAAACAACTCTAAGTCACTTTTTTTTTTCCATTCTGGAAAGCCCCCAGTGAAATAAAAAACTCAGTAAGAGTGGAGATTCAATCCCAGGGCTTTGAAATGGTTTGACAAATGCACAGTTCCTTTTGGTTACAAAAGAAATAGCAAGATAAGGTGAGGCAGTCTGGCTGGTGTGGCAAGAGCACAGGCTGTAGCTCTGGGGACCCGGGCACTAGTCCAGGCTGTGCCACCGATGGCATGTATGAGTTCAGGCGAGTCACTTCCAGGTTCCTAGCCTCGGTTTTCCCATCTGGAAGATGAGACTGGTCCCCAGCACTGGTTCTCACATTTGAACATGCATCAGAATCACCTCGAGGGCTTGTTAAAACACAGATGGTGGGTCTCCACCCGCAGAGTTTCTGATTCCATAGGTTTGGGTGGAACCCCAAAATCTGCATCTCTAACAAGTTCCCAGGTGGGGCTGACACTTGATCTGGGACCCCACCTTGAGAACCACTGGTCTAGAACATCTCGATCACTGATATTTCAAGAGTTACGATAAATACATCATATACCTTCTCATAGTCTTGAAGTCCTTTCTTCCTTTACCCATCCATTTATCTCTACAACAAATATTTTGGGGACTCCTACTATGCATGTGGCATTTTGCCAGGGGCTCAAAGGTAAACAAGACTGCTGGAGAAGCAAAAATACACATGTGTAATACTGCATAAAATTGGGGTGTGCACAAAAATACGGACATGCAAGCTGGCACCAGACTTCCTATCTGCAGCACCGGAAACCAGAAACCAGTGGAAGAATAGTGAGAGTCCACTTCAAGGAACAGATTGCAGCTCAAGAACCCTATTTCCAGCCAAGATGTCACCTGCTCGTCAGGGCAAAAGACAGAAAGCGATTTATAGATAGGCCAAACATATAATTCCTTCAACAAAGATTCATTGAGCAGTAACTATGGTCCAGCCACTGTCCCAGGCACTGGAGACATAAAAAGTGCAATAAAATGAAGTGTCTGTCCTTGGTGAATTTAAAATTCGAGTGGGGAAGACAGAGAATCTGCAAATAAATAGTAACCACAGAAGAAGTGTCAGGAAGCACTAAGTGCATGAAGAAAAGTAAATCAGAAAGAGGATTAAAGTCAATGATGGATAGTCAGGAAGAACTGTCTTAGAAGGTGACAGCTGAACAGAGAACAGAGGAGGAGGGGAATGTTGTCCACACAACTCACCTGACAAAGGACATTAGCCAAACAGCCAATGAACTGTGGAAGAGTCCTCACAATTGGGGAAGATGAAGAGGAGAGGGACAGTGGTGAACAATAAACTTAGCATCAGACTGGAGAGGATGATGCATTATAATGGAAGGAGGGAGGGAGGGTTTAAAATGACAGGATGGGTGGGTGGATGGGTCGGTGGTTGAATAGTTCAGTAAATAGATAAATAAATTAATAGGAATGAAGACAGGATAAGAGAAATTAAATTCAAATGGATGAAGATAAACCCACTGGAAGGGCGCCTCAGTGTAGGATTTTTTCTGGGGAATAAATAAAAATGGAGTAATATGCATCTGATTGTGGGAATGAAGAGAGGAAAGACAGTCATTAATTTAGTAGAAAGACACAATAAAATGTTCAAGCACTCCGAAGAGCAAATGTGTGCAAAAGGAAAATGGGGGGAACAATATGTAAAAGAAATCATTATAATCATCATAAAGAAAAAGGGGAACAAAGTCAAGTATGTAAATCCTACCAGTGAATGAGAATGATTTAAATCTCCCATTAATTAATCAACAAGTTGGGGGACCAGGGGTGCTCAGTCGGTTAGGCCGTCTGCCTTTGGCTCAGGTCATGATCTCAGGGTCCTGGGATGGAGCCCCTCATCAGGCTCCCTGCTCCTCCCCCCTGGCTCGTGCACACACCCTCTCTCTCTCAAATAAATAAATAATATCTTTAAAAGATAGTCAACAAAGATGGGAATATTGAATAAAAACAAAACCTAGCTCTTTTATGAATCACGCTTTTCACTTAGTGGCAATGGCAGAAAATCAAAGTATGGACAAAGAGGCAACCTGAAGGGGAAGCAGGAATAGCACTATTGATGTCAGACCATCTGAAATTTAAGTAAAATGGAGTAAATAGGATAAAGAATCCCTTCACCTTTATCATCACACATGAAAAAGAAGACATAATGTATGAGGAAGATACAATAGTCCCTTGTGTGCCAAATAAAATAGTTTTACCCTTGTATATTTACCTACTTTATTTTTTTTTAAGATTTATTTATTTGAAAGAGAGAGAGAGGAGGGAGATTTCATGCACTCAAGTAGGAGAGGAGCAGAGGGAGAGAGAGAGAGAGAGAGAGAGACTGTCAAGCAGACTCCCTGCTGAGCATGGAGCCCAAAGCATGGCTCTCGATCCCACAATCCTGAGATCACGACCAGAGCTGAAATCAAGATTGAAATCAAATCAATCACTTAACTGACTGAGCCACCCAGGCACCCCTTACATGCTACATTAAAGAGATAAAATGGGAAATTCTAGAACTAGACAGATTTGATAGAATGAAACATAAGGAAGGGCACAGAAGTATGAAGTCACACAGCCAATAAAGTTGGTTTTATAATATCCCTTTGTACACCTCAAAAAGAGAATATATAATTTTGGAAGTCAATGGAATATTGACAAAAACCGAGTAAGCTATAAGAAGACAGTAAGGCTGTAGTGGTAGGAGCTCACTGCCTGGCTTCAGACACTGTTTTCTACCAATTATTAGTTGATGATTTCAGGCAATCACTTAACTTCTCTGAGACTCGGTTTCCTCATCTGTAAAATAATAACAAGACTGCCTCTCTCATAGGGATGCAGAAGAGATTAAATGAGTCACTACATGAAAGGCACCTAGAACAGTGCCTCACACGTAGGAATTCTCTATACAGATGCTATCATCATCATCATCATCATGACAGTCAACCACAAAGAAAAACTTAATGCATTAGAACCATTTAGAAAGTTTCCCAGCCACATAACTTGAGACTAATCCTGTAAGGTCTAGTGTTGACAGAGGGAGACCCCTCCTCTGTCTTAAGCACCCAATTCCCCCTACAAGTCTGGAATCTTGAACTGTATGGTCTTGGAGGTAGACGTTCCCACAAAGTCAGTGTACAATCCCCCCTCTTATGCAAGAATGCTTCCCAGTGCATCATGACTAATGGCCAACAGGTCTGTATCCAGACATGCCCAGGGCTGGGAGGCTCACCATCTCTCAGAGAACATCCTTCCATCACCTGCTGGAGCTTATATTAGAATGTTCTTCCTTACGCTGGACTGCAGTCAGCCTTCTGGAACTGTCATTCTCTTCCCTGGTGATTTTGTCATTGTTCTCTCATCTGTCCATCCATCCATGCCTTCCCTTGATGATTCAGTAAATGCCAGCTGGCCCTTGTTACTTGTTAGGCACTGTGCCGGGAGCTCAGGATTTAAGGGGGAGCACATTCAGACAGGGACTCTACCTCCAAGAGCCCACAGTCTGGCAGCTGATGAAGTGAATAACACAATATCCTGCTTGATTAGTGTTAAGAAGAAAATGTAGGGTGCTAGGAGAACATAAAGCCTGGGAGCCACACCTGGTCTGAAAGGATAGGGAAAGGCTTCCCTAAATCCCTAAAGAAGTGGCTCTGTTTTCTGGAAACCAAAGGATGGTCTGGGGCTCACAGGAATGAAGCTGCCTCATTTTCTACCCTGATACTCCTCTCTCCTCTTGACTCAACAGCCTTTCCTTCCTCCTGGGGTCAGCCTTCTGCGGGTGCCCATGTGATGCTCAAAGGGGGCCAAGGCACCCATGTGCAGTCTGACTTCGTTTCCAAACAATGCCAAACCAGCCTCAGCTTTTGGGGCAGCCCCATTATCTTACTGATGCTGAAATCCTGACATTATGTTTCTATTTTCTATTAGACAAAAAAATAAAAAAAAATCCCATCAAAAAAATATATCTGTAAGAAAATGCATGCTGTTAGGCAAGAGTCCCTCATAGTGACCCCAGGTGGGGTCTTGGGGATCGCTCTTTCTTTTCTGAGGGAAGTGCTCAAAACCCCTGAATGTTGATATGTTCTAGAACTTCACTGGATTCACTGTCATGCTCAATTCATGTACTCAGTATATTCTTTTTTCATTTTTTAATGATTTTCAAGGTATTTTTTTCTGGACCCCAGAAAAAACAAAAGATCTTCCTCTGAGGACCCTCCCCTAAGTCCCCAAGCCTGTACCCCCAGGCTACTCTTCTGCCCCAACCCATCCCCTGCACTTGCACAGCAGAATGCTGAATCTTTTATCTCACAATAAGACATTTCTCTGACTATGAGCCAGAGGCTTCTAAGCATTTTATATATATAACTCAACTGAGTCTCTTAACAACCCTATGTGATAGGTGGTATCATCAGCCCCATTTTACAGACAAGAAAACTGAGGCAGAAGTAGAGCCTCGTGCTCGGGGTGGGGGCATGCTCTTAGCCATCATGCTCTGCGGCTGTCACTGTCTGCATCATCCTCGCCTTCCCCCGCATCCCTCCGTGCAGGGCCATGCCTGATTGTCCTGCCATCCCCAGAGCCCCGCCAGTACTGGGAGCTCAGTCCAGGCTGTCAAGCAAAACCGGATCGACATTTTGGCCCAACCACCACCAAAGTGTCCATGCTGTGCACTTGGCTCCTTTCTCTGTTGCTCTCTGCACGTTCCCAAGATCCTTCCGCTCAATGAAGAAAGCAAAAAAGAAGTAGACTTTTTCCTTCTCTGACACCTGTTGCGATCACGCCATCTGCCCTGAAGCAAGGAGCTCATCCCTCTTCTCTTTCTCACTGTTTGAACATTTCCAATGATGGGGAGCTCAGTCCTCCTCCTGAAACCCAGCTTCCTGGGCTGGTAAATGGGGCTCATGGCACCCACCTCAAGAGTCACTGTGAAGTTGAAAACGTGGTATTAAAGCTCGTCACAGAGATGACAGATCGCATGATTCCATCCAGAAGAAATGTCTGGACTGGGCAAACCTACAGACAGGAAGTGGACCCGTGATCGCCTAGGGCCCAGGTGGACTTAGAAGTATAGGGGTTGACAGCTAAAGGGTACAGGGTGGTACTGTACCCTTTTCAAGATGGTAAAAGTGTTCTCCAATTGACTATGGGGGTGGCTGCACCTACCTGTGGATATACCACAAACCACTGACTCCTGCACTTCAAGTGAGGGAACTGCAGAGCATGTGGACCTTAACTCAATAAAGTAAAAGAAATCTCTGGGACACACTCTTGCAATCCCAGTGGCAGAGGCAAAAGCCCCAAAAAACAAAGAGTGTGTGCAATAGGCTCTGGCTGCAGGAGAATGAGGCTGTGAAATTCAGGTGAACAGGCCTCCAGAGGAGGGAGAGCCAGGTGAAGCCCAGACCAGGGCTCATGAGCTTGCACCTGCCCCAAAGTCAACAGGGTGGGCTGGGATCCAATGGGACCCACCCGACAGCCCCTCCTCCGACCGGTGCTACCCCGTGACAGCATCCAGGATTCTGGGATCCTGGTATCATCCCTGGTGGTTTCTCGGGAGTTCTGGCTACACTTTCAGACCGTGGGCCCCCTGGGTGCCCAGACTGTCGCATCTTTACGTCCTGTAGCCTCTGCCCCTCCTCTCATCCCCTTTTGTTGCTCTCTGCCACCATCCCCCATGGTTCCCTCCCCCTCTTCACACGCACACCAATCTCTTTTATTGACCTTCACTTACTCACAGGTGGGGACAGGCTGTTTCCCAAACCATGCTCATGTTCCCGACCTTTATGTCGACAGCCTGTACAGCCACCACCCTGAGGCTGGCCTTACGTAACAGCTCACCTCTGTGCCTTTACTTCCGGTCCCTTAAGGAACAATGAGCAGCCCATACCCAGGGGTGGCAGGCTAGACAAAGATGTATCACATACATGGGTGCGTCTCGTTCTAAGAAAAAGGTATTATGCAAAAATCTGATCTAATAAAAGGAATACATTTGGGAGTGATTAATCACAAGCACTTAAAAAAGAATCGCTGTGACAAATAATGAGACAATGCTTCTGACATACCTGCATTCCGAACTCACTCAATAAACACAGCTATTATTCCTATTGGCATTATTCCCATAATTTCGTGTTACTAACACTTCTCTGGACTTGAGAAAGAACAGTAACAATAACAAGATCCTACACTGGTAGGGAAGCCACTGTAGTCTTTTAAAGGGACTAGAAACAGAAGAGAAATAGGACCCTGGAAATTCACCGGATGAACCAGCTATTTGCTGGGCTTGCACGTCACTGCTCACACTGGGCTGGCATGAGATCCAGGCTGCTGTCATTCCTTGCAGAAAAAAAAAAAAAATCAATCTCTTTCCTTAGCAAACAGAGGAGCTGGATGAATAATCCATCATTTCTACTAAATATTTCAATAGGTCCATATTTTTTATTCCAAATGAAGTGTTCACTTTCTCACACCCAGTATGCGGACCAGAAACTTTTCTCCTCAAACAAATCCCTCACAGCCCTTACCAAGACCCAAAACCTTTCTCCGGAAAATGTGAATGTCCTGAATCCCACAGCCTGGCTCTTTCTCGGCACCCCAGACTTCCAAAGCTGCCGCAGAAGCCAGGGCAGAGCTAAGTCAAACCTGTCTTTCCAGCTATGATTCCAAGGAAAACCTCAGTCCTGGCTGGGGCCGAGGCACTTCCCTTGGCACCCCAAAATTCTTTCCTTTCAAGACAATTAGCCTCTGGCTTCTTTGATGAACTCTCAGCTCATTTACAGGGATCATAGTGCCTTGCAAACTGCATTCACTTGATGCAGTTCTTCCAACCCTTTCCTGAAAAGCAACTGGGAGTCTCATTTTACTGATGAGGAAGCAGGGAACTCAGAAGGTGAAGGTCCTAGAGCTGGAACATGGAGTCAAGCCTTCCAGGCCAGCACTATTTCCATTTTCCACATACCTCACTTGAATGGTTATCAGGATTATCTAAAGAGCCATC
The DNA here is from genome assembly GCF_003254725.2 of Canis lupus dingo. NCBI lineage: Eukaryota > Metazoa > Chordata > Mammalia > Carnivora > Canidae > Canis > Canis lupus. Next base: position 69,800,241 of record NC_064245.1, read on the forward strand.
ATGTACTGAACACCTACTACGTGCTCTCTCTCTATTGCCACATTTATTCTATCACTTCTTGGTGTCCTATAGACCTCTCAAAAGTAACATGCCCAGAGCAGAAACTTGATACTGCATCCCCACCCCCACTCCTCCCTCTGTTTTCCTAACCTTGGAAAATGGCACCAGCATTCACCCACTGACTCGGATCCCAATGCTTGAAGTCTTCCTGGAGAGAGGGAGAGAGAAGGGAAGAGCAGGGAAGAGAGGGGTGGAGGAGGGAAGGGGCAAGGACAGAGGGAGGAGGGAAGGGGAGGAGTGAAGGAGAAAGGAACAAAAGGAGGAAGAGGGAGGAAGGAGGAAGGGAAGAAGGATGGAGGAGGAAGGAAGGGAGGGAGGGACAGAGAAAGGATCCGCCCACTAGAGGAAAGCATAGGTCAAAAGCCTGTGTGTGTATTTTTCAGTCTGTGTAAATCAGTATTTTCAAAACAACATTTCAAGCCTATTTGTTTGTTTATGTGATATGGCGCTGAATTCCCCACCCTTCAGTCACAAACCATGAGTCTTCCTAAAACAACCATTTTCAGAACAGGAATCTGAGCCAGCCTGGAGCTGTGTCTATTTTTTCCAAAGGCAAGATGAACTAGACACAGTCCCTGACCCTAAGAAGCCTCAAATTTCAAATCTCATCCAGGTGACAAGGCTCACATCCAACTAGTCATAACACAAGGTGAAAGTTGGCAAGAAGCAAAACTCTCTCTGCGGAGAGGTGTGGTACCCAGGGCGGAGGGGAGGAGTGGTTCCTGCCGGGTGGGGTGGAGAAGATGGCACTGCGGTCACACCTTTGAAGGGATGTGGGTGGCAAGGAACGCATGTGTGCTGGGCGCCCAGCCTGCACCCGGGCAGCAGTCACTGGTCCTACCAAGTGTGGGATTCCCATTCTCCACCTGGTGAAACTCAGAGTGGCCGGATTAAGTCACTGCCCAAGGCCACACAAAGACCAGGAAAGCCGCACTCTAAGGGAGATCGAAATTCAGACCTGTACACCATTCAGGTAGAGACGGGAGATGTGTCTGGTCCACACGGAGTGAGATGTACCCCTCCTCTCCCAGACAGGGGCTTTCTCCAGGGCACACTCCCTCCTCCCTCCACGTCCTCCCTCCTCCCTCCACCCTCCACCCTCCTCCCCTTGACTCCAGCACTGTCTGCCTCCCTTTTAAGAGCAGAAGCTCCTTGAGGAGGGGCAACCTTCCTATCTTGACAATGTTTCAGTCTGCTGGGAGTCCATAGCAAGTGCTTCCACCCTGTACCCCAATATTTATCACTTATCCATGACTCTGTCGGACCAGACTGCATGCTCTTGCGTGCTCTTAGCATCTACTCTACCCCAGACCCTGCCGTGGCTCTAGGAATGAGAGAGGGGCATCACAGAGCCCCCCACCAGGGTGCTGAGGGGTGGAGGAGTGTGGTCAGAACCACAAACAGCAGGGGGAATCAGAAAAGCATCATTGGGGTTGGGTGGGGGGGGACCCCGTGAGGCCTGAGCCCTGCCTTGGAAAGCAAGGCAAGGGGGAAAGCACTGCGGGGAGGAGGGAACAGAGTATGCAAAGGTATGGAGATGGGAAAACTTGCGTGGGAACTAGAACCTTTCAGACTGGAGCACAGGATGAGGGCAAGGGAAGGATGAAACTAGAGGCCCTCTGGGGACTGATCCTCGAGGGCCGGGAACGCCAGGATAGGGAGGGGGCCTCCCCCAGGGGCCGGTGGAACCTCGGCAGGAAGTTCAGCCAAGGAGAGAGGCGAACAGGTGCAGCCGTGCGGCTCTCAGGATGAACTGCGCGACGGGAGGAGGCTGCTGCAGCAAACCAGGCTTAACAGAGAAAAAGAGAGAAGGAAGGGAGGAGGGGCGAGCCAGAGAGGCGTCGGGGACGCGGGGCCACTCACCGCGGAGCCAGCGCGCGCCGGCGTGCGTGTCCTTGGGGCGGATGAGGCGGCGGTGCGCGGCGCTGCGGCGCACGTACCACAGCATCCAGAGCAGCTGCAGCAGCATGAGCGCCGTGAGCAGGCACAGCAGGTGGCTCTTGCCCACGCCCGAGGCGTGCACCGCCCAGGCCAGCAGGAGCAGCAGCCCCGCCACGAACACGATGAGCCCGTACTGGCTGCTCAGCGCCTCGGCCAGCTTCTGCGGCACGCCGGCCCGGACCGCGCCCCGCCGCCCGCGCGGGGGCTCCGGGGGCTCGGGGGGCTCCGGGGACTGCGGGCACCCCGCGGACCCCCGGGCCGGGAGGCGGGGCGATGGGCGGGTCGCGGGCCCCGCAGACACCCTGGCCGGGGCGCTCCGAGTCGCCCGGGGAGAGGGCGGCGCCCCCTGGCCCTCGGGCATCGTGGAGTGACCCGCGCGGGGTCTGGGTCCGGGAGCGGCTGCCCGGCCCCAGCCCGCGCCCCCCGCCCCCGCCCCCGCCCACGCCCCCGCCCCGATCCCCTCCCCTGCGACACCTGCGCTCCCCGCTTCTGCCCCTCCGCCCTCCGTCCAGGTGCGCACCGTGCCCCCGTACGCGGGCTGCCCCCCGCTTCTTCCCCGAGCTCCAGAATGCGCGCCGCGCACTTCCCCCGACCCCGCGAAGGGGGGGTCCCGCCCGCCCCCCGCGCCCGGGACCCAGGCCAGCGCCCCTCCCCCGACCACGGCCTCCGCTCGTACTCCGGGGCCCCCGGGTCCGCGGCGCCCACCCCGCCGCCCGCCCTGCCCTGCCCTGCCCTGGGACTCTGGCTGGCGGCTCCCGGGGCGGGGTGAGGGGCGAGGGGTCACCCTGAGCCGCGGGGGGCGGGGCTGCGGTCCAGCGGGGCGCCCGGGGGGGGGGTCCGCAGGTGCGAGCCCTGCTCAAGCTGCCCCGGGGCGCTGCGCCGCGCACCCCCGAGGTCTAGCGGAGCCTGAGAGCGCCGGCGAGGGAGTCCTGCCGGCCGGCCTCCGCCCTGCGTATTTCCGCGGTGTGTTTCATCTGTGCGGGTCTCTCTGGGTCTGGCTGGCTGGCTTTGGGGTGTGTCTGCTTAGGGCAGGGAGGGGAAGGTGTCACAGCGCTCGTCCCTGCATCCGTGAAAAGGAGGCGGGGGTGTCTTGGTGATTGTGTCTGTGTCTGTCCGCCTAGTGTACCCGTGTGTCTGCCAGGAGATGCCCAGATGGGGACAAGACAGGAGCCACTTCCCAATAAAACAGATCGCCCCTCCCTCTTCTGAGAGAACCTCTGCACTGAGCAGTGCTGGGAGTGGGGGCTGCCAGGCGCTCCTGGAACCGTGGAGGCCTGAGCGCCTCCCTCTGCACCCCACCCCTACCCCAGCCTATCTGAAGTTGGAGTCTGCCAGGGTGTCCCATTCAGATGCAGCTGAAGAGGAGATTCCCTCCCCCAGAGCTTTCTGCAAAGGAACAATCCTAAGGGTGCACTTGGCTGAGAGCAGGGGAAGGAGCCAGGAAATTGGTGGGGGGAGCCTCTTGGGGGACTGCAGTCTGGAAGAAGCTCAGGCGGGCCTCTTGGGTGAGCCCCCTGTGCAGTAGCAGAGGCCTCCTCACCCAGGAGACACCGCCTCTCCCTCTTGGTTTAACGCTCTGCCCTTGCTGTCCTGAAATTAATTTTTGGATGACGAGACTCACATTTTCATGTTGCAGTGGATCTAATAAGTTACATACTGGTTCTGACTGCCAGAGGGTCCTGCCTGCAGTGGCGGGGGGGTATGGAGAGGGGAACCCTGGGCCAGGAGGGAGTCAACCTGGGAGCCCTGTGTTGCCTCCTTTTTTTTTTGCAATCCATTCATTAACTTAAGGAAGTCAACACTTATTTATCCAACGCTGGATCATTTGCCCAGCTCTGTTCTAGGTGCTGGGGTTCAGCTATGAAAGACTGCCCTCAAGGAGCCAGCGTTCTGACGGAAACGTGCTGAGTACACAAGTGTTTACCGAGAGCGCCCTGGGAAGCTAGAGAGCATCAAATATGAGACTCGACTCTGCCTTCTAGGAAACATGGCCCAGCGGGGGTGACTGGAGCGAGCAGCCCCTGGGAGCAGGGCTGTCTGGAGGGGAGGGGTGGATGAGCCTGGATTTTGCCAGAAGGGTGATAGGTTCCCAGGGGTGGCAGCGCCTGCACAGTCTTTACACCTAGCAGTTGGAACTGGCCGGGAGACCGAGGGCAGGGCAGCAGAGGGCGGCTGGTCCAGAGAGAGGGTGGAACATGTGCACAGAAATGAGTGTGAAAGGCAGGAAACCTGTTCATTGTTATGAAACTTAAGAGTGTCTTTCAGCTGGGTTTCCCCAGACCCAAGCCAGGTGGATGCTCAGTAAATAAACCAGAGTTAATGAAAGTGCATATGGATGGACGCTGCGTGAAGAAGCAAGCCGGCTGTGGGTCTCGCCAGATCAGCAGGGTGTGCAGTCAGCGCTGCATCCGCCCCCTGTGCTCTGTCCCATTCCTTTGCTTCAGATTCCCCCTTAGATCACGTTGTTCATTCCCTGGAATATGTATACATCTGTGGCCTGTCTCTCCCGCTGTAACGGAAGCTCTATGGGAAGGACATTGCCTATCTTGTCCACGGCTCTATCTCCAGCACATAGAACAGTGGTGACCAGCACATCATGAGTCCTCATTAAATATGTGTTGAATGTGTCCCCTCAAAAGATGTCAAAGTCCTAGTCCCCAATACCTGTGAACGTGAACTTTTTTGGAAATGATCGAGTTGAGGTCATTAGGGTGCGCCCTAATCCCATACAACCGTGTCCTTACAAAAAGGGGAAATTGAAGACAGACACAAAATAGAAGGGAGAAGACGTGAAGACTCAGAAAGGGTGCCATCTACAAGCCGGGGAACAGCAGAGGCCACCAGAAGCTAGGAGAGAGGCCTGGAACAGACATCTTGATCTTACACCTCAAGTCTCAAGGATTTTTTTTTTTTTTAATTCATAGAGACACAGAGAGAGGAAGAGAGGCAAAGACACAGGCAGAGGGAGAAGCAGGTACCATGCAGAGAGCCTGACGTGGGACTCGGTCCAGGGTCTCCAGGATCACGCCCTGGGCTGCAGGTGGCGCTAAACCGCTGCGCCACCGGGGCTGCCCGTCTCAAGGATTTTGAGACAATACATCTGTGTTGTTCAAGCCATCCAGTTGGTGTTCTTTGTTATGGCAGCCCCAGGAAGCTAAGACACCTGACTTCTTCCTTCTGGGGTCCCCCGTGGGCTTGTCCAGCTCTGCATCCCTCTATCCCCCCTGCTATAGATTATTATTAACTGCCTTTCCAATGCTGAGCTTCCTACAGGCAAGAACCATGTCTGATCCATTCTGCCTCCTAGCATCTGGCCTGTTTTTTTTATCATACATTGAAAAACATGTAGTGATGCCTCCCAGGTATGAGGCTGGGCCTGGGGACAATAAGGTGAGGCCCATAGTTTGTGCCAAATGCCACGGGACCCTGGGAGGAAGAAACAGAGAAAGAAGGAGGGAGAGCTTAGTGCCTGGCAGATGGCAAGGACTCCATGAATGCCCCCAGGCTCCCATAAAATCCACTTTTGCTTGTTTCTCAATTTTACAATGCACATCACTTCATGATCTCTTTGTCATAAATCAGTTCGTGTCAACATGGATTTGTAGGGAAAGGCACTATCAAAGAGTAGGTAGGTAGTGAGTTCTAAACCAGGCTGCGAGGTTTGATCCCTGACTCCATTATTTCCTGCTTGTGACCCTGGACCAGTTACTAAACCTCACTGGGCCTCAATTTCCTCATCTGTAAAGTGGAGCTCTTCATAGTCACCATTCTTCAGAGTTCTATGAGGACAGTACAGGCTGATACACGGGCAGTACCTTGGAAGGTGCCTGCCGAATACAATGCACCTAAGACACGTTGTTATTTACTGAGCACCTACGAGATGCAGGACGTGGAGCTGAGGCTGAGTGGAGAGGTGGCTGGCTGGCCATCAAACATGTGCTCCCCTTCCAAGGTGTGGAACTGTCCCTGGGAAGTGGCTGTCCAGCTAGGGACTCTGATTCCCAGTGTCCCTGCATCTAGACAGAGCCAGGGGACTAAGTTCTGGTCAGTGGATTACAGGCAGAAGTGATGACACCAACTCCCAGAGCACCGTTGGGAACTTGATGCTAAAGATGGCAGAGTCTGAGGGCGCCTGCGGGGCTCAGTAGGTTAACCGTCTGCCTTCAGCTCAGGTTGTGATTCCGGGGTCCTGAGATCGAGCCCCACATTGGGCTCCTGCTCAGCGTGGACTCTGCTTCTCCCTCTCCCTCTGCCTGCCAACCCCCTGCTCAGTCTCTGGCTCCCTCCCTCCCCCTCTCTCTTTCTGTCGAATAAATAAATAAAATCTGTAAAACATAAACCAAACAGGTGGCAGTCTGTCAGCCTGAGCCCCCCAGTGGTGAGGTGGTGAAGGGGACGCTCCCTGCAGAAGCCAGGCCTCCCTGTGAGAAGTGAACTTCTCTTGTGCTCAGCCCCCATAATTACACAGCTCAGCTGTCGCTGCAGCCAGCACTGCCTTTACTCCTTTAGAACACAGAGAAAGATAACACACACACCCCCCATCTGAAAGTCAAGTGGGGCTCCCTTTTCTGTGCTACATCTATTCCTTTTGAGAAGCAACAAAATGTAAGTTTCTGGACACATAAGAGAGAACCCGAAGTCTGTCCCCTTTCCTCTCTACTCAAGACAATCCTCAAGATTGAGAGATTTACTCATCTTTCTGCCTTCCGCTGATGTAAGTTGTTCAGAGGTCTGAGCCACACACGACCCTGTTTCTTACGGCTGCCCCCAGCTCAGGGGTGGACAGACATGGGGCATGAGAAACGGTGAGCTCCGATGGCCTCCGGGCCCCCAGCTTTGGCCTCCTTCAGAGCATGTTACTCCCACCCACAGTCCATTGATCACATGTCATCTCAGTGAAGGACCAGGCAACTGCCGCCTAGGGACGTCAGTGCCACCTGGATGGTGGTGAGACATGGACTACCCAGAGGGGCAGAGGCCAGCTGGGAATGCTTAATTAGCTGCCACAAACAACACGAACAACAGGACCCAGGGCCAAGTGGAAGATTTTGCTCCCAGTTACCTTCAGTGGTGGCTATATAATCCCAGAGTTTCTAAGAATAAAAGAGGTGAGCAGTGTTAATTAGTTTTCTAGGGTGGCTACAATGAAGGACCACCAATTTGATGGCTTAAAACAACAGAAATGTATTATCTCATAGCTCTGCAGCCTGGAGATTGGAAATCAAGGTGTCACCAGAGACACATTCCCCCTGAGGGACCTAGGGGAGGATCCTCCCTTGTCTCTTCTAGTTTCTGGTGGCTGTTCCTCATCCTGGGTGCCACTTAGCTTCCAGCTGCATGATCAAATCTCTGTGGCTGTCATTGTCACACAGCCAACTTCCCTCTGGGTCTGTCTCTCTCCTCTTTGTATGAACACCAGTCATATTGGATTAAGGGCCAACCCTACTCTACTATGACCGCATCTTAACTTACATTGTTATTACATCTGCAAATAAGGTCACTTTCACAGGTACCAGTGGTTAGGACTTCAGCACATCTGTGGGGGCGGGGGGCACAATGCAACCCATGAGAGGCAGCCTATTAAAGCGTTATTTGATCTAAATAACTGGAAAATCTCTAGGTAGGGTAAACTGAGATCTATCTTGAATCAGTACAAGAGATCATCAAAAACTCTCACTCGGTGCCCCAAACCTGAGCAGACCTGGAGTCTTCAGATGAAGAAGGGGCTGCCTGGATCTCCTTGAGAAAGGCCCTGCAGCATTGCCACAAACATCCTGTGAATCTTCCTCTGAGCCTTCCCCAGAAGGACCCACAGCATTATGGCATGGTGACCATCCCTGAGGAGAGGTCACTACCGCATCTATTTTCTTAACTTTTCCTTTTGAAATAATGTTAGATTTACAGAAGAGTTGCGAAGATAGTAGAGATGTTTTGGTTCACCCTCCACTCAGCTCCCCTCACTTCCTCCGAATAGCTCATACACCATGGGACCTTTGTCAAAACTAAAAAATTAAAGTTGATACAAAAGTATTAGCCAAACTACAGTCTTTATTTGAATTGAACTACTTTGCCCACTGATGTCATTTTTTTCTACGTGGATCCTTTGGGAAACACTAGAATGGGCTCTGAATGGATGTTAAGTCTTGGGCATTGGGTGAAGTCCATGGTTGTGAATCAGAAGCAGTGTGGCGTAGAAGACCATGACCATATAAATACCAGCAGAAGCATCACGGGAAGGAAAGGCAAAATCATCCAGAGAGAACAAATCTCCACTCCCTTCATGATGGAAGGGATCTGATATAATCAAACGTCCACCAGGCAGCTCAGTGGCGGCCTCCGCTGTTGGCAGCAAGTTCTATCACAACCTAATCAACTGCCCAACATAGCAACCCTTTTGTTGTGCACATGGATCCGTGGGTCAGCATTTGCAGGGGACACAGTGTGGGTTGCTCTTTCCTCTGCTCTACGGTGTCCAGAGCCTTAGCAGGGAAGACGAGAACAGCTGGGAGTGACTTGATGCCCAGGGCTGGAATCCCCAAAGGTTTAATTCACATTCTGGTGCCCAAATGAACCCAAAGGCTGGGCTCAGCTGGGTTCCCACGAGTGTCCTCTTTATGTGGCTTGAACCTCCCACGGCCTTGCCACTGGGCTCTGAGCGGGAGCATCCCAAGAGGGGACACCGGGACAGCATGCATTCCAAGAGAACCAGCAGCAGCTGAATGGCCTTCATGACCTAGCCTTAGCGGCCACACGGTGTCATTTCTGGCACACTCTATTGGTGATGGCAGTCATAGGCATGTCCAGATTCAGGGGAAGGGAGAAATGACAAAAGTTCCAGAATGCTCTTCAGATCATCACAGCAGAGGCTGCACTCAGCACCAGGGTCAACCGGGTCAGCTGTGGGGAGAGGATTCTGCGTAACCAAGCGCTTGCCCCTCCTCTCCCCCCCAACATGCCCCTTGTACCCGGCCTGTGCAGCAAACACTGGGTGGCTAGGCAGCGGCTGACAGACACGCACAGAACATGCTGTTTCACCCCCTCTTCTGTAGGGGGCGCCGTGGGTGAACATTCGTGTGACTCATGCTTCACTCTGGATCCACGCTGAGAAACCCCTCCGCCTATTACTCCCCAAACCTCCTTGCCACTAAGTTACCAGTTCTTCATTCCAAGTCACCGACCAGTCAGCCAAACTGGTAGCCCTGAGGTCATGGAGATTTGCGCTCTGGACATCTCTCAATCCAGACAAAGCGCCCAACAACATGTACCACTCAGCATTCAGTCCGCTGGGAGGACTTTCCTTCAGCACCCTCCCTTCGGGGTCACCTCGGGGTCACCTCTGTGATGCTACAGCTGCCTACGCGGCGGGTTGGTGCCATCACATCATGCAGAATCACCTGTAGACTAAGCCTGAGCAACTTCCCTCCATCCTGAGAAAGGCCCCCATGGGACCACAAGTGTGCTTTAAGGAGAGGAGACAAAGCAGCCGGAATTGATCTCAAAGGCCCCTGGGCCACCTGTTTCCAGCCCAGGCCAAGTTCAAGTCACATATGCTCTTTTTCTACTCGGTAATATAGTACTGCTGTGCGTGCCCAACCTTGAGTTTGGTGATCAGATGACATCCGGTTCCAGCCATAGGTAGGTAGGTGTCCATTTCTCAAGAGCTGGTCCTTCCCCTTCAGGCGCTCACTCTGGTGGGTGAGCTTTCCAGACTGAGGAGTCAGCCCTCAGCCCAGATACTCTGCCCACAACGAAGTCCTGAGCCTGGTCCTGTAGCTCCAGGAGGTAAAGATTTCTTTAAATGCTCCTGAGAAGACCCCCTGCCTCTTGTTATTTGCAAATAGTTCTAGGCGAAGCACCTCCAGCTCAGACCAAAAGGGACAGCCAGTGCAAAATGAAGAGTACGCAGATCTCACACTTCTTCTGGGCAGGGGACAGGCAGAGAAAAGTTGCTGAATTCCAAACTGTTTTCTTACAGAAAAAGGTGACACAAGGGTGAGGGTGGAAGAGAGCCCAGAGGGTAGAGCCTGAAGCTTTGACACAGTCCCAGGAAGCAGCACAGGCTCCTAATCATAAAAGGGTGATATGCGCCCAGCTGGATTTCAGATTTCTGTGGACCAGCGACTGTGTGCCTTGCTCGCTGCTTTTTGAATGGGAATGTCCTAGTGGGTGTCCTATGCCTGCCTCACCACTGTATGTCCCGTGTGTAACTGGCCGGTCACTTGCCGGTCACTCCCCTGCTCCCAAGCAACCACACCTGCACGCACCTGTATTGATTTAGACGATGTGATCCTGGAGCCCAAGCCTGTGCCTGGTGCTGTCATGAGATGAGGCTTCCCGGGATGGCTGGCTTTTGCATGGGGGAGGAATGCAGAGAATTTGTAGCCAGAGACTGGCAATTTTATTTTTTTAAGATTTTATTTAATTATTCATGAGAGACACACACAGAGAGAGAAGTAGAGACACAAGTAGAGGGAGAAGCAGGCCCCCTGCAGGGACCCTGATGTGGGACTCAATTCCAGGACCCCAGGATCATGACCTGAGCCAAATGCAGACATTCAGCCACTGAGCCACCCAGGTGTCCCAAGATTGGTAATTTTAAAGTTTTTTCTTTTTAAGATTCTATTTATTTATTCATGAGAGACACACAGAGAGAGGCAGAGACACAGACAGAGGAAGAAGCAGGCTCCATGCAGGGAGCCCGATGTGGGACTCGATCCCAGGTCTCCAGGATCACGCCCTGGACTGAAGGCAGGAGCTCAACCGCTGAGCCACCCAGGTGTCCCCAAGACTCATAATTTTAAAACATGGCCCACACCTTCCTTGACCCTCCTCCTTTAGGATGGGGGAAACTATGTCCCCTTGGACTTGGAGTCTGCGACTACTTGCGGTTTCTGAGCCCAAGCTTTAAGTGGAAGCTTCCATCTCCTGTCTCTGGGACACAGTGGTGAGCAGAGGGATGCTCCCAAAGAGGTCCACACCCTGCTCCTGGAAGCTACCAAAAATGTTGCATGATATGGCCAGAGGAACGCTAAAGATGAGTTAAGGGCTTTAAAATAGGAAGTGTATCTGGGGTTGCCCAGGTGAGCCTGGTGTAATCACAGCGGCCCTTCAGCAGAGGGGAGGGTGGAAGAGGAAGTCAGGACGACGGAGGGATGTGAGGCTTTCAGATGGAGGAAGAGCACCATGAAGCAAGAAATGCAGGTGCCTCTAGAAGCTGGGACCGGCCTCACTGACAGCCAGCTCAGAATGGGGAGCTCAGTCCTGAGACTGCAAGGAATTGAGCTCTGCTAACGACCTGAAAGTACAGGAAATAGATTCTCCCCCCTGGAACCTCTGGGAAGGACCACAGCCCCGCCAACACCTTGATTTTAGCCCCATGAGACCCATACCAGACCTCAAACTACAGAACTGTATGACAATCAATTTCTGTTGTTTTTAGCTGCTGTTTGTGGCAATCTGTTACAGCAGCAACTGAAAATTAATACCGAAGCTCCCCTTTGGATCAGAGAGCCTCTGCAGGGGGGAAGGTCCTGCTGCCCCATGGGGGGGCCCATGCGGAGAGAAATCGCAGCCAGCGCCCTCACCAGCCCCGAGTGAATCCTCTTGGACGGGCACCGTCCAGCCAGCCAGTCGAGTTGCCCCATGTGGAGTGGAAACAAGCTGTTCCTGCAAATTCCTGTTCGAACTTCAGACTCATGAGCAAAATAACAGTGGTGGTAGTGGTTTTAAGCCCGTGTAGTGTGGTTCGTCACGCAGGTGTAGACAACCAGAACATACAGATGTGTGCGGAGATGAGATGTGCCCCAGGAGTCGCAGGTCTTTAGTACTGGCCACCGTGACAAGGACAAAGGGGTTATGAGAAGAGTCTGGATGGCCTTGGGAGAGACATGGTGCTCAGGTGAGGGAGGGGGCAGCGGGGAAGCAGTGGCTGGACTGCGGGTCACTCCTGCCACTGGGGGCGCGTGGGCCAGGTGGGACCCAGACCCTGAGGTCCTTTTAGACTCTTTTTTATTGTAAACACAGGGAACATTAAATATCCTCCTTTACAAACATATCTCATACTTTTTAAAAGAAGAAGCACAGCTGGAGATTGTGAGCACAGGGAGCCCTTCGATGGCGTTGTGCTGTGAGGGAGACCAAAGCAAATGGTCCATAATTGGAGGAGCATGAGGGAACCTGACTCGGGGTGTGCATTCAAAGAAGGGAAACGGGACAACAGATCTGTGTGCACATGGGAATGATGCATCTCAAGGCACCACGGATATGCCCTAAGTGAGGTTTATTAAAAGGTTTGCAAAGGCTGCAGCTAACATGAAAAGCTAGTTGCTCACGCTGCTTGATGGAGCAGCCGCGGAGGCCCCCTTCCACCTGAACGGGGGAAATCGTGGTCCTCCATGTGGGCAGCGGAGTCTGAGACTCAGGGGAGGAGGGCTTCGCAGTCGGCTTAGCGCCAGTCCCTGGCCAGCTCTGCTCTCAACTCCCCACCATGCTCAGCCCAGAACCTGCAACGCTCACCTTTGGAATCAGACCTCAGTGTGCCAAATACTCCTGCCGCTGTTTCACGGAGTTATTTTTAGGAATTCCATGTTCCTAGAATCCACCAAACTCTTTCCCACCTCAAGGAATATGGAACGGAATCAGTCTTTCAAAAAAACTGTTTTTAAGTAGAGGGCATTTGGGGTGCCTGGGTGGCTCAGTAGGTGATGCATCTGCCTTTGGCTCAGGTCAGGACCTCAGAGTCCTGGGATCAAGCCCCACGTAGGGCTCCCTGCTCAGCGGGGAGTCTGCCTCTCTCTCTGCCCCTCCCCCTGCCAACTTGTGCACATGGCTGTGCTCTAATAGATGGATAAAATCTTTAAACAAACGGAAAAAAAAAAAAAAAAACCCTCTTTATGTGGACGGCATTTATCCCGACTGGGGCAGCTGTGGACAGCACCGAATCACTCATCACCCAGCCCCAGCCGCTCCCCCTAAGCTAGGAGCCCACTTGCAGAGACACGGCTGTTCAGCTCTCCCCAGTCCCTTCCATTGCCTCTCTGGCTAAAGAAACCTTTTTTATGGTGCATAAAACCCAAGGGCCCCGACAGAGCCAGGGTCTTAACTCCTGCTAGTCTCCTAGCAAGGCTTCAATCCCCCAAGCTGGGTCCCAGACATAGATTGTGGGGTTGAGGAGGGGCCGGGGAGGAGTCTCAGTCTGGTTTTTATCCTAGTGAGCAGTTAGATTCTGTTATCTCTACATTCCCTGTTTGTGCTGAGAGGTCTCTCCCCAAACTCACTGGACCAGGAGAGCTCCTGACCCAGGCCTGACGTTAGGATGACCCGCAGGACCCTTCACACAGAATAGCCTTGCTCACCACCCGAACCACAACCCTTGAGCAGCAGGCCTGGGCAACTAGCGTGCAGGCCGGGAGAAAACTTGGACTTGACACTTGGGATGGTCAGTCAGGGACATTTTTTCAAAAAAGTTTTTGGAAGATCGTATCTATTGGGGGTGAGGGGCAATAAACAGACTCTGTGCAGAGCTGGACACGGGGCTCTATCTCATGACCCTGAGATCAGGACCTGAGCTCAAAGCAAGAGGCCCATGAAACCAAGAGTCAGAAGCTCAACCGAGCCACTCAGGCGCCCCAAAGAGTCAGGGATATTTTTAAGAGCACACACATGCTTCTATCATATCCCTGGCCTTCATGGTAGAGACTTGCAAGTGTTGATTTACTCTTTACCCTGCAGAGCAGTGCTCTCCCACAGGCTTGTTTGGAAGCACTGTCAGGATGGCCTGATAGCATTTTTCTTTATTTAGAAGTTATACTAACAGGCAAAGACCCACAGATAACATAACATGGCAGTTATTTAACAGAAACAGGGACCAGGCATGATCCAGTTTTAAAATTATTAAACTGTCTCTTTGCAACTAACAGGGTCATCTTACCATCTTAGTGGGCCACACCACCAGCATTTTGCCGACTGGGTTTTAACAAACTACATACAGAAAATCCCAGCCTTAGATTTCTATCCAAACAGTAGATCTACACTCTGCAATAAAAGATGGGGTTTGGGGTGGGGGTGGGGGATGGAGGGAGGATAGGTGTTTTCTTGCAGACTCTAGCCAGATATCAAGTTTGTGGGCTCTGTCCCAGACCCCTCCAGTGGGTCAGAACCAATGCTCTTGTTACCGGGTTCTTGTCTCACTGAGTCAAAGAATGACTCTCATGGACACAAAAAGGGTGAAGTAAAGTGAAAGTTTATTAAGTGGAGGTGAGAACAGAAAGAAAAAGCTCTCTAGAGAGAGGGGTCCCGAGTGAGTTGCCACTGCGGGCTTTTATGGTCAGGGTTTTATAGAAAACTGACCAGAGAACTTACATCTTCTTGACATGACCACTGATAGCAGCATGATTACTTCTTTGAATATCTCATCTCTGAGGCTTAAGACAAACGAGGTGGTCTGGTTCTGTCTCCTTATCTCTGGTTTCCTTATACCTCAGACATTTCTGGGGATTTTGGGGGAGCTGGATCACTTAGCCCCTTACCTATCTTCCACTACCTAGCCCTGCCGGTTCCTTACTCACTCTCATCCCAACTTCTAGGGTTTGCAACCTCAACTCTGCACGGGACCCCCCCATGTCACTGACTGACATGACTACCTGACTCTGACCTGTCTGACCTTGTTCCTGACTTGTCATGAAACTCTCACGTGTGTGTGCCCAGAGTGGGCTTGATTCTGCTCATTGATCATGCCCGCCTTTCCCCATTCCTGATCCTGAATCTACTTGGTCTTTCATTCCTTTTCAATTACCATCAATGGAATGAGTGCCTACTGTGTCCCAGGCACTGTAACAGGTGTCTTGTAAGCATTATTCCTATTAGCCACAACCCTACAGAACAGAGAGCGTTCCCACTTCACAGTTGGGAGAAAGATTACTACTCAAGGTCTGGTAATGGCAGGTGCAGGGTGGGATCCAAGCCAGAGCCAAGTGGTAACTGAATACCCCATCATCAGCTGAAGCCCCTTCTGAGGGGGTGGGGTGAAGATCAACACCAGGCCTGTGATATTTGGGTTTCATATGAACGTATTTGCATTTGTAGGCGCAAATACTGTCTTCCCGAGGTCTTTGAAGAGCAGAGCAGACTTCTCTAAGAAGGAGCCCTATTCCTCTAGTTAACTTGAAGTGTTAATAGCTGAAAACAAACTTTCCAAAATCTGTAGTAACAAAACCCACAAGAGTTATAAAAATACTTTATTTAAATGTCAAGGAAAAAATTACACATACTTAAAAATGATTAAAAGTGCTTATGTTAAACAAATGCTAGAAACCCAATAATTTACACGTGATAAAATCTAAAGTGACAGGAATACACAAAATGCTTTCAATTGGTCCTCTCACCTAACAAAACTATTATAAAAATGAGATCTATATTAATTGCTGAAGCTGGGTTAAAGGCACAGGACATGATCATTCCTTTATATACACCCAATGATCATATACAACCAAAGAGTGAACATTTTATCTGCAATTTGGGGAGGACATCATGTATCTATAATGAAACTCAGCCAAAATGTTTACACCACTGCTTGCTCCAACGATTCAAACTGATCAACAATGCAAACTAATTACTTCTGTTTTAAACAGAATTTGAATTTGATTCAATTACTTGAGTTTAAGGAAAGGCAAATGAACTTGAATTTATTCTGATTTCAACCACACTGCAAAGTTTACTTTTTCCAAGGAAACCACTCACTTCCTAGATAGACACACTTTAGCGTTTCCATTAAGTCTGTGATGCTTCCAGCAGCCTGAAGGTCTAAACCTGAAAGAAAATCAACAGTGACATCCTAAGTGAGACATTCTACCTTCTGCTGCTGGATTTACTGTTAAAAAGCACAGTTTAGCCCACAGGCCTACAACAACTCTGGCTCTCCATTACCAGATGTAAATTCACATCAGCAGTACATCAAAAACTCATGAACATGTGTAAGAAGTCAAAACTGAACGACCAAAAATGTAATGACTTCAGGGGGAAGGGGAGAGGCAGGACACGTGGTAGGAATAGGTGACTTCTTGTGACGACAGACTTGAACTGGGAGAAAGGGCTAGTGCGACGCCGAGGGCCCCAGACATACCACAGTGTGTGCAGGGGACTCTCCCCACAGTGCGGTCAGGGACATGCCAGTGACCCCCTGCAGCCTGGCAGCAATGAGTTTATGTCTGTTTCTCCTCTATATGGGCACAGTGACTCTCCTTTAAAACTCCAGAGGGAGCACATGCTAACAGCTAACAAGCTGAAGTCAGTTTTCTAGCACCCCAACTATTTATTTTCTAGCACCCTAAGTATATTAGCGTCTACTTCTTTGGGCCTGTTTTCAGGCCTGTAAACTAAGTATGAAATAGATTTCCTCCAAGCCCTGAAGTAAGTGACATGAAAGTAGTGGCTGTCTTGGTCCTTTTTGCCATGTCCCCAGCACCTAGAGGGAGAGCTCTCAACACGTATTTATGTGACAAATGAGTCATGTGACACTCAGGAAACAGACCCTACTGTGAAAGGCAGGGGTCCAGGGGGGGCAGTTGTCTGCGGGGAAGAAGAAATTCTGTAAGTAATACAAAAGGAAAAGGTTGATGTGTCATCTGTTACGAGGCAGCCAGAGTAGGTTAGAGTGCCTGTTCTCTCTATGCTCCCATTCCATCAGAGCAATCTAGCCTGTCACCATGTATGTATTAGGTGAGGGAGGCTGACTTCAGGAAAAAATGATCTACTGTGTGAACTTCTCTGTTCTGGAAGGTGCGAACCCTGTCTCAATGACGTCTCTGAATGGCGGGTGCCTTGCCTAAGAAGCAGGCATAGAGAAAGAATTTATGCAAAAGGGAAGGGGTCGCAATCCCTTTTGTCTGAGTTCAGTGAATGAATAGTCGACAAGTTGGCCTGCACCTGAAAATTGTCATAGAAGATGCTGTTCCAATGCGTTCAATATGAGACATGCCATTCCAGAGCTCCTACCTTTAGAAATCATCCAAGGAGTGAGATGAGCATCACAACCCCCATGAACTGTGTGAACAACAGCAACGGTGTGAGGAAGGACCACACGTGCCACAAAGCAACGTTGAAGCTGAAAAGGACAAAGCACACATGGTGGGCAACTCCAGCTACAATCTATACACATATCCTGCTGTGGAGTCTAGATTTAGAGAACCCACTGTTGACTCGGTTTGGGGAAGTTCACTTAACCAGCAACTTTATACGTATGACACGTTTCTCAGAGATGTGATTTAGCCGACACTGGAAATATCACAAACTCTTCCAAAAGCACTGGGAGCTGGAGTGGGTAGAGGTCCTCCCATGAGAGTGGGCCCAAGAGGAACCCAAGTGTCTAAAAGTCAGCATCTGATAGAGCAGGAATTATAATGGCTACAGCCTGCTTTTACGATCCACAAGCCATCAAACGATCATGGTCAAGACAGTTTCAAATATTTTTTTATTAGAAAAATAAAGCATCTGCCTTTGGTTCAGGTCATGATCTCAGAGTCCCGGGATCGAGCCCCCACATCGGGCTCCCACCTCAATGGGGAGTCTGCTTTCCCCTCTCCCTCTGCCTTTTCCCCCCCATTCATGTTTGCTCTCTCTCTCTCGGCTCACCCTCTCTCTCAAATAAATAAATAAGATCTTAAAAAAAAAGAAAAACAGAACGAAAAAAAGTAATCACTTATAAGTTGCTATTAAATTTCCTATTGAGAAAAACACTATTCCGGTCACCTAGGTAAAAATAAGATAGCTTCTAAGTGCAAATGATTTTTTTATGGACTGAATTTCTAAGAGCAGAAGTTAATTAGAAAAAACTATAGTCAATTAAATCAAGGTTTTATTATGTAACAGTTTGATAAGCAGGACTTTAAACAACTATAATCCTACTATTCTAAAAACTAACATATTTGGGGTGATCTTGCTCTTACAATGTAAAACAGAACACCTGGCCACCCACGCCACTGAAGGGTAACATCCACATCACAAGGTAATACATGTCAATTACCCTTAAACTTCAACTACAGAAAATTCATCATAAAAAACATGCATTTAAACTGAGTATGTACAAAAGTATATGGTTTTTCCAAAATCAAAATTCAATTAGCATAGAAAAAGGAAAAAAGCTATAGGAATATAGACAACACATAAAGAATAGTTTTTCTCTCTGGCTGGTAGGATCATGCTGATTTATTTCCTTTGTGTTTTTCTGTAATTAATAGATTTTTCTTCAGAGAACAAGTATACTTCTATACATATTAAAACAAATCAGTATTTTTCATTGAATAAACACCCAGGAGACACGTGTGCACATGCGCACCAGACTCATATTCCAGAATGTTAAAAGCATCATTAAAAACACCACCAAACTGGAAACAGGGATTCGGTGATAGGCCGAGATGCTAACCAGCAATGAGCAGCAGTGATACACAAAGCAGATCTAACGAAGGATGGGGTGAGATAGGATGAGACTGAGGCAGCAGCAAGAACAAAGGTGAGGCTCTGCACACTCTCTATGAAGCATGGTCCCAACTGCAGCTCCACTCATGGCAATGGGTTTTTCTTTCACGATACAGGAAAGACAGCAGCTTTCTACTTGTTTCTAAAGTTTTGAGCATGAGAGTAATAAACAGCACACAAAATGTGTAAACAGCCAAATGTAAATGAATACATAATACATGAATCCATTTCTAGAAAGCTCAAAAAACTAGACAAAACAAAAACAGTATTTAAGAGATGCAAAAAAGGGGCATCTGGGTGGCTCAGTGGTTGAGCATCCGCCTTTGGCTCAGGTTGTGATCCGGGGGTCCTGGGATCAAGTCCCACATCGGGCTTTCCTGCAGGGAGCCTGCTTCTCCCTCTGCCTGTGTCTCTGCCTCTCTCTCTCTCTCTGTCTCTCATGAATAAATAAATAAAATCTTGAAAAAAAAAAAAAAAAAGAAAGAGAGAGATGCAAAAGAAAGCAAATCCCACACAGGTCAGAGCAGTGTCTGTCCCTGGGCAGGAAGGACGGTGCCTGGAGAGGTGGCGGAGAGAGGGGGACATAAAGGGATTCTGGGGCTGGCACTGTTCTCCTTGACCTGGGTGGGCTCTTGCCAATGTTTCTCTTAACTTGTTCAGCTCCACAACTTAGGTTTTTCCACTTTCTGTATGTATTATATTTCACACTGAAAATGACTGAAAAAGCAAAATATCCGAAATACACACAGCGTGTCACCATTTGTATTTTAAATAGTTAAATACATAAAGAACCTACTGGAAAGGAACTCCAAGACCAGCAATGATGGGAGGCCATTTTCTCATTATTCCTTTTCATTGAGTTTTGTACCATATACATCAGTACCCAATCAAAAAACGTTTCATTCCTATTAGTCATTTCAAAGTTAACTTACCAAATTCCAGCCGCAATGAAAGTAGCAGTTGTAACGGGTATCAAGGTGGGATACTTGACATCATAATCTTCAATTCCACAACACCACTCCAGGTAGAGGATGCAGTAACATGCGATCGACAGACTGATAAGCAGCAGGGCACCGCCCACGACAAACCAACTGCAGAGACAAAAGCGACAGGAGGGTTGACAGCACTGAGCAAGTCAGCAAGTGTCTTAAACGTTTTCACTGAGAGCCTAAAAATCAATTTCCACAGCTCCTCAATCCCAGCTTTCAGAAGGCCTCTGTCTAAAGAGAGGTGGAGTGAGACAAGAGGAGGCCAGCAGACACAGCAGAAGAAAGCAGGGCCTTCAACACACGTGTGCTGCACACACTCCAAAACCACCACCCAGAGCACAAGTGCGCTCAAGGCTATGTGTCTTCCTTAATGATACAGGACACGCCGCAGCTTGGTCTCTTTCTGAAGATCTGAATGTGAGAGTAAGAAACAGGTACTGCGAACACCTCCAAGTCAGGGAGGGTTTCTGGGAGTACTGACAATCGATGTGGAAAATGGTTTCTTCAAACTGCCTCTCAGAAGAGATTGCTGAGGGAGACACACCCATTTTGAGAAAGGGCTCCAATCCTCCTCTTGAGGGGCAGTGTCTTTTTTCTCACTTCTAATTCTACCCAAGACCCGAGACTCTGCATGTGAAGGTGGCCTCCTGGGCCCCTGCTGTCAGGGGACAAGGCCAGATTTGGGGAACAAAGCCCTCTCCATCCGCCAACATTCCCAGCCCCCATTATCTTTCCCTTCTCCTTTGGGAGAAGGCCAGTGTTCCATGTGGACAAGATGGGTCACGGGGGCTGGAACAGTCAAGTCACACAGCCGCTGAATACACATCCAACCAATGCAAGATTCCAGATTCCTTGAAGGCATTGAAGGATGCCAAGTTCTGGGATTAATTATGAGAGACAGGAGAGCATGGCAATTAAAGCAGGGCCTTTCACATGTGCCGGTCTGGCTTTGGATCTTAGCTTCAGCATGACTAGCCTTGTGACTCTGGGACAATTCCTTACCCTCACAGTCCTTTGGAAATGTCACCAACACTTACAGAATCACTGTGAGAATCACACAGTTGCTCAGAAAAGCACTTCCCACACAGTTAATGCCCAGGAGCAATAAGTATCATTCCACTGGGGTGATCTATGAAAAAAAAATTTTTCATGATCCTCTTCAAAGAGGCCTTCAAAGACCTCTCTTCTGCCACAGTGTACATTCTCAACAGGGGTGATATTGCCCCCAGAGTGAAGACATAATCTTACTCCTTCTGCGTGTACAAAGCACAGATATTCACACAGTAGATAAGGGAGTGATTAGGAATAACATGGCTTGCAAAGCCTCCTTAGGACATGCTAACAAAGGCTGAGGAACACTGTGCCAGAGTTACAGTGACCTCCTTGCTTGGTCAGAATCCTTCTGTTCATCCGTATTTAAAATCACACAGAATCCTAGTGTGGCCACAGAGTCCAGATTTGGTAGCAGACAGACACAGTTGAAGAACCTGCCTAAACCGAAACAATACTGCAGGTCAGTGGCCCTCAACCCTGGCTGTGTATGAGTCACTGCAACAGTCCCAAAGGAAGCTAACTTGCCCTGGTTTCCCAAATTGTGGCGTGGTGGCTCTGAGGAAGTTGCCTGGGCAACTGCGACGGTAATTTTTGTTGTAGTTTAATCAGCTCTCCAGTCCCTACACACAACCAGCAATTTCCTAAAAATGGAGATTTCCAAAGCATGGTGATGATCCGCTTTAATGTTGACCCGTCTCTCCTGTCTTTGAACACAGTCTTACAACCTTGCATAGATTTAATCTTTTTTTTTTTTTTTAAGTAGGGGTTAGGGGAGCAGAGAGAATCTTAAGCGAGCTCCATGCTCAGCACATAGGCTGATGTGGGACTCGATCTTACGACCCTGAGATCATGACCCGAACCAAAATCAAAACTCCACTGACTGAGTCATCCAGGCGCCCCTAAGCTTGCATAGATTTAAAAACCCTAAAGCCTCGAGCTTCTGAACTTGGGCTAACAGCAGGACAAGTAATAAGAAATCACCTCAGGTATTAGAGAAATAAGCCGTTTGCAGAGAGCAGATTGTGGCCTATACTCCCTCTTGGGTACTGCTCTCATCCCAGGACTGCTCAAACTCCTCACTGCTTACTGAGGCCCTCGGGAAGAATACAGTGCTACTCAAAATCCTCAGCCTTTGAGTGTCTGCTCATGCTTTTCTCTAAGAGGACATTTTTTTCAGGCCAGGCCTGTGACTTCCACTTCCTTCTCTTGCTCCACAGCCCTCCGTCCAGATTCTGAGTCCTGGCTCTGCCACATGACAGCGTGTGCCCCTGGGCACTCCACTTACTCCTGCAGCTGCCCCCAACATCTTTTATTGTAACAAATTATCCCTCAGCTCACCATTTCCTTAAACTAGTGAGAATACTTAATATAAGGAGACAAAGAGGTAAATCCTGTGCATAAACTTACACAGCACATGTCACATGACTGATTTATCAGTCTTGGACTAGAAGAGACAGTGAGAGGCTAGAAATGTGCCTCATTCATTGCTGTCACCACAGCCAAACACATCTCAGACTCTCATGACATATCTGAATAACAAAGAGACAGCTGCCCCTGGTAGTGTGCAAAGTAAACACTCTCTCTTTTCCCAGCCCAGGTTCTAAACCAACTGAGGGACAAGAAGGAATTAGGCTAATGAGGTCAACTGTCAGCTTTTTTCACAGATGGGAGCACAAGAAGGTAGCTCTGGTGACCAGACATACTTGCCAGGCTCCAAGTTGTCAGGAATACCTAGAGACCCTCTCATCTGGGGGCTGCTCCCATAAATGATGGCAGAGAAAAGCAGACAGGAATCTGTGCTTCCAATGGGCAACTGGCTCCCAAGAGAAAGAAGGAGCTGAGCGACATGTGCCTGGTTCTTCATCCTGGACTCGGTCAGGGAAGGAGCAAGGAGGGCAAAGGGCAGGATAATAGGAGTGTTTGAGGAAAGCTCCAGCTCATGGGAATGAGGAAAGAGAGGCCCAAGCTTTTTCCCTCCAACAGTTTAAATAAAGTCCCATATGCTTCCTTTCTCCTAACTGCATGCTTCGTGCACCTCCTGACTCTCTCGCCAGTGGTCACTGCTCTTCCTGAAGGCTTCTGAAGAGAAGATAACACGGAATCAGAGAGTTCTAGCTACACCTTTCTAGCCCGGCTGCTCTTTGCAAACAACTGTGTTCATACCCTATGCAAACCACCACCCCTCCCTATGCCTGCTCCACTGCTCACCAACCTCTCTCCTTTTTTCTGTTATGGGGCAGGGGCTCCAGAACACTCTCCAATGTTCAGTGAGGACTCAGGTCTGATTCACAACCTTGTCTCCCATGTCAGCTCCTGAGATTATATCAAGAGATCCCTATCCTCTTGAATGAGACGATTTGACATCCAGCCTCAGCTCCCAACTCCCCCCTCAAGTGACGTCAACTCTAATTCAATCACTCCCCTTACCTTGTTAGCTGTAACTGCTCTCTGAAAACAACCTCTGACCTGGTTCTCACCCACCATGGTCCTCACGCCCTCCTCCCAGTGCTCCTGCACTTTATCTTCAGAGAGACCTCAGCAGAATCTTTCTTCTTCCACCTTTTACAAATGGATTAGATTCTTCTTAAATTCACTACGTCTGCCGTCTTACAACATACATGTGCTGAAAGGCATGCTGAAATACTTTCCAGGCCCATCTGTTCTGCTGTTCATGTCCAAAGCACACACTCTCTTCTTCAACCTTTGTATCACTAGCACATCCAACATGGCACCTGGCAGGAAGTAAGAGCTTTCTAGGCATTTGTAGAATTCAATTGACAAAACAGAACATGAAAAATAAGATGGTGATGCTTAATTTTACAAAGCTAAGCAATAAAGTTTTCTCACCTGCTAGTGTGAAAGTTTTCTTTAATGGTTTTAAAGAAGTCAACATAGTAGGTCACAACGATGGATGCCAAAATCCAGAATCCAGAATGGATATTAAGTCTTGGAAGAGGTTTCTCCTTTTTCTCAACAGCTGTAGAGGCTTCTGCAAATAAGAGAGATTTCAACTTATCAAGTCACCATAGATTTATGAGGAAAAAGAACATCTATTTTCAGCCAGATAAATTAATTTCCTGGAGCTCTCCAAAAACCAGATTCTTTCCAATTAGAGTACCACTTTCTTCCGTACAACCACCAAAATAGGTTTATAAATGCAGAATTAGTAGGATCCTGCTATAAAACATGTTCAATATAGGCAACTTTTCCCCCCTAAACATATTTTAAAATCAAATTCATAATTATTATCATCTTTTGGAAAGAATGACACCATCTGGCAGTGTAGGAATTTTAGTTTTTATGTTTCATATATCGCCTAGGAGAGCAATTAGTCTTGTTAATTAAGAAAAATGCGGACAGCAGACATTACAGCACAAGATGGACTTGTAATTACCCCCAAAATACTACTTTTAACTATGTAGTTCAATTATTGCAAACAAACACAACCTTTTGCAGCAGCTCAAAAGTGGCAAGGGCACAGTGGAGGTCTAGTCTCAGCACAGTACTGTCTAGACAGGTAATGGACAAATCAAATTTCTTCCATATGAGACCTAATCTGAAAGATAAGGTGGCTGGGGTTGGGTCTAATGCGTCATTTCTAATAAGTTCCCCAGATGAGTGACATGCCCATGCCCGCTCTCTCAGTTCTTGTGAGAATCACTGGGATACATCTGAGGTCCCCAGCCTTTAGCAAACTATCAGAGTCCCCAGGAGACCTGTTTATAATGCAAATTCTGGGACAGAGCCTGAAATGAATAAACAAGCATGCCTGGGCATGATGTTTTCTGTTTATTTTTAAAAGGGTAATAGGGATCCATGGGTGGCTCAGCGGTTTAGCGCCACCTTCAGCCCAGGGCGTGATCCTGGAGACCCGGGATTGAGTCCCATGTCCGGCTCCCTGCATGGAGCCTGCTTCTCCCTCTGCCTGTGTCTCTGCCTCTCTCTCTGTGTCTATCATGAATATATAAATAAAAAAATATTTTAAAAAAAATAAGGGTAATAGGGATCCCTGGGTGGCTCAGCGGGTTTGGCGCCTGCCTTCAGCCTGGGGCCTGATCCTAGAGTCCCAGGGTCAGGTCCATGTCGGGCTCCCTGCATGGAGCCTGCTTCTCCCTCTGCCTGTGTCTCTGCCTCTCTTTCTCTCTCTGTCTCTTATGAATAAATAAAAACATCTTAAAAAAAATAAAAGGGTAAAAAAAAATAAAAGGGTAATAAATGCACATAACTTACAGCACACAGAACAGAAAGATCTAAAATGAAATCTTTTCCTATCCCTGACCCTCATTTCTCAACCCAAAAGCAATGACCCATCAGCTTCTACGAATCCTTCCATATCCTCTGCATTTACAGCTGAACAGACCTCACACGTCCCTGGGTTCGTACCCAAGGGGTGGCATACCATCCTTGGTTCTGCGCCGCCCTCTGAAAACCACCCACGGCGGTACAAAGAAGTCCGCCTGCTGCGCCGCGTGTGAATCATCCCAACGTACCGAGCCCGCTCTCTGCTGACGGGCAACGAGATGTTTTCAGTCGTTCGCTGTTACAAGCAACGCTGAGGTTAAACACTTTGCACATATGTCCTCAGGTTTTGGTAAGAGTAGGATTCTTTGGTAGATTCTTATAAATGCAATCAGACGGCTGGTTTTTTGTTTTTGTTTTTAATTTTAACGGCTATTACCAAACAGGTGTTAAACCAGCTGTCCTGGGAATCCCGGAGCGCAGCTGAGATGAAGATGCGCAGGGCTAAGAGATCACCAGGGATCTCTCAGGGAGCTAAACACCCGACTTGCAAAACTACTTGGCAAGCCTTGGAAAACCAACCCCGGTCCCTCCAGCCAGGGCAGGGCTGCGGGAGGCCCGCGGGGCCGGCCATTTCCGGGCGCCTCGACTCCGGCCCCCCTCGGCCGCGCCCGGGGGAGCGCCTCACCCGGCCTGGCGTAGCCCTCGCGGTCCTGCGGGGCCTCGGTGTCCGGCGGGAACAGGTACCGCCGCCGGAGCTGCTCCCGGGCCCGTGAAGCATCCATCTTGGCGCCGCCCAGAAGCGCGGCGGAAGTGACGCGAGCACCGGAACTTCACCGTCACTTCCGCCCTCGGATTCCCAGATGGTCGGTGTCGGCTACGGTGAGAGGGTGGGGGTTCTGCCGTCTTCGTGTTGGGGAGACTGTAGGATGAGGTTGGCTTAGCCACCTGTGCGTTCGAGTGCGCGGTTCGAGTACGCAGACATGATTTGAGTTTCAAGATACTAATCCTGCCCGGGCTGCGCGGACGCCGAGTCGATTCCGACCTACGGAAGCTCAGAAGGACCAAGCTTACGGATGCCCCCTAACGTGTGCCGGGCAGGGATGCGCGGCTCCGCGACCCCGGGGTCGCCGGCCTCCTCTGACTCCCCTGTGCCCAAAGCATCTGGGCCCCGGCCTCTCCCCTCGTCCTCCTCCTCTGCAGGAGACGCCCGGCCAGACTGGAAAGGCCCGCAGGCAGCCCCAGGAGGAGGAAAGCCCCGCCGGCCGGGCCCAGGTGCCTGCAGCCCCCTGAGTCTCAGGCTTGGCCCCTTCGACCTGGAGGGGCTTGGGCAGGAGATAAACCTCGCTGGGCCGATGTCGTCTTCGGCACCTCGGGGGGGGGGGGGGGGCGGGGATACCTGCTACACCTTGGATCTGTTGTGGGATTTAAGGGGGGAGCACCCGTGTGTGTTCCAGGTCAGCCCCCTCCCTCTGACTCGTGACAAATTGCCCCCGCTGGGGACGTGGGAGCCAAAGTTGCACTTGGCCAGAGAACTGCTGATCCCCATCACTCACGGCTCAGCAACTGAAAAAGACTGTCACTAATTTACAAGCTTTTCTCCATCAGTAGTCCTGCTAATTGCTCTCCTACCCCACCCGCCCTGCGCATCACGTGTAGAGAAATGTGCCTAACCACCGAAACGTTTACTGAACACCTACTATTTGCTGGAAACTGTTAGACACCGCGCTCAACAATGGAGATAAAGATGAAGAAGACATGGTGTTGCCCTTGAGGAGCTCCTGGACAGAAGATAACCTCAGAGACCTGCTACAGCATAGTTCAGTGTTTATAAATGTAGGCAGTGTTTATAAATTTAGAGTCGTGTGTCACCACGACCACCACCATTCAGTCACCATTTTCTGAGCAGCTTTATCTGTTAAAGTGCTGAGGACAGAGGTGAGTTAGAATCTAGTGCAGGAGTCCATTTCAGTACAAGGCCATAATAGAAATACTGTATTGGGGTGATGGGGTCACCAAATAAAGGACAATGTGCAGTGCTGCGAGTGTGGGTGGCAGGGAGAGCAGTGTGAGATGGATTTAATACAGGGGTGGATAGCCCAGAAAGCCTCCACCCAGG
The DNA here is from genome assembly GCF_003254725.2 of Canis lupus dingo. Classification (NCBI taxonomy): domain Eukaryota; kingdom Metazoa; phylum Chordata; class Mammalia; order Carnivora; family Canidae; genus Canis; species Canis lupus. The sequence continues at coordinate 69,827,112 of NC_064245.1, forward strand.
AAGTAAAATTTGAACTAGTAGGCACTCTGGTATCTTCTAGAGGTCATGAGTATTTGCAGAAGAAATGTCATAAATATTCAAGAGAAGAACGTCCAGTTTCTGCTGGTTCTTTCATTTCTTCAGCCTTTCTAGCAGACCCGTAGGAGCAAAGGATTTAACAGCTGGGCAGATCGTATGGCCTTTCTACACAATACCTCCTTTTTTGTTTGTTTTTGTTTTTTTCTTTTTCTTTTCAGACTCCGCCATAACCGGGGTTCATCAATTCAAAGCCAACTGAGGTCTCAGCCCTCCCCTCTTCTCTCTCTTGTACAGGTTTAGAAGCCTTGTCAACAGGAAGTGAATTCCTCCTATCAAATACAGTGTTCTGTTGATTGTCTCCCTGCAAAAAGGTCAGTGCTGGGGCTCCCTTGTAACTGAATATTCCCCAGAGCATTGCAGGGATTCCAAGGTTTCCATATGTAGCATGTTCAGGTCAGATCCGGTTTCCCCTTTGATGGTTTCAGGGCTTTTGTATTTGGATCTGAAATCCTTTGAGCCTTTTTTCCCCTGATATTTTTAATGGCACCACTCGCACACCATATTGATGATACTTAAAAGCAGGTTGGGAAAAGTCCAGAATTTAATGACCACATCTTCATTGCTGGGGCCAATTAAATAAGTTCTTAACTGTGTGTTCTGTGTACCTTAATAGATACCTGATATCAGATTGCGACCAACCAAGGAATTTCATTTTCAATGTCAGTTACTTAGGGCGGGGGGGGGGGGGGGGGGGGGGGGGAATTGACTATGACCTTTGCTGGCTCTTCTTAGTAACAGGGTTATGTCAAAGGTGTTTATAGATTTTTGAATCCTGGCTCCTTTGTGTTGGGACCTTGGGCATGTTATTTCATTGTTCTAAGTATCAGTTTCCTTATCTATTAGACAGAAGGTACCAGAGTGAAGATAAATATGTACCAATCACTTAGCCTAGTGCCTGGCATGTCCTATGCATTCAAACAGGTAGTTACTATTCACTACTACTTAGCTTTTTCCAGATCCTGCTCACCTCCTGATCAGTTATTTATTCCCTTCTGCTTGGGCTCCAGAAAAGATTCTTGTGATTTCCCTTTGCTTGCGCTCTCCTACCTGATTGTGGGTAACAACCATATCTTAGTAGCTCCCCAATGCCTTGCAAACACCTGGCACATAGCAGGAATTCCATTACCCGGTTTTCACCTTGACCCTTGACCATCATTAACTGGGTCACTGTGGACACACAGTGTCCGCATTGTCTGCTCTCTGGTAGTTCTGCAGAGGTCTCATGAGGGTGACCCTGTCCTAGGGGAAGACACTGGCCCCAAACCGACCTGGCAGTCCTGGGGACTTGGGCCGGGGCTCTTGGGGAAGACATCCTTTGTTGGTATGGTCAGTGTGGTCTTGGGGCTGTAAGGTCAGCATGGTCTTGGGGCTGCAACCATGCACACTCAATGGAGGAAGCCTACCTAGGACGGAAGCTCTGAGATGCAAGCCAAGCCAAGAGGTCACATTTGTTGGTAGCATTTCAATTCCTGACTCTAGCCAAGCCCTGGTTAACCTAGTTAAGAACGTCAGCTCTGGAGCCGGCTACCTGGTTGACTGGCATTACTGATTCTGCAATTACTGGCTGTTTCGACATTGGGCAAGCCACTTAACTGCTCTTCTGCCTTAGTTATCTCACTTGCAAAATGGGTTGAAAATAGCATCTACCTCACAGGATTAGGTAAAGATCAAAAGTATTAATACCCGTAAAGCACTTAGAACAGCATGTGACCCAGTGAAAGCCCTCAATAAGTCTTACCTGCTGTTAATAATACATTGCTGAGATGTCCCCGATTTTTGAGCCAAAAAACCCCCCAAATATCATTTTTTAAAAAACTAATGCCATTGGGATGCCTGGGTGGCTCAGTGGTTGAGCTTATGCCTTTGGCTCAGGGCATGATCCCAGTCCCGGGAACGAGTCCCACATTGGGCTCTCTGCAAGGAGCCTGCTTCTCTCTCTGCCTCTTTCCGTGTGTCTCTCACGAATAAATAAGTGAAATATTAAAAATAAATAAAATAAAAACTAATGCCATGTAATTGGTTTTGTGTTACCTGCAACCCTGAGTCCAGACCAGTGCAACTCTGTTCTCGTGCTGTGGCACATAGTTGCTACTTGGCTCAGCTAGATGGTGAGCATCTCTAGGAATGAATTAAGACATGCAGGGCTCTGAGAAAAGCGTCTGGCCTATGGGAAGTACTCAATAAATGTTAACTTGTGTCACTTGGGATACTGCCCTTCCTTCCGGAAAGAAAGCCAGTTTAAAAAAAAAAAGTCTTAATTATATAAACAATGCAATGAAATACGGGTCTCTCTACACAAGTCCGTTTCCCTGATGAAAGCTACAGAATGGGGATCACTATGTAAAAAGATGATGAACAAATTTTTGAAGGCTTTTGGTCCGTACTTTGAAAAAGTGGGCAGACTGCACGACTTCACGCTCCCACCAACAGTGGGCAGGAGAAACTGTCTTCAACATTTGCAACAACTGCTTTATCATTTTGGTAAATTTTTCCTAAATGATAATGGTTAGGGGGTGTTGCTGACATTTTATTTATTTAGGTAGTTATTTTAAAGATTTGTTTATTTTAGCATGCGGGGGGGGGGGGAGGGGCAGAGGGAGATAGAATCTCAAGTAGATTCCCTACTGAGCATTGAGCCTGACATAGGCCTGGATCTCATGATGCTGAGGTCATGACCTGAGCCAAAATCAAGAATTGGACAGTTAACCCACTGAGCCACCCAACCATCCTATTTCCCTGTTTTAATTTTATTTTCTTTATTAATAGCTTTTTTTTTTTCACACATCATCTGTTTGTACACCATTTTCCTTTGAGGATTTTCATTCTCTCCTTGTTTTTGTGAGTCAGAGAAGCCTTTGAATATCAGATCTGTGGTACTTTTGCTTTTGTCACTTTACTGTTTGCCTTCTAAATTTGATCATGTTCATGCCTATGTTTCATTTAGTTTTGTGTTTCTTCACTTGCCATAGCTTATGATGAAGGCAAAGTTGGGATGAGCCTGCCTGGGGGAGTATAGAACGGAAATCCTGGCAGGTGGGAAGTGCTCAGCCACTTTGAGGACATACCACGTGACAACTGTACTTGGATCCTCTTCAGATGGACGTAGTCCTACCCTGCCTGTTTGTTAGGCAACTAGCTATACCGGGAGAATTTACTTAGTTAACCACAGTTAAAACCAACCCTAGACAGCCTAAGCAAAATAATAATGACAGTAATGACAACCATAGCAATAACTATTATAATCATAAAATACATGAGCAGTTTTTTTTGTTTTTAAAGAAGCTTAGTGGAATTCCTCTAAAGTATTTTACAAAACTGAAAGCAAAACTAGGATTTCAGTCAGGTCTCAGTGAGGTAGCTCCAGGAGCACACACAAGACTCGGCTTTGAGGACACTGTGTGTATAGTGGATGGCGGTGTGAAATCCTTGGCCTGGAAGTTTGTTTAAAAAGCTTTACATGGGGGACGCCAGGATAGCTCAGTGGTTGAGCATCTGCCTTCAGTTCAGGGCGTGATCCTGGGGTCCAGGATCAGGTCCCGCATTGGGCTTCTTGCAGAGAGCCTGTCTCTCCCTCTTCCTGTGTCTCTGTCTTTCTCTCTGTGTTGCTTGTGAATGAATAAATAAAATCTTAAAAAAAAAAAAAAAAAAAAAGCTTTACGTGGAAATGTCTTTATAATGATGATCTAAATCACCAGTGCTAAGTCAGGTGGAAACAAGGAGTGGGTTCCTGACCAAAGGAAAGTTTGACCAGGAGAAAAACCTATGATACCTATGATATCAAGGAGACACCAGAGTTCACATCCTGATTCTGCTAACTACTCATATGACTTGAGGCAAGTCACTTTAGCTCTCTGCATGTTCTCATCCATGAAATGGGTATAGTGACATCGCCCTTCTAGATTAGTTGAAAGATCTGGGAGATGTACAGATACAGATATAAAGGGCTTAGCACTGTGCCTGATATATGGGAAGACTCCATATAAAGGGACCCACGGTCATCGGGGAAGTGGAGTCTAGAGAGTAGGGAAAGGCAGCCCGGGAATGGCTGTGGTCAGTACCATGGTCAGTACCAGTGGAGCAGCAGCAGGTCCTAGCAGTGCAGCCTTGAAGGGGTCAGGCTGTGGAGCAGCAGGAGGATGGATGCTGATGGAAACAGTGGCCGTTTTTGACCAGCACCTTACATGGAGTGACTAATCCTCACAGCAACCAGTCACTAGCATGACTTGTTCCATACATGGGGATACTGAGGCACGCAACTTTGTTATTCTGGAATCCGAGGAAGCTTTAATTTAGTCTCTTGATATAAGGATTAAACTATCCGTTTGTAGATTCATTGTAATCTCTGAGTAAATACCTTATTTTGTCAGAACCAAAAGGCCCCTCATCACTTGGGTCTTTGTCTGCTGCCTCACAGCTTGTGAAATGGAGTGTGGACGTGAACCCAGGCAGGTTTGGCTTCAGAGCCTGAGCTCTGAGCTGCCGTGATAAACCGGCTCTGATGTCTCAGCATGTCTCAGGACATACACTCTAGAAAAGTCGGTACCCAGGGCTCATTCTTGCAGGAACCACAGTGCTGGACCACTTCATTCATTCAGCTAGATACCAGGAAGGGAGTATGTGGTGACCTGATTGCCCTTTTCCCACCCAGACCCGTGGCAGACATTGCTAATCATTCATAGCATTTCTTACCATTCCTCAGCACCAGGGGAGGACCTCCAAATCCTGAAGAACACCAGAAAATTACCATCAATTGACCAGCATTAATAGGCCAGATAAAATCTAGTTGCTATAGCTAGCATGAAGTCTTAGGCATGCCAGACAGTAGTACAGAAGTGCAAACTGGGCATCGCTTTTATGCTGGTAAGAATCAGCCTGTCATTCCTTTAAGGAAGTAACATGAGTACTGATGTCGTGAAAGTCACAAAAGCAAATCCATGAACACACACACTTTGAACAGAGCAATAGAGAAATCCTCCTGCCAACCTCAGGAAAATGAAGGCATTCCAAGGTTGTACTGGTTGGGGACTCCTCATTCGCCAAGACTGAGTTGGATTCTGTACCCCTCCTTGGGCATCACCCCAATACCATGGCCACAACTTCTGGGGAAACCTCACGTTATAAAAACAAAACACGGGGAGAAAATCCCAGCCTTCTGAGATTGGTGGTGGAGAGCAGAGCCCCCACTTGCGAGGCCACATCACAAATCACTGCACCAGGGCTCTGATGAGGATGGAATGAGACCTGGTTCCAGGGACGGACACAGCCTGGCACAGAGAGCCCTCGAGATCAGTGCCTGACGTCATGACAATGATTTGGAACAACCAGCACCCTTAACCCATGATTCTTAAACTTGTTCAAATACTACCCAACTCTTCAACTACTGAACAGCATCAAAAACTACTCCCAGATCATGGAATACCAGGTACGTTTGTGGAGTATCATGAAATATGGAAAAATTAAGTGAAAAATAACCCAAGTGCTATAAAAGTTTATGCCCACTCTCATAGCACCTGAGCTAGAATTGCGTGCATGGTGACAAATGCCAAGAGGCTGACAATTTTTAGGGGCAGACACCTTAACATTGAGAGAGTTCTGTTGCCTTAACTTTTTTTCTGAAGCCTAGAAGAGGGATTGTCATTTCAATTTTAGCTGTAAAATAGCTCTCTGTTTAGCATAAAATTGGTCGGAGCAGAGCTGCCCTATAACATTACCATTAGAATCCCGATGCAAACTTGATGCCAGGTCCCAGGAGCAGTGCTGCTGGAGACTCCCCAGTAGAGCTGAGGCTTTACCCACCTTTGATCTACAGTAGGGAAATCTAATCTATGGACTACCGAGAGCCTCCAACACAAGTCGGCCTGAGGTCACTGGGAAGGCAGAGCAGCAAAGGTAGGGTTTCAGCAGCTCACAATACCTTCTCTGTGGCCAAACAAAGGCCTGACCTCTGAGCCATGTCTGACCTTTCAACTCTGACATATGAGTTTACTCAGCAATAACAGTTTAAACTACCAAAGGGGCAGTTTCATCATTTATATCAAAGGGAATAAATTAAAGCTTCCATGGATCCCATCACAAAAAAGCTAGATGAGTCTTTGCACTCACAAACAAGGAAACTTCTCTTTTACCAGCACATACAACTGCTTGGTACCCAAGACGGAGAGTTAGAAGGGAGGGCTGACCCCAAATCACAGAAGTTCAAAAATCTAGTAAGTGAGCTGAACAAGATCTTGGTTTTCTTTAAATGCTAAAAGGGCAATAGTAGAGTAAGAAGATGTCATTGTTTAAGAGGGGGGATTGCTGTACTGACTGAACCTCACTCAAGACAAATCTGCTGTGAAAATTTGGGAGATACCATTTTCTACAGCTTGGTAATCAAGCGGTAACCACTCCCATCCCACCCCCCGCCCCATGATTTGACAGCACTAAATTAACAGAGCTGTTCTGAGAAGATAGATACAGAGATGGAAATTTAGAAACACTGCATTTCAGTGTACCTTTGGGCAAAACAAACTCATCTACCCTCACGCGCGGAAGCTGGCTGTGTTCACTAGTAAGAGCACGCTGGAAAATCGATGGGCTGCATGTCTTAAAGTTGAAATGTAGTCAGTGACTCAGTGGTCCTTCTCATTGGCAAACTCAGCAGAAAGGGAAAAGTATCCTACCTGCACCAGAAGGCTTGTAGAGGACGCTGATTTCGTCAGAAATCCAGCCCCCCTGGGGAAAGCCAAGCGTGTCATCAACAGATGAACAGATCAGTGCTGGGCATCCATGAAGACAGTGTAAACTCCTGCTATGAAGCAACGTGGTGAATCTCACGAATGTTGAGTGAAAGAGGCCAGGTACATGCCATAGAATTCCACTTACCTGAAGTTCAAAACCTGGCCTAGCCAATGCATGCCAACAGAAGTGAGCATATGGCTGCCCTTGGGCTACAGAGTCTGCTTTGTTGGCTTGGGTGGTCGTGGCACAGGTGTGTGCGCTTTGTGAACCTCATTGAGCTGTCCATTTAGGTTTTTCTACCTTTCTGTATGGATGCTTCAGTACAAAGTTTACATTAAAAATTTAACTTATCTAGGTTTGTCGGGCAATTTAACAGTTGCATCCATGTCCTGGAGAATGTTGACATGTGAATTATAAACTAGAGTGCTACTTCAGAATCGATCTGGATCTCCTCATTTTACCAGTGCCACACTGCCTGGTACCAGCCACCTGGGCTCTTCCTGCTGTGGTCCAGTCACTTGGAGAACACTGTGTACTGGGCAAAGCCAGGTGCCTGGAGGGTGGGGACTGTGGCCGAAGCCAGAGCCTCAGACAAGCAGGGGTGAACCTGCCACCTGGGCATACTTCGTGTGCTTGAAGGGGAAATATTTGCAGACGTCTGCTATATACCCAGACACCTGTGTGCAGCATTTTAATTCCATTCTGTCTACCCCAGGAGTCAGGGCAGACAAAACCCCCAAGATTCGGGAAGGCTACATAACCAGCCCAGGAGGGGCCCTCAGCTAGTAGGACACAAAGTTGGATTCATCGTTGGTTCCACTCTGGCACGCAGAGCCCCACTGATAGCATATCACCTTGTGCTGTCTCCAACATTGGGTGGGGGTGGAGGTCTGGAGGTGACAGTGGGTGCAGTGGCAGGAGGAGGAGAAAGATGACCTAATATAGAAAGTAGGTGAGAAGCACCTTTCAATAATCAATTCAGGGGGCTCTTAATGACCCAACACCCTCTACCTCTACCCCAGGCCCACATCCAGTAGACCAGTACAGCCAATACACCTCCATGACATGCTCCTGAGCTTGCCTCAAGGCTGTTTGCCTCCCCTTCCCTAAAGACCACGTGGAGCCTGGCCCAGGGCAGGGCACTCTAGAATTACCTCCTTAGTCCTTATGGCTTCTCTCGGTTTCAATGACAAGAGCCCCGGGGCTCCTGGAGGATTCAGGTCCAAACATGTTTGTGAGGAGAAAAAAAATGAATGCACACAAGACATTGGGAAGAGCCCATCTCCTCCCAAATCCTGCTTCTCAGCAGCACCATGGGAAACGGCAGTGCACACAGCTGACAAGTGCCAGGCAGTGCCAGAAAGGTGTCCCATATGAAAACCGCAGTGTCAGAATGCATCCCTGGTGGGTTTAGGGACGCCCAAGGGCCACACCCAGCAGACCAGCATGGAAATAGGCAGAATATGGTAGAGTTCGGTCTTACACTCAACATGGACACAGTGAAGCTGTAAAGCCAGATACAAATCATTAGAGGGTCACTAAATTCCCCAGGGCTCCAGTGTTGTGCTGGAGTCCAAGTCAGGCAGGCGTGGTCTCTGTGCAGGGACTGGGGATGGTCTGTGGATCATGCTCACAGGCAGACCCATGGGCGCGACTGCACGCTGGGGGAGGCCTTACCACCAACTGCACCGGTGAAGACCCCTCTCTGACACGGACCATCAGAACCAGCAGAGCTGGCCCTGCTTCCTCACCCCCATGGAGCTTGAGGGGAAGGAGGGGCCACCCCCTCCATCCCTCAGCCCCAGCCACCGGCACTCTGCTGGCATTCCTGAGCAGCAGTCAGCCCCGCGTCTGCCCTGTGCTGCCAGCGAGTTCTAACCTGAGAACTTGGTTAACAGGATGACAGAAACAAGGACTCTGTCATGGTAGAAGTCTATGTTGTAGTCCATTTTGCTACATTTGCCCAAATTTGCCTTAAATGCATCCCAGTAAAGGGGCCCCTGGGTGGCTCAGTTAAGCGTCCGACTCTCGGTTTTGGCTGGGGTCATGATCTCAGAATCATGAGATGCAGCCGCTCAGTGGGCTCCTTCCTCAGCGGAGAGTCTGCTGCAGATTCTCTCCCTCCCTCTGCCCCTCCCCCCTTCTCCCTTTCCACCCCTTGCTCACATGCTCCCTCTCTAAAAAATTAAATAAATCTTTTCAGAAAATAAAACCCGGCACAGCTCTCGACCACAAAATGCTATGGAGCTTGCACTTGAACGTGTGACTGGGGGGAGTAGGTTTACACCCCTGACCATGCCCAGGGAGGACAGGGAAGCAGGAAAGCATCCTGTACTGGACTCAGAGGAGTTGCAGCTGGGCTCTGCTCTGTCCCTAACAAGGTATGTGGTCCGGGTCAAGCCTCACTTTACCCTTTGCTTTTCAGAATGTCTAAAGCTTCTCATGGCTCAAAAATTGTTACTGATAAATGTACAGTAGTGACAGCTGGGTTTGAGGCACCATGCTGTGCACTCTACATGCATCAGTTCATTCACTCACAGACCAAGAGGAACCTGCAGTGTCCCCATTGTTCAGATGAAAAAAGTGAGGTTTTTTCACTATTAAAGGACCAAGCCAGGACCAGACTCCAGGACCAATTCCAAAGCCTTCATCCCAACACAGTGCCCCTGAATCCCATCATCACAGCGGCACATCCCCTGTTGAGCTCAGGGGCTGAGTCTGGGAGACAAGCTGGCTCCTCGGGCTCTGTCTGCCTTTTTGCCCCCACTCCTGTTAATCCCCCTCTCACACTTGCTCTCACCTGTAACGAGGGATTAATAACAAATGTTACCAGCTCTTAAGGGCTCTTGTGGGCAAAGCCTACTCAAACATCAACAAGTGGTACAGCACAGCTCTCCTCCAGCACATCACACTAGGACTCAGAACACTATTTCTGAGAGCATTTCGGTCCAGTCGGAATTCTGTCACAGCAATACAGCTAAGTCACAGGCTCCGTCTCACCTGGGTGATTTCCCAAACGTGGTTACGGGCCATACCCCCAGTGTCTCAGGCTGAAGAGGGGCAGGGCCATGGTTGAGGATGGGCCAGACCCTTACGGAGAAATCTCTCAAGAGTGGGCCTTCCAGAGAGGCACCGATCGTTAAAAACAGGACTGTCCTGACCATAACTCACATATTTGAATGACACAACCCACAAAAACCTCTCATTAAAACTGTGTAGAAGTGATGCACTTAAATACTTTTTAGTCTGAGCAAAGGAGGCATTTTTTTTGGACTCCTCACATTTTTAAAAGTTTTCCACAATAAAAGTATTCTTTAAAGTACAATAATTTTCACCACCACAGATTTAGAATTTTGGATAAGAATATATTTTCTCATAAAAGTTCTACCAAAAATAGACTTTTTCTTTAACTTAAAAATACAGCTTTGGAAAGCAAAATTGGGAGTTGTTACACGTCATTACATATTTTATAAACAGTAGTGAAAGAAATCAACAGGATGGATTAAATTTTCAAATATAAAAATGCTCATTTCAAAAGCTTGACTTTGTCCTTTAGTAACTTAAAGGTGGGGTTCTTGCTGATTTTCTTGTTAAAGATTGTCAGGAGCTCCTCTTCCGATCTGTGATGTTCATTCGTGACTGCGTAATACTGCGCCAAGACCTTCACAAAGAGAAGCAAAAATCAAATGGGTGATTTTTCCTGAAAATCTACCTAAAAGTACCCAGAAGTAGGCCAACAGTAAAAAATGAAAGAAGCCCAGGTGTTGATCACACAGGTGTGTTCTGCTTGTGGAAATCCAGGCAGCTGTACATACAGGAACACCTGCTGCATGTGTGTCACACAGTGACACAAAATTAAAAGCAAAATCCGAAGAAACCATTGCTTTGGTATAAGCAAAAGAGCAAAACATCGAGAACAGTAATTTTCACATATAACAGAATACTGTTCTGGCTAAGGAACTATGATGGGATCCCACCCAATTCCCTCCCATCAGCCCTGAGGGGCTAGTGAGCAGCTTGAAAATCACCAGGATACAAATGTGTAATAGATAAGAAATTAAAGAAAAAAACCAAAAACTGTACAATAAAGAAGGGACTCTCTCCAGCTTCTATACCAGGGTTTGTGCACCATACCTTTTTCCTCAGCTTTTTGATTGCTAGTTCATTGTCTGGGGCCTGTTTCAGAACTGCTTTAATAGTTCCCTTCCAGTTGAATTTACCTACAATATAAAGAATAATATGTAAAACATTTGGTTTTAGTGTCACTACCAGAGGGATAAGGAAACCCTCTGTGTGACATTTATTTTGCTACCCAGGAAATGAACCAGCCCTGACACTACCGAGTAGCAGGTGCCTGACCCGTCAGATCGCAAGCCTGACTCCCCTTCCAGGAACTTGCTCTTGGAGGGAGTGGGTCAGGCAGGCATCCTAAGTACCATCACCACTATGAGAATAAAGTAGGAAGAATAAGTTACTCAATTTCAAGACTTCTGATCAAGACTGTAGTAGGGACAGATGCACAGGTCAATAACACAGAATTAAGAACCTGGAATAGCACCACACAAATATGCCAAGCTCATTTTTGACAAAGGTACAAATCAATTCAAGGAGATGAAAGTCTTCTCAACAAATGATGTTGGCACAATCATACACTGTTGGGCAAAAAAGCGAACCCTGTACTAAATCTCGTACTTTACATAAAAATCTACTCAAAATGGATCACGGACTTAAGAGTAAAATACAAAACTATAAAACATGGAGAAAAATCATTGGAAAAAAACTCTCTGGGATCTAGGGCTAAAGCCAAGAGTTCTCAGATTTGGCACTAAAAGTGTGACCTGTTAAAGGTAAAATTACAAATCAGGCTTCATCAAAACTAAAAACTTTGCTCCATAAAAGATTCTGTTAATGGGGTGCCTGGATGGCTCAGTTGGTTGCGTGTCTGATTCTTGATTTTGGCTCAGGGTTTTGAGGTCGAGCCCCTTGTCAGGCTCTACAGGGAGCGTGGAGCCTGCTTGGAGGTCTCTCTCCTTCTGTCCCTCCCCTCCCCCACTTGTGTGTTTTCTCTCTCTCTCGGAAAAAAAAGGGAAAAAATTTTTCAAAAATTGCTAAAGAGAATAAAAAGACAAAATACAAACTGAAGGAAAAAAAACCTTACAAATCATGTATCCCACAAAGGATTAGTATTTAGGACTGGATATGTAAAGAACTCTCAGATCTTAACAGTAAGAAAGAAAACCCAATTTGAAAATGGGCAGAAGACAGGAACACATGTTTCAATAAAGAGATACACAGATGGCAAGTAAGTACATGAAAAGATGTTCATCATCATTACAGATAAATTAAAGTCACCCCAAGCTACTACTACACACTTAGCAGAATGGGAAAAAACAAACAAACAAACATACAAAACAACAAAGAAAAAAACCACCACCACCAAAGCCTGACCAGGACGTGGGAAAACCAACCGAGTGCATCTCATGCTGCTGGGGCGATACAGAACACTACAGCCATCCAGGAAAATGCCAGCAGTTTCTTTAAAAACTCAATGCAGTCACCACACCACACAGCAACGTGCTCCTGGATGTTTCTTCCAGAAAAAGTGATGGGTGTTCCACACAAAAACATGTACATAAATACTGACACAGCTTTATTCATAGCAACCAGAGACTGGAAACCACCCACAAGTGTCCTTCTAGAGATGAATGGTCAAACAAACTGGCCCATCCATGCCATGTGGTGTTCCTTAATGAACATTAAGACTGGATTACCAATTCCTGTAGCAACCTGGATGTATCTTCAGAGAATAAGGCTGAGTGAAAAGAGTTAATCTCAAAAATTCACATACTAAATGATGCCACTTGGGTAACGTTCTGCAAATATGAAATGACAGAAATGGTGACAGACTAGTGATTGCCAGGGGAGAACTGGGCATGGCTCCACAAGGACCCACAGCGGGGCTCCCCGTGGCAGTAGAAACGTCGTCCATGACCAGTATCAGTGTCGGCACCCTGGTGGAGATTCCTAGCTGTATGGGGTAGGACTCCTGGAGGAAACCAGGAAGAGAATATATGGATAGCTAGGTCTCTAGTATTTCTTCCAACTGCACGTGAATCTACCATTGCTTTAAAACAACAAATGAATTTTAAAAAGCCTCGCATATTCCAAGTCCGGAGTGGGTGGGTTCCAAGCTAAGATATCTAACCCAGCTTAGGCAGTTACTGACCCTGCATTAATAAAGCCCTGATTCCCATTTGAATCCTGCAGTCTCTTCTTGATCAGCAGGACCCCAGGGAGCAGCTCTGGAAGAGGCAGCATTTAGCAGAACCATGAAGGCCAAGGACTGGATTCTGACAAGCACACAGCCTGGCTCAGGGAGCCGGTGGCCACAGAGTTCCAAGCAAGGAGATGCAGGGAAGAGCCAGTGGTGGGAGGGAACAGCTCAGTGTCGCAGGCACTTAGAGGAGAGTGAGAGGAGCAGAGGCAGGAAAGCAGGGAGAAGGGAAAGGGAACACAGTCTCAGAAAGCCATACAGGGTTTATCTTCCGCTCCAAAGATCATGTATTTCCAGTCCAGACAGTTTCACCCATAAAGCTAGGTTGGAGGGTGGCCCACAGAGCGCTCCCTGGTTCCTCGGGAGCTGCACCCTGAGTCTGCCCTCAGTCTTCCCTTCATCTGGAGGGGCCGATCTGCACGTAGGCCCTGGGTCATCTCCCCTCTACCCCAAGAGGGCAGACCTCTCCAAATAATGGCAGTGATACCTTTTGCAGGAGATTCGTGGTCCTCTGGTTCTCCACCCTCTGAAGGTCCTGAGAACTTTACCTTTTTCTTCTTAGATTCTATGTCATCTAGGTAAGTAAAAAGATTAAAAAAAAAAAAGATGAGCATTTCTGGTAGCAGCTACCATTCAATGAAAGGCATGCGTGGCCAGGACCCGAACACCCGTGTCATCTTGCCCACTGCCCAAGCAACCCCACCCCATGGGCTCCTCCTCCGCGTCATAGGAGCACATGGTGAGGAGAGGGGGTGCACTTGCCTAGCCTGAGCCCAAAGCTTATGCTGTCTGCCTTATGGTCCAAACGTGAGGTCTAACAGATTTTACATGGCCCCAACTCACTGGTTCACAATATACTTGACAAAGCCCAGAGCATACGCTAGCCACACACACCTTCCGAGTGCTTCTGCTTTCTCTTCCCAGGCCGGGCTTTCCTGGACTCCTCGGCGTCTCCCTCCTCAGCTCTGTCAGCGGCTCCCTTGGCCTCACCCGCCTTGCTCTGGCTCTTCTTCCCTGCAGAGGCAGGGGCCTCCTCTCCGGCCTCCTGGCCTGTTTTGCGCTTCTTAGGCTTCTGACCTTTCGAATTCTCTTGGTGGTTTTCTAATTTTAGTTCTTTCTTCTCCTTCTTTCTATTCTTCTGCCTTTCTTCCTTCCTTTCTCTTTTATTCTTCTTTACCTCTGCTTGCTTTTCTGTGGGGTCATTTGTTCCAACGGCTAGAACCTTGGCAGAGAGCTCTGCGCGGGGCAGGCTGGCCACCTGGGCGAGTGGCTGCTGGGCTTGACCCTTACTGACTGCTTCCTTATTACAAAGCAAAACCGAGAGACACGTAAATACTCCAGACCGTTGTTCACATCACTGCATGTGTCAACTGAGCAAACTGTTCAAGAAAAAGGTCTACTACTTACCATTTTATAACTCTGACCACCCCCAGCCCCCTGCCAAGAGCTAAAACATAGCAGTAAGTATATCAAATGCAAAATAAACTTCCCCCAGCCCACACTCCACCCTGCGTTTAACAGACATTTTCATTCTACTGGAAAAGTAAAGAATCCTTATGTCACTTAAGCTAGACCTTCAATTCTGGCTCACTCTTCGCCTTTCTTCCTGATAGAAGATGAGCACTCAGGTGTGGCAGAAACCACAGGATTTGTGTGCATCTGCAGACCTGGGTTCAAGCACCAACTCTGTGAATTACTAGCCGGGTGACTCAGGGCAAGTTATTTATCTGCTCCAAACCGATTTCCTCACCGATAAAATGGAACGTAGTAATATTTACCTTATACAGCTAATGTGCGAATAAAATGGGAAGTAATGTCATGTGCTTATTAGCAGCTTGTGATGCTCAGTAAGGAGTGGACTGAGGCGGCGGCAACCTCTGGACTTCTGCACCTAAGACCTGTGCCCCGGCCCCATCTTCATTGGTTACCAGCCAGGGGACAAGCGAGTCACCTCCAGTCTTCCTTTGGGAGACTGGGTCGCAAGGAGGGAGCTCCTACTCCACCCCCCCCCCGCCCCCCAACTGAGCCGAAGAAAGGACTGGCTTTGATTCTGGCCTCATTCAGTGCTCAGCCCTGGCCGCGAGTGCAGCCCCTAGGAGAGGGACTGCAAACTAACTGGCTGCCGTGTCCCCAGCAGCTCAGAGAAGTGAGTCAGGCCAGGCACATGGGGGCAGGCAGAGAATGAGCTCAGAAACCAGACTCAGGAGGAAAGAAGAGACAAAGTCGCCTCACTCCTGGCCTGCAATTTCATTCCTATTTTAGAGTCAGGCACAGTTATGCCCACTGAGAGCCACAGACCTCAGCCTGCCTTCCACCCAATCCCGACCATGTCTCTAGCTGGTGCCTCCCCTCTGCACCCAGAAGACAGTCGCCCCATCTGGCAGCCACTCTGTAACAGGGGGATGAACTCCTTTCCCACCTTTTTTCTACTTCATTACAGACTCTCTCTTCAGTGACACCTCCGCTGACCCTCTTTCCTAACAGAGCCCCTCCCACCTCCCATCCCTCCTCCTGCCTTCTATCTCTTCCTTGTGCTTCCCACGCCCTGTCCTGCTGTTCTGGCCCAGACCCACATGTGGTCGCCTGTCCCACACTGGAACGTAGCTCTGCAATGGCAGGACTTTGGCCTGAGGACAGCTGCCTGCATAGGGACCAGGCACGCTCTGTGATGGAGCAGACAAAGCAGCCCAGTAGAAGAGGACAGAAGGCCTCTAGCTGGCTGGATAAACACCAAGAGGCATGAACGGAGGGGGCCACAGGGCCGTTTGCTTTTGCCACACACAGAGATGTGCTGTGAAGTCCATAGGACAGAGGCAAACAGCAATAAGCCATGTTTTAGAATTATAGAGTTCAGTTTATCATAAGCTACATACTGGTTATTCATTTACTTCTTAATATGTTCACAGTTTCAAAAGGGAAATCATAAAAAAAACTTTAAAAAAAACCTCTGCAGTGTACTAAGTAATTCCAAATCTTTGATTCTCACTTAAAATAATGGAAGTAACCTTTAAAAAGCAGGTGCCACAGAAATGCTAATTAAATGACTGGTTATAGCGTTCACTTCAGCACCACACGTACTACAACTAGAATAATGCAGAGAAGATTAGCACAGCCCCATGCAAGGGTGGCACCAACGTGACTAGTTCTAAGATGCCAAAGACCCAACCTGTATGTTCTGGAAGAGACAGATGCCAGGACAGTGTCACGGTTATCCCAATGTGCTGCCCAAACTATTCTGTGTATGTCAGTCAACTCCTGGCAATATGAGTAGAATAAAATACAGTCAGAAAATCCCACTGTCGTTTTTAAAACTACTAATGATGTAAGTCTCCAAATGGGATATAAGCAAGGTGCAGGTGGAATACATGGGGAAAAAATTTTAAATTAACAGCATCACCAATAAGGTGGCCATAGGATATCAAACCGAGACTCTGCATGTAATCCACATCCAGGGGTCTCTCAGATCAAACCTGACAGGTGACAGACTGAATCACGTCAGTGGGGTTCTCACTCCCCAGAGGGAAGGAGACAGATGCTCAGCAGGTACCCACTATACAAAACACCCACAGAAAGAGGTGCTTTAATAGCTTCAGCTGCTTTAAAGCCTTAACATATACGGGGCCTTCTGTGTGCCCCTCACCTAAAGGAACACCTCACCTCGTCACTCCCATGTCCTCAACTGTTTATTTCTCTTCATGGCACCGTCGCCACCTGTGATATTTTACATTTTTTGTTTAGGGCATGGCACAGATCAGGTGCTCACCAAGTACTGAATAAATGCATGAATGGGACTACCCGCTTTTCTTTAAGACAAGGAAACTGAGGCTCAGAGAGGTAAAATAAAGTGCCCAAGATCAAACATTTGGCCAACAGCACAGCAGGGATTCAAACCAGGTCTGTCAGACACCCAGAGCCCCTGTTCTTTCCATTATATCCCACTGCCTGATTTCTAACCCAAGTTGTCTCATGTTAGCTGGTACTGTTATCAAACATTGGGATTAAATACCTTTCTCTGCACAATAAGGAAATCTTCTCTGCAGTACATTCAGTTTATTCTTCCCCATAAATGAAGGCACAAAGAGGCTCTCTGCAAAAGAAGGCTGTCTTGACCTCCAAAAATAAGACATTCCCATTTCATTATTACTAATCACTTTTGCCACACTACAAATCTAAAATTAGATCCGACTTACGTTGCTGGAAGCTTCAGAAAAGATATTCCACACCTGCTCCAGAACAGATTCATTATGGACTTTTAAACTGTTCTTCATCCAGTTCTATAAGGAACAAAAAGAAAAACAAACCCCACTTGTTCCATTTTGACAGGTACAGGTAAATGCGAGCTCAGTCACCAAGGGGCCACATATCCCCTCCAGTCAGGGAAGGCAGAGCAAATACACATACCTGAAATTTTGCCCTTTTCCTGGGAACGTTGTCAAAACCACTAATTTGCTCTAAAAGTTCCCTCACTTTGGGGCTGACATTGGGTCTTTTTATTAATTCATTAATTTTCTACAAAAAAGATGAAACAAAAATAATAAACAAGTGGCACAGGAGCTTCATGAAAGACAAATTAAGCATCCTTCCCATGGCTAGAAGTTTCTCATTTCAAGGCTAGATTTTATTTATTTATTTATTTTTAAAGATTTTATTTATTCATGAGACACACAGAAAAGAGAGAGAGCGAGAGACAGAGACACAGGCAGAGGGAGAAGCAGGCTCCATGCAGGGAGCCCGATGTGGGGCTCGATCCCGGGTCTGCAGGATCAGGCTCTGGGCCGAAGGCAGTGCTAAACCGCTGTGCCATCCGGGCTACCCCTCAAGGCTAGATTTTATATTAACATCTATGCTTACAAATTCACCAGTGTACTAGGAGTCTTTGCCAGAGCAATTAGGCAAGAAAAGGAAATAAAGGCATCCAAAATAGAAGTAAAATCATCTCTGTTCATAAATGATTTTGTCTTAACTTGTACAACACTCTAAAGATTCCACAAAAAAATGCCATTAGAACTGATAAATTCAGCAGTCATAGGATGCAAATCCACACTTGAAAATTAAGTTCTAGATTTCTATACACTAACAATCTAAGAAGGAAATTAAGAAAACAATTCTATTTATAATAGCATCAAAAAGAATGAAATACTTAAAAATAAACATACTTGTTAAGGAGGGGAAAGACGTGTACACAGAAAACTGTAAACATTATTGGAAATAATTTAAAGACACAAATAAATGGAAAGACATCCATGTTTGTGGGTTGGAAGACTTAATAACAAGATGGCAATACTAACCAAAGTGATGTACAGATTCAAATGTAATCCCTATGAAAATCCAATTGACATTTGTGGTTTTTTGCAGAAATAGAAAACTCTATTCTAAAATTCACATGGTATCTGAAGGGACAATAACTATAACAATCTTGAAGAAGAATTAAGTAGGAAGTCTCATGCTTTCTGATTTCAAAGCTCACTGCAAAGTTAGAGTAATCAAAAAAGCATGGCACTGGCATAACGATGGACGTATCAACCAGTACAATGGGGAGCCCAGAAATAAACCTCGCCTATATGGGCAAATGATTTTCAAAAAGAGTGACAAGACCATTCGGTGGAGGAAGACCAGTCTTTACACAAACAGTACTGGAAAAAATGGGTATCTACATGGAAAGGAATAAAGCTGAACTCTAACTGTATACAAAAATTAACTTAAAATGGATCAAAGACCCAAACTTAAAAGCTAAAACCATAGAACACTTAGGAGAAAACAGGGAGAAAGTGCCATGACAATGGATTCGGCAATGATCTCTTGTATGTGATCCCAAAAAAAGCACAAAAACAAAAATTAAGTTGAACTACATAAAAATTTTCTAATTTTTGTACATCAAAGACATTGTCAACAGAGTGAAGAGGCAGTTCAGGGAATAGGAGAAAATATTTGCAAATGATTTATCTGATAAGGCATTCATATCCCAAATATATATAAAGAACTCCTAAAACTCAGAAACAAAAAACAACCCAATTAAAATATGGGCAAAGGGCTGGAATAAACATTTCTCCAAAGAAGATATTACAAATAGCCAATAACACATGAGAAGCTACTCATCATCATCATCGTTAGGGAAATGCAAATCAAAACCACAGCAAAATACTCTGTTATACCCCCTTAGGATAAAAATAATAAAATAAAATAGGCATTTTATCAAAAAAGCTGAAAAATAAGTGTTGGGGAGTATGTGGAGGAATCGGAACCCTTGTGCACTGCTGGTGGGAGTGTCAAATAGCGCAGCCACTATGGAAAACAGTATGGTGGTTCCCCAAAAAACTTAAAAATCCAGCTATTCCTTCTGGATACATGCCAAAGAGAACTGAAAGCAAGGACTCAAACGTATTTGTAGACCCATGTTCGCAGCAGTATCATCCACAATAGCCAAAGGCTGAAGCAACTGAGGTAACTGTCAGCATATGGTATATAAACAAAATATGGTCCATCCATACAATGGAATATTGCTCAACTTTGAAAAGAAAGGACATTCTGACACACGCTGCAGCATGGACGAAACTGGAAGGCATCATGCTCAGTGAAATAAGCTAGTCACAAAAAGAACAAATACTATGTGAGTCCACTTCTATGAAATCCCTAGAATAGTCAAAGTCCTAGAGACAGCACAATGGTGGGTGCCAGGGGATGGGGGAGGAGATGTGAAGACGTAGTGTTTGACAGGACAGAGTTTCAGTCTGGGAAGATGAAAAAGTTCTGGAGATGGGATGGTGGTGATGGCTGCACAATGTGCAGGTACATAATTGTGTACTTAAAAATGGTTAAAATGATAAAACTCTATGTCATGTATAATTTGCCACAATTTAAAAAAAAATTGGGAAAATAAAGAAAAAAACCCAAAACTGATGAAAAGAATCAGACAAAAATGATATTACAGACAAGGAAATTACTTGAGGACCAAGGCGACAGGCAGCATTAAGATCTAATAAATAAATCTAATAAATAAATAGCAAGAACAGAACAAAGATGAAAATTAAATTAGTGACCTAGAGAAAATGCTGATGGCAATCTCAGTGAAGGCAGAGGAAAAAGACAATTATTATAGCTTGGACAAGAACAGTACATAAGAAAGATGGTCACTCACAAGCCAACAAAAGGACAAGTAACAACAAACGGACAATGTCCCTGTGTTAGGAAAGAATGAAAGCTATATATAAACAGACCAGGAAAAAATGGGTCCAGGATACTAAGAGGAGGATGAAACAAAGATTCTCTAGGCACTCAGGCAGAACAAATCTAGACAATGACACAAACATCGATAAGGAAGATGCCAAGTGGGCTGGGCACTTGCCAGAGTGGCATACGGTGTCAGAAGAGAACAGGGCATTAATGACAAAGTTTGAAGGAAAACACTGTGACCCAAGCAAGCGGGCGATCTCTCCCTGACCGTAGTATCCATCTGTGGGTAAGCAGAGAGACATCTAGAAGGATACTCATTAATACTGACAAGATTCCAAAATTTTGTCTCTAAAACTATAGAGCTTAAGAATTTAAAGAAAACACAAAACCCCTGAATCCACTTCCATCAGAGAGTTCACAGCAGGCTGGATTTATTCTCCCAGTGTATCACATTTAGTCTGTTCCATCTGTAACTTGTCAACTAGGGGTTTAGGGAGGAATCAGCTGGCTAGTGGACCGGGGGACCAGGACAGAACCTGAAGGAGAACTCTGGTCTATAATACAGAGATGCTGCTACTAAGGCCTGACAGTTTACAGCAGAGGGTAGCAAACCTTCTGCCCCAACTACTCATCACCCTTGCAGCTCTAAGTAACAATGGAGATATGTAAACAAATGGGCATGGCTGTGGTGGACTGTGGTTTGCTGACCCTGCCTGTAGAGAATTTCATTCAACAT
Source organism: Canis lupus dingo (assembly GCF_003254725.2). Taxonomy (NCBI): domain Eukaryota; kingdom Metazoa; phylum Chordata; class Mammalia; order Carnivora; family Canidae; genus Canis; species Canis lupus. The sequence continues at coordinate 69,848,090 of NC_064245.1, forward strand.
AGGACAGAACTCATACACCCAAGTACCTCAAGCTTGAGGCCTATAGAACATTATCTGTTTTTCAAGGGGGATTAACATATAGCATGAGCCCAATAGTGAGGCTTATGCCACTAGCCTATGTATCTTAGTTAGGAGAAGTTTCATTAGTTTCTCAATCTGCACTGGGCAGATTAGTCCTTTGTGGATAAAGAACTTTCCCTCCCAGGAGCTGGCTGACTCCGTAAGCTAGTGAATACCAGAAAACTCACTTTCAACCCCTATCATCAAAGGGAGTTAACTATTATTTATTTGGTTTCTAGAATAGAGAATTTCCACAAAGACGGCATTTGTCTTTTTTATCTCCTACCTTCTATTTTGATCCTTTCTTCTGCTATCCGTTCAGTAAGTGGTAAGTACCATTCTGGAAGGTATACCTGTCAATTAAGGATTTTGCTGCTTTTGCCATTTTTACTGTGCATGTTTCCACTTTAAGTAGAAAATTCCTTATACTTAAAGCAGGTAAGTATTAGAAAGCTTCCATTCAGTTTTGTAGCCAAGGGAAAGACCGTGAGAATTCTAAATTGTTTCTGCAAGTCTGCAAAGCCTATGGATTAAAGACAAAATACACTGCAACTGTATTAAACAGAGAAAGAACTCTGTCATGATTTAGTTGTTTAACTTCAGTCTGTTCCAAGACATGATGTTTCTGCATCTCATCTGCACATATGATGCATATATTCTTAGGCTTCCAGAGAAAGTAGAAGATATCAGAAGAAGCTACCTGATGAACCAGAAGGACCTTACCTGAATCCATGCCTGCTGTTTAACATCACCTTTGTGGGTTTTACCTTCATAACCTTTGCCACCATACTTTTGTTCTTCACTGATGCACTTCACATGGTTTTTGTAGTCATCACCCCTTCAGAGTGAAAGAAAGTTCTACCGTCAGACTGATTCTCCAACTGGAGGCTCCATCCAATGCTCACAGGCTGCCCCTACCTTTTGCATTCCAGTTTTACTATGCTTATAACCTCATCAGGCACATTTTTCTTCTTCCAAATTATTCAATATAAAGACCACCATCAAACTTTCCATCCTTTTTTTTTTTTTTTTAAAGATTTTATTTATTCTTGCAAGACAGAGAGACAAAGAGAGAGAGGCAGAGGGAGAAGCAGGCTCCATGCAGGGAGCCCGATGTGGTACTCGATCCCAGGACTCCAGGATCACACCCTGGGCCAAAGGCAGGTGCTAAAGCACTGAGCCACCTGGACTGCCCTCTACCCATTTTTAATGTACAAATGTCTTAAACTCAATTGACAGGCAGTATTTTTTTAAGTGACTATATATAGTATGTAAGAAAAAAAAATTATCTGCAATGGGGTGGCTTCAGCTTAAATAACAATATCTGTATGATTTTCTGGTAAGATAGTAGGCCATCAATAATTAGTTGTAGAGTAAGTTAAAAGCTGGAGTAAAATGGTGGTATCTTATCACTGAAAAGTTCTACATCTGTGAGTCTTGGTAAACAAGGAGACTCAATTCTGTCTCATGATCATTTTGAAACTGCAAGATCCTTGGGAAATATCTGGGACTAGGTTGGGGGCAAAGTCCCCCAATAAGAAACAACCCAACTTTCACCTGTTTTATGGATCAGGTTTCCTCCCAGGATTAGGTATGAACAAAGACTTTAGCAGTTGCCAAAACTGCTTTAAAAAAAAAAAATCACTGCTCTAGAATGAAATTAAAATGGACTGTTAGCAAATGTCATCCAAACACCACAGAGGACACTGAAGCAAATGCACCAAAAGCTGCCTTTGCACTTAACCCGTGTGAAGCTGAAGGGGACAGAGTGTTAAAACTGCGGTGAGCCATCTGCAAATAATGACCCACCTTAGGAAAGAATTGATAAGCATGTCAAAGACCGGTCCCACCCCCAGCCCTTAGTCCTCACCTTTCCAGAGACCCCTCAGTGGAAGTACCTGACACACTTGGGGGCCAGGAGCTCACTCTTACCATCACCCTGAACTTCTAGGGGGACCTAGTCTCTCCCCCTGTCCCCTGCTACTGTGAATAAGTCAACTCATTTTCTGGTTTATAAGTCCAGCTCTTCAGTGTGACCAGCACACCACGCTCCTCTAAAGCCTTACTCTGGGTGGTTACCTCTTAGGGTCTGGTAATGGCAGCAAGGAGGTGTCGCTGAGTGCCACTGACAGGCTACATGCTCCAGACATCCCCATCCTCCTTCCCTTTGTCTTCTCTTTGGATTGTCCTTAGAAAGCAAATAGGCTGTAAAGCACTTTTTTTTTCTTAATTTCTTTCCTCAAATTTGCCTCTATTTTTTTTTTTTTTAAGCCTTCATGGGGCCAGGGCTTCTAAAACTGGTCTGGACCTTTAATATGATCTACATGAATTATGTAGAACTTACCAGAAATCTTTACCACAGTCAATGCAAGACAGGCATTCACAGTTTCTGCAAACAGCCACATGCTTTTCCACTTGTACTTTCTTCACTGATTCACCACATGCATTGCATGTAAAAAATACCATTTTTACCTAAATGGGTAAGTATCTATTCTCTATCCAAGATAGGTTTGAAGTCTTGTCCTAAGAGAAAATTAAAAGAAAGGAAAAAATAATTATCATTGTAATCTGAAACTTCTATTCCCAATAAACCATCATACTGCACACTTTTCAACCAGAATTTCACATGAAAATAGCTACAAAGAACAGAATCAAAGTTGATCAGCAATCTATATAAAACTCTACCAGCATGTAAGTAAAGTTATAATTAACAGAAATAATAGCAGACATCTGTTAAGCAGATGTTTACCTTGTGCAGGGCCTATTCTAAAAGCTTTACAGGTATTAAATTTAATCCTCACAGCAACCCTGTGAGGGGAGGTCTATTGTGTACAATTTGCAAGACAAATGGAGACACAGAGAGATTAAGTTACTTGCCCAAGGTCACACAGTAGCAAAACCAGGATTTAAATTTGCCAGGCTGGCTCTAGGGGAGAAGTTTTAGGGGCATTAAGCAAAATGTCCACCTTTTCTAATAAGGTGAAGCTTGCTTTGCACCCCCCTTGCCCTTAGATGTGAACTGCCAAATTACCTCAGATCCCCAAATATAAGAACAACATAGTAAGGGAAGCGTGGGGAGTTTAGGAAGGTTTAGAAAATCAAGAGGTCTAAACGTTTCTCAAAGCACAAAAACATTCACACAGGCATGACTACATAGCCACAGGTGTTAAATATAAGGATGTGTTCTTTGGTCTTAGTGGACAAGGAGGAGGTGGGGGAGGGGCCTCCTTCATGTCGCTTCTCATCAGATCAATAAAGAAGTGGAATTATATATATCAAGGTGTCCCAGCTGCTGGGTGCTGAATTACTGGAAGGCATTCACAAACCTACCTGTCCCAAGCACTGCCCCAAGGTTTAGTATATGTTGCAAATACATAACTGCCATTTACCGATTTCATGGAGACCCTACTGTGCTCAACAAAACAAATTCATCTGAAAGTGTTATGGAAGTCACAGTAACTTTCCATGGCTACAGAATTTTTTAATCACATCCTTAAAGATTACTGTCATTTTACATTAGAAATAAGTTTCAGAGCAAAAATACTGACAACTGTTTGACCCAGCATCTTCTCCGTCCTTATAAAGGCGAAGGTAAGGGTCAAATAAACTGGTGCACTTTGATTTATACAGAAATCCTTCAGCACGTATGAGCAGTTGGGTTCACAAGAGAGTTTCCATGGACGAAATCACTCTCTCTCCTCCACTCCCACATTCTGGGTCACTGCCAGAGAGGTCACACATAAGGAAGTTTTCAGGGCCGTTCCCTTCCATTCAGCCTTGAATGGAAATGTACATCCTGGCCTCAACCCCAGGTTTACAAAGGCCCAGCCATCACTCTTGGAAGCCCCTTGCCCTGTGGGGCACTGTCAGATGTCAGCTTGCCTGACATTCCACATACGAAAGCAGGTCCACGGCTCTGTGTTCCCCTCCACAGCTTGCCATCAGCTTGGCAAGGGAGGGCATATGGTCAGCTACCGCCTCGCTAACACCCAATCTAGAGGGAAGCAAATGTGATTCTTCTGGGATGTGAGGCAACTGTGACCATCTCTCATCTGGTTATCATAAAGGTTATCACATCTGGTGTCAACTAGTCACGAGTCCTGGGAAGTCGCTATCACGTGGACTATGACTCAGCTCCCCCCAAGCTTGGCATTCTGCACAGATGGATGCTCAATCAATGGCAGGCAATGATATCATCGGCCGCCCTGCCTCACAAGGAGAGAACAAAGGTCAGACAAGAACTGACGTGTTATTCAGTAGTCTGTGGGAGCACTTTTGTGTACAAACTAGAGCAAATCATTTAGTCACCAAGAAATTGATGGCCATCATAACCACAAGGTACAAGCAGCTGTGTTAAGACAAATTATCTGCTGGAAATTTTAAGAGCACTTTTGTTATGAAATCTGACCAGGAAAAGTACCCCCTCAAACTTAAGCTATGGCCTAGAGCTTTTTGACTTTCATTGCAGAGGTCCGTTCTGTTTCTCGATCGAGGGGATGAGAGGAGGGGAGGTTTCGGCAAGCTTTGAGATCCAACTGGGAGATTCAGTCTGTCATGGAAGGTCAGGGATGAAAGGCCTGGGAAGGACAGCTGGAAACAAAACGTATCAACTGAAAGAAGCCAGTAATGTTGACAAAAAAGATGCTTGGAATATCTGTGCAAAACATGTTCTCTCTCTGGGGATTAGCCTACATGGTGTAAACATCAATTCAGAAGAGGATTAGAATTTGGTCACATGTCCACTGGAAAAATACCCCTTCAATGATTTTCATTTGGTCTTTTGTGGCAAATGTTCATATTTAGAAATCTGGTGTTTTTTTTCTTTCTAAGCAGAATAGGTAGCTTGTGGAGTAAGTCACAACTCTGTCTCTGAGAGCCTCAGGTTCTTAGAGCCATGGATGCATTTCTACACTTGATCTGAATCAGGAACAGTGGGGCCACCTGCTTGTTAATGAGATAAGGTCTGTAAGGAGCTTACCCCTCCCTTATTTAGAGCCCCAAAGACACCCCGGCACTAGCCAAGAGTCACCTTGATTACACCTCTTATCTGAACACCTTTCCTGTGTGCAGTAAACACTTGTGTGTCTGTCTGTAAGGGGAGTGGAGTGCAAAGAACAGCAAGCTCCGAACCACCTAACTGCACATTGGACAAGGTGGCCCAAGTCTTAGCAGGCTTAAGACTGCAGAAGTGTAAATGTTACAAACTTACAAAAAGATGCCTTCTGAAAATTCAGTCCCTCTAAGGGAAGAGGGCAAGCACTGCCTTAAAAATTTAAACTTCCACAAATCTCACAAAACTAAGTAAATGTGAAAGAACCTTAAACTTTCAAATGGATGTTTTTGGTAAATGTGTAACATTTATACTTTTGGCAATTTGGAAAGCTGAAAGCCAGTTGCATTAAGACGTTATGATACCCTATCCACAGGGCTCAGATATTACATATTTCAACTTTTAGCCCACCGTGTAAAGACATGATGGCATGCTTCATTGGGCTAAATAAAGATCCCCTTTTCCTTTCCTGGCTCAGGATAGCCACAGAGATTTTTTTAAAGATTTTATTTATTCATGAGAGATGGAGAGAGAGAGAGAGAGAGGCAGAGACACAGGCTGAGGGAGAAGCAGGCTCCCATGCAGGGAGCCCGACACGGGACTCATCCCAGAACTCCAGGATCACACCCTGGGCTGAAGGTGGCGCTAAACCGCTGAGCCACGGGGGTTGCCCAGCCACAGAGATTCTGTGTGCTCTTCCATCTAGAGATGGGGACCCATGAAAAGAGAAAGCAGTGTTCGTGGACTAGTCAAAAGCATACTCAAGTTTTCACTCCAGTTAAGTCACTGTGATTCATTTCGGCAGACCTCTGGTCAATGCCGAGTGTGCACTGGGATCCACATGCACCTGGGTGCCTTCCCCAAAGGAGGCCAGTCCCTGTGTGAGCTTCTGACTGTCCGTTCACCTTATGATCTTCTCAGCACATGCTACAAGCCAAGAAAAAGATGATGAGTTACAGAACACGATCGCTAGCTCTCCATAAAGCCACTTCACTAATAGTCAGAATTGCACCCAACACCTCTACAACAGGTATGATCACATTACCACCCCAGCATCTGTAAGAGATAGTGGAGGCTCAGAGAGGTTAAGTGATTAGGCTGGAGACATAGGGAGTGGCAGAGGTAGCCTGAGACAAGCTCCTGCCCTGCTCCTCTCTCTTGACTTGTCATGTTTTTGGCCGTTTGCTTGGCCACTACTCAGTGAGCAGAAGCCGGAGGCCCTCATCCCAAAAGAAAAATTAAAAAAAAAAAAAAAAAAAAGCAAAAACAGCAAAGGCTCTACAGTGACCTTCCATTTTACACCGAGCAGAGATACCATCCTTGTCACAACTGAGGTCAGGTGTCAGAAAATGAGTCTGAGTTGAGGGGAGCAGGCAGCAATAACAAGGGGCTGGGAACTTATGAGGGACTTGGGACACCTCAGGGGTCCTCTTACCAGGATGGTGGCCCTGTTCGGTTGAATGTTGTTGACTCAGGGCCAGAGATCTGAGCTGGAGCCAGCATCTACCAATGAAAAATGACCTCAAGCTATCCTAACTTCCCAGATTCTGTTCATCTATAAAATGGGTCCAAAATCTATCTTAAGAGCTTTGTGTGGAAGATAAGAAATAGGAAAGATTCATCCTTACCCAACAGTAGAAAGTATTTCCTATGACCTATTAATTTGCCCACTCCACCACCCTGTTACCTGATACAAGGGCCTCATATTTAGTTCTAGAATTGGGTTCTAGAGTTCTTTTTAAACCTTCCTGCCTTTACATTTTTATATTGTTTATTTCTGCAAACACTACACTCCCTATTCTTTAAACATTCTCGCACAGGCATGTAGGCGCAGACCTAAACCTCAAACAGCCCACCTGTGGGGTGGGGGGTGGGGCAGGCTGGCAACCACAGCGCAATTCCCAGTGAGCCCCACGACCTCCAACAAGTCACTGTCCCCTCTTAGCTTCGGGTCCTCCCATCTGTGAAGCGAGGTGCCAGGAGCCCCTTCCAGGGGTGGAATTCCAAGACACGAAGGGTATGGCGCAAGGGAAGGACAGAGGAGTACACACTGCCTCCCATGTGGCCTCAGCCTGCGGGGTGACGAGGCTCCCCATGTGCACTCACCCTGTGAGGCAGGTACATCTATGTCCACCCAACAGATGGGCGCACCGAGGCGGGGCCAGTGGAGCCATGTCCCCCCGCCTCCCCAGAACTACATCACCAGCATCCCTTGGGTGTATCGGTATCCGTGCAAGTCTAGCGCGGGTCAGACGCGCTGTGCTAGGCTCTGGGCCTGGGGGTGCTGGGTGAGTCCCAAGGAGCCCTCCGCAGGGAGGTCAGCCGTGCAAGTACCCCCCACGCCGTTCCCCAGTCTCCCCGGAAGCAGGTGCTGCAGGCAGCCCCGTCCTGGGTGGCCAACAGGTCTGCGCGCGTGCAATCCTCGCAGCAGATCTCGGGTTCTGTGTTCGCCCCTTCGTAGACCGACAAACGGCGGCACAGGAGGAGTAACTCGCAGGTCACCCGCGGAGCTAGGGGCAGACCTGAGTCGCGGGCGGCGGCCGGGGCGCCCTCCGTCGGTCCAGGCCGCCCCGGAGGGACGCAGCCCCCCAGGCCTCGGGGAGCGCGAGCTGGCCCGCCTCGCAGCCGGCCGCAGCCCAGCCCCGCGGGGACCCTGCGCGAGGACCGTCCCGCCTCCGACCAGGCTCTTCGCCGCCCGCGGGACGAAGGCCACGGGACGGCCCGCCTCGTCCTTCCGCGGGGAAAGCCCCAGGAGGGGTCCAGCGGTGGAAACGCCGGCGCCAGCCCACCGCCCGCCCAGCCCCAGCCTCCCGCGGCGCCGCCCCTCACCTCTCCGCCGGCGCCCGCCAACGGTTTCAACCCGCCGCGAGGAGCACGTGGAGACGCAGCCGCCCGTCCCGCGCCGCAGCCGCCTCCCTCCGGGCGCCCCCCCGCGCCTGCGCCGTCCCGGCGGAAGTGACGTCCCCGGAAGCCGGAGGCGGATCCGGCCGGCCGAGGGGGCGTTGTCGGGATGGTTCCGCGGCCGGCGGCGCCCGGCGAGCGGCGCTGAGGGCGGCTGGCGGAGAGGCGGCGGCGGCGGCGGCGGCGGGGCGGGGAGCGGCCTCTCCGGTAGGTGCCGTCTGGCGGGAAGGCCGGCCTCGCGAGGGCGCGGCGCAGGGAGCCGGCCTAGGCCGGGGCCGCCGCCACTCCCGCCCCGGGCAGCCTGAGGGTCGCGCGGCGGCCGGCTGCGGTCCCGGGCTCCCCCCGCCCCGCCCCGGGCGGGCCCTCGGCCTCCGGGGGCGGCGGCCTCGGTCGGGGGCAGCGCCCGGGCCCGCGGCGGCCCAGGTCCCGTGGAGCCGAGCGCGCGTGCCGCGGCCGCAGGGACGCCGCGCGGTCGGGGTCGGGGTCGGGGTCGGCGCCGGGAGGAGGGTGATCCCGGGGCGGCGGCGGCGGCGGCGGGGGGCGGGGGGGCGGGGGCTGCGCCTGAAGGGCCCTGCGTGGGTCTGCCCGGCCCGCCGACGGCGGTTTTCCGGCGGCTGCGGAGGCGGGGGCCCGGCGGCGGCCTCCGGCGGGGTTTGCACTGGGGCATCCCCCGCGCCGCGCCGGGCCCGCACCCGCCCTCCTCGCCGGGACGTCCGCAGGGCCCTGGGGGGGGGGGGGGGGGCGGGGGGCAGGATTCAGGCCATCACAGAAGGGATTCACCGGAACGGGCCGGGAAGAAAACGTTGTTCCAACAGAAGTGACTGACAGCGTGGCCTGGAGGTTTCAAGAGCAGGATGCTTGAGGCGCTTGGGCCCTGCGCGTCTGTTTCCATGTGCTCCCCCAGGAAATCCCCAGGAGGGGGCCTCTCTCGAGCCTGTCTCTGTAGCTCAAGCTTTCAGCCTTCACTCGGCTCACATGTCTCTTCCTCAAGAAGTCTTCCCTGACCTTCCTCCTCCAAGTTAATTTGGATTTCCCTCACTTGGTATCTCCAGGACAGCGGCGTTCTCGTCTCCCCGGAGTCCGGGGCACGAGGGTGCCAGAGCACGTGGCCCTGGGGGCCCAGACAGAGGCTGACAAAACTCAAAGGCCGAGAGACGGGTGGTGATGAAGCAAGAAAGGGACTCATCTCGGGGAGGCCAACGCGGGAAAGACAGAGGATTGGCGTCCCAAACGCCGTCTCCAGAGCCAAGGAAGTGCTTCCAGGTTTATATTCAGGAAAAGATGGGACAGAGGTTGGCGGATACATGCAGGTGGGCGGTGAAGGTCAGCCCGTTGTTGTCCTGGGGTCAGTCACACCAGGCCCTCCTGGCTCAGGCCGGTCGTTACTGCTTGAGGGGATAGTTTTAGTTTCCATCAGGGGATGCTTTGCCCGCAGGGTCTTCTGCCTGAGTTAAGAGATGAGCTAGAGAGAAGAACTTAATCAGTTAGAAAGTACAGAATGAAGTCAGAATGGAAGGAGATGAGTTGTTCTTCCACTCCCATAGATGGACGCTGCTTGAAGGCATGGGCGGCCATGTGAGTGGTTCCCCCTCAGACCCTCAGTGTCTGGCGTGTAGGGACACTCTGTAAAGTTAGGTGAAGGCGTGAAAAACTGAGGCAGTCTGCGGACTGCAGGGAACAGATCTCACTCAGTACATCTGCATTTCCTCCTCGCAACAAGGCCTCGCACGTTAGGCTCATGAGATCAGCTCTACCAAGTCGGCCTGCATAGCGTCGCAGTCCGTGTAGAGCTAAGACCAGAAGCAGGCTTGCTTGCTAAAGCCTTAGCTTTTGTCATGGGGTTTTAGGGGGGTGGGACAGCAGATTAGGAATAAGCCACTTGAAAAGCATGATGGCCAAAGATGAAGGTAGGACCACTGTAAGGCAGGCCAGGTGCTGAGTGTGTGAGCTGTGGCCCCTTGGACAGGTGATCCATTAATGGCCCCGGGGAATAAACTTCTACAGATTCTTGGTGTTTGACCAAGTGTTAGTAAAGCGTTCCCACAGAACAGAAGGGTCTTTGCTCTAGGAGTTCTCTCTATGGGATAACATTTTATTCTGGTTCTTATTCCCTTTAGAAGCACCTCTTCATTCACACTTATGCTTTTTCTTAATGTTTCTCTCCCTCCTTTTTTTTTTTTAAGATTTTTTTTATTCATTTGAGACAAAGACGGGGAGCAGGGGGGAGGGCTGGAGGGAGAGGGAGAAGCAGGTTCCCCACCGAGCAGGGGGTCTGGCATGGGGCTCAATCTCAAGCAAGATCCTGGGATCATGACCTGAGCTTAACCAACTCACGTCTTAACCATGAGACACTTAACCACCTGAGCTACCCAGGCGCCCTGTGTTTTTCTCTCTTTTCCCATATTTTCATTCCTTTTGATACCATTCAGTCCATCTTTCTACCATCACACTTTTGGTATAGATTTGTAGCATTTAAAACAGGAAGATACTGGGGCACCTGGCTGGCTCTGTTGGTTGAGCATCCCACTCTTGATTTCAGCTCAGGTCATGATCTCAGGGTCATGAGGTTGAATTCCGTGTTAGGTTTTGTGCCAAGTGTGGAGCCTGCTTAAGATTCGCACTCTATCTCTCACTCTGCCCCTCCACACCCCACTCACACGTGTGCTCACTCACTCTCCCTCTCTAAAAATAAAATATATTTTTTAAAAAACGGGAAGATGCTTGAGAGATTATTTAACCTGGTGGGGAACCCCTCCATTTTTACATGTCCAAAAACTGAGGCCCAGAGTCTCCACCCATCCAGAAACTATATTAAGCTCCTGGATTGAAGCTCTTGTGTCCAGGGCACTCTTCTAGGTACAGAGATACACTGATCGAGAAGACAGATGGAGTCTGTGTCTTTATCATGGGAGATTTGTGTCACTTGTCACACAGAGTAGCTGCAAAAGTGGAGGAGCTAGGTTTGTGCTCTTTGTGTCACATCATGACACCTGCATCACACACATTCATCCTCACAGATGCTGTCCTTACCTGGACAATCTGACATAGGTGGTCAACTGACAGGGCAACTGATTTGATCTAAGGAAAGCCTTTCGTCGGTCACATGTACCTAAGAGTATGAGTAAAGGGCTTAGCATAGTGGCTGGCATGTTAGAACCGTTTCATAAATACATGCCATTTATTATTACTGTTCTTAGGTACATGATATTTATGGTTGTGATTAATAGGATACACAAGGAATATGAGATGTAAATTGTTTTTCCAGAGCTCTCTATAACCTTGTTAGAGAGGTAACAGAATTGACATCATGAAGCCATTAGAAAACTAAGTGGTATGGAAGAGTTATGATTTCTACAGTCAATGTAAATTGTGGAAGAGCTTATAACTGTGCGTGTTACTTCTATATAGCTGAAAAATGTCTAAAGCAGGTTCAGAATATTTGCTGAGTTTTAGCATTTAAGTCTATAGAGGAAGGTTTTGTGTTGTATATTTAATGTCCTTTTTCTCATGGGATATAGCATAGCTTAAGAGCATGGGCTCCACGGATACGAACCAGTCTTTAAATCCTGGCTTCAGGGGCAGCCTGGTTGGCTCAGTGGTTTAGCGCCTGCCTTCAGCCCGGGACGTGTTCCTGGAGTTCCGGGATCGAGTCCCACGTCATGTTCCTCACATGGAGCCTGCTTCTCCCTCTGCCCGTGTCTCTGCCCCTCTCTCTATGTGTATGTCTCATGAATAAATAAATAAAATCTTAAAAAAAAAAAAAAAAGAAAATTTAAAATTAAATAAATAAATCCTGGCTTTGGAACACAACAGTTTTATGATCTTGGACTAGTTACTTAAATTCCTCATTTCTTACTTCCCTTACTTATAAAAAGATGAGAATAGAATTCTGGTAGCATTGTGTTAATGGATAGAATGTGCATAGCAGGGTTCCTGGCCCATAGTAAATAATTGGTAAGAGAATAAGCCAATAATGCTTTTCTTTTCAAGCAACTGACAGGGTAAGGTAGGTAACTGGTTGCTCCATCATTTGACTGTTAGGCTCCCTTGAGGATTCAACAGGGGACGGTGCCCGACCACCTGACATAATGCTTCCCTTTCTGTATTCTTGTTTTGGGTGATAAGTATCCTCTCCCACTGCTTCAGTGTTGTTCTTTATAAGGATATCACCAGTTTTCCTTGTATCTCACCCTATCTCAAACCAGGAGATCATGCCAATACTCTAAACTTTATATATCAGAAAATAAGCTTTCCATAAAGAAATAGGGGAATCAGAATAAGGTGTAGAGTTGGGGGTGAGATGGTGGGGGTGAGTTTTAGAGATTCAAAGTTGAGGGGTCATACAGTTGGAGACATTTAGCAAAAAGACACGTTTGGAAGCAGTGATCAAAGCTAAAATTTCACATTTAGGAGTTGTCTGCTTAGAATAGATGAAGGCTGAGAATAGGGGTGATTGTCTAGGGAAAGAAAGGCTCAGGGGCTGAATCTTTTTTTTTTTTTTTAATTTTTTTTTTATTGGAGTTTGATTTGCCAACATATAGCATAATACCCAGTGCTCATCCCATCAAGTGCCCCCCTCAGTGCCCGTCATCCAGTCACCCCAACCCCCCACCCACCTCCCCTTCCACTACCCCTTGTTCGTTTCCCAGAGTTAGGTGTCTCTCAGGTTCTGTCACCCTCTCTGATATTTCTCAGGGGCTGAATCCTAAGGGACATTATTAACATGTGGGACTTGCAGAGGAAGAAGTACAGCATAGAGATGGATCAGGGGCGTAGTAAGAGGACCTGGAGGGTTCTGGGGAGGCAGGATGTCAAGAAGGAGGAGGGCAGGCCATACTCTACATGCTGCAGCACAGCTGGGGAGATTGGGCTGAGTAAAGGCCACTGCGGGCAAGTGTTTCAGCACAAAGAGAATGGCAGCAAGACTGCAAGGGGGGAAAGGAGTCATGAGAAAGCTAAGTGGGATGTGTAGTTGCTGTTTTGGGAGGTATAAAAGAGGCCTGTGATGTATATATGTACCTAGCAGGAGGGTTTTGTTTTGCTTTTTTTCAACGTGGGACGATCTTGGTGTGTTTGTAGGAGCTGGTGAGCCGGTAGGGGACAGAGTGAAGCAGTGAAAGAGCCTGAGGATGGGACTCCTGAGTGGCTCAGTGGTTGAGCATCTGCCTTTGGCTCAGGGTGTGATCCTGGAATCTGGGATTGAGTCCCACATCAGGCCCCTTGTATGGGGCCTGCTTCTCCCTCTGCCTGTGTCTCTGCCTCTCTCTCTCTCTCTCTCTCTCTCTCTCTCTCATGAATAAATAAATAAAATCTTAAAAAAAAAAAAAAAAAAAGAGCCTGAGGATGAAGCCAAGTCCTGGGGGAGGCAAAGCTGGATGGGGTCAAGGGGACAAGAGAAACTGACTTTGCAGAGAAGGCACATTTCATTCTGTGAAGCTGAAGGGATTGATCAAGAAATTTGGAATTGAGTAAAGAATTTAAAGGCACTCAGATTATATCAAGCTATCCATGGGCTCAACCTCTTAGTGAAGTCAGGGTTGCAGTCACTTACAGATGAAGGAGACATATGTGGTGGGAAAGATATGAACAGAAAGGACTCAAACTCTATTGTAGGAATATAGAGGGAATCAAAATAAACATTATTAGCTTGCTAATTAGTAATAGAGGTTAGCTAGTGTGGATTTTAATGATCAAGTATCTATCTGCTCTATGCCAGGCAAAGATGAGTAAAAATGGTACTCTCTGAGCTCATAGCCGAGTTGGAGACACAAATGATGGAGCATAGCAAGTTATCTTGCGGAAGTATGTATGGGGTGCCGTAAGATCGCAGAAGAGGGACCTCAGAGTTGGACTTGAGGAGGGAACAGTGGAGAAGAAGGAGCAAGTTTCAGGATGGCAGGAAAGGCTTCTAGGAGTTAGTGACAGCTCAGCTAAGCCCTGATAGGGGAGTGGGCCTTATCTGGGTAGTGGGAAAGTCCAATGTAAATAAAGTATTCCCAGGACAGGAAGTATCAGAACCAAAGCTTTTTGGAGAGAAGCAAGGCAGAGGTCTGTAATCTGCCTGCTTCAGAATCACGTGGAGGCTTACAGTAAATGTAGATATCTACGCTCCACACTAGACTGAGCAGAACTCTGCATAGTATCCAGGAATCTGCATTTTTTTATCAGACTTTCCAGGTGTTCCTTAGAGATGACATTTGTTGAATAGTTAATGTTAGTTGCTGTTCTAGATGTTCACATAGGCTCTCACAGTTGTCTCAGTAACCCTTGGGATAGGATGAGGAAAGTGGACATTGAGAAGTCATTTGCCCAAAGTCATACAGGTAATAAGCAGTGGCTAGGGTTCCAAACTGTCCCCAACACAGCTTGTTAGGGAGGCACAGGTAGTTTGTTTGACTGACATATAGTGGGCACACTGAGGGATAAGGTGATGGTGATGATGGTGATAATAGAAGAAGGTGATGGTGATGATGGTGATAATAGAAGAAGGTAGTGGTGATGATGGTGATGACGATGATGATAGAAGAAGGAGCCGTGTTAAAAAGCTTAGGTTTTGGCTTCATGGTCTAGTGACTTTTTCAATAATCCTTATGTACTGAGAATGAAAGCAAATAAGGCAGATATTGGCTTATCAGGTTTTTACTGTACCAAACTGCCACTTTAACCTCCATAGGCTTGTCCCAGTCTGCCTTCATTTCTCCCCACTGCATTTCTTTTTTTTTTTTTTTTAATTTTTTATTTATTTATGATAGTCACACAGAGAGAGAGAGAGAGAGGCGGAGACATAGGCAGAGGGAGAAGCAGGCTCCATGCACCAGGAGCCCGATGTGGGATTCGATCCCGGGTCTCCAGGATCGCGCCCTGGGCCAAAGGCAGGCGCTAAACTGCTGCGCCACCCAGGGATCCCCACTGCATTTCTTCTAATAATCATGTCTCACTAGATTGTGCACCTGGACATGTACCTATGCCTTCCTCATCTGTGTTGTATGTTCAAGTGTCTAGCTCTAACTACTGTATTTATTTAGTTGTGTGTCGTGTGTGTGTGTGTGTGTGTGTGTGTGTGTGTGTGTTTCCTTTAGTAGAATTTAACCTTCAGGAGTTTGGGGACTTGGCATGTTTTCTTTGTTGTAGCCCTAGGACCTGGCACATAGTAGTCACTCAGTAATAGATGTTGAATATGTGAAACCTTCTAATATTGACCCTCTCATCTCTCTCTCTCTCTCTCTCTCTCTCTCTCTCTCTCTCTCTCTTTCTCTCACATATGTCCTACCACTTACTTGGCTTCACCACTATTAAGCTCAGCAGGCTCTTACGCTTTCTAATATTTCTGCCCCAGGTTCCTGCGAGACAGATCTCTGCTACAGTAGTGTCCTAGCAGAGAGGTAAGAAGGAACAAATATGTTTGGGGCACCTGGGTGGCTCAGTCAGTTAAGTGTCCAACTCTTGGTTTCAACTCAGATCATGATCTCAGGGTTGTGAGATCGAGCCCCACATCAGTCTCTGGGCTTGGCAGGGAGTCAGCTTGAGATTCTCTTTCTCCCTTTCCCCCTCCCCCCTGCTCATGCTCTCATGCTCTCTCTCTAAAATAAATAAAATCTTAGGGAAAAAAGGGAACAAATGAGTAGACATGCTGCTTTGTGATACCTCTTTTATTATTATCCAGTGGTGCTAGTTTAACTTCTTCCTTATGTCCCCAGATAAGCTCCTAATTTTCCTACCTTCTGATTCAGTGCCCCATACACGGGTGCTCAATACATATTGATGTCATCCAGTTGGCTTTTTTCTAACTTACAAGTGTCTATGTATATGTTTTCATTGAACTTTCCCTAAGTAGAAACGAGAGAAGTGCACATAGCGTTATCACGGTCACATTCTACATCAGCACTCTCAAATATGGTGGCTATTTAAATAAATTGAAGGTTTAGTTCCTCAGTCACTCTAACCACATTTCAAGCCCTCAGTGGCCACATGAGGCCAATGGCAACTGGACTGAACAGTGCAGATACAGAGTATTTCCATCATTCCAGACGTTTTTGTTGAGCAACACTGGTCTGATACCTAAGACAAAATTTTTATGGTTTTTTTTTTGTTGTTGTTGATTGGTTTGAACTTGACTGACAAGGAATCATGATCATGAGCTGCCTGTCACCTAGTGGGTTCTGGGGCCATCAGGTCTCAGTTGTATCACTGAGTCACTGTCTCATTCACATTCTTTGTCCTAGGTCTCCTGGCTGGTTGAGCATGGACCCGGTTGCCACTCACAGCTGCCATCTCCTCCAGCAGCTGCAGGAGCAGCGCATTCAAGGCCTGCTCTGTGACTGCATGTTGGTCGTAAAAGGAGTGTGCTTTAAAGCACATAAGAATGTTCTAGCAGCGTTCAGTCAGTATTTTAGGTACGTATTTTAGACTCTGTACAGAGGAAAAGCTCTTCTAGCATGGTATATTTTGACTAATTTTTTTTTTCTCCTTGGATTTCACTGTCCTTATTTTTGTAGCACATATGTGAGTTTTTTACTTTTTGTATTTAGAGTAACCTGAGAGCAGAAGAGTTTTAATTAAAATATATTTGGGCTGATTGAGAGTGTTTTGGCACTCTGTCTTTGATTTTAATAGTTCTAATTAATGTCAGCCTTCTCTATATATTTCCTATCCTTTTAGGATAACAAGATTGAGGAGTAGAATTCCTGGTAAGAACTTTTTTGTGATAATTGGAGGGGAAACATCCCACATACTATTTTTTTATTGAAATATTTTAGTATTTGTTTTTCATTTGAGTATTCTAAGAAAATAGGTTTGGATTCAATTTACTTATTCCCATAATTATTTTTAGATTATTAGAGTTAAGTATTTTATATACATTTCCTGATTAGCTGAGATTCATCTCTCTAAGCACTAAAGATCTTTTTAATATCTTCCCCCCCCCTTAAAATGCATACCATTTTACTGTTCTAGTAAACAGTATACAGAAGGTGATTTAATCTTTCCTTGGTAATCTGGAGTCATCAGATTAAACCTCAGCTCTCATATATGTTCCAAGTACATATTATAATGGGTGAGCTCACTGAGGTAGGCAGTACTTTTTGTCCTTAGGCAACATGGACCCAGATTGGGCTTTTCCTATCCCATTTTAGTTTGTACTTCCTTTAGGTAAGAACAAAACTGAAGATTGTTTTGGGGAAGCAGGTGATCTGGTTAGACACGGTTAGATGACATTTCTGCAGTGAACTTGCATGACCAGTCACCTAAGTAAGCTTGGTAATTTACACGTAGTACAATTTCATTCACCTGGGACTTGACGTGTGCCCAGAGTAGAATGCCTGGGCTTTAGAGGTGCCTCTCTTCCCTCCTTAACTCATAGAGCTTTACTTTTTCTCCCTGCTGGTTCGTGGACCATTGGGTTACTGAGAAACCTCTAACAGATCTGATTACAAAATGAGTGTATATTGTGTCCTGAGAGTTGTCAGATCTGTAGAGATAGAAAGTAGAGAGGTGGTGGCAGGGGCCTGAGGAGCTGGGCAGGGGGAGACGGGAGTTAGTGTTTAGTGGGTCCAGAGTTTCTGTTTGGGAAGATGAAAGATTCTGAAAATGGTTGGACATCAGGGTTGCATAATAAATGTGCATGTACTTAATGCCACTGAATTTACAGTTGGGACTATATTTTTAAGCATGAAGTTTTTAAACACTTCAAAATGGATCAAATGTGGGGTGCCTGAGTGGCTCAATCAGTCAAGTGTCTCAGGTCTTGATCTCAGGATTGTGAGTTCAAGCCCCACATTGGGCTCCACCTAAAAAAAAGAAAAAAAAGATCAAGTGGTAAATGTGTATATTTTGCCACAATTTAAAAATTAAAATAAAAAATGTATCAAAAGTAAGTGTATTATAGTTATTTTTATTTTAGACGTTTTTAAGGCACTTAGATGTGGAAGTATTTTTGTTACATGTTTTATGGTCTGAAATATAATTTATCAGACTAGACATCAAATACTGAAAACTGTGTCTCCTTTACTATACTTTATCTGTATACAATTAATAATACATATAGATGATTATATTTTTAAAAGAACAACGAGTATTTTTCAAAATTTTACTTTGAGATCTGTTTGGAAGGTTGAATATTCAGCACACTAATTGAATTCATCTGAGTTGCTTTATTGATTGGCTTACCAAAATTTTTTAAAGGATTAAAATGTACTTAATTTTAAAATCTTGGAACTTAGAGAAGGATAGTACTTTTTAATATTAACATGAGCATTATTTATAAGGAAAAATTGTCATACTGTAAACAGATATCCTTTCTTTTATCAGGAGCCTCTTTCAGAACTCTTCAGGCCAAAAAAGTGATGTTTTTCACTTGGATATTAAAAATGTAAGCGGCATTGGTCAGATCTTGGACTTCATGTACACATCGCATCTAGATCTTAACCAGGACAATATACAAGTAATGCTGGACATAGCACAGTGTTTGCAAGTTCAAAATGTTCTGAATCTGTGTCACACGTTTTTAAAATCAACCACTGTGGAGCAGCCACCTGGTGTGTCTTGTAATAATGCATTCTCCCTGCAGAGCGCTCTGACTGCTGATGCTAACTGTGTCATAAATGAAAACTACCCTCCTCATTTGCTGCAGCAAGAGTGTCCTGCGGATATTCCACAGAGTAAAGTTGTGGATGAACCACATACTCATACTCCATCATCCGTTAATCTCCATCACTCTGCAGGTGAAGCATCCAAACAAGCACCCGACACACTGGATGGCAACTGTGCAGAACTGCCTTTCAGA
Organism: Canis lupus dingo; assembly: GCF_003254725.2. Taxonomy (NCBI): domain Eukaryota; kingdom Metazoa; phylum Chordata; class Mammalia; order Carnivora; family Canidae; genus Canis; species Canis lupus. The sequence goes on from NC_064245.1 coordinate 69,866,881, forward strand.
CAGCCAAGTTACTACTACAAACTCAGAAACTTCTACAGTAAGCAGTACTCTAAACAGCCTGCATGTCCCACTCATGAGAGAGTCAGCGAGCAGCCCTTCACTTTCAGCACGTCCACAGACCTCAGTGCCGGGGAAAACCAGCCCTGTGCCGGCAGTCATCCTGAATGTGTCCTGGAGTCTTCAGAGCACTTGCCTTCCCACTTCTTGGCCCAGCCGTTGAGTGAATCTGCCCCAGATCCTGAGTCGGACAACACGTGCCAACTACCAACCAGACAAATGAGGCTCAAAAAGGCCATTCACCTTAAGAAGTTGAATTTCCTCAAGTCACAGAAATGTGCAGAGCAGACACCCGAAGCCAAGACGGATGACGATTCAACAAAGAGGATAGAATGTGCTAGCACAGATACTGTAGAGAAAGCTAGCAGCCACAGTGCTGGAGAGAAAGAAGGTGAGGAACTGGTGAGTTCAGAGCAATTTAACTGCATGAACGAAATGGAGAGGCCCGAAGAGCCTGCCGCACTGGAGGAGCAGTCCCAGATGCTTCAGTCACAGAGACAGTACACGTGCGAATTGTGTGGAAAACCATTTAAACACCCCAGCAATCTGGAGCTTCACAAACGGTCTCATACAGGTACACTGATTCAGTGCCCACAGGCAAAAGGGAAGGACCTGATACAGATGATCAGACACTACTGCCTGCTCCTGCTTTTGTAAGAAGTTTTGCTATTGCTTGATGATGTCATTGATAATCCCCCCCCCCCCCAAATCGAAGGAGCATTAGCTTCTTTTTTATATTATACTTTGGGTGATTACTTTTAAAGAATAATCTCAAAGTTCTCAAAGTTCTGTAGACGCTTTTATAGAGCCAGCTTAAAAAGATGGTACATTTTTCTTTTTTAATTGTGGTTTTATATGATAAACTTTCCATCACTCTAAAAGCATAATAAATCATTCCGATGCACTGAAATGTACTCTAAAATGGATAAGCTATATTTGCTTTTTAGAATTAGAGTAAGTTTATTTTTTAAAGCATGATGCTGTAGATTCATTCAGATGTAAGTAATTTAGAATAATAGTAAAAGTGCCCTGCAAAGTGATTTTCGTATCAGATTTTTTTTTTAATTGTGGTTTGGTAGGAAGAGGTAAACTTTTTATAAGAATCAACTTTAACCATGTGATATTTTCAAATGAAAATGCTTCCACTTTGAACATTGAATTTTCAGTCTTATTACCTTAATTCGTACTTCGTCCTCTTTCCAAGAAGTTTATTTTTTCCAGGTGCTCTTTTGAAGGTGTTACATAGTACATATATGTTGTGTTTCACAATACTTACGTGTTACTTTTGTTCCTGTAGTTAAACTTGATGACTCTAATACAGGTTCTAAATTAATGACAATTTATAGCATGAGAAATAATACGCTAAAGGATGGTTATAGTGTGACCACTTTAAAGTGCTTATGTAATTGTGGTTACTGATCTGACATTCTCTTATCACTGGATTTCCCATTTGCTTCAGTGTTTGCTACCTTGTACTACTGAAAGACTTACTGTAGATGGAAGCCTTCAGAAGTGTTCATGTATTTGAACATAAAGTGCTGTCAGAAGTAGTAGTAGTTTAGAATTACTTTCTATGAGGACACTATCAGTGACTCAGTTTTGCCCTTGGAGAAACTTGATTTAAGTCATTTCTATTTGCATGAATTTCCTAGAGCCTCATGATCATTAGAATTTTTACTTGACAGACATAACCAGTTAGCCTTAAAGAAAACAAAACTTACCTTGTTTCTTCTGAAAGAACATCTTTGGATGCCAGTGGCCATACAGTCATGGCACAGATGTTTACCAGGACTTAAACCAAGAGGAGCTGCACTTCTCAGATTATGGTCTGGAGAACCCTTTTAGGGGGTCTGTGAGGCCAAAACTGGTTCTGTCATACTCTGTGATGTCACTTGCCTTCTTTTCCTTCTCCCACGAGTGTGTGGTGGAGTCAGCTAATGGCTGCAGCTACTCTGGTGGCCAGTGAAGTGTCTGGCCACAGGCTTTAAAAACCACTGTTTTCATTTTTGATATGGGCTTTACCAATAGGTATAGCCCATGCAAACAAGAGCTCTTTAGGGTCCTCACTTAGTAAGAGTGTGAAGGGGTCCTGGAGAGTAGGGTTACTGACTTTGGTCACTAGTGAATGGTGGCCTCTATTTTTCAAACTGTTGTAACTTACACTGGGGTCTTTCACTTAACATTATCTGTCATCCCCATAATTTCAGACCTAAGTGTAGTCACCGAATACAAGATTTATGTGATTCTAATTACTCAGGGTCAAAACCTCTGTCTTGGCCATGAGCAAGCCATTGAACCATTTTAGGAAAAGATCAATACAAATATATCCTGGCAGGAGCTCAGAAAGCTGGTAAACCAGCAAACCCTAGCAACACAGTAAGAAGGGAAATGCTAATTTTTTAAAAGAATCTTAATGAAACCACTTGATTTGAGGAGAAGGGGAGGAAAGGAAGGTTCTCAGTCCTCAAGGCCTACTAGGGTTTCACAGGTGAAAGTGATACCTTCAAGTACATTGTCTATCTGTCAGTGTGTTCAGAGATGCTCAGTTTCTCTGTAGCAGAGTCCACTCTCTGCATCTGTTCCCTACCAGAATGCAATTACTCAGAGTTGAATCAGAGGTGAGAAGTGGGCAGGGAAGCCCATCTCCTGGGCTGGAATCCTGTTTCTCCCATCAGCGTGTGTCAACCAAGGCTGAAAGGCAGTGGAGAGGGTCTCTTTCCTGGCACGTTTGCAGGAGGACCACTCTGTTTTGGGCTCCACTGTGTGTCCGCCTCATTTGGTGAGAACGAGTCACCCTCTTGTGTCAGGAATTGGTGATAAAGGGGTCAGGCTAAAGGGCAGGTGAACAAGATGCTGCTGTTGACCAGATCATCTCTGCTTGCCACCTAAGGGTGCCAGAGAGAATTACAAGGGTGTAGAGACTGCTCATTTCTAGACTTTGATGAAGAGGCGATGCTCCCTTTCGAAAGGACATAGGAGATAGTTTAAACATTTTAAACAAAATTATTGTGCAAATATGACTGCTGATTTTACAAGTTGTTATTTTGTTTTGTTTTGTTTTAGGTGAGAAACCTTTTGAATGTAACATTTGTGGGAAACATTTCTCTCAGGTGGGAATACTCTTATTTACTGTTAATAATTGGAAACCTGAAACCCAGTGTTTTTTTATTATTATTACAAATAAGACATACGTTGGACTTGTGAGAGAAGCCTCTGATGATATCTGTAACTTTGACTTCATACTGAATCAGGAGAAAATAATTTTCAAGAAAAACAAATTTTTAGTTTATTGGGGGGAAAGTAGTATTTTTTCTAAGCGTATGAACTCTCACCCCCCTCCCTTTAAGAATAGGTCCAGTCCTAGTATATTCCTTCTCTTTCATGAATAAATGAGTGAAGTTTTTGGTAAACCACAGTGAGCCCACTCCTGGAGGCTGCATGCCATGCTGGGCCAGATCCAGAACACATGTCATCTTAGTCTTATTGGGACTAAAGTTGTTAGAAGGTGGAGAACAGAGTAAGCAGTTCTCGTTCCTGCTCCAAACGCCTTTTAGCTGACCTCTGATTATAGCTCATTTAGGCATATATTAATTCTCTCAGGCAGCCAGCATTTGCTGTACCTTCCTATGGGCCATGTGCTGACCTGGGCACTGGACATAAAGAAACCTAGAGTTTTATTTTTGTTTTGTTTTTTTGAAACCCAGAGTTTTATTAATGTTTTAGTGCAAATGTTGACTGTAGACCAGTGGGAACCTACTTCTGAAGTAGGAGGAGGTAACTTGCTCTGCCACAGGCCAGACCCTGGCATTCCAGAGCTGCCCAAGAGCAGCCACTGCACTGCTGTTTTTATACCTGGCTGTGGTGGGTACAGTGAATCCTATAGTAGTGGCTTGTACGGGTGCTGCTCCCCAGAACGAGGACTTCAGGCTGGGCCTTGATCCAAGAGTAGAGCCTCTAGGTCGAGAAGAGCTAGGCAGCAAGTCCTCTCCAGCGCACAGAAACTCAACAGCAGCACCATGTTTTGACGCATTCCACATGGAGCCAGCTCTCCCCTTCCTCCTGCGCATCCAAACCTCTGCACTCAGTGACTTTTTTGCCTGCGACTCCCTGCAATGCTGAGATTCCCCAAGTCCTAACCTCTGCCTTTTGCATCTTTAGTCCATACTTGCCATCCACGAAAACACCTGGCACCCTCTAAATGTTCAGTAAGTTTTTGCAGAACCAAGGGGAGTCATCAGCCCTCCAGCTGCCATGCACTTGAGGCCTTGCTTCTTCATTGCAGGCTCGCCTGCAGCTTCCAAGCTGGGCTTGTGGAGCCGGGCAGTCTGCATTTTGATCCTGCCCCAGGCTTACTCCTCAGTGACCTCAGGCAAGCAGCCTCACCTTTTGGCACTTTAGCTTCCTTGTCTGTAAAGCAAAGGAGATTAGATGGGTGAACATGGCAGGTGTGTGGAGAGTACATGAATCAGTAGGAGTAAGAACTCCTGCCTGGCACATAGTTAGTGCTCAGGGACATCACCATTTTTCCATCCTGGTGCTGGCCCTTCTGTTCTTGCAGACCAGTCTTCCACCACCATCTTAACCTTATAGCTTTGGAGTGGGGGAAAACCAAAGGCCTGGGCTAATGACAACCATAACTTCATTTTTCTAATTCTTAAAAATAGGGATCATACTACCTCATGTGAGCATTAGGAGTGGGCTTCATTTTTCTAATTCTTAAAAATAGGGATCATACTACCTCATGTGAGTGTTAGGAGTGAATGGAACGATGGCCACGAAAGCCCTTCATCCATTTAAAATGTGGTAACAGTGTAGGTTCTGTCCTCCTTGCTTGAAATCCTTCTGTGACCCTTCATTGCTAATCACAGAAAACCAGACATCCAAGCATGTGTAGTCCACTTTCAGCCTCCTCTTCCGGCACCAATGCCAGGGCCTGCCCACAGAGATTCTGATTCCGTTGCATTGAAATGGGGCTCCAGCGCTGGCATATTATTGTATTACAGTGATTTTGAAGTGTGGCTAGGGTTGAGGACCACTGCTCAGACTTTGTCCTACACTTGCCCTCTTGAATCCTGTCAAGGGTAGCCCTGACTGACAGGCACTAGAGAAATCTGCCTCTGTGTTGGTGTCTGTATTTTTGTCAGATTTTTGTGAATGTAGGATTATGTATAGTTGCAGTTTTCAGATGCATATTGCTGTTTTATTTCATTGCGAAATTGTGAATTTTTTTGTGAACAAGGACTTCTTTGAAAAAAACTTCCTTCAGCAAGTGTTTGCTGCAAGCCTCCAGTGTCCAAGGACCTCTGCCACATGTCGGGGAAATCTACCTAGGGAACAGTGTGGGCAAAGAAAAGAGAGTGGTCATTCCTGCCTGGAAGAAGTGGTGTTTGGGGTGGGTGAGGACCTGAAATGTGTTAAGAGATTGTTTAGGTAAGCCCCGAAGACAAGCAGGCATTTGATAATCCTGGGGTTCTCTGGTGTTCTAGGACAAGAGAGCTGTCAGGTTATGTAGGGGTACTTGGTAAGTAGCACCCACTAACTATCCTTCACCTTAAGCCAAGCATACATTTCTTAGAATGAACTGGAGTAAATGTGGTAACACTGGATTGGAATGCTCTCATGCTGTTGCTGGCATGTTTGCTTTGATAGAAGTGAGTTTGTAAATATTTTCCCTTCTGGAAGACTGGCAAGCAAGAAAACAGATTTATCAATGAGAATTCCTCTTTTATGCTGGTTACTCAATTTATATTTAGTAGAATCCATCTTGGGGAAAAATAAAAGTTAACCACAACTTTGATGATAAGTCTGTAAGCAGTATGATACATGAGCTTTGAGAGCTACCGTAATCCGAGATTGCGACAACAGACTGTCCGTCTCTTAACATCATTCTGGACACGGTCTGTGTGCAGATCTCAGCCCTCAGGAGCCCTGCATACTTCAGAATGTGAGTGAGACTCTGTCCATAGTACCAGGGTCCCGGTCCCCGAGTGCGGTAGAACCTGAATCAGTGGGTGCACCCAGAGGAGAGGTAAGGTAGGGGCAGGTCTGCATACCTGTGATGTGAGAAATGGGAGGAGGAAACTGGGTGTACTGAGCTGGCTTTGAAAGAGGAGTAGAGCTGTTTGGTCTCTTCAAAGGAGCAGACATGGAAACTTGGAGCAGACGATGCAGTGCCTTTTGGCAGTGCTGTCCAGAGAGGGGTGCCCCAGGGCCAGGGCGCAGGGGAGGGGACCTGGAGACAGATGTGCTCCCCCAGGCACTGACATGGCCTGGCGCTATGGGTGACAGGATGAAACTCCACCCACGGGGAATGTGCAGGAAGAAGAGTATTTCAGTGAGCTTCTCCTGAGTCATGAAACTTCTGGCCCTAGGGTAGAGTCCCTACACTCCCAGCATAACATTATGATCTCAGAAAGTACAGCAAACAGCTTGACAAAGCAAGAGTACATTAAGTCTTACATATGTATTTTTATTTTTTAGTGACCTCATCTCCTTGTTTTAGGTGTAAAATTAGAAAATTTATGGTATGCTTAGCATGCTTGGCCTACTGTATCCTGTAGGCCCTGCTGGCAGTATAGTGCTCACTGCTGTTTAGGTAACAGCTTTATGTTCATCTCCAGATTTTTTTCCCCTGTTAATTTTATTATTTTGTGAAATCCTAAAGTCCCAAAACTCTTAAACTAGAAGACTTTTAAGATCTGAGGTTCCTTTTATATCTAAAGTGGTATGATTCTTTGGCTATTTTTTCTATAATAATCAGCTGGCTTCAGAAGAATGCTCTGATAGGGAATATATGCTTGGTTTGTCCATATTTAAATGTTCACATATATAGTAGAAGGAATTATTTTTTAAGTTACTCAACAAATCAGATGTTAGTTCTTTAATAAAGCAGTTTTTCTGTGCAAAATCCTGACAGCTCCTCCTAATTTAAAATATTTGCTTAGAAGGAGCAGAGCCTCCTTCACTGCTAATACACTGTAACATAGCTAGACAGCACAGCCACACTCCCAGCCTTAGAGTCCACAGAGGGGCCTGGGTGGGAATATTTGATCCCAGCTATAGGAGCCTAGGCTGATTACTTCCTAGTAATCAGCATCTGTTTACAGACTATCTGTTTACTTTTCTGTAAAATGCGATACTATGACTTTGTAAGGGAATTGTGCTGACGAGGGGACACAGTGTCTGCAGCTGCCTGGTAACCGATCTCCTACTAATCGATAGTTACCACTTGTTAGAGCTGTCACATATCCAGCTACAAATAATCTCTAAGATGCGGACTCGGTACTTAGCCCATAACTGGTACTAGAGTAATTCAAAGTTTACCAAAAATACAGATACTTGACTAAAGATCAAATCATCTGCCTTCCGGTTTGCAATGTAATTTGGCATAAATCATTATCAGCATCATTGGACTTTTTTGCCTGAGTCTTTCAGTATCTAATCTACTTTTACACCATTGGTTAGATCAATATGTCCTCCTTTATCTGGCAGGAGATTTTCTTTATACATTTCTGATATTAAATAGCTAAAAAAAAACATTTTTAAGGGTTTGTTTTACTGTTGCTTATTACACTCTTTTAAGTGGAAGACCCTTGATACTTGCTTTGGAAACAAGTAATTGTTACACTTGACTTAACCAGAAAAGATGCAGCCCTGCTAAGAATTGACTCAGAATACATTTCAGTCATGACACATGGTTTACAAAATAACTTGAAACAAGAAGGACCTAATTTAACAGATGAGCAGATGGTGCTATTCAAATTGTTACATAATTGATGAGCTTTTTCTGGAATTTGGAATTGACTGACTTAAAACAGTCAGTGGTGCATTATCTTACCTCCCGTGAGCTGTTTCCCCCACGGCCAAGTGACTACTGAATCGTCAACACAAGCTAGTTTATTCACAGAAACTTATGAGAGTGTAGACTCACACAAACCAATGTTCATTTCTGGGCCAATCGTGTAACAGGAGCAGCTCTTTCATTTATCTGAATCTGAGTCTTTCAGCTGGAAAAGAGAGATGGCTCTAGCAGTGACTAAGTGGTTTGGTGATGCATGTAAGGGCTAGCAGGCCAAATGTAGGCTGCTGTTGACATTTGTTGTTTTATTATTGTTAGTAGTCATTCTCATAAAAGCTGGGGATTTCCCACTGTTTTGCCAAATCTTTCCCTTTAGTTATCTGAAATAAGCCTAGGTTTTTTCCTGAGCCACATTTATCACATTCTGAAAGATAGTACATAACTCAGTGATTTCCCAGAGCCTGACACAGAGAATCTCTGTGTTCTGTGATATAAAACTCACAGGTCGCCCTTTCTCTGCTTGTAAGTTTCCACGCAGAAGTAGACCTCAGACCGTCCCCAAACTCATGGCCATGAACTATCTGTGTATTTTATTTAAAATCCAGTTTGCATATTTACAAAGCCAGATTTGTTAGTTGGGTGTTACTGTTCGTTCTCCCTTTTTGGCTTATATTGTGCATAATGCCTGTGCATTATTACCCTTGGGTATATTCATTCATTTCAGTGTTTTTGTAATAGAACACTATAAAAAAAATTAGGTAGGGGATGTGGCAGATTGAGTCTATTAAGTTAAATTCCAGCAGTGGAGGATTTTGTTTTCAAATCCTAATTTGAAACATTAGCCAGGAGCTTTTTTAATACAAGGCAATTGCAGTTTTAATTTCAGTGTACTTTAGGCAATTTCCTATCGACTTCCTATTGATTATTACATCAAATCTATTTTGTGATCTGCATTTAAATAAGTTATTCTTTGTGAGGCCCTGCTAGTTTCAGAAATTAGGAACATAAGAGGCCCTGCAGTGAACCTGCTGCTATGAAGTTCCTGATGTGCATTTTTTGCACAAAGGTAAAAAAAAAAATGACAGCCCTGTCAGGGAGAACAGCAGCACTGCCGGAGGAAGTCCTGTTTGCACATGTCATACCTATTTATGAACAAAAGCATGTTTTTAAAAAAGAAGAAATCCTGAAATAATGAAGTATAGGTATTACTTTTTTTCCCCCTCAAGGGACACTTGGATATACATGGTCCAAGTTAAAAACTCCAAATAAAGCATCCTAAGGTCTATTTAAAATACAAGCTTGGCAGTCCCCAAAGCAGCCTCCACGGTGTGCAGGGCCCATTTAAGAGAGAAGCAGCACAGTGCATGCCTGAAATGGGACAAGCCAGGGGCGCACGTGGAGCAGGCGCTTTTGCTCAGAGCACAGGATGGAGATGCATCTGTGTTCAGCAGATTGCTGGGGCGGAGCTACTCCTGGAGTTAGAATTGGGCTGGTCCCAGATCTCCTTGCACATGGTTGCTTTTGAGTTGTGCATATGTAATCTTCACTTGGAAAGTTGGACCGGGACCTGCCTCAGCCTGTCAGTTTTCCTTTTGAATTATATGACCTTTAAGATCACTTTTCATTATCGGTATGCTTTTTCTCCCCTGCTTTCTTGCAGGCAGGTAACTTGCAGACTCACCTACGTCGGCATTCTGGTGAAAAACCATATATCTGCGAAATCTGTGGAAAGAGGTCAGTGCTGGGCTTATACTTCCATTTCTAAGGAACAACTCGTAGTCTGTCTTTGAACTCCGTGTTCTCTGAGCCACCAGGGCTCACTCTGTCGCTGAGGAACACATGTAAATCGTCCGGCTTTCCATGATGAGAAGAACAAAAAGAAAGAAAAATGTTAATTAAAAGAAAGAAAATCTAGGACAGGAGTCTTACAAAATGGGATTTTATATGAAACAAAATTATTTTATACTAAAATTTCCATTCATTCCAAGAATGTTAGCATAAACGTCCCCATGGAGGTGACTATCTTATGGGGGAAAAGAGACTTGCAACTGAAAGCTTGGGTGTCAGGAGAGAGGACCAGAGGAGGTAGCCTGAGCTGAATCAGGGAAGGGCCTTGAGAGCTCAGCATCGGAGGAGGGGCCTAAGTGGGGGCAGGGCAGGGTCTAGAGGGACCCTCCTCCCCTCACTGGGTCATTTGTTGGGAGTGCACATGCTCTCGAGTGGTTGCATTCAGGCAGCAGCCACCAGTCATTGACATGACAGCGATTCAGTCATTCATTTATATAACCTTTCAACATTTTTTTGGTACCTACTGTGTGCTGAGTGCTATGAGGGGAACATAGAAATAGTACAAGCTCTGCCTCAGATAAGGTCATCCTCAAGGTGGTGGGCAGACATGGGACAACTAAAGTCAGAGTCCTCTGATGCAGCATGTGCCTGGGGATGCCAGCAGGAAAAGCAGCACTGGTTCAGGTCTGGGAAAACCACTGTCCCTGCAGGTAGCAGAAAACAAAGAAATATGAGTTGCCCAATCCTGACGTGTCTCCCTTTTCTGCTGTGGCCACCTGAATACTGATGACCCCGTTCAGTGCCGGGGTACTGCATACTGCTCACTTCCGGTACCTCTGTAGTGCGCACTCCTGGCTGTTTCACGTGGTTGTGTTGCTTCACTGTTGGCCTTGTTTTACACGTCTTAAATGGAAGCCTTCTGAACTCCATTTAAAAGTAAGGCATGTATTTAAAATCAGGTCTATAGGCAGCATCTCCCCAGTGGAACCAGCTAGACAATCAGGTATGGTGGAAAGGAAGCAGATTTATGTCGGAGAGCCTGGCTTGGAATTATTCCCTGAGCCAAGTAGTCAACCATCTCTGCAGAAAGATGAAACTAGGAGAAAAAATAGTAATAACACCAAAACAACGCACATTTCAAATGAATCAGGCCACTTCTGATTACATTCTGAAGGAACAAAGGTAGCAGTTCACCTCCTCCCTCAGTGACTTGCAATTACAAAGATTTGCAGCAATGTAGAAAGAAGTTGTTGATTGGAATTTCATATTACCTTTCAGGTTTGCAGCTTCTGGTGATGTCCAGCGTCACATCATCATCCACTCGGGGGAGAAGCCACACTTGTGTGACATCTGCGGCCGAGGTACTGCTGCGGGTTTTTCCCTTTCTGTCCTGAAGACTACCAATTGCAATGTTCTCGGTCCTTCCGCTGAACACCTGTTATGGTCTCTCCAGGGTTCAGTAACTTCAGTAATTTGAAGGAGCACAAAAAGACACACACAGCCGATAAAGTCTTCACCTGTGACGAATGCGGCAAGTCCTTCAACATGCAGAGGAAGCTGGTCAAGCACCGAATTCGGCACACGGGGGAGCGGCCCTACAGCTGTTCTGCCTGTGGTAAGTGTCTGGAGGGCATGGACCAGACGGTCACCCGGCCATCCCCGCTGGGGACAGACCCCAGTCTCTCCCCACTCTGTGGTTGGCTGTTTTGGTGTCATGCTTAAATCATCCCTGTTATAGATAAAATGAAGGTGGCACTGTTTACTGCCTAACGTGGTCTCTGGTTCGTTCCTGTGTTCACATATCAGACATTTACTCTGTGAGTTGCCTCACAGAGTGTCTGTGAGGTGTCCAGAGCGCTGGGGACAGCCTACTGAGGCTACTGAGAGTCCCAGGTGCTGCGTGCTCCTGGTCCAGGTCGGTGGGGTGTAGACAGTTGGGAAAGTGTGGGAGAGCGCAGTGTGCAGCAGTGGGCGTCAGCATCACGCAGACCAAAGGGCTGGGTGTGGGGGCTGCAGTTTAACTGTCCTGCGGGAACATTGAGAACATGTGATGGGGTCAAGAGGGAGGGCTTCTTGAGATGCTGTGTTCAGAAACAAAGGTCCCTTCTCCAGGCATTTGATGCAGTGGTGAAGTCTTGGGAGGCGGGGGAAAGCTGGCGACCTCGCTATTGAGGGATGTTATTGCTCACGTTAGGAAATGGGGACTGTGAGTCAAGTCACCTGTGACCTACGATCACAGTGTTTGAGCCTCTGAAGAACTGTGTGTGTGTGTGTGTCTGTGTGTGTGTGTGTGTGCACGAGTGCCTGGGACAGGTGGTTGGCAATGTGAATTGAGTCACTGAGGAACAAGTGAGTGACTGTGTTTGTGGTTTCCCAGTTAGAACAAAAGGGGAAACTGTTCAGGCTCCACAGTGGGAAGGCTGGAGCCGAGCACTACTCAGAGCGGCTCTTTCTAAACAGGGCAGGACTTCTGGGATGTAACCACAGGTCTTTGTTTTTATCTCCCACTTAAATTGTGTACAGATTTCCTGGCAACTCCATGACTATTCTCATTACTCCTTATCAAAGTAAAATTGTGTTGGGGCACCTGGGTGGCCCATTCAGTTGAGCATCTGACTTTGATTTCAGCTCAGGTCATGAGACCTGAGATCAGGGTCATGAGATCGAGCCTTGTGTTGGGCTCTGCGCTCAGCATGGAATCTGTTTCCCCTCCCCCTGCTCACACTCTCTCTAAAATAAAATAAGATAAAATAAAATAAAAGTAGGATTACTTTAAATCACAAATGCAATCTCAAGTCACTAAAATGTCAGTTCCAAATTATATTACAGTTGCCAACTTGATTTAAGGTTGAATTTTCTCTTCCCTCCTCCACTAGAACTTGTTGCTGGCCTAGGACCCGGGCAGAGGAGGAAGTAGAGGCCCTGCTGCCACACCTTATGCTTCTAGCCCATTCCCCTCCCTCACTAACCATGGTTTCTGACCCTGACAAGGTCATCCTGGAACCAGGGGAAGAAAAAAAGAGCAAGAGTGTTCGTTCTTACAGGACAGGTTCAAAATTTTGTAACAGCTTCATTGCGGTAAAATTCCCATACCATAAAATTTACTCATTTAAAGTGAACAATTCAATAGTTTTGGTATGTTATTCACGGAGTCATAGAACCCTCACTATGGTCTATTTTAGAACATTTTCATCACCCCAAAAAGAAGCTCCCTGCATGTTAACAGTCACGCCCTGCTCCTACGCCCCAGCCTAGGCTACCATTAATCTGCCTTCTCTCTCGGGATTTGCTTGTTCTGGACATTTCACATAAATGGAATCCTACAGCATGTGGGCTTTTGTAACTGACTTCTTTCACTTAGAAAATCTGCTGTGAACACGTGTATGTAGTTTGGGCGTGTTTTCATTTTCTTGAGTTCAAAAGATGGGCTCAGTTTTAAGGTGGCTTCACATTCTGGGCTTTTTCAGGGAATAGAGCTCCCCTTCCTCTGTTTCCCCTCCCCTCCTCATGCACAGCCCCCCTCGCGCCCGCCCCCCCCCCCCCCCCGCAATGTCATTCTTGTTCCAAAGATTTCCTCTCCTACCTTCCCCTCTTCCTTTCCCTCCATTTCTCTGCACTTTCTCAGGTGCAGATGTTTATTTTCCTCAGCCCTGGGTCCTAGCTCCTTATTCCCAGGAGACTTTCTCTGTTGGGGTCTCCCTGCCCCTCTGTGCAGATCTCTCAGGCTGGATTGAAGATGAATCCTGGCAGCTCACTTGCAAGCATGACCTTTGTCCAGTCTGTGGCAACACTATGGGGACTGCAGGCCACGGCCATGCAGAGGGACACCATCCTGTCTGCACTAGTGCGGTGGATTTCCTATGCGGGAGGCAGGTGCCACACCTTACCTTGCCATGAGGACGGTTGTGAAGTCTGGCCCCCCTGTCTTGACTGTCTCCTGGGGGGACCTCCACTGTGGCTAAAATTCATATGCTTTAAGGACCCCAGAAAAGATTCCCATTTGCCCAGTAATTTCCACTACTGAGAATTTTTCTGAAGGAAACAGTGAAAAGAAAAATATTAATTGAACATGAAGTAAAGTAGCAATCAGGTGGAAGGCACCCAAACGTGCAGTAAATCGAGGAATGGTTATGAAATAGCTCCTATCCATATAAACCATATGTTGTATAGACAGTGCAGCAGACGGTGAAAATGCTTTTACTGTGACGTTACGTGAAGGAGACTGAGCCTGACTTGCAGGCAAAATGAAGACATGAAGAAGACTCACCACAGTGTGCCTCAGTGTTCTGTAGGGGGAAGAAGTGCCAAAATGTAACTTGTGGAAGTTGACACCTAGTTTGTTCAAAGGTGTGTTTTTTTTTTTAATGGCCCACCGCTGGCTGATGAGGGCAGGATGGCCTAGTGTTCACACGCATAAGGGAGAAGTTGTAAGTACGTGTCCTCGTACCTGCGTGACGTATTATCTTCTGTGAATACGTGATGTCTTCTGTAAGGTTCTTTATTGGTTGTTTTCTTCTGACCTTCTTACCTACTTTAATCATGGAAGTAGATCCCCTACCTGTGTTGTATACACAGAAAGGAAATCGAACTGAGAGAAGTGTAGGTAAAATTACATTATGAGCAAAAAGATGTTTCTGAATTCTAGATTGGCCATGTTAGGTTTACAAAAACTTAAGCAAGCCTGGCCAGTAGAGGCAGGCACCTTGGCTTCCCAGAGAGGCGCTCCTGTGCAGGGAGACAGGGTCCCTCAAAGGCTCGCCCTGAGGTACCCACAACCAGGTCAGAGAGACGCAGCTCAAGAAGAACAGAGGAGTCTTCCAGAGGAGTCTTCCAGAGTGAGCAGGTGATGGCAGGAGGAAGAGGGATGTCCTTCCAGAATGTCCTCTTCTAAAAGGATCCCATTTTGGGCAGCCCCAGTGGCTCAGTGGTTTAGCACCGCCTTCAGCTTGGGGTGTGATCCTGGAGACCCAGGATCGAGTCCCACATCGGGCACCCTGCACAGAGCCTGCTTCTCCCTCTGCCTGTGTCTCTGCCTCTCTCTCTGTCATGAATAAATAAATAAAATCTTTAAAAAATAAATAAATAAAAGGATCCCATTTTCATTTTGCAGGAAAATGTTTTGGGGGATCTGGCGACCTCCGCAGGCACGTGCGCACTCATACCGGGGAGAAGCCATACACGTGTGAGATCTGCAGCAAGTGCTTCACGCGCTCGGCGGTGCTCCGGCGCCATGAGAAGATGCACTGCAGGGCGAGCGCAGGCCGGGACGCGCTGCATGAGCTCACTCAGGCCCTTGAGACCCCCGACCTGGAGAAATCTCAAGGCTCAGATCCTTTTGCCCAAGATGTGTCCGTGACCTTGATGCCCGTGTCGGTCAAGCTCCCTGTTCACCCCGTGGAAGACTCAGTGACAGAGTTTGACAGCCATGCCACCAGTTCCTACTGCAAGTTCCGGCCGATGGTTCAGCCTCATGCAGGCGGTGAGCCAGAGAAGGTCAGTCTGGATCCTGGCAGGCGTGCCAAGCCCCCACCGCAGCCAGCACAACATCAGGCATATGCTTACCCAGACGTGGCCACTGCGGCCGGCGACCAGCCACTGCAGGCTGACAGCCTATCCCTGGGCCGCTCGTCTCTGGCCGCCCTGGACAATCACTGTGGTGATGCGCCAGGCAGCCGCGGGCCTGCCACGCCGTACAGGAACTCCGAAGGGCAGTTCTTCTCTAGCATGACCCTCTGGGGGCTGGCCATGAAGACGCTGCAGAATGAAAACGAGTTGGACCAGTGATGTCTGGCGGTGGCATTCTCTGAGCCCAGTGGACTAGTATCCGCGCTTTGGGGGAGAGCATTTTTCCATGGCAACCCTTTCTGACCAGCCCAAGAGGAGTTGGACCATCACTGTGCTGGTGGTAACAGAACTGGAAGCATGCAGAGCCCCAGGATTTGGGACGGAGGCTTGGCAGCAACTCGTGCAGGAGGGGAGAAGTGGACAGCCCGAGAAACCATCCCACTGACCTTGGCTGGCACAACAGTGCACACATTAGGTCAACTGCTGTCCATTTCAGTCACGCTAAAGGGAAAAAGACATATCTAGTATATAAATATTTTTGCATTTTTTACATTGAAATTTGTACGGTTTGTATTTTTATTTACACAAAAGTTTTATTTGTGTATGAAACTCATGCTATAATTTAATTTGAATAAATGAAATTGACTTTCTATATAATGTGTTTCCTCCAGCATTTTTATTAAAGATCATAGTGGTATAAAAATAAGTATCAATAAGGGCTCGTCCTACAGGGATGAGTCCTAGTTCAGTTCAGCCACGAGAACAGGACGTCAGTCCTGGCTGCCACTTATGGTTAGGTCACAGGCAAGCTCCTCAGCCTCTCAGAATCTTCTCTGGGTTTTCTTTTCTACAGTCTGAGGTAAAAGCCTTGCAGCACCCATACAGGGCCCAGTGACCTCGTCATCCCTGGTTGCTTGGCAGGGCTTCCTGAACATGTATTTCCTCCTTGCCTTCCCAGCAGACCTGCCGGCCTCTGTGACACGAGGTGTGTCTACGGGGTTCTCCCTAGACTAAGTGAGCTCAAGCACGTGGAAATGCAGGTCCCCATGTGGCACAATGCGAGTCCTTACCCTTGAAACTGCACAAAGGACCCTGTACAGATGCCGTCACTGCCCACTGTAACTCCAAAATACAGTACCAGCAGTGAGAGAAGCAGGCAGGTGATGGTGCTCGGGAAGGCAGTGTGGTTGCAGACTCAAATGTGCACTTTGAAGTCCGACTCAGGTTCGCCTCCAGGTTTTCCCCACCAGGACCGGCCCTCTGGTCCTGCAGCTCTGGAGCAGCGAGCATATAGTATCCCCGTCTTACAGATGGGAGAACCTGAGGTTCGCATGGGCACAGCCCCGTGGTCCAGCTGAGAACCGGCTCGCAGGTGTGCCTGGGCGTCAGCCTGAGCCACGGTGGTCACACACAAGTGAGGTTCTCCCTCCTTCCACTTGCCCTCCACAGCTCCCGCTGCCTCTTTCCCGCTCCTCCCTCTGGTTTCCTGGGCCCAACAGGCCTCATCCCCCCCATCCAGCGATCCACTGGATCTGTCCACTCGTGTCCCTGTCTGCCTCCTTCCAGGCTAAGCCCATGGCCCGTCACACCAGGATCCAGCCCCCAGCCTCTGTATCAAACCTACGTGGTCGGCCTCCAGCCCTGGCCCCCTGCATGGGGCTATCTGAGCCCGGCTGGTGAGAAACAGCTGTTGTCTGCTTCCTACTACAGCTTGCTCCTGTGACCTAGGCCGCCGCCGCAAGGCCTTCCTCGCTGCCTTCCACCCCACGCTTTCCTCGGCGACTCTGCTTTGTGCGCTTCATCGTCCTCTCCAGCCTCCACACCTCCTTTCCCCCTCGTCCTGCTCATGACCTGGCTCCCTTTTTGTCTGAGAAAGTAGAAGCAAATAGTGAGGAACCTTGCCTGCACCTACCAGCCTCTCTGGTCCACATCTGTAGATTGCACCCCCATGTAAAGCTGCAACCCTCCACACACACACCCCATTCCCAACTTGCCAGCTTTGTTTTTCTCATCAGGACTTAACCACTGCCTGACCTACAGATTTTTGTTATCGTGTCTGGATGTGAACTCCCTGGATTTTTGTCTCTTGTTCACTCCTTTATCCCATGAGCCCAGCACAGGGCCTGGCACTTGCTGATGCTCAGCAGATACTTGTCAAAAGATACTTGCCACCAGCCATCCCGGGTGGCTCAGCAGCTTGGCCCCGCCTTCAGCCCAGGGCGTGATCCTGGAGACCCGGGATCAAGTCCCACGTCAGGCTCCCTGCATGGAGCCTGCTTCTGCCTCTGCCTATGTCTCTGCCTCTCTCTCTCTCTCTCCTCTCTGTGTATTCTCATGAATAAATAAATAAAATCTTAAAAAAAAGTTCTTGAAATATCACTAAATATCATATAGTCAAATATTGGACCTCCTGGATTGATCCTCTGATTTTCTTTTCTCTCTAGAACCCTGTTCCATCAGACAACCCTTGTTCCCAGTACTCCACCAAGGCAAGTGGTGTCCAGGTCCCCATTGCTAACCCAGGGGTCCCCATCTTGGTTGACTCCTGGGCAGTACTGACAGTCTAGCAGTGAATTGATGCCTCCTTCCTCCGTGAGACAAGAATTAGGACATGTCCCAGAGAGTCGATCCCTCTAGATTCCCAACTCACTGGCTGCTCCATCTCAGACCCCTTCTCCCCTCTCATCAGTCCACACTTGGAAATTGGGGTGGCTCGGAGCACAGGCCTAACCCCTCCCTGACCTTGCTGCCTCCCTAGGGCACCTCCTCAGGTCCGAGTTGTGCTTCGGTGCTATTTGTTCATGACTCCCAAACTCCTGTCCTCCAGAGCCTCCCCAGGACTGCCCATCATCCTCATCTGAATATCCAACAGACCACTCAGACTGAAAACTTTCCAATCTCAGCTCTGCATTCTTGCCCCTACTCTTACTGACTTTATTAAATGGCAGGCTCATTCCCATTGCTCAGACTAAAAACCCTAAGAGTTGCCCCATGTCCATCGAGAAACATTAATGGAGCACCTCCTGTATGCTAGGTACTGGGTTTGCTTGCCTGAGGCTCAGAATAAGACCTGGTGAGGCTGAGGGGGCTCCCTTTGCATAAATCTGCTGGACAAAGACAGGAATTTGTTCTTGTAGAATAAAACCAGGGAAAAATTAATTCCAAAGCTCTTTTAATCCATAGTTCCTGTCTCTTCCGTTTCTCCCCTTATCACTCTGCCCCAAAGCCTGAACCGAAATAAAGAAAAACGTGTAAGGGGTGAAAAGGCTTGGAAGTGTGTGAATGTGTGCTTGGACAGCAAATTATCTGACAGGGACAGGCCTTGATGTTGTGGGGTGCACCTAGCCTGGGCCACCCACAGCAAGCATAAGCGTCCTCCCCTCTCTGGACATCAGTGTCCTGACTACTACGGCATGAGTAGCTCCAGCTTTAGTGCTTTACGATTCTCTGAAAACAGCCTGCCCGGGGGGAGGACTGCCTTTCCTATTACAAAATTGGGGAGCAGAGGTCAAGAGATTGGGCTGGTCTCCAGAGGAACCCAGCATCTTAGAATGTGTGAGCTGGAAGGGGCCTTAGAAATTATGGGTCTCAACTTCCCGTGAGCTCAGCTTGGAAGGTTTCCCCTGTGACATCTACTGACCGTGCAGATTTGGAACTTTTAGGCAAGGCCTAGGAATCTGCCTTTCAACAAGTCTCCCAGATGGCTCTGAGGCAGGTGTTGGAAGGACAAGACTCACAGAAACCCTGATCTTGTCCAGATCCCTCGCTGGATTGATGCACTGAGATGGGAGGTGGTTCGCCCGGGTATGGCAGCAAAGATGCACTGTGCTTACCACACGCCAGGCAGGACAGTACGTGCTTTACAGGAGTCAGCTTGTGCAAACTCCATAACAAAACCTGTGAGGTCAGTCCTGTGATCCCTCCGTTTACGGATGAGGAAAGTAGCCCCCTGAGGGGTCGGGTCCCAGGGTCGCAGGGTGACTGGGCGGCAGGGCCCAAAGCCAGGATCAGACCCAGCCTGGCATGCAGGGCTCGCCTGCCAGGTGATTGATGGGCTTGGAGAGAACACAGCTTGCTGCCATGATATTCATGAAAGTCAGAGCTCATCTCTCCGTGGGAGCTTATGCACCTTCCTCTATTTTAATTTCTTCTTTTTTTTTTTTTCTGAGTAGCATGGGCAGCAGAGAAAACTCAGAAAATACGTACAAGTAAAAGGGAAAAATAATTCCATCAGCCAGGGATGATGAGGATGAGGATGAGGATGAGGATGAAGAACCTGATCCTGCCCTGACCACAGCAGCTAACACCTGCTGAGATCTCTCTCAGGCGCGGCCTGGCTCCGTACCCCTTCAACGTTCTGTGTTGACACCTTGGCTTGTTCCCTCCAGCCATCTCCCTTGGCGCTCAGATACAAATAAATCTAGCTACTTACACATTCTCTTAAGTGGCTCATACCATGTGCACTCCTTTGCCTTTTCACATCGCAAATGGTCACAGACCTCTTCCCTTGCCACAAAAATGTGCGTTGCCGTCAGCGCCCTGAACCCGTGTCCTGTATTCCCATCACACTTGCCCTGAGCTTGAGGACGTTCGCGAAGGTCCAAGCACGGCCCTAGGGGCCTAGACAAGCCCGGTTCCCTTGAATGTAGGTACAAGCAAGTCGGTGGGCCCTCCTGGGCTGCTGCTGTCGGGTTTCCTTCAAGCCACCAGATGGCGCTATAGCCCCTCACAAAGCGGAGACCCGGGTGGGGTGACCTCAGCCCTCCCGGGGCCTGGGCTGCTGGGCATTCCTGCAGCACCCGGCAGGTGGCAAAGTGCATTCACCCTCCTGAGCCCCCTGGAGCCCCCCAAGCGGCTTCTGGCAAGGCAGCGTCCTCTCTCCCCAGTCTGGAGGGATGCGTCCTATGAAGGGAAGTCACCGGCTCATGGGTCTCTTGTCCTTGCTGAGTGCCCTTCCGTGTCCCAGACTCCAGTATGCCCCCCTGGGGTGGGGGGGAAGGGGGCACATCACAGCTCTAAGAGGAGACCCCACTCAGCAGCCTCGTGAACTCGGTTCCCTGGGTTCTCCGTGTCTCTGTACAATTGAGCTTTAAAAATAGCTTTACCTGGTGGGTAACCCTTGTGAGCATGGTGCTAAGTGAAGGAAGCCAGACCCAAAGGGCATGTGTGGGGTGATTCCATTTACATGGAATGTCTAGAATAGGCAAATCCATGGAGAAAGAAAGAAGAGAAGGAAAGAAAGAAGAAAAAAGAAAGAAAGAAAGAGAAAGAAGAAAGAAGAAAGAAAGAAAGAAAGAAAGAAAGAAAGAAAGAAAGAAAGAAAGAAAGAAAGAAAGAAGAAAGAAAGAAAGAAAGAAAGAAAGAAAGAAAGAAAGAAAGAAAGAAAGAAAGAGGAAGGAAGGAAGGAAGGAAGGAAGGAAGGAAGAAAGGAAGGAAGGAAATGAAGAGAAGAGAAGAGAAAGAAGAGAAGAGAAGAGAAGAGAAGAGAAGAGAAGAGAAGAGAAGAGAAGAGAAGAGAAAAGAGAAAGAAGAGAAGAGAGCAGATGTCCGCAGCTGGGGGGCAGGGGACAGGGTTATGGGAAGTGGCTGTTCACAAGGTTGAGATTTCCACTTGAGATGATGAAGTTCTGGAATGAAAAGAAAGTGCTTGCTGTGGACTGAATTGTGTGTCCCCCCTCCCCACTAAAATGAGATCTTAAGGCTGGGGTCCCATCCCAAAACTGGTATCCTTTTGAAAAGAAGAGACCCTGGGGCAAATCGGGGAGTAGGGGCCAGGCTTCCCCTCTGCTCCCACGCAGTGGCACCTGCAGGGTGCATGGATGTCCAATCTCCCCATATCTCTGGGACAAAAACCTCCTGCTTGCCTCGCCACCTCCTGAGGACCCTCCAAACCAGCGGGGCCAGGCCTGCAATAGGCTGACAAGTGGGAGAAAGGAGTTTTGAAAACCCTGTCTCTCTAACAAAACAAAACCCTGGCTCTTAGAACGGATCATCTTAAGTCCCTTGGCCTTGGTCTTTGCTCCTTCCCTAATATTCCTAACCTCACTCCTATCCCCACCCAAGGCAGTTGGAGGCTTCAGATCATCATGGAGGATGGTCGTGTTCTCAGGAGCGAAAGAATAAAATTATTACTTTTCAAAAGAGCACCCTTACGGTTAAACATAAGTAGTGTAAAAGCATAAACCCAACTCAGCCTGGGGCCACTGGGAGTACAAAATAATTCTTGTTGGGCCACCGGTGGCTCAGTGATTGAGCATCTGCCTTTGACTCGGGTCATGATCCCGGGGTCCTGGGATCAAGTCCCACATTGGGCTCCCTGCAGGGAGCCTGCTCCTCCCTCTGCCTGTGTCTCTGCCTCTCTCTCTGTGTGTCTCATGAATAAATAAATAGCATCTTTTAAAAATAATAATAATTCTCTTCTGAGGACATGCAGACTCTGTCCTCGCCCGCGGGCCTCAGTGGGCTGCTCTCTCTGCCGCGACGAGCCCGCCCTCCCTCCACGTCATTCCCTCCAATGTTCCTGATCTGAAAAATGCATCTGTTCTTTGGATTCTCGTTTGAACCAGTGAGAACATCTGCCTGGTTCGCTCCCTGATTCATGAGTTAAATAAAATCTTCAATGCATATGCATAGTCCCATCTGTATGAGAAGCAGGATTTTACCTTTCTTTGAAAATTATTTTTAACGGTCTTCTGAAAGGGTCTAGATGTAGACAAAAATGTTCTTGTTTACTATCGATGCCTGTGTTTGGTAGATTTCCAGGCACAGGCTGTATTAGCTTGCTAGGGCTGCCGTGACGAAATACCACAGACGAGGGGGTCTAAACAGCAGATGTTTATCCTCCCAACATTCTGGAGGCCGGTGGTCAGAGATCAGGGTGTGGGCAGGGTTGATGCCTCCTCGCCTCGCCCTGTAGACAGCCAGCTTCTCCCTGTGCCC
This sequence comes from Canis lupus dingo, assembly GCF_003254725.2. Taxonomy (NCBI): domain Eukaryota; kingdom Metazoa; phylum Chordata; class Mammalia; order Carnivora; family Canidae; genus Canis; species Canis lupus. Next base: position 69,889,028 of record NC_064245.1, read on the forward strand.
TCGTAGGGTCGTCCCTCCGTGTCTGTGTCCTGGTCTCCTCTTTTGTAAGGACGCCAGTTATACTGGATCACGGCCCCCCAAGGTGACCTCATTTTCCCTGAATCACCTCTTTCAAGGCCCTGTCTCCAAGTACAGTCATATTCGGAGGTGCTGGGGACTAGGACTCACACCTGAATTTGGCGGGGACACAGGTCAGCCCGTGACATAGAGCAAGAGACAGGGTGGGCCGGGGGCCGGGGCACGGAGAGGTGGCCGGGAGCCCTGCTGGCTGAGCAGCCGAGGCAGCCGCTCTCACACCCCCAGGGCCTGGCACCAATACTGCGCTGGGTGACCCAGTTCATCAGTCTGCCTGCGATTCCCAAACCGGAGACAGAATGAGTGCAAGGCCGGGGACACACAAGTCCAGCTGCTAAAGGGACCATTATACTCTTGGTCTCCCCAATTCTCAAATGGCCAGGAGATTTTCTCAGGGCCCTCGGCTGTCAACTGCCTGACCCTTCCACTGTAGGAAGGAAGGCAGAGAGAACGGACTCTGGGCTCTGAGGACAGACGCATCCTCCTGCTGCTGGCTGACCTCCTGGTGCTGCTTTGGCCGCAGGGTTTTCCAAACAATCGTGGCCACGGAACCGTTAATCCATAACAGGCCACGTGGAAGCCCAACCCACAGAGCAGAAGGATCTAGACACTCCAGCTCAGGGAGCCTGGGGGCCAGAGCCCTGAGTGCAAGGCCCCTCGTCACTGTCCCCACAGCCGCGGGCCCCCCGAGGGGGCTCGTTGAGACCCTGGGGGACTCCAAGGACAAGAGTGGGGAAGCCACTGGCCTGAGCGACAGAAGAGACTGTCTGGCACTGCGTTTCCTGCCTTTTGGGCTCCTCTACGTGAACACAGGACAGTTCCATCATTTCGTTGTTCGTTATCAAGACCTGCCTTGCTCCCCCAAAACTAGAAGTACAAATAAATTTTTGTACTTCTGAAGTATATACAAGGCGAAATAGAGGCAGGGGATAAGGTGAAACCAGGGGTGTGGTTGTTCTATAGAAACGTAGGACTTTATGTTTGTGTCTGCCCCAAAGTCATATGGTAAAGCCCTGACCCCAGTGAGGCTGTGTTTGAAGATGGGGCCTCTACCGACATGACTGAGCTTTATTTTTTTTTAATTTCTTTTATTTGGAGTTCAATTTGCCAACATATAGCATAACACCCAGTGCTCATCCCATCAAGTGCCCCCCTCGGTGCCCGTCACACAGTCACCCCACCCCCCCGCCCACCCCCCTTTCCACCACCCCTTGTTCGTTTCCCAGAGCTAGGAGTCTCTCATGTTCTGCATGACTCAGCTTTAAAGGGTCATAAGGGAGGGCCCCTGATCTGCTAGGACTAGTGTCCTTGTAAGAAGACACACCAGAGAGCCCTGCTCCCCCCCCCCCCCCGCCCCCGATGCGCACCAAGGAAGGGCTGCGCACATAGCAGGCAGGAAGGCAGCGCGTCCCACAAAAAATTACATAGAAGTCCTAACCCTCAGCACCTCAGACTCTGGTTTATTTGATTTTTTAAATTTTTATGTATTATTTGAGAGAGAGAGAGAGAGAGAGCACAAGCAGGGGGAGGGACAGAGGGAGAAGCAGACTCCCTGCTGAGCAGGGAGCCCGATGCGGGACTCGATCCCAGGACCCTGAGATCATGACATGAGCCGAAGGCTGATGCTTCACTGGCTGAGCCACCCAGGTGCCTCTCTCTGATCTTACTTGGAAATAGGGCTGTTCAGATATAAGAAGTCAAGTCAGGATAAGGCCATAGTGGAGTCGGGTAGGCCCGACCCAAAGCCAGCATGCCCCGCATCGCCATGAAACGGAGAAGTTTGGACATAGACGCACACAGGGAGGACACCGTGTGAGGACTGGGGCTGTGCTGCCACAAACCAGGACGCGGCCAGAGGCTGGGAGGGAAGCCTGGAACACATGCTTCTCCGCACCTTCAGGCGGGCACAGCCCTGCACCGCCCGGATCTAGCGCTTCTGGCTCCTGGCCTCCAGAACTGCAGAGACGGTACATTTCTGCTGTTTAAGCCCGTCCATTTCTGGTACTTTGTTCTGGCGGCCTGAGGAACACCCGCATGGTCCTGCCACTTAACCACGAGCCTCACCTTCAGCCATGAGATTCCTGGCGGCCAAAGCAAAGAAGGAATCTGTTACTGGAATCTGAGTGTTTCTTGTGCGCAAAGCGGGCCGCCTCAGTGGAAGTGCTAGGTCCGGGGCGCTCAGAGCAGTGCCTGGCACCCAGGAGGTGCCTAAAAATAAATGCTCCCTGACATCTTTTGTATTTTTCATTTTTCTTATTTTTCATTTTTTTCCCTCAAATATCATCACTTTGGAAAACGGTAGACCAGAAGCTGACGAAGTTCCCCTCCAGCCCTGTGGTTTTAGATTTTATAACTGTCTTCCAGTGGCTAATGTCGGTTTTCATTCCAGAGAAATAGCTGATAGGGGATCCATACGGGCTGTGGGCCCAGGCCAAGACACAGGGCCGGGCATAGCCAGGCTTCCCAGGCACATGTGACGTGACGGTCCCCGGGGTTTGAGGTTGTGGCCGGCCAGGTCAGCCACAGGGAGAGGGTCGGGAGGCACCCACGTCTTCTCATCTGGCTGACGGAAGGGTCCTCAAGTAATTTGTGTTCCCTCTGCTTCCTGCTGTGGCACCTCGGGAAAAGTGCACGCTCTCTCTGGGCCGTGTTTCTTCCTTTATGAAGTGATGGGGTTGGAGCATCAGAGGTGTCCAGTGTATCCCGTGCTCGCCCAGCCCCACCTGCCCATTGATCAACCCCTGGGTTCACGTTGGCTCCAGGATCCTTCTCAACACCCAACTCCAAACAACGCCAACCGGTCCAGCCACAAGAGGAAGGTCTTTGATAACCCAGAGGAAATAATCCCCCAAGGCTCCTTCAGGGCGTGCATGCTCTCAGATTTCCTCATTTCTGTTGGGGCCCCCAGGCCCTGGCTCTTCTTAGCCTCTGTGCTTCTGTTCTCACAGTCTGGAGGGTCTCGGAGGTGGTCCCTGGGGTCGGGTGTCCATCTCTCGCTGGGTTGTGCCTCCGCCGAGCAGACGTGTGTGGGGGCGCCTCACAGCCCCTGACACCCCCCCCCCCCCCGCCCTCCCTCAGGCCTCTGCAGGGCACAGACCCAGATGGGCCGTCCTGATGAGGAAACAGAACCACGCTCACCCTCTGGTCCCTCCACCCACGCCATGTACACGCACTGGCGCTGGCAGCGTAGTAAGAGCCCAGAAATAGTTGCCGATACCGTCACACGAACAGACCCGGGCTCGTAGCCATTAGGATGGCTACTCTCAGAAAAAACGAAATGACCAACAGTGCTGAGGTTGCAAAGGAATCAGAGCCCCGTGCACTGTGGGGGGGTCCCCACCGGGGACCACGGCATGGCGGCTCTTCAACAAACTTAAAAATCAAAATTATCACCTTATGTCTGAAAAAACTACAAATGCATCTGGTGAACCCACTCCCAGGGATGCGTCCGAAAGAGCTGAAGGTTGGGTCTCGAGAGAGTTGCACGCCCGTGTTCAAAGCAGCGCTATTCAGGATGGGCCACCAGGTGGAAACAACACAAGTGTCTGTCCACGAATGGGAGACGCGACGCCTGGCACATCCACTCGGGGGGATGTTGTTTGGCCTGAAACTAAGGAAGGAAATCTTGTGGACGCCACCACGTGGGTGAGCCCTGCGTGTGACTCCACTTAGCTGAGGTGCCTGGAGGAGGGCCGGAAAGCAGAGTGGTGGGCGCCAGGGCTGGGGGGTGCAGGGGGGGTGGGGACAGTCGTAATGGGGACGGAGTTGCAGTTTTGCAAGAGGAGAAAGTTCTGGAGATGCAAAGTGATGACGGTGGCACCACCACACCTAGCAGTGGTTAAAGACAGTAAAGTGTACGTTATGTATTTTTACCATAGTTCTAAAAAAAGAGAGAGAGAAGCACACACAAAAAAAACGGGGCACCTGAGTGGCTCAGTCAGTGGCTCAATCTGACTCCTGATTTCGGCTCAGGTCATGATCTCAGGATTGAGGCGACATGGAGCCCCAGCTCGGGCTGTGCGCTCAGTACCGAGTTGGCTGAGATACTCTCTGTCTCTCTCTCTCTCTCCCCTTCCACCCCCTAAAAAACTAAAGAGAAAAGCACTTATGAAAAATGAATAGTTCTGGACTTTAGACAAGGTCTTTGTGGGAACGGGGTGATTGGCCTGGGGAGAGGGCTCGGACCCCGAGCCCGGCAAGCACCCCCAGGCCAGGCAGAGAAGGGCTTTCTTCTACAGGCTGGAAAGGAGCAGTGTGGGGTGTGATGGTCGTGGCGGTGGAGGAAGGGACCGTAGGTCGGAGGCCGTGGTTCCGGGCACCTACCGTCCGCCAGGCTTTCTCAGGAGGCCACGCCCAGCACCGCACACCGGGCCAGGCTGAGAGCGAGCCTGCCGAGAGGAGAGAGGCTTTGTGCCCGTCTGGTCCGGTCAGATTAGGGGACACGCTTGGACCTTAAGGGACAGACTGGCCGGTGGGGACAAACCGTTCCGCTAACCTTTCATGCACAAAGAGTGGGAATTGGATGGTTTGTCACTGGCCTTGTCACAGTAAACAAGGGGACGTCTGTGAGTCAGACCTGAGTCACACGGGAAGGCTGGTGCTTTGCAGCAAGCTGTTTTTCCAGAACACAAACGGTGGGAGGATTTCTAAATCCTTGCTATTTTCCGGGGGCACAGGGCTCAGGTGAAATGCAACAGCGCAGATTGGAATAGGATGGAACCGGGACGTGCTATGGAGACGTGCTACCCTAGCTGTCTGTCCGCGGCGCGGAGCGGACCCTCGGTAACAGTCGCCGCGTGGCAGGATGCAGGCGGGGGCTGGTGGCGGGGCGATGAGAGCGTCGGAGGGGCCTGAGGAGGTGGGGTCCGAGGTGCTGCGCTGGGGGCCCGAGGCGCGGGTGGCCCTCGTACGCCTCACAACAGCAAAACAGTTATGAGGGCCGGGAGGGCCGGAGAGCCGGGGTTCGTTGGGTGCACACGATGTGCGGGGTGCTCTGGACAGTCCCACGGGGAAGGCAGAAAGCTCTAGTTATCCCGAGCAGAGGAGGCTCGGGACAAGGACGTAACTGCTCCCAAAGCTGCTGAAAGGTGGCCAAGACGGGATGCCGGGCCCTGCTCTGGCGCCGCCTCTCCTGGGGACCCCCTCCTCTCTGTGCTGCCCTCCCCCCTGCTGGTGCCCGCGCTGATGCCAGGCTCCGGCAGCCCAGGCTAGCACCCCAGGGGCGGCCTCGTGCGCCCTGCAACGGCCCCGGCAAGCCGCCTGGCATCTCCTGGAAACACCCCAGAGGATGCGAGTACGGCATCCGAGCTCTCCAAACAGACCTCCCACCCGTACAGACAAAATGCTGGCAGGCCGGGCTCCCACCCAGCTGCACCCCGATCAGAGACGGGCTCCACGCATCAGCCTGGCTCCCCGCAGGCTCAGGCCGAGAAGCAGAACGAGGCCTGGGGTGGTGGCTGAGACGCTGGCCCTTCCCGGAGCCCTGGCCTGTCACCCGGCGGAGAGGGACAGTTCTTCCAGGCCCACCTGGGACCTGCTTTAGGACACCTGCCCCGGTGCCGTCATCACTCACTGCTCCCTGCACCTCCTCACTCCCTGGTTCGGGGGGACACCGGAGAGCGGGGGCTGCACGCTGCCCACTGTGACCCCCACCTCCCTGGCTCCTGCCCGGCACCCCGGGGTCCTGTTCACGGTGATAGATACGAAGGTGCTAGAACAAAGGGCTCCGGAACCAGTCAGGCGAAGGCGCAGGCAGAGGTTCCCGAGGGAGCCAGTCTCTGCCCCACAGGCATGTGGATGTCATGCATCCACATTGAACACACGAGCGAGTGTTCAAGCCGCGAGAAAAGGATGGTGGGCTGGGAAGACCCCCCGCGGAGGCCCACGGCCCAGGCCCTCATCCACAATGCCCAGAGCAGTTCCAGAAACAGACACGATGGCCCGTGAGCTCCTGCTGCTTGGGCAGCAGGTTCATACAGGGAGACCCTTTTGTATAAGGGGTCATCACCATACCCTTGCCTCGCCGCTGTTGCTCATTAAACTCGATTTTTGAGATACGGCTTCCTTGTGATGGGAGCCCAAGGACAACCCCCCCGCGGCAAGGAAGGCTCCTCAGACGGCTTCCTCTCCCACGGGCGGGCCAGTGGTGCTACCGGGTTTTTGTTTTTGTTTTAAGATTTTCTTTATTTATTCATGAGAGACTCAGAGACAGAGAGGCAGAGACACAGGCAGAGGGAGAAGCAGGCTCCCCGCAGGGACCCCGATGTGGGACTCGATCCCAGGACCTGGGATCATGCCCTGAGCCCAAGGCAGATGCTCAGCCGCTGAGCCACCCAGGCCCACCAAGAATCAGAGTTTTATTTATTTATTTTAAAAGATTTCTTATTTATTTATTCATGAGAGACACAGAAAGAGAGAGGCAGAGACACAGGCAGAGGGAGATGCAGGCTCCCCACAGGGAGCCTGATGTGGGACTCAATCCCAGGACCCCGGATCACACCCTGGGCCAAAGGGCTCAACCACTGAGCCACCCAGGGGTCCCTCTACCAGGTGTTCTTAAAGCGAGCCCTGCCCCAGGCACCCCGGAGGGGGTGCGGGCACCGCAGTCATGTTGCACAAGCAGCCACGGCCAGGGCCGGTACAAGCAAGTTTCTGCCCCGTCAAACCCGGCCCTGGGGAGACCTGGGCAGGTCTGTCACTTCTCAGAAGATGCAAAATGGGGCATTATCCCAGGACCAAAGGTCTGGCCGGGTCAGCTCTCCTGCCCGGTTCTTGGGTGCGGAGGGTGCGGCCTGACTCCACCAGCCGGTCTCATCTGGCAGGGGTCTCCCAAGCCCCAAGTGGGCCCGGCTCCCCCAGCGTGGAGCAGCAGCAGGACAGTGTTCCGGAGCGGGCAGCTCAAGTTCACCCTCAGCCATGATATGCCCCCCGCATGGCTGACACCCATGTCCTCTGTGGGCACTTGTGTGGGTTCCTGGGGGGGCCTGCCTCATCCCCACCTCTCCAGTCCCCGGAGCCCATGGCTGTGGGCAACACCAGTTCGGGCCCTAGCCCCCAACAGGCCACCCTGCCCAGATGCTGTCTGCGAGCCCCATGGCTAGCTGCACGGGGTCCCCGACAGGTCTAGGCCCTCACCCCCAGAGCCTGTAAATATCTCCGTGTAGAGCAGAAGGGACTTCGCAGATGTGATGAAATTAAGGATCTTGAGGTGCAGAGGCTGTCGGGGATTACATGGCTGGGCCCTATCTGTCATCACAGGGATCTTTACAAGAGGGGGGCAGAGGATGCTGCAGGCCCAGTTCTGGGGTCGTGAGGCTGATCTTGGGGAAGTTCCGGTTTTGTGGGAAGAGCCAAGTGGCAAACAAGGAGCAAGGTATTTTCAGAGAAGGACAGGGTGGCACAGTCAGCTCAGAGACAGCTGGTGTGGGGATGAGGTAGGAGGTCAGGGTGCCAGGTCCTGAGCCCCGTGCGTGTGCGTGAGGACACGTGTGCACACATGCATAAGGTACTCACCTACGCATTAGCTCAAACCAAGTATGACAGGCAGGCGGGATCACACGCAGGCTTTGGCTGCACAGATACCCTTCCCACAAGGGATGGAACACTCTTGCAAGAATCCGGGGTGTTTCTCTGCCTTCCCCAGGGTGCTGTTGCCATTTGTTCATTTATTGTCAGTCAATAAATAGCTCTAAACACTCTCTACTCTGATTTTGCCGTCAGTCCCCTCATTTGAGCTCTGTAACCCTCCCCCTCCCAGGCCACGATGCCCACCAACTGGCAGGACTCCCCCGCAGGACAGCCTCGCCTGCTCAGGAGGGAGCCACCCCATTGCAAGGGAAGGCTCCTTGCTAGGCATCCCCTGACGCCCCAGGGGAGAAGGATCACCTGGCAGTTGGCAGGTGCCACCCCCAAGAGTCAGAATCACCTGGTCCAGGAGGGGGCCTTGGGAGTGTGTGGCCACAGCCTGTTTCCTGGTGATTCTCAGAGTTTCGGAGACGCTGCATTCCCGTCGAGCTCCTGCGCACACAGCTACCTGGGGTGGGTTAGACGCAGAGTGGAATCCAGCAGCTCGGGGTGGGCCGCAGTCGGCATTCCCAGCCAGCTCCCGGGTGGCACTGCCGGTGCAGAGAGCGGCCCGAGCAGCGAGGCGCCACAGGACTGGCCTCCCTCGCCACCTCGGATGCCTCCTGCGCCCAGTGACAACTGCTTCCCGCTGCGCCCTTCCTGGGAGCAGGGAACATCCGAAGGGCTTCACGCACAATGTCTTGTTCAATGAATAATAGCCTCTTTGACAAATGGGGAAACTGAGGCATGGAACGTTAGGGACTTGCCAAGGGGTAGTTGGGACTCAGACCGTGCAGAGTGGGAGTGTGAACCCCGGCAGTCTGACGCTGGAGCCCACGCTCATAACAGCAACGCGGGAAAGGACTAACACTTTCTGGGTGACTACCGCGTGTCGGAGGGGTGTCCTGTCCTGTAATCCACATCGCAGCGCCACGGTGCACCTGTTAGTGACCTCAGTTGACAGAAGAGGGCACTGAGGCACGGGAACTTACCAACTGGCCCCAAGTCGTCAGTCAGCTCCAGGAGGCAGGGCTGGGCTCAACGTCTTCGTGACGTCTCTGCAGCCCCCTGCACGTGGTGCCCCATGGAGGCCGGAGGTCTGAGATCAGTCAAGGCACGCGGGGCTGCGCGCTAGTTCATGGCTTCGGGGGGGACCCTTCCTGGCCTCGTCCAGCGTCCGGTGGCTCTGGCTGCACCACTCCGATCCCTGCCTCCATTGGCACATGGTCTTCTGTGTCTTTTCTCCTCTTCTTACAAGGACCCGGGCCATATTGCGTTAGGGCCACGTCCCTGCGTGACCTCATCTTAACCGATGATGTCTGCAAAGACCCTGTTTCCAAATGGGGCCAGGTTCTGAGGATCCCGGTGGATGGAAGTTTCAGGGGGACGCTATTCCGCCCAGTGCAAGCCGTCCATCTGGTCTTGACCCCAGGCTCTAGCACAACACAAGAAGACAGGAGAGGCTGCGGGAGCCACCAGCAGTCCCCGCAGCGCCGAGTGCAGTCATGTGTGGGGCCAGCTGGGCAATTCCGTCCCGACAAAACAGGGACACTGCCTCTCAGTGACTTCACTGACCTTTCTCCAATCCCCTCCAGGCTTTTCTCCCTCATCTCTGGTCGGAAACTCCTAGGCTGTTGCTCATAAGAAGTCAGAAGCAGGGCAGCCCTGGTGGCTCAGCGGTTTGGCGTCACCTTCAGTCCAGGGTGTGATCCTGGAGACCCGGGATCGAGTCCACGTCGGGCTCCCTGCATGGAGCCTGCTTCTGCCTCTGCCTGTGTCTCTGCCTCTCTCTCTCTGTGTTTCTAATGAATAAATAAATAAAATCTTAAAAGAAAGGAAGTCAGAAGCAAAGGGTAGCCAGTGGCTCCAAGGCAGGAAATGTCGCTAGTTAACAAGCCTGGAAGTGTGTCCATCGCCCTGGTGGCCAAACAAATATGATGATACTGGATGTCATTTCTTGCCTTTCAAATTACTTAAAGTTTTGCTTTTCTTTCTTTCTTTCTTTCTTTCTTTCTTTCTTTCTTTCTTTCTTTCTTTCTATCTTTCTTTCTTTCTTTCTTTCTTTCTTTCTTTCTTTCTTTCTTATTTCTTTATTTCTTTTTCTTTCTTTCTTCTCTCTCTCTCTCTCTCTTTCTTTCTTTCTATGGTAATCGCCAGTCCTGGCAAGGATATGTTGAAACAGTGACTTTCATGGGATGCTCATGGCCCCCTTTAGGAAGTAACTTGATAACATTTCCCAAGAACTGCCAGGAGAGTTGTTCCATTTCAATTCAGTGACTCCGCTTCTAAAATTCTCTCCTAAGGACATAATCAGAGATGTGGTCAAATTTTCCATACGAAGATGTTATTACAGCATTTAGAAAACCGTGGTAAAGAATAAATTGGGACTAGCTTCAATGACTAACCAGAAGAGACTGATCAAGTAAACAACAGCCTGTCAGCCTGGCAGAAAATGTTTACAGAGAGTCTGTACTAACGTAGAAGAGCGCCGAGTTGGGTGAAACGAGATATGTGAGTGCCCGTCCGGCAGGACCGCGACTGTGTACAAAGATGCCCACAAGGCAAGGACTTGGGGGGCTAGTGACAGTGAACATCCACATCTCTCTAGAAGAGGAAAAACCCTCGTATGACAGGGGGACTGTCTCTGGGACCAAGGGGGTCCCCAGCAGGGCGGGAGGTAGCAGCCTAGAAATTATCCCCAAGGACCAGGAGCACTCGAGGGCCACCCCGGTCCCCACACCTCCCCTCTGGGGTTCTGATCCCCTTCCTCCCCCCATCCTCCACGCTGCAGGCAGAGCCATCTTTCCAAAATGCAATCCAGTCATCCCTCCCATCTGTCATGCCACAAACCCTTCCGTACGTAGCTCCTCACAGGATAAATCCAAACCTAGATGGGAAGGCCAGGTTCTTTGCAGTCCGCTAACCTGTGTTCGCAGCCTCCTCCTTCCCCGCCAGCCACAGGCCACGCGCTTGCATTGCTCTGCACCTTTGCCGATGCCCTTCCCTCGGCCCTCAATCCACTGCTTGCTTATTTACTCCTAGGAAACTCCTACACATCTGCCAAAACCCAGATCCGTTCCCACCACCTTTCTCTGACTCTCCCCAGGTGAGTTGGATTTTCCCCCCTTGCTTCTGCAACCTTCCGTACCACCCTCGTCCCAGCCATCACCGGCTTCCACCGTAACGATTCATTTGGCGTCCTTTCTCCTCCTCCAGGCAGAGCACCTGAAGCACAGGGACCCTCACTTCTTCACCAGGGCCCAGCATGGAGCCAGCCCGTACTAAAGACCCACTAAACGTTTGTTGAATGACGATTACATAGCTTGGCTGACCAAGTTCCAGATCAATTTACTCATTGGAATGACTATCACAAGTAGGAAGCCACTGGGAAGCCAAGACTGGCGCAGGGTTTAAGAATCTGGGGAAGACAGCGGAATCCAGGGAAGCAGAGCTGTGTCATCTGAACCCAAGGAGCTCGAGCTATTTATCCAATACCTGTATCCGCTTCCTGGGGCCACCAAAACGAAGTGCCACAAACAAGGGGGCTGGAAACAACAGAAAGTTGTTCTGGAGGCCACAGGTCCGAAATCCAGGGGTTTTCCAGGGCCGAGCTTTCTCCAAAGGCCCTTGGCGAGAATCCTTTTGTCTCTTCCAGCTCCTGGTGGCTCCCAGTGGCTCCCGGTGATCCTTGGCTCATGGCCACATCTCTCCCGTCTCTGCCTCCACTTTGCGTGCCTCATCTGTCCTTCCTCTGAGCGTCTCAGATAAGGACGCCAACCGTGGATTGAGAGCCATCCCAGGTCATTCCACCTGCAAAGCCTCTTTTTCCCAAATAAGATCTCATTTCCAGGTTCTGACAGGTTCGGATGTGGGCGGCTTTTGGGGAGCCACCTCGCAATTGGTGACATATACCCACAGCCACTGTGTTTATGATTTGTTTTAATTCATTTCCTTTCTGTGCAACAGATTTCATTTTAACCCAATCCAGTTTTATCAGCATTGATTACATACCTGCGGTGGACCAGGCCTGATAGAGCCCCAGAGAGGAGCCATGTGGGCCCCTCCCCATGAAGGGTCCCCCCTCCTACAAGAGGGGCTGCAGGCAGGGGCAGCTGACCCTCCCTGTGGGCCTGGGATGGGGGTGGGGTTGCCAGAAGAGGTGACCCTTGAGCCCAGGCGGGTAGATGAGAAGAAGCAGCCAGGGGACCAGCTTGTCCGGGCACTGCACTCTGAAGGACCCAGGTGGCGCGCCCCAGCAGAGTCCCCCCCCCCCCCCCGACTCCTGGAGGAAGTGCAGGCGCCCCAGTCACGGAGGGCCCCCCGGAGGCTGGGAGCTGGGCTCCGTGAAGTGGACCGAGTAGCCCCAGGGGCTCGGGGGCCCTCCTCCCTTCCCACCCGCGCCCACCACGGGCTCCCCAGGACCCAGCACAGGCTCAGCTCCCTTCCTCTGGTCCTAACGGAAGCCTTCAGGCTGTGGCTGCTTGGTGGTGCCCTTGGGGCCTCCCCAGGACGGGGACGCTGGGCGCTCCTTACAATGAAGAAAAGTGGCCCCCCAGCACGCAGCGGTGCCCAACGCCTGCTCCCACTGGCCGTCCTGCATATGTGAGCTATTTTAAAGGTCTTCTCAGTTCTTCCCTCCTTCCCTACGCTCCCCCCGGGGCCTCTGTGATCCAGAAAAGACCATCCAATGAGACGAAGGGTGAACACATAAATGTGTCCCTGCCTTTGGGTGAATCCCATCCCTGAGATCCTATTCCCTAAGCATTAATGTGGCTTTTCCCAAGAGTGCCAAGTTCACGGGGACCCCCTGTACTCCCTCCACCCTGAGTTCCTGGGCTCCAGATCCCGGAGGGTCCTCTGTGAGTTGCTGGAAGGTAGAACCACGTCCCCACGCACACTGGCTTCACTGTCCCTCCACGCTGGCCCCAGCCTCCAGCCTGCCCTGCTTCGGGCTCCCACGTCAGGCACCCCCTCATTCCCGGACCTGCGGAGATCTTTCTTACCCCAACAGGTGTGCCCCTTGGGGCTCTGTGCTCGGCTCTCCCGCTTCCTTCTGTGCCTCCCCTGGCTCACCTGTGAAATGGGGATAATGATCGCCTTTACTTCATTGGGCTTTTTAAAAAAATTTTAAAATAACATCAAATTTACCATTCCAACCATTTTTAAGTGTGCAATTCAGTGGCATGAAGCACATCCACACTGGTGTGCAACCATCACCACCATCATCTCCAGAACTTTCTCATCTTCCCACATTGAAACTCTGTCCTCATTAAATTGTTCACTCCACGAGCCCCTGCACCCACCGCCTCCCCTCCGTGTCTATGAATTTGACTGCTCTGGGGCCCTCATGTAAGTGGAACCGTTCGGTATTTATCCTTTAGTGATCGGCTCATTTCGTTTAGCATCGTGTCTTAGAGGTTCATCGATGTTGTAGCAAGTGTTAGAACTTCCTTTTTGAGGCTGAGCCACATTCATTGTCCAGAGAGACCACAATTCGTATTATCTGTTCACCTGTCGATGGACACTGGGGCCTTTTCCCCCTCTTGGCTTGCGGGAAGAGCGCTGCTATGAACGTTCATGTGCAAATATCTACTTGATCCTTTTCTTTTTTTCTTTATCAATTCTTTTGAGTAGAGAGACCCAGAAGTAGAATGAATGTATATCCAGGGGTAGGATTGCTGGGTCAAATGATAACTCTAACTTTCTGAGGAACCACCAGACTTTCCCACAGCGCCTGCCCCATTTTTCCTTATGCTCCGAGGGTTTTAGGTGAGAAGTGAAGTGGCAGGCAGAGCAGCCCTTAGCAAGGATACAAGATCAACCAGTGTTGGCTCATTTCGGTGTCACCTGCCTGTTGCCTCCTGGGGCTCCCCATCCCCCGCGGTGGAGCCGAGCTCCTTCACCTGCATCCAAGGCACCCTCAGCCTGGCCTCTCCAGCCGCCCCAGCACCTCCATCTGCCCTGGCTCCCCCCGAACCCTGGCTCTGTTGGGTGCCCCTGACTGGGACTTCTTCGAGGCACCTTGAGTCTTGGTTTGTGCCCACTCTGCCGGCCAACCCACCTGCTTTGCTCATCAATATTGTTATGTGCCTTCTCCTATAGGGAGGTTGTCCAGACTCACTAAGTGTCCTCCTGGCCTTTTAGTGAACCCCTGAGGGTCTGAGAAGAATAGGAAGGAGGAAAAGGCCTCAGACCCTGACACTGGGAGCCTGGGTATTTTATCCATCTCTTGACTCTGCCAAAGCCTCCCTGAGGATATGCTGCACCTGGTCCTTCTGTCCTAAAGCCCTCCATCAGGTGTGAAGTCAGGTGTGAGTTCAGTGAATGAGTGAGTGAGCAAACACCTCTGTAGCCATTGGCATGCACTCTAGTCAAAGGCCCCCTCCCCTGTGTGTAGGGGTGCAGGGTGCTGAGCCACGAGGCAGTGTGTTGGGGAGGCTCGTAGCATGAAGCTGCCCTGTGGCCTCAGAAAGGTGAACTGCATTCTCCAGGGCTCACCTGGTACCTGCTGAGATCTTGTGAGCATCAGAGGTCATGGGTGTGACCTTCTCTCTGGATGGCCCCCCTTGGATGGGCTAGTGAGAGGGACTCTTCCCCATCCTGAGATCGTCCCCCTGGAGCTTACAAAGGGGCACACAGCCCCAGCAGGCCCGCTGTCTACAGGCCCCAGGAGGGCAAGGCCAGGTGTCCCTTGAGCACACGCACCTACACACAGATGCAGAGGAGCACCTCACTCACCCAGAGAACTCCCTCTACATGGGACAGGCTACAAACCAGACTTGCCAAAAAAGAAAGAACGAGAAAGATTCTGGGTTTGAGCTTCCCAGACGGATACTGCAGTCTGGTTGACATTGCTTGTGGCCTCCTAGCTCCTCATAAAAAACCCTTACACTCTTGATATATAAGGGTTCACATCCCATGAACGTGGCCCAGTCTGGGCTCCCAGTCTTCAGCAGCTGCAGAGGGGTGATGGTGACCACGTCTGGAGTTTTCATTACCCACAGGTGGGACCCTGAGCTCTCAGTTCATTCCCATTCATCCCTCTCACGGCCTCAGGAAGCGCAGAATTTGAGAGATGAGGAAACTGAAGCTCAGAGAGGTTAATTAACTTGCTCAAGATCACATAGCTAATAAATAGCAGCACTGAGATTTAAGCCCAGGCAGCTGGCTCCAGAACCTACACTTTGACCTCCAGGCGATGGTGCCATCGAGGCTGAGGGGGCTGGTCTGAGAGCAGCAAGACCTGCTAGGGAAACTGAGGAACGGAAAAGCTATAAAGAGGAGATGAGGGCTGAAAAGGCTGGCGGTGTGGGGCTGTTTAGTGGAAGGATTATAGGCATCGGGGGTGCCTTCCTTCTTCTCTGCCCCCTCCCGCCCAGGTGTTCTGAGCCTCCTGGCCCGCCTAGGTCCCTGCAGCAGAGGGGAGCATCTTCCCTTTCCAGCCAAGCAGCCAGGGACAGTCTCTGCTCCTCCTGTGGTCCAGGCGTGCTGTGGCTTGGAGGGTGGGCTCCGCGCGGCGGCAGGTCAGCTGGCATCCCGGCCTCATCAGCAGGCAAGGCTCCGGGGCCTCCATGTCCCGTTAGAGACGCCAGGGGAGGCGCACCTAGCAGGGCAGCGGGTTGGTGCTTGCTGGGTGGATATGCCCTGGTTGCTGGACTCCTCGGTACGAGTGTCTCAACTGGGAGGCCTGCTGTGTGCAGCTGACGGCTCTCCAGCCCTGCAGTCTGTGGGCCTGGAGGCTTTGCCAAATACGGTCAGCCTCACTGGTTTGCGGCGAGGTGGACCATTGGCCTCTTCTGCCTCGTGTAGGGTCGCCGTGAAACCTGCCTACTAGGCATCTGCAAAACGCCTTACCAACGTCTAGGGCAATAATCATTCTGAGCCAGAGTGCTGCTTGTCTGTGTCCCGAAGCCTCCCTGAAGTTGACAGACATGCCGAGAGACTGCCAGGGTGCCTGTAGGGTTTGGAAGCTCCCTGGAAGGTGGGCCATGGGGCCTATCAGACACGCCGCTATCCTGCGAGGGATCGTGCGGGAGCCTCCCTGGTCCCACAGGGTAGGATCCGAGCTCTGGAAGAGAGCTGGGGCAGCCTCTGGAGCTGTGCCCTCTCTGGTCTCAATATCCCCACATCCCTGAACGCCCAGGGGCTCCGGCCCCACGCCACTCCTGGGGCCGCTCCAGAGGGTCATCCCTCCACCTCCCTCAGCTTCAGGCCACGCTTCCTCCTCCCCCTGGATGCCCTCCAGTCCTCCACCCTGAGGTGCCTGCCAAATCTGCAAGGCCCACCACGCACCCTTCCTCTCTGAAATCTCCCCTGACTCAGGCATTCACGGTTCATGGTCCCCTCTGATGACATGCCCCTGACATGTGCTCCCCCAGACACTGAGGGCCTGGAACACAGGGCTCATCTCTAGCCACACGACCCAGAAACTACGCCTGGAGCACAGCAGGCCCTCACGAAGTGCTGGACAAGTGTGTGCGTGAAGACGTGGGGTCGTAAGCCACCAGGAGACTTTGCAGCCCCCCGGAGCCAGCGGGGTAATCCCAGCTCTGCCCTTCACTAGCGAAGGGGACACAGTCCCAGGACTTCACCTCTGCAAGCCTCTGTCTCTCCGGCTGAGAAGGGGGCACAGAGACTCTCTCTCCTGGGGTTGGTGGAGGGTGAAATGAAGGAGGCCTAAAGCATGCTGCGCACAGCAGAGCCCAGGGCGGGCTCCCCTTCCAGGCAGGGTTGAGGCGTTTTGTCACGTGAGGTGGAAAAGTCACCTAATGAAGAGGTTTAGCCAAGGTTAAGAGCGGGGACTCTGCAGCCAGGCTGCCCAGGTCCCCGTGCTGCCACTTGCTCCCCGGCCGGTCACAGGTAGATAACTTCTGAGAGCCTCGGTGCTTCTCAGTAAGAGAGTTGACGACGGTTCCTCCCTGTTGGGTGTCAGAGAATCACACGGGCTCATCTTAAATTAGGGGTCGAATGAAAGATTGAATCAGGGGCGCCTGGGGGCTCAGTCGGTGAAGCGTCTGCCTCTGGCTCAGGTCATGATCCTGGGGTCCTGGGATCGAGTCCTGCGTCCTCATCCTTTCGTAGGTCTCCCTGCTCAGTGGGGAGCCTGCTGCTCCCTCTGCCTCACCCCCCTCCGCGTGTGCTCTCTCTCTCTCTTTCTCTCTCTCAAATAAATAAAATCTTAAAAAAAAAAAAAGAAAGTTTAAATCAGCTAGATTTTGTGAAGCACACAGAACAGCACCCGGTTGGAAGACATGCCACCCAGCGCTGCTGAACACATCCCCCTGCGGGAGGGCTGTCCCCCGGGATGACCCCCATGCCATCTTTGTCGTCCCGGGGTGGGACTCCTCTGCCGGCCCCCCGGGGAGGGAAGACCCTGCATCTCTGTATGGGGGACTTTGCTGCGCAGCTCACAGAAGTGGGCTGAGCCCCTTGCACAGGCTGGAGTCCAAATGCCAGGTTTATGGTTTATGGGCCCTATCTTTTTTTAAAGACTTTTATTTATTTATTCATGAGAGACACAGAGAGAGTGAGAGCGTGAGAGGCAGAGACACAGGCAGAGGGAGAAGCAGGCTCCACACAGGGAGCCCGATGCGGGACTCGATCCTGGGACACCAGGATCATGCCCTGGGCTGAAGGCAGGCACTAAACCGCCGAGCCACCCAGGGATCCCTTATGGGCCCTGTTTATTGTCCGTGAGGGAACAGCTCAGGGATGCCACCCAGGGCAGAGGCAGGGTGAGTGGGGGCCACGGGACCTCAGCCTCGGCCCGCAGACGCGTGTGCAGGAAGGAGGATGCTGAACGGCGAGGGGGGAGATTTTGACAGGGGCTGCTCCCCCACCCACACACCCCGAGCGCCGCGAACCTTCCAGCTCTCTTCTCCTGTCTCATCTCCATGACAGTTTTCCCAGATCCTGCCCACTCCCCGTAGCATAAAGCAAAACGTCAAAGGGATGTGAATTCAAAACCCACTTTCACCTGCATGCTGCTGTGTGACCTTGGCCAAGTCACTTACCCTCTCTGGACAGCTTCCTCTTCAGAGCAGGGGGGGATGATGACACTTCCCAAAAAGGAGCACTGAGGGGATTCGGTGGGTCGGGGGGACATGGTGATGGTGCCCTCTCAGAAGCAGTTTGCCTCCTCAGACCTCCCGGCCTCTTCACCCACGTGGGCCACCTCCGCCTCAGACCAGGCTGAGATACGCAGGCCAGGTCTCCACGTCAGGATCCCGCCCACCTTGTTGCGTTCCCCGCAGCACCCGGCTGTGCCCAGCAAGAGCTTGGGATCGTAGCACCTGTCAGCGTGGGCTCCCCACAATGGGGCTTTTGGAATTCTTTGACCAGAAGCAGTGAATGTCTGTAGACGTGCTGAGGGGCCCCCGGCGGGAGGTGTGGGGGAGGCTGGGATCATGGGGGGCCGGGCCGGGGGGAGTGCAGCCAGCCCCCCAGCGGCGGGGCAGCTGTCAGGTGAACACAGCGCGCAGGGGTGGGGGCAGGTGGGGGAGAGCAGGTGCTCACCAGGCACCCGGGACACAGCTGTGCGCAGGGCCAGCGCCCTGCCCACGACGAGCCCACTTAGGCCATTGGGCTGAACCCCTGCATCCTCGGGATGCTGCCTTATTTGGCAGAAAGGTCTTTGCAGATGGGATTAAGGTAAGGGTTTCCAGGCGAGACAATCTCGGATAATCCAGGTGGATTCTAAATCCAGGAACCACTGTCCTCACGGCAAGGAGATGACAGGGAGAAGGAGGCAGAGCCTGAGTGCCCCTGCCCTGGAGCTTTCAGAGGGAGCACAGCCCCACTGACACCCCAACTCGGGGCCCTGGGCCCCCAGACTGGGAGAGAGCAGGTCCCTGTCTTTGTAAGCATCCCCACCTTGCGGTATTTGTCATCACAGCCTCAGGAAGCCAATGCCCGAGCTTTGTGATGCTGCACGAACCCCTAACTCTTACGTGTTTCAGCTTCCTCCCTTACACAATCGTCTCAAGGATTAACCGAAGTATTTAGGCTGAATCATATTAAATTGCCATTTTTACAAGTCAGAAATAATTTGATGTTGGTGGCTTCATTTGAGTCAACCTACTGATCCGTGCAAAGCACCTAGAACAGCATCTGGCAAGAAGTGAGTGCTCAGCAAACATGGGGACACACCCTCAGGGCAAGAAGAGATTACGTGTCAACTGAGGCTGGCAGGGCCAATGTCTTGGGGTGGAGTGGCATTCATGCTGGGCTCTGAGGGACAGCTAGGAGCTCAGATGAAAATGGGGCTGCTCGGGGAACCCGCCCCCGCTCCTGGGAGGTGGGGCAGGGAGAGAGACTGGCTCTGGCAGGTGCCAGTAGAGGACACAGGCAGCTCACCTAGGCAGAGGGTACAGGGGTGATGTGGCTTAAAATCACAGAAATTAATTTTCTTACAATTCTGGAGGTCAGAAATCCAAACCCAGTGTCAATGGGCCAAACTCGAGGTGTCAGCGGGGCTGTGCTCCATCTGGAGGCTCCAGGGGAGTCAGCTGCCAGAGCCACATGCCTCACAGTCCTTGGCTGGTGGCCCCTTCCTCCTTTTGCAAAAGTGGAAACTCACCGCCTTCTGCGTCAGATCGCCTGCAGCCTCCCTCTTCAAAGGACACCTGTGGTTATATGTAGAGTCTGCTCTCATAACCCGGATAATCCTCCCATCTTGAGAGCCTCGGTGTAATCAGAACCACGTATGGTGACATGCACCAGTTCCAGGGATCAGGACCAGATGTGGGGGGGCCATTATTGAACTGACCACAGCTCCCATTCTAGGTTCCTCCTGCTTTGGCCCCTGCCCACCTCTGCAGCTTGAGCTCCTCAACTTCCCACATGCTCCACCATGCCCTGCCAGTGGCCTTTTTCTTCTGGAATGCTCTTCTGCCTTCTACAGGGTTCCTCCTCCTGGAGACCCCACGGGTAACCTCCCCGGTGGCATTTCCCTGGCTGCGCCTCCCTAGTGCCCCCAGAACAGTGTATCTGCACCCCTCACTCATAGCATCCAAACTCTCCCAAGTCTTTCCAGACCATCATGAGAAGGATATATCATAAACAAGCATGTAACCTTGAAGGTAGAAGGTTAGAAAGAAAGGGACAGGTCAGGTGAGAACAGTTGGAGGTGCTGAGAATGTCTAGGACAGACACAGGTCGGGGCAGAAGAAATGCACTTTCTGATGGTTGATATGAAAATTTGGATCTAGCAGCAACTGAGGTCTCACTATATCCCAGCCACATGATGGCTCAAGTGTAGCCCTTGCAAGTTCCCTAAGAGCTAGAAACTGTCATCAGGTCCACTCTGTAGATGAGGACACTGAAACACAGAGAGTTTCAGTAATTTCCACAAGGTCATACAGCTAGCGACCTAGAGCAGTCTGGCTCCGGCAACAAGCATTGCCTGGCACGATGTCATAGAGAAGAGGACATGTGGGTAAGCCTGGAGCTCCAAAGCACAGACCCAGGCAGAAGCCAGAGCTCTGCAGAGGGGAGTGCCCAGGGAAGTGGCTGCTAGAGTGACAGATGTGGGATCTCCCCAGGCTAGCCACGTGATCACTGTTGGTACACAGTAGCTATTATTGCCCATGACAAGCACAGTTGCCAACAGTAGGAAAATATGACATGATGGGTGAGCTGGGTCCCCAGTAAGATCCATACTCAAGAAACTGGGGTCATCTCCTAGGAAGGAGCACAACCAGAGGTCATCCTTCCAACTTGAGGATCCCCAACTTTATAGGACATACACAGACACCAGCAAGCACTGATCTCAGGGGAGCATTACTGTGCTTTAAGAGGGGAAGGAAGGTCTGGCAGCTGGAGCACTATTGGTTGGGGGAGAGAGAAAGAAGGTTCTAGCCAGACTGACCAAGAAAAAGGAGAGAAGACATATTATCAATATGCAGAATGAAAGACAGGATGTCATACAATCTGACAGACAATAATAGGTTAAAACAAATAACTCTGGTCTCATAAATTCACCAATGTTTGATAAATTCTCATCCATTCACAGATGAAACGGACCAACATTTGAGATCTACAAAATACCAATTCATTCACAAAAACCAAATCTCCTGAAAGTCTTATATTTATTATAGATTTTCAATGTTTAAAATGTGGAACAAAGAAAATCCCAGGCCCAGATGGCTTCATTGGCTTATTTTACTAAACACATAAGGATGAAACGATTGTTCTTCAAGAAAACTGAAAAAGGAAAATACTTACCAACTCACTTTATAGGATCAGCATGACCTAATACAAAAACTAGACAACATTACAAGTTAAAAACAGAAAACAAAAAGGTACAGACCAAGATCATTCATAGACATAGATGTGAATGTCAGCAAAACATTAGTAAGTCAATTCCAGCAATATATAAAATGAATAATACTATGTCATGACCAAGTGGGGTTTATCTGGGGAGTTCAAGGCTGGCTCAGCATTTGATAACCAATCACTATAACTCACCATGTTAAAGACTAAAAAGAAAAGCTACAAGATCACATCAACAGATGGTGAAAAAAGTTTTTTTTACAAAAATCAATATCCATTCATGATTTCTTTTTTAAAAACCCCAAACTGAAAACTGTTAGCAAACTAGGATAGAATAGAACTTCCTTAATTGGGAAAAGTGGTATCTCTAAAAATTCTATAGCTAACTCACACCTAATGGTAGAAAAATGAATGTTTTCCATGTTCAGAATGTGAAAAAGGCAAAGATATATACACTCACCATTTCTATTCAACATCATAATGGAAGTCCTAGATAGTGCAATAAGATGAGAGAAAGAAACAAAAGGGCATATAGATTGGGAAGGAAGAAATAAAACTATCACTATTTATAGATGACATGTTTACGTAGAAAAAGCCTATAGAAAAAACAAGTAAACTTAGCAAGGCCACAGGATACAGGGTCAGTAATGAAAACTCAATCGTTCAACTTTCTATGTTCTAAAAATAAACTATTTGAAACTAAAATGTAAAAAAAGAGGACTATTTATAATTACTGTTCCCCAAAATAAATAATTAGGTAGTACCATAACAAAATATGTGCATGATCTGTATATTAAAACTGTAAAAATACTAGTGAAAGAAGCCAAAGACTAAATAAATGGAAAGATATACTATATTCATGGATTAAAAGGGTCAATACTGCTCAGATGCCAATTTCCTCCAAATTGATACATTATTCATCCCAATCATAAACTGGGCAGGATTTTTTGGTAGTTATTAACAAGCTGATTTAAAAGTTATATGGAAAAAATTTATATGGAAAAGCAAAGTAACTAAAAACAGCCCAAACAACTTTGAAATAGAAGAATAAAGAATAAAGCTGGAGGCTGATGCTACCTGATTTAAGGACTGAAAACAATCAAAATATTGTAGTATTGGCTAAAAGACAGGCACAGAGAGATCAGTGGAACAGAATAGAGTTCAGAAGTAGGTCCACAAATATATGGTCCCATGATTTTTGTTTCTGGTAAATGCCTTATTGAGATATAATTCCTATATCATACAATTTACCCATTTAATGTTTTGAAAAGATTTATTTTTTTAAGATTTTATTTATTTATTCATGAGAGACACACAGAGAGAGGCAGAGGCATAGGCAGAGGGAGAAGCAGGCTCGATCGAGCCTGGACTCGAGCAGGACTCGATCCCAGGACCCTGGGATCATGACCCGAGTGAAAGGCAGATGCTAAACCATTGAGCAACCCAGGTGCCCCAAAAAGATTTCTTTATTTATTTTAGAGAGAGAGAACATAAGCAGGAGGGGCAGAGGGGGAAGGAGAGAGAATCTCAAGCAGACTCCACTAAGCACAGAGAGTGACAGAGGGCTTGATCCAAGGACTGTGAGATCACAACCCAGGCCAAAACCAGGAGTCAGATACCCAACCCACTGCACCTTCCAGGCACCCCCAATTTACCCATCTTAAAGCATGGTACAATTCAATGTTTTTCAATATATTCTCAGAGTTGTGCAACCATTACCATAATCAGTTTTAGAACATTTTCATCACCCTCAAAAGAGACTCTGTACTCTCTGGCCATGATCGTATCTCCCCGCTAACCCACACCTCAAGCAACCACTAATCTACAAATCTCTATAGATTTGCCTATTCTGGAAATTTCATGTAAATGGAATCATACAACAGGTGGTCTTCCAAGAACAGCTGCCTTCACTTAGCATAATGGTTTCAAGGTTCCTCCATGTTGTAGCATGTAGCCTTTGTTCCTTTTTATTGGTGAAGAATATTCTGTTGTGTGGATATACTGTATTTTATTTATCGATTCATCAGTTGATGAGCATTTGAGTTGTTTATGCTTTTTATCTATTAAGAACAGTGCTGCTGCGTGCATTCATGTGCAAGTTTTTCTGTGGCCATATGCTGCTATCCTCTTGGGTCTATACCAAGGAGTACAATTGTTGGGTTGTATGGTAACTCAGTTCAACGTTTTAAGGAACTGCCAGACTGTTTTCCATGGAGGTGGTACCATTTCCCATTCCTACCAGCAGAGTGTGAGAGTCCAACTTCTCCACATTTGGGCCAACACTAGTCATTAATTGTCTTTTTAATTATAACCATCCTCCTGGGTATACAGTGGTATCTCACTGTGGTTTTAATTTGCATTTCCCTGATGACTAGTGTTGTTGAGCATCTTTTCATGTGCTTTTTGGCCATTTGTATATCTTCTTTGGAGAAATATCAATTCAGATCTTTTCTTCGCTTTTAATTGGGTTATTTGTCTTTTATAATTGAGTTGTAAGAGTTCTTTATATATTCTAAATACAAGTCCCTTATCAGATATTTAATTGATTTTGACAAAAGTACAAAGGCAATTCAATAGAGAAGAAATAATCTTTTCAGCAAATTGTTGGAATAATTGGGCTTCCTTATGCAAAAAAACCAAACCTCAGCCTATACCTCACATCTTATACAAAAAAATTAACTCAAAATGGATTGTAGGCCCAAATGTAAAATGTAAAAAACCATCAAATGTTTAGAGGAAAGCATAGGAGAAAATCTCTGTGGTGTCAGTTCAACAATGAACTATTAGGTAGCAACTCACAATAAGAGAAAAAAACATTGATAATTTACCTTTATCACAATTAGAAACTTTTGCTCTTTGAAAGACACATCTAAGAAAATGAAAAGAAAAGCCACAGACTGGGAGAAAATATTTGCGAATCACACATCTAACAAAGGATTTTGTATCCAGAATACTAGAGAATTCTCAAAAGTTAACAATGAAAAAATAAGCAACCTAACTTTTAAAATGGGCAAAAATTTGAATGGACACTCCACCAAGGAAAATATATGAATGGCAAACACATGAGAAAATCCTCGACATAATTAGTCATTAAAGAAAGGCAAATTAAAACCATGACGAGATACCAATAAAAACCCATTCGAATGGCTGAAACACATGCCACACACACACACACACACACACACACACTCACACACTCACACACGGCAGTACCAGTGCTGGTGAGGATGCAGAGCAAATGGAACCCGTGTATGTTGCTGGTGAGAATGGCACACCTTGGAAAATAGCTTGTTTCTTACAAAGTTAAACACATTTATCATGTATCACAGAAATCCCACTCCTGGACATGAATCCCAGAAAACTATGAAAACTAATGTTCCCACAGAAACCTGTACGGCAAGGTTTGTAGCAGCTCTATTCACAATAGCCAGAAACTCGAAACCACCTGAATGTCCCTCAGCGGGTGAGTGGGTAACACTGAGGTGTCCACACGATGAAATGCTACACAGCAAAACCGCTGGGCTTCAGGGACACACAACAACACGAGCATGTCTAAAATCGACCATGCTAAGGGAAAGGAGCCAGACCCCAAGCTACATACTCCCTGTTGTGAACTGAGTTCTGTCCTCCCCAAACTTGTATGTTGAAGCCCTCACCCCAATGTGACTGCATTTGAAGATAGGGTCTTTAGGGGGTGACTGAGGTGAGGTGAAGTCATGTGGGTGGGGCCCGGACCCAGTGAATTAGTGTCCTTACAAGAAGAGACACCAGGAAGCTTGTTCTCTGCCTTCATTATGTGAGGACACAGAAAGTGGCCACCTGATGGCCAGGAAGAGGGCTCTCACTGGAAACTCAAGAGGCCATGTCTTACAGTTCGAGCTGCTCTAACCAAATGCCATCGACTGGGTGGCTTATAAACTACAGACATGGATTTCTCCCATTTCTGGAGGCCAGAAAGTCCAAGATGAGGGTGCTGCTGGAAGATTCAGTCTGGTGAAGGCCTGCTTCCTGCTTGACAGATGGCACCTTCTGGCTGTAGCCTCACAGGGTGGGAGGACACAGAGCTTTCCTGGGTCACCTTTATAAGGGCATTGAACCCTCATGACTAACCGCCTTCTCCCAAAGTCCCCACCCCCTGATGCCATCGCACTGGGGATTAGGTTTCAACCTATGAATCTTAAGGAGACACAAATATCCAGTCCATAGCAGGCTGGCACCCGGATCCTGGGCACTGGCCTTCAGAACTGTGAGAAGATTCACTTAGGATGCCTAAGCTCCCCAGTGTGTGGTATTTTTGTTAGGGCTGAGTGTTCTCTATGATTTCATTTATATGGCCTTCTGAAAAAGATAAAGCTGCGGGGATGGAGAACAGACCAGTGGTTGCCAGGGGGCTAGAGACAAAAGGAATTGAGCTACAAAGGGAATGTTGTAAAGGGAATTTGGGGGCGGGTGCGTGGAACTGTTCTCTGTATTCTGATAGTGATGGTGGTTGCACAGCTCAGAACTGGACCCCTTCAAAAAGTGAATTTTGCTGTATGTAAATTTTAGAAAGAAACAAAAATGTGCTACCTATCACAGGAAAAAAAGCCCCCCTCTGGCTGTTGTTTGGAGAAAGGACTACACAGGGAAGGGTAGAAGCAGGGAGTGCACCACGCATCCAGGAGGCGAAGATGATGAAGGTGAGGCCAGATGCCATGGAGGGGGGGCGGTCAGACTGGGGCTGTGTTTGGAGGTGGAAGTGACAAGATTCGCTGATGGGCCGAATGGGGATGCAGTGAGACAAGGAGAGGAATTGGCAGTGACATCTGGGTGTTGGTTGAGCATCTCCCAGTTGGAGAAGACCAGGAATGTGGGGGGACACGATGTTCAGTCCATACGAGTGTGGACTCCAAATAATTCTGTCTTCATCCCTGGAAGCTGTGAATGTCGCCTTCGAGGAGAAAAAGGACAATGCAGATGAGATCAAGCTGAGGTTGGCATGGGCCTCATCCTGGATTGTCCGGATGGCCTCACGTAATCACCAGGGTCCTGTGCAAGGGGCAGGAGGAGTCGGGGGCACAGGAGAGGTCGGGGTGACAGTAGCAGAGATCAGAGGCTGCTCTTTGAGGGTGGAAGGAGGGCCCCTCGACTGAGGAATGCAGGAGGCCCCTGGAAGGTAGAAAGGCAAAGAGACAGGTTCTCCCCCAGGAGGAACCAGCTGTGCCGACACCTCGACTTTAGCCCAGTGAAGCTGACCTTGGGCTTCTGACCTCCAGAACTGTCGGAGAATAAATGTGTATTGGTGTAAGGCAGTGAGTTTGTGGCAATTTGTTGCAGCAACTGCTGGAAACTAATACAGTCGGGATTAGGCTTGACTGTGACGGATGATCGCACAGAACAGTGGCTCAACGACGAGAGCTGGAGGCAAAGTCTGGAGGTTAACGGGCCCGGGCTGTGGGAGGCTCTGCTCCATGAGGTCCTTGGGGCCCCAGCAACTTCCAGCCCCCAGCTGCACCACCCAGCTGGGGCCCTTGCCTTCATGGTCCAGGGTCAGAGAGGACAGAGGCGAGGAGTGGGCATCCAGTGTCCCTCAGGGATGGCAACCAGGAGCCGCCGTGCAACACTTCTCTTTCCAGAATGCACGGGTGGGGCACACCTCATTGCAAGGGAGGTAAAACCATGGCACTTTAAAAATCTGAGCAGACGTGTTCTTTTATAAAAGGAAAAGAAAAAGAAGAAGAAGGGGAGAAAGGGTGTTAGGGAATAATGCACATTTCTGGTATACCTAATGAACCTGTGTGAGCCTGTGTCAGTTAGAAATTGCTCAGCCTCGGGGATCCCTGGGTAGCACAGTGGTTTGGCGCCTGCCTTTGGCCTAGGGCGTGATCCTGGAGACCCGGGATCGAATCCCATGTCGGGCTCCCGGTGCATGGAGCCTGCTTCTCCCTCTGCCTATGTCTCTGCCTCTCTCTCTCTCTCTCTGTGTGACTATCATAAATAAATTTTAAAAAAAAATTAAAAAAAAAAAAAAGAAATTGCTCAGCCTCAAGGAAGAGAAATCCTACCCAACAGGGCCTGAGGAAATAAGGCTTTTGTTTTCTCCGAGAACAAGAAGTGTTTGCTTGCTGATGCCATGTGGCCACTTGGGAGGTGACTGCACTTTGAGGGGTGGTTTCCATCCTCACACTTGAAGCCTCATGGACAGTAAAAGGCTGCTGTGGCTCCAAACATCATTTTTGCACTCAAGCCAGTAAGAAGGATGAAGAGTCCCACCAGCCTGTATGTCCCTTGTCAACAAGAAAACAAAAACTTTCCTATAGAAGCTCCCAGAAGACACGCGGGTCATGCTCGTTGGCCAGAACCGAGTGTCACAGCCTCTTTAGCTGGAAGTTTGGAAAACCAAGTATTTCGCCTTCTGGCCTTCTATTAGGTAGTAGATCAAAAATATCAATGGCCTCTGACCACTAATTTCACTTCTGGGAATTTCAACAGAGTCGTGCGCAGAGAATGGCACAGGCCCGAAGACGCCTATTACGGGGAGGCTTCTGACTGTGGAAAGTTGGAACCATCCTGCGTGTTCAACGTGTGTTGTTTGGGGCCCAACCAACGCGCCGGTCGTTCAGTGTCCGGCCCAGCACCTCTGCTACTTCACCTGGAAAATAGAAGAAAGTACGATTTACCTTTTAGGATCACGATGAAGACCAGAGAAAAGACGCAGAGCGGTCCGGCCCACGGCTGGCGCTTTGTCAACGGTGTTGCATCGGAACCTGCAGCCCTCCCACCAGTCACCCCGTCTTTTGCCAACCAAGGCAACGTAGAACTAGCCTCTGTCAATGTTGCCAGGAGTTTGTCTTTTAGGTCTCAGGAGAGCGAAACTCTGTTCCAGTTCTCTAAACTCAGGAGGGGGACGCCTGGGTGGCTCAGTAGTTGAGCATCTGCCTTTGGCTCAGGTCGTGATCACAGGGTCCCAGGATCGAGGCCCGCATCGGTCTCCCTGCAGGGGGCCTGCTTCTCCTTCTGCCTGTGTCTCTGCCTCTCTGTGTGTGTCTCTCATGAATAAATAAATACAATCTTTAAAATCAATCAATCAATCAATCAATCAACTTAGGAGGAGTGTTGCCCTGGGACCAGTGCGGGCAGCACCAGCTTTGGGGCAGGCTGTCCCTGGGTCACATGGGTGTTGATGACTTCCCACTCTCCCGTCCTGCAGGGGCGACCCTCGGCCCCTCTCCCATACAAGGGGCTGTCGTATCTGTGCCCCGGGCCCGGTATCTGTGACCCAGCAAACCCCAAACAGATGCGGGTTCCCTCGCTCCTGACAACAGATGTTGGAGGAAGCACACTCCCCTGACCTGGGGGGACCCGACATCAGCCGCGAGAACAGTAACATGCTAAGGGGTTCTGTTCTGGCTGGAAGATTCCCTGGCCCGAGCCAGCCAGAGCTCCTGGCTCAAAGGTGACCCAATTATTAATGAACGCTGCAGAGATGAAGCTAAGACATAATCCACCCCTGAATGGATTCGGAAGGAGCAGATAATGGGACGATAAAATTAATCTTGTAGAAAAACACAATTAGCTTTATCATTTATAAATCTCCTCTCCTTCCCCTCGGGGTGAAGCGGGGAGCAGCTTAGCCTGAGCCGTCGGCAGCCCGGCCTCCATTGCACACGGATGGTTGTGTCTTTTGCTGGGAAAATATTTTCATTGCGCCTTCAAGGGGCATTGCCAGAGGCTTGAACACAAGCTCCGGCAGCTAAGATGACCCAGAGACCAGAAGGACCGCCGTGGCCATCGGCCGGCCCAGCTGGATTCCTGGCCTAGCTCAAGTCACTTCCGTGCACCATATCCCATGGTGGGCCTGGAGGGCCCTGGGCAGGTCCCCAACTGCGCCCTCCCAGGGTCACCGGCCAGAGGAGAAGCTGGGCCCAACCCCAGCTGTGTGACCCTGAGCAAGCACTTCACCTTGGTAAGCCTCAGTTTCCCCCCGTGGAGCCTGTAAGGGTGCCTCCCTCATTCCCGGGGCTGGGGGGGGTGGGAGGGTAGATGAAAGTCTGCAGAGCACCCCTGTCCCCAGCCCGGGGCAGGAAGCGGAAGCTGGGGTGACTCCACGGCGGGGGCGCATGCTGCGCACGGGGTCCCGTTAGCTGCAGAAGACAGGAGGGCTTCCCACGGGGCTCCGCGGTGACCCTCACTCCTCAGGCGGGCACTGGGGCTCGCAGAAGGCAGGTGACTCCCCGTCGGGGCTGGAAGGTGACGGGACCCAGGTCTGACCTCGGCCTGGCCCGTGTGGCTTGGAAGCCTGCCACGCAGGGGCCAGAAGGTGCCCCGTCCCCAGCTGCTCATGCTCCAGCCATTTTATGACCTGACTGGGTTTTTGTGGGGTTTTTTTTTTTTTTTTTGAGACCAAATTCACATGCCGTGAAATTTACCATTCACTGGTTTTTAGTATATTCATGGAGCAACACAGCCCGCACCCCGGTCTCATTCTAGAACATCATCATCCCTGCGGAAAGAAGCCCCAGGCCTGCTGGGGGGCGCCCCCACCTCCCATCCCCCCACAACCACCATGTCCTTTATTGTCTGCAGGCCCTCGCCTCCCCGGCCGCCGCACACCGGTGGGGGCGTACAGCGCGGGGTCTTCCGGGGCCCATCCACGCTGCCGCGCGGCCGGCTCCCACTCCTGTCCGTGGCCGAGCCATGCTCCGTGGGACGGCGGCCCACGTGTCCCGTGTCCCTCGTCGGTTGGTGGGCATCGGGTGGTTCTGCCCTCTGGCTTTTGCGATCGATGCTGTTCTAAGTGCTGTGCGCCCCTGCCTGTGTGAACGTGTGTGGGGTGCGTGCCTAGGGGTGCAACTGCTGGATCCAGCGATGAATCTATGTTGAACTTTCCGGGGAGACGCCACGCTACTTTCCACGGTGGCTGCGCCGTGCGACGCTCCCATCGGCCGCGTGTGAGCCTTCCGAGTTCCTCACATCCCCGCCAACACCTGTCACCGCTGCCCTGGGCCCGTGTCCTGTGTTGCCCTCTCCCTCCCCGCCACCTCGGCCCTCCACCCCACCGCACCCCTTCCTCAAGGCCCATGGCGCCACCGAGGGTTGCTGATGGCAGGGCTCACTCCTCGGGACTGCACCGTCCCAGGGGCCCCCATGAGCTCGTGTGTTTGACTCAAGTACGGCAAAGGCTTCACAGCGTGGCATGGGCCAGGCACCTGCTCATCCCCTCTGTCTGTCCCTCGGGCTCCCCTCCTGTAAAACGAGGTATCGGATCAGATTAGGGTCTCAAACTCAAGTGCCTACAGGTGCCAAGCAGGTTAGGTGACCCAGGGGAGTGAAGTATAAGCTCATCGAAGGCAGAGGTGAGGCAGATACGGCGGGGGGGGGGGGGGGGGGGGGGCAGCCATGATCATTTTGCAGCTGGTTTTTGCCATATGGGAATGCTTGTGTTATTAGATCACTCAGTTTTTCAAAAGAAAGTAGGAAATCTGGCTGTTCTGTGAAATCTCCCTGCTTTCCAATATTTCCAATAAAAGTGATTTTTTAAAAAAGATTTTATTTTTAAGAGAGCACGAGCAAGGGGAGGGGCAGAGGGAGAGGGAGAAGCAGGCTTCCCCCTGAATACGGAGCCCAACTCGGGGCTCGATCGCAGGACCCTGAGATCATGACATGAGCTGAAGCCAGATGCTTCACAGACTGAGCCACCCAGGCGCCCCCCAATAGCAGCAGTTTTTAAAAAATGCAAACAAGCAAGACACATCTGTGTGTCTAGTATACCCCACCCTGCAGGACTCCGGATTGCAAGCCTGGGACCAATGAGCCTGAGACCTGAGTGTGCCAGGACCACCTGGAAGCTTGCTAAGCCAGCGTTTCTGATCCAGCAGGCCCGGGGTGGGGCTGAGAGTTTGCACGGCTAACAAGTCCCCAGGGGAGGCAGGTACCGCTGGTCTGGGGACCCCACTCTGGAAACCGCAGCCCTGGACCAATGCTCCGTGTATTCCCTATCCAGCTCGGAGATGCAGGTTGGGGATTCTAAAACCCAAATGCAGGTGCTCGACTCGAGGGGAAGAGGTGTCCTGGACAGGGTGTGGACGAGGAGTTATTAAGCTCCCGTGACGACCACCCAGCAGAGACCGGCAGCACCGGGTGGGTACCACGTACCCTCACTCTATGGAGCTTTAATCGTGGAGATCCACGCCCGGGAAGGGCTCTGAAACTCTAAGGGGTTATTTTAAAAATTGCATCTGATGTCAACATAGTAGATTAAGACATAAAGCCTAAAAGCCTTAGGTCAGCTCTTCGGGCTGTGGAGTTTCTGCGTTCGTTTCCTAGGGCTGTGGTAATAATTGAGCGCTGCGGGGAAGGAGGACTTCCCCTCCTACCCTTCGAGGCCCACCAGCCGGGCTAAGCGTGAAGCTGAAAAGCAACATTTAATTACATGTGCGCAGAGGCCCAAGAGTAAAATGGAGACCCAAAGAAATGACCGAGCAGGAAGTTTTTTATCCTTTTTAGGCAAAGAGACAATACATCTGTGAGGACTTGACCAGACACAGAAAACTCATGTCCCGGAGCTTCAGTTAGTGAGGAATTCTAAACGGAATTTGGGCCGGGGTAGTAAGTTAATAAAAAATGATCAGGTTTGTTTCTACAGCCTTCCCGGCTCTAAATGTCCCATCTCCGGTGGTTAGGATGTCTCTTCACCTCTTGGGGCAGAGAGGGTACCTTTCATGAGGAGATTTATTCCTGCTTTCAGAGGACAGAGGGGGTCTGAGTGTCCTTGCGCTCACTGTCTCTTAAGTAACTTTCATGCAAAATAACCAATGCCGGGACATCTGGCTGGTTTGCAGGTTGAGCTGCCGACTCTTGATCTCAGCTCAGGTCTTGATCTTAGGGTTGTGAGTTCAAATCCTGCATTGGGCTCTATGCTAGGCATTGAGCCTACTTAAAAAATAATAATAATAATCCATGTCGATGTGGTATATTTTGGGGTGGCCTGCCTTTGGCCTTTGTACCACATATGGGGGGGAGGCGGCATAAAACAATGGAAACCTATTCTCTCCCAGCTCTGGAGGCCAGAGGTCCAAAATCAAGGTTGTCAGTTAGGGCTGTGCTTCCCCGATAGCTCTAGGGCAGGATATGTGGCTTGACTGTCTCCCAGTTTCCAGGGGCTGGTGGCATTGCTTGGTGTTCTGTGGCTTGTAACACAGCACCTGGCCTTCTCCTCTGCGTCTCCCCGCGTCCTCTCCTCGCCTTAGAAGGATGCCAGTCATTGGATCTCGGGCCCACCCTCAACCCGGGGCAATGTCATCCCAAGATCCTCAACTAATTTTATCTGCAAAGACCCTATTTCCAAAGGAGGTCACATTCTGAGATGCCAGGTGGACACGAAGTTTTAGGTGACACTATCAACCCACAACGGCCTCCTTGCTCTTTTTTCTTTCTCTTTTTTTAACGTCATTCTAGTAAATGTGGCAATTTGGGTTTTCTGCTCATAGCAAATACTGAGGAAGGGGTGAGCAGCGGGGACGGACACAGGCAGTCCCCTGGCAGGGCTGGAGGTCGCAGAGCTCCCAACTGCGGAATTGGCGCTGAGCAAACCCAGGAGCCTGGGGACACGGCGCACGACGCATGAGGGCTCCCGGCTCCGGGCAGAAAGCTGACCCGGTTCTTCAAGAAGAGATACGATTCTTTACAAGGTCCTCTGCTTCAAAAGGCAGGGCAACATGCCTTGCATTTTTAGAATAACTGGTTCAAGATGAGGGAAATTGGACCTCGTGAGGTACAATGTCAATCTTTTGGAAAATCCACTTACAAGGAACCCCCGCCCAGCTCTCCATCTGGACGGGAGAAACCGGGAACCTGCCCGACAGAGAAAGGGTTATAAATTATAGATGTTAAAAAAAAAAAGCATGCCACAGCCGGAGGCCCCGGGTCGCTCAGAGCGCGTGGCCGGGGCCAGGAGCTGATCCCAGCAGCGGGTGGCGGGCGGGGACAGCGCGGCCGGAAAAGCCCCATGAGGTCACCGCCAAGCGGCCGCAATGCAGCTCAGCCTGGCTGAGCGTCTCCAGGTCTCCAGCGCACTCCACTCCGGGGAGCCTGTGAATTCTAGACACTCTCTCAGGGACCCTGGCTCCACAGAGCGTGGGATGAATTGCGCTCATCCATCTGTGGGCTTTTAAAAAATTCAATAATTAATTCAAGCGTATGCTGGTGGTGTTATTAGAATTTGGCCTTTCTGTGGTTCTTTACTTTGGCAGAGTGCTGTTATAATCCTTCACTGGCTAAATAATTTAATCCGAGTTATTGCTACTCGCTGGAAACCTGGTGCAGAAGCTGGTGCTGGTGATCGTGGAGTGCTCCGGAACCCGGCAAGGGCCAGATGAAGTGACGGGCCCGTCATTCCCCAGGTCACATACGTGCAAGGCCTTGACCTCCACCTGTCCTCGATAATCCTGACTCTGATTCGTTCCCGGGCCATCCTTTTCACGGTGACTGTGACCCATGAGAGGGGGACTTCTAAACTGGAGGAGGAGTAGGTTATCATTCTAGCCCAATCCCCTTATTTTGTAGAAAGGGAAACTGAGGCCCGGGGGGGCACCCCCCACCCCTGCTCTGCCCAAGGCCACACCACTAGCATGACTTGCTTACCAACTATTAAGGGAGTGACAGCAGCATGAATGCAGGCCCCTGGGGGTAATATTCAGACTCAGGGAATTCCACCCCCATCCCTCCACCCCTACCATCCCCCATCCCTCACCCTCCCACCCCCATCCCTCCACCCCCTATCACTCCTATCCCTCCACCCCCTTATCACTCCCATCCCTCCACCCCCATCACCCCCATCCCTCCACCCCCATCACCCCCATCCCTCCACCTCCCTACCACCCTCATCCCTCCACCTCCCTACCATCCTCCACCCTCCCTACCATCCCCCATCCCTCTACCACCTCATTCCCCCATTTTGGGGCCTCAGTGGAACGTGGACCTGAGAAGAGGGAACCAGATACATAGCTGGGTCTTCCAGGCCTGCGGCGCCAGCGTGGGGCAGGGCTGGGCTTGGGCAGAGTCCACTGTCTGGACTTTCGGGCTGTCCGGAGTCACACCTGAGTTCTTGAAGCTTCTGGTTTTCTCCTGCCAAAGAGTCTTCCAAGCATCTCCTTGACAATCATGTCACCTAAGCCTCTGTGGCCTGGTCTGAGAGACAGATGAAGAGCAGAACCTGCGCCCAAGGTGGTTTGAGGGCATCAAGAAAGCACCTGTCAGGACTCCCTGAATCCGTGATTGCTAATACAGTCATTTCCACCAATAATGGTGGTTCCTTGAGCTGGAAGATGGGAAGGACCACACCTGCCCCTTCTACCTCAGAGTTTTTGTGAAGCTCAGAAGAGAAAGAAGATGGCAGAGCCAAGTCCTTCCTGCTCATCACGTAATTGTCACCCCAGAGGAGGCTCAGGGTGAGCTGGCTTCCTTCAGGGTGATACCTGTCAAGGCCGCAGGGGTCACCGGCAGGGGCTAAGGGGATCAGCTGAGGGGGATTTAGGTTAGGGGGACCGTTTGCCGAGAGGTGGCCAGGCATGGGGAACGGCCGAGTGATATACACAAAACAACAAACAAAACTCAAAGACGCCCAAATCCAACACACACGCACACACACACAGTTCTCTTTACACACACAGTGAGTCACCAGATGACTATGAGCCCCATGATGCTATTTACTCAGTTTCTCTAAGGACAAAGACACAAAATGTTGTCCATTCATTTCTTTTTTTTTTTTAATTTTTATTTATTTATGATAGTAACAGAGGGAGAGAGAGAGAGAGGCAGAGACACAGGCAGAGGGAGAAGCAGGCTCCATGCACCGAGAGCCCGACATGGGATTCGATCCGGGGTCTCCAGGATCGCGCCCTGGGCCAAAGGCAGGTGCCAAACCGCCGCGCCACCCAGGGATCCCATTGTCCATTCATTTCTTAACACATCCTAAGTACTCAGGACATGGGTAAGTGCCAGGGGTGGAGCACAAAGGTAAATCAAACCCTAAAGCCACTCGGAACTGGATTTATGATTTTGTCTATATCTTATGTATCTTTAAATAAGGTTTAGAGTTTTCCAGAAATGATCGTTTGCAGCAAGGTTAAATCTAAGAGGGAGAATGTCGTGGCAATGTCATGGGCACCCCTGCCTTTGACTTGAATCAGACCACGAATGTTCTTACTACACACTCGAGCTTGGCTTTACAAACCTGACATTTAAATGTCTGAATCTACTGTGTGTGTAAAATGAACAGATGCCTATTCAGTTTAGTGCACGGAGTCTGCGTCCTCGGTGTACGCCAGGCTCTGTTCTAGTCTCAGGGGACGGCGACATGAAAGATTACATTGCCCTGTCAGGATTTGCTCAGGTTCAGGAAAAGGTATAAATAATTGAGCCCAGCAGGAGAGAAGCATAGAGAAGGGCCCGGTGGGGCTCAAAGACGAGGTGACGCGGGATCTGGGCTTAAAGGAGGAGGTGAGTTTGCGAAACAGACCGGGGATGGGGAACACGTTCCAGGCCAAGGAGACAGCCTTGGCCCAGGCGGGAGGCGGGTGGTCTGGGATCGGGGTGGCAGGGTCTGGAGTGTAGGGGTCAAGGAAAGACAGGGAGGACTGCCCAGGTGAGCCGATGCTCCCCATCCGCGGAAAGATCCAGAAGCCTCATTTCTCTCCCTTGTCCACATCAGTGTCCCGACCCGCTCAGAATGAAGGATGGGCCAGACAAACGTGAAACCGTCAGAACGGAGATGTGTGCAGAATAGGCAAGTCCAGAGAAAGTGATTAGGCAAGTCTTCAATTTCTCACAACCAAAAAAAAAAAAAAAGGTGGTAGACGTGTTAGCTAACTTTGTGGTAGAAATAACTTCACGATCTATGTGTGCACGGAATCATCAGGTTGTGCACCTTAAACGGACACACGGCTGTGTTGGTAGGTAGAGCTGGGGAGAGTTTTAAATAGAAAGGGTGGGGGACCGGGGGAGCAGGGAGACGGGGGTGGCCGACCACGGGGACAGGGCTTCGTTTTGGGGTGATGCACATGTCTGGAATCAACGGTGATGTAGCACAGCCCTGTGAATGTGCTGAAACCCAAACAAAGCATGCACTTTAAAAGGGTGACATTGTGGTGTGCAAATTCTCGGTTCAAAAAAATTAAAAACAAGACGTGGGTGAAGCAGGCCTGGAATCCACACGGTCAGGCCTTGGAACGACAGGCAGGACCCTCCTCCGTCCTCCCTGCAGCCGCTGCAGCGGGTGGGGCAGCTGCGGGGCGAGCCTCCCCCCTGCGCAGGCTCCGCTGTGCCGGGTGCTCCACGGCCTGGGCCCCGCATTTCCTTCTCAGAGCTGCGGGGAGGCTCGCCGGGCTCTGGGCGCTAGTCCGATGCCCACAACACGCGCCTGGCCCCTCACCCTGGTCCCACAGAAACCACCAGGGGTGGAAATGAAGGGGGGCCGAGGCAACAGCCAAAGTAGGCGCTGCTGCTTCAAAACATGCAAGGGCTCACTTAATGCCCACAGCACCACTGAGGCACGGAGAAGTTAGCAACTTGTCGGAAGGCGCACAGCAAGGGGTGGGAGAGGCAGGACTGGCGATCAGACTGTCACACGGCCCCGGCCCCCCACCCCCTGCAGTCTGGACTTCAACCTGTGGGCAAGGGCATCACTGAGAGGCCTGACCTTGGAAGTGGCAGGGAGGGGACAGCAGCCGGCTGCCCTACCTGCAGGGGAGGAGGGTGGACAGGGCAGGGACGGCTGCCCTTGTCCAAGAGGAGTAGTCTGTGTCCCAAGTCAGTAACCCTGAAGTGTCCTTCAGAGTCATTTAGAAAGACTTGTCAGAAGTCCTGCAAGGGGGCCTCCGGGGAGAGCAGGCCCTGCTGGTCTCACCGTGTGTGTGCCTGACGACCTTAAATCTGTCCCCAAGCCTGCCCCACTGCTGTGGCTCCGGCCCCTCCAAGCTAATCTCTTGCCCAGACCCTGCCCCCTGCACTCCCATAGCCTCTGGGGGGTTCTGAGTGCCCTGAACCGCTGCCGCATGCAGATTCTGTGCCCAGGGTGGACCCGATGGTGGCCCCTAGAGTCGGTGAGCCACCCCGGGACCTGTGAACGTGTCCTCGGGGAATGAGATGAAGGACTTGGAGAGGAGAACCTCCTGCTGGGTCAAGCCGGGTGGGGGTGGGGTGGGGGGTGGGAGTGGGGACCCAAATCCATTGCCCAGTGTCCTCATGGGAGACACAGAGAGGAGGCAGCATGACCGCGGGGGCAGAGAGCCTAGATGGGCCACAAGCCCAGGAAGGGAGCCCAGGAACTCCAGCAGGGAGTGTGGCCCTGCTGACACCTGGGCTTCGGGCCTCTGGCCTCCAGAGGCTTGAGACTCCACATCTCTGTTGTTTTCTGCTCCCACTGTGTGGGTCAGTTAGGGCAGCGACAGAA
Organism: Canis lupus dingo; assembly: GCF_003254725.2. Lineage (NCBI taxonomy): Eukaryota > Metazoa > Chordata > Mammalia > Carnivora > Canidae > Canis > Canis lupus. The sequence continues at coordinate 69,926,367 of NC_064245.1, forward strand.
ATGACATGATCCTGTGCCTGGCACGTCACTCCCTCCCCACTGCCTGGTGCTTCATCCACAGCCTCCTGCCCCGTCTGTCCATCCGTCCATCCTGGCAGTGAAGGGGCCACTCTGGTGGGTCCTCTGCTCCACCTAAACACTTGCCATGTCATCTCCCTGGTCCCTAAGCTCTGGTGGGTGGGCCGTGGGTTTGCACATCTGCATTCTCCGCGTCCCTCACGGGCCAGGCGTGATTTGGACACCCCCGCACCCCAACCGAATCCACAAAGTCCCGGTGAAAACCCAGGACAGCACAGGCAAACAAGCAAGCGGCACCGATTGTCCCCTGCTGTCTCTGTCGAACCATGGGTCCTTCTCGTCCTTGTCCTCAGTTGACAGTCTTTCAAGGAAGGAGGGGTACACATGGAGTCCAGGCCTGCCAGGCCTGCAGCTCCCTGGAATTCCAAGCACAGCGTGTGTGTGGCCTGTGTTGGGGTCTGTAAAATGCTGGCACCTGAGATGGGGACAAAGCCACTTCCTCCCCGAAGCACACATGGTTTCTTCTGCCGGGTGAGCTCAGACCAGGTACTGACCTAGGCTGGCACCTGAGCGGATTCTAACTACTGTTCCTCACCTGCTGCAGGAAGTATCCAAGCGTCAGCAGGGAAGCTCCACACAAGGGGCTGGGGTTCCACACAAGAAACCCCACACACAGACACGCAGTGGCACCGCATCCGTGCTGTGGTATAAAGGCCTTTGCCAGGAAGATGCCCGCAGCCGGCACCTGGCCGGAGGGGGGCCAGGACCTGGGGCACCTGCCTCCCTCAGGCTGCCAGGGGAGCTGTCAGCAGCCCTGCTGCGGAGCTCGGAGCTCGGAGCTCGGGGCGGGTGGGAATCAATGAATGATCTCTTGTATGGAAGGGGTGGGGCCCTCCTGGGGCCTTGGAATTCAGGGTGCCCGGGGCCAGGATCCTGGCCTGGGCTGCGAGGCTGGCTCAGTGCATTCCCTGCGGTCCTGGAGCAGGAGAGGCAGGCGGCTGCGGGAACAGGCTGGGGTGCGGAAGTGGGACTCTGGGGACACCTACTCTGGGCCCCGGCACGGCCGAGACAGACAGGTGCCTGCAAAGGCCCAATTCCCTGGCCGCGGCCGCCTCCAGCTCCTGCCTGGCCCCCGCGCCCCGCTTTCCTCATCTGGGGGTCCTGCAGCCGGGGCTGGCCCCGCGTCCGCAAAGTGACGCCCTAACCGGGGCCGCTCCTCTGCGACCCGGACGCTCCAGGCAGCGGCTGCAGGGAGGGGACCCCCGCTTCCTCGGGCGAACGGGAAGGAACCGCTGCCCCCTCCCTCCAGCGCTTGCAGCGCGCCCCGCGCTCCCTCCGCCCCGACCCCTCCCGCCTCCCCCCTCCCCGCAGGGCCGCGCTCACGCGGGGGCCCCTCCCCAGCCCCGCCGCCCCCACCCGGGGGTCGCTCCGTCCCTGGCCTCCCCCGCCCCGCCCCGCCCCCCTCCCCCGGGTCCCTCCTCCCCCCGGGTCCCCGCCGCCCCCACCCCGGGGGCCGCTCCCCCCCGCCCCGGCGCGCCCCCCGCAGTCCGGGCGGGCGCGGGTCCCCGGGGCGCCCCTTCGCGCGGCCGCGCGCGCTGCGTCAGGGCGGAGTTGCCGCGGCCGCCGCCACAGGCGCGCACTCAGCGCTCGGGCGGCCCCGGGGGCGGCGGGAGGGGAGGCGGCGAGCGGGGGGAGGGAGCGGCCGCGAGCCCAATCGCTCGGCTCCCCCGCCCGGCCCCGCGCGGCGCCGCCTCCGCCATTGCTGCGCGCGGGAGCGGCCGACGCGGACCTCGCCGCGCGCTCCGAGCCAGACCTGCGAGCCGGCGGGGTGAGTGCCGGGGCCTCCGCCGGGTCCCTCCGCCGCCGCGGGGCGCCCCTGAGCCCGGGTCCGCGGGTCCCCGGGGGGTAGGGGCTGGGCCCCCCCCGCCCTGCCCTGCCCTGCCCTCCCCCTCCCCCCGCGTCCCCCACCCCTCTTGCCCCGAGGCCAGGCGGGGGCCCGGAGCCCGGAGCCCGCGGTGACCCCCCCCCCCCGCAGGCGGCAGCCTCGGCTCTCCCGGAACCATGGTGAAGTTGGGGAACAATTTCGCGGAGAAGGGCACCAAGCAGCCGCTGCTGGAGGATGGCTTCGACACCATCCCCCTGATGACGCCCCTCGATGTCAATCAGCTGCAGTTCCCGCCCCCGGACAAGGTGAGAGCCCCCGCCCCGGCACCCCGCGCCGCCGGGCGCACCCCGAGTCTCGGGCGCGGCCGTGCGCCGGGGCGGGCGGGGGCCCCGGGCGGAGACCGGTCCCGGCAGGGGAGCGCGGTCGGCGACGGGCGCCTCTCGGTGTTCTTGGGAGTCCTGTCACAGAGGGGCCCCTGCCCCGGGCAGCAGGCGGTGAGGGCCTGGGGCGGCCTGGGGCGTGCCCCCCTCGCCCCCCTCGCCGCGGAGACCCCCAGGCTGGACCCCGCCGGGGGCTGGACGCGATCCTCCGCCCCCCGCGCCCCCGGCCGGCCCTGGATGCCGCAGGGTGTCTGCTCTTCCCCGGGCTTCCTTCCTCTCTTTGTTCCTTTGTGAAATCTTCAAGTAAGCGCCCTGCGCGCTGGGTGGGAGTGTAGCCGGGGCCAACCATTCAGCATCCTTTCCCCGAAGTGGGGTTTTCTCTTCTGATTTCAAGAGTCCCTTCTTTTCTCGAGTACAGCATCCGATCAAGTGGTTTCTGCCCATTAAGGATGTTTTCAAGAGTTAGCGTTTACAAAGGTAAATGCAATGATTGAAAGTCTGGAAAATGGTATTGTAGAACTCAAACCTAAAATAATAAACGCGGCGCCCGCTCTGACCACCTTGCTGCTGCTTAAAAACCACCCCGGCCACGACTGAGCTCCTTCTATTCCCCGAAGTGCATTTACATTTATTGTCTCCTTTAGCCCTGGTGAGGAGGTTCTGACTCAGGTCTTTGTCTTTTATTCGGCATGCTGGCGACGGCTGACCACCGGATGGGGATAGGGGAATATCTCCGCCGCGATGCGGCCTTTCCTTCTGGAAGATTCCTGTATTCCCATATGGACCCTTTGACTTAGTCCTCTGGAGTGGTTCCCATCCCTCCAACTCTATTGTCTCCGTTTTGGGTGGGGGGGCGGGGGCAGCAGGTGTTCCAGTTCAGCAAGAGGCCCCGAGGAGCACACCTGTGCACCCGGCCACGTGGGGCCACTCTGGGGCACTGATGGTCCAAAGGAGGCTGGGGGAAGGGCTGGGGCAGGGCTGCCTCCCCCTGTGCAGCCCCTTTCCCTGCTGAGCGGGCTCAGCCCGCTCCACTGCCCCCACCTTCCCCTCCCACCTCAGCCCCAGGCCCAGAGTGGTGGCGGCCTGTGCCAGGAACGCTGTGTCCCGAGGCAGCACCTCTGTCAGGTGACTCCCTCCGCTCAGCCTGAGCCTCCTCTTTTGCTCTCAGTCTGTTCCATTTCTGAATTGTCTGGCTTATACCAGGGAGGGGGCTTTCAGGCAGGTGTGAAATCCTGGCCAACCAATCGGATCACTGAGAAGTAGCCTAGGTAGGTCTGAAAGGTAATGAGTCTCCCGTCCCTGGGAGTGTTCAAACCAAAGGACGGAACTGGCAGGGATGCTCCAGACACAGGAACCAGTGGTTGGGCTAGAAGATTTCTGAGGTCACAGATGAGGAGACGGAGTCTCAGAGAGTTCACAGGATGTGCCCAAGGTCACACGGTTGAAGGCCACAATCCTTACAAACACAGAAGCTTCTGGCAGGGCCTCATGGTCCCTTCTCCTTGGGACAAGACCTCTCTCTCACACAAGACCTCACTTAACCCGAGCAACAGCACTGTGTTGCTCACAGCCAGGGTTCAGGGAGGCGATGTCACCTGCCCCAGTTGATGGGGCTTGTGGGATCAGGTCACGCAGTCAGGGTCATAAGTGGAGTCTGTCCTGAGAATGTGCACTGAGGGCTGAGGTGCTGCAGTGACAGGGGTCACGGAGCTGGCAGCAGCGTCAGGGCCAGTCTCACCTGACGTTTGTTGATGCTTGCAACGTGCCAGGCATTTGTTCATGTGCTTAAATTTCTTTACCGTTATTGCCTCCGATTTACAGATGTGGAAATTGAGGGTCTTGTCCAAGGTCACCCTGCGTGTTAGTGGCAGATGCAGACGAACGCAGGCGGCTGGAGTATTGAGCGGGTTCCCACGGTGCCGAGCGTCGTGTGGATTCCCGTCTGCTCTCTGCAGCCGGGCGAGATCAGCCTTGCTCCCATTTCACGAGCCAGGAGTCTGAGGTTCTGAGTGGCAGGGTGTGTGCTCCATGTCACACAGCTAGTAGGGGACAGTAGGGACTAGAGGACAACAGGGTGATGCACAGAGGCTGCTCCAGAGCCCGGCCGGTACCCAGACTGTCACGCTAGGCGTGCCCCCCCTCAGCGTCGGGAGAGCTGCACACACATCAGGGAATGAAGACGGCAGGTGTGTGATTATGGGTTTTGTGGCCCTTGGACCACTTTTTGGTGGCAGCCAGCATGGGCTGCTTTCTCTCCTGACTCCGGCCTCCTCCGGCTGGCTCCAGGGTCACAGCTCCGTCTGAGAGCCCCTCCCGCGGCCAGCGTGGGGCCGACCATCCTGACTTGCTGGGTGCTGCTAGGTCTGCTCTGGGTGCCCCCGTCACGGAGAGCGGCTGTCTCCCCTGCACCGCGTCCCACCCTCTCTCTCCAGGAGGAGGAGGAGGAGCGTGGTGGCGGCTGGCCTCTGCAGTCCGGCAGCCGCTCCTGGCTCCTGGCACTGCAGTGGAGAGTGGGGACTAGAGAGGTGTGACCCCTTGATGCCTCCCGTGCCGTGGAGACAGAAGAGTAAACCGCCCCTGGCCACAGGCGTGGGGAGGATGGGCTGTGAGCCTCTGAAGCGGGAGGCTGGAGGGTGGGCCGGGGTTCATCGGGAGCCGGTGGGGGGCGCAGGGAAGAGTTAGCCCTGCCGCCTATTAGCTGGGTGGCCTCCGGCCGATGAGCTTCACTTCTCTGGCCCCGAGTTAACCTCATTTTCCTCTGGGGGCTGCTGTCACGGTTACGCATGTGCAGTTTCTCAAAGTCCTGGCAGGGAGATGTCCACACGACAGCTGTCCTCGTCCTTTTTTGTGAAATGCGTGCTGGCGAAACGGTGCCTCGGCCACGGGGGTTCGCCCAGCCGTCCTCTCTGGGCAGGTGTGTGTGCATGCACCTGGCCGCACCCCTGATGCCTCTGCTTCTCTGTTTCCCGGACAAGGTGGTTGTGAAAACGAAGACCGAGTACGAGCCTGACCGCAAGAAGGGCAAAGCACGTCCTCCCAAGATCGCTGAGTTCACCGTCAGCATCACGGAGGGGGTCACCGAGAGGTTTAAGGTGAGTGACCCTGGAGGGGGGCAGCGTTGCTTTCGTGTCCAGGATGGGAAGGCCAGGCTGGCCCCTCGGGTGATGGGCGCGGGATAAGACACCATTTATCTGGCCCAAGAGCCAACCCTGTGGCTTTTAAAATGTCTTCTTTATTTCCTTTGTCTTCCAACATGACCACGTATAACCTTGTGGAGTTTTTTTTTTTTTTAACTTTTTAAGTTTTTTTTTTTTTTTTTAAATTGCGGCACGATTAACATATAGTGTTACATTAGTTTCTGGTGTACAGTGTAGGAGTTGAACGATTCTGTCCCTGACCCAGCGCTTGTCGGGGTAAGTGTGCTCTTCACCCCATTCAAGACTTCACCACCCTCCGCCCCTCCCCTCTAGCAGCCAGCAGTTTGTTCTCCAGGGTTAAGAGTCTCACCTGGTTGTAGAAACAGAGAAAACCCACTCCTAAACTATTTTTTAGACCATGGTCACAGACACATGAAAAATCGCTTCCTAAACTCGGCGATCCCTACCTCACGGGTCCAGGAGGGAAGCAGGCTAACACAAAGGTAAGGCGGCCTACTTACGACCTGCAAGACCCGGGGCCGGGCCCCTGCCTCCTGCCCGCTGAGCTAAGCGAGCCTCCCCACAGGTCAGGACCATCAGGATAACCCATCGTGCAGATGGGAAAGTTGAGGTGCAGAGCAGTCACGGCTACCCATGGCGGTGCCAGGGGAGGAGACCCAGCTCCAGAGCCCTGTGCTCCGCCTCCGCCTTCACCACTCCTGGCACGATCGGGAGGTGTGGGGCTCGGCTGGCCCGTGTGGGCTGTACACTCACTTGTGTAGGGGGATGCCTTGCTTTGGACAGTTTTCTAGGGAGGAACAGCTGCTGGAAGGGGCAGGGTTCCAGCCAGGCAGCGGTAGGGCGTGGGGGGAGCCTTCCCCAACTGTCCCTGTGGTCTCTGAGGATAGAAATAGCTGCACTGGTTGAGGAGCGAGTTACAGTGTTGATCTTCTGGAAGCTTGTTCTTTGAGAGACATGAGAGACTAAAACCGTGGCCCTCATCCAGATTCAAAGGGGTGATTTCAGAGACACCAGTGGGTCGTCCAGACCTTGCAGAGTGGCCGTGTGAGCAGTCTGCTGGTGTCTGGGTGCACAGATGCTTGCACACCCACACGCCCTGCAATTCCTGTTCTGTCTCACGAAAACCCTGTGCACTGGTTCTGCATGTGAAGCCTGCAGAGCTGAGGTGGCTCCGCGGGGTGAGCAGGGAAGCCAGGGTGTGATGTGACTTCAAACCCCTCCTTCCCGTGCTCCAGGCTTCCTCATGGGCTGGAGAAACGCTGTGTAGAGCCTGCCTGGCCAGCAGACCTGTCCGAGTCACAATCTTTCGTGTTTGTGGGGTGTTCACCTGTGTCACTTATCTGCCCTGAGAGCTGGGTCCTACTAGCAGAACCGACTTTCCAGTGGCAGCGTTGAGGTGCAGAGCCCCGCGTCTGTGGTTCCTGCTGGGGGTGTATAGGAATGGTGTGCGGGCTGAGATGCTCTTCGGGTGGCTCCTGGCTCTGTGGTTCATATGTGTCACGGAGTTCATGGCCGGGGCTGGGTTGGATTGACCCAAGGTCAACATCTTTTCTTCTGCTCTGACCAGCCAGCTTAGCGTGTCCTCATCTGCAGCTCGTCGAACGACCTGCACCATCCAGGCTTTGGTGATCACCTCTTGGCTGAGGCAGAGGCAGAGGTGACCTCAATTTCAAGGTCATCAAATCTGTCATTCTGATGGCTGATACCATCTGGATATCTGAGCGTGTCTGGGTTTCTCATTCCTGATTTGACCTTCGCCCTTCTCAGCCCTGGCAGCAAGGCACTTGAACAGCTATCCTTCATCTGTTGAGGCTGTGGTGTACCAGCCCCGCACGCCCCCCCCTGATATTCTAGGCTCCAGGGATACCTTATTTTTGTGGCAGGTATTCCTCATGGGCCCTTTAGAAAAGGCATCCTTACAGACCACAGAGAGAGGCAACCCTCTCCACAGTCTGTCCCCAACCAACAGCCTCCCCCAGCTCCGGTGTCCTTCGTTTGTGTGTCTCCCACACACTCACCTGATACAGGTCCCCAGGGCCCCTGTTCCAGGCATGGGTGACGCATATTGGCCACCAGGGTGCTCGGCAGCCACAGCTGAGCACCTGTGTGGTTACCTGGCTCCAGGTGCCCAGAAGATCTGAGCCTGTCCCTGTGGACCAGGCTCTGGTGGCAGCATCCTGCCGTATCTCTGCTCCCACCTCCCAGGGGAGGGCCAAGAAGGTGATGCATACAGTAGGCGCTCAGTAGGGCGTTGCGTTGCAGTGCGCCCATTCTCCAGGCTTACACAGAAACCGTCCAGGCATGTTCACAAGCTTAGCATCTGTGGCCTCCTTAGGGTTCACCACCACGCCGAAGGGGGCGGCGCTCCCGCTTTTACAGATGAGACTTTGGAGTCTCAGGTAGTCCCTAGGGCTGGTCCTTCAGCCTAGTCCGTGCCTCCTCCGAGGCCAGTGCCTTTTCACCACACAGCCTGCCATACACCTTCCAGCTCCTTCGGTGTGGTGCCAGCTCTGCCGTGAAGCCTTCGGGGATTACCCTCACCCTCCTGGGGTTCCCGCTGTCCTTTGTTAGGAGCAGTAACAGGATGTAAACAGGGAGTGCTCCCTTGAGCCAGACTCGGGGTCAGGCCTGTCAGGCTTCTCATCTCACTTGATCTTGGTAAAAACCTCAGGAAGTGTGCCCCATTGTCTCCGTTTCACAATGGAGGGGAAACCGAGGCAGAGAGCATGACCCTGGGCAGCCTGCACTTGGCTAGGACACTCGAGGCGATGTGGCTGCCCCTGGAGCACATGTTTACATGGGGAGCTCTCCGCTCCGGGCAGCCCATTGTGCTGTTGCCCTCTTGTGCTGCTTTTTCCATTAAAAAATATTTTATTTATTTTAGAGAGGAGAGTGAGTGCAGAGGGAGAGAGAGAATCCCAAGCAGACTCTGCAGTGAATGCAGAGCCCAGCATGGGGCTCGATCTTACCACCCTGAGATCATGACCTGAGCCAAAATCAAGAGTCGGCCGCTCAACCGACTGAGCCTTGTGCTTCTAAGCACAAGGTGCTTCAAACCCAGGTGCCCCTTGTGCTTCTAAGAATCCTTTGCCTTTCTTGATTTGAAAACTCTCCTGGTGACCACTTCCTGGGATCCTGCATCTGCTCCTCGAGCCACACAGAACACAAGTCACCCTCCTTCCCAGCAGTCTTGGGATAGGTGGCAGGCCACACACTTGAGTCTTTTGCAGTGTGAGCCTCATATTCTGGTGTCTTCCTTCCATGTCATGGAGTCCAGGCTCCCCTCTGAGGGGCTGTTCTTGGCTGTGGTTCTCTTCAGGTGTGACCAGGTGTCCTGGTGAGGTCCAGCAGGGTGGCATAGGTCACCGGGTGACTAGCCATGCTGCTGGCCCAGAGTGCGCAGGGACCTGGTGAGATTTCCAGGGTTTGCCTGTGGGACCCTCACTTATTGAGTAAGGCAGCTCCCTATGGAGCCCTCGCCCTAGGCCATATGTGGATGTAAGCCCTTTCCGGGTGTTAACTCACCACTTCCCACCCGGTTGGGCAGACGACCCCCAAGGTCACAGTCAGTAGCAGAGTGTGACCTGAACCGGGTGGCCAGGCCAACCTGACCAGGAGGCCTGCAGGCGTTATGCAGCTGAACACCCTGTGTTCTGTGGGCACATCAGGTTTTGGCTCCAACACCCTTCGGAACAGGGAAGATTTACCTGGTTCCCCATGCACCTGCCGTGGGGCCTGGGAGTGAGAGGTGGCCTCCAGGGCACTGTTGCTCTAAGTGTGCTCTGGGACCACCTGCGTTGGAATCACCTGAAGTTTGATTTTTAACGGAGGGGCCTTGGGAATGTGCACTGTGATGAGCCCTCCAGGTCATACACTAAGTATGTGGCCCTTTGTGGATGGAGACACATTCTAGCCCAGGGGCAGGGCAGGCTCACGAGAGCTGGCACCTTTTGGAAATGCTAAGGGCGTTCACCCTTCTGGAATGTTCTCCCAGCCTTTTATTGCCCAATTATGTGTCTGGCATCTTTGAAAGGAGCACACAATAGGGCACGCTTCTCCTGTAAGGCGGCAGCTGGCCGAGGGTTGGGGAGCGTGTGGGGAAAGGTGGTGTCTGAGATGAACCTGTGACAAGAGGTGGGGAGAAAGGATCTGCCTCCACCTGGCGCCACGCTCGGGGCTCCGTCACAGCTTTGGTCTGGTCAGAACCTCTTCCTCACCCTGCCAGTGACCGGGCCGCTTTTGCGTGGCGCCCAGCCCTGCCGTTCCTCTGTCCTTTTCATTTCCACGTGTGAATTGCAAGGATAAAATCACGTCTTTTCGGCTGTTGAAGCAACAAGTAAATAACGTGTCCCTCTTTGTCTCTAATTTGTGCACTTCAGGAGCAAGAAGCCGGCTGCTCTGCGCCTCCTCTTTATATACCTTTGGATGGCATCCTTGAGACGAGATGTCTTTTTGGATGTTACTTTATGGTTATCACTCGGGGATGAATCTCTTGGCTCCGAGGTTGCTAGGCTGGTTGCTAGGTAACCAGTGATGGGGAGAGGGTTCTGTAAGACTCCGCTGCACTGGGATTGCTGGATGAATCACCCGGCAGCGGCCGAAAGCCTAGGCTTCTGAAGAGGTTAGTGTCAACGAGGAAGAGTGCTCGTTTAATTAATTGGAGGTGTATTTATGCTGAGAATAAACACAGGCTGAGATGTTTCTCAAATTAAGGAAACCTAAACATTTTCCCAGTTGCATGTTCCCACTCACCGGTGCAGAGCCGTGAGTCGGGGTGTGGCTGGGGCTGCTGCTGAACGCTCTCCCCCTATCTCAGATGCTGGAGGGGCCATAGTTAGGCAGATTCAGAGAAGGTTCCAGCCCGGCTCTCCCGAGCCCTTTGTGCTTTATGGCTGCCCTGATGGAGAGCTGGAGAGCTGCTGAAGTTTCTGAGATTCACACACCTCCTCTTTGTGAGTTAAGGGTTTGGGTGAGCAAACTGCACCCCCTCCACCGGGTAGCAGGTTGCCCTCAGGGCCCTGAGAGGGTCTGGGGTGGGCCTGGCACGTGAACAAGTCTTTCGTGGCCCCCCGCAGAACAGGGAGGATGTCCCTGAAGGAGAGACCAAGTTTGTCTGAATGGCCCCCAGCGTCGGCAGTCACTGCTGCAGCGGGGGTGTCCCTCTGCATCCTGTCACAAGTGATTCCGTGGGTGGCTTGTATCTTTTTCTCACATCCTTAATGACCTTGAGCTTCCTCTGCGCCCGTCTGTTTTCCACACTCTCCAGTAATCCCCCGGTGTGTTTCAAGATGCGTCCCTTAAATATTTATGAACGGCAACACCACTTCCTTGGCATCGGCAGCGGGGGCGGTCTTTATGCGGTGGCGGTGGCGCTGGGGATCTGAGAATTGCGGGCGGAATGCAGACCCCCCTGCCGCCGTCAGCGGGGCACCCTGCAGGCTTCAGCCCCACGGTTGGCTGGCCCAGCTGTGGAGTGGGGGCTTCATCCAGAATCCAATAATAAGAGGGTTGAGTCATCTTGGAGATGGGTGTCTGTGCATTCACTTTGTGGGTTACCTAAAATATTTAGTGTTGCACACACTGGAAGATGTCAGAATTCATACTGTTTTTCCAAGATTTTTTTTTTGTTTTTTTTTTTTTACTGCATTACTCAGCAGAAAACACATTTCCTTTCCCCTCCCCCTGACAGGGGGAAGGCCGAGGGAGTTGGAGGAGGAATAACCTAGCTGCCATCGACCCAGGGCCTGCTCAGGCTCTGAGCTTCGTGAGCATTATTCCTTTTCGGCTAGTAACAATCTTGAAGGCTGGTCTTGCTGGCTTCACTCTGTAGGTGGAGAATTAAGGTCAGAGAGGTTAAGGTCAGCCAGCTAACCGGGGGTGGAAGTACAGTTCAGACCCACATCCACTTGACACCCCAGAGCCCACACCAGCAGCTCTTCTACACCAGCAGCTGCGCAGGACCCATGGGATGGCCCTTCCCTGCTTCAGACATCCTGGATCCACCCCAGCTGGGCAGTGACCCCGCCCCAACCCCCACAGAGGCCCCCAGCAGGAGGAGAAGCCCCAGGGCCAGGAAGAGTGGATGGCCCCAACCAGACTCAAATGCCACTGGAGCTCCTCATCTATAAAATGGGGTGTGTGTGTGTAGAGAACTAGTGTGTGGACCAGGGCCTTGTAAGTTGAGTGACTTTGTCATTTATGGCCCAGACTGGGACACTCTGGAGAGGGACAGTGGACACTGTGCATTGGGGATGCAGGGCAGTAACCATCAGCCAGGACTGTCCTAATAAGCACCGAGGAGATACAGCCCCCTCCTTGTAACCTCCTTCTGTAGCTCACCCCGAGGCCCCTGTCCTACTTGGTATCCATCCATTCCTGGCTGTTCTTTCCAGAAAACGTCCCTCTTGCCTCTGGGGCAGGACTGCTGGCGCTTGGACTCTCCCCATCTCGCCAGGGCCCCTGCCAAAGCCTGTGCCTGCCGTGCCTCACCTGTCCGCTCTCCCTTCACCCATTTGTCCTTAGTGTGCTCAAATATGCATTATATAAATTTCCTTATTTTAAAGCATTTAACTCAGTGCCATTTAGTAGTTTTGCGGTGTTGTCCACCCATCACCGCTTTCTGGAGCAGTTCATTGCCCCAGGAGGAGACCCCTCACCCATTAGCAGTCGCTCCCTGTTTCCTCTTCCCATCGACCCCAGGCAACCACTGATGTACTTTGTCTCTGGATGTCCCAGGTGACTGCTGCTTTCACTGAGCGTGTTTCCAAGGGTCATCTGTGCTGTAGCACGGGTCAGTGCTCGTTCCTTTCTCTGGCGGGGTCATACGCAGTTGAATGGCTAGACCCTCTTTTGTTTATCCCTTCATCCATCCATGGACACTTGGGCTGTTTCTGCCTCTTGACTAGTGTGAATAGCACCACCATGAACATTCATGTGCAACTTTTTGTTGGAACCCGTTTTCAGTTCTTCTGGGTAGGTACCCCGGAGTGGAATTGCTGGTTCATGTGGTCATTTTATGTCAGATATAGCGAGGAGCTGCTGTTTCCCGCAGCAGCTGTACCTTCACCCATGCCCACCAGCAATGTCTGAGGCTTCCAGCATCTGCACACACCACCACCACTTGTCACTCTCTGTCTCTTTAATGATGGCCATCCTAGTGGGTGCAAAGCGGTGTCTCATTGTGTTGTTTTTTTTTTTTTTCCATTTTTTTTTTCACTGTGGTTTTGACGTGCATTTCCCTAATGGCTATTGACGTTGAGCATCTGTCCCTATGCCCTGTTGCCTGTTTGTGTATCTTTGGAGAGAGATGTATCCAAGTCCTTTCCCATTTTTAATTGGGTTGTTTTTGTGTTGTTTGGTTGTATTCTGGATACTTCATCCTTGTCTATCATTTGTAGATATTTGCTGCCATTCTATAGGGTGCCTTTTCAGTTGTCTGCTCATGTTCTTTGCACACAATTTTTAAAATTTGAGGGAGAATTTATTTTTTCTTTTGCTGCTTGTATGTTTGGTGTCCTATCTAAGACACCATTGCCAAGTCTGAGGTCATGAAGATTCACCTCTTTGTTTTGTCCTAAGAATTTAATGGCTTTTGCTTTTATATTTAGGTCTTTATTCCATTTTGAGTTAATTTTCATCTACGGTGTGAGGGAAGTGTCAAGCTTCTTTTGCGCGTAGATAGCCAGTTGTCTCAACACCATTTGTTGAAGAGACTTCTTGGCCCATTGAATAGTCTTGGCGACTTGATTAAAAAACCAGTTGATCGTGAACATCAGGTTTTATTTCTGGACTCTGTTCTATTCCATTTATATGGTGATTCATATGCCAGTACCATACTGTTTTAATTATCGTAGCTTTGTAATAAGTGTTGAAATTGGGAAAGATGAGTCCTTTGACTTATTCTTTGTTGTCAAGATTGCTTTGGCTATTCGGGATCCCTTGCAATTTCCACTTCTGCAAAAAAGGCTTTTGGGATTCTGATGGGGATTGCACTGAATCTGCAGATCAGTCTGGAAGTATTCTTGTCTTCACAGTATCAGGTCTTGCAGTCTGTGAACACAGGATGCCTTTCCACTTATTTGGGTCTTCTCTAATTTCCTTTAGCAATCTTTTCTGGTTTGCTGTGTTCAAGTCCCTTCCCTTTTTTACCGGAGGCAGTAAAATATAGCAGTATCAGCACTACCTGTGACTGTCACCAGTGCGGATCACACTGGTGTTTTTCTATCATGCTGCAGCTGGTGCCAGGATCTTGGGAAATGTGTATTCTCCTCCTTCCTTTGAAATCACAACATTTCTAAGATCCCGTTGTTTGATGTGTTAATAAAGAAATATTACATATATATATGAAGACAGAGAAGCAATATATATATAATACCACGAGTGTGATATATACATATCACAAATTTATGTTTTTGCAATATTTTGATGACAGTATTTCAGAATAATTGGTTTCCTGGGCAATCCTATGTATACATAGTGTCCTGTGCACATCAGGTACAATTCTGATAGGGCTTTATAGGCTTTTCTGGCTTCTAGAGAGTCAGTGGCACCGACATGGTGGAAACCCTGCTCTGGTCTCTCCCCTGACCCCTGCTGTTCTGGACCCACACTGTCCCTTAAAGGTCACTGCCCACAGCAGTGGGGTCTGGGCCCCAAGGGCCGTCGTGAAGCCCATGCTGGAGGACAGGGCAGTGTGTACAACTCCTGCACAGCAACTGTAATTTCTTCCCACTGTCTCCTGCTTCAAAGCTTTTATTGACAGCTGCACAAAAGTGATACAAATTTTTGGATTATGTAGAATCTGCTTTCTCTCCTCTCTCTCTCACACATACACACAGATCGATGGCAAACATGTGTCCTTCAGCCAACTGGCAACACCTCCCTGTGTGGCAAGAAATGGGAATTTGTCACCAAGGGGCAGCTGCCTCCTGGAATCCTACAGTGCCCAGGAACTGTCTGGGTTCCTATTTCTTGATGTGGCAGACAGGGACCTGTGGCACCTGGCTTGTGTCACCTCCTGCAGGATGTGTGATGTCCCTTTATCCCTTCATCCATCCATGGACACTTGGGCTGTTTCTGCCTCTTGACTAGTGTGAATAGCACCACCATGAACATTCATGTGCAACTTTTTGTTGGAACCCGTTGAATGCACCACATTCCTTGATGCCTAGGGGCTTTGGCCCAGCCTTCTTCCTCTGAGAACACCCCTTCCTCCCTTACTGCTCTGATGAGCTCCTCCTTCTCTAAGACCCAGACATCCCCCCCTCCAAGTCTTTCCAGCACAGGAGGGGGTCTTCAACTCCCCACCAACCACCGCGGAGTTGTGAGGAGTTAACACCTTGCAGCACAGACCAGGGCTGATGCTGTGGGGCCAAGGACATGCCAAGGTGGCCACTGTTTTGTCTTGAGAATGTCCATGGGCCATTGGGGATTCCATCGATGGAAGAAGGCAGGGCCCTGGGCTCTGGGACATTTTTTGCTTTTTGCCCTTATAGGCCCCTTCCTCCTTAAAAAAAAAAAAAAAAAAAAAAAAAAAATTAAAAAGTGAAAGAAAAAAAGACGTTATTTCAGGATTGCCTTGGCCTAAAGAAGAATATAATCCAGACTGGATTCATTATTATATAATTATTTCTGGCTTTCCAACAAAATTAAAAACCATTTTTGTGGGTTGCTGAAAGCATGATAGGCCCCAGCTCTGGGCCTCGTGTGCCCAGTAGGGACAGTGGCTCTGAAAGATTGGCCCTGCTTCTAAGGAGGTGCCCTTCTCCAACCCAGGGGGCTCCCTGGCCTCGGGGCTCACAGCCCCCCTGAGAGCACAGATAGGGGCAGGCACCCGCTGTCAACCCAGGCGCTCCAGGCCCCCAGGAGCCCATGGGGGAGCAGCAGGCCCGGGTCCCGCCTCCTTCCTGTGTCTGATCCTTTGCTTAATAAAACCCAGACAGACTGGCACCTCTGCAAACTGAATTTATGTTCCATTTGAGGAGGAGACGCTATGAGTTGGCTTCAGGTACCCGAGGGCTGCTCTGTAAGTGCTCACTGAGAAGATGGAGATGGGCTGCCTGCCAACTGGATCCATTCACTTCCTCACTCCCGCAGTGGGCCCTGGGGAGGTGGGCTCAAGAGGAGGCCAGTTAGCTCCCCAGGGCATCTGTAACTAAGTATCCCTGCCTGAGTGGCTCAGAACAACACACATTTATTCTGTGTCAGTTCTGGGGGTTCAGAAGCCCTGAATCAGTGTCACTGGGCTACACTGAGGTGTTGGCAGGTGCTCCTCTGAGGGCTCCAGGGAAGGATCAGTTTCCTGGCCTCCTTGAGCTTCTCATGGTCTCCACATTCCTTGGCTCGTGGCCCCTTCCTCTATCTGTAGCCCAGCATCCTCCAGTCTCTGCTCCATCTCCTCTGTCTTCCTCTTTTTTTTTTTTTTTAAAGATTTTATTTTATAGAGTAGGGGGAGAAGCAGAGGGAGAGGGACAAGCAGACTCCACCCTGAGTGCAGAGCCCAATGTAGGGCTTGAGCCCACGACCCTGAGATGATGACCTGAGCCGAAGTCAGGAGTCAGACACTTAACTGGGCCTGAGCACCCCAGGCACCCCCTCGGCCTCCCTCTTGTAAGGCCCCCTGGAAGATCACTTGGGCCCACTTGGATAATCTAGGAGGCCTTCCCATCTCTAGACTTTGATTTTATTCCATCTGCAGAGTCACTTTTTGCACATTAGGCAAAGGACTTGGATGTCAGGACCTGGATGTCTTTAGGAGACACTACTCAGCTAACCCAGCCTCAGGTTGGTCACCTACGTGGCTGAGCCTCAGTGTCCCCAAGTGTAAAATACAGTCAGTAGTATTGCCTTCGGATGCTGTCGTGAGTACACAATTGTATTTAAACTGCCAGTCACAGCAGAGAGCGTGGTGGAAGTCTCTGGAGCTACTCATAATAGGGTATTTTGGCATAAGGTTGCCAAGGTTGGGGTGGGAGCTCAGTAGCTCCCAGCCTCCAGGAGTTCCATGCAGAAAGGGATCCTCCTTTTACCCCATGGTCCTCAGCTTAGGTTGTGTAAGGAAGTGTCTGGAAAGTTTTAAATAATAGCAAGGCCTGGATGTTGCTCCCAGTCTTCTGCTGCCAGTGCTGCAGGTGGGGCCCCCTTGTTGGGATCCCAGGAGCTCCTGGGTTTCTAACACACAGCCTCTTGGTGGTGGAGCCCCTTAATTGTGCCGAGGCTGGGTCACCACACATGACTGCTGCTTCTCTTCTTGCGCGTGCCCTGGGGCTCCTAGCGCCACTGCGTGTCTTGTTGGCTCAGCTTGAAGGTGTGGTCTTCTCAGTGCCAGGGCCTCTGTCATATGTAAAGGTGACAGATGTGGTGCCCTCCGAGGACCCGCCATGCCCCAGGGTAGCAACATTGTGTGGGAATGGGCTTCACATTGTGTAGCAAAGGCTTACCCTGCACCCCTGGGTGCAGCATGCATCTCCTGGGCTCCTCACTGTACACCTGGGTGCTGGGCTGGTGTGCCCATTTCCTGGTAGAGAGAGAACCAGAGGTCAGGGTGTGGATGCCCTTCCCAGGGTCACTGTTGTATGTGGGCCAAGCAGGCCTGGAACCTAGGGCTCTTGACATTCACTTGGGCAGTGAGTGGCTGATTTGTTTTCTAGTCAGCATACTCTGGGATTGGTTGAGAGATGGGGCCATGGGTGGTTGGGGCTGTCCAGGATGCTTCTAGTCAGGGTCTATCAACATAGAGAAAGTCTGAAGGATGCTCCCAGTAAAGAGGTATGTTTGGCTAGGTAATTTCACACTTTTTTCTGGAATATTCCTAGTTGTCTCATGGGAGATGGGAAGGCTGTGAAACTCTCCAAGATGGGACACGCTTTTATTTCACTTCAATTGAACTGGGAAATAATAAATGCTGGGTTATGTGGTAATTGCATGTACTCTTGGCATTGGGAGAGGCTGGGATGTTCCAGAGCCTTCCTGGAGGCAGTGGGCCTGGCCAGGGCTCTGAACGGCAGGGCAGAAAGGTGGTGCAGTCTGGCCTTCTGGGAAAGGACAAGGATGACAGTAGATGGAGAACACCTGTAGGGGAGGCAAGCCAGCCCTGAGCCCTCCTGAAAGAGCTCTGGCATTTGGGGCTGTGGGAGCTCACTCAGGGCTGCTGTAACACTGTCAGGGCCTTAACCAGCAGAAAGTGATGTTCTCACAGTTCCAAAGGTCAACAGGCTGTGCTCCCTTTAAAGCCTGGAGGGAAGTCCTTCCTCACCTCTTCCTGGTTTCTGGTGGCAGCTGGTGACTCTGGCATTCCTTGGCTTGCAGATGCATCCCTCAACCCTCCATCTTCACAAGGTTCTCCATGTGTGGGCCTCTTGTGTCCAAATTTCTCCTTTGTATGAGGACACAGTCAGATTAGGACCCACCCTAATTACCTCAATTTAAACACATCTGCAAAGACCCTATTTCCAAATATGGTCACATTCAAAGGTATAGGGCTTCCATATTTTGGGGAGGGGGAGAAACAGTATAACCCATAACGGGCCTAGTGCATGAGGCTGACATCTCTTCAAACCTTCTAACCCTAGTCATTCTCCTGATGAACATGTAAGAGCATGAGGCTTTATGTTCCTCTCTAGAGAGGAGATATGCAGGTGATCTGCTTAGGTACACAGTTGGCAGATGGCAGAGATGGGGTCCAATTCTGAGCCAGCTGGGGATCTTTCTGGAAAGGCCCACAGCTATCTCCTCAGGCCATGATAACCACAGGGGTGCACTATGCCACACGGTGAATAGGAGACCCACATTTCTCTTCCCACCACAGGGCATTTCCCAGGTCTGAGCAGACTCTGGGGCTCAGGAGAGGCTTAGGGTTTGCAGAGGTGTGTGTGTGGGGGAAGAGTGGGGCCAGCCTGCAGGGGAAGGGCTTTGCCACACCAGACACCCCCTCTTAACTGTCCGTGGATTTCTTTCTTTGCCTCCCTCCCCTGACTATTCCAGGAACTGTCATGTTCTCTTTTCTTGGTTCTGTGAGCTCCTCTGTCATCAGGCCCGGGAATCCTGGATGAAAGGCCCAGGCCAGGTTCCAGGAGGAGAGCCCCAGAGGAAGTGGTTCCCACAACCCTGCCGAGAGACTGGGCTTATTTTTAAACCTAAACAGATGGGATGCGGTGAACCAAACAGGCGTGGTTTCCGTATTCAAGGGAGAGTTTTAAGAATGCCCTAGGATATGAGATGGGGGTGTGTGTGTGTGTGTATTGAGAATTGTTTGACATCTACCATTATGGTAATTTCAGCTTTGTAACACTAAGACTCAATATAAAAATTGGATTGTTTGGGTTTTTGCTATTGAGTTGTAGGACTTCTTCATGTATTTTGGATTTTAAGCCCTTTTCAGATCCACAGTGGTTGTAAATACTTTCCCCCACTCAGGAGGTCAGCTTTTCCATTCGTTGATGGTTTCCTTTGTGGTCTCCTTTTTAGTTTGATGTCCCACATGTCAATTTTTGCTTGTGTTCCTTTGCTTTTGGTGTCAGATTAAAGAAATCATTGCCAAGACCGATGTCAAGGGGCTTAACTACCTGTTTTCTTCTAGGAGTTTTATGATTTCAGGTCCTTTGTTTAAGTCTTTCTTTAATTGCATTTGAGTTAGTTTTTGTACATTGTGTGAGAAAGTGGTCCAGTTTCACTCTTGGGCGTGTGGCTGTCCACTTTTCCCAGTACCAGTTATTGAAGAGACTGTCCTTTCCCCATTCTTGGCTCCTTTGTCATAAATTAATTGACCAAAAATGTGTGGGTTTATTTCTGGGTTCTCATTTTATGTCAGTAATGTACTGTTTTGATTGCTATAGCTTTGTAACACAGTTTGAAATCAGGGAGCACTAGGCCTCCAGATTTGTTGTTCTTTCTCAGGATTGCTCTGGCTGTTTGGGGTCTTTTTATGGTTCCATACAAATTTGAAGGCTGTTCTAGTTCTGGGAAAAATGCCATTGGAATTCTGATAGGGTTTGCACTGAATCTGTAGATTGCTTTGGGCAGAATGGATATGTGAACGGTGTTCTTCTAATCTATGAACACAGAATATCTTTCCATTATTTGTGTCTTCTTCAAGTTCCCTCATCAATGTCTTTTTTTTTTTTTTAAAGATTTATTTATTTATGAGAGACAGAGCGAGAGAGAGAGAGAGACACGCAGGCAGAGACACAGACAGAGGGAGAAGCAGGCTCCATGCAGGGAGCCTGATGTGGGACTTGATCCCGGGTCTCCAGGATCACACCGGGCTGCAGGCAGCGCTAAACCGCTGCGCCACCGGGGCCGCCCCTCTCATCAATGCCTTAACAGTTTTCAGCATGCAGGTCTTCCAACTTCCCTGGTTAAATCTATTTATAGAATTTCTTTTAGATGCAATTATAGATGGGATTGTTTTCTCTTTTTGATAGTTTGCTATTCTTGTATAGAAACCCTGCACATTTTTGCCTATTGATTTTTGTGTCCTACAACGACCAAATTTGAATAGTTCTGAGAGTCATTTGGCGCAGTCTTTAGGGTTTTCTATACGTAATACCATGCCATCATGCAAATAGGGACAGTTTTACTTCTTCCTTTCCAATGTGGATGCCTTTTATTTTTTGTAATGCTCTGGCTCAGACTTCCAGTCCGATGGTGAACAGAAGTGGCTAGTGGGCATCCTTGTCTTGTTCCCAAACTTAGAAAGCTTTCAGCTTTTCACCATTATGCTGTTAAGCTGTGGGTTTGTCCTAAATGGCCTTTATTATGTTGATACATTTCCTCTGTACCCATTTTGTTTTTATCATAAATGGATGTTGAATTTTGTCAAATGCTTTTTCAGCATCTCTTGAAGTTGATCACCTGTTTTTATCCTTCTTTTTATTCATGTA
The DNA here is from genome assembly GCF_003254725.2 of Canis lupus dingo. Taxonomy (NCBI): domain Eukaryota; kingdom Metazoa; phylum Chordata; class Mammalia; order Carnivora; family Canidae; genus Canis; species Canis lupus. The sequence continues at coordinate 69,946,687 of NC_064245.1, forward strand.
ACATATCATTGATGTGCCAGTGTTGAACCAACCTTGCATCCTGGAATGAATCTCATTTTATTATGGTGTATGATCCTTTTAATGTATGACTGAATTCAGTTTGCTAATATTTTCTTGAGATACTCTAATAGGGCTTCTTAACCTGTTGTGTGCCATGGGCCTCTTTTTGGAATAGCCTTTTCAAATGTCTAAAATAAAATACAAAGGGTTGTGGGACACCTTGCTGGCTGAGTCAGTTAAGCATCCTACTCTTGGTCTCATCATTGGGAGATCAAGCCCCATGTTGGGCTTCATGCTGGGCATTGAGCCTACTTAAAAAAAATACAAAGGGTTATGAAGGAAACCAGTTAAGTTAAAGATAGCTCTTCCCAAAGACCACTCTGGGAAAGACAGCCCTGCTGCTCTGGACTGTTCAGAGAGCCCCTGAAGTTGCCCTTGCTGCCCCAGGGCCTGCTAGCGGTAGCTGGGTCCTAGGCAGGGCAGATTTGGGTAAGCAGTAGCCCGGGTGAGTGTGGGGAGGTGGCTTGGGTAGGACAGGGCAGTAGGTGTGAGGGAGGCTGCGTGGCCTGGGCTGGGAGCCCAGCTCTGCATTTGCCAGCTATGTGACCTGAGTGAGGGTAGGAGTGACAGTGTAAGTTACAGCAACAAGAGCAAATACTTCCTTCCTCAGTGTGTACTTGCGCCCAGGTGCTGTCCTCAGGAGGATCCCATTGAGTCTTTGGCCCTTCTACTCACCCTGGGAGCTGGGTCCTTCTGTTGCCACTGGCAGGCAGGAGCCTGACCCAGAGTAGCTGAGCAACTTGCCCAGAGCCTGCCTGCCCATCCCCAGTATCGGCACCAGCAAGGCTGCCACTCTTGTTGAAAGCCTGAGGGTTCCAGCTGCTGCCTCTGCTGCCATATGGCCCTGGGGCTGCGGCCCCCTCTCCTTCCTCATAGATTTGACCTCTGCAGTCTCCCTGGGCCGTCTGGGGTTGTGTTCTTGCCGTGTACCATAGCTGCCACCAGAATCCAGTGGTGCCTTTCCTCTGGGCACTTGGGGGCCCCAAAGCATCTGTGACTTCATCTGTGTCCCTGTGTCAGGCGTGGGCTCCATATGCAGTATAGGCTGTCCAGGCAGACTGGAGTCTCTCTGGCCCTTAGAGAGCGTGACAGCCCTGACAGTCCAGGTTGTGTCACAAGGTCACAGAATATAGGGACGGGGAGGAAGAGCCTCATGGGATGTGATTCAGAGACTTCTTGCCTGCCTGGGGCCTCAAGGGGCATCCCTGGGCAAGGGGAACAGGGGATATGTCACCTGGCTGCAGTGAGCATTAGCTGGGGAGTGATGGGGAGGCAGGTGGCCAGGGTGGGCGTGAGAGATAGGGGAGAGTCTGGGTGTTCGTGGGCCCCAGGGTGCACGGGTCACCTGGAGTGTGTCAAGTGCCAGCATGGTGTCAGGAAAGGAGGGTGCTCCAGGTGGGGCCAGCCCCAGCATGGCAGGCTGTGTGCTTCACTTCTAAGGCCCCACAGTGCCCTGGGCCAGTGCTCCCAGCTGCCACGATGCAGGCCTGGCCTCTGGGGAGGGGACACAACTGAGCATGCAGGAGACGTGAGGGCAGAGGTGATGGGGACCCAGGAGACATCTGGGCTGATGCATCACCTCTGTGATCCCACACCCGTGACTCCATCAGGTTTCCAAGTGTCCATGATGCCCAATTGTGTCTGTAGCCCCAGGTCCTCACGCAGGGCCCGGAACACCAAAAGTAGGCCATTTACCATAAAGGTAGCAAGTGCCTGTGGTGAGAAAGAAAAGCGATACAAAAAGTTGTCCAGTGACAAGTGATCTGCTCTGCCGTCCCTGGCAGCCGCCTGGGGGCTCTTGTGCGGGTCTCTCTCCAGAGACAGCCTCTGTGTGCACCAGTGCACGTCCGTGTGTCCATCTGGCTGCCCCCACACGGGGTCTCAGCAGCCACCCTGATGGGCCCCGCCTCTGCCCACAGGTCTCCGTGCTGGTGCTCTTTGCCCTGGCCTTCCTCACCTGTGTCGTCTTCCTGGTCGTCTACAAGGTGTACAAGTATGACCGTGCCTGCCCGGATGGGTTCGTCCTCAAGGTAAGTAAAGCTCCGCCTCCCTGAGGTCGCCAGATGCCCCCACGGAGGGACAGGCACTAGAGCAGCAGGGACTCTATGCAAGGGTGCAGGGAAGGGAGGCAAGGAATTGAACTGACCTCAACCCAGGGGGGTGGGGGTGTGGAGCACCAAGGAGGAGGCTTGTGGGGGGTTGGGGGAAACTGACCGCAGGGCTGGGCACACACCCCACACTCCTGCCTGCGTGTCCCTTGGCCCTCGGCCCCCGCTCTGCCCGGCACCCACTTGGCTGGGCTCTCCATGCACGTGGAAATGCTTGCTTTGCTGTGATGCTTCGCCTTCCAGAAAGCCTGCAAGTGGCACATAAGCATACACAGGGAACAAGAGGACTGAGTGACAACAAAGGGCGAGAAGAAGGGAGAAGAGGTGAAGCAGGAGCTAGTAAAACGGATTTGTACCCATTTCCCACACACTCAGCACCTGGGCCCCACATCGGGTTCTGAGCTCTCCAGAGCCAGTGTGAAGAGGGAAAGGGATCGTTTCCAGGATCTGGTGTTGCCGAAGTGAACGCAGGAGAAGCCCACGCCGAGAACACGCAAGGACGGGCGCGGCTTGTCAGCTGTCACCGGGTGGCTTTGCTTTGGTTTTTGCTGATGGGCGGGATGCAGAGCCCTGGCTTGAGTGGGCAGGCAGAGCCAGAAGCCACGTTTCCTGGCACACTGCACTGTACGTAACGCTTCTGAGCCTCCAGCCCTCCTCTGCTCGGCAAGCACACTGCCTGCGGAGTGCCAGTCGCAGCCGCTGCTCCTCCAGGTGCTGGAACCCAGCCAGGACCCAGTCAGGTGAAGATCCCCACCTTTGGGAAGCTCCCTGCTGGTCTCCAAAGAAACGTGAAGTCGGTCGTATACTGCGTTTGTTTACAAGCAGTGGAAAACAGAAGAGGAAAGCAGGGTTGGGGACTGCAGCTGCTAACAGGGTGGTCAAGTTTGAGCAAAGCTCATAGGAGGCCAGTGAGGACCTATGTGTGGGGGCGGGGGGGCGGGGGGGGAAACCTGGGGAACCCCCCTTACCCCTTCCACAAATCCGTTCAATCCCCCCTGGACAGGCTTGCAGAGGATATGCTCTGTTTGCGAGCTCAGGAGTCACCACAGTTTAAAGGCCAGCCCCAAGGGTTTGGGGGCTTTGAGGCCAGGGCGAGGCTGGGAAGGGAAGGGTTGGCCTTGACGGAGCAAGCCCAATAGCAGACACTGGAGACTGGCAGGTTCAAACCAGGCCGGCTGGGGGAGTGGCAGTGCACACAGGTGATAGCAGGACAGTGCCTGTATGGTCAGCCTGGAGGACTGGGAGCTGTGGGAGGTGAGCCAGCTACGGCCGGACGGTGCCACACTTCATGTGCCAGGCAAAGGGACATGATGGGACGGCCACTCAGTGGCCCGGGGAGGCTGGAAGTTTGGTGACATGGCCCAGGAGGCTGCTGCAGGGGGCCTGGGGAGAGACCAGGGTCCAGCCTGGTCAGGGTGCTGGGGATGGAGACTGGGTGGGGGACACAAGAGGGGAGGACCTGGTCCAGAGCCTGGTGACACAGAGGGGCTGACGTCATAGAGAGGAAGCAAAGCAGACGCGGCAGCGGTGCCCTGATGGGAACCGGGTGTGCAGAGGACAGCTTCCTGGGGACTGGACAGACTGCTCACAAACAACTGGGGCCAGCAGCTCCTGGTCATCGGGGGGCAGGGTTTGCGTCTGGGCTCTCTGGGCCAGGACAAGCTGGCTGCATGGAGGGGAGAGGGGTAGGCCAAAACCACCTGGCCTGGCCTGCAAGACCTATTGTGCTAGAAAGCCAGGTCCCGGCAAGTGGAGTCCGAGAGAGGAAGCTCTGGTTCTCGGAGTCCTTCAGGGAAGGGGGCAGGTATCTGCGTGTGCAGAAGGCTCTGTGGGTGAGCCTGCTGCCCAGGCAGCCTGGGGAATGGAGTCCAGTGATTGTTCTGTAGGTGTGTCTCCTGGGACTTTGGCATTTTCCACTGGCCTTTCCGTGAAATCGGGGGCAGGTGTCCTTCCCGGAAAACATAGATGAACGACTAGGGAGCTGCCAGCCTGTACCTAAGTGCGCTCGGCTAAAGCTGGGGGGGAGGGGTGTGTGTGCCAGAGTCCCCCCCCCCCACGTTTGTGCACGTGCAGGTCACACCAGACCCTGACAGTTTACGGTTTGCACACGCTCCCAGAAACCTCACAGGCATATACCATTAGCCCCCCACTGTACCAGTGGGAGGGACGCAGTACAGACTCGATGGTCATTGTGTCCAAGGTCACACCCTGTGGCTCATTCATATATATTTAGCACGTGTTTATGAAGTGCCTCCTGTGTGTGCCCAGCCGGACAGGAGTCCAGGCCCTACCTCTGCCTGTATTCTAGTGGAGGAGACAAGGGGCAAGCAGACACCAGGGTGATGTGTGCTGGGGGTCACCTTTCGGGTCACTTGGGGTGCAAACTGAATGAGGAGTCCGTTTAGCCAGTGGGTGGTCTGGGCCAGGCTTGGACTGAGGACACAGGCTGGGCTGGGTTCTGCTGACCCCAAAGCCAGAAGGGGCCCCGTGGGCAGGGAGGATGGGCACAGGTACCACAGAGGTCCTGGCATGAGGCTGAGGACAGGCACCCGTGCCCACGCTCTGGGTGAGAGGAGGCGTCTGACAAGGGGATTTAGGAAGGCAGATCCGGGCTGGGGAGGATGCTAGGTTTCCGTCTTTTCCCTGAAACCATGGATTTATTATAGGAGTATTAGGGGTTTTAAAAGTGTTGGAAACTGCTGAAACCCCACATGTTGACATCTGGGTATCCCTGGTAGACCATTAGCAGACACACGTACTCATGGTGGAACTCCTGCACGAGGAACACTTACGCTGGCCGAGTGCCAGCTCGGAACGGCTGTTCGGAACATGCTTTCGAGCATGACCTCACTGGTCCAACTATCATTTTGTCCTGTTCTGAGGGATAAGGCTCCTCACACTCATCCACAGAGGGACAGAGGGGCACATGGCTGTGACTTCTGGCCTGATTGGGGCCGGGTCAGAGCTTCCAGGGAGGCCCTGGCCCCATGCTCCCTCTGGAACTGGGGTTCTCGCCTACCACCAGCCCCCAGGGCACCTCCCCGGCACGTTCTTCCTGCCGCGGTGTGGGCAGCGGCAGGACTGTGCGTCCTCCCTGGCCTGGCCCCCGTTCTGTTATGTCTGGAGGCCCAGCTCTGGCCTGGGGTGGAGTCTCGCAGCTGCCCAGCCTGTGCCGGCCGCCTCAGGACGTCTAGCAGGACCCTGTGCTGGCAGGTGGCAGGAGGAGAGGAAAGAGCAAAGGGCAGGTGGCAGTGCCGGCTGGGGAGGGGGTGGTTGCCTGCCTTGCACGTGAGGAGGCGTGGCTGGGGTCAAGCTGCTGCTGAGACACAGGTGTCCCCTTGGTGGTGGCCCTGCGGCTTTCCATCTTTCCTTCCTTTTCCGTGTGAGCATGGACACGTGGCTTCTCACTGAGCGGCCCATCACTGACTTCAGTCCTCACGGCCACACAGGAGGTGGGACTCCCCAGCCCCATGTCGTAGGTGGGGGAGCCGAGGTTGAGAGGAAGGAACTGCGGTGGCCGTGGCCATGGTGTGGGCTGGCCTCCGAGGCCAAGCTCCTTCTGCAGCACGGCTGCTGCTGCCTCACCCACTGACGTGCTGGACGGGCAGTCCTTTGTCCTCTCCTGGCGCTCTGTGCTCCGGGGGGTCGGCAGGGGGTTCTGATCCTGGTATCTCGGGCATCAGGGAGCGAGGAGGAGGGGGACCATTCTCTACGGGTGGACAGTACTGGGCTGACGGGGAAGCCCACGTTGAACACCTTGCCTTTCTGTTGCCACTCGGCCAGTGGCAGTGAGCCCCTCAGAGCCACCCATGGCACTCACCTGGGTCATGGGTTCTGGTCTGGGGAACAGAGGCATGTGGACGTGCTGTAAACCCCCCAAGAACACAGGGTTTTCTACACATCCCTTTACCCCAGACTGTCTTGTCCTTCACCTCCTCACTGTCCTCCAGACCCGTCAGTGAGGGAATGGTAGTTTGGGGGCCAGGTGCCAGGCCAGGTGTGACACCACTCCATCTGTCAACAGCCATGCCAAGTAGGCACTGACCTCGCTCTGCTGAGGCCAGGCCTGCCACTTCCTGGTGTTTGAGTCACAGAGCTGGGGATTCCTGGGTGAGGGCCATGGGGTGGGACAAGGCCAGCAGGGTTGGTTTCAGAGGGCCCATGGCTTGGGCAATGGCATGTTGTCTTTGGTGCTTCTGAACATGGTGGGCAGCCCCCCTGTGGGAGAGCCAGTCCCCAGCCACGCCTCCTCACTTCACGATGACCCTCCCATGGCCCATATCCCAGGAGAACCATCTGGGGGGAGAGGGACCTCGACTGATCATGAGAGGCCTCCAAGTCTGAGCACATGGGGGCTTTTCTGTAACTGGGGAGTCATCCCTTCTGTGTCTCCACAATCACGTGCTCAGCCCTGTCGGCGTCCCTGCTTCTGACAATGACGGCGGCCAGGCTACGTGGGCCCGTGTGCTGGGGAGTTCTCTGGGGTTGGAGGACAGGCTGTTGTCTGAGAGGATGTCACGTAGGCCGTGGTGCTCACCTGGCTCGGGTCACGGCAGCCATCCCGGGCAGACCTCTCAGCCTCCCTGAGCGCTGCCAGGGGAGCCCCAGCCAGGCCTGCGAGGGTGCCGGAGGCTGGGCTGGTAACGCAGGCCCGGCGCGGAACCCGGCGAGTGCTGGGGCCTCGACGCCGGCTGTAGATGTGAGACTGCCGCGGCTCTGGAAAAAGTGGTTCTGCCCCTGCGCCAGGGCTGACTGCTGCTGCCCCTCACAGTGCCTGTGTCGGAGCGGAGTGGGTCGTCTGTTGGCGGCTTTGCACGGGGACACTGTGTGGGGTTCTGGGCACTCTGGGAGGCCAGGCTGGAGAGTTACTTCCCCTCTGTGGGCCTCCTTCGCCCCATCTGTCACAGCGGACTAAATGGAATTTACCTCACAGCGAGAGAGGGTGCGTGGAAAGCACTTGTCAAGCTGTCAGGTGCAAAGACAAGGTCAGGAGGAGGAGAACATCGGCGTGGGAGGCAAAACCCCAGTCCCATTTTCTTTGCTGCCAAGGAAGTGGCAGGTGGGCCTCAAATCTACAGGAAGACCTCAAGGAGCAGCTTTCAGACATTAAGGACAACCTGGGCCCAGGCTGGGGCGAGACTCCTGGAGGAGGTTCCCCCGCTGCGTGCTGGGCTGGCCCTGCGGTCCCCTGGCACCGTCTGGGTGCAGCAGCTGTGGCCAGCCATCCTAGCGATGGCCTGAGGTGCCCAGAGATGTGGTCATCAAGGTCCCGTCACATTCTCCACACACAGCTTGCCCGGGGGAGGTGGAGGGACACCTTGGCTAAGCTTAGCACTTCTTGCTAAGCCACGGGAGTCAGTCAGAGTGCTGTAGGTGGTGCTTGGGCTTCGGACCCTGGCTGTGCACTTGCCAGCAGGGTGGCCGTGGCCAAGATAGACGGCACTCGGTGTGCCAAGCCTCAGAATCATCTGGGATGTTTAAAAATACAGATGGCTCCAGAACAGATGTGCTGAGTCAGACCCTTCGGGGTGGGTGGAGAATCTGGGTTGTGAAACTCTTCCTGGTGGCTGTGCAGGTGGCCGAGGCCAGGGACCTGTCTTAGCCGCAGTCTCCCTTCACTGTCTGGTAAGGAGGCTGTGGCATTTGTGTTTTGCTTTGGTTGTTTAGACACACAGGTAACGTGGCTTCCACAAGATGGAAGGCTCCTGCTGGAAGGCAGTGGGGCTCTGGGAGGCCATCCTGAAGCCCCGATTCTGTCCCATGCTGCCCTGCCAGCCCCCAGAGTATTATCCTTCTCTGGGTGAAGCCAGCGGAGAAAGGGCCACTGGAGAGCAAGTGGACAGATACCCACTCCTGTCCCACTGGCCAGAGTTAGTCCTGTGGCCTCACCTGGCTGCCAGGAGAGCTGTGGGATGTGTAGTTGCTAGCTGGGCGCCAAGTGCCTGCTTCACTCTGGGAGAACAGGTGGTGGGAGACGACCCACAGCCCCACACACCGCTCTCACGGGCTTGCTGAGCTCATCTATGGTGTGGGCTGGCCACAGCAGCAGCGATGGGGCAGTGGCTCAGGCTGGTTCTGGGACTGGTAAGGAAAGGCAGCTTGTGGTATGGGATCTTAACTTTTTGGGGTTCTAGACCTTTTACCAGATCCTGACCTCTCAGGGTTCCATGCCTGTAGAGACAGAGCCTCTTCCTTCATGGACAGCTGTGGGGCCAGTCTCCTCTGCCTCCCTCCCCCTCCCCAGATGAGGCCTACGAAAAACCTAGCTCCCAGAAGGCCTTGCTGACTTCCCTTCCTTCCCTATTTGAGTATATTTTCGGGAGATGTAAAATAAATGACAAGTTTAAGATCAGAGGGCCCATGGCTTGGGTAATGGCATGTTGTCTTTGGTACTCCTGGTACAGGCCTGGCACGGGTGGCTTCTGAACTTCTCTAGTGAAGCAGGCAGGCTCACTGTCCTGGTACATGCCCCTGGAATCCAAGCACTGTGGTATCATGGCCTACCTTAGAGAGGTAGAGAGGCCTACCCTGTCACGATGTACATCTGTCGGGTGGTCACTGAGCTGTGCCAATGGCAGGACCCGTGCCTGCTTTTGCTTATCATTGTATTTCTCCCCTCAGCCCAGAGAAGGTGCTCCGTAAACATCCGTGGGGTGTCCCTCCAGCCTTGATGCATGTGTCTCAGTGGCCTCTTCTCTTTCAGAACACCCAGTGCATTCCAGAAGGCTTGGAGAGCTACTACGCAGAGCAAGACTCCAGTGCCCGGGAGAAATTTTACACAGTCATCAACCACTACAACCTGGCCAAGCAGAGTATCACTCGTTCTGTCTCACCCTGGATGTCCGTTCTGTCAGAAGAGAAGCTGTCCGAGCAGGAGACTGAAGCCGCCGAGAAGTCAGCTCAGTGAGGTGGGCAGGTTCCTCACAATGAGTCACTTGAAGGTAAAAAGGGACTTGGAGGGACGTTTCATTAAATATAATTACCAATAATTTAGAGGTTACTCATTTATGGTGCAACTGCTTCTGTTTGCTGATGCTGCTTTGCAAATAAAACTTGCTGCCGGCCACTCATGGGCATAAAACCAAGTGCATATCAGCGTTGCTTAAACAGCTCTGACACCACTTTTCATGTTAAGGAGTCTTAATTTAGCTACTTTACGGGGACTTATTGGATGCTATCAAAAAATAAATTTACACTGGATATGCAAGGGGTTTGGATTCAGATAAATAATGCATTTTGTGGAATTGATTTTTTTACGCCCCCTCCCCTTGCTGTTTGAGATCCTACTCCACAGCTGTATTTAGAGTGACCCCCACTTTGCTAAGAGCAAGCTGTACTTAAGATTTCTTCCAACCTTCAGTCAGGCGGCAACAGAGCCACCAAGCCGCATGGTGGTGAGGTGCGCAGAGAAGGAAGGAAATAGGCCTTCTGAGAGCAAACAGACCCTCTTTCCTTCCCTGTGCTCATTCCTAAGTGCGCAGGTGTCCTGTGGCCAGACACACTCGGGTGGCTGTGTCCCCCACCCCAACCACCGGAGTTGGCATCTTGGTGCAGAGTGGACCATGTTTTGCTCCAGTGCATGCAGACCGTGTCCCAGCATGTGAGGTGAGGGGCTGAAGGAAGAGCGGCCCCCAGGCCGCAGGACTCTGTCCCCCTGTAGGTAGTCCGTCTGCTCTGTGATGTGTTAAATAGGAACGAAACCCCTTTGGCCTTTTTGTTCTCTTCTGTTATGAATAAAATTCACATCAACAGCCCTGTTAGCAAGTTAGTTTTTAAAAAACTTATTTGTGTTGGAAAAGTGAAAATGTAATTGCTGGGAAGCCAAGATCAATTTTTATTTTGTGAACTAGAACTCCTTTGATGTATGAAGCAGGCAGGAAAGGCTGGGAGGGGCTCATGTGGCAACTTGCAAATCCAATGATGACATTTCAATTCACCGAATCTTTGTAAGAAAATTATGTCTCAACCTGAATCTTGACATTAAAGTATATGTTTACAAAATTGCCAGTTAGATAAGCTAAGTGTGTAAGACGATTAAATAGAAAAAAAAAAAAGACATTCGCAGACATTTTCTTCCATGTTATTTGAATGTGTTGTTTCTGGTGGACATGTCAAAAGTTTCACTGTTTTTTAGTAGATCAAAAATAAATGACAACTAGTGCAAGATCTGTTGCAAACAAGCATGGTGGTCATGGCCGACTCCATTACTGCTTCCTGAAATGTGCTTCCCAAACCATATTTTATCATCAAGGGTGTTCTGACCATGACCGTGGCCTCGGAGCCAGGGATGAGTGGGACAAGGCCGCATGCATCTAGAGAGAGCAAGAACCACATACACACCTTTCCTGCACAGACACACCAGTAAACACACTAAGGCAACATACCTTTGTACTTTCTAGTAGACATTTTATTGACTGTAAATTCACATGTAACTTTTGACATTTTCACTCTGTGCCAATAAAAAACACAGGACCCCTCCCTGTGGCCGCGTGACAGACTGTACTGCACACAGTTCTGCAGGGAGCAATGCAGAGCTGTCCGCACCCACACCAGGGGGTGGGGTGGGGGTGGGGGTGGGCATGAACACCAGCTTGTTTCCTGCACAGACGTGGTTCCAGAAGACTTGTGCTTCCCACTGCCAACAGGTGGTCAGTCCTGTTCATGTTTCCTAGAGGGTCAGGTGCACAGGCCAGGTTCCTGCTCCAGCCAAAAGCTCCCAGGGGCGCAGTGGCCCCTTGCTGAGTGCCCAGAGTCTATCCCTGCACTTCTTCTGCAGCCAGCAGGCCGGCGTCCACTGAACTACACTCGGACCCGCCGATAGGACATGAAGCAGCTATAGTTGCATTTATTAGGTCAACAGGGCACAGGTGCGTTTTCTATAACATAGTGATTCTGTCACATGGCCCAGGCAGATGAGAAGTCACAGGAAACAAAGAAATGATCATCTGTTGTGAGAAGTTATTAACCAGTGCTTCTCCCGAAGCCACCAGAAGGGCAGGGCTGGAGCCTCCCAGAGCCTGGCCTCTGGTCAGCCCTTCCACATTGGTCTCCAATTTAGGTGCAGCCAGTAACAATCCCCACCCCCCACCAACTCACCCACCTTGCATCAGGATTGCTACACAGGTCATTTTGTGTTCATTATTTTCTTTCTCAGCTACTACATGGGCTTAAAACCACAGGTCTGGGTGTCCCTTTTGTGAGAGTATACATCTGTCACAGCCCCCTCCCCCCGAATGGCTCTGTGATAAATCGGCTCACAGCCCTGCTCTGATGCCGGAGCCCACAACAGCGCGCCGCCTGCCGGGAACAGCCAGAGTGGACTAGCTGTCATACCAGTCCAGGAAGAGCAAGGAGAAGGAGCACATCACCAGGAAGAAGAGGACCCACACTCGGAAGCCAGCGTTGTTTTTAATGGCCTGGGGGAGGGGGGAGAAGGAGGGCAGTAGCACAGGGATTTGCATCACACAGGATTTTGGTTTCAAAAGCCCTCAAATGCTCCACCTGTCTGCGGGCACTCGCCCTGCACTGGGCTTTAACAGGGTATTGCTAGAGTCAGTGCTACCGGAATTAGACAAAACCATGGGTTTAGAATCCATCAGAAAACAAACAGGTATTTATTTCCCTTACTGGCTGGCCCTTAGTCATACTTCCTGCATATTTCTCCCAGGAAACACCCAGCAACTGCCCATGTGCATCCTGGGGTTAAAACCACACACGCCGACCTCGAGTACCATAGCTGGCCCAGCTGCTGGCTCCCCACAGTACATGGCAGTAGTGGCCTCCCATCAACCCAAACCCGGGGACTGCACTCAGAAGACCGAGGACACTCAAGAGTCCGCTGTGGTGGCCCCAGTAAACCAAGGCCCTGGCCCTTAGGGTTGGGGCAGGGGGTGTTCAACAAGCTTCTCCAGTGGCGCCCATCCACGGATTTAGGGAGCTGGTGCAGCCTTTGCCAAGAGTAACCTCACGTGTCTCAGATGGCTCCTTTGGAGGAGGGTGAGTCACATCTCTTGGTAACAGCGGGTGCCCAGGGTTTGTTGGGGACAGAACAGGACTGTCCAGCACAGTCAGGAGGTGAGCCCTGGGGATTGGGCCCCAGCATGGCTCTCCTGCAGCCCTGCCAGCAAGACCACCCCTACTGCCTGGACTCATTGCCACATAGCCACGGCCTGGGGGACCCGAGAGTACTCACCTCTCTGATGTCTTCATTACCTTCCTTGATATTCTCAGTTGCCCCTACAACTAACTGGTGAATGCTGTCGATCTCGGCCTCCTGTGGAAGAAGAGTAACAGGTGGACCCAACCACTATCTCCTTTCCCCAAGCACACAGACCTCAGAAGCTAGCAGCTGCCCCTTACAAAGGGCCAGGACTTTATAAACATGAGCCCATGAATCCTTACGGTGCCCTGAGGGGTAGGCCGCATCCTCATTTTGCAAAAGGGAAACAGGGTTCAGAGACTTCACCCCGAAGTCACACAGCAACCATGTGGCAGGACTAGGACTGGAACCCAGTACCTGTGCCGCTGCCACCCCAGGTGTCACCTTCTGTGCCACTTGCTGGACAGGAAGGGACGAGCACAAGAGCTGCCCGTTACATAGTAGCCGCCACAGGCCAGGGCCCTTCCCTCTGGTCTCTCCTGTATTAGGTTCGAGAGGTAAGCTTTTAAATGCATGTGCTTTAAAACATACCCTAGCTTCAGAAAAGTGCTTTGTGTTTCACCATTTTATGTGTAACCTAAGAAAGTAAAGGGCTAAAATGTATAAACATGACCTCCCATGTACTGAGAGCCTCCCATGAGCCAGGAGCGTGTCCAGTGCCTCTTCCACCAGCAATGACAGCAAGGCAGGGGACACCCGCCCCATTCTGTGAAGGGCGGCAGGGCTCAGGGCACCCCAGGTCACAGGACACACTTCGGAAGTCTGGATCAGAGCCATGAGCTCCCCTCCCGTGCCGTGCTGCCTCCAGAAACAAGTCTGCTTGCTCTAACAGACAGCTGACGTGGCTGTTTGAGGTGTCAGGAGGGGGATGTGAAGGCTCAGCACATACCTGCCTAGTTCCTTCAGTGCGCAATTAAAGAGGGACAATTCTTCTGAACCTGAACTTCCACACTGTGAGGTTTCATGTACCTGATGTACGATTCAACCCTGGCTGTGAGCCTTAGGACAGGTTTTGTGAGGGGGGTATCTTAAGTCAACTACCCCAGTTTAACACGATGGAGCAAAATGATTTTGTCTTTGAAACCCTTCCATGGTCTGTGGATCCTAAAAACAAAAGGACAAATTTATCGGTCTCTAAAAGTTTTGCCAGTAGCTGACTGGAAGAATTTTAGATGTGGAGGCAAGTATGAGTAACGTGAAAATCCACTTGTGAGAACAATCCTGTTTCCTGTGTGGACATGACACCCAAGGTGGCACGGACCTGGCTTTCAGAGGGCCAGCCGAGTCTGGGCTACTATCCTGCAGGCATTGTGTTGGGTGCTCCCTGTGGGTTATCTCTGGGCCTTAAAACAGCCCTGAAAGGGCCACTCCGTTTTATAGACAGGCAAACCATAGCTCAGAGGCTACCCTGGTGACCTGAGGGCCTCCAGAACAGAGATCCACCTGACTCCCCCCTCTGAGCGCTCCACTGCACACCTGGGGTGGCCACGCCGTCTGGCTGCAGAGTGCTCGCCAACACAGAGGCAAGAGGCCCTCACCTGAGGAGCCGTGTGAGTGTGCACTGGCCCAAAGCACAAAGCTCTGCATGCACGGCTGCAGAGACAGGCAGCCTCAGAAGTATCTGGACTTCACAGTATATTCTTTTAAGCTAAAACTTTCAACAGTGATTTTTTTTCTTTCTTACCTGCTGTAAAACCTTCTCTGTGAATATCTCTTGGAGCCTGGAAATTTCAACCACTCTCCCTTCTATTTGCCTTCATTAAAAAAAAAAAAAAAAAAAAAAAAGGTTACATACAACCATTAGTACTTAGTCCTAACAAGAACGTTAACATTTCTAAAGGGATCAACTAAGTGAGAAAGCCTCTGGAGGAGAGAGGGACATCATGTCATCCAAGAGAGAGGGAGGAGGCACCACGTCCAGCTCAGGGAAGGAGGAAACAGGCATTTTACTTTCCAGCTCTCCTTCAAAGTCTCTCAGATTATGGGGGTGTACGGCGGTGTAGAAGCCTGCTCTCCCCTGTAAGCTGACCTGAGTGCCCCTGCCTTGGGAGTCCGTGCCCTTGGTGACAAAAGAGAGTCTTCTAGAAGGCCTATACCAGCCTCGTAACCATAGTAACGAGGTGGGGATTCCAAAGAAAACACCAGAATGTGCTGACAACTCAACTTTGTTACTGCTCAGTAGGCTGAGGGCAAGCATAATTGCCATTCTAACCAACTTCCTGTGGAAAGGAAAAACTCTGGCTAGATCCGTCTGCAAAATATATCTATCTGGGTTCAGCAACCAAGTGTCTGAGCTTCTCCCTGTTTCAGGGGCAGCCAGGGGCCCCCAGTGGTGGTCTGGGGGCTAGAGTAGGGCCCTAGAGATGGAGGCTGCAGGGGCTGAGCTCCCAGCCGAGGAGGTCCGCAGTGTAAGGGCAGGAGGCTGCCATTCCCCCCAGGGCTTCTAGGCCTGAGGAGGGAAGAGTGAGGCAGTGGGGGCAAGGACTAGGAGGCCCCCAGAAGAGTACAGGTGCTGTCAGAGGGAAGTATCTGCACTCGGAGTCCTTGGGACTGTGTAGGTACAGTGCCAGGATGTGCTTGCTTTTGGGATGAGCCTATAATGCAGCAGTTTCAATGCCCTGCAAAAGCCTGGGCCTTCTGTGCAGATGCCCCAGACATTCTCAGGAAACAGGCCCCAAGTCCTTCCCCAATAGGACCAGCTGGTGATGGTTCAAATGGGTGAGCATAGCCACTAGCCTTTGGTGCTGCCAACCTTTTGCTGAGGGAGCAGGCTGACTCTGGCAGAGCCAAGTGCAGGAGGCTGCCCCTGGCTAGTCATTCTTCGAAAGGCCCCCCTATCTCACCTTGAAGTGATGAAGTGCAAACAGCCCCCACCTGGTGATGCTCAGTACCTGGTACAATCTGTAGTCACTGGGAGCCTGGCAGCAGCACATAGATGGGGACTACCCACAAATTAAGGGGAGTCAGTAGGGGTGGCAGCTCCCTTGACCCCGAAATGGCTCCAGGGAGGCATGCATGTGGCCAGGGCCACAAGGGTATATTGGGGCACCAAAGTAAATTAATAAAGTTCTCAGTTTCTGGAAAAGCTATAACATAGGCCATCAAGCCTAGAGAAACCACATACCTACCTTACTTCATCAAACAGGCTGTTCATTTCACCAATTAGGCGCTGGTTTTCTTGTTCAAACTGTGAGGAAACAAACACATGAAGGGTGATGTCATACTCAAACCAACACAGCCAAAGGCAAGTGTCTAGGCAAGGCGTCTGCACAGAAATCTTTGATCTGCCCTCTGAGAATCACTAGAGTCCCTCCTTCCAGCGTCAGCATGACATCCCCATGGCTGGATTTCTTCCTGTCTGCAAGCCAACATGATGCCTGCGAAGGTGAGCCGAGGAGGTGCAAGGTTACCTGTCATCCCCCCGCCCTCCCTGCTCTCCTCTGGCGCCCACAGGGCTGTGCTGTCTGCCACTGGGACCATCTGTTTTAAGTGGAACTGTGAGGTCCAGCAGCTAAGGTGAGAGCAGGGCAGTGTGATTTCAGAGCCATGCTCTAGCCAATGCACTGTGAGAGAAACACAGGCCCAGAAGCCAGAGGAGCCCCATTCCTGGCGCTCAGGCTACAGGACTCGATGTGGGTAAGGATACCACCCTGACACCCGGGAGCTCATCAGAGCCAAGTTGACTGTGGAGCAGACAGCTGCTGTTCCCACCATTCCTGCCAATTTGACTCTGGCCAAAAAAAGGATGGTGTGTCTGAAGCTTCGCCTTGGTATGGGGCCAGAAGATCTCCTCCCCCTCACCTTAAGGACCAAGCACTCAGCCTTCACATGCCCACTCAACTCCCTGAATGCACAATCAGCCTCTGGGCAGGGTCCTCTAGCTCCTCAGCCACATCCCACAGACCTGGCGCAAATATCTTCTCCACAATGTATCCCGGGTCCCCAAGCTTGATGCTGTTTCTCATTTTTCTAACCTTGGCCTAGCACCTTCTGAACATCTCTTAGGCTGTGAGCCATTTTAGGCCTGGTAATAAGCTGTGCATGTCCCAAACTCTCTGGGTGACTATGAGCTGCCCAAGGGTGGGAACCAAGTCAAACTCGACTCTGAAAAGGCACCAACCACACTCTTCCTTTCGCATTTGTTAGAGCTGCAGCCATGGCCACAGATACATTCGAGGCACCATCTGTGCCAGGTGCTGTGTGAGGAACAAATGGAAGCAAGCTTTGGCTCTCTGGAGGCTTTGCCATTCGACTGAAGCTCTGGCTACCACTTGCTTGGTAAAACAGAGGGAAGAGATAATGTTTATGGAAGTCACAAAGGTCACCGAGGCCGTGCTCAGCATGTCACATGCAGAGACCCTCAGTCTCCCTGCTGCCCTGTCTGGCTCCCACTTCGTGGGGAGTGAAAGAGCTGTGCTCACTCAGCTCTGCACCTGCCCAAGCTTCTCCCTGTGCTTCTCTGTCCTCCCCTTGTGCCTTGCTCACTTCTACTCACTGGAAACACTGGGAGGGTCACTTTCTCTGGGCAGGGCCTCTTAATGGTCCTCCGTTCATGTCCCTCCAGCCCCTCCATGTGGGTGCCCTCTGTCCCGTCCACCAGTTCCCCTGCACCCTTGCTGCACCCATTCCTTCCCTGGCACCTACGCTCTGCCCTCATAATCCTGCAGTCTTCTCCAGTCTGTCCTCCATGCCTCAGTCACAGTATCTAAGATGCCAGTCACGTCACATCGCACCACACCAGCCCTGCCCCATGGCCTGCAGATCAGCACAGAGGGGTGGCCCCTTCCTGTGGCCTGCCACCCTACCTCTGCAGAGGCTGAGAGCTGAGGGAGTCCCCCAGCTGGTAACCTCAAAACCTGGCCTATGGACCTTCCTAGTGACCAGACACATCATGCAGATTTAATCACCTCCCATCATCTCCTCTCTTTAAAAAGTTCCTCTGTACTTGGGGTTTGCTACATTTCTCGCCCCTGTTTATGCATCTTCCCTCCTGGGGTGGGGCTTTTTCCTCTGGCCTCCCAGCATAGGGCAGGGCCTGACACACTACAGGGTACCAGTTC
The DNA here is from genome assembly GCF_003254725.2 of Canis lupus dingo. Classification (NCBI taxonomy): domain Eukaryota; kingdom Metazoa; phylum Chordata; class Mammalia; order Carnivora; family Canidae; genus Canis; species Canis lupus. The sequence goes on from NC_064245.1 coordinate 69,964,074, forward strand.
CCAGCCCTAATGCTTGTCCAAACACACAGATGCCTCCACTCCACCCCAGATACACTGGGCCAGAAAATGGGCGGGCTGGCCCATCTTCCAGAAGGGCAGAAGTGCTGGGGAAGCGCTCTACAGGGCCGCCCCAATCCCTGGCGGTGGGCTGCCTTGCTGGCTGCTGACAGTACTCTTCTAGAAGGTCCTTCTCATGCATGCAACAGGCTATTTAAGGAAATAAAAACTTCCCTTTTAAGTTTGAAACTATCAGCTCTGTTAACTGTCAACAGTTACTTGAGTCCAGTATTTAAGGAGAAATAGAATTACATCAGTGTGTAGGTGCTAATTTACTTTCACTAATTCTCCCAGGTACTATTCAGGATTAAAAAAAATTTTTTTTGCAGGGGGCATTTTCTTATTTTTGTAATGACAAAATTTGGCCCTGTCCTTTTAAATCCTCAGCTCTTTTATGCTTTTTAAACTGTTCCTAAGCAAGATTAACTAGGGATTTGAGGTGGTTTATTACTGGAATGTCCCCTGGGAACAAAGCTCTCTTTGTTTCCTCCCCAACTCTGGGGCATGTGGCATCTGCCTTTTAGGCCTCTGTGTAACTGCTACTTCTGAAGGACTCCTGAGAGCAGTAGTCAGGAGTGTGATCAGATTCTGGCTCTGATTTCCTTTCAACCCCTGAGTTCTTAGGGCCACCTGAGAAGTACCCAGCCCCTGGAGGAAATGAGAAAAACAAATGCCTTGAGGGATCAAGCAGCAATAGGGTTGAGGAGGGAGGTCTGCCATGGCCAGGACCTTCGTGGAAAGCAGCCTCCATCTGGGGGTGGGAGTTCAACAAAACTTGTTTCCTACAGCCCAGTGTAAGGCAGTTATTTAATGAGACCTGGCAGGACTCAGGGTGATTAGGTAGTGTCCAGGCTGCTGACAACATTCACTTACACCAAATTTCAGGATGGTTTCCGATGCTGTCTTGGTGGCCAACCTGTACACCTCACCTCTCATCTGCTGAGTAAGACAGGGAGCAGCAAATGTTGGCGGGCAGGGGCAGGTGATGAACATGCCTGGGACTTCAGTGAGCCAGCCCCTGTGGCCTTGTGGCAACTCCTTGGGTGGCTCTGGACCAGAAACTGGCTTCTGTCTATCCTGTTATGTGACAGGGCCTGTTTGTGAACAGAGGTGGTGATGCCGTCCTTTCCTGCCTGAAGCCCCGGGGAGGGATGGCTCCTTTACTTTCTAAGCTGTATGCCCTTGGGCAGATGACTGGTCTGTGCTTCTGTCTTCATTATTAAAATGGGATGATAATAATACTTAATTAGCAGTTGTTAAGAGGAAGATGTGCTAATACATGTAAGTTGCCTTCAATGTGCATGGGAAACAGGAAGCCCTCTAATTATTATTATTTAGTCTCTCTGGAAGTGAGATTCCAGATATGTAAAATGAATTATGAAATGCTCTGGAGGCCCCTTCCACTTCTCTGGTTTCAAATTTTAGAGGGCTGCTGTGACTTGAGGTCCTCTCTCTCTCTCTCTTTCTCTCTCAAGCAAGAGAAACGCTCACATTCACTGAGGCTCACAGGCAGCTGCTGGCATCTATCCCCACAGGGACAGGGACTTCACATGGTGCAGCAGCCAACGAGGCCTGGTCAGCGCCGTTGGTCAGCACCAAGGACAGGGCCTGAGAAGGCAAATTCAGCTAGTCCAAGATACACATCACCCATATTCACAGAGATGGATGGAAAGGGGGATATGAGGACTGCATGATGGGTAAGGTGGGCAAGCAGGGCCCAAGAGGCATCGTAGCAGCCAGACTGTCTTTGTGGGCCTCCTGCCATGACCCCCTCCACTCCACACTGGTTGCTCTCAGCACAGACCTGATGTCCCCAGCAACCTCCCCCTGACCTCTCAACTAGTGGCAGGCACCACATTTAAAGGTCTAAGACTGGGGAATGCTCCATAAAATGGGGCCTGCAACAGCCCCTACCACATAGGTTGGCATATGTTAATAAATGCTGAAGTGCTCAGAGCAGTACTTGGCATGTGGTGTGTGTTACATGCGTGTTAGGCAATACTACTTAACTGCTTTATTCCATTCAGGAGTCAGACTTCTAAATAGGGGGCCCCAAAAGGGTTTATAATCTGGTTTAAAGGATACAAATCCACACTGTGAGTACATTGTTACAGAAATCCTTTTCTAATCTAATCCTCTTTACTATAGTTTTAAAAAGAAAATCACTCGACAAAGGCCTTTGAGTATAAAATGAGGCCAGAAGAAGTTATTTGCATTGCCAAGGGGCAAGAGCAGCTAACTGAACTAAAGCCCATGAACCCACAGGGGCTGGAACCCACAGGGGCTCAGCCAAAAAAGCAGGCCCAGGACCTCTCTGGGCATTTCCAGATGTGATTTATCTGTGCCAAACAGCTTTATGCTCATGGCTCTGTGACCCTCATCTCCGTTCCTACCTCTAACTCTGTGAACCTGGAAACTCCCCACGGTATGGACTTCAGCTCTCACCTGTGTGGTGCCCAGATTCTACCAATTCTTACCGTAAGCTTGGCCACAGATCACAAGCCCTGCCAGCCAGCCACCTGTAGCTTCCAGGGGGCTACCACAAGAGACATTGGCTAGGGACACCTTTCATACACATTTAAGAACAGAAGTCATGTGCACTCAGGACAGGACAATTAAGGAATACATCAATACATGCAGGTGGTTTCACTTGAGGCAAGTAAAATGAATGCAGGCTTAGAAATGGAGGTATTTTCTCCATGTAACATCAGAAAACAATTTGGTTTCACTCAGCCTGACCACAAAACATCTGCTTATACTAACTCCAACGTTAATATACCTGCATCATGGGTTATAAATGGAAATTTACTGTGCAAATCATATAACACTCTGCAACCATTTTGGAACATGTAACAACTGCTCCTATGGGCGAAATAATGGATTAAATTGATATTAAAGGGCTTAATTCATGATTTTACCCCGAGGAAAAATTCCAAAACAGTGATTATGAATTATGACCATAATTTGCTACAACATTTTCCAATTTAAAACCAATAGTGCCGTACTTCTTTCATGTTCAGGGTTGAGCCTGTTAAGTAAGATTTAGGCTAGCCAGACTGTAAGATATGGAACTTAGCTATCATTCCCAATTAAGAGAGAGGTTACCTGGACATTACATAGGTGGCCATCAAAGTTCTGAACATCACATTCTGCCCAATCCACTTGCAGGAACAGGATACAAATCAGGGAGGTCTTGCTGGTTTTGATTATTTTAGTCCCTGACAGTGGGACACTGAAATAACTAGCATTACTGGGAATGGTCAGTAGCATATTTTTCGACAGTGACTCAGGACAGGACAATGAAGTGGAAGCATGTTATTATGCACTAAAAAGCCTAATGATGTGAACCTCATGTTCTAGAGAGGTACATTGAGTGCAGATGTGCATGGTGACAGCAACAGCTCTTCACATGGGTGCCGACACTGGCTGAGCAGCTACCGTGTACCCTGCACATGCTACTGTGTTCCCAACAATTCCATAGGGTGGTGATTCCTGCCAATACTCAAGTTCAGTGAGGCTAATTTTCTTGCCCCAAATTACAGATAGTAAGTGGTGTAAAGAAAATCTGTAACTGACTCTGTCAAGTCCCCAGGCCCACGCTCTGCCATCATCTCTCACTGGGACATAGCATCAGTTGATTACAGACATCCTTGCTGCCAACCTTCCTCTGGGCCTCTCCACTATGTGTCCAAAGACTTCTACAGGTCATGCATCAGCAAGGGTTAACAAACTTCTGTGCTCACCACTACCTACAGGAGGAAGACAAACTTCTCTGGCAAACAACTGACTCTTATTCTAGCTACTTCATTTATGAAGTGTACGAAAGAAAAAGAAAAGCCTTAACCAGAAGGTAAATTGTGCATACATGTGAATTATCTAAGAGACAGCTACACGTATTTTTTTCTCTAACAAAATGCAGTCCTGTTCCATTATTTGAGGGAACATGAAATCACTGTTCTAATAAAATTCTGTACAAATTGAGGAAAAACATGAGATTTTAAGAAACTCATCATCTGGCTTTAAGAAAAGCCTGATGATGTGAACCTCATGTTCCTCATGTTGCCATCATGAACTATCATTTGGCTCTAAGAAGGGAGCGTGACCTAACTGTCCTTCACTTTCACTGGTGGCTCCTCTGCCTTGGCCTGCCTCCCTGTGGAGCCTCTCCAGGGCGAGGTCCCTGGCTGCACCCCTCTCTCCTCAGTATGCACTGCATCGGCAGTGGGACGTCTCCCACATTCATGTCTCTAGCCTGAGCCTCAAATCCTACCGCCCACCAGACACTTCCCAGGGATGTCCCAGAGGTGCCTCACACTTGTCTCAAATGAAATTCAGCATCCCCTGCTCTGCCCAGCCCGCTCTCCCTCTGATTGCCAGCACTGTCTTCCCAAGTCACAAAGCTCCAGGATCCTCCTTCCAGTCCAGCCCCAGCCCATCCACTTCCCCACACCTCTCTCATCTTTGCCTCCACAGCCACACCCTGATCAAACCCTCATCACCTCCTGACTGGAATCCACACTGCAGTCTTTTCCTAGCCACCCTACACATTTGAGGCTTCCGGCTGCCGTGTCTGCTGGGCCTGAGGAGCAATGAGCTACTCAAAGTCAGAGAGTGTATTTTGGAACCAGGGAGAACCTGGAGGCAGACAGGGACCTGGCAAACCACTTGAAATTGTTTGACTTAGTCACTTAACCTCAGAATTATTTTTGCCTGTAAAGAAGAAAGATAGCTCTGCTTACTCTTCCAAAGAGACTACCACAGGCTCCGAGGAAATACCCAAAGCAAGTCCTAGGAGAGTCATGGCTAACGGTACTATCTCTGCAATCAGTTTTGTGCTTCTTAGGTGATGATTTTCCAGAGGAAATCACTCGTCTGGGGGTGTAGGGGAGGGTAAATGCTTGTGAAACCATGCTGTTTATGAAAGATGCATGAAACTCCTTGAGCTCCAGCTGCCGCCTGCGTGGCCCCTGATGCTGCTGAGTGTGGCACACACACCGGCGTCCTCTCTGCACACACATGTGGCTGTGACCTGGGAGCCTGAGCGCTGCCTAGTCTCTTCCACCCCGTGCAGTGGACCGCTGTCCTGCCTCTCCGCACTACCTGCCACTCTGAAGAGGAAAGGCTGAGGGAACTTGTGAGCTCTTGTTGTGTGCCTGGCACCATGATGCGTGACCCTCCTGGTCAGCTCACTCAGTCATTAGCCCCACCAGGGAGTGGCCACAGGTGGGTCAGTCCTTTATTCAGGCTTAGAGAAGAAACAGGAAGTCTGGAGAGCAAGAAGATTCTGAGTCAGTGCTCTACCCCTGGCAGCCAATGTTCAAGAGAGCAGAAGCATGCATCTGGCCACCCTCGGGGCCCAGCCTGCAGACTTGCCCGTGTAACATGCTCAGGGGGGTCCTGGGAGGATGACTCCTCTCCCAGGCTGCTTGTGTTAATTTGCCACACAGGCTACACTCCCTTAGACCACAGATCCCACCAGGGATACCTGTGAACTGTGACAGGAAGGAGTGCAGGGTTTGGAGCCAGGGTGCAAGGCATTGGACACAGCTTGGCTGCTCTACTGGCCCTGTGACCTTGGACAGCTTTAGAGGCTTTGTGCCTTATTTTTTTCAAATATACAAAGATATAAGTCCTCCTTCACTGGACTGTTACAAAAATTATATAAGACAACATATGTAAAAGGCTTGGAATATAGGGAGTGCTCGTGAGTATACATAATAACAATAATTAACTTAAAGTTAGAATGTTCTAGTAGTGCTTACTGATGATCCTGTCCACAGTTTCTATACTACGCTCATCAAAGGCACTCATCCATCTAAACACCATTCTAGGCTCCGGGAATATGGTAATAAAAGCAGACAAGTTCCTGCTCTCGTCACACTTGCATTCTAGTGGAGGGATGAAGGAATAAAGTGGGGTGTAGGGACAGAGTGGCTGGGGGCCACTGCAGGTTGGGTGGTCGGGAAGGACTCTTTGAGGACATAACATTTGAGACCTGCAAGGTATGAGGAGAAGAGTTAAGAGAAAGAACCTCGGGATCCCTGGGTGGCGCAGCAGTTTAGCACCTGCCTTTGGCCCAGGGTGCGATCCTGGAGACCCGGGATCGAATCCCATGTCGGGCTCCTGGTGCATGGAGCCTGCTTCTCCTTCTGCCTATGTCTCTGCCTCTCTCTCTCTCTCTCTCTCTCTCTCTCTGTGACTATCATAAATAAAAAAAATATTTAAAAAAAAGTATAAAAAAAAAAAGAGAGAAAGAACCTCGTCCAAGAGGCTCAAGGCTGGGATGAGACTGAATCCCTTTCTTATTTGACAGAGCTCTGGCTCAAAACTCCACTACTTCTAGAAGAGGAGACTTAGGTGAGAAATCTGTGAACTGATGATTAATAAGCTCTATCACTTATTAACTTGAGGACCATGGGCCAGACACCTTACTGCTTTTTGCCAAAGTTAAAAGGATATGGTGATGCCCCACCACCTCTGAGAGTGACCATCCAGAGTATCACAGAGAAAATGAGTACCAGCAAAGTTCTGTCCACTAACTGCTGCACAAATTAAGGTGCTGTCATCTGACAGAGCCACTGAAAGTATATGCCATGTGGGAGCAGTTTCCCAGCTCCTTAGGCAGAGGACAGTGTCGCACCAGGGCAGTGCTAGGAAGCACCTGCTCCCCACCACAGGAAGACATATCCCATTTGGCTTGGTCACACCAACCTCCGGACGAACTGTACACAGACACTGCTGGTAAATGAGTTGGCAGGGGCTCTTGCCAGACCTATCAGTTTCCTTTTGAAACTCACCCAGGGAGGATAGCCTACAACTGGTAACTCAACCTTAGCAGTTAACGTGTTACTCTTCATTTTTCAGTCTTTACTTATGCTTTCTCCACATTAGCATAACACCAGCAATTCAAACAATTAAAAAGCACCACAGTAGTAATTATAAAAGCCCCATTTAGTCTGGAGGACTATTTTGCTGCAGCTGAAAAGAATCTAATATTAGTAAAATTATTCCAAGGCAATTTCTTCTTTAATTATGCTACTGCAAATTTAAAACTTATGAAAAGCATATTAAGAATTAGGAAATCAAGTGGAAAAGTTGTATCTAAAGTATTATTTTGAGAACTCAGTATAATAATCAGGGCAAGGGAATTTAGGATGACCTCCTAACTAACACCAGTTAGCAATACCCAACTGGGCAGAGAACAGCCTTACCATTTGTATTTCTTCTGGGGATAATTCATCGTCACCTTTGCCATCTCCCCAGGTACCTAATTCAGGTTGTGATTCTGCCGGAATCTTTTCTGTTAAAAAAAAGAAGAAGAAGAAGAAAAGCAGAAGGCAAAAGAATTCATTTTAGAAGAGGCTGGCTTCGGATGCAGGCATGTTACGAACATGAGACAGTGATAGTTTTGTCCACATCCGGTTAACTCAGGCACGCCTCCACAGTTCTCCTACCATGCTTAGACGTGTGCATGTGTGTGCATACGTATATGTGTGTGTGCAGGGGAAGAAGGCGCCTCATGCACAGCATTTCAGTGCTATGGTGATCTCAGCAATGGTTGCAAACCAAACCAAAAGGACAGTCTTCAGAACCAGTCTTCAAGTGTATTTTACTTCAAAACACCACCCACACACTCATGCACTCCCTCTACTTTTTAAATACTGCCAAATAGATCAGTATTTTTGTTTAAAAAAAAAAAAATGCAGGAAGTGACATGCCACTCCCTAATCCTATTCCTGTCCCAGAAGTAACCACTGCCAGTACTTTGATGTAGCCTCACAGACCTGACACAGCCTATGCACATACATGCAGATATCGAACTCCCTGCCTTCCCTACTTCCACCTAGAAATACGTAGTTTTGTGTGTAGTGCTTCCTTTTTAGCACACTGTTCTAAAACTTCCCATATCTCAGAGATTATCTTTATATCAGTCACAAAGATCTGTATCATTCTCTTAAATTGATGCATAATATTCCATTGTAGGGAATGTTCCTCGTGTAGCTGTACCCCAACTGATAAACCTTTGGTTATCTGGATTTCTCACAGGTATACTGGTACCATGGGCCAGTCCATCCTTAGAGCACTCTTCGGTGTGCTCCAGGATGGATATCTGAGCACAAACTGCTAACTAGAGGTGTATGAGCCTTCTAGAGAACTTTTGGATCGCAACCACACAAACAGGTGATGGTCACTTGATGAAGTAAACCAACAGCTCAGGCTCCTAGAAAGGGCTGTGCCACCCAGAAGGACCATGTTAGACAGGCCTGCCTGGCTCAAAGGGAGTGTGTGGAGGGAACAGGGGAGTGGATGGAAAGGATCTGTCCCTGGTGGACACTGTAACGGGGTTTTTAAAGGTGACTTAGGTTCTGGTGTCTCAGCGGGGCTCTAGGCTTGTCAGCAGGTTGCTAAATACTGCTGCTTTTTCTTCCTCAACCTCAGTAAACTTCCCATAGCTGATCTCAGCCCCACAAGATAGGCAAAAGTCCAGAGTTTTTGTTTTGAGACTCATCAGGGAAAAGAACATATCATAGCACCAATTTAGAGAAAACAGTTTAGGCAGACCCTGTACACAAGGTACTATTATTTCAGATGCATCATCGCAAAAAACCTCCATGTTGTCCAGAACATTGTGGAAGTTTAAAATAAATGGCTATTTTTGCTAGAATATTTGTGAAAGACTTATTTATATATGATTTATACATAATATATATGTAAATATAATAAACATATATAATTTATATATAAAAGAGAGGGAGAAAGCACCTTTAGAAACTGGTAAGGTGTTTTTCTGAGAGGACATCTTCGGGTAGGAACCTCTGCACTTTTACCTCACCACACCTCCACCCCTAGAGCCCTCTGTTTCCTACTTAACCTCATCATGGTCTCCATGTCAAGCTTTTACTTTGACGTTAAGGATAAGAATGTCAAAATTAGAAACACAGAAACACCATTAATATCAGCACCAAGAATAAATGCTCTAAGCTAGAATGTAAAATTTGCTAAGAGGATGCGTGCTCTACAACCTGCCACCTTGGTCACTGCCGGGAGCCACTCTGATCTGCTACCCCAAGAATCAGCCTGAAGCACAGCACTCTTCAAACTATCCTCTGCACAGACCTCCAGGGACCCTGGCGCCAGGACCCATGTGCAGTCTCCTTGGTGGCTTAACAGGCCCTCTGCGTGGCCGGGCCCCACTCACCTTGCCAGCCTGAGTCCCTGCACTCCTCCTCTTTCCATGTGCCGTACTGAATATGTCCCATACCACTCCATGCTTTCTGGCCTCTGTGCTCATGCTCTTCCTCTATATCTAAAAAAGTTTCCATTTTAGGTCTGGACTCATTTCTCAGGGCATTTCCTCCTGAAGTCCCCTCTGAGTGAATTCTGTTCTTCCCGCCTGTGCTCTCTCCTAGGGCACTACTCACTTTCTCAGGGGCTGGAATCTTGTCCTTCCCATCAATTGTGAGCTCCCTGAGGGCAGGAACCATGGCTCATTCAAAAAGTACAGAAGTATTCACAAATAACCATACCCATCTTAATGCTAGGGAAAACCAGGGTAACAATTATAGAAGTAGGGGGGCATCTGGGTGGCTCAGTTGGTTGAGCATATGACTCTTGATTTCAGCTCAGGTCATGATCTCAGAGTCTTGAGATCAAGCCCTGTGCTGGGCTCTGTGCTCAGCAGGGAGTCGGCTTCAGATTCTCGCTCCCTCTGCTCTTCCCCTACTCCCTGCTAGTTCGCTCCCTCAAACATACATATGTACATAAAATCTTTAAAAACAACAGGTCCATGCAGACCTCGTGCTGGCCCAGTAAGAATATGGAAGAAGAAGGCCAAAACATACGATGAGGACAAGGGCTGCATGACCAAAGATCTGCTTGATACTGCTAAATGAAAAGTAACCAAACCAATGGCTTTAAACAAACAAACAAACAAAAAACAGGAGTGTGGCAATCAAGAAACCATCCTCTACCTAGAACTATGCCACTTAGTCCTATTCTGAAGTATTTTTTGTCTAAGTTACAGCTCCTGTTTCAAAAGAGAAATGAAAAACTGAATAGTTAGGCCAAAGGATTCCACATAGCCCAGGCTGACAAAGTCCTTCTGCTCACTGTAGACATTCTAATTTATTAGCGCAATGTCCAGGAGCAGATGTGCAACCCCTCACAGGGAGCAGCTGGGGCTGGGGGAACAACACTGACCCGCTAGCACTGAGGCCAGTCGGGACAGATGAAATGTCAAAGGCCCCCAGAAAACAGGGCAGCAGCACAGAGGTGGGTGGCTGCCTCTGCCCTCCCACACTCGCTCACCTGCAGGCAGGCCTGGGGCTCCGCAGGGCCTCTCCCCACAGCTCCCAAGTGTCTCCAGTCCTGAGGCCCTCCCTGAGCTCTCCGCTCACTGCCACAACCAGCTCACAGTTTCCAGCTGAAAATCCTCCAGGTGTCTTGGACCTAGCCCGCATAGACGAGAATTCTGGTGTTACCCCCATCCCCTCTCCCAGCTTTGCTGCCAGATTCCTCTTCCTCCTGCCTTCTCCTCACAGTCCAGGGGCCACTCACGCCCCAAGCCTTGGTGCTCTGTCCCTCTGTCCCTCACATCTCCTATCCCACCTATGAGTTCATCTGCAGCTCCAAACTACTATGGCTGGAGATGGGGCGCTTCTCTGGTCCACCATCTCCATCTCCACTACTGCCCTGACATGTAACGCTGCCACTTGGCATCCGGACTATGGTAGATCCTATCCTACGACCTTGATAAACTCATTTACTGATATTTTTTAAATTTTGGATTCCTTAAAATGTTCTGTATACAACACCAGGTAGTTTAGGCATAGAGAAAACTTCCTTTCTAAGCTAGATTTTAACTTCTTTTGCTAGCTATGCCAACCTACTGACTTTCAATACTACATTTGAAGGAGGATACTGCCCAGTTCTTGGCATCAAGCAATGGATCTCTCCACAGCCAGCTCTACAAACTATAACATAAGACGGGATTTGTGGAATACCTCCTGCCCATGCCACATGCCAGATGCTGCTAGCTTCATATGCCCCCTCACGTGATGCTCACGATAAACCATGGCCATGTGATACCACAAGAAAGCACAGGCTCAGAGTCTCAGGACAGAGGCCAGACTGTGAAACCAGGTTAGGCTGACCGAGTCCCTTCCATGACTCCGTGCTGCAGCCATATTTCTTCTCTTCCCTTATAGACCCACAAGCAGGAAACAGATAAAGGTGAGACATGGCAATAGTAATTGCTTTCTTTGGGGTAAAAAACAACAAAATGAAGTATTTAACAATTTGTTACATATGCAGGAATTTGTACGTAGAGTAAGTCGTGTACATTTTTAGTAAGTGCTGATTCAGATTTTACTAGTCTTGGGATTCCTGTAACTAAGGAAGAGAGGGCTACATAACAAGCATCACCAAATGACCTTGAAAGGCAAGGGTGGTTTGTGGAGTTGAGGGGGACAGGGAGGCCGAGCCAGCAGAAGCAGGCAGGTGCCAGGGTGCAGGGGAAAAGACAGAAGAGGACAGGCCACAACGCATCTCAGAGACATCTGAGGACCAAGACAGACCAAGGTGGGGCAGTGTCTCAAGATGCAAGGAGAGCAGGAAGCAAAGGCAACACTAATGACAACCCATACCCTCTGCCCCATACCCCTGGAAGGTAGGTCTCATCACCCTCATTTTAAAAATGAGGGAACTGGTGCTCACAGGTGCCAGGTGGTGCTAGAGTTGGGATCATGATGGCCTCAAAAGAGACTCTCTTCATACCGTCCTGTCTCCTATACAGGAATTAGGAGCTGAACTGGAGAGTTCGCTTTCAATATCTGGTGGGCTGGCTTCGTCAGGAGATAAACTCATGATTATAAAACAGCAAACACTGACTTTAAAATAGAAAATTTAAACTGTGAGGAAAAGGGTTCTTTCACTCTGGTGGCATATATCCTATTGCCCAGAGGCATTAGGTTCCTTTTATATCAGGAAACACTTCCACGGCAAGTGAAGGCAATGTTCCAGGTCACCTCCCTGCCTCCCTCCTCTCCTCCTTCCTCTTTCACTGTTTTCAGTGATTTACTGAGCACCTCCTATGTGTCAAGCATTGTCTGGGTGTCAGTGTTACAGCAGTGAACAAAACACAGAAATTCCTGTCCTCACGGGACCTCCATTTTAGTAGGGGAGACAGATCACAAAGGACAGACCCTAGTAAAACAAACAGAAGGGTAGTGGCACGTGCCAGGAAGAAGGAAAAAGCAGGGAAGACAGAAAGTAACTGGGAGCCTCAGGCCTTCATCCTCCCTTTATTCACCCTCATTCCTCACTCGGGGAAAGGGAAAGGGGGAGGGACCCCAGCCTGTCTCAGGGGATTGATGCTGCCTACAGACCTGCCCCCTGATCTCCAGACTTGTAAACCCCATTCCCTGCTCAACATCTCTACGAGGCACCTCAAAATTAATATGCCTGGCACTGGGTCCTTGGTCAAACCAATCTCCTGCACCACAGTGAAGGACAGCAAACTTCTCCCTTGTCAAAACCACCACAGCCTTCCCCGGCCCTTCCCTCCTGCCTGTCCCGTATACAGGAAGCAAATGCTGTGGCTCTACTTTAAAATGTAACCAGAATTCCAGCACTCTCCCTCCACTGCCTTGCTACCAGGCATGTCATGCTCCACCATTATCTTGTTTCTGGGTGACTTGAGCAGCCTCTTGTCTCTACTTCTCTTCTCCAAGAGAGCAACCAAAGGGGCTCTGCTCAAACACAGCTGGCTGTGAAGTGCTCTGTGCAAACCCCCCCATGGCTTCCCACATCCTTCAGAATAAAAGCCACAGTCCTCAAGCATCCTGGTACCTTGGTGTTTCCTTACTTGGTATCCCTCTGCCCTCTCCCCTTGCTCCCTAGCCTCCATGCTGCTCATCCACCAGGCCAGGCAGGCTCTCTTCTTGGGGCCTCTGCACTTCTGGTTTCCTCTGACTCTGACTCTTCCCCCAGAGAGACATAGGGTTCACTCCTCACTGCCCTTGGGTCTCTACTGAAACACCAAGCTCTCCAACCTCTCTGACAGGCCAAATCTCTCCTACAACCAGGACCCTCTATTGTATGGCACATACAATGATTGTATACATCTGTGTGATTATTCTATTAGCATCTGCTGGACTATGAGCCGAGGGGTCTTATTTTCTACTCACTACTGTCGCTAGCACCTAGCACAATGCCTAGCACAGCAACACTCAGTATGGGCTCAGGGCTCAGCAAGGGGAGAGAGTTCTTCACAGGGGATCTACCCTCAGCTGGGCCTTGAAAAATCTGTACTGGCTTCTCTCCATTATCATCAGCCCTAACAGTATTTCTGGAATGAGTGAGTGGACGAATATGCTGTGTCTGCCATGAGTAAGTTTGGGAGTAAATGAGGGAGACAGGATATCCCTATGTGTTATCTTATGAAAAGCTGGGCTCCCTTAGGTCATGAGTGATGTCTGTGCCAGTCCTCTGGCCCATGGGGTCAAAGTAGCCAGCAGAAAAGATAGGCTCAGGCCCCAAAAAAGTACCCTAGGTACTGCCCCTTTCTTGGTTTTGATTTTGAACAGGTTATATAATCTCTTCCAAGCTCAATTTCCTCACATGTAAAATGACGATAGCACCACCTCAAAAGACCCAATGAGACCCAATCTGCTGCTGAAGCCCCTGCATGAGCCCAGCACACTGCAGGGCTCGCTTGAGCCTGGTCTCCCCACCTCTCCCCACTGACACTGTTCCCAACCATGGAGAGGGCCCCAGGCATCTTTCAGGTGCTCATTCCTACACTGTGTTCTGAATCAGATGGAGAGGCAGTACAGATCCGCATATAAATCCGAGTCTGCAATTCATGAGTTTTTAAGTTTCCCAGCCTCTCAAAGCCTTTCAGAAGGCTCATCAAAAACAGGACCACAAAACCCATCCCAAAGGGCTGCTCTAAGGATGGTGGTGGTGGTGTCTGTAAAGATTCAAGGCAGTGCCTGGCATCTGGGAGATGCACAGTAAATGACAGCCATTGTGGTAACATGGACAAGGGGACTGAGGAAGACACCCGGCCCCTGAGGCCTCAGCATGCTGTCATCCTGGGATTTACGCAAAGCAAAATCTTATGCCTGTTACACCTGAGACACAGCAAAGTAAGCATGTGCAGGCCACACAGGGTGGAACACAGGTTGGTGCTAACAGGATGCTGAGATCACGGGATAGGGCACCATGTGGAGGCAGGGGAGGCAGTGCCCTACCTTTCCTGAGACCAGCAGGCAAAATTCCCTGAGCACAAAGCTCTTACACTGCTCCTGGTTCTGAGTCCCCAGCCCCCACCCTAGTGGTACACAGCAACTCAGGCCCTCTCCCTGGACTCTGCTGTTCTTGGGTGACTGGAGGAATCCTCTTGCTCTGTCCCAACAGTTATTAGCTCCAACTGGGGTAGAAAAAAGGTTTCCCCTTCTGTGTTTCCTTTGCTTTATGAAAGTGCAAACATAAGATGTCTAGGACTGTGTTCCTTTTTCTGCTTTGTATTTTTGCCAATACATCATAAGCAAGAGATGGAAGGCAAGATTTTTATTTCAGTTCATACCTGGACATTCTTCAGTGACAGGTTTTTCTTCAGACTCTTGTGAAGGGGTCTGTGAAACTTTCTCAGAAGATGTGGATTCTCTTGTCTTTGTATGTGGTTCTGGTTCCAACTTAGATCTAAACAAATAATTAGCAATCATATACTTTGCTGACACAAGATTCTTTTCTGACAACAGAGGGAGTCACATGTGACCCCTGCACACGTGTCCTGTGCCCTCTGCCAAAGAGCAGAGTTGCTAACCAGCGGCCATCCCAACACACCTCCAGTGGGGCACTTATTAGAAGGAACCAGTGTCACCACCTGCAGGGAGTAGGGGAAGGGAGGAGAATGCAGCCAGTAGGTGCTGAAGGAAAGAATGCACACACCTGCCCCACATACTGACGCCGCACTTAACAGGTGTGTGACGAAGGCTGACTGTTGAACAAGTCCAGGAAGCTGGTTGTTTCACACCAGTGCAAAGTGTTGCTAAATACACACACAAACACACACACACTCTATGTAGTATATATAAGTAATATCTTAAATAAGTTAACTATGAAAGTACAAGTCTTTAAATAGCCACCAGATGGAAGCAACTTGTCTCAGGAACCAAGGCCTCTGCCCTTGGCATCTGCCTCAGGGGTCCTCCTTTGGCT
The DNA here is from genome assembly GCF_003254725.2 of Canis lupus dingo. Taxonomy (NCBI): domain Eukaryota; kingdom Metazoa; phylum Chordata; class Mammalia; order Carnivora; family Canidae; genus Canis; species Canis lupus. The sequence goes on from NC_064245.1 coordinate 69,979,356, forward strand.
ATACTAGTTTCTACTTTCAGGTCTATGCTCAATCTCACCTATTCAAAGAGGCCTACCCTGACTTTCCGATCTCAAACAGGCTCCCCTACATCACACTGTGCCGTAGCCCTTATCTTCTTCATAGCTATGAAGAGTCACCAGAGTCTCGGATGACTTGCTAGTTCACTTGTTTATTGCCTGCCTTGCTCTACTGGAGGGCACACTTGCAGAGCAGGGTCCTGGGCTATGGGCCATGGTCACTGCACAGCCCTGGGTCCTAGATGAGTGTCTGGCATTCAGTGTTTAATAAATACAGGTTGAATGAATGGATACTTTATAACGGTCAGTAACTAGTAAGAGAAAGAACTTGTTGATTATGAAACAATAAACCTTATTAATAGCTTTCCTGGAATCCATATAGCACTACAAAAATTATGGGCAGACTGCGAAAATGATCTATGATGCATTCCATATTACTAGCCAGGAAGCCTATAAATGAAAAAGAATAATGTAAATACTTATTAGGATGACGCTGTTAATGCCAACTAACATTTACTGTGGGCGTATCATGTATTGGGCATTTTTCTAAGCACACTATATGGATAAACTTATTTAATGCCATACATCCCTATAAAGTAGGTAATGGTATTAAAGACCTTCTTATAGAGGAGGAAACGGAGCTATATGGAAATTAGTATCCTGGGAGGAAACTCCCCCCAGGTTACACAGTCAGTACCTGGCTGGGCTGGCCGTGACTTAGGGAACCTACCTCAGAGGCATGCCCTTAACGGCTGCTCCATGGAAAGTAGATTCTATCCATCGTGTTCCATGAAAAGGGGCTTCTGGTCAAATGACTGAGAAAAGTGGAGTCCAAGCTAGGATGGGTATTTTACTCTACAGCTTTTTAGAGCCTTTCAAGATGCTAATAATATATTTTTAATTTCCAAGATGGATGTCTTTCCCAAATAATCTGACTGCAGAAACAATTTTCATGGGGCTTTTGGGAGAAGACTAATGTATTATGAAAGGCTGTTTAGGAATGTTTTTCCACAACATTCATAAAAGAATTTTCAAAAGTAACTATAATATCAGCCTTCCTAAGTGTCCAGTGACTATGGCTGGGAAACAAATCACTCTCAAGCTTAGTGCCTTGAAACGATAATCATTTTACCATCCACCAATGTTTCTGGGGCCAGAAATTTGGGAGTGGCTTGGTGGGACAGTTCTGACTCCAGGTCCTTTGTAAGGGTGCAGTCGGGTGGCAGTTGGGATTGCATCACCCAAAGGCATGCCACAGGAGGATTCCCTTTCAAGGAGACTCATTCACATGGTTGCCAAGGAGGTGACAGACGGGAGCCTTGTTCCTTCGTCAGGGGCCCAAAGCAAGCAGTCTCCGAGGCAGAAGCATCAGTGCCTTTTATAACTGCCCAGAAGTCACACACTGCCATTTCTACCCTATGCCATGACAAGGCAGTTATAATGGTCCATTGAGGCTCAAGGGAAGGGAATACAGATGTCACATTTTCCTCTCAATGGAGCAGTAACAAAATTGATTTTATTTTTATTTTTTTCAAAATTGATTTTAATAAGACCATGTGGCATGGGATATGTCTGGATGCAACCATTTTTGGAAAATACATCTGCTATCCTAAGTATCACAAATACACCAAGATATTATTTATAAGGATATTCATCACAGCACTGCTTATAATAACAAAACAATGACTTAAAGATTCATCAAAAGTGCCAGGTTTACAGTGAGAAGATTCAGGGAAAGAGAAGACCCCATTTATAACAGCCAAAACAAAAGATAAAAAACTAACAACCACAACAAATATTGCAGCATAAACTTAACAAGGAAACCCCAAAACCCATGTATGAAAAACTAAAAGACACTCCTAAAAGATACAAAAATGTCCTATAATGAATAGAAACAGATATCATGTTCTTAGATGGGAAAAAGAGCTATCATAAAGATGTCAGTTCTCGTGGAATTGAAGAAACAAAACAGATAAACATGGGGGAGGGGGGGGAGAAAGAGAGGTGAACCATAGAATAGAGTCCTAGCCACAGGAAACAAACTGAGAGTTGCTGGAGGGGAAGTGGGCAGGGGATGGACTAAATGGGTGATGGGTGTTGAGGACACGTGTGATGAGCACCAGGTGCTGTATGTAAGTGATGAATCACTCAATTCTACTCCTTAAAGTCCAGGACAAACCTAGATACAAGCTTCTAGTTGTCTTGTCCCAATGAATACTACAGACAGTACCTAATTCTCCAGCAACGAGAACCTGTTCACATACAGAGTACTGTTAACCTGGGAAGCTCACTGGAACCTTGGCATCCAGGGTTTTCATCGGGAGTCAGTCATGAGGCATGGAGCACCCAAGTGGCTGACCTTAGCTCAGTCTCCAGTTCCCCCACAGGTCAAATCAAATGGTTTGGTCTAGGGCCCCCATCATAATCACACTGTTGGCATAAACTCGCCAGTGTGGCCCAAGATTCCAGGTCTATAAAAAACACTCTTTGTCAAGCAGGATATTCCCAGAGCTTGGAAGTTATCTCCAGGAACTGGCCCAGAGCCAGTTTCTTTGTAATGTGCCGAGTTGGGACATCCCACATGAGCTGGGTGAACCTTCTCCTGCACACCTTCTGGTCCTAGTCTGCTGAAAGTTTTTACTATGAAGGCTTCATGATAATTTTTGGGCGCACTCTTACAAAGAAGCAACATTCTGCCAGGCACACAAGGGCAGGAAGGGCATGGCAGGCACTGGGAAGCTGGGTGTGTGACTGCTGGGTATTAGGATGGTCCCTGTATGCTGGAGAATTATTTGCCTATTTTAATAAAGAATTATTTTATATTTCCACAAGTCGTGGATGAGAGTTCCAGCGGTGGCACACCCCCTGACCCCGAACATCTGTTAGTTATCTTAGCCATTCTAATAAATGTGAGATGGTACCCTGTGTTTTTATTCATTTTGTTGTGAAACAATCACATGTGAAAAAATCTTAAGTACAATACAAAGAGCCCTTTCTCCTGAACCATCAGAAAGTAAGTTGCCAACCCAATGCCCTTTCACCTCTTGAGTATTTTAGGATTTCCTGAAAACAAGAGCATTCTTTGACACAACCAGAATACAACCATCAAAATCATGTTGATACACTACTTCCGGACTTTCCCTGGATCCCATTCTAATTGGACTAGTTGTCTCAATGACACCCTTTATAACAAAAAAATCCAGTTCAGAATCACATGGCACCTAGTTGTCATCTGTCTTCAGGCTCCTTTGGCTTAAACAGGTCTACAGTCTTTCCCTGAGTTTCATGACCTTGATACAGAATTGATATGCCAGTTATCCTATAAGATAGTCCCCAATTTGAGTTTGTCTGACCTCCCTTGAGGCTGGATGCAGGTTATGTATCTTCAGTATAAAAAGGGGATATTCTACTTACAGTCTTCTCTCTGCATCCTGTCAGGTTGTCCCTAATTTCACTTTGATCACTTGACTAAGGTGGTAGCTGCCAGGCTTCCTGATTGCAAAGTTACTCTTTCCTCTTTGTAATTATTAAGTTACGGTGGAGGGAGTGCTTCGATACTATGGAATTATCAATTTCAAACCTTCAATGACTCACTTCTACATTCCTCCATAGATGGACTCATGATGTCCTATTTAGTGGATCATCATCTGCCACTATCATTTATTTGATGCTCAAATTGTCTCTAACCTGGCCAGTAGAAGCCCCTTCATAGTGGCTTGTGTCCTTTTCCTGTCATCCTCTGAGTTCTTCCTTGCTGTCTGCTCTGACAAAATGTTCCAGGCTCATTTTATACTTTCTGTGTCCCAACCCCAGACTTAGCTGTTTCCACAGGGAGCTCTGGTTCCCAGAAGCTGAAACTGCTATGGAGAAGCCAAGATCTGAATGCAAAGTAGGCTTATTGCTACCAGGGTATCACCGCTTCCAGGCCCATTTGCACACCTATACATACTACTCATTTCCAACTGTATTTATTTCTCTATCTAGCTATGCAAACTGCAACCCATGAGTTCACACCAGCATCTCTCCTTCCAATCCAACACCACAGGGTTCATTCTGGCTTTTTCCTTTTCACTTCCCTGACGACTGTGAATCTTGGTTTGCATCATCCTTAAATGTTTACTTATTTGATCAGTACCCCTATATAACCAACCTATCAATTCCACTGTCACTCTGACCCCTACATGGGTGTGCCCCTCTCCTTACTCAGGCTCTGACCTGCTCAGGGAAACGTTGGCCCCCCACAGCACTCATCCACCCTACTCTGCCCTACTCCAGGGCTGCAATACTCAGTTGTTCAGGAAGAAGGGCTTAATTGACTTTTAAATAAAGGGCTCCTGTAATGTCTGTAATCCTTTGTGTCGAGAGTATGCTAATGTGCCAGTTTTCAATTTAAAATGAATAAAAGACTGCAATGCAGTAGACAGACGAAGTTGAGAGTTTTTTTTTTTTTTTTTTTTTTAAGCTATAAAAACAGATCTCATTATACACAGAATGTCTATTGCAATCCTCAGGGAAATTACAAATTAACTAGTTGAAGGCACTTTGGAAAAAAGTAATTTTTAAAAAGTCATCAGAAAGATCAGTTTATGCCCCATGATTTATTTAAATTGATTTTTCTAACTAAAGGCTGAGCATTTCACAGTTGCAATCAACATAGTTTCCACCTGGCCAACATCTGTTTCCAGGTCCCTCATTTGGAAACCTTGGGATTCGATTTAAAATTTAAGAAGAGTAGAAAGAGACAGAAAGAGGGAGGGAATCAAACTTTTCAGTTCTGAAACAAAATAATGTATGAAAGAAATTCTTAGCCTTACACAAAAGTTAAGAGGAAAGTGATTAATATTCCAGAGTGAAGTATGGCTCTTTCACTTCTTTTGCCCCCAACAAAGGTTCTTGGTAGAAAAAAGTATTTTCGGTATACATTATTATAGTAACATCATTTCAAAAGTGGCTTTCAGACTAAGGTATCCACTCTGGCACAGGTACTGTGCATTCCACAGAGCAGGAAATGCCTTATACTATCGTGAGTAAGCCATCTTCACACCCACACAGATATCTACTGGGCATCGAGCCTCTGCTGCACAAAGTGAGGTCCACACATTGGTACCAGACTGAGCTGTTTGTTACTGGTCTGCTGTGAGAGAAGTATAAAACCCGAGAGTAAGCAAGCATGTAGAGCCATCTGATATTGCCACGGAATCAGAAACATGTCCTGCTGACCAGCGTATAGGGTTCAGTTCAGATAGAGCTCTGGTGGCGGGGTCACTCGTGGCAGGAACTGTGAACCTGACTTGCACAGTGGAATACACATCTGTCACAATGGGCTGCAAACACCAAACACAAACAAGCTGTCCTTTGCCTCAGAAAGCCTGTTGTGAGCCTGGGGGTCACATCCAGAGGGCCAGATGGTAAGTATTTTAAGCTTTGTAGAACATATATGATCTCCATCTTGTATTCTTTTTTCATTCTTTTTGTTTTGCAAACCTTCAAAAATGTAACAACCATGTGCAGCTCGAGGGCTGTACAAAAACAAGCAAAGGCTAGACTTGGCCCACAGGCCACAGTGTGCTGATCCCCTGTTCTAGACAGTGAGTACTACAAAATCATGTGTGGGGAAACAAGGAGAGGTTGGTAAAAGGGAACAAACTGTCAGCTCTAAGATAAAGAAGATCTGAGGATTTAATGAATAACATCTTGACTACAGTTGATGTCACTGTACTGTAAAACTGAAACTTGCTGAGAGAGTAGGAATGAAACAGTCTCACCAAAGGAGGAGGAGGAGGAGGAAGAGGAGGAGGAGATGAGGATGACGTATAGGAGGTGATGGGTGTGTTACTGAACTAGACGAGCAGGAGCCCTTCCACAGTGATCCCATGTATCAAATTACCACAATGCACACTTTCAATATTTTCCAGTGCTACATCAATTATACGTACATAACTCTGAAATTTTTAAAAGGGACAAAATCACTGCTATGGACCTCGTATCATATCATACGACTTTGTGTTTTCCTTCATTTTTGTTATCATCGTTATCCTCCCCCATCATCAGCAAAATTTCTTGAGCTCTTACTATATGCAGGGTACTGGGTTAGAGCCTGGATATATAAAGGCAAAAGGCACAATGCTGCCCTCATCAAGCTTCCAGTCTAGCTGGGATGAAGGAATCTAACTGTGAACAATATTATGAGTATACTCTGCAAGTACCAAGTAAGTATGCTGAGGGTATGTGTTGCAAGAGTACCAGTGCCTTTATTTTTAAGCGGAGGAGGAAAAATGAAATGTAGTGAAATTTTTATCTTTTGTACCAACTTAAGGGAATAAATAATAAACTCAAGGCCATGACCCAGCCATGGGATTAGGGAGTATTTTCAGAAGGGTATTGGCCTGTGTTTCAGGAGGGCTGAGGAAAATGTAATCGAAGCACAAGGCAACGCAGGGACCTGGAAAACTCTTTACCCTAAGTGTTCCTCAGGCTTGTTTGACCACGGAAACTGTTTTGAGAGGAACATTTACTTAGGTCACCAGGATCTCCTCAGATACCTTAAGAAATTCTCACTTATATTATTCTTCATTAGAATTTTAACAGCAGATGTGCTAATATTCTGGAAATTAACTTGGAGCTACACTGATAATGCAGAAAGTGCTATAGAGGTGCCTAGTCCTTTCTCCGTAATGTTTCATTTCCCCCAACGTGAGAAAAAACCACCATCTCTCAGATGTTTGAACCTTCTCAACTCTCCCTTGAGACAGGAGAAAATAGCCCAAAGTTCCCACTCTAAGAACATCCTCGTACTACTGAAAGTAATGTGTTCAAATATGGGCCCAAACCAGCAAACTTTAAAGTGAGGTCACAATGGGCAGACACAGAACCAGATGCCACCCCCCTGCCCCGGATAAGCAAGAAATAGCGCTTTAAAAAGACAGGTCTTATATTTTAAAGTTTGAATGTGTTCCAGGACTCCTATAGAGTTTATTGTGCCTCCGCAGACAATCCTCTGAACTCACAGAAAAGAGTTTTCAGAGGTTTGTACTGATTTCTAGACTGCCACCTTAAACCTCTTCCCCAAGAACAAGCCAGTAATACAGAACCTGATTACTTTCTGAAAAGGAGAGATGTTTCTGATTAATTCAGATGGTTTTAGAGGATATTCCTGGGAGGGCATGTGATAGTTCAATTATAACCAAAATATTAGTGCTTTAAGGTAGTTGGGAGGATAACGGGGATATTTCAAACTCTTCTGGGACGACAAGGCCACTTGTGCCAGTGTTGTGTCCAATGGTGGCCCACAACCTTTCCAACTTACAAACTCACTGTGTAGATCTGAGAAGCCAGGAATGAGTGACCATGTCTCATTCCTTCCTTCATTCAAGAACCATTAATTGAGCACCTGCCCTGCAACAGGCTCTGATCAAGGTGCTGGGACCACAGAGATGGAAGACACAGTGTCCCTGTCTCCAAAGGACTCACAGTTTTCTAGCAGGAGAAAGAAGAGATATGTGACCCCAATAAAAGTTATCACCCTCATGTCCAGCTTAAGACAACTAGCAGCAGGTGCCACTGTCAACTCAAGATAGTACAGTTACTAGGGGAAGGAGAGAAAAAAGTCACCTTTAACAACGGCACTACCCTTCTAAGAAAACACAGTCATAGAGAAAGGAGTAGCTGAGACTACTGCTGGCTTAATAAGCAAAACATTTCACCCGTTTTGGAATAAGCACCCTTTGCTATGAGAGATCAGAGTATTGTCACCATTGGGAGAAAATGAACACCAACAGAGAATCTTTTTTCCTACATTATGAAAAATTCAGAATAAACCATCAGTTCTTCACTAACACATATGCTTTACTTCAGTCAAGAACAAAAGAAACATGACAGTAGCAACTCTGCCATAAAACATGAGCAGTTGGGTTTCTCAAATCTATTTTATGAGAATGATTTTTATCAGTAACTATCACCAATCAAAACAGAATAATCCAAAAACAACCTACAAATCCAACTTGACAATAAAAACTCTGAGAGTCAACTTATCTTCAGGCAACCAGTCATTTATTTAACTTAACAGCCCTCAGTGATGGCTTCCCCAGCCCAGGAAGGGTATCATCTGCGTGGCAGGCTCGGGTGGCACAATGGCAGCTCTCCAAGAGCACGTGTGTTACCCCTACACAGTCGGGCATGTGATAGTTCAATGAAAGCCACACAGAAGGAGCTACTAGCATGGCCTGCAGGAGCCAGGAAGTCTTTACAGAGCAAGCAACATCTTAACTGGGCCTGGGAGGACAAATAGGAGTTTGCTTGCCAAAGGAACGGTGGGAAAGGGGCAGAAAATATGGGAGATACAGGAGGGGCATTCTGGGCAGACATCAGCAAGGATTAAGGCATGAGGGCTTCAGAGAATAAGGCCTCTTTCAAACACAAAGTCACATATGGGGATCCCTGGGTGGCGCAGCCGTTTGGCGCCTGCCTTTGGCCCAGGGCGCGATCCTGGAGACCTGGGATCGAATCCCACATCGGGCTCCCGGTGCATGGAGCCTGCTTCTCCCTCTGCCTATGTCTCTGCCTCTCTCTCTCTCTCTCTCTCTCTCTCTGTATGACTATCACAAAAAAAAAAAAAAAAAAAAAAAAATGTCACATATGGTCAGAGCGGGGATCTGCAGGGACTGATCAAGAAGCAGAGGCTGCTGTCCGGTCATTGCAGGCCTTGGCTGCCATGCTGTGAAGTTCAGCCTCTGAGATGTGGGAAGCAAGGGAGTGGCAAAATTCTATGTGTGTTTTAGGCCAATGTCTTCTGGGACAAGGTGAGGAAAGAACTAAGGGCAGGCTGGACTACATTGTGAGGGTCACATAGTTATTTCCCCCAAGGTCTCTTGCTCAAAGTAATTGGCACAGGGCAGCTATTCAGCAGGAGACGAGCCTGTACTTGACTGTCAAAATGAGAACAGCTCCCATCTGACTGATTTTAATTTGTCAAAACCTCTGCTGAGAATGAGGAAGTGAAGAGGCAGCAGCCAAAGCCTCTTCCCACTTTTACCTGGGGTACCTGCTAGGTCTCAAGTGTCAGGGTCTACTTGGGTGAGGAAGCAGAAACAGGCACCTCTCCCACTGGTGGTGCAGGTGACCTCTACCCTGTGTGGATGGTAAGTCACTCGAAGCCAGAGCCTGCCTTTCTCCTTCAGGATGGACCCTGGGTACCCCTCTACCTGCACTCCTCCCGGAGAGGGGACAGCATTCTTCCCTGTCATCCCTGTCCCAGATTCTCCTCTTTCTGTGTCCAACACAAAGGCCACTGTTTGAGAAGTCTGCTGTGTTACCCTGCCATTCAAGCCTTGGTTCAGCTGTGTGAGGCTGGGCCAGTATCCCAGATTCTCTGGGCCTCGATGCCCTCTATCAAACCAGATACTAGTATTTATTATTAGCAGAGTAACTGGGAGGATCAAATGAAACTACCACACTGGCAAACACAGGATGAATGCTTAACTGTAGGTAACCATCCAAACTAACATGTTAACATTCACCGCAAGCACTGTATCTATACCAGTGCATTTTTTTTTAAAGATTTTATTTATTCATGAAAGACAAACAGAGAGAGAAAGAGACATAGGGAGAGGGAGAAGCAGGCTCCATGCAGGGAACCCGATGTGGGACTCGATCCCAGGACTCTGGGATCATGCCCTAAGCCAAAGGCAGATGTTCAACCGCTGAGCCACCCAGGCATCCCTATACCAGTGCATTTTGTTCTCAGGACCCAACAAGATAGGTATTTTAAATTTTTCCATTTTACAAGGGAGAAAACTAGAGTATAGAAAAACTGCCAAAAGTCACTCAGCTTGTAAGTGGCAGAGGCAGGTCTCGAACACTGGCTTTCTAGCCACAGAGTGTGAGCTCTGAGGCATGATGAGATGCTGCTCCGTCGCACCATTTCCCCTCCCAAACTTGCTCTTGGGCTAACTGTGACAAATCTTAAGTTGGCTTATTTCTCATGTTTCCACAGCAACCCAGATTGACTCTAAGCTCCTTGAGGACAGCAACTTTATCTCTTTATCTATCTATCCTCATCGTCTTATGTAATAAATAATTATTTGCTGACAGATGATGTGACTCATCTGCTTACTATCCCCCACAAATGCTTCTATTTGTTGGCATTACAATTTCAAATCTGTCTCACTAGGGCACAGAAGAGTTAATGCAGCAGGCCTAAGACTGCCCTCCCGGGGAAGGGCCTGTGTGCAGACTCAGCCCTGTGCTGGCGTCTGGGAACTGGGATTTCAGGAGGGTAGTGTGGTTTATGTGGAACACCTGCCTTCCTTCTGCGAAGTCTGGAATTTGTGCATGTGCCAACTAGAAGATGACCCTGTGACCAGCCTCTGGCTGGTAAGTTTCCAAAGAGCTTTCCCAGTGGGCATTTCACACAAGTTGTCATAAGTAATCATCCTGTGTGACTCCACTGGAGGAGACTCTTGGAAGCCCACTCCTGGTTTCCTTTGTACATCTCCATTCCCCTTTGTTGTTTGCTCTGCACCTTTTCACTGTTACAAATCTCAGCCGTGAATCCCGCAAGTCCTCCAAGCACACCATCTGCCCCTAGGGTGGTGCTGGGGATCTCAACATAAGAAGAATTAAGAAAATTGGTCCCCAGGTAGTATGTTCTGTTACCTACTGAAAGGATGCCCTAAAATCTTTCCAAGGCCAGTTTAAAAGTGGTCAAGAGTTGAAGCCTGGACCCAGCATTCCCCGCTCATTTAAGAATCCTATCTCAGGCTGGCTGACCAGCTGCAAGGGAAGTAGTTTTGAGTCCCTGTGTTCTAGAAGCTGGCATGCACCCCCCCAAGGGGAGGATGGGTCAGGAACAGACACATGCCCCGGCAGATCCTGAAGTCTCGCTCTGTTGCTTCTTGATTGTGGGGGCCTTGTGCAAGTCACTTAACCTCTTGGGGTTTTAATGTCCTCACCTGCAAAAGGGGATTGACAACAGCACGTGGCATCGAGTGAATGCTCTGTTAGAAAGGAGGCACATGACGAAGATGACCCGAGGAATGCCTCCCAGGGGAGCACTGGCTGCTGTGCCCCAGCTTTTGCCTCAGGAAAACACTTGAAGAGGGAGCAAGGAGAGGCAGCAGGGGCAAAGAGAAAGACACAAGATGGCTAAAACTGCCAGCCACCCAGCATTATTAACAGGAGATGGGCTGGAGCACAGATTCTGAAATAACAAGCAACCTGGACCCCAAGTGCAGCTTCGTCACCTCCTGACTATGGGACCTTGAGTGAGTTACCCAGCTTCCCAAGTGGCAGCCTCCTCATCTGGAAAATGAGGATAAGAATGGTACCTGCCCCACAGGGTGGTTGGGAGCTAATGACAAATCTAGTACAAATCTTTGTGCCTGGCACAAAGGCAGTGCTCCATAAGTCCTAGCTACAGCATTTTGTGAAAAAAATCCAAGTACCATATGTTGTAAAGCATAAGGACTCTATAAACATTAGTTGCTATCATTACTATTATTAGTTAAGGAACACCAGCAGAGACGATACTTACAGTCTTTTCTTATCCACCACTCGTTTAACTCGGATGGCTCTTTGTTCTGAGTAAAGTTTACATACTCCTGTTGTAGGGGAAAACACCAGAACAGAGACCATTTAAAACCGCTTCTCAGGCAATGGTGTCATTAAGTATAAGGAGACACTACCGTCTTCAGCTAGCAAAGCTAAATGTTCTATCATCTATCGTGAAATGCCACATTTGACCTTTAAGATAAAACGAAATACTTTTTAAGTAATCTTCGATGAAATCCAGAACTGCACTCCTGTGCTCCTTCACTTGCTGGGAGTGTATCTCCTTGTGGGCTGGAACAGAAAAGGACAGCAGTCAGACGTTTGTGTTCAATTACACAAGGAACAATTCATCAGCTTCCTCAGAACAGTTTCTTTATGGAAAGTATTTGTAAAAATACAGCAATAAAACAAGTCTGTGTCAAATGACATTACATTTTTAAAAGAGGAAGATTTATTGGGCTTCACAAGAGTAAAAGATTAAACTGCAGAAAACTATAGTCAAAGAATTTATGGTTTATTCCAGCACGCAGGGATCATAGTGGATGCTGCTGCTTCTTGAGAGCTGACCCCTTTTGTATTAACAGCATCCAATGCTTAAGCTGACCTTCAAGTAACACGTTTAAATCAGACTCAAGCCCCACGCTCCTCCTGCCTGTCTGGGCTGTTTTTCAGCTTGGAATGCCCTGTCTTCCCCGCTCAGCCACCCCCATTCTAAGGGCCCTTAACACACCAAGTCAAACCTTTCTTCTCAAAGAAACCTTCCTCGACTCTTTAGCCACAAGGATGCCTTGCTTCTGCAAACTATCATATCTGCTTAAGGTCTGTGCCATTTATTTTGGGAGGACAGCTCCCATTTACTGAGAGGCCAAGCATCTACTACACGCAGGCACTCTACAGTACTTTACATATATTACTGCTAATACAAAAGGCAATCTGGATGCCAGTTTACACAAAGAGAAACTAATAAGGTTCAGATTCAATAAGAAGCCCAAGGTCACATGGTTTGGTGACTTAAATGCTGATTTTAGTCATAAACACGTATTTTTAGGTTATTTCAATGAATGTATAGGCCCTTAAGGGTAGGGGACATGAATCATGGTTTTACTATTGGGCAGCTTAACCCATGATCATGTGATCATTCTGCATTCTGCAGATCCACGAGACTGTACACAAAATTCTGTGAGTGTGTGTATTTCTTTGGCAAGAAGGTCTATAGCTTTCATCAGACTCTAAGTGGCCCATCAGGGCTGTGACAGAAGCTTCCCAAATACAAGTTGGAGTCAAGAACATGGCAGCATCTGGCCACTTTGAGCTCTGTGCTATTTAATGTAACAGCTATCTGCCTAAGCACATTACAAAAGGGTCAAGGAAGATATGCAACTTGGGAAGCTATCTCACTGCCCCAGTAACAATGAGACAGCAGTGAAGGAGACGTGATACTAACAACCCTAGTGCCAGCTATGGCCCTAAGCATGCACTGAACACAACTGCATTCTCCTAACTTTAAGAGATACACCCTATAATTGTGTCCACTTTTCAGATGGAGAAACTGAGGTCCAAGGTGACTGAGTGACTTGCCCAAAGCCATATGGGTAGAATGTGGTGGAGCTAGGGTAGGCACCAGAGCACCCAAGGGTCCAGAGCGCAACTTTTCAGCATGCGGGTCTGCTCCTCAAGTTTCATACTCCAGGTAGAGAGCTGAGAGAGCCCTCTTCTGTTCCGGTCCACACCTCCTAACTGCCACACAGAACACAGGGGTGTGCACAATCTGTCTGTTCTGGCCTTGTATCCTTAGGAAATGTCTCGTTGTGTATGAAGAACTCCTCTCCACCTCCCGCATCCCACCCATAGCCTGAATCATGGCCTTTTCATTAGTTTTTATAGCTGATCTTGAGAAAAGAGGAATTTTAAAGTTTTGAGACCTAAATCTGAATAGAAACACACAAGAGACCTCCAGCTGGGCATGCCCTCTGAACCTTGTCTGAGGCTTCACAAAGTCATGGTGGGCCGGCCATGTCCCTCAGAGCACCTCACCTTGTGTTCTCAGTTGCTGAATTGCTTCAGAGCAGGTCCTCATGAATGTCTGAGCATCCTGGTCTATCTGGTCTCGCTCTGTGTCTGTCATCCTTCCGTATTCAGACATGATATGGCTTAAAAAAAAAAAAAAAAAAAAAAAAACAAGTGGGGAGGGGCACAAAATTTTAACGCAGCAGGAAATGACCACAAATGTTGTCTGGGTGGAGCGTGAAGGGAAGAGAAAGCTTTGCTATTGACATGACATTTACGCTGAGACTGGATGAAGAGGAACTGGGCAGGCTAAGAGGTGGGAGAAAATTCTAAATAGCAGAACCAATGGATATGAAGGCCATGAGGCAGAAGATGCTTTCTCTGCAGACCGACCTGCAGCAGCCAGTCCAGCAGCAGTGAGGTGAGCAGGGAGTGGGGTCAGGCACCGGGGCGTACAGGCCTGAGTGGGAATGTGGCCCCTGACTTTGAGAACAACAAGGCAGCTACTGAAGGCTCTTAGCGTCACCCAATGACAGACCTGGATTAATATTAGAAAGACGCTCTGGGTGCCACATGCAGAATCATGGGAGATTCTATCTGGAGGCTCTTGAGATATATGTGAGAAACTGTTTCAGGCTCATTTTTTCCATGTTGACAAGCGGTCTTCAAGACTCACAATAAAAGACCTTTTAGAAACATTTCATTTCTCCTGATGTTAAGTTAGAAAACTTTAATGTTACTGAGCTAGTGAGGGTGCTCACCCACACTAATGCACCATCCTGAAGCTCGAGATATGACAGTTAGAATGCCTTGCTTATCATCCTACAAGCTGGGCACATGTGCCAACATTACTATTAACAGGGATGCTGGCCGAGTATAATTAAACACTCTGGACATTATAACCGAAATTTAGAATCACAAAATATCAAGTTAAAAGGGACCTTTAATAATGTACAGACTCAACTCATTCCATTCCCATATACTAGCCCTGCCAGCTACTCACCCTCACTGAGAATAAAATACAAAGTCCTGGGGTGCCTGGGTGCCTCAGTGGTTGAGTGCCTGCCTTTGGCTCAGGTCTTGATCCCGGGCCCTTGGGACAGAGTCCTGGCAATAGGCTCCCCACAGGGTGTCTGCTTCTCCCTCTGCCTGTGTCTCTGCCTCTCTGTGTGTGTCTCTCATGAATAAGTAAGTAAAATCTTAAAAACAAAAACAAAAACAAAACAAAACAAAAAAACCAACTACAAAGTAGGGATTGCCCCAACCTGACATATGACCTACTTCCTGACATGCACCCTCCTGCCCGGCATTCTAACAACACTGGCTGCTTTGCTACCCACGATTAGCCAAACACACTCCTGACCCTGCCACAGCCTGGAACATCTTCTAGCAGATGCTCTTCCAAGAGATGTCTATATGCTTCCTCCTCATTCAGATCTCTGATCACAGCCAGCTTCCCTGAGCACCCCCTGCGCTCGCCCCCAGCACTGCCACTGTCGCTGATTCTTAAGTGCCTGTGCCGGATGTTACAGTACTGCCTCTGAGATCCAAAGTCACCTTCTACTCTGGTGTGTGATACAAGGACTGGGACACTCCAACATACTGCTACTCTACTACCATCTGTTCCTCACTCTGCTTCATATTCCTTACAGCACTTACCACTCCCTGAAATATTGATGTCTGTCTCCCAGGAGCACATAAGCTTCATGAAAGCAGGGATTTTATCCTCTTTCCTTTCTGTTTTCCCAAAACATAAAGTGGTGTCCAGCACATAGTAGGTGGGCTAACATTAGCTGAGCATCTAGCTTGCACCAGACATGACTCTCGATGCCTTACATGTATTTCATTCACTTATTTAATCCTTGCAATTCATCCATTTGTTCAATTTTTTTAATACAGAACCCCCATACATCAGGCACTGCAGTAGGGGTTGGGATTCCAAAGTTGGAACAAGACTTATTTCTAATCCCCACAGAGGGCGGGTACCAAACCACAGGGGAAACTGATACAGAAACGAGAGGCACAAGGAACTGCTTTGGACAGTGTTGGTCTGCAGGTGGACAGGGGGACCCATGGGGAGAGAGGTCAGTTCATGCAGGGGAGGTGCCAGGCAGGCACTGAGGGAGACAGTCCCCACAGAGGACAGTGGGAAAAGACCTTCCACAAATGTCCAACCTGCAGGTCACTGTTGGAATGACCACACAATATTTGGTCCATACGAGGATAATCCTGAGCATGAAGGGGAAAATAGGAATGCACCAGGTGGTCCCTGCACACTGAGCATCCACACTGTGGCGCTCTCAGGGCTTCAAATCACTGCAAGGGGGAGCATACCACCAGCACACAGTCAGTGTCTCCACACTGAATGTCTAGCATATGTCTACTCCATTTTTCAAGGGAATGTAAATGCTATTGTGATAAATATACATGTATTTAAAATTGTACTGAATCTGTAACTGTAACAGCTATTTCTCCAATCTCAATAGGTTTCCCAAAAATACAATGATCACACAAATATTGCACTGTCAATTGGAGAGGTGCCCTTGAGGTACAGAAGCTGGGGACTGCTGGTATAGCCACTGGAGGATGTTAAACAGAGGAGTCTGCATTTTGCATGCGGTCTCCTGTGGTGGCTGGCCGTGGGGGCAGAGGAAAGCAGGAGCTGGGTGGTCTCAGTCTCAGCTAAGGGAAGAGACTCTGGGCTGATGCCAAGTCAGTGAGGAGGAGGCTCAGCAGCAGATCCGGGGAAGATGTACTAGGTAATGAGGACTGGCTGGCTAAGAAGGGAAATGAGGGCCCCGGGTCCAGAGCATGGAGGGCAGAGGTGTGGAAGGACAGATGTTCAGGTGTCAGGTCAGAGATGACACATGAAGCTTAGGACATGACAGAGAAGGAGATGGAGCAACTGGAAAGAGAGTTCAAACTCTTATTTTTCTGCGATAATTTAAAAACAGCACCAGCTATATAATGGGCATTTGAAATACAGTCATCAAAAGTAATGAAGGCTTGCTGGTGACATAGCCCCTTAAAATTAAGTATCACAATAACAAATTTATTACTGTTTGGAAAAGGTTACCTATCTGGCAAATAAATCCAAAAAAAATATATCCTCACAGGACATGCATGTAGAAATTCATCAAACTTTAATTTTATTTCCTCTATGAGGTACAGAGGGGTAATTTTATTACAGACCTCAATTTACCAAAATATTATTCAATTAAAGGAGACCAAGTTAGGTATAGGTCTAGATTAGTCAATTTACTTCAGCGAGAAAAGAGGAAAAGAACTGGGTAGTAAGTTTATTCACTGGTTAAGAAATACAAAGGATTTTTTTTTTTTTTTTTTAGTAATTTGATTGACCAGTATAAAGGGGCAAGTTCAAATTTGCAAAATGCCATTGACACTGTGCTTATTACTTTAATATGCAGTTAGATGCTTCCTGAGGATACAGAAGAGAAGGGATAGTATAAATGATTTTTCTTTAAGAGTTATTTATCTATTTTAAAAAGAGAGAGAATCTCAAGCTGACTCACTGTTTGTTGAGTGCAGAGCCTGACACAGGGCTCAATCTCATGACCCTGAGATCATAACCTACCCGGGCTGAAATCAAGAGTTGGACACTGAACCGACTAAGCCACCCAGGTGCCCCAGTATAAATGATTTTGTACTCTGTCAAAAGTTACTGAAAAGATATGGACAAAAGTTAAAGGCTACAATCTTATTTTTGCTATAAATATTATGTAGGGGCAAGTAGAGTACCTGTCCATAGTATAAGCCCAATAGCACGGAATTATCCTGTTAATGTCTGGGCTACAGATACAAACAAATACAGACCTTGTTCTCAATAAACTGCATCACAATAGAGATCATTCACAGGCTTATATAGATTCTTTTACACCACAAAGGCTAAATGTTAATAAAGCCTTCTGTGCATTAACACTTCTCGTTGTGCTAAGTGCTTCACAGACATTTACCCATTTAATTCTCACAACTCTACAACGTGGGTGCTATTACAATTCTCATTTTATATATGAAGCAACTGAGGCACAGAGAGGTTAAGTAACTTGCCAAGGTCACACAGCTAGTAATTAGCAGAGTTGTAATTCAAACCAAAGCATCCAGTCTCTGGAGTCTATGCTCTTAAACCACCACCCAGGGGATCTCTCATGTCAAAAAGGAAACAGAGTACAGAAGAAGAGAGGATGATTTTTCCCCCCTAGTTAATGGCGAGGAAGGTGATCTATGAACCAAATCTTGAAAGGCAGGATAAGGCCATGGGGAAACAAGAGTAGACACTCTTAGTAAGAAACAGATTGGAATCAGGAGAGAGAAGCCTATCTGGAGAACAGTCCGTGGTTCTACCTGGCCAGAGCACAGGACAGGTAGAGCAATGGTGGGCCTCTGGAGCTCATCGAAGGAATTTCATTCTGTAGCTTACAGAAGGGCTGAGCCTGATGAAGATGAATATGGCAGAATCTCGTTAGATGGAGTAGAGGGGAAAGATCAGGCAATGGGGTACCAAAACGAGGCAACTGTCTCCCAACTGCTGTGTAAAGGGTTGGGGCTGGTGCATTTCTGTTAGACTGAAGTTTAAGAAAGGAGCAAGGGCAGAGCCTGGGTGGTGGTCAGCTGGGACTGGAAAGAGGAGATGGATCTGAGACATAAAAGTTTCAGAAACGGCACAGCATCATCAGATTGGAGACCAGCAGTCATCGATAGAAACAAGGGACACATAAGAAAGAGAAAATGAACTGGAAATATGAAAGAAAGAAACCACTATTAACGCTTATCCTTACAATGCAGTTCAGAAGGAGAGAAGTAATGCTCTGGAGACCAAATGTTCCATGACTGACACTTCGTTCTGAAAAAAGAAACCAGGGCAAATGGACTTTTCAAACCATTTGGTGATAAAATCTGGAGAAATGAAATTTTAAGTAACAAAGGCTGGCTCTCTAAATTCTATGATCTACGAAGGAAAAAGGGGAGTCCCTGTGACACGTGGTACAGCCCAACAGAGAGTGAGACACCAGTGCCATCTACCAACCCCACGTACTGACTGCTTTCACATGATGGGCACTCAGAAAAGACTTGCTTGCAATGGGATCTTTGTTGACTTGATCTGACCACTTTAATCCCAATCTCCAGAGGGCCACTCGGCAAAGTCTGGTTCCAGGAGGGAGGCCAGGAGGGGGAAGTCACAAGAGCAGAACTGTGTGGAGTCAAAGCCAGAGGCCATGGGCATGGAGGACCACCAGTCAACCACTCACTGTTTTAGCTGACTTCAGGAACAAGTAGGGATTGGACTGACAGAGATCAAAATATAGGCTTGATCATAAGACTCAACTCAGGTGGCCCCCAATGGCATTTGGCAAGTGTGCTGCATGTCCCGGCCACACATGCCCTTTCACGCTTCTGGCTGGCTGTTCCTCGTCTTTTCTGTGCTCTTCAAACTGCCAGCTCCTTATGCTCCATCTTCAGGGTGAGTAGTTACCATTTCCTGCTCTCTGAGCACAGCCCCAGTCTCTCTCTCATCTTCCTCTGGGCCTGCGGACATTGCCTTCTCTCTGCTGCCCACGGCTAAATGCCCACCTCCTGGCTCTGCTATCCACCTGGCCCAGGTCGGCCCCGCAATGCTACTCCCCTCCCCTGTGCCATCCACCTTTAAAGGAGGGCGGTATGTACGCGGTGCCCAGAGTGCCTGCACAGAGTGAGCACTGCTTGTACTCGTTACTAATAGCATTTTTTTTCCCTGTCTACTGGATCTTTCCCAATAAACATGGTGTCATTTCTCTCAACTCAAAACAAAATCAAACCTTTCAACTCCATGTCTCCTACCAGCTAATCTCTCCCTTCATTTGGGTAAGACTCTTGTCAAGTTTGCATCCCACTCTCCATTTTCCTGACCCAATCCAAACAGGCTTCACTCTCCTCACTCCACCACCATCCTCACTCCCAGGGACATCCGGGGCCCCCACACTGGCTCAGCCCTTACCCAGTCACTCTAAACACACTAGACGGAGTGGATGGCTTCCACTCCCGGCCTTGTGTTCCTCCTCTGCCCTCAATGACTCCACTCTCCTGATTTCCTCCAACTTCATTCACTGCTCGTGTTCAGGCTTTTTGTTGACATCTCTTAGCCCCCTGAACACTTAAAGATGGTCAGTTCATAGCTTGGTCCCTGAATTTCTGCTGTCAACACTGCTCGCTGGGTGAGGCAGTCTGGTCTCCTAGCTTCAGCAGCACAAATACCAGCTTTATGCTTAAAAGTCTCAAACTTCTATCTCAGCCTGAACCTCTCCTGGAATTTGAGACCTGAATATCCAACTGGCTACCCAACACTTCCAGCCAGACCTCAGACTCACCTTGAGGAATACACCCCCATACTGAGCCCTGGGCCTGCTCTCCTCAAACCTGCACCTGCTACAGGCCTCTCTATCCATGAGGACAGCACTCCCGTTCCTCCCAGCTGCTCAGGCCTCACACCTCACATCCTCCCCTTCCCTGCTTTTCTCTCCCAGCTCCCGTCTAATCCATTAACAAATCTCTTTGGCTCTACCTTCAGAATATTTCCTCACTGTTACGTCTCTGGTCATGGCACTGACATCCCTCACCTGGACTTAATGATAGCTTCCCAGAGTGTCTGCTGCTGCAGCCTATCATAACATACCAGCTGTACTGACCCTGTCACAGACTCAGTCATGTCCTATCACTCTTCCTCCTCTGTACAAGACCTACCTAGCAATAAAAGTCAAGGTTCTTGCCAAAATTGACAAGATCTTTAAGATGACCTACAAGATCTGGCTCCTGCTGTCTCTCTGAGCTCATCATCACTTACACCCCAATCCCTCTGTCGTCTTGCCTGCTCCTGTGATGTTCCAGACACGCTCCTACATCAGGATCTTTATACTTGCTGGCTGCCCTCTTCTGGACTGTTCTTCCCCCAGATATCTACATAAACTGATCCCTTACTTCCTTTAGGTGATTACCAAATGTCCCCTTCTTAAGGAGGCCTTCCCTAACCTACCTTTATAAGACTCTTTTCTGACATGTTCTAGCCACTTTCCCCTCCTCCTTGCCCTTACCTAACTCTAACATTCCACATAGTTTACTTTTTCTTTGTCTGTCTTCCCCCACAAAAATATAAGTTCCACAAAGGCAAGGACTTTTGTCTGTTCACTGCTGTGTCCCCATCAAGAGCAATGCTTAGGATCTGCAAGGCTGATAAATCAGTACATCATAATCAAATACTTTTTGAATAGTCTGACTCAATCCATGAGGCGACTGCAGAGCAGGCTTGATACATGGCTGCAACTATGCTCCTTACGAGGCCCCTCCCCCCTCAATTTCAGCCCACTCCCCAGACCTGTAGGCACCCTTGCAAAGCTCTTCCAGAGCCTTCCCTGGAAAAGCCACTGCATCCATCCTGATGGCAGGCCCCTCCTAAGAGAAAGGGAGGAGTTAGCTGGGAGTTCTCCATTCCAGCTACCAGGTAGGTCCCCTCTTCTCCCTGGCACCTCCCCACTCCCCAAACCCAGCTGCTCATTTTCTGGGGGAGAGCTGGGAAAGACAGAAGGAAGCCCCTGGGGTTCTCAGAAATAGATGGCCCCACCCTCAGGAGAACTTGGAAGGGAGACGAGTGGTTTGCTATCCCAACACTCTCCAGCATATTGTTTGCTGAACTAGTTTGGCCTAACATGGTAATGCTGGTAATGCTAACAGAATGTGCCCTCCAAAAGGTGCGTGCTCCATCCCTCCTCCCATCATAGCATGGGAGGGAGAGCAGGGAGGAGGGGGGGCTCCAGCCTTGTACTCCTTCCTCATAGAACCAGTCTCATCAGAAAGGGAGGCCAGAGGGGTCAGGGACACATAAACAAGAAGGGTACTCACTTCCGAGTGAACATACACCCTGTGGGCAGAATGGACCTACAAATGACCAATTCCAAGAACATTAGATTAACATCCTCCTACTCTAGATTTTGATTTAATGGAAACTCAGCTCAGTGAAACTGAAAAGGTCTAAAGGTTAATTTGATAAAACTGATCACTCAATTAAAAGGTGATGTTCCTTTAGGAACATTATACATTAACCTTTTAAGCTGGAAATTGAAGTATAGTTATTCTATTAGTAAAAACAGAAACCAAAGAAGTTTTCCTCCCAAGTAGTATTGTTTTGTTGCCAAGCCATTGCAGAAAAGGTACATCTACCAGAAGTGGAGACATTATTTTTAATTAAAATCATTTAAGACATCCAGCCAGAGGCTACCTCCATTGCATGCTGTTCTGCTCTAGTAAAATGTCATTACAAAAAAAAAAAAAAAAAAAAAAAATGAAATGGGTCAATAAAGTCTGAGCTCTACATTATGGAAAAAATTACAGCTTCCTAATTATGTCAAACTAACAAAGCTTTATGAGTCTGAAGGCAATTTTTCTTTCAATTCCACGTTCCTACTCCACCCAAAATGTTCTGGCCATGGCCAGCATAGCACACTGGGGGCAGGGGTGGTGTAAAGGCAGGCTGCAGAACGTTCACCACTGTCTAGGAAGGGATTGGGGGGACTTGATGAGGGCCAGTAAGGGAAGCCACCCTCCATCCAGAGAGAATGCCAGTCACTTAGGGTGTTTCTGTGTCAATCAGCTTCCCTAGTGTCACCCTAAGTGCCTGCCCCAGCCCCCTCCCATGGGAGAAGGGCGCCTTTTCCGATCAGGAAGCTGGCAGAGGAACCAGGCACAGACATGGACATGCACATGCACCCAGCCATGGCTACTTGCTCTCTTTCCTCTCTGGAATCTGCTTGCTTACAGAAAGCAGAAGCCCTGGGATCTTCTTTTCTCTCATATGCTGTATAGGGGCTTGCCCCTGGCTCTCCATGCTCCAGGGACTGCAACCATTCAGTGGGTATAATGGCTGAGTGAGTCTGTCTAATTCAGGAGCCTTCAATAAGGCAGCTCACTCTCAGACCTAAGCTCTGCCACCCTAGATTTTATCAGTGAGCAAGCTGATAACTCGTTCATCTCCATCATGTTGACCTAACCCTGCATCATCCCATCTCTCTCTCTCTCTCTCTCTCTCGTTCTCTCTCTCTCTCTTTCTCCCCCACCTCCCTCCCACCTCTCTCTGGCAGGAAGGAGAGGTGAGTTTTTAACTGCCCACCCCTATAACTTCATCACAGATCACATGGGGTTCCAGTGCAGTTACTCTTCATACCAAGGGGCTTCTCTGTGTCAGGAACTTGAACACATCTCATCTAATCCTCATAAGAGCATCATCCACATTGTATAAAAAAGAAAACAAGCATGAGATGTGAAGTGAGCTCTAGACACTGACGTGACTAATACCTGGCAGAAGTAGGGCTGAACTTAGGTGTGACTGCCCCCCGCAAGCTCACGCTCTGTCAAAGGGACCATTAACAGGGGCAGGAGTGGAACTCAGAATTCATGAGTTGGCAATGAATAGCTTTAAAGAATAGGACACTGAGTTTCCATAACAAGGTAATAGAGCTGTCAAGACTAAGAAAGCCTCAGGAGCTAGAGCTCTATCTGATGCTCAAGACACATGACCAGTTAAATGGTAGAGCAGCACCAGTCCTTGGAGACCCCAAATGTCAGTCTGAATGTCTGCTGCAGGTACCTGGGAAAGAGGAAGCCCTGGGCCAGCAGCCAGCTATACTGGGTGACATCAGGAAGAGGACTCAGAGTGGTCTGGGAACACAGACACACAGTGTATGGGAGCCGAGAAGTAAATGCCTTCATATCACTATTATAATCAAAAGTTTAAAACTACTGCAAAGTTACAGAACAGCACCCTTATAAAATAATCTTACAAATGCATGGAAATTCACTGTCTTATGTGAATCTCTCAACTAGCTGGTGAGGGATTATCAACCCTTCTGTTTAGAGCAGAACTTTATAAGCTTTTTTTGAAAAGGGCCAAATAGTAAATACATTAGACTTTGCAGGCCATGTAGTCTGTCACAATCATTTAATTCTGCTGTTGTAGTACAAAAGCAGCCAGAGATAATATGTCAATGAAAGGGTTTGGTGGTATTCCAATAAAATTTATTTATGGACACTCAAATGTGAATTTCATGTAATTTTCAAATGTAGTAAAATCTTACCCTTTTCCCCCAGCCATTTCAAAATGTAAAAACTATTCTTAGTTCACAGGCTGTACAGAAACAGGCAGCCAAGGTGGACATTGTTAAACCCCTGGTTTGGAGAAGACATCGGTTTTACAGATTAAGGACTTTCTCAGGCTCACAAGTGGCTAACGAGGGAGTGGGGTGGCTTGAATGAAACCGACCTTTAACACACTTGCCTTGTTGGATGCCTTTTCAAGGCAAAGGGAAGTTAACCATGGATTTCCAGGAAAGGCCTCTACAACCACTGGTGTAACCTAAGTTGTCAGTTACTCAAGGAAGGAACTGGACAGAGAGGTTTATGCCAATTTTGTTTAAGTTTTCCAAAATGACTATAGCTTCCATTTTCATGAACCATAAAATTAGTCCTTGATACATACACACCTCTGGAAATGAAATTTACACTGCCATCTAGTGTTGAGCTATTATTTTAACTGAGAACTTAAAAACAAGGTCATCTTGGCAGTATGCACTACGAGTAATAATTTTACTACATTCCAAAATTATACAAATGAAATACACTTAGAAGTATAAAGTTGCCTATGATGACATTTCATATATCCCATCCAACCTTCTCATTAATTCACACAGTACCCTTGAGACTGAGTCCTACAGTAGACGGGTGCACCATCACCAGGTGCAAATGAAGGTCCAGGAAGCCCAGGCGACAAGAGATTTCCCTGTAATGCTCCTGCATCTGTTGAGAGCTGGAGTCTTATTCTGGAAACTATTCTATAAGTCTCAATCAAAATGCTTTCTGTCCTTTGAAAAAGCATCCAAACCAAACTCTCTCTAGATTAAGAGTTCTTGTCATGCACATTTATATGACCTGCATCATCCTATCACTTGTTCAATAAGCACATACTGAGAAACTGTGTCTTATTCACGTCTGTTTCACAACGTATACAGTACATGTAGAGATACAAACGTGGGGGCATCAGCATAGAAGATTATGCTGTCGGGATATCGTGACCTCAAGGGTGTGCAGGATAGCAGAGCCTACCCAGGATACATGAGCTCCTTTCTGCTCTGCAGAAACCACCACTAAACTGACCCTCCCCTCTACAACTCTGGGTGGGCAAGTAAAAAGTAAGGACAAAAGGCTCAAAAGGAATATAGGTATGGGAAAGAACTCAGTTACCAAAGCCATGGTAAAAAGTATGCACTTACCTATAAGCATTAATATAATCTTTCCTGTGTTCCAGAAGAAAATCTCTCAGTTTGCCAATGTGTGAAATCTAGAATTAAAAGAAAGCAAATAATTTATATAGATAGGCATGTTACACTTACCTGCAATAAATTTTAAATTAATAGAGGATAGACTACAGGTTGTAGACAAATTTTGAAGCTACAAACTGGGCAACTTTGGTTTGGGCTTCTCATATATAGTTGAGCCTTCAACAATGTGGGAGTGATGGGCACCAACTCCCCCTACCAGTAGAAAATTCCTTATATAACTTTTGACTCTCCCAAAACTTTACTAGTACCCTATTGACTGGGAGCCTTACCAATAACCTAAGCAGTCAGTTAACACATATTTTGTATGTTATATGTATTATATACTGCATTCTCGTAATAGAGCAAGCTAGAGAAAAAAAATGTTACTAAGAAAATCATAAGGAAGAGAAAATCCATTTACAGGACTGTACTGCATTTAACATAATAAAATCCACGTGTAAGTAGACCCATGCAATTCAAACTCATGTTGTTCAAGGGTCATCTGTCATCATTAACTAGTTGGATAACTCCCAAATTCCTGGGCTTTGGTGTCTCATTGACAGTTCCTTCTTCCCGTAAGTGTTGTGATAGGATCTAAGACGTTAGGAAGAGATTATCTCTATGGAACTTCAAGATTATATGAGATAATGCATGTCTAGTAACTATATAGCATGTGCTCAGTAAAGACAAATTCCTTTCCTTATAAGTGTCATAACTAAAATTTTATAGACAGATACTCCTCCTTGAGAGTGTTCTGAGGATGGATTCTAAGGCTGAAGATGTCAAGTTTATAGACAGGGCTCCACAGAGCAGCAGTTAAAAGCTTCAGGGGCAATGACAGATCCCTACACAGCAAACCTCCATCTTCCCAATGGCCAACTTCCACAGATGAACAAACACAAAGGTACAAAGGACTGTATTTGTGACCACTGTTATCTAGTATAATAAAACCCCACTCAATAGCACCTCCCATGTGTCAGGTACTACATGTGGAGATAGGGATTACAAAATTAGTAAAATAAGGGATGATCCCTGGATGGCGCAGCGGTTTGGTGCCTGCCTTTGGCCCGGGGCGCAATCCTGGAGACCCAGGATCGAATCCCACGTCAGGCTCCTGCATGGAGCCTGCTTCTCCCTCTGCCTGTGTCTCTGCCTCTCTGTCTCTCTGTCATGTGTGACTATCATGCATAAATAAATAAAATCTTTTAAAAAAATTAGTAAAATAAAATAAAAAGAGGTAGGAATAAAACTACAACCATGTTGACAAATACAAAAGTGTTTCCAGAAGGAAAGAATGATTGATTAAGCCAGTGGCCAGCTCTGTCCTTTGACCACTGCTCACACTAGCTTCTGCCTAATGTTCTTTGTACTTATTCCAAACATATATAACCCCAGCCTCGAAGGGTCCACTGAACTTTCATCTTTTCCATGGAAGTTTTTCTGTCAAGGCCAGGTCAGGCTAAGTTTCACTTTGCTCTCAACTTGAAAGCACTTCTGTATACCACTCACATGGCACTAAATTACACATGGCCACGTCTTCTGGCTTTTCTGTCAGTGGGACGATGAACTATGTGGGCACAGGCGGGGCTGCTTCCCCAAAGTTCCAAGCACAACATAGGATCCAGGGGTGGTCACTAAGTATCTGTGGAACCAGTCTATGTCTAAGTACAAAGACAGTATTTATCACAAGGGAAACATTCAGCGTTTGTCTGGAGATAAGTAAATAGGTTCCGTTAAATTTTCCACAAATTCTAGATAAATAATAAATATGGTTCAGAAAAGTACCTTCAGGCATCTGAAGAGCAGGAATCAAACTAAAAATGAAATATGGCCTTAACATTCACTTATTTACCAGGTAACAAACAAGGGTTTAGAGTCTGCCTGACATCCCTGGCCCCGTGAGGTACACTCACTCACACAACCTCGTTCTCTCCCCCAGGGCCCTGTTGTGAGCACGGGCGGCACTGCTCTCCAATGTTAACCAGTTTGGGAAAGTGAACCTCACAGAAGCTAAGTGATTCATCCAAAGTGAGACACACAGAGCACGCGGCAGAGCTTAAAGGTAAACTCAGGACAGTCCGAGTTCAAATTCAGCATGTTTTCCTGGACAACATAGCTGCCTTCCTCACACCCTTATTCCTATTTTCCACTTAAACTGCATCATAAAATCTGATTTCTAAGACAGTGAGGAAAATATTTAAGGGAAGTACAAACAGGTGTTTACTGTACAACATATAAGATTTGATTTGTTATTCTCCTGTTTTAAACTTTCAGTGTTTCTATCTTCTTCCCCAAGCCGTACTGACAAGGGGCCAGGTAAACAGTACACAGTAGTCAAGTGGATGGCTTTAGTACATTTGGCAGTGGTGGATTCTGGATTTAAAATATGCTGCAGCCAAAGGAAGTAGCTCTGTCAGCAGTCACCTCCAGGCCTGAACAATGGGGTCAAGTCCAAGCTCCCATAAAGCCCTCAAGGCCCTTCACAGTATGGCTCTAAAGATCCCGCTCACACTCCCCACCAGGCTCCAGGTCCCAGGGCTCCCTGCACACACACCCAGATGGCTCTCCCCTTCCCTGGAGACCCACCTCCCTCCTTCGCAAACGTCTCCTCTTTCAAGATGCTCTTTTCCTCCCAATTCTGCATCCCCAGGCACAGCCAGACCTCATCACCTACAGAATGTGGCACGTGTACCTATTTCAGCACCCCTTCTTCAGGGGACCACAATGACTAGCTTTATTTATTTTTTTAAGATTTTATTTGTTCATGACAGACACAGAGAAAGAGAGACAGAGACACAGGCAGAGAGAGAAGCAGGCTCCATGCAGGGAGCCTGACACGGGACTTGATCCCGGGTCTCCAGGATCATACCCCAGGCTGAAGGAGGTGCCAAACAGCTGGCCATCAGGGCTGCCCCCAATGACTAGCTTTAGACTGATTTCCCTATACCAGACGGCCAGCTCCTGGAAGGTGAGAGGCTGTTTCTCTTACCCATAACTCATCAGGCACAGATTCTAGAGCAAAGCAGAGCCTCAAAAACTTTCATTGTATGTTGAATAAACAATGGGTACCAAATAACCCCCAAAGGATTACATTTACTGTTGTAGGCAGTGTAATGCCACTCTCTCCCCCAAAGACGTCCAAGGTGTAATCCCTGGAACCTGTGGATGTATTATGTGACAGACTAAAGGAGAATTAATGTAGCACATGGAATTACAGTTGCTTGTCATTTGATCATAAAATTTTAAGGGAGATTATCCTGAATTTTCCAGGTCTGCAGGCCCTGTAATTTCACAAGCATCCTTAAACGTGGAAGAGGGAGGCAGGCGACAGAGGGAGTGTCATGAAATGGGAGAAGGACTCAATCTAATGCTGCCTGCTTTGAAGATAGAGTGGAAGAGACAAGGAACGTGGTCAGCCGCTAAAAATTAGGAAAGGGAAGGAAATAGATTCTCTTCTACAGTCTCCCCAGAAAAGAACACAGTCCTGCCAACACCTGGATTTCAGCCTAGGAAGAAAGACCTCTGTCTACAAAATCATAAGATAATAAATTTTTGTTGTTTTAAGCCACTGGGCTTATGGTAATTTGTTACAGCCTTAAGAAGAAACTCATACACCTTGTCTTAGTTTAAGCTGCTGTTAACAAAATCCCACAGGCTGGGTGGCTTACAGGACAATACAGTATCACAGTTCTGGAGACTGGAAAGTCCTAGATCAAGGGCCAGGAGATTTCCTGGGGTGTGGTTGAGAGCCCTCTTCCTGGTCTGCAAATAGCTGCCTTCTTGCTGCAATCCCACAAGGTGGAGAGGTGTCACCTCTCCCGTGTCTCTTCTTACAAGGGCGCTATTCTCATTCACAACCTAATCACTTCCCACAGGCCTCACCTCCTACCACTATCACACTGGGATGTAAGGGCTTCAACATATGCATTCGGGGCGGGGGCGGGGGTAGTAGGGAGACATAAACATTCAAAGTAGGTTAACAGGCTTTTTGTTAGGAGTCATTAAGCTTTCCACAAAAAGTTTTTAACAAGTCCAAAGGAATCTAACACATAGGCTGGATCCCTCATTGCCCTCTACCCCCACCTTTAGCTAGCTATAGTCTACCAGGATGGAATGGTGCAAGGGGATGAGTGCCAGGAGCAAGAAGGCCCCACAGACATCTCAAAAAACATAATTAGAAGAGGTTTCTCTTAAAGTATAATAAATATGATCCAAATTTCTTGTGTTCTGTGATGGCAAATTTCTATGAAATGAGTTTATTAAAACAAACTAAAGCTTGTTCAGTATTAAATGCAATTCTTGATAAATTAAGAGATACTAAGTAATTACTGACTTAATATCAGTATAACTCAATACTTAACATGAGTATAATGAACAAAATATTTCAAGTGTATAAATGAAAAGAAATACATGAGCATTAAAATTTCTGTAGGTATTCGGCAGCCATGAAATTCTATTAGACTCCTAAAATAGATACACACAAAAAAGTCACAACAAATAAGAAAAAAAATTTCAATAGGTCTTTGATTTATCTAAATAGATACCCTTAAGCCCCAAATAGCATTATATGATAGGACTATCTTCATAATGAACAATTTGGCAATTTAATCACATGACTACCACCATCATCTTTGTAAAGATTCTTGGCCAAACTGATCTGTTTACTGTTGTGCTTGGTCCTATTTTTTGAATAAACTGCTAAAGATAGTATATTATATTTCATACAATGGTCCTATTTTTTGAATAAACTGCTAAAGATAGTATATTATATTTCATACAATATGGCCCTTAAGTTTTCAAAGTTTTAGAGGCTGAGTATTTCTATGCTTTAAATTTTGAATGCTTCCACACACAGTGCTAATTTGAAAAGAACCACCTGTATGTGTGTATCCAAAGAGAATGCCTCTTACTCTTAAAAGGAGAAAGGCCATTCACTGGAATGTCAAGTCTGACATGGAATCAGAGAAAAATGAAAGATTTATTGCCCCATAAAGATCTACAACTAGTGTCAATTTCTTTTTGGTATCACTGAATGACGCGGGAGGAGGTTAGGGAGAGGTACTGCGAAGAAGCAAGAGGTCATTGGAAAAGTCTCTGTGGGACCAAGTGGATGACAAAATGCAAGGGCTAAAAACAGGGAGTTTTCTAGGGGCTGAACCATGTTGTGGGACACATCACAGCCTCGAGTAGATGAGGGACCCATAATTTTCATAGCTCTGTGCCTTCGTGATTGCTCTTCCTCTGCCTGGAACAGCTTTATTTCAACCCCATGCCACCAGAAGAATCCCTGTTCATCCTTCCAGGTTCCACTTAAATGTCACCTCCTCCACGAAGCCTTCCCTAACATCTTATTTAGTATTTTCTAGATACCCATCAGCACCTTCCATAGAACATTAAAAGCACTTATCTGTAGATGTCAGTTGAGTTCCTTGAGGTCAAGATCTATGCCCTATTTGTTTTTGTATCTCCGGTAGTGAATAAATGTTGGATGAGGAAAGGAGGGGAAAATAAAGTTTGTGGGGGTTGAAAATAGAACAGAAACGGCTTCAAGATCTGATAACTCCTGACATGCGAGTTGGATCAAAAAGGTATCACAAAATTAAACATCAACAACTGTGAACAAAGGAAGAGGAACACACTAGCTGTGCAAATAATTTTCCTGGAAAGTCAGTGGCGTGTGTTCAGAAGGTGAAATCTACTGAAGATGTGCGATCTAACACACTTCACGAGGGATGACCTGCTCTCACAAAGCTGATCATTGTCCATCTGACTGACGGTCAGCTCACCATGGGAGAGTCTTTATGGCTGTGAGCTGTGGTTTTATTACACTGCTGTACTCTACAAAATGTGTCCTTCATTTCCAACCTAAACTGTAGTTTAAAATAAGGATTGAACTGTAGCTAAAAGAGAAAAGAAGAAAGGCAGGCAAGATTTATTTAATATCTGCACTGTACCAGTCACTTTAAGCGGGTTATTTTGTTTAATTCTGACAACAACCCTGTTGAAATAGGTTATTTTTCTTGAGAGGTGGTATTGCCGGCAGAGCTAGGGCTGGAATCCCTGACTACGCTGAACCTGCACGGGCTCCCTTGGAACCATTCAATTAATGGACACGCAGGTGTTTTCTATTTTCACTCAAGTTCTCTAATGTCTACTCTGTAGTGTTATTTCACCAGTTAGAAAAAAAATGACTCCACTTAATACTTAATGATAAGAAACTACAATGAATTTTTGCTTAGATGTGATAATAGTAGCATTATGATTACTTTTACATTTTTGTTTTTAAAATTCTTACCTTTTAGAGATATATCCTGAAAAATTTACAAGTCAAATATGATACCTGGGATTTGCTTCAGAACAATATGGCAGAGAAGGAGTATCAGATGAAGAAGGATGGGTCATGAGTTGGGAAATGTAGCATGTGTGTACATGGGGGTTCCTTATACCATTCCGTCTACTTTAGTGTATATTTGAAATATCCCTTAATAAAAACATTATTTTTAAAAATCTTCCACCTAGCACTTTCTTCCCCAAATACTTTTAGTCACTTGGAAGTATAGATTTTCTGCTCTCAAACTAATAATGATCCATACTTGAACCAAAAACTAAATTGCAAAATCTCTACCTACTTTATTTCTAAGTACTTGCAATCTTTGCTTAAAGTTCCATTTACAAGGTTTGATACCCCTTCAAAAAAGCAAAAACCACAAAATCTTCACTGAGAGGAGATGGTGTGCCAGGCAGTATTCCCAGAGCTCACCTAATTCTCCCAGGCATGATCATAGGTAACACCATCACGCCTTACCCTATGGGTGAGAAAATGGAGTCAGAGACAAGAAAAATAATGTGCTTAGGGACACATGGAGTGAAGTCAGGATGGAGCCCAGGCATTCTAAGGATCAGGCCTGAGGTCTCGACCTCCAAGCTGAAGCACAGATTGTGGGCAGGTCACAACTGTGGTCATCCAATATAATATCCGTAAAGGGAATGACTGGGAACCAAGAGAAGCATCTGTCCTAGTGAGCAATGTCAAGCTCATCCTTTATTCTTATATCCTACCCGGCAATGCAAGAGGCAGAACTGGAACTGATCACAGGTCTGTGTGACTCAAAAGTGAAGTTACTTATCCTGTATTATGCTGTCAAAAGACTAGTAAGACTATAAATATTTAGCTTAATGAAGTTTGAGGTTTTTCTTCACAATATAAGCTGGGTTTTCTGTGAGAGTATTTGTGTACAATGTTGATTTTAGAAGTGTTTTGGGGGGCACCTGAGTGGCTCAGTTGGTTGAGCGTATGCCTTTGGCTCAGGTCATGATCCTGGAGTCCTGGGATGGAGGCCCGCATTGGGCTCCCTGCTCAGCAGAGACCCTGCCTCTCCCTCTCCCTCTGCTGCTCCCCCTGCTTGCTCTCTCTGTCAAATAAATAAATAAAATCTTAAAAAAAAAAAAGTTTTTGACTACAGTGGATACAGGAAGATCTGCAAGAAAGGTTTCCACACATAGTATTCATTTTTAAGGTCATCTATATGTTAAAGTAGGAATATTCATCTATCTAAAGAGAATGTTTCCACTGGCTCACGTTGTCTCCTCCCAGGCCAACTGCCGTGACTTGTGTTTCGCAGCATGGCAGGCTTAGTGCCGGCAAAGCCACCCAGATGTGGAGGAGAAGACCCACAAACAGGAGCAAGGAGACAGGGTGGTCAGGAAGACCAGCAGTACAATGGTGCTCAGTTCATTCTGATTATCAAATCATCAAACTATCTCAAAAACATGGCTTAAATGAACAACGAAGACAACCTCCCAGAGTGCTTGCCTTTCCCATATCTGAGTTCTCCTACAGGCATCTTCAGCTCAGGCAGGGTATGGGCAAAGGAACAGACTCTGGGCAAAGGACTGTGCAGGGCTGGGTAA
The DNA here is from genome assembly GCF_003254725.2 of Canis lupus dingo. Taxonomy (NCBI): domain Eukaryota; kingdom Metazoa; phylum Chordata; class Mammalia; order Carnivora; family Canidae; genus Canis; species Canis lupus. Next base: position 70,012,193 of record NC_064245.1, read on the forward strand.
GAAAGAGAGGGTAAGAAATCCAGGGAGTTGGCAGAGATTCTTGGGTTCTGACCTCTGCTTTACCACCCACTGCTGAAGGAGACTCTGATTCCCCACTCCTCAGCTTCAAGTGCAGGGACTGCAGCGGGACCAATATTCCTGGCCTCAGAGAGAAGAAGAGCAAGTTAACTGGTTTATGATTTGGAGAATCGTAAGGAATGAGCATGTTCAGCTTCACCTTCCTCTCTCCTCTGTTCACATCAGCCAGGCAACAGACAGGATATATTCTGACCCAAGCTACCCTGTATTTGGCTATAAATCTAAAGCCAGGTTCCCCATGTGGCTTTTTCATGTTCTGACTCCTATATTTCTCTTTCAGGTGGTTCCAAAATTGGGCTGAGAAGAAAGAGGTGCTTTTATAAGCTCCCCTAAACTCTTAACCTTTGCCAACTGAAATTCTGAGCAAGTTGCTTAATCTCCCTGGGCTTCACTACAAAGAGAGGGTGGTAAACATTATTTCTAAAAAAACAGTAGTAGCATGAGCTAACTGCCAGCTTTTATTGAGTGCATACTATGTGGCAGGCACCAATGTAAATGCCATGCACCCATTGTCTCATTTACTTCTAGCGACCCTATAGGATAGGTTCCATTATAATCCCAACTCGCAAATGAGAAGATATGGAGGTATACCTTCCACGTAAATGGTTCAAAAGAAATGGGAGATTGTGACTCCCAAACCAAGAGCCTGTGTGCTTGTAGTCTCTGCAAATCCACCCACACAGATGACCCTGCCAGCCCATCTGAGCATGGCAGGTCTGTGAGATTTGCTTTTACCACGAGTGTAGGTGGGACATTTTGAAATAAAAAATTCCCAATGCTGAACTGAGTTATTTGGGTTAAAGGCACGGGCTACAGCTATGGGACAGCACAGAGCTAATGGCCATACTCCAGGATCAGTCAGGATCTGGCTTCTTCAGGAAGTGATTTGAACTGCATTCTAAACTACAGATATTCATTCATCTGATTCCTTAACTCCTTTTTTTTTTTTTTTGAACATAAATTGAGTACAATTGCTTCTTGGCCTTTTGGCTAAGATCAAGTGAACATAAATTGTGTTCACTTTTAAGTGGCTACATTTAAATAAGACTAATTACCCAACTCATCAAGACACTGAAATTCTCCAAACCCATCTACCATAAAAGCAGTATGGCTTCTAAATCAGATGCATTTGACAGGGGAAAAAAAGATGTTCACGTCACCTGTCCTTACACATAAAGGTTTTATTAGGAGGGACCAAACAAAACCAAAAACATCCCAACCTGCACACCTATAAGATCATGTGAGGTACTCTGGGTGAGTATGAGCTGCTGAAATGGCTTGTTTTCCCACAAGCATACTGTTGGGGGGTGACGGGGAGGGAAACAAGCTTGCCCAAAACACACGCTGCCTGATCCATTTACAGAAAAGATGGGAAACAGCACTTAAAGCTGTATACACACAGACAGGAACCTAACAGATTGCTCATCAAAATACCGATGGTTGTCTGGCTGGTGAGATTTGGAGATTTCGCTTTCTTAACATCTTTTTATACTTCAACATTTTTCTACAATTAGTATGTTATAACCTTTGCGATCAAAAATGTTTTAAAACTAAAAAACAAATCTCCCTACCAACTTCCTGACTAAAAGTATACACGGACTCCTCATTACCGACAAAGCAGGCCCAATTTAAGCCTGAGGCCTGGGGTCCCTCTCCCTGTGGACATCTCCAGATTCGAAGCCGACCCCCACCCCCCACTCAATCCCAGTCGTCTGCCTCAACTCCTCTGCTCAAGTGAGACACATCCTGAAAGTCTCCTCTGCCACTTCCAGGCCTGGTTAAGGCCCCCTCCTGCAAGCAGATCTCTTTTGGAGACCTTACCATCTTGCGAAACATTTTCATGTCTATCTGATGTAAGCTGCTCAGGCATACACCCAGCCCAAAGCCATTCCTCAATAATGATTCAGTTTCTGAACTGTATTGATTCTCCCTTTCAAAACCTAAGAGCAGGGTAAAATTCCAGTTAGCTCATACTTCACATTGTCCACTAGATGGCAACACGAGCACCGCAGCTGTAGTAATAACAGGAACTCTGAAACACATCATCCTTTTTTCCCCCAAGGGCTTTTAAGATTTCTCTAGTTCTTTGTTTTTTGATCTAGAATCAAAGGATTATTAAAGATTAATTATTCTTCACAGAGCGAAGCTGAAACGACATTGTTTGAAAATATACACATGCACTTGGAAGAGTCCAAGAAGACTTGAAAGTCCTGCACTTGAGGCAGGTTGGACGCAAAGGGAGCTCCAGAAGCACGGCTGCCATCTGCCACCCCAGGCGGCAGGCCCAGCTTTGTTTACGTGTGTCACCCACAGAACAGTCCTGTGAGTGGCTCCTTCCCGGGTGTTTTGTAAATTACCCAGAGCAAGATAAACTGTAAAACAAAACCCTGGTACAAAATGGTGGAATTCTTCTCAAAGGATGACTGCCTTTTAACTGTAGGGAGAGTTCAAAGCGGTCACAAGTGTCCTTTGCTGGTCACAGCAGTGGTCTGACTTGCAAGCCCCCCCTCTACCCCCGCCCCGTGATAGGAATTCTGTTCTGCTGGCACTCACAACACTTCCAACAAAGACCTGATTGATTATGAAACACTAAGTACCGATTTGCATAATTTGCCTCTGCAAGAAACAACCATTGTTCAAGATTAAAGAGACTCCAGTAGGTCCCTCTGGCATATTGTAAAAAGTTCCCTGTAACACAAAATCATTATTTTTTTTTTCATTCAATCAGTGGACACAGCTTGCTGTTGAGTTTAGTATGCAGCCAAAGGCACAGCCAGAACAACCACTGCTGTATAAATGTTTGCCAACTACCGATAAGCTAAAATGATTTTTCACAAGGATTGTGTTCCCAAGTTTCATTTGGAGGCCCGCTAACTAAATTCTAAATCCACGCCCTTCAGTCATAATTGAAAATACATCAATACCAATTACAGCTGAAAGTTCAGCTCCAAGGCGCCTCTGGAGCACCGTGACTCTGCAGCAGTCACAGCAGGGGCTGTCTGAGCCTGGTCGGTCCCTATGAGAGAAGCTCCCCACTGACTAGTCACCCACAAAAGAGCCTGGCAATGCCACAGACATTCCATTGGCGCCCCTGGGTCACAGCAGCTGGTCTGTTGGTCTAAGGGACCGCCTCTATGAACCGTTCCTTTCTTGCTTGCTTTCTTTCTTTTAGCAACTGTTTAGGAAGCAAGCGCCATGGGCTGGGCCCCTCCCAGCACTCCCCCAACACCCTCCCCCCCATTTCTACTGTAGGATTCCACCCTTCAATGACTGTGGGGCACTGGGGGGTCGGGGATGACAGTCATGGCAGGAGCTCTGGCCACTCCCTGCCCATCCTCACATACTCTGATGCCCCCCCCCCCCCGCCCCTCCTGAAACATCATCCTCCCTCTGCTTCCTGGACCCCACTCCTGCCAGGTTCTCTTCTTAACTTTACTCCGGCAAATTTTCTTTAGCTTTATTCACTGCTTCCTCTGACTTTGCTAACCCAGGAAAGGTACTTAGGTTCGGCCCTCAAACACCTCACACACCGCAGCTAGACTCACTCATGCCCATCCACAGCTCTAGTTACCCTCCACAGAACACGTCCCCCAGCCTCTGCCTTGCCCCTATGTTCCAGGAGAGTGTGTCCAGCCTCCACTATGAGTCATGCTGGCGCATCCCTGAGTGTCAACGAGCCAACCACTCACACTCAACCCTCCAGTCTTACTCAGTCCTTCCTGCTCCTGTTCGCCCAAAGAGAAAGAGTTGCTCTCAAGTCCTCAAGTTAGAAAGTCCCAGGTCATGTCAGATTCTTCCCTCTTTTCTACCCCACAAATTAAACCAGTCAGCCAGGCCTATCCCTTCAGCTTGTTCAACATCTGCCAAAGGAACTGAACCACCGACCGCCCTCTCCTCTGGCCTTTCCTGCAGCCACCCCACATTCTGGACCCACAGAGCCTTTCCCTGATGTAGCCTCCCCTTTGCTGCCTCGGCACTTTGGCACCTACTGCTCTCTCTGCCTGCAGCATCTTCTTTCTCCTCCACCAATCTTCTACTCCAGTGTGCTGTGACTAAGGAGGTAGTAACACATGGCATTCTCGGTTCACTCCCACTTTCTCTGCATGAAACCTTCCTTGGGGTGTGCTGTGTCTATTAACTAAATGTCATAAATGTTAGTTGGATGGATATATGTTATATACATTATATATGTAGATACAAATATATGAATATGTGAACATTAGTTCAATATATAAAGTACTATATTCCATCAGTCTGGAAACTTCGTTAGAAAGAAGACACAGGCGACCATGACCTACAGAAAACTGTAACCAGTAGCTAAATAATGTGTTCTGGATTCTTATTGAGAACCAATGTCAACCTTACTGGACTGCAGTTTCCAGAATTTAGCAATGTTTTGAAAGACAAACAGACACATGGAAGATGGAGAATGAGAAATATGTGCACAAAAGTGCATATAGATTGAGGTTTCTATTTCCACCCTTCTGGCTTCAGTCTTGAGTAGCGGACAGTGGGGATAATTAAACTAGGAGACAAAGATGATTGACATTTGTTGGGATGAATTTGGTGGACTAATTTCTCATATTAGCAACCTGAAAAAGCATTTCTTCTAATATTAAACTTCTATTCCTTTAAAAAATTTAGAAATTAAAAAAATAAAATCTTACATTCTTATTGTTAATGAGACAATCAAAGAACTCAGGACCTAATCTCAAAACCTGAAGAGCACCATACAGAGCTTAATGACCCATGGAGCTCAGTATACCTCTCATTTTAAAACAGGTCTAGGTTCCTTCAACCTCAAGAAACAGCAGAAGCCTATCATGTTCCCCACTTTCTTCTCATTTCTCTGGCCCCAACTTCCCTTTTACATTTCTTTGTCTTTGTGATCACACTTCAACCTAATTAAACATTTTAATGCCCATTCTTCTGGCTCCCCAAACTCATGTGGAACTGCTGGCACATTCCCATTTCCGAACTCTATTCATTCCTGGTCGTCTGGCCTTTCTCTGGGCCACACACATGCTACGTGATACACAGGGTACAAAAAAGCAAGTAAATCTCTCCCTTTCTGAATTCTCAAGACCAGAAAGGGCCTGGACGACACTTACCTGCTTTGTCTGACTTCGGGGAGCCCACAGTCTCCTGTGGGTACGGTGCGAAGTTCTTTTTCACGGTGAACCATGTTCAGCTATCAAGTCCCCCCACCCCCACCCCTCTGTGAGTCTTCTCTATGCTAAACATTCCCAATCCCCTCAAGCCTTCTTTAATCTCTTCTGAATGTTGCAATTTATGGGCCTCAGAAGTCAAATGTGGTTCCCAGAACATACTCAATATTCTATTCGTCAGCAGGAAATGCAGAAGACAGCAGAAGTATCACCTCCTTCTTCTAGCTTCTGGGCTTCTATTAATGCCACCCGAGGGCATGCTCACTTTCACATCACTGAGTCAGGCTGACTTCATACCAACTAAAATTATTTCTTCCATGACTGCTGCCGATAATCTATGCCTTCCCTATATTCTTATTTTCCCCTGGCTTCCTGTTATTCGCCACTCTGATCATTCTGCCGTTAAAGACATCTATAACTAACTAACTAACTAACTAACAAACAAATAAATAAATAAAGTTTTAAAACCAGGGCTGAAAGAGAAGCACAGAGTTCCTCATTCTGTGGAAAACCTGCTCAACCAGCCACAGATGCCCCAACAGTCCAAATCTTTAGTCCATTTAAAACAATATTTCCTCCACAAAAATATCACACAGACTTTGCTAACTGCCTTTTGAAAGCAGGTCCTCCCCTCACCTATCTGCCTAGCAACCCGACACAAATGAGGCTGCAGGGTGGGTATGGCTCCTGCTTTGGGAGCCTATGCTAGTTAATCATCACTTTCTTTTCTGTGTGCCTGGAAACCTTTCATTCGTTCCCCTGACAAATATGTAAGACTCAGAATGGACGAGGCACAATAAGAGGTAATAAAGAAGAAGACAGTGAGGGAGGAGGATGAGCAGAACAGGAAGTTCCAACCCAAGGATCTTACATGGCTTCACACTGTTTTTCAGATCCCATCCAAACCCCGTATGGGCCACAGACTGTGCATAGAATGTGTGCAGGGATTGTGTGTTTAGAGCACGTGCAGAGAGACTGTGTATGCAAAGACTGTGTACAGCATATGCAGAGAGACTGCGTGTGTGTAGAGTGTGTGCATAGTGTGTGTAGATTCCTGTGTACAGAGACCATGTGTGCAGTGTGTGCATGGAGAATGTGCATGGATGCTGCATTCCCCCAGTCCTGGTCATCCAAGTATGGACAATATAGATGTGAGTTCAGATCCCAGCTCTGCCACAACTCTGTTTGTTACTGCTGATATGGTCTCGTGCTAGTGACATAACTTCTTCAAGCCTTAACCTCTGGCTGTATAAACGAAATAACGACTCTAGAGGCGACCATAAGCTCTGGATGAAAGCAGCGTCTGTAAAGGGTCTGATGCTGTAAAGGTCAGGCATTTGGTCCTGCCTAAACATTGCAAGTTTTCTTCTTTTGCTTCCCTCTCGTCCCTGTTTGGGTCTCAGCCATGATGCCAGGTCAGTGTGGACTGTGGACCGCCATGCGGCAGCGAAGGGAAGGGTTGCTATAGAGACCCAAATCATGCTGGAGGACTAGAACATCTAACAAAGTTGCAGGACTGAGGCAGGAGGAAAACTAAAGGATCAGAAGAAGGAAAAATAAAATGGATCTGGCACAAATCCAGCATAACTGAAGGACAAGTGGCAGTCACACTAGGAACCACCATTTACTGGAGTGCTTACTGCATGCCAGGCCTGACTAGGAGTTCGACATATGTGTTAACTTACTTAACCCTCACATCACCACCCTGGTGTAGGTACCAGTACTGCCCCCAGGGAAGGAGAAGGAAACAGGCCGGGAGAGAGGGTCCACAACAGGTCACTGACATACACAACGTGGTCCCAGAGAATCTGGCTACAGAGCTCACTGTGACCTGCCTCCAAGGTAATGGGGGCCCCCACATGTTCCAGGGTCAGGAGCAAAGGCAGGCAAGAGCAGAGAGCAAAGAGCAGAGTGTAGTGGCAGAGGCGACCTGATGTGGGCTCCAGGCCAGTACTGTAGGGCATCTGGAAAAGCCTTTCTGAGAAGTGGCTGAGGGACAACCCACGTGGATACAAGCAGCTTCTGAAAAGGGCTGAACTTGGCCTCATGCCGCTGTCTGCAACCACCTTCACAGCAGACTGCACCTTACCTTAAGCTTAGCTTCAGTGCATATGGTGAGAGGCACACACTCTCCATACGACAGGAGAGACCACAGTGGGTTCCAACACACATTTTCCCAATAAGTTCAAAACAGCTCGTTTCCCCCCAGAGTTGGAATAGATGGCTGTTTCTTCAGCTGTGCATCAGAGGAAGCGGCTGGTTTGAGTTTAGGGGCCATGAAGAGAACTCAAATGCTCACGCTTAGATGCCAGAATCCAGGTGCTAGAATCCAGGCAGTGAGCAAGGTGATCTTCTTAGAAGAGGCCCTGGGGAAACAAACCAGCTCAGGGACAGTGGGTGCCAGGCTCCATCTACCCTCCTCACCCATGGCACCCACATAGAGAGAGGACAACAGGCATGGCTGACATCAGCATTTCCTTCTTGCCAAGCACACGGTAACCCTCCTGTCAGTTCCGTCTACATGGGATGCACCCTCAGCGCACAGCCTGCCCCTCGCCTGCATCCCAGTATGCTCCTCCACACAGGTACTATCCTCCAAGAGCCAACTCTTGATTGGCCACAAGCTTTTTCTGGGAACCTCCGTGCACACCTGCACTCCACAGACAGCCCATATCTGTTCTTCTCTTTTGGAAAACCCAGTGAGCTTGTGAGCAGGTGTGCTGGACTCTTTTTATGCTTTCCCAGATTCTCAGCTCTAAGGATTTATGTCCTTGGGATCCTCATTTATTCAGGTTTTCTGATGCAGGGCAATTCAGCTATAGAACCTTGGAAAGTCTGATTATAAGAAACTAGAAATATTTATAATTGTTCAGTAAGGTGCAGGTAAAATAGGGACTAGAAGAGGCAACTCATGTGTACATATTATAAATGTTGTTGGGTAAATGTGCAACAAAATGGTAAGAGCAAACATGTAGTACTTACTATGACTCCAAGAAGAGCTACCAGGGTTTTGTTCAGATGATTCCACTTAATCCTCACTAGAATGCTCTGAGGTGGAATCATTGTTATTCCCTCCTTCTAGATGGGAGAGGCCACTGATGGGCTCAAGGCCTCACTAGCATGTGGCACAGCTGTACTCCTAACTTCTGGCTCCTACTGTTCTCTTTGGAACTTTGACAAGAGGCCTAAGAGGAAAAGACACTCCATTTATATTTGAGTTCCTCAAATTAAAACCTCAACTCTATCTTTAAAATTATTTATGTAACTTACAAAACAAATGGTGTAAAATTCAAATTTGTGTTTCATGGGGGGTGGGGTGGGTGGTGTTATAGTCTTAACTTCTTGAGTTGCCCTCCCAGAAAGAATCATGAATATTTATAGTTCTTTATCTTTTTACAGGGTGCAGATGCCTTTGAGCCTCTGACAAAAGCTATGCATCTGGTCTCTTTCCTACAGAAAATAAATATAGATATAAAAAGATTTTCTGCTTACCATTTTGAGTTCCAGAGGGTCTTGGCTCACAGGAACTCAGGTTAAAAACCTCTGATGATAAAACAAGGCACAACAGACTCAAAAACAGAAGGTACAAACTTTCTGCAGACGTCATGCACATAAGCAGCACTTCTAGCTTGGCACCAGGACACAGTGGCTGGGTGCTCTGCAGAATCTGTTAGCACGGTAATGTTAACCAGTCACGCCAAGGGATGCGTGGAGGCAGCATGGGCCTTGAGACCTGCAGGTGTGAGGGACGAAACACAGGACAGCTACCCACTTGTCTGCCTTACAACAGGTAGAAAAGTGGCGATGGGACTAATGGATCGTTGTCACCAGCGTCATAAACATTTAGTGTTTATTATGTGTTAGGCGCTGTGTTAAGCCCTTACATTTAATAGATGAAAAACAGTTGAGGAAACTGAGGCACAGAACCATCAAGGAACCTGCTGTATGTCAGACTTCTAGCAAGTTGAAAAGCCAAGGTTCGTACTCCAAAAGTTGCTTGAAAGCCTATGCTCTTAAATTCGTCAGTCTGCACCTGCAAACTTGGGCTCTTCCATGTTAAAACTCAACCTGAGGAACCAGACCAAAGAAGAGCTGCCGTGCAGCCCTCTACCAGTGGCCACACACCAAGGTCGAAGCAACAGAGCTGCCAATTTGTCAGTTTCCTTTACCAGCTCCTTCAAAGGCAGGTGCTAAACGTCTTCTAAATTCTTCCAGTCCCTGGCAGAAAATACTCAGCACATAAAACACATTTATACTCTGCTGCAGTGCATTCCCCATCCCAGGTATATGGTCACTCCTTTTTGTGGTGAAAACTAAAAGATTTTTTAAAAGTGTGTGACCAAAAAGAACTGTGTCATGTTCATTTTGGGTTCCCGAAGCCTAGCAAGGCTCCTAGCTCCACAAATGTCTGCAGAATGAGTGATACATTCTATCAAGAATGTGTGATTCTAAAATAAACATTAATTCTAATAAAATAAACATTAAAATAACATAAATAACCTACAACTGATGGTTATGATGTATTAGAAGTTTTTTAAAAAACTTATTGAATTTTCTCACAATTTTTACAAATGTTTTGGTATACACCAGAAGCACACCCCAGCCAGCAACTGCACACAGTTGGCAATCAAAAGCAACCTGCTCCACAAAAGGTGAACAGATTAGCAAGGGCATAGAGTTTGTGGTCAAAGGCAGATTTTTATTATTCAGGTTAAACATATGCACTCAAAAGCATGAAATGCTGCCCTACTGACATTTTTTAAAAAATAATCTTATTTGAATTATAATATTAACTATAAGGAAAAAATATTTGTGAACATGACCAGGACCAGCACGTACACCTACAGAAGGTGGGAAACCACAAATAAAACTGACATATCACAGCCTGATCTCAATCTTATTTTCCTGGGATCCTAGAAATTATGCGCTGGGAACAATATAAAATCGCTTATTTGCCAGCCAAGGGCAAGAGTTGTATCAACATAGAACAGGTCTCCAAATCCTCCACCCATCAGAGCAAGTACTGTTCCTGTCCACCAGGTGGTGCCCTGCACCACACTGTTGCTCCACAAACAGTACAGTACATCAAAATGACAACAGCCTGGCTTTAAGATGATTTGTCTCTTGAGGATATACATTTGGTTTAAGTTTCCACTGCAAAGTTGAAGTTCTTAAGATAGGTCATGCAGATCAATTGCTCCTGTAATCTGAAACTCAAAAGAGCAAGTAATATCTAAACAAGGGGAAGGGGTGGCCCTGAGCTTATAAGGTTCTCTAAAAGCCAGGAGACAGTCAGCCTGGCTACCTCTAATCTCATCATCAAAACTGTTACCTTGTCCAGTTTCTGCTTCACATCAGCAAAGAGAAGAGTGAAATCAATGATGGGCAGTACAAAGGGAGAACATACACTCTACTTCCATACCACTTGATAGATGTCAATAATTTACATTCAACAGAAAACACTGCTTGATAATATTCAAACCCCAAAAGTGTAAGTGCTTTACTAAAACATTTTCCCCCTGTTGGTAAAAACAAAAGCAAAGGACTCAATGTGCATTTTATCATGAAGCTCTGAGAAAGGGTTTGGTAACAAGATACCCCGCCTTTCCTCCAAAGTCATCTTTCAACTGAGTGAATAGGAATAAAATGCAGAGTGTGCTGGCCTCAACCAGGAATATAAATGTTCAAATTCCATGCAAAATCCAGAGCCTGTTTCATCATTCCCTGTCCTCCAAAAAGCATAGATTCCTTTCCTTCATTATGGTCTTCTTCAGAGTAAATAAGGCATGAAACTTAAAGCACTTCTGTACACGTGCAAGAAAAACAAAACAAAAAAAGGCAGAAAATATTATTTCAAGTAGTTACAAAACATTAAAATATTCTTTGCTTGAAAAAAATGAAAATACGATAGACTTGTTTCTAGGATTTAGAAAAAAACTAACAAATTGCTAACTGCAAAGTTTTATAAAATGGGGGCTAGCCTGATAAAATTCTTAAATGTGCAATATAGCATAAAATAATTTAGTTCCTAAGAAATCATTTGCTACAGAAAAATCTATGTATAAAAACCTAGAAAAGTAATGGTTAGATACTAACCTGTGTATTACCGATTTTTATTTCAAAAATCAAATTGTATCTCTTCATCCTACTTTTAAGATTTACTGCTTTACTTGTACACAAAAATTTTTAAGTCTTATATCTGAATGTTATATTCAGAACTCAGTTTGAAAGCTTTAAAAGTAAAACCGGTATATACAATTTAAATCCCTTTTAACAGTCTTTGAGATCATTAGGTAAAGCATCTGAAACACCACATACATACAAATTTCCTTTCTTACCATAGACACAAATTTCAGTTAAAATCACATAATAATTTGTAAGCGATAAAACTGTCATCAAAATGTAACACAAACTGTTCCCCTAAGACATGGATACACACTCTAACTCTAACGGGACACATGTAGCAGTGTACCCAAAAAAGGAAAGTAAAACTTCAGTGTTCAAGAAACCCTTCGAAAACTCTATACTACGTGTTAGTATCTGATGAGCACGATTTCAAAAGTGTCTATACGGAATGATTAATGATTGGTAACGTGTTATCTTTCTACACTTTAAGTTTCATTACAATAAAAAAATGGACAAATTTCCCCGAGAACTGGGGCATAAGCAACTGAAAATAAAATGCCCAATTTGCAGTTGTGAGGTCAATGTCCTAATAATTAGATTTAAAACAAATTTTAGATTACGGTTTTTAATTTTTTTTAAATTTATACACTATGATTGTGGTCTATTTCAATAATTAAACCAACTAAAAAATTTTCCTCCTTGCAAAATTAAGAATCTCCATATATACTAATAAATAATGTAATGCTTATTTTGTAAAAATCCAAAAACCTGTTTAAATTTTCCTGGCAACTAAGTATGTATTTTGTTTTTTAGTTGGAATCTATAAATACAGATGCAATTTCTGTGCCTGTGCTTATCGTTGAAAACGAGCACTTTGGGGATTCCTGTAACAATCACTAAGGCTCTTAAAAAAATGCAAAATGTCATCCATATTGAAGAATTCCTATTTAACCCTTATTTTCAATTATAGCCAAAGGTTTGTTTCAGAGCCACAGAAACCGACATCCCTCTTTCGGCAACTGCGTCTGGGGAGAAAACATTATTAAATGTCACATCTGACTGTCAATTTCCCCAATTCACTTCCTGCGTGTTTATTATCAGACTCTAATCATGCCTTTCACAAACTTATTTATACTTTTACACAAACTTCCAAAGTTTTCCCAATTTAAATAAAAACCCACAAAAACTGCGGGAAATGTTTCGCTTGAAAGATAAAAGTAAACTGGTCCAAATGTACATATGCAATAATCAGTGTTTACTTTTGTTGCTCACTCAGCTTACAGCACTTTCAATATCTGCACTCAACTTAATTTTCTTGTTGCTTAAAAAAAAAAAAAAGGAGGGAACATTTTCTATCTCCCCCGTTTTGCTCTCAAAATATAAACTCATTTAATGCAAAGCATTCCTGAATCAGGCATGTTTTTAAACTACAAGCATATCTAGTCTCAACAGCATTCATATTACATATGAAATGCCATTTCTTTGAAAACTTCAGTCTGAATATTTTGTAAATCTAATTTTACTTTCCCTAATAAACAGAACACACTTTGCTATGCAAGACCCAATTACAATTTTAGTAAATGAAAATAGCAAAAAAAGAAAAAAAGAAAGAAAAATCTGATGCTACAATACTAAAGGAGGAAAGAGGGGAAAGTATGAATTCACTTACTTAAAATTTTAGGGTTCTCTAACCGGTAAGCACCTCTACTATAGATTTTACACTACATTTATCAAAATATGACATACCTTTAGCCTGGGAACACTTTATCAATTAACAGTATCTATGAGAGAGGAAGTATACTTTACGTAAGTAAAATACTAGAAACTATTTGTGCTGCCCTTGTTCAAAGCTGTTTAGAAAACTGGGCTGTGTGCTTTTTAAATCATTAAAAACGGTCTAAAGGCTGTGATATAGTTAATCCACAAGCTAAGTGATGTCATTTAATCCCAGAGACAGAAATTTGTCTCTCCAAGGGGATCTAATAAGGCATTCATAGATGTAATACAGTAATACATGTTAAAGGTAATAAAACTATAAAGAAATATTTCCTAATAGAATGAACACATTTTAAAGTTTGTATGACTGGCAACAGAAAAGACTTTTTTACTATTAAAAAAAAAAAAGTCTCCTGACAAGAGATTCTGGGTTTGAAGTATGTCACACCCCAGTTCCCCAGCCATGAATCCCAGTTCATTTTTTAAAATGAGGTCTATTTCCTGTAATTTTAGATATTTTAGAGTACAATTATTTTACATTTTTATGATGCCTTTGGGGTATCATTACAAATATTTTTATGTGTTTAAACTTAGGAAAGTAAAATTAAGTAATAGCTTCTCTTAAAGGGAGCTGTCAATTCTCTCCTGAACAAAAATCTTTGTTTTAAAGCAATCTAGAGATTTATATCCCTAGTAACCATAGAAATTAATCTTAAGCTTTAGAAAAAAATTGCATAAAATGCTCCTTATTTAATTAAAATCAGAGCTCTGCTCTTTAGAAATAAGGACCCTCTTTTGAACAGAAAGACCTCTCTCTATAGAGTAGAATTGTTTTAACTCAAGGTAGCATTCTTTGTGATAAATTAATCAAAGACATGTTTAATTGGCTCTCGAATTCATGTGCATACAAAGTTAAATACTTTGTTGGAAAGGATTTGCTCAGGGAATATATCCACTGAAAACTTCTGGTAAGAAGAGAAAGTGAAACACATAGAATCCAAACCCTATTCGCATATTATCTAACTGTGGGTATAAAAAGAGCAAGCAAAGAATTTAACAGGAAAAATTAGGAGAACCACTCCCAGCAGAACTCACTCTGTTTTCATCAGGAAACTGGAAATATTACTCGCTGTGCCTTCATATGAAGACTCATCAACACCTCATAACTCAAACTTCACCCTATGATGACTATCACTCTATTTCACACGCACTGAAATAGAGACAAGTTCTGAATTCTTTCACCATCTGACTACGAAGTTTAGCTCAGATTTAGAAGCCAGTCAGGGACTTCTGGGGAGACGGCAGTGTTCTCCCTGGCAGGATGCTTTCTTCCCCAGCCCCCTGAGAGAACGTGTGCCTTTGAGGGACGGTCAAGACAAGCTCCACAAACTTTGTAAAATGTCAAACGTTTCAAGGTTTATGAAACTCAGGTTTTGAAGAAATCTGGTGAACTTTCAACGAGATTTAAATTTTATAGCTTCAAAGTTTTTGCTGCATAATGAATATTTTTAAAATGTAAGCCACATTCTGTTTCCACTATATTTTCTAAAACCCATTCATTTGGACTTTTTATTTTAGAAAACTAAGATAAATACAGAAAAGATTAAGAGCTTAGTGTAGAATCAGGAAACATATCAATGAGCATGTCAAAAAACAGATTTGTAAAGTTCTCATACAGTATGTTGTAAACACCAAGTAAAGTGCAAGCTATAAACGCTTCTGCTGACAATCAAAGTCTCTGAATAGATCTGGAATAGGTGTCTCTCCAAGTGAGTTTAGGCACTGCTAAGGATGCTAAACATGTATCATTTTCTCTAAGCAATCCACTTTTTGGAAAAGACACCAGCATTTACTCCCCAAGCTGTTCATAGCTAATTTCACAGTCCTACAAGGGAAAAATCCCCCAAGCGTTTAAGAGAGTTAAGATGTCTTGTATAGGTAATAGGTTGCAAAATGGCATAGAAAATGATAAGGAATTATAAATGATATGGATAGGTGGTTTCCACTGCATTGGACACCAGAGTGCGTTCATCTTGGGGATTCTAAATACTCTTTCCAGGGCAGGGGGATGTGCGTCAACGGCAGGGGAGGGAGACGGGGCACAGCAATGGGCACAGGGGTCAGGAATTTTGATTGCGTATTAGAAAATGACACATTTTACCATCTTCATTGAAGGCGGCACATCCCCTCTAGCAACCAGGCCCCAAATTAAATAATATATAGTACGTGTCAATGAACTGGTTTCACTTTTAATTCAAATTACAGTCATCGACAAGGACAGAAAATCTAAACATCTATTCTAAAGTATCAGTAGAAAATGATGTTCAGTTTAAAAATATTCTCAAAGCATAATGCCATTTTGAAGCTTTAACAGTATTCGTAAAGACAAAATCTCAATGTCTACTTGAGGTAGAATTGTAATACCTTCCTTTCCCCTCTGCTTTTAACCTTACACGTGCAAGAACTTATGAAAGAAACAAGAACCCCATTTTCACAGAATACACAAGAACTGGAAAGAGGTTCGTGGGCTTAACCACTGTTTTGTTGGTATGTTCTTGGCTCTTCTCTTTCTCATGTAAGAAAAATCAACAAGGTAATATATGCTCTTTCTCCTACCTCCTTAACTCCATGTCCCATGGCGGCTTCCTTTAGGACTTTACCTAACAGCCAAAAACTCTGCCTCTGGATCAAATATTCTAGGCCCGCAAAATTGTTTTGAAAGGTTACAGAAGACAAACAAGAATGGATGGAGGCATTAATGCAAATGTTATTAAGTAAAAAGGAGCAATAATCCCAGCAGTCAGAAAGTCTTTGTTAAACACCTGTTTGTATACCAGGATACAGGAGTGTTCCATGCAAACCATGGATCTGGGCTCACTCCATGCCCCTGGTCAAGTCACTTGTTTATGCTTCAGTTCCCTTTCTTGAAAAAGGACAAGATTGCATTCCCTAATCCTTAAGGTCTATTTGAGCTCCAGAAATTCCATGATTTTTTAAATTTGACTAGAAACTTAATAGTGTATTTTCAAGCAAGTGTTCACATCCCAGTTTTATGGTTAACTAGAATTTAATATACAAGGAAAATAATTTTGCATTTATTTCTTTAATATCTTTTGGGAAAGGAAGGACAAAGGGAGAGATAGAGAATCTCAAGCAGGCTCCACACTGAGCACAGAGCCCAACTCGGGGCTTGATCCCACAACCCTGAGATCATGACCTGAGCCAAAATCAAGAGTGGGCCGCTTAACTGACAGAGCCACCCAGGTACCCCCGGCATTTATTTCTAGTAACCTACTGTATGCATTCTATATTTTCACATACTTAATCTTCACAACAATCCTCTAATATTATCACCTTTCTCATTTTATCAGTAAGAAAACTGAGGCTCAGATAAGCTAGAGATGTAAAGTTAGATCAGTCCAATTAACTACTCATGCTCTTTCCATACATCATGGGCTCTCCTCTGCCACGAAACAACAATCTACTGAATCTCCCACTGAGAAACTGTAATCCAGTGCTTTGTGTGTATAAAACACTGTGCTGGGTGGGATGCACACAGGCGAGAAGCATGTCCCTCTCCCCTGGTCCCATTTAGGGGCTAAACCATAAAGGGGTTAATTATAACAAGCCATTGAAAACCCTACACCTGCCATGAAATCATAAACTGGACGGGAAAAACAGGGAGGGGGTGACCTGGGAACTGGGAAACAGGGAGAAGAGGAAAAGACTTCACTGGCCTTAGATACAACCTGGTAAAATTTATGTCTCTCTCCACAAGCTATCCAGATGATTCTAAAGTACGAGCAAGGCCAAGAACCACTGATGGTAGGAGCATACGAAAGAGGACTTCGGAGTCAGTCATGAGCTCTGCGGCTGTTCCCCAATGACTTAAACTATCTTTGCCTCAGTTTCTCCATTTGTAAAATGGGGGAAAATAATCGTACATACCACATAGAGTGCATGAGGATGAAATGGGTTATTTTCTGCAAAGGGCTCAGAAAAATGCCTGGCATATTAACAAATACTATGCAAATGCTGGAAGGCCTTAAATGCCCAGCAAAGGACTTGCTGCAAGCCAACAGTGTTAAATGTTCTCTTACACAGAAGTGACAGAAGATGACAGCTTTTCTTCTTTCTTCCTTTCTTATTTATTTACTTAAGATTTTATTTATTCATGAGAGACAGAGAGAGAGAGGCAGAGACACAGACAGAAGGAGAAGCAGGCTCCACACAGGGAGCCAGCTCAATGTGGGACTCGACCCTGGGTCTCCAGGATCATACCCCCAGGCTGAATGTAGCGTGCTAAACCGCTGAGCCACGCGGGCTGCCCATCTTCCTTTCATATTTAAATTGTATATTTAAATGAAAAAAAAAATGGTAACCTTTTACAAATAGGAAAACAATAATAATAAAATTCATTTTTAGGGAAAATAATCTGTTGAATAAACTGTAACAAGTAAATTTTTTTTTTAAAGGAGATTCTCATAGTACCCTAGTGGAAAGAAATAGAACAAGTCAAAACAGATACAATAGTTCAAAATAAAATGAGAGCACAGGGGCGCCTGAGTGGCTCCATCGGTTGGGCATCCAACTCTTGATTTCAGTTTAGATCATGGTCTCAGGGTCGTGAGATGGAGCTCTGCTACAGATTTCTTGCTTGGCAGGAAGTCTGCTTGAGGTTCTACTTTCTCCCTCTGCACACCCCCCCCCCATCCCTGCCCTGCGCATGCGCTCTCTTTCAAATAAATACATCTTTTAAAAAAATGACAGAGCATAGTGGTGCTGTCAATAGACACACTACAGGCTTGAAAACTACACATCTAAAACACTGGGATGGTGAAGGAGGACATCTGTGATAATCAGATTATGTGGTTTTAAAAACTCCTATAATTGAATTACATTTCTTTAAATAAGTGCACCTTTGTAATACTTTCAAAAACAAGATTTCTCCCCTTTTTTCCCATTTATTCTTTACATTCTCAAAATGAAGAAACTGAGAGCTAGAGGGCCTGCCTGAAGCCACCGCTGACCTGAAATGAACCCTGATTTCTTCAACAGCAGCCCTGGCAGTGAGGTCTGGGGGAAAACAGAGACCTAGGCAAAAAGGTGAAGCAGCATCTAAAACCCGCCGAGGCCACTCACATCCCACTCACATCCCGGTCATCCCTCATCTCAGAACACAGCCTGGGGATATCCTGTGGTGGCCGCCCGTTCCTGCATGAGCTGGGGAGTGGTTAGGAAAGCCCATTGCTGATCCATCATTGCTTCCTCCTAAACTACTCCAGCCAATCCAGCAGCAAGCCCTGCAGTTTCTTCAGCTTGAGTGGCTCCTAAATGCAGCCCTTGCCAGTCATCCCATCAGCTTCACCCATGGCAACTCCTCACTGCCATCCTTTTGCAGGCTTGCTGGGTTGCAATCCAATGTCCATGCTCCCACACCTCCCACGGAGCGAGCCCAAGCCTCATGCTGGGGAGGAGGAGCTGGGCCTGGGGTAAGTGTGCTATTTTAAAATCAGCTTGGAGTGTCATTCTAAGCCTCACATGCTGCTGCCCTACACAACAGTGGGCAGAAATGCTGACGTTTTATCTCTAACCCTTTCCATGCTAAATAACTGTAGCACCACCATGGGTTTGGAATTTTAAAAACTTGACCACCAGCCACATTAAACCATGGTGTTGTGTGAAGACTCCAATTCTATAAGCCTTGAGCACTTACGGTATGCAAAGAACAGATGCTCAAAGAGCTAGATGAAGGGTGTGTGAAGCGGGGACTTACATGCCTTTTGCAGGAAGTAGAGAGAAGGTCCCCTCCCACGCCAAGGCAAGTCAGTCTATATCCGAGAGGGCCTCACAGAGTGCTTGGCCAATGTGAGAACTGGCTTCTTTATGTTTTACACATAAATGAAATGCATAAAACCAGCGTGTCGAGCAGCACAATGTCTGAGGATTGTGGTTGGGCCTGCCACCCCGGATCCGCTATGACCCAGACTGGCTGTATGAATGCACGATCACAGACACGCAAGAGAACAATCACCCAGACTCCCTCTCAGGCCCCACAGAGCCAGGGGAGCTGTGAAGAAGCCATGACACCCCCACCCAAGCCCCCCAGGATCTATACAAGAAGGCCTCTTTCATTAAGGTTTATGATAGTGTGACCTCTGATTTAGCTCTGAGGCTCAGGCTGAATTGCCAGGATTATCAAACAATATGCCAATAAACAGCACAGATTTCCAATTTCTAAGATGTTTATAACACATTATCAGTGGAGCAATATGTTAAGGAGTGGAGAGGAGGGGAAGTGCTAAAGAAAACTAGAAAAAAATGAAGTCACTGTTCAACGTATTCAGCACTGACTCATAAGGCCCCAGAACCAGAAATGTTCTTTGTTATTCTGTTATTAATGCCAAAAGCATCAACAGACAACTGAACACTCATTCAAGGGCGCTCACAGAACACTATGCACCAGGTGGTGTTTACTGTCCTACGAATATTAACTCACTGAATTCTCACTAACAACTTTATGAGGTAAATAGCACTATTACCCATTTACACATGATGAAACTGAGGCACAAAGACTTCAATACTGTTCCCAAGGTCACTTAGCTAACATGCAGCATAACTGGATTAAAAGCCAGTTAGTTTAAAAAAAAAAAAAAAAAAAAAAAAAAAACAGTTAGTTAATCTGGCTCCAGAATCTTTGTTCTTAAGTACTGTCTATATTGCCTATCATACTAGAACTTACAAAATCTGCCAATAAAAGAGGTGTCCACTGATCATCAGAATCACCTTGTCATACCATCCTGAGATAAATCTCCTGTGCCTAGAATGAAATTTGTATTGTCCCTGCTGAGTTAAACTAAGATTCACTTTCTCTTCTAGACACAAGAATATAGGAAGTCAATATACCATCACAGCCAAGAGCATATTTCTAGGTGTTTACATGTGAAGGTATAGGATATGTGTCAAAGAGAGGTATGATTACTAATTCCTGGAACTGGACAGATGCTGTGGGTTCTTTCTACTTACTAAAAAAAGTCACCTACGAGTTTAAAAACAATATTAACAAGGAAATTCAAACTTAACTCTGGTTCCACAGAACCTCAGTGCATACTGTTTGTCACCGTAAAGTTACACTCATTTATATAAATCTTCTCTAAATTTGGAAGCTTTTTTTTTTTTTTTTTTTTTAAAGAATAAAAAGTGGAGACAACCACTTGCAGAAAGTAAAGAAAAGCAAAAAGGGTCAAAGCGACTCTTCTACTTCCTTGCAAAGAGTGGATAACAAGACCAATAAAGATAATAAACTCCACACAATGATGACACTACTGCCAATGTATCAGCAAGGTTTCCCTCCTAGACTCGCTGTACTTTGAAACACTTCATCTCACCCACGTGTATGGTATCTTCAATCCTCAGCACAATGACTGGCACACAGTCTCAGATGTCCATCAATATTTACTGAATTGCTAAATAGAAGAACATGTGTTTGGGCCACTTGTGTCACTGGTCCAATCCAAAATCAAAGACCTCATAATCTTTCCAAGGAATACAGTTCTGTGATGTTAATTCACTGATATATAATACCATTGTTAAGACAACACAATTAACTAATAAAACAAAGGCAGTCAGGACATTTAGCAAAGATAATAAGAACAATCAGCTTATATTCAAATAGGTATAAATTAGTATCCTAAAACATTAAGCATGTTAGCAAAGCAGCTTAAGAAAAAGATCTGTTTCATATTAGATGAAAAGAAAAGAGGGAGAAAAAGATGTACATGACAAGAGACTGAACGCTGGAGAGACTGGTACTTCTCTGAGAGCCTCTGAGAAAGAGTTCAGACATCATGTATTTCCTAGGACTTAGGGCTATTTCTGCAAGAAGACAGCAAGCTCACCTAGATAGCATATTCCAGCTCCAGAATCCCTGGTTATAGCATATGAAACAAAATACACAACTAGGCCAAACTGGGAAATGAAGAAAAATGGTGCCACTTTCTTAGCCAGGGGACAATTTGAGTCTATCCTACCTAAATTTACATAAAACAAACATTTCAAAAATTTACCCCAGTGCCTAACAAACTTTCCTTAAAAGATCTTTTCTTTTAAATTAAAAACAGTAGCTTTATTAATGCACAACCCATTTCAAATCTGAAACACAACTCTAAGCCATACCTTGTGGAATGGAAAGCCATAATTGTAATGTGGAATGAGACCAACTGAAATCAATGTAAGATATTTGAAGTAAGTAAATACTTTTTTTTTTCCTAGAGGGTAGTATAAAATGTATGAAATTACAGTAGTAAGAAGTCATTAATTTGAAATTATAAAGTGGAATTGAGGACTTCAAAATATTTATAGATTTTTTTTTCAAAGAATTTTGAAAGCAAAGAAAACCATATCATGCTCTGGAAAAGCTTACCTTTTAGAAAAACAACATTCAGTGTGCACAGCTGCTTGACCATGTACTGCAAAGCAACAGCAACATGGGTCCCACCAAGCCCAACACTGATCGAAGCTGTGTTTTCAGGTTCACACATATTACACTGACTGGTTTCTACACAAACATTCATTATTTAATAGCTAATCCAATTTAATTATTAAACCTGAACCAGGTGAGAACAGGAACTGTGTCAAGTTACCTGTAAAATGGAATACTGTGGCAAGCAGATTTATGAAAATTCCGGCAAAGAATCACTGCAGCACGTTACCTCCAAGTCAGAAAAACTGACTACCAGGCACTCAAAAATGTTTGCTAAATGAAAGACTAAAGGAATGTTCGTTCAATGGGGGAAATGGCTTTTCAAATTTATTTTTTCCCAATAAAATGACTTCATTAAAACTGCAGTTACTCGTGGATCTCACCCGACTGCCCATACTCAAGATGGGTCCTTGTCCCCCCACCATTAGGATTCTGATGGGTGGGGGTGGGCGGCGGGGGTGAGACGGTGACGGCAGCCGTGTGCAACTTATCTGAGCACAAGCATCAGAGACTGAGTATGTATGATCCTAACCTCAAAGGGATTTTAAAGTGGGCTTTTCATCACTTGGTATTACAAAAATATTTGCCTCTTCAACTATCTTTAAATTTCTTTTTTAATAACTTTATTTTCTGCTTTTTGTGAAAAATGCAAATATAAAGAAGAAAATGAATCAATCCATCATAGTATCATCACCCAGAAATAAGCTTTTACCATTCTGATGTATTAGGACCCATTTTATGCACATATCCTTTATATAACTGAAACCATCGTATGTATACAATTCTATACTCTTACTTTAATTGATACCATAATGAACACTTCCCCATGTAATTAAAAATTCTTCTAAAAATTACTGTCATGGCTATGTAACATTTCACTGTTTAAATTCACCATAATTTGACTGTTTCTCTATTGTTGAATGACTGAATTGTTTCCTCGAATTTTTCCTCAAAGGATAAATTATGCTGTAATGAACATCTTTTTGCTAAACCATAACAGAATATTTTTATATAATGAATCTTTATCTGACTCGGTAATTCTTTAAGATAGAGTTTTAAGAAAGGAATGACAAGGCAAAAGTTACTAACAGCTTTAAATATATCAACATACACCACCAAACTGCTTCCTAGACAGAAGAGGGCCTCTGCCTTCTGGGGCATCCCAGTCCCAGGCATGCAGCAGTGAACAGTGCTGCCGACGAGACTGGGGTCCCTCTGGGCACTGTACTGCATTTGAAAGCAGTACACAACATGATTATCCTAATATCACTAAGCCCAATGTCATTTGCTTCAGGTTAATGATAATTTTCTATACTACAAGGCAGAGTAAGACTTCAGTTTCCTCATCTGGAAAATGAAGAGAGTCAGGCTGCATGGCCTCTAAGGCTGCGATGAGTTCCCACAGGCTAAGATCTTATCTGTCATCATGCAGACACCATGTGTGCTGGAGCTGCCAGGACACTGACACAAGAATAAAATGTAACTTAGTCACATGAAGTTGTTCAGCTGTTACTCATCTTATTTCTCCTGGAGCAAATCATGAACAATAACTCTGCAAATTGGAAATACTTAAATACAATTGCCATCCTGTTTTATAAAAAGAAAGATAACATTTACTTCTGGTATTTATTTTTTTTTTTTTTTTTTAAATTTTTATTTATTTATGATAGTCACACAGAGAGAGAGAGAGAGGCAGAGACATAGGCAGAGGGAGAAGCAGGCTCCATGCACCGGGAGCCCGACGTGGGACTCGATCCCGGGTCTCCAGGATCGTGCCCTGGGCCAAAGGCAGGCGCCAAACCGCTGCGCCACCCAGGGATCCTACTTCTGGTATTTAAATACCTAACTTAGTTTTGATCCTCAATTCAGGCTCTATAAAACTAGATGCAACAGCTGGAAATTCTGATTCAAAATTATGACTTCACAGAAAACCAGATGCTCTATTGAAGATAAGGTTTCCTGGAGAAGTACAGCGTTTTAAGAGGCGATCAAAAATCTGTATTAGATTTTCTGCAGAAAAGCAGAAATCTCCAGGATACTCCTAAGCATTAAGAATCTGTACATTACAGAAAGACGAAGCTGCCAATCTGCAGTTCACATTTCTTAACAGCAACACAGCACATTTATTTGATGCACGCACACTGGACTCTGTTACCCTATAGGTGTAAAACGCTTACAAGTATCTGCCAGATCCTCAAAATCACTGCAGGCAAAAAGGAAACAAATGACAACTATTTTTTTAATCCCATGAAAATTACATTAGGATAAAAAGTACCAAAAACACCCTAAACATTATTTTAGCAGCAAATTCAAGCAGCTCCCTGTTACTTGAAAAACAGTAAAATTTACCTAAAACAACGTAATTAGGAAGACAGAAAAACATGTTAGGGAAAGTGATATTATTATCAAGTCAGCAAGCTAGCTACTAAGTCAAAAACTTGTAAAAAAAATTCTTATTCTTGAAATTTAAAAATTAATTTCATAGCAATATAATACTATTGAGGAACAAAAACATTTTCCTTTTTATATCTTTTCAAAGGAAACTGAAAAAGTTAATAGATTTGGAGTCAAGTTTTACATAAAAATTTTACATAAAAAGTTTGCCCCTGGATCTTAGTAAAAAATTACTGAGCTCTTATGAGACGTCCTGAGTTGAGGAAACTGCGCTTGACAAAAGGACACAGCTCTTTGCACTCAGGCAGGCTGCAGCCATGGTGCGCACAGCAGGAGCAGGCACCCCTGGGGGGGTGCAAGGTGACCTGCGAAGGCACACCTGGCACATACACCTTTAAGGGGACTGATGTCCAGCCCCCTCCTGAAGCGGCTCTGCCTGGGAGTCAGCTGAAACCCACATCCCCCTGGTTCTACTTTCCCACATGTCCTTCACAAGCACCTCTCCCACTTCTTAAGAGGCAGGGACGACGCAGCCCTCACCACACCTGGATCTTACCACCGGACACTGTCCTGGAAGTACAAACCTCTAACAAAGGAACACTTGGAAATCCTGGGTCGGATGACAGAGGGAACGGCTCCTGACGGGACAACAAACCCCCTCCCAAGTCTATGGGGCATCCAGTTTTTTTCACTCAACAAAATGAAGGAAGGGCCTAACTGGGATGTCAACTGACAAATTATTTTTACAGTTTTGCTGGCAGTTTTGGCTTGTAACTCAGAGGAAGTTCAAGACTGAGAGGAGTGGCTGCGCCTAACAAACTCCTTCCATTCTTGTCCACTTCTTTATGCAAACAAAGTTTCTTAGCTCTTACATTATAGGAAATGGAAACTAAGAATGTAGTTGATATTGAACATGGTCATAGTCCACAAAAAAGTAATATTCACCCACATGCACATGATCTGATTAGGAAAAAAAAAATCCATTGCCTTAAGAGGTTTCCTAAGTGAAGTGACTTATTTTAATCCATAAACACTAATACCAATTGCAAAGGTAACTCAACAGAGAACAATTACAGCATCTTGGTCACTGCTGGAGATTTTTTAAAAAACTAAGTTTCAAAACAAAAATTAAATTTCAATTTGCATACACACTTTCATTGCATAGAGGTATGAGAATGATCAATAAAAGATTTTCCCAATAAAAAATATACAAAAAAAGGACTTTCACGCATAAACAGAGGTAAGATAATATGTGGGGGAAGTGAAATGAAAATACAAATTCAAGGAGAAAAAGGTTGTAAAATTTATGACTATAAGAAAGTTTTTTTCAAGGATTCTTTTCAACAAATGATGGGTTAATATCAAATACAGTATTTAGATTCTATGGGATTGATTGATTGATTGATTGATTGATTTATGATAGTCACAGAGAGAGAGAGAGAGGCAGAGACACAGGCAGAGGGAGAAGCAGGCTCCATGTACCGGGAGCCCGATGTGGGATTTGATCCTGGGTCTCCGGGATCGTGCCCTGGGCCAAAGGCAGGCGCCAAACCGCTGCACCACCCAGGGATATGGGATACATTTAAATGAGTGATCGAAAGTTTCACTTTAAAATGTCAAGTTTTATAGTGTACTGGAAGTTATATCCTTTGCCACTATTTAAATTTATAGTGAAAAATTATAGATGTCACTATATATACATATGTATATACATACATAAATATATTTATGTGTGAAAAGTTACCTAGTTTTTTCAAAATTCTATTTTTAAAACATTTTATTTATTTATTTGAGAGAGAGACAGTGAGAGAGAGCAGGAGCAGTGAGGAGAGGCAGAAGCAGGCTCCCCGCTGAGCAGGTAGCCTGACAGTCTCCTCCATTCTAGGACCCTGGGATCTTGACCAGAGCTGAAGGCAGATCCTTAACTGACTGAGCCACCCAGGTGTCCCTCAAAATTCTTTTAAAGGATAAATGAACAAAAATGTTTAAAGGTCCCTGGTTTACGGTCTGATGGGGTGAAAGATTGAACATATATAAATAATTATAGATAATTAAAGTTCTGTGAAGCAAGAACATAGGGAAACTATGGTCATAAAACAGAGGGCAGCCCCGGTGGCACAGCGGTTTAGCGCCGCCTGCAGCCCAGGGCGTGATCCTGGAGCGTGATCCTGGAGACCCGGGATCAAGTCCCATATCGGGCTCCCTGCATGGAGTCTGCTTCTCTCTTTACCTGTGTGTCTGCCTCTCTCTCATGAATAAATAAAATAAAATCTTAAAAAAATAATAAAATAGAGGTGCCCAGCCTAGTCTGGGGGGAAGGCCACAAAAAGTATGCCTCAATAGGATAAGTATTGTGCTGGTCTTAATAACTCTTATATGCCCAGGGTCTAGGATAAATGACTGAAGATGATGTTCAAACTAAGAAATAAATAAAAACAAGGAGTTGGCCTGGCAAAAACAGTTTCAGATAGAGGAACAGCATACGTAAAGGCTATGAGGCAGAGAACATGAAATGTTCAATGAATCAAGCTGGATCCTGTCATGCTTTACAATCTATACTAGAGATTTTCTTTTTCCTGAAGAGGTAACTGGAAGGAAATATTTTAATCAGGGAAGTGACCTAATCAGGTTTACTTTTTATATATTTATCACTCAGGGAAAAAAAATCATTGCTAGTCAGGAACAAGAAGCAATTCATTCATTCATCCATCCATCGAGTATTAGCTGAGCATCTATTTTGTGCCAGATACTCTATTGGGCACTTAGGATACAGGAGTAAACAGACAATGAAGCTCTGATAGAACCTGCAACCCATCAATAAGGATTTATGCTAGGAGAGTGGAAAGAGAAGCCACCTAAGAGACTAAGAGAAAACGCTACTTGCAAATTACACAGCTGACAAAGGACTCATCTCCACGACATAAAGAACTCTCAAACCTAACACTAAGAAAACAATACTCAAGTTTAGAATGGGCAAAAGACTTGTACAGATACCTCACTAAAGATGGCAAATAGGCACGTGAAAGATGTTCTACGTCATTAGCCATTAAGGAGATGCAAATTAACATGAAGTATCACTACATACCTACTAAAATTGCTAAAATAAAAAACGCCCAAAATACCAAGTACCAAGTGCTGATGAGGAGATGGAGCATCTACAACTCCCACAATTGCTGATAATACACAATGGTATGACCACTGGAGAAAACAAGTTAGCAGTTAATTTTTTTTAAAAAATAGCCTATTGAGATAGAATTCACACAGCACATAACCCACCCATTTAAAGTATGCTATTCAGTGGTTTCTAGTATATTTACAAGTTGTACAACCATCACTCCAATAAACTTTAGAACGTTTTCATCACTCCCAAAACCCCACACCCACTAAGAGTCACACTCCCCAATCCCTCTCAGCCCTCGGCAACCTAATAGACCTTCTCTTCATCTACCCATCTATGTTGCTATGGATCTGCCTATTTTGGACATATCATATAAACGGAATCATACAACACGTGGCCCTTAGTGATCAGCTTCTTTCACCTGGCATGTTTTCAAGATTCATCCATGTTGTAGTAAGTACCAGTACTTCATTTCTTCTCCTTGTCAAATAATAAACTGAATGGATATATCACATTCTTTTTATCCATTCATCAGTTGATAGACATTTGGATTATTTTCACTTTTTGACCATTATGAATAGTGTGGCTAAGAACATTTGTGCATAGGTAGTTTTTTTTATGACATTAAATATATACTTACTATATGACCTAGCTATCCCACTCTTGGATATTTGCCCTAGAAAAATTAAAATTTATGCTGATCCAAAAACGTGTACACAAATATTTGTAGCAGCTCTATTCACAATTGCCAAAAACAAGAAACAATCCAAATGTCCTTGAACAGATGATGAATGGCCATAGTACCTCCATATCAAATACTACTCAGTAATAAAAAAGGAACTATTGATACAACACCATCCAGAATGAATCTCAAAAGCACTATGTTAGCTAAAAGTTGTCCATTTCAAAGGAGTTTGATACTGTAAGATTCCATTTACAAAACATTCTTGCAAATACAGAACTACAGCAAGGAAGACCAGGTGGGGGAGGGGCAGGGAGACCTATGGCTACAAAGGGATCAATTACATCAGGCAGATTTTGGGAGTGATGAATCTCTTCTGGATCCTAATTATGAAATGGTTAGAGAGAGAGAGAAGTCAAAATCCAAAGAACACAGCAGAAAGGTCACTTTTACTGTGTGTTAATTTTAAAATAAAACTATGGTTAAGAAAAAAAAGCAGCTAAGTGGAAAGACAGACATGGACTCTCCAGGCACCTTATGCTCCAGCCTTTAAAGGTACATGCTTATCACCCCACCAGTCACTGTGCCAGAGAGCTGATCTCAGAAAAAATGACTCTGGCCATCCTAACCCAGATGTACAAGGTATTCTGAGCCCAAAGACAGAGTGTTTGTTCATTTAAGTACTAGCATGTCCCCCTGATCATGGCTGCTTTGGAGTATTATGAATCATCATTATATAAATCAATCCTGGTTAACACCCCTCCTACAGCACAGGACATAGAGATGCCTAGGTGAAAAGCACCCGCTTTAGAACTTTCAAATTGGGGCTCATATCCCAAACTACTGTTGTTTTGCTTCTGTTTTCTGCGCATTCACAATGTCTCCGCAGTTTGTCACGGAGGCCTTGTCATACTTTCCCATTTTTCAGCTGCTCTAGAAGAAACCAGCCTCTCTTTGGACTGCCCCTCCTTGCCTCTGGTTTGTGCCACATGACCTATATTTAACTTCAGATGATACCAAACACAACCTCCAAATTTGAAAATCCAGGGTTTCATTTGGGTTGCTGTCAGAAACACAAGGAAACATTTTAATTTTCTTGATTTTATAGATGAAGTTTATTACTTTGAAACAAAGACTTGAGTCCAAAACTTCAGGAGGTGGGGGCGGGGTTAATACCTCCCAAAATGTCAGAATCATCATTCTAAAGTCAACAAGAAGGAGCTGGTTTGCTCCTTAAAAAACTAAATTGAACTTGGGAGTCCAAAGACCCCAATTTGAGTGATCATGGCTTTGCTTACAATCAAACCAGATTCCAGATAGTAAACCATAACCATAATATGTTAAAAACATACAATGAACAGTTAAGTGTTAATAAGGTGTGTTAAATGGTAGTGAGTGTTATGGGGGAGGAGGAAGAAAGTAAAGGAAGTGAAGAGAAATTCAAGTAGAGTGCAGGGAAAATCTAGGTAGAGTGTGGAGAAAGAGGGGACTTATAATTTTAGATGGTGGTCAGGACGGCCTCATTGAGAAGATGCCATGTAAGGACATGTTTGAAGGAGACAAGGCAAGAGCCAGAGATCTGGGGAAAAGTATTCCAAGTAGAGAGAGCAAGTCCCCTAAGGTCCCGTAAAAGCCAAAGACAGAATTTCCAGTATGTGTCCATTGGACACCTCCAAGCAGAGATGCCAAGCAAGGTGTCAAACAGAGCTGTAGAGAAAAGTCTAAGTTAGGAATAAAAACTGGGGAATTACTGGGATTCAGATAATAAAGCAACAAGGCTGGGGATGAGATCATCATTCAATCACTATTTGAACAAATATTTAATGAGTGCTTGTGTGTCAACTCCATGCCAAGGAGAGGGGAAAGAGAGAGAAAGAGAAACTCAGCCTCACAAAACACTCTACGGTTCAACTCTAGTTTAACCAGAGTAATGGGGAAGGCCAGGGGTAAAGAAACCAAGAAATACCAAAGAAAGTTTAAAAAAAGATTTCACGGTAAGTAAAAAGCAGGTAGTATTAAATTGGATTCTTAGGCTAGGTGATAAAACTGTAGGACTATGCTCAATGTCTCAGATCATCACTGACACTCTGTTCATCAATCTGCCTGTTGAGAAATCCATGAACAGGAGTCAGAAGATGAATCAAAGGTACCTTCTTTCTGGTCGATTTCAAAGAGGAATTTTGTCTGCCCAGCCCATCCATGTTCATGCAGATGTTGGCTGTTCCTTGTACCAGCAATGCAAGATCAAGGCTGTTATAAGACACTGTTTTGTTCCACATAGCTGAACATTTGATTTTTATCATAGCTATTCATAAAAATGAATATTTCATCCCCCATATGTGAGCTGAATGTAGACCTCAAAAGATATCTTAGGGAGGGCAGCATAATTTTGATGCGATACTAACAGCAACTCATGAATAGCTCTGCTTCAAAAGTTCTAGAGTTTGGAATATATGTTGTTTAGATATCCAAGAGAGGTGACATATGTCCATTTGAACCTATGTGGCAGGTGAATTAACAGTCCCTCTAAACCTGAGGGACAGCATGTCTGCATATTAGGTCAGCTATGTGCTAGAAAATCTTAAATATGGGACTGAAATGTATGCCAATAACAAAACAACACTCACAGTTAGTTTATGTAAACTGCCAGGTTAGTTGAGGTTCTCTTGAACAGAAATTAATTCTAGCTAGGTTTCAAAAATTAGGAAAGGAGAGAGGTACTGAATGGATACTAAGGTTATTCAACGTATCTGAAAGATGGATTAAATTTCAGGGTTTATCAACTTCGGCCTCACTGACATTTTGAGTCAAGTAATTCTATGTTCTAGAGGAGCTGTCCCAGTGGTTCAGAAGAATGCCTGCCCTCTACCTACTAGACGACAGCCGCAGCCCCTGAGCTGTGACAACCAAAAATGTCTCCAGACAAGGCCAAATAACCTCTGGAGGAGATGAAACTGTCCTCAGTTGAGAAGCACTGGTTTAATGGATAAAACACCAGGAGAGCAACAATGGAGCTGGGGGCAGCCCGGGTGGCTCAGTGGTTTAGCACCACCTTCGGCCCAGGGCGTGATCCTGGGGTCCCGGGATCGAGTCCCACGTCGGGGATCCCTGCATGGAACCTGCTTCTCCCTCTGCCTGTGTCTCTGCCTCTCTTTCTGTGTCTCTCATGAATAAATAAAATCTTAAAAAAAAAAAAAACAACAACAACAATGGAGCTGGGCCTCTGAAACCACTGGAGGCTGAGAACAGAAACTCCTTTTTCTCTACATTTTAGCTGTTCAGTCTTGGCAATGAAAATATGGCCACCAACAGCTCCTGAGTTTTTGTTCTTTAAAATCTAGGCCTCTAGGGACACCTGGGTGGCTCAGTGGTTAAGCGACTGCCTTCAGCTCAGGGCGTAATCCTGGAGTTCCTGGATTGAGTCCCACATCAGGTTCCCTGCATGAAGCCTGCTTCTCTCTCTGCCTATGTCTATGCCTCTCTCTTTCTGTGTCTCTCATGAATAAATAAACAAATAAAATATTTTAAAAAAACAATCTAGGCCTCTGAGCAAAGAAGGAGTCTTTTTCCTAATCCCCATTTTTAAATACTCCTAGGAAAGGATTCTGATTATTCTGATTTGAATCTGGTACCCACCCCTGGTCTAGGACCTGGAAGGAGAAAATGTTATCTGGGAACACAGCGCTTCTGCTGAAACCACCAACTTGAAGTCAGGAGTGAGATTAGTTCCCAAGAGGAAGAAGGCGCTATTGCTGAAAAAAGGTTGGTTTGGGGACGAAGAAAAAATAATAGGTATGTACCACAACCATTATGCAAATATTGAGTAATAAGCATATCCATTGCAAATAGCCAGGACATTAAACTGTTCTTCATAATACTGAACTGGATTTGCTTTACTATATTTGGGGCATATTTGTGAGTAAGGTGCTCTGGGAAGCATTTTAGCCTACTGGGAAACCATTATTAATTTTTGGATAAGTGGGCAAGCAGGGTACATTAATACCTATTCTATGCTTGGCTATTTTGTCATTGATGTATTTTAAGGTGGATTTCTGGATAGTAAATTTAAGTACTCCACAGATGAAATTTGGGAATATTACTATTACTATAATATTACTGCCCACAGTCAGAAATGACAAAGGACTGAGAGTTGGTATGCTTTGTGGGCTACTAACAAAATACACTCTTAACATGTGACTCTGCCTAAGTCAACGGAAGACCATAATTGAACAACCATTGCCCAATTTGTGGGCTAACAGAAAACCAAATGTGTGCCTTGAAACTTTCCAATTGGGTTCAAGAATAAAATCCAGGAATATGATAATATACACATCAAAAGGATATGAAGCATTCAATTCAGAATTTAATGAAGAAAACAGTCTAAGCTAAAAAATTTTAAGACCTTCCCAAAGATGAAGAGGAGATAGGGCAGAGGAAATCCTTCCTGCTTCTCTCATTAGCAAATCCCAGAAATTATGTTTCATATTCATTCATGAAGCATTCACATTCATTCAAGATCTGACAGTGGAGATCAGAAAGCAGGTGAGCTCTGGCCTAGAACACAAATCTCAGCTTTGCCTGAGGCAAGCCAGAACTCTTAAGGGGTTTCCCATGTACCTGCGCTCTCTACAGCAGGCTCAAACACCTGATTACAACCTTCTCTCAGAAGAAGCACCCTGTTATTGGGCCAGGAGTCCATCATAATCAAAGGAAGGACATAGAAAAAAGTCTGAAGCAGTAGAGAAGTCTTTTCGGTCAGCTTTGTGAGATTGGGTCTAATGGTCACAGTTCTCTCTGTTCTTAGATCTGTGTTATAGCTGATTTTAGGGGCTACACACGTCAGTGAGCAACACAAAGAAACAGTAATATTTTTAAAGTCCATCACTTGATTACTTAAATATGGCACCTTGGAAATCTCTAAAATCCCAATGTTACTAAAAAATCACATTCCTCCGTTTTAAACAGATACCCAGCAAAAAGGAATAACCAAGATTCTTCATCCTCTGATGGAGAAAAAGTGCCCCCTACTCCCAGCTTCACTGCAAAGCCAGAGGTTGGGATGTCTCCTTGCTAAAACAGTAATAACATGCTAGCTGGCTGTGATTAAACAACCACAAACTTCAATTTTTTTTTTTTATAAAAGATTGATGTTCAATCATTGCTTTTACAAATGACATGATTTCTGGGCTCAGCGATTAAGCATCTGCCTTCAGCTCGGCATGATCATGGAGCCCCCGGATAGAGTCCCACATCAGGCTCCCTGCATGGAGCCTGCTCCTCCCTCTGCCTGTGTCTCTGCCTCTCTCCCTCTCTGTGTCTCTCACAAATAAGTAAATAAAATCTTTAAAAAAATAAAACAAAACAAAAAACAAATGATATGATTTCTTTCAACTTAGGAGAAAACCCTCAAAAACCATGAAGCCAGGACCTGTACACTAGGACTTCATGCATCAAGCAGCACCCTGTAAGTGTTCAATAACTACATACCAACTAATTATTTCTGCAAGGCTTCTCTATGAGTGAGGAAGACCTGGAGATACACAAATCAGAGAAATGTTACTCAATCTTCTTGCAAATGGGGAAAGCAGTTGCATAAATCATAAGTTAAGCAATCAATTTGTCAAGCACAGCAATAAATAGCATGACTTCAATGGAAAACAGATTTCATGAGTAAAATTTATTTTATCATTGTTCTCATTTTTGAAAATTAGAGTAAAAAATAAAAATGTTCTCTCAGCTACTTACTTATGTAAAGAGAGAGAACAAATTTAAATGTAATTTAGATATGATTTCTATTAACTTTTAAGGATCCTTCACTCCCAAACTTTCAATGTTAAGAACCCTGAATGGATGATCCACTTTGTCTCCATTTTTCAACACATCCATTTATTTAATATTATTCTCTTAGGACATGGCTTCTCAACTCTTCACTGAAACTATTCTCTACATGGGGAAACTATATCTCTACATGATAACCAGTTAACCTGGTCAAACTCCTGATCTTTTCTCCATTGTATGGTTCTTAACCAATTATTTAATCAAAATCCTCTCTTCCCAGGGATCCAGGGTATTCCAATCCATACCCTTTACTCTTTGAAGATACACCCCAGGAATAGTACTGGATCTCGGGCTAAAGGAGCTCTTCTTAGCACCTTTCTCCCTAAACTTGACCTGTGGAATTCATATGAAAGCCACAAAGCAGCATATGCAGGAAACGGTGCATAAGTTTTGTTGAGTGAATGCACTGTTGCCTTGGGAATGTTCTCCTCCCCTACTTAATCTTCAGCATTTTCACACTGACCTTACTCAGCTTCAGCCACCCAAATTACTCCAGCAACTCCTTAGTGTTTTGTACTATTTTTATTGTTATCGTTACATACAATCAGGTATGTTGACATTTGTTTATGTGTGAATGCCTAGCTTTATGGGCCAGCGGCCTTCTGTGGTCTCTGTTAATAAAAGCTGGTATTTACTAAACATTTACTATGAGCAGACACTACACACACACACACACACACACACAGACACACACAACCCTAAGAGTCAAGTACTATTATAATCCCCCATTTCACCAATGAGAAAACTGATGCACAGAAAGGTAAAATAACTTGCCTGAGTTGCACAGCTATAGGGTACCAAAACTGGGGCTTGAAATGTAGGCAGGCTGGAACCCAGCACCTCCATTCTTCATCACCACACTCACAGCAGGCCTTTACAATGGCCCAAGTGTCTTCTTTTAGGTTATGTACTTGTCAAAGTCAAACACTGTTTTCCTCCCAACTATTCTTTCTGTGCCAGTAGGGTACTGCTCTGACAAAAATAAGGTATGTTAACTATATCACTTAGGGATTTATACTTTGACTGCAGTTCTTTTATTTCTCTCACTTGATTCACTATATTCATTCAACAAATGCTTTTTGCATTTCTATTGCGACCATGCACTGTAGGCTGAAAACCAGACAGGATATGGCCAGTGCCCTGAAGTAGGGAAAACTAACAGTCAGTGGTTGCAGTTTTATTTTATTTTATTTTATTTTATTTTATTTTATTTTATTTTATTTTATTTTATTTTATTTTATTTATTTATTTATTTATTTTTTGGTTGCAGTTTTAACAGATACAATTACAGGCTATGTCATTTCACCCAATGAACAAATTAGTGCAATTTTCTATGTGCCCAGAATGTATATAAAAATGAAATTAATAAAATATTTACAAAGAATCTTGATGTACTAGAAAGAACATAGGGGTTAGGGTTGACAAAACCCTGATAAGAATTCTTGTCCTGCCACTCTGGGGTTAATGGCTCCAGTCAAGTCAACTTGGGTTCTCTGAAGCTCAGGTCTGTTACTTATCTATAAAACACAGAGGCCTTCCTAAAAGGACTGTTAGAACCAAGTGAAAATGGTAAACTGGAACATTCTGAAAAAATACTGGCTACTATTCACATGCTGAGACCTCACATGAGCCCCATAACAGCATGACTTAAAAGACTACACTGGTCTTTATCAGCAGAGCAGAAGGCAATGTCCTCAACTATTAAAACAATTTTTCCAAGACTACGCTCAATTAATTACAAATAATCGCGCAAGTACATTAAAAAGAAAGTGTAATATGGAGCAGTAAGGTCTCAAAAGGCTGGATCCTTTTTTAAAAGGAAGAGTAACTGGCTGGCTGAAAGGAAAAGGGAGGGTGTTCAGGGCAGGGTATCACTATGCTAGAGTCCTCTGGTGAGGGAAATAAGATCTGTATGGTGAAATGCATAAAAGGAAAGGGAGAAAAGGACTAGCATTGGGTTAAGAAGGGCTTGAGTAATCTTGAAAAAAATATGGATATAGTGACCATGCCAGGGAGAGAGGGCAAAAGGTAGACATTGCGCCTATCATGCAGCCAACAAGGAGCAAGTGCTTGCCCCCAATCAGGCATTGTGTTTGATGCTGGAATACAATAGGAGAACATAACACACAATCAGCCTTTGATCTAAAGAAACTTATGGTCCAGTGGGAAGGGCATAAACAGGTTTAAAAAAAATACAAAATTCCAAACCACCCTAAGCACCATGAAGAAAGTAGCATCAGTAGCCCACATGTTTGTGATGAAGGACCTAGGAGGAGTGTTGGCCTAGGAGCTGGGTGGAGAAAGAGCAAGAATGTTTTTAATGAATTAGGTAAGGGAGTAAATGAGAGCATCCGAAGGGCCTCTCAATTTCATACTTAGGAAGACTAATCTTTCACCTTCTCTATGAGGATCCTTAAGAAGCATGGGGATAAGAAGGAGGTAGTTATCATATTATCCTAACATCCTGAGCAAATAATCTCATAAATATATCTGTAATTTTTGAATTTCACTCTCACTGTGTAATCCTCAGAAAGTACATTCACGCAACCAGGTAGAACTACTCTCTCTCCCATGACAGAATCCTTAAAAACCTCCCAAAGGAGATCCCTGGGTGGCTCAGCGGTTTAGCACCTGTCTTTGGCCCAGGGCGCAATCCTGGGGCCCCAGGATGGAGTCCCACGTCGGGCTCCCAGCATGGAGCCTGTCTCTCCCTCTGCCTGTGTCTTTGCCTCTCTCTATCATAAATAAATAAAATATTAAAAAAAAAACCTCCCAAAGACAGTGAAACCTCAACAAACACAACTTTAAAAAAATAATACGGATACTGGGAATGGCCACAAGGTTTCTAGAAAACTTCATGGTCTAATATGCAATGATTATAATCCAATAAATACCTCAAAACATTTGTTGCCAATGCTAAGTGGAATGTGTATGACCTGAATACTAACTAATGGGGGGGTGGGGGGGGCTCTGACTGCTGCATAAGCATTCTCATTTTATGTGTTTTAAGAAAAACTTGAAATGCCAAGGTTCCTAGATAAAATTTAAATATTTTGAACTGGCCATGGCAGTTTACGGTCATTCTCACCCAAAGATTCATCAAATCATAAGTGGACTTAAGAGAAATGGTTTGAAGGAGATTTTTTTAATATGACACACTGAATCTCACAATGGATACCAGCCTGATGAGCAAATGCAACAAAAATGTGTAAAGAAAAAAAAAAAAAAACATAAGATATGTTTCATAAAAGAGAGATGTTATAGCAGTTTACTGCAATTTTAAAAACATCTTATTAAGTGTACAAAGCAACTGAAAATTACCTTAGCTGTAGTTTTCTCAGTGTAAGAGGAAAATAAATTATTTTTCCTAGCACATAAAAAAGAGTTCCTGTCAGCAGCAATATTTTAAGGGCTATTTCAAAAAATACTACTCAGGGTATGATCCCTTCCCCCGCTCTATGCAGTCTTTTCTCCAGTGCAAATTATTGATTTGCACACAAAAGTATTCAGAAAACAAACACCTGATTATAGCATAAGCTACTGCTGATACAAAAGCTTTTGTGACAAGAAAAAGCAATATCTCAAATCTACGAAGGTAAAACACCAAGTAGCAAAAATGAATCCTTTAAGAACTATCAAACCAAACAAAAAATAAAATTAGATATAAATTCAAGTTTTAGACTGTGGTCAATTGAGGTCTAGACAAAACCCTATGTTTGTTCACTGCCTAGTCTCCAGTCTGCTCCAAGTTTGAAAAGGTAATTGAACACAGTCTATAATTACTGGATTAGACACAGATGGGCTCTGTACATTTCAGGGGGAAAAAAGCACTGTTTTGATTCATTTTATGATTGCCTGTAAGGTCAGACTTTTCAAAATGTACTTTCATCTGTTAAATGGTTTCTCAAATTCCCTGGGGTATATCTTCAATAACTGTGATGTTTTAAGCAATTTGGGCCTATCAGATCCTGTCTTTGAATGTAACTAGCTGCCCATTTTCTAGTATTATAAATGTGCATGTAGGTTAATTGCTACATCTCTTACATATTTTCTGAAGTTGCAGTTTTGGGGGAAAAACTGAAAAATTGTGCCCCTTTTCCGACAGGAATTGGTCATGTTGATGGAGATTTCCAAGAAAGGAAAAAAAAAAAAAAACAGCTATTTGAAAATAAATGGTTTAGTGTCATCTAAAGACCATGAAAAATATTTTTTCTACCTGACTCAAGTGAAAAACAGAGACAAGGAAACACTAACCTTCTGGATAAAAGTTGTAAGAAAAAAGATTAGATTTCTTGCAACTGAATAATATGTAAAACATTAACACATACTTGACTCAAATCCTATGCATTTTTATATAGTACCTATAAATGACTAGGACTTAGGTTACCTGTGCTAACACAAAAAAGAAAAACATTTCCTAATCTACAAGGAGAAAACCCCTACACATGGCATTCTATATCACAATTAATGACATCATTATATAGCAATGTATTATAAATTCACAGTGGAAAATAATATCTAACTTGGAGAACTGGGAATTTGGGTCCCTTTAGGGTAGTGTCTACCCTATTTCCAAACATCTCATATTAAAACAATTTATTCAATAGAGCTGGATATAAAATTTTTAGTTATGAAAATCTGTGGCATATCCAACAGCTTGAGTTAAAATGCTATAAAAAGTCTTCTTTGCTTAGTATACTTAGCCACAGCAGGTTCTCAGGCTACAGGAGGATCGGTCAAAGGAGCCCCCAACCCCACCTCACAACTCCCAGGAAGAGTTATAGAATTCCAAGAACTGTTCTGTAACCGACAGTAACAAGGCTGCCAGAACATTCTTCACTTCATTCCCACCTTTCTTACCATCCTAGGATGATATTAGATTCTCCTACCTTTTAAAAAATCTCTTTTCCAATCATAGCTTCATTTTCTAGTCCCTAAATATACTTCTGTAATCCCGTTGGAATAGAAATGTACCAATACCCCCCCCCCAAAAAGAAAGAAAGAAAGAAAGAAAGAAAGAAAGAAAGAAAGAAAGAAAGAAAGAAAGAAAGAAAGAAAAAGAAATGTACCAATACAGGAAAATTAAATGGACCATGTAGAATAAGGAATAATTCCAAACAGTTTTTTATATGTTTTAAAAAGTTAGTTTTGTGTTCTTTACAAATAAGGAGGAACTTTATAATAAAAATATTTAAAAATTCTAAATTGAAATCCATGAAATCACACATGCAAGCAGGAAGCATTTACACTTAGACAAAGATTTACAGCCATGTAGTAAACTCACTGATCCTCTGTGAGATCCATGAATGTGATCTACTTTTAACCTCCTCTTATCACAAAGCCAAGGAGTTTCTAAATCACACAGATAAGCTTGTGTTTTTAAAATCACAATGACTTGAAAAAAGAAAGTTGTACAGAGACGAATGTTTATATCACTATTTACATGAACAGAGCTGTCATTTCATTTATAAGT
Organism: Canis lupus dingo; assembly: GCF_003254725.2. NCBI lineage: Eukaryota > Metazoa > Chordata > Mammalia > Carnivora > Canidae > Canis > Canis lupus. The sequence continues at coordinate 70,051,268 of NC_064245.1, forward strand.
ACTTCTATAATATGTTGTTGCAGATATAATGATCTGACATGTACTAAGGAAGTGTTTTATTAAAAAAATTAAATCTATTACATATTTGTTACATCTCTATGTCAAACAGCTGCCTCTATTTTATATTTCACATGTATTTGGATTTTGCTTAAACGTAAGATATATCTGTATTTGAATGACTAAAGCTCAGAGTAACATAAATGCTGTAGAAAATTATTAACAATTTCCATCCGTGTTCTCCATAGAGCTCAGACACAAAACCAAGATAACATCAGAATAAGGCATTTGTGCCATGAGAGAATTCTAGCATTGTTACTGGGTATTTCATACTTTCTTCCTAAGGGTATACATAAACAGAGCAACAAGCCAACCGAAATGGTAGAACTGCCAAGGAGGGAAGCTCCTTTAGGTAAATCTATTTGTGAACTTAAACGGGAGTTTCACAAGACCAGTTACCAAAAAACTGTGCTTTCATGTCAATTACAAACACGCAACAAGCTCCTAAGAGGTTTTTCTGAGAAAAGATATACATGCTTTAAATTAATTCCGTTCTTCCTTCCTCCCTCCCTCCCTTCCTTTCTTCCGTAATTTCGTTTCCAAAGCCACAGAAAACATATTTTGAAAGATTACAACATGCTGAATTTGATGTGTATTATTCTGCACTGAGGCCCGAGTGAGTTTAGCCTTGCTCTAGCTCACAACCATTTTGCTCAGATACATGTGCACTTCACTTTTTGACATTAATGTTTCAAATAAACTGCAAGCTTAAAATCATGAGACTATAAGAACAAAAGCCTGGAAAGATTTCTTCCTAGCCTTTCTCAAAAAAGGCCTTTCCCTTTTTAAACAATTTACATGATGTTTTATGGTCCTTTTAGAGGAGAATTATAGTAAATGGCACTCCAAGTGGGTTGTGTGAACCCACAAACCACTCCTCATAAAAACTGCTATAATTTTCCAGGACAGGGACAATAAAATATCATACATAAGCCAATGTTAAATCACGGTGTGACCACAGTAACAAACACATTATTTGCATGAAAATTAAGCATGATAAAGCTAACAAAGAGATGACAAAGAAACAACTTCTGACAGATTTTTCTCATTCTACTTAGCACTTACACAGCCTTTACAGAATTTTCCTCCATTTCTTCAATGACTTGAAACACAGGTGCTAATCTACTACTCAAGTTTTTATGTGTAATTCATCTGTTTTCAATGAGATTAAGAAAAATAAGTAACTTCAACTGTAGCTCAAAGAACACTTTAAATAAGCCAACCAACCTACCTAAATTCTTAACATTTTTATTTTTAATCAAATGTTAAACTTTATGGAGAGTTCTAATGAAATTTTCAGGAGATGCATTTCCAATTTCAGACCACTAGGGACCCGAAGTGTCTTCCACTCCCAAATCAGTAACTTCAGTTAATCGAACCAGCAGGCTGCCAACAGGAACAGCAGAACCCTCCTCCCTACCAGAACCACACTAATTATCTGTAGAACAGATGAGAAGACCTGAACACCACACAGAAAAAAAGGCATGAGCACGAAATTTTTAAAATATGAAAGTTGCTCAAATGGTGTCATTCTTCAATCAGCATCTACCCTAAAAAATTACCCACTTTCCCTTTTCCATGGTAGAATTATTAAACATTAAAACTGAAAAAGAATATAAATGCTTTTCTGATCTGGAGGTGGGAGAAACGGCAGTACCACACTGAAATAGAAAATAAAGCCTGCCTAATACGATTCACTGTAGTTGATCACAGCAGCTTATTGCTAAATCAGGCATAATACTGAAATTAGGATCGGTAAGCCAAGCCAAAATATCTATAAAAGAATATCATTTACAGAGAGTTATCTTAGGATGCAATAATCATGGTAAAAATGAAACAACATTTTCTACTGAAATCTGTTATTATTAATTCTGGTTAGAGAGAACTATTTAAAATATTTACAACACTCCTTTAGAGCAAAACACTGGGAGAGAATTGGAATGAAATAGTATAAAGCCCTACATATATTTTACTGCTTGTTAGATTCTTAGCTAAAATGGATGACTCTTTCTAGAGTAACAAATTATGCTAAACTTACACAGTATTTTTGCACACAGTTCAAAGTTCCCAACTCTTTCCAAAAGGTCACTGTTAATTTGCATTCCATATTTCTAGGAGAACATGGCAATGATTCCATGAACTACTATCCTTCCTTCCACAGCCACACAAAACATAAAACAATAAAACAATGAGCTAGAGAACAAACAATACACCAGAAATGCATATTTGTCGAATCCTTTCATATAAAAATGGACATTTTTATACAAATATTTTTGCTCCTAAATCAAACTTTAGGACACTTAAAAACTATTTATACTATTAGATATAAAGAATAAATAGTCACATTTAAATAACATGCTATTAAAAATGAATTCATTATTCTTGAGTTTAAATAAAATTGTTAATGATAAAATGTCATCATATTTGTTTGGACAGTCCAGTGGGCCTTTGTTTGTGTTTATTGGAAATGCCTTCCATATACTGAGCCTCCAAATCAGAGCTTCCCAAATGCAATCTGCAGAGGAAAAAACACTCATTCCAAAAAAGAAGACTGTGCAAACAATACATAGTTCCAAGATAAATAAATCTATCCAAACCAACTAAACTGTTCTTCCAGGTTAATCAAAGACTCCTGCCTAGCAAAATCTATCCTTCTGAGAACACGAGATGTCCACATGTCAAAAACTTACAATTCAAATGATCTTCAGAATTTAAAATTTTTCATCAGCCCAAACACAATGAACAATTTATCTAGTCTTACAAATCGATTTGAAGAATCTGAGAAGATGTGAAATATATTCAACTCATCCTATAAAATCCAACCTGACTCCTTCATTTACCAAAGTCTACCCACCCCACCCCATTCCCCTGTCTTTACTGGACTCTATGTTATTTGCCTAATACAGCAAAATTCTTATAAGCAAAAAGAATTTACTCTTTTTGCTCCATGGCCTGGTTTCCTTTAGGTCCCTCACTGACACTTCTGTGGCCGCACAGCATGGGGGTAGAGCCGATCTGCATGGCTGGCTATACAGACGGTTCATGAAGCCTTTACAATTGACCACACAAACACAATACCACAATGTAGGTCAGCTTGTGCACTCAAATACCAACGTGAAATTTATATGGAAGTATAGACATAAATCTGAAAGGGTAGAATTCCACCCAATGATCCTAAAATTATTTCAAGGAATCAATCTCCAAGAATGCATCATGAAATCAGAAGAGCCCAGTTAAGCTGTGTGTGTGTGGGGGGGGTGGGGGGGGTTTCAAGAAAGAAAATGAAAGACTTTAGAAGCGGCAGCAAAGGTTTCACCAATCATTATATCATTGAGAGGGCTCAAACTACAGATGAAGTTAGAATACAGAAGATTGTAGAAAGGGCATTTAAAATTATTAACTGATCAAAAATTTGTAGTTGTCATTAAAAAAAAAATACAACTTAGCAATTCAGTTCAGAAAGAAGAATATCCCCAGGAACATACACATCTGTTTAATATTACAAGCCAACTGTCAACATCCTAAGTGAAGTTTTAATTTAATATTTTTTCTTTCTTGATGTTTTACCTTTAATCAATGCCTCATGAGAGTATCAGCTTTCTATAAGAAACTGTTAAATATAAAGAAATGTTATTGTAGCATGTTTATAAAATCATAGTTCGAGAACTTTTTATTTTTCCAAAGCCTGACCACAACTTAATTATCTGCAGGACATTCCAGGCTCACAATTGCAAGCTCCAGTTCCCAAGCAATTTTAAACAATATCTACTGTACAGGACAGAGGGTACACAACAGACCGCAACATAGTTATATTTCCAAAAGTCAGCATTAGGCCCTTTAGACATGGTTTTTATTTTCATTAAACAATATTTGTTTCCTCACTAATCATTAAATGGTTTTCATCACTATCGCCTGTTTTCCTTTCACATGCTGGTTGTTAGCATCAGTGTTTGTGTTCATAATAAATAAAAAAAGTGACCCACCCAGTTATTTAAAAATGAACACACACGACGTCTGGTTCAACAAGTGTTAAAATTCAGCAACTTACTCACACCCTGGATACTGTTCTATTTTCATCTAGACTCTAAAAAACTTTCATAGAGTAACAGAGTCTGTACATACTCCTTTAAATCAGATTTAAGCTTCGTGCCTGCTTATGTTATTGTGGGCACACAGATCTAATCAGTGGTTCAAGACATTTACGTGGGAAAATGGAAGAGGAAGAAGAAAAGACAGCAAATTCATATTCCTGACCATAATGGAGAGGAGCTGAAAATATTGCCAATTCCTACAGATGGATGAGAAAAGCAGCCTGATTAAAAGTAACATGCCAGTAACTGACCAAAATGCGGGGGAGCAACTAACAGAGCATTCCAGAACTTTAGGAATGACTCTGAGGAAGGAAAGCTAAAAAGGCCGTGGGGGGGGGGGGGGGGGGGGGGGGGGGGGGGGGGGGGGCGGGAGTTGTATGCTCCAAGGTATTAGGAACAACTTAAAAATATGTCATTTGTGGAAGAAACAAAGCTGCATCAAAGTTGGAAGTAAAATTAATAGCCAACAGAAAAAATAATCTGATAAATAATCCAGAAAACCTTTAAGAAGTCTGATACTTGCATTATTGCATTAGAACTACCAGAGTTTCAGACAAATAAATTGAGTCCAAATTAACTAGTTTTGGGGTTTGGATTAACTGGTCAGTGTGATATGTGAAAGACAGAGATACAATGCAGGGCATGCACATGTGTTTCTAAGTTTCTGTGTTTATTTATCAAATACTTTATCACACTTCCTATGTGCCAAGCACTTTCAAAGTGCTTCACTCTTTCAATTTTCCAAATTAGGTACCACTTTATTCCCATTACATAGATCAGGAAATGAGGTTAAATAATTTATCTCCTAGTCACCCACCAGTAGGTAGTAGAGCCCAGAGTCCATGCTCAAAACCACCATGCCACAAGCCATCCAGGGGACATTAACTTTATCAAGGTAAGAGCTCCATTACTGGATGGACCCACTTGTCTAACTTCTCTGACTCCTTCCTCTGCTGGCCTCTCAAATGTTGCCAAGTGAGGCTCTCTTCTCTGAAATTCCCCTCTAGCAATCTTGCTCCTTCCTTAAGGCTTCAACCTCCACCTATATTCTGATGTCTGCCCATCTACATCTCTGACTCAGAAATCTTTCCTGAGGTCCACTTCTGTATTTACAAGTGCCAAATATGTGTCCCTTGGCTGTTCAGCGGGCACCTCAAATAACTATAAAATGACTCATTTTGACTACCCACTCGATCACTCACAATTAAAACCTCGAAGCAATCTAGAACCTCTGATTTTCATCTCCTACATCTAACAAGTCCCAAATCCTGTCAAACAGATCTTGAATGTGTCCTCTGTTCTGATGGTCACCAGCTTGGCTCAGGCCTTTACCACCTCTTGCGTAAACATGAAGGCTGCTCAACAGATCTCCCTCCTTGCTGCCAGTCCTTCTCACCTCTGCTAGGTCTGTCAACAGCCAGCAATAGGATCTAAAATCCATACCTGATCACATCAGTCCCCTGCCAAAACTTGTTATGGTTCACCATGGCCTGCAGAATGATGCCCCCCTTCTTTCTCATTCTAGGGAATATCTTTTATTCTTCAAGATTCTGCTCAAGACCCACCTCTTCTGTGAAGCCCTTTGCCTTTCAGCTCCCCCCAAGTGAAGAAGTCTTCACTTCCATCTCTGTAGCCACATGTACTTTGATAACATCTTTTACAACATGCTTTAATTATTTGCCTCTAGGTCTGTCCCTTCACTAGACTATGAGTTTCTCCAAGTCAGGGATTGTCTCACTCATGTTTGTATGCCCAATGCCTACTTACATGCATGACATAGGCTGCATGCTCAGTAAATAGTGAGTGAATAATTCATTCTTAGAGACACCCTCCATTCAAAGTAACATCAGTAATCCAAGGCAGAGCAAAAGGGCAAAATTTTGAATGCTAAGTACATTTATTCTTGGCCACCCACATCCACCACTCTCCTTCTGGAAACAGCCCCCCAAATCTCCTTTGGAAATCATTCTTCCCCTCCTCTCAGCTACGTGTACTGGGTGAAAGTGACCCTGGTCTGGCTATAGGGCTGGGTCCTAAGTAGACCAAACTAAGCATAGGTCCTTTCCTTTTCAAGACAGGGATGGATTTAAGGATAGGCATATGTATCAACACCAAGATTCTGATGGATACTACAAGGAAAGGCCTCTCTCTTCCCCTGAAAGTAAAGTCTGCAAGTAGTATAGCTTTCTGGCTACCATGAAGCAAAAGCTGGAGGTCCCCTAAGGGAGATGTGAACATCATGAATGGCAGAACAGTGAAAGCGAGAAAAGCCAGGCCTTTGGTGACATTGCTACATCCCCTGGGTCCAGCCATGCTGGAGGTTAAATCATACCACTAGACTTTTCAGTGATATAAATCAATGCATTCCCATGATCATTTCAGTTAATCTGAATTGGGTTCTAACTGGTAGCTGTAATGGGGCTGCTGCAGTAAGTTCGTGGGAGTTTTATTTTGTTTGTTTTTTTTTAAGATTTTATTTATTTATTCATGAGAGACACAGAGAGAGAGGCAGAGACACAGGCAGAGGGAGAAGCAGAGGGAGACACAGGCAGAGGGAGACTCCATGCAGGGAGCCTGATGTGGGACTTAATCCCAGGGCTCCAGGATCAGGCCCTGGGCCGAAGGCGGCGCTAAACTGCTAAGCCACCCGGGCTGCCCAGTAAGTTCGTGTTTATGGGGAGAAATCAGACTACACATTGGAAGAAATGTGCAGAAAAAGGAGGCAGAACAAAGACAGGGTGACAGCAGCAAGTTAAACCTGATAGGCGATAAAAACAGTCAACAGGGTGCTCCCGACACAAGGAAGAGAGATTCAAGATGCCCGCCATCCCAGGCAGCACTAACCAGGCTCTCATAGGGGTAGCCTGTGGGCCACTTATGAAAAGAATAAAGTTTTATAAAGAGCTAGAAAAAGAAATTAAAAAATAAAAAAACAAATGCTTCTTTTTAAAAGGCCTTTATGAGAAAAAGAAAAGGCTTTGGGATAATTTAATCTGGAGAAAGCAAGTCCTCGAGGCAATTTAACTTGGTGAAGGGTTATTTATAAGGAGGTGACTAAACAGCTGTTCTCCAATTTCACAGGGAAAAGAATTAGAGGAAATTGATTTACATTTCAGCACGAAGCCGAGGCAGGCAAAAGGAAGAAGTGCTGGAGGGAGAACTGTTAATGATAAAAAAAAAAGGCGAAATGAAAAACTGGATTTTTATGGCTTTTAAAAGATGGAAAATCACCTATGTTGATTAATTTAGTTTTGAGTCAAACTAGTAAACACGTATTTGAGAATGCCTTCTATTCATTTACTCACATACCATATACTGAATCCCTACTGTGGGCCAGGTATGGTGCTAGGCCTGGGAACACAAAACTGAGAAGTGATTGCCCTGTCCAAAGGCCACAGTGCTGGTAGCTACGAGAGCCACAGCCAGGAAATAGAAAACAGCACCAAATCAGAGTCCTGCCTCTCCTTTTCCACTCCCGACACCCAAAAGTAAGCAATACAGTTTGTGAGACAGCACAACACTGCCTGGAAAGTTAAGCTACGATGCAATCATTAAATGAGAACACAAAACCATCACATGAAGGCTGTCCCAGCCAGAGTTCCTTGCTTAGCAAGTAATATGTAGCAAATGCTCTGAATTCAGAAGAGACTAGTAGTGTAGGAGACACTGTGCCTTTAAAGATGGGCAGAATTTGAGTAAGTGAAGGGGAGTGAGCCATCCACGCAAGAGAAACTGCAGGAGCCAAACAAGGAGAAGGCTGTAAGTGGACTGGGCTGGTTAAAGCTGGTGGGATGATGGAGGAAGCATAGGGCGTAAAAATGGAAAACTGGGCAGTACTAGCTTTACAAGGGCCTCTGAATGCTGGCCAAATCACCGAGAATTCGTTGTGTGAGTGAGCAGTACTGAATGCTTCTGAGCAAAATAACATGATGAAAGCAGCATTTTCAGCCCAGTAGCTTGACTCCAAAGGAGATGGGAGAGCTCAGTACAGTCGCATCACAGCTCAGGTTCATGATGGTTGAGGGTCTGAACCCACATGGTCACAGAGGAATGGGTGAGTAAAATGAACCACCAGGCATTTACTCACTTAATTAATTTCACAAATAAGTGTGAACTCTTCACAGTGCTCTGTGCTGTGACAGGGAGTGCACACAGTGCCTGTCCTCTCGGGCCTGAGGTTAACTGGCCAGGAAGGCCAGGGAAAAGGAGACTGACAGACACCCCTGCAAAGATGCCGCTCTGTGTGACAGGCTCTCATTCTGAGAATTTTATTTACACAAGCTGGAACAACAACAAAATACCAAAATATAAACAGAAAAACCAATCTTCCCAAAATATCACTTCATGTGCATCATGGGAGATACTGATTTTTATTACCAGTTTGAGTCATGGAAAAGTATAAGAGCAAATATCCTTGTACTGACTGAGCGGTACCAAGTAATGAATATAAAAAAGGCTTTTAAAAAAGAGAGGTCTCTTTTAGGACTGAAATGTTTCCAGATTTCATCTTTTGACATAACTGAGATATACCCATAGATTTCCCACTTACCCACAGATAGGTATTTAGAAGCTTTCAGAAAATTCATCACCTCTCCTTGATATCTATTTTTTTTTCTTCCTTCCCTTAATTTAATTTTGATTTAACTTCCTCTTGTCACTGCTTGCTTACAAATCACAGCCTCTATGTCTGGAGTCAATTAGGGCTATAAAGTACCCCACCACGCCTTCATCTGGGGACCCATTTATATATATTTTCTTATTTCAAGAGGTAGAGCTAAGAGCCTGTAACTCCAAAAGTTTCCAATCAACCATCACATTCTATTCTTTGGAAAAGTATGCTTCTTTCCACAGTGAAGAAGGTGACATCAAACTATATATTTTGCAAGAATATTTCCTTTCCACCTGTATAAAGATGAATTGTGCTTTGGGAATTCATTTGCAAAAAGTGGGTTGAGTGTGTGTAATACATGCTTAATAGCAATAACATTAAAAAATCTTTCTACCATTTAAAATTAAATGTAATTTCCTTATTACTTTAATGGAATCCCTTGGAGTTAAAGTATTTAACTAGTCCTTTTCACATCAACTATTCATTATATAATTCCCTTTAAATATCAGGTATATTAGGTATGTAAACTGTCCACTGACAGAGTAAAAACACACATTTCCACTGAAACAGAAACAGGAGAAGGACAAGGCAGCTTGATTCAGAATCTGATAATGGGTTACAGATTCTCTTCCAGTTCAGATTTATAGTCAAAATGCCATAAGAGCCATTTACCACCTCTAACCTTTCAGGTCATATTTGGAAGAAAAGTATGAACTGCCACATCACTAAGAGAAAATCTGTCTGAGGCTAAAATTCTTGACTTTTCCCTATTGCGTTGTTGAGCTACACAGGGGGAGACAGAAAAATCTATCTCCTATGAAAACCTCCTCAAATAATAAGGTAGAGATGAATTGTACAAGGTTCTGTCCATGGGAAGGAATTCCCTTGACACTGCCTTTCAGGGTCAGCCCTGAATGGGGCTCCAATGCAATCCTGTGTACCGCTGGCTGGTACCAGCCTACTGACTAACCCATCCTATCCTGCAGGACGCCTGATAGACACAAGGGAAAAAATCCTAGGGCTGGTGTGCAGACATTCCAAGCCATGGATTGTGGATGCAAAGCCTTGACCATACTCTAAAAACAACCCCTCTCTCTTCTAACTGCCTTCCAATCTCCTGTTGGACCTCCCACTGGCTGAACCCAATCAGAAGCCAGAGAACAAGGAAACCCAGCCAAGCACTCCATAAAACTCAGCCTCCAGGGGCAAGAACAGAGTGCAAAGGGTAGAGAATGGATCTGAGAGGCCAAAGGATAATTCAAGGTACATTCCATTACCTATTGTTCACATTCTTTCTATTAAACTGAGCTTTTCTCTGTGGATTTTACCATCCTGTGATTTCCCACCATTGGAGCCTTTGCCATGTGTTCCTGTCCTACTTCTCCTTTCCACATCTACACATGTGGAAAATCTATGAGGCCCACCTAAATATCACCTCTTCTACCAAGTCTCCCCTCAACCTTATCCAGAAGTAGTAATCTCTCTGTCCTCTTATTTCTTGAAATTCCCCTATCAAAGATGTCTATAGTTATCAATAGGTCTTATACTTATGAATTTACTTATCACTATCCAAGTATTTTATATATCTGTTCACCTATTTACTATAAATTGCTCATTAAAATACTGGGGCACTTGGGTGGCTCAGTCAGTTAGGCATCTGATTCTTGGTTTCAGCTCAGGTCATGATCTCAGGGTCATGAGATCGAGCCCTGCATCGGACTCTGCACCTAGCATGGAGTCTGCTTGGGATTCTCTTTCTCCCTCTGCCCCCCTCCCCTTGTGCTTGCTCTAACAAATAAATAAAAAAATTAAAAAAAAAGAAGAAAGAAAGAAAGAAAGAAAGAAAGAAAGAAAGAAAGAAAGAAAGAAGAAAGAAAGAGAAAGAAAGAAAGAAAGAAAGAAAGAAAGAAAGAAAGAAAGAAAGAAAGAAAGAAAGAAAGAAAGAAGAATGTAACCTCCACAAAACAGAGATCCTGTATTATCTCTGTTCCATTCCCAGGGCCAAAAACAGTGCACAGCCTATACTAGATGCTCAATAAATATGTATTAAAATGAACGAATGAATGAATGCCCCCTTCTAGAGTGTAAGCATTTGATGACCAAATGAAAGTCTCTCTCATTTTCCTATCCTAAATAGCAACCTAATGCCCTACTTGCAGATACTCAACCAATGAAAGCTGGTAATAAAGTAGCTGCCATTGAATGAGTAGCTACAACATACCAGATCCAGTGATCCAGGGCTTCACATACAGTAGCTCATTCAATCCTCACAACCACCTTAAAAGATACTGTGGTAGAACTGTGCCTTCAGGATCAAGGGCCTCATTTTCCCAACTTCCAGAACTGCCTGCCGACTGCCTCCAGCTGTCTCTCTTAGGAACTGCCCTCAGCAGAGGGAAGCTGCTTCACCCAACATTATTATGGTGCTTCCCTGGGGGAAGCCTAAATCCAGTGGCTGACCACCACAGTGGTTTCAAAGGCCTGACCCCTGCCTCACCTGGGTAATTCTGAAAGTCATCTCGGCTCTGCAGTTCTCCACAGGGCTATTGAGCAAATAAACAAAATAACAAACTGGTGCCCCAGACAAAAAAACAAAATTAGCACTTTTTCCACTATCTATAATGTAAAAATTGGGTCTCCTTCCCTCTCAGTGATTTTCCTAACTAAAACCATAAACCTCTTCCCCTTTTCCTCAAAAATAGACCACAACACTGCCTATAAGAAATGTATGGTCACTAGGTAATTGTCAACAAAAAGAAACAAAATGTTTGGTTAGGGGCTTTGAAATATACATGATTTATGTACCAAAATATGCTCCCGAATATAGCAGATAATATGACAACACACCATGGAGAAAATCACCAGTGATCTGATCTGGTGAATGGCACGACCTAGGACAGCACTCACCATGTGCACAGCCAGCCATGCATTCAGAGAACCTGGAGAGGCAGCAGGCAGTCTTTGGAACCCAGTGCATACTCATGATCCTTAACATCATCCTGGGCAGGTCACTTAAACTTCTGAACCTTGGTTTCTTCACGAGGAAAGGAAGCTAACTTGTAAGGATAGTCGACTAAATTAGAATGTTTTTAGCACAGTGCCAGAGAGATTAGGTGTTCAACAAGTGGTAGCTATTACTATTGCTTATGAGTTTTTAGAATGACAACCAGAAAGGTAAAACCTCCATGCAACATTTGTGGATGATTTTCTTGTACAGGTTAAAAAAGTCTGAATTGAAACTCTGGCTGACTTACAGGAAAATTACTCCCTTTACAAAAGGTTTTAAGGCAGACTTCCTTTAAATAGGGCCCCCTCCGTTGTGCATTTAATATATAATCAGATCCTACTTACTCATGACACTTGCTAATCAAAAGATATTAATTCTTCTCCATTTCCTACCAAAGCAAATAAAAACTTATCTGCTGGGAGCTTTACTTTTTCTGTTTTGCTTTTCATTTCAAAAGTAATAACATACTCATTAAAGAAATTCAGGTTGATAGAAGCAGAAAAAGAAAGTACCCAGAGTCCAATCTCCCAGAAAGAGCCATGGTTAACTATTGATAGATTCCCTTCTGATCACTATTTCCATGCCTAGAGGTTTTTTTGTTTTGTATACATAGTTCTAAGATTTATTCATTTACTGGGGGTGGAGGGGTGAGGCAGAGGGAGACCCCCTGCTGGTAAGGAGCTGGATATGGGCCTTGCTCTCAGGACCCTGAGATCATAACCAGAGCCAAAATCAACAGTGGGAATGCTAAAAGTAGGCACCCCTCATATACATAGTTTTAATTATATTTGGTTTTAGTAGTAGCTTTTTTAACCTAACATGATAATATAAGCTATTTTTTTCATGCCATGAGTTACTCTTCAGTGTGCCATGTTTCCCTAATAATTTCTCTGTACTTGGAAATATTGCTTTCTGTCTCTCTGTAAAGTAACTATGATAGTTGCCATCACAATCGTCCTCTAAATCATCACCGTTATTATTAAAACTATTGCTAATACTTAAATTCAAAGACCTCCCACTTCTAGAAGACAGAATATTCATTTTTATTTTCTTCAGTTTTGCTTTGATAATGAAATCTTCAGTTCATCAGAAATATATTTTAATGTGTGTACAGTAACATATGTACAAAAAAAACCCCAGAACTCTTTTTCAAAGTGCTAACCAATTACCCCCTAAAACATCACTGAATAAATTTTTTCTTACTGATTTACAATGCCTCTTTTATCAAAAGCTACACACACACACACCTGGTCTTACATGCTTCACTGATCAATCCATACACACATATATTACTTTTTGTCTTTAAAATGTTTTAAATCTGGCAAAACTAGTATCCCTGCCCCAATACACACACCCTTCCACTCCTCAAAAATTATTCTCACACATCTTTTTTTCGAGATGAATTTCAGAATCACTTGCAGGTTCCTCTCAGAAGAGTTCTGTTAGAATTTTGATGAAAGCTATAATAAACCCACAATTTAACTTAAGAATCACTGGTGCTGGGCAGCCCGGGTGGCTCAGTGGTTTAGCGCCCCCAGGGCATGATCCTGGAGACCGGGGATGGAGTCCCACATTGGGCTCCCTGCATGGAGCCTGCTTCTCCCTCTGCCTGTGTCTGTACCCCTCTCTCTGTGTCTCTCATGAATAAATAAATAAAATCTTAAAAAAAAAAAAAAAAGAATCACTAATATCTTTACAATACTTTTTCTTCCCTTCCAGTACACAATATTCTATTTATTCACGTCTTCTGTATCTCTCCACAAAATTCTGAAGTTTTCTTCAAATGGAACATCTCCATTTCTCATTAAGGTTATTTCTAGAAACGCTTTTTGTTACTACCATAAATGTTTTCATGGGATTTTAAGTGGTCATTAATTAGATTTAGGATGGCCACTGATTTCTATGTATTTATGCTGAATAAGAACTCCAGAGGCCTCTATGGTAGGGCCATAAGGCACCTTCCCCAGTTTCATTCATGCTGCCCACAAAGAAGCACCCTGGCTCAATCAAGCTGGTTTCCTGTCAAGGAAATACACCATGTTCATACCCACCATCCACCCACTTTCACTTGCTCTTCAAGGTTTTGCTCCAACTTAAAAGCTTTTCTGACTACTCTACCCCTAACTATCATATATCCCTTTTCTACACTCCTCCTGCGCTAATAAGTTCTGATATATATAACCCTTTAAGGAAATTAGGAATAATTTTCCTTTTATCAATATTAAATGTGATTTTTTTATACTTCAGAAAATATTTAAGAAAAACAAGTGAAATTATATATATCGTTTTACCTTTTTAAGAGATTATAAACTTGAAACAAAATTGGTTAAAATGTATTATTTGTTTAAAATAGTGTTAAACTGAAAGTAGCTCAAATATCTTTCAGTAGGGGTTCAAATAAATAAGTTATATGAAACTATTTTCTCTTCTTTCTTTCTCTCTTTCTTCCTTTCTTTCTTTCTCTTTCTCTTTTTCTTTTGAGAGAAGGGGCAAGGGGCAGTGGGAGAGAGAATCCTGAGCAGGCTCTATTCCCAGTGAAGCCCAATATGGGGCTCAATCTCACGACCCTGAGATCATGACTGAGCCAAAACCAAGGGTCGGATGCTTAACTGAGCCATCCAAGCACCCCATGTGAAACTATTTTCAATGACTATACAGCCAAATAAATTGGTGACACAGAAAAATATATATTGACATAAAAAAATGTTCACAATACACTGTTAAGGAAAAAAAAGCAATAAAAGAAAAAAAAAAGAGGGTCTACTTAACAGCAGTATAGAAAAATTCCCTTTGTTTAATAGGAAAAATGTCTGGAAACTATGTACCAAGATTGTGGTAGGGGTATCTCTGACCAATGGTACTATCTATGAACTTTATTTTCTTCTTTATTCTGTTTAGTGAGCACTTAACTACTTTTATAGTCAGATTTTAAATTAATTAGTGAACTTCAAAAACATATCCTGCTGATAGCAGTCCATTCTAAGAGTACAGAACCACTATTAAATCAAATGCACTTGTAGAGAAAAACATACCAATTGCCAGCTTTGAAAAACAAACTCATTTTCTCATCTAGGTGAAAACTTATGAGTATACAGGAACTCAAGGGGAAAGTAACACAAGACATTGAGCAGTCGTCACTGCAAAAAGCATTTTAAGATATATCCTAGGACTTCTAGAAAGAAGAGTACTGAATCCTGGAACCATCTTGTTGAAAGATCCTTAAGGATCTAGATAATGAGGGAAAAAAAAAAAAAAAAGAAAGTAGAAAAGAGGTTAGGTGAGTTCTCAAAGATCACATAGGTAATAAATGACAAAGTCCAAAAATATTTAGAATGCAAAACCTATGCTTTGTATTCCTTTCTCAATTCTGGAGTCAAGGTACTCTGAAATGGTCACTTTTGTTTTGTTTAAAGACTGTATTTATATATTTGAGAGAGAAAGTATAGAGTGAGTGTGACAGAGAGAGAGAGAGTGCGCGCAAGCATGAAGAGGGGAGGAGAACAGGGAGAGATATAGGAAGAAGCAGACTCCCTGCTGAGCAGGGGGCCTGATGTGGGGCTTGATCCCAGGACCCTGGGATCATGACCTGAGCTGAAGGCAGATGCTTAACCCATTGAGCTACTCAGGCACCCTGGCAGTCTGTCACTTCTATTTAGACTGTAAAAGGCAAATGCTCATTTACCAGGCTTTTCTTAACATCCATCTAAAAAGTGAACAGGAATGTGTACAACGGTATGAAATGAAAAGATTTGCTCTCTTAAGTATAGTTTATGTGCTGTAATAGAGAGCTTTGACAAATAGCCATACAGTAGATTGTGACAAGGAGGAGCCAGCAAACTCTAATATTTACACACTTTGAGAACCTGAAAGTCAGGAAGAAAAAAAGTACTACTGAATTTAAAAGTACAACTGTGGGCAGCCCAGGTGGCTCAGCTGTTTAGCGCCTGCCTTTAGCCCAAGGTGTGATCCTGCAAACCCAGGATCAAGTCCCACGAAGGGCTCCCTGCGTGGAGCCTGCTTCTCCCTCTGCCTGTGTCTCTGCCTCTCTCTCTCTCTCTCTCTCTCTCTCTCTCTGTCTGTCTCTCATGAATAAATAAAATCTTTTTAAAAAAATAAATAAAAGTACAACTGTGCTGCAAGCTTTTCATATCTGAGTTATAGGAGGTCATTCAACACATCATTCTTTCATTCCTCTGGTTTATTCGCTTTCTTTTAGGTGGGTTCTAAAGGGGCGTCTTATTTATTTATTTTCTTTATTCATGAAAGACACAAAGAGAGAGAGGCAGACACAAGCAGAGGGAGAAGCAGGCTCCACGCAGGGAGCCGATGTGGGACTGGATCCTGGGACTCCAGTATTACGCCCTGGGCCGAAGGCAGGCGCTAAACCACTGAGCCACCCAGGCATCCCAAGGGGCCTCTTGTTAAGTCAATTTTAAACTTAGTGTGTCGTAAACAGAATAAGTTGTCTATATACAAACCATAATTAACCACTGTAGACATCACTGATACTTTGCCCACCAGAGGGAGCCCATATGGATTTCCATGTAACAAGAAACTTCAAACATCAAGTTTGTATGAATTCTATTATTAGAATCATATTATTCATAGTATCAATATTGTAAAAATCACTTAATAATATTGTATTTCTATCCTCCCCAAAAGATAAAAGTTACATGAGATCAGGTATGTAAAGTAATTTAATAGCATTCCTAACCTGTAGCAGAAGCCCCAAAGTGATTGATTTTCCAAAATTTATATTCTCTTGAGTACTAATTACACTGCTCGAAATAAATGAACAAACTTACTTCTATACAAGTTGATGTAAGTTTGGTTGATATCTGTCCCAATAGATGGTTCTACCCTCAATATGTTGACAAATCTGGTTCTCAAGCCTGTAAGACAGCCAGATCCTGGAGAGGAAATACTCATTAAAAATGTTATCCTCGGGGGACTCATTTCAGCAGCCTTGTCCTAGTAGGTGATAAACTGAACTGTTGGTGACCCGCCAACTAGAAGCTGAGGAAAGAGAGAACTGTTTGACCCATTCTAGATGTTTCTTGGCATGAAGGAGAAAACCACCTGACTATCCCTGAGAACCATGCCTCTGTAGTATGTGATACAATCATCACCACCAAGATGAGTCTCGAAATGAAGAAAGCACAACTGAGGGGAACTCTGCACAAGAACCTGGCATCGAAAGGAGCCCCACTGAGTCTCTATCCTCATCTGCAATCTGGTAAGTCTGACACTTTCTTCCACCTCTCACCATCACAAGCCCCAGGCCAGTGTTTGCCGGATATAAGTCCCATTGCACATCTCCATGCAGTTGGCTGGGCATATGTCCCAGGTGTCTATTTTGTAGACTCCATGGTGTCCAAGATAGAAATATGACAAAGTGGGAGGACCCCACTGGGTTCCAGCTATAGTTTCCAATTCAGGTTTACCAGAAAGCATTGCCATTGGGGACTTATCCAACACTTGCTGTCTTAATAAAACTCCGATGTCCATCAGGTTCCTTGGATATATTCTCTACTGCTTAGAATCAAAAGAAGGCGGCATGAGTAATTGGCATTCTAACTTTGAAAAAATTTATTGTGATGTGTTACCATTTAACTTCTCAACCAAAAAGCTGGGAATTATTCTACTTCTTCCTCTAGCCCCACTCATTACTGCCTCCTACACAACTACTTTACCTATCCATGTCTATCCGACTCTACTACCACCAGCTCACCACCTTCTCCTGACTGCAACAGCCTCCTCGTTAGCTCTTTTGGGCAGCCCTGGTATGCTCCGAACCCATCCTCAATATTGCTGATTATTTTAAAACACAGATATGATCCTTTCAAGCTTCTGCTTACATAGACCAGAGCACAAAATCCAAGCTCTGTAGCATTGGTGACAGTGCTCTCACTCAAAGGGATGGCAAACCTTCCCTCTAAAGGACCAAAAAGAAAATATTTTAGGCTTTGCAGGCCTCTACAGACTACAACTCTGCCAGGATAACACAAAAGCATCCGCAGCCTATACCTACACAAATGAGGGCAGTCACATTTCAATAAAACCTCATTTACAAAAACAGGCAGCAGGTCAGGTCAGACTTTACCTCTGGGCCAAACTGGCCCACCTGCTTTAACCAGTCATGCAAAGGCCTCTCTCCTGGCATCTGACCCTCACCGAGTTCTCGTCCAGAAAAGGGCTCATCCACCACAGTCCTACCTTGACTCCATCACCCTGCTGTCATGCATCAAGGCCTCTGTTCACAATGTTCCCTCTGCTAGGAATGTCATTTATCACCTTTCCTTTGTCTGGTGACACAGTTCTTGTCCTTCAAGGTCCAGGATGACCTTCCACTGACTCCCTCAAGGAAATTTATGCTTTATTTGTATTTCCAAGAGATGAGACATATGTCTTATAGCTTCTTGTGTCCTCACAAAGCCAGGCACATATTGGTTGTTCAATGCTCTTAGGATGATGGAATCAATGAATTCTTAAATAAATAGAATTTCAAAAGCTGGAGTCCTCATAAGTTCTGGAAAAAAACCTCAGAAGTGCAAACTATATAGAGGGCTGTTAATACCACAGAAGTCTCTAGCACGGAGTTCTGCCTATAGTACACAGTAAGATCCATAAAAACATAGTATTGTGTAGCTAAAAAGAGGCCTTGGAGAACATTAATGTAGTGGTTTTTATTTTTTTTTAATTTTTTAAATTTTTATTTATTTATGATAGTCACAGAGAGAGAGAGAGAGAGGCAGAGACACAGGCAGAGGGAGAAGCAGGCTCCATGCACCAGGAGCCCGATGTGGGATTCGATCCCGGGTCCCCAGGATCGCGCCCTGGGCCAAAGGCAGGCGCCAAACCACTGCGCCACCCAGGGATCCCAATGTAGTGGTTTTTAACATGTGTGTCACTGAGGCCTATGTTTGATGCCCAAGGAACTTCTCAAAGAGAAAGGCGGAAGGGTGATGGAGGGACAGACTGGCTAATGAACATCTTTCTTTCCAGCCCCCGCACTCCAGCCTTAGCCAAAGCTGCTTATTTTATTTGCAATAAGGTCTCTGTATTGAATAAGAAAAAATCTAAATGATTCAACAAACTCATGCTGTTTGCAGTCTGCATCCTAAACCTACACTGTTTCCTGATCTATTCCTGTCCCATGTGGCTCTATCTCCAGCTTCCCACTGACACCTGGCACCTGATGCCTAATACTGCTTCTTAGAAGCATGCTTCCTCAACTGAAATCCCCAGTTTAGGAAGTATTATACTCAATCCTTGGAATTAAGATTTATTTCCAGCTACTCTGGATAATAATCCAGGTGGTCCCTCCCAGCTCAACTTCTGGAACCCTACACTGGCACATAATGTCAATTATGTGATTTCAAAGGAATCAAGGAGGACCTGGGGAATCAATGCTAAGAAGATTATTAATGTCACTCATAGTTGTCAATTCAAAAGTTGTTACCATCTATGTGTCTGCTTCTCCTCTAGACTAAACTTCTTGAGGTAAGAACTGAATCTTAATAATATAATAAAACATACTATTTAATGTTTACCCCAGATACTGGATTAAGTATAAACATATATTGTGTAGTATTAAGGAATCATATTAGGATCACACATTTCTAGAACTGGAAGGAGCCTTGCACAGAGATCAACTAGCTCCAAAACTGAAAGCAAAGTACCATAGCTGATTAACACTTATTAGTTCAAGAAATATTTATCAACTACCTAGGTCCCTTGCACTGTCTAGAACCTATGGATTCAGTGGTAGACAACACAAAGTCTTTGTCTTCACAAAACACATATTCCAGTGGATACACAACAAATAAATGGATACACAATATGTCAGATAATGAAAAGAATAAAGCAGGATGAGGGACAGGAAAAGGATGCTACTTTATACAGGGCAGCCACGGAAGGTCTCACTGAGGGAACATTTGAGCAGAGACCTGAAGATCAAAGAACAAGGAATCTGGAAGAGAAGTGTCTCACGTAGAGGGAATGACAAAGGAGCTAAGGTAGGAACCCATCCGTTCACGTGAGAAAAGCAAAGGGGTAGGGCAGCTGGAACAGAGTAAACAAAATGAAGGTGACAGGAGGTGAGGTCAGACAGGGAGCAAAGACCAGAGCATGTGGTTTTGGGCCACTATAAGAACTCTGAATTGGGGACACTTGGGTGGCTCAGTGGTTTGGCGCCTGCCTTCAGCCCAGGGCGTGATCTTGGAGTCCCAGGATCAAGTCCCGCGTCAGGCTCCTTGCATGGAGCCTGCTTCTCCCTCTGCCTGTGTCTCTGCCTCTCTCGCGCGCGCGCTCTCTCTCTCTCTGTCTCTCATGAATAAATGAATAAAAATCTTTTAAAAAAAGAAAAAAGAACTTTGAATTTTAGCCAGAAACTCAAAATAGACATTCAGCTTTCATAAAAGCACTCTGTAATAAGCAAAGAAAACTTCATCTGTGTGCCTTACCTGAAAATAGGATTTCCAGAGCCCAGGGTCACCATCACCAGATAGGGAATAAGCATCTTTGTTTTATAAGAAATCACTCTAGTTCCATAGTCTAAGCTCTCAGTGTGACCAGAGTGGAAACTGAGGCCCAGAAAGATTCTGTGGCCTGCGGCTTCGTGACAGGCTGTGCACTACAGCACAAGTTTCCTGATAGTCTGTTCAGAGCTCCTGCCGCTCTGGGCCCAGCCTGGCTGCTCACAGTGTCCTGGTTTCCCACATGGTGCTCTCCCTGGCCCCGGCAACCTCTATAAAGCAATAAGAAAACAAAGAGCTAACACCATAAGGCACCTCCACGCAGACTCCCACACCGAAAGCCTGTCACTACAAATTTTCAGAATTCTAGTTTTCCCTTCCCCACAGAGCTGAAGACAACCAGGCAGCCAAGGAGAAGGCAGGCTGGGCCCTGTGCCAGGCTCTGTGAGGAACATTTCAGTTGGCATTGCCTGCCTGCCTTTACTGCCTACTCCTCCACAGAGCATTCCCTCCTCCAAGGTCCTAGGGAGGTGACAATCATCGTATCCAACCCACGTCTGGACACATGTTGGGGTGGACACAGGACTTGGCCCTATGAGGGACCTTATCCCCCTAAGGCCATCATGTAGGGGCAGGATCCAAGTAGAGCCAACTAGAGTCCTTTCCTGGGTTTTATGGATAAGAGCTAGAGAAGGAAGCTCTATCCCCCCATTTCCCAGTTCCATGAGCCAACACAGTCCCATTTTGCTCAGGTTAGTTTACATTAGGTTACTGTTACTTACAACCCAAAGAACTCATACTCCTGTAGGCACATTCATACTTTTGTCATTTCATCTGTATAACCTTTTAAGACTGTTATTATTCTATGTTAGAAGTGAGGAACAGTTCAATAACTTGCACAAGTCCAATATGGTAAGTACAGGGCATTCAAATTCATACAGTAAAAAGCATTCAAACTCAGGTCCTTCTGTTCTAAACCCATTCAGTATCCATATTCACTCAAGAGGAGACTCACTGCCATTCAAAAGCCAAAGAATTTCTGGTTTAAAATTATAGTGGAAATTTAAGGTACAAGGATGTAGTATGGGAAATAAACAGCCCTAACTAGGGTCAAAGGACCTGGCTTCTCCCTCTGGCTCTGTCCTGTGACTCAGCTATTAAGACTCTGAGCAAGTCATTTCACCTACCTGAATGTCTGTTTTCCTATCTACAAAATGAGAAGCCTGAACAACATGAACTTGAGATCCTTTTAAGTACTTAACAAAAAAAAGTCCATGGTTCTGCTTTAAGCATGCAGATCTGTTTTTACTCTATGGCAGGCAGGATGTCAAGCAGATTTCAACTTGACAGGCCCAATAAATGGCTGCCTAGACCACAAATGCTGCAAAGGATTCTGAGGAAATTAGATCTAGGAAAATTAGCACTGACTTCCATTGTCATGGGAAGAAAAGAGAGGAACAGCTGCATGCCTGCCACATATCTATCATTGCTGATTAAGAGCTTCACCTTCGCAGAGGAATGCTGTGCTCTGTACTACTGATGCTACTAGTACCTGCACGGGATTTTCACCAGTTCCTTTGTGCACTTCCTTGGTTCCCCTTTGCAAGAAAGGATGGAAAATACAGGAAAGCTAAATGGTTTGGGGAATATGGCTGAGAGCCACTGATGAAAATGTCTGAATGGCCTACATGGGGTGAAGGGAACAATAACAATCAGTGTGGTTCTCTAACATACATAGTCTCCGAAGATGCTGATAATCAGCCTACAAGTTCAGTAGGATATGATCACGCCCATGTGACAGAAGTGGAAAATGAGACTCAGGTAAGAGGACCTGCCCAAGTTACCCACTTCTAGGTAGCAGAGCCCAGATCTGAATCCATGTCTTTTTTTTTTTTTTTTTTTTTTAAGATTTTATGTATTCATTCATGAGAGACACACAGAGAGGCAGAGACAGAGGCAGAGGGAGAAGCAGGCTCCGTGCAGGGAGTCCGACCTGGGACTGGATACTGGGTCTCCAGTATCAGGCCCTGGGCCGAAAGCAGTGCTAAACCACTGAGCCACCCGGGCTGCCCGGAGTCCATGTCTTCTATATCCGAGTCCCCAGGCTCTGCCTACTCCCAAGGTCCCCATTCACCTCACAGTCTAAATGAGTTAACTAATCAAGTTCCCATTGCAAAAAGGCGTATTTTTCAGATACAGTAAGCTCCTCATCCCAAGAGAGGAACCATTGTTACTGTCTGTAATGTAACGGGTACACCTGCACTGAATACACATGAATTCAGCAAAATTGAGCATAAAAGTTAAAATATTTAAAGAAAGGACACCAAAGAAACCAACCTATGAGGGAAAATTAAAAATCTAGTTTCAACACAGTTTTACTAATCTTAGTAAAACCTCTACAACAATTCAGTGAGATGAAACACTGACATCAGGAATATGCTTTGTCCAAACTAAGGAATGAGAAGAACTAGAATTGAATTAGGTAATGTGTGTCCTAGAAATGACAGAGCCTCAGGGAATACATCCAAGCAAAGGCCTATAACCTACTACATTTCCTTAGGTCTAATGACCAGAACTAACCCCAAACCAGACTCTGTGCTCCTAGTACTGGCCAGACTTTTATGAAAAGAAATCCAGGCCAATAACAGATTCAGCCAGCATTCCGACACATGTGATCATGGCAAGAGTACAGGCCACCCCTCACCAGCTCTATACTAAATTTTCGGGGGAAAGGGGTACGTGGAGAGAATGGTTGCATGAACAGGAAGTAATACACAAAGTAATTACAACATTAAATCAAAATTTCTCAAAAGAAGGCATGTTTTCCCTATGTCACGAGGGGCAGTGGTCCTAAACAATGCAGCCTATGTCCCTACTCAACAGACTCTCCAAGCCTTAGCATGTACCCACATCATCAAATATCAGAATTGGAATCTTCAATGGCCTGCCATCTAACCCTCTGGCTAAAGCGCAAAGTTCTCAAACATCTCTGCCAAGCAGTCATCCCTGTTTAATTACCTCCAATGATAGGAAATTCAGCACCCCAAGGTCCAGTTAGTGTCCCTGAGCCACTGATTCAAAAGCCTAAAGCACATTCTTAATACTCAGGGAAAAGCCTAAGGCTTAAACTTCCACACAGCTTGCCATCCCAGTTACGCTTCTTGTCTCTACCACTTGCATATCCCCCACTCCAGAACAGGACCCAAAATGAGCACAGTGCTAATAATCAGTGATTTCAGAGTTAGAAAGGGACCTCTCAAAACCAAAACTGTAACCTTCACATCCCACAATTCCACAGGAGGAACCTCAGGAAAAGCCTGGGCCAAACTAGGGGCAGGTGGAGGGGGAATGTCCTAGTTTCCTTTCCTCTCATTTCATCCTGAGAAGCTCCTCCTTTGATCTGCTATAAATAGGGTCTCAATGCAGTTTAAAAGTCTTCTGCTGTTTGAAGGGGAAAAAAAGAGAACACTTAAATAAAGTTAAGGCCATAAAACTTGCCTAATAACATCATACAGCTAATAGTTGCAGGGTGAAGACAACAACCTGGTCTCTTGACCACATAACGTTCATCTGCTTGCAGACAGCAAAGCTCTCCCACATTCCAGCCACACTCCCATGCTTATCGAAACATTTCAGTAACATTGCAAAGCGGCATATTTATCATTACTTGAAATGGTTCAGAAAACATAAGTTCCTCCAAAAAGAATCTTAAACACCATTACTAATTTGTTTGCAATTTAATGGGCAGACATTCACGGAGTATACATAAATTGAGCATAAAAGTGATCCATTTCATGCACACCCTTCTCTAAGGCCAAGATGCCTTGCTCCACCCTCTCTGCACTGGAATCAACTACTCCTCTTTTTTTTTTTTTTTTTAAAGATTTTATTTATTTATTCATGAGAGACACAGAGAGAGAGAGAGAGAGAGAGAGAGGGGCAGAGACATAGGCAGAGGCAGGAGCAGGCTCCACGCAGGGAGCCTGATGTGGGACTTGATCCTGGGACCCCAGGATCATGCCCTGGGCCAAAGGCACTAAACCATTGAGCCACCCAGGCATCTCTCAACTACTCCTCTTTTAAGATTTGTCTCAGGCATCATCATTGCCTCTGAAAGGCTTTTCTTGGCCCTCAGAACTGACCACATTCACCTGTGTACCCGAAATGCTGTATAGGAGACTGTACGGTAACTTTTGATAGTAACTTTTGTTACTATCTCTCTCACCATTCCTTTTCTTTCTTTTTTTTTTTTTCTTAAGATGTTATTTATTTATTTATGAGAGACACAGAAAGAGGCAGAGACACAGGCAGAGGGAGAAGCCCACTCCCTGCAGGACCCTCGGGAGGGCTTGCTTCGCAAGTGCATATATACTAAAACCAGGACCTCAGGGATCACCACCTGAGCCAAAGGCAGATGTTCAACCACTGAGCCACCCAGGCGCCCCTCCACCAATCCTTTTAAATCCTGTGTTATTCTGGGCAGCCCGGGTGGTCCAGTGGTTTAGCCTGCCTTTGGCTCAGGGTGTGATCCTGGAGATCCGGGATCGAGTCCCACGTCGGGCTCCCTGCAAGGAGCCTGCTTCTCCCTCTGCCAGCGTCTCTGCCTCTGTGTGTGTGTGTGTGTGTGTGTGTGTGTGTGTGTCTATCATGAATAAATAAAATATTTTTTAAAAAAAGTTCAAAGCATCCTGTGTTATTCTAACAAGGTGCGTGGCACACCCTCTGCAAACTGCCACACCTTAATTCACGCATACAAATAGTCATTTAAAACTACCTGAATGCCTACAAAGTACCAGGCACTGGCCTGCATGCCAAAGAGAAGTGGATCTGCCACAAAATTAACAAGAGTTTAAGTTTCGGGGCCCCTCACTTGTCCCTTCCAAAGCTCTGAACCTCTTCTTGTGATTCTATGTTTCCTCTTCTTAAAAAAGGACAGAGAGAACCGGATAAAGCTTCAAGCTCTTCGAATACTAGATCCACCCTGGGGGCGGGGAGGGGGGGCAGGGATACAAAGGTGAACAAGACCAACATCCTCTCCCTTCAGTGGGGAAGACGGCCAGCCGGCCTGCGCCTTCACTCATTCATTCAAAACACACCCCGTGGCAGTGCTAGGAGTCGGGCACCAGCGCCGCCCCCGGCTCTCCTGAACCAAAGCCTCCAGTGTTCAGGGAATGGAGAGCAGGTGAGAGGGCTCTAACACGCGGCGACCGAGAGAGACGGTCCGAAACCGGCCTCGGGACCCGCTGATCCCAGCAGGAGCCCCGACACCGCGGCAGGAGGCGGGCGAGCGGAAGGGAGGGGTCAGTGAACGTCACCTTTGCTCCCGTGGAGCCGGGACCGGGGAAGGGGGAGAGACAAGCCCAGGGGCCCCGCGGTCTCGGCCGTGACAGAGAAAGCAGAGGCCTGCGGGGGGAGTTTCAAGTCTGCGGTGACGGCGACCTCACTACCTCGCCAAGCAGCCCAAGAACGTGGCGGACGAGCTCCCGTTCCCCGAAACAAGGCAGCCGGCGACTCCCCGGGACCACCCCGGGCCACTGCGCCCTCCGAGCTCGGCCTCCCCGCGCTGGTTACGGGGTCCGCCGTTTCCATAGCAACCAGCTCCGCTCACCACTTCCCGCGCCCGGCTGGAGAAGTCGCCCTTGGGCCGGGGGCTCCGGCGGAACAGCTCGTCGCGGCTGCCATCGACCCCGCCGCCGCCCACCGCCACTCCCAGCGCTTTGTTGCGCGTCTTCACGGTCTTGACGCTGGCCCGGAACAGCAGCGTGATATCCACCGCCATGGCGACCCACACCCCCCTCCCGGCCCCCTTCCCGGCCGGCCCACGTCAGCAGCTTGCGACCGCGGCGGCGTGCGTCCGACCGCGGGAGGACCGTTCCGGCTTCCGCACGCCCCCCCCACCCCCCCACGCCAACGCGACGCGAGAAGAAAGGTTCCGGCCTCCGCGGGGCGACCCGGGCGACAGGAGAAAGGTTCCGGCCTCAGCCGCTTTCTCCTTCCGGCAAGCCTCGGAGGGCCCGGCCTCGGGGAGGGGTCGCCCTTGCGGGGTGGGGAGTGGGGGGAGGGGGGGGCGTGCGGACCCGGAAGCCAGCAGGCGGCCTCCCCCCGTGACCCGGCGCCGGGAGCGGCAGTGCGGGGCGCTGGAGGTGACCCCTGACCTCAAGGACTCCCGCGGGGCTGGACCGAGGCACGTGGGCGGCGACCACCTGCTGCACCAAAAGCGCTGGGGCGCACAGGTGTGCAGGGCCGGCCTGCAGCCTCCAGGTCTGCACCACCGAGGCAGCACCTTCCGCGGTGGTGGTGTGACAGTTGAAGGTAACACGCACAGTTTTGGCGTTGCTGGGCTCCCAGTGGCCAGCAACAGTTACTGCGGTTAACGAGAACACTCATTCTGGAGGTTATTTATGGTGGGGACGAGCGCTATCGGGGACGTATCTCCCAGAGACGGCGGATCTGAAAGGTGAGGATGCACACAAGCGCAGAAGAGTGTCCTCAGGCTCATCCTGGATGTTGGGTTCTCCTTTTTTTTTTTTTTTTTTTAAGATTTTATTTATTTATTCATAAGAGCGACAGAAGCAGGCTCCCTGCTAGTTGCCCAATGGGGGACTCGATCCCAGGACCCCGGGATCACAACCTGAGCCAAAGGCAGCCCCGCAACCAGTGGGGCACCCAGGTGCTCCTGATGTTGGGTTCTTAGAGGACCCCCCCCCCCCGCAAATTGTAGTAATTTAACTGCAGGTCTGCCAATGAATTCTTTTTACATTTCAACCCAAGGCTCCAATTTATAATCCACCTACTCCTTGCTTTGTTTTTCTTTTCAAAGAGGATGCGCAACGAGAATGCATTAAAACGGTGCTGGTGGAAGCCGGGTAAGCAAGACAGAAATGAACTTCCAGACACCAAGATGCTCTCTGCCTTCCACTATCCTTTTGCCACAAGTTGTACACGGAGTTTTCTGGGAGCCTGAGTTTTCCGGGAGCCCAGCGACTTGTGACATTGCAAATACGCCGAATGCACAACAGCTGTCTTCCATTAAGCCAGACTTTAAAGAGGTTTGCAAAAAATGTAAAACCGTGCCATTCGCACTAGGTTTGTTTCTGAGATTTTTTTTTTCCCCCCGCCACAAAAGGATCTCATTTATGTTAATAAGTAATGGAATTACTTTTGTTTTTTAAATGAATATTTTAGGTTTGGGTCTTAATTTCTGATATGGCGAATATCAATAGAGGAAACCCATATATACAAAGTTTGTTTAGGGTTCTCAACTATTTTTAAGAGTGTAAAGGAGTTCTGAGACCAGTAGTATGATAAATAGATGTCATATGTACCTGAAAGGAGGAGGGAAAATGTTATTTAAAACCCAAACCGTAGTCACTTCAGCCTTCCTGTACAAGGAAAATAAATGTCCATACAGCTTTCTTACACCCACGTAGTAAGAGAAAATGAGAAAGAAATTACTACTCTCTGCCAGTGATTCTGTATTGCATAAATGGCCCTTTGTTTTATGGAGACATTAATGAATCTTTGGCTATGCAAAGGCAGGCCTGGGGCAGAGTGGAAGGAAAGAGAATTAAATCTCTCTGCATAATAAAGTGAACGGGATTGAATTAGGGGAAAGCTGGGGAAACCAGAATCCTAGAGGGAGGCCAGGAAAGGAAAAAGTAGCTGCTTGGGAAAGGTTTTCCAGTGGGAGGGGGCTGAGCTATACTAGACCTTCAGAGACCAGTAGTGCCTTGTAGGAGTCTTGTGTTGGGGGCAGTTGATTTTGGGGGGTAAAAAGGTGGGGACAAAGGTCTAAGTTTTCTGTCTGCATCTGCAAGAGCAAAGAAGACTACAGATGACACCAAGTGAGCTCAAAACATCAGGCACTAAAACCACAAGTGACTACAAGTGCATAAAATTACTAGAAAAGTCACAGAGATCTTGAGGAGGCTTTCAGGCTTCCTACAGACCCCGGACAATGATATTTCACTGGGGTTTTTTGGTTTTGGTGTTTGGGGGTTTTTGCTCTTTTAACCTCAAAGAGCAAAATGACTTCAGGTTGATAATAGCTATTTAAAACCCCATAAACCTAAGAGGCACCGTGGCGAAGAAGGAGGAAGAACAGAATGTCATGGGAATGAACTACAAACTATCCAGTTTGATGTAGTGCATACATTATGTTTCATAAGCAATACTGTTACATTCATTAGGCCAGGTGCTTTTCTCTTTAAAAAGCAAAAAAAAAAAAAAAAAAAAAAATCAAATAAGACATATGAGTCCCTGAATGTAGCTCCCTAGAACAGCACAGTCCATGCAATCAGGATAGATGTAGACATTTTAGAATCATGTGGGGACTCATAGAAGTCATTAAATGCAGCCTCCATCAAATAGAGGATATATTGCACATCCAAATGCTCAGCCCATGACAGACATGCTGTGTGTGAGAAAAAAAATTCTGGTTGTTAGCCACTGAGATTTTTGTCATTGTTACATCCTCTAGAGAGGTTGGTTTTATAGCCCCACTAAGTGAGGAAAGATGGTAAGTAGGCATTTATTTTATGGAGCATGAATTCTTGCAGGACAGTGTAGGGAGACCAGAGTTTTTGGGTCCATGGGATCATGGACCTGCCACAATAATATAGTAACTGAAGACCCTCTGTGGAAGTTTTTTTTATTATTTGTCTCATATTCATGGCCCCTCTCTAGGAAAGGATAATAGTTCCTTGACCTATTGATGACTATTTTGGCCAGGTAATTCTTCCCCATGAAAAGTGACATGTTACAAATTTAGGAGATAACGTGTGGTTCACTGTGCTCTCTTTTCCCTGTGCCATGACAATCCATAGTGTTCCAGTGTTTCATGAGGCTAGGTCCCTGAGTAAAGATGACGTGGAGCACAGCCAATCAAGGATGTATGCTGGCATTAAGTCAGCCTTTGTTCTTACTGTCTATGGAGATTTGTGGCTTGTTACTGTAGCAAATTAGCCTATTCTGATTGATACAACCCATCTCCAGATATCTGCCCAAACAAGTCTACTGAATGCATTCTTTCTTCACTTACCTTCATTACAATGTTGTCTCCCAGTGGGTAAAGTGTGGAGAGGAAGGACTATTAGCTCACATCTAGATCTAATCAAAAGTGTTAGAGTAACAGAGGCCCTGGAGGATAGCCCCAGCCATGGTTCTCCTGAAAGAGGAGAGGACTTGGAGAACATATATTCAAATTAGGAAGTGAACTTTAAAAGAAATTTCTTGAAAAAAATTTTTTCTCCTAGGCTTTAGAAAGGACCATGACTGTAAGGATGGGAAGCTCAAAGAATAAACTTTTGTTCTTAAGAAGGAATGTAGCTAAAAAAAAAAATCAGGGTGATGGAGAAGATGGAACCCTTGTATGGTGCTGTTGGGAATGTAAATTGGTGGAACCACTATGGAAAACAGTATGGAGGTTCCTCAAAAAATTAAAAATAGAACTACAAAAAATAAAAAAAATAATAATAATAATAATAGAACTACCATAAAGGAGCTTGGGTGGCTCAGTCGCTTAACGTCCAACTCTTGGTTTCGGCTCAGGTCATGATCTCAGGGTCTTGGGATCAAGTCCAGTGTCAGGCTCTGCTCTCAGCATGGAGTCTGTTGAAGATTATCTCCCTTACCCTCTCTCTCTGCTCCATCCCCTGCTCACTCACTCTCTTTCTAAAATAAATAAATAAAATCTCAGAAAGGGGGAGGCCAGCACCTGGATGGCATAGTCTGTTAAGTGTCGGGTACCCTGCTCAGCGGGGAGTCTGCTTCTCCCTCTTCCTCTGCCCAACCCACTGCCCCACTCATGATCTCATTATCTCTTTCTCTCAAATAATTAAATAAAATCTTAAAAAAAAAAAAAAAGGAACTACCATATAATCCAGCAGCCCCATTTCAGGGTATATATCCAAAAGAATTGAAATCAGGAGCTCAAAGAGAGAGCTGTACTTCCATATTCATAGCAGCATTATTTACAAGTAGCCCAGACTTGGAAGCAACCTAAATGGCCATTGACAAATGAATGGATTAAAAATTGTAGTATATATGTACAATGGAATATTATTCATCCTTAAACAAGGACAACCTGCAATATGCAAGAACGTGGATGAACCTGGAGGACATCATACTGTGTGAAATGAGCCATTTGCAGGACAAATACTGCATGATTCGACTTATATGAAGTATCTAAAATAGTCAAAAAGGAGAGAGTAGAATAATGGTTGCCAAGGGCAAGGAAGTTGGGAATGAGGAGTTGCTGGCTGATGGATATAAAGGTTCAGTTAAGCAAAATGAATGTACAAAATTGTGCCTAAGGCTAACAATACTGTGTTTACACTTAAGAATCTGTTAAGAGGATAAATCTCATGCTAAGTGTTCTTACCACAATAAAATGAACATTTTTTTCTTCCAGAAGTTCTCTGTCATGAGCATGCTATGAAGGCACACAACACGAGTTATGTCTTTCTACAATGCCAGCTTTATTTCATCATAAAGCAAGGGTAACATGATCATAAAGCAGGTTCAGGATTCCAAACTCAATGGCATTTCACCATGTGTTTCACTTGGCTTCTTAAACGTCACACAACATACAAGATAGAACAGGGGTAGGAAGTTAGACCATAAGCGTGCTGTTGAATGAGGCCTCCGTCTGGTCCAGGTCAGCTGGCCTCAGTTACTGTATTATGTCCCAGCAGTGAAGGATCTCTGTTATTTTCAGAGATCAGTAGGGCAGAGCCTTCTGGGGCAGTTGCCTTTTTGAAGTGGTCAGACACAGAGGGGTCAGTGTCTGAGGAGTCTGACAATTTGCTGCAAAAATCCTCTCTTTTAAAAGGGATTTAATCAGTCTTGGGCCTTTGCAGACCTCCTCTGTGTCTGCTGGTTATCAATTCTGAGTGTGTCAACAGCTGGTGCTGTTCTAGGCCATATCTGGTACTGGCAATGCCCTTGGCTGCTTGCATCATTGCTTGACACAGGCCCCTGCTTGACACAAGTGACTCCATCTTGCTCTCTACACTCTCCCAGGAGAAAAAACGGGGGAGGGGGCAGGAGGAAAACAGAGCTGTTGTGGCCCAGCGGTTTCAGGGGCTACCTTGGTCCCTCCACTCCCCCACCAGAGTATATAAAAGAGGAGTGGCCACATTCTTCATTCTTACCCAATTACTGACTTGGGTTCTGAGCCCCTTGTCCTGACCTACTGGCCTATTTCCTCCTACTTTCTATCAATCGTCACCCTGTGATGAGCTAAATGTTGGCCTCCAAGAGATAGGTCCACATCCTAATTTTTAGAACCCCTGAATTTTACATTATCTGGAAAAAAGATCTTTGCAGGTGTCATTGAGGATTTGAGATGAGGATATCATCCTAAATTATTCAGGCCAGCCCCAAACCTAACAAGTGTTCTTATAAGAGACACACACACAAAAATGGAGGCAGAGATATGAGGCAGCCACAAGCCCTGGAATGCTGACTGCCATCAGAAGCTGGAAGGCTCAAAGAAGGACTCTCCCCCTACAGCTTGGGGAGCTTGGCCCTGCTGACACCTTGATTTTGGACTTCTACCCTCCAGAACTGTGAGAAATAAACTTCTATTGCTATAAACCACAAAGTTTATGGTAATTTGTTATTGCAGCCACAGGATATACCCTGACTACTTCCTCCTGTCCTTTATTACCCGTTCTCTGAGCCTTTCCCCTTCGATTTGATCCTCTTGGTTCTAAGTCACTGTTTGGATGCTTCAGATACTGTGCATCCATGTTTTTCCTGATGTTAATTGTCTTGCAACTACTTACTTTTGTGCTGTTGCCTCTTCTTTCAACTACCATCGTCCTCCACTCTTGGACAGTAACATCTGTGTGCATGCGCGCACACACACACTCTCACGGAGGGCTGGAGGCCAAAACAAGCTGACTTTGACCAAAACAACACCCACAAGTTTCCTCATGCTAAATTTGCAGTGAAATGGGTGCCCAACGGGTCCTCGGGTTGGGGCAGATGCTTCACCTTCAATATATGCCACAGAGAAGAAGGTAGATACACTCAACTCATACTTCCAACTTCATACCAGGGAGCTATTTGAATCCAGAATGTGAGAGAGAGCTGGTTTGGAGGATCTAGCAGCAGCTCAGAACATCTGGAATGTTCATGCCCGGTTCTCAATCTGTGAAAGCATTCAACTTCGAGCAGTTCAAATTAGCGCAGAAAGAGAAAGGGACACTTTCCCACACAGCCATATCAGCCGGCTGGGCTGGGGGTGAGGGGGTGTGGTCAACAAATGACAAGATGCCACCAGAACCCAGTGGTTTGGAAGGACGTCAATCCCAAGAAAGGAGCATATGGCAAAAGAACAAGAACCACTTTATAAGGGGCCTGGCACAGAGAGAAGGCAGATAAGGCAGGCTCCCAAAATCCTCTCCCACCACATCCGGTGACTACATTTCAAAAGACAAGGTTGCAAAGAGTAAAAGGATGGTAGAGCATTTTCTGTGGTTTGAACTTCTGACCAACTTCTCAGATGGTCCAAGAGGAGCTTGCCTTCTTCAGAAAATTATCTCAGATTAAGTCCTTCTGTTGATTTTTATATAGGAAGACAAGGTGTGTGTGTGTGCGTGCATGTGTGTGTAAGGGGGTAGTGAAATACAAGGGTTAACTAAGTGGTTTTCAGTTCATAGTCTTTCTCATCAGCAGCAATGGTCTTGAGAAAGACCCCCTTACCTTCTGAACTCCCAGGAGACTCTCATGGTTTCCTGGTACAAAAAAATCTTCAGGAGTACCAAGCCCTGGGGCACCCGGGTGGCTCAGTGGTTGAGCGTCTGCCTTTGGCTCAGGGCGTGATCTCAGGGTCCTGGGATCGAGTCCCACATCTGGCTCCCTGTAGGGAGCCTGCTTCTCCCTCTGCCTGTGTCTCTGCCTCTGTCTCTGTGTCTCTCATGAATAAATAAGTAAAATCTTCAATTAAAAAAAAAAGGAGTACTAAGTCAAGCTGGCAGGGAGGCTGAGCATGACAAACACAACCTGAGAGTCTTTGAAGGCAGTGAGCTCCCTGAGTTAAGACTACTCCATCGGTACCCCTTTACTCTGTTTCTTCAGGATGGTCCTGAAGGATCATTGAAGCTGAGAGTCAGTCTGGTTCGGGTTCGCAAGCCTGGACATCAGGCAGAGACAAAGGCCCATGGCCTGCCAAGCGTCTCGTGGCTGCTGGTGTGCACTCTCCAGGAAGCACACAGATGTGGACCCCAGTGAGAAAAAGCTTCAGAAGAAAGACTGGGAAGTTGCTGCTCTCTTAACCCTCATTGGTATCTGACCTGTGGCCCCTGGACGCTGTAAGGCTGTGACCAGCCTAAGCTATATCACATACTCATTGTTCTCCTCTCTGGACAGTGGTAACTGTGAGTGTTTTAATACCCAAGGAATTTTTATAGGGTACATAAGGGACATTTATCAGATCTCTGAGTTATTTCTAGTTTAAAAAAAGAAGAAGAAGAAGAAATCCAGGGACTAGTTAGCAGAGGACAAGTAATAGTTGAAAAGCAAATGTACAAAAAAAAAGTATATGAGATTTGGAAACTAAAAGACTAGAGTTGTTTGAATTGCAGCTACCCTACTCACGAGCTGTGTGAT
Source organism: Canis lupus dingo (assembly GCF_003254725.2). NCBI lineage: Eukaryota > Metazoa > Chordata > Mammalia > Carnivora > Canidae > Canis > Canis lupus. Next base: position 70,085,126 of record NC_064245.1, read on the forward strand.
TTGGGGGCAAGTTACTTCACCTCTCTGAGCCTCGTCTGAAAAATGGAGGAACACCACACCTACTAACCACTGCTGATTCTGTGAGCAGGGATTTCCCCTTAAGTCCCCTTTCCACCTCCCCATGGAGCCAGTATTAGTCATCTGGCTGATGGGCAACAGCCACCAGTGTACATTTTTTTATTTGGTTGGAGCTAATCTATCAATGTTTCTGAACTGAGGACATTGGCTCTTTTACAAATGTCTGTGGGGTGCAGTAACTGGGTGAGAGGTCTCTTCTGCCAACTTGTACCTCACCTCAGATGGGAGCTAGAAATTAGAGTGCTATCAGACCTCTCCATCCTTTCCTGCCTCTTTCTCTTGCAGTATAATTATCTCTGCAAACCAGCTTTCTCTACTTCTTTATTTATGTGACTGAACATGAGTCTCCCCTGCCCTCAGCTGATTTTATATGTCATGCTGCTATATAGTCATAGCTGTACCAAGGTCAAATTCTGAACATGCAGACAAAAATTAGTCCAGCTTGGGACACACATCTACTTCCGGCCCAATCATCTAAGGCTCAACATCCAGAATCACATGGTTCACACATGGCAATCAGGACACACTCTGCTGGTTGGAGGTTTTGGGGGGTATAACAGTTTCCTGTAGCTGCTGTAACAAATTACCACAAACACATTCACTTGAAAAAATGCAAATTTGCTGGGCTACAGTTCTGGAGGTCAAATTCCAAAACAGGTCTCACTGGGCCAAAATTAGACATCTTTGGGGGGCCATTATCTTACCCTCCCCAGAGGGATAGGATGGTGACAGAAAGGCAGGATGATGATGAACTGGGCAGGTGCCCCTTGCTGTCTTCCTAGATGAACAGAGAGACCAACCTGTTCTTTTCCATTTCTCAAACAATGTTTCTAGGTCTGCTCCTTGCAACCCTCCCAGGCTCTACAGAAATAAGGAAAAGAGAACTGCCACTCTTAAGGGATAGACTCTAGCAGGAGGCTTTCAGATATCCTAAGTCAAGGTAAAGTTCCTCTGAAATCTTCTAGCCCTTTCTGCTAAACCTATTGCCAGGATTCGACTTGCAGCAATGTAACCAACATTCACTGGTGTTCAAGTCCACTTTGCCCTCACCCCACAGGTTTGGAAGTTGGTGCCACTTCTTCCCCACCCTCACTTTATGCACCCCAGGAGTTTCATAAATCACCTCATAAAAACTCATTTACTGGCTTCCCCAACATAATGGCAAAAATAAACTGCTTGATGCACACTTGGAAACTCCCTCCAGAAAATGTATGCATCATTTTGTTGGCATGGCATCTTGGTTTCCAACCTGAATTTCTACCATCTTTGCTTTTCTGACAGTATCTTCTGTAATTAAGAAGGGCAATCCTCTACTTTTTATTGAGTTGGACAGCAAATCACAGAATAAATGCTTTCCCTTGCACTTTAAAAGGATTTAATAGGAAAATATTTTTCCTACATCCTGTTTCAAGGGGAAAATGTGATTTTAGGGGGACATTTTATAGTTCACAACAGGATATTGAAGGGCATTTGGTTTTGCTTAGTTTATTATGACTGTGTTTCTCCAGCATGAAGTGCTGTTTTTGTGATTATTTAGATAAGCCTGATTAAGGTAGGTAGATAGCTATAGAATTATGGAAATGTAGGACTGGAATGGGCCTCAAATATTATCCAGGCCAACTCTCCTCATATTTCAGATGAGAAAACAAGTGACTTGTCCAAGATCACACATTGACTTACTGGGAAAAATGAGACTAGATTCTTTATCTTCCAACTATCTCATGACCCCAAGCCAATTCTGTTGTGAAAGTAGGGGTAGAGATAGGAGAATGGCATTTATACAAAGGGATACATATGAATCTGTAAGTACTTTTGCACTTGAGAATTGGGGTACTCAATAAGTGTGGATTCATATGTGTTTGTTTTATCCATCCATCCATCATCCATCCATCCACCCATTCTTTCAGCCATATTCCAAACAAATTTTGAGTGTCTACTCAATAAATGGCACTGTGTTTAGTGCTGAAAATATACAAACAAAGCAGAGGTCCCCACCCTGGAACAGGTCCAAGCCTAATGGGGCTGACATATCTTTACATTGATAATTACAATTAAACATAATAAATGTAATAATGAGGTTTTTTGTTTTTAAATGATATCACTGAAGAATGAAAATTTTAAAACCTTATGTATTACTAGCCTACTCCCTGGGGACAAGACAAGATCAACATGAATTAGGCTCTGAGTCAGACAGCTGTCTGTCAGGTTCAAGTCCCAGGCACTTATTAGTAGTGAGGTTTTTAGAAGATATTTCCACATCTAGGAATCAAAGATTAAAATTTCCATCCAACAGCATTATAAGCATTAAATGAGATGACTTATATAAAATGTGTAACACAGCATCTGATGTAGAACTAGTAATGAAAATAAAGCTATTGTAGCAATGAGGATGTTGAGGTTGATGATAGATTAAACTTCACAGCTGGTGGCGCTGGGATAGCAGTAGGTGGTAAAGAGTCTTCAAATATTGGCAGGAGCCTTGCTTCACTTTTGGGTCTCTGCATCACCCACTAAATGTGTGCTGTTCAAGACTGAAAGCTGAGACAGTACCTTGGATCAATGTTGGAATTAAAGGAAGCACTTAGAAAATAATTGGCTACCATGGTTTGGGTCAGTCTCAGAGAATGTTTCTGGGAGCTGGAGTATTTATTCTGGAGAAGAGAAGGAGATTTAGGGGGATGGTTGAAATAAAGTCCTCAAGTGTATGAACCAGTGGATGGAGAACAGCTGTTCCCTATTTCTGTTTTGGACAGAATGAGAGGAAATGAGCTTACGTTGAAGCATGAGGGATTTAGGCTAAACTTTAAGAAGAATTTCCTGGATGTGGGTGTTACTGGATTTGGAATGAGTTACTAAGGTGTTTAATAGCAAGTGTCTCTTCTGGCCACAAATCTTTGAGCGTGGGAGCATTGGCTGCATGGAGGGGTGGCTACACGCTCAAGCTACTTCCAAACTGGAGAGTCCGTGACACCAACACAATCCTCCAACACAAGGACATGAGTCTCAGCCAACCCCAAACCATGGTCCTAGACTCTGGTCTATCATAAGAAACGATGGTGATACTAGCTGGATGATTACCTCTGGCAATCTGCAGTTTGACATTCCACAAATACCACAATTGCTTATGTAGGCTACTCCAGTGACCAAGCACCTCCCCTCTTTGAAAATTTATTAAGAAATTCTCTGTAGGGCTTCTTTCACCAAAAGTGCATTTAATAAAGCTTGGAATTTCCCCACAACACATTTATTCTTGTTGATATATTTTTAGGTCTCCATTATTACTTGTCTTCACCTTTCTTTGCTGTGCAGACACAAGGCAGGCCAACGTAGCAGGATTCCAAAAGTTATCAATAACCAGGAATTGGCTGCACTGCTGGAGTTCTACCCAACTCTCCCGAGAAAGCCAAGTTTCTCGTGGTTAATTTAGGAATCCTTTAAGCCAGTCACTGGTTTTAATAATTGTTCATTAAAAGGGCAGGCAAATTATAACTCTAAGTTCAAACTTGAACATGCAAGTCTCGTTGTGAGCATCAGTGGGAATAGTTTTGAGTTTCCCCCCTGAAAAGCAGCCTGTGGTGGGTTAGGTTTGTTTTTTAAAATAGATTTAAAGTTGAGTGGCTAGAACTTAAACCAGGTTTTTAACAAAGAATCTGTACATCAATCATTCAGCAGCTACCAAATATGCCCCCAAAGACCCCAAAGTGTTTCGTTGGAAATGTCAAATACATTATAACAATCCATTAATTTAACTTATGAGATCCCTAATTGTAACCAAAGGGCTTTCATATGTCAGATGCCTCTTGTGGACCCACAAACACCATTGATGATTACGAATAAGCCCAGTCCAGCACTCCATCCCTTGTTATAGATGAGTCATGATTTCCATAACTGAACATATTTTTATCCAGTCAATCCCCCACAGAGTTCAGAAAAACGTGCAAGTACAGAGTTCAGAAAAACGTGCAAGTAGTCTTTCCTTCTGGTTCTTACCCACACAGGGCTGACAAAAGGAGGAGAGGCAGAGGCAGCCACTTCACCCAACATCGTTGGATGAAGCAGGACCTTAGCCCTCCCCTTCCCTGGCTCCCATGGTGGCTGCCCTTCTGGTCTGCAGAGAGACCTCTTCCCTTAGACTTTCCTTCTCTCCTTCCCTCCCCACTCCTTGGTGTAGTGAAGCCAGCCCTGGAGGTCCCCTGGGGCCCTACCCTTTCTTGGATTGTCATTCATATAGCCTCCTACTCCTCATACTAGGTCCAAAGGGAGGATTGTTAATTGTGTAAATGAGTCAGTTGCCTCTCTTTTTAAAAAGATTTGTTTATTTATTTTTTAGAGAGGGAGAGAGAGTGCATAGGGGGCAAGGGGTGGGGGCAGAGGAAAAGGGAGAAAGAGTCTCCTGGAGCTCAATGCAGGGCTCCATCCCAGGACCCTGAGATTAAGACCTGAACTGAAACCAAGAGTTGGACACCAACCGACTACCCCACCTGGGTACGGCTCTGCTACATCTTCTGCATCATGTCTCCCTCCTGCTTTGCATGAAGCTGTAGTCCCTTTAATTATCTTAGCTTTGGGGAGTACAGGTTCCAGGAAATGGGGGGTGGGAGTGGAAGAGAACATTCATTCCTCACAAGTAGATTAGCTGAAGTTTCTGGCTTGACTAATGGTCATTATTAGAGACAGAGGATGATGATGACAAGAATAGCAAGTCCTGGGATCCCTGGGTGGCGCAGCGGTTTGGCGCCTGCCTTTGGCCCAGGGCATGATCCTGGAGACCCGGGATCGAATCCCACGTCGGGCTCCCGGTGCATGGAGCCTGCTTCTCCCTCTGCCTGTGTCTCTGCCTCTCTCTCTCTCTGTGACTATCATAAATAAATTAAAAAAAAAAAATTAAAAAAAAAAAAAAGAATAGCAAGTCCTTACACAGTACTTACCGGCTTCCTTACTTACAAAAGATATTTTAAGTGCTCTAGGGACAATAAGTCACACAATCCTATGAGGTATGTAATTTTATCATTCCCATTTTATAAATATGAAAAATCAAGATACAGCATAGTTAAGACTCTTGCCTAAGGTCACACAGCTAACAAATAGTAGAGCAAAAGCGGAATCCAGGCAGCCCAACTCCATTGTCTGAAATGCCTCCCATGGAAAGAACATCTTTTCGGAAGCGTCTGTGGGCCAGCCAGCTGGAAATGTATAGCAGCAGTAGGAAGTCTGGTTTTGAGACCAGAGGTGGACCCAGAGGCAGATTTAGGGGCCATCTCCCCCCTTGGGTTCCTGGCCTGGCTAGACCTCTCCACTGGGCTGCTTTGCCAGCTCTGCCTTGCAGGCTAGATCAACATCCACTCCTTTTCTCCATTTCACTCATTCTCTCCCACGCACTCTTCTTTTTAGCCACCCAATCCCACCCTAGCATCTCTAGGCTCAGTTTACACTTTCTGCCATTGGAGTTACTCCAGCGCCAAGAGTCCTGCCTCACCATTGTTCTATTGCCTGCCCATGAAACTCCTGGCTTCTTTTCACATCAGCATCCTAAAGCTCACATTTATATACAGCATCCTTTTTTTTTTTTTTTTAAACTTTTTTTTTTTATTAATATTTTTTATTTATTTATGGTAGTCACAGAGAGAGAGAGAGAGAGAGAGAGAGAGAGGCAGAGACATAGGCAGAGGGAGAAGCAGGCTCCATGCACCAGGAGCCTGACGTGGGATTCGATCCCGGGTCTCCAGGATCGCGCCCTGGGCCAAAGGCAGGCGCTAAACCGCTGCGCCACCCAGGGATCCCTATATACAGCATCCTTAAGAGGGATTTGGTGTAGAGTAAAAAAGCAGACGTAGTTATAATAGAAGGAGCATCTTCACCAGGTGATTGTTTTCCTCTGTTCTGTTCAGCCTCATTCCTGCTCCTGCTCATGGAGCAGGAAAATGCGATAGCCCCACTTAAATTATGTATAATTTACATAAAATAGTTTCCAAATTTATTAAGGGAGCAAACAGCAAAAGGAAACCCGCAATTAAGGAGTTTTTGCACACATTCGATATCTTTCCACTGACTTGAAGTATCATCTTCCTGAATTAATGAGGTCTGGGCAAAAACTGTAGTGCAAAAGCATACTCCACTTTCAAGACTTCAGGGCATTTATCATCCCAGATAGGGCAGGCAGCGGGTGTGGAATTGGCAGTTAGAGGCCAATCTGCTTTGTTAAGCCTGAAACTGTCAGGCTGATACTGTAGGCACAGACAGGAGGAGGACCCAATGTTTGTACATCACTAGCTATCCACCCGCTAATTTTACTGCCCACCATCCATGTATCATTTAGCTAACTCTCTATCCACCCACCTATTTAATACTCATAGTGTACCTTGTATTTGCAAAAGCATTTGAAAAAGGTATCCAGAGATCTGGAGGGAAGATCTTCTAAGGGAAGAACAGGTTGGGCAGGCAGTAGGAAATACCCAAGACGAGCTTCCCCTGAGTAGCCTGTGACAAAGACTGAGCACTGGCTTTGGAGTTAGGCACCGCTGGTTTGGCATCCTGACACCATTACCCCCACGGACGAGTGCCTTCATCTTATTTCTTTGTCTTTAAGATCAGAATCACACTTTAACTACTGGGCTTTTAGTAGATGAAGTAGTCCTGTAAAAAAAAATATGCTCATTACGTGATGTCTGTCATCAAGGCAGGCAGCAACTGTTTTATTCACTCTCTATGTGTTTACTGAGCATTTACTACATGTCAGGTGCTGCTCTAGCTGGAGGAGCTGTGATGGAGAATAGGACAGCCCTGCCCTCACTGAAGTTTCTCTAAGTACTTAAGAGCTTTTCCTCAATAAAAAAAAAATTTTAAAAAAGCTTACATCAAGTACAACATCAATATACAGTTTTTTAAGTCTTGGAAACCAAAGCAAAAGAAAAGGTATCAAAACCCAGAATCTCAGACACATGCTCATGTGACTTCATCACACACAAAAATAACAAGAGGTTTTGGTGTTTGTTGTTCATTTTTTAAGAAATCTATGGCTGTTTATAGAAAAGAAAAAAAAGTAAATAGGACCTGATGTTTCAGCTTCAGGCATAATATCCCAGACATTTCTGAAACCCACAAGGATAGTTTTTACTTCTCCAGATTGTCCCTCCTCCCACCCTCGTCTGCCTTCCTTTTAACTCCAATGGAATAATATACACAAACCCTACCTATGAATATGGAATGAAATATGTGCCAGCATGGAAAATGCAGCCCCACCCAAGCCTAAAGACACAGGATTCATTCATTGGTGCTACAAATGTGTATTGATAGGTAC